>NW_026972116.1:0-5000000 GCF_036711695.1 Zophobas morio | reverse complement strand
ATTTTACTAAAAAAAATGATCACAGTTATTTCGCATGGGGTAAGAAACCCTTGAAGACGAACCAATCTTCCAAAAAAATCATGGCCACAATTTTTTGGGACTGTAAAGGAATGTTGTTGATTAATTTTAAAGGATGAAATACCACTGTCAACGCTACATATTATGCTTACTTACTGCATAAATTAGGAGAACGTATTTGGGAAAAAAGGCCGAGAAAATTAACAAGAGGCGTTCGATTGCTTCATGAAAATGCGCCCGTTCATACCGCATGTCTTTCTCAAGCTGCTATAGGGGCCTGTGACTTCGAGTAACTTGATCACCCACCCTACAGTACTGACTTAGCTTCGAACGATTATTAACTGTTCTCTAAGTTAAAAAACGACTTGCAAGGAAAACGTTTTGGACGGATAAAGAGGTGCAAACGGCAGTACTACATCATTTTAGTGATAAAGATTCAAATAATTTTTTTAAACGCATAGAGCTGTTAGTTGGACGTAGTTTTGAATGTATTGAAGTTAACAGAGATTATGTTGAAATATAAATATTTAATTTTTTTCCATCAGGTCTCTTTCTTTGTTAGGCCGAGAATATTTGGCGCTTACCTCGTAGTGTCTAGAAATAACATAATTTAAACTCTTTAAAGTTTTTTACTTTACTAATCAAAATGTAATACTCCATAGACTTACTATTTAATTCTAACTTTTGCAATTAACGTACCAAACAAAAAGAAGTACATAGATGTTTAATTAAAACTAAACAAAATCTGTTAAATTTTATCCGTCAACTCAAACCAAACTGTATTACTCAGAAGTCAATCAAAAGTCGTTCACTGATCACAAGAACAGTTCGAAGCACGAACATTAGTTGTCACGTTCACTATTTAGGTTAATTACTGATGAAAGTCTCATTGATTTTGCAACACACCGTATCCAGCGTATGACGTACAAGGAAACAAAAACATGACAAAAACACAACAAAGAAAAAACAAGAAGCACGCTAACACAACGTTATCAAAACACCTGAAGTCAAAGTACATTTATCGTTCATCTACATACATATACTTCCTCTTCCTGAAAATAAAAAAAAACTTAAAAAATTTTCTTACCATAGCAGGTATCCAATTTTTGACCAAGGACAATCGATATCGATTGGAAGTCTAGATAAACATTGATTACAAACGCACATACACACACACTATTCACAGGTAGGTAGATTTCCTCGCTCTTATCAAATTCCTGTGCGGCTGCTTTTTGTAAACAATAAAAAACGTGAAGATAACCACTTGTGGATGTTGAGAAAACACGCCGCGAGTCGGAGCCGAGCACAACGCGCCTCTACCTGCTCGAATCCGCCGGACAACTGATTAACAATGAGTCAGGTTTTATCATAGAGTTGTTATGAACGTGGTTACTTGGTAACAGTGGAGGTAAAGTACATTCGCTAGATTCGTGCGGCTGAAACCAACAACATTCCGTTGTGATTTCTCCATGTTGTGTGCTTCTAATGCACTGATTCACCACGGTAACTTTTTGCTGTTTTGCACTCGATTTTATACGTTTTTTCGCACGCAGTCAGTAGAGAAAAATTGAAGCGATTAATTCGGATTTCTTCATTTTTGCAACTGGAAGTCAGCGACTAGATGACTTTTTCAAAGTAAAACAACGGTAACGATAAATTTCAGAAAAAAACGTGTTTTTCAGTTGCAGTAACGTTATTCGGATAACAGTCAGTGGAGATTTCGCAACAGAAAGGATAACATACTTACATACACTACTTTAAATTTAGTCAAAACGTTAACTACGTTAACAATTAACATTTTCTTTATAACTTTATAGCATAACTAACCCCAACTTTTGAAATTTGATTACATGCAACATTAAGGAAATATTGTAATCGCGCCCATCAGACGAATGCCCCTTTTATGTTTTCTCGACGTTTCATGACCCCTACAGTATGAAAAAAGTAGTCTCCCGTTTTCGTCTGTTTGTCTGGCATCTATTTTCACTTTTATTAGACATGTAATCTCCGAAATTGTTGGCCGATTGTTGTCAAATTTTGTATGTATATTAGAAAAATCATGGTTAAACGCCAACCAAAATTTGGCTAATCATCTCCACCAATAATTTGATGACGTCATTTTAAAGAATTGTATGTTTGTATGATATAAATGTTATACAGTAATATTAATATACTTCTACAGTTGTGGTGTACGAGTGGGTAGCAGTTCGACACGCGGACCGGCGCTTCCATGTTCGATGTCAAACTTGGCCGTTCATTTTTATTGATCAAATTAAGAACGAGTCATCTCATTTTCTCGAAAGGGTGAGAACAAGAATAGCACGTCTTTATTTAATAATAATCATAACATTCCGTTCGACTGTGGATTAATTAATAATTTTTGTCCCCTGCTTTGAGACGAAAAACTCATTCAAATCAAACAAATTTGTACGAGAAATTATTCGGATGTATAAGCTTGTTATTACTACTGACAGGCTATTTTTCCCCCTTGGTTATCTGCTTTTAAATAAGGTAACTGTACCCTATATACCTAAGCTTTGGGAATTTTTGTAATTTTTGTAAGAACTTGAAATGGAGTAATAGGGGGAGTTGAAAGAGGTTACATTTTTGTGCATAATTTTCAAATTTCAGACATTTTCAAAATTGTAAAGCCGAACAGTACCCGATTATAATTAAAGTGTGTCTTTACGCCAAATTGACTACATATTGTTACGTTGATCGATGAATAAAATCGGCGTGGGTAAAACTCAACAATTTTATTTCTTAATAACTCCAATTTACACGACTAACTCTACAACGATTATGTACAGAAAAATTCCGACTCGACTGGAATCGATTTGACTAGATTTCTCCCATTGTCTGGACAACTCAAACTGCTCCCGACGATGGTTCCCATTTAAACAACCACGCGGTCCTTCTCGAAGGTCTCCGTCACCGCTTCTAGGCTTGCTCTCGCGACATCCGCTTCCAGGCTCTTCTCCGGCTGCCGTCACCGACAATAAGTTATGATTGCCATACATACTAGAACTCATAGGCGTCGTACCGGGGCGGCGTATAAGTTTATTTCATAACAATATGTACCCTATATGGCCTGTTTTAAAAAATCGAAAAAAAAAAACAAAAATTAATACGAAAAAAAGTTTATTGACAAACAAATTGTTAATTTTCACAATAAGTACAAATAAAAATATCTATCTTTACCATTTTTACTGAGACCCACGCACTCCTCGTGCACGTGTTCTTATATACTGAGTACGTTCCCATATCTTTTACCACATCTTCTTGGCACATCTTGCAAAACCAATTTTCTTGCTTCTTCCGTGAGGTTGCTTTTTGTTCTTCGTAATTTAAAACAGCTTATTCACAAAAAAACTCAAATGAGAACTATAGTATGCAGTGGCGGCTCGTCAGGGGAGGCAGGGGAGGCAGTGCCTCCCCTGGAAAAATTGACTATTAGTTTTTGTTTTAATATCTGTTAACTTCAAATATATTTTAAAGATATAGGAAATATGGAACACTGTGATTTATTAAAACGCGTCTTGGTAACATATTTTGAAGTACGCGCTGTCGACAGGAACTGATCATCGCCGTGTAGGCCAGCTTCAGACAGAGGCATGCCTCAGATAGACGTATATCTTCAGTATGATTAGTCAGTGGTGCTAATATGTTTTTGAGTAAGACAATAGTCGTCAGTGCTTTATCAAAGCGCCAGCGGAGGCACCAACGCCTACCGTCCTTAAGCCAATCAGATCGAATGTTTTAATCTCACGGTGAAACTGCACAATGCTGAACAGGGATGCTGAATGTTGTGCATTAATTAGACGCAAGGAAAGGTGTTCACTGCATGTGCATTGCCAAAGTTATGTATTAAAACTTTTAAGTTAACTTGAACACAGTAGGACAATGAAAATGTCAGTTTTGCAATGCTGATAGCAACATAAGAATCCATAATCTCCAGAATTTCTTATAAAGTTTAAATATTTAAGCACGGTTTTCTTACGTCGAACAATTGTATGTCAAAGATTTAGAACCTCTCATCCAGATTTGAGCAGAACTTTATTAATTAATTGATTAATATATTTAAATTAGCCCTAGATCATACGAATTAATATATAATGCTAATAAAGCAAATTCTGTAGTCTTTAAACCTTCTCGTTGGTTTGTCTGAAGCAATTAAATGTTTTTTATTCGAGAAGTGTACCCATATAGAATAGAGATATGTTACTGACTCTATTTGTATTGTTTTCATAAAAACGAATAAACAATCTGTCTTTTAACAAAAGTAATTGCCAACATGTTAATTAATACCTGCTGATTTTGAAACGAAATTGTTGCCTCACCTAACGAAAAGACCACGAGCCGCTACTGATAGTATGTACCCAACAGCTCGCTAGACCATATTGACTCCACATTACAAGCGAACTTGCTATCAGTAATTGCAACTGAAAAGCTGTTAAGAAAGTGCAACTAATGCAGATCATTTAAAAGCGGAAAAAATAAGCCACATAATTATAGAAAGATGAAACTGATAACTTAATTGAGATTAAAACTATCCAGAGAAAATTTACCGGCATAAAATAAGAGCGCACACTGACTCGTCAAACCACTATCATAAATAATTGCATTATAAGTAAACGAAACGGAGTATTACTTTATCGATTGCTCCTATATGGGATAAAAACGTTCCAGAATGTATTCCAGGCGCTATCTACCAGATTTTGTTTGAAATATATGAGAAAGAGCCAGTATGCCATATTGGGCACTAGGCCATATGGGGTTCAGTTACCTTATATGGCATGGGTGCTGAGGGGATGTTATTTATGGCACTGATTTTTACTTTATAGAGGTTATCACAATACAAACATCACAAAATATAATTTTATAATTTTTCAAAAAAGCGGGATTTGTTGGACTACTTCAGAAGCCAACGAAGTTCTGTCGAAATAAACTTCAACCAATTTTTTATTAAGTTTCCAAATATTTTATTGAATAATAATAATAGTAAGAATAGTTTTATATATTATTATATATATAATCAAAGCTTCACACTGCGAGTCTGTTCTGTACTGCGAGTTGTCAAGTTCGAATATCGTACGAAATTGTAGGTTAGATATTTTGATTGACTCAGTTTGAGGTTAGCCGTTTCTATGTTTAGCCGGGAGCATAGACAAACTCTCTTGCTTTGTCTATGGCCGGGAGTTATTCTGTTCTGCGTTTGCGCAGTTTAACAATTCTTACAGAGTTCACTCTGTCCACTGTGAACGTAGATAAGCATAAGCCAGACACAAACCAAAAACGTAAATTATGTTATGCGCTCGTTCTTATGTCTTATGTCTTATGTCCATTGTGAATGGGCAGTAAGGTAGTTGAGTAACATTAGAATGAAATGATATATATGTACTCCTTAGCATGTACAATTTTCTTTTTAAACTTGTTCATTGTTGTACTTATTTTTCACAAACTTGTACCTACTAAAGAATATAGACAAATCATCATAATTTTATTTTTAAGGATATATGTTCACAAACAATTTTCTCGAAACGAAATATTTTATCATGAAACAAAACAACCAGAGACAGTTTTATAGTCAAACGTGGTTGTTCGAAAATATTATTATTATGATTAAAACTTCAAAAACTTGAAGTGATCAAAAGTTGAACTGATCACTTTTTCGGTTTAAGTATCATATCATTATCACAGTTCGGCCACATGGACATCGGTGAAACTAGCTATCAAAGTAAAGAGGTAAACTAAAGTTTGGTTTTGCAAAAGCTATTGTCTGCTAAATATAACAACCAATCAGCAAATAAATTTAACCATTAGATGCAGTTGATCGTAGAAAAATCAAAGGTGTTTACGTTACTCTTCTATGTTTGTTTACAAAATAGGTCTAAAATATGTTCCTACATAGATTATCCAGAAAGTTACAAAATTAAGGGACATTCCTTAAATCAAAACGTCTACCTTACCAAAAAGAGCTTAGATTATGCATTTTTATTCTATTACAGTAGGTATACATTTTACTGGTAATATAAAGTTTTTATTACCATTTGTTTTGGAATACTGACGTAAATCACGAAAAACAGAACAGTATTTTACACTCATTAAAGATTAAAATTTAACAAAAATAATCATGACGTAATTAATCTACAACAATTGATAATAAAAATTTTAAAATTAACGATATCGTATATGGGTGAATGGTACGTACGAGTATAACTAGCAGACCACATTTATGAAATCGCCTCTTGTGTAAACGATTATAAAAGACTCAACATTTTCCCTGGACTTTTAGGCAACAATTCTGAATTGTGGTTTTTATTATTATTATATTATTAATTTTTTTTTGTAAATGTTCGGACATAACGCTGTTCATTACTTCCACGAAAATAGATGCGAAGGAGCAAAATTCCAAAACTTAATCTAAAATTTCTTAGAGAAAAATTCCCTCAGATCTTATGGGTTGTCCTTCAATTGAAGGACAACCCATAAGCACGTCCAATGTCTTAACCAAATTATGACAGTGCTATAAATTAAAAATAGGGGTGGATCGCTAAACTGGAGGTAAACTAGTAAATTCCAATGGAATTACTGTGATCAAACAATGCCCAGTCTTAAACATTAAAAATATAAATATATCTGAATATTTTCTCTGCATGTCGTTTTTCTTTTAATTGTTAATCTCATTACTCAATATCTTCTAAAACAATGTTTGAGATGCAATTTTACGCGAAATTTTTTAGAAAAGTTGCATGTTTTATAACCCAAGTCCGTCTGTGTGCAGATTTTTGTTTAGTCTACCCTTGTTTAACTTTTCTCCTCCACCTTTTCTAATCCGTGGTTCTTAATTCATCATTCAACCATTGTCTTCTATGTTTTCTTAACTTTTCGTGGGCTTAGTAGCACCACTACGATAAGGATTTGAGAAATAAAAGTTCAATAATTATTATAACACTTGATCCAAGCATTTTGGTTTTGTTTAACACTTTTATGACTCCTTTTACCTATATGTACCTAAAATTTTAAACCTCTGTTTTTCCAGTGTTGATTTTCTCGGCAAAACGGCAAAAAAATAATTTTTTCTAATTGCAAAATGTGTAGTTCTCTAAGGTTTCTTCCACTTTGTGAGTGATTTATAGTAAGAACTACTGTTATTAGTACCACCCTTACTATCATGTTTTACTGATATTATTCTTTTTTTATTTATTTAATTTTTAAACTTTTTACTACAGCTTGAAACTTGTTAATATTATTAATTCATGTTCACTTGGGACTGTTTTTCAGCGACGCGACTGATAACAGTTTTCATGAACGCGGTGACGGCACCACTACGCCCCTATAGTTATAATATAATATTACACTGACGCTGTTCGTTTGACAAATTGATAACTAATTAAACTATGTCGGACTCTGAATTCTAGTCTACGAAACGGTAAATATGTACACGTATGTGGTACATTTTTACTACACCACGATATAATTATGTTTTAATTACACTTGTGTAACGTAAACCGATATTTTATGGTCTCTGGAAAAATGAAACTGAACATCTGTTTTATTTTTCTATTTTTCATAAAATTATGGATGTAACTGCTGTTTGATATTAGGTAAACGATATACTTTAGTGTAAGAAAAATATTAAACTACAACTAAACTATCTATTTTATGATTTTTTTGTACCATACATATGTTAGTTATCTTTGGTTACGAAAGTTAGATTATTATCCATGTTATGGGACCATTATTTACTGATAAAATCAGTTTTAACAAAGAAAAAAATACATCGATATTAGAAAATATTTTAAACTTACATTTGAAAAGTAAATAGCTTCTGATCTGACGAGCGTTATGAAAACCGATGTTAATTATTTATAGTGTGGTTTTATCCATAGAAACTTTTTAGATTGCTGTGGTTTTTGGCGTAACAGGGACACTACTATGCAACAAATTGAAGCTTGAAGATGAATAACCCACATTCTTTACATTCGTAGTCGACGTTTACTTGAGAACGTAGAAAATATATCTCCCTCCGTCCGTGAAATAGGAATAATAGATATTTATTTATTAAATACCAAAATGAAAAATGTCATCTACTGATCAAAAAGTAGCTATTTATGTAGATTTGTCAAATGAAAAATATTATAAAGACCATTGTTAATGACGAATAACAACTACATTACAAGTTAATGTAGATGCCGAATTCACGGCTTTAAAAAGGCATCAAGGGTGACGATTCTCAAATGTAGCTGAAAGTGACATATAGGAGAATGCAGTCATAAATATGTTAGAAAGGTAAAAAAAATATATCTTAATGCATCACCTAAAATCCAGGGTGATATAAATTAGTGTACAATAGTATAATACTTATTGTATTTCAAGTGACATTTACACAGGACATGTTACATTTATCTATCCCTAAAGGCATAACGACGGCTTTATTATTCAAACGTGATAGAAAGTAAATATAGTCGGCACCTTACGAAATGTTGATCGTAGTCACACTGGGAGTGTTATAAATATTAGAAATTATTAAATATTTAGGCTTCTTGAGTATGTTTAACTCAATATACTGTAGTTCCTGATGTGAAACGAATTCACACGTCAGTGAATATGGAATAATATTCGAAGTGCAGCTGGACGATATCTGACAATTTATTGGATTTTTACAATTACGAACAATTTTTAATTACAAACAAAACTATCAGGTGAAATATGGTTCGTTGAGCATATTTGGAGATGTGGAAAATACCGAGGTATTTGTGTTAAACATGATAACACAGAATTAAAATTTATAACAAAGTTAATCCAAAAGCTTTTAAATCTGAGTCATGCTGATAAAATAAGAGTTGGACATGTGTAGGGAGTACTGAAACATGACGTCAATTGCGGATTAAAATTTATTATAGTGAAACAAACCTATTCGACTTCTACGTCTACACGACAGCTCAGTGTGTAGAACTCATTCGCAAATAGCTTAAAATTCTTACATCTCAAACTACCACTATATCTTTAAACCTGTGTAGGTGGGTGCAGTCTTATCTACAATGCCCATGTTAACAGTCTTATCACAGTATTTAAATTAAAACGATACTTGGATACTTCTGTTTATAAGGTGTAGCTTTAGGATTTACAACTTTAGTAAAGTTTGGACGATGTACTTATTCCACCATTTTCCAATAGATGATATTTTTCCTGGCACAGCTAATATTTAAACGACAAAAAATGCAAACGTGGTCTTGATATTACGTGTCAGTTGTGCAGTAGTACCACCTGTACAACTGAACCTACAACCAACTCTAATTCATTTTATTTTTTATTTCGCGATATTTATAATAATTAGTGAAAGTTATTTACTAGACAAGAAGATAAAGAGATGGTTTATCTAGAAGTGAAAGATGTTAATTCACGAGTGATGTTAGTCACGAATGGATTATCTTTTACGAGTATATAAGTTTTTTATTGTAGTGTATAATATTTTGTTTTATTTCATTTTATAGTACTTAATTATTTATTACGCACAACGAGTCTATATGTGATTCTAGTATCAAGGACAGCTTTAAAATGTCGAACAAAAATGTGTCTCACTATGGTAAAAAGGCGGCAAAATAATTAACAAGACATTTCAGAGTCATGCTTGATATCACAATCATTTACGAACAAGTTGTTTTATACAACCACGGCGAAGCTGTGCTTTCAATGGTCGCGGCAAGCACAATATACCTGACAGCAACTGTATCAGTTTTTTTTTGTGTACTTTTGTATTTTTGTCATTTTCTACAAAAAATCTTCAAAAACAGTAGGTAAATATAAAACTACATAGTTTTATGTAGTACAAGCATTTTTTAACACAAACAAATATTGCTAATAGCTTTGTCAGCTACTACAAAATAAGATTTTTTTTTCACTTGTAGCGTAGAAATCCAATTGTGAATTCGTTTTTCTCTACCACAGTCAATGATGATAATTAAATTTGGCCAAGGTTAATAATGGAAGTGAAATACAACAACACAAATCCAGCTTTTTCGAAAAATTATAAAATTTGATTATGTGAATTTTATATTTTTTATAAGAACCCTTATAAGTTAAAATATGTGTATGAAACGTGAAAGTAAATGTAAAGAAGCGTGCTGAGCGTACGTTTCAAATGAGTTTTCCCTTAACAAAATATTGTGTTGACGTCATCAACAGTTTTGCAGAAACACGTATATCACTTGGGATAGGTACAGTCTACAGTGTAATACTAGTGATAACATGTATTTCCAAATTTTTGGGAAAACGGAATGAGCCGTTCCCGATTTAATCGATAAAATAAATTGACTCATTCATTACTTTTTATGAGTCACCCTGTCTAAGAAATTTAAAAACTTTTAATGCAGTGATAAATCACAAATATAGACTCATCATATTTTGCAGATTTTGGATAGGATTTATTTGGCAAAATTTTGAGATGACGTCATTCATTTATTTGGGAGAGGATAAAAGAATAAATTTTGCTTAACGATTTACCATGATTACGATAACCTTAAATTATTTACAAGATTTCAGAATAATCGGTTTTACAGTCTCAAAGTTATAATGCAAAATATTGTTATTCAGTTTTGAATTTTTTCCAAAAATTCTGAGTGTTTAGGGTGAAAATTTAATACAGATTTATACAAATGCAGGAGTACCTTATTTATAATAAATTAAAACAACTTTGTACATATTATAAATTTTGGACGTCATCTCATTGCTGGTGGGATGATTAGCCAAATTTTAGTTAGGATTTAACCATCTACATGATATTCCTAATTTACATACAAAATGTGACAACGTTTGGTCCAGTTGTTTCGGAGATTACTCGTCTAATAAAAACGGGAGACCACATTTTTCGTACTCTAGAGGTCATGATACCTCGAGAAAACATGAAAGTGATGGCAATTCGGCCGATGGTAGTGAAGATCATTATAGACCTCACGCTTAACTATCATATAGATAGCGGATGACCGTCGGGTCCAGGAAGGTCAAACTCGGTACGGCTCGTGCGGGATGGGTATTCAGTGCAATTACGGGCTGTACTTCGTTTATTTTAGAATAGAATAACGCTGCTTCTGTCCTCATTTACTTAGCCGTCTTATGAATTAAGTTTTCGTTAATTGTATTTACGAAATAAGTGACGATTAAATTCACTGATTATCGCCTTCTACTCATTCTCGGCGATGCACGCGTCCCTACCTATAATCGTGACGTAGGCCGACAGAAATCCGCCCTCTAGAAGCCTCGACGGTACGCATCTCGGGCTTAAATCCGCCTCCGGTCTATAATGATTGTTTTCACTACCTTGGCGTACAATACACTATTACATATTGGTATTTCTTTAGTGATGGATCTATACACAAAACTGCAATATACACACAAACGCTAGTTAATACCACTGAATATTAGTGCAGTTAGGGTTTTGAATTGTCTGCAATTTAAACTTTTTCTGCAGAACGAATTGAGATGTGAAAGATATGCTATGATCAAAAACTGCATGTATGTATAAACTACATGTAGTTATACTGATAACTAATTACACTGTTTACCATAGGTCCAAAAATGTCTGCATTTTAACAATGACAATTACCGGCCTTGGTGCAAATAAGGTTTAGTCAAAAACAGTTTGGCAAATCTTATACTAATGAACAAATTAATAAATACCGTTAAGGATAGGCAACCATAAACGCTCTTATGAAATTTCGCGTTGAGGTAACGGGTAGCAATAAAATTTTAAGTATTAAGTAGATCTGCAAAGTTGCTCGATTATTTTCCAAACAATTGTCCCCAAAATTCAACATTATGCAATTATACTGGTGTAATACTTCAAGAAAACTACGATTTAATCCCGTCAAATAAAGACGATCAAGGTGGATCTATTTATGCAGCGTGGGTTTCATTATTCAATTATGATCATCTCCAGATCAGAATTGCAATTATTTTATATTATATATAAAAACACGATCAAAGACGGCCATAAATTTTTGAAAATTTGTCTTTGATAGAATTTTCAAGTGTTGTCAGATTACCGATAATTTTGAAAGGTTGAGTTGCAGTTGGCAAGTGTAACGATCAAAGACACATTTTCAGAAATCCATGACTGTCTCTGATCGTGTTTTTATTGGTCTAATTAAGGCGGCAAAAGTCAATTATTTATCATTGATATGCATAAACTTTACGAAAGAAATAAAATTTTCATTTGCGTCGTCAGTAAGAAGGTAATGAAGCTTTTACGTATTTCCTAGTCATACAGACAAATAGCTTGATTAGCAATAATAACAATGAGCATCGGATTATTACACTTATTAAAAAAAAACTGATTCTCTAAACATTTAAAACAGATTGGAATAATCAAATAAGACAGCAAAGTACTGACTCAGATATGGCATGGAGTAAAAGAGTTAATTTCGAGTTCATTTACCAACGAAACATTGTGCAAAAAATATTCTGTTTTAGTTCCTGCTGAATATTAATTATATGTGTGTTTATTTTGGGTCTGTGACTATAGCTACGACACATTTTCATAATTTAAAGGTATTTTAACATATATTCGGAACCATTTTACAGAAGCAAACTTAAAGAACATTACAGCCATACAATTTTTAAATAGGTAACCTTAAAGAATTAATAAAGAATTTTGAGGAATTGTATTAATACTTGCCACTGCAATCATTGGAATAATACTGAATCCACAAAGTACTGCGTACCTATATTATTATGACACAACTTTCTGATTCAATAATGGTCCACCAATATGCCCAGACAATACAAAGCTTTAATTGAACGATTGACGGGGGTATGGTATATTTTAATTTGTGCAATAGTCATGAGGTCATGGCATACTTGTTTGCAATACGAACAACTAAGTATTACACTGGTCAACAAATTTCAATAAATCTTTTGTTTGTCCATAAAATGCTATATGCAAAATCGGATAGAACAGGTCCTAATCTAACAACCTAATTAGTTGGAGTTTTTTTTTTTTTTTTTTAGAAAAACATTTTTAGCTATTGTGTAGAGTTTAATTAAATTTTCCTAAAAAATGAGCTTATATGTTGGATTTTCTTTTATAAGATGTTCCAGCGTGGAAACGTTCACCGCTTATTTTATTTCACGAAAAAAACTGATAGTATAGGATATACTGTGGTATAGGTAAATCTTACTCACTTGATACTAAATAACTGTGGATATTCTTATATTCCCTGTATGTGGACAAAATCGTTGTTGACCAGTGTTATTGGCGTAAGATGTTAACTACTACCGTGGTACCTATATCTAACCGGTGAGTTTAATATGTAGTCGCTTGGCCTTAATTTGAATTATCGAGAATATTTTCTCCAATAATTATTTTTAAAACTTATATACAGGGTTATTCAGCTAAGATGTTGTAGGTATACGGTGTCAGCCCAAAATACCGATTACAGCTGATTTTGGATTGCAATAAAAAATCATTTTAAAATCAATTTGGATCCGAGTGTGTGGTCTTGATAGAAATGTCAACGTGTCAGTTTGACGGTAGCCAAAAATGCCGCTGCATTCTTACAGTAATTGAAAGATTTGCCAGTTGCTCTGTGGAGAGATTTTTTATTACGTGATGGCGCGCTTGTTCATAATGATATCGTTAGAAAATACCTGGGCAAACAATTTAATGTTAATAATTTCGGAGGCTTCGACGGTTGGAATCAATACATGATGGTTTTCTAGATTGGAATCGTGTAAATTGAGTTTTTGGGCTCAACGATTCGCACACTTTCGTAAGTGGCATCTTCAGGAGCAGGGTTAAGAATAAGGCAAAAGAGCAATGTAATTCAGTATGTCAACCATACCAGAGGCGAAACTCCTTTTTTCCGCAGAGCTCCGCCTCTATCCATACAATAATCTACATTTCTACGTAATAAATTTTGCTAAATTAAACTTCATATGGCTACTAGGTAATTTTTAATGTTGAGCCTTTTCCAGTTTTTTTCTTACCTATCATATTTAAGAACTGACGAAGATTTATAGAAAAATTGAAAATGGTTTTGAATGTGTCTACAAGTTTGGGAGTTTACCATAATATACTTAATTAGTGGAAGAAATTATTTTCGATTACCTACCTATTTGCAATGTATAATTGTAATTTTTTAGTATAGGCAACCAAATTAACACACAGTATACTAAGTCCAAATTACAAATGCAAAGTTGCAGTTATCGCAACCACCTCTTTCATTTTATGAAGCCCTAGTGTATTCGTAGGTAAAATTGCCAGCAATAACGGGGAATTTTACACTTTGCTGTATGTTATGTGGTGTGTACATACGTACTTGCAGCAGAGAAATAAAAAGGAAAGATAAATAGAACTTCACTTCTGGGTTAATTGTTATACTTGACTTCCTAATTACGGGCAGTTCATCGGCATTGGTGGGTTAATTTGAAAAACCAGTAAGTACAGCCGCAAACAAAAAATCCAAATCCAAAACAAACTATAGATATTAGATAATAATCTAACAAATTCAATGTTTAAATATATTCCTTTTTCCGGTGTTGGTTTTTTAAAAATTGCTCAATTAAAAATTAGACAGTGAAGATTAAGTTCTTTTACTACTAAGTGAAGACTTTTAATCAACAATAAAATGTTATAACAAATGTTGACAATTGACATTTCGGTAAAGTAATATGTTACCTTACCGATTTTACCATTACCGTGATTTTACATACAGAATACAGTTATGGCTTTCCTATCAGCCAACTTTCATAAATATAAACACGTATTTATTAGACACAAACCGGTAAAATACAATATACCAAATTTGGAGTTTGAAAAATGTATGGCATCCAGAAACAAATCACATATAATAACAATTTGGTTTTGTTTTGGTGGATAACTAACAATAATTTATTTAAACTATTAGGTATAATCGTTCAAGATGTTTATGTGTTCTTTACTCCCCGAGCGTAAGCGAAGGAAGTATTGTAATAGAGTCCGTCGGCCGAGTCTCTACTTTTACGTTTTCTCGACCTTTCTTGACACTTACAGGACGTCTGTCTGTGTCACGGATTTTTATTAGACAGATAATCTCCGAAACTACTGGGCCGATTGTTGTTAAATTTTGTACCTATATGTATTAAGGATATCATGTAGATGGTAAAACGCTAACCAAAATTTGTCTAATCACCCCTACCAATAATGTGATGACGCCACTTCAAAATTGTATATAGTAAATGGGTTTTAAATTGTATACAATAACATAGTCCTACACATGTAGTTTATGACTCCGTATTGAATTTTTACCCGAAACGTTCAGATTTTTGGAAAAAAAAAATCAAAATTATGAAACAACATTTTGCAATTTAATTTGGAATCTGCAAAACCGAATGCTTTGAAATCTTGCGGATGGTTTACAGTTATGATAACCATGATAAATTTTTAACCAAAATATATTTACTTATCTCCTCCAAAAAATTGATGACGACAGCTCAAATGTTTGCCGAATAAATCCCACCGAAAATGTACAAAATATGATGAGTCTGTACTTGTGATTTATCATTCCATTCATATTTTTTGGATTTGCATATACAGGTGACTCAAAAAAAATGAATGCGTCAATTTATTTTATTGATTTAATCAGAAACTACAAAACCGAATGCTTTGAAATATGAAGATGTTTTAGAGTTATCATAAGCATGGTGAATTTTTGATCAAAATGTATTTGCTCATCCCCCTAAAAAATAGATGACGTCACCCCAAAATTTTGCTGAATAAATCCTATCTAAAATGTACAAAATATGATGAGTCTGTAGTTGTGATTTATCATTCCATTCATATTTTTTTGATTTGCATATACAGGATGACTCAAAAATATTAATGAATGCGTGGATTTATTTTATTGATTTAAACGGGAACTACAAAACCGAATGTTTTGAAATCTTGGAGAAGTTTTAAATTTATCATAAGCATGGTAAATATTTGATAAAAATGTATTTTCTGATCCCCCCCCTAAAAAATTGATGACGCCACCCCAAAATTTTGTTGAAAAAATGCTATCTTAAATGTGTAAAGAATGATGAGTCTATAGGTACTCGTGATTTATCACTGCATTAATATTTTTGATATTTGCTTATACGGGGAGTCTGACAAAATAAAATGTAGTGTTTTATTAAAAAAAAAATGTCAAAAACGTCAATGCCAAATAATAACAAAATCGAAAATAGTATATTATTAGCCAAGGTTGCAAAGCCAAGCATTCTAGACCGAGTGCAAATTAGAACCCGAGACGCGCAGCGTCGAGGGCTCTGAAGCGCGAGGTCTAGAAGTGGCTTTGCAACCGTGGTTAATATACTATTTTTTTCACTAGTAGAAACCATAAGACAATAAACTGAAAAAATAAACGTTCAATTTTTTGACGCAACATGATTTTGTTTTGATTTCTAATCAAACTTAATCTAAATCTTCAACAGAAAGAAAACCGTTTATACTTGTCGCTGAGTTAATCATTTTATCTTCTACCGTCTACCAACTACCATGCGTATACTCAAGTAATGTTTGTAGCACACATTTGTTCATTTTTTTAAGAAATAATCACATCAAACATTGCTTACATAACCTCAATGTTTCTTTTTGAACCGGTGGTCGCAAAAGTTGAATTTGCTACCTCTAAATGAGTCGAGATTTGCATGCGTCATGGCTGCTAGTGAAAAAAATTAATACCTAATTTATTTTAAAATGCCCCGCTGCAAAAATGTAATCCGAAAAAAAACATAATAGGCATGCAGTTGTCACGTTTCCGACAGTGAGGGAAGTACTGTCTAAACTCTTTAGACCAATTTTTTTAATGAGTTATCAAACTGGGGAATTATTTTTACCCACCAATGGGCAAAATGGGTGTAATTTAAGAAAGGAGTTCAGTAAAAATAACTACTAAGTATATTTATATAGGCGACTGAAAATCTTCTAATAATATTACTGAACGTTACGTGGCAGACTCACTGACCAACAAAATTGAAACAACGAATAAAATTTGTATTTTTCGAAGTTGCCGTTCATTCAGCAAACGAAGAAGATCCTGTTCTTTCTGCATCCAACGAGATTTTGGTGGCTGACAGACGCAACGTGGAGTTGACAAAAAAATATCAGCTGAATTCCCGAAATCTTAAGAAATTAAGAATACATGTAGTTAAAAATTTTTAAAAAGTATTAATAGTTCACAATGAATTTGAGCGGTTACGGTTACCATGTTATTCCATTTTTTTCTTTATAAACATTGACAGTAACTGTGGCACTGTTAGTGGCGATTTTGCTCAAGCGACCACATATTATTTCTAATATGAGCATCTCGACCATTGAAGACGAAGTAAATGCTGCATCTTTGTCGTTGCTCCCTGAAAAACACTGAAAACACGATCGCCTTTAAGGTAAAACCAGATAATAATGGTACGGTTACTATGACGGGAATGCAAATAGTTTTTAAATCACTAGTCCAGAAAAAAAACGTTTTGTGAGTATGAGTTATGTTGCGGAGCAAAGACGCTAGTCGATTTTTCATGTCGACACACCTTTAAATTTGTTGAAAAGTTTTAAAAATTACTAAATTCTTGAATCAAAAATAACCGCCGGAATTTTTTTTGTGGTTGACACTATCCACTACAGTACTACACATTTGATTTGCAAATTCAATTTTGACATTTCGTTAAATAATAAAATAGGTACTATTCCGGACACAAAATTTCAAACGATCAGCTTCTGTCATTTTAAAAACCATCATTGTAAATCACCCTTTATTGTCATTCTGACAAACGTTTGTGAATGAATTTCAAATTTTGGCAATTTGAAATTATTTTGTCAAAATGCCGGCAGCATTTCGTATTGATAAACCGAGAATTATGTCTTCGCGAAATTAGTATGTCATATGGACAAATTTCGGCTTAGTTGGGTAATGGAAAAGCTACCATTCATTATACTCAATTGTTCGCAAGTGGACAGCGACTGGGTAAGGTAAAGTTCGGTGTTCATGAAGCCACATTTACAATTTAATGTCAATGTAATGTGAAACCGTTTGAAATATTTTGTCCGGAATAGTACCTAATACTTCGGTGATAATAATGGACACTTAACGCACATTTGATTTAGTTAGAAATGACAAAATAACAATTATTAATTTGACACTGGAATCAGTGTTACCACGATTTCTAGGGTGTTGCCGTGGTTACTTTTGCAAAGTTAACGCCGGGAATTGAGCTTTCTGGACGATTTTGAGTTATACAAAACCGTCAATAATGGACGAAAGCATGAAAAACATGATATTTTAAAATAAGTTACTGAGCAGTTAATGCACAAAACATGTTATTCGCTTTGTAAGGTTTCTTTTTTAGATTATAATCTGGACCAAGCCTATCTTTACAATGTTAACTTCAACACAGACTGATTTTCTAGCTTCACTTAACCAATTGAGAACCGATTTGGAGAATCAAGTCGCAACATTAAAAGAATCACTCATCAACCAACCTAACAACCAATTTGAGGAGATAGTTGCTGAAGTGGTGGAGAGAGAAAAACGCAAGAATAATCTAATCATCTTTGGAGTGCCGGAACAGTCTAGTTTCCTCAACAATAGTCAACCCGCTGATTTAGATCAATCTGCTGTAAATAGTGTTCTGGCATTAAACCTGATCCTGCTGTTCCTGAGTTTAAATTGCAGAGACTAGGAAGATTTTTGCCTCACAAGTTTATACGTGAAGCCAAGAAGCTTAAGGGTAATCCAAGTTTCGGTGCTATTTCTTTATCTTTTGACCGTACTACGAAACAAATTGAAGCTGAAACACCAACCCGATGCTAGGATTGCAACTGGTGAAAGGATCTGAAAATACGATATGTGAAGGGTTCACCGAAAATTGTTTCTTTAAACTGAAGAATACACCCAGTAACAACAAACTTAATACACTTCGCTGCTTCTATCAGAATCTCAGAGGACTACGATCCAAAGTTAATGATTTCTATAATTGTATTTGTTCACAGAATGATTTTGATACAATAGTGTTAAGTGAAACATGGCTTACTAGCGATCTTGTCAATAGTGAATTTTGAATTATTTCCTTCTTACTTTACTGTTTCTGGAAAAGATAGAAATTTTCGAGTGTTCGCAGTTTCACGAGGTGGAGGTGTTCTAATTGCTATTCGAGCATGTTTTAAAACACTTTCATTAGATCTATCAGCTATTTATGAGATTATTCCCAATGTTGATGTTGTAGGTGTCAAACTGCTGCTCAAGGGTCAGAGCCTAATTATTCTTTCAGTGTACATTCCACCGCAAACGTCATTCCAGGAGTTTGAATTATTTCTTGACACTTTAAATACCATTGAAGATTTTAAATTCTGTAAGTTGCTTATATTAGGAGATTTTAACGTTTCGTAAAGCATTTGACCAAATTGATCATTACATCTTGATTGCTAAATTACAACAGTTTGGCTTTTCCACTCCTCTGATCAACTTTTTCCGTTCATATCTAACGAACAGAGTCCAAGTCGTTAAATATCGTAACTTTTATTCACAACCATTTTCTCCTACCTCTAGTGCGCCGCAAGGGTCGGAACTTAGGTCCATTATTGTTTCTTCTGTTTGTTAATGATATTGTTGATGGTCTATCATGCGAGAAACTTTTATATGCGGATGACCTCAAGTTGTTGGAGATTAAAAATATTAACGATAGCGTGACTCTTCAAGCTAATATTCAGATTATTCTGTAGTGGTGTATTCGTAATCGTTTATCTCTTAACCAAGACAAATGTTTCGTTATGTTCTATACAAGAAAACTTCCTAGTATATTTCCTTACACCATAACCAATACTAAGTTACATCGTTGTGACAATTTTAAAGATTTAGGCATTACGTTTGGTTCTAAACTCAAGTTTGTGAAACATATAAGTAGATGATGTAATAGCAAAATCTTTTAGGATGTATGGTTTTGTTTACAGAAATTGTAGCGGGTTCTCAAATATAAGAACTTTATGTAATTTATATTTTCCGCTTATTAGATCTAGGTTGGAATATGATGCTATAATTTGGTATTCCTTATACATATATGATGTGCATGTCAAGAATATTGAAGCTGTTCAACGTAAATTTCTAAAATTTTTATGTGACTGTGTAGATAAAGTTTATCCTGAAAAGGGAAAAGGGATAGATGATCATGCTGCACTACTGGGTAGGTTTGAATTTCTAGCTCCCCAGGATCGGCGCTATATTATTGTTCTTAAATTTGTTTTTAATTTATTTAACAACAAAATAGATTGTCCGAGTCTTCTGGACAAATCTAACTTGGTCGTACCTCGTATTAATTCACGCCAATCTCAAAATTTTTGTAGTCCACCATATATGACAAACGTACTACGTAAATCTCCGGTAAGTAGTTGTTATGTCTAATAAGTTTAATGAAATATCTACTCATTGTATAAGTAGTAAGATTTATAGTTTGTAGTTTTGTGGGAGCTTTTATTATTAATAATGCCTTATGTTATACTTAAGTTCACTGACTTTTTGGAATTGCATGTTAGTATTTACTGTCTGCGGTTGTTTTGAGCCTAAGTTTTAGTTTTCCTTGTAAACCTGCTAAGAAAGCCTTATTATTATTATTATTATCATTAATATTAATAATATTATTATGTTAAATAACAGTGACTTTACTTTTGCTGGCCCGTCTCTTGAACTTATTGACTTCCAAAGAACTCTTCTGCTGAGTTTTTCTTTTATGTAAATTGTAATTATTTCAGCGACAAATGGAAAGTGAAAACTTGAACTTTCCTATTCTGTGATGAGTGATGAATGATGACCCATAAAACTAAAAAGAATATAATATTAAATACAGAGCCGGCTCAACACGGTAAGCGAAAGATGCACCGCATCGGGGCGCCCGTGACAAGGGGCGCCGGGCGGCTAGCGCCGCCTATGCTTTTATATTAACTCTATAAAAATAAATTAATATTAGATTTGCATTGAATCACTACCAACAAAATATTATAGCAGTAACAGACCAAGGCGCCCATCGAAAACTTTTCAGAAAAAGCTACATTTTAACATTCCACTATGAACACCAAAACAGATCCCAAGTCAATTCCTGGCACTTTCAAACTGTAATAATTGAAAAAGAGTGCGCCTTTGGGTTGGGTGATGGGACCTTAGATCAATATCGACAAAAATTAACTAGTTTTTTGATGCATTATCTGGGTAACAATTTGACGAGACAGCGGTATGACCACAACCAGATGTTTTTCCTAACATTTGTCAGGTTTGTTTTTATCATAAAAGTCCATGTAGGCATACTTAAAAATTTTATTTTCCAAGTCTAGTCGGTTGGTTTTGGTTGGGGTGGTTGTTCAACAGTTTTGTTATATTTTTCACTGTTCCTGTTTGTAGCCGAATTTGGTTCTGTATATCAGGGTCGGAGTCGGACTTCCGCTGCTTTAGAAATTTAAGGTCTGCGGATTACCGCCACGCGACAACTTTAAGTTGTAAATATTTCTTGCTATTGTACTACTATCCGTCTCGTTATTATCAATAAAATTTTATAGGGTACAACGATATTTCCTGAACTATAGAAAAGTTGTTGCCCGCAGCTCCGTTTGCGTGGAATTCGCAATTAGGACTCACCATTTTTCATACATGATCGTTTTCCGGGTTGGAACCGTGTAAATTGAGTTTTTGGGCTCAACGTTTCGCACACTTTCGTAAGTGCTATCTTCAGGAGCAGGGTTAAGAATAAGGCAGAAGAGCACGGTAACTCAGTATGTCAACCATACCAGAGGCGAAACTTTTTTGAGAAATTACACGGTTCCAATTCGAAAACCGATCATGTATTGATTCCGACCGTGGAAACCTCCGACATTATCATTTTTCATCGCGTTCACGCCTCCCTCCCCAGTGAACCCGTCTGACTTAAAAACTCACGGGATTTATGCACAAAGTTTCATCCCCTATTTTGTCCCCGTAGGAGCGGAATTTCCAGAAATATTTTCTTAATGGGTGCTTATGACACAAAAGAAACCTATTGTCCAAATTTCATGTTTGCAGCTTCAGTAGTTTAGGCTTTGATGAATCAGTCAGTCTGTCAGTTAAGACAAACACTTTTATATATTAAGACTGATTCATCATAATTTTATGCATGTTTGTTAATAAAAAGTATCTCTCTACAAAAATATGTGATTACAAAACTTTATTTGTTTTTTTTTTTTACAATTTTTTTTTAAGGGCGTTGAACAGTAAGTTGCATCGGGGCGCCTGGTCCCTTAGAGCCGGCCCTGATTAAATATTCACTAACAACGCCTTCGCTCTCATTCAAAAAATGCTGACGTCACCATAACAATAAATGGTAGGACATAGAGACCCTAGATATACTTTGGAAAGTATATCTAGGGACACTAGTAAGACATAATGATTTTTTTGAGAAAAAAATCGATCACAGTTAAATTTCAGCAGACTGCAGACTGCTATTCCCTATTGCTGACACGACGCTTTCTGTATCTAAAAAAGGGCAAAATTTGGAACTGGGAGGTTAGGACGTTTTAGATTAAAACAAATGTGTTTAAATAATTGTTTATTAAGTTGGTAATGGAACGATATTTACGAATCCATCAACACATCGTCAAGTGATCATCGTCAGTGTATTTGCCACTATTTTATTGGTACACAATAGATCCATTTAGTGCGTAAGCCTATCAAATGAGAAGTGGCAAACTAGAAAACCTTTAGTAGTTAATAATGATAATAACTGTCAAAAATTAGTCTAACGTTAAATAATACAGATCGTGTTGCTTGTGAAAGCCCACGAGACATTTATCCCCGCCTAATTCTCTCTGTTACTCCCTGCATTCCAGGGCCTGTCAGACTGTAAAAGTGAATAAATGATAGCTGTAGGGAGTGTGCACAAGGTGATAGGGCTACGCCCCAGCATTTCAGCCAACCCCCAGGACCGCCTTTGCAAGCTCTCTTGTATCAGAGTCTCAGAACATGTGAAGAGGTTTCAAATACTGCTGTGTCCATTAACGATATTTATTGTTTTCTACTTTCCTGCTTCGCAGTCCTGCAAAAGTTGATATGTTAGCGTGTGCATCATACAATTTGTAACAAGTGTTCATTCTTGCAATGTGTATGGGTATTGAACATGACTAGCGAAGGAAATTCATTAAAAAATGTGAAGTTGAGACCGTTCATTGTATGACACATGAAATCTGAAGATTTATCGAAGGAATGAGTACAAAATAAAGCAGGATCTTGACAAAGAATATTTTCATCATTTGAGAGAAATACACCCAGTAAAATATTAATTCGAAGTGCAAATGGATAGATCAAGGTTTTCCTCTAATTTTCAACATAGTAATAGTAATGGTAATGGAAACTAGAAATAGAATTTGAAAACTGTTTGTGGCAATGCAAATGAAGCTGATGGTTGGCCAGCCTCTTTTTTTTATTAATTCTAACACATTTGTGTGAAAAATAGAAGAAAAGAATTTGTAAAGACCCCATTACCGATCTCCTCCGACCAAGCAACTTGGTTTCTTCTGAATCCATTTAACAATTTTATGCAAATGAAGAACACTTTATATTAGGAGAGTATAAGTAAGGCAGAACGTTTCAAGCAGTGTCTGGGCATCAAAATATGAAATACAGCTGTATTTATTCATTCTTTTTCATCGAGTTTTTGACACCTGTTTATTTTTTCATGAGGGAAAGCCATTAGAGTGACAAATGATGTTCAAAGACTTCAAAACAGCTTTAATTCAAAACTTTCACAACATTTTTGCTATTGTTATTGTTTATTGCTGTTATTATTGTGTGTTATTATGATAATAGATCGTTTGAATAGAGTTTTTTAATTGTAACCGTTTTTCGGTGGATCGCGACTTGTTTCTTATTTTCCAGTGGAGTTTTCTGGATTATTCTCCTATCAATTAGAGAGTGTCCATGGGGATATTTCTGCTAGGAACGTCACAAATTCCTATAGTCTACCGTCGACTTGTCCTCCGTTCCTGTGATCCTGATACGTTATATAAAAATTTTCTGGAAAAAGCCAGAAAACAGAAATTCGCTTTCGAGGAAACAGTGGCCGTAATATTAATAAAATAACTAATAAAATAATATCACTTTTTTGTTGGACGTGTGCCGGTACACAATACAACTCGTATGTGTACGCGCGGAATGGGTTTTTACTCCATTCAATCCTTGAAGTGGAATAGAAGATGCTAAAGCTACAAGTAAAAGCAAGAACGCGATATTTCAATTGAAGCAATACAAACAGAAAGAGATGTAAGAACGATTCAACGTGGTAGTGCCATCAAGTGGAAAAGTTCTAAACTAAACTCAAGTAATTCAGTTTTGTCTTCATTTCTTCGAAATTACAAATGGAAAAATGAAAAAAAAAGTGTACGGATTTAAGTAGCAGCGATGTTTTGTAATATAGAGTCTTTTTTAGAAACAAATATAATTTTATGAAATGTTTACAGGTTCCTGCAAAACGCTATCCTGCTGAAAAAGTACCTTCACCTCTTCGCTTGAATGTTTTCCTGCTATCTGTGCTCGCTATTCAGCAACCATGTGTAACCATAAATGTTACGTCATATGTGGGACATGTGGACGGCCTTTACTCATATGTGGAGCTTTGGACACAATGCGGGATTATTGACGTAGGAAGGAAATTTTGACTACTCTACAGCCTGAAGTAGAAATGAAAGGATACTGTTTTGTCAAAACTAGTTTCTGAGGCTGGGCTTTTTGAATATTGTTTTTATGCTGAGTCTGATTTTATTACCATCATAAAAGTGCTGATGTTGCAAGTTTTTTGTCTGCGTCTGAAGGGAAAAAATACACTTTTTTTACCCTTTATCTTGATTATGTATCCTTTGATTTTGTGAAAACCAAGAACAGAATGAGGGCCCTGGTTACGATATTTCTCGTCGCATTATGAAACAACGTTATTTTTAATTAAAATACGTAGAGATTTAGTTTAGCTTCTTTCCTCTTGCATCTTCCACGTTAACAAAATGCAAAAGTGTGCGAAAATAACAATTTAGTAGTTTTACTACACAGAAAATAGGAACAAATAATCATGAATTTTTATGATAACTTGCAATAGGTTAAGAGTTTAGTTAGCTGCTGTTTCCTTGGTTAGAATTACGAAATTAATAATAATAGTTATTTAAGTAATCAGGAATGTAAAGGCGTGTTAACATTCGAGGTAAGCGAGTACGAGCCGCGGCAAAACCGAGGCTCATCGCTTGTCGAGGATGTTGATACGTCTGTATATTTCGTGTTACAAATTAAGTTTGTCCCCCGCTGCCGGTCGAAATTCCCTTAAATTTGCAAACATTACGTTTGTTCTCATACCGGTGATGAATTTTTACTTCCCGACTCTCTACTTATACATTTTCTCGATCTTTCATGACCCCTAGAAGACGAAGAAATAGGTCTCCCGTTTCTGTCTGTCCGTCTGTCCGTCTGTCCGTCTGTCCGTCTGTCCGTCTGTCCGTCTGTCTGTCCGTCTGTCTGCCGTCCCGGATTTTTATTAGACAGATAATCTCCGAAAGTACTGGGCCGATTGTTGTCAAATTTTGTATTTATATTAGGTATATCATGTAGATGGTAAAACGCTAACCAAAAATTTGTCTAATCATCCCCACCACTAATGTGATGACGTCACTTCAAAATTGTACATAGTAATTTGGTTTTAAATTGTATCAAATAACATAGTCTTGCATATGTAGTTTAAGACTCTGAATTCAGATTTTACCCGAAACGTCCAGATTTTTGAAAAAAAAAATCAAAATCAGGAAACAACATTTTGACATTTAATTTGGAATCTACAAAACCGAATGCTTTGAAATCGTGCAGATGGTTTACAGTTACGATAATTACAATAAAATTTTATTCACAATATATTTAGTTATCCCCTCAAAAAATTGATGACGTCACCCCAAAATTTTACTGAATAAATCCTATCTAAAATGTACAAAATATGATGAGTCTCTTCTTGTGATTTATCAATTCATTCATATTTTTTGGATATGCATATACAGGGTGACCAAAAAAAAATTAATGAATGAGCGAATTTATTTTATTGATTTATCAGGAGCTACAGAACCGAATGCTTCGAGATTTTGCAAATGTTTTAAGGCTATAAAGAGCATAATAAATTTTTAGTCAAAATATATTTGCTTATCCCCTCCAAAAAATTGATGACGTCAGCTCAAAAGTTTGCCGAATAATCCTATCTAAAATGTACAAAATATGATGAGTCTCTTCTTGTGATTTATCACTCCATTCATATTTTTTGAATTTGCATATACAGGGTGACCCAAAAAATTAATGAATGGGTAAATTTATTTTATTGATTTAATCAGGAACTACAGAACCGAATGCTTTGAAATCTCACCAATGTTTTAAGGTTATAAAGAGCATAATAAATTTTTAGTAAAAATATATTTGCTTATCCCCTCCAAAAAATTGAGGACGTCAGCTCAAAACTTTGCCGAATAATCCTATCTAAAATGTACAAAATATGATGAGCCTCTTCTTTTAATTTATCGTTCCACTCATATTTTTTGGATTTGGATATACAGGATGACTCAAAAAATTTAATGAATGCGCAAATTTATTTTATTGATTTAATCAAGAACTACAAAACCGAATGCTTTGAAATCTAACGCGAAAAAAAATATAATAGACATGCAGTCATCACGTTTCCGACAGCGAGGGAAGTACTGTCTAAACTCTTTAGACCAATTTTTCTAACTTGTTTCTAAATTCCCTGATGTATGCGGAACTATGTTACGAAATACAAAAAATTCAAGCAAGGCAAAAATATTCAAAAAGTGTCATCACAAATCCAAAAATGGATATTAATGAAGCTGCTATTATTGCTTCTCAGAGTTTGCTACTTAATAAATCAAGAACGGGGTACGAATTTCCGTACGGTGGTGGACCGTGAATTTCGTCCACACAATTCACGCGAATTCACAAAAATTCACTGTAGTCGGTGCTTTATTATTGTGATGATAAATTATCATGATATACTGACGAAAGTATTGTCAAGTTTAACCCCTACAAGTCTTTTAAATAAAGGTGGTGTGCCAAAAAAAGTGTGAAATCTGTGTCAGAAAACGTCATACATGACTTATATGTAGCCATCAGCCAAAACTATCAGGCAGTTTATGGTGCCAGTATTCTATGTTGAAAACAAGATTGAACTACAAAGATAATGTCAACATCTCGAAATTTTCAAAACTAGTGGAATTTTTGAAGTGGAAGCATCAATGTTATCAGCCAGAGAAGTCAAGCATTAACAAGAGAGAAATTTTAAAATTCATAGAACACGCTGCAGATGAAACTTATCTCTTAATTAAGGTAAGTCCTTTTTTTCATTATTAAAATTAAACTCGATTTTTTGATCTGTTTTAGACCGTTATGATAGTAGGCATTGCGCGGGCATACAGGACAGACGATTTCTGTAAAATGGAAATGGCTGACGTTACTGACCATGGAAAATACGTAAGTATAACAATTCGGCACTCCAAAAATGACGTAGGTACCTAGTACGAAAGTTCACAATTGTTGAAAATCTTGAAAGTAAGACCTAAGTATCTAAAAATTTTCAAAAAGTATTACGAAATTCGGAAAAGGAGAGCAAACAATTTTCGTTTATTTTTGCATTAACAGTGTGGAAAATGCTGCAATCAGCCTGTGGGGCAGCATACTTTCGCTAAGATGCCATCAGTTATTTCGAGGTTTCTAAATTTACCAGACGCCAATTTATACACTAGACATTGCTTTAGGCGTTGTTCCGCCACTTTACTGGTCGACACTGGAGAAAACATTTTAGGCCTAAAAAGACACGCCGATTGGAAATCGTCTACAGTGGCCGAAAATTGTGTAGCGGAGTCAGTTAAGAATAAATTAGATACTATAAAATATTGTACAAGAAAAATCCTGACAACGTAAAATGTCATGATCCCGTACCTTCAACAAGATCCCTACAACAAGAGTTCTTTAAGCGCCGATGCCGTCAACTTCTTAAACTGTAGTCGATACTTGGACCTCTCTCACAGCGGAAATACCTACTGAAATACGATGTCCTCCAACGCCTCCGGCAACAATGCAAACCACTACAGCGTCATTTAAGAACGAAGCTCTTGAAGTATTGGAACATGAAGGCTTCGTTATAAAAAATTTATCATTTCCTTATTGTAGTTTTGTGTTTAATTTTCTCAAAAAATTGTAGTTAATGTATATTAAGAATGAGAAAATACCAAATTTCTGATTTACTGTCATTATATTTACATTCCATAGTCAAGAGAAATTAATAAACGAATGTTATTGATCATTTAGATGTTTTGTACCTAAGCATGAAAAAGTAAATTGCAGTGATGTGAAAAAGCCTCCAATAAAATACTGAAATATACTGCTAGACAAAAAACTCGTGCACTTGAACATTTTGTGATTACTTGTAACTGGTCGAACTTTTGTGAAAAATATTCCAGGAAACAAATCATTAATGTATTCATTAACAGAAAACATAAGTTCATTCTATAACTTGTGGAAACAGAAAAAAAGTAAAAAAAGTTGTAACACTAAACATTAGCGTAAATTTACAAATATTCAAGTGTCCGGGTTTTTTTGTCGGGCAGTGTATTTTGCATTAGAAAAAAATTCGTACATATTTTATTAATTTATTGATTGTAAAGCACAATCAATATTCTGGAAAAAATATCAAAATAGCACAATGGATACAGACATCAGACAGACAGACAAACAGACGGACGGAAACGGGAGATTACTTTTTCGTACTGTAGGGATCATGAAGCGCCGAGAAAACATAAAAATGGCCATTCGTGTTTTTAACTTACGCTTGGAAAATAAAAATTAAATTCGTAAGCTCAAATTTTATAATTTGGCTAGAAACTATAGACGTTGTTTATTGTACTTTAAGGCCGAACAAAGTTCTGCCTAAATAACTTTAAATCATTTTTGATTTTATATTTTTAACACATCTGTTCTGAATTTAATAAATATTATTAAAACTTTACCCCATCTAAACATAATTTAATCCTTCGGTGATAAAAAACTACCAGCAGATCTAATCACTGAACAGAATTGTCTCCACTAAACGTGCACGACTGGGATTGAAGCTGGATTATGTGGCGTTTTCCGCAATTGTAACTTTGTGCAGAGTCAACAGTCTGCTGTACGTATTGAAGATTTTTAAATGTGGGCTCTGAGACCCGCACACAATTTTTCAGTCGCTGGTTTCTCAGATACGGTCTCTTCTAATAGCAATCTGCAAAGCTATTTAAACAGAATTCCCTTCGTGTGGGAAGTACAAGTAATACCGCATCAAAGCTTTTAAGACTCTGTGTCATTAATTTTATTGAAGACGGTGATAACTATCCTGTAAGCTCCGTATTAGTGTTATTGTTTTACGAAAATTTTAAATAGGATCGTTATTATAAAACATGCCGTGAACATTTGCGTCATAGTCTTTACGTAAGTCGGATATTAATTTTAATCAGTCATTAGATGCTGGTAGTGCAACCTGGAGTAAAAGAAAATGTACATATATATTCGTATTAAGAACGGTCGTACTTAGTGTTATTTAAAATTACATAAGTATTATAAAGACTATAATTATTATATCCATATCTAAATCTAACGTTCGCGACGATCATCAACTTCCATCCAAGGTCATATCTCGTTATATTGGAGGGCCTTAGCTCCTGTCGAAACCGATAAGAGCAGCGATTGTACAATTTGCATAAATTTTGGCTGTCACTTTTAAGTTACACGTTTAAAATCCATACATAGGTACGTAAATAGCATAGAAAGCAGACCTGTAGACTACTACAATTATATGTATATTATTAAATACTTGATAGTAGGAATATATGTAAAAAAAATTGGTCGAAAGTTATTTCGACAGAACTTTCCTCGCCACAAGTCCACTTTTTCGAAAATCATTTGATTTTGCGAATTTAATTTTTTTACGATAACCCTTATAAGTTAAAATGAAGATATGTCTGTACTATTAAAGTAAACATTAAGAAACGTGCTACGCGTTTCTTTCAAGTGATTTTTTCCAATACAAAATTCTGTGATAACGTCATCATCATTTTTGCAAGGACTGTATGTCAGTTTGCAGAGATGCAGTGTAACACTAATAGCAGCAGTACTGTATTGCCAAATTTTCTGGAAAATGGAGTGAGTGGTTTTTAACATAATCAATACAATAAATTGTGTCACTCATTCATTTTTTTTTAGTGCTCCTCTATAAATAATTCTAAAAACTATGCATCCATTGGTAAATCACGACTATAGAGTCATAATATTTTGCAGATTTGAAATACTTAGAATTTGTTCGGAAAAATTTGGGATGAGATCAATTTTTTAGGAGGGGATAAACGAATAAATTTTGATTAACGATTTACCAGGACTACGATAACCTTAAAACGGTTGCAAGATTTCAGAACGTTCGGTTTTGCAGTTTCAAAGTTAAATTGCAACATGTTATATAATTTTATTTTTTTTCCCCAAAAATTTGGGTGTCAAAGCTGAAAACGCAGCACGCACCCACACTCCGTAAGTGCAGAAGTATCGTTTCATGCCAACATTTGGTTAGCGTTTTACCATCTACACGCTATTCCTAATACACAAACGACAGACAAACGGAAAGGGGAGACCACATTTTTCGTATTCTAGGGGTCTTCAACCGTCGAGAAAACATGGAAGTGGCAAGTCGCCCGATGGACTCGATTACTATACTTCCTTAGCTTAGGCTCAGGTAACAAACATAGAAAACACAACCTCAGTAAGCAAAATTTTTTTCGTATTGGTCTCACAATTGTTGCTATCCTCTCTCCATCTGGTCGAGTGATTCTCTGCAGCCGCCCTCCACATGTCCTACTTCCACACGATTGTTTTGTCTATGAGTTTGTTTACATATACTCTTTCACTGCGACCTACGAACTCACGGATAAACAAATGAATGGATATGAATTTATTTTGGAGATTCTTATGGAGATTTTTTTTATCTATCGTTTTTTCACATTGTGGATAAAATCGGGTGCCTTTTTTGTTTTGATGGGGAAAAAAAATTGCAAAGCTGTAGGATTCGTACCTTACTCGGGACTTGTGACTTCCGCTGGGAAAGCAAGTCTTACACCCATAACGCTTAGTTTACGGAGTCGTGTACCAATGTGACAAAAGAGGAGAAACTTAAATAAATTGACTGATTCATTAATTTTTTTGACTCACCCTGTAAGCAAATCCAAAAAATATGAATGCAATGATAAATAAAAAAAGTATAGTCACATTTTCGAAAGGATTTATCCGGCAAAATTTTGAGATGATGTAATCAATTTTTGGAGTCGATAAACATACATTTTGATTAAAAAGTTACCATGCATACAATAACGTCAAAACGTCAAGATTTCTAAGTATTCAGTTTTTAGTTTTTGACTTAATGAATAAAATAAATTGACCCGGTTATTAATTTTTTTGAGACACCCCGTATAAGGAAATCTAGGAAATATTATTAATAAGTATTGACTCATCATACTTTGCACATTTAAGATAGGATTTATTCAGCAAAATGTTGAGGTGACGTCATTAATTTTTTAGGGGGGATGAGTAAATACATTTTGATAAAAAATTTACCATGCTTATGATAACCTTAAAACATCTCCAAGATTTCAAGGCATTCGGTTTTATAGTTCCTGATTCATTAATTTTTTTGAGTCACCCTGTATATGCAAATCCAAAAAATATGAATGGAATGATAACTGACAAGTACAGACTCATCATATTTTATACAATTTATTCGGATTTATTCGGCAACTTTTGAGCTGACATCATCAATTTTTTGGAACGGATAAGTAAATATATTTTGGTTAAAAATTTATCATGCTTATCATAACTGTAAACCATCTGCAAGATTTCAAAGCATTCGGCTCAATACGGAGTCATAAACTACATGTGTAGGACTACTATTACTATTATGTACAATTTTGAAGTGACGTCATCACATTATTGGTGGGGATGATTAGACAAATTTTGTTTAGCAATATATTTGTCAAACTTTAACTTTCTATCGAAGGTGACACCAAGATCACTGATGGATTCTGGTCGTTCTAGTATAGAATCATCAATTATTGTGTAATTGTAGATTAAAAAATGTATCTTTCTGAAATAGGATTTAACAAAACATTTACCTTTTGTTTAGAAGGAGTTCGTTACTGACTGACCAGTTATACAATCTGTTTAGATTATTCTGAAGGCGCACGCAGTCATCTATTGTTTTAATTTCGCAGATTAGTTTGAGATCGTCAGCATATATAAGATACTCAACATCAATTTGTTGTTCAACATCAGCTATGTAGGTATGAATAGTAAAGGACCCAACACAGATCCTTGCGGTACCCCCGAGGTTTGACGAAACTTGCTAGAGTAAAACCCCTGATACACATACTGATATCTTTCATGTCGACTTTCCCTTTCTAAAACCATGTTGATTTTAGGACAAATAAGTGGAAACGTGATTACATATTCGAGAATGAAGCAGATTTTCAATCATTTTTGCAAAATTTAAAACCCATTTACTATGTACTGTTACGAAATAAGCCCATACGCCGCCCCGTTACGACGCCTATGCGTCTTCTAGCATCTACGCGTTGCTTCTCGTATGTAGTCTGACTCATCGGCCACGCGAATGCAAGCGGAAGTCGCGACGAGCCGAGAAGAATTCTCGATTGCGGCGTCCAGAAAACTCCGATGCGGCGTTCTGGATCCATCGAGAATCGAGAGGCACGCGGAGATTTAAATAGAGGCCACCGTCGAGAACCAGGCATTCATAATTCAGACAAGAGTGGAGGGCATTTAAGTTGTGAAGTTGTAATCGCAGTTAGTTGTGTAAATACCAGTTATTAAGAAATAAATCGTTGAGTTTTACCTACGCCCGATTAATTATTCGCCCGTCAAACGTAACAGTACATACAATTTTGAATTGACGTCATCACATTATTGGTGGAGATGATTAGACAAATTTTGGTCAGCGTTTTACCATCTACATGATATCCCTAATATACTCGTAAATACAAAGTTTGACAACTCTCGGCCCAGCACTTTCGGAGATTATATCTGTCTAATAAAAATCGACAAACCGACAAACAGACGGAAACGGGAGACTTATTTCTTCGTACTCCAGGGTTCATGAAGGCTCGAGAAAACGTAAAAGTCGAGGGTCGGCAGATGGGCTCGATTACAATACTTCCTTCGCTTGGCTCGGGAAGTAAAAATGTATCTATCAATTTAAAAAATACAGGTTTGCGTTGCGACGCGGACGTCACATGCGTCATGTTTGCAATGTACTAAATTAAGCTTTCCCTTTCAAAAAAACAATGGCGTATGCCGAATTCTCTGTCCATTCTCCAAAGTAAGGCAGCGGAATTTTAACTGGGAAACATATATGTCATATATTATGACTTCTATTAGTTCTCAAAAGAGGGGTCACTCGACTTTCAATTACATTTAAAATTTGTAGCGGCTCCAACATTATAAGGAGAACGGCTGACTTTAAAAAGGTGCTGTATAATTAAGTGTAGCATACATTATAGGTGTCAAAGGAAATAAATAATGTTTTAATTTTTCTGAAATTCTTGTAATATAATATCGTTATTTATAGAGTTACTGTATAGGTGTAGGTGCGCCTAAAGAAAATGGTTAATTGTGCCTTCAGGTTAATTAAAACAAATAATTAAAATTACACAAGGAACAACTTCCGTTTTACAACAGGTGTTCAAAGAGCTGGCAATTTATATACCTGCTTCGTGATAATGAAGGCCTTAAATGCCTGAGCAAGTTTTCTCGGCATCAGATTTAGGGTGCCGTAATTTTGATTAGTGCTACATCAAAAAAAAAACGTGTCTGTAAAAAATTCACCCTGCCATGCACGAGTGTTAACCCCATTTCGGAGAGCTAGGAAAGACGAAAGAACTAATTAATTAGATTATTGTTAATAAATAAAAAAGTTATAGAGGGAAATTATATCCTAGACGACACAAAATGTGTATCAGAAGACATACTGCTTCTTGCATCTACAACAACTTACATCTAATTGCCCATTCTAATGTTTATGTTATTTATTATTGTGGAACAATAAAGCATAATATTATAATTTAATGTTATCGCAATAAAACAGTAGGTACTGCGATTTTTTGCTGCAGTTCCAAAAACCTTTTTTTATCAGGTCATAAAAACGCCATTTTCCAAGTGCTACCTATTCTTTTATATCATATTGTTTACCTCTTCGCATGTTCTACCCTCCTGTTCCAAAACGGAGAATTGTGACGTCGCAGTGGCATGGATGATAGACGGCTGACAGCTGTCTTCCGAATCCCCTCCTTCTGGTCATTCCTGCTAATGTCTTCTTTGACCACTGGTAGGTGTTAACAACGCCAGACATCCCCACGAAGATTTCTGAGGCTGCGTGAAGAACTTGAGGAAACCAAATGCGCGGCACTTGCGCACCATCTTCGCCATTTCGACCAGGAACACAGGAATGAAAAGAGATAAAAACCGCCAACCGCTCTGCCGCCATCTGGGTTGCCTATGTCATTTACACTCCTACGGGAAAATCAATAACAGAGATGTGCCTTTTTAATCAGGACGAATTGATGTAAATTGGAAAAGTTTTTTCATTTCGTGAATAAGTTCACCGAAAAATTTAACGTTGATTAATATTGGGCGGGAGAGGTGGCGAAGCTGCTATTTACTGAAAATGGGTTTTGGATTATGGTTGGTAAATTTCGTTTGTAGTCGGAGAGTAATAAAGCATAATATGACTTTTTCTGGGAACGTGAGGGAAAGCGGAAATGTGTTGGAAAGGGACAAATCTGACAGGATTACAGAAAGTGCCCGGAAAATCCGGGTAGGATAAATAGGCGAGTTATGGTTGTTGCTTTTCAGGCAATTATCTCCACTAGGAACTGGAGAATTGTAATGCTGTGGAAGAGGGATTAGATAAGGAGTCTTTTAGGATTATTAATGGAAAGTTAGAATTTGTTATGGGGCAGTTAGTTACACAACGTTTCTCGAGTAGTATAATTCTTGGTGAATTTATGTCGTGTAAACCATTTACAACTAATAATAGTTTCATTCGGTCAAAAATCTTTAACGTTGTTTAAGAAACTTTACAACAACAATGATAATAATAATTATTATACATACATCATAGCTGTCTTGGTACCTGTCATAACAGAAATCTTGAACGCCGGTTGTTGTAGGTGTAACTATAACAATATTTACACGGCGTCACCATTTCTCGAAAACATTGATTACAAATTATACTGGGATAGAACAGTATTTACTCCACACACTCATGAGCACATTACAATCAACGGATTTAGTACTATGTTGACAAATATTTAAAGACACATCAAATCATCACTGAAACTGCGGTTTCTAATACAAAACATTTATAGGTATATAAACATGTATGCAAAACAAAATTTACTTACAGTTGTCCATGCAAAGAAACGACCCATGTAAGCTCATTTTAAATTTTAATACAATTTTAATGTTATCTCTAGTTATTTCAAACGTACGTAAAGTATGTAAGATTCTTTTAGAAACCTGTCATGTTGTTGATAATTTGCTCAGAGTAGGCTCGAAGGTTAACTCTAAGGAGCCTAGATCAGAGTAGCCTATATATAGTAGGTTAAGAGTGACCCATCAGTATTTTGCAATTTTCAAATCTCACACATCGTTTCGTTTTGTTATAATCTAATACCACTACTTAATTTTGGTATTTGTAATGATGGAAGTTTTGCACGATGTAGGATCATTCCTGGGTAAGTTGTGAGGCTAAAAATAATAACAATGATAACCCGAGAACCCCTCTACTCTAAAAAAAAAAGGTGAGTATTCTGTCTACACTTCAGTTGAAAGTAAAATTCACTTGACAAAATTTTGAGAGGATATTATTATTAACATTTTGAAAAATTAGTACACAAATTTTCGTTGACATGTTACCGTCTTCAGCTAATTCTGAAATATACATAAAATTTCGCCATAATTCGGGGATTATCTACATGTTTAATTTAACCACTAGCATTCACAATGTATAGACAGACGGACGAAAACGGGAAAACTTGCATATTCTTTATTAATAAGTTCTGGAATAAGTATTTGTAAACTTTGAGTAATTTTAAATGTTTTCCAGTGGTATGCATACTTGTGAAATTATTTGAGGAAGGTGGAATGATTTTTTAATATTCACGAATTTTTGATAATCACACTGTCAAATATTAAATGTCGTATGCAGTCGATGTCAGAATATCTTCTTAAATATAGACATTTGTTTCATGATTTTTTGAATCGACATCATTAGCTCTTTGATGGGGAGATGTATACGCTTATACGGATTTTCATGTGTACAGTGTAACTGAAAGTTTATCATTACTGTGCTATTAACATGTTTTATTGGACTGAGATAAGGTGATAGAAAGGTTCACAAATTATGATTTTTTTTTGTAACATTTTGTTCATCAGTTCTCAGAAATAAAAAGCTGGAGCTATATTGCATTGCAAGGTGCAGGTACTCTTAAATAAAGATTTATTTTATAACTTGGTGGAAAGTTACATATATTGACAAAACTTCTCTCGTCCCTGAAGTAGAATCCAATAAATTCCGCTTTTTTGAAAAATTATAAAATTTGATTCTGTGATGTTTGTTTTGTGATAACTTCTATAAAGTAACAACCAGTAGCATAAATAACACCCTTATAGCGTCTGCGGGGGTGCAAATTCCAAGGGGGAGTGGAACACACAAGTGCGGGTAATAATATGAAAATTTAAAGCAAATGAACAACGGGAAAAATGTATTCTCCGGACAGACTTAACTTCGAATGTTTATGTGTATATTTCGAAAAAATCGACCATTATTATATTACAGTATGCATTTGTATGTGTTAAAGAAAAACAAATTTGATTGATTTAACTAATTTTTTAATTAATTAATTAAGTAAGCTACAAAGGAGCGAAAAGGTCCTAATATTACTTTGGCTGAGTAGCTGTTATTGTCATACTTATAATAATAACATAACATACAGGTTTACATTACAGGAAAATATATACTAGTAGCTTTTCACCCGCAATTTCGTTCGCCTAAACGATTCGTCTTTTAAAGTTCAGTCAAGTTTGTTCGACCCAAATGTAAAAAACGTGTTGAAGAGAATTAATACAAAGTTTCAAGTAGGTACATATCGTCATAAAAATATTTTGTCTCATATAATCTGAAATACGTGTCTCATTATTTGTGTTAAAGAACATTAATACAAAGTGTCACGTAAAAATTTAAAATAGAAATATTGTTCGTACACAAAATTTACCACCCCTTTTCACCCCCTTAAGATACGAATTTCGAGAAATCTCTTCTTAAACGATACCTCCCGTATAACATCAACACAGAAATTAAAGAAAATGTTTAATAACATAACATTTTTAAATAATGTAAAGTTAAGATCACATTCATTAGCTACTTGGTTACAAATATTTGATACACTTGCTCGACATATTTTGGGTAAAATATAATATGTCGTCGGGAGTTATATCTAGGCACTACGAAGTTTTATTTTGACAACAATAGAGGGCAATCAATGGTGTTGTCAACTAACTTAAACATAAAATGAAGGATTAAAACAATTCTTTTAGTTGATAACAAATTTACATTAAATTTTCCTATAATAACGCATGATAATTATGATTTTATTATTAGTAAATATAGGGCGAGACATTCCTGTATATGCTTACATTTTCAAGGAAATGGGATGAACCCTTCTTGATTTGATCAATAAAAAAAATTGGAAATATCCAGGACCGAGCTCGTTCTCGGACTTTTCATTTGCAAAGCTGGCGCTCGAGTACGTATTCCATCACGATACCCGCTTGTCATATCATGATCTAGTACACGAAGAATTAAATAATAAAAATTGCAATAATAATAAACAAAATCAAGCTGGGTTCATAAACCACAAGTACACGAGAAGTACATTATTTTTAAGTTTAAATATGCTTTATTTCGCAGAATATTGAGTCGACGACATAAAACTGTTGGTGGGGAAGCTTAGACAAATTTTGGTTAGCGTTTTACCATCTACATGATGTTTCCAATTTACATCCACAATAGGTCTAATAATTTCGGAGCTTATCAGTCTAATAAAAATTGATATAGACGACAGGCAGCTGAAATACAGACTCTGGGGGTTATGAAACGTCGAATAAACATGAAAGTAGCTAGTCGCCCGATGGATCCTTTTTCAATACTTCTGTAGCTTAGTTCGGGAGGTAAAAATTGAGATATAATCTACATATTTTAATTATGATAAATTCAAGAATATGAAAAAATAATAATGTCGAATCACTGTTTATTTTATACGAATGGTTGGCGCTGCGTATGGTATAGGTACACTTGAGCAAATGAGGTATTACATAAAAAATGATATCTACGTAGTTCCTCAGCTTTTCAAGGCTTCAGGATGTTGAATAACATCTATGAAGTCGATTAACTTTTGACTCATATTGAAATATCAACACATATAATTATTGTGCTGTTTAAAAAATGGCCTTCCATAACTCGTGTTCAAAATCCCATGTTTTTGTCGGTTATTAGTAAAACATCGTTCAGATTTATGAAAATGCTTTAAGTTATTTATTTAGACAACGAATGCGTTGGTAGAATTATATACAGTGGCGGCCAAAATAAAGTAGGACACCTCTTGAAAGGATAATGATTAATAAGATATCGAGGCCCAAGCATTTAGTGACTCATCCTGTATATTTTATGTGGCTCTACTGCCAATTTTATCACATTCTATCACATTGGAAAAAAAATTACGCCATATAAATTGAAGGACATTAGATATACTTTCATTTATAACTGCTAACATCAAAAGTGTTATGTTGTGACGGTTACTTAAGTTAAATTTTCAGTTTTGAAATAAATGTAATAATAACACTTCTCTAATTAGTGAAAGTAATCTAAATATTATTAGCAGTTGAGATAATACCTACAGTTTTAGTAAAACAATTTCACAAACTCGATAATTCTTAAACTAATTAGGGACCCTATTTCAGTCGGATTAAAGGCCTTTCCTGTGAGAATTAGATCCGTAATTTATAATTAAGCGAATGTTAGTTATCTACAATATCTATTGTTAAAACATAATCAAAACTTGTACAGAATAAGTTTGATAATAAAATATGCAAAAATTACTGAAGTATTAGGTATAAATGATGAAAAAGATTGTTTTGTAAAAATCTCGACATCGGGAAAAACGTTGATTTAAAAAAATTGCTATATTTTTGCCAAAAAAATAACGTTTCATTACATACAGGTAAAATGTGGAAATGTTTGGACAGAAGTATTTAAATAAAGTAAACACACATAAACATGAAAATAGTCTGGTCGTGCTGCCAATAAAGCCAAGTTCTAGGTTATGTATGTCGTGAATGTAAATCGAGCTTCGTTCGCAACCTTTTTCTTAGCTTCTTTCAATCTATAACGTTCCAACGCCTAAAGAATTTTATGAAAATACCATCTGAAATACTTTTAGTACCTGTCAAGAATTTTTCGAGAGATAAATACGGAAAGAAAATGCGGGTTTTAATTGTTACGGCCCCTATAAAAGCAGTTAACTCCCGTTTTAAGGGTTACACTAAAAATTCAAGCCTTCCAAGTGACCTATAAAATTTTTTAATAATGGAAAATATAAATTATCCTGACTGAATTGATGATTGCGCTGAATATTATTCCGCACCTATTGTTTTTCACGGGATTATAAACGAGAAACATCAGCAAGAAACAATGTGGTGAAGCTGTGGGATACATTAGGTTCAAAGCTCGGAACAAAAGGTTGTCGTTGTGTATGTAACGAACGGACTATGACGCAACTAATACGGATTTTATAACAAAGTCTAGTATTAGCTCTCTGATTTTGATGGGAGTTGTAGTATTTCCGAGGTCGCGTAATTGTTACCATTTGCTTACACTCAAATGAAAGTTCTGTAAGACATTTGTTTGGAAGTCGCAAATAAGAACTATCGGAAAAATTAGTTGCCTGAAGCTGTCCAATATGTAATAAAGTCGAAATTAGAATATTAATATTTTCATTTTTATTTTGAAGTCGAAGTTTGAAATTGTTTTTGTATTTTGACAAAAATGATATATTGCTACGTTGTTGCCAGTTTTTTGTACGCATAGTTTTTTCTCGGCCTGTCCAATTTATCATCTGATTTTCTTGCGTGTTCTATGAGCGATCCAATTAAATATTAGTTTTCTCTAATATCTGCAACGTTAACGCGTTTTTCATGGTCCCATTATTTGAAAACCTACATCTTTTTTGTATTATCTTGTCTCGTGCTGCATTGATTGATAGACAGTGAAGACGTGGTTTGAGGGTAGAAACCTAGAAATATTCACCTATAGTATAGGAAGATTCTCAACGTTCTTCAAAATGTAAATAATGCTACGAGAAGTGGTAGTGCAGCGGTGATTTATTTTTAAAATTTATGTAACTATATGGTACATTATGTTTATGTTAAAATAAATTACAGAACGCATTCACTGTCGACGTTAATATCATATGTATCTCATATACATATTTTAATGACAAAAAGCTCCAATTTTAAATTCTTACAGCGGCGGAAATTGGGATTTGCTAATTATCTATCGCATATGAAATGATAATATTTGTACTAACAAGCCGTTGATACAATTGACATTTATCGATTTTTTTCTAACAAGGTCACATTTAATGATTATTTTATACGTTCTAGAGCGTTAGCAAACGGTAAAATCTTGGGACTTATAAGAACAAATTTATTATTTGTTATTTGGAGCTTTTTTGGAACTTGCTACTCTATAGATAATAATGGGAGGTTTTATAAAAATAGCGAATTCTTCAATTTTTACCACTGCAATTTTACAAGTCGTTAGGTAGAATACTGAATAAATTAGAAAAAAATCTAAACTTATTCCGAAAGAACTTTCCTCACCCATAAAGTACATTCAACTCTGTTGATGTTAGAGGGTACCCTTGAATAAAGATATACATATAGTAACTTATTATGCTTTCCTCTTTTCTAGATATTTCGGGATCGAGGTTGTTTTGGAGTGCCCATCGCGACTTCCGCTTCCAGGCTTCTCTTTAGTCGAACGCTGCCGTCGATGATGATGAGTCATCGCCGCTCATCACTGTTCATACTAGAAAACCTTTAGGCGTCGTACCCGGGAGGTATATGGGTTTATTTCGGAACAATAATAGGTATAGGTATGTATTGCAAATTATGACTTTACTTTGTTTTACAAATTTCAAGGAAAAACATGCTGTTTTTCCGATAACAATAAGAAACAACTGGACCAACTAGTAGATCTGAAAAAACTTAAAGTATATGTGAAAGATTTTATACATTCGTTATTTTTGTAAAAACTAAAACCATATTACTAAAATGCTATGAGACCACATTTCAAGGTAAATTTTTTTGAGACATATGTTTTATTCTTTTGGAAAAGATGGGCAAATACAATTTTTGTCATGTTCTGTACTCGTTAAGATAATATCTATTAGTTACTACCACAAATTTCAAACAAGTGCAGTTTCTTAAGTCAGTTGTAAAATTTGGTTCTGGAAGTTTTTTATTTTTTGAGATAAGATGTATGAAACACCTTAAAATAATATGGAGTAGTACTAAAAAAAATCGGATATTCCGAATTTATTCAATATCACATCATGTCTGCGATCAAGCACAACTAAACTGGTACGTGGGCTATGCTTGAAATTACTTACAAGGAACCAGTGTAATGTTACGAAATACAAAACCATTTGTGCCAAAACTCGTAATATTTTTAGGAACAGTTTTTATAGTTAATCATGCTCAAAATAAATCGAGTGTTCAGATTTTTTGAGCCCTACTGTAAATGTGGATTACTCATTATTGTATAATTAAATTACACACAATGTAATGCCAATAACAATAGTGATATCTTCTCAGAATTTCTAGAAAATGAAGTAAGCTGTTTTTGTTCAGTGAAATAAATTGCTTCGATTATTAATTTTTAAGCACAAATAATACTGCATATTGTGTATGATGTATTTCACCAATTTGTTAATTTAATAATGTTCTAAGATTACGTCATGAACTTTCTGGAAGAAACGAATAGATAAACTTTAGTTTATGTTCTGTCGGGTCTGCATCCCTCTATAAAGTATTTTCTCTTGAAAAGAATAAAATATTTTCCATCTCGGTATATATTATTGCGTTCAAAGAGTCTAACTATTTAAAATTTTTAATTTGTCCTCAAATTTTTGAATTTTATGGTTTTACTCACGATAAGTCATGCCGAATTACGAAAAGTTGTTGCGATTTTTGAAGTGTACCATGGAGTAGAATTTCATGTTGTCTCTATCGATTTTTAATCGTTTTTGTAAACTGTGTCAAAGTACGAAGTTTGTTATGATTCCCACATGGAAGCATCGTCCCGACTTGAATTTCAAATTCATGATATTATGAAAGTATTAGAAGTTAAGAAATGTCTTTTGAAAATGTACTATTCTGCACAATATTAAAGAAATAGCAAGTAAGTATAAAAAAAAATGTTGAAATAAAGGCAAAATTTATAGTTACATTTAAAAGTGGTCGCAAATTGTTGTTTCAGTAGCCTGGATTTCTAGTATCAAGTAAGTAATATTGAGATTTTTATCCTTCTGTTAAGTAAGCTCTAGAATAAATTGTTAAATGTTGTTATCTAAGGGTATATTCATTATATCCCAAAATATTTATGGTAGAAATTGAAAAAATAAACAAGGGTTGGCAGAAAGATTATCTCTTCTAAGGTTTTCCCAATCAGAAATCATTAGATTTCATTAAGAGTAGTTTTAAAACAGTTCAGATCCATTTTCATTTGTGAACTCATCTTAAGATTAATATTCAGACGACAGAGGACCCTAAATCAAACGCTGAATTATTCCAAGCAATATATTTTGTTTCGGTCATTTCTGCAACACTCCGAGGACTATCTAGATCACGTGAATAAAAGCTCAGACCCTAAGGACCACCTAAATGGTCGTTCGTGTAACCCAAATGACGTTCACATTGTGTGAAGGACAATTTTCTTGATCCGGGAGTTTTTCCGGGACGTCGCAGTAGGATCTCACAAAAGATTCTATTACCGTATAATTCCACCTCTACGCATACAGGTCGACTCAGCAAATTGCTCTATTCCACAATTCTAGAGCTCTCATTCTTGTATTCGTTCAAACGTACGAACATAATATTTTACTATTCTTCTACATTATGGGTTTCTGCTTCCAGCTCTACGCTTTTCGACAAACCCTACGTCCAGAAGAGGAAGGTAGAGGCAAACAAAATGCGAGCGATCAGGCGGCATTCCTTCAAACCAGGATCAGCTGGCCCAATAAAACAGTGTGCAGACCGGAGCCAACCGGAAATCCGGAGAATGTAAGCGTATGTACGCGTGCGTGTTGCTGCCAGCTCAATACTTGCCAGACTATCCCCTCCCTGTAAACTATTCCCCTCCTGGAATTTTATAAGGACTTTTTTTGCTTAATTGCATCAAATGTTTCTCATGCATTGACCGTAATATTCATTCATTTGAAAATGGAGTAGAATGTACAAAGAGTGTTGTTGCATGATTGTACGCTAAATCGTTAAAAACCTCGGAGTCATCGCCTTCTTATGCATTCGTCACGGACAAGCGAGAGTTTATGCAGTTTCTGGTGAAAACCTTATGCAGATTTTGTTCCAAAGCAAACGGTTATTGAACGCTTTACTAATTGCCTTTAATTAGCGAGGAATTTGAATATTGAAATACTTAACTAAGAGAGCAGAATGAAAACTGAACACACCCAACAATTTATGCGGATTAATGGCCATACAGTAATTCACTTGAGCGTTTATTATGGAGTTTTAGTAGCAAATCTTTTACGAAAAAGGGGAATCGAAAGGGGTTGATGAACTTTGAGCACACGCAGAATAATGGTTCGAACAGAGAAGATTTGTATTGTGAGGTGTAGGACAATTTATTCTAGAGTGATATACATTAAGATATTTGCAAGTATTCAAGCATGTATTTCAATTAGTACCAAATGGAGGTCAAAGCAAAAAAAAAAAGCGCAAGTACGAAATACCTTTTACGGTTTTATAGAACGTAATTAAGTTAAAATGAGTTTCGGTTTATTTTTTTTACCATTTTAACTTGCAATTTCATTTGCAATATATACCGGTACCAGAATATTAAATTAATGTTTCGTTTTTCAGTAGGCTGTTGTCTATATTTTGAAAAGTGTAAATAGTAAAAACACAGTTTGTATTAAGATATATATTTAATTATTATTTATCTAAGGTACAACAGCCAATTTAAAAATTGCTCGTGAAAATAGATTGACTCAAAAATAAGCCTCAAAGCCGGGCAAAATTAACGAAAAGTTGCTGAATATCTAAATAGTGTACGTACGCCTCTTAAAAGAGTGAGCTTATATTCGTCGAATCAGCGGGAAACTAATGCAAAAGATGAGTGGACAGTCTATACGACACGCTAGAATTTTCTTAATGAAACTTCGTAGACTTAGACCAGACTCTTAGAATGCATTAAACTTATTGCTTTGGCCATGGTGGACTAAATGCTGCTGTTAATTTTTCTCTTAATATGGGATTTGAAAATTTTTCAAAATAAACCACACTGTTTGGAAAGTTTAGACTGCCATGCTCATAATATAGCCAACTAGTAAATCTACGTGGACCGTGGTAATTATGTATCTTCTTCATGACTTTGAATATTTATTATACAGCGAGGTTTTAAAGTCAACCCTCTCTTATAACTTACGAACCGCTGAAGGTAAAACTTAGAAATTTAAATAGGCGAGTAATCAAATGATGTTCATAGTGATGCGCTGTGTCTTTGAAATGTCAAAATTATGCCACATATGTAGGTAAAATTTAAATGGAATGGGGATTGAATGATCCCTCCTTTGGGAGCTAATTTTATTCTACACACGAAGCCAAAATTAAAACAATGCAAAAAAAGAAAATAAATCGATATATTTATTAGACGACTTTAATATCTTCAAACTGGATTTTTCTAACATTGTTAGATGCAATACAGCAGCTAACAGGTTTCACTACTATCAAGAAGTCCAAGGGGTTCTTATCGTGCATAACTCATAATTTTGGGGGACGGTTTCGTCTATAGAAGAGTGTGATCACGTTTTCATTCTGTCTTCCACGCAGGGTCTCTATGTCCAAGATTAGTGGACAGAAGATTAATAAAAGTAATTTAGAGAAGGTTGCTGGAGACATATTCTATATAATGAAGATTGTTTAAGGTGTAAATATCGTCAAAAGTTCTAAATAAGAAAAATAGTTTAAGTTTTGCTTAATTGCAAATATTCATGATGTGAGAGAAGCAGGACACAGACCTTGTATTTTTAATCCAAAAATATAAATGAGAATTGACGAATGTAAGTTTCTTGTATGTCATCCAATAAATAGGGTTCTTTTGGATTGTTCTTACCAATTTATAGAATAACACACATTCACGGTTTGATATATTCAACGGCAACAACCAAGCACAATCGGTACACTAAGTAAATAAATTGTTAGCTGGTAATTACTCATAAAATGTAATTTTATATCAGTGCAATTGAATCAGTTGAACGTGGGAAGAGGTTCGTTGGATAGTTATCAGTAGGTTCTCCTGTATAAGTTATATTATTGAATGGTCGTCAATTATTGTGCAACTGCTATTTTTTCAAAAAGGATTGGATACTTTGCTATGGGACGCAAATTTAACGTAAATATTTGTACAATGTTTTGTGGTTATTATATTGAGTAAATCGGTCTAATATCAGGTTGAGTCAAAAGTTTTCGCCACTTTATTTCTGAAAGTTTATCATAGTTACCTATGATATAATTTATTTATGTCATATGTCATTAAATTAAATATACTCGTAGTTACGTACTTTATAATTGCTCCAAGTTCTAAATATTTTTTAAAAACTTCTGGGGTAAAAATAGCAACGGAAAAAATTGTTCTTCCCTCGCTCCTGACCAACAGCATTTTCGAAAAATGATAAAACTTCATTTTGGGATTTTTTTATGATGAGAACTATAAGTCGAAATAAACATATATAAATATGTAATGTTAACGTAAGTGCAAAGAGGCGTACTACACGTATGTGTAAATATATCCTACAATGTTCAATCGACAGTGGGTGCTTCTTCAACAAGACAATGTTCCGTGTTACCGTGTTGCTTCTTCGGACTATGAGTTGCATGCGGCATTTTCTCCGAGGGACAAAATTTAAAATGTACAGGAGATCGAAACGGCATGCCACAAGCCACAACTTCTTTGCATCCAAAGACAAGAATTGGTACCATAACCAGATCCGAGAACTAATGTAAAGAGTAATTTTATATTCCTTTAGACCTTTACTTTTTTTTTTTTTTTGTTTTTTAGTAAAGTTCTATTATTCAATAGTGGCGAAAAATTTTCACTTAACCATGAGTTGATTAGAATTTTTCCTATGCTCAAAATAATGTACTTAAATATGAGTTTGTTGGAACGTATAACACAAATAACGTTTATGTTTTGTCAGTTCGGAAGTAACTCCAAACCACTATTTTACCGAAAAAATAGTCCGTTTTTTATGAAGAGTTGCTTAATCCGACTTAAAGTATCTAAGAAGCCTCAGCAATACGGAACAGATATTTTCATAATTATGATTTATATTCTCAAAACTAATTATTTGTTTGTACTGTGTTTGTTGTTTCCCTGCTACTAGTTAGTCAGATTTAACAATTGGTTGCATTAGGGTAGGGGGAGCGGATAATAATGTGGGGATCATTTGATAACTTGTCTCCGACTGCACGAAAACGATAGGCTTTACAATAAGAAATGCTCGGGATTTCTTAAACCATCACACTATCATATGTCTTTTTAAATCCTTCGTTGAAAGCAAACTATATTATGCACATAATATTTATGTAACTAACTTGAAACGTATTATTCGTAAATTTTTGAAATATTTGTCATAAAGGGTGTATCCTCTAATTGGTTTTCCTCAGCTGGATTTATTGAATCGACACAATTTTACCGATTTTTTGGATACCTCTGAATGATTTTAAATGGTCTTTTTGTTTAAATTTATTAATAAAAGTATAGATTCTCCTATATTATTATCGCAAATTACATTTAATGTAGGTTGGCGAGGTCTTTTGTCTGGTCATTACGAATTGTTTCATCTGCCAGTTCCGAGAACAGATCTTGGCACGTTTTCACCGATGCTACCATGTGCCGAATGGGTAATCTGTTTCAAGTAGATCATAAGTATGTCGATTCCGTCTATCTGTCTTCCGTCTGCCACTTACCGTCTGCCCTCTGCCGTCTGTGCGCATCTGTGTCTATTTTTATTAGACAGATAATTTCTGAAACTACCAGCCCGATTGTTGTCAAATTTTGTATATCTATTAGGAATATCGTGTACTGTAGATGATAAAACGCTAACCAAACTTTGTCGAATCATCCCCACCAGCAATGTAGTTACGTCACCTCAAAATTGTATATAGCAAATGGATTTTAAATTTTAGAAAATAACATACTCCTGCACTTCTAATTTATGAATCAGGGTTGTGTTTTTCCCGAAGACATCCAGATTTTCGGAAAATAAATCAAAATTTTATAACAACCTTTCACAATATAAATTTGAAACTGTAAAACCCAATGCTTTGAAACCTTGGAGACGTTTTAAAGTTATCGTAAACATGATACACTTTTATTCAAAATACATATTTTTATCACCTCAAAAAATTGATGACGTCATCTCAAAATTTTGCCGAATAAATTCTACATAAAATGTGCCAAACGTCATGAGCCTATATTTGTGACTTATCATTGCATTAACATGTTTTAGATTTGCTTATACAGAGTGACTCAAAAAATTTATGAATCAGTAAATTTATTTTATTTGCTAATTCTGGAACGGATTACTCCAGTTTCCCGAAAATCTGGGAAAAACTATTATTATTATTAGTTTTATAGTGCACCTAACCAAATTGATATACGTGTCCTTGCAAAATGTTGATGACGTTACCACAAAATATTCTAATGGAAACACTCACTTGAAACATACAAATAGCATGCTTCTTAACCTTTACTTTAAGATTACATATATAACTTTATTGTGACTTGTAAGGGTTATCGTAAAAAAAATAAAATTCTCAAAATTAAATCATACAATTTTTCGAGAAAGCTGGATTTGTTGTACTGTGCTTCAAGTGTTGTTCAGATAACCTTAAACTAATTTTTTTATCTTCCCTTAGAGTAGTTCGTAGTTTTGATTACACTAAACTTTAGTATGCTTTGGTTGGACATTAAAATATTTTGTAATTGGAATCCTGATCTGTAGAATCCCCAAATCTAAATTTAGTTGGTTTTTCGACTAGCCAAATAAGTTGTATTCATTTAAAGTCCAGAAAAAGAGTGACCACGTCCATACCAGGAGTAAAGGTCTCCAAACATCAAGAAAGTGTTATTTTTGTATATGTTAAAAATAGTGTTAAGCAAAGAAAGTTGAAATTATCATGAGGTGAGAACTGTGCTGACAACATAGATAAGTTGAACAGGTGCATACTGAAATTTACACTGTAAAGCACAATCTTCCGAAACATCAGCGGAACTGTTTGTACAGTTATAAGAATGGAGGAAAGATCATTAATTCTAAGATATGTACGAACACCATTGCCTGCTCTGCCGGAACGATCGGTTTGACTCACTTTATATTCAAGGAGTTTATACACAGAATAAAAAATTTGTACAAGGTTACTTGGACAGAACTTCCCTCGCCCTTGAAGTACAGTCCGACAAATCCCGCTTCTTTGAAAAATTATAAAAAATGTTTGTTTTCTGAAAACCTTTATATAGTAAAAACGAGGGGGCGCCAATTCTAGGGGGGTGGCGTCCGCAGACATACCGACCGTATGAAATATATTCAAAGCAAATAACCAACGGAAAAAAGTGTATTGTTATCAGTATATAAGCTTAACTTCGATTGTTTATGTTTAGACATCGAAAGAATGTCACATAAAAATTTGTTTAATTTGAATGAGTTGTCTCCTCAAAACAGATAACTAAAATTATTAATTAAGCCATAATGGAATAAAATGTTTAAAATATGATTATTATTTTTATTTTTACTTGATCATAATTAAGTAAAAGCGTAGATATTCTCACATTTTCTAGAAAATAAGGTTCTTAATTCGATCAATAAAAAATTGTTTGAAGGTTATAAGTATAATCTGACAAACCCAGCTCTTTAAAAAATATATAAAATTTGATTTTACGTCTTTGGTTTTGTAATAATCTCTGTAAAGTAAAAACCAGAGGCATATATAACACTTCCGCAGCTCCTGCGCCGTACGGATAATGTAAAATATATTTAAAGCACACAACTAACGGATAAAATGGCCTTCAGCACTAGGTAACAGCGATCTGAAGCTCAAGTGTTTATTTAGGTATGTTTATACATCGAAAAAATCTTACGTAGAAATTTGTTTGATTTGAATGAGTTTGTCTACTCAAAACAGAGGACTAAATCTGTTAATTACACCACAATCGAACAAAATGTTTTAAATATTATACTTCTTATTTTATCGCTATTATATTATAAAGACGTGCGTATTCTCACATTTTCGAGAAAGTGGAGTGACCCGTTCTTAATTTGACCAATAAATTTGTGATGACGTCATCAGCATGGTTAATACTAGTCACAATACAAAAGAAAAGTGCATTCATTCCCAATGCAATAGTAAAAAAATGTAAAAGACCAAGTTCGACATTGAACCCATGACCGCAGGTCGCCATTCCCCGAGAAAGCCACTGCTCTACGAAGACTTATATCCCGTGTTGGTAATATAACGTTATTATACCTTGCAAACGTTTAGCGAAAAAACTGAAAGCGGATTCGTACACTACAAGTATAGGACTTGTATAACATTCAAATCATTTTAAAATACAATTTATTGAAATGACGTCATCAAATTGTTGGTGGGGATAATTAGCCAAATTTTGGTTACCTTTTAACCATCTACATGATATTTCTAATATACATACAAAATTTGACAGAAATCGTTTCGGAGATTACGTGTCAAATAAAAATGGATACAGGAACCAGACAGACGGAAACGGGAGACTACTTTTTTCGTATTGTAGGTGTCATGAAACGACGAAAAAACATAAAAGTCCGTCCGATGGACTCGATTCTTCCTTACGCTAAAGTAGCAAAGTAAAAATCAGATTTAAGTCATAACTCTATAATAAATAGGCACGCAGGTTTCCAGGATTCCATAACAATACAAAGGTCATTAAATTTCGGTGATAAGTATAGCACAGATTGGTATACGAAATAATAAAATAGATCAGAAGATATCATTTTAGGTTTTTGTGCAAGTTTTAATATATTTTATAGTGATAAATATCTTGTTACTAGAAAAATATACCTTAGTTTATTTAGTGCTTGGAATTAATGAGATGTTTTCTCGTCGATTAGTTTAATTTTAAAAAATTATGTGCTTATAAATGCAGATTTTTGCAGTATCGAGCGAATAGTTGCAAAATTACATTCGGCATGGGAAATAAGATTAATGGAGGAGATTCGTTGCTTATTAGCTTCAAATTCGTGAGACATCATGCATGGTTTCATTAAAAAGCCAAAAGTTTTGTAGTAGTTTTAAGATGAGGGTTTCAATTTATACTATGTTCTGTAAATGTTTTAGAATGTATTTTAAGGGTAGTTTTACATTTGGCGATTTCAGCAACAAGTTTATTTTGAATGACTTTAATACTTGCAGTATCACGAGTTAACAGGATCTAAATGTCTACAAGAAGCTTGAAGTGTAGAGTATTTAAGAATTCAGGTTGTGAATGAAGGAATAAAGAAAGCATGTTTACCAGACTGCAAGTTACACGATTCCAAGACGTGCTGGAATCAGACAATAGGTGTATGTACTTCTTATTTGAGAGTGTTGGCACAGTTATCGTCAAACACCTTTTTACAAATGCCACATAAAATTTTGGTTCACAAGAACCAAGCTACTTTGTCCAAATAGTGTAATATCAGGCATGGCTAAATAATAATGATTATAATTAAATATTTCATATATAAGCTTATTATATTAAATAATCAGTTCAATTAACTCCAGCAGGGTCGTACGTATAAATTAATGCATACAAGGTAAGACAGACTAGCTGTTGGTGGCATAATACGCACCACAGTGTTTATTATTATTATTACTATCAATTTATGCAATCGAATAGATTTAGCTTGTTATGCCCGACCTACCGAGTGGACTAGTGTTGCAAACTAACATATCTAAACCTAGAGTAGGTATCATATTCGTACTTCCCGAGCGTAAGTGAAGGAAGTATTGTAATCGAGTCTCTAATTTTACTTCTTCTCGACATTTCATGACCCCTATAGTACGGAAAAATAGGGCTCCCGTGTCTGTCTGTCCGACTGCCGTCTGTCCGGATTATTATTACACAGGTAATCTACGAAACTACTGGACCGATTGTTGTCAAATTTTATACGTGTATTACGAATATCATGTAGATAGTAAAACGCTAACGAAACTTTGTCTAGTCATTCCCACCAATCATGTGATGACGTCACCTCAAAATTGTACATAGTAAATGTGTTTTTTAAATTGTATAAAATAACATAGTCCTACATGTGTAGTGTATGAATCCGTGTTTTTACCCGAAACGTACAGATTTTTGGAACAAAAAATCAAAATTATAACATTTTCCAATTTAAGTTTGAATCTGCAAAACCGCATGCTTCGAAATCTTGCAGATGCTTTAAAGTTATGATACGCATGATAAATTTTTAATGAAAATATATTTGCTCATCCCTTCCAAAATTTTGCCAAATAAATCCTACCTAAAATGTGTAAAATATATATGACCAATCTATACTTGTGATTTATCATTACGTCCACATTTTGTAGATTTGCTTATACAGACTCAAAAAATTTAATGAATGAGTCAATTCATTTTATTGAATAAATCTGGAATTGCAAAATCGAATACTTTGAAATCATGGAGACGTTTTAATCAAAATATTACGCTTCTTTACATTTACTTTAAGATTATGTACATGTCTCATAAAAAAAAATAAAATTCGCTACATGAAATTTTATAGTTTTTCGAAAATGTTGGATATGTTCCATTGTACTTTCGGTGAGAGGGAAGTCCTATAGAAAAACATTTTTCGACCATTTTTTATAATTTAGAACATAATCACTTCAGACAACATGACTTAGTTATTTCCAAACTTGTCTTTTAGCAATTTCAGTTAGGCAATGCCCTCTAGTCCTACTACAAGCATTAAGAGCAAACATGTGTTTATTCACAATGGATAATTTCGAACATTTGAGAGACCAACAAGTGAAAATTATTATCGTAGATCTCCCTTTACGTGGCTCCGAGAATTGTGGGACACGACGATCTGTGTGTGTAGTGAGGCAGAATGCGACTAAACAGTATTGTCGTCGTTTTTTTTTTGCACAAATTCTAGGAAGTGAATATCATGTCGCAGTATAGGGATCCAGACGGGTTTAGTAAATCCAAGAATCGAGCTGACATAAGATTTATCAAGTGTACTAACAGTAGTTACATTGCTTTTGGCAAATACTTTGTTTACCAATGATAAGTTGTTTATTCACTACTTAAATGAGGTACAATTAACACATGCCATAGGCCAGTTAAAAGATTTTTTAATAACATAACATTAAACAAAAATTGATGCTTACAATTTTTTTAACAGGAATATCATTGATGGTCTTTTTAGTAATAATCTAATAATAATAATTATTTTTTTTTAATAATAATAATTTAATAGATCCAACGGCCAGAGGCCTTTACAGGAAAATATAGTACACATAAATTATTACAATACAAGAAACACTTACTAATCAATAGACGAAATTACGTAACACTAATGAATAATTGCAAAGTGAAATTATAACTGAGAGTAACTGAATAAGTTAACTAAAATATATACATTTGCATTTACTTTGAAATTTTCTAAAATTCATCCCAAATAAATCTAAACCAAATTTGTGCTTATTATATTCTCTTAACATACGTATTATAGGAGAGTTAAAATACTGATTCGTGTTAGTACAACCGTAATGAAACAACAGTGAATTTCGAGCATTTGTACGAGGTACAAGAAAATTGATCTCAGCCAATATGCTACTATCTAGGATAATATTATTCAGAATCTTAAATAAAAACATAACAGAATTGTATTTTCTGCGATTACACAACGATGTTAAATTTAATTCATCAAGTAGTTCCTCTCGTGGATAATTCCTTGCTGGATAAACACCATGCTTTTTGAAATAAACGTATTTACACAGTTTTCTTTGCACAGATTCGATAGTTGCTACGTGAACATTGTAATGAGGGTACCATACAATACAACAATACTCTAACACAGTTCTGACAAATGAATAAAATAGCAAAAGTATGCAGTCAGTGTTATGAAACTCCGTAGTGTTTCTTACAACAAATCCTAACATTTTCATTGCCTTATTAGTCATGTAGCTAATATGTGAAACAAACGACATACTGGAGTCCATAACAACACCTAAATCTTTGAATTCATAGCACCTAATAAGTGATACATCCAACATTTTATAATCGAAAATGATATTACTGTGTATACGGCTGTAGGTCATTATACGACATTTCTCTTTATTAATTGATAACAAATTTCTGCCACACCATTCTAATATGTTATTGATATTATCCTGCAAATCGATACAATCTGTCACATTGTTGACAATCTTTACAAGTTTTACGTCATCGGCATACAGAAAAATATAACAGTCCAAGTTAATACACTTAACTAAGTCATTTATATATATTGTGAATAACAAGGGACCTAAGTTTGATCCTTGCACTACACCTGAATTACATTCAAAAACAAATGACCTATGCCCACAATATTCAACATATTGGTTTTGACCAATCAATATCGACCTAAACAATGTCATCAATTGATCACAAATACCACTTAAACTTAATTTACGTAACATGATGTTATGGTCAACTTTATCAAACGCTTTTGATAAGTCCATGTAGATGACATCGACTTGCTGTCTCTTATCTAAAGCACTTGAAACCAAATGTGTAAACTGACAAAGATTAGTAGAAGTTGAACGTCCTTGTACAAAGCCATGTTGAAAAGTCGTTATTTGTTGTGAAACGTGATTGTATACTACATCAAAAACAATTGTTTCAAATATTTTAGCGAAATTTGGAATGATAGCCACTGGTCTGTAGTTTTTTATGTTAAAGTTACTTCCAGATTTAAATACAGGACAGACTTTGGCCACTTTCCAAAGAGACGGGAAAACACCAAGCTTAACAATTAAATTAAATAAATGACACAAAGGACTAACAATACAAGAAATACAATCACGTACAAAGAAAAAAGGTATAAAATCACAGCCCATTGTAAAATTTGGTCTTATTCTACGACTAGCTTTAATGATATCACTTTCAATTATCACAAATTTATGTAACACAGGAACATTTATGCCGCAGTCGGTTATATTTTTATCAATTGTCGAAGAAGAGACTTTATTTGCACTGTATTTATTATCAGAAGACGATATAGTACCATGAGTCGAAGTCAAATCACTTTTAAAAACACTTGAAAAATATGTTGCAAAGCCATTTACAATAGAGAGTTCACTTTCTTCAAATGTCATTTTCCCGGGAATTCTTGAGGTATTCTTTTTCATATTAATATGTATAAGACCAAAACTGAGATGGATTTGACCTTATTTCGTTTTGGGAAGAAGTAACAAACTTGGAGAATTCTAGTTTTATTAAAATTTTAATATCGCAACTTAGTTTTCGACATCTTTCTCTGTGAGATAACAAACCAGTCTTTCTGAATATTTTCAGCTGCTTATCTTTATCCCTCAACAACCTTATTATGTCCTTTGTAAACCAAATTGGATATTTTTTGAAAGTTTTTCTATACTTAGGAACATACATGTCAAATAGATGAAAAATAGTATCATTAATGTAGGAGCAAACAGCCTCCACATCTTGAATTGACAGAAGTTCATCCCAGTTCCAAGTACTAATAGTTTGGTATAAACCCATCAAATCAGCTTTGCGAAAATTGTAAACCAATGTATTAGTGTCAGGTACAATGCTACTTGCTGAAGTTTCAGTAAATGAAAATACAATCAATAGGGACGGGTGGTGTTCGTTTTCTTTTACTAAAGGGTTGGTGTTGCGTACAGTTGTACAGCCAATATTTACAGAAGTGAGTATCAAGTCCAACATTCTAAATTTATAATTAAGTATAACATTATTTTGCTTAAGGCTTGAAAAATTTAAAAATGAATTAAATGTCTGAAAAAGCAAAAAAAATAATACGTGAGATACGAAATATCGCTAACATAAAACATTACAAGTGACAGAAATCCTTAGATCTAAGACAGATTCCAATTTATGCAGTTTAACGTCGCTTATCAAATAGATGTATTTCGACTTTGTGTCCCCAACATACAAAACATTCCACTCAGGAATGTTAAGTGTCCTTAAGTACCCAGTCAGGTTCTGCGAAAATATCTTGAGCTAATTGTTTGAGTTCATGCCGATGTTGCGGATGTATAGTTTTATGTCAACATTTTGTCACACTCTCCAAACGTCTTAGAAAAATCCAGTGAAATGTCGTCAACTGATTTACTCTGATCATGTGCTCTTCTTGTCTAATCAGAGAGAAAGCAAATGAGATTAGAGATGGGCAAATTACTTGGAACAAAATCGCATTGTTGTCTTGAGAAACGTTGACAAGAAATCTGCAAGACTTTTTCTTAAGCAATGCCAAATTATTAATTCCATGACCTAAACAATCAATGACGTCAAACCAATAGGTTGGTAATTACTGGGATTAAACTTGTCGAATCTTTGGAAAATAGGGTTGCAGTGGTAATTTTTAAGTCGTTGGCAAAATTCCAAAAAAGGGCTGCTTTATCAAAAGGCTTGAGGGCCTGGAAAGAGAGTCAATTCAGTTTAGCAAAATCGATGCACTAATTTCATCTGATCGAGATGGTTTAGAACTTTTTAATTTATGTAGTTTCGTGCATATTATGGAAATCTGGAAACCCAACATTACAAAGGTGAATATTGTGATTAGGACCGATTAACTTAGTGATTAAGTAGCAGCACAATTGTCAAGGACGTGATCATTGCCATCTTGTAGCTGTAGCAAAATCATACTCCCACACAATTTATTACGAACATGTTTGTAAAATTGCTTAACGTCTCGTTCATCAGCGAATCGTCTCTCGTATTCGGGGCGGGTATCTTTAATTATAGTTGAAAGTCTGTTGCAGAAATTTCTGTGAACGTTAAATTCGTTTATATCGTCGGTTCTTTTGAAATCTCGTCATAAAGCTCGTTTAATACTTACAAGTTTGAGAATCTTGGCATCTATCCGTGCCTTAGCACTTAGCAGAATATATTTTAAGAGTGAGACTGGAGGAGTATTTTGAAATTATGTTATGCAGTTTGTTCTTAAATGAAAGTTTTGCTTAATCGAATGAAGAACATGAATATATCTTAGCTAAACCTTTGTTAGCCGATTTGTGATTTATAATGGTTTTCGTTCCTGCTTCGGAAGAGAGCAAATCTACATTTAATTCTGAGTGCCAAATGGTCAGTTACTTGTTGGATCAAAATATTCTGGACTGGTTAATTAATCATCGTCCGAAGATATAATCTAGGGTAAATGGTTGCTAACTGGATCGAAATCTGGTGGATTGGTTTACTGACGGATTTAAATGAGTAGGCCAGTAATTGGAGACGCTCCACAAGAATGAGACATGTTTAAAAATCCAACAGCGCGACAATATTAAAATCATCAAAGTTGGGCAACAAAAGTCATTGTCAGCTGATTCAGAAAAATACTGAAATAGAATTTTATCTTGAAGGTTTTGTGAATTTTAGGAGAAGGAATCAATTCCAGCAATACTGACATGAATTACATTTGCAGAAAATTCAAACAAAGTATGCTCATTGGTCACTAATAATAATAAAAATAAGTATAATATAATAAACAGATTATAAAGGTAGATACGTCACTGCAGCCAAAGTCATTCACAAAGGATTAGCAAATCTGAACCAAGATACCTATTACGTTTGCATTCCATCTATATTTCTTGAAAACACCCAATACAAGTAGTTAAGACAGTTACATATATTGAAATCACACAGTACTTACAGACTTAAATATTACAGTCACGAGAGCAGACATCATACGTAACGAGCGTTCAAATAAAAACGACCTCAAGCTGGCTTTGTAAATGTAAGTGCAAAAGTAAGTATTATTGATCGACAAAAAATAGGGTAGGTCCTATGTCCACAGTAACAAATCTGGATGAATTCACACAGTTTACCTCTCAGGCTTTAGACAACAGATGCCAAGTGGATGTGGTTTACGTTGATTTAACAAAGGCTTTTAAACAAGTTAACCACTGCATATTAATTCATAAATTAGCTAACCTCGGTATATGTGACAAAGTTGTAATGTTAGTCAAGGCTTTGTTGACTGACAGGAATCAATATGTTGAACGTGATGGGTTTAGGTTTTTTGCTTTCCAAGTGAGGAGTAGCGTCACCCAGGAATCGAATCTTGGTCCAATACTTTTCACTATATTTTTCAATGATGTTCTGGAATATCAGTTGTAAAGGATATATTTAATTATTCATGTCAACCACTTTAAATTAGTTAATAAATAGAATGAAATACTATTCAGACTGCCTGCTTATACAACAAGATGTTGACTGCTTCTGGATGAGTGAAAAATAAATTACAACTAAATTTTGATATATGTAATATTATCACTTTTCGAGAAAAGCTAATAATATAAATTTTGCATATAATATGAATGCTGCCTTGATGGAACGTTGTGACATGTTTAAGATTCTTGGTGTAATAAGGGAACTTTGAACTTTGACGTTTATACCTAACATAAAATAAGTATATTACAAACTCAGTTACGAAGATCTTAGGCTTTATTATAATAAGAAACAGTTCTGACTTTTCTGATTTACATTGCATTAAATTATTTTTTTAATTTTATCCGAAATAAGTAGAATATTGTTGTAGTGTGATATGGAATCCATCTTAACAGATACATATAAATGTACTGGAAAACGTATTATGTAAATTTTGTAAATATTTTCATTATAAAATATTTAGTGCTTAGTCACAACGTCACTGTGATCAGAATTTGTTGTTGAAATTAATGAACGTTTTAATTTCTTTGCCGAAAATAATTTAATGGCAATATATCATGTCCTAGCTTAATTGAAGGCATAAACTTTAGTGTTCCAAGATTGCCGAGCAGGGCAAATGTTTTTTTTTATTATGAAATATCTGATACACATTGTTCATTAAGTTTAAGATTATGCGGGGTCTTTATAAATGTTTATAAGGCCGTGGTTGGCCATGGATGTCAAAAATCTCGCTTAGCTGAAATTATGTCTCATTATGACAGTTCTCACTTGTCATTAATATCATTTGTAACTTGTCATTTAAAGTCATCGTTTTTATTATTTTAACGTTTAACAAATGTGAATTACAGTAATTCGCGTTGATCCAAGCTCAAAACAACAAAATAGTCGTTTTCAAAACTCTTGGTGAGTGCGTTCGAAAATGTTTGTTGTTATGCTACGAAGTGAAGACCGTGAAAATAGTTTATTCTGTTGAAGAAGACACTTTCGTTGTTATGTCTTATTATCGCAATGGGACATTCGTAAACGAAGGGTTGTGTATTCTGTAACTGCTCACATTAGAGGCTCACATTAGAGATGTATTCAACAGATTTGTTCGAACTGGCAGTGTCGACAAAGAGAAATCTCTTGAAAGACCTTCAGTATCTGAGGAAGTTGTTGATGATTTGAGACGACTTGAGCAGAATCCGCAAACTTCTTTGACAAGATTTCCTCCGCAGTCAGAAGTTCCTCTTACAACATGAAATTGAACAATGGGTCCAAAGTATTGACGAAAGGATGTTACAGAACTTTTTTGAAATTAAAAAGAGAGTGAACATGTGTCTTGAACAAAATGGTGAACATTTTCAATATTTACTGCGATGTTTAACCGCAATAAATTTGTTTAATGAATTAGTTTTATTTTTTAATAAGATATAAAGCATTTAGGCAACCAGTTATGCAGATGCGTGTGGTATTTATCGTGAGTCCTTGGGGATTTAGTAAAGTCCAAAACTGAAAGGCGGCACGTTTCCATGACCTACTGCGACCCTATAATCATTTATAGAAACCCCGTACAATGGTGTTATATCGGAAGATATGGGTATTGTCTATCACAATTTTTCAGGGAAGGGTGAGAAGGAGAAATTGCTGTCTTTGTTTATTTGTTAATAATAGTATATTTCGTAAGTTTAAGTAAGTTTTGTTTATAGGTAAACAAGAAATGTTAGTATTCTGTTCCACTTATGGACATTTTTGTCTGTTGGAGTCCTAGTTAGGGTGTAAATAAACGCCTAGTTGTAATTTACGTTTAGTTTTGCTTTGTCTAGAGAATGTCAACGTACCTAGTTAGCGAAACGCATTGGCAAATATTTTGATAAACCTTATTTTACTGTCCAAACCTTGTCTAAAAAAAATGTTTGAAACGACTTTTAAGCAGCAATTAAGAAAAATTGGCAAATGTTGAAAAAATTTTATAACAGAGAATGCGTCAGATAAGTATGTGTAAAAATGAAGGCTTTCGACAAAAGTTCGATTATACAGAAAGTACGCTTGAAGCTGTAAATTGTCATTGAATTTTGTTCCCCAATATTTCCAACTTCCTATTTTATGAAAAATGAAAACCGTGCAAAACTTTCCCAGATAAGTTTTATCTGACTTGAGAGTACATTTTGCGAGTAAACTATACCTTTAATAAAGCTGCATAAGATATGCCACAGCAATGTTTAGATCCGGTGCAGAACAAAGGTAGTTTTATTTTCTGTTTTATGCACCTATATAATAACATATATAGTTACACATAAAACTTATATCCGCAACCCTGTGTCATGTAGACAAAGTTCTAACGATAACTTAAATAAATACAAAAATTGAATCTAGTGAATATAGCGGAGTCGCTTTACCACATGCATTTCTCTACGCGATGTCAAAGTGAATCTGTATCAATTTGTGAAGCCCTAAGAAACGTATTTTCATGTAAATAGAAGCTTACAACCAATCAATTTCCGGAAACCGCTCACATTTTATATCGTTCTCCGGTCGTTCGTTCAATAACCATTTTTATGACTGAAAGTGTAATTAATTTTTTTGTTTCAGTTTTTCAAAAAAAGCATGCACTGCGTCGGCTCGAATTTGATTAATCGTATCTTATCAATCCATAATCCATCAAGGATCCAAGCTAACAATTCATTTAAAAAATGAAAAATATAAAATGCGAACAGCTGACAAAGAATAACTGCGAAATAAAATGGTTTTAAACCACATTTCGTTACATGCACAATATTTATAACTCCGTCACTTCTCGAAATAAAATATTTCGCATGTAGGAAAAAATTAATTTCATTTCAAATTCACGAACGGAATGTTAATGCATATCTCTGGAACGTCGGAGGTATATTTTATTACAATTTTATTCATGTTCAAGTGCTCCGCGAAGCTTGGAATATAATCGTTCGTGCACACAGTTTTCCATTTTCCTTATGTAACAAGCAACCCTCGAAATTAAATAATATAAATCTTTTGTCTTATTAGGAGACACACACATTAAACATTGTTAGATCTACAGTTTTGTGAGCAATTTAAAGAAAAGTACTCATGTTGTCTAATCTCCTATTACTGTAGTCTTACAGCTGCTTGAGACAGATTCAGATAACAAGTAAACGAAACTCAAGATTTTATTCTCCCTAGCTTCGATTTGTAGGAATTTCCTCGTTTCATCAGTCGTGTGTTTTATACTCGAGGTAATTAAATCAGCTCTCCGAAGTAGCAGTAGTGGAATTCGAGGGCTGTTAGGGATTTGGGAACAATATAGCCCATTTCTGAATAATTCTGTTTTGGGAGTTGGGAATTATTTGCGTAGAAACAACTATAATTAATTTGCTGTATAGTTGTATTTTGCTTTTTACGTAAGTATAAAAAATCACTAGGAATCTAACAATCGAATTAGCATATCGCCTCCAAGAAATCAAACAGTTAGCCGGAAATTATTACTTTTCAGAATATTAAACAGGCACTCATTATTCTCTTATGTAAATCTTCTTTGTGTTCAATTAGAAATTGAGAGCGGACAGATATTTGAACAATTTTGCTTCATAAAGGCAGAAATATTCGCAGACTGAAATCTTATTAATTTGAATAATTTCCAAAATTTGAAAAAAAAAGTACGACTCCTTAAGCGGTATGTAATTTCGGCTTTAAATGAGTCATTGTCACTTATTGCGATAAAAACTGTAAATGAAAAAAAAAATGTATTATAAGTGACAGGAGTGAGAATATAGGATCACCAACGCGTTAGCGCTAGTGATACTGATCTCACGAGCTTATAATGGCATTTTGCTCACGTATGATATACGACGGTTTATCTTATAGTAGCAACGTACATACAAGTAAGAATATGATGAATCCGAACTGAAAGGTCATTTAATCGCATTATTAAATAAATAAATAAATAAATAAATAAATAAATAAATAAATAAATAAATAAATAAATAAATAAATAAATAAATAAATAAATAAATAAATAAATAAATAAATAAATAAATAAAATAAATAAATAAATAAATAAATAAATAAATAAATGTATTTATTATCCAACAGACAGACAGTCTAACTGGATAAATGCATTGTAGTATTATAATTATAATTATAACATGCCTACTAAAATCGACTACATGTATTATAAAAAGAGAAAAGAAAAAAGATTAGATGTATTAGCAGTATCCATAGAGATGTATCAGTAATATCTATTCTTACAGTACATCAGTTGTGAGAATTTTAATTTAATAATACTGAATTCGTGTTTCGTAAAACAGTTGCATAAACTACCCCAAAACCTACTACCGTAAGATAACACAAATTATGTCGACGTTTATTTCTCTGTTGATTTTTTTTTCAGCTTCTTCAGAATTTTATGAAATATTTGTTATTATAAAATTATCATCTCAAGTAACTAAATCTCAGTTAACGTTACATACGTTTAACATTATTGTTTTTTCTAAATTGTCCTCTAAACTACTGACTTTGTAATGCCATAATCGTTGCGTTTTACGTATAATGTGTAGTATCGGCGCCTTTGAATATTAATGAATTTGAAGGAAAAACTACCCTTTTTGTACTATACAGTAGGTACACCTGAAGGTTAATAAGTTAGGAATAATAATTTGCTAAGTTACCCGCTGGAATCCCTTCTCTAGAAATAAGTAGCCTATTAATGACACAACCAAAATTTATATTATACTATCCTCAAACATATTTGGCGTTTATGACTTCACACCAATTTGACTCCCATTATAATTCAATAGGCCGTCACAACCGGATGTCTTAAACCCGCTCACCGATACCTACCTGAAAAGACCTTTTCGATGTGCCAGGGAGGGTCGAGACGCGAAGGACCGGACTCAGAGTAATTTTGTTTGTTAAAATTTTCAAATTTCAAAATTTCCTTACAGAACATGATTTATACTTTGAAGAAAATTACACAAAGACACAATTATTAGAAGTGTTACACACTCAAAGATTTGAGAAACAATATAAAATAGATGCTATGGCGCGAGATCGTGGATTTAGGGTGATTAGACTTTCGCCGTACCATTGTATATTTAACCCCATCGAACTAATCTGGTCGCAAATGAAAAATAATATAAGAAGGAATAATACGGCACCAAAATTTAGTAGTGCAACAATTGACATAATTAGGGAAGAAGCTTCCAAAATAACTGCCGAAATGTGGGCCAATTGTGTACGACATTCCACAAAAGAAGAAGACCAGTACAGGGCACGGTTGATAACACCGTTAATTATTAACTTAGAAGAGTCGAGTGATGATGACAGTGACTATTTCGATCAATAAATAAGCAGTAGTAGTTAATAAGTAAATAGTTGTGCTGTAATAAAAAATGATTGAGTACAAAGTTACTTTGTTTTTACTTAAAATAAAAAACTCGAAAGGCGCAGTTGTCGGTAAATGCAAAACTCAGTCCTGCCCTGTGCTTTTACCAGAAAAGGTCTTTTCAGGTAGGTATCGGTGAGCGGGTTTAAGACATCCGGTTGTGACGGCCTATTGAATTATAATGGGAGTCAAATTGATGTGAAGTCATAAACGCCAAATATGTTTGAGGATAGTATACACTTGTTTTTAATTCTAAACTGAGCTGCAGCTGAATATGACTGCATGCAGCTAGGGCCTAGGGCGGGAGCTCATGGAGGAGTAGAAAGAACCCATTGTAATCCGCGCTTTGCTTATTATACATATTATTAAGAACAAAGGGATATTTGGACCTGGCTATTATTTTCCAACTTTATTTGACAAATTAAGGAAAATTTGTGACTTTTTTGTTAATACCATGTGGAAAATTATCTACTATGTCTTTAAAATGACGTTTTCGTACAATCGGTTTGTTATTATGGATTTACTGTCATTGTTGACACAATTTGTAAGTTGAATATACAACGCTATGTTGTCATACTAAGTATTTACTTACAGCACGATTTCGGTAAGTAATCAATGGGAACTTTTACTAACGAATTTATTTATACAAATTAAACGTACAATTTGTACAACTATGAAGTTTAGCAATTTTTCCTTCGCTTTTATCACCTGTTTTTAAAATAAAAGTGTTTGAGTTAGAAGAAACTACAGTAGACTACTTGTCTTCTCGTATTTCTATATCTTGAGTCATAAACGGGGCGGAAGGAACGTTATTGGCACTGCTGCTGCTAGTATGTAAAATCTTAGTTATCTCAGTTAATAAGGAATCCGCTACATATCTCTCAACGACTCCAGACGACCTGCAAATAGAGTTTTTGTTACAGTATAAATAAGTATTTCAATATGCTTATTACAACCTCCAGCCGCTGTGAGATTTAAGCGCTATAACGTCAACTCCAATATTTGCCAACAAAGTCGCCGCCATCCTTCTGAATGTGTAAGATTTTGGATCTTGGAGTTTTAAATATTGGACAACTTTTTGGGGTATTTATCCTATAGTAGGTATTAATGCCTACAATGACTTTGTACATCAGGTACATTAAAAATGACAACGGACCCTTGATCCGTATTGTCATCAGTCGTCAGTTTCTAAGCTTGTCACGCCTAAGGGTTCCAGCAACGCACATTGAACCCTCTGGTGAGCTCTTAATTGTACGGACGTACAATTTTTGGTGGTGAAATTTTCATAGGTCTAGTTATAGTGCGAATTATTATACTTATAAAATTTACATATTCAATTACGGTTCCTTGACTTGAAATAGTCTGGTAATTTGACTTGTAGGTGAACACTTTAATTCACATCTTGTACCACTAAATGTTTTTATGTTCATTTCTCATTGCGCCATCACTATGTTAATGAATGCCATGGTTTATCACTAGTGCCTTTAAGATTTCTTCTCGATTTGCTTGACCTTTTCACTCAGTCGCTGTTCCTTCCTACTGTCGATCTTTCCTTGTGTGTGAATATGTTTTTATAAAGTCATTGCGACCGACACCGCCAGTGTCAAAAAAGTGCCCCTGTTATCTCCAACTTCTCAAAATATGAGTACTATAAACTGTAGTTGTTGTAATGTTGCAGAACCTCATAAAATTTTAAACTGTTACGTATGTAACAAACCTTATAAGATAGATTGTGTGAATATTGCATCAGGGGAGGCCAGAAAAACTCACTTTAATAAGTTCTGACTTGAACATCCAGGAATTGTGCCCAATTAGGAAATGATATTAATAGTTTAAATAAAATCATTATTACACTAAAAATGATATCAACGACTTAAAATCAAAAATGCTGACGCCGGATGCTGTAAATTCACAGGCCAATTTACTTGATGTTGAAAAAATTGCTCAATAGGTAACGGACAGAGAGAACGCAAATACAGGGTGCCGCATCCAAGCTTGAACATAGATAATTAACATGGGGAATGCAACGATTTGAAAAAAATTCTGGTCGATAGCCCTCCTTCACCTCCATAAATGCATCACCCAATAGTAGCTTCAAAGTGATCGCGGGAGATATTATAAAATAAAAACCAATTCACCATGTTAACTTCTTATGTCTAAACTTGGATGCGGCACCCGATATACCATCGTTGACTCTGATCTCAAAAAAGACAAGGATCTTAAGACAAATAATGATGACCTGAAAACGATTTAAAATTTATACGGTTGGGGAAATTTGATTCTTATAAACAAAAGCGCTGTCGTGCTGTGAAGGTATTTTTGGTTTCGACTAATAATGTTACTGGTATTTCGCGTAACTCTTTTAAGCTTAAACTTATTCCTGATTACAGCAATATTTCTATTTCTTCCGACCGAACACCAATACAACTTAAAATAATTTAACTAACCGCTTGGCCAATGGAGAACTGAATCTTAAAATCAAATATACAATGGACGTCCTGGCATTGTCTCAATTTTAAACTAAACGCGCCCAACAATAATTCCACCATCATTAATATTTACTGTCAAAATACAAGGAGTATTCGATCTAAAACGCGTGATTGTTATCTTGACGTCTGTGATGTATCTCAAATGATATTGTTAATACTACTGAATCATGGTTAATAATTGTTGACGTTTCACACATTTCTCAACTGGTACCATTGATTGATACTGCTGTAGGTGAATGTCACTTGTCTACTATAATTTTTTTCCTTGTTGTTTTGTATATATACCCGCTTGTATCATCTAATAACTATCAAATCTTTTTTGAAGCACTTGAAATATTATTTCTTGCTAACAAATCTGTCTTAATAATAATTGGAGATTTTAATATAATTTCTTATATTGACAAAAATACTAGTAAGGTTTATCGTGATAATCAACCATTTATAACTGAGAACCACCTTCACTCTGTCCTGACAATTTCAGTCCCAATCCCGGCCACTCTAAAATCACTTCCGTTCCCGTCTGCCCAAAATAAACGATTCAACTTCAGGAAAGCGAACTTTATTACATTACGCAATGATCATTTTAACATGGACGGGTCCTGTCTAGAAAGTAGTACAAATGTACTTTGGAGCAAACCAAGCACTTCACACTTTGTATAATATTCTATACAGAATTTTGGAAAACTTTGTTCCCCAAAATAAAATACAGGAATTTCAGTATCCTTCTTGGTTTTCCTTTAGTATTATTTCTAAATTAAAACTCAAAAACTGCTACAGGCGGACGTGGAAATCTACTAAAAATGTTATTTATTTAGAGAATTTGAAAAGATTACGCCTTCATTGCAAAAATGATATCTCTATAGCTTATGATTGTTCTATGAATCGAAGTGAACAATCCATTCAGTCGAATCCCAAGGAAGTATTTAAATATACGAAGCAAGGTACAACCAGGATTCCGGACAGAACATGGTGATCTAATGTATGACTCTGCGAGCGAAATTGTAAATGCTTTTGCAAGCACGTTCTCTCATTCATTTAGTCATCCATCAAATGTTCCAATTGTTGACACTCACACTTCTTACAACACTTTCAATTTACAGAAGGTATGTAAAGAGGATTGAATAAAAATAAAAATAACCTTTTCAACCCTTTCAAACAAAAATACAGCAGGTGATGATCTGATACCCTTTTTGGTTCGTGATTGTAAAAACGTCTTGGCTAAACCTTTATGAAGCTTTTCACCCGCGGCTTCGTTCGCGTAGACGATTCGTTATGTTGAAAAGCATTATTAATAAGCTTTAAGTAAAAAATGCGTTGAAGCGCATTAATACAAAATTTTCAGTAAAAATCGCCATAAAAATATTTTTCCTCATACAGACTTTGTCACCCCCTCTTCTTATGGTTGGAATCTCGAAAACATCTGAAATACGTGTTTCAATATTTGTGTCGAAGAGTATTAACAGCAAGTTCCAATTTACAGTACAAATAGTTTTCCCATACAAACTTCGCCACCATTTTTTAGCCCCTTAGGGGTTGGATCCGGGAATATGCTTAAATACGTGCTTCATTATTTGTGTTGAAGACCAGTAATACCAAGTTTCACGTAAAAATTCAAATTTACAATAGAAATATTGTTCCCATACAAACTTCACCACCACTTTTAACCCCTTTAGGGGTTAAATCTCGGAAAACGCGTGTTTCATTGTGCATTAATACTAAATACCACGCCGAAAATTTACAATAGAAATATTTTTCGCATACAAACTTAGCCACCACTTTTCACTCTCTTAGAGGTTGAATCTCGGAAAATGATTAAATACGTGTTTCATTATTTGTATGAAAGAGCATTAATACCAAGTGAATCAAAATTGCTAAAAGAAAGACTAACAAAAATCCTAGAGCAATATTTAGAAGTAAAGGTAAATATCAAAAATGCCTACCAAGTGACTGGAAAAATATGTTTAATACAAATGGAAGAAGAGCAGGACAAAACAGTTAGTCATGCAAAGTAAGTATAAATTAAAGAACGTTAAAGAAAAAAGAATATATATTAACGACGAGCAAACTCCAGAAGAAAGAATCAAGTACAGACAGATTCGCCTTTAAGGGCGAAGAAAGAAAAAAGGAAAAAGAAAAACAGTAAAAAGTGGGTACAACAAACTGACAATAAACGAAGATATCTGGAAGTGAAACAAAATCAACTGCCAGCTAGAAAACATGGGTTCAAAAAACTGATAAAGCATGGGAACAAAAATCACACGATCATGAAAACCGAAAGAGGTTATGAATACAGTTAAAAACGGAACAAATGATGTTAGAGAAATAAATAAAAACACAAAACTAAACCTTAAAATAGCCACGTGGAATATAAGAGCATTAACGGTAAAGAACAGGAACTGATAGAAGAGTTCGAAAAACCAAACATAGACATCCTCGCAATAACTGAACTGAAGAAAAAAGGGCAAGGCATAACAGCACTGGAAGGAGGACACATGCTACTCTACAGTAGTGTTAAACCAAAATGCAGAGCGGCAGAAGGAGTGGGATGCATTATTAAACAAAAACTAACAAAAAATATTATAAATTGGAACTATATACCCGAGAAATTACTAAAATTTGAAATGGTTAAATACGTGTTTTATTATTTTTATTATATAATACCAAATTTTAAGTAAACATCACAAAAAAGTTTTTTTCCATACAAACTGCGCCACATTCTTTTTTACCCCCTTAGGGGTTGAATCTCGGAAAATGCTAAAATACGTGTTTTATTATTTGTGTTGCAGAGCATTACTACCAAGTTTCACGTAAAAATTTCAATTTATAGTAGAAATATTGTTCTTCCACAAACTTAGCCACCTAAACTTAGACACCCCTTTTCACCCTCTTAGGGGTTGAATCTCGGAAAATGCTTAAATACGTATTTCATTATTTGTATTGAAGAACATTAATACCAGATTTCACGTAAAAATGTAAATTTATAGTAGAAAGATTAGTGCTATACAAATTTTCACACCCTTATGAATTTGGAGAAATCCCTTCTTAAATGATGCCTCCAGTATAAAATGAACAATCCTCGCCAAATTTCAAGTTTCTATCATTAGCGGTTTAGGACCTATCAACGCCCATTAGTTAATAATACATTGCCATGTATTATTAACTAGCTTTTCGGCCGCGGCTTCGCTCGCGTAGACGATTTGTTGAGTTGAGTAGCATTATTAGCAACCTTCAAGTAAAAAATGTGTTGAAAGGTACAATTTCCAATAAAAACCGACATAAAATATTTTGTAAAATTCGGTTGTTAATTGTTCAAGTTTTCCACATTCATTTGGGTTTGGAAAAATGAAATTTTTCATAACTAGAGCGGAAAAATAAAACAAAACAATATCAAAATCTAATTTTTATATATGTTACCTACAAAATTAGAACAATTTCGAATTAAATTAACGGGTGAATTATCGTTCGTGTCGAAGACATTTCCATTATGTTCTTGCATGGATACTTCTGATACCTTCTTAAATGTTTCACTTATTTTTTCACTACACTGTTGTTTTTCGCCTACTATTTTTGAAGATATTCGCAATTTGTTTTCAACGGAATTTTCAATGTACGACTCAGCTATAGTTGTTTTGTGACTTATACTAGCAGAATACATTATTCGTTTTCAACTTATTTTGACAATGATGAAAATCTTATTAAAAATGACACCGTTAAAGACCTGGGCCTAATCTTTAATTTACATTTAACTTTATCAGAACAAATTGAAATTCTTGTATCAACACCCTCAAAATCTCTAAGATTTGTAATACGCATTTCTAAATATTTTAGAACTCCTGCTTTAGTGAAACCATTTTACTTTTGTTTTGTAATTAGTAAACTCGAATACGCTGTGGTAATATGGTCGCCATATTATTTGCAATACGAACTTATCATTGAACGTATTCAACGCCGATTTCTGAAGTTTCTGTCATTTAAATTGTATCGTTATTACCCTCAAAGAAATATGAAATATGGTGCTCTTCCGTATCAGTACAAGTTTTAATTATTGGCAATGCGAAATTTTTTTGGAAAATTGTACATGTACAATTATATTAGCGTTGATTGCCCTCACATCCTATTGACGATCAATTTCTATGTGCGACGTCTGAATAATTGTCATGCGGTGACATTTTATTTATCCAAACCTAAAAAAACTAACTACAAAAATTTCCAATAACTAACTTATATCGTTGTATTAATAAGTTATATGGTAATATTTTTGCTAATGGCATCAAACCAGTAACTTTTTAATTTATGTTTTTGTAATTATTTAAGTTTATTTTCTTATAGTATCTTTACTATTAATTTAAACTTATTGTACATCTACACAAATATGTATTTTGTTATGTTAATGGGAAACTGTTGTGCAGTAAAGTTATTATTATTACTATTGTTATTATTAACACTAGATTTTTTCAGGCGTTTCCAACAGAAATTTGTTCATCTCCTTTCTGGTAAATACCTTAGATTTATTTTGGTTAATGTCCAATATTTTTATTCTGTAGAAATGTCACTAGTTTCTTGAACTGTGATATATCAATACCATTATTTAAGTTTATGGTACTTTTAAGTGTAGAATACACTGATCAAAGACTTTTTGAAGCATTCATACACTTTTTCGCACCTTCCCTTCGGTTTTCTTGGAATTAAAGACCCTCATATACTTCCTATATTTGTAGATCTATGTCGGAATCGTCTTTATCAGCGATTAGATGTATAGAATTTCTAGATATTCATATCATATATTCATATCAGGGTTTACAAATTTTATATTTATGCAATCTTACGATGAAACTGATAATCACAAAATTATTAAAAATCGAATTTTATTCATTCGGTTTCTAACGGTTTCTAACAAAATAATTTCAAAGGATTCCCCATTCTGTACTTTGAAAATGTTCTTGCCAAAACTGTCAACTGTTGTAGATTGCAGTTTCGGCCTCCTTATGTCTCATCAGTACAGCATATTTGAATTTTAGATTAGTCTATTAAAATAATATACATTTTTGCAGTTAGTTCTAACCGTTCCACCTTGGTTAATTATAACAAAAATTACATTATATCCACTGCAACCACTATACTGATCCTCATTATTAAATTTGTTTTTAAGAAATAGCTTTTATATCATTTCCATCTCCATTTCTTTTTAATTCTCGACGCAAAAAGGGGGGCTATAAATTTGAAGCCTTTGTCTGCCCTAACCGATGAACCGATTTCAATGTGTTTTTTTTTATTTGAAAGCTGGTTTAATCGGGATAATTTTTAGCTATCTTTTATGATACTGACTTCAGCTAGATTATCAGCTCATAACACACTTGATGTAAAAGTCAGTGTAGTTCATGCGAAGGTGAGGACAGTGTGTAGATTAGATTGTCGCAGCGAATCTTAACCAACTTTTTATGGGTTTTTTTGTATAGGGAGTTTTGAAGTATTAACACTTGATGTAAAGCTACAGATTATTATAACAGTTGATTAGGCAAAATTTTGTCATGGCGTCATCAAGTTTTTGGAGGGGAGGATAAATTTTGCTTACGTACTTAATAAATGCTTACGATTCGGTTTCACAGCTTCAAAGTTAACTTGAAGAGTTCTGTTATATAATTCTGCATTTTTTTTTTTAAATCTGGATCTCATGGATCAAAAATCAAAATTAAAACGGACCTGTTGGAGCGATATTTTATGTAATTTAAATAACATTTACTATGAAACACTTTGAGGTGACGTCATCGCATCGTTGGTAGTGATGATTAGACAAATTTTGGTTAACGTTTTATCATCTACATGATATCCCTAAATTACATATAAAATTTTGAAATAATCGGTCCAGTAGTTTCGGAGGTTATCTGCCTAATTAAAATCGACTCAGACGACAGATAGACAGACGGGAACGGGAGACCTATTGCTTCATACTCTAGGAGTCATTAAACGTCGAAGAAACATGAAAATAGCCATTCACCGAATGGATCATATTACAATACTTCTTTAGCTTACACTCAGGAATTAAAAAGAAACAAATTTAAGGAGGTGTATAAAGGCACTGTTACTTTAATTTCTTGCGATCAGATTCTTGAATTAATTTCCTAATAAAACTGGCCCTTGGTCCTATTACAAAAGACGCTGGTAACAGACTGTTTGCATTTATTGTAAATATATATTTGTTAGATAAATATACAATAATGATCATAATAATTAGAAGGAGTAAATGGAGTTCTAGGCACATTAGGAACATAAAACAAGTGGAGAAACGATTGCTTTTAGCCGAGATGATTTCGGTTTTCTGTTTACAGTTCAGCTCGAAACCTAACATCTGGGAGTGTGAACTTGACGTTTGTGTGAAGAAATTTCATTATGATATGAGTTTCTTGCAGATGCATGTAAGTGAAATGTGGCGAGAAACTGGTCTTATGTGTTTGTGAATGGGTTAAATATGTTGATTTTAGAGTAACAGCAGGTGGGAAAATGTTGAAGGTTTTAAAATTATTTTATATTGAATTTCTAAGTTCTTACAATTGTTTTATAAAGTTGTTTTTTTAGTATATTAAAGTTGTATTGTTACGTCAAGCAAAATTTTACGTTCAGCTTGAGTAATTGTCCTTGACATCGAGACACTATGTCTGTTGTGCTAATGACTTTACGAAAAGAGTAATTGCTTTATGGGTAGTGAAAGGAAATTAGTTATGCAGCAGGCATCGTTTTCTCTTCTAAATATTGTATTGTCTCAGTGTTTGATATTAAATTAGCCTTACCATTAATTTTGAACAAAAAAGTATGACAGACGTATTTTATTATCAAGAGAATAAAAGTGTGTGACACACTCCAAGTCTCATCCAGCCCCCTTTTTAAAAATTTAGGCGACTTTGAAGAAGATACCCCAAAAGCGAATTGAAAAATAAAAGACCACAGCAAACTAATAACGTCTGCAAATAAAGTAAAACGTTTTTATTAACCTTCGTTGCCATTGAAGTAAATTTCAGATTCATCTGTGCAACGTTTTTAACCCCAGCCAAAAAAAAAAACTTATTAAATTGTCACCATCGACGCTATTTTAATTTAGAAATTTTAATATCACAGATATGAAGCGCTTTAGAGATCGCTATTGAGTATTTTAAGGAGAATTTGTTGAGTTTAATTGAACGAAGTTTATTAATGAAGTTTGCCGAACTGATCAGACGTCTTCCTGAGGGGAATGTAGCAAATTAAAATAATGTGTTGCGCTACAGTGTTAAAATGGTATATAGGGCGTGCACAGAACAACACGAGAAACTCATTTAACTAACCATAATTACTGTGTTGTAAGTGGTCATACTCGTGTTATGCACTACACTGTCCTACCATTAAAAATTGTTTTCAAATGTTATCGTACTCGTGAACGTTTAAAATCGTTACATTCATGAGTAAGCAAGACAACGTAATTAGGAAACTTTAAGATCTTTATTAATTAATTAGTTAACTGTGGTATCGGTTCAGTAATGATAAAGTAATTTGGGAACGTTTAATTAATTTGGTTATGGTTATGAAGAGAGTAAATGATTTAAAAATTAGTTTCCACAGTCTGTGTTGCGGTAAGGGCAATATAGAGGGTATTATGTTACTCTAACTTAATTTTAGCGAATGTTGTCTATTACTTAATCTGAGGAGTATCATTAAAAGCTGCTTAAAATTTGACATTTAATTTTAACCGTTTTCAACCAATGAACACTACTACAATTTTTTATTCCTATAGTAGATATTTAAGTCACAGTTATGGACCAGTTAATATAGCCTTAAATTTCTCAAAATGGCATAATTAAATCAATATTTACTTTTTATTTGAGACTTCAACTTGGAGGGGGTCTTGGATCTTTGTTGTTAAATCCTTAAAATTGATTTGCGAAGTGTGGACATCATCTTATTAAAACCTATGTTTTTTAAAACACATCCATTAAGTGTTTATTAAATTTCTGGTTATGATTTCATCAGTTTTTGTCTAATGTAGCTATAGTATATTCTGTATTTGAGGAGCAATTTTAGATGAAATACTGTACAGTAACAACGTTCCTTTTGTATACAATAAAATTTTATGATGATATAAGCCAGTTAACTTCATAGCGGTTCATACCCACCATAAATTGCAATTTTAAAATCGGACAAGTAGAAGAGCAGTAATCCGAGCGGTTCTTAGCTACCCTTCTTCTGGTTGAATAAAAGCGGCGCATGCCAAGCTGGTGGGACCCTCAGTGGGGAACAGCTTAGCCAAGCCCTCGTAATGACATTGTAAAATTTTATTGTACATAAATGGAACGTTTTTAATATAACTGTGGACGTCAAGAAAACAATCGTACAATGTGTTTTTTCTCCTTTGCGTTAACAATGGCCTCATTTTTAAACCGATAACAGTTTAACAATGAAAGCCTTTGTGAAACTGTTTTTGGTTCCAGTTTGTTTTGTTATGTAGGTTCCATGTATTCTAAAACGTCACATGCGCGCTAAATCGAACCGGTCAAAACCATAACTTCGTCCATAGTTCGTCCTTTGCCAATGTTGCCAACTACATAGATAATGTTACTTCATGAAATCATGATCAAAGTAGAAAAAATTTTATATTACACTGGTTTAATAAGAGATATTGTAGTACTCGTTCCTTTGAACAAGCAAACAACTAATGCTACAATAGAACGTCTTATTGGAGTAGTATAATAATACACTATTTGTTAACAAGGGACTTTTTACAATGGTACCTTTCCAAGAGTACCTACATTTACTGAGATCTTGACTTGGTGATGGTAGGAAAACGGACAATAACTTTTAGAACACTAATAAATAAATGAAACTTACTAACTTAAAAAGATAATCGTCTAAATATTTCGTCGTAAAGCTTATTTGATTGCACTGAAAGCATTTCGTACATCCTCGTAAGATTTTCTAAAATAAAATTGTTTGTCTAACTGTTTCGTCATATGGGTTCATTCAAGTTCATTAGGTCGTAGTCTACAAATTTGCTAAACTAGGTTTATTGATTTATCTCATTGGTAAGGTAGGCCCTCTGGCTTCGGCATTTTATAAAGTAGAATTATTTTTATACGTATGTCAAAAAATACATCCTTTGTCTTAAGTCTTTTGTTGGTGTTCTTTTTTCATGAAATAGATGACGTGGTTTAGGGACCAACTGCTCAGGTATGATACTATCGTTGTCTTAATTTTTGAAACAGATCTGTTGCATGTCTTGAATTTTGATTTAGAGCGTAGATACTAAAATTTTGTCAAACAGACCATCTGTAGTTTTGTAAAAGTAGATGATTGATTCAATAATAAATGGTATACGAAACCTTCGTTACTTCCGTCGATTGCAGAAAGTCGTATCAAATTCTATATTCTTTTAAAACACGCGGTGAAAGGAATATTTTAAGCATATATTGTTCACCTCTAATCATACCTTTATTACCCTCCGACGCAAAAAGAGGTGTTATAACTTTAACCCCTTTGACTTTCTCTGTGTGTATTTGTGGCATTGTAGCTCCCAAACAAATGTACCAATTTCAATGTTTTTTTTTCTTTGACAGTTGGTTTAATCTGGTTGGTTCTTGGCTATATTTGATGATAATCACTTCAACCATTTCAAGATCATCGCTTGATGTAGCTGTGGCTGTATGTAGACAATAATTGCTTATGTAGACTTGAAGTAAGATACCTATAGATGCAATACTATTTAGGAATATGTCGCTTTGAAAAGTTCCTCATAATGATGTAAAAAGGTATACGGGTACCGGAAATTGTTCATATTTGTTAATACTCTTTTGTGAGACCATTTCTATTTGTTTATAATATAATTTGTTTTGTAGAAAAGGACATCTAAATAAAGTGATCTTCTGATCATATCGAAGAGCTGGTGTACGCAATACTTGTTTTACTTCATGAAAACTTAATTATACACGTCCGCATAGTGTACAGGTAGCCATTTCGTATTGTTGTTGTTTCAGTTTTTAATTTACAAGCAAATAAAACAATCATTGTTGGAACAGGATATATTATGGCAGTACCATACTAAGTATGGTGACTGACGTAATCTTGGCATTTGCGTTCTGCGAACCTAAGACCCTTGTCAATATTAGGTGACATTATATTTAAGAGAGGTTTTTATAAAAATTTAATTATACTTTCTGCAAATAAAGTATAATTTCTACTACGAGAATGAGGCGATAGAAAAATAAGGATGCCTGCAGTACCTATGGTTCAGATACGAACGATAGGATTTGTAAAAACAAAACAAATAAAAAGTAACGTAAATGTAATACATGTTTTTGTTTTGGAAATTTATAAACTGACATTACCATATTAGTGAAAACATGTAAAGTTCGATACATAGAAAATTATCATTGTTCTTTAGTGCTCTTTTCTTGAAATTGAAAAACACACATCAAAATAATACGTTGACCACTTTTGCAATTTTGACAGTATTTCTCACACGTTTTCTGTTGTCAGTAATGGCTTCATGTCTGTACAGGCACCCTACGACAAAAAGTTATCTTACCGCTGTCTAGTCAAAGATTGGAAAATGTCCGTGTCCGTTTTTGTTGTTTGTGTAGCATATTGGCAACGTTTATCTCTTTCTACCCTCCGGAAGTCAGGTCACCACTCCTGTAATATTATGATTTTTTTTTAAATACATTTTTTCGTTTTGCAGTTTATAGTGATTCACGCCCTTCATAAGGGGGGCGTACTTGCCATTGATTCAAAAACGCAAATATAGATCAAAAATTAATCTTAAAAAATTGTTATCATCATGTTAGTTGTTTTTTATTTTTATGAAGAACATCTATTTGAAAAATAATATTATTTAAAAGTAAAGTATTAAAAATTAGTTTATACATATATGTGAAATTTTACAGTTGAAATATGTATGTACAATAGAAGAAATAGTGTGTTACAATAACAACATATCCATTTTAGAATATTGTAAATAACATTTATTTATTTAATTATTCATTTACCACTTTGCCGAATGTCGTACCACATGTTTTCCTAACATTCCGAAATTTGTAGTACATAGTAAGTATACAAAAGTATAGGGTTTAAATTTCCGTCTGTTCGTCTGTTAAATTTTGACAGAGAATCTCCAAGACTACACCACTAATAATGTTGGCTACATATATATTCTTTGAGATCAGTTATAGTTTGCGAAACTAGTACATGGAGAAAAAGCAAACCTTAAACGAAATTAACAATTAGTTGCCTTGTACTTATTTTTTCAATGATTAATAAATTGTAATGGATTTTTTGGTTAAAAAACTATAGTTTGGTTATGACTAAATTATTATAATTCACTTACTAGCCTCTTTAAACTTGAAATAAATTAGTTTTATTAATTGTTTAATCAATTGAACCCACTAAATTACTGTAGATTATGAATTATTTGAAAACATTATAATTCTGGGACAATTAGATTAAAATGCATTTAAGTCTAGGTTTAAGATACCAATGTTGCTCGATAAATTCCAAGTGTTACTCATGTCGTTTACCATTTTTGGCAATGCTCGAACTGTTGATCCTTGCATAACAGTATACATATGTGTGTTTATAATAGCACAATAGTCATTAAATTTTCAATTGTTGTGATGTTATCGTTAATAACCATTATTTGTTTATACTCCTTTTTTTATGAAAAGTTTGGCTGATTATTGAAATCAATTAATAGATGCCTTTCACGGTTCTGATTTTATCGCTTCTATTAAGCAATGATTCTAAAATTAAATTTCAAATCTTTCCAAAAAAAGCTGAAGTACCTTGGTACAAATGATTTAATTAATTTGTTCTGCGGATAGCAGTTTTTTTCTTAAGTTTACAGTTAACTGACAAAAGCATAGTTTTTTCAAAATTATATTCTTGTTGGTATTCTCTCTTATTAAAGTCCAGTGTCATTAATTTTAATGGACAGTATCTTCGTCAGGTGTAAAAACATTGAGTTTCTAAAATGAATGGTTTATAATTCTCAAGCGTAGGTTAGGGAAGTATTGTAACATGATACATTTGGTAAATAGGTGTTTTTTTCGTTTTTGTCCCATGTCGCCTCTCATCTGTCGTTTGTTTGCCGTTTGTTGGTGATTTTATTACACGAATAATCTCGTTAAATTTTAGTCGTATTTTGAGAGTACATATTGTGTAAATTGTAAAAGGCTAACTAAAATTTACATGTTCATACCCACCAAAAATTTGACGACTTAATTTTGTTAAGTAAATGCTGCGATGTTGGCGGTTTATCACTCAGCCTTACTTTTAACTTTGTGCGTGTAGGTTTTTGGATAAAAACTCAAAATTCATTTCAAAAATTTGTTTTCATTTAAAATGTATTCAAAAAAACCTGCCTCCGTACATGCAGTTTATTCGTACACTACTTTTTAGAACTGTTTAGACATAGTCTCTTAGAAAATTTTTGAATGAAGTAGTATATGTGTGAAGCGAAAAATGGCTTATCTTATTTTCTAATGAGGCAGTACTGTTATTAGTAATGTATCAGAAGTAATATTGTTACGATGGTCGGCAATTAAAATCGGCGTTGGTAAAAGTCAACAAATTATTTCTTAGTAACTTGAAATTACACGACTAATTACACAGCGATTATGTACAAAATAATTCCGGCGCAACTTGACTGGCTTTTCTCAACATTCGCTGGATTGGACTCGACTGAATGAATAATCGATCACAAAGGTGGCTTCTATTTAAAGCCATACTTCCCTTCTAGAAGTTCCGCAGTCGAGGTCTTTCTGGATTGCCTATCGCGACTTCCGTTTCCAGGCTTTTCTGTAGCGAATGCCGCCCGGCTACCCGTCATTGACGATGAGTCATCATGGCCGTACATAGAGGCGGCACATGGGTTTCTTTTGTAACAATATGTTTATGCCCAGTGAAAATTTAAATAATAAAAATTACAAAATTTAATTAAGAAAATTTCACTATGATCTTTTGTTTGTAGTTTAATAATACACTTACAGAATTAAATTTGATAGTTTACCTCATTTCATTTGTTCATATGTGCTCAGCTGTGCTTTAGGGGCGAGGACAATTTTGTTTAAACAACTTATACCAATTTTTGTTTAACAGCAAATACATTGCGTCCCGAATCTTTAAAATTCATCTTTATTTATTTTTATATATCATCTAAAATTAATCTGTTCATAGGAATGAAACCAGAAAAAGCAGAAGTCGTTAGAGTTTTCAATTACTTATTGTGATGAACTTTAAACAAGTAAATGTCTGCTTTATCATTTAAAGTGTTGAATTGTTATTTTGTTACTGACATACCCGTGGTCCCCCAGCGACTTTCTTGTCTATCATCTGCCATAGCCTTAAGAGGAGTCCCTACGTTTGGCGCACAGGGTTTTCAACACATTTTTCGGAACGTAATATTTCCATTGTAAGCAGACTTACGTTATGAAATTTTGATTACAACCTGTCTACAATTTGCTCTCCATAATCCAAAAGCAGTTTTTTAAATAGTTATGTGTGTATCATGGCCATAAAGAGAACTTTTTCAGCCGATCTGAAGTTTAAGGCCGAGGCGTAGCCAAGACGTACAGATTAGGTGAAGCCGAAAAAGTTTCCTTGACCGAGGTACACACAACGTTTTTAGGCGACTATACCGAAGAATAATCGGTTATGTGAGTGGTTTTTAGGTTAGAAAATCTTTTTTCGTTGTTGGAGGAAAAGTCCTACAGATTTCATAAAAATCAAAATGCTACTTTGCTCCTATACTAAGAAAAAATTGGTACCATCATGTTTCATAACGACATTCAGTAAAGTTGGATTACAAATAATGGCGCTTTTGGCTGCTTTTTAAAAAAAAGTTGGGAAAAAATACATATAAGAGCCGCAATGACGTAAAAATAAGTTTTCGATATCTGAGTACAAAAAAAAGTCAATCCGAAAAAGTGACAAGTGAGTCCAAAAAAGTAATTTTGATATTTTAATACAAACAAGTACCACTTCATTTAAATGATTGGAGACAAAACGACTAGATTTGTAACGATCGGATAAAAACAGTTATTCATTTTGATCAAATTTTTCATTAGACATTTTTAAAAATTACTATCTCAGTTATTTATGGAAATTTCGGAACGTTTATAGAACTCTACCCCAAGGAACATTATTCACTTTTTTTGTGGAAAATGAAATACAGTAAAATCAGTCTTTATCGAAAAAATTGATTCCTAGCTTTAACTTGGAAAGTAAAAATTCTTTACGTTTGAAAGTATTTTTTTATTTTAGGGTAAATAATTTTTGAAATGAAGTTAATTTATGTTTATTTCAAGGAAAATGTTTGGTATAGTTTTGGAAATTTTATTCTACCCTATAAAATTTTATTGGCAATAACGAGACGGGCAGTAGTACAATAGCAAGAGATATTTACAACTTAAAGTTGTCTGGTCCGGTAATCCCCAGATGTTAGAAAATAGAATAATTTAGGTCAGAATAGGCCCCATCGCCCATCGTTAGTCACGAACGAAAATGAGCATTATTTTATGAGTACAACTACCTGCGAAATGTTGTCCCACAAATTCGGGTAAACTGGTGTGAGCCATAAATATTTGTTACCATCCTGTCCTTCTCGTTATTGTCAATAAAATTTTATAGGGTAGAATGAAATTTCCAAAACTATACAAACTTGCATTTAGTTCACAGTATTCAAATTTATTTAAATATATGCAAATTTTAACAGTTTACGGCATTATTTAAATGAAATTTTGAAGAACTGAATTAAATATCTTTAAAATTGTGGAAAATTTAATAACACAGTGATCAATAGATTCAGCACTTGCTTTATAGTACTGCTTAAAATTTTTGGATTGCTGCACCATCTTCTTAAGACAATTAGGAAGTCTACGCCAAAAATACCACCTGGATAGGCACCACTAGGACATTTAAAGACTGAAACTAAGTAGGTGTATTCACTATAAAAGACGAAGTTACAAGATTTCTGGAAGGTCATTAGGGCTACGACGTCTCTTAGGTCAGTAGTTCATTTTTTTTACAAAGAAGAAAATTCAACACTTTGGCAGTTGTCTTTGCAATGATATTTTCCCCCAAAATTAGGCGCAAACCACAAAATGCCCCTTTGCTCATTTCTGCTAATTTTCATCCCGTGCCTCCCGATCCTCCTTCTGGTAAAAAATTCATGTCCGATTAGAATCTGTGCTCCCCTTCGCCACCTCAGAATATAATAAATTAAATGATCACTTAGTAGTCGGTCTCGTCTCGTCTTTTTCGGCCTTCCTACGTGCCTAAATTAGGCCAGTCGCAGCTTTCCTCCCTCTCCAGTTCCACCTCCCAAAGCTCCCTGGCCCACATCGCACCCCCAGTCAGCTGAGTGGGGGTGTTGTCTGTCAGGGCGGGAGGGGTGGGGGCTCCTGCTACTGCATAGCGCACCGCCGGCCGGCATTCGCGAGTCGTCTGGCCTCCGGTGCGTTCCGGAGCAGTGTGACCTGACCCTAAGCGGTCGATTCAAACTTACACAAACTATTTTTTGGGGCTGTGAGGAGTACAGGGTTTGGCGGATGGAGGCTGTGAACGGGGTGTCCGAAGGGGACAAGGGGGGGCCGCCGCCCCCCAGCCCCCTCACCGGGTGCTACCTCCTCATCGTCATCGGGGAACCGCATTGCAACGAACACAAGGACATCATACTCCAGAGAGTAGCGAAAGGTGAGCGACCTCTTCTTCTCCCAGGACTTTGCAGGATGTCGCAGGATAATTTTTCGCCGGGGACGTTTCTCGCGATTTTCGATATTTATGCATTTTTTACCGGCGCCCTGCCACAAACCGGATTAAAAATGTAGAGAACAGGATTGACGAATTGACTATCGATTGCCAATCCGGCGTGAATTAGATGCCTGCTGATTAAGACGTTACATCCTGCGACACACCTAATAAAAATTCAGGTGTTCCACTTTGATTATTTATAACTGTTTTTTCAAATTTATTAATATACAACCCATTCATTTAGCGTGCAATAAATAAGAAATTCAAACTGTAAACGAGTCATTAAAAAAGTGGAATAATTTTCTATGCACCGTGTAAATTTTACGGCTCTTATCTAATATCAGCGCATGAATGAACCTTGTTAACAACTTTTTTTTACTATTGCCTGAACCCCTTCCATCTATTTTAATGAATAATAATGTTGTTATTGGTTACTATTCTTAATCAGAATTTTTTTCAATAGTGGTGTTCGATTTTTACTCTAGGACATGCGCACCGGTTCTGTACACTGTCAAAACGATTTCGTAATGTCATGTTGCGCAAGGCATTGACAAAAATTCAATTTGAAAAAGTTCAGATTTGATGTGATTGGAATATTATTGGGGATACTATTTTTGGGACAATGCACTCACAGGATATGAGTTAATTTTAGCAGACACGTGCGTATGTATATTCGTGTATGCACACGCATCATTTTTTATTTTAAAATCTTTTTTGTTTTTGAAAATTTTCTATGATCTATCTTGTGTACAAATTAGTGCAGTAGGATAAAAGTATGCAAATGCGGTCATAAATTGTACCTTATCTTAAACAAGCAGATTGCATCAAGGTAAAAATATTTACAATATACAAATTTGCGCTGGTTAGTCGCATTGTTGTTGATATTTTGGCAAGTGATATGAGCTGAAAAAAAGCAAAACAGAACGCAAAAAAATTACCGATCAATATTAGACCAACAAAATTGGTATAATAGAGCGACAGACACAATTTCAGCTTTCAGTTCAAAAGTTACGATCCCAGTGATGATCCACACGCAACACGCTATTTAAGATATCAGAGTTTCATATAAAAATGATACAGATAGCTGATGGCTATATTAAAACAATAAACACAATTGAAACTTAACCAATTTTATGACTAGTGCACCAGTAAAACGTTCCAAATAGTAACACCTACTTTTGTTTAGCATTGTTTTAATACCGTTATTCATTCCGTCATAAAGTTTAGTACATTCTTTTAACGATGAATATTTGAATTCTTTCAAATTGGCTTTCTGTGTTCCAAAAGTAGTAGGCCTAATACAGCTCTTCCAGTATGAAATTGAATATGAATATGTTATGGCCATTTCGGTGAAATTCTTTGACATTCACGATGAAATTCCCAGCTTCCATATACGTATTTCCTATTATGCATGAACTGCCTCGCAAAAAAATTATATGAGTTCGCGTGGAATGTTACATGCGGATAACAAAATCCTCTGCTGAGTTTTAAAATTCTGCTTTATTGCGTTTAACGGTAATAAATACATTTAAGTGTGATTCATTTTTGTGTTTTATGGAACAAGTTTATGTTGTTGTTTGTGATTAATAGATAACATTGTAGCGAAACAAAAAAAATATGTCACTTATGGTCAGTGGGAAAATTCAGGATTAATATTGCAAATAGGGCGTATTAGTATTTTTTAGCGTTGTATGTCACACCTGCGTACATCAGTTCTATTTTTTCCATGTTAACTATAGTTCTTTTTCGAAACCACAATCACTATTTCTGCTAATCACAAGTACAGTGATTAATCTTGTTAACGGAGTCTTCAAATAGGCAAACATATTGACCATATATTAATGACGATGGATTTTTTGCATCATATTTAAGGTAAGTTAAAATTCTTTTATTGTAAATTGTAAATATTTCGGAGTTTTTTCATTGTAAAAAAAAATTGTTTTATACGACAAAAAATATTTTGTCTCATAGGCAAGAAAGTTAAGTTGGCTACAAACCAATATTAATCTTGAAAATTTAAAATTTTTACTTCAAATATTTTCACGCAGTCGTGGCTGAATCATTACATCACTGAAATATCGAAAATGAAATTGTGTTCAAAATAATTAAATTCACAACATATTAAATACATTTACAGCAGATCATTACTGTCACTAGTTTATAAATAAATAGTTGTTTACTTTGTCATTTGGGGATTTTTACCGAACGCATTAAGGCTTCCAGACAAAAATAAACTATCTAAATTAGTAAAAAATCACTTTGACTCATTCTAGTAGGACGATTTTAGTGTAGTTACTAAAATAAGTGCGATTAAATAGAACATTTTTTTGTCGCGCAACTTCCGTTTTCACGAGTGCGCTCCATCTGAAAGCACATACAGTGACTAAGTGAAGCACAAGAGTAAGATTAATTACAAACACGAGACTACGTACGCTACTTATAACTCGAGATGAAAGCTCCCAACGTAACGTTATTATGTCTATAAATCAGACAGGTATAGATTATACTAAGCTCCAAACAAAAGCTGGACTGGAGCTTAGTTGTGTCGCTTAGTTTCAACGGGTGTATTAAAATTAACATCGGTATATGGAAAGCGTAGAATCATCCTTGACTGGGCACGAAGTATAGATTTCTGTTTATAATTTATAATGTAATAAAGTTATACCACTGCGGTGTATGTGTTTCTGACTTTGAGTGAATCGAGCTGGTAAAAACAGCTACAAAAGTATATTAAAATTATTATGTTTGAAAGTTTTTGCAAGTCAAAATTACATTGGAAGTGTTAATTAGAATGTTCATTGTTCCAGTTACGAACCTGCAGTGCTGAGAAATATGTAGAACATTGTATGATGATCCTCTTTATTAGCTTAAAAATCAAACAAAAAATTTACTTCCCAAGCGCAAACTAGGGAGGTATTGTAATTATATTAGTTCTTAGTTCCTGCTTCCCGGGCGTAAACTGGTAATAGCACTTATCAGTCAAATGATGTCTCTAACTACTGAAGTGATTGTTGTGAAATTTTAGTTGCATTTCAAAAATATCATACCTACAAATGTAAAATGCTAATCCAAATTTGTCTGAAGATACCGAGCAAATATTTGATGATGTCATTGAAAATTTTGCTAGGTAAATCCTAATCAAATTGTACAAAATACAGTGTGTCTGTATGTGTGTTTTATTAATCAGGCCTTATTTTTTTAATGTTATGCATTTAGATGGTAAAAACATCAAAATTTTACTATTTACCGTACAAACTGCAACATCGCCTTAAGATTGTAGTAAAGTGAGTAAATGACCCTCCAGAATATCTTACTATTAATTTCGTTTTCAAAAACTTGATGATTTCTTATAATTTTATTCCAATTAAGAAAACTAATTTTCTAGAGGCGTGAATAAATATCTTTGTTCCGTAATCATGCAATTAATGTTAAGAGTTCATTTTTAGTTTCGCAGACAAAATTATGCAACGTAATATACATACAAACTAGGGGTGACGTTGATTATTTTTCCAATTCAAATAAAATGTGTAATCCAAAATTAGATCTTGTAACAGTTTCAAAAATATTTTTTTAAATAACCAGTTCTCGTAAATGTATTATTAAAGTACTAAAGTTTTAATCAAGATTTGACATGACGTCGTCAATTATTATTATCCATGTTCATTATAGCCTTAGAGAGTGTGCAAAATTTCAGAGCAATCGGTTTTGTCGTTTCTAATTTAGATTGGACAGTTTTGTTGTAGTATTTTGATTTTTTTTTTTCCAAAAAATTATATGTATATTCTTAGTTAAAAATAAGGTTGGACTAATAAATTACAGTTACAGGATTTACTTGGTAAAATTTTTGAGATGACGTTTATAAAATTTTTGGCGATGTGTAGAGGTTATCTGTCTTATAGACATTCCATATAAACAGAGAAAACATGAAGTTAGCCGTTCACCAATTGAATTCCTTCCCTTACAATATTTCTCTAGCTAGTGCTCGAAAAGTAAAAATTACGCCAATTATCTAGGTATATTTTTTATTTTCTCGTTAGTTTGTGGTTTCCTGATAAATTTGTTATATTATTATATGTATTGTTTTTAGCCAAGTATTAATATTACCACTATGTGCTTTTTTAGAATCTGTCCTGACTGGCAAATCACAAAAAAAATGTTATAATGGGTTCATTTAGTTTTAGTATGAAGTTACTTCGGGAGTACCACAAGGGTTAAATCTGGGTACTTTGAGATTTTATTTTTGTAAAGGACATTGTTTCCATGGTATCTAATTGTGTATATTACGCAGACGATGTTAAAATTTTCAAACATATTAACTCACTAGACAACTTGCAATAATGTTTCAACCAAATGATCAACTGAAACAAATTAGCCATCAATTTCTATCAAAAATCTCAGTTAGCAAGAAAAATATATTCTGTATAAAATATATTCTGTTTTAATTACCAGTGTGTAAAAATAATGTAACTGTAATTGATGAAACTAAGGATATTTATTTTTACATAACTTTTAATTTTAATTATCATATTAAGAATTAGTTTCAACTACGTCATCGTTGTTAGGTCTTGTAAACGGTAACACTAAATCTTTTGAATGTATACTTGCATGTATTAAACTCTGTATGACATTTACCTTATCCAAAATGGAATATGGGTCATTAATTTGGTGTCCTTTGTATGACTACTATAAGTCAATTTTGGAAGGGATTAAAAGAAAGATTTTAAAATAAAATGATGTTGGTAACACTTACTTGTTCGTTGTTCAGTTTGACAGTTATGATCAACTATTGAAGAAAGTGTAAAATAGCTGCAATGCCAACGTCACTATTTTAAAAATGAATATCACGGCTTGCCAGACGACTTTTTTTCTGGTATTACATTTCAGTGTATTAATATATTTTCTAGTTAAGTCGGAATGTAAGTGTTATAGGTATATTTTTTATCATAATAATTATTAAACAGGTATACTAGATTCACCACTGACCCAGAAAGTACGGAAATAGGCGGCATTCAGGCAAAACATATATCATTACGGGTACTAAAACCTAGTAATGCAATGCATTGGTGATACTGATAATGCTGACGAAGTAAAAAGATTTTCGAGATTTAGAAGTACAGCATATAGGTATATATTCATTTGCTATTATTCTCTAAACTAGCCCCACCCCCACAAAGCTTGCGTGACTGCCCGCATTATGTGAAAACTGACCTATACAACTCTGGTATACTTATGCTAACCTACTCTGTGTAACATGATCAGACTGTTTGAGAACTTTACGAACATGACATTTCTCTAACAAAACAGCTTTTTGAATTTTGACAATTATTGACGAGTTTAAATGTAAAAAATTGAAGTTGTCAGCTAAACTGCTAGTTACTACAACTAGAATAATAATTATTATATTATTGTATTAAGTAATTATTGAAATTTACAGTTTTTGACGATTTCCACTAAAATTGGACCGAAAAGCTAAATTATTTGTGGGCCTGACATTTTGAATTTATATGGAAATAAGGCATGAATGTGTTTTTAGAGCTCGACTTTAGGGATACGACTTTTCTTTTATACAATAAAACATAAACATTTTATGACACTAAGTACTCCCACCTTTTTATTAGGACTAATAAAAAACTAAATTTTAATTAAAAAAAAAGTTTTGTGTAACTGGATTCGATAATTTGACAAATTTTGTTTATCTCTAAAATCATGATGTTTTTATGTCGATGGCAACATATATGAAAATAAAATGTTGTCAAGTTAAGTGAAGTCACTAACGTTTTATTCTTTTTAAAACTTAAAGCTAAAATTTAATTTTTTTGCGTGAATTAAATTATCAACGGAAATAATGAGGTGCGGTGGATTTTTTCACTTCTTCACTATAGCTTCTTGCGAACATAAACTTCGATAAGGAATAAAATGTGCTAATGCGAACTTAAGAGTTGAGATTTCCATTTTTATACCAAACAAAATACATATTTTAATAAAAGATTAGGAAAAAATCGAAGGAAACAATCCTTGCAGTTGAAAAGCTTGGACTAGACAATATTAATCTGAAAGCACTTGCAAATAATGTTCTAGTGAACAAAAGAAAGTTTTAGTGTCTCTGGATCACAATGTATTATATTTACTTCAAAGAAGTTTTTAGAAAAAGTTGTTGAAATGGGTGAAAAGGTTACGTCGTAACAAGTTTGTAATTGGATTTTATGTAGACACATAGACATAACCGTAACTGGAATAGGTTTCTTTGGTTTCACAATCTGGAAAACCTTGTTACGGTAAAGACATAAGAAATAGTGCTGTTTACTTAGTTTATCGTTCTTACTATTTTATTTTTGCCTTTCATGTTTAATAAATTGGTTTGCTTATCTGTCATTTATACAATAATAATAATCTAACATCCATCTGAAGTAATTATTACAGTTAACTTGAAAGTCAGGTAGGTGTTCGTATGCAGTCCAGTATTTATTGACGTGGACATGTGTTTTCCGCATTATGTTACATGGTTCTAGAATCCGGTCTTGTTTGAAATTAAAGTAATTAATCTTTTAGTTCTACTCTGCGCTACAATTGCAAGACTAGTCAATACCCTGGATAGTGATTCAAATAATCAAATGAAATATTTAAATACTGTGACACAACTCAATTTGTAGAGCCAAAATTTACAGAAAAAGAACATTATGTGGACATCTATTATTTGAAGTTTGTTTAATTGCTTAAGTGATTGCAATTCCATTAAATTTTAAACCGCATGTCACCTAAACCTGATCTCATCTTTTCCTAGACATATTATATTATTTGAACATGAAAGAGATTTCAGTTTTTAAGTAACTTTTTATAACAAAGTCAGCCTGCTATTAAGTACTTTTTATACATTTTTGGAAACTTCAAACTAGATATACTAAACTAAATAAAAAATCATAGATCTCTGTTGTTATACAGGGTCATTATAAAATATTGTAGTCAACTCACCTATGAAAAACAAATGAAATTTTTCTCGTGCCGCTGATCACCAAAATGATTTGAACTGTTTTGAAATGTCACGAACGTCCAAACAAATCTGTCAGATGTGTCAAAAATTGAAATGCCCGGTTCGCGGTTTAATTTCATTTTAAATAGACACGAAAAGACGCCAGGCCAGAGCATTAAGGGTTGCAGTGTTATCGAGCATTTGTGAACGCCACTGCAATACATTTCAGTTTCAAAAATTGTAAATTGTCAGAAAAATGTTTAAGGGCTTTGTCATGAATTACACCTTGGAAAGTCGATTGGAGTTGAACAGAATAAATCATCTGGTCTGTTTTGCAAAGAAGCAATAATTTTTCAAATAATGAAATCCAAAAAGTGAGGTTAAGTTTGTCGAAACCAATGAACACGGTAATTATTTAAAAAATTACATTTTTATAGGTACCCTGAAGGTAAAAATTGTGAAAAATCACGTAATTGACAATGGCAGAGCAAGTCTTATCACAGTTAACGAACACTATGAGTACCTAATGAGTTTTTGCAGTAAATAATTTTGCCAAAGTTGTGATCCCGCGAAAGTTCTGTTTGTAAATTGTAAGGAATCGTCAAAATATTGGTGCAGACATGGTTTGTGACCGGTGCTTTTCTCTTGAAAAAACACAACTGAAAGCCTTGATCTTCATCCCTACAATAGGTGAAAACTGCTATGTCCAAACATTACCTTCAGCTTTGCAGTTTCTAGATATCTGAAACATGCCAGATCTGCATAACAGGAATGTCAAAGAGGTTCTACCCAAAACACGCCCACATGGCCATCCTAATATCAAGATTTTTCAAAATTTCTATAACAAAAAAGATGAAAAAACCAATAAAATTTCAGGAGCATAGTGTTAAGAGTTCTGTAGATGATTATGAGGTCTCTTGAAACAACAGAATGTTTAATAAAGATTTTTAACTTTCCTAATAGTAAAATTACAATTCTTACTAAACAGTAAGTTGAAGTAAGTTTTAAATTAAGAGAATGCAACTAACACCGAAAGAAAAATGAAAGTTACTGAAAATAAAAAACTTTATTGCAGTACCTACATACACTTTCTACATCTAATTTTGTTTATTGATCACATTCATTTACTTGAAAAAGTATCAGGCCTATGAATCGTCGTCTGGAAACAGCTAACCACACACCAACCTTCATTGCGTGTGATGGTGTTTCTTCAAAAGCGTGAGTATTTTCTATACACCAAATTCTGAAGTTCTGTCAGTTGACATAATAGCCTAACAGATGAAACCAGGCTTCATCAGAAAAGAACGACAAATCGAGAATCCCGTTATCATCCATATCAGCTTGAAACCAACTACAATACCCAACGCGGCAAGGAAAATCAGCTGGTTGCAGCTCCTGAACCAACAAAATCTTGTATGGATGCATATGTAACTTCTCTTTTACGATTTTCTGACATGGGCTGTATGGTACTCCGGACAGTAAAGATTTTTGACAAAGCTTTATTCGGACTTTGTTCCATTCTCATCCTTAAATCTTCAACAACGTCTTCACTAACTTGAGGCCTCCCCGTCGGTTTTCACTTAGAAATGCTACCAGTGTCGTTAAATCTGGCCATAATTCGCCGTATAGCGTCTTCAAAGATTCTTCATCAATGACAACAGAACATTTCACTAGATACTCGTTTTTAGACGCCTCCACAGAGTACACTCCATCCCCATCCTCATTTAACACCCCATTACGGTAATAGGCATGATGATTGCGCCAAAGAACTAAAAAAATCATTTGTAACACTGACCATAGTTATTCCTCTGTGTTCATTACCTGAGATTATTCCACAATGATCTGCAGTTTTGATAAAAACTGTTTTTTGAGACACTTATTAAAGTTCTAACAAAGGGGAAGACAGCAAAAATGAAAACAAGACAAGTCAATTAACGCACAAAGTGAGAGAAAACGTACCAGTACAAACGAAAAAATTATTGACATCTGACAGAATTTGATGAAGCGTTGAAACAGTGCAGCCGCTAATGTCAACTAATGTGGCGTAAAAAATAAAAATTCCAATATTAGTGTAATCCTTTCCACAAAACTGAAAAAGGCGGCACAAAATGTCACCAAAATCATGGCCTTCTTCGACTACAATATTTTATAATGACCCTGTATAAACCTGGTAACAATGGTAACATTACATTCGAACAACAGAACTGTATAACATTTTGATTTCTGTTTTTTAACACAAACATTGTATTATTTACGAATGAAGTTAGCTTATATTTTTATTTGTTTTTGTATCTAAAAATTATGTTTCCTCCAGAGAATAAGAAGATTTGTTATTGTTTCCAGAAAAAGTGTTGTTGTTACAAAAACTTACTGTGTCTACTGGGCATTTAAAAATAATTTCACACTAATATGCTAAGGAAAATACAAGCAATCAATTTATTAGCATCTAACTTCCCCGCCTCATGACAAACTTTAATGAGTATTATTTTTAACATTGTAGTTGTATAGGTTACAATACAGGAGCAGATTTTTTATCTATACCAAATAGAATGTTCTTTGATTTATCTAACATTTTTTTCACTGAAGAAACTTGTGTAAAATATTTAAGCAAAAAAATATCTTTATGTACGAGTATATTTTTCATTTCATGTGTACCTTTTTAATCTTGTTAATAAAATTATAAAAGAATAAAAAATGTCTGATTTATAGCTACAATGTACAAATAAAATGAAAGATAAAATATTAAAGAATGTGACCGTCGACACGTATGTTTTTCGAGACAAAGTTCGATAGAAATCTAAATGTTTCTGTTTCGTGCATATAATCTAAATTTTGTATAAAATTTTAGACGGTTATTTTGGGGAATATTATGTTTGAAATCAATCAAATCTTTCTTGTTCCAGCTTCAAAATTGGCTCTACAACTGAAGCATAATATTGCCATATATTATATAAAAAATCAATAAACTCAATAAACAGGAAGAACCATTTATTTTCGTTTGAGGAAATCTCGATCATGATTTATTAAAACTTAATTCGATGCAAATATTTGGCTCGTGCCTCTGAAGTAGCGGTACTTTATATTTGCCAGAAATTGCAGAAATGGATGTTATTTCACTTACAAAATGAGTAATAGCCGTATTTAAAATTACTCTCGTAACAATCCGCGAATTAACAAATTAGAATATCTTTACTCCATTGCATTCCTTCCTAAATGAATGCGCACAATAAATCAAAACTTTTATGAAAGTTAGAGTTACCGAGCTCAAAGCCAGCTGAAATGGAATAATTGATATGAAATGTTGGGGTTACTGAATAATTGCCGCTAATAATGGTTGCTAATAAAGTTGCAACTACAAGATAAGAACTAGTTGCTGATTGAAGTTGCTACGTGCTATTCCTAATCCGGGGAGAATTTACTTAGAACGCATCCCGCATACTAATCGGACGTTGGTTCGGGCTGATTTGACGTCTCTTGTCATAGATGAAAAAGTACTGAGTGGCTGACGAAAGCTTGTTTACATCAACGTAGTCCCATTGCAAATATATTTCACTTCAAAGATATGTTACACGATGTTTTAAAAAAGTGACAAATTTTTACACCTTTGTGTTAAGGTTTTTTTTAATTTCAGAATTCAATTTTAATATAACTAGATACAAAAAGTTAAATGAATGTATTTCCCAGATAAAATTCTGTCTATTTAAATCGCTACATTTTAACTATAATTTTTGTTCTGTTTGTGTAAAATGATCGACGGGCACTGAAATCCTTGCCTTGAAATAAAAATGACGAACAGAACCATTTTCATATTGTAATCTCTTAAAAAAACCCAAGACATGAAAATAGAATAAAAACATGTGTCTACAGTAAAATGCTTTCGTCTTCAGATTATATTATGTGGTTCTAAGTACACAAAGAACAATATCACAGAAATTCCAGTGATTCGTTTTCTGTTTGCTTCATCTCCAGTCTATTCCCGACGCAAATAAAACACATTTGCGGTTCTCCAAGTCTTGAAAGGATTTGCGTCATTCATCATCGAATTTCACCAAAATGAACATCAATCAATTCAGATTAGTACGGGTTAGGACGTGGATGTTTTCTTCTTGTTCTTCTTGTACCACAGCCAGGGGTGTAGGAACACTTCCGACCCATTGATTCGTCTCATTCTAGAATATGACCCTTTTGAATTGGCAACGAGCTCATTTCCAATGCTATTACGTAACTTGCTAGCAATTTGTTATTTGGAATGGTCCTAAGAAGGGGAAAATATTAAGACTTGCCGCCCTTAGATTTCCGCAATAAAGTTGCCTCATTGTGCACATCGTTCGTTCATTAAACTGATGATCAGTTAAATTTAACTGATAATTTTGCTACACTAATAGGGAAATGTATATCATTTTATCAGCCGCTACGTAATTGAGTCCTCTAAATGTAAAATGAGGTAAATCCACTTTTAATTAAAACCGCATCGTACGCCATCTGGCTGTTTACCCGCTTATCTCGACAATGTTAATTTTCGAGTGATGCTGACACAGCTGGAAGTTTTTTGGTCGAATTTGGGGCTTTGAGTGTGGGTGCATAGAGACAAATGTTTTTACGTTGCGAACACCATTCAAAATAATGGGGAGACATTTAAACTTTGTTTGCGCTCAGGCGAGGAGTGCTGAGAAAATTGACCTTTTTCTCGAAGGGTTTGATGCTGTTATGCTAAACCCAAGTACGTTTGTGTTCACATCTTTTCTTTTAAAAGTGTCTTTTTGTCTGGGGAGCCGTTTATCAAACCGTTCAGTCTATCTGCATAGGTGAATTTAAGTTTACAAAAAAAAAGCATTAAATTTTACCTACCTATAGCCGGAAGGGAATAGGAAGCTGCGGGAAACAGGCATACATACATACAGACAAGCGTGAAATATGAAAAATAATCAGAATTAGATGTGTAATCACTACTTATTACGAAACTTCAAGGTACGCAACCATTTTGTCTGACTTAAACAAAACACAAAATGTAAACACAACCCAACCCTTCTATAATACGTTTATTCTCAAATATATTTTGAAAAAATGATGGATTCTCCTTATAATTCTTATGACAACAAAATTTTTATCTATATGTGCCGGTATTTTTTTTATATAAAAATAAACCTGTCGAAAGTGATAATAACAAATAAAAAGTCCCTACTGTTTCTAAAAGACAGACACTATTGTTTGAGTGAAGTTCTAAAAAAATGAGCTCCATTTCGACGAGTTGACATTGTAATATTAAACGGAAGTACATACCTCAGTGTTCACATCTTCATTTTAAAAGTTTTTTTGAAGAACCTCGTTTATTATTATTACACATAAAACAAAATCTTCTTATTTTGTGAGTAGTTTATTTTTCTTGGAGATATTTACACCCCCTTTGTAATCCTGTGCAAACATCAGCTATAAAATTCAAGAGTAAACAAATCCGCGTGATGATGTAAGGGCTGATATCTATCCCCTCTTAGGGTTGGATCAACACTCAGAATGTATGTCTTTATTGTGATAGATATTTTCGTCCCAGACAGAGTAATCGCACAATCGTTAAAAATTCATAGGGCGATGTCTCATCCCCTCTAGTCCTTCTCGTAATGTATTCACGCAAGGGTTGGGGTTATCGACCCAACTGATCGTAATTGGCAAGATTGCCTAAAGTGTAACACCTAAATCACAGAATACAGTCAAATTCAATTTTGCTAATGGGGTTATATATCATTTTTAAGCGGCAGTGTGTTGAAAATGCGGCAGCGAAATGGAAGGAAAGTATACAATAATTTGGTTAGTAATGGCAACCGCAACTAGTTAATTGCAAATTATTGATCCGGTATTGAGTAAATTGAGTATGTCATGAAATGGGAATAGATAAGTTAGTTTGAGGGTTTTGCCAATATATCAAAGTTGGTATTGCTTGTATTGTTATCGCACAATGGGAAGCTTCTGGAAGTTTGTATGCTCTACATATTCTTCTGTGTTATGTGATGCAACATTTTCCTTACAAATAAAAAATTGTAAATTTATCATATTTGGTGGCAAGAATTTGTTGAAAAGTGGCTGAAAGAGAGAGGGAGCTTTAATAATAGTTCTAATTGACTGAAATGAGGGAAACTATTCGATCAGTTGTATACAAACATTTTACAGTTAAGATTGTCTGAATATATTTTATAATTTAAAATTTGCAATAAAAGTGAGTAGATATGTATATGCCGAAAGTTTTGGAAGTAAATTTTTAAACACAGCGAAATAAATAGAATAGCTCAGAAGCTATTAATTATGCAGGCGACAGCTTGTCGCAAACTTGTTTTTAATAACTATATAATCCTTAATAAATTATCATATTATCAACATTATTTCGTTTTTGCACTAGTACACCAATTTGCTCATAATGACGATATAAAGTTAAATGTTACCTAACAATAGGCTAAATTGGTTAATAAATAATGATAACACCCCATAGTAGAATGCACGACACTTTTGTAGTTCTGTTTGTGTGGCAAATAAGATAAAACACTATTCATACGAGTATTTATTCATAAGAATGATATCGTGCAAACAGATATTTTGTTCAGTATTTTTAACTTTGAAACTAAGAATCGGTTTATAGGAAGTGAATTAAATATTTAATCGTGGATTAATTTAGTAAAGGATTCAAATGTAGAATATGAGCCCGTGATTGATTAAAACATGCACGTTGCCTAGCAACGGACCTCAATTAAAGTTAATCGCGAATTCGCTTTCTATAAACCGGGTCTACGTATTAAAAAAGTAGACTATCACCTATTTTTACTCCTGAACGTAAGCTAAGGAAGTATAGTAATCGAGTACATCGGACGAATGGCCACTTTTATGTATTCTCGACGTTTCATGACCCCTAGAGTACAAAAGAAGTAGTCTCCCGTTTTCGTCCGCCTGTCTGTCTGGCGTCTGTGTCGATTTTTATTAGATGGTTAACCGCCAACCAAATTTGGTTAATCATCCCTACCAACAACTTGATGATGTCATTTTAAAAAATTCTATTTTAAAATGATTTCAATGTTATACAATAATAAACTCCTATACTCGTGGTGTACGATCCTGTTTGAGTTTTTCCCTAAACGGCTAAATATTCACAAAAAAATTAACACAGTAACATGTTACCATTAACTCAAAATATAAGCGACTATGGCCAAATGGTTAAACCGTCAGAATGCGAACCGGGGGTTCCAAGTTCGATGCCAAACCTCACCGTTTCTTTTTTTCTCTTACTCTGTGTATTATCTATGTTTATGACGGCATAACAAATTTTTTATTGATCAAATTAAGAACGAGTCACCCCACTTTCTCGAAAAGGTGAAAATGCACACGCCTTTATTTAAAAAGAATTATTATAATAATATTCAGAACATTTTGTGCGACTCTTTGGGGTGACTAACTTATTCAAATAAAACAAATTTCTACGTTACATTCTTCCCATGTATAGGCAAAGAGTTGAAGCTAAGCTTATTATTGCTGAGAGACCATTTTTCCCCGTTAGTTTTCTGCTTTAAACATATTTTACGATGTCCATACTTATGCAATTTACAGAATGCCTTGGAAGTTGCTGTCCCACGACGCAGTGGCTGAGGGAGGTTATTTCTGCCACTGGTTGTTACTTTATAGAGGTTATCATAAAACAAACATCGCAAATTCTAATTTTACAACTTTTTAAAGAAGCGGGATTTATTGGACTGATATTTCAGGAGGGAAGTTCTGTTGAAATAAACTTCCACTAATTTTTCGTTATTGATAACATAACCTAGGTATATTGGTATAATATTTAAAATTCTTCCTAACAGAGCAATTTATTTTAATCCATAACACCAAGAAAAATATATTGGTCACATAATCCACTGAAATTCAGAAAATTTTGCTAGTTGATAGTATGAGGTATTAAAAAAAACAATTGCAAAATAAATTAACACTAGGTACTAAAAGAGTACAATATGGACGACAAATCAAGCAAAATCTTAAAATAGAAAAATCGAAGCTTTCAGTTCAGATTAGATCACAAATTCACAAAAATTTGATCCAACTTTTTCGAAAAATTATAAAATTTGAATTTGCGGGGTATTAGTATGACGTTTCACCAACTGAGGTAATCGGCCAGTGAGCTGTGTCACAATTCGATTTTTTTTTAATCTGGATTCAATCCAGATTTTGTAAACAATCAAGGGGAAGTATAGTACCATTTACACGCAAAATTTTCAGGCGACGTCATCAAATTGTTGATGGGGAGTATGACATGTAGCCGTTCGCCGGACAGATCATATTACAATACATTCTTAGCTTATGATCGGATAGCGAAACTGGTCAGCAATTCCGATTTTTGTAAATTCATTAAATGTCTCCTATGTGTAAATTACCATTAATATTTCTAAGCAGAGAAAATTAATGTTTAATAACTGTTTTTGAACCACTTGTTTTAGTTGTAAAATTCATGGCCGGCAGACAGTTTTGTACGTCGTATATGCAGAAGGTTTTTATCGAATTCACTGGCAATTGCCTATTAACGGGGATACTTTCGGGATTAGTACCTATCCCAGATAAGTAGGTTTTACTTTAAAAGAACTGTTCTATCAGTTCTATCACTATCATTTTGACAAATTACGAATTCATGTTTCATGACAACTTGTTGAATGGTCGGTACACTTTGAGATTGTCGTATATATTATAAAACCCCAATAAAAATTGGTTCATTGTGCGCAGCAAGATACGCTTTTTTGCTAGCACTTTAATAATCCATCTTCATATTTAAATTTCTCTGAAGATGTTCTCGAAATGAAAATAAATTTGAATAGACAGATATTATAGGTTGACTTATAATTTTGCCAAAAATATTCGTTACGAAGTTATGGAACATTAACAACCATTTATTTATTTCTACTATCCAAAAACTTCATGTTGAAACTTCAAAAAATTATAAAATTAGTATTGTTATCTCACGATCTTCTTGCAATATTATTGTACGTCTGCCTTTACATGTTACAACTGTTTGTAAGATGTTCAACAACTTTATCGTATCAACATATTTACTTTTTACATCATCTCGGAAACAAATATGTAATCAAAATCCCCAAAATTTTTTTGACATCTGATGCCGATCAAAATAAATACATTTATTCCAAGCAAAAAGTGAAAATTATATTTCAAAAACTATTCTGAAAGTAATTCTTTATTGAAAATGATTAAATATATTTTTTGTTAAAACTGATATACAGAATGTCTCAAAAAATAACGTATGCCGGATTTGCTATGCTTTGGAAGCAAGGAAAACTCTGCGTAAATAACTAAATACAAGTAATATCACAGATGTTTTAAATGCTTAAATTTCATTTTGCAACTGCTTTTGAAAAGAATATAACTACAAAAGTGTATGATGATTGATGAATTAGAGCGGTAGCTGAAAGTAGCTAACGGTGCTAACATTATTTTATTTGTTAATAAACAAAGAAACAGTTTTGTTACTTAATAGTAAACAGAGGTGCAAAAAGGGTTCAGGCGAGGTTTTACTATTGCATAGTAACTAACTTGCCTGTCGTGTTACTGAAACCTTAACCGGAACCGACGTTTGATAAATGATCGCAAATGAACTGATTATTTTTAGTTGCGTTTTCTCATCGGGTAAACAAAGAAACAACCACCAGGGTAGTTGTTCCTATACGTTTTATTTCTAAAATTACTATGAAGTTATTTTTATTTTTCCTGTTATTTTTATTGCTTCGTTTATAAAGGTTGATCACTAGCGATTTTCAGTTGAGGATTTCGTTATTTCAAATACTCGTAGATGTTGCTGTAAATTAAAATTACACTACAATTATGAAAACTTGCATAAACAGCAACCTGTTTGATAATAATAATTATTAGTCTAATACAAATATACATAATAATATCAACCATCATGAAAAGGGGAAACGATCTTGAAAAAGCGTTATTTGTTGGTTTTGGCTCCGTGTTTATCAAACAAATTAATTGTATGTAGATCCTTGTGTATTCCAGAAGTAAAAGTAACAATAATATTGACGCATTCCTATAAAAACATATTTTGCTTTCCTACTGTTATTGTTCGGTTTAATTTTAGTTTTCTGTTAGATATTCGTTACAATTCTTTAATGAGTATTTTTCCGTACTGTTTTATTATATTGCATACATATAAATAGATACTTATCACGCAACAAAACTTCAGCAGAAATTATTACGTATAATTCATTGTCCACTATTCACCCGCAAAGTAAAACTTTTCTCATCATAGTTCTAGGATGCTTTTTCGTACGTCTAACAGTTCTGAAGTAATAAGTTGTTGGATCCTTGGAGACCTCGCTAGGATGTAACTATAGCAGAACTTCGTGTTATTGAAATAGAACCCTGTATGCTTGGATATCTACTTCTATTCCTTTTCTCGACAACTAAAATGTTAGTAATTTGTAATGTGCAATTTCAGGATATTCATGTGCAGCACTTCTGAAAATAAAAATTTCAACAATGAAACAATAGAACAAATTTACAACAATTAATTATGGTGTAAATATGTATATACATTATTTTAATTTTGGCACTAAAATTAACTATAAAATTATAAATAAGGTGAACTGGGTATTAAATTTCACGTTATGACCCAGTTTCACTAACATACACATTCAATATATCACCTACGACAACGTGTTCTTTTTATTTTATTCTTTTTACCTATATGATCACATTATTCTTCCTCAGTACCGTATGATTAGCTATTGTTTTTTGAATACATATTGCAGTTATGAAAGTATACTGAAAATCATAGATTTTGTTTTCTAGGTAATTGTTCCCTTGTTAACTGAGATATGCATATGCGCTAGTAAATCTAATAACAAGTTAAGCAATACACAAAAATATTCTGTTTCAAAACCAAAAATACTTGTCATTGTCTACAGAATGATAACACCGTTAAATCAATAGATCTCTACAACAGGCTTACATTTTTAAATATTAGGTTACAAACTTGTTTACACCAGAACCTATTTTTACATGTCAGTCAGCATGGCACAATGAAATATTCAAATACATAAAAAAAGAAATTGGTAGTTTATTTGTACTTAGATTTCCTATTAGACTACTGGTTAGTTTTATTATGTGATACTTTTGACATTTATAACTGTTATAAAAAAATTATGCCCACCTCAGATGCAACGATTTTTGATGCTTTACAGAATGCTTAACTGTATCTATTTAGTTGGAGTTGTTACAGTTGTTGATTCCATGTATAAAATACAAGGGTTGGTGGGGCTACAAATTAGAGACAAAAAAATCAAGACAGCGTAAAATTAGACTTTCGCCAAAAGGATTTTAAGTATTAAAATACCTATACATACTTAGCCGAAACTGGTGTAAATAATAAATAAGTATTACAATATTTATGTGTCTTTTTCTTTATTTTTTCTAATTTTTATTCCTAATTGTGCTGTATGATAAATGATAACTTAAGTTGAGAAAGTTGTTGGGCGTATTAGAATTTTTTCTTCCAAAGTTAACATCAAACTGCTTTTATTACAAAAAGAGCGATTGGTTAAGCAAAAAAAAAAGAACACGCCGGGTAACTTTCAAAGAATCCTCCTGAATTCAGAATGCATTCTTTTTGTCGAACAAATCCGCAACTTTGCCGTGACCTTTGCAAAGCCTCTAAACGTCGGCATCAGTAAAGGGTGAAAATACCTATCGATCGCCACACACGCGACATTAAGACAAGAAGTAATCTCCCGTAAAACCCTCGAGCTATAATTTAATTTGAGTCACACAAACGTGATTTCGATGTCGACTTCTCACAAGTCCATGTTTAAGCAAACTCCCGCTCCCAAGCCATAAATTCCTCCATTATACACCTCCGAAAAAGTTCGCGTCTGTTCGCGACGGATAAGGCCTCCACCGCTAAATCCTTCTTAAAGCCACCTGCTTTTTTCCGAAAAGCATAAAACAAAATAAATCAAAACGTATTCGAAAAGTGTGCGCACCGTCCTGTGACCTGGTGCGCGTCGGCAAGGGTCACATCGACGGCGCACCGACTTCTCGATCAATAGAACGCAGTTCACCCTCTGCCCGAATTTGCAATTTTCCTTCGGTTGCTGGGCGAAATTGCGCCCTTCCGAAGACGGTTCTGCACTTAGCACACGTCTGTCGCGCGGCCATGACGAAGGGGGCTAATTGCCCGAAAACGCCTCGCGAAAGTGAGCCATCAAGAACAGGTTAGGCGATAAAGGGGCAGATCGAGAACTGATATTGGCGGAATGGGATATTTGGAAGTCTAACCCAATTTTTGTATGCCGACGGCGATGTTGAGTGGTGAAAAATTTCGATTGCTTGCGAAATTTATTGCACGATAGCGATAAATCGGGAATTTGAAGCAGTGGTAGGAGGATGACTTTTGATGATGGTCATTTTTATAATAAAGGATGGGAAAATTGCCAAGGATGAAGCATCCACACTAATAATTTCGGGTGCAATGACAAAGTAGTATTTTAAATTGAAACGTAATCGACGAAAAATATCCCCAAAAATCTGTCAACTTATTTACATATAACCTGCCGCGTCACTAAATCACGACACACATGCAAACACGACGCATTTTTCAGTAAAGTTAATTTTATTATTTTTCGATATCTCTACTTCTAGTAGAGATAAATATATTCATTTTAATATGTTCGGTGTAATCTAATCTATTGTGTTCTCAAAATGTCGTAAAAAATGAATCAATCGTTTTAGTAATAAATCGATAAAATAAATAGCTTATTTAATCATTATTATACAAGAAATTTAAAAATGAAATTTTTAACTTTCTGAAGAACTGAAGACTTTTGGTTAATATTCTATAATTCGTAAAGTAATACATCAAGCAAAGTTATCAGTTACAGTTTTAAATAGTTGTACAGTTGTATATATTATAGGAATATATTATTATGACAGGGATAGGCAATAGGTACTAAAAATGTAACTGAATTACTAAACCATACATAATAATTCAAGCAGGACTTATTTTACAGATTTTGATAGGATGTGATGGATAGATAGGTTATCATAATAGTTCAGAATAATTTTCAAAGTAACGGAAACAGAAAACGTGTATTTTCATATTTTAAGATTTGCAAGAAAATTGAAACTAGGTATTTGTCTAGGATCAAATTACAATACTTTTGTTAACTCATCGCTTAGGATGTCCTCTATTGCAATGTTTATAAAAGGTGAACTAGAGCAGGCAATGAAAACAATACGTAAAACCAGCCACAATGACTAGGAACAATTTTTAGAGTAATCGGACCTACATTAGGTAAAGACTAATGCAATACATGTAAAGTTTACCTACCTAATAGTGATGCTAGTTTAATACATCGACATAAAGGTTATTTCTGTGATCTGATTACCATGAATCGCACCCTTGTTATGTTGTAGGAGTTTGTAGATCATTTATAAAAATCCTTGAAGCAGTTTTCCTGAAGTCTTTTTTTGGTATTGAAGAGCTTTGTATTGTTAAATGATTCGTTCGACGTATTCCTAAATTCATCTTTCCTCGACGTTTCGAAGTTCCTAAAATATAAAAAAGTTAATTTCCACTTCCGTGTCTGTCGTCGGTAGTCTGATGGACAGTCTATGTTTTATCCAACTGTTGCAATAAACAAAAACACTACACCTTTTTATTGTGCTAATTGTCAAACAACAGATTATTTCAATTGTTTTTGGATTTTTCTTAAATACCTCTTTTATTCACTCAAGGATTTTATAAACGCAGTTCTAAATGATATTTTATAGAAGTTTCCACTCATTCAAATTCACTATGCTGTAGCGATTGTATCTAATTCTGATAATCGTAGCGATAATGAAGATTAAAGTTTTTAGTTTCTTCACTTTAAGACAAATGCCACTGGTTGCGATCATCTGAACTGAAACTAATTTCAGTGTCTAGTATAGAGACATAAACAAGAGTCGTAGTTAAAATATACTTATAAAAACAATAGTAGTTTCACTGGTCACCGTTTTGCATAGTCTCTTAAATACATGTGATATTTCGACATTGTTTTCCTTTTCGGATATGCGACAGTGGAAAAAGTGAACCATAATTATTACTATTTAATGAAATTATTTTATAAAATGTAACATTGTAATTAATCACATTTTATTAAAGATAAGTATAATAAAAAACTTAAAGCGAATTAAATGTTTAATCCTCGATTAATTTAACAGAGGATTCAAATGTAGAATATGAACCCGAGATTGGTTCAAACATGCGCGTTGCCTAGCAACGGACCTCAATTAAAAGTTAATTGCGAATTAACTTTAATTCGCTTTCTATAAACAGGGTCCCAAATTTTTTAAAAATTAACTTTTGATTCTTCAAATAAACAAAATTTAAAAGAGTCCACTTTCTGGCATCGTCTCTCGTTGCCACTTTACCTTAGGTATCTAACCTAGAAGCGGTAATCGTTACTAAGCATAATTCCACAATTCATTTGCACCAAAAGAGAGAACTTGCAGAAATAAATCCCTTTTAATTCCACTGTTCCGAGAAATATAAAGTGTTTTAAACACCTGTATTTTTTTTTTCTTTTTATTATAACATGTTTATACTAGCTTCACTTGTAACTAACAAACTATGTAAACAAATCTAGGAAGTTGATTTTAACCTACTTCTAATTATCGCATCGATTTGAAACTTTGCAACGGTGTATAATTTGGATGACAATACAATAATTTGGGACCATCGAGCAGTGAGGGTCCACTCTACTCTCTAAATGATGCCATATGTTACAAAATTTGAGTGCAATCGTACTGTTGACACTATAGTGATAAAAGTTATTTGTAATATTTACCGTTAAAAGCATGTTTTTTAGTTTTTTTTTAATTATAACTATTTTTAATTTTAAGTTTGAAGAAAAACTCATTGTAATTAATCAAAATTTAGCTAGTGTGTTAAGTATACGTGTAGTTAGTTATCTACGCTTCTCTTGTCTTATTCAACTAAACATTTTGAGCTAGATATGTAAGTTCTAAGGAGATATACCTAAAGGAGACTATTACCTATTCTATTATTCCTCTTTGTGTTACTCATATACGAAAAAAAAAATTTGCACGTAGCACAGATCTACCATAATGGTAAAGAAGCTTAATTCGCTTATAACTTAGACGATAAAGGAACAAATCAAGCACCAACATTAAGTCGAATGGACTATTTCAGAGAATAGCGCGACGGTTGTGAAAAATTTCGTTTCTCGATGAAATTTATTGTACGCTTCAGCGATAAATTGGGAATTTGGAGCGGCGACAATATGGGAACGGCTTTTTAGGGTAGTCATTTTTGCACTAAATTTGTTTAATAGTGGTTTATGACGCCATCACTTTATTTTTGTAGACAATGAATATTATTTACTTTCATATGTATCTGGTACAGTGTAAAGTCATGAAGATACTGTGTTCTCAAAACTTTGGAGAATTGGGATGAATTGTTTCTGAGATCAAAACATTTTGTGAGATATTCTTTGTGAAAAGTTCTGAAAAGTACAAGTAGTAAGGTACCTATATGTTTAGACTTTAATCAGTGCCTCATTTTACATGAACTTTTATAATAAAGTGCAAATGTTTAAAAAATTTCGTGTTTATCTTTAGACAAAAAAACAATTTTGGAAACCATAACAAACACTCACTATAATCAAGTGTGATTTTAAGTTATTGTTTAAAATTTCGTGTGTTTTTAATAGTTTACTTAGATACAATATGTCATGAACATTGAAGTTACCATTACGGGTTTACTTTTTATGTTTTGTTGGTTCGTTAATTTGTTTGTTATTTATATGCTCTGCATATTCATTAAATAATGACTTTGATTTTTTATTTCCACTTATAAAAACAATTACAAAAGGCCGTCTTTATTTTACATGCTTTCAAATGTTGTGCCAGATGTTGCATTGCTTTTCTTTCAGAAAAGTTGAATTAATTATCTTATGTCTTGTGCTGCCTGCTAGCACATTGATAGCACACATACAAGAAAACTTATAAACACTTTAAGAAAATATTTGCTATTTCCGTATGCGTGAAGACAGCTTTGTTACCACGCATTATTTTACAAAATAAGTTGAAGCAATTATAATTCACTTTACATATCTGGAATGATGCCCTAGGTTATTTTTGTTTAAATTCTCTTTATTTACGGATTAAAAGTAAAAAATCCAAAATAAACTAATAATATATCAGTATAAATCAATCCAGCAACATTATTGTATTGTTAAACTACAGTAGTTCAAAAAATATCGTATTTTTCCTCTAGCTAAACACTATGGAGAATTTATAAAATTTTTCCATTCTAAATACACTTGGAGATACACATTTTTGCATTTACATACACTCTGTGTATGTAAATGTGCAATTGTGCATTTGAACAGTGGTTCCAGGTGGGGATCGTAATACAGTGAGTCGTTCTTTATATTCAATTATAAAATTGTTACCTCTTTTATTATACACTTTTTCGTGTAAGTTTACGCCTTCAGTTGTTGGAAAAATTCAAGAGTAAAAAATTTCGCGCTTACAGTTGGCAATGTAATAATTACATGTTATGTTTCGTCTACCATAGTAAGTTGATATTTAAACTTACACAGCGATGTACAATCAACTTTAAATGTGCAACGTCTGGAACAGCTTTACTTGTAATGAAATTGAACGTGGAAATGTTATTTCATTGTAAAATTCTTAGTGAAAAGGTCCATCGGTTCAATCGTCTATAAAAACGTCAAGTGTACAAGGCATCTTATCCGTTACGAAAGCTTTTCCTCTTGCTGTGGATTTATTTGATTTTTGTTCCAGTTATTTCTGCCATGTTATATTAACCACCATTCTTGTACATTTCCGGCTTAAATGTAATTGTAATGTTATCAAGTGTCAGAATTCATCTAAAAACAATCAGTACCCGAATATCCTCTCATTTAAAAATTTTAAAAATCATATTTTATTTACTTTTGCTACATATAGTATCGTGGACAGAATGGACAGGAAAATAAAACATTTTAGTTCAAACAACAAAGTTGTAATGTAAATAACTCGTGACAACATTATTATAAAAAAGTATAGATTTATTTTGCAACGGCTCTTGCTCTGGGATAGAAAAAATCGTCAAACATACTGGGCAGCATTTAAATGTTCAGTATTTTTTATACCATATTGCTTAGTAAAAAATACTAAATTCAGTATTTAAAAAAAAAGGGGCAAAATATTTAAATTATGAAGTAACCAGTGTAACGTATTAAACACAAAGACTCCTAATAAAAAACCGCGATTGTTCACTGTTTTGACAGTTTTGATAACTATAAAAAATTATGTTTAGTTTTTGGACAGTTACAGTTGCAGAAGATAGAACTAGATTAAGGGAGCATGTGATTGCCCAGCATTTTTCAGTAAAAAATTTGCGGGTCTCGCCTTATAAGAATGAAACAAAAACAGTTCCACTTGGCGCCAAAAGACGTAGAAACTGTAGGTGCCATTCAAATGAAAAAAAAAACACTTCTCATTCAAACTTTGCAGTGTTTTTTCAAACATTAAATTACTTAGGGGGAGATTCTCGAAACTCGATAAGGCCTTGCAAGGACATGCAAATTCAAAACCATAGCAACCTGCATTGTTGTTGCATTATATTTGCAGTCTGGATAGCGATTTGTAAATTTATTATCGGAGTTTCCAGAATCTCCTCCTTACATTTTATTATACATATTATCTGTGTATTATTATATGCGTATTACCTAAGCACTCCCTTAGTTTTTTTTTTTTTAGTTCGCAACATATTCTTTTTTTAATGAGTGCTTAGTATTTTTTACTAAGCGTTTAGAATTTGTATCCCGTGATATAGCAAAGTTATCGAACATTTGATATTTTACTAAGCTTTTCACGAATTTACCCACCAGTTATTAGATTTAATACTGAACATATTTTTATGTTAGGTGTGTAGTATTTTATAAACAAATAAATAAGGTACCGTGAAGTGTACTTTGCGTTTAATTATAATACTGAGCATTAGATTTGTAACGTTTAATTTTTGAGGGGGCTTACTGTATGCCTGGTTCTTTAGGTCACAACTTACAAGAATCTTGTGTCTTTGATAAAGTTACAAACTAGACATACATCGCGAATATCATGAGACTACAGACTTCAGATTTAAGAAGTACTGGTCAGGAACAGAAAATATATTGAGAAGTTTTATTTTCCTCTAGGTGCATTCGGCAGTGATAACTATATTAAACAATTAGCGAAACCACGTTCCGTAGAATGTACAGCACGCAAAACGTAGAAAAAAAACTGTTATATCTATAGAAACATAGAAAATGTAGTGTCTCTATTGGGGATTGTGTACGTTATAGTAACATACGTTGTACGGAACGTAATTTCGCTAATTGTCTATTCTATCACACTCATAGTACATCGTTTGAATTATTTTTCACATGTATTTTTGTGAAAGTTATTAAAACATTTATATAATATCATAATTACTCCCCTATAATATATGTACGTATGTATCTTCTTACGAGGGAAATTTTATTCACAAAGAAAACAACCCTTGGTATATTCTATTTGTTATTACTATATTATTATACCGATAAAATAAATTTAACTCAGGTGTCTTTTAATTATGACACTTTCAGATTCTGTTTCCATTTTACTTGCGTTATTTTTGTCTATTTTACATATTAACTACGACTTTGACAGTGATCGTGTAATGATACTTTTTCATTTTTTCTTTCTACATTTCTGCAACCTAAATAACAATTATCAAACCTTTAAACTACATATTATTTTCTTTACGTTTGTAGATTTTTTTTTCTAATTTACATAATTATTTACACAAATAATGTTTCCTCTCAATTGTAATTAAACAAGTACCTGGATGTATCTATTTCTTTCTTTTATGCTGTCGATCTCTTGAAAGTTCACGATTAGTCAAGCATTGATCAAAAATGTCACAGCGTCAATTTGGAAGGGGTTTGGTGCATATAACTATGTAAGTGACAAGTATGTAATATATAGATTTAAGTAAATGTTATACAAGTGATTATAAAGGATCGTACATCAAGTTGGCTTTGAAATTTCGTGAATTTTAGCGCCTCCTTGTGATGATTGATGACTATTCGTTGCCTGTTACAAACGTGAACCATAACATACCGTAACATTTTTAAGTATCAAAATGTGCTTGCAGAAAGATCGGGACTATTGTGAACATGTATTTCAGAGTGTAAATTCTTATCAAAAATGCAACGGCAGATTTTCCAGAACCATCCCGATGTACACGTACGATCCCTGATTATCATCTGTATAATATCTATTCTGGCATTTCTCTTCCTCGATTACTTTAAGTAAGTAATATGGCAATAAATATTTTTTAACTGTTTCCAGTTAAGCTGTGTTTTTTTTTGGGTAGCTTACATGAGTTAGAAGTGCTCCTGTTTGTTTTTTTTTATTTCGCGTGGAAATCAATGACGCACAAACCGATTTTCTGTAAAATACAGTAAGTAACACCATAAACTTGAAAATTTTAAATACAAGTAGTTCAATAATGTTTGCCATGAATCCTATAATACCGAATACCGTATAATGCTATTTATCTTTATGTTTTAACATTTTCTAGAAGCAAAATGTATATGTGCTCATATTTCATTTTAACTTTACTGGTTTAAGTGGTTTTATAAATCTCCAAAATAAATTCCACTATGCGACAGTGTTAACTTTTCACCAAACTTCCTATAATGTTGTTTTCTGTTATCGCAGAGAAGTTTTAACCAACTTCTACCCTTCAAACCGACACTGCGAACTAATTTGGTACTGCAACCACTCTTATGAATCCTAATGGGATCATACATATTACCGTAAGATTTCACAGACCAAATCTGCATGAGAAAAAAGTCACTAAATTTTCAGTAACAGTTTCATCCAGCTATGAACATTTTTAATATATTAATTAATTTTGCAACTTTAATAAACCGTAAACGTCTGTAGCAAGTCTGCTTCTCGACCTCCTCCTAATTTTGAGGAGTTATTTTACACTCTACTTATCTAATTATTTGGAACTTCAATTAAGAACCCGGTCTGCAATACTTAATTCTATCAAATTAGATTACAAACGTTTGTGCTAAAACTGTCTGGCAGCCAGTGGAATTTAATGGAAGCATGAGTAATGATAATAATCATTGCAAGCAGTTTTACACCAGCTGTAATAATTCTTTTTTGTTTGTACTTGACGCAACCAAGTGTTTACTGTGGTTTAATTTATTTACCATTAAAACTATTACTCACAGATTTCAAGTCGTCCTTGCAAGTTGACAATTATGGAATGAAAATCTATCAAGTCCACCCATACTGATTTAATAAATGCAAATCACCGTAGTAATATTTATATGTTGTAGTATATAAAAATGTCAAACGATATTAAATTTACTAAAATGAACCGTCAGTATTTTATCTTCAATCTTTAATACAATACTCAATGGTGTTTTGCGTGGATGTATCGAGTAATGTTAATGTTGCTATTATAACAAGCAACTACCCATGCACAGATCTTTTTAATTGTTTTCTCGTCGGGAATGAATCATAATTTTAAAAGCGCCACACCTTTTCCCGTTGAATTAAGTACTTATCAGGCGCCAAGACGTCTGTCTGGATCCGTCTGAATCTATCCGTTACTGCAGCAATTTAAACTTGTAATTTTCATAACTGCCTGCGAAAATTCTCCAGTAAAATTCATTCGCTGTAAAAAGGCCGACTTCGTGCTTTTAATATAAATCCATGTTTGAATCTAAGGGCTCTCCCAAATTAATTGATGGTGCTTATTTCACCTCCATTCTTCTTAAACCTGCTAAACTCCCACAGGTAAAACATTTCCAAGAGAATCCATTAGGGCTTGCTCCGCTTTTACTGTTGGAGCTAAAGGGCGATGACTGCTATAAAAGTAAGATCGATAGTGAGAGTGTGTGGCATTGTCAATAAAAAGACTAACGCTCTGGTATCTCACTAAGAAACTCTTGATGATTGCAGAACCTCTGTTAAATTAAGTTTGTACACGTACAGAAGAAATCAAAGTTTTATGTTTCGTACGCACAAAGAACGTTTATTAGAAACCGATAAATCAGCAGGACACAAATACATTTCTAATAATCGTCTGTACTAAAGTCGTTCGTCTTTCAGACACTTTCGGGATTATATTTTCAAGTCAACTCCGCTGAAAGATCTTGTTTCTTTGAATAAATTATTCACATAAGAGGGAATGTTTCTTCCCTTTCTCTATTCCTTTTCCGAAAGAAGAGCCAGCTTTATTTAATACTCCAATGAAAAATTTACATCAGCTTTTGTAATCATAAAATTTCATATCTGTCTTAAAAAATTCAGGCTTTTCTCGAACTTATCTCACAATTCGAAAAGAAAGGAAAGACGTAATTAGTGTCTTGAAGAGCGTCTGTGCTGAAGAACTTTAATTATTTTCTTGAAATGTCCATTGTGAACAACTAATTGTTGAAATAAAAAGTTGTAGTACTGACTTACTGCAGACTACCCGATTATGAAAATTTCGTAAGATATGGATTTTGTTTAAATGGATGTATTATTTATAGAGGTAGATACACAAATTTTCATATTCTTGTAAGAGGCAAATAACATAACGGTTTTCATAAATGTTTCTTACATCTATTGACTTACTTGTGGTTAAGAGGGCGAACGAAATTTCGTCAATTAATTTCGACAAAATCTTTTAGCATAGCGATACTGGATTAGCAATGAACATAGTGATGAAACATTTAATCCAAGCTAATTATGCATCTTTAAGTTTTACTTTCCTCGATTGACTTTCACAAAAAAATTATGACAGTAATTGCCTGAACAAAAGAGTATTCCCTCAGGGAAAATCTGTAATGTATAATACACACTTAGCACCGGTCTTTCTTATGGTCCATATTTGTTACCGTGAGACTTTTGGACAGATATTTTTCATCAGATGTTACAGTTCTAATGGGAAATTTTCTTCGATTTTCTTTAGAAGGCGAGTTTTTCTAAAATGAAATAGTATTTTTTTTCTTCAGTATAATGTCCCTGTGAAGACTTTGACAGATTTTTCCACAACCAATACACGATAAAAAAAACAATTTGTTACGTAATTACTGAGTGGGTTGTAACTTAAAACTGAAAATGAAACTACATCGTATTATATCTGCAGTGAAAATGGTATTGTTTTTGCTCGGAAACTATAAAAAATCTTAAAGGAAAATTAAAGTACAACTAACAAGAAATTCGAGGTCAATATAAATGAAATTTTTTTTCACTGACGTACTTATTTTAGATTTCTCACTTGTTTTTCCTACAATCTCGTCAGTAAATCTCTTTCATTTTTCATTTCGTGTAACTGTATCTGTATCGCGCTTCATATTCTTTGTTCGACTCACCTCTCAATTAAGAAGACAAGGAAAATATTATTATTCTCTAGAAAGAGTCATTTCTGCTGGAACCGTTAATTATTCTCCCTGACAACAACAGATTGTCATCACCAACAAAAAACTGCATGGGGATACAATTTCTAAGGGCATTATGTATCAGGTCAGCGAATCCTGATATAATTCGCAGGGAAACCTCTGGTTAACACTGAAATTCAAGCGTACATCATCAGGTTACGGACTCTCCAGGAGCACTGATGAATGTTTCAGTACCCTTCTGTTAAATTTACAAGTAACCTCTGAACCCTCTCGTTGTCCACTACCCGGATCATTAATTTTTAATAAGCTTAAGCCCAAGTTTACTCTTATAATTTATAGCCGCTGCGTATTAGATCTGATTGTTTAACTTTAGCTCTTGAATTATTAAGGCGTGATAAAATTTTGGAACGAGGTCATAAATAAAATCGATTCACATATGATGTGCACTGACATCCGAGACCAAAATGCTTTTGAAACCAAGGTCGCATTTGCCAAGTGAAGCCTTAAATAATTGCTCAGTCGCGAAAGACAACATTTGCTTTATTACAGTTTAGTGTTTATTCTGTCTACGTGGGGGAAAATATCTATAAAAAGGGCTAGACAGGGATCTGCTTTCAAGTTCTTCACACACGTTGCGGTTTTTGAAATGTAATTTACCATGAAGCCTTTGAAATCTTGGTGGTGTAATGGTAGGTCATAAACGTGAGAGATTTGATTTGGCACAACTTCAACGGAACTGTCATCGACAGAAGATCGTTTGGGAATATATTACTGAGTGCGGTTGTTGTAAAATATAACGTCATCATTACATCCAAGCCAGAATATTATTGCTATAAACTGTTATACGCCAATTGCAGACAAAAGTGTAAACACGTAAATATTTCATTCGTGTGGGTGTAAACAGATTATCTGCGGTATAAATCATACGTAGATTCTGATTTAACTCCCTAATACGTCTATATATGTTTACTCAAATGGAATTGGAGATGAAATTTAGGCAATATTATGTAGATTTTGCTGTTGGGATAGTGTAGAACAATTTTCCAAGGAATAATTAAATGAAAGCTGTCGTAACCATGAATCTGAATAATCAAGTTGTAATTAAATCTCAGAGATAATGTTCAATATGTAGAATAAAACATTTTATTACTTTAATAAGTATAATACGTAAATACGTATACCAGGCTTACATTCTATGCAACCTCCCGACGTGCCCTTAGTTAATTATGTTGGATGGTATTTTACAGCATTTTTTAATTTAATGGGGGTGTTGAAATTTTCAGGCCAACTATTATTCGTCAACTTAGAAACTAAAGAGACACACTCTTGTTTAGAGTAAATATGTACTGATTTATTTTTCATACCATATTTAAAACGTATTTAGATCGTGTAAAGAATATATATTTTCTGATCATGTTAAACTGTTAAAACGTGGAAGTTAAATAATTGAGTGTAAGCTTGCATGTTAAAACTTAGTGCATATCACAATGTGGTTTATGTAAAAATTTGATTGTAAGAAAAACAAAAAGGTATGCGTGTTCAGATGACTAGTATGAATCCATAAGAGATCCAGATTGCGTTTTGTATCAGATTTGTTCCGAAACATTTTAAAATAGTATGTTTTTGTACACATTTTTTGTATTTAACAAACTTATGCAATCTACGTACTTTTCAATGTCATTATTTTTTGTTTTCAAAAATTCACAATTCTCAAAAAAGTATCAACATGTCCTTAAAAATATTTTGCGATATTTGAAACATATGCCATTAATGTTTCGCTGTTTATGTTAAATAAAATTTGAAAATGGATACAATTTTAATAATAATAATTTAATGATACCAATAATAGTATATTACACAACTAGAATTGTAACAAGCATACTATGCATCAGTTCAAAAAGTTACGCACGAGTAGGAAGCGACAATTGCGTAATTACTTTGATTCGAATTATAAGCAATACTTTTTCTACGGCCTTTATAAACGGAATTACAAAAACACGATCCACTGAATCCGCCAATGCAATTTTAGTAAAAGATGAAGTTCTTCTAAAACTAAATATACAACAAATCTTATTTATAAAAGCACCCCCATGTTTCGGTTAATTTAACTAAAACTACACAAAAATAAAATAACCAATTTCAAATAGCTCTTGCACAACTTTTCTTACAGCAACGTGCAACACATTTGGCAGAATCATCGATAAATATCGTTAAGTTTTTGTGAAAAAGGAAAATTTGTTAACCCTTTTACGTAGTATTTATCGTATAATATAAGTTTCATTCATAACCTATCAGTAAAGCCATATTATTAACTTGGTACTATAATGTGAGTATGAAATAGTATATTATGATATTAGTTTGTTTATAATGCAAGGGATTATGGCATGAATGAAAGTTTTTATGAATGCCATAATCCCGCATTATAGACGAATATCATACGCTATTTTGTGGTCGCAGTAATAGACCATCGGTTTTAATTTCTAAGTCCCAGTTTTATTTTCACCTTAATAAAAATACAAATGACAATTCCTGTTGGTTGCTATGACGTTTTTTCAAACAATTCCATTGTCTTGTAAAAAATCCCTATGGTGTACCATTGTGTTTATATGACACCGCTTTATGGCACGACAAATCGTACTATAATCTGAAATCGTGCCGTAATGTGGCAGATTATAAAATGATTTTCGATGCGTCAAACGTGAATTATGAAGCTACGAGATCACAAAGGTTTTTTAAGATTTTTTTAAGTTGTTTTAATTTTTTTTTTTTCATATACCACCTAATGGCTATATTAATAATTGATTAATAAGTAATATACAGGCTGCTCAAAAAATCCAGCAACGGTCAATTATCTTAGTTACCTGAAAAGCGAATTTTTAAAATTGTGCTATGGTTAGAATGGAAGGGTTTACTAATAATATTTTCATTTTCAGTTTGTTACATTTTCAGTTTAGACGGCAATGTACCCAAGCACAAATATTGGAAATAATATTTTATACTGTATTAAATTATTATCTTATAGATCTTAAAATTATGAAATTACATATAATGAAAATTTAAAACAAATCTTTATATTTATAAATTACTACTAAGAAAATTTAGGAAGAAATTACTTTTCTAATCACTCTTCTCTCTCCCAACTTAAGTGAAACTTAATCTGTAGATAATTTAATAATTATCTGCCTGCAAAATCGAGTCTACCCAAGGATTATTTTCCATAAGTTTGTTTTTGAGTTGTTGCATCTTTGAACATGGACTAATTCAACTTTAAAAGAACGCACTGCTAAAATTTGATATGACTACGTAGTTGCATAATCAACTAACACTCTTAATGCATTAACTGCACTGGCCTTTTAAAACTAAGCACAGCCCTATGTTCAGAGATTTAAAAAATCTCTGTATATATACAATTTTAATTTGATGATGTGTAGTCCTTCTTTACGCAATCTTTTTGGTACTAAGTATTTCCAATGTTTATGCAAATATGTTCTTTGGCGAAACAAACTACGCAATCGATAAATAATGTCACTAATGCAGTGATTTTACTCCGTATATGAAAAACATAGTTTTGGATTGTAACGGTTAGAGTATTAGATATTCATCTTACAATTTTTTAAAACAGAGAAAAAATTTAAAAAACTTTGGCCTGTTTGATCTTCTAATTAGTTAGATTAGGTAATTACATTAGAACATCCAACGTAATGGTAACGTAATTTTATTAATCTAATTTGTTCAATAAACATATTTTTGTAGGCTGAAGATGAAAGTACCAAACAGGATAAAAAAAAATATCCAACTTTTTGTCTCGAGATAACGAACGACTCGGAAAGTTTCCTCTTACTAGAAAATTTGTTGTTAAAACTTTTCATAGTATCAGCATGAGTTTTTATATAAATCTACCATAAATCAAGTTATAAAGTTGGTATATTTCAAAATTATATTTAATTTAAAATCAAAAATGCGAACAGAAAAGAGACATATGTGAGTATTAGGGGTAATGCCCAATTTTCCTGTTAATGTAGATTTGTTAAGACCAAGTTCATACAAACCTGCAGTGTTCTGCAGGCTTTTTATCTCGAAAGTGTGTAATTTTGATTGAGGTCAAGCCAAATAACGACATAAGTAATAAAAAGGGCCTTATGAAATGAACATTGTATTGGCTGCATAGAAGGATATCAAGCATAGTTGAAGACCAGTCTGTTACTGACAATAAATATATATTTTCTGTAGTTTATCAGCTGTAGGTGATACAACTTATGAGATCTGCAATCATAATAACAATTTTATTAATAACTAGATATAAACATCAAAAATATACAGCCTTTTATTATCACAAATAATAAGTATGTCTACTTCCGAGATAATGAATGTTACTCCAACACGCTTCCTGCCGTTCAGAAGACATTAGTAATTAACAACACTTTAAATGACAGGACTAATTGTGTAATTAGACACAACAAACGTACGTTTCATATTAATATATTATGTTGTTTTGATGCTATGTAAAAATTGTAATTTCACCACCGTTCCCCATAGTAACAAACGTGGTGACAGTTGCCAGTTGCCAGTACAAATGCGATCCTTCCGACATCCTGCATAAAAACATATCCTCTCACCACCGTCAGTCCTTTCTTCATTAAACATGCATGACATGAGCTCAGTAATTCGTAACGCACGGCTTACCCCTTATCGTATTTACTTACGAGAGAATGCGAATGCCGGGTGAAAATATTTGATAACAGTCGAAATTTACTGTCACAGGACACAGAAAACCTTTCTCTCGTTCCGACGCACTTTTTTCACCAAAGCAATTTTCTCTCAATTTCTTACTTCAAGTCCTCTTTGATGAAAAGAACTCATTAGAGTATCATTAGTCCTTGCGAATTATAGCCACGTGGATTCTTCGCTGTTTATTGGAAAGTTTGTCTCGAGATAACGACTCGGAAAGTTTAATTTGACTTATTTGGAGATCCAAGTGGAGACGAGACAGAGCATCTAAAAAACTATACAAAAATGAATTATAGCTTTTTTTTTTCGGATGAATCTGTCCTAATATATTTCTTCGTGGCTGAGGCTTAATCGTTGTTTTCTCGTTGGGGTTTTTGTTGGAAGGGCAGAACATACATCTAATTTGTTGGCAAGAGTTTCGTATTAGCTTTTGTGCTTGGGTGGAGAAATGTGTATCGATTAATGAAGAAGCAAGGCAGAAAATATGGAAAGGTCAGCGTTAATTATTTAGGAGGAAACCAAATGAAGATACAACTCTATTGTTATAACAGGATTTTGTGTAATTTAAGACTTAACAGTTTACGCTGATTTAAATGCACACGTAGTTATGTTATAAGTGTATGAAACAACCGAGGACTTAACAGTTTGCGCAATAGCAAGGTCGTTATATCACAGAGGGTTTAAATGCACTTTTGCTTACAATTCTGGGGCGACATTGCCTACATTTTTTAGAGTAACGGCACAATTTTCTTCTGAATGTTAAAGATTATCTATAGTCCATCGTTTACACAACTGTATATCTCCAGCAGATATTGTTACTTGAAGTTTTAAATTTCTAGTTTTTTCTGTCTTATTCTGTCTTTCTTTAAAAAATTAACAGCACATTTGAATGGGTCAGATTTGTTGATGATATTGAGAACAGTAACAATAATGTTACTAATTTGTGATCACATCTGTTACAGCACTAAGGTTAAATCAGCTCACTTCGTGTCTATCACAGAAAAAAAACTTCATTATTTAAATCGATTTTTAACTAATTTAATATCGTACATAAAATTTTGTGTATACTTATGCTGCACATGAGCACGTTGTGTACAAACTTTACACTCGTAATTAAAGATGCGTTTATTATCCGTTTGCCCAAACCTCCTTTGGGAAAGATCGAAGACGAGAAAACAAAGTTATTGTTCATTTACTATAATAAACATCTTTTTAAATTTCTAATTTCGTGTATGTTTTGCATATCTTTAAGGTCCTGTTGAGTAATAATGTGTGAAATTAGTTACTACAAAAATGTACAGATTAGTGGTTGTCCTTTAAAAAAATCAAACGATCAATATTATGGTGTCGCAAAAGTTGACACATATTAATCTTTAATTATTGAAAAACAAATTTATATGTTATATATATACTTGTTTTATTTTGGTCTAAAAAAATGGTAACAAAAATAGCATATCAATTTGGTTAATAGCAAAACGAATGCCAGCAATTTTCAAAATATTCATTAATTTTGTGCTTTATTCAAATAAAGCACAAAAAGACAGGAGCATGAATTAATTATGTAAAAGGGGCTCTGTATATATTAGCAATCGTCACTTTTATTTAACGTAAATTTGGCATGGAACATTCGTGTAAACTATGTAAATTTTGAAAATACTATCCAGTTCAAATTAAGTCGGCAGCCCGTGCAACCCCCAAACAATACATTTTATACAATACAATTTTCTGGTCGTGTTGTCCGTTTATCTGAAAAAAATCTACATATGAATGCTGTGCAATTTATATGGTTTCTGTAATTCTACTTTTTTTGTGGTCAAAATTCGTTTTTGTAACAAAATTTCAGTACGAAATTTAACTTGCTTGAATTTTGACATTTTCTAATAAATATATTTGTTTGTAATTTGTCATGTCGTATTTAAGAACTTTACTTTTACACTACCTGCTCTCAATGATTTGTACAATAAAAATATCGGTCTTCCACTTCCAACTGCTTGTTGTCTGTCTGTCTGTCTGTCTGCCTGCTGAATATTTTATAAGACACTGAATATTAGATAACTGCGTATGAATGTCGTATGTATGTAAAATGCAATATTTCTACGTTTTTACTTACCGCCCGACTTCAAATATTTTTAATTCGGAGGCAAGAGTTATTGAATATACAGGATATTATGCAGGATAACGACAAAAATTAAAAGATAAAGCTAATGCTGTAGAAATTGTCTTATTCGAATCTGTAATATCGAGTGACAATGAAAGTTTGTGATTTTTTTGTCACGTTGGCAACATATTCAAAATATGATGTTGATGATAATATATGATGGCATACCTGATTGTCAAATGAAAATTTTATTCACCAAACCAATTGTTGCCATCTGTACATCACGTTTGTTACGCCCCCTTATTCAAAATTAACAAATTTGAACTGACGTGATAACATTGCTGCCATGTATTCAGTTATATTGTTCAGAGGAACAAAATTTCAAATGCACTATGAAATATGACAGAACAAATAATAGTAAAATATTATTTTAAAATATTAACAATACGCGACAGACAGACCGAAATGAGCTCTATTTTTTCGTACTCTAGGGATTATGTAACTTCGAGAAAACATGAAAACAATCATTCGCCCGATGTACCCTTTTACAATATTCTTTTGCTTACGCTCGAGAAGTAAAAATATGAAATTGAAAAAAAGTGGAATTTTAATATTAATAAAACTAATATAATATGTGGACAAAAAAAATGGATAAATTGTACTGCATGTATCTATTTTAGCAGATTCTAGGTATTTTTTTACCAGATTGGCAAGACCATCACGAAATCTCGCGTATAAAATGCATCCTGTACAAAGTCTTTTTACTTCCAGAACGTAAGCGTATATAGTACCTACTCGAGTCCATCTGATGAATTTCTACTGTTATATTTTCTCGACGTTTCATGACCCATAGAGTACGAAAAACGTGATCTCCCGTTTTTGTCTGTTTGTCTGGTGTCTGTATCAATTTTTATTAGACACCTATTTCTAATCATTCTCACGAACAATGTGATAATGATAACCTCTTAAAATTTTTCATAGTGACTAAGATTTAAATTTTATAAATACTCCTCTACTTGTTCTTTATGAATCCGTCTTCAGATTTTTTCCCGAGCATCCAAATTTCGCAAAAAAATCGAAAAATGTACCGCGAACTAGTATAAGCGGAGTGGTTAGAAGATTGTTGCGTGGCCGGGCACGCCGAGTATTTGATTTCAAACCTGTAAAGCGAAAATCGTTTACGCTTCGAATGTCGCATAGAATCTATTGTTTTTTATGCTATTATCTATGATGTTTTTTTATTGATCAAATTTCAAAAACACTACATTCCAGTGTTTTATTATTACTACTAATACACTGCATGTCCGAATTGACAGATGTGTCTTTGCAGAAATAGTATTGATCGAAACATTTTCAAATGGAAAAACTCACTACACAGGCAGAAGGCCCAATTCTGTATGTTAAAGTTTAAAGGTTGTTAAAAATAAACAGCCAATCAGATTTACGAATTTAAGTCGTTACCACGGAAATTTGTAATTTAACATCCTTTAAATTTAACAAGTTTTGGAACATAATGCGCTGGAATGCGAAGTGGCAGAATATGAGTAATTAAAGTATAATATATCAATGAATTCAGAAAAACAAGCTTTACGAAAATCTAAAAAAAAAAAATCTATAGAGCATCATTAACAAAAAGTTTGATGTTTTAGACAAACAAAAAAATTAGAATGTCAAAACACATTTATAGGATTCATTTAGCTTCTTATACAGTTACTGGCATTAAGTAATCTATTATATTGGTTTTTATGTATAGAAGTTATCATATATATATGTTCGGAAAATCTTTTTTTTTTTTTGAAGTATTGGGATTTGTTAGGAGAGGGAAGTCCTGACGAAATAACCTTAGACAAATTTTTTAATGTCATTTTTGTTTTACACAGTTTTTTTAATAATATTTTCTGTATATTGTCTCATTTAGATGTTTACTTCCTCTTGTCTTGTTAAAGCTCTTTTACTGTCGTCTGAACTAACTCGGTAGATTATCCTTTACGCGCACCCTGCCTGTAAAGCGTTACCGTGGCAGCTTTACAGGCACCTTGCCTGTAAAACGTTATCATGACAGCACCGGAATCAAACACACATTCGCTGCGTCGGCCTTTTTCTTAATCTCACTAATACTGTGCTAATACTAACGTTAAAATCACCTTCAAACTCTTCATCTTCATCGAATTCCACAATTAACAGAGCTCAGAAACAAAATTAAACTATTTAAATTATTAATCGAATTTACAAATTGACAGTCCCGTTATTTTCAAACAATTCAATTTTCCATAGTTACCGGAGCAAACTATGAAAAATAACTACAATTGCTATGACTGTAATTTCAAGTAAAATTTCTAGAGACGATGCCAAAGTTGTTCATTTTCAGGATTTTCAGCAAGAGGAAGTAAAACGTTGTACGCGGCTCGCTTGCAACTAGCCTTTACTGGGGCTCACCGGATTACAGGACTCGCTCCTACGTCGCTCGCCCTGCAAACATTCCGGCTCGCCCGTAAAGGCTAATTTACTAAGCTTGCCACGTAAATAACTATTATTTTCTTTTGTAAACATAGATGTGCCAAGTACTAATGATTAGACTATTGCAGTGTTAACTTGAAAAAATGATCTAAGGTTAGTTAGACAGAATATTCCTAGCCTCTAAAGTACAGTCGAACAAATCTAGCTTTCCCAAAAAATTATAAAATTTGATTTTTGCAAATTTTATTTATTTTTTATGATACGTTAAAATATAGATACGCGTGGACTGTTAAAGTAAAGGTAAAGAAGCACACTATGCCTATGTTTCAAGTGAGTCATTCTTCAACAAAATTTTATTATAAGTACATCAACATTTTAGGAAGGGCACATATATCAATTTGAATAGGTTCAGTGTGATACTAATAATAACAGTACTGTATTTCCAAATTTTCGGGAAAATTTCTTCATTCATCAGTTTTGTTAAGTCACCCTCTATGAGCAATTTTTAAAAATATCAATGTACTGATAAACCACAAGTATAGACTTATTATATTTTCCACATTTTAGATAAGATTTATTTGGCAAAATTTATAATTTGTGGCGTCATTAAGTTTATGGGGTTATGGGGGCATAAAGGGATAAATTGTGATTAGCAATTTACTATGCTCTCAATAACCTTAAAACGTTTGCAAGTTTCAGAATATTCAGTTTTACAGTTTCAAAGTTACATAGTAAAATGTTGTTACACAATTTTGACTTTCTTTTTCGAAAAATATATACAGATGTGTATGATTAAAAATAGTGGCGGATTCACAAACTACAAATATAGAAGTGTGATATTTTATAAAAAATAAGTAACTTTTACTATGCAAAATTTTCTGGTGACGTCATCAAATTGTTGGTGGGGATAATCAGATATTTTTTGGTTAGCTCTTTAACCTCCTCACAATGTTCTTAAAATACATGGAAAATTTCATTACATTTAGTCCAGTTGTCGTATTGTACTATTACAGTACTTACACAAAATTATTTGTACCATTTTCTGTTGTCACTTACCTGAACACGAAGACAACGTAATGACATGTATCCAATAAACATTAAAAAAAGACTACAATTCATTATGACGAAAAAGTATCTGCAAAGTAAGTTTGTCTGATTAAGGGACTACACTAACACTGATAAATGCCTATTTATTTTTGTTTTTGATTTATTAATATTACGTGCTTTACTCATCTGACACATGTGACAATAGCGGTATAAATAAACTTATACACAGAATGAATTAAACATGTTACATCAATTTTACATAACAAAGTAAATTACGATTAAAAAGTTCTGTATTAGACCATAAAAGTTGTTTTTAAAATAATGATGTTGGCAGTGCAGTTATTTAACAGTTTATTTGGCAGTTATTTGACCATAACTGTCAAAGCAAACAAGGAATGCGTTGGTGTTGCCAAAATCATTATTTTAAAAATAAATTTCATGTCCTACTAGACAACTTCTTTTTCGATCATATGGTATATTCAAGCTCACATAAAGTAAAGTTAAAGTTTAAAACGATTCCATTTACAAATCTTAAATAGTTTTCCGCTAAATGAGTTGGCAAATAGTTTTCACGTATCATAATCCATAACACTAGTTTTGATATACCTCATACATTAATAATATGTAAAATTTGCAAACATGGCATTTAAGAAGTGTATATCAAGTATGTTTTTGCAAAAAAATGGTAAGTACAGATTTAGATTTTGCATATAATTGAACTTGTTTTTTTTTAATTTAGGGTAGGGATCGAAGTTTTTTTTTATCTCAAATCGATATGGATCTGCTAATAATAAATAACATACTACCCATTAAATAAATAATATACAAAGTCCCGTATAACGGGGTACATTTGGAAAATAAAAATTGCCTCCAAGTCTTCGTAGAGTTGTTAACGTTCGTGCACTTTTTGTCAGCCTTTTTAGAATTTACAACAATAGACAACAATACTCCACAAAGCTGTGGTAAGTTTCTAAAGTACTGTATTTATCTTTGTGGTCATTAACGTGGTAAATATATTGCTCTTAGCTAAAATATAAACAATAGTAACTGTATTTGGTGCAGTTCCAGCTTTCAAAGTATCCCATTGTTCCCAAAGCTGTTGTGTTCTCTCTAACCTGGGAATGATCCAATTTTCACCCTTTCATTTTCGCAAAATCTGTGCTTTACTTGATACTTGTATGATTTCGAATGGCATGCTAATCAAAGGAAGTATTTGAATGCGACTCAATTAAGAGAGCGTTTGAAACATTTCCAACTGTTTTATAATTGTGAATAAAATTACAAGCTACCGGTTGAATAATTAAACATTCAACAAAAGGTGTCTGACAAAGTTGTTACAGTTACGTAAAACAAATGGTTTTCATATCTCACGTTCTCGGTTCGGAAATAGTCATGTTAGGTGCAGGAAGGATTCACACTTTTTAAATGTTAGTAAACATTCCTCCATGTCTAAACACGTCTTGTCTTCCAGCAGTTATAAATAAGAAGTTATTTCCAGCAGGCTACGGGTGTCAACCTAGCCTAACATTTCCAACGTTGGGTTCAAGTTAAATTTATACTTCAAGGTTTCCTTATTATAGGGACAATGAGATTTCGATTTTGAATCACAAAGCCCGATGAAATTTTTACTTTGATCTTGATATTCGTTCATCAGCATGGAGTGCGGTGCGCGCTTCGCTGCAGCCACTAATTACCGATCAGGTAACGAATCTAAGCCAATTAGAAAGTTTAAATCAGTACACATTCAATAATAATAATAATCAATGTAGTTACAAGTTTATCACGCTATGTTTTAATATAAAATTTAAACATTACCGTCTATGAGGAAGTTATTTTTGGTACATCAATACCTACAAGTAATAGTTGAGCTGCGAATGTCTCAAAAATTAGAATATGCTAAAAGATGATTTTTTTCTTTTCTTGAGTTTTATGGTTTTTACTTCCCGAGCGTAAGAAAAGGTATTGTAATAATCGGACGACTACCTGTTTGCATGTTTTCTCGACGTTTCATAACTACAAAGTAGGTATAGTTTAGGAAATATCGTTGTACCCTATAAAATTTTATCGACAATAACGAGACGAACAGTAGTACAATAGCAAGAGATATTTACAACTTAAAGCTGTCGCGTGGCGGTAATCCGCAGATGTTAGAAAGCAAAATAATCCAGGTCCGAACAGGGACCATTGTTACTCACGAACGAAAATGAGCATTATTTTACGAGTACTACTACCTGCTAAATGTTCTCTGACAAATTCGGATTGAACTGGTGGGAACCATAAATATTTCTTACCATTGTACTACTGTCCGCCTCGTTATTGTCAATAAAACTTTAGAGGGTACAACGATATTTCGTAAACTACACAAGAAAATAGGTCTCCCGTTTTTCTATCTGTCGTCTGTTTATGTTGATTTTTATTAGACAAAACTACTGGACTAATTGTTGTAACATTTAATGTTTGTTAGAAATATCATATAAATCGCGGTGCAGATGATAAAATGCTAACAAAATTTATCGAAACATTTCCACCCTAAGGACGTTACGTCAAATTTCATAAAATAATATACTCATCTACTTGTGATTTATGAATCCGCCTTAACGTTTTCTTTTCTCATAAGCATCCGGATTTTCGTAAAAAATCTGTACTTCAGGGATGAGCAAAGTTCTGTCTAAATAATCTTAGACCAGTTTTTAAATACTCACTATACCGGTTATTAAAGAAAGTACGAAACATACATTTTGTGAACTATTTTAGTTTGTATTCTGCCCGACAGGAGCACCATAAGGTAAATGGGTGGAAATTGCTACTTAATATTCAAATAATTCTTGGTTCGCAGTTGAAAATGTGTTAAATTTATACAATACTACAAATTTTATTTCTTTTATTAAAACATAAAAGAGTCTTTAAACTATATAGTAAATACCTCACAGCTACCAATTTTTAAAAATTGGTCGAAAGACAGAACTTCACTCGCTCCTGAAGTACAAATCCAAGAAATCTCGCTTTTTTGAAAAATTATAAAATTAGATTTTGCGATGTTTGTTTTATGATAACGTCATAAAAAAAAATCAGACGGCCAAGTGTGATATTGAACGTGCCACCGCTGGTCCGCATGTTGACACTATCCTGAGTCTGTGGTAAAATATTATTGTACGTTATTGTGTGTTATTATCAGATTTAGGCAAAGTCGCAGTGATGGGGAATCAATCAGACATACATTAAATACCACGGCACGACGTCAGGCGATAAATTTGGCTGGCCGACTCAAACTCCGTGGCGTCTGATTCAGTTCAGGGTTTATCTGAATCATCACGAAAATTGCGATGTTGAACAGTCATTTTTAATTCTTAAAGCAATTTTAACATCCAGGAAAACTCACATAACTGAGGAAAACCTAGAAAAAGTAGGAATTGTTATTATAAATTCCTGACGTTGTAGCAGAAAACGTGGCCATGACTGCAACAACGCTGGCAATCGGACGGCAATGAGCATCACTTCCGTGGTGCCGAAGCTTTGTTAATGTGCTAATTTTTTTTAACATTTGGTTGTTTAGGGAAAATACTCAAAGCGTATTCGTATATCACAAGTATAGAAGTACATGTATTCTATACTCTGTACAAAATTTGACAACAATCGGTCCAGTAGTTTCGTAGATTACGTGTCTAATAAAAATCGACACAGCCAGACAAGAGAAGGAGGCGGAACTTTTCTCGTACTCTAGGGGTCATGAAACGTCGAGAAAACATAAAAATAAACAAAATGAAAGTAAATTCGTAAAGCATAAGTACATGTTTCTTAAAATTTACATAATATTAATTACACAATATAAAGAGCAGACGTCGTCAAATTGTTGGTGGGCATGATTGGTCAAAATTTACTTAGGATTCTACCGTCTACATAATATTTGCAATACTTATATCGATTAGAATACTTCCTTCGCTTACGCTCAAGAAATAAAAATACTCGTATAAAATCTCTGAGCATTCGGTATTGCAGCTTTAAAGTTAAATTGCAAAATTTTGTTGTACAATTGTGATTTTTGCCAAAAATCTGAATATCTAGTCAATGAATCAAGTTAGATTCATAAACCACACTTGTAGGAGTATGTTATTTTATAAAGTATAAGAAACATTTACTATTAAACATTTTGACTTTACGTTATCAGGTTGTTGGTGGGGATGATCACACAAGTTTTGGTTAGCATGATATTCCTAACACACAATTAAAATTTGACAACAATCAGTCCGCTAGTTTCAGAGACTGTTTAATAAAAATCGACACAGACGACAGACGGGAACGCGGGACCTACTTTTTCGTACTCTAGAGATCATGAAATGCCGAGAAAACATGAAAGTGACCATTCATCGGATGAAGTCCTTCTTTAGCTCACTACGCTCGAGGAGTAATGCTGAAAATAAAGGTTTTTGCAAAATATTAGATTGAAATTATGCACAAATTGCTAGAATAATTGTAGTATTTATCTTTATGACTAAATTATGGTGAATTACGATAATTTTCTCAATGAAAATAGAGTTTAATCTCAATTAAATTAGTAAATGTTTTACAATTAAGAAATTACAGTGACGTAATATGATGAAGTTCGTCTAATGGATTAATTGACTTTTGATACAAGAATACGTAGGTAGAATGCTAAGTATATTAAAAATTATTTAAATTTGTCCACAGCACAAAAAATGAGCAAATTGCACTTATTATGAAGCCCCTGTAATCAAGATTAAGCTATACCACATTTTTGCCAACAACATCATGGCAAATGACTAGAATTAAACGCTTGGATTTTTTAAGATTCATTTCTTCGGAACCCTACACATTTCCCGTGAAATTAATAACTCTACTATTTTTAGGTATACTGCTATAACGGCCATATCTTAATAAATAATGACCGTAATTTGTCCTAATAACATTTTATTTACACCACAGCTGCGTTCCTTCAGGAATAAATCGCGCTAAATTCCCACATCAACGTCATTTTCCGACGAAACACATCGATAAAATGAAGACACCTGAGGGTAAGAAATATCGTGTTTACCCTTACAACGCAGACGGTAAAGTAAATATGACCCAATTTAATCAGACAGTACAAGCCGTAGAGGCCATGAAGCAGAAACATGAACCACCAAGCCAATTCTCTTTAATCGAAGAGAGTAATTTATATTGTAGCATGCTTGGTTTCTTGTGTTTAATTTTTCAGAAAATTATCTCACACTCTGCTGGTGCAAATTATGATTGATGTGATATATTAGTTTTTCTCTTTCCGGTAGAAAATGATTTTGAGTTAATATTTCCACTGATATTGTTTGTCCGAAGGACAAAGCTGATGTCTTGGACTCGACCATTATTCTTTGGTATTTCAGTCCTGATCGATACGCATTGCAAGGTTCATGAATGCGGTGTTCCCACTAAACTTCAAAGTTTTATTAAAAAGCCTTGTTATTTTCGAATCATGAATATTTTATGAGAGTTTGCCTAAAAATACGTCGTTGGGTAAGATTTAGAATTAAATATCCATCTCCAAGTAATTTGGTATTTGCAAACTTGACATGAATTTTGGTATTGATTTTAAAGTAGGCACACTCTGAAAGGCATTATTAAAGTTCGATTACTTTGAATTCTGTCACCTCGTGAATCAAATCAAACCTCAGTGTGTGGAGTATCATTTTAAATGGACACTGGAGCTGGCTCCGTAACAAAAAGTAAAGTGTGATCTAGCGTAGCAACCATAAATATTCATCGTTTAAATCTCTATTGACAGTTTGACAAAACACTGGGGGAGGTAAACATTGGATTTTATGGAAGCAGACAGAGGATTTATTTAATTTTAGAATACAACGGTAATGAGTTTTTTTTTAAGTTAAAAGCAAACATAAAAAGAAAATAAAGTCCGACGAGTCCTGTAGCAACTACACAATGTACTAGCAAATTTAATAACCATAATCGAATTCTGTCATTTCCATACCATTTTCTTGTTTTTATGATTTTCCATACAAAAGAAGCCATCCCTTTAACACAATCAATTGTCGGAACTAACCGAATTAAAAGACTTTCACACTTCTTAACTTTCGCTAAACTCTGTTCTCACACTACAACTGAATTATTAATTTTTTTTTCTGGAACCGACAGTTTATTATCATCTCGACGCACGCTGCACGAGAAAGAGCAAAAAAATTCAGCTTTTTGCTTATGTTTAGTGTGGTTTTTCCGCTCCGGTGAACTACAAGGAATTTATGGATAAGCGTCATGTTCGTTCTTGCGGAGTTGTAATTAATGTTGAAGCAGCTGTTACAAATATCATCATACTGCGGCGAATGTGTGGTTTAAGGTTGTGAACTTAGTTTTCCAGATCTGAACCCGGAACATTAGGTATTTGCATAGATGTAACTTGAAATAGCAAATTACCGGAAATGTTGCAACGTCCGGAATTTGCCTAGTAGAGCTAGAGCATAGCGGTGTCGACAATTCGATGTCGAATCAAGCATGTTTCTGTCGGAAGAATGTAATGTCGTGCATTAGCAGAAGTTAAAAAGTATCTTAATAAAAGCGACACTTTGGATTTTGACATTTTAAAGCTTGCTTGTAATTAAAGTTTTAATTTTAATTTACCGATATTATTATGATAATTTGATAACACATTTGTATAGTCATAACGGACAACCTAATTTGATGATGATTCTTACAACAATATTTACTCGTAATGACGGTGACAAATTACTATTTCTTCTCTCTCTCACTCTCTCTCGCCATTTGATTTATAAGTTATAATACTTATGATCACTGTAAAATTTTGCTTGTGACATTGTTAACAGCGTCTACGGGAAGGTGGGAAAAGATAAAGTACGTCTAATACGAAATGCATAAAACAATTTCTTGGAGGTGTAGAAAAAAACCTTCCTAAACGAGGGATTTAGTTAGAACGAAGATATTTCAAAAAAAAAACAATTTGTTTCACTTAAAGGCAACGTCTTTTAATGTTCAATCTCACCTTCCTTTATGTAAGTACGTATCAAAAACTGAAGTGTCTATTGTTACATTATAAAGAAAACAAACTACATCGTTGTAAATCGACTGTTTATGAATAATATTCGTTACGTGAGTGTATTGAGTGTTTACATACATTACCTACATGTTATTCTTTAATTTTCATATTGTGTTGACTTTTTTTTATAAAATCGATATATTATTATAACAGGGGAAAGTAGGAAAATACTTCCCATATAGTGTGATTTGTAAAAAAAAGTTATGGATTACTGGCCTTTAAAAACCAAAAAGTACAAATTTTTGTAGAGAACACAACATTTGAGTGAATTTTACAAATAAAAAACACAAAGATTTAAGATCATTTCTTTAGCGTGTTACGTTACTGTAGGTACTGACCTGAATTATAACTTTAAAGTTTAATAAAAAGAGGTTTATGGTCGTAGCCACTGCTATGGTCATTAATTAATAACTATTAAGATTCATTATTAATAATTAACTTTAAATTTAATATAATTTGAAAGCAACGTCAGTGTTGTATTTTATGATATGCAAGCTTTTGAGTAATTAATTTAACTTCTTAATGTGTCATTAGTTTAAAATTTAACGTCTATTAACGTCTAATATTAATATAATTCCCTAGGCTGTAAGCTAGTTTTGTATGAATATTATTTTCGTGTCCTAACATCTATTGTAAATTGTTTAGTTCGACTCTGCTTTTTTTGACAGAGCATTAGTGAATGTTTTTTAATGGTAACAAATTATAAAAAAAAATTGAGGTGTTCTAGAAAAAAATTATATGTTTATCATAATATTTTTTAACCTCAAACCACCAACGCATATTGAGAGAAAAGTTGCAACTACGGAGAAAAATTACAGTAGTTAAATCAAGACATATTTTATTCCAAAACAATAGGTTATTTTGTCATGAGAGCGTTTTTAGGTAATATTACCATATATACAAACAAATAGTACATAGTATATTACATAACGATAATCAAAAGTGAGTGATATCGTGTCAGTGAGAATTTTGAAATCTCACAAGCAAAGGATAGACACTTTCCAGCGAATTTTGTACACTATTTTTCGTAGGATTACAAACAGGCAACCCTTTCTTTAACAGTTTATTGCAATTTGTCATGAACTGTCAAATATTATGAGATTGGACGTTCTCCGAAGACGATAATTTGATGTCTTTGTGCCAGTCGATCAATTAATCATGCGATATTTCGTACCTTTTGTGCAATTTTTTAGGTAATAAGTGCTGGTTTTGCATATGTACTACTTCTACAATACTCGGTGGGGTACAGCGATGAATCCCTGCCAACGTCCACGTTATTTCGAATTTTCTAACAATGAAGCAAAAAAGCTGTGCAGCGTCTGATTGGTGAAACCGTCGAAAGTGATGTCGAAATTTTTAAAATCTAGCTGATGAACGTATAGTGTGTTTTTTATTAAAGAATCAGCAACCCTACACATTTTTCGGAAATGCAAGTGGCAACATGGTTAAAGATTTTCTTTGATGACAACAAAATAATAAAGGTTATCCTTATAGCGTCATGCGTATTGTTGTTATAGCAAACAATTATTGTAGCCGTGATTTTCGTAAACTTTATCATTTTACCGAAAATAATGTTGAATGGTTGGCAGACTATAGTTTAGGAGATAAGATCGAGGTGAGAGGTGCACTAAGCTCTGGACAGATAATACAACTATTTTTACGTTTTCAAAGTGATCCAGGATTTCAACAAAGAAGTGGAAGTGAAGAAGGAATCCAATGGACAACGGCATCTAAAACAGTAACAGAGGTTTTACCAAAAATAATGTAAAAGGCTAAAAGGATAATACTATATGTGGATTACATTTCCCAAAGCAAATAACATAGAAACTATCCGTTTTCCTAGAACTGTTGAAGCTTGGAGCTGTTGGCTGCACTCATTTGAAAGTTTAGAAACTGTCATATCATGGAGTGGAATCCATTAACCGAAAAGGTTTTTGTAGGATAAATTTGCAGGCTACAAGTATGGAGGCTCAATGGGCAGGATCTGTACATGATAAGCATATTCTTAAACGCTGGATTTATATATATCAATGAAGAGGATACAGTCAGATTGTGGGGTATTAGGGAATGTAGGATATGGAATCACACCATGGCTATTTACACTCATCAGACAACCTATGACGCCAAGTCGATTTGCGTTTTACAAAGTTCATAAAAAAACGGGTAATAAGTAGTTGTGCTGTTCTAAATGATAACTTTCCATTTATCGAAGACGATTTAGACGTGGAAAATAATGATAACGAAAAGCTGAAACAAGAGCTAGAACCTACAGAAACAATTCTTAGAAGACGTAGACAACAAAAAAGAGACGACATTGCAAATATAATCTACCAGTTTCGATTATAATTTTTATTTTAAAAAATTAACAAACCCTGGTTATAAACTGCTGTAAAAAAGGTGCACCACCTTTAACAAAAAAACATAGTACATATACTTCATTGTGTTATGTCGATCACTTTCTTTGTGGTCGAAGGAAAACAGTATTTCCTTATACTACGCAGCCAACACAATGCACTACAGTGTAAATATGTAATATATAGTACAGATACAAAATACCTAGCATTTTTTAATAACTTTTATTCTTATAAATGTAGATAGTAAAGTACAAACGGTATTTTCACGTAATATAACCAGGCACGTGAAGTAAATAAAAGAAATAAAAAACAAATGTAACGTTGAATTTACTATAAAGATTCGTAATTGCTAAGAATATTTTTGGTAATTTTTTGAGCTTATGAAAAAAAACAAGTTCGTTATAATTTCAAAATTTTTCACAATATTTTGTTTTTAAAATTAATATTTTTTATATTAGCCGATTTATTATTTTAATAAAAATGAAACAACTTAAAATACGTTTATTACGTACAATTCACATACAGTTGTTGTGTACAATTCATATTTCATCAGCACACAACATAAAAAAAGTATTATTGGGTTCAATAATTTCAGTATCTATTTCGATTCTGAGCAGTAACCAGACTAGATGTTAAATTTTTTATGTTACGCGTCTAGACAAACGAATTTTAAATGGAAGCCTGTGAAACTTAATCCAAGATCGCTCTACCGAAAATACGTGGGACGAAGCACCACAAGTGAACGGAAAAAGAACTCTAATATTTCCTGAAATTAAAGGCACTAAATGCTCGGCGAAATTATCTGAAAATACTTTAGTTAAATAAAACGCTTTTTATTAAAGTACCCCAGTTTCTTCAAACTTGGGAGGTATTACTTTTCGTGCTTTACATTCTTAATGAGCTTGAGAAGATTCAGTTCGTTCATTCTTTACAGATGGCTGAGATTACACAAAATGGAAAAGTTTGAGACTTCGTAGCTAAAATTTCCTCCTTATTTTTGCAACAGTAAAAAAACAGCATGAAATGAGGTTATTATCGAACCACAATATTCGAGGTTAAATACGTAACATAAGTGTACCAGTAGTTTCAAAGGTCAAATACTATGGTCACGACATTGCACCACTTCCAAAGTTTAGCACACCTGCAATTACCCGAATAACCCTCCTGCCCTTAGCAACTGGACAAAAGTCAGCTGAAAAAGCCATGTATTTTCATCCGTGTATTAATAAATGAATTCTCCCAATCAACCACAATTGATTGTAATTACTTAATGAAAGCACAAATTTCCCTGATGACTTCATCGAAGCGTTCATCACAGATAAAATTCTGTCCTGAGTACTTTAATTTAAATGTGAGGATTAAATGAAAACTCAAATTTTTTACATATTTTGATGGATGGATTTAGGATAAGTTTTAGTTAAAAAAGAGCAATACCATTAATCTGAAGAAGATCTGAAAAAAGTAATTTTGGCTCTAATGGTCTGCTTTAGCGAGTGCTCGTCTGATGAGAATCTACCTGATGAAATTTTGTAAGTTGATGCTATATCCCCGCTGTTCGCGTAATAATATTCAATTAAAAGCTTGTAGAACTCCAATTAAATATTCTCCCAGCACAGGCAATCATGTAGTTAATTAATAAATGTTATCCTGTGTAGTCGCCGTGGGGTTGAAAACAATTAGAAATCGTTGCTTCAGTTTTTGCTGGAATTTTCTTCGCTTGAGGTAATTAGAAATAACTACAAAGTAGGTACAAATCAGAACTCTGAAAAAACCGACCGGTGCATTTGTTATTTCTACAAAATTGAAAGCTCACTCGCGGAAACGCTTAAATAATTATATAGTCAATAAGTTAATTGTTAGATACCGACAAGAAGAAAAATTTTAGTCAATTAATTTTTTATACTGGTTAAAAGTACTGCGCAAGCTCACCAATAATCGATCAATAGGGAGGTTTACAGAAATTTTGATGAATGTTTAATTGAATTCGTACATACACGTAACAGATTTTCATCCAATAAATTTCGAAATTTATTTTCAGTTTTAATTGAATTGTTACGATTTATCGTGTGCAAGCACTGCGAGTGTAACAGTTATTCTTGTAACATTATACTGGTTTGGGTCAACGCGGAAGAATAAAATGTTGTTATAGTGTTAACAGTTTTATACTATTCTTCCAATTGAAGTTATTCTGAAAAAAAATGGTCGTTGTTTTAGGGTCTTCTTGAAAGTTAATGACGTCATCGCAAACATTTATTAATTAAGTTTTATTGATTACACCAAAAATTGTTTGCCTAATTTTCTCAAAATGCATGGAATACTATTATTTTCTCATAAAGTTTTCTTTGATAGTCGATCTTTATGAAACAAAGAATGCACTCTGACTTACACATGTTGGAGAGAACGAAGTACCGATATTTTTCAAAATTTTTCGTATCGCGTATTGTATTCATCCAATAAATGGAGTAATCAGACAAAGGAAACCTTATATTTAAAAATAGTTATAGTTAGGGTTATTGAGCTAGCTCGTTCCAGAAGTGAAATTACAGAATCATGAAGTCATTATTTTTTAATCTCTATCACATAATTGAAGTCAACTGTAAATACACTTTTAGGTAATTGCTACTTTATTTTATTTGAAAATGTTAAACAATTTATTTAATCAGGGATTTCAAAATTCGTCGCAGCAACATACTATTATATGTATATAGCTAGAAACCATAATGATTAAATTTATTGATATTTTAACCATTCAGAATTAAACCTCAAACGCTAGTGGCTACCAATTTCCAAACAACCAGTTATCAATATCCAGAACTGCAGAGTCCAAAGCAGAAATAGAAGGTACTTTCCCAGTGCCTGGAAAATTAGAAGAAAGGTTGTTGAAAATATTAAAACTATAACCCCAAGCATTCTGCAGTCCGATTTCTTTTATTTGTTGGTAAAATCTTTGTAATAGTTAATGTAATTATTCTTGCAGGTACATAAAAATCTATTGTAATTATAAATTTTGTCTTTTTTAACCTAGATACATGAAATTTTCGTTGGGGAAAAAGATTTCAATAATAACAAATCAGCAATCCACCATACAACTCCATAAAATTAGAACGAATGTCCAAGAAAAGAGCATTAAAAACTATCAGTTTCCAAGTTAAGATCATAAACACTAAAAAATAATAATAATTAAAACGTGTTTCACATGTCCATATTGATCACGAAATTTCAATAACTTACTTATATCAGTCTATTAATCAACACATTTCAATGAAACAGTTTTATAATTCTGAATACAAATAATACATAATTAGTATTCTAAAAATGCTGCAGAAGTGATAAGAAGCATTTGGAGCCTTAATTAAATTCCCCTGCCAAAAGGTGAGCTCCAATCTAACCACCATTTCTTAATCTAATCACCATCAAAACGTCAAAGAGAAATAAAATACCACAGCTTTCCGACTCTAAATGAGTAATGCGTCCTTCATCAACATTGTCCAGATGAAAGCCTGATATTTTTTCCAATAAAGCGGAAAGTTTGAAATATTTTTCCTCAGAGAACTCCGGCTAACCGCGCTATTTTTCTTCGTCCATTGTAATGGTGACGATAAAATCTTAATTATTCTTCTTGTGAAATCTCTGAATCTGGATCGGCATGTCCACTCTCCACTTCATTTTAGTCGATGAAAGCTCTCTGATGGGAAAATATTTAACAACAGTTAAGAGAAAACATTTTTTACCATCTCGGTTGTCAGTGAAATCAATATTTCGAATGCCAAGCGAGGTGTATTAATAGCTTCTTGTAAATAAGGTCGAGAATATCAGTTTCTCTTATTGAAAGCCGTATGTTATGACAGACACAAATAACCAAAAACGACTTTTTTTATAAAACGCGTTTCCTTTATTGGAATTTATCGAAAACGTGCGTGCCTATGTGTATTTTGATTATTCATTGCGCGAAGAGCGAAAGAATAAATATTTGATGTCGATGTGTAATGGAGGAGTTAATAAATTACATCCTCCAGCGGAAGGTTTTAAATGTTTCATAAACTGTTTTCACTTACTGCTGAAAGCTACAACCCTTTAGAACTGTGTCGGAAAAACTGTGTCCATTATATTCGGCTGTCCTACGATTTTGGTACTATCTCTATTGGTGTTATTTTGGTTAAAATTATCTTTATATATATACATACAACTCAATTTTCATAACTAAAAAATAATTTTTAGACCTTAGAAACCGCATGAGCAAGACTGTAACTTGATCACAGTTCGACACTTTGAAACAATTTGACAACATCGTTTCAGACGTATTGTATGATGTATTACTTATAAGTTTCCAACTCTGGAAAATATACTTAATCTGTTGACTGTTGATAATAAATCAGTGAAATACAAAACTTGGGAAAACCTTGCAATTTTTGTGCTTATCTCAAATGTAACTATTGTATTCTCTTTTCTAACCACTTAAGTTTAAGATTTTTAATTGTTGCGAGTTAGATAAATACAAAAACTGATATGTCTAATTGTTAACACAAGAAGCATATATAAGGAAACGTATGGAACACAGTAAAGTTAAGCTTAATTGCGAACCGTCATCATACACTTAACTTTTCCTTTTGCTCTGGGTAGTTCTCATTTACAAACAAACACAATAAATTCTCATATTAACTAACTTGCAGACATCATGTCTAACCTATTCCAGATACAACAGATTTATTAACGACGTTAACTGCAGTAATGGTGGGTATGATTGCGCATTTGCATACCAACTGAATAGTAATGTAGCATTAATGAAATTATATAAGGTACACGTAGCTATTTCCATCACCCTAACAAGGTTGCTATTATTTCTTAGTCACAAGGAAGATAACCGCTGCCGATAACCAATCTATATATAGTTACAAAAAGTTTATTGATCTAATTCACTTAGAAGGTTTTCACACAAAAGTGAGAATGACTTTTGCCACAACTTCTTAGTTTTATCTCGTTCTTCCAGCTGTCACGAAATTATCACCTCCGAACTTTAGTGGATAGACTTGTGGAAGTATATGAATTAGATGTCCCAATTCTTGTCCTGTCAAAATATTTATTTTCAACTTGCCAAAAACGGATTTTATTGGAAAATGTAATATTATGGATCGTCACATATTTAAAGCCGGATCACGACTTCGATTTGATATTCTAGGAGCAATAGAACTTTTACTTCGAATTCGAAGGAAGGGTAACGCTTTCAGCCTTACCAGTCTGACGGATCATACAAAATAATGATCTTTAGATTTTTTTTTGTTACTAATCTCACTGGCTGTGAAACGAATCTTTGATGTTTCAAATCATATCTTTTTTCCACAGTGTTAACGCATTTTTCAGATGTTACAGTTGAAAGGTCACGCGGAAGAGAGCAATAGCCCTGGATTTCTTTGTATTCTCACAAAGACTTCCGAGTTGTCAGATACAAACATTTCCTTAAAGAAATCACAGAAACTTATTTAAACAAGCTGGTTTCATTAGAGGGCTTGTAACTTAATTTGATTAGCGTCAATTTAATTAAAGTTTAATTAAAGGAGAAACCGCATTTACACAATAATTAAGAAGCAAAGAAAGCTTTTCCAGGCTAAGATTGCACGGAAAAATTTTTGGTTGTATTTATAAATTTATGAGTGTCGTTAAAGTGGAAAGTAATTAGTTGTGGCTTTCAAAATGAAATTTTATAATGTATTTTGTGGGAGATTCTATCCCCAAACATCAATTTAACAGCATTATATTTCTTGTTTCAGGATTACTGTCTTGGGACGTAAACGACTGCCTCGTCGATCTAGAAAAGGAGTTAGCTATAATAACCGAACAGGCTCTCGAAGGAGAGGAAGCCAGATATGGTAAGCAACAAGCACTTCTCTAAATTATAGCATAAATATCGCATCAGATACACTTCAAAGGATCAAATCATACTTCTTTGACACGTACACAGTTTAGAGTTATCTCGATACATTATTTACGCCCATTAAATGTACTCGAATTTATAAAATGGAAGAGGAGATATATACTTGTAGACTCTCATAACTCCAACCAACTTCTAAATTCTTGTTCTTTTTATCTGGAAAGTTCTGCTTGAAAAAACTTCTTGATGCGAGATGTTTCTTTGAGAGCTAGTGGAATAGGGGCACGGACAAATGTTTCGGAAAGTCTTACAGTAAAATTTTAATAATCGTTAACAGGATTTAATTAGACAGTTTTGGATTAAATAAAGCTCGAGTAACGTTCGAGCGAGCTTTTGCAAATTCACTTGCAAATACTTTAATACTCAGACGTTCCATTAAACTGACAATTTGACGGATTTTAAGCTGCGAGTGGGAATCAAGCTCCACTGAAAAAAAGCTAGCGGGTTGATTGTGATAAGAATTTGTCATAATGGTTAAACGTTACATTCTCACTCAAAATATCGAATAGCGAGTCGAACAGGTTAAGAATTCGGATAATTTAAAAATGTAAACAAAACGAATGTCTTTGCACTTGAAAATTATAATATTAAACCTGGAATTTTGCCTGCGACTGGATGGATTTTTTTTTTAATTTCTGCAGTTTTTTCATCCTCTGTTTATCTATGCTTCAAATTCAAATATTTTTCTGTTACGAGTTCATCCACTCATCCAAGAATTGTATTTTTAGTTTCCAAGTTTTTACAAGACATTAAACTATATTCTATGAAGAAAAGAGGGAAGAAAAGAAAAGTGAATCCTAGTGAAATAATTTTTGTTTCAGTGCACGCATTAGATTTGTTATTTGTGTTCTTCTTCAAGCTGATTTGTGGTGTTAAGTCAGATACAGTTTCACGAGCAATAAACATTCACCAAACATATATTAAATTTTTTACATTTTGTAATATACCAGGAAAGTGAAGTAAATTTTAACGTAAAAAATCATGTTCATGAACGCTGTAATGTAAAGTCAAAGCAAAATAGCATACTGTGGATTAAGTGGACTAATAAATCTTAATCTTTTTTTTTTTCAATAATCATGTCTACATCGTCCAAAACTTGAAAACAATTTAAAGGAACAAAAACTAATAAATAAAAATGTAAAACTAGAATATTTTGTTAGAGAGTAACACAATCTTTTGATCAAAATGTATTCTTGATCATTTTAATGAAATTTTTTTCTAAACAACACGAAAAAACTACTGAACACACTTGGTAATTCATACTGAATCATTTAGTGTTACAATTATGTCTGAAACTGTAATAATTATTGGTTTTATAAACTGAATGCCTGCGTATTTGTTTTGACATGTATTATATTTAAAAAAGTGAAGGAAATTTCAGAATATTTAATTCGCAAAAATAGATTAGGGCTTTAATGGCATCGATTTTTTTTTTATTTGTTAAGCAAATCAGTTCACTTGTTCTTTGCTACATAAACATAAAAAATATATTAACTGTTGAGAAGAGTCTACTTAATTAATTAAATCTGTTCTAGTTGGTCATGACACGTACGTCAACAGTCCAATTGAATTAGAATTAGAAAATCGCCCGATATACATTAGCTTAATACAATCAACGAGTAATTTGATTACAGAGGGAAAGAAATTTCGTAACATTGACATATAATTCAACATTTTTGACCGTAATCTTTTGTGAGATCTTTTTTTTAACAAACTTTCTGAGATACATTGTGTCCAATTCTTGCGCACACTAATTTTAATTTCTATCGATCTTCTTTAAAATTCGTCATGGTGACACAGTTTTATTAAAAATATGTTTTTCTTTGCTTATGTTTGCTTTCACGGTTCTTCCTTACTTAGCAACAAAGTTGTGTTTTTCTTTTGTGATCGCTTTGCAACAACATTCCCGATCTTTCCTGCTTTTCCGGAAGCTTTAAAGGATCAAATATTACTCGGAGAAAGCAAACAGACCCCACAGTACATACAAAGCGTCTATATTGCTTTGGGAGCTCTCGTCCTTCAACCAGCTTTTTATGAGTTAAATAGAACCTATAGCACGTTATGAGTTCCCAAAACACGCAAAAACAAGATTAATCTTATTGTATAACATCTTTTAGAAGTGCATCAGAACTTTAACTACTCCTCTTTAGATGCATGTTACTACTCTTGCATATCAGAATACCCAACTTCGTTTCATTATGATCTAATTACAGCAAAACACCAATATTTGCTCTAATGTTCGCAGTGAATAACTTCCAGAAGTTAACTCGTGATCTATACGTCAGCAGCAATTTGTATTGTACTCGTTCTTCGAGTGGTCGTTGCTTATCTTTTACGGCTTTTCTTGTTTCGAAGCGCCGAAACCTGCCATTGTAGCATTTCAGAGTAATCTACCGAGATGGTGATAAGAAGTGTATTGTTGGCCATTTCAAGCCTATGTCAAATGAAACTTCCTCTGTATAGACTTTTTCGATTCTTTTTTCACGGCCTTCCTGCACGCTTTGTTAAATGATTAACTATTGGCGAAAATTGCAGAGAAAGGTCAGCAGAAGCGTATCGATTGCAATAAAGATATGCTTTGTGAATTTCCGACATAAAGCGATTAGTAGTTATATTTTATAGCCGCATAAAACAAAAGTGCAAATGGGTTTGTGTTCATTTGTTATAACGTACAAACATGACCGTCGTATATGGCAACAACTTTGTAGAAAAGTGTAGCCATAAAAAATCTAACTAGGTGAAATAATAGCATAGTGAAGTTTTTATTTCCCTAAACAGCCATCGTCTCGAATTCTCTTTCCTTGTAGAAAAAATAGAACGGTTTCCCCATAAAATATGTACACTAAACGTGGCACCAGTTGCGAATTATTGTAAAGGCTGTTTGCTGAGGAGAAGTGCGTTTCTCAAATTATTTATGCTTTTCGCCGAGACATTTTTTCTTTCAGGTTTTGTTGGTTGTACTATCGCGATCTTAGCGGAAATTAACCCAGCGCATCCACCAAAATGCGTGGTGTTTTTCTGCAACTCGTGAAGATGTGGTTAGATTTCTTAATTTCAGACCTTGTTTTATTTAACTTAGATAAATTGAATAAGAAGTCATATTTAACCATATTTTAAAAAATTAAGGGTACAAATCAGATTTTTTTCTAAAACGAATATTTTTACTTATTTTATCGTCGAAAACTTAAAAATGACACAATAGTTTGTGGTTTAAGTCATTTAAAATACAAACCATTTTTTTTTTTTTAATATAATGAGCATTTATCGATAAGTTTAAATCACTTTTAGTTTATAGAATCTTGATATGTATGCCACATAAAGACTACATATATTTAAGATTTTTGTGTCTTCCGTTATTTGTAGTATTCAAGACATTGAAATTGCTTAAATATTTGAAGATATAAAAGCTCCTACACTATAACACGATGATCCAGATCCCATAAACTGAAGATTTAAGTCAATCTGTAATTTTCACTTATAATATCCCTGGCGCATTGATTATTTCCGGAAATTTTTTCGAATGCCTTTGGAAAACGTATTAATTAGCCCGAGTGGAACACGAGGGCTAATTACGTTTTTAAAATGCATGAGAATAAAATTTCATGATATTAATCAATGCACGAAGGCGTATTCGGTAAGAAACTCGTACAAGACACAAACAGCCCTAATTTGAGCCATTTTATTCAAATCCCTAATACCACAGACCGTTCTAACAAAAATGTTATTCATAATTGCAATGCTTGTATATTTTATTTAAATCAACAATAAATTTTATCTCAATTGTGATTGTGTCAAAAAATTTCCACTTATTAATTTCTGTTAGGTTAGTAAGGCGACAAAAATTTCCAGGAAATTTTTTGGTTGCTGCGGCAACAGTCCTAAATTCTATTCTCTTATTGTCCTGTATTTGTGTCGTACGATTTTCAGTGTCGTCACCAGTGAGATCCATTTAATATACTCGTATCAGGAAAACACAATTATTCGCCAAATTTAGGGGACGCACGTGTATCATCTGTCGCCTATATATAATCTATATAATCTGTACAATACCATAGTACAATAAACCACATATCACCGTAGATTCTGTGAGAAAGAACAGGGGTAACGTTTATTTGAAATCATTTACGCTTGAAATTTATTTCATTGCAAATTCTGATTTTCCTTTCCCATGTTTAAAATGATGCAAAATAGATACACAGGATTGTTTGCAATTGTCTATCTCACAGCAGCAACAAAGCTTAGATCCTTGTTAACTTGTTATCACCGAGTACACAATCCGCCAATCCACCCCATTGAAAGTGATAGGTTCTAGTAATAGCTCGTTGCATATTTTGAAACGAAAAATTTTAAGGTGTAAAGGAAAGTTTAAACCAATACTTAAAATGTCACATCTTTTACGGTTCTGTATATATGTTCATTATGTTTAGATATCTTCTGTAATGAGTTTATATTTTAAGGCGTCATCAGTTTTTAGGAGGAAGAAATGCAATTTTGTTAATATTCCATAAACACAAACAATATTTATTATCAAAAATTTCAAACAAGTGTAGTTAGTTACTTAGATAAAATACAAAATTTGGTTGTTTCAACAATTCATTTTTTGTCAATAAAAAAACATTAATACATTCTGACCTCAGGTTACTTTTTATGGTTTTATCTTTTATTATAATGTTGTTATTTCACTGTGCTGAATGTAGTAAAATTTATAAAGTTCTTAGGATTGAATTTTGTACATTAAGTCACCTTCAGGTTTTTTAAATTTAAGTAATGTTGTTACAGAATATTTTTTAGTAACTTGTATTTTTCAGAATACATAAAAAAACTGAATAAACTGTTCTGTTTCTTGGGTTCAGATTTACTAAGTGATAATATCTTATCTTGTCTAGTATTTTGTGCAGACAGAGTCAAATCGAAATATGTATTGGGGGTTTAAAGTTTGTTATAAGATACAGAAATAAATACATTCTATCATTAAAAATGACAAGAAGTTTCAACAAACGTGAAAAAGTGAGTTTTTTCACTCGTGGTTTGCAATATTGTCATTTGCTTTTCATTTATATAGACTAGAAAAAGGACATCGGTAAGAAATCTAATGCATGTGACGTTGATCTTCTATTACACTGATATTTTGTAATCGTAAAAAATGTTTGCATCGTAAGTGGGAACTATTATATATTTAAATCCAATAGACTGAAGAGACTCTTCTTCATGTTACCATAATCTTTTGGTTATTTTTGTACAGCTCTTCAAATTACCAAAATTGTGAATAAATGATACGAAAACTTACGTTTTAAAAATTAGAAATTTAAACAATCTGCGTTTTAAAATGTATTAATATAAAAAACTCAACAAGATTTAAATTAAATTTGACAACATTAACAGATTTTGTTAAGCAATAATATTGTTCAGCAGTTCCTCTAAAAATTGTGGAACATTACATGTTTAAATGAGTCGTTTTAAATTGATTCATACGATAATAATCTAATCATATTAAACTTTCCTCAAACATTTTGACTATTTATACGTCCTGCAATAATTGTTTACTTCTTGAAGCAATTAAGATATAAAATTTTCCGCTTTTCCACTTGGCTTTTGTTCAAAAAGTAAAAGCTTCCTCCCGTTATTGATTCAGTAAACTTGTTTACAGGCGAGCGCCTCATCCAGTTTGCATCAGAAAACTTGGTGACGGAAATTCTGATTCATCCGGTGGTGAGCACGTTGGCGCAATGCGTGAGAAACCTTCTAAGCAGCTTCACACGACATCGCCATATTATTCACGCCGGATACACATTTGCAAATAACGGTTCTTGGGTATTGCAGGTACAACCTTCGCAACACCTGCCGGAAAAAAATAACCCAATTACTTGGCCTTTTTCAGGACGGCACCTTTTCCTCCACAGACTTTTGGGAAGCTTTCCAAGAAATCGAAGTCCTTCGAGTGATACGAGCCTACGAGAACGGCATCTCGTTAGACCTCCATTGTGCACCAGAAGGCGACTGGACTCGTTTGCCTAAAGAGCCGTTCGCGAAAGGTTGCAAGGTTCGAGTGAATCCCAATGATGTCCTGACGGCAGGATCACCGTCTATCAGCAGTTTTATCAATTATTTAGAGCCGTTCCTCGTGTCGGCTGAGTTGGATAGTATCTTAGAAAGTTCGGATGTTGTTGGGAATATTCGGTTTTCGAGACCCACGCTCTATGTCTTTCCTGGAGGACAAGGAGATGCTGCCTTGTTCGGAATCAACGGCTTCAACATGCTCTTAGATGGCGGATTTTCCCGGAAGGCGTGTTTTTGGGACTTCGTAAGACATCTGGATAGACTGGATGCCGTTTTACTCACGAGACTGAATAATAGTAACGTTAATGGAATTAGTGCTGTTTTGCGAAGGAAAAGACAGAATGCCCTGTACCCTCAAATCGGCCACTTCTTTTGCAACATACAGGTGAAACTACAAATTTTAATTTCTGCCTTATACAGCAAAATGAATACATTCAATACAATATAATTTAGACAATTCATCACTCAGAACATTCGTTAACTGCTGTCTCACTTTCTCTAGGAACGAACTGTTACCAGCTATCTTGTTTGCAGTAAATAATTTGTAGCACTTCCGTAACTTGTATTTCTCATTTCTGCTTATAAAAAATTTAAAGTATTTCTTCAAAATTATACGTAGTTTATGGCATGTTCGTCTTGCTCTAGTGTTTTTTCTGATTCATATGCTTGGAACCTCCTATTTCTCATTACTGTTTGCTCAAAAATTGCTTAATCGTTTCTCTTCATGCTAATTATTTTCTATAAAGTATTTTTGCGAGACTTTCTGATGAGCATATTTTTGTAACTGTCATTTTTGTAAGTAAAAAAAGCTCTCAACCATCTTTCAGCTCCTCTCACGGCCTTAATTTTTTTAAATCTTCTAGGAGTTCATTTAAAAGCTGTCAGCATACATAAAATAATATTTTTAATTTTTTTACACAAAATTTAAAAATCGAAATCTTCACGTTGCATCATCAAAAGATTTATTTTAAATTTGATAATCAGTTAAAAAAATAATATGACAACAATTACAGAATATACCGGGAGCAACACCAGCTGAGACTAATAGAAAAGACTGTATTCAATTATAATAACAACAAACTCACTTATGCTCGGGAAGTATCAGAAACATTTTTTTTTATAATTAATACCAATGCTATAAATAACCCTTAGGTACCATTACGCCAGGTTAATGCCTAATTAGAAACTGTTTACTTTTTTTGCAGTTAATAAAAATCTAAAGCAAACAAATTTATCTCTATTTTTCAGTTTACTGCTTTGGTAGTACATTTTTACCTCCCAAGCGTACAGAAGGTATTGTTATAGGATCTATTTCGCGAATAGTTAGTTTCCTAGTGTGCAGAATACGAAAAAGTAGGTTTCTAGTTTCCGCCCCTCTGTCTGTCATCTGTAATCCGTTTTCTGTTAACGATTTTATTGGATATATAATCTCTGGAACTACAGGACTACATTATTCTATTTTGTTCAATCTTATACATACATGTATCTTTTTGTAAAAAAAAAAAATAAGTTGTACAACAATATTTTACACTACAACTTTGATTGCTTTGCGATTTCGACCTTTATTATAATAATTGTTAGAACAGCTTTCAAACGAAGCATGTACCACCTGATAGTAGTTTCATTAAAAAAAAAAACTGATATAGAGATATTTCGTAAATTATCTGTGAATATAATTTCTCCTAGTTCAGGCTGGCTAAGCTCCTTTTTAACGGTTTTCTTTAGGCATTGAATCGGTACTGAATAGCTGCATGAATTTTCATTGGAATATAGTGTATATTTTATTTCTCATCTATGTATTTGCGTTTTTTTTTTGTCGGATTATTTCCAAAAGACTTAGTATTTATTTTCATTATTTTTTTCTGTTTTATTACTGGAAATGTTTATTAATTCGTCTATGTATGATCGTTGATAATTTCGAGATGGAATGAATGTATTAATATTATAATACCGACCGAAGAATAATTGTTTATATTTATGGGACTTACAGAAATACTGAAAATTTTATCTGAAAAACATAAAAAAAAGATATTGGTTTATGGTTACTCCATTTATTTAATTTATCGCTTTCTCCACTCCCTAGTAGTCTTTTTCTGTTAATTTCTCCGTTGTTTTTTTATATCTTTCTTTATGTCTGTTCTCTCTCTCTCAGTTAGCAGTCACTTTTAGATCAAGTCTTTGAAAACTATGTTTTGTTTTTCCTCCATCTCCTTCGTCAAATGTTTCCAATTCCCTTGAGCATTTATAGTTTAGATCACAATTTTACAATCTTTAAGCTTTTTATAATTCTTTTGTTTTGTCAGTGATTCTTTATATTTTATCAGTCTTTCTTAAATAATACGCTCTTGGTTCAAAACTAAACAACTGTGACGATAAAAATACCATTTTTAGATGTTTCCTTAACCGTAAAGCTCATATAGGTACCTCTTTTGCAGTAGATGTATTAAAATGCAGTTTCAATTAATCACCTAAAAATTAAAATTAAACCCACGTTCTGAATGATTCCTTTTGTTACAGGAAAGAAAAGCCATCCTTAGTCCAGACGGTGATAAAGACAAAGATCCTCTTCTAATAAATTTACTAGAGGAAGGTCAAGACATAGTCTCAAACCTGCGGCACCTAAGCCTCATTCCTCAGGTTTGTTATCGTGATTCCGAGCCCATCAATTTATACCATAAAGTAGGTCACGGTACTTTAGATATGTACGTTTTAAGTCCTGCCAAAGACTCAAAAGAAGTCAGAGAGTTCCTACAAAAGTGGAACAATAATGACCAAAAACTGTTTGCCAATCTGAGAACTAACAAAGAGTTTGTTTTCCCCCTTCAAAATCTCGTTTCGATTTGTGCGCTTTTGGTATGGCAACCTGCAAATCCAGAAGACACAATAACGAGGATTTTATTCCCGGGGAGTAGTCCACAGAATAAAATTTTTGAAGGTTTAGATAAAATTAAGAGCTTAGAGTTTATCAAACATCCAGTGTGTTCAGAAAAATCTTTAGCGCCGACGACTATCATTAAGGCCAAACAATCTGTAATAGAAAGAATTATCCAACCGGAAAAGAAAATACCCCTCGATAACAAAAAAGAAAAAATTCATAAACCACCAGAAGTTATAGACACCGAAATGAAAAACGGTGAAATCAATGGTGTTCAGCCAACTGAAAAAGGAGTCCCTGTGAAAAAATCAGATTCCACGGAGAGCGAAAAGAGTATCTCGAAACCTAAAAAAATCATCGAAAATGGAGAAAAAATCGACAAATCGAAACCCAAACCTAGATCAGAATTTAGAAGCAAACCCCGGAGCGAATCACAACAAAGAAAAGTCAAAACTGCTGAAAAGAAACCTTCCCCTACTACGCCAAAGAAGCAAGTTGACAAAATCGATGAACCGCATAAACCTAAGCCTAAACCTTCTCCCACTTCCACTCCAGCGAAGAGCGCTAAAGATGCAAATAATCGAAAAGTCGTAGAATCGAAAATTAAGGCGGCGCCTCTTAAGAAAGAACCACCTAAACCTATTTCCGACAAGAAAGAAGTTAAAGTGGAACGTAAACCAATTTCAAGGAGACCAAAAGATATTTCTAAACTCGCCGGAAGTCCTTCGAAAAAAGTCAACGGTGTTCAAAAACCCGACAGTATATCTAGAAGAGGCAAATTAGACAAAGAAGGAACCACAGATTCTAGTACCGTTAGTACTCCGTCCGCCGAACAGGACAGTATTCTCAAGAAAGACATATCAAAATTAACTTCTGATGAAATTCAAAATATGAAAGCACAGGAGCTAGCCGACTTAAAAGAGGAACAAGAAGCTGTTAAAGAAATAGAAGCAGTCTTCCGAAAAGGAGAGCTTCAAGAAGATAAACCGTCAGATTTCCGAAAAGTCAAAGATGTATCTATTGACGATAAACTAGAAAGTGAAGAATATCTGATTATTGAAAAGACTGAAATTCAACAAGACTTGGTTAACGAACCGAACAAAGAAGAAGAAACTCAGAAGATTGCGCGCGATAGTGAAGAATCAGAAAAACAAAGAAAACTTAGCGAAGAAAAGGAAACTGCGGTTGAAGAAAAACGCATGGAAATCCAAGATGAAGTCCAAAAAATTATAACTTCCGCCACTGATATTGTTAAGGCCAAAGAAGAAGTTGTCGAAGCTTCCAAAGAAGTATCTGTGACAAGTCCTGAAGACAAAATTGATAATTCTACAGATAAAAAAGATATTGAAGAAATAAAGGAGATTGCTCAAGAGTCACAACCCGATGAAAAAGGTTCAGCGAATATTGAATCTGGTGCTACTACAACAGCACCGACTTTACCAGAAGATGAAAGAATGCCACTTGACGAAATTAAAGAAGATAACGGAGACCAAATAATCGAAGAAAAACATGTTAAAGAAGATACCAAAGAAAAAGATGTACCAGTAATACAGTTACCACCAAAGACTTTTGAAAATATTACGAAATTACCTCCTGTAGTAGGAATAAGATTAGACAAACAGTCTCATATTAGAGACATAGTAAAAACACCTGATGAAGTTGCTGACTTACCAGTACATGAAGAAGTCGAATTTGACCATTATGATGAGTACCCCAGTGCGACCGAAACCAAATCAGAATTGGAAGAGGTAAAAAAGGAAGAAGTAGAAAAAGGTGATACGAAAGAAAAACTCGCATATGAAAAAGAGGATAAAAAAATAAATGAAAAACAAGACTTAGGTGATGTTCAAAAAGACAAGATGGAGAAAGAAACCGTGATAGAAAAAGATGTCGTTGGTGATACTAAAAAGACTGATGTAGTTGTTAAGGAAGAACAAACCAGAACTGAGATCAAGCAAGAAGCGAAGATATCCGAAGAAAAAGCAATACAAAAGGAAGCCGTTGAACCAGAAGTTAAGACTGTGATACCGGAAGACTTAAATAAAAAAGAACTATCCAAATCACCAGACGAAGAAAAAGATACAGACGAACATGAATTAGAACACAAAAAAGAAGAAATTGCCGAGATTAAATCATCTTCTCCAATCAAATTAGTAGAAGAAGAAAAGGAAGTCGTTAAAACTGAAGTCGAGCCAGTTAAAGAGGAAACAGTTCCCAAAATAGAAAAGGAATCTGTTGAAGAAAGTAAACCTATTGCGAAAGAACAAGAAGTGGTTGAAGAAGAAAAAGAACCAATTAAAGAACAAAAAGAACTTATTAAAGAAGTAAAAGACTCCACCGTCAAAGATGAAAAAGTAGATATACCAGAAAAAATAACTGTTAAACCGGAAGAAGTTGTTAAATTAGAACCAAAAGATGACTCGAAAGTATCTGAAATCAAAGAACATGAGATACCTGCAGAAAAAGGAGCAAAACCACCAGAAGTTAAAGATGGTGAAAAACTCATACACGAAGAAGTACCGAAAACTGATGAATTTAAAAAAGACGTTAAAGTTGAAGAAGTTGATAAACAAAAAGAAAGTCCAACACAAGATCAATCAAAAACAGAGGAGGTAATAGAAAAATCGGAAACCGAAGTCAAAGAAAAAGATGACATAAAGGAAAAGGAGGCAAAAGATATCATACCAGAAGAAAAAGATAAAATCGATGATTTGAAACAACTACCAGAGGTCCCAAAAGATGAAATTATAGTTACGGATGGATCAAAAATTAGCGAACCTGCAGATGAACTCAAACTTAAAGAAGATGTAAGTGCAATCCACGAGATTGAAGAAAAACTACAAAAACTGAAAGAAGAAATGCCGGAAGTCAAAGAAATTACCGAATCTGCAGTAAGCGAACCTTCTACAACTGAGGTGAAGAAGTATGAAGAAGCTGCAGAACCCAAGAAAGAAGAAACACAGCTTAAAGAGGATATTACTACCATTGAAAAAATCGATGAAAAACTACAAAAACTCAAAGACGAAGCTCGTGAAGAACAAGTTAAAGCCGTAAGTGAAGTTGTTACACACAAAACTGAAGAACCACAACACGCCGAACCGGTTGTCATTACGACTGATTCACTTCCTGAGTCTCCTGGTGTTGAAGAAAAAAGAATAGAAGAAAAGATTGAACTAGGACGAAAATCGCCTAAAGAAAGGGAGGAAGATGTAGCTAAAATAGTCGCTAGTGTAGCTGAAGTTTTAAAATCAGATGCACCACTGGAAGAATTTGAAGGAAAAATTCCTTTCAATATACCGTATAAGAGTTACACGACTGAACTAAGAGAAACTCACATAACGACTGTAGAGTCTCCAGTAACGGATGAAGCCAGAACTATAAAGGCGATTGAAGAAATTGTTTGTCCAAAAGCTAGCAGTACTTATTTTATAGAAGAAGAAAGAAAAATCGCTCCTATTCATGAAGAACAAGAAATTCAAGAAAGTAAAATTAGTAAGATGATTAAAGATTCAAATGAATTAATGCAAGCCACTTCGCGAATGATTCAAGATATTAAACACTCACAGCCCAAAGATGATAAAATTGATGAGGAACCTACTAAAGAAGAACAAGAAGGTGATGGTGGGACTGTACATAGAATGTTAGTGACAGCTTCCAGTGAAGACGGTGGCGAAGAAACGGAAATTTGTCCAGCAGGTACGATTACATTTTCAAGAAGTTCTGAAAGTTCGGGACGATCTTCTCCTGAACTTCAGTCTCAAAAATTATCACAAAAATCTTCAATTGCTGATACTTTTTCAGAAGCTACAGTTATAACTAAATCTCTAACTAAAGATACACAATCCAGTTTAGAAGAAACCAAAGTTATCGAAGATTCAGCAGATGTTAAAGAATCCCCATTTGCAACTGACGATGCTGTTAGTGATAAAGAAAAAGTAGTTGAAGAAATTGTGGATAAATCTGTAGTGGATAAATTAGCTGAAAGTAAAGATACAGTAACAATTAGTGACAAAGAGAAAAAAGATGACGTTAATAAACAAGTAGAAGATACAAAAGAACTTGAGGAAATCATAAAAAAAGATCTTGTTGAAGATATTGAAAAACAAGAAATAAAAAAAGATGTTACGGAACTAGACAAAGTGAGTGAAGCAACGAAAACTGCTGCGAGTGGAAAGGCTGAAAGTGAACAATCAAAGAGTCCGGAAATTATTAAAGAAGAACTGGACACAAAGACAGAAACAGCTCTGTCGGAGGAAAAAGTTGATGAATCAATCGAATCCACTGTTGTATCCGATAAACTAAAAGATGAGTTACCCGAAAAGAAGAAAGGTGACGATGATAGTAAAAAAGATGACACCGAACGTGTGAAAAGCCCGGAAAAATCCGAAAAAATTGTCGAAAGCAAAGATATTTCTCCAGATCTAAGTGAAAAGGCTGTGGAAACAGTAGATAAAAAAGTAGATATAGTTGTGTCATCAAAACAACTTGACGGGCCACAAGAGTTAACTTCTGTGACTGAAAAAATTAAGGAGGAACCACTTAAGGAAAGTATAGCTCCTAAAGAAGAATTTGATGATAAAAAATTGGAAACCACTGCAACATTAGCGAGCATCAAAGAAGTAGAACAAGCAACGAAAGATGATCTGGAAAAGGCCATAACTGCAGATAAAGAAGACAAAGAAACTAAAGAGGTTGTCGACAAAGTCGCTGCAGATAAACCACAAACAGTTGACACTGTCAAAGAAACAGCTAAAATAATAACTACAAAACCAGAAGAGATGGAAATTACAAAAGAAGAAAGTAAAGAAATTGAAGCAAAACCGGGAGATGCAGTTGTTCAACCGACTGAAGAAAGTAAAGAAATTGAACCAAAACCAGAAGATACAGTTGTTCAACCGACTGAAGAAAGTAAAGAAATTGAACCAAAACCAGAAGATGCAGTTGTTCAACCGACTGAAGAAATTAGAGAAGGGTCAATTAAAACTGAAGATACCTTATTACAAAAAGATGACGTGTTGACTGAGCATAAGAAACCTGAAGGTGCTCAATTTGTTGAAGATCTCGTTGAGAAGAAAACTGTAGGTGATATAAAAGAAGAAATAAAAGATGTTAAAAAGACATCAGACGAAAAGAAGGAAACTGAAATAGCTGGGGTGAAGTCTTTGGAAGATACAGAAAGTAAAAAAGAACATGTTGAAGATCTCACAAAAACCTTAACAAAAGAAGCAGATACTGCGTTAGAAACTGTTAAAGAAACAATAAAAAAGGTTGAAGTCGACGTTGATAAAAAAGTTGGAGCAGTTGCGAAAGAAATAGAGGAAAAACGTTCATTTCTCGGTGGACTCGTCAATGATATTGGTGAAAGTCTTTTACATGATACATGCAAACTGATAGAGAGCGCCCAGAAACAAGTGGAAGAGATTAAAGATAGTACAAAATACAAAATTGAAGAATTAAAAGAAGATATAACAACTAAAAAAGAGGCAGTTGTAAATGCTGTTGAAGAGTTTAAGGACACTGCTTTGAAGGAAACATCTACTACTACTTCAGAAATGACAGATGCAATTAAAGGTGTCGTTGAAACGTCTGAAACAAAATTAAGTGAATTGAAAGAAATTGTGAAAGAAGACACAGAAAAATTGTTGAAATCGACAGATCAAGTTATGGATTCTGTGAAGTCCAAATCGGATGAAATAAAAGAGGTTGTAATGAAAGAAAAAGAAGCTTCATTAGAAACATCAAAAGAGGTAAAGGAAAGTGTAACGAAGAAAAAAGAAAACTTACTTGAGACTGTAAAAGATTTTGAAGAAACTTTAGTCAATGATGCTACAGCAACAACTGAAGAAGTTAAAGAGGAAGTAAGTACTGCTAAAAAAGTTTTAGACGAACAAATTAAAGATATCAAGGAAACATTAGCAACACAAAAGGAAACTGCAGCTGGGGTAATTACTGATATTCAAGACTCAGTATCCAAAGATATTGAAACAAAGATCGACGACTTAAAAAAAGAAGTCACTGAATCAAAAGAAAAATCCAAAATCGAAATTGAAGAAGTATGTCAGTTAATTGCAGAAAAAGTGGATGAAAAAGTTGCTGACCTGAAAAAGAGTATGGACGAGAAATCGGGAGATACCAAAGAAGCAGTCGATGGAAGTAAAAAGGTGTTAGAAGAAATTAAGGACAAAATAACTGATACAGCTTCAACCGAAATCAAAGAAATCGAGAAAAAAGCAGAAGCTGTTTTAGAAGAAGTAAAAACCAAAGAAGATATTATTGTAAAAGATACCGTCGAAGATGTTAAACAAGCTGAAGATAAATTTGAGGAGAAAAAAGAAAAACTGGCACAAAAATTAGAACATTTAAGTGATGATTTAACAAAAGCTGAAATTAGCTTGAATGATAGTGTTGAAAGTACAGTAACTGAAATATCTTCACTTAAGAAGGAAGTAGCCGAAGCAGTCAAAGAAAGTGATTCAGATGTGTCTGAACGTAAGTATGACTTATTCAATGGTTTAGAAAGTGTTGAGAAAATGGTCGTTGATGTTCTAACAGCTGATCGAGAAGGAGTTTTGTCTAAACCTGAGTGTGATGAAAAAGATGAAAAGAAAATTGTATCTGGTGTGGCGCATAAGGTCGAAAGTGATGTTGAAAGTATTGTTACTAAAAGTGTTGCTGAAGTTAAAGAGTTCGTTGAGGAAACTAAAGACGCGATAACAGCGATTTTCAAAGGTGACGGAAGCCAAGTAGAAGTCTTAGAAAAATCAACACTTGATACTGAGGAAAAATATAAAACTGTATCTGATATGGCAAAATCAGCAGTTGTTGAAAAATGTGATAAACCATCGGAAGAAGATCACAAGAGGCAAGAAAAACAACTAGAAGAGTCTGCACAAACTTTAGAAAAAGAATACGAACGAGTCACAGATATGACAAAATCAATAGCATTTGAGAAATGTGAAAAACCTTTAAGTGAAGAACAAAAAGAAGAGAAAACTTTAGAAAAATCAGCAAAAGATATAGAAGAAAATTATAAAGTGGTGTCAGATATGGCGAAATCAACTGTGTTTGAGAAATGCGAAAAACCATTGACCGAAGTACAGAAAGAGGAAGCAGTTCTAGAGAAACAAGTGAAAGATGTAGAAGAAAACTACAAAACTGTGTCAGATATGGCTCAATCTGTTATATTTGATGAGTGTGAAATTCCAAAAGTAGAAGATCAAATTGAAAAACATTTAAAATCTGACATGCAAGAAGAGAAGAAAGTTTCAGATTCTGGTAAAGCAGATAGTAAATTACCATCAGCAGATGCAGTAGAAATCAAGTCTGAAGATGCAACTTCTGAAATTAAATTCGAACAAAGTAAAGCTGATGACAAAAAAGACAGTCCAAAAATGTCCGGCAAATCGTCTCCAGAAAAATTAGAAACCAAAGAAGTTCAAGAAGAACTTGCATGCAAACTTTCTGGTAAATCTTCTCCAGCTTTGTCATCCGAGGTAAAAGACGTGACGAAAGAAGGATCTGGAAAATCAACTCCAGATCTTAAAGATGTCGACCATATTAAAGTCGATAATCAAGATTCTTTATTATCGGGAAAGTCGTCACCAGGTCTATCCGGTAAATCTTCACCTATCTTGTCTGGAAGATCTTCACCGGGCACCAAAGCAGAAAGCAAAGATTCATTACTTTCAGATAAATCGTCACCAGAGCATACGAAACCTGACAGCAAAGAATCCTCTCTTTCAGAGAAATCATCGCCACCGTTACCAAGTGAAGTTAAACCAGATGAAAAAGACAAAGTTTTAACCACGGAAGTAAAAGAAACTTTGTCAGCTAAATCATCACCAGCAGCATCTGGAAAGACGTCGCCTGCTTTAAGTGGAGAAGTCAAGGCAGAAAGTGGAAAACTTTCACCTGAATTAAAAGCAGACAAAGATTCAAAAATAATGGAGGTTGAAACTAAGGAGGATGATTTAACAAAAGGAAAAGTTTCACCAGTTCCACCAACAGATAAAGATACACATGATAAAAAAAGCGGTCAAATTTCACCTCAACAAGATATTATATCTACATTAGATAAAGAAAAAATTGTTGAAGATGAAAAAGGCAAGGAAGAGATAAAAACAGAGAAACTGACTATTGAACATACTGACTCCGAAAAAGTTAGTCCTAAAGAAGAATTGAAGGAAATAAGCCAGAAAAGTAAAGACGTATCTGCAGAAGTATCAATTCCAGAGAAAAAGACTGAAACGGAGAAAAGTAAGACACAATCGGAAGACTCAAAGACAGTAACGACGGAAGTCGAAGAAACGAAAGAAAAAATGGTGCCTATATCGGACGTTCAAGTAGCTGTGAAAGTCTCTGAAGAAAAAAAAGTGGTTGAAAAATCCACATCTGATCTTTCCAAGTTAGAAACTCCGGAAGACACTAAACATTCGGATGAAAAAGTAGAGACTAAAGACGTAGACAGTATTGATTCAGGAATAGGAACAGAAGTCGAAGCTAAATTAAAAAAATCAGAGGACGTTGACACACCAGCGTCATCTGTGCAACCAGTAACATTAAAAGATCAAGATAGTTCCGCCAAACCAGTGGGAACAAAAGAAGAAAGTATAGCTGGACCTTCCGCTTCCCTACATGATACATCATTAAGCCCAGCAAAAACATCAACCGAAGATTTGCATCTTAGTGGCAAATCAACTCCCGATATAGCGGAAGTAGAAAAAATGAAAGAAATTCAAGAAAAACGCGATAAACATATCCCTGGTAGTTCTACTCCACCCACAGTGCCTGTTAGTCCCATTGTTAAAGAATTATCAAGTACACAACCCGAGGAAACAAAAACTTCATCTCCAACACCAATAAAGTCTTCAACCGTCACTTCTCTGAAAGACAGTGATATTAGGAGCTGTACACCTGGAAGCGATGACTACGAAATTGGTGCTTCTACACATAGCGATATCTCTTCTGGTCAAGTATCCAGAGCTCCCCATTTACTAGAAAGTGAAAGAATAGAAAGTGATGAAGACGACGATGTTCCAGGATCCCCAATGAGTGTAACGTCACAAGTAGCACATTCTCGATCATCCTCACGTTACGATTTCGAAGATGAGAGAATAGGCACAAAAATGGATCCTATGAATACGTCGTTCTACGGAGCTCTGCCAGATGAGGATGAGACTGAATTAGATTTTGAAAAGGCTATGGCAGAACACCGTCAAACCCGCGGCGAAGATTTGGTTACATCTGCAGAAGATTCACCAAGTTATTTATATGAACTGACCAAAGCTAAATATTCCACAAGAATTCCAGAACCGGAGGCAGCAAGTGGCCAGTCGCAGTTGGATCAAATCAATAAAAATGGATCCAGCAATGTAATGACAGCTAGTTTTATCGGAGATTTACCAACATCGACAACGGCAAGCGAAGCCAAAAAGGACGTTCTTGATTCTTGGGGAAAACCTCTGGGTCTGCCTAGTCCTGCCCCTCCTAACGACAACAGAGGAACTCCTAAAAAGGAAAGAAAACTACCATCAAATGTTACAGCTAAAAATAAGCTTAACGACGACAAGAAGAGATCGGAATCACCTTCTAAGTATAAGAATAAGAAACTTAATCCTGTTTATGTTGATTTAACTTACGTACCTCATCATGGAAATTCTTATTATTCGTATGTAGATTTTTTCAAACGAGTTCGAGCAAGATACTATGTGTTTTCTGGAATTGAGCCTAGTAGAGAAGTTTACAATGCCCTATTAGAAGCTAAACAAACGTGGGAAGATAAAGAATTAGGTATGTATGGTAATTATACCGCGTAATCGAAAATAAGCCTAATTAGAATTGGCACTGCTTGTCAATCTTCTGGTGGTACTACTGCCCTACTTTGACCTAAATAAATACATTATCTCTGCTGCACGTCTTCCATTTTTTATAAACCTCGGTCAACTGACACGATGATGTCTGTGTCTTTTGTGTAGTAGCACCACTTACACAACTAGATTCATACCAACTCTAATTCGCTTTATTTTCCGATTGCTCGGAAAAAGTAATAAACCATATACATTTCCGTTTTTTCTTTTGCAGAAGTAACCATCATCCCAACTTACGATACGGATATATTAGGATACTGGGTAGCTGAAAATGAAGAACTTTTAACTAAGTACAAGATAGATTTGTCGCCTTCAGCCAGTCGCTGCACCATAAATTTACAAGACCATGAAACATCTTGCTCTGCTTATCGTTTGGAGTTTTAAATCGTAAACATTTTTAGACCAACAAAATCCCAAAACTTTAATTCCAGCAATAAGTAGAATGATTGATTTAATCACAACGAATGAGATTTCGACGAGAAGAAGGAAAAAAAGGCCAAAATTTTATCCTCTACAAAAGTAAACGTCCATATATTTGTAATTCGCCAAGATAATATACCTTACATCTTCCTTGTTATTACCTCTTTGATTAAAAAGAAAAAAAATCTAATTGTTAATAAACATAAACACAGTCTTCATTAAATACACTCTTCATCTAGACTAGACTTTCGAATTAGCTTTTTGAAAAATTTCAAAATTTTAGACTGGTTCAAAACGAACAAAAACAAATTTAGGATTTTAAAATTATCGAACAAAAAATAAAAATTAATGTTGTTCAAGGTGCATGTTGTCCATTTTCACGTCAGTGTGTAGTACAAGGACGAATGCACCGATTTTTTGACGTTTGATTTTTTTTCGAAAAGAGAACGTCAATTTTGTGTGTATAAGAAATTTAAATTCTAGAGTAGGTATTTTAAAATAATTTGTGAGCTATCAACATCAATAGCTATAGAATGCGAGAAATAATTAAATAGTGTGCATTAACTGAATCTAAACGACCCATAGACAATCTTTTTAGATGATCGCTAAATGCTCATTTATACTTTATAATAAGACCACACAACATTCAGACTTAAGTTACGATAAAACGTTAATGCTTGGGCTATATAATTATTTCTTTTGCTTTATATGTATTAAAAAAAACCTATATATCTGATGTGATACCCATAGACTTTTTGTTAGGTTTTTGATGAAGAATATAGATAAAAGACGGTTACAAGAATCGAGGCCGTTTGTGCATTTTTTTATACTCCACTTGCTTTATTGGATATTATTTATATGCCAAAGATAGTATAGTTACACGCAATAGATTTTCTTACCTTGTATTAACGGTGCAAAAAATCTTTTTGATTTTTTGAGTAATCGTTTCCTTTCGTGGCCTACATTATGGATTTAGCTTATGAGTATAAGGTGTGATTGGAACGATTTAGTGCTTTCAATTACCTATACCTTTTTTTTGAGTTCAGTTTGGTGTTCATGGTTTTCTTTGTAGCCATTTTTATTCTCATACATACTCTTCGAATCTCTTTACAGATTTTGTAAAGCAAATGCTAGATGAGTTAATAGTTTGCGAACGGTATTATTTTATTTAAACATAATATTTGTTCATTGGAAGAAATTATTATCAGCCTAGGATAGTTCAGACGCCGTATTGTCGTAGACGGGGCCATAAATCTCTCTGATACCTGAGCTGAACTCAAAAAAACCAAAATGTTCAACGTGTTCTTAAAAAATTGGTAATTTTGAGCTTGTACCTAGTACACAATAAAGATTTATTGTTAACTATATATGTAAGATGGTGCTAACTGAAGTATGCCTTTGGAGGATTTTCATAATACTGCGAATGTGCGACATCTGGTGTGTGATAAATTAATAATTAAAGCATGAAAGATATTTGAGATAGTAAATATATTTCTGTATTAAACCAAACTTTAAAAATTATTTATTCGTACACGTTTTAATTATTGTCTATTTATTTATTCGTTTTATTTATTTATTAACGCACATTTTACCAGTTTGGTTTATACCGAAATATATACTTTTAAGGAAAAGTCACTTTATACTTACGTTGAAAACATGAAAAATATTGTAATTTTATGTGCAAGTTTCACTTTAAATTATCTATATATTTAAAACATAATATAGCTTCTAGTCAAAAATCTGATCCTTTAGCTTAAAATGTTATAAAGTTAATAATATATTCAAACGCATTAATGTATGGGATATGTATGAGATTAAAAAATTAAAAAGTAACATCCTTTTGTTCCCAATTTCCTTTGTCTTCGTTTACCACCCCAAAGCAGACGTAAAAATAACAATAAAATCGTACAAATATTTATTCAAGTATACAATATTTAAAGAATAAGCGTCACTGAGTTCCCTAAAACGAAAATAGTACGTTTTTTATGTGCGGTTAATTAAGCCGTACATATCAAAATCTGGTGTTATCCGGCATCCTTTCAAAGTATGCAACTTGTTCTTGTTCCACTTTATAATCATGGATCCATCGGCTTCCTTTTCGCAAGCTACCAGCAATCCCGTCCTTCCACACACCAGCGGGAAGATAAATTTCTCTTTCTCTAGCACCTGAATACAAAACAGGTGCTACAATTAAATCATCACCTATCGAAAATTCATCAGCAACTACATGGCACGCTGTGTCATTGTAATCTAACATCCATAAAGGTCGTATAAGTGGAAGGCCAGTATCAAGAGAAGTTTTAGCATATTTTTTTAAAAGCGGTGTAACTTTACTTTCTCTCAATGATGTCAGGGTTTTCGCCATATCTAAAACACTGTCATCGCCAAACGTGCTAGGCAGATGAGTATATCTAATAACTGGCAAAAAGGTAGCCAACTGTAACCATCGAATGTATAGTTCTTTATCAGGAAGCAGTTCAGAACTATAGTTAGCGTAAAAGAGAGTTTCTGGAGCTTCTACATCGCCACCAACAGCACCAGGGATTAGGAAAGGGTAACCCAGCAATCCATAGGTAAGTATAGTGGGAATTACCCTACGCAAACCTTCCCACGATGATTCAAACTGAGGCAAAGAAACAAAAGTTGGTGGTTTTGGTCGCTCAACGGCGCTATTGACACCAAACAAACTAACTCCACTTTGTAGACTATTTATAAAAAACGTCTTGTACTGATCTGGGTTGATCAAAGGTTTTTCACATTGATAGTAGTGGGGCATGTTATACGCGGTACCTAAATCTAAATAATATGCGTCAAATTTATATTTCGCTAATACTGACTTCAGCTTGTTTACAAGCCAAGGGATTGTTCTATCATTGGTAACATCTAAGACTCCCGCACTCTGCGAAGATTTGTATCTTGTTAGTGCCGGAATTCTTCTGTCACTAAATCTTTCCGAAACGAGTAACCTTTTTTTCACGGCTTCGTAAAAGTTGAAACTTTCTGTAGAGATAAAAGGTTGAATTGAAAAAACTATTCTAAAACCGCGTCTGTGCATTATTTCTATCACTTCTTCTAGTCCCGGGAAACGTTCAGAATCAACTTCAAAGTCTCCAACGTTTTTCTGCCAAAACTCATTTATCAAAACGTGGCCCAATTTCAAAAAACTTAAAACATTAACAACATTGTCTGTGTAATTTGAAATAGTTTCCTCGGTTAGTTCGCTCTTAGAAGACGATGTTATTTCCCACAGTGGTTCGGTTAACAACGAATTGACCACATTCATGTCTTCCCGTTTTAGTCCATCCCATAATGCATTCTCGACTAAATTAGAATGCAGTTTCATCATATCCGAACTCGTACAAATACTATAATTCAACTGCGCCGTCTTCATTAATCGATTTACATAAGCAAAGTCGTCGTATTGGGCCTTTAAACACAACTCTTTAGTGTTAACACCTGCTACTGAAACGTATAGAGGCGTCTGATCGTCCACAATAATAGCCACGCCTTTAGAACTCAGAAAATACCGTTTCAGTACGTTACCGTATTCATGTTTGTCCACACGACCTGTGATAAAAGGTGCAAAATCGTGGTTACCGTTTTCTAAAGGCCAAGCTGATTCTGCCGTTTGTCCACCACCGTACCAATGGTCGTTGGGTTGCGACAATTCGAAACAATCGGTTGGTGCCATAGAATCCTTCAAAGAAATCCACTGGAAATTGTAACACTTCACTTCTGAATTAAATTGGTGGTGTTGCATATAAAGACGTGCATGACCCATCCATTCCGAACAGATGCTACCGTCATGTTTCTCGTCGATAGGTAAGCAGGGTAATGCTTTATCATAATTAATAGTAGTTCCTAATCTGGCTCTTATAATTTCAGCACCTTCGTTGTTATATATTTTCATAATACGTTTTATTTTATTGAATTTGATTTTTTGGAAATAGGCTTTTTGGAGAACTTTTTGGTGGTACAAAAAGTATGCACAGAAAATTAAAACGACGATTGTTATAAAGAGCAAAGCTACGAAAATACGGGTTTTATAATCGGTAGTTTTCTTCTTACGAAGTGTTGCTGGGAGCATCTGAAAATATAAAAACCTTGATTTATTTTTCATATTTTGCATTATTTCTTAATAATGATAAAATAGTTATTTTTGTATTAAGTGCGCGAAATCGTAGCCGAGACGGAAGGTCAAGGCTTACAGCACATTCGAATGCAAAGAAAAAAAACAGAACTCGTGCAGGAAATACAAACAACGTTTTCGCTTCAACTGTTTGTTTCGAAAAAAATGAAAAATTTGATTTAAAAATAATTTCATTACTAAAAAAAAATAGTTGACTGATGCGTAAGTGTAACGAAGAAAAGCTGTTGTATTCGTTTCAATAAAAAATTGCGAAAAAATATAAAGTGTCACGGAAGTAAGTTTCTGCAAGAAATGGAGGACTACAGCAGTGATAGCGATACTCCACATGATGTGAGGGAAGCTGCAAATGCTGTCGTGTCAAACATGCTGCCCGAAAAATCTAAGGGACATTATGAAAAAGTTTACAGCGAGTTTCGTGGATGGTACGCAGCAAAAGAGAAAAAGAGAAAATCACAGAAAAATTGCTTCTTGCATATTTGGAGGGAAAATCTAGTAAATTTAAACCACTTACTCCATGGAGCACACTCTATGTTAAAAAATACCATGAATATAAAGGGAAACATTGATGCGACGAAATTTCCAAAATTTATTCCTTACCTGAATACTGAGAGAACGTGTATAGTTTCTTGCCCTGAATGTATAGAAATATATTGAAAAAATAGAGCTCTGCGGCTACGATGAGACCTAATTTCTATTAAACGTCACGGGGGATCAAAATCTAACACCGTGGCGGAGTGGTACATTGAAGATAATATAAATAACCAAATCTTTGATAACCAATCCTCTACATCGGCCGGAGATTCTACTCGGAAGAGAGACCAAATTATGAAAAACATTATAGAAGAAAATATTGAGGAAAATTTACGTAAGTGTCTAGTAGACAAATGGTTCAAATTGGCAATAATTATTCCAGTGTTCAAATTAATTTTAATGTTAATAAAAATTTGTTTGCAATACTTGTTTTTGAAATAAATTGCATATTCTGCTTGTAAAATATGTCATTTAAATAGTATCGTAACAGTAAAAAAAATACGTAACGTAGCAGTAAAAAAAAAGAAACGTAACGTAACAGTGAAAAAATAAATTATTTTTTAACTAGAACTTGAATGGCACATTTTGCATATCCTTAGTGATATATTTATTAAAAATTGCCATTTTTTTTTTGACAGTTGTAGAAGAATATAATTTTGAAGATCTTCATATACTGCGATTTTTATTTTTTGTGCATTAAGTTACAGATGTAAATCTACTGATATAATGCTACGGAGAAAGATGTATCACAAGTTGTCAGAAATAATTGTTATTCGTAATCTATAAAATTATTAGATACATATCGTTATTTCCAAAAAATTTCTGACAAATAACATTGACATGGAAGTCATATTCCCAATACAGAGTCATCAAAATTGATTGAGAGAGTTGGTAAACCTGAACTAGAATAATTTGGTTTATTAAGTTGTATACAAATATTAGCTGTCAGATTTGAAGTTTCAAATTTCAAAACTCAGTGGCGTCTCTTTTTTTTGTAAAAAATATTAGTTGTCATATTTGAAGTTTCGAATTTTAGATTCGTTCATTTTTGGAGTTTGTTCGCAAAGATGCGAGGAGCAATAAGGTCGCATCGAACAAAGCTGTTCGTACAAACTTCAAAACCGTTTGCAACTTTGCAAGAAGGTAACTTTCGTATTCACAACTGATTCAGGGAGTTCGACAATCAACCCCCAGTTCTCTTGTCACGCCACTGAATTCATTGCCATATAACCTTAAACAAATCTGTCATAAGGTTGACAAACTTCACGGCAAAAACAGGGAGTACCAATTCTCTCAATCAATTTTGATGACTCTGTACTTTCCATTGTGACGGAAATAAATACAAAAATACATTCACATTCAGTAAAACTAAAAAAATATTTGTCCACATACCTTTTTGCCTTCTGTCAAAATTTTATATTCAAATGATGTTGAAACGTTTGATTTTTTCACAGACTTTAAGAATTTATAAAAATACAGGTCACAATGCGTAGAAAGTTTATATTTTATACTGTCTTCCACTCTATCACTAGATTGTAATTTTGTTTATAAATAAAGTCTAATCTTCTGTTTTTGTGATTTAGTAATATATGGCGATTTTTGTCGACCTTTGCGTTCTGTCCCTGAATATTGTTAATATGTATAGGCGGTGTGTAGTTGTTTCCCAATATCCGTATTACCAAGAAGATAGTAATCCTCTACATAATGTAAAGTTTCGCATTTCCTTCATGTTTTGTTGCTCTCTTCTTTAGATGTCGTAGATTACGCCAGTATTAATCCGGTGCTATGGTTTCAACTCATTAGCATTACTGAGGAGACACACAAAACAAAACAATTTATTATGTTTTTCACAATCGCACATCCATAGAAATTTATCATACGTGTTATGTCTTATTTCTCGTTTTGCCATGAATCCTTTCTTTTTATTAATAAATCACGGACGGCTCTCCCTAAAGTTTTCACTACAATTTTATTGTAATAAGACACAGGACGATTTTTTATTAAATATTCAAATGAATTCATTATTTCTATTTAAAATTGAATTACTGCTAGCGGTCACTGCTCAAACAGGACCTGATTTCAGCCAAACACAGCGACTAGAGGCGCGGTTTCCATGGCAGCGGTGTAAACAAAACGTCTAAATGAGTCATGATTTAGTCTCGGTCTCCACTTACATCTGTAGATGTAAGTTTTGATACATTTGATACAAATGGAGCGAGCTAAAGAAATTAGTTTTGATAGTTATGAGCTAGAGCTGGGCGGTCGAAATTTATTTATCCCCACTACCCGTCGGATCAGGGCGAGCAGTGCCGGCCGCTGCAACCTTGCTTTACTCGCTGCTTACTCGTTTCTCGCTTTCCAAGTGTGCATCATTTTTGGTAATTTACACAAATAGTTTTATTTTCAACGAGACCAACGCTTGAAAATTATTAAAATTATTACAATTATTATTTCGTGGATATGGATTTTAAAATCATCAACCGACGGCGACGTGTAGGTAACATTAGTTTTCTCATAATGTGCTTAAATTTCAACCGCCTAGCCCTAGTTATGACACAAACTTCCAGATAAAAATAAAATTACTATTTTGCTATGTCAAATATGTTTGTGGATGTTGTAATTTCGGGGGGCACGTGCCCTTGTGCCCCCCGGCACCAGCCGGCCCTGTTGATATTATAGATGAATGAGTATGTAGGTAAGTGAAGAAAAATGTTGCTGCCTCGGTGGGAAACGAACCCCACGCCTCGCGCTTGCCAGACAGGTATCCTGACCACTACATCACGGAACTATGGTTTAACGTTTTCTAATCCAAGATTTTAGATGCAGATAATATGCTAGGTCGCATTAGTTTGCATAAACTTTCAAACAAACACTTTTTTAGAATGAACAAATATGTAATTGCTACTTTTAACAATAATTTTCGAAATACCACTTACAGCACCGGTTAAAATATTTTAAGGGATAGCTTGGCACAACCTAATGTTTCGTAGCTTTTTAAACAAATTGCTACCTAGATAGATGCTAATAGAACTTAAATTATACATTTTTTATTAAAAAAAAATTGACATTAACAGTTCATAATTTTTCGAATCCAATAATTATGTTGGAGTGAAGACTAAATACAGTAAGTATTTCACAGAAAGATAAAACAATAGTATAAATTTAACTCAGAACAGAAAAGCGACATTTTTCATGCAGTAAGAAATAGGCAAAACAGGCAGGGGCAGCTGATGCTGGGGGGCACAAGGGCACGTGCCCCCCCGAAATTACATCGTCTACAAACATACTGGACATGGTAAAATAGTAATTTTCAATATTTAAAAAATTTTCCGAAAATTTGTGTCATAATTATCAAAACTAATTTTTTTATGTCGTTCCACTTATATAAAATGTATCAAAACTTACATCCACTTACATCTAAAGATGTGTGTCTTGGATATATGATATGTTATTGCTGATAAAACCCGGGTTCAGAGACCGAATCATGGTTGATTTAGATATTGTTGTTTACACCGTTGCCATGGAAACCACACGTCCTAGCCGTCTGATACAACTGGACTGCGATCCCATTCCGACCGTGCTCGGCAGGATTGAGTTACTATCGCAGGTTTTAATTTTCATTCTGCGCGAACACGTATGATAAATATTCTTAGATAATCTTCTCGGTAATACAGACATTCGGAAACAACTATACACCGCCTATATTAATAATATTGGGGCACATGACGCAAGAGTGTTTGAACTTGCTTTACGTGGACATGCCGAAAGTAGGGAATCACAAAATCGAGGTCTGATTTTACGGCTGAATTTGACTCTGCCTTATCAAATCATTTGAAAGAAGTAACGGTTTTTAAAGGAACGCCTAAAACTGTTCAAAATGAACTTTTAGATACCATGAACGTAAAATTTTAACCGAAGCCAAAAAGGTACGTGGAGAAATCCTTTTTTACTTTTATTGAATGTATTTTTGTATTTCCGTCACACAATTTCGTCTATTACTTAATTGGTAATAACAACCTGTTTTATATCTTTATATTTAACTCATCAATAAAATTGTGTCCCCCCCATTTCAAAAGGTCACGAGCCGCCAATGAACAGGTTGCTTTTTTGTAAACAAAATGTACCAGTTTTACACGTTATTTTTGAGCAGCACAGATATCTAGCAACCACAAAATATTTCATATAATTATAATAATTAATGAAACAAGCTTTGATACTAAATAAAATTTTCCTTTAAACTTTAATCAAAATTAACTTACTTTAAGCATCAAATTTTTTGTTTTCATTTAAGAAATTGCTACGTTACATACTGTCTTTGCTTATACGGCACCACAGCTTTCAATGAGCAACAATCATGCAGTTTTACCTCAATTAAAACTAAGAACGTTGCTAAAGAGTACGCTTTATCCATAAAAAATGGAACAACTTCCATTAATGAGTAAGAAACAAGAATTAACAAAAATACTAGACAGGTGAAGCACCATTTCAAGAAGATCATATTTTAAGAATAGATTTGCAATTTTATTCGCAGCTAATATTACGTCACCTAAACTGACTTTTAGTCACAGTTTTATTTAATCATTAGTTCAGTTTAGTTATTTGAAATAAATTCTGTTTTTCCTGTTTATTAAACTGAAGAATCACATTTAAAATGTCATGCCAAAAATGTTGCCAGAAAATTAGTGTTCAGAAAATTTCTAATTCAATTTCTTTTTAACTCGTGCACTGCATTTTTGATTTATTTTATTTTTGGTGCGCACACTGTAAATACAGTAATAAGCTTAACAAGTCAAGTATTTTAAATAAAATTATTTTATTTTTTTTAAAGTGTGCAATTTCGGTTTTGGAATATTATTATACAATATTAATATTACCTACGCCAAATTTTTTTTAATATTCAAATAAAATTTATGCTGTTACGTTTTAGATAAATTGATAATAATCTTATATGTACATTGGTGGACAACAACTCTCATTATCGTGAAGTACCTATGCAAGCAGATTTTTCAGATAGTTTATGAAATGTGAGATAAAATAAAACTCAACTCTTGCTGACATTTTTTGGTGCAAGCCTTCTTTTTAAAAAAAGGACATTATGGACTAACGAAAAATTTACTCTTTTGAAGTTACAGCGTTTAGAAACGGTTTTTTGTTATTTAGTATATAAGTTGCATTATAATAGTTTTGTTTAAATAATAGTAGTAATAGAGGTACGCTGACATTTAGCAGTTTATTTCGTAAACAAATAATGTTGTAAAGGGTCGTGATAGTTATGAATGTTTTGCGGATAGTAATTCTACTCGTGACCCTTCTTACATACAGCCTCGTGCACGCAAATAACTTTTCAATATTGTACTTCGACTTTTGAATTGGAATGCACCATTTACTAACAATTGCTACATTATTAATCACTGAAGTAATACAAATGACAAATTTTCTTAAATATCAGTATTAAAGAAAAAAATGGCTTAAAAACATTCTATAATTTTAAATAGATCTCGGTAGGAATAACTGTATTAAATATATTATTCATTATTTTCTTACTATAACTTTTACAATTACCGAAAAAATCGAGTTCATGTTGTGTAAAAAAAAATTCAAAGTTGATGAAATGTAATCTGTAAAAAGTACACTCTTCTCGTATATGACCTTTTCTTCAATGTACGCTTGAGTAATATGTTAATTTCTGTATTTGCTTTAACAACTCTTTATTTGCACCTTTCATTACTACCTTTGTTTTCTAACCAATTCCATTTTGACTACTTAATAAAAAATTTTCCATCGTTATTTATAAAACAAAACTTATGCATTGCTATATCTCATACTGAAAAACTTATAAATTCAATTAGCCATACCTGCATTTTCTCCCTGAGCAAACTCGCCAACGAGTTAATTGAAGTGATTGAATTAGCTGGCGAATTACTTCCGGATTCATCTTCACCTGGTGGTTTAAGCATTCTCGGTGGGCTTGTGACAGATTTCCTTCTAGCATTACGCAGAGGCGTCCTTTAAGAGAATCATTCGTAAAGCACACAGGACAGATATCAAGACACTAAACAATTCGTTACACTTTCATTAGATTAAGTGCTAGAATAAGAGTCTACCACGGTAATAAATGATCTTGTAATGTATATAATATATGAGGCATTGCCTTTTGTCACAGGCATATGACCTGAAGCTGTGAGACCACAGAAAAGGAAGCTTCAATTGTGCCAAATTCGACATGCGAATTTACACAAAGGGATAAAAATAAAAAGTTAAGCGCAGAGAATTTAAAATAAAATTTCAATGAAGACAAAAATAAATACAGTTTTTATTTTTTTCTAGTGAAAGATTCATTTTTTTACGTACCGAAAGTACCGAGTACGTTTATTTAGTATTAAGATTGACACAGGTTATTATTCTATCTGAACTCAGCACTGATCTAGACCCTTGTCTGCCTTACACTTATTACAATATCCGCACTAGCAACTGCATTTGCACTTGAGATAATTGTAATAAAATATTGTAACGTCTCGTAGGTGTTTCCGGATTTAACAGCACACTTTATTAAAACAGCTTTCAAGAAAAATGATTCATTTTAATTTTTACTCTTAATTCAAAAAATTAGCTTACTTGACTTCATCTCTTTTACTTTTGTTGTTACCGTCGTCATCAATATACTGCAACTCGTCTAAATTAACATTTGAAAAACTCATGGTGAACAAGACTTCTAAGATACTAATTACTGATTTAATAAATCACATCAGCGGTTTCACGAAAACACTCGCAGACTAACAAGCATTAATTCCTTATCTAATATTTATCTCTTTCTTAAGTGTACGGATAGCGGATAATGTGTCATTTTAAAAAATAAACATTGTAGGTTCAGCACAGAACAACGGAATTTTTTTAGAATTATCGTGTCAGTCATAAATATTACATCGAGCTGTGATTGAGTGGTTTAATCTTACTACATCCCTGCGATAAAATGGTACCTACTCATATGATTTTGTTATTATAGTAAGTATGTAGGTGACTTCCTGTCTGATAAGTAATAAATTATTGAAACTCACAGGTGGCCTCAGGTCTTTTGGCTTCCATTTATGTACTCATCTTGTTAGTTAGTGACATCAGAAGATGTTTATTCAAATTTGTTTATGAACGTAAAGTAGTTAGTTGATTTGTGATAACCAAAATTATGTTTGCAGTTAACTGCACCATAAATATAAACCAAGCTTGAGTCATATGTTTTCACAACAATAAATACGCATATTTTTAATATGTAATGTGATCAAAAACAATCTTATTAAAACCTATCTCCAATGTAGCTAGGTACTTAACCGTCGAGGTCGCAAATTTTCAACATCATCAGAAAAGATCATTTTATCATTTACCCAATATTGTATTTAAACAAAGGTGCACTATATATTTTATTGTTTTTGATCTGTCATCGTTTTAAGTGCAGAATGGATACGATTTATATGTAACCATTAAATGTGGCAGATTGATTACCTATATATACCTACGCACGTGAAAAAAATTTTGTAAACCATAAATTATTTTTTTGTTTATCTACTTACATTAAATCACAACAATAGCGAAAAATAAGTAATACGTAGTATAAGAAAAACATGGTTACAAAAAAACACAAAACAGAAATTATTGTAACAAATTTGGTTCCTGTGCACTTTTAGGTTGCAACAGTTAAAATAAGTGGCATGAAACATAGTTAGTGTATCTAAATCTGCCTATCAGTAGTTGCATAAAATTAAATTTTTAGTCATAAAACAATATATCAAAATAAAATGTTAATAAATCAGAAAAAAGTGAGATAGTTACCTACTAGTTGGCATTTCATAGTCACTGTCCGTATCGTCCTCTGCATCCTCTGCGATCTGCAATAATAAAATATATTATTTTTCCAGACAACAGTGAAGAATAAATAAATAAAATACACCTTGTAAGAATCAAGAGTGTCACTTTCTGCACTGGTTTCAGAAAGGTTTCCTTCGTCGCTGCAATGCGAATTTGTTTTAATCACCACTATGTAATCCATTTTGTGATAACTTATTTCGATTATTTAGTAATAAAATTATATCCTATAGGTACATGTACCAAAAAAATTTAAATTCACCACACAACACTTCATCACGATAAATAAATGCAGTTTAAGAGGATCAACTCAATCAAGGTCATGATGAATTTAACAAACCATAACAACACTTCTTGATGTGAGGAGAGAACCAAAGTCGACACCTAAATTATACCTTTGTAAAACATATTATTAAATTCAGATAGTGTAAGACCTGATTCAGCAGCACATTTTTTTTAACTGTAAATAAGAATGATTCTGAGAAATGTGTTGTAAATTTAAATGTAATCAATGAAAATAATATTTCATAACTTTTAGTACGAGTATGATAAATTCGATTTATTAGGATGAATTTATTTAAAGCAGAGAGGTAAATAAATACTATATAAGCGGTTTTTATTAATCTCAATTATATGACGATGTTGCAAATTTTTTATTGCTGGGATTATCTTGACCCAGTTCATTTTTATTGATAATAATGCTACTAGTTATTGTATATTGTGACAGTATATGTGAAGCTTCATCAGTCAAAGATAGAGTGAGAGTAACCTACTACCTACTGCGTCAAGTTGTGGGACTAATAATAAGTAACGTGACTTCCTAATATTACTCTTGCATTAAAAATTTTAGTGATTTTAACAATATAAGAATATCTCGAAATGATGGCTTTGTTACCCACCTTAGACAATACTAAGAAGAGTTTATTTTGGAAAATAGAATATTATTTTAATTTGAGTTTGTTGTTAAAGGACAATGTGCATATAATTTCAGACTTTGGAGTACCTTTTCTTTTTGTCAGCAAGTAGATATTACGTACCTAATTAAAATCACAATTTATTTGTGAAAAATATAAACATGACTTAAACAAACTTTTACTTTATAATATCTAACTTTGTTTATTGTCTACTAGACATTATAGACGCACCAAGGTCAAGGTAGACCATAAAATTTTATACGCAAGATCTTATATTGCATGCATATTAGTTTTTATAAAAACCTCATTGGCATTCTTCTTATTTATTTTTCATCGTTTTTATTAAATAACTCGATATAGGACACAAATTATTGTTCACTATGTTACGAAATCATGATTATAACTGAAAACATCAACACAATTAATAATTAATTAATTCGTACATTTTTAAAATTTCTAATTTTTCTTTTCTAATAAGTGTTATCTTCATACATTAAACCGATACTAAAATTACTTGTAACTATATAAAATACTCTATGTTTTTGAGAAACAATATTCTACAACTTATTTTTTTAAAACGAATGGTCATATATATTTTTGCATTTAGTAATTGATCTCTTCTTGGGCTTTACAAGTATTTGGAATCACTAGGCAAAAGAATTTCAAAAATAAAATATATGTTTTTAAGGCCTAAGAAAAGAATAATCAGAATATGTAAAAATATAGGTACCTATAAGTTTTAAATATTTAAAACAAAACTCAATTGTATGTTGCTCCCCAAAAATACAACACGCACTATATTTGAAAATAATTTTATTTTTTCTTGCGTGACACTAAGGAAATATGTATCAATATCATCATCATGATGGTAAAATAGTAAAAACTAGCTTAAAAAACACGTTTATAAAATAATATATGTTCAAATTCAAGTTTCTTTTAAAAGATTTGTACATACTCGTAAATTTGCTTATACACTTTAAACGCGTAGTACAAAACATTTATTCAAGAAAGAATATGCCAAATAAAGAGCCAATTACTTAAATGTATCTAAACATTATCATAAAAACGGCAAAACGGTAACAAAAATTTGTATGTGTTAATTTCTTTCAAAGTACGTGTTTTTATACCGTCTTATTTTTGCTTTGTGTTCGACAATAATCTTATAAGAATAAGTTTGGGCTATCAAATATGACACTTTATATCGGGTGAATTTTTAAATTTCTACTCTAGTTGGACATGGCGCTGACACCAGTCGTTTGAATTTCACTGCTGATGTACGCTTCATGGCCAGCTAGAGCAAAAATTTAAAACTCCCAGGGTATTAGAAAATACAAAACAAATTTCTTCGGAGCTATTAAGTAATATAATTTATAGAATTTCGGAAGTAGTTAGTAACGTACCTAATGATGAATATGTTTTAAAATTAATATCTTCTTCATTTTTAGAAAGGTAAGATGTCATCTAAAAAAATGTATCAAATAAATCTTTATTTTCGCTTTGGGATGTATTGGGGTTTACTTCAAACGCAGTACAAATAACTTTAGAAATTTGATTAACAACAAAATCTATTAAATCTGGTTCTTCAACGCAATTTCATATGTATTAAAAAAAAAAGTCGTAGCAAATGTAGCTATGTTAAGCTTGCAAGCGTTATTAAATATACAAAAGATATAATATTCAGTTAATAAAAAAAATAGCATGCAGTTCACGCTTAAAAACAGTTCTTGATACTATTTTTATGAAAACAATATGAATTAAAAAGTAAAATAAAACAAATATAATGTAAAATTCTCTAGTTGTGTAGCAGCAAGGTAATAAATATGTTCTATGGCATGCAGCCATGACATCAGAAGATCAAAAATTAATTTATTAGGTACCATTAAATAAAAACGTTGGACATGACAATACATCGCAAAGGAAAAGCACAACTGCCAACATTCGTGCGTTAAGTATCATCTCACACATTAATTGGGTAAGTAACAATTTTACTCTCCTTAATTTTAACTTATAGGAGTAGTCATTATTCGCTTTGTCTATTAATTAGTTTTGTATGTCACGAATCTAGTTTCAACAAGAAATTATTACATGTTTAGAGATTCATATGGTAAAAATGTATGCAAACAACTTTACTCCATTAAAAAATGTTTTAATTTCCATTCTCAGTAGTTGTTCAAATTTCGAACTCGAAAAACTTAAATAGTTTATTATGTAACAACATTACTGCGATATTATATGTAACGTACAAATTCATGTTTACAAAAAATTAACAACAAAATTCCTAATTATGTTGTTTTCCTATTTTCTTTAAAATTATAAATCTCCTAATTTGAATTTAACATTTTGACCAAATAGCGACAGTTAAGGAACTATAAATATATACGTCTATACAACAAAGTCACTTACTTGTACGTGTTGTTTAAGGGTCTGTAAATCATCTAAATTCGGAAGAGAGATGCTATTTCTCCTAAGCGATAATCTTCTTTCAGAAACATCTCCTGACCCATCAACATTTTCGGAATCACTATCGTTATCATTTCCCACATTCAAAGCTGTTTCATAAATATCACTCGATTTAGAATCTTTAGGATCCATTGGTGGTGGGTCCACTACAATTATCGGGATCTCTTCAAAAGGTCTTACACTTATCGAATTATAGTACTTTCGGTTACTCATTTTCTAGTTATCTACTGTTAATTAAACTAACAAAAACAAACACTTGTCTACTTCAGAGGTATCACAAATAGTAATTAACTCTATAAACGTTTGCTTACACTTGTTTAGATGTATCGGTGGCGTTCAATTAATACAATTCACTTCATGTTCTCACATCAGTGATGAAAATAATTAGACATTAATGTTGCAATTATCATCTTCACGATGCGAAAACGTCTAGAAATTGTAAAAAGTATTTAGTTGCCACGAACTTATTAAAAAATAAGTTTTTACCGTGATTTAATATTCCGAATAAGTTTTAATTTCACGTGATGTTTTGCAGTCTCTTTTTACCTGCAAGAAAAAGTGCTAATTAGTATTTCACCTCCAACACTCGAGAAAACTAGATTCATTACAGTAGCATCATGCGGTGAGTTGAGTCGCCTGTGGGCGAAAATGCGTAAGATAGTTAAATAGTATGAAGACGTAAATATTTGGTCATTAATTTTATTGTGTTAATTGTTAAACACAAGTTAAGTCGATCTAGGTCAGAATAAACTCGGCATAAGTAAGTGACAAAATGAACGCTGACATTTTACTATTTGGCAAATTTACATAACTACACACTTTAGCATTAGATTTCGATTATATGAATCCATTAATATTGATTAATTTAGCAGAAAAATGACAAAGATAGTAAGATCAGTTTTGGTTGTTTTCTAAACTTGAAACTATGTTAAATACATTTTAACAAACGTGTTTAAAATCTAATTACTACAACACGTATTTCAATACATTGCTACACCTACTAGCGAGAACAATAATTTAAGTATGTACTTACTAAGTATATGTACAAATTTATTTTAATGAAATCATTATCAGTGTGTCTATCAAAGTTATAAATATTTCCTTAATAATTTCGTTGTAATAAGCATGGCGTTAAATCTTGTCACTAGCTTAGAAATTGTTTAGTTATTACTGTAACCGAAAGTAATGTTCTAGTTACTTACCCTTTAGTAGTTTCTGGCCGGTAAGCATAGTACAATAGCCAAAAAGTACCTATTCACACTAGAATTTCATTTACAGTACTGAATAAAAATACCTACAAACAAAGGATTACTAGTGATACAATATAAATCTCTAAATACTTTTAGTCCTTCAAACAATAACATTGCTTCATAGAAAGGGATTATGGTCTTAGTACCTCAGATATGAAATAAACAGAACCCGTAGCGCATTTACTCACAATAATTGTTAATTAAGAAAGCGCACTGAACACTTAGCCCTTGCCGTTTTGACAATCAGCAAATATCTGTCTGAAGAACAACACTACGTCGTAATATTTCTTGAAGATAAGTTCTTCCATTTGACCGTGATGATGTGTATGACTATGAATTAAGTAAAGGCAGCAATTTTCGTATGAATAAATTCATCAATTTTGTACCAACTCTAACAACTTCCTACACGCAACAGTTGATAAAATTATAGACTTATTTGTTGCCATGTGTGCTGGTTTTGAAAGAAAACGTGCAGTCGCTAAAACTTGCAAAAATATTTTATTTTAAAAAGAGTCATACAAAACAACAAAATAATCAAATTAGTTTTGCTTATTTACAAAATGCAAACATTTTTAAGGTCTCAGAACAAGATAATTAAACAGTTCTGTGTATAAATAGCGATAAGAATAACAAATTTCACCTTTTCTTCAACAGGAGAAATATAATAATAATGTTCAACCACAATTAAAGAACAGTTGGGGTTGGTTTATTAAATACAATGTTATACACTTCGTCAAACGTACTAACAAAATGTACTTCCAAACCATCTGTAATAAATTTTGGAAGATCATTAAAATCTTTTTTGTTTTCTTCAGGCAATATGATGCATTTAACTCCAGACCTTTTAGCCTATAAAGATATGTAAGAAAATAATAATAATAAAAATGAAAATCAAACTCACCGCGATTGTTTTTTCTTTAATTCCCCCAACAGGCAGCACTTTACCCATTAGAGAAATTTCACCAGTCATAGCCATATCTTGTCTGATTGGTTCATTCTTAGCCAATGATAACAAAGCAGTTACTATGGTACAACCTGCGCTAGGTCCGTCTTTAGGAGTAGCGCCTTCTGGCACATGCAAATGTAAATGACTAAAACAAACAAAAGTAATAACAGAACTTACTCATATTTCTAAAATACACCTTGTTTGTAAGAATTTATTGGTTTTATCTATTTTGTACAAATAATTTCTGGCAACAGTGAGCGCAATTTTTGCAGATTCTTTCATTACATCTCCTAGATGACCAGTTAACTCTAAGCTACCTTCTGATTCTTTCTCAAATGGAGGCTTTCTTGTCGTTGTTTCAATATACAACGTTGATCCACCTATACAAAAAGTTATTATATAGTTGAAGAAAAAAAAAAGGAAAGTTACCCATGGCAGTCCATGCTAATCCCATTACAACGCCTGGTGGTGTTGTAGGATACATTCTTTCTTGCGAAAATACAGGTTTTCCAACGAACTCTTGCAAGTTTGTCACAGACACATCTACAAAATTGGCTTCTTCTTTTACAACTTTGTAAGCAACTTTTCTAACAACCTTTTCTATATGCTTCTGTAAATTTCTAACACCTGATTCACGACAATAGCTTTTGATAAGGGTGTTTAAAGCGGCATCGTCGATTTTAATATGTTGGTCATTTAATCCACTATCTTTCATTGCTTGCGGAAGTAAGTATTTAGTTGCAATGGCTAGTTTTTCTTCTGCTACATAACCTGACATATCTATCATTTCCATCCTATCTCTTAAAGGTTCAGGAATGGTGTCAACAATGTTGGCTGTACATATAAAAAGAACCTTTGATAAATCTACAGGAACGTCCAAGTAGTGATCGAGAAAGTTTGCATTTTGTTCAGGATCTAGAAGTTCTAATAAGGCTGAGCTTGGATCACCAGAGTAACCTCTGCAAGTAAGATGTAATCCTAACAGTTGGTTTTTTGTACATATGTAGATACAAAATATTATATTAACCTACCCCCATTCTATCATTTTAATTTAAAAAGTACGAGGTATAGATTCCAAAAAAACATTTTCACATTTTTGTGCAGTTTTTATAACATATTTTACTTTTTACTGTTAAAAATACTTAAAAAAACTGTTTTCCTGATATATTAATAGCTAATGTTTTGTAAATGTAATAACATGTAGAGAAAAAATTAAATAAAATTGAATGTAATTTTAAAGGTCAAAATAGGTCCAAGTTGAAAAAAAAAAGACATCACTGCTTAAACGCTGCCTCCATTACACATATGTAGTAAAGTAAGTATATTTCTTTACAACTTTTCAAATACATATATACGTCAGATATTTTCCATTATTTTTTTGTTATAAACTATAATATTGCTTCGCTGATAGTGTGTAGTAATACGTACTTGCCAATTTTATCTACTTCATCAATTAGTACCAATGGGTTCTCAGTCCTCGTTTTCTTTAAACACTGGATGACTTTTCCTGGCATTGCACCAACGTAAGTACGCCTATGGCCTTTAATTTCAGCTACGTCAGTCATACCACCAACGGAAAATCTAAAGTATTCCCTATTAAGAGCTCTTGCTATAGACCTCGCTAAAATCATTAAATTAATAAGGTATTATTTTACAAAAAACTCTCTACCATACCAATGCTAGTTTTTCCGACACCAGGAGGTCCATGGAAACACAAAATTTTTCCCTGTGTAGAACCTTTCAACTGACTAACTGCAATAAATTCTAATATTCGTCTTTTAATGTCTTCCATTCCATAGTGATCTTGGTCTAAAATTTCTGATGCTCTTTGTAAATTTAAATTTTCCTCACTATATATGCCCCATGGAAGAGATGTCAACCAGTCCAAATAGTTTCGTGTGACACTAAATATACCTAAATTAAAGCAGTACAAACAAAAACAACTATACGCACTTAAATTCCGAACTGTGACTCTCCAAAAAATTGAGTTTGCTTAACTCTTCTTCAATAACAGAGCTCACAGCTTCCGGCAAAACCTTATCTTTGATTCTCTCCCGAAATTTATCACCAACAGCATCTTTATCTTCTTTTTCTAATCCTAACTCTTTTTTAATTACTTTAAGTTGTTCCTGTAGGATGTATTTGCGATGGTGTTGCTTAACCTTTTCTTCAACTTCTTTCCCAATTTTTTGTTGCAGTTTTGACAATTCTAACTCTTTTTTCAAGAGGGATAAAGATAACATAAGTCTTTTTGGAATCTACAAGATGCAAGTTATCTCTCTAGTAGAAAAAACAAGTATCGAACTCACATCCATTTCTTCTAGTACTTCTTGGAGTTCTTTAGCTTCAGCAGCCGTAAGTGCAGCTCCTAAGTCACTCAGGTAAACAGGGTTATCCACAACCCTTTGACCTTGATGCATCATTTGCTGCAAACTGTCTCGATATATAGAATTTAAGCTAATTATGTCACGTATAGTCTTGATAACTTCATGAGTTAGCGCTTTAACTTCCTCAGTTTGTTTAAATTTATTGTGTACCACATTTTCAACTTCTGCCATCAAAAACATCTCTTTTGATGGATCCTTTGTTTCTTTTTTCTCTTCTGGTTTGGTTTGACTAGTTTCTGGTGTTTTTGGATCTGCTGTTTTCTTAACGCGATTGTTTCTATGTTTTCGTCGACGTTTCTCTGCGTCATTTTCCTCTACAAATATGTTCATTGTTGTTTTAAAAAGTGGAAAGGTGAGTTTCATTTCTGCAGCAAAACGGGCTGCTTTGTAATTTCTTACAGTATAGTCAATGCAGTTTACAAAAATTGGTGGTTGTTAAAACTATTTAAAACAAATAAGCGACATTTATTAACATTAAAATCAAATTCGTCGGCGTTTCGCGTGGTTAAATTACATTTATTGAGATTAGAGATGAAGTTGCACTGGCAATATTGGAGCACAGCTTATTTAAAAGAACCTTGTTAATGACGTACCAAAATTAATTTGTTCTGATGATAAACAACACAAAATTAAGTGATATATGACATTAAAATTGATATACCTAATAAAATGTTAACATTTTCAACTATTTTTCATAGGTTTTGATGTTTCGCTACTGTATGTGTAAGCACAGTGTGAGGCTTCATATCATCTTGCTTATTTGAAGTTTTGCAATACAATACATTGTTAGTAAAGTTTCTATACCTTTAGGTGTTTCTTGATCAATGTCCAAAATTTGTCCAGTAATCTTAATTCTGCGATGTGCCATTACCACAAGCCTCAAGCGATCTCCTAAGTCTTGCATTTCATGAATTTGAGCAAAAACTCCAACATTGTAAACATCATTAACATTATTTACGACTTCAACATCACTTTCTTCATTTTTCTTTAAAAAGATCCCACAATATGGTTGATTTAATTTAACTTTTCGACGAATTAGTTCAATTAGCTGTGGTTGAGTCAGCTAAAAATTTTTTCTAAAATAATGAACTTTACTGCATTAACCTTTTACCTCTATTAATTTGATAAATCGTGGGAAGACTATATTACGACTTATTGCGATAACCGGTACATGTGGCCAAACTTCGGGCACCGCCACAGTGGCTGGTAATTGAGTGTTATAAGTGTCTTCTTCAGGGGGGCGACCATCACCATCAGAATCATCTTTAGAACTAAAAAACCTTACACCAACACCGATTGCTGCGTTAAAATAATTATTCCTCGACAATTTTAAGTTACTATTGTATAATTTAAAGTCTGATGTCTTTGGTGAGTTGGTTATGAAGCCCGATGGAAGTGAGGTTAAGCAGCTTGAAGAATATACATAAAAATTTCTTTTTGCTTCAACCCGTTGCAGCGAGCGAGGCAGAATGCGAGAATGTCCAAGTGCACGTGAAAAATATGACATTTTTGATGATACAATCAGTACATTCCAGAAGATCCACTAATACCGGAGTTTGTTTAAAAATGTCACAAATGTCTATCACCTGAACGTCATTTTCGTAACAATCGTAATACCAACTCAGTAACTCAATACTCAATTGCACTATTACTTTCTTATTCGTTTCCAAAGTCCCCAATGATATATTACTAATCTAGGGACTTTCATTTCTTTGAGATTTCTCACCGCCACCCGTGGCCAAAATTTTTTATGTGTTTTCGTTTCCAAATATGCAACCAGTATTACTATATAGTTATAACCAGACAGGTTCATTCAGTTCCAGTTAGATGAATCTGCTAACATGTATCTAAATAAATAGTTTTTCGTTTTTTGATTAATTTTACTCGACTGTCTGTTTGCGAAATGAAAAATTAAAAAAAATTCCATTGGGCCCATAATTCGTTATAAGTTATAAATAATTATGTACAGACTGCACCAAAATTATGACAAATTAATTCTTGCAGTTAAATTTTATTCAACTTTTGCTAACAATGTTTTTGAATTCCGAAAAAAAAGCGATATGCTTTTAACTTTAGAAAGTGTGATGGAAGAAATTTCGATGCTGCCGCTCGTCTATAAGCCAGGCAATACAGTGCGTGTTAAGATAAGGCTAATTTTGGCAAATGAGATACCCTCTAAGAAAAAAGAGGGTCGGTGGACCGTGCTAGTAGCTGTAAAAATAAAACTGACATTGACAAATGACCTACTCTCTAAAAAAATGAAGAGTAGAGGGTATTTGGCAAAATCAATTTTATCTTGGCAAGTATTGGCCCTGCCCACCCACCCTTTATTTTCGTCAAAGGTACGCTATTTGGCAATATCAATTTTATTTTAGCAAGTACTAGCCCCGTCCACCCACCCTCTGTGTTCTTAGAGAGTAGGGTATTTGCCAAAATCAGTCTTATTAGTAGCTGCTAACATAAGACTGATATCGGCAAATGACCTACTCTCTAAAAAAATGAAAGGTAGAAAGTATATCATTTGGCAAAATCACTCTTATCTTGACAATAAATTATTATAATCTATCACAAAAAATTTGGTATTTTTAATTACTAAAGGAGTTTATAATGTGAGGGATTATAGCAGTGGTAAAAAATTTCACGAACTCCATTATAAACCAATATAATACGCTATTTTATAGTTGACTAGTCTTAAATCAACAGTTAAATCTTTAGATAAAAGCGGGGATAAAAGTCTGAGAATTAGCAACCCATGCCTATAGTTATATGGTTTTTAATTTTCTGGCACAATTTGTCAATACCGTAAAGACGGATTATAATAAGGCTTAACGTTTTCTGTCTTTAACCCCGAAGTAATAATCGCAGTTCATATTTTAGCATCATTGTCATTTATAGAGCTTCGACTGTACCGTAATTTAACATCAGTTGTTATTGTTGATTCTACGACAACTGGTCGCAAACAATTGATCGCGCGACAATTGATCGCAAGCAACTCGTCGCAGCACAATTGGTCGCACGCGACAATTGATCGCAGCGACAATTGATTGCACGTAAATTGATCGCAGCGACAATAGATCGTACGTAAATTTATCGCAGCGTCAATTGATCGCAAGGTAAAATTCATCGGGAAGTATTTTCTTTTATTAAAACTAAATATTTTGTATTCTGAATTTTAAGTTGCAATAAATTTAGCAACCAGGTAAGGTGTAAATATCGAATTAAAAACAATTTGAATATAGATAAGTGACGAAGTTTGTAGTTGCACTTTAAAAATTAAAAAATACGAGCGTAAACACCTTGTTACATAAGATTTTTTATTAATAAATTGTCATTTTGGTTATTTTTTTTAAGAGATTGTTTCTATTTATCTCGTTTCTTATTTTACCTATTATATTATAGGAACTAGCTTCATTATAATAAGTACTCAACATAAAAACAAGTGTTTATTGTTCTTAACTAGATTACAGTTATTTAAAAAATCATATTTTTAACAACCTTTAAATTTTAACACATTTTGATACAGAATAATAATAGTACATCTAGAGTATCCATATGCAGCGAATATAAATTCCACTGGACGGATATATAATACTTATTTTAATACCTTGTAAATTGCAACGGATCTTTTACAGGGTTTGAGAAAGGTTTACGTGTATTGTAAATATATATTGCAAAAACTTTTGTTAGAGCGTCAAGAATAATTTTGTGTTACCGGGAAATCTAAGAAATGTAGGTACTTATGCAACTAAAAACTTATTTTTTAATTATTATGTGACTAGTATTGTACTGAAGAAAAATTCAGTTGTACCATATGTGGGTGTAAAAAATACATATACAGGGTTAATCACGAGAAAATTATTTCTGAAAATTATTTTTACGCAACCCAAAATACGAATACCATGTACCACTTGATACTAACAGAATTTAAAATGAAATGCTTAATTCATGATTGCTTTGAGTTTGGCAATGTCATTTTGACAATTCTGGAAAAGGAGGTTACGCGAGTGTCCATGGTGGTACCGCAGCCAATTGGAGATCTCCGCTGGCGCCGCTAATAAGTTTGTCAGGGCTTGCTTCGAGTGCCTCTTGATCTTTTGCAACCGATTAATGACGAGAAAATTATTTCTAAAAATTCCTTTTACGCAGCAAATTTATTAAAAAATATAGGTATATATTTAATTTTTTAAACTAACAAACGTAATGAAAATAATACTTTTTCACTTAAAACTGAAACGAGAGTTTTTTCACGATTTATCTATAACTTTTTAATTTGACAGTTGTAATAATTTTAAAACCATTTTTTATTAAAGAAAAATGACGTCCAACACGTTTTGAAAGCTATTTTTTTCACTCGTTTAATTGACAAACTTTAAACTTGTGAGAAGAAAAGCTTGAATCACTTACTTGAGCGTCTAATCAATAAGACGAATAATCCAAATGAACATTACAGTAGCATACCGACGAGATGTGTCAGCATTAAAAAAAATATTTTACAATATTTTCACTTTTTTGCACTTTGGTTTAGTCGGAAATGAGCCTAATAGTTACCGTTTTTATGGAACTCGTATGTATTTATTTTGACACTTTTTTTAGAAATAATGAAATTTTTGAGAATATAGCACATTAATTTATTTTCCTCATTCATAACAATTACTTATTTCTCTATAAACGCTATTATTTTTCGCCTGCGATCAATTGTCGCATGCGACCAGTTGTACTTGCGACGAATTGTGTTGCGATCAATTGTGACTGCGACCAGTTGTCGTTGCGACCAGTTGTCGCTGCGACCAATTGACGCTGCGATCAGTTGTTTGCGATCAATTGTCGCGCGACGAATTGTGCACGACGAATTGACGCGGTACCCAGTTTGATAGCCATTGTCTAAATTGCTAGCGAGATCTTGAGATATGGTCATTAAATTCGTAACTGTGGAGCGGCCTTGAACGAATCCATGTTGGGCATCACTTAAATGATGTTTAATCTGGTAATAGATAGTGTCATGCAAAAGAGATTCAAAGATCTTAGCAAAATTATTCAGAAGGGAAATAGGACGGTAGTTCTCTATGACCGACTTGTCATCTTTTTTAAGAGGGGGATAATTTTGAATACTTTCCACTGAACAGGAAAAGTTTGTGTTGACACTATTATGTTGTAGAGGTATGTTAGTGGTTTAGAAAAAATTCCGACGCAATCTTTGATCAAAAAAGCAGGAATGGAATCGGGACCCGCAGTGTTATTAGATTTTAAGTTTTTTATTTTTAAGAACACTTCGTCTTCAGATATTTCAGTGACAGAAAAGTTATTGTAAGACATAGAGTCCCCGTTGTTAACTGGGCCAAAAATATTCGATGGTTGAAAAGTTGATTTAAAATAATTAGCAAATGAATACACAATTTGATTAGGTACCTCCAGAGACTGTTTTATTCAAATAAGTCATATTGCAAGGGACACCCGAGTTCCCTTTCTTTAACTTCACAAATTTCCAGAATTCTTTTGGGTCCGATTTTATGTTTGATTCAGCTTCAGCCACAAAATTTCCATAGGCTACTCGAATTTCTTTCTTGACAAGCTTCCTGAATTGTGTAAATTCCTCACGACAAAGGACACCACATTCAGTTCAGCACAACAAGGAAAGGGAAGAAGAGAGTACGAAAAGTCAAAGACTAAAATACTTTACATGTTGACTTTAATAACCTCCAATACCTGTATATATATGTATGAATTTCTTTTTTTTAATTATCTTCTTATCAAGGAGTGCGGTACGGTACTAGTCAAAGTCTCGACGTAGAGATCATGCCAGTTAAGCACCTCTACCTGGAGTCAAGACTACTTGGATGGGTGACCAACTAGGCTTGAATCGCCCGTCCATCTGTTGTACGGATTAGTGTGTGCCTTCTCTTCGCCATCTTCGCTGACGCTGAGTGGCAAACTGGATACGGATTATGTATGCCTGTATGTATGTATGTATATATTTTCTTATCAATTTGTCTGTTATATTTAGATTTTCTATACGATTCTCGAAATTTTGCATTAAATGTTGGTAATACATGACTTGATCAGATGAAAGAATTACAAAATAAACGAATTACAACCCTGTTATGTTTCCTTAAGAAAAGATTAAAAAATCTTTCTTTTATTATTGTAAAATTAAGCTTAAAATCAAGACATTTCTTACAATAGTATAAGTTAAGTTAAAATAAGTGGGGACGCGCCATCTACTTTTATGTCCTTTTTTTAGACTTCATTATGAATTTTAATTCTTTTGCATCCCGGGAAATGCTGTAATTTTGTACTTTGATGACTTTCCTGAAGAATTTTTAACAATTTTAATGTGTTTTTAAGTCCTTATACTCCCATTTATAAAAATGGGCGTCTTTGCTCACATTTGTCGTACCAGCATTGAAAATCACAGAAATAATCAAATACGAAAACTAAATTTTGCAGCACTATCTAAGCATTGGTCTACTGTGAGATTAACTGGAAGAAAATAGAAACATTTGTTCTAAACACGTATGGTTATTTGCATCGTACATTTTTTTATATGTCAATAGTGGTCAATAATGACATTATAACTTTTCTGTTACCATTCAATTTCGTAGAATTACAAGTGTAGTGAAGATGGTATTGTCTCTTATATATAGTTATTTTGATATATCGGGAATAGACTATATTTTAAATAACTTTTTCTTGTTCTTTATTAATACATTTGTAATTTTTACTTCTCAAGTTGAAGCTAAGGAAGTATTGTAATCGAGTCTATCGGCCGACTGGTTGCGTTCATATTTTCTCGGTGGGTCATGACCCTTAGGATACGAAAAAATGGGTCCCCGTTTCTGTCTGTCACTGTCCGTTTGTTAGACAGATAATTTTCGAATCTACTAGACCGCTTGTTTTCAAATTTTATATATCTATTATGAATGGAGGAGTTACCGGTAAGACGCCTAGGGATTTTTGGACAAAGTGGCGGTACTTTCATGGCCATAACGCGGTCCACGTGGTTTTGGCTGTTTCAATCTTCCCCGTTAGTCATTTTCGCTATCACGTCGGGGTCACCGGTCATGGGTTTTAATAGGTTTATTGATGACTACAGGTTATTCTGGAAGTTCGGGTGTACGGCCGGATCGACTTGTCGTGGTGAAAACTCAAGACAGCGATCTGTTCTCTCGTCCAACTGGATTTTCTTTTCGATGGAGCTGCGAAAACCCAAGGATCCAAAAATCCCTAGGCGTCTAACCGTCAACCGCTACAATAAATATCATCCTCACCAATAATGTGATGATGTCACCTCAAAATTGTACATTACTATGTAATGTATGACATTTACTAATGGGTTCTAATTGTATAAAATTACATAGTCCCACACGCGTATAAATTATTTTTCGAAACAAATCAAAATTATATAACATTTTGCAATTTAATTTTGAATCTGCAAAACTGATGAATGGTTTGAAATCTTAAGCATGGTAAATTTTTAATCAAAATATCCCCTCCAAACATTGATGACACCTCAAAATTTTGGCGAATAAATTTTATCTAAAATGTACAAAATATGATGAGTTTTTACTTGTGATTTATGACTGCATTCATATTTTTTAGATTTGCCTATACGGGTGCTCCAAAAAAATTAATCAACGAAACAATTTATATTATTGATTAAGTCACGAATGGCTCATTCCATTTTCCCAGAACATTTGGGAATACAATCCTATTATTAGTAGTATTACATATACTGTGGTATTACACTGCACCAATCCAAGCTGATATAGTTACGTGTCCTTGCAAAAATGTTGTAAAGTAAAAACTCATTTGAAACATACGCGCAGCACGCTTCTTTATTTTTACTTTAACATCACATACGTATATTTATTTCAACTTACCAAAATATAATTCTCATAAAAAAACATACAACATTAAATTTTATAGTTTTTCGAAAATGCTGGATGTTTCGCTGTACTTTAGATGCGAGGGAAGTTCTCTTAAAACAACCTTCAACCAATTTTTATGATAAGATGCACGACACATTTACGTCTGTGTAGATTTAGATGAAGACGTATTTCAAAAAGTTAAGTAACCAAAACAGTTCTACCCAAATAAAAAGCCAGTTTTAACACAAACTAGTTATATACGCATTAAATAAGAATCCCACACCAACACCTCTAAACGAAATTAAAAAAGTGGCAAATCGTCCGATACACTCAATTACAACATTTCCTTAGCTTACGCTCGGGAAGTAAAAATGGAAGGTACAACACGCACCATGTCTTTCTTTAGTTGTTGTTTTCATTATTTTACTGTAAATAATACGCTTAGAATTTTAAAAATACACAAGTTAATAAAGTACTCGCCTACTTTATTTTTAAATTTAGTACAAGAAATTAATAAACTACGCTCTTTCATAATTATAATTACAAAGCATATATAAAAATTTTAAGCCCGCAATGACACAAATTGTTGGAATACCTCGAGAATGTGTGGATCCAAGTCTTGCGTAAACAATAGCGTCTCTAAAGTAGAACTATACTTTTGGACTTGCTCATGATGCTGTAACAGTCACAATAAAACATCAATTGTTTTCATTAAAAGTTTGTCTTACCGCCAAAAATACTTGCTGCAGTCTTCCAATGGTCCACTTGTACCAGTGTGTTGCATAGTCTCTACCATCGGTATCACACCTTACTAAATGTTCTGAAAGTATCATAATAAATCGCTGAAAAATGATCAAAAACAAGTTCTTCTGATCCGCTTGTGCTGCTTCTAACTTCTCTTCCATCCTCTCTACATATTCTTCAGTAGGTTTTTCTGCTTCAGATTGTTTTTTTTTCGAATCGTCATCCTCAGATTCACTCTCGCTACTTTCGGCACGAGCTAACTTTTCTCTAGCTTCAGCCAATTCACCACCTAATTTAATGACGTGTCTGTTCATTTTCTTAATCGTGAGGTGTAAAACTTCCCATAAGTACATTTTTGTGAATTCAGCAGTCATTTCTTTGGAGAAAATCCAGTTGGCGACGGCAGAACATTCAACAATTTGAATCTTTAACATTTTATCAACTAGAACAACCATCATCTGCTGGTGATGGTGCCATAATTCGAACATGTTTCGTAACACGCAAATTTGGGCTTCTTCAGATTCTGCTAAAATCTACACAAAAAATAAAATAGCGAAAACATAAAATATATATCAAAGTACCTTAAACACGTAGAGAAATTTAGATATCGCTGCAAAACTATGTGAAAAGCTTTTGGAACCTAAGTTTAATAAAGTTTGGACAAACACGTCGATTTTGAGTGGGTTAAATCTGCTGTCAGTCTCTTCTTCTGAACGTGGGTTAGGAAGATCTTTTAACACTCCCAGAACTTCCTCAGGAGTGCATTTTTGCCGGATTGACACTACGAGTTGATGAGCAGCCGACGTACCAGGAAGAGATGCTAAAAACAATGACTTATGAGTTATGCACTAAATTGCAGAGAATGTTACAAAAACAAAAGAATTGTGCATTTTCCACAACTATAAAACGACTAAGAGACGATTCGTTATGCATCACAAAAATTTCATAATTTCGGAAAGATTTCACCATCGCAGGAAGCTACTGTTGCTTAGCATTTTTTCACAATTCCTATGATTTTACTGATGCGCAGAATAAATTAATTCTGTGTTCTACTTACTAGAGTAGACATTTCAATGTCATTTATCATAATATTATTGAGAAATTGTTACAAAAATTTACATACATTTATAGAAAAGATCGTAATCTTACAAAACTAACAAATTGCCTATTATTATAACAAATTTTTACTTCCTCGAATTTACTACTAACCAACTTGTATTAAAACGGAAACGAACAAAGTTCATAAAACCGGAATTTAACACTCCAATAATACAACACAGTTTCAAGTAATTGTGATGGAAGCGTCCATTGCAGTACTCTAAATAAGTACTCATTGTTTTTAATAACAAACAAAATAGATTATCTTCTCTTTAACGGTTTCATTACGCAACTTTAATAACATACAATTTCGAAGAAATCGAATTTTCCCTGTATTTTAACGTTATAATTATTGCAAAAATTTAAGCATGCTTGCTCTGTCAACTTTTCCCGCATTATTATAGAACGCAACCTTTTTCTACCGTGACGTTATGTCAAATGCGTATTGTTATGATTGTGCGCTTGTTGTTTTCGATGCTTAAGACAATTGTAATCTACATCATGTAACATGCACTTTCATTATTGTTTTTTTTTACGTTTCGAAACCCACAAGCGTGAAGATGCGACTTTCAGATACGAACACGCTAATTCAGAGTCCGTTTTTTCTTAACGGGGCAATTAAGTTCAAGGTAGAAGACCAGACGTGGTTTAAATACAAATTGTGTTTTAGACATCAGAAAAAACTTCTACTGAATGAAAATTTGAAAAAGGAAAGTCTTCACTAATACAAGTTTCACAAGTACGAGATGGATATCATCAGATTTAATGAATTTGTGCAATAAAAATAAAAATATTTTATTCTGGGAAAGGACTGTTAAATTTTACGCAAATAGGGTTTTAGGTAACGTAACAAGAGTGCAGGACGTGGTTTCCATAAAGAAAAATATGTTTATTTGGAAATCGAACAAAGTGTTTGAAATTTTTTTTTTTGGTTACAAGCTCGCTATTTTGGCTTCGTAAATTCCAAAAAATAAAAATAGATTAAAGTAGAATGTATAGAAGTTTTGTTGTTGGTCAACCTCGAGTAATGTATAGTCTTTACCATTTCTATTGAAACACCACTTGTTAATCGTAAATTTGGCAACGTTCATATTCAGACAATTTTCTAACTAAAAGCCGTTGTCAATCAACCGAAAGCTGTTACCAATTGCTAAATTTTAAGCAAAATGTAGCAGGTGGTGTTTCAATAAAAATGGCAAAGACAATAGGTAACAATCTGTCAAATATTTATTTGGCAAATTTGACAGTTAGTGAAATTCGTGATTTGACTGGTATTCCATTTAGTAAGAAGGTAACGCCAGTAATTTTGTGAGCAACGTGAATGGACAAAATTTTTTTGGCGGTTTGCCATCTTGACGAAAAAAATTTCAGAATAATTGGTTTGGGATTTTGAAAATTATCCGTCCAAAACAATTTTTCGACAGAAAACATACAAAGAAGAAAGTTTATTTATCGGTTATCGCAATTACGATTTATTTAAGTTGAAATTCGGGAAACATGGTACACTGTGGTTATTGTTTTATTGTAAAATATATATCAAAATAAATAAATGTATCAACATTTTTACTAAAAATTTTGTTCTGATATGCAGTTAATATTATTCGTACTTCAGAGGTCCAAGAAGTTCGGCGCAAATAACAGATTTATTTTTACAAATTGCTTTTCATCTTTTCTTTATTCTTTGATACCTCATTATTACATCAAAGATGTATGTATTTCATAAATAATTTTTTATAATTAATTTGGGTCCTTACTGTTTCAAATTATTTCTGAGTTCATTAATATTTCTCGTTTTTTTTTACATCAGCGACATTTTAAAATATTTATTAGTGATCTCGGCAGATAAATTAATTTTTCATGCTAATTTTAAAAACAGCGAAAAAATCATCAATTACATTTTTAAGTGCTTGCCTTTTTAGTTTTATTTAATTCAAGAAAAATTTACTATTCGTCTTGATAAAATAAAAGTTAGAAAAATGTCCTATCCTATTGTATTTAAAACGCGAATTATGAATTAATTAATTTATAACAAAAGACGATAAAGTTTTATACGTTTACATCTTGTTAGCAAAAATACAAGGTGGGAAAGATTACATAATTGTTAATTATTTTCAACCCGTGAATATAAAACAAACTCAAAATATTTTATGTAAGAACACACTAAAAAAGTCAGTCAATGACGTTAATTATAAAATGAAGAGCGATAATTCTGACACGATATTAGTCAACAGTTTTAACAAACAATGAAGTTTTGAACTTATCAAGATCTTGCGACAATACAAAATTTATAATCGAGTAGCCAATGAAAAACATCTTTATTAATAATTAAAAAAAATCCCAGTGTTACTCTTGTACAATACAGAAGGTCAAATTTAACAAACCGCCACCACAAATATCAATAGTAATTTACAAAAAAACCAAATCTTTATTACATTAACGAAATTATCTTTAATGAGGCCATTTTTTGGATAATTATGGTCCTACTGTCGTAGAAATTAGCAAGCATGCATTAACACAAAACCGTTTATTTTAATCACGATGATCAGATGAGAAGAAATTAAAAAAATAAGATAATAATCTCGGCATGTGTTTGAATGAGGTAAGATTATTGCACACATAAAAAAGTAATTATTGTTCATCAGTGCGCAGAAAAGTAGACAATTGTGCGCGTAGATATCAACAATTATGTCGAAAGCTCATGGTACCATCGGTGGGGTTGCTGAATGGGTCTTCCAGCGCTAAGAGGAAAAGCAGTGTATCATAGTAACGCGTGAGTGACATGAGTGACTCTCGAGGGCTCCACTAAACGTAGCATGGGATACTTTACCACAATTTATATTTTTTTATATTTGGTAAGAAACAAAGTGAAATATAATTATAATAAAATTTGTAAACATAACACGCATTGATAAATGCAATAACTAACCATACCAAAATTAATTTAAGACATATTTCGTATTTCTTTCGAAGATTGTACTTAAACTTTGATCACATATATTCATATCATATCAAGGTTATTAAAAGGCAACTGCATATTTTAAATAATTCCATTTTCGTTCCACTTTACTCAGTTTTACTTTCAGTTAATTAGAGCTTGTGAAGTATCATCCATTACGACAAGAATAGACCATCAACCCGTGCGAAACTTTCGTCGCCACACTGGACCCCCTCCTTTCACAGATTGGGAATTAGGGCTACGTGAAGCCGTCCATCAGGCCCTTTTAAGGGAACATTATACAGACCCCACCCTTCGTGAACAGCTACTTCAAGCACCTCTACTAGGACGCCAAAACAACGCAAGTCCGTTTGGCGACATCGCTGTTCTTGCCAGAGGCCAACTTTACATCACAGCTGATGGATTCAAATTCGTGCAAGATTCAGATCAAGAAGATTGCGATTGTCACAATCCAAGATGCGTTACATCATCACAATGTCAATTGTGGACGAGTCTAGGCCACCACCATAAACTGCTTTCGTTGTGGACTGTGAAGAGAATACGACACAGGGATCCACATTATGGACACGTTTTTGAAATAGAATACACAATATCTCCAATAACGTCTGTTATTAGTGAAGAGTTGGTACGAAGACACGGCTATTTCAATTACAATGTTCCTGGACATATTTTCGTGGTTAAGAGTGACCCTCGTTTGAATTCCGCATACTATCTGAACGGGAATGGTGATAAATGGTACAAGAACCAACAGCCTGCGGAGCAACATCGAGATTACAAAGAGCACGGAAGTGGGCATTTTAAACCGGGAATCTTGATAGGTGTCAGTCCTGATGGTTACAAACACGTATTGCATAGTTTTCCCGGATTTTACTCATCTTACCATAACGATCAGACTACAATCGATCCAAAAGAATACGAATTGTATAAGAAATTGATCGAATCGCTAGCAGCAAAAACTTCTAATGTGCCTCATAGATTCTCGGTTACCTCTGAGAAAACAACGAAGCCTGGTGTTTTGACTACAACGTTTGTACCAGTTTTACAAACAACACTTGTTCAGGTGCTTGACGGGCAGTTGGTACCACTGACAGAGAGTACGTTCCAACCAACCACTACGCTTGTGAGATTTCCAACAACTTCTCCAGCTCAAGTGACGAAGTATTCGGAACCTGATCAACTTTACCATACAACGACAACAAAGGTACCAACGTTAGAACCACCCAAACCTATTACAGTACCCATGACAACAACAATTCATTATTATACTCCTGTTGAAGATACAAGTAAACCATCAACTGCCACTACACCTAAAAGAGTGATCGCTACGACTTCCAAAATTCCGAAAAAACCGACGACCTTGCAAGAAATAGATAACTTCGATATATTCACAACTAAGCCTGTACGAAAAACTACCCGAAAATCTAGTACGGTAGCTCAGAAAACTACACATGCTGTAACTACTGAAGCAGAACAAGTTGAGCTATTTCCTTTTAATACTTCAACTGAACCGATGAAACCGGTTACGGAAAGTTCGAAACAAACAAGTCCTGATTCTGTAAGTGAACAACTGCCGCCACCAGACAACGGAACGGATACAACGATAGCATACATATCAAGCACGGTGACTCAAGCTCCTACTTTCAAAACGGAGACGGTTGCTGCAACAACACCGAAGAAGACTAAAATAGCGACAACTACAAAAAAATTGATTTCGACGTTTGCTCCATCTGCACGTGAAGAAATAACTACCGTTATTGAAAAGATTCCATACACAGAACAGAGAACTACTGTCATTTTACCCGTACCTTCAACACAAGAGGAACGAACAACACCCCTTGGTCGTGTCACCGAACAACCAAAAACTACCACAGTGATCGATAAGATATACACGCTGACAGCCACACCTTCCACAATCGAAAGAAAAACTACTTCCATTCCACAAACAACTACCTTTGTAGGTGTACCTTCTATTCCCGGTACAACTATTTTTGATAGAGGTACCACACAAATTTTCACGATTTCAGAAGAAACTATACCTTCAACTATTGCTAATCCAACAACTCAAACAACTACGATTTATACAAAACCAACCACACTGTTTGAATATAATTTTGATTCGATAACTAGAACTACTACCGGAAATTCTGGTAGTACCACCAATACGTTACCCTCAACAACAAATCATTTTCCAAGCACAGAAACAATAAAGTATACGATTCCTACTACCACCACACACTACTATTACACTTTTGAAACCGATGTACCAAAATCAACGGTCACAACAGAAAGTACTACATTAGCATCGACTACGAATAACAAGTCTACTTATCAAGACGAAGAAAGCACGATTTCAACACAAGGAATAACTTCAAGAACCACAAAAAAGCAAAAAATATCCTCTACAACAACCAGCGACTTCTTGGTAGATTCTGAAATAAATACGCACATAAATGCAGTATTAGACACGAGAAAAGATTTTAATGAAGACGATATTTTTGGTGAAGTACCAACTAAAGCAACTACAACACTTCCAGAAACAACTACAAAACGCGCATTTCAGTCTGATTTAGATAGGGCTCTATTTGGTGGTAGACGATCGAAACAGATTAAACTTAGTTCAAAAATAACAAGAAGACCACCAACAGCAAACACCACCAAAATAATTTACTCAAATTTTTACGTGCCGTCGATACAAACTTCGCTTACCAGGAACGGTTTAATTGAAACTACGACTGGTTTCGAAGGTACTACAGAATTTAGGCCTTCAACAGATCAAAGTTACAGTACGTCAATCAGTTTTGAGGTAAATAAAAGGAAGAGCACTAAATCTACGAATGCCTTAGAATCAACAACTAAAGCCAGTTTAGTTCGAAGTAATAGAAAACCTAAATTTTATAAAGCACAACTACCGCGAAACACGGAAGTTGGGAAAATTACAACGGAGAGGAGTAAAAGTCAAACAAAGAAAGTTTTTGATGATGCTGCCCAACAACTGGTAAATCATGCAAAAACAATTGATTATTTGCATAAAAAAACATCTAGACAACCCAAATACAGACGACGAAGTTTTACAACCCAAAGAAGTCTGAGGAGAAGTAGCGTCCACGAGAATAACAACTCAAAAAAAGTAGATACATAGATTTTAGTTTTTAAAAACGGTATAGTAAGAAACGTGTCCCAGTTTTTTCGTCCTTAATTTACTTTGAGCGGAATATATCATTAAAAAAAATTAAGCGAATAATGTTGATGTGATTAAAATAATTTGTAAGTTATGTTTGGGCATGAACTAAATTCAGAACATATATTTAATATTTAAACTTATTTCTAACTAAGTTATTTACTCAATGTGGTATATAGATACCATTTCACATTAAAAAAAAAGACTAGCTTACAGATTATCTAAATCACATTTGATCAAGCAATTATGATATCATGCTCATCGTAAATGTGTATGGAAATAATTAGAACACTAAAAGTGTACGTCTAGTTACCATTCTGTGATAAAATCTTAAAACTTTATTTTAAAATTTTCTCTTTCAGATTGTAAAATTTTAGAAGACATTTTAAAACAGCACATTCTTAAAATGGAATTGTTAATAATTACTAAAAATTTTATGATACGCATAACAACTAAATAATCATTAGTAGGTCTATTAATTTCTTATGCGGATGTTTGTAACGACAAAAAAAATAATTATGTAAAAAAACTTAAGATTTCGAAAAGATTTGAAAATGTTTATTTTGTTATATGTATTGTATAAATAAATAATAAATATATTTTGATTACCATTTTTTATTCTTTCAGCCAATACATATATCAGAAAAATCGTGTGCAACGTTAACAGCTCATTATTAACCTTTTGCATATTTTAACTACATTTTAGAAATGAATGAACACACAATCTCATTAATTATTTCTTTTATTCTTTAATAACTATTCAAATTATTTAATTCTGTGTGTCACAAGACTTACAAGTCATATACGTGCTACTAAATAGAACTAGAATCAAATTGAAGTAGTTCACCCAACACATTCATTCACCAGAACCCTATGACTGGGCATTACACAGGGTGTTTCACCTTTGCTTGTACTCAACCTTTTCATTTGTGAAGATAAAGTATCGAAATTCTAAACTACTTTTTTGGCTGATTTTATTACCAAAGCCGGATCCGTGAGGGTAACTTTCAAGTTCCCATAGGTTCGCGTCCTCGCTGCATTTAGTAATGGTTAACTACGCTTGAATTTACACCATGTATGTTAACATTTCCCTGAATATTTTCCTCTATAAAACTGAGTTTGTAATGCGATGATCTTTGCGTAATGTGTAGCTTCATACACCTTCTATCCTCAATTTTAAAATTTTCACTAAAATGTACCTATTTTGCAAACGAAATGCCAGATTGTATTTTGCACTTTAACTACTTGTGCCAAATTAAGTTTTCCTTGTACCAACTTTATTTGCTATCCACGACTGATTTTAAAAAGTCGAGAATAGGTTGTGATTTTGAGTTTTAATGCATGTCGAACGTGATATTGCCATCGCGAGCTATTCCAAGCTTGGTACTTGGCGTAAGCCCCGGATCTAGATCTAGATCACATGGATGCGGTATCAGTTTTTTTAGAAGACAATCTAGAAGAAGTTTACGTGAAAACGCCAGAAAAGTAACGTTTTCAAACTATAGAAATCTGTGTATGGCTAAAGCAGAGTGGATGAAACTGGAACATGAAAATGGACGCGTGTGTTCAAGAACATTAAGCTGCATCAGTCAAAGGGAGATTACTGTATACTATATTTACTTCAAGCTTACTGAGCCAAACCTGATCATCGTTACTGCATGTGTTGATGATATTTTGGTTTTTGTACTGATTTAAAACTTAAGGAAGAATTAAAAAATAATGAATGCGTTTCTAATTCAACAGTTTAAGCCCAACTCAGTAAACAGCGCATTAGATCACAGTGTTAAAGTTAAAACTCAATAGGAATGTAGCCGAAAATGAAAAAATAAAAAATATTAGGTATGGTGAGCATGAGCAACAGATCTGCCCTAAATAGTATTTGCTGTAAGTTTGATAATAAATGCAATAAAATTCACTAAAATGCGGTAAAGAGGGTTAACTGATACAAAAAGGGAACTATTAACAATTGTCTTGACATTTAGGAGAATAAGTCTTTTACAGTATACAAAAAAAAATTACAAGATTATAATTAACTTACCTGCTCCTTCTTTAGCATATTTGTAATCAGGTTCTGGCTTGACAGGTATAAAGCAGCTAAAAGAATCTGGTAAGATTTCCCTCACTCGTTGATGATACGACAACCTTTTTAAAAATAAAGTTAGTTCTTTTTGTTATCATTGTAAATACTCACATACCTCATGGACTTTAACATCGTCTCTCTTATAAATTTAGGTTTTGGATGTTCCAAATCTAACGTCAAACAACTATCCCAATCTTCCCAAGACCATCGAAATTGGAAATTACTCAAATGATATGAAAACCAAGTCACAAATCTGTCAAAACATGAAACGTTCATGGAATCAATTCTCATGAAGAGCATTTCTGTTGCTTGAGCTAATACTTGTGGCATAGTTGAAGGTTGTAATTTGCAAAGTTCTATTAAAATGGCTCCATAAGCAATTTCAAGATATCGAGGCGTTGGCATGTGAAACAGTTCAGCAAAAATACACTCAACTATGCAATATTCGAGCGGAATCTTTAATTTATATGGAAAATTCAATAGATGCGCTGCACAATCTTTTCTTTCCAGATGATACATTTCAATTATTGAATGCAAGTGCTCTTCAATCAAAAACCTTTCAATAGAGTGAGCACCTGGTAAAATAGGGCCTTCTGGGCAGTCTGTATAATCAAATAGACGGAAAACAACCCATGGCATTGGGTATTGGTATGAATCATGATGAGGTGGTGGTAAAATTGATGGTAAACTATGTTGTAAAGCCTCACAGAGTATTGAATCAAAAGCTAAATATGGTCTTGGGATGTGTTTTTCAGCCCAGTTGTCCTGCCTAAGTTTTCTGATTTGTGACCATAAACAATCAAGGTATTCTTCCTGTGGATGTGGAGTATCAACTGCCCATACTCTCAATGCATTATGATGTTTCTTGGTCCTTTTATTTAGAAATACTTCAATTTGAACCAACAGGTGTTCTAGAGATTGCTCTTTTTTCTCATATAATTCTCGCCCCACCCATGGCAATGTGCTTAAAATCGCAAAAACATACCAATCGCGGCGTACCTAAAATAAATAAATTAGTCTAGAGAAGTAATGTAATACAGCAAGTACTTGAGGGACATTATCTTCATTAGCAGCGTCAATCATGTTGTCCAATAACTGTAGAAGTGAAGGTGCTGATACCACATGACAGTTTACCAAATCTGCCAAGAACCGCAAAGCATATCTTGCAGCATCCCACTTACAATTCTTCAAAGATTCTTTAAAATTCTTAACCATGTACTCAACAAAATCACCCCCAAAATTATAATTTTTTACATTCAATAAACCCACTAATGTGGTATAAATAGTGCATTTTTCTGGCATTTTGATAGCGCAATCAGTCAGAATTCTCAATATCTTAATACGAAAAGTCGACAAGTCTGCTTCTAAGACACTAGCCAAACCTTCAAGGTTTGATTCGAGGGAAGAGGTGCTTTTTTCACCTACACGCAAAATCAGAGACTCCAAGCGGTCTTCTATTTCTTGGTTTTCGGATACACGTCGTCGTTTGCGATAGGCACGGTCTGTGAAGAAGTTTATACATTATGATAATTGTGACGTAGGTTATGTAAGTTAAATACCGTAACCGTCCTCTTCTTCGTGGGGTCGCCTGCGACTCATCTTACTTTTAAGAATACACTTGTTTTGAGTAAAAAGTGATAATTATCAATTGCGACCCATTTAACCAAAAATTCGGCGTCGTCAACGCCGTCACGCACTTCACACGCAACTGTCACTGATCAGTGATCACTGTCAAAAACCTCAGATAAATGTCAATTAGTGGAAAATGAAAAGTTACTAAAGTGGTTGTTGTTCTCTAATTTTATACAAATAAAATTAATCAAAAAAAACCTTTTGTTTCTTTTTTACTGTTGTGAATGTCTTATTATATTCCTTTGGCCATTTGTCATTGTTTTAATTGTTGTTTTGGGTAAGTAGTACGACAAATTGATGAATGAATAGGACTAGCATTTGTTTACCTTTTTTAGAAGGCAACAATGTACCCTCAAATCACATTTAGAAACCAATATTTACCACTTTATTAATAGATTTGGTACCAAGCATAGAGAGCAGTCATCACGATTTTATCTCTCATTGATTATAAGAATGTGGTGTTAAGTAATTATAGGATTAAAATGTCATGCAATTATGCAGATGGGTTGTCTCCTTATGAAAATAAAGGCGTACTGGGAGTTCCTGAGGTAAAATAACATAATATCCTCATAGTAATGTCTTATCTTTTAATAAATCGTTTAGCAATTCGATCCTCCTGATGTAGTACAAGAGAAGTGTGAAAAACTGGCAGAGTGGATAAAAAATGCCAGGCATGTAGTTGTTCATACAGGTGCAGGGATTAGTACATCAGCTGGGATTCCAGACTTTAGAGGTCCCAGTGGTGTCTGGACGTTGGAGAAACAAGGCAAAAAGCCTAATATAGACATTTCTTTTAAAGATGCACTACCAACAAAGACTCATATGGCCATTAAAAAATTAATTGATGAAAATTATGTCCGTTATATTATAAGTCAGAACATTGATGGCTTGCACTTACGCAGCGGGATTGAAAGAAAATTTATAGCAGAATTGCATGGCAACATGTTTATTGAACAGTGCAACTTCTGTGACAGCCAGTTTGTGAGAAATACGCCAACTTCAACAGTTGGGAAAAAATGTCTTGACACAGATTGCAAAAGAATATTGAGAGGAAGACCATGTCGGGGAAAATTATTTGACACTATATTAGATTGGGAACATAACTTGCCAGATAAAGACTTAGAAATGTCAGATTATCATTCAAGGTTTGGATTTATAAATTTGAAGTACATATAATTTATAAAATTAACTCATTTTAGTGTAGCAGATTTGAATATTTGTTTAGGGACTACGTTACAAATTGTACCTAGTGGAAATTTGCCACTCAGATGCAAAAAATATGGAGGAAAAGTTGTTATTATAAATTTACAACCAACCAAACATGTAAGAATCTCAACAATGTAATGAGTTCCTAAACATAATATTATTTCAGGATAAAAAGGCTGACCTAATTATAAATACATATGTTGATGATGTATTAGAAAAGGTTACAAAGTGGTTAGGAGTGGAAATTGATGATTATTCGCAACAAACTGATCCCACTAGAATGAATTGTGAACATGGTACACGTGGTTGGAATATTTCCAAAAGTGACATAAAACAAATAAAAGGTTTGTATGATTTGTACTGCAAAAATGCAAAGAAGAGAAAATTGGAAACAAAAAAGAAAAAAGAATTTAAAATGTTAAAAAAAGATGAACCTAGTGTAATTGAAATTATTGATCTAACATGAATTTTTTTAAATAAAACTGTTAAACCTATTGGCAGCGTTTGAATTTACCGCTCTACGTGTATAATTAGCAGGGTAGGCATTTCTGGGGGAAAAACAAAATACAGGTCTTTTTACGTCAAAGTTAATGGCGTACGCAGATCTTTGTTGCTAGCAGCAAAAATCTTTAAGAATAAGCATCATCTTTAGAGTTTGTTAGTTAAAAGTTGTGTAATTATAAATTAGTTCAACATGGCAGATAAAGTAAGATGTTATTTTAATACTTGTTTTACGTTTGAGCGGTTTTTCAGTAATGTTTTTTGTTTGAACGGCATGTGCAGAAATGCGTACTTTAATAAAAAAATGTGTTTCAGGGAGATGAACAGGTTAAGAAGAAGAGGACCTTCAAAAAGTTCACCTACAGGGGTGTCGATTTAGACCAGCTTTTGGATTTGCCAAAGTCAGTATTTTAACCTCAAAACTGTCAATGTTTATTTAAACTGTGATTTCAGTGAGCAACTTATGGAGTTGATGCATTGTCGGGCCAGAAGACGCTTCAGTCGTGGTCTTAAACGTAAACCAATGGCTTTGGTAAAGAAATTGCGAAAAGCTAAGAAAGAAGCACCTCCACTAGAAAAACCCGAAATTGTGAAGACTCATCTTCGCAACATGATCATCGTTCCCGAAATGGTAGGATCTATCGTCGGCGTTTACAACGGAAAAGCTTTCACTCAGGTCGAAATTAAGCCAGAAATGATTGGACATTACTTAGGAGAGTTTTCTCTTACATATAAACCTGTAAAACACGGTAGGCCTGGTATTGGTGCCACCCACAGTTCTAGGTTCATTCCTCTCAAGTAAACACCTTGTTTTTTAATGTAAGTTCAACAATAAACTTATTTGAGAGATATTATGTGTTTTATTACAAACTAAGGGCATATAAATTTACAAAAAACGAGATTATATAGCTGAGTACATGAGTACATTCAGTCAATTGCACCATTAAATACCAAGTCAATGGCAGCTTCCACATCGCCTGAGGTGGCTTGAAGTGCCCTGATATTAACAGAATCATTCCGTAAACCAATTTCATGCATCTGTTGCAGTTGTGGTTGTAGTCTCCTTGTGATATTTTCCAAACTTTCAATTTCTCCCCTACTTGGAGTCATTGCACTTGTAGTACCTAGATTAGCTGATCCTAGAGCTTGTTGAATTGCATTGCTAAACATTTCATTTGTAATGACATTGCCCGAAGTCGTGGGAGTTGACGGCATGCCAGCACTATTAGTGTTAAATGCAGTGTTAGTAGCGTTAGCAATTGCTGCAGCTAGCTGAGCTGCTGTAATAGCATTGTAGGATGTGTTACGAGTCAATGGATGTGGTTCACGAATTGAAGTATCCATTTCTTCATCATCAGAGAGTGCCTCAAGTGAATATGAGTAACCAGTACTTGTAGTAGCTTGAGAGGTATCAACATTTGCTTGTTCTTCATGAATATGTGCTGCTATATAATTTGCTGCTTCAATCAATGACGGATGTTTTTCTGCCACTCTACGAACAGTATCTGGATCTGCCATGTGTACTATTAATTCTGGATCTTGGATAATAGCAATAGCTGAAGGATCATCAGCAAGCCCCGGGGTTGCAGCAATTATTGTTTCTAATACCTCAGGTCGGGCCAGTCTCTGAAACATTCACTCAAAATAATAACGTTTTTACTCTCTGAGCGTAAGCTAAGGAAGTATTGGAATAAGCTCTAGCTGACAAACAGCTACTGTATTAAATGTCTTAATTACATACTTGTAGAGCAGCTCGATAGCCTGATGATAAAGTGAAAGCTCTAAAAGCTACTACCAGCTGCTGAACTTCAGTTTCTGTAAGGGCCCGTCCCCGTGTCACATTTTGCGGGAGATTTTTCTTAACTACATGGATTGTGACTCCTGATTTAATTCCATAAGAAGATAGAGAGTGGTCATCTTCAAGCACAAGTCCACAGTAGATCAAATCTAAAAGTCAATTTTACAATCCAAAACTTTTTGCTTTGTCATCGTCTTACCTATTGCCACTTTGGAAGTATTTAGTTTTTTCACTGCTTCATTTTTCAATACTTCTACTTTGTCTTCCAGATCCAAATTTTCTACTTTAAGGTTTTCATATTGGAAAGAATCCCATATTCCTAAGACAACACTTGCAGCAGCCATTGTATGATGTTTTATGATTTTGACTCGTAACCAGAAACTTGGCACGGTTTGGCACTTGGCCTGTTGTTATTAACAAAACCAGGGAAACCAGAGGGAAACTAAACTATGACTCGATGATGAACATGCACAACTTTTAAAACAAAACAAAAGACTGTGATTGTAGTGATACTGATTCTAGGGAGTTAAGTGTGAATAGTTGGTTAGACACGGACATTAGGCGGTAAATTCAAATGCAGCAGTGTTCATACATCACAAAATGACCAAACAGAGTTTATTACAAATTGCTACTTACATATGTGTAATGCAAATACTACATGACGTGTTACTTTGTCCTATGAATTTCAGGAAAATAGAATGGGTTGTTTTTAAAATAATAAAAAAAAGTGGAGATGCAGGCAATCGAAACCCTTGCAAAACGAACACTGTCGCCGCACGTAAATCTACTTGTTGTACGAATCACAACGTAAAAATACATAAATTATGTAGTATTATCTGGAGCAATTCTGCTAGTAGAACACTGGTAGAACATGGGTAGAACCTAGAACCAGTGATTAGAACAAAAGAATATGTAACACAACCACAATATGAATATGTAAATTTTAAGTGATGTTCTGTAATCCTTAAATCAATGCCACTGTACACTATACCACTAAAATGTTGAAAATTGGTCAGGGGTTCTCGTCCTTACATATATACATATATCCATCTTTTTTGGAAAATCATAAAATTTTATTTTGTGAATTTAATTTTTTCATTTCTATAAAATGTGAATGTATTGATAAAAACTCATAATATTTTGCACATTTTAGACACGATTTATGCAGCAGAATTTTGAGGTGACGTTATCGAGTTTTTGTGGTGGAATAAACACATAAGTTTTGGTTAGTGATTTACCATGTGTACGATTTTTTTTCCGAAAATCTAGATGCCTAGGGTAAAAAATCAAAGAGTCATTCATAAACTACAAGTATAGAACTATGCTATTTTATTAAATTTACTAGACAAAATTTTGAGATGACGTAACCAAATTTTTGATGAGGATGATCAGACAAATTTTGGTTAGCGTTTTACCATTTTCACCATATATCTAATAGTACTATATTGCTAGCTCTTCAGAAGTAACATAGAAACGATGTTTACGGACAGAGAGAGACAGAAGATGTTGTTTTCTGTCTATAAGAGTACCGAGGGTCTGTGCGCATGTACACAAAATAGAAGCGAAAGTACGAAATGTCAAAACGCATCCAGTCACGCTATCCACTACAAATCAACCAAGTACGAGTCCATGCGCAGTACTGTTTAGTACCACAGAGAGACAGAGAGGTCCGATATATTGCTCTACCGTTATGTTTTCGGAATCTTTTGAGGCCAGTTAGCAATAGTACTATTAGATAGGTATATGATTTTCACGATATTTCCAAAGTATATATAATACTAGCTGACCCGGTGAACTTTGTTTCACCTACAATTTAATTTTGAATCTGCAAAACCGAATGCTTTGAAATCTTGCAGATGTTTTAAACACATGATAAGCATAATAAATTTTTATTCAAAATATATTTATTTATCCCCTCCCAAAAATTGATGACGTCAGCCCAAAATTTTGCCAAATGAATCCTATCTAAAATGTTCAAAATAGGAGGATGAGTCTATACTTGTGATTTATCATTCCATTCATATTTTTTAGATTTGCTTATATAGGGTGACTCAAAAAGATTAATGAATGGGTGAATTAATTTTATTGATTTAATCAGGAACTGCAAAAATGCTCTGAAATCTTGGAGATGCTTTAATGCTATCATAAGCATGGTAATTTTTTGATTAAAGTGTATTTGTTCATTCCCCCTAAAAAATTGATGACGTCACCTGAAAATTTTGCTGAATAAATCCCATCTGAAATGTGCAAAACATGATGAGTTTTTACTTGTGATTTATCACAGCATTAATATCTTTTTAGTTTTGCTTGTATGGGGTATCTCAAAAAAATTAATCAGTGAGTCAATATATTTTATTGATTGAATGAAACAACATTTTGTAATTAAATTTGGAATCTGCAAAACCGTATGCTTTGAAATCTTGCAGATGATTTACAGTTATGATAAGCATGATAAATTTTTATTCAAAATATATTTACTTGTCCCCTCCAAAAAATTGATGACGTTACCTCAAAAGTTTGCCGAATAAGTCCTACTAAAATGTATAAAATATGATGAGTCTGTACTTGTGATGTATCGTTCCATTCATATTTTTTGGATTTGCATATACAGGGTGACTCAAAAAAATTAATGAATGGGTGAATTTATTTAATTGATTTAATCAGGAACTACGTAACCGAATGCTTTGAAATCTTGGAGATGCTTTACAGTTATCATAGGCATGATAAATTTTTAGTCAAAATATATTTCCTCATCCCCCCCCCCCTTAAAAAAATTGTGACGTCACCTCAAAATTTTGCTGAATAAATCCTATCTTAAATGTGCAAAGTATGATGAGACAATACTTGTGATTTATCATTCCATTCATATTTTTTGGATTTGCAGATACAGATTGACTAAAAAAAAATTATAAATGCGTGAATTTATTTTATTTATTTAATCAGGAACTACAAAACCGAATGCTTTGAAATCTTGGAGATGTTTTATAGTTATTATAAGCATGGTAAATTTTTAATCAAAATGTATTTGCTCATCCCCCCTAAAAAATTGATGACGTCACCCCAAAAAGTTAAATGAATGGGTCAATTTATTTTAGTGATTAAATCAGGAATAGTTCACTCCATTTTCCCGAAAATTTGGAGATACAACACTGTTATTATAAGTATTACATTGCACCAACCTAATTTGATAGACACAAAATTTTGTAAAGTAAGAACTCATTTGAAACATAGGCGTAGCACGCTTATTTACGTTTACGTTAACATTACAGACGTGCATTTGTTTTGTTGCGCTGACTAGGTTCCGTGAATGTGGTATAAACAAGTTATAATCAACCAATTGTGAATTAAACCATCAAAAATTAAAATAAAATCCGATGTTTTATACCTAATAATCGGAAGTCGAAGCAATAAAAAAGTCTGGGTGACCATCGGTATTGTTTGCAGTTTGTCTGTTTGACTCTCACGTGTACAATCTCAACAAGTGTTACCGCTTGTTGTCTTAAATTAAGAATGCTTATACATAAATGATTTTGAGTCGTCTCTGCTAATACACGCGGCATACGTGAGTAAACTGTTTCGTTATTTTATTGATTATAAATCAATATTCAAGACGACCCAATTCATTTTCCCGAAAATTTACGCTACAAAAATGTAATGAGAAAAAAACATAATAGGCATGCAGTCGTCATGTTTCCGACAGCGAGGGAAGTACTGTTCAAACTCTTTAGGCCAATTTTTTTTTAGTGTTATACAGGGTCGTTAAAAAGTATGGAAGCAGTTGAATATCGCGAGAATGGTATGTGGAATCTTTTTTGAAATTAAGGCTGTCTCTAAGAATATTCAAGTTATATTTTTTGCAATTTTTTCAAATTTTATACATATTTCATTTTTTTTAAGATGCAGGGCTAACTTGATTTTTTTTTTTAAACAGCACTAACTAGTAGTCAAATGTTCCGTTTTTAAATAGTGTATTATTTATTATTTCCCAACATGGTAAAATAAATTGTCAGAAAATCGTAGCTAGCCATGACAGTGCTATCACCTTTCATAGTTCTGGCGTAGGACAATTCAAAAATTATACTAGACCGAATCATTGTAAAAATGATAGAACTAATGGTATATAAACTGAAATAAAGGTGCCAGTGTAACAGATTGATTTAAATGCTATTTCCAAATAATTTACAAAATATTCTAGAAATAACAATACTCACAATTTAGAGAAATTTAAATAAAAAAATTACATTATTTAAAAAAAGATCAAAGTAACATTAAAAAAACAATAATTTTACAACAAATGTTCGAAATGTTCTCTATTTACATCCTGGCAATAGTAAATACGTTCCACAAAGTTTTCAAATGAATCTGTTAGAAATTAGAGTACTGTTACAGTTTTCTATAGGAGGACTATCAACAATCACATTTAATAATATTCTTTCTTGCAGATCTACCATGCTTCATATTAACATACACTCAATTTATTACATAATCCCACAGAAAAAAGTCAAGTGGGATTAAATCGGGTGATTTAGCTGGTCACTCAACTGCTTCTCTTCGTCCTATCCACCTTCCAGGAAAAGTTTCATTCAAGTAATGCCGTACTTGACATCCGAAGTGAGGTGGTGCTCCGTATTGTTGGAACCAGATGGACTCTGCAGGTAAATTTAGGTTTTCATAGTTGAGAAATATTTGTCTAAGTCGAAGAATAATAATTTGTTGCAAAAGTTGGAGCTATTTGTCAGACCATAAATTTCCGTTAATGAAGAAGGGACCTACAATGTGGCGACCATTAATGCCGCACTAAACATTAAATTTTTGGGGGTACTATGTATGAACTTCCTCCATCCAGTGTGAATTTGTATTGAACCAGTACCTATAGTTATAGCGATTAACATGCTCATTCAAACAAAAAGTAGTTTTATCAGAGAATAATAACTGGTTTAGGAAGTTGCCATCCTGATCTAATCTATCTGCCATTATTTCGCAAAATTCGATTCTGTGGTCAGCCATCCTCACTCAGTTCTTGTAGTAAATGAATTTTGTATGGATGATATTTTCCCGTCTGAGTATTTTTTGAACTGAACCTCTACTCATACTTACCTTTAATGCCAATTGCTGCACTGAAAATTTTTGGATTTTCTGTTATATCTAACATGATATTAAAAGAGTTTTCGTCATTTGCAACATTTTTTGATCTTCCGGTTCTTTGACGATTTCTAATATTACCAGTTTCGACCTAGAGACTTGTTGTCGGTTGGGATGACTTTCATTAAAAAGTGCTGCTACTTTAGTAAGTATTGCTTCGCCGTCCGTCGCCATAGGCTACCATTATCAAGATTTTTTTTAGTACAATGTCTGTTAATGGTGTCATTTTAGTGTTCTATGGAAATATTTCTAAACCTGGATGAAGATGTTTGCTTTTCAGTACTAAACACTGATAAATCGTTGACAGTATTTTCAAAGTTAATTACAGTTTTCTATTTCAGAATTTATTCATAATAAATAATAATTTATCATTTTATTTGTCATTATATTCTTCTTCTATTCTATTGAACAATAGACGACTTGACTAGTGGTGCATTAAAAAAAAAAAAAAAGTCAGCCTTGCATCTTAAAAACTAATGAAGTTTAAAGTTTAAAAAATTACAGAAAATGGAGCTTGCGTATTTAAAAAGTATAGCCTAAATTTCTAGAAGATCGAATTAACTTTTCCCAAGACGAGATATTCAACTACTTCCATAGTTTTTAGCAACTCTGTATAACTGTAATATAATAAAAGATTGGTCTAAAGAGTTTAGACAGTACATACTTCCCTCTAATTCTTTTAAGAAAAATTTTTATAAAAAATTTCGGTGAATTAATAAAACCACACATTCGCACGAGTATATGCATATTATTTTATAGATTTTAAATAGGATTTATTTAGCAAATTTTTGAAGTGACATCAAACTTTTGCTAGACAGTGTTATAAAATTATTAAAGTCAGATAATTTGTTATATTGTCTGCTATATGATTATGTTTATGTTATATTTGTGTTCGCTGGGATTATCCTTAAATTATTATCAATCAACCCCAGACTTTCTCTCTTCTTGAATGTTCTGTTTATTCATTTCTTTCTTTAGCAGAAAATGACGTTTGTTTTTAACATGCTTATTTACTTAATTAAAACTTATTTCTGTATTTTTCTCTAACTTTTCTACACATGTTCTACTATATTTCACTCACTTTATATGAGATGTACTAGTGGTTTTAATGTATACTTCATTGAATGAGTGTACATCTTCTTTGAAACAGGTTTCTTCTTCGATACTCATTTCTTTGAACTAGCTATGTACCTTACTTTATTGCATTTTTGTAATAAAAAGCTTCTAGTAAATTGTCGGATACATTAACAAATAATTTAGGTTTTATACTATCCGTATATAATAGGTACACTTTACGTTAAATAAAAATATTCTGTGTTTTTAATTTCTTTTGGTCGTCCAAACACCGATATTTATTTTCACTGTAGAACGGATATAACGATTATGTCAAACGGTGGAAGTGATCATTAACAAGTATTTTATCTTTCGGTATCTTTTCTATAAAACTTGTTTAGTTGATATGATAGAATCTAGCCAAATATACCGACAGCATAAATTAAAATAGGCATATCATTTTAAAGAAAGTTTTCTTTTTTACGATTTTTCTTCTTCTGTTAGTTAAAGCGTGCTCGTGAACTGTATGCAAAGCAGGGATGATGTTATTTGTATTTTGTTTTACTTTAATGTGGTTTAGTGAACAAAGGGAAAGCGTATATTTTAAGTAGACGGAGGGCTTAGAATACTGTAAACAATTATTAAAATACTAAGTACATAATAATTTTGAAAAGTCTGGAAAGTTTTATTATGTTTAAGAAGAAAATTTTATTTTTGAAGCCATTAAAATATTTTTTAGAATATTATCAAATACTTTAGAAACAAAAGTAACAAAAGAGAAGAATTGTTCTTAAACTGCAAATAAAATTTTTATTTTGATTCATGTGTTATAGCTAATAGAAAATTTCTTGTTAGTTAGATTAGAAAAACACAAAATTTAAAATACGTTCTGCTATCGAAAAAAGTATACGATTGCCTGCTTATTGTGGTATCAGTGTATAAACAAAAATTAGAACCTTAGAAAAAATACCAACAAGTTGCCCTCTCGTGTATTCTAATCAGTAATCAGTAATCACTTACAAATAGTAAATACACACGCAATGGCCTTGCTTTTGCTGTCACAAATTTTTCTTGAAATTTTTTATTTTTGTAATAAATTTCTTGTTATGAAATTTTAAATATAAACTGCCCACAACTTGCACAACACAATGCGAGCGCAGTTTTTTAAAATTTTGTTAAAATGTTTGCATCAAGTATTTGTAAAAAACAATAACCCAATCATCACGTTATTTAGTTTCAGTCAAAAGTCTAAAATTTTTCTGTTAAGGTTTTCTTATAACGTTAATGTATTTCCTTGGAAACACCATTCTATGTATTAATTAGGGTTGCTGGTTCCGAGTGTTTTCTTTTAGCGAGCGATGCGATGGGTATGAACCTGATACTAATTTGACAGTTGAAAGATTGTAATAACCTTGGTTTTGTGTTTGTAGATAACATTTTGGAGTTTTACGTTTTTTATTCAGTTTGCTTCCACTTGTTTTTCCATTAGGTGAAGCGTGATTAACGTAGTTACAATTAAAACAATTTAAAAACCTAATATTCAGACAACATATATAGAAGTTACAACTAAATAAAAAGTATGGATATAACACTCCGCGGAATGTTAACTTAGTTAATCCAACATTACTTATTATGACAGTTTATAGTTAGAGTAGGTCAATGTAACAAGTAATAAAAAAAACATGTAGCAGAAACGTATGAGATTATATCACATTTGGTATTAAGTAATGTTTTATGATTATGAGTTATAATGAGGGCTTTATTTGCTTTGTTATCGTGACTTTCTATAAAACGCTCTTATTGTAGAGCTACTTACCAGACCTATGAATTATTTATTTTTTTGAATGCTGTTGACCCTTAGAGCTTAATTATTTCTTTTTACACGAATTGTCGCCAAGTTCGAGGAATATCCTCTTATAATAAAATTAAATTATAGTGATTATTATCCTAGAGGCATAATATAATTTAAAAAGTTTTCCTGCGTGGCAAATATTATGCATCCATTATTGCAGCTGCAAATTAATCTTGAGATATACCTATTAAAATTAAACATACCTGCTTTATTACACTCATAGAAGTAACATATTAAAATTGTTGGATAAAAACGATATAAAATAATTCATCTTCTTTTTTTATTTTATTTTAAATAAAATAGAGAAATATAAGCATGTACATATATATATTTACATTGTTCTTAAATGGTTATTTTATTTCAAGTTTATAAAAAATATAATTTATTATTACCTACTGCCAAGTATGACAAGCAGGATATCCTGAAAAATTAGACGAATTTATAATTTATTTAATCATTTATGTTTCAAAAACTAAACATAGATAACGACTAAAATTAGTAATATTTGAAAAAGCGATCAAGTCGTTAACATTTAAAAAAATTGATTTGTGTTATAGATAATTTAATCACAAATTATGTTTTTCACAATACGAAGTTGAACAGAAACTTAACCAATTGTTTTATCTAATTAGTAAAATTTATTGCAATTTTTATTGCTTTGGTGTTAGGGTATGCATATAATGTTACATTACATTACACAACGCGGTTGGGTTATCTCGCAATTCCCTGAAGTAACATAAGGCATTATACATTCCACATACTCTTACAGCACTCAACTTAATGGCGGTAAAGATATAAACTAAATGCAGTTTTCTATAGAATTTCGCTTTTTCTTACTCTAGTTTTAATTGCAGCCAGTGTTTTAGTAAAGCTGTCGACTTTCTAAAGAGAAAATTACATGACGCTGTAAAGGCGTTGGTGAGTGTTTGAGTTTTAGAAGTTATCTCTTTGAGAAGATTCATATGCAAACTCGGAAGTTGATTCCATACAATTTAAACTTAGACGCACCTGAATAATAGGTTTAACGTGTGAACACATTTGTTTAGCCCGGCTCTAGTTATAGACCATAAGTTATTCACAAGGCAGAAAATGAAAAGCGAAAAAACCACTCGACCTGAAAGTCTAATAAAACGTTCACTTAATTTGAAATATGAAAGTCATGGAGTAAGTTGGATGTTCTACAATATGTCATCAACTCCTTATTCGTAGACTGCCGACGCTATGACATATGAATATGGGCGTTACACATGACGTTTAAGGGTGCCAGGTCATTTTTATGAGCAAGTTGGGCCTGATAATGTCGCCGAGAATAAGAACACTTTGTCATTTTCTCACAGTACCTACTTAAATGGGGCCAGCTAAGAACTTTTTTGTTGTAAGTAAAAGGAGGCGCACGCAAGTTTCTCCAAGCTGGAGGATCTGTTTGCAACTTTTTTTATTAGATTTACTACAGCCAAACATGTAGAGGCTTTGTCGTCATTAAGAAAGTCATTCGGTGCTTTACATTTAGATAATCTTCCAACACAAAGGCGACAGAATAAAACTTTTTTTCTATTTGCCGTAAAATGTGGTTATACTTATATACCTACTATTTATATTATTATAATATTTATGGCATATTATTGTAAAACTACGATGAATTTGAATGTGGAATATATGAATATTTATTGGGAGAGTTAGGCATATATTATTTAGTTAAATCATAACGTAAATATAATGTTTGTATTAAAATAACTGTTATTTTTATATATATGTATTATATTATTGTTGAATGATAGTAATCTGATTTTGCATGTATTAATAAGCCTAAAAGTGAGACTGTAAAAATTTTGAGAAGTAAAATCATAGAGCAAAGTACCTTAAAGTTTTGGAGTTCTCTTTTCATTAAATGTTATCAACAAAAATGTCAGATGATACATGAAATTTGATGTCGAAGTAATGGAAGATACATTTTTAATAACAGCTTTTTTATTGACCTGGTATATAAATGGTTTAAATTAATTAGTTCTAGATCGAAGAGCAAAGTAAACAATTTTAATTTGAAAATCTATTTAGTGATTCGGAAAAACTTCGTGGAAACCTGTACTAATAACAATTAACAACCACTTCAACTTTGAATCTTTAACATGTATTTAAAAAAATCTACTTATTAACATGCAGATTTTCGCCAGACTGTTTGGAAAATGTTTTTTCACAAATTCGAATTCGCTATCCCTTGCTGATAGCAATTCAATTTAAATTTTAATAATCTATAACTTTTGTACTTGTCACTATATTTTAATAGACATAACACAATGAACAGTCCTTATGAAACTGATGAAATATTTAACACCTTTGGCTGGTTTTTTAAATTATATCAGAAATAACAGAAAAGATGGCGTAGAAAAAATTAAGGTCAGTGATTTACTTCCGAATATACCTTTGGATTGGAACGTAAATAGAATACAACTTTCTAGAAAAGAAAAAAACTCACTTACAATTGTGCTGGTTATGCTGTTAGGAGTATAAGAAACAGACGAATTTGCCAAAGTTGTTTTAGAAGTTTAGTATCGAAGGGCAAGAGAGTTATTGCGATGAGACCATATACATAATTTGTGACGTTAAAAGAATACGAGTATAAAGTTGGCTCGCTATTTTATGTGTTAGATGATACTTTTCAAGCCACTATTTTGCAGAACAAGTATATTTTTATTTGAAGCAACATTTAAAAAACAATAATTATTCGTCTGGAAACATTTCGAAAATTATACGAGAAACATTATACGACGACCCATATTAAAAGTCAATTAAATTCCCAATTTGCTGCTATGTGAACTCAAAATTTATAACTAAGTTTTAGCTATACGGTTTAAAGACTTATAGCAGAAAGTTAAAGATTAGATAAAAAACAGCAGAAACTAGTTAGAAACGATCTAGCAAGACCCATGGAATGCAATATTTGGCCGACAATTTAAGAAACCGAACTAAGAAAGAAAACTAGATACGTACCTAATCATGGTACCTAATTTATGGTATATAAGTGAATTAGGACGAATTTTATTCACGAAAAAATAGTTTACCGTACGAGCCGAAGCCGAATACGATAATGGTTTTGAGTGGATAAAATTTCTTTATTCACGTGTATTATACAATAGTGTTTCCAATTTCGCAGAATTAAAAAAAATATTGGTTAAGTAATTCATTGACATAATTGTTAATTGTACTATTACTTATTCGATGAATACTTAAAGAAAGAAAGTTGACTCTACTTTTGTCAGGGTCAAGTGCAGTGGAAGTTCCAGACTTTTCATTTAAATTTACATTTTTTGCCTAAATTTTTTCATACTCGTAGCAACGGAAATTTCAAAGGTAGTGTGAATTTTAAATTTTATTAACAGGAATTGGAAAAAATTATTTATCCAATTAATAGTGTACATGATCTCGCTCAGTTCCGTTAACTAATGTGCTAGCATTCCAAGGTTTTACTAGGAGTGACCGTTCTTGATTTGATCAATAAAATAAATTGCTTCATTCATTAATTTTTTTGAGTAGTTTTGAATGAGCAACTCTAAATTAAAGGTACGGCCCTCAGAATTTACAAACTTTCTACATTAAAAATTAAAATTACGATGTTTGAAATTCATATAGCACGGTGTTCAGAATGTACAAAGTACGTCGTCCGACGTTCATCAAGTACGAATTAGTACTGTTGTTAGTATGTTGTTTTATGAAATTGAAATAACATTTACTATGCAAAATTTTGAGTTGACGTCATTACATCGTTGGTTGGGGATAATCATACAAATCAAATGAAATCTGACGTGAAAGTAGCTATTCGCGTGATAACCCTATTACAATATTTCCTTAGCTTGCGCTTGGGATGTAAAATGAGCTAAAGTTTTTTAGATACAATTTGTTCAAATTTATTAGATGTATTATAAGATTCAATTCCGTAAATGAAAAATAGGGACTGTTCAAATGAAATTTTCGTAATAAAATTTTGTGACGATGCCATCAAAATTTTGGAAGGGCAAATATATCAGTTTCTCTAATTACAGTGTAAAAGTAATAACAACAGTACTGCATTTCTAAAATGTTAGGAAAATACTAAGGTAACCGGTTTTGATTTAATCACTTGATGTTTGATATACCTTATTAATTTTTTGAGACATTCTGTATAAGCAATTCTAAAAAATATGGGTAAAACGACAACCCACAAGTTTGGACCTGTAATATTTTCCACATTTTAGTTTGTATTTATCTAGTAAAATTTTGAAATGACGTCATCTAGTTTTTGGAGAGGATACATTGATAAATTTTGATTAGATATATATTTACCATGTTTACGAAAATACATTTCAGACCAATAATTGGTTTTGTAATTTCTAAGTTAAATTGTAAAATGCTGTTGTATGATTTTTATTTATTCTTCAAAAATCTAGATGTTTAAGGTAAAAAATAAAGGCGAATTAGAAAACCACATGTATAGAAATAAGTATATCATTTTGTCAAACTTAAATAGGATTCATCTAGTAATATTTTCAAATAACGTTGTCAAATTGTTCGATTGAGATGATTAGATAAATTTTGGTTAGGTTTCACCATTATACTTTCGGAGATTATTGTCTTTGCCATTTCTATTGAAACAGCACCTGTTGATTTTGCTTAAAATTTGGCGATTGGTAACAGCTTTCAGTTGATTGACAACGGCTTTTAGTTAGAAAATTGTCTGAATATGAACGTTGCCAAATTTACGATTAACAAGTGGTGTTTCAATAGAAATGGCAAAGACTACATGTGTTTGATAAAATCGCGAACAGAAGACAGTAGAGAGACAGACGGAAGCGGGGACCTGCTTTTTCATACTCTAGACCTTGTGACAAGAAAACATGAAAATAGGCAATCATGAAATGGACCCAAAAGCTCGAAAGTCAAAATCAAAAATTCACAATGTTTGGGCTAATTGCTGCACGACACGAATTCTGTTTGGTTTAAACTTACTTTCATTTAAAAAACTTCCAAAGTTAGTTTAAAATGCTTTTTGTTCTCGAATGAGGGTCTTGGGAAATTTAGAGTCATAAAACCATTATTTTCACTGAAGCACTTATCATGCTAAAACTTGTCTTGTTCAGTGGGTATTTTCGGTAGGTACCTACCTATTGTTGCAACTTCAAAAGCCTTGTCTTTTTTTTGTCTCTGTGTAGATGAACGGGTATATACAATGACGCCATTTCAAAATTTTGCTGAATAAATCCTATTTAAATATGCAAAATATTATGACTCTTTACTCGTGGTTTATCAATGGATTTATAGTTTTTAATATTATATATACAAATCTAAAACGGTTAACTCGATTTTTCTGAAAATGTGAGTATACAGTACTGCACCTACTCAAACTGATATACAGTCCTTGATAATATGTTGATGACGTCACTATAAAATTTTATTACACAAAAACTCACTTCACACATACGCATAGCATACTCTTTTACCTACATTTTAACAATCCATACATATCTTTATAATAATGTATAGGGTATAGGGTTTATTATTAAAAGATAAAATTTGCAAAATAAATTACGAAGAAGCCTGTTTGTTGGAGTGTACTTTATAGGCGATGGAAAAGTTCTGTCAAAATAACCATCAGCTAGTTTTTTTTATTATCGTTGCAATGAAGAACGTTAATAAAATAATAAGGCTAATCTGAAATAAAAATTTTAATGCTTAACTTATGATGGATTATTAGGTTTTGTGTACTAATTTATATAAAAAAAAAAAAAAACAAAACTGGACAAATGACAGTGACATGAACGTCTTTTATTTCCGTTGCTTTTCGTTGATCTATCTATAGGAACCTATTTTATTCATCTTGTTATTTTTTTTTAATAAACTAGTACCTATGTATATTTGTGAATGACTAAGTAGTAGGGGAACTAGGGGCTTGTTGTAACAGGGGTAAGTTGTAACACTGAATTTAATTCTTGCACCATAAGACATCATGCCATTACAACCACTGTTCCTTCAGCTAGCGCAGTGAGTGGATGTGTGTGCGTGTTTCGTTTTGGCCAAATAATGTAAAATATTGCTGTAGTAAAATTTGGTTTTTCGTATCTGTTATTAATTAATTTAAAACTTTTAGTTTTGCATCTATTAGTTAAAAAATTACTCAGCTTTGATATTCCTTACACATTTTGACGCTAAGCGATACAATTTTGTCGAAATGTAATTAAATGTAGAAAATTGTGCTACGGGACATGTTGCAACAATATCTTGGGGCAAGTTGTAACATGTATAAAAGGAAGGACGGCACACAGTCAAGACGTGCATGAGTTAGCTGCAACCGAAGTTTTACAACATAATTGTGCCATACGAAAAGTGAGCCAAAATTTTGACCTATGCCAGATATATTAAGAAAAAGAAAAAGAAAACTCAAATCTTTAATGTTGAAAGTTTTTTCAGTTTTACTGATAAATATTATATATACCTAATAAAGTTTAGTGTTGTGCTGATTTTTGAAAAATAGGGTTTAAATATGTATCAACATCAGATTTAATTTACTGTTTCTACCTGCCTCATGGCTGTTACAACTAGCCCCAAACACAGGGCAAGTTGTACCAATGCACTTTTTTAAAGAAAATGCCTGGTGTGAAGTGAATATGAACAATTTTGACCTTTTGCCTATTCAGTCCAATAGGGGAATAGTAAGATTACCGACAGATACTTTTATAATAGTCAAACAGCCAATAGATACCAAATTATATTCGTTTTCCTAAAAACTGTTACAACAAGCCCCTCGTTCCACTACCATTAAAAACAGTGTACGCAGTCAGAACAGAAATAAGGAAAGGAAGAGCTAAATCAAAACAGACATGAAAAATGAACAAATAGGAAAAATTCTGTAAAGCAAAAAAACTAGCAAGGCATTAACAGTAACCTACATTTTATGTAATTTATAAATTGTACTTATGTAAATTGTACCCTAATAGTTCAGAATGTGTACATAGTGATATGGTTATGTATTATATAGATTATACTAATATTATACTGTATATGTCTGAGGGCTGCAACATGTTGTATTCATGTAATTTATTGTTAGTCTTTTTAAACTATGCGATATTATGTTAAACCATATGTTCTACAATTTATGTCAACGTAAGCATGTGATATTACTGTAAAACAATATTAGCTGTGATGAATCAATACCTATAGGTATACACAACGAAGGTATTTATCGTTATTTACATTTTAAGTGCACGTGCTCATTTAACAGTTAATGTAATATGAATATGCAATGAAGAAAAAAGTAGTTGCATTCGCATAGAACAATTCAGAATTTCTCAATAAAGTTAGCTGGAATTTGTGGCCGGTAATAAAGAAGTTGGTTGTTTTTTCACGTTGTTTATCAAACTTACAAACCATAACATTATCTTTATCCCGTGATGCATACAAATTCATTGTAGCCATTATTTTGATTTACAACATAAAGATAATATAGTTTTTCAGTAGAAAGCGTACCTTTTACCATATTCGCATAACTTTTCTCTAACTTAATTCGTTTATCTTTGGCCTGTCATCGTAAGAGCGGAAATTCTAAAATGTAGTCTTATTAAGAAAGAAGCAAAAAACGAGATTAACTTTCAATGGCGGAAGATTCCCTCCTATCTAAAATTCTCTTTAAAATTATCCTTGCGCGATGATTAAATTAAAAATATCTACTTTATAACGCGCTGCAGATAAACATTGCTAGCTTAAATAGCTAATATTTCAACTTGTTAGATGATGTCGGTCGTTGTGCGCATATTAACACATTTCAGGGAGAATTAGAGGAAATGACGACAACACAAATTTTATCGAAGTCATTGAATTATTGAACAAACTCTGGAACAGGCGTACGCCAATCAAATTTGTTTGAGAAGAGTAATTCAATATTGGCCATTGTCGATAACATTTTTACAACAAATTTTGCGAAAAATCATATTCCAAATAACTTTGTTATTTAAAACGAATTATCTTGCCTTAAAAAAATATCAGGAAATACAAAAAGATTTTAAACATTTTCTTATTTACTGAGTAAGTTGAGCAAACGGCTAGTAATAGCTAAAAGAGGGAGTTCTGGTGCAGTATATGTCAAAGTAAAACGATTTATTCAGGCACAAAAAATGAATCGAAGTATAAAATATAAATGACACAGTGTATGTCGGGGCAAAGTTTCGGTAAGTTTGTCCCACAAGTTGCTATATATATGGGGAAGTTTTATGAAGTCTAAAAATCTCTTTAAACTTCCTAGCGGTCGTAACTTCTTCGGCAAAAAGTGTCTAATAATTTCCTCTCTTTTAATACATAACTTTTAATAGCAAACTGTTATGTAAATAAAAGAGTTATCGCTAAGTTACTCTTGAACATTCTTCCTACTTGTTGAAAAAGAATCCTGCGTCTGATGTTTTGTTCGTATCTGTTGAAACTTCGATAAACTGCGCTACGATCATTCTTCTAACTTTGTTAATAGCATGTAGTTAGTGAAATATTCATTCCTACTCCTCTAACATTTTTATTTGGCGGTTTTAAGTTTGTGGCCTTATAAACTTTACCAGGTCGATAAAATGCGAGCTAATACTCCTCTAGGAAAAACCTAAATGAAGTCACTTTCAAGCTTAATTAAACCAACCAACTTTGTTTTATTACTAAGCGAGGGTGTTGATTAGAATCGTTATAATTTGACACGTATTTTAACGAATTGCAGTTTTGCAACGTTATACACCTCCTTGTATTTGAAAATAATATTTCTAACACGTATGCATGCATATGTTTGGCGGACCCCAAATACTCACTTGAATATTCATGCTAGTGCACTCACACGTAGTGTGTAAAGTTTAACAAGGGCCTGGGAAATTCAAGGGACAGCATTTTCAGATTTGCATTATAAAGAGGGTTGGCAATTTCTAACTAAAGCCAATTTTTTCAATCACAAATCCCGGTCAGGAGTTCCAAATCAGAACTTCCTAATAGCCTAACTGGCTAAAATACATACCGTCAGAATATGTACCAAGAGGGTGTACATTAATTTGGCAAGATTAAACAAACGTTAAAGGGTCGACCATCTGAGTTCTGATCGATCTAAATGACCAGGTTTAACTGGACACCGGCAGTGTATTAAATGTTTTGCTAATTGCTGCAAAATATACCGAATGCCTCCTCTATTATTTTATAAAAAATATTTTGTTTATTACTGTGGATCCATGCCCATGCAAGAGAGCAAGTATAATAATAAGATTACATTTAATATTGAGTAGTACTTATACAACAGTAATTGCATTGAAAGTTTGCAGTGGTAACAGACTTCAATCTAATTCCACTAGCTTTTTATTTTTGAGTGCAATATTCTATTAAGTAACAATACTTCCTATGTTAAGACACAAAATGTTATGTGGTTTCCTCAAATTGCATACAAATTTTTTATTATGTATTTTTAATAACATTGTTAGTAGCACTATATTTTATTTGCCTTCTGTGTTCGTCACACATGTGGCACATTAGTTTTTCTAATGACAGTTGAAACAATGGTAGAAGGAATAATCAATCAGCGATGATTGTAACTCAATTTTTGAATCGCCGAAACCACCACATCTAATAACCACAAAGTGCTAAATGTATTTACAAAGAGGGTAAAATGCTGATCAAGCATTCTCAGTTTACGTCCTTTAAAAATCTGATAACATCATTTCAAAACTTTGTTAAGTAAATCTCATTTGAAGCGTGCAGAACTGTGCCTAGGCGGAAAAATAAATTTGTATAATCAAATTTTACAGTTTTTTTTAAGATGCACATTTCGCTATAGCATTTACAGAATATTGTCCCACTTCATTTATTCATTCTGTTGAAAAGTTGATGCTTTATTTTAGATACATATTAGTAGATATTTATTAAGCGACATGTATGTCTTCAGATGAGACACTGCTTATGCTTTAGTAATATTTTGTATAAAATATAAAACATATTGTCTTTTCCATTTCTATTGAAATACCACTTGTTGATTTTGCTTAAAATTTAGCAATTGGTGACAGCTTTCAATCGATTGAGAGTGGTTTTTAGTTAGAAAATTTACAATCAACAAGTGGTATTTCAATAGAAATGGTAAAAACCATATGTGAAACATAGGGCCAAGGCTCCGATATTGCATACAATCCACTTTTCAATTTGTAAAATTGAATAAAGAGGTAAAATGGGAAAAATTTTATCTCTGAAAAGGTTCCTGGAATTATTTCGTCAAGACGGTAACGTTATGTGATTAGTGTTACACTGCAAATAAAATATTAAATTTTTTGCTCATTGCGTAAGATCATTATTTTCCTTGTTGAAGCCATTTACTACTTTTTTAACAATCTTCGGTGGTATGAATGTGTTTACCAAACCAGAATCCATGATCATCAAAAAAGCACACGAAGAATGAAGTGCGCAACAAAAATGGAGTACCGATTAGAAATAAGCGTTTTTTTAATTGCTAAATTGTTATTATTTTGTGTTGCCTGAAAGGTCTAATTTAATGGATGAAATAATTATCATTATCATCTGAATTTTTAATTTTATTCTTTTAAAATGTTTATATTTTGACAACTAAGCGTTTTTTTAATTGCTAAATTGTTATTATTTTGTGCTGTCTGAAAGGTCTAATTTAATGGATGAAATAATTATCATTATCATCTGAATTTTTAATTTTATTCTTTTAAAATGTTTATATTTTGACAACTAATCACACAAATGCACGAGATTGTTATATGGATTGTTTACAATTAAAAGATTATTTTTTATTGGACATTTTATAAGAGTATTCTCACTTTTTCACTGTCGCTGAGTCACTGAATTTTGTTTCGATGTTTACGAAATTTTTAATTTCAGTCGGCAGGTTATTGAGAATAATACAGGAGAGGCTTAAGTAGGTTAAAAAATTGACCAAGAACTCACTACACCAATAAACAGAATCAATACTTCTGTGAACTATTTTGAGAGCATCTCCATTACCCCGATTTCTGGTAACTCTGCTTTGAATGGTATTCCTTCACAGAACTCTTTAAATTCGATGTCGTAAGATGTAATCTTGAAAGTATTTTAAAGCACAGCAAAAATTCCTTCACGCAAAGGGCTGCTGGCATTCCCAGTTTTTTTCTTAAGGACTGTGCTATAGTTTTTGTAAAACGCTTATTTAAACTATTTAATTTGATTTCTACATTTTCAAAAATGTGGAAAGTAGTTTGTGTTTGCCTGGTCCTAAAATAACCATATCCAAAAATCTTTAGCAGGTACCTGGGGTTGTGAGAGGTGGGGGTGTGTCCCACCCACCCCATTTAGTCGGTACCGGTACACACAATTATGTAGTCAGAGTTCTGGAATAAATCCCAAGTATAACGGTCGCACTGTTCATTTTGGTCCTTCGACGTAATTCCTAATAATCACAAACAAGTCCCATTTCTCTTATATGCTAAAATATTCGAAATATACATATAATTCTATACAAAAGTTAATACACTTGGCTAAAACATTTAATTTCCTGTCATTAACATGGTCATTTGAATGTCGTTTATATAGATCTTCATAAGGCTTTCGGCCAATTTGTCCGCCACGAAATAATAAAAAATAAGGCTCTCTTGGTTTTTCAAATGACCTTACTTTGTTATTCCAATCATATGTGCGAAATCGAAAGCAATGTATAAAATATGAAAACTTTTTTTAGTCACTACACTGCAACATCAGTTGTTCCACAGGGGTCGAAACGTGGTCTATTACTCTTTTAGTCATTCATAAATGACAACATTGAAGTTACATCTACAAATAAACTTATATTTGAGGATGATTTAATTTTTTTTGTTAAATCAATACTCAGAAGGACTGTAGGAATTTACAACTTAATATTAACTCTTCCACAAGATGGGGTAATAATAATAGACTAAAATTTAATGAACTCAAGTGTTACATAGTTACCCATACCAGGAAATCTGTCCCTTTCGTATATAACTATTCTATATTAATGGCACTAAATTCAAACGATTTGATAAAATTAAGGATTTAGGTATAGTACGAGTATTTGGCTCCAAATTAAGGTCTCATTCACCGAAATTTTAAAAACTTTGGGAATGTCACTACAATAGACTATTTTATTACTCGCTAATTAAGTATAGGTTAGATCAGCGGTCCGCAACCTTTTTTGTCTAGCGACCCAAAAATATTAACAGGATTTATAAGGCGACCTATATGGTAAAGGGAGGGGTGTGGGGGTTAGGAGGTATGGGGTTACTTAAAACTGCAAGACCGGTACAAAATGTCTATCTCGAATAAAATTAATTTTTAGCCTTTAAAATTTGTTATTTTTCTATAAGATACAAACTATAACTATAAAAATAATTTTTATTTGAGCATTTATTTTTTGAAATTACAAGTATATTACTATATATGTATATAGACATTGATTCACTTCAAATATTGGCGACCCATTTTTAAAGTTTCGCGACCCAAAATTGGGTCGCGACCCATTGGTTGCGATCCGCTGGGTTAGATGGTTAGAATATGCCGTCTTAATCTGTACAAAAAACTTGTCTTAAATTCTTATCCTACTTGATCAACTGGCACTATTCAGAAAGAATTGCTGTGAAAAGATTTTCATTTTTACAGGACCCTTCCTATTTAATCTATTTATTACTGACTTCTTTACCTCTATTACGTGCAACATTTCAGCCTATGCAGATGATCTCAAGCTTATCGATTATCCGTAATGAAGACATGTTATTGCTGCAGGATAACATGAACATACTGCTTAACTGGTGCATCTTCAACAAACTTCCTCTTAGCCATGAAAAATGCTACTTTGTATCACACAAAGAAAATCCAGCTAAGTAACACACATTACACTCTCACTTAGAACGTAAAGAGAAGATAAAAAACTTTGGTGCGATCTTTAACAAAAAGTTTACCAGCCACATTGATATGTGTTACACAATGGCCAACAAATTACTTGGTTTTATAATAAGAACCTCTAAAATATTTCAGAACAGTAATGTGATAAGAACCCTTCATCTATACTATGAATTATTTTGTTCTGAACAGAATAGAACATGCTTGTGATCTAGTCCCCACTGTATCACTACAATGAACTTCAGTTAGAACGTGTGCAGAAAACTCTTTTTAAATACATGTCATTCAAAGTTGATGGAGTTTATCCTGTATTAAGAGGCAAGGATTATACACTTTTATTACAAAGATATTCCTTTACGATTATCATTTATAGAAAAATGTAATCAACAAACAGTTATATGTTCATAAAGTGGGCTTTTCCGCACATTTTTCGAGTAAATTTCAGTCAGTTTGGCATATTTTGTGCACTTTCGCACTGGTGCCAAACTACCACCGCACCCGGTCGGCAGTTCGGCACGTGATCTGGCAACATGGTAAAGGATCGACAAACATGCAACAGAAAATCATTAATTGAAAGCAGAATTTCTTCTTTCCACAGGTAGATGGCAATATGAGAATATTTATCATAAGCAAAATCGGAAAATAGTGAATAATGCCAAAGTTCGGCGACCAATTCAAGCAGTAATTCAAATTTTTAACAAACAATTCTAGTACTGGGAACCAAAGGCATTATTAACTGTTTAAATTTTCGTATTTTGGTGACTGACAGCTATTTTCTTGTGTGCCAAACTGCCTGGTGCATGTGTACGGTACGCAATTAACAGGCAGTTTCGCATGATTTTTATTTTTTCCTAAAATATTTAATCATTAAAAAAAATATTTTTAACAACAAAAGACTTTATATTACGCGTAAGAATATTCGGAGCAAGGTAAGTGTAAGTATTATACGTACAGTATATATATTTTTTTCATTAAAAAAAAAACATCACATTATAAATTGTGTTTGGACATGTTAAGTGGTTGCTGATGTTCCAACAGACCAACTCAGTCGGAAATTGACATCTTGAGATTTTTTATGGTGTAATGGTCCAATTTAAGCGAAAATTTAAAATTTCAGCAAAAATGATATACTTAGAAATTAAAAACGTCATTAATTGTCATAATTTTCTCATTTCGCTGACTGTGACATTTTGATAAATTTTAACGTGTGTGTCAAACTGTTGCTGCTTGCGTACAGTACACATTATACAGTACTTACTTAATTTTTTCGAACACAAGCAACTTCTGCAGTAAATAATGTATCTGAACGTACAAATCGGTTTATTAATGTTTCAATAGCCTAATACAAACTGCAATTTACATCTTAAACAAACAGGAGATACTAGGGAAGTAAGGGTGTAATTAATTGTAACAATTTTCGTATTTTGATGACCGACCTTGACAGGTATCTTTGGTGCCAAACTGCCTGTTGCATGCATACGGTACCCATTTAACAGGCAGTTTCGCATGATTTTTATTTTTTCCTAAAATATTTCATCTTTAAAAAAAGGGATTTTTAACAACAAAAGACTTTATATTACGCGTAAGAATATTCTGAGCAAGCTAAGTGTAAGTATTATGCAGTATATGTTTTGTTATTAAAAAAAAGTATATTTCTACATTATGAATTGTGTCTGGACATGTTAAATGGGTGCTGATGTCCTAACAGACCTACTAAGTCGGAAATTCACATCATTAGCAAACAAAAGTGGTTAAGGAAGTAAAAACAAACTTAAGTTTCGCCACTTTCGCATTTAGCTTACGTTGCCATGGATTTACGTATTTATTGGACAAACTAATTAGAGGTTTTTAATGGTGTAATGGTCCAATTCAAGCGAAAACTTAAAATTTCAGCAAAAGTGATATACTTGGAAATTAAAAACGTCATTAATTGTCAAAATTTTCTCATTTTGCTGACTATGACATTTTGATAAATTTTAGCGTGTGCGTCAAACTGTTGCTGCTTGCGTACAGTACGCATAATGCAGTGCTTACTTAATTTTTTCGAAAACAAGCAACTTCTGCAGTAAAAAATGTATCTGAACGTAATAATCGGTTTATGAATGTTTCAAAATCCTAATACAAACTGCAATTTACATCTTAAACAAACAGGAGATACTAGGGAAGTAAGGGTGTAATTAATTGTAATAATTTTCGTATTTTGATGACCTTGACAGGTATCTTTGGTGCCAAATTGCCTGTTGCATGTATACGGTACGCATTTAACAGGCAGTTTCGCATGATTTTTATTTTTTCCTAAAATATTTCATCTCTAAAAAAAGGGAGTTTTAACAACAAAAACTTTATATTACGCGTAAGAATATTCTGAGCAAGCTAAGTGTAAGTATTATGCAGTATATGTTTTGTTATTTAAAATAAGTATATTTCTACATTATGAATTGTGTCTGGACATGTTAAGTGGGTGCTGATGTCCTAACAGACCTACTCAGTCGGAAATTCACATCATTAGCAAACAGAAGTGGTTAAGGAAGTAAAAACAAAATTAAGTTTCACTACTTTCGCATTTAGCTTAAGTTGCCATGGATTTACGTTTTTATTGGACAAACTAATTAGAGGTTTTAATGGTGTAATGGTCCAATTCAAGCGAAAACTTAAAATTTCAGCAAAAGTGATATACTTGGAAATTAAAAACGTCATTAATTGTCATAATTTTCTCATTTTGCTGACTTTGATATTTTGATAAATTTTAACGTGTGTGTCAAACTGTTGCCGCTTGCGTACAGTACGCATTATGCAGTACATACTTAATTTTTTGAAAACAAGCAACTCTTCTGCAGTAAATAATGTATCTGAACGAAATAATCGGTTTATTAATGTTTCAAAAGCCTAATACAAACTGCAATTTACATCTTAAACAAACAGGAGATACTAGGGAAGTAAGGGTGTAATTAATTGTAATAATTTTCGTATTTTGATGACCTTGACAGGTATCTTTGGTGCCAAACTGCCTGTTGCATGTATACGGTACGCATTTAACAGGCAGTTTCGCATGATTTTTATTTTTTCCTAAAATATTTCATCTCTAAAAAAAGGAATTTTTAACAACAAAAGATTTTATATTACGCGTAATTAGATTCTGAGCAAGCTAAGTGTAAGTATTATGCAGTATATGTTTTGTTATTTAAAAAAAAGTATATTTCTACATTATGAATTGTGTCTGGACATGTTAAGTTGGTGCTGATGTCCTAACAGACCTACTCAGTCGGAAATTCACATCATTAGCAAACAGAAGTGGTTAAGGAAGTAAAAACAAAATTAAGTTTCACTACTTTCGCATTTAGCTTAAGTTGCCATGGATTTACGTTTTTATTGGACAAACTAATTCGAGGTTTTTAATGGTGTAATGGTCCAATTCAAGCGAAAACTTAAAATTTCAGCAAAAGTGATATACTTAGAAATTAAAAACGTCATTAATTGTCAAAATTTTCTCATTTTGCTGACTATGACATTTTATAAATTTTAGCGTGTGTGTCAAACTGTTGCTGCTTGCGTACAGTACGCATAATGCAGTACTTACTTAATTTTTTCGAAAACTAGCAACTTCTGCAGTAAAAAATGTATCTGAACGTAATAATCGGTTTATTAATATTTCAAAAGCCTAATATAAACTGCAATTTACATCTGAAACAAACAGGAGATACTAGGGAAGTAAGGGTGTAATTAATTGTAATAATTTTCGTATTTTGATGACCTTGAGAGGTATCTTTGGTGCCAAACTGCCTGTTGCATGCATACGGTACGCATTTAACAGGCAGTTTCGCATGATTTTTATTTTTTCCTAAAATATTTCATTGTTAAAAAAAGGGATTTTTAACAACAAAAGACTTTATATTACGCGTAAGAATATTCTGAGCAAGCTAACTGTAAGTTTTATGCTGGATATGTTTTGTTATTAAAAAAAAAAAGAATATTTCTGCATTATGGATTGTGTCTGGACATGTTAAATGGATGCTGATGTCCTAACAGACCCACTCAGTCGGAAATTGACATCTTTAGCAAACAGAGGTGGTTAGGGAATTAAAAACAAAATTAAGTTTCACTACTTTCGCATTTTGCTTAAGTTGCCAGGGATTTACGTATTTCTTGGACAAACTAATTAGAGGTTTTTAATGGTGTAAAAGTCCAATTCAAGCGAAAACTTAAAATTTCAGCAAAAGTGATATACTTAGAAATTAAAAACGTCATTAATTGTCAAAATTTTCTCATTTTGCTGACTGTGACATTTTGATAAATTTGAGCGTGTGTGTCAAATTGTTGCTGCTTGCGTACACTACGCATAATGCAGTACTTACTTAATTTTTTCGAAAACAAGCAACTTCTGCAGTAAATAATGTATCTGAACGTAATAATCGGTTTATTAATATTTCAAAAGCCTAATACAAACTGCAATTTACATCTTAAACAAACAGGAGATACTAGGGAAGTAAGGGTGTAATTAATTGTAATAATTTTCGTATTTTGATGACCTTGAGAGGTATCTTTGGTGCCAAACTGCCTGTTGCATGCATACGGTACGCATTTAACAGGCAGTTTCGCATGATTTTTATTTTTTCCTAAAATATTTCATCTCTAAAAAAAGGGAGTTTTAACAACAAAAACTTTATATTACGCGTAAGAATATTCTGAGCAAGCTAAGTGTAAGTATTACGCAGTATATGTTTTGTTATTTAAAAAAAAGTATATTTCTACATTATGAATTGTGTCTGGACATGTTAAGTGGGTGCTGATGTCCTAACAGACCTACTCAGTCGGAAATTCACATCATTAGCAAACAGAAGTGGTTAAGGAAGTAAAAACAAAATTAAGTTTCACTACTTTCGCATTTAGCTTAAGTTGCCATGGATTTACGTTTTTATTGGACAAACTAATTAGAGGTTTTTAATGGTGTAATGGTCCAATTCAAGCGAAAACTTAAAATTTCAGCAAAAGTGATATACTTGGAAATTAAAAACGTCATTAATTGTCATAATTTTCTCATTTTGCTGACTTTGATATTTTGATAAATTTTAAAGTGTGTGTCAAACTGTTGCCGCTTGCGTACAGTACGCATTATGCAGTACATACTTAATTTTTTGAAAACAAGCAACTCTTCTGCAGTAAATAATGTATCTGAACGTAATAATCGGTTTATTAATGTTTCAAAAGCCTAATACAAACTGCAATTTACATCTTAAACAAACAGGCGATACTAGGGAAGTAAGGGTGTAATTAATTGTAATAATTTTCGTATTTTGATGACCTTGACAGGTATCTTTGGTGCCAAACTGCCTGTTGCATGTATACGGTACGCATTTAGCAGGCAGTTTCGCATGATTTTTATTTTTTCCTAAAATATTTCATCTCTAAAAAAAGGGATTTTTAACAACAAAAGATTTTATATTACGCGTAAGAATATTCTGAGCAAGCTAAGTGTAAGTATTATGCAGTATATGTTTTGTTATTTAAAAAAAAGTATATTTCTACATTATGAATTGTGTCTGGACATGTTAAGTGGGTGCTGATGTCCTAACAGACCTACTCAGTCGGAAATTCACATCATTAGCAAACAGAAGTGGTTAAGGAAGTAAAAACAAAATTAAGTTTCACTACTTTCGCATTTAGCTTAAGTTGCCATGGATTTACGTTTTTATTGGACAAACTAATTAGAGGTTTTTAATGGTGTAATGGTCCAATTCAAGCGAAAACTTAAAATTTCAGCAAAAGTGATATACTTGGAAATTAAAAACGTCATTAATTGTCATAATTTTCTCATTTTGCTGACTTTGATATTTTGATAAATTTTAACGTGTGTGTCAAACTGTTGCCGCTTGCGTACAGTACGCATTATGCAGTACATACTTAATTTTTTCAAAAACAAGCAACTCTTCTGCAGTAAAAAAAGTATCTGAACGTAATAATCGGTTTATTAATATTTCAAAAGCCTAATATAAACTGCAATTTACATCTGAAACAAACAGGAGATACTAGGGAAGTAAGGGTGTAATTAATTGTAATAATTTTCGTATTTTGATGACCTTGAGAGGTATCTTTGGTGCCAAATTGCCTGTTGCATGCATACGGTACGCATTTAACAGGCAGTTTCGCATGATTTTTATTTTTTCCTAAAATATTTCATCTCTAAAAAAAGGGAGTTTTAACAACAAAAACTTTATATTACGCGTAAGAATATTCTGAGCAAGCTAAGTGTAAGTATTATGCAGTATATGTTTTGTTATTTAAAAAAAGTATATTTCTACATTATGAATTGTGTCTGGACATGTTAAGGTGATGTTATCGGTTGAGTTTTCAGTGAATAATTTACAGTAGATTTTGTTTCACAAATACTAGACAACTAGTTGGAATCTGAACCCAATTTTTTTTTTACAATATCTTTGATATGCTATTAGTGTCCGGAACTTATAAAATTGGAGAAAAAATGACTTGTTTTGCTCTAATAAAATCGCAAATATGCTCAAAATCACGCTAATATTAGGTCCGACTGTGCCGACTATAGTTATAAAATTCACATTAAAGTAAGTCATGGACATTCTTTGAAGTGTTTACTATGATATTTCAAAAAGAAAAAAAAATGCTCGACTTGTAAAACTTCATAATTTTGATTTAAAACTGATCATGTTTGAAGCTTTATTTTATTCGCTCCATTTGCTGTCTCTTACTGCGGTCTCTCTCGGATTGGGGTATAACACCCACCGAACGTTCTTGGACCGATGGGATAATTTATTACTTCCGACATCTTTTCGGTGACAAATTTAATCTTTGCATAAATTTACTTCAGTGTAGTTAGTGAGCTCGTTGTGACCATTGAAATATATAAAGAGTAAATTTTGAAATGGGACGAAAGTCGAAGATTCCACTTTCAAAGCCACGAAAAAGTCGAAAAAACTTTTATCAGAAGTATTATGTCAAAAACCTACTAAAACTACAGACAAAAAATGCAGTTTAATCATCATTTGATTAGTTTTACTATTATTATGCTTTTATTTCCTAATTTTTGTACATATAAATATTATTGTTTTTTAGACCCGCCGCTGTTTTTATACACTTACATAAACTGTAAGTCAATTTTACTAATAGAAATTTTATTATTGTTACTTTATATAATCACCAATCCTATTGCTTCTCGGCTTTTTGTCAAAGATCAAAGTGTATTACCAGAAAGAATTTTATTTTGTTGAATAAAAGATTACCATAAACCTTATAATTAGCCGGATAACCATTCAGTATACACAGGTAGTTTCTATACCTCTTTAGTTTGAACTTGGCCGATACTAACTAGATAGGGAACCAGTTATAATTGAAATATGTAAACCAAATAATTGAAGTACTTAGTTTTAAGTAAAACAATTGGGTATATTTATAAATACGCATAAATAAAAACGAAACAAATTATTGGTCTCTAGTTTATTTTATAATTTGCACTACATCATGACATATAGGTACGTACTGATGCAGAAATTGGTGACTTTCTCGTTGCATTTCAGTATAGGGACACACTCAGTAGAACCATTTGGACACTTAAAATTGATTTTGTTTTACTTGCCACAAATCTTTTTAAGTGTTGTGCAAGTGATTGTTTTGTGTCCGAAAAATAACTGCATTTATAATTATTCGGCTGAGTGCTTTTTTTGTTGTAAATCAATCAGTTTCCCAATTAGATTATAATTGCTTGAACTTACTATTTGTTGTCTTAATTTTTCGAAGTTCATTTTTGTACACATTCAGATTTTTATTTCTTATTAATTTCTTGTGGTCATTTTTATAAATTCGTATATGAAAATTGAACTGTTGACGAACGAAAATTGAACAATAATACACGACAAGCGGGTGCCGAACTGTTACCAGAGAATATGGGTGTCATAAATTACACCCCAGCTTTCCTGAGTTTCAACCAGCTTACCACTACTTCTCGTCTTTATTTTTCTACACGCAAACTTCTTGTGAAGACAATAACACGGCAAAATTAAAAATCCCACAGTTTTCTTTTAGCAAACATCCCCTTAAGTGGGTGCTGATGTCCTAACAGACCTACTCAGTCGGAAATTCACATCATTAGCAAACAGAAGTGGTTAAGGAAGTAAAAACAAAATTAAGTTTCACTACTTTCGCATTTAGCTTAACTTGCCATGGATTTACGTTTTTATTGGAAAAACTAATTAGAGGTTTTTAATGGTGTAATGGTCCAATTCAAGCGAAAACTTAAAATTTCAGCAAAAGTGATATACTTAGAAATTAAAAACGTCATTAATTGTCAAAATTTTCTCATTTTGCTGACTATGACATTTTATAAATTTTAGCGTGTGTGTCAAAATGTTGCTGCTTGCGTACAGTACGCATAATGCAGTACTTACTTAATTTTTTCGAAAACTAGCAACTTCTGCAGTAAAAAATGTATCTGAACGTAATAATCGGTTTATTAATATTTCAAAAGACTAATATATGCAATTTACATCTGAAACAAACAGGAGATACTAGGGAAGTAAGGGTGTAATTAATTGTAATAATTTTCGTATTTTGATGACCTTGAGAGGTATCTTTGGTGCCAAACTGCCTGTTGCATGCATACGGTACGCATTTAACAGGCAGTTTCGCATGATGTTTATTTTTTCCTAAAATATTTCATCGTTAAAAAAAGGGATTTTTAACAACAATAGTTATTTATTATACAAGCGGTTAAAGTGAATGTTTAATGAGCGGTCAGTTTAAGGCGAGAGCGGCGTATGCCGCGAGCACCTTAAGACCGCGAGTTACACATTCATTTTAAACGCGAGTGTAATACAAAATTTTATTCAATTTTGACAACCCCAAGTCCCAAATTGTGAAAAAATTGGTGATTCAAAGTTCAGAGTCGAGAAACGTCAGAATTGACAGCGACCAAATAAAAGTTTTATATGCGTAGAATTTAGTGCACAATATCAGGTGTGTGTGTGTACCTAGTATGTGACTCTGGCGACGGTGTTTGTTTATTTTAAACAAACTAAAATGATCGAAAAATTACAAAATCATGCAAGATTCTAACGACAAAACTTGCTCCCAGAAAAGACCAGATCAGAAAGTGTATCAAAAGTTCCTTAGATGGAAAGAGCAGCAAGACACTGGAGAAATTACAGAAATGGTAACCATGGTTTTAAAACAGCAAAATAAAAATTTTATTTCGCTAGCGGTTTAAAAATTTTATGGTGCTACCGGATAAACCAAAGCTTTAGTGGCCACTGACGGCAAAATAACGTTTGTTTACATGTCAAAATTGAATAAAAGACTTTATATTACGCGTAAGAATATTCTGAGCAAACTAAGTGTAAGTATTATGCAGTATATGTTTTTTTATTAAAAAAAAAGAATATTTCTGCATTATGAATTGTGTCTGGACATGTTAAATGGATGCTGATGTCCCAACAGACCTACTCAGTCGGAAATTGACATCTTTAGCAACAGAAGTGGTTAAGGAAGTAAAAACAAACTTAAGTTTCACTACTTTTGCGTTTTGCTTAAGTTGCCAGGAATTTATGTATTTATTGGACAAACTAATTAGAGGTTTTTAATGGTGTAAAAGTCCAATTCAACCGAAAACTTAAAATTTCAGCAAAAGTGATATACTTAGAAATTAAAAACGTCATTACCTAATTGTGATAATTTTCGGATCTTACTGACTATGACATTTTGATAGATTTTAACGTGTGTGTCAAACTGTTGCTGCTTGCGTACAGTACGCATTATGCTGTACTTACTTAATTTTTTCGAAAACAAGCAACTTCTGCAGTAAATAATGTATTTGAACGTAATAATCGGTTTATTAATGTTTCAATACCCTAATACAAACTGTAATTTACATTTTAAACAAACAGGAGATACTAGGGAAGTAAGGGTGTAATTAATTGTAATAATTTTCGTATTTTTATGACCTTGACAGGTATCTTGGGTGCCAAACTGCCTGTTGCATGCATACGGCACGCATTTAACAGGCAGTTTCGCATGATTTTTATTTTTTCCTAAAATATTTCATGGTTAAAAAAAGGGATTTTTGACAACAAAGACCCTATATTACGCGTAAGAAAATTCTGAGCAAGTTAAGTGTAAGTATTATGCAGTATATGTTTTGTTATTAAAAAAATATATATTTCTACTTTATGAATTGTGTCTGGACATGTTAAGTGGGTGCTGATGTCCTAACAGACCCACTCAGTCGGAAATTAACATCTTTAGCAAACAGAAGTGATTAGGGAAGTAAAAACAAAATTAAGTTTCACCACTTTCGCATTTTGCTTAAGTTGCCAGGGATTTACGTATTTATTGGACAAACTAATTAGAGGTTTTTAATGGTGTAATGGTCCAATTCAAACGAAAACAAAAAATTTCAGCAAAAATGATATACTTAGAAATTAAAAACGTCATTAATTGTCATAATTTTCTCATTTTGCTGACAATGACATTTTGATAAATTTTAACGTGTGTGTCAAACTGTTGCCGCTTGCGTACAGTACGCATTATGCAGTACATACTTAATTTTTTGGAAAACAAGCAACTTCTGCAGTAAATTTTGTATCTGAACGTAATAATCGGTTTATTAATGTTTCTGTGAATACTACTGTGAATACATTGGAATTGGCCAAAACTAATTGAGGAGAATAAACTTGTCTAGCTTTATTGAAACGTCTTCTTGCGACGACAATCAGAGACTTACTTCGACTACATTCCAACGACATAAAACAAAGAGTAGGGAGCGAGACACCTGCATCCGCTTTGCAGCGTCTGACGTCATTCGTCTCCCAACAAAAACAAGCAAACTTTAAATTCACAAATAAAAACTTATTCTAACAGTTTCAAAAGCCTAATACAAACTGCAATTTACATCTTAAACAAACAGGAGATACTAGGGAAGTAAGGGTGTAGTTGATTGTAATAATTTTCGTATTTTGATGACCGACCTTGACAGGTATCTTTGGTGCCAAACTGCCTGTTGCATGCATACGGTACGCATTTAACAGGCAGTTTCGCATGATTTTTATTTTTTCCTAAAATATTTCATCTCTAAAAAAAGGGATTTTTAACAACAAAAGACTTTATATTACTCGTAAAAATATTCTGAGCAAGTTAAGTGTAAGTATTATGCTGTATATGTTTTGTTATTAAAAAAAAACAAAATTTCTGCATTATGAATTGTGTCTGGACATGTTAAATGGATGCTGATGTCCTAACAGACCCACTCATTCGGAAATTGACATCTTTAGCAAACAGAAGTGGTTAGGGAATTAAAAACAAAATTAAGTTTCACTACTTTCGCATTTTGCTTAAGTTGCCAGGGATTTACGTATTTCTTGGACAAACTAATTAGAGGTTTTTAATGGTGTAAAAGTCCAATTCAAGCGAAAACTTAAAATTTCAGCAAAAGTGATATACTTAGAAATTAAAAACGTCATTAATTGTCAAAATTTTCTCATTTTGCTGACTGTGACATTTTGATAAATTTGAGCGTGTGTGTCAAATTGTTGCTGCTTGCGTACAGTACGCATAATGCAGTACTTACTTAATTTCTTCGAAAACAAGCAACTTCTGCAGTAAATAATGTATCTGAACGTAAAAATCGATTTATTAATATTTCAATAACCTAATACAAACTGGAGTTTACATCTTAAACAAACAGGAGATACTAGGGAAGTAAGGGTGTAATTACTTGTAATAATTTTCGCATTTTAATGACCTTGACAGGTATCTTGGGTGCCAAACTGCCTATTGCATGCATACGGTACGCATTTAACAGGTAGTTTCGCATGATTTTTATTTTTTCCTAAAATATTTCATCGTTAAAAAAAGGGATTTTTAACAACAAAAGACTCTATATTACGCGTAAGAATATTCTGAGCAAACTAAGTGTAAGTATTTTGCAGTATATGTTTTTTTATTAAAAAAAAAAGAATATTTCTGCATTATGAATTGTGTCTGGACATCTTAAATGGATGCTGATGTCCTAACAGAACCACTCAGTCGGAAATTGACATCTTTAGCAAACAGGAGTGGTTAGGGAAGTAAAAACAAACTTGAGTTTCACTACTTTCTCATTTTGCTTAAGTTGCCAGGGATTTACGGATTTATTGGACAAACTAATTAGAGGTTTTTAATGGTGTAAAAGTCCAATTCAAGCGAAAACTTAAAATTTCAGCAAAAGTGATTTACTTAGAAATTAAAAACGTCATTAATTGTCATAATTTTCACATTTTGCTGACCATGACATTTTGATAGATTTTAACGTGTGTGTCAAACTGTTGCCGCTTGCGTACCATACGCATAATGCAGTACTTACTTAATTTTTTCGAAAGCAAGCAAGTTCTGCAGTAAATAATATATTTGAACGTAAAATTCGGTTTATTAATGTTTCAATATCCTAATACAAACTGCAATTTACATCTTAAACAAACAGGAGATACTAGGGAAGTAAGGGTGTAATTAATTGTAATAATTTTCGTATTTTGATGACCTTGACAGGTATCTTGGGTGCCAAACTGCCTGTTACATGCATACGGTACGCATTTAACAGGCAGTTTCGCATGATTTTTATTTTTTCCTAAAATATTTCATCGTTAAAAAAAGGAATTTTTAACAACAAAAGACTTTATATTACGCGGAAGAATATTCTGAGCAAGCTAAGTGTATATGTTTTGTTATTAAAAAAAAAGAATATTTCGACATTATGAATTGTGTCTGGACATGTTAAGTCGGTGCTGATGTCCTAACAGACCCACTCAGTCGGAAATTGACATCTTCAGCAAACAGAAGTGGTTAGGGAATTAAAAACAAAATTAAGTTTCACTACTTTCGCATTTTGCTTAAGTTGCCAGTGATTTACGTATTTATTGGACAAACTAATTAGAGGTTTTTAATGGTGTAAAAGTCCAATTCAAGCGAAAACTTAAAATTTCAGCAAAAGTGAAATACTTAGAAATTAAAAACGTCATTAATTGTCATAATTTTCTCATTTGAATAAAATAAAATAAAATAAAAAAAAAATTTGCTGACTGTGATATTTTGATAAATTTTAGCGTCTGTGTCAAACTGTTGCTGCTTGCGTATGTACGCATAATGCAGTACTTACTTAATTTTTTCGAAAACAAGCAACTTCTGCAGTAAATAATGTATCTGAACGAAATAATCGGTTTATTAATGTTTCAAAAGCCTAATACAAACTGGAGTTTACATCTTAAACAAACAGGAGATACTAGGGAAGTAAGGGTGTAATTAATTGTAATTATTTTCGTATTTTGATGACCTTGACAGGTATTTTGGGTGCCAAACTGCCTGTTGCATGCATACGGTACGCATTTAACAGGCAGTTTCGCATGATTTTTATATTTTCCTAAAATAATTCATCTTTAAAAAAAGGGATTTTTAACAACAAAAGACTTTATATTACGCGTGAGAATATTCTGAGCAAGCTAAGTGTAAGTGTTATGCAGTCTATGTTTTGTTATTAAAAAAAAAGAATATTTCTACATTATGAATTGTGTCTGGACATGTTAAGTGGGTGCTGATGTCCTAACAGACCTACTCAGTCGGAAATTGACATCTTTAGCAAACAGAAGTGGTTTGGGAAGTAAAAACAAAATTAAGTTTCACCACTTTCGCATTTTGCTTAAGTTGCCAGGGATTTACGTATTTATTGGACAAACTAATTAGAGGGTTTTAATGGTGTAATGGTCCAATTCAAACGAAAACAAAAAATTTCAGCAAAAGTGATATACTTAGAAATTAAAAACGTCATTTATTGTCATAATTTTCGCATTTTGCTGACCATGATGTTTTGATAGATTTTAACGTGTGTGTCAAACTGTTGCCGCTTACGTACCATACGCATAATGCAGTACTTACTTAATTTTTTCGAAAACAAGCAACTTCTGCAGTAAGTAATGTATTTGAACGTAATAATCTGTTTATTAATGTTTCAATAGCCTAATACAAACTGTAATTTACATCTTAAACAAACAGGAGATACTAGGGAAGTAAGAGTAAAATTAATTGTAATAATTTTCGTATTTTGATGACCTTGACAGGTATCTTGGGTGCCAAACTGCCTGTTGCATGCATACGGTACGCATTTAACAGGCAGTTTCGCATGATTTTTATTTTTTCCTAAAATATTTCATCGTTAAAAAAAGGAATTTTTAACAACAAAAGACTTTATATTACGCGGAAGAATATTCTGAGCAAGCTAACTGTAAGTATTATGCTGTATATGTTTTGTTATTAAAAAAAAAGAATATTTCTACATTATGAATTGTGTCTGGACATGTTAAGTGGGTGCTGATGTCCTAACAAACCCACTCAGTCGGAAATTGACATCTTTAGCAAACAGAAGTCATTAGGGAAGTAAAAACAAAATTAAGTTTCATTACTTTCGCATTTTGCTTAAGTTGCCAGGGATTTACGTATTTATTGGACAAACTAATTAGAGGTTTTTAATGGTGTAAAAGTCCAATTCAAGCGAAAACTTAAAATTTCAGCAAAAGTGATATACTTAGAAATTAAAAACGTCATTAATTGTCATAATTTTCTCATTTTGCTGACAATGACATTTTGATAAATTTTAGCGTGTGTGTCAAACTGTTGCTGCTTGCGTACAGTACGCATAATGCAGTACTTACTGAATTTTTTCGAAAACAAGCAACTTCTGTAGTAAGTAATGTATTTGAACGTAATAATCGGTTTATTAATGTTTCAATAGCCTAATACAAACTGTAATTTACATCTTAAACAAACAGGAGATACTAGGGAAGTAAGGGTGTAATTAATTGGAATAATTTTCGTATTTTGATGACGTTGACAGGTATCTTTGGTGCTAAACTGCCTGTTGCATGCATACGGTACGTATTTAACATGCAGTTTCGCATGTTTTTTTTTCCTATAATATTTCATCATCAAAAAAAGGGATTTTTAACAACAAAAGGCTTCATATTACGCATAAGAATATTCTGAGCAAGTTAAATGTAAGTAGTCTGCAGAATGTGTTTAAAAAAAAAAGAATATTTCCACTTTATGAATTGTGTCTGGACATGTTAAGTGGGTGCTGGTGTCCTAACAGACCCACTCAGTCGGAAATTGACATCTTTAGCAAACAGAAGTGATTAGGGAAGTAAAAACAAAATTAAGTTTCACTACTTTAGCATTTTGCTTAAATTGCCAGGGATTTACGTATTTATTGGACAAACTAATTAGAGGTTTTTAATGGTGTAATGGACCAATTCAAGCAAAAATTTAAAATTTCAGCAAGAGTGGCATACTTGGAAACTAAAAACGTCATTAATTGTCATAATTTTCGCATTTTGCTGACATTGTCAGGTAAATAAGTTTGTGCCAAAATGCCTGTTGCATGCATACGGTACGTATTTAACAGGCAGTTTCGCATGATTTGTATTTTTCCACAAAACTGTAAATCTAAAAAAAGCGGTTTTCTCTACTTTTACGTTTTCTCTACCTTCCGTGACACCTACAGTACGAAGGTGTCCCGTTTCTGTCTGTCTGGCCGTCTGTCTGTACATCTGTCTGCGGTCCCGGATTTTTATGAATTATGATACAGATAATCTACGAGCCACCGATTGTTGTCAAATTTTGTATTTATATTAGGAATATCTTGTAGGTAATATCAATTCCCGCTTGAATTGGGCTATTGGAACATCGAAAACCATTAGCACACCCAGATACAATCTATCCCATAGAAATTCCTAGTTTTTTAAGCAAATACAGTATAATCAGCGTGCTTAGAATATTCTTATGAGTAACATAGAGTGTTTTGTTCTTAAAAATCACTTTCTTTTTGATTTAAAATTTTGGGGAAAAATAAATGTCATGCGAAACTCCCTGTTAAATGCGTACCGAACGCATACAACAGGTAGTTTGGCACACACTTTAGTCCCGGTCACTGTTAGCAAAATGCGAAATAAAGACAACAAATAATGCCTTTACTTCCCTAGTATTTTCTTTTTGTTAAAGGTTTCAATTTCCGCTTGACTTGGGCTATTGGAACATCTAAAACCACTTTGAATTTCCAGATACAAACAATTGTGTCGAAATGTTTTATTTTTTAAAAAAGTAATTCTAAGGGTGACGTACTTAGAATATTCTTATACGTAACACAAATCCTTTTGTTTTTTGGATTTACAATTTTGTTGAAACTTACCGCAAACTTTATTAATTATAACATTTTAAATATAAATGCCAAAGTGCCTTTTAAATATAATTAAATTTTGTTTGGCCATCTATCGTCGAGGGGCTGAACTATGCCGTATTTTCCTTATGTGCGAAACTGACTAGTTTATGAGTTTGGTCTACTACAGTGTTGCCATAGTGTGCCGACCGTGCCAAAGTTCCGGGATTACATACATATATATATATATATATATATTTGTTTTCAAATTTCTTTCCAACAAAATTGACTGTCAAGATCTATTAAGAGAAGTCTTTTTTTTTGGTGCCGACAATGGGTTTGCGTTTTTCTATAAGTTTTTTCGTCTCACGTCCATGGACTAATGTTTTCAGGAACTCTCCTGCTAGCAGAATGTCACAATTTGCTTATTCTATTTATAACAATATTTTGTCACTTAAGTAGTTTCTTTTATTATTCGCTTTATATAATTATCATAATTGCTGCGTTTGTATAACTGTAGTGTTATAAACTTTTTAGTTAATAATATGCTATTGCTATTTCCAGTATTTTATGTTGTTCTAAAATTGGAGTACCTCTAGTGACGAATGATGTGCCGTCATTTCCAACTTTTACAATAGTCAATGTTACTTAAATTTTATAAAATAACGTACTCCTCCATTTGTAGTTTATGAATCCGTGCTGTGTTTTTTTTTCTAGGCACTGTGAAGACGTCACTTCCAAAATTTACAATAATAAATCAAAAGTATATGACATTTTGCAATTTAACTTTGAAATTGCAAAATCAAATGCTCTGAAATCTTGCAAACGTTTTAAGGTTATGGCGAAATTTTATAAAATAACATATTCCTGCATGTGTGACTTATGAATCCATCTTGAGTGATTACTAGAGCCAGGCAAAATTAGTCTAAGCGCTCGAAGAGTTTTCCCACTCCTTGTTATCATTGTTAAGGCCAGTGTCATGCGGCGATTACAGTGACCGAAAATGGGAATCTCCTCGATTAAAAATGCATGGCTCTGGTTATTACCTTAGATATGCAAATGTTTGAAAAAAAAATCAAAATTTTGTAATAACATTTTGCAGATTGACTTTCAAACTGCAAAATCTAATCCTTTAAAACAAACGTTTTACGGTTATCGTAAGCATAGTAAATCCTTAATCAAAGTTTATCCGTTTACTCCCTCCCAAAAAAAGTTGATGACGTCATCTCAAAATTTTACCGAATATATCTAATATGCACATTCTTAAAACTCAATACTTGTGTTTTATCAACGCATTTTTTAGAATTGCTTACACAAGGTGACTCAAAAAAATTTATGAATGAGACATGTTTTATTGCCCATCCCATTTTCCCGAAAATTTCAGGATATAATATACTACTATTAATGTTATTCCTATCCTATTTAAACTGATACACGTTTTGCTAAAAAGTTGATGATGCACAGATGCTTGTATATATATCCTTTATAAATTTTCGAAGTTGTATTTGTCGACTGTATTTTACGGGCGAGGGAAGTTCTGTAGAAATAATCTTCAACCAATTTTTTAAGTCGTTAAATATTTTCTGTTATTGGGTTGGAAAATAAAGGATTTATTATTATTATTATTAAGACCCACCACTGATCCGGAAATGACCGGCATTCAGGCAAGACTTCTATCATTACGGGTACTAAGACCAAGTAGTGATATGCATTGATTAGATTAACAGAACAACTTTCGAGATTCTAGAATTACAGCATACAAATTAGTCTGCTATTATTCTCTAATCTCACCCCATCCCCAAAAGTCTAGCGTAACTACCGACTATTTATCCGCGCATCACTTGGAAAGTGACCTACACTACTCTGACCTACTGGTGCTAATCTAATCTGACTGACATGATCAGACTGTTCAAGAAACTTACGAACAATATTATTATTATTATTATTATTATTATTATTATTATTATTATTATGTGTGAGTTGGTCAACAGGTTGAAAACAAACCCAATGACAGACCAACTAGTAACGATGGAGGTGCAATGAAAGTAACTAAAATCATGTCAGTAGCTATAAGATTACTACTTTACCCAGATAGGAGGAGTTTTTCTTAACGAAATAATTCCAGATCATATAAGTTTTGATTATATAATGAGCACATTTCATAAATAGGCGAATGTTTTACAATATTAATACGGGGAGTGGGAAGATAAAAATAAAACCGATTACGTGAGGATAACCGTGGGACATAAAAGCAGATTTTACTAAGAAGGTAAGAACAATCAATGTCAAAAGCAATAAGCTTTTTTAGGAAGTTTAAAGCTGCCTTGACCCGTCTGGTGTTCAAATCATCAATGTGAAATATCTGAAGCAAGGATACATGAGGAAATCCTCTAGGAGGGTAATTTCCATCAGCCCTAAACATTAAATATTTTAAAAATCTCCGTTGAATCTTTTCTAAGGAATCAATATAGGTTTTTTGAAAAGGAGACCAGACGACACTAGCGTATTCAAGTTTTGACCTCACGTAAGCGAAATATAAGATACGAAGACAATTTATATCTGTTAGATGATAACCACATCGTATAATAAAGCCAAGAGATTTGAAAGCTTCTGAAGTAACTGCATTAATGTGATTATGAAAAGTGAGTTTCGAATCAAAGATAACACCAAGATCTTTAAAAGTATCAACCCGAGATAAGAAAATGTTATTTAACGTGTAATTGTATAATATCTGGAAATTTTTATTTGTGTAAGACATTACATAGGATTTGTCAAAATTGACAGGAAGTAGATTACTATTGCTCCAGTGAAGAAATGTAGTAAGATCACTCTGCAGAATAAGGCAGTCCTCCATACTAGAAATCGTTTTAAATATTTTGATATCATCAGCATATATAAGAACGTTGGACTTAATGTTCACAATAATATCATTAATGAAAATCACAAAAAAGAGAGGTCCTAACACAGATCCTTGAGGCACTCCGGAACAAACTTCAACTTCATGGGATTGGTAGCCTTGATATTTAACAATCATAGATCGATTAAATAGGTAAGATCGAATTAATTTCACAAAAGAATCAGAAAGCCCGATATTCAGTAGTTTAGCTAATAGAATATTATGATTCAATTTATCAAAGGCTTTCGAGAAATCAATGTATGCTACATCCACCTGCAGTTTCGATTCAAAGGCGTCAGAAACAAATTGAGTGAATGCACACAGATTTGTGGTCGTTGATCGGCCATTCACGAAACCATGTTGAAATTCGGTAATTCTACTGTGCAGGGAAAAAAGAAGAATTTTGTGTAATACAAACTCAAAAACTTTAGCACAATTGCAAACCAGCGAGGTGGGTCTATAATTCTCGACTTTATCCTTTTTACCATTCTTGAAAATAGGTGATACCATTGATAATTTCCAGGTGTTCGGAAACGTGCAAGTTTTTAAAATAAGATTGAATAATATCATTAGAGGATATGACAACGCAGAAGCACAATCAGACAAAAGAAAAGCCGGAATATTATCATGACCAGAGATGAAATTTGGTTTAATCTTTCTTAAAGCACTCAAGACGTCAGACTCTGAAATAGAAGGTAAATTGATTGTCAAATCGGACATGTGGTCGTATAATCCACTAGGAACAGTAACTGCAGATTTGTTAAAGTTACAGCTAAAATGTTTAGCAAACGCATTGACAATTTGTTCAGGATTGGCTAGTGAATCTTTACCATAAGTCATCTGTGAGGGAAGCCCATTCGACTTTTTCAGATCATTAATAAATGACCAAAATTTCTTAGGGTCTGATTTGATTTTGGTCTCCAAATCATTAACATAAGCATTATAATTAGTTTTGATATCTCGCTTAATTTCAATATGACATGTTCCTAACAAAACAGCTTTTTGAATTTTGACAATTATTGAATCATTCAAATGCAAAGACTTTAAATTCTCAACTAAGCTATTTGGAACTACACTTACATTAGAGATAACTAGGGGTAGAATTGAAATTTTTTTAAGATTCAACATGGATTTCATTTCTATCGATAATTGTAGATATTTTGAAATCTTGGTGTGGTATGTTTGAATAATGTTGTTTGTGTTAGGAATAGCAATGTCAATTATTATTATTATTATAACCGTAGAATGTTTGCAATTAATTAATTAATTGTAAAATGTTGTTACGGAAATTAAATTCTGGACGTTGAAAGTAATCTATCAACACAGACTTTATAACATTTAAATAACATTTAGTATATAACATTTTTAGGTGACGTCATCACATTGTTGGTGGCGATGATTAGCCAAATTTTGGTTAGCGTTTTACCATTTACACGATATTTAACATATACATAAAATCGACACAGGTAGACCACAGACAAATGGGAACGGAATTCCCTAGGGGTCATGTAACGTTGAGAAAACATAAAAGTAGCTGTTGGCCGGATGGACCTTATTGTAATACTTCCTTAGTTTGCGTTTAGAGAGAAAAAAGACAAGTGTTTAAATATATCCGATAGCGTTATATGCGAGTTTTTCCTTATTGACCATTTGGGAACGTTAAGAATTTGACAAGTTAAATAGTTGAAGTAAAAAAGGAATCATTTATTTAAACTACAGGTGTTAATTAAATAATTATTTTTTATTTCGTAGCACTCCCGTAGAATTGAATTAATCCACCCCGGGCTTCAATAAAGTTTCCCAATAACGCGGCGATTAAGGTTTTTGCCGATTTAAAAAGCGTTTATTTCGTTTTTGGGTTTGAATACTTGAAAAAAGTAATGTATTTTTCGGATGAAAAATTCAAGCCGAAGTTTTTGCAGGGGTGGCATTGCAAGGATTCGTGCGGCGTCTCGCTCGGGATTAGGATTATCGGTAATATCCGTTTGGTATCGACAGTACAAATGTTATGAAACGTCATAAAAAGTTGAGTTGAGGATTTAATATTCAAGTCGTTCCCGTAGTTATATTTTCGAGTTAGATGATCACGTGCCTCAGGTCATCTCGACATCGCATTTCCGGAGCTGACCGGAATTGTGACCCCGGAATCGGCTCCGGAGCAGTGCGTGAGTGAGGTATGACGTCATTAGTCCCCCGGCTATTATGCAGCACTCGGTATTCGGCTACTTACAAATTCACGAACCGCAAATTATATTTCGGGTGGAACTGATAATGCGGAAAAGGAAATTGTTATTTCGGGTCATTTAGAAGTTGGGTAATGGAGTTGTTGCCTTAATAATCATATTTAATGCGTTTTTATTTTCGGATTTTTGATTGAGCATTAAAGAGGAATTAATGGCGCGTTTGTATTTTTTGCTGGGTGGTTATGGTGAAAATTTGCGATCTCTCGCTCTTGGAAAGTTCGGATACACAGTAGTAAAATTAAATACTATATCATTCGTCGGTAACTTTTTAATATATTGTAAAAGTGGCGGAATTTATGGAAGGAAGTAAAGTTCAGTGTCGGTCTCTGTCTGCCAAGTTCGACCCGGGTAATTGCATCTCTCTTTTGTAAAAAGGAAAGGTAATCAGTGAAATGGCTTACTCTCCACATCCATCCCCTTCCAGCTTGGATATTGAGGCGGTTATCTTTATCTATCTCACGGTAAATTGCCTGTCATCGTTCTAACATTGCAGAACACTTCATTTTGACGTCAAACTTTAGATTGAGCGACTCAAAAACTTTGTCTCTCTGTGCTTTTTCAACTTCAGCATTTACCAACTCGCTTTATCTCTTGAAACAATGATGTTCGCATTACCGAAACCGAGTTATAACTTTTATGCGCTATGCCTATAATAAGAAAGAAAATATAATTAAATCTCGCCAACTTCACAGAGATTCCTCGACAAAACAGAAAAATCAACTGCTAACTTCATCACCGCCATTACTCCGGAAATGCAAGCGCATTGCTCCCTCGGGCACCTACCCTATAATTAAAATCCGATTGTTTGGAATTGGATTTGATGGTGTGTGTGGTGCTGCATAAAGAAACGTGTCGAAACACTTTCCGGAATAATGGAATGTCAATAGTCAAACAAAAAAATGAAATAAACGACCTCGGAGACCGGCATTGGTATTCAATCCTAGCCGTTACACCACTAGAGTCACCTCCGGGGAGAAACAAGTCGAAACAAACCCACGTTTGACCCATGCAGCCCTTATTTCAACACCCCCCATTGTTTTCTTTGTCGTCCTTCATTTGTTATATAAACACGGGAATCCGCAGAGCGAAAAATCAACTCTAAAAGACATTGTTATAAAACGGAAGAGACTCGGATGGACATAGATTGTTTGCTCATTTCACACCTAAAACTCGTTCACACGAAAAATAGAGGTACCAGATGAATATTTTTAGTATGCAAGGATTTTACTATTTTAGGATAATTTTAATAAAAAAATTCTTAATTTCATGTTGTCTTGAAATTTCTTATTAGACTGTAAAATATAAATACGGACTTCTTGTGTCCATGTCACTCTGACTTGTCTGCTTACAGGTTGTTAGAGAGATAATTATCGAACCTACCTCACCGGTTACTTAGAAATATGTAGTTACTAGCTGACCCGGCCACGCGTTGCTGTGGCTAAAGTTTTTGTTATATTACATTATAGTAAACAATCTAAGAGGAACAATAAGAGAACATCAGTCACGGAGTCCACTATGCTTTTTCACACAGATGGTATTTGTAAAAAAATATGGTGATCTCCTTATTTGACTTTCTACTACTATAACCCTTTAGTACAATGAAATTATTTACGAACAAAGACGAAAATGTTGATGTTGGTATACAAATTCACTGGACTGAGATTTGAAGGGGAAGTACGTTGAACACAATATTTCGTTCACTACAAAATAAATTTAATTAATTTTATAGCGTCAACAACACGTGGTAATTATGCTGTTAAAATGTAGCTTATATGACACGTTCGTAGATTTACCATAGCAGCGCCATCTACTGATTACTTACTCAACCCAGTCGAAAGGTATCGAGATCTGTTAGAATCATTTGGAGTTAACAGATAATTGTGACTGTCAAATAATAACAGACACGTTCACTACAAAATAAATTTAATTAATTTTATAGCGTCAACAACACGTGGTAATTATGCTGTTAAAATGTAGCTTATATGACACGTTCGTAGATTTACCATAGCAGCGCCATCTATTGATTACTTACTCAACCCAGTCGAAAGGTATCGACATCTGTTAGAATCATTTGGAGTTAACAGATAATTGTGACTGTCAAATAATAACAGACAAATAATTAGCAATAAATTAAAATTGCGACTATAATTTGAGATTTAAACTATCCTATCTCTCAAGTTGGATCGAAATGCACATGGTGTGCGAATTTTATTATAATCGGTTAAGTGGTTTAGGAGTCCATTGAGGACAAACATTGTGACACGAGATTTATATATATTAAGATAATTTGAAAATGACTCTAGGTTTTGTAAATAAGTATAAATACTATTTTTGAATATATCAGGATCTTGGAATCTTGTTTCTCTAGACAATTTTAATAGAATTGTATTTCCGGTAATTCCAGCTAACAAATAATTAGTTATTAAAAAGGAGTACATATATAGATATATTATGTTTAAGTCATCTTTTAAAACAGTTGGTTAGAACTGAATAAGATTAGTGACAACAGCGATATTAGAATTTGGAATTTTGATTACCTGTGTGTTAGCTGTGTGTAAGTTAAGGGATGAAGTTTTGTAATAGGGTTCATCCAGCAATGGCTACTTTCAGGTTTTCTCGACGTTCGTGATTCCTTAGGGTACAAAAATCTAGACCTCGCATTTCTGTGTATTTGTTGTTTGTTTGTGTCGATTGCTGTCAAATTTTATTACGTATGTTAGGAATATCATGTATATGGTAAAATGCTGATCCCGCCAACAGTGTCATCTCCAAATCTTGCAATAGGAAATGCTATTTTTGAATTTTATAAAATAACGTATTTTTGCACTTGTGGTTTATGAATCCGTGTTGAGTTTTCACCATAGTCAACAACAGTTTTAGAAAAAAAAATTCGAAATTGTATAAGAATATTTTGCAGTTTAACTTTGAAACTGCAAATCCGAATGCTCTGATATCCTGCAAAAGTTTTAAGGTTATCGTAAGAATGGGAAATCCTTAATCAAAATGTATCTAAATATGCAGAATATTATGACTCTATGAGGATACTCGTAGTTTATCAATCCATTCATATTTTTAGAATTACTTATCCAGTGTAATTAAATAAATTAATAAACAAATAAATAACTAAATGCTCCCAGCTGTGTAAAAACTGCACTTTCACCTACAATGGTAAATGATACTTTATGTGTGAAACAGTAACACTGGTACCTACTATAAAAACAAGGAAGGTTCTGTGTATATAATTTTACAGATTTTTTTCATGGAAAACAGACTGTGTTACACTGTTACGCAGATTTCGTTTGAAAACTTTGCTTATTTATTCCAAGTTGAAATTACGTTTTATTCTAAGTTTAAAATTCAGAAGTTCGTTAGTTTTCTCCCGTAAATTACTTTTTACCGAGAATCGAAAATTCAAGAAGATCAAAGCTGAGCAGCAGAATATAAATGTCATTAGACGCTGTGTTCAAGTCTTCTGCGATCTTGTGACATTTGCGTGCTGCTGCAGTATTACCATAACGTCCATCCATAACTTACATATATATATTGGATTTAAAAATAATTCAAACGTGTTACCTGAAATTAGTACAACTGCCGCGTACTGCAGATGTAATATAAGGTATTCCATAGAAATTTTCTTTTTACTATTGCTGATAACATCTATTTTTAGTTAGTATACTGAGAAAACATGGATGACACGTGCCGTTATTACTGCTTGAAATGCTTTGTTTTATATAAGTATATGCTTCGGTTGTTCCCAGTTGATCTGTTATTATTATGCCACTCTCGAGGTGTATTTTATTTCAGTCATAAAATCAAACAAAATTTATTCCTGTTACTTCAAACTTCGTAGGTAGACAATGAACAAAAATGCAGTTTTTTATTAGCAGTTTTATGTAATCAGTGCATGAACTGATTTATTATTTGTTGGCTGAAAATTTTACATTTACCTCGTTTTCTCTTCTCTAAAAATATAGCAAATTGTGTTGTCCTTTACAAAGCAACTTTACTGGATTCTTTGTCGGAATGACATCCAGTGATGAGATCATAAAGCGATTTTCTCTTTAAAATGTGGTATGTCTTTCAATCAGTTTTTTCAAACATTTTTATCATTCTTATATTCGTAATTTCTAAACAAGTGTATATTTAAAAAAGTGTTAACTAATTTTTTACGACATCATCAATTTTTATTAACGATATTGCGATAACCTTATTCTAAAATGTTGTTACCTAATTTTTATTTTTTTTTCCAAAAATCTGGATGCCTAGAGAGAGCAAAAACTCAACAGGGATTCATAAAATACAAGGGAGGAGTATGTTATTTTATAAAATTTAAATAACATTTACTATTGTAAAAATTGGAAATAACGCCATATTTTTGGTGGGGATGATCAGACAAATTTGGGTTAGCGTTTTACCATCTGCACGGTATATAATGTACACACAAAATTTGACAACAATCGGTCCAGTAGTTTCGGAGATTATCTGTCTAATAAAAATCGACAGATGGTAGACGGCAAACAGATGGAAACGAGAAACTTATTTTTTGGTACCCTAAAGGTCATGAAACGTCTAGAAAACATTAAAGCAGTCAGTCGTCCAATGGACTCGATTACAATACTTCCTTAGCTTACGTTCGGGAAATAAAAATGGAGGAAAGTTAGAATTCCTATGTGAAAATTAATGTTTGGTGCTGTTTACACATAAAGTTGCAGACACTTAGTGATAAAGTGGATTCGCAACAATAGCCTACACTTAATTTCTCAAAATTTTGAAACTTTAGCCACCATTTTAAGTACCAAAATAGAATGACAGGTGACAGATCTGATGTGCATTTCAATATTCACTTGAAAACTAAGTGACACTTGTCTAAATTGTTACCACATTGTGCTAAGCTCACATTTCTGATAATAGCTTATAATATACAAATCTTCTGAAAATGTTGACGCAACTGACGCGTCTTTACTAAGTTTTGTGTGTGGCTAATGTTTTTACTTGAATTAATACAATATTGTTACGATGATCGGTAATTAAAAATCGGTGTGGGTAAAATTCAACAATATATTTCTTAATAACTCAAATTTACACGACTGATTACACAGCGATTATGTACAAAATAATTCCGGCCCAACTTGACTGGACTCGACTCGTTAACTGGAAACTCGTTCCCGACGTTGGCCTCTATTGAAATCCATACATTTCTCTGGATGGGTCGCCAATGCTGCTTCTAGGTTTTTCTGGACCCTGCAATCGAGACTTCCGGTAACCGGCTCCAGACTTGTCTTTATGCGAACGTCGCCCGGCCGCCGTCACCGATGATGAGTCACCCATTATCCCCGCACACACTGGAAATCCATAGGCGTCGTACCGGGACGGCGTATGGATTTCTTATGGGTAATGTAAGTGGATATCTCTATACTCAATGCTGGGCGATAAAATCGTTTTCCTTTAGGTTGTTTACATTTATGATATTTTAAGAAACTTTATGAACAAAATCGATTTATATAGATACGAGTGGTTAATAACAATATGTTATTCCATTGTATTAACGGCAGGTGTATCGTATTTTTATGTACAACTTAAAATTATGTACCTGTTTCAACTCACAATTGTTTATACAAGTTATTTTGTTCTTATTTTCACTAAACTTAGATATTGTACCAAGTTGTTAAGAGTAGTATTAAATAATTTTATTCATCATATGCGGTTTATTAAAACTGAGTTCGAAATTATTGTTTAGCAAACTGAATTCAGTTGAGTGGTTTATTAATATATGTATTGGAATATAGTGTGTAACGCAAATTAGTCGGAACTTAATGTAACCATTTACCAATTTAACATTTAATTTAACTGTGTTTTAATTAAATTCTAAAATTTCAATCAGTTTTCATTTCGTGCACAGTGATTATAAAATAAAATAATTACTAACAAGGATCCAAACTGTTTCAAGCCAAATAAAAATATATTAATAACCTGCACCATGAAGCTCGAGTTTAACATTTAATAAAGCACCATTTAATTTACAATGTCTTCGGTAAATTTCTACAGCATGTTTGCTTTTAGGTTCAATACGTCTCATTAATTTATTGCTAATTAAAACGTGAAGGGTAATTATTAGTAGCTAACGATCTGTATAAATTTTGTTTTTACGTGATTAAACCAAAACACTCGGCAGACGAAGACGAAAGATCGTGAAAAAGCAGACTGTATTGAAGCGTAACGATAAATCGATCAGAAAAAGTCAACAAAACGTCAATCTTAAATTTGAGAATTTCGTGAGTTTCACTCTGATATACGCATTTTGCCGACGAATCCCAAGATTTACCGCTCTCTTTACCCGATTTAGATTATGTAATTATTTACATTCCAATAGAAAGCAATCTCTGCGATTGAATGTAAAGCAATCGTGTTACCGTTTACTCACTGCATTCCTTTGATCCAAACCGCAGACACGAGATAAATAAGAAACGGGGCAAAGTGAAATAATGTCGGAAAAACATTTTTAGGAATGCCTTATTTTGAGACGAGTAAATAATTATCTCTGAAATACGCTCAGATAAATTCATAAAAAATAATAAGAATGTTTTGTCGTCATCACTGCGACGCTGTTATTCACGATAAAGTAAATAAGACAACAAAATAAACTTGTTTGATATTTTATGAACAGTCAGCGTTGTGTTGAACTATAGAAATTAAACCGAAATTATTAAGTTTTTACGTGTATAATGTATATACATTTATTTAGTTAACTGTCTTCGTATACCTTAATACTATTTTATCTTACAGTAGCAGGTTTTGTGGTAGATTATACAACTGTTTTGGGAGAGAAAAATTCAATATGATGTTATGTAATGTAACTATGGATATTACTAACACATCTAATGACAATACGATTTTTTAAGTTAAATGAGGTGTCAATTTGGATTCATCTTATACCTACTTTTACGTAAAAGCTGCTACTGTCAGATAAAACGTCGTAGGTATATCATATGCGAGCAAACTATCATTGTAAGCTCGTGAGAGCAGTATCACTCGCACTAACGCTCTCGTGACCCTACATTCTCACTCGCTTATAATATAGCATTTCTCTTACTTATCATATTTTAAATATTATATCATTTTAAGAAAACTAGCAATACAAATGAAAAGAGCAAATTTTCATGAATAAGTGACAAAAAAACATAAAAAAGATATTTTCTGCGAGTAAATGTTATAAAGCCAGACTCTTTAGCCATCTCTGTATGTACCAAAGTATTATATTATTATCAAGATTATTATGACTAGTTTCGTTAATGTTGATGTAACTGCAGACTATTGCTCAACAACTACCTAACATTATGTGAAATTTTTTAAAGTAGAACTAGCTTTGGGAATCCGAGTCTTATATCAAAAGACCTTAAGGTTGAACGGTAATCCATTTACTCTCCCTCTTTGAAAATAAACAACCCGTATTACCACGCAGTAAACTGCTTGGAAAACAAGAAAGTTTCGCTACGTTGATGAGCTCTGGTTAATTTATATTTTATGATATTGTATGTGACTGAATATTTTCTTTGGACGATTTTAGTTTCTACTTCAAAGAAGAATTTAAATAAAATGTTGATATCATTAACAATGTATTGTGTTTTCGAAGGGAAATAACGGGTGTTCAATTGAAGAATCACTCAAAGTAGGCGTTGGAATTTCACTTGACACAAACGGCATGTCTGTTTTTATAACATCCATTTGACATAACCTGTTGTATCTTATATGTCGTAAGAACAGATATGCCGTTTCCGTCAAATGATATTCCAACACCTACTCTGAGTGATTTTTCAATTGAATACCCGTTACAATACCTATAAATAATACCTGAAGATTACAGTTATTTTCAGTTGTCCAAATATCATAACATACAGTAATGATTGGATTGGTTTCTCATTAAAAGGAATTATTTAATCATTACAATTTTAATTCAATTTTTATAAAAATAGTAAATAAATATATATATATATTTTTATTTTATAAAAACGTTTGATAACATAACATTGTCAATAGAGTTATGTTATCATTTTGTACAAGTATAATTAAAAATATTGGCATACAGACATAGCTACATATATCAGGGTCCTGTTATATTAATTTCCCGGTAGGGAAAAGAGAATTAAAATGAAAATTAATTTTCTTGATATATTATTCTTTTATACAGAGGTTTACGTTTGAATTATACATATTATTTTTAATATAACAGTTGATTTTTATTTCATGATTAATATTTAAGATACCAAGAGCCCGTATTAAAGTACCACGACGTGTACGTTTACATACAATATTTGCAAATAATTGTATAGAATATAGGTATATTTTGTTAATTTTTTATTGTATTATTATTATTATTTTTTTGACATATTTTTATATGAAGTTTAGTATTATATATTGTTGTCCTGTAATTGGGAACTTTCTTGTTGCACAATAAAGTATATTATTATTATTTAAACCTATCAGTGAACGGTAAATGACCGGCATTTAGGCAAGATTACGGTACCATAAGATCAAGTGGAATATACATTAATTAAATTATTAATATTATTATAGACCCACCACGGACCCGGAAGTTCAGGCAAGACTTATACTAAGTAAGACTAAGAAATGATATGCATTGATTAGGTCAGTATTATTATTAATATAATTATTATAACTAACGATAACGTATGCTTTGATTTCTGTGTTCAGGTGTGAGGACATAAATGTGTAGCTACAAGCTACAAGGAAACGAATTTTAGCAGTCAAGTGATTTATTACAAAAGCGAGTGCTTGAATGATCAGAACTTACTATAATGAATGTTACTGCTGTCTTTTTGAGTGTTCGTGACTTGAGAGAGTTACTTCCGTGTAAATGTTCTGGTTATTCCGTATACTCGAAACAGAGGTAAGCAAAAGGGTTGGTAGATACAACCGGGACTATCATACTCAAAATTAAATGTAACTATGTATGTACTTACAAAACTTACATGATATAAAGTAAATAAAAAAATAATTTCTTATTGCATATTCAAAACATAAGAATTTGTTCAAATTTTTTCATTAGAAACTATTATTGTCTGCATTTAATAGATTGCGTTGGAATTGGTTAGAAAGTATAAACACTATTTCATTTTCTATGATCTTAATATCATTTTCGGATATGTTAAAAATGAAAAGATTTATTATTTTCGTCGAAATAAGAAATGTGAGTTCAAGGTAAATAAATATAAATAGTATATGGAGATGGAAAGTGTCTCATTACTTTCGTTTTAAAAAGCTCTTAAAACAAAAATTGACGTTTATAACAAGCATTATGTTAGAAACTGGCATTCACTTCCGTTTCAAGGGTGGAAAGTGACATTTACTTCCATCTCTTGGGTGCAAAGTGACAAATAAGTGACATATGCCACTTTTCACTTTTAACATGGAAGCGGAGTATGTAATAGCTCACTTTCAAACTTTTAAAAAGCTTGAACCTGTCACATTAGTCACATTACTGATGGATTGTCAATAAACATAATTTAAACATAATTCACATTCCTCATATTCCAATTTTGGAAAAAAATATTGAACGTTCGTTCAACTGTGATAACGAGTTTATAGTTTGATTTTTTTTGTCAATTTTTCTACAAGAACCAACACTGCTTTCTTTTCAAAGAGTTGTTAACTTTGGCGGATGCGCCGGGATTTTAATTTATTCAAGGGAAGACATAAACACTTTCCCTAGAGCGCGGCGATTTAGGTTTATGGTTTTTCATTTTAAAACATGTTCGGAGAAATGTCGGCGATTTCGGTGTTTATGGTCCATTTTCACTTTTTTAGCGGTGTCCTTGTTCGATTCCCAATAGAGTTTTATAAGCCATTCGAAACAATAAATAAAAGTTTGCTTCTATAAAACTGTGATATCGCAGGACGTTCGGACCAATGCAGCCACTGTTCGCGGATATTTCAGTTTCAGTCCAGAAAACAAGTTCTCCAGTTGACAGATTTATTTATTTATCTTTTTAATAATTATTAGTTTAAATTGAGTTTAACAACAGCGAGGAATATGTTAATTTCCAATTGGATTTAATAGAAGTTTGATGAAAGTTAGTAATTACGTTAATAAAACTGAAAACTATCCAGCCATAAAGTAATTCTGTGTGATTAAAAACTCGACGTGAACAAAGTTAATAAAAGCTAGAACGCAAAGAACACGAGTGAAATATAGCCAACAAAATAAATTTCAAAAATAATTATGTAAATGCTCAAAACTTTACCTCGCAGAGGGAATAGGGCACTAAAACAAAAATTACAAAAATAAAATTCTGCCTCGGAACGTTTAACAAACTACATAAAAATGTCATTAACTTCGACATTTTGCGTTATTAAGGAAGTTCCAGACCTTCATATAAGGCCAAGTTTTATGTCTAAACTCTATATGCGGGTTGTTTTAAATCACAGTTTCATTTTCATCATGCAAATAAAATGGCTGCGTTAGAAATAGCAACTTTTGTATTGCGAGTTTCATACAGACAAAACGGAGAAATATGTGTTTCTAAAGTGTACCTGTTAAAACAAATTATTACCAACTAATTTTAAAATTATCATAAACGGTTGTAGAAAGTGTATTTTTAAAATTACGTTGCTAACGTCTTCTGATAAATATTTATGCTGCGTAGCACTGAAAGCCTGTGCGGAAAAGTCTTGGAAGTTATGCTGTCATTACCTCAAATGTAGTGCGTAACAACTGTAAGTTTGGGTCGGAAATTGTTTTATTCAGAAGAGTGTCGCATTTCACAGACATTGAACATTTCCTCACACATCAATTTCTTTTACAAAATGAGTACAGAACATGTGCACATAATGTATCTAAACAGACTTTGTAGATTATCGTTCAAAACGCATAGACACACATCTTTCCTTTACTAAGGCTTTTATTTCAATCACGAAAACGACGTTGAATCGTTTTACTACTGAAGCCGTAAAAGTAAAATTGTATCCAATAAATTCCGAGGAAATTGAAAATTCAGAAGTGCAGAACATCATACTTGAGCTGATTTCTCTTCTTTAGAATCCATAATTTTATATTATTTTGTTCTCAGCGCCAGACCTCCCTGTTTTCTGCCGGCATACGTTAACTTTATATTCGTTGTGTTTTCATATAAATGTAGGAAACTCGTTTAGAAGTTTTCTTCAACACACATGATTTAAAGTGTCTCCACATTACACGACTTGGAAACTTGAACTAAACGTAGAAAAGGCGGATATGCTTGCTGCAATACCAACTGGGTGCTGAAACAGTTCTAATAATAATAATAGGCAAAAAAGTCGACAAAATTTCAGTAGATAGTTTTGTTTTATGTTTCCTGGTTAGTTATACCTAGAAAACGATTTTTGCAAAGCGTAGCAAAATAATACTGCTATATGTTTTTACATAATTTGCGTATAATAAGTAGTTGGATAAATTTAACTTACCGCATACGTTTGACTTAGGAGTTGAGTTGCACTACTTGTTTAACCTGTTTCGCTCAAATGAACCAGTTAAGTGGTGTACACAAAAATTTCAGACTAACTTGGGACGACGCATTGTTAACATACCTACTTGAGCGTAATTATGCAACTCGGATAATGCCTTACCAGTAATGCTGATTGTAATAATAACAAAAACAAGTATCTTTGTAAACAGAATGTAATTCAATAACAATAACCAAAATAAGTACATAAAGTAACATAACTGGTCCTCCTTCTGTAAAAAATTATAAATTTTGATTTTGCTGCATGTTATTTATTATATATAAAATCTACTATCTATACATAAAATAAATATAGATAGTAGCAGTAAAAGTGTAAGAAAAAAAAAAAGAAAGGCTCTTGAGGGGATCGAACGCGCAACCGTTTTCGCATTGCGAGTCTGAGGTAGGCGAGTTTAGCTGATGCATCGTCGAATCGCCGCTTATAAAAGATCGTTTGGACTTTTTGTGAAAATTTGGATACTTCGGGGGAAAACTCAAGGCGGTTTCATAAACCACTAATATTGGAGTATATTAGTTTATAAAATTTAAATAATGTGTAATGAAGAAAATTTTGAGGCAACGTCATCAAATTGCTGATGGGAACTGTGTGTAGTAGGTATAATTAATCAAACAGAGAAATTTAATGTTCCAATAAGTATTTGCTTTGCTTTTTACTTCCCGAGTGTAAGCTAAGAAAATATTGTAATAAGGTCTATCCGAGGAATGGTTACTTTCAGGTTTTCTCGACGTTTCATGACTCCCTAGAGTGTGAAAAAATAGGTCCCCGTTTCCACCAGTCTGTCTGTCTGGTGTCTGCCGTCTGTCGTTTATTGTTTGTGTCGATTGTTATTAGACAGATAATCTTCGAAAGTATCGAAACGTGTTAAATTTTATAAGTGTATTAGAAATCTCGTGTCCGTGATAAAACGTTAACCAAATTTGTCAAATCGTCCCCATCAACAATGTGACGATGTCTCCCCTAATTGTTTCATAGTAAATACTATATAACTTATATAAAATAAGGGATTCCTTTACTTGAGGTTTATGAGTACGCCTTGTTTTTTTTTCATAATTACTTTATAAAAATATTTGTGCAATATTTGTCGCAACTGTCACATACCAGATATTTGGTTTATGCGCTTAACGAACTAGTTACCCCACTGGGTTTCCACTCAGCGTTGAAGTTAAGTAACCCCTATTTTGCTTTCTTAGTATAAGTGATAACATAATATATAAATAATATATAGTATACATAATATACTTGTAATAATTTAGTGGTAAATTATTATCACTTAACGATCAATGAGTCTATCTAGATTACGTTGAACTCAATTGGATTTAGTATTTGTCAGTTTTGCCATGAACACTTTTTTTATTAATAAATCGGGGGTCAATTTTTCAGTAACATTTGCCGTTGTGATACACAGGATGATTTTTTATTAAATATTTAACCGAATTAATTATTTTTATTTAAAATCAAACACTTTCAATCGCGCAGAATGAAAATTAAAGCCCGCAATTGAGTTACTGCTAGTGGACACTGTCGGAACAAGACCCGATTCCAGAGCAATACCGCGAATAGACGCACGGTTTCTATAGCAACGGTGTAAACAAAACGTCTAAATAAGGCATGATTTGGTCTCCGTCTCCGCTTTTATCAGCACTTCATCAGCAATAACATATTATATATCCAAGACACAACATTTTTAAATGTAAGTGGATGTTAGTTTTGATACGTTTTATACACGTGGAACGAGATAAAGAAAGTAGTTTTGATAATCATGACACAAATTTCCGGATAATTTTTTAAATATTGAAAATTACTATTTTGCTATGTACAATGTGTTTGTAGACGTTGTAATTTTTGGGGGGGGGGGGGGGGGGGGGGGAGGGATACCGGCTCTTGCGCCCTTGGCACCAGCCGCCCTTGGTATTTGTAAGAAGATTTTGCTATCATTGGCATATATTAGACATTCTCTTGTTATCTCATTAATAAACATAGTGAACAATCGAAGTCCAAGAACGGAACCCTGACGCATACTTGAAAATGTTTTATACTACTTAGAACGATAAAGTGGGATTTAAAAAATTGATGTTGACGTTGAAGTTCCCACTGCAGTTGCTGTTCCCGCTGACGTTACTTTTAGAACTGAAGATGGACATTTATAAACTCCGTTGCCAAGTTGTCGTTGATAGTAACTTTGATGTTCAACTCTTGCCGCATTTAAAGGGGTTGTAGAAGAAAAGTGGAGGATTTAAGTTGATTGCTATAAAAATTTACCATTTTAGACATGTTTTAAGTTTCTTGTTGTCGTACAATGGAGCCCCGCCCACCCGTCCTATTTCAATTGTAATGATTTTTTTTTATTCGTCGTGAGGGGGCGGAGCTTAACTGCAAAATCCTTATTTCTCCATGAGAAATTAAAAACCTGTTTGTGAGTCTCGTGTTGTTCATGTATTTTAAGAAAAAAATAAAGCCAAAGATTAGGCCCTACCCACACCCGCCCCCTTCTCAATTCTCAATTGTGATGAATTTTTCATTCGTTGTCAGATCGAGGGGCGGGGCATAATTGCAATAAGATCGATATTTGTCTATAAGAATTGACCACTTTAAACATGTTTTAATTTTCTTGTTCTGAAAAGACGATTAAGTATATTAAGAAAAAAGCCAAACTATAAGCCCCGCCCACCCACCTTGTCTCAATTGTGATGATTTTTTTTTAGTCGTCCAGAGCCAAAGCAGCGGAATTTAATTGCAAAATCTTTATTATTTCTCTAGAAGAAATTACCATGTATGACATGTTTTTGAGTATCGTAATGCAGTTTTCATTCGTTGACAGACCTAGGGACGGAGCCTAATTGCAAAATCCATATTTCCTTACAAAAATTTACCATTTTAAATGCATTTTAAGTTTCTAAGAATAAATCATCACAATTGAGAAGGGGTGGGTGGGCGGGGTTTATATTTTGCCTTGTTTTTTTATTATCTTATTAGTATTAGTACACGATACCTATTCAACAACATGTTTTTAATTTCTTGTAAAGAAATAAGTATTTTGCAGTTAAGCTCTTGGTTAATGGCGAATAAAAAAAAAATTATCACAGAGACGGCGGGTGGGGGGGCTTACATTTTGCCTTTTTGGTTTAATATGCGTTTTCACAACATGAAACTTAAACATATTTAAAATGGAAAATTTGTGTAAGGAAATATCGATTTTGCAATTAGGCTTCAGCCTAATATAAGCTCCGCCCACCCGCCCTATCTCAATTCTGATGAATTTTTTATTCGTCGTGAGCCAATGGGGCGGAGATTAATTACAAACTCCTTATTTCTCTACAAGAAATAAAGAACATGTTTTTGAGTATCGTGTTGCTCAAAGAATACTAAGTATATTAAGGAAAAAAACAAGCCAAAATTTAAGCCTTACCTAGATCCATCTCAAGCTCAATTGTGATGAATTTTTCATTCGTTGTCAGACCGAGGGACGGAGCCTAATTGCAAAGTCGATACTTTCCTACAAAAATTTACCATTTTAAACATGTTTTACCTTTCTTGTTGTGAAAAGAAGACTACACTACACATATTAAGAAAAGAGGACAAAATGTACGCCCTTGTAGTTATAATACCTAATCTGTTTTTGAGACGAATAGCAATAAATCTTGTTGATTTAAACGTCAAGAATTAGTTATCTTTAACAATGTATAAGTACTGTGTAGAAAATGATGGCAGCTATTTACAATATGAGGGTTTCGATGAACAGGTGATTAAATGGCTTAATAGTAGTGGACCTCATTATCTCTATCAAAATTTGATTTTCGTGTAATTAGTGTTGTCAATCAGAAAAATGTCCCCTCTACTTCAGGGGATTTTCTTTCAGGTTAGCAGCACTGCACACTACCGCAATTTGATTGGCTGAAAATCCAACGTAACGTCGAAAGTTAAAACTTGGTCATCTCGAACGCCACCGCAACGGCGTGCCAATTTTCAACGGCAACGTCAACGGATGATATACACGACGCATACCTTCACTGCGTATTTATCTTACAACTGTAACGTCAACGGCGAACAGCAACGTCAGCGACAAGTTTATAAATCGACCTTAACAATTCAAAGAAGACATATTGATTTCTGTACAGAAGATAGGATTTTATTAAAATTATGAAAGAGTATGAGAAACTAACATTTTTCACTTTATAGGTATAAGGTACACGATAGCAGATTTCTGAAAAAATCGTATAAATGTAAGTCACTTGACCAGCAAGGTCTAAAACTTCAGATGAACATTGCGTCTTTAACATCAAATTAGTCACTATCAATCTACTCTGCATAAAACCGTTTTGACTATTTGTGAGCATATTCGGAATATCTGGATAGATGAAGAACATGTCCTAAGACTTTTGTAAAATTATTATTAATTATTGTTATGGATTTTATAGTTAGTAATTTCAGATTTTTCACCATTCTTATAAACTGGAGTAATTTTTGACTGCTGCCACGTATCTATTATTGTGATTATTCACAGTGTTTACAGAGTACCACTGGAGGTACATATTTGTTAAAATTTGCTGCTCAAATTTGCAGCGACTTTTTCTATTGTAACTCCAGTTTAACAGTTTGTTTATTTTTCCTGTTTCGACGATATGAAATACGACAATGGTATAGGTAGGTATACGTCATAATGGAGTCGCTATGGCAAGGCACTACACGTGTCGTTAAATTTCCTTATAGTCATATATTGATTATATTTAAGTATTCATCAGAAACATACGATCGTCGCTTTGTGTCTGAGTTACTCGATGTGTTATCGGTGTTTTAAATACTACATAGTTCTTCTCAATGCAAAGTTTTATCTGTTACTTACGTTTCTTTCTTTGATACAAATCTGTTTTTTAAATACATTTTTGCTCTTATCCTTTGCAAACATTCTGTACAATGTTATTCAATGATCAGCTTCTGTTTATTTCCCTCTTCAGAACTCGAACAGTAACCGTGGGATTACCATAGCAGGATTCGAGTCCGCCTTATGCGTGTATCGTTCGTGCTACAGTGCTTTTATGCTTATTTCATAAAGTTCGGAGCTTTCAGCTAGGTCAACTTTTCTAACTACACAAACTCGCTTAATTCCGTGTAGACGTCTGTAGTGTTCTGCCAGCACTTCCGTATTTCGCACAGTTATTATGACGCAACGTCATGTTTTGTACCGGAACAGAGCCAAATGAATTTTTTGGATGGAGGACACATCATCCATCACAGAGAAAAACGAACAATTAACGCTGCGTAGAATATATTAAAATTTTAATAATGGTCTCATAAAAGAGAATTCATTTCGCCATTGACGTCTCAGCTGCCCATTAATTGGCCAATCAGTTCGAGCTCGATGATGTTAATTAGCCACTTAGGCCAGCTTGAGTTAGAGCTTTTATTATATCTTGGGCAGATGGGACAATTTCCGACAAACCTCGTTTTCGAAATGTGCCAGACTCGGAGTAAAATCTGAAAGACGTGAGACGCATCTAGAACAGCGCACAGCTAAAATTGGCTAAGTTTAAAGCAACTCTTGCGTAATAATTAACTAAGGTCTCTTTACTTGTGCTGCTACCCAATTATACAAGGCAAAGTCTACAAAAATACACCACCAATTATACCTAATTAGTCTTCTTTGTGATAAGATAGACTCCGAAAAGCCGACTCAAAGAATAACGACGGTTTTATTACAATTTTGTCATTATTTTTTATCACCTGTCTATAAAAAGACATTTCTAATTAAATTAGAAAGCTGTTTCAAGTCACCTTCAAAAGTGAATCACCGAGTAATCCTACTAATTTTTTTTTCATTTATTTAATGTCCCGACTTGTGGTTTCGGGGCATTGTTTAATTAATTAATTTGTAAAAACCAACTTATAAACTTCACAAATATTAAGTCAACGTGTTGACGATATGGAAAAAGTCTCCTTGACGTTTTTATTGAATATGTAAATGAAGGACATCGCAGCGAGAAATTTATGCAGGAAGTAAGTATGAAATATTCGGTCACGTTCATTCTCATTTTCTCTAGCATTAGTTCCAATTTATTACTGCCGAACTATCTACGAAAATCTTGATACTTTACTTTCACCAGTATAAAGAAAAAGGGTCTTTGCAATTTTCACCATTCGTGCTCGTTTTGCTCCTAATAAACTACATTATGATTGCGTTCTTTCGACAATGAAATTGAAACGACCCTTAATATGGTTTTTGTGTGGGAAGTGCGTCCTTAACATTAAACGCTCGAAGAATTAATCATTATAAATTATGTAAATGTACGAGAAGTACTGATGTAAGAAGTGTTAAGTTAGTAATTTTAACAGTTATGAGATGTCGTTTTGTGAAGTGTCTGAGATAAAGTTACAAGATATGATCAAGTACTGCCCACTGAGCACATATTGTGACCAAGTCATGGCCATTGTCCAACTTCCTTCCTTTAAGCCACGTTTGTTTTCTAGACGACTCGATGTTAGTGATATTAGTTGTTGTACAGTCATGCTCTAAATCCCGTACAACCTCACTTTTATGTTGTGTCAAGATCAATACACAATCAGTAGCATGGATACAAATTCAGATTGTCAACTTAACGGGATTTATGTGAGCATGACTGCATGCTCAACATGTGAATTATTTCCTCAATATTACAACTTAAATAATTTTAGAGGCAAATATTTGTGTCTTAAATATTTATTGTAAATGCAAGTCAAGTTGGCGCTTAACATTCAAGTGTTGTTCGGTGTATAATAAAACTTGCCTCTTTCGTTTTTGCATGTTGAATAAAGTCATTAAACGTCGTGTGTCAATTTATAGAGATTTTGTTGATTATATACGTTAGTTCACGTGAGGCTTTAAGCGTCATGTAATATGTAGACGGTAACTACATTAATAATATAAAAAAAAATGCAGTGCTTTAGAAAAAGTTGAAACAGCTAACATTTTTGATGATATAATAAAGTTATCATTTATTTATGAGTTAGATTAAGATTCTAAAGAAGTTTTATTCTTGTTGCTTTCTGATTATATCTATGAGGATCAATTTAATATAACTACTAGCGTTTTAAATTCTCTAATGTAATGTCCTGTTGTAATTAAGCAATGAGCTGATCATGGTTTTGAACAAGGGCAGATTAACGGATTCAGGTGAGACTGGTGTTAGAATTCTTGAAATTGTTCGTTTAAATTTAAGAACACTAATGGATGCATCAGAGCACAATACTGGAAACAGTAAAGGAAGAGACAGAAATATACGATCGAAAGCTGGATGTTCTAGAAAAGCGACGTAGTTGAAAATTGTGTTTCTCCACTAGCATTTCCAATAGTTTTTTCCCAGCAATTCAGACGATGAGTATTAAATGATTATTATTATCGGAAAGTTATTGATTGACAACACCCCACAACTTAGCTTTTACTCAGAACATTATAGCATGATATACCAAGTGAGCAATAAAAAACACGATCAAAGGAAGCCATGGATTTTTGAAGATTTGTCGTTTATACAATTTTTGTCTTTGAAGGTTTAAGTTTAAAATGCCTTTCGTTGCACAAAAAATATTTTTACTGGAATCCTACTTCAGAAATGGACAAATCTTCAAACACAATAAATTCCTTCAGTCATTTTTTTTGGGATATCCGGTGCACACAATTGGTTTAAAGTCATTTAGACGGAATATCTCTTGTCCTAAAGTACAATCTAAGAAATCCAGCTTCTTTAAAAATTATAAACTTTGATTTTGGTAAATTTTATTCGTTTTATGACAACCCCTATAAGTTAAAAAAATAAAATGTAATATCAGTGTTAGTGTTAGAAAAAAACTGGTCTAACGTTAATTAGACAGAAATTTCCGTGCTTCTGAAAAATAAAAGTATAACATATCTAATCTAGCGTTTTCGAAAAATTATAAAATATTCTTTTTATGATAACCCCTATAAATTAGAATAAATATATCTATGCAGTGTTAAAATAAAGGTAAACAAGAGTGCTATGCTTATTTTTCAAGTGAATTTTCCCATTAGAAAATTTTGTGATGACGTTATCAGTATTTTAGAAGAGACACTTGTATCAATTTGGCTAGGTGTACTGTAATACACATAATAATAGCATTGTGTGCCTAAAGTTTCTGGAACATGGGGTGGACCGTTAATCAACTTTCATCCTGTATAAGCAATTCTGAAAACTATGAATGCATTGAAGTGCCACACGTATAGATTCATAACAATCATAACAATTTACACAATTTAGATAAGATTAATGGCAAGCTTTTGAGAGGATGTTTGATGCTTTAAAAGATTACAAGATTTCAAGGCATTTGGTTTTGTAGTTCCAAAATTTAGTTAATGGTAAAAAGGGTTATATATAAGTTTGATTTTTTCTCCAAATATCTAGTTTTGTAGGATAACGAAACAATACGGATTCACAAACCAGAAGTGCAGGTGTATGTTATTTTATAAAATTTAAACAACGTCTACTGTGAACCATTTTGAGGTGTTGTCATTACATTGTTGATGGGGACGAGCTGGTTGCGTACACACAAAATTTGACACCAATCGGTTCGGTAGTTTCGGTGATTATCTGTTTAATAAAAATTGCTATAGACAGATAACAGATGATTGACAGAGACTTATTTTTTCATACTATCGAAGTCATGAAACGTTAAGAGGAAGTATTGTAATTGGATCCGTCTGGCAAATAACTACTTTAATGTTTTCTTGACATTTAATGACCTTTTGAGTCAGAGATTCTTCTTAAATTTTATAAGTATATTAGAAATATGATGTAGACGTCGTTTCCAAAATTTACAATAATAAATCAAAAGTATTTGACAACATTTTGCAATTTAACTTTGTAACTGCAAAACCGAATGCTCTGAACTCTTATAAACGTTAAGGTTAACGTAAGCATTCTAAATCATTAACCAAAATTTATTCGTTTATCCACTCCCAAAAAATTGATGATGTCGTTCAATTCTTGCCGTATATAAAGAATTCACGTTCGGTAGATGTAACTAGATTTGGTAACTTTTTTTTAAGCTGTGTAACTGCGGACATAATTGTTCTAGTGTATAATGTATTAGAAAGTAGGTATCAAAAATGTGACATGTAAGTAAGTAAATGTCGAAATATCGGAAATGTGATGGTTTTGTGGTAATCTGATGAATCTATTTTTGAATCAAAGAGAAAATCGCATCCCTCTAAAAAGCCCAAAGCCAAAGAGCAACCCGCATATAAAATTGTGAATCTTTTCCCTTCACTAGCTATTTTAGGAGGACAAACAAGCTTTGATGTCATCATCATGGATCCACAATTTTACCATGGATCCGTTTTGGTATATCCATGACTCATCCAAGAAAATAAAAAGTATATCTTCACCACTATCACGCAATTGGAGATACTGCCTTAGAAATTTGATTCTGGCAGCTATAACGAGTTTAAAATGTGAAAAACTTCACCTTCGGAAACCTAAATTTATACGTGTAATACGTACAATTATTCTCAAATCCGAGTGTTTTCCATTTTACAAAACAATAAGGATTATGTAAAACTTAAAAACCAATTGTAGAGCAGAACCAATAAAGTATGTAGGTATACATATAAACCTGCGCAGTCGTCTTTCTGATTCTAATTATAATATTAACGGCACCAGCGCTGTTGTATCGGTATTATTTTAAAATTCGAAAAACACTCGACAGCACTAGCGAACTTTACGGAAAATCTTTCTGCCACCAGTTTGACTGTTTCCGTTTTACCCAAGCATTGACCATTTTTCTCTGTAATTTTTTGAAAAGCACGAAATATTTCTTGTTTTTTTTTCCTTTAAAATGGGCTTTCTCGTTACTACTTTTGTGTAAATTGTTTCCATGCTGTATTTAAGGATGTTCTTGAAACGAAGCGTGTTGAAATTGGAAAAAAATTAGAAAAACTTTGGTTTTTTTTCCACACAATTCAGATTTGACATTTGAATTAGAAAATGAGACAGTTGATGCCAATCTTTAATTTCTAGTGATCTTAAGATTGCAACTTAACCACAAAAAAATTTCTGTCAGCTACTTCTACCGAACGTGAATGCTTATTAAATCAGTCTAAAATATGCATTTTTTCTTTATAATTACTTATACAGGGTGACTCAAAATCAGGTAATCTATTTTATTGATTAAATTAAGAACTGCTCATCCCATTTTCCCGAAAATTTGAATGTACATTACTGTTATTATTATTACTATCATTACACCGGAACTATTCAAATTGATGATATGTTTTCTTGCTAAAATGTCGATTACGTGATCACAAACATTAGTTATGGAAAAACGCGTTTAAAACACATGCATTCCCATTACATGCTTCTTTACCTATATTTTAACAGTCGACACGTACTTTTATTTTAACTAATAAGGGTTATTAATTATCTTGAAAAAAATAAAATTCGCAAAATTAAATTTTACAATTGTTCCAAGAAGCTGTATTTCTTCGACTGTACTTCAGGGGCAATGAGTATTCTGTCTAAATAACTTTAGATCAATTTTTCGAAGCTGTTGGGTGTTGTTGCTTCAGGGGCGAGAGAAATTCTTTCTAAATAACCTTAGAACATAGAGATTTTCAAAAATGTCCACAAATAAATCTAAAAATAAGGTTGGATTAACAAGCCACAGTTGTACAAGGATATAATTTTGCATAATTTAAATACGATTTATTTCTTAAATCTCTGAGATTACGTCATTACATTTTTGGTCGGGATGAACTGACAGTTTTTGGTTAGTGTTTTGCCATTTACACGATATTTCTAACAATCTGTCCGATAATTTCAGAGACTACGTGTCTAACAAAATCGTCGATAGACAAATAAAGGGGAGACTTTTTCATATTTTAGTAGCCACGTCACGTCGAGTGAAGATGATGCTAGATATTTGTCAAATGGATCCTATCACAATAGTAGTAATAATTGGTTACTACCCTAGTTTACGCTCACAAATTAAAAGACTCCCTCTGCTTGTTATCAGAAATCATGAAACTTTGTAGGTTACACAAGATAAGTGTCAGTATCAAGGAATTTTTTTTTAGAAACACGGTGTATTAAGATTTTATTTAACTGATACCATAACAAAGCGGGTACTTTTTTTATTTCTCCATAAAATACTGCAAGACAGATTTTAAAAACAACGTTATTGCGCATTGCTAAATAAAATAAAATAAAATAAAATAAAAAAATGGAAAAACGTTCGGAATGTCAAAAATAAACTGTAGCTATAAAACTTAGAAAGGAGCTAATAAAAATATGTAAAAAGATATAGGACTTTTCCAGTCTATGTCAGGAGCGTCCTTGGAATCTAGAGTTGTTTGTGTTTTGTAATATATCTTATTTTTTGGAATTATTTATTATCGATTTATTGATTAATTCAAACTTTTCCTGAAATTCAGTGAACTAGGATCATTGTTGTTAGACTTATGTACCAACATTGATATACAGAGTCATCAAAATTGATTGAGGGAGTTGGTAAACCTGAACTTGAATAATTTGGTTTATTAAGTTGTATAAAAATATTAGCTGTCAGATTTGAAGTTTCAAATTTCAAAACTCAGTGGCGTCTTTTTTCGATTTTTTTTTTGCTAAAAAATATTGGTTGTCAGATTTGAAGTTTCGAATTTTAGATTCGTTCATTTCTGGAATCTGTTCGTAAAGATGCGAGTAGCAATAAGGTGTAGGGTGCGCATCGACCAAGGCGATTCGTACAAACGTCAAAAACGTTCGCAACTTTGCAAGAAGGTAACTTTCGTATTCACAACTGATTCAGGTGAGTTCGACAATCAACCCCCAGTTCTCTTGTCACGCCACTGAATTCATTGCCATATAACCTTAAACAAATCTGACATAAGACTGACAAACCTCACGGCAAAAACAGGGGGTACCAATTCTCTCAATCAATTTTGATGACTCTGTATTTATCTCCACCAAAAAGTTGATGACGTCATTAAAATTTTGTTAATTTTTTTTGTTTTATTATGTAGACGTTACTAAAAAAAAGCATTTGCAGTTTCAAAATATTTTTGCATCTAAGCTAACTGTCGAGTATTTACTAGAAAAAAATCAAATTAATGTGTTAAACTTTAATATGATACTTTTGGTGCAAACATATTTTTTTGCTAACATATACCTATCATGGATTCATGACATTGAAATTCAAAATTCAAAGGTACAAAAACACATGAACAAGTTGCCATCATTTTTTATTAAAAATGTTACTAATTTAATTTATGAAATTCAGAAAATTTTGTGTAGAAATATCTGCAGTGAGAATGGAATTTAATATACTTTATCTTGTTGAAAAGAAACTCAAATGCTCGTAGATTAGTGTTGCTAGTTCTTGTATGATCTTACAAATTATCGCGTAGACAAGACCACACTGTCTTAAACTAAAGTAGAGAATAAATTTCTCTGGAACTGGCAGCAAGTTCCTGGCAGAGAATAAAACGAGTCTACCCTCCTTTTTACCAAGTCAATGATTAGTTTTGAATATGATAGTTATGGAGCCGTAACGTCTTCACTTACCATGCTTTAAACTCGAGTTGGGAATAAGAATGCAATCTTAATATTAGAATTTCTTTATATGTAGCAATAAATATCTCACTTTGGTGTCATAAAAGTTGACGACAATGGTTTGAGGGGAATTTTATAAGACAGAAGTTCGAGGTTTGGAAACAAAACGAGAAATGAAAGAGGATAAGAAGCAGAACACGAGGTCGAACTGTAAATTCAGACTGGAAAAGAAATTTTATTGGGGTTTGGTGTTATGCGATCACCCCACTCTTGAAGTTTGTTTTTCAAGTCCGGTTGTATTTTTTTATGAAACATTCATTCGTTCGACTTGAACGTGACTGTGTTTTAAATTAAAAAATAATGGGTCTCATTTTGGTTATGTCGTAATAATTTCATGTGATCCGTTTAATTAAAATTTGGTTAATTAACACACAAGTTGCTTTCATGTGCAGATCCAATTAAGTTGTTCGGTTTAGTACGAGCGAATTTTTAAAATATTGAAGCAGACAAGAATCTGGCTTTCGCCGGCTCGTAAACTAAACAAATTTCGCCGTTAAATCTTTTTATTGGGTAATAATATAAGCAGAAAAATAAGTAGATTAATCTTCATAAAAAAGATTCATTAAATTGTCTGTAAAACATGTTTGATTATGACATAACAATAGTCGTTCGAAAAGTTTAAAGCGGCTTATTTTGCGTTGTTTCAGCCACAGAAATTAGGGTCTGAAATTGGTGGAGAAGCTTTAACTCATTTAGAAAATTTCGAAATATTCTCAACAAAACGTTAATAAATTATTGTAGAAAATTCGCATTCTGGTTTTAATTAGAATTTTCCACAATAATTATGATAATAATCCTGACATCAAACAACTGTTAGATTGTAACAAAAAAATAATTAAATTTTTTAAAAGTAAATACAAGTTACATTAGTGCTAGATCTTTCTAAGGGCGGTTGTTCTATTCTGATAAACTCCAAGAAATTATACAGGGTATCTTTCAGATTTTCACGAGGGTTATATCAGGAATAGTTTGACAATGTTTTGCTTTGTTCTTTTAAAACCATTATGTTAGCAGCACACATTATATTATCAGTTGAATTTTTCTAAAATTTTGCACATTAATATGATAAATATTTATAAGAAATACTTAAATGTAATTTAATATGGCAAGTTGAAAGAAACTAAACAAACAGTATTCTTAAAACACTTGGTGATTGTTAGCAGCAAGAACAAATTAGATTTTCTGAGGTTGCAAGAAATCAAACAAAAAGTAATGAAACAATGAAATTATAAAATTATATATTTTTAAATAGTAATAAAAATATTACTATTATGAGAATATAATTCATGTATCACATGATCCCATTTCTTCCAATAGAATTTGTTCATGCCCTTAGTTACATGTCTATCACAGCGATAATAATTTTATTGCCTTATTGTGGTCTGTTGCTACCTAAATTTAAAAACTGTCAAATTGACAAATTTTAGAATTTCATAAATTTTTTTGTCTTTTATGGCTTGCCAACGTTGGGGGCAAGCTCAAAACGACGAAATCAATTCTATTATCAAAAAATGTGTTCATTTATTATATTCTCATGTAGAATATAACTCGTGATATGATTAATAATCGAAGATATGGCTCGTGAAACCGAAGCAGCACATTCAACTCGTGCTTCGCACTCGTTGAATCTGCAGCTCGGTTTCACTCGAAATATTATCGATAATAATCATATCACTTGTTATATTATAATTGATAGTATATGTATCAATAGAAAATAAGGGTAAACAATTGGTCGAAGATTGTTTCGGCAGAACTTTTCTAAAATAGAGAGCTGCATCCCACACATAAGTAACATCTCAGAAAAAATAAAAAAATTCTCCAAAAAAATTTAACGTGAAGGTAGCAGTAAGAACAAACAATAAGATACTGGGCATGTTTAATGGAAAAGACAAAATAGACCTAAAAGATAAAAGTGGTGATCAAATGTAAAGAATGTCCAGCCTCCTACATAGGGGAAACCGGAAGGAGCATCAGAACAAGAATCAAAAACATACCAACCCAGCCAAAACTCAGCTACGCAACAGCACAAAATCACAATTTAGATACAGACAATATAAGGTTGTTACACCAAGAAAACAAAGATAAAAAAAATTGCTATTGATGGAGGCGTTAGAAATACAGAACGAGATAAAGAGAACGATAGAGTGTGTCAATGAACAAATGGAATTGGCGTACAACCCGATATCAGATCATAATCAACAGAAAGGATTTTAAGAAAAGAAGACGCCGCCCAAATAGGAGTAATGAAGTAGCCATAAATAGAGGTTTTTTTAGACACATCCATGAATAGATTAATCATAATAGGGACTTTAACTTTTGAGTTTAATTTTAATCTGTCATTTTGTAATGTCATTTAATAGCGTCGCTAACAATAATTATTCTAATCACACAAGTGTGAAATTAAAAAAAAAGGTGATTAGGACATTTTAAGAAATTTTAATAGAAAAGGGTTTTCTAAGGAATTGGTCAGGTATAAGCGGTATTGGTGTCAGGTAATTTTATAAGGTTCAAATTTTCAGGTTAGACTAATTTAAATCTTGCTCATTTATTTTGTAGGCCGGTCATCCGAGTTTGGCTGATGAAGGGATAACAACCCGAAACCGGTGCCAATAACAAAAATGAAATAGTGAACAGAAAGTGTTTTTTATTAACAATAAAGTTTTTTTTTCAGTCAGCCTGTATAAGCAAACCTAAAAAATATAAATGGAATGATAAATCACAAGTATAGACTCATATTTTTCACATTTTAGGTAGGATTTATTCGCCAAAATTTTGAAGTGACGTCATCCATTGTTTTGGGGAAGATAAGCAAACACATTTTGATTAAAGATTTACCATGCTTATGATCTGCAAGATTTGAAAGCATTCGGGGTTGCAGATTCAAAATTAAAAAGCAAAATGTTGTAATATATTTTTTAAATTTTTTTCCCAAAAAATCAGGACGGTTCTGCTAAAAACTCAACACGGATTCATAAACGCAGAAGAACTTTCGCACAATTGTTAGAGAACACTTCATGACAGTGTTTGACTCTTATAGAACAAGTTGCCGGAGGAAGTGGTCCAGAGTCCTAATGTTAATATTCTTAAATCGAAATTTGATAGTTTACAATTTGTTAAAATATTGTTTGTAATTGTATAGATGTTTCATTTCCTGTTTGTATTTTGTAATAATAATAATAATAATAATAATAATAAACATAATAAACATTTTGTCCCTTTACGTTAAATTGTAGTTTCTCGATACAACTTCCTGAAAGGCGGTCTTTTGTGGCACTGAATCATTTTTGTTCTATTCCCTCGCCAGTTTTAAATTAGAATCTCATGCTAATCACCATCCAGCTGTAGCTAAAGTTTTAACGACTGAGCACTGCGTAATTTTTCTAGTTTCATAATCTTGAACATTTTTCGTTTTGTGTTAAGAGCTATTTTACCTATTTTACACTGGGAAAATTTGATAGCACCAAATAGTCTTTGGCTCGTTCTTTAAAACTTTGATTATTCATGATGTTCAAACCGTTAAAAGCAGATTTAAGAGATTAAGGATATCTCACAATGATTCGTCATTGTTTTTTTTCCTGTAACAGGAGACTTCATATAAGATTGAACTTTACAAATCTATGTAAAGTGAACATAACATCCGTGTTTAAAATAATGAGCCTAATGTGAGATTCACATATAAAAATGGTGTTCCTATAACTGCGTCGGAAAACTAATGTGACCAATAATAATGCATTTAAAAACGTTAGGGCTCTTCATTCTAAAACTGATGATTTTTACTTTTGAAACCCATGTACCTGTGTCTGATATTGATGTCATTTTGAAGTGAAACATGGTTTAATAGCTCTTTATTTAATAATAAATTATTTCCTGAGCAACGGTAAGATGGCGATGTAAGCGCTAATTTTCGCGGGCGGGTCTATCTATACCTAGAGGGGGTGGTATTATTGATAAAACTAAATCACCTTGACAACTGTGGACTCATAATTTTGTACAGTTTCGGCAACAAAATTTTGGACAGTATTTTTCTGCCATTAAAAAAAAAAAAACACGATGTAATCTATGCCGCCTCTGAGATTTGAACTGACTAAATGCCCAAGGACGCATGACAAAGAGCACACGCATCTGTATAACTGGTTGCCTAAAGGCGTCGTATCTTTTTAAAAAACAAAATTAATTCATTCCAATTAAAATAAACAAATTTATTACGGTTGAACATCACAGTAAATGTTGAAAATGTTCACCATTTTTTATTCAAATCACATGTTCACTCTCTTTTTAATTTTAAAAATGTTCTGTAACATCCTTTCCTCAATGTTTTGGATCCATTATTCAATTTCATGTTGCAACAGGATTTCCGGACTGCTGAGGAAGTGTTTGTTAAAGATGTTTGTGGATTCTGCTCAAGCCGTGTCAAATCATCAACAACTTTATCAGATACTGAAGGTCTTCTACGAGATTCCTCTTGGTTAAAACTGCCAATTCGAACAAATCTGTTGATTACATCTCTAATGTGAACCTCTAACGATGTTTCTTGAATTATTAAATCACGATATTTGGCTAGATATTCTTGCTTACGAGCGGTTACATGCCCACTCTTCATTTACGAAATCCCATTGCGATAACAAGACATAACAATAAAAATGTCTTGTTCAACAGATTAAACCATTTTCACAGTCTTCGCTTCCTGGCACAATAACAAAATTTTCGTCCGCAACCGCCAAGAGTTTGGAAAACGACTGTTTTGTTGTTTTGAGCTTAAATCAACGACAATTAGTGTAATTCACACTTGAAAAACGTTAAAACAACAATAAAAACGACGACTTTAAATGACAGGGTACCAGCCCCGTAGCTAGAAAACTTATTCAGGGGGAGCAAGTTTGTTGACAGAGGGGGCTTCATGTAAATATATACATATACATATTTTAATAATACTACTTTATTTTTTCTCAGTTTTTACATTTTGAAAGAACATTAAAATAATTGTAAACGTCGATTTTTTACGCTATTAAATTTGCGTAAAAACCTGTCGAAGTCCAAAGAATTGGTACGGTATTTTTCAAAAGCCAGAAAAACCAAGTTTACAAATCTTTGATGCGGCATTGAACGCGCCGGACGATTTATTCCGGTTAAAACAGAGAATGTAGATTCACAAACAGTTGTATTGCATCAAAAAATTCGTGCAGTGGCCAAAAATACTAGGTAACAACCAATTTGTTTGAGCATGGCCGACTAGTATAAAGATTATGGCCTGTCCAAGAGGTACCATATGTGTTGCCATCTATTAATAATTACACTTAATAATTTAGCAAAATTTTAATTTGATTTGACATTATGAGACTTCAAAACTTGTAATGGTCGTTTGTTTCGGTATGAATGCCTTCGTGCCTTTCAAAAAGTGTTAATAATTTTTGTGTCGTTTTTGAATTATTAATATATAGATGGCAGCACGTATGGTAACTTTGGAAAGGCCATAACCTTTATACTAGTCGGCCATGGTTTCGAGTTTATTGTTAGATATTGACCCTTTTCCTGTAAGATCGTAAAACTTCCATAGTGACTTTCCATGCGCACGCATCTTCAACACCACGTTGGAAATAGTATCCGGCACTTCGGCAGCAGAGCAAAGGCCTGTGACAACAAACCGCTTTGACAGAATGCAAGCGGCTACACATGCGTAATCGGTCGCTCATTGGTTAATTTTAACTTGGCGCTCTAAAAATCTGACTTCGCCTGCGCGATGTTGTCTCACTCTGTATCATTGGAATTTATATAATGTCTACTCACTTTGCTTACAGGAAAAGGGTCAATTAGAAAAGGGCGACCCTGTAGGTTTGTCATGACAACAAACAAGAACACATGAATAATTGTAAAAAAAGTAATGAGTTGTTTTTTTTTTGTATTCTGTATTTTTGCGTTGTATTTCCTAAAGTTCATTAAAGCTTCTACGAGCACGTACCTCTTGACTCCTTTTGAGTTGTGGACGGGCAAGAAGCCCAACGTTAGCTATTTTAAGACTTTTGGTTGTCGTGTTTTATGTCATCAGAAGAAACCAAATCAAGATAAGTTCCGACCAAGATGTAAGGAAGGCGTTTTCGTCGGATATTCAGAAGAAGACAAGGGATTTAGAGTATGGTTCCCAGAAGAGAGAAGAGTATACATAGCTCGAGACGTAAAATTTATAGAGAAAATAGATTTAAAGTTGAATGATGACTGTGAAGATCTCGTTGTTCAAGATCTGGAAGAAGGAGACGTCATACCTCCAACTTCCACGATCGACGTTCCCATAGATCCTATGATCGAAGACAATCGACAAGAAATCTAAGATAGCGACCAGAGAGCAGCAAGTGAAGAAGAGGGTTCCGAGAAGGAACATTTCGATGAAGAAGAAGCGGCATCAACTAGACGTGGTCCAGGCCGTTCGCGATTCAAAAGAATTGGCTTGAAGGGAAGACCTCGAAAACGATACAACCTCAGAACCGATGAAACCACGTTGGCAAGCGAAGCACCAGTATTTGGTTTTCTTTCCGAAATTCCATTAGATCAAGCGTTGAACGGTGCCGATGCGAACGAATGGTTTGAAGCTATCTGCCAAGAAGTAGAAAGCATTGTTAAAAATGATACTTGGAAGAGGGTACAGTACCCCAATGGAGAAGAGATCATCGGGAGTCGCATAATTTTGAGAAATAAATACAAATCTTATGGTATGCTAGATAAAAGAAAAGCCAGATTAGTGGCACCAGGTTTTAACCAGAAGCCAGGTGTACATTTTAATGAGACGTTTGCTCCTGCAGCTAGAATGAGATCTATACGTCTGCTCGTATCTTTGGCAGCAATTCACGACATGAAGATTGAACAGCTCGATGCAGGGCCGGCTCTAAGGGACCAGGCGCCCCGATGCAACTTACTGTTCAACGCCCTTTAAAAATTGTTTGTAAAAAAAAACAAAAAAAATTTTGTAATCACATATTTTTGTAGAGAGATACTTTTAATTAACAAACATACATAAAATTACGATGAATCAATCTTAATAGATAAAAGTGTTTGTCCTGACTGACAGACTAACTGATCTATCAACGCAAAGCCTGAACTACTACAACTACAAACATGAAATTTGGATAGTAGATTCCTTTTGTGTCATAAGCACCCACTGAGAAAGGATTTTTGGAAATTTCGCCCCAATTGGACAAAATAGGGGAATGTAAAGATTTATGTTAAAAATCTTTACATTACAAAAATTTTTAAATTCTTAATATTGTAAAATTGATAAAATTTAAAATATAACAAAACTGAACAACCACCACAACCAGCCGACTAGACTCGGAAAATACAATTTTTAAGTTTGTGCCGACAAGGAGTTTTATGGTACCAACAAACGTCACAAATGTTCGAAAAACATCTGGTTTTAGTCATACCGCTGTCTCGTCAAATTGTTACCCAGATAATGGCAGTCATAAATCTGTTATTTTTTGTCGGTATTGATCTAAAGGTCCAATTACCCAACCCAAAGTTTCGATGGGCGCCTTGGTCTGTTCCTGCTATAATATTTTGTACGTAGTAATTCAATGCAAATCTAATACTCCTATTAATTTATTTCTATGGAGAAGCATAGGCGCGCCCGCCGCCTGGCGCCCCTTGTCATGGGCGCCGGTGCATCTTTCGCTTACCGTGTTAAGCCGGCCCTGGCTCGATGTAGCGAATGCTTACCTGAATGGTACCCTCGAAGAGAAGGTCTTCATGAGACCTCCAACCAATCTAGCTAATATTCTTGAGTCTATCATACAGAAACGAGGCCGATCAAGTGTAGTCGGCGAGAAAGCCGCAAGAATGTTGGAAGACTTTAGGGGTGGCAAGCAAATTTGTCACCTACAAAAGTCCCTGTATGGCATACGCCAGTCCGGTAGAAGCTGGCATATGATGTTGGACAAGGTATTGCGAAAACTTGGTGCGATTCCAACCAACGCCGATCCGTGCGTATATTGTGTTGGACGAGGGGAAGATGCAACGATGGTTGTTATTTATGTCGATGACATACTGATAATGTCAAGAGATTCTAACAAAATCAAGCAATTTCGAGAAAAATTGTGCAAGGAGTTCGAAGTGAAGAAACTCGGTAATGTTGGCTATTGTTTGGGAGTCGAGTTTGAAGTTGAGAAGTCAAAGATAACTATGCACCAAAGAGGCTACATCTTAGACCGCTGAACAAGTGAAGAATTTTCCGTAGCGCGAATTGATAGGTGGCTTGACATATTTGGTCATCACAACTAGACCTGACATCAGTCACGCAGTGAGTTCCTTGGGACAGTTCAATAACTGTACTGTCATGGCAAGGTCCATTGGACAGCAGCGAAGCGAGTGCTTCGATATCTGAGGGGTACTCTGAACTATGGTCTTGTGTATAGAAACTGCTCCGATCCTGTAAGAGGCTACGCAGATGCCGACTGGGCAGATTGTGCTATTGACAGACGATCGTATACTGGATACGTCTTCATGTTAGCAGAGGGACCCATTCCGTGGGACTCCAGGAAACAAAAAACTGTGGCATTATCATCTACAGAGGCTGAATACATGGCATTAACAGAAGCAGCCAAGGAAGCCACTTTCATCCAGAAGTTCCTGCTGGAGTTAGGGTTCGCACAGTTGTCACAGATGGTGCTATTCAGTGACAACCAAGGCGCATTGAGACTGGCTCAATATCCGGTCTATCATGCGAGGAGTAAGCACATCGACCTTAGACATCACTACATCAGAGAAGTGGTGAAGAATGACTCATTAACTATACAACATGTCCCTTCGGAAGATATGATTGGTGACATCTTCACCAAGGGTCTAGCAAGTATAAAGCATGGTTCCTTCGCGGAGCGGCTAGATCTAGCACAACCCGGGGTCGAGGGAAAGTGTTAGATATTAGAAAAGGGCGACCCTGTAGGTTTGCCATGACAGCAAACAAGAACACATGAATAATTGTAATAAAAAGTAATGAGCTGTCGTTTTTTTGTATTCTGTATTTTTGCGTTGTATTTCCTAAAGTTCATTAAAGCTTCTACGAGCACGTACCTCTTTATTCGTAATATTTATTTTTTTGCATGTTTAGTACTAGGCTATGGAATAAAATGTGACATGGCAGTTGCTTTTTTTATACGGTCAACATTAACGTTAGGGTGATATTGCCAAATAATATACCCTGTAAGAAAATAAAGGGCGGGTGGGTGGGGCTAGTAAATATGCTTCAGCAATCGGCATTATATTGAAATTTTATTACTAAATTGAAATTTTTAATGTGTAAGTCTTCCAGGGGGGGCAACCACAACTTCTAGGGGGGGCTCGGCCCCATCTTGCCCCCCCGTAGCTACGGGACTGCAGGGTACAAACGACATTAATGACAAGTGAGAACTGTCATAATGAGGCATAATTTCAGCGAAGCTGTCTTTTTGAAATCGATGGCCAACTACGCGCTTAGAATCATTTATAAAAACCCTGTTTTATGTAGTTGTTTTACTGGTCTCGTATTAGGTACTTTGTGACATTGATGAGCCACATTTAGCAACTTATGACAATGTTCATGACACTGTAGACGCTTTTTACTCTTTATTATATCCTTAGACGAATTCGTACCTAATTTTACATATAATTATCCCACATGGTACTCCAGAAATCAGACATCTCTTTTAAAGTCAAAGGAATAAAGAAGTATTATTGAAAAAAGTAGTTAAAGACAGGCATTCACCAGAATTATAATTACTTCAGTCAACTGAGAGGCCTATTCAAAAGTCAAATCTCACATTGTTATAAATATTATACTCATATGACAATTTCTCTGATATATGGAAATATTTAAACATCAAGCGGAAGAATTCAAGAATTCCTATCACGACAATAATAATTATTTCGATGATCCTCATCATTCCGTTGTGGATACTTTTGCCAATTTCTTTTCTAGCATATTTTCAACATTTAATTTTATTTCATCCTTACATTATTTAAATAACATTGGACCTTTCGATTTTTCTCAGGTTTGTGAAGATGATCTGCTGCAAATTACGGTTACACTTCCAAACAAGTTTAGGTATGGCGATGACTCAGTTTTTTCTTTTTTGTAAGTGACTGTATATTTCGTCTTGCTAGACCATTATCAGCCCCATTTAACTTGACTTTGACAACTTGCAGTTGGCCGTGTCGACATGCATTTTTTTTTATGAATGTATCATAGGAATTTACATGGTGTACACTTTAAGTTATTAATGGTTTTTCTACCGCGAATTTACATATTATTGTTGGTGCACGCTTACTTTACTTTACTTTTTACATATTCTTTTAATTTCTATAACCAAAAAAGTAAAAATAGTCCAATTACAAATAAAAATACTTCCATTATTTTAATTAATTTACCTGGTATTTATTATTTTTGGTACAATGTTTTCCTTGACATTTACCTACATACAAATAAAAAATGTCCACTTATACAACTCAGCAAAAGGTTCAAATAGTTATCATTATCATTTTTTTGTGATAATCTTCGGTGACATTAAGTATTTTCTGTAAAGAGGACAGTCGACTAGCTTCAACAAATGAATTCAGTATTGGAACAATTTTATTTAAAGTAATAAACAGTAAACTAAGAGGAAAATGATTTGGAAATTCGCAGTTGAAAAACCATTAACACGTCTTAAACTTTAGACCATCTAAATCTCTATAATGCATTCGCAAAAACGCAGTGTGTACACCAATCTCTAGGCGTTCAACAAGATCCAGCACCGCAATCTGTTATAAATAGAGAGCGGATTTCTGTCGGGCTAGACAAGGCCAAACTCGGTACGGCTCGTACGGGATGGGAATTTATTGCAGTTACCGGCTGCACTTCGTTTATTTGAGATTAGAATAACGCTGTTTCGTTGCACTCTGCTGTTAATTCCAGTTCTCATTTACTTAGCCGTTTGATTAATAAATCGTTAATTGTATTTATGGAATCAAGTGACAATTAAATTCAGTGATTACCTATCACCCGCTACTGAGTCCCGGCGATGCAGCGCGTCCCCACCTATATCGTGACGTAGCCCGACAGAAATCCGCTGTCTAGTTATAAAAGCTCAATAATTTAAGTTTACATTATAAAGTAAGATGTACTGTTCACTGGAACATCGTGTTTCATAAACAATTTTTCTATGACAACGTTTCAAGTAAATTGGAAATCGCCATGTTGGTGTGGTTTCCATTGATATGCTTATAAGACTGGACACAGTTCAACGACGTTATGTAAAATATTTTCCTATAGACTTGATATTATTTATCTGAAAGGGGATATAAACCAGGATCAGCTGCTTGTACGACAACGGTAAATCGAAGAATACAACGTAGTATACAGTTTGCAGCTAAACTTGTACATAATCAAGTTGACTCTATATTTCTTTTAACCAGAAATCCATTTAATGTTTCCAGAATTTCATCAAGAACTGCCGCTAGTTTCCACCTACCTACAACAAGCATAAACGTTTTACGCCGGTTATCAATTTTTGAAACTTGCAAAGTCGCTGATGTATTATTTGAAGATATTTTTTTATAATTATTATTTACTATGTTAATTTATATGTTATACTTTTACATATTAGTTTATCCTGTAATTAGAGTTAGCGTTGTTGAACAAATGAAGGCAATAATAGTATTATTATTAATGTTATTGTTGTATTTATGTATGTCATTTTCCCACTTTATGTGATTCTAAAACGCGTTTGTGTTTATTTGTTTATTCATTATTCATTATACGTGCCTGTTTTTTTAGCTCCACACACGTTAAAAATCTTCAAAATTACCTTTAACCAATAATTCATGACCACATGTAAATTTATTGGCAAGCCATTTCGTGTAGAAAATTTCCTTGGTTGTTAATTAATTTGGTCCGCAAAACTAAAGCAATATCTCCTGAAGTGAAAGCTTTTCTCCACCTACTCCAAACAACGTGTAATTAAGGGCATCATGTATGCAGCTTCCGCCATAAACTCCTAAAGCTGTCGTCGAAAGCAGTAAAGCCATCGACAATCCTTACTGGAAAGTAAGTTATTTTAATACAGCACCCTGAGTGCTCCAGCCTCTTTGTTCCCTTCGCTAGCTATCAAATTATAAGTCATCCAAGTGTATCCCTAAGATTAGAAAGAGTACCTAATACTGTGAAAGCTTCACCTAGATAATTTCATTGAAAATTCAAAACAAGTATCAGGAGATCCAGGAAAATCAAAACGTAGCTTCTTCTCTAGGTTACAGAAATTGTGCATTGTTGTCGGCGACCCAAATCTCTTTGAGGAATAAGCTGCCTTCAGTGTGAACTGATGTCTTTTGCTCTGGCTTTTGAGTTAGAATTTATGTTGCAATATACATAACTTGTATTTACTCGAATCGTATCACGAGTAGAATCACATTTTCTAATGGAGCGGGCGTTATCTGGTAGAGAATCACCAAAAAGCGTGGATAATGCAAGATCGACACATTTCCGGAGAAATCTAATTGGCTATCATGTGTTATTAATGTTAGTCATGTATGAAAGAGTTAGTTGAGAAATTCGGGTAATAATTTTTCTACTGGATAAGTGTCCGAAATTGGTGTCATAAATAACAGCGAGCTTTCTGCATGTAAGTGGATGGATATTAATTTCAACAAACTGGACGCTTTTGTAAAAGCTTCTTTTGTTTCATTAAAACGTACCCATCTAATTACTTGCGATTCAGCTGGTGCGTGATTTGGCTATTCCCTTCATTACATGGAAGATTCATTTGAAGCTTGGCTTCATGAATTAATAATACTTTTATCTACTTTAAATTGCCATCATTTCTACATAATGAGATTTGAATCTCGTAGCTCCGATGTGGCAAAAAACCATCAAACTAATAATTTCATTAAACCACAAAGAGATTTTTTGTAATTTATTTTTACTGGAATTGCTGAAACTGGTATTCTTTGGTAATTACTCTTCAACCGGAACTTAAATACCAACTCAGCTTAACGTTTAAATGAGTTTATAGCATAACTAGTTAAAACTTTATGATGTTTCATCTAAAACAAACCACTTTATATAAAGATGAAAAAGGCAAACTAAATGCGTGAAGTGAACAGTGAAGGCAAAGTTTCATCTAATAAATATTTCGCTATTAAGAGACACTTGAAAGATTTCTTTAAACTATATAATATTGTAAGTTAAATTAAATATTTATAAACCGTTGTATAAAAACATGTAAACGCTTTGAAATTTAATCATAGCTCGTTTCTCATTTTGTACTCACAAAAATCTCATTTTGCAATGCTGAAAAAAAAAATGAATATTGTTAGCCGGTGAATTTGCAAAATAATGATAATTGTAAACAAAACTCATTTTGCTTGAAAACACATCTCCAAACATAATGGATTAATGTATTCCGGTAAACATGCAATTTAAAATAATGAAAGAAGTCACAGTTTTGTGGATATGTATTTGTTTGAGCAACATTTGCGACACATATTATAACAGCAAATAAGTATAACAAAGTTATATGATTTAATTTTGGCACCGTTCTGTGTAATGTATACAATTGGTTTAACAAAAAACAGGTCAAATGACACTGCCATGAACTACTTATTCATGGTCTTTTCCCATTATTTTTCATTCTTATCTGAGAACTTTATTTTCACATGTTGTCCTGTTTATTTTGAAATGAATGGTGTCTATTATTTACCTCTAATCCGGGTTTGTAAGTTGCCACCTACTTACGTACTTTCATTTTATATTATACTTACTTAGAAAATTCCTGTTGTGATATACAGGTTATTATAAATATTTGTTATATTGTAGTGGGTTGTGAAATTTGCCCCCTAAATTTGTAAGTGTGATTATTTTATTTCAAGACTAATTGAAGCGTTTATGTGGATATATATATATATATATATATATATAAGCAAGGGTAATTAAATGACAATTGCAAAAAATGTTAACTATGCAATGCTTGTAAATTCGCCATCGTGAGGTCGTAGACAGCAAATTCTTATTACGACAGAACCGTAGGATTAACGAAAGAATACTGTACCATATAACATATTTTTACTTCCTGAGCGTAAGCTAAGGAAACAATGTAATTGAGTTAGGTACTTTTATGTTTTATCGACGTTTCATGACCCCTAGAGTACGACAAAATAGGTCTTCCGTTTCCGTCTGTGCGTCGTTTGTTTGTGTCGATTTTTATTAGACATATAATATCCGAAACTACTGGATTCATTGTTGTCAAATTTTGTATGTATATTAGGAATATCATGTAGACGGTAAAACGCTAATCAAAATTGGCTATTCATCGCCACCAGGAATTTGTTGACATCCTCTCATTTTTTTTTAGGAAACGTCATTTAAATTTTATACATTGAATTTTTACCTGAGGCATCAAAATTTTCACAAAAATTTCAAAATGTATAACAATCTTTTATAACCGCCGGTGGCGCAAGGAGTAAAAGTGCCGACCTCAAGAGTTGGAATACTAAATCATACGCGTAGATGACTGAACTGTCGCGCGTTTGATTCCGCCTCATATACCTTTCTTTTGATTTTTTACACTGTTGCTGCTGCTATTTATATAATTTTTTATATGTAGAGATTATTACAATTAAAATGTCGCAAAACCAAGTTGTATATTTTTTTAATGAAGCGGGATGTGTTGGACTGTACTTTAAGGGTGAGAGAACTTCGACTAATTTTTTTTAGAACTAGAAGATGTTATGATGCTTGAGCAATCGATGTTCTGAACCTTAATCATGGATTTTTCTTCCCTATTAGTAAGTAGATAATAAAAATAATTGATAATGTTAGCATGGGTTAATCTAGATTGCTGAAGTTGATGTGTGTTGACTTGATATTAAGCTGTCACTAAGCGAAGGAAGTATTGTAATCGCATCCATCGGGCGACTGGCTACTTTCACATTTTATCGATGTGTCATGACTCTTAGAGTACAAAATCATAGATCTCACGTTTCCACTCGTCCGTCCGTTCTCCGTCAATTTTTGTTAATCTCTGAAACTACTAAACCAATTGTTGTCAAATTTTATATGTGTATTATGAACATCAGACAGATGGCAAAACGCTAACCAAACTCTGTCTAGCCATCCCACCAACAATGTGATGATCTCACCTCAAAATTGTACATAGTAAATAGGTTTTAAATTGTATAAAAAACATAGTCCCACACATGTAGTTTATGAATCCGTGCCGAGTTTTCATCCTACACATCCAGATTTTTGGAAAAAAAAAAGTGCAGACGTTTCAAAGTTATCGTAAGCATGGTACATTTTAATCAAAATATATTTGTCCATCCACCCAAAAAATTAATAAACTCCTATATAAAATATGCAAACTACGATGAGTATATACTTGTGCGTTATCAGTGCTTTTATATCTTTTAGAATTGCTTATGAAGGCTGGCTAAAAGGAATAATGCATGAGTCACCTTATTTTATTGATTAAATCAGGAATAGCTCATTCTATTTTGCCGAAAAGGTGAGTATACAGTACTGCTATTATTAGTATTACACTGCACCTACTCAAATTAATATACCTGTCCTTGCAAAAATGTTGATGGTTTCATCAAAAAATTTTGTAAAAGAAAAACTAATTTGAAACATACGCATAGCACGCTTCTTAATATTTATTTTAACATTAAGTACACATCTTTGTTTTAACTTCTAGGGGTTCTCTTAAAAAAAATAAAATAAATTAGCAATATCAAATTTTATAATTATTCGAAAAAGCTGGATATGTTTTGTTGTACTTCAGGGGCGAGAAAATTTTTGTCGAAATAACTTTCGCTCAATTTTTGTACATTATTAACGGTAGATGATAGTTCTAAAATATAGAAATGGGGTGCTGGAATCTGAAGAATAGTTAAACAAATGTGCTAGTACTGAAAAAAGTAAAAATATAAAGCCCGGTAGAGAAGACTTTTTGAGCCCTCGACTTACTGAAAAAAATCAGCTCGGATCAGAAACGTATCTTCTCTCCCTAGATACATAACGAGTATTGAAATAAAAACGGCGTCAAGCTGGCTTTGTATATGTGAATTTAGGGCTTAGTGTATGATTCGTTCACATTTCCAAAGGAAATTTGACGTCGTTTTTATTTGAACGCTCGTTATTTACTACAAAGTGTTTATAAATGATTCATACATCGCAATATATTTGTAAAACTGTTCGATTGCATTTATAGCAAAATGGAGGCCACTTCAGTATTTTTATGACTTATTTAAATATTGATTGTAAAAATAAAACTGTAATAAAACATCTTTTTTTTTTCTTTGAAGAAAAAGCATAGTAAACAGATAAAGTAACTTTACTCTGCTCTCGGGCTTGAATGGATTCCTATTTACAAAACATATGTCTATATATAGGGTGCCGCATCCAAGTTTGGACATAGGCAATTAACATAGGGAATTGGTTTTTATTTTATAATATCTCCCCAGATCACTTTAAAGCTATTATTGGGTCATGCATTTGGTAAAGGGGAGCTATCGGCCAATATTTTTTTCAAATCGTTGCATCGCGCTTTCGCTGTAAAAAGACTTTAAAAATTGTACTTTGAAATTAGCTCTCGGTCCGATTTGTCGCGAAACGTTCTGTCTTAGTCGACGATCGCGTTCTTGGATTAGCCATAGAAAATCGAAATGTCAAAGTGAATTTAGAAATTATTCTTCGATTCTCACTTAGAAATCACTGAACAACTCAAATTGAATTATCTATCTTATTCAGTGTGATGATTATTGTAGGACAAATTAAATGGAACAAATACACAAATTGGTCCATTTATTGGTTCTGGGTGCAGCGCATGAATCCCTCCTCGAAACTCTTGGTCGTAGTGCGCGACCCCGTCACACTACTCATCTTCTACTACATCCATGCCGTATCCAAGAAGGCCAAGATGAAGCCCTTCGAGCAGCTTTAGGGCCCGTGAAGCTAGGGATTTACTCGCGCCACCTCACTCAAAAAATCACTGAATAACTCAAATGGAATTATTTTATTCAGTGTGATAATTATTGTAGGACAAATTAAACCCTCAGGTCGTCCATAATTCTCGAGATCACTGGCGTGCAACTGTCAGTGTGTGGCTGGAGCTTCTACGACATCATGTCATTGATGATCTTTCGGTACTTGTACTTTTTGGCAATGTTCGCGCACTTTGTCAACATGGTATGGATGTGACCGTGTTCTTTTAATGTAGGATGCACTACAAGCTGCGAAAATCCAATTTCTTCTTTCTGTCCCATCACGACCACGATCGTGAGTTTGAGGTTGAAGGTACCATGATCTCGGAGATGCTGTACCACTGATGCAAATGTTCGCGCACACAAATTACCATATCGACACACTCTGCATTGGAAAACTGGACCATACACTGATTTCAACGACCGCTCGATAATGACTGGCCCTTTTCGTGTTTTTCACGTTGCGATTAAAAAAGTGCCTGATAAAGTTACTTTTTTGGTTCTTACTCCGAGTCCCCTGCCCATTCATTGCAGTAATTATGTAGGTCCCGAAACATTACCAGCGGCGCGTATAACAATTTACATTTAATTTCAAATAATTTTTTCTAGACACTGCTACCACTTAGGACCGTGAATTTTTGCCAGTGACATAATCATATTGTGAGCTATTCCCCATTTTTTTTGCATGTATTTCGCGGTCAGTCTGTATCTTAAAAAGATAATATATTCATAAATGAGTTATATTTACTAAGAAATCTACATTTTCAATATAAAAATGGACTTCACAAGATATAAAACTATCTCATTTATGTGGGATTTTTTTTCCGAATGAGTAAAATCTGCAAGTAAATATTAGTGCCAACTTTATTTGCCACTAGACACATCAAGTTGCAGATTTAATTAGCTGTTCTGCTTTTTTTTACACATGATCGTCAGTGTTCGTGATTTTATTGTTTCTTAAATTGATGAAATGTGGATGAACTGTAACATTTATTCTAGAAAAATTAGTATATCCACAATGTTTTGTTTCTTCGAAGTAGTTATCATCGAGAGTTTAGGCGGAAAAGCTTGTTGTTACACAACCGAACCAGAAAATGAAACAAATGATGCTGAGCAAAATACTCATTCCTCGACTTCCTGCCGTGGAGTATGAACAATTCAGATGAAAGCGGTGTGAAATTGTTGGCACTTTAAATCGACTTTCTCGTAGATTTTTGTTAGTAGAAGCGAGTGCACTAGCGAACAAAATGTTCAGAAAAAAAATTGGTAAAAAGAGGAAACTAGGGACTTAGTAAAAACAGAGACATTTCTTTAGATGATTTCCCTAGTTCTGAGACGCAACTAAGACCTTGTTCAATTAATCAAAATAAAAAAAGAAAGATCGTTCTACCACTTTTAGAAAAACAACGTATCCACAATTTGCCGTTCCGAAACACGATAAACCATTTTCGTCAATCACCTTTGATTTATTAAAAGAAAATGTGAATTGACCTTTGAAATTTTTCAAACCTTCTCCTAAAGCTTACTTGGATATATTATTGTTGACAACAAAATTGTTATGTCTATCAGAAAGAAATGGATGGACATTTATAGGAGAATATACTCTTTTCTGGATAACATATTTTTCCATTGCGTCGTATTTATTGGAAAAATCTATCATCACCATCTCTATCTTTATCCAAGGTGTACTGGAGTACTTGCAAAGGGAAGTTCGTATGTCTAGCCAAGTAAAACTATTACGTTTATCTCTTATTTCAGTTCACTGTCTTGAGTTAAAAAAAGATATCAGAATAACACTGGTGCAAGACTTGACCCATACTACTCAGTTAGTCAGCTTACAATCCAACAAAAGACATTTGTCAACGTCAGATATTAATTGTATTAGGTACGCTTATATTCGTGTTTGCTTTTTAGCTATAGCTTCGCATCTGGTAAGTGTAACCTCCGTATTGAAGACGTCAGAGATGCAGTATGATCTTCCATATCCGGTATAACTTGCGACGAAATTCCTGATGGGCGGGACGGACGGTCCGGTGACGGTTCGGAATCTCGCCGATAACGTGTGGGGTGGCGGCGTACTTGAGTGCCAAGCTTTGGGTAGACTAGTATCGCTGATGTCAGTAACACGTCTGGTCGACCAAGCTTATGCGGCTACCTTCACGCCGCCGGGGGTGGCGCCTTCGGTCAGGAGCGAAGGTCGCTCGGGCGCCAGCTCCCTCTCCGGGGGAGGGAGCGCCGGGGTGCTCTAAAGCCGGAGATACGGAATTCAGGTGGTGAGCCGCCGCGAAAACGCGAGAATACGAAATAAAACGGCGAGGATGTGTTATAACAGAAATAGGGTTTATTCCCTACCACCACCTACACGGTCTAACATAATAAAACTTACGGCTAAATAACTTAAATATCTAACAAAACGGTTTTACAAACAAAAAGAATTAAATGTCCGGCACGGTCGTTCCTCCTGGGCGGCGACTTCCCTCAGGACGGGCTCCTCCGGGCTCTGGGGGCGGCGACCTTGAACCTGGAAATCGCGCGAAGACGGCACGGCGACCCGGGAGGGGAGCGCGGTGACAGTAACGACGCGTGCCCGACGGTGTCGACTTTCGACGGTGACAAAAAAACGCGGTGACGGTGACACGGTTTCTCGCTCGGGGGCGGCGATTCCAAAACCGGTACAAAACAGGCAGGCGACCCAAAAAGGTACTTACGGTGGGTCGGAGGGTCGAACTGCTCACTTGGTCACACTTCTCCAAAAACTCTTTTTCACTCAGAAAACCGCCCCAGCACTTCCGCACTCCTTGGAGTTTCAGGCAAGAGTCCTGTTCTTCCGCCGCGGCGGCGCGGCGATCACGAATTTACCCCCGGCTCTCGCGGTACGCGTCACGGTTTCCGGCCCGCGAAAATTCGCTTCGTTACAAACTATCGGTAAGACATAACTCTATCTTGTCAATGATGGCGAAAAAACATAGGTTCTTTTAGTCTATGTCAACTCCCAACTTTTATTTGCTGCAGAAAATTTGCATAAACTGAGACACTAGCCGAGGCCCACTAAAGTCTTCAGATCCTAATCCAAGGTCTGCAAAATTTGACACCTTGTAATTCTTCCGAAGGTGTTATTTGTCTGTTGATATAGGCCCAAAGGCATTATCGAGTACGAAGAAATCAGGCGGTTGTCAGGACAAGGCGATACTTGTAACTCGTCTGTCTCGGAGAGCCTTTGACGATTCGGGGAAAACCGAAAGATGGTTACCACACCACCGTTGGCTCATTTAATGGACCCTAGACCAGGTGTGGAGTGCCGCGGATTCTCACTACTGTCGTCGGATAAATAGTTTCCTTAAAGATCTAATCCTTCGAACTTGGGAAGCTTGCATTCATGATGGTTCTAAGTTAACGTTACACATATAAGAGGCGAGGGGACGCTGTGTTCTTCTGAAGTTTAGGACCTCCATAAAGGAAGTCATTAAATTTGTTGAGTTTTTCTTCTTTCAGTCACGTTTTTGGTACAATTTGTATAATACCCCATCACTGACTGGAGTGGGCGGTTGACAGCTTTTCCCCATATAAATCTCCGGAAGTGGTCGGTATTTATCCCGCCCTCATGCAGAGGGGAATGAGGCAGACTACGCCCTATCTTGTTGCCAATGCTTCGGGCGTGTCCGGCTTTCAGCTACATATCGAATGCATGGCGGAAAGCAAAGGTTATCTTCATACCTAAGCCAGGACGACAAGATTACACCTTGCCTAAATCCTATAGACCAATTAGCTTAACATCATTCTTGCTGAAAACGCTAGAAAGACTAAACGAAAAAGAGATTCGGGAGACCGCTTTGAGCAAGCAACCTCTACATCCGAACCAACATGCCTACATCCAAGAAAGATCCATGGAGAATAAACTCTCCACTTTAGTAATGTTCTTGGATATTGAAGGAGCGTTCGATAAAACGACGTTCAAAAGCATAGGACTAGCCCTACAAGAGCACGACGTGAACCTCACCCTGACTAGGTGGGTGACCGGTATGCTGAAGAATAGGGAAGTATTGATCAATGTAGGTGGCACTGAGATCGAGGCTGTAGACAGGGGATATCCCCAGGGAGGAGTATTCTCTCCTGTGCTGTGGGATACTGTCGTTGACAGCTTGATACGACGCCTCAATGATCTTGGCTACCATACAATTGGATACGCAGATGATCTAGTCATTTTGCTAAGAGGAAAAAACGCAGAAACATTATGTGAAATAATGCAAGCTGCAGTAACAATAGTCGAGGAATGGTGCAGCAGGCATACCCTCTCCGTTAATGGAGAGAAGACTAAATTAATCTTGTTCACTAGGAAGAGGAAAATTGGCACACTACAGATGCCAAAAATATTTAACACAACGTTTCAACTTTCGGACGAAGTCAAATATCTGGGAGTTGTATTGAAGGAAGAAGCATGTAGATGATAAAGTGGAAAAAGCATGCTTGGCTCTTTGGTAATGTTGTAAGGTAGTGGGAAGATCTTCGGGTGTAAAATCCAAGATCGCCCTCTGGATCTACACGGCGATAGTCAGACCGATGCTGTGCTAAGGAGCTTTAGTTTGGTGGCCCAGAGCCAGACAAAAAACAACAGCCCTGCAACTTGAACACGTTCAGAGAATGGCGTGTCTCAGTGTTACAGGAGGAGTGAGAACTACTCCCACAGTGGCTCTAGAGACACTTCTTTGCATAGAGGAAGCGGCAATGAAGACGTTTCTAAGACTCCACTCTCTGGGAGTATGGAACAAGCAAGGCCGCATAACGAAACACACTTGTATCTTGACGGAGGCGTTCAATACCCTTGTTAAGGATGGGTTGTCACCGAATGGGCACAAAATTAATATATGAGAAGACATATAGAATATTAGTGAATTATAATTCAGAAGGAAGAGCCAACATCGACATCTATGTGCCAAAACAGATAGTGATTCAGGACCCGGCATCTACTCCGAACAACTGAACGCACAAATCAGTTAGTGTAACTCTCGGCACCCACACGTCTGTCTTACAAACAGAACTGATGGGAATAATGCTGGGAGCTAGAATCATTGCTGAACGTGAAATCGGCAACAAATCAATACGCATACTTACTGACAGCAAGTCTGCACTACTAGCCCTGAACAGCTGCATGGTTCGATCCAGGCTAATTTGGGAGTGCAGACAAAAGCTAAGGTATGTAACGCAGAGAAACAGCGTAGAACTTTATTGGATCAAAGGACACAGTGGTAACGAAGGAAACGAGAGGGCAGATGAGATGGCGAAGCCAGCCGCGCGCATGCCCTTCTCGAATGAACTCGTAAAGCAATACACCCATAGACGCCATGAACAAATATGGACGACGCTGAGCAGCTGTTGGCTGAGTAGAGCTTGTATAGCGACACCTGACCGTAAGTTGACGCAATTTTATCTCTCACTTTCAAGGGACAAATTGCGCAAACTGGTAGAATTCCTCACGGGACATTACCAGTTTAATAAACATTACATACGATAGGAGTAGTAACAGACCCAATCTGTCGTGGATGCAATGAAGAAGAGGAAACAGCTGAGCACATTCTTCGTGAATGTCCAGCGCTAGCCTCCTACAGGAAATCTATACTAGAGGACATCTGGCCTAGTGTGACAAAAATCAGGGAGTTCCCGCCCTCTGCATTACTCAGATACATTCAAGCAGTTGGGTGGCTTGACGAGTAGAGGAGCGGGAAAACACCCTGATATGGACTTGAGGAAAGTACAATTGGCCCAAAGGCGAGGCCTAAGTGCCGGCTGGCTTCGGTCAGCACCGAAAAAAATTTAGAATCCAGAATCCAGAATCCAATACCCCGTCTTGTGTAGAGTTTGTAGAGCTGATTTAAAATACGTTAGGTACTATTGTACATCTTCGTCCAGGTTTTCCGTTAATTCTATCGCTTTCATTGTAGGACAGGAGTTGTTCATGACAGATGTGTGTGAATTAGAATTTAGAACCTAAGTTTGAATACCATCCACATCTTGACATTAGTATGAATCATAGAATACCCTCACTATGTACCATTTGTATAGTTTTCTATGGTATGAACACGGACGCTGACGAAATATTGCGGCAAAATATTTGCTTAATTCATACGACGCGGTTATATACAGCTACAGTAGTGTTTCTACAACTTTGTGAGCCTTGTGGTATACGACCGTTTTTTAGCATAATTAAGATAAAAAAATACGTTGGTATTAAGCATGGTGATATTTGCTTTGAGCTTATGTAATGTGCTTGGCACAAACAATATACCTATATGAATGACACGTTATAGTCTATATGTAAAACTTTTAATATGTAAATACAATTGCACAATAAAAACCAGTAAACTATAAGTTATTATTGTTATTATCCCGAGCACAATCGTTACCATGAGCATAGGCGTACGTGTCTCCCCAAAAATTTTTGTAGAAATATTTACGTACATACTTATTTATATTTGTTGGCAAACAATAAGAATAAACATAAAATATAAAATCGTAACATCTGCATTTAAATAAAGTAAAAATTGAACTGAACTAGTGGTCGTCCGTCAGTTGGCCAGCAAAAGTTTCTCACTTTACTGTAAACAAAGTTTGAATTTACAGTTGCTAATTTCAGCTGCAGAACGGGTGCATTGTTTTTGTGCACCGTATTGCCGTTGTCGGTTTGCAAATGAAAGGTGGTGTACCTATTATCCATTTATATCCTATTTTCCACGCCATAGCGATAAATATTGTAAAATATGTATACATTTAATATAAAGCTAAATTTTGAACAGCGCTTTGGGATTAAAAAGTTAGGGTTTCCTAAATCAAAACGAGGCATGTTTGATTGTTTTCGATGTGTACTATTTAAAACCAGCTTAAAAAGCGACTGTGGATTGTCCGAAGAATTTCTAATTTAAAGCTTATTGACATACTAATTATAAAGACATTCTATGTACAAAGTACAAAAATGCGCATGAATTTAGTTTTGGTGGGAGTAAACATCCGGGAACAGTTAGACAATTCATGTGAGTACCGTTATGACTAAATATAAATTTTATGTTCCATTTTAAGTGTGTGTCCTCCCTTAACTACACCCACGAGTCGCCACTCAGCTTGACGACTTGTTTTCCAAAAGTTGTTTTGTAACTGTTCTTTCAAACGAATGCTCTTAAATGCAACGTTAGTTACACGCAGAAACCGTGATCCCGTAACGACAAGCGAAGTTCTGTGTATGTAAATGAATTTATAGACTTCTTTTTGTATGTAGCACGAAATCTGATTAGTGGAACATAAACTAACTAAACAAAAAAGGGAAAAAAGCAAAACCACAAAATATTATCTGCAGGTACAATCTAAGATAATTACGCTTTTACTAGTAGACTGTGTGCACAAATGCCTTTTCGATTGTGTTCACTGTCGTTAAATAATCAGACCTAATTTCAGCGGAAATGAGGTAGTTTAAGTGATTTATGTTTTTCTGGTTATCTGTTTAGTAACGCTGGAATAATTCAACTCTTGGTGCGGTAGCAGGCAAGTAAACGCGTTTGCAGACCTTTTATGTTTACATTACTTATCGCTAATCGGTTTAATACTTGTACCTCAAGCCCATTAAACTGTTGTGTTGGAATCATGTTTGTTTAAAATCTCAGCATCACGAAAGAGTAATAATAATAATCGTTAGGTAAGTTTGTAGACTCCATGCAGTTGCAAACTCCTGCCGCATTTCCAACACCTGTTCACGCCGACAGAATCGATTTATTGCTCATCCAAGCAACAACGGAACCTCTCTTTTATTTAATAACGATATCCACGGAACAGCGAATTTATGTCACTTCGCTTTATGTTAAACACCATCCTTCGGTAAATTTGTCCTAAAATTGAATATTATATGGAAAATGAAGATTTTATGGCACGAGAGAAAAATGTTTCCGTGGAAATGTAAACAACGTGAACGTGACGGAATGTCATTAAGGAAATCTGTAAACTACACCGTGGTGTAAAATTATTTACACAGAACCTTGTTCGCTTCTAAAGCATATCGAATACAAGATGAATGTGAAGGCACAGTTATAAAAAATATTTGACCAACAATTTTTGTAGTGTAAAGTTAAGAACTTTTTGTGGGGATGTATTGACTTTTATGTATAAGTACACTAATTTATTTATTGTGTTCTCAAAATTTCCTGCAGTCATTCACTGAAAGACTATGTAATCATTTTTTGCGGTAGTCGTTTATGTTTTGTGGTATATGAACGATAACAACAACTTCTGATTAGCGATTTATATCTGAAGCCACCTCGGCGAAGAGGGATGCACATATTTTCGTATTATATCATTTTACTGTTGGGGTGTTAACAATACCTAACGAACCACTGTATTTCGACAATAAGCCAATAACATGCTCCTAGAAGTTTTGTGAGCAGTGTCTTCCCAAAATGCTTTTTGTTGTTATTACTGCACATTAAGTTAGGCTTATCTTGGTAAAAGTTTAAACAATATTAGAAAGATTAGAGCTGAGTTTTCCGACTTTCCTTCTGCACACAGTTCTAACATTCAGAGCTCGCCTGTGAAAACGAAATGCTGCCATTGGAGAGCAAAGAAAAGTTATTGCTTTTATCTACACAACTTTAGTTTTGGATTTAATAAGATAGTTGTATCTGCATATTTATGTTGCTTTAAAATGAGAATAATCTAGAGCAATAACTGATAAGGGGCTTTGTGCAGGTAAGCATTCTATTGGCCTCCATTGTAAATTCAAGCAAAAGGCGCTTTTATAGCTGGGGAATAGTTTCTTGATTGAAATTCCGATCGATAAGTGTCATACTTGTGGCGGGCCAAGAATTTTAGTTATTGACTCTTATCAATAAAATTATAGGGATCCTTTAGCATGCGATGAATACTTGTTTTACTGTAAATATCAGTTTATGCACGGTATAAGCAATAAAGTGGTGTAGCTTGGAAAATTTCAATATCGGAAGTAGTCAATGGAGGGAAATGTTATTGTTTGTTGATATGTTGAAAGAATGACATATCTGAATCTCGTTTCAACGTGACGGTGAAAATGTATCTGTTATTGCTATTGTCGGGTTAAAATGAAATATTCTTTGCGTTGTAATAGAGATGACAAAAGACTAAAAACTACTTCTTTTTTGTAATCTTATGCTCATGCCTAAATATCTGAAGTATGCATATTAAATTCTATGTTGGCAGGTTTTTGTTTGATAGGAGTATGATTTTATCGACAATATAGATTTTTCTCGAACAAAGTATAAAATTGTTTCGTTGTTTCATCAAGTTAGAGACGGTAACAAAGTTGCGTAATGAACTATAGTAAACAAGGTATATAATATAAGTTATATATGTATATATATAAACGAAAAATGACTAGCTGTTGAAACATTTTACTGAAAATTTAGAAATAAACATTTTCTTTGAACGACACCCAATTAAACATTTTACAAACGCCCGCAATGTCCAGTCATTACAGCAAGGTAAGTTGGTAAGTATTAACAAATAATTAATTAACCAGTGAGTGGTAGTAATTAACATAAAACCACTGAACTTGAAAATTAGCAGAATAAATAGTCAATTCGCTTGCCTAATGGGTATGATTAAACACATGCATTTATTGTAATTGTAACTACATACTAAACATACTAATGTTAACACGATTATTATGATGTTATTTGCATGTTCATTTTAAAAGAGGACGGAGCAGTTGTTTATTGTTTTGAGTTGATATCGACTTCATTTATTATTATGTTTCTAACTATAATATATAGTATGTCATACGAATATTGGTCAATCTAGCTTTAAAACAATACTATCGAAATAATGAAGTTTGGTAAATATTTCATTGCTAAGGTAGGTAAGTGGATTTATGAAGGTTTACAAAATAAAATACACTGCCCGGCAAAAAAAAACCGGCCCCCTGAAAAATTTCGCAAAACAAAACTTTAAAAAATTATTAATTTAACTAATGATCGTTATTTTATTAAAGAACCATTCACTATTGACACATAATGTATACATTAGCAAAAAAAAAGAAGACAAATAAACGCAGAATTAAATTTAGTTTAACAAAATAACAGAAACAGAGCGACAATTTGAGAGAGTTAACGGCATTGTTTTCTTGTGAAAACGTTTATTAACTGCCAAACTTATACTTAATCAAATGATGAAAACCATTATTTACAACAACAGCCTCCTTTATTGTTTTTTGTTTTAATTACGAAAATATTGTACTCGGTCTGTTTCTGTTATTTTGTTAAATTAAATTTAATTCTGAGTTTATATGTCTTCATTTTTAGTTCATTTGTACGACATGTGTCAATAGTGAATGGTTCTTTAAAAAAATAACGATCACTAGTTAAATTAATAATTTTTAAAGTGGTTTTGCGAAATTTTTCAGGGTGTTCAGGTTATGTTAAAGTATGTAATTTCTTTAGGATTTTAGAGGTTTAAAATCTACAAAATTGATGAGCAGCAGCACTCACTAAAGCTTAGCTTCATAAATAAGTTTACCTATTTTAAAAATGAGCTATTTACCAGACTTCATAATTTCAGTAGTTATTGCTTCAAAGCCGGAGTGTCTAGTGTTTATACTATACTAGTGTTTTGTGAATTGCTTTTTTATACTACCTATCATATAGTTTCATATTCTCTGACAATCAATGTATTTCATTTTCATTACTTGGTACGCGATAAAAATCTTATGGGTCTGATTTTGCACCGGATCTCGGATCAATATTTGACAATAAACTCAGTTTTAACGACCATATGAACCATGTTGTCACTTCATCTGTTAAAGTCCTAGGTCTCTTCATTCGGAATACCAAACCTTTTATTGATTCCAAAGTTTTTATACCTTTATTTTGTGCACTGGTTTGTCCCAAATTTGACCATACATGTGTAATAATCATTCTACAATTATCAGATTAATTTTGATTAAATTTTTGCAACGACGACTTTTAAAGTTATTGTATTTTGAATCTCACCCTGATTATCGCTTTAGTAGTTATTCAAATTGAGTGGCTTCACTACAGGCGTAATATTGTGGGTTATTTCATAAAAAGTTTCTGGTGGGTTTGTACTATCGACTGTAGTAGTGACGTACAGTATTAATTATTATTATTATCGTTTGACGTATGTGGATCTGAATGTGGAAATCCTAATCCGTTCAAATTACTTCACTATAGAATTAATATAGGGTTAATAGGATCATTGAAATTTATTTCGTATCTGGTTTTAATCCAACGTCTATGAATTAGAATTGGCAGCACTACGATAAATGGAATAGATAGACTGGGAATACCTTGCAGGCAACTCAGAAATAATATGTATTTCAATTATTTCGAAAATTCTTTACTCACTGTGGTATTTTTGCAGAAAAAAAAGTAAGTGTGATGTAAATTTATAAAAATAACAAATTAAACATTATTTTAAATTATTTGTGATACCACATCCGCTGTGCTTTTTAATTTAGTTATGGGTTGTTGAATAGTCACGTATGTACATTATCTTTTTGAAGATAAACTATAAATAAGGAAACTCCTGAATATTTATTTCTCTTAACCTAAACACATTAAAATACTAATTCAAAACAGACTATTACACTTTTTTCTTTTTTTTTTATGTTTGTCAACATTATTCGTGTTAGTGTTAGCAGAAGCAACGCAAGATACAAGGTTGTTAAGTATTTATATTTTTGGTATTTTAAAAAAACTAAAGCAATAAATATAAACGGGGAAATACTTGCGTTGTTATTACTTATTAGATATACGAATAATAGAAGATTAAGCTGAAACGTGAGATGGCAGATAGCTTAAAATTACCCAGGGAATGTGAACGTAATACCAATGGAAGACATTTAAATTATTTTTATGGTAAATTTACAGAACGAATAGAATGACTGGCGTCCAATAATGACTGCGTATTAAATGATTTAATCGAACTCTGTAATTTATCAAAAAGTAGGAAAAATGCATGCAATTAATTCGATTTATGAATCTTGAAAAACGTTGAGAAATTTTTGCAATTTTTCTCGTTGCATTTCAGTGATTTAGCAGTTATTAAATGACACCACTTTATGGCAACCTGTAACTGAATTTATGTCTGCATCATCTGTTTCGAATGCCCACTCCAAAGCGTATAATAAATACGACAGGATCGTATAAAAAGTGAAAGATTACGTCCTCTATTTCGTTTTGTCATCATTCTTAAAAACTTTCCTGTGTAATAATTTTTACAACCTGAAGGGTATAGTTTTATACAACATCGAGGCGGTTTGTCGAAAGTAAAAAAAGAAACACAATGTAATCTATAAAGAAGGCGAGTAGATGGAATAGGAAGTAGGCCCAATAAAAAAATAGATATAACTGTGATTTTCACCCAGCACGTGGCCGTAAACCAATACAAAACTAACTTTATATTCTTTATGCCCCTATACTGTTTCAATAAAGTCACCAATACGACTATACTTAAGTAAGGCCAATCACAATGTTACCCATAAGACTTGAAAATAAAACAGACGTATAATATAAGGTATCATAAACCCAATAAAAATATCCTCGGGGGTTTTTTAGCTGATGGTCCAGAAGGTTCTTGTTTGGGATTGAATTGGAAGTCATCTTCGATAAATTCTCTGGACGTGTGCAGTGTATCACGAAATGTGTTATGAGAAAGCGCGAGGTCACCGATCTGAGCGCCCTCTGGATGTGGAAAATCGAACAGAGATACAAGGATTCGCAAGGATTCAAGACAAATAAGTTGAACGTGGATTAACGAATTGCTTTGGATGGGGTGTCGTTTGTTTAAGCGTAGTGTAGTAAGGCTTAGGATGACTGCTATTATTCAAGAGCAAATTTATGATCATATTAGTTTGAGGCGTAAAAACCCATTTATTTTCGCCTCTTCGATTTTACTGTAACATTATTACCAAAAGTCGGTCATCTTCATTCTAAACTGGTTTAACCGAAACCTTGTTTGCAAGAAATTTTCTTGCTGTGATTAACTCGAACATTGTGACCAAATCACAAGGAAACTTGGCGCTCTCACAAAACAATCGACCACTCCAATTTCCCCCCAGGAAATTGCTCGCTGAAAAAGGGGCAAAATCAATTTATCTTTACTTAAGCAAATAGACTCGTTCATAAAATAAGTGTTCTTGTAGAGGTAGGCATTTTAATGTAGAGATTAGAGGCTCTAGGAGTTTTTATTTTAACATAAATATTAAATTTTAAACATGTTTTTGAGGTAGTTTCTTAGATAAAAAATATAAAATAAGTTTGCATACTCTTTGTTATTTTTTTAGGATAACCCATGTTTGTTGATTCATCTTGGAGAGGTGCAGTGAAATAACGGGGAAACGAACATGCCTCTATACTGATGTTAAGTACTGTACTCACGAAAATTAGATGACGTTATCAATTTTTTGGTAGGAGGTGAAAAGGCAAAGATCGCTTAATGTTGTCTTCATGACAATGTTATATTTAGAATTGCAAAATAATCGGTTCCTTAGTTTCGAAAAAAGTTTGCAAAAAAAAATCTCTAACACACGGACAACAGTCGGAAACGAAGAACGAGAAAGGGTATCTTTGCATTTTTGTGAGCTATGAATCGCACAGAAGATGAAATCAAACATGTTTCGATATTTGTCCGAATTCAATCAGTTAAAACTAATATATTTTATCAGAATGTTATGAACGTTATATACGCAGCTTAAATTCATGAGAAAAAGTAGAGTTTCCTCCAAAAAATCAGTATTCAGGGATTTTCATTTATGTTTAATGAATAAAAATTATATTGTACTTGGTTCAGATAAATCTAAACTGCATTTTAAAATGTAGATCTTGAAAAATATATTCAAAGAATGAGAAACTAATTATTATTATTTGAAATGATTCTAATGCTAAATGAAGAAAATATATACAAAAGTTTTTTAAGAAAAGTGGAACGCATGGCACATTAGATCTTGATTTATTTGTAAACTGGTCTAAAGTTATGCGGGCACAACTTCTTTCTTAAATAAATTGTATAATTTGATTCTGCTGATTTTATTTTTATGATAAACCATAAAAGTTAAAAATAGCTGCAATTGTTCAACTATAGAGTTTTCAAAAATATTAACGCACTGACGAAGCACAAATCTAGACTCATAATATTTTGTACATTTTAGATAGGATTACTTTGATACCTATAATGGCAGAAGATGATTGATGTGTGTATGTTTAAATAGAATTGGTTCAGCAAAATTCTGAGATGACATCGTCAAATTATTGGTTGGGAAGATCAGACAAATTTTGATTAACGTCTCATCATTTCTAGATATTGCTAAAATACGCTAAAATTTCATCATAAACAGTCCAGTAACTCTAAATGAAACGTCGCGGAAACATGAAATTAGCCATTCGTCAAATGAAATTTGTTACAATACTTCCCTAGGGAGGAAAAATGAGTAGCAGAACGTTTACCTCCTCTGAAATTAATATTTCAAAAATAAATTTATGATGTTAGCCAAGACGAAAAATATAAAGTCGGGAGCAAGACATTTTATTTTTCTTACTTTTCTTACTAACAGCATTTGGAAAACATATGAAAAATAAATTAGCTGTATTTTGTAAATGATGCCTATAGCAACTTATTTTTTTTAGTTGGATACGGCTTATAATTATGCAAACTATTTCGCTTGTTCTTATTTATGAACAGAAACTTGCTTTTATGAGGTCGCTAGGTTTTATGAGGACTGAAATAAATCAATTTGTTTGCACTAAAGGCGAAATTTTTATGGCACATCATAATAAACGTAATGGTGATAGAAACACCGCCGTTAGTTTTGTATACAAAAATTCGAGTTATAATTTAACTACTTGATCAAATTTTAACATACGTTTGTTTTAGTTTACTATGCGAATATGGCAACCACTTCGAGTTAAAAACTGCAGCAATCATGCCTGGAATGAACATTTTTCTTTCTCTAATCGCCACGTACATACGTGCTCACAATCGATGTAGACATATAGACTATCATTTAAAAAGGACCGTGGAAAAATGTTGTTATTTTTTACAATCTCGTGAGTCTATTTTGATTTTGCTACTGACATTACAGCCGGGAATTATTTTTGAAGTACCTAGTCTCTTTGGCTAATGAACTTATGACATTTTCTTGAGAAATTTATTTGTGGTTTGTGCACTGAGGGCGACCATTTTCCCTTTGAATCGTACACAAACCGGCTGCTCCGTAAATAGATAATACGTATCCTCAACATATGCGTCGTTATTTTTTTTTATTTTTGTTGGTTGGTATTTAAGTTGCTGGTACCCATTTCGGTGAACGGAAATGAAATGTTTCTAAAATGTCATTAGCTGGGGACATCGTTTTAAAGATTGTTTCCATATTTTCTTTCAACTTATTCTTTATTTGATCGCATTCAGCAGATTTAATTCCAAACTGGAAGTTTGAAAACTGTGTTGGACGGTAAAGGTCATGGGAACATTATTTTGTGTTTCATATTATCTGTTAGAATTGAACAATGTGATAAACTATGACATTTATAGGATGATAGTCTCAATGATGATTTCTTCGCCTGGAGAATAACATAAATAACATTTCGGTTAATAAAATCTCTGTTTCATGAGGGGAGTATATAATGCAACTGTTTTCATCCGTCTCGTTTACGATCGTCTGTGACGTTTCTTAAATGTGCAAACCTATGTCTGTTTGATGACCTTCTGCGTTTTTGTTTTCAACTTTCATTTCAGTTTCTACAGTAGTAATAAATGACTATAGGTTCGCATGTCTATTTCATTGGATTCTGTAGAACATACATACATAGGGTGGGCCATTTGCTGCTTTCTTTTTAATTACCGCTCTTTCCGGCTCAAAATTGATAGACACACAGTATCATATTTTAGTTAGACGAAGTGAATAGATTGGAGCAACGTTAGCAAATATTAAAAACTTATTATTTCCAAAGTGACTGTTGCCGAAGTTCTGAGAAAAAAATTTGGTTCAACCAACCGGCCTGCTGTACGCAAGTTTCTGAGATCGGCATGCTAATTGATAACAAAAGTTATCCTCTTCTTCGCTTTGTGTGGTTAGGAATATTACTGTTCTTACCGAAAGTTCGCACCTAAAACCGAGAACCTTTTTGGGGCCAGAAATTGAGAAAGTGAACTTGAGCGACCTCTGGTTCCAGCAAGATAGTGCTACCTACCACACAAGCTGTTTAGCATTGGCTCTTTTGCGCACTAATCCATTCAATAATCGTATAATCAGTTGCTTTGATGATGTTGCTTGGTTTCCCCGAAGCTGCGATTTGACGCTATTGGACTTTCTTTTTCTTCCACTTACGCACAATACTGATCGAGCTATTCGTGAAATAGGACCCCAAACTATGGAAAATATACTGCAAAGTTGGGTGGATAGAAATAACCACAACCAACTCAGCTGAGGGAACCACTTGAATGAAATTATATTCCATTCCATAACTAATCGTAGGATTACCGTTACTTACCCACAGATCTCTTTTTAATGTCCACATCAATCATTTAATTTTTTCAAATCTTCTGTGCATTTCATTTAGTTCACTTTTAACCACTATTTTCTACTACATTCTGAAGCTAAAACTTGCAGTGTTCCTGATCTACCTTATCTAAGCCGTGTGTGCAGTTGCCTGTCTCATTTAGCGTTGGTTTTAGGCAAGATATATACATTGCATAAACAATTAAAAGAATAAGCATAATATTAGAATAAAAAAGGGTTTTGGCGGCTGCAACTACCCAAAGCAGTAATGTCACTATAGAACTGCGAACATAACGAAGCTTGAAAATATCTTGGAGTCATTACTTTTACAGATTTTTTAACTCAGTCTGTATTTGTACAATTTTACACTTTAATTGAATAAAAGGAAAATGTGCAAACACTTGTATTTGGTATGTATATGATAACAAAATAAGAAAAAAAGTGCAGCCTTATTCGTCGGAGATAACTTACTGTGAAGCGGTATGATCCGAGCTAGCTCGGAATGCGACGATGGTGGTCAAAGTTCCAATGTAGTTAATAAGAATATTTGGTAAAAGGGTAACATTAATCGATAATTCGCAGTCGTACGCGTACTTGACAAATAGATGGTGTCCAATAATTGAATTAGGTCTCAAGCAGTCTGATGTAACCCGTCTTCGAATAATTTGAATATGATGGAAAACACGCCATCATCACAAACAAGAAAATATTGTATGATGGTGGTTTAGTGAAAGTGAAATAACATTAGCATATATGCAACTCTAGTAGATATATAACTATTTAAGTATATATAGCATTTATGTATAGAAAATACGGTCAACGCGGGTATAGGTCAGCGTGAACCCGGAAAGAGCTCTTTACTTGTCACAAGTGGCTTGTAGGCTGTACGTTGGCTACACTTGAGCTAAAATATACTAGATAGATCGCTTCCCACTTTTTCTATCATGTGATGCAGCTTTTTTTTATTTAAGTTTTACTTCCCAAACCATAATACCGCAACATACGTAATTTAGGAATATCGTTTACGATGTTATGCGATTTCAGTTAAGTATATTGCAATTTTTGAATATTACTAGACGCTACACTAGGATATTACTACACTAGAGATTTTTCTAGACTACTGCACTTGATATATCATACTGGTAAATTTAACTTCAACTTTATAATTGTTTCATAATTTGTATATATAATAACAATGTGTAGATTTGGAATATTGGTTTATCCTAAAATATATATATTATAGGTTAATATAAATGTAAGCTGCAGCTATATTATTTTCCTGGCGGCGAATTTAATTTAAACCGTTCTCGCAACCATAACTTTAATTTTCTTCTGCTAAAGTCTCTATTTACTTTTGTTTCCAGGACTAATTTTCTGAGCCCGTATGTTCAATTTTAGCATCGATTTTAGCTTAGAGCACTTTTTGTAATATAATTATTCCTTTTTTTACCTTTGTTGCCATTGCTGTTATTGCGGTTACAACCCATTATCTCGAATCGAAATTCGTGATCTAATGGCAGCTGCTTAATACCGGCGTGATTAATAGCAGCCACGGTATGTATTAAAAAGTAATTTTGGACAAAGAATTCGCAGGTAAATTATTGACATTGAGGCCAAGTAGAATTGCAATGTCGTGTCGGAAAATTGCGGTGACGACAAACTGATGAAATTCCAGGTCGTTCCACTTTAGCGGGCCCATAAAAATTTATAACGCCGACTCTTCAGTACCCAGAGTGATTTTTAGTGTTTGAAAAAATCGGAATAACATCATTTAAATGAGTGGTGATTACCGAATGCGATATTTCCGATAAGCTGGCCCAATAAAATCTCAAGACTCTCGTTCCGTCCCACAAGAGCGACATAAGCTGGTGCTTTGGTAAACACGAAAATCGATAGGTGCAAGTGGCGGATAAAGGAGGACCATAACGAACACGAGTCGGGATCAACCTTGAATTCGTCCTGAGGACCAATTCACCAAAATTGATTCGGGCTCAATTAAAGAAATTGATCTATGCTGGGGAACTCGGGAATGCTGCGGATTCCTTTGCCGTTTTTATTTTTTATACACAATTTTTATTGACAAGTTTATAAGGAATGCATTGAGTCCTAACAATAACACTACGAGGGTATTGAATGAAAAATGTAATAGTTATTTATGTACCAAGGGCACAAAGAAGATGTTTATATTCGAGGGCAACGTTTACAAAATCGAGGGCCTCTGGCCCGAGATTTTGTAAGTTGCCCGAGATTTATAAACATCAAGTTGTGCCCGTGGTGCATACAAACTTTTATTTTTCACGAGAAAATCTAAAAAAAAGACTAATTTATATAATTAATTCGTAAAAAAAAAATTTACGTGGCGTTGATTTTGTTGTCAAGAGATTCTATGTTTATTGCAAACACGGCGTCTATTCACGGTGTCAACACGTATTTTTTCGACCGCGGAAATGAATGAGGAAAATTGTGAAATTCCAGAAAACATTGTGAAGAAAGCGCAAAAAGCCAATGAAAATGTGTTACCTGGAACATCAGGATCCATATATGAAAAAGAATACAAAATTTTCCTTAATTGGAAGATTAAGAAGTGGCTTACTTCCAAGAATTGGTGGGTTATTCTGTTTATAAAATAATTATTTAACTGTGTTCTTCATTTTTAGTCAGAAAAATATTCACCCAGTTCCTTATGGTGAAAATACTCGATGGTCAAGACAACTTTAAGAGTAAACGACAACATAGACATTTCTAATTATCATCGTTTGACATATTTCTATAAAAAACCCGAAAGGTTATGTGGCAAAAAAATCCCGAGTTTTGACTGGCGAACAAGTCATGCAATTTCTAAAAGATGCTTCCAACAACAGATATTTACTTCAGAAGGTAAACTAAGTTATTTTTTGATGATTGTAATTAATTTAAATACGAATGTTTTATGCTGTAAAGGTAGTTGGAGGATGAGTGAACACAATTCAAGATTTTTATATAATACGTTATTCGGTGCTAGCAGAATGGAAGCAGTGGCAGAAATAATTCCAATAGAGGCACCTCCGGAAAGTTTAAGTTTACCTGAATAGTTTGGTATGAATAGCAAGTTTGTAAATTGTAATTTGTATCTTCGTTATTAAATAAATTGTCAAAAATAAATAAGTAGTTAAAAATAAACAATAATTTTTTAAAATTTTTGTTTAATTCGGTTTAGCAAAATAGGGCATAATGAGAGGGCGTAATAATTCTTTATGCCCGCTCATTGTGCCCCGGATATAAGATGCCGCTTTGCGTTTATCAAATCCTGGATATAAAACAAACATTATATACGAGTGAAAAATAAAATTTTTTGAATATACCGAATGTACGACAGAAGGGCGAGATGTGTTACTTAGAGTTCTTATGACAAAATAGCCAGTTGACAAATTACATGTTGGGATTATTTCTAAGTTAGGGTTATATTTACTTAGACTTTATAACTAATGATAATGAAATAACGGCGTTAAAAGATTGTTCATTATCGTAATATAAAATGTACAATTTTGTGTGCAATATCATCATTTGGGGTATTAATTGAAGAAGATAAAGTTTAAAAAAAAAATCAATTGTGGATTAGTGGTATATCAGAACTCCTGTTCTGTTTCGGAAATACAGGGTGTCCCAGAATTCGCGCCATTCCCGTGAATGACATGTTCCCTGTCCCGAACTGTGCCGTAATTCGCAAAAAGAATTGTCCAGGCTTTAACCGTGTGAGAACTGGAAGGCGATTAAGTTGACCAATAGAGAGGCTGCTTTTATATCCGAACGTTTCTATGTTCAAAGTTACCTATGCCAAGAACAAAAAATCGGGTAATACTAAAGTTGAATGAATTTTTTCCGAATCCCCCTCCGTCAACAAAAGGAAACAGAAGTGTGGTTATAAATTTAATCATTTTGACAATTGTTTGTCATAAACTGTCACGAAGTTTATCACTGACCTGAAGAGACGCTTCTGCGCCAAAGATGACTGATTAATGTACACAGAGACGTCAAGGTTTACTTTAAGGCAAGTAGCATGGGACAGAAGTTATTTCTGCTGCCATTCTAGTTAAATTGTGTTTAACTGGGCTGTACATGTCATAAGAGAAGCTGTTTCATTTCATCGTAGGCAAATAATACATTTATTACTATTCTACATAGAGTAGCTACCGAAGAGCAGGTATTAGAAGTCATTTTCTTAGAGCCCCGTGAATAATCGTCGGCACCCAGACCAACATGTGTTTCACCGATTGTTACATCGAGCAAGAGAAGATCTTTTCAACCTAGTCGGAAAGGCCGTGCTGGGGCTCCACGGAATGTACGTGTAGGTGCTGAAGAGCAAGTGTTAGGAAACATGGAAGCGGATCCTAGGAGAAGTGTCCTCTACGTAGCGCAAATTAGTGGATGTTCAAGATCGACCACTCATCGTATCCTTCAAGAGAGAAGACTGCATCCTTACCATTACACGAGAGTGCAGCATCTGCGACCAACCGACTACCCGCGACGAGTACATTTTGCTCAATGGTTACTGCGACAAAATGAACTAAATCCTGATTTTACACGGCGCATTCTTTTCACCGACGAATGTTCATTTTCCCGAGAAGGAATGTTTAATGCACACAATTGGCATTTCTGGGCACACGAAAATCCACATCTCACTAGGGTGAGAGCATATCAGGAGCGATTTACTATTAATCTATGGGCTGGAATCATTGGTACTACTGTGGTAAAAATTTTAATGCATCTGATAAAATTATCAGATTACCTGATCGCCTTAATGGGGATGCATATGCTAATTTTCTACGACTAGAGCTTCCGGCATTGTTGAAAGACGTTCCTTTGAATGTACGGCGGAATATGTGGTTTCAGCACGACGGCGCTCCTCCACATAATTCGATACTTGTACGACGAACATTGAAAAGAGTATCGTCATAGGTGGATTCGGCGTGGCAGTACTAATATCTGGCCTCCTAGATCTCTAGACCTTTCTGCTTTGGACTTTTTTTTGGAATCAAATTAAAAATTACGTATATAGAGAACCCCTAGATATGTTAGAAGAACTGGAAGAGAGACTGCACGAAGCCTACGCTACAGTTACTCCTGAGATGTTACATAATACACAACACAACATAATTCAACGAGCTAGAACTTGCATTGAAGTTAATGGTGGTCATTTTGAGCACATTGTTTAATAACGTTACAGTACAACGATTCCAGCCCATAGATTAATAGTATTGCTCTTGATATGCTCTCACGTTAGCGAAATGTGGATTTTCGTTTGCCCAGAAGTGAATTGTGCGCATTAAATATTCCTTTTCGGGAAAATCAACATTCGTCGGCGAAAAGAATGTGCCGTGAAAAATCAGGATTTAGTTCATTTTGTCGCAGTAACCATATAGCAACATGCACTCGTCGCGCAGTCGGCTCGTCGCAGATGCTGCACTTTCGTCAATAGTAAGGATGCAGATTTTTCTCTGTAAGGATACGATGCATGATCGATCTTGAGCATCCAATCATTTGTGCCACTTGTTCTTCACCGTCTATGCGTATAATCCGTGGAGCCCCAGCACGGCTTTCCGCATAGGCTGAAAAGATCCATCTTCTTTTGCTGGATGCAACAAACGACGAAACACATGCTGGTCAAGGAGCCGATGATTGGGGAAAAGACCTGTATATTCGCGCACAGCAGTGGCTGCATAGCGTGTACATTCTCCATAAATTGTTTGTATTGTTCTTAAAAAAAATTGCAACTATTGTTATAATTTTTATTCGTATCTTTTCAATCTCTAGAAAGTATGTACTCACAACTTTAAAGAAACTGTCTTAAATCATCATGTGCAACATCAATATTATTCTTGAATAAGTCTCAGTTTTCAGTATTTTCCCCACATGATTGACACCACAGCAGATACCTATGATCTTAATACACCAGAGAAGTGGAGTCTCGTCTATTTTTTCGTTGCTTAGATTAGGTATCAGCAACAAAGCTGTTCAGTAAAAATTGATACTGTTTATTGAAAATCATAATCACTGATTAATCAAAAGCGATATTTATGTTTAAATACACTTAATAACGTTCTTTGAATGGACATGTGGTACTCTTTTTTAGAAATAACGATAAACTTAATATCAGGCATATGATGCATTCTGAAAATGTACTAATTTTCGTTAAAAAGAACAACACATTATTCACGGGGCTCTAAGAAAATCACTTCTAATACCTGCTCTTCGGTAGCTACTCTATGTAGAATAGTAATAAATGTATTATTTGCCTACGATGAAATGAAACAGCTTCTCTTATGACATGTACAGCCCAGTTAAACACAATTTAACTAGAATGGCAGCAGAAATAACTTCTGTGCCATGCTACTTGCCTTAAAGTAAACCTTGACGTCTCTGTGTACATTAATCAGTCATCTTTGGGGGCAGAAGCGTCTGTTCAGGTCAGTGATGAACTTCGTGACAGTTTATGACAAACAATTGTCAAAATGATTAAATTTATAACCACACTTCTGTTTCCTTTTGTTGACGGAGGGGGATTCGAAAAAAATTCATTCAACTTTAGTATTACCCGATTTTTTGTTCTTGGCATAGGTAACTTTGAACATAGAAACGTTCGGATATAAAAGCAGCCTCTCTATTGGTCAACTTAATCGCCTTCCAGTTCTCACACGGTTAAAGCCTGGACAATTCTTTTTGCGAATTACGGCACAGTTCGGGACAGGGAACATGTCATTTACGGGAATGGCGCGAATTCTGGGACACCCTGTATATGGTTAAATACATGCTTCCCCTTAGCGGTTCTACAGAACGTCTCGTTTGTTTGTTATACGATTAAAATATTTTTAACTTGAAGAAAATGTAACCCTAGGTGTCACTACCAAAATCACTTATTTCTCACTAATGTGTGCTTACTTCAGACACTAAAAAAGTAAACACTCTGGAACGCTAGACAACCGCTGAAATGCGTTGTATTGACGAGACCGAAGGAGATCGAAACTGCAGTCTGCAGATTTTTATTGTGTTGTCTTTCAAGATAGAAATTCTTTAGCGGTATAATAAAGATTTAACGGACGGGACGTTTTTCTCGTGTTGTAGATGATTTGATGCCAGTGATCGTAGGTATAATTTACTGTCCGACGAAGCTCTTGTCTGGGAAGTAGCTGTCTCTACCGTGTGCGCAAAGATGTATAACAAAAATGTAAGTCACTACCGAAACCCTTGTATCTGTTATTATTATTACTTAATTATTTTTCTGCTTTCTATGTCACCAAATGCTAGGTCTGGAATAAATTACCGTTTCTATGAAAGGTTATGGAGTAGAGATAATAATATGAATAAAGGCTGCATTTTCTAATTATTTGTGTTATTCATATTTAACTAAATATGTATTAGTTTTATGGGTAGTTCTGTTTTAAAAAAATCAACGCTAACTTGAAGACTTCTGTGTTGAACAGTCGATATGGTTCCAGAATGAAAATTTATGCATCAGGACACCGAGTACTACGAGTAACACATGTCGAATAGTTGTTTTTACTCCAATCAATTTTAACCTTGTAAACATCTAATTTGACTCAACAACTTTAACATTTGAATAGGTATGTGAAGCGAAGTAATATGATTTTTGTGTTGAGTTAAAAAATATATATTGCGATGATATACTTATAATATAAAAAATTAAATGATTGAATTTAACATTTTTGATTTAGTCTAGAGGGTTTTTGATTTTTTATAGGTTCTATAATTATATGACAAAAAAGGATTTTCGCATAACCAGTTGAGTGTGAGAGTTTAACGAGCGCGCACGTGTGTGTCTTCTTGTGTGCAATGTGCATAATTGCATATTAGAGTGTAACTTAATTTATTTAATTAGGTTAACTGTATTTTCAGTTATAAAATGTCCAGATGCAGATTATGCAATAAAAATTCCAGTTATTAATATTCTGCCACTTGCGGATTAATAAGTATGTTGTAAACTAATTCATATTGATTGTGCTGAACTTACAAAACCAGAAATTGATTGCCTTGTTAATAGTTAGACCTGCCACTACTATTAAATTTGTCAAGACTATACCAAACAGATGATATTATAACTGGCTAAATTAAACCGAGATTTTGTGGTTGGCCTAGTAGAAATTTTACGGACTGTATAATAAAATGGTAGACAATCGGTTGTTGTGATCTCATCGATGGACATAGAAGATAATAATGTGACTCATTCTTGATATTACTAATGACTTAGGTGAAATATTTCGTTATAATTTTTATAAAACAAAATATACTGGCCTGTACATATATGTTCAAACAAATCTGTTGATTACAATTCTAACGTGAGCTCGTGAGCTTCTAACGATGTTTCTTGAATTATTAAATCACGGTATTTAACCAGATATTCTTGGTTACAAGTGGTTACAGAATACATGCACTCTTCGTTTACGAGTGTCCCATTGCGATAACAAGACAGTGTCTTGTTCAACAGAGTAAACCATTTTTACGGTCTTCGTTTCCTAGAACAAAAACAAAATTTTCGTACGCAAACACCAAAAGTTTTGAAAACGCTTGTTTTGTTGTTTTGAGCTTGGATCAACGAGAATTACTGTAATTCACACGTGAAAAATGTTAAAACAATAAAAACGATGACTTTAAATAACAGGTTACCAATGATATTAATGACAAGTGAGAACTATATTTTCAGCGAAGCGGGGGTTTTGAAATCCATGTCCAACTACGGCCTTAGATTCATTTCTAAAAAGCTTGTATTTTCAATTTATGTATTCTGAAGAAATTTTCTTATAAGAAATTAATTAGTTGTTATAGTTGCGAGTTTGAATAGAAAAAACTAAACGCAAAAATTGTTTATCTTAAAAATATGCTAGGGAAGTTTTTGGATGTATTCACATACGTACTTAAGTGTTTACGATGTTGTGGAATGAAATGTGAAATACAGGTGTAAAAGTAGCAATGACTTATACCGGGACATTTTTTTTAACTCTGAACGTACACTATAGAAGCCGTATGTTCAATTTTGAAGAAAAAAAACACATCAATGGGCTAGAAGGATGCAATCATGTTGAGCAAAAAATTAAGACTTTCTTCATTTAAAAACTGCAATAAAGGTATTTAATGATTAAATCAAAATTATGCTGTCAAAAATGACAATGATAAGTCAAAATCGTCTATGTTGTATCAAAACATGTTTAATCAAAATAATTTTTATTTTTTAAAGCACAAATTAACAAATTACTGCAAAAAATGGTAGTGAAAATTAAAGGAGAAGCCTAAGGCTATTTTCTCCGCAAAAATAATCTCTGGGTTTTCACCCTAACAAAAGTTAACATGGGGTCTAAAATTTAACATGGAAATCCCTATGGCCACTTTTAAAAACGATGCACTGTATATTAAAATACTTATATTCAAAAAATTAGTTATTTTAAATGAAATGACAAATTATAGGATGGGGCGGGCATACCATTATGGCATTAACCTTACCGATGTTTGTGCCTCAATGAAATTCAGTGTGAAAGCTTAGCAACAAGCAGCAATATAGCAAAAATTTTTACTTCTTTCAGCGTGGATTTTTACTAAGTATTTTTAAGTGTTAAACGGAATAAGTATGACCGGATTCATACATATATACGAAATATACACATATGAGAGATCTGTATTTTTATATTTCTAGAGATCTGTTTTTTGAAATATTTAGAAACTATCTATATCGTTCTACATATTTTACCGTTATATGAGTTACTTTCAAAAAGTTAGTGGTGATGTTTAGACTACCCAGAAAATCCGTAACCAATGCATTATTATGAGAGAATTTTCCGTGTTGTTGTGAGTTTTCAAAACGTACAGAATTTTTTAAATAGTTATTAGATAAATCTGCACAATTTCTGGAAAGAGGAGGTGAACGATTTTCGCCGGTAAAGAGGGTGCCACTAGGCGCAACTACGCCATTAACCGGGCACATGCCGCTGGTGCCAACAACATGAGAAGCAAGAAGTGATGGCGGCCTAATCGCTCTTTCTCACGTGCTCGTGTATCTTAGTTTTACATTATATCCGTTACTCAATATACGTTCTTCTTACACAAATACGTGTGTGTTATTCCATACTAACAGGTTATGGTCCTAGTGAGCGTAGCAGTGACGGAAAGTGACTTTAACCTCAGAAAAAGTAGCATCGGTAAAAACGTGCACGTGTTTGTCCATTTTTGTGCACAACATGTCGGAAATTCTGTAACGATGAGTGGCACTAGTGTCGTTCGAATCGAACCATTGTCAAAAGACAACTACGACACTTGGAAAATGCAAATGGAAGCGATTTTAGTCAAGAACGATGCTTGGGAATACGTGAAAGGAAACCACGTCAGACTGGCCTCCACCGCCGATAATTAAGCCGCGATTGCGACTTGGGAAAAAATTATAATAAGGCCAGACATTACTTTAGGAATCTCTGCGTCACAATTGTGTGGAAGAAACTGGAGGAAACATATCAATCGAAAGATCCTGCCAGGAAGGCCACATTGTTAAAGCAGTTAACGCTGCATCGCATGAAGGAAGAAGGCGATGTTCGTAAACACCTAAATATGTTCTTTGACGCCGTAAACAAACTTGGGGATATGGACGTTCCCATTAATCCTGATTTGCTTGCAATCATGTTGCTATACAGTTTGCCACCTAGCTATGAAAACTTTAAGTGCGCCATTGAGTCTCGCGACGACCTGCCAGACCCAGAATCTCTAATCTGTAAATAAAAATCAAGATAATGGAAGAAAGTGATGCTAGAAAACGCAGCACACGAGACATCTCGGGAAACGCAATGCTATTATCGAAAAATCATTGGCGAAATCCGGCGCGAAGTACGGAGAAAACGTGAGGTGAAAGAAGTAGCAAATTCCAGTGCTACAGATGGAGAAAGTGCGGAGACAAGGACAGCGAATGCAGACTGAACAACGAATGGAAACAAGACTCAGCAAGACAAGCTGAACATGCCGCTCTACAGGCGCATAGAGACTTATTAGAACGGAAAGACCGGAACAGATGGTGCCTAGACAGTGGCGCCACCTCCGATATGAGCAACGATCTGCTCGATTTCAAGAAACTAGGAGAAGTCGTCGGTTGAGGTTAGGCAACAACTAGTCGACCAAAATCTCCTCAACTGGTTTACTTCATTCACAATTGAAGTTTTGACGAAATTAAAGACATCAGTCTCAGTCAAGCAACCACGCGTTAGTGTACGGCTCTGGCGGTAACGTCAAATTGGTAGCGGATTGCATCGGGTACTTATATTTCGCGCGCGAATCGAAAAAATCCGCTTTCATGTCGCGTCAGGGGAACAATTCCGCACTAAAACTGTGGCATCGCCGACGCGGACATTTAAATCTCTGAGACTTAACCAACGCGTTCTACCGCGGAGTAGTGCGCGGACCAAAGTTAAACGAATCCAACAGGGTCGAATTCTTCTGTGAAGTCTGCCACCAAGAGAAAATGACGCGTACTCCTTTCCCAAAAATGTCCGAGCGAAAATCGCAGCCCCTGGATTTGGTTCACACGGACGTGTATGGGCCAATGCACACTGAGTCTCACGGTAAGGCCAAATATTTCATTGAGATTATAGATAATCACTCCCGATGATGCAAAGTGAGATTTTTGCACTCCAAAGGCGAAGCTATTGAGAAGTCACGTGAGGTAATTGCCCTCGTGGAAAATCAAAAAGGAACGAGGCTGAAATGTATCTAATCTGATAACGGCACGGAGTTCGTCATTCGAAAGTTTGATCAGTAATTGAGGGAAAAGGGTATCTCCAGAAGACTGACTGTTCCATACAATCCGGAACAAAACGGAGTGTCCGTACGCAAGAACAGAACTCTCTTAGACATGGCTCGGTGTTTGCTTATTGAATCGCCCATTAAAGCGGTTAAATGGGAAGACACCGTACGAAATGTGGTATGGAAAGAGACCACACACTGAACACTTTAGAGTATTTGGTACGAGGGTGTTTATACTAGATGCAAGATCCAACAGAGAGACGCTGGAAACCAGAACCCGAGAAGGTATATTTGTGGGGTACCTTAGTAGTTCCAAAGGGTACCGGGTATAGATCCTTGAATCAAGGAAAGTAAAAGTCTGTCGAGATGTAAAGTTTTTCGAGGAAATGAATAAAGGTGTTTGAAGCAAATCAATCATGCTTCTCGATGATGGGGAGCTGGACCATTCACAGAAATACCGATCGTACTTGTCGCGTGCCGAGAACGATGAAAACCTGGAGGTCCTCGGGGAGAAGTCATCAAACAGGACAAAGAGGTCGCTCACGGAAGGTATACCATGAAATCTACGAAGAAGCAAACGCATCTGAGTTCGGACTAACGTGCGAAATGCCGATGAAGTCGACGTTAGCTGGTCTAGACGCCAACAAATGGGTATATGCCATGGCGGACGAGTTGCTGTTGTCAAAAATGAAACATGGGCGCTAGATGATCGTCCTCAGAACGATCGTGTCGTCGGAAATCGCAACAAAGAGGAAAGATAGACTCGTGGCACAAGAGTTTAGCCAACGTCCCAGGGTGCACTTCAACGAAACGTTTGCACCTGTCTCCCGACTCAGTACTATCCGGACGGTCGCTGCCTTAGCCGTCCGATGTATTTAGATGAGATTGATGTAGCCACAGCTTATCTTAAAAGTAACCTGGAAGAAACGGTCCACAAGGAACCCTCAGACCAGTTGGAAATGTTACTGAAAGTTCTGATTGAAGGCAGAAGACACCCGGAAGAAGTGCAAGTCAATGCTCGACAGCTTCAAAAGCGGCAAAAAGGTGCGTCTATTCAAGAAGTTTGTATACGAGTTTCGTCAGCATCTGATCTATGCCTGTTCAAGATTTTCAAGGGAGAAGATATCGTAACGGTAGCTGTGTACGTAGACGCTATCCTGATAGAGTCCCGACACCGTAACGCTATCGCCGATGTGAAGTCTAAGTTGTTAAAACATTTTGATGTTAAGGACCTGGGGCAAGTCGAGCATTGTTTGGGAATCGAGTTCACCGTGAAGCAGAATGAGATTACTCTACAGCAAACGGGGTATATTACCGACGTCTTGAAGCGATTTGGGATGGAAGAGTGCAACGCGGTTCCACACCAATCGACATCCACACGAAACTGGTGAAACTGTCAGAGACGAACAATCAGGAAGAAAAGTTGCCCTACAGATCTGTAGGTAAGCAGAGAAAAATGTTGTGCCTCGGTGGGATTCGAACCCACGTCTCCTTGCATTCCGGGCAGGTATGCTGACCACTACACCACAAGACAACTTATCTTTACTCTGCTTACCGACGTGTTATTGTGCCGCCACAGTACTCCCCCCCCCCCAGCGACACAGCGCGCGGTCGTGCTGGGGTGCGAAGGAGATAGTTGCTGGCGTCACTCCTGCCACTCTTACGTTCGTCGTTCGAACCCTGGCGGTGCTGCGGACCCCGAACACAGCGGGCACAGGGCGGTGGCAGAAGGATGTTGCGTGCTTGCGTGTTGCCTGTCGGTGGTCACCAATTTAGGTAAGCAGAGAAAAATGTTGTGCCTCGGTGGGATTCGAACCCACGTCTCCATGCATTCCGGGCAGGTATGCTGACCACTACACCACAAGACAACTTATCTTTTTACTCTGCTTACCCATGTGTTATTGTGCCGCTACAGTACTCCCCCCAGCGACACAGCGCGCGGTCGTGCTGGGGTGCGAAGGAGATAGTTGCTGGCGTCACTCCTGCCACTCTTACGTTCGTCGTTCGAACCCTGGCGGTGCTGCGGACCCCGAACACAGCGGGCACAGGGCGGTGGCAGAAGGATGTTGCGTGCGTGCGTGTTGCCTGTCGGTGGTCACCAATTTAGGTAAGCAGAGAAAAATGTTGTGCCTCGGTGGGATTCGAACCCACGTCTCCATGCATTCCGGGCAGGTATGCTGACCACTACACCACAAGACAACTTATCTTTACTCTGCTTACCCATGTGTTATTGTGCCGCTACAGATCTTTGGTAGGGGCACTCATATACCTGGCTGTAACAACTAGGCCAGATATAAGTTTTGCTATTAGCTATCTCGCCCAATTTAACGAGCTCCGCTACCTTAAGGGGACACTCGAGTATGGGATCACGTATAGAAGAAAATCTGCTGATGACGGAAACTTTGTTAGGTATGCAGATGTCGACTGGGGGAATTGCCCGATCGATAGACGTTCGTGCACCGGGTACGTTTTTATGATCGGTGACGGTCCGGTCTCCTGAGATTCCAGGAAACAGAAGACGAAAGCCCTGTCCTCTACCGAAGCCGAATACATGCGGTTGACCGAAGCCGGAAAAGAGTGCATACATCTGCGTGCAACCTTGGCGGAACTAGGCTTTGAGAAACTAACTCGAGATGTCAGGATTTACGGGGACAATGCTCCTAAGCTGACTGAAAATCCTGTATTCCATGCTAACTAGAACTAAGCACATCGACATCACGCACTACTTCATAGGAGAGGTGATCAAGGACAAGTCCATGAAGATCCTTCACGTTCTGTCGACAGAGATGGTGGCCGATATTTTCACGAAGGGACCACCACGACCTCGCCACAACGCATGCTTAGCTGGGCTAGGCATGTCGGGAGTAAGTTCACCCGGTTCATCTCGAGAGGGGATGTTAGACCAGTAAGAAGAGCTGACCTATTCTCGCCGGTAAAGAGGACGCTACAAGCCGCAACTACGCCACTGACCAAAAGCACGCCGCTGCTGTCAACGACAGGAGAAGCAAGAAGTGAGGGCGGCGTGATCGCTATTTCTCACGTGCTCGTGTATCTTAGTTTCACATTATATCCATTACTCAGTATACGTTCTTCTTACATAAATGCATGTGTGTTACTCCATATTTTTTTACCTTTTAGTGCAAACAAAGACAGACATGTGTTACATTAGTGGATGTAGTGTTTTTTTAAAAAACATTAAATTTGATCCCTCGTGCTATAAAAAAAAATAATAATAAGTTAGCCTCGTATCTCCAAAACAAATGTTGATGGAAACTGGAATAATATTTTAAAGGCCAGAGTTCAAGTACTTTTATTTGTGTACCAAATTTCAATGAGTTTTGATAAACCGTTCTGTAAATATTTAACTCTATCCATACTTTTAGCAACCCTGTATAGTACGTATTGACGCCTTGACAATACAATATACGTAAATTAAGAATTACTTATCTACTAGGTCGCATTAAGAAACAGTCGCATTTTGGCTTACTACCTACCCAAACTAATATAATACAGCTGATTGTTTCATCAGTGACAGACAGTTATAATTTGCCCATGAATTATCATTAGATTCTAATTTTCAAGTTAGTAAAAAAAACATCTCTATCGATGAAAACATACCTATAACATGTGTTAAAGTCTAAATCTCCTGGTACCATTCTATCTCTACATTCTGTTACTATCAGTGTCATTTATTTTTTAAGAAAAAAAAAATTTGCTAATTTTATATTTTGATGCAACTGGTTCCATTTTCAAAAAATAAAAAAAATGTACCTTTGCTTGAAGGGGGTAGTTGCAAACATTATGCTAGTAGTATTGGTGGTTTTTCGGTTAATTGTGATTTCATAAATGAAAATGAAAATATAATAATTTAAAATTTGACACACGATAAAACAGTCTTTTTTATAAGGAAATGAAAAAGTTCAGATCATGTTTTAGCAACAAGATGACGCGCACAGTGAAGAAAATTTATTTTTTAACACTGACTTTTTGGATTTAATATAAAAAATATATATCTTATATCCCTTTATGTTCTGGTTTTGTAATATCTGAAATGAAAAACAACAAATTCAATAGATTTAGCAATGTAAATGTTGAGAACTGGAATAACGTTTTAAATATGAACCGTTGAAAAGCAAAAGTATTGTTAAAGCCAGTAGGGTTGTTAGATTATTACAACAACATGGAATTTTTACTGTGCATTAGGAACATAAATATATATAATTTCAAAAAAATTTAAAATCACAAAATACACTTTCCCTGATTTGGCCACAGAATAAAAATGGAAAGGAAGTAAAGTATTTATTACTCCCCTATTTATTATTTAGTATCTAAAATTAAAAAAAAAATGAAAACATAATATGTAGAACTGACGCTTACCAGGGGTAAAATAGTAGTTATGAAATTATAGAGAAACATCATAATTTTCTCACTATACGGAAAATGGATTAGTTAATGATAAACTATTACAGACCAATAATTACATATAAAAAATTAAATTACATACACCAGATTGAACGCATCGGCTAAATGATTGCTTTGACTAGGAAACTGAATGCATGATGAACTCTTATTTTAGCTTACGCTCGGAAAGTAAAAAGGCGCTAACATAAATTCGTTATGCTTCAGAGAAAGGAGGAATGAATAACTAAATAGACTAAATTTTTCTTTAATATTTTCTTATTAAGAATATTTTTGGTTACTTTATTAGTCATTTGATTAGAAACCTGAGGTTACTCAACATTAATTTCGATATGTTTTTAAAACTACTTAAAATAAACCTAACAAAGAGAATCTGATGTTGGGAATTGACACTAGTTAATAATTAGTTTCCCATATTTTAATTTTTCCTATTAAGTATTCGAGATGCATATCATTTGATCGTGTATTGTTTTTGGAATTGAAAAGTACTCGATGGAAATTCACCAATGTGTAGACTACCTAGTTGTTTATCATTTGGTTTAGCAGACGATATATATGAAACAAAAATAGACCTGAGAATAGACTAGTACAAATATTTCGAAATTTTAACTCGAAGAGTGTATCAGTGGGACCAAACTTCTAAAGGCATTTTCCTGGGGTATGTTCTGTTCTTACTTCCTGAGTTTTTTTACGATATCGGCGTTAGGATTAGTCTACCGCAGCCTAAGCGAGCAACGTGTTTGATTAGACTAGGTTTGTAATAAAAGATTTGTTCAGGAGGTTGCCAATTAACTGAAAATTGTTCGATACAAAAGAAAAAACAGAAAAGTTTATGGGTTTTCAAAACTCCTATAAACATCCTTGTCACAGACGTGCTTTAATTGCTTAAAAATTATACGGGTCATTTTTGCAAAATATTTTTTTTTGTTTGCATCTAATTAAATAGGTAATATATAAATTCAAGTAAAAATAATAATTATTATTATAGATGAGCAAACACAAAAATTCAGCGAAGTTTATAAGGAAATATAAGCAAGTTAAAGAATGAACAAGTACATGGCGTCACTTGAAACTTATCTTATATACAGAAATCATTTTCGGTAGATGTAACTAGATTTGGTAACTTTTTTTTTAAACTGTGTAACTGCGGACATAATTGTTGTAGTATATAATGTACAGGGTTTCTATAAATGATTATTGGGTCGCAGTAGGTCATGTAAACGTGCCGCCTCTCAGATTTAAGTACTAAGTGCCCAAGGACGCATGACAAAGATCACACATGGACCACACACCTGTGTATAACTGGTTACCTAAACGTTTCACATGTTTTTAAAAATAAAACTAATTCATTACGATAAAAAGAAACAGATTTATTGCGATTAAACATCACAGTAAATGTTGAAAATGTTCATCATTCTGTTCAAGGCACAAAAATTTCAAAAATGTTCTGTAACCGATAACATCCTTTCGTCAATACTTTGGACCCGTTGTTCAATTGTTCAATTCTGCTCAAGTCATCTCAAATCATTACCAATTTCCTTAGATGAAGTCTTCCACGAGATTTCTCTTCATTGATACTGCCAGTTCGAACAAATCTGTTGATTACATCTCTAATTGTGGGCCTTCAACGATGTTTCCTGAATTATTAAATGACGGTATTTGGCCAGATATTCTCGCTTAGAAGCGATTACAGAATACACAAATTGTTCGTTTACGAAGTACCATTGCGATAACAAGACATAACGATGAAAGTGTCTTGTTCAACAGAATAAACCATTTTCAGTCTTCGCTTCCGAGCACAAAACCAAAATTTTCGTACGTAACCACCAAGAGTTCTGAAAATTACTGTTTTGTTGTTTTGAGCTAGGATCAACGAGAATTACTGTAATTCGCACTCGAAAAATATTAAAACAATAAAAACGACGACTTTAAATGACAGGTTATAAATGACATTAGACATTAATATCACAAGTGAGAACTGTCATAATCACGGGCATAATTTCAGCGGGATTTTTGAAATCCATGGCCAACTACGCCCTTAGAATAATTTATAAAAGCCCTGTATAACTGGAATGTCAAAAAGTAGGTATCAAAAATGTGACATGTAAGTTAGTAAATGTCAAAATATCGCAAATGTGATGGTTTTGTGGTAATTTTCTGAATCTATTTTTGAATCAAGGAGACAATCGCATCCCTCTAAAAAGCCCAAAGAGCAACGCGCATGTCAAATTGTGAATCTTTTCCCTTCACTAGTTATTTTAGGAGGACAAGCTTTGATGTGATCATCATGGATCCACAATTTTACTATGGATCCGTTTTGGTATATCCATGTCTCATCCAAGAAAATGAAAAGTAAATCTTCACCACTAGGTATCAGGTAATTGGAGATACCGCCATAGAAATTTGATTCTGGCAGCTACAACGTGTTTAAAATGTGAAAAACTTCGCCTTGAGAAACCTAAATTTATACGTGTATTAACGTACAATTATTCTCAAAGCCGAGTATTTTCTATCTTACAAATTAATAACGATTATATAAAACTTAAAAACCAATTGTAGAGCAGAACCAACAAAGCATGTAGGTAAATAAATCTGCGCAGTCGTCTTTCTGATTCTGATTCTAATATTAAAGGCACCGGTGCTGTTGTATCGGTATTATTTTAAAATTCGAAAAACACTCGACAACACGAGCGAACTATACGGAAAATATTTCTGCCACCAGTTTAACTGTTTCCGTTTAACCCTAGCACTGTCCATTTTTCTCTATAATTTTTTGAAAAGCAGGAAATATTGCTTGTTTCTTCACTACTTTTGTGTAAATTCTTTCCATGCTCTATTTAAGGATTTTCTTGAAACGAAGCGTGTTGAAATTGGAAAAAAATTAGAAAAATTTTGTTTTTTCCCACACAATGCAGATTTGACATTTGAATTAGAAAATTAAACAGTTGATGCCAATTTTTAATTTCTAGTGATCTTAAGATTGCAACTTAACCACAGAAAAATTTCTGCCAGCTACTTCTACCGAACGTGAATGCTTATTATTAGAGAGCGGAAAATATGTACCAAAATTTTGGGAAATATGATCATATGATATGCACCAAATTTATGGAAATATGCAGTACCTTTCTTAATATATGCAGAGATATGCAGTTGCATATGCTCCAAAAATTAAAAAAAAAAGCTTAATAAGCGAACTAAATTGATTTACAAATTACAAAAACAGGTTTACCGAGCTTACGTTTTATTACAAAAAAAAATTGGTCTAAAGAGTTTAGACAGTACTTCCCTCGCTGTCGGAAACTTGTCGACTGCATGCCTATTGTGTTTTTTCTCATTACATTTTTGTAGTGGGAATTTAAAAAAAAATTGCGATGACGTCATCAACATTTTTGCAAGGACACGTATATCAGTTTGGGATAGATGTAGTGTAATACTAAGAATAAAATTATTATATTCTCAAATTTTCGGGAAAATGAATTGGGTCGTTTTGAATATTGATTTGTAATAATCAATAAAATAACGAAACAATTTACTCACGTATACGTATCCCAGGCAGCTGAAAATCGTGCATGTATAAACATTCTTAATTTAAGATGGCAGGCGTAACAGCATACTTGAGAGTCAAACAGAGAAACTGTAAACAAAACGACCATCGGTTTTATTGCTTCGACTTCTGCTTATTATATAAAACATTGGGTTTTATTTTAATTCTTGACGGTGAAATTCACAATTGGTTGATTATAAACATGTCTATTTCACATTCGCGGAACCAAGTGAACGCATAAAACAAATGCAGGTCTGTAATGTTAAAGTCGATGTAAATAAGCATGCTACCCTTATGTTTCAACCGAGTTTTTCCTTTAACAAATTTTTTGTCTACCAAATTGGGTTGGTTGGGGTGTAATACTAATAATAAGTGTTGCCTTTAATTTAATCAATAAAATAAATTGACTTCATTAATTTTTTTGAACCACCTCTTAAGAAAATCTAAAAAATATGAATGGAATGATAAATCACAAGTACAAACTCATCATATTTTTTGCATTTTAGATAGGATTTATTCAGCAAAATTTAAGGGTGACGTCATCAGTTTTTTTAGGAGGGATGAACAAATACATTTTGAACAAAAGTTTACCATGCTTATAATAACTTTAGAATATTCCCAAGATTTCAAAGCATTCGGTTTTGTAATTCCTGATTAAATCGATAAAATAAATTCACTCCTTCATTAATTTTTTTGAGTCACCCTGCATATGCAAATCCAAAAATATGAATGGAATGATAAATCACAAGTACAGACTCATCATATTTTGTACATTTTAGATACGATTTATTCGGCAAACTTTTGAGCTGACGTCATCAGTTTTTTGTAGAAGATAACCAAATATATTTTGACTAAAAATTTATTATGCTCTTTATAACCTTAAAACATCTGCAAGATTTCAAAGCATTCGGTTTTGTAGTTCCTGATTAAATCAATAAAATAAATTTACGCATTCATTAATTTTTTTGAGTCACCCTGTATATGCAAATCGAAAAAATTTGAATGGAATGACAAATTACAAGAAGAGACTCACCATATTTTGTACATTTTAGATAGGATTTATTCAGCAAAATTTTGTGGTGACGTCATAAATTTTTTAGGGGGGACGACCAAATACGTTTTGATCAAAAATTTACCATGCTTATGATAATTTTAAAATATCTTCAAGATTTCGAAGCATTCGGTTTTGTAGTTCCTGAGTAAATCAGTAAAATAAATTTACGCTTTCATTTATTTTCTTGAATCACCCCGTATATGCAAATCCAAAATATCTGCACTTACCTGGCAACAATTATTGTAACTTGGTCCAATTTTTAAAATTTGGAGATATATATCCTCAATGACACTCACTCTTCAACAGTTTTTTTCGAATTGGCTTCGCATTTCGCAATCGCAACTGTTTCGTCTCGCCACCCAAACAAGTGATTCCCCCCGCGCCGCTCGTCGTTTCCAACTTCCGCTTTTTGCTATGGCTGGGAGTTTGTTTATATAAACTATGTCTCAACGTGCGATAAAGAAATGACACGGTCAGTGGCGTAACTGAAGCAAATGCATATGTACTTTTTCTCTGCTTCTCTCGATGTATAAACATTAACAGTCGAAGTTAATCATGTATTGACAATATATAAAATGATTAAGAGATATTCTTCCGATCACAAAAAAAAATTTCAACATTTGCTATTTATGGTGCTTAATCACGAACACACAATAACAAATAAATAAATATTATAACATTACACAGGCCTGCGAAATATAACTTTGTAGCGGAGCTTTCAAAGCGCTCCGCTAGTACCCTTTCGAGGGCGCTGTCCTCGGCAGCGCCGATATCAACCCCACCAAGCTCACCCCCACTGGAACGCACCCCACCTGAAGCTACTTCATTGTGCAGGTACTCCCACGCATCTCAACCCTGCCTATAAAAGGGCAACTCGGACGCTTTTCAGGCAGATGGAACTCCACCATCTCCACCTTAAGGGTTGCACTGTCTCGGTCCCCTTCTGGTCGTTTCCAGGGCTGCACTGTGTTACGGTCCCCTGCGCTGCTTCGAGATCATCACCAGGGCTGCACTGTTTTACGGTCCCCTGCGCTACTTCGAGATCATCACCAGGGCTGCACTGTTTTACGGTCCCCTGCGCCGCTTCGAGATCTTCACCAGGGCTGCACTGTTTTACGGTCCCCTGCGCCGCTTCAACGACGTCATCTCCAGGGTCGCACTCTCTAGGTCCCCTGTGCCGCATCGCCGACGTCGTCATCTCCAGGGTCGCACTGTCTAGGTCCCCTGTGCCGCATCGCCGACGTCGTCATCTCCAGGGTCGCACTCTCTAGGTCCCCTGTGCCGTATCGCCGACGTCGTCATCTCCAGGGTCGCACTGTCCAGGTCCCCTGTGCCGCATCGCCGACGTCGTCATCTCCAGGGTCGCACTCTCTAGGTCCCCTGTGCCGTATCGCCGACGTCGTCATCTCCAGGGTCGCACTGTCCAGGTCCCCTGTGCCGCATCGCCGACGTCGTCATCTCCAGGGTCGCACCGTCCAGGTGTCCTGTGCTACATACATCGCTGCCGTCATCCCCTACGACGCTCTGAGTCCCAGGAGCCGCCACCATCCCCGACGAGAATTGCCACCACTTCGATAACCCATACCCTACTTTTGCTTTGTATTGTTTGCTTATTATCAATAAACCGCTGAGCTACCACAAACTGGCGCCCAACGTGGGGCCGCGAATAAGGGAGGATACCACAATCTGTCGCCCTAACGTGGGGCTTCGAACAAGGAAGGATACCACAACTTTTAATTTCCCTTTTAAATAATATTGTTTTTTTTTAGGTATTTATGTATGCCGAATGAAAATATAACTCTAGTTTTTTTGTAGCACATCGAGATTTATTTTTATGTAGGCCTAAATGTTCATAGTTTTTCAAACAATTTTGATGAAAAAATAAAATATAAAGAATATAAAATTTAATGTTTATTTATTAAATGAACTAAATTAGTTATAAACAAGACTTAAAAAAACAAATAAATCAAGAAGCTTCTTTTTTTCTTTCTTCAAAGCTCTGATTTAAGCGTTTTCTCTTGTATTCACGATAGGGTATGTTATTGCTGTTACATTTTTCGCATTATATCTTTTTATATTTGAACAGCAAAAGTAACAATCGTCTGTATGATTTTGTGGCTCCATCCAAATCATTGGTGTCAGCAAACTTAGAAAGATTTTTTTTCGTTTTGACCATTTGCGAGGTGCATGAACACATTTTATGAGGCACCAATTTTTTGTCTTGGTTTTTTATATTAACTTTAAAATAACTTTCGCATAGTTCTTCGATAAATTCAGAAATTATTTGTTGTTGTTTTTTGATTAAATAACTTCTACAAATGTAACAGAAGTTATCTGAAGAATTAACCCATTTCCGAAAAGACATTAGTAATTTTTGTTTAAATTCAGGGTAGTAAGCGCATAGTCGACACAAATAACTCTTACTAAGCTGAACACGAAATGAAATATCAACACCATTATCCATACATATTATTACCACAAAATCTAGAAGTCAATTTGATAGTACTAAGAACAAAACTGAAAAAAATATTTTTTGCAGAAATTGTGCGTGATAGAAATTTTTGTAATTTTTTTTTATACATGAGTATCTAAGACCTACCCAAATTACTACTTGATTTTGTTGGGGGAAAACCATCGCAGGCCTCTGTTATTGTTGCGAAAATCGGAAGTGCTGTTCTTGATTTGATGGGCGAAAAAAGTTGGAAGTGCCGGGATCTGTTACCGGAACTTCTAATTGCACTGCACACTCCACCTCCACTAAACCACAGGCCACAGTTGCTTATGTTAAAACTCATCATATTTTGCACATTTTGAGTTAAACTTTTTTGGCAAAAATTGTAGATGACGTCATGAATTTTTTCGGGGGAATAAACAGATATATTTTCATTAACAATTTACCATGCTCACAATCAATTTTAACCATCTGCAAGATTTCAAAATATTCAGTTTAGCAATTCTTGATTTATTCACTAAAATAAAGTGACTGATTCATTTCTTTTTTTGAGTCACCCTGTATAAGCAAGTTAAAAAATTTGAATGCAATGATTAGTTACAAGTGTAGTCAGATCATATACTTTATTCAGTAAAATTGTGAGAAGACGTAATGAATTTTTTTTGGGGTTGATAAAGAGATACATTTTGATTAAACAGTTACCATGCTTACAATAACTTCAAAACGTCAAGATTTCTAAGTATTCAGTTTTGCAAAATCAATTCACTCCGTCATTAATTTTTTTCAGACACCCTGTATAAGCAAATATCAAAAATTTTACAAGTATAGTCAGATCATATACTTTATTCAGCAAAATTCTGAGAAGACGTAATGAATTTTTTTTGGGGTTGATGAAGAGATACATTTTGATTAAACAGTTACCATGCTTACAATAACTTCAAAACGTCAAGATTTCTAAGTATTCAGTTTTGCAAAATCAATTCACTCCGTCACTAATTTTTTTCAGACACCCTGTATAAGCAAATATTAAAAATTTTAAAAGTATAGTCAGATCATATACTTTATTCAGCAAAATTGTGAGAAGACGTAATGAATTTTTTTTGGGGTTGATAAAGAGATACATTTTGATTAAACAGTTACCACGCTTACAATAACTTCAAAACGTCAAGATTTCTAAGTATTCAGTTTTGCAAAATCAATTCACTCCGTCATTAATTTTTTTCAGACACCCTGTATAAGCAAAGATTAAAAATTTGAATGCAGTGATAAATCACAAGTATGGACTCATCATACTTTACACATTGAAGATGGCATTTTTTCAGCAAAATTTTGGGGTGACGTCATAAATTTTTTAGGGGGGACGACCAAATACATTTTGATCAAAAATTTACCATGCTTATGATGATTTTAAAATATCTTCAAGATTTCGAAGCATTCGGTTTTGTAGTTCCTGAGTAAATCAGTAAAATAAATTTACGCTTTCATTTATTTTCTTGAATCACCCTGTATATGCAAATCCAAAAAATATGAATGGAGTGATAGATCACAAGTACAGACTGATCATATTTTGTGCATTTTAGATATGATTTATTCGGCAAATTTTCGAGCTGACGTCATCAAGTTTTTGGAGGGGATAAGCAAATATATTTTGACTAAACATTTATTATGCTCTTTATAACCTTAAAACATCTGCAAGATGTCAGAGCATTCCGTTTTGTAGTTCCTGATTAAATCAATAAAATATATTTACGCATTCATTAATTTTTTTTGAGTCACTCTGTATATGCAAATCCAAAAAATATGAATGGAGTGATAAATGACAAGTACAGGCTCATCATATTTTGTACATTTTAGATATGATTTATTCGGCAAACTTTCGAGCTGACGTCATCAAGTTTTTGGAGGGGATAAGCAAATATATTTTGACTAAACATTTATTATGCTCTTTATAACCTTAAAACATCTGCAAGATGTCAGAGCATTCCGTTTTGTAGTTCCTGATTAAATCAATAAAATATATTTGCGCATTCATTAATTTTTTTGAGTCACTCTGTATATGCAAATCCAAAAAATATGAATGGAGTGATAAATGACAAGTACAGGCTCATCATATTTTGTACATTTTAGATATGATTTATTCGGCAAACTTTCGAGCTGACGTCATCAAGTTTTTGGAGGGGATAAGCAAATATATTTTGATTAAACATTTATTATGCTCTTTATGACCTTAAAACATCTGCAACATTTCAAAGCATTCTGGTTAGCAGATTAAAAATTAAATTTCAAAATGTTGTTTTATAATTTTGATTTTTTTTCCAAAAATCTGGACGTTTCGGGTGAAAAGTCGATTCAGAGTTGTAAACTACATGTGTAGGACTATGTTATTTTATACAATTGAAAACCCATTTACTATGTACAATTTTGAAGTGACGTCATCGCTTTAGTGGTGGGGATGATTAGACAAATTTTGGTTAGCGTTTTACCATCTACATGATATTCTTAATATAAGTACAAAATTTCACAACAATCGGTCGAGTACTTTCGGAGATTATCTGTCTAATAAAAATCCGGGACAACAGACGGACAGACGGACAGACGGACGGACAGACGGACAGACGGACAGACAGACGGAAATGGGAGACCTATTTCTTCGTCTTCTAGGGGTCATGAAAGATCGAGAAAACGTAAAAGTAGAGAGTCGGCCGACGAACTCGATTACAATACTTCCTTTGCTTACGCTCGGGAAGTAATACATAAATCACATTTTTAAAGATAATATTCTTATACTAAAAAAATAAATATAAACAGAACAAATCGAAAGATAGTAGTAATCGACTATTTAATTACTAGTTTGGTAACAATTTATTTTTAACCCTATCGCTTTTCGAAATATTCTAACAAAAAGTGATTCTAAAGTTTGTATTTGTAAATAGAAAAACTGCGTACCTACTACGTCCACAGATGTAAAAATTGGTCTAAAGAGTTTAGACAGTACTTCCCTCGCTGTCGGAAACTTGACGACTGCATGCCTATTGTGTTTTTTTTTTCATTACATTTTTGTAGTGGGAATTTAAAAAAAAGTTGTGATGACGTCATCAACATTTTTGCAAGGACACGTATATCAGTTGGGATAGATGTAGTGTAATACTAAGAATAAAATTATTGTATTCCCAAATTTTCGGGAAAATGAATTGGGTCGTTTTGAATATTGATTTCTTATAATCAATAAAATAACGAAACAATTTACTCACGTATACGGCGCCGGTGTGTAATATCTAGAGAGCGGATTTCTGTCGGGCTAGGCAAGGCCAAACTCGGTACGGCTCGTACGGGATGCGAATTCATTGCGGTTGCGGACTGCACTTCGTTTACTTGAGATTAGAATAACGCTGTTTCGTTGCACTCTGCTGTTAATTCCCGTTCTCATTTACTTAGCCGTTTGATTAATAAATCGTTAATTATATTTATGGAATTAGTACCGATTAAATTCAGTGATTATCTATCACCCGGCGATCCAGCACGTCCCCCCCTATAATCGTGACGTAGCCCGACAGAAATCCGCTGTCTAGTAATATGAGGGGCAACTGAAAATCGTTTATGTATAAACATTCTTAATTTAAGATGACAAGCGTAACAGCATACGTGAGAGTCAAACAGAGAAACTGTAAACAAAACGACCATCGGTTTTATTGCTTCGACTTCCGCTTATTATATAAAACATTGGGTTTTATTTTAATTCTTGACGGTGAAATTCACAATTGGTTGATTATAAACATGTCTATTCCACATTCGCGGAACCAAGTGAGCGCATAAAACAAATGCAGGTCTGTAATGTTAAAGTCGATGTAAATAAGCGTGCTACCCTTATGTTTCAACCGAGTTTATCCTTTAACAAATTTTGTGTCTACCAAATTGGGTTGGTTGGGGTGTAATACTAATAATAAGTGTTGCCTTTAATTTAATCAATAAAATAAATTGACTTCATTAATTTTTTTGAACCACCTCTTAAGAAAATCTAAAAAATATGAATGGAATGATATATCACAAGTACAAACTCATCATATTTTTTGCATTTTAGATAGGATTTATTCAGCAAAATTTAAGGGTGACGTCGTCAATTTTTTTAGGAGGGATGAACAAATACATTTTGAACAAAAGTTTACCATGCTTATAATAACTTTAAAATATTCCCAAGATTTCAAAGCATTCGGTTTTGTAATTCCTGATTAAATCGATAAAATAAATTCACGCATTCATTAATTTTTTTGAGTCACCCTGCATATGCAAATCCAAAAATATGAATGGAATGATAAATCACAAGTACAGACTCATAATATTTTGTACATTTTAGATACGATTTATTCGGCAAACTTTTGAGCTGACGTCATCAGTTTTTTGTAGAAGATAACCAAATATATTTTGACTAAAAATGTATTATGCTCTTTATAACCTTAAAACATCTGCAAGATTTCAAAGCATTCGGTTTTGTAGTTCCTGATTAAATCAATAAAATAAATTTACGCATTCATTAATTTTTTTGAGTCACCCTGTATATGCAAATCGAAAAAAATTGAATGGAATGATAAATCACAAGAAGAGACTCACCATATTTTGTACATTTTAGATAGGATTTATTCAGCAAAATTTTGTGGTGACGTCATAAATTTTTTAGGGGGGACGACCAAATACATTTTGATCAAAAATTTACCATGCTTATGATAATTTTAAAATATCTTCAAGATTTCGAAGCATTCGGTTTTGTAGTTCCTGAGTAAATCAGTAAAATAAATTTACGCATTCATTTATTTTTTTGAATCACCCTGTATATGCAAATCCAAAAAATATGAATGGAGTGATAGATTACAAGTACAGACTGATCATATTTTGTACATTTTAGATATGATTTATTCGGCAAATTTTCGAGCTGACGTCATCAAGTTTTTGGAGGGGATAAGCAAATATATTTTGACTAAACATTTATTATGCTCTTTATAACATTAAAACATCTGCAAGATGTCAGAGCATTCCGTTTTGTAGTTCCTGATTAAATCAATAAAATATATTTACGCATTCATTAATTTTTTTGAGTCACTCTGTATATGCAAATCCAAAAAATATGAATGGAATGATAAATGACAAGTACAGACTCATCATATTTTGTACATTTTAGATATGATTTATTCGACAAACTTTCGAGCTGACGTCATCAATTTTTTGGAGGGGATAAGCAAATATATTTTGACTAAACATTTATTATGCTCTTTATAACCTTAAAACATCTGCAAGATTTCAAAGCATTCGGTTTTGTAGTTTCTGAGTAAATCAGTAAAATAAATTTACGCATTCATTAATTTTTTTGAGTCACCCTGTATATGCAAATCCAAAAAATATAAATGGAGTGATAGATCACAAGTACAGACTCATCATATTTTGTACATTTTAGATATGATTTATTCCACAAACTTTTGAGCTGACGTCATCAAGTTTTTGGAGGGGATAAGCAAATTTTTTTTGACTAAAAATTTATTATGCTCTTTATAGCCTTAAAACATCTGCAACATTTCAAAGCATTCTGGTTAGCAGATTAAAAATTAAATTTCAAAATGTTGTTTTATAATTTTGATTTTTTTTTCCAAAAATCTGGACGTTTCGGTGAAAAGTCGATTCAGAGTTGTAAACTACATGTGTAGGACTATGTTATTTTATACAATTGAAAACCCATTTACTATGTACAATTTTGAAGTGACGTCATCGCATTACTGGTGGGGATGATTAGACAAATTTTGGTTAGCGTTTTACCATCTACATGATATTCTTAATATAAGTACAAAATTTCACAACAATCGGTCGAGTACTTTCGGAGATTATCTGTCTAATAAAAATCCAGGACGGCAGACGGACGGACAGACGGACGGACAGACGGACAGACGGACAGACGGACAGACGGACAGACGGACAGACAGACGGAAATGGGAGACCTATTTCTTCGTCTTCTAGGGGTCATGAAAGATCGAGAAAACGTAAAAGTAGAGAGTCGGCCGACGGACTCGATTACAATACTTCCTTTGCTTACGCTCGGGAAGTAAAAATACTTCTTGAAGAATAAGTTCAGGAAAAGGTTTAATCCATAAATTAATTTGAGTTATTTTCGACATATTGACACACCTGTATCGCTTTAAATGCTTTGACCACCACAAAACATACCATTAATACACTGAAGTAACGAACAAAAATATTGGAAATGGACGTATTTCCAAAGGTAATTAGGGCGCGAATTTCCCTGGAAGGATGGTTTAACACCCAGTGGTTTCTCCAAAATACCATAAAACCCAAACCTTTCCTAGTTATTTGAAGCTCAGGAAAATATTTGCTATACGATTAATGAAATTTAGACTTTCTAGATATAGTCTTCCCAGTTTAAAGTGGTTTTTATGATAGGTCCATTGTGTCGAAGTTGACGATGGGGACAATGAAGTCAATCCCTAGCCATAAATAAGAACGTGGTCGGTTTCTTTGCAAGGTCGTACTTTGTTATTTAACTCATATTGTCCGTCGTGGGGTAATAACGAGGTGATAATGTTTAGTATCTTGTCATAGAAACCACTTTCACGCCATATTAGTGTGACGTAGCAGTTGTGGTAGGTCAAGCACAGTGAAGCTAAACAAACACCGAATTGTTAAGGGTTTTGCGTGTTTTTATTAATTATAAACTTATTATACAGTTGTAGTGTATCAAAAGTGAATTGTGAGTGTTGGTAAGTACTAATAAACAATCTAGAATTGATTAAACGTCCTGATGGATTCTTCTTTTGTTAAAATTTTATGTTGAGACGTTTTAACCTCACTTTCTTTCTTTGTGTGTAAATTCAAAATTCTGCAAAGCAGCCGAACTATTAATATTTCCTCTCACATAATAACAAAGTGAGGTAACTTGCTGACTCATATAAAAACGAAAATTTGTTTGTTCTTAATATTTATATTATTTGTAGAGGAATTGAACTCAGATCTTTGAAGGGGCAAAATGGGAATGTGTTGGGCACCTGATTGCAAGCACTACAGTACCCGCGATACTTGTAGGTTTTTTAGGTTTCCGAAATCGGAAAAGGAAAGAGCAAAATGGAAACGTTTGCTTAGGTGAACATCATAACATATTTTTTCATATTTATAAAATCGTTTTTAACTTTTTAGGAGAGATGTTGAACCAGGCCCTGGTGCATACGTCTGCAGTTGCCGCTTTAGGGACGGAGAGAAAAAGAATGGCCCTGAGTTGTTCTTACATAATATTAAAAAAAAATGCATTGCTTCAACGCCTGAGAAAAAAAGGAGCGAACAAGGAAGATGAAGACTTTCGATGATCCAGCAATACCTGGTCCTTCATCAGCTGAAGAGTAATGATTAATAAAAATACATATTTATTGCATTAAACCATTTCAATTTTTAGAATGCCATCAACTTCAACATCGTTTAGAGATGTGGCAATATTAACTGTCGAAGGTAATTATTATTCATATCCAACATCAGCAAATTGTGAGGCGTTATATTTAAGATTCTTCTTATGATTAACCAAGTGTCAGCGGATCACTTAAACATTAATGTTTTCAGAACCATCAGCATCACATGCAAGACCATCAACCTCCAGTGCAGGGCCATCTTCAGCAGCTCAATCGGTGTCAGCTGCTTCGAATGTTGCTCTGGAAGTTGAAGTATATTTTTTAAAACAAAGACTGCAAGAATGTGAAGAAAAGATTAAGTACCTCTCAGTGAGATTTTCATATGAAAATATTAAGAATAATGACAGACTTGTACTTTTGTACACTGGACTGCCAAAAAGTACAATTTTTGAGACTTTATTTAAGCTCATTGAAAACATTGAGGTTAAGTGGTACTTAAAATGGGGCATCAAAAAGTTGAATAAAATTGATCAACTGCTGCTGACGTTGATGAAACTTCGGCTAAACTGCCCCCACCTAGATTTAGCACAACGTTTCGATATTTCGCAAGCAGCTGTAACGAATATCGTGATTACATATGTGCATCTAATTTATGAAGTCCTATATCAACAATTTATGGAGGTGATACCATCTCGACAGAAAAATAAGTCTTGTTTGCCAACAAGCTTCAGCAACTTTACAAATTGCAGAGCAGTTCTAGACTGTACAGAAATATTTACTGTTGTTGCTAGAACGTCAATGAAAAAGCAACGTCTTACATACAGCAGCTACAAACACCACAACACTTTTAAGGGCTTAATAGGTGTGGCTCCAAATGGTGTCATTACCTATGTAAGTGACCTGTACGTGGGATCTACTTCAGATCAAAAAGTTGTGCAGGATTGTGGGATATTGAAACAGTTAGAAGTGGGCGATTTAATATTAGCCGACAGGGGTTTTCTGATTCAAAATATATTGCCTCCTGGTGTGAGTTTGAATATTCCACCATTTTTAAGAAGTCCCCAGTTTACACCAGAACAAGTCCAATGCACTGAAAATATAGCACGTGCAAGAATTCATGTGGAACGGGCTATACGACGCATGAAGTGCTATCACATTTTAAATTTCATGCCACGCTCATTATGTAGTTATGGGGATGTGGTATTTAAAGCTGTGGCAGCATTAACAAATCTACAATATCCCCTTATTAGAGAAGTGAGCCAATTTTTTAACGACGAGTAAACGTTTAATGAAACATTGTAAGTTAAAAAAAAAACCTTTAAAGCAATGCTCATGGAGTCCCTTAACACCAGAACACAGGAAGTCAGCTGGTAAGAGTCTGAAACTTCCCAAAATAGTGGAACCATGCTCCAGGATTTCGCCCCACCAGAAAAAAAAAACTACATCATTTCTTATGTACAATTGTTTTATTTTAAAATATATGGAAGATACTTTGAAATATAAAAGTTTTTTAAAGTTTCCAAATTTTTTCCCCACTCCATATCTTTTTCTATTTGGAAAATTAGTGTGTTTTTTAATGTCCACACTACAAAGTGGCAGACATTTCGACCTGATAGATATAACTGGCCCTGCACCTGATGGTAATAGTTATGTTCTTGGTTAATTATCAAGTCTTCTCCTTCATACCAACAGAAGTATTTTTTATCCAGTTCCTTGAAGGAAAGGGCATCTCGATATTTGTACGGACATTTTATTTCCACCACTGCATCAGATCCAACTAATCCATCAGGACTGGCCCCTAAAAATCCTGATCTATCTAACCAAAAGCCAGTTGGTTCCACTTCTGCAACGACAGCTTCCCTGAATGCTTGCAGAGCTGTCTTTTCATGTTCTTTGCCCCACTGTACAGCCGCAACCCGATCCAAGTTGTAACCTTCCGCCAGACTCTTAAACAGCGACGGAGGGAATTTATTCCTTTTAATTGCTGACAGCACCATACCAAATCTGCTAGCTGTTAGACGATGCTTTCTGGCAATGTGCCAGTTTTCATTGACATGTTGCCCTTTTGTCAAATTTACAATTTGGGAAATTATTTCTTTGGTTATTTTACTTGTTTTGATTACAAAATCATCCTTGTCTTCGGCCGATATGTATTGGGGTGAATGCAAAATTTCTTCAATATCTGGGATTAACATGGACGCCTCTCGAGTGGCTTCAGGACGCAACAGCCAAGAAAATCCCACAATATTTGTTGAGCCTAATTGTTTCCGAAATTCTGCAATTTCTGCGTCGGTTGCCTTTCTCTGACCAGCTTTATAACTTTGCTTTGCTGGATAAATATCCTTTAATTTTACCACTCCATTACCACCTTTTACGTGTGGAGCACTCCACTGACATTCCACATCAGTGGTGCTCACATGGTAGTGAGCATGGTATAATAAAGCCGCCATATGGTGGCAAAGGACCTTTCCTCTTGGGCAAGTACATGACGCCTCCTTAACTCCTTCATCTAGATCAAAGGAAATCTAAAAAAAATGTAATTAAAAACTCATAACTGCATAACTCCCAACATACCTCAACGTTATAATTGTTTGCTTTCATGCTGGCTTTAACCTCCCCCTTTATCAACATTGGTTTCACAGTTCCGTCACATAAAAATTTTTGTACATGCCCACTGCTGTAACCATTTTCACCTCTTTTAAGGAATCTAGTGGCATCAATGAAAAACAAGGCTATGTGATGAAACTTTATGACATGTTGTTCAGGCACTGAAAATATGATAATCATTTACAGGGACAAAAATTAAGCAATGTATTACTTAAGTATATACGCTAATTTGCTATAAAATAATTTCTTCCAGAAAGTCTTACACTAAGCAGTAATCCACTACAACTACAATACTTACTTATACTGCTATAAAAACTACCAAATAACACAAGAAAACGACAAAATTTAAAAATCAACTTGAATCCAAATGGTGGAAAAGGTTTGTTTAGCTTCACGCACTGACCACTCTCAACAAAAATGGCGTCATCTACGTCATCACTAATAGAGCGTATTGGGCCTACAATAAATGCCGATAAAATGACAATTATTTTTTTTTCAAATTAGCACTAAAATTGATAAAAATGCAAAATATGCACCCGTTACGTGAAATATGCAGCAGAAGGCAAATATATGCAAATATGCAATTTTTTTGTAGCTGTATTCATTTTTAATTAGCATGATTCGTCCACATATTAAATATCAAGGCTTATATGCAAAAAATAATGGATATGCAAATTTCATAAAATCCGCTCTCTACTTATTATGTACTTGTTTCAAGGATGAAATTTTAAAATTTGATTTAAATCAACCCATTATACTGCAAATTTAAAAAAATTTGGTGGAACCAAATTAACAGTATTTTACATTTTCACGTTTGGACTGCGGTTTGGATGATGTGTCTACACACTGTACACACATGAAAAGAGATGTGAAAGGAACCGGAATTAATGTTTTTTTTTTTGTACATAGAAAATAACACCTATGATTCTCCACATGTTTGCATAAACTTTAAAATGCTATTATGTTTCTCATCGGTCAGTAATTTTATTAGTTCAAGCTTGATGCAGTTAGTATTTAACTGCAAGTTCGAATTTAATCACCGCACTCCATTTTATAAAAAATAATCTACTTAGATGATGTGTAGGGAATTTTGTTAGTACTTAATTCCAGACCAATTAAAACTAACCACTTCCAGTAGAAGTGCCCAGAGTGGCAAACATCCCATAAAATATGATTTTTATTACCTCGGCGTGGCGATTTATTTTACATCGTCATAATTGGGTTACCACCCTATCAACTTGTGTAGCTTGATCTATGTCAACGACATGTAGTTTATGCACAATTTCATCATGTCGGTCGTAGCATTTTGTGACGTCACATTTAATGTTAAATTGCGCCGGATCGTAAATTTTATCGTCCGTAAAAAGTGTAACACAACTATAGCAGCATCGAAAAGTAAATAATTTTTATGGGATCAATTTAAGCGGATCACAGATCAGGCGTTTTATTAAGCTGTCGGGGTTATATAACGCAAAAACTTTGATGGAAAGTATACCGAGAGTTTATCGACATGGGTGTATTGACAGGTTTATGTCAGATGGGTTTTTTCTCGTGTAGAGTGTCGGCTGCTTCAAATCAAATTCATCAACTAAACAGAGTGTTTACCGATGCTATTGAATGAACTCCTCAGATATAACATAGCACTTGATAAGATTGAACAGCAGACGGGTTGTATATTTAGTGTATGTGCCAGAGTAAATAGTTGTGTAGAATTTCCGGACTGAGTATCTCGTTCTGCCGTCCGATATATCCGGGAATAGTTGCTTGAAGCTCGATAAGGCTATTTCTGCAATTTCACCTTCATAAACGTTTGAAGTTCGCGTTAGCTGGGAGCTGCTAAAATTTATTACGTTATAACACTGTCTGATCTTTCTACACTACTTTGAACGTAATATTTTACCAATGTAAATTTAACTGTATGTACATCTGCATATTCATCGTTATAATATTATAAAATTTTCGTTAATTGTTTGAGTTTTTACAGATTTCTTTGATTCAATCGAAAACATTGTCAAGCTGGCGTCGAGTTTTTGTAAACATTACGAAGTATCTCTGTAACAGACCTAAAACTTATCAATCACAGCAATTGACAACGCGGAGTCGTACATCAACTTCATTTGTTGTGAAAAAATTAATACTTGTGAACAACTCTATTAAATGTCACTAATACACAATTAGTATGGATTATTAAACGTATGGGTTTTTCACCGACAAAGAAGCAAAGCCAACTTGATGATTTTTTTTCAATTAAACAATTGTCATTAACAATGAAATATCCAAAAATATACTATAGGCGTCATGAAACATCGAGAAAACATGGAAGTAGCTGTTCACCCGACAGTCTTGATTAAAATCCTTCTTTAGCTTACGCTGGGAAGGAAAAAGGAGTTAATGTCGTCACGATAGATAGGTTTACTGTTTCTGAATATACTTACAGCCAAAACCCAATCCGACACCTACATTAAAATTATTTATTAAGCATACAAATATATAATTGATGTTTTTTATTCTTTTGTTATTATTCTTTACTATAGATACTTATTTATTTCAAGATCTCTAAAGTTTCATAACATAAAGTGTTAGTGCTCTCCTAATTATTATTGACTAATGATTTTCTGAGGTTCTCTCCTTTACGTTGGTGCTTGTTGTTTCGACACTATTTGATTTCTTCATAGGTATTAGACAAATTATAGGTTGCTGAGTTTCCAGTACACCATCTGGAGTTTTCGTGGTAATTCTCTTTATGACATCATTGTTTGTAATTGTAAACTCCACGCATTTTCCATATTCATGGAGGAGCCTTATCTTCTTTAATGATCACCAAAGAACCAATTTTAATTTGAATTTTATTACACTTTTTCCATTTGTTACAGAACTGAAGCTGTTTGATGTATTGCAGTCACCATTTATTTAAAAAATGCTGTAATTTTTCGGTATTGGTTGGAGCTTTGGGAATTGTCTTTTAGTAACGTTGCGGAGATTAAAAGCAGTCCGTGCTTTCAGGATGTCTGCAATGAAAACTAAATTTTTAAGACAAGCAATTATTTCATTTATGATGAATTGATATGGTCATAAATTCTTCTTCTTTGGTTAGTTTTGAAATTTTAATATTTCGCTTTAAATGAAATTTTCTTTATTTTATTGCTTTCATCTAAAATCTGTTAAAATGAAAGAATCAAGATGGCATGAAATGTTAGTCACTTTCTATAGTTTAATAATTTTTAGTTATTTTCAGAAATGTCACTAGATATCTTCTGAAAATTTAGTGTTATTCTAATAAGTAATAAGAATGTTATTACATAATTAATTAATTAAACTTGCTGTTAACGCTATGTTATTTTACCACAACGCAGTAAAAAAATATACCTCGGGCAATTGTCCAGGTAAATGCGTCGCCTTGTTCTTGTGTTTGTGTGTTAAATGTATGCGACACAGTGTTTAAATCTACAAAAGTAATAATTATGAAAATTCGAAGGTTGTGATTGTGAATACTTACAACAAATGGACGGAGTATCACATTGTAAAGAAACAAATGTACATTGAAGCCTGAATGGAAGTAGCCGAAGCTACGCTGTCAAATACCAAGCACAGTTCATTGCTTTGCAGCGTTGCAGGCCGTCATCGGCACTAGAAAGGTATACTTTCCGCTCTGATTGCATTACTGTTACTGCTCACACGATCTAACATTTTATTTTTAGGTATAAAACTTGATATTGGTGCTTTAAGTTTTTGTTATGTTCAAGTTTCTTTTCTCATGAATAAAATTTATGTACAGCTATTTCACGCGAGTTGCGTCGTTTTAAAGAATCATCTTTAAAGAAATGGAATATTTACAATAAATCTACGGCTTTCGTCATGTGTTTTTAAAGTTTTAATTATAAAATTCTTTCTCATTATTTGGAAATACTATAAATAAATGGACTTTGAATTTGTAATACTTCTCCATTTTTAGTTAGATTTTTGTTCTAGAATAAAATATGTGTGCCTAAATAAATTGATTCTGCTAATTTTTGTAATATACTATGTTTGTTTGCATCTAGTTGTATATAAACATTTATGATAAGGTATAACCAGAGGTTGATGATTCTAAGCCTTCTAAAATATTAGCAGTTTAACTAGTTAATAGTAAGTGTAAATTATGAAATTCTGAACTTCAGTTATTGCTTTTACATTAATTTTATTAATATTAAATTAACTTTAAATTTAAATTTATATATCGACAGCGTTCTGTCTGAACTTAATTCTGTCATCACACCTATTGTATTCTGTTTAAGTTTTAATGAATGAGAATAAGAATATGAATATGAATGTGACCGTTACATATGCCACCCGAAATTGTATCAGAGACTTGTATAAGTGTGTATTATATAAATTGATCTATTTCAGCGTTTTTGACAAATACCATTAGTTTTGAAATTACTGAATTCATTCCATTACGCGATATATTTTCATACTGTTTATGTTTCACACAAATATTGTTTAAATGTTACCAAATTTGTGATGGTGGATCTTTCAGCTATAAAACCATATGATTGTAAATTTTGAGGAGTAATATAATATTTTTGAACTGGAAACAAGACAAACACGATAAATTTTCCATTTACAGAAAGAAATAACAAATCCAGTTTTTTTGAAAAATTATAAAATTTGATTTCGCAAAATTTTATATATTATTATTAATTCCTATAAGTAAAAATTTAGAATTATCTACAATTTGGGGGTACAATTATATTAACAAGTCACAGTGAAAGAAAACACTCGATAAGTTTAGGATTTGAACCGACATGGAACAGAATATAAGTCCAAGAATCAATCATTAATTCCATTCGATTACGAAGCATTAACTACGCAGAATGGTGAGGGGATGTCATAAAATTTTTGGTGGGGATGATTAGACATATAAAATCTGACAAACAATTGGTCCGGAAGTTTAGGACGTGATCTGTCTAATAAAAATCGACACACACGATAGACAGACAACAGACAGAGGCCAGCCAGGGGATAGATAGAGAATAGACAGACGACAAGTAGATGGAAACGTGAAATCTACTTTTTCCTACTCTCGGAGTCATGAAACGTCTAGAAATATTTGTTGGATGAACCTTATTACAATACTTCCTTAGCTTACGCGAGGGAACTGAGAACGAAAAGGTTGTTCATACTATGAACTTATTTGACATGTTAATTAAACAAGAATATTGTAATATAAGTCGCTTCTTCAGCTCTTCGTTATAATTTTCTTTGCCACAAACGTGCACCTTGTTTCTTCACATTTAGTATGAATGTACATGCGTGATAAGCCTTGTTTGAGGAAATTATGCAGGATACGGTGTCTAAATTTAAGGTTATAGCGGTGAGAACAATTTATAAAAGCAGGATAGTAAGGGACAGTCTTTGGTCGTAAGTTGGTCGTATTGTACAAAAGGGATTCGAGTAGCATGACGTTGCACATTTTCTCAGAGATGTTGCCTTCTTATTAATTGAGGAGAGAACAGACTGGGTAGCAACTTTACAGAATAAATCGTACATAAATTTCCAACACTCTGCAATATTCCTTCCATTTTATCCATATAGATTTTATCAAGAGGCTTTGATGTCAATAAGAAAAGCTGGCAAATTTTTGATGGAGAGCAGGCATTATTTGCAAATCAGTTTAACAATTTTATAGACATTTTTAGTTTGATAAATATATATATATATATATTTTTTAATTTGTTGTTAAAATTTAACACGGAACATTTTGTTGTACGGATCATGCGACAGTGCATATTAAGGAAATAAAATTTGTAATTCAAGAGAAATTACGAAAAAGTCCTACTGAAAATTTCTACAGAAAATTTGCATCACATAAGCATCAATCCAACCACACACGTACAACATAATGTGAAAAGTTTAGACAAGGCACTTAAACCCCTATTTTAAATTCCAATAACAATAAAGCATTTTAATGAAAGCCATATTCTCGACTTCACACGAGGTCCAACGATACAAAATTAGATTAGAAAGTATATAAAATTTTACGAGCAAATCTCCAGACATTGTACAGATCAGCAGTAAATATACATGGGTAAAATACATTTTCTCACATTATACGAACTCAAGTTATTCGGTTAGAAGCAAATTGATTTACAAAATCCCACAGAAATTCTTGATATTTATCACACGTCTATTTTATTGATACCTGAGGTAGACTTTGTGGCTTTTCAGTAACTGCATGTGATTTAGAGACGTGTTTTGATGGTGCAGAGCCATTTTTTGAATTATAAAGTTAAAATTTCAAAGCACAGGAAATTATTTGTGTGAGAATTACAACTTCTGTGTGAATTCGAATACTATGTAGGATTTGGATTGAACGAACTCCAGTAGGAGTAATATTTTATTAATGCGTGAGCATTCGAGAGGAAAATATCGAGGAATTATTAACACATGATCTCATGATGCTTTAGAAACATTTTTACCTATTTTTGCTCTTTGAAAACCTAACATGCTTAGTTTTTTCTTAAGTTGTGAAATCAAATTTGTTGTCAAAGAAAATTCGGAGACAGTCAGGTAATTTGGGTAAGTTTTCTGTTTAAAGCTCAGCCTATTAAAATAATTTGCAGCCATGGAGATATTGTACCATAACGTTCAATACCTTTCAACTGCAACAGTAGTACATTAAAAACGATACACGAGAGTGTTAGAGTACAGTAGAGTATTTTATGCATGTCTGAAAGATAAAATGAAATCCTCATTTTAAAGCGGTTTCCACAATAACGACGCAAACAATTACTGAAGAGAGAAAACGAGAACGGCTTCTTAAAATAATGCAAGAGAAATTTGCTTGGAAGGACAATCTACTAAAGCGCTCGTTATAAACGAGAATTGCTATAATGGTCTGAGAAAAACGCATCGATATTCATTCAGCTACTATTTCTTTAATCAAGACTTGCTGCTTGCTAACAGTTAATGTAATCGGTTTTTGCTGGAAATTAAAAACAGACAAATTTAGAGCACAACAGCAAAGTTTTTGATGTGTCAGAGTTTCGAAGTTGAAATTATATTTGTTGCAATATGTCAGAATTAGATACGCTCTGGCCCAGTACCGGTGCGACACTTGTGTGGTTGAAAGTCTGGACCCTTTTGTCTTTGTCGGCGTTTCACGGCAAATCGACGTCCAGATGTCGAGACCTTTTTTACTAAGTTAGTTTTCACATATTGTACATATCTAAGTCAGTTAATAAATACCTTCGCTAGTGTTAACATCGTTGGCCTTTTATTTTTCGCACTTTAAATACGCACATAAATTAACAGGTTATGGGCCCAGATTACGTATCGAGTATTGTGCAGTTAGTATTTTGAAAAAGTGCAATTAGTGGAATATCAGCGATTAGTTCCTATTCGAAGTTGTGATTTGTAGTTGGTCAGTGTTCAAGTTCGGTTTCGCGGCCAATAGTAGCAGACACATCGAAAATGGATAAGTTCGCGATAGCTAAGTTTAACGGCAACGATTTTGCAGTATGGAAGTTTCAAATGCGCGCCTATCTGCGGTATCACGAATTGTTAGACGTTGTCGAAGGTATGAAAGCTCGCCCTGATTTGGAAGGTACGTCCAAGGAACAAGAAGAATGGGACAGAAAAGACGAGAAAGCTCAATTTGCGTTATCGTGCGCTCTAGAGACGAATGTTGTGCGTCATATAATGAATATGAAGACTGCAGCTGAAATGTGGACACGACTGGTGACTATTTACGAACAAAAGAACAAGACGTCGATTCATATTTTACACCAAAAATTTTATAATTATCAAATGCGACCAGGCGCAACAATTACTGAACATGTTGCTGCTATCGAAGAGCTGGTGAGACAGCTGGAAGATCTGAATCAGAAACCCACCGATGAACAAATAATCACCAAAGTACTGTACACATTACCACAACAGTATCAGCATATAGCAGCGGCTTTTGATATGCTTCCAGAAAAAGAGCAAACCATGGTCAACCTTCTTCCTCGGTTATTAAAGCTGGAAACAATGAGAAATGGAATGGTCGAGATTAAAAACGACGAAGAAGACAGCTCAGCCCTTTACACAAGCAACGGCAATCGGGGACAACGCCAAAATCATCAAAGAAATAGAGGTGGTCGTTATCAAAATCAGCAGCGACAGCAATTTACAACACAGCGATTTAGTGGGAAGTGTTATAATTGCGGTAAGACGGGACATAGAAAGATCGACTGCTACAAACCCCAAAACACTCAAAACAATGGCCAAGCGAATACAGCATCAAACAGCGGCGCATCGAGTGCGATGATGTATACAGCCGAAACGATGGCTGTCGGTAACGCGGGCGAATTATGGGTCGCGGATTCTGGTGCGAGTAAACACATGACTTTTCGGCGCGACATCATTACAAATTATAGGAAGTTTAGTGCAAGTGAGAGAAAACCGATCACAGTGGGCAACAATGAAACTATTTACGCGGAAGGTGAAGGAGATGTACTGATTACTTCGTACGTTAATGGACAAGTACTGGAGCAAGGCATGAGTGAAGTGTGGTATGTGCCTGAAATTGGGAAAAATCTGTTCTCAATAAGTGCAGCTAGTAATCATGGTGTTAACGCATTATTCAGCAAACACACGTTACAATTGTTTAGTCGTGGCAAAGTGGTAGCCACCGGACAATTGGCTAAAAACGGTTTATTCGAAATGAATATTCGCGCGCGGGCAACGGCAGAGGCTATGATCGCAAGTGCAAGTGCTCAAAACGTTCGAGTGTGGCATGAACGGCTTGGACATGTTGCATTTAAAGTGGTTCGCGAAATGGCCAAAAGTGACGCGATAACTGGCATGAAAGTTGTGGACTCGAAAGATAGTGCGGACAATGAGGACACATTTTGCGAAGACTGTGTATACGGCAAGCACGTGCGACAACCGTTTCCGTCCTCAAATTCGCGGGCTGAACGGCCAGGAGATCTAATGCATTTTGACACGATCGGACCATTGAATGAATCGTTAGGTGGTTCGCGGTTCGCAGCTGTATTTACAGATGATTGCAGTGGTACGATCATCGCAGTTCCTATGAAAACAAAGTCCGACGTCGTCGACGCGATGATTAGTGTAATAGCTGATGCAGAAGCGAATGGACATAAAATAAAACGCGTGCGATCGGACAATGGGGGTGAATTTTTGGGCAGTGAAATGAAGGCGGTGTTAACCAAGAAATTTATTAAACAAGAACTGACCACACCGTACTGTCCACAACAGAATGGGCGGGCCGAACGATCTAACAGGACATTAAATGAAATGGTGCGGTGTCAACTTGCAAGCGGAAACCTGCCCCAAGGACTATGGGCGGAAATGATTAGAAACGGGGCTCACATTAGAAATAGAATACCACGTGCCCGTCTCGAAGGGAAAACCCCCTACGAACTCTGGACCGGTCGAAAGCCTGACTTGAGTCATTTGCGTAAAATTGGTAGTACTGCATATGCATTAATTGACGAGTCGAAACGGAGCAAATTTGAAAAGAAGAGCGAACGGCTCATCTTAGTTGGATATGAATTTGAGCAACACGCATATCGACTTTGGCGGCCAGGTACAAAAGTAATTATTAAGAGTCGTGATGTAAAAATTGTCGAATTACCACCAAAAAGACCGCTTCAATTGTTACCTGAAATCGCTACAAATGAAGAACAATCAACATCAACACGAGCGGCGTACTCGAAACGCGTGGTACCTTCAGATGAAAACTCCATCGTAAACAACACCCGATCTAAAACGAAGAAAAGGATGGAAGAAAAAGATGAAATGACCGAAGTTCAATTTGCAGCCCTCCTGACTGAAGGTGAGAAAATAGTGACTAAAACACCTGAAACTCTCACAGAAGCGTTAGCCACGAATGATTCGAAACAGTGGGAGCTTGCAATGGCTGATGAATTGGAGTCTTTAGCCAAAAATGAAGTTTGGGAATTGGTGGAGCTTCCAGCGAACAGACGACCAATCCAAAATAAATGGATATTCAAGATTAAAACCAACCCGGACGGCAGCATCAATAAATATAAGGCACGGTTGGTCATTAAGGGATGTTCGCAAAAAGCGGGCATCGACTACGCGGAAACGTTTTCACCCGTTGCACGGTTCGAATCGGTGCGTGTATTGTTGGCCATCGCGGCGGCCAAAAATTATGAACTCTTTCAGATTGACGTGAAAACTGCTTTCCTTTATAGTGAACTAAAAGAGGAAATATATATGGTGCAACCGGACGGTTTTGACGACGGTAGTGGCCGTGTGTGTAAACTAAACAAAAGTTTATACGGACTGAAACAGGCACCGTTAGTGTTTCATGAGAAAATGGACGGAGTGCTAAAGGAATTCGGCATGAACCCTACTCGGTTTGACCGGTGTGTGTACGCGTCTGACAATAACGAACTTTATTTCGCGCTGTACGTGGATGATGGTCTGGTAATCGGTAGTTCCGTGGAACGTGTCAACAGTTTCATAAACAAACTAAAACGGAAATTCGAAGTAACCAGTGATGTGGCAAACTGTTATTTAGGTATGCAAATAGTGCGCGATCGTGGGACAAAAACTCTACATTTAAAGCAAACTGCATACGTCCGTAATGTTCTCGAAAAGTTTAACATGAGTGCATGCAACCCCAACTCAATACCAGCAGACCCCGGTGTAATGTTGAAGCGTAATACAAGTGAAGGTGGTACCGATGCACCTTATCGACAAGCGATCGGATCGCTAATGTATTTGGCAGTGGCTACGCGTCCGGATTTGGCGTTTTCAGTGAGCCAATTAAGTCAACATTTGGAGCATCCATCTGAAGTACATTGGCAAGCTGTGAAACGAGTGTTCCGGTACTTACGTGGAAGTATGGACACTGGAATTACGTTTAGTGACCAAAGGGGAAGTGTAAATCAACTCGTTGCATACTCGGACGCGGATTACGCGTCGGATGAAGATCGAAAATCGATCAGTGGCGTCGTCTTATGCTTAACGGTGGACCAGTCAGCTGGATGTCAAGGAAACAAACGATTGTGGCTGACTCTACAACGTACGCAGAGTATGTAGCGGCGTACATGGCGACGAAAGAAATTATTTGGATTCGCGGACTTTTAGCCGATTTGGGTGCAGTGCAGCGACAACCGACGATTGTGCACATGGACAACGCGGCCGCTGAACATTTGGTGCGAAACCCTGTTCACCATCGACGCACCAAACACATCGACGTCAAGTTCCACTACACACGTGACGCTTATCAACGGGGAGAAATTGATATCAACCACGTTGGGACAACGGAACAACTGGCGGATATGTTCACGAAACCGCTAAGCCGTGATAAATTTGCCAATAATTTAAAATTGTTGAATTTACATTCAGTTTAAGACTTATTCTCTTAAGTATTATTTTACTTGTGTGTTCTAATTTTTCTTGTGTTTGTTTATTTAGTTCATCTGACCAGAGCGAGTGGGAGTGTTGCAATATGTCAGAATTAGATACGCTCTGGCCCAGTACCGGTGCGACACTTGTGTGGTTGAAAGTCTGGACCCTTTTGTCTTTGTCGGCGTTTCACGGCAAATCGACGTCCAGATGTCGAGACCTTTTTTACTAAGTTAGTTTTCACATATTGTACATATCTAAGTCAGTTAATAAATACCTTCGCTAGTGTTAACATCGTTGGCCTTTTATTTTTCGCACTTTAAATACGCACATAAATTAACAATATTAACTAATATTCACCAAATGTTGAAGGAAGAAAACCGCTAGGTTCTGCTATAAAATACGGTAATGTGAAACGTAGCGTCAGTCTACCTACGCTTTCAATTTAACTTTGAAACAGCTTCTTTCCAAATGCGTTGATTATTAAAGTTGTCTTATTTTAATGAAACCTCCGGTTTTTTTGACGATGTTAGAAATTTCCCAAATAACTGTTTGCCATTTAGAATTTAGTAAAAAACTGTAGAATATAAGTTTCATGAAAGTAGCTACGCTAATTTAATTAGAGTACAAATCATTGTGTTGAGAAATTGCCGACTTCTAATTTCGAAGCTGAAACCTATTTATTTATTGCTGTTCGCTTTGTTGGAGAAGCATGTTTTCTTCCAACAGCAAAGTTATTAAATTTTAATAGGAAGTGTTCATTCTTGAAAAGTTCAAAGCGACTGACATGCAGACGTTGTAAATTGAATCGTCAATTATTCCATGCAAGAGCATTAATCAAATTTATAGACGTCTCTCTTTCATTATCTATATTGAGTATTAGCTGGTACTACCAATCTCTGAATTAATTAGGAAAGAGCCATGCTTTCATATTCACACATACGAATACGTTCATTAAGAAGCATTAATCATTATTTTTAATTAAAACTTTTTTTGTAAAACTAATGTACATACTGAAAGAAAGCTTTAAAATTAGTAGGGTGTGTCGTACATACCTGATATGAGGGAGAAATTTAAGGATAATTATAACGAATTCCATCGAAGTTTTTAAGTTAGTTTAGTTCTCATTATATGTGTTTTTGTCCTTCTTCTCTAGAAGATGAATACAACGTTTTAATTTGTCCCTCAAAAAATTACTACTATAAATTGTCGTCTACCCTGATACGAGTACTTGAAGTCTATTCATAGATTGTACAATAGGGCGAAAGCTGTGTGTGTGCCGAATTAAAAATATTACGAGATGGCGCTGTGATTGGAAGCTACAGGTTAGCGAAGCTAATTTCATGTTTTCTCCACGTTTAATTGCTTATTAAAATTCGAGAAAATAGATATCCCGGTTCCATTTATCTGCAGTATCTCTGTGTAGCAATTATTACTACTGAAGTAATGTTATTATTATACTATTAACTCAATGATATTTGAAATCAAGGGACACATTCCTGTGTAATCCTGGTGGTAATCAAATTTTGTTTTGTTTGTTTATTCATTCTCACCAAAAGTCTGATGATGTCTAAAATATTCCCACCTACATCTTATTTAAAATTTGCAAATTAACATGGGTTGGTAGATGTATTTTATTAATTCACTTTTATTCTCAACCTTATGTATGACGAGATTAGAAAAAATGTTCAAATTCGTACAATGCTTTCCAGTTGTTTCAAAAAACTACAAAATCGATTGTTTTGCACAAATTTTAAGATTATCGTGATCTTGATAAATTGTTACTCAGAATTTAGCTCTTCAGTCTCTCCCACTTTCACTTTAAATATACAGAATAACATATTTACTTCTGTACATTTACTCCTAGGTTCTTAATTCACAATACATATTGACAATATTTTTTAAAATATAAGCATTGAAGAAAATATCAATATTTCTTAATTCTCAGTTACTTCAATCAAACTACTCTCACTAATATTCACTTCACGGGTATACGATATTCCCTTGGTTAGACGCAAACTTTTTTCCAGCGATTGATATGGTGAAATCATCGTCATCTGCGTTTGCATAATGCGACATAGTTTTACTGTGATTACCATGAGGAATTGTAACCAGAGGAGTACAAGCGGTGTTCGAATGCGTGTCCTTTTTGATTAAATCTTTGTGGGTTTTCCTGTGGGATCTGGTTCGAATGCGTGGTCTCAGAACTATGGATAGCGATGTCGTACAAGTTTTTTTTTTTTTTTTGTAATCGCCACTGGCTCGCATTTCACTTTCGTAAAACAGCGGAATGGTGTTACAGTAACTAGTTAAGTTTAAGTATTTATTAATAAATGCGCAAATGTTTCTTATACTGGGAAGTAGAAAACAATTATACTCACGTGTATTCTTTTTACTGTAGAACTAAGCAGAACCGACTTTATAAAAATCCAGGGATACCTATTGTTTAATCCTTACTTTGGACAATAAGATTACGGACCCTTCTTTTGAACTGACTGTTTCTGTATCAGAATATGCTTCAGGCATTTGGTTTCCTCATCAAATATACCTACGCAAATAATGTAAAAACGAAAAAAAAATTTTAAATTCTTATATTTCGTTCAATACATTCCATAAGATGGTAGTAAAAAAATGGTAACGACAATAACAGTAATAACAGGAATAAATTTGAACTAAACAAAAATCACGCAGAGAGTAGAACTACATTTTGCGGCTTACACACATTCAGAATTATAGATTTTGCTTCCTGAACGTAAGCTAAAGAAGTATTATAAAAGGGTCCATCCGAAGAAAGGCTCGTTTCATGTCTTTTCGACATCTTATGACCCATAGAGTATGAAAATAATTGATGTTCTGTGTCTGTCTGCTTGTCTATAGTCTGTGCTCATTTTTATTAGAAAGGTAATCTCCTAAACTAGCGGACTGATTATTGCTGAAATTTTATAAATATTTTAGAAATATCATGTAGATAGTAAAACCCTGACCAAAATTTGTCATCCCCACCGTCAATTCAATTACTGATTTGAGTTTAGTTTCATCCAGATAATACCGATGTGGTTGGCAAAAGGTATCGACAAATATTTTGGGTGTTTTTGGTGTTGTGGGGATAAACGTTATTCTATTATAGCGCACCGAATGATCAAAAAGTTTCTTAAAGCAACATACTGTTGTATTTGAGGTTTATGAATCGCTTTGCGTTTTTACCCTAGGCATCTAAAGTTTTGTAATAAAATCCTTATTTTATTAAAACCTCTCATAGTATCGGGTGACTACGAATGATTGACGCAAATTTTTGAGTTGGGAATTCTGAATTATTGGCAGTAATACTAGCATGTCAGTTCACAATTGAAAATTTTGACATGAGCACCAGGGGCGGCTTGTCCTATGAGGCAGGTGAGGCAGTGCCTCACCAATGAATTTTACGCCTTATTAGGATTTTTACTATTTTTTAACGACACATTTCGGCCAATAATTTGTGTCTTTTTTCTAAAATTTTAAAAATAAATATGGAAAATTATATTCTTATTTTTATCTCAGTAGGTACTCGTTGCTCCCTTAATTAAACAGCGCGCTGAAACACTCGACACAACATGTATTTTGTGACGCGAATGAGGCAAACTCGGAGCTTGCCTCTACAGCGGATATAGAAATCATATCGTTAATAGGCAAGCAACCTGCAATACACTCGTAAGCGGTATGAGTTGAAAAAAGACAAAATTGAGGCTAGCCTCATTTCCGTGCTTGCAAAAGAGATGGACAACTATAATATTTGCGCGCGGGGAACGTGCGATTTACAATGCAGTCTGCATTCGCAGGAGTATTCAAAATTAGGCCGTTGATTGTTTTGCCACAAATCTGTGTGTGTATAAATTGATTCAAAATTTCGGTAACAGAATTTTGTCTTAAAAGTGCCTACGTTTGTGTGTGTCGCGTTAGTGCTTTGTGCTTGTCATAATTTGATTTCGGTAATCGTTATTTAAGATTACGAGTAAATCGGAATTTTTCTCTACTAACGTTAAATGACAATAGCAGTTCTGTTTTTTCTACTTTCACGTATGATGATAAATTGTATGTAGTTAAGGAATTAAAACGGCCGGTTCCTGATTTGAGTAAATCGTTAATAATTATTGATCTATAAAAAAGTTTAAAATAAATCCAGAGTATTTATATTTTATATGTTTTTCGTTTTGTTTTTTGTTATAAATCAAATAGGTTTATTTTATGTTGTATTTGATTTTTTTCGATATGTTTTCTTTAAAGTTTATTTTAATTTTGTTTTTTTTTTTTTAAGTTATATTAGTTTTTTCTGACCACGTTTCCCTTTCCTTTTGTCCTGTCATTCCCATCCTTTCCTTACAAGAGTTCCTTACACCTTCACGTTGGTTCTTGGTGGACAGTTAAATGAGTTTACAAATTTGTTTATTTGACTAAGTAGAAAATATTTAAGTAATCTTGATGTATTTATATTTTGGAGCGTATTGTGCTTTGCCTCATCAACTTTTCAAGTCATGAGCCGCCCCTGATGAGCACGCTTAAAAACCAATGCGAAGATTACAGCTACTGAGTTAATGCCCAAAATTTCAATTTTACATCAAGTATGCGATCATAAATTTTTTGAATATGTTGCCAACCTGACAAAAAAATTCACAGACAGTAATAATCACAATATATTATAGTTTATCCCAATAAAGTTACAATTACTAATTTTTATATCTTAGAAATTATGCTCCTGACTATCTGTTTTATGATACACTCCTATGTACATATTAAACTTACAGTTCAAATAAAAACAGTTAACCATAAATTACTAATATTAAATTTCGCAACTTTATATCACATGAACGACGTTCAATATATGTATATTCTTTATGTAAAATTAATATCTTGTATGAAGTCATGTGGATATCCGATGCACTCACATTTATATGTATTATACTGGACTGCTTGTTCTGAAATTTGAGATGTCTTTTAAGGATATCTTGTAGATGCTAAAACGCTGATCAGTATTTGTTCATGGTTTATCAGTTAGATTCTATTTTTATCTAAGATATCCTGATTTTACTAAAAGAAAATTGTTTTAAATACCAAATACAGGTTCTTTGAAAAATTATAAAATTTAACTTGCGAATTTTAGTTTTCACTTCTCGAGCGTAAGATAAGGAAGTACCGAAATATGGTTCATCTGGCGAATCGTTACTTTTTTCTGCACGTTTCATGATCCCTAGAGTACAACATAAGTCGCACATTTCTGTCTGTCTGTCCGCCGTCTGTCTGAATTTTTGTTAGACAGATAATCTGCAATTTGCAGACCGATTGTTGTCATATTTTGCATGTGTAACACGAATATCATGTAGATGGTAAAGCGCTAACCAAACTTTCTCTGTTTATCCCTATCAACAATGTGATGACGTCACCGCAAAAGTGTATATAATAAATCTGTTTTAAATTTTATAAAACAACTCCTTTCTACACATGGAGCTTATGAATCCGTGTTTACTTCTTACTCTAGACGTTCAGATTTAAAAAAAAATCAAAGTTGTGTAACATTTTATAATTTAATTTTGAAACTGCAAAACTTAATACCCTGATATACTGCAAACGTTTTAAAGATATCATAAGCTTACTAAATTTTTATCCCTCTTCCATCCTCCAAAAATTGATGATGTCATCTCAAAATTTTGCCTAATCTATCTATCTACTTATCTATCTATCCATCGATCCAACTATCTATCCGTCTATCCATCTATCCGTCAATCCGTCTATCCGTCTAACCAACTATCCGTCTATTTGTGTACCCGGCTATTTGTCTATCCATCTATCCGTCTATCCACCTGTCCCCACCTATCCGTCCGTCCGTCCGTCTGTCTGTCTTTCTAATCTATATGTCTATACTATAAAATAAATCACATATCGTTGCATTCATGTTTTTAGATTTGGTTAGACTGAAAAAAATTAATAAATGAGTAGTTTCTTTTAATTGATTAAATCAGGATCGGCTCACTCTATTTTCTCGAAAATTTTGGAATACAATACTGTTATTATTAGCATTACGTTGCACCTATCCAAATTAATATGCGTGTCCTTGCAAAAATGTTGATGACGTCATCACCCGACGACCCAGGTGGGTTAGTTAGTATCGTGCTTGCCGGCTACATCTTGGGTCGTGGGTTCGATTCCCCTGTAATTGGGCCTCCGGGCCTGTTGGGGAATAAAAAAAAATCACAACATTTTGTAATGGAAACACTCACTTAAAACATATACATGGCATACGTATATTTTAAGATTACATACATAACTTTATGTTAACTTATAGGGGTTATTATAAAAAATAAAAGTTGCAAAATTAAATTTCACAGTTTTACGAAAAAGCTGTATTTGTGTATTGTGCCTGAGGCGAAGAAAATTATATCTAAATTACCTTAGATAATTTTGTTTATGATAACACCTGTAAGCTAAAAAGGAGATAAGTGTAAACTGTTAAAATACACATAATGAAACCTGCTGCAAGTACATTTCAAGTGAGTTTTTCTATAAAATAATTTTGTGATTATGTAAACAAATTTTTGGCAACGTCACGTTTATCAGATTAAATGGTGCAGTGTAATACTAGTAATAACATAACTTCCGGTTTCGGAAAAATGCGGGGAGACGTTTTTGATTTCATTACTAGAATAGATATGCTCTTTCATTAATTTTTTTTTGGGTCCCCTCGTATAAATCATTTAAAAAAATATGAATGCAATGTTAAATCATAAGAATATATTGATAATAAACCTTTGCATATTTTAGACAGAATTTATTCGGCAAAATTTTCAGATGACGTCATTAAATTTTGTCGGAGAGGATAAATGGTAAATTGTTGATTAACCGATGACGATAACCTTAAAACGTAGGTGTTTTTTGTGAATTTTTTTCTATTTTTTGTATCATTACATTAGAAACAAACATCATGATAATTTCTGAAAGTAGTTTTTTATTCTGCTGCAGAAAATGTAAAAAAAACTGGATGTTCCATTAAAAAAAAGTAGGCGGCCCTGTCTGTCAAGCAGAGAGCGATAAAAAAAGGAAAAATGTTGTAATCAAGTCGCCATGTTTAGCTATATTTCCAAAGCAAATTTCGGAAAAAACAGCTATTCAAATAAACTTATTCGACTGTTCCGGGATTTTAAACTAACCCTGTATACTTTTATTTATATCTTTAATATGGCAACTATGAATGTGTGACAAAGTAGCTAGTGGAGGAGAGGTTCAGATCGATTAGTCGATCCGAAAAAGAAGAATTTCGAGTGGTGGTATATGAGATATACCGGGGAAAGAAATTCCAACCTCGGGTGCTGTTAAAGGAAAATTGTTGTTAAAAGGTTTCAACGGTTTTTCGGAGAAAACACTGCGAAATATTTTTAAACAACTGGGTTTTAGATACAAAAAATTAAAAAATTAACGATTATGTGATCAGAAACGCCCAAAGTATCATTAGTAATTAAAAAGGACAATGAATCTTCGCGAATCTTAATTGTTTTTAAAAGAAACAAATATATAGTTTAAATTGATACTTGTACACAAAACATTAATAAAACAATTCTTCTAAAGATCTTTTCTACCTACTCTGGTCCGATTTTCAGTACCGTTTCGCTTGAGTCATCGTCAGCACGCTCCTGTGCAGGTGTTTATTCATAAATAGAAGGATAATCGATATTACTTGACAGTAGTTCATACTTTTATAATCATTCTATGGTGGGCTTTAAAAGTTGAGTCTTCCACTAGTATTTTCCACTTAGTAGTGTTACATTGTATATATATTTAAACTCAAATATGTGTCCCTGCTAAACAACTGATGACATCGTCCCAATATTTTATCGTGGAAAAATCACTTGAAGCATACGCATAATATGTTTCTTTATCATCAGTTATATATAGTTATACAAAAATAAAATTCGTATAACTAAACTGTATAATTTATCCAAGAAACTGTTTGATTGTACTCTAGAGGCGTGGAAAGTTATGTCGCCCATATAACTTTAGATCACTTTTTGTTTTGTAATATTTGTTAATTTTGGATAATTAGACTAATTTTAGGGTTTGCAACTCTATACCGATCTCCATTCTTTATGGTTGGAGATGCCAAGCGAACAGTTTATTTTATTATAAGCGGCAAGTAAATATTGTTTTAAATTGTAAAGTTTTAATTTTTGACGAGTGTTGTAATTTGTACGTTAAATATTACTAGAAGTTCCAGTAAGATTTTATAAAACTTCATTCAATACGTTTTAATTACTTTATGTTGCTGTCATTTTCGTTGTACTTCTTGTGCAAGTTTTATTTTTATATATGTAGTTTACACATCCTGTAACGTTTAGTTTCTATACCTTATTATTTGTTTCCTTAGTTCTTTTACAAATTCTATTTTGAATTCGGCGCTGTCTCTGAAGGTTTAATTTCGACGTATTTCTTGTTAAATTTTTTTTCTTTAAATTTCTTAAATCATCTTCAGAGAGTCGCGTTACAAGTTGTACATATTCGTTAAGATTTTGCTTACTCGTTTATAATACCATATGATATGAATACATTCACTGAGGTAGGAATAGATTACTAAGCACAATTTTTTTTAATTGCCAGTCGATAAATAAATTAATCACTGGGAAATGACGAAGAAATCCACGTATTACGATCGTGTCGAAACGCGAAAACCTACCATAAATGTGAAACATGAACAATTTGTCGTCAGAATCAATATGTCCAGCAGGAACACCGCAATCTGCCTCCCGGTCCGTGCCAGCCTCCACAACCCAATCATTCTGAGAACACGTCACTTCCCTAACTCATAAAACAATAGTGTCGATTCGGGCACGTCCGAATCGGGTCCGGACTCCGGGTTCCGGGAGAGGAGCGACCGTTCCACCATCAGCGAGCTTCATTGGGCTTAATGGTCTATCGCATGGCCATCGCAAACTCAAGTTAAGAGGTCGTTGCAGGCCTATGAGGAACTATTACGTCCCTACTTGGCTGCGTTGATCCGATCTTCTCGTACTCAATGCTCAACGCGAACAGCAACGACCTCTTTTTCAATGGCCATTATTATTTACAACGGACCTCTCAAAAAAGCTCTTGTTATTCCACAGGCACCATCGACAAATTAAAAAAATTGCAGGGTCTGGTCGGATTCTGGCTCTCCAAAGTGTTCTTGGAATGGTTATTACCGCTGGGGGCTTTACAGGGGAAATCAGCTATATTTTTCCTGCCGAAAACTGTTACATATTTACAAAATTACCTCAGGTTCTTATTGTTTAAACGTCATGAATAATGTGTGCCTACAGCCTAAAGTTTATTTATAAAGAAACTTAATTCAAGGCTGTAAACAAAGAAGCTGACTTTTTTGTTTATATTTTTCATTTTATCATGCAATTGATTACTTTTTTATTTAAATTTATTTTCGATGGACGAATAAGTTTTTTATTTATTAGTTAGGTAAAGTTAATGATATTAAATTTGCAAATAGTGAATAATAGTTCGCGTGCATACGTAAATTCATTGGTTTAAAAAAAGCAACGGAAAGAGTATACTGCAGAAAACTTTTTTTATTTATTTGTTTTTATGAAAAAATGTAAAGAATTATCTTTATTAGCTTACTATTTAATTATTGCAATTAAATTATTGCAATTTACATAATAAATTTTCTAATTAATGTTATTCGCTAATACAACTTTACGTCAATTTGGTAAAATGCTGGATTGGATTGTTCAGAAAAGCATAATACATAAAATACTTTCATGAGTCTCAAAAATGTATACATGCTTCATTTCTTACACTAAAACGCGTTTAGAAAACAAAGCGCCGAAAATGCTTTAAGAAAACATTATTTTACAAAAGCAAATAAAACGGTTCAAAAGTAACGAATATCGGACTTACAGAGTATTTTTTTCTCCATTGTACAGTAAAATAAAAATTCAAATAAATCAAAGAAAAATTGTGATTTTGTTCTAAAATAATTTTGGTTTTCATCAACTATTTCATGAAGTGATGCATACCTAGAACTCATTCGTCTTTATTTATAAACTAAATTCCATTAACTTAAGTTCATAAATAAAAAAGTTATTCGACGTGTTCTCTTCTAGCTGACTGACCCGATTTATAAAAAAGTTAACCTAGTTACTAAAACTACCTAGATAAATGAACTATTGATAGTAATATACAAATTTTTAACTACTTACAATATAAGAAACTGTTTGTTATTTTGAGGAATAAAATGAACACTCGACATCAAAGTGAAAATAAAATGTGTTGTTTAACTAGGTTTATACGTAACTGATTAATAAAAAACGTATTGTTAAATAAAAGAAAAGCTTTCAAGAGTGTTTATTACTGTTTTGTTTTCATATAAAAGCGCTTGTTAATTCTTTTTATTTGGCTGGCAGTTAAAAGCTGAGTGTAGTAAATTGTCACTTTTTGTTTCATTATTTTCTTTGGCGTACTTTGGAAAAAAACGAGAACAAATGCTGTGTATTACCTATTAAAAATGATTTTAATATTTTTCGTAAACAAACATAATTAAAAGTAGCAATATTCTACAAGTTTCAGACAAGCTTAGAAATTGCTCAATAACATTCTTTGCTTGTAATAACTTTTTTCATTAAAAATAACATCCCCAATATTCTCTAAAATGAAAAGTTTCTTTTGCATATAAGACGATTTGTGAGGAGATGGCACATTTTGCTCAAATTGTCAACAAATATTCATCAATTTATCAGTGATAGTCTAACAGCTACAGACGATTGCAATCTGCAGATTCATACACCTCAAATGTAACGCTCTGGTGCAGGTTCAGTCTCGCGAAAATTATGTTCCTAAACATGAATATGAAAATATAGACACATCTGACTCTTCTGTCAGTGGTTAAGAGTTTGAATAACGTGATCTAGTGTTGGTTCTTCACGTTCATACGCCTTTATGTTTCCTCCAGAAATAGAGCCTATTTTCTAATTTATACATTGTGTTGCATTCTGCTGTCTGCTTCACCCTTCATCCTTTTCATTACTCTTTCATTAGTCTCGCCAACTTGCTATAATGTGGAGCAAAGGAAAAGGGACCCTATCTGAGATTCTCTCAGTGTCCAGGTACATACATGTCAACATTCTTATGGCCAAGTTCACGCCAGTCCTCCCCATTTACTCTTTACTTACAACACTTATGTTCCACTCAACCATTGATTGCTGTAAAATTCACCCTCTGCAGCTGAGTTGTCTGTCTTAAGTGGGGATTAATAATTAAAACTGATTGAACTTATCCCCTTTAAGACCCTTGCTAAAAATTCCGTTTACACATGTAAATTGGCATAAGTTAGTTTGTATCAGCATGAATCAAAGACACTTTCTAGTTAAGTAATGTAACAGTTATTTCTACAGCATTTTGTTTTTGTTACTTTAACTATCAAATCATTGTCACCATCACTGACATTACGTATTGTGGAAAGTCTCGAAAGAATTTTTAACCATGAACAACTAGTTAATTTTAAACTAAGTATTCACTGAAACCCGAAAACCCTTTATCCACTTACACTAACCTACTGAACTACCGGACACGTATTCAGAGTCACTTGCTAACTACTCCTCTATAAATTTTGTTATTCAATTATAAATGTTGAAAAAATCAGAGAACCTCAACTCCGGTTCAGGTCGGGAGATTCATTAATCTGATACCTTAAAACACTAGTCCGTGATCATTTTCTCCCATTGGATATGGCGTTAACTCTGGTCCGGGAAATATTATAGTCTACTTGACTTTAATTACCCTTATTTAGTACAGGAACAAAATCAATTTATTTTGGATTAAGAAGCGAAGTTCTTTAAAAATGATTATTTAATAATTGTTTATTTAAACCATACTTACGACTATTAGCAATCATAGAGTTACAAAATTCGTTATAAATTATAACATATTACTATTATATGGGACACGTTTTAGAAAATCGTATCTAGAAATGCGATTTTCTTATTGCAAAATTGTTTGCTTCTTTTCTGTCGTTGTCTAAGTTCTTTGCTTATTACACGTCTACTTTCTGACTTATTTTTATTTAATTTCACGTTTGTTTCTACAGGGTTTTATAAATGATTCTAAGGGCATAGTTGGCCTTGAATCTTAAAAATCCCGCTTCACTGACAGTTCTCACTCGTCACTAATATCATTTGTAATCTGCCATTTAAAGTCACCGGTTTTATTGTTCAAGTGTGAATTCCCGTTAGTTCAAGTTCAAAACAGTCGTTTTCAAAAGTCTTGGTGCTTGCGTACGAAAATTTTGTTTTTGTGCTAAGAAGCGAAGACCGAGAAAATGGTTTATTCTGTTGTTATGTCTTATTATCGCAATAGCACATTCGTTAACGCATAGTTGTGTATTCTGTAACTTTGTAAACAAGAATATCAGACCAAATACCCTGATTTGCAAATTCAAGAAACTCTAGACTCTTACATTGGAGATGTAATGAACAGATTTGTTTGAACTGGCAGTGTCAACAAAGGAAAATCTCCAGGAAGTCCTTCAGGATCTGCGGAAGTTGTTGACGATTTGAGACGGCTGGAGCAGAATTCGCAAACATCTTTGACAAGATTGTCTCAGCAGTTAGGAGTTCCTGATGCAACATGCATTTGAACAATGGGTCCAAAATATTGACGAAAGGATGTTACAGAACATTTTTGAAATTTAAAATAGATTGAAATTGTGCCTGAACAAAATGGTGAACATTTTCAACATTTACTGTGATGTTTAACCACAATAAATTTGTTTCCTTTTTACTGTAATGAATTAGTTTTGTTTTTTAATAAGACATTTGTCGTGAGTCCGTGGGCATTTAGTAAAATTCTCATAAAGTGGTAGGTGGTACGCTTCCATGATCTAGTTTGGCCGTATTTGCATGGATTTTAAAATTGGAATTTAAAAAGGGACGGCTAAAATTCATCCAAAGTTTACAATTGGTGCTCTTATCAGTTTGAACCGGAGTTAAGGCGAGAAATTAAGGCATTTCAGGTTCCAGTGTAACGAGATATGACTTTGGATCGGACTTGATTATCGCTTATTAAATAAGTTTTTTCGGATCTAAATAAATTAGAAAAATTGTCGCATTTTCAACATATATTTAGTTGCTATTTTGACTGATAGGCGCTCCCGAAGCACATAGTACTTCCTCCACACAAAACAATAAACAACTTCTGTGTTCAAACAGAAAATTATAATTATCATTATTTTGGCATATGTTAACAAACGTTTAAAATTATGCACATTATTACATAAGGACAGCCAGTCATACTATTAAAAATAATTACCTCAAACCGCGTATCTTTGGAATATGTCGATATAGTTTCCAAAAAACACTAGCAGTACGAAATAGCATTTTCGGTGGCAATAATCTGTAAATTACTGATATCTAGTATTATCTTATTTCTAGTGTATTACTCATGTCAAAATGTTGCAATAGTCCGTCACAGGTCAAGGAGGTCAAAGGATTGGTTAATGTTACGAAAGTGCCTTAAGGGTAGCAGATATGGCAGGGTTAAAAAGGTAAGACGGCGGCTGTTATTGGCAATTTAGGATAGTTGGCGGGGCGTAATATCGTTTCAGCTCTTACACAGACTTGGTGGTTATGTTGCAGCTAACCTGAAACCCTCACTTGATAACAAATAGTTCCAGCCAAGAAATTACATTACCAAAATTGACATAAATTTCAGATATTACAACCGCCGCACAGCACAACAATATGTGGATTTGCATATTTTAATGTGAATTTCCCAAATGTCTTCAATGTTACATCAACCGGCCGGTTTAATAAATTTTAAATCTAATTTGAAATTTAAGCAGCTTGAGGAAACTCTCCGCAGTAGTTTAGTTTTCTTTCCAGAAATAGCGGATTAACTTCGTAACTTAAACAACATTAAATATGTTAGTGATTATATATATTTTAATTGCTACATAAATTAGGTATCTATGGCACACGCAGGTGTGGTATTTTTGTTTAGAATGTGAAGTTAATAATTATATTTTCTCTCTAGAACGGAAAGCAAAAACACTCAAGAGGCAATTACAGACTACCAGTTTGTGTACTCAGCTTATTATATTCATAGCCTGGTAGCAAAATGTTGAGTTACAGTCGAGGTAAAACTAGCTAAATTACGTTAATAAAAATCATCTAAGCGTGAAGCATGCTCGTAACTTTAAGCAGTTTTGTTTTTCTGCACTTTTTTTTCTGAAAACATCTGAATTTATGCGATAGAAATAAGGGGAAATCCTAATGCGATTTCGAGAAGTCACTTTAATATTAAAATAGGTCATGTGGATAATCCTAAACGTTCTTTAATCAAATCAACCCAAACATTGTTCTTTCAATTATGCACTCTTTGGGTATTCAATCTTAAACGCTTGAGGGACTTTAATGGTAAACTGTCATTGGTCTCGGTCGTAATTTTACTCGTAAAGCTTTGACTTTTAATGAGTGGGCCTACTTATTTAGCACAGACATTCGGGGAACCTGCGTGTATATTCCTACTAAGAAACCTGGAAGAGAATGTAGATGTCTTTTTATTCTGGAGTGTGCTTTTCCGTCATTCAGGGAGTTTAATCAAAGGGTGGCATGTAAGGCGTAGACTTTTGTTTTGTGTTTACGACACAAAAAGTAATAACAATCCACAAAAGAATGTTTTCAAATACGAATAGAAACATTTCCTTGAGAAAAAAAAACATTAGGTATATATCGATTTTCAGATACGATTTTCGAGTTTTATTGAAAGGTTGACGTTGCTGTTTTTATAAAGACAAATACGTGGATGTATTATAGATCTTCGCAGCGGCCAAAAAAACAAAAATCTAATGAAACTGCTTGAAATTATTAGGAATAGCAAAAAATTCCATTATATATTGGTTAAAATAACGATTACGAAAGTTCTACTGGTGTGTCATACTTTGTTGCTGCGCTGTGCGCAAGTTTTAACGTAGATTTAAAGCTGTGCTTAACATCTAAAGTGTTTAGTTATGCGGAGGAGATACATAAGTACTTGTACTGGGTTTCTATAAATGATTATAGGGTCGAAGTAGGTCATGGATGTGTACGGCCTATCACTTTAGGCGAATGTTACTAAATGCCCAAGGATTCACGAGAGACACTAGACGCATCTGTATAACTTGTTGTCTAAATTCTTCAGATCTCAAAAAAAATAAAACTAATTCATTACAATAAAAATAAACAAATTTATTGTGGTTAAAGGACACACTAAGGCCCGGTTGTATAAAGCGTTTGTTAACTTTAACAAATTGTTAAACCAATGTTAAATTCGTTTGCTAATGTCAAGTGTTGTATAAAGCATTTGACAATCGATTAACAACGTGTTAACTAACAATATGTCAAACCTGTGTTAACTCTGGATTTGGGTTGTATAAAGCTATCGTCAAAGTTAACATCATGTCAAACCTTAGTTAACTTTCTGTCAGCTAATCAGTCATCCACCATCAATTAAGTTTCGATTTCGTGTTTGTATAAAGCTTTAAGGACAAGATTTCTTAGGTTTTTGAAATAAAGGAAACGTAATTGGGTAGTAATGGTTGTATTTACTATAATTGTTCATGCAAATCTTAGAAGATATCATTATCTCGTTCGTCTTCGATGAGTGAAAACAGTGATGAAGAAACGAGATTGCAAGCAGTAAGAATGCGCCATCCAAGACGTATTTTCATTCGTAAGAATCCATTTAAGCTGTATGATGATGTGGATTTTACGAAAAGGTGGAGGATAAAAGAAAACACCTTGATCCAGTTGCTCAATCTAATCGGTCATCAGCATCACCTAGAACCCGCATTAAAAAGAAATCACTTTATTTATGCAAAACTGCAACTTCTTCATACATTACGATTTCTGGGAAATGCATCTTTTCAGCAAGTTTTCGGGGACAATCGGACAATCTTGACATTCATAAATCTTTGATGGGTAGAATCATTACCACGATCTGTTCTTTTTGTCGTAACAGATGACGTACCTTTATGTTCAATAATGGGTTTATCTTGCATGTTACCCACCAAAAACTACCACATCACGCAATACAAGTCACAACAAAATCAAAAATTGAAGTTACGTTAGAGAAAACGTCAACAACGCGTGAACTCGTACCAACATCAATTCATAAACGATAAAATTTCTAGTATTCGAACGTGATCCTATGTTAACTCGTTGTCAAAGGTTTGTCAGTTAACTAGCGTCCGCAAATTGTTTATACAACGGTGTCACAAATAATCCAATGTTAACAAGCTGTTAAAGTTGACAGTGTGTTAGCTGACATCCAACTTGACAGGCTTTTATACAACCGGGCCTTTAAATGTTGAAAATGTTCACCATGTTGTTCAACGCACGTATTCATTCTCTCTTTAATTTCAAAAATGTTCTGTAACACTTTTTCGTAAATATTTTGGACCCATTGTTCAATTTGATGTTGCAACAGGAACTCCTGACTGTTGAGACAATCTTGTCAAATATGTTTGTGGATTCTGATCGAGTCATCTCAAATCCACAACACCTTCCTCAGACACTAAAAGTCTTCCAGATTTCTCTTTGTCGACACTACCAGTTCGATACTTAAAATCAACAACTTCCTCAGATATTGAAGGAAGGAGATTTCCCTTTGTTGAAATTGCCAGTTCGAACAAATCTGTTACATCTCCTCTAATGTGAACCTTTAACGATGTTTCTTGAATTCGGCCAGATATTCTTGCTTACAAGCGGTTACAGAATGCACCCGCTCTCCGTTTACGAATGTTTCATTGTGGTAATAAGACATAACAATGAAAGTGTCTTATTCAACAGAATAAACCATTGTCACGGTCTTGGCTTCCTAACACAAACACAAAATTTTCGTACGCAAGTACCGAGAGTTTTGAAAACGACGGTTTTGTTGTTTTGAGATTGTATCGACGAGAATTACTGTAATTCACACTAGAAAAAGGTTAGAACAATAAAAGCGATGACTTCAACTGCCAGGCTACAAATAACATTAATGACAAGTGAGAACTGTCAAACTGAGGCATAATTTCAGCGAAGCAGGATTTTTGAAGTACATGGCCAACTACGCCCTTAGAATCAATTATAAAACCTCTGCATTTTATTTATAATTTATTATTCATTTGAGGGAACTGGCGAGGTCTAAGTGTGTTCAATTGTTCATCACACTTACAAAAACATCCTCGAAATCTCCATATATATTTCTTCGAATTTACAGAAATGAAAACTATTACCGCAAATTAGCATGAATGATCTAAGGTATATAAAAGAGTCACGAGCGAGGGATTTTTCTTATGCGGCAATTGTTGATTCTACTAAACAAATTTTAGTGGGTAGTAGATGATTAACGATTGACAGTTATCTACTAAGATTTGTTAAAAGGACACTGTTTGTAGTAAAATCTGACGTAAGATTGATTGTCCCGACGCGATGACCTTGACTCTAAGAAATTAATTTTTGTAAAAGAAACTTCATGTATTAAGGACTCAGGACTAGTATATTATTTATTTTTATAGCTTTGCTGGTGCAGTTCCGGCAATCAGGTTGATTCATATCGCGTCCTATAAATACCATATTAAAGACAGTGTAAAAATTTTTAATAATGATAACAGTTTTAAAAGGTTTGAACTAAACAAGATTAGTAGCGGTCGTCTCCTCATAGGTTTTGACATTTTTAACATACTGAGACGATTTTTGGTAGAATTTTGTAGCAGGGACCATTCAGCCAATACTTACTTTCATGTTTCCTCGGCATTTCCTGAACCTTAGTGTGGCCTGTGCCGTGTCTTCATCTGTGCCGATATTTACTATTGAGATAATTAATCTCCAAAACTACCGGATTGATTGTTGTCAAATTTTATGTGTCTTATAAATATCATGTAGAACTCTAACCAAACTTTGTCTAATCGTCCCCACCAACACTGTGATGACGTCATCTCAAAATGTTTTATAGCAAATGTTATATAAATTTTATAAAACAACATACTTGTGTAGATGTGGTGTATGAATTCGTCTTGATTTTTTACCCTAACATATAGATTTTTGGAAAAAAAATTGCAGTTGTATAACATTGCATAATTTAACTTTAAAATTGCAAAACCTAGTGCTCTCAAATCTTGCAAATGTTTTAAGGGTTTCGTAAGCATGATGAATCGTTAGTTAAAATTTATCCGTTTATCCTCTCCAAAAAATTTAAGAAAGTATGCAAAATGTTGTGTAAGGGTCTACACTGGTGGATTTATCAATGCATTCGTCTGTTTAGAAAATTATAAAACATGTGACACAAAAAAATTAATGAAGGAGGCAATTTATTTTATTAATCATATCAAGACGGCTCACCTCATTTTTCCGAAAATTTGAGTATATATTACTATTATAATTAATATTACTGCACCTATTTAAATTGTTGTACATGTTCCAGTTAAAATGTTGATGACGTCGTCATAATATTTTTTAATGGAAAATATGGGAACATATGGATAGCCTGTTTCTTTACCTGTACTGCACACATATATTTATTTCAACTAATAGACGTTAACATAAAAAATAAAATTCGCTAAATTAAAATTTATAATTTTTCGAACAAGCTGTTCGACTGTGGTTCACGGGCAAGGTAAGTTGTGTTTGAATAAAATTAGCCATTTTTTTAAAGTGTGATCTAGGGAACAGGTTGCATATAACCAGTAGCATTCAAGACTTTTAAATTCCACTCAGTGTAATAATACTCCAAATGCTAATCAAAGAATATTAGATCTCATGGTACATTTATTTTGAAATGTATTGTCCATAAATATGAAATTGTATTTGGTCACAGTCCATGTCGAGTTATGGTTTTAGTTTGCATTCGAATCTAAAAGAATCAATTTGTGTCAAATTTCAAGTTTCGTAGTTTTTAATTTTAAGGAAGCAGAAACAGATTGGTTTGATAATAATAATAATAATAATGTTTAATTAACTTGCCGCACTTTTTATTCAATACTTCATAGTAAGAAATGTGTAAAGTCGCAGACAAAACTTAGCCATAAAGTGGGTTTGTAACAATAGCCTACATTTGATTTTTCAAAATTTTGAACCCTTAACCTCTATATTTAAGTTTCAAAATACAAGTGCCAGGTATAATGTGAATTTGAACATGGACTCGAGGTGTCAGTACCTCTATGGTCTTAACCTAAATTTTCACCACATTCAGTTGTGGTCAAATTCACGTCTGTGTATAGCTTAAATTAATATACTGAAAATTTTGATGCGAATGACGTCTCTTTGTCGTTAAGTTGTATCTGCGACTTATAATCTGATGCTTTCATACTCACATAATCGGAAATAGATAGTCGTCTGTAGTTAAAATAAATTTTTACCGTATACTGTAACTTCTGAAGTACCGCACGTGTCCAGTCCAGGCCGTTTTCTAATTAAGCTACTGAAATCGATTGTAACAAACTATTTTACGTTCACGCCCTAAAAATATTTAGCAGAATTAACAACTCCAATAATTTTGAAAAAATATAACAGGTGTTTGATAGAAAATGATGTTTCTGCCTAGTGTATGTTAACTGAAATTCCAACGCCAAGTCTGAGTGATTTTTAACACCTGTTACATCTGATGGTGTTGTAAACATCGCTTATGCAAATGCTTAATTATATCATATAGTTAGTAGAAATGACTATATTACACACTTTGATTATTGCATTGACAATGAAAGTCTAATGGTGTGAAGAATGTATTGTTCGATGTAAAAATGTTCAAGCGTATCGTACTGTAGATATAACAAAAATCTAAAAGTTTGTATGATGACAATAAAAGTATAAAAAAATTCTACTTTTGTTTCGTATGTTCCAAATTAGAATAATGTGCTTTTATCGGGTATTCAATGTACTTACAGTTATCTGATTAAACAAATTGAAAGTGTTCTCAAATGTGGTTTATAAAATTCTTACTCTTCGCTACCATGGTTATTACCGCAAAGAAATATCAACCATTCAATCAATACTTTTAATCTTATTTGAAGTGACGTATGTGGAAGCTAGAAGATTTTTTTTTATATATATATATTGCATTTATCTACAAATTACACAATCACTTTATAGACTCTCCTGAACTACGAGCTTAACTATCTTGTACCACGAGATTATACTAGACATAATATAACCTTCTTCTGTTCGTTTTACAGATTTAACGCTTTTTATGGGGTAACTTTAATTGCATTGTAAAGGTGTGTCATATGAAAGTAACATACTCCTATTAAGTTTAATAATTTCATTTAAGTATATTCTTTTGCGACAGTTGGAAAACTGAGGCGATTATTCACTACCCGAAATACGCAAATTCTATTGAGAACGATATATCAAAACGTTTACGCCTCGATTTCACTGAAGTTACTTCTAATCAACTTTTGCTACTTTTTTAAGAATATCTTACGATGACATGTTTTAAACACAATACAATTGCTTTAAAGCATTTTGATTTGTTCTGAACTAAGTATTACGTAACATGTTCCAGTGTTAAGTAATTTCTATAAATAAGTATATGCTCTTTTCCTACATCTTGACATTTTTATAGCTTCGGTAGAAGTAAATAATAAAATTCAACATACTCCCTTTCTACAAAGCCGTGGCTGAATACCGATGATTATTCAGCTTTGAAATTTTGATCTCCTGCCCATTTCTCAGATGATAATGAAAGGTCTAATTACGGTAAGTGAAATTCGGCAGGGTATTCAACTCATGATTTCGAGAGGTCGAAGGAATGGATTGCAGAGTGACCAAACGTGCCAGGCATTAGTATTGCTTTTTGGTATAATTAATTAATCAATTCCTTATTCGCCCAAAGTGCTCCTGCATTATCCCTTGTTGGCATGCATCTGGATCAGAACGAGAAGCCGCTAAATTCTCCGGGCAATGATTAATTCTTCCGGGACACAGCTTGCCTGCTTCGATCCGATATTCCATCATGTAAATGTTAGAAGTAGGGTGACGTAAATAAATTTTTCAAGAATATCTGCTTAATGGTCGGGCAAAACATGTTTTCGCAAATTACATAACTCATAACATGTCTGTGATTGAATTTAGAGTCGTTATTTTGTCTTGTGAGTTCTTAATTTTGATGCACCTCGACTATTTTAAAAACTGACCAGCGACTGTTTCGACGACTCAAAGGCCGTACAATTAATACTGAATAGACGGAGACTGAAGAAGAGGAGATTATTGCAGGGGATTAAATGCTTCGCGAGCGATTTTAAATCTGCAATTTCTACCAGCGTTTCTTGCAGATCGAGCAATGTTTTTAGATTTATGTGACTATTAAATGTTAATTTACAGTCCTCTAATGCACCCAAGTCAAGTGTCCAATTAACTTTACTTAGGCTAGTATTCTCTATGGAATAATTATAATCTATCTCTGACCTGCGAATGCTAAGGGTCCTACAATAACAATTATTTACAAAGAGTAATTAATTATTTTCTAGGGATAGAAGATAATGGGTGTTTAATTTGGTGTTATCTTTACTATAATTATATCTGCATCTATCATAGTGCGTACATAATGTCATTTCTTTGTGAAGTAAGTAAGATTATATAATGTATATAAAAAGTATAAACATCCATTAACCATGTCAATAACATATAAGTGTTGTTTAAGAAATTCATAGCCTAATCGTTATAGTTTTTAGAGGAGAGTTGCTTATCCCATAAATTGAAACCATGAAAATTGCATGTTTTTTGGTTTTGAGTGTTTCTGGATATATTTTCTATGCAAGGTTAAATATTCTTTAAAAATAACTGCAAATTACCGCAAATAGTTATTTATAAATGACCCCTATATAAAATCACAAAAAATTGTCAACGCGTTGCGCCAACCGCGTATAACACTACCTTTATCTGTACAGGTTAGTATTGTCTTGATAAAGCCGACGTGCTTAGCGAAACATGTCCACAATTTTGATAGTTTTATATTTTCGGTGTTGTAGGGGTGATAACTGTTATAGTGCACCGAGAGATCGAAGAAAATTCAATAAGAACGTAATTCAAAATACAACGTAGAGGACTGCGTCTTGGAGACATTTTTGTTATGTATGTGTTTATTTGAGAAAAATAAAGAATAATTGTATCAAATACTGGTTGTTGATTTTTTACTGAACCCAAAATCTCAAATGTGCAGCTGCAAGTCGGCGAGTACTGATGTCGGGCTCTTCTTCGGCGCGTTCCAAAATTTGTTCTTTAGTTTGTAGAATTCTTGCAACTTTAAATAGATTCGCCAAGAATACGAATCTTATCCAATCCACATAGTAATAATCTTAATTAGGAAACTTACAGTTTCCATTTCATAATTGAAAGAAAAACCTCATAGGAGATAAAATGAACTATTCACAAAAGGCAGGCCTCAATTGTTTTCCAGAACTACTAACTGAAGTATTAACACATGTTCATGTGTGATAAATACAAAAGAATCATTATTAGAACGAGGTTAGCTAAAGAAAGCTAATGTAACTACCGCTAATAATAACATTAACATTATATATATAATCTGTTACCCTCTTTTACCCATTGGGTGTCGAGGGGGGAGACGCACCGAGCCGCTCAGATAAGTATGGCGATCTTGGCCACCCATCCACAAAGTGACTGCGGACAGCGTTGCTTCATAAGCATTATCGCTGCGCCGCGCTAGGGGCTATCTGAGCCGTACTGCTCCCAACATTAACAGTAGTTAAATTTAAACCCCGTAAATTACAAAATTGTAAAAGCAGTTGTTTTCGTAAATCATTTTAACAATTAAATTAAACTACCTAGATATTTATTTATGAATTTTAGGGCTATATTCAAACCAAGTTTGTATCTTTTTACTTCCTGAGCGTAAGCGCGAAGGAAGTATTGTAATCGAGTCCGTCGGTCGATTATCTGCTTTTACGTTTTATCGACCTTTTGTGATTTCTAGAGTACGAAGAAATACGTCTCCTGTTTCTGTCTGTCCGTCTGTCTGCTGTATGTTCGGATTTTTATTTGACAGATAATCTCCGCAAGTACTAGGCCGATTGTTGTCAAATTTTGTATTTATATTAGGAATATCATTGTCACGGTTTCGGTTTTTAACAATGTTGCTCTACCCTCCCCAAATCGGTTTTCCACGCTTCGGTACGACTGCACGTACCCTCGTTTGGCATAGCGGCTATCTTAGCTTGTCTGCATTTCCCATCGTTTGACCTCGAAAGTAAGCCATCCAGTCGTAACACCGAGCAAGTAAAGTTCCATCACTTGAACAGTATCTAGTAAAATTTTATTGATATTTGAAAGTTAACCATGAAGGTTGGATCCACAATACCATAAATCACAAATTCAATGCAGCCCTGGATGTTTCTAGCTTACTAGACACTGGCGGCACGCTCCCTTTATTGGCGTCATTATCCCCCTGCATTGTCCGACAATCCCTCAAAGTAGCGGTTGTAAAATTTTACTAGGTACTGATGTAGTGTTAGAACTGTATAAAAATTGTAGAATTCCCGTTCCTAATAGTGCTTTCCTGTGGTTAGTGCCCATGGAGTGAGCAGCTCAGTTCAGTCCAGTCCAGTTTAGTTCAGTTTAGTTTTGGGGTCAGATGAGAGCAGTTTTGGACTTGTTCAGTTTTTCATTTGGGCGTCTTATCATGTATGCATGGTCCGCTTTTTTTTACCGTGGCATCATATAGATGGTAAAACTCTAAATACAATTTGCCTAATCATCTCCACCAACAACGTAATGACATCCTCTCAAAATTTTCCCCAATAAATATGAATTTCATAAAATATTATGCTCCCACACTTGTGTTTTATGAATCCCCCTGCTTTTATGTATTATTATTATTGGTATAATTGTTGTAGTTTAAACATTGTTTTATTTTGCCACATAATAAGCACTATGCATATTGCTGAAAGACTACTTTGCCCGTTGGTACTGTGCTGTAATAGTAATTTACGCAACTAGTTCGGGATAGCCTGCTTCCCGCATGAACGCTTGTTTGAGGCACGACCGAAGGGAGTGCCGCATTTGCGTGAATGCGGGAAGCAGGCTCACGAACGTGTTGTGTACAATATTTTTTGCGACGAATAAACCTTTACACTGAAGAGATTAACTGTGAGTTATTTATAAACAACGCCATTGACAGCGCCGTCAACACGTCACAATGTTGACACTACCCGAGTATTTTAAGGTTACCATGGCAACGGGAAGTTAAATGCACGTGTGCGGGAAGTTCGACCTCCCGCACTCTGGTGAATGCGCGAAAGCTATCAAAAAAGGTCATATATTTTTGCACTCATGACAAAATGATTTCCACAAAGTGGTGAGGATCTTCAATACTTAATATTTGAAAGTTTTGTGAATTCACTATCTAGATCAGTAGAACTTTGATTGATCGCTACAATTGTAAAACTTAGCAAATCATCATTGTTTAAATTGCTCCCTAACCTATTGCAGATTAATGTATATGCGTCATAATCGTCCTTAAACTGTGGTAATTTTTTAAGGATACATGTTGTCCTTCTTTATTTTAGGTCCCACCACTTTTCCCAAAAGTGAATCTTAATCCATAAACTACATCAACCCAGTACATATTACAAATTACACATTCGTTTCTTGTTCAAATGGCTAGTTGCGCTTAAAAAAAAAATAATAATTTAACCCATTACGCTGCAATAGCCATTGCTCAAAAGATATATTGTTCATGATAATTGTTATGTTGGCGCGCATCGCCGTAGATGCCTTAAGAACTCGATAATTCATGAAAAGAGCACTTTCAAACGATATTTCATAGGTAGGAAACTGCAGCACTTAAAAGTAAATGCCATTTTCTTAATCGTGAAGTGTCTTTGCGAGGTTTCGAAAATTCCATTGCTATAGTATACCATCACAGTAAAAATAATTTGCTCTTCAGAAATTTGTTGATTTTAAGCTTGCAATTTTAGCATTTTGGTGAGAATTACCTACTTTAATAATCTCTTGTACAGACGTTGCTCTTTTGAATCAGCGTTTTTTTATTTAAAGATTCTGACGTAAAATCCGCAAACTAAAAACCATTGGGAGTAAAATTCGAACAAATGTAGCATAATTCAAACTTAGGTTAACTTAGTTGACACTGTTGGCAGCATATAATTGATAGATACCAACGCTTGCGAATTATTTAGCGTATACATAATTCCAATAAAGTGTTAAAATTTCATCACAATGTAAAGCCCACTTTATGTACAATTATTTATGTCCACCTAGTAGAAGCGATTTTTATGATTATACATATATAAGCATAAACCAAGTTGAAAACTTACTGAATCCAAAAGTTTAAATAATTTGTAAAAATACAGTGTTATTCTGATTCATTTACCCATGCAAGAACTATTTGGAAAAAATTCTTCTATACGGATGCCTAAGTTGTTAGGGTTAACCACTCTTAACGTTTCATATTTTTTGTGTAAAGATTTTGTAAAAATACATTTTATCCCTTTTCATCTCATATCCAAAATATTCCATCTCGCCACACTACCCTGTTCGGCCACACGTTCCCTTACTTAATTGGAAGAACGACTTGGTATTGATTATTTTCATTTTTCAAAATCAAGTTAATTATGTCTTGAATATTCATATTGTGGTGTGCGCATTTGAAAAATTAAAAATAATTCCAATAATGTAGACAATCATCCATGCTTGAGCACATTGTTGTAGGAGATTAGTGTAATATTAATGTATAGGTTGGTAGTTAGGGGTTTGAATTGCAGAGGGCACGTTTAATTTGAGGGCACTTGACTCCAGTTGGTTGGGGTTGCAGTGAAAACGCATGGTAAATCTGTACGTAGAATTTTGTTTGTTATTTTACCAAAGGGCTTGAACAAAATGCAATCTTATCCGACGCCATCGATCTCCCTCAACGAGTGTAACTAGTGGGAGATCAGTTTATTAACGATTTTCTAATCGGAAATGTAAAATTTTTCATGAAAACTTATAATTTTTATTTTACTGTTTGTAAATTCACAGTCTGGTGCAATTTCAAAATAATAATTAACGACATCTACAATTTTTATCTAATTGATTATATTATTCACACTACATAACTTCTCAAGAAATTTAAAATACTTCATTTATGGCAGTTAAACTAAACTTATAATTGATCCGCTTTTGAAATAGAGAACTCAAAACATTGTCATCACTCATCGGTTAAATTAACATTCTCATGGACTCGAAATAGGAATGACTTTTTATGGTTAATTTGTATTTATGTGTTATTTTCGTACATTCTCTTAATTTATTTTAATTTTGACCGTGTTAAATATATGTGGGTTGGGTTCATTTCGTACGTCTCTTGTTTTATGTGATGTGGAAATTCGGTTGATCCCCGATGTGATCTTAATGAACTCATTTTGATTTTACTTGAAGAAATGTAGGTATAATTTAATATCATGTATTTATATTCTTTTTCTGCTACCGCTAGCGTAAATGAATCTTATTGCTCCAGTGACACGGACGTAAACGTAAGTGAAGTAAATAGGGGAACCTCGTTGCTAGCTCCGTAAGTAGGTTACTAAGAGCGTAAGTGTTACTTACCCTGTCAGGACAAAAAAGTAATGGAAGTAGTAGAATGTCAAAGAAATGTCAATAATTTCATTTTACAGCAATAGTTGAAGTTTCTTTCATAACTATTTATTAATATTAACTGTAACACTACACTCAGTAATATTTATTAAAGGATTATTCTTTGAAGTTATTTAAAAATTAGTAACTGGCACATTTTCATCAATTGCATGAGCTTCCAGCATTTTCTTTTATAACTGAGGTAACAACAAAAGAACTGACACGACGTTAATTTCAGTATTGAATATTCATACCATAAACTACTAGGAGACTTGAGGGCTTTGGATCTTTCCTTAAAATAACCAAGCATTACGGTTTCATTAACATCTTGAATGTTTCTTGATGTATACCAATTTGAAAATGCTTTGTAAGTTTCATTATAACGTAATTTCGATTTTTCACGTAACAGAGATGCGCAAGCAGTATTGGCAGCTTCTTCTATTGCCTTTAAAAAAGTAGTTCAAAGTGAAAAATGAGTGTTTCAAGTCAACTCATTTTTCACTTTGAACTACTTTTTAGAAAACTTCATGTGTAAATAAATTTTTTACATTGTTGCTACGGAAATGAATACATTCAACGAGTTCCTGATAATTTGTTAAATATTTTTTAGTTACTGCAATTATTACTTTTTAGTGTTACTGGTGTCGGTAGCAGAAAAAAACGTAATACAATACACGCTGCGTAACTCCTTTCTTAAGTCTCGGAGGTTTGCCGGGCCTCGGCGTTGCATCGGCCCATAAAATCCACCTCGACAAAAAAGTTTACTTATTCATCTTGTAATGTAAATAACTATTGTTATTTAAAGGTCATGCTACAGTGTGGCGTAACGAAGATTAGTTTGCTTCGCAACTTCAGTAATTCGTTTAATTATCACCAGAACTTCGGTAGTACATATTTCAGATTAATGCGGTCACCTGTATAAAAGGAGTCGACACTGAGTGATTTGTTCGCAGCAGCTCATCGATTGTTAGTAGGGAGTATTTTAATGCAAATTTTCTAGTTATCGTTCTGACTTACGCTTGGAGTACCTGCGTCAGCATGGGGTGAGCAATTCTTCCACCCTGGAACTATAGGAAGGCTGTGGTCAAAATATCCACACCTTGTCTCGCGAGGATGCTGTGTAGCTCGTGAATTTTGTGCAATAAAGTAACGTCGAAAACTGTGGAGAGCTCGATCGCCTTGATCAGATACATCGATTCCATAACTGTATATCTATATTTTTATTCATATTTAATTTATGTATTACCATCCAGTTACTTGTAACATTTGTTAATTTTTTAAAGCTGGGGAGGTTTTTCCAACTAGGTAAACAGGTAAGTCCTTCAGACTTATTTCACAGCCTTTCCTTCCCGAGAAAGGAGGAACAAAGGATTTACCCTTCGTCTTTCGCATTTTGGCTAAGAAAAATATAAAAAATATTTGTTTGTTACTAAGTACTACTAATACAATAAATGATACATTGTTAGAATCAGTAACATTTAGACATATTGATATTCAAAAACTAAGACAAAATTTTTAACAGTGTTTGAAATACATATAAAGTGATAATTAACAAATCAACGCAATTTTAAAACTACGAAAATTCAGCTAATAATGTGGTTTGCTATGAAATTTTAAGGTATAAAAGTTGATTTTTATCACGAATAAAATTTATAATTTTTGGAGCTGTAATTTTTAATGTGTTGCATAATTAATCGCGATTGGTACAGAAAAGTTGAAATTGAGTTTGCTGAAAATCATGGACCTAGAAAGTAATTATTATTTAACTTTTATTGTTAGTTTTTCACAAGAGATAACAAAGAATTCAAATAACCACTATATAATTTTCTAAATTTGAAAAACTCGAGAAGGAAACATGTGAAGCGCCATCTTTTAAAAATTGAAACCATTTAATTCAGGGAAGTTCACCAAAAATTATATTTAATGTAAATTTGTAATAATTAAAAGAGTTCAATATTCAGCTCTATTAATTCACGACGGTTTACATTAATTTACGGTAATTCATTTGAATCTATTTGTCCGCTTCCGTTAAACTCAACAATTCTACTCACTATTTCTACAGGTTCGTTGTATAATTTTCGGTGTTGTTTTTTAACAACAGGGGACCACATTATCTAGGAAATTATGGCTTGGAAAGCGCTCACAAACCAAAATGTAAATTTGTGCGGAACATTGGACTTGGCAAAAAAATAATTACAAAACCGGGCGTTTTGTCAACGAATTTAAATATATTTGCCTAGTAGAGTATATTAAAATTCAACTCAAATTTATGGCGCAAAGATTAAAATCAGAGTTGCGAGTAAAATATATTTATTTTTTCATACGTTTCAGCCACAGTTAATTTTAAAAATTAGATTTCTCCATTGTCTAAAGTGCTCAATATTTGATCTCTTCGCAATTAGAACTGAATGAAATCTGAAAGTAATTTGCGGTGAAATTGCCTTTTTATTTTGCATCAGCTCTTCCATTGGCCGTTTAGCTGTAATAGGTTGCAGTCGGTGTTAAATTGGTATTCAGCTAAATGCTTAATGACAGCGGATAATTGAAAAATGCAGTCAAATTTAAGCGAACGCAAACACTCGTGGGATTTTCTCTTAGGGTATTTTTTTGCGACTCACTCGAACATTATTTCCAAAGGGTTTGATAACTAAGACTTCAAGGAGGGAATTTCACTACTTTTGGTCTCCGAGCGTGAGCTTTTTATTTTAATAGGAACCGTTTGACGAATGGCTGCTACTGGCACTACAATGATTTATTATAATTCGATTGATTTCATGTTTGTCATGAATCATTATATATAAACAAAATAAATAGAAGCTAAGGAAGTATTGTAACCACATACATTTAATATTTTCTCGATGTTTCATACTACCTCGAATATAAAAAAGTAAATGTTGTGTTTTCATTTGGCTGTCGTTTTATGACAATTTTATTACACATGTAATCTCCGAAACTACTGGAAAGCTAACCACAATTTGTGGGTAATTCTGAAATAACATGCTTCTGAACCTGTGAATTATTAATACGCTCCAATTCATTGGCTTTACACAATTAGTGGAAAATGGTTTCAATTGTAAGTATGTCAAATTTTACAATTCATCTTAGTAGGTAATTACAAAACCAATTCCTTTGAAATTTTGTATACATTTTAAGGTTATCGTAAATATGGTAAATCGCTAATCAGTATTTACCTGTTTATTCTTTTCAAAAATTTGATGATGCAATTTCGAAATTTCGCTAAGAAAATATCATCTGAGATATGCAGCACGACATGATTCAAATATGTATTTTACTTGTGGATTTGATCTTTAGAATTGTACTCGTATATGCAGGATGTCTAAAAAATTAATAAACAAATCAAAAAATGACTTAGGTATGTATTTTCCTTAAAATTCTGAAAACATAGCATCTACTTTTCTCATTAGTGCTAGAATGTGCATATCCAAATTGACATTTTTCTCTACTAAACATGTTGACTTCATCATAAATTTTGTTAAGGAAATCTCAGTTGAATCAAATGCTAAAAAATACTTTTTAATATACGGTTTGGTAATTCACCCCTAAATATCTTCAATCAGTTTTAATTGCGTCAGTTTATTAATGTAAATTCGTCAAAAGTGCAGTAAATACTGGAAGATGTTTAGACTCCTGCGAAACCAAACACTTGTCGGATCTCCTTGGGCTTTTTCCGCATAGCATTATTGCAGTATTATGGTTAGTGGGGTCGTTCAGACAGGGTGCCAACTTAATAAACGACTAAAACAGTGATAATTTTTTTATCGTGTTGAAAATGCAAAGAAACGGGCAAGATTGTAGAGCATTTATAATTTTTTCGCAGATATTCCGACCTGATTTTATGAAATACGTCTATTGTGTGGCGCGTAAATAATGGCAAAAAATTTTTAAAGTGTCGGAAAACGTAATAGCATAAAGGAAGAATCAGAAAACACAACTCACAAAAACCGCAGGGGATTATTGTGTATTGGGGAGGACGAAAGTTCCGCATGAACGGATGCACAGTATCGCTCGAAGGCAAGCCACCCTTGGACGAGATTTAAATGAACATAGTAGAAAGACATTTTAGCATAAAATTGACGGCGAATGTGTGTAGTGAAGTAGAGAAAATCGCACCGAGTGACAAGTGACTTTTATAAAGTCCATTTAATGCCCTGTGACTCGATGCAACCCCACGGATTCGTCACAACTCGCTGAAAATTTTATCACATTCATCGCTGAATTGTCGGAATTTATTCAAATTATCTCGCGCACAATGTGACAGGATTAGGATGACGATTTTTTCACTCGCACAAAAGTAATACATAAATTGCCGAAATTTCACGCGTCGGCTACTAGAATTACGCTTGAAAAAGTTGGTTTGGTGCTACCTTCAAAAACACACTCAATATTTCGATACGTTTAGTTTAGCTTCACTGATAATAATTTGTTAAACAAATTGTACCAGTTAGATATTTTTTAGGGAGTATATTTAACAACTACTTTTATGTCAACACTTAAATCTTTCAGCACATTGTACGAAAGTGGATATAAGAAAAACATGCAAGACTATTTAATTAGAATTAAATTGTAACTAATTCATGTGCTGATAAATATTGTCAATATGTCATGTCACGGAAATGAGCTTTTAAAATAACGAGTCTGGAAATAAAAACGATGTCAAATTGGCTTCGGAAATGTGAATGAATCATTCACTAAGCCCTAAATTCACATTTACAAAGCCAACTTGACATCGTTTTTATTTGCACGCTCGCTATAAACTAAGGAAACGATTGTCGGCAATGAACTGGTGTTAATAAGGTAACTCTTTTAGCAATATCTAAGTAAGAGCTACAAAAGAATTACAAAAAAAATGGTCTGATGTTCGAAGGTTATTTCGACAGAACTTTCTTCGTCCCTGAAGTACCGTACAACTTATCCAAGTTTAAAAAAAATATATATACATTTTTTTTCGACTTCCAGTCAAATATTATTATTGTTATTACTGTTATTTTGACAGAACTTCCCTCGCTCCCGAAGTACAACAAAACAAATCCACCTTTTTCTAAAAATTATAAAATTTGATTATTCGAATATTATTTTTGCTATGAGAACTCTTATATGTTAAAATAACCATGAGAGGATAAACGTATCAATTTTGCTTAACGATTTACCATGTTCACGATAATCTTAAAATATTTACAGACAAGGTTTCAGAACATTTGGTCTGCATTTTCAAAGTTAAATTGAAAGATATTGTTATACAGTTTTGGATTTTTTCAAAAAATTCTGGATGTCAAGGATGAAAATTCCACACGGATTCACACATCACGAAGTTCAGGAGAATCTTTTATATTTTACTAGCTGACCCGGCGAACTTCGTACCACCTTAAAACAATAATTGCGACTTCATCTATTGTAGGAACGTGGAATTGTCGTTGGTGTGTTCCAGGGGGTCGTTTATCTGTTCTGATCACGACTTTATAGTCATCACTTGGTATACAATCCAACGCAGTTTTGAACAACCGAATCAATGCATGATGTTCATGAAGTATTTGCTGCAAATCTTGGATGATTTCTTTTTTCATTGCGTTATTGATCGTTTGACGCCGATCAAGTTGGTCCTACATATTGCTCATGAAGTAAATTTGTAAGAATTTATGCTGTGAGTCTTCAACCGGTTACAATGATCCAATTCTATGGTGAATTTGTCCTTGGCTTTGTAAAGTCGAAAACGAAGTGGTCGTTGATGATCACCAAAAATGAAGATTATTTTCTTATTAACAAAAATTACCTTAAACATGAAAACATATGGTACGTTGTACCTTTGAGCCTTTGAAATAAAATGTCGTGAATCTTGAGTTTCGCCATGAAGCAATGAATGTAATGGCTCAGGTGGCGGAGGCAACAGTGGCAATTTAACCTTTCCACTGAGACAGCATAATCCAGGCGTTTCTCCAGCGAACTTAAGTGCACCGCAATGGACATACACAACCTCTTCTTTCTTCTTCTTCTTCTTCTTCTTCTTCTTCTTCTTCTTCTTCTTCTTCTTCAATTCGAATGAAAGTGTGTCAGCAAATTAACACTTGAAGCATTTCTTTTTACTCCTCGACGTTGTTGATCATGATCACTGTGTTCTGCTCGACGATTTCTCCTTGCCAACTGAGGCGTTTCAAGTATGGCCTCTCTGTGTTCTTGTTTTTGTGAAGCACGAAGTCGGGCCATACTAACACGGTGCTCCTCTCTTGCGATTTACTCTTCATCTGCAGTGGATTGATTCGCAATATTCTACAGTCTAATTGCATTAAAGCTTCATTGTGAAAAACTCGATCTTCTCGCTCGCAGCATTGAAAAGAACACTGTGGCGGATATTGCTGACTTTGCTTCTATTATTATGCAACACACACAATCACAAATGTCATAACCTCCATTGTCTTTGCGCGCAGCATGACAACTGTCATAACCTAACGAACCAAACGTCGTCAATTTGTTTAATCTTTTTTATTTGTTCCTCGCTTGTAAACATCAATTTACCAAGTCACTATATTCAACATGTAAATGTCACTTAACTGGCAATAGCCAATAAAATGTTTACAGTCCTGCTCGTGCTCATACAGCCATGTATTTTAAACATTTTAAACTATTATAAGTTGAAATGACAGCCAAAATTGACCCTTTTCCTGTAAGCAAAGTGAGTAGACATTATATAAATTCCAATGATACAGAGTGAGACAACATCGCGCAGGCGAAGTCAGATTTTTTGAGCGCCAAGTTAAAATTAACCAATGAGCGACCGATTACACATGTGTAGCCGGTTGCATTCTGTCAAAGCGGTTTGTTGTCACAGGCCTTTGCTCTGCTGCCGGAGTGCCAGATACTATTTCCAACGTGGTTTTGAAGATGCGTGCGCACGGAAAGTCACTATGGAAGTTTTACGATCTTACAGGAAAAGGGTCAATTGATTGAGGCAAATTTTCACTCACAATTTCTACATCCTCAGTAATATAGCTTGCGCCACACTTATTTGAATACATCGAAAACGATAAATCGAAAAACTAAATGACAGAACTAGACAACACAAAAGTTCTATGATAAGTGTCATGCTGACGTGCGTTTCCAAGGTAATACGTCTAAAGTTCATACAATGTTTCTTCCCATATTGGACCTTCTAGAGTTTTTAATAGTTTATAATAGTTATTTACAAGTGAGAAACAAATAAAATATTGAGGTAATGGGTTTTTACTGGCGAACAGAAGGATATGACTGGCGAGACGCAGGCTAATAATGTTAAATACTATTTTTTCTTAATTTTTCAAAACTTTTAATACTTATTATCCTATTCCCGACGAAGACAAATCCAAAAACACAAAAATAAAAAAAATTGGTTCAGCCGTTCTTGAGTTATAAACGTGTAACTAACACGACTTTGTTTTATATGTATATAGATGATGAAATTTAAAAAAGCCTACTATTATAAATTTTGGAGATGACGTCATCCCATTGGTGGTGGGGATGATTAGACAAATTTTAGTTAGCGTTTAACAATCTACATAATATTCCTAATATACACACAAAATTTGACAAGAATCGACCCGGTAATTTCTAATAAAACAAACATACAGACAGACACTTTTTTCATACTCTAGAGGTCATGACACGTCGAGAAAATATGAAAGTGGCAATTCGCCCGATGGACTCGATTACTATATTTTCTTAGTTTACGCTCTGGAAGTAAAAATTGGGGTTACCATTAAAAAAAATCGTTGATGACGTCACTGTATGCAAAAACGGCTAGTTGTAAAAAAATAATTTTTACGTCAAAAAGTGTCGTTTTAAAAAATAAAATTGACCGAGGACTTTTCAAGAAAACGTCAGTTAACAGAAATATGAATTTTGTGCGAAGATTTATCAACAGTTTGTATAAAATGTTGTTATGCAGTTTTAATTTTCATGTCCATTGGGCGACTTGCTTTTTGTCTGTCTGTTGTCTATCTGTCGTCTGCGATTTTTATTAGACATATAATTTCCGAAGCTACTGAACCGACTGTTGTCAAATTTTGTATGTGCGAGGATGGTCCCAGAAATACCCGACCTTCTCATTTGTTGACAAAAACTACCTAGATCGAAAGTACCAACCTTATGGAGCTAAAGTTTGAAATTTCAAGGAAATTTAGTATTTATTTTATAGCGGTTAATAATGACTGATCTCAGTGAAGTTGTAAATATGGAAAAAATTGGTCATTGTTATGTGATACAAGATGAAAGGTCTCAGTCCAACCAATATCAAAGCCGAGCTGGATTCTACTCTAAGGGGGTCTGCTCCTTCGTTTACAACTATAAGCTTCCAAAATGAACATCCTAGTGGTCGACCAAATGAGGTGACCACACCGGGAATGGTAAAGAAAATCCACAAAACAGTATTAGATGATCGTCCACTAAATGTGCACGAGATAGCAGACATGTTGGGCATTTCAAAAAGTTATTTAGTTTTTTTTTAGTTACGCATATTGACCGAAAATTTGGGCATGAAAAAGTTGTAAGCAAGATGAGTGCCGCGTTTGTTTACTATAGAACAAAAACAGCGCCGTGAGGGTGCTTCAATCGGGTGTTTAGCAATCTTTCGCAGCAATAAAGCTGAGTTTCTACGTCGATTCATACCATGGGTCCATCATTTCACTCTAGAGACGAAGTAACAGTCAATTTTGAATTTGGACCTGGCGAATCAGCGCCAAAGAAGGCGAAAAGGTAATGGCGTCAGTTTTTTGGGACACCCGTGGAATCATTTTTATTGATTGTCTGCAAAAAGGCAAAACCATCAACAGCGAGTATTATGCGAACTTATTACTGCGTTTGAGCGATGAAATCAGTTAACAACGGCCGCATTTGTCGAAAAAGAAAGTATTGCAGTGCACCTGTTCACAGATCCTTATTGCGGTGGCCAAAATCAACGAATTAAAATTCCAGTTGCTTCCTCACTCATCCTATTCACCAAATTTGGACCCCTCGGATTATTTTCTCTTCCTAAACTTGAAAAAATGGTTTGCTAGTCAAAAATTTGCCAACAATAAAGAGGTGAAATCTGTAACTAATGGCTATTTTGAGGTGTTCGACGATTCTTCCTATAAACAGGGTATTGCAGCCATTGAACAACGCTGGGAAAGATGTATAGAATTATAAGAGGACTACCTTGAAAAATAAAGAGCTATTTTCCCAAATTTTTTGTGTCTTCTATGTCAGGTCGGGTATTTCTGGGACTATCCTCGTATTTTAGGAGAATAATATATTTCTGTACTTGATGTGGAGCCCGAATCTACCTGGATTTTGTTTATTATTATTACAGTTGTTTATTGTCTAATATGTCTTGTTTCTTTTTTTAAGTAGGTAATATAACAACTAACGTGGTTCATTAGTAGCGCACTTCTTTTTCAAATTCAAGGTGTGGCGATTGAAGCTCACGGGCGGCAGCTCTTTTGTTATCAAATCAAGAACGATTTACCCCCTTTTTCGAAAATGCATAAATATAGTATTGTGGCGCCCGCCTATATTTAATAATAATAATGAAACAATAATTATCATAATAATAGCTTGCTCCAAATTATATTCGCTCCGGTTTGCTCCATGGTAATGAAATTGGTCCTTTCTTCTGTTTTGAGGGGTATTATTGCCACGGGTTTTGTCTTTACATGTTTTTTATTTACTTATTTACATTTTTTAAATATAGATGTTATTACAAATGTAGTGTAGCCAAATCATTGTATAATTTTTCAGAGAAGGGAGATTTGTCGGACCGTACATCGGGGGGCAAGAGAAGCTCTGTAGCAATAACCTTCGAGCAATAAATAACCTTCGAGCAATTTTTTTGCGTGAATTTATATTTACCTTGCAAAATTTTTAGGTGAGATCATCAAATTCTTGTCTTGATCAGACAAATTTCGTTTAGCGTTTTACCACCTACTCAATATTCCTAAAGTAGCTATTAAATTTGCCAACAGTCGGTCCAGTTGTTTCGGTGGTTATCTTTCTAATAAAAATCTACACAGACGACAGAAGGAAAGGGAAGATCTCTTTTTCCATACCTTACCATTAGAGTAGTCATCGTCGGATAAACCTTCTTGCAATCCTTAGATTACTCTCTAGAAATAAGAATAAAACAAGTAAAACAAGTAGATAAAACATTTGGGCTAGAAGTCAACCAAAAGAAACAATATACATTGTGATGGGGTCGGCCGAAGGAGAAATCAGTAAATTAAAAGTAACAGTCGATAGTTGAAAAGAAATTAGTAAGAAAAGAAAAAGGTAACGAAGAACTTACGGCGAGAATAGTAGAAGGAAATGAAAAATTCAATAACCTAAAAGTTCTGATGAAATTAAAATAATAACCTAGGACATGAGTTCTGCGTTAAACAGAACGGAAAAGGATATATTAAAGCGAAAAAAAAAGAAAAATGTGAACAATCATTATTGGTGGGAAGAACACAAAGTTTAAGAAAGACAAACCAGGCCTTAAAAATTATACATAGAGAGTTAAGCATAGAAGTATATGTTATAGATTATAGCACAAAGATTCAGATAGTTAACACGTATGGAAAGAATGAGTAGAGAAAGAATGCCAAAGTTGGTCCTGAAGAGAGGCAAATTGGGAAAAAAATGGGGACGGCGTGGAAGAGTTGTTACGAGAGTTGGCAAAGGAATAACGCACTGGAAGTTAAAAATAAGAAACACAAGTCAGTGGAGAAATATAGTGTATCCATTTAAATAAGATCTAATGTTATTTTAAAACCTCATACATATTTAAACAGATACCAAATAATTGTAATGGTCGCTAGGTAGATACGTATTAAGGGTCCAACGACTGTTCCTCAATTTATAATAATAATAATAATACTTTATTTCCATAGACTACATACAGTGTGGAAAATCGTCAGAACATGAAAGACAATTAGATAAATATATACAGACATCTGCTACACAAAATCTTTTACACAGTATAAACATCTAGTAACAAGATAGTCTCTCAATCTGCGCCTAAAGGCGTCAATAAATAAAAGATTTTTTATTTCGTTGGGTAATTTATTATACAAGTCAAGTCCTAAAGAACAAAGTGAATTTTTTGTAACGTTCAATTTTTTTGTAGGAACGTGGAATAAGTTCTTTTGTCTAGTGTTTTTGTCGTGGACTTCACTATTTTTAACAAATTTTGTTTTATTTTTATGTACGTACATACAACATTCAAAAACATACAAGGACGGTACAGTCATTAAATTATATTTTTTGAAAAGTTCGCGGCATGAGTGCCTTTGAGAAACATTTAAAATTGTACGCAAAATTCTATTTTGTATAACAGACATCTTGTGCAGATGGAGACATACCCCAAAAACAGATGCCATATCTTAAACGGGACTCTACTTGTCCATAGTAAATCATTAACAAGTAATTCAAATCCAACAAAGACTTAACATTTCTATTCAAACAGCATACTTTTGAAAGCTGACCGATAAGTCGATTGCAATGTAATGTCCAATTCAGTTTATCATCTAAAGTTAGTCCTAAGAATTTTACAGTATTTGTTTTATCTAAAATCGTATTATTAAGCATTATTCTTACGTCATTTATGTCAGCTTTTACATTATGTTGATGGAATCTGAGATATTTGGTTTTTGTTTCATTTAAATACAGGCTATTGGAGTTAAAATAGTTGGACATATTTTTAGTGGTATTGTCACATTTAAGTTGCAGTTCGTGAGAGAATCTGTCAGAAATGATTATTGTGGCATCGTCAGCATAAAGTGTAGTATTTACACTACTTTCAAGATTGTGGTTTAAATCATTGATATAGCATATAAATAATGTTGGCCCTAATATGGACCCTTGAGGGACTCCAAGACTTACTTCCATAATATTTGAAAATGCATTTTTTGTTGAATTAGTATTTGTGTCAAAATATTTGTACGCTACATACTGTGTTCGTTTTAGTAGATACGATTGTATCCATTCTAACGGAACGCCGCGAATGCCGTAATTTTCCAGTTTATTTAAAAGACGCTTATGACAGATAGTATCAAAAGCCTTAGTTAAATCACAGAATATTCCAATTGGGTACCCCTTTTTCTCTAAACAGGATAAAATGTGGTCATAAAAATGATTTAGGGCGTGAAATGTCGATGTATTAGGCCTGAAACCGAACTGAGTTTTTGTTAAAATATTGTTACGTTCAAGGCTGTTTGCAATCGCGATAGAAAGCAGTATTCGTATATTTTTGAAAAGCTGGATGTTAGTGCTATTGGTTTGTAATTATTCATGTCTGAAGAATTATCTTTTTTATGAAGTGGTATGACTTTATTAAGTTTTATTTTTTCGGGAAAACAGCCAGTTTCAAATGACAAGTTGACCAGGTACCTACGTAAATTGCGAACTTAATATGGGGACTGTTTTTTTTAATAAAAATAAAAATGCATTATATAATGTATGTGCATAAGAAATGTCGTGTAGACGTCACCTTAACATTTTGCATAGTAAATGAAATTTAAATTCTATCAAATATCATACAGGGGTAACATGTTTTGTAATATACTTTTTCAAAATCAAAAGAAAATGATGACAACAAATCGGTCAAAATACAGACAAATCACATGTTTACCAGTATTTTACTCCTTCATGCATAACACAAAAAATTAAATCGGTCTATACGGCCTTAACTCTGAGATCGTGACAAACATAGACGGTTCTTTAGAGGATCACTTGCTTCTAGAGAGAAGCTAATCATCGATTCATTTATTTTGTATACCTATGCGTAAAGCCTATAATTTGGTACCCCATTTATAGTTGTACAAAAATTTTGAGGTCGACATGATTGATTTCCAAATCTATTTGCTTTCCACGTATTTAAAGAAGTTTGGGCTAAGAACAATGATCTAATAACTAATGGATGGAATGTTGAGGCGCGTGATACCGCTCGTATGCGGTGACAACTAGAGAGAGAAATAAACATATCTACAATGAGTGTCGTTAGACAAGGCCAGCATCGGTAGGCAAGAACGAGCTTCGGTGCCGTTGAGTTAAATCGGAGATCATGTAAAAATGATTTTAAAATTCAACTTTGTTGTCTTTTTTTTTTATTTTGTAGGAAACTGTAATACATACAATACAAAATGAATATAAACACACCATTTATTGATTTTTGAACAAAATTATATTTGTGTATACCTGCCTGATTTTATTAGGAACTTGATTATTTCTGCTGTTTTCATAATTCAGTCTAATAATAAAAAAAGTACCTAAAATTACATACAAAATGTGGTCATTTAAAACATTAAACATATTTCTGAAATTTAGTAATCTAATGGTTTTAATTGTAAGAATATTAATAACATTCGCTGAAATATTATATTTCATAGTTCTGAAAGTGGTTTCAGCTATCTTACAAACTTTGACAACATCAAGTGATGGCTTTGTAAGTCAACCTCTATTTTTTAAATTTAGCAGTGCCGAAAAGGATTAGTCAGTTTTTTAGGCCTTGTTTCATTTTTTTTTAATGTTTTTTTTTTGGGGAAATTGAAAATGGATGGCACTGCGTCCTTTTTTAAAATTCTCAGTTGTGTGGGATTAGCAGAATTTGTTAACTGCCGAAAGTCCTCATTTTTAAAATGTTTGCTACACACTCTTGACGCAGACGTCGGAAAAAATTTATCTCATTTAAGTGCAACAAACCATTGCTTTCTTAGCAACAGATTTGTCGGAAAACTGAAACTAGATGCAATAAAAATTGCATAAAAAATTATTCCACAAATATATCACCGATGAAATGAAATATTACGGCCTTTGTGATGCCGCTCCTCGCATCCAAATGCATAACAAGATGTAACCATCGTGAATATGATTTTTATTATTGCGATTGTAAGAAAACAAGCACTTTAGAACTGCACAGACACGCCACACACACCAGAAAGTGAATAATTAAAAGTAAATTTTAACTGGAAGTTGCTCTGTTTTGCCTACCGATTCGGTCCTCTCAAATGGTCACCGTACCCTCTCTCTCTAACCTCTCTCCAGTCTGAGATCTCTATGGGCTAAGAACACTTCAAGTCACGTAAGTCAAGAAAATTTTCTCAATCGATTCTGGTTCTGCTTGGTAGTTGACTCTGTGGTCGGTAGTTGTGTATACTGCCTTACAGAAAAATCACAAAATTGAAAATTAAAAAAAAATATATGTAATTTGCTACATGTACTCGTACACAACATAAAGTTATTTATTTGTAAAGATGAAGGATTAGAACAACGAAACCATTCCTGGGAAAGAATAAAATGACACATTTGTTATTAAATTAAACAAACCAGTTTTTTGTAGACGTAAGACTGCGTTTGTTATTGACAAAGGCAGAATTCAAGCACATACAAGGTATTTAAAAATATCACAGTCCAATAATACTTATTTGGTTTTTCAACATAGTAAGTACCGAGATTGAAAATCAGTTCCAAACGCAAAATTAAGGCAAAAAAATGTCATGAAAGCAATTAGTTTTATGCACCCAAATTAAGACATAAGACAACACGAAACATGAATAAAATTTACCCACTTAAAAAATAACTTTGTTACTATTGGGAACATATTAAAATGATAATTATTGTGTTAAAAGTGTATTGAAGTGTGCAAGGGATAAAAATTATTCATTACAAATGTCACAAAGGCATCACATATTCAGCGTGACTTCTTAGAACTCTGAACGATTTTACGTTGAAATATTTTGCGTTAAAATAATGTAGGAATTTTTCCTATAGCACCGTATTGCATTTATGGTTAACGAGTATATTTTTAAAGTAAACACAGTACAAGCTTTTCAACCTTTTTTTTAAGAATCTTTCACATCAAAGGCTGCAACGGTCTTTGAAAACACAATATGTGCCCATACTTTCATTTTACTATTATATGACACTGCTAAACAGCAATATTAAAATATAAAAAGCGAAACAAAGTAAACACGTTTTTAATAATACAGGCAGACAAAAGCTAACAGAATTTTTTCCAACATTGTTAATATTCTAAAGCGAGGGTATATTTAATGATTTTGCTTTGTCGCAACTAATTTTCATTTAATAAGAGCAATATCGAAATATAAAACACCATTTTTAGTGTAAATTTATTCTTTAAAGGGTTTGTTTTTGTGCTTTGAAAATAATTAAATTTACCCTGTTTTCCACGAAAATTCTTTCGGAAAATATTTTTGTAACAGATTGTTATGTGAATGAGTTTTTAACGAAAACTGGAGAGTACTCCTGTCGAATTTTGACACGGAGAAGTTATTTCCCTGCGGTAAGCTTACAGGTAATATGACAGGTTACACGTATTGATTTCATATAATTTTAAAAGTAGTGACAAAATGTGCGATTTCTTAAAAATAAAACAGGCCGCTGTAGAATATTATATCTAAACGGGTTCATTATTTGCTTCGTAATAAAATTACAACAGATAGTGATTGTGATAAATAAGATTATTAATTTTAGTTATACATATTAAGTAACACAGATTCTCAAATAATTTAATACAAGACACTTTACTATGATAATTAGTTATGTATGTACCATAGACGAAAAATGCCTATTAAAGACAAATTTGACAGCAATAGTAGGTAATTTTTTTGCCGAGGTGCATATTACATTTTTCTGCCGACTTTCCCCCTTCTAGCAAATTAAAAATCAGTTTAACTCTTTATTTTAATTATAATACTCAAAGTGAAAATTAATGTTTATGTTAATCGTACATGCTGCTAAAATAATAATCCAAACACCGGCTCCCCAGCGGTGTCCACAACGGACGAAAAAGCGTTGCCGACGAAAAATGTTGGCGTTTAAACAAATGCACCCATAATGGACGAATAAATACGTAACATGTCATTTTTCGTAGAGGTCGACGGAAAAACATTTATAGATATTGACCTAATCAACAATAAATATACAGAATGGTATGGAACCAACATTTTTATCTTTGATTCTACGTTACATATTATACAACATAGGCTTCAGTTGATCACCTTAAGGTGGAGCCACATTAGCAGGTACTTGTCAAGTACCGAGCAACTGTTTGGCGAATCCCAAAAATTTTATTACTACTTAGTTATTGTGATAAGTGATAACGGATGTGTTGTTTAGTTATTAAACGTAGCAAAAGAACTAATGTTAAAATCATTATAGTTGTACCCAAATGTAAGAAGGAAGCTTTTTACTATTTTTCCCAGACTCACCAGTTGATTGTTAAGAGGGTAGCGGAGAGTTAATTTGCCATTTTCCAGATACTGCAGATGGCAAGATTTAGTTTTTAGATGGATAGAGTTCTTACAGACGGAACTGTTTGCCTCTTCAGCTGCCAAAGGTTTCAAAAAAGATTTGCAAACAATCGTTATAAAACTGGTTTACACTGCGAGCTTAGCTTACAATACCATCTCAACCAGCCGAAAGATGATATAGGAAGTGTTGTAAACTTATGAAAGTGTATATAAGATTGTAACTAAAAATATATTCGACACCCTAGAACACAGGGTACAAATAGAATATTACTGATCTGAAACTTATGTTAAATTTCAAAATATCGAGTATATTTTTAATATACATATGTATATTGTTAAACATTGTTAAAAATGTGCACAGAACTGAAAGAACTGTAATTTCTAGATGCCTTAAGATTTCTAGAGATATCTAAAAACTAAAATAAAATACTTATTTGAATTATGCTGGTAATATCCTCTATTTCTCTACATGCAATCTTTGAAGAAGGTGTGACCAGCAAACGCTAAGTAAATTAGTTAACTACTGTCCTCAAGATGTTCATTTTCTTGTCTAATTATTGTATTATTATTTCTAAAAGATTTGTAAATTATGTTTCAGAATTCAATTGTAGTTTATAACAATACCTACAATGCAATAAATACCTGATAACAATTTCAGTGTTACACAATAAATTTTGTGTACTACTTCAAGATAGTATTAAATTCTTTTGACATCATTATTTACCCAAATTGGTTACTTCAAGTATTCAAATTTAATAGAAAAACTCTTCAATTATTTGTAGAATATTTGCGGAACATTTTTCTGTAGACTCGACTAAATTAAAAATTGCGGACGTTCCTTGCCCGAGGATACCCAAGAAGAAAAAGAATTCTTGGCGACTTAACCAAGTTGAACTTTGAATATCGGTTTGCCAACTCTCGGCTTCGAATTTGTCATAAAAGAATAAAACAGGTATAAAAGTCTTTACACTTTTCTCCGGTCCAGGATTTGAGAGTCTTAGTGAATTCGTTTAGTGAAACGTTAGGAAATCTGATGTGTGCCGTACCTACCTCATTCCGGGGCCTTGCGTGCTACAGATAGGAGTAATGTGTTCAGAATCGATTTAGAGATCTGTTCCCCGGTAAATATCAATATGAAAACAGCATCAGGCACCCCTCAGTGTCGTAATGTTTGTCCAATGCGATGAAAATAACTTCCTAGTTTGGATATGGCGAAATTTGTTTCGTGGTGTAATTGAAAACCCATTTTCGGTGAAATCTGATTTGATTCCGATTCATCACGGTTTTTGATAGATAAATTATTCCTAAAAAAGTGCATTGTTTGAATGAAAACAAACAGTGAATAGTGCAGGAGGAATATTATGTATGATACTGTGTGAAATGGACGCATATAACAAGAGATGGCAACCGCAACAGCAAACATGTATTTTTACAAACGAAACAATATTTTCCATGGTTTATTAATATAGAATATTAATATTCTATAAGTAGAAGTAATACTTTGTATAGAGCTAGAATTCTACAGATATTATTTTATATCATATTATAAAATGTCATCTGTTATAAAGTCATCATACTTTTTGTGTGCGAACATAGCATGAACTAATCGAAATAATTTTGTGTACGTTTGCGTTTTCGATCATTTACCGGGTGTGTTCCCATGCCAGTAAGCGTTTTTTATTGGTTGCTATGGCTAACACGACAGTGGGTGTATCACTTACCGTCAAGTGAAAGGTAAGTAATCATGTATCCAAGGTTATAATGTTTATGTCCAGGTGAAATTATAACAACAAATTTAAAAAAATCAGAAACAGTTTTCGGGAATGCGTGATGATTGATGAATTTCTTTCAACATCACGAACTGAATAAAAAAAACATTAAAATTTTTTCGGTCGTACACAAAATAGTGAAAAACAAATTGAACCAGTAAACCACTCTTCAAGTTTTTAACACTTAATCTATTATTTCAGTTCTATAATAGCCTAGTGACAAAAAAACTCATTTGTCAAAACTGCCAGATTTGCATATTGTAAGTTACAATCAGCAAAACGGTTTCAGCTACAATTTAATGTACCTATAGTTAATCACCTTTGAATTAATACAGTAAATTTATTCATTGATTCGCATTTAAACATTAAGGAGCAAAAACTTCGTGATAATTAGGCACTGTGAACCTGTATTCACTTGTCTTTAAAGTTATTTAATAGACTTTTCTCACTGGTAGTCGTGAAATCTTTAATTATTCATTTGACACGAGGTTCTGAAGTTGCTTGTTATTCACCTAGGTTAATAATCAAAAAGTGGGGTTATGCAATGCTTGACAGAACACAGAGAATATAACGTATCTTATTTATTTTATTAAATCACTTATCAGCTTACCACTCCTTATTATTAAAATAATATTTAATGGTGCAGTTGCAGCACGTTACGTCAATTACGGCCATTGTATGTATTGGCAGTGCTAATTGGGGAATCGAAGTTTTCTACCAGAATATTAATATGTTGTATTTTGCCTGGGTGGAAGATTCCTCTGAACTACCCTGTACCATTTGTGCAATTCTTTTTTGTGAGAAATCGAGTCCTAAATATAGCTACCCTCCGTGGGGTTTCAGTGATAAAATGTTCCTACCGCTTTATGCTAAGATGGTAGCTGAACTGCTACGTAAAGAACGCCCTATATACGTCTCAGGATTCTCCAATTTTAAGTACTTTACAATGATATTTTATATATTGAGATTAACAAATGTCGCGTGTAAAATAGAAATGTGCTTACTAATTTTGAGACTACGTCATTAATTTGTGGTTGGGTATAAATAAATTGGTTTTGATGTGTGTAATATAATACTGGTAGCAACGCTTGTGCTTACAAAATTTCAGGGAAATTTCTTTCTAAAATAACTAACAAAAAGTCTGTTCATAATTAATTTTTGTAAACATTTTGTTTTAACCTTGGCAAAAAATATAAACACATTAGCAAAGCAGAAGCAACACTGCTTATTGAATACATATTTAATAATATTTTAGTCATGATGTAATCAAATTTCTGAGAGAATAATGAATAAATAAATGTTAATTAATTTTTTGTAAGTCAGTTAATTGTTTGCAAGCATTTTGTACATAACAAAAGAAATAAATTGTAAAATTTCAAAATCAAAACCTTTTTGTTACAAGTGCACGGTAAAATAAAATTGGATTGTTGAACCACATGCAAAGGAGTACCTATATGTTGTACTTACTGACACAATACTATTGATTTTATTAGATAATAGGTATTTATATATGAAGTCTTGAATTTTTTGAATATGAGAATACATTGCAATAATAATAATTAATACTTTCTTAGAAACCCTCATGTCTGTGACAATGTTAAAACTATTTACTTCGTGACAAATTGTAATTTCTTATTGCGAACTCTTTCTCTTCGTCAGTAATAAACTTTTGATAATTTAGTTATCCAGATCCAGTCTCGAATTTTTTTAGATATCATCCGATCTTTGTTTTTAATAACCTTCGAAAACGGATGAAGCCATTCTGCTCGAAAAAACTGTAAAAAGAGAAATACTTTCCGTCTCCAATATCAATAAAGTCGAAATTGTAAGTCTATTAAACGGCTTCTTAAAGCGTTTATGTTTCAAGTCGCAATTTTTCAGCTATCGTTTTCTCATCTCCGCAGTTTTCTCGTTCATGTCAATTTTCTCATTTCCACCACCGGTAGGTCGAGGGGTGGAATAGGGACTTAAGAGTAGAAACGGGTAAATCATATTAAAAGATAATTGCATTAAGGTCCCTTCTGATCTGAGAAATATACAGATATATCTCGGTATCCTGTGGGATACAACCGAGTGGAATTGTCAGTTTCAATATGAAAATCTCAGGAAGGTTTTTCAGTAAAAGACCCCGAAAAAGCAAGTGATTAATTGGCATGTCACGTCTGGAAACAATACGCATCGTTTTCTTTGTTCACTGCCCTTTTCTTTAAACGTTATTTTACTTCCGATTTCTTCTCTTAACTCAATAGGTAAATAATTTAAGCCTTGTTTTCCTGCGTCTGCTTTCGTACTAGAAAATTTACTTTATACCTAACGTTTTATTGCATCGAAATTACTTTATTTGGCGTTAATTGCCACTAAATTTTCATTCTTCACAATCCACCGACCAGTTCAATATCGGGAACTTTCCAAGTGACCTCGCCGAGCAATTCATACAAAATGCACGGTTTATTCTAGTTTTTCATTATTTGAGCATAAATCAATAAAACAGCACAAAACAATAAAACAAGACAATTAAAACGAATCCTCGGAATATGCGGAGCTTTTTTTCTAATTTAATTGAATTTTATGGGTATGTTTGCTTCGAGGAATCTTCTCGAAAATGTCGGAAATGGAAAAATAAAAGTTTTACTCAGAATTAAAGACAGTAAGTTTTGTACAAGATATTCTTGTATCCAGGGATCCAATTACGGTGAGTATTACTAGAAGATAGAAATAAAATTTGGTTATGTGCATTTGAAGATACACTAATGAGTTCTCAGGTCTAATTGGTGAAAATTGAATTACAGAATATTAACCTACGAAAGTGTACGAGTATCTGAGAGAAGGGGTTTTAACGTCAGTTTGTGTCCAACCACAGCATTTACCGGATGACAAACACCTACTGTTTGTTATTAGAACCTTTAATAGTTATTTAATAAACTAGTTTGTTAATGAAGGCGATTAATAATCGACACTGTTTAAAGCACGAACGAGCGTAGCGAGTGAGTGCCTTTAAAAGTGGAGATTATTAATCGCCCATTAACAAACGAGTTTATTACAACATTTTTTCGTTGACCACAAACTTGCCCATTCTTATGTGTTTTAATTTTGAACAGTTAACATAGTTCCACAAACTTGCCCATTCTTGTGTGTTTTAATTTTGAACAGTTAACATAGTTATCATTGGAAAAAAAAATGACAAGCGAATCACAAACGTTGACATTCATTGTGTAAAAAGCGTTTGCCATTGCGGTTGTAAATTGTAAATTGAGAAATGGAACTAGAAAATAATGATCTTCCGGCTGCAGTAATAGCAAGTGCGAACGATGCGTGTGGAAGTTTATTTCCGGCTAAAAGTAAAGATCTCTACGAAAGAACATACTCTGAATTCTGCGATTGGTGTACCAAGCAACACGTAAACGATTACAGTGAGCCCGTCTTGCTGGCGTATTTTGCCGAGATCGTACAAAAAGGATTAATTGCGAGCCTCTGGCCAAAATTTTCAATGTTGAAGTCTACTCTACGTCTAAAAAAAAATATTGACATTGGCAATTATCATAAATTGATAATGTACATTAAAAGACAAAGTGAAGGACATGTTCCAAAAAAATCAAAAATATTGGAGAAAGGGCAAGTACAACAATTTATTATTGAAGCTCCAAATGATGTATTTTTAATGGCCAAGGTAAATTAAGACCAAGAACTTGAATTTGTACAAGCTAACAACTTTTATAGGTAGCACTCATTTTCGGCATCGCTGGAGCTTTAAGAAAGCATGAACTTCTAGAATTGCAAATCAACAATGTTGAAGATTTGAAATCAAAATTTTTAGTTACTATCCCTGGCTCCAGAACAAAAACAAAAGAAAAAAGAGTTTTTACCATTGTAGATGATGACCAAAGTATATTTTTAAAATTAATCAGACGGTATATAACACTGAGACCCAACCATACAAAACATACACGATTCTTTGTACACTACAGACACAATAAATGCACTACAAACCCTGTTGGTATCAACACATTTTCCAAAATTCCATGTACAGTTACTCAATTTTTAAAATTAGATCAGCCAAAACCATTCCTTTCGTAACCTTTAACAATTGTAGTTTTAATAGTTTTGTGATGAATATCCAAAAATAATTCTAATTATGTTATAACAATATTTCATTAATTGTAAAAGTTTCTTGTAAAATGAATAAAATTAAAAGAAAAATAAATGAGTATATCTGGTTGTCTAACATCATGACAGATCACAACGTTTTAAAACCGTGAAAATGACGAACTAAAAAAGAGTGCGTTAATGAAAAAGAGATCGTTAATGACGCATCCTTTTTTCGGAAAAAAAATTCATTAACATTCACATTAATAAGTGGTCGACGAAAAAAGTTTATAACGTATTCAAATTAGACATCATTACAGCTTTCGGTTTTTAAAGTATACACATAGAAATCTTAGCTGTCTGGAGCATCTTTTTTAAGATTATAGATGGGGTTAAGTAAGACAAGTTAAATGGTAATTGTGTATTTCAATGTTTTGGAGATACGTAATTTTCCTACAACTGGGCGATTTTCTGACTATTACCTAATTAAAATTACCTTAGAAACGATTTGAAAGAGGCAGTATTTCAAACTAGTTCGTTTTGCTTTCGAAAATGAAACATGTGCTTTTTGTTTTCAGAAACGTCAAATTGAAACAAAATTTTATTTTTTATAGAAATTTATTACTACACAGTGACCGAACCCTCGATTGAACGTGAAATTTGAGTTTCTTGAGTATCGATCGAAACAGTGTTATTAAAGTCTAGTTGTTGGTTATTAACATTTTGAACAGCGTAAGTTTCTACAGGCTTCTCAGGATCAGCAGCTCTTACACGAGTTCCAGATGCACCCGATTCTTCATCGACACAACCAAGAATTGTATTAGCAGTTGTAATTGGAATACTTGTAAACTTTCGACTTTTCGCTGAAGTACGCTAATAACACGTTCTCGGAAGATTTTTGAACTTTATTGCATTTGCACCAAGTCTTGAAATTGTCGTATACCATTTGGTAGCGTTCTTTTGATTGTGCGGGTAGTGAAGCATTTACTGCTTCCATTACTGCATCACATAATTTGGGTGGAGTGCAACATTCGCTACTAGAATCACTCATTTTTGAACTAGCACAAGCGGACGCGACACGTGGCGACTGAAAACATTGAACACGTAAAATTATCAATAAAATAACTTAGCAACGCATAAATGGCACTAACTTGATGGAATGTATCAATTTAGTGAAATTTTAATTCTAGATTATTATATATTTAAAAGAAATCTTTTTAGTTGTAGGAAAAACGTTGTTTATAACACATGCCGAAAAAGGTTACGTTCACGCGTGCACTTTTGCGTAATGGTTCTTTTTCGGCACTTGTTATAAAAATAACTATAGTTTTCAAAAAGTTTTGGTAAAGGAATCAAGAATTTATAGTGCTTTATATCACGATTAATGGAACTATAACTCGTGTACACATACACGGTGATTGCGAAATATATGTACAAAAAAATGGGAAATAGTTCAAAATGAGATTATGTCACTGTGTAAAATTCACGGTCCTAAGTGGTAGCAGTGTCTAGAAAAAAATATTTGTGATTAAATATAAATTGTTATACACGCCTCTGGTAGTATTTCTTGACCTACTCCTTTCAATCAATGGCACAAACGACTCGGATTAAGAACCACAAAAAGGGACACAGGAAACGTGCAAAAACACGAAAATGGCCAGTGATGATCAGTTGCTTGCATTGAACGGTCGGGAGGTGGTTTATGGTGAATTTTTCCAATTCAGAGTGTGTCGATATGGCGTGCGCGAACATTTGTATCTGTACCAAAGTGTTAAGAGTGCGACCGTTTTGTTTGGGATTTATTCCAGAACTAAAACCTACAAAATTGTATTTACCGATACCGACTAAATGGGGTGGGTGGGACACACCCCCACCTCTCACAACCCCAGGTACCTGCTTAAAAATAATTGGATATGGAAACAGTATCAGTGGTACAGCATCTCCGAGATCATGGTACCTTCAACTTCAAACTCACGATCGTGGCCGTGATAGGATAGCAAGAATACTACAAACTGAAGAACAAATTTTGAACGCGACAAAGAAGAGCCCGACATCAGCACTCACCGACTTCCAGATGAAGTTGGAGTTTAACAGTTTGTAGTGCATCGTACATTAAACCAGATTAAACGAACAAGGCCACATCCATACCATGTTCAAAAAGTGCAAGGTTTGGAGCCCGCTGATTGTCCACGTTGTGTAATTTAGCGTCGTGAACGCCCTAACCTTTTAAAGTGCATTTTGTTTACGGATGAAACAGGATTCACTCACAATGCTGTTTTCAACAGCGACAACACTCACATTTGGTCCGATGAAAATCCACATGCTCGTCAACAAGTATGATTTCAAGAGACGGTTTTCAGTAAATGTGTATCGGTTGGATGAAACAGTTAATTTGTGGAAATCAACAGTGTCCAGAAAATGTCGAAGAGCTTCAACAACAAGTGGAAATGGCAACCGCTACAGTTCGTGGAACTCCGGTGGTTTTTTACGTATCAACAAAATAGCTTGCGACGCTCTGAAGCCTGTATTGCTAGTCAAGGACAAGATGTTCAACATTTCTTGTAAAAAGTTAGTAGCATTTTAAGTTGCTCTTATATTTGTTCCGATAAACAATGTAAAATCGTTGTGGCAAGGACCAAACATCTGTCAGAATCAAAAGTCGATCATCATGAAGCATTACGAAAAAACTTTCGCACTGACTTTAACGATGAATGAATGCATGAATGAACGAATGATAAGCAGCAAAAAATCGGTTTTACTTTTAATTGAAACTGAAAGTGTTTACGTCGTTTTTATTCGAACATGTTTCCACTTCTGTTTACAAGGTGGATCAGTGACTTCGTATCGAGGGTGGTTCATGGGGGTTTTAACTCATTCGATTTTTAATTTGTTTTTTCTATATTTCCACTACTACGTTACGTAATCCCGTGGTTAAAAGTATTCCATATATTTCAAATTACCCTGTATATATTTACAGGAAATGAGGTACCACATAGTTGAACACGTATAACTCTGTTAAACAAAATAATAATGATTCGCTAATTACATAGAAAAGTAGTATTTAGTTCCGTGTACTTTTTTTGTTATTTATAAGTTGGTTACCATAAACTTAACAAGTGGAAATGAAAAAATTAACGAAAGTGTGGCAGGTTGCGGCATCTTTTAAATATTATTCATGTTATCGGTATTGCTGAGCAATGTTGTTTATCAGTTTACATTTTGTACAAACTTTTTATATTTTTAAACATGAATCTCGAGTAAAGAAGATAATGCACCAAAAAAATAACAACTTAAAGTTGGAAATCTGTGGAATTATCCAATAAAGATCACGAAAACACTATCACATTCATTAATAGAACTTTTCTTTCTTTAAGGGTTTACACGATACACATTTTGTTTGTCGATTTCTTCTATTTTTTGCATATAATAAAATATTTTTGATATGCAGCATAACAAGAATCTCGTTTGTTTACCAGTTTATGGGTTCATTCTTTACATATCGATATCTCGATTCTTTTCTAGAGAATTCAAAACACATATGTATAATTGCTTCTTTTGTGTTCTCATATCATCCAACAACCATAAGAGTTAAACTAAAATTTAAAATGCAGTAAAATTAATGAAAAGAACATTTTCAAAATTTTCATAGTAGTTTAGAACCTGTCATGGAACAAGGTTTTATAAAGACATCAATATTTGAAAGGGTTCGAATAAACCAATAGTTATGTGTTAGTATTTTATCATTTGCATGCTATCATCTTCACGATAATTTTAAGGTACACTTTAAATTGCAAGTAGTCAAAGTAGTCAATTCCATCAATTAAACCACCGAATTGTGAAACAGTCACTGGCGAAATGCAGCCTCATCTCTTAAAAAATATGTATGAGAAGAGGTGACCTTGAATAACCAGTAAATAGGTAGGTACAACTCATTATATCAATACTAAATTATTCTAAAAACTAAACCTATATTACAACATTATATAAATTAAGGTGTACGTCTTACGCATGCGTGGAAAATATCGGCATTAAATAATATAATCAATTAACTGAGTCTCATTTTTTGTATTGGTTTTTTGCTGCGTGGCAGCTGAAATATATTACATTTTCCGTCGCTTCAACACTGGCGTTCTAAACTGATGCTGAAAGATCACAACAATTTCCAAGTCGTTAGCGTACCAATTGCAATAAAATATAAAATTAAAACAGTGTTACTGAAAAAAGTGGATCTTCAGCGATGCAAATGGTAATACCCACTTATTTTTATTTACTTTTACAAAAATCTGCTGATAAGAACATTAAAGAGTATTAAATAGCGGGATTTATAGTTGAGAGTATTAACTTTCAGGTGGACAGCAACACAAAATGTCCATTTAGTAAAAACGTTATAGAATTTATTTGAACTAGTAATTATTTATTTGATCCCTTTATACCGTCTGAATTATTTTTATTTCCTGAGCGTAATAAATTATTAAGGAAGCATAGTAATCGAGTTCACGGACGAATGGGTTTTCTCTACGTTTCACGACCCCTAGAGTACGAAAAAAAGTAGTCTCCCGTTTCCGTCTGTCTGTCTGTTTGTCTGTCTGTCTAGTGTCTGTGTGGATTTTTATTAGACACGTATGTTTTGAGATTTATGGAGTGATTAATTGTCTTCTGGAGGGAGCAATGATTAGTTTTAAATAATTATAGTTGCGCACCGATTTCAGACACTATAACACTCGCTTGATATTTGTTACTTTCGACACTTGTTAGGAAATATACTATTTTTCACTAGTAGCGTAGAAATGCACCATTATCATGCTTGTCCGCGAGTAGTGAATTCGTTTTTCTCTACCAAAGTCAATAATGATAATTAAATTTGACCAAGGTTAATAATGGAAGTGACGTCATTATTGACCAAGGTCTACAATAAAGATTGAGGTTATGTAATATTCGACAAATTAAAATTGGCCATTATTACCAGATTTTTGAAATTATTTTTACGAGGAATGTAAAAGTGCTAACTGCCATAACAGCATCGCGAGAGGGGTACATAGTTCACTTTCCGACACATTTCCTAAAAAAAATTACATAAATTAATTGACAATTTGTAAACCTCATTACAAATCAACTTTTCAAACGTCGGAAAATAATGACGGAAACATCAAAACCTAGGTGATATCAGTGATCTTATGTTATATTATGTTACTTTTAATAAATTGAAAATTTTTCAAATCTGTGTGCTACTAGTAAAAAAAAAATGTATATACGCCACGGTAGTGAAGACCATTATAGACCTCACGCTTATAACCATCGACGCTTCGCATCTCGGGCTCGCCTTCGGTTCATAATGACTGTCTTCACTACCTTGGCGTATAATATACTATTACTACAATGGAAGCATGTAGAATTTCCAACAACGTACTTTTCGAAGCTACTGGACCGATTGTTGTCAAATTTTGAATGTAGCTTAGGAATATCATGTAGATGGTTAAACGGTAACCAAAATTTGGCTAATAATCCCCACCAACAATTTGATGACGTCATTTCAAAGAATTATATTTTAAAATTTAAAAACGTAGTATAATAATAGATAGTTTACCACTAACTCAAGGTATAACGTTTCTTTTTTTCTATTTTTCTTTCGCGCTGTGTATTAGTAGTATCTATGTTTATAACGTTATAACAAATTTTTTATTGATCAAATTAAGAACAAGTCACTCCATTTTCTCTAATAGGTGAAAATACGCACTCTCATTTAATAATGATAAAATGAGAATTATAATGTTCAGGAAATTTTGTTCGGTTATGGCATAATTAATAATTTTAGTTTTCTGTTTTGGAGAGACAAACTTAATCAAATCAAACTAATTGTGCACGCGGGGTGCCGTGAATTAACTTTGCGCGAAGGACCGAGAATAACTGAGAAGTACCACTAACCTGGAGTATCCTGCTGTAGGTGACAGGGGCCCCTGGTTCTTGGTAGCCTGATTTTGAGAAGCACAACGAGGAACACGTGAGAGTAAAAACCGTTCACTCATGCACCTTGTACGTTCAGTAGCGTACTACTTCCGCTCACTCGCGCGTGCGCCGGAATGGAGCAATTATTGTTCGAACATAACCGCCCACCAAATTTTAACAAAATTTAACGAAAAATTAAACGAAAATTAAAGAGAGTTCCTTATGTACATTATGAGAGTTCACTCAATTCTCCATTGAGAATTGGGTTGGGAGAATCACGAGCTTGTTTACCGGACGCGTATATAAACCGGTCGCGGTTTTCACTGTGGCCACACGGACGACTCCATCGGTTCCAGGATGTACCTCTTGTACGCGTCCTAACGGCCATGAAAGGGGGGTAGTTTCTGCGCCATACAATGCGACAATGGCGCCGGGTTGAATGTTTGGTTGATCCTTATTCCACTTCTGACGTTGGAGTTGAGTATGGAGATACTCCGTAGACCACCTCTTCCAGAACCGCTGATACAGCTGGGAGAGTAGTTGCCACCGACAGGTCCAATTCAAGTTGTCCTCCAAGGGAGCTTCAGGAGGTTGCAATAAAGGTCTGCCGACTAAGAAATGTCCAGGGCTTAGGTAATCTACAGCGTCTTCTGGGTTAGAGGTGACGGCACATAAAGGACGGCTGTTCAATACCGCCTCAATCTTACAAAATAGCGTGCTGTACTCTTCGAAAGTTAAGAGAGAGGTGCCGATTGATCGATACAAGAGACTCTTTGCGGATTTGATCGCAGCCTCCCATAGGCCGCCAAAATTGGGAGCGGCTGGAGGGTTAAAATGCCATTTTATCTCCAAAGAAGTTAAGGAACTCGTTATCTCAGAGGAGTGCGAACGTAGAAACTGACTCACCTCCCTCAGGTGGCGAGCGGCGCCGATAAAGTTACGTCCGCAATCAGAGTATATGTCAGAGGGTAGACCACGGCGTGCGGTGAATCTGTTGAGCGAGGCTAAGAAGGCTTTCGTGGAGAGTTCCGAGACCATTTCTAAATGGACCGCTTTCGTAGACATACATATGAATAAACAGAGATACCCTTTGTATGTGTGGGCCTTACGTCGACGACTTTCCCTGACCGTGAAGGGTCCGGCAAAGTCAATGCCAACAGAGGAAAACGGTTTGCTAGATTGAACTCGAGCTGGTGGTAGATCAGCCATGAAGGGAAATACAGGTTTCGATTTAAACTTAAAACAGCGAATGCAGCGAAAAATGCGCTGCCGTAGGAGGGATCGAATCGATATTATCCAGAACTTCTGCTGTATAAGCGTCTGCACGCTTCTAGGTCCAGCGTGGCAAGCGTACAGATGATAGTAGTCGCAAATTAACGCCGAGAGATGAGCTTTCTGAGGTAAAAGCAGAGGGTGTTTCGCATCTAGGGGAAGGGCGGAGTGTCGTAGCCGTCCGCCCACCCTAACTATACCCATTGCATCCAAGAATGGGAACAGCTTCTTTAATGGAGTTGTGGTGTGACCTTTGGAACGCAACTCTTCTATGAGCAGAGGAAAATGGTTTTGCTGTGTGAGACGCACAAGCAATAAGGTCGAGTATCGCATCTCTTCGCTTGAGAGTGGACCTTTCATCTCGGGACATCTTATTCGGAGTAGCCATCGGCGAATAAATGCGAAAGCGCGTTGTAGTCTACTCAATGAAGAAAATCGTGACACAACTTCATACAGAGGATTTTCTGGGTCGGCTTGGATGCGCAAAACTATAGGATCGTTTTTACGCTCCGGGAGCTCTTCGGGTGCGACATAATTTTCGTCTCTTACGGGCCACTTGGACGGCGGATTCTGCATAAAATCTGGTCCATTCCACCAGGAATGACAATCCATGATCTCTTCGGGAAATAATCCTCGAGACGCAAAGTCGGCTGAATTTTGATTCGACACTGTGTGTGCCCATTGGTGAAGAGATGTATGCTCTAATATGCGAACTACACGATTGGCCACGTAGGTTTTGAGAAGATGAGGAGAGGTGTGGAGCCATGCAAGGACAATCTGAGAATCGGTATAGAGATGAACATTTTCAAATCTTACGGCTTTAAGAGATTTAATCACATCACGAAGTAGTCTAGATAATAGCAACGCTCCACAGAGTTCCAATCGAGGAATAGTCAATGTCTTGAGGGGTGCCACTTTGTTCTTGGCCTTCAAAAGATAATTGCTACAAGTGCTACTGGAATCATACGCATGTAAATAGATGCAAGCGGAGTATCCTTTAGAGGAAGCGTCCGAGAATCCCACCAAGAGCAAACGTGGCAAACTTTGGAGAATGTATCGAGGAATTTTAAGTGCGCGGAGACACCGCATTTGAGAAGCAAACCTTCCCCAAGCCTCCGATAGGGAAGGCGGCAGGATATCATCATAGCCCACTTTAGAGATCCATATCTGTTGCAGAAAATGCTTAGCCCAAAATACAATTGGAGATAACCACCCCATGGGATCAAAGATTCGAGCGATATAAGAAAGAACAGTGCGCTTGGTAACTTGAGAATCAAATTCTTGTACATAATAGGTGAAAGTATCAGACCGAGGATCCCACCGTAATCCAAGAATCTTAATAGAAGGATCGTCACTTGAGAAATTCAACGGAGATTCACGATGCTGTTCTGGAACATGATCTAGAGCAATTGGATCATTACTAGCCCATTTTCTCAGCTGGAAACCGCCACGATTGAGTAGGTTTGCGAGTTGTAACTGTAGCGACTTCGCTTCCTCAACTGTAGAGGCACCATGCGCAATATCGTCCACATAGGTGCTTTCTGTGATAGCTTGTACTGCCAATGGGAACTCACGCCCTTCGTCCTCGACGAGCTGGAGAAGGACACGTTGAGCAAGATATGCTGATGGTGCTAAACCATATGTCACTGTTTTTAACTCATACTCCTGCACATTAGAAGCGGGATCTGGCCTCCAGAATATGTGCTGGAGATAACGTTGCTTTGGATTCAACCAAATCTGTCTATACATCTGTCGAATATCCGCTGTGACTGCTATAGCATGAAGGCGAAAATTCATGAGAATGTGGCTCAAATCCTTTTGTAGCTTAGGACCGGGCAGAAGTTGCTGATTAAGCGTTGTCCCGTTTGAGTCAGGGGAGGATCCGTTAAACACAACTCGCACTTTGGTAGTTGAACTAGTGTCCTTTTGAACACAATGATGAGGCATTACGTACATGGAAGGTTGTGCGGCTAGTTGCATATGTCCGAGATCGCGGTATTCTTGGAGAAAAGTAATATAAGCAGCGTTGAGTTGGGGACGCCGAGACATTCGAGCTTCCATTTTGAGATAAGTGTTCAGAGTTGTCTCTCGGTTGCTGAGAAGCGGCGAGCGCTGCTCACGGACTGGCATTGATACCACATATCTGCCTGAGCGATCGCGATAGTGCGTGTCCTTGAAATGAGATTGACAAAAGTCATCTTCAGGATTGGAGACTGAAAGGTTATCAGCGAGAGTCTCAGTTTCCCAAAACTTACGAACGGTATCATCAAGAGAATCGGTGCATGTGAGAAGAGAACACAAGGGGGAATTTGTTGAAGATGAAATCGAGCCTATAATTATCCATCCAAAGATTGTGTCAATGGCAGAGGGTTGTCCTTGAATAACATTAGGCTGCGTATTACATAAAATGTGAGGATATAGATCTGCTCCAATTAAGAATTCAACTCGAGCAGCTTGATGGAAGTTTTCATCAGCTAACGTTAGATGACTGAACTGATCCTTAATGTGAGAAGGTAACGTCTGACTAGGAAATTTATTAGGAATATCCGAAAGTACAACAGCGTGAACGTTTACGACATCAGCACGAGTTCTAGAGCGTAGAGTGGTACGAATGAGACCTTGAGTTCGGACAGGAAAACTGGCGATGCCAGTAACTTCAATGGGAGATCTGCTTCTTTTTAATCCCAAATGTTGCGCCGTTGATGAAGTAATCACTGATACTTGAGAGCCGGGATCAACCACAGCTCTTATCTTGTGATAATCTCCCTTACAGTCTTGGATCTGGGCTGTCACAGTCGCTAGTAAAACAGTGTTGCGCTCCGCTGAGGTCTTGCACGAAAACACAACGGGAGATTTTCTTTCCTCTACAGAGGGAGAAGTACTAGTTTCGGAGGTATCCGCCTTGGAGTCCTGGTGTAACACGGAGTGATGCTTGTTGCTGTGACAAATACGACAAGTTTTACGAGATTGACATTCATTTCGATTATGAGCACCCAAACAGTTGAAACATCGTCTCAATCTCTTCAACGTATCATATTTCTGTTCATTTGTTTTCTGGAGAAATTCGCTGCATGCCGGAAAGGGATGTGAACCTTTGCAGAGCACGCACGGGACAGAGCACGTAGAGGGGGCATCGGATTTGGCATTTGTCATGAGTGAAGCACGGAATGACTTAACTGATAGAGATTTACATTTCGGTGATTTTGTGTCCTGAGAGAGAAGTTCGTACGTTCGATTCTGATCCGTTATGAAATCAATTAACGCCTGATAGCTGGGAACGGAATTTGAACTTTGCCTATTCTCAAAAGCTTTTCTAGATACAGGATCCAAATTTGCAAACGATAATTGAAACAGCAAAAAATCACCAAGGTCTTGAAGATTCAAAGCCTTAAGAGCATTAATGGAATTCGAATGAATATTCAAAAAATGTCTCAAACTGCTAGAACTTGGGGATGATAAAGGAGTAAAACCTAGAATTTGATTGACGTAGTGAGTCGCCAACCGTCTTTTATTCTGGTAGCGAAGTTGCAATGCCTCATACGCCAGTGCGTAATTTTCGGGGGTTAAATGAAAATTGGCAATGACTGTTAATGCGTCATCTCGCAGATAAGAGCGCAAATACTGGAATTTTTCAGCTTCTGATAACGCATCGTTTTTGTGGACAACCGAATCGAACAGTGAGAAAAACGCCGACCATTCTTCGATGCGACCGGTGAACGTAGGGATATTTATTCTGGGCAAATGCTGGTTGCTGTTGGCGACCGAATTACTGCTGGTTTGCTGCGGAGGTTGTGTCTTCACCAGGTCTAAATAACGACCACGTGTGTTAAATAGTAAATCATCGAAAGCTGTTTGCACCTTACAGACTTCGAGAGCATGGCGATTATCCAATAAATCTGCATTTAGCTGAATAATTGCATTCTGAGTCTTATCCATTTCTATCTCAATAACCTCTAGTTTTTCGTACCGAGGCTTGAACTGAAGAGCTGTATCAACGGTGGTTCTCTTCACGGAGTCATAACAGTTTTGAACTTGAGCAAATAACTTTTCCCGTGTAGATTTCAGTACGGCGAGCTTCTTAATTTGAGATTGCAACACTTCTTCGTTAGTCATTGCGGCGATACGCGATAAAGCGTCGACCGAGAAACCGATAAATGTGAGGTTATGATCCGGCTCCGATTAGGACCAAATGTGCACGCGGGGTGCCGTGAATTAACTTTGCGCGAAGGACCGAGAATAACTGAGAAGTACCACTAACCTGGAGTATCCTGCTGTAGGTGACAGGGGCCCCTGGTTCTTGGTAGCCTGATTTTGAGAAGCACAACGAGGAACACGTGAGAGTAAAAACCGTTCACTCATGCACCTTGTACGTTCAGTAGCGTACTACTTCCGCTCACTCGCGCGTGCGCCGGAATGGAGCAATTATTGTTCGAACACTAATTTATACGTGACATTCTTTCGATGTATAAACACCTGAGTTGAGTTTGTTATTAGTGCTTAGAGGACATTTTATGCCATTGGTTATCTGCTTTAACTATGTTTTTCATTGTCCGTACTTGGGAGCGTAAGAATGAGTTTGCGCTTCCAGCAGGGTCTGCGAGGATATTATTTACGCCGCTAGTTTTTACTTAAAAGAGGTTATCATAAAACGAACATCGCAAAATCAAATTTCATAATTTTTTAAAGAAGCTGGATTTGTCGGATTATACCTCAAGGGCGAAGGAAGTTCTGTCGAAATTCGACCTTTTTTTGGGCTAGCAATATTATGGGATGCAAAAATAGGCATTCTCTCTCTTACACCTTTGATTAAGCAATTAAGAGGACAATTAAGCTGTTATGACTTTTGTTTGACAAAGATATTTAAATAGGATCAACGGTACTCAACTTAAAAGATGTTCTAGAAAGAACAGTACTGTTTTAACTATTTCAAAATAACGTATACAAGAACGTTATCCATAATGTTTAATAATATTTATTTTAAAGGCTTACTGCATTATTTTCTTAACTTGTCCGATTTCAACGCATTATTGATAATATTTAATAGGTTGTCATCAGCGTGTTCACTGAGTACATTAGTTGTTGTGACAACTTCCTAAATAAATTTGCACTTAAGGAATATTTACTCAATTTCTTATATTAAGTAGTATAAACTGATTTATATTTACCGCGAAAATCAAAATTACAAAAATTTTTCATTCTAATAGAATAAAGAAATGTTTAACTAGGATGCATGAAAAACTGTATCACACATTCAACTTGTGATTAAATTAGATTTTGTGGCGTACTTACCCAATTAATAAGGGAACGAAGTTTGGAACACCCGGTATAGTTTGATGTCCGAGATTAAGTGTCTGTCAGTAGCTTCTGTTTCCAACGTAACTCAATCTGAACAGGATAAAGAAAAAATAACGCGGCATAAAAAAGCCTATAGCTGACATAGAGCTTGGGTTTGTGTGACAGGGTGCGTGGTTTTTACGCCGACAAAGATTCCGGTTAAGTTTTTCTTCAAGCTGACAGACCTATATAGCAGAAGCGCTTCATTTCGACATGTGTATTGTTTCAGTCAAGTGCAGTCGTGTTTTTACCGGTTCTAAAACTCGCAGTAAAATCGAGACGTCCATTTCAACTTTCTGATTGAATTTTCCAACTTGTGCGGAATTTCTTTCGACGTTACACTTTTCGGCGTTTGGATTAAAAATTAAATTTGAAATAATCTCAAATTATACGCCACAAATTCAGCAGCTGCAAATTAATTTCTATTCCCAGACCACTCGCTGGAGAATATTAATTCGAACTTTTTTTCAACTATTGTGCTCGAACTTAAATTGTATTTTGTTCTGGAATAACTTTATCAACAGTTGAACTAGAAGGAGAAATAAAACACCGCACTACGTGCGCAAGAAGCAATTTATTTTGCGATCTTTTTATTGGAAAACTGACAGCTTTAAAACTGTTTTAATAAATCCTCTGCTTACTTCGACTGCACCGTTGCTGGGATTTGTGCAATGGTTTTCATGTTTCTAAGGTGATTTAAACATTGTACACAAATTAATATACAAAAATAGATTGGTATGATGATCCAACTAATGATCAGTTAGTTGTCGATATACTTTCTAAACAATTTTTAGTTTTTAAATAAGATTTTACCAAAAAGTAAAAAGACCCACATGTAAGTAATTGTTGTTAGTGGTGTTTACTCAATTATTTTCAAATTCTATTCAAGTCCGGGTGTCAACCACATTTCCATTTTTGTGAAATGCTAAATTTATCTATGTAGAATGATGTAGATCTGGATCTTTGCAGCTGATCTAAATTCGTGTCCTTACGCGGATATAAACTGTTTACCTTCTATAAATCCTAACCGCTAACTCGCTTTTTCATTACGAACTAGTGTGGGAAATCTATCGTACCACCATTTCACGAAATATTGACTTTTGTTTATTATTATTTATACGAACTATAGAAAAACGCATTTTTACAATATTTTTACTTATGCTTATAAGTATTGTCTTTTTATGCGAAAATATTGTCAACTTGTGTTTTTCTCTATACTTCATAATATGTTATTATTAACACTCAATTTCATATATGCAATCAATCATTACCAATATTTGAAATAGTTGTTTATTCAAATTAATGCGCTTACATTTTAACTGTATCCACATATTGTTTAATAGTTACAAATTTGCCACTATCATGAATTTGGATTCACGATTAAAAAGTCAATTTCTAAAAGATACATATTTCTCAGTATTTATCAAATTTATCCGAGTTGTATTCAGTCAGTTTTTGTGAACCAGCAAGTTTGGCATTTGAAGATGAGTAGATATTAATTTGTCGTGAAGAAATATGCTGCCAGAACATTTCCACCCCTTCAAGTTGGTAATTGAATAATTAAAAGTTGCATATATTTTTTTGACATTTGTCGTGTTATTTCAACAGTGTTGAAAAGTAAATTGGTCTGATGAATACGTTTAAGTGCCGGAACAAAAATCTATCAGCAAACGGGGCCACATTTGGTATCAGTTGCCAGAATGGGCATTCCTATATTCTGATTTTCATGAGTACTCAAACATATAAAGTAACTTGGTCGTTAGCTCTCAGACTATATGTGTCGCATCCACAAATTATAATTGGTCGTGTAACATAATTAATTATCTAAAAGACTACTTTTTCTAGTGAGCGCTTCTAAATAAAAATATAATATAATAAAATAAATGTATTTTTCTCATCTACATAGGTATGCGTGATCATAAAGAGAATATATGGCGACATATATACATATAATCATGATATGTATAGCTTTTTATGAATGTAAACGTGTCTAAGTGAGAATGCTTACAGCAGAGTATTTAAATCTCAGAATTCGTAAACCATTTAATGCCATTCAATGTGACAACAGAAGTTTGAGAAAAGTCAATTGTCTTATAGCAAATATACATTTCATTTGCAATTTTTTCGTAGCACAGTGAGAGGTGTTGTGTTTTTTATTTTAAATACTTTGATCTCGCGCAGAAGAGAAATAAAAAACAATCAAAAAGACAAGTTTATTGTTGTGGTGTATTTTTTTTACGTCCTGAGATGATTTCCTGCACATGGTACCTAAAAAAACTCACAGATTATTATTAATAATTTAATTAGTGAATTTATTCTAAACATAATTAGGACAAGTACACACTCAGTTTACCATATGATAAAAAAGTCCTATAATAGGCTTAATTCAAAAATAATGACGTTAACAAAAACGCGTTCCACGTTCGGTTTGACAGTTAGTGTGGAATAACTACCGACTAAAAGACGTTCGATTGAAAAAGTTTTCAAGTCGGCATTGATTTTTGTAACATTATGAACAAGTACAGTCGATTGCGTATTAATCTGGGACAACTAGAATTTCCTGCTGTAAATATCGATGTGTGTTAAAATCACAGAGTTATCGGAAATTTCAATCAACGAATTACTTTACTGTCAATTATCTACTACACATTTCAAATTTAATATTTTTTTCTGTGATTAGTGCTATACCTGTCCCACTATTAGAAATCAGAAAAGCTCGAATTGTAACCAATCTAGAAGAAGATTAGTACGATTAGTTGCACCTTATTTTAGGAGTCCGTACGTTTAGTGTACGGGACTTTTCAATACATTTTCGTAATATCTTCGTGATTAACAGACTTCGACCCGGTTTACCAAACTCAATTACATATTTGATTGCAATTAATTTTTAACACGACATTAAAGTACCACGTGATCGACTCTACGCCAGTCAAGCGTTGCTAAACGCTTCGTTAAATGCGTGATTAACTTAATCTCAGTTGTTATGAACTTTTAAACACAACCTGTTCACAACTTTCTCTATATAACGCAAGAGAAATTTTTTTTAATTGGTTTATCACCATCTTCTTTTTAGCTTTGGGTAAAGTTTTTCATCACTATTTTTAAAAATCAATATCTCATTTAATCATGGACACTTTGAAACACGGTTTTCACCACTGTTTACAACATAAAAAACTTTATAAGCTACCCTGGAAACATTGTCGACTTTTTTTGTCAGATGCAGTAAAAGGAAGCTTGTGTCTACAGACACAAGACATGAGATACTTCTCATTTCCAACAAAAAAATAGACGATGTTATCCAGGTCATAGAGTTAGGTAGGTTGAAAAGTTGTGGTGAAAACTGGGTTCAGAAATTTCCATAAATAATTAAGCAATTGATTTTTAAAGATATGTGATGAAAAACTTCACCCAATTGCTAAAAAGAAAATGAATGAAGATAATACTTCACTAAATCATTTTAGAAGACTTCCGGGTTGCTTTACACCGCTTAGGTAAATTATGCAAAAATTGCTCACAGTAGTTGTCCCAGATTAATGTGTAATCGACTACACTGAAATGCATGTAAAATGGCAGCTAACGTAGGATGGTACAAACTAATCCCACTAAACCGTTTTAAAATCTTGTTAAAGTTATATGAATGAGAAAATGGGACGAATAGGACATATGTTATTTGTATTAAATAAAAGCAACAAAAATGTTCAAAATTACAAAATGTGTCATCCACACTTAAACATGCGTTTCAAAAACGCAGTTTTTAAGACGAGGCCACAAAAAGAAATTACTTGCTGTCAAATCACAGGAGCGACGGTTCCAAACAACATCTGTATTTAAAAACTGCCTTAAAAAAATGTATGTTTCCACTGTATCATGAATCTGAGCTTTATACTTACTATACTGCCGTCCCTCATCATGTAGTTGGTTGGCAAACGGCTGTATTATAAATACGGGGGCTGGCTACAGCCAGCCGGCATTTAGGTCTGGTCTTTGGACCTATTGTGCCTTCCCCTGTTTATCAGGGTGTTTTCTGTTCCTCTGTTTGTCAATCCATTTAACTTGTATAGATGGTGAAACCTTTCTGATTTTTGGCATACTAGACCAGATATCTCCCAGCATGGATTTCCTGTATGAGGCCAATGTCGGACATGTTTTCTCTTCCTCAGTGCATCCAGGACAGACTGTGTCTGTTATTATCCCTTTTTATATGTACATTTTTTTTAAACTGATAATGTCTCATAAGGAACCCTACCAATTTATCTTTTGGCGGTCTGGTGTCGGCATACAAGTTCTATTCTGTTGGCAAATGGCTCTAAATTTCAGTTCTAGATCTCGCTGCATTCAATGTTTTTAAAAAAAGATCAGAGTAAAAGCTGTTTGAAACATTGTCTTGATCATAGTTTACCTTCAACAGACAGAGCTCCAATTATTATTATTTGTCTGTGGGTAATTGCAATCCAGACATAAATTTTTGCAAATTATAGCAATTGTTCAATAAATTCATGTGAATTTTCATGGTTCCACATCTTTATATTTTGCGAATTTATATACCCATTTACGTGGTACCATTGCTTTACTACAAAAAATGACCTTCTGCACAATTCTCGATTGTGGTTTATATTCACAAACTAATTATTGCAAACTCTAATCGTCCTGGATAATCGACTAGCAACAAGTTTTAAATCGCTGTAACACGGTATGGATAAAGTTCCAAATCATTTCGTACCAAACGTGCATTGTTCCAACAGAAAGATTAAGTTGCTACTATAACTGACGAATAGACGTTTTCGGTGCATGGGCAATAACCTCTTCTGTACGTTTTTTAGCTGCTTCACTCTCAGATTTTCATACAAGACTCCCTGTTTTTGAGATGAGCTTTACTACCTTGTCCAAAGTGTTATTAAATTGCAAGCGTCGATAGCAACGTTTGGAAATTATTCCACAGAGGCCTGCACGGGATAAATTAATTCTCCGTCAACTTTAACATTACTTCGACAGTAACTCTGAACCAGAAACACTTTGTGTTCTAAGATGTAAGCCAGGACCACCAAGAACGAAATTGTTGATGTTTAGTTGTAAAGACAACTGAGTTTTTAAAGAATTTGACGAAAAAAATTCAATAGAGGGGAATAAACTGTACAAGGACTCAAAAATAAACAAATTCAAAAAATGTAAACAACTATCAAATGTTATTTATGCACAATATTATGGACTTTTACTACATTTGTTTTCCGCTGAATTCTTCTCTCCAAGAAACTTGATGACTTTTTGAATTGAACACCAGTCGTTTCGATTCTCGATTTTCCAATTCTATAGCGTTAGAAACAGTATTGTTTGTAAATTATAAAATAACATTCATAAGGAACAAATTAAGTGAGTAGTATTTCCCAGTTTAATAAACTCCTGCACTATACTTAAATAAAAAAAATCTAATGCATTTCCAAAAAATCGCTACGAATCTGTGTTGATTGTACTTGTAATAAAAAAGCGATTTGGAGAATCATCCATGTTTTAAGGAGTTGTTACGTTTTACGTTTTCAGTACAAATTTTGTCCTCATTTTATACACCGTGGATTATAAGACCATTAAAGTAATACTCTAATAATAGACATTTACAGCTTCTTCTTGTGGCTATAAATAAGTAAAATCGATCTCTTGAATCTTGAAGTAGAAAACAAATTTTCCAACGATTTTCGTTTACGGAAATTAACGATTCAATTAAATCCTCGGTTATACTGTAAACAGAAAATTCAGCTTGAGATCTGAAATCCAGAAAATGTCAAGGTTAATTAATGGAAAATGTAACAAACGGAAATGATGACGAAGCATGAGCTTTAAGTTCTATCGCTGTGCCAACAAGACTTAGATCTAATCGACGGCATTGCAGCTTAACTGGCTTAGAACTAAGGGCAGCCATAAAAATCCTCCCACACAACTCCACTTTCCAAGGTGGGCAATATTTTCATTCTTTTCTCCACTGTTTTTGTTTTAGAGTAGCGCTTCTGTTAGTTGTAAAAGTTCTCCAGTTAAATGAAATTAACGTGCTCGTGATGTCGTCAAGTTATTTTGTTGATGACATTTTTTACAAAACTTATTAAAATTCATGCCGCGTCTATGCAGATGTTGCTGTGTAAACAAGAGTTTTCTGTGCAACTAGCCGGTCTATTAGTTGGTAGTATGAGCTTTTTTGTCCCTTGATATTTTTGCTTTATCTGGCCTGAGATTGAGTTGCGGTGGGGACAACGGCTTTTGTCGGATAGTTAATCTTTATTCTCGTTCGGCTGCCCCTGGGCCCCTTTTCGCTCACCGGCGAACAAAAACCCCGATAAAAGTCTGAGCAGTCATTAGTGGCCCCCAATATGTTATCTAACTTTATGGATTTACTTCAAAAGGGTATTAGTTGAAAGTTGCCAAGCATTATCGCCTTGTATTGTTTCTCAACTTCACGGACACGTAATTCGAGCGGATGTGTTCGAACTAAATCGACATCAAACTTTAATGTTTACTGCACTGACGGCACTTTGAAAGGAAGTTCAATCGAAATTATAATCCGATATTAATTACAGGCTATACAGACAAGCGATCCGACACGCTGTAACTTATAATGTATTTTAACAGATCCCATTAACTTGACAGGCTGAGTCGAACAGCTAAGTAATTGTCAAGATCAGCAATTTAATATTGCAGAGTTTTAGCAGAATTAAATCATCCGTGCGCATTAGTCAATTTTTCAAAAAAACAATAAAATTGTAGAATGTGTATAATTATTTAATATAACTAAATGTAAAATTTCTATAAGTTTTCAACATAATACCCCACTAACGACGATTTTTTCTATTGGAATTTATTGATCACAGAAGGGAAACAAAGCACAGATTGAGAAAAATGGGATAAAATGCTCAGCTAAAAAATATGGTTCAATTAAAAAAATGGAGACCCCGAATCCGAACCGATTAAAAATTTTGAGCATCGTACTGACCTGGGTTCTGTCGCGAAATTTGGATTCTTTTGAGCACATTGAAGGTTCGTATATCAATTTATAAAGCAATTCTGAATACTTGAAAGATTTATGCACAAAAACTAACAATACTTTCACTTAATTTCTAATTATCAAAACCAAAAATTACTTTGTAAGTGAAAGATTACTATGTATTATTACATAAAACGAAAATTCTTTAATACATATATACACTAATATTTGTAAAATGATATCTCAAGTATCGAGTCAGTGTTTTCCTAGTGTTCTGAGAAGTGTCCATACGGTTGAGATAGCGCCTAACAGCACTAGAGGGGCACTGGTACTACTTAATTTTCGTTATTTTAACTCTCTCAGAAACATATTTTCGGATACTGATCCTTCATAATAATAAGATATAGTTTCTATGAAAATACTGGCCTCCGCAACTGTTTCGTTGGTACCATGGCTGGAATGTTGGACGGTGTTAGGTTCCTACTCTGAATTGGAGGCTGCGGCAATCTCTGATTTGTAGCATAAATTATGCGGAAAGGTCGAGCGTCGGAGTGATGCTAATTTGAACTCGTCCTTACTTTAGACGGCGAAAGGAGTTTTGATGTCTGTTCTTCGTCCTGATTCTGTTGACTTTAGGATGGTATGTTATTGCAAATGAGTACGCAGTTCCGCCTGGATCACAGAACCTTCAAAGTGTGGTTGTTATTATCCGTCGTCCGAACCTTATAAACATTTCGTTGATGAGGAGTAAGGAATCATGCAACCTGTTAACTCATGTCTTTTTTTAAATCAGTAAAAATAGTCTTCAGGGATGAGAAGAAATCAAAAAATGGTAAGACAAAGGACTTTCGTTGTTCTGTCATTGGGGTTTGACGCAATCCTCTCGTTTAGGTTTAAAACTTTGTATATCTGGCATTCTAGGTAGAATTTCAGATGATCCCTACGTCTTTTATAATTTTTGTGTAGTAACTATGCCAACAGTGAGATCGAGTGTACAGGTGTTCCGTTACTGAGTCATCATGGTGTCTCTTAAAGACGTCATTACCGTTGTTCTTTGCAACCACGTGCTGGACTTCATCATTGTCGCTATTTAGTCCGTAACGACAGAAAACTTCCTGGAGAAAAAAAGCAACGCTCTAATATCCACAATTAGGTGCCTTCTGTTTTGTAGCTGCCAATATACATTTTTTTATCTTGTGGTAATTATCGGGCTTTTATCTATGTCTTCAAGTAAAGCGGACATGAATTAATTGCTTTCACTGAATGTGATAGTGAATAATATGAGATTGTAGGACTGCCTGACTGTAGAATGCCAACACCGGAAGTTTTTTACGGTCCAAACGCTTACACGAGCTTCTTTATCTAAGTTTTCTAAGTTGTGATTAACACTTAACTCCATTTTTTGATTGGTTTCTGGTCGACTTCTTTCTCTTAATGAAATACTGCATCCAGTGCCTATAACTCCCAACTGTTCAAAAAATACATAATTGAATGAAAGCGGCTAAATGGGGATCTGCGACAATCTCCGCCAAGATGGAATTTTATAAACCAGAGACAACTAGGAAAACTCGATTTAATAACATGGACATTTTTTGTTGGCGCTGTTGCGTTCTTCGAGGATGGCCTCGAATATAAGGTCTGCTCCGTCTTTTTGTTCACTTATTTTGTCAGAGAGTAACTCATGTGGAGGTTGGCATGTAACGGTATATTCTTCTGTAGATATGCTCGCTTCCACGTCTGGAGTTGACGGTTTTTGTTTCATGTATAGTTTTTTTTAGCACTGGCCATAGGGATTAATATTACGTGCTAAAAATTAGGGGTTGTGTTAATGAGCTTCCTAACAGGAATCTTCAAGTGTATTTTGGGAGAATATTAGATTAGTATTTTATAAATCAATTTCGGTTCATGTTAATACACGAAATAAAATAAATAGAGAATTATATATAATTAAAAATAGTAGACTAAATTCGTTACATGTTGCTCGTAAATACTCATTTTGACACTTGGTCCTGGTTCACTATCTAAGCAATATGCAACAAATCTAATGCAGTATTTTTTTTTTGTTATAATTCCGAAATTATTTGCTTCTATATGACAAAATTAACTGAAATTGATTTGCAAAATACTAGTCTAATATTTTTATAAATTGTACTTCAATATTCCCAAAAAACCTATTAACACGGCCCAACGTCTTTAAATTTCTATGGCTACCTTTACAAAAAGGCACTATATGTTACGGTAGTCATCTAGTTAGTTAAGTTTCTTCTGATAAAATTTTAGTAGTGAATGATCTTTGTGTTGTACACTGTACGGACACATAGAAAAAATGCGTTCATGTTTTAAGGAATACGCATTGAATGTATATACATTTTGTACATGTTATGCAGGGCCGGCTTAACACGGTAAGCGAAAGATGCACCGCATCGGGGCGCCCAGGACAAGGGGCGCCGGGCGGCGGGCGGCGCCTATGCTTTTGTGTTAACGCCATAGAAGTAAATTAATATTAGATTTGCATTGAATCACTACGTACAAAATATAATAGCAGGAATGGACCAAGACGCCCATCGAAAACTTTTCAGAAAAAGCTACATTTTAACATTCCGCAATGGGGAGTGGTTCACCAAAATAGGTCATAAAAAGTCAATTCCTGGCACTTTCTGACTATAATAAGTATTTGAAAAAGAGTGCGCCTTTGGGTTGGGTGATTGGACCTTTAGATCAATACCGACAAAAAATACCAGATTTATGATTGCATTATCTGGGTAACAATTTGACAAGACAGCGGTATGACCAAAACCAGATGTTTTTCTAACATTTGTGACGTTTGTTTTTACCATAAAACTCCTTGTCGGCACAAACTTAAAAATTTTATTTTCCAAGTCTAGTCGGCTGGTTGTGGTGGTTGTTCAAACAGTTTTGTTATATTTTTCACTGTTCACATCATTTTTCGTCCCGTTCACCCCCCCCCCCCCTCCCTTCCCAGTGAAGCCGTCTAACTTAAAAACTCACGGGATTCCTACAAAGATCCCATTGGGGCGGAATTTACAAAAATTCTTTCTCAATGGGTGCTTATGACACAAAAGAAACCTACTGTCCAAATTTCATGTTTGTAGTTTCAGTAGTTCAGGCTTTGCGTTGATGAATAGGTTAGTCTGTCAGTCAGGACAAACACTTTTATATATTAAGATTGATTCATCATAATTTTAGGTATATTTGTTAATAAAAATATCTCTCTACAAAGATATGTGATTACAAAATTTTGTTTGTTTTTTTTTTTACAAACCGTTTTTAAAGGGCGTTGAACAATAAGTTGCATCGGGGCGCCTGGTCCCTTAGAGCCGGCCCTGATGTTATGTGTTAGTAAGTACAACCGACTGCGCGGAGGATCTTGTTCTTTTCTGATTATGCGGAACCCTTCTCAGGTACCAAGGGATGGTGAGTGGTATTTAGACTTGTCGGTGACTCATCGAGGACCGAACATACTGCCCCTCCTTGAACGACTGCGGTTCGATATTCTTCCCCTGAGAAAGGACAGATCCTATAGATCGCGCGAGAGGTTGAATCTGTAACTGTTTTGATGTATACCTACTGTTCTGGTGAGACCGACCGTCATTGCTACTAAACAACTCCCTGATGACATTCATCCGCCAAATGCGAGCATGAACGTTGTCGTCCAAGAATAGAACCGGAGTGCCGACTTGGAGGTTCCCCTTTGCTGTCTGGGTCCACTTCTTTCGCTGTTGGAGTGTCACCAACAATTCCTTAGCCCAGCGGTTCCAAAAATGCTGGCTTATTTTCTGGACCGTTGTTAATTCATCCCCAATCAAAAACTAACCAGGGGTTAAAGGGGATAAATCTTTTGGATCAGAGGACAAATGTGTCATGGGGCGTGAATTTATACGTTAATATGGAACATCATTAGAATGAATCCATATTTATCAAGATATTTTCACTATATCACATTTTAAACATCATTTGGTGAAGTTCCTTGCTTGTTTTACCAGTAACATTAAAATTCGAACCTTAGTGGTTGTGCTGCAACCTTTTATTACTGTGTGATGGAGAACGAAAAATTGATTACTAACTTGATTTTTTTTCCACTGCATTAGATGTAGGATTCATGTGGCCTAAGTCTGAGTACTCTCGCATGAAGTGCTGGTATTTTGCTCTGGGGAAAGAGCAAAAATCCACAGCCTTGGTGATAGTTTTGCGGGGCGCAGCGCTAGAGATACTTCCAACTCTATCCGAAGAAAATAGGAACAAATACCCTTGCTGCCACTCTAGAACTTCAATTCAAGGATGAACATCTGAAACAGTTTTTTGCATCCCAAATGAAGACAAGAAAAAAGCTGGAGAATCCCTTCAAGAATTTGAAGCAGATGTCAAAAGACTGATACGTCTAGCATACACATTTTCAAGAAAGGCTTGCGGCTGAGACCTTTATTAACCGGATTCGCGACGTTGAAGTAAAGAAGATTTTACAAGTATCCATATGCCAGATATCATTTGATGCCCTGATTCGTGCGCTGGAAGTGGAACGTACCACAAAGTCAAAGTGAGAATTAGAGACGGAAGAAAACGAGAAGGTAGAAAAGCTGTTGGAAGAATTCTCACAGCGAATAATAGATGGCCTAGCTCAAGAACGATAAAACGGGGCGCTTTCTAAGAAAAATATGGAATGTTATAGGTGTGGGCACCAGGGACATATCGAAGGAGATTGTTGTGCTCGATCGCTAGCTCCGAGGAGAAACACACAACAGGAATTTCCTTACCAAAATGTACAGGAAATCTCAAAACGGCCAGTACTTTAACAGATGTGCTGGCTGGTAAGAATAAGGCCCCCAGGGAAGTGCAAATAGGAAGTTTCATTAGAGGCAGTAGTCCAATTATACCGGGGGATTTATTTTATATATTAATTAATGGGACGCACGCACCATCTCAGAAATCACCATCGATACTGGTGCTGACGTCTCAGTTATACGTAGATGATTCTTGAGAGCTAAAGTCAGTTATGGGCGAAGCAGAGGTAGAAATCTGCATTGGTCAACTGTACAACTGTAATGTATTGAACGTTTGTTAAATATTTGTTATTTAATGTCTTTTGTTCATATTTTGAGTTTGATTTTTGTACCGTAAAAACATGAATTAATACGTAAAGAACTAAAAGTAGAACAAAACACAAAGGTACCTAATGAAATTTGTGAGGTTTTTCCTACATTTAATTAATCGCCCGAAAATAATATACCTAACTACTAATCCGTAAAATTAAATTTTCAACTGTGATATGTATATTGTCCTAATTCCATAAAAGCCAGGAGAACATCTAAAGAAAAGAAAAATTAAAAATCGAATGGGGGCAAACCCCCATGAACCACCCACTGACGATGCCACTAAACGGTATGTGGAAAAACGTTCGAATAATAACAATATAAACACTTGCAGTTTCAATTAAAAGTAAAATCGACTTTTTGCTGGTTACCATTAGTTCACTCATGAATTCATTCATCGTTAAAGGTCAGTGCGAAAGATTATTCATTGTAGAAACAAATGGTGTTCCTGAGAAGGACCGATTTTTGGTAATGCTTCATGGTGATCAACTTTTTATTCTGACGGATGTTTGGTCTTTGCCACAACGATTCCACATTGTTTATTAGAACAAAAATAACAGCAACGTAGAATGCTACTACCATTTTACAAGCAATGTTGAAAATGTTGTCCTTGGCTAGCAATATAGGCTTCAGGATGTCGTAACATGTTTGTCAGGATACTTAAAAAACTCAGGGAGTTCCATGAACTGTAGCGGCTGCCATTTATACTCGTTATTGAAGCTCTTCGATAGTTTCTGGACACTGATGATTTCCATAAACTAACTGGTTCACCCAATCGATACCGGCCCACACATTTATGGAAAACCGTTGTTGAAATCGTACTTCGTGACGAGCGTGTGAGTGTTGAAAACAGCAGAAAAAAGTTAGAGCGTTCACAACGTTACTATAATAACCGTTTGCAGTAAATTACACAACGTGAACAATCAGCGAGCTCCATACCTTGCACTTTTTGGACATAGTTTGGATGTGCCCTTGTTCTTTTAATGTACAAATCACTATAAATTGTGAAACTCCAACTTCAGTTCCAAGTCGGCGAGTGTTAATGTCGGGCTCTTCTTCGACGCGTTGCAAAATTTGTTCTTCAGCTTGCAGTATTCTTTCTGTCCTATCAGGGCCACGATCGTAAGTTTGAGACTGAAGATACCATGATCTCGGAAATGATGTACCACTGATACAGCATTTCCGCGATCATACACTGATATTCGTGCTCACGGAATCTGGAGATTTGGAAAGCGCTCGGTCCACAATTCGCGGGCTAACTTGGCGTTTCCATCAGCCACATAATAAAGCATTACCATGTCGACACATTCTGAATTGGAAAAATTCACCATAAACCCACATTACCCAACCGCATGCTGCAGAGCAACTGATACATGACTGGCCCTTTTCGTTGCTTATCAGTCACTTTTTGGTTCTTAATCCAAGCCGTTCTGTGGCATTAATTTAAAGAAGTAGGTCAAGAAACACTACCACCGGCGTGTATAACAATTTATATTTAATTTCAAATAATTACTACTACCACTTAGGAACCTAAACTTTACACAGAGCAATAATCTTATTGTGAGCTTTTCCCCATTTTTTTTATTGCACACATTTCGAAGTCAGGCTGTATATAGCAGCAGATATAAAATGTTTAAGAGCAAGATATTTTTTTGACTTCTAAAATGTAAAGTTGAAAGTTGATACATTGTTTATTTATGAATTCGAATAATAAATCAGATTGTTTCCTTTTGTCGTTAGAGAGCCACTGTTTACAAGTTCCCACGCATAAATACATAATCCTAACAAAATACGTTTCGTTGGTGACAGAAAGCGAAAGTGACTCTAACGTTAATGTCTCTGCTGGTAATATCAGTGGACAATTTTTAGTACTGTTTTAATCAAGATTTGCTTATAACCCATTCAAAAAATGCTTGACGAGTATTAAAATCAATCTCGCTTTAAATGTGCAACACAATAAGCTTTTTAGCCTCAGTTTAATATATCAAGGTATTTTATATATTAAGGTAATTTTAGGTAAAAAAAAATAGTTCTGACAATCAGCTCTTCTGATTGATCTGAGATATTGTGCAAACTTTAGGAGAAATTGTGTTAACTGCTAACGGTGATTTGCAATATATTAAGAAAAAATTGTTAATCTTCTCCGGAAAGTTGATGATGTTCAAAACATTTGACTGAAAGTTAATGATTAAGTCTTGACTGGCATTCTGCACCGCTCACGCTTCGACGATATTTTTTATTCTGCTAAAATTATTTATGAAGAATGTTTCAAAGAAATATAAGGACTGGTGATCGGAACTATCAGCAATGGGAGAATGGGGCTCGTCTAATTTCATTCAAAAATTGTAAAAACACTAACGTTATGCTTAGTATTACAATACGTTTAACAACATTTTCTTATCACCGCTAAAAAGGTCATAAGGTCATTACATAGGGTTGTCTAGTTCATCTTATTTCAAATGGGTTCTCTGTTTTACAAGTGATTCGTATTCTACTGTTGCTGCTAACTAACTAAACGATTAGCGTTCGTGTCAGTAATCATATTTATAGGAACTATCATTTACCACGAAATTAGGGACCGTCAGTGTTTCCATTTGATTGCGGTTGGTATTATGTGAGGGATAGGTTGTGCCGATCATGTGACAGAACTCCTCATAAACGGATTGCGCATCCGCTTATATCCACTGAATCGATTCTTAGCAATTTCACGCCTTTTGGAGTCGTAACATTTAGCAATGGCATGTTTCACTGGATCGTTTATCTTCAGTTAGGCGATCAGAAGAAAGGATATCTCCAAGGACATTTATAAGCAACAACAAGTCTTTCAAAAATAGAACTCTGTTGGTGGAGAAATAGTATTTAACAAACAGTGGTGACGTATCATTTATTAAAATACTTGTTTTAGTTAAATTCGCATTGCAGCAACTTTATTTTATTTTCACAATGAGAAGTGATGTGTAACAGCAATTGAACCACTAGTATTTGTACCTTGCAACATTAATCCATTAGTTACGTCAAATTTTGTTAAAATTACATCCATGCACCCTTTACTTTGTATATTTTGTGTTAACTTTTTTACTGATTACGTCATTTTGTCAACGAACGCGTAAATACCGTATAAACGTGGTATCTTGCAGAAGCCGCATGCAGAAAACATCAAACTCGTAACCTGCAAGACTTTCTGTAGAAGTCTGCAGTATAAGCTGACGCTGCACGTACATACGTATTTATCGTTGTTGGGCGTTCTACTTCTCGGATAGGTAATGATTCGCCTCAGGTATCCTTCCTAAACATTAATTACTTTAACAAATCTTATCTCGTAAGGCTAGAGCTAGAATGGCTGAACAAAAACTGCTCTCCAAACCTTTATCAGCACAAACAACTACTTAAATTAAAACTCGCAGCGGAACTGATAAAATAATTGTGCTTTCAATTTTCTGTAATTGGAATCTAAATCATATAACAGGCAGTCGTAAATCCTCCGAGATAATCTAGAAATAAACGTTAAGATTCAATTAGGAAAATACTTTGGATCTGGTGGAAACGACAGTTTAAGGTTTTTTTTTCTAACGAGGATTTTCGTTTTACTTATTTATTAATTTAGATTTTTTATTCGTTTAATCTGCGTGGAGGAGGATATGGATTAAAGTTCGTTGGATTGAGGTGGGAAAAAATATATTACCTCGTAAATAGAATCTGTGCTGAGAGAGTTGCGCCAAATTCGCTGCCTGAGGACACCGAAGGTGTAATTAAGTTCTTAATGAAAATTATCCTACCATCGGAAACGAAGGGAGGCCTGGAATTTGGTACCGTTAAATTGTTTCAAAAGAAAAACTACTGAGTAATTTTTGATGCAAACTGAAAAGTTGAAGAAAAACACCAAACGAAAAGTTGGATTGACTTATTCAAAAAAACTCTCATCAAGAAATCTTTTTGTAATTATAAAGTGACGTTTAGAGTAGAACTAGACTCTTTCTTAGGCCAAAATACAAAATAAGTAATTAGTTCTATAAATATATGGGAATTCGGGTTACAAAGTTACCTTAGTGTTCCGCGTTCTTGGCGAAAGCCTGTTGTCAGTTGTTAGTTATCAGTTGTAAAAATAAAATATGGAAACAATTTACTTTAATAAAAAAATAACTTAAATAGTTTACAGTAGACACTAAAATTAAAGATAATTTTTGGAAAAATAAAATTAATAAAAAAATCACATTTAAGAATTTATAGTGACAATAACTAATAGTTGAAATTTCAGTTTGGAATTAACTCAATTTATTTGAAACAAAAAAAAACACTGTTATGTATTTCTGTATCTTTTCTTCCACTGCTTTCTGTCCTGGGTCTAGTTTTGAATTTCTTCGCACGCTCTCCACAGCTTTTTTAACACAATCTTTTAAAAAGTTTATGGATTTAGAGTGGCAAAGTATGGTTATCGATTTTTTCTTCATGTCAGTCTGATAATAAGCTATATTGTGATTTTAACTAAAATTTATTAATCGATTATGAAGACGAGCTCTGAATTGTTTTTCACTCTAACATGGCATTGATATTGATTTATTATTACCACTGTCCTGTCTTGAAGTGTTTGGTTTATATTGAATGTATACCAAAAAGTTAGTAAATAAATAACAGTAATATGAATGCCTTGCTTTTTCATTTTTATAATACTCAATCAACAAACTAATTCAGTGAATTCTGAGATATCATTCTGATGCCAGAGTCAGATATGACTCGGGCTGGTATATTCGCTTGGAGAAGGCGATGACAGTAATTGCAGTTATCGATTCTGATCCATCTTCAAATCTCAATACGTCCTTCACTTCTGACTGTTGATGACTGTACCATATGTGTAAATTTAATAACATTTCACTCTCAAAATTAAAACTATGCGTTTCTATTCTATACAATTCTATAACGTTTAGGACGTAGAAAAAGCGAATTACATTATGCAGATTTCAGATTACTAATTTGTCACTGCATCTAAACAACAATGTAATAAATTAAATTTGCCACAAGACCAAATTTTATTAATAAAGTATTGGGGCCATAAATTCACATTGCCTGATATCGCTAAGTTCTTAAACTCCAGCATTATTTATCGATATCTTGCGAAGACGACGCTAATAAATGTTAATCAAATTTATTCACGATTTAGTTCTTGCACTATTTTTCATACTTGAAAATTTATCGTGGTAGTCCTCGAACAGATGGTGGATGTTTTTTCATCAAGAGCATCTTTCCGGAACTGCGCGTTTCGTATTATTTTTCATTAATGTTAGATTCTGGAATTTACGGCGGAAATTTTACTCAGAATCCTGAAAAAATTCACTTCTTCACATAACGCTGCAAATAAAACCCATTTCCCTGAATTTCTTTTGCGTTGAGCATACATGTATTGAAAGGAATATGGGGAAGTGCTTTCAGCGCGAACCCCTCAAGACTCCTGGTTATGTATAAAGCTGAATGAAACCTTTCATTACAAAGAATCCTATTTTTGTTTATTTCGTTCGTAATTTGCATTAAAACACTCTTCGCTCAATTTTCTACAGAGATTTCGGAGATGTTTGTTTCAGTTTTTGCTTCGTTTAAGATTATTGCCTTCGACTGGATTATTCTGTCTCCTGCAGGATTTTAACAGAGAACTCTTACATATGAATGGCAAAGACGCAACTTGATTTAAATAAGCACAGCTTTGACTTTAACTGATATTTTGAAGTTATGATGCAATTTCTCGTAATTCAATTTTCTAAAACTAGATTCCATAGGATTTTTAGACTAAGTTTAAATGTATAATTTTATATATTTCACAATTCATCCATGTACCTATCAGAAATATATGTTGCTTGTTGTTTTTTAAACATATAGATAAGATTAGTTATTTCATTACTCACGATTTATTTTATATACTTTTTTACGCGACAATATGCCAATTCCACCAGAAGGAAAGCGATGTTTATATGAAAATGCACCTTTTTCGCTTTTTACTTGCCTAGACCAAATTAAAGAAAATTAAATATGCATATTAATGAATATTTGATTTTTATTTTTCAAGCCTAACTGCCCATTCACAATGGACATAAGACATAAGAACGAGCGCATAACATAATTTACGTTTTTGGTCTGTGTCTGGCTTATGCTTATCTACGTTCACAGTGGACAGAGTGAACTCTGTAAGAATTGTTAAACTGCGCAAACGCAGAACGGAATAACTCCCGGCTAAACATAGAAGCGGCTAACTTCAAACTGAGTCAATCAAAATATCTAACCTACAATTTCATACGATATTCGAAGTTGACAACTTGCAGTACAAAACAGACTCGCAGTGTGAAGCTTTGATTATAATTTATATAATATAATCAAAGGTGTGAAGTGCCAAGTGTCAACTGTCAAAGGGAATTCAATAGCAGCATTCAAAAGTCCCTAGGTTTTAACATAATTTTGACATAATTCGTGCACAAAGTTGAACTTATTTCAACTTTGTGTACGCACTCAAGGATTACATAAAACGTTCATAAGCATAAGAATTACGTCCGTCCACTGTGAACAGGGGTATACGTTTTCCATCGTTTCAACTTTATGTATTTATGTAAGCTTTATGTACTTGTTATGCCTTATGTCCATTGTGAATGGGCAGTAAGCTTCTACTAAGGTCTATCCGGCAAATAGCGACTTTCGTGCTTTATCCACGTTTCATGACCCTTAGACTACGAAAAAGGAGGTCTCACGTTACCATTTGTCCTTCGTCTGTCTCGTCTTTGTCGTCTGTCGGTCTATGGTCCGTATCGATTTTTATTAGACAGGCTTTCAAAAACTATGCTATACCAAAATTTGTCTTATCATCCACACCAACAATCTGATGACAACGCCTGACAAATTATTAATTCCATTTTATAAAATAACATATTCCTCCACTTGTGGTTTATGAATCCGCCTTGGCTTTTTAGAAGAAAAATCAAAATTGTATAATACAATTTAAATTTGAAACTGCAAATCCGAGCGCTCTGAAATATTAAAAAATGTAAACGTTTTAACGTTGCCGTAAGGTTGACAAATTATTGTTAATAAAGTTTTTGAAAATTTCAACCCAAGAATTCATTTATTGTATTTTTTATTTGGTATTTATGTGGTTATAAACTGATTAAAAAAGTAACCATTATTGTTAATTTAGAGGGGTCTAGTACATACCTAATATTCAATTAAATAAAAGTATGTTTTGTATTCCGTTTTTTGAAGACGTCCAATTACTATACCACGTTTACAATGAAAAGAAAGTTACAAATTGTTCCTCCAATTACGTTTTTATTCCCGTTTTCGGTGTATCTTTCCAACATTTAACAAGCAATGCATTACATTTTGTAATAAAATACGAAAAATAGAAAACTGGTTTTAAACGTTATGTTCTATCGCAATTTCGTATTACGAAACAATTAATTTGGAAGTTGTTGCCTAAAATAATTTACTAGTTCGAGTATTTGAAGTTTCAATTTAAATTGTATTGCAACGAAACTCTTCGTTTCAATTATTGTGTGTTTTTATCGTGTTACCGTAATTTAAAAAGTTGTTGAGGTGGAAAGAGTGGAGTAATTATTACATATTTCGTGCTTTTAACGGTCGATTTCAATTTCACGCCACTTTTTGATCGTCCGATATTTCAACGAAGTCGTTAGTTTCGAAATGGTTTTGAGTCACTATTAGTATCACCAATGGATAAAACGATATATACTTCGAAAATATAAAAATGTTTCAGTATTGCTTCAGTTATAAAACGTCCAATAGCGGCAGAAATCACTTGTTTACGCTATTCACGTTTCTTATTGGGAGAATATCCGGTATAGAGGAGAGAAGTCTACCTACAATCTTTCTAGAAAATCGTGAAATATGCACTATTGGGAGGTGTCCATTAGAGTGGTTTTATTGTTACAGGAAAACGGATAGTAAGAGTTACGTATATCACGCTTACTTCCATCCACAATAGCATATATTTTTTCTCTGAAATTAATCAAAAGTTGAAAACATTATTTGAATGTGTTTCTTTAAAGTTAAATTGTTTCAACACTCTATTGCTGTATTCCCTTGTATATATTTATCATAATAATTAATGGCGATAATTATTGAAATTTATTAAATACCTAAGTAATTGACATCATATTCCAAAATGATCAGTGTTTAAATGCAACGTTTGAAATTCACTAGTTCAACGTATTTTATTACTATCATGTTTGACCTTTGTGTGATTAAATAATCTCTTCTTTTTGTTCAACTGAAAGAAGAGCCATCTTTATCAAGTTTGGGAGGAAATATTGCTAAGGGCCACAAGGTGGATGAGATAGAGCCTCCGCTTCTGAAATCACAATGAAAGCAAACAAAATATATTAATGTTACCTTTTCGTTAACGGGTTGCAGTTCGTTTAGGGAGTTGGAGGCTGGAGTTAATCTAGCTTTGGTGGTGTGCCTCTCTACGGTTTCGCTTCGCAAGATCGCCGATTCTCTTGGGATTTCTGTTCGACTTGGCGTAAAAAACACAGAAAAGACTTTGGCAGTGAGTCTTTGACTTCGGATGGCTACTCGACAAGATGTAGAGGCTGCTTTGATGTTTCGCTGTTAAAAGATCTGTCACTTTGTTGAATTTAGGTGTATGGGAATATCGGTGATGTTTTATCTTTATGCAGTCTTTCTGATAATCGGTCAAGGGAGTAATAGGATTAAAAGCAGCATCAACATTAGCTTGAACAGGAAATTAGATTATATGGGAAATCAACGAGGTGGGATTAACATAGTAAGGAAGAGGAGAGGAAATTAAAATGGAGGTTAGGAGAAGCTGAATCAATCACAAAAAAATTTATAATTTTAGAATGGCTTATTAAGAAGTGATGGATGATGAAGAATGGTACACCCACAAGTGAATATTTTTTGAAGTGTGTATTAAAAAATCTGGGACGTTATTTACACAAAACTTCCCTCGCTTGTGAACCCTAATCAATACTCCACGCATTTTAGGGTGTATTTTTCAATAAAAATTGCTTCAATCAATATTTGAAACCATCGTCTTTTCGAGGTTGATAAAACAAACGATAATTTAAAGGAGTAATCGATGGTAAAATGTATATTCAGATATGAGTTTTTGAGACACCTTTTACATAGCACTATTTTAAGTGTGTGTAAGTTCTTTTTTGTGGAAAATGATTAAAATAAATTTGGTTTTACCATTTTTAAAATAATATTGAGATATAGATACAGAAAATTTTCAATTAAATATACCAGTATTGGAGAATATACCAGCAGTTTATTTATTTTAAGAATTTTTAAATAAACGTAAAATGTCAAATTGTCAATTAGGCAAGGCAAATTACGTGTTATGTGAAAAATAAAAATTTTGTTCACAAGCTGCAAGCGCATCCTTGCTAGAACGTCATAGATCAGCAGCAGAGAAACTACTCAGAAAAGGGATGACTGAAAATCTAATGGGTGCATAGCGAGAAATCGAGAAATAGAATTTAATTAATTTCCCCGTTTGGTTAACACTATTTTATTATGTGAAGTGGTGGAGCTTTTATAGAAAGCATTAAATCTTCTCGTCGTGTCAGGAGTTTATGAATGGATTGGAGAATCAATCCAAGTTTAATTTTCTGCTATATTAAATAATAAAGCAAATACGAATGATTATACTAAAAAATATCGCGTCAAAATTAGGTTTACTTGATAATGGGCAAATTGATTTGTGGCCCCTGGGGAATAACTTTGTGAAAATTAAATTTGCGGTTTAAGAAAAATGCAAAATCGGAATATTATACCGACTTTGTGATGATTCCATCCCCAGAAATCCAACCAGATTATAAAATTATGAAATCCTGGAAGCAAACAAACTTATAACTCGATTTGACAGCATTCTTTCTTGAGTAACCCCGCCGTTAGTAAGCACGGAATTTGAAATTATAATATTTCTCTAGGTGTCGGGCCTTATAAAGGGATGTGGAAAAAAGTTTCGAAATTATATGGTAATAAAATATAACGGATCTGTGAGAGGGTGGATATAAGACGCATCAAATATGCTAAACCCTGCAGGTGCAGGAATATTTTTCCCCGTGGTTTGGCAGACCTGTAATGAAGTCAAGAAGAGTGCGGTTTCTGACAGTGGCTCCGACGTCATGTCGGCACTTTAGACGCAGCCACCGGCGGCGCTGTTTTAGACAGTGTTTTACATAAAGACTCGTTCAATTTTGCCGTTCAGCGGTTGCACTTTTATTGCTACTCAACGAGGGACACGTTCGAAACCAATTTCATTTCTTTGACTCTTGTCGAACACAAAGACTCTTTATATCACAATAAAGGATTTAATATTCGAGTAGAGAGCTAACGCTAACCTCACTGCACTGTGCATCAAATCGGTCCAGATTAATTTGGGACTGGCTGGACAGAAGAGAGTCGTTAAATATTTTATCGTTTCTGTTTGCTTTATTCTGAGTAAAATTTGACCTTCGTGCTTGTGAAAGACTTCACTATGTGTTTAAAATAATAGGAAATACACAAAAGCACGACAAAGACAAAAAATGAATGACTAAATATGCTATATACGACAAAAGTGGTTGAGGCACCCACAAAATAACTAAAATGCATGACGAAATGCCTTAAATTTGCTAAATATTATAAGTTTTTAAACTTCCAATACGAGTGCTATGTATTCGAGTATACAAGATGAATCCAAGTTTATGATTCCAGAAAAACAAAATTTTCTGTGTTCAATGGATATTTCGAACCATATAGCACTATAGTTCTTGTCAGATTATAGTGATTCAGTTTATAAAAACTCAAGGTTAAAATATTCAAAGCTGATGCAATACTTATACATTCACGAGAAAAGTTAGGTAGATTTGTCAGATTTGAGTGATCTGTGGTTGTACAAATTAGGCGCAGAGATCTATTTACGTATTCGCTCGCGATGCATTTATTTTGTGGTGGAAAAAATTATCAGGCGGGAAGCTTATTATTTTGTCTTAAATGTCAGTTTGGCGTGCAGAGTATCCATTATGTCGGACGAGCAATTCTCACCTTTGAGTTATCTCTTTTAAACAAATAAAGATTACTGATTTAGAAGTGAGGAGTAGCACACAATGATCAACCGATAAGGCTTCCGTGTGCTGCTCTATGCATAATAGCCATAATAGCCTTATTAACTTCCAGTGTCGGGGTCGTCATTTCACAATTTCAATTTCAATTCAATTATTTCGATAACTAGTGCTTGAAAGTTTTTCTATGGAAAACCTGCTTTGTGAACAGGCTCAAAAAAAATTATACTTATAAATAATTACGTTATAGAATAAATTAAAAAAAAGTTGATTGGTTCAAAATCTTGTACGTGTATAATATAGGGACAACCTGTTGGTTATCAACTTATCACGTATCACTGGACAGCGGAGAAATGTTGAACCATGGTTAATGTTGGTACGGTAAATTGCATATTTAAATTTTTTTGTTACTATTTTAGAAATAGATTGCAATAATTTTGACACACTTTTTCCGTTGTTCGAAATGTCCGCAGGTTTTTTACAATTGGTCTAAGGTTATATAGACTGTACGCTTCAATAAACCGTTCCTTTAAAAATTATAAAATTAAATTTTTTGTGATAACCTCTATGAATTAAAAAAATATGGATAAGAGCAGTCACAGTTTAAAAAGAAAAAACAAAGTCCTATGAGAGGTTCGAACGCTTGACCTTCGGCATATGGAGGAAACGATTTTTCAACATCGACAGAGGGTACTGGAGCAAATTTTAAATTCTCTATAATATCTGGGTCTATATCCACATTTACCACTTCTCCTCCCAAAATTTTACTCACAAGCAACAAGGTATCAAGAAGCCGACATTTTTTTCTAAAACAGACTTAAATTTCTGAAAAACTCTTCCACCTATTTTACCTTGAACATTGGATAGTTTTTGAAAACAATTTACCACCAGCTGAATAGTGTCTACAAGTGCGAAATGTTACATTCATGTTTTAAAATTGTATTAGCAACTATGGAAAAATTAGCTGAAATAAATACCAGTTGAGATGGCAATTCTGTTTTAGCAAGAATTGTTTTAGATTCTTTAATAGAGGTAACCTTATCTCATTACCAAAATTCTTAATTGCACTGTAGTTTTTGGTATAAAATATAACTTCATTTAACCATGTTCCCAACCTAGTTACAACAGGTTGTGGAGGCTAAGCATGTAATATGGATTAAGCGAGGAAAACATATTTTTAGGTTGGATGAAGATTTGCACATGTATGTAACACCATCTGATGATATTCATACGATACAGGTTCCGGAAGAAAAAAAGTTTGTTAAACCTTTATGAATCAACCTTGTAATGGTATTACTATTTGTATTTTTCAAAGCATTTGTGCTAATTAAATATCAAGTGCCACATTTTTCTCTTTTCAAAATCAACAAATTTGCGACATAACGTCCACATGAACCGATTCATCGAGGAATATCAGCACTGAGGAATGCGTCACACAATTCTAAACAATATTCTTGATCTGTCATCTTCTGGATGCTGGATAAAGATTCTGTGAGCAGACTTTGTGACTTCACATTAGTAGAATTCTTCAGCTTATATTTGAGAAGGCTTGTTCCAATATGCTGGGTTATCGAAAACTTTTCATAGGCGATTTGAAGAATATATTGCGCATGCTTTACTTCTCGCGCTTAATTGAAAGCAATAAGATATTAATTAAAGAAACTGTTTGAAATTGGAACTTATAAAAATAGATGTCACAAATTCAAAAATATAGCAATGATAAAAATTTGGATACCTTACTTACCTTTTTATAGCACACATTCGAAAAAACGGGTTGAAAATTTTCATCTAACTCTAGTTCAGGATACTTTTTTATCAGCCGAAGCAGCAAGAACTTTCGGCATTTCACTTGTCAATACAAAATAAGGTCTGACAAAACCAAAAATAAAATGGGTAAATGACAAAATGAGTAATTTCTAGAAGGATGATACCTGAAGAGTTACATAAGAGAGAATTAAGATAATTTTAAACCGGATGTGACCTATCTAATATACCAATAAACAGAATGGCTCCAGTTAGGATTAGGATGTCTTAATTACTGGTTTTTTCAGGTACCCGAAATGTCGTGGTATTTGCTGAATAAAGGAACAATTAGAAAATTTTGAAAATATGTGCAAAATATGTATTTTTTAAACCCATTCTAAAAAAAAAATGTTATTTGGCTAGAAAATTTTTTTTTTTAATGTGCCGTATTTTAAGGAATATACATTTTGCATACAATCGGAGCCTTAATACTAAATAAGATTTAATTGTTAATATCGATAAGGCATAAAACCAAAGAACGATTCCTCGCTTAAAGAGAAAATAGGTTTAATCTATAATAGTTCAGTTTTACAAGAAAACCACCATTACTTGATGTAAACCGCTGTATAAACTGCACACAGACTAGAAAAATTAATTCCACGACGGCGATGAGTAGAAAAGAGAACTACTACAAACGAATTACGAAAAAGAATAAACCGTTTGGGTTTTTTTTTTACTAGAGAGATACTAGCATACTAGTCTATTAACTTATACACTCTATACAACAATATTATTTTGATTCGTAGTAGAGGAAGAAGTAGTGTCTTACTTATTAGAGTATTATTTTAAAGATTGTAGAGCCTGAAATACGCTAAAATCTTGTTGGTCACATCAATGCTGCTCAGAGACTTTAATACATAGACTGGCTGTGTCAGGAAAAACGTGAAGTTTTTCGACCGCCATATTGCTTATAACCGTAAGTGCGCGAAATTTGAATTTTCCAGTCACAAAATGTAATTTAAAATGTTAAATAAAAAAGACAACAAATTGTAATTATTTATTTAGCATAATAATATCTATATGTATATGTAAATTCCTTTAAAAATATTAATGTCCTTGAAACAAAATTAATTTCGTGAATTTTTGTCTTAAAGAGATAGCTTTTTCACGCTCAGTACTTAAGCGGCACTCATAACCTATTCCGAGAGTCAAAAAATTTCTCAAAATTAATTTAAGCAATAAATTAAAATAAGAATTAACAACTAATCCATACTAAACAAATGTTCATTATGTAGAAAAAAAATTTATGGTCCTACTTTGCAAAGTTAAGGCAAACATTTTAGTTACCAAATCATTTTTAATGGCCATATTTACGAACAATCTCGTAGATTCCGACACACAACCACTTTTATTTCGAGGTCTAGAAACGTTCTGTGCTAGAAACTACTGCTGCTAACCACCACAACCTCACTTAATTTGACATAAAAGTTATAGCAATGGCGTCCATACTACCATGCGCCGTGGCTTCACGAAAATGCATTAGAAATGTTACTAACAGCCAGTCTATGTATTTAAAGTCTCTGATGCTGCTACTTTCGGTATACGTTAAAATGTAAAACCACTTTTCTAAATATGCAATTTGCCTGTGTTGTACTATAGCAAGAATTTTTCCATATTTTACGTTGCAAATACAGATAAAATAAAGAGAATTACCGTCCACAAAGTCAAACTTAAAGTTTTTACATATATCTAATATAAACTATCTATTTCTGTAAATTAGTCAACAAAAAGTAGTAGTTTTCTCTACCAAATGACAACATCCTATGGTTATTATTATATTTCTCTTTATAAAAAAAAGAATGGTCCAATTCTTTTTTTATACAGAAATTTCTTTAACGGGAAACAGAAGTTTTCAATAAAGCGAGGGTTCGTCACAGTTTCTTCAACCTGGATGTCGTACCTATATACGAAGGTAGTTTAAAATATTTTAAGAACAGAAGAAAGCTGACATACGTTAACTTACAAATATTTATTTCAGTTGGGCAATCTAGGCATCTTGAGCCTCTATACGAATTCATCCGCCTAAACCAGTCCTTAAAGCAACCAGCCCTCGTTTCCTAGGGAAAATATATAAATTAATTTCAATTTGGAACGTTGAAATGACTGTTCAAATGACTGCAATAACCGTCTTTTCAGTTTTTCCGTAATTTTGTGAAAATAAAAAATCACAAAGAGCTAAATAGGGACTGGGGTGGGTGCCCCACTAATTTTACCGGGGTACCGCTTAAACAGTCGAGAGTTCGACCCGCAGAATGAGCGGGAGGATTGTCGTGATGAAGTTGAATGCCACGCAGTCCAGTCGTTTCTCCTCCAACAATCTGAACACTTGAGGGAAACAAGTGGTCACATACCATCCAGCGTTGACCCGCCTTTGCATTTCAAGAGGAACAGAAGCAATAAAACAACCTCTCATAAAAAAAAAACTAACGATGATTTTCTTCTCAATATTGTGGGCTCTTTTCACTTCTGTTCGTCGATCTTCAAATTAAAACGCCTAAATTTTGGGCTGCTGCTTTGTTTCTCAGTCAAATGGATTAACCTAGGTGGTATCACCTGTATCAGTTTTTACAGCACGTTTGAAAATTCCATCGTCAAAGCGATCAAGTATGTAACGGCATCAGTCCATACTAGTGCCTTTTGGTTCCTGATTTCACCCATCGCGATTTTTTTAGTCGTAAGTGTTGTTGCAAAATAGTGTCTACTATGCCTATTCATCACTTAGAATGTGCTACATCTCGTGATATATGAGTTGCCAATTATTACTTATTAATTCTTCCACAGCATTCACGTTTTTTTGTATGACTACTGTTCCAGTCGTATACTTCTTTCTCGTCTACTAAAGATGTCGATTGCGTTGAAATCTCCGTACAATGGTACATCATGCTTTAGAAGGGCTTTCATCGACAAATGTCCTCTGGTTCTCAAATCAATGCGTTTCTCTTATCCCAACCGTCAAATCGTAAAAATATAGCTTGAAAATATTCTGTATTTAATGACTTCTCAGTCATTACACATATAATTTCTGGGGTAAAATTATGCACCAGCTTTCATGTTTAATTTATTTCTAAGTTTTTTTAGGGTACTGTTACCGTCGAGCTTTTTACATGTTTAGTTTTACAGTATTGCACTTAATTTTAGCGTCATTTTTAACTTGCAGAGTTGGAACGTTTTGATTTGGTTTCGGAGTTAAAATGGCTTTAATTTCGTTCCCCAGAAGATATTTTATTGTGGAGTTATAAGAAAACATGATATTATCATCGGAGAGGGTCCTGTCGTCTACAGTTTAATTATTATTGTTCTTTTAATAAATTTGATTGTTCAATTTTATTTGATAATTTTTTCAACAATTATATTAAAATAAAGAGTGTGCCTTGCTGAATGTTTGTAGTGAGATTTCCTTATCAAATTTTCTATTAATATTCTGCTCTCTCTATTACAAATTAAGGTTCCGATTTGGAAATAAATTTTGTCCCATAATAACTGTTCGATTTCTAAAAACAATTCGATTTTTTTTAATTGAGAGAAAAATGTATTTTTACTTGAAGGATTACTACTCCTAGAATAAATACAACGTTAAGCTTTCGTTTAATATTGAACTTTCGTTATAATTAATTTAAATACTTAATTAAAATTTTGATTTGTATTTTCAGTTTATTCTTCTTTATTTATTCCGCTGTTCTGAAACACATAAAGGCAAGTAAGGCAACATTAACATAGTGATCTGAACTTCTGGTATAAAACCAATAAATGCTGCTAAAACATGTGCACAACATTGAAAAAAAAAATACACTCACAAAAAGAACTGTTCAGAATCGATTTTTCCAACTTTTCTTGACCTCACATCTGCATTTATTAAATGTTGCAGGGACCGCCGTCTTCGATGCCAAATACGACCGACAGTTTTCGTTGAAACCGAGCTAAAGATTGCATGACGCCGTGCTTAAACTTCCCATTTACTCTTACTCCAAGAAGGAACTGGTAGATGACCTGACGAGTTTTTTCTGTAAAATGAGGTTTTTGTCCACACCTGCGTTGTAAATAAAGTCTCTTCAAATTTGTTTAGAAACAAAGAATTCTTATTGTTACCAAAACAAACAATTGCCAAGTTTTTTTTGAATCAAATGTATATTTAGCAAACGACAGAAATCGGACACTTATTTTGGAACAGAGGGGGTAATAATTAGTGGATCCAAAATTCCATACCCCTCAGTGGCTAGTTTCAAAGATTTATGATAGAACCGCCAGCTGATGACAGATGACAGACAACAAACCGACAAATGTGGTAGACCACAATTTTCATATTTTCCAAGCTGTAAAATGTAGAAAAAAAATAAAATTATCATCAAAATCATCAGAAATTTCAAAAACCGGAATAACTTAATATGAGATACATAATTTTTATGAATTTTTATCAATTACAAGAGGAGTACCTACTTAATTTAAAATACATTCTAACACAACTAAAATCGTATACAGAGTTGTCGAGTGTACAGTTCTGCTATTTTAAAACAGAAAACATTTGTAATTATCGGAACACTTTCGTACTATAAAAACTCTTAAGATGACTGTAAATTTGATCCTATCAAGTTAGAAAAAAAGAAAGCGTAGTGGTTGTATGTAATTTATAAGTTTAGTTTTAGTTCAAGAAATTGCCCCGTCATTAATCTCGTCCGAACCATAGTAAACGTTTTTGCCAAAGCGTTTTCATTGGGGTGTTTCTCAAGACGCAGGGTTCCAGATAAGATTGCCACTGAATCGAAATGACAAATGAACCAGGAAAAGCTCACAATTCAGAGATCTCTGCGTGACTATTTATTTTATATTAAGTAAGCTAATCCTGAAATGACCACAGTCAGCACGAAACCCCATCTCGAGCCATTATTTTTATTTATTGCAGAGCGAAAACTACTTACGGAATAAATTCACTAATAAAAACTGACAAAATTTTATAAAATCGCCATGGTAGGCAAGCATGTTTCTACGTTTTTTTTTTCAAAAATATCATAAAGAATGGTTGCAGTGATTTCCACGCATACAGTTTACAGAAAAATTTGGTGGATTTAGAACAGTCGCCAGATACTTTCCAATTTTATGAAAAATTAAGGTATCATGACAAGTAAAAGACACAAAATACGACAGATTAGATAAGTCCTATGAAAAATATTAGCAAGATATCGCCAAATTACTTCGTAAAAATTTGTGGTGCTATTTATTAACAAGATAGTTTTGTCCCAGTTTGAGATATTTTCTGAGACTGCTTATATTATAAGTTTAAACGAGTAAAGGCGAATGAAAAATATTAAAATTGTTAAATAAAGAACAATAAGATCTAAAAATCCGATTCAAAAATAGTTTAGAAATTAAAAATACCGTAAACAAAGAAACGATGTCAAAAAGCAATTTTAACATGCGCACCCTTGTGAAATGGAGTTAATGATAGAACGTACAACGATTTGTCCTGCTGGAAGCGCTTCAAGAAGTACTTTTGTGCAACAGGGTCCGGTCCTGCCAGAAGGACGTAAAATTAGGTGCCCTGTCCTTCCGGCAGGACTTACGTTCTGATGTTGGTCACATGGTACGGCGCGCAAATTGACCAGAGGCGGCGGGGAAAGTTATTTTAATAAATAAATGGATTTATAATAATATAATATCCTTAAAAAAAACAAATTCACATTTAAAAATAAACTTTATTATCAGAAATGTAAGAAATCAACACTATTTTTGCATATTGTAATAAAATAAATTGTATAACAAAAGGCTTTTTTAAGCAGGAATTCCATTTCGGATGTGGTAAACAAAACAGTCTCTGCCTGTCTGAGGACTACACATTACAGCCCTTTCTCCACAAGGTACACAAAAATATGATGCCTTTTGCTGCACTTTTTTGATTCTGGAGCAAATAATACATTTTCTTTGAATGCGTTGTTTATTTGGGTTTGTGGAACTCAACGGCTTTAAAACATGTGGATCGTTATTATTATTGGAAACATCTAATTCGTGAGGAAGGGACTGATGTCTATCCACATTTCTTTTTTCCGTTGGTCCATTGATTAATTGTATGGCCAGATTTTCTGTAAAAGTTTGATGATCTACATTTTTAGAAGCAAAATAATTATATGCCAAAAAAGCATTCGTTTCTATTATTCCAAATAAACTAGCATACATTCTGTGCTCCCAATTTTGTGTATTCCATACTGTTTCTAAAGATAGTCCACTTTGACGTATGTGGTTGTGAATGTCAATCGCAGGGGCTCCATCAAAGTATGTTTCAACCAGTTTTGGGCGTTTCACTGATTTATAATACAGATTGCCTTCTTCGTCGAATCTTCTTTTTTTACACGGTTCCCCGTCTATTGTGGTCCCACAGCTACCAATAAATGTGTGAACTTTTCGATCTCTCCAAGCAAGAGCTATGAGTTTTGTGTTGTTAATTTCTGCGGTAGCAGTTGCATATCTTCCCTTTTCTTCAGGGCATTTGCTTTTTATTATTTTTGAAGGATAATTTGTCGTAGCGACTTTGACGATCCCTAAGAAATATAATCCCCTTTTTCTCAGCTCAACAGTAGTTTTTACTGATCCAAACCAAGCATCTCCAATTATCATTCTGCTCGTTCCATGCCATTTTTGAGTGAGACGTAAGGTGGTAGCTGTTCCCGCGCCCAATTCTCTTTGCCATCTTTTTTCTTGCATTGCGTCTTTTCCTTCGTTTATTTCCATCTGCAACATAATGCGCGTTTGTGCGTCAGCCAGTGTTTTCATTTCACAACCGACGCCTTTAGGTTTTCTTTTGATTTTTATAACAGCCGGCATTCCATTTTGATGTGCTCCTTTGCCATACCAAGAAAACATGGATTCGTCGCAAGTTAGCTTGTAGCCAGCAGTCATGATACTTGGCCATTTTTCGTTTAAGAAATTAACTAAGGCCCGGGGCTGAAACCATTTATCGTCTCCAACATCTTCGTCGGGATTGGCAAAAGATAACGCGTGCATAATTTCTTCAAACCGGTGCAATCCTAAGCCAAATCGTTTTCCAAATGCAGCGGGAGGAAATACGCCAGTATCTGTATTTTTCCAGTACTTTCGTCTTGGAGTTAGTGTATTAACACTCATTGCCAGTAACATTCCTATAAATTTATACAAGTCTTGTCTGGAGATTGGTTTTCTGCCTTGTGCCAATTTTAAATTAGTGTAGCGTAAGATTAAATTGAGTTTTTCTGTAGGGAAAAATAATTCAAAATAATCGTGTTCACTCATATTCATCATATCAGTTGTGGTTAATTTTGGTTTATAATAACCTTCTTTATATTCATCATTTTCTATATTTTCTGTAAACGTCCATTTTGTCGAGTGTGCCAGAATTGTATCGTTCTGTGTTCGCAAATCGTCTTCATCAGAAGATGAAGAGCTTGATGAAGAGTCAGATGTGTCTGAGAGTTCATATCGTCGACTTCGTGAAGGCCCAGCCTGTGAAATCAAAAATATAAGTTATAAAGGTTTTAGAAAACAAACATGTCGCAAACAAATTAGAACGTGTCTACAAAGAATTAGAGATCTATTAATACAGTACTTTTTTGAGAAATTTCTTTCAGGTGTTATGTTGAAAATTTCCGATTTATATATACTTTATGATTCGATCCATTGACACGCGAAAAGCAAAACATTATGTATGAAGTGCACATGAAAGAAATTATATATATTTTGCAAAAGACGAATACTCCTGAATACTAAGAGAAATGAGAAAAGTTAGTAATTTATACATATAAAGTGTTAGTAAGTAATAGACAATATGAATATAAGATTTAGACGTAGGATACCTGAGGTGTACTGGCACCATCACCATGTGAACTTTGTACTGTTAGAAAAAGGAATATTAATTAATAATTTAAAATTAGTGTTGATGTATTTAAAAATTTAAATACATATTTTTCTTTTAATTTTTTATTAATCTATATTATTGTGTGCAAAATTTAGTTAAATTATTATTATTAGCGAATTGTAACAAAACAATAACATTGAAAGCATAATTTACATACCTTTTTCAATCTTGTCCAGGTCTTGAAACCGTACTTTGGTTGTTTTGCTATCAATATCCCATACTATTGATATTTTATCATTATTTTTAGCAGTAACTGTCCCCCAACATAACGCTGTCGAAAAATTATCACCAAAATAGCACCTACTCCACGAGTTGTCACTGTCTTTTGGATCAAACTTGGTAGCACGTATGGCTACGCGCGTACCTAACGAAATCTTCTCCATGACTGGCAAATTTTGTCACAGAAACGTGATTTTTGCATGCCTGAACAGGAAAAAAATCCAGTTTTTTCCGGATGTATAACAGAGTCTTGCTAGCAGGCCAGAAAGTTCTCTTATAAGCGATTTAAACTGGTAGGACGGAGAGGACTGGGAGTCCTGCTGGAAGGACGTTGTACGTTCTATCATTAAATTATGAATTTACATTGTAGTGTAATGTGAAAACCCTCCCATTCTAATGGAGTGTTGTTACTGAATTTTTATTTTTATTAGGCCAGAGTTTTTTAACAAGCGTCTTATAATATAACATTAAAAACTAATTAATATACAGCAGAGGTGAATTAACCCTAAATACAACAACAATATTGCTGGAATACAATACACTTTCTTCGACATATTAGTACGTATAACCACCAGTAGATTTCATCACACGGTAAAGCCTTGTTTTTGCACCTCATTACAGTTTGCCACAGTTTTCTTTAGTCTGCAACAATTTTTTTATCCACCATTTGTTTGTCCCAGGGCATTTTCAACGAAAGCTGATTTTCTGTTCAATCTTGTGTGAAATTATCCGCAAAACTGCTTTCGAATCCGAGACGATGGTGAAGTTCTGGGTTTGGTGTTAATATTTTAAGGTCCGCACGAAAGTGCAAAGTTTTCTTTAATAATCTGAAAATATTGTAGAAGTTTTTGGAAACCTATGTTTGGGCAATATAATAAATTCTTGAAAAAATTGCCTCAGATCGATTCTGTCCGAGAAATGAATGATCATTACTTGATGTTGGAGTGTTGGTCTAAAGTTTGATAAACTGGCGTACAAAGTGTGTAGTCAGAGTATTATATTTCTCTTAATTTTTGCATATATAGATGAAATTAATTTCAAATACATATATAAAATTTTGTTTTCAATTTTTAAAAGGTAATTAATTGCGTTGCCATTATGAGGCAACTAATAATTAAATATAGTTGAGACAAAGAAAAGGAAATATATTTCCTGCGTGATGCCATTGTGTTAGGTAAAAATTCATCATGTGCAATCCTGTTAGGGTGCAATGTAACGTCGAATATTCAGATGGTTATACGCCAGTTTTGTATAATTCAGTAGGAATAGGCGGTGTATTTTTTCTGTAAAATACTTTTGAGGATTTCTCGGGACAAGCCGTATCGAAAGTTATGAATGCATTAGAGCCTTAGGGACGTGTTCGACTTTATCCTATTTCGAGCCAATGGGGTGCAACCTTCCGATCACTCGGCTATACATTACAGTGCTTTACAAATTGTGTGTAGATGTTTGCCCTCGACTTTACTAAATAAAATAAGTCAGCACAGAATGGAAATATTCATAGAAAAACGTCACGTATATAAGGACTTAACAAAACCCTGATTTACGAGCTCCAGATAAATAATGAAGACTCGGAGAATTTTTTTTCGTTACGTTTAAAAAACATGGAGACAGCCGTAATTTTCTAAGTAAAGTAAGACGATTACGATTTTATCGGCCATAATTCTTCCTGCCAGGGCCTATTTCGTTTAAGTGCGCGCTCTGATCCTTTCGGAAGCATTTAATTCCTACGTAATGCCGTCGTCAAGCTACTGTAATACACAAAAGATGATTATTGTGGCTAATGATTGACAAATTAGAGTGAGAAAGAGAACGCAGAACGTTTGTAATCCTCAGGGTGACATTATTAAGTGTAAGTCTTTCGCGTTGCGGCAACGTCGACTTTGAAGAAGTTGCAGACATTTTTCTCCGGAGGTACTCAAGCCTGATTAGGAGACGTGGTCTCCATAGCAACTGTTAGCTCCAATATCCTTCCAATGACGACCGCCACACCGCTACATGACGAGCCCGTTAACACCTGCGAGCGTGCCTTGAAATCCAACAGACACTTCCTGCTCAACTGAAAATCGAGATCCGAACTGACCTATATCATTTATTACGGGACCCGAAACTGTTACGAACAAGAAGAGGCATGCCCAAAAAGCCGTGCTAGAATCAGCAGTCTTGCATTGTGTATAAAGTTACCACAACTCCAACCAACTTAGATAAAGTCAGCTCGAATCAATATTATTAAATTTACAATATAATGACTTTTATGGAAAATTTAAAACAATATGCAGTGACTAGAAAAATCATTATTTAGTTACTCGATGTCCAGCTAGGAACTCACGTGTTTAGAGAGAATAAGACAAATTTGAACACTAATAAAACTATAAAATATTTTTATCCTGCCATAACGGTCTGCTCGGCAGCTCAAAATCAATGGAATGGATAGCAGTAAAATATAAAATGCAGGAACGTTGCATCTGTTTGTTTTGAGTCCTGATCAGTCTAGTAGTTGTAACTAATGGTGTTTCTAAAATTTGCTGTAATCGCGAATAAATGATTTTTACCTACTCAATGAAAATACGAAGAGTCCATGATGGGATCGATAACTGTATTATTTGTATGCCATAACAGTACGTTTTACGAAAAAACTAATCATTAGTAATCAATTATATGGCATGGTATTGTCTACATCAATGCTGTTACAATAAAGATGTTGTGTTGTCTGCACAAGTCTATTTGCTTTTGTAAGGTAAACGGTTTATAATAATACATTTGGATTTATTTTGCAAATAAATCCGTCTAAAAGTTGCTGTATTTTTAGAGAAATTAAATCTAAATTTGACCCTTAACTTAACTTTTTTAGTTTTAAATAAACATATTTTGGAACCGTGATTTTGGTGTTATAACTTAAGTAACTGAACAATAATTAGAAAAAAATTAAATAAAAGTATAGTAGTCACCATGATTAGTTAGTTTTTTCTAAATAGAGACAAAATTTTACAAAAATAACGCATGTTCTTTTGCTAACAATGACATAGCAAAACTCAGATTCATACAATGCTTAATCTTTCATTATGCCATTTTGTAATGTATAAATGGATCTTGAATAATGCAAAAATCTAAATCATTTAAGGTAGCCATTATTTGTCTAACCATAAGACAAACAGAGCATATATAAAAGGCGATTCTTAAATTCATCAGAATACATGAACCGGTAATAGATCTCATCAAATGTACATTTTTCTATGTGGCATTTTGCCGAAATTTGTAGGGAATAAAAATCCGTATTCCATCCGCAACGAGTCTTTTATTCTAAGAAGTACCACCTTTGTTCGTAACATGGATATTTTCTCGTCGTCGCAACGACAAAAAGATTTCGACAATCAATATTATTCCAGTTTGTCACAAAACTGAGAAGTTCATTAATTCTTAACTTATATCCAATTTCGGTTTAAAATGTTCACCGCTGCAGCAACAACCGACATGATGCTCCTATATGGCAAAGCTGACGGGAATGCAATCGTGTTTATACGAAGAATATTTTCCCGGACGTACTCTAGATCGACTTTTGCAAATGTAACGCAGCATCTTTGGAAACATGATTTTTGTGCGCCCTGCGCTCAAGATTGGGGACGGCAAAGAACGGATCGCATTTTGTGGTTATGTAAGAGAGTTTTTTTTAATTACTTTTTTAACAGAACTCAAATTATGAACATAATTTTTCTTTGAGTTTTACTTGAAAGTGGTGATACAATTTTCAATTTTATACTTTCGTCCTCAGAATTAACAATTTGGATTTCACTGCTATTGGTTTTAGGCGATTTGCATCACTATTCACTTTCTCTTAGGTCCAATTTTAATAGAATTGGATCTGTAATTATTGTAATCTATAGTCGACTTACAGTAATAAGAAGCTTTAACTAAAGTTATAAATCATAACGGCAAAGAAACCCGTCGAGTTTAAGTAATTAATTCACAACAATAAGTAGCCTCGGTCAAACTTCTGCCTGTGATGATATTAATTTGCCCCGTTCTCTTATACATTCTTAAAGCGTTAATGTAAGAATACACAAATTACTTAAAGTCGACTGTTTTCTTTGTAGTCATGATTTATAATTTTTGTCAAAGTTTGTTATTACCGTGAGTCGACTATACATATGTATATGAAATGTTTGTCATCCACGAAATTAAAGGGTTGGTTTCGGGGAAAAAATTGGAATTAATGAATAAATGCACGTTAAAGTAAATGGTGCAAATCTAAGGCAACGATGAGGTATATTCAACACAAAATTTATCGCCGTTCATTGACTGCAACTTTATTGTTTGTAGCTGACATACTAATGTTGAAGATGATCCTAAAATAAAAGAAACTCAAATTTTTCAAATTCAAAATAACTTGGTACAACAAAAATCAAAATGACTTTGATCTAGAATAAATAGTAAGAATTTGCAGATTTATATCTAATATATGTACGAGACCAGGAAAAGAAAACAACCTTCACTCTCTTAATCTTCTGTATATTTCAGAAGACATGTGCCTTTCCAGTCTTTAGGGTTTTAATAGTTGTGGTCCACCGGAAGAACTGTATTTGTCTGCAGAAGGAACACGTGCGTAACACTTTATCCCCGTATTCATGCGAAGCGATGCTGTCGGTCTTCGAGAATATGGTATGACGTATGTGTCTTCAAAATAACTAAAGAATGTGAAGTATCCGAACTGTTTAAAGTTAAGCTTCTTGCGACACTAATGCTCTCACCAACTCGAACAATTTTATCAGCAAGGCTAACCTAATTTTGATTGAAACGGTTACTTTCAAACCGTACAAAATCATGCATCGCGTTTTGTTTAGCGAACATTTATGAAATTTACTAAACCTCGATCTGTGTGCGATCAGACGGGAAAATGTGGCATCAGCCACCCCACAAAACTGTAGGTATCTAGAGGAGCACATTACTCCTACGCCGTTCAAAGTTAAAACCCTGTGTGGGTAAAACCAATTCAGAATCGTCTATGCAAATTTGTCCAGATTGAAAAGTCACACTTTTGCTCCTAGTTGCACCGGGTACCGACTGTGAGAGTCATAAGTACTTCACACTTGGCGTCGAATTTTCGAAAAGACCTCATTTGTGCTGGTGTACGTATTACAACTCCACCTATTTTCCATGAGAATTTAGTCTTTGGTTTCCATCTCCAGTAAACGCATAGCAAACGATTCCTTGCCCATCAGTGTTCACTGTTCTAACACCGATCGTGCAACCCCACAGATCGGGAACTGAACAAAGGCTTTAATCGGTATAGGTCTTGGTTTTAGTTCTGTTTATAAAAAGAGCCTGCACAATGAAAGTATGTGGTTGACTTGATCGAAAGAGTCTGAGTTAATTTCGTCAGTCAATTGAGTTGTCCAACAGACATTTGTTCCGGATAAAACGATATTGCCTTTTGCACTGCCTCTTTACAGAGACTTGGCCTCGTCAAGAGGTAGGTATTACTTCAGTATGGAGGGTGTGAGAGGAGCAGTGTGATCTTGCCCGTGCAGTTCCCGGTAGGACATTTATTTTATGAGACAAAAAGTGAAAATATCCCTTCACTTGCTCTATGTTAATTTCCACCTTCTGTGGTACAGGCTGTTTTCACGAAGGGGAGCTATAGCGGAGGCCAACCAAAGCCTTCAATCCCATGTAAAAAGGCTGAGAATTTGGTACCGGGTACTTCTACCGTGTGGGTATTCAAGTGATGAGAGGCCTTGGGGCGGCTAGGCGTATGAGGAAGCCAGACTGTTGCATCGGCGGTGGCATATTTGTATCATAATCTGCAATGAAGAATCTTCCATCGCCTAGAGAAAGCGGCAAGCTGACTAACAAGCCAGTCCCACCCTATCCGAGCCAAAGGAGTACATCCTGAATTCAGGTGTGGAGTAGCACGGAACTCCCACGATTTGTTGTCGGACCGACGAGTATCTTTATAATACCTTATTAGACTTTTGGTAGTCATTTTAAGAAATATTTTTTTATTTATAAATCGTATTGTAAGAACAAAATGCACGCAATCTGTCTACATAGCCATTTGCCATTACGCGCGAAAGCTTTTTCTCGGTTGCATTATGTAGAAAACTTAACTTCTAGCTTCCAGCTTCTAAATCGAATAATTAATTTCGGAAAGTTCAAGAGTATTATATATATTATCAAGCATTGATAAGTTATGTGATCTGAAATATAGTCAAGTGCCACTAAATAATAATTGTAAACTAATAGTAATTGATAATATGTACCTATATGTATTCAGAAAATATATAGAAAATAATAGGTAAATAATATAATTGTAAATAAGAAATAATCTGATTAATGTTCAGGTTAGTGGGGGGGTCCTAAAATTGCGATATAAAAAGTATCAGTCAACTTTTTCTGAAAATACTGGTTACGTAAAATTATGTAAATTTTATGTTTCTATACGTTACATACACATTTATATATTATACACAGGACTGCTCCTAATATAATTTTTGTATAAAAAAAAAATTAATAACAATGACCGATCCTTGCCGTATTTTTCATAGAATATAAAATCGACGTTTTAAATATTATGTTATATGTATAACTTTTTACCACGCAAGTATTTCCTAAGAATGCCACAAGCAAATCATTAGGATGCAAGGGAGGTTTTAAGTTTGTTAAATTTTTTTCAAAAGATTTGACATTGTTTAACATCGTTTTTTCCGTAAAAATAATCCAAATGCGTGCAACACTGTTATGTTTCAGGACTGACAGAGATAACATCTATTGTGCTCCAACTTCCAGTGTATAAATCATATCCTATCTCTTATCCACTAGCAATATTTGAAAATTTTCATTATTTAGTCCATTTTTCATCCATCTAACTTTTGAAAACAGTGTAAAATTCTTTATCAAAATAAGTGTCATAATAATAGAACGATCTGTTGTAAGCAGTCATTTTATGAATTTCCATTTTGTAGTTTCGTTGTGCCCCACTGTAATTAAACTAAACTGTTTTGATTTTATTTTTTATATTTCAAGTGTTAAATAGATCGGTGAATTTGCCCTGTTATTGAGATAAAATTCACTGGTAATTCTTACTTCGTCGTAATTTATGAACTTTATTAATATTACAGGTGTCTTAATTACTATCACCTTTGATGGCATTATCATCGACAGCATTTATTTTTGTCCATTTAAATACAGATAAATGACCCCTCAATCTAGATGTTAATTAACCTAATTCTACGATCTTAAAACCAGTCAAATCGGGAGTCGTCCCCTCGGTAACTTGTTGCGTTTGGAGTGGCGTAATAATTGAAATGTTAATTATGCGCAGAAAAATGTGCCGATATTGAGTGAAAGTCATTTAGACATGAAGACGCTCTGCAACAATGCGGGCTTCAGTCGAATAACTTTATGTCAACAGCACATAAGAGAATGTTCAAGAACATAATGTGCCAGCATCCTCTCAGCCCAACCTGACACCCGGTACGTTGTGTTCAAGTGCAGTCTGCTTTTGTACTATGACAAAACACACAGCCATTACAACAATACATGTCACTCAGATGCAGAAGCCGCCCTTCCATTTTTAACACCCCGTTCGATGAAAGGGTGTAGAAAGCACGCGCCGCTTTCAATCATCAAAAAAAAAACGAAGCTTTATTCAATTTTTACATTGTTTATAAACACCAGAACATGAATGTTTGAATAGGGAAGAGACGTTTTTGTTGGATGTGGCGCATTTTTCATCTTTTTTTATGGTGAAATGCGAAACTAACAAAAACTTGCTTACACTGAAGCGGGATTGAGCCATTGCTTAAAGAGTTGATGCGTAAAAAACCTCGTCACAACTCCTATTATTTTCGTTTCCATTCTCTTCTTTTATGGTATACCTCGTTCGGTTAACCGAATATGAAACACGTGCGAAAATTATCACAGGGACTTGGAACCAACGCGAAGGCATTACGGAAACAAAGCTAATCAACAATTATTACGATATTGGGGGAGGCTGAAGCACGTTTCGCTCTGTATTGTGTTACACAACGCATTTTTTATTACGTTAAATGCGCGAGGGCTTCAAAATTTTTCAGGAGCAACGAAAGAGTTATTATTTTTTGGTTCAGCACGTTAATTAAAATGGATACGTTAGTGTGAACGCTAAGTGAAACTGATAAGCACAACAGTGTCACATGTCAGGGAATATTTTTTAATTAAAGTTTATTTATGTAATCAATTCTTTAGAGTATATTTAATACCTTTCGAGCTGACGTTATCAAGTTTATGAATAAGATAAATAAATAAAGTTTAAATGGTTAATCTGTCTGTGATCCCTAAATGATGTTTCAGGAACGCATCAAAACTTCAAAGAAATCTTTTCTGTAATGTCTGAGATTATCTTATAATCTTAATTATACATTATAACGATCGAAAAGCAGATTTAATTTTACTGTATTCTTTAAATTAAGTTATTTTTGGAAGATATATTAAAAGAATGGGATGAATTACATTGTACCACAGAGGTGTATTAAAGAAACATTCATAATTATTAATTAAACATTTTATTAATTAAAATTACAATACCCCAATATGAGTGAGGTATTTTAAATTTAATTAATAAATCGATGGACATTGTTTTCTCATTTTTATTAAAACCACAAAGGTGAAAAAACCCACTCACTATTGATTGAAAACTCAATACAACACATCAACCACACAATATCTTTTTTATCATCCAACAGTTTCCTGATTGACTTTAGTAGTAATTTTCTTTCGATTAACTGCCGCTATCCTTTTAATTTTCCCAGAGAAAGATTTACATTTTGTATTTCCACTTTAAATGGTTGCGTATCTTCCTGACACGCACAAGTAATTTCAACACATGCTACCCAATTCATCACGCAGAGAACTAGAATACATATTGCATACTAATCTTCATTAAGCTGTAATACAATCATAGATTCGGCGTGCTGGTTTGTTTCATAGGTAAAGTAATACGTGATTTTTTAAGATAGTGGAAAATGACATGCGAGTTTGTGATATCGTGGAAGGAGAACTTGATTCTTATGCTGAACATTTTACATCCTTTGTATTTTAACTCAAGCTGGAACCTAAAAACTATAATGCAGTATTTAACAAATAATACTTACATGGGTGAAACATAAACTTCATTATTTTGTATCTTTGATTGTTCCCTAAATAAATATGTACAGTTTTCGTTCCGCATTGTAAATTTTATTTAATGTAATTCTAAAAATGTCGTGCTTATAATATTGTTAGGATGATCGGTGATTTAAAAATCGGCGTGGGTTAAGCTCAACAATTTATTTCTTAGTAACTCAAATTTACACGATTTATTACACAGCGATTATGTACAAGATAATTCCGGCGCGACTTGATTGGATTCTCCGACACTCGCTGGACTCCACTCGTTGACTGAATTTCTCCCATTGTCTGAACTACACTCCCTGCTCCCGATGGTGGTTCCCATTTAAACCGCTTCTAGGCTCTTCTTTAGCGAACGCCGTCCGGCCGCCGTCACCGACGATGAGTCACCTATCTTTATCGCACATACTAGAAAACTCATAGGCGTCGTACCGGGGCGGCGTATGGGTTTATTTCGTAACAGTATGTAAGCATTATGGAAATATTGGATTTTGCGTTGAAATTTGCTTAATTTTGATCTTGCTTAAATATTATGTGGTATTATGTCACTCTCATGAACGTCTTATTCCCACTGCTTTTCATTGATCTATGGAAACGTGATTTACTTATCTTGTCCAGTATTTTTTGAATAAAATAGTAAGAAAACATTTACACAGTTGTTAATCGATTATCATAATGTTGATCAATTATTTATGCATTGTGCGATATGTTTGACAGCAAAATGTGTTTTGGTTCTGTATGTTTTAAATGAATGTTAGCGAAGATACACGGTAAGAAACAGAGATTATCAGGAGAATGTTGCAGTGACTACGTCCGTAGTTGCCGCCTCCACTACTTTATTTTTAAATACAACTCTATCTTGTTTTCTTTACAGAGTGTCATGGGTGTATGGCATATACAATTATAAATTCAATCGCAAACGAAAAGAAAATCCCCGTTATTGTTTTATAATATTTTTATTTCCTGCACGATAGCTAGAAAACTGTTTTATGAAGTAATTTTACGAATAAATAATTTTAGTTTTTAGTTTACGATTACCTGCTGCTTCTTGAAAATTTTTGGCAGGACTATTTTTTGAATTGAATTCACAACATATTTCAAAAAATTTGACGATGGTTGTTTCGACAAAACTTTCCTCTCCCCTGAAGCACACACACACATTCTATTTATATTACAGTGCCGGTGCTTGTATCTTCATACCTCACCGGCACCGACTTCACTCTTCCTTCATTCTCATCATCCGCACCCCCATACCTCACTCCGTCACACCATTTCTCATCCTCTCCTTTTCTTAAACACCCTTTCCGCAAATTCCATTAATCTCTCATACATTTTCTTTGATTACAACAACCTTTCAAATCGTCTTTCCTCTTTCCCCATCCATCCTGACCATTCACAACTCCTTTTTTCCTCATCATACAATCCACACTCGAAAATAATATGCGGAACATTCTCTACCCTACCGAAACCACACAGATCCGTATCACTCAGTCCTCTTTTATTTAAAAACTCAGTCATACTCCCATGCCTCGTCAACAAGAACAACCCAAACATTCCTGACTCAAACCAAACATTTTCACGGGCAAACCTCACACTCGGAACAAAATCGTGAGTCACTCTACCCTTCTGGCTCATGTCCCATCATCTTTGCCAGATCTCCCACAGTTTCGCATCCAACACTCCCTTTTCTTAGAGATTGTCTCCCTCTTCTAACCTAATCTGCAGCCATCCCAATTTTCCTAGACTCTCTCTCTTTTGGCCCTAAACATCACTCCTCTTCTCAAAAATTACAAATCACACGGTAACTCTCCTATAAACACTTGCATCGCATCCGTATTTACTGTCCTACAAAACACCATGCACCCATACAACACGCTCCTTTGACACCTGTTCACCAACTCCCTCGCATATCCAAGCCTCAACACATCAGACCATACCCCCACACCAAACGAAGCACACGTAACCACCAATCTTTTATATATCACTCGTACCGTTTGTTTATCCAGACCCCATTCTTTCCTCAATACACGCGCCTCAATTTCCCCATCACTCCGATCACCCTGCCTCTCAGACTCTTGACTTGCGGCCTAAAATTCATACGCTCACTAACTCTTATACCGATATACTTCACCTCTTTCACATAAATACTTCACACGCTTTTCCTGAACCCTCACATTCGGAGGTCTCGAGTTAGACAACGATCCCTTCAGAAACATTATAATCGTTTTTTCCCTGGAGATCTCGACACCCACTCCATTTCCCAAGCACCCACCATTTCCATCACTTCCGTTCCCACATCCTCAATCTCTTTTCTATTATCCGCCTCAATCATACACAACAGATCATCCGCATACGCCACACACGATATCCCCCTCCTTCCAATCTCTTCCAACAACCCATCCATCATCATGTTCCAAACCGCCGGTCCACAGATAGATAGATCCTTGTGGACATCTTCTACACACCTTCCTTTCCACCTCATTTGCCCTTCCTACCACACACACTTTCCGATCTCTAAAATAACTCGTCCAAACTTTGATCTCCTTACACGCAACTTCCATCAATTTACTCAACACCGCATTCCAGCTCAGATTATCAAACGCTCCTTTAAAATCAATAAAAATGCCCAACATGTACTTCTTTTCCGACCACTCCACAACCTGTTTCACTCTTATCCACGCATCCTGTATTCCCAATCCTTTCACGAATCCGAACTGAGCCCTCGATCTTCTTCTTTCAAGTACCCTCGGAAATCTCCCCACCAGTACCCTCTTAAACACTTTTCCCATCACATTCAAAAGGCAGATAGGCCTATAGGACCTCCGTAATGACCTATCCTTATCCATGCCTTTCAAGAGGATGACCAGTCGCGCTACCTTCCATTCGTCCGGAACCCATCGTTCCCCCATACATGCATTAAACACCTTCAACACATACTCCGGAACAGTCTTCCACACAAGCGCAATCATTTCAGGCGTCACACCATTCATTCCCGGCGACTTCTTCTTCCTCATACTCCTCACGCTCCTTTCAACCTCATCATAACCCTCCACCCCTTCATACAATTTATAGTTCACGGGAACAACTCTCTCAACAATACCTCCATGTTTCTTTGATGGCTTTTTTGTAATGTCTGAGCAAGCCTTGGTACTCGAACCTGCACCTCTCGTTTCCGTCCAAATTTCTCTCTAGTTTACGAGTCAACTGCCATTTTTTTCGTGCTTTCGCAATTCGACCTTTTAAATCTTTTACTTGCTCGGTCCACCAGGCTGCTCTTTTACTTTTACCTCTAACAAACCTTTTTGTCGCCTTGTCCATAGCAATGCAGATCCATCCGTGCAGGCTTTCTAGCTGCTCCCTACTCGGGAGTCTCGCAAAGCTTTCAGGACTGGTCATAGAGTCCTCCCTTTCCAATTCCGATTTGAACATCTCCCAGTTGACGTTTCCCATGGACCAGCCTCTCCTCTTTTTTATCACAATTCGGAAATGAATCATGGAATTACTGCGCAAAAATTTCAAAAAAAGGTCCAATAAAAACGCTGCTCTCGAATTGTGGATAAGGAAACGGGCAAAATATGGGTTTATTCTTACATAACTGATGTGAAGAAATAGAAAAGATTCGGGTGAGAACTAAAATCGAACAATGAGATATCATAAAAAGATGACACAAAAGATGAGAAACTACAGTAACAACAGTACAACTAACAGCAATAAATACATCTATTGGGACGAGATTGGCGACTTGTAAACGCTTCTTTCTTGGCAGCGAAAAAGTCCCCTAGGGTACAAAATTGATCATTTTCTTGTTGAAGAATAGTGATTCTATCAAATAAATGGAATAAGCGTTTTTCTCGAAGTAATGCTGGGCTGCAGTGGTACCGAGGAGAGAGTCACTTTTCAAAAGGTGTGTTAACTGGTAAACATCAAGTAATTTCAAAGCAGTAAGCAAGCATCGGGATTCCATGAGGATTTTCCTTTCACTTCTGTAATCACACTAACTACTCGAAGTCACCACATTTCTATTTCATTACTTTCTTTCACTCGTCAGCAAATAAAACGCAATTTGACTATATAGTCACACTATGGAGTGGTTCATAAATAGTAGAGAAAGTTTCAAGTGTAATCGGTGAATATTTCGTGAGTATGGCACAACAAAGTTGCTGCTGGGGCATCGAAGTCTCGAAATCTGCAAACGGCATCGCGTAATATGAGTGGAGCGAAGTTGGAGCAGTGTGTAGGAATTACTGTTTACTTGAAACTCACTGTTATGTCACGGCTTGGGAAAACAAAGAATGTCAGCCACATTAGTAAGCTAATTGTACTTACCTTCATGCACCTAACATACATATCCTTCTTCCAACAATTAATAATCTTAATAGCACTATAATTTAGCAAGAAACTTTACAACTACTTATTATAACATTAAGATAGTGTACTGATGCAAATTAAGAAAGCATTCAGCCAGTTGCTTAAGTTGCACGAGAGATATACATGTGAATTGATTTTGACAACAGAACCATATTAACATCTCTAAACTAGTTACGTTAATGTACATCAATAATAATTATACATTCATTTGTATGAGTTAAATATTTTTTCTACAAAGTACAATGTGGTCAACGAAATCTGTCTGCTAGTTTTTGGAACATGGAAATTTCCACGAAATGTTTCAAAGCCGAATAGAGCCTAAACATATTAAACAGAATGTTTAAACACGCAACATAACTCAACTGCGGTTCTAGTTTATGAAATTTAATATTTACACTAATACTTAGGTGTACTTTATGCAGGAGTCGAAGAAAAGATCATAACTGTAGGTTTAAATATTTCATGAAAAATTGAAAGTAACAGATACAATGAATGCAATCCTACCAATTTCAACAGTATATAAACTGCAATATGAACGAATTTTACAAAATATTTAAACCAATGAATAATTTTGTTTTATTAAATGGTAACCTCAACGGGTTTATTTAGGAACATCTATGCCAATGCCAAGAGAAAGGGTTATTAAATAATGATTTTGTTTAGAACTTTCACTATGTTTTCATGAATTTTGTTTCATCTTTTTTGAAGACATTCCTGGAGTCAGAATGATCAATTTTAGAACAGATTGTTTACAGTATAATATTAAATGAAAATAACGAAGGAACGTTGCTTTATATGTATTGCATAATTTGTCACTTTTAGAATTTCTTGTGGTACTTCAGAAGTAGGTGTGTATTTTTTTATTCAATTAAAAGTTTGAATAGTAAACAAATATTTGAATTTTTTTTTTAAGTATGATGACAAACCGACCGCTTTTCGCAAAGATTTATAGATCATTTCAATTGTATACCTAGATTCTATCATCAGCGCTTTTTACAAAAATCTTGCATCTGTTCTCTATTCGTCCTAGAATAACAATAAGGACTAATTATTACGAGAAGTTATATAACTCAGACTCAACCTGATCGATAGTTATAATATAGGGCTGTGTGATTAAGTGAATAGAACCACGCTTGGATTTGTCGTTGCCGCTTCAAAATTCCGATTACAGCCGCCGCTCCAGATGTTGCTTTGAATTTATATGTGATAGCCTGAATAAACCTAAATATTATAGTAGCGATCTGCCCTAAAAAGCTCATTTTCCACTAAAGCAAACAAAAACTGCTGTCTGTAATTCGATCGAACAAACAATTTCGTTAATGCAAAAATTTTCAGGAGAACTAACTAAAATTTATCTTTGCTAACAAAGAAAAATCTGCATAATACGGGCATAAATTCCTAGGGGTGATTCGTGTTTTAATATCTCAATTACGAACACAATTGTAACAGTTTTAGCGAGGTCCGTAATAATGATTGATATAACCAATTAACTTTTGTATGTGTTCATTCAACATTATTGCTAATGACACTATTGTAATAGGGATTAGGGGCTGATACGGTTGTGTCAAAAGCACAAACCAACATCGTACTTTTGATTTACTGTCTGGTTGAAAGTTTCCAAATAAATATCCGGTTTTTAATTTCTTCCTACCACTAAATCGAGATAAATGTTCGAAGAGAATTTCTAGATTGTCAGTAAGCATTAATGTTCGTTTCTGAGGATATATTTTTAACAACGTTAGTTACGTTATGGCAAAATAATTTTATTTTATGGTCGACAGAGAACGGTCTGCTCGTTTTCTAACCGCACAGTGAAGTTAGTTTCTTCAAGTAAACACCAACCGCACGCTGCAATAACATTTTTTTTAAGCAGTCGTATGTCCTTTGATATTATTACCTAATACATATAAAAACTTAAAATTTTCTTTGTTTTTATTTCTAACGGTCGATTATAATTTGTGATTTATCCAGTACATACTTGATTAATGAAACATTTCTATAAATTTAATAAATACTGTGTTGGTCCGGTCTTGAACAAGAGAACAACTACAGTGGGGAAATATCCACATCACCCACCCTTTCACATTTCGGTGTCACTGCGGAGATGGAACAATTCGGTCAACCCCCAAGTTGTTGGTAGGTTGGTACATTTTAGGGTATAATATTGATTTTTATAGAATGTGATATGAGGAAAACCGACTTTCTTCTCTAATGTACTACAGAGTTATTATAAATGTTTTTTACATCGTACTGGGTTGTGTAATTATGTTTCTGAGTGCACGAATTTTGTGAAGTTTAATTGGCGTTTATTTGATTCCATAAAACAAGGAGCATAATTGACGTTTACTCGGTTGCACAAACAAAGATCATTTCAATAATTTAAAACTTCGTCTTGCTAGTGAACTCTCGGACACGAAATAACAGAACCGACGGATTAATGAAATAATACTGTATCACGAAACAATACAAAATACAGTTATACCTTAGATCATATAATAAATAGATACCACCATGCCGTGTTCTTTCCCTAGGACAGCCTGTGACGACATCCTCTTGTCACACATCTCTCTCGTGCATGGAGGGATTACAATGAAGCTATCCTTGCCTGATCACTATTTGAATTTTGCGCGCCTAAATTTTAGGAAGTATGTCTGAACCAGTGGCGGCTCGTGGTGATTTTTGATGGGTGGGCAAAGCATTATAGGTAGATTATAACATGTATGAAAAAAAAATATATACATATATATAATTAATCATTTTTGTGAGAACGTGTTTTTGTTTTGTTGTGCATGTCAATCAATATAATATAGCAAATATTTTATGTATATTACATATATATTATTTTATAAATGTTACTTACAATGTCGGTCAGCAAGAACCAACGAGAACGTCGAAGACTCTTGCTAGAAGAGGAAAGAGGGACAAAAAAAAGGTTCAGCACATAAATAGATTTGTTAGGTGTTTATAGAACTATAAACTCAAATAATGATCCCAACATGTAAAGATTTTGTAATAACATGACGAGAAAACATTAAATTTTAAACCTTTGTGATAAGCTACACTTAGAAAAAGCAGCAATTTGGAAAATTATTGTAAAAGCAAAATTAAAAATGCCAAATGAAACAAAAAATAAATTCTCAAAATACTAACAAAGTTAACAATAACAAATAAAATAAAAATAATTCCAAAATAATCGTTCTGAAGACCACTAATTACCAAAGACTCCTCCAAAAAACTTTTTAAATTTATCATCGAATTTACTTTAAGAGAAATTTGCAATTCATTTTGTCCCCGAAATGTATGTTTTTGTGTAGTCAAGAAAATTATCATATCGAATAAACGCCGAATTTAAGAGAATTTTCCATAGTTTCACTTCGTTTTCCAAGTAATTTTCCTTTATTCAGATTGGTCATGTTTTTGTAAAGCAGTAGCAATATATTTTATATCGCTCTTCTTGTGGAATTTTAAAGTGTTCGTAATTTAATTTTATGTTAAATAGCAGATAATTCCAACAGTTTTGTTTGTTGTTTCACTACCGATCAACCAATAGGTAGCTAATATTTATTGTCCGAACTTTGATTAAAGCCTTTATTACTGCCACGAGAGTTTGTGATGACCAATTGTTTCATTTCGGGACATGATCTTAATTTATAAACAAATAATTCATAAATATCAAGTTCCATACTACTGAATTTATTTATTAAAAACAAAAACTCAATGTCTTTAATGGCTTCTTTACCACCTCTCTAATATTATTTGCACAGCTTACAGTAGGATTTGCCATTAAAAAAAAATTGCTAGAAAGTACCTACTTTGGTACCCGCCTAACTATTTGGTAATTTGAATAAGCTACATTTTATAATTAAATGCTCTATCCACAATGCAGTTTCTGATCTGACTGAATTCAATTGAGTCGTGTCTCCGACGAGGACGAACCATGCCGAGTGCTTCCGATTTTCAGGGTGCATTTGCCCACCCATGCTAGAGCCATTGTTTAAGTATATTATAGTTGGACAACCTAATACAAATTTTACTTCGCCTAAATAGTGAGCTTTAGGACAAGGAATCCAGGGGGCGTGGGACAAATTTTTCGTCAACGCGCATTGTTACTACAGTGAGCGAACGTATTAGGTTTGTTTTACTCTACTTCAGATGGCGCCATCAAACATTAGCAAAGGCAAACACCCTTCACTCTACTCTTATACGAGGAGTTATCCATAAATCCATAATTAACATTGTTCCGTAAGGAGTAATGTGTATTAGAGATGAGCGATATTTCACTACCGGTGATTATTTCACCGTGATCTGTTTGTCACTGTTGGTAACCGTGACTGGTATCGGCAAGTAACGGCGACCGTGATTTTCCCTTTTAAAATTGATTCCGGTAATACGAAACAGTGAATGGTAAATTTTGCTTTTATTTTCTTTTCATACAGTTTGCTATAAAATCTGAGGCGACATCTAGTTATTTGGAGGTAGTTTTTCTTTAATTAATTATGCATTTTATGCATGTTTTTATGTGCCAATGAATTTACATTTACTATATGATTTGTTGTTATTTATTTGTTCCCAACAATTACTGTTTATTCATTCATCGATATATCGGAATTTTCTGCTGTTCACATGGCACACCGTTTCACCGTTCCTCCGCGAAAGAATATTAAAACCGTTCCTACGATCACCGTTCCTGCGATCACCGTTCCTCCGCGAGAGAATATTGAAACCGTTCCTGTGATCACCGTCACGGTGACAAGAAAGAACCGTGAAAAGTCGCGGTTCGCGCCGGCGCCGTGATCCTAATATTAAATCGCTACTTTCGTCGCTCGCCGTTCCTTGATCACCGTGACAAAATCACCGTTTAAAATCACCGTGATTCAAAAGGAACGGTCGCCGTGATCACCGTGATCGCAAAATCACGGTATCGCTCATCTCTAATGTGTATAGACATATATATACAAAATATGAAAATATACTTGACATCAAAAATATGAAGCAACGCGGTGTAACGTGATACGAAAGAATTGTATTTAAATGAATTTTACGCTTATTTTTATTTGACTATATCTGAAGACTGACAGAAACTTTAAAAAGGGTTTTTAAACTGGTATAATTGTTTAGTTTTACAAGATTTAGTAAAATTTTGATTCGTGGTTACAAAAATATTAACACAAAATGAAAATATATATACAAAGTAAATAATAGAATGACATAAACTTTCGGCGTTGACGTTACAAATAATTACAAGACAGAAAAAAAACGCATGTTTGTAATACCGGGTGGTTAAAGGCTGCTTTGAAGACTGTTTGTTTCTATGAAAAACAATTGATGAAATCCGACGTTTTGGTAGATTTTGTTCCAAAAATACGAGATAACTAATTGTTTCTTGAACTAGTTTCCGTAACTTTTAAAATTTAAAAAGGATACGCCATTCTGCTGTAATAAAATCTAGAATAAGGTCAAAATCACACATTAGTGTGATTTTGACCTTATTATTAAATTATTAAATCAGATGTAATATTAATTACATCTGATTTTGTCAACCACATGAATATAATTTACATTAAAATAAGTTACAGACATTGTTTGAAATGTTTACTATATTTCGAAAACAATATAAACAAATAAATAAATAAAATTTGCAGTTTATAAACTTCAGAATTTTAGTATAAAAATAATCATGTTTGAAGCTTTATTTTGTCTGTTCCATTTTATTGGGTGTACTCTGTACTGGGTCCCTCTCGGGATATAACACCGACATCAGTGCACCCACCCAACGTTCTTCAACCGATGGGATGATTTATTACTTCCGTTATGCTAGCCCTACACACAGCGATCTGGTTTTCGTATTTTCGGCTAGATCTGCACAGTTAACTCTTTGCGCACTGCACACTGACACAGACACAGAGTATTTTGTTCACGCCAGCATCAAAAATACTACGCCGAAAGCACTTCTTCAAGTGTTAATTTTTTTAAGATGTAATATTTGTCAGCGTTTCCAAAATTTTCCTCTTTGCACAGGTCAAGTAATTTTTCGTAAATCGCATTTTAAAATTTTTGTTATTGTATTTTTTACTTTTTAATTTTCTAAGCCATGAAAAATTCCCATATAGGTTTCTGTGAATTTATTAACGAAATCAACTGATAACTTGCGCGCCATTTTGTGTTAATTAATATCAATAGTGATTATGATAATTTTAATCCATCTGAATGAAAATCCATCTCTCCCAAATATTTCACACCGATATAAATTTCTTACTTTCTTGGCACGATTTGTAATCCGAAGTCTCCCTCCACATGCAATTTTTCGTCGCCTGAGAACTTGTTTGATCTACAGACCAAACCACACTCAGGCCAATATCGGCTTTAAGCGATCTATCTATAAGTTGACATTCGTTAGAGTTGATCTGATACACATCCACTACGAAGAACTAACCCGTTTCGACCATTGGACTTCACAACGAATAAGTGAACAAAGTTCTTGAACATCTTAATGATTTAATACATAATATTTCCGAATGACAAAATTTACATTTCAAATTGTATTATCAAATGGTAAAACACTCACCAAAATTTGTCACCAACAATGAAATGATGCAATCTCCAAATTTTACAATACTATATCCTCCGTTTACGGTTTATGCATCCGTGTTGAGTTTTCACCTTGGACGTCAAGATTTTGGAAAAAAAATGAACATTTTCCAATTTATAATGTTATTTAAATTTTAAAAATAGCATAGTCCTGATCTTGTGATTTATAAATACGCTATTGTGACTTTTAGGCTTTTCGATTTCTCGATTTTTCAACTTTAAATGTCTCAATTTTTCAATATTTCAATTTTGGGCTTTTCCAATTCTTCCATTCTTCAAATTTTCCATTTCTCGATTTTTACTTTTAGGATTTTCAATTTATTGTTAAACTTTAGATTTTTCAATTCTTCGACTGTTTTATACTTCGATTTTTTTTCGATGTTTTAATATTTCATTTTTTAAAATTCTAGGTTTTTCGATATCTCGAGTTTTCAATACTTTTGTATTTCAATTTTTCAATTTTTCCAATTTTTTTATTTTAATTTTCGATTTTCCAGTTTTTCTTTTTTAAAATTTTTCGATTATTCAATTTTTTAATTTCTCAATTTATCGAATTCAGATGTTTCGTTGTTTTGATTGTTCAGTTTCCCAATTTATCAATTTTTCAATTTTTAACTTTCCTTTTCGACTTACGACTCCTCAATTTCTCGATCCTTCGATTTTTCGATTTCTCGATGTTTCAGTTTTTGAATTTTTCGATGTTTCGATTTTTGGATTTCTCGGTTTCTCGATTTTTTTCTTTTAAGCTTCTCAATTTCTGGATTTTCCGATTTTTCAATTTTTTAAATTGAATTGGATTTCTCGATTCTTCAATTTTGCGATATTTTAATTGTTCAATGTTTTAAATCTTAGATTTTTCGATTTCTCGATTTTTTGACTTCTCAGTTCTTCAGTATTTAAATTTTTCAATGAAAAAATTTTGACGTTAAATTTTCAGTTTTCTGATTTTTCAATTAATCAATTTTTGATTTTCCCACTTCTCAAAGTTTCGATTTTTCAGTTCTTCAATTCTTCAATTTTTCGACTTCGCTTTATTGGTTTTTCGATTTCTCAATTTTTGGATATTTCTTTCAGTTTTGATATTTTTCAATACTTCGATTCTTTGATTTTTCGACCTCTGGATTTTTCGATTTTTTATTTTTGGGTTTTCAGTTTTTCGTTTTTTATACATTAAATTTTTCAATTTTTCGATTGTTTTATATTTCAATTTCTCAATTTTTCAACTTTTCCATATTTTAATTTTTAAATTTCTAGATTTTTCGGTTTCTCGATTTTTCAGTTCTTCAGTTCTTCAATTTTTCGATTATTCAGGTTTTTGATTTTTCAATTTTTCGATTTTTTCAGTTTGCGATTTTTCGACTCTGCTTTTTTCGTTCAATTTTGTGATTTTTCAGTTTTTCGATTTCTCAATTTTTAAATTATTAGTTTTTTCGATTTTTTGAGTTTTCAGTTCTTCTATATTTTAATTTTTCAATTTTCGGAATATTTAAATTATCGATTGTCCAATTTTTTTTTTATTTTTCGATTTTCCAATTGTTCGATGTTTCGATTTTTGAATTAACCGATTGTTCAATTTCTCGATTTTTAAATTTTAGGTTTTCCAATTTTTATTTTTTTGATTTTTTTATGTTTCGATTTCTCGATTTTACAATTTTCCCATATTTGAATTTTTCAATGTTTTAAATTTTCGATTTCGAGAATTCACTGTGTTACAGTAGTCATCACTCATCAAGAACGATTATTGCTGTGCGTTCAAATGCCTACAGACTGATAAGCACGTACATACAAGACGCATTTAAGGCTGTTTTAAGTCTGCTACATTTAATTTTTGGGATTTTAAATTTATTTCTTGATGTCTAAATCGTATATATTTAAATGGTGGTAAATATTTTGTGATAAAATGCATTTTAGTTTCAAAGATAATATGTATTTAGTGATTTGACTACTGTTAATAAAAAAAATCCGTAAGATGTTCATACTGAATTAATTTGATGATAACCCATAGTTATTCTGGAGGCAAATTAGATGACTTGTTACTTATCAATTAAAGTAGTGGTGTTCATGGACAATATACTGCGATAATATTAAATTTTTGTTACCTTAACCTTTATTTGTTTTTGTGCAAATATACGTGCTACCACACACATGAAACAGGTATGCACTACATATAAATATATTACATATATGTAGTCTTCAACACGTACGTTCGCTTATTTTGTGACTGCTCCCCGTACAACGTACTGACTAATACGTCCGTTTACTACCTCATCGACATCACGTGCTTACAGATTATTTTTACCTCCTTTCGTAAGGTACCGCCACTTCACAGTGAAGCGAGTGAGATGTAAAATGTATGTTCATTCTTTTCTACATGGGAAAGTGATTCTCCGTATAGGTTGTCCAACTATAATATACTTAAACAATGCTAGAGCGAACGCGTGTGCGGACAGTCTGAATTAAATAATAAATTAAGCGTATATTTAACTTTTGTTGACTCTGCTACAGTTATATTTATGAAACAAAAATGCATATGTAATAATAAAAAAATACACATGTCAGATATGTACTGCAATAATAAATGTATTACTTATTCTCATCATTGGTTATTCGGATTTTTAAATTTATAATTCATTATAAAGTTTACACGGTGTCATAATACAAGAATATGGTTATTACAAATTTTCATTTGATATGAAAAAGTATTTATTAATTATTATGGTGTTGCTCTTTTCTGTAACAATAGTATTCAAGAATTTTCGCATAACATTTTTTTCCTTACTACCTTACCCATATTTCAATAGAGTAATAAAAATAATTACCTCTATACTTTTACAATACAGAAGAAGTAAAAAAATCGAAATTAATTTATTGAATCCTTGAATCGAATATCGAGAGATCCGATTCTGCAGCGTTTCAGATATACGTTGAGGCCAGGGCGTCCTGCCCCGCTTGAAGCAAGAAAACACGGATATGTAAAGACGCGCGTTTCGAATTCTTTACTCTCAATTACGTACATAGAAAACCGAACGTATGTCGTAGCTTACAATCAAGAGGGTGGACCAGGGTGGACTAGCCCATCCTCACATGAACCGTATAACGCCGAGATCTGACGCACTTTTTTACAACTGCAATTTCTCAGTTGCGGAAACTGCGGGATGTAATGAAGAAAATCCGTTGGCTTAAATGATGTTTACGACGATAATTATTTGTGTATATATACATATAATATATTTCTAAAAAGAAAAAAAATCAATATTTTACTTCGTATCATAAACAATCAAATAGGGTGGGCATTGCCCACCCTGCCCACCCCGAGGAGCCGCCACTGGTCTGAACTAACTTCGGAAGAAAGATGTTGACAGCTTGATTTTATAAATAATTCACAGTAGATAACGAAAGGAATAGTAATTTATTGGGCAGCAATTGTGATCCTTTATGACTACATCACTTAAAATAGGATCTTTGTTCTAAATTCTAAAATTGTTTTTTGTACAACAACTCGAAAGAGAGGTCAGAAGAAATATCTGTCAAAAGCGATTTGTTGCGCTGGTGCGGTACAAGGATGGAAGTGAAATAGACATATACAGATGAAATGCATATAACAAAGATGAAGATGTGGTGATCACACAAGGATAGCATTATACTACTCCCCTTGACGTAGAAAACGACAACATACACCTTCATGTCTAGTCACAGCTTTCAGTTTGAGTATTGGTATCTATTTATTATATGATCTAAGAGTTATACACAGCACCAAAATAAATTTAACTATTCCATATTTTCAAGAATGTTCGACAATATTCTTTGACTGATGTTATGGCATAGTGATACTCCTTAATGCTAGGATAACCTTGTCAAAGAAGTTTATGGTTTTAATCCATGTATTCCCTAAAATTCTGCTAATTACAACTTTTATATACGTCAACAAAGTAGTTTTTTGGTCTTCAAGAAAGGAAATCCATTGTTGTAGGTTGGTACCGAGTATTTCCATTCATCATAATGATATTCGTAGGACTTTATAATAAACGTATCCTACTGATCGTTGTTGAAACAAGAGTGTGTTTATTTTTTACCGTAATAAAATGAACGCCGTTATACCTTCAGGAACCAACTTTGTAAAGGTCTTGTAGATATCTTGACACCATACAACAAGGCAACCAAACATGCGCCTGGTATGTATGCGGCAATCACAAAGTGCAAGCTAAAAGAAGCTCAAGCCAAAACAACAACACGAAGGACCAGAAAGTACTTCCGAAGAAAAAAATAAACGAATTATTTCAACAGAATTTCCCTCGCCTATAAAGTATAGTCGAACAAACACCGACTCTTTGAAAAATTATAAAATTTAATTTCGCAAAGTTTAATTTTTTAATGATAAACCTTATAGGTATGGACTGTTATAGTACAGGTACAGGAGTTTCTCCGTAACAAAATTTTCTGATGACGTCATCAAGTATATCAATTTCAGTAGGTGTGGTGTAACAGTACTGTACATTCACATTTTCGGGAAAATAGGGTGAGCCGTTCTTTGATTGGATAAAAACAATTTCTTAATTCATTAATTGTTTTGTGTCTCCCTGTATAAGTAATATGAGAATGCAAAGAAACAGAAAGAGCATGTCCTCGTCGGCAACGTCACCAGCGTAGAAGAGAAAAGTAGGACCACTCGAGTCTACTTTCAAATTGCAGGTGGACTAGTTGTACCAGTGGCGTTCGTTGGTTTGTTCAGCGTTTGTGTTAGTTTGTTTTTGTATTTGTTTGGTTTGACTTTTCCATTTTCTCAAAATTTAATGATAATTTATTTTGAATATGTAAAACACAGACGCTACTGACAATCAAGGTTCACGTCAGTCCATGCAACAGGTGATGATTCACCTATGCTATTTTCAGATTGACATACCACAGGTAAAGCTGAAGAGCTATAATATTTTCAACATTTTAGGTAGGATTGAGTAAGAAAAATTTGGAAATGACGTCATCAATTTTTGGGAGTGGGTAAAACGATAAATTTTGATTACGAATTACCCTTACTTATGGCAACTATAACACGTTTACAACATTTCAGAGTACTCTGTTTTGCAGTTTCAAAATTAAATTATAAAATGTTGTTATACAGTTGTGTCCTTTTTATAAAAATCTGCATGTTTAGGGTAATACCTCAACACGGATTCATAAACAATAAGTCCAAAAGTACCTTATTTTGTAAAATTTAAAAAATATTTACTATAATAAATTTTCAAGATGACCTTACCCCATCGGTGGTGAGAACGATTAGCGTTTTACCATCTACATGATATTCCTAATATACATGCAAAATTTTACAGCAATCGGTCCAGTAGTTTTGAAGATTTTCTGTCTAATAAAAACACACACGAGAGACGGACAGACATACAGCTACCTGTTCAGGTGACAGCCAAACGGAGACAGGAGACTTATACTTTCGTACTCCAGGGATCATAAAACGTAAAGGAAATCTGAAAGCAGCGATTCGTCGGATAGACCCTATTACAATACTTCCTTAGTTTACGCTCAGGAAATAAAAATTGTTCGAAGGTATGTAGGTAAGTTTTTTCATTACACAAATTTTATGATGACGTCATCAACATTCTAGCAAGGACAAGTACATCATTTTGGGTGGGTGCAGTGCAATGCTAACAATAACACTATTATTTTCCCAATTTCAAATTTTCTGTAAAATTTATTGAGCCATTACTGATTTAACCAATAAAATCAATTGCCTCATTCATGAGTTCTTTTGAGTCATTATGTATAAGCAAATTTAACAAGGTGTCACTCACAGCAACTATAGAAATATAATAGAAAACAGTGAATTGTTAATGGCTTCTCTGTTACAGAAGACTATAGATTTTGCATTGGTACAAACGCGTTACTCTAAGAAACCATTAAATCAGAGCAAGAAGCGGATCGGCCGTCGATTATAATTTACGCTTGTTTCGGCCGACGATTATAATTTACGCTTGTTCCGGCTTGTTTGATAACACACATCATTGTGCGTGATTGACATATGTGGTGATGCACTCGTTGAAATGGCGTTGTTAGGTCCAAATAAACGGATATTATTTTCAACTAAATCAGGTATTTGATATCATTAACTTCACCTGAAAGGGCGCAGCAGTAGAATAGCTGTTGGTAATTTCTTACTTTATTTATTTATTTTATAATAATTCTTATTAATAATTTCCGCCACCTTATTTTTTAGTTTAATAGGTCTTGAAATGGCCAGTTCTTACGCTGGTGCAGTGCCAATGGCGCTGCCGTTAACCGGAATGGGACTATTTGGCGCGGACAACTTGGCGCGGCCGACTTGGCGCAAAGTCAACTTGGTGCAGGGACACTTTGGCGCAAACCATGTTGGCGCGAGCCATCTTGGCGCGAGTACGTCGGTATATAATATAAAAAATATTTATTGTTCGTACTGTGGTTGGCACCCTGTTATTTATGCTAAGTGTAGGCAAACAAATACACAGTTTCATTCGCACAAATTCCAAATAATAACTAAATGATCCACAGAACAAGAAGTTCCACGTTTAGAAGAATGTTTATAATGGGGTGCAGGGTGCGAAGCGCCCGTGTGTCCATTAAAAAGTCGACATTACCCCTCCACGAGTTGGATACTATAAAAATTAGGTTATGCTAACAACGGGTGCAATTTTTGTATATTTATATCTATTTTTCTTGGTGCGAGTTCATTTACTCAGGAACTACAAAACCGAATGCTTCGAAATCTTGAAGATATTTTAAAATTATCATAAGCATGGTAAATTTTTGATCAAAACGTATTTGGTCGTCCCCCCTAAAAAATTTATGATGTCACCACAAAATTTTGCTGAATAAATCCTATCTAAAATGTACAAAATATGGTGAGTCTCTTCTTGTGATTTATCATTCCATTCAAATTTTTTCGATTTGCATATACAGGGTGACTCAAAAAAATTAATGAATGCGTAAATTTATTTTATTGATTTAATCAGGAACTACAAAACCGAATGCTTTGAAATCTTGCAGATGTTGTAAGGTTATAAAGAGCATAATAAATTTTTAGTCAAAATATATTTGGTTATCTTCTACAGAAAACTGATGACGTCAGCTCAAAAGTTTGCCGAATAAATCGTATCTAAAATGTACAAAATATGATGAGTCTGTACTTGTGATTTATCATTCCATTCATATTTTTGGATTTGCATATGCAGGGTGACTCAAAAAAATTAATGAAGGCGTGAATTTATTTTATCGATTTAATCAGGAATTACAAAACCGAATGCTTTGAAATCTTGGGAATATTTTACAGTTATTATAAGCATGGTAAACTTTTGTTCAAAATGTATTTGTTCATCCCTCCTAAAAAAATTGATGACGTCACCCTTAAATTTTGCTGAATAAATCCTATCTAAAATGCAAAAAATATGATGAGTTTGTACTTGTGATTTATCATTCCATTCATATTTTTTAGATTTTCTTAAGAGGTGGTTCAAAAAAATTAATGAAGTCAATTTATTTTATTGATTAAATTAAAGGCAACACTTATTATTAGTATTACACCCCAACCAACCCAATTTGGTAGACACAAAATTTGTTAAAGGAAAAACTCGGTTGAAACATAAGGGTAGCACGCTTATTTACATCGACTTTAACATTACAGACCTGCATTTGTTTTATGCGCTCACTTGGTTCCGCGAATGCGAAATAGACATGTTTATAATCAACCAATTGTGAATTTCACCGTCAAGAATTAAAATAAAACGCAATGTTTTATATAATAAGCGGAAGTCGAAGCAATAAAACCGATGGTCGTTTTGTTTACAGTTTCTCTGTTTGACTCTCACGTATGCTGTTACGCTTGTCATCTTAAATTAAGAATGTTTATACATAAACGATTTTCAGTTGCCCCTCATATTACTAGACAGCGGATTTCTGTCGGGCTACGTCACGATTATAGGGGGGGACGTGCTGGATTCCATAAATATAATTAACGATTTATTAATCAAACGGCTAAGTAAATGAGAACGGGAATTAACAGCAGAGTGCAACGAAACAACGTTATTCTAATCTCAAGTAAACGAAGTGCAGTCCGCAACGGCAATGAATTCGCATCCCGTGCGAGCCGTACCGAGTTTGGCCTTGCCTAGCCCGACAGAAATCCGCTCTCTAGATATTACACACCGGCGCCGTATACGTGAGTAAATTGTTTCGTTATTTTATTGATTATAAGAAATCAATATTCAAAACAACCCAATTCATTTTCCCGAAAATTTGGGAACACAATAATTTTATTCTTAGTATTACACTACATCTATCCCAACTGATATACGTGTCCTTGCAAAAATGTTGATGACGTCATCACAATTTTTTTTTAAATTCCCACTACAAAAATGTAATGAGAAAAAAAAACATAATAGGCATGCAGTCGTCAAGTTTCCGACAGCGAGGGAAGTACTGTCTAAACTCTTTAGACCAATTTTTTACTTTGCCTAGGTATGCTATACAATGCCGAATGCGCATGGACTGGACTGCCTGTTAATAGAAAAAAATGCTATGTAATGCCGTTTTCACTGAAAAAGAAACCTTTTACTTAGGATCAGAAAATTGAGAGTGCCGTATTGTCGAGTTTCATAGTAAATTGACTTTTCGATTTAATATTAAACGTATGGGGGAAAGCTCACGATACGAGTATGTGAGCTGTATAAAATTCACGGTCCTAAGTGGTAGCAATGTCGAGAAAAAATTATTTGAAATTACATATAAATTGTTACACACGCCGCTGGTAGTGTTTCTTGACCTACATAATTACTACAATGAATGGAGAGCGACGAAGTTTAAGAACCAAAAAACTAGTGCAAAACCTGCAAAAAGACGATAAGGACAGTCGTGTATCAGTTACTTGCCGTAGCTGGGTGTGTTCGGTTGTATTTGACAATGGTGTATTTTATAAATTCAGGGCGTGTCGACATGGTAACGCTGTATGGGGTGGCGGATGGGAACTCAAGCTTGGCTCGCGAATTGTGGATCGAACGCTTTCCAAATCGCGCGATTCCGTGTGCGCGAACATTTACGTCAGCGGTACAGCATCTCCGAGATCATGGTACCTTCGAGGCTCAAACCCACGAGCGTGGCCGTGGTAGTACCGAAAGAATACCTACTGCACGTGGAAGAACACCTTTTTGGAACGCGTCGAAGAAGAGCCCGAGATCAGCACTCGCCGACTTGCAGCTGAAGTTGAAGTTTCACAGTTTGTAGTGCACCGTACACTAAAAGAACAAGCCCTACATCCATACCACGTTCAAAAAGTACAAGCATTGGAACCCGCTGGTTTTTCACGTCGTGTAATCTACTGCGAATGGTTGTTACCCGGAGTTTTTTTACGTATCCGTGAAAACATGTTGCGCCGTGCTGAAGCCTATATTGCGAGTCAAGGACGACATTTTCAACATTTATTGTAAAAAGGTAGTAGTATTCTAGTTGGCTCTTATTTTTGTTGCAATAAACCATGCGGAATAGTTGTGGCAAGGACCAAATATCCGTCAGAAACAACAGTCCCCCTGCAGCATTACCAAAAATCGGTCCTTTTTAGGACCACCATTGGTCCTCCAACGAATAATTTTTCGCATTGACCTTTCACGATGAATGAATGCATGAATGAGGGGATCATAAGCAGCAAAAAGTCGGTTTTGCTTTTAATTGAAACTGAAAGTGTTTACGTCGTTTTTATTCGAACGTTTTTCCAACTCTGTTTACAAGGTGGCTCAGTGCCTTCGTATCGAGGGTGGTTCATGGGGGTTTTGCCCCATTTTGTTTTTTCTATATTTCGACTCTACTAGGGTGGGGGATGCCGTGGTTAAAATATTTGCATATATTTCGCAGTCACCCTGTATATCGCAATGCTTTAAAACAGTTGAATATATATAAACACATATGAATTTACTGGATCTAAAACATTTATATCGCTATATCCAGTATTAGGAAGAAATAAAATCGATTATGCTTATGTGATATGGTTTCCATGTCATATGAGCTATAGAAAGAATATAGCGCAAATTTATCGCATATCTGTGCTCTACTTTTACATTTTCTCGATCTTTCATTACCTCTAGAAGACAAAGAAATAGGTCTTCCATTTCCGTCTGTCTGTCCGTCTGTCCGTTTGTTCGTCTGCCCGTCTGTCTGCCGTCCCGGATTTTTACTAGACAGATAATCTCCGAAAGTACTGGACCGATTGTTGTGAAATTTTGTACTTATATTGGGAATATCATGTAGATGGTAAAACGCTAACCAAAATTTGTCTAATCATCCCCACCACTAATCCGATGACGTCACTTCAAAATTGTACATAGTAAATGGGTTTTAAATTGTATAAAATAACATAGTCCTACACATGTAGTTTACGACTCCGAATTGAGTCTTTACCCGAAACGTCCAGATTTTTGGAAAAAAAAAATCAAAATTATAAAACAACATTTTGCAATTTAATTTTGAATCTGCTAGCCCGAATGTTTTGAAATGGTACAGATTTTTTAAGGCTATAAAGAGCATCATAAATCTTTAGTCAAAATATATTTGCTTATCCCCTCCAAAAAACTGATGACGTCAGCTCAAAATAAATAGAAGATTCATTGGCCCCTACTTTTTTCACTGAAATTTAACGGTAGATCGATATTTGGATCATCTTAGAACTGCAGTGCTTCTGGATCTAATTGCTACGTTAGCTGATCCAAATAATCCACAAAATTTAGACTGTAGTATTTGGTTCCAACAGGATGGGGCACCACCTATCATAGCGTAAATGTAAGTGTTTTTTCGCATTATCAATTTGATGGCAGATGGATTGGAAGGCGTGGACCAATAGAATAGTCACCTAGGTCTCCGGATTTGACACCCCTTGGTTTTTTTAGGGGGACATTTAAAAAGTCGTGTTTACATGAACAGACCTGATAATTTAGACGACTTGAAAACACAAATTCGTCACGAAATGACTCCTTTAAGTCACCAGAGTATTGAAAATTCCGTCAATCAGGTCAAGTCCAATCTCATCGTCTGGGTTTGTGTCAGATAGTGAATGGGGAACAGTTTGAACAATTTTTATAGCATAAGTTTTTACCTCAACGCATTGTTCTCTTTATTTAATATTTATCATTGAAATCAAGTTTATTTTGTTTGTTATTAATTTTCTCATTTTTTTTATGCCCTAAATCAAACTACATTTTCATATGCAGTAAAATAAAGCTTTAGCAAATAATGCAATCAAAATTATACCTTCCTTTTTAAAAAATTATTGATGACGTCATAACTTTTACAAATTTGATATGATTTTTTTGACATAGGTCAAAAGCTGGAGAGTAAAATAAAAAGCTTGACATGTTTTTGCATTTTTTTTACAAATGCTGCGTTTTTTTTTTAATTTTGTGCATTAATTTATCATAACCCTGTGTATTAATGAACCTCATGAGAAAATCGAACGATGTTCGAGATTCCAGAACCTTGTTGGTTCACAAATCATCTATGCTACTCTGATTTAGTCTGCTTCTTGCTAACTTAATTAACTAGGATCAAAATAATTACACTAAATTTTACTTTGACAATTACTGATTTGTTTAAAAATAAATCAATATAAAGTTCTCAGCTAAATTATTTGGTATTACAGTTATGTCAGGGACAACTAAAGACACAACTGAAATTTTGTAAAGTTTTGGCGATACCTTCTTACTTCTCTATGAACAACTAACGGTACTTAGAAATGTTGTTTTAGTATGCTTTTGCTAAGGTGTTAGGAATGACAATGTCAATGAGATGGGCTTCGTGTATGTTTTTGTTTGCATGACTCAGGTCTGTCTATAATGTTTAGGTCGGTAAGTACTGTTCGTTCCCAAGATAATTAGTCAATGTGGATACCGTAACTTGTGTGGATTCAGAGTTCTTGCTAATTCTTTAAGAATAATCGTGCCTACGTTTTCATGTTGAGTCGACAACAAACATGTCTTATTCTGAATTTTTAATGAAATTTTGTCTGTAGTTTTTTGTTCTCATTACTTGCTCTTGAACTACAAATAAAAAAAGCTTCCGTTTGTGTATACAAACTGGATTTCCTTTTTTTCTCTTTCCGTCTAAATCTTTAAACAATTTTCCGTACTGTTGCTTTTGTTTCAGACCAGTAGTTACATTTTTTGTTGTGAATGGAATTTGCAGTTCTTGAAAATTAGATGTATTCAAAGGATTACGATCCAATCTACTCGTGTTAAGTGCGAAAATCTACTCAGTTGGTTTCTGCGCTTTTTGCTTTCTTGTCTCCTTTAAACAAAAATTTCAGAAAAAAGAGATAACTAATATTATTACAAATATTATGTGGTGTCATTTGATTCATACTCATTAACGATTAGTTAGTGCCCATAACTTCTTCAGAATTTTTCTATGCACTGCGTATAGTAATATATATATATCCCTTATTAAAGTCTAACTGTTCAGTTTAGTCTCAGTTAGTTTACTGGAAGCGACATACTTATTTTTAATAAATTTTAAATAACTATAATGTTATAAATGATTACGTCTATAACACAACATTAACTGTTTTTGTTTAATCATTTGTAATATAAAAATACATTGTTTCCATAGCTCTGTGGGTGGAAATGAAATTCGGTAAAATCTTTTAAAACACGTATGTTTTATTGAACAGTATCCGATACAATTAACTTTTAAATCTCAACGGATGATATCAGATTCGTGTTTTTTGTGTCCATTAATTAGAACAAAGTACGGTTAGCCCAAATGAACAGAATTAGAATAATGAAGCCACCAGCGACCACATCATAAACCTCATGTTTCACTTTTAAATTTTAAAGCTTACATTGTTAAAAAGCTTTTTAAAAAATTTCATTTAAAGTTTCCTGTCGCTTTCCGGGTTTTAATTCTGATCCCAGGATTTATCAACGTAACCGAACCGACATTCATTTAAAATATCACGTTACAAAAAGAAAAATCTACAAATTTTATTAAGGCTATTTGGTGTTTGTTGGATGTTATCCAGCTGCGCATTCTTTTTAATCTATTTCTTTCCTTGCATCAAATATAAAATACAGATTGCAGTGAATTTAACACCGAGTACGTTGAATGCGTTCCAACGAAATGACGACACAGCGAAAGGAGGAAATAAGAGTCTTGCATTTTTCTCAAAGTTTTTGAAGTAAAACTCGAAACCATTAGATTTCGCGCTTGTCTATCCTGTGACAAACGATCTTTACAATGAAAGAATCGAGAACGAGACATTGTTCTCTAATCAATGACATAACAAATCTATAAAACTGGTTTTATAAATTTCCTGCTAAAGGGGCACAACGACATCGAGTTTGCAGTTTATCTTCCGCGAATCTATAGAAACGGACTTTCCGTAAACTCTTGCTAACAGCGCCAAAGATGTTTTTTATGTTTCGTAAAAGTTAGTATGATTTCATGGAGAAAACTAACTACATATCTTAAATTAAGAATTAGCAAATTATTCTTTGATATTATCTCAGAAACGTCAGAGTTGTATTTGTTAGCTACAAAGTTGTTAAGGAAACTGTAATCAACTCGGGAAGAGATATTTAATTTATTACTGATATTCGTTAAACAATTTGGAAAAAATGCATTTTATAAAAACATAACATTGTCCCTAAGTACCGAGTGATTTCTTCTAAGATTCTGCTCTAACTAGCCACTACGCGTACGTGAGCAGTGCAATAGTTCAGACGGCTGACGCAAGCGCCACGACCACTTAGAGCAGAAATTGGAAAAACAAAACAGCGGAAGATATCTCAATTTTTGTGAATGAAATTTTAATTGAATTTTCATGTGTATTTTTATTACAGTATTTTAGTGTTACGTGTTAACCCTGAAATCAATAAGTTTTATTTGCTTAAGTATGGTGAATCTGGATGATGTCTGCGGTAAAAAATTAATTGATGCAATAAAAAAATCAATATTGTCTGTAGTTGAAACTTATATGAAGACATTGGATAGTTAACGTACGTTAAAAATATGGTAACGCTCAATAAACGGTAAATAAACACCGTAATCCAAATCGTGTACACAGACTTCGAGCGTTGAGCGATTTCGTTTACCAATTTTTGGACACCGTTCCATTGCTTAGCGAGGTTGGTTTATCGTATACGCTAAACTTTATGGCATAGGAGGTCAAATTGATTAAATAGAGCAGGAATCGGTTATTTGAATATTAATTGAGTTACCTACACGAAGCTGTTGTTTAAAGCAACCACCGTTTTAACGTATACGTTATTGCATCAAACGTTTTACGTAAACGTAAAAATTTAATTTAACGCCATAATGTCAATTAGATTTACATTTTTTTCGAAATTCTGTACGCCCAGGGGAAAAACTCAAGGTGGTTTCAAAAACCACAAGTACAGGGCGTTAGTTTACAAAATTTAAATAGTATTTAACATGGAAAATTCTAGGTGACATCATCAAATTGGTGCTGGCGGTGATCAGACAAATTTTGGTTTGCATTTTAACATTTACGAGATATTCCTAACACACATGTAAAATTTGACAACAATCGGTCCGGTAGTTTCAGAGATTATATATCTAATAAAAATCGACGTAGAGGAAAGACAGGCGGAAGCGGGGACCTATTTTTTCATACACATCGAGAAGGCATTAAAGTTTTACCTGATGGACCCAATTACAACACTTCCTTATAGATTACGCCCGGGAAGTAAAAATTGATAAATGATTATACCGTCGAAGTAGGTCATGGATGTCTATCGCCTATCACTTTATGCGTATGTTACTAAATGCCCAAGGATGCACGACAGATACCAGACGTATCTGTATAACTGGTGGCCGAAATTCTTCATATCTCAAAACAATAAAACTAATTCATTACAATAAAAAGAAAGAAATTTATTATGGTTAAACGTCGCAGTAAATGTTGAAAATGTTCACCATTTTGTTCAAGGCATATACGTCACTCTCTTGTTAATTTCAAAAATGATCTGTAACATTTTTTCATCTATACTTTGGACCCATTTTTCAATTTCATGTTGCAACAGGAACTCCTGACTGCTGAGACAACCTTGTCAAAGATGTTTGTAGATTCTGATCGAGTCATCTCAAATCCACAACACCTTCCTCAGATACTGAAGGTTTTCCAGATCTGTCTTTATTAACACTGTCAATTCGACACCTCAAATCATCAATTTCCCCAGATACTGACGGCAGGAGATTTTCTTTTGTTGAGATTGCCAGTTTGAACAAATCTATTGATTACATCTCCTCTAATGATGTTTCTTGAATTAGCAAATCAGGGTATTTAACTAGATATTCTTGCTTACAAGCGGTTACAGAATACACTCACTCTCCGTTTACATATGTCCCGTTGCGATAATAAGACATAACAATGAAGGTTTCTTGTTTAACAGAATAAACCATTTTCACGGTCTTCGCTTCCTTGCACAAAAACAAAATTTTCGTACGCAAGAGTTTTGAAAACGACTGTTTTGTTGTTTTGAGATTGTCTCTAAGAGAATTACTGTAATTCACACTTGAAAAACGTTAGAACAAGAAAAGCGATGACTTCAACTGACAGGTTACAAACGACACTAATGACAGGTGAGAAATGTTATGAGACATAATTTCAGCGAAAATGGATTTTTGAAATCCATGGCCAACTACGGCTTTAGAATCATTTATAAAAGCCCTGTATTTCTTTCACTAATTGCAAAACAATTTCGTAATACTCACTAATTGCTAACGCATTTCTCAAGCGATCGCTGGTGGGCAAAACTTATAACATAGGTATATTATTTTTCAAAATGGGCGCGAAGGTCAAGGACACGCAAAACCCAAAAATTTACTCTTAACTGTGTAGTTTAGTATTTTTTTACACCTCCTTATTTTACTTTATCGACAATGCAATAGTGACTGATCTGTCAGTTGAGACGTCAAGAACCGCATTAAATTTGAATCGTTTCTATGAGTGCGTTCTATCGCAATATTTATGATAGATTATGTTCTTACGGAGTAGAAAAGTTAGAAGAACAACTTAAAAGCACCCAGCACAGATCCTAACAGAACAGATTTATAAATATGTCTAGGGTAAATGCTAATGGCAGTGACGAGAACAAGAGGAATTATCCACCTATTTTTCAATATTCCTACCACTGTCAATATAATCCAATTGCACTGGCGTGGGGACAGTGTAAATTATATTACAATAAACATATTCGGGAACACGGTGGCGCTATTGGTGTTGTACAGTCCTTATGGCGGGAGGCTCTTGCTACAGCAGGTGCAGACAAAAGGCAAAATTTTATTAGACATTGTGAACGGCTGATCAGGGATGATTGGAAGCGTTTAATGGGGAATTGAACCATATGAAGACATACCCCCAATCATAATTTCTCTCGATTCTGATTCTGATTCCGAATCAGAATGTTTTTCTAATAACTTGTCAGCTTGTCACTTTTTCATTTGTCATTCAATGTCAGCAACAATCAGCATTAAGTCCTCAATACAAACGGCTCTAAAGTCCTTGCTATGTACAGCAGCAGTGTTGAAACATAAGAGTGCAAGCAATGTAAATTCTGTGTTTTCTGTTATATAACATACTATTTAGTTACATTTTCTTTTGTTTACAATATTATAGACGTGTACAACACAGATGTACAATAAAACGTGTTGTTTACTGTAACGTCCGCGACCCTACAGTTTTGCGAGGGTTGTGATCTCCGCTAACTACACTGGTAAGTTGTCGACCTTGAAATTTGCTTAAATTTTGAAAAGACATATAATATAAAGAAAGTTATTCTGCTTGGAATTTACATTAAGCTCAAACTGAGTAACAAGTTAAAGCTAACTCTCTTTCTACAAAGTAGTCGCCTTTTTACGCATGATTTGCTAACTTAGTGCAAACTTGATACACTTCTAATAACAAAATATTCACGAACAGCAACGAAGTTATTAATTACCCATATTCTTTCAAAGTGTCATTTTTCAGCTATCTCAGATATCTAATCGTACTCGACTGGGTAAAGCACGTAGAACAAAAAGTAACGTATTATATATTCTACTCTTTGAGTTCTCAAACAAAAATGCGGGTTTTATGTCATCATAACCATAAGTAAATACATATATTCGATGAAAGTTATCACAGTCAGTAATCTTGTCTTTTAGAACATGTTGGTAGTGCCAACGTGCTTCATCGAATACTGTACATTTACTAACTGGATCATCCAGTGCAGAAGATGGAAACGTCTACTTCCCAGAGAAGAGTCCCGCCGGCTGGGCTACACCTGCCAGCAATGGCCCTTTGTTTTACGTAAACCCTCCGTTTATAAAGCTAGGGGCAGGTGTAATTCAGCGCCCGGTGGGGATCTTGTCCGGGAAGTAGCTGCTTCCGTCCGTTGGCGTTGGTTGGTCCAGTTATAAGTGCGCAATGTTTGTGACAGAATGGAACCCATCGTCACTACCAAAATCTTTTATATCTCACTAATGTTAGTCTGTTGGCATTTAAGGTTAAATATTTTCCAGTGAGAGACAATCTACACTGTACTGATGAGACCTTAGCACGTCGAAACTGCAGTGTAAGATTTTCATTCAGTTGTCAAGTCCTTAAATGTAGTATTAGTTATTTATAATAAACATTCGATCTCTCGAAACCCTGCTTAACTTCCTATGTGCTTTCCGCTTAGTTTCCCTAACAATTTCGGTTAATAAAACCAACCTGATCAATTATTGATTTAAACGGCCACCAAACTGGCACTAACAAGACATAGACAACCCTTAACTTACGAGGGCGAATTCCCCAATGAACGATACTGATGGCACAGAGTTCTCCAGCAGTGTTTAACCCTCGCAGGTGTATTCAGAATCCACTGACAGATAGTGGCGCATTAACATCGTCAACTAATTACGTCTTCTCTGATTTAATTAGCCGCAATTATCCACAGCACACTATGTCGGGGTTTGGGTATGCGTTACTTAGCAGAACGTCTGGAAACGACAGGTTTCTTATCAGTCTCGGAGGAGCGTCGTTATGACCTACTAACCTCCCGTTAATTGTAATTTCACACCCAGTTTAAATGCTACCAAATGTTCCCAATTAAATTTCTTTTATGCTGAGCTAAACACGCGCTGGTTGGGAATTTTAAAACGATACCTAGATAGGGAACAACGGCGTGCTCAAATTTAATTAATATGCTTACAACCTTAAAAACTAGCGCACCAGAACGAGGACGAGATACAAATACTGCCAAAAGGGAGATACCGCACAGCGTTGCCAGTGGGAAATACTCAAAGGGGTTGACTTTCAAAGGTATGAATTTTACATGCTTGCGTCGTGCAAGAGCAAATAATAAATAGGAGGAGCATTATGAATCTTGTCGTATCTGGTAACAAATTATAATTGTGTGTCATTAATAAATAAACACCAGAGAACGGATGGCGCTTCACGAAAGTTGTATTTGCCACATCATAAAATGGTATTTACTTTGTCAACAGTATATTACATTTGGCACATACACCGGGACATCTACGCCAAAATGCTGTTAACTTATTCAAATTTAATCAAAGCTCTTAGGTACCTAGTTTTGTATTAAGTACGGTTGCTACGAGATTCAACGTGTTCCAGAAATCATATTCGACAACAAATTCTGCAGTGAAGCATCTCTATGCAGTTGTCTATATAAGTAAATGTTTAGTAGCGTTTTATTAACTTAAAAATATTAAAGTATACAGGGAAGTACTAAAAATACGTTACTTGAATACTTCTATTGGAAATAGTCTGCTGCTATTCGTGGTACATAATAATTGCTTACTACTTCAAGTCAATAGTTGTTGCTAAGACTGCTCATTCACAATCGAAGGCTGTAAAGTGGTTTAACAAAAATCACCCTGTATTAAATTTGGAAATCAACTAAGGTCGTGTTTACTCTACAAAAATGCTAACAGTTCCCAAACTTCGTAGCATCTAAATTTCTAGGTTTTAGATTTTAAATTGTGTTGGAATCTCCACTAGAAAAAGTTTATTTAAAATGAAGTACAAATATCTTTCTGTTAAAAAACTTAACATATTAGTTACCACGAAATGTTCTACGAACAGCTTATTTTGCGCTCTGTGAGTCATATCTTACATATGCAGTCAGTTTGGTGGGGGCATTTCAACATAAGTAAAACATAAATTATTCCAATTACAGGGAAGGAGGATCAGAATTTTAGCTAGATTAACCTAAAGAGAGGACTGGAGAATGACATATGTTGATCTCCAAATACTTACACTTCCATCTTTATACATTATACGTATATTGGCATGTTTAGTCTACATTAAAACTACTAGTTCCTGAAAAAGCTCCATAATTACCAGTACGCGGAATTCTATCTCAGGGTTTTAATCCCCCAGTTGAAGTAAGGTGTGTTTTAGGGCGAGTAGCGGGGACGCTTTGATCTGGTCCACCAAGTCGTAGCCAGTGCGTCGTCACTAGGAGTGTTTACAGCTAGTAAAAAAACTGCTTCTATATTACTATATTACTTCAAATAATAATACTCGATGCCCTTTTTAATTTTTCAACCACAGGACCACAGACTTGTGATCTTGAAATGTTATATTATAGTCCAAAAGAAAAATATTGTTCGGTTTGACGGGCGAATAATTAATCGGGCGTAGGTAAAAACTCAACAATTTATTTCTGTAACTCGAATTACACTACTAACTATAACAGCGATAACTTCGTAACTTAAATGCATTCGCTCATTCGACTCTTGACTGAATTATGAATGAATCATTCCGACGGTGGCCTCTATTTATCCATATTTCGACGATCCAGCTCTTTCTCGAATTGGTATTCGCGACTTCCGCTTCCAGGCTTTTCTAGCGCCGTTTCGAGACTTTTTCTGGGCCCGTCGCGACATCCGCTTGCATACGCGCGGCCGATGAGTCAGATTACATACGAGAAGAAACGCGTACACACTAGACGACCCATGGGCGTCGTACCGGGGCGGCGTATGGATATATTCCCTAACAGTATATTTATAATCAAACTATCGACGCGACAGCACTGGATCTAGCGTATGAGTTATTATTCCGCGCGTTGATAATTACAATATAAGAATTATCTCGGATCCACAGGACGAAACTTCGGAGTAAAATGTATAAAAATTAATATACTCGTAAGATGGCCCTGGTTATTTCATTGTTTTTTTATGCTGCTTTTTATTTTTCATATTTTTTTCTTCATTGGCGTCATATTAATGATTTATTACATATTAGTTCTTTTCCACGTATACATCTGAGTGCAAAATCGAACACTGTAAATTTTTGGAAACGTTTTAAGGTTATCGTAAGCATGGTAAAAGGATAATCAAAATGTATGCGTTTATCTTCTCCAAAAATAGTTATTTTCCTAACAAATGCGGGAAATCAGTGATTACAAAACTCTACGCTCGTTTCAGTACCTGCATGAGTTTCGGAATCACATTTCCTGTGCGCGTTAGGAACAACGTTTTTCCTAACGGTGTCTTTCAGGTCTTTCAGCTATTAAGATTTTAGTCATGATATTTATAAATTGTAGCACATTGGAAAATCATGTTTGTCTGACCGTTGAGTAGTCAAGATCTTGCAAAGAAGTTTTTCGCAAAATATTTGTCAATAATACCTCAATAAATCTCTGAAATTTATCTATATCTTACTTCCCGCACTAGTGCGGAAAAGTGCCACTTTCCGCATGCCGTTAAGGAAAATACGTTAATTTGTCGGTGTGAAGATTCTACGATGTGTAACACACAAAAAAGAGGAAGAAAATAGAAGACAATAGCGCTTTTTTAAGATGTTTCTTTTTAGGTTTTCTGCCTGTTTGCGAACCGCTTTTGACTCGCCGCCCCCTAGCGAAAAACCGTACCGGCGTCACCGCTTTTTCCCGTTGACCGCAGGAAACCAAAACCGTTGAGTACGCGTCGTTTTCCGCCGCCGCGATTACCCGTATCAAGGTTGCCGCTCCCAGGACCAGGAGTCCATTTTGTTATTTTTTTTATTAAACCGAATTGTAACCTTATATTTAAGATTAGCTGTAAGACTATTTTAATCATGTAGCTCGTGGCAAGGAATAAAAACCCGCTGTTTTATATTTTGTTTCATCAGACCAACCAGAGATCCGTGTCTTCGGTTTAGAGCTACCCAACCACTCCCGACCGAACGCGCCATCCCCGGTGGCGTGAAGGTGACCTCATAGGCCTAGGTCGGTCAGACGGGTTTCTTTTCAGCCAGCACTAGTCGGCCCAAGGCTTGGCATTGAAGTACGCCACCCCCACGCGATATCGGCGAAACTCCAGAACGTCAGTGTCGGTTTTCTGAGTTTTGTCGCACCATTTTATTATAGAAACAAAGAAAAAATGTTTGTATCTTCTCTAGCGAATCTCTTCAAGGAATCTTTGAGAAAAGTGAAAATTTAAAGTTGTTACACAAATTTCTAAAATCGCGGAAAACAATGATATAGAAAAAAATTAAAATAAAAAAGTACTACGATAGTCGGAAATACATATCCTTTTATGTACGGTTGGGAGATTTTGTTCACCAAAAAGATAGGGATTTTGCAGAGAACACTATGTCAATGACCGCCAAAGATGACTATCTCACATTATTTGGGGCCTTTCAGCAAAACCTCGGCGCTAATCACAAAAGATGAAATTCCGAGAATTCCAACTTAAAAAGACCTGTTATTATATATATTGTTACGTTGAACGGGTGAATAAAATCGGTGTAGGTTAAACTCAACAATTTATTTCCTAAAAACTCGAATTACACAGCGATTATGTACAACATAATTCCGGCGCAATTTGACTATAATCTCGTGGACTCGATTTATTAAATAATCATCGTTCCCGACAATGGCCTCTATTTAAAACTATTCTATGGTTCGAGAACGCCGCTTCGAGGGTTGTCTGGGTTGCCAATCGCGACTTCCGCTTCCAGGCTTTTCGTCAACGAATGCCGCGTCGCCCGGACGATAAGTCATCACCGCCCTACATACCAGAATAAATACATACTAGAAGACCCATAGGCGTCGTACCGGGGCGGCGTATGGCTTTCTTTCGTAACAATATTATATTATCTTTTTCAACTTCAGTGTCGTTCTACCCTTCATTCATCGTCAAAATTGCGACAAATTGAATTATCCACATTATCATTTTGTATGTGGAAAGTGTTAGGAGATTTTGCGATATAAATTATACCATTTTTTGACCAACGAGAAGTACTTGCCAAAAATTATTCAGAATTTTAAATTCGCACCTAATTCAAAATTCCCTTTTCATCTGCAACAAATAGAAAAACGGTATTTCTAAACTGATTAAATTAACTTACTGATCAAACGAGTTCGAGTAATATTTGCGGACAAAAAACCGATTGTGGTAAAAAAAATCACCAATAAACCCATTAATAGAAAGATTTTTTAAATGATGGTAATAATTTTATACTGCTGGTAATCGGCTTTTGCTGAAATATACTGAGTTGCTCCCCAATGTGAAATCTTAAGACTAGCCTATTCGTGGGGTTGATCCCTTACTACGCCTTCACATATGACGCTCCGTGAGCTTTGCTGTTAATTGTTAAATCGAAATATTTTCAGGAATATTTAGAATATGTATCTGCATACATTGTTTATTGTTTTATTGCTTGTTAAAAATAGATAGGTAGTTCATTTATTACTGTTTTGTTGATTTTACTGTTGATTATATTCATTCAAATTATACATGTTTCTTTTCTAGGTTTTTTGCTTTTACTGTACCTATACTTAAAAAGTAGCAGACGTATCTAAAGTGTCAAAATTATACAAATTTATCGATAGTTGGAGTCAATTACCCTACAAACTTTTGAGGATAACGGATAACATCCAACAATGAAAATGGACTTAATGTTATGGCTGAATAAAAGCGAGGCGAAGTGTCAATGAAGTTGGCCATGTTTGGCATTTAACTTGACGTTGACAGATGTGTAGTACATGTACCCCACATGCACTTACGTTTCTAAACTACCAGCCTACTACGAATATTAAAAATTTAAAGAATCGCACGTTATTTTCCTTCTGTTCAAATAAAAAACCTGGAGATACATCTTATAAAGTAAATTCCAACGCTGAAAGCTGAAAGAATGTCTGTTTGCAAAATTAAATAACACGCAATCAATATTAGTAAATCCCTTTTGTTAAAGAAATCGGGTATTACGATAAAGAGGGATTATGTAACGAATATTTAGATTACTACAGATCCATTGCCTGTACAGAAAATCAATTGTATAATAGAAAATCTGAAATAAAGTCTATTTAGCGACATAAGATGATCGTGCAACTCCTGGTTTTATGGCCAGAATTTGAGTTCGTTATTTTCAACAGTTATTTATGCTTGTTTTTCAACAAATCACTACATATATATCGAGTTATACAATTTATCTTTAAACTAGATCTATACATCTATTTACACTTGTATTACATTATTCCTTTTAGGCGCACTTATATTAATGGATTTTGCTGGTTGTGGTCTTTGTTTCCCAAATAGTTACTCAAATCAGTTTTGATTTGAAAGCTGTCTTATTTTGAAATTATTTAAATTTGCAAAAAATAATTAAAAAACCAGTGGCTATATGATCACAATTTGTTAATGCTACAATTATTTTTTATAATTTTTACGGTCTACCGTTATCTGCACAAAACGATTCAATAATAATACTCAAAGAACAATGAGATTGTTAATGTTTTGTATTCGGTGCATTCATTTGGTTTAATCTAGCTAAAATAAAGAAGACCAGATCGTAATTACAAATTTGTGCTACTTGTGTTGTTCTAAAACCACTGTTGCACATTTAAAAAGCAAGTGCTTTCTTTCAAGATTTGTAGTTATACAGCTACCATTTTATAATGACACAAAATAACAGTAAAGTGTAATAACTATCACATAATGTCGGTTTCACAGTTCCATCCTCAAGAATTTATCAAAGTCAGCCGTGCTCCAGAGGAAATGTATTCAGGTTTCACTGTTTCAGTGCAGAATAACCGCCATATCAGCTGTAATCAGGCTTTGAAACAACAAATTAAGAATACCCCTTTCAAGCAGACTAAAGTACAATTGTTCCCGTAATCTAATTGGTCTATTTAATTACTTCAAACCCTATTCATGCGTGCGCAAAGCCTTCCAAGTAAGTAAAACCCACTGCACACTTTTCTGCTAACAAAACCTCCATTGTTTGTTGTATTCAGTGTGTTAGTAATTACAACCACGTAGAAGAAAACAAAATCTTAGCGTACTTTATTCCGTACGTAATTGAACTAAATACAAAATAAACCTGGTTCAGCTTGATGAGTAAGTGGTCGATTTTGTATTAAATTATATTAATGTTTCGTGCTTTTATGCGAAAAACTTCTAAAAAGGTAAATATCTAAATAAGATATTTGTCCCAATTTTTCTTGAATAATTTCAGTTTTGGTGTTGTAAAATATGGTTAAAAGTGGCTGTACTTTAAAAAAAAAAAAAGATTATAATAGTAATAATCTAATAATAAATAATACCAACAAATATTTGGATCTGGATTATCACGCATTTTGTTCATCAAATAGGAGAAAAGGGGAAATATAGCTCCCGGTGATTAAAGCTTTATTTTTATTTATGATTTCAGTTCAAAAATATGTATTAAAAATCTTTGACAAACATTATTTTGTAGAGAATATATTTTTTTATATGTAACAATAGGTTGTATGAATATAAATTTGAAGTTTGCAATAATTATTGAGTCTGAATTTACTTATGAAAAAGAACCTACAGTGCGGATTTAATAAACTCAGTCCCCCCTTATGATTTTGGAACCGCTAGAGAGTTTCTCGGTTGTTTCTTTTTTTAACATATTGCCACAGCACATAACTACAAAAGCAGCTGAACTAATAACGAGTTCTGAATCGCCGCTATCCATGGAAATGAGGTCCTATGGCTAATATTCGTTGTACCCAGAAACTTTCGCTACTTGGCAAAGTACACATGTCTATCTGGTGTAAAGTGCTCCCCATTCGGCGAACATCACGACGAGCCCCTAGGCTATTCGGCATTCGCCAAGCAATTGCTCGGTACTTGGGGGTACCTGTTGGTGTGGTTCCGCCTTTATAACATATGGTTTCAAGGGGACACATCTGAGTGTTTTGGAGACTACAAGTTCGAGAACCGCAACAAGAAATAAGCGAAATTACATTAGTCTAAGCTTCTTTGTGTATATCGTATGTATGTACAATAAATAATTGCTAAAATGAAAGAGATGTTTATTTCTAAATAAGACTATTGAAAAAGATCAAGTTCATCGCAAAACCCCACCTAACCAACTAGTGATTTCGGATACATGGTCATCATCAATAAGATAATTTTCTATTTAGCTTTGTTCATATGTTTTGGAATTTAGTCCATGCAGACGTTCACGACGAAAGTTCAGTAACTCAAAATTTTATGCTCATTTTTATCCTGCATTTATTCACCGTAAATCTACATTTAATCTCAAGTTTATATTTCTACTTTTTTTATTTAAATATTTGTTGTTAACGTTAAAATACACCCACTACTTCATTTGAGTTATTTCATATTAATTTTAACGTTTATATAGTCAAATTTACATTGGTGTTGTATATATTCAAAAAATTCAAGTATGCCACGAGCTACTTCTAGAGATGACGTTAGAATTTTATAAAATTTGTTAAAAAGTTTTGTTTCAGAAAAGATAAAGAAACAAAAATAGTTTAGTAAAATGCAAGAAATGTCTATAAATATACCTACTCTTATACATATTGTCAAACAAATCAATAATAATATTTTGTTATATTAGTAACAATATGGAAATAGTAGAATTACCTGTCGAATTTTATTTACGAACGTGAGACACATCACAAACACAGCCTGCAAATAAATTATTAAATAGAAGAAACCTGAGTGCAAATCTAAACGCCATGATTTGACAAATACGATATTTAAAAAAGAAAGGTAACTGTCAAATGTTGTCTTTGTCTGACTAGACCTTGAAATAAGCTACTCCAGAATCAGTAACGATAATAAACGTTGGCATAAAAAATATACCAAGTATTAAGTTCTTTTTTTGTTTCGATATTAAAAAGGAAACAACGGATTTTAAGTATATAGATAACTTAGCAAGTCCACGAATATTGTGAAATATAAAGCAAAGTTTTAGTAGTGTACGTAATACATATTTTCATTTGGTGGTTTGTCTACAATTGTATTGTTAGTATTCCAGTAAGAAATATCCTGATATTTTTTTAGAATGAGGGTGAAGGAGTCCTTATTAATATTAAAACAATCTGCTTATATTTTTGCTAATGGTTTCTCCTTGGCTGTTTTATTCCATAAACGGGTAATTATAGTAGGTCGAAAGGAAACAAAATCTTGGCGCACTTTATTCAGCGTATAACAGCACCATAATATAATGCTTTAAGTGGTGTGGAAAGAGATAATATGGAACAGTGGAACAGAAAAGTAAAAAGTAATGTTGTGATACAAGTAATCGATACAGTACATTATCGGTTTTAGCATGAGCTCCCAATATTTTCCCAACATAAAACTTGCAAAACAATTTCCCCTATTAACAACAATCTCTTCATCGCCCCTCGCATGTAAAAACGAACGGATGGAATGTACTGATAAAAGATGGATCTACCAAATCCGACACTTTTGCGCCGGGTTCATATTCGTCCCTCTCGAACATCCGAAATCCATTGCGAACTCGTCTAAATTTTGCAGAGCGCCATTGACGCGGAACTGGCCTGGACTTTGCTGGTAATTAGCGATGTACCTCTGCAGTGTCTGGGGCGAGTATTTGGCGCAGTGATGGATGGCTGATGATATCCAGAACAATTGCTTCGGTGAGAAGTTTAAGCCTGAAAGCCGAGGTTCAGCTCCGTTTTCGTGAACCCATCTGACGTAAGCGTCGTAAGCAACTTTCAAGCCGGCTAAATCGGCCATGTCTTCGTCGCGGGTGCTAGAAGCGTTCACCTGGAAATAGCATTATGGCAGTACAAGTATCCAAATAAATTTATAGAAACCGCGAGCAAAATAGCACGAGAATGGATAAAATTAAATTAATAATAATAATAAGTAGACGCCGAGTACTTCAAAACATAGTTAATGTGCTACCACAGACGTATAGGTCTGCACGAACTGGATTAATTAAACTTTAATTACTGCAAGCTATTGAAATGTCTCACGGTGTAATTATTGATACTGTGTATTATACATTCTCAACAAGTTTTAATTGACAAACTTTTGTACGAGCAATATTCAAATTAACCAAATAAAAATATCTAAAAGTTTCTTTCTCAACCAGTTGTAGCTAGAACTACAATTGTCGAATAGAAGGTTGAATTTATCACATAGGTACTATGGGATAAACGTTTGTAATTAACCTAACCTCAACAACAATACAATTTGACTATAGAGTAATAAGTACATATTTTTACGTTATTTACGTCGCAATTGAGAACACAGGTATCATTACGAGTATGTTTAATTTACATAATGCAATTGTACAATGATTTTTTTTTGAATTGATAAGAGAAATCCCGTTGATAGTTTTAGGGTGAGAATATAATTCATGTATCACATGACCCTATTTCTTCCAATAGAATTTGTTCATGCCCTTAGTTACATGTCTATCACAGCGATAATAATTTTATTGCCTTATTGTGGTCTGTTGCTACCTAAATTTAAAAACTGTCAAATTGACAAATTTTAGAATTTCATAATTTTTTTTGTCTTTTATGGCTTGCCAAAGTTGGGGGCAAGCTCAAAATGACGAAATCAATTCTATTATCAAAAAATGTGTTCATTTATTATATTCTCATGTTGAATATAACTCGTGATATGATTAATAATCGAAGATATGGCTCGTGAAACCGAAGCAGCACATTCAACTCGTGCTTCGCACTCGTTAAATCTGCAGCTCGGTTTCACTCGAAATATTATCGATAATAATCATATCACTTGTTATATTATAATTGAAAATACTTATGTTACTGCAAGAAATATACCGAGAGAGCAATTAAAACGCGATCAAAGGCAGCCATGTATGTTTGACGATTTGATCACTGTTGAAGTGTAATTCCAGTAAAAAGGTTTTTTGTTCAAATTCAAACTTTCAAACTGAAGGTGATCTAACATGACGAAAATTATCAAAAACAAATCTTCAAAAATCTCTGATAATAGCAATATAAACAGACGACAATCAGTTCGTTAGCAGCTTAAATGGTGTTTTAGCAAAGAGCATATTTCATATCATAGCAACCATTAGATCATTTGTGTGGTTACTTTCTTTTAGCAAAAATAGTAACATTATTTACATTTTTACTTCCCGAGTGTAAGCTAAGAAAGTGTAGTAACAATGTCCATCCGGTAAACGGTTCTTACTTCCCGAGCGTAAGCAAAGGAAGTATTGTAATCGAGTCCGTCGGCCGCCTCTCTACTTTTACATTTTCTCGACCTTTCATAATTCCTAGAGTACGAAGAAATAGGTCTCCCATTTCCGTCTGTGTGTCTGCCTGTCCGTCTGTCCGTCTGTCCGTCTGTCTGCCGTCCCGGATTTTTATTAGACAGATAATCTCCGAAAGTACTGGGCCGATTGTCGTCGAATTTCGTAGTTATATTAGGAATATCATGTGGATGGTAAAACGCTAACCAAAATTGGTCATATCGTCTCCACCAATAATGTGATAACGTCACTTCAAAATTGTACATAGTAAATGGGTTTTAAATTGTATAAAATAACATAGTCCTACACAGGTAGTTCATGACTCCGTGTTGAAGTTTTACCCGAAACGTCCAGATTTTTGAAAAAAAATCAAAATTATAAAACAACATTTTGCAATTTAATTTTGAATCTGTAAAACGGAATGCTTTGAAACTTGCAGATATTTTAAGGTTATGATAGGCATGATATATTTTTAACGAAAAATGTATTTACTTATCCTAAAATGTAGCAAATATGATGAGTCTGTACTTGTGATTTATCATTTATATTATACAGGGTGACTCAAAAAAATGAATGAATGTGAATTACAACATCGATAATCAAAACAAAATGTAGTGTTTTATTCAATAAGCGGAAGTCAAAGCAATAAAAATGTCTGGACCGTCGGCGATGTGATCCGGTTATTGCAATTCGTAGAAAATATCGTTTAGTTTAGTTTCTGTTTCACTCTCACGTGTACAGGTTGATTAGTGTTATCGCTATTTGTCTTAAATTACGAGTACCATTAATGATTTTCGGTTCAGTCTTCAGTCCCACCTCTATTATGACAGACGTTATTAAATTGTTTCGTTTATTTTATTGATTATAAAACACTATTTAAGAATAAAAATAATACAATACTTTTATTATTAGTATTATAATGCATCTATCCAAACTGATATATGTCCTTGCAAAAATGTGGATGACATCAACACAAAATTTTGTAATAGAAAAACTCACTTGTAACAAACTGTTGGAACGTTTCTTTACCTTTATTCAAACATTAGATGCATATCTTTACTTTAGCTTATAATAGCCATAAAAAACAATAAAAGTCGCAAAATCAAATCTTTTAATTTTTCGAAAGAGCTGAATTTATTAAGCTGTACTTCATGGGCGAGGGAAGTTCTGTCGAAAAAGTTAATCTTCGATCATTTTTTTTTGTTTGGTCAACGTTTCAGGACCCTTAAATTATGAAAAATACAGTGTTATTTTTTTAGTGCCCACCAACGTCGCAGTTTCTCCCATTAATATAAGCGCCAACATGGCTACGAAGTTTTACTGAAAGACGAAAACAAATTTAGGTTATGTTATTTGTTTTGTGACATGATACATTCTGGCTATCCTATTTTAAAATCTGCGGTCGAAAGACTCTTAATAACCCTGATGTTAATACGAGAACCATTTTCTTCTTGAGAGACAGGACAAAGCAACAGGTGAAGTTTAAAAAAAACCGCAGTTTAGGTTTCCTGTTTCCGTCTGTGTGTCGACTGTCTATCTATTCATTGTCTGAAGGAACGCTGTACTTTATAAAGGTCAGACGCCATATTTTATGAAAGACGGACGCCGTACCGAAATTAGGAATTTTTATACTTCGAGCAAAAATTAGTCTTCAATTTTTTAATATCCTCAAAAAGAATAAACTTTGTAGTAAACCAAAGATTTAAGATCTATTTGTTAAGGGTTTTTTTAGACATTACAATTTTATTATAAGTAATAAACGCAGTAGATCTGAAATAAAAGAACTTACAAATTTTAAGAACCTTGAATTTTTTAACCAAATTTTCACGCTTTTTATGTGCTAATCTTCATTCACTTTTCAAATCAAATTCAACTATTTAATTCCGAATATGACGTTTTAATGGACGATTACACAACGGGTATTCAACTGAAAAAAAAATCATCAAGTTGGCTTAATTTTTTTTTTGGTCAAAGAAAACGTAGGGAAAACGCATATATTTTATTAATTCATACACTTTGACACTTTTGACAGAGATGTGGATCAGCATTACCTAGTTTTGTTACATGAAAAAGTAAGGTTGCGTTATACCATTGCGCGTTGTCAGTTGTCATCCATTCCATTTTAAGTTTATTGTAGACATACTTCACGATGTTTACAAGAAATTAAGGCCAACTTGATGACTTTTTAAACTGAACATCCTATATTTAAGATGGACTTAAATTTTAATTTGTTTTTTGTGTACTGTAATTTTATCTACATTTACTAATTTCAAAATTAAAATAAACTGAAACATATAGTTTGCATGTACATGTTAATGCGAGTTAAGCAATAAAATATAAACACACCGGCATTTGGCGAAATTTTGGAAAATGGTGCTCGATTTTCTAACAAACGGCAGATACACCTTAAAAAAAGTCAAAGATGACTGAAGGGGATCTTCGCTAAATGTATAACTTTTCTGGATTAATGTTAGCTGTGTTTCTCTTTGAAGCCATGAATACAATTTTTATTAGCCGAGAGTGTAACCCTTCGATCCACAACAAATATGGCAAAATTTTAAACTTCTTCAATTCATTTATTTTATGGTTATAAAGCGGTGATGTTATAATCCATCATGTTTTTTTCATACCACGATAACAATGACGACAACAAAATTTAAAATGAGTAATAACGTGTAAAAGCTTACATAAACTTAAAGCAAAAAATTTTTATGGAGATAAGTAATAAAAATTCCCCAATAAATTCTCATACCAAGCATAATTTGCACGATGTGAGTCCCTGGAAGGAACGATAAAACGCCTGATATTTGCTTATCTTAACTGTTTTAATGATACTCCTCGTCTGGAACTCCTCATTCTACACTGTGTGTAGATATAATTAAAACATTTGGTTAAATTACATTTACGTGCACTGTAAGTTCATACCTGTGTGAACGATTATTGTTTACTTTTACTTTGTTCAGCACACTGTTGTTTCCTCCACACTCTATAGTGTACCTCAATTAGAACAAAAGTTCGTTTAAATTTTTGGAAACTGCAAATGTCATGAGAATGAACTTATATTATTAAAAACTTGGTTATATATAATTGGATTTATTAAAGTAGAAAATCTAATTGAAAAACGCATACCTATTGAACTTCAGCTGTGTAAATGTATGTGTTTAAACTGAAAAAAAAACATTCCAAACATAATAAAATGTAGAGGGGAAATCTGAAATAACGCATGTCTACAAGAAAACCGTACCTGTAACAAACTATAAATGGTAGTCGGTTGCAAGAAAAAACAATATTGTGAATTGACTGACAATTTTACCTAAGAACTGCAGATTAAGTGTTGTTAACTTTTAAATAACGTCTTTTGTCTAATATTAGTGAATTTACAACTTCTACTCTATTATCTGCTTGGTATTCTTTATTTAAAATTTTTGTGTGAGTAATTTTGGAACAAAAAATGAGGTGCGGTTTAGCTACCGGGCCAAACTCCTCCACTGACAGTGTGAAATTATAGGTTGCCAGCATACTTCAAATATTTGCGTAGAGAATGCTTTGTGAATTCCTCACCTTAACATAATAAACTTACGTGTTCTATCATTTTAACAATGAATTTTCCATAGTGATTGGAGAGACACTGAAGCTTCACCTCATAATTGAGTAAACTGTGCGAAGACCACCAATTTCTTACTTCCCCTTGTCCTCCTTTATATTTTGCCTCTGTAATTATATGATACATTTTATGCCCAATCACGGTACCAAGGATTCCAAAGTTCATATAGTTGGGTCGATTTTTTTGGTAGAAAATTCCTTCGAGTCTCCCCACGGGTATTCCTGAAAGTAAAATCAAACGTTATTTGAGAAAATATGAAAAGCCGACACTGTTCCACCTGGGAATTGATTTTCTGTCTTTCGGCGCGTTATCTTTATTTATTTCGCGTGAAAAACAGCGATTAAAAAACATTACGTAGCGTACTTTAGTAAAATCCGGAGACCGATCGATGGTAATCCGGTTAATTTGACGATTTTCGCTCCGGGACACGCCATCTTAAAACAGAAATAATCTAGACCATTTACAATTTCAAATTGCGGTACTGGAATTAAATGAAACTGTTCCGAGACACGCGGTCAGATATATTGCGAAGTATTTTATTCGAAATCGTAGGACTTACTCAAGACGTTTTCCGTTGGTGAATAAACAATATTTAATCCTGTGACGCTTCCAGGTTTTTCAAAAAAATTGTCCTTTACAGGTTGTCTCAGCTTTCCATATAGAATATTGGTAGTCACATAATCCAGATTTAGGACCGACGTCAAGAGCTTATCTTGCAATATTTCCACCTGAAAAATCGATCCTGTTTACACATTTTTTGCAGAATGATGTTATAACAAAAATATTCTCAGGGGAGTAACTTTATCGTCGGTTCGCCATCAATAATTACGGAAATAATTAGAATTTATAATCAACATTTTCCCGAATGTTTTATCAAATCAACTTGAATATTCATAGATCGACGTTGCGCTCGCGGAAATAAATACAAATGCACTCAAATAATAAAACCGCCAACGCGGAAAGAATTCTCCGACAACAGCAACGAAAATGCTTTAAACATTAATAATAAATCAGGAGCACATATGAATGTTTAATTTCAATAAATCGTCGAAATATCTGGTTTTAACATGAGCCAAGGCGATGTTTGCTCAAATAACACCATCGATTTTAAAGTAAAGAAATTATTATTACTGCTTGACTGAAAATTTGTATGTCGCAATCAATACTTTGTTACTTATCTAACACTGGTAGAAATGTTTGTGGGAGAAAAGAAAATTAGAACTGACGGTTTACTATATTTTTAAAACTACATCCGATACATTTGTACTGTGATTGTCATTCTGTACAGTTACAATATTTTTAAATTAAAGTAAGTAGTCACCTAAATGGTACCTATGTCAAAAATATTTGTTGATTTTTTACTTAAAACTTGTCAAGCTAACTAACTAACTAGATAGAACAAGCTTAGTTCGAGGAGTCCTATTCGGAACTGAAAATGAAAATGGTGTAGGTGACGAGTCTGATTTTGATTTATATTAAAAAAAAATCCTTTTCACATGTATAACTCATACAATCATCTAGAGAGAGAGAAAGAGGATTAGAGTAACAAATTCTGTCATTTCTTTTTTCATTTTTATTTATAGAACGAGTTTTAAGATCGAAATACCCCAAAAGGCTAATTGTTAAGTGTATTGAAAATTTTAGTTTTAGTACACTGAAGTCTATAGTCTATAACATTTCCGGATAAAGTTTTTAGGTATTTTTGAAATTATATTTTAATTTATAGTCATAACACATTCAAATATTTTCGTTTTATACGAATATTATGTTAACGTACCGATACCACCAACTTTTGTAAAACAATAAATAGCTTGCAGTTGATATTTATAAATAATTTTATTAATTTATGAAATTACAGTTATGCCACAGTAAACGTAAGAACGAAATTATTTTTGTAGCTAGTTACACACAACATTTATTAATCAGATATAAAAGTTATATTAGAATTAATTTGATAATCCGAAATAAATAAATATGTAGTAATTTTAATACAAGTGCAGCAAAACAAGTCTAAATTCGTGGACTCTACTTCATTCAGCCGAATGAATACGTTCTGTCGAGAAGGTAAATTTAGTTTAAATAAAATTTTGTATTTCTAACCGAATTATTAAATTAATTAGTTGTTTGAATTTCATTACAAAAAATTGTTTCCGAAAAATTGTTTCCGAAAAATTTAAAACAACATGCCTTTGACTGAGTTAATTTGAAATTGAATTCAGTTTGTACACATTTCTGTGTGTTTATGACTTGGTTCAGAGCCAATCGCTGATATGTTTTAAATCTAATTGCGACCCCTATCGTAGCCATCAAAATACTTAATACGTTTAATGTTTGATGCACTGTTCGTTATTGAAGTTTTAATATATTACATTCATACGGTGGCTAACAGGCTGTTGCCTCTGCCCGATAACTTGTTGATCAATAATAATATTAATAATAATAATATTGAAAATGCGAGCACTAAGTTTCTAAAAACTTTAACTTCTAGTTGTATGTGCATTCCCCTCATTGTAATGTAAATTACATATTTAAAATCGTTGTAAAATGAAGATTAATCCATAAATAAGCACACATAAATTTGATAAAAAAAACAATCATGTAGGTACTCCTAATATTTTACATAGCACGAAAACACATTTTACACTGTATGAGTATTTGTTTATATCGTATTTCGTAGAAATAATGCAATTCATTAGTTAAAACATTACAGTTTCGAATTTCATGTTTGAAAAAAGGTAATAAAGTGAGATTTAATATAAATTAATGGGAAACTTGACGGACAAATATTTTGTATACATACGTTTTCGTATAAGAAGTTATTTTGAATTAAATCTTCGTAACGAGGGATTTCTTCAACACTGGATAACAACATTTCCGATGCCATATCTTTAGCCCTTTTGTCTAGCCAATCTAATTCGTAGAGATTTTCCTTAAACTGGTGTTTCATACTTCGAATCATGGATAGAGCACTATAACGCGTATTCTCGTCCAAATATTTCCGTACGTAAGCTGCTGAAATAACGGTGGAAAAGCTGCGACACCTTTTTCAAGAAAATATATGGATACTATTGGAAATTTACCGGTCTTCAACATCAGCAGTGCATATATTCTCACGGGATACGTGTACTTCTCTTCCACTTACATTTTTAAGAAACTCAGACGCTCTGTTTAATATTTTCTTCGGTAAATAATTAATACAATTTTGCAGAACTTGCCAGCACATGAAATTTGCTACAATTCTAAAAGGATTTTGTAATTTGATGAAAGTCTGTCTGCTGGGTGAATTCACATACCTTTGATCGGTATGTTTGAGCAAAGTGAGCATTTTTTTGAGGTATAAAGGTTCGGAAACGGATATCTCATCATCGTGAGTAATCCTCGTGGCAGGAGCAAGAATGTGGTTGATGTATTCCGTCCAGGGTACTCCGGAAAATTCATATTGTAATTCTGACAGCGATAAAGGATTATAAAGACCGGTTCCATTAGCAGCTTCAACTTCGTGAGAAATCTGGGGATTTTTAAATAACATTATGAAGAAATTGAAAAGGCCCATATCACCTTAGCTAATCTTAGCAAAAAATCCAGGACTTGGCTTTGTTCTTTGCGCGCTTTCTCCTTCGTGGCGCCCATCATTACAGCAACGTCGACCATATAGTCCAAATAGAATTTTTTTATCTCCGCGTTTATTTCCGAGCGACTGTAAGGGCTTTCCAGCTGAAAATTTTAATGAAAGGAAAGCTGACGTGCAAAGGGATCGTTACTTACGTTTAGAATGTACCTATTGGGATCGGCTTTATCTCTTTGCACAGACAGAATTAAAAAAGATTCGAAATTAATTCCGAGCTGCCTGAGTTTGTACACAGCATCTTTCCAATTGAATAAATCCTTACGCCAATTATTCCCGTTAAGAGTGGGCCATCCGCCTATTTGCTTAAAAATTTGTTTCATCCTCTTTAATCCTTCTGCTTCGATTGCACTCTCGTTCATGCAAGCTCGATAAAATTTCTTTGCTAAATTGAAAGCTACCGGATCCTCCGTCTGCGCCGGTTCCGTCAACATATTTTTAATTTGGGTCTGAATCTCCTCCTCCATGACATTCTGCACCGACCATGAACCTCGACTATCTAGTTTGCTGTTCTTCAGGAAATTACCGCAAGAAAATCGATAAAAATCTTCGCACGGATCCACTTTGATGTCGATGTACTTGAGGAGAAGCTCCATCGAGATCCTTGCACACGTGGGTGAAGAGCACTCCTCGAGGCCATCTGCCGACATTAACAATATCATCATAATTTTAAACTACTTAAGAGACACTTTTCTCGATCGCAGGCCAATTAAAACGCGATGCACCGCAAAAATTCCGAAATGTTTTCACTTCGTAATCCTGGAGATTCTTACGTGACAAGATAATCCACATGGATTGAGTTTCAATGGTGCAGTTCCGTAAATAACTATCTAGCGATATTTCTCTTTATTTTTCGCATGCAGTCAGTAAGAACGGAATCGAAAATTCAATACTTACCAGAAAGGGAAAAATAAATTATAAAAAACAATGTTAATGTAACAGCCGCAACAACACCCGCAATTATGAGATTCTTTTCGCCTTTCGAACGATTCTTCCACCATGTTTTATAGGCGGATTTTTCTTTGCTCGGAACTTCTCTACAAATTAAATTAGCCTTAACATAATAATCGTCGACTTTTTATTGCGTACCCATTATTCATTTTTCTATAAGCACAGTTCTGTAGAAAAACACAACTTCAAGTTTCACTGGGACACTTCACCATAATTAACACATTAAATTGTCTATGACACATCGTACGAGAGTTGTAATTAAATGGACAGGAAGAACAGTTTACTTTCGTAACGAAGTGGGAAGAGATAACCTAGGGTCAAGTAATTAACTGGAATGAAATAAGAATTTTGGAAAAATTATTTAATTAGTTACTCCTCGCATATTTCATTGATTAGCAGGCATGCTATGCGTAAAACAAAATATTAAATAATATGCAATAACGATATTAATAAAGCATCCCAGATAGCATACGATAATTTTGTTATAACTACAAACAATAAAAGAAATGATTTATGAACTTAACACCAGCACCTTATAATTTTCACTGTTCAGCTTTGTAGTATATGTTATCCCCTAATATTACATGTGGCTGAAGGTAAGACCGTACGCAATCTTGTATAGAAATGACATTTCACAATTTTCCAATACACTACATCAGAAAACTGGTGATATAATATTAATTTAATATAGCTTGAATTTCAGTCAGTCTCTTCATTACAACTGGTGTTTATTACATTCCATTCTCATGGAACACAATCTAATAATCTGTATATACATTTCAAAATACTCTTTGTTGTAAACGTTTTTGATAAATGTTCTTATGTATACGTACTTACCAATGTTAAATTAAATTCTGTCGAAAAAAGCCGTTGTAAATGAAAAGGAACTATGTACAATTAAGTAGGTAGAAACATGTAGGTATAATGAGTCCGTCAATTACACAGTAGAACAATTTTAGAAAAAAATCTTGTTACAAGCATTCTGAAAGGTTATTATGTGCTGAATAACTATCTAACAAGACATTATGCCTAGCTCGTCAAAAAAAATTTTTTTTGAAGATTGTTCATAGATAGTTCCAGTTAAAGTTCATATTGCACATAAATTGTAGATTCTTTTGTATGTTTGTGTTTCACTCATAATTAAGTTGTTTCACAATTATATAATTAATTCATTCTTATTTTGTTAATTGCATTATACTGTGTAGGTATTATACAATGTGTTGTCCTATAAATCGTGTATGCTGTTTGGCAATAAATGCTATTACTATTATTATTAAAAAGGTGTACTATTGCATAATGGGAATAAATATCTAGTACTGCCGACTACATACTCCATACAAACTGCAGAAACATATGAGAATATTCAATATTTGTTAAACTGTATTAACGATAAAAAAATTGAGTGCAATTTGACAGGCGATTTAAAAATTGTAGCTTTAGTAACAGAACTGGCTTCCAATCTGGATATGCCAATCATATGTGCTTCTTATGCAAGTGAAATACAAGAGAGAAAGCATTTCAACATCTGAAAACAATATTTCCTAAGCTTTCTGCTGCTAACATAAACCAAGGTAAAAACTAAAATATTACAATTTCAGTTTTCATATTATGTACGTTTTCTGTACATATTTAGGAATTTTCATTGGGCCTGAAATTCGAATGAAGGATCAAATGTTCTACACCTACTTATTTGAATGATATGGAAAAATTTACTTGGGAATCAATTAGCTTAGTGATCAGTGAATTTTTGGGAAACAAACGTTCCACAAATTATGTCTTATTTAAATTTCTTTGCTGAAAACATTTTCATCGAGAAATCAAGAAAGTCGAAGGAAGATTTAAGAAAAAGACCCAAGTATTCATTCTTTCCGAATACATGAGGCTTTTATAAAGAGTTAGATCCTTCTACATATTCTAGACCGCTTAAATATTCGTAGACATAATTAAATATCTGTCGTCAGAAATCTGTGGAATATTTTTTTAGTGCTTCTTGCGCGTTTTTCTATGTAAAATTAGAATTCACTTCATTTTTTCTAATTGTTCACCGGACGACATAAAAATTTGAATAATTTTTTTTTTGACGACATGGGTATATTATCTCTTTTAAGAGTTGTTCAGCACAAAATTACCTTTCCGACCATGTTTAGAAAATATATGTAACAAAAACACTGTTCTACTGTGTTATTATTTATTAAAACTGTTTCTTTACATAGTATGAATATGGAAGTCATATATTACATTTTAGTGTATTAAATGGGTACCGTGAAGGACATGGAATGCTGGGCAGTCTGTTCTTGTTATTTCAAAAAATCTCAATGTAAATGCACCTTTGCTGTCATTATGATTGATATGTTCGAAAAAACTGTCAAATTAACTTTGATATATATCAATTTGTTCAACATGCCAGCTGTATCAATTTTTAACAGATCTCGAGCAATAGCCCTTATTCAAAGTGGGATGTCACAGCAGCAAGTCTCCGTTACTTTGGCGATTGAAAACAGCACGGTGAATTTGATCGTGCAGAAATGTAGACGAGAGCAGACGTGGAACGTCGTCCAGGCTCAGTGAGACATCTCGTTTCAACATTTGGCGAAGACGATGCTTTGCTTGATATAATCAGAGAGAGCCCTTTTACCAGTGCTGCTGAAGCAACTGTAATTAGCAGTGCGAGAAATTAAACTTCATTGTTTTACGGGGAGTAGTGGGGATGATTTGATCTGGGGTGCGATTTTGTTTCTCGATCGAAGTGATAAATTATCACTTGCGATAAATGGCATTGCATAGCTTTTAAATGCAAAAGTTTGCATTTATTCTTTGCATATAAGCTTATTAAATGCTCAAAAGTTTACAATTACCATAATTTTAAGAACTTATAACTCAGAATTACGATTTTGAACTTCTATTTTGACATAAATTTCGAGGTTATGTTTCCAAAATTTATCCCTTCACTCAGAGCTATTGACAAAATATCATTCCATGAAGACTTGATTTCGTGACAGAATCGAGAAATGTGACAGAAATGTAGCATCTCAACCCATCAGCAAACGAGATTTTTTCGATCGAGAAACAAAAGCGTACCCCAGGTGTGAAGAATCTGGAAATCAAACTAGTAGACAATTTTCTGATAAAGAAATCTCTTGAAAATTTAATAAATTATACTTAGATGGCAAAGTTATTGTTTTTTAGAGTTGATAATGAAAGTAAATTTATTGCCAAATTCATTGGCGTAATATTATTAGCTCTGACTCTTTCTATCTGTTCCTATTATATGATGATAGTAATTTAGCTTTCAAGTGTAAGTACACTTTTAAAAGTACTGAGAGAGCAATAAAAAAAACACGATCAAAGACATCCATGTATTTTCTAAATTTTGTCTTTGATTGTTAGGTTTTCAGCACAAACTTTCAAATTGATGCTAATCTGACAAAGCGAAAATTATATCAAAAACAAATCTTCAAAAATTCATGGCTACGTTTAGTCATCTTTTTATTGCCTTATCGGTGCAACAGGGTGTGAGTCATGGTGAAATACATACGTTGAATAGCATTTGTTTTAACATTATTATAAGCCCTAACACCAAATTGATTGATGTAGCCAATGTCATTATTATGAGATTCTAAGTATTTGGTTAGCTGAAGACAATTCACTTTTTCAAGGACTTGAAAATTTGCCAAAGTCGATATTGGACGGTGGTTGTCAATAATGATTTTACTTTCACTTCAAACCTTGTGGCAAGCACGTTTTGGTTTACAGCAGTGAATAACCACAATTCTGACATCACCATGATAAGACAGGACCAATGTTTTCATTACTGGGTATTATATTTTTAGTTATAATACCGAGAATAATGATTATAAATTAGTATCACTGTTCTGTTAATATCACGGTCCTCTATATCACAGTGGTATGGACTTTCGCAATATTTCTTACAAGCTGTAATTTTATTTTTAGTGACATTATAAAATTAATGCAAAACTATGATCCTATCTATTCATAAGGACTTCTAACTGTTTATTATCTTATTTCATAAATTTGTTTAAATCTAATATCGCAAATTTGGATAGCAAATATTTGTAAAGGAATTTTTTTATTGTAGCTAAAAATTTGTAAAATAGATCATTAATGCAAAAAAATAATAAAATCAATGGGTTTTTCTTACTTGTTTTTATCTATGTGGATATTTTTTTAATAGAAAATTCGTATTAGTTCAATTCTACGCTAAAAACTATATTATGCAAAAAAGCGTTCTAAACAAACGTTTTTAGTTTCAATGTTTGATTTGCCAAATTTGAAATTAAATAATAATTGAGTTTTTTTATTTTTTGGGGCAACTATTCCAATTAGATTTGAATTTGTGTTGCTGTGTTACATGTACAGGATCGTAATATCAGAGTGGTCTAAGGTAATTTATACAGAGCTTCCCTCGCCTTTGAAAAATAGTACAATACATTCAGCTGCATTGAAAAATGTACAAATTTGATTTTGCATATTTTATTTTTTTTTTATGATAACCCCTATAAGTTAAAGTAATAGTATATTGCATACCGAGGCGGAGAGTTATGTCGAGTCAACTATGGTTTACCGAGAGACGTGGTCTCGAGGTGAATTATATAGTTGTAGAGACACAGGAATCGTACTTTTGCTGAGGTTTGTATATTATTTTATTCACAATAAAACGAGTAACATTAATAATAATAAAAAACTTACCTCCATAGTTGTATGAATTGTTTTTTTAATTTGATATTTATAGTTAAAATTGACAGTAGTGCCCCCACAGGTCGGAACTGGTTTCATTTCTTACCGCTCACGCTCATTACTGATCGGTTTCAGGCTTTTCAAACTCATTAGTCATTACTAAGTGTACCCGTGAATCACTGACCTTCCAACATTTCAGGGGTCAGGAAAGCTGTATTCTGTATGTTACTAACTTATTGTCAAGAAATATATGTCCGTAGGGTTAAAGTAAAGGTGAATAAGCGTGTATTCAAGGGAGTTTTTTCTATTACGAAATTTTGTGATAATATCATCAACGATTTAGCATGAACAAGTATCAGTTTGAATAGCAGTATAAATAACAAATGGTTTATTTTAACTGCAACGAATTCTTACTTGTTACGAAAGCTATAGATGAAAAAAATGTTGATTTTGTTCATAAGTTAATTTGTTCTTAAATAATATTTATAAATAAAATAAATAATTGTTTTTATGATTCCAGTCGTAATTTCAAAAATGAAGTGTATGAAAAAAAGACTAAATAAAAATTAGTTTGTTATAGTTTGTGTATATAATTTGGCAGCCACTGGACAAGTAATCTAAATAGAGTTATGTGGAGATCATTTGATTTCTTGATTTTAAGTGTGGTAAGTCCTTGACATTTTTTTTAAACACACCGTTTAAATAATTATTTTTATTTTACTTTGGATTTATGTAAATGTAGGTTACAGCAAACGACCTACACGTTTTATTATTTTTTAGACAAAAGTGAGGGTTAATATGTTTTATCTCATTTGTTCTTATAGTTATTAGTCTCTTTATAACGGTGAATGCATCTGATTTGATCTATCTTAAGTTATCTGAAGATCACCTGCGATTATGTTTTCAAAGATGTGAAAATCGAAAAATGTAGAAATTTTAATTGTTTAATGTGAAATACAAGAAATATATTTTTAATAGGACTGGCCGCAACTATGCTAAAAAGAAATATTTGATGATTTTTATCATTTTCTAAACGTAGAAAAATAAGTGAAACGTGCATCATTTTATTAATCAACTACAATATCAGTAGAGCTAAATAGAGCAACCTCTTAACTGTAAGAATTTAGCTAGCTTTTTTCCGAATACAAAAGGCAATAATTGCGACCTTTAGATGGAGGTGAGTTTATTAAGTAATTGGGGTATTGGAGCTTAGTTTAAAGAACCTTGAATGGTGTTTAGAAACCAATTCATTAAACGAGTGGTGCCAACTTAACAGACCCTCTGATAAACATTCGTGTTCTTAAAAGTTAATTTGAGCGTGCAGTCACACTAAAAAAATGGGAAGTTCGTTATCAATTCACAAAAATAGTTTTTGGAGACGACATATCAACGAGCTCAACGAATTCCATTTTCGGACAATCAACGAAAAAAAATTTTTTGTACACTGCAGTCTGTTGCGTCCTTTTATTACATTTTACATGTTTTATTAGACTTTTAAGCCATACTATTCTCTCGAGTGAAGAAATTAAGCAACAATGTCTATCAATCAGTTTTCCAGGATATCTCATTTCTCCTTACGTGTAAATGAAATTAACTCTGAAATGTCTGGCATGTAAGCCTGAAAATTCGAGGAACGAAGAGTTTCTTTGTTTGATATCTCAAGAAAAATTGTATACCTGTTGCAATTTAGTTAGAGTGCACTTCACTTTCGATTTAGAAAAAGTAGCGAGAAAATGTTTCCGAGTGATAAATTCTTCCAAACAGATCTAATTTGCGCAATTAATTTTAGTTAATTTCCAGCTTAATCTTAATTTATGTTGTGTAAAAGTTGCGTTAAACGTTTTATAATTTTTCCGGTGCTCTTTTAATGTTAAGTCGAATATAATCGGGCGCAGCTTGAATATAAGCACTGGAAGATGTGGATTTATTTTAAAACTAACCGTAAATTTTCATTATTTACTACTTTTGATCCATTAGGTGCGAACTAGTGTGAAAAGTTTATACGACTTGAATTTAAATTAGTATTAACAACAGTTGGAAATTTCTAATAACGTGAATGTAACTTTGTTAAATTGTCCGAGATTCTTCTAGGTTTAATACGAGATTCAATAACGCGAGTGAATCTAAGAGAAAGAAAAATATTATTTGGTAGGTAGGTCGCTGATAACTAACGATGTAAAAAAAAACTTGACTAGACGACGAAAGGAAGTGAAAAAAGAATGGAAAACGGAAATTGGTTGCTACGTGTATGGCCAGTGATACGAGTCAGTGGACGTTAGCTGCTATCTGCTCCGCTAAACTTTTTTAGACAAGTGTATTCGATAAAACCTACTTACGCTAGTTTGCGCAAGGAAAACCATTAGCACTAATCATTAAACATTTGATTTCTTCGCGTTGAATTTTAGCCAACAAAGGGGGAGCAGTGAGCGGAACCAGTTCCAGTAAAATTGTTCTTTCAACAACGGTATCGATTCACGGATCGAATAGACTATTCATTGACAAGCTGGATAACCAAGATGGTGTACTTCAGTTCACCGAAATAGTTTCGGTTTCTTCTTAAGAAATAAACACATAAACAGATAAATCCTGGCGACGGATAGACAGACATAAATCGTCTCTAATCTGCAACATCAACATCAACATTAGGCAGACTTGAATAACACAAGACGGCGATTTTCGCATTTTTCCCTCTAATTTTCCAGCATCATAAGCTTTTATTTGACTTTGACATATTCACTAAAAAATATACCAAACGATGTCGAGTCGCCCTCTTTTTAAATAGTGGAAGTATAATCTTTTATTTGTGTGGAATACTTTTGATAAAGCACTGAAGTTTTATACAAAACGTTTTCGTTCCAATTCATAATAGATACAATTGAATTGAATGTGTAACAAAGCTATTTCTGCTTTAATGCCGAAGCCGTCTCTATTTAAAGTGATTGCCTTAATTTTACGGCTACAGGGTTATAAAACCAAAGACATGATTTGAAAACGGAAAGTTCACGGTGGTGATAGGATTAGATAAATGCGTGGAGTGAATTCAGTTGATCCTGATACTAACTTTTATTTTTACTGAACAAACCATCTAATAGCTTCTTAAAATTGATAATTATTAAGTAGTTATTACTAATTAGAGTTAATATTGTAACAGAGTTTTCACAATATCATGTCTTGCTATGTTCAATACTCATTATTGTTACTTAGTGTGTACAAAACATAAAGTGAGGTTTTTTGATGATCTGAGAAATGTAAGGATATTAACCAAGTTTTAAGAAACCTTTTTAAAAATACTGAAATAATAAAATGACAAGCAAATTTATACAAGAAGAGCAAACAGTGAGATTGTTTTAAAGCTTATTAAAATAAATTGAAAATAATACGAATTGAAAAATCAAAGAAATCTTAATATTTTTAAAAGAAAATATGAGACATTAATTGACAAAAGAAAACTATAAAATAACCATATCATTAACATTCTATCTCTGCTGATTTGTCTGCACAAAACATCAACTTTTTTATTTCAAATGTCGTATAGTTTGGCTTCAACGTGTTCTGATTTAATATCTTTGTAAAAGCTTATTTCATTCTAAAAAAAATCGATTTGAAACACACTATCCCATTGGTAAAACATGTATATTATTTCAGAAAATTTCGGCGTCAGTGTAATTCTAAAGTATAATCATTTTACTGAAATTGTGAGAACACAGTATTGTGAGTAGTATTCAAATTGATACAGTCCCTATTACAAAACTGATGATTTCACTTAAAATACGTGTAGCATGTTCCTTTACTTATAGGTCAGTAATCCACCTCTATTTTTATTTTAACTTGCAGAGGCTATGATAACAAACATTAAAGTTTACCGAATATAATATTGTATTTTGTATTATAATTCCTCAAACTGTCGAAATGATTGTGCTTGAAAGGTGAGGGAAGTTTTGTCGACTTAGACTACCTTTTTTGTTACACATTTAAGAAGAGACTGTATTAGAGAAATTTCGTTAGTTTCGTGATACACTGGATGATTTTTTTTTACAGAAAGTTTGATCTAAGTTATATGCGAGTTGCATTCAATGAAGAATTTTTTTTTGTTCCTTTTGTTTATACTCTGACCTTATGTTTTATGAAAATTGCTTCTCTGAAAAATGCATCAAAAAAGGGTGAACTACAAAAAAAATATTTAATTGATTCATAACATGAAAAATGTAACTAAAAAACCAGTTCCCTCTGTTCGGGTTTTTATTAAACAGATAATTTCCGACTATACTGGACCGTTTATTTTAATGTTTTGTATGTATATTAAGAGCATCACGTAGATGGTTAAAAACTAAACAAAATTTGTCTAGTCATTCTTGCTAACAAAGTGATGACACCTTCAAAATTTTGTACAACTTAAATTTCATGAAGTAGTACATTCCTACATTTGTGCTTTATGAATCCGCCCTGTTTTTGTTTATTATTGTTATTGTTTAAATCTTCTTGTTCTTTAGTCACGTAATTCTTTCGAAGTATAAACATAAACACTTAAAGTTAAGCGTGTTTTTACAGAGAATGCATTTTTCTCGCTATTTATTTTTTTATTCAATTTGTTGAAGCGTTTTTGTCAAATTGCATCTATTGTATGTTAATTTCAAAATGTACAGTTTAAGACAATGCAAAATTTTAAGAAAATTAGATGAGTCACTTTGACATACTCAAGAAAATAAATTATCTGAGCAGTTCTAAATTGTAGAAAGTTACAAAGAATAACCCGTATCCGATCTCAGGATAAATTTTTCTATAAGCTTTATTTAACATTATCTTGAACTATGGCATTGCGTTGTTCCCAATATATTAACAGTAGATGAGCGCTTTAGAATATATTAGTAAATTATATCGATCCATGGATTAATTTCTTAAGACATTCACCAATGAACACTGCTGAAGTTGAAACAACCCCACATTTTAGAACAGAACATAATTTTCAATTAAGACGTAACACAACTTTACAAGATGACTTCATCAGTTTTTGAAGGGAAATCTGTAATTAAGTTTTAATTAAAGTTATGTATCTTATTGAAACTGCAAAAACTCGGAAAAAGGCTGTAATTTTTGTAATAGACCGGAAAATTTGAAGATGCACACTTAAATTGAAAAAAAAACTTGAAATTTAAAGTGGGAATTGAGATTAGTTATTCAGGTAATGAATCAAGTCATGTTGTATATCTGTAATAATGATAAGTTAAAACCACGTTACCACTGTAACACAAGATGACAAGTTTTGTTACGAATTTCCCATGTTCACAATGAAGTTAAAATACGTTTAAAATTTCAGGGTAATATGTAGGTATATAATTCTACGATTGTTACCATATCCAATCTCTTGATGTAATAAAAAAATTCCGAATAATATTATGTCCGGTAGAACGACTTCAACAATCACTTTCACAAAAAAGAAAAATGTGCTGAATTTATAATCCTAACAAAAATTCTGGATTTTTTAGCTCCCAGGTTTCTCGGACTTAGGTAAACGATGTGTATTTACTATACTCGAAGTTCTTCTCCATTTAACAAGCGGTTCGTAATATGTAGTATCCCACCATAGGAAAGATATTCTGTTTTTGTATAACCCTTGAAGATTTTCTTTTACATATTTGCTAATCCACTTTCTATTCTATAAGAAATTTGGATCGTAACCGTAATGATTTATGGTACGTGTCGCGTTACCTTCCCCTAATAATCTTCACATTACCACCATGATTAACGTTATAACCCTTGACATAAATAATTATTACAAGTCGTTTCGATGTAACGATATGGATATTAAAATTTTGGTTTATACATTTTATATCCATATTCATGTTCCAATGGCTGAATAACTATAATAATAAGGAGCTACATTAAAGATTTTGCAATAGATATGCATAATAATATGTTTTAAGGGCATAGAATATAATACATTTACATAATTATCACTATTTCGACTCACTGCGCAACAAAATGTTTATTAAGTTTTCAACAATTCTTACACTCCAGCAACTTACTCCCCAGAATAAAAAATAAAGATACATAAAAGAAAAATGTAACATGAACGTTCGCACACCCTGCAACCACTGGAGGATGACAGGGTTGGATAAAAAAACATTTCAGCAAGGATAAGGGTATGACTTTTTTCAGCCCCCAAGGAATATATTTACAATCATTAGGACCTGTAGCGAACACTAAAATCTAATCTTGGAAAATTTATTTTACCAACGAAAAATTAACATGCAGATTGTGATCTTTACTATGCCACCCTTTCACATTTGAAAAAGCCATGATTTTATTTATTAGCTAGCATATGACATGGACAAGTTGTCGCTTCCACGTAACCACACGTGTGAGTGAAGGTTTTAAAACACTGTTTTCTCACGTGTCTGTCTGCCGACCTTTTGGAGGAATAAAAATCCTCCCCCGCAGGTACTTTCATTATGTATACTTTGACCGTGGATTTAATGATTTCGACCGCTTGACTCTGCAGCAATTGATACATGGAAATCATCAGGTTGTTATCGAAAGTAAAATTTTTATAGTCGATGCCCGGCACTGTAGTTAATTTAATTTTAACGGGCAATGAAAGAGTCAAAATTGTCGGAGATAAGGCACGATTTATGGTATTGCGCCTTTACGTTTGTTTGTTTCTAACGTCAGCCATTTTTGGGCTTACTCTCCCTGTCGAAAATCCGCAGAGTAAGCGGCGACATTAAAATGCACCCTTATATTATCCTCATATGAAAGGAAACAAGAGCTGTTTTATTTACTTTAGCTGCAGGCTCTAAACTATAATAATATATAAAACCAGTCTGCGGATTGCGGGATGATTCCAGACACCCTCACCTCCATAAATTCCCCAAGGGGATCCGAATAATGAAAATCCCGTATTTCATCGAACGCTCTCCATCGGTAATAAAAAGAAAATTGTTCGGTAATGGAGGAGATTTAACGTTGTAATACCACAAACAAATGGTCACTATAGAGCAACAGCAATCGCATCTGCAATAATTGCCATTGCATCCAGGGTACTATACTGATGATACGTGTTTCGCAAAACTTGGTTTAACTCAATGCAAATTATCAACATTCCCTTCGTGGAATTATCCAGTGAAACAGATTAGCGCAACCCTGTAACCACTAAATTAATAACGCGGTTTAGTTTTTAATATTTTTGATAGAAGTGGATTACTTCCAGTCTCTTGCATCAGACTATTTCAGTGCGATTTGATCGGGATTCGTTTATCGGTTTTTTCCAGCTGGATTCATTCCGTCTGGGTATGAATATTTTACTTTGCTGTACATACGTGACGTAATTTGATTTTTTCGGGGTAATATCTGGCTTTCGGTGCATAATAGATGAGAGACAAGCGCATTTGCCTTGGTAAGATACGTTCCAATAAATAGCTAAGTCGGCTGTACACTGTTTAAACTTGAGTAAGAAGTTAGATAAGCAACGATCTGATAATTAACTCAACTGAAACCCTGAACTCCATTTAATTTGTTCTTCTCAAACATAGATCCCAGCATGTATTTACCATTGTTCTAAATTTTACCCAAGAGAAATGAATAAGATAGCTTGGAACAGATGCCATTAACTACTTGGGGGTTAATTAAATTTTACTTAGGGGAAGGGGGCCTAAAGCGGGCATAGAGCCTAAAGCGGGCACTCTCTTTAGTTTTGGCGTTTCAAAAGATGGTGCGCCCTAACCGCGCGGACATAGTGCATCCCCCCCCCGCATACTTCACATCAGTCGCCCGGGTCTCCTGCGAGTACCCAATTATGTGCTGTAATAAATAAATAATTTTCACATGGTTTTGAAAAATATTGCAAAGTGTGTCACATCTGTTTTTTCTATGTTTGTGATTTTTAAGCTAAAAATGAAATTCGTTAGTCAATGTGTGTTTATTCGGCTACCATAAGGTAGCAGTTAACTGCCACTTGTCGCATCATTTTGAGTTTAGATGTTGTTTGCAATTTTAATTGTCGAAATGGGCAAAGCGGGCAGGGCAAAGCGGGCACTTGTCCGGTATTAGTGTATTTACTAAATATCTATAGTTGTTTCGAAAAGAAGAACAAAGGCAATGTGGAGTCTGTAAAACAAATTATAAAAGAAGAACTTGCTGAAGATAAAACGAAGTCTAAGAAGTGAAAAAACCAAAAAGAAAAATACGAGATATATCGCTTTAAAAAAATTGTATTTCGAATTACCAAACTTCAGTCCAGGGGACCTTCATATTTATATTCATATCTAGTCTACAGTTTTTACAAAAAAACAAAACATAAAGTTGAGCAACTTTTACATCACACTTTAATCGGCACATTGATGCATTTTTTGACGAAGTGCTGAAGAGGTCTGCATTTTGAGATAGAAGGTCCTCTGGGGAAAAGTGTCAGCTTTCTTTTGATACCATTTATAATCCTAAAAAAATCCATGACTGAGGTAAATAACTCTCGAAAAGTCAAAATCTATTAAAATGAGCTTACTTAACTTCTGGTTTGGTTGCAGACTTTAGTATTTTTAAAATGCAATTCCGGAAACCCCGACAATGTTTTCAATTTATTTAGTATAGAGCGAAACCGAACCAGACGCTAACCTTAACCATTGCCAGGTTTGCCCTAGCTGAATGCCCGCTTTAGGCCTCCCCGTAGGGCAAAGCGGGCAGTTGCAAAGATTTAGTTATCTGCTTCTAACTTTTTTTTTAATAAACTTTCTTCAATTTTAGTTATGCATCATTGAAAAGGGTTAAATCAAGCATTATAATATAAAAATTTAAAGGATCTAGATTATCCATAAACTACTTTTTTTAATATTTTTCCTTATGGTGCCCGCTTTGGGCCCTCTTCCCCTATTGTTTAATGTAGATTTCACATAAAAAAAGAATATCACGACAAACAAATCAAGCGTCTTGATAACCAGCGTAGTATTTTCTGTTTAAACATTTCGTTGGTTATTTAAAATGTTCAGAAATTTTGAAAATCAAATATGTCATATTTTCTCTTCAACTAGCTCCAAGTATTTTTGCATTTCATGAATCAATTAATTCAATTTCATAAATTGGGCCGTTGTCATAATTCACTGTTATTTTAAAGAACATACTTTATTAATTAATTATTATTATTTAGTGCTTTCCAAAGATTGAGGTGATGGAATAGATAATACAGGTACATAAACTTAAACATAGGACAAATTGTTAAGTATGAAGTTAAAAACAAAAGCTTTTGCCAGTACCAAACATAACATAAAGTAGGTACTTAGAACATGCAAATAATTTTGTGTAGCAGCTTACTTTCTTCGTGTTTCTACCATATGATCGAAAAAACTCCTCTAGTAGGCCGTGCAATTTATTTTCAAAATAATGATGTTGACAACACCGCACTCCTTGTTCAGGTTCACAGCTAGAGTCAAGTAATTGTCAAATGAAGGGTCACAAAGCTGCAATGTGAGCACCATTATTTTAAAAATAAATTGCACGGCCTACTAGAACAGCTTCTTCTCGATCACATTGTTGATCATACTGTTTACAAAATGGTAACCTTTATGTTGTAAGTTTGCTTCATAATATTTACTACTCCCTTTTTTACAAAATTATTGTAATTAACGAGTGATGACCAGCAAATTATACTCAAGTAATTTGGTTTGCAACTTGTATACTTAATAGAACATCTTATAAATAGTGGACTGAGATCTACTTTCGTTTCTGTTAAAAAAATGACCAAGAAAATTACTACAATAACAACAAAATAAATTGACACCCGCTGAATTTAAAGAATAAGAAATTTTAGAAAGAATAATTAAATTAAATAAATTATTTATTATAATAAATAATGCATATCATTACTTGGTCTTAGTACCCGTAATGATAGAAGTCTTGCCTGAATGCCGGTCATTTCCGGGTCAGTGGTGGGTCTTAATAATAATAATAGATTATAATAATCTAATTTATTTATTTATTTATTTATTTAATTTTAAGTATAAATTATTAATTAATAAATCTAAACTTCATCGTGAGGGAAGGTTACCAACGAGAATAGTATGTTCTCCAGAAGCTCTAAATAAAGTCCCATTACATATAAATTGAAATATATTGTCGTTATAATAGTATTATTAAATAAAATTCACAAATGTATACCATATTTTCAGACGGAGGGAGTATAAAATAGGGTTTTCCACCAAAGTTTAAAATCAAATTTTAACTAAACATTCTGAAACAATATCTAAATACATGTACAAAAAACAAATTTGAACTATTTATAAAAAATAATCGCTTTGAAAAAAATTGTCAAAATAATAGAAGAGTGAGAGACCGACTCAAAGTTGCAGTATTTCGCGGTTAAAAGTGTAACCAATCACTTTGAAGCGATGGCAGCGATGCTGTGTTGCCAAACCTGCTGGTTTATTATATTGAGGTAGGTCAGAGTGTGCACGTGTTTTTGATCAACTTGGCCTGTTCGTTTTATTCCTTAAATATAAACAAATTAAATAGAAAAAATTGGCACGATGGCGAAACAGTGTTTCTTCGTTGGGTGTGATAATAACTTTACAAATAATCCAGAAAAATTATTTCTTACTGTTCCCCAAAAAGTGGATCGGAGGAAGTTATGGTTTGAAGCTGTGGGAAGAACATACATACCTGGGAAAAGTTTGTACTGTTGTGAAGATCATTTTGATGTAAGTATAGTAAATATTTCAAAAATTTGTATGTTGGTATCTACTTGTATCACCTTATTAACAAATTTTCTTTAATAAAGTTGGAAAAGGATGCTGAAAATTGGATTCATTTCAAATTAATGGGTACACGCCTAATGTTAAAAGACAATGTGGTTCCAAGAAGCATAGTGAGGAAAGAAACTTCGTCCCAATTCACACCAACTTCAAGGAAATGTAAGATAGAAACACAACAGCACAGTAGAGGGCTTCGAAGGAAACTGTTTCCTGAACCTACTGTACCTGGTACTTCACAGGATGTAACAGAGGATGTAGAAGACCTGCAATTAAAAACAGTGGCTTCACCATCTGGCATGTTTGTTAGTGCAAAATCGCCAGAAAAATCAGTTTCTCCTTTAAGAACAAAAAGGAGAACTCTTAGAAAAGCAACTCAGACAAGAGTTAGCACAAAAGATCAGTCATCAATGACCTCAGTTGAAGTGGCAGATAAAAGCACAAACACTCTTCGATCATTATCGTCACAAATATATCAAAGCCCCCACAAACCTATTCAGGGATCATCAACATCATTGTCATCATCCTCCCTTTCACTCCAAAGTGGAAGTGTTTATGAGCCATCATCGGAGTCATTGCATGAAACTAATATGATGATATCCAAAGAACTATTGGTGAAAGTGGAAATATTCAAAATTGAAAATAATAGCAGATTTTATCTGGGCTTGCCCAAGTCAGAATTTTTTTTCATCAAATTACTCCAGGAAGAATTAGAAGTTCCTGTAGAACATATTTATATCGTTCTTAAGAAAATACGAACAGATGACCAATTTGTACGATTAGGGACAGATTTTGCATTAAGCACTAGTGGTGTCAGTAATATATTTTCAAAAACATTGCCAAAAATGGCTACAAAACTCAACGAGTTAATTTTTTGGCCTGAGAAAAGTAAAATTCAGCGAGTTCTACCTAGGCAGTTTCAGACGTATTATAAAAATGTTGAAGCAATCATTGATTGCTTCGAAATACAGGTTGAAAGACCTAGTGCAGCTTACCAGCAAGCTTTAACCTGGAGCAATTATAAAACTTGTAACACATGCAAGTATTTAGTGTCAAGTACTCCAAATGGGCTAATTAATTTTATATCAGAAGGGTTTGGAGGTCGCACATCAGATGTAGAAATAATTAAGCAATCAGGGTATTTGACCGTTGTACCTGAAAATGCAACTGTAATGACTGATAGGGGCTTCAAGCAAGTAGCAGGGCTTTTCCAGAAAAAAAAGGTGAATCTAGTTAGACCTCCCAGCGTCACAAGCACCAGAAAAATGACGAAGGATGAGGTACGTCAGTCAAAACTTGTCGCAGCGTTGAGGATCCACATTGAAAGATTAATTCGTAGGATCAGAGAATTTCGAATGTTGGGTCCACATGCTACCACAGATCATAATTTGGTGCCACTTTTGGATCATATTGTAATTGTTGCTTGTGGTTTGATAAATTTGCAAGGTCCATTAATACAATAGTTTTTACATGGTTTTTATTTGTATTTTATTGGAAACAATAAATTAATTGTATAAATAGAAGCATTTAACTTTTTTTTATTGATACTAGGGGATTGGGGTATAACGGGATTTAGATTTATTTATTATTGAAATGAATAAGAAATAATTATGAAATAAATAAGTATAATTATTGAAAACATCAGTTAATTAAAATTGGAAAAATCGCTTTTTTCCAAAAAGCTTGTGCCTGCTCCATTACATTGTGACAAAAATTTTCATCCAAAGGAATTTCCTTTATAGTCACATTTCTGTCCGTTTCAAAAGATGGAGATGCAACACAAAATAAACCCCATTGTTTTTTACTAAGAAACATTTGCAGCTGCAGTTGTGCATATGGTTTAGGAGTTATTTCACCCTCTGGCGTAATGTAATTTTTCTACTCATTAAGGTTGAAGTTTGTCATTTTCCCATCGCTGGCAGTGGATGAAATTTCATTTCACCCTCTAGTGGAAAAATACTCGGCCGTCTACGATTTTAACGGGTCGTCCAGCCTGAGCGTTTCGCAGCTAGCGAAACGTGTCGCGTATCGCCTGCACCGACCGCACCGTCCGCTTCGCGCGCTTCGAAAATCATGACGCCTAGGCTGGACGACCCGTTAGTGTTTGACGTTTAATACTGCTAGTTTACACAAGTGAAAACAATGAACATGAGTGAGACTGACGAAGTTTCTGAAGAAATTTTGAATGCTGCCAATGCGGCATTTTCGAATCTGATACAAGTGCAGTTATTGATACAGGAAGCAGCCAACTAAGTTTAAACAAAGATACAAGTTCAAATAATACTTACGATAAAAGTGTAAATATTATTGGTGATAATTGCACAAATTGTTCTATTACAGTTAATGTATTTCAAAAATAAAATACCTACCATAAACAAACATTTATTTCCTAATTTCTTAGAAAAAATAGTATATGCAACTCGCGGATGAAGAAATTTCAACGGCTCGAGTTTCTTTTTCGCACTCGCTCGTTGCACTCGCTCGTGTGAAAAAATCACTCTCGCCGTTGAAATTCAACTTCATCCACTAGTTCCATAATGTACTATTTTTACAGTATTTGTCTTTATTGGACATTTTATTTCAACGCAATATTTATCAGACATTGCATCTGCCGATGCACCAAATATTGGGTACATATGATTTATGGTCATTCCTACTCTTTCTAATTTAATATTTTTCTCCTCAGCTATGACTTTTAAGACATCTTCTTCAAGGTTAAGGCCTCTTTTCATGGCCTTTGTTCCTCTAAATTTTGATGCTGCCAGAACTGCAGCAGTTGTAGCTCCATCAACAGTTTTGCAGTGAGCAACTTCATGCAGTTTTGAAGCTGTTATTCTCGCATATCTAACATCAAACCAGGCTTTAGATTGTGACTGCAATATTGTTAAAGTATTTATACTTTTGCAAATTTCACTATTTAAATTATTTTGGCAAAACGATATGAAGTCTTCTGCATTTGGTGCATCAGTCGTTTTTTTATAAGAAAGACATAAATGGTACAACGAAGCTTTCTCCAAAATATTCACTTCACTCTTATACATCGTAGCAAGAATTGAATGACTATCTGATTTTAATGCGGTAGAAATTACTTTGTCCAAAAATGCCGTTCCTTTTGTTGGTAAAGAAGGAACTTGCCGAAAATTAAACAACTCTCTCATTCTTTGCCCTTTTATAGTACTGCCAACTTTAGACAGAGTAGACTTCCTCCAATAACATTCAACAGAAGTCACTGAAGGCTCCAAGGTACGTCTGTATAACCAGAACAGTAAGGCTACACCATGTTTACAACCACCTGAAAAGTAGACATAATACATACACTCATACAACATAAAATCATTCATACCTTCACTTGCAGCACAGTCATAACACTTTGAGTCAATTATGCATTGTTCAGACTCATTTATTCTTACTGAAACTTCATAGCCTTTTAGGCGAACTTTATGTTCTGGTGCAATCAAAGCTTTGACAGTACAAATCTCATCGTGTCGTCTCAACTGCACATAACCAACAGCATCGTCGCCGTAAGTTGCACGAGCTCCACTATAACAATGAATAATTACTATCAAATCATTATTACGTTGTACACTTTACCGTTCGGTTTTCACATTTCAACACCTGGTATCAGAAAATTCACATTTCTTCGATAATACAAATCTATCATTACATCATCAACTACAGGGAGATTGGTAGAAGTAGCTTGCTCATATTCACTTTCCATTGTGACTATTTATTCTGTGCCGTATTTTCCCAGATAATCTTCCTACACAATTTTAAGTTGTAAGTCGCTGTAAAAGGTTTTGGTAAGTGGTAAATATTAAACGGCCAATTCTACTCACCGTGTTTAAACAAACAATGTCAAATAATGGAAACGACTGACTTTTTAAATAATTTTAAGCTTCAATGAGAGCAAATTACAAAACGTTAACACTAAGATCGACCAAACATAAATAAACCTAACCTATCATAACCCAACAAGAATTCAAGATGGCTAAATACCGATGTCGTCTAACTTTAAAGCAGCGTGAGCGGAGTTGCCACATCGCTACGCTGATCCCATTGGTCAGCGTTACGTACGTCATCATGACGTACGTAATGCACAACTTAACCGCGGGAAAAAATCACTTTAAATTTAACTTTTTTTTTTTGAGTTATTGAAAAGTAAAAAAAAAATATTGACCACATCTTCGCATTTTGTAGACGATATTCTTTCGTGTGGTGCATTAAAAAAAAAATCGTGGAATACCCTATTATACATCGTTTCCTCAGGATGTAAAAAAAGACTAACGTTACTCCTTCATAAAGATCGTATTTCATTTGAAATAACGTTTGCAATCTGCACATAATAAAAGACACTGATGAAAGTCTGAAATTCGAAAATTAGTACAAGTAAAATAAGTTTTAATTTCAAGACATGTAAAAACGCTTAAGGGGTTGTTGGTTTAATAATAATTAATTATAATTTACACTTTATACTATGAATCCTCAAAGGGAATCTTGTTCTGAATTATGATGCTTACAAAAATTACGCACTTTTCGGTGTCATGTAAACAACGTCCTCGTGAAAAGAGGACAAAACGCTGTTGTTGTTTCAATTATTTCTGTCAGGATCGTCTTTTGTGAATTTCTAAAAATAAAATTTTAAGGCTTGATATTCTGATATTATGATATTCATGAAACGATCTTATTTTTAAGAATATCTGTTCATTAAATATGCAAGAGTGCTATTTACATATGTTGTGGAAGCTAATTGATCACCCGGTGCATTATAATAAATACTACGTGAACGCAACAAATCTAAATTGAGTTTAAGTTTAGGTTTGTCTAAATAATGCCACCGTGGTTGGCTAAACGCATCATCAAGCGTCTCTTTTGTGTTTTCGGTGTTGTGGGGATAATGGTTATATATAGTGTTACCGTAGGTTGTAAATATAAAAGCTTGACGGTGCAGGAACAAGTTCTGAGACCAAGTTCCTTTTAAATAAAACTTGGATGTGATGTATCTAAATAGATTTACTTGAGTTTAATTTTTTGGTTCATCATTTCTTACTACTAATTCTATAATTACCTACTAATTCTATAATTACCCCGATGACTCTTAATTTTCATTATAAGGTGCCAAAAACTCATTTAGTAAAGTGCTCGTTAAAATATATTGAGAACTGGATGAAAGCTGACCTTGTTTTATGCTTAAAGTTTAACTATATTTTTCTAACGTTTCGACGTTTTAAGCATATGACTATCTAAATATGAGAGCGTATAAATGTTAACGAAATTAACTCTTGTGTTTTAAAATGGCAATCACGTTATTTTAAATTGAAGCTTATACATAGCTAATCTTGTATTCACATGTACAACACCAAGTAATATTTTTGTTTCGCATAAAACAGTTTTTAATTTAAAAGATCAAGAATGGAACATCATTGGCTTTTGCATGGTTAAGAATTATCTTAAGTGCAAATACTATAAATGAATGAAAGTGTGGTATTTTTTAGTGATTTGCCACACATAATCTGGTATTAAATAAATCCAAAAACCGATATATCTTCCTTGAAAAATGTGCCCTTAATTGTTAAAAATTGCTAGCTACATTTCATGGAAATACATAACGGTTGCCTGTGGGTTGAGTTACCTATCAGGCGCGTCCCCAGGGTTGCGGATAGGGGGAGACCGGCATTGTCTGGGGAAGGGAGGTCTGGGAAGGGCGGATATGCCCCCCGGAACTAAACACTCCTGGGGGTGGTGGAAGTCCGACCTGGATTTTTCCCTTCTCCAGATATGTAGGTTAGGGCTGAGGCTCGTCTTGCCTGGACATGCCTTGGTGGTTGTCGGCTTAGACGGCCGCGAAGGCGGTTCAGTAGAGGAGGGCTGGAAATAAACGTGCCCCCCCGGGATTAAACCCCTGGTGTGGGGTCGTCAAAACAGCCCCGCGGACAAGCTCCCGCGTGTTTGTGCCGTGCGTGGAGACCCGTAAGGTGGGATGAAGGAATCCTGGAGGTTGAGCCCCCCTTGGTGCAGTGTGTCATCAAGGCTGGGCAACACGCCTCTTTGGCCTGGATTTCCACCAAAACGGGAGGTCGAGACTAACCCATCTCAGATCAATCGGCTGTGTCGTCGGGTCAGACCGCCGACAGGGTGAGTCCTTGGGGGAAGTGTAGTCTGAGCACGAGTAACCTCACTAGTTGAGGCTGCGTACTGCAGGATGAGCTTCCCTGGGGGCTATATCCTTCTGCTAGCCCTGACGTCGAAGTTCGACGTCCCCTTGTTGGACTCCGTGGTGGGTGGGGACGCAGGAGGACGAAATCAAAATCCAGATCATGGAAAATAATAATAATAAAAAAACCACTGAGGAAGTGCCTTCGGGTGCACCTCAAACAGAAAACCCGGCCAATGTGGGGTCGCAGCCTCCTAGGAGGAAGCGAATCTGCGGGGCTGAGGTAAAAAGGCGGAGGAAGGCTCGTTTGCAGGCGGAGGCGGCGAATACCGACCCGCCGAAACCGGGTCCATCCTCCTCCGGGATAAACCCCAAGGGTAAAGGGCAGGCTACGATAGCCAACCCTAAACAACCCGCGGGGAAAAAGACCTCAGGGTCCAAGAAGAGAGTGAGGTCTTCAACCTCCACACCTCCGGCAGCTGAAAAGCAAAAGAGGATGAGGAGGCAGGAGACTACCTCTAGAGAACAGAGCTACAGGGAGGCGGCTGCAAGTCATCTCCGTGTAGCTGTGATTGATGTGCAGCATCCACTTGGTAAGCTGACTGCTGACCAGGTGGAGATAGTACAAAAGAGCCTGATGGGAGCGCTGGACAAGCAACTTGACCAGTGCTTGGCATCGGATAGACAAGCAGCCACTTTCAGGGGCATGAAGTACACAGGGGAAATCCTAAGGATAACCTGTGAAGACGAGTTGTCCCTGAAATGGCTACAACAAACAGTGCGCTCCCTAACACCCTTGTGGGAGGGCGCACAACTTAACGTGGTCCCCTTGGCTGACCTACCAAGGCTGGTGAGGGCGACCCTGTGGATACCGGGACCACCGGTGGACGCAGGAGTCGTACTTCGCCGCCTGGAGGGTCAGAACCAATGGGCCAACGTCAAAAAATGGCTTCTTTTCCATCGCGAGGCCAAACCCGAGGCTGCCTCTCCAGGCAACCTCTTTGTGTTTGGTCTTGGGATGGAAGAGGCCAAGATAATCAGGGAGAGAGAGGGCAGAATCAATTATATGCTGTCCTCTTTCAACCTGAAACTCAAGGAGAACGAGGCGTCGGCTAAGGAAGGGCGGACCCCTATGGAAGAGGTAGAAACCCCAGGGGATGAAGCCTCTACCAGTGGGCGCGGGCCCGCCTGAGACATGTGCCTCGTGTCTCCTAGGACAATTATGGGATTTTTGGTTGCAGAGATGGCGCTGCAGCAGATAAATTTCATTCAGATTAACCTGCAGCATTGTCGCATGGCGACGACTGTTTTGTGTCGTCGTCTAGACAAGATGCAGAACACTATAGCAATAATCCAAGAACCATGGATTGTAAAATCCAGGATCGCAGGGTTGAGCAATTTAAATGGCACTGTTGTTTCAGGTACCACAATAGAATCTCCAAGGACATGCGTCTACATTCCGAGGAAAATTAAAGCCGTCCTCCTACCTCAGGTCAGCTCCAGGGATGTGACTGCGGTAAATGTTAAGTGTAACATAGGAAGAGGCGAAGAGCAACTGGTAATAGCATCCGTGTACTTACCACAGGGAGCACAGGAACCATGTCCAACATGGGAAATGGCGAACTTGGTGGAACACTGTGATACCGGAAATATAAACCTCATCATCGGTGCCGATGCGAATGCCCACTGTCTGTTGTGGGGGAGCAAAGACACTAATGATAGAGGAAGAACACTAGCTGAATATCTTTTATCAACAAATCTAGAGATTCTCAACCGAGGCTGCGAACCAACTTTCGTAACATCACGTAGTCAGTCAGTAATAGATATTACACTGGCTACATGGGATATCTCACAATATATAATGGGATGGCACGTCTCTAAAGAGGCGTCAGTGTCAGACCACAGATGGATCATGTATACATCAAAATGTATAGACATGGAGATAAAGACGTACAGGAACCCTAGGCTGACGAACTGGGCTTTATACAACGAAGAACTGGACGACAGACTGGGGACCTCCGTGCAGTCTATACCAACAGAATACAGTTCGACAGAAGACATAGAGAAAACCTTGACCATTATCAACGACTCTCTAATGTCAGCGTATGAGAAAAGTTGCCCCCTAAAGAAGGAAGGTCTGGCCAAAGGTACACCATGGTGGAACCGAAGGCTCAGCCTACTTCAATCGGGGCTAAGAAAACTTTTCAATAGAGCAAAAAACTGAAGACTGGGAAGCCTATAAAGAGCACCGGAAAGAGTTTAAGAAAGAATTAAGAAAGAGGAAACGGGAAACGTGGAGATCCTTCTGCAGCGACATAACGTCGACTGCTTCGGCCGCAAGGCTGAAGAGAGTTCTCTCGAAGGACCACACACATCAACTAGGTTTCCTAAAGAAAGAAGATAGCACCTTTACAGCCACCTTAGAAGAGTCCGCAGAACTTTTGCTGCAGACCATGTTTCCAGGCAGCACACGGACTACCTCCCATTCCAAAAGGGATGTAGTCGGTACTCAACCTTCCCCGAAGGACTGGGCGCTGGCTGCAAAGGTAGTCACAGAGGCAAGACTGGAGTGGGCAGTGGACAGCTTTTCCCCATACAAATCTCCAGGAGTTGACGGTATTTATCCCGCCCTCCTGCAGAGGGGAATGAGCAGACTACGCCCTATTTTGTTGCCAATGCTTCGGGCGTGTCTGGCTTTCAGCTACATACCGAATGCATGGCGAAAAGTAAAGGTTATCTTTATACCTAAGCCAGGACGACAAGATTACACTTTGGCTAAATCCTACAGACCAATTAGCTTAACATCATTCTTGCTGAAAACGCTAGAAAGACTAAGCGAAAAAGAGATTCGGGAGACTGCTTTGAGCAAGCAACCTCTACATCCGAACCAACATGCCTACATCCAAGGAAGATCCACCGATACGGCCCTACACACAGTTGTAAACCGTATAGAGTGGGCGATGGAGAACAAACTCTTCACCTTAGGAATGTTTTTGGATATTGAAGGAGCGTTTGATAAAACGACTTTCAAAAGCATAGAGCTAGTCCTACGAGAGCACGACGTGGACCCCACCCTAAGTAGGTGGGTGGCCGGTATGCTGAGGAACAGGGAAGTAATGATTAATGTAGGTGGCACTGAGATCGAGGCTGTTGTAGACAGGGGATGTCCTCAGGGAGGAGTTCTCTCTCCTGTACTGTGGGATACTGTCGTTGACAGCCTGATACGACGCCTCAATGATCTTGGCTACTACACAATCTGATACGCGGACGATCTAGTCATTCTGCTAACAGGAAAAAACGCAAATACATTATGTGAGATAATGCAAGCTGCAGTAAAAATAGTCGAGGAATGGTGCAGCAGACATACCCTCTCCGTTAATGGAGAAAAGACGAAACTAATCCTGTTCACCAGGAAAAGGAAAATTGGCACACTACAGATGCCAAAAATATTTAACACAACGCTTCAACTTTCGGACGAAGTCAAATACCTGGGAGTTGTATTGGAATGGCGACTGAATTGGAAGAAGCATGTAGATGATAAAGTAGAAAAGGCACGCTCGGCTCTTTGGCAATGTCGTAGGGTGGTGGGAAGGTCGTGGGGTTTAAATCCCAAGACCGCCCTCTGGATCTACACGGCAATAGTCAAACCGATGCTGTGCTATGGAGCTTTAGTTTGGTGGCCCAGAGCCAGACAAAAAACAACAGCCCTGCAACTTGAACACGTTCAGAGAATGGCGTGTCTCAGTGTTACAGGAGCAATGAGGACCACTCCCACAGCGGCTCTGGAGACTCTTCTTTGCTTAGCACCTCTTAACCTTCACATAGAGGAAGCGGCAATGACGACGTCTCTAAGACTTCACTCTCTGGGAGTATGGAACAAACAAGGCCGCACAACGAAGCACACTCGGATCTTAACGGAGGCGTTCAACAGAATACCCTTGTTGAGGATGGGTTGTGACCGAATGGGCACAAAATTAATATATGAGAAGACATATAGAATATCAATGAATGATAATTCAGAAGGACGAGCCGACATAGATATCTATGTCGATGGTGCCAAAACAGATAGTGGTTCAGGAGCCGGCATCTACTCCTAACAACTGAACGCACAAATCAGTGTACCTCTCGGCACCCACACGTCTGTCTTACAAACAGAACTGATGGGAATAATACTGGGAGCTAGAATCATTGCTGAACGTGAAATCGGCAACAAATCAATACGCATACTTACTGACAGCAAGTCTGCACTACTAGCCCTGGACAGCTGTATGGTTCGATCCGGGCTGGTTTGGGAGTGCAGACAAACGCTAAAGTATGTAACGCAGAGGAATAGTGTGGAACTTTGTTGGATCAAAGGACACAGTGGCAACGAAGGAAACGAGAGGGCAGATGAGATGGCGAAGCGAGCCGCGCGCATGCCCTTCTGGGGACCCGAACCGGCAATCACGCCTTCGGTCGCCCTCTCGAACGAACTCGTAAAGCAATATACCCAGAGACGCCATGAGCAGATATGGGTGAAGTTGAGCAGCTGTCGGCATAGTAGAGCTTGTATGGCGACACCAGACCGTAAGTTGACGAAATTTTATCTCTCACTTTCAAGGGACAAACTGCGTAAACTGGTAGGATTCCTTACGGGACATTACCAGTTTAACAAACATCTATATACGATAGGGGTGGTAACAGACCCAATCTGTCGTGGATGCAATGAAGAAGAGGAAACAGCTGAGCACATTCTTCGTGAGTGTCCAGCCCTAGCCTCCTACAGGGAATCCATACTAGGGGACATCTGGCCTAGTATGGCAAATATCAGGGAGTTTCCACCCTCTGCATTACTCAAGTACATTCAAGCAGTTGGGTGGCTTGACGAGTAGAGGAGCGGGAAAACACCCTGATATGGACTTGGGGAAGGTACAATGGGCCCAAAGGCGAGGCCTAAGTGCCGGCTGGCTACGGTCAGCCCCCATAAATTAAGAATCCAGAATCCAGAATCCAGAACGGTTGGTATATTGTAGCATGCGCATGTAAACCATGTATTTAGCAGTGTAGGGCAAGATCTCGTTATGTTGTTTCAAAAGATGTTTTCTTTTATATATAGATACTTAAGAAAAATAAGTTTTACTGTCCTCTGAAACGTATAAAATTTTATACGTGAATCGGCAGAGTTGTCATGTTGTTTTTACTTCCCGAGCGTAAGCGAAGGAAGTATTGTAATCGAGTTCTTCGGCCGACTCTCTACTTTTACGTTCTCTCGACCTTTCATGACCCCTAGAGTACGAAAAGATAGGTCTCCTGTTTCCGTATGTCGGTCTGTCTGTTTGTCTGGCTGTCTGTCTGTCTGTCCGTCCTTTTTGTATTTATATTAGGAATATCATGTTCATGATAAAACGCTAACCAAAATTTGTCTAATCATCGCCAACAACGTGATGACATCCCCTCAAAATTTTCTCCAATAAATATAACTTGAATTTCATAAAATATTATACTCGTACACTTGTGTTTTATGAATTCCCCTGTGTATTATTATTATTGTTATTGTTAAACATCGGCATCCTTCTCTTTTGGCACATAATATATGGTTTCGCAATCGTGGCAGGTGGCTCAGTTGAGTTGGAGTGTGCGTTGCAATCAGAAGTTCCGGGTACGGATCCCGGCACTTCCAGGTTTTTTTCACCTCAAATCAAAAACAACACTTACACTTACAGTTATCCGTGATTCATAATTTTCTATTATTATTATATAATATGATACATCAACAAACGCATTGGATGTCATAGATAAAAGTAAAATGAATGTAGAAAAAAGTCTCCACAATAATTTCTTAAAAAACTCAACCGTGTCATCGGCGAAGTGATTATCGCACCAATACATATAAACAATTCGTCCAAACAGAAACAAGCATCAGTGGTGGAACATGGGTTATGGTAACATTTTAAAGGAAACTTGAATGTCGTTGACCAAAACAAAGGTGAATGTTGTATCCTCACTAAAGTCTGATACATCACCAAATGTTGAACAAAAATGTGGTCTAAGGTTACTTACATACAACTTCCCAAATTTAATTTTACGAATTTTCTTATTATCGGCGAGCTACTTTTATGTTTCCTCGACGTTTCATGACCCATAGAGTATGAAAAATTAGGTCTCCTGATTCAGTCCGTCTGCTGTATCTCCAGATTTTTATTACGCACATAATCTCCAAAACTACCGGACTGATTGTTGTCAAATTTTATATACATATAAAAAAACATATATGTATGTTAGGCATATTGTGTTGATGGTAAAACGCTAACCAAAATTTGTCCAACTCCATATCAATGTGCTGACATCTCAAAATTTTTCATAGTAGTTAAGATTTAAATTTTATAAAATAGCATACTACTGTACTTGTTTTATTGATTAAATTTCTAAAACGGAACACTTCAGTGTTATTTTTAGTATTACAGTGCATATATCGGAATTGATATAGTACGTGTCCTTGCTGAAACATTTTTAAATGGAAAACTCACCAACACATAGAAGCCTAGTCTTGCCTTATCAATGTATTCATATTTTTGGAACAATTGTTAATTCGGTTCCTGTCACAGGTTGACGACCAGGTCACTCCAAAGTTGTCGATTAAATATAAACAAGTATGTTTTCGTAACATAATGTGTTAGAGTGCTAAACAGTGGACAGTAGCGGGGTATGGGTGATTAAAGTATGATACATTAATGCATTCAAAAACAAGTTCTACAATATCTCTAAAAAATGAGTGTCAATAAAAAATAAGTGATAATATGTGGTAGAGAAACAAAAAAATTATAGGGTATCCAAACGACTTTATATGATGTCATTTACCTTCTTAGGCAGTTACTGGTGTTACTTATCTATATTTATTTTAATGTATAGGGGGACGAGGAAAATCCTGTCGATATAACTTTCCACCAATTTTTGCAACTTTAATTATATATGACTGTAGACCCACAGTGTCAATATCTCTGTGTATACCTTTAAATAATTATAGGTCATCAGTATAGAGAAGCGTATCGTTAATGAAGATACTAAAGAGAAGTGGGGCAATGACTGAACCTTGCGGAATACCTGACGTAACTAGATAATCATTCGAACTGACTCCATTCAAACATAGCTTTTTTAAAAGTATAAATGATTAACAGTGTCAAATGCCTTCCTGAAGTCTGCGTAAACAGCCTGAATATCAAAGTTATTTTCAAATGCATCAAAAACATAATTAACAAAGGTAAAAGGATTGGTAAGCTTGATCGTTTTGAGAAAAATCCATGCTGACATGAAGTTATCACAGTTTTAAATTTCTCAAATATTTGAACAGGTACAATGCTTTAAAAAAATTTTAACGGAGTACACAGCAAACTTATAGGTCTATAATTTTTTATTTCAACCTGTTTTAAAACTGGAATTATAAATGCTGATTTTCAGATAGTCGAAAACTTGCCAGAATTAATAGATAGATTATATAATCGGCAAAGGGTATCAGCTAGAAATTTGCTGCATATTTTACGAAAAGATTGAACGAGTTCATCAACTCCTGAACAGTTTTTGTTTTCAAGCCTCTCTAGCGCACTGAGAACGGAGGCGCTATGACATGGTTTAAATCAACAGATTGATCTACAGGAAAGTTGATATTGTCCAAATTAATGTTATTATTATTTGTTAGTAAATATTGAGGAAAAATGTCTAGCAAACCACTCTACAATTTTCTCAGCATCACACACTTGCATGTTTTCGTAAATCATTATATAAAGGACTCGTAAATCATATAGGAGTATAAAGGAAGCTTACTGGTTGTGCTAGATTTACTTTTAACAAAAGTTTACAGTTTTTTAGGGTGGCATTCTCTGAATGTACAACATACGATAAATACGACCTACAAACAGCAGCTTTTTAATAATTTTCAGTAAAACAGTATAAGCGGTTCGATCAGTAAAATAGATTACCTCATTTATTTTTATTTTTTGAGTCACCTGTATAAGTAATTATATAGACCTTGAATGCATTGATAAAGGAAAAGTTTAGAAGCATTTATATTTTGCATATTTTAAATAGGATTTATTAGGCAAAATTTTGAGATGACATCGTCATTTTTGTGGAAGGTAGCAAACGGATAAATTTTGATTAACGATTTACTATCCTTACGATAACTTTAAAACGTCTGCAAAGTTTTAGAGCATTCAGTTGTGCAATTCCATTTTCATTCAATTGCAAAATTTTGTAATATGATTTCAATTTGTTCTAAAAATTTGGATCTAGGGTAAAAACTCGACAGTCATCATAAGCCACAAGTGCAGGAGTATGTTACTTTATAAAATTTAAAATAAAGTCTGCCAAATACTACAAGGTTATGTCGCTGTTGCAAAATTAGGGTATTGTGAAGACGACAATGGAGCAGTTAATAAGGCACGAAACATGTACAGACAAATCGTGGTTGGTTGAATGTACAAAAAATGTTTATGCAGATTATCCAGCGTAGATATTGAGGTGACAAGATATATACTTGATTTATGACGTTTGAGCCGCTAACTAGCCGCACAAAAGGAACTATAACATCCCATTATTCAGTTTAGTGGGGCCGTATAACCTTGTAGTATTTGGGAGACTATACATTTACTATTACAAATTTTGGAGATGACGTCATTCCACCGTTAATGAGGTCATCTCATTAAACACATTTTGGTTAGCGTTTTACTGTCAAGACGATGTTTCTAATATCTATACAATAAAATTTGACAATAAGCGGTTGAGTAGTTTCGGAAATTATCTGTCTAAAATCGACTCAGAGGACAGAAAGTAGACTACAGATAGACGGAAACCCGAGATCACTTTTTTCGTATTCTAGGGGTTACGAAAGGTCGAGAAAACATGAAAATAGTAATTTCGTCGGACGGACCGTATTACAGTAATTACGGTCGGGAAGTAAAAGTAAAATCGATAAAACAGGGTTTGTTCGTAAATTCTACAATCAGTGCTTCTGCACCTTTGTCTAAAATAGGAGTAAACTGTCTTCATAAATACTCGATTCCCCAAATATGAATATGTAAAGATTGAAAATTGCTGGTAAAACGTTCAGTACAAGTGAAAAAGTTTTTCGAAGGTATATGAAAGGGTTAATGTGCGACTCCATTAGTTACAGTGAGTGGGGATGCGATCGAAACACAAAACGATAAATAGGAAAGCTTGAATCGCGTGTTAAAGAAAGTAAAACACTCATACATACGTTCCTGTAGTAAAGAAGACACTTTCAAATTGGCCATCTAAAGTTAGAGAAAAGGACATACTTCTATAAGTTGTTCTTTCGTACTTTTTGTTACTATTGCGAAAGTTTACTATCTATATTTCAAATGTAGTTTGGAAACCTAAATATATGTACAAAATAAATCTTATATAGTATGCTATTTAAGAAATGCATACCTAATAAAAATATATCAGGTACAAAGTTCTTAACTTGAATGGAAACATCATAATAATAGTTGAAGAATTTTTGTCTGATATTCTTTTATACCAGAATATTTTCAGATAATAATCTATTTGAGGTATTTGATCTACGTTAGTTTTAGAACAGTTTCAGGACGAAATATCAGTTGTCATGGGTTTGTGTAACCTAGAGCAAAAATATTCTTGCGACACTGATTTAGAAACTGACTTTGAAGTAAGCGGACCATTATTTAAACTTTGTTTGACTGTAACTGACGAGTGCAGAAATTATGTCAATGTTAATTAATTATGTGCATATATAAGAAGTTGCTTAAGAAACTGAGCAATTACAGGTACGTTTTCTTAAATGTAATTCTAATTGTAACCAGCTCAGAAAAATATCATTTATGTCAAAACCTGGTAAAGGACGTACATACTGCATAGTCATAAAAAGTCAGCTAAATTCTTAAAATTTTAATGAAAGTCATACTGCCCAAGTAATCTTTTAGATGTAGCTTTTTATATTTTACAACATACCATTTTAACTGCGATATAGGCTAAATGTACCTCATGAAGACAAAAATTCTCTCAGCGAAAGTTACGCCATATATTTAAAAAGTAACATGGTTCGATAACAGAATGTTTAAAAATTTACGCTCGCCTTAACTCTATATTTGGTGAAATACAAAAGAATATACAAAACTGTTTGATTGTGTGACAACCTGACAACGTTTACTAACTTCAAATTATGCTTTCAAAAAACAAACAAACGACTAACAAAAGCCGAAATTAGTAATAAATCTTATGTACAATGTAACCAGATTTAAAAATAATAATAAGGATAATATAATGTATGCTACTCAACGAGTGAGGGATTCTGAATTTTAATCATGAGTGGACACAATTTAACTCATGAGCCGAAGGCGAATGAGGTAAGTGTCCACGAATGATTAAAATTCAGAATCCCTCATGAGTGAAGTATACTGTTTTTTCCAATTGTAAAACAGCAACATTGCTTAAAAATTTAATTTGTGGAATATTGGAATGCACAAAGATAGTTGGCAGAGCTGATAAGTACAAGTATCTATAGTAACGCGCAAAAATAAAATCAACAATTTATCGCAAATTTATAAAAGTGATATTTGTGTTGCTGTTTCGGAAGAAATTATGGAAGAACTGAGAGACGAAATAATTGGAACACCACCGGATGTGGAACAAGAAGCACGGGCAACAATTGGAGAGCTGCTGCCTACAAAATCAGCTGAACGATACAACTAGGAGTACGACAGTTTCCTCAAATGGAAAAAGGAAAAGAAAGTTACTGGTGTTTCTGAGAATGTAATGATCGCATATTTTGCCGAAAAAGCCAAAGTGTTCAAATCGAGTTCATTATGGTCCCAATATTCGATGTTGAAGAAGACTAATGATTAAATAAGATATAGACATTAGCAGGTTTGTGAACGATCTACAATATTATCCTCTTTAAAAAATGTTTTTTAGGTTCTTAAAGTTGAAAGCCTTTATAAAGAAACAGTCTAAGGGTTATGTGGCAAAAAAATAGAAACAATTTTTGGGAGAAGACATTGTAAAGTTTTTTTATTAGCACAGAATTGTCATTTACATTGTATAAAAAATTGAAATTTGACCAGTGATTAAAACTTTTGCCTCACTTGTGATCAAAAAATCTTCATCATTGAATGAATAAAAGTTAACTTTCATAGTTACTAAACAATGATTAAAACACAATTTTAACCTTTACAATTGGAAAAAAGGTACTATTGTTTGGAAAGTTCCGTTAACTGTTTTTGATTAAATTAAAATTTTTCACTCTTTTTTATTTAAGGACTTTTACGAATTAATTATAAGTGTTTTAATTATCCAAATGTCACGCTGTACAGTACATAATCAACACAGTCAGCACCACATACATATAAGGACTAAGAAGAAGTTTTTGTTGCGTAAAATTTTTAGAATTCTTGCATATTTTTAATGTTTTTAGAAAATAATATTCTTGTCGCAAACATTTATGATGTTATTAACTACAGTACATTATATCTTAAACCGTAGGTAATCTCAATTTTATCGGTCACAATATGAATTTCTTCAATATTTTCTTTTATCATAGCGTTTATTTTGTTTTTTACATTTTTCTTCTACATATTTATTCGTATTTCTAAAAGATACAGAATTACAGTGAAACCTCTCTTAACGCACACCTCTAAACACTAGACAGTTTTTGCGATACCGAAAGAACTAAATTGAAAATGTAATGCAATAATACCTTTCAAAAATGGACCTCATTAACAACGGATGATAACTTAACGTAAAATTTTACCTCTCCATAACGGGCAAATAAATAGGTACATGCTGGAGCAAACTTATTGGGTCCTTATTAGCCTAAGAGGTAGCGACCGATTTACCTTATGTATTTTATTACTTATAAAAATCAGTGCATCAAATTTTATATGTCTACAGAACAGGAAATGCCCATTCTGGTAACTCATACCGGTTGGTGGCAATAAGCAAGCCTAAATTTACTAAGATATATAGCGCATCTGGTTGAGGTTTGGTTCGGTTCTTTTATCAATTTTTTACGATTCATGCCTATAAAAATGGTCATTACGCTCAGTTAATGTTTTGTTACTGCCAAATAAAACAATAGAAACATGTCACACTATTACAACTTCTTCAAGAAAAGTTACAGTAATGTCGTCAGGTTGTCACTGATTTCGAAGTTGCAGTTCATACTACAGTCAACACAATATAGCTCAGCACTAATGTTATAAGCTGTAGGTTTCACCTTTGTAAGCCATGGTATAGAAAAAAAAATGTCTCTTTCCCTTGAATACAACGATAAATATCTTTGACTTATTATCTAAGTGATTATTTATTTAATCCTACCCTAACTATTTATGGTACCTACCCCTTAATCCCACCCTAATCAAAGTTGGCGGAATTCGATATGTTTGCTAAATTTTATGAAGCTTTGATATTATATTATGATATTTTTAGAGAGTAGGGTTTTTTTGTCTTTTAAGATAATTAATTTTGCAAGCACTTTTTAAAATATTTTTTCCAACACTAACATCTTGTACTGTTTGTTTGGTACATTTAGGTTAATGGCAACGTAATTTATAGCAATTTAAAATACACTGCTGTATATTATTGTTCGAGAAATATTGCATTCATGATTGTTACAATATTTTCAAGAAATATTAAAACTACAATGAATGAATTGAAAAGTGTGACCACTTCTTGAGCAAGATCTACTACATTCGTCACTAGTTCTGGACTCTCATTTTTAACCTCCACTTTATCATCTGGTGTTTCATCCATTGCAAGCGTTTCATCACTGAAGACTTTCCTGCCAATATTTACTCATCGTACTTTAACATCTCCACCTGCACTAAAATTAAATTACTTCAGATTTTCTAACAATTGATCCGAAGGAGTTAATTCCTACATTTTGGCGGCTACACTTGTCCTTATAGTATTGTATAAAAAATCTTGAAGGTGAATCTTTCGGGCGTAAAGTTACATAACGTCGATTGAGGTCGATGGGGTTACCACCAAAATCTTCATTAATTATACTGAATTTTCTTTCACTATGAATCTTACTATCAGTACTTGTACATTGCTGTATGTTAGTACATTCCAAAGCACACAATTGGGCCTTTCTGCAGGCCCCAGCAAGTCCGAAGATTAAAGCAACCTAAACAATTTTATACTTGTTACTTTTATTTATTACTTACTTTTATAAATAAATTCTCCATCATCGGCTTGCTCTAAAAATGTCGTTATTTTTTCTGGTGACAGAATCTTCGATTTTTTTACAACGATAACCAATGTTTAATTTCTTTAAATAAGGAATGACAGAACGAAACTTTTCAATATCTATATTTTGTTTGGCCTTCAAAGTTGCTTCTAACATCGAATATTTTGGCCACAAGGAAGCCGGTGACAACTTTTGCCACAGTAAACGTGTCATTAATCAGCTTTTCAAGGACGTTCTACGCATCTTACTACTAACACTTACCCTCATATCAAGAAAGGCTAAAATTACATCTTGGCTTACTTCCCCGATGCCTTTTTTATTCTTCCACACTAAAAACGAAGCATACACTTTTTGATATTTCGCAGATAATAAGTTACCCCGCGATTGTTTTCTTTTTTTATAATTTCATGTGGATCATTTGAACACATTTTAATGCTGAAATTATTTTTTTCCAAAATTTGTTGACATTACTACCGTAATAACCACCTACTAACCATGGAAATATTTGCATACATTATACTAATTCGACTCAAATAACTGAATTGAAGTCTGATAATTTCTGATAAGTTGTTAATGTTGGAAAAAATCTTGAAGACAACACGGATTTTACAGTTTAAAAATCTCGTCGGATTAAGTACGAACTGGATTTTAAACTGTCTATAAAACACTTGTTTTCTTAATAGGTATTTAAAATCTTGTGTTTTTAATCCTCATACATAGTGGAAAAATCGGAAAAGTGGCAAATTTCAGCACTTGCAACATTCCATTTTTGTTTAAGTTTCATAGTGAATGAAGCCTGTTTTACATTTTTCTGCAGTTCATTTACCGAAAAGTTTAAACATTAATTAAGATTTGGAAGCCGTCATTTTACTATATCTGGCTTGCATCAGATTTCTACTTTATTAGCCGTAAGTGTTGTAATTAAAAACTCTGGTCTGTGCTTGAAAGTATATAAACATGAAAAAGTTGCCAGTGTACATAGTTGTTTGATAACTGGTACCCGAAGCAGTGCTTTGGAGCATGAAAACAAAGTAATTTGACAGCGGTAAAAATGTTTCGCCAAATTGTTATATAGAAAATTAATTAAATTTCTTTGACAAATGACATTATTTTCTTATTAAGTAATTTGTACAAGATTATATTTTTCTAACTAGGTGTTTAGTTCTTGTTGTCTTATCTTGAGGACTGCTACTACCATTTGCACTAGCGTAGCCTCTTCGTTTGTTTAGATAATTTTATTCTTTACAACATTTTGTGAGAGAGCAAATGTCTTACTATAATTAATTTCGAATTCTACACAAAAAAATGTTCAACAAAAGCCGAAATTTAGTGAATTTCAATACAATGTAGCAAATTTCGAGAAATAAACGCAATTAGCTTTCTAAAGCATTCCAATTACTTACTTCAGAAAACAATTTTCATAAGAACAATACAGATCAGAGGGCAAAAGTCTCCAGCCAGCGTTTTCGAAGATCGATTCGGCATTTTCCAACAATTTCGTTTGGAAGTCGATCCGATGTTTACCTTTCCACTAAATTTTATTACCAAGTGAAGCTTTGATCCTCTATCATCAACCTTGTTTCTCCTCTATTATATCGATTCCTGCTGAAGCGTTCAGCTCCATTCAGCATCTCCTGCGAACTGTACTTAACATTCCGAGACTTTTCGCATCGTGTATCAGTGCACCGTCAAGATTGCATCCTATACGGCAAGTTATCCTGTGTGTGTCCTTAGTCCTTGCCCTGCGCTGCCGCAGGAGTGGGGGCTTGTCCCGGGCGCAGCCGTTTGTCCCACAGTCTGTAGCGCGCTCTCGCGGCTGATACTTCTTCTTGGGACAAGATTTGACGGATCGCGTGTACAACATCCGTGATTGATGACGATGGCCGGCATGTTTTGTGACGACACTCAGTGTGTCCTTCTCTAAATAGGTTATTATGTGAGATGTAAACATTTGCAGAGGAACTTTCACGGATTTTCTCCTTCTTTTAACCTTGCCAAAGGTGCTCGTGAGTGATCAACGCGACTTTTGCAGTTACAATGTGTTGCGACTTTGTGGATATAGGAAACTTTCACACTCACATTGACACTTCTTAAGGAGCTTTGAAGTAATTTTCACTTGTATTGCATGCTTTTTGTCTTTAAACAGCACAACTCTACAACCAAGAAAAACATTTGCGGCGTGATTTATTGACGATGCGCTCAACTCGTCCAATTCATCAAAGAAAGAGCGATTACTTTCGCTATCGTAACATAAAAACCTTCCATATTGTTTTTCCCTTTAAAAAATGCTTATTTTATTCGGGACCAAAAAAAAAATTGTTATTCGATGCTTTCAGAAGTTTGCTAACTCCAACTTTCAAGATTTATTACCGTTATATTATGCTAAAAGTTGTTTATTTTCGCTAACTGCGCCGGAAGGAGCAGTGTCTTCTGGATATTTTTTTTTTTGACTGTTTAGTTAGCAATTCTGGTTTTTATTCAAAGATATTAAGCGGATGACTGTTTCGTAGCAGGAAAAGTTTATTGTACTTATAATTCAAATCATTTGGATTAAACTCGGTTACGTTCACAGTATTCGGAAATGGACTAAGTTTCAATGATGGCTTTTACCGGCCTTTGTAAAAGAAACCAAGTTCTTACTTGGTTCAGAAGTTTGTATTGTTTGCTTTTCATAAAGATTTTTAACATGTTATTGACTGGGAGATACAGTTGAGAGGTTTTTCATGGAAAAATAACGATAAATGAGAACTGTACTCCATAATATTCAGAAGATACATGTTTTGTAAAAGTCGTTCTTTTATATAAAAAATGAATTATTTCATAATTATTTTAAATTCATGGAAAAACACGGTATTGGTAAATATTGGTTGTTTATTACTTTTATTTTTTGATACGTAGATTTTTTTATTGATTTTACCGTAGTACTGATTCGATTGATTTGTAGTTTTCTCGAAAGTGTACGTACAAGGCATAATGTATAAATTTTTCTTTTTTGCAGTCTATTTGTACCTGATTGCGCGACTATATCAAAATTCAGCAACATATTTGTGCATTCTAAGAAAAATACAGTTTACTATTCTATTATATTATATTACAACTCATATTATATTCAACTATACATCTATATAATATGTTCATTGCGCGGTGTAATAGTGTACTAACGTAATCTTGTTTCTCTAGTTTTTCCTTGTTTATATTAGTTTTTTTTTATAATATACAAATAAATTTATTTAAATACTTCTATATTTTTTTAAAATGTACAAGCTTCTTGTTGTAGGCGTCGCATGGTTAATATAAACAAATTTCGCATATTTGTTGAAACATATTGTTACAGCATTTGTAAAAATGAAGCATATCCAAACAAATTGCTTTGCAAAAAAAAGAAAACAATACTTGTTTTTAATACTATTACAAGCAAAGAAACCACACCCTCAGTTGAATTTATTAAATTAAAAAAAATTTGTTCAGGTTTTTGGAACATCCGTACTCCATTTAAAATAGGTGGACTTATATTTAACATACAGCGTGTTATTGAAAGGTACGTACAAAATAAAATCGACATTTGGTCTTGACGTATGGATGCTAAAAGTTAAAAAAAGTTCAGGTAAAAGTGTTCTTTTTTTAGAGATAAAAATTATTAAAATTTATGTCCAAATTTGTTGTACGCCTCTGATAAAAAGATCATCTCTCGTTTCTATAGCAACATTTAGTCTTGACAAAAGTTTTATTGTTACAGTTGCTAGGATTTGCTAAAATAAATTAATTTTACCTATTTATCGTTCAGTAGCGTCTAAAAAGGTTGGATAAGGGTTAATTTTTCCCTTATAATTTTGATAACACAAAATAAGTTTTTCTGACTTCTTAGACTTCGCGAAGAACTGTCAATTTTTTTGTACGTACCTTTCAATAACACCCTGTATAATCATTTTTTAAAGTGGTAAAACATTGGATAATTGATAAATTTTTACTCTTTTCAAAAAAAGAAAAAAACAGACGTACGTTTAAGCTACGGTGTATTAAAAAACAAATGAATCATCAATTTTTCTCTTACCTGTATTTTAAATTGTGTTAAGCGGTACTCATTTTGATTTTCGCTTAAATCTGTAATGCTTAGCTGTATTAATTAGCATGAAACGATACATAATTTTAAAATTCGATTTCTTTTCCAACTTAAAAAATATGTATACAAAACATGTATACAACTCGGAGCAAAATTATTTTTGATTCTATTTATAAAAATTTTTCAGTTCCGTACAGTCACAAGAGAGAGGAAGAGGAAAGTAGAAGGGTGGGAGAGGGGGTAAAACAACTTTCGGGGAATTCTTGAACATTAATTGAAAAATTTCGAAAATATTATTTTATAAAAATGCCCTCAAAATATGGTTGCCTGCAGGAAACAATCCAAATGATGTTGGAATTGTCGGCACCCCTGATGACCATGATTAACTCGTTTATTATCTACTATTTTAAGAATGTTGAATTAAATTCCTAAGTGTTATACCTAAAAGCACGAATTATTTCTTACATTTATGTCTAACTCCGTAATTAAAAACAAATAACGTGCTATTGTATCAACAGTTATGTGCCGCTGAAGTAAGAAGTCGTTAGACCAGGCCGGTTATGAAACAACTTCAGATTTTGTAGAAATGTGAATGTACAATTAATCAAAATTGCAAAACGTTTCTGAACAATTTCGCCTACATTTTTTCAAAAACAAATTGACTTTGACTAATTTGAAAATTCTGTCAGGGTCACTTGTGACGTTATAACTTTAAGGCAATTACTTTTGTGCAAAATTCAAACGTTAATATGACACGGCTTTGCAAATTTTAAACCCAATTTTCCTAAACCTTAAATTTTCGTAAATATTTAATAATAACTACAACACGTTTATTAATACTTCTTGTGGTATTTTTGCTGGAAAATATGTTGGTAAAATTTTCGTATTTCAGTTTTATCACACCTAGGTTGTAATGATGTTTTGTTCAAACAACCAAAATTTTGTCATTTTGTCTGGTTTTGTTTGTTTGCCAATAAGGTAGTGAATAATATTTCTGATATGCATGTATTTTATTAGTTCTTTTGCATGTGCAGTCTTTTTCAGAATAGATGTTTGCTGAAATTGCTTTCTTTGCCAATTAATTATTGTTACATCTGGAAATAAACTGGTTAAATGATATTTGTCCTGCGTGTGCAGTACTATTTCTTTATATAGGATTATTAACGAGAATCTCCACGCCTAAAAAATTCAAGACGCCCAGAAATACAGTTTTAAACCTATGTTGGATGTTTCGTACTATTAAAAAAAAAATAAAACATAATTATCTGTTGTGTGCAACAACACTGACATTTCGTCAGAATTAATGTGTTCAAACGACGAAAAGACATGATTTTGACATTTTATTTGTGCTTCACGATTGTGTAGACAATATTGTCTGTGCAAGAGATGCCCTTACGAGGTCTTGATTTGAATTTGTTTGCTTTTGGTTTTAACCTAAGGATTGCGTAAATTTATTTATATGTAATTGTTTGCGCTTTAAATTTTTTAGGCGAAGTGCTTGTCATGAATAACTTTGTATGAATGTTATTTAAAATTCGATTTTAAATTCAAGTGTAAAAAAACGTAAGTGACTTATAATTATGTGTGCTCTGTTTGTACGTTATGTCGTTGGAAGTTTTAATCTGCCTATTTTTTTCGGATTTTTATTGCCATATTTGATTTAGTTATTCTAATAACAAATAACATGAATCCAATTTGTATTGTAACTCCTCTCATATCGCAAATTTGTCGTTGTTTCCGCATCCCTAACCATAAATAATGTTTTTATTGGAGCCCCGATTTACATTATTTGTAATTAGTCCGTGACACTGGAATTATTCGAATAGTACCGAAAGTGTCTCAGATTGAACAGCAAGCTTTACAAGCTTTACATTTTCTTAGCGTAAACTGGTAATTAGTTTGTTTCATGGCGATGCTTACTACTTAACGATCTTTTTAAGTTTTAACTTCCTTTTGTGATGGAACTTTTGCGCCGTTGGTTGCTCCCTACAAACCCGATGGACATTCAGTTAATTAATCAAGCCTTTTGAATTATTTTAAGCTCCGTTTGTCTTTAGGGGACGCAAGTTTTAATGAAGAAACTTTATGTAGAAATGAATAAATATTGAATGTGAATGGTCTTTAATCGTGAACTTTCAACAGTGCAGAGTGATTTTTCAATTATTTGTGTACATCTAGAAAAATAAACCATGAGCAAATAAAATTTGCAGTAACGACAAGCTTCTGTCATTTAAAATCCAATCTTGTAAATCACCTAATTTAGTAGTAGTTAGGCAAAACGAATTTAAAGAAGAGGTAAGGTTAGTTGTTCATAAAGCCAAATTTACTCGTTAATGTCAATATAATTTGAAGCCGTTTGAATTTTTTTATCCTACATAGTACATGTCTTGAAACATAGTATGTATATTACAGTGCGTTTAGCAAAACGTTTAAGCACTACATTTTGAATAAAACGCAAACAAAATCCATATCCCTTACATATTCATTAAAAAACAATAAATTTGAAATGTGAATATTTTAAAAATTCACTGAAGTAAAGAATTATTTTGCAATGAATTTATTTATATTGTGCACCTTTCGTTTTATTTCTAGGTAATAAGTATTTTGGTTTTAAATGCAATTAAAATGTTATACATTACATGCACGGTCGCGGCCATAGAAAAATGGACCACGAGGTTTGACATACACTTCCAAATTAAAAAAAATGAGTTTATTAATGTTCTATGTAACAAATCAAATAATTTTGATAAACATTGTTCCGCTTTTCACATTACGAACGTACATTTGATAAAACAACTAAAACTTTGTTATGAGAAGTGGTCTAGTTTTCTATGACCGCAGCTGTATATTTTCTTAGTGTTATATTTAGTTTGTGAATGAGTGTATAGTTATATCACGAAAAAGTTGCCATTAACTTTATCTGAAACTAAAACATTGCTACTATTTCGACTGGAACTGTAAATAGCATATTTAAAACATATAAATTATTGCTTTAATTGTATACAGTGTACCTTAGCATTTTTATGCTGAATATATATGTGACTATGCATATGGATCATTGTGTAAATCAAATTTAAAAAATACGGAAAATAAATTTCCTTAATCCAAGCATATTATGAAATATGTTGACATCCGCTAACATAGTACGTAGGTCATATATATTTGAAATGTTACTTTTTTGTTGTATTTAACTATGTATTTTGGAATAACAAATAAGAATTCGTTCATACTGAGTTCATGTTTACTAATTTTATTTAATTTAGGTTAAGTACCTACCTTCAAGCTTGCACTGAGTCACATTTAGGGCACATCAAAATAATGCTTCATAAATCTTCTTGTATGTGCTCGTGTCGTAGTTTCACCGTTGTATTTAAATTTTTTCGTGACCATAGTTATGCTAGACGTACAATGTTTCTGCCACGCCATCAACTACCGTTGTTAAATGCAAATTGTAGCGACTGTTAATTTACCATAATTAGAACGAGATTTTAGCCTAGTTAAGTAACTAACTATGCTGTAATAATTTATATTACGTTGAAGGTGTTGACTGAAACAGAATTAAGTGATGTGAAATAATTACAAGGCAAATTTAAGAACTTTAACTTGAGATTAATTTTGCAATGGAAATTTGCCGTATGCTTTTTATGTATTTTTACTATTTGAAAACGTGTTATGACAAGTAAAAGTACTTGGTGAAAAGTAGATTGTTACGTTAGCGACGAAAGGAATTAAAATGCTATAAAAATGTTTAACACTCATTCAGAGGGAAGTAGCTGCTGTAAATAATTAATGTCGTTTACAAAGAAAATAAGGTTAAAGTCTAATTTATGTATTTATTCGAGATCTATCCTGCTGCACATTAGAATGTACCCATCTGAAACCCTATTAACTTGCAAATGTATATAAATTGATTTTCTGATTACCGCAAATTTCTATTTCCGTTTCTTTAATTGAGAATTTCCTTTACTCTGAGGAAGTAAGAAGACTTACGTGATAGATATTGGGAACCCGTTATCCATTTATAATAGTTGCTCATACTGAATAATTTAATTCTGTGTGGAATCAATAAGAAGATAATATGGAATGAGATATTCGCAAAGTTATTTTGGTTTAGAATGATGTAGAGGAATTTCAATTTTAATGATCACTTTTGATGAGATTTCTTGCGAGTTTCGTGAAATGACTTAATCTTCTTTAGACCCACGCGTTTCTTCAGAGTCAATCGATACCTCATGTAGAACATCAGATTACCTAAAAGAATTTGCCTTTTTGTGTTAGTAGAACACGGCCAAACAAAGATAAGTCACGCGCTGGGGTACTTTAGCCTTATCTCTACTTCACACTCCATTTTAAAAACAATTTGACATAATTAAAATGGAAGTAGAAAGAATGTTTTTTTTCTTCAGGATTGTCGTGGTTATTTCTCATTTTTTGTCGATCTTGGCTGATTTAACTTTTAAAAGAGGTTTTTCTTATTTGTCAATGGAGTAGCTGAAAGTAACACAAAGAAATAAAACCGAGAAGTCTGATGTAAATCGATTTTGACAGTCATCGATTTTTATTGTTATTCGTAAAGTTCGTGTTGAATTTCAATGAGTCTGCAGAAGCGTCTACTCCGGCAAACTTCCTCTATTATATACTTCACGGGTTATTGCACAATTACAGTATCCCCAATAAGAATATAATAAATACGCTATCACCTTAATCGCCTTGTGGATCAAGATAATAAATAACACGGCGAGAGAACTTTTAATGGCCTATTATTGGTAGTAACTTGTTTATTCAGTCCCAACGAATTCAATTAGGATTTATCCGAGCAAAGTTTCTTTGACAAACTTACCGAAACCCAGTTGGTGGTGCTGCGGGGTAGTTTTTGCAATTCTAATTAGTAAAACGCCTAAGTGCTCGCATGTTTAGGGTCAAATTGCTACGAAGTAGGGCCACGCTCTTCTAATATTTCACCCGCATACATCTTGTTCGATAAAAAGACCACTCCAAACCTCTAAATCATAATTTAGCTGGTGTGTGAAGATGCGGCCTGCAATTTCCACGTGATAAAATATGTGTCAACTTTGTAAAATGAAATGTGAACTGTTGCCATTTATTTTGATAATGTCCATAAGTAAGTGTAACGTACGATGGCCGCTTCTTGGGATTTAAGATTGAAAAGTTGCTCCCTTCTGGGTTTTCCCGTCATTCTTTTTCTCTTCTTTGTAAAGCTGGCTTTTCCAAATTAGCAACACGATGGAGAAAGGTCGCTATAAAATTGCCGATTCTTACAAATGTTTTACGATCGGAAACAGTAAAAGGAGTTCGCCGAAATGGAAAGGTCGTGTGCACAAGGATGCGGAAGGAGCTTATTATGTTATGCAAAGCGGAATTATTTGCATGTAATGTATTAAGGCAGTTCATTTTGTTCAGGGCTGGATAAGATGTATAAGCATTTTCCAATCTTTTGGAGTCGACGAGTTACAAAGAAAACTTGAAGAGTTTCAATCAATTTTTCGAAATTTACCTTTGGGGAAAGAAAATCAGATTTTTACTTTATTTTTCGACAGTATTATGTCAGAATTGGTGCTTAAGTGGGTTTAGATTCCACGAAATCTTGATAAACTCGAAGTGTATTACATACAAATTTAGGAATCAGCGACTTTACAGGCATGTGAAAATTCACTAATATGGCTGTACAGGTTTTTCCTTCTCTAGAAAAAACTCAAGTGGAATATGATGTGGCCTAATGTTATACTGAAATGTAAGGTAAAATGGGACTGTTTTAAGTTTTGTCGTAATATTTTCATTGTTAGCGAGTTCCATATTTTATGCAGTGTTGTAATTCACAGGTTTATACAGTATCACTTATTAAGCGAATTAAATAATATTGCAGTTAACATAGTTTGAGGTGGATAATAATTCTAAATTAGTAAAAATATAGATACAAAAGTGCGAAATCAAACATACTGTATTATTGTTTCGAAACAGATACTTCACATAATAAGCCTCAGCGAAGGATATAAATCAATTCTGTTAAATAATGAAATCATGTTTTGTTTAATGAAATTTTAAACAACATTGTGTCTAAGCTGTTGGAAGAACATCACAAGTTTTTTCATTCCTTATTTCACCAATTTTTTCTATTTTAGTTGGTAGAGCACTATTTGTTTTTGTCATCTATTACACATTGTCCTATTTATCTAAAAACAAATATTCTGAGTCTGTAAATTATTTATTATGGCTATATGAATATGTAGGCCAGTTCAATGAAAAGGAGCACCCTAAATAACGTAACGTTCCTTTTACTTTGAGAAGAGTCCAAAAAGGTGCTGATATTTTTATTTCTACGAGCCCTAACAACTAAATATTGGGACAACAAAAAATGTTCATAAAAAAATAACCAAACTTTTTAACAAAAATGTAATTTATTTTAGATAATTAAAATTTTAAAATTACTTCGTTTTGCAAAGCTATTAATGTTTACAGCACAACAAAAACTGATTTGTAACTCAAACAGTGACATAAAACTCTAAAACAACGTAACATTTTGTGACACATAAATATTGGGACACAGCAAATTCAGTAACTGGTCATATCTCCTTTTGCCTTAATAACTGCAGGAATTCTTGCCATCATACTTTCAACTAATTTTCTGCAATACACAGGAGTTGTTACCGTATCCTACACTCGCTAAATTTCCTGTTGAAGATTGACAATCGCTTGTCATGGATGATTTCCTAAATATTTTTTTATTTCACGCCATTCCGTCTCTACTAGATTAGGATCTGGGCTATTCGATGGTCAGGGCAAACATTTATATTATTTTTCTTTGTAATAAGTGTTGTAGGTGTGTAACTTGAAGCATCATCCTGTTGAAAAATATAAATATCAACAGGATAGACTGCTTCAGTAGTTGTTAATATTTTTTTACAAAGTCTCTTGACATTTGTTTGAATTTGTAATTTCCCTTCCATGAACGTTGTTAACTGGTCTTTAAATTCTTTTAATAAACATACACCCCCAAACCATTTTTTCGCTTGCAAACTTGACTGATTGTTTAAGATAATCCATATTAAAACTCCTTTTTTATTTCAATAACTTTTTTTCGACGATTACCTCACCCATACATCAAATTTGGACTCAGCGTTATATATTACTTTTCTCCAATTTATATTTTGGTCATATTAACCGATGTTTCTTGTGGGCAGTTTTTAATTGTGGTTTTACTTTAGCCTAAAATAATATAAATAAATAATAAAGTCCATCAAAGATAGCTTTATTTAAGATTTACAGTGTAAAAACCAAGGCCTGATTTGTGTATGCATTCGCGACAATATTGTCTTGAAAAATTTAGTTGGTTATCGCTATTCCAGCAAGTAGTAATTTCTCTTGAAGTGTTCCGTCGTCCACTTTTATAAATTTTCATCAGTTGTCGTTGATCACGCGGCTTCACAAGTGGTGGCCTACCGGGAATTTTACGTTTTATTCCTATGGTACCTCTGTCTGCGTAATATTTTACGTTGTTTATCATCGACGACTAAGCTATTTGGAACAAATCTTCACTTTTTCTTATCGATTTTCCCATGCATTACTGCGAAATTATTATTTTCAGAAATTTTACTAAAACTATCCCACCACTAACTATTTTCTTCTAAGTAAAACCAACACTAGTATGAAATGCTACGATCCCTATAATAATGGCAGCATTTACCAGCTACAACGTTTGTATTTCGATGGTATACTTAGCAAATTTTCTCGGGTGTCCCAACATTTATGTGTCAGCAAAAATGGCACATTTTTTATTTAGGTGACAATTTTTGCGCACTAAGAAAATTTATTAATTTGCAAAATACCTCACTCTCTGCCAAAATAGATGCCCATGCAAAATTTGCATTTAGTCAAAACGAATTGAATGCTATCAAAAATATGTACCGGATTTTTTTGAGAAATTGTCTGTGTCCCAATATTTAGTTGTTAGGGCTCGTAGATGGACACATTTTGATGTCAAATTTGACGTTGACAAATTATCCTTCTGGCCATCACAACTCCCAAGTCAAAAATTTTAATTGGCAAGAAAGGTCCAGTAACGCCTCATATTTATATTTGGCTCTATAAAATCACAGAGCCACGGTAAAATTGGAATTTCACTAAGTTAACTTGGACAGAAATTTAAAACCGACAAAATGTATGTTAGTGCCATACTAAGAGAAAATAAAGTCATACGTTCAGTCAGCATTCAGTTTATTCTTACGGATAAAAATGTTCCGAACGTTCCTCAGCTGCAACCCATTGAACGCTTTTGGAGAAATCAAAGAGGAATTTGTTGAAATTGGATGGGAAGCTTCCCCACATACAGAATTATGCGGTGTATATTGCTGAAAATCATGCAGACAAAAATATTGGCTTTCACTTTGCGAAGCAAGTAGATAGGTGCAGATTGTGTTCTTCAAAATTAGTGTTAGAAAGTGTTAACAGTTACATTTTTAATACGTCATTTAATAATAAAGTTATGCTAGTTTGAAAGATGTGCAGATTTTTTGTCTCCACACCTTTAGTTAGTCAACGAATGTAATCAGGAATATTAACGAAAATTTAACAATAAAGTGCATCTTAAACAATATGTACATTATAGCAAAAGTTTCTCCTCCGATTTTTGTTAACTGACTTCTAACTTTAATGATCAAATCTGACATCCAAGTTCATTATTTAATTTACATGAAACATGATAGTAACCAAAATCCTCAGTTCAATGAACTTGGTGGATATTCGGAGGATTTGAATCTTTGGACACGAAAATTTTACCTCTTTTGTTCTTCCATAAGTTTCGGGTGGTCATGACCTACATAATAGCTTGCCAGATTGGACCAAAATTAACACTAGAATAGTTTTCATTAAACCAATGAGCAATTGACAGGCATTGACTAAGTGGTCAATGCCTGTCAATTGCTCAAGTAGAAGGATTTTTTGTCCCAGTTATAGTTTGCACTTACGCATTTATATTTACTTAATACTAAAACTATCATGTACAATTGCCATATTCTTATTACCTGTGCAATAGTTGTAATAGCTCAGACATACTAGATATAATGGTGATCACTTCAGAGTTTTGCTTCTGTCTGCAGGCGACAAATACACTCACGGGAAAATTTTCTTGGGCTCGTATTGATCAAATCAACTTACCCTAATGATTTCAAAGTTGTTTCTTTCATACCATCTTACGATTGAATTATTTATTACCATTACTTTAAGCCCACCCGATATATTAATCTTTGTGCAAATAATGAATGATGCATTTGAATTTTTTGTACAAGTTTCTTAAATCAACAAACGACTGCCTCCATTTAACAATGAAATATTTTGTTAGCACCAATTTAAAATCATACTTTGATTGACTGATTAGTTTTTGATAAATTAAAATGTTGCTTTCAACATTTTGCTTTTCATTTTTTGTTTTTGGCACATTGTGGTTGTCTCCTTTTGGTTTGTATTTCACTCTTAATTAAAATACACAGTTTTGTTACAAAAATTTTGTAACAAATTAAATTTATTTGTCTAATTAAATATTTAACATATTATAATCACATTTTAAAATGAAATTTAATTATTTAATTTATCTTATGGATTTCCTGAAAAAAATAATCACCTAGTAAACAATAATATTTGTAAATTTAGATGCACAGTTGCGGCCCCCCAAAAGTGCACAATAATTGTCTCTATTTTAAATGTATCTTCAAATCGTGGGCGCTTGAATAACAAAATTTGTCAAATTTGACATTTTGTTTATTCAAAAATTCTGCGCCACTACTAATAGCCAGACTTACATTAATTTAAAAATTCAAAATTTATGACAACGAAAAATCGTGCACTTTTGGGGGGCCGCAACTGTGTGTATATGTCTATATGTGCTATTACAAATTATTGGTGAATTAAAGGGAATCAAAAATACCAACACATGAAGCCGTGCATATGTACGGTAACTTGTAGCTCCTCCATACTATACCGGTACCTATGTTCAAGTGTATCAAAAACAATCAAGGAGGCGAATACGTGATTTCCATAATACCAACAAGAAATTTCGTGTTTTAATGAACTTGGGAAAAGTTGGCACAAGTAGAGCTAAGTTTATTTCCTCTGATTAGACGTTTCGCTTTTCGAAAAGCACAAAAAGACATTCATATTAAGCTAAATGAATTTTTCCCAAAAAACAAACTTTTCTCATTTTCTCGTGCATCGCCATTGTCACGAATTCATCCGATGAGACTTTAATCTCCCCTTTGGATTGAAAATGAAGAGTTAAGATTTTTCTCGTGATTTTTTCATCCCTACGTAATCCTACCGGGGTACCGTAATTGAAAATGTATTTACTCAACATACCTATAAAGCAGAACTGTGAAGATCGAGGTCGCACACGTTATCGCACGTTATTAAATTACCAAATTATGTAAGCTTACCCAGACACAAGTTCGCTACATAAATTATATCAGAGATGTGATAAAACTCGATAAAACTGAGAAAATATCGAACACTTTATTTCCTATGCTGTAAAACCAGAGAAATAAAGTGCCTGCTATTCAGAACTTCCGGACTGGTGTACGCTGTACTAGCGGAAGTACAAATGATCTGGAAATGGAAACTAATCATGAATTACTGGAGTTATAAAGGGAATGCTTTTTTGTCTACACCGGAACGCGAAAAACAAGCTTCGATGATGGGATTTATAAAAATATTTCCGTCGATGCCGTCGAACCAATCTGTTATTATGGAAAGAGCGCAGCAAGATGGGTTTTTTTGTTATCACACAAGTAGAGAGATCGAGTTTTCTCTTTATAAAATGATTCTTGCAGAATTCATGCTAAAATTATGCCAGAATTTAACAACTCCCGTTGTGAGCAACTAAGTCATCTCATTAGATGGATGAAAAAAAACAGTTTACAGTACATGCCTTTGAAAGCAATAACGAGCAAAACACCTTTCGACATAACCTGACCTAAACAAAGTATTTAAATACTTCGAATGCGGAAATGTCGGTAATACATATTCATGTTTTTGACTTACAAGTTGAATAATTATAAATATTAAAAACTTCCTGTTTACAACAAAACTCTTTATGATGAGAGAGTGACACGAATAACAAAGCGACTTCCGAAAATGTTCAAATTAATATTCAACAACTCGAACTCGGGACTGATGGGTTTTATTTGTATCTCATCATTTCGTTCCTTAGGAACCAAGTTTAATCATTCTTCACAACTTGATGTTATTAAAATTTGATTTAAATTGGACTACAATACCTTCATTTCGGTGATGAGTTTGAGCAAAGTGACTTATTACTGCCGCTTTATACTTGAGTACTAAAGATTCGTTTGCACTTTCATTTTCACTAAACACTTGAAGCAGGTTTAATCGTTCCTTCATGAATAGAAGGAATAATGGAAAATAACTAAAAGCACCATAACGGAGGGGAATAATTTTCCTTTCATATCGAAATAAACCTAAACCAACAAGTCTGGGTCATAAAGCAATTTTCAAAAGCAAAATTAATTCTTATCTATACTGTTGACAGTAACCGGGTTTTGCGTTTATGTTTTTAACGAGGTTTATATATTTATTACTATCTTTATTTTTAATCAGTCTGATAATTTTTGGAAAGTAAGCTTTCCCGGCGCATCCACCATTTTTCCAATACCAATATAACATTTGTCATCATTTATTGTTGCTATTCCTACACACATTATAATTTCATTTCATCGTCTTTCCTTAGATTTTAGACGTGCAAATATATAGTTTTAGGTTAGTGACAACACAGAAGATTATCTATTTCTTTATCATGCTTCAGAAAATTTGTATTGTGTTTTAACTGGTTTATAATTACACCAATGTCAATTACATAGAATTTTTAAGAATTCAACGATTGTACTTTGAGAAAATCTCCTATTGTGCAAGACGGTGCAAGGGCGAGACATTTTGATCATTAGTCATATTGAATCGCAGCGCCGTCCTAATCTACTTTCAGTCGAGACTGCAATCATCAATTGTTCTACTGAAACAATGTTTCCTCAAGCAGACTCCTTTTTGTGTAGTGCCTGCAGATGAACATCGATTTTGCGTTACGTAACAGGTATAATATTAAATTTCAATTTTTGGTTGATCCGCATAAAATCTCGTGCACCCTGCATGCATATAAAAGTACTTTTAAAGTTTTACGACTTAAAAATACCCATACAAGAAAGGTTCCTTGTGCTTTCCGCAGGATTAAGTGCTGTAGATCCCCAGGCTTCTCTCCTCGTTATCTTTTATTTATTGCGACTTAATTTCTGTCGAGCTCTGCAATAAGAAATTTATGAACAGGGGAATTTGTATTTTTTAATTTCGAAAATATGCTGAGTTATTATGTTTCTCTTAGAAAATTTGGGTCGGGGTTGATGTAAATGAACGTAACAGACAAAACATTGATTAACTTTCTTGCCTTGCAAACCTAATTAAGTTTCTTTGCTAGTGAATTCTCGAGCAATCTTCTTCGAAATGTGTTTCATCTGTTTTTGGGGGAATCGTATTTTCGAAACAAAACATCAGAGAAGGACTTTGTTACATCCTAATTTCAAGCGCTACCGCAAATAAACAATCATCTAAATTGCAAAAGTATAGCGCGAAAAGGAATACAAGAATTATTGCAAAGTAATAAGAGAGTGTTACGTCCAATATTTATTTTGAAGCCAGAAGCCTAAAATCATAACTGAAAAAATAGCTGAACCCTTATTTGTTGGCTTTTGTTACGATCATATTTACTCGAGTTAATTGAAAGATTATTCGACTCCAAAAACGAGATCTGCCAATCATACATCACATATTTCTCTCGCAAATTTAAGCTTGCACAAATGGAAAATTTGTTTTATGTCAACTCATAAAGTTCATGCTTCAATAAGTCCTCGGTGATGAATATGCACAAAGCTAATAAAGCGATTTTACTGGTTGTATTTAGCGACATTCCTCTTGTTGATGGAATAATTCCAAAAGTTTTCATGCAGAACTGTTTCATTTTACAAAATAACTTGACGTGAACTTTATAAAGAAAAAGGGAAGTTGAAAACGTTACAGATTTATCGAATGCTGGAAATTGTTTCAACTCTTCTGAACTTAGGAAACACGAAATTCTCTAATGTGATGAAACTTCTAAAATTGAAATCACAGTTGAAATCACGTCGATTATTTCTTTGTTTCAAAATTTTCGAACATCTACTGGGAACTGCCAATATGGGTTTTTCAATACGAGAACGAGGAGGGAATTTTGACCGTGATGTTGACTGAAATGAAAAACACACAAAAGGTTGTACTGAAATACGCTATGGATGGAATCAAACAGCAAATAAACACGTTTGTTTGAAAGCAGTCGTTCATAAATGTCTGTTACGAAAAAGCAGTTTTATTTTATTTTTCTCTTCATACGGAAAATGCACTGCTTTTAATTTTATGAGTCCGAAGTATATGGCCAATAAAAAAGCTTTACGGTAACTTGACCTAAAATATCGAGTCGGAAAATATGATGCACCTGAATTTTCATTATCTTTCATTACTCATGGCAGCGGGTGAAACATTTTAACGGAAATCTTGATAACATACACAGTTAAATGCACTGCACGGGCTACAACTTGCATGTGGTTTTGAAAACCTTATTCCATTAAAAGAGCGTTTTCTAAAGAAATTTATTGCATTTATCGTTAAGAATGCAAGCTGAGTAGGTTCATGTTTTCCAGCAAGTTAATATTATATTGTTACACTAGGCAAGGATATTTTTGGTTAATTTGCTTTCGGCATCAGTTTTCTCGAATTGCTCTTGAATAGTTTAGATGCAAATTCACAAGGAAAATGGAAACAAACATGGAAGTCCCAAAATAAATTCTTTATTCAATTTTCACTAAGCTCATCCAGTTCAGATAACAGAACATTTGCGAGCTACACAACTACTATGTGTTTATCGATTAGGTTTGTGAATAAGGTGCAGACAGAGCAATAAGTCACGGATTGGGCTATTCTGTATTTTATTACCCATGCAAATCGTCCGGGAGATCAAATTCCATTTTGGCATTAGTTATGAAATCTCTATTTTATTTATTTTTTACAGTTTGAAGGCGCAGTTACAATAAATTAGTTTTTGCAGCCAGACGCCCTTGTCTATTTTTTTAAATAAAATAACAATTTTTATTGAAAAATCTAAGAAAATAACATGTTTTATTATGGCTTTAAAAAATGTAACAAAACATATTAGATTGTTTTAGCACATTTTTTTAGGTATTATTTTAGCAATAGCATACAATTACAGACTGATTGTTATTGCTTAATAATTATAACGTATAGAGAACTAACTTTAATTAAGAAAACTGTTTTAATTTGCAAACTTCTAAAAATTTCAAGTTATGAGTACGAGTATGTGGGTTTTTATTAGAGGTCAATATATGTATGTATAATGTATACTAGTAATATTTAATAGGTGACGACATGGAACTTTTTGGTATAGTTATGGTATTATTTTTACGCAAATACATTATAAAAGGTTAAACATACTTACGTTTAAAAGCTAAGATGGAGAAAAGTTTTAATAATTGTAGAAAAAATGATTACTTGAAATTTGCACCTCATAAATACTTAATTTTCACTTGTGTTAATTGGCGACATTTTATTTATTAAAAAAAAAACAAGCCCTGTGCTTTATGTCATATTTGTCGTATGTACATAGCAAATGGCTTAAATTTTTTGGCCGCGGAGCTTCAGTTGAGTAGAAGTTAGTGATGAAACGGAAAATTGTGAATTGAAAAACTGTTTTCTAATTACAAGTTGTTAACATATATGTACATATAAGTATTAAAATTTTCATTAACAATTAAAATACATGGTTATTACATGGTCGGCAAAATGTTCGCAAAGTAAATATAACAATTTGAGGGTTGGCACCTCACAGTCTCGCATTTAGTTGTTACACCGTTTTGGTTTTAGTTTGTTAACTTATTAATTACGAGTATATTACTGTTTTCATTCATTTATCATTCTTCGTTATGTAATTACGATGTTCCGAGTTAAAATGTAAGTTAAAGTAGCAGAATATCAACATTCTTTCTCAAGGCCTTTGCAAGTGGGGTATTCTTGAAGGACATCGCCATTAATTTTAATATAGTAAGAAATAAACAGACACACTCTTGTTTTGGTGGGTGAAAGTTCTGGGTATTAGTCTGCAAGAATTAATTTCTTGTGAAATATTCCCAATTTGAAGTACAAATAACAGCATACATCAAGGGTAGTGCCGCGGAAATTTTTTCAAGCTCGAAGTTGCAAAGAATCAGTGTTTCTCGTATTTTCGAACAGTCTGCATCTTCGTCGACTACACTTGAATAAATAAGTTGATAGGACATAAACAGTTTCTGTTTGGGATTGTTACTGATTGTATCAGTTTTCGGTACGTAGTTTTTGCACCTTTGTATTCATAAGGATATTTTAAAGGTAAGATAAATTTTTTATAAAGAAAAGGAAATCCAATGACCAGGACGACAGCTTTGAAGATGCCCCACAAGCTAGCACTAGTGTGATGCTCCGCCTGTTAATAAAGTGCCAAAAGGAAATACAAGAACTCGTCTTTATTCAGATTTTTATTTGGAATTACTTGGTACCAAGTATTTGAAGATAAAAGAAGTAGGGTTGTAGGCCTTACAAGTAGATGAAATCACAGATATCGGTGGAAAGGCACAATTACTAGTGTTGTCCCGATTTATTGCAGTTCAGAAAATTATCGAGCAATTTTTGTTTTGCAAGGAATTGCCAAAACACACTACTGGAAATAAAATATTTAATGTATTTAATGAATATTTGCAGTTCATTGTTTTATCGTGGGTATTATACATTGGTATCTGCACTGATGATGCACCATCAATGACGGGTTGTTTAAAGGGATTTGTCGCCCGTGCGAAGAAACAAAATGCAAGTATAATATCAACCCATTGTTTTATACATCCTGATTCATTGGTTGCTAAAACAGTCGGTAAAGAATTGGAATATGTATTCAACAGAACTGTTGCTATGGTAAATTACATCAAAAGTAAACCTTTCAAATCAAGAATGTTTGCAGCACTATGTCAAGAAATGGGTTCTGAACATGTTAACCTTTTTCATGCTGAAGTAAGATGGCTATCTAAGGGTCGTGTTCTTTCCCGATTTTGGCAATTAAGAAAAGAGATGCAAACGTTTTTTGAATCAGAAAATTGAACAATTTTTTGACGTCCTTCAAGACAGCGTTTGGTGTGCAAAACTAGCATTTTTAACTGATATATTTGAAGACTTAAATAAAATAAATTCAAGTACGTAAGGTAGAAATTAAAATATTCTAACCTCCAGTGACAAAATTTTGGCGGAAAAATACAAGCTTAAATTATGGAAAACAAATATTAATAAAAATAATATTTACATGTTTCCCAGACTTGCAAATTTTGCAGAAGATAATGTTTTACCTGCTGCTGTACAGAAACTGATTTTGACACATTTGGAACATTTGCAAACTAAAATTGATCTATATTTTGCTGATATTGACGTTGCAAGCTACGACTGGATAAGAAATTCATATTCTCCTCATGTAACTGAAAATGCCCACTGAAATTAAAACATGCAGAAATTCCCCTAGATCTGTTCTGGATTAATATTGCGAAAGAGTACTCACAAATAGGTACAAGGGCATTCAGAATTGTATTGCAGTTTTCCACCTCATACTTGTGCAAATTAGGTTTCTCAGTCTTAATTAATATAAAATGTAAAAAACGCGAAGGACTAAAGTCGATCGACGATGAGATGTTAGTGTATTTATGTGAAATTCATCCCGACATCGACAAGATTTGTGTATCTCATCAGGCACATATTTTCCATTAACATCAATTACATATTATACAATCATGTTATGCAGTGTTTTTGATAATAAATTAGTTACAATTAAAACTGTTCCTGGCGGGGTGGCGCCAAATTTTGTTTAATATTTTAGGGTGCCATCAATAATAAAAGTTTGCGAACCACTGGTATAGTCAGCAGATAAATTTGTACTGAAAGTGTAAATGAAAAATCAATCAAATACAAAACCTCCGATACCTCAGGAAGTATTTCAGGCAATGCATGAACAAGGTTTAACAAGGTTATCCAAGCAATCAGGAGTTTCACTAAACCATAACATCAGTCAACGAATGTTGCGAAATAGTATTAATACGAAAATATGAAAGGAAAGGTGGAGGACAACAGCGGGCATTTTGGGGCTTTATTTGAAAATAACTAGTTACATTTATTTTCGTGCTGTGTATAATTAATGTGTACTTTTTCGATTAAATTGGTTGCGTGATACAGTATTACTTCCTGTATTGCTGTATTGAAATCGGTTTATTCGTTGGGGGGGAAGTTATGTATTCTGAATCAACTTTTTAAAAGTTGATTCAGAAGTTTTTGCCAGAGTGCAATTTTCATAGATAGATCTAGTGATAAGTTCGTTCAATAAAGCTGTGTGATAATAACAACCAATAACAACCCATTTGCTACATATGGCGCAAGATTTCGATCATTTCCAAAGGTCATATTAACCACTAGTATTTTCTTTTTTTTTTTGTATCGGGTAGTGTTTTCAAATTCTATTACTGTTCTGCTCTATCTTAATTGCCAATCTTTGCAGATGTAGTATTATGTGAATAATATGATAACTGAATTCGTAATAACAATACTTTCATTTCAGCAGAAACTTCATTCTTTTCTATTTAGTATCGGAAATATAATTTCTTTCCCCATTTATTTCAGTAATTCAGCCAGTGATGATTGATGTTTTCTCGGTCATATTATTGATTTTTTTAATAATACATTAATAAACTTACAGTGCAATAATGTCAAAACCATTATATGCATTTGATGCAAATCATTTGAATAGTTCTGCTTTTTTCATTTAGAATGCAGTACTTGTTAATTTAATCAAACAATGTCATTGCAATATCTTTGAGAATGTGGTAATGTATCTCTCACGAAAAATGGGCCACCCGTTTTTTTTTCGCAAATGTGCAAAATAAAATACGATTTCGGTTGCAACACTTTGCTGTTGTTATGCAACGCTTGTTGTAATATTTTTATCCAAAAAAAATTAAAAAAATATTATTTTAATAGAAAATGAAAAAAAATCAATAATCAAACAAAGCTGAAAAACAATTAAAGTTTCCAAAAAAGCAAAATCAATGATCATTGGACACACTGTTTAAGGACGTCAATAACGGGTATTGCCCTCACGAACCTTTAAGATTGCTGAAATCCTCCAGGTCATTCCCATGAAATAAATTGTTTATTTCTTCTTCTTGAATATTCTCTCATTTCTTTAAAAACATAGTCTGAAATTCATCTAAAGTGTGGGGTGCAGGTACACTCAATTAATATGCTGGTCAAGAAACAACATCAAAAATAAGCGTAGTAAAAACGTCGAAGCATTGTACTATACTATACACGGTGATAATATAGATATATAAGACAATATGCAATACATTGACAATAATAGTATTTTATATTATAAGTGAGAGAAATGCTATATTATGAGCGAGTGAGATGTAGGGTCACTAGCGCGTTGGCGCGAGTGATACTGCTCTCACGAGCTTATAATGGCATTTTGCTCACGTATAATATACGACGTTTTATCTTACAGTAGGCGCTTTTACATCAAAATAATAATAAAATGAACCCACATTGACAACTCAGTTATCCTAAAAAATCTAATTGTCATTAGATGTATTAGTAGTATCATTAAATTACATCACTTGTGAGCAGTTTACTTCTCTAGTTAATAATGTTTAATTGTTGTCTCGTAAAACAGTTGCATAAACTACCCCAAAACCTACTACTGTAACATAAAAACTAAGCCCTCATAGTTGGTCGAGAAAGCTACCAGTTTGCGCGACAAAAGAGCAACCACCGGGCCATCCGTCCGTACGGAATTTATTATTATTATACACGAGTATTCAATAAATTTGAGTAACGCTTTTTTTGTAACTGTAGAAACATTTTACAAATAAACTAGCCTTATTTCTACGTACAAATGATTGCATAACGCAGACAGTTTAAAATTGTAGTGATTTAATGAATTATTATTTGTATGTACGTAACAAAGACTTTCATGCAAACAGAAATAAGTTCGGCGAAATTATTTTTTTATTTGTTTAGAAAATAAAGTTGAAAATAAAAGCCGTCTACGTAAACACTTTATTTTTAAATGAGACAATAATGTGAACCGTAATAAAATGAGTCAAAAATTAAAGTATTGAAAACTTGAAAGTAACATTTTACTTGTTAGGTTTAACAAAATGTGCCTAAGGAAATTTTATGTAGCCAAGAAAATTAGATCTGATTAATTTCTTTGGATAATAAAAACATAATCTTATTAAGCGTTCTCTTTCACTGACAATTATTGTTTATAATACACTTGATAAACCAATTTTGTCGTTTCATTCAAATAAAATACTAGTGTTGCGTACTTAATGAGTACATTTTTTTATAACATGTAATTAAATCACCATTTTAAAATTTGAACACTACACATTTTTTATAAGTTAATTAATTTGTCAGTTCTTTTACATAATTCATCTTTATCTGATTAATTTTTTACGTACATGAGTCAGTTCTTCCAAAATTTATTTGTTTTTTAATTTCGTTCTTTTCTTCGTTGTGTAGGATGCTGGAGTTTAGTTTCAATTTAAAGGAACTGACTACGTTTTTAAATTTTTGCTAAAAAAACATTTATTTTGAGAGATTTGTACATATATATAGCACAAATGAACGCCTGATGTGGGTCCAAACGTTTAAATTGCGATCTCTGCAATATGTATATTAAAAAAAATGTATGTTCTAGACTCATTCATCTAGAACAGATTTGCAAATTTTAAATATTTTTTAATGCTTGTTTACATCCTGATAATATAAAAAAGAATAACGTGTTGTGGAATTATTTTATTTTCTGTTCAATGGTCAAATCTGACTGTGAAACCAGTGGCTCTTAAAAAATATTTCCTTTAACTGTCGGAATTAATTTGGCGAACGTGATTATTTTATTATATTTGATACATAAGATAAGGTATAGCCCACGCCCTCGAACCAAAATTTATTGAAACGATTGACTCATAAAAAAAATTATCGATAATATTTCCATCCCTAGTGGTATTACTATTGATTATATTAGGAACGGCTCACTCCATTTTCTCAGAAAATTTAGCAATACTATACTGTTATTATTAGTATTACACTGGACCAATCCAACTTGATGACGTCATCACAAAACTTTGTGAAGTAAAAACTCATTTGAAACAAACGCTCAGCACGCTTCTCTACGAGCTGCGAGCGTTTTCTACATTTGTAACCATTTAGAAACACTGAAGACGTCATGGATGAAAAAGTGATAACTATAACTATATATATTAAAAAGTTTTTACAAAACAAAATAAAAATTCATAATCTTTGTATGTATTTCATTGATTACTATGTTTTCATTTCCCGTTTTGGTTTTTTCCAAATAAGTAACTATAAATGCGGTCCGAGAGTTTCCGCTCTTTTTGCGCTATCAATTTCGCCACTGTTTCACTTTATTTGTGGTAACAGTGAATATGGACACTTTCTCAGCACGACTTAGAAACAGATACGAGTATCCAATGTTACACAAACATGAGAAATATTTTCTGTCCATTTACAAAAATTTGTGTTTTTTAAATAAATTATAACCGTACAAGTTACTCCTACTGAATAGTCAGTGGGTAAAAATGAACCGCCTTTTTATATTCTTATCGGGGCCTTTCTTTCCCATCTTGGCTACTGTTCGCGACCACAGTTTACGTAGTCGCCTGCATACGTGTTAACATTGTAACGTGCACTAAACCATTGTTAAAATCAATTTCATCGCAAAAACAATTCATCTTAAAAAGATTTGTTATGAGCTTATACGTGTCACAAGACTCCCTGATCATGCCGGGAAACTCGTGACAAACACACTGACCATCAACTTTACTTTGAACATTGTCAACCGTTAACGTTAATAGCAAGTTATTCTAAATCATAATATTTATGCCGCATTGTAGAGTTAATTTACATATAATTATAAAGTACATACCTATGTACGACGTATAATTTGGTTTGTTTGACACAGACAGAATAATAACGAAATTCGTTGACAATGCTTACAACAGATAAAACAGTCTGCTGTGCTCTAGATACATCTAATATGCAAATTGTACCCAGGTAGGAGTTTAAAATCACAGGTCTGGTGAGAAATAGAATGAATGGAAATGAAATTATCCATTTTTGCTGTCACTCTGCTACAAATGTCGGCATTTGGGCCTGTTTTTTATTCATCCATATAAAAAATTAGAACAGAAATGAATCTCCTCCATTACTTGTGTTATTTTCTCAAACGTAAGTATGAGTGATTGATTGAAAGGCGTATCAGAAATGAAATTTATTTAATTTTAACACATTGATATTTCGTTCTCAGATTGTCATGACTGGTCATGAGGTAAGTTGCAGTTTTGTACTTTAGAAAATAATAAAGTTAAATTTTTGTAAAAAGTCATTGTAAATAACAAAATAAAGACGGCAGTTAAAAGTAAATGTGATTTCTATTCAGTTCTATTTCTACCAATAGTTATTTGCAAATGGTGGATTTTTATTTTTTGTAATGATTTTAAATTTACTTTTAGTTTAATTTAAGATTTAGTTAGTTAGTTTTAGCTGGACCACATAATTCTTTTCCGAAACTCATTTCGACTTGGTTAGTAAGTTGGAATATAATAGGAGTATTTGATTAATAATTTTTGAGTAGATATCGAAGACTCCAAATAACTGAAAAGTCAGGTACAAAGTTGCAGAGGTTTTGGATGATGTACAATATTATCCAGCAGTAACATAGAAGCAAGAGTTTGACGGTACGTTAAAGTTGATATATCTGAACGTTTAAACTGTACATCGTTCGGAATGAATTCGTCTAACATGTATACCTCATCTTTAAGAAAATATTGAAATTTTGTAAATCTGTGCCACGATGTAAATCCTATATATAAGATTCCAAAAACGTGAACGATACTAGACTAGACTGAACATAGGTCTAGAATACACACTTATATTGTACTAGAGTTTCAAATTACAAACCCAAGAGAATTCTATGTAAGTCGACGGTACAACGTTCTGTACCAACATATGTTATTAAATTTTAACTTTTTGTCGAAAGTTTCACCAAGATTGCATATGTAAGCAGGTCTTTGCAATACTGAACCATCTACTATACACCACAGTATTTAGCTTTCTGATTTGACGACGCACTCTTTGTTATTCATTACAAGTTCAGTTTTAGTTGGTCAAAAAAATAAATACTAAACAAAAGCGACATAAAACAATGTTCCAGTTTATCTGAAGAACTATAATAATTTATTTTTTAATTTTTATCTTTAATATTCAATAATTTGTTGGTTTCTCACAACACTACATCGGGTTAATTCAATCATAACTAACAGCATCTTACACATATAGACGTTATAGTACATCAAATATGAAATAGTACCTACTCCTCAGAGTTGTACTAGAATTTTAACGGTCATAAGAATATAAATTTTTAAATTATACGATTTTACTTACTTGCAACTTTGCAAGTCAAAGTAATATGCATAAAAATAATAACATTTCCCTCCTTTGGAAGTAGCTTTGATCACCTTGGGTGATTCGTGCTTCCAAGGTTTACGATGCGCAAGCATAGCAAGTGTGATATAATTAAAAGTGACGTTGCAAGTCAAAGGAAATATGCATAAAATCTTAGTTCATGTGATAACACCAAGCAGAAGAGTAATATATTACTATAATGTCGCCTTGGAACAAACGAACTCTGTTAAGGACATTTAAGTCTATAAACATTGGTTTAATTTCACTATAATAGTAAAAGTAGAATTTCTTTTTCTTTAATTTACGTAAAGTAAGTATATTCGTATATATTGACAGCAAGCATTGAAAGTATTACTACGCCCTTCATCGTGCTGGATGTATATGGTCAACACAATCTCGTAAATCGTCACAATTTACAAAATGGAGTGTATTCATGGAGTTACATTTAACTGGGCACTCACAATGGACATTCACTAGTGGTTTAAATTAAATTTCGTGTCATTTTTCACTCAACGAAATGTAAATTTTGCTTTTATACCGGAGGACTATTGCTACTAAGTGTACGCAACAGGGAAACTAATCCCTTCTAAGAAAGTTAGAAATACAGGCAATATGTGGGTAATTCGTGCGTTGGCGGGCATTCTACATGCGGTTTTGTTCCAGTTCAACGACATAATTGTGTAACATTTATATTTGCGAGCTGTGGTTTCGCTTAATTCATACGAATTGCAAGTTATAATGGCTCTAGTTAGTCATGTATATGATACAGAATATCTCAGCCCAGCTTTCATGGCCTAGCATAATGCCCAACAGCGGAAATGTATGTGGATGGTGTATTTATCACGGCATTTCTGAAAAAAATCCTCGCTGGGTTTAAAATAAACAGCACGGTTTGTACACATGAGGGGATTATTTAACCGGAATTTTTATTGCCCATTTAACTTTTGCACGAAATGTGTATACTTTTAAACCCGCAATGGCAAACAAGAAAATGCTAATGAGGAGGCTCACTTTATGTCAGCAATCGTAAAAGATAAAAATTGCTTTTATGTACCAGGTGCTATTATATTCAAACGCTTATTACGCCAAAGTAAAATTATCTTCTTTAATGAAAAATACACGCTGAAGGCACCGGGATTTATTCTACAACCTCAAAAGCACTTATCCAAGAATGAATCTTAATGGCTGCCGCTTCTTACATCTATTTCTTTTCATTTTTTTCAGCAGATCTCAGACAGATCAAGGAACTGAACTTTACAACATGCCCAGTAGGAGCGGCTCGTGGGAAGCCCCGTTCTTACTCCTGCTTTCATCTTTCTTCAGCGCCTACGGTAAGTTTATTTTGCTGCTTTTAAAAACGATTACTAAAAAAAAAATCAAAAAATTTTTGTACGCATGGTGTACTATACTTTTATTACTTATTTTAGATATTTATAACTAAATACTGATATGTGTCATAACAGAGACTTTACATTTACATATCTTTACAGTTAGAACGTGCATTTGTGACACGAACCGTTAGACGAACGAAAAAACTGATGAAATCTTTAAAGGAAACGTTGGCTTCAAATTTTATAGCATATTAATAAGTATATACTACAATTTAGATTAAATAACTAAGGTTCTAACTTTTAAAGTGGTAGCATTCATGAAAATATACTACCTTTGTCACTATGTAACATTAACTAGGCTAAATATTCATAAATTACTTAAGATTGTCTGTTTTTTGAATGTTAGACTTTTCATCGCATAACCAACACAGTATCCACATATGCACTTACTTTCATATACATTTGAATAATTTCTGCTTCCCAAAAATAAGCTAAAATGTATTACAATAGAGTCACTTCAACAATGTCTAATTCCAAGCTTATTCGATGATGGCAACTCGTAGAATATGAAAATGTCGCTGTTTCGGTTTTATGTCTCTTTTTTTATTTGATTTAGTAGATAGATCATTAATTAATTAATTATCGAAGCTGCAGAACTGATAATTTTGAAACTTTTGATGGACTTTAAAATTACATTACAAAACTTTAACAAAAATCTGTTCACTGTCTCCAAAAAACTGAAGCTATCATATCAAAATATTGTTTAACCAAATTTCACTTGAAATTTATAGGGTAACATGAAGTTTAATAATTAATCTGTCCATATTTATATTCTGACGCTTATGAATTATACAAAAAATATATAAAATTTGTAAAATGGGATTTTATAATTCCTCCAGAAACATACAACGTGGGTGAGAGTTATGAGATATTTTTAAAAAATGGTATGTATAAATTGAAATTTTATAATTTGTTTAGAAGTCTGCACTATGTATGTTTTTGAAATATTTGGTGGTAGACAGAAGATGTCTTAAAATAATAAATGTAAGAATCGACGTCTGTGTAATGTGGTAAAATATTGCAGGTCTTATATCCATTTACCAAACGGATAGTGTGATTTCAAACCGTATTTTCACAACCTGAATACAACAGATTAGTTTTAAAATTAGTCTGTGACATTTATTGTTGTTTACAATGTCGTCACTACCTACTTAAGCTCAATCTTTTCTGCATGCTATCAATTGTCAATTAAAAATTTTGCTTTATACAATGTTAGCAACAAGAGTTTCATTTAAATCAAATGAATGTTTCCGAGGTAATTCATGAACTTTTATGTTCAACTCAATCATAATTACCTCAATTATGATATTATCCACAGTTCATAATCTGCCTCATTATCGTACAAGTACAATAAAAATTATGTTTTGGACTCCAGTGGTGTCAGCTAACCATAATCTATCACTTTATTTTACTGTAAAGTAATTTGAACTGCAACACAGTTCATAGGACAGTGACAACGGGAGCGCCTACTAAACATTATTAACAATTTTAACATGGAGGTGAAAAAGTTGCAAAGAAAAAATGTACCTATGTCACACGTAAATAATGCCTTTTATTGGACCTGCCCCTTCATTAGAGTCGCGAGCAAGCTCGCTCAACCATAAAACGGCGCGTTCAATAAAGCTATGCATTATTTACTTGTAACATAAATATTGCTATTAGTTAATACATTAATTTCTCTGATGACAGTAAAAAGACGTGCTGAATTAGGAATTGCAAAAAATAAAAGACTATTTCTGGACTACGAGAATTAATATTGCTATTTTTCAATAAAACTGTGTTTAATATATTTTGAAAAAGGAAAATTGAAACACAATAAGAATGAAAAATTTTAACCGGAAACAATATAGAAATATAAAAACGGTTTAAAGATGAAGGTAACGATAGGAAGGATGGCCCGATATTTCCAATGAACAGAAAAGAGTAAGGGCACATTAACAGTTGGGGATAACACTGTTGAATACAGCAGCAAAACTATAAGATAACTGTTAGAGAATCAATTAAAGAAGAAAGAAAACCACAACGGACGCAGGCAGAAGACCACACAATATGTACTGTAAAAGAAATTATAATTAATTAATTAAGATATTGACAACAGAATACACAGTATTTGTGGCAATTCTATATTAGGAGAAGGCATTGGATACAGTTCCCAGATTTAAAATATGGAATTTTCTGCAAAACAAAAATGTTAAACACAAACTCAAAGCCTGTACAGGGAACTAGTAACTATGTAATGTTGAGCAGTTGATATTGTGCATCACAAAAAAAAAGTAAACAAGAAGTCAAGAAAACACTAAACCATAGAACGGGACCCTTACGGAGTGAAAATAAACATATGAAAACAAAAGTATTGCCCATTTCGAGAAAGCAAATTGAAGGTATAGAAATACAGCAGGTAAGAATAAATAATAAATAAATAAATAATTATATAAATAGCAAATAACGTGTATATGCAATAAACATGAGATCTGTATTAAGAAAAGAAGTTACAAAGCACACGAAAATTAAAGTTTACAAATTAATATACAGCCCATTACTCACTTACGGGCGTGCATGTTTCACTGACGAAGCAGGAAAAGAATAACAATAAATGAAATTCGTGCGAAAAGTCCAAGGCCGACGGATATAGGAACATGCAGCTCAAAAAGAATCACAAATAGGATATATACAGTCAATCTTGAACATCATTTTTCTGTCATTTTGAAGTTACAACTAGCCCGTAGAAATTTATTTAATTTTGGTCTATTGTAAGACTAATTGTAGTGTCACTCCTTTTTCTGTCTTCTAGCAAACGAGACGATCGTTTCTCAGATACCTACTCCATAAACTAAATTTATTTATACATCAACTTTATACATCACATTACTGAATTGTATGGCTAAATAAATTTTAATTAATATTATATCATTTCTTGATCTTGTCAAAATTTTGAAGGCATCTATAGTTACCCAAAAACAAGCAAATTTGATAGCAATTTTTTTTGACCTGCAAGCAACTATTAAAATAAGCACGATTTAGGTTTGAAATGAAAAAAAAATATATAATTACGAAAAATGTTTAATAAGATATCAGAAAACAAACCGTAATATTCAAGGAACACATGTAATGGACAATTTGTGTTTTCATATTCTACGAAATGTATAATTACAAAATAATATGAAATTAGACACTTATTACAATCGTTCTTTTACAGCCCCTCCTTTGGAGATACATATATTTTTACGATTATATCACATACGATCTACATTGTTAAGAGCGCTGGTAATGAATATTATCCAAAATATTTAACAGGTTTCATAACGTTCAGGGGCGCAGTGTTATATGCTGTTAATAAATTTTGTTGAGTTCGTTAAATTTATCAAATTTCTGCATTCCTCTATTCTGTTTAATTTACAACTCAATTAAAATGATATAAACTAAACAATTTTCCATTACAATGATCAGCATGGAGTTAATTCTCGCGTAAATTTGTTAATTTAACAGTTGGTGTGCAAGTTTAGACGCACTTTACAGTACTTCCCGCTACTCACTGCAAGTAAAGTGCTTCTAAACATTTGCAATCCAACTACGTGACGTTTATTCTCGATGAATAGTCACATCAATAACTTGTCTTAGGGATTATATGTATAAATAATAGTGGAATTATTTATTGTTTGCGTCAATAAATATCTATTTACTTTAATTGAGAGAAATTTGTAAGATCTTCAAAAAGTTAGTGTTTTTTTATTTCCGCCAGAGATTTTTCGACATTTATGTCCACATAAATTAAATATTATTACAAAAATATAATTAAAAAAATTATATAAAATGATACTCCTATAAATTTAACAACAATCTTCCTTAATGGAAAGGACATTACATAACATGTCGTCTTTTTCTTGCTCGTATTTATAAGGAAATTCACTTTTCAATTTTTACTGATTTATTATCGGTCAGCAACAACTATATATTTTAACGCATTTTTGCATAGACACATGTTTGTTTATCTCATCTAATTTCTAAACCAAAAGCGATTACATTAAAGATGCGTCAAATACAAAATATGGCTGCCTCACTCATAATTTTGTCTTTTATTAAAAGACTAATATAATATTACTATTTATGTGTAGGAAAAGAACACAAATTCAACAACAATAATAAAAAAAAATGCGTAGGGCGCCATTATTACTTTTTCTACCGAGAGAGCAATAAAAAACACGGTCAAAGACAGCCATGGACGTTTGAAATTTTGTTTTTGATATAATTTTTGTGTTGTCAGATTATCGTTAGTTTGACAGTGAGTTGAAAATGTAAAGGCGGCCACACATAGAGAGGCAAGATTGACTATACTCCTAGTGTGTGAGAAAAAATGTGCCAAGTCCATTTAAATCAAAATTGTTTTGATTTTTAACGTGCACAGTTATAACTGCGCCAAGATAAGTTACTGTGTATGGAGACAAGTCGCTGCATACTTGAGTTGTAATTCAGTAGCGCCGTATTCTTAAACGATGTCTAAACTTATTTTAGAATTGTTTTTTTTTATAATACAAATGCACTCCACTGTCATCCAGTATCCAGTAAATATCTTTTTTGGTTAAGATAGCGATGCACATTTGCTACAGAACTGATGGCGAAGCAGTAGTGTGTGTGTCTACACTTAGAGAGTACGGGTTTAATTTAAGACAAGCCTACACAGTTTTAACTGCACGGTCGTTTCTCCCTGTGTGAGTGGCCGCCTTAACGATCAAATACAATCTTTTAAAAGTCCATGGCTCTCTTTAATCGTGTTTTTGTTGCTCTCTCGGTATATTAGCTACATATTCGTAAATTGAAATTTTCATAGTTGGGACTTGGAACAAGGCTCGTATTCCGTTGTTTCAATGGTGTCGCAAAAACATTCTTGGCATTCTAATTCGTTAAATTTCTGAACTTCCGCTGTTAACTGAAGAATATTAATTATACCACAAATGTTGAAACTAACTCGAGTTTTGTTACTCTGAAAATGAATAGAATAAAAAAAAAATCTGTTGCCTGTGAATGATGATATAGTAAGTAAATACTAAAGGGTAACAATATTCATCTGTTGGTTTGTAAAGTAAACTAAACCCAAAGCCGGGAAAGATGCTCTTTATTATATAATAATTGATTTTGGATAGTGAGTTTATTTTAAATTGGTAGTCTACGTTTTCTGTTTCAGTGATGTTTAAGCACTCAAATCGCAGAAAACACTTCATAATAAAATCGATTCTCAGGCGTAATACACTAAGACCCTGTTTGCAAAAGCTCAATTAAATATTTGATTGCGATTAAATTTTTTACACGGCGTTAAAATACCACGTAACCGACTCTACGTCAATCAAACGTCGCAAAACGCTTCGTTAAATGCGTGGTTAACTTAATCTCAGTTAAAATATTGCATAAACTGCTCCTTAGTTTGACAAAATAGTGAAACTTCGGTAACTACATTTATTGTCAAAATAAAGTAACAAGCTAAAGATGCAAAAAATAAAATAAAAAGTTAAACAAAAATGATACCAAAAGATAAAAGTAGTTATTTAAGTTGGTATGACGAACATTAATTAAATAACTAAAAACTGCATTAATGGGTTTTCTGAAAGTCATATTCAATACAACAAAATGCTATTATGACCGTTAAATATAAATTAATTTATAACAAGGAAAACGGGGCATTTATAATAATCAATTTTTAAAATAAATTATCTTCATTAGCAGAAGAATTCCAATAATTCTTTTTATACAGGTTCTTTAGGAACTTATAAGGATAGCGCGACAGGACGTCGTTGGGAGAGCGACTGACCTAATTTCTGAAGTAAACTAAGTGAATACCTACTCTCAGATTCAATGGAAAGAATTAAATAGTGATCTGCATATTATATCACAATATTTTCTCATATTGTGCTCTTTACCAGTCCAGGCAATTTTCAACATTCAATCCAACTATCACTGTACTTCAATTTTACTAAAAGGCAAAGATTTCATTTCTAGACTACTTACGATTGTTACTATAATAGGAAAAATCTCAAACCAAAAAGAATACTATATGATTCTCAAAATTTTAAGGTCTATGAGTAATACTCGCAGGGTTGATTATAGCCTACCCTAAATACAAATTTTTTGGATCAATAGTGTATACGTATGTGCGTATTATCTTTAATAGGTAAAAATAAATTTAGTGGTAACAACAGCGGAATACCCTTGAGTCTTCCATTTGTAGAAATTAAAAATATAGATGAAATACCAATGAAGATGACTGGACAAATCCTGATCAACCTGACAAACGCTGTTCCTATCCGCTATTACAGCCAAGGTATTGAATTGTTTTGTATTGTTATTAGTTAGTGTACAGTTTACGGGTCAAACAGTTAATGGTAAAAAAATTCCCCATTCTTAATATCATGCCGCAAAGTAAACATACAGGGTGATTTCGAAATATATGCAATAATTTTAACCACGGCATCACATCCGGAGTGTGGAAATTTAGAAAAAACAAATTAAAAATCGAATGGGCAAAACCCCCATGAACCAGCCTCGATACAAAGTCACTGATCCACCTTTTAAACAGTAGGTGGAAAAACGATGTAAACACTTTCAGTTTCAATTAAAAGTAAAACCGACTTTTTGCTGCTTACCATTAGTTCATTCATGCATTCATTCATCGCTAAAGGTCAGTGCGAAAGATCATTCGTTGTAGAAACAAATCGTGGTCCTGGGAAGGATCGATTTTTGCTAATACTTCATGGTGATTGACTTTTGATTCTGACGGATGTTTGGTCCTTAACACAACGATTTTACACCGATTATTATTAAAACAAAAATAGGAGCAACTTAGAATGCTACTATCTTTTTATAAGAAATGTTGAAAATGTTGTCCTTGACTAGCAATACAGGCTGCAGAACTTCGCAACATGTTTGTTGATAGATAAAAAAACACCGAGAGTTCCACGAACTGTAGCGGCTGCCACTTCCACTTGTTATTGAAGCTCTTCGATAGCTTCTGGACACTGTTGATTCCCATAAAGTAACTGTTTCATCCAACCGATACCGGCCCACACATTTATGGATAACCGTCGTTGAAATCGAACTTCTTGACGAGCGTGTGGATTTTCATCGGACCAAATGTGAGTGTTGTGGTTGTTGAAAACGGCATTATGAGTGAATCCTGCTTCATCCGTAAACAAAATGCACTTTAAAAAGTTGGGGCGTTCACGACACTGCTGTAACAACCATTTGCAGTAAATTACACAACATGGACAACCAGCGGATTCCAAACCTTGCACTTTTTGAACATGGTATGGATGTGGTCTTATTCTTTTAATGTACGATGCACGACAAACTGTGAAAATTTGTTCTTCAGCTTGCAGTATTCTTTCTGTCCTACCACGGCCGCGATGGGGAGTTTGAGGTTGAAAGTACGATGATCTCGGTGATGCTGTACCACTGATGCAAATTTTCGCGCTCACCATAAAACATTACCATATCGGCACACTCTAAATGGGAAAAATTCACCATAAACCAACTTGACCAACCGTTCGATGATAACTGATAGATGACTGGCCCTTTTCGTGTTTTGCAAGTTTCTTATCAATCACTTTTTTGATTTTTAATTTGAATCGTTCTGTGTTATTCATTCAAAGAAGTAGGCCAATAAATACTACCAGCGGCTTGTATAACAATTTATATTTATTTTCAAATAATTTTTTCTGGACATTACTTACGAACGTGAATTTTACACAGTGCAATAATCTTATTGTGAGCTATTCCCCATTTTTTTATTGCACATATTTCGAAATCAAGCTGTATGTGCACAAGAAATTATAATAAAGAATTAGAAGTTAAGAAACTATACTTTACCAAACAGAGTTTAATTTAAGCGTTGAGAACAGAAAATTATGTATTTGTTTGGGACGAATAGAAAGTTACGTTTTCCCTCCATAGCTCACCGTTTTGGACTTGTCCCAAACTATCAGATATTGTGGGAAAGTTGGTGTTAGTTTCACGTCAAATTTTCCATCCATATTTCTGAAAATTATGTTGAATGTACCGCATTTTCAGGGTGCATCTTTAAAAGCTTCTTTTTTTCTGATTGGTTCAGTGAATACTTATGCGTAGAAATCTTGGTGCTTGCAAGTGTTTGTTAACTACAAATAGTTAAATATAATTCGATTTCGAACTCGTCTATGTAGTGAAATAAAAATCCTGGGAGTCTGGACTCCCGTCTTGCCCACCCGAAGGGTCTAAAGCTCTCCTAGCAGAGACAAGAGGAGCCATCTTTTACAAGTAGGTATTGGTAAATATTCGCTAAGGCTTCTTTGTCTTGCGAGCTAGCTACGCACCAGTGGCTAAACGGCTGCCCCTCCACCGTATAGACTTTAAATCCTAGCAAAGCGCCCGGGCCCACGTAGTTATTTTCAGTCACCTACCTGGACTGTTCCATTGGAGGTGAAGTTGGCCAATTTGTTAGATGCGAAATAGATTTCAATTTGCAATCCATTTGAGGTATGTGAAAAGAGCCGGTAAATCGGTGGTGGATGCCAATCCCACAACTGGTGAGTTAACTCGCTCTAGTCATCATACTAGCCAAATAGCTCCCTAACCAGAGGGTAAGGCTTGAACAGAGCACAAGTGCTCCGCATTTTCTTGTACCAGTTTTGTGAAAAATGAGGCCGTAGGGATTATACGATATAGTGCGCTCCTGAGTTCGAGGGGACTGGTAGGCCTGGTCAGTGTATTACTTCGAAACTTTGTAAGCCTTGTAGCCCGTGATCTGCTGCAAGCGCATTTGTTGACTTATTACGTAACGTTTTGCCCCAAGAGTTACACCCAATCTGTGCATTCTTTAGGGGTTCAACTGTCCCGTTGCCTCTCATACGGATAAGGCTAACTTACAACCTTCAAAGACTAAATCTATTCAGCTCGAAGTACTGGATCCTAATGGGCACCATCGGCCCGACCAACTAGTCGTGGGAGTCCATGCGACTTCACATCTCACTCTACTATTCAAGGACTCCTTGATCAGAGTACCAGAGGGGCTCCCACTAACTGAGGACCAGTGTAGTACCTTTTACAGGGAATTGAGGACTTTGGCTGGTCTTCGTCAGCTCCCGTTTAAGAAAACAGCCTATACCATGCGAAGGTGGGAGTTTCGTTTCTTAGTTCCATAAAGCATGTCCTATTAATAGCTGCACCAGTATCATCATACTGCCCCTCTCACGTCCTCCATACGGTGGTACCAGTCCCGGTGTCCCTCTATCTAGTGACAGTTATAATTATAACTACTAAGTACAAGTAAACGAAAACGAGGTTTCGGAAAACCTTAGATAAACAACCTTATTTTTGATGGTTCTCCAATAAGGTTATCTATTCTAACAGCCAGATGTTGATCAGATTTTGTGTAATTTCGGTAGGTGGCAACCCACCGCTATACGAAAGATGAGCAGCATTCATGCAAAACTTCATTAGGGTTAGCAAAACCAGTGCATTTAACATTGAGAACGAAATGAAAAAACGATAGAGTGTTTATAATAACAACATACTGGTTTCTGTTGGTTTGGTATTGTTTTTCTAATCTTGCCCCACCTTCACAATCCTCGCGCGACTACCGATCATTGATCCTGGTGGCAACTTAACCAAATCAAAATAATTAGACTGCTCGAGTATCTTATGAACAACATGTTCCTAACATACCTGCTTCCTAACTAAATTGTGAAATTTACTGATTACTAATTATCTGATATTACACCTACATACAACACTTAATATGATTCATTGTTATCAATGACGTAATTATTCTACATTTTATACTCTTTTCTCTAATCACTGGCTACGTTTATGACATACGACTTCAAGGGTTGTCTTAAGTATATAGCATTAAAATTTTGAATGGATAATTTCCAGTAGTGCTAATTTCACCAACATGCAAAATTAATTTGTTTTGCAGTCTTTTTTTATTTTGGTGTCATTGAGAAAAACTCAGTACAATACAGTCAACTACGAGGGCTGTCCGGTGGAAAGTGAGCCTAGGGTCGAAAGACTGACTTTTAAAATCTATTATATTTTTTACTTTGTAACATAATCTCTATCTATTTCAATACACTTTTCACATCGATCGTGCAATTGTTTTATTCCGCGAAAAAAATATTCCGAAACTTGGTCTGTAAAATGTTCATTTACAGCTGACTTCATTTCGTTTTCATCGAAAAATGTCCTACCACGTAGCGCCTTTTTTAAATCTCTAAACAAATAAAAATCGCTGGTAGCCAGATCTGGACTGTAGGGTGGATGAATAATTTCCTCGTAGCCCATATCTCGTACAGCACGCCTTGCAACTTGAGCTGTGTGAACTGGCGCATTGTCCTGCAATAGGAGAATTCCTCGGCTAAGTTTGCCCCTGCGTTTTTCAATAATAGCTTGTCGCAGTTTGATTATTAAGTCAGCATAATATTGACTGTTCATTGTTCTTTCTCTTGGAAGGCAATCCACCAGAAGTATTCCTGCGCTATCCCAGAATATCGTTGCCATAAGTTTGGTTGCCATCCTTTGAACCTTAAACTTGCTCGGTGGCTTTTTTCCCTTTTTTATGCAATGCATAGACTCTTGTTTGGATTCTGGATCGTACTGATAAATCCATGTTTCATCACCGGTTACAATACGATGACAAATCGCATCCAAATCATTCTCACATAAATTAAGAAAATCATGAGAACTTTCCACTCTCCGTTCCCGATCTAACGACGTTAGCATTCTGGGTACCCAACGCGCGCACCTTGCTCATTAACAAATGATTATGAAGAATTTGTCCAACACTATCTTTACTAATCTTCAATTCCTCTGCTATCTGACGAACTCGAATTCGACGGTCTTCGAGAACTAATTGTTCTACTTTTTTGATATTTTGTCGGGAACGAGAGTGCAAGAGAGCCCTGGGTGTTCATCGTATTCAATTAACTTTCGGCCTTCTTTGAACAGTCGAGTCCACTTTTGACTGTTGCATACGATGGAGCACATTGTGGATAAGTGGCCAATAATTCTTCATTAATTTCTTTGACACATTTACCTTTTTTTACAAGGTATTTTATCACAGCACGATATTCCAATTTCCAAAAAGACAGCGTTTCACTAGACATGTTGTGGTTTGTTTTACGTTTTCTCAATAACCGTTACATCAATCATAACCAAATTTGAGACATCAACTACTAACATTATGTGTGTATACATACAGTCGAAGTTTTTTTTTTAAACACCCATCTTCTAGACGAGGCTCAATTTCCGCCGGACAACCCTCGTATGGTATGTTGGAACATGCATTAAAATTGACTTTCTTCTTCGAATTATTCTTAGATATATAAATTAACAAATCTGCACCCCTATATTTTAAAATTTTCTGTTTTTCATGATTAACTTTTATATAAGGGTTTAATAAATTTTGAAATATAGAACATATAAAAGTAAGTCAATAAATTTACCTGGACTATGTGTATGACACGTTTATATAAAATTTGGACCCATAGTATATAATTCAATCTTCATTGATGCCGATTCCAAAATATTTTTGTACTAAAATAACACTGATATGGTAGAGTTAAACGAGTTTGTGTTATGAAGAAAGAAAGAAGAATAAAGGTAGTGCGTGCACCGAAAGTGCAGAAACAGAAAACGGAGATAAAAATACTCTTTATACATATGTGAATTCTAATAGTATATTATTAACTAAGGTTGTGAAGACAGACATTCTAGACCGAGCGCAAATTAGAACCTGAGACGCGCAGCGTCGAGGGCTCTAAAGCGCGAGGTCTAGAATTGGCTTCACAAACGTGGTTAATATACTATTTTTTCCACTAGTAGCCCATTTGAGGTTTGCGAATTTTCAAAATGTTTTTTCTGAAGTGCATCAATAAAAATGTGTACTCACGTCATTTTAGTAAGCTTTGGAATTTTATTATTTTTTGACAATCCAGAAATGGTCCAGAACTTGTGTTTTAATTTCCTCCATATTTCCCGTTTTTAATAAATTTTTGTGTGAAAAATGTTGTAAAGTGAACCATCATGTACCCCTCCTCATTCCGTCGTACTTACGCGACCGCGACAAATTTGGCTGAAAAAGGTATGGACCTTTTATCGTTAAAGCGACACGGGGAATGGAAATCCTCCAGCATAGCAGAAGGATACAACGACGGCTCGATCTTCAATAAAAAAAAAATCGCCGAAATCGTCCAAAGCTCATCTACGGCAAATCAAGTCAAACCAAATCGGAACCATGATTCAGTTTCAGTCCCGTAAACTTCATTTTCACTCCCATCAACTTCATCAACTTTGTTTCACCAATTTATCCTCAATTTATAATCAATTCAGGGTTTGGAAATCATTCCAGGGCATAATTTAAAAGCAAATTTTCCAAAATGATCGTTTTCAGGTTATGTCTCAGTTTTTCTGACAGTTGTGGACAGTTGTCACATTAGGTGGCCAACTTCACGTTTACATTATTGACCAAGGTTCACAATTTTCCAAATTACAGACCTCTAGACAAGTCGACAATTAGCCATTGTAATGCTACTAGTGGAAAAACAAGTTTTAATCCTTATTAAAAAATACACTATGAACGTCAGTTGTTAAGAGGAAAATCTCTTCGCTTTTAATTTATTCCGCTAAGTAACCGTAAGTTGGTAAATTTGTGTGCAGTAAGTAAAAGTCCCAAGTTATTAATTGTATCTTGTTAGTTTTGGTGCGCCTAGCATTTTAATATTTTAAACGCTTGTTGTTTAAATTAAATCTTACCAAGGTTATGCAACATAAAATATCATAAAAACGAAAACATTAAATTAGATTTATGAAAATATTCACGCACATTGTTCACTAGGGATAATTTTACGTGAGTAATTTAAAATCATTTTTGACCTTCTAAGAGTATATTATGTAATATTGTATTCACAGAACCGAGAGTTTAGTCTTCTCTAACAAAGTCTTATTGATCCACTAAACTTGAACGACCATGAAACAACTGAAACGAGAATTATTAACAATCCGTCGTTGCAAAAACCCAACTTCATTTGTAAGGCACCCAGTTCCACTAAGTTAGTAATTTCCAAGGGATTAGCAGTTGCCTTTAAGTTTTTGTGGAAATTCCAGTCTGCTTTAGACTTTACATTTATTCCTAAAATTCATTATCGAAGATAGAATCTAACACGCATTTCAATAATTCTGGCAAAGTTTTGGCCAAAGTTACGCAGCTATAAATTTGACTTAAATTAATCTAGAAATTTCCTTAAGGTCCAATTGGTAAATTTCCACGATTATCACGAATCTCATAAATATTTTCACCTATTCTGTTATGTTGTTCACTTTGCAGTTCGAAAATTACCTTCTACAATCAGATAAAAGCAAGCACAGTCGCTTACAAATTTGATTCCGTCTTCTCAATTCGTCCTTGTATTATTTGTATTGTTCTGTTGAGTATTTCCGTCTCCGCAGCACGAAATTTATTCTAAAGTGTAGTTTACAACATCCTGTTAATTGCGTTGTTGGTGCGGGCGACTTACATCAAGTCTTGAAACACAATGCATTTGGGGTTTTCTGTGCAAGAAGTGTAACCGACAACTCACGGGTTACTTACTTATTACATGTTAGATTGTTGTCTCAAAATTAACACAACTTAAATTGCTTCGACCACGTTAAATGGCCAAAAGGAAACAAGGGACCAACTATAAACAGTAAATTAAATGGACACGCTAACAAGAACGACCAGATTTTCATTGTTCCAATACGAGGGTTTCTCCTCAAATAACTGGCTGGGATTGAGGTGAATTGCAGCGGTCGCCCGTAAAACGTTTTCGTTTGAATAAAAAATGACATTTAACAGGCGGACGTTTTTCATTTCCAGCCCTATTCGAAGGCTAGAAGGATAACGTACCATTTTGTCCCCACGTGCGGATGTGCTTCATTTTAAAGGCCTACGAAAATTCATCCCCTTGAGGACGCCGCGAGAATAGTAATTAAACTTTTTCGTGACTTTTGTGGAAATTATAGGCCTCAATTCATGACTCTGTAGGACTTCACACAGTCAGATATTATTAAAAACGAGAAGATTGAAACCTACTTCGAACACGAATGTCGGAATTTGTACTGTTAACTTACTTATTTAATCTACTTTTCACTAGTTAGTTGTAGCTGGCAAGATTAGATTTCGTTAGACGCCTTTGCTTTTAACATGCAGTAACCCAAACTTTATCAGATGCAAGCTGAAATTTATTTCACATGTTATGTCAACCCTTACTCATTTAATTATGATCTCACTGATAGGGTCTCAAGGACATTTTTCAATTATGACCCACTTCAAGTTTTGACACGCCTTTTTCTTGCGTGGTCTGTCGTGGATTCTTATTTTTACAATCGATAACAAAAAATTGTTCCATTCGTTCATCCAATTGATGCACGTTTCTCTCCAAGAAATGGCTCTGACTTTGATGTAAGTTGACAATTTGTTACAGCTTTGAAGGTTTTTGAATCATAAGGTTTCTGTCCTGAAACAGCACTTTTAAAAGTGAGATAAAGTCTTGTTTTAGATCATGCAGAAAATTAGAAATCAATATGTGATATATTCTTGGAAGCCAAGTTTATAATAAAATGCATCAACTTTAACGGATCTTATAACAAACTCTAAGCATCTAAAAGTTCTACCAAGTCTGTGAACCTCTTCATGAAACTACACTTACTTTAATAGGTATGACTTCACTTACAATTTAGTGTTTAAAAGTATTTCTTTGCATTTCCTGCATTCAGACGGAAACAACTTTGTTATTATTTTCAAACACATTTTTTGAATTCTATAACTTTATAAATTTAATTTAACCTAAAGTTGCATATACATATTTTAAATTTTGTTTTAATGGACTTAATATAATGTGATTTCTTAATTACTTATAAAGCCTTCCCAAGTATTAGTACGTTTTGAAGGTTCGTATTGTTGAATTGTTCTGACTGAATTGAAGGATTAATTCTTCGGAATTCACAATTAATTTAAAACACATTTGTGATAATGATTATTTTGACTTCACGTTTTTTTTTGGAGTTGACAAATTTATTTTGAAATTAATGTTACCGATCTAAGACCCTTCGTACCAGAAGTTGAGACCATAATTCATCATATTTGGAAGAAATAAATTTTAAAATGAAAAACTAATTAATTAAAAAAAAAATAAAAACTTTAGTCCTCGTTGTTAAACATCCCGTTTACAGTTTTATCAAAATTTTAAAATTGAACAGCCACACTTGTTTGAGAAGTTCGACTACTTGTACTAGGCTCCCTATCGAAGTTCTCTGTTAAAATTTTACTTGTATTAGTGCTTGTAGGACCCCTTTCTCGCACGTTCTTTAATAAAAGCGTTCAACTTTTTACAAAATTTAAAAGTATCACCCAAAGTTCTAAAGTATTCATATGATGGTTCTGTGCTTTCTTACCTTACCATCCATGATAACTTTATCTTTCACAAAAAAATCAACCTTGATAGGAAAGATAATGATATAAACAACTAAATCAAAGACATTTGTCAATGAGGTTACGTGCCTGCTGATATTTTAGGACCGCAAGTTTAAATTTTTATACTTTTAGTTTGAAAGAGACATATTTTAGAATAATATCTTTTGTTTCATTTGTGTAAAAAGGCTTTTCCGCTCCAGTCTTTAGTGTATATTCCAGTGCATAGAACGAGTGGATAAGATGGGTAAAATTCTGCTAGATATTTAGAAAAAATTCCTCAGAATAAAAATCCAAGTTTGTAGCAGATTTACTGCAAATTTTGTGTCTATAATGATTTAAAGTTAAATGAGAGTGGCCACAATGCGATCGTTCGCATTTACAGAAATGGCAATTTAAACGTTTCACACGTATGTTTCATCTCAGCTTATGACTCTTATGAGACAGTTGCGAAGCGGAAATCTGGAGCAACAACGGCCTTTTCGCCTGCGCTTGGGAGAGAAGCTAAGAAGCTACCAAGTTTTAAAAAATATAGAAATTAAACCAGTGCAAATCTGCACGTAGCCGAGAGATGTAAGAAAAACAAAATGTGTACGGAAAGCTCTGACGGCGTATGTGGCTAGCTACCAGCTGACGTTAAGCTGTGCTTGCATTAAACAACGTGAGACCTGGCACTAAAAGTATGTATGTATACCGCGTGTAAAACTTTAACAGTATTCAAAGTGAACAGCCATAGTGAAACTTAAGATAATTTTATTGTATACATAATTCAATAATATATAGTAAGTATAAGTTATAGTTTATAAATTAAGGCTATTACTCATGTACAGAATATTTGTAAAGCTGACAGTTTAATTAGTTTTATCTTCGTTTTTCAATATGAAATTTTTTGTTTATTATAATCGAATTGAAATCACATAGTAATAAACAATATTTGACAGAAGTTCATACTTTTATGGTAATCCGGCGGCGGCTTTAAAAGTTAGGTCTGCCACTTTTGCTTGCCAAGTTCCTACATTTTAATATGAGCTCTTAGTTAAATACATGAGGCGCTTCATGCTGTTGTTTTTTGTATATTTTTCGCTGGTTCTAGTTTTCTTAAAGCTGTGCAGGTTTTTGGTTTCCGCTTTGTCCCAAAATTGAGTTCATAAAATCTACGTATCTAACGTTCAGAACATCACTTGCGTGAGTCCAAGTAATCACACTGCACTGTAAAGGATCTCATTCCCATTAAACGACAGTTTTCCGAGTCGTACTTAAACTATTGCCAAATAGTAGCGTCTCAAACGGCGACAGTTTCACCTACGTTAATGTCTTCTCAATACTTTGTATGAGTGAGGCATTGCCAGTGACAGAGAAAACGCACCACTTTTACAAACCCCAATTTTTAATCAGGATGTTCGGGCTGTGGTCCTAGCTTTATTAGCAAAGCGGATTAACATTATTTGTTATTTATAAGTGGCTGGTAGTAAGCTTAACTATACATTCTCGAATTTCGAAGTTATTGCAGTCTCCGAAAATTTTGTACAATTTCTAGTATTCACCATCATAACTAAGTTCCCACAACCGTTAACTGATGTTTTTTATAGTGTCGTTTACATTTCGTTATTAACTTTCGCTCTTCTTTTTACAAATCACACCATTCGTGACAAATAAATGTGTTCCGCAAAAATTTTCCCTCGCCCCTGAAGTACAATGAAATATATCCAGCATTTTCGAAAAAATATAAAATTAGATCTTGTGAATTTAATTTTTTTATGAGGACGCCTATAAGTTGAAATAAAGATATGTAAACATGTAATCTTAAAGAAGTGTAAGTAAGCATGCTACGCGTCAGTTTCAAATGAGTTTAAAAAATGAGGTTCTAGAGGCTTCTATATCTGTGTTGGGCGCCTTAGTGCTGTACAAGAGGAAAACAAGCCGTTGATTCACCAACAAAACCCCGAAAAAGTAGCTCCAATACTCCAGTAGATCTTTTTAGAGATTGGCTACCTGTTATTTCTTTTCATGATGGGTTTTTGAATGAAAGTAGACCGCCACACAGGCCACCAGTTCATTTTTTGTCACAAGTTGCTAAAGAGCATGAAAATCGTGTTACAAGATCTGATTAATTATTAAGGACTCTTGCAGAATTTTTGCTTGTGTCGTCAAATTCTTATCATCATACATTTTACTTGATGAAATAATAAACAGCATAAATTAACTTGAAAAATCCAATCACTTATTCACAAAATTAAAATTGAAGTCATACGGACGGTATTATGTTATCCAGTCGACAGGACCACAAGAAAAGATAATTACTTTCCATCTGCCCTTGAGATAAACAATTCTTATATTTAAAATTTGAGAAAAAACTGTTACATTTTGTGTATGCTTCCATTTGTCAACAATAGCTTTTTTTGCACTCATTTGACCATCTTAAGACAGAAAATAGCGGAGTATAACTTTCAGAGTTTCCTAAATATTTAAGTTCTGTTGTCAACGGGTTATGCAGGGGATACAAAGAAAATAATATCTCAAATTTGGTTTGTTTCGGTTTTGGGTATAGATTAAATGCCTGGCACGTAAAAATATTTCGCTTTACGCATATCAAACAGAAATTATGATTTTAAAATATCTCGTTGTGACTAAGCGTACCCGGAGCTGAACTGACGACATCAAAATATCAAAAAAAAAACACACTACTATTCAAGGTTAGCAGTTTTCTCTGAGAAACAAAAGCGTCATGGACAGTGAATTGATACTGTAGAACTTAAAGGCATATTTTTGACCAAGAATTTTTTACGACAAGTAAAACTTCTCGTAATATTTTTTCGAATGTTATTACTAAGACGATTCGGAAATAACTTGTTTGTCACAGATGTGATAAATTGGTATATATTTTTGTTTTTCGCGTTTCCTGTCTTCGTTTTGATTCTAAAAGTGCTGAATAAAATGTTTATGAATAAAGCGAAAGATGATCCAATTGTATCGAGTTGGAAAAGCCAACCTTGTTATCCAATATTTTCAAAGCCGTCAAAAGAAGCATTTATTATATATAGGACTAGATGTTAATTTGCTGTCTACAACCCCCCTTATCTCTCGGGCATTAATTTTAATGATGGGTCATTGTCTCGGGAATTTTTTTCTGATGAGAATTCCAAATGAATTGCAGTAATGATTCTATTGGTTAGTGATTCTACTTAACATTAATATTAGATGATTTGAAAATTTGGGTAGAATTTTGCAGACTTTTACAGAAAAATTAACCATTTTGTAATGACAATGCCAAAAGCAATCAATTTGTTTCAGTGTTATGATTTACCAATCAAGTTTAAGTTTCTTTTAATTCATATAGCTGAACCTCATCAGTTGTGTTACCTAGGATATTGGAAACAAACTTAAAAGGTTAAGTAAGTTGAAACTATCACCTCCCAAATACACCACCAGATATAACCCAACTAAATTATCCAATTACCCTTGTAAGGGACTGCTTTTGTGAAAACTGTCCTTAAAATCAACTCTATTATTACTGGCGCTTAACTCAGCAAAGATCATACAAAATCAGTCATTCATTAAATTATGTATCTATCGCTCTTGAAAGGTACATCTAGGGTGCCTCTTTTTTGAGAGCCTTTGGAGAAAACACATAAGAAAGTTTCATTACAAAACTTTGAGGGAAAAGCTAATGCTGCAGTCTTTACAGGTTTTTCCATTAGAGAAGCTTTTGGTTTGGTAAGATTTAAGAACGGTCTAGTTTTGGAAATACACAATTCAAAACGCTGTTGCCCAGATTAGTTAGCCACTGTTTACCTTTTTTTATCATATGCCTCTGTGGGGAAGATAGCTTTTTTCAAACTATTTCAAAATAAATAGTTAAGTATTTATTACTTTGCCCCCGATAAATATATCTCGTATTAGTTTACAAAAAATGTATATTTGCCCCAGCGAAAAACACCAATCATGCTTTAAAAAACCCCAAGTCGAGGTATACACCAATAAAATGTAGCAAAAATTTAAGTGCAGACTTTCAATTCTCATATACATATCTTTCATTTTTTTAAACAAGCAAAATAACAAACTGTATGTCATCTAAAACTGTATGTGATAAGGATAACGTATTATTTAGCATACCCGTCCATTTCCAAACGCAAATGATGCTCAAAGCCTAACACAGAAATTGTGATGATTTAACATGTTTTTTTCATGTATTATTATCATCACTCTAAAAATAATATTCTAACAGAACTCGAGATGAAAAATCGGTGTACAATATTTTAATAAGTAGTAAAATTCACACTTACTTATGCATTTCGATTACGATTGTACTAGATTTTCATAAAAACTTACTGTAACATCTTAGACTTATCAGTTTAGCACAAATGCGATTCTTGGGTCGGAATTTTTTAACATAAAAGAATAAGAGTGGTACTGGCTTTACATTAAGTAACAAGCAGGTAACTGACAGTATAACCAAAATTTTAATAGTGATCTTCGATGGAGTGCCTAATGTAATTATTAATTACGAGCACAGTGCAACTTCACAGGTAAGTATTAATTTTACTCTTCAATGTTTGTCCGCAGTTTTTGAAATTTCATGTATTGTGTAACAAGTGGTCCGCATTTTTTTTTTGCAAGATTAGTGATGCAAACAATTGCTATGAAGCTAACAGAACCTGATAAGGAAAGCAGCTGTGATAAAAGCAAAAGCTGGGAGTTAATAATTTAAATGACACACAAAAAGTTAGACCACGTATTAGTATATTCGGCAAGAGATAAAAGATTTCTTTGTTTTTAACAAATAAATTTAATGACGTGCACATATACATAATAGATACTTATATGCTCGTATAACAACAAACTTTGCTGCATTAAGTAATAGGCAAATGCAAAAAAATTACATTTTGGAAGTACATAGTAAATATTTTATAAATAAAAAAAAACATTTAACACAAATGCTTCGAACATGATGTAAAAAGATAACTGATAAGCTTTCATTTTCATTTAATTTTGTCGCTTTTATAAAAAGTGGGAAACAAGGTAATTGACTTTTTAATTGGACATAAAAATTTTGCCTCTAAAAAGCCACCACTGTTTGGGAGTAAGCTGTTTTTGTAATGCAAGTGAATGTGAGTGGATGAAAATTAAATCTGAATTGTGTAATAAAAATTGCTGTCTCATATTTTCCAACTGTATTTTCTTTAGAAATTTAATAAGTCTAAAATTAATGAGATAAAATTTTAAAGCTGAGAGATTTCTATGCCACCACAAAGTTGGAGTGAAAGAATACACCACTATCATAAATTTCTGCACAATACACCTACCTCAAGACCCATTTATTAACTTCACACACTTTGGCAATGCTGAAGTAAATTTATGCTGGACTGCGACTTAAAAAATTAGTTGAGTCTGTGTCTAATATGGTTTCTTCTCATCAGTTTTTATTCGGTATTATTGGATGATTAACCATTTATCACCTTTCCGGTAACCTTAAAATGTTTCAAGATTTCAGGGCATTCGGTTTTGCAATTTCAAAATTAAATTATAAAATGTTGTTATACAATTTCGACTTTTTTCCTAAAAATCTCCATATTTTTGGGGAAAAGCTCAACACGGATCTACAAATCACAGTGTAAGAGCATCTTATTTTATAAAATTTAAATAACGTTTACTAATTTACTATTGTAAAATTTGGAGATGATATTACCAAATTATTAGTGGGGATGATAAAACAAATTTTGGTTAGTGTTTTACCATTTACACAATATTCATAAATCATAACGTACCTACATCTAAAATTTGACAACAATCGGTTCAGTAGTTTCGAAAATGATCTGTATAATAAAAACCGATCCAGACGACAGAAGTATAGATAGACAGACATACAGACTGAAATGGGAGACCTATAGCTTCGTCCTCTAGGGATTATGAAACGTTGAAAAAACATGAATGTAGGTGAATATACATATAACAATACTTCCTTAACTACCGTCTCGGAAGTAATAGCTACCTAATTCTCGGAACGTAAAAATCCAACTTGAATCAACAAAGTCTTATAATTTATAATCTCTTTGTCGAAACTGCTTGATTTCAAGATTTGAAAAATACAAAGTTATTTTAAATACATAATTGGATGAAACATTATTATTTCCCAGTACTTTAATAATTATAGTAATATATAAAACAGAAATATCAAAAATAGTAATTAATAAAATTTACATTGTCAGATTTTTGTGGGGCTACCACCCAAGGTGTCGTGGATTCCAATTGGTAATTTATTACTCAGTGGTGGCTGTTACACAAACGGTAAAAATTGGACCAAGATTATTTAGATAGAACTTCCTTCGCCACTGAACTACAGTCCAACAAATTCGATTTCGAAAAATTATAAAATCTGATTTTGCGAAATTTTAGTTATTTTATGATAACCCCTATAAGTAAAAAAAATAATGGACAGGGATGGGATTCGAACACACTCGACTACAGCTCGTCCACACGGAGAACGCTCAAGTTCCACGGCTTATAATTTCGTGTAGACAAACAGCTTAAAATATGGCAATTTTGAATTATTTGTTAATCCCATTATTATTTATTGATTACATTTTGCAAGAAAAAGGGCATCATTTCTTACTATGGAACAATTAGTACTCTAATACTCATGTAAATTCAGAACAATTACGTGTAGAAGTGAGCTAGATATTTATGGCCCTGAAGCATTTTTGTATGTGTAATAATTGTTAATTGAAACTGACTAAATAAAATCCTGTTTGATGTTTCATTCAACTAGTTCAACTAGTAGTACTAGAAATGTAAAAAACATAAATAAATACAACAATTGTATATAGTTGAACCGAATAATTGTAACGCAAAAACGTATTGACGAAAACTAATCAAATTTTAATAAAAGGACAAATACATATATAAGTATAGTGTTAGCACTCTCAATACGTTCTATTTGAATGGAAATAAAACTGAGTAGTGTCATTTTATTCTGTTTTCATGGTATTTCCGATTTTAAATCAAACGACTCAATTATATGAAATCCCATTGTACTGTTCGTTGAAACTTAGAAATTAAATCATTTCAAGCACTAAACCAACTCTAATTAGGTGTAGTGTTTCTACACGAAACCCGAGACTCAAACTAGAATTTGCTTCACTATTGTTCTAACAATCTCTTTACCCAGCACACCTTAAAAGCACTCACACCTTCCCTAAAGCTTCTTTCTTTAAGTTTTCAACCACTAGACTTCAATTTGCAAGAAATTTTCCTTAAAGTCTTTCCATTCCAGGCAGTTTCTATGGGGAATATCCGCCTTGACTGGTCAAGTGTGCATGTAATTTAAGGACCATCTCGGTATTACTCCGGTATGTGTGGTGCGAAGTGACATCCTTTTGTGTGTGTCTGTAACTGGAACCCGAACAAAATGAGTTTCGTTCCTGTTTCAATCTTTTATTCTCACGCAGCGCTAATATTCTTTCTGTCGGCCGTAATTTCTATTGTGCTTTGTTTTTCTCTTGGAGTGTGGAGTCGGGCAACTCTCATTAAAATTACATGTAGAGATAATGCAGTTTTTGTTGTTTGTGTTGAAAAGGTTAACAACCGCTCCTGTGTTAGCGAAATTGCTAGAGAATTAGGTTTAACTTGGGTGTAATTTTAATTAGATTCTATGGTTATACGGCGGTTTCTCCTCGTTGTCCTATTTAGCTGCGAAATTATACATTAAATATAAACAAACCTTATCATGCGTTGCATAAATTTTGCCCAACTTATCTAATTCGACGAGCCAAACTAAACTATTTTGTGCAAACTGTTTGAACGATTGCTCCCAAACTCAATTTGCGGGGTTTTAGCACAGACACGATAACTACTAACCATGCAAGTCACGTAATGAAAATTTTCACTTGAAACCAGATGAACTACACAAATTAGTATTTGAAAGCAAAAACAATAAAAAGTTTAATAATAATATAACACATAACTAAAATTGTAAAAACCAAACTCTACACACGAGTTGAAAAACCTAAATTTAATTTTATAAGTTCTTCGTAAAGGTAAAGGTAAAAAATCTTGTAAAAAATTCTGAACTTCTTCAGCTCGTATAGAGGTCTCTAAATTGCGTTTAAGAATTTAATTTAATTTAATCCAGTTCGGCATTTTTCAGTATTGTTGGCGAACATAAAGAACTATGAAACCAATAAAATGACGCTAAGATGTGTTACAATTACAAATGTATTTTTTATCTTTAATTTTAATCTAATTGTATATAATGTAAGAGACGTTTCCAACAAAACATGCACTTCTAAACTTTTTTGAAGTTTGAACTCATTTCAATTACGATTGAGATTTCAAGTTAGCGACAATTTTACTATTGATTTTAAATTCTCTCCTTAAATTAAAGTTTAATTAAGGACGAGTTAAGCGGTTTAAAGTCAATTAAGTCTGGGACCTTGTACAAAAGCGCCAATAGTTCTTGTTTAATCCTTAAACTGTAAATTACGTTCTAGAGGATGAAAATTGTGTATTTAACCTCAACAAACTTTCCTGGTTTGCTGATATTCATTTAATATTGGCTATGTTGAAACACTTTTATTAATTACAAATTTAACATTGAAGTAAATTATGAGAGAATTATTAATTTAAATGTGTTAAAATTAAATTTGCAAATTTGTTGAGAATTAAACAGATGCAATCTGAATGCTCGTTAAAAGTTACTTTAATGCTGTTTCTTACGTTTTACAAGAAATACATTAAAAAGGAACATCTGCTGAAGTTAGTGAATTCGAAGAAAAACAGCAGACAATTTATCGAATAAAAATAGATAGAGTACATAACTTTCATGATCTGTTCGAGGTACAAAGGAATATTGAATAGTTTAAGTCTCACCAAATAAAAATGAAGTATTTAAATGAACTCTTAAAGTCCCAACGCCAAAAGTAGCTTTCAATTTCAATTTACGTTTTAGCAATCAATTATAATTTTATTACGACGCCATCATTCTAGCTCCTTACGAAATGCAATATTGGCAATTTAGAACTGATGAGTCGTTGAGTGAGTTTAAGGGCAATTCCGGAATATTATTCAAAGTTTTTAACTTGTCTTCACTTTGTAGCAACCCTTTCAGTCTATTTGTACAAGCGCTGACTCATTACTCAAATTAAATAAACTTGCTCCTAAGAGATTAAAGTAGAGTAGTGAGTGTAATTAGGATTAACATCAAACTTTGGCAGAGTAATCTGCCACTCCCCAGCGAATTTCGACGAATGTGAAAAATGCACATTATTGCATTAACAAAGACAAACAGTATATGAAGTTATATTGTGTTGAACTCACTTTATTAACTTTCTTACGGTAGTCTGTTTCCTGCGGGCTAACTCACAAAATAAAGTTTTCGCTGGGGTGTCATACAGACAAAAATTCTTTGAAATCAGTTAAAAGAATAGAACTTTGCTCTCAAAACTTCACTTAGCACACTATCAGTTTTCCTAAGAAGTCCAACTCTGGTGCTTTCCACAATCACAAATTCTTCGCTCTAATTGATCGATTTGTTTCCTCCAGGCTTCCTGAAAGCAAAAACTTCACGCGTCACTACCATAAACAACTTTTTCTTTATTAGATTCGAAAAAAAAGTTGGTAAGATTTGTTGTGTAAAACATCGAATAGTTTGCGAAGTCATTGGTTTTCGATAAAGCCTTGCGAAGCTGATAAATTGTAAAAGACAGCAATCAGAAATGTGTTAAGTCTAACCTTTAAGTCATTTGTATAGCCATGGGGGCTTAATATCAAGCCGAGTTCTGAATGAGCTCGGTCTCCCACAGGTAACACATGCGGGGAACGATTTCTAAAACTAAAGCTCCCACCTGATTCTGTCTGAGCTTTCAAAGGTTCAAGAGCTAAACAGTGATCATGCCACCATAGCGTTACACTATGTCAGATTTAAGTAAAACAGGAATCTAAATCTTACTTTATGTTTTCAGTTATCTACTTGTTTCAAGGAACTAATTAAAATATTTACATTTCTGCACTACATTTCGTTTAATTATAATGTTAAATTAAATTACAACTTATATCTCAATACAATAAGCATATGATGTTTTTACGTCCATAATCGCATTTATTTAGTCGCTGTGTAAAATTCGAACTAATAATTGCTTAAACAACAATACTAAAGATTTTAGTTATATTTATTAGTTAATAAGAACTGCGACGTTTGTATGACATCATATACACAAAATTGTGCTATGTTGAAAGAGACATGATGTCGGGCGATTATCAAGCAATACCATACCATTTCAGAGATGTTCAAACTAATTATAAGATTTAAAGATTATTTTCCGGATGAACCTATGAAAGCTTATATATATTTTTCTTATTTAAAAGTCAAACTTGTTAAAATAATATAAATAATGAAATTTAACTACCTATTCAAATGACCTTTTCATTATTTTATTTTCCAAAAACATTGTACGCCATCATGAATTTAAACGAAACTTATTTATTTACCTATCCATTTTTTCCGTGTGGTGTCTTTTTGTTGTGCTTGCTGTTTACTGACGAAGCTGGCTACACTAAAAAGCTGTAAACCCTGTTTAATACATTATTAAAACTATTATTATCAATGAAATCCTTACCGGCTACAACCCGGATTATTCCGCGAATCTAGCACAAAAAACAAACAAAGACAAAAGGGTGGGTCTCACGGTTAATGCACTCTTGTTAGTCTTATAATGTGTGTCGGGCTTAAAGTTAGGTAAATATTGGCTTAGAACACGAAAAGCAGGATTTAGGACCAAGTAGAGCTTTATTTGATGTAACGTATCACCAAGCAATAATGTCGATCTTACACATCTTGTTTATCCGTGTATACTAAAATCGATGATTTTTTTTTTTGACGCCGAGGAGCTCCAAATTGAAACGCTGAAATTTTCCACATCAAAGAAAATGGTGCTTCAAAAGGTCGCGGTTCAGTTAACAACATTAATGCACGGTGCGTGATTTCTCGGAATTTTCAGATGAAAAAATCTAACATGTTAATTGCAGAAGGGTCGTCAGGGAATCAATTTAAACCACTCAAAAAAGCTGCTTTGTAAATTTCACTATGTAATTTAAATCTGGAAATAAGTGGAACGGTGGATGATCGGAATGTGAGTTTTAATTTGGTAGGTACTTGAAAACTTGAACTTTAAATATATCTGTAGCGAGAGACATCATTTGTAGTAGAGAATAATCAAATAAATATCTTCTTCCACTTTACTGCAATTTGTACTTTATGTTGAGGATTTAGTACAAACTTATTCGTGGTTGGGAAGAGGTTTAAACTGTAAATATTGAAGACAAACACTCGCTTTTCCAATAATAACGAAAATATTAACTAAATTTGGAAAGTAGGTTTAATTTTAATCCTTTTAGCTTTAGGAAAGTAAGGTAGGATTCTTTGGCCTATAAAAGAGATTAAAGAATTTACTTTCGTTTTAAAAGGCAAATGGCTATTTAAATATTGATATTGGTAGAAGTTTGTAAGTTTCTTAATTCAAGTCCAGCTCCTCGGAGTCTTCGGAAAATTTATTGTTACTGATAAAGTTATGTGAAATCTAAATTGTCAGACGAAGCCTAGAAAGTCTACATACTTTAATGAAAAATTAGGTTTTCACATAAAAATTTGAAGATATCAAAATGCTGTTATCTTTTAGTATTATTATATTTTTTTACTGGAATTAGAACTTTATTTAGCGCTATTAAACGTTTAAATTTAAATATAAAAAAAATATAAAACCAACTATAAAAGCACAGTATTAAAAATCGTTAATATTCCTTCTAATATATATAAATATATATATAATCATTTCATAATCACATATATAAAAAAGAAGTGTTCGCAGTTAATCATGCACTTGTTTCGAAAAGCATTCCACATGTGATATTGTTCAAACGCTGAATAATATTTTCAGAACCAAATCAACATATTCGAAGTTTTGACCTGGTTTCGTTCACATAATGTATCAATTTCATGTTACAGTACCTTACTGGAGTCGATAACAAATGTTGTTTTGCTGAGTGTAGCTCGTAAAATTATGTGTTTAATGGGAAATTAATGTTTTGGAGCTGAAAATGCAGTTGAGTAAATAAATCGCAATTTCCAATAAATTTGCTTTAATAATCAGTCAATTAATTAAACTGCATCGCTCCCGAGTCAACACGAAAAATGTACCGAAGAATTTTATTCATTTTCGATATATATGTAGGTGTGGTTTTAAAGCTGTGATGAAAAACAACAAATTTGTCAGTTTTATTGTTCATTTAATGGCGAAATCCCTGGAAATATCCTAGGTTCGAAGCCACCCAATAAAGAAGTATTTAAGTTTTATTATTGTTCCTTCCACTGCAAGCGAATGAAGTTGTTTGCTCTTTTCTAACTTTGATTCCCAAATGATGCGTAATACTTCTTAACCCCGGCCATTTAAACTTGGTATATTGTTTTAAACAGTCGTGTTTAAGGAAAAATAAAAAGTACTAAACGTTAAACCTTATCACGTCTGTTAAAAATAAAAAACTTCCTAAGAGGCTTTCTCGCTGTGATAAATTCTTATTTAAGACGAAGTAGGGCAGACACAAAAGAAAATAAAATGTATCGGGCACACCTATTTCGCATATGTTTTATTCAGACACAATCCCCAGTGAGGCAAAAGAACAGGAATGTAAAAAATATGAAAATTTAATCTTATTTAATCTCTTCTTTGCAGTATTAAATTATTAAAGTTTTTAACAGTTTTATGACACACTTGTACATATTTTACGCGGAAAAGATAAATCTCTTAGCTTCCTTAATATTGTTTTACTTTACTTTTATTTACTCAATGAAACGACCACAATTAACACACGCTTAACTGTCACTTAATTCGTAATGACTTCTCGAATAACTTCATCAACAAGAATGTCTTGTAAATTACTTATAAAACTTTAAATGAGAACAATTTAGAACCTCATCATCGTCTATAAATGCAACAACATTTACAGGGAAATTACCACAATTAAATCGATGACGCAACGCGGTGCAACTGTACAAACACTGATTGTTTTCAGTTTACAGGAGTTGCAATAGTTCGTAGTAAGTTTTTAACACGGGCACTTTAAACATACACAGGGAGTCTATCTAACACAAATAATGAATAAGTGAATGAATAAATATTTTAAACAGTGTAGAGAATGAGACACCGTTTTTCACTTACCTAAAAACGTAAAGTTTATTTATAACTAAAACTGAATGATGCTTGCTGGTGTGTTGTAACTAGCTTAGCACAACGATCGAAATACTTTTAGAAGTCTTTACAGTTCCTTCTTTATTTTACATAAGAAATTCTGATTAATAAAATGGGAGAACAAGAAAAAACTGTCAAAATAAGTTTATGCCATAAACTTATCCTTCTTACGATAACAGCTTTCATATAACTACGTTTCCTTGACATGAAAGGATTAGAACTGTTTCATTTGCGGCAGCTTCTAATAACCACCTGAATTCTTGCTAGACCTGCAAGTAATTAAGACAAACGACGTCCTTAATGAAATTTAGGATTGATTGATAGATCGCATGAGAGTGTGAGTGTCGGACGAATCCTTTCCTTATACGTTGTTGACAGTAATTACTATATTTTCCGAGTTGCGGTGCGGATAAATAAACCAACACATAACTACAACTTATCTAGCCCTTGAGAAAACTTTGATTACTCTTTCATTAAAAGCTAAAGTTACAATTTTCCAACTTTTAACTTGCTACCTCAAAATTAATCTGAGATCCCAAATTTCGTTGGTTTATTCATACTAATGTAATACAAACTAAACTAGAACCAAACACGATGAATTTTAAAATTTTATCAATCGCAAGAAGTTTCCTGTAACATATTCCGAAAGAATCGAGTTTATAATTTTTGATCGCATGGAAAAAAGATGAGCCAAAAGTTCTTTTGGAGGAAACGCGGAGATTTATAACTATGAATTCATAAAAGATGTGTCAGAATTTATTGTTGTGGCAGAGGCATAAATAAAGTTGATATTGAGTGACAATAAAAAACAGAGTTCAATATACTAGGGATCAAGACCAGTAAGGAAACGAGAAGAAAAGCATTGGAATATATAAAAAATTCTAACTTTTGTAGGCAACGATGCCATAATCGATTGCTTAAAGAGAAACGTTGCCCAGTGGAATTCCTTCCGAATGGATTGGTTTCTTTGATTTTATCTGCCTACGTTGGTTAAAAGAAAAAGTACAAAGTCAGTGTGTTCTGAAAACAAGGTGTTATTGCCATTAGTAACACGTACATGACTACATTTTGTTCATATTCTGTCGACAAACAAAGTTTTCAATAGCTTTATGTTATATACCCATAAAAGCACGTTGTTTCACATTAATTTCTACAATTAAACGGTTTTAAACTGACGGATAGTCATTAACACAAAGTATGTTAACTGATTGCAGCCAATTTCATAGATGAAACTAATAATTGTTAAATTGTATTATTATGAAGAGCACAGGGATTAACTCATTAGGATACATCTATTATTATATCGTGCTAGATCAAAAGTTAGTTTAAGAAAGGAAACCACAAAATGTGCTTTGAAAAATATTGCAACTGTTAGCTACAGTTAATTAAAATAATTAAGCTGCATAAACTTCTCCAGTGATGACAAATAGCAGATTTCATAAAATAATCGTTGTAAAGTTAGTAATAATTACTTAACTTAATGACATAATTTCGTTACTTTGTGATATTCATTATTAGTTAGCAGTTGGAAAGTTTCAGACACAACACAACCTTAGTCATTTGTGTACTCGGCACTAGTACCAGTTATTATTTAACCGCAGTCTATTGCCATAAATCGTAACCCCTTCACTCATTTTTTCAAGATAGAAATATTATGCGAATTTAGAATAATAAAACTAAACCGTCTGAATAATTTTTTAAATCATTTGTCTTAAGAGTGCCAAATATTTATATAAGCTTTTAGTTATTTCTAGATGTATCCTGCGGAATTCAGCATGCATATGGGGAAATTGAGTTCCACTTAAATTTAATTAGTTTGGTAAATAACTCTATAGTCCTTAATATATAGATACCTATTTAGAAAGAAAGAAAATATTCAACTGATACTGAAATGGAATGAGTTACTGTTCATATTTATGTGACATTATTTTATGCATGTGAATAATATGTTAATTCATAATATAGCTAACATTTGTAACGCCTTATGTATTTAAAAGGGTCATTTTTTGATGCAAAATAAAAATCTTCTCCAGAATAGTTCTTGTTTTTTGAGTGCTATAAATATATTAGTTATTTGACGACAGTGCAATAGCGCGTCCGGTTGTCATTGACTACAATAAAAAAACATATTAGCAACTGTACTATTGAAAATATTTATAAAAAATTAATGGCAACCTTATGTCTCAAAGGAACAACGTTAAAATCATGTATCAAGAGCATATAAATATACATTGTTTTTTTTTTTTCAAATTCAGTAACAATTTATATAAAAATTGTATACAAAGATATAACGCGTGTGAACACAGGCTCCAAGTTCGTGGAAATCGATTTTCATGACATGTGTGCGCAAAATAATTTTCATAAATAGTGGAATTTTTGATATCTTACTTTTTGCCACATGTTTAGTAAGTACCTAGTTCTTCTCATAAGTGTACGTACATACTATTATACCACTTTACTGAAGTTTAGTGTTGGAATTCTATGCAAGCTTAAATTCGTTATTCTGTCTGCGTGCAGAATCAAATCGTAACCAATTTTCAAAGATGGATATGCGTCTTTGACACAACAGGTGACATATGCTGTGAGTGAAAATTGTGTTTCTCCAAAACGTTAAAAATAGAAAACTCTGATCTTTTATCAACTACATACATACATTACACACAACATTGTGAACTATGTGCATGTCAAGTGTCGGTTGTGTCAAGTGGGTCGAGCTTATTTTATGAAACATAGCAAACATGTAATCAAAATTACGACTAAAAATAGGGCACATGGTGTCGTTATTAGGATTAAACGAAGATAAAGACACGAACAGATTATGTCGACTTCAACGACCAAGAATTATTATTAGATTTTGCACAGCATTAGTGAATGCAACTGTAATTAAATAATGGCATAAAGTACTTGACACATGTTCAAATAAACATGAATTATTTCACTTCTGAGTTCAACGTTGGATTGTTAAAATTTGCTCGCATAATAGTGAATGTAACATTTGTAACCATAGTGAAGTGAGAAAAGGTGTTGCTGATTTTTTGTGTGGGACAGTTTGAATCTGTTGTACAACAGAAAATCGATTTTAATTTTATATGCCATTGCATTTTACTTTGTGCAGTTGAATTTGTTTTTTCTCGTAAATCTCTAGGTTAAAGCAATTACAAATCCTAAGATTTTTTACGCACCCTGAAATCTTACTGGTCTTTATCTTCCTATCGTCCGGGCAAAATAAAACATGTACCTTGTCTGATAATAGATATTTATTTTATTAGGAGTTTAAGTGATACTTTATGTGACGGAGTATGGACGATTAAACGCCGAGCGATAGCGAGGCGAATTAAGTCCATACGAGTCACATAAAGTCACTTAAACTCCGAATGAAATACAATATTTTATTTTCAAACGATTAATCTTCTTTTGAAATGATTATTTCCTACCTTCTTGCTTCATTAAGGAATTGCCTTGATTTCACTTACCATGGTTACTATGATTGACAACCACTATGATTTTCATATATTTATACTCCGCCGGAGTATAAATGTTTTATTTATACGCCGGCGGAGTATAAGTAGTACTCATCTGCCGCCCAAACACGGTGTCATAGAAATGACACTTAAACCCCGGTAAGAACGTCATATAAGTGTCAGTTATATGACGTTTGAAAATAAAAATTAATTATAATAATTTTAAATTACGTCAATTAAAACTACAAAATGATCCACAATGTATCAAAAAACGGAGTAACTTTTCGTCCTAGTAGTTCGAAAGGCAAAAAAGGAAAAAAAAAACTCAAGTAACGAGGTTTAGGATTACTTACGAAGACGACCATTGTATAGTTATTGTGTTATAAATTATAAACACACAGGGTAAGTATTATAATAACGGGACCCTGACCAAATTTCAATGCAACACAAAATACACATCTCATATGAATTTTATATTTTATTTTTCTAAAATGTACAAACATAGATACCTAGTAGTTAATTTTGACTTTCGCAATAATTCTATTTGTAAATTTTGACCTCCGATGAGTTTTTAGTCTGTGCGATAAGATGGGGGTTAAGGCTGTCTTTTCGTTTTGGTGGACTTCGTCATTCTATGTAGGCGGAAACTGTATTCGTTACACGAAACAAGTACAGAAATACGTCATAAAATGAGAGATACTTCTATTTCAGTAAATAAACAAAGATAGGTTTTAGCCTCTTGTTAGACCGACTGCCAAACACTTCTTTCTTTCGGGATTGGCCCGTTTGTTTTCTGTCGAAGTCGTCAATTAGTCTCAAATGTAACGTGGACCGTACCCGGAAGTAATAAATCTGAAATGCAAGTGGTACACTTTGTAGTCGACCGTAGCTGACATGATTTTGTGAGAGCTAAATAGTTCGAGAACAGACTGTTCAGTTTATACTTGCATTTTCCGAAGTAAACCAGTGTTAGTTATTTAAAAAATATCCATTTTATTTATTAGTAGTTAGACTAAAAATGAATATGCCGAAAGCTAGGAAAACTAGGTTTAGAAGTAGACGTAAAGTCGCGATAAGGTAAGCAAAATACTTGGTCGCAATTATGTTATACAATAATAAATAGAAAACTAAGAACAACATAACAAGATAATTATGTAAAAATTTCAGTAATTTGACAAAAAAAAACGTTTTGTCTGAGACCCTCGACAACGTCCCAAAACAAAACTCAGATTGTCTTATCACTGAAGAAAATTCTCCATCGTCAAATTCGTAAGTACCTATGTACAGGGTGAGTCACTAAACGCGTGGTCCACGGTATCGCATTAATTATTAAAGATATAAAAAAATCATAGACTAAAGTTGTAGTGTTCTATTATCAAAGCGTAACACATAACTTTTTTTTTTTTTTTGTTTTAATGAAACACCTATATATTTGTTGCATATTTTCATTAACTTCTTCCTAGGCTTTATAACAACAAAGTTATTTTTGAAGTTCAAATGGGATATTCCACGTTGTTCTAACTGAGTCAAAAACTAGCAATGCAAAGGTTCACAAAAAAATCACCATTGGATTATTTTTAAAGTCTATCTAACAAAACTTTGTGGAAAGATATATAAAGGCAAGTACTTTGTTGAGGTGTGAATTAAATGAGATTTTAATATACTGAGTGTTTACAAAAAAGTTTAAACCTTTATAATTGTCAAACATTGATATTTCAGTTTTTTCAAATAGAACACTCTGTATCCATTTTTTGTTCTCATTCTTCTGATAGATCGATGTGTATGTTGTACACATCGTATACAACCATTCAACTTTGTTCTTTGATTTGTTTTTTTGTATTTCGAATAATTAACGAGGAGCGCACACGTAATGACAGCCTGCAAGTATAATTAAATACCCAATTCACACATTTTTTAGTATTATATTTTATATTTGTATATTTTAGAGAACCATATTTACTGGAAAAAGAAGATGCAGTTATTTATCCCGAAAACTTTACAGGGAGGAGAATTATAAATTTGCCGTACTTTTTACAACAAATAAAAATTATAAATTGCCATTCTCCTTTTGCTTGTACTTTTTCGGCTATGGATTGCATCAACGAAACACGGAATGGATTAATTAGCTACTTGAAATTTAAATGCCGCTTTTGTAACATCGAAAAAACCATTTGTACTGATGAAAACACTGATCATTCATAAATGAACATTAATAGCGCCGCAGTAATCGCAACTATTTCAACCGCAAATGATCATTCACAATTAGTTGAACAACAAGCTTATATGTTTATATCGCACTGTGAGAGCAATACTCACGTAAGTCAAAATTTGCCGAATTCTTAAATTTATCATTAATGCATAAAAAAGTTAATGTAGTTTTAGTATATGTAAGTATAAACGGTTTTTAATAGTTGCGTAATGCTCAAATTCATCAAAATGTTTGTATTGTATTTCCGAACATTACGTGTGCAAGACTGCCGTATCTCAAAACTAAGTGAAATGCAAGTAAGCTATGAAGCTATGAGATTTCAGTCGATATTGATAATCTGATACTCCTACTAATTTAGGTACAAATTGAACACAACAAATGCACAATGTCTTCTGATATAGTTAAGAATTGACCGAAAACGGGAAATCAATTTTTCTTTGAATAGGAAAGGTGGGGAAGTTAATTAGAGCGAAATAAAAAAATTAAAATTTGGCAAAAATTACGATGGAATTTTGTAACTTCGTATAGAAAGGAAGTATATCAAGAAATAATAGTCAATCAATTCTTGAACATCACGACAACGGCAGCATCAGACTTAAATGAAAATGATTAAACATTATTTATGAAGGTCCTTTATGTATAAAAAAACGAATTAAATATACTATAACATTTCAACATCACAAATCTGTGGTGCTGCGGTTGAAAAATTAAAAAGGGCATCAACTATTATTATTTGAAGTAATATAGTAATATAGAAGTAGTTTTTTTACTACAGTAGCTAGCGGTCATTTCTACGGAACCACTCGATAAAAAGTCAAGTTGGTAGCCCTATTATCTAGTGCTTTACGCCGAACGCGGTTGGTAGCGGTAGTTGATATGGCAATCGAAACTAGCACAACACGAATGTTTCGGTTGCCCTCAGCTATGTCCCACTGTATCCCGTGCAGATTGTATGTTCTGTTCATCTATTTATTAAAATAAAATATCTACATTGACAATGGAGCCATCTAACCTGTCAAATTTTTGACACATATGTTTTCCCCCAGAAACCCGTCAAGGTCACTTACACCAAACAAATTTTGAAAATTTACACTAGGGAGTGGTTCTATAGAAAAGATCGCGACTTTAGCTGTAAACACTCCTAGCGACGCACTGGCTACGACCTTGTGGACCAGATCAAGGCGTCCCCGCTACTCGCCGTAAAACACATCTTACTTTAAAGTGGGATTTATAAACTTGCTGTTGACGCTGCAGTTGCTATTCCCGCTGACGTTGCTGCTAGAGCTGAAAATTGTCATTTATAAACTCCGTTGGCAGTCAAGGTTAATTTATAAATTAACCTTGGTTGGCAGTTGCCGTTCACACAGGCCGCAGCTGTCAAATCCAATTGTGAGGTTACGTTTTCACGTCAACATTGCGTACTTTCGAACGAGTTAATTGTTTTAAGTGAAATGAAGTCAACCAAAATGCGACAAAAGTACTTATTAGGTTCTCTCGGCTATCTTTTGTGTGTTTACGCAGCCTCATTATTTGATTTTCGTGGAATTAGTGTTGTCAACCAGAAAAAGGTCCCGCCTACTTCAGGGAATTTTCTTTCAAGTTGACAGCACTGCACACCACCTCAATTTGATTGGTTCAAAACCCAATGTCAACGGCAACGTAACGGCGAAAGATAAAAGTTGGTCATCTCGAACGACATCCCAACGGCGTGCCAACTTCCAACGGCAACGTCAACGGATGATATAAACAACGCATACCTTTGCTGTATATTTATCTTCCAACGGCAACGTCAACGGCGAACAGCAACGTCAGCGTCAAGTTTATAAATCGACCTCTACTGGGGAATTGCAGCGGTAAAACAAATTCCCGCGTACTGGTAATGACACAAGCATACATATATTTATTAATAATTTTACAGCAGTCTTTCTTGGTAAAATTTTGCATTTGTGTACTAGCGAATCCACTTTGTTACACATAACGGCTATTCAATTAAAAAGTCAAGTTGGCCTTGATTTTTACTTTGCAACGTAAGCTAAGGAAGTATTGTAGTAGGGTCCATCGGACGAATTGCTGCTTTTAGGTTTTCCCGACGTTTACTCATGAGTACGAAAAAACGTCTCCCGTTTCCATCTCTCTGTCGTCTGTCGTCTCTTGTCTGTTCTCTGCTGTATATATCAATTTTTATTATACAGATAATCTCCGCAACTATTGGATCGATTGTTGTCAAATTTTTTATGTATCTTAGGAATACCGTGTAGGTGGTAAAACGCTAAACAAAATTGGATAATTATTCCCATCACCAATGGTATGACGTCCTCTCCAAAATTTGCAGTAGCACTTGTGGTGTATGAATCTATGTTGAGTTTTCACCCTGGATATCCGAAAAAAAAAAACTTGTTAAAAGTGTTTTGAAAATACTGGACATATTTTATTGTACTTCAGGAACGAGGTAAGTTCTGTCGAAAAAACCTTCAACCAATTTTTGTAAACATTGTAAAGTATGTCTACAATGAACCCAAAATCTAATAGATGACAGCCAACTAATGAAATTTCAATTATTTTGGAGATTCATTTAATGAAATAGGAGGGTGAAATTCTTTCTATGACAACACGGAGTGGTACTTTTTCGTTGATAAAATTAATGCTTTTCAAAAACTCTGTCAAATATCAATTATTATGAGAGCAATATGCATTATTAATTTTCAGTGCAACGGTATTCTAGAACATATGTCATGTCGTACCTATTTAAGTAATTCTTGTTTAAATATTGTGCAGAAAATGATATTAATAACTGATATTAATAAATCAGCTGCAGTTTTTTTTTAAATTTAGGAAAAAAATGTTAATCAATATTAGCAAATTATTTACACAAGCACATGGTCAATCATTGTTGATTCGTTTGTCCCAAATTCATGCTAACTAATCTGTGTTCACATTGAAATGAATATGCCGATCAGGTATCTACCTGACTACAGATTTATCTTTAAGAATAAAAAAGTTACAGGGGTTGTATCAAATAAAAGAAACACCTGTATATCTATACAGGTGTTTCTTTTATTTGATACAACCCCTGTAACTTTTTTATTCTTAAAGATAAATCTGTAGTCCTTGCAGCAAATTTGTATCATTTTAAAAGATCTATGTGATGGCAACCTCACATTTTTATTATCACTTATGGTAGAATCGAAAATGACGTCAACTTAATTTTTTTATGGAACACTAGGTATATTTTTTCATACATGGAAAGATTGATGTTTTCTAAAAATAAAAAGCAACAAATAATTTAAGATCAATACATACTTAAAAAGTTATTTAATAAAATAGAAAAATTCATATTTATTGATGACAATCTAGTAGCTTGAAAAATTGACACTCATGTCATTTATTTACATAAGTGATTTTAAAATGATACAAATTTGCTCAAAGAACTATATGATTATCTTTAAAAATAAAAGAATTACAGAGGTTATATCTCGTATACCTATCGAAAATTCTCTTGATCATATAATACGTTCGTACAAATTAATTCAACGCGATTTCTGTCATAATGGGCGATTTTATTTCAGTCTATATTGTGTGAAATACCTACGTCATATAAGCATGGAATAATTTTAACACGAATCGCTCTTGGGTTAGTTTTATTTATATGAACTTTTTTTTGGCTATTTCAATGTCCAGTTTTTGTGCATATGTAGAAAACTCTACGTCTATAAATACTACAGTTGGCGCGAAGAAATGCAAATTGATAATGATAACTTTAACAGGCAAAATGCAAAAAAAATATTTTATAACTTACACTGTCATCTCTTTGGCACACATGAACTATGTCTCAAGCAATCAAAAACTGTGCCTTTGGAAGAAGAAATCTGAAAGAATTTACAAATATCTCCTATTTGTTGTTTTCATTTTACTCTTTAGTAAGGTCTAGGTTTGAATATTCGAGAGTATACGCCTAATTGCCTACATATTTGGTTCATATACCATTATTTGTTTCATGTCTACGAATGGCAATTTCTATTCAGGAGTAATGTGTATAAACATTTTAATATACAGTCTTTGCTGGAAAGAACAGGACTTGCTGGAATGGTTTTATTTTTAAATTAATCCGTAATATCGTTTATTGTCATAATTTATCAGCGGATTTGCCTTTTAGTATATCTAAGTTATATAACTTATGTAGCTGTGCTATTTTAGTGTTTGTACTTTCTACTAGTTTTATCCAACCACAATTTGAAGATTCTAGATAAGTGCCAATGAAATACGCGATTTCTCACCAAACATCAAAATCCTCAGAAATAAATACTTAGTTGAAATAATAATTGACTCTTGAATCAGCTGTTTATGCATAAGTATGAACGGTTGTCTGTGAACAAATTGTTTTGGTAATTTTTAAATACAAGGTTTAGTTCTGAAAATTCTATGGTTCCTGAATTAAAATAGACCCAAGCGGCAATAAAATCTACTGTGATACATTTGTGGTACAATAATTAACATCTTATTGGGCTTGGTTTTCATCGTCTTTCGGTACTAACAATTATTGTTTGTAACCCTATTAATTTTCGTAACATACAAGTATATAATTTTACGAAAGTAGAACAGTAGATTTTATAGTTGGTACATATTAACTAGTTGTTTGTAACTAACAAGTAAGTGTTACTTATAGGCCGCAGTCAGTACTATAAGCTTTTTGGAAGTCACACTTTTGGAGTAATTTGAAAACTGTCGGTTACTCTCATACTGTGTGATGAGTTTTTATACCTGAATTAGTAAATTGTATGTAGTCAACTACTCCTTATGTAAAAACTTTAAAGAAAATTCGCATGATGCGCATCCTATGACTAAAAAAAAAGAAAAAAACCACCAGCAAGTGAAGAGTGTATCAGGTCAAAACAACTGTCTAGTGAAAGATGTTAATTCTCGAGTGACGATAGTTAAGTTCTCGCGAAAGAATTATCTTTCGCGAGAACTTAATTTCCCTTTATTGTAGCAGAATGTAGAGACAACACGAAATTTAAATTTTTTAATATTTAAATATCAAGCTTTATTTTCGTCGTAGTAGTAGGTATGGGTTCCTGTGGAGCTTGTAAATAAAATTCTCATATTTACAAAAAAAAAAATGTGAAAACGAAGAAAAGAAATTGCCGTCGGACGTAGAGCAAGAAGCATTAGAAGCAGTAGGGAAGTTATCACCTTAAAAATCGCGGGCGATTTACGAAAAAGAATATAAAACTTTTCAAAAATGGGAGACTGAGAAGAATACCAGTGACATTAGTGAAAAGATGCTTCTATGATTAATACAACATATTGGTGTAGTTGACAGAACTAAAATTCAATTACTTTGTCCACCTTTGCTGTTAAAGAGTTACTTTATCTACCTTTGCGGTTAAAGTGCTACTTAGCCTTTTATTTTGAGTCCATCAAAGGAATTTTTAACATAATTCTGCTATAGAAAACATTATTTAATCAGGGTTCTCATTAAATTTTCCGCTATAGAGGATTCATAAGATTTATATACATTCTTATACATTTGCTTAGAAAGTACATCACTTTTAGGCATTACTTAAACGTTTATGGTGTACAAATCTAAAATCTTTTCATACCAGCGCCGCCCAACTCCCATTCAACTGTTTAGAATTTTAAGTAAATAGTCCGATTAATCAGGGTCGTATTTTTGGTCGATCCGTCCCTCGCCCGAGGTCCTCGCAACACAGACATTAGTCGTGGGACAAGTGTGCGGTTTGCGAAATTTCAAAACTAATTTTATTCCCCAAATTTGCCGCAAGTAAACGTTCCGTTGGGGCTCCAGCGCCGAGTGCACGACTCATTACTTCCCATTACAGTATCTCGGTCTGTGTGTGTAAGAAAAGACATCCATCCCTCTAGCCACACTCTCGTCCGAAGCATTTGATCCCGCTCACCAGCCTTCCGACTTACGTCTCTGATCAAATCCCGATCTCGGATTTATTGTATCTCGTAAGGGCGACCAGTGTAGTGATTTTCCGCACCATCCATCTTGCCTTCAAGCTATTTAGATTCTTTACAAGCGCTCGTCCTCTACCCCTTGCTACTAGTTTCTACTTTTCTTAATTTCCCGTACCGCTGTTAAATTATAGCGGACTTAATGTGAACAATGCCCGATTCAAATTGCAATTTACACTGAAATTCCAATTGCGCACGAGAAAAAACAAGCCGTAATTACGGCTTCTCTGGCAAGTTTATTTATTTTCTGGATTTAATTAGACAGACTGTTGTGATTAGTAATTACTGGAAATTATGGGCCAAACGTGACGGCTAATGCAAGCTACATCGACGCTTTTAAATTTTACATAAATCACTTTGGACGTTATGGGTATTATGAATTCATCGATTTTCGATATTATTGTGTGTTGCCATATTTCAGCCTATACAAAGTAAATAAAATAAGTAAAAAACAAAAAGAAACATTTCGATTTTTTAACTGTTTTAATTACCACATGATTTCAATTTATGATTCTGTAATGAAATAACCAACCAAAATTTTTAATAACTCAATCAGCCTACCCAACATATATACGCATTAATTCAAAACTCCAAAAAATTAAAACCCTTAAAGTACCCCTTTACATATAAAAAAAAACAATGGTTTATGTTTCATACGCGTGTGCAAAAATAACCCTGGAAATGAAAATACTCCACATCAATCCAAAATCATTGCCCGCCACTGAGACTTCAGCAAAACCTATTGCGATGAGTTTGATCTCAGTTTTAATAACAAGTTTTCAATGTTTTCAAATACTTATTAAATAATATACGATAAAAAAATAGGCATTCACAGAAAACAGGTGTAATATAATAGGTAAAGATTAGAGTGATAATAAAAAAACTATTTTTTGCGCTGCCCTAGTTGTAATTGACATTTTACGTTGACACGTGGCGTGTCGCAATGGCAATGAAAAAGGATCTAGTGTTGCAAAATACAAACGAGGAATTTAAGCTTTGAAAAAATAAATTGATTATCACAAAGTAATTACGACTAATTGATAATCATGTATCTAAAGTTATTATAACAAAAAGTGGCTCGAAATTTAAAAAGTGCAATTTAAGTTGTAATCTTAAATAGGGGAATTTGTTGATCAAAATTTAGATTTGTAGTAATTTGACAGTTGACACTAATCGGTGGTTTGGTTTATGTTGTTGACAACTATTATGTTATTACTGTTTGTTAGTAGTTCTTGTTAATTAAAAAAACCGTTTAAACTTGACGTCATTCGCAACCTCACGCCGAATCATAATCACAAGATTCTCTCTGATCTGGAGCCGTATATAAAAATGTTTCCACTGGTAAGTATTTCAGACTTCTTGGGCTTGTGTCATTCTGCCGCTTTAAAAACGCTGTTAATTTATAAAATTTCGAATGATTTATGTTATGTTTGATGCCAAGAGTACTTTTCAGAACTGAATATATTGTCCACAGTGTGGATGCTTTCATAATTTCCGACTTAATTTGGAAATAAACCAAGAGCGTCGTTTCAGAAAATTCGCGTATTTTATTTTCTTCGCACCACTTGATGCATTTTTGATATTCGGCTTCATATGGATTTGCGGATTTTGCAGGCAACAAATTTGCAGTTGCTTTACCTACAGTTCTCTGAATACGTGCACGAATTTCCATTTCAACTTTGAAATTCAAAATCTAGCCCGGACAAATTGACAGATTGGTATTTGACGTATTTGGTGATAAATTCAATACCAACATAATTTCGGTTCAGTAATATTTATTCTTTTAGCGATTGAAAAATGTTATTTTTTCAAAAAGGCAGCGCAAAAAATATTGTATGATACTCGTGTGAAAACTCCATTGCATTACTCACTTACATACAGCGCTCGACTGCGTCTCGCGCCGTATTCCCGTTCGTAATGCAATGGACCGTTTTCAACACTTGTAACATAAATAACTATTATCGTACAAAAAACGAATTTTAACACAGCTTCCTGTTGTTAAAAATTATTCAAATAAAATAACGCCTGTGTGCAAAATTTAATTATTAAATCGCTGTTTTTGTTTAAAAGAATTACGTTGATAAAAACGCAAAAATTAAGTAATTTGTTTTTTTAAATTTATAATAATAATATTCAAAATTAAATTAAGGCATGGAAAATTTACTTTTTCAAGATAATTATTATTCTCACCGGTTCATATGTATTAATCCTCACGTATCCAAATACCTACATTTCAAATTTCATAACAATCCGTTCAAAAATACCTGAGTTATTGCGAGTCACGTGGGACACCCGGTATAGATTACTATTTACTACTTATCAATTTTAGCCGGTATCTGTTTTTGACAACGACTTTATTCCACAAAATATAATGGAATTGTTCTTTCAGTTGCCTTTTGTACCCAATTTTAAATTGTGAGATTGTTCAAAAGTGCTATAGCTGTTCAATTTAACACTGTGATATATTTCTTAGTATATATTTTGTCACGTTCTTTGATATTTTTCAAGTTTTAATATCCAATTTTAATATAGACTGAATGACGAAAATACAATTCTTGTATTCTTTTTTTTAACATCATCAACCGCAAAAAAAGCTAAGGAGGTATCAAATACAAATTTTGTCATTGGTAAGAATGAAACAATAGTTGCGTTATTTTTGTAAGACAATGTGATAATGGTATGTTCAGTGTTTCCTTACACATCATTCAACTTTAAGCAATTGGAATTGGTGAAATTTAAAGTACAGAAACTTGTATCTTAATTAATAAATCACCATTATGAGTAATTTTTTAGAGAATCAACATTAATCACTGAGAAATTGCCTAATTGGAACAAAAATGAATGAGAAATAATAATACCACGTAGTTCGAGGAAGACGAAATGTATCAACAGTTTTCGACATGATATGGATTTCATAGTTAAACCATTGCTCAGAAATAAAGCGAAAGGATGAAATACGATGTCTCACTGTTAATTGCAGACGGCTTAAATTGACACTTGTCTAAATCAGCGCACCCAGCATTAAAGACTGGTTATGTTGAAGAGCCAAACGGAAATATTCAGTTTTCGTAACATAAATGGATTTTATTTTTAGCATTTTTAAATACTAAATAAAAACACAGGAAATTTTATTTCATTTTATTTATTTAAATAAATATATCTGTGTTTTGTGGGTCCGTCAATGTGGGTTATTATCATGTCGTGTAACTTTTGGACAGTCAATTTTCCACTTCGATATTTTGATTCCAATATTAATTTTATTGTTTTTAGATAGGATAATAATGAATCGAATTTCATAACATTTGGATTTAAATAACTTATGTTAAAAAAAGCGTATATTTTGTGCAGTTCCGACATATTAGTGTTTTCACATAAATGAGTGTAATTTAACTGATCAGGAATATACGTGAAATTTATAAATAAAATATCATTTTTTGATTTCTACTGTCAAGGAGAAAAAAAAATAGTGAATGAGGCCACTTGATATAAGCTTCTATGTGTTCGGAAACTAAAAAAAAAGCATTGATGTTGACTGCAAAAGCACTTAACGAATTCTCTATTCCTGTTCTTTCTTCGCAACAAAAAGAGACCACAGAAACTAAAAGTACAGTCCTTTCAGTCCCATAAAACTGCGCTCCAATAAATTGGTTTTTTGTTACGGTAATGATTTAACACTTGTAGTTATATCTTAAGAATCTCATTCACCTCAGAAATATCTGTAAATGAACATCTTCCACCAATAACAAAATGCTTGTATAGTTTTACAGTTTTATATCTAGTGACGGATGTGCCGATGTCACCGTCAAAAGGACAACGAATAACACAATTCCAACGGAAAGAGCAATCACAGTATTTTTCGGTCACTTAATATATGTTTTATGGGGACAAACATGACATTGCAATCCACAGTCGATTGAGAATTATTTTTCATGATTTTTAGTATTCTTTTTGACTCACAGTTTCGTTAAATAAAAATTTGAATTATTTTATTTATTTTTTATTATTTTGGAAACACTAAATCTCTGAAAGTAATGTTCTATATGACACAAATCACCTCATGTGTAGGAACCGGGATCGTGATATGTATTAAAAATTGTAAGTTGTGTTATTATTTGTGGACGCCATATTATTTTTATTAGAATTTACACTTTAACAATTCCTAAGTACAAACAAAAAGAAAGAATATAGAGTAGGTATGTACACTAGGGCTACAATGAGTAAGTAATCATTATTGATTATTATTAAATATCCTTTTTAAATTATTTTGACATATTTAGTGATCTAAATGCAAACACTTCCATTCACGTTAGTTATTATAAGTTAAGAAGCGCCACGTATTAAGAACACGTGGTTTTGGATCTTTTAACAATAAAATATTCGTAGTTTAGCATTTACTTTTTGGGATTTTCTTTATTAAAAAACACAAAACGACAAACCTGGTGTTGCTAAAACGGCGTTATTTAAAAATTGTATCTTAAAAAGTAGAGTTATAATCTACAAAATAATATATAGGTATATTTAACAATTTTACTACTTTTGTCCTGGACTCGCGATAATGTTATTAAAAGTAAAATTAAAATCTAAAATTTTAGATTTAATAGTAATGTGGAGCAAAAGTTTCATTTCTGATAGCATGTTATAGTTTTATGGAGGCCACGTAGTTGAAAGCAAGTTGTGTGTTTGTAAGAAAGAATATTTGGAAATGGTACAACTAATTAAAATTCTTGTCAATTAACATATCTAGCATATAATAGAAGGTAAAGGACAATTTCAAAATACAGGACAGAACTCTTGATCGATTTAGCAAGAACTACCTAAATCTGTGGATCCAACGCTCCACACTTGTGTTTTTCTGGACGATTTTTATTGCTAGTCGAGTCACGTTAACGAACTCACCATGGTTGCAAGCTAGACGTCGATACGGTAGTTATTTAAAAACTTTCATAGACTGCCGATGGCGTGAGATTGTTTTTTTTTAACGGACAAAGCAAAGCTAAGGCGCTTCATGATTGTAAAAACGATCATTTTCGCGTTAAAAACGACCGAAATAATTGTCTGGCACCGACCGATGGGGGCGTCGTAATGTAAAAAACAATAACATTACCATAAAACAGGGACATGATTAGGGCGCGGGCGTACACTAAAGCCTTCTGTCTAATATAAATTCAGGATCGAGGAAATGGCATTTGCGGCGACGGAAACAGGATCGCTAAACGTGGTCTGAGTTTTTTCGGGGGGATTTCTGAGAAAAATGTTGAAGCGCATGGAATTAGAGAAGATCTACATAGCACAGGACTGGCTCTGATAGATAGCGCGCAATTGGACGCTCTCGATCCTGAATTATTGCCCGTTTACACGGCTCCTACAAATATTTGTTGTGCCAAACGACAAGTACTCGACGTGCACTTATTTCCGGACCATCTAGTATGTGATTTTATTTACATCTGCTGTTACTGTCAATAGGCGATAAGCGAGTGACAAATTATTCCTTGAAATGTGTGCGTTGTGTCTGTATTAAAGATCTTGCTTTCAGTGGCTGAGGATCTATTGTGTATGTCCATTGTAGATAAGCACTATCAAAGTTCGCAAATTGATTATAATTTAGATAATATTGTTGTTCATCGATGAATATTTTACTACGATTAGTCTCTGTCAGAGCCACCATGTTAAATACTTAAATTCCCGTAAACTGCTATAAATCAAAGATTTCGAATCAGGAAATAATATATTAAATAATAGCGCATAATCAGTTCGCTTTCTACAAAGATAAGACAACTCTTACAGTGAAACAAATTAATGTCATCAGATTCAGTTGATAATTGTGAGGTCGTTGGCGACGAACTAATGTAGGAAGTGTTTTCATTGCACCATTTTGCATATCGTTGAAACGCCAGCTGATATTTTTCGCGTGATTTCTGAGGAATAAGCCCAGAAATAACATCCAAAGCAGCTAAAGGCAGATCTTCTGACGCACTCATTCTGATGATTTAGTATATGTTTAGTAACAAAATTTTACAAAACTAAAATTTGTTTACTGTTTACACTGTTGCTAAGTACGTTGCCATCATTTTGAACAATGAGATGCAGCTGCTTCTTTGAATTAATATTCACAACATTTTGATCGAGAGTTGTTAGTTCATGATTGAAAGCAGCAAAAATGGTTTATTTATAAAAAATTCAACAGTTGTACATAAAATTTTGTACACAATTCGTGGGATACACTACTATCGCACTTACATGGTTACGCAATTTCCATGTGCGTGCCATAATAATGTATGTATCCCACTTATTGCGTAAATAACTATTATGACACTAATTCAAACAAGTTGATTAATCAAGGAGCCTTGACCATTCATAATACACAAAAAAATCTAGGAAAAGGCCGATTTTTGTCTAATTTTAAGAAGATATTATCTTTCATTGAGAATCAAAATAAATATAATACCCAATAAAATAGAAATTTTTATCATGAACTTATGTGATATAACTTAGTTTCGAATCTGGTCCATTTGTGGTGCAATGTTCGTAAACATTATTAATTTTCATTGTGATAACTAAAATCTGAACACCAACAATTTGCTATCGTGAAAGTAGAGCTTCGAATTTGCAATTAACGATTAATTAATTATGTGGTAGTGTTGTAATATCCTGAATGTAAATAAACAATGCACTATCAGCAGCCATTAGGGCGTGTGGATAATTAAAATTATAGAAAATTTGCACTACATAATTTATTATAATTTTATTGCTTTCATGTTTGCCAGTAACTTTGGTTTATATAAAAACGGAATATATTCAATAAAAAATGGCGATTCGTCTATACTTCCTTAGCACGCGCTCGGGAAGTAAAAATATGTTATTTTACTTCTCGACCGTAACCAAAGCAAATATTGTATTCGAGTTTATTGAGCGCGTGTTACTTTCAAGTTTTCTCGAGTTTTATGATCCCTAGAGTACGAAAAAATAGGTCTCTCGTTTGCACCTGTCTGTCCATTAAACAGATGATCTCCGAAACTACCGTACCGATAGTTATCAAATGTTGTATATGTATTAGGAGTATCGTGTAGATGGTAAAACTCTAACCAAAATTTGTCTGATCATACCCACGAACAATGATTTGAAATCATTCCAACTTTTATAGTAGTAAATGTTGTTTAAATTTCATCAAATACTCCTGCTTGTGTGATTTTTGAATCCAACTTGAGTTATTAGCTATTACCCTAGATATGCAGATTTTTGGAAAAATGAAACATTTTGCAATTTAACTTTTTTTTTTTTAATTCTGAAAAACTTTTTCACCTAGTTGACCTTGAATATTGGATATTTTGTGAAAACGATTTGTTAGTTACTACTTGAATAAAATTTACCAGTGCTAAATTCTTATATTCAAGTTTTACAATTGTATCGGCAACTATGGAAAAAATAGCTGAAATATTCTAATTGAGATGGCACTTCTGTTTTAGCTAAAATTATTTTAGATTCTCTAATAGAGGTAGCATCATCTAACAGTTCATTAACAATATTCTTAATTGCATTGTAGTTTTTGGTATGAAATCCCACTGCATTTAACCATGTTCCCGACCTAGTGACAACTGATCGTGGAGGTAATGGTAAAGTAGGCACTGTATTTCCATAAAATTGTACTCTCAAAGATGATTTAACAAAAAAATTTTAACATTATTTTTTAAATCATTTACTATTGAAAATAAATTTCTAATTTCCTCAGCCACTCTTTACCATGCATTAAGGGAGGAAAAAATATTTTTTGGTTGGATGAAACTTTGCGCATGTATGTAGCAGCATCTGATGTCTTTAATATGATTTTTTCATTATGGAACTGATTTCGGAAGGAAAAAGTTCGTTAAACCTTCATGATCGTGAATAAACCTTGTAATGATATTATTATTTGTCTTTTCCAAAGCTTTTGTGCTAATCAAATATGAGGTGCCACATTTTTCACTGGTCAAAGTTCCAATTAACAAATTTGCGATATGAATGGGTTGTTTCATTGACATGTAAGTAAATTAGATTATCGCCTATAATTTGACGAATAGCCTGCTTTGTTTTTTGCAGCACTTTGTATACGTAATTTTTTCTTAAGGCATCTTGTCGGAAATAAGATATCAATAAACTAAAGCAATTGTTTGAAATTCGAACTAATAAAAATAAATGTGACAAATTCAAAAATATAGCAATGATAAAAATTTGGATACCTTACTTAATTTTTTACAGTACACGCTGCAAAAAACAGATTGGGAATTTTCATTTAACCCTAGTTCGAGGTACTGTTTTATCCCGCCGTGGATACTTGCTGAAAGTTTTGGCTTTTTGTATTCGAAGTTCATGTGTCAGTATCTACCAAAATAAGGACTGACAACATTAAGAATGCAATGAGTAAATGACAAAATGAGTAATTGGTAGAAGGACGCTACCTGAAGAGTTAATAAGGGAGAATTAAGATAATTTTAAGGCGGATGCGGCCTATTCAATATACCAATAAACGGAATGTCTCCAGTTCGGATTAGGATGTCTTAATTAGTGGTTTTTCGAGTTAAAGATTCTGCCGTCTAGGTGTTTGCTGAAGATACAATTTGAAAATTTAAAAAAATATGCATAACTATGCACTTAATCCGTAAATATGCAGTAAGATTTAAAAATATGCAAAATATGCACTTTTTTTAAATCCCTTTGTTTAAAAAGAGAAGTTATATGGCCAGAAAACATCTTTTTTTCTGAATATGTCGCATTTTAAGGAATATGCTTTTTATATATAATCCGAGCCTTGGTTATCTATGTTTATGACGTTTTAACAAATTTTATTGATTAAATTCTTACGAAGTATAAACAAACATTTAAAGCTAAAGCATATTATTGCCGAGAAACCAATCCCGTTGGTTATCTGCTTTATGTATTTTACGTTGTCCATACTTATGCAATTTGTACAATCCCTTGCAATTTGAGCCCTCATGACGCAGGGGCTGTGGGGGTGTTATTTAAGCTTTATAGAGGTTATCAGAAAACAAAATCTGATTTTATCATTTTTCAAACAAGCAAAATTTGTTGGACTTGTATTTCAGGAGCGAGGGAAGTTCTTTAAAAATAAACTTCGACCAATTTTTATTTCTAGGAATGAAGCTGGATGGGTACTTAATCTGGGAGGCGCATGTACCCTTTCTTGTAGATATTTATATTATCGTATAAACTGTTTTTCCAAAGCAGATATCGTTCCCAATAACATTTTGCCAACAGCGTATTATGCGTTAGTACCTAGTATTATAGTGAACCAAGAGCTATAAGGTTATATGACCATCATAAAATCATCCCATTGTGTCGTAGTTAAGTTGTTTACAATAGAAAAGGTTTTAGGGTCGTAAATAGCGTGTCCACTGCAGCTCGACCGGCTCTTGTGGTTTCGTTCAGGGGCGGCTTTCACTAAATATGAAAATCCACCACTCCACTATTTCTTTACTACCTGCAGCCGCTGAGGGTTCCGAAATAACCACTCGCTTTGAAAGCCGGCCCTGTTAAATATGAGCAAGAAATGTTAAGAAGATGATTTATTGCCAACCGGTAAGCTTAATGCGAACCACACAAAGGGGGTATTTATTTGCGGTCAACTACTTTTATGATGGCCATATAACCTTATAACTCTTGGTTCACTATATGTTATACGGCATTCTCATTTGGGGACATTCTGCACAGGTAAGAAAAGATTTTGCCTTCCATCGTGATGATTGGCCTTACTTTGTCAAATATTAACGCTCCTTTGCGTCTTTATATTTCAATGTTTGCTTTACATTTACATGCTAAATTATGCGACTTATAATAATTATTCTACTAGAAATAAGCTAAACATTAAACGCGATTTCCTTAAATTAAGTAAACAAGAAAGAGCTCGTTTTAATAGTACATTAAATTCTACAACGTGTTGCCACAAAGTATACGTCAAAGTAATTTTAAAACATAAAAATTTAATCTAAATCTGTTTAGTTGATAATGCTTTCTATACTGTCAAAGAGTTTTGCAATTATCGTTTCACACGCATTTAGGTTAGGAGTGTAAATATTTGTTATCCAAATACTGAGCACAATGAACGTTATTATTATTATTATTATTAATGCCTATGGTAAAAACTCGACAGAATTTATAAACCACAAATGTCGCAGTATGTTATTTTATAAAATTTAGATGACATTTATTTTTTTATTTTATCGTAAAAATTAGAGAGGACGTCATCCTGTTCTTGGTGGGGGAAATCAGAAAAAATTTGGTTAACTTTGTACTATCTGCACGATATTCCTACCATGCATACAAAATTTGATAACAATTAATCCGGTAGTTCGGAGACTATCTGTATGATAAAAATGACACAGACGGCGGACAGACGGCAGACGACAGGCAGTAGACGGTGGAGAGACAAACGGAAGCGAGCTTACGCTCAGGAAGTAACAGTAGTTATGTTACTAGGAAGGTCGTTCAGATTTAACCGGGAATTTGGTCATAACTTTTTATGCAAACGAAATTTTTAGGTATAAACTACTTGTGGACCTATTCTCCCTTTAATTCTATGTACTGCGGCATCGTTTTGGAAGTTTGCAATACCATCTTTCTCAAACTCTCAACGAAGTTTCACCAATATTTCACTCGGTTGACATTTTCTTCACATACAAACTTGACAATAATACTTTGTGCAATAAACGGGTGAACTAGTTGCCCTTTCGGCGTTATAATTAGAAAATAAAATAGAATTGAAACGACAAATCTGGTACCTAGGGATAATAGAAATTTCATTCTATTAGTATAATATGTATGTTGCGGTTCAATAATTTGTCCTCATTTTTTGCGCTAAAAGTCTTGATTTTTGAGAAAATAAAAACTTTCCCTACAACATTGTACATTTTAACTCACAAGCTACAACATTGACTGCATCGACTGCAATTTTGCAAACATTTGAAGATTACCGTACCTATGGTAAATCGTTAATCAAAAGGTATGAGTGTACCCCCTACGAAAGTTCGATGACATCACCTCAAAATTTTATGGACCTACATACATTTGTGGTCCACCATCACGTCCATATTTTAAGGAGCGGTCAAATAAAGAACATCGCTAGCTACATTTCTCAGCACTTAAATGTTTTCTAAACGTATGGCTGAGCTAGTGTCTAACAATAATTTTAGGTTACAACGACAATTCAAACAGATAATCTACAGTTGAGAGAAATGACAGTAGTGACAGAACAATTATGACACTGATAGATGTGCGATGTACGATGTTAGCGACGCCGCACGTTGAAAAAACGTTTTTTCACTAGCAGCCTGGACGCATGCAAATGTCGACTCATTTAGTGGTAGCAAATTCAACTTTTGCTACCACGGGTTCAAAAAGAAAAATTGAGGTTATGTACGCAATGTTTGATGTGATTATTTCTTAAAAAATGAACAAATGTGTGCTACAAACATTATTTGAGTATACGCATGGTAGTTGGTAGACGGTAGAAGATAAAATGATTAACTCAGCGACAAGTAGAAACGGTTTTCTTTGTGTTGAAGATTTAGATCAAGTTTGATTAGAAATCAAAACAAAGTCATGTTGCGTCAAAAAATTGAACGTTTATTTTTCAGTTTATTGTCTTATGGTTTCTACTAGTGAAAAAAATAGTATATTAACCACGGTTGCAAAGCCACTTCTAGACCTCGCACTTAGAGCCCTCGACGCTGCGCGTCTCGGGTTCTAATTTGAGCTCGGTCTAGAATGCTTGGCTCTGCAACCTTGGCTAATAATATACTATTTTCTACTCATTAAGGTTGAAGTTTGTCATTTTCCCATCGCTGGCAGTGGATGAAATTTCATTTCACCCTCTAGTGGAAAAATACTCGGCCGTCTACGATTTTAACGGGTCGTCCAGCCTGAGCGTTTCGCAGCTAGCGAAACGTGTCGCGTATCGCCTGCACCGACCGCACCGTCCGCTTCGCGCGCTTCGAAAATCATGACGCCTAGGCTGGACGACCCGTTAGTGTTTGACGTTTAATACTGCTAGTTTACACAAGTGAAAACAATGAACATGAGTGAGACTGACGAAGTTTCTGAAGAAATTTTGAATGCTGCCAATGCGGCATTTTCGAATCTGATACCCGAAAAGTCTAAAAAGTTTTATGAGCTAACATACCGAAAATTTATGAAGTGGAGAGAGAGAAAACAATGCCGTTCATTTAATGAAGACGTTTTTGGTGCATATTTTGGGGAGTTAGCTAAAGACAAGAAACCGTCCACACTGTGGGCACAATATTCGATGTTAAGGGCGATGCTTGTAAAACATAGATATTTCGAAATATTTAAACCTACGAGCATTTCTGAAAAGAAAATCCGATGGGTATCACCCGAAAAAATCCAACACTTTCTCCAAAGAACAAATCATAAAATTTATAAATGAAGCACCGGACCATGTTTATTTATTGACAAAAGTAATTCAAACATTGTGGATCTACATAAGTAATAATTTCTAATTTGTTATAGGTGGTACTAGTAATTGGTATTTCGGGTGCTTGCCGCTGCGATGAACTTTATGGATTGAAATTAAATAACATGGAAAACGGTGAAAACATAATCATAACACTTCCAAATACTAAAAACAAAACTTCGAGAAAATTTGTTATTCCTGCTGAATATGTTGATCTGTGCAGGAAGTATTTTGCACTCCGTCCTCCCGCTTTAGAGAGTTCAAGATTATTTTGCAATTATCAATCAGGGAAGTGTACAAAACAATTTGTTGGAATAAATAAAATTAGCGCAATGCCAAAAACTATAGCCACATATTTGAAATTAAGAAACCCTCAAGAGTACACGGGCCATGCATTCCGCAGAACTTCTGCGACTTTATTAGTGAATGCAGGCGGCGATATTATGATGTTAAAAAGACACGGTGGGTGGAAATCATCCACCGTAGCTGAAGGATACATCGACGAATCGTTATCTGCAAGAAAAGATATTGCAAACAGGTTGTTTATAGATAAACCATCAACTTCAACAAGTGCAGTTATTGATACAGGAAGCAGCCAACTAAGTTTAAACAAAGATACAAGTTCAAATAATACTTACGATAAAAGTGTAAATATTATTGGTGATAATTGCACAAATTGTTCTATTACAGTTAATGTATTTCAAAAATAAAATACCTACCATAAACAAACATTTATTTCCTAATTTCTTAGAAAAAATAGTATATGCAACTCGCGGATGAAGAAATTTCAACGGCTCGAGTTTCTTTTTCGCACTCGCTCGTTGCACTCGCTCGTGTGAAAAAATCACTCTCGCCGTTGAAATTCAACTTCATCCACTAGTTCCATAATGTACTAAATTATGCTTGGAGGTGTTTTATTTTTGACCGCACGTTATAATTTAAACCTAAAGTGACCATAAGAGTTATATTTTTCAATTAAAAGCCAACTGATTAAATTAAGTAACTAAAACTCTACTTGTAAGGTTAATTGCTTCCCTGAAAATGATTCTATCGCACATTTAAAACTCTAATTAGCTAGTGCAGGTAATTTCGTGGCCCTTCTAACGGAATATTCTTGGATTTGGCATTTTATTTGTTTAAATAAATGGTTGAAAGAACTTAATAGTAATTTCACTGACTAAATTACAGAAAGCAGGAAAAAATCATTTTATCATAATCTTTTAGGTTCAAAGGTATACTGTTCTGTATGTAACGAGACAGTACAATAATTCATTATTAAAATTTTACTGTAATGTACAAATGTGATTAATATAATGGTTATTACTTTTGAACACAAAAAAATGTGTCTAAAGTTATTTAGGTAGCACTTTCCTCGCCTCTGAATACATTTTTTATTTGTGGATCATTAAAGTACAAGTAGAGACACGCTATTCAGTGGCGTAAGGAACACCCATGTAGCCCTTGCGATACGAAGGACATATCAACAGTACATGCTTAACTTCGAATGTTTGTTTATACATGGAAAGAATGCTAGGATTAAGCAGGTAGCAAACCGCCTCCTCAAAACAGATAAGGTGACTAAAATTATTAGTTAACCAAAACGCTGTAATATTATTTTGGGGAAGTAGCTGTTAGTATGAGTTTTTATTTTAGTATTATTAAATATGGGCGGGCGCAACATTACTGTGTTGATTTGATCAATCAAAAAAAATTGCGAACCAACGACCTTCCCGTTAGTAATTCAATATTTTAACGCGGATCAGCCACTGAGTTCACCACACGTCGGTGCTCTTATACTAGTACAAAATGTGATGGAATTTGTATTTTTTTACGAAAACCTGGATGTCTAGGGCAAAAAATCAAAAAGGATTCATAAACATAAATGTGAGAGTGTGTTATTTTACAAAACACATATAGGTATAAGTATATCGTGTTTACTAGAAAAAATTTGAAGAGACCTCATTAAATTGTTCAAGGGGGCGGTTAGCGTTTTAGCATCTACACGATATTCCTAACATAGGTACTTGTAAAATTTGACAATAATCGGTCAAGCGGTTTCGCGTATTATCCGTCCACTAAAAGTCGACGACACAAGGAGGTGACATACATTTGTATGATAGACTTATTAGCTTATGATCGGGAAATAATCAAACAAATGTCTTGAGAATGGTCACCACCGTGGAGTTGCCATAAGATTATTAATGCGTAATCCAGGACATAACATTTTTTGTTGCGCTTTTCAAAAAAGTTCCACAGTCGTAACATATAGCATATAGGCTATATTCTAAATTTCAAATAAATATCTGTTACTTGCCGAGCGTAAGCTAAGGAAGTATTGTAATCGAGTCCATCGGCTGACTTACTACTGTTATGTTTGGTTTCATGACGTCCGCTCATTACATTGCATAATTAACATTACCGATTTTCTGTGAAATAACAAATTCTTGTACTTGAGGTTTACGAATCTTATGTTGATTTGGTTTATCATTGCTCTATTTGTTTATTTAATAATTTTAGTCCTGTGTTTATTGGAGATAAACTCATTGAAATCAAATACATTTCTACGTGACATTCCTCCGATGTATAAACATAAACACTTCAAGCATGTTGCTGAGTGGCCACTTTTTCCGAGAGTTATCTACTATAAATATATTTTACATTGTCCGTACTTGTGTGGCGTTCGGCCGGACTTATAGGGATGCTTGTAACGCTGGAGCATCGGGCTCCCGAAGTTAAGGGACTCCTTTTCAGTCTAAATGTAAAGGAAAATAAAACTTATTTGTTTGTAATTACAAAGACATAACCTATCAGCAAGATAAATATCTCATATGAACTATACATATACATACCAACATCTAAAAAAACAGCCAAGATATGATAGGCAAATTGTGTAAAAAGTAAAAAGAGTATAAACAAGAGAATTAAACAGTTCAGCGCAGACCAAGTTGCAACTTAAATGATGACGAAAATTTGCTCGCATCTATCCGTCCACACGGTCAATAAAATTTTTGCATGTATCACTAGCGCAAATCGGTAGAGATGAAGTGCTCTCGCCACCTTCGTTTCTATTTCCCCGTCTCGAATTCGAGTTGAGAAAAATTATAGCAATTTGTTACACAACCCTCTGAAACGTCTCAGGACTAACAAAAATAATTTCGCTCGGTTTTGCTGACGCTCTTCTGAATCGGGCTTTCGCTAACGCCGAAAACACGATCCTGAGCTTGTGCCAGATAAGTGTCGACACCTGGTAAACAGTATTCGAGGACTTTCGGAACTTTCAAGTACAGAAGCATATTTTTGTTGCATCATAAATTATACATAATGAACTCTTGCTGCAGACACTAGTTTCGATTATGAAACATTAATTACACCTCTCACCGGGCGGTAATTCCTCTCGAGCTGGAATCCAACATAAAGACTGCATTAAATTTGATACAGCCACTATATTCAGGGTGTAAACTGCTAAAATGCGCATTCCGCCAAAGCGGTGACAGTGTGTAAGCCGCCAAGGGAAGGTGGGACAAAAAGATTAGCATTTAGACACTTCATTTCTAGTGGCTACGTAGATTAAGTATCCTATCCTCCAGAAATATGGCATAAAGTGAATAGTTTTTGGGAGTGACAAATATAAATAACGTTTTATTTAAACTGAGAAATATTTTAGGAACTTTTAAAAACTAAAGAATTGGATATTAATTTCTATCCAGAATTCTTAACTAGATGCCTAAGTAACTGTATAGCTAAATGATATATCCTACTGTAGGTAAAATTTGCAGAATTAAACATAGTTGAATGAAAAGGATACAATACATATGAGTTTTGTTCTGCAGTTGGTCGATTTTTACTTAAGGAGAAAATTCTTCACGGCAACTACTTTTAGCTTGGATCACCTATGGCCTACGGGAAAAAGGCGGAGCTCAATTTGACGGTGTCAGTGAGATGTGACTCAACCTTCATCCCAATTTTGCTAGACTTGCTATTTTGTATGTTATATGCTTATATGCATAACATAAAACTACTTTATTGTATAACTGTGAAAAACTTGTCCCCAAACAGTAAAAATAAGGACTTTTTATAATTCGACAAGCAAAGTTAAGTGTACCAAAAAACTGTTTGCTACCGCTGGCGCTACTGGCCAGGGGCTACAAACGTGACACCGCAGGTTAATGAAAACTAAGTTATTAACAAAATGTAAATTAACAGTACAGTTATTAGTAGACGCATTCCGCAAACTAAAACCATTGGAACTTATTGGCAAACTTGCATAAGCTTTAAGCTATGTGAACTATTAAAATCTAAAAGTTGTGCTAAAGAGTCTGTTTCTGGAAACAAAATGTTCCTGGTACTTCGAGAAAAATTCTCGATCACCTTTGGGGGTAAAGATCCATATTTTCTGTAGATATGCGTATGTGATTTTCTATAACAAGTATAATAGCACGTGTTTCTTTTATTTGATGCAACCCTTGTAATTTTTTTTATTTTTAAAGATAAACATACAGTTCATTGAGCAAATTTGTATTATTTTAAAAGATCAGTTATGTAAATAAATAACATAAGTGTCAATTTTTCAAGCTACTAGATTGTCATCAATAAATAAGTGTGAATTTTTCGTCTATTACATTGAATAACATTTTAGGTATGATTTTAGAATATTCGTTGCATTTGATTTTTTATAAAACATCAATGTTTCCATTTATGAAAAATATACCTAGTGTTCCATAAAAAATAGTGTTTTTTAAAGTCATTTTTGGTTCTACCGGAATTGATAATAAAAATATGAGGTTGACATCACATAGATCTTTTAAAATGATACAAATCTGCTCAAAGAACTACAGGTTAATCTTTAAGAATAAAAACATTACAGGGATTGTATCAAATAAAAGATATATCCTGTCTATGGAGCCTGCTTAATTTGATTCTCAGGAATTTTTGATATGAAGTAGAAAGTCTAAGTCTTCGAAGTCGTCAGTTTTCATTTATACCATTTCACTACAACGACGACGGATGTACCATATGATAAAAAAACCGCCTGTAGTAAGCCATGGATTTAATTTTTTCAAAAAAGGTGATGGTAGTACTATTGTTTTCCATTGACGTTACCTGTCAGTTTGACATTGTATTGTCAGTGTAATAAAAATGCTCGAAACAAAACATACAATTTTTATTATCCATAGTTATTAGGAGTATTACCCAAATGGAAAAGGGTGGGTGATCTTACGCTCTATTCTAATGCAATGCATAGAATAAATATGCGAATAATTTCAAACCTCAAGAACGAACTGGTGTAAAAGTACGTATATTGCCAACAGAATTTTTGAAACAATTAGTTCCATGGCTCCAAACGAGGTATTTTTCATCATTTGGTACTACTTAATAAAACAGCCTAAATAAAATATCATTACAACTTGCGTACTATTATCTAAGTTTCATTGTTCATTTACAAATATTTTGCATTAGAAGCTTCATACAAAAAGTTATCAATCTACAAAACTACGTTTTTACTTCCCCAGCATTAGCTAAGGAAGTATTGTGAGAGATTTCATCCAACGAATGGCTAGTTTCGTATTTTCTCTCTTCATGACCCCTAGAATATAAAAAAGTAGGCCTCACGTTTCTGCCTGTCTTTCGTCTGTGTGTTCGTGATTTTTATTAGACAGACAATCTCCGAAACTACCAGACCAATTGTTATCATACTTTATTTTTTATTTTATTTATGAATATCGTGTAGATGGTAAAACACTTACCAACATTTGTTTAACCATTGGGATAAATTTACAATAGTTAATATTTTAAAATTGACTAAACAACATACTCCTGCATTTGTGGTTTATGAATTGGTATTGATTTTTGCCCTAGGCATCCAGATTAAAAAAAAAACAAAATTGATTTAGCAATTTAAATTTGAAATTGCAAAACCGAATGCTTTGAAATATTGTAAACGGTTTGAGGTTCTCATCAGCATGGCTAAACCTTTATCCCCTTCCAAAAAAAATGATGACGAAAATTTAGGAATTACAGTATGGTTACTAGTTAGTATTAGTATTATACAAATTAATGTAATTCATTCTTTCATGGAAAAACTCACTTGAAATACGTAGTTTTTTGCCTTTGTTTTAACAGTACACACCTACTTTTATTTTAACTTAAAGATATGGGTTATTATAAAAGAATAAAATTCACAAACTCAAATTTTATAAGTACTTTGTCGAAAAAACTGGATATGTTATAATGTACTTTAGGGGCGACGGAAGTTCTAAATAACTTTACACCAATTTTCTAAAAATTTCACTCGTTTCCATTGATGCAGGAAATCAAAAACTTAATTATGTGGCAAGATTAATCATAAGAGGCTTGGCAAATGCAAATCTTGCATCACGTATAATGAAGCTTGCAATACGATCATTACCAATCAGTAAACTTATTATCCAACTTTGACATTAAAGAGACAAGGCGTTCTGACATACAAGTGGCAACAAATTTGTAGGAGGGTATTTAGATAGAACTTCCCTAGCCCTTGAAGTCCAGTCGAACAAATGCAGCTGTAAGATTTATTGCAGATGTAGCAGTTAACGATTTTACAAGCGTTTGCTGTTTTTCCTTAACAAGTACGGCATAATTATCAAATTTCAAGGAACTAAAGAGAAACAAAATTAGTCTAAGGTTATTTAGACAGAACTTCTCTCGCTCCTGAAGTACAGTATATCTAGATTCAAGTGAATTTCTGCATTGCAAAATTTTATGATGACGTCATCAACATTTTAGAAAGGACACATAACAATTTGGATAAGTGTAACACTAATAATGACGGTACTGTATTCCCAAATTTTCGGGAAATTGGAGTGAGTCATTTTATTGAGCAACCTCTATAAATAATTGTAAAAATGTGAACGAGTGTAGGCTTATAATATTTTGCACATTTTAGATTTAGATTTATTCGGTAAAAGTGTGAGATGACGTCATATTTTTTTTTTCGGTGGAGATAAACAGATAAATTTTGATTAAAGTTTCACCATACTTACGATAAATTTAAAACGTTCGAAAGATTTCATAGCATTTGGTTTTGCAGTTTCAGGGTTAAATTGTAAAATATTGTTACCTAATATTCATTTTCTTTCCAAAAATCTGGAAATCTAAAGTGAAAAATCAAGAAGGATTCATAAACCACACATGAAGGAGTATGTTATTGTCTAAAAATTTTAAAAAATTTGTAATGCAAAAATTTTACGGACCTCATAACATTATTGTGGCTATGGCATAGACAGACAACAGACGACAGACAAACGGAAACGGGGCACCTATATTTTCATACTCTAGAGTTCATGAAACGTGGAGAAAACATGAAAGTAGTCATTCACCGGTATTTATAATACTTCCCTATCTTACGCCCGAGGAATAAAAAGGAATAATAGGGATACAAAATTTACGCTAGCGGTGTCTTTAAATTAAAACAAATAAAGGCAGCGAAAAATAATAGGAGTAGGTATTATAGAGTAGGAAAAACATTAATGCTGAACAGCAAAAATGACGCAAATAAGCGCTTGACCAGTTGTGGTACCTAGATAATGCCACTTACCGCAACACGGAAGATTTACACGAACATAAGCATCAATACACCAGATGATAATAATGATAATAGGACCACTCTGCATTAATAATTAATTAATTCTACGAAATTTTGGTTTTCGCATTTTATTGGCTAAGCCCCCTGGGCGTTGAAAAAACTCTATAGGAAAGTTGAAGTTGTTAACATTTAGTGCCTTAATACATTTTTATCGATTCCTGGAACTGGCGGTCACGTTTATTATTGTAAAAATTACTTGGGCTATTGTGTTACGTAGATGGTCTCCCAATTTTAAAGCAACACTCTGGAATTTTCATCCCAAAGGCGGCAAGGGAAAAACTGTATTTTAAACAAAGAAAAGTGCATAAAAAAATGCTAGATATACTGTACGCTGATGGACCCTGGAATAAGCATTAATAAACTTTTTGTGTAAATATGGAAACAGCCTACAAGGCTGGGAACTTCTAGTAAAACATCTTTATTTTGGAACATTTTTTCATGCCTCGCAAAATTTACAGACAAAACAACGCCTCTTCAGGTCTATCTATTATTTCAAACAGTAATAATCAGGTATGTAAGTTTTCAAAATTTCTACTCAACATAGTTGGTACATGCAAATAAGTAGTAACTAATAAATATCGAAAAATCCTTCAAACGTGAGAAAAATATATGAAAGTGTAACTAGTTCAGATTGCGTTAGGATCTCTATTGTTTGCTCTTTTCTGTGATCCCTTAAAATCCATTTCTTGACATGACATACTAGATTTAATATAATATACTCATAGGAACTCCTGCACGTCCGAAAACACATAAACAGGTAAACAGCACTCTGAAAGGCTCAGTAACTTACTGGATTTGGTCTGGTAAAAAACTGAAAAAGATACGCTTAAAAATAACATCCTTGGTATAAATATTTTACTATAAAATGTACGGGGACAATTGTTTTGTCATAACTCCAAAAGGTAACACTGATGCAATCATTTGAAGACCGATAAAGTAATCAATCACACACTGAATTAAAAACACATATTCGGGGAGAAACCTCAAACATTGTCATACAATAGTAGATTGTTAAAAAAAAATTAATCAAAGATTATTTCTTCAGAACTTTCCTCGCCCCTTAGGTGCAGTCCAACAAATCCCACATCTTTGGCTCAAAATACAAAAATCTCATATTATATTTCATTTTATACTGTTACGTCTTGCCCAAAGTGTTTTAAACTATGTAGGATGACAGCTTGAGGTAAGATAATCTAAACATTTGTAATATAAACGGCCACTTGTAGCAAACCCTTTCAATTTTAATTTAGTTCTAGCCCCAAACGTCCAGTTATGAAAATTAACAAAGCCACAAGGATCCTGGTTTCTACGACATGCGAATGAATTACGGATCATCTAAGTTCCTCACTGAAAACGATAGGTATTCCTGAAACTATCAAAATACATAATTATTTTATAAATGAACTACGCCTTTTTCACGAACTGTGAATAAAATGTGCATTTAGCACTGGGTGGGCTTCAGAGACGATAGAATCTTCAAGGATTTGTATTCTTAACCCACACCAACTCTAATCATTTGCTGAACGTCCTTTAGTTCACGCAGTAGCGATGATTAACTGTTGTCTTTAAATTCCAAGAACTTTGTAGCAGTTTCTGTTCTAAAAATATTAAAAACTAAGAACTTCATAGACTCCTCTGATTCTCATGTACAACAAATACGCAATTTAGATATACAACAAATCGGGGAATTTAATTTTCAAGACGGTTTCAATATAAGACGCGCGTTTTTTCACAAGACATTAAATATTTAATGGAAGAATAATATTCAATACAATACATGTGTAATTGTTCATTACCTTGGTTATTGAAAGATTGATATTATTTCTCAACATTTTGTCTTTTGGGAACATAGATTATTTGAAAAACACCTTGATTTTATTGCTTCACAGGTTTACACAAAATATTCAAATAAATGGAAAAGAAAGAGTTTTTCAGAATCGTGTCTGACCAAAAACTCGGTTATTAGTAGAGAGATGCAAAAATAGTTCAAGGACGCGGTTATAACTCCCACTCCTCATTATCATTGCCGCTCCAGTGTCGCGCGGCGAAATGCAAGATTTAACATACATATCAGTAGTTTATTGCTTTTATTATATATATATATAATAATTAATAACCATCGGCTCCACGTAGCAATACACAGATGAGACGTAGATTATTTTATAATAGCTGCAACGGCAAAATGCGATGCCTGCTATCCCAATCACCAATATTAAAATGACCGAACATGCACCGATGGGCGAAGGGAAGCAATAACAGCGGACGCTGCTGACGGAAAGTGCTGGGAGGCGCCCGGCCTAAAACTGCATCTCCTTAGTTATTAGTTTCCTGGTTTTCCTTCTGTGGAGAACTTATACAATTTTCTAAACTCAAAAAATAGTGAAATGGAGTAATTAACGTCTGCAGTTGGACTAGTCCGGAAACGTTGACTCAAAGTAGATTCAGGTCAGTCAAGTTTAACAACTTGGCAACGAATTAAAGCATAAATAAGTATGTCTTTTATTCCTCAACTGCTAGTTTCGTTTTAAATTGTTATTAAAAATAATGTGGGTATCAGAAATTTGTTATTTCTATAATCTGTGCATATTTAATTCTACGTGAATGTATTATGTGAATTAGTTATAGTACCAACTACAAAGTCTTATATTTAAGTATAAATAGTTCCTCATTTAAGGATCCATATTTACTACACGGTATCGCACTCATCCCACTGAATTGACATTTCACTTTACTCCATTTTCCCTACATAAAACATTGTTTTTATATCTCTCGTCGACACTCCAGAACAAAAACATCGGAAAGGCTGTTTTATTAATAATTAAATCCAATAACATCACCGAGATAAAGGACGGGATTTATGCTTTAAACACATAAAAGGCAGAACGGAAGTAGACTACTACCGAAAGAGAGTTATTGGCGCTTATGTGGACGATAAAATAAAATTAACGATGTCTATTTGTTTATCTCCAGACCCATTCAAAAACTGATCGTTCGATCCTTTGTTACGCTACAGGTAAGAACGAGAACACAGTTTGCCGGTTTTTGGTGTTCAAATTCACGGATCATTTTGGTAATTTATTTAACGATTTTGTATGCATCAAGTTGATGAGCAGAGGATTAAAACTCGATTAAAACATAAATTTTAATAAACTGTGCAATAAAAGAGCTGACATTTTATGGTATGCATTGTTAAAACTGAGCTTTTGGTCCTATGGAATAACCAAATTCTTCTGTGGTCACATTTAACTCAAAATTTGTGTCGTGGGTGCATTTAATGTTCGTTCAGCTGGCAGGTATAGTTTAACTAGATTGAATGGTTTTTGATATTACCTATACATGCAGGATGCTGTTTAGATCTGACATAAACTGGCCATTTTGACCACCAATGATTTATCTCTTACAGAAATAATAGTTTTGAAATAACTAGATTGTTCAGCTGAGGTAAAAAATACACAGCATAGATGGAATCTGTTATTTATGAATAGTAAACAGTAAGGTGGTTTGTAAAAGCATTAATAATAATTCAAACATGCGATTAATTGATCATGTCATCAGGTGAGCAAACTCTTAAAATCAAGCTTCTACTTAAATTGTCGTCAACTTTTGCTTTCCATGGTAAAATTGTAGGATGTCACTTATATAAATTCGTGACAGTAGTTTAACAATAAATCTTGTTGTGCCTTTTCTGGTTAATTCTACTAAAATTGAATTTATTGCAAATAAAATAAAAGTTTTTACTAATAAAAGGAAACCGGCTCATAATTTTTCTTTGTTATATTGCAATAATTTTCACGCTAATGCTTCAAGTAAAATGATAATAACCAGGCAGTGAAATAAAAAAACTATTATTGGTTATTACATTACTTATTATTGTATAGCGGGAAGCTTACTTGCCTCACACAACGCTGATGACCGTCGAACAATTGCAAGGAATCATAATTTGTTGTTGGTGGACGGTGTTGCAGATGTTAAATTTTTAATAATTCAGATTAAATCTAAAATTATGATTCTAACCATGTTATAGCCTTCATTTTGGTTTTCGTGGGGTAAATGCGGAATCATCAAGGTATCTTAACAAAGTCAGCGATTTACAGATATGAAGACTGCAGTTACTATTTTAAAGTTAATTATTATTCAGTTTCCTAAAGGGAGCCCTTCGCTTTTTCCTAAGGTCAATAAGAAAATTCTTAACATGTGTGAGTGAATGTTATGTTCGATTGTATTTCAGTATGTAATTTGAACTGTAAATATCTGCATAAGCTAGCTCCTCTGATTCGGACAAAATTACCTACATTTCTACAATTGGCATACCCTTTTTTGTACTTAGAATGCGAACAGTTACAAAAGATAACAGATTTGTGAAAAATTATGACAATTCGACGGTCAAAATATAACAGTAGTCGCTGAAAAACAGGGTTTGATTATTCAAATTCACTTGTTGTTATGCACAGATCAAATTACATGTAAAAACAAACTCCTAGAAACAATTTAATTGATGATTTTTACTTCTTTGACTCCTAGAACTTCACATCAAAGTGTTCACAGGTTCCAAATTTAAATCTATTACTCTTTTCTGTGTGTGATGTTTTGTAGGTCTTAAAGATGGAAGCTGTAACTAATACCGATATTAAGAGACCACAATTTTTTTTCTTGTGTCTAAACAAGTCTCTGAGCTAAAAGTAGTTTACAATTCTGTACCCGAGCGACCATTTTTTTAATGTTATTTAAATTTTGGAATGTTTTTCTCTCTTTTGATTTCTAGTTACAAGTAAATTTTTTATAATATCGTCCAAGTTTGTCTCAGAAAAGGAAATGAACTAAACAAAAAGCAAAGCAAATTCTTGACCAAAATCTATTTACTATTACGAGGGCTGTTCTGTTAATTGTTAATAGTAGGCCATTCTTGTTGATCACCCTGTTGATGGAAAATATTAGTACACGATCGACGGCGCAAGATAGCGTGATAGTACTCGCTGATGTTAGTACCATTGTCTACTTCACAAAGGTGGCGTCTGTTGGGTGCACCGTGGTTCGTTGTACAATCGCACGCAAATGTTTTGAGCCTATGGGCGGATCGTTTTTGCCTGCCCTCACCGAAGAAGGCGGTCCAAATCCTTCAAGGGCAGAATTTGTAGGTAGGCTCAAACTACAACGAAATTTCCATTTGGTAAGAAATATTTATGGCTCAACCCTGATCTCCCAAATTTGTCAGAGAAGATTTAGCAGGTGGTTGTTCCCATAAAATAATGGTCACTTTCGTTCGTGAGTAACGATGGTCTGGACAGGAATTATTTTGCTTTCTAACATCTTTCGACCAATTGTTCCGTATAAAAAATTTCATCATTTTTTCAAATAAAATACTCTTAAATGTTCATAATAAATAAATAAAAAAAACCGATATTGTCGTTGAGTGACATGTAACTGGCATAATCATAAAAACGTGCCATTTTTGTTAACTGATATTTTTTTCATAAATGTCGCAAAATTATTAAATTTGTCTAATCACCCCCACCAATAATGTGATGACGTCACTTCAAATTTATGCATAGTAAATGGGTTTTAAATTGTATACAGTAACATAGTCCTACACATGTAGTTTATGACTCCGTGTTGAGTTTTTATCCGAAACGTCCAGATTTTTGGAAAAAAAATCAAAATTATAAAACAATATTTTGCAATTTAATTTTGAATTTGCAAAATCGAATAATTTGAAATCTTGCAGATGTTTTAAAGTCATGATAAACATGATACATTTTTAATTAAAATATATTTGCTTATCCCCTCTAAAAAATTTATGACGTCACCTAAAAATTTTGCAGAATAAATCCTTTCTTAAATGTATAAAATCTGATGAGTTTTTATACTTGTGATTTACCACTGCATTAATATTTTTTAGACTTGGTTATACAGGGTGTCTCAAAAAAGTTTATGACAGAGTTAATTTATTTTATTGAAGAATTCAAGAATAGCAAAACTGAATACTTTGAAATATTGTAGATGTTTTGAAGTTTTTGTAAGAATGGTTACTTTTTATATCAAAACGTTATGGGTATCGTTGGTGAATTTGAGAAATAGCGACGGTTACAGTTTGAGAGCTCGAGGGAGAAGTTTTTTTAGAAGGGTGTTTGAATGGTCTACAGGTATACTATCCTCAAACATATTTGGCGTTTATGACTTCACACCAATTTGACTCCCATTATAATTCAATAGGCCGTCACAACTGGATGTCTTAAACCCGCTCACCGATACCTACCTGAAAAGACCTTTTCGACGTGCCAGGGACGGTCGAGACGCGAAGGACCGGACTCAGAGTAATTTTGTTTGTTAAAATTTTCAAATTTCAAAATTTCCTTACAGAACATGATTTATACTTTGAAGAAAATTACACAAATTATTAGAAGTGTTACACACTCGAAAATTTGAGAAACAATATAAAATAGATGCTATGGCGCGAGATCGTGGATTTAGGGTGATTAGACTTCCGCCGTACCATTGTATATATAATTTCGGTTTTGGAGAGGTGGAAGTGGGTAAAGAAAGAGTTTAGAAAATTCTAGAAACTGGAACAGAAAATATGAGCATAGGGCAGGAAGGCGTATTAGCCAAAATTTTGAAATGACGTCAACAATTTTTTGGGGTTGATAACCGTTACATTTTGATTAAAAAGTTGCCATGCTTACAATAACTTCAAAACGTCTGCAGGATTTCAAAGCATTTGGTTTTGCAGATTTTATTGATTTAATCAATAAAATAAATTGACTTAGTCATTAAATTTTTGAGACAGCCTGTATAAGTAAATCTAAAAAATATTACTGGAATGATAAATCACAGGTATAGACTCATATCAAATTTTGCTATGATGTCATGCATTTTTTGGCGAAGATAAGCAAATACATTTTGATCGTGGAATTGAAAGTATTCTTCGGCTTTCGTTCCATTTCAAAATTTACTCTTTGTATATTTCAGTGGTCACAACGAGTTCACTAACTACGCTGAAGTATGCGAAGATTAAATTTGTCACCGAAAAGATGTCGGAAGTAATAAATTATCCTATCGGTCGAAGAACGTTCGGTCCGGTGTTACAGAGCCTCAACTCAAGAGAGACCGCAGTAAAGGATAACAAATGGAACGGATAAAATAAAGCGTCAAACATGATTGATAAACTTTAAACCAAAAAATTATGAAGTTTATAAACTGAACATTTTTTTTTGTTTTTTGAAATGTAGTACTCTTCAAAAAATGTCCGTGACTTATTTTAAGGCTGGCGTCTGGTTCGGTTTAGCCCTATACTAAATACATTGAAAACATCGTCGCGGTTTCCGGAGTTGCATTTTAAAAATATGAGAAATATCGCTTTAAAAAAATTATATTTCGAATTAACAAACTTCAGTCCAGGGGACCTCCATATTTATATTCATATCTAGTATGCAGTTTTTACAAAAAAAAAATTATAAAGTTGAACAACTTTTACATCACATTTTAACCGGCACATTGATGCATTTTTTGACGAAGTGCTGAAGTTTTTTGCATTCTGAGATAGGAGGTCCCCTGGGGAAAAGTGTCAGCTTTCTTTTGATACCATTTATAATATTAAAAAATTCACGACTGAGGTAAATAACTCGCGAAAAGTCAAAATCTATTGAAACGAGAAATCGGCATTAAACGAGCTGTGATGCGGTAGCAGAATGCAGGTTTACTTAGATTCTGACTTGGTTGGAGATTTCAGTATTTTAAAAATGCAATTCCGGAAACTACGACGATGTTTTCAATGTATTTAGTATTGGGCGAAACCGAACCAGACGCCACCCTTAATGTGAATTTGATAACTATGGTCGGCACAATTAGACGTAATATTAGTGTGATTTTGAGCATATTCTCGATTTTATTAGAGCAGAACAGGTTTTTTTTTCTAATTTTATAAGTTACGGAAACTAATAGCACATCACAGATATTGCAAAAAAAATTGGGCTCAAGTCAATTCTTGATTTCTTCAATAAAATAAATTGACTCAGTCATTTTTTTTTGAGTCACCCTGTATGTATAAGCAAATCCAAAAAATATAAATAGAATGGTAAATCACAAGTATAGACTCATCATATTCTGAACATTTTAGATAGGGTATTTATAAAATTAAAACTAATTCAGAGTAAGAATTTGGTCAACACGTAAATTTCGTTGTAGTTTGAGCCTACCTACAAATTCTACCCTTGGACGATTTGGACCGCCCCCTTCAGTGACGACTGGCAAAAATGATCCGCCCATAGGCTCAAAACATTTGCGTGTACACCAGTTGGAACGCTTTGGCAACGTAGTCCTCGACAACTTCCCAGTGTTCGCTTGCCCTGATCGCCTGTGCAAAACCTGGAGCAAAAAAATAGACTTATACCCCATGTCCGTTATTTTTCCCAGGGACATTTAAGTTCTCAAATTGGGAACGTGAGGGTATAATTCAATGAAATACTTGTTTCGTCGAACACGCGCACCACGAACCGTACCGTTCGCGAAGATTTAGGGCCGGTCTTTTCACCTCCTGATAGAGTTCCTGATTATTTTTATCTACTAGATAATGTCAAATGGAGTCTTTTCACCACCTGATAAAATTATCTTCCAGATAAATAGCTCTTATTCGGCAGATACACTATTCGGAACTTTAAGTTCCGGATAGTCGCCGATTCTTGCTGATATCTGACGGCGACAACCGATGGCGCAGCGAACTTGCGCGATTGTTTCAAATTCACCTGCCCATTTCTGCCAAAGACAGTGTTTACTTATTAAACCGTAAGTGATTTTCTTGATAAAAAAAAATGGGTAAACGAAAAATGGGTAAACGAAAAATTGAAAGCGAACAGAAACGGAACAGAGAGCCAAATTGCATCAAGGCCGAAACAAGCCGACTTTTAACACAAATTTTAATATACAAAATAGTACGTTTAATATTTCGTATTTATCTTTACCTTGTGGCCCGATGTTGTAACTGCTTTTGAATTTCGTTAAACAATAATTCTACTGTGGCTTTTGAAAGACAAAAACGATTAAAAATCTCTTGGTCACTCCAAAAGTTGACATAATCTCTATTTTCGCGAACAAAATATGTTCGATGTGGATTTATTTCTTCAATCACATTTATTATTAATAATAAATATGCATCAAATAACATGTCGATACCTTCATAAGTTCATAGACTTCCATAGCGCAACCAAAATAAAACGATAATATACGAAGTAAATGAGGTTATGTTAGCAGCGGTACGACTTCAAACGTCAAAAACTGTTGCAAACCCAGTTGCAAATAGTCTTTCTCTCTTATTCATATTACAATACCAATAGCTCCCACTCTCTCGCTTACAGCTGGACTAGCTGATTGTTATCGGAAACCAATGTCTAACAGTTGCAAAATGAAAAGACGGTACGAGCTTATTTAGAAGATAAGACCTCCAGGTAAAGTTATCGGGATGATAGTTATCGAACACTTTATCTGGGACATGAAGAGACCGGCCCTTAACGTTCCTCCCTTCGAGCGGTTGAGCTTCGTAACCCAGTTCATAACATAAATGCATGGAGGCACTGCTATCCAAACACCAATCCAGGCTTGGATTGATCGCCTCACGTTGTGCTCCCTTCAAGCACGCGCCACTCAATCTCACCCATCTACCCATCTTGTTCCGTTTCCGGGTGTGACTATCGCTTGCTTCCGCTTTTTCCTCGTTGTTCCGCTAGGCGCCATTTTTGTTGCCGATCATCGGATCGCTATCATACAGCGAAACACGTCATAAACGATCGGGGTTGATCTCCAACATCTCCATGTTACTCAGTTTGTCCGCCATAAATTGAGGCCTTTCAAAATCGTCGCCTTTCTCGCAAAACCCTTCGACTGATAAATTTCCTCCAGACGTAACCACGTGGTCTGGGAGGTTTTGCAGTTCTTCACCTGCTTCAGTTCTGTTTAACTTATCGAAAAGATGATGCCCAGCTTCCTCTCTCTCTCGTTCTTGGTCCACTTGCCCAGTGGGTACTCCCACAGACTACTCTTGGTCAACACCACCTGCATTTAGAGCTTCTATGTATCGTAATGGTTCTTGTGTAACAACTCCTTTCGCGGCAAACTTCTAGCATTTACCATGGTGACGTTTTTCACATACGTTCTCACACTCCGACACGTATTAAACATAACGCGATTCCGCTTATTCGCACTCTGGGCACATAACCTGTTGATTGAATCACCGGAAAGAAACTGTCTACTTCACAAACATGGTGCCTCTTGGGTAAAGCCTTCGATTACAAAGGCAACTGTCCTATCGAGATTCCTACTCTAAAATGTAGAAAACGTTCTAAGAATACCAACACAAACAATTGCATTAGTTGAAAGCCATTTTTTTGACAATTTACAGTTGCACTTTTGAGAGGTTCTGAGTTCTGATTTTTATAAGTCATATATTGAGCAACCGCCATCGTGGAACTGTTGCGGAATATTTAAGTAATGACTTTTTACGAATACAAAATGGGTTAGACACACTACCAGAGTATCCAAAATTTAAAGGCCGCTTCTAGCGATACTAGTCCTTTGTTAGCCACGATTAGCCACTGGTTTCGTGAAGTTAAATGGACCATGTACGTTAGAAAATAAAATGGCGGTATCGAAGGCCACAAAAGAAAAATGGAAAAATAACCCATAGCGAGATTCAGCAAGAATTGGGGACTGTATCACCTGCAGTAGATAACATTTTACATCAGCAAATTCATCGAAGAAAGCTGACAAGGCGATGGGTAGCAAATTTGTTCACTGAAAGACAGAAACAAGCATAAGTAGACAGCCGCAAAAACAATAGATTTTTAACACGAATCTGGGCTGTAACGGTAACGGATCCTCAATACAATTCAGATCTTGACTCTAGTGATTACTTTTTTTTTCACCATTATTAAAAAAAAAATTATGCAAATGCTGCAGTTGCTGAATCTTAACGATTATATGAGGAACTTCAGATACAGATTTTTTTGTTACAAACAAATAATGAATGAAATAAAGTTAAGGAGGATTATTTTGAAAAGCCAGATATTTATTTTTTTCTAAATATCCGCACTTTCCTTGAAACTAAAAATTTAAAGAACAACCTTCGTATTAACTAAAACAGCGTTTGCAGTGGCAAGGTATAGTTTGCCTAAAAATATAGTGGGGTTATGGCTTAATTGGTACTTCACTTGCGGTAATTTTTACGAGTTCGTCATAACGGGGCCAGTAAATCCGTTTGTTTGTCCAAGACCTTCTTCTATTGTAAGAAATAAAAGTTATTTCAATATAGCACGTGGCCTACCTGTCTATTTAACGTGCTTTGCTTGAATTTATTAAATTTTATGAGGGATCCATTGTAAAATACTTATGAATTCACAGTCGTGAACGCACTATATCTGTAGCCGAACTTTATACAGAACCATTTATTAGTTCTTCAAGTAATACACATATATGGTACGACTAATTTTCACAAAAATTCAATATTAATTGTTATTTAAATAAATTGTTACATCTTAATCTTCAACCCTAATGACTCGTTTTTCTCTTTTGATATATAAGTAGCCACATAAACAATACGGAAAAAAAAACTTTTAAATTTTAACTTCTTTTAAACATAATGCTTTATTATTGAAACAATCTGAGCGAACTTGAAAGCCACCGCATGATCGTGAGACGTTAATTATGTCGCTTTCATGGCTGGTTTTGTGTTTGAGGGATCTTGAAACTAATTACTCTACGAAGAGGGACACGACATAACACACAACTGACAATGCTCTCAGAGTCAAGTTTTGGTAAAACCGCAACTTACCAAACAACAAAAGAAAAATGACTGCGGAGAACGTCGGTCAAAGCTATTCAGCTTCAAATAGATGCAGATTCGTGGGTGTGTGCATTGACTTTTTCTGCTGGGGAAATGGAACAGGAAGTTTCTTTGGTGTAAACAAAGACGAACGTTTTGGACTTGATGCCGATAAAGGTATATTGAGTGTGCTCTTTGTGCGGCAATGGTGCGTTTTAAAATATAATTTAGCAAGCCTGAGAGATGAATAATGTATCTTCGCTGGCAGTATCGTAAAAATTGAGACGAAAATTGCATTCAAGACGTTCAAAAGGAAAAAGTGAAATGCGGACCATTTTTTCCGAAATAAATAATTAAACAGAAAGTACGAAGTTCTTTTCAGATTAGTGTGGCAGTGAGTTACTGGTTCAATTTGTAGTCGCCTCCCCTACATTGCTCCATTCTTTTATGTATTAATGATGATAGTACTGTCAGAATGTTTTATTGCCGAGGGTTAAGCTCCAAACTGCTGCGAGACAAATGTACTGCATATGAATCAGTTTGCCTAAAACCGGGTTAAAATATATCCAACAAGTTTTGTTATCTCTTGTTTCAAGAGTCTTTTTCCGGAATTAAAATCCTTATTTCTCTTGTTAAAAGTGATATTACGTCCATGATAAATTAGTAATTGTGCAATTAACGTCGAGTTAAAAAAGCAGCTAAATAAACAGGCCTCAGGCATTTCTTTTTAATTAAAAAATGGGAAATTTAATCAATAGTATTTATTGCTGTTTTAATCGCTTCCTGTTCTGAGATCTGAATGCCTTAAGGAGAAAATATTGGCCGAAGTTTTCCTGCTGTTTTATTTTTATCCAATACAATGTTAACAATTCAATACAAGTCTCGAATAGGCCGAATGAGAGTATTACATTGAGCGGGCAAAATCAACTTTAATCAAGATATACGGTCTTCTCAATATATTTAAAAGTAATCAATAACCCGGAATTGCCTAGAGGATCCAAAAAATCTTGATTCCTTAAACCCTATTAAAGCTCGTAAAGCAAGGAAGGATTTATCGTGGAAATGTGGAGAAAAATCTTTCACTTAATAAATTTAAGAATAAAATTGTTGGCTTTATTTTACCTGTATAAACTATTTAGAGAAATTAAGTTTATCATGTGATCATGTTAAATGTTGCAGCTGCGATATGAGTTGACTTCTTTCTTAATGGGGTTTCTAACTTTAGTTTCTGATATTTGTCTGAAATTTCCCCTTTGAATTATGGGACTTTTCACAAGTTTCAGGAAATGTTTCTAATATCTTTATAATTTTATAAATGTTAGCATTAATGACATTCAAGTCAGCAACATATTTCACTTAATTAGTGTATGCAGGATCTTTTAACTTACGAAAAACTATCACTTGCGAAGGGACAAATCAGAATCTAAAAAAAATCTATTTAGTGGCGTCGTCAACTGAATCGTAGTATTTTTTTCTTATTGAACAATCTAAGGTAATTAACAATATTTTTGAACAATACGCGAAACAGTTGTATTTACAGCAATAGCGATCTTAGCCGTGATGAGTATAATAAAAAAATGTCTACAGTTATTTAAACTGAACTTCTCTCGCCCCTGAATGACAAACAACAAATCTAGTTTCTTAGATAAAGTATAAAATAACATTTCGGAAATTTTATTTTTTTGTAATAACCCCTATATGCTAAATTAAAAATAGGTGGAAACTATTGACTGCAAGTAAAGACGCATGGATATATCAGTTCAATAAATTGTTTCATTTATTTATTTTTTCCAGTCACCTCTATACACAATTATTTTAAAAAATATATTAATATGTATATGTGTTGGTAAACCACAGGTATTGTAGACTCATATATCCATCATACTTTGTACATTTTAGATAGGATTTAAGAAGATTTGAGGGCATTCGAGTTTGAAGTTTCTAAGTTAAATAAAATATTGTTATACAGCTATGACTTTTTTTTTTCGACAAATCTGGATGTCTAAAGTAAAAAATCAAAACTATTCTTTAAACCACGGTCAGGTACAGAGTATATTATTTTATAAAATTTAAATAGCGTTTACTTACTAAGTAGTTAATCAGGCTAATTTTGATTAGCGTTTTACCAGTTACACGAAATCGCCAACATACAAATAAAATTTTACAACAACGATCTGGTAGTTTGTAATAAAAATCGACACAGACAGACGACAAACGACAGACGACAGACAGATGGAACTGCGAGACTTACTTTTTCTTACTCTAGCGGTTATCAAACGTCCAGAGAACATTAAATTAGCCTGAATCCTGTTACAATTACGTCACGCTCGAGAAGTAAAAAGAAGGAAGATATATTCAAACCATACTTCGTTAAAAATATGTCATTAGTCAAATAAGATTTACACACCTATGCATATATAAAAAAAAAAAAATACAACAGCGCAGTTCACTTAGAAGCAAGAATGCCTACGAGTTTATTCATTTCAGTATCGTTCCTAGGAAAATATCGTTATTGTTTTTCAGTTAAATTTACTTCCTTAAGGGCCGGTTTATAGAATATTTTAATTGCGATTAAGTTAATCCCGTATTTGACGAGGCGTTTGGCGACGTCTGATTGGCGTACAGTCGATCACGTGGTACTTTAACGCCTCATTAAAAATTTAATCGCAATCAAACATTTAACTGAGCTTCTGTAAACCGGCTCTTAAGTACTTAAATACATAGTGAGGGGAAAGAGCATTCTGCGTTTTCTATTGGTAGACAGAGTGCAGCACTTTTTAGTTAATTATTATTATTAATCGTCGGCTAATTATTTGTCCCACAATGCGTCCTCAAAATCCCATTCTTGATCTGCACTCACCCGAGCAGTCTCCACTGGTGATATTTATTGTTTTAATTTTATTTTTAATTTGGTCGCCAATTGTGCGAGCTGAATTTAAAGTGAAGCCGGAAAGCTTATCCGCAGTAGCCCCGAGGTTAAATTACAAAAGAATGGCTGAATATTATCGCGAGATATAACGTATAACTGAATTACACAACATAAAGTAAGGGTTGCTTTATTGGAGGTGATGTTAGAAAGGGTTACAACCAAACGATATATTCACACCATTGATAAACATACTTTATGTAAAGCGTCCGTTTCTAATGCGAAAAGATTGTTAACACACATTCTGTGCTAAGTCGCTTGTTACCAATCCCTAAAAAAACAATCAAATGTTGTAATCTTACATTACACAAGCGTGTTTTGCTTCCCACGATTCACCAGCCGCTTGCTTTGCAAATATTAGTTCGCGTTTTACAAATCTGTGGGTGAAAACATTATACCTATTTTAAACGTTATCGGATTTCCACACTTCGGTACTCATATCTCATTCTCGACTTTAGGAATAATTGAAGCTGCGGTTGTAGAAAGAGGAAACCATTAAGATTTATCCGACGTTAAAACCTACATAAAATTCTGTTAAACAAGTTATTGCAAAGACTGAGAGATTTTGGTCAACACTTGAAAAAAACAAAAAAAATGAAGAATGTTCTAGGCACAGTTTATTAGTTTTGACTTACTTCCCTTGTTCTATAAGGTCCTGATAAATATGTACTTTATTTTCAAGTGTTTCTTTTACGAAGCGGATGCCAGTTACTTCCCCAACAATAGGTTTTTAAAAACTTTCAAAAATAAAAACTCACGTGAAGCTAGTGCTGCACTCCAAAGTGGTATCGAAAAATTACACCAACTCCTATGTTTTTCTACCGTCACTTTGAAAATACATTAATCACATTAATTTAGAAATAAAATATGTACTTATAGAATAGTGAAGTTAGAAAGTGCATACCTTGTAATCGAGACACTTTATAAAATTGAACTTTTATTTTTTTGGTGTATAAACAAATTAGTTTTAAGATTAGCAGAGTAAAAAAAGAATTTTTTAATGTTTTCATCTCTTCGTATAATATTTTCCCAAAGTAGATACTGTCAAAAATAAAAAGATAAAAGGCAATAATCACTTTATTATTAAACCTGAATAGTCTTTTGGAAAAGCTCGATTATAGTACGTTAAAAATATTATTCCGTATTTCTGATAATATTCTAATATATGAAATTTATATTAAGTTAAGTAGTTAACAAAACAAAGCCGTTACTAATAACTAAGACTCCTAATAGTTTAACAATTCTTTTCCCAAAAAAGCACTGGCATCAATCATCCAGTTGGTCTAAACGATCGATGTGTTGGTAGTTTCAATTTTCGTATCAAAAGAAAAGATAAATTTGTGAAATTAGAACATCTTCGTCTCCTGTTAGCGGAGCCTGAGAATAAGTGCGTTTCAGCAGCTAGAATGGCAGTTATTTTTCTTCGAAAATTTTATATTTTGCAAGAGCGTGATTATGAAAGACAATAAATTAGATTACAGTGAAGAAGAGCATCTGGCGGAGATTGCTACTAATAACCCAAGACTTTGAATAAAGTTGGTAAGTTGTGGCTTTCTGTCACGCAAGCATGACAGTGTTATTTAACATGAACCCTCCCAGTGCCGTTTTAAGGGCTTCAACAGCTTCTGACATGAAACAACGAAGAAAAATCGTGTGTAGGTAATGGACAGGTTCGCTCCCAGTTTTGCATTTTTCACAGCCATAGAGCTTTTTAATATAGAAAATTTATATAAAGCCAGAGGTCACGATAACATTTTTATAACTATAATAAAGTTTGTCAGCAATTTTGACGGTCATGGAATTTTCAATTTAGAGTTTTCACTATAAAAACCCGATTGAGAGAACATCAAAAGAGTATAAGGGGAAATTTTCCAACCGGTTATTAAAAACGGAATGAGAATTAAGCAGACCTTTGTAGGGTTTGTTGTTTATTCTAAAGGGACGGTCAAGCAGATGTTTCAATACGTTTCGTGGTCCCATTTTAATATAATTAATAGCTGCGTTATATTGCCCATTACTTAGGTGTACGTGCTCAGCCTCCCTTTAATTGGAGCTTAGTTTGACACAAACTCGTATTACATAAACATTATCAAGCTTTACCGTTTCATTTTTACGTAATTATTAACACATTTACATTTACAACGATGTAATTAAGGCAGCGGTAACAATTGGAAACACTACCCTGACTACAGAAAAGATTCATCCAGGAAATTATTCAAATAAATTTCATTTCCTTTTACGTTTACCGAGAGTTCTTAAATAAATTTGCTCCGCTTCTGCTAACTTTAAATTTTCAAATTCAGAAATTTCTGTTTATCTAATTCTACAAACACTTAGAGAGCTCTTTGGATTGTTTGTCTTCCTGTATTTGCAAGGAAAGTAAATGGTACATGACGCGACAATTTGTCAAGAAACGAACGATATCACTCACGATGAAAAATGCAAATAATAATAATTCTGAGAGACCTGTGTTCAGCGAACAAAATTGTAACAGTTGCAGAATATTTACGACCTCTACGAAACATACAAAAAGTGCACTTTATCTTTTGTTTGCAGCACTGTAATTTATGATGAAATATTACAATACCAAAATTAGTTCACTTATGCGATGTGTACTGTAAATACTGCAATTCTAAAGTTTTTCATTAATAGTTGTCTTTTTAGTTGATGACTTTTATTTTTGGAGTACAGGATTTATGTATAACACTACTTCATAAGTCAGATCACTTGAATAATTGTTATTAATTTTGTTACCTAGTAGGTATGTCATACAGAATAATACATATTCAGAAAAAATAAACCGTGAGTTAGACAAAAATAGTAAAAGTTTTCCAACATTTATATCCGGTTTGAGAAGTCCTATTACATGTTTGATTGCGATTAAATTTTTAACACAGCGTTAAATACCACATGACCGACTCTACGCCAATCAAACGTCCCTAAACGTCCCGTCAAATGCGTTATTGATTTAATTTCAGTTAAAATATTGTATAAACTGACCCTTATTACAGTTTATTAAGTAAAGTTCAGTTAAATCACTAGTGCAGATTCAAATGTGTTGCAAAATAACGTTTAAATTGTTTGTTTTTGTAAATTTTTCAGGACACAACTACCTAAAAACAAACAAAACTTTAAGGGCCAGTTTATAATATATTTTAACTGCAATTAATCGATCTCACATTTAAGGAGGCGTTCAGCGACGTCTGATTAGCGTAAAGTCGGTCACGTAGTACTTTCTTTCAAACTTATTCGCACCAGCACAATTAACGATTATTACCTCTTTTCTGTTAGTAGTTGTTAGAATATTAAAGAAGAGAAAATTGATAGTTTTTTTTATTTAAAACTTAGTATTTAGTACTCATTAACCCCCGACGTAAAAGATGTAAAAAGAGGAGTGTTATAATTTTGAAACATTTGCCTATGGTATTTGTCTGTAATATCGTAGCTCCCAAATGGATGAAATAATTTCTGTCCGCTCTTTTTGTTTAAAAGTTAATTTAACCGGACACTCTGCCATGTCAAGATCATCAGTTCATAATACAGTTGGTGTAGCTCAGTTCGCTTGAATTTTAACCAATTTCAAACTTTTTAAGGGTTCTTTGTATTTCTGTCGGGGTTTTTTAAGCATTAACACTCGTTGCACAGAGTCAATTTTATTTATAACTTTACCAGATTTAATCCCCACTTTAGAACGTTTGTACTTAATAACTAAGCAAAAAGTTTATAGTTACTTAAATCAAGCTTATGATCACATTAATGGCAGTGAAAAAGGTAGAGTTGCGCATTTAAGTTAAACTAATTGTTTAAAAAATATTTTTTGAGGGAACTAAAAAATCTCACGGTTTCGTATGGTGGCGTAGTGGTATGGTAAAATTCTCTCTGTGATAAATATTATGGTATGAATGTCATGATATCTGTTTAGGTTGTATGGCTTACTATAGTGTGTACTTGTTAAGTGATTATGTGTGAGAAATTGTAAGATACTATTGTGAAAATAAATTACAACATCCTAGTTACAGAAACAGAAATAACGTATTATACCACAAAAGTACAAATTTAGAAAGTGTTCAATAAAAAATACTCAAACATTGGATAATAATAAATTACTACACGATCATAAGAAATATACTATCATACTTAAAAGGATCTCGTCAAATCTGTACATACTAAAGTGTAAATGCTGTAAAACTAAACTCTGTCAGTGATGTTTTATCTTAGGATGCTATAAAAATAAAGCAATCTTTATTTAAATCGAGATCTAAAATGAAATCAGTGTTATGACCTTAGTTGACAATCGAATTGCGAACGTATCCAAAATATGTATTAAGTACCAGAAAAATAACAAAAAAAGGCAATGATTTCATCGATCAACCATGATTAAACTTTGAAAACATTAATGTTACTATCTAAATCTAAATTGTATGGCACCAAAATGGATGCATTTTATGCGGATTTTTTGAGTGTGATGCAATCCTATGTACAAGTAAACATGGCGACAAAAACTTCTTAATTCATGGTATTCTAATTGTACTTAATATTATACGTTCGTCCTTTAGAAAATTAAATTCGTGAAATTATGTTAAAGAAGTTAATTTTACCGAAGTGGAAATCTACTACATGTACAAATACATAATTATGCTTTCATCATCAGAAAAAGCGATGGATATTATGGGCAATTTCAATAGCTCCGATAATAACTTCAGTTAATGATAATAATCACTAATCGGGCTAAGAATAGTGGTCATGCCATAGAAGAATTGATAGTTTATTACTCATTAGTCACTACCTCAAAAAATGATAGCAATGTATACCTACTAATGTGTTCTACTTTAACTAGACAGCGTAGTCAAATTTTGTTCAAGTCGACTTTTTTTCTTGAATTTTCTTGTTAATTCAATTTCATTTTTCTGCTAAAAAATAATATTTTTCCAAATTGTATTGTTTTAATAATTTTTGCCTTTTATTGAAAATAAAAAAGACAAGTGTTACATTATTGAATGCAGAAAAAAATGCTTTTTTAAAGAATAGAGTACCAAATTTGACCCCTCGTGCTATTTAAAAAAAAAGAAGTTAGCCATATATCTCCAAAACAAATGTTGATCGAAATTTGAATAATATATATTTCAGAGCACAGAGTTCAACTACTTTTACTTCGTGTATCAAATTTCAATGAGTTCTGATAAACCATTCTCGCGAGATTCAACTGTTTCCATACTTTTTAGAGACCCTGTATGTATTAATATTTTAAAATCCACTTCAAGTTATGTTTAAATATTTTGAGCGGTAGTACACATAAACAGCAAATACTGATTCTAACAGTGCAACTCTGATTGAATTAATGTCTTTAAATTTCTTTCATAAAATTTTACCAGCACGAAAATTGCTTCGAAATTTTCAGCAAACAGTGACAAAGTTGCAGTTAAAGCTCAGTTACTATGCCATGTTCTAGACATGGCTCAATTTTCAAAATTTTTACCTCAAACACAAAGAGTTTATCAAATATTTCTTCATTGAAAAAATTATGATAGGTCAGAATCTACAACCTTGCCCCTCCTATGTTGAAAATTTCAATACACCTTTTGTGGAGATTGAAAAGTGATATTTTTTCGAAAAAATTTAAAGTTGCTGGTACAATAGTGATAGTATAATTAGAATCAATAGTACATGGTTATATTACTGTAAAAAACTAAGACAATATTTTGAATAGTTTTTGAAATACATATGACTTAATATAAGACCAAAAAGGCAAATACTTATTTACAGCGAAATTTTAATACATAAAAATCGAATTGTAACACGAATAGATGTGGGATGACAATAATTTTATGCTAAATTATATGAGATTCACGTATCAACTTCTTCAGAAATCCGCCAAAAATTCAAAACGAAATTGTTATTAGATAGTGAAAATTTCCATTGCTTTTTCTCACTTGTTGTATGACATTTAACGACAACAACTTTCTCTCTCGTCCTTTTCATCGTGAAATATTATAGGACATTAATCACCATCTTCTGAGTACCCGAACTCAAAGGTTTGCCGGGCATGTTCACTTTTGCCTCAAACGAAGAGAAAAACGATAACGAAACAGAAATAGAAAACAAACAATTCAGAATTCAAATATTAAACTCTGTTAATTCTGATTGGAACTGTTTTTTGGAAAATAGAGAAAAGCATTATTAGCAACCACGGTCAAAAACATTGAAGAAACACTAAAACCGACGACGACACTTGACGAAAAGTGACAAATTTTAACGAAAAACCGTCATTTGACTGCAGCAGTAGTTCACGCACCAAGTGTACAGAGACATGTCATAGTTGTATCTCTTTTCAACTTAAGGGATTTTGTGAAATTCAGAAACGGGCACGTTGCGTAGCACTTGTAGATAAACAAATCGTAATAATTGTCTTCATCTGTGTAACCCATAAAACAAACACCGCCATCGTAATAGTTGGTTGTCTGTGCTTGTATGATACTTTGATCACGTGTGTGTAAAGATACATAAATCAGACTATAGCTGTGGGTTTTTTACCTTGCTAACTCAAAATGTAACACATTGTTTAGTGTTATAGTAAAATTAATTTTTCTTCCATTTGTTAGGTACAAATTTCCACTAGTTCAAAGAGTAGTTGTATGTGATTTTTCCCGCTTAAGTTTCAATCAAATAATCACAACGCTTTTCAGACAAGCTGACTTTCTCTGTTCATATTGTAACTTTAACTCATGTAACCTTGCACAAGCAACGTAAATACAGAATGTACAATTTAAGGGGTCTTTATTTCCTACGTTACTCTAGGGTGAGGTAATCCTTGCTATTAAAATGAAAAAAAAACTGTGTCAGGGAAATATAAAACAAATCCAAATGGGTTCTTTGTTGAGTTGTCAAAAAGGTAAATAAATAAAACAAAACTGTCAACAACAAAGACTATTAAACTGCGAATTTACATCAGTTTTAAAAAATATATTGCTGAAACACAGATGAACCAAGACACTGAAGAGAATACGTTTTGTTCCATTAAAATCGTTAACGGTTTTACAACACTGTTGTACTGTGTAATGTCAACCTCAAAAAGTAACTAAAAAAATAACACCAAGATACGATCTCTGTAATAAACACCACTTTACTAGGATTGGCTGTGAAACCAAACCTTGAGATGGTAATTTCTGGTAAGAATTGCATGAGTTTTTTAAACAAAAACACATTTCTTATTTATCTTATAAATTTCCACTACAATTAGAGTAAATGAAGGAAAATAGCGAAAGTTCTATCTTCAAAACAGGAAGAAAAAAATTTTGAATCAACAATTTATAGATTAATACCAATAATTGTGCTAAGATTTTTGCCTGCATGTTATCAAACATTTTGTGCAATTATATCGTGACCTTAACGAATAGCGTAAATTTATTAAAGGTAGGGTGGTATGCACGAATTTATGCAAATAGGTTCAGCATATGTGGGGCCTGTTGTTTATCAAGTTCATATTATCTTTGCGAATTTTTTGAAGTCTTTTGACTTTAAATAAAGCTTATAATACTTTTTAGTTCTACACTTATAAAGTATAAGATTTGTAAATCTAGCATTCGCCAAAATCCACAGAAATCACAACTTTAAACCTAACTCTGTAAAACCTTGTGTCATTAAAAATGTAAACAGTATTATTTTGTTTGTGCGATAATATAAAATAATAAGTAAAAATTAGTGGTGACTGCATTCGGCTACAAACAAATATAAATAAATAAAAATAAAAAAACAATGCTTTATGTTTCTAATTTATGAACTTGTGGTTACTCGAACAAGACTGGATGTAGAAAATTCGTTATTTACGTGTCACAGGTTAGTAAGGTTTGCAACGAAACATTGATCTTGCTAGGTGTGACAGATTTAAAAACTTAGACTATGCATTTGTCAAATTCACATTAGAAATGCTGTTTCTTTTTGGAATTCTTCCTGTAACAGGTAAGTGTATTGTGAAGATGGAACAAGTACAGTTGAAATTCTGTAAGTATCCAAATTTTAAGAAATAACCTTACAAAAGTAATACCTGCACCATACTGTTGCAAGGTTATTCCCAACATAAATATGTAGGTTCATAATTTGATCAAACGGTGATTCTCGTGTTCTAATACATATTTTTAGCTACAAACGGTGTTAATTCAGTATTAGGTCTAAAAGATGTTAAAATAAAATAAGCTGCAATTAATTTCAGGGAACTAGAAGCACTTTGTTGTAAAGTTACATGTATTCGCTATCGTATGTTTTCTCAATAAATTCTAAAGTAGAGAGAAATTTAGACATATTTATTAGCAATTTGAAATTTACAAATATCGCAAATGATGTATTTTGAGTAGACAGATATTGATAGTTTTTTGTAGAAAAAACTGTTTCACAATACAAAAAAAGCAGACACGTAAATATAATATCCCTTTGTATACATTCGAAAAGATTTTTTTAAGCACGATTGTGATAAATGCGAAATTTATTTCTCGACTTGTCTAGCTCTGGAAAGGAAGTCTATTTGTGTGCATGTGTGCAGCGCCAGGAAAGTTCCAGGGGTGGCGCGGAATTGTCATGTCTGTGATACTATGCTTTCTGTTGCAAAGTTATGGTCCGATTGGCTCAAATATAAATGCTTGTCGACGACGGTTTCTGCAACAACTTAACCTTTATTGATAAATTTATGACCCGTGCGTTGAAATTCAAACACAAATTCTCCATAAAGCATTTTCTTCACCCAACAGTCTACATAAATCACAGCTTGGCGAGCGTGTCCAGCATAACAATAAAATAGGAAACTACCCACAATCAAACGTCAATTAAACTTAATTTCATCCCAAGCAGATCTTTTAAGAATAAGAAGAATCCCGAAGCCGATAGAAGGCGGGAATTTGCTTATGCAAACAGAATAAGAATTAGCCAAAGCGCTGGCTGCGGTATTTAAAAAAATCACCTCTAGAGGGAACTTACACGGAATTTTCCCAGCAAGATTGAAATATGCAAGCTGACCTGTTTTATACAAAAGAGCATTCATCACCCTGACAGCCTTAGTTTTAATTTTAAATTGAAAAAGGACTTTAAGGAGGAACACCGTAATTTTTCACGAAGCTGCGTTCTAGGCATCGACTAACACCTCCCGACTGTTATTTCACACTTTTTTTGGTATAAAATATTTTTTCCCAAACTTGAACCCGATTGATTGCCGGGAAGATTAAGGGCCGCATGCCCTGACATTTCCCATTCCTTTAGAGATAGAGAGATTAAATGACACGGTCGGTGTAAATTAATGGGTGTAGACGGACAAGAGGGCTTTCCTTGTACAAACTTAATGGAATATTAAGCTATATCAAAGTATCAAGCACGACTATGTTAAACAATTACAACTTCCATTATATTCTGATCTGGGACCGGCTTAGTACAATGGCCATCATCAACTCTTAGTTGAAAGCAGTCTGTGACCAAATAATGCATGCGGATGCGCCTTTTAAGAGCAACTTAATATTAAGCAAGCGGACACGAAGATAAAAGAGCAAACACATGACAGGCTGGATTCCGACTCCCTGCACTCTTCAAAATTGCTGGATACGGTCTCGCTAAAAATATGGATGTTGAAGGCAGAAACGTGATATCTGTGCAAAGTGAGATATTCAAAGTTATTTCAAGTTGTTTTGTAATGTGATATATTTGTTAAAGTTTTATTTAATTACATTGTTGTGTTTTTTTACATAAATATTTTTCGGTGTAGGAATTTACTGCTTTTTCTGTTCTTTCTGATCGTTACCAGAATTATAATTAAATTGTCAAACTGGAGTTACAATGTAATTTATACTTTACAGTATAACATAAACATAAAGATAAAATTTATAATTCTAAATTTCCACCACCTGTTATAGATTTTCCGAAGATTCATGGAATAACCTTGATGGATTGAAAAGTGCACTTAATGGTCTTTTACATTTAATAAGCCGTTAAAATAATACAGGTTTATATTGGTCAAATTGTTTGGAATCTATCCAGTGATTTGTTGGTGCTGAAAAAGGGAAAACAATTTAAAAATATAATCACATAAGGTTTTTTTGTTCTACCTATCGCTATTAGTCAATGATCTTTACAATAGTGAATAATATAGGAACATTTCATAGAACTGTTGTTTAATAAACAATTAATTTTCTTTTAGTTATGATGATGCAAAATGATATCAACATCGTTCTAAACAAATTATTTCTTTTAATACCAGCTTTACAACCGTGGTGTAAGTTTGTGCAATTAATTTTGTAACAGTTATTTAGTTACTCTTTTTCCTATATTTAGTATTTTACTGGGTGTTCTCATTAGATTTAAGCATACTTCAAAGTAATTTTCAAATCACCTATAAATAATTGATTTATTGATTAAAAAAAAGCCTTCTTGTGTTAGATTCTTATGTAATGGAGAAAAATGGAGTTCATATTTGAATTCAGCACAAAAATTAGCTTTCAAATTGAAAACAATTTTTCGAAAATCTAAAAATGCAAACCTATGGAATTATGTGTGCAGCTCCTGCATAAGATGTTACCTTGTCGCACGAGAATGAAGTTTAATCATTCAAGAGCGCTAAAGACATTTCCTAAGCCAGTTATTAATAATTTTTTGTATAACCGAATAATTGCAACAATATAAAGTAATTTTTTGTAATTAATTGTTACGCATTTGTAAATGATCATTGATGTCTTCTTTATTCACTGTGTCTCGGCTACAAATGAATGTCCATGTCTTCGAAATTTCATATCATAAAAAATACTTTCCTTTATTAAAGCAGACAAAGCAAGCGATAAATTATATTCCATCACTTTAAAATTGTATAAATGTCGAATACTATTAGTATGTAAATTTTAAATACAACATGAAATTCTGAAGTTTCCTGATCACTTCAAGAACAATAAAGTTCCTGAGTGGTGTATTTCTTGTATTCATCCTCAGATTATTATGTTATAAAATTGAAACTGCCTCAACTTTAAACAAGCACAACGATAAATTTTAATTTAAGGAATTTCTTAGCACGTACATGAATGCCGTGTTACAAATTTTACTGTTTAAAATCCTAATTTCATTGCAGTGCGAATAATAAGCTTCCTCCGTAAAATTTATTGCGGCTTTTAATGCTCACCTATCCGAATGTAGTACTCAAATATCAAAGCTTCCAACACAGAAGCTAAATTATATTTTCAAATATGACTCTCTGCTGGAATTAATTGGTCTGCAAACCACATCATGCGTATTTAAATTTAATTTTGCGGCAGAAGCACATGTGACAAAATGAAAATATTAGAGTCAGTTATTTAGATAATCAACTGAAACATTAAATAAAAATGCGTATAAAATATGCAATCTGTCAAAAGCACGCAACTGGCGAATTATTTTCCAAACTATTTTGGTCGCACAAATTGCTGTTATTTTGCTGTTAGTTGACGTCACCAAAAAACTGCTAATCGATAATCTAACCTAATGCTCATTTTGAAGTCATGGCACTTTCCGGTCTACTAATTTGAATAACTCTGTAGCACAAAACTGCAGAATTTAAAAGCTCCGACACATAAAAAGAAAATATTTAGATATTCTTGTCTTTGAGGAAAACGCTTAACGTCAAAACGTGCCATGTAAAAATGTTTCAGTGTTTAGAGGGTGCTACTTCTATGCAAATGTATTTTTCCTTCTGTCAGACAAAATTGAAAAGTGACATTCCATCAATCTGCGATACGTCTTTGTAGAGTTTTTTGTTAGAGATTTTTTGTTGAATGGAAGGTAAAATTGCGACAAAATTTAATTTTAGTTCCTGCAGGATGATTTTTGACGAGTGACTTTAATAATAAACATGTTTTTTTTTTAAAGGAATTTGGTTTAGCTGCGCGGTTATGTTTTGATTTAATTAAACAAATTCGGAGCACAAGTTCAAGAAGATGAAAGTCTCATCACAAATTACTTTAAGGAGCTTATACTTTATTGTAGCCACGATAGTTCTAATTATCACGTTAGATTAAAAGAATGCCTTGTCCGTTGTTATTTCTTCGTAACCTCACACATAATCTTTCCTTTTCAAGCGTGTTTCTCGATTTTTGTTGAAATTCTCCAGGGTTCTGTCCGCGCTGACAGGACACGTTGTATGTTTTTAGAGAAAATGTTTAACGTTAAAAAAATTGTAGAAATATTTACGGTGGAAAAATAGTATGCAAGGAATTTAACGCCATTGGAAGTTATGAAATGCGTATTCACATGCGAGGAATTTTTAATACTTTACCTTTAACGCATATGTTCGTTCTTATTTATATGTAAATTTAAAATTCCCCGATAGAAAATTTGATAAACAAAATCAGAAGCACAGAGTGCGTTTTATTTACTTAAAAACAGCAAACGCAGAGCCTTGTTAAAAAGTCGGGTCATTGTCGCACATGGTTATGATCTCCACCCTTTTTTCTCTTTAATTCAACACTCGCATTCACTAGTGGAGGATAACACAACCTGTCAACAGCACAGAATGCTTAGAATACTGAAAATATTCCCCTCATAAACGGCCTGTTATCCTCATTTATGTTGGAATTGTTGGGGTTGAAATTAATATTGGCTCGTCGAGTTTGGGGTGTAATTATGCGGAGTTTCAATTTCATTTTTATTTGTCATTCGTTTCGATGATTTTCAGCCATTTTGTGCCTTCATTTCCGAATCCTTCCACGTCGCACAGTGCTGTTATTGATCCATCAAATAATAAATGTAATAAAGGCATTACAAATAGCTAGAAGCACTAGATTTCTGCTGATATAAATCTCAGCTGAAGAAGGAAAATATTTATCCATCTTTTTTTTCCAATTGGTGTATAAAGGAAAAACAAGACAGAAACAACATATAAATCAAACAATGTCGATGAAAATGAAACTTTCATTTCATAGGATGAAAGACAACCGGGGAAATTCATTGAGCTGTGATTTTTATTTCAGGATGTTGAACAATTCTACTAAATAAGTCCCGAAGAAATATTTACCTTAATAGAGGGAGACAGCTCAAATACGCTTCAGCAGCGGCGAACCGGTATAACTGGAATTTTTGTGGGCGAAATCTGTTTCAACTAATTCTCCCGCCCGCATGCACTCTGTAACATTTGCTTAGGTTTAGATTGTTAGAGAATAATTAGGCCTACCCGTAAATAAATCTGCCTCGTAAGATGGGTATAACATGCTGAAACCAAATACTGTCGTGTGCAACTTTGTTTCACTTGTTAGTTATAGTTTACTCGAGCAATATTGATCACGGAGTGGGAGGTCATTTATAAACTTGATTATAATAGGAGTTCCTTAGTTCCTCTAACCTTGACAGCGGACTTCCCCCAAAATGTTTTATAAGGGTTGTAAAAATTATATTCTTAAAGTTTCTACATTATCAAACTTTCTTCAGGTTACTATATTGGAAATCGTTTACCCTTATATTATTCGAATAAATTAACCGCCTATGAAAGAAATATTGTTGGTTCAAGTTTTTGTCGAGGGCTCTCCCACTTATAAAGGGGGGATTATGATAATGCTCGGAGTCCAATGTATTTCAACCGTGACAAACTCCGTAATGACTATCATATATAAATTATGTGCTAGTTGTTTTTCGATTAGCTAGTGACAGCTGGATGTAGCAGAAGAATTAATAATTCGTGTAATTTATTGTGGAAAATGAATTTTACGGAAATACTATGAACTGGGAAAATGGTATATCTAAAGAACTTGTCTGTCATAATACTTAAAAATTATGAAATTTTATTAATAGTGACATATTTTAATGAGACGTGATAGAATTAATACCTAAATCAGAAATACAACTCTATGCTAAAATAGGCTGTATTGTGAATTCAGTCGAATATAGAAAATTCCGGTTTATCTCTGGTTTATTTCCGGTCTCTTGCTTTTATTAAACATATAATCCTGGAAGCCACAGTAATATATATTTCAAAGAAAATATTTAAATCAAGATTTATTTTTAATTAATTATTATGTTACTGAATATCAACTAAATAAATCCGACTTTTCCGTCAACTCACCATGAAGTCAATTTATAACTTATTAAATATCTAAATATTCATTAAAAATCAAACGATAAAATATACACAAGGTTATTCACGAGAAGCTCCTCACCTAAAAAATTCAAAACGCAACCCATAATACAATTATTATACCGGGTGTCTGGAAAATGGCGCATTAACTCGTCAGTACGTTATATACGGGGATTTCGGGAGTCCCAAAATAATAATAAAAAAATTCTTAGGCCCGGTTGTATAAAGCCTTTGTTAACTTTAACAAATTGTTAAACCAATGTTAAATTCGTTTGCTAATGTCAAGTGTTGTATAAAGCATTTGACAATCGATTAACAACGTGTTAACTAACAATATGTCAAACCTGTGTTAACTCTGGATTTGGGTTGTATAAAGCTATCGTCAAAGTTAACATCATGTCAAACCTTAGTTAACTTTCTGTCAGCTAATCAGTCATCCGCCATCAATTAAATTTCGATTTCGTGTTTGTATAAAGCTTCAAGGACAAGATTTCTTAGGTTTTTGAAATAAAGGAAACGTAATTGGGTAGTAATGGTTGTATTTACTATAATTGTTCATGCAAATCTTAGAAGATATCACTATGTATTTCGTCTTCGATGAGTGAAAACAGTAATGAAGAAACTAGATTGCAAGCAGTAAGAATGAGCCATCCAAGACGTATTTTCATTCGTAAGAATCCATTTAAGCTGTATGATGATGTGGATTTTACGAAAAGGTGGAGGATAAGAAAAACACCTTGATCCAGTTGCTCAATCTAATCGGTCATCAGCATCACCTAGAACCCGCATTAAAAAGAAATCACGTTATTTATGCAAAACTGCAACTTCTTCATACATTACGATTTCTGGGAAATGCATCTTTTCAGCAAGTTTTCGGGGACAATCGGACAATCTTGACATTCATAAATCTTTGATGGGTAGAATCATTACCACGATCTGTTCTTTTTGTCGTAACAGATGACGTACCTTTATGTTCAATAATGGGTTTATCTTGCATGTTACCCACCAAAAACTACCACACCACACAATACAAGTCACAACAAAATCAAAAATTGAAGTTACGTTAGAGAAAACGTCAACAACGCGTGAACTCGTACCAACATCAATTCATAAACGATAAAATTTCTAGTATTCGAACGTGATCCTATGTTAACTCGTTGTCAAAGGTTTGTCAGTTAACTAGCGTCCGCAAATTGTTTATACAACGGTGTCACAAATAATCCAATGTTAACAAGCTGTTAAAGTTGACAGTGTGTTAGCTGACATCCAACTTGACAGGCTTTTATACAACCGGGCCTTAGTGATGTAAATTACAAAAAAAAAAGTAATTTTATAGAAGTAAAATTGGCAACACTGCTCACACCTAATGCGTGAATACCTCCGGCTTACTTCTGATTTCTTTAGTAACGATGGGAACTGAAATCCATCTTCGTTTTATATCAGGCAAACATTGTTGTCAAATGGAATTTTATCAAATTATTACAAAAACAACACAACCATATCTTTGTCCATTCTAACTGAAATGGTAATTGAACATGGTCATGGGCGAGAAAAATATTAACTAAAAGTTTTGTTACTAGTTATTGTGATAATGAATGAGTTGTTTAGTTGTTAAACGTAGCAAAAGAACCAATTTTAAAATCATTATAACTCCACCAAAATGTGAGAAGGATTTTCTTTTACTATTTTTTCCAGACTCACCAGTTGATTGTTAAGAGCGTAGCGGAGAGTTAATCCGCCATTTCCAGACACCCGGTATAATTTTTTTTAAGAAAACATGGTTGGCTGTTTGGTTTTGATAATTTGGACAAAACGTCAACTGTTATGTTAAAAGTGAATTTTTCAAAAACAAATTCTTCTGATGACGTTATTAATATTTTAGGAAAGACATATTATAATGGGTGCAATGTAACACTAATAATAACAGTAGTGTATACTCCAGTTTTAAAGATGCAGTGATCCGTCGTTGATTTCAACAATAAAATATTCATTATTTTTCAATATTCATTATTTTTTTAGTCACCCTGTGTAAGTAATTCTATAAAATATTAACGTATTGATAAACCACAGGTATGTATATAGACTCTTAATATTTTGCATATACGCATAGCAGGCTACTTTACCTGTACTTTAACAGACCACACATATTTTTATTTTAACTTAGGTATAGAGGTTATCATAAAAATTTAATTTTACTTTTATGCTTCAGGGACCAGGGAAGTTCTATTTGAATTACTTTCGAGCAATTTTCAACGAAATTAAAATACTAGGATAAAGTTTAAAGTGTTTCTAATCTATTACCAGAACAGGTGGTAGTTTTGAAACAATCTGATCGATCTATGGGATCTAAATATTCTTATCCGCCATCTCGATTTGTGTTTTGCCAACAGTCTCTAGCTGTGTATTCACAGTACCATACAACTTTAGAAGGTGGTTTTTGTGTGTCTGTTTTACTGTGTTTGTATCAGAGGTACACTGCCTATTTGTTAATAATTTAATAACAAACCGGCAGGCGTTTTTTACTCATTATTGTCCACATGTGTTAGTGTGTGGTGTATTTTGTCTATTTATGCTGTCTTTCGACAGTAACGATTAGTATTAATGTCGTTAGTATCATACACTTGTAACAAAAATTATTTAGATGAAGGTTACAGATTCGGGATTGCGATTTCCCATTAAGAATATTGGTACTAATGACGTATCGTCACCTGTTATTTGGTATTAAGTTCCCAATGCGTGTAATAGTCATTTGGATCAAAAACGAGCTACATATTGTATTGCACGCTAATGGCGCATTTCCACCCTTCAGATGATTTAAACATCTGTAGCAAACGAGATCCAATAGGTGCGCGATATGCAAATATTTGTGATAAATATTACATAAGTAAATTTGAATGCTGCGCGTGTATAGGCGTCACGTGACCATTCCCTCGCCACCTTCGATCTGTCGCGCAAAAAATTCAATTTGTGAATTCAATTTGTCAAAGCGCTTCGGTCATCAGGATTTGTTTAGAGCTTGGTAGAAAATTACAACAAACCAATAACAGAAGAGAATGGCGACATAAGCTTTTCACAATGGGTGTGCGCGTGGCGATCACCATCAGCTAGAATGAAAGGTCGTAAATCATGGAAGTCATGCATATTGCATTCTGGTGGATTGAGGGCCGCCATTATCTACACATATATTTCATACATCATCAGAGTCGGCGAGGCTAATGGAGATTCGCAGCAATTGTTTCACTTTATGGGAATTGTTTATCCCCAGCCGACTTGATCATACATGGTGCATCGCAGAAGTGGGATGCCGCGCCAGATACAACCGCATAAAACCAAATTTATACGTGGAAATATCGCGCATTAAATTTTATGACTTGTAAACGACCGACATTATACATTTTGTGCACTCCCGGAAATCGATAAAACATCCACAATTGCTCCGGACTTACGACAAATAGATCGTCTGACAAGTAAATAATTCACCGGAAAAATTCCGGGCTTTCGAGCCGCCGTGAAAAATGCTAAAGCCATCAAACCCTTAATCATCAAAAAATTAATTGGAATAGAGAGACTTTCCATTTTTTGCGCATGGGAGCCGGTTCAGCTTTTAACCGGATTTCATTTTCGCGCAAAAGCTAAACACAGAAACAAAATCAGTTAAAGTGAAACGTGCCAAAAGCCAACACGATGTTTTTATTTCAGAGTCATCAGAAAAATAATTATATTATCTACAGAAACACCTACATTGGGGCGCCACGTTAATGGCGTTTCCAAGCGAATAATTACTGCTGTTTTGTTCGGAATAAATTACATACCATCGTGTACCGTAGGTGTATGCCCCCTGACAAATCTTTGTTGCTTTATTTATTTTGATGTTTCAGTACTTAATATTGTGGTGAAATTTTTAATCGATATTTCTAAAATTGCATAAATTAAGTTTCAATCCATGTTCTCTATTCCAAGACAAACTTTAAGACGTGAAGTGTCGATATGAGAGTGTTGTTTAGGAGACTATAAACACTTGTATGTACCTAATTGCAGTCAGGTATTATATACTTACCTGATTGTTCAAGCAATTTTTATTTTCAAGTATTGTGTTGACAAAAGTGTACGAAAGCATTAAATTTTAACTATAGCATTTATACCGTTAATTTTACTGACATAAAAATAGGCTGCCTCTGCCTGCATTGTTGTTTGTAAATATTTATAACCATAAATGTATATAACGTGTGCAGTAAGTTTTTATCTTACACAGTCAGTCCTTTTGAGGGACAATTTGTATCTTACAATCTTAAAATAAATGTGATTGCATTTAAAATTTTTTGTCTGAACTTTACTCATTAAAAATTGGAAACAAATCCTAAACCGTGGTTTTACACTTTTTGGTGATGTTAAAAATGTTTATTCTTATTTCACTTCAGCGCGCATGTCGCTCATTAAATTAAAAATCAAAATTCTATACGAGTATTTTGCACGAATCTGGACTTTAACTAGAATGATGAGCCACATGACGACACAGCTTTCAATATAATAAGAATAATTTTATTTTCAAATTCGGATCGCATTCATTTGGGATCCGCATTTTAATTTTTGTAAAATCGGTAACTGGGATTTGGATCCCAAGAGTGTACTCGATTCTGAAATCGCGAAGCTGAATTATTTATAGTCCATAAAAGAGAAACTGTTTCTAAAATAACGCTGTAGCCAAAATGAAGTAATCCAAAAAAATATTGTAACAACTGATTCTCATTGAAAATTTTTGAAGAAATCTATTGTAGCTACAAGTTTCATTCAAAACTTTGATTGCTATTGTAGTGGGCTCTGTAGTTTTGTAAAAAGATAATTGATTGTAATTTGACGTTCGAAATAAAATAATACTTTTTCTTGTATTTAAAAAAGTATATTTATTGAGTAATACTCGAGATTAAAACAACAATTGGTGACCCCGACGTAGAAAATGAATCCAAACAACGATACCTCTGAAACGAATCCGACTGAAAACAAAACAGCATTCGTCGAAGCAGCAACACAAATAAAATTGCCGCAATTTTGGACTTGTTCTCCAGCGGCATGGTTTTTCCAAGCAGAAGCACAATTCAATCTGAAAAGAATAACCAGCGATGCTTCAAGATACGAACATGTTATCACAGCACTGCCTCAAGATATCGTCATATTAGTAGTGGACATTCTGCAAAAACCACCAACTGAAAATAAGTACGAAACTTTAAAGAAATCCTTGCTGGAAAGAACCGTTGACAGTGAAGAAAAACGCCTCACTCAAATCTTAAGCAACAACAACGAATTAGGTGACAGGAAACCATCTGAATTCTATAGACATTTAGAAATTCTCGCGGGAAACTCTGCTATGGTTGGTAAGGAGCTTTTACAGAACTTATGGATGAGAAAATTGCCTATAAACATAAATGTAGCCCTACTTGCTTCAGGAAAACAAGACATTACAGAATTATGCGCAATTGCAGATAAAATTTGGAACGTGACACATACAAGTTATATTTCAACTATTTCAGATGTTTCTAGCTCAAATTTAAGTTCGGCAGAGAATTATTTGGCTCGTTTGGAGAGTAAAATAGATGCATTAGAAAAAAAGTTCACCAGGACAAACATACGTAAGGATGACATTAATGACAGACAGTATAAACGAGAACGTAGTAAAAGTCCTCGTCGAAACTCAACCCGCAGTCAATTCAAGGAAAACGGCAAGTTCTGCTGGTATCATTTTACATTTGGTAAATATGCTCAAAAATGTATCAAACCATGCGAATTCAAGAATTTACAAGGTAATTCTTTAAACTAGTCAAGCCTGCGATTTCAACGGCGAATCGTAAGGTATTTCAAAATTCAAGCCGTTTATTTCTCAATGATAAAATTAATCATCTAAATTTTCTTATCGATACTGGTGCTGAATTGTCAGTTATTCCAAATTCGATTTTTGGTATATACAAGAAAGAGTCTAATTTTGACTTAGCAGCTGCAAATGGAACAAGGATAAATACATACGGCACAAAAGTCTTAAACATTGATTTTGGTTTAAGAAGGAAATTCACATTTCCTTTTATAATTGCGGCAGTTAACAGACCAATCGTCGGTGCAGACTTTCTTCAACAATTTGGACTTTTAGTAGACATCCAAAAGAAACAATTAATCGACACCTCAACAAACCTTTGTATTAGTGGAATAACAATCAAAGCGAACACACCTAGTCCACGAATTTTTCAAATTGAAACCGAATACACACACCTTTTTCGACAATTTCCAAATTTAAGTCGACAACCTGATTACAATGAGCCATTAAAACACAATGTAAAGCATCATATAGTAATAAATGGTAAGCCACCATTTTCTAAACCGAGAAGATTAGATGCCAAAAGACACACTATCGCTAAAAATGAATTCGAACACATGCTACAACTAGGAATATGTCGACCATCATCTTCAAACGTTAGTTCACCACTTCACATGGTTCCAAAGAAAGATTGCGACGACTGGAGACCATGTGGGGATTATCGTAGATTGAATGCTATAACAGTGCCAGACCGTTACCCCATACCACACATACAAAATTTTAACAACAATCTCCACGGGAAGACTATATTTTCAAAAATTGATTTAGTTAGAGCGTACCATCAAGTGCCAGTCGCCCAGGAAGATATTCATTTAACAGCCATAACGACACCGTTTGGTTTGTTTGAGTTCACCAAAATGCCTTTCGGATTAAGAAACGCAGGGCAAACATTTCAAAGATTTATGGACGAAGTAGTAAGAGGGTTAGATTTTGTGTTTGTATATATCGATGACATCTTAGTTGCCAGTAAAAACAAAAGAGAACATTTAGAACACTTAAAAATTTTATTTCACCGCCTTTCAGACTATAACATCAATATAAAACCATCTAAATGCATTTTTGGAGTGCCTTCACTTACCTTTTTAGGTCATATCATAAACCAAAAGGGAATTTTTCCTGCCGAAGAAAAAGTTAGAGCAATTTCAGAATACCCTTCGCCAAAATCTATGAAACAGCTCCAACGTTTCATCGGGATGGTCAATTTTTACCATCGATTTATTCCCAATTTAGCAGAATCACTGAACCCATTGTACACACATTTGAATTGGCTAACGAAAAATAAAATTAGACATTTTTCATGGCCAAACAGCTGCAATAATGCTTTTATATTAATCAAAAAAAACTTAAAAGGTATATCACTCTTAGCACATCATAAGGAAGATTCAAAAATAATTCTAACAGTCGATGCATCAAATACTACTGTAGCTTCAGCGCTGCAGCAGTTGAACAGAGGACATTGGGAACCCCTAGCTTTTTTTTCTAAAAAGCTTTCACCAACAGAAATAAGATACTCAACTTTTGACAGAGAACTTTTAGCAATTTATTTATCTATTAAACATTTTAGATATTTTTTAGAGGCTAGAGATTTCACAGTTTTCACAGATCACAAACCACTTCTTAACGCATTAACCTCAAAAGCAGAAAAAAGTCCCAGGCAAGCAAGACAATTAGATTTTATTGCTCAATTTACTTCAGACATTAAACACATCAAGGGCAAATGTAATGTTGTAGCCGACGCTTTATCACGTATTGAAATGGACGAAATATCAAAACCCAATGAATATGTTGACATAGAAGTATTAATTCAAGCTCAAAATGAAGATCCTGAATTACGAAACATGCTTAATAATCCACGATTAAATAGTAAATGCAAATTAACACCAATTCAAGGTTCCCAATCAGACAAAATAATTTGGTGCGAGACGTCATCGAATAATAATAATAGGCCTTATATACCTACAGAGTATAGGAAACAAATATTTAATGCCCTGCATAATTTATCTCATCCTGGTATAAAAGCGTCTAAGAAATTAATTGCTTCAAAATATTTTTGGCCCAAAATGAGAACAGAAATTGCACAGTGGGCACGTTGTTGCGTCCCATGTCAAAAATCAAAAGTTTATAGGCACACTAAATCAAAATTCTCAGAATTCTTAACTCCAAATGAAAGATTTGAACACGTTCATATAGATATCGTAGGTCCACTACCACCTTCAAATGGATACACGTACATTCTTACTATTATAGACCGCTTTACACGATGGCCAGAGGCATATCCTCTCAAGGATATTACAGCCCTCACAGTAGCAAAAACATTTGTCAGAGAATACATATCACGTTTCGGAGTACCAGTAAAATTAACAACTGACCAAGGGAGACAATTTGAATCAAATCTCTTAAAAGATCTTGCAAAACTGTTAGGTTTTTCTAAAATTCACACTACACCATATCATCCTCAAGCCAATGGAATTTTAGAACGTTTCCACCGACAATTAAAAGCTTCTTTAAAAGCGCGACTAAATACAGAAAATTGGTATGAAGAATTACCTTTAGTTCTTCTTGGGCTACGCACAATAATAAAAGAGGACCTAAAATGTACTTCGGCAGAACTTGTATATGGTCAACCTTTGCGTATTCCTGGAGAAATTTTTGTGAAATCAGAATCTTTAGAGCCACATAGTTCTCATGAGTATTTGTTGAAATTACGAAAAATTATGTCCAATTTGATTCCAACTAATACTCGCACTAGTAAGCAGCATAACATTCATATGCCTAAAGATATTAATTCCTGTAATTTTGTTTTCTTGAGAGTGGACAGCGTCAAGACAGGCTTCCAAAGCCCCTACGAAGGACCATATAGAGTACTACATCGAAACGAAAAAACGTTTACCATAGAGAAACGTGATAAAAAATACACCGTCTCAATTGATAGGGTTAAACCAGCATATGTGGAGAAATTAGGAGATGAAGCATTTCCGATTACCAAGGCAGTTTCGTTCAAGACATAAATTTTTTTTTTTTTTAGGGGAGGGGGAGTATATGTAGTGGGCTCTGTAGTTTTGTAAAAAGATAATTGATTGTAATTTGACGTTCGAAATAAAATAATACTTTTTCTTGTATTTAAAAAAGTATATTTATTGAGTAATACTCGAGATTAAAACAACACTATAAAAAATTTTGCTATATAATTCCGCTCAAGGCAAAGGATATTGATCTGGATTTTTTCAAAATCTGACTTTTTATCTTAGATTTAGGATCCACCAAAACTTTTACTTGATATACTGTTACGAAATAAACCCATACACCGCCCCGGTACGACGCCTATGGATTTATCGATGCTTTTCTAGTATGTGCGGCGATAATGAGTGACTCATCATTGGTGACGGCGCCCGGGCGGCGTTCGCATAAAGACAAGTTTCGCTGGAATTATTTTGCACCTAATCGCTGTGTAAATTTGAGTTATTGAGAAATAGGTTGTTGCGTTTTACCCACGCCGATTTTTTTGATAAATGATGTCGAATAACAAAGGCTTACCTGTAAAAAACGAAAACAATGAAGAAATCGAAAAAGATCTGATCAACTTTTTTTGTCTGCAGCTTAACATTCCTTTCTCGTATAAAAGTTGCCAAATTTGACATGAAAATCAAGCGGTACTTGTCCAAATCATGAATATAAGAATATTTTTTATAAGATTAAAAGCAAAATAAATATTCTGCATTCTATAGAATCTTAAATTTACCGCTTACTTTTGCGATATTATTAATACTGACTAATGACATTTACTCATGATACTTAGTAACAAATCGCACAATTCAAGGGGGACTGGAGGAACGTATTTTTAAATACTTAATCTACTCTTAAGAGAGTACAGTATCAGAAGTCACAAGTTTAGATAGACGCCCACGAAAAACTTGTACAATTTTCCATTGAACAATGATATTGTGATATTAAATAACCTTACTTATCGACTTGTGATGGATACCGTTAAGGTGAGCCAGGTATTTATTTACAAATTATCTATAAACGCTCTGAATATCTTATAAACCAAAGACAACCCCAAAATTACATTTAGGTCAAAAACTAACATACTCTTAGTATGTATTTGAAGTGGTTTAGAAAATATAATAAAGAAATCTTCTTTAGTAAATCAGATACAGTTTAAAGTAAATATCAATAGATATACGTTGTGAAAACATTTTTCTTACAACCATTTTAAAAGTGAATTTTCCCTTAACAAATTTGGATTTTGAACAATAATTTCCGAGGTTTTTGGATGATGTAAGCGATAGTATCTTTTAAAAATATATACAAATAAATGTTTATGATTGTTGTTTCACTTTCTTTTATAAAAGAAATACGTTTGCACTTCCCTTAATTTTTTTTTTGTCAAACAAATCGATGGCTGTACTTTTTGTGGCCGGTTCACGCTCTGTTGGAAGTCTCTTGGAAACATTTTCTTTTTCGCTTTCCACAATTTTCGAACCGATAAATTATTTCGTTTCGCTTTCCAGGCCTTACTATTTACACGTAAATCAACAAATTATTTTGCCATCAGGGCTTCCAATTTTGGGAAAACTTGGTTATTACCCGCTTTCCGTTAAGTGATCATGCAGAGGTTGTCTCAGATCTGACTCAGTTGTGCGGAAACTCTTCGATCACTTTGAAAGCAGGTACCTATGTATTATTTTACAAAACTGAAAGAATTGATTCTGAGATTTTGGTAAATTGAATATAAATTGAGAAAAATTGCATCTTAGTAAAACTATATGTATAACATTATGAAATGGCGTTCAACATTTACTTATAAAAACGTTGCAATAATTCTTTCGTTGCATTTCTACAATATCTTTTATCGTATCTCTTAACATATTTCGTTATTTTTAGAATCAGAATAAATGTCCTCCTACACTTTTCCGTTGTTGCGTAACCTGTTTTTTCAAGACTTCCTCATTTCTGCCCCTAGTCTAAGAACACAATAAGCATCCTTTCCCTCGAAGGATCATCGCATGAGCGATTGCTCTTCAGATTGTTATCGCATCTCCCCATAATTGTGTTAGCTGAATCGTAAATTTACAGAATTATCCTCTCAGTTGAGGTTCAAACCATTTACCACACGCCGTTGTTGTTTTACACTTTCTGAAGAAATAACTAGTTTGAATGTCTAATTGCTTATACCAATTATAAGGACGTTTATTTGCCAAGAACTTCTAGAGAACAGATCTTGTGCTGTAGCAACTAATTTAGTCACTTCGCAATTGAAATGCAAATCAAGCAGTGTATAAACCCGCTGTTATTATACAGTTACTTTTTGCCCCTCGAGAAACACCACCCGCAATAAAAAAATATTCCTCGGGGTGTAAATTAGGATTGGAGGGTCATAATTTCGTTTTATAAACGCTCTACTACACTTGGGGCTTAATATCGCTTTCGGTGATCGATCAGTTTGACATGCTGACGGTTTTAATTACGTCTTTGGGTACCAAGGAATTAGAGAGTGGTGCAAAGCGTTACCTTTATAAGTTATAAATAACAATGGCAGTATTAGGTAGAGCATTATACACCTTGAGACTTAGCAGGATTACGAATGAGTCGCTTGCGTGCAGGATAATCCAGAGCTTTTGTAGGAGGACAAAGGGAGCTGCTTTCGATTCTTAGGTCATGGTTGGTAGGCGTCTCTTGGCATCCTTCGGATTCATATTCAAGTCGGTACACACATATTGGCATTCGTTTATGCTAATAACGACACTTTTATCGACTTCCTATAACCCTTGGGCTGGAAAAGAATTCATTTATAACTTGTCATAATATTAGAGGAATGCAGGAAAATGCCGTTAAAGATATTTGTCTTGGAGAAAATACGGTTAATAAAAATTCTATTGGAATTTTACTCCAGGACACAACGGAGAAACGGATCTTTTTTATTGAGTCGACAAAATAACACACTTCAAGTCATAATTTTTACTGCGTGATCGTTGAAATATTTTGCCGTTTTGGAGGCGTATTATGGCTCTTTATTGTCAAAACTTATTTCGAACAGTATAGATAATTCCGCTTAGAGGAAACTTCTGATCCTTTGTTCCGTTTACTGAATGACCGTACAAAAAATATATGACGATAAGTGGTAAATTATAAGTTTCAATTTTTTTATAGTACACATAGCAATAAATTAGGCTGCATGTTCTGAACATATGTTTTGAGGGTTTAAAATACAGTGCTGTTGAGTCTAGTAAAAGTCTTTCCGTTACGTTATGCAAAATTGGCAAACAAAACGGATTAAAAGAAAATGTTTTTAGTTATAGTTTCATTGGCTGAACTTAAAATCCAGTGTCTATGTTAGGCAAAGTGCAGTTAATATTAATTTAGTTAGTTATTACATAAACAGACAATTGGAGCTCGCACGAGCCGCATTTTACAACAATACTGCACATGTGATGTGGAATTTCTAAATTCATTACATCTGTGAATATTCATAATCTGCTAAGACTATTCATTCATGAATATTGAGTTACTGATTGAACAATTAATTACATAAAAATTAATTAAGCGCACTCATTAACTCATAAATTACAGTGGTTAACTCGGGCTTGGCATGTATAGTAGAAATAAAAGTGGAACAAGAACTACATTCACTGTGAAATCCATATCCAATATCACAAAATTTTTATCACCGTGAAACTATTTTTGCTGCCACAGTAAAACTATTGTTTTCTGGCTTTTCCTGTACAGATAACGTTACCCGAAAAAGATTTATATTGTGCATTTAATGTTTATGTAGGAAGGATGATAAAGTAAAACGAGACGAGGGGCTATTGAAATATCAGCAAAACAATTTAGCACATAAATGTTAATTTTATCGCACTGCTCAAATCCACAATAAAAATTTTGTTAAGATACACTCCAGTATAAACAACCGAACGTTTGGGTTCTGGTATTTTTTAAATGCTAATACTAAAATTAACTAAAGAATAGTTAATAGTTTGAAATTTACCTTTGAGAAATTATTTTGACTACCACTAGGTTGAATATAGATATTTGACTTACACTCAATTATATTCCTATATAGGTAGAAAAGCTCTTTTTATTTCCGAAGCTATAACTGGCGAATATGCAGACTCTCAAAAATGTTTCATATGGTGATCTGTGAAATTTAATAATACTAGAGTTCAAGTTAACATGTCGCCTGCCAGAGCAATTATGTTGTTTCTACTACTTTCATTTCGAATTACATTTTTGGATGTATCTTTCAGTTTGTCTCCGAGATTTTTAAAGTTAATATTCATCGATAATAATTTGTGTGTTTAAAGAAAATATTTCAACTTACTTGGGTTGTGTCTTTGCAATAACAGTGGTCTTTGGAACAAGATAGGTTCATCGTGGTGTCGCATTATCCTAGTGGAACATTCCAAATTGGTGAATGAACCTACTCAATGCAGACTTCTAAGGTGAGTAATATGTTGCGAAGTTCCCAAATTGGAAACTGAAGGCGTTTTTTTTTATTAAATCACATCTCGAATGCAATTAATGGATTTATGAAGACCGCTAGCGTAAATGGAGGCAAATTAACAAGAAGATCATCAGTTTCGATGATACTGTTGATGATTTGAGCGAACAACTGATTTAAACGAAACATACTTATTTCCCAAAATTATCTCTGAGGATTAGTGTTATATAATGTTATTACAAAGATTATATTCACTCATGTAAGATTAGAACTAAAGTAGGACATCTGCCGATATTCCTCGTCGCTTTTACTATCGTAACTAATCTCAAAACTACCTCATGGTGACAAAATATTGGCCTTAACATTTTTTAGTGATGGGGCTTGCTTCCACTTTTCTGGTTTTGCGTTGATTCGTAGTATTTTAGAGCTTGGAGTAATGGAAAACTACATATTTTATAGACCTATATATTTTCAAACTTCATCAATTGGACAATGCACGTCCTTTTACACCGACATATTCGAGACATGGCTTCGCTCTTTCTCCAAACTTTCTTACCGTTCTTAATACCTAATATACTATTTATATTAATATAAGGACCGTTTCCTCCACATCCACCATGGACATTTTACCAGATGATCTTTTTACTTTGTTAAAACTGCTTACAGCTATCACAACGCGAAAAATAAATAATGTATTGTATTTAAAAAATTAAAATTATAAATATGCATTCCCTTAGTGAGTGAGTCCTGTAGCAATAAACCAACATTTTTTCCGATGCTTACAAGTAACAAATAATCTCTCAATATTGAACCATCAATTGAGCGCTATATTCAACATAGTTTCAAGAAATTCTGTCAGTTACATCTTGACATTTTAAAAAATAAGAGAAGTTTATTTATAAAAATCATTCGTTAAGAATATTGTCTCTTTCATAAATGATTTAATAATAACAATGATGACGAACATAATCTCTTTTGAACAAAAGGGCTAGACAAAGCTTTCAGAGGACTCAGTGTGAACGTTGTTTATACTTTCGGATTGAGTCTTCAAAGTTCTCGGAAATGCTAAGAATAAAGTGAAGCCTAATGAAAAGTCGGGTATTTATGAAATAAGTTGTAAAGATTATAATCACAAATATATTGGGCAAACGAAAAGCTCACAAAACATCACGCGATTCGGCTCGCCTCAAATTCGGAAGGTTTGAAAAATCAAGCGTTGCTCAACATATTTTTGAGACACACAGAATAAACCTAAACTATTATTAGAATTATTTGAGCTTTCCAATAATTGTAAATTTCTATACATTCACAAGAAATATTTAAAAACAAAAATCATGTAATGAATTCTCCTCGCGGCCTATCCGAAACTCCCCTATGAGGGGAGAGTGGTAGGGGGTAAATAGCACATAAGCCAAGGTACTTGTTATTCCACTTTACGTTAATATTGTCTGGGTAATACCAAAGTAATTGGCGAAACACGTCGACCATTTTTGTAATTTTCTATTTTCGGTGTTATAGGAGTATACGTTATAAATGTTGCAATCGTAGGATCTCCAACATAAATCAGGAAATATAACAAATTTTTGAAAAATAATTCCACAAGTCATCAATACAATAAAATGCATTAATTTTTTTTTATATTTTAAATGTACAAAAGTCAATCACATACTTTTGATGGAACTTATCAAGTCAATGTGAGTACCTGTTTAAATAAACAGTTGCTAATAATTTCGTAAATTATTCTGTAAATTTGCGAAATTATCAGCAGTAAAACTGGGTTCTTAAAAACTTTTTTTAATCTTAATAAAATATTAAACACTACAAAGGGTAGCAAAGGCCATTAAACCACTAAAGAGCTTCATTATTGTCAACAATCATCACCAGCTACCTCACAAATGTAATCATTTTTAAAACACGTACATTTATTTATTAGATAATCAAAAGAAGCAGCGCATGAGCAAAAACAGTGAGGTCTCGGAGAAAGGTAAACCAGTCGCTTGATTGTCTTCGTTTTATGAATTATAGTGATAGAAATATGTTTGTCTGTTCTGTGACTACGTTTATTTATAACATATATTACGCACAGTTTGTCTGTGCATAAGTACCTTAAAACCACCTTACGCGTGCCATCCTCAGTTCTCTGAAGATGATAAAATTCCACAAAATTTTCTCCACAACAAAATTCAAATGAGGTCGCTTGTTTCAACTTTGGAATGTCTGTTCTATCATCAAAGCCCTACTTACTTTCACTTTGAACAAAACTTTGAACAACGAATTTGCACTTCAAATGATAGTTTTGCATAACTTACGGATTACAACTGGCGGAATCACGAACTATAGCAAATTTGCCTTCCTTTGGGACAACACTTAAAAGCACGCGCGCTTTACACTTAACTACAGCAGTGGGAAATGTTTGAAACATTATTAAGGCCAAAAACAGACGTCGAAAATTACGAATTTATGAAACTGAAATTTCTCCAGACCAAGTCGTAAATTCGGTTTGGTTTCGTGCAGATCCTTAACGACGATTACACGAAACCTGTGATTTAGTCGTAATTTCTACAGAAGCGACTATTAATGGTGGGTAGTAATTATTTGCCACTTGATCAATGTAGCGTATGTGAGGAAAAGTAGTTAAGGTTTATTTAGTTCCAAATTAGGTTATGCGGGACCATTTACACGAAACCATTGAGCGGATCTAATCCAATAAAGGAGCTGCAATTACTTAATAATTAAATCCATAACTATGCTACATTCACAACATTTTCACAAGTGGTTGCCTAAAGGGGTTCGTATTTTGTATTTGATACTCGAACCGAAATTGAAACAGGTTTCGCTTTAATAAAACTGACAATGTGAAATAATAATCTCTCGACAACTTTCTGCGTTTTGATACTTAAATATGTTATTTTATAATACACAAATAGGAGCACTTGTTTATAAATCCCTGGTAATCCTTTTAAGCCTTATTTACTGATTGTTAATGTTCACTTGGCTTATTGTATGTATCCTTACACCAAGAGAATGTTTACTCGTTACCAAAATCCCCTTAGGAATGATTTTTTTTTTAAGGACAAGAGTTGTTTCCCACAAAGAACTGATTATATCTTACCAAAAAATATGAAAACATTATAATCCGTTTGCTCGAAAAATAATCACAAACCAGACCCCACTTTGCATTTTACGTAAATAAGCTTCGGTGCGAGAGGGATAAACCGTAAATTATGAATTTGCTCTCTGCCAGCTATAAATCGTGATTTCTTTTTGTACTCTTTCGCACTGTGCCTCTACCAAAATTATCCCTGAATTTGTAAAATAATTTGTGTGAGAAATGTGTAGCTATGTTATCTAACGAAATCCTGTGGGCGTGAATACTCTTCGTAATCTGATGAAAGCGTTTACCCAAGAAACCTTTCTAATTTATCGAATTAGAGCACTTCATTTATCGCCAGGTGGAAAGCACCATCTGGTTACACAAAACTTTTCTTCAGACGTGAAATATTAAAAGACTCGGACGATTAGATTGCGATTAATACTCTTTTTCAGGTTATGCTGCGAAAGACAAAAAATATGCTTTAGTGATAAATTACGGGCGTTTAGGGCCCATTAATATTCATCAGATCAAATCATGATATAAGTCCGCCTGTAGTGAAAAGAAAATGAGAAAAACGGGAACAAAAAGAGCAATGGTATAAAGATCAGTTATAGGAAGCAGGAAAACTGTAATTTCTTCTCGGCTCCGCTTTTTTAAGACAATGCTTTTTATTACTCTTGAAATTTGTGTTTACTTATGTCTCATCAGTTTTCACCGTATCGAATGTAAGGAATACATAAAATTTACAGAATTAATCATATGCACATTGATATTGGTGAAAATACTACTTATAAAATCCTATAAAGAAGTACGTACGTACTTTCCAAGAACGGCATTTTATAATGTGCTGAACATACAAAAGAAAGAAAGTAGTGTTACGTCCTCAATCGAGTAAAGAACTGCTGCCTAAATCCAATCATTCAGAACTTATAATATGATAATTATAACAATATATACATATGTATTTATTTATTGATTTATTTATTTATTTATAAAACATGTTGCACCATGGTGATAATTAAACGATTTTATTTTCACATTTCTTAAATATCTGAAAACAATTTTTAGAACAGCGTAATTGTCAGAAATATATGTATATATACCCTGCCTTTCATTTTTTTGTTACTAGTTTTTTAAGAAAATTGATTTAACTCACAATTTGTAAAATAGCCAAGTTCCTTCGAATTTTCACTGTTAATTTGGTTCAGTATGAATAAATTAAAATTAATTTTCTCACTTCCGTCTTTTTACATAAACAATTTTTTTCAGTCGGAATCTGAAACGAACGAATTTTAATGGCAATATGTTTTGAAAACTCTGTCCAACATTCAAAAAGGATATTCTTACTAGGTTGACATACAATGCTATTTTATCACGTACCGACGTGCTTGATGCAATATGAATTCTTTATCTTACACGTTGTCGATCGTAAGGATTGAAAGAGGTAGTGAACCGGCGACGCTTTTATACTTACGGTATAAAATTTATATTAGGTATACAAAAAATCTCCGGATTGAGTTCAAAAGAGGTTTTTTTTTATTTGTATATTTTACCAAAGAAAGTCAAGGGAATATGGCCTGACTTATGACAAGTATTTTACCTACTTTTAAATCATGCAGATTTTTAAAAATTAATTAATTTTTATGGAGACAATTAAAAAAATAATTTTAATTTTTTGTTTAAACCCATGTTTATACTAAAGTGTAATTTCAATTGCAGAGTCCATTATACATATTAAGCGAAGTAACAATTTTTTATTTATTTATAGTCTTGCATATAAAAAAAGTTACTAATATTAAAAGTAACTACTTATACTAATAACAAATAGAATTTAAAACATAACTGTGGGCTGACACACACAAAAGTTACTTTAACAATTGCTCGAGTGTACTAGCTTATAATATTTATTAAAATAATGGTTTTCAGGTAAATATTTGTTTGATAGCGTTAATGGTTTTAATAATAAGAACTTCTTTATTTTAACCTTATTATAATCGTTAGTTTGTTTGTAATTGCTAATATTGTTGCAGCCGTTGCTGTTAATTATATAATGTTCTTTTCACCAACTAAATATTGTATATAATGTACTAGAGTTTTTGTATTCACTAAATGTGGAAAATTGTTCCAAGTTACGAAGAACTTCCCTTGAAACGTATTAGTTGTCTTATGAAAGATAAGACGTATTGTTTACTGTATTTTTGTCTAGTATTTTTAATATGATGTTGACATATTTTATAAAAAATATAAAACAGCGTAACACAAAAATATTTAAGTATTTCTTGTACACTGATTTTTGTTTTTATTTTTACAGTATGAACATATATTGTGTGTTATAAAATGTCTAGTTGAACTAGATTTTGGTAATTAGTGGAATTACAGAATAACCAACAGCAAGATTCAGGTATTAAAAGATTTATATTTCGCAGAAAGAAAACTAGGTAGCTTTAGTTTTGATTTGTTGGTGATTTATAATAGGTATCACAAACATATCTAACTGCGCTGGTACGCAAAATATATTTCCATTTCCTTTCGTAAAATTACTCTGCCGATAATAATCGTATAATTGAAGTCTCCATTTTAGTTTAATTTAATGAACAACTTCGATAATCGATGAGTTTATTGAGCTCGACGATAAGGTTTAAATACCCTAAGTTGAAAACGACTATCTAGGAAATATATGAGTCTAATATAGCAGCGATAAGGTAATTCGGTACGAATATCGGTTTTGATTATTACTAACTAAATTGCTTCAGAGTCATTACCGTTAAGCTCAGATACCTTGGATATAGAGGTGCAAGTTGCATAGGTGTAGCTTATTGTCGTCAACGTCAGATAAATGATTTAATTTCCCGAAAGCATAAAGTTTGTCGCCTCCAGAATACACATCCAGTCTTACATGGATTCCATTTGAGATCGAATGGAATCTGCAAATAAGTTGATGCGTATGATACGAATTTCATTATCAACGACTGCTAAAGACGTAAAAACATTACACAGCATTTCAATTTGGATTTGATTAATGTGTACAACTGGTCTTTTTATTTTAGTATAAGTGTGTGAATTAAAATTATATAATTTTAACATGGCATTGCAATTTCCTTCGATTTCAGTGAAGAATTACAGCCTTTCTTTTTACCCTTATTAAGTAATATAAAATTTCGTGTCAAGTAATACGGTAGCATTGGAATAACAATGATAGCAGCAGCATAGAGAAGGACTCTGATGGATTGATTGATGCTCCATGAAGTGTTGGTTAATAGTCTAGTTGTTGAAATAATTGCCTTTGAGATATGCTTGTTCTTTTTGTTACGAAAATGCTATTGCCACAGTCCAAATTGTATAGATGCTGATCTGAAACGTCGGGCGGGTAACAGGGCAGGATCGAGAATTATATCATCCCAAAGCAACGGCATAAATCATAAGCGAAGGCTTAGAAACGTCCACATTTCGACAGATATCTCATATTTTCTTTACTTCTCAACCGTTTGTTACACAGATAAAAATATAAATATGTCTTGTCTTAGAGAAGAGCGGATGACTCAGTAAACTTATAAATCTTGGCGTTCTTACCGAATAAATCTCTTTTAGAATTGGTGGCTGATGCCTCGTCTTTTCAAAATGCCTTTCATGTTTAATTCAGATTGGATATTTTCTTTATGAGCAAAGTTAGGCGCGTCACTCCGTGACTGGAAAATCTATCTATGATTATTACCTTTATTGACACGAAATACAAAAACATGAATAAAATCATTACATTAGCACTCGAACTGCCTCTTTCCAGGAGCCTATAAAAAGTTGAGTAGATTTATTAAGGCCTCTAACAAACACGACGCCCTGAATTCGGTACCAGCAAGACTATAAAGTACCCTTAGCTTCATGATGCTGGTGCAATTAAGATTTATATTCGGGCAAAATGCCAAAGTGGCTACATTTCATTTGCTTCTATTAAAAAATCTCGCCCATATTTAAATATAAAATTACGGACATGACCACAGATGTTTTATGATCGAGCTTACACATGTTCATTTACGGCGACCTGGACCCTTTATCCCTACAAATCGCAATAATTATTGCATTTATATTTCACTCGTGATCCCTGTACTGTAATATTAAATTTGTTCATTGATTTTATGTAAAATTCATTCCAATGCTCAATTCGTTATGCGAATACAGATGCTTTAATCAATTATGATAAAGCTTCTTCATCTGGCTTTCTTTATACGACGAGATTACTCCGAAACTTGCAAATTTTTTTTTCGAAAGCACCTTAATTCTGTTTTAGCAATGTATAAATTAAGCATGCTGATTGTAGATCTGGTAACATTAAAACATCTCAGTTACCCAGGTATACAAAGCAGTTTTAAATGTTTTTTTTTTTGCATTTTCAAACTGCTCAAACCCTTGGAGAGCAGAGGATTTTAACAAATGGAAGGGATTCTGAAACAGTTCTGTTGCGATGAGTTGACTTTAATAATAAATGCAAAATAGGAGGCTATATGGCTAATCAAGTGCACTCGAATGAAATATTTTTCAAAATTAAGTCAAGAACATGCCGAACTTTTTCTACAACTCCGTTTTTAATATTAATAATAATAATATGAACAAAAATAATAATTTGGAATAATTGACTTAGGTTGATTTGCTAGTGATGAATGTGTTTCCTTACATAATATATTTTTTGGAGTAAAAAATATGCCAGTAACTCTTAACATACTTTACAGTATTTTTACTTTTTACTTTAAAAAATAACTAAGTAATAATATATATCAGCGGTACGGGCATTTATTCACATTGCATTTTTTGTATTGTAACTGATATTTATAGGAGTTTTGTTATGTTCCTATATTTCAAACAGGAATTTTTCCTCTTTACATACTATACAACTTGAAATTGCCAAAAAAAATTATTTGGAGAACAAATGCCACTATCCCAGCAAATGTTTATTCTGTTGTGTCGGTGTTCACTCTAATTCCAGATTGTGTATTCAGAATGATTCATATTTTTGAATGAAAACATTTTATCTTTTTTGTTTATTATTTAAAATGTAAATTTCCCACCATTCTGTCATATGTTTCACCCACTGATTTGTTATCTTTTTTTCGAATATCCGAATTCCGCCCGGATCTGTTATTTTCAGCAATGCTATGCTCGTGGCACTCCATTAACGATCCTTATCAAAAAGACAATAAAACAATCACATTTTGTACAAAATAAACAAGAAAATGGTACATTACAAACACATTTATCGTATCTGTTGTGTTTTCGTGGCCAAAATTAGCAATTTTCGTCCGTTTCAAAACAGCTATAAATTGATGTGCTAGGACATTGTTATTAATTCATCAAGTTTCCGCGATTTTCTGGCTTCGTGTCTGCTTCTGAATGGCGGATGAGCTGATTATATTGAAGGATTTCTATTATTCGGATAAGCTGTTAGTCTGGGGGTTGGCATTGCGTGAAGGTAAGTTTATAAGTTGGATTGATTTCCCTCAGTGTTGAATAGGAGTTGATAGATGAGGTTGGATTTAGTTGGTTTACGCATTCAACGGGGATAAATTTATAACATAATTCGGAATGAGCCGTTCTTTTCACATATTTGAGAACTGATTGTGCCGTACATTTTTCACGGATTGTGATAGCTTGTGAACACCTAAATGCCGGTGAAATATATGCGAAATTTTCAAATTTCACGCATTGAACTGATTTCGAAGGGCGACGATTTGTTAAAATTGAATTGACAATAACGAGGGTCGGCCAAAGTGAATCGAGATGTTTTCCCGTGTGCGTTCAAAATGACAGGCCAAACATGTCGCATAAAGCTCTAGGGATCTCTCAGGGAACAACCTGTGTACACTGCTTTATCAGGCGTAATTGTAATCAACAGAATGTCAGTTCAAGTCTAAAGTTAGAAACTTGATGCAATTCACAGTATAACACGTTTCATCTCATTTGAGTTGTTTTAATTAGTTTAAATTAAGCTTGTAGACTTTTTTCACGTACCTAAATAAAAAGTACTCACAATATTTTACGCTTAACAAAAAACTTGACAATGCATACTGCTAATTATAAAATAACATTTTGAATTATTGCTATGAAATAATCTGAGCTCATATCCTCATACAAACATTTTCACTAAACTGCCAATTTGCTCCTACTTTTTTTATTCTCTCATTTTTGTCAGGCTTTTTCGTTAACTTTTGTTACTTTGACTTCCCCTACTTTTGCCATACTTTCACCTGACAGTCTTGTCATATGTCCACCATCCAAACGGTCTTATTTGAATGTTATTTTCTAGCGATTACACCTTTAATAGTTTTCTTATTTTTGTATTTCTTAATTAATTTATTTTTGTCACCCTCACAAGTCTTTGTGCATATCAGTTGGTGTTTAGACACCAGGTTTTCGCCCCATACAATAATACCGGCGCAAATACCTCATTGTAAACTTTCAGTTTTGTTTTTTTGATGGCTTCTTTCTCGTTTATTATAAGTTTTAAGTAAATGTTCTCCATAACGCCCTCTATCAAATTATTTGTTCCGTAATTCTATTTCTACAGTAAAATAAGAAAGTTCAAAAGTTCCATAACTCCGGTTCTGAAAATTTTGTCAAACGATAATGACGACTATTTACATATTTATGTAGGGCTTTCATGATTATTTGATATCTATTAGGCAATAGTAGTAATATCGTGGGTTGTGTGATTCATCTTCTATACGGGGATTTTGTAACGTCATCAAGATGGCGAACACTAGGGAATTTTTGACGTAATCAAGATGGAGGATAGTGTGGCGGATGTTAATGTCACTATGATAGTTTTTAACATCATTGTAGTATTTTTAACGTCACTACGGCAGTTTTAAGCGTCATGGTGCATGGAATTTTTGTTGACATAAACATAGAGATGACGGACATTATGGTAGTTCTTTTTTTAACATCACTATGGTAATTTAAACGTTATAAGTACGATATACGTATGTTTCACATAAGCATCAAGATGGCGTGCGGTAAAGCTCTGGGGACAGTTTTTGTCGTCACTAGGGCAACGTCATCACTCAACGTAATTTTAGGAATAGTAGTACATGGAGTACCGAGTACCCAACAATTAATAAGGCAATTCGGGGTATGTTTGACGTAGGTAACTATGGGAATTTTTGACGATATCCTCCTGTGTTTATATATAGGTAGATCGCGATTAGCGGTGCGGCATCCATGACCGTTAACGTATTAGAGATTGATAAAAAGTATCGAATATCGTATCGTGCAAGAACGGGCCACACCAAATTCAAAGAAAAAATTGTCCAATGATTTTTGTACACAAAAGACATGAAGAAGTGAAATTATAAACAAAAAACGATTTATACACAGGTTGTTCAACCTAACATGTGCAAAATATAATGAGTTTTAACTTCATTGATATTATTTTGAATTGATCAGAATCCCTCGATAATGTACCCATAGAGGTGTTCGCGACATTCCAAATAGCCTGTATAAAGGACCACTTTAATACATATATATCTCTAATTCGATTTTTATAATAATAATTGATCTTTCGACGTCGTATTCTTTATAAAATTAAAATTTACTTAAAAGTCGATTTTTTTTGTTGTGCTCGGATGGTGTTTATAGCGCTATTTTTTTATTTTGCAGAAAAAAGTAAAAAAAAAAGTTGATAAACATTTTATATAACTCAATGAAAATTTACAGACTGCAGTTTCCATCTCCTTAGGTCTCATCAGTACAACATATGGTTGTCTAGTATTGGAATATTTATTCTCATAATCCTAAGGCAAGCAATGTCATGTCAAAAGCAAAATTATGTAATTTGTCAAACAAAACATTAATAATTGTATCCTAAAATTTTAAAAATTTTGAAGCGTATGTGAAAAACTAGCGGTTCAGTTTTCTATGACCGGGAACATATATAATGACTATTATTATTCATTCGAATGATTTACAAACTCGCCTTTGTCTCATGTGTAAACTTTATCCTTGTGAATAATAAGCTACATAATAAGCTCATTAAATGTTATATGTAATATTATTCTATTATGTATGCACAAATATAAGATCTAATATATAAGATCTAATAACTAAACAAACACTGTCGGTAGATAATTAAATTTCTTCACATTTCGTTAATTATGTCACCTTTTTTGAAACTGATAGTGATATCTACGTTTCACGCATCTTTTTACAAATACATATGTCATACACGTGGAATATGTTAAGAGGAATCCCCTATGACAGATATTTAGCTCGAAAACGATGTTTGTATTTTTATTAAAATGAAGGCAAAAATGCATTATTTTGCAACAATTTTTTACCAAATTATAGAAAAAAATGACACCTTATACGTCTATGGTGTTATTTTTTTATTTACTATTTACTAGCTTTTGCCCGCGGCTTCGCAACCGTTAAATTCGGAGTAAAACAATGTTATTGTGGGTTATCCATAAGAGATAGACATATTCCACCAGGGAGTTTTCTGTAGACCTTTTCAAGGTGTACAATACTTAGTACATTATTTTGATAAATCTCGTGGGGTTCAGCCTGCGTTTGCAATGTAAACGGAAAAAATGTAATTATTTACTACATCACATTAGAAACCTTAAAAATAACAGTATTTCTCTACTATATAATGGATGTTATTATACATGTTAAACCTTCCTCTTGAATCACTCTATCTATTAAAAAAAAACGCATCAAAATCCGTTGCGTAGTTTTAAAGATCTAAGCATACGTAGGGACAGACAGCGGAAAGCGACTTTGTTTTATACTATCTAGTGATAAGTATTAATACTAAAAGTAATATACAGTGCTACAAAGTTAGCCTAATTTGGTTAGAATACAAATTTTTTATTAAAAATGGAGCAATATTTGTATGCACCTACTGCAATTTATACCTTGCGAGATGGTCTGGTACTCTGGTTTCTAAGGCATGTGAGTTGCAAACTATTAAAGTTGGTGTGAATTTAATCTGGTCAACCATACATGCATAACTAAATCATGATAAATACGACTTGTTTACATCGTGATACGGATACGGTGTTAATTAACCAGTCTGAAATGTAAAGACAGGGTTATTCACGTTAAGCTCCAAGCCTAAACAACTCAAGATACAACCAGAAATACAATTTGAAAACTGCCTTTGATATTTCAAACCATTAAGAAAAAAAGCAAAACATTGTTATCTATTTTGTGTAAGAACACTGACGTTGGCGTAGTGTCAGATACTATGTATAAGAGTACGCACTCATGATTTCTGCTTATTAGTGCCATCTGGGTAAGATGAAGTTATACCATTCAGAATTTAATGCTAAACCTGAGATAAAGGTGCAAAACTGACCTGAATATAGTTTATAGTTTGGTCGTACTGACGATTTTATGTTTACACGTTGTGTGGATGTAATTTTTACCGCTCATAGTTTTAGTTTTTTGTAAGGTACGTACCAGTTCTTTTATTTTACAGTAATAATTTTCATTAGTTGTAACTTTTAAGGTCTCGTTATACACTAGCACTTTTATACTTTCTATCCATCAAAAGCTTTTAACTTTGAAAACATTAGGTTATGTACAAATGTACAAGAGTGCGCAGCGAGGTATTGTATAAGAGTGCGCATTGCTTACAATACGTAGTCTAATAGTCTTGGAGATACATATCATACGACAATGAATTATTTAACTATACTACTTTGTACTGCTTCTCAAGTTGTGTGGTGGTGGTTATGGTGATTTTTTTTTAATTTTTACTTCCCGAGCGTGTTGTAATCGAGTCCGTCGACCAACTCTCTATTTTTTCGTTTTCTCGACTTTTCAAGGCCCCTAGAGTACGAAGAAATAGGTCTCCCGTTTTATGTGTAGTCTGTAGTCACTTCTTCCCATTTATTTTCACCTTAGAAACAAATATTTTTTTTATAAAATGTAATGCGCACTCATAAGCGTTCAAATGCGCACTCTTCTGCAAAGAACTGTCTAAGAGTGCGCATTTACACATCTTGACAAAAATTGAAATTACTCTTAAAATATAGTGGTCTTGAGACGTACAATTAAATATATCTGATCTCTAAACATGTATATAACGAACCCATATCATAAAATTTGTCTATCCAAAAAAATTAAAAAGTTATTGACAGTTTTACACTAAGTCCGTACTCTTGTACACATTTACCCTAATTGTAGAATTTTTAATGCAAGGAGCGTCTCCTGAATAATCCTGTATTAGTTTCGAGTTTAAAAACAGCACCTGTTTTGATTGTACTTATCTCCAGTGAATTGATTATGCATTACAGTACTTAATCCAGTCGAAGAAAGAAAAACATTTTTAGTTGTGTTTGTTTTAGGTTGTCCTTTCCTCGTTTGTTTGAGCTTGTATGAATGTTGAACTACGTTAGTCAGTAGTACATAGATTTCTTAATGGTAATAATGGTAACATGTTTTTCTTTAACTTCGTTGCTGACAACACGAGACAGAGTGATAGAATACAATTTTATACCTCAACGCCATTCTGTTTACCAATGCACATATGGTACTCAATTTTTTAATTTATTCTTCGTTTGTACGTTGTTTTAGGAATAATATTTTCCATAATTTTGCTCCATTTTTCCTCCGAGTAATAGTTGTTTCCGTGAGATTTCACCGCCTACAGAATAGTTGTCTGCTTTTCGTTAAATGTCAGTCTCTCACATAATGATATTCTTCAAAACTGTTTATTCAAGTATTTTGGAAATTTAACTCCCTTACTTAAACTTGTTTATTCTTATTAATTTCTAGATGAATTATCGTTTAAATTTAGCTCCACAAGAAATATAAACTTACAGAAACTGTACGCATTAAGTGTTATTAGAAACAAGCTGTTTTTAAGAAGAAGTTGTCCAAGGAAAACAAGTCAGAATGGGAACGCAGCTGTCACCCTTGAAAATGGAAACTTACCTCAATCAGTTGGAAAACAAAGCATTTAAAATTCAGAGAGAAAATGGAGTTATATACAGTCACACTTAATACAGCAAATTCTAAACCAAATATAATGGTTGTAACTAGAATAGAATTGAGTAAAGATGTAAAAAACTGCTAGCATCAACGATACTCGAACTTCAGAAGGATTACATAAACGCACAAAATACGTTGAAACACGCAAACCCTACTTGAAAATTGTGAACTATTACGTGTTAACCAAGGACTTTAACTTTGTAAACAGTTGTATAATATTTTATTTAACCATATAAATACCATGAGATGGAAGTGGTAAAATTTTTAAGCTAATTTTGCATGTTAGGTCGAACTGAGAAATTTGTAACAACGGTGGTTGAGGAATGAGGAAAGAGGACTCTGTTTATAAAACACTAACTAAATTTTATTTTTTAATGAATCTTTGATGTCATCTTAAAGATGATGAAATAAATTTATATGTTAAAAAATATGTCCCGTAGTACTAAATGGTAGGTGCTTTATAATATGCTATTATTTCTTCATTTGACTGCATATCATATCTTTAACAAAAAGAAAAATTATGCACAAAATACCGACTGGAGCAAATGCGATGAAATACGACGAGAAATATGTTGAATATAAATACCACTGCATAATTGAATGTAGGGTAATTGTTATTGCATTCTTAAACTTTGAAAAATATTAGTTTTAAATATATTAATGCTATCTGTCAAAAATAATTTGGAATAATATTTGCGTTATTAATGAATTTAATTATTTTAATAGCGAATTTCGTAACACGTCAAAAATATTGTTTCGCTTCACAGCTTTGAAATATATGTCTGCTAGAAAATGTCTTACCATTATCACTAACTGACATGGTAGATGAGAGATGCAAGTGCTGAAGTTATATTCCAAAAACGTAAAATTTTGTGTAATCTACAGAGGTAAATTCAGTGAAAGAAGCTACACAGCGAATTACGTGCGATTTGATAAAGCTAGAATAATGGCTGACTATTTTTATTTTTATACTTAGTAGCGCGTAACTGAAAATTTTATTTTTTGTGTGACTCTATGTAATAATTTAACTACAAAAGATTGTTGTGGCAAACGTTATATTGTAATAGTAATCACCTTGCCTAAGCAAAACTGCTCTGCCGAATATTTTTACTTGCGAGCATAAGCTAGAGATGTATTGTAACAGCATTCATTTGGGAAATGGCTAATTTCATGTTTCCTCAACTTTTCCTAACTTCTACTACATCTAAAATATGTAAAAATAGGGTTAGGTCTGTTGGTAATTGTATTAGACAGATAAACATCGAAACTACTTATTGGCCTAATTGTTATGGAATTTTAAATGTATCGTGTAGGTGATAAAACACGAAAATTTTGCAAAGTAAATCCTGTTTCAATTTTATAAAATAGCATGCTGCTGTATTGGTGGTTTATTAATTCCTGATTTTTCACCTTAATGAAAAAAGGACTATCACACAAAATAAAATTCGTAGAATAAAATTCCGACAATTTTCCAAGAAACTGGAATTGTTTGAAGGTAGTTCAGGGGAGAGGGAAGTTCTGTATAAGAAAAGTAGAATTTAGTCATGACTAGGTATATCCAAAACTGTTTTAGTGGTAGGCTGTGAATTCAAAGTTATTACATAGGCTTTAAAACAGCTCCTGTCTAAATTATGTTATAGATACATTATAAAAAGTTGATGTAAACATTCAAAAGAACGAATATTATATCGTGATGGATCTTTTTGAGTGAATTACTGTAAAGCTAAAACTTACTTTCAAAAATGGCTGTAAAATTGTTTTCTACTTGTCACAGAACCTTTGGATTATAGTACTGACAACATTGTATCAGTTATGCGATACTTTATGTCAATGTAGATCATAATACTAAACGTTTATATTACATTTTACATTTATACATTTACATACAGCTTACAATTAGGTATATTAAGGAGGCATAACTAAATTTATCCTCACCTTACCTTACTTTAAGCCACAAATTTAAAGTTACTTATGAAAGTAAATTTAGCATAACCCCTTATATTACGTCTGTCGTTTTAGCAGATGAGTAAAAGTTTTTTAATATCAGTGCGAAAATTCCGTGTCATTCCGGTTTTAGTTGCACTACTACATTTCCACAATCCCAGCTCTTCATGCAAATTTCACGGTTTGACCTGATTTGCCCTAATCCATTATCCACAAGACCAATCCCACAAATTTTATATCAGTAAATTTTAATCCTCTCTGTCTACTGTGACGTTAATCGTACAAAAGTTATTTAGCTAAACGTCAATCAGAGTTTGTGTGGTACAGGAAACATTTATTATAAGGAAAGAAAACTAATAGTACAGCAAGCAGAATACTGACGTGTTGGGTTAGTGTGAGTGCACCGGAAGCAAGGAAATCGATGAACAGCAAAATCCTCCTCATCTAACGGCCGCTGCGGCTTAACAAAAACCTCCTCTCAGGGGGCGGGCGACCGCGACGCAATTAATTTGGTCTTAGGTCCATTCCGGACCACCACATCGGTCGTCCAGTTTAGTTATCCTGGATGCTGCCTTCTCCCACGCCTTTTTATGGCGGTGGACGTGTGCTGGCGTGAGTTTCGTGCAGGATTTGCTTCCAGGGAAAATTGCGAAAAAAAAAATCATGGTAACTTTGATAAAATTATTTAACAGGGTGTGCCCGTAGTTAAACTGGAAGATTGTAAATTAAATATATCGTCCCAAGATTATTAACGGACACTAAGGTAAAACAACAGTTGTGTATACGAATGTTTGTGAAGACTTTAAATACGACAAGAGTATCTATATACATTTAAATTGTTCACGTAGTAACTTCAGCAAAGGAACATTATTTTACAAAAATTATAGAATAGTAACCTACTGTTTTTACTGCTGTTCATTTACTGAAATTCATTTATTTATTTACAAGCTATGTATAACCTATGACGTTAGATTCATTTTTAATTTGACGTAGTTAAAGTAACTTTCTGCTCAAAAGCAACCGTTATGCAAAAAATATCGCCTTTCAATTGTATGACCAGAAGACGTTATAAGTAATTAATTTTTTTACTTGAAAAATGTCTTTAAATGTAATATGCTTTAAATAGCTACATTTTAAAGCACAGAAGAATAACATTTGTGTATGCAACAACACTTTTTAGAAAAATAGTGAATATGAATCCTTAATTTAAAAAAACAATAGTTTTGAATAACTAAGAATACACATTTTACAATGCGTAAATGCAAAAAATTATAGATAAATAGAAGCTGCTAGTAAATAATTATGTACATAAACTCGTCTGCTCAGTCGTTAACCAAGAGTATAAAGTCAGCAAGGTTTACTTAAAATCTCAGGTTACTTTCATTTTAGAATTAAATGGGCATCGATCAGTCCCGAAAATTAATATTTTATGCATTTCATATATTTTGATTTGTTTTTGGAATGTTGAATACATGAAGTAAAGTTTAACCCCTATAATATTTTTTGCTTTAAATGTTACTGGTTTTTAATTTTTTTGTGGCGTCATCGAAGTATCAATGTATTATGTTGTTAAGTGTGGGTATTGTCATCTAATGAAAATAATGAGAGAATAATTCACGTGGTGGTGTGTATATGGTGCAGAAAATGTTAACTGAGTGAAATTAAACTAATATAAAAATGAAGAACAGTAAAAGGGCGTTAATATTATTGTTACCATTAGTAACAGTCTTCCACGGATCGAAACTCAATTATGGAACACGTGAGCATAATTCTACAACACAGTCGTTTAATAATTCATGGGCGTCAGTCAATTTTATTTGGTTCATAGATTAATAAATCAATTCTTTGATTGGCTTCATTGCCTATTCACCATACTATTTATAAGTGAATGACGCAGAAAATCAGTTCTTCGTGTGGGTAAATAAAGTAAGTTTTTATATGAAAATAAGTAAAAAATGACGTTGTGAGTCGTATTCTATCAAATTATCATTAAATGTATTATTTGTAACTAATTGTTTAACTGTATATTAGACCATGCAGTTCATTGAAACAAATCAAAATTACGAAGTTAATTTTTCAATTTTGACGTTCAATATTTTCAAAAGATTGGGGCAGAGATTTTTTAAACCTTTTTTTTTCAAGTTGTTCTTAACAACGTACCTACCATCGAGCATATACGTCATCTTTCATCGCGCTGTATATATATATACATATAATATAAAACCAAAAATATGGGAAATGATTCCTTACTTAAAACTTGTTCAAATTATGCTGTTACGATTGGCGGTGTTTGGATAGAACACAATAGCGAATTTGTAATCAATCATCGAAGTCGACGAAATTGTCGTTGTATAATAAATAAGGGATATTTCTTTTTTACTTCCCGAAGAAACTAACTTTCAGTTTTTCTCGACGTGCCATAACGTCTAGAGTATAAAAAAAATGGTCTCCTGTTTCCGTGTGTCTGTCGCCTGTATCCATTTTTATTAGACATGTAATTTCCGAAACTACTGGACCGATTGTTGTAAAATTTTGTACGCATATTAGGAATATCATATAGATGATAAAAGGTTAACCAAAATTGAGCCAATTATCCCCACTAACAATTTGATGACATCATTTTACTGAATTCTATTTTACAACGACTTAAATGTGATACAACAATATTATCCTATACTTGTGGTGTATGAATCCGCTTTGAATTTTGTCTATAAACTTTCAAATTTTCGCAAAAATATTGGCAAGGTAAGAGTATAATAACATTGTATTATCAACACGGAATATAAACTTTCGTATAAAATATAAGTAATTGAATAAATAAAAATAAAAATAAATAAAGATTTGTGGCGCAGTATGTTTATAGGAGACCGCTGACCTGCGGTAGCACGTTCGATGCCGAACTTAGCCGTTCCTTTTTTTCTTGCATTTTCTTAAAAATGTCTTTATTTAATAATAAAAAAATAAGAATTATATTATTCAGAACATTTTATTTGATTGTGGCTTCATTAATAATTTTAGTCCTCTATTTTGACGAGACAAACTCATTCAAATCAAACTAATTTATACGTGACATTCTTTGAATCCATAAACAAAAATACTTGAGTTTAAGTTTTTTATTAGTGCTGACAGGACATTTTATCTCATTGGCTATCTGCTTTAAATATATTTTACATTGCTCTTACCTGGAAAAGCAAATTCCAAGAATGAATTTGCGCACCTAAGGCGCAGAGTCTGCGGGAGTGTTATTTATACAACTGATTTTTACTTTATAGAGCTTACCACAAAACGAAAATCGCAAAATTAAATTTTATAATTTTTTAAATAGGCTGGATTTGTCGGATATATTTCAAGGGCGAGGGGGTTGTGTCAAAATAAACTTCGGCCAATTTTTTATAACATAAATCGTCTCTGCGCAGTGAACACTTTCATCATATTCAAAAGGTACGTCCAGCCTTTAATATTTTCCCGTACTTTATATCATGCAAAATTTATAAGCAGATTTTGTTTTTTAAACTATTTAACACAAGTGCCAAAAGTGTTAATTGTCTGATGTATGTTGGCATACATTCTATATGTAAGAATTTTACCAGCTGCTGAATGTATCCGTCTAGAAGATACGAAAAACCGTTTCCCAATCCTTGAACTTTAAGTAGAGGAACCTATTTTTTGCACAATTAAAAAGATGTATGGATGGATCAGTTTTACTTAAAGTTCAAGAAGTGGTGAGACGTGGCAAGATTATTCATTTACGTATTCTGACAATCTAATTAAGTGTTTTACAAAGAATTTTCTTTCCCTGGGATTTTCTTTAGCAACTTTATATAAATGAATACTTACTTATACAGTGAAACCTGTCTATGCCGGACTCTGTAGAAGGCGGAAAACTGCTCATCGCGGAAATTTTCCGCAGTCCCGTTTTTTTCAAATACCCAATTTAATGTATTTTGGTCCGTATAAGCCGGAAACTGTATAACGCGGAAACGGAAAATATTTGTAAGTCCCAACGTGTCAAAGTACATGCACCCAACTCTGTGGAAAACGGAAGCGAGAACAAAGTTGATGATTTCTACGAAAAATATATACAGTAGACGCCGCTTAATATGATCACGGTTAATGTTATCAACCGCTTAGTGTGATCAAAATGGCTTGAAACGGGCCCACGTTATACCAATGCATTACAGTTTTTCCGTTTATTGTGATCAATATTTCGCTTATTGTGATCAATCTCCCAATTCTTATACAAGCTTTTTTGAAGAAACGAGACGATTGAAAGTACTATTGTTTTTAATGAACTTTTATTGCTCTCAAAAGATACATTCGCTTATACTACTCACTTTATAGAGCCACAATCAGTGACAGACTTTAGTAATCAGCGCGTTTTCGTCTTTTGAATGAACGAATTTTTCCTGTTTTAAATTTGAGTAGTACTTATGTAAAAATGAGCACGTCAAAACGACGAGATCTCAGCTTATCAGAGAAAAAAAAATTTCAGTCCGTTTTTTCTAAAATAACCAAAGGAAATCAAGAGTTCCTTTCTCAGAATGATAACCAAAATTAAAAATAAATTCTAATTTTTATGTACCTTCATTTACCAGCATAATTAACACTCTCTTGTTCATGATTTTGATTTGTTTCAAGTTTTCCTGTCTCTGATGGTGGTTTTCGCTCATTGTTATCAGTCGGTTAGTGTGATCAATTTGTCTGAGTCCCAAAGTGATCACATTAAGCGGCGTCCACTGTAATTCAATTCGTGGACCTGCAGGTGCATTTTTTGTCAACAGGAAATCACTGTTCTCAATTCTCATTTAATTGGTGTCTCTCGTGGTTATATGTGTGTTCGCAATGGCCCAAAAAACACCAACAATAACAACAAAATGGATTTAATTAATGTACACAAGCAGCAAAATTTGAGTGTTAAAGAAATTTGCAAAAGTTCGGTTGTAAAAAACGCAAGTGTATCAAATTATAAGACATATCCTAAAATAAATTAGAGAGTAATGGCAAAGCGGTGAGTGTGTAGCCAACCTTTTGCAGTTGAGAACAAGCATGGAAAATATATCTTAATGAGCGAAAAAGCAAATAACCATAAACAACTATTTCAAATAATTCTTTTATATGTACCTATGTATTCAATTTAATAAAAATTGATTTCCGTTTTATAGAGGTTTACTTTCCGTCATAGGCGGGTTTCCTGTAAAAGCCGGAACCCTGTTTAAGACGGATACAAATTTTGGACCCGCGCGATTCCGGCATAGACAGGTTTTACTGTAACAGCCTGATCTGCATTTCTAACATTTTAAAAACTAAATTTTGTTTCATTAAAACTATGTGTGGTACATAGAACAATTATTTCACATTTTTTTCGGAAAAGCTGCAGGAAATTAGTTTAATGAGTGATCTTAACAAATAGATTTATATAATTTCAATTTTGTTGACATTTTACAAGATCCACTTTACAGAAACGGAGATTGCACTTTGGCGTGTAGAATTAACAAGGAAGATTGTTTCCTCTTCTCCATCACGTAATTTATCAATATTTATTTCAAATTAATGATGATTACACCGAACTGAGCGCTACTGATTCGGTAATACTAACTTTTTTTTATCTTAGCAGCACATGAGTGTAGCTTTTCTTGTACAAAAATGTGACGACGACTATTATGGAAAACATTATATTGTTTTTTTTTTTTTGTAACGCAAAATGAGAATTTTTAAGAAAACTAAATATTGCATGGAATAATGGGTGGACTACCTAGAGTTAAATTATAATCTACTTCATCCTGTCCGTTGGTCGTAAAAAATAGAGAAGTGAATCTTTATGTTTGGTAATATTTTTCTCTTAACTTTGATTATAATGTGCGAATTTATTTTAATAGTGTGGAAAAGTAAATCTTAAAAATTACCTAGTAGACCATTTATTTTTAGCACCGAAACTTAGTGTTTAATTGCACATTAAGGTTCAAATGCGCCATCTACTCATTTTTTACTGACCTTTTTTTTTAGTTTTTAATTTTGTTCTTTTTGTGTTCCCTTAGAATTTTCATCTAAAATAATTGATCCTGGCAAGTTCGATCATAACATTTTACCATATGAAAGATTCTTTGTCGTCTTCTTTCATTGCTTTTTTTTTAATTAAATATAGATTAATGATAAATTAATACTATCCCAAAAAATGTTGCTTTGAGAAAACAATATGTGAAAACCGTATCCTATTCCACTTCATATGACACAAATGGTGGATGCGCCGGGAAAGTTAATTTAGTTGACAAAATGATTGACATGAATGTAAGAGCTGTTATAATCTACAATTTTCCTATATGTAATTATATGTCATGTGTGTTATAAAAATAATGCGTAAATGATTTTGAATTAATAAATTTATGCCACTAACTTTATTTATGTAGAACATTGTGATTAAACATTTCAAAATCCCTTCGAAAATATTGTAAAAACAAATAGGTGCTCAAAAACATTTATACTTTAACAATGTTAAATTTTTTAAAGCAAGTGACAGCATAAACCCTACTTGTGTAGTGAAATTCTGTAGAGACATGACAAAAGCTTGTACTCATGAGCAGCTTATACATACAAAATTTTACTTCATTTAATTATAACTACTTTATTAAGAATCCAAGATCAGCGTCGTTGAAAATGGGCGTTTTATAAGTACGATTTTAAAAACTAGTTACACTTTAAAATTACTTTCAAATGTAGATAGCTCCAAGCATTATTAGAAATTACTACAGAAAAACGATTTTTAAATTTTTTTATCTGTCATAAGAAACAACATAAATAAAGATGTTACGTTAGGAAGTGAATTGGAAAATGATTAAACATATATAAAAGACTATACAAACTCTTCAGCTTCAATTTATTAATAGACTAATTCATGACTTCTGACTCTAAATTTCATTCCAACTTTAGCTTATCAAAATAAGCACAGTATAACTTACGTATTTACCAACAATACTATTGCAGCTTTAAAATATATTGATATATGAAAGAATGAGAATTCATATTCCTTTCAAATGGAAATCTAGATCATTGAGACTAGGACTCCTTTAGACAAATTGTAATTTGCTTCCAAATATACCATAAAATATATTAGCCTTATTTTATTACATGTTCCGTTATAGTGTCTAAGAAACACATTGTAAATCGGAATTTTCAACTTGTTCTGCATGTTATCTATTATTTTTCTACTTTTTAAAGAATCTATTTGTACCTGTCCAATAAGATTTTGATAGATGAAAGTTTATATATGTATGACTTGTCTTACAGTATTTGGTTTTAATCTTGTGGACGGACTGTCTTTAGTATTCAAAATTCAGTGTTTTTTTTTAGATTTATGCCACAGATTGTAGGGTGGTATAAATACGTACAGTATTATTTATGTTCACTAATACAGTGTTTTCATTATATAAATACAAGGTTAGTTTTCGTTATCATGAGATTATAAAAAATGAAATAGAGTGTGATATTAAAAACTAATCTGTACAGTAATATAAATTATCCAGAACGTCAAACATCAACGTTTCTCAGTTTGGGAGAAATTTCAATTTTTATTTAATGCTAACACGTTAACATTAGACAGCATTCCTAGAAGAGTTGTAACACATTTCTGAATTTTTGAAAAATGTTGGAGCTTGTGCTGCAGTTATACACACGGTAAATGTTCTTCAATTTTTTTTTAATACTTCCGGCTCATGCATAAATTTATGTACTCATGAGTCATAATAAATAAATATACAACTCCTTTACTCGTTGCTCAATACATTAATGAGCGTTGAAATGGAATTTAAATTGGGTAAAGTAACACAACTTAATTTATCCTGGTTCTAAGAAGTTACAAACTTGCAACAATTAACCTCGTAAAGTAAAATTTTGATTCGTATTCTACGTCCAACATATAAAACACTTTGACTTTTTAGTTAAGCACATAAATTTAATATTCCTCTTTGCTTTTATATCTTTATTAAACCCGTAAAAATTGTTAATTTGCTTTTTGAATTAACGATCCATAAGTATTCATAAAAGTTTGAGATGTTAATTTTAGAAATATGAAATCAGTTCATTAGTATACATGCAAAAGCGAGATTAACTTTTTTACTTAATTATGAGGGAGAATTTAAAAAGCCGGTTAAATTTGCAATTTAAAATAGCTAGACAGATAAAGATTTCATAATGCTAATAACTGAAATCTTATTAAGAAAATTTCTTAATGATTTCCACAGTAAAGTAGATTATATTTTGTTTACGTATACATAAATATTCTCAGCAAGTCGCTATTGGAAAGAAAAGGAAAAGGGGTGAACCACAGAACTCATTAATATTCATATAGTAGGGAAGTCTAATGAATCATTCAAGCGCCCGTCAAGTACACAATATAAATTTCAATTTACTGACTCCATGACAAAATTTATTGTGAGTCTTTTGATATTGGTTTTATATTGGGTTTATGTTGATGAGCAAGACGACGTTCAGAGAAGGCGAGAATTTATGGGGCGGTCCACAATATCTAACGCGAACTTTTTACCATCCTTCCACTGAAATAACTTTCAAACATATATCTTTCGAGCTCTTACATATACAATATCCTCCAATTTTGAGACTTTAAACCAATAACATTGTGATAAAAGTGATTCATTTCTAAAACGGTAATCTCATTTATAGCTGATCTCATTAAAGTGTAACATAATTTTCAAAGTATTCCTTATACCTAATCACCGGAAAATAGTTTAAGAAGCTTATTATGTCAGTAAAAATATACGATTTTCCAAACTTTAATTCATATTGTGAACTAAAAAATGATTCTTATTTATTGTTTAAGTTAAAATTGGTGTCCCGTAATCCAAATTCTAGAAGGTGAATTCTTATGGATTTCTGTCTTTTCTTTCACGTAGATATATTCATCTAAAAACAAACAAGTACGTTAATGAGTGTATAACATTACGTCCAATAGTTTAAGTTAAATATATGTATCGACATTCACAGCCAAAAAAAGTATTCTGTCACCTGTGGCCTTTAAAGTTTTCAAAAAACATGGATGAATCTTAGTCTTCGTGTTATTATTCTTGCATTCCATGTGGAGCACTTATAGGATAAACAAACTGAATAAAAAAAGTGTGGGCCGACTTTGTCATCTAAAAAGAAATAATTTTGTTTATTTTACAAAAGCAAAATCCACAAAGAATGCAGAATAAGATGCCATAAATTATTTCGCAAATAATTTTTGTTTCAACTCCCAGGGATTTATGAAGTTTATGTTGTGAACAAAAATTTGGCTTATTTTACCTTTGGATATTTGCTGGCTAAGCGGTTTAGCTTGTAAACTTTTTTATACCTTTACAGTGTTTGTTTTTTCAACGAGTAATTTTATCCTGTTTGAAAATCTGTTACTTCGATCCGCTTTTCGCTTATTCAATAGAAATTTAGATTTCTGTTTACCCTGGAATGTTTTTATATGTAAATATCGATGTATATGGGTTTTTGTCATTCTACTACAATTCATTGTTTGATATGTTCGTATCAGCGGGATTGGTTCTGATAAGTTTAGTGCTTTTTATTTAAGTAAGTATGTCTGTACATTATTCACTGATGTTATATTTAAATATTCATCATTAATATAACATTAGTCTTATTTCATCTAAAATTTACTACATTTATAACATTGATAATAATTATATGCTTTTGCTAGATTAGTTTAGAGAATGAAAGGCTATTTCAATCTTGTTTATTTATTTTACTTTGCTTTTATTTGTCTATACTATTACATCAACAGTATACATAAGAAAAAAACTGCATATTTAATGTACGTTCAAGAAATAGTGTTGTTACTTATGATTACTGTAAATATTTAGTCATGATGATTCGGTTGTTGTCGCTGGATTTCGGAGACGTCCATTTTATAAGTTATATAAAGAATAATTTCTTACACTGAAGCACAAACCAATCTCTTTAATAGTGTCCTTTCTTATGTAAAATTCCTTCACCAAAATAGCGCTCTCACTTTTACTGGCAATCGTATTATCCTTTTTCCTCGCAGGACATTATTTGAAATTGCTCTTGTGTGGCATTCGATGTTCACTTGACGCCATTATAACACCAAAATTAGAGCGGTAGCAAGGGTTTCAATAATTCGCTTTGGTTTCATCTCTACCGTAATTAGGAGACTGTAATACCAACATTTCATTCGATTGTTTCGCTGCTGACTCATTCACAGATGCGTTGCGTTAATGACTAAAATCCAATAAACTCAACCAAGTACAAAATTAACCCTTAATATATCCCCCTGAAAGAAAATCCCTACAAACAAATATTTCAACTAAATTCAGTCTGAACAGCAAAAACTCTAAATTAAAAATGGTCATTTGCTGTGTTTCCAATTATGTAACTTTTTTCGTTTATTAATGTGGGTCTGATTGTGCTTATTTCGTTTGTGAAATTTAATTTTCTGGTTGTACATTTTTTAGAGGTGTATAGAGAGGTGAAACCTATATATGTCTAAGTATTTTCGTGGCAGTACAAATGTTTCATATGTAACATGTGTAGAATACAGTCGACAAAAGCAACTTGTGATTTCGATTAAACAAGTCGAACCCTCGGGCGTACAACAGCTTAAAATACCTAACACACGTTGGTGTGAGTAAATGTATTAGTATTGAAACGCGCACTCACTGGCGTATATACATCTTTAATTAAATTGGAATTCAAGCAAGAATTATTAAAAGTGCTGTTTACAAGCTGGTTGAAAAATCTATGCAAACTCAGTTTTTAACAGGCTGTTAAATTAAATAGATTCGTTACATGATCGGCCCGTCTGTCTGGAAAAATTGCAATTAAGCACATGGTTAACTAGGGGTCGATATACTACTTTGCGTCAATAATATTTTCATTATGAAACGCATATGCGTTTCACAATAATGACATTTAATTTTATTATAGCACGCAAAACAGTAACTTTTTCCTCGATTATGTTGGCAATGTTATTCTGCGGGCAGTCGAAACGTGGTCGAAAGTTGAAACCAAATATCAGTGTACATTGTTAATAATAACTAGCCCATTTGAATATTTCCATCTATTTGCTCCCTTTTGTGTTAAATGATCACGAAAATGTTGATTTTGTTATCAATTGACTGTCGAAAATCCCTAACCGAAAATAATTTATTTAGAATATATTTTTAAAATTCATTTACAATGCAAAGTAGAAAAAATTGTATATTACACTCTTTTCATAAGACGACTTAATTGTGGCACTTATTCTATTTAGCCACTCCTCGCTGCGCTCGTCGTGGTCAAAATTGATTCGTGCCATAATGATCGCCTTATGAAACATGTGTAATAATGTACTATTGTTGATTTAAGTATCACTCCAACAAAGGGAACTGAGTTGAAATGGATGTGTAACTACTACGGGAATATGTATCTTAAAATGGAAAAGAGCTTGTTCTTTACAAAGAAACTATATGTTTGAGAAGTAAACCGTAGATTACTTGGCAGATATGATAAGACTTCCTACCATCTTTTTGCAAGTATCGTAGTTCTCTATGCTTAATTTTAGAGTACTGTTATAGCTATTAACATACCTAGAATGTAAAGGGTGCCATAAGCGCCGCAGCCGTCCGTTTGAAATCCGAGCGTTTAGCCAGGATTTTAAGACGGCTAAGGCGGTTAGGGCACCGTTTACATCCGTGGTGTGTTCAAGAGTTTACCGGTTTCTGCCCATTTTAATCCAATAATCCAAAAATTAATTAAAAAATAATAAATTTGGTTGATCACGTTTGCATGATGTAGTTCGGTGTCATAGCTACATTTTGTTGTATGTTAAAAAAAATTGCGAACAGAATTAGAAAAATGATGAATTTAGTCGACGTATTGTCCGAAAATGTTAAAAATGCAGCCAGTCCAGCATTAACAGTTTAAATAAAATCTGTAAAGTTACTTACATTTATTGCTTTCACATTCATTGCTTTTCAATTCTTTGACAAATGTTGACAATTGAGAATTCGGTAAGGTAATATAACTAACCCTACCGATTTTACATACAGGATACAGTTATGGCTTTCCTACCAACCAACTTTTATAAACGTAGACAGGCATTTAATAGACAGAAACAGGTAAATATTTTTACTCTCCTGTAACATAAACAATATTTTTACCCATTCTGTATATTCTTCGTAACTATGATTTTTCAAATGTCAATTATTTTCAAACAGTGTCAGAGGGTTGTACTGCGGAAAAAGACTAGAAAAAGACTATATGTTCTAAGCCAATATGAAAATATCTAAAATTACAGAACTCCGAAGTACTCATGCGGTATCTTATTTGACAAATGATATCAGGGTATTGTTATGGAATTATTTTATAATATTTTTATATTTGTTTGAGATTATGAAAGCTCAATTTTTTCGATTTTTGACATCTAAATAAACTCATACATAAAGCGTTGCTAAGCCTACTGTGGATATTTTGTGCAAAAATAATGGCGCAATGACGTCGTAAAACGAATTTCATTTCAACATTTTTAGCAAAAAAACCGGGTAAAAAGTTTAATACATTGTTCGTGCGGTAAACATTTTGGAGTGCTCGGTTTTGTTAAAGCACTCCGGGTTCGCCGCCGTTCTTCAAAATAAAACCTCGCACTACAAAATCTTAGCTACCGCATTAATAATGTAAATAATTAATGATTACTCGTTCGTAGTCTAGTCTAGTCTTATTTAAATAATGGCAACATCGTTGGCGAAACGCGTTCGCAAATATTTTGTGTATTTTCGGTATTGTGGGGATTATCGTCATATTTCCTTTAATGGCTAACTTTTCGAAAAACCATTTTAGATTGTAACGATTCAAAGTATTTTATCCAAAATATATTTCAAAAATTAGTCTAGGGTATTAGACAGTACTTTCCTCGCCCCTGAAATGCAGTTCAACAAATGCATATTTTTCGAAAAATTATAAAATTTGATTTTGTGGATTTGATTTTTTTATGACAACCCATATTAAAATCAAGATATCTATGGACTCTTCTTAAAGCAGAGATAAGAAATCATGCGTATGTTTCAACTGAGTTTTTCAAAACAAAATTTTTGATTTTTTCACAGTCTGGATGCCTAGTGTAAAAAAATCAGGGCAGGTTCATTAACCACAAGTACAGAACTATGTTATTTTATAAAAGTGAAATAGTATTTACTATGTGAAATTTTGAGGTGACGTCATCCAATTGTAGGCAGGGATGAGTACACAAATTTTGGTTAGCATTTTACTATCTACAATTTGACAATGTCTGGTAATTTCGGATATTATCTGTGTGATAAAAACACACAGAGACGACAGACGAATGAAAACGTGAGAGCTTTTTCTGCGTATTCTAGAGGCCATAAAATGTCGGAAGAATCCTATTACAATACTGCCTTAGCTTAGGCCCGGGAAGTAATAAGGAGTCCTATTAATTCCGAATGGTGTAGGTAATGAAGGTTACAATAGGCGTCTAAAAAAAAGTATGTAATATGTAAACTGACCAACAAATTTTATTTACATACTGTTCTTGATCTCTTCTGATAATAATAACAAATTATTGTGCGCTCCATATAAAATTTTGTACATTCTTACTCTTATTGTTGTTTGATTTTTCTAGCTGTAATATATGTGAAGCTTATACATATTTGCAAGATGATTGGTCTCTAAAGTTAAAAAGAACATTGAACAAAAATACACGGCCTTTAAAAAAAATTGCAACAGATAGTAGCAGTGAAAATAGTTACTCTTCGGCGCCCACTGCCCCTACGATGTGCTCAGAGCCCTTCATTTACCACGCCCTGCATATTCGCTGCATATTCGTAAAATTATCGAATCATTTCGACCGATTCTTCTTGTAATTTCACGGTATGACAAACCAACCTTTCGCATACCCACAATTCTGCCTCTGTCAAACGCGCCAATTTGTTCAAATTTAACATTTCTTCGCACCGACGGCATTTTCTTGCATAAAGTGACACAACTGACAGACAACCATAAAAATAAAATGTAAAGTTTGTTAAAAAAAATGATAAAAATTTTAACTTCTTCGCCAAGAAAAACCAGAAAAATCTTCCAAAGAGTGCGTTGTTTACCACCATATTTCCATCATCTTTTCCGGAGAACATGGTACTTGGATGGATGGATATAAATCATTAAAAAAGAAACGTTTTCTAAGTGTTGCAATTTTTTTTGAAAGGCAGTGTATTTACGCTGTTGTGTGACACACAAAATTCATGACAAAATAATAACTCAGATTTAGTATGCCGTTTGTCATTAAACAATTTCACAGTCGGACCATTTAGAGCATGTAATACCGGCAAAACATAGATGGAAGTAACGGTACTCAAAACGTCTATCTGGGTATTGGTATATTTCCGCCTCATGTAAACTGTCATCCAAATCTTTTAACCACCACTAAGTACTTCAACTTAAAAAGTGACTTTTTTGAAAACAAATGCTTTTTTATTTCATACGTGACGCTTCCTTTTCACCATTCTGTTGATCATTTTTTACAGCCTTAAGTATGATTAAAATCTCATGTGTAATGTATACCATATCACTCCTAAAGTTTAATTTCAACCTGGAATGGTTTTACTCTTTCAGTATTAAAAACTTATAACGCCACATTTCAGTCTTTAAAAACACTGTTTAATCCCATCGTTTCTCTTTATAAAAGGCGTAAAAAACAACAACCGAAAGAGGAAAGAGAGACCCCACGGTAACGAATTTGCTCGAACAAAGTAACCGACAACGTCAGACGACGACTTAAGGTGAACATTGAGTTAGTCGCGGGCATTTATTAGCACGGAAGTAATTCAGATTTATACATTTCCTAATTTTTTATTTATAGCATTATCTGGAGATACGAAGCTAACCGCAAAGTGAAAACTAATAAGAACAAATTATACCGATTATTAAATCTACAACACTGTTTTTTTTAAGAACTATCATTGAAATTTTGATCTTAAAATTTTAGATAATGCAATCCCTGTGTAGGTTCACGGTTTGATTAAGATACATCTGATAAGACAAATATAAAAATAATTTCAGTCTGACACAATCTCCGTTCCTGTATTTTCTGCAATAACCAACTTGTCGAAGATGTAAATAGCTGAATCAGTTTTCCGTGCACATCTCAGTGATAGGAACAGTTAACCGACCAACCAACTTAAATTAAATTTGCGAACGCCCACCACACATCAATAATAATAATTCGTGTTCTGTATTTGGTGAAACGTAAGGTCCCAATTGACATTCAGTGGGGGCGATCTACAATCACAGGGCAATTTGGCGCATACATCTAAATAATAGTGGCATTCGGATCTTATTAAACGCTTCGATTAACGCTGAACGGGGCTAATACTGCACCCATCGTCCTCTATTACGAACGCAAATCAAACTGTTCGTACGTGCCCATAACTAAAGACCTATGGTAATTTTACGCTTAAGGCCCTCGCTACGCCAACTTCCTGATCTAACAGCCGATAAATAAGGAAAAGGCGATTTAGGGTTTCACAAAATGTCAAGTGGTTGACTTTGTGAAATATCGTAACAGCAGTGATGTGAATACTTTTTTTTTTGTTTTGATTAGAGACACTAACTGAGAAGCCCCACTTGTGTAGTGTACATTTGTATCCGTCAACCAATTTTTCAAAGTGGATATTGTTATTAATAAATGCAAACACTAGGCTTTGACAACAAATATTTAAAAAAGTGGGTAGTTTATTCTAACTTAATATGAGACAAACAACATTCCACTTGTTTATTCTTGTTGAAACACAAATACACACCTGACTAAAAATTAAGCCCCAAGATTAGAAATCATTGGATTTCAGAAATATGTTCTTATATGTATTTACCAAGACAGTCAATGATTTTTCTTCTTTGATTTTTCGTTTGATACAAAGGATTTTAAAAGTTTTTTATTATTTTATTATGGGTATCATGAGTATCATGACTGCAGCTGTAATGGAGTTCGACATCGTGACTTAGTAGTTTGGAAGACCAGAATTCGGGCGTCACACAACTTTATTCAATGGCACCACTCGTACAAAGGAGTCTGAAGGTGTCGTTGACAGTACAGAGACTTTTCAAGTTTAAAATTTGACAATAAAAATTTAGCAAACAAACTAACGTTAAAATCAACAAATGATTGTTTAAGTTGTGGGTACATCATCTTTTAAATGGTATTCATATTCCTTCGTTAATTGATCTTCCCACAATCTTTGAAATGTTTTTTATTTGGAACAAACTATCCACACGAAATGAAACACGTTACCAGCTATAAATTTACTTCTCTAGTGGTTGCTAACCCGCTTTTTTGGTATTTTCATTAGTGCAATAGAGCACCCGATGCAAAATGTCAACTTTCTTGTATGTCAAAAGTCAATCGCCGTTCGTCTACGGCGCTTCGCTGATATGGACAACAGATACATCCTTGTTCTCGTTACTATTTTATACGCGGATTTAACGAACCATTGAAAACAATATCGTTTCTATCATAGTTCTTTGGCTAAATAAAATATCTGTTACAAATTGTTGTGCTCTTTAAATATGTTAGTAATCTTAGGAACATTGCAGTTCCTAAATCTGATAAAAGCAATTTCAGTGGCTTATCCACATACCATAAACATGGCCCATTTCTCACCAATAATGATGGAAACTTTGTACAACTGGTGTGTCATCGTTAAAAATTTGTCAAGCTCTCATCAGACAGTAGACTCATTGAATTAACTAAACATATGAACTGCGAAATATGACAGGCCAGACAAAAGTTACTGACGATTTAGCAAGTCATGCTTATCTGTCGTCATTTGCATTTTTATTTTTGTACTGGTGATGCGTGTTTCGTTCAAATTGTCATATTTTTTAAAATCGAAGTACTCTATTGTTATCTAACCCGACCACTCTACAGAAGTTCCAATAAGATAATTTAGCACGTAACAGTGCCCATAACTAAGCACCTATGGTAATTATGCGCTTAAGGCCCTCTCGCGCCAGCGCCATCTGTTCTCGCGCCCTTCCTGATCTAACAGCCGATAAGCAGCGAAAAGACGATTTGCCTCTTGTGTGCTGTTTCTAAAACCTTTGCTCACAGCAGCTTTTTTCCGGTAGTCACGTCCGTATTTGGATTCGGTGAAGCAGTAGATGGATGAGAGACGCTGACAGATGCCATTAAATTCGTTTGACAAAAATGTGACGATTACGGTCGAAAAAAAGGCGTAATTTCTGCATGGCTGGTCCATTTGTATTTGGAAAATTCTTAAAGCGGAGTACAGTTAAGTGAATGTTCGTTTTGCTTCAAAGAATTAACTTAACGAGGATATTTATAAAGCCTTATCGTGACAACACTTTAAACTGAATTTAGTACGTGGATGCCCTGTTAGGGGAGCAATCAGAGCTCCGTTATCGCTGGTGACACCGAATTTACAAAAGTCGCTCTTCCATTAGATTAAGCCCAGCTTAATGTGGTCGTGTTTGATATACTTTTATAAGTCATTATCTGCTTTCTAACTTGTAAGGCAATTTGTTAGGATAATTTCTTGTCGATTTAATTGCTCCCTTTAGACTCCAATCAACATATTTTAAGTGCCAGCTAAGCTATAATCCTTTACAGTTAGGGCTGTGGGTGTTTTAATTTAATATGCTAATAAGTATTACAAAAATACCTTTATAATCACATGTACTGCTACTTAAAATATATCACATTGTACAGTAGTTAATAGTTTAGCAAACGAGTGGCTATCTTACACTCCTATTTAGTTTTTTTACTATCAAATTTATGTCCTATCGTTCGTTCTATCTAATGGAACTCATCTTGTATCACATTAAAAGTATTATTTAACGTAGAACAAAAAAAACATTCACGGAATGAATACTTTAAACTTTATCTATAATATAGATTAATGGTGGTTTGCAGATGTGCTAAGGTAATAAGGACTTCTAGAGAAATGAAAAAAAAACGAAATATGAGTGTTTGGTATATGGGCAGGCCAAAAAATTTATAAGAAAATTTAAAAGACATTAACGAAACATCTGTAATTGCCGACCTCGCGCGCTCGGCCGTCAAACCTACGGATTTGCCACGAAATGTCTGATTTTTGCTCCTAATAAAACAATGTACATACTATTTTCTAATTAAAAAGTTTTAATTGAACAAAACATGATGTAAAGTAGTCAGAATTTTTTTTATTGGAGCTTCTAGAGCTTAATGCATGTCTCGATTACATGTCAGGAGGGGAAAAAAATTGCCAGCTCCAGGAGCTTTTGTGTCCCTTTCGTTTGCTCAGTTTCTTGCATTAAATAATTTTTTGGCCTCCTGACATGTAAACGTCAAATTAACATTCAAATGACATCTTCGGAAACATCAAATTTACAGTCATCCTGGATGTTTACCACCCGGCGTGCGTAAAAATTGCCCAAATTGTCCACTCTTCCTAGACGTTTATAAATAAAAATCTCTTTACAAAACGAAAATATAATGATTAAAACGCCAAATACATAAGTTATTTATTGTTGAACAGCAATGTATCATATAATTTCGAATATTTTTTAATTCAAACGGAGCTACGCCATCTTGTGTATTTTTGTGCACCAGTTACAGATCACTGTAATTGACATATTCATTGACAGTTATGTTTGTTTTATTTCTGACTTTATGTCAAATTTAATAAAAAATATAAATAATTTTTAAAAATTGTCGGCCAAAAAGTTTAATACAAATCTTGTGTGTTAACCATTTTACAGCGCTCAATCATTAAAGTACTCCGGCTTCGCCGTCGTGCTTCAAATTTATTTCGCGCTGTAAAATGTAAGTTACCACACGCGAATGTAAATAACTAATACCATCGTGTAGTGCATGCTAAAACTCAGTTTTAAATAGCAGTCCACTGAAAATTGGTCAAAAATAAGTGTGTAGAGAAACAGTTCATCTAAATATTTTATGTAATTTTTTTAATCTTTTCTTTTGCAAAAATGGGTATTTACATAGGACTCTTCCATGTGCTTTTTTGTCAACTTAATTGACCTGATATTTTCCTTTCCTTTTCAGGCTAATTCTACTCATCTATTGGTTTAAAGAACTTACTTTTAAATGTTTTTGAATAACGTAGATCGTTTATCTACTATTTCTGATATTCACAAAATGGTTACTAGTAAAACCTTAAGGGGATTCGGTACACGAGGTATAATATTTTTTTGGTTTTTTGTATGAAAAAATGATATTAATATAGATGTATCATACATCAAACTGCAGCGTTTTTTCATATTCTAGACCGCAGAGACCAGTTCAATTAATTAAAAAATATGGCTGAAAAATATCGTAAAAAAAGCACCATTCTATGTTTTCTTTTCAAGTTTTTTGAGTCATAACCATAATAGAATCGCTTTAAAATTCTCACATCGACAAAACATCAATTTTTACAGGCTGCATAATCATTAAATGAATGTTAGTGGTACAACTTATTTAAATAATAATGTATTTATTAAAATCAAAATATACCACAAATTAATGCAAAATACGTCGAATAATTTTAACAGGCATATCAAAGGAAAATTAATGATCTATTGGTTAGCAGAGTTTTTAACAAAAACTAACAATTATTGAAAAAAATGGGTATCAATTCGACATAATTTGAGCCGTTAGTTCAGGACTTTGCCGATAGGATAGGAGCGCGACTAAAATTTACGGAAGCGACTTTTCAGGTAAAACCCATTTTTTTCAATAATTGTTAGTTTTTATTAAAAACTCTGCTAAGCAATATATCATTAATTTTCCTCTAGTATTCCTGTTAAAATTTATCGACGTATTTTTCATTAATTTGTGGTATATTTTGATTTTAATAAATACATTATTATTTAAATAAATTGTACCACTAACAAACATTTAATGACTCTGCGGCCTAGAAAAAGTGATGCTTTGTCCATGTCAGAATTTTCAAGCGATTTTATGATGGTTATGACTCAAAAAACTTGAAAAGAAAACATACAATGGTTCTTTTTTACGATATTTCTCAGCCATATTTTTTTAATCGATTGAACTGGTTTCTGCGGTCTAGAATATGAAGAGAGCTGCAGTTTGATGTATGATACATCTATATTAATATCATTTTTTCATACAAAAAACAAAAAAAATGTGTTACCTCGTCTAGCGACTCCTCCTAATTTTAAGGCTCCATGTATGCATTTCGGGGTCATTTATTTTGGTTTTACTATTGTTATGGCAAACAAGTGACTTTTTATAAATCTTTCGGATTTTGTCCATATTTATTACTGTTTAACCACAACAAAACCCTTCTTGGGATTCTCCAGTGGCTAGTGCGTGAGAAACTTTTTCAAGCCTTTTCAAATCGCTTTTGTCGTTTCTCTTCGTGTCGCATTAATTTCATGGGGTGCGTGCCACAGGAGCGGGTGATGTCAGCCGTCATGTCCTTCATCATAACTGTCCTTTATCATAACTATCATTTTTAATTCGTTCACGTCGTCGCTTGTCAGGTGAAGTGCACCGTGTGTTAACCGAATCAAGCAGTGAGCCAGTGCGTGTCTGATAGCAGTTTGGTCTAACAATGATTGGCAGTTAACCCACATTGCCATCAATAAACGAGTCTCTGCATTGTCAACAAGCACACCATCACGATTGATTGCACTATTCGGACGGAACATATCATTAAAAATGTAATTAACTACTTCAGCGATTCACTGAATCTATTGTATGTAGTTGTTTGAAATGAGCTTTTTATTCGGTGGGCTTTTTGTCAACAGGAATAATTATTTTAATCAACGTTGAGGCGCTTCGTGGAGCACACAGGACAGAAGGCCTAATTGTGTTTACACAACAATTGATCACTTTTATATGCTGTGGTGATCGAATTTTCATTATTACGAACTGAATTCTCCTTTTAACTTGCTTGTGGTAATTATAAAATAAACTCTTGACGGCACAATAATAATAATAATTATTATTATTATATCATTACTTGGTCTTAGTACCCCTAATGATAGAAGTCTTGCCTGAATGCCGGTCATTTCCGGGTAAGGGTGGGTCTTAATTATTATATTTTATAGTGCATAACGCATTGATACAATAATGATAAGATAATAAATACAAGTTAAAAAAAACATCACTTTCTGGTTATACTTTATTATACATACTTACCAACTTTGGTATTTATAACAATTTCTTTTAATAATACAGTGGATCAAAAGTTGAAGTAAGTAACATGCAATATCAATTAACGAACGAAGTTCTAAAAAGATCAATGAACTTAAAAAAATTGAAGATTATATGGCCAGAACTTCCCTCGCGTTTAAAATACAGTCTAGCGAATCCGGTTTCTTTGAAATATAAAATTTGATTTTTTTAAACATATATAAAGCAGATAACCAACGGAAAAAAGTATATTTTTATTATTGACTTCGATTGTTACGTCTATACATTGAAATAATGTGACGTTTGGTTAATTTGAATAAGTTTGTGTCTTCAAAACAGAGGACTAAAATTATTAAGTCACAATGGAGCAAAATATTATGAATATTATTATTATTGTAATTTTTATTTTATAATTTATTATTAAATATCGACGGGCGCATTCGCAGATTTTCGAGGAAAATTGTCTTAATTTGATGAAAAAAATCTATGATGAGGTTATAATAGAGCGTTAATACTGCAAGAAAAAAAAAACGGCCAAGTTTAGTGTCGAACTTGGCGCCACAGGTCGGCGTGCCCGTATCTAAGCCACTGCTCTACGGAGGCTTATATCCCGTGTTAGCGGTAAATTGTAATGGTGAAATTTTGTAAATTAATTTCGAAAATTTGGACGTTTAGTGAAAAAATTCAAATCGGATTCGTACACCACAAGTATAGGAGTATATTGCCGTATAACATTTAAATAATTTAAAAGTAGAATCTCTTGAGACGACGTCATCAAATTGTTGGTAAGGTGATTAGCCAAATTTTGGTTAGAGTTTTACCATCTACATGATATTCCTGTACTCTCTTCAAACGAAAGAGTCAGTGATCACGTGAAATTTGCATGATGCATTCTGGAGCCGAGTGCCCCTGAGATTATTGCGCCTAGCCCGTGTAATACTGTAGAGAAATTTTAAGTTCTGATTTTGACAAAATAATGTCTCCAACACCCGACATAATGACGGTTACAAGTATAAAAACAAGTAAAAACACAAAGGACGAAAGCAAGAAGACGGCACAATGCAAGGGATGAATCGACAATGAAACGCACCGCCAACGAAATATCGGTACAGTGTAAACCTGGCTTGAGAAAAACGCTCCCTCAAGTTTGTTGACCAATAAGCAGTTGAACACGGGCTGATCACGCGTGTTTATTGCTAACTCTTTCACTTGAATATACTACAGTGTACATACAAAATGTGACAACAATCGATCAGGTAGTTTCGGGGATTATCTGTCTAATAAAAATCGACACACACAGACAGATAGGTAGACGGACAGGTGGAAACGGAAGACCAATTTTTTCGCACTCTAGGGTCATGAAATGACAAAAAACATAAAATTGGTAAGATGAACTGGATTAGCTCGCGCTCAGGAAGTAAAGATGGTAAAGAGTTCTGTAAACAGAACTCCAATCATCATTGAAATACGATCATTGTTTTTCGAGGCTTATTTTTTAAGAGATATTTATTTATTGAGTAATTTGTTTGTAAAACTGATTACATTAGTTTACAATAACACTATAAACGTTACTCCATTTTATGAATTTTGAAATAATAAATTGACCATTTCTGAAAAAACCGTAGGCGAAAGAAATAATAAAACCATAAAGAAAAAATGAATTTTAGTTGATGTCTTATAGCCGTTAAATCAAGAAATTGGTGTTAAAAACCAATCTGGTGATAACGGTCCCTACCACAAGGCACTAGTAAACGGTTAAACAGCACCTGTCTTAGACTATTCACAGTCGTATCTGTAATAGAACTACTTTATAAAAAAAATAAGTCCCAGATAAAACTCCCCGGCCTTGTATCTTCAGAATGGATAGAGATATCGAAATTCTGTAAACGCCATTGCTTTTAGCTTGAAGGCGAGAGCCTAATCTAATACATTGCAAATATAACGCATATATGGCGTCGGCGTCGCGACGCAAATCTGTGTTTTTTAAATTGCAATATACTTATGTATGTATATCTTTTTAACGGATTCTGATAGGTCATTAAATTACGATTACAATGATATAGGACGCTTATGTGGACTATACTAATAAATCTTCTATATATTTAATCAACGTTACACTGTTCTAACTAATCATAAAAGAATAGGTAAGTATATGGTTCTTAGATAAACGTACGCCAAAAAATTCAGGCAGCTTTACTAAAAATGCTACTGCTGTTATTGTAATGTAACATGTAGGGGAAGGGGGCCTAAAGCGGGCATAGAGCCTAAAGCGGGCACTCTTTTTAGCTTTGGCGTTTCAAAAGATGGTGCGCCTTAACCGCGCGGACATAGTGCATCCCGCCCCCGCACACTTCACATCAGTCGCCCGGGTCTCCTGCGAGTACCCAATTATGTGCTGTAATAAATAAATAATTTTCACATGATTTTGAAAAATATTGCAAAGTGTGGCACATCTGTTTTGTCTAAAAATGAAATTCGTTAGTCAATTTGTGTTTATTCGGCTGCCATAAGGTAGCAGTTAACTGCCACTTGTCGCATTATTTTAAGTTTAGATGTTGTTTGCAATTTTAATTGTCGAAATGGGCAAAGCGGGCAGGGCAAAGCGGGCACTTGTCCGGTTTGTCCTTCTAGTGTATTTACTAAATATCTATAGTTGTTTCGAAAAGAAGAACAAAGGCAATGTGGCGTCTGTGAAACAAATTATAAAAGAAGAACTTGCTGAAGATAAAACAAAGTCTAAGAAGTGAAAAAACCAAAAAGAAAAATACGAGATATTATCGCTTTAAAAAAATTATATTTCGAATTACCAAACTTCAGTCCAGGGGGCCTCCATATTTATATTCATATCTAGTCTACAGTTTTTACAAAAAAAAAAATATAAAGTTGAGCAACTTTTGCATCACACTTTAATCGGCACATTGATGCATTTTTTGACGAAGTGCTGAAGAGGTTTGCATTTTGAGATAGAAGGTCCTCTGGGAAAAAGTGTCAGCTTTCTTTTGATATCATTTATAATCCTAAAAAATCCATGACTGAGGTAAATAACTCTCGAAAAGTCAAAATCTATTAAAATGAGCTTACTTAGCTTCTGGTTTGGTTGCAGACTTCAGTATTTTTAAAATGCAATTCCGGAAACCTCAACAATGTTTTCAATGTATTTAGTATAGAGGGAAACCGAACCAGACGCCAGCCTTAACCATTGCCTGGTTTGCCCTAGCTGAATGCCCGCTTTAGGCCTCCCCGTAGGGCAAAGCGGGCAGTTGTAAAGGTTTAGTTATCTGCTTCTAACTTTTTTTTTAATAAACTTTCCTCAATTTTAGTTATGCATCATTGAAAAGGGTTAAATCAAGCATTATAATATAAAAATTTAAAGGATCTAGATTATCCATAAACTATTTTTTTTATATTTTTCCTTATGGTGCCCGCTTTGGGCTCTCTTCCCCTAATGGTATATACTGAAAACATTTAATTTAGTGTAAATAAACCCAAATTAAATGAAAAAGCGGCTGCCAATTTTTAAAGAAATAACACGAGTTTATTGACATTACTTGCAACCAGAGCCCTCATCGTTATATATAAATTTAATCTAATTAAATCTAAATTCTAGCCATATCTATCTTCGATTTAACATCAAGTGTTTATCTCTACAACAAAATAACACCACCTTTACATAAGTATGATGTGCTAACCCACACCCAAAGGTAAACACTTCCAACGTTATCCCCCAACTAACGAACACCCGAAATGGGAGCGTCTGCAACATAATCGCTGCTTTGTTATAAAGATAACAGTTTTTAAACAGATATCTAAAGAAAACGGGAAGAAGATTGAAAATCTGCGTTTAGATTAAATCCTGTGTTATATTTGATAACAAATACAAAATTTTACATATTTGTATACATGTATGATTATTGTTCACATAATTATCTATATAGTATCAATTTTAAAAATAATATATTAAAATATCCACCAACAATTCTGATAAAATATAAGATAATTATTTGAGAAGTCCGACATAAACACATAGGCTATGATGTTACATCAAAGAGTTCCGTCTGTGAAATCTACATACAATTGTTAAGAATTGTACAAATTTACAGATTCCTTCAAATAATAGCTATTAAACACAAATTAAAATAAGTAATCTCTAAAATCTAAATCGACAACTTAATAAGACAGCATTGAAAGATTTTTAAATCCTAGGATTAAAAGTGAATTTTACCTTATTAACGCAAGTTTTTTTCCCTAATTACAAAAACGTCTACCTTTAGTGTTGAAATTGTCATTAAAAGTGTCATCATGTTTTAAGACGGCTGGAGAAAAAATAAATTTCATGGAATACTAGAATACTTTTTTCGATTATGTGATGGTTTAGCGGTTCACAAAAATCACATTGTGTTGTGCTTCTAAACTGTAATTAATATCCATTAGTAAGTATTAGGTACAACTTAATAATTACCCAATGTCTAAATAATATAAAAAACAAAGAAAAAACGTCTTTAATGTTTTTTGAAAATATTTACTCTTATGGTACGCTAGTTTATACCTCACAATATGCAAAATGTTGAAAAAGCTATTCCGAGGTTAGGTATATCACACTTCCCGGATTAAGAATATTGGAATATTTAAAAATATCGATTTGATTGGAGTAAGGAGGGCATGATAGGTTGTGTACTGAAATAAGAGAGCTTAAACATGTAACCCTCAAACCGCATCAGCCCCATTATGTATTCGTCGCATCACGTCATTAGCAGACGCAGTTTTTCGTTTGTCATGAATCAAGTGTAAAAAAATTCTATGAAATGGATTTCTGTCTCAGAAAGTAACATCAGCAAAAGTGGTTCAATTAGGAATGGATCACCAATAATCTTTCTCATCCCCAGTTGTGTGAGGCACACTAAAAAAAGACAGTTTGCTTGTCCAGCGCCTACCAGAAGATTTTTGTTGATTGCACCATATAATTTTTAAGTGTGATTCGTATTTTATGGGTATTCTGTTATAATTACTGTTTACATTATTGTAAATATGTAAATCTAGATTTCATCTTATTGTAATGGCTCACAATAATATTTAATTTCTGAGAACAATTGTGTACGAAATTTAATGAATTTTGCCCATCAACAAAACATTTCATTATGTTTTTTACGCTGTAAAAAAAGTTCGGTCAAGGTTTAACCACTCTAGAAATTGCTAAAAAATGTTATGTGACATGGCTAGGATTAGCATAAAGCACAAAGATTTTGTAAACAATTACTTTAATTGAACGAATGAATTAAATGAGAATTTCACATCAGTGTGAGAACATGATATACAAAATGAAACAGTGTAATTAATTTGGAATGTACCATACCTACAATTAGTGTTCCTTGATATGGGTAACATGTATGTAGTCTGGCAAATATTTAGAAACTTTAGTCAGTGTCAATAACAAGGCGTTTTCGGGACTGTATTTAAACTTTAGTCGGTTATCTCCAGGTCGTTTTAGTCTGTTGTTAAAGCATCAGCTCTAGAAAGCGTGTATTTAAATGTAAATTTTTGTGTAAAAAAGAACATTATTTTTTCGAATTATCTCGGTGTTTCTGCTGTGTTCCCTGCGGAAATAATTATACTGATTAGAGAAATGAACGAAACGGAGAATTGAAATAATTTGTTTATCCGTTTTTAAGAGTTACTCGACTTGAGAACACCAAACGAAATTAACAAAATATCCGAAGCATAATAAATGTCCTGAAATTGTTGCCTCTCCATTACTAATCGCTTTGTCTGTCATAATCAAATGAAAGTTCGCATCGTTCGCTTCATCAAAACCGTTAAAATTCGCGTGAAACGAGATGGGACGTGCAACAGTTTTTGTTTGTAACGAAGTGAAAGCTATCAGATTAGAGCAGCACGCTTAGAGCTGGAGGAAGGTTAGTTTAGTATTCTATTCATGCAGGTAAATAGGAAGAGAAACTCATAATGGAGGGTTTGGTGGCAATTAATGGGGCGTCCATGATTAAAACAGATTCAAACACATGGTGTGGCGTCGAGTTTCCCATATCGTAGCTTAAAAGCTCCCAAGTCCAAGTCTTGGGGTCACCTAATGGATGTGTAACCGCACTGGATCGATCAGATCGCTTGATGAACCCAGATTTAACCAGTCACCAGATCGTGCTTTTCCATGGGATTTTGGTCGCCTGATTTTGCTAATTTGGGCAAAGACAAGGCTCGAGGCTCATCTGCATTTGCTGGCTGGACCGGGTTTACCAAGGCAAATTGAACTGTCCGAAAAGTGCCACAGGTTCTCATCGAATAACTGCATAAATAAAGACAAACTAACAAAAATCCCAGTTGGGTGTATGTATATTATATATTACGATATTTATTATTTTGAGTCAATCAATTAAGTGTTAAAATTATCAGATGCATATGAGGTTTTTACAAAGTAGAATTTAAAACACTTACGAGGAATTTGAACCCTTTCTGTTGTTTCCACTTTAACATTACCCACCATAGATGATTTTTTTTTCCTTTGGGTATAATAATTACTAAAAGAAACGTCTACATATCAGTAACATTTTTACATAAACGCATCGTGGCGCGTCCTTATAAGCATATGCATTTAAACTACATGTGTTAAACTGGGCACAAAACATTTTTTTTCTGGAACACATGTTTAGGATTATAACTTAATTTGGATGGTTTAATTTTAGTTACTGTAAAACTTTGCAATTCTTTTTAAACGCATTTTGATTTTTAGTGTCTAAATTTTTGTTGATACTGATAAGAGATAATTATTATTATTATTTAAATATGACTACATGTTGTCAAGTAATCGTTTATGTTTCGTACCTCTCATATCGGGTCCACAAATAAGCCCAAGCAAGGAATTTTGTTTAAAAATAAATGAATAGAAAATTAAAAAATTACAACAAAATCTCCAATATCACGAAGTCATGGAGCACAAGTAATAAAATAATATAAAGACGATAGAAACAGTCGAGTTCGTTCTATTGTTTCAAAATTGCAAATCGTATTTCTACATTTGATGTTTCACCAAATTTTTGAAATTTGAATTGTGACTTTAAAGGAAACAAATATTTCTAGACATAAACGAGATAAACCAAGGGTATGTAGTTGGGGATACGTGTTGTTAAAACCAAAATTTAAGTTTTAAAAAAATTGAAAAAACATGAATAAACAAGTGGTTGTCCAAACATGATTTAAATTGTTTATTATAAAGAATGTACCAGCGAGACCTCGAATAAGGAGAGATCTGCTTTATCTACATAAATAGAACTACAGCACTTCCTTCCACAACGAGAAAACACCAAATTTTATGTGAGAGTAATTAAAAAAAGTTTCAGATGAAAACTAGATGAAAATGTGAACTTGTTGCCTCACTGTTGTAAAAGTACCTAATTAAAACATTCATTTATGACTACAAGATGATTCACAATATTTGTTGAACTTTATCCAGTATTATTTATTTTGTCTGTATGAATTCCTTGCGTTATTTTTAAAAACATTTAGCCATATGTTTAATAATCAATATTCTGAATGTATTCAGGACTAAAATTTCTTGTTTTCTTTTCAGGTAAGCAAGTACTTTTGAAAATCTAACAGTCTGCAACAGCCGCACCACACCATCGGTGATTTTAATTGCCGTAATCGTTCAACCATGTGGGTAAGGGTAAGATGTAACCGCGGCATAGTTCTCCGTCATTTATTGATATAAGAAAATAAAAAATTATTAATAAGTATGTGATTTGTAATTCAGAATATTTACTACTTGTATAGAATTTCTTAATCATTTTATACATTATTGTCAACACAAATTTACTTTGTAAAAAGTCTACAAAAAATTTGATGTATTTTTTTATCCGTAATTTTTGATCGTTACTTTTTCTAAAACTTAATGATAATGTGAACTAAAGGAGACTGAAAATTCAGTCCTGATTAGGAAAATCTAGTTTAATTTTATGTAGACAAAACTTCCTTCGCCCCTGAAACACAGTCAAATAAATCCTGTCTCTATTAAATTGTATTGTATACGCAAATATTATTTTTCTCTAATGCCTTTAAATACCTTAAAATAAAAAAAATGTATTTCTGAACAACGTCGCATATCGAAGCATTTATTTTCTAAAGGTGACGAATAAGTATTAATGTAAAAATATGGATACACTCAGTTATTATTAAACCGCAAACAAAGCCTAATATTTCAAACAAAATTTAGTTAACAAATTTTAAGGTGACGTCATCAAGTTTTTGGAAGAGATGAGCAAATTAAATTTGATTATGGATTTACTCTGCAAAATTTCCGAGCCATGGTTTTTGTAAATTATAATCGTAAAATTTTGATATTTTTTTAAACCTGGATGGATGACATTAAAATAGAGATGAATTAATAAATCAGAGATACAAAAGCAATTTTTTTGTACATTTTAAATAGGATTTACTTACCAAGTTTGAGATTAGTTTTCCTAACATAAATTTCAGTAAAAACCGGTATAAATAAATAAGTAGTTTTGGAGATTATCTGCCTAATAAAATCGTCAATAGACACGACAGGTCAGAACTAAGTAGGAGTCTTGGTAGTGCAATGATCCTCACGCCTGTCTGGCAGCTGGGAGACCTAGGGGTCGAATCCCAGCGAAAGCGCCCCGCTTTTTCTGTTCCTACATAATTACATAGCTTACGATAGGAAAGTGAAAATATAATTCGCAATGTGCAATGTAGGAATCATCAACATAGAGACATCGTGTTGAAACCTACAGGACTGAAGTTCTTATAAATCAATACTTGTAGAACTGTTCAGCAATAATCTCATTTTACTAATAAATTAATTTTGGAAAGAAGATTGAAATAAATTATTATTTCACAAATTTAATACAACCACATCTATTGTATAATAATAATTCTTCGTAATTAGAGGTCGGAGACTTTACAACCTCTCAATATTTTTCTAGTTACGTCAGTGGTGAGAAGTTTTAACATTCTGAAATGCTAATAAAAGCTTCCACTGACACCTCGGCCTATAGTAACTTTTCTCAAACACGTTCTTACATTAAAATTACCTACCTACAAAGCTATTCATTTTCTGTAGAACTGTAACATCGGAAAACCTGATGTAGCCAGAATTACCAAGTCACACTTTTTCATTGGAGGAGCTCCTGATTTTACTAATTTAGGCAAAGACAAGGTTCTGAACTCATCTGCATTTGCTGACTTGACCCGGGTTTACCAAGGCAAATTGGGCCGATTGAAAAATGCCACAGGTTCTTGAACCAACTGCATAAATAACGACAAATTCGCACAAATCACATTTGAATATATTATTTACGGTCGAGATTGGAGACGCGAATTTGAAATTCGCATTCGTAACATCTTGATTGGATTTGGTAAAGTCACTTCCCGACAAACTTTAAGAATGTTTTATAATTAATGCCAAGCGGAGTGTAGGTTATTGAAGTTTTCCAGATATTTTTCGTCGGTTCGGTACGTCGTCGCTTCCGGCGTTACAAGTAACGCCAACTTCGGAAATATAAAGTTGTGGAGTTTTAGCTTAGCTGCAAGGTGTCGTCTATATATGTAGCAAATATAAACTTCTTGCTAACTAAATTTAGAATTCTATTCACTAGTACGACACTGTATTTCGGAAGATTGGCGCTCGGGATAATTCAGCGGGAAACTTTCGAACAAAATAAAACAACTACATTTCGGGACAAAATAAGGTAAGATTTTACTTCCGGGTAAACAAATATATAAATAAGTGAAATGTTTAGAAATCAAACGGAAACAGAGAATTTAAAACTTCATAAACGTTACGTTTCTTTTATTTAAGGTGATTTAACTATTGTGCGACGGTGACTTAAATAATACAACGTCCTTCCCCATGGGCAATTAAATTCAGCGTGCATGTGGCTGTGGGATGACGAATAACTGTCAGACCCAAATGACAAGAGAGAAGAAGGTGTAAATATTCACTTGTGTGGTATGCGTCACATGCATATTCTAGTTAAACACGAGGAGAACTTAACTAAATTAGTAGGTAAAATACATGCATGTACTCTTATTAATGTGTCAAAAAATTGGTCGAAAGTTTTTTCGCAAAAAAAAATCAAAATTGTTTAATAGTTTACATTTTAATTTAGTAACTACAAAATTTAATGCTTTACATTCTTGCAGACATTTTGAGGTTGTCATAAGCATAGTAAATAGTTAATAATATTTACCTGCTTAGGTAATTTCTAAAAAAAATGGATGACATCAACTAAAAATTAAACTGGATAAATCGAATCTAAAATATGCAAAATAATCTACGGTTCTCACTGGTTTCATATGTTTTTAAACTGCTTATACACGATATCCCCAAAAAATTCAGTTTATTTTATTGATTAAATCAATAACTGATTACCTTATTTTCCTGTAATTCTGCGAATATAATAGTCTTGTCATTAGTATATCGATGTACCTATTCAAATCTGTCCCACCTAAAAGGCGATGCGGTCATCAAAATTTTATTAAGAAAAACTGACTTGTAAAACGTTAACATAGTTTTTTACCTGTTGCTTGACAGTCCACACATATCTTTATTTTAACTTGTAGGATTTATAATAAAAAATAAAATTTGCAATGTCAAATTTTATAATTTATCTAAGCAACTGGATGTTTGACTGTATTTCAAGAGCGAGAAACGTTCTGTTTAAGTAACTTTACGTAAACGTGGGTATTCGAGTAAAAATGCTGAATTATTTTATTTGTCTGAATAAAGTATTGACTATTGCACTACCACAACGAAAATAATTTGTTTAGTATTAATGCTACTAAGTAAGTTGATTAACAAATGCAGACCCAGTTACATACCAACAAATATGATTTATTTATTCTACAGCAACAAGTTAATACAATATTACGATTAATTTTAGGTTCTAGATACGTTGGTATGTAAAAAAATGCTAACAACAAGAACAAATTATCACAATATGCCAAAAGCATTCAAGTCTAGACTATAATGAGTACGCATTTCAAAAATTGGTGAACATTTTTTTAAATTTAAGCGAAATGTTGGCAGATAGGAGCAGGCAAGGAAACAAAATGCCAATTTTGGCACACAATGTGGCCTTGATTCCTATAAGATCGAGATAATCTGTTGAAAAGTGATTTCCTTTTTACGAAAATTCAAGGAAGCTTCGGTACGTCTGGTGCGTAGTTTTCAAATTCATAATATGATTCTAGAAACCAATATATGGTGAAAAAAACCTTCGTACTTCGAAACTAAAGGTTAGTCGAAAGTTGTTTCAACAGAAGTCCCCTCGCTCCTGAAATACAATAAAACATATCCAGCATTTTCGATTTTTTCTTTGAACAATTTTGTGATGACGTCATCGACATTTTTGTAACGACCCGGTATATCTACTTGGATTGGTGCAGAGTAATACTAAAAAAATAATGGTATCGTATTCCCAAAATTATTTGGGAAAATGGAATGCACCGTTCCTGATTTAATCAATAATAGTTATTTGTTTAACAAGGCTGGAAAATGCAGTTTTGGAAATTCGAGGAAATTGTTGGAAGCCGAGCCCGGAGGGCGAGGCTTGCAATTTACGAGCATTTCCAAAAAATTTTCGAGACGTGTAAAACACAACATTTTGTGCGCCGACAATTTATTATAATTATTCATTTTGACTTGTGTTTGAAATAACCGTATGAAATAACAAACATCTTTTTAGGAAAATTTTATTATTTTGAAAATAGTTTGAATTGAAGATTAAAAATTGAAATCTCATAATTTCATGTAAACTGTGAATTGTGATTTTGTGAAAGTGTCAATAAGAAATGAAACCACCCGCGTATATTAAACAAGCTGCACAAGACGCTGTAAACAGGTTATTACCGTCGAAATCTTCACAAAAATACTGGCGGGAGTATGAAATATTTCAGCGATGGTGTGAAGATAACTTGTGCAAGAATGCTCTGAAGTATGAATTAATACATGCACGGAAATTCAATTAATCAATTAATGCGCCACACACCTGGTCTGCCCAAATTTTATATTAGTTTTTCCTTTAGCATAATAATGCACTCTCATGCATTCAGTCATATTTTCGGAAGTCAATAATTAGCACAAAAACCCACAACGACCTAAACAACACACTAAACAGTTCCACTTCATAGGTTCCACTTGCAAATTCCAAACACATTTGACACAACTGACATGATGTAGTGATGCCAATCGGCAAAATAAATCTAACTATTTTAACTGTCACGTTTGATTGCCTAGACTTCCAAAAGATGATTTTCTTCCCGCAATTGAGTAAGACAAACGCTATGAAAAATGACGGAGGCGCACAAAATAAATTGTCTCATTCATTAATTTTTTTGAGCCACCTGTTTAAGCAAATCTAAAAAATATAAATGCAGTGATAAATCAGAGGTAAACATTTATCATATTTTGCACATTTTGGGCAGAATATATTTGGCAAAATTTTGAGGTGGGGTCGTCAATTTTTTAGGGGAGATGAGGAAATACATTTTGATGAAAAAATTATCATGCTTATGATAACTTCAAAACATCTCCAAGGTTTCAAAGCATTCGGTTTTGTAGTTCCTGATTGTATCCATAAAATAAATTCATGCATTAATCAATTCTTTTGAGTCACCCTTCAAATCCAAAAAACATGAATGGAATGATAAATTACAAGTGCAGACTCATCATATTTTGTATAATTTAGATGGGATTTTGGAAGGCATAAGTTTTATTTTGATTAAACATTTATCATGCTTGTCATAACTTTAAAACATCTGCAAGGCTTCAAAGCATTCGGTTTTGCAGATCGAAAATTGAATTGCAAAATGTTGTTCTATAATTTTGATTTTATTTTCTAAAAATCTGGACGTTTGTAATAAAAACTCAATACGGAATTATAAACGAAGTACATGTTATTTCAAACAATTTAAAACCCATTTACTATTCATAATTTTGAAGTGATAACATTATTGATGGGGAGGATTAGACCAACTTTGGTTAGAGTTTTACCATCTACATGAGATTCCTATTATAAATACAAAGTTTGATAACTATCAGCCCAGTACTTTCGGAGATTATCTGTTTAATAAAAATCGGGACCGCAGACGGACAGACAGACGGACAGACAGACGGACAGACAGACGGACAGACAGACGGACAGACAGACGGACAGACAGACGGACAGACAGACGGACAGACAGACGGACAGACAGACGGACAGACAGACGGACAGACAGACGGACAGACAGACGGATAGACAGACGGAAACTGATGGCTTATTTATTCGTACTCTAGGGGTCATGAAAGGTCGGGAAAATGTAAAAGTGATGTTGATCTGAACTTCTGGGGTAAGCCCAAGAAATGCTACTGAAACATGTGCAACTACTAATGAAAATAATGGGACGTAATGTCAAACGGACGTAAAAGTAGAGAGTCGGCCGACGGATTTTATTACAATACTTCCTGAGCGTAAAAAGGAAAGGGTCGAAGTTCGGCATCGAATCACAATCGTTATTATACCTTGCAAATATTTTTGCGGACAAACTGAAAGTGGATTCTTACACTACAAGCATATGACACATGAGTATATTTTTGTGTAACATTCAAATCATTTTAGAATACCATTCATTAGAATGACGTCATCAAATTGTTGGTGGGGATGATTAACCAAATTTTGGTTAGCATTTAACCATCTACATGATATTTTTAATAAACGTACAAAATTTGACAACAAACCGTCCAGCGGTTTCGTAGATTACGTGTCTAATGAAAATGGAAACAGACAGACAGACAGACGGAAACGGGAGATTACTTTTTTCGTACTGTAGGCGTCATGAAACGTTGGCCATTCGTCCGATGGACTTGATTACAATACTTCCCGAGCCTAAGCGAAAGCTAATACTTAAAAACCCCTGGCACAAAAAATTAACTGTTTAAAATTAGTTGGTGGGACGTTTGACATGTTATCCCCACCTTCGCGTGAACCGAGCTAATTCTTACAGCTCCAAGTGTGCTATGATGACGATCTTGGTGTAACTACTATCATCAAGCATAGCTAAGACCCCTACCGATTAAGCTAGGTTTCAAACAAAAAACCTCAGTGGAATTGGTCCATCAGTTTGGGAGCTACGATCCCACAGACAGACAAACAGGCACACAGACAAAAGGCTTATAACACTTCTCTTTTTAGGTCGAGAGCTAAAATGTTTCTTATTCACCACTCAATACTCTATTCTATACACGGAATATACAATTTTTACTCAAATAAAGCTTCTGTGTTATCGAATAATATTCTTTAATTTTTTAATTATCTAAGATATTATTCGGCTCCTATTGTTAAAAGAAAATTTCTTCCCTAAAATATTTTTACGACTGAAATACTAGAATACATTTTTGTCTCATTTCCATTTCTTATTAAAAAGTTAAATTTTTAAGCGAACTGCTCCTTTCATAATATAGAAAGTTAACACACCGAAGAACACAGAATATTCACTGTGAACCAACACTCCACTGTTGATTGTCGTAGACGTATTTCTAATTCCTTTATAGCAATTTGTTATTAATCCTTTAAAAAAAAAACAAAATGTCTGCCTATAAACCTTGGAGTTAAAATTCGTTTTCTTATTTAAACGAACAGTTTACGGAATTAAAAACATAACAAAACAAAGAAGTTTATTTATAGCCAAAACAACAATCAGTAACCCAGAATCAGATGATACAGGATTCAGTGCTTTTTAAATTCGACTGTTCCACAAGGAGGCAATGAATTTAAAATCCATTTCCCTTCAGTACTCGTTGTATGAAATACGTAGCGTAGATACATAATTTTACACACAAACAGCTGATTGCTGAGGTTGAAGATGAAACGAAATAACTAAATTGTTAATTTAAAATTATGTTTAAAATTTTGGCGTACTGCAGTAATGTGCAAACCGTAATAAATAACATTAAAATATGTATTTGAAGAATAATATAGTGCTAAAATGACTTCATATAAATAATTTCCATATAACATGAAGATAACAAATTTTACTACTGAGAAATCTCTAACTCAAAAAAAAATTTTTTTAAACTTTGAATGTGATTAAGATTCTTTGCAACCGTTTTCACCTGAAGTGATTGTTATCAAACATAATCAAGAACCATCCTGATAAATTCTATTCATCCCTTTGGGAGCTACAGACAAACACAGAGAGACAGAGATACAGAAAGACAGACAGACAGACAGACAGATAGACAGATAGACAAAAGCTTCAAATTTATGAGACCCCTCTTTTTGCCTCTTGGATTAATAAAACGAACTCTCTCAGTTGAGATTTCTCTAACTTCGGCTAACTCACTCACCTTTATTTCTCTATCTGCCAAAAGCCTATCATGAAGTTTGTCAATGATTTCTGGAATGACCATAGTTTTTGAACGTTCAGAACGTGGTGTCTTCAACTGATATTGTCCAGCACTTGAACTCATTATTAACCCAAAGACGAGTCGTTTCATAATAAGAATATAAAACGCCCAGTTTAGGAAAAAATTTTCCGGGGATTTCTTTCACAATTTTGCCTATCACAAAGAAGAGCTTTATTTTTAAAAATCACTCAACTCAGTAGGACTCGAATAATTCTTAAACAAAAAATTACTGACAGAATGACTTGCTCGATGTTGTAGAAACGTCACCTATCGGAAGCCCCCTTGAAGTCAACATATGAAGTTATTGCTTTTCTTTTCTTTCATTCTTTTCTTTCATTCATCAAATCATATCTTGACTAAACCATTCGCTTGGGAGCTACGGTGCAACAGACATCAGCTGATGTGATTATCAACAAACATAGCTAAAAGCGATCTCGATAAAACCAGATTTTAAACGAACAAAAAAAAAACGCACTGAAATCGGTTCATCCGTTTGAGACAAATACACAATCAGAAAAAGAAAGATGTCAAAAATATGACACCCCTTCTTTTAGACTTTTGCGTCTAAAAAAGGATGGAAGGATGTAGAAAACAAATACCGCAAAATCGAAAATACAGCTTTGTATAAAACTAGCAAGTGAACTAAAATTAAGAGAAGTGTCCAAAGAACTACTCGTATTATTTAGCACAGATTTGCATTGGTTACGATATCTATTTGTTATATGAGTACCAACCATGTATACATTTATTTCATCTAAAATTTAATTTCTCTCTGTAAGGCACAGTTTTAAAAATAATGTTGTTGTAATGTTGTTGCAACGTTGTATAAACCGCTGTCAGCAACTTTTGAATTTAGTGTGCTCACAGAGTATGGAAATTTAGAAGTATAGTTATCAAAAGCGCTAGGACGAGTTAAATGTATTGTAACTTGCAGATATATGGTGTTCGTAATTATGGTCTAAAATTGCCTGCAGCTATAAAAACTGCCTATAAATAGTGGTTCGTGCGGTTGCATGCGTTTTCCAGAATCAGAGGTGGACTAATGCGTTTTCCAGAATCAGAGATGGACTAATGCGTTTGTGTTTTGTGAGGGTCAAGTGTGGTTTAGTGAGTGTTGTTATTTTTAAAGGTTATGAATTTATACAAGGACTGCAACACGATTATTGTTATTGGTGAAATTGAGCTCAGAAATTGAGTAGATTATACGAGTATTATAACGAAAAAGTCGAAATTTATTATTAAATAACTTCTGTACAACGCGGTTTTATTTTATTTCTATAAGCAAATGAGAACGTAAAATAACTTCCAATTACTTAGTTCATTTGCTTTTATAATGATTCATACACTTTTTACCTTAGGAACAGTGCATTTCTAGTACTCTTATGGAACTAATACATATTTTGTGAAAATATTGTGTATATTCTTCCTAGAGTCATATTTTAGTAATGTTCTTCTCCAAAATACAGGATGTTCAATTAGCATCAGGCATGAATGTGTTTCCTGAGGTGTAACGTATCTTCTGAATGCATTTGTATTTTGCATATTTAAGTTCTGTTGTTGCGGAGCCATTACAGCCATCGTCGGGAAATTCTCTTCGTCGCAACGTTCCATTTAGAACTCCACGAGAGTCACGCACTTTACGGAAAGACTAGTGCTTGTAAACCGGAAGGCAAGCCGGGAGACAGGATCTTTCCCCTTTTCCGGTTTATAGCCCAACCCGCAACACCACTCCTTAATCACTGCATTTTAATTCCAGCGAAAATTTTCCCCAAACACAACACCACCAAAGCTTTATGTCCTCGGTTGAATCGACAAATTCTAGGGAAAGCTCCACTAATGGCTAATCAACACATTAATGTTAGCAGCAGAATCTATCTAAGCTGCTTTTGACGTTAAACTCGATATCTCACTAACGACGAAAAGGTTGAACTATCGCGATAAAGAGACAAACGAGGAAAAAATAACCGAGTTTCTGGAACGAGATAGACCCTCATTAATCACGTAGAGCTTATGAATATCTCCCTTCCGGACAGGTGCGAGCTGCAAACTTATCCATTCTTTATGGATTTTGTTTACACGCATTTAATGAAAGCGGTGTTTGTTAGTGAGAGGCGTGATTTTGGATAGTTGGCAATTACTAAAGAAACGACAGGTAGAATATCGCGCAAAAGAAATCAAACGAATCTGAAGTTTTGTGAAAAAATTGCCGCCGGATCACACTTCAAAGGAGCGTACTTTTATGTCGAAATAGAGGGCGTGCTGACGAGGTATCATGTTACGTGCCAAGTGTCCGGGAGTTTCAGTAATGAACCAACTAAAATGTAATTAGAAATAATTAATATGCATTACCTACCTGTTCGAAGCTCGTATATTCGCAGGGAAATATAACCTCTCGAGAAGATACAGTCATTTTATTATCACTAGGAGGACCTACAACGGAAGATATAATTTTCCTGCTTCTTCCTGCTATTGTGTTTACCTACCTATAGCAGGAATCACATTAAATTTAATTACAGAACCTCTGAATTTATTACATTGAGTTTTAATGGAAGCGTGTTGCTTACTTTTAGTTTTGGATATTTATGAACACGCTGAAAATACCAGCATATCTCAAACGTATCTTTAAAATATATATTTCCTTGTGATTGTTAAGGAAAATGTATGTGTACTGAAATAAACAATGAAAGCAAAATCTCCGCAATAGATCAAGAAAAAAGTATGGCATAAGACTTTCCTACAGTATCTACTCATTTCTCATAAGTTTTATAAACTGCGATATTCGCTGTTTCCTATGTTTCAGGCTTTCATACTCTCGGAAAATGAATACAACGTCAAAAAAGTAGAGTTATGTGTCTTCATCCAAACGGCTAAGAAATGTATATATGTATAAAGTATAACCCGTAATCACATAAGTGGGTGAAGCTCATTATGTTATGCAATAAAATTGTGAGAATTGTTTTCAGATGCAAGCAATGAAACAAATGGGTGAAAAACCCATATTTCAATTAAAGTTAATTGTTATATGTAGATATCTATAAGAACTGTTACAAATGCAATAAAGAATTACCGTTCCACCTAAAACTTTCCTGAAAACAAACAGTATGAGTACAACTCACTCTTTACATTATTTCTGATTGTAGGCTACTGTATTGTAAATATAATCTGTGTTGAAGTTGAAGTTAAGAAATAAATAAATAACAAACACTTTATTAAACTAGGTTTATATAGTGTAACTCAAAATGAGGCCACATTTTCTTATAAATTTTTTCTTATGCTTACACTTATCCTTATAACTATGTCTTATAATTATAACACTCACAATCGTTACTTCTTATATTGACAATAATAGAATTTTTCTACAATGTCAGTCAGTGTCATTTAGAACTTTAATTAGTTATGTCGCAACTGAAAAAGAAACGATTTCGATTCTCAGAGAGGGAACGTATAAAATGTTTGAATGCACTATTCGACCTTCTTTGCGAGACTGAATTTACAAACGAAGATGTGTGGAAAAAACTTCATGCAGTCGTAAGTGAAGACGAAAGAGAGCGCTTTCAGAACTGTAGCTTCAAATTATTAAAAGATCATATGTTGGAACAAGTAATAAAATTTAGAAAATTTGATGCCGACGAAGCTACAGAAAGTGGGAAAGAACGGATACAGACTGAGTGGGGCGACGCTGTTAGAAAACTTCTGACTGTCTGGTCGCAATATGAAGATGTAGCACAAATTGACATAGAAAATAAAAAAAATGAACGGGGTAAAAAAAGATGCAGTGGCCAAAAATTCGACGAGGTTATGCCTGCAAAAGCAATTCGCCAAGCTGCTCTGCAAAGTTTGGACAATCCTATTGAAAGTTGTAATAGTGAACAAATATTAGAAACAGAAGCCACTGACGTGGACAATGCAATATTTTTTCACACTATTGACGATTTTAATGACACTGATATTGATGGTGAGCGTGGGGGTCGTGAAGGGTTCAACCAAGAATCTAGCAGGGTTTATACAGCAGCAGCATGAAAGACGAGAAATAGAACTAAAGATGGAACAAGTTTTTCATATTTAATTGAAAAAATGAAACGGGAAAGTCAGCTACAACAAGAACAATTAAGATTTAAAGAAAAGCAACATCAAGATAATATGAAAATTCAAATAGAAGAGTTGGAATTCAAAAAAGCTAAACTTGAGTTCGAACAGAAAAAATGGCAAGAGGAGGAAGAGGGCCGTAAAATAGAAAGAGAAAAAAATGCAGTTTTACACAGATTTTTGGAAAACATTTTAACACAAAATTTAAATAATAAAAATCTGACATAATTTTTGAAATAATTACAGCTTTTAAATGTTTATTTAACAATAACATATTAATTAAAGGTAATTGTTTGATTAAAAAGAAATTATTGAAAATATTCCATAATATCTAGTGATTCTATATCGAAGTATCGAGAAGTTGTGCTTCCATAAAAACATGTATGCGCATTCGTTAGTAATGCAGCCACAATATAATACTGACCTATTGGTTGCAGAAAAAGTTTTTGATTTTTTTTAAAATCAACAAACGCAAATTGCGTTGTTATTTTACCAAAACTCCATTCTACGCATTGGCGTATTTTGGACATTTTGGTATTAAACATTTGTTGCTGCTCTGTTAAATTATGATTAGAAAATGGTCTTATTAATTGTTGCACTAATGGATACCCTTCGTCACCGTATAAACAAAACTGTGGGCAATGGAGCTTCATTTGCTCTAAGATTTTTGAATTTTTAAGGATAAAAGAGTCATGTCGTCTGCCAGAATACGGAGGACTTAAATGTAAAATGATACCGTTTGGAACGGTGATTGATTGGAATTTCAGACAATGTATTCTTTTATGTCCGCTGTAAACTTCTTTTTGAAATTTTGATGGTCTACAAATTGCCCGGGCAGTACCATCGATAAACCCAATGCAATTTCTTAAAGGAGCACCTTTCTTATGTACGAAGGCAGCCACCTCTGCGAGAAAACCTTGCGTTAACCATATGTTTTTATCAAAATTTAATAATAACTTGGCCCATTTCTTGAATATAAAAGTAACAACAAACTTTAAAATTTTACTGATTGACGAAAAATGTAATCCAAATTCATCTTGCAATCCTTTTAGTCTGTTTGGGTAAGAAAATCGTCTTAAAACGAGACATAATCCTGCAAGACCTATAAATGAAGAGTGTTTAAAAATGCGGAATTTCTTCTCGATTGTAGATAATAATAAACCTTCAATGACATGACCATCTGGTGTAACCCATTTTGCAGGCATTTGCAAAGCTTGATGTAATTTAATTATATGTTCTTTTTCAAATCGAAAAAGAAAACGAAAGTTTTCTGGCGGAATACTATTCATGTTGAATTTAACACACGTATATGAATAACGCTTTTCTGTTAACTCTTTTTGTATTAACTGATGCACTAAGTAGTTCTGAACATCTTCTGTATTGCCAAAAGTAGCCAAAATTTCTAAATTATTCATGGGCAAAATGAATCAATTTGCGTGACAGAAAGTCAGTTCTGCTTGTCAATGTAAGGTTCTAAGCCGTCAGCATAACTGTTACAATTTATACTTATAACTATAATTATAAATTATAATTGTAAGCATAAGGAAAACTTTATAAGAAAAGGTTTTCGCAAACATGCTATTTTTTTCACTATTATTCCACGGTAAAGACGTAATTTTCGTCACTCTGCGTGTGTAAAAAGTATTTCATCTTTAAAGTAGTTAGAAAGAACGTTGTCTAGAAACAGCGTCCCGTAAATATCTTTTATTTTATGGCGTTAAATGGTTATAATAAATTCAGCAACAAGCTCGCTGTACACTAAACAACCTCATTGAATATTTTATCTGTGGTTTTCTCTAACCGTAAATTTACCCTTCTGCAAACTTGATGCACTAAGAAAATACTGATGTGGTCCACAACATTTTCGCAATATGTTTAGTTTACAGAGTTCTAAACTAAAAACAAACACAGGTAACAGCTCTATATAAGCACTAATTACGTCATAATATAAATGCAAGAACAAACTTTCTGTTTATTCAATACGCGAATACGCCACTCTAAAACTAACAGTGCGATCGATTTTTATTATTTTGCCGGTGTTATAAATGTGCTTACTTGTGAGTTTCTAAAAATCTCCAGACAATCATAAAAAGAACGAGGTTTAAAATTACACAATAAACAGAGAATTGAGCTTTTGAGGCTTTGTTATAGTCGCATTTTCAGCTGGTCAATGCGTGATGGTGAACAATATATTTCTTAGAGCAGCTCTCATGAATCAAAGGGGCTGTTGATTCGTATTGGGTGGAGGATTTGTCACAAATGTATAGGCTTGTGTGGAAAATTTGTCACGTTTTTATGTTACGATAATTTATAGGATATTTTTCTGGACTCACTATTGAATTTTATCGTAGAAATATTTTTTCCGACATATACAAAACAGCTTTTTGTGCAAAATACTTTTAGGGTGCTTATAGTCATAAAATAGAGCTTTGTAACACCCATGCGTTCTGCCGTCTTGATTTTTAACTGTTTTCTATTTTGTTAAGCTCTAAACAGAATAAGAAGTACGTGCCGTCAAATAGTTTGTTTTAAGTTGTCTAACTTGTAACATGTCTGTAATTATTTAGTTTGTTACTTTGTAGCTGGGAAGAATATGACGCGTCTGCCTTCAACATTATTATTATGACAGGTGGAAAGACTAAATGTAAATAGGGGTTTCGCTGTGTAGGTTGGTGAAGTTTGCTGCACTTTCATGAAACACAATTTACGTCTTAATTCAGAAACATTTCCACTTGGGTTATTATGAAAGTTTGGAAGTAAATGCATCCAAGATGATGAGCTGTTACATGAATAAGATTATTTCGGCAAAGCCTGAATAAGGTGCAAAATTTGCAAATTAGTCGATTTTCTCCAACTTATACTATCAAATCAAAAAACAGTAGGTCAGCTCTTCTGGAGCAACAAATCAGGGAACGGAAAATCAATGCTGTCAAACCGTTATTGCAGCTGCTAGAGTGAAAGACGCTCATTTTATTTTTCTCTTTCCTCACATTCTTTTACTTATTCTTATCGATTGGCTGACATTTACAAGTCAGTATGTGCTTAATTGCGTTATGGTGGGAATTTTCAAAATTGCCAAGCATTCTAATTCGTTTTAGGTATGAAATTGCATGCGCTCTAACCCGCATTCATATTTTATAATAGAACGGTGTCTTCCAAAGGAGTATGTGCATTAGGTAATCGCTTTAGTAAATTCCTCGAATTCCGCAATTGCGCTCTGAGGTGCTGTATTAATACATTTTACGATGCGGTAACGTAATTCGTATAATTATTAAACGAGTAATTCTAATTTAACACTGTGCAGGATATTACTGTTACGAAACTTTCCGATAATAACGCACGTAAACAAATTTAGCTGCTTGATGATGCGGTTACAAATCCTTAACGGTGTTGGTTTACAAAATTCGAACTCGAAAATTATCACTTTCAGTTTTGTTCCAATTCGTATCATTGCTTTTAAAGATTACTTTCATTTATCCGTTACAAACATTAAAATTAATCGTATTTAAAAGACAAAATTATCAAAAGAGAGTCATTTCATTGGCTTTGTAACAAATTGTTGATTCAGGAATTTTTCTGTCCTCATTTACATAAATCAATAGGTAGGTGCTGAAAAAAGAGGAGCAGGACGAATTTTTCATGTCTTAATAAAGTCGAACGTACGAAACCGATTTATATTCATTAGTGAAGGTTTAGAGCTATTTTGTTTCGCCCCACCTGACTGACCTTCCTAACTGTTGCCCTTCCCATTTATCATGTGTGCTGCCGTCCTGTTGGGTTTTTACCAAATTAAGGAATTCGCACAGGAAAATCGAAAGCTTTTCAGTGCCGAAGGTCGCTGCTGATAGCCATCGACGTCGTTAGTTGCTATACGGAGTAAAACCAAAAACTCTATATAATTAAATATTACTCAACGAGGTACTTTCTTGAACGTTAATGGATTTTGTTGTATGGCTATAGATTCTGTCAATACATTGCTTATTTTTGGAGATTTCTACATTATTTCCAAGTTAAGTAGTGGCATATCACGGAGCTATCGGAAAAAGCACTTTGAAAAAAATTGAAGTAGAAATCATAACAACTTAGATGCTGTTCTTTAGAACGTCGTTCCGCTCTACGTGGAAGGTGAAATGGGAATCTAGCTTTTAGGATAAACGATAACCTACGAGAGATAATGGTGATTCAGCTTTCCATTAACGTAACATTTTACTGTAGTAGGATAAGTCAGTCTTATATTTTTAGAACACTTAGAATACCAAGGAATCAAAAAACCGCTATTAAGCTTACACCAATAATTTTAATTTTTAAAGTTCATGGCAGTCAGTTTTATATACTTAGTTTTATTTATGTTTATATCAAAGCTAATATATTTCAAAAACAGTAACTTAAATGACCACTAACTTCAGCAATAGGAAGTTAAATGAAATAAATAAATAATTATGAAGATGTAAAAATGAACCTGGATAATTTAGGTTATTTAACTCCCCTTTTTCTGTACAAAGCTTGGAATGAGTATTTATGGCAATAATCATTTTATAGCGACATAGAATGCAACCGAGCTTATTTTCGAGCAAATGACACATTAACAAATTTATTAGCTTTTTGTGCTAAAAACGAACTATTAAATTGGTATGCTAAGACATAAACATATAAAATTGGTTAAATGTTATTTCGACAGAACTTCCCTGGTCCCTGTTCAGTCCAATATATCCGGCTTATTTTAAAAATGATAAAATTTGATTTTGCGAAATTTTACATTTTTTAACATCTATATCTATATAGATAATACCAATAAAATTTACCAGTGTAAGAAACGAAAAGAGTCTACGAGGGGATCGAATGCGCGACCTACGCGTCGGACGTCACCGACTATAACCACTGCGCCAGTCAGTATTTGTGCGATAACTCCATTTATATTACTTAGTATAACACATTGTTATAAAATTTCGATATTTTGAAAAAATTTGGATGCCTAAGGAAAAACCTCAAAGCGAATTCATAAACCAAAAATGCAGAACTATATTATTTTATAACCTTCAACTAATTCTCTACAAATTATTGGTGAGCTCTATAAATAAAGTGGAAGTAATAATTTAACAAATCTGTTATGATGTTCATGATGTTAAGTACATATTTTATTTTTGTAGGGTAATAAATTTCAAAGTTTCGATAACATAGTATATAACCTTCTCTAGACACTCCTTTTTAAAGACTCGAGTCTAAAGATATGTTTATAAAATTTGTTACAAAATGTACAATTAATACTAGGTTATGTTTGCGGTTTTACTTGAAAATCCAAAATTCCATTGTACTAAAAATGAAAAAAGGTTTGAGAAAGTCTGTGATGTTTCTTCGACCGCGTGAAATTTGCTTTTTTTGTCAAACTGCAATCCTAAGTACCTACTGTATCGAATTAATTTTATATTTTTAGAGGATAGTGAATACAGCTCAGTGATTAAATTGGCTAAATCCGTCGAACACAAATTCACTTTGATATCAAAGTACTTTAATTAACAGAATATCATTAATGCCATCGATAGTTTTTGGTGTGAGTTTAATTTCGCTTCGACAGTCTATTTTTAGAACACGGCTCTTATCGATCACAAAATTTTCAGCTCTCTCTGTTTTGCTTTGTAAGGAAGTAAGAAAAATGAACCTCCTTTTCTCTACAACAGTCCTAAAATTGTCATTCAATAACAGGCTTTTATTATGAGTAACCAATAAAAATTATTTGAGTCCATCAACTGAATTTTTTATTCACTTTAAAATTATGTGCTACTTAAAACGTCGGTGTAAAATAGGCTTAGGTAATCTAAATTCTACAAGCAAATATGGAAGCACATGTTATAAAACTTTGCTCCAACACGATGCAAATATTAAACATTTTGTATTGGTAATTCTTTGACTTCCATGTATAAAGTAGAAAGTTTTCAAAGGCATAACCAGTATCTTCCGCTGATTCTTTTTACAATATTTGTAAAATTGTTTCCTTTCACTGATTGCTTGTGATGTTATTTTGTCAAGAACAGAACGGGAAAAATCAAACGAAGATGAAAAGAGACGTAAGGCACAACAAGTATTCGAATTAAACTATTAAAATCAATAACACCTTTATTTGCAGATCTCAAGTTCGCGTATTTTAGCTTAAAATCTACCAACAAAGGACGCATTGAGTTCAACCATTTCAATAGATCGAAGACGACAAAGTCGCAAGCCCTGAGGATTAATGCGGTTCCTTTGATGTTATTCTTGCTTGTGTGTAGCTGGTAAGTGGTACCAAACGTGTTGGCCACTACAAACGCAAGGACGAATTCACTCGCGCAGTGTCTTGGACACGCCTGAATATCTAACATATATGCATATATAGGTATATGGACACAATTGCTGATACGAGAGAAGTCTATTTTAAATGTTTGGATGTTTTAACTTTGTATGCATGGGAGAATGACCTGATTTACGGACTTCTGAAGGAAATCTGTTTATGGACCATATAGACTAAAATTGCATGAAAAAGTTTTTAATATATAAACTTTTAATTTCCAAAAGTTCTTTTATCACCCGCGCAGATATTGTTGTCGAAGATTCTCCTTAGTTATCAACTTGGTTTCTTTTATTTTATCTTCTTTTGGTCAAAGGTAGAACGACTCGATCGTTTTCAAATCGATCATTTTATCACTGACTGGACGTTGAACTGAACGTTGTTTTATTCACGCTAAATTTTCATCTAACAATCATGGAATGTAATACTGCATGAACGAAAATGACTGATTATAATTATAAAAGCCAAATCAACAGTCATTAATAGATCACTGGTCAAATAGTTACTACCTAATTTTTTCTCAAGAATTCTGTATAATAAGTGTATAACTTTATTAAACGTTTTCAACATTAAATTACGATACGTGAAATTAACTGATCACATATCGAAGCGAAATGTGATCTTAATTATACTAAAGATTCTTCCTACAATAAGTTTCCCAAATTACAGTTTCCGCACCCTGTTAATGTTCTCTAATAGTTCCAACTTTGATGAATGTTTCATTCGTATGTGAAAACACCGATCGACGATTTACGGAAGTTTCGATTAGACCTTTTTGTAATGACTATACCGAGTAACAATGAGTAGCGATAGCACAAGATTTATTTATTCTAGAAAGAATATTTTATATAATTTTGATCGATTCTCCTTTCCTTCATTTCCATGCTTCTAGGCGAAAAAATTGAATGCCATTTTCGAGAATTTATAATAATTATTATTATTTAGATGATTTACGGGTTATCGATTTAACCGGTTTCTGTCTATTAAATGCCTATTTACATTTACAAAAGTTGGCTGGTAGGAAAGCCATAACTGTATCGTTTATGCAAAATCGGTAATATATTACCTTACCGAAATGTCAATTGTCAACATTTGTCAAGGAATTAAAAAGCAAAGAATGTGAAAAGCAATAGATGTAAGTACTGGTTTAATTTAAACTATTTAATACTTGACTGGCTGCATTTTTAACATTTTCGGGCAATACGTCGCCTAAATCCATCATTTTTCTAATTCTGTTCACAATTTTTATTTTAAATAAACAACAAAATGTAATTATGACACCGAAATATATCATGTAAACGTGATCAACCAAATTTATTTATTTTTTAATGAATTGTGGGATTATTGGATTAAAATGGGCAGAAACCGATAAAATCTTGAACACACCATGGATATAAAGGGTACCCTAACCGCTTTATAGCCATCTTAAAATCCTCGCTAACGCTCGGATTTCAAACTGACGGCTGCGGCGGTTATAGCACTCTTTACACACCAGGTATGTTAATAGCTATAACCACTCAGTCTCTATAGTTAAATAAATGTCTTTGAAACTCAAAATTTTATCAAGTACGAAATAAAACTTTATGCGTTACACGTCCGGTAATTCTTTCCACAGTATTCGTTTCGAAATTCAAGACTAGGCTCCCTACATCTCACTCGGAGTGTAAAATTTGAGTTACCGAACTTATGACGTATATTACTAAATTTTATTTTGAGGGACACATTTTGTCAGTGAGAGATTATTACTAATTGGCAGTGCATTTATAATGTTTGCATGGAAATAATTAAATGTTGAAGCTATGTTTCCATGGTGCCGTTTGTTCAATGATGCAGCGCACTTTAAAAATAATTAATGAACGTTATCTTTGCACTGTTGATAACCAATAGTGAAATCCACCTGAAATCATTAATTTGAAGGGACAAAAAATGTGTATGAGTAGATACTAAAAATCGAATCTTCTGCTGTTAACACAAATGATCTATAGTATCTATCGCAGTCCACAATAAGAAGCTAAAATGTTTTCCCCTGAAATTTCAAATTAATCGATAAAAAACAATAGTTCCCAATCAAGAACATAAATTATATTGCTTGTAACAAACAGCTGTCATAAAAGTTTTAAATTAGCTATAAGGCTACAAAGGAAACTGCGAATCTATTATCCTTCGCGTGAAACAATATAGAGGAAGCTATTGTTTTTGTAATAGTAAAACTTTCGCGATTACTACAGGTATAGGGCGAAATATATTAGATTTTCACAAATATTACATAACGGAAAAATTCTATTCCGTGGGGCAATATGTATAATGGAATTTCCCTTAATGTATAGCGTCACGCACAGCTTAGACGTGAAACAATTTTCTTTAAACTTACGACGAAGACGGTCACCAAAATGGAGACAAAAATAGATGCCTGGACGACGTTTAAGAGTCAGCTTTAGTCAAACAGTAAAACACATAAAAAAGTATATCCGTAGTATGGTTATATTTTCTAGAGGAATTTGCGTAATAAAAAAATATGTACATATATGTTTCAACTCTTGTTGGTAAAGGCTGCATTCACCTATTTAAACGTTCTGCTTCTATAATGACTATAATACGTATTAAAAAATTGCATTTCTAAAGTTTCACAACGAATTGTTTGAAGGTGTAATATGCACCCAATCGACTCCTCGCCAAATTAGTCGCAAGTGCGTCAAGATGTTCAGAATGTTCAGAATAAGTTGAAATACAGCTCAGGTCTCATAAATTACAAGAGAAATGTAATTTCTAACTAAAATTTGAAGGTGTCCTTAGTATTTTCGAACCCGTCTAGCGGAGAAAAAGCTAGAAACTACTTAGAAGAGAACGCGTAAAAGTTAGAGTTTTGAAGTTTTTGGCGGAATTTCTTGAATATACTCGATATACAATACAAGTTATCATTTGATAGCCATTTAAATTTTGTCTGATTTTAGCATATCCAGTGAAACTAAACACTATTGTGTTAATTTGAGGTAACTGTTGATATATCCATGTTTAAGCTTTTAGGCGGCAATCAAAATGACTAAATTTTCATACACTACACTAATGCACCATTAATTTTTTTTTTTTTGAAATAAGTATAACATTTGTTTTTATTACATTTATTACACTTTTTTAACACACTTATCTAACATCCCCGTACTATGTTCCAAGAGTTCCAGGTCATAATAAGACGTATGAAATAGTTAATCTAACCACTTTAACACACCTGTTTGTTCAATAGGTCCAGTGTGTAATATATTTCTATAAAAATGTTAAAAATAGTTTTGTATACTTGTTTTTTTTTTTCACAGATATCGAAATTACGAGGTTGTCAGTGAAAATACCTTAGACACTTTCTAAACACAGCAGCTCAAAATTTTATCATTCAGTTACATCGTCTAGTTTATGTGTCTATTATGTCATTTTCGATCAAAATCCGGAAATCTGAAACCCGCACCCGACTTCCCCTTTTTGGCATAAAGTTGAAATTGGCTTTTGGAAGTCCTTTTTAGAATCCTGAATTTATGTCACTTTCTTGCTCTAAGCGAATGAAAAACAAGTTGGTGGCATCGGAAATTCGCGACTAAACGAACGAAATAAAAATTTCTGAGAAGTTGAAACACAAGACCATAAAACATCAAAAATAACATCTGAAAAGCGTTCACACTCTTCGTACGTATACGAATAGGGAAAGGTTGGATTTTATAAGATAAATCATTTCCTCGGCGGCGACAGAGCGTAGCGCGAATACCGACTCTAAAAACTAATGCCTCATCTCCTAGACAGCGCCATCTATCTGCTGCCACAACGAGATATGTTTGTAATGGAAAGCGGACACCCTTAAGGCACATATTGATTATTTCGAAAATCTGACCCACATTTTTCAGAGTGATCTTACAGCGGGGCGACAGTGTTGGATTGACCATGTCAAAACGTTCACTCGAGTTATTTAACCGTGAAGCCATCAGATACGCACCAAAAAAAAATTCAAGGGCTAATTAATTACAAGAGAAATCCCCTGGCTTCAGAAACTTCGATTCAGAAACATAAATTATCCTAAAATTGTAAGGACAAGTATTAAACTCGGCTACACTTACGAAATGCTATAGGCTTTGGAAAGTTAATTTAGATACCTACTGTGGTTACGGAGGCTATTGCAAAGTGATCTTTTGCATTTTCAGTGTATTGATATATTTGTCTTTAGACGACATCGATACCCTTAAAATAATATTTTTTTGTTGCACCGTTTTTTAAAACTTGAATTGATTATAACATGGTAAAGTTCCCAATCTTCGTCTAATAGTATATTCTTATTTGGGAGATCTAGATACAAACAGTCTTGACATACATAACAAAATAAAAGAGTTAATGATTTCTGAGAAATTAATGCAAATTACCCATCAACCACCAATAGTAAAGATGAACTAAGAATTAAATGAAATTTTTGTATTTATAATCGTACAGTATCTTATTTACTACATAACACTTATTTTCTGAAATGAAACGCATCAGTTAATTTATTCATAACTCATAACCGACAAATGTGGCAATTCCAAACTTCACCACTCTACCCTAAGGATTTCGGCTCGGCAGCTCAAGTATTAATTAGTCGCCCAACAAACCAGAATTTTGTAGTTCTGGTTCCTAATTATTAGGAAAATTAACACCAACAATAACCATCAACTTGTCTAGATTGACTGGCGGTGAAACACTCTACAATCCAAAGCCATATTTTAATAGAATGGTAATATAATTCCACTACAACTAATTTTATGACAGATTCATACACTCAGGTTCAAGCATATGTATAATGGCTTCAAAATTGCACAATTCCCACATGTTCCCTGTACCAACTGTCCGCCATGCACATTTTTTTATTTACATCCCTCTTGGATGTAACAGACAACAGGAAAAATCCTACATTGCAGGCTGCGTCTGTCAAAACTCCGGTAGCCTGTTGCTAACCATCCGAGAGTTGTGCAGTACGTCTTGACAACTGTATGTCAAGTCGATGGAGTAGAACAGAAGAATACTCTTGTTTAAGTCTCAGAGCTGTCCATGGACGAAAAGAACACACACACAAAATTATTAATCAAAAATCATTGTGATTTGCTGCAAGTGAAGGTTTCGGAAATATCATCAGATGTGTTTGACACTTTCGGTCTACTGTATGGTGTAGTTCTATCGCTGAAAATTTTTTAGCATTTTAGTAATTGTATCGTCTACATAATCGTGTTTGTTGTCACAGATATCAAGCCTTACTTCTTGACCATTCTTAAATCTACATTGCAACTTACACTGCTTATGGGTAGTATAGTAGCCATCAGGTTATACCGAATGCTGCCTGGGGCGCGGTCGCTTGAGGCGTTCAGCTTATTGTGACGGCTACTTTATCTGTTCTTACCTATCGCTTTAGTGTATAATGCGCTAAAAATATCGCAGATTTCCACATTTTTTTGACTGTCGTATCTTAAAAGTGAACATATGAGTGTTTTATAAATAACTAGCTTTTCGCCCGCGACTTCGGTCGCGTAGACGATTCGTTGTGTTGAATAGCATAATTAGTTTAATTACCAAGCTTCAAGTAAAAAATTTGTTGAAAGGCATTAATACAAAGTTTCCAGTAAACATTGCCATAAACATATTTTTTCTCATACAAACTTCGCCACCACTTTTCACCCCCTTTGGGGTTGAATCTCGGAAAATGTTTAAAAAAATACTTGTTTCATTATTTGTGTTGAACAGCATTAATACCAGATTTTAAGTAAATATTACCATACAAATATTTTTCCCATGCACACCACTTTTCACCCCCTTAGGGGTTGAATCTCGGAAAATACTGAAATACGTGTTTCATTATTTGTATTGAATAACATTAATACCAAGTTTCACGTAAACATTTAACTTTTTAGTAGAAATATTTTTCTTACAGAAATTTTACCATCCCTTTTGACCCCCTTATGAGATGAATTTCGAGAAATCCCTTCTTAAACGATAGTTTCAGTACAAAATGAACATCCTCTCCAAATTTCAAATTTCTATTGTTAGCGGTTTGAACTGGGCGTTGATAGGTCAGTCAATCGCGACATCGTCTTTTATATATACAATAGAGAACGGATATTTTTTTACAAACTATTTTTACATTATTCCACGCAAAAATGAAAATAATATCTGTATTACATGAAATTTATATTCCCTAAATATATATTAAACATGTGAAGAAATGTAAAAATCCCCATCACAAAAAAACAAGCTGAAGTGATTATCATCAAAGTAGATTAAAACCATACCGATTAAGCCAACTTTAAAAAAAAAAACGCGTTGAAATCGGTTGATCCGTTTGGGAGCTACGGTGCCACAGACACTCAGACAAACGCTTCAAAGTTGTTATTATTACAACATCCATTCTTTTACGTTGGACTTAAAAATATGGCATGTAATGATGTACTGCTCGTGTTATATTAATAATATCCTTTATTTTTGACATCCTGAGCGTAAGCGAAGACAGTATTGTAGCAGAGTTCATCCGGCAACCTGTTACTTTCATGTTTCTCTTGACGTTTTATGACCCCTAAACTACAAAAAAGTGGTTTCCCGATATCATTATGTATGTGTCGATTTTATTAAACTTATAATGTAATTTCCAATACTGCTGGACCGATTGTTGTCAAATTTTGTATGTATATTAAGAATATCATGCAAACGGTAAAAGGCTTACCAAAATTTGGTGAGTCCGCTGATTATATTACATCATTAACATTATTTAAATTTTGTGAAATAATATGCTCCTATACATGTGGTTTATGGAATCTACCGTAATTTTGTTTAGTATATTTTTATTTGTTTATTGTTTTTTACACACATAATACCTAGAGTCGTTTCGAAAAAATTTCGGGCAAGATGAGCAAATCAGGTTTTCATACGTCAGTGAAAAGCAATGGGAATATCACTTTCATGTCAATGTCATTTGCACGAAATTTTTTGAAAACGACGGTACGCTCTTCTACAATCGGGTCGGTGGTTCAGTAGTGGCGTGTCATTCTGACATATGAGAGGAGCAGGGTTTGAAATCGGTGGCGGCAGCACTTTTTTTCATTAGATGAAATAACTTATACTCGTAGCTATTAACATACCTAGGATGTAAAAAGTGCCACAACCGCCGCAGCCGTCCGTTTGAAATCCGAGCGGCTAAGGCCCTGTTTACATCCGATTTTACCGGTTTCTGCCCATTTGAATCCAATAATCCAAAAAAAATAGTACGGTGTCATAGTTATATTTCGTTGTTTATTCAAAAAAATTTTGTGAATGGAATTAGAAAAATGATGGATTTAGGCGACGTATTTCCCGAAAATGTTCAAAATGCAGCCAGTCAAGCATTAAACGGTTTAAATAAAACTTTTTGCTTTTCACATTCATTGCCTTTCAATTCCTCGACAAATGTTGACAATTGACATTTCGGTAAGGTAATATACTACCCCACCGATTTTACATACAAGATACAGTTTGGATTTCCTACCAGTGAACTTTTATAAATGTAAACAGGCATTTAATAGACAGAAACCGATAAAAAAAATTAATCCCTCTCTGTTTTTTAGTGACTCAACAAAGAACAAGTCGCCCCATTTTTTCGAAAATATGATAATAATGTTGCGCCGGTATATATATGTAATAATAATAATAATAATATTCAAAACATTTTAGTGTATTCTAACTTAATTAACAATTTTATTCCTCTGTTTTGAAGCTACAAATTGATTCAAATGGAACAAATTGTTGTGTTATTCGTAACATTCTTTCGATGGATAAATACATATAAACAAACGAAGTCAAGCATGTACACTGATGATAATGCAGTTTTTCCCGTTGGTTATCTGCTTTAAATATATTTCATATTGTCCGTAAGTGTAAACAAATGTATGTAATATGTTTAAAATATAAATAAAAGCAGGGTTTACGCATGAGATATTAATTTGTTGTATTCTATTAGTACTCTTTAAATGACTGGTTTTCGAAATTTTATAACTTCGTCTATTAGGAGAGAAAATATTTCAGCGTAAAAAGATATTTGGACACGTTATTTTTATAACGCTGTTAGCTGAAATTGTGCGGTATATTACGTTTAGTATCAAACTTGACTTAAACCTTTCGCTTTATAAATGTGTCTTGTTAGATAGAATGTCTAAAAATTATTCCTATTGACGCTAAACAAAAGTGAACACATTAAATGCCTCTCAACTAAATTTATAATTATTTTAAATTTTAAATGTAGAATACACTGATCGTCAGATTTCAAGCAAACCAGACCTGCATGTAACATAATATTCAGAATATGAGTTTATTAAATTCGGCGTTTCTAAATGCATGTTATTTACAGTGCAACATTTCTAGTTTTTGAACCGGAAAATGAATATACCGAGTGCGCGTGCAAGGAATGACTGCATTACAAATAGTGTTCATCATCTGACATAGCACATAAAATTACCTTTGAAGTTGCTTTTATGATAAATTAGGTACGCACCCCCGGCAGTAGTTTTTTACTCCGGGTAAAAGCCGACATCTATGAGTGAAAACAATATTTCGTAATAAGGTAAAGGACCTTATCTTCTAAAATAAACGCGAGTTAAGCCTGCGGGTGTTCAGCTTGAATCATCTTTCATGTACTGATACTCTGAGGAAGATAGAATCGCCTGTCAGGAGATCCTTGAATGTACGATGCAAAGGTTTTCAACTTCCTCAGTGCAACGAGCTTGCAGATCCTTTGCAAAATCATTTTTCCGCGTTATTGATTGTGTTTGTTTAGATAAAGATACTGTTTTACTTAAGAGGAAGTTCTTATTCAGTAACTCGTCGTTAGTTCGGGAGGTTTTGATTATTATTGTTTATATTACTCTGCCTTTTAAATATGTAGTTACATAACAATATCATTCTACTCTGGTATTTACGTTTTTTCATTGGGTTTTGAAACACTGTATTAAGTGTGCTATAACAAAGTTACAGTATAACATGAGGAGTAATTTACAGTATTTCACACGATAACTGTAACAATAATACTTATATTAGATTGCTCGATTGTTCCTTTTCATTTCTTGAAATCTATACTTTATTAGACGACTTGATTGTGTGACATACACACACTCAGATTGAGTTAGTTAGTAATGTATAAGTGTAAACGCATAATACCTCACCAGGGTATTGCAAATATTCTGAAGTTGTGAAGATTTTAGAAAAAAAGTTAAAATGTACCGTGTTAATGTAATTGTTTTTATCAATCACGTGGTCACTTGCTTTGGGTTAGTTTCAACAAAAGAAGCCATATCCCAACAAGGGAATGAGAACTTTTACCGACGTGATATACAAGTCCGTTTGCACAACATTCGAAATTTTTTATAGCTGAAAGCTACACAATCTAAACAAGTTTCTAAGGTAGTTGTCGGTATTTGCTGCTTTTTGTAATGTTATCTTATACTTTTTATTGTAGTCTGACATTTTAATTTTTATACATACCTTTGCTAATTGTATGTAATTTTTATTATGCAGGCTATCCTAGATAAAACCTTCCAGCGTTGTATCTCGAATCGGAAAGAGATATTGAATTTTGTGAAAATTTTTGTTTTCAGCGTGAAGGGGAAGCTTAGTTTCGTATGTGGCAAATACGACGCATATATGGCGTCGATGTCGCGACACAAATCTATATTTCTTCAAATTGATCATTACTTTTTTATATTACTAAAATTCTTTGGCTCACTGTAGTCTGAATGTTTAAAATTTTAAAAAATCTTGAATAGACTAGAATAATGAGACTAGTTATGTACTTATTTTTTATAAGCGTAGGTTACGGAAGTAAACTATTCGTTTTGATTCGATCATTACATAGGTATGTCAATTTATTGTTGCAGACTCTATCTCTTAAGTTTAAACTAAATTTACTGCGTAGGTGTAATTTTGGTATACCACAATATTTTGTTATAACAATCTTGATGCGTATAACGGTTGTCTCAAATTAAGTAATTATCAACATATGTAGCATTGAATAAAAAATCATTCGTCACCGCCTTAAAAACTGCTTCAATTAAAATTTACTTCCTGATTGAATAATAATAGTAACAAGAGTGATAAAAGTTGAAGTGATTAAGAAGGAGAGAAAATACAAGGAAAGATATAGTCGCGGCCAGAAAATGTTGGCATTATTTTTCTGTCATTTGGAAAATTTCGTTGTAATCTATGCCAAACTGTCATATAACGTTTGAAATTACAAATATTTGTGACTTTGCAAAAAGTGTTGGCATATTTGCAATATCAAAAATCACAAAATAAATTGGTTACAATACTTAAAGATGTTTTACACTTTGTGACAGTGGAATGACACTGACGTCCAAGATTTTATGACCCCTACTGTATATACATACATACCATGTTTGATATAAAATTTACAAATACCAGCATTTTAAATTTAGGACGTCTGTTTATAGACGGTACGTTACTTAGTTAACCTTTCTTAAGAATCAGGTTCTATTTTGTGACATTTAGTATCTTTGCGACGGTGTTTTTTTATTTGATTTACGATCAGCAAATTTAACTCAGTGGGACTGGAAATGAGAATAAATACAACGTGCACTGGTTAATGTCGATTGAACAAACATAAATAAACAAATAATCAAATGTATTTTTCAATCACATATACCAATAAATGTGAATAAAAGAACAAGTGATTATGGCAATCATATTAACAAACGCAAGCAAATTTTAAAAGCCATTAAATTAAATGAGTAAATAATTTCACGACTAAAATAATAAATTCATAAGGTATGTGTCAATAATCCTTTAAAACAATAGCAACAATAGCCTAATCACGGTAGCGAATAACAAATAAAAAACTAAATATTGCCTAACTATTTATATGATTAATCTACAAAATATGCAACAAATTAGAGCGATAAATTAAGTCACATGAAATGAAATCACGTGAAAAACTGTAAATAAATAATTAACTTATAAATAAAATAACTAAGAAAGAGGGGAATAACAAGCACCCACTAAACAAATTTGAATATTATTGTTACCAGAATTTCTTTTAAACACAAACAATTCTATGACAATCATAACGAAAACAAAGGTAACAACGTAAACTTATTTAGTTCAGAGAACCACCTTGCACGTGTTCTTTTGACGCATCGTCCTGCCTCCACCTTTGAACTCGTAACAACGTGATTTTCTATTACAGTTCTTCATCGAACCTTTAGACATACATACCTTCAGAAACCTTTCTTAATGCCAAAGTGAAACCTAGAATATAGGACAAATTCAATTTTTTGATTTTTACTCATAAAGCATTTATTAGTTCTGCATGATTCTGTTATTGACTAAAAATTATAGTATTCTGGCAATAATTCAACATTTAGACTACTGAAACATTACCACCCGTAACTGCAACTTACATTTTGTTTATAAATAAGAGGTATACAAAAAAATAAAAAAAAAATTCGAGATAAACTGAGTTAACGTAAAGTTTGATTTCGTAAATTCTGTGCTTATAAAGTATCACCAAGTTTATGATATTTATGAATCACCACAATGAATAAATCTAATTACAAACTTCCTTTTTACTTATGATTCAAATTCTGAAACTTAACTGCTATTCTCTTATTCGTTTTTCAGTGTTTAAAATTTCTACGCATTCAGCAACACTTTTACAAATTTGGCATTATCTTCTCAGTGATCACTCAGTACACTCTCCACATTTCGACATAGTACATACCCGTAAAATTCTATTGTGATGGATGCACTTGCTTCAAGCTTCGATGTTAGAATAACAATAATAACAATAATCTTTCTAGATGGCGTTTTACATTTTTCTTAAAAGAACGCAAGGGTAAATTTTAACATGCTCGGGAAATATATTAAAAATTTCACATTGTAGACATGGTTGGCGCTTGTTTTCGATGTATTGTTACCGTTCACACAGAGAATTTTTATTTCTCTGTTACAGTTTTAGAAGTTACTAGGAAGTGGAAAATCTTCTAGATTACATTTAAAGTAAACTGCATTAAAGTAAAGATACAGAGAAAGTAAAGTTAAGCATTTTAAGATCCCTAAACGCCTTCTTACAGTGGTCTCCGAATGTCCTCATACGGCCAATCCATAATTAATGTCGGAATTTACATTAGTTCAAAATATGGAGCTCTAAGGGTACCCCTAGAGACATGATTACTGAAATATCTTAACAAGAATATTCTTTTATTTAGTATCAATCCCAACTCTTCGCCATGGGAATGTCGAAGTAATTTAGAGTCAATCTTTAATCCGGAAATGTATGTTATGCCTTCGTAGGTAACTGAATGTCCCTTAAAAAAATAACGTCATAATACTTCCATCGTTATTAACTTTTAGAGCTTTGATCCTAACATATGAGACTCACCCCTTCATTCAAGTCATTTTCACTACATATTTCCAACCGTAACGACATACGTATATACACGGAGAGTGTTTCTATGAACATTAAAAAAAACTTCCATTATTATATTATCTTGGGGTACTCTCAACCCGGTTGCATGAATAGAAATATAATATGCGTACGTAATATAAGCACATACAGGATGATTCACGAAGAAGAGTTTCGCCTCTGGTATGGTTGACATACTGAGTTACCGTGCTCTTTTGCCTTATTCTGAACTCTGCTCCTGAAGATGCCACTTACGGAAAACGATCATGTATTGATTCCGACCGTGGAAGCCTCCGAAATTATTTGAAGTAAGTTATTTACAATTTATATGAGATATCTTACCAGAATTGTTAGAGGAGTTGGAAATTGACGCAAAACTTCATTTGTCGTTTCAACAAAATGGAGTTATACCCCACTTTCATCGCATTGTGCGCAACTATCTTAACGATAGATTTGAAGATAGGTGGATTGGCAGAAGTACAGAACGTCCATGGCCCTCTCGTAACCCTAACATGACCCCGCTTGACCATTTTTTATGAGAATTCGTAAAGGCAGGCCGCAGGAACTTATGAGACCCTTATCGAAAATTTAAGTCACACGGAAAACCGAATAAGGCATGCATGTAACATCGTAGCACTTGATATTTTGAGACGTGTTCGGAAATCATTCCTGAACGGTTTAGAAGTTTGTGTGGTACAAACTCCGAGCATTTGTTGCATTAGTTTTCTTATTTCATAATTTCTACGTATTAAAATTTATTTTCTTGCAAGTTTAATTTGCTGTATTTTTATGACAATTTAAAATCTCTATTTGATACATTTGTCAAATGAAAATTTCGCGGAGTGTCCTGCGAGCATGTATTTTGGGTTATATAAAGATAATTGTTAAATTAGACGCTATTCGTGAAATACCCTCTATATTATATTTAGTATAAGAATAGTGACTTTCTTGATACTTACTGCAAAGCCGATAAAATTGTTATTAGAGCAAGACTTTGCCCGTTGTATTTCCTGATCATATGTTTTTACTTTCTATTGTTCTCGATATTTCATAATTCATAGAATTTTAAAAATAGGTCTCCCGTTTGTCTGTCGTCTGTCGTCTATCGTCCGTTGGCCGTTTAATTAGACAAGCAATATCCGAAATTACTGGGAAGAATATATATCATCAACTGACAGTAATAAAAAAATGTGACTAAAGTTATAAAAAAAGATATTGTGCCGAAAGTACTTATACTGTTGTAAATTACTTAAACCCAACAGGTTTCTTTGTTTTTCTAAATTATACATTTGTCAGATTTTCTTATTGCTGTGATTAGACTATACCATTATTTTTTTTAATTACTTTAAGCATATATTGTAGATGATAAAATTCTATCTAAAATATGTCTGATTATCCCTTTCAAAATTTTGATAACGTCATCTTTAAATTTAGTAGTAAATCCAAGATAGCGAACCTTATTTTAGCAATAGTATTTCATTTCATCTAAAGGTCAAAATTAGAGATGCAATGGGTGCATAGGCAGTTCTCTTTGCACCCACTGCATTTCTAATAATCTCAAGGTTCAGACATTGTTTAGCTGTTCTTTACGATCATACATATTTAAAGACGGGTTTTCTAAAAAATAAAATTTTGTAACATTTTTTAATGTTATTTTTACAATAATTCTAAGAGGACAAACACTACGATTTTTTGTATGTGGTTTGTATTTATAGTAACGATACATTGTTCTAAATAAAATAAAATAACCAATGGCCCTTAGTTCCCATTTTATTTAAAAAGCCACAATTTATACTAATTTTCTAAGCAACTCTTGCATAATCTTTTGAAAAAATGTTTATAATGATGTTAACTAACAAAATATATCCTAACCAACTAATATACTCGTATATGGGCTCTGGTAGTGTAGAGTTCAAATATCTCAACCATACACTAATAAAAATGGTAAAAAACTTCTAGCCAAAAATGGAACTTGTAGATTGCGCCATGTGGTGAGAAGAGGTGATTTTTTTTTAACGTATCACTTCTAACCACATGGCACAATCTAGACTTTTCCATTTTTGGCTAGAGGTTTTTTATCATTTGTGTTAATTTATGGTTGAGGTATTTGAACTCTACACTACCAGAACCCATATGTGCTAGTTGGTTAGAATATATTTTGTTAGTTAACATCATTATAAACATTTTTTCTGAAGATGAAGCAAGAGTTGCTTAGAAAGCTAGTTTAAATGGTGTCTTTTTAGATAAAGTAGGAGCTATGGACCATTGGTCTTAAAACCTGATTATGGATCACCGAAAGTAATAAATAATCTAGGAAACAACTGACTTAGCATTAATACATTTTGTAAGAAATATTTGCAAATTTTTAGTCACGTGAAAACTCTATCAGTAAAAAATACTTGACATGAATTCCAAAATTTAAAACTTAATGCGAAAGTAACGCAATTTTAAAATAATCACTTCTAAAATTTGACAAAGGTACGTAACAGCATACACACAAATAAGCACGAAATTGAAGCATTTGAATTTGAATTTGATTAGCACATAAAAAAATAAAATTTGTGAATGATGTACGACGTCAAATTAAATAAACTCCGATTATTATCATATCCTTAGCACGAGTTGCATGGAATTAAAATGACCAATTCTCGTATTGCCTAAAAATGTGCAACAAAAAATTATTTACGTATTACTGAATACACGCAACTAAAACCTGAAACAAGCTTTGTTATTAAAATTAGTTGTAAATGTATTGTAATTACACCTAAAAATTAAGATTTCCATATTTAAAATTACGTAGACGGCATTTATTATTATTTCAAAGAGCACCAGGGTACGTAATTTGTTTAGTTCAATACCCGTTCGCCAATTATTGTACTAATATGAAGTAAATAACTATTGCAAAAGTTGCATAAGTATATTCTTTTATTTGTCACCAGAGATCAGCCCATCTAGGGACACATAATCCTAAAATTAACTCGCGGAAATTGTTTTATGTTTTATGTTTTATGTAAATGTTTATTAACACATAACATTAAGCGAAAAACTCTTATTAGTTAGAATCTACAAGCTATTTTTGTGCTCGCTAGACTATGAATAAATCAAGCGACCTTTCATTAGTCCTAAGAAATATTTAACAGTTCTGAATACCAGATAAGCCCAATCAATATTCTGCGGACATGCAAGCCCTCCTCTATTATTCGCCAAGAAGAACAATTGCAGCTTTTTTACCGAGAGGACTTGTATCGCCGTTAGCTCCGTGAATATTGAATTGAAATCCCAGAGAGTTTTGGCGTCTTCACGAGGTGTCCTTTGTGTTGGCCAGGATAATCCAGTCACGTCCTTATAGCTAGATTTCTCCCAGCATGGCGGACAGTGATTGAACTGTAGGACTTAAAGTAGCCTTATATTTTATTCACCAAAGGACATTCGTTCCAAATTTACTCAGATGTCAAGTTGAATCAAGTGGGCCAATTTATAGATTTTCGAAACCACGGGGGGCTACGTGACGTTCGCCAGTTCCGTGGTCGTACAACCGTAAAATGTCGAAGAAGAGAAGAAAAGGAAAAATTATTGACGAAATTGAGGCGAACAGTGCATAGACAGATTTGTGGATACTGATCCATAAGCTAATCCAAGTTATTTCCTTCAAAAAAAGTGCTTTTTCTAGGGTAGCTCATGATTTGCATAAAGGCGTGAGCAAATAATTAAATTTTAAAAATGAATGAGGTATCAGCGGTGGAAACAATGAAAAATGGTAAAGCTTTAACTCGTTCGCTTCAGTGCTTCTATAGACTTGAAACGTGCTTTTTTTTTGGTCTGAATTTGTTGTCAGATTCGTTATAAAGTGGCAGAGATTGTTTATTTTAAATAGTAAACTGATGATTTGTATCTTATGACTATGAGAGAACAATAGAGATTGGCTCATGATTTTTACAAAATTGAATATGATATTTATATATGCAAGAGATGCTCACAGTGCCTTGATGAAAGCTGATCTTAAGGTACGTGTCCACTGGAGAGTGACTTGGCGAGAATTCGCGAGAGTTACTTTCAAGGGCTTGTCGATTTGAGAGGATATTTTGGCAAATTTTGCTCGCCGATAGATGTCGATCAGACAAAGCTCTCAAAACCCTGTCCACTACACAGTTGCACTTGCGAGGAAAATGGACCCTCTTTACTCGAACCGACAAAGAATTTATGATTTTACGAGCCTTTTGTTAATTTATTTTTCACGAAATACGGTAAAATATTGCAGCTGTGAAAACAGGTAGTAAGAGGACATAAATTATTATCTGGACCTAAAATTGTGCTAAGAAATACGCAAATGCACGATGCTATTTCTATTCATGAAAGAGTAATAGTAACATTACGATTTTTTTGTATCAGGTACATATGTAAAAGTATTATGTAAATCATTGAACAAAATAAGGTGTTCTCCATAGGTTATGTCACGTACATTTTGGGGTTTTTGGACCTTTCTTTTCTGTGTCACAGGTTGTCACATTCATATGATCCCACCCTCTATTATAATGTCATATAATTTTAATGTAGAGTTGATTTTGATTAAATCAACATTGCAATTATTACTCTTATTTAATATTATGTAAAATCTTCTTTCCACATATCTCTTAAAAATGTAAAAAATTGGTCGAAAGTTGTTTCGACAGAACTTCCCTCGCACCGAAAGAACTATGAAACATATCTAACATTTTCGAGTTGAGTTTTTTCTTTACACAATTTTGTGATGACGTCATCAACATTTTTGCAAGGTCACGTATATCAACTTGGAAACTAGAGACTTATTTTTTCGTACTCTAGGGGTCATGAAAGGTCGAGAAAACGTAAAAGTAGAGAATGGGCTGACGGAAATAACGATGTTTGAAAATTGTTAATATTTTAGTTTTGTTTTTATAAACACTCAGCATATTAGAAATTAATTTAATTGATACCATAGCAAAGCACGTACTTTTGTTTACCTCCCCATAAAATATTATAACACAGATCTTAAAATTAATACGATTGCGATTTTTTTGTGAACCGCTTCATTACAAAAATTTTTTAGAAAATTAGAATTAGGCATTCTATTTAAAAAAGTACGTTGAATATTACGCCTCAAAAACAGAACACTCTGTATAGTTGAAAATAATTTTAGTGTATGCTACGCGATTTCTATAGTCCTTTTTTTCCATATCGTGCAATTAGTTCTGCAGTTTGGTCTTTTGACCATCCAAATTTGGCCATGGCAAAGCTCACCACTCGCGGACAGAACTGTAGGAATTCGAAACGTGTTCGTATTGTGAAAGTACCTCCAGAGAGGCACAGCTTTGGTTTCCAACTAGAGCCCAAGTTCTAGCAAATTTGCTACCCTGTCCACTGCTCGGGTACACTAGCGAGAGAAACGAGCGATTTGTACTCGACCGACAAATAATTTATGATTTTATGAGCTTTTTGTTAATCCTCGTTCAAGAAATTCAACTGAAATGTAAATGCTGGGAAAACAGGTAGCAAAAAGGGTATAGGTAAATTGTCTCCCGGGTTAGATTGGTAAGAGCGCTTAATACGACCGGCACCTGAAGATTATCATCCCGGCAGGTTATGATTCATCAAAGGACAATTACATGCAATGTTGTAGTGTGTAAAAACATCTATAAAATTATTGTCCCTAATAATTATATTTTCAGGTGAGGCAGGTATCAATTTATAAAAGCACTTGTGGATAAACACCGAAAATAAATATAAATATTAATTTTTGAATACTCATGCTACTTAACAATACATTTGTAGTACCTAATATGTAAATTATTATTAAAAATTCATTTAAAAACGTTATTTGAATAATAAAAAATGAATTTACTTCGTTGTGCATAGTTTAATCTCGTACTACAACAAAATAATAATAATAATAATGAAGTATAATCAGAATCACTTATACAAACTATGATGTTTAATTATAAATTAAAAAAGTTAATCTAGTCTACTTTTCACATTACTTGCTTCAGATTTACGACAAATGAACATAATTTAGTCATTTATTTTCGTTTTACATTTTTTTTAGTATTTAATAATTTCATAAAAATGTGTTACCTATCTCAAAACGCTGTATAAATGTTGAAGTCAGATAAACGATCAGATTTGGCCGAATTGCGTAGTCCTTTTCACGACTGTTTGCATAGAATCATAAACGTGTAAAATAAGGCGGCTTTACTCGAGAAATAATTTATGATGAACTGCTTACTCTCGGGGAATACTTCCCCAATTCGAAGCTTCTTCACACGGACAGTATCTCTCGCAAGTAAACGCAGTTTGGCTTGTCCACTGGAGAGAATATCGTTCGCGGCGAGATCAGCCGATCAGTGTTTCGTCTTTACTCGACTGGACTCGGAGCTCTCCAGGGCTGATTTTGAGGCGATTTCTCGCAAGTGGACACTTACCTTTAAGCTGTTTAGAGAGAACTTTCCTTGCCCATGAAGCACAGTCAAACAATTTTAGTTTCTTAAATAAATTATAAGAGGTTATTTTGATTATATTATTTTTTCCGGGCAAAGTTCATATATTAAACAAAAATTGTGATCTTATGTTATTAGACAAAACAATTCTCGCCGCTGAAGTACCTATAATAATTTAACAGGTCCAGTTTGTAAAGAAAAAATATATATGGTTGCTCTTATTTTAGTATAAAAGTTTGTTGTATAATTTGGCTATTTTTTGCGAAAACCTGTATGCCTGTAGTAAAACCTCAAGGCACATTGATAACCCACAAGCGCAGGAGTATATCGTTTTAAAAAATTTAAATAATATTTACCCTTCAAGATGTCATCAAATTATTCGTGGGGATGAATGTTGAATGGACAAATCTTGATTAGCATTTTACCATACCTACGATATTCCTAACATCTACTGTCCAATAAAAATCGACACAGACAGACAGACAGACGATAAGAAAACATGAAAGTAACCATACGTGATAAATAGATTTTAACTTAACTGTAATCATGAAATCAATGTTAATAAACTGTCAAAATTTCTTTTCACAAATTCTAGAACACATTGTAGAGTTGGTTTTTACCAATTTCATTTTCTCACTGTCCTTGAAAATATATGACATCCAAAATATTTCTTCGTCCACGTTATTAAATTACAAATAAAGAGCAATGTAAGCTTTATACAATGACATAAGTAACTTAAAATGGTCTCATCAAGTTTTTGAACCTTAAAGTGTTCACCGCCAGTGGTATCATCGAGTCTAAGTAAAATTGTTAAATGATGTTTTCCTATGTTGACATCTTTTCTAAAAAGTTACATATAGAAAATTAAAAATAGGGATGCAAAAGTGAATTACAGGTATAGGCGCACATTACTTACAAATTTTAAATTAAATAGTGAATTAACTTTTTAATATTTTAAATTATACTCTTAATTAATATCATCAATTAACAAAGTGATTAATCACATCCAAGGCTAGACAACCCGTTGGGAAGCTGTGGACTGCAGTTTCGATCTTATTGGATCTCATCAGTCCAGCCCATCCCATCGGAGTCCAGGAAGTAGCTGTTTCCGTCCACTAGCTGGTTTTTAAGTTGTCTGATCGATTGTGTGTGAAGATCGTATTCGCTGTTTTTTTTTATTAAGTGACAAATTTTGTTTAATGAACGATTCTTCTGCCTCACCAAATGAATGTTTTCATGTTTATTAGTTCATACTCAGGGTCATTTTTCATTTATATATATAAAAGGAATAATAGCGGACCTAGCACAGATCCTTGCGGTACTCCGTTATTGATTTGTTGTTTTCCCGATCTTGCGTTACCTTTTAATACAGATTGGGATCTTTCGTGTAAGTAGGACTGCATGAGATCGACGCTTTTATTTTGGAAATTATATAATATTTTTAATTTATCAATTTAAATTTTGTGTGAGAGACAATAGATCGCCTTTTGTAGATCGCAGACTGTGATTACTTTATTCTCCATTCCATTGGTAATAATATTAACAACTTTAATATATAATTGCGTTAGTAGTAGATTGAGCGGTTCTAAAGCCAAACTGACATTCAAGCAACAAATTGTTATTTTCGAGATGACTGTAAAATTGATTTTTAACAAAATTCCCATTACCTTTGATACAGTCTGAAGGAGTAAATTGTCCAACTTTATGGATGGGGATAACTATCGAGACTTTTGAAATACAAGGAAATTCACCCGAATAAATACCTACAGTCAAACTGGGTAATAAGACCATGTTCCCTCCTCCATCTTTGCGTCGTTCTGGTAATAGCTGGTCAAGAGAAATATTTAAAGATGTAATAATAGTTATTTATGCAACTAGTGAGTAAAGTGTCTTTTTATTACGGGAAGGAAAATTTGCCGCACGAGCCGAAGGGAAGTGCGCAAATCCGCCGAGTAAAAAACCACTTTACTCACGAGTCGCATACAAAATTTTTTTCGCGTTCGTAAGAAAACTCAACACCCACCAACTTCAAAAACTTTTTATTTTGGAACATAGATATTAAATGTAGCCGTATTTGCCGTCTTCTCTTGTATGAGAAATTTTTATCGCTGTCCGATTCCATTGTCCGAGCACACAAATTACCACAACACACCGAGAAAATTAAAAAAACCACTTGTGTTGATGAATTATCCTAGCAACGGCAGGCTTCTATGTTTTATTCCGTTAAAAAATGACACGCTACGACACTTTTTTTCACTCAAATTCGTGAAAAAATGAACCGCTATGACACTTTTTTTCACGCGTTTGAATGCGATGAAATAAACGTATCCTTTATAAACAAAAATCAATAGAAAATGTTACACTTTTTTTAACGAACGTAAAAAAATATTTTTTCCACTAGTAGCATTACAATGGCTAATTGTCGACTTGTCTAGAGGTCTGTAATTTGGAAAATTGTGAACCTTGGTCAATAATGTAAACGTGAAGTTGGCCACCTAATGTGACAACTGTCCACAACTGTCAGAAAAACTGAGACATAACCTGAAAACGATCATTTTGGAAAATTTGCTTTTAAATTATGCCCTGGAATGATTTCCAAACCCTGAATTGATTATAAATTGAGGATAAATTGGTGAAACAAAGTTGATGAAGTTGATGGGAGTGAAAATGAAGTTTACGGGACTGAAACTGAATCATGGTTCCGATTTGGTTTGACTTGATTTGCCGTAGATGAGCTTTGGACGATTTCGGCGATTTTTTTTTTATTGAAGATCGAGCCGTCGTTGTATCCTTCTGCTATGCTGGAGGATTTCCATTCCCCGTGTCGCTTTAACGATAAAAGGTCCATACCTTTTTTAGCCAAATTTGTCGCGGTCGCGTAAGTACGACGGAATGAGGAGGGGTACATGATGGTTCACTTTACAACATTTTTCACACAAAAATTTATTAAAAACGGGAAATATGGAGGAAATTAAAACAAAAGTTCTGGACCATTTCTGGATTGTCAAAAAATAATAAAATTCCAAAGCTTACTAAAATGACGTGAGTACACATTTTTATTGATGCACTTCAGAAAAAACATTTTGAAAATTCGCAAACCTCAAATGGGCTACTAGTGGAAAAAATAGTATATTAACCACGTTTGTGAAGCCAATTCTAGACCTCGCGCTTTAGAGCCCTCGACGCTGCGCGTCTCAGGTTCTAATTTGCGCTCGGTCTAGAATGTCTGTCTTCACAACCTTAGTTAATAATATACTATTTTTGAAGTGTCTGAAATGATTATTACCCAGTGACAACGATAGTTTATTAAAGGTTACGTTGACAATGATTTAAGCCAGCTTTTGAAGATGTGCCTAAAACTTTTTATGAAACTAAGTCATTTTGGTTATTTTATTCCCTAAAATGCAATTTTCAAAAATTTCAATTTTTCAAGATTCATGAAAAATTTTCAGAAAAGATAACGTATCCATCTTCAAGATTTCAAAGCACAGGACATAATAAAGTACAAGCGAACAAATAAGGCTTTTTCGAAAAATTATAAAATTTAATTTTGCAAATTTTATTTTTTGATGATAAACCTTATAAGTTAAAATTAAAATGTGGTCTGCTAAAGCACAGGTAAAGGAGCATGCTACGCGTGTGTTTGTAGTGAGTTTTTCAGTAATCAAACTTTATGATCACGTCATCAATCAGGTTAAATTTTTAAGCGTCATTCTTGACGATTCCCTACCGTGGTTATCTCATGTTGAGAGCCTATCAAAAAAATTAGTAATCATTATTGTTAGTTCTCCGACTAAAATCTAGACTTTCTCCTAAAGCTGTGAGAATGGTCTATTTTGCATTATTTCAGTCACATTTAAATTATGCCTTTGTGCTTCCTAGGGGAATAGTTCATATCAAAAATCTATTTATTCTTCATAAACAAGTAGTACATATAATCTTAGGAGTAGAAAATAGGGAACATTGTCGACCCCTTGTTCAATATTTACAAGTCATGCCACTGCCATTGTTTTATATCTATAACTGTTTTATTTAGAATCGTACATGACAGTAAACTCGAAATTACTACCAACTCGGGTTACCATACGTACAATACTAGACAAGCACATTCGCTCCGTCAATCCAGATATCTAAGGACTAAGAGTGCAAAAAATTCTCTGAACCTAAAACCCTACAATGTATTACCTGAGCACTGGAAAAAAAAGACTACTTCAAAATTTAAGATTACCGTTAAAAAATCTATTATAAGTTATATTTTTTATTCCATCGAAGAATATCTGTTGTGTTTTAAATAAACGCTTTGTAAATTGTCTGTACAATTGTAATTTCTATTGTTTTGTGTTATTATAGGTACAGGCTGTTATGGAACTGAATACAAAAAAATTTACCAATTATAGAACTCATCATTAGCGTAAACTTTTTGCCTTGTGTTCAAAACTCTATTGTTCATGAATTAAAACTGAAAATACATGGTCTATGAAAATCGCCACCCAACTATCGAAATTAATTTATACCTAGCTTCTTCCATGTAACAAAAACCATCTGTGCTTCACAAAAAGGCACGCTTATATCAGGTAATAAGCTCAAGAATAAATACAAAAAAACCTTATTTATTCCCTAAAGGGTTCATTTATTATCAACAAAATAAATTCATGTTGATCATTGTAGTACCGTGCCTTGACACAATAAAAACATAAATATCGGATGGAACTGCACCGAGTTTTTGCAAACTTAACACTCTACAAATGATTTCACTTCAACAATAAGAATAAATCATCAGATATGTAGATGCTTGCAGTATCGCATTTCATTCATTTTTATAAAAATTGCTCAAAATGCTGCTCTTCTCTATTAATGCATGCTTGAATTCGCCGGGTATTGGAGTGTATCCTCTCACTCATATCCGGATTTTGACGAATTGTTTCAGCCACAGCATTCACACGTGCAGTTAGTTTTTCCACAGAATTCACGCGAGTCGCGTACATTAACTCCTCCGAAAAAATTACAGGGAGTTAAATCCAGGGAATGAGGAAACCACAGCACTGGTACATTTCTACCACTACACTTTTGTAGACAAAACACCTCTCGCCCCTAAAAGGCAACGAATCGAATTTGGTACAGAAATTATAGAATTTGATTCTGCTAATTTTACTGTTTTTAAGATAATCCATGTAGGTTAATATAAACAATTCTAAAAAATATGAAATTGTTATTAAACCACAAATAATGAAATATGCCGTGCCATTCAAGCAAGAGTCTGGCTACCACTTTAACATGTTGATAAGTTTAAAATTGTTACAAAACAACTCAAGCCGTTTTGTATTTTCTATATTTAAGTGTAAAAGTTTTTGGCACTATTTTGACTTTTTCTAAAAATCTAAATGCATATAGTTAAAAATAAAGGTGGATTAATAAATCTAAAAGTTCTATTTTATATCTAGTTACCGTTTGATCATCTAGACAATAAACTTTAAGTACATAATTAAAAGTTCAAAGCAATCAATCCAGTAGTTTCGCCAACAGACGGCAGAGCGGGAGAGATAACAAACAGACGGAAACAAGAGACCAAGTTATATATTCTAGGAAGAATGAAACGTCGAGGAAATATGAAGTAATTAACAGTTCGCCATTTTTTTCTCTTGCACTAGTGATGATTAACGATTAATACGTGTGGATATTATAAATATCCACAGTGCAATAAAATAAATTTAGACTTTTTTCCGAATAATTGTCAAATTTCTATGTCATAATAATTTGTATATTACGTGTGTGCTAGGGGTATTTGATACGCAAAACCAGTTAATTTGACTTAATATATCAAATAGTTAATTTTTTTAAATCTTTAGTTACCAGGGAAATACTAAAGTATGTACCTATGCGTCAATTACGAGTAAAAATAACAATTATCTTATAAGCTTCCAAGACATCAGAGAATATAGAATAGATTAACAGCAGAAAATCTAAAAACATGATACTTGGTGAAATTTATTAATTTTTTCAAATACATGCACACATTTATAAACAAAAATATCAAAATGAAAACGTTGAATCATCCAGAAATTATCTATTTTTTTTGAGAGAAACCTTCCGTTACTCTTTTGCGTTTATAAGATAAGTAATATTAATTTAGCTTTGAATTGTTCAAAAACACTTTTAATTAGGTTATAAAGATACTAAAACATATTATATAAAGTACTCATCGAATAAATATTTTTTAAATACAAAAAAAAAGAGAACTTGAAAGTCTCTGCGTGCGAACACCTTGGCAACGTTGGTGGACCTCTCTGTACTACATACGTTTACAACTATAATATTGCCATCATCAAAACAAAGAGGTGTATATAATAATTGGAATTGCATATTTAATACCCCAACAGGCTGTTGGACTTAATCTTGTCAAATTTTTATTGTTCAGTTAACGTATCTCATGAAAATTACCCAATTGTACTAGTTAGAAAATATATATCAATCCTCTTTATCAATGACTGTGAAATTTACCACATGCAAAATTTAGTAATTTTCCATCTGGTAACAACTTAATTTCAGAAAAGTTAATTACGTAAATTTATATAACGGTATTCTTTCTGTTGACTGGTCTTCCTTAAGTTCTGCCTGTGCCATGAATTCTTGTGTGAATTTTTTCTACGATAAGTTATACAGTTATACATGTATACTAGAGATGTGCCGACTGCAGTCGGCCGACTAGTCGGCTTTGTCAAAACCGGTTAAAATTAGTTTAATCGACCGAAAATTGGTGTCAAAGTGTAGATAATCTTCCGCTAGTTGCGATTCTGTAATCGCCGTCACGATATATGGTCCAATAAACACGCAAAGCGAATTTAAAATTTCCAAACATTTTCCAAAAAAGTGGTTAAAATTGGTTAAGTATTGTATAAACTGCCCTAAATTGTGTTATTCTTTATTTTTGTACTGAGTTACTACAAAAAATTAAATGTTAAAATTATCCAAAAAAATTTAACACATTTTTTGGAAAAAAAAGAAACTTCAGTTATTCCTTTTATTAAAATAAAACAAGTTTTTAAGGTAGTCAGAGAAATAGAAAAAAAAACCCACTGTCTGTTGCATTTATAAACAGTCGGCCGACTGTAGTCGGTACATCTCTAATGTATACGTTAGTTACATATCTGTGGATACTGTGGTGCAAGGTTTTTTCTTCGAGAAATTATAAAATTTGAGTTATACAGTATCTTACACTCTTCTGTTCCTCAGTTTCATGTAGTTAAATTAACTTACCCTTCTTGGTTTAGTAAGACTGTAATATCCACTTTGAAACTGAAAGATTATTATGGAAAGAAAAGAACTATTTGAAAGCAGTTAATAAATACAGCTTATCAAGCTTATCTTAGTTCAACTGAAGAGTCGTTGTATACCTGTCCTCAAAATATGTGGAAATATGCTCAGGCAAAGAAAGCTACGACTCGCATTCCGGGGAAACTATCAAACTATCACATAATTCTCACAACTCTCAACAAATAGTAGATATATTTGCAGAAAACTTTTCAAGCATGTATAAATCCAACCTTGATGTTCCACTTACCGATGTTATCACAAATAGTTAATCCCTCTTTTAAAATGCAAAATGTTGCTGAAGAAGAAGTTTTGTCTGTTATAACATATATGTCATCTTTTCCTAACAAATTAACTGCTGGTGATGACCTAACACCTAGCTTTATTATACGAGACACAAGATTCGCATTGGCTAGACCTCTTGCTACAATTATTAACTTAGGTATAAAATCATTCATCTTCCCTGACACTTGGAAGATAGCCAGAATTACTAATGTGACTCGAATTTAAAATGTGCGGCAATTGGTAACTTTTATGAAATAGAAATATATCTGTGTCCTTTTTATGCTCCGTCTTTTTGACAGCAGGTATTTTTTGCTTCCAGTATGGCGATCCTGTTACTGTCATTTACCTGTCAATTGTCTTGCTGGTAACACGTCCTCACGACTGTTTGCCGGTTGCCGGTGACACTTTCTCGTTGTATAGGGCTGGAGTTATTTTCGGACTGGAATAGTGTTCTTTTCGGTCCGTTGACTCGATATTCTAGTACAGTCTGTTGTAACCTCAAATCGTAAACACACCAAACTTTCTTTGACAGTGCCTACATTTGATAGGTTAGGTTCATCTCTGTCAACCACCGGCCACAGGCAATTTGCGGTACTTTCTAAATGTAATAATAGATCTAGTGACTTTAAGAATTACTCCTGTGCATAATAAATGTCATGCTTCTGTGATAAAAAACTACAGGCCTATTTCTATAGTTTCGAATTTCGCTAAAATTTTTGAAATACCCACTCATTTACAGAAATATATATCACAATGTTAAAAGTCTCATCTCTATACATCAACATGGATTTTTACCCGGACGGTCGACAATCAGCTATAGTTAATAACTCAATTCATTTCACAACAATTAGATAACAATGGACAAGTCCATGTCATCTATACTGACTTCTCCTGTGCGTTTGATTCCGTTGATCATCATATTCTTTTCTTAAAGCTAATGGAAGCTTATCTGACTTCCGCCAAAATTTTATTTTCTATAATGGTTTTCAGTCTAAAAATTTTGTTTCCACCTCTGGAGTGCCACAAGGGTCTAATTTAGGGCCTTTACTTTTTGTGGTGTTTATCAACGAACTCTTGGACTCATTACATTAGCCCATGCAGATGATATAACTCTGTTGGGCAATAAAGATTATTATTATTATTATTATTAATATTATAAGACCCGAAGGTTAGGAAGCTTAGATATCTGGTTTCTATGTACATTTGTTCATAAATTCTGGTAATTTTATAGAACGCTGTTTCCACTAATTTCTTATACCGGCTGTCTGGAAAATAGCGGATTAACTCTTCAGTACGTTATATACGGGGGTTTCGAGAGTCCCAAAAAAATAATAAAAAAATTCTTTATAACGTAGATAACGAAAAAAACGTGGTTTTATAAAAGTAAAATTGGCAACCCTGTACACAGCTAATGCGTGAATACCTCCGGCTTACTTTCTGGTTTCTTAGTAACGATGCTGACTGAAATCCACCTTCGCTTTATATCCGGCAAACATTGTTGTCAAATGGAATTTTATCAAATTATTACAAAAGCAACACAGGCATATCTTTGTGCATTCTAACGGAAATGGTAATTAAACATGGTCATGGGCGAGAAAAATATTAACTAAAAGTTTTACTACTAGTTATTCTGATAATGAATGAGTTGTTTAGTTGTTAAACGTAGCAAAAGAACCAATTTTAAAATCATTATAGCTCCACCAAAATGTGAGGATTTTTTTACTATTTTTCCCAGATTCACCAGTTTATTGTTAAGACCGTAGCGGTGAGTTAATCCGCCATTTTCCAGACAGCCGGTATAACACTTGTGAAAGATTAATGCACGGCTGCTTAGGGACCAGCTTTTTACTGATAACACAAGTGATGCATATGTGTGTACTATTCTGGTACACCGGAAACCCCAATTTGTCAGTGTCGTATACGTTAATTACATATCTGTGGATACTGTGGTGCAAGGTTTTTTCTTCGAGAAATTATAAAATTTGATTTTGCGAAATCTATTTATTTTATGACTGATTAGCCCTTAAGTTAAAAATATATAGAGAATACCTGACACACTGTAAAAAAAAGTGGCGCCGAAGAGGATCGAACCTACGACCTTCATGTTATTATAGAACGACGTTCACCAACTGAGTGAATCGACCATTCCTTTTATGGTATTGCAAAATGTATACAATTCGGATGCCTAGGGTAAACACGATATTCCTAACATAGCGTAACATATAGATCCAGACGAGAGTCGACAAACGACAGACGGATCGACGTGGGTGACCTATTTTGTCCTATTCTAGCGGGTCATGACACATCGAGAAAACATGAAAATAGCACTCTCCAAATGGAACCTGTTAAAATACTTCTTTAGCTTACACTCCGGAAATGTAAAGTTTATAAAGAAAAAACAACTTTACAATAATGTGAAATAACTCAAATAACACATTAAATAAAAATTAATTAGATGATAACTAATCAATGTAATGTACATAATATCAAAGTAAAAATAATTTAATAGGAGTATATATCTGCGTACAAAAAACATTTCAAGAAGTTTATTTACCTATATAAATACAGCATCAATGTTTCCACATTTTCTAAATATGGATTTCGAAATAGAAAGGGTAAGGTAGTTAAATTCACTGGAAGCTTTCTTATTCCGATCAATTATGTTGATCACAAAAATCGGTGGAATTGTAAAGATACAAGAAACGTTTTATTGGGCGCGTACGTTTCCGGTTACAATGAATGGATTTATTCCATCAGAGTAGAAAATAGCTTAGACCCAAGTTGACTGTATAGGACGGTCGTCCCTTCGGGTAAGTTTTATACTTATGGGCCTACAAGGTAACTCCTGCGGGTGTATTTCAGACGGCTCGTGAAATCGAGAGGCTGACAAATTGAAATGGGCATGTGACATCCCTTCCATCCAAACTGCGGCGATACGCACCTTCATCCAAGCCCTTTATAAAGCTTACCAACTACTAAAACACACTACCAACTTCACGGAAAACTCTTTTGTACAACTTTAATATCTCGAAGCTTAAGTAGTTTCAAGATTATTTATGCAAGGAAAGCTCTTGTTATGCATAAATAATTTGTTGTGTTTAATGTAGGTACGTATCTGGAGACTCGGTTGTTTCCGAGGGGAGTGCTTATGTAATCTTTTGTCAAAAAGGGGATTAGTATATTTTGAAGAGAAATGTCGGTGTTTTTTTTTCACTAACGACTATATATTTTCCGGGTCATTTTCTTCTTCAAAGCGCACGGCTTATGTGATGCATGAAGCCTATAAGAGGGCTAAAAATTCTTGTTCTTTTAAGGATTTAAAAGTACATTATGCGTTGACCATTCCGCTGATGTCATGGAGAAATATGGCATTATGTCTAGGTACTCAAATAAATATGCCTCAACCGAAAAGCTTGGGTGGAATTTATAAAATATTCACATGAGTATATTCCCGAAGCGGTGCTAGAAGAGTATTTCAGAGTTGGAGCTCCAGACGTGTTCGCGTAATGTGCTACAGAGACGAATAGGTAGTTTAAGGTTAATTATGGTGTTTAAAATGAATCTCCTCGATCCTCTAAATTATTTCAGCGAAGGTGTAGCTTAATAAAATTAGTGTCCCTTTGTACAGTACTATAGGTGCGAATTTCCGAGTCAGGAGATCAAAAGAGAAAGACCACAACATTAAGCTCTCGTCATCTACGTAATAAACACGCATTAAGCTGTGGATAAGGTCACGCTGCGAACAGCCATACTTTTATCTGACTCATGGAATCCTGAAATTACGGCATCTTTCATTCGTGACCGCCGTTTTATGTGCCTTTTATAGTCGACAATTATTATATCCGGAGAGGCGGCGGAGTTCCGTTTCAAAAAAAAGCAGGCCACCACAAAGGAAGATAAAACTGGAGGATATTGTGATACAAATTTAATGAGTATGAATTGTTTATAAATATGATGCAAGAAATTCGGTCGCGCGGAGATTCATTTATCTTGGAAGTAATGTGTTTTTAACCGCCCACACACTGTCAGTTTCCATGATATATGAAATACTTTCATGTTGAAATGAAGGTTTTTTTATGACTTTAATGTGTCATTTTATTTTAAAATGAGAAAAACGCTGCGAAAAAATCATGTAAATCGCACCATAATTAAGGAGGGACCAACCGGTATTATCAAGAAAAATGGCTCTCCCACCCGTTGTAAAAGAAAAAAGTTTTACGAGCCAATTTGCTACGTGTTACGGGAAAAAAGGTCGAACCTGATTAGAAAATTTCTTGCCGCTTACGAATCTGTCCTCCCAATAAGAATACTATACTAAATGTTACTTTTGGCCCAGGGGAATTGGAAACAAACTATCATTAAATGCTTCTATATTTATTTGTAATATTATTTAGAACTGCAAAAATTTCAATAATCCAGAGGTACTTTTCTCAAACAGGAAAAATTTGGCACTTGTTCTTAAAACAAACTAAATTATTAATAATTCTTCAAAATTAATATTGACAGCACAAGGATCCTCTTAATTTCTTAGCCACCGGAATTTAGAACTTTGGAAGATAAAATTACGTGCTTTATCGCAATATTTTGACAAAACATGTATTTTTCAACAAATGTTACAAAACGAAAACGATAAAATCCATACAATATCTTATCCCTTTGTCATCCGAAATGATTGGGGGATCCCAAAATTTAAAAAATAATCATTATTAAAATAATACATTTGTGAATTGTAAAAAAAGTAAGTTTGTGTGATTTCGAATCGATAACGTAACATTAATAAAACATTGTTATACAGATTGAAACGTATGGATTTTAATAATAAATCCATAGAACCAGAATAACGTTTGCTATAAAATGTTAACGTAAATATTAGAACAAGTGAATGTTTACGAGTATGTCTGTATGTAGCGACCTCCGTTTAACGAATTAATTTTTGCTCGACTTGAATTATTTCAGATATGTATAGCACATAAATAAAAATACCTGCCAAGCGTTTTCACAGTGTAGGTACACCATTCTTAGTTAAACATAATTTGTTGTGTACTTCTTTCAGGGAGGCGAAAAAATATATAATAAATATAACAATAAAAGACTATTTATATGAAAACCGTATTGCTCTTCTATTCTTCCAAGGATTACTTATTTTGATAAGCACATATTTCTCTACAAAAGCGAATGTTTAGCAACACTTTAGAGGCTGAAGAACTCAACACAGGCATTACTTGCGACGTAATCAATATTCAGCATTCGATATTTAGTTTCTGAAAGAGAATGTAAATGAGTCGCTCTAAAAAACTTCTACATGGTTCTATAAAAAGGTATGTTTTTTTTTAAGAATTTCGTTTACTCCGTCCATTAATTAATTCATGTGGTCATGCAACGTACTTTTGGCATAAAACAGAAATAGGGACAAAAAACAATAATCTCATATGCCAAAATATTACTTAATTCTACAGGTTTTATAAAAGAGAAAAAAAATAGATTAAACACACATACTAATAATATCTGGAAAGGAAAACATTTCATCATGTACACCGAGGCTGTACTAGTAAAGGTAACTGAATACATCTTGTTACTTTAATATCGTTCCTCGTAACACAAATTTACACAAAATTAGATATTCTAATAGATTGTTTATCTACGTGCACTTCTCCACATTTTCTTATTAATATTAGGCAGTTTTTTTTTTCTAGAATAGATTTCTACCAATTTCTTAAATTTAAGCACAATACCTATATCTCAAAATTTCTTTCACACGCGAAGCAACATTCCACTAACATTAAGTACTCTAAATATGCATTCGGTTCATCACTTACACCATATTTTTGTTTTTTCTTTCTTAAAGTGTATACATTTATTTTTAATTGTAATTTTACACGGGTGTTTAAACAAAAACCTAACGGTGGTAATTTTAAAACAGTCGATAATCATCCACTTCTTTGGAAACAAAAGTGTGCGGTAATGTTACTTGGACGCGAAAAAAGCTAACCAAAATGTCTCCATTTGTCCTTGCCAAAAAAATGGTGACGTCACCTTGGAATATTGTTCACTACTTATTTCAGATGTACAGCATAATATGTTGCATTTGCAGTAATTTAAAATTCACATTTTTGCTTAAAAAATAACCAAAATGGCTGAATTATGAAATTACAAAGATGACTTAAAAATTTATTTATTCGTTGTCATTTTTGTATTGATATTGTTAGACATTTTGAACACTTTGAATACATTATATAATAATAATAATAAACTACATATGCAAATTTATGCCAATAATTGGAAAAACAAACCACTGGCTTTCCAGCGCCTTCTACTTCTTGTATATACAAACAAAAAACAAGTTACATGCGACGTTATTTTAGGGTACGAATTCCAAAATTAGAAACCAAATCGTCAAACGAGTTTTCTAAGAGTTGAATGCTCTAAAATTATAAAAATTGCCCAAAGTAGCACGCGATATGTTTGAATCCAGCAGTATCTAAATCTAAACTAAACTTCCAGAGGTCCACAGGTGCAGTTAGATGAATCACGGTTAGCCGCGAAAGTGATTTTCAGCAAAATATTATAACAATCGTCTTACCTGCTATTAATCTAGGTGTCTACGACACATACAATGTTACGATTGATATGTTTAATAATAATTGCACATTATTCATGGTAAAACTAAATTTTAATTAAAAGTACCATTTCGGTCTGATTTTAATTTTATTTGTTATTTGACAGTGATATTTGTAGTGACTACTAATCTTGAAAGAATAAATTATACCAGTTCTACTAAGTAATAATTTGGATACTTTGGTAGTTGAGTTATGAACGAAATGTAAAAGAATGTGTTCATGGTTATTAATATTGTCAAAATTATTATTATACGAATTGTTTTCATAACCAACTCGGCATGAGTTTTATTCCATGAAGCAACGGATTTAATTTTTATTTCTGCTAACTATAAGATTTCCTCGATTACTCGTGCTTGCATGTTAGACAGACATTCATTATAACCCTAAAAAAACATCAAAAAATCAAGCACAAAACGTGTAATTTATGAACGAACAACGACAAATGTTACATTTTGCTTATTTTGACATTGAGAAAAACAAGTCGTCGTGTTTTGTAAAATATTTAAAAATATAAACGCTAGTTACCTACTACTAATTACACTGTGAAATGAATTTCCACCTCGTAATTTTTCCGTTCTCTGTAAAATAAACACGCCACGCTAAAATGATTTTCTATAAGAGTTCGTTTTGGTTTTATGCGTTCACAGTGGGTTTTCTTAGTGGCAATATTTTACTTTAAATTACTAGTTCTTTTGATCTATGATTTAGTTCCGTTCTAGCGCCAACTTTTCCATAAATTTATAACAGTGATACTTTATTTATAATTTAAACCTTGGAAAGCAACGAATGTAGGCGGAGCCATTGTTGAAGCTTAATGTATTTTAAAACAGTCATTTTGGTCGAATAAGGTCTGGGAGATTGTAAATGTTGACGTCATTAATCAGGAAAATTGCGCTTTTCAAAGTGGCATTAAGAGATGAAGTCTGAGATACGAGCCTGCCAATTATTACCATCCTGTGATTTCTGTAATTAAGAAATTGGAAATGTTTGCTTTAAATAAATGGATTTCATAAATCATCTCCAGCATACTTTTATTCCGAGTTGTTGACAGGAGAGCGCTACGTTTCGGAAAATTGACGGTATTTACAGTATTCCCTGTTTACATAGCAGCGGTTTATTATTGATTGGCTTGCTCGAGTTTCACTGCCAATGGCGAAAACCGGAGTTTTCAGATATATTCAAACATATTCTACAAGCAACTTCAAGAACATGACTTCTCCTCTCAATTATCACACTTTGTCAACACTCACCATGACGAATAATAATCATCGCAAAAATTTGGAAATTGATTTTTGAAGCATTGCTTAGATTTAGAACATTGGGAGAGTTTTAAAATACATTCATTTTTAGAAAGATATATCATCGTTTCTTATACTATCTCTTGTTTTCTGACTAAGGCATGAGTGCGTTAGAGATTTGTTTGGTAAGAATGTAGGAATGGGTTTTTTAGCATAAGAAATAAGGATATATCTTTCTATAAATGAACAGAGCATTCTGTATTTTAGAATTTCATGAGTATGTAGGATAGTGTAGGTACATAACTACATACATACTCATGCCATTGTCGATTATTACACGTTAAAATGTTTTCATCGGTTGTGTTCGATGACATCCTCGTTCTCATGTAATTATGCCGTTTTTATCGTTGATTGTGTTCCTTATGGTTTGTATGTGTATGTATGAAACGCCTGGAAAAAATGTATCTCCTGAGCTTGGATTTAGTACACCCTACACTGTTCGTTAAAAATATGTTGGAAGGTATATAATGACAATCCATTTTGATAAATCTGAATAAGTACTAAATAAATTTAACCCATTTGGTAAATAAAGTGAGTTTACATTAAAACTGCAAAAGTTACAAAATTAACGTTCCTGACATGAAATCACATCTAAAAAATTGCAGTATTTGCAGAATAAAGCACAAAGTCACACAATTAAAAGTTTCAACAACTGCTGCCAAACAAAAAAACCGTCGTAATGGGGTTGGGCAGTAGAGTACTAAAAACTAAATAGCCATGTTTACCCGATCATGCTATAAAAAAATGACACAATGTTTAATTGAAGCCGACTGTCAACCAACATTCGTCAACAAAATTTTCAACAAATGGAATGTTAGAGTAGCTTGAACCCTAAAAATAAACAAATAATATGGTCCTAATGACCACTCCCAAAATGGCAAAGCACTTAAAAATCACAAACAAAGATGTCGACCAGCTTAACTTCTTATAGTATACTTAGAAGATTTAAATCTATGACAACTAAATTCGACAATGTTAAAATATAGTTTATAAAGATACCTTGTGGAGGGTCTAACGACGTGTATGTAGGACAAATAAAACAGCAGTTCGAAGATACATGCAAGAGAACTTAAAAGAAAACACCACTATAAAAATATCTACGTAGGACAAGCTAGAAATAATTTCAACTTCAAAGAAACCAAAATTATTGACAAAGACCCAATCTAGGCAAAACGCTTCATTCTTGAATTAATATACATAGCAACAATAAAAAACACAATCAACGATAACAACGTTATATAAGATCTCAGTAAACTTTATGCTAATATCAAATAACAACGAATCACGTCGTAACTAACTCACCCGTCACGCTATTTATGAGGAAAACGACATTACTGCGATAGGACTAGTAGCATAATATAAATAAACTACTAACGTTTATCAGTTATAGCTGGGCTAGTAGTGAACCCACCACAAAAAGGCGTTTTAATACTTGGTATTTGAAAATTCATATGGCAGAAAATGTAGTTAACCGGCTAAGAAACGTTCAAGTCCTGTTACAGGTTTTTTTTATCGTAACTGGTGATGTTCACGAAAGTTAATTACACATTTATTAGAAAAAACAGCCACAAAACAAAATATTATTAATTGCTCCAGTACTATACAAGATGAATTCATGCTACAAAAAGGATGAAATTTTAGAGGAATCCAAGTATTAATTTCCAACTCGCTTCGAAACCAAATATTAGAGGAATGGCATCGTTTTAATATAGTCCACATAATAGTGCCAACTCGAAGTTGCTGTGTGTGGTGTAGATATGTCAAAAGACCTAGGAACGTTAATAATAAATTCTTCAACATTTAATCAGTCTTGATAACAATCAGATATTGTCAGTATATACTCGTACTGGGAAGCTAGCAAACTGTCTAGTTGAATGAGTCGGTCATCCAGTTTTGTTGAACCTTTAGTATTTAACATTACTAGCATGGTAAAAGGGTTTTTACTGGCGGACAGAAGGAGCCGTTACCTTGCGTGTGTTGTTCAATATTTTATTTGTTTCTCACTTGTAAATAACTATTATAAATTATTAAAAGCTCTTAAAGGTCCAATATTTGAAGAAACATCGAATCAGACGTATTGCCTTGGAAACGCGCATCAGCATGGCACTTGTCATAGCATTTACTGTGTTGTCTAGTTCTGTCATTTAGATTTTTCAATTTATCGTTTTCGATGTATTGAAATGACTGTGGCGCAAGCTATATTACTGACGAAGCAGCAATTGTGAGTGAAAATTTACCTGAATCAATTTTGGCTGTCATTTCAACTTATAATAGTTTAAAATGTTTAAAATACATGGCTGTATGAGCACGAGCAGGGCTGTAAAAATTTTACTGTCTATTTTAACAGGCTACAGCCAGTTAAGTGACATTTCCATGTTGAATACAGTGACTTGGTAAATTGATGTTTACAAGTAAGGAACAAATAAATTTAATTTTCTTTTTGTCCCACACTACTAGAAAATCCAATTTTACCATCTCTATAGCAAGGGTAAAGCGAGATTTTTCACGGGTAGCCCTACAAAATAACTCAAAATGCTTGGCCGACAAAATAATCGCCATGTTTAACCACCAGATAGCCCTCATAAATGCAATTTTTTTATACATCAACTGAGTCATAAACCTAGGTATAAATTGCTGAAATCGCTTTGCTGCAGTAATCAGTGACGGTTTAATAGGGCCAGGATAGAACAAGTAACTGTCCAAACCTCACTGCCCGCTTTTCTGTTGATATTTCTCAACATAATCCCACCCACATAAACTCACTTTCGTTAAACATAAACGTCAGTTTGCAATAATTATTGTAACATTTATGAATAATCATTATTAGATGTCAAGTACATTTGCATGAAAATTTCTTTAATCTGGTTTACATTTTACTGCATATAAATTTCTGTTTTATGTAATTTTTCTTATTTGATAGTTAATAGGTATACTTCGGGCCAAACCGATAAAATGGACGATTGTGAAAAAGAAATATGTAATGGAGTATTGCACACCACCTGAAATTAGTAATGCGGCGAAGAAAGTTACATTTATTGCCCACAAAGTACAAAGAAAAATATCACCTCGAATATCAACTCTTTATGGATTGGTGTTCAAAAAAGAACCTTGAAAGTTGTTGTGAAAACATCATCCTAACGTATATGTCTGAGTTGTTGCAAAAATAGCATTAGTAGTTAGAAATAATGTCAATATTGGGACGTATAAAATAACAGCCTCTCTCAAAAAGCAATCTGTGAGAAATGCCGCAAAAAAATGAAGAACATTTATCCAACATGCAATTGAAGAATTTATCCGCGGGGCAGCGCGAGTACATTCCTAGCTTGACGGGCTCCCAGGACATGTCACAATGCTGCCGATGGAGTTTTGAGGAAGACCAACTGCTCGAAGTCTTCATCTCGGGCTTTTTGAATACGGCCTGAGTGTAGTTCGAGATGGCTCGTTTGACGGGGTCGCGGACGTGAATGAATGGATCAATTTGTGCATTTATTCCGTTTAATTTGTCCTGCAATAATCATCACACTGGATAAAATAATTCAGTTTGAGTTGTTCGTTGATTTCTGAGAATAATTTCTAATTTCACTTTGACATTTGGATTTTGCATGGTTAATCCAAAGACGCAATCGCCGAACTTCGACAGTGCGACAGAACATTTCGCGACAAATCGGGTCGGGCGCGAATTTCAAAATACGATTTTTAAAACCTTTTTACAGTGAATGACCGCGACGCAACGATTTGAAAAAAATACTGGCCGATAGCCCTCTTTGACGTTTACAAAAGCATCACTCAATAATAGCTTTAAAGTGATCTGGTGAGATATTATAAAATAAAAACCAATTTGCCATGTTAATTCCCTATGTCCAGACTTGGATGCGGCACCCTGTAGATAGTATGTGCATACCTGAATATACAAAATCAATTTTTTCACGGACCAGTACTATTTTTTTTAACACAGAGTAGTAGGACCAAAGACAAAACGACTGCGTTCATACTAATTTTTGACCGAAATATGCCATCATACCTCTCATTTGTTAAGTCTTCGAATTTTATAATAAGCTTCCTTCCGCTTTACAAACGACGCATACCTACTTTTTCTCGCATGTTCCTTTTGACTTTTCAAGTAATCTAGGCATTAGCAGCAACCGTAATGTTGTCCGAAATATTGTTGCTCCCTGTTTTTTCTTCTCTGCTCTCTTTATTGACATTCATGTTCCCGATACTTCGAAATTGCTTTTGTTTGTTTTTCAAATAATTGTATTATTATTGTTATTATTATTATTACTGATTTGGAGCAGAGGCAAAAGCCTACTATGCTCGCCAGTAGGACAACTAATCTAGCAGCTAGAACTTACTGCTAATCTTATTAAAGATGTTGAACTTTTTTTTTTAACTTGCATGAAATAAATGTTTGCCTAACTTAAGTTTAAAGATAGTCGTAGTTTTTGAGTTAATGATATCGGAATCTAGGCTGTTTCAAAGTTTGAATTCAAATAGGCAAACTGAAATTAAGCCAATTATTCGATCTATTGCTCGCGTATTCCAAAAAAAATGTCATGTCATGATCCCCAAAATGTGCTTTATACAAAATAATTATAGACGGTAATAAAATATCTTCTATATAGTCGTGAAAAAAAATCTACTCGTGACTTTCGTCACTCGTAAACTATAAAAACTCTCGTTATCGTCTTGAGCAATAAATTACTATTTATGGAAAAAATTTAAATCACGTATAGATTTTCGACGGGATTTTCAAAATTTTACAACACCCTATTGCTACCAATAGCGTTGATTTCATGTTGGCAAAGAAAGATATTGTTACCGAGAACCTTTTGATACCATAATAACATTTTAAAGTTTAGGGTTTAAAATTGACGCACATGATTCGTATTTTTTTTTCTCAATATTTAGATATTTTATTTAGTGTTACACATTTACTCTGAACAGCTTGAAAAGGCTAAATTTATTATGTCACAACAACGTTATCGCATCGCGTACTTTTTTCTTTTTCAGCTTAGTTTTAATTTATTATATTTTTACCGCCTGACGTGTCGTAAACACTACTAACAATGTGAGGCTTTTTAACGTGCGAGTTGCAGTGGTTTAAATTAAATGCTTCGAAAATGAATTTTCTCATTATGCAAAATCTCAGCACCGACATACAATGTGTATCCGGCAAACATTTCTCACAAATGCTTGCTCTCAACTTCAACAGACATATGCAACTTGGTGAGTTACATGTGCAGCATAATTTATTTGCTAATTTCCCTTGTACCGGCTTCTATCGCATTACTGGCGTCTGTTTTCTCTCATGAAATTTACCACAATCTTCTAATATACCTAGTTTGTTTGCAATAGTTCCATTTTGGTGTATGCCTATCTCCCCGTCTTTGTACGTACTGATGTAAGACCGATGTAAATCAGGATCAGCATAAATGAGATAAAACCACACACAGATCTAAATTTACATATTTCTCGTGGAATATACTCTGCATTCAACTTTTGTTCCTTTCATGAAATACGAACTTGGAATAAACGAAACTTTTAAAATGAAATAAGTAAGCTATTACGCTTCCGATGGATGTAATATTGTCATAATGTAGAGTTGTTTTAAAAGTAACACTTTATTAGTTTATTTGAATATTATGCCACTAATAAAACTATTCAAAGTGATTTCCATTAATAGTTAGGTTCCGAAAAAATTTTTGTTCGAGTCATAAACCATAATTAAATTTTTGTTTAGTGTGACGCAAATTGCGCCGAAAGTCGAGTTTTTCTATTAGCTTTTTGCTTTTTAACTTCAGAATCCAGGAAACTTGCGTGTTTATCAGTTCAGATCATTTGTTGTATTTTTCTGATTTCTTTCTAGATATCTCGTAGCGTATTATTTTTTTAAGCGAATTCTGCAGATAGCCTATAAAACGAAGGAACCGTTTCGGTGATTCGAAAATAGAGGTTTTTATTATGCAAATCGACTCAGTAATTACCTCATGAAATACGATTTATTGTTGCGAATTTTTTACGCCCTTTTTTGCCTTTGTGTCATATCCAATAAAATGTACAATTTATGTCCGGCCATTTCAGTTTCATTTGAATATAATTACCCGCCGCTGAAAATGTTTTCCGATGAAAGAAAGGATACGTATAAAGGTGTGATATATTTAAAACAAAATAATCATTTCATTATTATACTTATTATGGAAAATTTCTAATAGGGTTTTTTCTATCTAATGTAACATATCAATAAATGATGCAACAGTTTTCAGGTTAGGCAGTTTTATATATTTTTACCGAAAATTTGAAAATTTGATTAGTTTAAACCTTTTCATTCGTTTGTGCATTTTAAGATTTTGAATTATTAATCATTCAACAGGTAGGATTTTAACTTTTTGTACAAACGAATTCATATGGTTCTTCTTAGTGATTTTAAGAAAAGGAAGTAAGTATAAGATTTTAGGTAAAATATTTTCAAATGAACTTATGGTGTAAATTCGTTACAGCTCAATAATACATAACCACAAAAATTAAATTTAAATGTATACTAATATTAAGATTACTATAAAAAAGTAATCTTATTAGAAAACGATAAATTCAGGCATAATAGTAAGTAGAGTACTAAGTATTTTATAAAAAAAAAACTGAACAAAATCAGTAAATCAAATTCCCATAGATCAACGAAAAGCAATGGGAATAAGATGTTCAAGTCACTGTCATTTGTCCAACTTTTTTTATGAAATCGTACACAAGCGAGAGAAAATTGGTCTAAACGACCTGGGCCACTAGAGTACAACTAATTAAGCATGCCTGCAATTATTGTGTTTTCCTCAGTAAAGGGCATGCATGTATTAATTTTTCATAACGACAAATAATTTGATATTAATCTGTCCGTTTACAATATTGTTCTGCTCTCAATATTAATATTAAACATTGATTTAATGGGTTTTTGAGTCGATGAGTAACCTTAACCCCTGTAAGGATGGATTATTAACCACATGTCAACTAGCATATTTGTAACAAAGTTCTAAAATTTATAATGTTGACAAATGTATTAATTTTGATACGAGTGTAAGTGCTCATTCATAATGGGCATAAAGCATAAGGATGTCCTAAGCATTAATGCATAAAAATTTATGTTTAGTGCTGTATGCTTGTATTCGTTCACAATGAGCATATGGCTTAGGACATCCTTATGCTTTATGCCCATTGTGAATGAGCACTAACACTAATAAGAGTGGTGAAAACGACCGGACGACAATTCTTCCATAAATTACGCTTGGGAAGTAAAAATGATGTAAAACTGTAATTTTAATACCATTCCAAGGTAAAATAATGCGTCATGTACACCGATTTCTTAAACGTTTAGTACTTCGAAATTAAAAAATCTATTTCTTCACAATAATACAGTGTTTTTAATAAAGAATAATAATTTTTGTGTAGACATTTTTGTATTCCGCTGCATTTTTGACAGTACATATTTATATTAATTTGTTAAAGTCGATATTAAAAATGTGACTGCAGAATGTATTTTTCAAGTTATACTTTGGTACTTGGTTTTTATTATTGTGGTTTACCGCCATTTAAAGATGTATAGAATAATAGATAAATGTTTGTTACACGCAGTTATCGTATTAATAATTTGAAAATTCTTCCTTATATTTCACAGAGTATAAATTTGTTTTATCGTTATTACAGAAGAAATGTGCTCACTTTATAAACGTGCACTTAGATTACAGCGTAACGCACTATATTTTGGCAACTTACAAACAATATCAAGGGTTTCCTCTATAGAACTGACACAGAAGAACGTCGTCATAATTTTACTTTGCAGAAATTTTTTGAGGCTTAAACCAGCAGCTCGACATGTCTTTTATACGACGAGCTCTTTTATTTCCAGCGTTGTAAATCAGGGCCTCTTTTGCTTTTTGACTTATTACCTCCGTACTAATAAGACAATGCGGTTAATACGGTGGCAAAAATGGGTCGTAGTTGCAACAATGCGGAAATTCGTATATCAAAAGTTGTGAGATGGAACGATGAAAACGTTTCATTGTTGAATACTGCACCAAAGTTAGAACTATACCGAGTCTACATCTACGGCTTTTAATTATGCAAGCCCACATGCTTAAACCCTGATTACTTATTTATGAACTGCCATGTAAAGTTCTCATCCTAAATCCTTTCCTCTTCCATTATGTAACGCGCAAGGGTTGGCACACTAACAAACGAAACTGTGACCTTGTTTTTAATCGCACAGCACGCAATTAATTCTTTATGGTTTATAAATTACAATGGAAATATTGCATGTATAAACGTAAGCAATTCCGGATACAACTCTTTTACTGCAAATTTGAAAAAAAAATTATTTTACCTTGTAAGTAACTGTAAAACCCGTTCGAAATTATGACGGCTTTTAATTGTTAATTAGAGCTAACCATCTTGTTTTAGTAAGTACTGTTTAGATTTTCACCATACATTTGTGAAATTCGCTATTTTGTCTAGTGACATATGAAAGGTACGGCAAGCCATAACAAAACAGAGCTTTTGCATATTGTATTAAACGGTACAAATTGAGCAAACACGGCGGACATCTAGCATGAAAAAATAAAGGCCGCAGACAAACGGAGTTTCAGCCATGATATGGTAACAGTTTTGCGGGGACTTTCCTTTATTCGTTAAAATTAATACTTTCAATGTTTTATTCGAATGGTGTCTTCACGTCTGACTACGTTCTGACAAAAAACGCCTAAACTGAATCAGAATCAGTTTCTATAATAGAAGATTTGGGTTCAACTCCCGTTTCGTCATTAATTCCTTCGGAGGAGTTAGTTTTCAGAAAATAAGAAATACACGGATTCGTGTTTCTTCATTACGATTTTTTGTTCTCTGTTTACATGACCAATAAGGCGTTTGTTGAAGTTTCAAAACGGACTTTCCCGTAAACGTCTGTCGATCAGTCGTAGCCATATCAGTCGCGCCAAAACAATCGTGTACGTATGCATTCCGATAACTTTCTAACATTTTTAATTTTTCCTAGTTATTGTACAAGATTACAATCGTTATTATTGGTGATCATGAAACTGTAATTTATGTTTTCCTTAATCCACTAACTAATCACGGTAACAACTGTTGGAAGTGTAGTAACAATGTTTTGATCAACAGTTATTATGTATTTACTGTATTGTACTAGTCTAATGACAATATTCATTTTATATAAATTACAAGCACACTAACTTACAAAAAAAAATGGCGAATCCAGTTTTGCTTTTTATGTGGATATGCTTTGTTTATAGAGCCAGATATCGACATGGGTGGCTATGACTTTTGTTTTGCCTTATTTAAATTTTAGTGTTAATTTTCATTTCCTGTTAAATCATTATTCTCATAGAGAACAAATTTTCGTTCAAATTTTTCAAGTATTGCTTTTTCCGCCGTTTCTTTGGTCATTATTGAACCTGTGCTTTGAAAAATCAAATAACTCCCGAAGAAGTTACGATGGCCGAAGTGCATGATATGATGCTCGTACTGTTAGACAACTAAAGACAACTGTATGTAGAGCACTTTCAGAGGTATCGTTGAGACAGTTTCAGGCCTCGGAGAGCCACGTCTGCAAAAGACGATAGTGTCTTTTGCAGTGTCTTCGAGATCATTATCAAACAGAGGTTCAACTGGCTCAAAGTCTCAAAGCTGTATATTTATGTAATAGAGCTGTATGTATGTGTTATAGAAATTAGTTTAAAAGTACCGAGTGCCGAGGTTCAGACGATGAAATAAACATACAAAGATTGGAGTTTGTTAGGATTCATTCAAACTGGGAACATAATGATTGGAGGATAGTCGTCTTCACGAATGAATCAAGATTTTCTTTGCGTTCACCGGATGGACGGCACAGAGTCTGGAGAAGTCAAGGGGAGAGATATTTTTCGGCCACCATGAACATATTTGTAAAAGATCTGTAACGGTTTGGAATTTCTCTAAAGGCAGAAACTGAGCTCTTCATTCTTTAAGAATGATCTATAAAAGGAAACAATTATATCAGCCACATTTTTCAAGACCACGTCGTTTGTGTTAGATGCATCATCTGGTATCTACAGATAGTGGAAATCAAATATTTGAAATGACCTGTAATGGGCCCTGATATGAATCCCATAGAAAGCGTTTGGAATGCGGTTTGAAGACGTATTGGAACTGTTCTCGTGCGCCCGGAGACACTACAAGAGTTAAAATTGACACTGGGGACAGAAAGACAGTGACCAAAATGTCTTTGTTAGACGCTCGAGGAGACACCAATTGCTAATGACACCACCAATCTTTGTTTATTAGGTTAATTTGTTGCTGTATTTTTTGTTTGTTGTTGATATGTTATGTATTACACGCTTTTGTAATTTCTACTTGCAACAGAACCCTTTATCCGATATAATTTAGGATTTGTTAACCACCTGAAGCTACTGAACAGTAGAATATTAGTTTTTTACAAATTAAAGAAGTGATAATTTAGATCTAGTTGGTGTGCCACTTTTTTGTAACTTATGTTGTCTAATACCAAGAGAGCAATATAAAGCACAATTAAAGATGGGCCTGGATTTTTGAAGGTTTGTCTTTGAAAGAATCTTTGCCTTGTCAGATTACTGCTACTTTGAAAGTTTGAGTTGAAAATGTTACAATCAAAGACAAATTTTCAAAAATCCATGGCTATCTTTGATCGTATTTTTTATTGCTCTCTCGGAATAAAACCTATGACTAATCTAAATTTTACTTCAATTATTTAGTCGGCGACTGAAATTTGAGAGTGGAATATAAGGTTTCCATTTTGTAAAATGAAACTTAGTTATATTTGTATGTCAGTTTTTATACGAGCCCTTCTCACAACAGTTGAACTGGATGCGAAAAATAATTTATTTAATTTAAGTAAGAGAAATTTGCAAAAGCATTTGAGCAAATCACTATTTTTTATTTCTACCAAGAATTTTCCAGTAATCTGTGTTAACGTAAATGAAATATTATTAAACAGCCATTCATCAGATGAACTCGCTTACCTTGGGGAAGTAAAAATTTAATAAAAGAGAAATAACATACATTTTATGGCCATCTTTCTTGATGGAAATTACGTTGCATATTATCTGAATTCTGAACCAAGAGAGAAAAAATTCGTGGTTAATTCAAAACTTTCATCATTTTATTAAAAAAATATAGACATGCGTAAGAACATCGTTATTTAAGTACAGGAAAATAACTAAAAGTCGTCAATGGAGATTAAAAAGTGTAGGTAGTACGTCAATTGGTTCATTATGATAAACAAACATGCGGTTATCCTGTAAATCGCATCCCAAGTAGCACTCAATACTATATTAACCGTATTATATACATTAGTATGGTCTAAATTGTGTGTTCGTATAAATACTATACGTATTTCATAAATCATTTTTAAATTATACATATTTTAAATGATTTTTAAATGTATTGTTTATAGGTTTTATATATTTTCTTGTAAATTCAGTTCTAAAAACTTATCTGTTTTATATAAAGCACAAAAGTAAGTCGTTTCATAGTCATTTCCTTTAATTTTTTTGTCGCGGAAAGTACCTCTATATAAGAATGTGTTATTAATGTTCTTTATATACATTTATATTTGGTATTTTATAAACATATTTTATTTCATCAAGTTTTTCTATGGTTTCTATAGGTAATATTACATGAAATTAAATTATAAAATACGTCCTATGTCTCCTTTGCAAGTTTTAGCACGTAAATTTTTGTTCAGATTTGTTTGTGAGCACTTTAATTAAATAATGTCTTCTACACGTATATTATTATACGGTACGGGTCAATAGCATGATATAATTATAAAAACTACAAATTAGCGGTGATTTATGATATGTAGGCAATTAGGTATCTATTACCTTTACGTATCATTGCGTTCAAGTTTTTTTTTACATCTAAAAAGATTTGATAACGTTTAAGACCCATTAAAATTTTCTCCAATTTTTTTCCCCGAAAAAACATTTTACACCCAGCAATTTCCGAAAATTTGTACTGGGAAGTGGACAGATGGAAATGGTTTTATTAATTAATAGTCTCAAATAAGCAAAATGGACATTTTCGACTGAAAAACTCGAAGCAAACTCGAAGAGCTGAAGAGCTGTGCTGTCACATTTTCAATCGGTCGCGCACCTGTGCCGCGCACGTAACTTGTTCATGTAGCCACTGACCAACGTCCACGCGTACACCACAGACGCGCGTTGTGCTGGAAACTAATATTTTTATTGCGGTACTCTGGTAAGTACAGTTTGTGTATTTCTTCCATATCACTCTAACTATAAATGTTGTAACATGTAGGTAGATAATTTGGTATACTTAGATAGGCTAACTACTAACTTTACACAATAAGTAATGAATTGCTTATTGCGTTGAACAGATTTGTTGCTTATTGCGCAGAATAACATCGACATGAAATGACGCATTGGCGGGTATATCATATTTTTTGTATCAAACGTGAAAGTTAATGACTGGGTCATATAAATTCACAAGTACAGTTATCTAATGTGACAACCAATTTATTGTTTGGACTTATAACGTTTATAAATTTTGTAATTTTATTAGATCTAAAATATGTATAAAAGATGCATGATTTACATAAATACAACTTTTTAATATTGAAGTCCAATAAATCTAGTGCAGATAGACTTATCAATTACTGATCGAAATGGAGTAATCTTCTATTTAACATTACTGAGTTTGTTTGTAACAAGTGAGTAACTTTGTCATTTTTAGATGCCATTCGACAATCATTTTCGAGACAAAATCCATCAGATCTTTAGGACAAAAACATAAATGATGCAGTCAAGGATTGGTTACGCTTGGCTAAAGCGAGGTACGAATACTCTCAAAGAAGAGTTCCAACATTATAATCGCTATATATGGATTTTCAATTTTTACGAAAGAATTTTTGGTTAGTTTAATATGTCTATTTTGATTTTGTAATTTTTGTGTATTGTTCTTAATAAACATTCTATAAATATTTGTTTTGTGTCATTTTTGTAGCTTTACTAAAAGTGAATAAAAATGTATATTGAAACGTATAATGTGTGCATACATTAAATGATAATAAGACATAATATCAATACATTTAAAAAACGGTAGATCTCGATGTTTAATAAACATCAGTATAATACATATTATAAAAGTTGAAACGGGCGGACATTTTTCGGACTATAAAAGCTCTATGACAAACTATAATTAGATGAATTATTCTGTTAAAAAATAAACGTTTAAAAATCAGAGTGTGCTACTTGGGATGTAACTGAAAACTAAGCAACAATGTTTCGATTTACGATATTTTTAACACAGTGCGTGCGAAAACTGCTTAATTATACAGAAAAATTTACACAGTCTTTATCGCATAAAATATCTCTCCTATAAAGAATGGTCGAAAACTTTTCTAGAGTGAGCTATGACCCTCACGTCTCTTTCCTCGATACTTTAAACATAGCAAAAAATTCATTGCCAGATCTAAAGTTCAAAGAAAAGGATGTTATTAATTTCACTTTGTTACACAAGGGTTATTTTCTGAACTGTGTCTAGAATATTTGAGTGTGCCGTTGTTTTGTACGTCTGCTTAAATAGAAAATTTTTCTATCACTTGTTTCTAATATTCGTGGCCGAAGGAAGATTGCAACATTTGTATATCATCATGATGTGATAATTCAATTATTAATTCATTAATAAAGGGGCTTTTAAATTGTTAAATTTAAAAAAAGTTGCGGAGTTGTCACTTCTTAGCAATGGTAGACATTTTAAAAGCTCCAATTAATATGTATATACTCCAGAAGAAGCAAACAAATCAGGGGACACTTGAATTTTAGAATAATTTTTGAAAGTCCTGTACAACATTCTAATGTGAAAATACATTCAACAACAACCTAGGTGATAGCGGTTATCAACAAACTTTCTAGATTTTATATTACACAAACGTCAAAACTGACAGATAGTCAGCAAATGCGAACGGTGCGGCACGATACCTCTTTGCACTGTATACGCCTTAAACCGGCGCTCTAATCGTTGTTAAAGCATCGTTAAATTAATCAGTGGACAATTCAGCCTATTATCCGTCGGTCAAAGAGTGCGATCAGAATGAAGAACTACGCGCTTGCGTATTATGCACCACTGTATCACATTATGGTCATAATTAAACATAATATAGTGTCTTATAACTATAAAGAACTATCATCTACCTCGGTTGGATTGGATGAACTGATGAACATGTCTTTTAACTTGCCTAATTGAAAATAAATAAATATCTAGTAAACAGCCATTTCACAATAATGTGAATGGTGCAAGTGTGGTTGTTCTGCAACAACCTATAAAATGAATATTTTGAAAAATCGACAATAAGTTAATTAATATTTACATGAAAATTCATTATTAAAATGTACCTACATACATACTCTTCTTGGGTTTTCGTAATTTCAGCAGACTGATTCTTTTTGAAGTCTAAAAATTTCTTTTCCGACCAAGTAGTCGCCAAATGTTTCTTTGCTAACAATTTTTAAATTAAAATTACACCAAACACCACCACACATAAAAGCTTACTAAATTTCTCACTATATCAGTAGTAAGTGCTAATAACCTAATTTATCATAACTTATAACTTAACAACGATTTAAAAAATTGCAGTGTGGTATAAAACAGATGAGATTTAATCACCTTTACGAGTTAGTTGCTGTTGGTTAACTTCGATTAACAAGGAGCTCACTACAAATGTTCGAACAACAATGGAAATGTTAACAGCAGACTTGAATGTCAGTCTATTTCAGTCTAGCTTCAGAAACATGTTTTACGTAGCAATTAAATTTCAAACAGTACTTTAAATTTGCATTTAGAATTTTTCTTACTGATTACATATGAAACGTACCGATAAAATTTTATCATTTTTAGTTGTGGCGATGCTGGAAAATGTTTAGGCAACACAGAATTATCAGAATTATTAGTTCTTCACTGAGAAAAAAAGACTTATAATGATTTAGTTATACTTATACATAGGAAATGTGATATTTACTGTGTATTATTAATTCCTTTATTGTAATTTTAATAGGGATTAATACATTCGATGTCAACACGGGCACCGGTGTCTGTTTGTTTCCTCCTTTACCACGCCGCGACGAGACAGGTGTGCGTTGAAGCTTTTATTTTTGACGCCGAACGTACACTGAATCAAGCGTTGAACATTAGCAGTGTATCTGTCCCCGTGCTGGTGGGGAATCTGCCGTATGTGATCTGGTAATAAGAACGACTATTGCTCAGTTACATGCTGTGTCCGTTACTTGTGTCCGCTCCGGCGTCTGTGAAGGGTTCAGTTCTTGCTTACTGCAGGACGCCAGAGCGGACACAATTTAAAATATTTTTTCGCATATAATAAGATATTATGAAAAACGTTTTCAAAAATATATTGCCTTATTTAAAAAATACCACATCATCATCATAAAAATTATATTTTTTAAACAACGTACCAAAGTTTGCTAAAGAACACCCAAATTTCGCTAAATAAATACCGCAAAATAAAGAATCATTGTTTTTTTACTCACTTTAACCGATGACGATAAGAAAATAGTTAGGAACTTACTTTTACATACTTACCTTCAATAATGTTATTTACCCTTGCAAGCCCTAAAATTGTTCTTCCCCTTTCACTCATTTTGAGACGTACACAATTTTTGGGGAATATGTTAAAGCAAAAAAGATTCGTGCATTCGCCGGGAAATGCAAATTTAGACAAGAATTGTCTGTGTCCGTTGACACAATGGTGTCCGCCTAAATGTCCGCCATGGCGTGGAAAAACTTCAAATGTGTCCGCTGAATGTGTCCTCTCTGGCAGTAAAAAATACAAATGACATCTTCTTCCCGTGTACGCCACAGCACATACCGGTGTACGCTTTAGGAAATAGGCCTGACGTGGTGAAGTAGTTTCAAATGACTTGGTAACGGATGTGTTAAGATCTAATAGTCATGTTTACAGTGTACAGATTCTTATCTACTCTTCGCCACAAGTTCAGGTAGATGCATGTCCACTCTGTACCAACAAGTGACTTCTGTTTTGCATAAAATTATACTGAATGATTTTAATTTTCCAGTTGATTACTCTAATAGAAATCCTTTCATGCAGATATAACATTTTTCATAATATGTTTAGAAGTAATGGATACTTTAATATAAATTTTAGTAGTTTGAAAGTGAATATATTTACCATTACTACTAGATAAACACAGGTAGAAATTTTGTACTTTCTGTTCAACTTTGTATAACTAGAAGTCAGATGGAAACGCAAACACTGCCCCTAATGAATGTTAAGCACACAAATATCTCTAAAAGTGTGGTAATATTTGCGTCTAATTAGTGGTCTCTGTTTAGTTTCAGCGGGTCTGGCGGGAGTCTCGGAAAGTTCCAAGTCTAGGTTTGTGGAGTCCGTAAAGCCGATCGTTCAAAGGCCCTACTTTGATGACGTAGGCCCCCGGAACGTCACCGCTGTCGTGGGGCAGTCTGCTTTGCTCAACTGTCGAGTGAAACACCCAGGCGACAGAACGGTGAGTAAGCATTAAGTAATCATACTTTATTGCTTTGTTGACAAGTAAAGCGACCACCGAGGCAGGGGTTGTCTTAGATATGACGTTGGTTTCCTTATAAAACGCGGTTTGAAACTGACGTGATGTGATGCTTTGCTTTGTGTACAAAGGAAAGCTTGACGTTTTTGTCAGCAGATATATATGGAAATTGAGGTTTCTGTTATTGTGTCTAAAAATTTTAATGATTCAGCGTATACAATCGTATTCTAAGGGAAATAAAATCGTTAAAAACTTTTGCGTAATTTCAAATATGGATCTTGACACTTAAACAATTACTGGTGTGAGCAAGAAACTAATTAAGTATTATATAGTATGGTAATAATGATAATTCTACATTTCTTGGGTCTTAAGCTTATATATCTGTAAAACCACTGCTATTTCGTTTGATGTTTTTCATAATTTTAACAAAAAATCTACTAGAAATACAGAGTAGTTGCTATTGGTGATTCATTGGTTTCTATTAAAAACTGCAGTTGTTGATCTGTTAACAATCGAATTGCAGGCTGATAGTGAATTATTATCATTTACTTTTATTTATTTTACAAATTCGGAAAGTAGTAAATAAATGCAAATTTTGCTGTGTCCGCTTGTGCATGCCGATTCACTGATATTAACGTTTGAAGCCAAACTCATTTTCATATTATACGAGAATGGATAAAAGTTTTAAAACAGTTATATACGAGTATTTTTCAAAACCTTATTTGTGACAAATATTTCTACGTAGTTTTGTTGTGTTTGTTCAATAAGAGACCAATATACAAGTTTATTTTAAAAATATATTTCATAATAATTTAATTAACATTTTTTCATAAAAATGTAAAGATTCAGCAAAAGAAAAATAGTAACCGACTAAAGATAAAGACACATATTAACTGAAATAATGCGGTATATGTGCGTTGTATAAAATACTTTCCAAATTAAAAGATTATTTAGTTAACGAATATTACTATGTCATTGTCAATACTAATTTCAAAGCATAAACAACAACTTTCCCCGTAATCAATTTGAAAATTCTCCGCAATAAAAGCTATTTTTTATGTTTTCCTAAATATTGCTCGGCTTAAAAATTTTTAAATAAAGGAAGCTTTTATGAAGGAGACATAATTACTCGTCCAATGAAAATATCATTATGACGACCAGTAGTGTTTCTTTATATTGTTTTTATAAAAACTCGAAAATCTGACATAGTAAACGAAACAGAAAAATGTAATTATGAAAGATGAAAATTCGCAATATCATTTGAATAAATAAAAACTGAATTTATTTTGACAAGAGTAGGTACATTTCGGATAACAACTGTTTTGATAAGTGCAGGATTTACGTACCATCTTTTTCAGAAAATAGAAATATCTTTAATAGGTAACCCGCAACCGTAGCAAAATCTCTCATGTAAAATTCCTATCTGACAGTTTTATATTTATGGTGCCAACTCAAAGTGACACTACAAATTAGTTTTTGGACAAATATTTCCGTGGATCAGAAGCATAGCACACATTTTGCTAAGACTTTTGTCAGTTTACATGAATTATAATTAGAAAAATATTAAGAAAACCAAAGGATAATCCTATCTTCCTAATTAGGGATACGTTAGTATGGTGTATGTGACTATGTTTATTTAAAGCTGAGTAGAACAGTTGTTAATTTAAAGCTAAAGGTTATTCTTCTGGAACGAACAAACTACATACTTTGCAAATTTTTCTGCTAGATTTTCGGGAGAATTGTAGAATAATTCCAACTTAGACAAAGAAGTATTGTTTACGTGATAAATATGGAGGACACTGTAACAGAATATTGGTTAACGTTTCTATGTTACTTAAGGTCCATACTGAACATGGTACATGCAACACAATTCTGCAGTAACTGATTCCGAAGTCTATTACTATGAATATAATATATACTTACATACCTTTAGAGTCTCGGTTGTTTTCATTCTGTAAAATATGATCCCATACTTGTTTATAACGCAGGTATGTCTACATTTTGCTAAAAGTGAAATTAATGTGTTAATTTAGCAATTTCAGATTAATATCGTATTCGATATGTGTTTTAGAGTTTGTATATCTGTATGAACGAGTCATAACGGGTGCTTTATTTCTGGAGAAATTTATTTAGAGATTTTGTTTTGCATGTGATTAAGTAACCGCTTTTTATTTTCTGTGGATCTAGTACTTGTTCAAAAAACCCAATCCTGCGCTAATCAAATTAAGTAAAAATCTCATTCTCTAGATTACTCTTCCGTATGTAATATATGGGTTCAAATACAACTGGTTTGAATTCGGAGGTTGTTTATGGATATATTTATTTGACTATTGCTGGAACATAAGTTCTTTAATTTTATTTGTAATGATTTTCAAATTAATGATAAAACTAATTTTATGTAAAATGCTGGTAAATCCTATTCAAATTAGTTACCCACTTGCTGTGTGATTGCTTTTGACATATCATACTTGCGATTCTAGAATTATTTAGCAACAACTGTTGTTCTTTGTTGTAGCTGTGTACTGAATTTTATTATTTGAACACATTTCTTTGTGATTTTTACGACTTTTGTGAATTAATAGATTTTTAAGTACATACACGTGTATATAAAATGGTGGATGCGCCGGGTTAAAATACTGTTGAAGTGTAGTAAGCTACAGCTTTTAAAAATTATTGTCGCAAGTATTAAACATTTTTAAAGTGATTAATAAAATCACAAGCTACAGTACTAATTAGAATTAGTTTGCTTTCAAATTTTGCAATGACAGACTTAATTGTACAAGATATATCAAGCAAAAATGAAAATGGCATTACATGAAAGTAGTATACTTTCAAAGGTGACATCAAAAAATATGTTTGGTCAACCACAGGGCAATCTTTATTAAATATGGTAAAGGGTGTTAAGTTGAACATTTGAGAGTTTAAAATCATATATCGGTCTAACACTGCTGTACGTATTTCGGTACACGGTACCGTCTTCAGGCAGATAAGGGTAACCGGATTTATAAGTTAATATTTGGCATTTATATACTTGGACTAAGTACACTGGATTTACAACTTGAGATTAAGTAGGGGGGATTTATTTAGATCAGTTTGATCATTCAAAAGCATATTGAGATTTGTATATCTATGAATTTGTAAACATTCTAACAAATCACTCGGAGTAGGTGTTGGAATTTGATTTGATACAAACGACATGTCTATTCTTATAACATCCATTTTGCATAAACATAACTTTATATTTTAAAAGAAACCATTGCAATGGTTGGATATATGAGAGAAACTGTTTTATAAAATTTATATACTTAATACTAAATAGCAAGATTAATTTTTAAAGAAAAAACGTTTTGACGTTCTTGTGAAAAAGATACTTAATAAAATTACAGATAGGTACATGTAAAGAGGCAGATTCACCCCTGTTTAGTGTAATATTTGAGTTTATTATGTACACAGTAAATACAATCTATAAGTCAGAGGACCGACGGTTAAAAATCTAGTATGAGCACAATTTAATTATTGGATAAACTAGTGCTGACGTAATTTTATATTGTTTTTTTTTTAACAAGTTGTCTATAATTTTGTCCGAAAATCGATTATCATTTACTATAATTTTGATTGTGTTCGACTTGGCAACAAAAAATTACGTCCGCATTAATTTATCCAATAGGTAAAGAACCCAAACAGTATAATAGTTTAACATATTTTGATAAAACGTCGATTAAAATTTCGAAATTATTGCATAAACTAATTAACAATAGCAATGATAAGTTACCTCGAGATTGAAATTCAGGAGTCTACTTGCTTAGCCGTGGTGACTGCCCCTTGGTATAGGTTGAGCAATCAGGAAGAAAATTTCAAGACAGAATTAGAGAGCACAAGTCATCTTTTATTCATAAAAAAACCATGCAATTAATGAAGATTTTAGAATTTTACACATAGAAAATAAAGGTCGAAAATTAGATTTGTTAGAATGTTTAGAAATTAATAGATATAGGAATCTCAATATGCTTTTGAATGATCAAACTGATGTAAATAAATCTCCCCTACTTAATCTCAAGTTGTAAAACCGCTGTACTTAGTCCAGGTATGTAAATGTCAAATATTAACTTAGGAAACCAGTTACCCTTCTGCCTGAAGACGGTACCGTATACCGAAATACGTATAGCAGTGTTAGACCATTATATTATTTTAAACTCCCAAATGTTTACTTTACCGCATTTATATGTTATTGAATCGCAGATACTCAAATATTCAAATGCAATAAAGTGAAATACTCAACCGACCTTGGGTTTACCATAACAGTAACAATAAATTAATAATTTTGCTCTTGAGCCAGTGTTCCATATTTGTAACTATTGCTCAAACTGTCTACATTTACTATCAATACATGCTTGGATTCGTTGTAACATTGAAGTTTGTGTTCCCACAACCAATGGAGGATTTAGGTAATAGTATTCACACGTGCATTGAGTTCTTCCACTGAGTTCAGGGGGTTCGCAACAACACCGATCCATTTCTCCCAATCCTAAAGATTAGCGTTTAACCAGTAGTGAGGTAAAAATTAAAAACCAAGGGCTTCGCCATACATAAGGACCATGTTGGTGAATTCGACTTTTGTGTGAACTATTGTTGTTATAATAACAGCACGTTGCATTGACATGACACTCAATGTAAAATTGTAGATACATTTTCGTGTATATAAAAGTTTGTGACAAAAACGTTTCTGCGTTACTGTGTCAACGAAAGTGAATTTGTTTGAATTTTTTAAATACAGTTTGTACAATCAATATTCTTTCTTATTCATCAGTCATAATTATATTGTGTATTTGTAGAAACTAATGTAATTTTGATATAAAATTACAATTGGAACATTTGAAAATGACTCATTTACACTGAGTTTTTCGTTTCGGTTAATTCAGAGCACGAATATATACCTAAAGTTCAAGTTCACAAACAAGAAACAAAACTAGCAAAAACGTTATTTCACAACAAAATAATTTTCCCTGAGCTTATCTCATTAGCACCGCGCTGGAAATACTTCCAAGGGTTTGTTCTTAGTCCTTTACAAAACTGGATTAATCTCCTTGGTATCGTAGGGTTAATTAAACCGGTCAACTAGCAAGTTCTACACCTAACAGGTAAGGAAACCGTCCAGACAAAATTATCCAGGACACCCTCCAGCCTCACATCCTTTGCGAAATCGGTTAAGCGTACAATAGAGACGAAATTCCAAAGCAAAACCTCTTAATGCGCTCAAAGGAGAATGAGCGTCGGCAGAAAAAAATCCACTCAATAATTTTCCAGGATCAGATTCTCATTTTAACTTTTCTTATTGAGAACGCAAAATTAATTTTGAATATTGTGCTACGGTATCAAAATGTAGAAAGGTAATACGAGAACTTAAATTTTCCCAGTCGTAATTATTAAGCATCTGTGCTGAATTCTTAACAGTAGGAGTCGTGGGAGTAATTCTGTTATTAACATACTTGAGGTGTTTTATTTGAAGAGATTTTCTTAAAGCAAGGGGTTTCTTCAGATTCCATTAAGACCGTTCTCTCTCTGCACACGTTATAATTCACCTGTAATATATTTCTCAAAGTGAAAACACGGTATTGAGGGTGTTGGAAATATATAATACGTTTTCCCGGGCATATTTGCAGATAACATATTTCCCTGGGGTGTCGTTTTCCTTTGAACACAATGAGTATAGCAATGCACCGACTGCAATTGGCATCTCAACACGCCACTATATTTTATGTAAAGCGATGTTCATGATTCAACTTCGGAAAAGAATGTGTAGTTAAACTCGATCTTTCTACTGAATAGCACATAGCATCCATATCTCAAAGAGCGCGGCAAAGTGACACAGAAAACTGTAAATAGTAGTGGAGCTTAAAAGACGGTTTAAAACACATAAGCTTGCTCGTTCCATTAAGCTCCATTGCTCGCTATTATTGTAATAGTTTCTGGTTACGCATCTGTATCCCTTGTGACGGATGGCATGACCCAGTTCCAACTCGACTTGCATAAACTAAGAAACGTGTTACATGGATCTCCAGTCTGGGTAAGGGAGGATTAGTAAAAGGTCAATATAACTTTGTTGGATTATCGAGATTTAGTTCTGTCCCGTGGACCTGAATCCTAATTTATCGCATGCTATCTGACTCCTTTATGAGGGTGTGAGACGGATTGATGTTTGTTATGTTCAGGATTATATTGTCTAATTATGGCCATAACAGCTGCCGCATTCCGTAAACAACATCAGACGATAAACAGATACTGCAATTTCCTACATGATTTCATACTTCAATGTCACAGCTTGATTTAGGGAAATTGATTTCCACTGGGGTGTCGGCAATGAAAACGCAGATGTGCGTGAGCTTCTTAACATTTCACTAATATTGCTCTTGGCTTGGTGGAAAAGAAATATTGCAGCAACAAGGAACATAAATATCTGCGGCGTGGTAAATTCAGTTTCTTATAGGTACAATTAATGACACAGCTACTCGCATTACTTCATCAAAGTCTGCCTTGCAAATGTCTGTTTATGCAGCATGTTCTGGAAAAAAAATTACTGAGAATACTTCTCTAAAAATTTAATTTTCTTATAAAAAAACAGACTCTTTTTAGTTTAAAAAATATTATCATAAATAGATATTCTCAAATAACTTAGCTATTGAATTATACCCCTTCCACAAAAATTTAAAACTATTACTTTTTTGTACTGAACCTCAGAGTTATAGTTATAATACAGCGTGTTATTGAAAGGTACGTACAAAATAAAATCGGCAATTGGCCTCAAAGTATGGGTGCTAAAACTTAAAAAAAATTCAGGTAATAGTGTTCTCCTTTTAGAGATAAAAATTATTAAAATTTATGTCCAAATTCGTTGTACGCCTCTGATAAAAAGATCATCTCTCGTTTCTATAGCAACATTTGGTCTTGACAAAAGTTTCATTGTTACAGTTGCTAGGATTTATTCAAATAAATTAATTTTACCTATTTATGCTTCAGTAGCGTCTAAAAAGGTTGGATAAGGGTTAATTTTCCCCTTATAATTTTGATAACACAAAATAAGTTTTTCAGACTTCTTAGACTTCGCGACGAACTGTCAATTTTGTTGTACGTACCTCTCAATAACACCCTGTATATTGTTTCTCCAAGCAAATATTAACCAAATGAAATAATAAAAAGTCCACATATTTGATAACAATTTTTTTATTCATAACACTGCATAATCCAACGAGATACATCAGAATCTAAATAATCATAGAATACACCTAAGTTTGATTACAATTTATCTGTCATTCATTGCTTTAAAGCTACTTTGATTATAGTTCCTTCGCCCTTGAAACATAAATAATGATGCAATGTACTAATTTTTCGTTAGGATAAATATGGGATGATGGTCATGGCCAACTAGGGCAGAAATTTAAAAAATCACACGATTTTTTAATTTACTTAATTAATTTGAGCACATTTGCAAATGTAATTGAAATCTTTTTTTATTTATTAAGGTTATGATATTAAGTTACTATTGAAATTTTAATGTGGATTTCGGCAGTTTTTAGCACTTTTTAAGAAAATTAAATAAGTTGTTACTATTATTTTTTTTTATTCAATTAGGTTATGGTTTCTCTAAGAATTTTCATAAACGACTATCCAGCTAGTACACGTTAGAGAATTTATTAGTTATTGCCGATACCATTACTCATCTACATCTGTGTAATTTTGCAGTAGATGTCGTGCATCCCGCTGATGTAAAAAAGAACTAAAAAAACATCGATTTATAAAATCCCTGAAATTATTTGCGAAATTCGCAACTATATATTTTATTGTGTGAACTGAGTATTTCTCGATTGAGGAATTGACATTCAGACAAAATTTTGAAAAATTCCTATTGTTTATAAATTATATTAATAAGAAAAAAATCATATCAAGTTACTTTAAAATTTAGTTATATGCATGCTCTGTAGAGTGTAGTTCTTCGTTATTTACAGAGACACCGTGTCTTACAAAGCTGTATTATTGTAGAGAACTAACAAATTTTAACTATTAGACGAGAAATTTCGGCAAATAATCGTAACAGTGCCAATCTCAACTCTGGAAGTGATATCATAGGAAAATTTGGAACAAATAATTCACGAAGCCATTTCATGTGAAAGCACTGGACTACAATAAGAACTGAGAGCACTGAAGAAAATCATAGACCAACTTTAGACGAAAATTAGAAATGGAATTTGAAAATAAACCTGAAATGAAAATTAATTTTGAACACCATAACACCGATGAACTTCAAACATCCACTGATTATACTGATAGGGTGATCAGCGACATAATAAAAACTGGAACAATCTCGAATAAAAGAAATCGATCACACCAATAAAAAAACCCGCTATGAACATAAAAAGAACAGCTAAAAGGAGCGACGAAACTATAAGCCTTGGAGCAGCGCAGCGGTGAGGAAGACCTGGCTGTAAATAAAAACAAGAACTGATACCATAGAACAACAAATAAATACATACCTGAAGGTTAAATATCCTGTACATTAATTTAAAGTTGAACTGAATCCAAAACGAGAAGAGGTTACAAGCACATAAACTTTATAAAAGTGAGAACTGGCGAAAAGGAGTTATAGTAAAAAAATATATCTTTCCTATCGACACAAATACGGAAAATTCTAATACCTCCCTTTCTGTATCGCAGGTAGCACCAAGTTATGAACTGACGATGATGCATTTAAATACGCAAAGTTTAAATAATAAATATAATGATTTAGAAGTTATGTTAGATTCCCTATAACTGAGCATTGATTGATGTTAGATGAACTACGGTCATGTTCTTTTAATAACTCAACAGGTTATTATCCTCGGTGATGTTAATGTTTCAAATTACCAACTTACCCCTTTAGCAGAAAGTTATGTTATCTTTTCAATTTCCTTGATTTCTGTGACTGTCAACAGTTTAATAACGTGAGTAATGCTAACGGTCTCCAGTTGTCACAACCCGGTTTTAAAGTCGATGGATATCTTACTGGATGAGAATGTTCACCATCCATATTTCCTAATCACCATGTATTCCCAAAAGTGATCAATAGAATCAGTTCCTAAATTAAGTTTTGGAATTTTAGGAAAGCTGATATATATAAGCTAGGAAAAATTATACCTAGATCACGTATTGAGTGGTCATATATTCTTGATATTATAAACTTTGATATCGCTTGTTCTCTTCTGTAGACTCCGTTAAAGCTAGTTCTTGACTGGTATATTCCCACGCGTCGCCTCCGTAAACCCTCTTTTCCGCCATGGTTTACACCTTCTATTATTTGCAAACTGAAGTGTAAATGGCGGTTTCTGCGGAAATTAAGGTCCTCTAACAACACTGATGTCATCAATGACTTCAAGACTACGATCTGAATTAAAACGTGGCATTAAGCTTGCACAACGCAACTATTCGCTTAATCTGGAATTCCGGATTAGATCTGAGCCAAGAAAAACATTAACATACGTTAACAATACGAGAAGATGTACTGGTATGCCTGTGCGAATAACTTATTCAGGTGAATGGCCTAATACTCTCGAACGGTTTGTCAATACCTTCAATGCGAATTTTACCAACAACAACAGTAACTGCCCTGTCACCAACATTGAGGATTATTTCGATACTACGCCTACTGTATCTATCAGTCTGTCAGAGATTTCTCAATCTGAAGTATTAAGTGCTCTAAAAAGTTGAAATTCAATCGGACGGGTGATTATGACGATATTCCTGTATTTCTGTTGTCAGACTCTATTGTATTGCATGCTGTATTGCCTTATCCTTTGATCATAATATTTAACCTAAGTTTAAACACGCAACTCTTCCGTGATGCCTGGAAATCATCTATCATAACACCTGTTTTTAAATGCGCTGTGAGAAACAAGGTGGTTAATTATAGACCAATTTCTTTAATCTGCAATTTCGTTAAAATCTTTACGATGGTGTTACAGGCATTTTTATTATTTAATGTTCGCAGTAATATTATAGATTTAGAGCACGGATTTTTAACTAGTCACTTTGTTTCAAATAGTTTCGATGCTAAGTTGCAAGTTGATATGATATGCACAGATTTTTCTAAAGCCTTCGACAAAATAAACCACCTGGCTAAATTGCATAATTTAGGCTTTTCCGATTGCCAGCCACCCTTAAAATTGTCCTACCTATCTAATAGATCCCAGTGTGTTAAATATTGTGGCCAAATATTGTGCCAAATAAGATTTTGGTTGCATCGAGTGCGGCAGGGTACAATTTTCGGATCTCTCTTTTTTGATATTTACATCAACGATGTTGTAAAGCCTATTAGTTCTAGCACAGTCATACAGGGTTAGTCACGAGAGAATTACTTCTGAAAATTATTTTTACGCAACCCAAAATACGAATACCATGTACCATTTGATACTAACTGAATTTAAAATGAAATGCTTAATCCATGATTGCTTTGAGTTTGGCAATCTCATTTTGACAATTGTGGAAAAGGAGGTTACGCGAGTGCCCATGGTGGTACCGCAGCCAGTCAGAAATCTCCTCCGGCGCCGCTAATAAATTTGTCAGTGTGCCTCTTGATCTTTTGCAACCGATTAATCACGAGAAAATTATTTTTAAAAATTCCTTTTACGGCATTTTATTCAAAGGTTACAACACAAACTCAAACAAGTAAGTAAATAATTTAACTACTAATCTGTTGAAAATGTTGGGCATTTTGGGGGGATGCTACGGCTTTTTTGTAAATGGATGGCCGAAGAAGTCCAGAGGTTGCAGATTTGCACTTCGAAGAGGCTCTAGGTGACGCAGAGATGGCGAATTAACACATGCACATTAGCGGCGAACAACATTGGTAGAGCACTTACGGCTTCAGTATAGCCCAGATTGATCTGACTGTATGTCGTCGATCCAGTGGGACTCTAGAGGCGAGTCAACGATGAAAAAAAATGTTAAAAATTAATTAACGTCAAAGTGACACTGCCAAAGTCAAAGCAATCATGGATTAGGCATTTCATTTTAAATTTAGATAATATCAAGTGGTACAGGGTATTAGTATTTTGGGTTGCGTAAAAATAATTTTCAGAAGTAATTCTCTCGTGACTAACCCTGTATACGCAAACGATTTAAAAAATTTCAGAAAAATTATGGAAGTATGACTTTTTAAGTCGTGAGATGTTTCTTGTTATTGGATGTAAATGCACTGGAAAATAGAGTGTTATTTTTGAGAGTTACTACTGACCCGAAAATGACTAGCATTCAGGAAAAACTTCCATCATTACGGGTATTAATACCAAGTAACGATATGCATTGCATTTTGCAATTGCAACTTACAATTTCGTTTGCTATTATTCTTTAATCGCCGCCCATCCCCTTATTTATTTGTTTATTTGTCAGAGCAACACTTGAAAAGTAAGCTGCACAATTATTTTGACCTACTAGCACTAACATATTCTGACTAACATGATCAAATTATTCCAGAAACTTACGAACAGTATAACATGTTCCTAACACTTCAGCTTTTTATATGTATCTTCACAATTATCGAATCATTTAGTATAAACACTTGTGTGATTTTTGAAGCTGCTAGATATTTCCTGTTATTGAGTGTAAAGCCGTTTTAATTGTTTATTGATCGTATAATTTGTAACTCTTGCAACTTAAAACAAAATCACCTTCACTTCGACAAAATCGATAGACTTAGATCATTTTTTTCATGTTCGAAAGTACGTTGTTGTCGTCTTGGTACTATTTATTTTCTATGTAGTCTACGTACATTTATTAGGAAATTCGGAGCCACATATTATGTTTGTTCTAATAATAATTCAAACCGAAGTTAATACACATAAATCCTGTTTTACATGGACTGCTTTCTACTTTTTTTTTTAATTGAAAACTACATACTGAGAGATTTTTAAACTCCGAACATACAAAATAAGTAATGCTTAATCCCTCTGTTCAGTTTTAAATAAAAACACAGCAACGCATTATGCAAGTATGCAAACAATTTTACATCAAGCTCTCTTCATTTAGAAAAAACCTAAACGTCAACTTGTTTGAATTATTGTTATAAACTATTTTACAAAAATTTAAACACCACAAATGAAGTAGAACAAATTATATTTTAACTGAAGAAAAGTAGTTAAATATACTATAACTTCATTCCAACTAACTTGGAATTTCTTGTTCTACAAAATCAGGTGTACATTTTTACATAACATTGATTAGATATTCGTACTTCCACTGCATTGATGTGTGTTTTTTAAAACTAAACGTAAGGATTCAGCCCATACTTACTTTCATATGTTCAGAGTTAAAAAAAATCTCACGGCATGTTTTGATTAAATTATTATCTAAGCGCGTATTTAGGTCCTCTTCAGGTGAAAAAACCCCGGGGCGGACATTCCTTCTGACGTTGTAGACTTTGAATTCTTCTAAGACCACATCAAAGCGTTAGGTATTTGTAATACGAGTACGTATGAATTGCTTATACAACACGATGACTTTCAATTACATGGTGTTTTTGAGCAAAATAACACCTAATGTGAAAACGTTACTCCACCTCCATATTTCGCCCTCGCCAAGGGGATGTGCCCCTTGAGTTGAGAATCACTGTTCTGATCTTTAAAAATAATTCTATCGTTAGCAGTGTGTTGATTTATGTACTTCCTCTTGTCTCATACTTACTGTGGCAGCTATGCAAATCTGACTCCAAAACTAGATAAAACTATCAAATATTTTTCGAAAAGCGAAAATGTATAACTTTAAAACTTAAACTATAAATCTGACATAAATGAACTTTGTAACACCAATTGTTAAGTTGAAAAAGAGCATGGGACCAATATGTGCCAAAATGGACAAGCATAAGTACTAAGAAAAATTACTACATATTAAAACATAAAAAATTAATTAATTCTTGCTTATCAGCACTTGTAACAAATAGCAAATAACTACTATAAAATTGTATATGTATTTTTTCACACTCATTTATAACAAAACCGATTTGGTATAGCATTATCAACAACATTTAATTATACAAAAAACTCATTTAGAAGTACCTATAACTATGCAAGTTGAAAATTCAAACATCAAGTTATATTTTTGTTATTCAAAATACTGGGAATTGAACTAAAATACTATACTTATGTATTGCATTCCTCAAACTCCGCTTGAAAAGGGGATGCGACAATGCCATCTACAGACAAAACCATTTTTTTTATTTCCTTGTAGTAATATAAAAAGATAAGAGCTGCTAATTTTCTCTAAAAGCAGTGTTATATAAAATTTATGATATGCGAGGTTTCAGTGTAATGGATGTAATAAAATATTTCATTGCAATTTATTACATATACAAAATCTTATTTTTTTGAAACGCTGTTATAATGGTAGGATACAATTCCTCAGAAAAACATATTTCGTGTTTATATTAAAATATTCTTGGGGAATGTATTCTAAGACCTACAATAATTACTGAGTTTAAGCAAAAGTTATCACGTGGAATCAAAATAACTGCTAGCCATGCAATAATTATTATTAATGTCAAGTTTATGCCTTCCCCTATATTAAATTTTAAAAGGAGAACATTTTTGGTCAATATCGTGTGACTCGACGAATTTATAAATGCAAAACCTTTAATTGTTCATATTGCAATATGATAAATTTCAAAACAGCAACATGTAAATACAACAACAGAATAATCTTTTTTTGATAAACTGTAATAACAAATCAATGAAACACTTTTTCATCACACTGTCATGTACTCCCACATATCAAAAAATCTACAAATCCCAGGCGAAAGCAACCTGACGAGAGCGTAAGATACTCGAGAGAACGTTTTTCACGAAATCTATAAGTGACAGGCCCTTGTTCTACCATAGGCTCTATCCGATAATGACTTTAAACCACAACAGGGCCTATGGGACATGTTTTAAATTTGCACGTCTTAGTGAAAAAGCACGAACGAGGAAGGCATTTTATCGGAAGCAATTTACCGTAAGTATCATGCGCTAAGTTAAAACCACTCCAGAGCATAATCCGGATCAAGATCACGCAAAGACTTTACAATGAAAATATCAGACGGCACTTGTCAGCCACATTGTCAAACACAAGACGGGAATGGAAACAGCGTTGTGTTACCTCTTCAACGAGTACGGATTCCTCCTCCTGTGCTAAGGCAGGTTTTAAGTCTAATTGAGTTAGCGGATTCGATTTCATGAGCCGGTGGTTTCGTTAACGCCAAATTTAACAATAAATGGACGTATGATGGAAGTATTTTAATTAAAACGAATGTACTCCGCGTAATGATGATTGGATGTAATGGTTTTAGTACAGGGGAAAAATTTGTATTTGAATGATTATAGCGCGGAACAACCTTCCCACGATGAAAGTGCTTCGTGGAACGTGTTTCATTTTCCTTGTTGAAAATATATACGGTGTATTTCATGTCACCTCGCGCGCCACAAACACTCTCTACAACCTTAAGTATTCTCTTGCGCTGCTTTTTATAGTTCGCGGAGCATCCTTCGAATTACTCCTCTCGCTTCCTATTAAAATATTCATGTCGTAACGTGTTACCTATTAGCTATTTTATTCTCGCGAAATATAAAATCGTCAACGCTTTAACCCCCGGAAAATAACCGCTCATAAAAATATCTCAAAGAACATATCTTAAATGACTTTGAAAAACAGACACAACGATCTAGTACTGGTGGGATTAAAAAATATAGCAATAATACAAAAACGTTTTAGTTCAAAACTATATAAAGTATGTTTTTGCTATAGTGTTAATCCAAACTAAAAATAATTTCATGTTTTACGTTAAATAAGTATTTAAAAACCATTAGCGTGAGAAAACTACAGTAATTACAAAATTACAAAATTTGTCTACTTTAATAATTTTTCTGCTCTGTACCATTTAAGCAATCAAAATTCTATATTATTTCTTTTCTATTAATTGATTTCTCATTTACGGAGCCATCGAAACTGTGTATCATTTTTTTACTTCCCGAGTGCAAGCTAATAAAGTATTGTAACCAAGTCCATCAGCCGACTCCCTACTTTTATATTTTCTTAACCATTCACGACCTCTACAATACGAAGAAATAGGACTTCCGTTTCCGTCTGTCTGTCTGAATGTTATTAGGCAAATAATCTCCGAAACAACTGGACCGATTGTTGTAAAACTTTCTAAGTATATTAGGAATAACATGCAGATAGTAAAACATTAACCAAAATTGGTCTAATCATCTCCACCTCCAATGGGATGACGTCGTCGGCAAAAATTTATAGTAGTACTTTTTATGTTATTTTATAAAATATAGAATTTAATTTATACTTGTGATGTATGATTTCGTATCGAATTTTCACCCTAGACATCCAAATTTTTGAAAAAAAATCAAAATTTTATAACAAGATTTTGTAATTTAATTTAGTTAATCATTTATTATTATTTATTAGTTTATCCTCTCCCAAAAATTGGATGACGTCATCTAAAAATTTTTTCGAATAAATCTTTTCTAAAATATGCAAAATATTATTACTCTATACCTGCGGTTTATAAACCCACCCACAGTTTTTAGATTTACTTATGCAGGGTGACTCAAAAAAATTAATGAATCAGACAAAAATTTAATTAAGGACTGAATTTATTTTATTGATTAAATCGGGAACTGCAGAACAGAATGCTTTGAAATCTTGCAGACGCTTTAAAGTTATTGTAAGCATTGTACATTTTTCATAAAAATATATCGGTTTATACCTTCCAAAAAATTTATGACGTCATCTCAAAATTTTGCCGAATAAATCCTGTTCAAAATGTGCAAAATAAGTTTATACTTGTGACTTATCACTGCATTAAAAGTGTTTGAATTGCTTATACAATATGATTCATAAAAATTAATAAATGAGTCAGTTTGTTTTATTGATTAAATCAGGAACAGCTCATTCCATTTTCCCGAAAATTTGACAATACAATACAGTTATCATTAGTGATACATTACAGCTATTCAAATGGATACATTACGTGTTTTTGCAAAACTGTCATCACAAAATTTTGTTGAGGAAAAATTCATTTGAAACATATATGCAGCTCCTTTACATTTACTTTCACATTACATACATATCTTTATTTTACCCTATAAGTCTCCTCATAAAAAATAAAATGAAATTCGCATAATTAAGTTTTATAGTTTTTAGATACCCTTGGATTTGTTTTATTGTACTTCAGGTGCAAGAGAATTTATCTCGAAATAACCTTCGACCATTTTTTTTATGTTTCATATAGAATCAACTACCCAGGACTTGGATATTATATTTTTTCAGTAGGTATTATTATTCAGCAAATTTGTCTTTTTTTTCAAATTAGCACAAAAATTGATAAAAATGCAGAATATGTACCCGTTACATGAAATATGCAGCAGAAGGCAAATATATGCAAATATGCAATTTTTTTTATAGCTGTATTCATTTTTAATTAGCATGATTCGTTCAAATATTAAATATCAAGACTTATATGCAAAAAATAACGGATATGCAAATTTCATCAAATCCGCTCTCTAATTATCACTATCAGTTGTTGGTGGAGTAATTAAACGCAGCAGGACCCCTTATCTAGGAAAGAGGTCACACAATTTCTAAATGAGACAAATGAAGTATAAATGCGTTGATATTTTCAGTTATAATATAACAAGTGATATGATTATTATCGATAATATTTCGAGTGAAACCGAGCTGCAGATTCAACGAGTGCGAAGCACGAGTTGAATGTGCTGCTTCGGTTTCACGAGCCATATCTTCGATTATTAATCATATCACGAGTTATATTCAACATGAGAATATAATAAATGAACACATTTTTTGATAATAGAGTTGATTTCGTCGTTTTGAGCTTGCCCCCAACGTTGGCAAGCCATAAAAGACAAAAAAATTTACGAAATTTTAAAATTTGTCAATTTGACAGTTTTTAAATTTAGATAGCAACAGACCACAATAAGGCAATAAAATTATTATCGCTGTGATAGACATGTAACTAAGGGCATGAACAAATTCTATTGGACGAAATGGGGTCATGTGATTCATGAATTATATTCTCATTTAAATATATCGATATCGATATGTATGAATTTGATATTTTAATGAAAGTCAAAAATATTAAGTTCAATACTACTAAAAATAAATACTAATCACTCCCATGTTGAAGAGACCAGGTCAACTTCCTAATCGCACTATAAGTATCTATAACTCCTTGAATACTTGCTGTACGAAACTTGTCTTGAAGTTATTTCATTTGATTGTTCAAATGTCTCACGTTTGCAAATCGTGAAAAATACGCGCCTTTGTTTTAGGTGAGACCGCAAAAATAAGTTAAGTGGCGCAAGATCCAAAAAGTTGAAAAAATCTACCCAAATACTGAATACAGCCTAATAAGTAAATTTGCATTATCTAGAAAGATGGTTTGAAATCCGTAGTCACATATTCGAACGACTACAAGATCTTCAATTCTTAAACCTTAGTAAAATCATTCACATGTCTAAATATTTCATTTCAATAGTACTCAGCAAAAAAGTTGGAATGAACATTTCAGTGCCGAGGAGGAGAGAAATTAAAGCAGGAAAAAACAACAAAGCGATTAAATGTACGTTCGTTAAATTCTTGAATTCTAACACGACACTCTGCAGGTATTAAACAAAATAAATACATATATATGTTTGGTATATCTACTGCAAAACTGCTTCTTTAATGTTCAATTATTTATATTACAATTAATCCTCAAGGGTTAGATTTGCTAGAAATAACTTTGAGGCCGAAATGGAGTTTATTTGAAAGTTGTAATGAATAAAACTGGGTCGACTGCACCTGGATTACGGTATAAAATCCCATTTTCAGGAGCTCGCCTTCTAACTTGTTGTGTATCTAGTTGGTATAACCCCAGATTTGTTGTTCCTATTGTTCTCCGAAGCATTTTAACTTCAGTCAAGCCTATAGTTAATCGGAATTGTAAGCTGCGGAAAAACATGTTTAACTTGTTTGACCTTTCCATAACAAAGTGACTGATGTCATTTTAATAGATCTTCTGTAGAAGTGCATCATAATACTTACAACTAGTTATTATTTCATATATTGATCTACTCAAATATGTATTTCTGTCTCTTTTGTAAGGTTTATGGCGATTTTTACGTCTATTTTAGTCTGGCAATATGGTCCGTGCGGTGAATGCCTACATTCATATTTTCTTGACGTTTCATAACCCCTCGAGAATGCAAAAATAGGTCTCCTGTTTCCATTTGTCTGTCTATCTGTGTGTGTCTGCCTGTTGTCTGTCTGTGTTGATTTTTATTATACAGAAAATCCCTGAAACTACCAGACCAATTATTGACGAATTTTATATGTATGGTAAGAATATCATGCAGATAGTAAAACGCTAACCAAACTATGTTTAATCATAGCCAGCAACAATGGTCTCACACCAATCAAAATTTGTATTTTTTCCAAGAAATTGGATTTGTTGGAGTGTACTTCAGGTACGCAGGAAGTTTTCTCTCCATAACCTTCGACCATTTTTTTATCGAAAACACTAACAAAATAGATGTCACAAACTTTTTGCTGACTACGTTTGGAAAGGTTTCCTTCATTATTAAAAATCAACAAAAAGAGATCTTTTGTAGGAAAATAACAGATGGGCAGTAAATGGTCTGTTATTTTTACCCCCAAATATGTTTTCTTCCAAAACACTTTGTGAGCACTTATTAAAATCTAAGTAATTATACGCTAAAAAATTTAAGGAAATGATATCTTCGAAGGACTCCGAGGTGATTGTTATTACCATATTTCAGAGCAAACAAATTCGAGCGAGTTTCGTATTACAGTACAGTGAAGCGGAATAACGTTGATGTAACTGTTCAAAAAAGATTTATACCACCGTTTGATTTATTACGGTATAATTTAATAAGTTGTGAGCTTCTAGACAGGGCATAAATTTCAGTATTACTTACGCCTTAAATAAATTAGCTAAAATTACCACCTGATTTGCAACACAATTTCATACTTGAAAAGCCAGTACTATAAAACTTTCACTTTCAAGAAACATCATTCAAATATTCAATTTTCTGATTTGAACAAGTAGAAAATCGTAATGTTATTAATTTAGTAATAAATGTTCTTTAATTTATAAACCAAACCATAAAATAATAGGGTAACAAACGATGTTGATGTGTTGTTACCAGCAGCTGTTGCTTACAAAAACTACACAAGCTTTCTAAAAGCCGATAGGGATAAAAGAAATTCTCGCCTTTGGAAACGATAATGGTTAGATAAACTTAATCGTTCATTCCTTTATAAATATAGATTTGCAGCTGTTTATCAGAAGATATATTAAACTGTTTGTTATACGTTAGTAAACTCATCTTTAAAATCATTATTGAAACACCAAACAAGCTGCTTTGTTTAAATAATAAAATTATGTCAACTACATTTACATTTTAGTTTCTCTATAAAACTTCATTCAGTTTGACAATTTAAATGGCTGCATAGCTGCAGGCTTCTTATTACAGTTTCCAACTTTAACATAAAGGAAGTAGTTCCTGCAGCATCAAATAGTTGAATTAAATTCTTAGTTAAAAGTTATTTCTCTGCAGGTGTTGTTACAATATCTACGTAATTTTATGAAAGCCCATTGCTTTTATTTTTCATTTCCGATGTGGTTTTGTTATTAAACTGTAAAATCAAATAACAAAATGCGAAACGAAACAAGGAAAGTAGTTTGCAAGGTAAATACATGACGGGCAAATTAGTATTAGCAGAATCAAACCCCCGTCGTACGTATATTAAATATGTTTGGCTAGTCTAAATAAGTTGATGTCTCTTAATGTTTAGTCAGGAATTTGTTAAATTCTTGGGATTTAAATTTCTGAACAGAATCGTCAAGCGTATCAGCTTAATTAAGCTTTTACGCCAGGGTAAAATTTCATCCAATGTGTATTTTGGGTATTTTTGTTGTAGAAATTTCAGTTAGAACTAAGCAATACAACCTACAGTAAAATTTTAATATCTCGCTTGCTCCCTACGGCAAGGTCACTTTCATTTGGTACACGGAATGTAAGAAAGCCTCTATATTTTGTTCCAAATAAGCCAAATAAGCAAATGTAGTCAAGACTTTATTGATGGGGAGAATATTAGGGCAATTTCTGTTGAAGCCAGCAATAATTCCGCAAACGAACTGGAAGATAAATTTAACATTTCCTCAGAAGAGAATCTGAAAAATTGCGATTTGACATTATTGGGGAAACTTCCTGAAGTTCGAGCCCGGCACACATTTATATCACGACACTAAACTTTATTAAATGTGGAAATAATGAATTGGTATTACGCGCATTCGTGCTGAAGCTAATGTTTAAAGTGAAATCTAAAAATCCTCAAAAAGTGAATAATTAGTTATTTCGGCAATTACACCGACAGCGTTAACTAATTTATCTGAACACACAGGTGCTTAGCAGTAATTATCCGGCATACATTTGTTTTATCGCCACACTAATCAGGGTTATTTTAAACTCGTATAAAAAGCTTCTTGAACAAAATTCGTCTAGGGCTAAAAGTGGGTCAATTTTGTTTGAATCCTGAGGTATCTTATTTTTCCAAAACCTGGTACTTAACCTGAGTACGTCCTTGTCTGTATAGCCGCAGGTTGTTGCTTGTTAAATTGTCCTCGGTATGTATTTGTCTTGGTACAATTATTCACTACAAATTCTTCTCATTATACTTTAAAATGTAAGCCGAATAAAAGTACACAGCCTTCCAAATTCAATATGCTGTTACGCGAGTATAATGAGATAAGTATCTCATCAGGAAACACATCAAGTTGGTGGAATGTAATCAAAGTAAAAGTAAATTTTTAAGCAACTTCATGAATTTTAATTTTTACATAAACACGCGGGGGGAGTTCTGTTAATATTAAAGTACGTAGTGTACGTTTACACATTGGTCCAAATTTGGATAAAAATTTTAATTATTTAAAAAACATATTATTCTACAAAACTGGTTTATTATCTAATTAAAACACGAAAAGTAAAAACCCTGAGAGATATCGGAATATCTTTTACTAGAAACGACTAAAACTATGCGATAACTTCATTTATGGTGATCGCTTTTTATCAAAGTCCACAGGTTTATCTGTTTCTATTACACTGTGAGAAGTAATCGAAAAATAAAAAGGCCAATGCTGTATTTTCATTCCCGATAGCAAAACTAAAGATTTAAAACTCCAGGATGGAAATTCCATGCGGTGTATCTCTAAAAAAATTGTTTTAAGTTTAATGTTTATGCAAAATAACTTATTTAAATAGTAGGATGTAGCACATTCATTAAAATGTGAACACCATAAAACAAATTGTAGTTAACAATGATTTTCCTTTTAAATCAACAGATATATTATTAACACATTCTTGGATAAGTGCGACTGCAATATCGTAAAATCTGTAAAGATCCCCGCTCTAATTTCTTACAAATTAGGTATTATATGAGTCCCGTTTCTCTCCATCAGAGAGCCTCTGGTCATAATAAACAATAAGATTATACCAGTTATGTGATGATTCGCATACCGAACCCATAGTTATACTTATAAAATAAAAATATAACTAAGTGAAGTATCCGCTTCGTATGCTGCTCTGAATATAAAATTGAAAAGAAACAAACAAGAGGAATTCAACAAACGTTTATATTTTTTGTTAAAATGCATATTACAGAGTATTACGACAAGGCAACGAAATGACAGACGCAAACTCCAGTCGACTGCAGACGGAATTATTAAAGACTCCAAAATTTCTTCATAGAAATCATAGTGGCTTTTAAAGAGAATGTTTTGTTGTTATAGTTCTAAAAACACAACCGACCGTTTAGAATTACATCTAAATGAGATGTTTTTAAAATTGTCTTATTTACATAACCACACAACTAACCTTTCCAATCAGTAATGTGTTTATTCATACTAAGATTAAGTTGATTTGATATTCCTTGTTTAAAATACTGTGAAAAGTTTTTATCACTACGTAGAAAAATATGTAGTTACTAACAACATGTAAACGTCAGGATAAATCTTAAAATCATTGGCATTTGTTCGATAGGTATGTGTTGGCACAATAATTGTTTTTTTTTTGCTCAGGTCGCCAATAAAATATAGACAAAACAAAAAGGTGTGAGTAGAGTGTTGGTCCTGATGTAAATTAGATGGTTGATTAAAACCATTTTTTTTCTCAGTGTTACCTTAAATTATTTATTTTCGATGTGTTACTTGACACATTTATAATTTAGTCGAGAAATTTAATTTTGTAAAATTTTCTTCTGAAAAATATTACATACCTAACAGTGAATTTGTTAAATATTGTTACTTTAAGGAAAAACATCTTTTTAGCAAAATACAAAAATTTACTGAGTTTACTGACGATTCTGAAAAAAAATTACTATATAATGTATTTTTTTCAACCCTGTAATAAGCACGGGGTATTAGTGTTGTATTTCATAAAATGTATTGGTTTAGTTAGTCTTGTTCCTCACGCCTAGGGATGAACAAAACATTTCTTTATCCCGCGTTTCAAAAATACAAATTAAATTTCTTAATAAAAACTAAAAAACGTTTCTGGTAAACATTATAATCATATACAGTATGTCCCCGGATTGGGTTAACAAGAGGAAAAACTTTCCTATTTGTGATTTGATGAAAAAATGTCACCAGAATAAATTGTTTTGCTTGACATAAAACAAGCATTCCACGTATAAAAATAAATAAATCAATTTTTCCTAAAATTCTATCAAGATCGTCTTTTGCAATAGGCTTTGAAACTAACAAAATGTTTTACTTTAAACGTCAAAAAATTAAAATGCTAACGTTGCAACAAGGAATTTATTTGATGCAGTGTTACGGCAAAAGTGAAAATGGTTACCGGTATGTTATAACTCAATTCAAAAACAAGTTTCCCGATATTTGTGTCGAAAACAGCGGTTTTCAAGCTTATAAGAAAATTTTTAAACAGAGGCAGTACATAATATCAAGAAAAAAAATCATAACGAAGAAAACGCGGCCACTGTATTAATTGCAGGCTCAGTACAGGCTGACTCTACAATGTCTTTGCAAAGAAGATCACTTGATCTAAGAATCAATAAGTCGCATATCCAAAAAATCTTAAAAGAGTTGAAAATCTACCCTTACAAACCCATTTTCAATCATACATTGTAACCGAGGGATGACGCAAAGCGCCTCTACTTTTGCTTATGGATGGGAAATCAAATTATGAGAAACAGATTGTTTCACAGAAATATTACGTGTACGGATGAAGTGACGTTTTCCACAAATGGAACGGTATCCTCACGACATGTCAGATATTTGAGTGATGTTAATCCACACTTTAGAATAGTAAATTGTCGGCAATATTTCGTCAAAGTAATGTATGATGTGCCATCACATACCATGGAATAATAGGGCCCTATTTTTTAAACAAAATGTTAATCAGCATACATATTTGGATAAGTTGCAAAATTTTCTGAGTGAAGGCTTAATAAATTTACCTCTGAATTATCGCCAAACGATGTACTTCTAACAAGAGTAACAAGATGAACATCTGTCCCATTACTCGCGAATTGTTAAAAAATGGCTCAAGCAAAAATTGGGCGATAGATGGATTGGCAGAGAGAGGGCAGATTTATGGCCCCCAAGGAGCCTTGACTTAATAATTTCGAATTGTTACTTGTGGGGACGTTTGAATCAAATTGTTTATATAGAAAATTTACCAAATGACTGCTATCACTTGAGGAAATTCAAAATAAGTAAAGGAAGTATCCCGCAGGTTGGAACTTTGCGTTCAAAACGGTGGTGGTTTTATTAGAATAATCAAATTCATGTTCAATTTCTTTTGTTGTTCGAATAAATAAAATGTTTTTCTTGTTTATTTAAACACCCGTTTATATTATTGCAATTTTAGTTATGTTAAATGGAGCAAAAAAATTTATTCATCTGACATTTTTTCATATAATCACAAATAAAAAGGTTTTTCCTCTTGTTAACCCAATCCGGAGATATACTGTATAATGGGTGCAATTACTTCAATATATTTTCACTGTAAGTAAAATATTAACATAAAATTAACAATATATATTTTGGATATTAAAAAAAGTGGCAAGTATATGGGGTATTTTGTCAAATAATACGTTTGTTAAAACGTAACGAAATATAAAATTGCTAAAAACTCACCGCCAACTTATCGTTTTTTTTTTTATAAAATTAAGCTGCTGTATAAAATTATCGCCCCACAATAAAATTGGTCAACAACCTGAATTGTTCTAATTATTAGTAACAGTAATTCTTGGAGACATAGTGCAAGACGATTAAGCTATCTGTCCACTTAAAAGAAATACTTCCGAGATCAGCCCGTAAAACTGTGATCAAACGTACTCTCAAATGGATAAGCAAAACTGCGTCTACCAGAGTACTGAGAGCGACTCCTATAATACGAACGAGTTTCGAAGTGCGATCTCCGAAAAGTGCCTTTAGATGTTTCACTTTAATAACACCTCAACTAAATGCAATGATCGAACTAGATAGAACTAGATAGAATTAACACTACAGACGATATAGAATCAAAATAAAGACTCTCGTGAGACCTACTCCCAAGTAGCCTTAAAAATAATAACAAAGCATTCATTTCGTTGAATTTATTTAAACAGAAATATTTTATGTATTTTCAGCTCCTATTACAGCTGGCATTCTGCGTGGTAAACTTTTGATCGAGTTTTGAATGGATTCTTGAGGAATGTTATCTTATTTCCGGAAGTACGTATATGACGTCTCACTGATTTGTTCATTAATCCCAGAGGCACTCAATTCATTTAAGTCTGGTTTTCGGGGTGGTTAGTCCATTACGCGGATATCAACCGCATTTCGGTATTACCGAAATATATAAAATGTGAGTAGTGGTCGATGAGCTCTATTTTGTCGCCAACATTAGGCACCTAGACCAACTAGTAGGTGGAAACTATTAATCCCGCAGAGAATCAATGTTAGTCCGCTTTCCTTAAGTTTCCGACAATAGTTAACCACACACAAGAGATAGAAACTGCAGTCTACACGTGTTCATTGAGTTTATCTATTCTTTGGCTGATTTAGGTAGTCCAAAACTGATCTGGCAAATTGTCATCCATTAAAATGGTGCAGACACTATAACGTGGTCTTGAATAATGTTTTCATGGTAATATGCGGCAACTCTGTACGACCATCGTAATTAGTTTCTTCCCAAAACATTTTTGAACCACTTCCAAATGGTTCTTTTAGATAAGGCAGCAAATCTTTTCCCAGGTCTTCGCCATGTTGTTTTTCGACCATCATGTGATTTCAAGCTGAATATACTCTCATTTGTGAAAAAGACTGGCTACTGTGTTTATTGTGTTAATTCAACCTTTCTCTATCTTTTCCTAACAGTTGCAGCATAAATTTCACACCCTTAACTCCTGTAAGTTCATTATTTAGCTCTGTACTGGCAAATTTTATGTTTCTCATAAGTTTTTGTCTAAGAAATCGCTCATCTCTTAAAGTTGTAGCCTTGATTTTTCCCTATCCACTTCTTCTAGAATGTGGCCCAGTTTCTTCGATCGGCCACATATCTCGTCCTTTTACTAACAAAGTTTTGGCTTTCATACTTCTCAAAACTTAATCGTCATCCACAGTTGATGTTTTTACACTTAAATAATAATTAATGATAATTTCAATATTTTTAAATTTTTACTAAGTTTCGAAGTTACGGCTTAAGAAAGGCAAAAGTGAATACAACTGTGTCGAATACTTTTTTACTGAAACAATTTGTTTTTTACACAAAAAATAAACAAAATCTGGATGGATTCAGACAACACAAGTGTGGGAGTTCAACATTTTATGAAATTTAAGTTATGTTTGTTGAATGTCGTCACGTTCTTACTAGAATGCTGATTATAAAAATTATGGTTAACATTTAACCACCTACATGATTCCTAATATAGAGACAAAATTAGACAGCAATCGCGTTAATATTTGTGAATCAGTTTTTTTTTTGGCATAAACAATTCGTTTTAGGAACGTTATAAAAATCTTTTAAGAAGGTATCTACCACTGGTTCGACATACGCATATCAGGTTAATTAACATTATTAGCATTCAGTGATCTGTTGCTTGGAAACGAAAAGAAGCTGAAATCTTTATTTACGTAATGATTACGACATAGGATGAGTATTTTGCAACATCGTTTGACTTTATTATTACAAAATAAGTTTTCAGAAACGTAATCATTCGAATGTATCCCAAAAGACATTCTAGTCTTTGGCGAGGCTCTGATGACTTTACTTCGGCTTCCAAATTAGAATGTTTCTGTATAACTCGTAACATCTGAATTCAGCGAACTTTTTTGTGGGAATACATGTGAGGCAAATAAAAATGTTTCGGAAACAAATATACTGTTGAAGGTATGGGCATTTATCACTCTGACAGTTCTGTTCTGTCCAAATATGGTTGTTTTTACGTGGTTTTAGCATACAAACACAATCAATCTGAGGCAAAGCCTGGACATGTGTGCCTATTTGCATTGTCGACTTGATGTGGGTGTTTGCTGGTCGCTTGTTAACGCCGCGCCCTCTGCGGTCCCATTTGCATGCTGCAACTTTATAGCGTCTCTTCTTTGTAGCTAACGTTATCTGCTTTTACTTTTAATCATGCTTGCGCAGGCTGAAAACAGCTTTCTACTAAAGTTACCCTGCATTTAACAGCCGACAATTCAACCCCTTTGTCTACACCCACCTGCTAATTATGCCGCCAAGTGTCTCGTCTTGCAATTCGCCATCTGTTGGATCGCTTAATCAATACAAGTTTTCAACAGTTCAGGGTTAACAAACGTATAACAATTTCCTGCCAGAATTCAAACTCTGCTTCGTCTGTCGACAAACAAACACAAAAAATACAGTTAAATGAAAAATAAACATTTGCCGACGCTGATGCATTTACATTTTTTGTAATTTCGCTTTAAATGTAACGAGACAATGCACAATGCTTTGTTTCGGAAAAATTATTTTTGTTGCGAAAATGTATTTAAAAATTTAATCTCTTCGCTACGTAAATGGTAGATTTAATTATAAGATAACAAGTTTATTATGCCTTTGCTACGTTTACAGCCAGCTAAGACAAAATTGAAATATAAATTGGGGGTTTTATGACGGCTGTATGCACGACGACTTCTATAAATATGTATTACTAGATATGTTCAAGTTGCATGCGATAAATTAACCACTTCCCTTAATCTTCAATGTATTTAGTTTAGTATGAAGCACGGTAAGAAGATAAACACTCTTTAATCTAACAAACTCTTACTAATTACACTTATAATGGTTACCTTTTTACCGCAACATAATGTTTGTGTGGATATTTAAAGTTGATCTTAACTGTCCACAGGAACGATTGTCTAATGTAGTAACGTCAGGCGTGACTATAATAGCAGATTTAATGGAATCATTTAGTTAAAAGCGGAAGTTCAAAAGTTTCCTCACTGAATTCTGTTATGAGAACTTTAGCGTGTTGCACCTAAATTTTGTTTTATTACAGTAAAACTTTTAATGAATCTTCAGTTTATTTATAAAAGAATTTTCTACAACAGTCAATAACTACTTTCTCAGAATAATGCAAATGATACTTAAACACGATAGTCAGATCTCTACACCGACACCTCCAGTGTACCCTCACATCATGTTCATAAACGTAATTTACAGCCGTGCAATTAGACACGATTTCATTTATGGTACAACATATGATTGTGTGTTTCATTCTCTTTGGATGCTATGGAGTCGTTGAATTAATTTTTTACTGCAAAATAACCTTCAAACGTTTCGTTGCATTTACAATTTCGTCCTTTTTCTTCAATATTCAATAATCGCTTCGAGAGGGCTACATTGTGCAAGTTTACAGGTCAGGAAGTTTGTGAATTTCATTGTCGATTAAGACTGTTGCTCTAATGAAGCTATAATAACCACCGAAGGGTCAAAGAACATCTTCATCAAACTTAAACTATTTCATGAAAGTTAAATGGACTTCATAGCTGTGGCCATGTTTGTGACATCTTAGAAGTGCAGCGGCAGCTGTAGAAGATGTACACTGCAAATACCTTTAATTATGTTACATAATATATACATACGAGTAGATACATAGAAAAAATACTAAATAAGAAATAATATTTTAGCAGATATCAAGATTACATTAAAAATATTGAATTGCAAGCAACTGTTAGGCAGCATTAATATTTACTAGACTAATGTCGTCAATAAACTGTGCATAAACGAAAGAAATTTTGAACCCGCACCACAGTTGGTTGTCATTTTTACAACTGTACGAAAGCTTTAATCCGCTGTATTTGGGACGAATATGAAAGATGTAACATCGCCAAATTATGAGAAAGTGTTGCCGCGCGTGCAGTGACTCTATATATAAATGCACATAAGTAGACAGACAGAGTTGATGGATTGAAGACAGTAGATCTCGCAGTAGCTGATGTTTTATATTAGGCGGAGGAGGTTATAGTCCAACTCGAGGGCTTATATAAGACATGTCAAAGAAACAAAACAAAAACATGTACCAAAATTAATTACCTGAAATTGTTAAGAAACCGCAGCAACAGTTTTAATCTCACATAATTTGTAATACTCGTAGTCAAGAAATTATTACTACGTAATTGGCCATTCGTAAATTTAGTTGTCTTACACTTTTATTATCTAAAAATTTTCCCTGTATTACTCATAGTTAACTTTAAGATTTATTTTGTCTTCTGATTTTATATAGGTAGTCAACTAGCTTTATTTGTTAGCTTACTTATATTTACCTATACGCACTGACTGTATGTCTATACTCTCTTGAAACTTAATTTTAATTACTTACGTCTCTAAATATTATAATTTATAACACAAGAAAAATCTTCTGTTGTAAAACAATGAAATTAATTTCGGATGCTTCCACGGTCGGAATCAATACATGATCGTTTTCCGGGTTGGAACCGTGTTAATTGAGTTTTTGAGCTCAACGTTTCGCACATTTTCGTAAGTGGCATCTTCAGGAGCAGGGTTAAGAATAAGGCAAAAGAGCACGGTAACTCAGTATGGTTACCAAATTCTTCCCGTCAAAAGAGTTTCGCCTCTGGTATGGTTGACATACTGAGTTACCGTGCTCTTTTGCCTTATTCTTAACCCTGCTCCTGAAGATGCCACTTACGAAAGTGTGTAAAACGTTGAGCCCAAAAACTCAATTAACATGGTTCCAACCCGGAAAACGATCATGTAGCAATTAAATTATCTTGTCGTGTTCTTCACATCATTTCATGTTGATTACTAGCACAGCAAAACTTTCTGAAATATCGCCAATACTTTCAGAATTTCCATAGATATTATTAGTTTTATTCTCGTCCATTATTCATTAAACTGTTTTTTATATGCTTTTTCGGGACACGTGGACATAAAAAAAAAAGAATAGATGTCTTCTACGTTAAGGGTTTCGCAGTTTATTTACCGCTTTTTCAAGACGTCTACAAGTTCTGAAATTATAATATATTGTTTAAGGATAGTCTTTGCCATTTCTATTGAAACACCACTTCTTAATCGTAAATCTGGCAACGTTCATATTTAGACAATTTTCAAGCAAAACCAAACCGGTGGTGTTTCAATAGAAATGGCAAAAACAGTATAAATTTAATGTAATTTCACAACGTAGAAGACATCTCTTCTTCTTTTTTTATGTCCGCGTGTCCCGAAAAAGCATATAACAAAAAAACAATTTTCCAAATTATTTATCTTGCAAAGGTAAAGATTTGTCATTTCCGAAAATTGTACTTTTCTCCGAACAATAAGTTTCATATTTATAGCTAAGATGCTAGATCCTACGACATAAAACTCAACCGACCACTGCGCGGATACCGTTTAATTAGTTAATTTATTCTAATGGAAAAAAAATAAAGGTTATGTCGTCTCTCTTTGATAATTCATTTGAAAGATTAAAGTTTTATTAAATAAGGTAACTAAAATAAAAATAAATGATAAGACAAAAAACTAACAAGAACTAGTTTATAAAAACCAAACAATGTTTTACATAGTTTCAGTTTCATCATCGTTGTCTTCATACTCTGCTGAAGAAACTTCAATAACAAAATCCGTATCAGAATTATCAGATTCCGCTAAGGAAATTATAATTGGTCGAATGTCTTCAAGAGTGTGGTTCCCATAGTTTTATACCAACCTTCCTGTATTATTTTTATTATTTACTATGTGTGGAGTAAAGTTGGACTTCCTGCCATAAATTGCATACTCTATTTTTGTGAGAAGTGCTAGCATTAATTCGTTTATTATAATATGTTTTACAGTGTCCCATGCTAGCTCGATGGGATTGTACTGGCAATGATGCGGTGGGAGTCGTAAAACATAAATTCCATGTTGTAGTGAAACGTCTATTTTATATTTTATAGTGGAGTTTTTTGAATTAGTTCGTATCAATTCCCATAACTGTTTGTTGGTAAGGTGATCTTCAAAGGGGATGTTATTTTTAGCCAAATGATTTTGCTGCTCTGATTTTTTAGATGAACGTGTTGGTGGTTTTTCAATTCGTATGGAGTGACAAGGGGCACTATCTAGTACCACAACAGTTATCCTCCCATCGAACTCTAAAGCAGGAAGTGGCTGGATCTGTACCCACTGCTTAAAAATGTCCCCATTCATTGTCTTGCGGTAGTCCCGATGATTGATTTTTTAGACAACATTAGGCTGCGTTCATCCAAAAAACCACAAGAATCTCCCGCATGTAACATGGTAAACCGTTCACCGTCAGTCTTTCTAATTTTGAACGTTGTCCATGTCGTGATGGACCTAGGTCCGGTTAGGTGATCCGTTTCGGTACACCCAAGTTTCATCCAAGAATATAAATTTTATGTCGGGGTAATTATTTTTATACTGCAAATATTTTTTTAAAAACTGTATCTTTTTTAATGCAATATACGGTCCTTCAACTAATATTTTTCTGTTGTTTTCCATTTTATATTTAAAACCCATCGCTTTCAAAATTCTGTACAATGTGGTGCGTCCTCCCGTATACTCCAAATTTTGTTTGGTAAACTCCAAAACGTCTGTAATATTTAAAACCGATCGGTTTTGCAGTTCTTGATTTAATCAATAAAATAAACCAACCCAATAATTTTTTTTGGGTCACCCTATGTAAGTAAATCTAAAAAATATGAATGCAGTATATATTCATCATATGTTGCTTATTTTAGATAAGATCTATTCGGCAAAATTTCGAAATCACGTCATTTCAAAACACTCGGTTTTGCAAATTCGAAATTAAATTGCAAAATGTTGTTATTTAATTTTGATTGTTTTTCCAAAAATCTGGACGTTTCTGGTAAAATCTCAACACGGATTCATAAACTACACGTATAAGACTATGTTATTTTATACAATTTAAAACCCATTTACTATGTGCAATTTTGAGGTGACGTCATCAAATTGTTGGTGGAGATGACTGAACAAAGTTTGGTTAGTGTTTTACCATGTACATAAAAAACATATAAAATTTGACAACAATCCGTCCGGTTGTTTCCGAAATTATCTATCTACCACAAATCGTGACGGATGGTTACGACAAATAGACGGACGGAAACGGGGGACCCATTTTTTCGTACCATAGGGGTCATGGACCTGTCGAGAAAATGTCGCCCGATGGACTCGAATACAATACTTCCTTAGATTACGCTAGAGAAGTAAAAAAAATCACAAAATTTGACAGTAGAAACACTCACTTGAAACATACCTAGATATAGCATTCTTTTTCACATTTACTCTAAGATTACATACATAATTTTATTTTAACTTAGGGGTTATCAAAAAAATAAAATTCGGAAAATGAAATATTTAATTTTTTTGAAAAAGCTGCATTTGTGTATTGTATTTCAGCGGCAAGGAAAGGTCTGTCTAAATAACCTTAGACCATTTTTTTTATTTAATTCAGTTCATTCGTCCTGTTTCAATCGTAAATAAAAAAATCTTCAGACTGCAGACTTTTACTTTTGGCAGTATTAAGTTCTAAAATTAATTTTTGATTTATAAATTATAATTACCAAAATAATCCACCAAAATTGAGCCATGCTCGCGAAAAATAGAAAAAACTAAAATTTATCCCCGAGTTGTGATTGTTAACAAGATGGAATGTGTTCAAATGGAGTACTTACTGAACTGATATATATTTCGTTAATTTTATTACAGCGCGACGAAAAATGTGGTTCCTTTCTGCAGTAGGGGAAAACTGAAAACAAGTCTGTTGAACACTTTTTTACCACCTATAAGACATTTTCGTCCCTTCAAACACAAAATTACTAACTTTTATCACCAAATGTTGCGAGTCTGACAAAATGTTTCGAGTTCACGACAACTGCGCCAAACCAAAAGAATGGTAATATGCGTGCTATTACAATGATATGGCACAAAGGTATTAAGCAGATAGAGGACTTATCGGTACCCCAAATAGCAGATCATCTGTAGCCAACGTGATTGTGAAACTAAAATCCAGAAGTTGCTGAACTTATGAAAATTTCACAATACATAAAAATCTGGATAACTGGGGTGCATTTGATTTACAATAAACTGTCCTTTGGTAAATTTTAACAAACAAAATTTAATGTATAATCTTAGAAGGCATGTTGTCGTTTAGCTCCACGAACGAAAAAAAAACTAGTTTTGGCCGAAAAATTTTACCTTTTCCTCTCCTGGTTAACGGTTGCGAGACGGTTTCAATTCCGTTATCAGTGATTATTATAAACTCGTGGAGATATGGGTAATTGACAGGAATATCGAAATGTTTTTTTTCTTGCACGAAATTTAATTTCCACATATACTGTAATAAGTCTAAAATTGAATTCCGTAGTATCACTAATATTTTCTAGACAAATAAAATAGTGCAAACAATCTTATGAAGCGTTTTCCTTATTTTCATAATAAAATACATACTGGTCAGGAAGGAAACTTTACTGAGTAATTTTTAATAACATTAACTCTAACATTTAGAATGCTTTAAAAATTTTTCAAAAGTAAGGTTCAGGTTTTAATTTTCATTGAAAATAGATCAATTCGATTTGTTTAATGTTTGTACAGATTATTATCAATAATATGTATGTATTGTATGTATTTTTTTATATCTGAAAGTTATTTAATTTTCATAGTTTGGCAGCTTAATCGCACAAACGCGCTCCTGATATGCTGCACCATTACATGAACAATGCAGCGGCAAATGAGGCAAATAAAAAGTTAAAACGCTATTATACTATCTTCCCTCTCAAGACGATCCTCTGTTTTCGAAATAAAAAGTATCTTGTCTCAACCCCGTTCTCTCAGAAAGTCAAAAGCAATATCGACCAGGCGCCCGTCTCTTGCCATGGCTCGAGTGTGTCTTTTACGGTCGGATAAGCGCCTGTTAATTTCGCTTTTCGTGTAAATCGTCGTCGGTTTCATCACCCTCGGGATACTTTGTTGCAGGTATCCTGGATGCGTAAACGCGACCTCCACATCCTGACCTCGAGCATCCACACATACACCGGCGACGCTCGCTTCAGCGTCCGCCATCCGGAGCACAGCGACGACTGGGATCTGCGCATTACCTACGTGCAGAAAAGAGACGCCGGCGTCTACGAGTGTCAGGTGAACACGGAACCGAAGATTAATCTCGCCATCATGCTGAACGTTGAGGGTAAGAACACTCCTCACTCGCCCTATTATGCACCACCATCCCAAAAATAAATGACAAGATAACGCCTCATTCTACCCAACTAAGCAGAAATATTCACATAGTAAACGTCACACATTCGCAAGATAATATTTTATCGCGCGGGCCTCGGACAACGACGAATTCCGAACAAAAATATTTTCTGCCGCATTGGAGCACGCTTAATTGGGCAGAAGGAGTCGATTAGTTTCATCAGATACATCCTTTAACCTTGGCGTTACCATTTTTTCGCCGCTTCACTACGTTCAAGGGCTCGAACAAAGCTTGCAATTAGTTGATATCGCTTTACCCAAGCTTTATATGTTGGCAACTTGTGAATAAGTAAATAAGTTGTTAAATTAATACAAATTTATAGTCCCCATGCACATCTATGCACAAAAGTTTTAACTTTGTGTGAGTTTTGTTGAAAAAATTAATTATTTTCATGCATCGCTGAAGTGATACGTAATACATACTAAATTATATATCTCCATTTACAATTTAACGTTCCTGTTATATTCCAGTTTTTTTTTATTTAATTTAATCCTCTCTCATTTTCATTTCCTCAGTCATCATCACATTTTTTTTTATAATTACGAGGAGGTATTGATAATTGAACTTAATCACCTTTTTTTAACTTTGTGCATTTAGCATAACGCTCACAAAGTAGTTCCGGAATTTAAAGAAAAATCTTCATTTTATTCTACAATAGTCCTGCACACTGCTTTATTCGATGAGAACTTTGTCCAGCTCGGTGTCTTTTGGTTTTGGTACCAGACTATAGTCTGTTGAGCTAAATCTAGCCAACGCTAGAATGCTCAATCGATCGGAAGCCAATTTTTTTCATTTTTTGTAACCCAATCAAAGACTTACGAACCATTGTGTTGCAAGTAAAGCACATCTTTGGAAAGTTTTACACAGCGTTTCTGCGCATTTTGCACAAAAACTTAGCTAACAACGGTGAGCAGCACTTTTCCACCATTATTTCTAAATATCTCAATATAATTATTCTGACCCCGCCCAAAAAAACTGTTGTCAGTTTTTGGATACTGCATCCCTCTGCAAAAAAAACTTATATTTTAGTTATGTCAATTAGTCTTTAATTGTTATTCTTCAGAAATTAGTAGACATCGTGCTCTGAAGGACGGTTTTCATTTTCACCCTGATTAAAAATTGCAAAATTTGCTTGCTCTTGTATAACTTTTTTCTATACAAAGATGTAATTTATTGAGTGGGCGAAACCGGAGTGTTTTAGTTTTGTTGATCATTCTTTTATCTCTAAATTGTAATGACTGGTCGCTAATTACAATACGATCTAAAATATTGGAAAACTTTTGTTCACAACGGCGACAAAATGACTTCGAAATTGTCACTCTTGTGAGTCTTTTTTGATGGGCTTTTAGGGATTGAGCAGATAATTTTCTCATACCGAAATCATTATGTAGTATGAGAAAGACAACCTTACAGGAAATATGTAAGTTCCAGTATGTCTTTAGACCCAATTCATCGATCTTCCAAAATCATGTCATATCTGGTGTCATTTTCTTCACTAGTGGACACAAAAACAATTTTCCAACAATGTTTTTATCTTTGACGTTTGTTTTTGCTCTTTCAAATTCGACAACACAAGTTTTTATGATAACGTAGGAAGGATTACGATCCTTCAAGATATTCACTGTTTTTGGACAAATTTTCTTTCCTGAAAACCCTGTTATAACAGATACACCGACCGTTCGCCAATTTCATCAAAACTGAGACTTTTATCAGCCATTTTGTCGTCAAAAAGTCAGAACGTGGAATTGGCTACATTTTTTATCAAAAATAGTCAGTTTCGATTTTGTTTATGAGAAAGCAGCAAGGCCGACTATTTATTAATACCTCTCGTATAATCGTTCTATAGTTATGAATAGGATATGTTCTCAATCTTAGCATTGATTTCTCTATTCAATTTTTTTTCTATATATACAATAATATGAATCACAGTGATCTTGAGTTGTATTAAATTCCCCAATTTTTTGCCTTTTTTATGCCTTTATATGTGTAGTTTCCGCATATCTTAAAATGGTCATTTTTACTATTTCTCCTTAATTATATTTCCGTCAATCTATGAACTCCTGTTTTACAAAAATATGTTTCTCCTAGCTTAAACTTTCTCTTTGTACGTAGTTATTTTTATTTTTGTTTTTCTTTTGCAAGTTGCTCAACTGTGTAGTGGTATTTTGTCTACGACTTGTATACTGCATTTCTCTTATATATTTTTATTTTTCTAATACCCACTACCTCTGTACTAATATTTGTATCTGTAAACTTATTACTACTCAAAATATTTTTCCTGTAATCACTATCAAATTTTTATTTTGTTTTACATCACGTAATTCTTACGTATTTTTCCCATTTCACCATTGCCTTTAGTGTACTCGTTCTCATTCAGTTACATGTGTCTGTTAAGCCCTTTTCTTGTATCTCTTATTATTGTTCCACGTTCCTTGTCTTTTTCTAGATATCAACTTCTGTTCTTTGAACATTTTTTATCTTTTCGTTAATAAATAAGTATATAGGTTTAATTTACAAATTTATAAGATCAATTACATACATAGGTACGCGAAGAATATAATTTAAAAATATTCTGCTTCCATTCTCATCCTAATATACTGCATATTTCTAATTTATCTTTCATATTTTTCTTCATTTTCTAAAAATCAATGTTTTTTTGTCAATACTTTCTTTGTACACCTCTATGTTGCTATTTTCAACTTGCATTTCGCTTTCATATTCGTCCGTTCCCGTACTTTATTTTTCGAAATTCTCTTATTTTAATTCTGATGTAGGAGTATGTTACATTTATTCGCATGTTCCGATCAAAAATTTGGAGATATTGTTTTTCTCTTTATAGCTACCTTTTTTTTTTCTACAAAAAACCGTATTATGTACTTATTACTTACAATTCTCTTGACATCCTTTGAGATTTCAGTTTTACCACTTACATATTTTTTATGTTATTACTTCAATTTTCTGGCCATATTGTTTTGTTACGAGCACAAATAAATACCAATATTATTTTCTTTTTGCTGTATTTCTAGGTTCAACAGCTTCACACGAGCTTGCAGTTGGTTCATGTTGCTTCAAATCAGCTTTATGTGTTCAGAACTGGTGTTTTTGTGTGTGTCTCGCCATAGCAAAAGTGGCAAGGAATTCATATGTCATAGACGACGGTTTTCGGTTTTATGGAAATTCGCTTCGAAATTGTTATAAGTAACAGAAATTATAACTAAAATCATCACAGTGTTATTCAATAATAATAATCAAGCAGATACAGATACATTTTTCTTCATAAATTTTAATTATGTTAATAATTTAGGGAAACGAAAAAGATTTTTTCCAAAAATGTGTACATTACTTAAGAAATGTTAACAATAATAAAACATTATTCAAGTAAAATAATTGTACCTGATGATTTTCGTTAATAAATCCTTCACTAGTTAAATTCCACTAGCTTAGACTGTTAACATTTATTTTTTGTTTTTTGTTTTTAAATGCTTGTTTTATCTTTGGCATGCTCAACATGTCAAAGCTGCAGCGAATTCTCCATATGCAGGAATAAAAGAGAGCAGTACAGATAGAACAAAACAGATCAGACAGCCACAGAAAACATGTCTGTTAAAAAATTACCAGGTTTTATCCCCTTTTATTACACAATCCCCTAGCTTAGATACTCCCTATAAAGTGCACTCCTTGCGGTGAGTTCTTATTTAAACCCAAAGTTACTAGCAGGTAAAATACTTATTTGACAGACTTTTGGACAAATACATGTGTATCTCAAAATTTCAAGTATGTTTACTTATTCTTCATAACTTTGCTAATTCATAGTGAGATTCAATTTTTTATTTCACTTGATTTAAACCAAACTAGGAAACTTTTAGATTAACATGTGCCTGCTTTTGACAACTGTATAGTTTACAGTTTTTTTTCCTGCAATTTTCTAAAACATACATATTTTCTACACCAATTCGGTTAGTTGTTTTTTGTCTATTGCTTTTCAGGCTGTTCCTAACATTTCGAGTAACGACAGTTTTTGTTAAGAGGTCATTACTGAACTTGCTTCCAGCGAATAAATGCAAAATAGGTCCAAATGTTTGATCTGATAGCTCGCAGTTGAATCCAGTGATAAAAAGTCGTGTAAAATAACCTTGTAGTTAGGGAAGAATGCCTTGGATATGTATCAGTATATAAAGTACGAGTACATGCGTGCTTGTTATAAAGAGCTTATTCTCAGTTTCACCAACAGTACCGCCCCTATTTGTGGTAATAACTTTTTGGACTCACTGTGAGGCCGAGAAGAAAAATATTTTTACTAGGTCATATTTCTGTAAATTGTCGGTAAAATGTATTTAACGCCGTGTTTCAAGACGTAGAGTAAGGGGACTATAGGAAAACAGGCGTTGTTTGTAAGTTACCACTAATGCATTGTTACTTCAGTTCTTAATCAATGCATGAGAAACCTCCCAAAGACGATAAGCGACAGTAATGGTTGAAGAAAATTAGATGAAATACGTTACGTAATTCAGAAACCTGAAGTCGGAAATTCGTCTCGATAAGGAGACTCCGGCTACCTTGTTTTTTCAACCGTTGCGACGGCCTAACGAAACCTTTAGCCCCACGATCCGCTGCTGATTTGCTCTTTAGACTGATGAGTAAAACATCTCGAGCACGAAAATTCGTTTTTCGTGAAATTCAATGAGCATAAATGGTAACGAAGATATGAATCACTACCATGTGCTCGCGTTGATTTGTCGATTAATAATGACCATTCTACTAATATTTTTCTTGTAATATTGGCATTTTTAGGAAAACATTCCTTCGGTATCCCTTAAGTGTAGTACCTACTAAGCAGAATTTGGTCAGTATTATTATTTTTGTATATAAATGGTATAAGTAGAATTTATAGCATATTGTTAGCTGTGATTCTTTTTTTATAAAATTATAACAATAGATACCACTTTGTCAAGGAAAACTGAAAATTGTCTCATTCTATATCAGAATATAGTTTCAGCTAAAACTGAAACATTTCAGTACGAATATTTTTACATTCTAAAAATCGGACTATGATATATAACGAATAATAAAAAAAACGGTATAATTCTTTGCATTTAAGTATCAAATATTACTGTAGTTTTTAGGAGATTACCCACTTTAAAAATATGTAGATTTGCTTTATGAGTAGCTAACAATCTAAGCTATTTTCTAAATCTGTTTTTGTATAAATTTAAATCAAACAGAATTGAGTAATACATTGATTCATATACCATATAGTTAACATACAAATTTATTTCGATTAAGCCGTTTTTTCTCATTTCATCTGAAACCTTTCTTGTTGATGTGCTTGCATTGCAAAATTAGTAATTGTAGAACAAATCTAGTTTTACTTGATACAAATAAACCTAACGATGATAGTTGACGTATGGCTTATTCATTTAGCATAAACTATTTTCAATTTGATATAAAGAACTACTAAATATAAATTTTTAAGTTATGAACAATCAATTTCCAACTACTGTATCCGGACAATTTTAAACTTACTAATTCTGTTTTAGATATTAGTTGGACTCGATATTAAAATCTGATACGTTTGTAGAGTACCCTAACAGTCAAACAAAGTAGTGTTGTTATCAAATAATACTCGGCATAAATGTGGGTTATTAAACCGTTATCGACACTGGTAGCAGTTTCCAACTCGAAATCCGTTCGTTTCAATAATTTCCGAGACCATTAGGCTGCCGACTAATGTTAGTAGTCGAATAGTTTTTGGAAAAGCTGTGCGTAGCAGAATATAATACAAAGTGGAACGGCACTTAGTTTTTCTTAACCGAAACATGAGAAGGTGGAAGTCAGAAGAAAAATTACCTAAATCTTTGGAACACATGTGAAGCTGGGGTTGGGTATTTAGAGTTTGCGACAAGAAATGAGTCACGTTCCAAACTTTATAAAATGATGGTAGTGTCTACATTCATGTACGAAGGGAAAACGTGAGTAATTACTGTGAGATAAGGAAGCATAATTCAGTCAGTAGAAAATGAAGTTTGTAAAGACTAGATTGGATCTGGAATAAATGAAAAGTAAAGGGATCGCAGATGGCGTATATCCTAACGTGAAGGCGTGCAAAGAATTATCTGAAAAGCATCAAATCTCAAGGAAAGAAGGATATTCTTAAATTAATTTCACCAACCGGACCACACCTATTTGTGCTAGTAACTTTTTTGACTCACTGTGAGGCCTACACAGCGAGAAGAAAAATACTTGTACAAGGCCATTTTTCTGTAAATTTTATCCAAAATGTATTTAACGCTGTTTCAAGACGCAGAGTAAGGGGACTACAGATTGTGTCTTGTGACAAATCTGTTAATATACTAAAATAGTTTTTGTGTACAAAGTTTCAAAGTTCTATTTTAATGCTGCGTCGGATGTGATTATTGAAATTTTTATTAGTTCTATCACATTTTGATTTTGAATAAACATCAATTAAAGTGGGATTATCTATAACGTTATAAGCGATTTTCTGCAAATAATAATAGGCAATCAAAATTTGTTTGCTTTGTGTTATACTTTTGCAAAATAAACACACGTATTGCATGTGCATAATTATTATTTTGGATTTAAATTGTTTGGCTTGGTGTGTGTGCGTATTGAATTAGCGAGAAACTTTATTTAGAATTATTCATTTCATCACTTTTGGTTTACGTGTGGAACTAAATTTAATTTTAACCAATAACAAAACATGCTCTGTTATGTTAAGTTTTGTATTAGTTTCGTGTTTTTTCTTATAGATAACGAAAAAAGAAACTACTACTAAATTATAATATAGCCCAAAATTGAGAAATGTGAACATATTTGCCTTTGGGGTAGTGGAATCATTAGAAAGAATAAGAAAAATTGGTAAAAGTAAAATTTATAATGTTTTTGAACGAATTCTTTGTAGCGTCAAAACAAAAATAGCACTAAATTACATACAAAATCAGCTGATAATACATATCGAATTCTACGTAGATTAGTGAAAAAGAGAATTCTATAAAATACATTAGAACTGGTTTCATACAATTTCATTTTAAACAGTAGAACAACAGAAAAGTAAATCAGACGGCAACAATTGTAAAACCTTGCTTATGTTGGAAAATCATTTTTAAATCAATAGCCTTAAAATAAGAAACTCTGAAAGTTGTACCTTAAAGTTTTACAACGTCTGCATAGTTCGATTTACCAGCAATCAGATTTCAAATTACCGCACAATATTTCATCTCAAACGGTGCAGAAAGCATGCAATAAAAAAAATTGTAAGACTATTTTTATTCCGAGTTAAATTTTTCACAAAAAGTTATGCCGCGTATTACTAAACTCAGGTACAGCTCATATTATATTCAACTCATGTTTGTTTGAGGCACGATTAATGTTATGCAGATAGACTCTTGTTAGACAATAGTTGATAGAGTCCCGCTGAAGATATATTAAATTCAATAAAAACAAGTAATGGCACGTTACACAGATAGCTAGGTAGGTCATATGCTGTATTGAAATCATTTTTATTCATAGTGAGTCAGTGATGTGAGACTTTTGTGTCGCTTCCCATTTATGACATAAAAGTAAACTTTCTACTCTAAAACGTCAAAAACTGTAATGCTAGTGAAATTGTAAATGTCAATTTTTGCTTGCATTATTTTTAACTTTGTACATAACATAAAATTAATTAGCTACAATTTCAGTTATTTCACTAGAGTTCAATCTGCGGTCTCTTTCAACGGTTTTTTTGTTACATATTTGTTACAGTTCAGGCGTCATCGTAATGATTTTAAATTCTTGTTATTTTATTTAGAATATATATGCTTTTTGGAAATTTTTATAACAATATTTTGACGCCCAAACTTGAATTTTTCTCACAATTTCTGTGAAGGGTCACAATATAAAAATAATCCTGATTCTGACATAATTTCTTCTATTTAAACTGAATAAAAGAATGACTATAGCCTAACTTACCTTCTACATTAAACTCAGATAACCAACTAACAAACGTCAAAAAAAACATATAAACAATCTGCCAAGATTAGGAATCGGTTGTTAAGGTTTGGTTTATTCTTAACATTTTTATTTAGGGTGCTTTATGTCTGGATGTTAATAACTCACATTTCAGTAAATGTGTTAATACAACGTTACTATCATAAAAAAGATGATTAACTTAGTGATATGAAAGGGATCTGGCCATTTAGTATTCACAACTTTTATAGAAATTGCCATATTCTACACAAGGGAATGAAACTGAGACAAGGTAGTTACAATGAAATTTGTAGTCAAAAATACTAAAAACCACATTTGAAAATAAAAAAGCACATATGAAAAAATCTCAAGTTGACTCCAGTGAAAAACTCGTAGTTTTTCTTACAGTTTTACGTTAAAAAAAATCGATAGCCAACTTTTGAACTTGGCATTTGTATTAAAACTGTATTGTCAGGAACGAAAAAAATTCTAAACTTATGTTAGAATAAAACTACAAGTGTTAACTCAATTTGATATCTAAAAAAATGTATTTAAAGGTGCAAATATCAGAAGAATATCTATGTTCAGCTGAAGGATAATCTTGGAATCATTCAATTGGCGATGTTATGTTAAGAGGGATAAGGGTTTTTCGAGATACTGAGAATCTTTCTCAGATGATAAAGATTAGGAATTTTACTCCAATAAAACAAATGATTGATCCAATTGATGAAACAATATTTCATAATGAACCTTGCTGTCGGTATACTTAGCAGTTGAGACATTACATACACATAACCCGTGCTTTAAAACATGGGATGCATCTGATATCCTACAACTATTATTATGTGTAAGATGAACTGCTTGTCAAAACTTCGAAGACATTAATGAGTGAACGACAATTATATGTTCAGATTTTTGCAACTTACGGAAATGTTTGCCTAAGAAAGTATAGGTTACAAGTTGGTAGATTGGTTGTGTAGTAATAGACAGTATTGTAGAGGTTAAAAGAATAACAACAAAAAAGATCCAAATGGCAACCCAGTTTTCACTGTTACACCTTCTTAATGAATACAGAATCATTTTTCAAAATTATTGTAGTATGTAGACTCGCAGTGTAAGAATTTGCGGAAATTCATCTGACGTGCAGAATATCTTATAGTTTTTTCTATGCCATCTGGTACAGAGTGAGAAAATATTCCGTCGTTAGCCTACGGCAACACAAAGAAAAACTGTTAATGAGGATTTGTCCTCTTTACTTTCCGCTTTATCCTATATGGTGTTCACACAAAGTGTCAAGTCGAGACACTATTCTAACTAACTCTTGAGCAAAGCGGCAAAATACCGGCTGCTGCACGTTTTACATATAGGTACATTTCATGATTCCAGTATAAAAGATATTTTGATTGCCGTTTGGCATATTGTTTTTTTTTTACCTTTTATCTTTCGAGCAAACCTATAGAGATAAATTACTACAAGATTGATGTTTACAATTAGATTAAATGTATCTTTTTTCCCCTCACATTTTTCTTCTCATTATTGAAACGTCGTAATAGCGGTGTAATTACTTGGAAGTCGCAATAGACAGCTAATTAGTTTTTGTATCTCTTCGGCGTATAGTAGGGCAATAACGAAAACGAAAATCCCAGGCAATTATCTCCCGTGAACGAAATAAGAGAAAAAAGTTCAGGTGTCGGATCGCGTTCCGCTTTGGCGGGAATTGCCGAATCGGGGGCAAAAAGGGCTTTAATCTACTTAGGAATTTGTCGGTAGGTCTTGAGAACGGCGTAATATATGGCAGCAAAACCGTATCGTTATCGCTGTTCCTGTTATCGATGTTTTAGGCGTTGTTTTTTGCATAGAACCACCCCCTTTAACAATTGTCGCATGCATGCCGCTGTGCTGTGCCTACTAATAGCAATCAGTGGGAAGCAACCAGGACATATTAGTGTTTTTGTTCCTTTGTTCCAGACGCGTCCTCTCTTGCTGCAACACATCCGGACCCTCGCTCCAAAGGTACCTTCTTCATCCCTGTCACGCATCGCACTATCGCATATGATTTATTGCACACGGTCTCACTTTTCATCCATCTCAAACTAAACTCTCTTAGTTTGTCTCTTCTCTCAGTCGTTATCCGTTACGTAGCCATTTCTGCATGTAATTTATTACTGTTTACCCATTATCTCTTAAGGTAATACGATCCACTCTCTTGTTTAATTAATTATATTTCGGTAAGGACAGAGACTTCTAATTATATGACTGATTTAGTACGCGGCATTAAGTTTAGCTACATACTTTCTCATAATTATTACTATGCCCGCCTAAAATTGATTTTGTAATCAAAGCAAAGAAGTAATTGGATACATCCAGTTAGGGACTTCCCCTGCTCCACTTATTATTCACTCATGTAAACTCTGAAACAATAGAAAATTTTCATTATCTTCTTAGCTTTCCAATATTCCGACAAACTGTGCACTTTATTTTCAACTCTTGTACAATTTCAAACATTTCTGTTAAAACACACCTGTGGCTGGGATCGAACGGACAAACATTAGTCTAGTGTCATAAATAAAAAATTAGAATTCTGGGACGTCGCTACGAAAACGGACATAAATGAGGCACGAAGAAAATTTCAAAAGCTCGTTAACTGCTGTGAGGGTTACTGAGAGATAATATCATTTACTAAATGATTATATGGATTTAAACCTAAATACCTTATTCTGCAATGAAACCTAATATAGTGAGAGCCCTTTTACTACCTTCACCGTTATCTGTGCGTGCTCAACTGACCAAGCGACGTAAAAGCTCTCAGCTTTACTTACAGAACTTCTAATTTCCTAAAGAAATGAAGGAATTGGGTTCGTTACAACATTTAGAAGAGAAGTAGGTGTATAGGGTGGTTACCTTTTTTTTTAGTGCATATTATAATCTCACAGCTGTACGAGATACAAAGTTAGTTAAATTAGAAACTAATTTGCTGCTTTTTATAGCTCTCAAGAGATCGCGCCGTACTCTCTTGCTGATAAATTGTACGTTTTTGAAAACGCTTTATACCTTATTCAGTTATTCACAAATGATACTGTACATAACTGTTATCATTCAGTTTTAATTATTTTCTTATTTTAAGAATACTCAATGTTCCTCTTGATTCTTGCAGTTTGCATTAGAATGCAATTTTATCATGACACATATTTTTTAATGTTTTACTGCAGTTGTTTTCGTGAATTCTGAAAAAAATTATTCTGAGGACCTATTAAGCTAAATTAATGAAGTGCATGCAACCTTCGTTAAAACAAGTAAACAAATACACATAAAGTACATACATTGATAATAATTTATACTTTTCAACGTAATGTTCAAATTTTTATAAACGCAAAGTATATCATAAACACCTGACGGTTTTTGAATCAAAATATTATAAATAGGAAACATATTTTACTTAAATGATGTATTGTTAAGATTCTAACGTTACAACTTCGTGCTTTATTTAGGTACAAGTTAATTTTGATTATTTAATTATGTTTTATAAGTGTCATTTTCTTTGCAGACACTATTTAAATTGAAAAATATTGTTTAAAATCATGTAATAGCTTTAAAATGTCTGAAAATACCTAAATTCGTCAAATAATAATTATTTCTTTTGGAGCTTTAACTCATTTCTTTTCGTATTATAGAACACGTAGGCGACGCGCGCCGGCATAGGATATCGAGTTCGAGCTACGAGCTCGAAATCGGTGTCGGTGTCGGTGTCGGTGTTGAGGTCACCGAGACCGGTCTGAACTGAGTTTGAACATCGGCATGTAACGCCGCGCTATAGGAAGAGACACCCACTGCCAGAATTCAAAGACTATCTAGACCACAACGACCCTCAGGATGCAGCAGTGATACACAGATAACTCTCAGAACTGTTCTGTTTAGTGCAGAAGTTGCTTGACGAATTATTCTTGCATCCAGGTGTATTGCGATGAGGCGATTAATGTGCGTACCCATTGACGAGCAGCTCCTCCTGTTCGCAGCGGTAGTAACTAGCTACTCGAGCGAGGTTGGGCCGAGTAGAGTGGAGTGGAAACGCCAAATTAGCGTGGGCGTGATCGAGACGGCGCTACGGTCCATGTTACAACTATTTGATAAAATGTGTTCGTTTGACTGTTCCAACGACTAAATAAGGTATAACAATTGATGCCGTTTTCACACGCTTTATTACTCAATTAAGAACTGATATTTATATCACTTATCTTAGTCACCATAGGCCACTAATAACTGTATTAAATGATAGGGATAAAGCTACCGAAGGCGATAACGCTATAATTTGTATTTTAAATCGAATAAGTTATAAATACTGCTCCGGCATTTGTAAATATTTATTTGTTACTTTAGTTGGTAAATTAAACATTGTACTTTAGTTTGTTTTATACAATATTATTATAATAATGAATTATTGTATTTCTATATGATAAATATATCATTACTTGGTCTTAGTACCCGTAATGATAGAAGTCTTGCCTGAATGCCGGTCATTTCCGGGTCAGTGATGGGTCTTAATAAAAAAAGTATATTTTATAATAAATAACAATTGACAATAAATGGATATTTCCGTTAATTAATCATCATTTTGTCAAAAAATACAAGCGCAACATATTTTTGGTTTTCATTATTTTTTAAGAGAAAATTAATGACTTCGTCGCGTATACGTGTTTAATTTATATAAATTGACAATGTTAAAACTCCAACCGTGCGTCTTTGGGTCAATGCATTCTTTTTTCTTTTAATTTAACGTAATAATAATAATAATATATTTAATAAAAAACATATACAACCGTTATATATGTTAATATACGTAAGACAATACAATACAGAATAACTAAAAAAAAAGACGATTTACGTATAGTTACACACATTACAAAAAGTAGTCAGATAAACAGTAGCAGTTTTTTTCAAAGAGTAATTGCTTTACATTTCTTTTATAGGTGTGCACATTATTTACATCGTTAATTAATTACCTGAGGCAATGCATTAAAGAATTTGCAGGCATTATAATGCAAACTTTTCTGATACAATGCAGTTGAGTGTTTTTCTGGTAATAAACGATCTCTGTTACGTGTTTCGTAGTTGTGGTTATCCTCACACGTAGTAAAAAGGCTTTAATTTTTAAAAGCAAAGCACAACCCTGAAAATATACATACTAGGAAGCGTCAAAATTTTCTGATTTTTAAAATGATGTCGGCAGGAGTCTCGTTTCCTTATATTAACTAGAATTCTTATTGCCCATTTTTGAAGCTTAAATAATCTGACTATTTCGGCTTCTGAAGATCTAAACCAGTATTCTACTCCATACATTATGAAACTCTGAAAACAACCAAAGTACAAGGATTTTAAGATTTCTTTACTGCAGTGCAGCGATGCATTTTTTTAACATATAGCAAACATGAGAAAGCTTTCCACACATGATATCAATAGGAGGTGCCCAGGAAAATTTGTAATCAATGTAAACACAAAGCATTTTTGTTGAGGCTTGTGCTTGAAGATTATAATTAATAGATTTGTGTGCATCATCGATCAATATTTTACTATGGCTACTCTTATCAAACAAAACACATGCAGTTTTATCGTTGTTTACAATTAGCTTACTTTTTACCGACCAGAAAAGGACTCTTTCATATAAAGTTTGAAGCGTACTAATAACTGTGACGAAATCCGACCCAGTTATTAAGTAATTAGTATCATCTGCATAGTACACCTGCAGTGCTTTACAACCTGTTTCTATATATCGTGCCAGATCATTCGTAAATAAAATAAAAAGAGTAGATCCCAAAACGAACCCTTGCGGGACACCGATATTGACCGTTCTTGAGTCAGATACAGATGAATTATCATATAATACCTTGTGTGTATGATTAGAAAGGTAAGAGGTAAACCATTGAAGGGCCACGCCATGGAAACCGAGTCTTTTCAGTTTCTGGAGTAAAATTTGATGCGACATAGTGGCAAATGCCTTTGAGTAGTCAATGAATAGACCTAGGGTAACCAATTTGTTATCCATGGACGAGTGGATGGTGTCAATAAATTTACTTAGCGCATTGTCCACACCTAAATTTTTCCTAAAACCATGCCGCTGTAGGTTAAGCAGGTTACGTTTTTCGAAGTAACGTAATATCTTATCATTTACAATAATTTCAAATACTTTCCCTATGCTATAAGCTAATAGGTCTGTAGTTTTCTACTAAGTTAGGATCTCCTTTTTTAAATAAAGGTAAAACCAGAGCTGTCTTGTGGGCTTCAGGGTATTCGCCTCTTTCAAAAGACATCTTTCAAGAGGGTGTATTAGGAATTACTGGACCTATGTCAAAAACATTTTTGAACTCTTTGCCTTGCCTAATAATTGTGTTAAATAAATTAATTTTATTTTTTTTATTTCAGGATTTATTTATCTTATAAAATTGTTTAATTGTTCAAGGTTAGACGGTTGCATTATTTACATAATGGCTTCGATTGATGAAAATGTAGTTTATATTTAGATATTTTCAGCTGGTCTATAAGGTCCACTGAATCAAATCTTAACATAAAAATGCTTTCTTACGTAAGTAAAGACGGTTTTTCTTTTATTTAATATATATATAGGAAAAACAAAAAGCCCTTTCTAGCGTAAAATTTAAATCAATATATGTTTTTTGCAAAATATTATTTAAAACGTGGATTGTAGCAGTAGGAAAAGATCTGGTAATCTTTTTGATATGCTAGAAATTAAAAAATATTAAATACAGTCACAGACATCGATAATTATATACTTACTACACAAAATATACCAAATTTTAATTACGAGTGTAAGGTTTATAAGGGTCCTAACGCATTATTTTGCATTATTTTCGAAACGAATGTAGAATGGGTATCTGCTCAAAAACAATCTACGTTTAATTTTAGATACAGAGTGGATCAAAAATAAAAATCAGGCAGTAGTTGCCTAATATTTTGGTTTAAGGACTAACGCGAAAATCCTTCAGTATCTGAAGGTTATTTTGACAGAACCTCCCCCGCTCTTGAAGTACAAGTCCAACAAATCTCGCTTAATTGTTGCTTATAAATCAGATTTTGCGATGTTTGTTTTGTGATAACCTCTATAAAGTAAAAACCAGTGGCCCACAGCCTCTGAGTCTTAGGGGCACAAATTGCAAGGGATTGTCCAAATTGCACAAATACGGACAATGTAAAATACATTTAAAACAGATAACCAACGAGAATGAATGGCCTCTCAACAATAATAAGTTTTAGCTTTATTTGTTGAGTTTTTAGTTTTCTTTATACATCTGAAAAATGTCACGTAGAAATTACACCACAAGTATAGGAGTTTATTAGTATGGTATAATATTTAAATAATTTTAAAATAGAATTCTTTGAAATGACGCTATCAAATGTTGGTAGGGATGCCTAAGCAAATTTTGGATAGTGTTTAACCATTTACATGATATTCCTAATATACGTACAAAATTTAACAACAATCGGTACAGTAGTTTCAGAGATTACGTGTCTAATAATTATCGACACAGACGCCAGACAGACAGAGAGACAGAGAGACAGAAACGTCTCGAGAAAATATAAAAATGGCCATTGGTCCGATCGACTCGATTACTTAACTTAGCGTACGCTCAAGAAGTAAAAATACACCAAAACTTACTAATTCACCCACAAAACATTCCAATAACTTAAACATTCTACTCATGTGGCACTTCACGTTTAAATTAACTTATTAATAAGTAATGAATTACGCATTCATTTTAGAAAATGTGTTAATAAGTACGAAGAATTGTCTTTTCGCAGATAATTACCATATATTATTACTTATTATTTTTTTAGTAGAAATGCTATTATATTTAACTCGGTTAAGTATCCTACAACGTTGGGAAGTTATTTAGCACATTTCATAAAACCGAAATGGTTTTGGTATAACAGCGCTGCTTGCTATACGATCTGGATTTGCATGAACGAAATTTAAAACATGTTTCTTGATAGAATAATTTCACATATGGGGAATGTTAACAAAACTAGCATTTTATGCGTACATTAGCGGAATGATTAAAAAAACCTGTGGCAACACGGTAAATCGTTATTTTCTGTACCTCAGTTGGATATGATTCAATGCGTTTCTAAACTTTTAAAATTACAAAAACGATTTCGATGTAATTGATGTCACAAGTTTATAGGTTGTTTTTGAACGAGTATCAAAATAATATCATAAAAAATATAACAAGGAAATATGTTTTAACTGATATATCTGTAATGACCGAAAATTACTGGAAATCTATTTCTTTTTCGTCTGCACTCATCTGATTCTATGATGGGTGTTGTCTGTATGTACATCTACTGTTTGTCAAGATAAAATCACATTTTTAATATAGATACTTTACTATACCCAATAGACCATAAGTTAGTGCTAATATTATTACAAAACTAATAATACAATAATAATTATTTTTCACTTTTCCAAAAGAACAATCGTTGCATAAGTACATTTTTAAATTTAATATTTGTATTGATGAGGCGATTACTTGTTTAAACTCTGTATTAATCTTATTATTAAAGAAACAACTTTAAGAGTTTAAATAATTTATTAGTAGGCACTGCTACACGTGTTTCGGTACACAGTACCGTCTTCAGGCAAAAGAGAAACTGCTGTTCAGATTTCCCAATAATAAAAATACAAAATTATACTTGTCGTAGACGTTCTAATAAAAGCTTTTATTTGTTCCTTACTCGTAAACATCAATTTATCAAGTCACTGCATTCGACTTGAAAATGTCTCCTAACTGGCTAACCTGTAAAAATTTTCCTGGCTAGTAGTATACTATTATAATTTGCGTTTCCAAGGCAACACGTCTAAAACTCACGCGATTTTTTTTAATATCAGAATTTCTAGAATTTTCAATAGTTTATGATAGTTATTTCCGAGTAAGGAACAAATAAAATATTCAAAAATACACGGAAAGTAATGGGTTTTACTGACTCCAGAAGATGACTGGCTACGCCCACGGCTCGTCAGTCATATCGGTCTCTCCGCCACTAAAAACCATTTTACCATACTAGTAATATTAAATACTGCTACAATATTAGTACTAACTAAATTTGCAACGTATCCAATACTTTTATGAAAAACAACGAATTAATTCAACTGGTACACTTGAACTTTTTTGTAATTACTGGTCAAATTTTTGTAAAAATATTCCAAAAAGCAAATCATTAATGTATTCATAAATAGAAAACATAACTTTATTCTAGAACATGTAGAAACAGAAAAAAGTAAAAAAAGTTGTAGCACTAAACATTAGGGCATCTGGGTTTTTTTTCGGGCAGTGTAATTAAAGACATCCAGTACAGTGTCTGGGCAAGTACCACCTGCTTACTGCTGCAATTTACATAGATTCCTCGGGCCCTGCGAAAGTCCCTCTACAATTTACATGTAAGGATTAAAATATTCTCTCCGTCCGTTGAAATTATGTTCACCGGATTAAGGTACTTGGTCATAAACGTCTGCCATTTTTATCACTAAAATTAGTTCAAGCTGGATTTCTATTCTGAATAGTTATTTTCCTAACGTAGTCTTTCAGATCTTTCAGTAATTAAGATTTTCGTCAGGATATTTATAAATTGCAACAAATTCGAAAATCGTATCGTCTGACCGTAGGGTAGTCAAGACATTGCGGACGCAATTGTTTTACCACAAACAAGTTTTTCGCAAAATATTTGTCAATAATACCTCAATAAATCTTTGACATTTACTTACATTTTACTTCCCGCACTAATGCGGAAAAGTATCACTTTCCGCACGGGTTGGCGTACGGAAACTAGTCACTTTTCGCACGTCGCTCGGAAAAATATGATGTTCTAATGTCTGCAAATATGAAAAACTTGTACTCTGCTGGTTGATATTATATCACAGTATGTAAAGGCTACATCGTAAGATGCAATATACCTTAAACTCAGTAACTGTAAAATTGTGCCCTATAAGGTGATATAAGTGTTTTTATTTACATTTTGATTTCTTATAAGTTTGGTCACAGTCAACATCTATTCTTGAATAAAAAATGTGGATGATTTAGAATTTTTTAATGAAAAATAGTCCTAATGAAAATATTTATTTATTTTATTATGTGAATACGCAGTTAATTAAATTTCATGACCATTGTAAAATTTTTGGAAAATTGTGTTTAGTAATCAATCAACTTTTGTTTTTGCAGGCATTAACAACCGCTGGCGAAACTCCAATTGAATCTGACATTTTATTATGTTTTCACAACTGATAAAACTGAATGCAGGTCCCTTGGTTATATTAAACAAATATATTTAATTAAAACAATGTAATTACTAAATCATTTTCCAACAAATAGCTTTTTCCACATAATTTAATAAATCTCGGTGTTCTAAATGCGAGTATCTAACAACGAAACTTCACATTTCGCTGTAATAAAACACAGGGCATAAATTCCTAAAATTATGAAACAGAATTATAAAAATGTAGCATGTAATTTTACAGTTCCGGCGGTAAAAAAATTCGTGTTATTTTATCTGGCACAAAATTTCGGCTTAAAACTTTCATTATTCATTTCTTTTCAAGAAAAGTTTAACGCTTTTTTTATGTTCCTACCATATAATTTTTTATTTTCGAGAGAAAATGTTTAACAAAATGGTTACAAAAGAAAAATTAGTATGCGTAACGTGACCGAAATAATCTTAAATACCCAAGCAGTCTAAAGTTAAACTCTTACTTACTCCAACAAACTCGGTCCTAGTTAAAAGCTGTAGCTCTCTAACCTCATTTAAGTCGGAAATCTACTTTAATATTTTATATCTACCATGAAAATTATGTTGGTTTACCCGTAATCTTCTTAACATTAAAACCACGTTAGTTAGAAATATTTACGGTGAAAGTGGGCATGTTTTCGTACTGAATCCGTAAATCTCACATTTACATAACTGACAGGAATCCATCAATTCAACCATTCAACTATCATGACGACGTTCGCAGCTTTGCATTACCATTATGTTCACTAATACCGCTTTATGTTCATATCGATTAGTTATTATTTTACCACATCCACCACTGTTTCGAAATAAACCCCTGTGTGCCAATACTACACATAACTATTACACAACAACATTTACTAGAAATATATCAGTTAAGTATGACACTAATATTCATTTTCTTTCCCGTAATACTAATTATGGCGTTATATGAGAAAGTTTTTACTTGATGGATTGAAGATAATATTTGGAAAGCTCAAAGCATAAACGATTGTTCTCACTAATATTATCAAAAGAAGCTTTTCTTGTTCCTCAACCACTGCTCTGCTTGAACAATATCAAATATAACGTTTCATCAAATTATAATGGAACCTAATTACGGGAGTCAATTACTTTCTATTAAGGTGTCGTAAAATCAATAGTGTAAGTGAGTGGGTTTAAATTGGAGTTTTAATTGTAAACGTTGATTGAAGAATCCAAGTAAACTCTTTCGTAGTGTTAATTTCAACAGTTTCAGTTGTGAAATGGTAGTTGGCCTTAGTAAATTGTTTACGTCACAATTTTTATTTTAACATGTTCAAAGGATTTTAAATCACTGTCACTGAAATAAACAATGTTATAGCTTCCAGTGCGGTCAAGCGAGACAAAAATGAGGCGAACTGTCAGATATATATTTATAAAATATATATGTTCTATAATGCACACCTTGGCTACAATTCAAATTTAAGAAAACGTTAGACTAAATTTTTCAAGTTATGCGTGACACTGTCAACTAAAAGGTTTGCTAGATATTTATTGGTAATAACTTTGTAAACCTGGCAGTTGCAGGTTATCGTAAGAGAAACCAAACAAAGGTAAACCAAAAAATCCAAATTGTATGGGTATTTGCATGTCATTTTTTATGATTCTAAGGGCGTAGTTGGCCATGAATTTCAAAAATCCCACTTCGCTGAAATTAAGCCTCATTACAACAGTTCTCATTTGTCGTTAATGTCATTTATAACCTGTCATTTAAAGTCATCGCTTTTATTTTTGTAACGTTTTTCAAGTGTGATTTACAGTAATCCTCGTTGATCAAGCTCAAAACCACAAAACAGTCGTTTTCAAAACTCTCGGTGCTTGCGTATGAAAATTTTGTTTTTGTGCTATTAGGAAGCGAAGACCGTGAAAATGGTTTATTCTATTGAACAAGACACCGTCATTGTTATGTCTTATTAGCTTATTACCACAATGGGACATTCGTAAACGAAGAGTGAGTATATTCTGTAACCGCTTGTAAGCAAGAATATCTGGCCAAATACCGTGATTTAATAATTCAAGAACTATTGCTATTGGCCCACATTAGAGATGTAATCAAAGATTTGTTCGAACTGGCAGTGTCAACAAAAGGAAATCTTCTGGAAGACCTTCAGGATCTAAGGAAGTTGATGATTTGAGAGGACTTCAACAGAATCCGCAAACATGTTAGAGAAGATTTCCTCAGCAGTCAGGAGTTTCTGTTGCAACATGAAAGTTCAAATCAATGAATGGGTATTCACGAAATGATTGCAGAAGAGCGTGAACATTTTCAACATTTACTGTGACGTTTAACCCAAATAAGTTTGTTTCTTTTTATTGTAGTGAATTATTTTTTTTTTAATAAGATATGAAGCATCTAGGCAACCAGTTCTACAGATGCGTCTAGTCTTTGTCAGGCGTCCTTGGCATTCAGTCAAGTTCAAAACTGAGAGGCGGCACGTTTTCATGACCACCCTATAATCACTTATAGAAACCCTGTACATGCAAAACTCGAATTAAGTGATTATTAATCGCACAATGATATACATTTTAGTGCTGTGTGGAAACTGGTTTTGACCTGGATAGGGCATAGGACTTCTGTATCGTCATCTAAATTTCACGAACGATGTTCATAACAATTACATTTAGGTATTTACATTAGGTATTTACAATAATTATATAAGTATAATTAAGCCAGTAGCCGAGTAGAACTATAGACACGAACATTTCTGAATATCAAGGTTACAGTTCAAATGTCAAGATTTTAGCTGATGACGGGCCATGTTTATCATTCCATGATCATAAATCATTACAATAGAGTGCTCCTTATATTTAAAATATCTCCGGCAAATAAACTAGATAACTAAATCTCATTCTGCCAAAATTTGAAATGTTTCTTCAAAAACTTGGTATTTAGTTTTGATGTATTTTCTGCGTAAATTATTATTTGTATCTTCACTTTTTCACTTTCAGGGAATTCTTTTATTTTATTGTGTTCATACATCTGAAAAAATTTCACATTTATGATAATTAAATTGTTCCTTAAACCAAACAAATTATTGTTCCTGGAACTAACCTACTTCCAACTTCTATAACTTGCCTGCGGCTTTCCCCGCACCACGTGCGTGCTTTAGGTACTTCTTCACTTATTTAGCAATTTGGTGGTTTAGGGACGATCTTTAGTTTCCCTATACTTGTAAATCTATTGCAAGGGTGTCGATAAGCTTTAAAGCAAATTTTCAAACAATAATCGTCAACGTAAATTTCCGGCCTCGTCATTGTTAAATCTTCTTCTATTGCGGTTCTCCGTATGCCCTTAAACTTCTAAAAAAAATTTATAACAAAGCATTGAATTATTAATTGTTGTTAAGCCGTAAGAAAAGTTGAGATGGTCGACGAAAATCATATAACCTTATTAGAGGTATTAAGAATGGACTTGGTTTTCTAAAAATCTTATAAAATACGAGAGCATCTAGCTAGTCGTAACAAGATTTGTGACTCACACAACGATCAAAAATATTTTATAAATTAACGCAAACTCGAGTAATTATTTAATACTTATTACTAAAATAGCATACATATCAGCCATATTTTTCACAGATTTAACTTTAGTCCCTCATAATTATATATTGTGCCCTGACTTTTTTATTTTTTGGTAGCAAATATGTCAAACATATTGATCAAAAACACACTGCATTCTGAATCAATATAACTTTTTTTTTTTTAAATTCATATCAGCTAAAGGCTCAAATTGAGCACTTTCCGTTCATCGAAGCTGTTATATTACAATTAGATAGATCCAGTTACTAAAAGCTCATGATCAACGTGTAAATAGCAAATATACCGTTGCTGCTAGTTAAAACACACGTGTCTTTAAAATTTAATAAATCCGACTGGGATTTCCCAATTGATCAGTGAGCGGTTTTAATTTTGTGTACCAATTCAAATAAATCACTTTAAAGAAATAATACTCTAATTAGTCTAAGGATCCAAAATTATACGTGGATTATATTTTCTGCGGAAACAATTTTAAAGAAAATTTTTCATTTATTACGTAAATCCTCAGTTTTTTAATTGATTGAGTTGGAGAGAATAATTTGAAGACTAGGTCCGATAACTCAAAAAATAAAGTCAAATATAAAACTCAGGGTGTCTTGCAAACCATCAAGACGTTGACCAACAGACCGCACGAAAAATTAATAATCGGTTTGAAACGTTGCCAGTTATTATATCTATTATATATACATATATACAGGGTGTTATTGAAAGGTACGTATGCAACGGTAGCAATAAAACTTTGTCAAGACTAAATGTTGTTATAGTAACGAAAGATGATCTTTTTATCAGAGGCGTGCAACGAATTTGGACATAAATTTTAATAACTTTTGTCTCTAAAAGGAGAACAGATTGACCTGAACTTTTTATTACTTTTAGCACCCATACTTCGAGACCAATTGTCGATTTTATTTTGTACGTACCTTTCAATAACACGCTGTATATTTAATTATTAAAGTATTTAATTTACTTAAAGTGTATTTCTTCGAGAATATTTTCTCGGCAGATATTACAGATAACTTGCTCCCGGAAGATATCAACGAGGTCTTATACATTGACCGGCAAAAAAAAACGGCCACCCTGAAAAATTTCGCAAAACCACTTTAAAAACTATTAATTTAACTAGTGACCGTTATTTTATTAAAGAACCATTCACTATTGACACATGATATACAAATTAGTACAAAAAAGAAGACAAATAAACGCAGAATTAAATTTAATTTAACAAGATAACAGAAACAGACCAAGTAACATATTTTCTTAATTAAAACAATAAAGAAGACTGTTGTTGTAAACAGTGTTTTTCATCATTTGATTATAAGTTTGGCAGTTAATAAACGTTTTCACGCGAAAACAATACAGCTAACTGTTATAGACGTCTCTCAAATTGTCGCTCTGTTTCTGTTATTTTGTTAAATTAAATTTAATTCTGCGTTTAATTGTCTTCTCCTTTTTTGGCAATTTATACTTCATGTGCCCATAGTGAATGGTTCTTTAATAAACTAACGATCACTAGTTAAATTAATAACTTTTAAAGTTTGGTTGTGCGAAATTTTTCAGGGTGGCCGGTTTTTTTGCCGGTAAGTGTACCTATTTTTATAATGAAACTCCAAAAAACAAAAACAAATCTTAACTTGTGGTCCCCATGGATATCTCAAATAGTATTTTTTGGGAAATAATAAACATTTTCCCAGGAAGTTGTTTACTTTGTGGCATTATTTTTGTGTCAACTGAAAATGTCCTGTCGTTACTAACCTGTATTGTCATTCTCACCATTTTGAAAGTCGGTTTATATGCCAGTTCAGTTTGGTCGTTTATACATTCTATTTTCCAAATTTTATCTCATTGAAGCAAAAACCCAAAAGCCTATTTATCAATAAAAACAAATTGTTTGACGGTTACATGAAACATTTAGGGGTATCAACAAATTCAAAGTTAAGTCCGAGCCTTAAAAGAACTGCAATTTTTTGGCCTTTCACAAAATTGTCTACATGTTTATACTTTCCGAGCGTAAGCTAAGGAAGTATAGTAATCGAGTCCATCGGACCAATGGTTATTAATATATTTTCGTGACGTTTCGATCCATTTTAGCAGTCTGAATTATATTGCCAAGATATGAAGCAAACCATTGCAGCAATTGCTGAGGTGTGGTAGTAATACAAGGTCATTCACGACAAACTCCTCCACTAAGAAATTCACGACGCATTTAGAAATACAATTTTTAGACCATCTTTGGTATTTCATACCATTTTAACTTTCCAAGCGGAAGCTAAGGAAGTGTAGTAATCGACTTCATCGGACGAATTGTCACTTTCATATGTTCTCAGCATTTCATGCCCCTAGACTACAGAAAAAGTGGTCTCCCGTTTCCGTCTGTCTGTCGTCTATCCGTCTGTCGTCGGTATCAATTTTTTTATTAAACAGATAATCTCCGGAACTATTGGCCCGATTATTTTCAATTTTGTATGTAAGCAGATTAGGAATATCATGTAAATGGTAAAATGTTAACCACAATTTGGCTAATCATCCCCATCAAGAATTTGATGATCTTTCCCCATTTTTTTTAGGAAAAGTCATTAAAATTTTATACAGAGTATCTCCTGTACTTGTAGTTTATGAATCCGAATTGAGTTGTTACCCGAAGCATACATAATTCACAAAAAAATTAAAACTGTCTATCAAGCTTTTATAAGCGCCTGCTGCTGTTATTTATATTCTTTTTATATTTATAGATTATCACAAAGCAACACAAAATATAGTAAGTTATCTGTCATGTTGTGACAACACTGTAGTAATGTTCAACACTACCATGTTAAACTGACATTTCGGCAGAAGTTCCTTTACTGTAAGACATTTTGCGGGCACATCATCAAATTGTTGGTGGGGATGATTAGACAAATTTTGGCTTACGTTTTACCATCTAAAAAAAATACGTACAAAATTTGACGACATAGGGTCCAATAGTTTCGGAGATTAAGGTATTTGTCTAAGAAAAAATTGACACAGACTATAGTTAGACGGAAACTGGACACCTATTTTTTCGTATTCTAGCGGCCATGAAAGTCGACAAACATGAAAGTACCTAGTCGCCCGATGCACTGGATTAGAATATGTACTTCCCTAGCTTACTCTCGAGAAATAAAAACAGGCATTGTCCTTCACAGTACTCTTAAGTTTAAATCTCATTTAACTATATGAATAGAGCTTACAATTATATAAAACTGCCGTTTTCGCATAGAATTATGTGATATTCTTCAAACTTTAATTTCTATTCACTAGTGTACACTTTTTGTTTAGATAGTTAGTAATGTCCAGAAGGTTCCAAATGCTTGTGTTCGGTTCTTATTCGGAATTAGAAAATAGTCATAACATTACTAAACTAAACTGGTTAAATTGTGCAAAATCCATTTATAGGCTAGCGGCATCTTGTCAATATTCTTAATATAATTATAAATAATCATCATCTTTATTTTTATAATTAAGTTAAATTCATAATACTGATATTGACTGATCATTAATAAAAGAAGGAAGAATATGCTTTCATTCCCAGTTCGTAAACTGACAATGTTACAAAGATCCATTACTTATAACGTATAAAAATTTATAATGAGATCCCATATACATATTATGGGGATATCGAATCTTTTTAAGTTTAAACCGATGGTTTAGTAGAAGGGTATTCTCTGTTTTGAAAACAATAGCATATTAGGTAAAAACGGAGTTTTTTTTTTATTTTGACGCAATACTGTACCTGAGTTCTGAATTAAATGAAAGGTCAGGGGTGATACAAGCTAGAACATTATCTGAATTTAACCCACAGATTGTTACTTAAATTATTATGTCTCATATCGAAACATACATTGTATTACATATACCGTACTAAAATTTGCAGCTTAATCTAACAACTCAAGACTTGTGAAAGCATCACCCAGACATGAATCCATCGTTGAAATTAACAATATAAATTCTATTTATAAATACAGATTTAAAATGAACACTGTTATACATTAAGTAATAAGTACTAATAAATAATCACGCTTTAAGAAACATTATTTTAAAAATATTCCCATTTATTCAGTTCATTTTCAGGTGGATGATTTAAGTATAATGTTTACTTTCGCAAGAGGTGGCGAGTTTAGTAAAAGTTACTCAAAATTAGTCACAATGTACCTACTTAAATCCAGTTTTAGTAAAACCATACATTTCTGCTTTGTCTTCACTTTCTAGGGCCCTTCAATATATTCCTAAGCAAAATTGCCATAGGCGTCCCCTCCGTCTCCTAAGGTACTCCCTTGTCACATCAGCATTACTTCATTTCGTGATACGACAATTTCAAAGAACATCAATATTCTATAATACGAGTACTGGATATTAAAAATAGTTAAGCCGAATCTTTCAAGAATTAAGATACAATATTGTGCCACCTCACGTCAGTACCATGATTGCACAAATGGCTACTGCCTAGACACGTCAACGATCCTAATAAATTTGTACTGTTTGTTGCAGACGCCCAAGCCACTATATCCGGTCCCTCCGAAGTGTACGTGAAGAAGGGCAGCACGATATCATTAACGTGTTCAGTGAATGTCCATTCAACGCCGCCCTCATCTGTGTTTTGGTATCACGGCCATTCCGTGGTAGATTTCGACTCGCCCAGAGGCGGAATTAGTCTGGAAACGGAGAAAACGGAGGCTGGCACCACCAGCAAATTACTGGTCACCAAAGCTCTGCTTTCTGACTCGGGAAATTACACTTGCATGCCGTCCAACGCTAGTCCCGCATCGGCCGTTGTTCACGTCCTCAATGGTAATCACTCTTTGTAATATGTGCGTTTTATTTCGAGTTGCGGCTTTCACCAATCAAATGCCCACTACCGCCGTTTTTAAAGCACTTTTGTGGCCGACTCCTGGAACCTCTTTACCGGCGGATATGCGTAACCAAACGAGAATTGATAGTTTTAATCTGGAAATTAATCAGAGACCGAACGGGAATTTCCAATTTGCGTTTTCAAAATAGAAATTAGGTTTCATGATTCAAACGACAAAATGGCGGCGGAATTGACAGCTTAATAGTGAAGTCGACGATTTATGAAAGTGTTTGAGCTGAAAATTGATGCTATTATAGAGCACGGTCTTTTCAAACAGGCATTATCAATCTAAAACAGGAACTACGCGATTGTGTGTGTTGGTCGAGGTGTTGGAAGCTATTATCGAAAGTAAATTTATCTTTTCGGCTCTTCTCGTTTTAATAAAAAGGGAATACTTTTTTTAATGTTCTCTTTCAACTTCTGCTTCAACTTAATATCTCATTCATTTTGACAGCATTAATTCTAAATTAGAAATCCATGAATTTAAGTTTAACTGGAAGATGGAAATTAATATAATGCTTTAGATTTTTGTTTTTAACTTTCGTGATTTTGTCTTCCATAAAATATACGTTTAATCTCATAATAAATAGTTTCAACAGCACCACACCAAAGTTTAACTTTCATCCTTTATATCGTAACTTTGGGAACTTAATACTACACTGAATCACACACGACTTACTTGCTTCCAGAGATTGACTTTGTACATTTTAAAATTATTATTATTTTTATTTTGTGTTTTTCTGAAAAAATTAACGTTGTACAGTTGGGAGCACGGAATACTTTATTCTTCCATTTATCTCGGTTTGCCAAATTAAATTTTTCCCTAATAAATGTCAAACGGATATTTTATGTCAACATGACACGACAGTCGCATTTAAATTTAAGATAAAACTAATCAGTGATTTGAAATGTTTTGACATTTTAATCCATATACGCCTATAACTTTTTATAAAATGTAACTAGGAAAATTAACGCTTAAACTACCCCGTGCTCCCAATTGTACCTCGTTTAAGAATACCAAATGCTATTTTACTCCAACAGATAAGAAATTTTAGAATGCGTAGAAATAATAGCAAAAATCGATGGTCATAAAACGTGAACTTATAGGAATAAACGAAATACATAAATTTATACAGGGTGTTATTGAAAGGTACGTACAACAAAATTGACAGTTATTCGCGAAGTTTAAAAAGTCTGAAAACCTTATTTTGTGTTATCAAAATTATAAGGGGAAAATTAACCTTTATCCAACTTTTTTAGACGCTACTGAAGGATAAATAGGTAAAATTAATTTATTTTAGTAAATGCTAGCAACTGTAACAATAAAACTTTTGTCAAGACTAAATGTTGCTATAGAAACGAAAGATGATCTTTTTATCAGAGGGGTACAACGAATTTGGACATACATTTTAAAAATTTTTATCTGTAAAAGGAGAACACATTTACCTCAACTTTTTTTATTTTTAGCATCCATACTTCGAGACCAATTGCCGATTTTATTTTGTACGTACCTTTCAATAACACGCTGTATAATAATTCATACATACTAAATACCTACATAGGTGATAAAGAACTAACTGCTGATTAGAGATGAAAATATGAATGACGTGGTGACTGAAAATTAGAAAGCTATTAAATGACAAGAATGTTGACAGCATTAAACCTTTCAGGGCAAGATAAAGAAATGCATACTTACCACGTAGTAATAAACGTGATAATTTGCAAGTGATATATTAGCTAAGAATTAATTCATTTTATAAGAAATCTGTCCAAAATAAGTGTCTGATTTCTGTATTTTACAAAATATTACCTTTACATTTAAAGATGAAAATATTGTTTTACCACATATTTGCTGTATGTCAAATGCAACATTTTATTGTAAAAATATTATAAAGCAAATAGACGTACTATTTTATAAAAAAAAAATATAAAACAGGACAAAATGAGTAAATCCGGTTTCCATATATCAGTAAAAAACAATGGAAATAGGACGTTCGGCTCACTGTCCTTTGTGAAGTTTTTTTATATATATATATATATATATACATGTTTTTTGTAATTGTAGCACCCAAAACGTATGTTCGTTGCAATAGTAGCACCCGATTTTACAAAGTGGCACCCGACTTTGGGTGCCAGTTTGTTTTTAAATGGGAGTCGGCTCATTAGCGTCATCTGACATCGAAATGAAAAACTACGAAATTTCGTAGATATTGGTGCCACTTTTACAATATATATTTCCGCTTATATTCCACTAGTTGGAAGGTGTACTCACCAGAGGGCGCCCTTGCATATACAGATTTACATACAGATATAATGGCACTACAAACTGGCACCACTATGTACTTGTATCTAAAGTCCCTAGATTACTAAAGTAACGCGATTCATTAGGCCCGTGTGTTAGACAAAGACAGACACAAATTGAGCCAAAATGGCCGTTTGACAATTGATTCTGACGTTTGTGAACAAGTGTGTCAAAGTGTTTGCTCTACAAAAATCAATTAAAATGCCTGGGTGTTGCATCAAATTGTTCTGATCATCTGTTTGAAAAATCTCAAATTACGCATCCCTACATGTCACAATATTATACACAAGATGACAACATTTTTTTTGAAGTGTAGGCTTCATTTTTCTTTAAAAAATAAGTCTCTGGAGACAAAAAATAAAAGCAATAAAAGTAGTCGTAGTCTTGCAATGCGAAACCTTGTTGACATGGTCAATTAATTTTTAATTTTGTTTTTAGTTAGTGTATAAATAGAATGATTAAAAACTGAAATCTTGACTTTATTTTAAGATAAAAGTTTAGGCACCCAAAACACGTAGAATACATTCATATTGTTAGACACTCGTAATTTCTCGTAGTCATAACTGATTATACCAGCAATTATTGTCCTCATTTTCAAAGTTGGCGGTTGTTTTATTGAGCCAAAATGGCGCCTATTCGCGTTACTTTAGTAATCTAGGGACTTTACTTGTATCAAACTGGCACCCGAAAACTGGCAACATTGCATTCATCGCATTTACACAGTATTCGTATTCTCCGTGAAGTTTTTCGTTCAGTTGTAATTGTGAAAAATGTATTCATAAAGTAAAAGATTAGTTCGTCTAGGAATGCAACAACTTAACAATGGAAATATACCTATTGTTCTATTCAATTTCGTATTATTTTAAAATCAAATTTCTCTTAAAATACATTTAGTTCTTAATTATAAGTACATATATGCCATAAGTAGCAAATTCTAAATTTTTGAAATACAGCCAGTAACTTCTCATTCGTTTCAGAATTTCGAAGTTTACAATTAATGAGATTTAGTAGAAAATAGAAATAAAAAAACTTTACGTTTTAGAAATTTCATAACAATCCGATGATTTCTAAATATTTTACATTCTAAACATTTACAAAGACAGAGAGAAAAGTTAAAGTAATATTTAATTTAGATAAACAAAGTTGGAAAAGAAAAAAAATGTTATCTGTATTAAGATACGAAGCAAACTTCTAAAGCACACTTTGCGGAGAAAATAATTGGTTACAGTTTGAAAAAATTAATGGAAAAAGCAAATACTACCAATTTTAAAAATAAGATATTGGAAGAAATTGAAACTGATCTGGAAAGATGAAAATCACGAAGAAGAAAATACAGAAGAAAGAAAACAAAATTGCGGACCGGAATTATTAGGTTTTTGAGCTAGTGACTACCCAACCTGGACCGGAGTTCAGGTTTTTGTGTGACAAAGGATATACAGTACATGCTAAAAAAATTATCTAAAATTATTTATACAAAACTTCACAATTTTAGTATGTATGTATTTGTGAGGTGGTGAAAGATGATTTTATTTTAAGAATTTCACAAAAAGTGAATATATCGTTTTGGATACAATAAAAAAAAATGGTCGAAGGTTATTTCGACAGAACTTTCCTAGTCGTTAAATTATAGTCCGACAAATCCCGCTGCATTAAAAAATTAAAAAATTGATGTTGCGATGTTAGTTTCGTGCATTGTTTGGAAGTAATAAGTAATGACTTAATGAGTAATTATAATGCATTACTTTTCAAAAAATGTAATGAGTAATTGTAGCGAATTACTTTTTTTTTGAGTAATTCAGTCACTTTTACAATTACTTTTACCCCAAATACTTAAAAATATTGTTTTGTTTTTCTCCATGAATCATTTACTTGACCTGCGGGGATTATTACACCTAGTTCGTCCCCACAAACAGAAGATTAACTTCACACCGTTGAAATGAGCGTAAAAAACCCTACCCAGACTGCTTTTCCGTTTTTAAAATTTTGTTGTCAAAAAAAAAACTACAACGCCTTAAAATTGTCAAGAGTATGAGATTATCTGGTTTTCGCTATTAATGGATCAATTTTAAATTTCCAAAAAGGTACATAGTAGAAATTGTATTAAAAAGTTCATTACGCTTTACAGAAATAAAATATCTTAATAAATAATTCAGTAAACAGGGGCTGAATATTTAAAATTTGTGGTCAAACTTTAGCCATTTTTCTGGCCCATTCAAATCTATAACCAGTAACCGATAGAGTCCGTCCTTTTAAACTACTCATTATACGACCATGAAATTTTATGAGAGTGTCCACCCTCTAAGGTTTTCTAAATTTAATCTGCAAGTCACAACGCCAAGTAAGAGGCAATTAAAGACAGATTTTTTAAGTTTACATTATCTTGTAGCCCCCTTCTAAGTATTTAGGAACATCCTTTTTGTTAAAGATTAGTGGACTAATATTTACGATACATTTACACGTAGCCAATAAGATATTTTGAAATCTCCCACCAATGCAAATTTTTGTTTAAAAGTTGTTGCAGTTGGCATCGAACTTTTATTTGTAGCTAGAGTGAAATGAAATTAGACGCAAAAGAATTGGGTTTTCAATTTTTGGTAATATATGTAACATATTGCCCCACAACACTTCCATCTAGCGCCGCAGTAGAAAGGATGTTTAGTGTTGGCGCGGATGTTTTTAAGACAAAACTTAGCTGACGAAAATTTTGAATGTCAGTTATTATTGAATTTAAATTATTAATATAGTCCTCTTACGTGAAGTATTTACTACTTGTTTTATTTTATTTACTGATGTGTGTATGCAACAAAGGCGTTAGTAAAATAAATCACTCACTGCCTTTTTCGTTCTAACACGTTTGTTTCCCTTTGGACCCATACAACAAATATCTATAATTGTATCTTCATCAAATTTTTCGAAGTGCAAAAAGTATTTGCTAAAGTAATGCATTACTTTTTAGAAGTAATTGTTCCAATCACTGTGATAACCTCCACAAAGTAAAAACCAGCGGCCGAATTAAGATCCCACAGCCCCTGGATCGTAGATACCCAACAGGAAAAAATGTAGATATTCTCAGTTTCTCAGTACAAGTTTAACTTCGACTGTTTATGTAATTAGACAACTAACAAGTTCAGATTACAAGCATCAGCTGTTAATAGTATTTAACATTACTAGCATGGTAAAAGGGTTTTTACTGGCGGACAGAAGGATATGACTGGCGAGCCGCAGGTGAGCCAGTCACCTTCTGGAGTCAGTAAAAACCCGTTACCTTGCGTGTATTGTTCAATATTTGATTTGTTTCTCACTTGTAAATAACTATTATAAATTATTAAAACCTCTAGAAGGTCCAATATTTGAAGAAACATCGTATGAGCTTTAGACGTATTGAAATGAGTGTGGCGCAAGCTATATTACTGAGGAAGCAGCAATTGTAAGTGAAAATTTACCTGAATCAATTTTGGCTGTCATTTCAACTTATAATAGTTTAAAATGTTTAAAATACATGGCGGTATCAACACGACCAGGGCTGTAAATATTTTACTATGATTTTACTGGCAGCCAGTAACATTTTTTACAGGCTATAGCCAGTTAAGTGACATTTTCATGGTGAATACAGTGACTTGGTAAATTGATGTTTACAAGTGAGGAACAAGTAAAAGAAAATTAAAGTGATTTTTTCTTTTCAAAGCAGAAGAGAGGACTGATTAATTAATTAATCACATTCAGTTTTTTCCCAAAAACACTCATAAATTTGAAGAACATTTATCCTGCAAGATTATAAGATCATGGACAAAGTCTGATTGACGATAACCATGCTTCCAATAAACTTAAGATATTTGCAAGATTTCACAGCATTCAGCTTTTACAATTTGGAAGTTAATTTGTATAATATTGTTAGACAATTTTGATTTTTTTTTTCAAATATCTAGGTAAATCAAGGGTAAAGACTCAACACAGATTTATAAATAACACATGCAGCTGTATGTCATTTTCTAAAATTTTAAAATGTTTATTCGGCAGAATTATATGATATAGCGTCATAATTTTTTGGGGAGGTGATAAATAAGTAAATTTTGAGTAATCATTTATTAGGCTTTTTATAACCTTAAAACGTTTGCAAGTTTTCAGCGCATTCGGTTTAGCAATTTCAAAGTTAAACTGTAAAATACAATTTTTAATTTTTCACAAAAATGTGGAGCGTAAAAAGTCAACATGGATTCTTAAATTACACATGCAGGAATATGTCTCTGCCTGGTGTCCCGATTTTTATTAGACAGGTAATCTCCGAAAGTACTGGGCCAATTGTTGTCAAATTTTGTATTTACATTAGGAAATCATGTGGATGGTAAAACGCTAACCAAAATCATCCCCACCACAATTGTGTGATGACGTCGTTTCAAAATTGCACATAGTAAATGGGTTTTAAATTGTATTAAATAACAATGGTTTATGACTTCGTCCTGAATTTTTATCCAAAACGTCCAGATTTTTGGAAAAAAAGTCACAATTATAAGACAACATTTTGCAATTTAATTTTGAATTTGCAAAACCGAATGCTTTGAAATCTTGCAGATGTTTTAAAGTTATGATAAGCATAATAAACTTTGTAATTGATGACGTCGGCTCAAGATTTTGCTGAATAAATTCTATCTAAAATGTCCAAATATAATGAGTCTATACTTGTGATTTATCATTCCATTAATATTTTTTGGATTTGATTATACAGGCTAACTGAAAATATGATAAGCATGATAAATATAATATATAGTATATATAAACAAAATCTATTTATTATCCCCTAAAAAAAATGATGTCAGCTCAAAATTTTGCCGAATAAATACTATCTAAATTGTACAAAATATGATGAGTCTGTCATTGTAATTTATCATTTCTGGCATATTTTTTGGATTTGCGGATACAGGGTGACTCAAAAGAATTAATGAATGCATGAATTTATTTTATTGATTTAATCAGGAACTGCTAAACCCAATCCTTTGAAATCTTGGAGATATTTTAAAGTTATCAACAGCATGGTAATTTTTTATCAAAATGTATTTGCTCATCACCCCGAAAAAATTTATGACGTCACCTCAAAATATTGTTGAATAAATCCTTCTTAGATGTGGAAAATATACTATATCTTGTGATTTATGACTGCATGAATATTTTTTAGACTTCCTTAAGCGGGGTGTCTCAAAAAAATTAATGAATGAGTCAGTTTATTTTATTGATTAAATCAGGAACGGTTCACTCCATTTTCTCAGAAAACTTTAGGAATTCAATACAGTTTTTTTTTAGTATTACATTCCACCAATCCAAGTTGATGTACGTCTCGCTGTTTTTTCTTGCACTGGTAATACGCTGTGACTACTTTTCTTTTGTGCTGTGACAAGTATTATCCATGTTAATGACTTCATTACAAGTTTTTATTGGTCAAATTAAGAACCAGTCATCCCATTTCCTCGAAAATTTGAAAAACATGTCTTTATGATAATAATAATAATAATAATAATGTTAAAATAAGAATTATACGGGATGTTATTGAAAGGTACATACAAAATAAAATCGGCAATTGGTCTGGACGGATGATTCGATTAGGCACTAATTTGAACAGGTACAGGTAGAAAAGTTCACTATGACAGAGAAACGATGACGGACGCCTCTGAGGGTGCGCCCATTCGAATATGCTCGATATGTTTCATTGTACTTCAGGAGCCAGGGACCAATTTTTTTATAGGATTTTAAATGTCTTTCCTTTTGAAATCATGCTTAAAATTAAAACTATGCTGAATTAAAAAAACTATATCAACGCAGGCATGCTGTTTTACACAACCTGTTTCTCATATTATTTTTCGCATTTTAATTAAGATTTGCTTATCAAATTTTTATGCCAGCATAGTCTCTTACGGTATTTTATTTTTTAAAATACTAATAATAACAATATTTGTGCAAATTCCCTCTTAGCTTATGCTGCCAAAATGTACTAAATTTACGATAAGTGGGTACGAAGCACCTAAGGTATTGTAATATGTTTGTTTGGATGAACATAAAAAAGTGGCAACAACGCAAGGTGCCACGAAAGCATTGATTGTCTCAATTTATATACAGATGGGTGCCTTATTACTATTGATTTTGATTGTGCTTCTTTTACATTATTTATCAAATCAGTATATACACCGGGCGTCACAATTACATTCATCCTACAGGGTGCCACTTAATACAAAACTTATGTATATATATATATATATATAAAATAGAGTTATTACAAATGTTTCTTGCATCGCAGTGGCTTGAGAAATTTGCCGCCTACATTTCTGAGTGTACCTTATTTATTTAATTAATTTATTTCACTGCGTAAAACACGGCACACAATTGATGTTTATTCGGTTAAAAAAACAAAGCTCATTTAAATAATTTAAAAATTTGTCGTAACCGGTGAACTCTTGAACATAAAATACACATTACCGGCGGATTATTTAATGAAATAAAACTGTATCACGAAACAAATTTAACTGAAAAAGAATAATTATACACAGCACAAAAATAAATTCAATCATTCTCATTTCATTTTAAGATAAAAGCCTTAAAATGCCTGGTGTTGCGCTCCACGTTTCTTTACATATTTTCAGAAATATTCCGCAACATTCTTGGATTGATGTTATTACATAGTGATACTCTTCGTTTCTGGAATAACTTTGTTGAAGAGGTTTATAAATTTTATGCACGCATTCCCTGAAATTTTTAATAACTTCCTGACGTACCGAAGGTTTACGACTTTATCTTTCATTTACAATTTCAATGCAAATAAATCTGCTGACTAGTTTTGAAGCTTGATAACAGCAAATTGATCGTTATCGTTCTATAGTCGACTCGAGTTACACGTGTCCAATCTGGATTCAAAATCTTGCAACCCATTTGGTAATTTGAATAAGGTACTGTTGGTGACAGTACGTTGGCCATTTGGCTTATTTCGCTAATTATTTAATTTTCCTTCCTTTTACTAACTTTACTTTTCATTCTGTAATATACATACTTTTCATGATTCACAGTTGATGAATAATAATTAAGAAATTAAAATTAAATGACATTGATGATAGTTTACAACTATTTAACTATAACGTCAATAACCCCACAAATATCACCAGAAATCATATTTACACATTACGATAAACAAAAACAGAAAATCGGTAGTCTCCTTTTCACTACAAAAAATTTTGAATGTCGGTTGCAAGGTAAGCACCTACAACCTAAGTCAACTATAACCTTTTTTAAGCCATCTACGATGTTAGAAACAATTAATTACCTGAATAAAAGCACTAAAAGAGCATTATCCGGTAAAGAAAATATTAACTTAAACGTAATTAATAATTAATGTAGTCTGAGTCACGTGAGACTCATGAGTCATGAATAATATATTATATAAAAAACAATGTTGTAAGAGAAAAACAGCGATAAAGTGGTGAGAAGACAATGGAAGAAAATTTGAGACCAAATTTATCTTATGTTGATTCGGATACGATTTATTCTGATGCCGGTACGTAAAAGAAAAGTATAAAAGTACAACAGCTGAAAAGTTAGGCATAATTTTATTTACATTAACAGATTCATTCATTTGAACTAAAATTATTGACTTGTTTAATTCAGTTTTAATTTGTTCCATCATCTAGAACTTCAATCAAATGTAGTTGAATAAAGAAACTTCTTTGTAGTTTGCAGTCTAATCACAGTAAAAGCATTTAAATAATAAGTTGGAAGTAAATAGACGCAACTTCACTCTTAAGAAATACTGAATAACGACTTTTGCGTTGTAATAACCCTTCGCATTCGCCTTTTTGTTCTCAAAAGGCGTTTGTGTAAAAATTGCAACTCATTGTGTGAGGTTAAAGTTGGCAATTGGGTCAATAAATAGCCTCGCAACAAGGATGTGTTCGCACCAAATCTGAGGTCGGTGAAACGGTCAATAAAAGAGCAATAGAGCACGTCCTCATCTCTCTTGGCCGGCCATTCGACATAATTTATTTATTATCAGTGTAATAAATGAGAGTAATTTGTTCCAGGGGAGCACCCGGCAGCGATGCAGACGAGTCGGGCGGGCGTTCGACGTCAGATGGCGCTTTTGGCGTCGCTCTCTCTGTTGGTGGTCACCGCAGTAAGATGATTACGCTGTCCTTAATAAATATCAATCAACGATACGCTCATGTAACGAACTAGTGGTACTAACTCGGTGTAAATATTAAACCATAATTTTAGTGAACTCAGGAGGTGATATATTATTCAAATCAATGAACAGGATTTTTATTTTATTTCTGGTGCTAAACTGGACATAAAATGTTGCCACATAAAAGGTTGTGAGTGTGACGAGGGATTCGATGAACGTCCATTTTGTATATAGTGTGACCGGTTTGATATTTAATAGACTAAAGCACTCTAGATAATTCTAGCATTATTCATTGTAACTATTATTACATGTTGATATTATGTAGATTTATTGTTATCATTATCAAATTTTTATTCGAGTCTGTTTCGTTTGCTCATCCACGGTTTGTCTTTGCTCCTCACACCCTCGATGTGAACTTTCAATGCCACCTTTCCATTCGGTTGTAAACTTTTATCCTAAGAATTTATACCGAGTCAGACTGTTTTATGTGAAATTTTAAAATCCGTAACAGGAATATATTTCGCTCACAACTGTGTAATTTTTGATTTATGCAACGGCAAACTTGGTTGAAATGCAGAATCGTATTGGAAACTTTCAAAATCAAATCTTGGCAATATTACTTCAGATGAAAAATTGTTAACTATTCTAACATTTTATTCATATTTTTATAAAATCGTTCTACTGTGTAATTATTAAGGTGAATCTCAACTTGTAATTATCATCTTGTACATACAACAATAAAACACAAAATAGTTCGTTTGATCCTTTTATTATTCCGTCAACAAAGCACGGATCATTCAGAAAAGATCACCACCACTGAACGTATGTAGCATTCATATGATGAAATTCCGTTTCCAGGAACAAGCTTACAATAAAATGATGCCGAAGCTGTAGTTGTAGCAACCGGAAAAGTCCTCTACAATTGTGAAAGATAAAAGTTAGCATGCATCGAACCATGAACGTTTTAAAAAAAAAAGTGTTTGAAAATATGAAAGTACCTACTAAACACCTACATCGCACTTCCTTATACAAACCAACTGAATTTTACATTAACCTCCTTAGTTATATTTTTCTACCGCCCACGTTTTTTGGTTTTCTAATAGAGCTATTAACGCACGCAAATGACGTCACAGCAGTTCGTTAATAGCGGAATGGCGTTCTTTAATAGATCTGGTGTAATTTAGATCGGTAAGATTGGTAGCCATGACGAGAAATGTCAGGTGAATGTCAGTGGCAAATGTAAACTTAAAATTTCCCATGTTTCCGGACGCGTAACTTCTTCGCAAGACATTTTAACCAATTTTAAATTACAAAAACTCGAATTGATTCGAATTACAGTTGTTGTTGTGAAAATTCGAACCTCAAATATTTCGTGGTTAGTGTCAGACCAACCCATCACCAACCACGACAAAAGTCCCCAGATCAAAAAAAATGCAAATTTCAATTAAATTTTGGGAAAAAACGTGTGCGGTAGAAAAAATAGTATAAATAACTCGTTCATAAGGCTATTGAGGCACTCATCCTTTATATAACTCGCGGCTTCGCCGCTCGTTCTATAAACTTGGATTCGTGCCTCAATATTTGCCTTATGAAACTCGTTCTTTAATATACTATTATACAATCCCACCAGATTGTTTCGATCGCTAACAAACTTTTATTTTATTCTCACGTTTCGCCTGGATACTTCTTGCCAAGACCTAAAACGCCTACGAGGCAAAACTTGTCAGTTTTGTCTTCTACTCTGCAAGACATCAACTTTGTCAGAAACTAAGAAGTTTTATTTGCAAAGCGATAGCTAAAGACAGTGTTGTAATAGAATCGTTTTGACGAATGTATAATTTTATGTTTTTTTTTTTTGGTGTTTTCTGTGCATCGGCTCTCTGGTTCTGGAAGATTCTGTAACTTAAAGTTCATCTACCTACACATTCCTGGGAGTCTGGATAGTGGACAGTGTAAGAGAAAAATATCGTATGATTCATAAAATTTAGGGTTGTTATGAAGCTATGATTAATGCATGTAAGCTTATCATATTTATTTCCTGCAAAGAAAATATTAATGAAATCTTTCAGATTACTCTAAAACAAATTTCTTTTGAAATTTTACAAGGTCTTATAGTTGCGGTTTATAATGCATCCTATTCATAAAGTCACATATACCCAGGGTGACTGCGAAATATATGCAAATATTTTAACCACGGCATCCCCCACCCTAGTAGAGCCGAAATATAGAAAAAATAAATTAAAAATCGAATGGGGCAAAACCCCCATGAACCACCCTCGATACGAAGGCACTGAGCCACCTTGTAAACAGAGTTGGAAAAACGTTCGAATAAAAACGACCTAAACACTTTCAGTTTCATTTAAAAGTAAAACCGACTTTTTGCTGCTTATCATTCGTTCATTCATTTACTTATTCATCGTTAAAGGTCAGTGTGAAAGTTTTTTAGTAATTTTGATTCTGACGGATGTTTGGTCCTTGTCACAACGATTTTACATTGTTTATTGGAACAGAAATAAGAGCAACTTAGAATGCTACTACCTTTTTGTAAGAAATGTTGAAAATGTTGTCCTTGACTAGCAATACAGGCGTCAGAGCGTCGCAAGAGATTTGTTGATAGGTAAAAAAACACCGGAGTAGCGGCTGCCACTTTCACATGTTGAAGCTCTTCGATTATTTATGGACACTGTTGATTTCCACAAACGAATTGTTTCATCCAACCAATACACGTTTCTCGAAAACCGTCTCTTGAAATCGTACTTGTTGACGACTATGTGGAGTTCCATCCGACCAAAAGTGAGTTACACAACGTGGACAATCAGTGGACTCCAAACCGTGCACTTTGTCAACATGGTATGGATGTGACCGTGTTCTTTTAATGTAGGATGCATTACAAGTTGTGAAAATCCAACTTCTTCTTTCTGTTCTATCACGGCCACGATCGTGAGTTGAGGTTGAAGGTACCATGATCTTGGAGATGCTGTACCACTGATGCAAATGTTCGCGCACACCAATTACCATATCGACACACTCTGCATTGGAAAACTGCACCATAAACGGATTTCACCGACCGCTCGATGTTGACTGGCCCTTTTCGTGTTTTTCACGTTGTGATTAAAAAAAAGTGCCTGATAAAGTCACTTTTTTGGTTCTTAATCTGAGTCGCTCTGTCCCATTCTTGTAGTAATTTATGTGAGTCACGAAACATTACCAGCGGCGCGTATAACAATTTACATTTAATTTAAAATATTTTTTTCTATACTATTTCCAGCGATAGATTGGAAAATTTTGAATTCACAATCGCCAATCGGAGAATCCAAAATATACTAACATTATACGGTTAAAGCTGTTAAAGAGTTGTAGTTTAAGTTGGCAACCAACGTTTCGTTTCCCGCGCAACGAATTTCCTACGCCTCTATGCCTGCGCCAGTCGGCCGGTTTCGTTTAACCTGTGTTTTGGACGATCAACTGATTGACGTTAATTTAAAATTTTGGTTCGAAAAGTTAAAAAGTGTGTTTTTTGCGTTTAGTGTTTGTGTTTTTTTACTTGCTTTGATTTGTTAGGTATGATATTATAGACCTTTGTGCTATTTTTTGTATAGTGGCTGAAGTTTGGACATTTTAGGTTAAGTTGTTTGTGTCAAAAAACGTTTCATATGGACCCCATGGAAAACATTACGAATAAAATTCATAATTACGCAAGAGTGTGTTGTTGATTTATTCTGTGCAATAATTATATACCATTATATATTGTAGCCCTCTTCAACCCGGTGCAATATGACTGTTGTTGACAACATCCTGGCACAGAAAATGATTGCCAATGCGTATTCTTTTATCAAGAAGGAAAATTTTAATTTAAGATGCCCTACAGAGGTTGTTACTTCAATATAAAGTACGTAATGTTATTCGAAGTGTATGTTCCAGTGTAGATAATATTGTCTGTTGCAAATAAATTGTATTATTATTAAAAGTAATTTTACGTAGTTCAACATTATTTTCAAATCTACTTATATTTCAAATAAAGCGCCTTTGGCACTACTTTTTATAGCGGTCTATTTGGTGACTTTTCTGTCAGCTAATCTATCGGTGGAAATACTATAGACACTGCTACCACTTAGGGCCGTGAATTTTATCCAGTGACAATCATATTGTGAGCTATTCCCCTTTTTTTTTTTGCATGTATTTCCCAATGACCTTGTATACAACTCACAGTTAATACGAATTCACCATGACAGTTACTTGTGAAACATGCAAGGGCGCAATAACACCCGCAGTACCTGAAATAAAATGTAATCCATGCACATTGCATCATCATATTAAATGTGTGGGTATTACTAAAAATCGATTTGATGTCTCTAAGACTATGAAAGGAAATATGAAAAATGTAATATAAACTCTAACTCTAAGGGAGAGTCGTGCAATTGTTGCATTATACTCCCTGGGTAATTAGCCACTCTAAAAAAAACTTACTGAAACAGTAGACAAATTAAAACAACAAATTACATTATTGAGTTCTAATAATACAAAAACTCCGCATAACTCTTATCAATTTGAAGCTGTGGTCCAAGAGGTATCTGAACAAAAAAAGTGGAAAAATAATATTGTATTTTATGGTATTTCCGAGCAGGATTCCTCCCAAGATTGAAAAATCGTAGAGAAAAGGATTCCGAATTTCTATCTGATTTTTCGCAATTTGTTAACGCCAATCCAAACTCCAGAATTACAGATTCTTCTTCCGTCTCGTCTTGGCAAATTTAAAGCAAATCCCAAAAAGTCGCGTCCTATTAAAATTACACGCAAAGGCGACCAACAAGTAGGTAACCTACTGAGTCTGATAAAAAAAAATTGTGCAAATATTGAAGGTAACCCTCGCTTTCAATCAATTCGAGTTTCACAAGTCGACAATGTCACTATTACAATGAATTAAAGGACCAAATTCAACAAAGACTGGAGAACGGAGAAGAAAATCTTTTCATAAAATATGTTCGTGGTATACCTACCATTCAAAAATCTCTAAACTAACTTCGCCCAAATGCCATAAACGAAATTAAAATATTTATTATTATCAAAACGTTAGGGGACTTCGCATAAAAACGCTTAATTTCTTTAACAATCTTTCTGTTTCTGCTGACAATTATAACATAATAATTGGATTAACCGAAACGTGGATGACTGAGGATTTCGCTAATTCGGAACTTTTTTCTGATTCTACTAGAGATGGTGGGGCACTATTAGCATTCAGTCATGCGTTAGCCTGTGAAAAGTTAGATCTACATTGTATTACTGAGTGTGTTCCAACAATTGATATAGTTGGTGTCAAAATTTCATGTTCGCCTAATACTAAATTAATAATACTTGTTGCTTACATACCTCCAGGCACTGAACTTACTCCATAAGAATTTTTTTTTTGATTTACTGTCACATCTCCCTTTTATATATGATAATCATATTATACTGTTAGGAAATTTCAATATTCCTGAATATAATACTCACCATCAAAATGACAAACGCGTCATCTTAATTAATAACTATGAAAAACTTTTTAATTTCACGCAATATAATTATGTAACTAATTCTCTCGGTCGGGTTCAAGATCTTGTCTTATCTAATATTGAAAAGTGCTCAGTCACTAAGAAATTTCCGCTTATAAAAGAAGACAATTATCATCCAACATTGTCCGTACAATTAACTATTCAAGCAGATAAAATATAACAACTTTCAGGTCAATGCAATTCATAAAAAATGCAACTTCAAAAAAGCCAACTTTCCTCGATTGTATGAGCTTTTGCTGCAAACTGATTGGACCTTTTTAAACAAATTCTCTGAGATAAACGCAGCATGTCAAGTCTTCTATGATGCTTTATATAAAATATTAGATTAAACTGTTCATGTAGTTCAATATAATAAACCTTCATTCAAATATCCTCCTTGGTTTAGCGTTGACTTGATTAAAAATCTACTTAAAGGCACACTAAAGTTAAAAAAATCGATTTTTCGTTTTTAGTCGCAATATGTAGCAGCGTAAATACCGATTCGGCTCCCGCAAGTTGTGTATTATTTTGACGAAGGAGTTCCGAGATACAGCGATTTTAAAATCTCGCGTGACGTCATCTGTTACACACCAAACTAGCTGCTGCGGTCGCATTATACGGGCGCGATACGAACAACCAACATTATTGACAAAGTTCTTAAAATGGAAGGTGTTTGTCCTTACTCATTTGAGCCCCGATATTCCCAAACAAATCTGGAGAAGAAGAATCCGGGAGATTTAGACAAATTTAAAGGAAGAACAGGAAATCTGTTGTGGTGCAGTTGCGGTTTTTGTGTCCAAATGCAGACGGATATGGAGAGTATTTGTTGCAACGATTTCGAACAAATTTGCACTGTTATGGGTAGCTGTGATTGCATTACGTTACATTCATCTTTTGAAAAAGTTGTCCTAAATATTGACACTCTCACGGCTGCTCGATATCATTTGTTATTGCATGCCTCTTCCTACGAGAAAGAAAGACTGAAAGAGACCACAAATAATTTATTTTGTTGTATTTGTTTATTGGATAAATGGGTGGGTTCCTTTAGGTAAACACAATCGAAAAATCATTCCTTCATGTGTTATCCAAAAAATTAGAGAAGAATACCCGGAAGCTGACAATAATTACACTGGATTTACACCAACGCAAGGAGAAGATGCCAATTATTTTGATTAGACGAAGTGTACTTGTAATTTACGAATAAAATGAACATGTTATACGTGTATTTATCTTTTATTTAAATAATAAATAAGTGAGAAAAGTTATAATTTTGGAAAACTAAAAATGTAACTTTAACATGGCGAATTTTGAGAAAAATAAACAATAAACTTTTATAACAATTTTTAGTACTGAATAGTACTATAGTATCATAGATTTTTCTAAACAGGAGTAGAGCCAAATCTTGAGTAATATTGTTGTCGGGTGGTATCTAAAGACGGTTTACTAACTGGTGCAATATTTTCAGGTACCATTCCAGCGTATTCCGCTTGTTGATCAACATCGACAACGTAGTCACCCAAACTGCAGACATTTTTTACGAGATCTTGTCTCCAGTCATAATTTTTTTTTCTGTATATCTTCCGATACACCCATTTTCCCGAGATCTTCGAATACTTTTGAGAGTCGCTAACAACGTCTTTCGATACGTTAAAATTATGGTCCAATATTGCTAACATACCTCGCAAAACCATACCATCATAAGAGAAATGACTTCTTTTTGGCAAGTACTTTAATCGCTCATTATGATACGATTCTAAGGCGCCTGTATGGCAATATAAATTTACATGGCGTAAATCACATAGAAACTGCTTATTGTCAACAATAGATTTCAGCATAGTAAAATCGTTGGATTTAGGCGATAGCCATGCTACATCTATTGCATCTTCTTCGGCTATAGGTTCATGTTGACACGCTGTAAACCTGTTGCCCTCCCACGAATGGATATTACAGATATGGTGTAGAACCGACAAGAATTTTTCTATAAGTAAATCTGGATCACCACCACAAGTTTGTGCTGCCCACCATAGGTGATTGACGATGCTTGACTTCCAAGCGGCCAGAAGAGGAGCCTTCTTTTCTACAGTTTTGATTTTTTTCGCCAAATTCTTTGCCATATGCCATACGTCAAACTGGTGATTGAGTTCCGAATACTTAGTACGTAATAAATGTCGGATGCCTCGATGTCTGTCTGACAAAAATACACTGATTTTTAAATCTTCATGAATTAATTTATGGAGAATTTTGTCACATGCCGCCTTTTCTAAATCGCCTGTAACCATACCTTTTTGAATGACCATAAAGTCTATAACTTTTGTTGTATTCAGGTCCATTATTGAATATGTGGCGTATTTGGCACAAAAACCAGGCGAATCGTATTGCCCATCTCCGCTAATTCTTGTTTCTACATTTTCCTCCGATTTTATGGAAGCAAATATTGCACTCCTTTGCTCACTGAAAACCTGGCGTATGACAGGTCCTACAAAACGCCGAACTACTGAATAAAATGTTGTAGCACTAACGGTTAATAATCCCATAGCCTTGGCAAACATTGTAAAATTTTCAAAACTCAGACCTGTAGAATAAATGGCAGCGCACAGTTTTATTGTTCCTACAGAAAATTTATTCTCTATAGGCTGAGAGCGCCAGATAAAAATATGTTCAGCTACGCAAACAGTTTTTATGATTACCATTGATCCTCGTTTTGAATGGGTCACTGCACTTACGCGTTTTCCACAAATATGACAAATTTTAAATAATTGTAAAATATTCTGTCCAAAAGTTAAAACTATGCAATCGTTCAAAGAAACAATATTATCATTTGCAGTAACGTCTAGTTCTTTTTTGTCCATATCCAAATCGGTTCCTTCAGAACTTTTTTCATCAATGCTATCCGAACTGTCATCACTATCACTCCATTCAGCTTCATGAAAAGATGCATCAAGATCATTTTTTTTGTTTGTTTGTGACATAATTTTTAAATATTTCTAAGCCGATTTCACACTGTATACCAATGCCTACACTACTATTATTATTACTTTCTATATCATTTAGTTCGCTCATTTCAGAGTCTGAAGAACTATACACTTCTTTATATGCAATCTTTCTACACATTGTCTGAGACTGATGTTTACTAGTCCTATTAGTGGTTGAAGTACTTGAAGTGCTTGCTATTTCTTTATTATTTGAACTATACATTTCTTTTAATTCTTTTTTTCGCAAATAATTTGAAACTCTTCGTATTTTAGTGGAAGGTGGAGTTGATTTGCCTGTTAAAAACAATGACGGGACTGCAGTGTTTTTTAATAATGGCAACGTTTTCATGTTCGGCATTAACTTTTTCTTCAAAGAATTTTCGTAATCATCTTCCGTAAAGTGCAAAGAACAAATGCGGGTATACTTATTTGGCAAAAAATTCTGACGTTTAATTTTGACTAACCATGTTTTATAAGTTTCGGGATATTTATTTTTATCAGGAAAGGCGTGGAATGAAAAATTCTTGTCTCTTTTTGGATTATTTGAACATCCCACAACACAGCAACAAACCATATTGATGATGAGTCAATGCAACTGCAACACTACATTTACCACATTTTCAACAAAATAATCTTACTTACCATATATAAAATACACAGTATAAGTAAATAAAAGTAAATAAAGTTGTAAATGCAGATACGAATAGGTAATCTTGATTTAATGAATAATTAACCGAGAGAGAACTTGAGATGAATTGTATCGCCGTATTATGCTTCGCGCCGCCCGTATAACGGATGACGTCACACGTTCAACTAAAGACCGCTGTTTCAGGGAAATAAAACTCAAAATAAGAGCTGCCGTTGCATCCTTCGTATAATAATACGATAACAATACAAAATCTCAAGGTTAAGCAAATAAAAACAAAAACAATTTTAACTTTAGTGTGCCTTTAAAAAAAGAGAGGCTACATAAAATGTTTAAGAAAAGCGGTGATCAAACTGACTATATCAATTTTTGTGCCTTAAGAGCTAGTATCAAGTATCAGTCTAAGTTTCTCTACAAAAATTTTATTCTTTTAACAGAAGAAAAAGTTACTAATGACCCTAAATTTATTTGGACATACATGAACTCTCGTAAAAATCAGTCATGAATACCTAATAAACAGATCAACGAAATTTACTACAAGAAGGATCTGATGCAGTTGTTAATGGTTTCTCAACATACTTTGGTAGTGTATACAGGGTGCCGCATCCAAGTCTGGATATAGGGAATTAACATGGGAATTGGTTTTTATTTTATAATATCGCCCCAAATCACTTTAAAGCTATTATTGAGTGATGCCTTTGTGGAGGTCGAAGAGGGCTATCGGCCAGTATTTTTTTCAAATCGTTGCATCGCGCTCATTTACTGTAAAAAGGTTTGGAATTTTTGCCGCATGGAAACATGTTCGTTACAAGAAATTTTTGAGAGAGAAATCTAGAACATTCACTTATCAACATTTTAAAATATTTTTCTGTATTACGAATGTGTTTTGGGATTCAGAAACTTTTGTATTACTGTTTTATTTGTTTATTGTGTTAACAACAACAAAAATAAAAATAATATTTCACAAAACAAAGTTACATTTATTTTCAAAGATAATAAAAATTACATAAAATCAGGTGGTGTTAACAGGTGCATGTTTGGCGCCACAATTTGAATTATGCATTTAAGAACTTTTACTAATTAGTTACTGTTGTAAGGGATGCCGTGTCATTGGCACCAATCAGATTATCTCAAGCTCTGTACGATCCGTGGTAGAAACAATTCACTGGCTCTGATTCTTATCAGGTGGGCACGACGTCTTCTAGGGATCTTAAACAGATGGGATAGAAGAGTTTCAAAAAGCATCATGACAAAAAATTAAAGCCTGAGGACTACTCACGTATGGAGTTTTACGAAGGAACGCTTGAGAAAATCTAGGCTGATGGAGAGTTTTTGAGGAACATTTGTTTTTGTCTTAAGGGAAGATATAATCGTCAGAACGATCAAATTTGAGCAATACACAATCCTCACGTGGTCGATGACCATCGTTATCAATGGCGTGCAACTGTCAGTGTGTGACTGGGGCTTCTAAGACATCATGTCATTGCACCTTTTTTCATCGAATCTGGATTGAATGCTCAGAAGTAGGACAATATGCTAGATCAGCAAATACTTCCTAGGACTCGAAGGGTGCGGCATCTGCAGCAGATCTTTTAGATGCAGGATCAAATCTCCAGCCATACAACTCGCATAAATGTTGTTTATTTGAACCAGTATTTTACCGCAATGTTGGAATGGAAAGTGCACCGCCCCATTGGCCTGTGCATTCGCCAGATCTAAACCCCTGGCAATTTGCTCTTTGGAGATTTCTTCACGAGCATCTGTATTTGAACAATACGAGCTATACAAACAGAGACCCGCTGAAACAAGCAATCCAGCAATATTGTCTTCAGATTTCAACTCAAATGCTAATCAACACGCGTAGGAGTTTTGAAGATTGGCGTACTTACTGTACGGCTGCTGAGAGCAGTCTTTTTGAGCAATTCTTGAAAATAGTGCAATACTTCTCCAGATTCGTACAATATTTCATTACTTCATTCATCAACAATTGTTAAGTTTTGTTATTTGTAGTTATCTAAATGGTTCATTAAAAGGTTCTCTTCAAAAGCGCCAGCTCTTTTGATGGTAAATCTTATCATCACACAATAAGAAAAGCGGGCCCTCGCTTTTTCATCTAATCGCAGTAGAACATGGCATTTTAATGAGGTTTTAGTAATAAAGACTCGACCAGCACCACCAACATAACCTAATAAAATATTTTGTGCAGTTTGTGCATTTATTCCGTTTAAATTGACCGACAATAATAACACTAGTTTACAAGGTTTTATATCCAAAGACAAAAATAGCTGAATCTAAAGGATTTGGACTCGGGAAATTCAAATCTGAAAGCAGAAAAAATCTATCACGTCAGGTTTTTGAGATATTTATATAAACATACCCCGTATTTCTTTTCTTTTATACAACTCTTGTAACGTTTTTATTTTTAAATATATATGAACATATAGTTCTTTGAGCAAATTTGTATCATTTTAAAAGAGCATTTACGTAAATAAATAACATGAGTGTCAATTTTTCAAGCTACTAGATTGTCATCAATGTTTTATTTAAAATTTTTCAAGTATTGATTTTAGAATAATTGGTTGTTTTTGATTTTTCTACGGGAAGTGATAATAAAAATGTGAGATTGGCCTCACAAACATCTTTTAAAATGATACAAATTTGCTCAAAGAAATACAGGTTTATCTTTAAGAATAAAGAAGTTACAGGGGTTGTATCAAATAAAAGCAACACCCAGTATATATTATAAACATTACGACTGAAAATTAAAAATTATAAACAGTAGCTTTGCTTTTATTTACAGTACTGACAGTTTCCCTTATAATGGACCAACAGTAACACATTTTCGTCCCAAAATCCTTGATACCTTCTTTTTAAGCATATTTGAACAGGTCTTGCTTTAGGTACTATAATTTTACATAAACGTAACAAAACTGATTTGCACTTACTTTGCACGATCTCGAAGACATTTTTTATGTGACAATGGTGTATTAACATGAATCAGTTTGACACTAACGTGAAGGTAAGAGCAAAGTTCATTATTTTTGATTTATGAAAAAACCTGACGTGATAAGGATAATCTGTTTTTGGATTTGTTATCAGTAAGTAATTTAGAAGTAAAAAATATTTTTTTTATTTTTGGATACGAAAAAAAGTTTAAATTTGTAAACTAGTGTAATCGTTATATTGGATAAAATAATTCAATTTGAGTCGTTCAGTGATTACTGAGTGAGGCAGCGCGAGTACATCCCGAGCTTCTTCTTCTTCGTCTTTTCGGTACGAATGTACATTCCTGGCTTGAAGGGCTCCCAGGACATGTCAGAATGCTGTCGATGAGGTTTACAGGAAGACCAGCTGCTCGAAGTCTTCATCTCGGGTTTTTTGGATACAGCCTGAGTGTAGTTCGAGATGAATCGTTTGACGGGGTCGCGCACTATGACGAATAAATGGATCAATTTGTGCATTTATTCCGTTTAATTTGTCCTACAATAATCATCACACCGGATAAAATAAATCAGTTTGAGTTGTTCGTTGATTTCTGAGAATAATTTCTAATTTCACTTTGACATTTGCATTTTGCATGGCTAATCTGAAGACGCGATCGCCGAACTTCGACCTTGCGACGGAACATTTCGCGACAACTCGGATCGGGCGCGAATTTCAAAATACGATTTTTAAAACCTTTTTACAGTAAATGAACGCGATGCAACGATTTGAAAAAAATACTGGCCGATAGCCCCCTTCGACCTCCACAAAGGCATCACTCAGTAATAGCTTTAAAGTGATCTGGGGAGATATTATAAAATAAAAACCAACTTGCCATGTTAATTCCCTATGTCCAGACTTGGATGCGGCACCCTGTATATAAATTCGATAGCCCAGAACAATGGAAATAGAATATATATAATACTGGTTCTACTTCCTTTGAATACGAAAAAATATAAAATCTATCTGTGAAGAAGCCATAATGGAGGCGATCTCAAGGCTAAATAACAAATTAACTTCCGGTATAGACCAAATTCCAAATTTTATAATCAAAGACTGTCGTTCAGTGTTTGTCAGACCACTTTATATGTTATTCAATCTTTCTCTAAAAACCAGAACCTTTCCCAACATTTGGAAGCAGGCTCGTACATCCCAAGTTTTTAAAAAAAGTGATCCGACCATGATTGTTAACTATAGACCGATTTCCATCTTATCTAATTTATCTAAAGTTTCCGAATCTATATTAGATAAGTACATCTACAATGCTGTTAAACTGAATATTTCTACTTCAGAGCATGGGTTTATGGAAAAACGATCAACGACCACCAATCTTGTTACTTTTTGTCAATACCTTTCTGAAAATATGGATACACAAATACAAACTGATGCAATTTACACAGATTTCAGTAAGGCATTTGACTCCTTTAATCATTACATTTTGTTACAGCTGGAAAAATTTGGAATGAGTACTTCGTTATTAGATTTATTCAAACCATATTTAAGGAATCGCTCTCAGTTTGTATAATTTCATGGTGTACGTTCCAAATATATTGTTCCAACTTCTGGAGTGCCACAAGGGTCAAATTTGGATCCGTTATTATTTGTTATATTAATTGATGATTTACCTGGGCTTCTTAACTGCAGAAAACTATTATTTGCCGATGGTCTTAAGCTATATTATAAAATCATTGCTATTTCTGATTGTACCAAGTCAAAAAGTTCGATTATGTTTTTTTATATTATAAAAAAATAACATTCTAATTTGTAAAATATCAATTAAAGATTTGGGAGTACTGTTTGATTCATAGTTAAATTTCTCCGAACACATAACACCAATAGTAGCCACCGCTTTCAAAACCCTAGGTTTCGTGTTTCGTAACTGCAAAGATTTCACAAATATCCAGTGTTTAATTGCACTATATAATTGTCTAATCACATCTAAATTGAATTATGGTTGTTTAGTTTGGTCACCTATGCATAAAGTATAGATTAAAAACATTCAGCAAAAATTTATAAAATATCTAGCGTTCAAAAAAGACGGATTCTATCCTCATACAGGCTTTAGTCAAAATATTCTCGTAGAAAAATTTCAGGTTACTTTTCTCGAACATAGACGTAATAATATATGTATATTTCTATTAAATTCTTACATAATTTAGTGAATAACAAAATTGATTTTAAAAACCTATTGTCTCAAATTAACTTTGAAGATTAGGTACAAGAAGTTCTATTTTTTTTTTATGTAGACACTCCTCGCACTAATGTTTTAGTTCGATCTCCAGTAGGTACATCTGATGTGATCTGATGTGTAACAACTTTCATAAATTCTGCTCAACTTGTGATACCTTCGAAGACAACTATACGACACACTTCTCAAAAATTGCGGTAAAACTTGAGAACTCGAGACACTGATGTAGAAATTACATTAATAAAACTTATTTGTTCATCCATTTCGAAAAGTTGATGACTTTGTCTCGAAAAATTGCGGTATAAATCTTATATTATTCTTTCATTTGTCTCAAACCAGTTAATGTATGAGCCAATTTATTTTATCTATTATCTCAGAAGCGGTTCGTTTAATTTCCTCGCAATACGGAAAACGGTATTAAATTAATGTATTTAGGCCTGATAAAAATTTGTTGTTCGACTAAAACACTCATTCTGCATGGATGAAGCACGTTGTGTATAAATATTGTACAAGAGGTTTTATTATACAGAGAAACTGTACTTCTGATTCAAATAAAGTTACTTTTTCGTGATAAAAGAGAATCACATTTAAAGGTGGATACGGACGATTGCCTATTTCCAGATCAAATCGGTTAATATTGCTTGTTTATTCACCTAAACGATGGCGCGCTATTGTATTATCGCAGATCGATGCATCCACCAAATCAAAACATTCATTTAGAAAACTGCCACAAACATACATTTCTAGAATATCGTGTGTTGTAATGTTTCGTGCCATGGTATCAGCACGCAAACCTCCGTGTATAATGTGTCATTATGCAATATTGCATAGATTTCCTCTCTACAAAAAGGTGCTAGCTAATAATTTATTCAAAATTGCGCTATTTGTACATTGATTTTGGTATTTACTGACAAGCACACGTTTGTAATTTGTGTGTCATATTAATATGTTATCAAAAACTACACTAATTTTCAGAGAAATTGATTTGAAAACTGGCTTTCTCATCAAATTTTTAAAATAAATATATTACAAAATAGAGTATTCCATCTAACGACAGTAAGCAGTTGTATACGTCCTCAACGAAGAATACCTTAAACATTATTAACTTATCAACTTTTTAAAAAATCATCTACAGTCTGTACCACCGAGTAGATGGTACTCATTTGCCACATTGTTATTTGACAACTAATTACGATAAACATCTGGTACTATATTATAATTTAATATATACCTGTATATGGTAAAAATATACCTTTTTATTGCTGAAGGTGAGTTATCTTTTAACAGTAACAACCATAAATTATTATGCGATAATCAGCACGCAATGTTTATGTCAAATGTATCATTATGCAGTCCTGCTTTTCAGATTTTTTCCGCACAGTAAAACAACTAATGGTTTATTCATTGCAGATCGTGTGCCAGCAAAGTGCTACTGGTTAATAAATTAAATACGCAGTCATCAAATTTTGTAGCGGATAGATACGCAGTACACTGAATAAATATAATAACAGCTACTTGTTGATACAGATGATGTGATAATCCACACAATTTGCAATGAAGAACCCAAATAATATTTTTACAAATTTTTGTTTGTTGTTTTAAAACACGAATGTAGTTGCACCGGTACCCTTCCTCAGAGGGACGTATCCGAGTTGTGCCCGTTACCTGTGTACTCGAGCTCAAAATGTCCGAATTGCCCACTTTTAACTGTAGGTGAATGTTCCGAGTTGCGCCCGCTACCTGGAAATCTCACACCTACCTCCATGAAGCAAGTAAAAATGTTGTGGACGTTTTTTTTTTCATAATTTCTAAATATATATGGTGCTTTTCTTCATTAAAGAAAATAAAATTTTTATATAAACACAAATTGCTTTAGTACTTTGAAAAGGTAAAAATATTAGGGTGACAAAAAGTAAATGAATCATTATATTTCGCGAGGAACATTTTGCAAGCGTTTGTTGTTGTTCCTCAAAATTTTCACTCTGTGCCCATATGATAGGAGGAAACAACACCCCATTAGCATTGATGTAGAGTATATATAAATAGGTGCCCGAATTTACAATCAGACTGAGGAAAACTTGAGTCCCTAAAACATAGCAGGTTAACACAATTTACCTACTAATTGAACTCAGTATGTTCTACATGTACATTTTAGGTAGGTCTAGAGTAATATTACTTTAAAAATGGCACCTCCGTAAAACTACTATTTCTATGTTCATTTATATCTATCTCATTCAAGCGTCCTATATTGATGTGACAAAACACTGGATTTTCTAATAGAGAGTATTTTTTACCTGCATTAATTGGGTCTAAGAATACGGTAAGGAAGCAATCAGGTAGTGGGCGCAATTCGGACATTTTCCGAGCGGTAAAAGGGCACAACTCCTATCTTTTTCAGGTCATGTGCGCACTTCGGACTCCCCCCCCCCTCGGAGTCGAGCAATAAAGCAATGACCAGCGGAAAATATACCCTTTTCTGAAATCACCTAGAAAGCGGGTCATGTCAACACTCAGTTTGATTTTGAAAGTGTCACTTTTCAGTGGCAAAGCTTGCAAAGATTTTTGCAGTGACTAAGCATTTTTACTTTATAAGTAATTGATGGGAATCGTTGCTTATTAATGTTTTATTTTCGATACTGACAAAAAAAAATTGGCAACAATTAATTGTAGGGGAGGAAACACATTCGTAAAAATTTACAATTTTTTGTTGTGACAGACGTATATCTTAAATTTTTTAAAAAGCGACTAAAAAATACATTACACAGCATAAAAGTGTTTCTGCTATACTCGGGGGCTTTGAAAAAGTACTTGGACGCTTCGCGTCCTCTTATTCTTCAATAAACGTCCTCGCCTGCAGAATTTCACTTTACTGCGTGGTAGAGATATACCGACTATAGTCGGTCGACTAGTCGGCTTTGTAAAAACCGGTTAAAATTGGTTTAATCGACCGAAAATTGGTGTCAAAGTGTAGATAATCTTCCGCTAGTTACGATTCTGAAATCGCCGTCACGATATCTCTTTTAATAACCACGAAAAATGAAGTCAAAGTTTCCAAAAATTTTCCAAAAAAGTGGTTAAAATTGGTTAAGTATTGTATAAACTGCCCTAAATTGTGTTATTCTTTATTTTTGTACTGAGTTACTACAAAAAATTAAATGTTAAAATTATCCAAACAAATTTAACACATTTTTTGGAAAACAAAGAAACTTTAGTTATTCCTTTTATTAAAATAAAACAAGTTTTTAAGGTAGTCAGAGAAATAGAAAAAAAACTCGGTTGTCTGCAAAGTCGGTTTACTGACGATAGTTGAACGTGACAACGTCTTAAGAAAATACTGATGGAATGGTTTTGGGCTTTTGATTTTGAAGCAGCGATTATTGGCTGCGCGAATGGCGTTGCTAAAGTAAATGCTACAGCATCTTGAACCTCCATGGGTTCACTCATTGAAGGTAAAGGCTTATTCGTAACATCCTCTGGTTTGTCAGGCTTTTTTTCCATGGTGCGTTTGTAAGCAGTTCTGCAAAATAAATCGTCGTTCGAAACAATTTAAATAAAATTCTTAAAATATTATCGTTGTCACGTCAAAATTGACACTACATTCACTTTTCACTGCACTTGATACTCGACCAAAACATGTAAATGTACTATAATATAGCAGCTGTCCACGCAGACGCATCGCTCACTCAAGTAGGAGAGAGACGGATGGCGAACGTTGCCGAACGCGAAGGCCGATTGTGCCTCTTTGTCGCTCGTTCCGCGTTCTCGCTTGCACTTCAAGCCTTACATGGGACGCCTCAGAGCGATGTAACGGCGCATGAGTCATGCTTTTTCGAGCGTGCAGCCGGCTCCATCGATTTATAAGACGTTGTCACGTCAAAAACAACACACTGTCTGTTGCATTTATAAACCGGTTTTAGCAAAGCGGAACAGCCGGCCGACTATAGTCGGTACATCTCTACTGCGTGGTTATGAAATATCCTATTTCAGCAACGGGTTTGCACCTTGCAAAACAGTCGGCTGTGCTTGGCATTTGGCGGCGTAGCTTCGGCTATTTTCATTCAGGCTTCCGTGTATACTTGTTATCTATTTTTGTCTAATTACAATTAGACAATAATAATTATTATTATTATTTGTATAAATTTAAACACAGCTACAGGATCGTGGCGTGTTATTTGTGTGAGTGTCCCACCGCTTTAGTACTGATTGACATCACGTGGATACACTGCAGCGCATTTACCTGGGCCACTTATCAAAGCAGCTCAACGTATATTTTGCGAAAGTCATTGATAATAAGTCAAACATTAAAAATGAAAAATGTATTGAACAACCTATTTGAAAACTGAAATGAGTTTCGCCTCTGATATGGTTGACATACTGAGTTAACGTGTTCTTTTGCCTTATTCCTAATTTCTCAACCCTGCTCAAACTTCTAGTATGGGTCTATCTGTATGTATTTAATCAATGGCTAGTGGCATTATTTGTGGTATCAAGAGAATGTGGACTACAAAGTCCACAACCCCATGTTTTGACTAAAGCCGTTTCCTTCATTGACATATAAGCAGGTAAACTGAGATTACCGCAGTTAAGATGATGGTTGTCTCCACAGTTTTTTCTACAATTAATGTAGTCTTCATTCCTGTGAATGTACAAGTCACATTTCTTGCATTTGATAGCCATTATGGCGGATTACAAAAAGAGTATCTCCAGCGGGTGATATTGGTAAAAAGTTATAAGAACGATAATAAAAAGTACCTTTCCAAAATCGACCTTAAGTACGACTGCTTAAGAAACAAATACAATATAACGCTATTCCAGCATCCCAAACAGAACTAACTCACCAGTGAAGATGTAGGCGACACTGACAGTCAACTTCCTATCTCAAAATAAATTTATTTCTTGAAACTACTACAGTTTTAAGCACAGTCTTGCATGCACACTACACACCGTAACACCAAGCGATATGAAACTACCTACTAATATAAAACTAATTTTATTATCTTCATACTGTATTTCTTCGTCTATATTTTCTATTGTTACAACTGCGGCATTTCCTACTTCTTTTAAAACTCGGTTTTCCATGTGCAATTAATTAGATGCTTTAACTCTATTGCCAACAGATAAATTATTAAACTCAATGCAGTCTTTTTTATTCTATCTATATTAATAAAAATGAATCGCCGAAATGTATGTACGCCCATAACTTCAGAACGACCGCACCGAATTGGACGATTCTTTTTTTTACGTGTTCCTCATTGTCAGGACAAGGTTTATATGTAAGAAAATTTATAAAAAATAAGACATCTAAAAGATAAACAAATTTTAAAATTTTGCATGGGAATCGCCATTTCGAATGAATTTGAATAGTTGGCGTTCCTGACGGACCTGTCGCCTAACTGACGTGTCATACAAAACTATTTCTTCCGTGCGATTGTGAAAAGTATTATGGCATTTCAAGTCGTTGTTTGTTTTTTCGTAACAAAAAACGTCGTTTATTTTAAGAAAAGTGTTCGTTAAAGTGAATTTAGTTACGCATTGCGAAAGTTTCTTATTAATTTTGATCTGCCATTCTATTTACCTATATTCATTTTGTTGGTTTCGACAAAATCTCAAACTTTACCGTTATTTGAAGATTCAATTCGAAGTTTTCAGTATTTTAAAATTCTCAAGACAAAATTTACAGATTTGATTGACTGTGAAAATAATTCTGTGTCGTTTTATGAAGTTCATTACAATGCCGAGAAGACGACAAGCTGACATAGGTCCACGAAGTCAATCAAATGTGCGACGAACTACCTCAGGTGCAAATCCCAATGATTTACTTCATGGGTAATTCGGATACGGAAGTTGATCAGCGTTGTGCTCATAATCAACATCATCAAACATTGAAGCGAGACATTGGGTGGTATGAATAAAAGTGAGTAGATACTCATATGCGAAGTACGAAGTACCTAGAAAGAGTAATAATCTTATATACCTGAGCATCTACCCGATGTACTGTGTATCTACTTGCAAACATTGTATCTCCCCGGACACAAATTGAACATTTACGCGTTTTGTGAGCATTTAATCTAAAAATGAGCATCGGCGTGGCAAATGACTATTTGTCCTAATAAATAATAAATTAAATGTAATATATTTTTTTTCCTTAAGAATATAGAGTTAACAAAGTTAGTTGAGCTACAAAAGTCTCGTTTGCTCCACGTTGGCCACCAACAAGCGATTTTCATGATTTTTGTGAAACTTTGCTGGTTTTGAATTTGAATTTTCTGTCCTCGATAGTTGATGCTCAGCAAGAACCACGGGAAGGTCTGGAGCAGATCTCGCTAGGAAAGGAGAGGGCTAGGAATTGTTAATGAGGGATAGAACGTTATACTGTACAATACAACGGAAATACAATACAGGTACCTACAATCTAGCTACAATACAGAATACACTACAGATACAGATACAATTCAGATACAATACAAATGCAAAGTTAGTAGCCAATACACCACCGGAAGAAATTGCACCAAAAATTGAGAATGTTGCAAAATGAAAACCCAAGCAAGCACACCGATGGAACTCGGGACGAAATCTATTGGTCGCAGCGCTCACACGCCCAAGGGAGAACGCAGCCGCATAAATCCAAGGTCGTCTTACCTCATTCTCAAAGAACGATGCAACCCAGCGTCTAAGGGCCAAAAGAACCCCCCCAGGCCAAAGCGTCTGACGACATGGAGAATTCAAATCCGGAACCAAAGAATGCACTGTTGCAAAATTAATATCCAAGCAAGCACACCGATGGAACTCGAAACGAAATCTATAGGTCGCAGCGCTCACACGCCCAAGGGAGAACGCAGCCGCATAGATACAGGGCCGACTGACCTCATCCGTTTAGGATGATGAACCTCATCCGTTTAGGATGATGACCCAGCGTCTAAGGGCCAGCAGAACCCTCCAGGCCAGAGCGTCTGACGACATGGAGACTTCAGTCTCGGAACCAAAGAATGCACTGTTGCAAAATTAAAACCCAAGCAAATGCACCGTGAAAACAAAGCATTTGCACCACTGGAGCTAAATTGGCAAGACCCAAGTTAAGTTAGTGACACATACAATTTACAGTAGAAAATGCTTCAATTACAAAAGTTACAATATACAAATTTCTCCACGTTTGCCGCCAAAGAGCGATGACTGTGCTCGCTCGTTGCTGTTGCCCAGCAAGAACCAAACAATACGAGGAGGTCTGGAGTGCGTCTTGCCATTAAAAGAGAGGACTAGGGTTTGATAGCATGGGTGAAGGACACCGTATTTTGTAAATTTAGACGCCGTAGTTTAAAAATGATGCATACCGTATTTTGTGAATTATGAACGCTGCACTTTGCATATTCCAAAGCCGTACTTTATCAGTCCTGAATGCATGTTATTAACAACATATTTAAAAAAAAATCGGGCATTTTTGGAAAAATATCCACTTTCCTTCGTGTTCACAGCACGTAACACAAAACATTTTCGCTAATATTTATTAACAATAAATTAGAAATTCGCGAACACGTGCTACTTTTAAGCCAAAACGGAGCTCCAGTGTTGCTGCTACCGGACCGGAATCAAAACTAAACACAGAGGATGGAAAAATTGACCTTTTATCAGGTACCTCACGTGACAGTGACGTCATCGTACGTCACGATGAGATTGCAAAAATTATTTTTCATATTTTAGATCAGAAATTGTACATTTTCGGGGTTAATTTAACAATGTTTAAACAAACTAATTTGTTTTTGCTAATCTCGTGTTCTTAGGAAGATGGATTTCGGTTTAATTATCATATATTGGTAGTTATCATATTTGAACATCATGAATTCTATTAATTATGTTTAAATTTTATTTAATTATATCGCGAAAATGTATAGCTTTGACCCACCAACTTCAATCGTTTCGAAAATGTATCCAAAATGTAAACATTGTCGACCAAACGAATCACGGAATCGGATAAATTAAAACTGAAGTCGTACTTACCTTGTTTTCGGTCTTTTTCGGAAAAATATTCATTTTCGTCCGTGTTCACAGCACTAACACAACAAATTTTCCTTAATATGTATTAGTAATAAAATTGAAATTCGCTAAAACGCTCCACTTTTACGTCAAAATGACGCGACGATCTTGCCGCCATCAAACAGAAATTAATACTGAACACAAAGGATCGTAAAACGTGACCTTTATACAGGTAGCTCACATGACATTGACGTCATCGTACGTCACCATGAGACTGCAAAAATTATTTTTCATATTTTGGCCGGGAAAATGCAAATTTTCGGGTATAATTTAACATTGTTTAAACAAATTGATTTGTTTTTAATAATTTCGGGGTTGTAGGAAAACGAGTTTCGGTTTAGTTATCGTTATTGATGCTTATCATATTTAAACATTATAAATGATATTAATTATGTTTAAAATTTATTTATTTATATCGTGAAAATGTATAGCTTTGATCAACCGATTTCAATCGTTTAGAAAATTTTCCCAAAATTTAAACATAGTCGATCGAACGAATCACGGAATCCGATAAATTAAAACTGAACTCGAACTTACCCTGTTTTCGGTCCTTTTCAGAAAAATATCCATTTTTGTTCGTGTTCACAGTACTAATACAACACATTTTCACTATTATTTGTTAATAATAAATTAGAAATTCGTGAAAAGAGCCCTACTTTTAAGCCAAAACGGACTCTGATGTTGCTACCACCAAACCAAAATCAAAAGTAAACGCAGGGGACCGAAAAATGTGACCTTTTATCAGGTAGCTCACGTGACAGTGACGTCATCGTACGTTACGATGAGATTGCAAAAATTATTTCTCATATTTTAGATCAGAAATTGTACATTTTCGGGGCTAATTTAACAATGTTTAAACAAACTAATTTGTTTTTGCTAACCTCGTGTTCTTAGGAAGATGGATTTCGGTTTAATTATCATATATTGATAGTTATCACATTTGAACATTATGAATTCTATTAATTATGTTTAAATTTTATTTAATTATATCGCGAAAATGTATAGCTTTGACCCACCAACTTCAGTCGTTTCGAAAATTTTTCCAAAATTTAAACATTGTCGAATAAACGAATCACGGAATCCGATAAATCAAAACTGAAGTCGTACTTACCTCGTTTTCGGTCCTTTTCGGAAAAATATCCATTTTCGTTCGCGTTCACAGCACTAACACAACATATTTTCCGTAATATTTATTAATAATAAAGTAGAAATTCGCTAAAACGCTCCATTTTTACGCCAAAATGAAGCGACGATCTTGCCGCCATCAAACAGAAATTAATACTGAACACAAAGGACCGCAAAACGTGACCTTTATACAGGTAGCTCACGTGACATTGACGTCATCGTACGTCACCATGACACTGCAAAATTTATATTTCATATTTTGGCCGAGAAAATGCACATTTTCGGGGATAATTTAACACTGTTTAAACAAATTGATTTGTTTTTAATAACTTCGGGTTTGTAGGAAAACGAGTTTCGGTTTAATTATCGTATATTGATGCTCATCATATTTAAACATTATAAATGATTTTAAGTATGTTTAAAATTTATTTATTTATATCGTGAAAATGTATAGCTTTGATCAACCAGTTTCAATCGTTTCGAAAATATTCCCACAATCTAAACATTGTCGAGTAAACGAATCACCGAACCCAATAAATTAAAACTGAAATCGTACTTACTCTGTTTTCGGTCCTTTTCGGAAAAATATCCATTTTCGTTCGTGTTCACAACACTAACACAACATACTTTCCGCAATATTTATTCATAATAAAGTAGAAATTCGCTAAAACACCCCACTTTTACGCCAAAACGACGCGACGATCTTGCCGCCATCAAACAGAAATTAATACCGAACACAAAAGACCGCGAAACGTGACCTTCGGACAGGTAGCTCAGTTGACAGTGGCGTCATCGTACGTCACGATGAGATTGCAAAAATTATTTTTCATATTTTGGCCGGGAAAATACACATTTTCGGGGTTAATTTAATAATGTTTAAACAAATTGATTTGTTTTTAATAATTTCGGGCTTTTAGGACAACGAGTTTCGGTTTAATTATCATATATATTTATGCTTATCATATTTAAACATTATAAGTGATATTAATTGTGTTTAAAATTTATTAATTTATATCATGCAAATGCATAGCTTTGACCAACCGACTTCAATCGTTTCGAAAATTTTCCCAAAATTTAAACATTGTCGAGTGAAGGAATCACGGAATCCGATAAATTAAAACTGAAGTCGTAAGATAATTAGCTTTTATTTATGCATAAATTGTGCAGTGCGTTCTTTCTAACACTGACCATAGAGATTCCCAACTCAAGGTGTCTACCCCATACTAACTGATATTTTGGTGACTCGATTTTTGCCTTGATGGTTGAACACTGTCACTGTTTTCCGTTTTTGTTGTATCGAGATACCACTTGAGCATCAACTGTTACCTACTGAAGTATTAGCATCATCTAGAAAAACTAGAAATATTTTGATTTGATATTCGAGTAGATACTTTGTATTTCGAGTATGAGCATCTACTGAGTTTTATTTATATCAACCATTGTCAAAAATTTGATCGAACGTTGTTTCGTCAGAACTTCCTTCGCACCAAAATTATAATGAAACATATTCAGCATTTTCGAGTTGAGTCTTTTCTTCACACAATTTTGTGATGACCTAATCAACATTTAATCAACAAGTATACCACCTTGGATTGGTGCAGTGTAATACTAAAAATAACTATATTGTATTCCCAAAATTATCTGCGAAAATCGAGTGGGCCGTTCCATTAATTTTTTGGGGGGAATAAGTAAATATTCTTAACAATTTACCATGCTTACAATAACTTTAAAACGTCTGCAAGATCTCAAAGCAGTCATTTCTTCAACTCTTGAGTTATTCTCTAAAATAAATTGACTGATCCATACATTTTTTTGAGTCACTGTAAAAGCAAATCTAAAAAATATGAATGCAATGATAAATTACGAAAATATACTGATGATGTTTTGCACATTTTAGATAGGATTTGTTCGGCAAAATCTTGAGATGACGTCATCAAGTTTTTGGGCTTGATAAACAGATATATTTTGATTAAAAACCTACCATGTCAAACAGTAACTTCAAAACGTCTGCAATATTTCAAAATTCAGTTTTGCAATTCTTGATTCAATCAATAAAATAAATTGACTCAGTGATTAATTTTTTTGAGACACCCCCTATAAGCAAAACTAAAAAATATGAATGGAATGATAAATCACAAGTATAGTCTCATCCTATCTTGGACATTTTAGAGAGGATTCATTTGGCAAAATTTTGGGCTGACGTCATCAATTTTTTGGAGGGGATAAGTAAATATATTAACATTAACAACTGCAAGATTTCAAATCATTCGGTTTTGCAGATTCAAAATTAAATTGTAGGTGAAACGAAGTTCACGGGGTCAGCTAGTTTTGAATAATTTTTATCTCATTTTTGTCTGCGACATCAATTAGTGCCATTATTTATTAGATAGGGAAAGTCACTTTTAAGGACGCTCATGAGCATGCGAAGCACCAGTCAAAGACGTTGACAGAGTCAAAGAATTCATAGTCTTATCAAAAATTTTATCAAATTCTTCTTAGGCTTTGCCTCATGCTGAGGACTAGCCCCTTTTAGTGAAGCTTCGTAATCTGATTGAGATGTGTTTGCTTTCTGTTTACATTTCATTTATTTCTGTTTTTTGTTATATTTTTCTATATTGTTTGATTATTATGTTTAATTAATGTTTTACCAGTGACAAATTTTATTTGATTCCCAATTGTATTTTCACCAATTTTATTCTGTTTAGCAAACTCTTTTAATGTAATATGAAAATAATAAAATAATAAAAAATTTAGTGCTAATTGTCTTGATCGCATATTATTTAAATCGAGGGGTAAACCGCCGACCATCAAGTGTACAGTTGATTTCCTTTTGACAATGATTTCCTGTTGATTTCCCCCGATTTTTTTTTATTTCCTCTGATTTCCTTTGATTTCCTGTGGTTTCCTTTGATTTCCTTTAATTTCCTGTGATTTCCTTTGATTTTCTGTGATTTCCTTTGATTTCCTGTGATTTCCTCTTGATTTCCTATGATTTCCTTTTGATTTCCTCTTGATTTCCTATGATTTCCTTTTGATTTCCTCAAAATTTGTTTACATAATGTACTACAGGGCGATTGTTAACTTTTTTTTAACTTGACTTTTTTGTTTTGCCGATAATAATGTTGAATTTAAACCTTTTTTTACCAAGTGTTTACTAACGTACGGTGACTAGGTAAGCTGAAGTGCTTTCCCTTTAGACGAAAAAAATAAATAAATAAAATGTATTGTGCTGCTAAGCAACAAACTGAAATGTTTAAGAAAAAAAATCTGATTTTACTTACAAAAAAAAAACGCTACTCTGAAATCGAGATTTTAGATGTCTAATTAAATCAATAGAGTAAGTATTCGTTCGAATTTTACACTTTCTTGGGTCAAATCTTTGTTCTAAAAGTGGACATATGCAAAATTCTAGATTTTTTGCACATTCAGTCAGAAAACCTTATGGTCTATTTTAATTTTGAAATTAAAAATATCTGGTGTGTACAAATTAGTTCGTTTAAAGCACTCAAAGATTTAATAAATTATATTATATATTATTATTAATTTTTTTATAAATTATATTATGAAATTTTGCTTTTGACTTTACGAAATTAAAAGTACATAAGGCCAAGGATATTTTTAGTTACGTCAGCAGTTTTTACTTATCAGTGACTCATAGTCATAAGGCAACAACGACTGGCTCATACGTTCACAGAGGTAATTAATGAATATCAAATAATCCAAAATCATCATTAGGTTCATCTCTGTGTTGTGCATACAAGATCATATTAAAGTTTGACCTACTAAATCAAACTTATAATAATAACTTTAGTCATTACTTTTTAAAAATTGGGTTTTTTCATTTATTATGGTAGCATAAACAGAAAAAACAAGTAGTTTCATTTATTTTATTAAAGGTTAAAAAAAACGGTAACTCTAAACATAAAAGCAAAGCATTTCTGTTGGATCATAACAAAATATCACAAAATAAAACAATTTCTTAAAAAATACTCACCCCATAACCTGGGTCGAGATTTGTGTATATATTGTAGAGGATGTTGAAGTAAAAAACTGTGCTAAATTCTAGCTACCCATAAATACAGATGATAACGCTTTTAATTATTTGTTCACAACTTTCAAATGAAGCATATTAGAAAAAAACTTTTGAAATGCAAAATTTAACACGTACGAATTTTTTTGCACAATAAAGGAGTGGATAACCCCACTTGATAAAACCTCAGAGATAATTTTCCCCTTTAAAAGTGTTCATGGGCACCTAGAACTTTGCACAGTTTCTTACTGTAGTATTCTCTACAATATATACTTGTACAAATCTCGACCCAGGTTGAGGTTACATTATCACAAATTTTAATCACATCACTTAAAAAAAAAACTAGAATTAAATCAAATATTTTTTCAATAATTTTTTTTCAAAAACTAAACTGCCCCTTCTGAGTACTTGAGGTGGAGGTAATTTCATTATATATTCATTTTCTTGGATCTCCCCCTGATCTTTAATGTCCGGAAACATAAAAGCATCCGGAATTTTTGGATTCCTTTTCAAAAAATCACAAAAAATAGGGTTAAGTGATAACATTTTACCAATGTAACATTTTTTGTTTTGTTTTTGAGTTGTTAATTGTACTATAATATAATCGTCTATATGTATCTAAGTCTGGTTTAGAACGATCAGTCTTACTATTTTCAGCCTTGAGATTCAAACGAGGATTCAAATCATCAGAATAATTGGAAGAATTCAAACTTTTGGAGTCCGTGCTATCATCATATTCCATACTACTTGGGTTGTCTAAATCAGATGAGTCACTTGATATATTATAGCGTCTTTTTTGTTTTCCAATTTGGACTGGTTTTTGAATTTGAGATGCATCTTTATGTTGAAGGCAGGTATCTGTTTCTTAGTTAACTCTACTACTATTACATTTCTTATTTTGAATAAATCTTTTGAGACGATCCACACTGACGCGATCCTTTTCATTGTCTAACAGCCAGCAAAGTGAAGACTTTTTTATAACTTTTGTTGTATTATCTAAGCGTATTCTGACTAGATCTCCTTTCTCAACAAAAATATCGTCACTATCAAAACTTCTAAGGTGTATGTCTCTGTCAAATTTCTTAGATTCGTACGAAATTGTGCAAAGATCATTCAGTAAATCTTCATCTTGGTCAACTGGATCGTTTTCCAAACTTTGAAAACAGTTACGTTTCATGGCTATTTGAGAATTGTTGTAATTTTCATTGTGATCGCACTGTTCTTCACTAAACATTTCATCTTCAACTTCGTCATTGCATTCATTGTCTTTATACGGAAGCAAAAATACATAGTTGAAATCTATCACTTTCATTCCTAAATCTTCAGTGTCACGCAGACAAACCCGTAAAGCTAATTCTAATGCTTTGTATATCTTTATCTGAAATGTTTCCTAAGTCATCATTTTTCACAAAATCTCTCTACATGATTGAACTTTTTTTCCTGATTTCTCTAGGAAAAACGAATTTTTTATCCAAATCGTTTTTAGTGTTGTTTATAGTTTGCAGTCTGTCACTTCGATGCAACATATCTCTTATACTAAAATTAACATTGTGCTAAAAGTTGAGGTCATTGATCTAAGGCTTCTAAACATACTCTCACAAGTTTGAGAGCTAAACTTCCAAGGCAAGAACATATCATCAGTAAGATTTTTGCACGACCTGAACTTAATGAATTTGGTACCTCATGTCACAAACTCAATTTTTAAAAACTAATTTGGGGTGAAATTATAAATTTGGTTTGTAGGTATAAAGCAATATAATGTATCATTTCTCATCGGAACTGCACTTCATTAACTACAACTTTAATATTTGTCAAGCTGAAATATCATGCTGTCAGTTAATGATATTATACTGGAATTTTCTATCATTATGCCCTTAAAAGGTTATTTAATCTCCACTTTTAAGATTAAATTGATATTTTCTTTCTTATGATGAATGCTATGACTTATGTCGTACATGTTACGTTTATTAGTTCTAGAAAATATCTAGTTTAACTGGATTTGCTATAATGATTTTGGATTTCCTTTGTTTTCTTGTTGATTTCTCGTTAATTTCTCATTGATTTCCTCTTGATTTACTTTTGATTTCCTTTGATTTCCTTTGATTTCCTGTGATTTCCTGTGATTTCCTGTGATTTCTTGTGATTTCCTGTGATTTCCTTTGATTTCCTCTGATCCCCTTTTTGATTTCCTATGATTTCCTTTGATTTCCTCTGTGGTTTACCCCTCGATTTAAATTCTTAACTGATAGAAAACTAGACTCTGCTAATGTGTAATCTGTTTTAATTATTATGTTTATCTTTTGTTTATTTAACAATTTTGAAAACGTTAAACTCTTATTTTATTTAATACCCAGCCTATATTGACCTAAACAATAAAAGTTTTTGCGTGGATAGGTAGTGTCAAAATTATTACCTGGTTATTAAATAACGTCAGATCCCTGAAAAACTCGTGCGTGATATAAATACTAATTATTGAAAGAACAGACTTTTAATAAAAACTATAAAAAAATTAAATGGATTAAAGAAACTAGCTTTAATTAAAGTAAATGCTGAAACTGTCTTCCACTACAGTCGATGCAGGCCTGTACTCGCCGAACGAAATTGTTTCTTACTTTGGTGAAAATATGGGGATTGGTGAATGCTGTCATAAATAAAATCAATGCGGGCATACTCAGTATTTGAATATTTTGAGATCCCTTAATTTTAGGACTTGAAATTCACTAAAATGTCATGTAATAATGTAATATTGACAAATCATAAGAATTCATTTTGTTTCTTTCAAAGAGTGAATCGTGTTAATTATTGTTATTTAAACAACATAAAGGTATCCTCTAAGCAAATGAACACACAAAGTGTATCTAACATATTAACGTTCAAACTACCAAGGATTAAACCAATATATTGACCAAAATACATCCCTCCTGTACATATTATTTGTATAAGTAATATAAAATATAATTTTAAACCTTTCATCTTGTGTCAGAAACGACAAACGATAACGTACGAAAAAACGCATGTCTTTTATTAATCTACACTGTTCTTTTCTTAATTAATCTTAATAACTTTTTCAGTTGCGCACCCGATATATGCAATTAATTATTTCAGATAAAGCTGTTTAACGGTGACTGTGAACGAAATAATTATTGATCTCTGCTATATTGGCAAATAAAATAGTAGCATGGATGCATATATGTACTTCCTGGCTTAATGCTGAAAGAGTAAGAAACAGAACGTGGCGTCGCACGACCGTGTGCCATAGCTCTAGATAGAGTATACCTAATACATTCAAGTACAATTCAAATAAAATTATACGTAACAAGGAGTAGTGCACGAAAACATTTGACTTGTTTTAGCAGCCTGCTGTTTACTTTATAGTTAGTTAATGTCAGTGATATGTGACCTTTGTCACGCAAGTGCAAAAATATTAAAAAAAAATTGGTCGAAAACTGTTTCGAAAGAATATTCCTCGCACCTTAAGTACAATGAAACCTATCCAGCATTTTCGAGTTGAGATTTTACTTTACACAATTTTGTGATGTCATCAACATTTTTGGGGGGAATAAACAGATATATTTTGATTATCAATTTACTAATAACTTTAAAACGTCTGCAAGATTTCACAGTATTCAGTTTTGCAATTCATGATTTATTCAATAAAATAAATTGACTGATTAATTTTTTTTAATCGTCCTATATTTATAAGCAAATCTAAAACATATGAATACAATGATAAATTACAAGTACAGACTCATCATATTCTGCACATTTTAGATAGAATTTATTTTATTCGGGAAAATTTTCGAGGTAACGTCATCAATTTTTTGGGGGATAAGTAAATACATTTTGATCAAAAATTTACTATGCTTATGATAACTTTAAAACATTTTCAAGATTTCAAAGCATTCGGTTTTGCAGTTCCTGATTAAATCAGTAAAATAAATTCACGCATTCATTAATTTTTTTGAGTCATCCTGTATAATCAAATCCAAAACATATGAACGGAATGATAAATCACAAGTATAGATTCATCATATTTTGGACATTTCAGATAAGATTTATTCGGCAAAATTTTGAGCTGACCTCATCAATTTTTTGAAGGGGGTAAGCAAATATATTTTGAATAAAAGTGTATCATGTTTATCATAACTTAAAAACATCTACAAAATTTCAAAGCATTCGGTTTTGCAGATTCAAAATTAAATTGCAAAATGTTGTTTCATATTTTTGATATTTTTTTACAAAAATCTGGACATTTCGGGTCAAAACTCATCAACTACATGGGTAGGACTGTGTTATTTTATACAATTTAAAATTCATTTACTATATACAATTTTGAAGCGACGTCATCACAGTATTGGTGGAGATGATCACTTAGGCAAAGTTTGGTTAGCTTTTCATGATATTTATAAATAATCATAATACACATTAACATTTGATTTATACGATCGGTCGTGTAATTTCGGAGATTATCTGTCTAATAAAAATCCGGAGATACGGCAGACAGACAGACGGACAGACGGACAGACGGACAGACGGACAGACCGACAGACCGACAGACGGACAGACGGACAGACGGACAGACGGACAAACGGACAGACAGACAGACGGACAGACGTACAGGCGGACAAACGAACAGACAGACTGCAAGGAGAACCTATTTCGTCGTATTCTGAGAGTCACGAAAGGTCGAGGAAACGTAAGAGTATAAAATCGGTCGACGAATTCGATTACTATACTTTCTTCACTTCGTTCAGGAAGTAAAAAATATATCATTTTCGTTCCTACTCTCAAAATATACGGAATACAGATGACACGGTAATTATTATGATAAGAAAAATCGCGACCGACCAGCAAGTCTTTAAAATATTCTTTAATTCTTTAATGTAACTAACTTCAGTCAAATTTTGAACATATAGACTTTTATGGTGTGAATTATGAACCAATCTGTTTTTGCAACTGAACTAGTATCTTTTTGTAATCCTTGAACTGAGATAATTTTGATTTAAGAATATCAGAGCTAACTGATTTTTCACCATTTTATTTTTAACTTAACGAGTAAATAATAATATATCCCCAAAGCGGCAGTTAAATATTACCTTATCGTGCAGTTTTCTTACACAATAAAAAAATTCTATTAAAAAAAAATATTTAAATGAAATGATTATTTACAATATTTATAATACACAAGTTTCTTTTAGTTTTTAAATGCCAAATTTGACAGATCTCTCGCTTATTTATAGTTTAGTAGATAAAAATATACTTTATTTATTGCCAATAACGAGACGAACAGTAGCACAATGGTAAGGATTATTTACAACTCAAAGATGTCGCGTGCCGATAATCAACAGATGTTAGAAAGTAGAAGAGTCCAGATCCGTACAGTGGCTATCCTTACTCACCAAGGAAAATGAACATAATTTTGTGTATAAAATGAATAAAAATAGTCTATCTATGCGGGTTTGATATAAGTACATAGTCCGAATAATATATTCTGAATTCTTACATATCTACGAAATATACAAAATAAATGCAGAATAGTACACATTACAAACAATGTCAGTCTGATTCGGATTCAGATGGATGAATCTTCGTTATTTACAGGGTATTTTACTAGGTCTTAAATTTTAAGAATATTCGCTAATCCGATTATGTACGGACAGCTACCTGGTAAATGTTCGGGTGAACTGGTGTGAACCATAAATATTTCATATATTATATGCAAACATTTAGTGCGTTTATGGCTTTGACGTTTAATGTACTTTACAGATGACCCTTCATAAAACTTAGCAAATGCAAACCATGCCACGTGTCAGGGCCGGGGGAGACAGTACTACCCTGTGCTTTTACCACAAAAGGTCTTTTATCCGTAAGCGGGTTTAAAACATCCGGCTGTGACGACCTACTGAATTATAATGGGAGTTAAATTGATGTGAAGCCATAAACGCACTAAAAGTTTGCGTCTAGTAGGTATACCATCGTAGTACTGTCGGTTTCGTTATTGGCAATAAGATTTTATAAGGTATATTTTTATCTCCTATAGAACACTAACAAATGCGAAAAGTCCAACTCTGACCAGCAGTTACTAGAGAGTAAATATTGAAATGTTGCAGTAATCAGTTTAGCAGCTTTGTTGATTATCTGTCTACTGAAATCGCCAACAAACAGTTGATGAGTGCTAGAGAACAACAGAAGGAAACACTAAACCGACATTTTAACATTCTTCCAGTTGGAAAACGTCGAGAAAATAAAATTCGTCAAAGTGTTATACTTACTATTGGTAGGTATATTTATTTAGCTGAAACTAGGTCGGTGAACAATAGAATTTACTCAAGCGAGTGGAAGTATCTATGGAATGTGTATAGTTTATTCTTACAAATGGTAGAAGATTTTAAACACACCATGTATCTAACAATAAAATCATACACATTGAAAATTCTCAAACTTCTCTATCTATTATAGTTTAATTGTAGGTATTATAAAATGCAACTAAAAATGTTTTAGTGAAAATCGTATAGTCAGGTTACTGTCCTGGCATTTTTTATAAGTAGATGCAAATATAACTAAATAATAGTTGATTAATGATCAGGTTACGATACTTTCGCGTACCACAACACCACATAGATTATCTGAACGTAAAATTGTTCGATTATCAAATTTTTGCATAAATTTTCAGGCGATGTTTTATTTATGTGTTAAGCAACAGTCCAAAGTGGACTCTCTGACAACTGTTACCTGAGGGTTTCCAATATGTTAGTTTTACTGTAGCTTAATAAATCGAATTATTTACGAAGTTGTATGTTGAGGTGCCTAGGTAACCTTTTAACAGCTCATAATGTATTTAGATTCTTTACTGCTATATAACTAAATTCGTAAAATATCACCACAAACTATGTCGACAGGTTAATAACAGCTATTGTATATATAATAAATATGCCACCTTGAATTTGTCACATATATAAACTACCTTTTATTGGTCTGCCCGATGTCAATAAACGTTGATGATCTGGCTTAATATTTCATAAAGCCATGTCAAGTTTATTATCAACTCAATAACCATATAATGCAAGTTATCATTCTATAACAAACATTTCATAACATGTTATTATAGTCCATCATAATAAACGTCGGATTAAAACCATTTTAGGTTTATAAAAGACTAAAAGACCCCCCTGGTTTCTTGTACATACAATTCGATTTTGAAGGTGACATCCACAATGGATTTTGATTGAGGTTGTTAGTCGATAAAACGTTCTAATATGACGTAATGGTGCATGCGAAAAGAAAGAGCATTTACTTTCGCTACATTTTCGTGTTAACGCCAAAATCCCGCTCCTACCATTGTTATCGGATTTACTTCCAGCCAATTAGACACTTTAAATTTTAGTGAATTTGAGGGCAATTAGCTCCGATGCATGCAACATCAGCAAATAACAAAGCTATATTACGGCAATTCATTAAAACAGTACAATTAATTTGAAATATTAATAAATTCCGTCGGCGTAATTTATGTTCAATATTAAAATTTCGCCAGCAATAACTAATCTGATTATCTCTTGTTGTCGGGAGTTCATTGTGAAGTGACACTTCACCGCAACGCTACTGCGGAAAAAGAACTTGAATTTAACAGAATAATTGAAGATAAAAGTTGCTTTTTAATACTAAGCACCATTGTTTTTGGTACAAAAGGATGCGTTGTCTTTTTGTGGTCTGAAAAGGAAATTATACAGAGAATTTGATGTATTCAATTCTGTCTCGTTTTGCTTTGATAGATCATAAGATTTTTTTAAGATGGATACCACAAAATAAAAGGACAAAGTTCAGAAAATAAAAATGTATTTCCGTATCACAATCTATTGAAAAGACCGACGAATAAACATTGATATAAAAAAGATACACAGCCAAGCATTGCCAAAAAGCGTGAATTTGTTTTCAACGGACCACACGGAAACAACATGGAAATTCGCCATTCTGCTCTGGTGATGGATTATCAGATTATCACACAATTTTTTACGTCAAAAGACTTTCTTATTCCTACAGTTTGACGTTTTAGCCGTGAAGTACGAAACGATATTTTTACAACAGGTGCCGCGGGGAAAATTATGTAATTATCGACCACACATTTCTATTTTTACAACTTGAGTCACATCCACTGCGGAAAATATTGTAATAACTAACAAAACATGTTCAGGAATGCCTTAATTTCATCCTTTCTTGGCATTTCATAATCATAACGCATAGAAAACGAAAAGGTAAAATTTACATTTCCTTTTATCCATGTGTCGCTTATAATCTGTCAGTAGTGTTTCGGACAATTAACATACAAATAATATCCTAAGTTGCAGACCCGATTAGTTAAATAAAATTTAGGTATTCATCACATTCAAAATATTAATACGAGTAGGTATATTACGTCACATTATTGTCGCGTAAATTCTATTTTCATAATGTGACATACTCCCTTACCACTCTTGCCTACTTTTAATTTTACAGACATATATTTAACGATCCTGATGGTCGTTACGAATAAAAATTAACAATTTTTTATTCTATTTTATTAAATGATGGTTACAAGACTTGAAACTATTCTAAGTTCGAATATAATAATATAACGTTAGACTTTTCTAAGTCCGGACAAAATATAAAAGTAAAATATTTTATGATAAGACGGGAACGGCGTTACGGTATGATTTGAGACTTTTGACTGCAGATCACGACTCGAATGTTGAATACTTGAGTGTCGAATACTTGAATGAATCTTCTGCTCGTTCTTCTCCCTTATATACTGAGGTTTGACCTCCTTTGGCGAAGATAAGCTGCACATGGGCTGATGTAAGAGCTTGCATCAGAATTACAGGTCAACCAAGGGTCGAGGGTTGATAACGAGTACGAAACAAAGAAAGTTCGTTGCTCTAAGACGAATGTGCGTTGCATCTAGAAGTAGGCCAGTGATAACGAGTGCGTTAGCCTCAGGGTTAGAGGTCACTTTGGCAGGGTTGATAACATAAGCGAAGAAGGTTCATTGATCTAAGACGAAATGCGGTGCATCGGGAACCAAGTCGAATAAAATGTTAAAAATGGAGTCTTCGGACGTAACATATATTATATATGTATAATATTTAGAATTAGGTACACGAGACGTCTTAAATAAACGTTGACAGTGTTACATTGTGCATATATCAACTAATACATTTGTTCACATCAAATGTTATGAGGCTACTCCAAAAAATTCCGACATAAGTCAATTTTGACTAAAATTTTCTACATATAGTGCTCATGCTTCTATTGGAACTTTGAATATTTTTTTGTGGAAAATATATAAATTGTTAATGATCAAAAGTCTCGAAGTCCAACGCTACGGTTAGAATAAATTTCTAATGCAAGTTTTTATTGCAAATGTTATGTCACCGAACGAGCGAACATTCAGAGAACTTCAATCTCATGACATTTGCACAAAGAAAGTTTAACAATCTATTTGGTGAACATACACTTTAAGATGCAATACCGAAGGTTTGCAATTTTGTTTGTACCCACGTAACCGTAATTGTAAAACGTACTGTTAGAATACTGCCTTCACTGATTATTTGTTAAACATCACAAAATAAACTCGCGATTTATTTAAATGTTTTAAAAAATTGTTATTACATAACATTCTAATCTAACAGACTTCGAGGAATTTTTCTTTAAAACTGTTCAACATATACTAATACATATGGTAATTTTGTAGTTTGTTTTTGAAATGCTAGTAGCGTAACAAAAAATTTTGCAACAGTGTTCTTTAGAGGTATATGTTACCCTGACTAACTTTGTTCAGCTTAATTCGTCTGTCTTGGAATATTACATACGAACCTCATCGGTGTAGATTCACAGTTTACCAAGTCTGTCCACTCAACATGTACTAAAGTGTTAACAAATATGCCGAAAATCTAATACGGATTATGGTTCTTACATCAAAAATTCCAAAATGTTAACACTTCTTCAAGCAAAATCGCTGTTCAGTTTTGAAGCATGGAACATTATTTTCCAATCTTTTATATGAGAATGTCAGAGATTTATAGAATATGTAGTACGTGGTTTTGCTGTACATATACAAAGAATAAATATTTGGGAAGCGAAGTGTTTTGAACCTGTTTGTCTCGACGATAAACGAATGGGAATTTACTAAACTACTAAAAGAAACTTCAGTTTCAAAAATTTGTTGACTGATTTCAGGATGCACAATTTAATTCCAAAACCCAAAAAAGCAAACTGCAATACCCAAACAAATGTCATAGCATAATTTCTTAGAATTGATTTGCAATGATTTGTAGGCGATTATCCTACTTATTTCAAAATCAAAACTACTGCTTTTTAACAAATTGCTTGGTCTTGCAAAAAGTACATCAAAAGTATAATTACTATAATACATATTCTGAACTGTGGGCAAGTTGTGACCATCTCATGAAAGCTTTAACAGAATTAAGATTAAACGTCACTTACAGTACTTTGATCGAGATCACAATCTAGATGTCGAAAGCGGAAACATAGTTGCGTAAATAAAGTGACATTTGCTTACGTAAACAAAAAATATGACAAATTAAGCATTGTTAAATGTTATTGCCAAACACTTTCTTTATGGAATTTGAGAAAGTTATTGGAACGTTTCGGCCTCCTACAATATTCCTAATCTCGATTCAAATTTTCGAAACTTGCTTTTGATTAAAATGCGTGTCGTCTGCTATGAGAAGCAATGTTGCTGGCGTCAGTACTCAGTACCATCTAAGGTATTTAGAACTTGACAAGGTATGCTCGGGCTGTACTTTAAAACTGAAAGATGCTGTGACGTCACTGGTGTAATCTAAGGGAGAGGCCGAAAAAACGAGTACTGGGAGAGTAGAGAAAAATGGATCAGAATATCATACTGTTATTAGCCTGTTCACTGAAATGAAACTCATTTGAAGTGTATTTTTTAAAATAGAAAAGCGCTTTCATTCAAAACGTTTTTAATAAAAAATAACCACAAATAATAACCTGTTCTTTATTTGTCGTTATAGTGGTTATGTGGTTTATTATGGTTATACAGGGTGACTGCGAAATAAGTGCAAATATTTTAACCACGGCATCCCCCACCCTATTAGAGTCGAAATATAGAAAAAACAAATTAAAAATCGAATGGGGCAAAACCCCCATGAACCACCCTCGATACGAAGGCACTGAGCCACCTTGTAAACAGAGATGGAAAAACGTTCGAATAAAAACGACGTAAACACTTTCAGTTTCAATTAAAAGTAAAACCGACTTTTTGCTGCTTATCATTCGTTCATTCATTTATTCATTCATCGTTAAAGGTCAGTGCGAAAGTTTTTTGGTAATTTTGATTCTGACGGATGTTTGGTCCTTGTCACGATTTTACATTGTTTATTGGAACAAAAATAAGAGCAACTTAGAATGCTACTACCTTTTTACAAGAAATGTTGAAAATGTTGTCCGTGAATAGCAATAGAGGCGTCAGAGCGTCGCAAAAGGTTTATTGATAGCAGTGGCGGCTCGTGACCTTTTGAAATGGGGGGACACAATTTGATTGATGAGTTAAATATGAAGATATAAAACAGGTTGTTATTACCAATTATTAGACTAAATTGTGTGACGGAAATAAATACAAAAATACATTCAATAAAAGTAAAAAAGGATTTCTCCACATACCTTTTTGCCTTTGGTTAAAATTTTACGTTCATGGCATCTAAAACTTCATTTTGAACAGTTTTAGGCGTTTCTTTGAAATCCGTTGCTTCTTTCAAATGATTGATAAAGCAGAATCTAATTCAGCAGTAAAAACAGTCAGACCTCGAAATACACCTGGATTTTGTGATTCCCTCATGTCCACGTAAAGCAAGTTCAAACACTCCACAAAATTTTATGCACATTATCAATCGGCGTAATATATGGCGATTTTCGTCAACCCTTGCGTTATGTACCCGAATATTATTAACATAGGCGGTGTGTAGTAGTTTCCGAAGGTCTGTATTACCGAGAAGATTATACAAGAATATTTATAATACGTGTTCGCGCAGAATTAAAATTAAAACCCGCGATAGTAACTCTATCCTGCAGAGCACGATTGGAATGGGTCCTCGGTCCAGTTGTAAGGACATGTGTTTTCCATGCTACGGTGAAAACAAAACATCTAAATCAGCCGTGATTCTCGCTCTCTGTACCCGGCTTTTATCAGCATTTCATCAGAAATAACATATCATATATCCAAGACAGTCTTTAGATGTATGTGGATGCAAGTTTTGATACATTTTATACATGTTGAGAGAGATAAAAATAGTTTAGAAAATTATGACACAAATTTCCGGATAATTTTTTAAATACTGAAAATTAATATTTTACCATATCCAGTGTGTTTGTAGACGTTGTAATTTTGGGAGGCACGTGCTCTTGTGCCCCCCGGCACCAGCCGCCCCTGGTTGATAGGTAAAAAAACACCGGAGTAGCGGCTGCCACTTTCACTTGTTGAAGCTCTTCGATAATTGCTGGACACTGTTGATTTCCACAAACTAACTGTTTCATCCAACCAATACACATTTATCGAAAACCGTCTCTTGAAATCGTACTTGTTGACGACTATGTGGAGTTCGATCGGACAAAAAGTGAGTTACAAAACGTGGACAATCAGCGGGCTCCAAACCGTGCACTTTGTCAACATAGTATGGATGTGACCGTGTTCTTTTAATGTAAGATGCACTACAAGCTGCGAAAATCCAATTTCTTCTTTCTGTCCCATCACGACCACGATCATGAGTTTGAGGTTGAAGGTACCATGATCTCGGAGATGCTGTACCACTGATGCAAATGTTCGCGCACACCAATTACCATATCGGCACACTCTGCATTGGAAAACTGGACCATACACCGATTTCAATGACAGCTCGATGATGACTGGCCCTTTTCGTGTTTTTCACGTTGCGATTAAAAAAGTGCCTGATAAAGTTACTTTTTTGGTTTTTAATCCGAGTAGTCTGTCCCATTCATTGTAATAATTATGTAGGTCACGAAACATTACCAGCGGCGCGTATAACAATTTACATTTCATTTCAAATAATTTTTTTTACACACTGCTACCACTTAGGACTAGTGTTGAGCAGTATCTAGATATAGTTTCCTCAAACCTATACGGCGTTTATGGCTTTGACGTTTAAAGTACTTTACAGCCGACCCTTCATAAAGCTTAGTAAATGTAAACCATGCCACGTGCCAGGGACGGCCGAGACGCGAAGGACCGGACTAAGAGTAATTTTGTTTCTTCCGTACCTTAATTATTTAATCATTATTCTGCACATTTGAAAATATTATTAAGATAATGAAAGCAAAAAACATAAAATCTTTAATAAGTACGATCGCAATCATAGAAAACTGGTCCACAAAGTTTTTTGATAAATCAAATAATTTTGACGATGTCACCGGCCTTTGTTTCAAATCCAGAGGGTACATTCATATTGCTGTTATATTAAAAATAATACATGACTAGACAGCGAAAAGTATGCAGCAAAATTTTGAGAAATATGATCATGTAATATGCATGAAATTTATGCAAATATGCTGTAACTTTATTAATATATGCAGAGATATGCAGTTGCATATCCTCCAAAAATTGAAAAGAAGTGTAATAACACAACTAAATTTATTTACAAATTATAAAAACAGGTTTATCAAGCTTAATTTTTTTAATAAAAAATACATAGATAAATAAAATTTTTAAAAATTATTGTCTTACAGTAAATAGTGACAAATAAATAAAAATTAATAATAATAGGCCATTTAATTAGTATTTTTGTAGCAATTTATTTTTAAATACTTTTGGAAATATTGTAGCAAAAAATTTTGCCGATGATCCGAAAACATATTTTGTAAATAGAAATGCGGTTTGTAGCAGAAGCTACAAAACACAGTGCCTTCTTGAAGAATAAATTCAGGAAAAGACCAGTAGAGGACACGGTTGATTATAGCGTTAACTGTTAATTTAGAAGAGTCGAGTGATGATGACAGTGACTATTTCGATCAGTAAATAAGCAGTTGTGTTAATAAGTAAATGGTTGTGTATATCAAAATTCTAACTAATTTGCCGTAATAAAAAGTGATTGAGTACAAAGTTACTTTGTTTTTACTTAAAATAAAAAAATCGAAAGGCGCAGTTGTCGGTAAATGCAAAACTCAGTCCTGCCCTGTGCTTTTACCAGAAAAGGTCTTTTCAGGTAGGTATCGGTGAGCGGATTTAAGACATCCGGTTGTGACGGCCTATTGAATTATAATGGGAGTCAAATTGGTGTGAAGTCATAAACGCCAAATATGTTTGAGGGAACTCTACTTGTATCTAAATAAAGTATCTAGATACATTTTTGGGTATCTAGTATCTGTATCTAGATAAAATCGAATTTAAGCACAAAATATCTGTATCTAGATACAAATTTAATGGCGCAGATACAGATATATTTTTTTATTTCACTTTTGTTTCAGTAGTTATTAGTTGAGTTATACTAGTAGTAATTTTTAATACTTCATGTTGGTGATTTTGGTCACATAAACAAAAATAGAGGTAAGAGGTCCACTAATAGTGTTCTCCCACGGAAATTTTCATATTTTAAATACCATCAGTTCCTACATTGTAGCCTTCAGTATTTATATATGTATGTTTAAATATAATCCTGAGGGGTAATAAATCTAAGCCATGGTAAGATGGTATTTTAAAAACCATAAACCACAATTCACTATTTACTGCTTTTTAATTTTGTCGGGGCAATGCATTTTATCTGTGTACCTGAGCAACCCTGGTCTGGGAGGCCCGCTAGTTGTATTTGTGTTATTAAATAAGAGTAATTTTAATAGTGAAAATATTTGTTTAAGGTAGGTTATTATTTTTAGAAAATAATAATTGCGTGTTACATAATGATTAATTTTTTCAATTAGCACAAATTAGTTTAGTAATCGACTAATCAAATGTAGCATCTTTTCCTGTTGCCACATGTGTCATTTCTTCACTTTTTCACTGTTGGACTGAACGCGAGGCGGCCTTGGCAGGTCCGTTTTGTCCTAGAATGTACCGATTATGTTTAAGTGTAAATCTTGGGCAATAAAATTAATATTTTTACAACCCTCGGTAGAATAATTTATCGTGATATATTCTCAGAAACATCTAAATACCTTGGGACCATTACCTGTGCTCATTAGTCAAAGCTTGATAATCCACAAACACGGGTGTATTGGGGGTTGCATAGCTTTTACATTCGTATACTAATTCCAAACCTAGCTTTTCATATGGTGCTCTAGAAGTCCAATTCGGACAGTACTCGACTTCAATTGGCTGCAAAGAACGCACTTAGGTCGAATGAATTGCTCACCGATCAAAACCTTACTTTGATAACTCGCAAACAGGAGTGTACAGTTGGATCACGGCCAACTTTATTAATATATTATATGTATTAATGCAGTTGGCCGTGGTTGGATTCATGTACGGTTTGGGACACGGAATTTCAAACGACAACCAATTTTCTGACATTTAAAAACATTGTAGTCTTATACCTTACTGTCATTATGATTGACAGGTCGTTTGAAATTCCGTGTCCCAAACTGTATCTTTTTACACATGTGGCCAAAAGCTAACGTCCGAACTAATAACTGTCACTTTGTAGTAATCAAAAAGATGACAATGTTCATAACGTCAACATGACAATTGGGTCTTGATTTTGTTGGACTGGGACGCACGCCCAGGCTTTCTTTTCGAGTTTTAATCTTCGAAACCGTTTGGCGAGTTACGCCAAGAGCATCTGCAACTCGCAAAAATTTTTTTATTTTTTTTTTTTATTTATTTTTATATGATTAGGTTTCCCTACAGGCCGGTGGCCCATTTACAGGGGAACGGGGGACATGCACAACACCCAGAGCCGGGCGGGAATCGAACCCACGACCCAAGGTGTAGCGGGAAAGCAGGAAGCTACCTAACCCACCCGGGACCTCAATTTTCCTCAAATTTGAGCGAAATTATTAACCATGGACCTTCAAGTGGTTTTTACTTACTTGTTCTATAGCATTTAATGAGATTAAAAGACCACCGTTTTCCTTCTCAAGACGAAAATACTTTGTAAGGTTGGATACCATGTCCTGAGCACGAGAACCCAAAGGTTTGCCCGGCATGTTGTAGACCAGACACGAACAAGAAATAAGATAACAAAACAGAAAATATGACAACGAAACAAGAATACTAACAACTAACGAACTTTACGAAGAACTGAATAGAAAACTTGAATAGAACAACGAAAAACTGCGATTAACACTCAGAGTAAAACCAAAAATTACAGTGACGTTTGATGAAAAATAGATGAATTATTAACAGTCGCTAGATTGACTACATCAGTGCCTGCCGCACGATGTGGACGCATTTATTACGCATTTTATCTTTTTCTAATTCAAGGAACTTTAACGTCGAGTGTAATTTGGACTAATTTCGGTAGACATACTAGTTGTCTGGCTTTTCGTTTTTGCAATCCTTAAAACAAAGATTCCTATGGTAGGTGCTGTCTGAGCTTGTTTGATACTTTGATCACGTGTGTAAAAACATACATGAATCCAACTATAGTAGGCTAGCAAAACTTCCACATTCGAGCACAAGATCCAAAATCAATTCGTCATACGGTACTATGAAGTTCACACTGGCCTATAAAGAAAAATCTTCCAGCCAGTGAGTTCTCCACTAATACTCAAACTATTTGCCTGGCAACTTGCAAACAGGACTGTAATGGGGTTAGCTTAATTTCCTCATTTCATCACTACATATACCAACAAATTCGTAATATCATTTTACCATATGGCTACTGACTCTAGTGCTTGCACCGCTTGCACCACTGGGTGAATTAACAACTTACGAAAGGTAGCTTGGAAGGATCGCTGCCTAAAAGAACCGAATTCGGTCTGACTCTCTACTAAGTGGTGGCTAGGGATCAGCGAGCTTTTACATTCACAATAATTAATGTAAGTGAGTACGAAGTACGATCGACACTTTAATATAATAAGTATTGGCTATTGCAACCTGGACAATCGGCACGGCCTTCATGAGATCCGAAACCCTGGTCTGGGGTGGTATGTCCTGACTGCATCGAAGCTCTTCCAAGTTCGTCTACTTATAAGCGCTTGCGAAAACAATCGATTTCTGTCCATAAAGTGAATAAATACTTTCAAATTACCCTACTTCACAGGTTTTTTGAAACAACAAATGCAATATTTTTGAATTGCCAGATAAATGTGACTAAAACAGTTTTTATAAGCAAGTAAGAGTCTATCTTTCATAACGTCTGTTTTTAAGTGGGAATTACAGATTAACCAAATCGTTTTGTTACTGATGTCTTACTACGATTACAGTAGGAAAGTCTATTATGACATTACCTTAAGTAACATTAAAATAGTTTTGATATTAAAGAAATGTGTTTCTGTATTTGTACACTTAGCATAACATATTTTTTTGCGATAAATGATTTGTTTACGACGGTTTACTTTCTATTAACAAATTTATTTTATAGATTATGAGAATTTAGTCTCTGAACTAAAGTCCGTACGTGAAAAATTCATACAAATATTTTTTTTATTTTTGCAACATTCGCAACAGGTACACTATGTCTGTTTGTGCCTACATAACGAAGAATTTCTTCAAAAGAGACATCAGTATTTAATTTACATAATTCATTTGCAACTAGCTAAGCTAAACACGTAGTTGTTTTTGTGAATTTCGAAAAAAAATCTGTTGTTTATTATTTTGATTATTATTATTATTATAAAATTATTGATTTATTGGCTTCCTCAAGTAAAATAACAGTGGATGATAATATCATTCCAATTGACCCACTACTGTTATTTCAACGTATTTACGTTTTAAAAAAATTAGATGAAGAACTTAAAATCTACATGACTATCGAATTAGCTTCTTATCTTCTTGATCTTTCTGAAGATAGTGAAATGTGCAAAACAAAAAAATCTGCATTTTATGACCTATTCACAGAAACGACTATGAGTGTTAACGATGTACAAAAATTTTACTACGTAATTGATGGAGAGGTGTTAATGCACCTTTGCAAGTGGTAGCTGAATGAAAATTTCGGCACTATTTGTAAACACTATGTAAGATATTTACATAACAATTATTATGGACGCAACATTTACAAGGTAGCGTATTTGATGGTTGCCAAAAAAACATCACAAAATCTATGGAAAAAACTCGTCACTCTTAAAGAAATGCATGTAACGACATCATGTTCGACAAAAACATGCCTCTAAAAATAGAACAAGAGCAATTTTTAGCAGACGCCAAAAATAAGAGTAGCCTTATAGATATGCTACGAAAAAACACACTTGCGAAAAATAAAATAAGTATTTTCTTGTCAAGCGGAAGCTGATCCCGACCGTTTAATAATTGAAACCGCAGTTAATTTGCACTCCGAGAACGTAGTAGTTTCTGAAGATGTGGATGTACTAGTTTTACTGACTGCACTCTCACTAACAGATCGAGAAATTTATTTTCAAAAACCAACAAAAAAAGCAAAACACCACAAAAACTGTACGCATCTAAAAGCTTGGAAACAGTATTACTAAAGTGTAAACAGCATGTGCTTTTTTTTAATTTCTTTTATTAGTTGTGACACGCTGTCCACTTTTTTTCAACGGGGAAAAATGTTTTTGCAAAAAATTTCGAGAGGCGGGCGGACTTACAAAATGCTGCAGCAGTTTTTGAAATTGAATGCAAAGACGCCAATGACATCTTTAACGCTGGCGTTACATGCACCCTTCCTTTATACGGTGCTTTTGTAAAAACAACCGCTAAAAATAGCTGAGTTAAATTGCCGTTTTTGGCACTACTGCGGATGCCGCTTTTGGACACTTCAAAAGAGTATACCTGCACATTGAAACATGGCTCGGAAGAGAAATGTTACCAGAAGAATGAGGCTGGAAATATGAAAGCGGAATACTGATACTAGAAACTATGACGTAGCTACCAGATCCACAGACCTTACTGAAAATGATTTTTTGCACATGCAAAACAGGATGTGGATCATCTTGTGGGTGCAAGAAAAGTGCATTGAATTGGACTGTAGCTTGCTTTTGGAATGCAACGGCAACCGTTATACTATTCCATCACCTGTCATCAAAATTAATGAGGTCGATGACGACGACGATAATGTAGACAATTGACTAAAAGTGTTTTGATTTTTGTAAAATGAAATAATAAATATCTGTTTTTTCTGAAAATCTCGTCATTTTTTATTAACGCAATATATTTTTTCTTCATATTTTTCTCATTTTTCAATTAAATGTTGTTATAAACTGTTTTAATAGAGATCGACAAGTTTTGATGGGTAAAGTTATTTATTTAAGCTTTTAATAATGCAGTCGAAAAGGTTCCACGAAAATTCATACGGCACTCCACTATATAGTTTTTAGTAAGTTCATGAGATATGCAGTAACAGAACGATAAAACCGTGATCTTTATTTAAATTGACTATATGCACAAGCAATGTACGCAGGGGATGAGCAATATATTAAGCAGCTAAAATGTTAACCTGTAGATGAAAAATATATTTTTAACATTTATTTTTTTAAATTGTGCAAAATATTTTCGGTTTTTATTATTAGGCAACGTTGAAATTACTGTATAACCTTTGATAAAGCAAATTAGAGATTCAGAGCAGGGTTGAAGGTTGTTCCCTGCAGACATAAGCTTAACAAATTGAGTAAACTATGTGTGGCCAATGTGTGTGGGGAGTTCAATAATAATCAAATATGTGTAGAAATAATCAGACTATAAATAACGATAAGGTAAATTGTATATTGAAAAGAATATCATACGATTTAATCTCTACATTTATGTATGAATAAAGCACAACACATAAATATTTAAGCATAATTGTATATAAAGTTATAATGTTCATAAAAAATAAAATCAAATGATGAAAAATGATCAAGTGATAAAAACTACAGTATCGCGAAGTTTTAAGTAATGGACATCACTAATCACTGTGAGTAATGTGAAACACTTAGATGCTCTTTTACGTCTAGGCCTGTGTTTATTCAGATTTTGTAGTATATTCAAACTTCAAACTACTTCCAGGTTCGATGTCGAATACCCACCCGTCTGACCTAAAATCCTAAAATCCGCATTAGAGTGGACTGATACTTTCCCCACTTTGTTCCTTTGCCAGAAAAGAATTCAACTGATTCCGTCCGTACCGAAAGTTGGGTCGCGCCGGCCTCGGTTTCGGGCTGAAACTCACTCTAGTATGAAGCAATTTGTTAAAAAAAAAATGTAGCAATAGAATAGTGTGATTCAGTTTTTGTGTATCTACTCAGGGTCCTATATATTAGAAATACATTTAAACTTTCCTAAAATAAGCTGCCAGTGCATAGTGGTTCGTTAGTTTTACAGATGACCGATATTTCAGTACTAGTAACTATTACATCGTGATTTGTTTTTCAATTTTGGTGGTGGTGATACGTTTTGACAAGTAACGCAATGTTTTCATAGCATACTGCTACTTGTCATAATGTCATGTAAAGTTAATAGACGAAAATAGTATCACCATCACTGTCTAAAAAACGGTCACTGAGATAAAACGTTCACTATTCACTCCGTGATCGAAAAATGACGGTATCGCTCATACCTAGTTAATTTTTAACAGTCAAATGTTAACTAAGGAAATACTGTAATATGATGGCTCAGTAAATAGGTATGTAATATGTAGAGAGCGGATTTCTAGGTTTAATGCTTTTTGTGAAAAACGTAAGCGCTTCAAAACTTTTTTATATCTGTAACTATGATACAATTTGGAGTCATTTGACACATTTTTTTTATGCTTATTTGCTTTTTTTTCAATTTTATGCATATTAAAACCTATATGCTTACTTAATGCTTTTTTCGACGAATATGAGTTTTAATGCATATTTTGTTCAAATGCCGGCCTTGTCGGGATGACAAATACTTGTTACTTAGGCGTATCGCATCGTATGCATTTTACCTGGACTTGACCATTGAAGTATACTTACTCAAGCCCCTTTCTGTGAATAGGTTCCGGTTGTTTGGGTAATAAAATTTTATTATAGGATTGGAAAAATACTCCATAGATTTTATGACTTTAAATCCTTACTTCCGTTGATAATGAATTAAAGCTTTTAACCAGATGTTCTTTTTCGGCATTTTGCGGCAAGACCGTTGAAGATTTTCTAGAAAAAAGGATTATTGTACCAACTACCTACTTTAAAATTTTTCTAATGGAAACTTTTAAGTAAATGAACCGTTTATTTCACAACCACCAGTCTATCGCATCTGTCGTAGTACAGTGTTATACGTGGTTCTCCCTTGTTACATGTTGAGTTCTCTTCGGTAATATTACTAATATTTTAAAAGAATGCCGAAAGTAAAATCGACGCCGGATGAGTGGATAAGGGATTTTCCAGAATTAAAATTAGAAAACAACAAAATATTCTGCAGAGCTTGTGTGAAAACCGTAAGCCCACTAATTTTTTTTTATTTTTTTTAACCTTTGTTAATCCTGTATAAGTACGTTGTTTTAGATTCAAAGTGATAAAAAATATAACGTGACGCAACATGTCAGAACGACTCTTCATGTAGAAAGGAAGAATTTGAAGTTTCTAAAATTAAACAGCAGACCATACATGAATCTGTTGCATCTACTTCCACAAAAGATGAGCAGTTTCAGTTTAATTTCGATTTATGTAAAATGATGATTCAGTCCAATATACCTTTAAAAAAATTGGAGAAAGGCCCTTTTCAAGAATTCCTTGAAAAACACTGCAATCGACATATTCCAGTTGAAAGTACTTTCCGAAAAAATTATGTAGGCTCAGTGTTTCAGCAAGTTTACAACGAAATTAAACATAGCATTGGAGATAATTATTTATGGTTCGCTGTCGATGAAACAACCGATAGTTGTGGAAGATACGTGGCAAGTTTAATTGTTGGAATCTTAAATGAAAATTTCTTTAGTCGAGGGTATGTAGTAAGTTTGAAAATGTTAGATAAAACAAATGGCAATACGATTACCAGATTTGTAAATGACAGTCTTACGTCACTTTGCCAAATGCCATACCGGCGAATAAAATTTTATTGATGATCTCGGATGCAGCTCGTTATATGTTGAAAACAGAGAATAATCTAAAAATATTGTACCCCAATTTTGTTCAGTTTACCTGAACAGGGGTTTGGGCGTAGCCAATTTGTCCACCCTACTCCCACCCGTTTTAGGATAGTTTACCTAATTTTATTATTTCATACTCTCGGGGAGTCGTCGAGAAGTATCGTGAGGGTAAAGACGTGCCGACCCGAGAGACCGGCAATTTATATAATTTTTGTGCGATTAAAGAAACCGTGTAACTAAAAGGTGATTTCTATTTCGCGCAAAACATTTTGGTCCTTCGAGCCGGATTTCTCGCGGAATTAGTGGTACTGTTCTCGCCTGTATCGTCGATAAAAGCTTCACGTCCAAGACAATCTTGAGCATCGTGACATTCGACGACGACAGCATCCCCAGAACTTCTGCAACAGCTTCACATCCGAAGACGACGACATCCACAAAGCGTAGACGACTTCTTCAGCAGCTTCACGTCCAAGGCAATCTTGAGCATCGTGACATCTGACGACGACACATCGCCAGACTGTAGAGGACTACAACAGCATCGCCAGACCGTAGACGACTTCTTCGGCAGCTTCACGTCCAGGGCAATCCTGAGCATCGTGACATCTGACGACAACCAGTAAGTGCAGTTCATTCCTTTTTTTCATTAGTCCTGTATTTCGTATCAGTGTCAAGTAGATTATCGTTGGATCGTTAGTGAACAATGACTACTGAAAAACTTTCTGGTTTAAATATTAAGCGGAGAACGCTAAAACGCAAATTATCTATGGCTCAAAACGTAATAAACGATTTAAAGTCATCTAAAGAAAGTACAGCTTGTTTGTCAATAGTACAAGAATGTTTGACTATAACCAGGTCAATTTATGACGAATTTTTCGACATTCAAAGTCAAATTGAGGAACTGGAAATTATTTTAAAACAAACATCTACGGCAGATCAGCGTATCACTTTTGACAAGGAATTTTATATTGTTGTGTGCGAATTAGAAGCATTGGAAGCCAAATATTCAGCCAAATCTGCAAAAAAATATGATATTCCTATCGTTCAAAATAGCGCTGTTAATGTAAAACTGCCAGAATTAACATTTAGAGTAGCAGCAAAATCAACAAATAAAAACAAGAAAACAAATTTAAATACCAATTCAAACAGATCAGTAATGTGCCCATATTGTTCTGATCCTCATAATTTATTTTGTTGCGCAAAATTCATTAACCTAATGGTTACAGATAGGTTAACGATCGTGAGGTCCAAAAAACTATGTTCTAATTGTTTTCAGAACAGTCATAAAGTTACGGAATGTAAATCATCGTATGTCTGTAAAATTTGTAAAGGACATCACAATACGTTGTTGCATGTAGACAATCCCGAGCCGAACGAAATACCAAGTACTAGTAGTGACAATAATCAAGTCGAATCAGATCAATCCATTGTTCTTAAGGCAAATTCTCAACAAGTTTATTTTAGTAAAGTACTTCCAACAGCCCAAGTACAAATTTATGGTAAATTTGGAAATAAACATCAAGTGCGGCCACTGTTTGATAGCGGCTCCGAATTAAATTTTATTTCAGAGCGGATGTCAAAATTATTAAATCTTAAATCCAAACCGATCGTTTTATCAATCGCTGGTGTCAATCGTTGTAATACTAGTGCAACACAGTTAGCAAGTATCAAAATTAATTCTAATTACCGACATTATGATTTAAACCTTTCATGTGTTATTTTACCACAAATTTCGGAATTTTTACCATCCACGTCATTTTCAATCGCTAATTTAGAATTTCCGCACCACAACAAATTAGCAGATCCCGCATTTCATGTCAAAGGGACGACAGATTTATTGTTAGGTGCTCAAACCTTCTTCGAAATTTTAGAGCCTAATCGGAGATGTTTGAATAAGGATTTTATTATACAGGAAACTAAATTCGGTTGGGCAGTGGTTAATGCTCATGGAGATAATCCGGGGGTTGTAAAACAGGGTTCTTGTTATTATGTCCAACCCGTCCTAGAACGGATGGTTGGAAAGTTTTGGCAATTAGATAAATTTAAAACTTCCGCAAAACCTCAATCGGCCGACGAAATCCTATGCGAAAAGAAATTTATGAAGGGTCATAAACGCTTAGAAATGGGAAGGTATTCAGTACCACTTCCGTTCAAAGCGGAAAACCCAAACTTAGGTATTTCTAGGGATGGTGCCATAAAACTTTTTAAATCTTTAGAATGCAAATTCCGAAAGGACGAGAATTTTAAATTATCCTTTTCGGCAGTAATTACAAACGATTTACAACCAGGTCATGCGGAACAAGTTCCTGAAGACGAAATTGATAATCCACATAGTTATTATTTACCACACCACGGTGTTCTTAAAGAAAGTACCACGACACAATTACGTATTGTGTTTGACTCATCATTTAGATCATCTAATCATAAAAGCTTAAATGACGAGTTATTAGTTGGTCCAAAAATCCACTCGTATTTATATCCAATGTTATTACTTAAAAAGGTCACACATTCTAATAATTTTAAGATATTAACAAATAATTTCGAAGTTGAAGAACGACGTCAGGCCGTCTATTCAATTCAATTCAATTCAGTAGTACACAATAAAGGTCAGTCACCATCAGATTTATTATTAAGGTACTCATCATTTTCAAAATTAATTAAGGTAGTAGCCTTTTCTTCACGATTTTTGTACCATATTATAAAATTAATTGTAAAGCAGACACACTTGCTTCAGTTACATGCTGGACCGCAAGCGACTTTAGCAGTTATTAAACAAACATATTGGCCTATCGGCGAACGTGAGATAATTAGAAAAATTCTCCACAAATGTGTACTTTGCAGACGTTTGAAACCGATTCCCTATGAAGAAATAATGGGAAATTTACCCGTAGATAGAGTCAATCTAGTACGACCATTCCTTAATTGTGGGGTCGATTACGCCGGCCCAATTCTAATCCGAGAGGGGAGGGGTCGTGGAAAAAGGTCTATAAAGGCTTATATTTGTTTGTTTATTTGTTTTGCCACCAAGGCAATTCACCTAGTCACCGACTGTATTTCGCCAGCCTTTATTGGAGCCTTCATAAGATTTATGTCTCGAAGAGAGAAACAAGGCATCCAATTTTAAGGGAGTCAATCGCGAATTACGAGTCATACATTTCGGTGTTATTAAATCTGATGCATTTTATCCCACCTCGCTCACCACACGTTGGTGGAATTTGGGAAGCAGGTATTAAGACCATTAAATATCATCTAAAACGAGTTATAGGGCAGTCATTGTTCACACATGAAGGGATGTATACCTATTTGACATTGATCGAGGCGTGTCTTAACTCTCAACCTATAACTCCCATTATCCTCAAATCCCGACGATCTATCCGTACTCACCCCTGGCCATTTTTTGATCGGTACTGCACTTACGTCACTTGCCGAACCTGATGTGGGCGACATCGTCATCGTGCACGAGGATAACGTGCCCCCGTTGTGTTAGTGTCTCGGTCGGGTTGAAATCGTACATCCAGGTCGCGATGGTGAAATAAGGACTGTGTCAGTGCGAACCAGAAACGGGATAGTGCAGAGATCAGTGCGGAAATTGAGCCCGTTACCAATTTAATGCGCAATTGGGCTATACATGTGTATATATATTACATTTTATTATTGTACTACTCTTGTTAATTTAATTCCTGTTGTATGATCTTAGTTGACATGTATTCATTTAATTAGGCATTTTTTGTTTCTTTATTATTATGTACTATTTATCTCAATAAGTAGGTCATCCTTGAAGTTAGTACTTCAACGGGGGGACTATGTTCAGTTTACCTGAACAGGGGTTTGGGCGTAGCCAATTTGTCCACCCTACTCCCACCCGTTTTAGAATAGTTTACCTAATTTTATTATTTCATACTCTCGGGGAGTCGTCGAGAAGTATCGTGAGGGTAAAGACGTGCCGACCCGAGAGACCGGCAATTTATATAATTTTTGTGCGATTAAAGAAACCGTGTAACTAAAAGGTGATTTTTATTTCGCGCAAAACAAATTTAATTCACTCTACTTGCATTGCCCACGGTTTAAACAGAGTGGCTGAAGGAATACGTTTGCAGTTTCCTACTGTTAATAAATTAGTGGCAAATGGTAAAAAGATTTTTGTTAAAGCCCCACTAAGAGTGCAACATTTTAAGGAAAAATTTCCAAACATACCATTGCCCCCAGAGCCGATTATAACGAGGTGGGGAACATAGTTACAGGCCACATTTTATTATGACAAATATATCAAAGAATTTGAGGAAGTAGTTACGGAGTTTAGCGAAGATTCTTCTCACTCGATTAAAGATTGCATAAATATTTTGGAAAACAAAGATTTGCGACAAGAGCAATTATCAATTCGTATGTGAGGTAATAGAAAAGTTAGAAAAAGCCAACATGTTGTTGGTAGATGCCATAAACTTAGTGAAAGAATTTAAACAACAAGCAAACGCAGTAAGGGGTGATACTGGTACTAGAGTATCTCAAAAACTTGACGAAGTGTTAAATAAAAATGCAGGTTTCGGTGTTCTTTCCGACGTTGCTCGTGTTTTACAAGGCCAGAAGGTGGAAAATTTGGAGTTAGTTGAACAATAGTTGCAAAATTCAAATTTGCGCCAACAACGAGCAGTGTGGATGTTGAACGCACATTCCCCAATATTAAAAACATTTTAAATGATCGGCGAAAAAATTTTACAGTGGACAACTTGGAACATATTACAATCATAAATTGTTTTAAACAAAACTGAAATACGTGTGTAAAATATAAAGTCTATGATTATTTTAATAATATTTTATCCAAAGTTCTAAGAAGTGTTCTTTGATTTGTAATACGATTACGTTTTTAATGCTTTTTTGCTTAAAATAAAACTTTTTTAATGAAAGTGTTATGGTTATTTAATGCTTTTTTGCTTAAAATAAAACTTTTTTATTGAAAATGTTGTGCTTATTTAAGCGCTTATTCTTAATTTTTTTGTGCTTATAAATCCGCTCTCTAGTAATATGTAATGCAGGTTTCCGTTTTCGTCTGTCCATTGATCATCTGTGGTTCACAACGCCTTAATGTCGAAAGGTTATACCGTAAAATGTTATTATAAAATTCAGATTTCTTTTTAATCTAAATGTCCAAGGCTAAAAATGAAGACGCTTGCATAAACCATAAGTACAGGAGCATGTTATGTTGTAAATTTTAAATAGCATTTACTAATCAAAATTTTAAATCCAATTGTTGGTGGAGATGCTCAAACAAATTTTGGTTGACCTTTTACCATCTCATCAGAGATTATCTGTCCTATAAAACTCGACACAGACGACAAACAGACGGAAACATGAATATACCTTTTCGTACTTCAGAGGTCATGCAATGTCAAAGAAATATGAAAGTATACTATAAAATATTCGCCTAGCTTACGTTCGGGAGGTAAAAAGGAATAAAGTATAACACTCACACAATACTCAGTATCATAATGATTTCGTCTCGTCGTCAACGCAAGCGTACACTTAAGAAAATGAATTTTTCAGTGTGATCAGACCTACCTAAATATTTACAAAAGTAAAAAATATAGTACTTATCATAAATAATTTATTAGATATATAAGGACATATAAATCAAATGACTTATTAGAATCATGAAATACAATAAATCTCGAGAATTTATTACGTGTTAAGGTGTGTCCAAAAAGTTCAGAATACTGATTCTCAATTCATTTAAAGTATCAAAAAATGAGACCACATTTCAATCAAGCTGAAAAAGACCATTCAAATGGGTAAATATTGTTAAAAACATGTTAAATACGTATTTATGTACGTTTGTGGACAATATGTCAACTGTAAGTGAGATGTAATGTAGCGACCGGTGTAAACACTGTTTGCCATGTGTCAACCACACGTATTTGGACATTTAACATTTAAATCTGCGATACAGAAAGCTAGCAATAGGATAATAAAACAAGGTTTTTCATTTGCACATATTCATACAAATAAGTAATAAACTTATTACAAACAGAAAGACTTTATTGAACGAAATTCGTACAAACGCTAGGTGTTATTTAGGTATTTTATTTTTTTTAGCGAATAACAACTTATTTTAGTCGGTACAAAAGAAACATACCTAGGTAAATTCTTATTACACTTTTTCCAAAGTTCAGTTTATTCTACGTGTCACCAATCAAAAGTCCAACTAATGTAACTACGAACTGATGGAAGAGAATAGTAAAAATAGTTCTTTCTTAAATACTTTCTTATTTATTTTGTAATTTTCAAAATATACATTTGTTAAAACAATAAACTTTATTCTAATATTTACTTTAGAACACATCGTTGACTCAAGAATAACAGATATTGAGGCAATTTTTCTATCATTACGGATATCATGATCAAATAATAGTAGTAATGACAAAATGAAAGAACGTTACAGATTTGGGAACCGTAACACACGTGTCTGCTGTTATTCTCTCACTTCGTTCCACCTGCCACGACCTAGCATTACTTTCGACGATTGAACCACATGAGATATGTAACACTTGCAAAACTTATTATTATATTTCCAAACAAACAATCCATGGCTGACGTATTGCCTCAATGGTGTACCTTGGAAGCTGTAGACCAACATAAGGATCTTGGTGATACGATTATCTCGAACTTTAAATGGGCTTCCTACGTCGCGTCGCAAAGTGAATTCTTTGCGTTATTTGGTTCGAATTAGTTTTAAGAATATGTCGCTCGCCATTCCCCAACAGCGGCGGAAGAAGAAGCCTTGAAGGGTGTAGAAATGCTGTGGGGTGAAAAGAATTTTCATAGTTAGTTTTTTTTGGAGAAGCCCTGAAACCACCATAAGTACCGTCTTGGGTTTTCTGCCTGTCGGCGTACTGGTTTTTGGATCGCCGCCCCCGAGCGAAAAACCGTAATACCGTAGCCTTTTTTTTGTTGTCACCGGAACAAATCGAAACCGTCGTACACGCGTCGTGTACCGCCACCGCGCTCCCCTCTCGCGTCGCTGTATCGTCCCCTCGCGATTTTCAGGTTTCCAGGTCGCTGCCCCCAGGTCCAGCGACCTTGAAACCTTTGTAGAACCGTTTTATTTTATTCTCGTGTTTTCGCGGGGCTCCCCACCTGAGATTCGTGTCTCCGGCTTGAGAGCAACCCCGGCGCTCCCTCCCCCGAAGAGAAAGCTGGCGCCCGAGCGACCGTTGCTCCTGACTAACGGCGCCACCCCCGGCGGCGTGAAGATCGTCGCATAAGCATAGGTGGGCCAGACGTGTTTTTATATCAGCGGCACTAATCGGCCCAAAGTTTGGCACCGAAGCACGCCGCTACCACACGTTATCGGCGAGATTCCGGACCGTCCCACCGGAATTTCGTCGCAAACAAAACATCTTTTTCTGAAGACATCCACTCACAAGTACAATTACAACGTCGCGTCGTTTACCAAACGTTAAAGATCTCCCATAACCAGAAAGGCTCACCTCTTTGCATTCCTTGCTATGTTATCAAAGAATTTCTGGAAACCTGATGGAGACGTACAAAATTCTATATGGACAGTTGGACATTATACCTGTAATTTACAATTATTTGTGTTTAGTGCAAATCTTTATCAAAGAGGACGTTGATTGAAAATTATTTGAGGACATTTTCGTAATGCTTCCAGACACAACTTTTTTACTAACAGAGAAAACCAAATAAGTATGTGGAGCAATCTACTAGAACATGTGATTGCAGCCCGATATTTAACGTCTTTAAAAATAGACTAGATCTCACTTTGCCTCCCAAATTCTGTAATGTATTCTTCAGTTTAGTTTTTTTATGCAATTCTATGTTTTATAATATTTATATTTACTTTGTCTTATTATCATGATAAAGTAAGTCGAGTCGCAACCGGTGTGTCAGCGGGTCGAACTGTGAGTGCAAGCGAAGTGTGGGTGGAAAATCGCGATATAAACCTCGAATTACATTAGGTACAAGATGCTTAGTTAACAGAAAAGAGAGCAATAACATATACAGGGTTAGTCACGAGAGAATTACTTCTGAAAATTATTTTTACGCAACCCAAAATACGAATACCATGTACCATTTGATACTAACTGAATTTAAAATGAAATGCTTAATCCATGATTGCTTTGAGTTTGACAATCTCATTTTGACAATTGTGGAAAAGGAGGCTACGCGAGTGTCCATGGTAGTACCGCAGCCAGTCGGAAATCTCCGGCGCCGCTAATAAATTTGTCAGTGTGCCTCTTGATCTTTTGCAACCGATTAATCACGAGAAAATTATTTCTAAAAATTCCTTTTACGGCATTTTATTCAAAGGTTACAACACAAACTCAAACAAGTAAGTAAATAATTTAACTACTAATCTGTTGAAAATGTTGGGCATTTTGGGGGGATGCTACGGCAATTTTGTAAATGGATGGCCGAAGAAGTCCGAAGGTTGCAAATTTGCACTTCGAAGAGGCTCTAGGTGACGCAGAGATGGCGAATTAACACATGCACATTAGCGGGGGACAACATTGGTAGAGCACTTACGGCTTCAGTATAGCCCAGATTGATCTGACTGTATGTCGTCGATCCAATGGGGCTCTAGAGGAGAGTCAACGATGAAAAAAATTGTTAAAAATTAATTAACGTCAAAGTGACACTTCCAAAGTCAAAGCAATCATGGATTAGGCATTTCATTTTAAATTTAGATAATATCAAGTGGTACAGGGTATTAGTATTTTGGGTTGAGTAAAAATAATTTTCAGAAGTAATTCTCTCGTGACTAACCCTGTAGATGCATTGATACACCCATGCTATTTGCACAACACAATGAATCCACAAAAACAAATGTTAACTTCGACCTTCGAACTATCAAAAGGTAAAAAATGAGCAAACGAAGAGTCAGGAGGAGACGACTTTGAAGAAACCCCACCAACAACCGACACACAAGATGGAATAGATCAAGAAGCCATAATGTATGCAACGAACATTATACCAGAAAATCCCGAAAAGGACGCAAGCGCAAACCAAGACCAAGGCCCATAACAACAACAAACCATCGAAGATGTCAACATGGCGGAAGAAACTGAAGAGAGCAACCAAGCAGCAATACAAATAAACAACCACGTGCCGACGTTACTGTTAATACTAACGTAAACTAGTGATAGTGGAAGCACCAAAGTATGAATGACAAAGTTAGTAGAGAAAATATCGAATAGACTCAATAAACGTGTACCGAGAGGAGGATGGCAAAAGATAACGGCAGCCTACAACAGCTGTTTCAACTAAAACAAACTGATGATAGACATAAAGAACCTATACAATCACACCAAAGCACACAGACGAGCTCAAGAAGAGGAACCAGTAAGTAGCCAACTCGAAAAGGTACCCAAGACGATCAAGAATACTGAGCTCTTCAAACAGATAAAGAAAACTTTACTAGAAAATATCAACTTATACATCGGAAGAAAAGAAAAATCCCATACGAAGAAAATATACATCATTAACATCAATTACGAGATGATGAACACTATCAGCACACACGAAAATTTGGCAGACGATATCACAACGTTAATAAAGGTTGGTAGCTACCTATATGCATTTCAAAAAATGTATGAAGAAGTGACAGAAGAACCGAAGATGAAAAATACATGGAAGGAAGCGATAACTAAGAAGATAAATAAGCGAAAACAAGAAGAGCAAATTAAAACCAACATGATGCCTACAAATTACACAATAAAACATCGAAGCAAGTTAAAGAACTGTGTAAAAAATACAGCGTACATTCCAACAACAATGATGAGGTGCAAATTCTGAAGAATAAAATCCAAGAACAGGTTGCCGTATAATGTGAGATAAAGATAGCAGTATCGGAAAAACTAATCCAATTTCACAGAATAAATAAGAAATTTCAGTGCAAGAGAAATTTATTTTACCGCCAACTTGAAGGACCTACTAAGAAAGTCGATGAAGAAATTGATAAGAGAGAAACGATTGAATATTGGAAAAATGTGGGGAAGAAGAACAAAGACACTGAACCACATGAAGAACTGATATAGAAAATTCAACTAATACAAATGAACATAGAGATGATCAGATAAACGAAGAAAAAATTAGGAAGATTGTAGAAAATGCTATAAAATACTTACCAAATTGGAAAGCAGCGGGACACGATCATGGATATAATGTTTGTATAAAAACGAAATCGCATCCATGTGTGAGACATTAATAACGTTAATTTCAGAAGCTGTCATGAACCCAGCAAAATAGACGCAAAATAGTATAGAGGGATGATTTAACTAATTGCAAAGGAAAAGAATGCCAAATCGCCGAAAGATCTTAAACCAATTACGTGCCTAGCGAACGTGTACAAGTTAACGAATAAAATCTCAAAGCCAAAAGGGAACAAGGAAAAGTTGTCAACGGCTCAAAGAACAAGCATTGGTGAATAAAACGATAAACATCAAGAACAATAACAAACTATTTACATCATGAATTGATGTAAAAAAAGCATTTGATTCGGTACGTCACGAGTACGTGAAAAATAGACGCACCTCAGTGCATCATCGAGTTTGTCAGAAGAATGCTAGAACACCAAAGAACATCACTGTTCCTAAACGGCGAGAATATAGGCAAGAAAAAAATGTGGCTTAAATATAGGCGCAGTAATGACAACGAACATTATTCGCAATATCCTGCCGTTTTGTAATAGACTTAAGCTAGCAATTCGATCTACAAAATCTAGCTACTAGATGAATCTTGCAACTAAAAGCAGCGAGGAATTCTTAAAATATATTAACAGAACTCTAACAAGTAAAATACGTACACCTCGTTTAAGATCAGCTGATGGTGACATATTGACACTACCATCAGCTATAGCTGATTCATTTTCCATCGAATTCGGACATAATTATGTGTCTGAACCACCCGGTGCTTTGCCTTCTCTTTGTCCAAATACTCGGTCAGTCAACAATACAACATACAACCGTTATCTTTACGGAACCAGAAGTTTTAAGAGTACTCCATTGGAGCCCTGTCTTAGACCAGACGGTTTTCATCCTATTTTACTAATTAAATGTGATTCAGTTCTATCTAAGCCAGTCGCTACAATAATGCCACAATCACTTTCTACAGGTCCTGTACCAAACGTTTGGAGATCTGCACAGTTATTCCAATCTATAAAAGATGTGATAAGCTTAATCCAGCAAACTTTCGACCTATTAGTTTAACATTTGCTTTGTAAATTTATGAAAAAATAATTGCCCAACACCTAATTGAGTCTTGTATAAATAATAATATCCTCAAGCCCAACCAGCATAGCTTCCTTCCCGGTAGTTCCACAATATCTAACCTTCTTGAGTGCCTTAACAAGTGGATCAAAGCTGTAGACAATAATCAGCCAATTGACATTGTTCATTTAGACTTTAAAAAAGCCTTCGACTGTGTTCCTATTCGCAGATTACTACTAAAACTGGAACATTGTTGTGTGCGCGATGAGTTACTGAGATGGATAGAGGAATTTCTTGAAAATCATATCTTTACAGTTGAGATCCTATCTGAACATTCACAAGCCACAGCGGTTCTTAGAGGTGTTCCACAGGGGTCCGTGCTTGGACCCATCTTATTCAACATGTATATTAGTGACCTTGTCTCCTTGTTTAATTGTTCGTCCGCACTGTTTGCTGACGATACAAAGATATTTTCAATTCCTCTCGAGAATCCCGATGCTCTTTCTAGTGATCTTAAACTTGTGAAAGATTGGTGTGACAAGTTGTTACTATCCAGAAATGAAGCTAAATGCTTTTACATCTTGGGTCCAACAATCCACACAGATCATACTATCTTAACGGAATTGAATTGCCATCTGTAGATCAACAAAGAAATTTAGGTGTTATTATATCAACTGACCTCAAATAGGCATCTCACATTGGTGCTGTGGTTAAAAAGGTTAACTCGCTGCGATATTTAGTTGCTATCAGTTTTAAAAATATTCATCCTGCTTTGCTAGAACGCATCTATAAATCGTATGTCGGCCAATTTTCGATTATGCCGCCCCAGTGTGGAATCTTTACTTTGCTGGTGATATTCATGTCCTTGAACAGGCACCTGCCTTAAAACGTCTCCCCTATGAACAACTCACTGCCCTTCACTTGTCTTCTTTAACTGCTCGACGAAGTCGTGGCGATTTAATTGAGACATACAAAATACTGCATGGATACTGTACGTGTCATTTACCACTGTTTGTACTCAGCACTAATCTACACCTACGAGGATACAATCTGAAACTAGTACGTGAACGGTTCGACAAATTGTGTAGGCAATACTTCCTCGCAAACAGAACACCAAATTTGTGAAACACTCTGCCGGATCATGTTATCACAGCCTCGTCACTCAATACATTCAAGAACCGACTTGACGCCCACTTTTCTAGTTCATTTTAGAGAATTCTATTGCCAGTTTTGATAATTATTGTGTTCATATTTTATCTACATTAGCTTTGTATTAACAACTACTCTGACTTTGTAATGAAGTGCATCGGCATTTTGCCGCCTTACTTCAGTTTAATAATAATAATCAAATATTTTTGTAATATTAATCACTTAATAATACTGCGTCAGTAACTGAATTATTAAACTCAAACTTCTCCATCACAACTTCTCTAAATTCTTTCTCTAAAACCATTTCGTAAATCTTTCGGCTAAAAAATACATCAACTTGTAAGTATATCCAGAAGAAGCATTCATTATTTTGTAAGATTACGAATGAGAAAAATAAAAAACGAAGGAGAAAGCTTCCAATCAGTATTTCATTGTTTTGCATGTGATGTTGCGGAGATTGAATCTGTCACTGCGGAAACGGATCGTATTCATTCAAAGCTGGTCTCTTGTTTGCGAGTACAATGGTGAGGTCTCATGTCGTCGGTGATGCGGTCCAAGAACAGGACGCAATCATGATATTAAACTCGAATCTGTCAGAGCGAACACATAGTACCGCAAAATTGCGATTTCCATATTGAATTTTAGTCTTTGAAGATAAGAAGCGAACTTTTTGAAAAAACGGGGATCGTTGTCTAGCTAACAAGTTTACCTTACTTATTATACTCTATTTCAGATTTCACACTGTAAGGATAGAGAATAAAGTGATAAGACTTTTAAAAGAGCAGAATTGCACAAGCAATGTTGGAAATTCTTATATAAAAGCCATTTTAAATAGCTTCAGGTGCGAATAACGTTCATTTCAAATTACTGCAAGCGCGCATTCGTTCTTCGTAGAGAAAATTGCACATTTCAGACGTCAAATAAATAAATTCTATTTCAAATTTCAACGAAGAACCAATTTACTGGTACTTAGACGTGTGCTAAAGTATCAAGAATCCGTCTGGGTGTTTTGTACGAAATCAAATGTCAATTTCAAATAATGTACTTTCTGTGTGCTCATTACTGACTCCTGAAGTATAATACACGGTAGAAGTTTCAATGAGGTATAAAAATGTATCAAGAAAGCAATAATTGAGATGAATTCTGCTGTATAAATTATGTCAAAATAAAACGAATGTGTAACACTGTAGTTTCTATTTACGATGAGTGGTAATTTGTACAGTGACTGCAAGGCGGTTTGGATTGTCGGTGAAGCTGTAATTGCAATTGAGTTCTCTAGGCTTGTTGTGAAAATATTCTCTTTAAGCCCAATTAAGTCGGATAAAAAGCCTCGTAAATTATAAAGGCCGTAAACTGACTAAGAAAGAGCGCCTAAATAAAAAGGTTTACAAAACGGAAACAAAACAAAAAGCGTTTTCAAAAGAAAATCTTTTAGTGTTATTGCTTGGGACGAGATACAAATGCTCTCTTCCATTGTGGTAAGCCGTAAAAAGATATACAAATTAATCTCCTTGCAGTTTTGTTGACAATAATAAATAAAGTAGAGTTATGACCATGTTCTCTTGTAAGAGAAGTTTTATATTTTAACGAGTCTTGCTATCGAAGATCTACTTCATAAAAAATATCGACTGCGTTGGCACTTTTTAATTACTTGAAGCTTTTCCAAGCTTGAGATATAATATTTTTTGTAACGACTTGAGTAATTTAACAGGGAATTTACGGCCAGGGGATTTGATAGGATAAATTTAGCGGCAAGTAATAAAGAACAATATGCATCAATTTGAGTTGATATTAATAGTCTGTTCACTTAACCCTTGCTGTCTTTAATTAACAATAACAGTAAGTTACAAGGTGGGTATACCGAAATTTAATTACTTAGCCTACGCGTACACTAGAGTAGTTCATATAACCGAGCTACTCTACTTCTACACTTCATTCAAATTCGTGAACACATATTATATAACTCCATTATTAAGTAATCTGTCTTACTCTGTCACACATGCAATGGATCCACGTCTCAAAAATTTTCTCAAAAATATTAAATCCTTACCAACATGTGAACTTTTCTAGAGAATTCATTGTCTGGTAGGTGTAGTAATGAAGTTACTTAGTTTCATGAACCATACATTTATTTCTGTCACAGTATTTATTTAACAAAAATTTAAGAAACAAAATTAAGCAGACTTATTGATTTTAGGTTAGCTGTATCACCGTGCTGTTATCACTATCAACAGGTAGGTATACGTATAAGCTGCCCCGAACAGATATAATGGAGCCTCAGGTGTACTAACAAAAGTGTGTTCCAAAGCAATTAGGAATTAATTTACTTTATCAACAGAGTTAAAACAATATAATTTTGATGACCGATTCAAGTTAACAAAAAAAGACATATTTTTGAGACAATGAGAAATAATGCAACTTTTTTAATACTATGAATAACTACATATACCGGGTGTTTGGAAAATGGTGGATTAACTCTCCGCTATGCTCTTAACAATCAACTGGTGAGTCTGGGAAAAATAGTAAAAAAAAAATCCTTCTCACATTTTGGTGGAGTTATAATGATTTTAAAATTGGTTCTTTTGCTACGTTTAACAACTAAACAACTCATTCATTATCAGAATAACTTGTAGTAAAACTTTTAGTTAATATTTTTCTCGCCCATGACCATGTTTAATTACCATTTCCGTTAGAATGCACAAAGATATGGCTGTGTTGCTTTGGTAATAATTTGATAAAATTCCATTTGACAACAATGTTTGCCTGATATAAAGCGAAGGTGGATTTCAGTCAGCATCGTTACTAAGAAACCAGAAAGTAAGCCGGAGGTATTCACGCATTAGGTGTGTACAGTGTTGCCAATTTTACTTTTATTAAACCACGTTTTTTTCGTTATCTACGTTATAAAGAATTTTTTTATTATTTTTTTGGGACTCCCGAAACCCCCGTATATAACGTACTGAAGAGTTAATCCGCCATTTTCCAGGCAGCCGGTAAATATACACAACATACACAATATTTTATAATTTACACGTGAGGATTTATCTTCAATTTTTGATTATATAAGAATTTTGATTTTTGATGAGATTCCAATAACTATTGACAGACTGGTCTATAAACGTTGCATTTAAAAACCAAATTAATTAAAAATCTATTCATTTGATGTTCTTTAAAATTACCTTAAATCATAAATATTATCACAAAAAAACAAGATTACTCACTGAGAATATCTGATCTTTAAAAATAAAAAAATCTACAGGGTCCTTAAAATCCTTGAAATTAGCTGTAAATTAATAGCGACAACATTTCAAGGTAATGATCTACTCTTTTTGTCGGGGTGTCTTTACCATAGTGATGATATTAAATAAACAATGGAAACAAAATAACGAAATGTCTATAATGATTACTGTGATATGTGTTCTATTCTGCATAGAATATCCTTTGCGTTACCCTTTCAGATGCCAGCCAGACAATAATGTATCTGGGAGGCTTAATCAACGTTTGAGAGACTGGGAATATTGCACAAGTGATTGGTAACCACAAGAAAGGCCGTCCCCGAACAACAAGGACACCAATAGCAGAAGAACAAGTCATAGACATTTTTGAAAATCAACCCCGACGAAGACAAAAGCAGTTGCTTAAGATGTTGGAATTCACTTTATATTAGTGCCAAAAATTTTAAAGAAAGAAAAATTGCATCCATACCATTTTACAAAAGTCTAAGCTTTAACACAGAGATTTGCAACCCCGAATGGAATTTTGTCATTGGCTGTTCGGGGAATATGAAAGAGACAACCATTTTATAAAAAACATATTATGGGCTGATAAGTCTACTCTCACGTGGGAAATGCCCAAACGTTGTAGTTTTTAGAGTAATATTGTCTATGCCATTTCGATTGAAACACCACCTGTTGATTTTTCTCAAAATTTACCAATTGGTAACAGCTTTCGGTTGATTGACAACGGCTTTTAGTTAGAAAATTGTCTGAATACTTATGAACCTTGCCAAATTTACGATTAACAAGTGGTGTTTCAATAGAAATGGCAAAGACTATAGTTCGTGGTCAACTGTGTCAAAAACACAACCACAATCAAAAAATATTGTACCATTGTTTCGTATCTAAGTTATCATGAACAGATACTAAACGATTTTCTGTTTAGTGCTGATATTGTCGATTTTTTTTTTCCTAAATCCATGCTGGGAGTTATTTAGTAGGTAAACAATAATGTTCTATGTAGCTTCACAACCTTACTGCAAATGAGAGCGCGAATATTTTTACAATTTGACTTTGTATTCTGTAGGCCTGTAAGAAGATGTTTCATCTTTTAGACCTTTATTGTTATGAACAGGAATATACTTTGTTTGCTTTAGCTCACCGGGGAAAATACCTTCAACAAATGATTAATTTTGACTTGTCTTTCTTAATAATCTCTCAATTTTATATCATGATGTTGGCTGAAGAAAGAGTGATGTTGGATTATCTTCTATTTTTGAGGTGCTAAATTCATTATTCCTTGTTATAGTAGTTGTTGTGAAATGTGTAATAACCTCATCAGCTATTACTTTAGGATTAGTTAATAATCTATTATGAGTACGTAGATTTCTTACTCATGAGTTTGAATCTTTACCGCTTCGCGTTTCATTGATTATTTTCCAGCATTCTCTGGTTACATTATCTGAATTTTGTAAACGTATATTGTTATAACTTCGTTTAAATTTTGATACTTCCCTTTTGAAACATTTTTTTGGTTCTCTATATCTGCTATTGTATACAGAATTGTCAATTTTTCTATTAATGCTGGACATTTCGCGTAACAGTGAATGTAGTTTTTTTATTTCTGATGTGTACCATCAAGTTTTATTACAAGTGATGTTTTTCTTACTTACAGGAAAAGATAAGTCAAAATAACATAGGAGGGAGGTCTAAAAGCTAGTAAATATTTCGCCAAAAGATTCACCACTCTCTATTTTCGTACTTAAGATGCTATTCCACATTTGTTGTTGCGGTTTGAAAGCAACTAATGTAATTTAATTAAATGTGTAATGTTTATGTCGTTAATTATATTCTAAAAAGTAATTTGTGAAAAGTAATGCAGAAAATGCGACTTTTTTATAAGTAATGGATAATTATAATGCATTTACAGTAGACGCCGCTTAATATGATCACGGTTAATGTTATCAACCGCTTAGTGTGATCAATAGAGAGCGAAAAATATGCACCAAAATTTTGAGAAATATGATCATATGATATGCACCAAATTTATGCAAATATGCAGTAACTTTCTTAATATATGCAGAGATATGCAGATACATATGCTCCAAAAATTAAAAAAAAAGCGAACTAAATTTATTTATAAAATACAAAAACAGGGTTCCCGAACTTACGTTTTATTACAAAAAATACATAAATCACATTGCAAAGTGTTTAATTACATCTCAATAACTAACACATAAATCACGTTTTTAAAGATAATATTCTTATACTAAAAAATAAATATAAACAGAACAAATTAAAAAATAGTAGTAATCCACTATTTAATTACTAATTTGGTAACAATTTATTTTTAAATATTTTTCGAAATATTCTAACAAAAAGTATTTCCGGTGATTCTAAAGTAAGTATATGTATTTGTAAATAGAAAAACCGTGTACTACGTCCACAGATGTGAAAATAGTTACCGGTTTAGGGCAGGCGCGACAAAACACAGTTCGTTCTTGAAGAATAAGTTTAGGAAAAGGTTTAATCCATAAATTAATTTGAGTTATCTTCGACATGTTGATACACTTGTATCCCTTTAAATGCTTTCGATTTAAACTCGCGATGAAAAATAATAGTATAACGTCCCTTCGACCACCACTAAACGTACCACTTAACTAACGAACAAAAGTATTGGGAATGAACGGTATTTTCAAAAGTAATTAGGGCGCGAATTTACCTGGAAGGATGACTTAACACCCAGTGGTGTCTCCAAACTACCATAAAACTCAAACCTTTCGTAGTTATTTGAAGCTCAGGGCAATATTTGCAATATGATTAATAAAATTTCGTCTTTCTAGATAAATGCCGATAGAATGACAATTTTTTTTTTTTCAAATTAGCACAAAAATTGAAAAAAATGCAATTTTTTTTATAGCTGTATTCATTTTTAATTGGCATGATTCGTTCACATATTAAATATCAAGACTTATATGCAAAAAATAACGGATATGCAAATTTCATAAAATCCGCTCTCTAGTGATAAAATGGCTTGAAACGGACCCACGCAGTACCAATGCTTTACAGTTTTTCCGTTTATTGGGATCAATATCTCGCTTATTGTGATCAATCTCGAAATTCTTATTATACAAGCGGGAATTGCTTTTTTGGAGAAGTGAGACGACTGAAACTGGTATTGTGTTTTAATGAATATTCATTGCTTTCAAAAAGTACATTTGCTTATACTACTCCCTTTGTACAAACACAATCAGGGACAGTTTTGCGTAATCAGTGCGTTTTCGTCTTTTGAACGAACGAATTTTTTCTGTTTTAAATTTGAGTAGGTACTTAAGTAAATATGAGCAAGTCGAAATGACAAGATCTCAGCATATCAAAGAAGTTGGAGATGCTAAGACAGTATGACCGCTCCCATTATGGATGAGCCAGCGTAAGGTCGCGGTTACTTTAAAAATTTCTCAGCCCTTACTTAACAAACTTCTACAAGAATCAAAGGAAATCGAGTGTTCCTTTTTCATAATGGTAACCAAAATTTAAAATAAATTCCAACGTTTATGTACCTGCATCTACAGTGTAATAAACACTGTCTTGTTCATGATTTTGTTTTGTTTCGAGTTTTACTGTCTCTGCTGGTGGTTTTCGCTTATTATTATCAGTCGGTTAGTGGGATCATTGATCAATTTGTCAAGTCCCAAAGTGATCACATTAAGCAGCGTCCACTGTATTTTCAAAAATAATATAATTTATTTTCAATCACTGCTAGGAATTAGGTTTTGTAAATAGACGCGAGTTATTTTTTCAGGGCTTTTCAATTATTTTATTTAGTTTGCTTAATGGTGTTAGCTATAAGACTAATGGTACTAGCTGGTGCTAGCTCCAAACTATTAGGTGGTAGGTTCTCGTTGTCGTTAAATTATATTGAGGGGTTAGCGTTAACTTAGCCCCCTCTCCGAAAATAACCCTTTATTTTATGACTTTATTTAATAAAAACACATTTTTTAATGCATTCAGCCAGTGCTAGATTAATGGTGCCAGCTGGTGCTAAACCGAACTAACTTTTCACGGGAATTCAATAATTTCGGGGGCTACAGTTAACTTGTCCTTCCCCCCCCCCCCAAGTAAAAGACTTTTATTTCAATAATTAGATATTACTAGCTTTTTGATTGATGGTGCTAGGCTAGGTTAGAACAACGAGGTGCTAGCTTTTGAGTAAAATTCATTAACTTGGTGTTGCCAAGTTAATGGACCCCTTTTAACTCCCCTATACATAATATCGTTGTACTATTGTATCATGTATCATTCCTCATTTGCCTTTCTTTTTTGTTTGAGGAAGTCCTATTATTTCATGTTTTGCTTTTTTTAAATTCTTGTGCAAATTTTTGTGCACAAAGGAAATGTTCAACCTTTGAAGCAATTATTCTTTCGTGTATATTTTGCATGTTTAAGTGCACATTTGGCAGTTTCTCTGGCGATTACTAGCATAGCATCGATCCTGACCTTTATTCTCTATAAGTACATAATACTAATGTTATTTTATGGTGTATTAGTTATTCCATCATGATTAAAAATCCCTTGAGAGTAGAATATTGTTCCAGTGCTTCGGTCTTTGTATCGAGACATTTGGTCTGATGTATTTCTGAGCTAATGTTTATCTATTGGTCCTATACATGAAGCTAAACCGGCGCTTATGCCACTGTTAATCATCTTTTATGTACAATATCATGCATTTAGTTGCATTTGATACGGTGCCGCAATATTAATGGTTTTCCCTGCATAAACTTAATAAAGATCCGAGGCAGAATTCCGCAGTACTGAGTTTTTATTTTAAAACAAAAATCCTTGCGGTATCGATTTAGTGCTAAGATTAACAGAATATTACGTGCTTCGAGTTTCTGGGAGATTAAGATCGTTAAATTTTTTCCCTGCAAAATCGCTACTTGAGCAATCAATAAAAATGTAAACTGCTTTAACCATTCCAATTAATAAATTAAGCTTAGCTGTGGAATAAAATGGTATGTGAGCTGCACAGTTTCTTTATCGGTTCCATAAAACGGATTAAAGGATAAGATCTGTTCTCCCTAAGTATTTTCCTATAACCGTTTTACGACAGCTAAAATCTATTTCATTCTAACTCATTAAGTTTAAGTGCACATAAAGAAAGAAAAGATATGATGGGGCTCAAGCTGTACATTACTACTGCACTTGATTAAAGCGTCCCGTCAAATTCAGATTAAGGCTACTAGGTCACAATACAAAACCAACTCAGTTCTGTGTGCTGCTTTAGTCTCTTGGAAGTTTTTGTAAAACTGCAATAACGCCCACAAACATCGTTATTAATAGCGAGTTGAAACTTTCAAATAAATTGGTAAAGTTTTGCTTGACACAAACGGCTACAAACCGCATAATAAACGAATAATCAGAAGTTATTTAAGTCGTTAAGTAACCCTTTTTTCCACTGAGGTAAGAATTAGCTTTTAATATTGTATTTCATTACGGCACTGCAGTGGATTTATATTAAAACGGCAAACGCAGTCCTCACGACGTCTTTGATTTCCCTGTAGTTTTATACTTTGAGTAACCGAAATACCTCAAATTACATATTAATAATTCTGTGTGCTTGGGCATTTTGAAAGACTTTTTTAGATGAAGATACTACTGTTCCACAGAAAAACACATACACTTTGAAATGAAATTATTATTGGGAAGAGTTAATAATTGAAACACTGCTTCGCAATATAAGTTATATATACAAGACATTTAGACCAGCGACCATTATAGTCCTGTAATAGCATTCACGGTTCTTTTACACACGCAGAAGGCCAAGATAGTTTTTCGTAAGGTTAGCGTCAGGTACTTTCATATAACGTCCTTTTAAAACATTCGTCTTGTTGTCATTAATTTAGCTAATTTACCCGTGACAAAAATGCTAGATTGTCATCAGTTATTACCTAAAATAAATTTATTATGAGAAAAAAACACAATACTATTAACTAAACTGTTAGATTTTCATAGATAGCGCTGATTTAAAATAATCGTGAACGGTTAATAACAATAGACAAAATTTAGTTTCATATATTTAGTAAGCGTTTAAATGTATAGTCAGCATAGACGCATAAGTGCTTTAGTAATGGGGACAACTATTAATTCCACCATGTGTTTTTATGACCGAGAAAATGAACAAACCTACAGAATAAAAATTACCCGTTTTCATTTATTACGTTATCACATTTTTCTTTTATCCAAATATGTAAGCAATTTAAGAATTAAACTGGATAAAATTTTAATGGATTTCTTAAAAGGACGCTCCAAGTACATTCTAAGTACATTAAATACATCAGGGAATACTCAAATATATTGCGAAAACGCAAAGAACGTCAAGCTGCGTCAGCATCATAATTTTATTCGGATTAAAAAAATACGCAGCCTCCCAGTTTCATCTTTTTTAATAATTCGAATTGGAGAGAGTAGGTAAATAAATAAGGAAGGGAAAAAATCGAAATGTGGAGCTTTGTGTATTCATAACAAAATACCTAGCCACTCAGATTTAATTAACAGCTTTGTCACTCATTTATGTAAATATACATAGTTAAGTGTTTTTATAATGTCTAGACAATGTTGTCTTTAATTGTTGGCAGGTGAACGCTTGACTTAAAATGGTGAAGTTTTATAAAAGTAAAATAAAGAACGAGCTACAATATTAAACATTTATTGCTGCCGTGCACACAATGGAAAATTATCATTTAAACGAGTATGTGAAGACGCTACATCACTTATCTCACCTGCATTATACCCAAGAGTCCAATGTCGACCATACTTCCATAAGGGAAACATTCATTTAGAACTTCCCCAATAAGCAGTTCTCCTCGTGGCAAACATTGTGAATTAGTGCAATAATTGATCATCTTTGCAATATAGTTTTATCCTAGCTGCAATTTCCATATAGATTGCTGATTTATTTGTGATACAGGATCAGTCTTCGCTTTAAATGAGTCTAGCCCAGTAAGTGGATCAATTTTAAGCTCATTTCAATAGATTATTCGCGATTAGCTTTTCCATCGATTATTTGTGCTGGTTGTGTGATATCTAAATTAGATTGCTCCTTAATAATTCAGCCGAGATGAAACTCCTTAATCTTAAATTATGTTAGAGAAGGCTCCATTAAGTTAAGTGAAGGATGAGGCGAACATTGTAATGTTGACAAATTCAATTTGAGAATTAACGTAATTATGGAAAGACTGCGTCAAAAATTTCTACTTTATACTTCTGGTTTGATGGATCGCTTGCCAAACACACCCCATATAAACCGCAAGGTAAAGAAGTATGGAATTTCGATGAAGCTTATCACGCTACATCCTAGGAAAAGGCCAAATAATCCACCCGCTTGAACTAAAAATAAAAACTATAAAATTATGTAATTAAGCAGTCCAGGAAAATTAGGTAGCGAAATTTTTAATTACTATGTAATGACATAATTTCTGTTTATGTCATTAATTCATATGGTTGTAGAAATAGTACAAATTTTGTTTTTGTCGCTTTCCAGTTTTTATTAATCTAATATAATTGATGACTTTATAATGTACATATTATCATATGTACCTATTTTTTATATTTCTATTACCTATTGTTATGATATGTAGTAAGTTTCAAAACTCACATTTATTCACTGTCATTTTCTTTTTTTTTGTTAATGAACGAAAATCTGGTTACCACTTGTATTTTAATTATACAGGGTCAACTTAAATTTTACAATCTTCATTGCTACTTTGTTTCTTTGTAGCTTCTGTGTTGTTGCATTGAAGTACGTCAGTATTACACGCAGTAATAATTAACATTATGGTGTCGATGTCGGCAAGCACAACAATGAGTTGATATTCTAACCTTTGCGAAGCTTATGATAGATCTTAAATACAACTTGTTTTGTTTTTATAATAAACACATTTTCATACAATTGCATTCCCATTATTAGAACACAACTTTTTCTTATTCTTTAGGTTTTTCATAGTGTTCTCTTCTTCGACATTTTTACTTGCTATTTTAGAAATATTCAGATCTTTAACTTGTAATAATTTTATAAATTATTTTTCAATTATTGTTCATATATATTAATTTGTTACTATTGTTACTTCACTACTTCTATTTTATTATTTGTTCTTAGTCTTCATTTTCGGTTTATTTTTCTAAAATTCTTCGGTTTATATCAGAGTTTTCTCGTTACGCACGTGTTTTCAGTTGGAAATTATTTGATGTGTCTCTATACAATCCCTCCCAGCCTTCTTCAGTACAATAAGATTTTTTGTTACCTCGGTTATCTCGTGTTTTATTACTTTTTCTTCTTTTAATTTTCTTTTGTTTTAGGTTTTGTTGTATTGTTATATAAGATATGTATATTTATAATAAAACTTTTATCCATGTGTTGAAATTTCTTCTTGTAATTAATTTATATACTATACACAAATTCATGTTATATTAAATATTTGGAATTCGACTAGTTATTGGCGCTTAACCTGTATTTCTCGGTTTTCCTCTCTATTTGGTTTTTAAAGCGTGATTTACAAAAATCACCTTCAGCTGACATTAGGCAACGCTTCTTTTCAGCATCTGCTAAGCATTATGGGAAAAGGGACATATCATCGTCCATTATTTATATTCTTTTAATTTTTAGTTCTCTCATCTGTTAAATACTGTTTGACCCATCACTATTTCGGTCTAATACACTTTAGTATGTTAACTGAAGTTAACAAAGCAGAATAAAAAACTGTTCGAGGAGAATTTTAATTAATTTAGCTCTCTAATTTTCGTGGACCAATGGTTGCTTCTTATATTACTCAGAAGATCGGTTTTTGAAAAAATGAGTGATCTTCTGTATCTTTCTGTTGGAAATGTATTAAAGCTTATGGTGAGAGTGGAGTCCAAAAACCAAGGACTCGCTGAATCTATTTCAAGATTCACCACTTGGTCGTTACAATTCTGCAAGCAAGAACAGAGAATATCTTCTGTTTGTGGATCAATAAGCGTTATCAATTCTGAAACATTTTTTATTTCAGATTTCCCATCTAACTAATTTTAAGACATACCAGGGTGCTTTGACAAGCAGTACATTCCCGTCATGTTACAAACAGGTTCGCCTAAAAAAGTATTAAAAAAAAAGTTATGAGGCTTTATGAACATACCGTTCCTTCTGTAGTAGTATGGAGTGCAATTGCAATACTTTACGCACAAACGCATTCTACATTCGATTCGACAGAGATTGTAACTATAAATATGGCTATATTCTAGCCCTTCAATTTCGTTGCTAAATTTACAGTTCCTGTGTGATGGTGATAAATATTTCAAATCGTCATCACTAACTATATCCAGTATGTTTAGAGAAGAGAGCAATATTAGAGTATCTGTTGCACGGAAGTAATGAGATGTAATATCAATCATATCGGTTGGAGTTGTTACAAAGAGCTGAAAATGTCACAATTGTAATAAATTTTACACTATGAAGATAAAAAGGCAAATATATGTACGTCTGTAAAAGTAAAACTAAATGTGTCAAATATTGCTTTTGCTCATTTTAAGAATTTTTAAAACTTGTTAATAGTGAAAAAGCTTGAAACAAAAGTTGCAATTCAACTAAACATTTATATTTAATAAAGATTATTTGATAGATTCGATTTTCTGTTAACATCGGTTCGAGCAGGGTATTATTAATATTTTGAATAATGCAGATGCTGTAGAAAAATTATACATAGTATGTCATGAGCTCCCGTGAGTGTCCATTTGGCATTAAAAGATTGGCAATAGCTGACTAATTCAAAAATGCATAATTGCGTTAGAATGACTCTTGCAATAAGTGGGTAGACATCTAAATTTTTTTTTTACTAAAATGCACGACATATAAAGTAACAATACTCCATAGAACAACTCTTATACAATTTGTTAAACATGCTATAATCAAGTAAAAAAACTATCAAAATGATACCAGTCGGCTTTTTTAAAACAAAGACAAAAATAGTGCATTGTTAAAAATTGTACTGCATTATAAGAATCTGTGCAAATAAGCAAAAATAGTTTTTTGATATGGAAAGGAAAGAATGAATGAACTATATAAATTAAAACTTTACCAAATAATGCTTATAAATTTTTTTCTGATTAAGTAAAATTTCCTTTTCCTTGTAGTTTCTTGTAATACTTTGAAAAGTAGAATTAAACGTAACGTTATTAATCAAACTTCTAAAATAATGTCTGTTTAGCTTAATGAAATCAATGATTTCGGAATGTTATCTAACTCTATGTCAAAATAAATTGATAATTCCGAATGAAAACAATGACAGACACCAAACTCTGTCATTATGAGCGAATATCTATCCTCTACATTTTTTGGCCAGTTAGTTTCCACAGCGCCTCTCGTGTTCTTCTTGTCAGAATCAGACGAAATTCTCCCTGAAATAATGTTTGCCACTTCTAAGTAGAGGTGGGCAGGTACAATATCCACTTTCGAACCATTAGCATATTTTTCTAAACTTGAGTACGTTAAGTAAGTATTAAACATCAAATCGTTAACATATTCTTCTATATCTTGCTCATTGAAAGAAATATTTCGCTCACTACAATAGTTTATATTAAGTGTATGCACTAATAATAGCCTTGGTTACAACTTTAAATAAGGAATCAATTTTTTTTTTAAATTTAGGTCCATATCCCCCAAACATATTATAACGCTTGGAAATTCGACCAACCAATTAAAAAAATCTTTTTCCACGGTTATGACAACGGGACGTTCATCGTATCGACGCCAAGCTTGCAATGTTTGCTGAATTGCACCAGACAACCCGGCAACCAGTAACACAATCCATAAAAATCTGTCGCGAAAATTTGATTAAAGTGAAAATTCAGAAGCGTTTGCAATCCATCACTTGCCTTTCAAAGAGAAGACGTTTACTTCGCACCACATGAATTAGACCATTCATAGAAGCAATGCTAAAAGTAAAAATTATGTGATCTTGCAAAGATTGCACAAATCTTTTCCGCCTGCATGGTTTCGGTTTACGAAAATTGCGATACATTGTCACAAATGATTCATTGTGAGGGTTTTTCACTTTTTATACGGATTAAATTTGCTTCAATAAATTATCGTTGCGGCTTGTTATATAAATAAATAATGACGTGCCGTGATTTCATTAAAAATCACGCGAAATCAATAATGTAAGCCGTGCTGGCAGAATATTAATGTTTTATTATAGATATAGCATGCAGTAATAAGTCTCACTCATCTAGGCCTGTTAATTATTAAATCGTGCTTTGTACTGTTACGAGCTGTATCTAGTCTATACACCCAAAGAGATAATGTATCTAGCTATGATTATTTGCACAGGAATAGAGATGTATTTTAGTGTTAGTCATTTACGACTTAAAGGAAAACAAGCCAAATTAAGTGTTTGTTTAAACCATACCTAATATAATGATCCATATTTTACTCATTGCTGTGAAAGAAATATTTAATACTAGCTGACCCCGTGAACTTCGTTTCACCTACAATTTAATTTTGAATCTGCAAAATCGAATGCTTTGAAATCTTCCAGATGTTTTAAACATATGATAAGCATAATAAATTTTTATTCAAAATATATTTACTTATCCCCTTCAAAAAATTGATGACGTCAGTCCAAAATTTTGCCAAATGAATCCTATCTAAAATGTCCAAAATAGGATGAGACTATACTTGTGATTTATCATTCCATTCATATTTTTTAGTTTTGCTTACAGGGGGTGTCTCAAAAAAATTAATCACTGAGTCAATTTATTTTATTAATTGAATCAAGAATTGCAAAACTGAATTTTGAAATATTGCAGAGGTTTTGAAGTTACTGTTTGACATAGTAGGTTTTCAATCAAAATATATCTGTTTATCAAGCCCAAAAACTTGAAGACGTCATCTCAAGATTTTGCCGAATAGATTCTATCTAAAATGTGGAAAATATCATCAGTATATTTTCGTAATTTATCATTGCATTCATATTCTTTAGATTTGCTTTTACAGTGACTCAAAAAAATATATGGATCAGTCAATTTATTTTAGTGAATAACTCAAGAGTTGCAAAAATGAATACTTTGAGATCTTGCAGACGTTTTAAAGTTATTGTAAGCATGGTAAATTGTTAAGAATATTTATTTATTGCCCCCAAAAAATTGATGGAATGGCTCACTCGATTTTCGCAGATAATTTTGGGAATACAATACAGTTATTTTTAGTATTACACTGCACCAATCCAAGGTGGTATACGTGTTGATCGTAAATGTTGATTAGGTCATCACAAAATTGTGTGAAGAAAAGACTCAACTCGAAAATGCTGAATATGTTTCATTATACTTTTGGTGCGAAGGAAGTTCTGTCGAAACAACGTTCGATCAATTTTTTCAGAATGGTTGATATAAATAAAAAAATAATATAAATGCTCATACTCGAAATACGAAGTATCTACTCGAATATCACATCAAAATATTTCTAGTTTTTCTACATGATGCTAATACTTCAGTAGGTAACAGTTGATGCTCAAGTAGCATCTCGATACAACAAAAAAGGACAACAGTGACAGCGTTCAACCATCAAAGCAAAAATCGAGTCACCAAAATATAAGTTAGTATGGGGTAGACACCTTGAGATGGGAATCGCTATGGCCAATGTTAGAAAAAACGCACTGCAAAATTAATGCATAAATAAAAGTTAATTACCTGAAAAGTTTTCGATATTCCTGCTCCTAATGTGTTTTTCAAACTGAATGCACCTTTTGACGACGTTCCACGTTCATGAAAGTCGCCATGTTTAGTCAAAATTCGCTCTTACAACGATCCTACTCGTTTTCTAAGCTGCTTTACAGACAGCTCAGTTATTTGCCACGCCGATCTTCATTTTTAGATTAAATGCTCACAAAACGCGTAGATGTTCAATTTGTGTTCGGGGAGATACAATGTTTCCAAGTAGGTACTCAGTACATAGAGTAGATGCTCAGGTATATAAGAGTAATAATGAAGTAGGTACTTCGTACTTCGAATATTAGTTTCTACTCAGATTTATTCATTTTATTCATGTTGATTATGAGCACAACGCTGTTCAACTTCCATATCCGAATTACCCATGAAATAAAGCATTGCGGTTTGCACCTGAGGTAGTTTGTCGCACATTTGATTGACTTCGTGGACCTATGTGAGGCTGTCGTCTTCTCGGCATTTTAATGAACTTCATAAAACGACACAGAATTATTTTCACAGTCAATCAAATCTGTAAATTTTGTCTTGAGAATTTTAAAATATTGAAAACTTCAAATTAAATCCTCGAATAACGGTAAAGTTTGAGGTTTTGTCGAAACCAACAAAGTGAATATAGGTAAATAGAATGGCAGATCAAAATTAATAAGAAACTTTCGCAATGTGTAATTAAATTCACTTTAACCAAGACTTTTCTAAAAATAAACGACGTTTTTTTTACGAAAAACAAAGAACGATTTGAAATGCAATATACTTTTCACAATCGCACGGAAGAAATAGTTTTGTATGACACGTCAGTTAGACGACAGGTGCGTCAGAAATGCCAACTATTGAAATTAATTCGAAGTGGCGATTCCCATACAAAATTTTTAAAAGATTTTTTTTATTTTTTAACTGTTCTCTTAAGTTTTCCTTATTTTTTTTATTTATAAACCATCCCCGTAATATAAAAAATTCTTCAAATCGGTCAAGCCGTTTTTGAGTCTTAGCGAGACTAACAGGAACAGCAATTGATTTTTATTATATAGACGATTAAAAAATGGGGGTTGGTGGTAAAAAGGTGAAAATTTAGGGTTATGTGTATTTTTTGATGCCAATTCTTAAAAAAATAAAAATAAAAAATTTTGTCCAAAAAATAGACCAAAATTTTTTTGGGTGGGCCACCCTTATCACTTAGGGGTTTAAAAAATAGTTTACAACCTATTCTCAGACCTACCGAATATACATAAAAAATTTCATACAAATCGGTCAACCCATTTCGGAGAAGTTCGGTTACAAACACTGTGACGCGAGAATTTTACACATAATGCATTATTATTTTAGAACAAATTTCATTACCATAAAAAAGGTTATACTGACTCGACCTTAAAAGATAGACATATGCTGTCGCGGACTTTTCTTTAGAACTTTTAGAGGGGAACAATTTCGTCATACATGATTTTTACGTAACTTTAATCGTTTAAGCAGCGTAAGCAACGGAAGCTCTCAAAGGAGGAATAATTTTCCCGTTTTTCCGAATTTTTCATTGCTACTTCGCTCCTAATGATCATAGCGTGATGGTATATAGCCTATATGTAGATATGATACATAGACTATCCAACACAAAAAGATTTTTTGAATTTGAACCAGTAGTTTCTGAGATTAACGTGTTCAAATAAACAAAAGCTTCAGCTTTATTATATAAGTATAGAAGATATTCAATGTGTAATTATTATTTATTTAAAATCAAATCTAAATAAGTAATATTATTGACGACGATGACAAAGATTAAGCTAAAGTGGAACTCATTTAACGAAGTTCATGACAATTTTAAAGTAATACTTATAGATAAAGAATCTTAAATTAATTACTGTGTTTATTTCGGAGACTACCTATTTCTTCAAAATATTTCCAAAAAATACATACCGTCACATGACAGGTGACAAACGACTAACAAAAAGGAAAGAGAACTTTCTATTTTCGTAATGACGAGGTAGAGAAAGAAAACATAAAATAATTCAAAATGGTCATATTTAAATGAGATGAAATCAGCCACATTATTGTATGCTATGACAAGTTTAAGGAAACTTGACCGAGAATTAAACTGCGTCCAATATAACAATCAAAGAACAAATAATGACAACTTTAACAAGCACACACTTACTTCCAAACTGTTAGAAAAGAAAAAACCGTACTCTGATATTCCTTAGAGACTCGTCGGAGAACTCAAAATTTGCTGTAACAATCTTTCAAAAATTATGTTTTAAGACCCCAGGTAAAAAGAAAAATACTTACAATTAAGGTAGTTCCTACAATAACTTCCAGTCAGTTTGAAGGATGATCATGATAACCAAAGATACTATATTTCTAGATTAACCAAAAATTGGTCGAAAGTTGTTTCGACACAACTTCCCTCGCTCCTGAAGAACAGTGAAACATATCCAGCATTTTCGGGTTGAGTTTTTTCTTTACAGAATTTTGTGATGACGTCATCAACATTTTTGCAAGGACACGTATATCATCTTGAATTGGTGCAGTGTTATACTAAAAATAATAGTATCGTATTCCTAAGATTTTCTGGTAAAATGGAGTGAGCCGTTCCTGATTTAAAAATAAAATAAAAAATATTAATGCAGTGATCAATCAGAAGTAAAAACTCATTAAACTCATCATAATTTGCACGTTTTGGGTAGAATTTATTCGACAAAATTTTGAGATGACGTCATCATTTTTTTGCGGGAGAATAAACAGATATATTTTGATTAACAATTTATCATGCTCACAATAAATTTAAAACGTCAGCAAGATTTCAAAGCTTTTGGTTTTGTAGTTCCTGACTAAATCAATAAAATACACTCACTCATTCATTAATTGTTTTGAGTCACCCTGTATAAGTAAATCAAAAAAATATTAATGGAATGATAAATCACAGATGTAGGACTCATCATATTTTGGACATTTTAGATGGGATTTATTCCGCAAAATTTTGAGCTGACGTCATCTATCTTTTGGACGGGATAAGCAAATATATTTTGATTAAACGATTATCATGTTTATCATAACTTTAAAACATCTGCATGTGATGACGTTACTTCAAAATTGTATGCCGTAAATGGGTTTTAAATTGTGTAAAATAACATAGTCCTAGAACTCCTACACACCCTGTTGAGTTTTTTCCAGGAACGTCCAGATTTTTGGAAAAAAAATTAAAATAATAAAACAATATTTTTCGATTTAAATTTGAATCTGCAAAACCGAATGCCTTGAAATCTTGCAGCTAGCGGCCTCTATTTAAACCCATACTTCTGCGATCGAGGTCTTTCTCGAATATCCGCTTCCAGGGATTTCGAATGCCGCTCGACAGTGTCAGCAACGATGAGTCACCCGTCATTGCCGTATAAACCACAAAGCTCTCGACGGCAAATAGGCGTCATCCCGGGCGTATGGGTTTCTTTCGTGATACTGCCCCCTCCTTAGTTCTGATCGTCCCGATCAGAAATGTCAACGGTGTCACTTTTATATTTCATGAGACGGTCTAAATGAACAATCTTCATTTTCGTCATCCGCCCTCGTCGAATTCTTATTGATTCTCCTCACGATATTATATGGACCTTCCCAGTCTGGTAACAACTTCGGGCAACGACCTTTCCTTCTTCGGGGATTATAAAGCCATACCAAATCCCCTGCCTGGAATTCTACTGAGTTATCCTTAAGGTCGTAATATGTTTTCATTCTGTCACTCGCCACCCGGATCTTGTGGCGCACCGTTTCGTTAAGGCCCAGCAGCTTCTTCTTCAAGTCATCGACCTACTCTATGACCTCTTTTGGTTCTTCACTCGGAGAACCGAACATGTTGTCACAAGGCAGACGAAGTTATCTTCCGAAAACTATGCGCGCCGGTGTGTGACTCGTCGTGTCATGGACAGCTGACCGATAAGCCAGTAGGAACAGTGGAACGTGTCGATCCCAATCTTTCTGATATTCGGCCACCACCTTCGAAAGATGTTCTTCCATGGTACGATTGAACCGTTCTACCATTCCATCTGACTGTGGATGCAAGAGCGTAGTTCGTGTCTTTCGTATCCCTTGGACTTTGGAATAGGTTTGACTCGAAGTTTCTGCCTTAGCCCGAATATAATTCCATTGGGATCCCAAATCTGCTGATCCAGTTGTCAGCATTGTTGCAATCGTCGTGGCCTCTTGGTTCGGTATGGCATAAGCTTCGGGCCATTTGCTGAAGTAATCGCTGACGACCATTAGATACTTATTCCCATCCTCGGTCACCGGGAAAGGACGTGCTAGATCCACTGCAATTCTTTCGAAAGGCAAACCGACGTTGCATTGTTGGATCGGTCCTCTCGCAAGTGTTCGGTCCCTTGACCGCCGCACAGGTCATACATTTCTTCTCGGCAACGGACCCAGTAACATCTCTCCCTAACTTGAGAAAGCGTCTTGTTGATTCCGAAACGAGCACCAGAACCAGCGTTGTGCATTTCTCGACATATTTCTTTGGTTCTAATAGCCGGAACCACCAACGTCATGGTGGTATGTTTCCCATCCGGAGTCCCTCAGGCTCGCTTAAGCAATCCATTCTCGACACGCAGGGCGTCCCACTGAGCCCATAACGCCTTGAAAGAGGGTGACTCGTCTGATATTACCGACCAAGTTGGTCGTTCTGCCCCATCTTCTTTCCAATGGAGCAACAGCCCGATGTCAACGTCCTCCTCTTGGTCTTTTCTAAGCTACGCTGTAGTCCATTCATCCTCTTCTACGACTGCTGTCCTTCCACAGTTTAACGACATTTCACGCTGCTCAATTTTGTCGCAGTATTTGCAGTTCTTACACGGTCTTCTCGACTAGAAGTCCGCATTATTGAGAAGCTTACCAATCCTGTGTCAAATTTTGGTATGATACTGTTGGAGTGGTTCAAGCCATCTAGCCGCTTGTCCCTCGGGATTCTTCATCTGAAGGAGCCATGTAAGGGCTGCATGATCGGTTCTAAACAGAAATTCCCGTCTATACAGATATTTGTGGAAATGTTCTCAGGTTTCGATAACAAGTTTCGATGTGAAGTATTCGATGACTTTTTCTTCCTTGTCCTACACCTGTGACAATACGGCACCTATTCCGATGTTACTCGCGTCCGTGTCCAAAATGAACATTTCCGATGATTGAGGATAGGACAAAATAGGACTAGAACATAGTGCGTTCTTCAGTCTTTTAAAGGCTGCTTTACATTCAGCAGTCCAATTAAACTGAGACTTCAAATCCGCCAGCCGTTGCAGAGGAGCAGCAATATCAGCAAACCCGTTGACAAACCTTCTGTAGTACGTACACAACTCCGAAATTCGTGTTTATCTCTTAGTCTTGGCTAATCGCGAATCGCATTGATCTTTGTTCCCGTAGTCTGATCCCGTTTGCTGCAACAGTATGCCCCAGAAATTCTACTTCTTCTTGGAAGAGGAGGCAGTTCTTCGGTTTCAACTTCGAATCTGCCTCCCTTCATTCAGCTAAATACTTAATTCTTCCAAATTGGTCAAGTGCTACGCAAATGTCTTTCCCATTATCATGATGTCGTCTAAATAAACCAAACATGTTTTCCATGTTAGCCCTCGTAATATTATCTCCATTACTCTCTCAAAAGTAGCCGGAGCATTGCACAGTCCAAAAGGCATAAATTGATACAAGCCGCTTCCGGCAGAAAAAGCGGTGATTCCCTTATTTTCTGGATGAATACCAACTTGCCAGTAGTGGTTTTTTAGGTCTAACGTGGAAAACCAGGCGAATCCTGATAATGTTATGAACGTGACTCTTCAGATGGAAACATTCCACTGTGTTCCTGCAGAAACTCTCTTGCTACTCACATTCCGTTGAGGATCGGTTAGATGACCAAGCTCTAGGACATGAATTTCTAAGTTGCTTTTTCTTTCTTCACCAGTGTTATCAGAAAATCCTTCGTTTTGATGAACTATCTTCATGACTGGTTCACAGACGGCAAGAACCTCCCCACTCTTGATGTTCCTGGGTTTGGGAAAAACATTTGTGACGCGTACAGGTATGTTATTTTCCGTATTGATTAAAGCACTAGCAATCAAGATTCTTCTTGGGGGTGTGCGGTGATTGAATAATGCCGAGGACAAATTCGTGTGTGATGTCTGCTCTAACTGGAACAATCGTTTCTGGATTCCCTCTAACTTTCACATTCTGGCACGCGATCAATCTTACAGGCTTGGATTCAATAATGGCGGCTAATCAAATCCATTCCCAGAATGAAGTCATCTTCGATGCCAGCCACGAGTGCGCGATATCTTATCTTCAACGGACCAATGTAGATTTCTACTTCTGCCTGGCCCATGATTGGCGCCGATTCTCCAGTCACTGTCTTTAATCTGATTGTTTCGGATGAAGTCGCTAGGTCTTTAGCTCTCACGAGTCCTCAGCGCCAGCATCAATCGTGATTGCTGTAGGAGTTCCATTAATCTTCCCCGGTATAGTTGGACTACTGCCTCTGATGAAGCTTCCTATCTTCACTTCCTTGGGGGCCTTATTCACACCAGCCAGCACATCCCCTAAAGTACTGGCTGTTTTTAGTTTTCCTGCACATCCGTTGAGACGATCTCTGCTGTCTGCTTCTCCTCGGAGCTGGTGATCGAGCACGACAATTGCGTTTGACATGTCCTTGGCGCCCACACTTGTAGCATTCTAGATTTCTCTTAAGAGGCATACCATTCTCTAATCCTTGAGATATACCATCCATTGGTTGTGACAGTTTTTCCAGTATCTTCTTTATTCCGTCGTTTTCTTCCATCGCTAGTTCTGCCACTCTGCTTTGTGGCAGGTTCTTGAAGAACTGTACGCCGCCTAACTTCCAGCCTACGAATTAAGGCCTCGGATGATGTCTGATACCTTGATAGTTGTAGGACCTTCTTAACTTCAACTTCGCGAATACCATTTACGAAAGTTTCTGTCGCAAGCCTGTGTTGAAAATTTGGTGGTGCGTCGGAGAATGCAAGACGTACCAGTCTCTTGACATCTGCTTCAAATTCCTAAAGGGATTTTCCAACTTTCTGGGTTCTTGTTTTCACTTGGCTTGCAAAAACGTGTCTCAGATGTTCATCCACAAATCGAAGTTCCAGAGCAGCAGTTAGGGCACTGTCGCATCTGTTTCTATCTTCTTCAGACAGAGTTTAGAGTGTCTCGCAAACCAACGCTGTAGCTTTTTGTTCTTCTTCTCAGAGATTTGCCGTCGCTGCTGCTTCGAACTGCTTCTTGTATGATGCCCAAGGTGGCTGACCATCATGGTAGAATTGTTCTGTGGGGCGTCATCAGCATCACATTACATGGGCTAGCTGCTGCTGCATTTCTCATTATCTTCTCGAATTTCTTCATTTTGTTCGCCACCCTATCTTCCATTCCACTGACTTTTCTAACCAAGGGCCCAATTCCAAGTTGGCCGACGCAACTCACCACTTTGCGCCACCGATTTGCGCCAACAGTTATGGTGCATATTCAAATTCAAAATTTCCATTAATGCAACGAAGTTGCAACAACGACATCTTAGCTCTCTCGGTAATTTTTTTCGTTTCGACCTCACCTTCACTATAATTTTCGGATAAAATAACAGCAACACCCGCTAAAACTTGACAGACGACCGCCATTTTTGGAGATAAATTGCACTACCTAGTAGAGGTGCCGTAACTCGATGGTGCAAATTGGAATGGAAAATTCGACACAAGTGTGTTTGTTTATTCCGTCACCCTTGGCAACTAGCATTTGATACCCAAATCGGCATTATAAAGTGGCGCTGCACCAATGACTTGCGCCGTGGCAACTGGCCAACTTGGAATTGGTCCCTAAGGGGTCCTATTTTGAGAAGATCACTCAAACCAAACTAACTTCTACGTGACATTCTTTCGATGTATATATAAACATAAGTAAACACTTGAGCTTCAGATTGCTATTACGTAGTTACTGCTGAAGGATAAGGAGTGTTATTTATGCCTCTGGTTTTTACTTTACAGGGGCTATCACAAAACGAAAATCGTAAAATCTAATTTTATCATTTTTTAAACAGCTCATTTTTTAGATTTGCTTACAAAAATTAATAGATCAGTCATATTTTATTAAATAAATCAAGAATTGTAAAACTGAATACTTTGAGATCTTGCAGACGTTTTAAAGTTATTGTAACCATGGTAAATTTTTAATCAAAATCTATGTGTGTATTCCCCCCAAAAAATTTATGACGTCATCTCAAAATTTTTCCGAATAAATTCTACCCAAAATGTGCAAAATATGATGAGTTTTTACTTGTGATTTATCACCGCATTCATATTTTTTAGACTTGCTTAAACAGATGGCTCAAAAAAATTAATGAATAAGACAATTTATTTTATTTATTAAATCAATAACGGCCTAGTCCATTTTCCCAGAAAATTTTGGGAGTACAACACTGTTATTTTTAGTATTACACTCCACCAATCCAAGTTGATATACGTGTCCTTGCAAAAATGTTGATGACGTCATCACAAAATTGTGTAAAGGAAAAACTCAACTCAAAAATGCTGGATATGTTTCATTGTACTTCAGGAGCAAGGGAGGTTTTGTCGAAACAAGTTTCGGCTATTTTTCTTTTTCTTTTTGATATAATAATATACCTGGTTTTATTATCCGCTACAATTTACATGCTGTGACAATTTACATAGGCTGGGGAAAACTAGTGGATTAATTCCGGCTATAGCTTACATATGCCCCATCGACCGTGTTCAAACTTTCGAATTGACAGTAATCTGACAAAACGATAATTCTATCAAAAAAAAATCTTCAAAAATCCATGGTGTTTTTATTACACTCTCAGTATAATGACTCTGTTTACAGCAGCTTTTAATGAACTTGACCTTGTTAAAAAGGGACAGTTTATTTTTACGCAAACAACGAATCCCAATAAAGAAAAACAACTAGGATTTTATTATTATAAAATCAACACCATTTTGTACACATACCTGTAGCGAATGTTTTAGATTTTATCTTTTCGAAAAAGCTTCGCTATTAATTGAAATATCAGTACAAGGCAGTTCAACCAAATTATTTAATTGTTAAAATACAAAAGTATAAAAATTGTATGAAAGAAGAAAACATTTTTATGGATTAAAGTATTGTTTCGCTCAGCATTTTCGCGGATCTTCACCTTTACAAAAAGCAGTCTTACTAAATTTAACTATAAAATTTTATTAAAAAGCTATCGATGTCACTCGAATCTACTAAGAAATAAACTCAATTAAAAATAACTGCGAATGGGCTTAAAGTACACGTTATGTTCCGAAAACAACAATTTTGGAGAAAAGGAATTTTTACGTATAACGGGTGATCATTATTTATTTAAATTGGGTCAGCCTTGACTTTTAATCTGCAGGTCGCTGATAAACTGGTACTGTCAAATCAAATGGCAATAATGTAAACTCAAAAGTAGTGATTATAAAGGTAGAGTTTCAAAATGCGCCCCTTCCTCCTGTGACATAGAGTGGCGGCCAAAATAAAGCAGGACACCTCTTGAAAGGATGTTTGCAAGAAATTTAGTTGTGTAAACTGGACTTCATTGAATATATAATCATTAACAATGACATTTAAACGTCAATACAGATTTGAAAGTTACACTGAGGAAAGGAAACTGTCCTACTTTATTTTGGCCGCCCTGTATATATGCACAACGTCCGATCCATTAAAAATGCCGCCGCTTTAGACACCACAATTATCCGTTACATACAGGTACAGTACATCTTTTTAAAAAGGGGCGATAGGGATTCCCATGTTAAATTTTAGACCTCATGTTTACTTGTATTAGGGTAAAAACTCGCAGATGATTTTTGCGGTGGAAATAGCCTTAGGGTTCTACTTTAATTTTCACTACCGCTTTGTCAGTAAATTGTTAATTTGTGTTTCAAGAAGTAAAAGTTATTTTGGCTAAAAAGTTTAGGTACATCATAGAAGTTCTTGACTTGTCACTTTTTACAGGATAATTCTAATTTAATCGTTAAACACATTTACTGCAGTTTTTATAAAAGAAACGGAGTGATGGAATTCAAATATAAATGAAGGAAATAAAAGATAAATTCACTGAAACTGCGTTTTTGATGTCCACGATCTAGTAAAATCTACCATAAAATTTTTGAATTGTGCTCTTATCAGGTATGACACGATGTAGAAAGGTTGTAGCAAAATTTTGCGCGATGTTTCTTGTCGAGAAGCCTTTCATGTTTTCAATGACACTTTCCACTTTTTCTTTAACTGTGTCTTAACGAATTTTTGTCAGTAAAATCCAGTAATCGAAGGAGTAGTCAGGTAAAGGTCTGTTTATACTTGGCTGTTTTTTTGAGAAATTTCCTTTAATTTAAAGTATAACCTTTAAAAAAATCGACAAAAGGTGACGTAAATTACATCCAGTAAAAATTTCAACTTTGAATCTTTACTCAAACATGAGTTAACATAGGGTATAAAATTTAACGTAGAAACCCGTATGGCATTTTAAAAAGATGTACTGTATATATTTTAAAAACCAGACATATAATTAATTATGTTTATATTAATATTTTAATAGGGTAATTCTTTTGAAACGAAGGTTTGTTACTAAATTGATTAAGAAACATTGTTTTGATAATCATACATTTTTAATTGTCACAAAAAATATAACTGTTATCCAAATCTGGAATAAAATCCGTTATTATCCGTGTGGTACTGACAAATTTAACTATCAAACTATAAATGAATTTCAACAGTTTTGCTGTCATTTCCTCAGCTGATGACAACGAGTTTTTAAAACTTCCCGACAGTTTGTTGAAATTTTTGGTTTCGTAGGAATACGCATCGTTCCAAAATTTTATAGACAGACATGTGACATGTAGGTACGAAGTTTATGAAACAAATAGTTGAGATTACTGGCACAGATTACTGGTTTTTGAAAAGTTATAGGATCCGTACCAAACAGTAACTTTTAAACTCTCTGCTATATATCCGTGTGCTCCCTTTGAACAACAATTGCATTAAAGTTGTATCGAAATGACTTAGTTCAGTATTTTAAAAACAGAACCGTTAAAACAGGATTAAGAAGACAAGAATACGTATTATTAGTCAAAAAAAATCCATAACTGAAAAGGAGAATAACTTTATAAAATTTAATAATTTTAGTATCGAATAATTTATTTATGTTGGTAGCATACAATACTAAGTAGGAAAATACAAAAGCATTAAAAAGACATATCCCAGATGTAAAAAGCACTGATTTGCAGTTGATAACATGGGAAAATCGCGTTGCATTGCTTCTGAGTGCTCTCCTGAAAAAAAAAGAAAAAATAAAATATTTTGTAGACATATATATATACAGCATCGTAAATCACTTCGAAGTGGGATATTCTACAAAACTGATTACAATAGTTAAGTTTTTGTCATTGTGTCCTTTGTATAGTAACGTTCAATCAACCTTTGCACTTAGGGTCGCCCCTCTGCCATTATTCACTTTTGTCTTCCTGTTCCAACACATTTAGTGTCATGACTGATAAAGCTCGATTGAAAAAAGCGGCATTTTATTTTTACTGAATACAACAATTTAGTAATTACAGGTTACATTTCGTTCCGTTAACTAATCTTTCTGAAAGGGCTGATTGAACGACATTAAATTAGAGGAAACGAGACTTACTTTCAGCCACAAACAGTTTGACCGAATAGGGTTTCACCGACATTTGTAGGCAAGTATATTGTCCGCTGTCCCTCCACGATACCTTTGAAATCTTGAGTACGCCAATCACTTTCTGAGTCATTTCTCCGTAGAGGGTTCTCATGGAAATATGAGGGTCTGTCGTCTGGAACGGCAGAATTGATTAAGAAATTGGCAAGAGCGAATGTGCAATTAAGTCGAGAAGTTAGTTAACTACTAAAAAACGACTATGGGAATTGAAGGAAAATGCTAGTCAAAGTGGAACATCTACTAGCGATAGAATCCGAGTGAATAATATAACTGTCCGAGTTTATTTGCCAATTTTAAGTGACGTCGAATATAATACACTGCATTAAATATCAATCTCGAACTAGAGTTAACGCAGATGAGAAACAATTTCCTTATTATGCAACAATTTGCCGTTTGCTCGAACTTAGAGGTAACTGGTAATTTTGGGAATGTATTGTTCTATGCAACAGCAAATTGTGTTCCTCTACTGAATTCCAAAGTTGTTTCGCAAGGTGGGGTTACGCTAGGGATCGAAGTAGTAAATCCCACTCGTGTCGTGAAATAAAATAAAAAGAATGCTAACTTCAAAGAGTAGTTCTTTGTTGTCGTGCAACCACCGCACTTTCGGTTTAGCGGTCATGAAAACTCCATGCGCTCCAGATTGTGGAGATGCCACAGATAAGGGCGATATTTCACATGTGAAGGTCACTGGAGACCCATCTCGAACGTAAACTTCGCTCCGACCTTTTATTAGAGCTTGCCCAACCCATTTTGAATTAGTGTCCTCCAACTTTCGTACACCTGAAACTGAAACGATACAATTATAACGGATTTTCAGAGATCCAAGGTGCCTAAAGTACGTGAGTAACGTATACCACGATAAGATCGTTATTATGAATTTTAATTCACTTTTCAAAAACTTGCTTTATTCGTTTATTTTTTGAAATTGTACTTACAAATACACTGAAGTGTTTATCGGTCAAAAGTTAACAACTAAAGTCCTAATATATATATATAATTTTTTTAATGAGCTGTATTTTCCCTATACAACAATATCCACAGTATTTAACATTACAAAGTTAACAGTATCCTGAAAGTAAAGTTTCCCTAACTTGACATACAGAAAGTAAAGTAAGAGAAATCTTTTCATAAGATTTTAGTGGTATTAATTAGTTATATAATTTCAGGCTTTAGTAACACGTCTTACGATGAGATTAAAACAAACAAAATCAAATAAACTCGATAAAATTCTTTGCTATCTATCGAAAGCAGAAATAAGTGTCCTGATATCTTCAGTTCCGTGTCTATCAACATCGTTGACGATACCGGTAGAAATTATAAGAGATGCAGATATTTCACAGAATATAGACTCCACACTTACTTTTTTTATTATTATTTAATACCATTTTAGAAAATTTACTAAAGTAGTCGTTCAGCAGATGAACCCTGTTACTATACCTAAGTAGCTCTAGAAGCAAAAATAATCCCTATAAATAAAGGCAAAAATAATATGGATTATAACGCTGTAGTTATAAGCAAGTAGAACTTATGAAATTATGTTTAACAATCTCGGGTTTAATTTACTCGTTCCCAACAGCAAATTAAGAAAGTGTTGAGGACTAATCACACCTTCACCCATGCAACCCGAGGTAAACTCGCAACAGAGCAGTGCGCATGCCTACGATGTATTTTGCTGATTGGTCCTCTTATGCCCATTTGCACCAACGTTAGCGGTAAGCATTGCTTAGCTAAGCAATTCTTAAAAGTAACTACTTCTTAAATTGTACAGTTGTTGCACCGTCGCCGCTTAGACTCTACTTAACCAAGTAATACTTAGTTGGGGAATTGTGTAAACGTTTCATTTCTATTGGCAACACTGACGCTTGTTTGTATAGAAACGTCAAATATTTTAGGTTAGTTTGTGCGTGTGTAGTTCGAATAGTGCTGATATTTATTTTCTCTAACGTTGGTTGGGTGTTTAATAAAAAATGGGCTTAGAAGACAGTCAAATACCAGGTCAATATTGTTCAAAACCGGGGGACGGGAAATGAATTTAGAAGAAGTTTTATAACTTTTTTTTTGGGAAATTCATAATATTAACAAATCTATGCTATATTACTTTTTAATTTGATATTTTATTACATTTCCATGTTATTACGTTTAAATTTATTTTGCTGCTTCTTTTTTATTTCAATGTCTAACTCTAAAATTCGCTTTCGCACCTATAATTCCATATTTTCTCTTCCTATTCTTGTTCAGTTGTACCTCAAATAACTGTAGTTTCTCGCTCCCCTCTGGCGCTTTTTATTGTTCATATGAAAAATAGTTATTTATGCAACTAGTGCGTAAAGTGTATATTTTTTTCACGAGATGGAAAATTTGCCGCACGAATGTCTTCCTTTAAAAAATGACACGCTACGACACTTTTTCATTTAAATGCGTGAAAAAATGAAACACTATGACACGCTTCTAGTGCCATGAAATAAACGTATCGTTTATAAACAAAAATTAATAAAAAATGTTCCACTTTTTACGAACACGAAAAAAACATGTTATTCTTTACAACAAAACATTGTAACTGTGGTACATACCTCCTTTATATTTATTTTTAAATTGCTAAGACTTTATTTTACACTTCAGATACACTTTTGAGCACTGATAATTTTTAAAATTGGAAATTTTCGATTTCATGTAATCACCAAAATTATTATCCAATAGAAATAAAGTGTTGTTCTGTTACCATGGGTACCGCACATGCGTTGTATCGTTGTGTCTCGTTAAGCATTGCTTACAAATTTAAGCCTCAGGTAATCGGGCGCTTAAATTAAAGATTTCATAGAACCCTTTAAGAAAGACTTAAACGTTGGTGCAACACATTGTTGGTTTTAAGAAATTCTTAAATTTTAAGTATCTGACTTAAACGTTAGTGCAAACGGGCATTAGTATTTATGCGTAGAAAGTTTGAAGCTTGCAAGAATTTATAATGTACAAGTAGACACATAATTTGTTAAGTATAATTCCTTAAGTATAATTCGATTCTGGACGCTTCTAAGGTAGTGGCAGTCGTCAAGGTTATAATAATTACAATAATTATTACTAAGCATGAGTCTAAATGATTAGAAACGAGGTTTTAAACCATAGATAAAGGAGCATCGTATGCGCATGTTTCAATGAGTTTTTCTTTATAAAATTGTGTAATGACTAATGAGTTCATTAACTCTTTAGCAGGAACAAAATATGTATTATATTAAGTTGTATAAGCACAAATTGATGGTAAAAACAGCAGAATATTCCGTCAATTTTAAAGAAATGAGTAAGTAGCTTTTGATTTAATCAGTAAAATAAATTGCTCAGTGCATTAATTTTTCGAAACGCCCTGTATAGGTAATTCTAGAATAGTTATTTGTATTATAAACAAGGCGTTTCGCGAAAATAAGTTAATTTGTGGGACCGAGCCGATAGTCAAGGCCTGTAAAAAAGGGGTACAAAAACATATTCTGCGCGAATGATGCACAAGATTTGTTGTGTCGACCTTAACACAAAAAATGGTCGAAAGTTGTTTCGACAGAACTTCCCTCGCTCCTGAAGTACAATGAAACATATCCAGCATTTTCGAGTTGAGTTTTTTCTTTACACAATTTTGGAATGACGTCATCAACATTTTTGCAAGGACACGTGTATCAACTTGGATAGGTGCCGTGTAATACTTAAAATAACAGTACTGTATTCCCAAATCCATTTCTGGGAAATTGGAGTGAGCCGTTCATGATTTAATCAATAAAATTGACTCATTCATTAATACAATGATAAATCACAAGTAGAAACTCATCATTTTGGGTAGAATTTATTCCGCAAAATTTTGAGATGACGTCATTAATTTTTTTGGGGGAATAAACAGATTTTGATTAACAATTTACCATGCGTACAACAACTTTAAAACGTCCGCAAGATTTCAAAGTAGTTAGTTCTGCAATTCTTGATTTATTCAACAAAATAAATTGACTAATTCATTAATTTTTTTGCGTGACCCTGTATAAGCAAATCTAAAAAATAAGGTTCTTAATTTGATTAATAAAAAATTGGTCGAAGACTATAAGTATAATCCGACAAATCCAGCCGTTTAAACAAATTATAAAATTTGATTTTACGATTTTCGTTTGGCCTATGTAAAGTAAAAACCAGAGACATAAATAACACCCCTTGTCCTTCACCACTAAGTAATAGCAGTCTGACATTCAAACGTTTATTTATGTTTATATATATCGAAAGAATGCCACGTAGAAATTAGTTTGATTTGAATGAGTTTGTCTTCTCAAAACAGGACTAAATTTAATAATTGAACTATAATCGTAGAAAATGTTCTGAATGTTGTAGTTCTTACTTTATCATTGTTAAATAAAGAAGTGCGTATTTTTCACATTTTCGAGAAAATGGGGTGATTCGTTTTTAATTTGACCAATAAAAAAATTGTGATGACGTTATCAACATAGATACTACTAGTCACAACACAAAAGAAAAGTAGTCACAGCGTATTACCGATGCAAGAAAAAGAGAAGTAAAAAGGCAAGTTCGGCATCGAACCCGCGAGGGTAGGTCGTGTGCTTCGCCGTAAGGCGCATTCTCCCCGACATTGCCACTACTCCACGGAGAATGATAGTCAGTGCTATTAATATAACGTTATTATACTGTGCATATGTTTTTGCGAAAATTTGAACGTTAAGCGAAAAAACTGAAAGCGGATTCGTATACTACAAGTATAGGAATATATTTTTGTATAACATTTAATTCATTTTAAAATACGGTTCATTGAAATGACTAGGGTGATTATCCAAATTTTGGTTAGCATTTAGCCATCTACATGAAATTTCTAACATACCTACAAAATTTGAAAACAATCGGTCCACCAGTTTCGAAGATTACGTGTCTAATAAAAATGGATAGAGACAGACAGATAGACAGACAGACAGATACACAGCCAGACAGGCAAACGGAAAGGGAGACTACTTTTTTGGTACTGTAGGGGTCATCAAACATAAAAGTGGCAATTCGTCCGATGGACTCGATTACTATGCTTCCTTAGCTTACGCTCGGAGAGTAATAAAGATTGTTTGCAAATTTCCTGGTATTTATTTCACGTTTAAGTAAACACATACAAAACAGTGGTTTATTTTGATTTAAATTTTCCTAAATTTAGGACAAAAAATAATCTTCCAAATTGCCTTGTAAAACTTTTATGACTTAAGCGCCTCAGGTCAGAACACCCTTATAAGTCAAACTGGCTATTGTATAACTTAACTCAGTTCGCAGCTCCATTATGGCAAAAATGGACAGTAATAATAATCCTTGCGGTTCGAGTCCACAAAGCTTACAACAGTCAGTTTGACTTATAAGGGCTTAAGTTGCTTAAGTCATAAAAGTTTTACAAGGTATATGTCAAATGAGTTTATTTTACACGTTATCGTAGATAATAATAAAGAATAATAATTAAAAAATTCCCTATTATTTGTGGTATGTCTTACACCTGTGACAGTAAGTTGCCTGATCAGCTTGCCTATTGAGAATTACGTGACATTGTTGATCGTTGTTTCGGATAACATATTCCGAGTTCATTCTCGTGCAATTTGCACTAATTTTCACCTCCTACCGATTTTAAATTCGACATTAAGAACATAAAACAAGTGAATTGTAAGCCTAAAAAGAGATGAGGAACTTATTCTAGAGATCTAGAACAGGTTAGTTTAAGTTGTTTTTTTTTTTTTTCAGGGAGCTACTAGAGAGTTTGATTTTTTTCACGGAGCTTTAATGGTCTTTGATTGTACTACCTTTGTTGACCATACCATTTACTGAAATTAACTGAATCGCCTGTTTCAGTGACATTTTGTTTTTATTTACGTTTGCCATTCTTGTTTGTTTTCACATACATTTGAAATTATTGCCACTTTATGACTCAATATGATAAGCATCTTCTAGTTATTTAAATGAAGCGATTTGCATTTTTTAGAGGTCTGAATTAAAGTCCACGATCCTGCCTTTCGGGAAAATGTTCGTGTTATTATAATAAAATTTACAACAGTAATCTAAAAATACAAGTCTGTTTGAAAATATGTTATTACCTGTAACCAATAATGATTCACAAAATATAAAAAAATGATCAAAGGATAATTCGCCAAAACTTCACTCACCCCTGAAGTACATCTCAACAAATCCAGATTTTTAAAAAATATATAAGATTTTATTATTTAAAGTAAAGCTAAAGAAGCGTGCTCCGCGTTTGTTCAAGTGAGTTTTTCCATTACAAAATTGATGTTGATGACGTCATCAATATTTTTACAAGGATACATATATCAATTTGGATAGATGCAGTGTACTAATAGTAACAGTACTGTATTCCCAAATTTTCGGGAAAATGGGGTGAGTCGTTCTTAATTTAATCAATACAATAAATTGCCTAATTTTAATTTGTTTGTGGCCCTGTAATTCTAAAAACTGTGATTGCATTGATAAACTACAAGTATAGAGTCATAATATTTTGTATATTTCAGAGAGGATTTATTCGGCAAAATTTTGAGATGTCATAAATTTTTTCGGAAAAGATAAAAGAAATATTTATTAGACAGGCACCACTTGGCTTGGTGTAACAGGCAATATTTTGGATGTACATATGTAGTCTAAATAAATAAAGATAAACGAATAAATTTTGATTAACAATTCAACATGCTTAATTGCCTACAATAACCTTACAACGTTTGTGTGATTTCAGAGCATTCGGTTTAGCAGTTTCAAGATGAAATTGCAAAATGTTGTTGTATAATTTTGATTCTTTTACCAAAAATATGAGTAAGTGCAGGCATATCCTATTTTATAAAATTAAAAACAAACTTTCTATTACTCTCGATTACTATATTTTCTTAGCTTACGATCAGGACGGCAATATGAAAACATTATGTATTGTGCAATACACAATGGATTATGTTAACCAATGGTAATTATTATCAATGTTAGTTATCATCTTTGTCGCCTGTATAAACAAGTAATAACTTTTTATAATTTTTTACTACCCAAGCTTAAACAAAGGTATTATAACCGAGTGCATCGGGCGACTGGTTGCTTTTATGTTTTTTTAACGTTCCATGACCTTGGAGTTGAAAAAAATAAGTGTCCCGTTTCCGTCTGTCTTCCTGCCTGCCTGACTGTCTGTCTCTCTGTCTGTCTACCGTCTTCCAGATTTTCATTAGACAGTTAGTCTCCGAAACTACCGCACCGATTGTTGTCAAATTTTATATATATGTTATTAATACATATTATGTAGATGGTACAACGCCAACCAAAATTTCCCTAATCATCCCTACCAATAATGTGATGACGTCTCTTCAAAATTTTTCATAGTAAATAGGACTTAAATTTTATAAAATAACATACTCCCGGACTTGTTCTTTATGAATGTGTCTTCAGATTTTCCTCGAGGCACCCAAATTTTTGCGAAAAATGGAAATTGTACAGCAACCTAATATAAACGGTGTTCCTTTAGCGTATCGTTTTTCTTGCTTCCTTGCGAGCATGTGACGTGAAAATAGCACGTGTTCGAATGTGGCATGGGTTTTTTTGTTTCTTATATTGTTCTTGCTATTATCTATATTTTTTGGGAAAATAGCCGGCGATGCTTAATTAATTAGTCTTTTCTTTTATGTTGAGGGGACAAAATCAATTAAATTTTAGCTTCTTTTAACACAAATGCACACTTTGATGCCGAAGTCGATACGATATAAACGTGCTCATGGTCGAATTCTTTAGAAGTAAAAACATAAACAGTCGAAGTTAAACAAATACTGAGAAATAAAAAATACTTTGTTCCCCGTTGGTTATCTGCTTTAAATATATTTCATACGCGGGTGTATTATTTACGCCACTGGAGTGAGGGCAGGCAGTTCTGTCGAAATAATCCTTACATCCTACATTTTCTTGATTCTATTTTCCTTTTTGTTACCAAATACCAAAAAAAAAATTGAAAAATCTGAAAAATTATGCAAACTAAGTAGCTCAAGAAATAAATACTTGATTGCGATTAAATTTTTAACACAGCATTAAATTACCACTCTACGCCAATCAGATGTCGCTAACTCACTAAAGAAATGCCTCGTTAAATGCGTGATTTCAGTAAAAATATTCTATAAACTGGCCCTATGTATTAAATCTGAGGTACTGGCAAATAACTAGCATTTTATTTTATAGCACTGTTATTATTTTCACCATAACTGAAAAAAAAAAATTAAGTACAGTTCAACAAGTTCTGCTTCTTCGAAAAATTGTAAAATTTGATTTTGCGATTTTTGTTTCATGATAACTTCTATAAAATAAAAACCTGAAGGAGAATATGGAATATATTTGAAGCAGATAACCAACGGTAAAAAGTGTATTATTATCAGCCTACATGCTTAACTTCCATTCTTTATGTTTATGTTTATACATCGAAAGAATGTCACGCTTATAATGTAGAAATTTATTAGAAACAAATTTCTGAATGAGTTTGTCTTCTTGAAACAGATAATTAAAACTATTAAATAAGCCACAATGGAACAGATACTCTGAGTATTATTATATATTTTTTTTGTCATTAAATAAAAGAGGTAGAAAGAGCTACATTTTCATCGTTTAGAGAAAATGAGGTGACTCGTTTTTAGTTCATCAATAAAAAGTTAGAAATTTAATTTTATAAAATTTATTGCGTCTATTATTTTATTTTCAATTTTTCGGACACTGTATTTGTTCGACTGAAGAAAGAAGTTTTGTGTAAGTACATTCATTGATGTATCATACTTGACTTTAGCCACGACATCCACCTTTGTTTTAGTCAACAGTACTCAAGTTTGCTTTAAAATGGTACCGTCATCCATTCTCTGCCACCGTTTGCGATGTTAGTAAATTCCACTTGTTCATGAGTCTATTTATTATAAATTTGGCGTACGATGTGTCAAGTCGCCGATAAGCAAATGACATTGTTAGAGACTCCTGTGGAGTTTTTTTTCTGCATTCGTTGATGTATCAAAGCAGTACTTTAGTTTTGTATATGACATCCAATGCACTGGTTGATAATTCGTACTAACAATAATAATGGAAAACTATTAATGCATTGTTAAGAGTACGGTAAAGTGCAATGTAATACTAATAGTGTTCCTATAACTGTATTGTATTCTCTCTCACATTATCGAGTGTTGCGTTTTTGTTTTGAAAGATTTTGCAACGCTGTGGGATCCGTACCCGGAACTTCCGTCTGCAAGACAAGGCTCTCCTTGAGACATCCATGAGGCCTGGCTTACAGAGCTGTGTACTAGGTAGCAAACAATAACAATAATAATAATAATAATATTAATAACCAAAAGAAGGGCGGATTCACAAAACACAACTGTGGGATATAATATTTTATGAAATTTAAGTTATGTTTAGTGTACAAAATTTTGAGGTGATGTCATCACGTTATTGGTGGGGATGATTAGAAAAATGTTGGTTAGCGTTTAACAAACTACATGATATTCCTAATATACATACAAAATTTGACAACAATTGGTCCAGTAGTTTAGGAGATTATCTATTTAATAAAAATTGGGACAAACGGCAAACAGACGACAGACGGAAAAGGGAGAGCCATAGCTACACTAGGGAAGTAAACATATAACATGATCAACTTAGAATATTTATGTTTATAATATATCGAAAGAATGAGACGATTAAGCACACAGCAAGATGGCTGATTTGAATAATTTTGAATATTATTTTTGGATGAGTATATCTGTTATTATGATAATTGTTATTTTATGACTATTTAATGTAGGCAAGTGCAGCATTAGTGTATTGTTAAATTTTCGAGAAAATGGAGTGAATCGTTCTTGATTTGAACAATAAAAAATGTGGCCCATGAGTCATCGAACCAGGACCTTCGCGTTAGTAATTCAACATTTTTACGGCACCGAATTTACTACATGTCAATACTCTGATAATAGTAATTTTGTAATTTTTATTTTTTTGCGAAAACCTGGATCCCTAAGAGAAAATTCAAGACGTAATCATAAACCACAAGCACAGGAATATGTTATTTTATAAAGATTCAATAAAGTTACTATGCACAATTATAAGGTGATGTTATCAAAATGTTGGTGGGGATGATTAGAGACATTTTGTTTAGCGTTGTACTATTTGCATGGTGTTCCTAAAATATATATACAATAAAAATCGGGCCAATAGCTTCGAAAATTATCTAACCGACGACAAACAGACAGACATAGGGAAACGGGAAACCTACTTTTTCGTACTGTAAGGGTCATGAAACGTCGAGAAAATATGCAGATAGCCCATTCTTCGATCGACCCCATTGCAATACTGGAATTTACTTACCGCTTTAAAAATAGGGCCAGTAAGCGTTACTTACCGCCCGATCGTGCGAAAATTACCATTTTTCTCTTATTCAGATAACTCGGTAACTGTTTAAACAAAATCTGGTTTACAGAAGCTCCCAAAACTTATTTATTATAACTAGTATTCAAGAAACTCAAAAACTCAAGACAATAGGGAAGAATAAAATTCAAGGTGTTTATTGTTCCTGGGCAACTGATTGTTCCATAATATTCATCTACAAATATGAAATTTGTTTTAAGTCTTGATTCCAATAAACAACACGTAATGTCCTAAAACTGAATGCTTCTTTATAAATTAAAGCACATATGTAATATGTAAAAATTTAAAATGTGAATTAAATATAGGTATATTAATTTCTTTTGAATACAATGTATAATATATGATAAGAATTACATTTTTTGTCTGCAGGTATGGATTCAGTTACACCTATAACTTAGAGCTATGTGAATGGAAGTACCTGTAAGATTGAAGGCTAGACTCATCTTCGGATCGGTATTGACCTGACATTCGTATCTTCCTGTATCAGATAAGAGAACACCTCTTATCCTGAGTCCCCAGAAATCTCCAGCTGGAGAGGGAACAGGTTCGAACCTGTTATCGCTGGAGAACGTAAAGCGACCCGACGTCAGGATATGCAAGTCTCTGCTTCTAATCCAAGACACCTGTAACACACGATTTCCTTTAAGGAATACACAATGCTTTTAAGGATTACATTTACATGCGCGAAATGTATGATTCTGAGGGATTTTTCTGATAAATGTCTGCTCTTTTTAAGAAACACGCTGGACGGATTTGTCGCAATACGAAGCGGAGATTGTGACAAGTGCATTCCAAAATTAGAACGTTCGTAATGAAATTTCTGGTGTAAGATGAAGTTAACAAAGTGTGATGAAAACTGGGCCAATTTTTAATTACGAGTTAATTGAAATTTAATTATTACTCAAGAGCGTAACTTCAATAAAGGATCCGATATGATTATATCGATTCTTCAGCTGAGTAAATTTCAACGTCTGTTATTAATTTTTCTCCTTGGATTAGGGGAACGAGGGGCTTGTTGTAACAGTTTTTAGGAAAACGAGTATAATTTGGTATCTATTTGCTGTTTGACCATTATAAAAGTATCTATCGGTAGTCTAACTATTCCTCTATTGGACTGAACAGGCAAAAGATCAAAATTATTCACCTTCACTTCACACCAGGCATTTTCTTAAAAAAAGTGCATTGTTACAACTTGCCCCGTGGTTGGGGCTAGTTGTAACAGCCATGAGACAGGTAGTACCAGTAAAACTAAAGCTGATGTTGATACATATTTAGACTTTATTTTTCAAAAATCAACACAACACTTCATTATATACAATTTTTCTTCAGTAAAACTGAAATAAACTTTTAGAAAAAGAGTCAACATTAGAAATTTGAGTGTTGTCTTCCTTTTTCTTAATATATCTGGAAAGCGATATATGGTATAGGTCAAAATTTTGGCTGGCTGTTCGTATGCTAGGTACGAGATTTGTAGAAGTGAATTTGGGATAAGTTGTAACATGTTACAACTTGCCCCAAAGCTATTGTTACAACATGCCCCGTAGCACAATTTTCTACATTTCATTACATTTCGACAAAATTATGTGGCTTAGCGTCAAAATGTGTAAGGAATATCAAAGCTGAGTAATTTTTGAGCTACATGCAAAACTAAAAGTTTTAAATTAATTAATAACTGATACGAAAAACCAAATTTTACTAAAGCAATATTTTACATTACTTGGCCAAAACGAAACACGTGCACACATCCACTCACTGCGCTGGCTCAAGGAACAGTGGTTGTGATGACATGATGTCTTATGGTGCAAGAATTAAATTCAGTAAAATACCTGACGTTAAAGAGTTTAAATTGTGGGTAAAAATTTAGTGTTACAACTTACCCCTGTTACAACAAGCCCCTAGTTCCCCTACTGCACCCATTGACCTCTTTTTAACCTTTACAATACTGCACCTTGAAATACTTGAGTACTGAACGGTAAAGTAAAATTTAGATACAAAGAACGCAGCTTAACGACAGTATGACTACTTGCAAGAAGACCACAATAATGATAAAAACTACAGGAATGTTTTGTAATGAGTTGCTGTTGTGAAACATAAAATCCTCTCTGAGAAGGCAGAAAGAAAAACTAAATTCAAATTACTCGGAAAAAGCTTATTACAATAGCCCCTTACAATGATTTCCATTCTGACTTCGTTCTTGAACTCGTATCGTTTTATCCCTTTACATTTAAAACTTATAACAAAGATATTTCTAAAGCTGAACCGAAAAGGATTTAATATTTTATTCTCTTAGTTCTGTGGCCATTTCAGCTTTGATAATTCAAGAGCAGACATAACCATTATTACGACAAAAGCAGAAATCTTTGCTTGAAATTGTGCTAAATGTGATGTTTTTAAATTTCCAACTTGGAGCTACTTTTGAGATGTTATCCTCGCCAGTCTGCTACAGGTGTAGCCCTTTTCATAAATCGTAAAATTTTATCTGCTGCAATTAATCGTTTCGTATCACCCGGTCTTGGCTCAGTTTACGTCTGTGGCTTTACAACGAGGTGTCAGTGTAACATTAAATTATAAATTACAACTTTGTGTTCGATTTAGTGAAAATTGGGTCTTGACGTAAGTGGAAAACAACTTCTCGGATCATAAAACTTACAACTTTATCGCCAAGATATCTGACGGTGCAAGGTAAAAGAAGCGTTTGACCCTCGGTGGCTTCGACTTCTCTTATCGTAAAATCATCGAAGACTGGCGACAAACCCAAATTGTGGTCTACAACACTTTTTGCAGTGCTAGACCAAGAGTATCCTGAAACAAGACGATTTATTCGTGAGCTTATTTAATGCCTACGGTTACTGACTGAGGGAGAAGGGATCGGTTTCACGGTTTAAATGTTTGGCACACTTCCAGCCATTGCATTATCTAACTCTATACACTATTAAAAAAAAATAAACAAATAAATAAAATATATAGAATACTGGAACGTTTTCAACACGATGTGGGATTTAACGAATTTAAGTATAATGAATGTGTGAAACACGCCAAAGTACAAATTTTAAATCCAGGCCATAAATTTATACTACGAATTTAATTCGGAATGGACGTAATCAATTAAACGCAGTTTAGTAGCAGCGTGTCAGTTAAAATTTAAGTGATGTTGCTAAACGACCAAACACAAACATACGATATTTTCCGCTTGTCAACTCTCATGTATTTTATTGAAATTTTAATTTTCGACGTGACACAACACTTATGAAAGGTAATTTATTTTTATCATAATTTATAAGTAAATATTAAAAACTATTTATATCACCCAAGTTAGAAATCCTCTTTCGAGGCGCTGCGTCCTAGTGTTAATCTGATTATTAATTATCGCAGTGATAACGCGAAATTAAGTAAATTCTGCATGTAATTTTCGCAATGCGGCTAATGCACAATTCCAATTTACATAGAAATCACCGGATTTAGTCCGGATTTGACCACAAGCACGAGTAATTATTATCAGGTAAGCAACTGCGGTTGAGCCAGTACAACCAACAAGAGAATAAGCGTTTAGTTTCGTAGAATTAAAACAAATCTGTAAAAGGATGCTGTAAACCAAACTGTTCTTGTTCATCGTATTTTATGGCAAAGTAATCGGACAATTCGAAAGGAGCTATTTGGGTTCACCGTAACAATACTTACCTGCAGATACATAAAATATATCATTTCCGGAAAAGAATTCTTATTGAAAGAAAAACGTTCGCGAATCTAGTAGCATTATAGAACACAGTTAGAACAGAATGGGAAATAATTTTATACAGCAGACAAATATAGAAATTCAAAATGACAATAAAAAATCATGCAGGAAAATATAAACATAAAAAATATACGTATTTCCATAGCCAAGTTTCGTTTTTGTTTTAAGTAGAAAAGAAGACAAATTGCGCGTGATGGATGATAGTGAAGAATAATACCGAAAGAGATAAATGGCAGACTCTAAACGTATACATGAAAAGGTATATGGCGTGAATAACATTGTAATAATATATAACATACTTAAGCCATAAGCTAAAAAAGTGGAAATATTCAGTAATAAGGCAGAACTTTAATCTATTGATGTAACTGTTTTTCCTACGTAGTAGTAAGGATTCAGATTTAACTAGATCGCACAAAATGCTGCAGAAAGCTTTTTAATTACTGTGAAGCTTTTTACATACATAATTATAAGTTATACAGGGTCATTATAAAATACTGTAGTCAACTTACCTATGAAAAACAACTGAAATTTTTGTCGTGCCGCTAATCAGCAAAATGATTTGAACTCTTATGAAATGTCACGAACGTCGAAACAAATCTATCAAATGTGTCAAAAATTGAAATGCCAGGTTTGTGGTTTAATTTCATTTTAAATAGACACGAAAATACGCCAGGGCAGAGCATTAGGGGGTTGCAGTGTTATCGAGCATTTGTGGACGCTACTGCAATAAATAGATACATTTCACCTTCAAAAGTTGTAAATTGTAAGAAAAGCGTTTAAGGGGTTTGTCATGAATTACACCTTGGAAAGTCGTTGGGAGTGAACAGAAAAAATCGTCTGGTCTGTTTTGCAAAGAAACAATAATTTTTCAAATAATAAAATCCAAAAAGTGAGGTTAAATTTGCAAGGTAAAAATTGTGAAAAATCACATAAAGGACAATGGCAGAACAAGTCTTATAACAGTTAAAGAACAGTACCACTGTTTTAAAATTACACTGAGTAGTTTTTGCGGTAAATAATTTTGCTAAAGTTGTGATCCCGCGAAAGTCCAGTTTGTAAATTGTAAGGAATCGTCAAAACATTGGTGCTTTTCTCTTGAAAAAATACAACTGAAAGCCTTGATCTTCGTCTCTACAATAAGTGAAAACTGCCATCTCCAGGCAATACCTTAAGCTTTGCGGTTTCTAGATATCTGAAACATGCCAGATCTGCATAACAGGAATGTCAAAGAAATTCTACTCAAAACACGCCCATATGGCCATCTTAATATCAAGATTTTTAAAAATTTCTATAATAAAAAAGATGAAAAAAACAATAAAATTTCAGGAGCATAGTGTTAAGAGTTCTGTAGATGATTACGAGACCTCTTGAAATAACAGAATGTTTAATAAAGATTTTTTAAACTTCCTAGTAATAAAGTTACTAGAATTATCACTAAACAGTAAGTTGAAGTAAGTTTTAAATTAAGAGAATGCAACTACCACAGAAAGAAAAATTAAAGTTACTGAAGATAAAAAAACTTTATTGCAGTACCTACATACACTTTTTACATCCAATTTTGTGTATTGACCACATTCATTTAGTTGAAAAAATATCGGGTCTATGAACTGTCGTCTGGAAACAGCTAACCCCACACCAACCTTCACTACGTGTAATGGTGTTTCTTCAAAAACGTAAGGATTTTCAATACTCCATATTCTGAAGTTCTGTGAGTTATCGTCCATATTAGCTTCAAACCAACGACAATACCGGACGCGGAGAGAAAAACAGCTGATTGCAGCTCCTGAACCAATGAAATCTTATATGGATGCATATGTAACTTCTCTTTTACGATTTTCTGACACGTGCTGTATGGTACACCAGACTGTAAAGAGTTTTGACAAAGATTTATTCGGACCTTGTTCCATTCTCGTTCTTAAATCTTCAACAATGTCTTCACTAACTTGAGGTCTCCCCGTCGGTTTTCACTTAGAAACGTTACCAGTGTCGTTAAATCTGGTCACAATTCGCCGTATATGCGTCTTCAAAGATTCTTACTCAATGACAACAAGATATTTCACCAGATACTCGTTTTTAGACGCATCTACAGAGTACACTCAATCCCCATCCTCATTTAACAACCCATTACAGTAATAGGACATGATGATTGCTCCAAAAAATAAACCATTCTAACCTAAAAAAGTCATTTGTAACACTGACCATAGTTACTCCTCTGTGTTCATTACCTGAGATTATTCCATAATCCACAATGATCTGAAGTTTTGTAAAAACTGTTTTTTGAGACACTTGGGGCCGGTTTTTCAATCGATGGTAGACTAAAGGCTTTGGTATGTCGCTATAGAAACCATTGTTACAATAATGAAAAAACCTCTAGTAAACTATTAGTTTTGAATTTACCATCCACTGAAAAACCGACCCTTAAAGTTCGAACAAAGGGGAAGACAACAAAAATGAAAACAAGACAAGTCAATTAACGCACAAAGTGTGGGAAAACGCACCAGTAATCAGTACAAACGAAAAAATTGTTGACATCCGACAGAATTTGATAAACCGTTGGCGCCGAAACAGTTCAGCCACTAATGTGGCGTTAAAAATAAAAATTCCAATATTAGTGTAATCCTTTCCACAAAACTGAAAAACGCGGCACACAATGTCATGGCCTTCCTTAAATACAATATTTTATAATGACCCTGTATAATAACTATAATAGTTATTCGTATGTATACTTATAACAAGTGCAGTAAACAATATCTTACAAGTGAGTCTGTACTTGTTGCACGAGATTTACCGAGTACTTGTAAGCACACAATGTCACTAATTCGCTCATATTATAAACAATATTTTTCGTAATGTTACTTCCTCCTAAAAAGTAATCTAATTACATACTATACAGTCTACATTCGCAAAAAATCGTACGATACAAAATTACATAATACATTCAAACATGTATGGTGTATTCAGTAGATATGAATTGAAAACATTAAATAAACAGGTGATATGTAATGAATTTATATCATACTGTGTCGATTTTGACTACTTTTCGTAAATGTCATTTCCCGGACTTGACCGGTAAAGTCGATTACCGGACAAAGCTGGTAAAATTGTCACAACGCAATAATAAAAATAAAAGAAAAATGTGGATTCATTTACTAAAAAATTGGTCTAAAGAGTTTAGACAGTACTTCCCTCGCCATCACAAGTACAAACTCATCATATTTTTTGCATTTTAGATAGGATTTATTCAGCAAAATTTAAGGGTGACGTCATCAATTTTTTTAGGAGGGATGAACAAATACATTTTGAACAAAAGTTTACCATGCTTATAATAACTTTAAAATATCTCCAAGATTTCAAAGCATTCGGTTTTGTAATTCCTGATTAAATCGATAAAATAAATTCACGCATTCATTAATTTTTTTGAGTCACCCTGTATATGCAAATCCAAAAATATGAATGGAATGATAAATCACAAGTACAGACTCATCATATTTTGTACATTTTAGATAGGATTTATTCAGCAAAATTTTGGGGTGACGTCATCAATTTTTTAGAGGGGATGAGCAAATACATTTTGATAAAAAATTTACCATGCTTATAATAACTTTAAAACATCTCCAAGATTTCAAAGCATTCGGTTCTGTAATTCCTGATTAAATCAATAAAATAAATTGACGCATTCATTAATTTTTTTCAGTCACTCTGTATATGCAAATCGAAAAAATATGAATGGAATGATAAATCACAAGTACAAACTCATCATATTTTTGCATTTTAGATAGGATTTATTCAGCAAAATTTAAGGGTGACGTCATCAATTTTTTTAGGAGGGATGAACAAATATATTTTGAACAAAAGTTTACCATGCTTATAATAACTTTAAAATATCTCCAAGATTTCAAAGCATTCGGTTTTGTAATTCCTGATTAAATCGATAAAATAAATTCACGCATTCATTAATTTTTTTGAGTCACCCTGTATAAGCAAATCCAAAAATATGAATGGAATGATAAATCACAAGTACAGACTCATCATATTTTTCACATTTTAGATAGGATTTATTCAGCAAAATTTTGGAGTGACGTCATCAATTTTTTAGGGGGGAAGAGCAAATACATTTTGATACAAAATTTACCATGCTTATGATAACTTTAAAATGTCTCCAAGATTTCACAGCATTCGGTTCTGTAATTCCTGATTAAATCAATAAAATAAATTGACGCATTCATTAATTTTTTTGAGTCACCCTGTATATGCAAATCCAAAAAATATGATTGGAATGATAAATCACAAGTACAGACTCATCACATTTTGTACATTTTAGATAAGATTTATTCAGCAAAATTTTGGAGTGACGTCATCAATTTTTTAGGGGGGAAGAGCAAATAAATTTTAATAAAAAATTTACCATGCTTATGATAACTTTAAAACATCTCCAAGATTTCAAGGCATTCGGTTCTGTAATTCCTGATTAAATCAATAAAATACATTGACGCATTCATTAATTTTTTTCAGTCACCCTGTATATGCAAATCGAAAAAAATTGAATGGAATGATAAATCACAAGAAGAGACTCACCATATTTTGTACATTTTAGATAGGATTTATTCAGCAAAATTTTGTAGTGACGTCATAAACTTTTTAGGGGGGACGACCAAATACATTTTGATCAAAAATTTACCATGCTTATGATAATTTTAAAACATCTTCAAGATTTTAAAGCATTCGATTTTGTGATTCCTGAGTAAATCAATAAAATAAATTTTGCGCATTCATTAATTTTTTTGAACCACCCTGTATATGCAAATCCGAAAAATATGAATGGAGTGATATATCACAAATACAGACGCTTCATATTTTGTACATTTTAAATAGGATTTATTCGACAAACTTTTGAGCTGACGTCATCAAGTTTTTGGAGGGGATAACCAAATATATTTTGACTAAAGATTTATGATGCTCTTTAGAGCCTTAAAACATCTGCAACATTTCAAAACATTCGGGTTAGCACATTCAAAATTAAATTGGAAAATGTTGTTTTATAATTTTGATTTTTTTCCAAAAATCTGGACGTTTCGGGCAAAAACTCAATTCGGAGTCGTAAACGACATGTATAGGACTATGTTATTTTATACAATTTAAGACCCATTTACTATGTACAATTTTGAAGTGACGTCATCGCATTAATGGTGGGGATGATTAGACAAATTCTGGTTAGCGTTTTACCATCTAGATGATATTCCTAATATAAGTACAAAATTTCACAACAATCGGTCCAGTACTTTCGGAGATTATCTGTCTAATAAAAATCCGGGACGGCAGACAGACGGACAGACAGACGGAAATGGGAGACCTATTTCTTCGTCTTCTAGGGGTCATGAAAGATCGAGAAAACGTAAACGTAGAGAGTCGGCCGACGGACTCGATTACAATACTTCCTTTGCTTACGCTCGTGAAGTAAAAACAAACTTGATTTTCTCATAGAATATTTTGGCCATAGTGGTGATGGATAGATTCTCTTACACTAGAAAACAGTTGATTTGTGAAATAATCATTTGATTGAACATTTAATTCTCACTCACCAAATCTAAGCAGTATGCTAACATAACTTCCTAGCAAATTCTTTGTCCATTATTTTCCCATAGCCACTTGCAAAATTCACTAAGAAATTATTTTTGACATCTTTCAGACAATTCCCTCGGAATCAATTGGGCACTCGCTTCTTCAGATTCTTTCGAAATTTATTTAGGAATGGTTTGGAAATCAATTTTTATTGCGAAAAATTCATAAAACAAAGACAATAATTTTTTTTTTCAAACAACCGTTGCTAGCAGTATCCACGTGCATACATGCAATATTTAAAGCAAATAGCTAGATTTACTTAATTTTTTTGAAATATCAGATAAGTAATGTCAAAATATTTATTTCAAAAAATCAATGAACTAATCACAGTGTGAAATATAACACCATACGTTATACGTCTGGTAACTTTCTTCACAGTACTCGTTACGAATTTCAAGGCTCGGCTCGCACGTATATTACTACCGGCTTTCTACAAATTATTGTAGGGTCGAAGTAGATCATAGAAACGTGCCACCTCTTACTTTATATGGACTTTACTAAAGTCCAATGACTCACGACAAATACCACAAGCATCTGTATAACTGGTTGCTTAAATGCTTCATTTCTAATTAAAAAATAAAACTAATTCAATACAATAAAAAGAAACAAATTTATTACAGTTAAACATCACAGTAAATGTTGAACATGTTCACCATTTTGTTCAAACCACATGTTCATTCTCTTTTTAATTCCAAAAATGTTCTGCAATATATTTTCGTCAATACTTTGGACCCACTGTACAATTTCATGTTACAACACGAACTTCTGACTGCTGAGGAAATCTTGTCAGAGATGTCTGCAGATTCTGCTCAAGTCATCTCAAATCTTCAACAACTTCCTCAGATACTGAAGGTCTTCCAGGAGATTTCTCTAAGTCAACACTGCCAGTTCGAACAAATCTGTTGATTACGTCTCTAATGTAAGCCTCTAGTCATGTTTCTTGAATGATCAAATCACGATATTTGGCCAGATATTCTTGCCTAGAAGCAGTTACAAAATACACATACTCTTCTTTTACGAATTTTCACAGGCTTCGCTTCCTAGCACAAAAACAAAATTTTCGTAAGAGTTTTGAAAACGACTGTTTTCTTGTTTTGAGCTTGGATCAACGAGAATTACTGCATTTAATACTTGAAAAACGTTAAAACAATGGAAACGATGACTTTAAACGACAGGTTACAAATGACATTAATGACAAGTGAGAACTGTCATAATAAGGCATAATTTCAGCGAAGCAGGATTTTTTGATTCCATGGTCAACTACACCCTTAGAATCATTTATAAAACCCTGTATAATCTAATTGTAAGCAAGAGTTGTACGTCTCCAGCAACCGTTATGAAATTGTTATTGTTTGACCAGTTATCGTGCACATCGATAGTTATGAATTTTGATTACGCCCTGCGTTTGCAGCAGGCAATTAATTTTGAAACACGATAATTGAATTTTCTTTGAAATCATCGGTAAAATAAACGTTGTCAGTGGTTAAGTGTATATTCAATTACTCGATTGTTTCATGATTAACCTGCATGTTATGTTGACTTACTAAACAACAAGCAAGGTATGGTATAATTATAACAATGAACATAAATACAAAGAGGATAGAGTGCTCTTATTGTTGTGAGTTCGCCAAAGCAATTATTTTATAGAACGACCATTCGACTCTATTACCCGTGAACATAAATACCGAACAGACGACGCGCAGGGCAGCACCGAACACTGTACGATTATTTTTCGTCGACCCCTACCAACAAACATTCGGTCAAAAAGGAAATCGCGAAATGTTCAACTATTTTTCATTGGTCACGTTCTGGAAGACAAACTGTTTTAATCAAGAAGACGACAGACCAAATACAACTGATCGAATATTATGTGAGTGATTTTTACGAAGAACACGTCCAGATGTTCTTACGATGGAGTTGAATATCTCGTTTCGTAACGGGAAATTCACTTTGCCGGCATTTTACACACTTATTTTAGAAATAACATAGTTTCATATTTTCTACACTTGAAACAGAACATCAGATGTTAAAAAAAACAGATAGGTCGTTAATCATCGTTTCTGTAATGATTCTAAAATCTGGAAATAGACTCGTCATTTCTAGGTGCGTTAATAATAATCGTTACCTTAGTGCAAAAATGCCACACTGGAAGCACCGAAACGTTAAAATATTTATCTACTTTCATTATGTAATGTGCCAGATTACAGGTTTTTCTTTGATATTGTAATGGTAGTTTTTACCGCACTAAGTGCGGTAAAGGAACAATTACCGCACTAGTGCGGTAAAGAGTGACTTTTAGAAAAGAAAGTTGCAAAACCATTTATTAACATAAATTACACAGTTTGAAACATTTATAAAGTTAACTCCAGACGCTGTTCCTATGTTGAAGCTGGGCTTCTCCACCGTGACCTAATTTGTTGAACCCACAGTAACTGAAGAACCCATTATTTTCGTAGCAATTATTTTCTTATTTTCGACAGATATTTCAACATATCCTTCTGCCATGCTATCCGACTTCCAGCCTCTATGACCAAGCAACATGTTAATTATTCCCTGAAAATTTCCTCTCCTTATAGCAAATTCCACATAATTTTAGTTTTTGAATTCAGTAAGGTGATCTTGATAAATTCTTTTTCGGCTCTAACGTCTCGTGTCGTCAAATTTGTCATCTCCTCGTGTCGACAAGCACCAAACACTCCGACTATTAAAACAACCTGAAACTATATAAATTTAAGATTGTTTTTTATTAATATGAGCTGCAATTTGCCTTCATAAATAAGAAATCCTTATCATTCATTTTCTTAATAAATTGATTTATCTCTTCTTTGGAAAAAATAAACGATTTTCTGGGTCGGTAACCTTCTGATTTCCGAGAAGAAAGCCACAACCTGATGATATTCAGTAATATCAATATTCTTGGTAATCAACACCCAAGTTCGCAACATGGAATATCGTCACCATAAGGAGGATGGTTTTAACTTCTCTGCTTGTTCAGCAAAATAGGAATGCATCACCTTGTTCAGAAACGTCACCAATTTTCTTAACTTCCATCCATTCATCAAAATATTTGTACGCTATCTCGTAACGTTCTTTAGATTTACCAGGAACTAACGTATCGATAGCAGATAGCAGATTGAGCAGCCACTTCAATATCAGAAGGCAAATTATCCTCTGAATCACTAATTTTTGCACATAAATTGCTTTCACTGAACGCTTGTGAAAAACGTAAACAAATCAGTAACTAAGGTTACTAATTTAGCCGCCTTATTTTTTCTCCATAAACACAATTTAAAAAATTACAAAAATATCTGTGTTAATTATTATGAAAATTATTGAAAGTAGATAAAACGTTGTACAATATTTGTATCGTAATGTTTCTTTACGATACTTGATGGATTATCCAACTCGCCTTCGGCTCGTTGGACAATTTTTCCATCGCGTATCGTAAAATTCCACATTACGATACACATATCGTAAATATCTATTATCTTAAGTTTTTAAAATTTACAAAACTTGTCTTTGTTACTACGTTAAGAAAAAATTAAAAAATTCAAGTCTGGACAATGTTTATAGCAAAAATATGATAAAACAGAAGACATTTCAGATTGAGTCTAAAAAATTAAAATTCTTGCGATTTGATATATAGACTTAAGATAAGTAATATACATTGTCATTGTAAAAACTCAAATTTACAAAGCAGCTCTATAAAAACAGGAATTAGGTTCAGCAGTGCAGGCTACCAAATTCAACCATATTTAATACTGGTAGACACTAATTACAATATTATTTAAAATTACTGTCACACAATAACAATAATTAATTCTGAAATCTGACAGAGGATAACGAAAAATAAACTTGTGCCAGACTATTTTCAACTTAACGATTTTAGAGATTACTGAGTTCATGGGTTGATTGGTTAAATTGAAATGTTATAATATAACTGCTGGCTACCTGTGTCGAGGCCAGAGTTGGGTAGTTAAATTTTGCTACGTTATTTGCTTAATTTAATGCACGTTGAAAACGCCATTACTACGCGGGACATTTGCTCCATTTGCGACAATATTTTAGAACATTCTAATTTAAATTCCGAAAATAATGCTTTTCTTTCATTTTATCTTGTATTACCTCTGACTCCGCTATCTTCAAGATACTTTTAAATTAAAGATTAGTCAAACATTCATTAAAAAAATATATCTTAAAAATACAAACCTGTATAAACTTTTTTAACTTAATACTAATCTGATGAATTAGTATCTTTTAATTTCACTGAATAATAGATATGAACAAGTTTTTCAGACTTATCCTTTGTTAATCTGGTTCTCAAGGGAGAATGCACAAATTACCAATTTGAAAAAACACGCTCTAATTGAGCGGATGATGCTCGTACGTTAATTAGTTCTGCGAAAATTATTTTATAAAAAAAATTCTTCTGTAATGACTAATGAGACCCCAAAAAGGTTTATTGTTAATAACACATTTGCTCGTAAACTTTTCAAAAATATCTTCATTTCTTCTAAAGTCTGAAGACCGTCTAACTCTTCAGCATCAAGTTTTTCCAGAAAAAATCTTCTACTAATGATGTCTGATTTTCTGATAATATTATCTGTTTGTTTTTAGAATTATTTAACAATTAATGTTTCTTTTCCGGTGATCGTTTATTAATGAGGCGATTAATGCATAATTTATGTACGAAAATAGTTCATTAATAAGGCTATTAATGCATGATTTTAGGCAACCAGACATACACGTGAAATGTCATATTTCTGAATGTCAAAAATTTCCCAAATCAAGATTCAAAATGGGAAATTGCATAGAAATGGATTCTTTAACTCTTCCGGAAGTAGAAAAACCCAAATGTGGGGTCACTAAATTTACTTCCAGAAAGAAGCAAAATGCTTTACAAAAAACCTACGATGAGTCAGTTGCTTGGTGCGCCGGAAAGCTGGTTGTAAGGTACTCGAAATCCGTATTACTTGCATCTTTCTCCAAAATTTCCCAAAAAGGCTTGTGGCCAAAGTATTCTATGCTTCGATCCACTTTATGCATCCGTCGTGATTTGGACATATCCAACTAATGTTTATTCATAAAAAATTTCACTTGTATGTTTGGTTGCATAACTCATATTTTGAATTTTCAATATTTTTTTTTTAATTACGATCACCGGAAAACTATTGTAACTAACTCTACTGTTAATTGGCGATTAATAATCTCGACCATTAACGCGCTTGTTCCTCGCGCGTTAAAATATCTCGATTATTAATCGCCTTTATTAACAAACTTGTTCGTTAAATAGCTATTAATTCGTGCACAAACCAGAGACGAATGTTTGCACCAGGAATCAACCCCAAGAATGTTATAGAGTTGAGACTATACCGAAGTTGTGTAAATCTGTGTTGTAAAAAACAAACTATGTACTATTAAACAATTTATGGCGTTTCTTCATTCTCAACTATTTCACCATTACCGTAGGTATATAAAACGTTTTCGGAAAATTATTGTCCATGAGTTTTCCTAACTAAATACAATTGTTTCAACTGTACTCTGTCAAACTTGAGTAGTCCTTGATTGATGCAACTCTTTTCAAATCATCACTTTATGTCTATTTTTACCATGAGATGTTATGTATCTACTCGTTCCTACACAGTCAAAATAGAAATAAAAATTGTATACGAATCGCAAGTACAAATCAAGTACCAGTTTTATCACCCCAGCTTGAGAAATCTCCTCCTACAGGATGGAAGATAAAATATTAAAAATAACTAAGTTCAACATTCTTCTCACAATCACAACATCACAATCTGCAACATTAGAGTCTTTAGGCACAAAAAAATTTGTTTGATGATAGAGATTTTTTGAAGAATGTTTCCGGATGAAACTTCTTTTATCACAAGTGTTGTTTCATCACAGAACTGTAGATATTTATCAAAGGATAAAAGTCATCCTCACTGATGACTAAATAAAGACGAAAGCATTGATAAAAAGTAAGCGTATGCTGTGGCATCGTTTATAAACTGAATATTTGGACTTTTTACCTTTTTAATAACATAAATGCAAAATTTTTGTAAAAACTCACTTGTGGAATGTGATCTATAATTTTCCATTAACTGAAACAATTTCAACAAGATGGAGCATCAGCTCATTATGATAAATTTGTACCACGATGGTTAAATCAATATTTTCCTCAAACTCAGTTCTTCTAATAATAATACTAATACAGTTGGACTTTTACTTTTATACCATTGGTACCAACGTGCTGGAAAGAAATTCTTTACAACTTAAAAATCAGTTTTTATTGTAAATCAGCAGTTGGGAGTAGCAGCTAGAGATGAATGGCACATTATACATATTGTACAAAACAGGTCAATTTAAATTAATCCATTTTCATTGCGTTCTTCGTAAGTTATTTTATGTTTTGCTAATACGACTGTTAAATATACATTCTTATCAATTAAATAAACATTTCGTTAGGTTTTTGTTGTAGTTTTCTTGTCCTAACCGTGGCGTACCTGATTTAAATCTATCTCATGTTTCCAAATATATACTTTTTTTCATCAAAATTAGAAAAAACATCCTGTATTTAAAAAAATGACCCTAATACAACGCTCCCCTAGTCTATACCCAGGAAATAAAAAATTACAAATATCATAACGTTCCTACTTTTTGTATAGTTACAGCGATATAGGTAGGTAACGTACAAAATGGCTAATTTAAGGAAGAATTTTGTAAAACAATGAAAGGATCATGATTTCTGCAAAATATCCACTCCAGCTCTGCACATTTTTGCCAGTTCTTTCATGGTTCTTGCGTTTCTGAAATACACAAATTGTTGCTAGTGATGAGGCTAAACTAAAGTGTCCTATAGTGATATTAACATTTGTCTATAAGCTTTTCATACCATTTCAAATACTTACCGATAAACCATAACTTTAACTGCAATAGGGCTTATGTTATGAGGATCGCAGGACTTATTGGGAGAGAGATCATCCTCAAACATGTTGAGAGTGGTATTTCCTTATCAGTTCCCTCTTTGTTTGTGATCATCGCAGATATCCAGTCTAAATGCAAGGATGCAGAGGAGGGCGATCCGAAATAAACTACGGCATTACCACAAGACATCATCATCAAAGTGTGTCCCTTTGTACAACACAAATCTCTAATTGGACGTTTTTACCGAGTGCAAGAGCTCAGTTTTCAGTTGTAAATAGTCTGAATTTATTTAAAGGTGAAAATTGAAGTTCGCTTCTCTGTCTTTAATAGAAGATATATAAAAAATAATGAACTCATGGAAAATCAAACAACACATTAAAATGTGAAATTTGATGTTAAGTTTTATTTTCTTACGCTGCCTATTCCAGAAAATCAGAAAATTAAGACTTTCTACGTAGGTACTTTTTATACTTACATGTTTTTCTGTGCATTTATTCAATGAATTCAAAATTGTAGTTTGAATATACTGACATAACTCTATTGTTTAGCTAATCGGCAGGCAACGAAAAAGTGCACCTTGGCTTCAAAAACCACTCTCAGGTAAATTTGTTATAACAATGATGGGTTTTTGAGGTCGAACTCGTTTTAATTTATGATTAATGATAATTTTAAAGACATATAACCATACTTCTAAACGCGACTACACCTAATTATTTCATAGGCTGGATATTCTATAAAAAAAACTGTTATCACTGTTATTACAGTGCAAATTTGCAGTGCATCGTTATTCTTATCCTTATTCTTACCAGACAATACAGGCAAATATTCCGGAGTATCTGTTACACGGCCATTATTTGCATAGCTACAATCGCACACATTTTATTCTCTTAACAAACAACTGCCCGAGTATCTATTCTAGTCTCATGCGACTATTTGTATCGATAAACAACAACACAATACAAGCAGTTCCTTTTTTAGCCACCCGGTAGTAACCAACCAGCCAAACAATTCTTATCTTAAAGCGTAAGTAAGTAAGCACTAGTTCGTGCACATCTGGCCATTTGCAACGTGACGGATGTATTGGCATTGTCTCATTGGGTCCTTTGGCGCCTTGTCAACTATTTAGACAGTGTTATAGGTCGTTGTGTTCTCGACACATCCGACGTTATACTTTTATTACTACCTTTCTTCTACCTAAGTTAAAAAGAAAATGATAGTTCCAGGACGTCCTTTGTAAATATTTGGACAAGCATAGCAGCTTTGACTGTCAACGATATCGTTTACATCCTGGACGAATAGTGGTGTTAAAACAAATAATTGTTGCGGTTTTATTACTGTGGTTTAGTAACTGTAGTGTATTTTTAGGTGCGAAGCCTGCACGTGTTTGATTTTTAAAAACGGACGTCTTACTTGCTTCAGGTGTTTTCAACTGTGTCTAAATATTTTAACTAGAGTGGTTTTATTCGAGCAATAAACGTCTCAGTTCCATCCAAACGTATATTTGTAATCGTAAGAAGCAAAGTGTTCTAGTAAATATATCTTCTGAAGCAAATATATGTTTTCATTTTCAATTTACACAAAAATATATTCTGGAATTCTTAATCTACAAGTCGGATTAAATATTTTTTTCTCGTATTTTATTTAAATTATTTACACACGTCCAAGTTGTTAAAAAATGTTTATTTTGATTAAATCACATCGTAAATAACTGGGAGTAGTTTTTGGCACAGTTACGTTGAACGTCACATATTTTTTTGCAAATAAGAATAACATTAAAGAGAGTAATAAATCGATATTCGTGACATAAATGCCGGGTGAAATTAAATCACATTTCTTCTAAATTTATTATCGGGGTGGTAAAAGATTGTTCTTCAAAAAATTTATTTTGTTATATATATTTTTTTTTCAACTGTAGTTTTAAAATTGCCTGAAATGATGTTCCAAAATCTTCTTGAAAAACGTACCAAAAGCATGTTTATGCTTTCTCTTTCTATGTTACTCAACTGAGTTTCTACGTGCACAATTAACATAGGTACGTTTTAATAATCCCTACTAGTAAATATGCAGTACAAAAAGTCCAAAACAGGATAATTCTTTAAAAGATTTTTTTCAAAAATGAGAAATTTTAACCAGAAACAATATCCTATCACATATAGTTTTGTAATAAGAAGTTCGTTCACTCACACCTACACACCTCGCTCACAGCAGACTATTTATTAATTATTCTTCTAATTTTCCAAAAACAACTATTAAACTACAATACACGTTCACAGAAAACTACCAGTGACATCATAACTTTATCCATAACTGAAATTAAAAACTAGTGACTAAAATTACATTACCAATGTTTATCAAAATTGTTGATCTGGAGGCTAAATTAAGCCATCTAATTAAAGAAAACCTCCCGAGGGACGGAAAATGTTGCTGGCAGGTAAAAAAATGACGGATGTGAATCCTCAAAAGAAGAGGGACAGGAATTGTTAGATGCTTCCCCAGAAACAGTTATTAGTAGAGCTGTGCGGTCGAAATTTATTTACCCCCACTATCGGCCCACAGTGCCGATCGCTATAGAATTGCCTTGCTCGCTTCTCGCTTTTCACTTATGGATTATTTTTGATAATTCACACAAATAGTTTTATTGTCAACGAGACGGACACCTGAACATTATTAAAATTATTATTACTCTTATTTCGTGAATATGGATTTTAAAATCATCAACTGACATGCCGCTAACATTATTTTTCGCGTAATTTTCTTTGCGATACATAACGTCGGTTGCAAGCCTCTGGCCTGCCGGAGTGGGGGTCAATTCGCAGCTTTTAAATTTCAACCGCATGGCTCTAGTTATTACCATCAATACTGAAAAAGAAGCTAATAATGATACCAAAAATCGTGTACAACCCACTAATAAAACTAAATTAAAGAAAAAGTTCAATCTCACAAGAAACAGCTAAGCAAAGATAATCGGATCGAAGAAAATCAGTTAAATAAAAGAAAAAAACCCAAAAAGATACAACAAAACGGTCTTGTGGGCGCTGAAAAACATATATGGATTCATGTGTCAAATGTAAAACCAGCTATTGAGTTGGAAACATATTTAAAAGAAAAATGTTCCGAAAAGGATTTTATTGTTGCAAGTCTAATCGTGGATTCTGAAAATCAAATCAAGAAATCGTCATTCAAAGAAGGTGCTGATCTGGACTTACAACATTTATTATTCTCCAATATACATTCTGGCCACACAATGTGACAGTTAGACGCTTGAAATATATTTTCGAGGAGGACTTATACCATTCACAAAATCTTAGTTTAAGCAATGTAAATGAGAAAAACCAGTTGACTTTTAAGTTGATATGCTTAAATATACGGTACATACTCAATAAAATTAGTTTATTAGAGATCCTAACATACAGCAATAAATCAGAAGTTCTCTGTTTAAGTTTAACGAAACATTGGTATAGCAATAATAATATGTATTGACACTGCCCAAATTGGGGGCTACGTCCTAGCTAATTACTTTTGCAAATAATCCTATAACCTTGGGGGTGTCTCAATTTATGAACGAAACAACATCCAATCTGCTGGATTGACTAATTTTTCCATTGAAATAGAAATTTATGCGATTAAGGGAAAAATTAGCAGTAACAACGTTTGCATTGTAAATGTAAGTGTATAGAACTTCATGTGGTCGAGTAGATGTATCTTTAATTCAAATGAGGTTAATTTTGAATTACTGTTTTAGCAATTATTCGCAACGTGTTACTTTAAACATTGATTATTATTTAACAACTTCCAAAAAAATCTTCATTAAAGAATCTCCTTTATATATAGTTAGTTATGTTATAAGTTAAATTGTACAAATCTCGAACCTCATCGAATTGTAACCATTAAAAATCTTGTAATATCAATTTCAAAATTAGATTACACGTTAATTACATTTTCAAACAAATTACGTAAGATGACTGTACAAAATGTCAACTTGAGTGACCATTTTGCGCTAGTGTTTGAGCTCTCTACTGACTTAATTATGTAATCTAAGGAATAATGGCAAATATAGACCAGCACAAAAAATTATTTGCAATTATACACAGCTGAAGAACTTTTTAGATACGAGTCAAATATAAATGTACAGTTAAGACTGTACATTCGCTAAATACGAGCAAACCCTTTTGGATAACGCCTTCTCTGATTAAATTGAACAGAGATATAAAAGATCTGTTTAGTTTAATTAATAAGTATCTAGAGTTATGACCACATTATATCCAAAGAAAGGCTGCTAAATGTTTTATAATAAAATGACAACGAATTCTTAACAATCCAATAAAAACTACTTGGAAAGTAAGGAACGAAAAAACAGGCAAAACAAGCAGAAAAAACATTTTGCTATAAATTTGAATGATACTTTGACTACATATCCACTAAGCTAATAAAAACACTTAAAAACGCAATAGCTGTTTCTTTCCTTATTAGTCGGTCAATCAAATTGGGACAATATCCTGCAGATTTAAAAACAACAAATGTGACACCGGTATTAAAAAATGGAGACTCCACTAAGTCAGAAAACTACAGACCCGGCTCAGTAACCAGTATTGTCTCTAAAATACTAGAAAATTGTATAGATAACAAACTATTGTCATTTTAACAAAATATAACATCTTATCTGAATGTCAACATGGCTTTAGGCGGGGGTCAATCGAAAGTGCCATTTTTTACAACCTTGAATATGTACAAAAGTGTTTGGATAATAAGAAGCACGTCTCCGGTGTATTTTTTGATTTGTCGATAATGTTTGATAGTAAAAATCTAGATTTAGCCTAACAAAAATGATCTGTTGTGGGTATAAGGGGCATTTTTTTTAGAATGGCTGATCTCATATCTACACAAACACAAATGTGTGTGAAAATAGGAAAAAACCAGTTTTCGAATCGGGACATGGATATTGGGGTTCCTCATGGGTCTGTCTTGAGACTCCTAATATTCATATGATACATAAATGATTTGTCAAAATATCTTAGTGCTAAGTGCTCACTGCGAATCCGAGCTATATCTGCGTAGAAAACAAGTTATCAAAGAATTTTTCTGGTGGTGTAAATATAACAAATTGATTATTAGTTATAAGAATATCAAATATGTACTTCAAATTCTTTATCAATAAAACAAATGCTGATTCGGAGGCTACGTTTGTTGATAATGAAGATTTTCAACAAAAAATTTTCAATTTTCAACACCAACTAATTTTCTTGGTCTTCTAATAGATCTTGAAAATGGCAACATCATTTAGACTATGTCTACGCAAAAATTAATTGATATTTATTGTTAGAAACTTACTTGTACACCTACGTTTCGTGAGCTGTAACTTAATTTATATTTTCTGGGACTACCATTAAATTAATTAATTATGCTTTATTGCAATTAAAATATTGTCTTAATTTACAAAGTCAAATTAATATTTACTATATTACTCTAATTTAGAACAAATTCCGAGCATAAAATTCTCTTTTGTTTCAAAAACATATGTTGAAGCTACAAAAAGATTTATGAATTTTATCACAATCAAGAATACAAGACTTTATTCTAATTTTGTACGTCTTTTTGTAATACTTTAAAGAATGAAGATAATCAGGCTCTGACAACTTCGAAATTGTAAAAAGTCACCAGAAACCAAGTAAGCAATACATAAATAAACGTATTACATAACATTATGATTGGAGTTAAATTTTTTATTTTCCCTTTTATTACACTGAATGAAATGAATTGTTTTTAAATTTTCATATACTTACGTACGTCTTGAAAATATTACTTTATTTTTAATAAATAGTACTGTTGTAAAACATTCTTTTAAATTCTAAATACATATATTGTTCTACGTTTCGTGAGCTGTAACTTAATTTAATATCTTCTGAGACTACCATTAAAAAAATTATATCTCTTAGTAAGGTGAAAATAACAGAACCGGACCAGTGACTATATACCGGACTTACTGCCATGAAAATACGAATATATTGTATTATATTGTTAGGACATAAACCCATACATCGCCCCGGTACGACGCCTATGGGGCGTCGAGAGCTTTCTGTTCTGTACCCTGATGATGACTCATCGTCAATGACAGCCATCGAGCGGCGGATCGCTAAAGAAAAGCCTGGAAGCGGAAGTCGCAAACGGCAATCCGAAAAGATACCAATCGCTGCACATCTAGAAGGAAGTATTAGTCTAAATAGAGGCCATTTTCGGGAACGATTACCTCTTATTTATCCAGTTGAGTCAAGAGAGTCCAGTCAAGTTGCGCCGGAATTATTTTCGCTGTAATAGTTAGTCGTGTAAATTCGAATTAATAAGAAATAAATTGTTGAGTTTACCCACGCCGATTTTATTCACTGATCAATTATAACAATATTTATTATATATTTCCTGAAAGTTTCAAGTTTGTATTTTTTCCTCAATCTAACGATTTCAGGGGGAAAAAAAAGTTATTTCCGAAAGTCTGCTATTTCAAGGATTTTTTCTCCAAAAAATGATAGTCCAGGAACTTAAAACTTCAGTTACATTTTCTATTGTATGAGTACTAAATGCCTGGAAAAAACTCTCTTTGATCAATGGTGTTGGCACAGGAGCCAGCTGAATATTACCAAAATCAGAAAAATTATAACTAACTTTCAGTAGCCCACCATTGGTGCTTGTTCAGGTAAGGCACTTGTACTTACCCTTGAAAGCGCACCTTTTAGTAAAATAAAATAGCAATCATTTCAATACGTGTTATAGGAAAAAAATTACGACCCAATAATAATAGAGTTTGCAAATAACACAACTTCAAATTTGAAATGGGTGCCGATCGAAAGTGAAGCATAAATGACGTCGGTTTGTAATATTTGTTATCCAAAAATCATCCTCAATTTTTTTCACTGAAATAAAAAATTATGCGGCGCACGTTTTTGTTGAAAGTTTGTGTTTTCATATGAAAGGACCCTTCGTTGTATTTTTCCTCCAAAAAATTAGACGAATTTTTTCAAATAGAGAAGGTAGAATGATAATCGCAAACACTATTTGTACTCAAGGAAACCTATAGGGATCTTCTGTCTTTCTGTGATGTCCAGTTCCCAAGCGTGCACAGCCAAACAGCAAACACTGTAGCTGTTACATTCTTACATCGTAGATGTCAGTGTTGAGGTTAATACAGATTATTTTAGAAAAAAAAGTTCAAAAATCAGTAAATAAATAATAAATATTGTTACAGAGGAAATGATTACTTTGGACAGTATTCTCAGTCCTGCTTATGAACTTATAATTTCATTATCTCGGTTGCAACAGAAATATGATAAAATCGTCCACTAGTACATCTTTTTCTGTTTACAGTGTGAATGTGCGAATGTCTTCTATTAAATAATTACATTATTTAATTCGTGATAAAGATATGTAAACTTTCCTGCCAACAATAAGCTTTTGACTAATTGAGAAACAATTTTATTAATAAACGCGTTTGATTAAAACGTGTACTTTTTTTGAATTTATCTCGTAATATGTTATTTCCGTAGCACTAAATGCGCACGTTCCATACCGGACATCAAGATATCACTTCCCTTGGGGTCAGTCAAATCCTCTTACTGTGTCTTGTCGGGATTTATTATTCTACCCCCTCTAATTCTATGTATTTGTAAGATGCATGTGACGACGAGTAATCATCAATCAGTAGAACAAAAATTCACAAAATTTTAAACCAATTTAATGTACTTACAATCTTTTATAATCACCTTCTATATTACATAGGAAAATCTGAATGTTTACCCTAATTTCACTGCCATCGGTTCCGTACTTTCGGAAATTATATGTGTCATAAAATTGTCAAAAGACAAGCGACAGGCAAGTGAAAAAACACAACATGAAATTAGCTACTTGTCAAATGAACCGCTTTACAATCTATGATAGGGAAGTAAAAACATTATAAACGTGTCCTGAACCAGTTTGTGCTGAACTGCATTTTAATTTAACGATAAATAAATTTTCTTGAATTAACTCACGATGATAGGAAAATTCGATTTTTTGTTTCGTCGCACCTCCCTTTCGTTCATAAAATATATATATAAAAAAATATATCTACACATTTCCCTTCAATCATTTCTGCTGTTCTAACGGAAAAACTCAACAGTTAACTCCTGGAACCCTTGAATAAACGTTGGGTATAAATATTGAATTTATAGGTTCGGTAGTTCCCCTTTTTTATGCGTGGCAAATATCTCTTGAGCAAAGAAAGTAAAGCCTTAATAAAACGAGCTCACAAGTGAGTTGGATGCTGAAGATTGAGGAACGTCGTCGCCTCCACAGTTACCGAACGATTTCATTGTTTACGCAAGCGGTGACGGCAACGTCAAAATCAGCTGTTCTCCTCGTCAACTGTCACTGTTGCACCTCATTTACTCCATATGTGGATTATTAATAATCTGAGAGTCGCTTTGCATTCCTCCAGCTATTAGCTTAACGCTCCGGATGGATTCTAAACGCCATTTAATTAGATATTAGATTCACTTCTATTTAGTCTTCATTATCTTAATCCGTAGCACATGCATGGCTGCCTATAATTCTTGATCTAGGACTTCTTCCAGTGAATTGCTGATGCACTGGCGTCTGCATATGTTGAATTGTCAGGCTGTTTTTAGATGGAAGCATTCAGGCGAAAGCAAAGGGATTTAAAGCTCAGACATTTTAATGGACCACCACTAAAAGTGAGGCCAGTTTTTTTTTTGCTTTATAAAAATGAGATAGTATTATTAGACATTTCCCATGCCAAACCATTGAAGAGACGATAATTAACGATTTGTAGGATAACCAACTTTATTTATAATTCATTGCAACGGTGTTGAGATTTCTTACAAAAACAAGTTGATCAATTTGCAAGAGTGGCAACTGACACTGGATTTAATGCTTTTTATAATAATTATTCACTTCTTCATTCTAACTGTTTTAACTGTTTATGACACATGAGAAAAAGAGAGGGAGAGGGAGAGAGAAAGAGAGAAAGAGAGAAAGAAAGAGAGAGAGAGAGAGCGAGAGAGAGAGCGAGAGAGAGAGAGAGAGCGAGAGAGAGAGAGAGAGAGAGCGAGAGCGAGAGAGCGAGAGAGAGAGAGAGCGAGAGAGAGAGAGAGAGAGGGGGGGGGGAGAGAAAGAAAGAGCACACAGTTATAACAGCCCCCTTTTTGCGTTACGGGTTAAAAATTATTTCTGAAATACCAACCACGAACTGAACATATAAAGCTATTTAAATACTCATTGTTTGACAGTTTTAGGTCTCTTTCTTTTAAAAAATGGAACAGGTGAAAAGACATTGGTCTTAATCTTTTGTCGTTACCCTCAATATCTTAACACTAGTGGAAAAACAGCCGTTTGGAGTCTTTCTCTCTACTGAAATGATCTATAGAAAAACAACAAAAAGACAGGAACACAAACAAAAGATTTCTCTTAGCTATTGCATAGAAAGGAATGTTGACATCAGATCAATAAGACACGGGCATCAAAAACAAAATTAGTGGAAAACAAATATGTATTTTACTTCATTTTCGAAGCTGCTTCAATTTTTGAATCTTGATTGTTTTAAGAAAATTATTTTGGTGAACAGCTTGGTAAATTTGCTAGTTGACTGTTACATCATCACTTCAGTTAAAAAGAATAAAATAATAATTTATTACAAGTCGTTCTTCAAAAAATCAACATGTTTTAATCAGTTGCCAACACAAAGTACATAAATATTTAAATGTTAGCAAATATCTCATTACAAATAATAACAAACTATTTATGTTAACAAATTGCTCCAATTATCTTGTTTTGCAGAAGTGTTGTTTTTACATTACATGTATTTAAACGTCTTTTGAAAATTCGAGCCATCATTAAAGAAATTAAAATTAATACAAATCTACTAAGACAACAATGAATATTTTAATTGAAACATCGTCGTCTATTTTAAACGGTGTTAAGTAATTAAACACGTAGTTGCATACCTAGAGAGAGCTAAATTTAAATATTCTAAATGTAATCAAGCTATTGTAATATAAATAGAGTTGTTGCGGCACCACGTCCAACAAAAGAATTTTACTTCTCTAAAAACAGGTATTAAAAAAATCTAGTTTATTTAGATTCCCATGGACTAAAAAATCGAAATAATTTGTTTGGTGAAAATACTGTTTATCGTTCATATTTATTTAGTTAACCAAGATCTTTTTCGAAAGTCTTGAAAAATAAGCAAGTGGGATGATAAAAAACAGACCGTCGTGTGTAAATTTAGGGTACAGAAAATTAACAAACAAACAAGTTAACGTTCTGTTTGAGTAATAATTATGAAGATAAAACATAACGCCAATTTAATGTATTTTTATTAAACTAAAATATTATACTCCTATATCATCCATTGTGTAATGAAAGATCAAAATACGAAGTTAATTGGCGACTAAAAATAGATGCTTCTAATTTTGTTGCCAACAAAAACGTGTAAAATAGAAGATACAAATTATAAAAAGTATGTAACTTTGAAGAGAACGAGGATAATTTCTCCAGCACATTAAATTATGCATGCCGAAAATAATGAAACAGTCTTTTCTCTTTATAGATGAAAGACATATAAGCATTGTAGAATGCCAACGACAATAAAGCAAGCCGCCGTTTGGAGCTTTCAACGCAAAAATTTAAATAAACGTACGTTATGATTTACATTTTCAAGCCATTACAAGCCGACTTACTTTGTGCAGTTAAAAGCATCTAACTGTTATAAATGTCAAACATATTTCGACCACTTTGTCATACGACGGAGCTTTACGAAGCAGTTTAAATCACACGAAATGAGGCGGTTTATTTCAGATAGTTACATCACTGTATTATTTAATTCCGTTAAAATATTTGTTCTACACAAATCGAAATGGATGGACCGCTGATTCACAATAGGCTAATTACGCAAGAGCTTTTGTTGAAATTCGGTACGTAAACATCTTTAATTCTAGTAAACCGCTAACCGAAAAGTTTTATAGCTGTTTTCATTATAAAATATTCCTGATGTTCCACGAAAATTACAATAGGGACCACAAATCCTCATATGGCCGCTGTCCAAATCGTAAAAAGGTTAAAAATTGGATTAAAAAGGCCGCTTCAGCGTCCCCTTTTTACGGTTCTTGTATTTACAAAGGTGTACTGTTTGGAAATCAAATTAAAACAACCGAAATAACAATAATATTTACTATTGTCGGTTATTGGGATTCTCAGAATAGTGCCCCTTATTGCTCGTAAAAACTGGTCGTATTTTTACAGTGCGCTTGTTAATTGAACCTTCAGGTTCTTGGCTTGCATGTTTAACAACCATTTAAATTTTTAAGAGATAAAATTTAATGGATTTCGACAAGTTTTATACAGCGATAGGTGCTTTCTGGAGTTTGGATGTTAAAAATAACTACTCGTTACAGAAATTTCCCATTCTCGCCAAATGTTTTTCTATGAGGAGGACGAGGCCTAAACAGCTATGGATTCTTTGTAACACCCTTGGGAGAAACTAATTTAACGACAAAACTTTAGCTCATTGTAACATCGCCTTTCTAGTTTCAGCTGGGTTGAAATTCTTTGTATCTGCCTGAACTTCCGCATCTGTCAACGGCAAAGTGCTTAACGATACTAATTTTAAATAAAATTAATTTTTAACAGCTTTACTTCGCCCTTTATTCGTTTTACTGCCGGGAGAAATTCCAATTTAGCCAATTCCATATTAGTTGCTGTTATCTTTTATTATTCTGGTAAAGAGAGGTTCAAACAAAACTTTGTAAAGACAATATTAAAAACCATAAACTTTTTCATTCGCTCATATCAAGCTCTAAAAATAAAAATGAAAAATGGAGCGAATATTCCACGGTTCATTTGTAGCCAGACTTTCATTTCTGCCGTTTATATTTTATTGTGGAAAAACAAAAACAAATACAGTTCATTAAATATTGTAGAAAAAATTTACATTTTTATTGAAATTGCTTCGGATAATAAAATCAAGTACGCCGTATATCGTGAACACAAAACCGAAAACGTGATTTAAGATTCTAACAGTTGTTATGATGTTACGTTACATATTTAAGGTAAATTAGGGAAAACACATTACCAGATATTTATTTTGACTATTTCACCATAGTAACAGGGGAAGATACAAAACGATGGCGTAAGACAGCTGCAAGAAATGAAAAATGAATCTTACTTGCTCCCTATTATATAACAATTAATTTATAAATAAATTTATATACATAATATATATATTGTGTAATGTGTAATGTGTATTTTGTAGTATTTTACTACTCGTCCAGTCGTAAAACACACTGTATACACACATGTAATGAAACATTTCAAACTTAAATGTGCTGTGCACAGTTCAAACGAAACGTACGCACTTATGTCTGACATTCAGCTCATTTACATCAAGCGACTTATCGGCCAATTGAAATTGTCATTATATGACGAAAATGTACCTAATCATTTTCTGTATTACTACTGCAGGTATTTATTTGTGTGTAGAAACTATTTCATTTCATTTAGAACACAATCAATCTCCTTAATTCATTTTTACTTCCCGAGCGTAAGCAAAGGAAGTATGGTAATCGAGTCCGTCGGCCGACTCTCCACTTTTACATTTTCTCGACCTTTCATGACCCTATAAGACGAAGAAATGGGTCTCATGTTTCCGTCTGTCTGTCTGTCCGTCTGTCTGCCGTCACGGATTTTTATTAGACAGATAATCGCCGAAAGTACTGGGCCGATTGTTGTCAAATTTTGTATTTATATTAGGAATATTATGTATTGTCTTTGCCATTTCTATTGAAACAGCACGTGTTGATTTTGCTTAAAATTTTGCAATTGGTAACAGCTTTCGGTTGACTGACAACGGCTTATAGTTAGAAAATTGTCCTGAATATGAACGTTGCCAAATTTACGGTTAACAAGTGGTGTTTCAATAGAAATGGCAAAGACTATAGATGGTAAAACGCTAACCAAAATTTCTCTAATCATCCCCACCACTAATGCGATAACGTCACTTCAAAATTGTACATAGTAAATGGGTTTTAAATTGTATAAAATAACATAGCCCTACACATGTAGTTTATGACTCCGAATTGAATTTTTACTCGAAACGTCCAGATTTTTGGAAAAAAAATCAAAATTATAAAATAACATTTTGCAATTTAATTTTGAATCTGCTAATCCGAATACTTTGAAATCTTGCAGATGTTTTAAGGTTATAAAGAGCTTAATAAATTTCTAGTCAAAATATATTTGCTTATCCCCTCCAAAAAATTGATGACGTCAGCTCAAAAGTTTGCCGAATAAATCCTATCTAAAATGTAAAAAATATGATGAGTCTGTACCTGTAATTTATCATTTCGTTCATATTTTTTACAGAGTGACTCAAAAAATTAATGAATGCGTAAATTTATTTTATTGATTTACTCAGGAACTACAAAACCGAATGCTTTGAAGTCTTGAAGATGTTTTAAAGTTGTCAGAAGCATCGTAGACTTTTGATCAAAATGTATTTGCTCATTCCCCCTAAAAATTTATGACGACACCCCAAAATTCTGCTGAATAAATCTATCTAAAATGTACTAAATGTGATGAGTCTCTTCTTGTCATTTATCATTCCATTAATATTTTTTGGATTTGCATATACAGGGTGCCCCAAAAAAGCTAATGAATGCGTGAATTTATTTTATTGAGTTAATCAAGAACTACAAAACCGAATGCTTTGAAATCTTGGAGATGTTTTAAATTTATCATAGGCATGGTAAATTTTTGATCAAAATGTATTTGCTCATCCCCCCTAAAAAATTGATGTCGCCACCCCAAAATTTTGCTGAATAAATCATGTCTAAATTGTACAAAGTATGATGAGTCTGTACTTGTGATTTATCATTCCATTAATATTTTTTGGATTTGCATATACAGAGTGACTAAAAAAAAATATCATTTTATTTCAGGAACGAGGAAAGTTCTGTCGAAACAACTTTCGACCAATTTTTATTTGGTGCATTGATGGTTGTCATTTCACCCATTGGCGAAACTGATAGGTAGCATTTTGATTCTACTGATTTTTACTTCACGAGCGGTAATAGTCTCCACCGGGTGGCAGGTTACCCTCATGTATTCTCGATTTCATCACCCCTAGAATACGAAAAAAGTGAATTCCCGTTTCCGCCTGTACGTCACCTGTGTCGGTTTTTATTACACAGATAATCTCCGAAACTACTGGACATTTCAAATGAAAAGGAGCCACCATAACTTACTTCTCCTTTTTATTTTACAAACTTCCCAAAGGGGTTCAATTTTTTATTTCTATTGGAACACATTTTGCTGTCAAATTTGATATCGTCGCATTTCCCCCTGACTCCCACAGTCCTATCACCAAATTTTGCATTAAAAAATTTTAAATTTTTTTCTTCGTTTGTTGAAAAAAGTGGTCGAAAATTATTTCGACAGAAATTGAGAAGTCCTGGAACTGCAGTACAACACTCCGCTTCACTAAAACATTATAAAATTTGATTTTGCGATGTTTTTTTGTAATAACCTCTATAAAATAAAAACCAGTGGCGTAAAGTACACCGCGCAGGCGTACGTCCAAGTTCCAAGCAAGCCCGGTTCGCATATATGCGGAGAATATGAAATATATTTAAAACAAACAGTCAAGGGGAAAAAGATATTATCACCAGTCTACATGCTTGACTTCGATTTTTTATGTTGATACATCGAAAGAATGTCACTATTAAGCACGCAGCAATTTGTTTGATTTAAATGACTTTGTCTCCTCAAAACAGATAAAATAAAATAATTAATTACGCCACAATGGAGCAAAATGTTCTGAACATAATTATTATTATTATTCCTATTTTGTTAATATAAAAAACAGATAGTCCCAAAGAACAAAGCGGGTTAAACAAAAAACAAATGTTATAATAATCAAAGTACATCCATAAACCACAAGTCCAGGAGTATATTATTTCATAAGATTTAAATAGTGTTAATTACGCAATACAACGAGCCCACGTTATCAAACTGTCGATGCGGAGGATTGGCCACATTTTGGTTAGCGTTTTACTATCTACATGATATTTTTAATATGCATACAAAATTTGATGACATTCGGTCCAGAAATTTTGAAGATTCTGTGTAATAAAAATCGGTTCAGATTTCAAACAGACAGAAATGGGAGACCACTCTTTTCGTACTTCAAGAGGCTATGGAACGTCAAGAAAAGATAAAAATAGCCAGTCGCCAAATGGGCCCTAATACAATACTTACCGAGCGTAACCGAAGGAAGTTGAAATGGATGAAATTATTTCATGTTTGAAATTAAACGAATAGTGTGTATTTGATGCCATAGATGTATGAGACTTGCTATGCTGCTATATTTTCTGCTTCCTGAGCGTAAGTTAAGGAAGTATAGTCATCGAATCCATCGACCGAATTGCCACTTTCATATTTTCTCGACCTGTAGACCTCTAGAGTACGAAAAAAGTGGTCTCCCGTTTTCGTCCGTCTGTCTGTATCCATTTTTATTAGACACGTAATCTCCGAAACTGCTGGACCGATTGTTGTCAAATTTTGTACGTATGTTAGAAATATCATTTAGATGGTTAAATACGAACCAAAATTTGTCTAATCATCCCCATCAACAATTTGATGATGTCATCTCCAAAATTTATAATAAAAAGTTTTTTTTTTATTTTACAAAATAAGATCCTGCTGTACTTGTGTGTGAATCCGTGCCAAATTTTCACCCAAGACATCTAGAATTTTTGGAAAAAATTTAAAACCGAATAATAATATTTTGTAAGATAACTGTGAAACTGCAAAATCGATTGCTCAGAAATCTTGTAAATATTTTAAGGTTACCGTAATCATGGTAAATGGTTAAGCAAAATTTATTCTTTACCCATTCCCAAAAAACTGATGACGTCATCTCAAAATTTTGCCAAACAAATCTTATCCAAAATATACAAAATAGGATGACTCATTAAAACTAATGAATGAGTCAATTTATTTTATTGATTAAGTCGGGAACGGCTCACCCCGTTTCCCCGAAAATTTGAAAGTACAAAACTGTTATCATTAGTGTTACACTGCACCTATCTAAAATAATATACGTGTCTTTGCAAAAATATTGATGACGTCATCACCGATTTTGTTAAGAGAAAACTAATTTGGAAGGTAAGCCCAGCACGTTTCTTTACATTTATTTTACCGTCGCATACATATTTTTATTTTAGCTTATAAAAATATAAAATTCGCATAATCAAATTTTATAATTTGTCGAAAAAGGTGGATTTGTTTTATTGTATTTCAGGGGAGAGGGAAGTTCTGTCGAAATAACTTTGGACCAATTTTTATTTGCTTAAAATTGTCAAGTTGTTAGCAGTATTGTAAACTTGCTAACAAACTCTATACTTATTTGATTTATTAAAAAATATAACCAATTCAAACTTTATATGTTATTCGAACGGTGTAATCAATTATTTTCCTGTTGGTTGTACGAATTGAATTTTTTATATAGATAGTTATAGTTATTTATTAACACAGAATGTGACATAAACATGTATTGATATGAACTTCCGGTGTTCTGATTATCTTCTTAAAACAACCCCAAATACAATTACTGTTGTGTATTAGTGTTTTCACAGGTGGTCAAATATCATAAATTTAGTTTGTGTATTAGAAGAACGCAGTAACTACAATTAAAACATTTTCCCATGCTATATGTTATGATTAAGAAATGCAGATGGTTTGCCACCTACAGCCACATGTTAGTCTTTGTCCGGTGTTAGCAAGTACTTCCCTATTTATTATTTCTTGTGAATATGCAGAGCTCAGTAAATAGCTATTACTCAAACTTTAATATGTAGTCAAGATCGATTTGGGGCAGCAAGCAAGTAAGACAGTCGCAAATGAGGGGAGCTAAAAATGTAGTGTTAATAAAACAACACCGCAATCTCAAAATCAAATGTAGCATGTAGCAAACAGATTATTATTTTTTGTTAACCCCAAAGTTAGTCTGCTGAGCAAACAACTTTGAGTATTTTCCGGAAAAATTGATTTTACTTTACAGAATTTATAGAATGCTTTATCAGTAAATTAGGAGTTTGTTAAACATGGATATTAATACAATTTGAAAGAACATGAATCATTCAAATCAATAATAATAATTTTTCACGAAATTTAATTACCATTTATATTTTTCATGTCAAAAAATAGAGGCAAAACTAAATGAAAAAAATTTCTAAATTTATTTAAACACAACTTTCCTCGCCTTTGAAGCACAATCAATTCTCCATGCATGTTAAAATGTATTCTGATATAAATTACTCTTATTAATTCTTTTGTAAGGATTTTAATTTTATGGAGAGAGAAAGAAAGAGAAACACGTAAGGTTTGAATTCGGTACGATCACGTGGGCTTAACGTTGATTGGTGTTTAACTTGAGAGTTGAGAAAACTACATATTGTAGAAGCATCATATTCGTAGTTGCTATAACTTAAAAGTTATTATACGCAAAAAGTTAACAAATTTGTTATATATACTATATACATAATCATTTTAAATTTTGTTAAGTAACCCTACACGTCAGGATATAATTAATAACTGAATGAAAATAGATTACAAAAAATCGTTAATTTTGCAATAGTGGTATTTTCAATACTGATGAAAATTGAATTCAGATAAAAAAAAGCGTCCCCATATCAGTCCAAAAAATGTTAACTGCATTACTCATCGTAGTCCATTCTCTTATAGAAAATATACATATATCGTTGAAGAGTCTTAGAACAAATAACGAACCTGACATTGCTGGGCTAAAAGCTAACAGAACCGTCCACACTTGCAAAAGTTTGAGAACATTGAAAGGCACTTCACTGCAACCACCACCCATATTTAAACTGCGTTCAGACTCCACCACAATGAAAGTTCATTTTAACATCACAATGCATTCATTATTGTTAAACATCGTTATCCTAGAGATATTAGTTGCAGTGTTTTATCAAGATCATTTCGACTTTCAGACTTCAACAAATCCTCACTCTAAGATGCGGTAGGTTCGCGCTCTGGCGCTTGTCCGGGTTAATTAAACTAATCAAAAATGGAGTCGACAGGGTGTAAACACGATACCTCCGAGGAAGTTGGCGGAAAATCTTTATTATGAAGCAGCGATTTCCGTTTTGGATGCGGGCTAACGCACGTGCGTTTAGCTCAAGCCAGGAACCACCACTGCTTCTATTCTCTGACAGTTCGCCTTGTGTTAGGTTCCAAGGATGAGAATAGCACTCGAAGAATACTTGCTTACCGCATTTAATGCTGCCATTCGTCTTTTCTACCCGCCGATTTATTACAACTAACGCCACGTTTAAGCTCCGCATTACATCTGCGAAGCTCTTAGGGCTATTATTTTTTAACACGAGTAGAAACGGAACGAGGCTAACAAAAATAGGCCACTGGCTACGGATATTAGCATGTTTATGAGTATGTTAATATTTCATTCGGCGTGTATGTATATAGTACAGGTGTGGTTATCATCACCAGGGCAGGACGCTGGAAATATTTTCTTGAATAAATTGCGGAATTTGTATGTTTTATTATGGGACATGGATGGCAATACGAGCTGAATGATATAATAGAAGTAGGTAAATGGATTTTTTAATAGAATTTTATGTGCTCAAAGTGTGTTAGGAGAAAACTGTTTACCTACATATATGGTTGTTTTGTTCATGAATTTTTAATTTCAAGCTTCCTTGGCATACCATAACTCACAACTGGACTATAAAAATACAGATTTTTCGCGTCTGTCTGTTTATTTATCATCTGTCTGTTAAACTTTCTTTTAGATATATTATTCGAAATTTACATACCGACTGTTTAAAATTTGACAATAAATTAACGTTAAGCTAGAATATCTTTATTTATCCCATCACCGGATATACTATAATGACAAACATTTGTCAAATAACCCCATTTGAATGTATTGTTATCTCACTTCCAGCTTGGCAAGCAATATTTATGAAATTTGGCAATTTTTTTCAGACATTACATATGCATGCATTTTTTTACAAACATATAGCAAAATACGAAGAAACTTACTTATAATTCACGAAAGAAAAAACAAAAAATTACAAGGTAATGCAATACTTTTCTAGAAGTAGTATTGGTTATGTTTGAGTAATAATCTTTACATATTTTTTTCTGAACTGCTTATTTGGGATATTTCAGAAATATATACCTTATCTTATGGTCCATTTATTCCCCGAAAATTTTAAGAGCAGAAAAGAGTATTTAGTAAAACTTATTAAGTTTTGAAGTTAATTTGCAGTAATAAAATACACTCGCGAGATTTTCTGTGTAAATAAGTTTACAGATTCTTTTTAGCAGGTGATATACCTCGGCGTTAATTCTTAAGATTTGATTCTTCGTATTTTGACTAGATATAATTAAGCATCTTATTAGTCTGTTTATTGTGTTTATTTTATGTGTTTTAATTATTACTCGAATTGTATTTTTTTAATTACTTATTATAAACACTAACACTCCCGAAAATTGGGACAATTTATAAAAACTGGTTATGCGTGCTGCGCATACGTTTCAAATGAGTTTTTTGTGATGCCGTCATCAACATTTTTGCAAAGACATGTATGTCAGTTTGGATACGTGCAGTGTAATATTAATGATAACAGTATTTTATTCCTAAATTGTCGGGAAAATGGAGTGAGCGGCTTTTGTGAGCCGTGAGTTAATCAATAAAATAAATTGAATTATTCATTAATTTTTATGAGTCACCCTGTATGAGAAATTTAAAAATTTTAATGCAGTAATAAATCACAAGTACAGAGTCACTATTCTTTGCACATTTTGGATAGGATTTATTCGGCAAAATTTTGAGATCACGTCATCGATTTTTTTGAGGGGGATGAACAGATATATTTTAAAAATTGACCATGCTTACAATAAGTTTAAAACATCTGCAAGATTTCAAAGCATTCGGTTGTGCAGTTCTTGCTTTAGTCCGTAAAATAAATTGACTCTTTTATCAAATTTTTGGGTCACTCAATATAAGTAATTTTAAAAGCTATGAGTGTGTTGATAAACCACAAGGATACAGTTATAATATTTTGCATATTTCAGGGAGGATTTATTCGGCAAAGTTTGAGATGACGTCATCAATTTTTTGAGATGAGATGAACGAATAAATTTTGGTTAACGATTTACCATGAATACGATAACCATAAAGTATTTACCAGATTTCAGAGCATTCGGTTTAGTAATTTCAAAGTTAAATTGCAAAAATATTACTGTAGAGTTTTGAAATTTTTCCAAAAATTCTGGATGTCTAGTGAAAATTCGACACGGATTCATACACCCTAAGTGCAGGAGTGTCTTATTTTATAAATTAAAAAAAAACTTATAATGATAAATTTTGGATATGACGTCATTTCATTGTTGGTGGGAATGATTACCCAAGTTTTAGTTAGCGCTTAACCATCTACATGTCGTTCCTAACATACATGCAAAATTTGACAATAATCGGTCCAGTAGTTACGGAGATAACGTGTCTAATAAAACTGAATACACACGCTAGACAAACAGATAGACAAGCAGACGGGAGACCACTTGTTTCGTACTCTAGAGGTCATGACACATCCAAAAAATATAAAAGTGACAATTTGCCTTATGGATTCGATTACTATGTACATATTATATGCGTAACAAGGTTTCAAATCTTTTATCAAAATTTTTATATATACATCTAGCGTGATTTTGTCTAACTTTATTGCAATACAATCCACTTCATTGGTGGATAATTTCACAGTTTTTTGAAATTTTACTCTGTTAGAATATGAAAAATTTGTTGTGTCGTTTCCGTCTACTTGTCGACGGTTTTAATGCTTCGATACCACCCCGTGATTTTTGAAATTTTTGTTCCAGTTAACGATGAAGCTTACGTCAGCCGTTTCAGTTTCACTGCTGACGTAAGCGTCATGGCTAACTACAGCAGAAAGTTAAAAATCACCGCACATTACTCTTGAATGTACTTTAGGAGTTTAACCGAATAGTTTGTTAAACGCTAACAAAAATTTAGACATTTGCTGCAAAATCAAAGATGCTTAGAACAAAATGGATAACATTCAAAATTACTCCAGCATGTTAATAACAAATTTTTTCAAACTTCACGTGTTTATTTTCTTTTTCTGAATCACGTAAAAACATTCACAAGAAAAGTGTATTAATACGTAAAAACTCCCAACACAAAAACAATGAACCCTTAACAAGTATGAAATTGATTGAGATTCGCTGCGGCGATCGACGCGCTATTCTCACCTTTGCGCCAACCAAGCTCATACCACCAAAAGTGTTATAAGCTGCAGATCTTGAAATAACTGAAGTGATTATTATCAACTATAGCTAAGAATCATCCCGAGTTAACCAACTCTGAAACAATAAAAAAGCACTGAAATTGGTTCATCCGTTTGGAAGCTTCGATGCCACAGACAGACAGACAAACTCGTATTATAAACAAACAAAGGGTTCAAAATTATAACATAACGGCCTTCTTTTTATATCGGGGATTAAAAAACCGTACAGAATCGATTCACAACTTGACAGCAGTTTTGGAATTAATTGATATCGGGCATAGAATACCAGAGATTTTTGTTTGTGAACATGATTGGTGAACGTTATAGGATAAAGGGATACATCTTGAAATTTTGCTTTCGTGTTTGCCATTTTTGTGTTAACATTTGCCATTTTATTTGACATATCAGTACCAGTCTATAAAGACAAAGTCAAAGATAACTCGATACAATTATTTTAATCATCCGATATTTCAATGTGTTATTAAAATTTAGTTCGCCAAATCATGTATGAAATCATATATCATATATCATCATCAAATAAACATTGAACATTTAAAATACTCAGTCAACGTATGTTCTGTTGGCTTGTCACCAACGCTGCCACCAGTTGGTCAACAACTAGAGAATACTCTTGAGTGTCCAGGTAGATATCATATCATAGTATGTATGTAGTAGGCTGGAGATTTTAAAAGTTAACATTCTTGTGACCAGATTCATCACAAAACGCCATCATGTCTTATCAATATTTTCACTATCAACGACCCTGCCTGATCGACACAGTACGACAGGCTGTTACACCTGTCTACTCTTTTACCACTACCTGCTTTAAAATTCACCTTCTGCAGCTGAAATATACGTCTTAAATGGAAATTAATAATAATTAAAACTGATCGACTTTGTCGCGTTTAAGTATGTGCTTATGTAGATATAATTCCAGTTTATAACGTTCTATGACATCATCCTACCCCTAACCTCTATTATTCTCGATTTGTCCACGAAATTTTTTGTAAGTATTTTTCTTTCATTTCTTTCTCAATCTCGTACTATATAGTATTGGTATTTCTTTATAGTGTTATATAATCTTCGTAAGTTATCTTTGGATATAATTTGATCCCGCAATATTCCACCGATTCCCTTTCAGACCTGTTGATACCGTGAAAACACAAATTTAGGATGAATACAATACAATGTGAAACTTTACTTAATGGCAAAATGAATAATGTTGTTGTGCCGCACCTAAATGAATTAAAAGATAAAGCTTCTACAAGTACGTCAAATCCAGATTCTGTTAAACCAAATTTTATAATTACCCTTATCGCAGTCGTCTGTTTTAAACATACCAGTAATGCCACTAAATAATCTGTTTGCTTTCTAACTCAAAATAATAAAGATTAAATTCACAGGTGACGTATAATATTAAATTATTGGGCAGACTTCATCCAAGAATATGCCTCTTATTTATATTTTTAAATAAGGTTGATAAGGTTTTATTGTGTTCTTACGTACGTCATCAAAGTAGTAGAGATAATAAAATTCCTTTATGTGAAGTAATTCATGTGAAACCTATAAAGAATTCAACGAAAATATATCATGCTCTAACGCAGATTGTTGTAAATACGTATTACAAAATTATGAAACCTGGTGAGTTGTTGGTAGGTTTGATTATTATTGTTTTGTGTAAGATGTTACTAAACTTCGAAATCACTTTAAATTATTTGATTTACATCATTTTAATGACAAATGAGTGAGGCAACTGTCTTAAAATGTTCATTCTGCAGCAGTTTAAAGAACTCAATTGTTAACAATGCTTATGTTGCATGGGAGATATCCAAATGTACCGTAGATAAAAGTTCCTATGACAAGTTTAAACCTTGATTCTTGGCACCAAATAGCAACTACTGAATGAATCCCAGTTAAATCTTGAGTCAACCTGTGCTAATAAGAGTAATAATAACTTTTTTGTTGTTATTTTCAGAATGTGCGAGGTCTCAATACTAAAACAAATATTTTAGACAATACCACATTAATTTAAAAGTTTTAAAGTCCCAGCGATTATTTAAACTAGTTGAATTCTTTAGTTTTAAGAGTAGATAATGAATTATTTCATCATAACTTTTACAATATCGTTCGTTGTGATCACAAATATAATTTGCTAAATAAAGGGCTGGTGAAGTTAATTTGTTTCCTGTTTTTATTATAGTAGTGTATATAATGCCTGCCTTACATCCTGATTATTATAAAGTACCTTTTGATGCAATTTATCACTGCATTACCGTCTGGTTAATCAAGTAGGTACTACTCTAATTTTAGACGATTTTAAATATTTCAAATATAAGTAGATGTACGTGAATGTAAACCAATGGTTTATGTAATATTAATATTAAATACACGTCTAGGCAACGCTATGAAAATCTGTAGATTGCAGTTTCGATTTTCTTAGGTCTCATCAGTACAGCATACTTCAATGGTTGTGTAGTATTTGCATATTTAATCCTTCAAAGCCTATAAGGCAAGCAAACTAAAGTTAGTGGGATATAATTTTAATTCTAATTCTAATTCTGGACCGTTACTCTTCAACATATTCCTAAATGTTATTATTTCTGAGTTGTCCGGTCTTTGATTGTGCCGACGACTTCAAAATATACTCTAAAATTTCTTGTATTTTTTTATGATAAACCTTATAACTTATACAAGCTCAAATAAAGATATGTACATGCTCTTTAAATAAAGGCAAAGAAGCGTTGACGTCATCAACATTTTTGCTAGTGTATCAATTTGAGTTAGGTATAGGAAAAGTAACTACTAACAAAAAAGTCGACAATGTATCTGCTATGATTTACAGAGTTTGAAAATGGTGATAGAAACCGAATTCCAAAATTGCCATAAATAATTGATATATTAAAATGATAATATAACTGGTTTTAAAATACTGCCCTCGGAATATATAAGTAGTGAAAATTGTGGACAAGTTCTTTCTAAAACTTCATAACAAAGTTTGTTAATAATAAAAATATTACATTCTGAAAATGTATTGACAACGACATAATAGTCAAACGTGGGGACTTTTCTTAAACCAGTTGATTATTTTCGTTGTGTCGTATACTGTTATTGGCTCATTGGTTTCAAACTTTTAAAACAACATGAACATCAATATCATTCGGATATCATTATTTTCTGATGAAGCATGATTTGATCTAAATGGCTACATCATTTCAAGAAAATAGTATAGTCTTTAAGACTACTGAAAATCGTTTTGCTTTTGAAGCAAGGGTTTTATACTTCGTTGAAGTTAGTATGTCGCTAGCGGTTTCATATTTTTAAAAACAAAAAAAGAAGAGTGGTTTTATGCTTACAACAAAACTGGAAACATTTACATCAGCTTTTGTAATTACAATAAAAAAAATAGGTACTCAAATATTGTGTTGTTTATTTTTTTGGACGTAACCTCAAATAGGATGAAAGAAATATGACAATTAATAAACAGTTCGAATCGCTTTAAACTTTAAATTATACTCCCTCTGTCCCAAATTAAGTGTCCGATTTCGAAATAAGTTTTATCCTAAAATAAGTGTTCGATTTAAAAAAAAAAACGATTTGTTTAAATAAAGAAAAAATATATTTTTTAATGAACAATTATTATTACAACAATTACAACTTATAGTAAGTTTTGATATGATATTGAACTTTCCTTGCAATTAATCAAAATACATACGTTGTTAAAATTTTAGATTGTACTTTGAGTTTGTTTTCCTTATCTCTCATGTTAATCCGTAAAAGTATATGGTAACTAGGAAACTCAGATAATAGTGTGAACACTAGAAAAGTTTCCGTAATTTGGGCATATTGGAATGCTTCACAGTTGTACAGGTACAGAATCATCGTTAAAAGACTGCTTCACTGTGAAAACACGTGATTTGTTTCTTGTTAGTGGTCTATAACATGATTCGAAGTAATTCGAACTATACATTAATTGTCATGCTCATGATCTATCATTGTATTTAAGATTATCTTCAAAAAATAAATAAATAAAACATTTTTAAGTGCTCACTTTTCTGATTATTTTTAATTTTAACATGTAATGTTCTTTTCAAAATTTGTCCAGAAGCGGTGTGTGATATACTGAATTGTAAAAAAAAAATTACACAAAGATTCACTAACTGGAGGCTTACGTGGTGACTTCCCTTTAGAAATATTTCCAGACTGGCGAATCAGTCCACTATTCTTTTTATGTGAGGGTTTAAAAACTGTTTCTTCTTTTCTGTTTTGTTCTAAAGTGAACCCTAAATGGTTTATCAGGGCCGGGACGAGGGTGAGGCGAGAGAGGCACTCGCCTCGGATGAACAAATTAGAGGGGCGCCAAATTGTCAAAATGTAAAAATTTAAAGTGAAAGGGGTACCGGACGTTTTGACTTCACAACTCACATGGAGGTATAAAAAACAAAATGAAATATCTTTCGATTTTCAGTTTCTTACTGACGAAAAATTAGTGTCATTGGATATAGAAGGTTTAAGAAAAGCAGCTTACGACTTAGCTCTTAATTATCCAAATGATATAAATGTTGTAGAAATGTCATTAGAAATATTTATAGCTTTAAGAATCAAGCAATTGCAATAATTCCGGATATTAGAGCAGCTATAGCTTTGGATCTTTTGAAAATAATTCACGAATACGGTTTAGTTCAATCGTATCCAAATTTGGAAGTCGCGTTAAGAATATTTTTAACTTTACCAGTTACTGTACCTTCTGGAAACAGAAGCTTGAGTAAACTTAAGATAAGTAAAAGTTATTTAAGACCTTCTCTTGGTCAGGCCAGGTCAGGTCAGGTCAGGTCAGTTATTTAAGACCTTCTCTTGGTCAGAAAAAATTGTCAAACATGGCTATTAATTAATCCGTGGACAAGAATTATGTAATCCAATAGATTTTGAAAAAATCATTGATGTTTTTGCTTCATTAAAAGCAAAAAAAAATAAGTTGTAAAATTTTTAGAAGTAATTTAGGGGCGTATTTTTTGTTAAATATTACTCCTATTAAGTATTATTTACAAATTTTTCTATATAATTTGCTATTATGAATTATATTATATGTTTTTTAACTTTTGATTCTGTTTCATTTTGATAACTTAAAATCAATAAACACATTTAATTTTTCATGTTTATGCACATTTTTCAATTACAATTTTGGTTTTCTGTCCAGAAATTCAGAACACAGATCAACTACAACGTATAGGTAAGTAGGTAAATATCTCGCAAACATGGGGGCGCGGATTTGGCTATCTGCCTCAGGTGAAAAAATATGTAGGCACGGCTCTGTGGTTTATGATATTTCAACAGCAAAACAAATTATTATTTGTAAATATAAGGTTATCCTTAAGAATCTATCAACTTAAGAACGTGTAGACTGATCGCTGGTCACACTTATTCGATTGGTATTTAAATTTAATAAACTAATCAATATTTTAGGAAATTTCAGTGTCCCAACTTGGACCAATGATGTTATTTTTTCTAACTATTATCTTAATATTATTATATTTCCCAATAATAAACAACTTTAACGTTTTTAATAGTTAGGTCGTGGTATTTTTAGCAAAATGTAAAACAGTTTAAATACATCATTACTTCCAGATGAAATTGGGTGTAGTTAAAATACATTTCATTTCAACTTTCACATTATTTTAAAAAAATCATACAAAGTAAATCAAATTTTCAGACTGTCATAACAACACATAACAATATTTAGAACTGAAATGGTGAGTTGAAATGCTGGCTTATTTATATCTTCCTTTGATCAAAGCACAAACTGAACATAATAACAAAATTAATTTACTTCTGAATTCAAAATTTTATCGCAAAAAATATAATGAATATTTACTCTAAAACAACGATAGTACAGTCTCAAAGTGGGATTTTCTTCTTAAATTCCTGATGCGTTATTAATATTTAAATGAGAAAAACAGCTAGTGAACCAAATCAAAATCAACTAAAACACGTAATCTTCTATTAAGAAGTAGGTATATACGGTTAACGGTTTTTTAACTCATATTCTAAATTTCTTAAGCCAAAAATGATCAAACTAAAAACGAATAATTTATTAAGTTGTTGATGGTCGCTTCTGGTTGCATCGTTAGTTAAAATAAAATTCGATAATTTAAAAACATACACTGGAATAATTAAAAGCTCGTTCGATGCGAGATTATACATTTACATTTTTACCTATTACAAAACGTATGAAATTTAATTGGGAATTGCTCTCGGTAATAATTTATTGGTCGTTTGTTAGTGAATTTTTAATCGAATAACGCAGTGCCTGAAATATGAAAATTTTTTTTTCAGTTATACCAGAGACCATATTTCATTAATGTTTAATTTACCCTAGCAGTGACAACCCAAATTAGTTATAAAATACGAATGGGAAGTCCATTTTATTACTTATTAATTAAAATAATATTTTCATTTGCCTTTGTAATTTACGATCTTTCCGCATCGAAATATTGTTTCGTGACCTGTTCTTAAACACACCCTTAGCACAAGTTAAATGCTTTTCTGTGTTCTCTCTGTTAGTGGATATTTATTCCACGTCATTAACCAAGACGCTTGTTCTTTTCAAGTAAGTTATAAGCTCGAAATAATAGCCATCGAAGCAAGAGTGCATTACGGCAGATTGATGAGAGATTGATCTGATAAAATAAATTAGTAGATGAAAGTACTGACAAATAGAGGAGCGTAACGTCGCATTAATTAACTACTAGTATAAAGTTGATGCATTTGCTACTAATTTCCTCATACTATTATTATTATTGCATAGTAATCTGACAGGTATTCAGACAATCGGTTTTGCTTATAAACTACTATTTGTTTTCAAATAAAAATAATCAGTGAATTCAGTTGTGAACTTTCCAGACCCTATGCAAATAACATAATGTTATTTGGGCTTTTGGTTATTCTCAAAGGAAATAATGCAAAACAAAGAAAAAGAAAAAGTTGATGAAAGTAACAGAGGATTATATTTCTCTGTTTTTTCTTCTACAGAATGAGAGGACTGTCAAGTTTCTTTCGTTTGTTTTTTGCTTTTCGTTTGTTTATCTATAATTCAGATTCCACATTATCCGAAATAATTATTCCATTTATACATTTCAATTACTTTGCGTTATAGATCAAGTGTCTTTGTTTGTATCACGCATTTCATCCTTCTCCTGTAATATCTAAACCAGCGAACATTTTGATATTTAATATGTATATATGTATACTTTATATACGTCAGCTAATTTGTTTTTACAAGGAATACATTTTTAAAAAGAAGCACAGAGTCACTAATCTGAAGCCTTGTTCTATTCCCAGTACTAAACTAAATAACTGTCATCAAGGTCGATTTATAAACTTGTCGCTGACGTTGCTGTTCGCCGTTGACGTTGCCGTTGAAGGTTGGCACGCCGTTGGGGTGAGGTTCGAGATGACCAATTTTTAACTTTCGTCGTTACTTTGCCGTTGACGTTTGCTTTTCAACCAATCAAATTGGTGTAGTGTGCAGTCCTGTCAGCTTGAAGGAAAATTCTCTGAAGTAGTGGGGACATTCTTCTGGTTGACAGCACTAATTCCACGAAAATCTAATTTTGATAGAGATAATGGAAGGATTTGAGCAATTTTGTTCATATTATCCGATCCAATATGGGGACAGTCGTGGAAGAAATGATTAAAATTTCAACAAAAACCCTTAACGTTATCTTACCCTTTTCACCTTTTGAAAACAACGTTTTGTCTAGCAGAACTTTCCTTTGCTAGTTGATTTGCGTCAGTTGTGTAGGAGGTGGTCTGAGAAAGAAGTGCATCAGCGAATTCGTGGATCTGGTCGTCTTTAAAGAACATCAGCACGCGAAGATCGTCATCTACGAATTGCTGCCCTACAAGACAGGCGTTCTACCACTCGTGCAATTGCAACTGATTGGATGGGTGCGTTGAAGCATAGGATCTCCATGTCATCAGTTTATCTCCGAATAAGGTCGTTTGGGTTACGTTCATATCGACCATTTCTTTGCCTCCCATTGACACCAAAACATCCGGGACGAAGGCTGCAATGGTGCAACGAGTGAGCAAATTGAGACCACGAATGGAATCGAGTAGTGTTCTCAGACGAATCCCGGTTTTGTCTTTGGGCTCACGATGGACGTAGGAGGGTGAGGCGATTAGGTAGAGAACGCCGAAATTTGAATTTAGCTGTTGAATGCTATACAGCTCTCGCACAAGGCGTGATAGTTTGGGGCGGCTATAACGAAGGTGGCAGGTCCCCTGTAGTTTTTATTCAAGGAAATTTGAATGCAACAGAATACATCGATACAGTACTGGAGGCAATTGCAGTTCCTTACCTTAGAAGGTTAGATCGACCGCTATTCCTATTCTCGTCCACCAGATTTGTCACCAATCGAACATGTGTGGGACATCATGGGCACATGTCTAGGTAACTTGCAGCATCCCCCGAATAATTTAAATGACCTTCGTATGCGGCTTCAGGAAGCTTGGAACGAGATCCCCCAGGACACCATAAACCATCTTCTTTTAAGCATGCCTCGCCGAGTAAATGAGTGCATTAAAAATCACGATGGACCCAGACATTATTGAATACATTTTTTATTTCACAAGTTTTAGGCCTGTTATTTTAACCATTTATTTGGTTCGATGTAATGCATATTCGGTGAAACTTTCATTTTTATCAGTTAATTAATTCAAAGTGTTCGGATTTTTATGGAAATCAGTAGGTATATTTAAAATATAATTCGTCCTTAATGCGACGAAATTCCGGTGGGACGGTCCGGAATCTCGCCGATAACGGTTGAGGGCGGCGTGCTTCAGTGCCAAGCCTTGGGCCGGCTAGTGCCGCTGACATAAAAACATGGCTGGCCGACCTGGGCTTATGCGGACACCTTCACGTCGTCGGGGGTGGCGCCTTTGGTCTGGAGCGGCGGTCACTCGGGCGCCAGCTTCCTCTCCGGTGGAGGAAGCAGGGGGGTTGCTCTCAAGCCGGAGACACGGATCTCCAGGTGGTGAGCATCCGCGAAAGCAAGAAAATAAAATAAAACGGCTGTAGATACTTATTTTTTACAATAAATCGGGTTTATTGCCTACTACTAGCTACACGCACGTATAAAATAATGATCTTACAGCTACTTATTAAATAATTACAGGGCAAAAACAAATCAAGAAAAATAATAACACGTTCGACACGATCGCTCCCTCCTGGACGGCGACTTCCTTCAAGGGGGGCTTCTCCTGGACCGAGGGAAGCGCGGTGGCGGAACACGACGCGTGGTCGACGATTTCGGCTTTTGCCGATATCGAGGAGGAAAGAAAAAAAACCGGCGATTGTGGTACGGTTTTTCGCTCGGGGCGACAATTCGAAACCACTACGCCGACTGGCTCAAAACCCAAAACAGTACTTACGATGGTCGATTCTCACAGAGCTGCTGCACTCTCTAAAAAGAAAACCTTTTTAAAAAGAAAAAAGCCACAGTACAGGCAATACTTTTTCTCCCCGTGAAAACTTTTTTCCAGAATCCTCTTCGTCAGCCGCGTCGGTTGCGAATTTACCCCCGGCTCGCTCGGTACGCGTCCCGGTTTCCGGCCCGCGAAAATTCGCTTCGTTACATCAGTTGTGTCATTTCCAGGATCATCACCAACTTCTATTATAATTTCTGGTACCGTCCCTTGCAATAATTTCTCTCGTTCAGGCCATTCATTGATAACTTTTTATTGTGGGTATTCACATAAGCAATACTTTATCATCGCTATAACCTCCTTCACCTATATGTTTACTGTAGTGAACATTAGTCCAAATTAATTCAGTAGCGTTAAATTAATAGTGATAAGAGAGAAGGGGCAGTACATCGTGTCCACTTTGTTGCAGCAACCGATCAACAATATATTTCTTTTAGGCTTTTTATGTAGCTTATAACAGTTCATTCTTATGCATATAAAAACGGTTCATATTTTACACGGTACTTATTTAGCCATTGCTGAATATCAGATTTTCCGCCAAAATGTACAAGGTTGTTTTTCAGCAAGAGGACTATGGTATGAAACGTTACCCAATACAATCAGTTAAAGTGCCTCTAAATTTGGTAAAAACTTTTCATCATACCATTTAGCGAAACATCTCGACATTCATTTTTCCGTAAAAAGCCCATTAGTCCCTTTACATTTGCAATTCAGGATTTTCAACAAATATAGAGTTATTACTTCTTCATGCAATACGACGTAGCATTTGCGATCATCACCTTGTAGTCTTCTAACGCTCGTACTGCCACCATGATTTGGCTGCCAAGATTTTATGGAATTTTCCATGGCAAAAGCCCATAATTTTTGGTTTAATCTTTGCAGAGTAGTATGTTTTTCTAAACACTTTAATAATAACCATATTGTAACATTGTTTTTGTATTAATCATTACCACGTACTGTCTTTACACATGTCATTACGACTTGGTCTCGACTTTGTTGGACTAATAAATACACCTTGTGTCTCCTTTCTGGTTTTAATGTTAGACATTGATGACAAAATAATGTCTAGTGCATCTGCGACTCGCCAAAAATAAAAAAAAAATGTTGTTAGACAGTGAAAATTGCCATTGCTTTTTTTCACTTGTTTTGTGGAATTTAACGACAACAACGGATCATTGTTCCCCTCTTTTCCATAGTGAAATACAATAGGAGATTGACCATCATCTTGTGAGTATGGGAGCTCAAAGATTTGCTGGGCATCTTCACTTTTGCCTCAAATGAACAGAAAAACGATAACAAAACAGAAATAGAAAACAAACAATTCAAATATTAAACTCTGTTGATTCTGTTTGGAACTGTTTTGGAAAAAAGAGAAAACACTTGACGAAAAAGTGACAAATTTTAACGACAATCCGTCTTTTGACTACAGGCGTATCTCACGCACCAAGTGTACAGAGACTAGGCATAGTTTTATCTTTTTTCAAGTCACCGCCATCGCAGTAATTGTCTATGCTTGTATGATTCTTTGATCACACAACATAAATCAGACTATATGAAACAACATACAGTATGTGCCCGGATTGAGTTCACAAGAGGAAAAAAACTATTTTCTATTTAAAAAAAATGACATAGGAATAACATTTTTTGCTTAATTCAAAACAAATAAATCTGCAATTAAAACTTCAATGTTCCTGGTCGGTATTCTTAAAATTAATTGTTTCATATTTCTAAGTTCTTCGTTACTTGTAGTTTTTTTCGATTTTAAGGACACGCCTGATAATATTAAAATTTTAATTTCAGATTTATTCGTTTTGAATTAAGCAAAAAATGTTATTGCTATGTCATTTTTTTGTAAAATAGAAAATACAGTTTTTTTTTTCCTCTTGTGAACTCAATCCGGAGACAAACTGTAGATGGAAGGGTGTGATAACACAACAATTAAAAAATGGTAAATACACTAAATCAAAACATATTTGTAAAAAATTCTCTACAATGTTAAATATTATTTACCACTACTTCACGGCGTGATTTGTTGTTTAAAAAATTGCATTTGTTATCAACTCTTCGAAGAGATATTCGCAATCTGTACACTTTAGAGCCGAAGCAAAAGTCATAAAATAGATAATACATTTGTTTATTTTTAACAGTACAATGTTATCGTTGTCAGTTTAATTGACTGACTGTATAAAACCAAATTAAAAACCTCAGGAATAAATAACAAAATGAAAATTTCCGTCCTCAGCATCCCCGATCAATTAAACTGGATATTAAAATAAAAATTGAAAGCCGACGTCCCATCGCTAAGGTGGATATAAACTGAAAATTCTATTACATGTGAACTATCAGAAGCGTCAAACCTTCTCGAAATAATGACAGTAAATTTGAAGTTACCCGAATCCGTCGCACGTGCACGAGCATAGAAAATCTTTTAATAAAACGGTGTAATCAAAACATATTAGAGCCTGAAAAATTTAAATTTACATCTGACTATTTTATCGTAGGAACGTGTACCGAAAATAAAACTTTGTTGAGTAGCTGTAAAATTTATGGTGAAATTATACGGGAACAATAGTGAGCGCACAATGTATAAGAGATAATTTAAATTCAACGCGTTGTTGACTATAACAAGTAGTATTGTTGTGCTGGGCGATGGCCAAAAGTCGTGTTAACAGGTACTAGAGAAGCCCTAATGTCCGTCCTGGACGTCATAGTGTGATTTTCGACAAGGTGCTAAAATGGAATGCTTTGTAACGTGTCGCGCAACCGACAGACGTCTGGCGCCCCCTGCGGTTATCTATGTTTCCCTTATCAGATGCATCGCCGCCCCTGGAAGAACACTGTCGAGAGTATTTTATTATGCAGTTGATTATCAATACGGAAATAAATTTCAACAACTCGAATGGAACACTTTTCAGGGGAGCCGGCTTTTTGTCTGGGTCAGATGCCCGATCTTTTCAACAATTCCAAATAAAAAATGTATTTGGAGATTTTATTTGACTTTGGGAAAAATATCATAGGCGTATTTCTACAGAACTTCATTCACTGAATATTTTAAATTCAGGAGAATTTGATTTAGGAAAAAAATAAAGCTTTATTTTTAGAACAACAAAGGAACATACACCACGTCCACGTGTGAAGCTGTATGATATACGAGACATTTATAGAATGTGCCCAGCAAATGTAAAATAAAATGAAAGAAAAAAATTAAAACAACGCTTGAAGAAGTTGGCTATTTTCATGTACATTTTAAAAACTGATCTGAAAATTTCTAGTAAATGTCGTATCTTATTAGTTATTACTTACATATTTAGAAGTAAATTAAATCACTTCTAGCTTAACGTTTACAATCTTGAAATGTAAATATACATTTGTATTTGAACACAAAGAGCAGAAGTAAGACATAAAAACACAGAAACTAAAGACAAAATACGCAGAAAAATTTTAATAATTTTTGAATTGTCTTGATTGAACAAACATTTCGTTCAAAGATTCTTCTTTAATGCATCTAAGTACATGTTCTTAGCAAATCTTTGCGCAAGTGCTTTTTGTACAGCCGTAAGTTTCCAAAGCTGAAACAATAAATCAAAAAATCGCATTGACTGAGTTTTATCGTTTCCTATTTCTCCAGAAAAGAATAAGCACTATCTATACGTAATTTTACCAATGGAATGCTGAATTTTCTACCTTGAAGATTTATTGAAGGCTTCCCTTACAATTCTCTGCCGTTAAAAGCTTCTATTTTTGAACAAACTGCTTGCAATTGAATTTGTTACATTTGTTCTACTGAAAATGAGTTTTAAATTTGGGCTTCAAATATTATGTGGCTACAAGTTACTAAATTCATTAGAGTAAGATTTACGTCTTTCCTGCGTTATAAACCTACTAACCTCTGCAAAGGCTTAATTACAAGAAATGAGCTTAGTAAATCAAGTTCAACAAAATACTCGCATATTTTAAATATTACTTATTAGAATAAGCATCTTATGTAAATATATACACATTAAACAACATATGTGTCTACATTTGCCTAATTGACGAATCGATTTCCGCGCTAATTGACAATTAATATAGAATTAACAGAACGCTGGTAGCATACTCAATATCTATATATTTTAAACCTACATATGTCAACGTGATACTTTTGCATTAGAAAACAAAATAAAGGGTTAATAACTTTAAAATTTGATAACTTTATGATTTGAAAATTAAGGAAAATGATGGCATTTTTACTTCCCGAGCGTAAGCTACGAAAATATTGTAATCGAACCGATTGGGCGACTCGCTACTTTTGTGTTTTCTCGAAGTTTCATGACCCCTAGAATACTAAAACATAGGTATCTCGTTTCCGTCTGTCTGTCTGCCGTCTCTTTTATAAAATAACATACTCCTCCACTTGTAGTCTATGAATTCGTGTTTGTTACCTTAAGCAACCAGATTTTTATAAAAAAAATCAAAAATGTAAAGCAACAATTTACAATTTAACTTTGAAATTGAAAAACCGAATGCTTTAAAACCTTGCAAACGTTCTAAGGTTCTCGGAAACATGGTAAATGGTTAATCAAAATTTATCCATTTACGGCCCCCTAAAAACTGATGATGTAATAACAAAATTTTGCCAAATAAATCTATCCAAAGTGTGCAAAATATGATGAGTTTATACTTGTGATTTATCATTCCATTCGTAGTTTTTAGAATTGCTTATACATGGTGACTCAAAAAAATTAATGCTTATTCTATTATCCGGAAAATTTGGGAATATAAAATGTTATTATTAGTATTACACTGCACCATTGCAAAAATGTTGATGACGTCATTTTGTAAAAGAAAAACGCATTTAAAACATACACGTATGTACCACTCTTCTTTACATTTATTTTAACATTACATATATATATATTTGAGTATTACAAGGCCATTTAGGCCCATAACTTAATACAATTTAGCAAATAATTAAATTAACAATTCTTCTCCAGCTATCCCTATCCTCCGCTCTTCTCCTCCACTGAGTGATTCCAATTAACATTACATACATATCTTACTTATAGGGGTCCTCAGAAAAAAGTCTCAAAATAAAATTTTGTTTAATGAAGGAGATTGGATGTAGCATTGGTTGGATACTTCATACTTCCAATGAACTGATATGTGTTTTATAAATTGAGCGTAGGGATTAGGTCCATAGTTCTTTTCATATTGTTACATTTGACGGGCGAATAATTAATCGGGCGTAGGTAAAAACTCAACAATTTATTTCTTTAACTGGTATTTACACAACTAACTGCGATTACAATTTCACAATTTAAATGCACCCCACTCTTGTCTGAATTATGAATGTCTGGTTCCCGACGGTGGCCTCTATTTAAATCCCCGTGTGACTCGTGATGGATCCAGAACGCCGCATCGGAGTTTTCTGGACGCCGCAATCGAGACTTCTTCTCGGCTCGTCGCGACTTCCGCTTGCATTCGCGCCGCTGATGAGTCAGACTACAATCGAGAAGCAACGCGTAGATGCTAGAAGACACATAGGCGTCGTACCGGGGCGGCGTATGTGCTTATTTCGTAACAATATGGTTAGAGTGAAAAAGATGTAGCGGTATATTAATATGTTTATAGTGTTTTCTTTGGCTATATTCTGGGGATTGAACGATGGCGACCTACAATAGTAAATCTAACATATCAGAGAACATATAAGACTTAATTCAAAAGTTAAGTTAAATGAACTATATTTGGAATCAACGTCTTTCAATAAAATTTGATTTCGGAACAATCATGATTTCTGCCTTATGATCCGATTTTTCAATAGTCATTAAATAAGTCTAGCGACTTTGTTATGAAATTTAGCTCCAGGACATGACTAATGCAAGTGAAAAACGGACTGAAGATTTAGAGCATTAGGTATGACTGATTCTGGTACATAGTCGTGGTTTTTGACATATTTCATAAAAGATTTTTTATTAAAATAGACTCCCGGCTGTGTTTTTTGGGATTTTTCTACGCCGATCAGAAATAGGCATATCAGCCTGTCGAAGGACTATTACTAATAATAATAATATTAATAATAATATCCAGTCAGGTTTTCTACGCCTTTACCGTATTTCTTAGTTTCTGTTAAGATAAATAACTACATATATTAAGTTTTTCTACTTCTTTTAACATTTCATCAATTTTCCCGTTTTGAGAACATCCATGTTCCAATTCTCATTTTTCTGTCCTTTCCCAACTTCCCTCTTGATTTTTGAGCGTCCGTTCTTATTCGGAGGTTAGTAAGTATCGTTATTTTTAGCGGTTTGTGGTTTTTATGTGTGACGGGTTGCTAGTCCATCGATTCAACCCCCTGACTAGGATTTTTCTGTCAGGGTTTACTCCCTTGCTGAACAGTACCGGTTTTTAAGCGCGGGGAACTCGCTGTTCATCCTCTTCCCGTTAGCTACGTAAATACGTACATACATCCGTTATACGCTACGGATTGCCCAGAGGTTACGATGAGTTCGTGGAAGTGGAACTTGTTGGTACAACCTGGTAGACTTCGAGTTTGATTGAAACCATATCATCAGCCCTCGTGGTTTCTTCCAAGACCCAACATATCAGTGAAGATTTAATAATGATATTAACCGTGATAAGCATAATAACAAGTATTTATAATCCAATTCCAGGAAAACATCAAACAATAAAATAAATGTAATAAGTTCGGTCAACATGAAAGTAACAGACTGTTCTATAGAGAAGAAAATAATAACTGGACCTACGTAACTGAAGACGTAATGATACCCAATTTCTAATGCAACAAACCGCAATTAAAAATAACGAACTGTAGGTGCATTTGTAACTAAACTAATTATTGTTACGTTTCGTTCGTGTTTTCTTCTAGTATGTACGGCGATAACCGGTGACTTAACATCGGTGACGGCGGCATTCGCAAAAAGAAGCGCCTAAAAGCGGAAGTTTCGGTGGTGGGCTCCAGAACAAGCTCGAAGCAGTGATCGTGGATGTTTAAATAGGGACCACCATCGGGGTGCACGCTAGTCGACTCCACTCAATGAGAAAATTTGAGTGTGGTCAAATCCATTCCAGTCGACTCGGAATTATTCCGTACATAATCGCTGTATTACTATGAAATAAATTGGTGAGTCTTACCCACGCCGATTTTAATTACCGATTAACGTAACACTATATTAACTTAAGTAATATTCAAAATATATCTACAGCTACAGCTATTTTATTAAATTACCTATAATGCAGCAATGCAGGAAAACTAGTTAAACCCTTCCTGCGACCAATAGCTGCAGTAAAATAAAATGTGATGAACTCATGACTGATGAATAGTGATGACCTACATTTAATCTAGAAATATAATTACTATACTAGCGTAGCTTACGCTTAGGAAATAAAAATTCATACTTGACAATAATTTTGGATTTATTTTACAATACTGTGAGAGTCGATCTAGTGCTAATTAATAATTTAAAATTGAAAGCTTTCCATAAGTCTGATTGAGACTAATTAATAGCAAATAATTAATAGAATTTTTTAATTCTATAATCGTGAAAGTTTTTACGTACCTATATAGTATCGAGGGAGTGCTATTAAAAACAAATTTTTAAATTTAATTAATTAGATGAAAGTAATGTTACAGAATTTATGATATCGGAAAGGAAATGAACCTCACAAAAAATTTAGTAAGAAAATTATATTAGATTATATTTTTTTATGAAATAGTAATCCGTTTAAACCTGGTTTAAACGACTAAATCTCTACACAATGTTTGCATTTTATAAGATAGTAGTTCATATGTTATATAACATCTGTAATATTTCTAACACCTAATTTCGTAAATTTCGTTGATCTTTAATTAATTAAGCACAACAATGTCAAAACATACAAAATCATTTGCCTACATAAAGCTTATTTCAATCAATACCTCTTGCGCCATCTACTAGCAACTAGAAAAAGAATATTTTTCTTGTCGAAACGTTAACTTTTTTCTCATTCGTCATTATGAAACAGCGCCAGTAAGTAATACCTCAGGACGTTGTTATGTGTGTTATCCATATGGGATCATCGTTCCAAATTGAAGTCGAAGAAACTGTCAGGAAAAGGCATACTCCCAACAGAAGTAGCACTTGGTGTTTTTAGTTATTTACGCTCCCTTCAGCAAATTTCGATTGTCAAGAAGATTATAGGGTCAGATACCTATATTCTTAGTCCCACAAATCGTTTAGGATATAAAATAAATATTTTATATACATACGTATACACCCACAACAGTGTAAATAACGCTTTAGTAAGACTGATACTAACTTGGTCACTTGGTGATGTGCACAGCGTTCTGCGTATGGGAGGTAGCGAGTGAAAGGAGGAACACTGGAAAACCAAATTTAAAACTCATTTATTTGATTGATGATTCCCGGGTATTTTTTATTACTTCCGTAACGTAAGCTAAGGGCGACTCGCTACTTTCATATTTTGTCTATGACTGTCTCTCCGCCGTCTGTGTCGATTTTTCTTAGACACATAATTTGCGAAACCACAACGGTTGTTAAATTTTATATGCGTATTATGAAAATAATGTAGGTGGTAAAACGCTAACCAAACTTTGTCCCCACCAACAATGTGATGACGCCATCTCAAAATTCTACATCGTAAATGGCTTTTAATTTGTATAAAATAACATATTCCTACATGTATAGTTTATGAATCCGTATTGAGTTTTTACCCAAGGCATTCAAATTTTTCAGAATTGTATAACATTTTGCAGAATACTTTGAAATCTTTTAGACGTTTTAAAGTTATCAAAACCATGGCACATTTTTATTCAAAATATATCTATTTATCTCCCCCCCCCCCTCTCCCCTCCCCCTCTCCCCTCCCCCCACACAAAACTCAAAATTTTCCCAAATAAATCCTATCGAAAATATGTAAAATATGTAAGCCTAGTAGTGTAATTTACAGATATAAAAAAAAATATATATGGAACTATTTTTACGTCATAAGGTGTGGCCTCAACAAAATTTTAGGTCACGAGCCGCCACTGCTCCATTCATATTTTTTGGATTTGCATATACAGGTGACTAAAAAAAAATTAATGAATGCGTAAATTTATTTTACTGATTTACTCAGGAACTACAAAACCGAATGCTTTGAAATATTGAAGATGTTTTAAAGTTATCATAAGCATGGTAAGTTTTTGATCAAAATGTATTTACTCATCCCCCCTACAAAATTTATGACATCACTACAAAATTTTGCTGAATAAATCCTATCTAAAATGTAGAAAATATGATAAATCTCTTCTTGTGATTTATCATTCCATTCAAATTTTTTCGATTTGCGCATACAGGGTGACTCAAAAAAATTAATGAATGCGTGAATTTATTTTATTGAGTTAATCAGGAACTACAAAACCGAATGCTTTGAAATCTTGCAGATGTTGTAAGGTTATAAAGAGCATAATAAGTGTTTAGTCAAAATATATTTGCTTATCCCCTCCAAAAAATTGATGACGTCAGCTCGAAAGTTTGCCGAATAAATCCTATCTAAAATGTACAAAATATGATGAGTCTGTACTTGTGATTTATCACTCCATTCATATTTTTTGGATTTGCATATACAGGGTGACCCAAAAAAATTAATAAATGCGTAAATGTATTTTATTGATTTAATCAGGAACTACAGAACCGAATGCTTTGAAATCTTGAAGATGTTTTAAAGTTATCATAAGCATGGTAAGTTTTTGATCAAAATGTATTTGCTCATCCCCCCTAAAAAATTTATGACGTCACCACAAAATTTTGCTGAATAAATCCTATCTAAAATGTAGAAAATATGATGAGTCTCTTCTTGCGATTTATCATTCCGTTCATATTTTTTGGATTTGTATATACAGGTGACCCAAAAAAATTAATGAATGCGTAAATTTATTTTATTAGTTTACTCAGGAACTACAAAACCGAATGTTTTGAAATCTTGTAGATGTTTTAAGGTTATAAAGAGCATAATAAATTTTTAGTCAAAATATATTTGGTTACCTTCTCCAAAAAGCTGATGACGTCAGCTCAAAAGTTTGCCGAATAAATCCTATCTAGAATATACAAAATATGATGAGTCTGTACTTGTAATTTATCATTCCATTAATATTTTTTGAATTTGCATATACCGGGTGACTCAAAAAAAATAATGCATGCGTAAATTTATTTTATTGATTTACTCAGGAACTACAAAACCGAATGCTTTGAAATCTACTGCGAAAAAAAAAATAATAGGCATGCAGTCGTCACGTTTCCGACAGCGAGGGAAGTACTGTCTAAATTCTTTACACCAATTTTTTAAAGCTGTGGTCACGTCGTATTTGCAATAACTTACAGAGAAATGCAATATAGATGTTGCAATGAAGTTGCGTACCCTCTATAAGCAGAAGCGTGAAGTTAGCGGTGCTTGTTACAGTTCCCTAGTAGGTATTGTAGGTGAATAAATTGTTGCAGGTACAGCTACGATATGGGCATCACTAGATGGCGCCATGTTATCTCATTTCTTTTTCATGGTTCATCACCTCAGCAGGATTTATCAGTTTTATTCTAACACAAGCTAGAATCCTGCATTTCACAAAATTACAACCATTTGTGAATGAGAGAGATTCTATAATTTAAATTATTGTACATACAAGCCGCTGTGATGTCGTTAGCAGGAGCAGGAATTTTATGAAGTTTACTGTCACGCATGTGTAACACAGATGTATACGATAATGAGTATTTTTATACTCTAAACTCCTGTTGCCTTCATAGTACATACCAAATTTACCCCAAGGTTTCTAGTGTTGTATGTGGGGTGTCGATAGTTTTTGTATCGTAGGAAAATTTTCAGCAGTAATATGACAAAGAATTGAATAAATTTAGTTTTCACCGACATCATTTTGCAGAACGGACCTTCACTTTTCGTTTATCGAAAGATTTTGATTGTAAGAATATTAATGAAATAAAGTTGTGTTGAGTTATATCCTTATACGAGTCTTATAGAGTCACTTTGACGATTTTTATAGAACTATCTTCATTATCGCAAAGAAGCTGTTTTATTTAATTTTGTATTTGTGGCCTGAAATCAGCGTTGAAAATACAAAGATCTGTTTTGAGTCCATTATTTTTTTCACTGCACATAATCCAAGTAACACTAAGTAATAACATAATACTTGTGCATACGACAGTGTACGTTACCTCCAACTGATTGATAATTAACATGGCTAAAATACAAAAATGATATTCTCTTTCCAATATTTTTGATTGCTAATCCGCTGAGTGCTAAGTTTCTTTACGGTATTTGTTTGGGTTAGCAATGAACACGTGGATAGTATTTGTTATAGAAATTAAAAAAAAAATGGTCAAAATTTATTTCAACAGAACTTCCCTCGCTCCAGTGGGGTAAATAACACCCCCTCAGCCCCTGCGCTGCGAGGGCGTAAATTCCATGTGATCACGGTCCGCACTAATGCGGAAAATACGAAGTACCATAAGCAGATACCATAATCAACAAGAAACGATGTATTCTTAATGTCCACTTCTTAGAACTTGTTTAACTTGATCTGTTTATGTTTATACTTCCAAATAATTCGACCATTAACAAGTCAAATCGTATCAAAGTACGTAAAGCTGGCATTAACTGCATGCATGTTAGTTAAAAGAAACTGAAATTTGATTGATTTTGTCTCTTCAACACCAGCCAGATGCCACTGAACAGCCTTCAAGCAACTTCGCTTATACGCGTAGAGAAAGTTGCCGTACAATTTCGTTAAGTTTTGCGAAAATTAGGATGCCTCGGGAAAGATCTAAAGACACATTCATAAAGAACAAGTACACAAGTAAGGTAATTTATTAGATTTAAACCCTACTTATTATGAAAAATTTTAATGGGATGTCATCACGTTGTTAGTAAGGATGATTAGAAAAATTTTGGTTAGCGTTTTACCATCTAGATGATATTCCTAATATACATACAAAGTTTGACGACAATCGTTCCAACAGTTTCGGAGATTATCTGTCTAATAAAAATCCGGACAGACGGCAGGCAGACGGGCAGACGTACAGACATACAGACGGAAACGGGAGACCTATTTCTGGGTTCTCTAGGAATGTCTAGAAAACGTAAAGAGTCGGTCCACGGACTCGATTACAATACTTCCTTAATTTACACTCGGGAAGTAAAAATTGATTTAAAATTATATAGAAGTACGCCCCTGACGTACCATTAGACAAATGTTGTTTCCTATACTATATTCATTGAAACGAGTCACCCCGTAAAAAGAAACAAATTAGCGTGATCATCACGTGGACAGTCGAATTATGCGTTTTCATTGGTCAGATCTTGTCTCGATCGAGACATACTTCACGCAGGTGCACTCTACGGAAATGCATTTTGTAGTTCAATTATTCAATATTTGTTACTTATCATGTCGTTACTGGATTCTGCAAAGGAGATTGTTGCGAATGGGTTTTTCCTCCGAAAAATGAGAAAAAAGGGCGCCTATAAGTTTGTTGTCGTTTCAATGAATACACTATAGACAAGTAATATATTCAGATCTTTTGCGAATTTAATTTTTATTTCCTAGGCGTGAGTTAAGGGCGACTGGTTATTTCCATGTTAGCTTTATGACCCTTAGAATAACAAAAAATAGGTCTTCCGTTTCCGTCTGTATGTCTACCGTATGCAGTCTGGTTCAATTTTTATTAGACAAGTAATTTTCGAAATTTACGGACCGATTGTTGTAAACTTTGATATGCATGTTAGGAATATTGCGTAGATGGTAAAACGCTAATCAAACTTTGCCTAGTCATCCCTACCAACAATCTGATGGCGTTCCGTCAAGGTAGAATTTAAATTTTATAAAATAACATACTTCTTTTTTCTTTGTATTTTTCATCGAGGCATCCAAATTTCTGCAAAAAAAACGAAATATTATTCTAGCAACTTTTGCACTAGTATGAGCGAAACATCCACAGTTATTTGTCAGCTGATTGCTCAAATATGCAACTTCGGACGTACGATCGCGCATATATTTAGATTCTTGAAAAAAGAATCAAAATTTTCATAAACCATGAAAAAATTGGTCGAAGGTTGTTTCGATAGAACTTCCCTTCCCCTAGGGTACAGCAAAATTAATGTATTCAGCTTTTTCGAAAATTTATAAAATTTGATTTTGCGAATTTTATTTATTTATTTTTTTCATGAAAACCCCTATAAGTTACAATAAATATATTAATGTAATGCTAAAGTAAATGTTCCTTTACACAATTTTGTGATGAACCCATCAACATTTTTGAAAGGATATGTATATTAATTTGAATAGGTGCAGTCTGATACTAAGAATAATAACCGTATGGTTTTCCCAAATTTTAAAGAAAATGAAGTGAGCCGGATAAGCACATATATTTTGGTTACAAATTTACCATGCTTAGATAACTTTTTTACACGTGTTATTTTATACAATTTAAAGCCATTTACTGTATGTACAATTTTGAGGTGATGTGATCACATTGTTGTTGGGGATGATTAGCCAAATTTTATGTAGCGTTTTACCATATACATAATATTTCTCTTATTAGAGATACAAAATTTGACAACAATCGCTCCAGGTCCCTATTACAGTACTTCCTTAGCTTACGCTCGGATAGTAAAAAGTGAATACGTTGAATATTGGAGTATTTTATTATATCAAGATTAAAATTTTTAACTATAATTGTTGAAAATTAAATAAATTTATAATGAAAACTGAAAGTGGCCGCCACTCTTGTATGTACATACAACCGTGCTCGACGTTTAACTGCGTCAATTACATTTTGCAAGAGGTGAGGTGAAGTGGGCCAAATTATTAACAGACCACAACAAAAAATCAACAGGTATTAAGTCACACGATCGCGCAAACCACACGGAAACTTAATTATGAACTTAATTCTTGTAAATATTCGATGATTGTTTGTGGGATGTGACTTCTTGTGTCGCCCTGGCGAAAACAGTCTATATGTCATTTATCATCATGAAGCTGCTCAAGAGAATGGTTTTCTGTATATCTTTCAGCAGTCGGAATGTCATTTAAAGGGGGGGGGGGGGGTCTATTAACGGTTGTCGACAAAAATGCCGATTTTCTGCGGATGAAATAGAGTTTTTTTAAAGAAACACACATGTTCATACTTTGGAAGTCCACGTATCCAGAAACACGGAACCATGCTTCGTCAGAGAAAAAGTGCGATCCGAAACATCATCCTCCATGTTCGTCAGAAACCACCGGCAAAATTGTTCTCAGCCTTCATACATAATTTCCCCGTAAAATCTCCTGAACTGAGGTCAAATGATAAGGATGCAGATGCAAATTTTGTTTTAACATTCGTTGAGAAGCGGAATAGTAAAGATCAGTTTGTTGTGAAAGAACATGTATTGCAATTCTTATTTTTGGACGTCCACTACCATTTTTTCTTTGCACACTTCTAGTTTCACCAGTGATGAACCATAAAAAAATCTCTCTTTCCAAGATTTGAAATATATGGTACCTAAGAATTTCTATAAATGTCACTCATGCCATTTGTTTTTTCCGATTTTAAGTGAAATAATCGTCGCCGATTGGGGGTAATAAAATCACCACTTAAAATTTAGATAGTTTACCTGATGTTATTAACCTTAAATGTGTAGATAACGTGCAACACAATAACATGTGTGGAACATGCAAAATAAATTATTGTTACTATTATTATTACTGAATCGAGAGTTATTACGTTATTGTTATAAAACATCCGAGCACGTGATTTCAATAAGTGTAAAAATTGACCTTCTGGAAATCTTGGCTGTGCTGTAATCACAAGTTGTGCTATAATTGTATGGTAACTTAATAATTATTTTTAGGTTTTTTTTGACGTATTTAGCGTGTTCCGCTAAAATTTTATTCAATAACAAAAGATTAAAATTAAGATGATTTTGTTTAAAACACAACACAATACAAATTATAATCTCAAAGTGCAATGATGATGTAACCTGAGGTCCGCAGCGCTATTATTGAAGTCAGTGGACAGTCTTTCAGTTATTTATCCAGTCGACAAATTGTCTTGTATGTTATTTGTTTCTTTTTTTTTTAGGTAATAATGCATATTGCGAAACATTTATTTAAAAAATAGATATATAAACCCCCTACTTTATTAGGTTTTTTAACAATATTGCGCTTATTTGTTGTGTGTTTACTAAGCTTGCTACGTAACACATTCGTAGAATATATTACAACAAATACCAAAAACAAAATAACTAATAGCCCAACCCACTTTAATAAATTTCATATGAATGTTAACCCTGGACTGCTTAGGTGAAAATTGCACCAATAGTTGCTTATGTGGGGTTACTCGTAACCCCAGTTGATAAAAACAACTAAACAAATAAAAAACACAAGACAAAACAATAAACGCTTTATTTATAACATTCTAAGCTTAAGATAAAATAATTAGAAACTTATTGATTGCATTCTGAAAATATTTCAACACGATGAGTGTTACAAACAGGTTTATGACATTTTGAACAAGCTGTTTTAGTTTTAATGTCTTTGATTCTTGGACACAATGCACATCGAGTTTGTTTTGCAAGTTTTGGTGGAGGTGGAACTGCAGCTATATTTTCCTCCTCCATTCCTAGAATAGTTCTTATAGATGAAGACAATTTTTTGGTCAAATTTTTTGTTAAGCGGCGTTCCATGTGCGGTCTTGCAAGCTGCATTCCGAGCTCAAATAGATAATGCCGACGAATACATTTTTCTCTATTGCGTTTTACCATCTGAAACAATACTCCTGAATTTACACCAGCTTGATCCAGTATGCCATAAAAGTATCGTAAGGGCCACCTTCTGGTCTTCCGCGAGACTGAATATGTGTGAACCATCTGGTCAAACGTGTCTACACCTCCTTTAGTTGAATTATAGAAATTAATTATTTCTGGCTTTTTATTTGGATCTACAGTTTTTGTATTATGCATTGTAGACAGTAATAGAACACACTTAGATTTTTTTGGCGTAAATGACACTAACGTTTTTTTCTGGTCAAAGGCAAATTGCGAAGTTAGCGCTTCTTTATTTTTGTTTGCCAGGAATGACGAAGGAACTTCTTTTTTATTTTTACGTAGTGTTCCGACAATAGTTAGATTGTAATTGTTCACCATATTATCTGCCAGTGGAATACTGGTAAACCAATTATCCATCGTTATGTTACGTCCTGTTCCATGAATAGATTCAGAGAGCTTTTTTACGTAATAATGTGGTAAGGGTTCTGCATTTGCTCTTACTTCTTTTCCAATATATGGGATGGCACTTACCATGTAAAAAGTGCGTGAATCGCACATGGTTACTATTTTCAATCCATATTTGTCTGGCTTTGATGCAATATAAACTCTAAAAGGACAATTTCCACGAAAACCCAGGAGCTGCTCATCAATTGTCACATATTCATGAGGAGTATAATATTTTGTACAATTTGATTCAAACTCTTCCCATATCTCCCGAATGGGAGAAAATTTATCTTCGCGATTTCTCGCAGTTTTATCATCAAATCTTATACACGATATCAAAAAACGAAAACGTGTTTCACTCATAATACTGCGATATATTTCAGGTCCATACTTTGACCACATTTCAGCTGTTGTTAGGTGATTATCTTTTCTGCATCCTGATATATAAAGAAGACCAAAAAGAGCAAGTAATTCAGTTGTATCCGTTTCACCAACATAACCACAATTTTCAGTATAGTTCATTTTTTTTCTGCCAATTTCTGAATTTGTGTGCAGAACAATCTTGTTTATAATTCCATCAGAAACAAGCAATTTCCAACCTTCCTTATTCTGTGGAAATACTTTTTGCTGCACCTTTTGGTCCTGGAATGCGTAAAACCAAATTTCGTTGAAGTGTCCGAGTACGAGAAGGGGGCACAGAGCTCCAACGATGACCATTCTTACCCTTGATAGACACACCTGATTCTTGAACAGTGGTGTCTTCATTCTCATCTTCATTATCAGAAGATGACATCTCACTTCCAACATGTGAGTGTTCCGACATATGGTCCTCAAATTCTTGGTCACTTCCATGAGAATCATATTCTGAGTCAGCTTCATCGAACCAGCGTAAAACGGTCTCTTCAAAATGAGAATCACCCGGTCTTACTGACATCTAAATTCAAATAAAATTGAAAGAATGTGGAAAATGATTTATGCATCAATGCTTACCTGGGGTTACACGTCACCCCAATTACTTTATAATACAAAAACAAAGCAAGTATACAAAGATTAAACGCGCGTGTAACTTAAGACATAACCTCAAACGAACATAGCTGGTCCCGCAGAGATGCAAACCTCAACGCAAAAAAGTTACCAAGTTTCTAATTTTGGCTGGGGTTACTGGAAACCCCACTAAGCATTCCAGGGTTAAGTGAAATAAACATGAGCGTATTGGAAAGGCTATACGTAAGTGTGTACATTTATAACATGTGTTGTTTGATGATCGCTAAGCAAAGAAGTTTGCGTGATGTGTATTGCTGTTACAAGCTGTTGCTAATGGATGGCGCGAGAAGTGTTGATTGCGGCATGTTCACGCAACGAAATGTACACCAAATTTTATGAATGAGATATTTTTCCGGCCTTTAACAATTTTTTGAAGTGCTTAATTCCGGTCTATAATTTTTAGGAATTGAAAAAGAGTGTTTTACAAATGGTTTTGGGATCTTTTAGTATTATCTATTTTAAAGGGTTTAAATGAGAGGACCTAAAAACATTTAATTACCCGTACTTTACTTTTAGAGTTCAATTTAGTACTTTATTTAAGAACCAATATTTTACTTTTTGACGGAGATTTCAACATGCTGTAAAGGCCAATTTTAATTAATGTTACGTAGTATAGAACAATGGCGTTCGAAAACCAATCGTGGTGGCCTTAACTTTTAGTCTTTTTTTAAACTTTCATTTGCTTATTGATGATAAATTATTACATGATATCACAAACTACGTCTGCACCCAAGAACACCGTCACACATCAATCACATAAAAAGTGCAATTCAACATTTATGTGCGAGAACATCAACATTATTGCATATGCATGTATAACTTTTCTAAATCGTACCTATGTGCTTTCGGTGATGTTTATATATATTTTTAAGAATCATTATTGTGTTGTATATATAATATACTATAATTTGCTTTATGAAGTATTTGAAATTGTGTTAGGTATAATTAAATAACGTGTCTGACATTTGCGAAAAATAGCTTTTTTAGATATCCCCAGTAGCAAGCAATATTTTTCTAATATTTATACAAGATTGATATAATAGTAAATGTTGACTAGATATTACAAATATTTATATAATATTAATTTTATATTGCGACGAAATTCCGGATGGGAGGGACGGACGGACGGTCCGGTGACGGTCCGGAATCTCGCCGATAACGTATGGGGTGGCGGCGTACTTGGGTGCCAAGCTTTGGGTCGACTAGTATCGCTGATATCAGTAACACGTCTGGTCGACCAAGCTTATGCGGCTACCTTCACGCCGCCGGGGGTGGCGCCTTCGGTCAGGAGCGACGGTCGCTCGGGCGCCAGCTCCCTCTCCGGGGGAGGGAGCGCCGGGGTGCTCTAAAGCCGGAGACACGGAATTCAGGTGATGAGCCGCCGCGAAAACTCGAAAATAAGAAATAAAACGGCGAGGATGTGTTATAACAAAAATAGGGTTTATTCCCTGCCACCAGCTACACGGTCTAAGATAATAAATCTTACGGCTAAATAACTTAAATAACTACAGAACGGTTTTACAACAAAAAAAATTAAATGTCCGGCACGGTCGTTCCTCCTGGGCGGCGACTTCCTTCAGGCCGGGCTCCTCTTGGCTCTGGGGGCGGCGACCTTGAACCTGGAAATCGCGCGAAGACGGTACGGCGACCCGGGAGGGGAGCGCGGTGACGGTAACGATGCGTGCACGACGGTGTCGCGATTCCAAAACCGGTACTAACACGGGCAGACGACCCAAAAAGGTACTTACGGTGGTCGGAGGGTCAACTGCGGACTTCTTACTTCTCAAAAACACTCTTCACCAGGACAGCAGCCACACACTTCCGCACTCTCTGGAGTTGCAGGGAAGAATCCCTTCTTTTTGACACTATTCGAAATCTCGCTTTGCACACTATTAATTGCTCATTAAAAAGTTATATTTTTTTATTTTTGCGAACAAAAAATAACAAGTTTATTCATCATTTTTATAAAACGTACTTAAATTTCCGTTTCACCTACAGATATGCTTGCTCTGCTGGAACGCGTTTGTGCAATGTGCAACATATACGTATTTTCTGTTATTGTTGCTGGTTGAAAAAGTATTTTGTGTAAGTTCACGGTGTTTGTCCTATTGTGAATTGCGATTATCGGTAGGTACTGCAATAAATTCAGAATAGTGTAGTAAATACCGTTTTGTCAAGAAAACAGTACTAAACCTACATAACCTCACTTCTACATGCAATGCAGAAAATGCAATTTCTCAACACGTAGTATATTTAAGAGGTTTAATATTTCTGAATATAAGCATATTATGAATGTAGAGACAAAATGATGAATGTCCGGGAGCAACCAAAAAAAAAGACGAAATTGAGTTAGAAATTGCGGGAGATACGTAGAAATTGGATGAATTGGTAAGCATTTATTATTATTATTATTAACTCCTAGTATTTATAAACTAGTTTCAGACTGATAATAATGTTTATTTGTCAGGAAGAGAAGACGTAAAAAAACATGTATGCAATTTTGAAGAAATTATTAATAATGAACCAAATTGTTTTCAAGTTTTCAGGGCAAGGAAAAAAATAAGCTCTCTTTTAGTGAACTCACAATTAACAAGGCTACAGTATGTAAAGTTATGTGATTTCTTAAAAATTACGAACTTTGTAAGTTAATTTAATTGTAGGTACCACACGGAAACGTCACAAAAATGCCACAACTACTGAAATTTAAAAAATGGTAGGACCGCATTAAGCGCAGACAAAAGCAAGAATGAATTCTCATCGAAAAAACATGAGGTATGATTTTTTTATTTTAATTAATTATATCGCTTTTCAATGAATTGGTTATAGAGCAAATAATTATTAAATAAATATTTCTGTATAACGATTGAAATGTAGCAGAACATTGTTAATTCCATTGACAATGTATTTTTATTTCATTGTAAGTTGACAGTGTATTTTTATGTTTAAAAAATTTATATTGTGTTTCACATTAGGTGATTTTTTTAAATTTATGCTCTGGTTGCCCATGAAGCTTATGTCAGCAGTTTCAGTTTCACTGCTGACATAAGTGTCATGAGTAACTACAGCAGAAATTAAAAAAAAAATCACCTGGTACAAATTTTCAACGAATTGGTTCTAGGACAAATAATTTTTAAATGTATAAATATTGCCGCAACGTTTCAAATACACTGTTATTTCCAGTGACAATGTATTTTTGTGTTTAATAAATTTTATATTGTATTCCATACAAGTTTTTTTTTATATCCATACCCCCTTTCATATGAAGAACATTTATTAAATGTTCTGAACTAAATAAGTATTAAACATTGAAAATAAATATATATTCAATATTTAAAACCAATATTGATTTTCTAAAAAAAAATCTGTCGTTACCCATATTACCTTATTTAAATGTTAGAACTTCAATATTTATTACATATAAAATGTTACTGGGGATACTTAATATGCGAAAAAAAATGTTTGTAATTGATGTCTCCATAATTTCATACTTAAAATCTTTAAAGCAAATTGGTGTTATATGGCTTAAAAGAATGCTTGATATCTTATGAGTATTTCTATATCCACCACTGACTCGGAAATGACAAGATTAATAAAACAACTTTCGGGATCCTTGAATTATGGCATTCAAATGCGTATTCTCTAATTTCTCACCCCATCCCCAAGAACCTAGCGCAACTACCCTTCATTTATCCGTGCATTACTTGAAAATTGACCTACATTATTCTAACCTACTGGTGCTAATCTACTCTGACTGACATTGATATTTCAATTAAAGAGGAACCCAGAAATCTTTTTTATCACCACAACTTTGATCTGTAAACCAAAAAATTGGTCGAAAGTTGTTTTGACAGAGCTTCCCTGAAGTACAATGAAACATATCCAGCCATTTGGAAAAACTATAAAATTTGATTTCACGAATTTCATTTATTTAATGAGTAAGTTGAAATGAACGTGGTATGGAAATATGCAATGTTAAAGTAAATGTAACGTATATCAACTTGGATTGGTGTACTGTGAAATATTAACAATAACAGTATTGTATTCCCAAAGTTTTGGGAAAATGGAGTGAGTCGTTCTTGATTTCGTCAATAAAATAAATCGATTCATCATTAATTTTTTAGCCACCTGCATAAGCAAACTAAAAAAAAGTGAATGTAATAATAAATGACAAGTATAGTAGAGTTATAATATTTTGCACAAGTCAGAGAGGATTTATTTGACAAAATATTGAGATGACGTCATGGTTTTTTTAGGAGGGGATAAATGAATACATTTTGATAAAGGATTTATCATGGTTACGATAACTTTAAAACGTTTGCAAGATTTCAGAGCATTCGGCTTTGCAGTTCCTGATTTATTCAATAAAATAAATTGACTCATTCATTTTGTTTTAGTCACCCTGTATAACCAAATCTAAAAATTATGAAAGTAGTGATAAATCTCAACTCAGACTCATCATATTTTTCACATTTTAGATATTCGGGATTCATTCAGCAAAATTTTGAGGTGAATTTTTTGTGGGGGGGGGGGATAAGCAAATATATTTTGATTAAAAATTTACCATGGTTATGATAACTTTAAAACATCTGCAAAATTTCAAAGCATTCGGCTTTGCAGATTCAAAATTAAATTGCAAAAATAGACTTTTGATTTTTTTTCCGAAAATCTGAACGTTTCGGGTAAAAACTAATACGGAATATGAACTACACGTTATTTGATCCAATTCAAAACCCATTTACTATGCGCAATTTTGACGTGACGTCATCAGATTATTAGTCGGGATGAATAGGCAAAGGTTAGTTAGTATTTTACCATCCACATCATATTCCTAATATAAATACAAAATTTGACAACAACCAGTCCAGTAGTTTCGGAGATTATCTGTCTAATAAAAATTGGCAGACAGACAGATAGACGGAAACGAGATACTCATTTTTTCGTACTCTAGGGTCTATGACCCATCGAGAAAATATAAAAGCAGTCAGTCGTCCAATGGACTCGCTTACAATACTTCCTTAGCTTACGTCCTGGAAGTAATAGTACAAAACTATAAATTGAGTGCATAAAAATAATTCATTAGAGTAAGCAAATTTTCAGAAAAAAATTCAGATCGAAAAGATGCTGAATATTTTACGCCGAAAAAAATGCGGTAGAAACGACTACTAAAACATTTATGGTATTTGGACCGTTATATTTAATATACTAACAGAAATGATTTCCGCTCCTTTTACATTGTCCCCTTACCTTTGTGTATTCTGACAACAGTAAAACGTCTAAACACTGCTTGGAAAAATAATTAAAACTATGGCATATACAAGGGATAATAATTTATTAAACAGTCATTTATGAGTAAAACAATTTGGATCGCAATCTATTGATAATAATCGCTGATATTAAACAAATACTGTAAAAATAATTCAAATTTAGGGACTACAAGTAAAACTAAACGCATGAATTTACTATGTTAAAAATTTAATTTTTCAATATTTCTTTTCAAATTGTACCAGGAATAGGAAGAACCAAATTGAGTTTTCCCTGTTTTTAAATGAAGTTATAATGATAAAATTACGAAATGATTCAAGGTTCAAACACTGTGATATAATTTAAGAGGGTATTGAATAACGACCGTGAAAAATCCATTACAAGTGTAAAATCATAATTAGTCTTTTTTAAATAAATTTATTTCATTTGTATAAAAAATTAATTTATAATAATACTACTCATAACTGAGTAAAATTAAATAATATGCACTAACGTACACAATCAGCTTCGTAATTACTTTCTTTACTGCATATAATATATTTACATAATCAACTACCTATTACTTAAATAATTGATTTCAGGATTTGTCTATTTCATCAGGATTTTTACCCTCGTTCTGTTCCGGAAACAAAAACGAGAGGAACCCGGCTGTAAATGCCATTGCAGAGAACACCATAAGAGGAAGAGGTTTATACACCTTTGCCTGAAAAAGGATTTTTAGCTTCATTAAAACAAAATTACTTTAGCCTCACCAGCAAAGGCACTTGAGGTGCCAACATAGACCCGACGCAACCAAACATGGAACATACTGCGAATGCGGAATGTCTTGAGCTGGTTGGAAACAACTCGGCTGTGTAAATGTAAATTGTCATATAAGATACTGTGACGAAGAGCTTCCCGGAAAGGAAAACCACCAGAGCTAGGGGACTCCCTAAAATACTGTTTTTGCTATTTGTTCTTTCAATGCATAGAGTTTACCTGCTGGAATAAAATCCACACTAATACACGCAATTCCTGTGAAAATTAAGCTCAAAGCAAGAGTCTTTTTTCTTCCGATGCGGTCCAAAGAGCCGTAGGCTAATATGTATGCAGGAATTTCAACAACGGATACACACATATAATTTACATATATGTCATGAGATAAAGCCACTGATTGGATGGTTAAACCATAGTAGGGAAAGTTGCAGCATATCCAAGTGAACGAGCAGTGGATGATGCGTATGAGAAGGCTCTTCTTTCGAAGAATTGCCATTAAAGGAATTGTTTCATTCTCTTCTGCTTTGTCTGTCTGTTCAATATAAGGAATGTTTTTGATGGTTTCTTCCGTTAATTCTTTTCCGTTGACTTTGGCGATGGTTTTTAGAACTTTTTCCGCTTTTTCATTCTTGTTTTTGGAAATTAACCACCTCACTGATTCTGGGGTGAACCACAGCAACAACGTGACTAAAATTCCGGGTGCGTACGTTATTTGGGTCATAAACTGCCATGTAGGAGACACCCAAGCCGCCACACCAAGAAGGATGTGACCTACGGTAAAAGCTAAACAAATAATACTGTTCCCCAGATTTCTTCGTTTGGAATCAACGAGTTCAAGAGCTAAAAAACAATTATGTTAATATGTTCTCTTGTATAAACTGATCACCATACCTAAAATGAAAGCTCCACTGTATACTCCGGAACCAACAACCGTGTTGAGAAATTCCAGACCTATATACATGTAATAAGAAAATGAGAACGATCTTATCAAACCTATTACTGTACTTAAAAACACACTAACAATAATCATCGATTTTCTACCAAAGCTAAAATTCGTTATTTCAAGTAAGATTTTTTAGAATATAATTTTTATTACCGGTCAGAGAAAAATCCAGCGAGAGGAAGACACAGTAATTTTCCCACGACATTGATAGTTCCAATTATGGTTAATTTCCACAAGTTCTCATCGCATTTAATGTCAAACTAAAAACTGTTTATCAAAATTGTAAATATGTAAAACGAAAACTTACGTCATGGACAAGGGTAGTTTCGTCCCTCTCGTAAACGTAATCATCACACCGTAAGATTTTTGTTAAATTAAAATTACTACATGTGGAATTCTCTTCTGGTTCGTAGTAAGAACATTTACTAGGTATATGTTGTTCAAAAGGAACTGCGTTTTCCAGCCAGTCGGGGTTAAACTGCCCATTTTCTTTATCACAGGAATCAATTTTGCACCTATCGACAAAGTGTTAAATAAAAAATTAGACATGAAAAAAACTCACCTGTATTTGATGTCTCTGGCGATAAAAATATAATTCATCGCAGGAAAAACTGAGAAGATAATAGCACTGCACAGTACGAGGTAATAGAGACTTTGGAACTTTCCCCATCCCCCCAAAGACACAAGTATTTCGTCGAGATCGAACTTCTTCATTTTTACCAGCTGAAGACGCGTGTGTTACTAGCACCGCAAACTAAAACAGACTAATTCAGTAAAAAATGCACATGCAAACTGAATAAATTGTTTGCTTTATTTGAAACCGATTAAAAAAAAATTAAACCGGTTGTTTATAGCTTCTGGCTCACGTTGTGAGTATAACGCGACGGTATGAGCAAATCATTTATTTCTAATTGAATAAACAAGCGCAATCTCGGAACAGTGATGTCGGATTTCAAGTACTGCAAAAAATGGCATTACCTGGATATATGTGCTCAAAAAGTGCTATTGTTGGTCACCGTCGAGCGGACAGGTTCAGACATTAGGCACGAGTTTCAATCTTAGTTGACCTTAACGGAAGGACATACTTATCTGCAAATATAATGAGAATTGAAGTCAGATGAATTTTAATTAATAAGGATGTGTTAAAAGTAGCATTTAATTTTGTTAGGATTTTTTTTAAGAAAATTCATGTGATTTTCCTAAGCAAAATATACAGTCAATTAAAGTACGGCTTCTATTTAATTAAATATTTATACATGTCTGGTACTAAATACTCATTATTGAATTAAAAATTAATGTTACACGGTAACACAAAACTAACTGTTAAGTGTATACAATAATTATTGACAAATAAATCATCAGGTAAAAAACTAACTGCATAAATGGACGTTAATTTTCAGTAAGTAGTATTCAGTCTGTGGGCAAACTACACATATTCATAAGAGTAGTAGTGAAATTTAAATCTCATTTATGAGTAAAGAAACATTCTTTGAGGTTTTATTTATACGGTATGCAAACCGTACACGAACTTCGTTTTACATACATACTCTTTGTTTAGTTGCATGACGTCATTATGACATCCAGTATTCTTTATGTATCACAGTTATTTCTGCAAACAGCAACACAAAACTATTGTTTTGTTACAATAAGTTTATTTCGATGAATTTCATTGAAATGATTTTTCATTGCAGAAGACATTTAATATGCATAACCACAACCATGTGCTTTAAATTCAGCCGCAATTTTATTCTCTGTCGCTTATTATTCACTTTTAAAACACTAATGACGATTCCAGAATTCAGGCGATTTATACTTTGCTGAAATAGTTATAATTAAAACGTCGATTAACAGCAGGACTCATTAAAGAATGGTGTGGAAGTTTTATGCATATAAATTCTTTACACGCTTTGAAAACAATACGATCATTGAGAATCAGCTCTAATAGTTTATTCAAAAACAAATAGCTTTAATTATTACTCAAATTTTATAATGTGCTAATAAAAAAGTACTTCAGACAAACAATAGAACTTGGTACAATAAATTTTAAACACTATTACAAAATGGCACTATAATTATTGTATAAAATAAAACGCAATTTCTTTGAATTACGTAAATTTTGTAAACGGTTTGACAAATAAATTTAGATTTTAGAGGTATTAGGGGCCAATTTCAAGTTGATTTAGCAACGTCGCAAAACGGCGTTGCTGTGGTGATGTCGCGAAAAGCTAAATTTCTATTGGGTGTTTGAAACATTACCAAAGCAACCTCGTTTTGCAACGTCACTAAATCAACGTGAGATTGGCCCGTAATTAGATAACTGCTAAAATATAAATGTATTGTTACTATGTACAATTAAACTGATAAACGATTTAACCGCTGTTACCGAAAATCGATATTTATTCCATGTCAAAGCAAGGCATAACAAAAAATTGGTCTAAAGAGTTTAGACAGTACTTCCCTCGCTGTCGGAAACTTGACGACTGCATGCCTATTGTGTGTGTGAGTAAAGTAAATTTACGCTTTCATTTATTTTCTTGAATCACCCTGTATATGCAAATCCAAAAAATATGAATGGAGTGATAGATCACAAGTACAGACTGATCATATTTTGTACATTTTAGATATGATTTATTCGGCAAATTTTCGAGCTGACGTCATCAAGTTTTTGGAGGGGATAAGCAAATATATTTTGACTAAACATTTATTATGCTCTTTATAACCTTAAAACATCTGCAAGATGTCAGAGCATTCCGTTTTGTAGTTCCTGATTAAATCAATAAAATATATTTACGCATTCATTAATTTTTTTGAGTCACTCTGTATATGCAAATCCAAAAAATATGAATGGAGTGATAAATGACAAGTACAGCCTCATCATATTTTGTACATTTTAGATATGATTTATTCGGCAAACTTTCGAGCTGACGTCATCAAGTTTTTGGAGGGGATAAGCAAATATATTTTGACTAAACATTTATTATGCTCTTTATGACCTTAAAACATCTGCAAGATTTCAGAGCATTCGGTTTTGTAGTTCCTGATTAAATCAATAAAATATATTTACGCATTCATTAATTTTTTTGAGTCACCCTGTATATGCAAATCCAAAAAATATGAATGGAGTGATAGATCACAAGTACAGACTCATCATATTTTGTACATTTTAGATATGATTTATTCCACAAACTTTTGAGCTGACGTCATCAAGTTTTTGGAGGGGATAAGCAAATATTTTTTGACTAAAGATTTATGATGCTCTTTATAGCCTTAAAACATCTGCAACATTTCAAAGCATTCTGGTTAGCAGATTAAAAATTAAATTTCAAAATGTTGTTTTATAATTTTGATTTTTTTTTCAAAAATCTGGACGTTTCGGGTGAAAAGTCGATTCAGAGTTGTAAACTACATGTGTAGGACTATGTTATTTTATACAATTGAAAACCCATTTACTATGTACAATTTTGAAGTGACGTCATCGCATTAGTGGTGGGGATGATTAGACAAATTTTGGTTAGCGTTTTACCATCTACATGATATTCTTAATATAAGTACAAAATTTCACAACAATCGGTCGAGTACTTTCGGAGATTATCTGTCTAATAAAAATCCGGGACAACAGACGGACAGACGGACGGACAGACGGACAGACGGACAGACGGACAGACGGACAGACGGACGGACAGACGGACAGACGGACAGACAGACGGAAACGGGAGACCTATTTCTTCGTCTTCTAGGGGTCATGAAAGATCGAGAAAACGTAAAAGTAGAGAGTCGGCCGACGGACTCGATTACAATACTTCCTTTGCTTACGCTCGGGAAGTAAAAAACTAATTAAAAAATATGGAATCAGACAAATATTTCGAATATTCATTGTGGCTACTTGAAACTTTGCTTGAATTCCTGGCTTAGCAGATTTTTTCAAATATACCAACAATTTGATAACGTTAACTAAAAATTTTTTGAAGGAAATCCTACTTAACATGTGTAAAATAATAGCCCCTGGACCTGTGATTTACTGATCAACGCTATTTTTAAACTTGTGTATAATATGGGATTTTGGAAAACAGTTTAAAAGCGTACAGCAAAATTTTACATTGTAATGATGAAACTACGCAACCGATTGCTCAAAATTTTGCACACACATTAATGTTTTTGTGAATATAGTAAATCGCTGTGTGACATGATCCTTTATTTGTGGTTTAATAATAAAAGATTATTTAACACAGGGTGGTGTTTTACAGTTATAAAAAAGTTCTATCGACAGAACCTCCCTAGCCCCGAAAATATAATGAAACAAATCCAGCCTTTTTGAAAAATTATAAAATTATGTTTATGCGAATTTTATTTGTTAATGAAAACCCTTATAAGTTAAAGTAAAGATGTATGTGCAACGTAAGTGTAAAGAAGCGTGCTGGGCGTACGTTCCAAATGAGTTTTCCCTTAACAAAATTTTGTGATGATGTCATCAACATTTTTGCAAAGACAGATATATCACCTTGGACAAGTGCAGTGTAACACTAATGATAACAGTATTGTATTCCCAAATTTTCGGGAAAGCAGAGTCAGCCATTGCCGATTTAATCAATAAAATAGACTAACTTTTTCATTAATTTTTATTAGTTACCCTGTATAAGGAACTTAAAAGCTTTTAATGCAGTGATAAATCAGAAGTAAATAATTGTATTTTGCACATTTTGGATAGGATTTATTCAGCAAAATTTTGAGATGACGTCATCAACTTTTTTGGGAGAGGATAAACGAATAAATTTTGCTTAACGATTTATCATGATTATCATAACCCTAAAATATTTACAAGATATCAGAGCATTCAGTTTTGCAGTTTCAAAGTTATGTTGCAAAATATTGTTATTCAGCTTTGAATTTTTTCCAAAAATTGTGAATGGACAGAGTGAAAATTCGATACGGATTCACACATCACAAGCACAGGAGTATCTTACTTTATGAAATTAAAAAAAACTTTTTATTATAAATTTTGAAGATGACATCATCGTCGTGATGACGATTAGCCAAATTTTAGTTAGTATTTAGCCATATATATGATATTCCTAATAGACATACAAAATTTGACAACAATCGGTCGAGTAGTTTCGGAGATTACTTGTCTAGTAAAAACGGATACAGACAAACAGACAGACAGACGGAAACAGGGGACCACTTTTTTCCAACTTTAGAGGTCATGATACGTCGAGAAAATATGAAAGTGGCAATTCAATTTTCAGATAATCATTGTAAATATTCATTAGTAATTTTGTGTATGAAGATAATATTGCTGCTTTGGTGAAGATGGTTCTGGTGTATATCGTTTTAATACATAACTATTCATTGTAAATTATTCTTTGCAGCTAGCAACGATTACTAACAGTTAATTGATTCATTTTACTGCTGTTTTATTCAGCAACAATGATATAAAATAATTTAGACAGAAGTTTCCTTGCCTCTGAAGTACATGCGAACAAATAGAGATTCTTCCTAAAATCATAAAAAATAATTTTGGGAATTTTCTATTTTTCATAATAATAACTCCTATAAGTTAAAATAAATATATGTGTTTACTTTTTTTAAGGTACAGGTAAAGAAGCATGCTATTCGTATGTTCCATGTGAGTTTCTTCACAACCAAATTTTGTGATAACGTCATCAACATTTCAGCCAGGACACGTTCTTCAATTTGAGTAGGTGCAGTGTAATACTAACCTAGTTTTTACGGACATTGGTATAAGCAAGTTAATGCCCGAGAAATTTATTGCAATTTATTTCTCCCGTTTTTTTTTTTATAACTTAAAATATGATAATTCTATGAACAAACGAAAAACATAGTTCCATTCGTAATAAAATTCTCTACAAGATGACCAAATTTTCAGACCAAAATACTTCAAAACTTTCCCGCAAAATCCAATATTACATTTTAATCTTTTATTATTATTTATTTTTTAAATAAACTAGTCGCAATTTTCAAAAATTAAATGGAGCTCCAGAGATTTTTATGTGATGATAAGTATCGTCCGTCTCTTGAAATGCTCATGTGAAGTGGAAATTTGGGATGGCGTTTTGGGTTATTTATCATATATTTTCGAAAGGTGTGGTTCTGCCTTAACAGTACTATATACGCAAATTTTCAAAAAAATGGAATGAGCCATTCTTGATTTGACCAATAAAATAGAATGACTCATTCATTAATTTTTTGAGTATGTTATTTTATAAAATTTAAATAACTTTTACTGTAGTAAATTGTGGAAATAACGTTATCCCATTGTTGGTGGGGATGGTCAGACAAATTTAGGTTAGCGTTTTACCATCTATAACATATTACTAACATACTTGTAAAATTTGACAACAATCAATTTAGGTAATTTAGGAGACAAAACTACTGAATTGACAAACGTAACAAAAATCGACACAGTTGGATGACACGACATCTACTTTTTGTACTCTAGGAGCCATGAAACGTCGAGAAAACATGAAAGTAGCCATTCCTCGGATTACAATATTATTACAGTACCTCTTTAGCTTACCCTAGGAACGTAAAAAAATTTTGAGTTTTTTATCGATTTTACTTTTAAAATGCACTGATAAGTGGTAATCTTTAAAGGTAACTGTGTATAATATTGCCATCGAGATTCAAAATTGAAATGAAATGTTTGTCGCATTTATTGGTAAATCGAAGAGAATTTAGTTTATTCTAATTAACAAGATTTCGGCTAAAATTAAAATAATAAAAATTGCTTGCAGTGATACTACTTGAAGGGTATACCTTGTGTTGTTGCGGTACTACTGTCATCGTTACTGTTTAATTGGCAAGTAAACTCTGACTGATTTGAGAATATTATATACATAGTATGTAATTATGAATAATCACCCGAACCTGTTTCGCAGTTCTGGAAATTTCTTAGTCTTCATACAACTCATATGACGCTAATAAATGGTTCCAGCTTCCATGTGGTCGTAAGCTGTCACTGTTTCGAACTGTCAGATTGTGTACAGGTACCCACTTCAACTACTAACTATTGATTTTACCCCTGAAATGTAGTTTCTACTTTGAATTTCACTCCAGTCGTGTTGCGACTACGTCATTGGTCATCAGGGAAAGTTTTAAATTTGATTTAGGTAGCTGAGTTTCTAAATTCTTATGCTTGTTGTGTTCTCATGGATGATTAGGTTCCTAAAATTCTCGTCAGTTTTTTAAATTCTTAATAGCCTTTAATTCTCCCCACTCCATATTTTGTTTAAACAAGAAACTCCAAAATTTTCACATATATAATGCTGCTTTCTTCTTTATGTCTCTAATTTGTTTTATTTATAATATAATTCTAATTAATGACTTACTTCTCTTTTGAAAGTTTTCGACCAATCAGTTACAGTTGTCGTAATATTTTTCAGTTAACTCGGTCTAATCTTTTTCACTATAATTTGCTTCCGTATACTGTATCGCGGTGCTTGAATCTACAGCTAAATTCTGTACTGTGAAAAGTTTTAGTCTTTCCACTATGGGTTAGCCTACAAACGTCATCTACGACCACCCGATAACCAAAACAGAATGCTTCATGTCAAATAACAAAACCGATTAGATTTGTCCATCGGACAAACAAACACGTTCGGGGCTGACATAGTGTCATTTTCAAAATTAGAATGTCAGTAGAAAGGTATGTCGTAGTTTATTGTAATTTGAAGTTTTCCTTTTATCGCAGTCCCTTCTTAATATATTTAGTAATACCAACCTCCCCGTTTTTCGTGTTGAAATGGTTTAATAATAATAATTAATGCTATTTGAGCTGTTTTAGAACGAAAAATGAGATATTGCAGATTTTTGTAAAAAATTACAGTTCTTTGGACATAATGGCTATTATATTGACCAAAAACGTCATTCCTTTAACCAAATACTCAAGCATTCAGGTTATTTTGTTTCTGTGCGTACTTATTTTTGTAAAGTAAAGTTTTTTTAAATTACGTAAGTTATCTAACCTGAAACTTGACGTAATTAGAACATAAAAATCTCATTATTTAGTTATTTTGAAACCATTTGTGTTTAAGGTAGCACCAGGTACGATTTCATTCAAATGTATGTTTTTTTTTATAATGTATCTTTATCAAAACACATGACTTAACGGCCGTAAGGTCCTTGACTGATTTATTGACTGTAATGTAACATTTTTGGTATCATATATATCATACACTATTTTGTGATCGATGTAGCGGTAATAGACCATCGGTTTTAAGTCGCAGTTTTATTTTCACGTTAACAAAAATACAAATGGCAATTCCTGTTGGCTGCTATGACGTTTTTTCAAACAATTCCATCATCTTGTGAAAAATCTCTATGGTGTACCATTGTGTTTCCATGACACCGCTTTATCGCACGACAAATCGTGCCATAATCTGAAATCGTGCCGTAATGTGGCAGATTATAAATGATTTTCGATGCGTCAGACGTGAATTATGAAGCTACTTGACCACAAAATGTTGAATATCGTGGTATCCATCCTTTACATAAGTGTGATAAATTGCTCACTGGTTGAATACATAATAATTGTTTGTTAAAAAGGTATTTTCATATACGCCGTGAACCTATTATTTATTATTATTCATGCAGGATCTTTTGTATAGATGTGTTTACGATTTAAAATATTTCGTGCTGATAAGATTTAAAACAGGAAATATCATTACTAGAGTGTCATGATTATAACGTCATGACAAATTTATTTCTTGTTACTTTGCTATTTTACCCAACAACAAGTCTGTTTTTACTTATAAAGTATTTTTTACTTACAATATTCTTGTTAAATCGACAAATTGATAATGATTAATGATAAATAACTACTAATCCTACAGAATACTCTAAATACTGACAGAATTACCAAGGAACCACATAGATGTTGTAACATATTATATGGATAGTAACAACTATTAACAATAAAATTATATGTATATATTTGTATTACTAAAGGACCAATATTAAATAAATTATTCGTTTCACTATTTTGAATATAATCCGTTTTTTAATTTTCAGACAATAATACTTTAAACCTGTCTCTCACGTAATTATTTTTCTATTTCGGGAGTCGAATTTTCAATAAAACTTTCCAATTTGCTCCTAATTAAACGTAAACACACACGCAACAAATTAAAGTCATTTCGTAACTTCAAAATAGTTGACCTTGTTTTATGTTGTTTTAGTTATCTACAGCATTAATGCAACAGCAGCATTAACAAAGGCCTTTGTTTTTCAACTCTAAAGATTAGAAAAATATTTGGGCTTAAAAGTTATTTACATACGACAAATGATCGACTTGATCTAAGTTGTCAAACTTTGTACTCAGGATTACTCGACTTGAGTTCTTTGGTATATAATATTAGTGTATCATATTTATTAGTATAGTATATTATATGGTATAGATATATAGTTTTAAGGCTACGAAGTTCTTTTTAGTCAGATTAGTAAAGAAAGGACTTCGTGACAAGACTAGTCCTGTAAAAATTTATATTTTGTTAATCTGTAATTAATTATGTTTGAACAATACTTATACTTCAGGAAATTTTGAAACATCTACTTGCTTTTGTATTTTGAGGGTCATCTTGAACACTGAGGGATAAATTGGTAATCTTGGTGGTTTATAAGACTACTTGTTTTGACTAACACTGAAGTTTCAATTTTTCTAAAATCTTGTTTAAACCTCTCTGGTAACGATGCTAGTAGTAAACGGTTCTGCAGACATCAATCCGGTCAGTGATATCATCTGCAACTTTTGAGTTGCTATTTTAACGATATGAATCAATATGAGAAACTAACGGGTGTTCAATTGAAAAATCACTCATAGTAGGCGTTGGAATATCATTTGACACACACGGCATGTCTGTTCTTATAACAAATAGCATATAACAGATTATGCTTCTGCCAAATGGATGTTATAAGAACAGACATGCCGTTTGTGTCACATGAAATCCCAACGCCTTCTCTAAATGTTTTTTCAATTGAACAGCTCAATGATTAGATATATGCAAAAATATGAATGGCCCCTAAATTACAATATAAGTGTAATACTTTTGGAAATGTTCTTTACTTGTAGGGTCTAATGCATCCCTTTCGACACTAGTTTGAAATATTCCCACTGTAGTTGCAGCGATTTCTTAACCCAAACTATTACGATTCTGGAATAGTGTGGTTATTATGTGATAATTTTAACTACTACATTAAAAAAAAACTGGTCGAAGATTATTTCGACATAATCTCCCTCGCCACAAGTACAGTACAACTTTCCAAACTGTTTCGGAGATTTATAAAATTTGATTTCTACGAAATTTATTTTCCTTTTATGATAACCACCTGTAAGTTAAAATAAAGATATGTCTTTAGTAAAGTAATGGTAAAGGAGCATCCTATTTGCCTATTTCAAGTGAATTTTCTCCATTACAAAATTTTGCAATGGGAATTCTAGCAAGGATACATATTTAGATGGGTGTAATGTTAACAATAACAGTACTATATTCCCAAATTTTCTGCTTTTCTCATTAATTTTTTTTAATCATTCTGCATATGCAGTTCTAAATAAGGTGTCATTTGTAACAACCATATACATCGAAATTCGAAATATCAAAGAAAACAGTGGATTGTTACGGCCCCTCTGCTATCGAGGACTCGATTTTGTTTTGATACAAACTTATTATTTTAAGTAACCATATATTCAGAAAAGGAAGCAAGAACTTCCCCGATTTTTTTAATGCAAAAAATATTTGCTAGACTTTTGTAATTGAAAAAAAGATTTTCTTTATACAAAAAAATGGGTCCAAGGTTATTTACACCCTTCGGACTCCGACCCTTCAGATGCAAAGATGCCCCGGGTCTCGTATGGTTGGTGTTATGTATTTAAAGGCCAGCTTTAAGACGAGAAATATTGAATAATGAAAAATATAATAAGAACAAACAAAATCAAGGCAAATTCATAAATTACGCGTACTGGAATATATATGTTATTTTATAAAATGTATATCTTATATGGCTTGTACTAAGCAAAATGTTGAGATGACGTTATTAAATTGTTGGTGGGGATGATTAGACAAATTTTGGTTAGTTTTTACCATCTACACGCTATTTCTAATCTACATATAATATTTGACACCAATCGATCTGTAATTTCGGAGATAATATGTCTAATAAAAATCGACATAGACGACAATTAGACGACACGCAAACAGAAACGCGAGACCTACTTTTGATACACCAGAGGCCATCAAACGTCGAGAAGACATGAAAGTACCCATTTTCATGATATTATAATACTTACTTCCTTAGGTTACGTTGGTAATAGTTCAGTTTCACAAACAAATTATAAAAGGTAACTGTGGTAACTGCTATATACCGGCTGAGTTACTAAGTATCCGCTCCTCGATTAATTATTACGAATAGAAAAAAAAAGCACAGATTACACTGTTGTTTGAGTAGCACACAATAATAGTTATTTACATACGCTGAACAGCCTCCTCTTAGGCTTTATAATAATAATTGATTTTTAAAACTCCACTGTCAGATTGCCATGTGATTAAATTTTAGCAATGCGTAAGTAAAGGGAGTGCTGTAGTAGGGTTCATCGGACGATTGACTACTTTCATGTTTTCTCTATATTTCAAAATCCTAGAATACGAAAAAATAGATCTCCTGTTTCCGTATATCTGTCTGGTGCGAATTTTATTAGAGAGATAAATTCCGGAAATACTGGACCCTTTAAAATTTGTCTAATCATCCTCACCAACACTGTGATGACGTCACCACAAATTTTTCATAATAAATAACATTTAAATTTTATGAAATAAGATACTCATGTATGTGGTTTATGAATCCCCGTTGAGTTTTCCCATTTTTCCGGATTTTAGCAAAAAAATCTAAATTGACTAACGACATTTTAGATTAATTTAAGTAGAGGATTTACAATTGCCCGGCTTGGTATAGGTTAGCGTGTCCTCTCGCCACGCGAAGGTCGTAGATGCGATTACCTTCTGCGGCTTTTTTTTTTCTAAGACAGAATTTGTTTGAATGTTTGAGTTCAAGTGCGAGCGAAACTTAGACCAATTTTTAATATATTTCATCGACAAATAAACAAAGCTGGGCGTTTTGTTGTGTTATTAATAAAATTGAGTCTTACAATGTATATAAAAAATTCTAAAATATACCACCTATAATTTTCAAATATCGGTATAATATGTTTTTGTCAAACCTAAAACTTCCTGTATTTTACTATAGCATATTACTTTATAAAAACTGTTTTTTGTGTCGAATATTGATAGTTTTTGCAATATTCACTACTTTGACATATTGAAACAAAGGGAATAACAATTAGAGGAAGGTGCAGTAATAAAATACTGAAATCAAAGACTCAAACATCGATATTCCAAAACTGTAATATAATTTTTTATAAACACTCTGTATATTAAGATTTTCATTTTCAATATCTCCCCATAAAATATTTCAACACAAATGTTAAAAATACCTTTATATCAATGTGTTATGTAAACCGTTTCTTTGTTAAAAAACTAAAACTGTAAATAATTTTATTATATGCCGCTCAAAGTAACCGTACTTGTTTCTTTCTCTAATAGGAGTAATAATTATTGAGATATCGAGGACCACGCGCTTAGTAACCCACCCTGTATATTAAAATGAAAAATAGTTCTGTGTTTTAGGCATTTTGGGAAAATGAAACATCTGTTTCGCATTTAAAAACAAAAACATATTCAGTAGTAGAGCGCATATATTTTTTAAAAAACATTTATTTAAAAAAAATATGATAACTTTATATAAGGACAAAAGGACAAACTTTAATAATTATTGTTCGATAATGATTAAATTAATTTTAACAAATTTCAAAGTTCTTTTTATAGGTATTAAGACACACTGTATACTTTTTACAAATTTATTTATTTTGCTACACCTTCCATTGTTAGTATTGAAAAGATCGATATATTATTAAATCTCAAGTAAAGGAAGTGATGCTCCAGTTTCCTTATAAATTTCAAACAGTTTTAAGATGACGACAATTTACCTTTGTCACAACAATTTTAAAAACCGTATAAAATTTCAAATAATTATATAGTTTCTAAGTTAAATTGTAAAGTTTTGTTGTACACTTGAGGATTTTTCAAAATCTACAAGTAGAAAATTAAAAATACTGGTGAACATGAATGGATGCACATTATTTTCTATATTTTTCTAAAATTTTGGAAATGACAAACAAATTAATTGTAATTTCTGATTTATCATAACTATCACGTATATAATTTTAGAACAATCGGTTTTGTAGCTGCTAAGTTAAGTAAAATTTTCTTGTACAATTTTATATGTATGTTAGGAATATCATATACCTAGTCATAAAATGCTAACCAAAATTTCGCTTATTATCCCCATTAATTATGTGGTGACGTCACCTCAAAGTTGTACATAGTAAATGGGTTTTAAGTTGTATAAAATAACATAGTCCTACATGTGTAGAGTTTTTACCCAGATATCCAGACATTTTAAAGTTATCGTAAGCGTGGCAATTTTGAACCAAAATATATTTATTGATGTCTTTGCTTGTGATTTACCATTGCATTCATTTTTTTAGAATTGCTTATACATGTGACTCAAAAAAGTTAAGGAATGAATCAAAATATTTTATTGATTAAATCAGAAACGGCTCACTCCAATTTCCCAAAAATGTGGGAATATAATACTGCTACTATTGGTATTATACTGCATCTATCCAAACTGATATACGCGTTGTTGCAAAAATGTTGAGGATAATATTCTTTTTTTCCAAAAGTACAGGTACAAATTACAAAAGGGGGTAAATTAATAGGTACCAACCACAATCACACTATATTATGCACATTTGACATACGATTTACATGTAAAAATTTCGAGATAACGTCAGCAATTTTTGATGGGAACGATCAGACAAATTCTGATTATCTTTTTAACGTCTACACGGTAGGCTTAAAACAGATTTATACCTAATAACAAAGCAATATTCTGCCGAATAGTTTGTGTACTTACTGATTTAATAAAATCTATGCTCGGTAAGATACACTTAGAAACTACATTAGGGAAGTATCCCAGTTAATACGATGAAGTTGCAAGCACGTAGAGGTACGTAATTTCTTTGACTTAAGAAATGTCACAAAAGTTACGTTCTGATTAACTTTACCATACATTTCACGAATTTGTGGTACTCAAAAAGACCCTAGTAATCAAATAATTTGTTTAACAAAATTTCACATTAAAAGTGGCCAATTAGCTATCAGTAACATATATTTTGCAATGTTTCTGTTTGCTTGTCTGTCCGCCTGTCATCTGTGATCTGTTTGTGATTGGATTAGACAGATAGTTTCCGAAACTACTGGACCGATTGTTTTGAAATTGCAAAATGTATTTTAAGAATAGCTGATGGTAAAACGCCAACCAAAATTTTTTTGATTTTCCGTACCATAATTTAGTAAATTTTGCACAATAAGTGCTATTTAAATTTTATAAAATAACATAATGCTGCACTTGCGATATATATGAATTCGCATTGATATTTTACGCTAGACATCCACATGTTAGGAATAAAATTCAAAATAGCATTTTACAATATATAACTTATAAACAGAAAATCGAATAGTCTGAAATATTTCAAAAGTTTGAAAGTTATCGTAAGCATATTAAATCACTAATTAAAATTGATGTATTTAAGCCCCGAAAAATCTATGACGTCATCTCAAAATTTTGCTGGATAAATCCTATCCAAAATATTATGAGTTTGTGCTTGTGGTATATCAGTGGTTCGGTTCGTTTAACTGTACTTCAAGAAGAGGGAAATTATAACAAATCTATGGTTAAAATGTTTATATATGAAACAAACATCGATCGTAAATTTTGTTTGCATTTGTAGATATTTATGTTTAAATATGTCCCCGAGTGAGCCTTAAGTTTTTCCTGATATTAACAATGATTCAGAAGTTAATGAAGTAGTTTTATGTTTAAACAGATAGTCTGTCTATAAATTCCGAAGAAGTTCACTTTTCAAAAAAATTGGGAAGTTTACTTTCGTAGCAATTAACATTGTAATTATATATTAAGCTATCACAAAAGCTAATTGAGTCTTCTAGGAAACAAAGCTTTCATTTTAGTGGCCTTTCGTAATGCGGTTCGCCAATATTCTGAAGGTTACTAAAATTTTTACAAATACAAATTTTAATTAATTCGATGGCCGTGTCGACATTAAAAATTGAAATCAATATTAAAGACTGAAGAAGGGGTGCCACTGTCTAAACAACAGAGCTACACAAATGATACTTGAGTCTATAAACTCACAAAATCAAACCAAACCCAACGTTATTACCACTAATCTAAAATATTCTCCGACACTGTAAACTGAAATTCATTGTCTGCTTGCATATTGTTCTGTTTTTATTAATCACACTTCTGTAAAATTTTAAACAATACGAAAGGCGCCTTCATATACCGCTGGTGAATTTAAGCTCATGGTTAATGTTTAAAATAATAATAATAATAAATAGTTACAAAGTTGTTTGCTTTGTCAATAGCTATCGATTCAAAAACTGGTTCTTAGGCACAGAGAAACAGTAATTGTAACATTTTATCCGTAATAAGAAATTTTAGATTAGAGCTAAAGGCAATGATAGTAACCCTCATGACGTTTTAAGTAAGTCTAATGTGCAAGGTCAATGTTATATCATGAGTCATGGTATCAGTAGAAGAAAAACCTAGAACATAATTTATTAGATAATCCGGTTTTCTCCAATGTTGTGACAATCATAATAATCACATAACTAAATTCGACGAAAAAGAGGTGTCCAACAGGCTTTCACTGTTTGCACATGCAATTCATGAGATAAATTGACGCATGTATTAGACTTGTTAGGAATTACGATTTTAACAAAATGTGATAAAAATTTCAATTACCATCATATTATCTATTATTATCGATACCTAGAACTTTAGTTTTATGACATGCGGTTTCAGGTAATCGTCGTGTTATGTAAACTTCTTTAAAACAAATTCTGCGCAATCAAGCAATCACGATGTTTATAAAATAATGCACAATGAACAATGATTTGTTACTTACGTTAAAATAGTTTGTTTCACCATTAATCCAACTACTGAGAACAGGAAACTTTTAATTGGCACAGAACTAACACGGATTGTTTTATGTATATTTTTAAATATACAATTCTGTTCCCACTTTTTCCTTAAAAGAAAACATGAAACCTACAATTACAAAAATTATCCAGCATAACAGATACCTTGGCGTTATTTTAGCACTTCAAGTACTTCCACCACTTTAATTTAAAAATTGTATTTACTGATGTTTTTATTGCTACGTTTAAGACTATTATTTTTCAGGGTCGTCTTAGCGTTTTAAACAATATTGATTGTGATGACGTTAATTTTTTAGACAATTTTCCGGAATTTATCGATAGTGCATTTAACACTTGCGACGACTTGTGACTTTATAATAATCGCATGAGTGTAAAACGTAAAGTAAATTCTTCTCACCACTACTAACTTTACCCACATTATCGTTTATTGATGAACTTTGTCATCAATTTCTAGTTAGAATTTAACGTTAATTTCCAACTTCCTGACATTTTCGTAGGTAACAGTAGGTCCACACTACGTTGTATTTTACAACATGCGTAATTTGCTATTGTTAAACTATTTTAAGTATACAGCCAATTTTGTTAAGCAGTGAATATTATGACTTACATTCGTTATTATTGTGGAAATTTTATTAGACACATAGCCAACTAACTAGCACAAAAACATAACGCGTACTCTTAGAGTTAAGCACATTTTGTTCAAATTAGAACGTCCTGTAACACGTGTACATTATTTGGCAAATAATTCTGACCTAAAAGTACTTACCAGATTAAAAATAAATTTTCAAAGCTGTAACTTTAAAGTGTGTCTAAAAATATCGACAATGGAAAAACCTTGAATCAAAAAATTTAAAATTCCTGTAAAGTCATTGATATTGTTGATGTTTCACTTAAATACTCTTAATGATAATATGTTTGCATTTCTGAGAACCAATATGCCTTTCACAATGTGTTTATTTATGCATAATACATCCATTAGTCTTAGAAAAGTGGGCTGGTTAATTTTTTCCATCATCTTCTGCCTAAATATAACCTATTTTTTTTTCATTTACAAAAACAAAAATCGCTTTTAAATTTTCTACAGTTGGCATTATGTATGTGCACTTATAGTAAAAATGTTTATTAATTGACATTGTAATTGCTTCTTAAAGTGGTAAATCTACAAATGTATTTTAAATTAACGCTGTTTGGTTGAACTTCTCAGAAATAAGCCGACAAAAATTTGTAAAACCATCTACTTATTTAAAGATATGGTAACTAAATTTTGAAAATAAAAAAGAATTTGTAGTACATTTTTCATGCTCCGTCCATTGTTGAGGTTTTGAAAAAATCAAAAGTAACCATGGCAACACGTTAGAAATGATGGGAACACTAATAATTCCGAGTATTCTGTCATTTTACCTAAATCAATTCCCCATTAAATTATTCTTACTAGCAGTAAAACTACAAATCATTATTCAATGTTTTGTATGCGATTGTTAATAAGCAAAAGTAAGTAATAAATACGAAAACACATTTTTAAATTCTTCGTATGCTTTCCAATTTTATTGTTAATGACCCTTTCCGCAATTTCTTTGTTACGCGCTAGTGTTTCCATTATTATCATCCAATTATTATGTCTTTTATCAATTAATAATGATTAATGACACATTAATAACAATTATTTATTATTTAACGAAATGTCAAAATTGAATTTAAAAGGGTAAAAATCGTGTTTCTCCTCCTCGACTAGCGTTTCAACTCCGCAATATTTCTCATAGTTACTTGCAAAATAGTATTTTCTGGACTAGCAACCCAAATTGCAATATTTGCATTCCGAACGTAAGCTAGAGAAGTCCATCCGACGAACGGCTACTTTCATGTTTTCTCTACGTTTCATGGCCTCTCAAGTCTGAAATATGAAAAATTAGGCCTATCATTGAAGTGTGTCTGTCGACTGTTGGTCACCCATCGTCTGTGTCGATTTTATTAAATAGACTGGTTGTTCTGAAATTTTATGTGTATTTTAGGAATTTTGTGTCGATCGTAAAACGATAACCAAAATTTGTCTGATGGTCCCCACCAACAATTTGATGACGTTATGTCATAGTAAATGCTATTTAAATTTTATAAAATAATATACTTCCATACCGGTGGTTTATGATTCCGTCTTGATTGTTTTATCGTCATCAAGATTTTGGAAAAAAAATCAAAATACTATTATAACAAAATTTTACCATATAACTTAGCAATTAGAAGACTGAATGCCCTGAAATCGTGCATATGTATTAAGGTTATCGTAAGCACGACAAAGTGTTAATCAAAATTTACATGTTTATTCCTCCCAAACCTTTGATGATGTCAAAATTTGGGTCAATCACTGTATTCAATTTTTTAGTATTGCTTACACAAGTTCACTAAAAAAAATACTAAATAAAGCAGTTTATTGATCAAATCAAGAATTATTCACCTCATTTCATTTTCCCGAAAATTTGGGTTGTGCTATTATTATTACTATTATTACGCTCCACCTATTCAAACTAATACGTGTCCATGTCATCATCACAAAATTTTGTAATAGAAAGATCAACTGGAAACAAACGCAAACGTAGCATGCTTCTTTATCTGTGGTTTACACACACATTTTTAAAAAAAATTATAATAAAATTCGCAAACTTATAATTTTTCGAAGAAGGTGGATATATTGAACAGTATTTCAGGGATGTAAGAATTTCTGCCTAAGTAATGATAATAATATTAGATCAGTTTATCATGTTATATGTCGTTTGAATTGCTGATTTGTAAAAATATATTGAAATAAGTTTGTGTACCTGATTATATAATAGGCTTATTGACAATTTTAGACCATACGTCTACACACAAGATCATCTGTTTTTACGTCTTGAAATATTTGTTGACTGTCAACCACGAAAAATCTATAAAAATATATTGATATGTACGTAGTTTAATATTAATTACAACAGTAGTGTAATAGAACCTGTAATAGATAATACTATATTGTATCACGCAGGAGGTGCATTGATTTATCACGCCGGTAAAAGTTTGTTTCTAGAGCGAGCGTAGCGAGGGAGGGATAAATTTACCCAAAGGGATTAAATGATACGTCAGTCCCGTAGGATATAGACTTTTTAGGTACTTCCGAGGCACTTGACAAAATACTTTCAAAAAAGGTTTGCAGTTGAAAATCAGTTTCTGAGAGTTCCGTAATGGCATCAAAGATAACTGAAGGAACTGTAAACAAAACAATTGCCGGGTTAGTGCGAAATTTAAAATTTTGTCGATGGAACAAGTGAATGAATTTTTGAGTAAGGCTACTGATGATGAACTTTCAATGGTAAGGTAAGAAATTGTTAACGAATTAGTAGGCATCGTATTTAAAAATTTATTGTACAGTTTGTTCTTGTCATTGGTGTGGCTGATGCTTGCAGAAGTGAAGAATTAGTGGATTTACTAACAACCGATGTTCAAGATTTAGACTCTTTGTTATTATTTAGTGTCAGAAACAAAAAGAACAGAGTTCGTAGAACATTCATTTTCAAGAATTCATTAAACAATGCTAATGAGCTTGCCTGAATACCAGGAAATTTATGGAATTAAGAAAGGGAAAACGCTTTTTTGTATATTATGCTAACAAGAAATGTACAGTGCAACCAGTTGACAAAAATACCTTTAGGTTCTTGCCACAAAAAATTGCTAAATTTCTAAATCTTCCGGAAGCGTCGTTGTACATGGGTCACTGTTTTCGACGTACTTGCTGATGCACGATCTAATATAGATGTTTTAAAACGTCATGGGGGTAGAAGTCTCAAGTTGTGGCGGAAGGATACGTTCAAAATTCAGAGAATAAAAATTATTGTTGTCATGGTAATTGAATTTATTCCTATTTAATCCCTTGGGTTTTTTTATATTTAGTCTCTCGGGAACAAATAGACCACTTTAATCCAGAAAAATAGGATTTAAATCAGCCATTTAATCCCAGAAGTGCACAGAATAAGTAAATATATCTGTTCATACATTAATATCTATGAGGCAGTTCTGAAAAATAATGGTGGATTATTAAAAGCACATGTTAAGCTACGAAACTGTTTGATTTTCAGTAGGATCTAAAGCAAAGAGTGGGTATAAAAGTGCATTGTTAAGTTACAAGTATGGGAGATCCCTAACATAATTTGCAGATGTGAACATAATTTTTTAACATGAACAGGGCGACAAATTTTGTTCCGTACATTTAGCATTTATATGAAAGTTTTAAAGTGTATCTAAAAATTTTGAACGTACTTTTGGATAGTGTCTCATACCTACTACCTATTGACAACAAATTTTGATTTTAATTTATAATAATCAAAATGTACAGAAACATTCCGGATACTTTCAGAATCCTATATACTGCAGATTTTCAGGCCTCGCTTTCCGCATCGATCTGAAATTTATCTACAGTTATCTTTATGTGCTAGTTACGTAAAACACTATTAAAGTCCGTTTGATAAACGAACAGTAAATAAAATAACGTTTCTCGTTTCTATGGAGAATTATTTAAATCCATTTAGGTCGAATGAAAGTTTAGATGGTAGGGTTTAACGTTCATGCAATCTATTGGACAGGAAGAAATTTAAATTAATTTTGTCTAACATCATATTTTTTCTGCTTCTCAACTTAGAGATAAAAACTACTTTCTTCCGAATCAATAAGGTGAGTAAAATTGGTTTCTAATCGAAACTGATTTAAGTTATTTAGACAGGACTTTCGTCTTTCATGAATCACATTCAATTCTGCGCGTGTATTAAGAACATATTCTTCACTACAGTTTTATTTATTAATTTTTTATAAGGGTAAATATTTTAATTTTATTAAATATAGTGTAAAAGTTACGTTGACAGTACTTTGTTCTACGAATTTCAGGGAAATTAAATACGTCGCTTTTGAAATATTAAAACAAAAAGAATTTACTTTGTAATATTCTGAGATAATGATGTTTTCAAATTTTTCGATAAAAGATAAAAAGATTATTATGTATTATTTTGACTTCAAATATATGCATGGAAGCACGCTATTCAGTACCTACATTTTAACTGAAACTGAGCAAAATTTTTAAATGATCCAGTTTTTGGAATGAGTGAACAAACAAATTGTGATTAGTGATTGACCATGTTCTCGGTAACCGTAAAGCGTAGGTAAAACTTTGGTTCTCGGTTATGAAGTTTCTAAAAAAAATTGAAAAATGTTGTTGCATAATTTTGATTTTTCGAATTGTTATTTTTTTTGTTGGATTTTCTTAGTTATTTTTTAAACGTGAACTTATTCTTTTACTTCTCAAACCATTTGGCGAATGGATAATTTCATATTTGCTCGACGTTTTGTGTGTCCAAGAATATAAAGAAGTAGATATAAAAACATAACGAAAGTGTAAGTTATGTAAGTGTGTATGGCACTATGTATGTTAAATGTTAATAGAGTATTCCACGTAAAGCTAAAGAAGATGTCGCCACCACCGAAGAGGCACGAATTTGTTGGCAACAGCCAAATTGACATTTGTGTTTTGTGTATTTGTCAGCTGCCTTGGTCTCTATGCATTCTATTTGAATTGAATAAAAATTTACTGTTTATTAACAGTAAATTTTGCGGCAGATGTATTAGTAGATTTATTTATCTACTAATGCATCCGCCGCATATAGAGGGACAACTTTATCACATGGAAGTCACTATATTTGACACTTTTTGGTGATTTTGCCCTTACAGACGTGGCGGCTCTAGCAGTACAAAGTGGCAGTGGAATACCCTATTGTATGACATCTGGAAACGTAGCATTGGTCACAATAAAACTTGATTTTCCCACATTTTAAATTTGGTGTCACGAAATACACCAATCGAATGTGGTACTTGACTTAAAAGATTCATTTTTGCCAATTTAAATTTGAGTGCGAACAAATATTACAATTTTTTTCATTTCAACAACAAGTGGTGGTACTTGTTGATTTCGGTTGTTAACAAAAAAAAAAAACCTCCAGTAGTGATTTTCATGTTATACCGTTGAGACTTCAACAAACGTTAAAGTTGTCATCACAAAACAGGGAAGCACAAACAAATTGTCTAGTCTATTGTATTAACGTTTGTAGAATTTGAGTTTACTATCTCTCTTTAAAACGTTTTGAAACGTCAAAACCCTTCCAAAATCCGCAATTTAGTATAAATTAGTTATAACCTGTCTTTGTTTTCCCGCCATGTCAGGCTTCAGATTTAATATTTACGGTGTTAGTGGTTTTTCAATTTCGGCAAATAGGTTTTATACATTTTAGAGAAATTTGACACGTTAAAAAAATACTCCGAAAGTTACCACCAAAATTAACTACAAACAATAATGGTTGAAATTTTGCGACGAAAAAATAAGATGTTCTATATTTTAATTGTCGATTTATTTATAGTTTTGTTGAAGTTAAGTAAAGTGTCCCACAAGGTTTTACTACCATTAATTTTGGTTTTTACTTCTCAAAATGTTGAGATGACGTTATGACATCAAATTTTTAAAAATGATAAATTAATGATTTATACAGCGTGGTCGACAAATACGGTTTGAGTTGGCCGCCGATTCAGTGGTACCAATGAAGTGAAACAAATTGTAATATTTGTACGCACTCAAATTTAAATCATACCACAATCATTTAAATCATGAATCACATTTTAACATTTATGATTTAATATTTTTCATTGTGGGTTGATAGTACAATACTATTTTTAATGATACATATAGAGCTTATCAACGACAAATAAAATTTTAAAAACAAATTTTATCGTTCGTTTTAGAATCTATGAAAGGAACTTTCCTGCAATAATGTAAAGGTATTAACTTCGATTTAATGATTTCAGAACAACGATTATAGTTTATTTATTCATTTCCTTTAGAAACTTTATGACCTCATCGCAAAAATTTATTTGTTGGATGTAAGGTTGACTGCTAACTTATTTTAATTTTTGGAAACTGTTTATAAAGTACGTTTAAAAATTAATGAATCCGTTGATTTGTATTATTTTATAAAAAAAAAGTGGGAACAGATTTTTTAATTTTTCTCAGAAACTGGATATGTTTGATTGTGCTTCGGGGGCAAGGGAAGTGCAAATAAATTTATACCAATTTTTCTCAGTACATTCAAAAAGTTTTATTATATATTTAAAACAGTAATTTATCTCTGATTTTAGAAAATTACTAAGAAAATCTGGCAAAGTTCACTTATTTTCTATTTTGCTAGAAGAATAAATTGAAACTGATTAAATGTTTACATGCATAGTTTTCACGATGATGGTAAACGCTCATCTTAATGGTTGAAGGTAAAACAACTGTATTTAAAATTTTAATGTTGCTATCCAGATAAGTTTAAATATATTGTAAGAAAAACACAAAGATTTCCGCATAAAACAATTTGAATTTAATAACTTAGAAATAAGTTGTCCATGTTATATTATAATGAAAATAAACACTACTTTCAAGAACTTGTTTCTGAATTATTATACATAATTTTTTGTTTTTATTAGGTTTTTAAAATAATAATCTTTGCAAATTGAGTACGAACTCTGATTTATGAGCATTAGTGATTCTAAGAAATCAAAAATAAATTACGTAAGATGTTATTTATTTACGGCTTATGAATGATGTAAGACAAAATAATAGATTTTGATAAAGTAAGTCCAAAAAATGACCAGTTTGATATGAAAGGAAAAATCATGTGCAAAAATTCATCAAAAAAGGATATACAACAATATTTATCTTAAGACTATATTTTACTGTGTAGCATAATAGAACTACTTTATTTTATTTTCCTGGTACTCGACAATAAAAAATCTTAACATAACCGTGATTTAAAAAACAAAGACGTACGTAATCTCTTCCAACCTGCTATGCAAATATAAGAAAAATCCCCCCATTTGCGTTCGATTGGCGTCATTTCTGTAGCCACAGGTAGCCACTTGCCATCTCGTACCGTAAGAATGTTGTTTTGATGTACCAGTTTAAAAAAATAAGAAAAGTCTCCAGAGAGGCGTATTTAAAGAGTGATTAAGTTTGAACGCCACAAAGCAGGTTCTCTTAATAAAATTGCTAATGTAAATGTATATGATGGCGACAGCAAATTTTAAAGTTAAATTTAGTCATTGAAACTATTCTCAAAAACTGAGAAGTTGTTGAAGATCAACATAAATGATATGCGTGTTTACTTGATTTCATTAGCATTTTTTGTATTACCGTTATTTATCACTCTTCTGTCAAAAATATTCAAAATATTGAATTATTCAAAACAACAAAAATAGTTTACAAAATGTTGTTAATTAGCTTTTTTACTTTTTATTGAATTAATTGTTTTACCAACAAGCTCAGAAAGCCGTGACATTTTCATGAACTATGCACAAGTATTTAATTTTTGTGCACTTAGTATAATGAAATGCACATTTCCAAGAAACTGACAAACATCAATATAATAAGGTGGACACTTGGTGCACTGTGATTTATGTGACTTTTACAAGTGTAGGTCGGTCTAGGACTGCACTTTTGAAATGCAGTTGTCCTAGTGATAGCTGCCAAAAAGGTCATTTAAAGTTGTAATTACAAGGAAGTGTTATAATTTTTAAACACTTCCGTTCAAGGTACAAGTTTTACAAAGCAATGTTATTTTAAATATACACACATACAAAGTTAAACATATAATACGCGGTTAATAAAGCGCCGAAGTATTATTTCTCAGGTAATTTCTGAGAATATTAAAAAAATCTTATGAACTTTGTAATTTCTGTTACCTTCACCGGTCAATTCAGTCAAGTTCGTCACGCCCGTGAACTTTGATAACTTACCATCAACAAGAATCGTTACTTGAGTTATGAAAAAAACTTGATTTTAAAGTTAGCAATCATAATGGTACCTTAAACCTTACAGTTTACTATAATTGTTCAAACAGAAGTAAACATGTGTATAAAGTTCACCGATTCTCGAGGTCAGATGGCGCCACCGTACTGCAACATTAATTAGACATTTTAAGATCAGATGTCACTAAAGTATCGATAAAATTTAAAGTTTACTATACGCTTTAATGGCTGTACAGATTAATAATAATAATGTTCGGTCCTAAGATGAAAAGGAGTTAAGTTAATTAGTTTAATGGGCACTTGTGTTTTCCCTGTCCCGATGACTTTTACATAAAGGCACAGAATAGTAAAAAGTTATGTTATATGTAGTATACTTAGTGTGGTTGTTAATTTAAATTATTTTTTGTTATACCTGCAACATTATCTCGATTTAAGCACGCAGGTACATGCCTTTATAACAATGGTGTTTTAAACTTGCCTAAGTACTTAGCAAGAAATAATCGAACGTGAAGAAGAGATACGTAGCATTAATTTTTATTTAAATATAAAGTATCATCAAAAATCCTTCTCATCACCTCTTGCTATGAAATACAAAAGCAATGACTTTTCTTAATTACAAAATATTTGGTCGCATATGACTTTAATTAGTGTATAGGCGGCCACACACACAGAGGGAAGATTGTGCGGTTAAAAGTGTGCACGCTTGTCGTAAGTTATTAAACCCGTACTCTCTCAACGGCGCAACTGAATTTTTTATTTGTTTTCGAAATGCAAGGCCAACTTGATTTTTTTAATGGCACTATCATATAATTAATACATTTTTGAATAGAACTTTTTTCTGAATACATTGACATAGCATAATCATACTTTCTTTCTGACTGAAATGGCAAAATGGTATTGTTGGTTGCCTATATAGAATTTATTTACGGATATTAAAGAAACTTGTACGTAACATTATTATTCCAAGACAAAATAGGGTGTAAAATTAACACATAAAAATTTATTACACGTATGCTTGGAGAAAATTGTTTTCAAGTAACATAGGTAGTTTTGACAATAATTTAAAACTCGTATTTGGTCATAGATCACATTTTGGGCAATGACTTGAGCTATATAGTCTATTTGGCATTGAATGGATTAAATATCGAATAACATTTTCGTCGATTTCTTTCCAACAAGTTTGAATTCGCTCAAATAATTCGTTCTAAAACTGTTGCAGATAGACTTTTTCTCGCAGAATCAAAAGGATTTGCTCTTATATAATTTAAAAAGCTGCATCTTCCTCTAGTTCTGCCTGTACCAACTTTTCTTAAGAATGACTGGCCCTTTTCCCAGCGTTTTTTCATTCTTAAAACTGCACTTGTGTTTAAATTATTTTTACTGCAACAACTCGAATTGACTAACCATCTTTCAGTAACGTTATAATGCGAATCTTTTCCACGGAAGTCAAATATTGAGGCATATTTGCAAATTGTAATTGATAGTGATGACATCGATCATCTATCTAATTAACATTAGGCAGATTTTTTTTGACAAATCGTGTCAGCAAATTGTCATTGACAAGAACACTTACAATAGTCTAAATATGCTATACTTACGTTTTTTTATTGAATGGAACCGTACAATTTAAGAGCATGAAGAAAAAAATACTTTTTTACTGATAATTGCGTCCAACGTCCAACAGGTAATTAATAAATAATAAAAAGTGAAGAGCTGCCAGGTTAGAACCGAACCACAGAAGTACAGCTGATTTCACAAAAAACGGGAAAAGATGAGCAAATCAGGTTCTCATAGATGTCACTGTTATTTTTCCCGTTTTTTTTTTTTGAAATTACGATATCTTACATAATGTTTTCTGTAAGTTAAATAACACCAACAAAAATCTCACGCAGTCTGGTCAAATGAACTAAAAAAACGAACAAAAAAAGGTTAGAACACACACACAAAAAAATACATAACAGAATAGGTGTTAAACTGAATGTAAATTTAAAATTAGATTGTTTTTTATGTTTTTTCGCGACACGTCAACATAAAAATGAAGAAAAGATGTCTTCTACGTCCACAGTTTCGCAGTTTATTTAACGTTTTTTCAAGTTTTTAAGTTAAAACGCAAATTGTTGTTCGCCTCAAGAATATTTCGTGTATTTGAACGTCTTGAAAAAACGGTAAATAAACTGCGAAACTGTTGACGTAGAAGATATCTCTTCTTCTTTTTTATGTCCACGTGTCCGGAAAAAACAAAAAAACAATTTAATGAAGTAATGAATAATGGACGAGAAAAAAACTAGGAATACTAATTTAAAATTATTGGCAAATTTATCACGGCTTAGCGGCTTCATCATGATTCATGAACATATCAGCCAGTTGTTCTGTTGTCTCAACGTGGTTGATATCAATCTCTCCCCGTTGATAGGCGTCACGTGTGTAGTGGAACTTTATGTCAATGTGCTTGATGCGTCCATGGTGAAGCAGGGTTTAGCACCAAGTGTTCAGCGGCCGCGTTGTCCATGTACACAATCGTCGGTTGTTGTACCACACTCAAGTCGGCTAAAAGGCCGCGAATCCAAATACATATTTAACTTCTTTCGTCGCCATGTATGCTGCTACATACTCCGCGTACATCGTTGAATCAGCCACAATCGTTTGCTTCCTTGACATCCAGCTGACTGGTCCACCGCTAAGCATCAGGACGACGCCAGTGATCGATTTTCGATCTTCATCCGACTCGTAATCCGCGGCCGAGATGCAACAAATTGATTCTCATTCGCACTTTGGTCATCAAACGTAATGGGGCTATGCACTACTCTTTTTTTATTATTCTGTTGCAATCTTTAGACCAAATAACGATATTTGTACTTATTATTTTAGCTAAATCCGAAAAGTAAAGTAATAGAGTATGTACTAACGAAAAATCAAATCTCATGACTAGGTTATGAAAAAGCCGCATCCGATAACTTGTCTTCTGTGGATTATTCCATGACTGATCATTTTTATTGTACAAACATAGCTGTTGAAGATCGAAACGTGATGCTATTGCCTATGTTCAGTTAAAAAGAAATGATGGTATCTGTTTAGTTAAAGGGAAAATAACTCCAGAACATAGAGTTCATAAAAAATATTATCAAGTGATAGCGCAATAGTGAATGAATTGGAAGAAAAGTTAATGGAGTCTCGGTGTCTTTCATATACTGCGTCCAAAGGTAAAAATATGATAATAACATCACTTTCGGTACTATATTTACATAAATTACGTTGAGAGGATGAATAAAATTGGAGTGGGTAAAACTCAACAATTTATTCCTTACTAACTTGAATATACACGACTAACTAAGTATTACAGCGATTATGTACAAATTATTTCCGGCGATACTTGTCTGGTTCTTCCTTAGATCATATAATTAACAGATACCAACACGCCGTGTTTTTTCCCTAAGAGAACCTGTGACAACATCCTCCTGTCACACATCTCTCTTGTGCATAGAGGGATTACAATGAAGCTATCCTTGACTGATCACTATTTGAATTTTGCGTGCTAAATTTTAGGAAGTATGTCTGAACTAACTTCGTAGGAAAGATGTTGACAGTTTGATTTTATGAATAATTCACAGTAGATAACGAAAGAAATAGTAAATTATTGGGCAGCGATTGTGATCCGTTATGATTACATCACTTAAAATATGATCTTTGTTCTAAATTCTAAAATTGTTTTTCTTACAAGAACTCGAAAGACAGGTTAGAAGAAACATCTGTCAAATGCGATTTGTTGCGCTGTTACGGTACAAGGATGGAAATGAAATAGACATATACAGATGAAATGCATATAACAAAGATGAAGGTGGTGATCACACAAGAATAGCATTATACTACTCCACTTGACGTAGAAAACCGCAACAGATAGCTTCATGTCTAGTCACAGCTTTCAGTTTGAGTATTGGTATCTATTTATTATATGGTCCAAGGGTTCTTTTCGGTTCCATTGAATTCAGCTCTCGTTATTTTGGACTACACTCGACTAACTTGTTCCCTAAGGTTGCCTCTATTTAAAACCTATAACGTTTCTCTCGATGGATCCAGAATGCCGCTTCGAGGGTTTTCCGTGCCCGTCGCGACATCCGGTTCCAGGTTTTTCTCTACCGAGCGTCGGCCGCTGTCATCGATGATTGACACTACACACTAGAAGAAACGCAGACATACTGGAAGACCCATTGGCGTCGTACCGGGGCGGCGTATGGGTTTATTTCGTAACAATATGTTTTAGCCCACTTTAAACATGCTGTTGCCTTTCTGTTTTGGTTGCTGCGACGAAGCTAAGAACCAACTGACACAATTTGTAACTGCAAGAAATCCAATTTATCAAGAGTAGGCCAAGATGCCAAATCTGATTTGGCGTCTTTAGTTGATAAAGAGATTCCTCCTCGACTACCAAAGGGCACTTCATTTTTATTTGCCATGATCAGTGCAGGCCCTCGATCAGAAGTGGGTGTATATTGTTATGTTGACCCGGGTGATTAAAATTGACGTGGGTAAAATTGATTTCTTACTAACTCAAATTTACACGACTAACTGCACAGCGCTTATGTACGAACTAATTCCGGCGCAACTTGGCTGGCTCTTCGTAACATTCGCTGGACTCGAGTTCGATTGAATTCATCTCTCGTTATCTGGACTACACGAATTGCTCCCGACGGTGGTTCTCATTTAAACAGCCGAGCGGTCCTTCTCGAAGGCCTCCATCACCGTTTCTAGGCTTGTTCTCGAACATCCGTCGCGACAACCGCTTCCAGGCTCTTCTCAGGCGAAAGCCGTCCGGCCGCGATGAGTCATACTACAGAGGCACTAGAAGAAACACATACATAGTAGAAGACCCATAGGCGTCGTACCGGGGTGGCGTATGGGTTTATTTCGTAAGAATATTATAGCATGAGGCAAACCACAAGAAGCAAGAAATGCAGATGATTTTTTAAGATTCATACATAACTCAATGACACAAGAGAGAAGATGCGGAATTATTATAAAATATTTTCCTTATTTTGGAGCTTCCCCAAATGGTATATCTGATGAATATCCCATCGAAATCAAATGCCCCTCAAAAAAAGAAACAGTAAAAAATTACATTGACAGTGGTGTTATTGAGAAAAAATACCATGCCCAACTTCAGCTACAAATGTTCATGACGTGGAGAAAAAAGGCCTATTTTGTGTAGCGTCACCAAATTTTGAAAGCAATGGAGAAATTGAAATTGTGGAAGTTACGTTGGATTTTGAGCTATGCAGAAAGTTATTACAAGCTGCAAATCATTTTTGGAAAAACTTTATTTACCCCAAGTTGAGTGTTTTATAAAAGGAAATAAAGGAGTACATGAATTTAAGCTTTTATTAAAGGACCTTGAATATTATGTAATTATACTATATGCTGTTATAATAATAAGGTTCGTCAAGTATAATAAACTATGATAAACACAGGCGTGGGGTCATAACATTTCAAATTCTCGAATTCGACTAATCACTCGTTCGATATGGACCCTCAGTGATGCTATCTGTTTGCTTTGTTTGCTTGCTTGCAGTGGTGGTTCTTATTCACCTTGAGTAACACTTGGTGGATGTATCATTATTTCTATGAGATATAATTACCTGTAACGTGCTTAAAACCACGATCGGTCACTACTGATACTCTTTTGGGTAATACATCGAAATCCATTTTTTTGCACCATTTTCTTAACCGTTGTCCTTCCGCCAAACCTGGTACAAAATTCACCATTCTACTTGGGGTTCAAGATCTTAAAAACTTGAATGTGTTACATTTTTTGTACTCAGATCAGGCAAGTGCCTGTTTTAATGGGTTATCTGGTTTTCACTTTGGACTTCCAAGCAATCAGTTATAGATTCTACTGTATAGTATCTTGCCCGAAAGGCTGTGGGTGGTAAAGTTTACTGTATTGACAATATATCAGGCCAATAAATTAATTCCTGTACTATAGTTTTGTATTTTAGGGTACACTTTTCGTAAATATTTTTTGCACATTTGTCACACACATCTCAAAGTCGTCCCCAATTCGGGCAAAAGTTGTAGATCCTTTTATTACCTAGAACTTTGCTATTTAACTTTTTTTGATAGGACTTGTGGTTTTGCCGGAAATCGTGATAAACCGATTTCTACCCTTAAAAGCTCACCCTCTTCCACTTCCCGACCTCAGATCTCCCGTAAATTATTTTTCCTTTTATTTTTGTTATATTACATTTTTTGTACTCAGATCAGGCAAGTGCCTGTTTTAATGGGTTACCTGGTTTTCACTTTGGACTTCCAAGCAATCAGTTATAGATTCTACTGTATAGTATCTTGCCCGAAAGGCTGTTGGTAAAGTTTACTGTATTGACAATATATCAGGCCAATAAATTAATTCCTGTACTATAGTTTTGTATTTTAGGGTACACTTTTCGTAAATATTTTTTGCTCATTTGTCATACACATCTCAAAGTCGTCCCCAATTCGGGCAAAAGTTGTAGATCCTTTTATTACCTAGAACTTTGCTATTTAACTTTTTTTGATAGGACTTGTGGTTTTGCCGGAAATCGTGATAAACCGATTTCTACCCTTAAAAGCTCACCCTCTTCCACTTCCCGACCTCAGATCTCCCGTAAATTATTTTTCCTTTTATTTTTGTTATATTTTCTTTCTTTTGCAATAGGTATCATCCTGTTGTAAATTTTTTGTTCTCAAAAATTATCGGCATTGGCCTATCACTGCTATTTAACAAATAGACCATGTCAGGAAGAAAATAAATGACTCAGCAAGCGGGACCCGGCATAGTAAATAGACTTTGAGACCTAAATATAAGGACGGTTTTTGCCTTATCTCACAGTCCGTACAAGCAATGTGATAGAAGCAGAGAAGCTCAGATTGAAGATCAACATACACAAAACGAGGAGATGCGTATGCGAATCCAGGATGAGAGAGAGTTTTATTACAACACCGTAGTCGAACGAGTACAGGAGTTCACTTATCCAGGTAGCATTATCTACAACACTGGCAGGCACAACAATATCCGGAAGTCAAGAAACTATTCCTTCAAAGTTAAACTGCGCATATTTAGCACAAATGTCAAGGCAGTTCTCCCATACGGCTCGGAATCCTGGAAGGTTGCATGATACAACACAACAAGAAAAATGCAAGTTTTCATAAATAACTGCAAAACATTACGCATGTTCCAGCCAAATCGTATAACAAACGAAAAGTTATGGTCGAGGACTGGATAGGAAAAAATTGGAATAGAAATTAGACGGAGAAAATGGGTCTGGATAGGTTATAGTCTTTGAAAACCGATCGACTAACCACATAGCCAGACAAGCACTAATAAGAACGAAATAAAATCCTAAGCAAAGGCGAGAGGGCGATGGAGAACACTTGAGGAAGCCCTATGTTTCTCCAGAGAATGATAGAATATATAATAAGTAGATATATCTAATTAAAAATTTTACTAACTACAAAACAAAATTCTATCATAGTGGCACACGTTGTATTATATACTAGGGTAATCATTTACTTTAATAATGTTTTTAATTCATTAAAATTTTTCAATAATGTCATTATGAAAAATCGGTTTTTCTAATTATTTTTCTTTGTTTATATTCCGATTGCCTAAATCGAGACGATAGGTAATGACCTAAATCTGTTCGTGATACGCTTAATGTGTTGAAGTACAGAAGCCTCTAAGAAGTTTCGGAAAATATCGTTTGGATGATGAGAAATGATAATACGACCAGTTAGTGAAATTGAGTGATCTACGGCAAGTAGTGAGTGATGTCGTAAGACGCGAAACGGCAAAGTTTCTGAAAAAAATAGAAGATCTGGAGGATCAAATAAATCATCTGACAGAAATTAACAATAGGTTATTCGATTATGTCAGCGGCAATGGTATGAAAGACCGAGATAACCAAAATATTCAAGTTCAAGCATTAGACACCTCGACTGATTCAGAAGAGTTTTTTGATACCGAGGTGCCAAAAAATAGCGATAAAGATAATCGTAGCAAGGAAAAAATGAAGAAAACAAATCCGCCTACCAATTCAGATAAGGATACCGGAAAGACGAAAATTCAACCCATTCGTCCTAAACAAAACGTTATAAAGGGAACAGGTGGAAATGACAATGGGAATGATTCAGGAAAGCAGTCTCTGAAAGCACCCGATAGAAGAATCTGGCTATACGTTGGAGGTTGTGATCCCAAAACAAAAGAAGAAGATGTTGAAAAACACTTAACTGAAAATTGGCCTCACAATCAATTTGCGGTAACAAAACTGGATTCTAAAGGTACTAACGCTTCTTTTAAAGTTAGCACTCAATTTGACAATGAATTACTAACACAACTGTATGATCCCGGTAAGTGGCCAGAACGAATTATTGTTAAGCAGTACAGATTTTTTCGTAAGGCCGGAACTTTTAGAGAATAAAATAGGGAATCCTAATTATTTATTGTTAAATGTTAGAAGTTTAAGTGTAGATAAATGTAACGAATTAGAATTAATATTGAATGCATATAGCGGAAATATTAAATTTATCTGTCTAACTGAAACCTGGGCTACCGATACCTCAATTAGTAGTTTTAGTTTTAGTAATTACAGTCTAGTATCTTATTACTGTAGGAAGTTTGTGATCGGAGGTGGCGTTGCTATTTGGTGTGCCAAAGGACTAAACGTACAAGCTATCAAATTAGATCATTTTTGTATGGACAAAAATTTTGAAATCTGTGAAATTTCCTGCAAGTTAGACTCTAATAATACCTTATTATTGTTTAGTTGTTATCGATCTCCAACTGGAGATGTTAGTATGTTTTGTGACCAACTTTACAATGTGTTAAATTTGTGTTTTAAACCTAAGTTAAAAATCATATGCTGCGGTGATTTTAATATTGACGCAAAGGTAGATAGTAAAAATCTTAGATTGCTCAGCAGCGTGTTTACAAGTTTCAATCTTGGATTACACTTAACAAACCCTACACGGGTGAAGAATAATTCTTCATCTACCATAGACCTTCTCTATTCTAATCTATGGACGTTTGATAATAATTGGTCTGGTGTAAATGACAACAATATTTCTGACCATAGAACAATTTTGTTTAATCTACCCGCTTTGCAATATAAACCGGTATCTCAAAAATTCTTTAAGCGGAACATAAATGACCAGGAAGCCATCGTGAATTTTTTAACGTCTCTTTCTCAAATGAATTGGAATGATTTCTACAAAATCGGGAATATAGATGACGCTTTTGAATATTTTATAAATACATTTCAGTATTATTTCGATATATACTTTCCTAAAAAATTATATTTTGAGAATGCTCTTCACAAAAATTGGGTAAATGATGACGTGAAGCTATCTAGCTTGAAACTTAAAGATCTTTACATTCACAAATGTAGAAATTTCGAGTTAAACGAAGTCTATAAAGAAGCAAAAAAAGATCACTTTCAACTTGTTGCATCAACAAAAAAAAAATATTTTCAAAACAAAATCTTTATGTCCAAAGATCCATCTAAAACGGCATGGCGTGTAATTGCACAAGCTTCTGGACGAGATAAGAAGGTGAATGACATAGAAATTGAAAGAAATGGTATCCAGCTTACACAACCAAAATTAATTGCTAACGCATTTAATAATTTTTTCAAAGATGCTCCAGAGAATGTTATTAATCAGATTCCATCCAAGCAAAACGATAATAAAAACCGAATAAATTTTCCATCATCAAAAGAAAGTTCAATTTATCTAACTCCTTTTCACTCGCAAGAATTAGTTAACTTATTATTGACAAAAATGAAAAACAAGAGCTCGGCAGGACTAGACGATATTCCTTTGTGTATTATAAAACATAGTATAACAACTATTGCCAATCAACTTACTTATTTAGTTAATTTGTCTTTCAGTTCAGGGAAATTTCCTAACTTACTCAAAACCAGCAAAGTAATACCTATATTTAAAAAAAATAACCCCCAGCTGATGGAAAACTATAGACCCGTAACAATAACATCAGGATTTTCTAAAGTTTTTGAATACTGTTTTGTTCAGAGACTCCTAGGTTACATTAATAAGTTATCAATTTTATCAGATAGGCAACATGGGTTTCGTTTGGGACGATCCACGGCAACAGCATTACAAAAATATCATGAGAACTTATTGGAGTTTATTAATGAAGGCGAGTGCCCGGTTGGAGTATTTTGTGACCTCAGCAGGGCATTCGACTGCGTAAGTCATGAAAAATTATTCATTAAATTAGATCGGATTGGCATTCGTGGCAACGCTTTAGATTGGATAAAGACATACTTACATGACAGAAAACAATATGTTAGTATAACAAGCAAGAATAATCATAATATTGTTACAGCAACTAATTCTAATATGCAAAATATTAATGTCGGCGTTCCACAAGGTTCGATTGTTGGACCAATTTTATTCGTGTTATATGTGAATGATTTAGATAGTATTGCGGGGGAAGGATCATTTACGATTTACGCAGATGACACATCAATCGTAATCTCAGACAAACAAAATGTCAAGATAGAAGAGAAGTCGCAGAGGGTACTGAATGAAGTTTCTAACTGGTTTTGTGATAATTCATTATTCTTGAATACAGATAAAACTCAGTGTGTTCGCTTCCACGTTCGACAAAAAAGATGCGAAAATATATCTTTGAAAGTAAATGGCACTGGAATTAATAATGTTGATGAGGTAAAATTTCTCGGAGTGATTTTTGACCATTGCTTTACATGGAACAGCCATTGTGAAAGTCTTATTTCTAAGCTATCAAAGTGTGTGTATATGTTTCGTACATTAAGATCTTATTTGTCGAAACCACAACTTTTATGTTTGTATTATGCGCAGGTGGATTCTAGGATGAGGTATGGGATATGTCTGTGGGGCTGTTCAACTATGGCATCTGATGTTTTTGTAACACAAAAAAAAGTTTTAAGAACGATCTTTGGACTAAGGAAAACCGATACCTGTAGAAATATTTTTAGAAAATATAAAATTTTAACCTTGACATGCTTGATTATTTTTGAGATGGCGATTTATACTTATGCAAACAAAAATACAATACCAACTGTACGACAAACTCATAGTTATAACACAAGACAAATTAACAACCTTACCGTGCCGTGTACCAGATACAATATTTGTTTAAATTCTTTGCGCTATTTAGGTCCAAAAATTTTCAATAAATTGCCAACCAGGATTGGGACTTGCGAAACTGTGGCGAAGTTTAAGAAGGAACTTAAAACATTTCTAGTAGACAATGCGTTTTATAGTCTAGGAGAATTCTTTAATTGTGTTGTCTAATTATTATTTTGTGATGCGATTTGCAAGTGTATTGTTTTTTTTTGTACTTATTGATGTGTCCTATACAATGTAAATGTTGTCTTAAAGGAAATAAAGTATTATTATTATATTTTGCTTTAAGGAATACACCCACTTGTGTCGTGATCAAATTGTTTATTGACCGCGGCTGAGCATTTGTACACTAACAAAATTATTTATTTGAATGTAGGTCCATTTCCTTGGAAATGGAGAGCTAAACTGCATGTGCCGGAAGAGTTAATAATATAATTAAACGATTTTAACATTTTAATACTTATACTGAATCATAAAACTACCAAACATGATTAAAGAAAATACTTAAATATATGCCAGACAAAAGAACAAAATAAAACATAGAAGTAAACTTATATACCTAAAACATGCATAATTATGATAAGCTACTACCAACTGGGTTTCATTTACATCAATCCTGAAATTTACGAATATAAACTTACGAAACCTAATAAAACTAAATCTACAATCCATTAAATAAGCTTGATATAATTTTAAAATTGAGGCTAAATTTACAAGACCCTAAATATGTGTGATACCTCCTAAAACGGTACGTGCAACTAAATTTGTAATAATAATAACAAAATAACCTCGAAAACTACAAAGATGCGAATTCTAGTAATGCAATGCGCTGAATAATAAACTGCGACTGGGTATTCATATGACCGCTAATTACTACTATTATTCCCCCGAGAATAAAAATCAAAACTAACTGTATTAAAACATGCAACTAAATCTACGCTAATTATAAAATTAAAACATCCGAAAACTGAAGCAATTGTTACATCTATTAATGCACTAAATACGCCGAGCGTAAATTCTTGTTCAGGGGCAAATCAGCGGTCACTGGGCGTTTAAATGCAGGCAGAATAAATAGCTGGAGCCTCTCAAGTGGGCTAGAAGTTAAAAAAATAGTACCATCAATGCTCTAATTTATGGTGCAGGGATTAAATTCGTATGAAGTGCGAGGTTTCTGAAGACTACCACAAAATAATTAGAGATCAAGAACATATTTAAATGTAATAAACTCAAAGTAACGGCAAAGGGATCAGGATCTGATCAAAAATTGGTTCGGTTCAGAAACTTCTAAAGCTCATTTAAATTATCCGTATCGTGAACTCTGAGAACCGGACTCGAAAACGGATGGACATTGGAGATTATTTTTCATAAAAAATATTCGATAATTTACCGGAAGAACTCTCTCGCCGAGTTAAAAACTTACACAAGGTGGAGAGTACCGCTCGAATACAAGAGCATACATGGACAAAAATGCATAAATTAAACACTTTACACAGCCGAAGTCAAGAAAGAACAACAGGGTAGCGAGACCGAGAGAAAGTCAAGCATGACTGAAACTAGACTAGTCCAGCTTTCTTCGGATTTCAGCGATCTTTGCAAGTCCAGCTTTCTTCAAAATTCAGCAGAAATTCGGGCAAAAATTCAAGTTGGAAGAATTCGGTGATTCACAACAGCAACACGACCGGTAGCACCTCAGATTTTGTCAGAATGTGGGTTCCGATGTTTCCGCCTCATATAGGGATTTTAGCCCATTTGTTTTGTTTTTAGTGTCATTTCAATGGTGATAACTGGTCCATTAATGCCATCCCGCGCTTGACTTGATTAAGAAGTACTTGCGATTTAGACCGCATTTGGTGGTTTTAAAAGGGTCACGAAATTTTAGTGCATGTGAATCCGCCGAATTTACGCAAGTTCTTGGCGGTTAAGCTCGTAAACTGCTCTAATTTATAGTACTTCTAGGATGCATTATCTTTCTCGTTGCATCAACTCGACTCATCGTGAAAACGTTTTTTGCCCGTCTTATAAATTTTCGAATTTTGATCTTACGTTCGGGGGTTTAATGAATGCGATTACCTGTTGGGGTAGTACTATATGTAAACTTGAAACATACGTGTTCAATTAATGTTTGCAGGTGTTAAAATTAAATAATCTGTCTATTCTTGGTCCTTTTAGGGTGATGAATAATTAAAGCACACTTGAATAACAAAAAACTATACATATATTTACAAAAAATAAGTTAGTAGTTACGACAAAAAAAAATACATATATATGTTATCCTCCTTGTTCTTCTATCTCGATTGCTTCATTATTGTCTTTGGGTAGTTCAGTGTTCAATGTTTCTGGTAACCAAAATGCTAAAACACCACTTGTAACTGCCGTCGCAAAAAATATTATCAAAGGCAATGATTTGAATATTCTTTCCTACAACAGAATTCATAATGGCGTTTGTACAATCATCACATTTCTAGACTCACCAGTAGTGGAATTTGTGGAGCAATCATACTTCCGATTCTTCCAAACATAGAACAGATAGCAAAAATTGAATGCCTTGAGTTGGTTGGAAACAATTCGGCAGTGTAGATGTACAGTATGGTATAAGATACAGTTATAAAAAATTTTCCTTTTAAAAAAATTACCAAACTTAACCACTTCGCTAGAAAAGAGAAATAGTTTTCTGCATAATTTACAGAAAATAATATTTAGTACTTACATTCGTCTACGAAGTTTACTAAAACGCACCAAACTCCTCCAGTAATCAAACTTAAGCCTAAGGTTTTTCGACGGCCAAAACGATCAATTATACTTTGTGTTATAAAATAAGCGGGAACCTCTACTAAAGAGGTACATATAAAATTTGCATAAACATTTTCAGATAAAGTCACTGACTGTATTGTTAGACCGTAATAGGGAAAAGTGCAGCATATCCAAGTAAAAGAGCAATGGATAATTCTAATAACTATTTTTTTCGATTTAAAAACTTCTTTAAGTGGAAAGGAAAGTTTTCGATCATTTTGATGTTGACTGAATTCTGTTGTTAAAATATCTTTGTCAAACTCCACTCCTGCATTCATCTTAGACATTGTATTTAATACCTTGTGTGCATGTTTTGCTCTTTTTTTTAGAATGAGCCATCTTACAGATTCTGGGATATACCATAAAGAAAACAGTATTAAAACTCCAGGGGCGTATATAACACGAAGAAAAATCCTCCATGATGATGTTATCCAGGCTGCTGTGGCCAGAATTACTTGTCCCAGTGCAAAAGCAAGAGAGATTATAGTATTAGCAGTGCTACGTCTTGTTTTATCGACAATTTCTAAAGCTAATATTTTGTTAATTTAAAATAACATATATTAATTATTGTCACCTACCTAAAATAAAGGCCCCACTATAAAGACCTGAACCTAAAGCAGTATCTAAAAATTCCAAAATTATGTAGACAATGTATTCAGGTGAATATGATCTCATAAGGCCTACGGTTGTACTAAATACCAAACTAGCTATTATCATACGTTTCCTGCCAAAACTAAAAAGTTTAAACATAAGAGGAATAATATGGCTTAATAGTCAGATACCTACTGATCTGACAGAAATCCAACAAAGGGAAGGCAAAACAGTTCCCCTATAGCACTCACAGTACCAGCTAGTGTTAATTTCCATAAATTTTCGTCGCAAGTAATGTTAAACTAAAATGGAAACTTTTTTCATACTGAAAATTTTAAATCTGTAGGTACACATACATCTTGCACTATAGTCGTTTGCTTCTTTTCGAACACATAAGCGTGACAAGTGTAAGTTTCATTTTTATAAAAATCTGTGCAAGTATTATTGTACATCGGCATATAAAGCAGACACCGACTGGGTACGTTGTTTTTGTAAGGAACCGCGTTTTTTAGCCATGTTGGATTATAAAGTTCAGAATCATTTCGACAGTTTTGAATTTTGCATCTATAAGAATAAATTCTAATTACTCCTACTATAATTAAAACAACAACCTTTAAATATATAGTCCACAAACAATATCATAAAATAATAAAAGTGTTTATACCTGTATTTTGTATCACGTGCAACAAAAATATAACTCATTTGAAAAACGCTAAAAACTACAACACAGCATAAAGGGATATATGCTCGGATTTGAAATTGTCCCCATTTTCCTATTATGTTTAAGAGTTTTTCAAATTCCACTTTTTCCATACTGTTGTGTATAACTTAAAAAAATAATTAAAACAACACTGGCGATACAAAAATCGTCAATAGAAGCTACCTACTAAATAATCATGTATTTAAATTAGCACACATGCGAAACACTTGGCACGTTAATTATAACACAAAGGTTGCTGGCTCAACTTTAGTTTGTTGTCATTATGTCGACACTGCAAGAACTGCACTGTTAATACGTTAAAGTGAATATTATAGCTTTCTGTTTTTCACGGCACTGCATTTTTTTTTCTAAAAACGAAAGCCTGTTAATTAATGACTGCAGCTTGTGTTCAGTTTTTGGAATTGGGAACTTCTTAATCAACTACGTAAAAGTTAAAGTTTCACTGCAATTTTAGCGACTTCTACAGCTGAAGAATTTCTACCGTACGCTAGATGGCACAGTATGTTACTTTATATGCTTTATCTAATAAAGTAAAAGTCTTATTTCACGTGATGCTTGTAATTCGCTAATACAAATTGTATCATAATTCACAGAGCACTAGTAACGCATAACAAGAAACAGGGTCATGCCTCACATATTTTGTAAATTTGTGAAATCTAAAAACAGAAATTGATTTAATGAAGTTGTGGGATAATAGAGTGGTGAAAACTGGTTTGATGGGAAATGTGAATGATATAATAGCTATTTATACAGGGTGAGTATTATAATAACGGGACCCTGACCAAATTTCATTCCAACACAAAATACATATGTCATATGTAACTCTTTTTATATTTTATTTTTCTTAAATGTACATGGATAGCAATGCCTAGTAGTTAATTTTGGCTTTCGCAATCATTCTATTTGTCAATTTTGAGCTCCGATAAGTTTTTAGTCTTCGCGATAAGATGAGGGTTAAATACACGAACGATGAAAAGGTTGCTATGATTTTAATTTTTGGAGAATGCGGAAAAAATGCTGTTGCAGCAGCAAATCTCTACGAAAGAAGATATCCTGATAGGCGACATCCATCCGACCAAATCTTTAGATGTTTAGAAAAAATATTAAGATAAAATTGGCCGAAAGAAACAAGAAATAGTGGACTTACCGCTGCTGGTGTCAAAAATTAAATTCGTGTAACTGAAATCATAGCCCGCATGTGAGTCAAAGATTTATAGCACGACAGGTAGGAATATCTCAATCTTCCGTTTAAAAAATTTTGAGAGCGAATAAGTTCCACACCTACCATGTGACATTAGTACAAGATCTAAAAGAAGAAGACTTTACCAGAAAAATACAATTTTGCAATTTTTTGCAACATCAACTAGAGTTGGACGACAATTTTTTATTCAAGCGATGAAGCAAGATTTGGCAATAACGGGATTGTTAATCGGCACAACTGTCACTATTGCTCCCAAAATAACTCACACTGGATCAGAACAGCTCATTTTCAAAATGTTTATTCCATAAATGTGTGGACTGGTATTATTGCGGTTACGTAATTGCCCCATACTTTTTCGAAGGCAACTTAACAGGACACAGGTATCGACAATTTTTGAAAAATGATTTCCCGGGGTTATTAGAAAATGTTCCTCTCAACCTATGACAAGAGTTTTAACGGGACGGGGCACCACCTCATTATCACAGGGTCGTTAGGGACTATCTTAATGAGACGTTTGCAAATAAGTGGATTGGCAGAGGCAGTGTGAATGCATGGCCCCCTCGTAGTCCCAACTTAAGACCTTTAGATTTCTTCCTCTGGGGGGTTGTAAAAGAAAAAGTTTACGAAAGTCCTATTCGTAATTGTGAAGATTTAAGAACCAGAATTCGAAATGCATGTGCTGCAATAACTCCTGAAACACTTGCCCGAGTCCGGTTGTCTTGCTTAAATCGCATCGACATGTGTGTTGCGCAGGAAGGGAGGTATTTTGAACAGTACTTACGCTAGTTAAATTTATTTAATTGTTCAATTTATTTATTACATTTCTTTGAATTAATATGTTGGTGTTTTTTTAATATTTCATTTGTGAAATTTTGATTGACGTCTTTCAGAAATAAACAAAACTAGTAAGGAGAGTACCTACGTTGATCCTAAAAACGTGTGTGTTTATTTTGGAATCTAGCGATAACTGATAGATGTATGTTGTGTTGCCTTGAAAATTGGTCAGGGTCCCGTTATTATAATACACACCCTGTATATCAAGTGGCAAAATGAACGCTTTTTTGGCAGTAAACGTTAAGTTCCTCACACGAGCGTAGCAATTTTGAACAACTAAATGTAAATATGAATAAATTATAATTTTGGTCGAGCGATAATTTTCAATCAAAAGTTAAGTGGCTGAAAATATTTAGTTGGTTACTAGCATTTATATAATAAACAAGAAAAACCATCGTGCAATTTAGTAATAATTATTAAAGTTGGTGCCTGTTTATCTCTGCGGTGAACAAAAATGTGTGATTCTGATGAAGACGACATTCTACTTAACATTGAAGGGACCACACAAGAAGCTGTGTCGCAGTTAATCCCCTAAAAATCTCGGTCCGCATACAAGACAACATACCACCGTTTCGAAGACTGGACCCACAAATAAAAAGTAGAATGCATTGATGAGAAAGTAATAAATTTAATGTTGGCTTACTTTCTTGAAACGTCCAAGACTGTAAAGCCTTCAACGTTGTGGAGTGTATATTCAATGTTAAGAACAATTATTTCAGTCAACAAAAACCTTAATTTAAGTAAGTGTACAAATTTAATTGCATTTTTGAAACTACAAAGTGAAGAATAGGGCGCAAAAAAATTCAAAACCTTCACCAAGCAAGATATTGAAAATTTTCCGATGACGAGGGCCGCAATAATAAGAATGACGGGGGCCTGCCGCAGACAAGAACTGCTTAATTTGCGCATAGATAATTTTTTAAAAATCACCTTGCCCATCACTAAAATAAAAGTGGCGCGTGAGTTCACAATAACAGAAGAAAATTTCAAAAATTTAAACTTGGTGAATATTGTTTGCAAATATGCAGTACTGCGTCCATCTCATACTTCGCATTAGACATTTTTTATAAAAAGGCAAAATGTACTGTTTGTACTGTTCAACCGGTGGGCTTCCAAGTAAGATTTAAAATTTTTTGGAATTACCAAATACAGAACAATATATTGGTCTCTGCTTCCGACGTCCTTCAGATTCTTTAATGGCCGACGGGGGGGGGGGGGGGGGATATGTGGGTTATAAAAAGTCATGATGCCTAGAAATCATCAAACGTTGCTAAGGGATACGTGGACGATTGTTTGGAGAACAAAAAGAAAATATGTTACTTGATTATGGGTGAAGGAGACACCGAAAACTGTCAGGTTGCAAAAAAACTTAAATTTAATGAAGCTAATACTAATGATTGGTATTTGTCAACTCAGTCAAATATTCATATATCAGATGAAATGTGTGTATTTTCTGCTAATGGTGTTTGTTTTTCTAATTTAATAAATTGTACGTTTTACTTTAATTATAAATACAATTTTTATAAAACTTTCAATTATTACTTTTCATATTGACACTAGTTGCAAAATGTAAATCCATTTTAGCGCTAGTGCTAAAATAGCATCGTTTTGACACTCAATATGATGACAAAATGTCGTCATAGTGATTCAAAATTCCAAAAAAAAAAAAAATAGATTCACAATACCTATGTGTTGATATTATTATAGATGATTGCTAATGGAATACTTAAACGTGTTTAGTCGTTGTGATAAAACTTACGATATTCACAATAATATAAGATATGAGGGTTTAAGACGTTTTGAGTTTGCGATTTGTATAATAATTTTACTTTCCCAGCCAAAGAAGTAATTTTGGAAGAAAATATTTAGTTATAAATATGTATACAACTACATACATACATAGGCGGTTCTGGCATGGGCATGATTTAAGTTTCATATAAAAATTCTGTGACACTGGGGACAGTTTAGTGCTACGTTTCAGACTGGGGAGTAAAATACTCCATAAGTATTTTTGTCCCCAGAACCGTAGCCAAGTAAAGATCTATTTATCAAAGAACAACATTTTTTGAAAATGGTTTTGCACGTATACTCACAATGAGTGGTGGCATTAAATTATAATTATAATGACAGTTATAACTTGGCGTAACTTCCTTCCTTATTCAAGTTAAAATTAGAAGTACTACAAAATAATTTTTCTACCGCGCACGTTTTTTGATTTTCTAATAGAGCTATTAATAAAATACAGTTAACTATTTAAGTACCTATAGTCCAGTCATTTTAGGATAAAAAAGATCAATATCTAGTCTAGTCACCTTTGTCTGTGATAATATGATCTCAATAATAAACCATTAATCATTAGTTCATGTTTGTTTTTATTTATTTATTTCAATCTCGGAATGAGAGATTATAAGCTGAATTTTTGTATATACCTTAATTTTGGCGTTTTAAAAGTTGTGTCAAAAGTCTCATAAAATCTCGTGTCTGCGTCGTAAGTTATTCAAGGTCAAAGATGAAGAAAAACAGTTTTTTACGATTATCTCGGTTTCTATTGCTCCAGTGATGTTAACATCTATTATCATAATTGTAGAGCACAAAATTTGGGACAAATTTTATTTGAAATATTTTTTCATGCGCTCAATCGTTTTTGAGATAGAGGGCAGTGAGCGCGCAGCGCTCATCCACACGTACTGTAATGCAATCAACCGTGAATATCTATGAATACTACCTTGAATTTTGAAAAATTTGTATTATTTATCAATTAATACATTGTATTTAAACATTTTACATATTTTCAACATATTCATTGAATAATACTTACCTACTTTGTGTAATTAAAAACGCATTTAATGAAATATTTATTGTATATATCTCAATTTATTTATATCTTTAAAATGTGTAAGGTTTTAAGTACTTATTTTTCTATCATGATTATAACTGGAAGGTCTGGAAACAACGATTCAGGGCACCGAAGATGATGACGATGAAACAGAAATTCCCGAACGTCCAGAAGATAACGGTGAAGAAGAAGAAAATTAATACTTTTGTTCTTTAAATTATTAAAGATTTCTAGATTTTCACTGCAATTCAATTTCAATCGTAAGAAATGCACAGATACTGAACAAAGATAAAATTAAACTACATTAACTCGTTTTACTTCCTTAAATTTTTATTTTGAAAAAATTAATATAACTTTTAGATATATAATAATACAACAAGTATAATATATTATCTAATATATAAAAACTTACACATTTGAAAGATAAAGTACTTAGTTATTTTTCTACTTAAAATCTACTTTCAATAAATTAAGATATACATACAATAAGTATTTCATTTAAAGAATTTTTAATTCTACAAAATAGGTAAGTATCATTATCATTAAATGAATGTATTGAAAATATGTAAAATGTTATTAAATGCAATGTATTAACTGATAAATAATACAAATTATTATTCAAAATTAAAGGTAGTATTCACAGATATTCACGGTTGATTGCATTACAGTACGTATGGATGAGCGCTGCGCGCTCACGCATGAAAACGCATGAAAAAATGTTTCAAATAAAATTTGTGCCAAATTTTGTGCTCTACAATTACGGTAATAGATGTTAACATCATTGGAGCAATAGAAACCGAGATAATCGCAAAAAACTGTTTTTCTTCACCTTTGACCTTGAATAACTTACGACGCAGACACGAGATTTTATGAGACTTTTGAGACAACTTTTAGAACGCTAAAATGAAGGTATATACGAAAATTCAGCTTATTATCTCTCATTCCGAGGTTGATCGCTAATTTGACTGGACTACTACAACATATTAAAACAAAGTCTAATAGGGAGCTTACGACAAATGTAGAGATACGTTCTTCACGCTAACCTTTAATAAAGCTATTAGTTTATTTAGTATTACGATAATAAATCCTGCGAGTTATTCTTTTCTCTAAAAAATTAAAATTATTATTTAAAAATAGCAAAATTCATTACATTAGGATTGCTTAAATATTAGTGCAAAAATTGTGTAGTCGTCATACTGGTCCAAAATGTAAAGTCTAGTCGTCTTCATATTATAGTATTTACTTGATGATGACTTGTATAAAGAGCTATGCTATATGATGAGTCGAAATATGTGTGTCTAGTGTTTTTAATAAAAAAAAAAAAACGTTTTTAGAAGTTCATTTCGACAGAAAGTCATCTCTATTCCAAAGTGAGCTGATACAACATTCGCTTACTTGTGAATTTTAGGGTAAAATTGCCGAGAAAGTGTTGTGGACACTCGGTCCGCTTTACATAAGGTGAACAGTACACCCAATTGTAATAAGGTTATTTAACAGACTGGTAGAACGTCTTCTAGAGTGTAAGTATAGCACGCTTTCCTTCTTTCGTTGATAAAAACTGTTTGTGCAAGACAATATACACTGCCCGCAGATACACTATTATTTCCATAAAGCACAAATCAAGATTTAAGATTTAAGATTTATTTATTTACTCAGCAGACCGAAGTCCAATTACAGGATAACAAAATACAAAACAACAAACTTGTATCTACTTAAAAAGAATACCGAAAAACGTTAAAACATATTAAAATAGTCTTTACATAGCCTTCTAAATGCGCTAAGCTGAAAACGAAATATATCTATGTCTTTGTTAAATCTACATAATTTGTTATAACTAACACACATATTGTACATTGGCGAATATACTACACAACAATAGTTTAACTTGTTTACGATGTAAGCATTATAAAGTATTTTCAAACATTCAATATCTTTAAAACTAGTGGTGTTCCTTTTTATAAAGCCTAACATGGTATACGCGTCTTTACAGATTTTATTAATATGAGGAACGAATGACAGGGAACTATCTAAAGTTACGCCAAGATCCTGAATTTGTTCACATTTGTTTAGTAACGTATTGTCTAGGTAATATTGAAAATTAATTTCATGAGTTTTACGAGAAAAGGTCATTACTTTACATTTATTTATGTTAATCTTAATTTTATTAGTTCTACAATACATCACAAAATTATTAATATCCTCTTGAAGCGCTAAAGAATCGAGGTGGTCTTTAATTATTCTTACAATCTTTAGGTCATCCGCGTACAAAAATACTTGGCTGGTGAAGGCTTTCGTAATATCATTGATAAAAATATTGAACAAAATAGGCCCAAGATTTGACCCTTGTGTTACTCCGCTAGTAGAAGAATACACCCTAGATTGATAGCCATTGTGTTCCACATACTGAGATCTTTCACTCAATATTGATTGAAAAAGAGATATCAAGCTGTTACATAAACCAACTTTTGAAAGCTTATTTATTAATATATTATGATCAACAATGTCAAAGGCCTTAGAGAGATCAGTGTAAATAACATCTACCTGATGACGTTTATCTAGAGCATTGGAAACTAATTGGACAAATTCACTTAAATTAGTAGTAGTAGATTTCCCTTTGATAAAACCATGCTGCCTGTGTGTAATTTGGGATGTTACGTGGCTATACAAAATATTAGTTAAGATGCTGTCAAAAATTTTTGCAAAATTGCTAATGACAGATACTGGGCGATAGTTAGTGACATCTGACTTACTGCCCGACTTGAAAATTGGGATTACTTTAGCGATTTTCCATAATTTGGGAAAGGTACTGGTCTGAACAATTAAATTGTACAAATAGCAAAGAGGTTCGCAAAAACAATTAATACAATCCTTAACAAGGAATGCCGGTATTTTATCCGGTCCCGAAGTAAAATTAGACTTTAACTTTTTCACAGCCTTCTTGATGTCAACCATAGATATATGAAATGTATGGAGCACATTTTGCATATCACAGTCAGATGTATCACAGTTTAGGTTATCCACAATGCCACAGCCATTATTATCACAGACAGAATCAAAAGTATCACAGATGGGATGACATGTCTTCGACGAATAGACACTGCTAAATAGATCTGCAAATCCTTCGACAATGCTATATGGCGAAGACAATTCTTCAGCATCAAGAGTCATTTTGCCTGGAATTCTGGTTACATTTTTTTTTGTGTCAATAAATGACCAAAGCTTGTGCGGATCGTTGCGAAGACGAAACTGTGCGTCACTCACAAATTTATCGTAATCTTTTTTGATATTAGACTTGATTTCTTTACGAATTTGAATAACCATATCGGAATAATATTGTAATTTAGTTTTTTTGTAAAGTTTCCTATATCGATTTTTCATTTCGATTAATTTAATCAGTTGCAGAGTATACCATTTTGGATAGGTGCGGTTTTTAATGGGTTTACAGGGCACAAAAGAGTCAACACACTTCATCAGATCATTATAGAAAAAATCCGTAGCTTCATCGACGTTCGATATTTTATAAAGATCTTCCCATGATTTAAAGGCTAATTCTGTATATAACGTAGTAAGATCACATTTTTTGTAGTTGTAATAGTATTTCGAATGTTGAGTGACAAAAGGTATATTACGCTCAAAATTAGACAGACGTACTAGCAACTCCAGAGATGGGTGATGGTCGTCTTCTTTAACAAGAGGATCAAGTTGTCGAGTGATTTCGAAAACTATATCTTCTGAACAGAGTACCAGATCTAAATATCTACCATTCTTATTGGGTATGTTGTTTATTTGATTCATTGCATTGAATGCCATAAATGTATGTAACGCATTCACTGTTCCTTTACTGCCTAAGATATTTTGTTCGTAATTATATTCGGGAATATTAAAATCTCCCGCAAAAATAGTTCTTTTAGTGAGATCCGTGGTTAATTCAATATATTCGAATATGGCTTCATACACATAAGATGGTTTAGCAGGTGGGATATAAACTGCAATAATATTGACGTAATTTCCCTGATTTCCTAGCTTGACCCCAACAAGATCCACAGCATCATCTGGACTGCGCAATTTCATATCACTCGAAGAAAAACCATTTTTTACGGCGACAAGAACTCCTCTACCTCTATTGCCTCCGTTACGTTGATATACCTCATAACACTCGTCAAAGTATTCTGCAGGTCTGATATCTTCCCGAAGCCAAGTTTCGGATAAAATTATGACGTCACTTTCCGAATTTAGTGCATTCAAGTAAAAAGTATTGGTTTTGGTGTTTAAACCTCTAACGTTTTGAAGTGTGACTGACAATTCTATTTGACTTAGTGACTGCTGGGTTGATGTACGTTTTTTTTAACAATTTTAGGTACCCCGTCTGTATATTTAAGGATGATATCCTCTTCTCCGTTCGTTTTCCGAGTTCTAAATTCTTTGCGAACATTATAAGCGTGATTGCGTTGTTTAATCGTAAGATCTCGGTTCAAATATATGTTGTATTCAACCCTATAAGATCTGAGTATTTGTAATACTTGACCGGGTGACGCAAATTGCAATTTAATAGGACGAGGACGATTTTCACTAGCTTTACCTAATCTGTTACATTTAATAAATGTGGTGTCAGGCATATTTTTCCTTAGTATATTAAGACATCTTGTTTGATCATCATTGACCCGTTCATTGATCGATGATTCCTTGGACTCCGGTAAGTTGTAGACAATGATGTTTGCTGCTTTTTGTTGACGTTCTACTATCTCATTGATAATGTCGTCTTCAGATAACGATGGATTGGTTATCGGAGGTGCTGGCACCGATTTTTCTCTTTTTATACTTGCAATTTCGTGCGATATATGTTCAATTTGATCTTTTAATGATTTTATGATGTTGACCACATCACAATTTTCACAATAAAAACTAATTTTTCGTTGTTTAGCACGTAAACACGATACTTCCGTTCTGGATAAACCAGCACAATCAGGATGTACGAGTAGTCCACAGATATCACACTTAATACCGTCAGGACACAATTCATTACACTTAGCGCATTTTTTATTCATTTTTACACAGTTTTTTAACGAATTTACAGACAGCGAATTGAGCGATATATTGTAGGCGGCGCTCTATGATGTGTAATCAAGCTCAAGAGTCACGAAAAAAATATCGAAACTTAGTAACGTATGATTAAACTTACAATATCTTAAGGTCTGTTTCAAGTCTTTATTATGTAAGACAAAAAGGTAACTGCTTACTTAAACAATTTATTTTGAAAGATAATTCGTGTGGAAACTGCGCAACTCTTCAGATGCAGTAATGTTGAATGTTCTTACTTTAATGATCAAGCGATAAACAAAGCAAACCAACTTTAATTAATTATTTGTGTCTGAAATGCATCTACTGTGAAAAGACCTCCGAAGAGTATCTGTCGTAATTAAAACGAGCTTTTGGAGAAAGCGCTGGTTCCGTTGCTATAGCAAGTTTATTCAATATAAACTAAACCTCCGTGACGTGTGTCAGTGAAAATTTTACAGTATGGAATTTTGCAAGAGTCCATATTAAGCGAAGACATCTGCGGGATTTAAAGCTTTTCGAAGATGGATTGCGGGAATTCGGAAGGCGGCCACATAGCCGTCCTCAAAACCTCGGACTTTTACCGTACTTGCAAACTACCGAAAAGATTTGAATATCCTTCTTGGTTTTATGGATATGGGATTCAGCGGAGGCCGCCGGAACATCCTTTTTATAGGACCACTTCTAGCGATTACGGGAGGTAAATAAATAAGGAAAAAAGGTCGACGCGAATTCCACATTTATTTTTAATTTGCAGATACCCACCCACTATACATACCGTACCTACGTCGTTTTTCCCTAATAATCAAGAGTTCAGTAAAGCTCTGGCTAAGACTGGAATGTACAGAAATTATTCGCTCAATACCGGCCTAGATCCCACGCCCTACTGAATGACCCTCGGAACTCATCTCCCAAATTTGTTAATGTTGTATTTATTAAACATGATATGCATTTTACTTAAGAATTACGAATGCCAAAGTGGATGAAGGCAGCTAAATTAAGAGAAGCCTTGTTGTGTTCATACATATTTCGTTATTGTTTTTGTTATGTTTGCTTGAAAATTTGAGACTGGTGTAATGTAACACATTGTTGGTAATAATATTTTATAATAAATTTTTGGTCAGCATTGTTTTAGTTTCTTAGATTTAGCGGTCATTAAAGATTCATTAAAGATAGGGTGATCTTATATACAGTGTGACTTAATACACTACAAAAAAATACAAAAGTATTTGCCCAGGTAAACAATGTAGTAGTTTGTTTAAAAAAAATATCTAGACTTAAATGACAGTTGATATAGCTAAAATTGAAAAATTCATTTGACGTAAACCAGGATGTTACAATAATAATTATTTATATCTGTTTACTTTTATTTTAAATAAGCACATCAGCTGCTAAGACTATTAGTGCAATGTTCACAAAATGAAACTATTGATCGATTTAGAAAAAAAAGAAAAATAACAACATTCATATTGCCAATAACATCATCTGCAAAAAACTCTTCATACTTAAGTTTTCATATAATGAAAAGCCTGAAGTTCAGAGTTTTATTTCCAGTTTACCAGGCATTCATGTAACGTAACGAGTTTTCACTTTAATGATTCGCATTAGTCTGTTTTGAAAGAACTAAGTTAGTTAGCATTTTAAAAATTCCTGTGTATTTTACTGAAAAGTTATATATGAGATTTGAAATTTCAGTGCGTTTTTAAACATTTATTGTTGTTAATTTTTCTGGTACTTAACAACTTAACCAATAATGGGCCAAAATTAACATAATTTAAAAATAGTTACTTGTGTATCAAGGCCATAAAGAACTTTTTCGGCCGATATGAAGTTTGAGGCCGAGGCGTAGCCGGGGCCTACAAGTCAGATGAGGTCGAAAAAGTTCTCTTTGGTCGAGGTATACACAACGATTTTTAGGCAACCATACATAAAAATAATAGGTTATGTAAGTGGTTAGAAAATCTTTTTTCGTTCTTGCAAAAAAACTCTTGCAAATTTAATAAAAACTAGAGTAGGGGAACGCGGGGCAAAAAGGTCATAGCGGGCAAAGCGAACAGTTGCTTAATTAAAGATATCTTCTTGAAAAAAATATTTTTTTAAATTACTAATAGATGATTTTTTGTCGCTAGATGTCGCTAACAAAAATTTTTAAATGTTGCACACAGTGTTCTGTTGTTAATGTGCGTGTGCCTGTTGGTGGTCTCAAAACGGTAAGTTTTTGTGTACTTTGTGTAAGCTTCAGCTAAGATGATATTGTATATTTATGATATTTCATTATCTCATATTATAGCCCTGACATTATTTTACTGATATATTGTAAAATTTAACTGTATACGTTCATGTTTCAAGGAATATAATCTGAAATATCTTTGAAGTACATTTGGGGGCAAACTGGACCATCGTGTTATGGGGCAAACTGAACCAGTTGTCCGCTTTGCGGGAAGACGATGCTGCATACATTTATTGTAGTTCCCTGTTTAGCGACTCAAAGGCTAAAGAAAAATGGGTCCAGTGCACAAAATGTAAAAATTGGGCTCATGATTGCTTAGGGTTTAACAAAAAAATGAAAAATTTTATTTGTGATATTTGTGCCTAAAAGCCTATCAATTGCTTATATTTTTTGTTTGTAATTTATAGAGGATATGTTATTGAGTTTTTATTGAATTTTTAAATAAAGTTTTTTATATTTTTTCAAAATTTATTGTATTTTGTACTTATTTTTATGATTTTCTATTAATATGTCCACTTTACCCAATCAGGCGGACCACTTTACCCACCCTATAGGGGTAAAGTGGACCAAATGCACGGTTAGAGTAAATTGTAAATAAGTAAAAAAATATTTAACAATTGACGTTTTTAGTTCTTTATAGTTATAGCTGAATGTTTGATGGATCAACAAAAAGCGAATCATTGATATAGTGGATATAAAAGTTTATTTGCCCATTTTTCCATATCTATGTTCATATTACCCCGCCTTCCCCTATTACCTTGCTTTTCTATTAAAAAAAAAATTGCTTCATAATGATATTCAGTAAAGGTGGAGTTCAAAGAACGGCGCTTTTGATTTTCTAATTAAAAAAAAATTATAGTCAAAAAAATAAAGTCCAGGATGGAAAAGTAAGTGTTTAACATCTGAGTAAAAAAAAATGAAAAGTCGGTCTAAAAAAGTGACAAATGAGTTCAAAAATGTAATTTTGGCATTTCAGTACAAAAAAGTGAGACTTCATGGACGTGAGTGGTGACTAGATTTGTAATGGTCGGCTAAATACACATTTTTTTAAGTATTGTAACTATTTATGTTACAAGTGCTGAAAAGAAGGGAAACTACAGTATAAGAAACGTGAATACGGGGCGAGACCGAGGGTCGAGCTTTATATGAAAGCGAGTTATTCTGTCATTTTTGTCAAAAGTTACATATATTTTTGGTGGCGTCTTTTATTAAAGTATTTTTTTATGTAAAAGAGAATAAAGTAAGTAAAGTTGGTATTCATTTCCTCACTAAACATCAAACGTGAAATGCATGATGTGTCATTTGCAAAAAAAAAACTTTAGTATAATCATTCACTTTTATAAATAGTTAATTTGACCAGAAAGTATTATCCTTCAAATCGGAATTAATTTTTACAAGGCATATTTATTTAAAATTTGAAAAGTTATTGTAAACTCGTGAGTCATTTGCGCTAATACATTCAAATTTAATTTTGGTTTAAAAAAAATCCTCCAATGTCAGACAGAATTTCCCTCGCTGCTGAAGTATAGTTTAGCAAATCCAGCTTCTTCGAAAAATGATAAAAATTTGATTTAACGAAATTTGATCTATTTTTGATAACCTTTACAATCAAAATAAAATTGGTCGAAGATTACTTCCATAGAACTCTCGTCCGTGAAGTATGGTACAAGTAATTCGGTTTCTTTGAAAAATGAAATAAAAACGAATGGTTTAAACAACATTGCTGCAGTCCCTTAACCGCGAAACTTCAAATTTCCAGGGAGCGCAGTCGCACTAGTACCGACAGTGTGACATATACATATTTGTAGCAATCTAGCAATTAATCAATGGGAATAAAAGTATTATCAGTACATGCTTTTTTTCGATTGACTGTATTTATACATCGAAACAATGCGACGATTAAGCACGTAACAAATAAGCAATGATTTTGCCTTCTCAAAGCAGGTCAGGAGACTAAAATATTTAATTAACCTACAATGGAGCAAAATGTTCTAAATATTATTTTGGATAAGTAACTGTTATTATAATAATTCTTATACATATTTTCACTATTAAACTATAGGTAAAGAAGCATTGGATGTGTATGTTTCGAGTGTCTTTAATAAAATTTTGTGGTGACGTCATCAGGCACAAATACATAGATCAATTTGGATATATACAATCTAATTCTAACGTCGGTCTATTGCTAGAATTTCACAAAAATGAGGTAAGCCGTTTTTCATTTAATCAGTAAAATAAATTGTCTCACTGAATAATTTTTGAGATACCATGTTCAAGCAATTCTAAAAATTTGAATGCTCCGGTAAACTTTTGGGAGCACCCAAATTTTTCTTTGATATTTTTAGTACGGGCGAATGAAATTATTGTTGAAAATTACAATTTTAAAATAAATTTTGTTTAATGTTTTAAGCAGTCTTCATGAATGGTTGCTTAATTTTTTATAACACCCACTAGAGAGTTTTCATAAATGTTGCAGATTTGGTTGCTTCTTGTTCGTAATGGTAGATATTATTATTACTTAAAATGGTTAATCTGTTATCTGTCAAAATTATAATATAATTAGTATGACATTTGAAATTTCGTTGCCATTACAGTTACACGGTCCGAAAGAGGAGAATGTTAGAAACATTTATGAAAGCCCTGTAGAGTAAAATGCATATAATTCTGTGTGAACGATTACAATTAATTTAAATGTAAGAATTTGTAACAAGCTTCAAGGTAGAAGACGCATATGATATGCAGTGAAAAGTGAAAGAGAAGAGAAGAAGTAGTATATCAAAAAACTAGTTTGATAAGATGTTATTTTAGAGTACAAAATCCAAAATTTAAAACAGAGTCGTCAGACGAGTTTTCTAAGGGAAGAGGATTCTAAAAAGTCTCATGAAACGCGTATTTTATACTATTTTTCCTACTTCGCACTCTTTTTCCCACTGTAAAATAAAAACTGGAATTTTTAAAATTTCGAGAAATTTTGTCGTTGTTGCGACTAACGCCGGATTGTAACAATTTCCACGATACTAAATTATTATTAACAATGTGTGAACCTGAAAGATTCTTACGCTTTCCGAAACACGAGAAATTACCCAAAGAAGCCAGGGCTCACCTCAAACAATATTGTCTTATAAGTCTAAACTTGTCCGCTACCCAAAGTTCCACAGGTCCAGCTAGATGAATCACATGGCAGTTAGCCATGAAAGTAATTTTCAGCATAATAAGTATGTCAATCACCTCACCTGGCGTTAATCCAAGTGCCCAAGACACATCCGATGTTACGTTTAATTTTTTTTTTATTCGTTATGTCATAATGATATTTCTAGTGACTACGAATCTTGAAAGTATAAATTATACAAATTCTAATAAAAAACTCAATTTGGGTGCTTTAATGTCTCATCTCAGTTATAAACGCGAAGGAAAAAATTTGGTCGAAAGTTATTTCGACAGATCATCCCTCACCCATAAAGGCACTGTACTTTAAGTACTACTTAATCAAATACAGTTGTTCCGAAAAATTATAAGATGTGATTTTTTGTGGTAACCTCTATAAGTTAAAACAAAGATATGTATGTAATATTCAAGTAAAAGTAAAAAAGCGTGATACGCGTTTGTTTCAAACGAATTTTTCCTTTACAAAATTTCATGATGAAACAACTTTTTTGCAAGGACACGTAGATCAATTTGGATAGATGCAGTGTAATACTAATAATAACAGTACTGTCTTCCCAAATTTTCGAGAAAATAGAGTGAATCGTTCTTGAATTTTGATTCAATCAATAAAATAACAATAAAATTTAATAAAAGCATTTATAAGTACTCGTAATTTAAGATAAATAGCGATAACGCTTGTTCAGGTTCTACACGTGCCAGTGAAACAGAGAAACTAAATGAGATTTTCTACGAATTGCAATAACTGGATCACAACGCGATGCTACAGATTTTTTATTGCATCGACTTCCGCGTATTAAATAAAATATTGCATTTTATTTTGATTTGCAGTGTTGTAATTCAGATTTGGTTAATTATAACTTGTCTAGGACTAGAAGGCAAAAATTTCTCAACGAGGGCTTAGCCTATCTTGGCATTTCCCCTAGCGAAAACGTCGAGAAAATATGAGAGTACCAAGTCGCCTAATGAATTTAATTACTATACTTTCTTAGTGTATGCTCAGTTTATGTTTATACATCAGAACAGTGTTCTTAACTTACCCTCGGGAAGTAAAAATGTCTTTTTAACTTGTTACTTGAGCATTTCACATGGTTTTATATTTTTATATTAGCCGACTTTAAAGTAGTAATAGTTATTTATGCATTAAGGGTATAATTACGGAGATTATGGCACGAGGGAATATTTAAAGCCCGACGAAGAAGCCACAATCGACAATTATGCCCGTGTTACATACAACGTTTTTTTCTATTTTAGTTTCTAAAATATTTTTAACGAAATATTCAGTATTTCCGACAAAACTTTGTGAATTGGGCCGATGCGAACATTAATACATAGCTGGTTATTATTTTGATGTTGTTATGGATACCACGTTGTTTCTTTGATAAATAATTCGATTTTCAAAACACAAACTCAAAAAGCGGAAAACGGTTATGCACAAGAAATTTTAAAAGATTTTGAACTCGGCCAAGGAATGATTTGATGAAATACTGTTTTCCCAACTTTAATAAATATGTTGAATATCGAAGCTTGTTTGAATCTATAATTAATGTAAATGAAGAGTCCATCGTTGCCTAGCAATTTTTGACTGATTTGTGCCATAAAGGCCAATTTATGCCCGCAGTTGGGTGCTTATAAACAAGATTATAATTCTAAAATAGATTAAATTTATTATATGACTTTTCGATCATAATAATTTAACGTTTATTATTCTACCACACCGAAAACACAAAATTTCAAAAATAATCGACACGTTTCGACCACCACACAAAGTATCTTGTTTTTATGATACATCTTGGGTCTAGAAGCCAAACTGCATGGTTGTACCTTACTTATGACAGGTATCCTTTATTGTAATAAGTATTCATAACGAAGACCGTGACACAATTTCGATTTTAATTTACAACATGTGAAAAATTAATACAACAAAAAATGATAACGATTAGGTAAAAAGCGATATATTTATCGAGAGAAAGATTAAAATGCGAAATCAGGACGATTTTTGTAAAAAGAACGTGTGAATGCAACATGCATCAGTTTTGAATACGGGAAAAGGTTTACTAACTTGTAAAATATGCAAATCTCTTCCAATGTGTCTTTTCTGTATGAAATAACGCAGTCGACCATGTCTCAGACTCAGATAAGCATCGAAGAATCCTTCTATGTCTGATAATCGATGAATCTGAGCGAATGCACCGTCTGGTACATCGGCCATCTCTGTGGCAGCAGTGGTGTGTAAAGTAGTTCATTAAGGTAGATAGAACGACGGGTTAAATTTATCGCCAGGTGATTTATCAGAGGGAATTGCAGATGAGACACTTTAGTGGCAGTTACCGTTACCTGAATCGCCGTGGTTTTAGGGACAGCCTCTCTAATTCTTTATCTGCTGGCTCAATTCCAGTCGGGAAGCGTTTATGTCGCCTCAATCTGAGGGAGAGAGACGAATAAGGGTCAGTCGGTCATCCCCGGAAGGGCATGGATGCCGTTGCTGCTGCATAACCTACGGTAATATTACCGTCAAGATTTACGGCCTATCGATCTCTAATTACTCTTCGGACGGCCCACCTTGCCGCCTTCCAAACCTGATTTATTGTCTTATATTTTCGGTAATTCCAAAGATTTATGTTGTATCGATTAAAAATTTCCTGGCACAATACGTCCATAAAAAACGTGGGGTGGACTTGTCAGAAAAGAGTTTGATGAAAATACAAGAATTTGGGCAATCCTGCTGCTTGACAATTGTTTTATGATTTTTGTAAAACTGCACTATGTATAGTTTTCTGTGGGTACCTACTAATGATTGAAGCTACACTATCTCGAATGAAACATATCGGTGGGGCATTATTTTCTATGCCGATTACAACTCCAAAGAATTAATAAATTCCAACTTGCGATACAGTTGCACTGTAACGGTTGTTTTATAAGTCTTTATTCAACTGGCTTTCGAGTATTTATTTAAGAATTTAACAAATGGTGTGCAGAAATCTGTAAAAATTGAAGTTTTTTAATAAATCAATATTGTTGTAAAATTTAGTACTTCTTGAGACCTTTCTACAGAGATTTAAAATTCGGTGGAGGTGAATAGAGCGGAACTGACTCAGTTGTATGCATGACGTTAGCCACATCAATCATCATAGCAAAAAAAAAATGGTCGAAAGTTGTTTCAACAGAACTTGCCTCGTTCCTGAAGTACAATGAAACATATCCAGCATTTTCGAGTTCAGTTTTTTCTTTACATAATTTTGCGATGACGTTCATCAACATTTTTGCAAGTACATGTATATCAACTTGGATTGGTGCAGTGTAATACTAAAAGTAACAGTATTGTATCCGCAAAATTTTATGGGAAAATGGACTGAGCCGTTCTTGATTTAATCAATAAAATAAAATAAACTGACACATTCATTAACTTTTTGAGCCACCTGTCTAAGCAGATTTAAAAATATGAATGCAGTTATAAATCACAAGTAACAATTCATCAAATTTTGCACATTGGGTAGAATTTATTCGGCGAAATTTTGAGATGACGTCATCAATTTTTTGGGATTGATAAACAGACAGATTTTGAGGTTTTTACTTAGAAAGTTACCATGCTTACAATAACTTCAAACCGTCTGCAACATTTCAAAGTATTCAGTTTTGTAATTCTTAATTTATTCAATAAAATAAATCGACTGATTCATTAGTTTTTTTGTGAGATAATATAAGCAAAGATAAAAAATCAGGTTCTCAATTTGATCAATACAGTGCCACAAATCCCGCTTCTTTGAAAAATTAAATAAATTGAGTCAGTCATTAATTTTTTAAGACACCCTTTATAAGCACATCAAAAAATATTAACGCAGTGATAAATCACAAGTATAGACTTATCATACTTTGCACATTTAAGAGAAAATTTTGAGGTGACGTCATCAATTTTTAGGGGGGGATGAGCAAATTCATTTTTATCCAAAAATTTTCCATTCCTATGATAACTTTAAAACATCTCCAAGATTTCAAAGCATTCGGTTTTATAGTTCCTGATTAAATCAATAGAATAAATTCACGCATTCATTAATTTTTTTGAGTCACCATGTATATGCAAATCGAAATAATTTGATTGGAATGATAAATCACAAGTACAGGCTCATTATATTTTGTACATATTAGATAGGATTTATTCAGCAAAATTTTAGGGTAGCGTCATCATTTTTTTAGGGGCGATGAGCAAGTACATTTTGATCAAAAATTTTCTATCCTTATAATAACTTTAAAACACCTCCAAGATTTCAAAGCATTCGGTTTTGTAGTTCCTGATTAAATCAATAGAATGAATTCACGCATTTATTATTTTTTTGAGTCACCCTGTATATGCAAGTTCAAAAAATTTGAATTGAATGATAAATCATAAGCACAGACATATCATATTTTGTACATTTTAGGTAGGATTTATTCGGCAAACTTTTGAACTGACGTCATCAATTTTTTGGAGGGGATAAGTAAATATATTTTGATTAAAAATTCATTATGTTAATCATAATTATAAACCGTCTGCAAGATTTCAAAGCATTCGGTTTTGCAGATTCCAAATTAAATTACAAAATGTTGTTTCAAAATTTGGATTTTTTTCAAAAAAATCTGGACGTTTTTGGTAAAAAGTATATTCAGAGTTATACACTACATGGGTAGGATTGTGTTATTTTATACATTTTAGAATCCATTTACTATGTACAATTTTGAAGTGACGTCATCACAGTAGTGGTGGGGATGATTAGACAAATTTTGGTTAGCGTTTTACCATCTACACGATATTCCTAATATAAATACAAAATTTGACAACAATCGGCCCAGTAGTTTCTGTCTAATATAAATGCGGGACGGCAAACAGACGGACAGACAGACGGACAGACAGACGGACAGACAAACGGACAGACAGATGGACAGACAGACGGACAGACAGACGGACAGACAGACGGAAACGGGAGACCTACTTCTTCGTAATCTAGGTGTCATGAAAGGTCGAGAAATTGTTAAAGTAGAGAGTCTGCCGATGGACTCGATTACAATACTTCCTTTGCTTAGGCTCGGGAAGTAAAAATTGGTTGAAAGCTATTGTAAGTATAATCCGAAAATTCAGCTGTTTAAAAAAATTATAAAATTTGATTTTACGAATAGCAATCTGAAGCTCAAGTGCTTATTCATGTTTATAGATCGAAAGAATCTCAGTAGAAAGTAGTTTAATTTGAATGAACTTGTCTTCTCAAAATAGAATTAAAATTATTATTAATTAAACCACAATCGAACAAAATGTTCTGAATATTATAAATCTTATTTTATCATTATTATATAAAGACGTGCGTATTCTTTGCATTTTCGAGAAAATGGGGTGACTCGTTCTTAATTTGACCAATAAAAAATTTGTGATGACATGATCAACATGGTTAATTCTAGTCACAGCACAAAATAAAAATATTTACAGCATTACACCATTGAAAAAAAAAAGGAGACGGCCAAGTTCGGCATCGAACTCATAATCGCAGTACCGCATAGTTGTTGTTCTGTCCGATACACCCACTGCGCCATGGAGACGTACAAACCGTGTTGGGAATAAAACGTGAATATACCTTGCAAATGTTTTCGTGAAAATTTGAACTTTTTTCGAAAAAACTGAAAGCGCATTCGGACACTACAACTACATGAGTATATTTTTGTGTAACATTCAAATCATTTTAAAATACCATTCATTGAAATGACACAATCAAATTGTTGGTGGGGATCATTAGCCAAATTTTGGTTAGCGTTTAACCATCTACATGATATTTCTGATATACATACAACGTGTCTAATAAAAATGGACACAGACATACAGACGGAAACGGGAGACTACTTTTTTCGTACTGTAGGGGTCATGAAACGTCGAGAAAATATAAAAGTGGCCATTCGTCTGATGGACTCGATTACTATACTTCCTTAGCTTTCGCTCGGGAAGTAAAAGTCGGTTGTTTCTATCGTATGGGTTTAACGGTAGAAACTTGATGTGGAAGAAGTCGCTGTCGTGATCAGGATGTCAACTTTTGTGGGTAATGTTGTTAAACTGATTGTTTGTAGATGATAGGCAGGTTTCAGGATTTAGCCGAGTGAATGCGTGACAAACGCCTAGTAGTTAGCTACCGCAGCCACTTTGGACCCTGACTAACAGCTGAATTAGCTCCTGTTACACATACCATAGTTGGCTCCCATCTCCTGCCAGACAAAGCAGGTAGAATGGCAAAGGACCGCACCTGAACATTGCACACAAAATTTTTAATTTTAACAAATTGTTGTTATTTTTCTTCTTATATACATGTACAGGGTTATTCAGCTAAGATGACCCATTTGTGTTTTTAAAATAGGCAACCCATAATACCGGTTCCACTTGAGCCTGGATTACAAAAAATGTTTCAAAACTTAATTGTATCAAAGTTTGCTTGTAAGTGTATAGAAACGTCAGTGTCAGCAAAATGTCTATGCATTCTTACGATAATAACGAGAAAACCGACATGTTTGCGTAATCTAAAAGAGATTTTTGTGGGCAAATTGTGTTTTTTTATTGGTAGGTGAACGAAACACATTTCAATAAATTTAAGACTGTCATGCAACTGTAATAAATTACTGACTTAGGCTTCATCACTGAAGAAAACATACTCAATAAAATTGGGATTAATTTGCACTTGGTTTCTTATAAAGTTATAAAAATCCAATCTTTGTGGTTAGTTTGTGGGTCGAAGTGCATGCTCCAGGTGCAGATGGCTAGAGCGGTTAGGATGAAATTTATTTGTTTGTCTAGCAATAGCAATTTGTCCCATAACTCCCTCCCATATGAGGATTCTCATTAACTTGTGCAAGAAGTTATACTTCATTTTCCAAGCTATTCGCAGTCTGGTTCCGTTTTCTCTTGTTGGGGCCACACGGTCAGGATATCTTCGGGCATACAATTGTGCTGTACGCCTAGCCTTTGTGTGTCATTCTTCATAACGTGTCTATAACCAAGGATCATGTCGGTTTTCTCGTTATTGAATGCATAGGCGTTTTTCTGACACTGACCAACGTCAACACTGAAGTTTCTATACATTTAGCAAACTTTGATACAATTTAATTCTGAAACATTTTTTGTAATCCAGATTCAGGTGAATCGGTATTTTGGGTTGCCTAGTTTCAAAACATAAATAGGTCATCTTAGCCGAATAACCCTGTATTTCTTATTTTCGTTACTAATATATTTAGTTCCAAAGATAAGTAAATAATAAATCAAAATAAACCTGAATAGTATTTATTTTCAAACGTCATATAACTGACGCTCTTATCGGGGTTAAAGTGTCATTTCTATGACAGCGTTTTTGAGCGGCGTATAAGTACTACTTATACTCCGCCGGCGTATAAATAAAACATTTATACTCCACCGGAGTATAAATATGTCAAAATCATAGTGGTTGTCAACCATAGTAACTATGGTAAGTGAAATCAAGGCAATTCCTTAATGAAGCAAGAAGATAGGAAATAATCATTTCAAAAGAAGATTAATCGTTTGAAAATAAAATATTGTATTTCATTCGGAGTTTAAGTGACTTCACGTGACTCGTATGGACTTAATTCGCCTCGCTATCGCTCGGCGTTTAATCGTTCATACTCGACACGTAAAGTATCACTTAAACTCCTAATAAAATAAATATCTATTATTTTTGGCTTGTTTCTATAAGCTATACATTTTACAAGTTCAAAATTTGTTACTCCTATTATATTTTGTTTGAGCACAGAAACTGACTTTTTACGCAAATAGTATATCGCCTGTGACAAGTGTTACAAACGTCTCTTTAGTCGCAAGATTATTTAAGCACGAGTGGAGCGAAGCGAAACGAATGTTTAAACACGAGTATCTAGAGAAGTTTATAAAGATATTACATACTATGCCTTTTCTACGACTTCAAAATAAAACTATAATTAATAAGCATTCACGTTCAGTAGAAGTAGCTGACAGAAACTTTTCTGTGGTTAAGTTGCAATCTTAAGATCACTAGAAACTAAAGATTGGCATCAACTGTCTAATTTTCTAATTCAAATGTCAAATCTGACTTGTGTGGAAAAAAAACAAAGTTTTCTAGTTGCAACACGCTTCGTTTCAAGAAAACCCTTAAATACAGTGTGGAAACAATTTCCACAAAAGTGGTCACAAGAAAGCCCATTTTAAGGGAAAAGAGACAAGAAATATTTCGTGGTTATCAAAAAATTACAGAGAAAAATGGACAACGCTTGGGTAAAACGGAAACAGTTATTCGTTATTGTTTTGTAAGAGGGAAAACACTCGGCTTAGAGAATAATTGTACGTAATACACGTATAAATTTAGGTTTCCGACGGCAAAGTTTTTCACATTTTAAATATGTTATAGCTACCACGCTACCAGAATCAAATTTATAAGGCGGTATCTCCAATTGCGTGATAGTGATGAAGATTTACTTTTCATTTCCTTGGATGAGACATGGATATATCAAAACGGATCTATGGTAAAATTGTGGATCCATGATGATGACATCAAATCTTGTCCTCCTAAAAAAACTAGTGAAGGGAAAAGGTTAACAATTTTACATGCGGGTTCCTCTTTGGGCTTTTAGAGGGATGTGATTTTCTCCTTGATTCAAAAATAGATTCAGCAGATTACCACAAAACCATCACATTTTCGATGTTTGACATTTACTTACTTACATGTCACATTTTTGATACCTACTTTCTGACATCCCAGTTATACATTATACACTAGAACAATTATGTCCGCAGTTACACAGCTTAAAAAAAAAAGTTACCAAATCTAGTTACATCTACCGAACGTGAATTCCTTATATCTAAGTTTCGAAAGTACTCAAACAAAACATATACAACATACAAAACCACATTCAGTCCACATTTTGGAAGGAATATCGGATCCTCTGAAATATACATATCCATAAGATAATCTGCAAATCTTTGTATTTTCGAATTTTGCCGTTGTATTGCAGTAAAATCAAAGGCAAAACAGTCTACAACAGCAACCTAAAGATGGTAGATCAGGACGTAATTTGATCTTCGGCATTATAAAATCTACTCTCCTTGCACCATCGAAGCCAATTTATCTATACTCATTTTTCGACAAAGGATCAAAAACCGACCCTGGAAGCCAACTCGTATATACCTACTCTCTGTGACGACGAACTATCTTCCCAAGTACAACTGCCAGCGACATGTGTCGTTTGCGAATGCCAAAAATTCTGCAGTACTGAGAAGGCTGTTCGATCATTGTCGCTCTAACTGACACTAACGGACCATACAATTTATTGGTATACAAAACCGTCGTCCTTCTTATATCAAGCAAAAGTTATAAATAATAAAAGTGCAAAAGTTATTTGACAAATTTTATATAATAAAACCAAAATAGATATTAATATAATAGTATATTATTACTTAATCTTACTTACAAATCTTATATTATTAATCTTAAATAACCTAAATTGTTATTTCTCTTTAAAAAGTTCATGAAATCTTAAATTAATCAATAGCTAAAATCTAAAATATCTGTGTGTAATTAGATTAATTAAATATGAAATTGTTAAGAATGTGTTCCTGTTACACAATTATCATGGAAAGATGATTATTTTAACCATATATCCATTGTTATTCTAAGAAGGTTAGTCTTGTACTCATTAAAATTTTATTGCCCTATGAAATTGAAAAAACTAGCAACCGTGCGAATGACTCTAAATGACACTGAGCCAGGAGCAAGTAGAATTCTGAAAGGACATACTTTTAAAACTTTTATTTACTTTTTAAACATGTACAACTCGTATTTCAATGTAAAAATATTTGAAAGAGCGGTAGGTATATACAAGTTTGCGCACCAGAACTGGTTATTACACTGAAGAACTAATTATCAAGAATGACAGTCTATTACAATTTTCATGCAGACCACGATTTGGTTGAAAATAGAATACGAAATCACTACAAACCGACAACATTGCATTTTCCTGCGAACAATAATAACTATACAAAAGGTAATGGTGGATGCAATTAATACCAAAACAACGATATATCTAGATGGAGGCAATAATGAAGCTACAATTTTGACATTGTGTGAATTAGACTCACTGTTTTAGTCAAATTGCTTATTAGCAGTAAATTGCAATTGGAAACATAGAAAAATCAAAGAATATTTCTGTCGATTTCCAGTGGTTGTTGAGATCGCGCATGGAACTGGGTATGCGATCAATTTTTGACAGGTTTGTCATGAGTTTTACGAAAAGTAGAGTGCAGGATGGAGAAAATATTTTAATCCCCACATATAAACTGCGGCGGATTTTTTGCAGGGTCCGAGAAAGGTCTAAAATAAAGAGCAGCGTATGCAGGTGCCCAGCTACCGAATTGGATGTGTTAAGTACTGTGTTTAAAGATCTACACGATTTGTCCTTTTTTTCCGAAAAGCATTATTACGTTACACAGTTAGTCCATTGTAAACAATTTTTTTAGATCGTCAACGACAGGAAGAATTTTATTTGTATTACGGTTTAGGAGTGAAATTTGGTTTTATTTAATTTTACCTTAAAATCAAGTACAATTTTTATTTAAAAAAACAACAAGCTCTTAATAACATTTTTCTAATTTCGAAAGCGTAACGTTCTAAAATATCGTTCTAGTAAAGTTTCCGACAGTGTGTTGCGCAAATCTCTCAATATAATGTAATTGCTTCAGAGCAAGTCTTCGCATAATAGATGCTGTAATCTATACCAACGTAAATCTAATAACGATTAATATATAGAAACAAGTTTAGTATATATATATATTAATAAACCTGCGATGAAATGTGAAGTGATTCTTCACATTTTGTTCTTTACAAGAGCAAGCACGTTTTTTTAAATCACAAAAACACCTTATTTCCTCAGTGACGCGAATAAAACGTATTCCGTGTACAGGTGGAGTTCTGGTGTAAGGGAACAAGATTTGTGACCCGGAAGGTCCTATTTTTACTGCGACTCCTTTCAAGTTGGCCCGATAAAAGACTTTTTCTAGTATCTGAAAATGAATCGGCATTACGACTCTTCTGTAAACAACACACGATTCAATTTCGTCTTAAAGAAAAATTATGGTTTCAAATAAACTTGTATGGAAGCTTTTAAAGTTCAGGTTGACTACCTTATTCAAGTATTTTTAGCACTTTCTCAAACTTATGTATGCCTTCTTTTAATTAACGACATAATTAAAGGTAAGCATAAAAGACTCTGAAGTTCATTATAATACTCGCATTTTCGTAATTTTGTTGTGTAGTTTACTTTTACATTACAACATTCAATAGATACAGAGCGTGTTTTCGTGAAGGTATAAACTTAATTAAAGTTTTGGCTTGTAAGACTATATGTGTTACTACTTCTATTACTGTAGGCTTCATTGTTAACATAATGAGGTTAAATATTTAGGTTTTGAAGTGAAGCATCATTACAAGTTCGAAGACTTCTCGAAAGTGGAGTTGAACGTCCAGACATTAAAGCCACGTGGTCTTTATTACCAGATTTACTTTCAGTATTGCAGTTGTTACAGTGTCTTCACCACTTGGTGCAAACAATGCTTGCGCTGTAATAATAATAGTGTCTTCTCACTGCACATGTTTGTTACTAAAATCGCTCCTTCTAAGCACTATTAAATCGGAAAGCAGCAGCTGGAGCAAGTTTGATAGTTGTTTTCAGTCAATTTGTGGTTACACCGCTGTAACAACACTCTAAATAGATTTTCTTCTCAAAATGCTAATATTTTATTACTAAGATAATTACACACGAAAGTAAACTAAAGTACACGAAACAATAATTAAATTAGTTTGTACGGAAGTTTCCTTGCTTGAGGACTTTTCCTCGAATAAACGTAAAAATTTACTCCACAGAGTTTCATTTGTTTTCTCTTGCTCACGTTCTTCATTGTGTAAAATAAGATGGATAAGTGCATTACTTGCTTTGCATTTTCCAGTTTTTGCGTCATGGGTGTGACCCCATTTACAAGCGCATTGAAAACTTCCTGGTAAATTAAGGCACATCTCGTTGTTCGGGTCACAAGAATGGTTTCCTAGCACACATTCGTCAATATCTATGCATATTCCATAAAAGGAGCTCCATTGGAAGCCTTTTTTCGGACAAGAACAGCTCACATTCCATCTATTTAAAATTATATCTCTGAAAATAACTTCATATAAGTGACGCTAATTTATCAAATCCTAAAATCTAGCAACATTGCAACTGCTCTAATATAATAATAAAAAATTATTCACATAGTTATAAACGGTACTTTTATACTTTTATATGTATATATGCAGGCTATTCAGAAAATGGCGCATCAACTCATACTATTGTATTTCAGGGGCGAGTGAAGTTTCGTCGAAACAACCTACGACCATTTTTTATAAATTTGTATAATTTACTGATAAATATAATATAAAGTGCAAAAAATATACTTATTCCCTAATCAATTTTAAGGAAAATCTAATATAGAACAAAAATGTTAATGTTTGCAAAAACACATTTTTTAAAGTACTTAAAATTAATAATAAGATAAAACTAACAATAATTTGAATTACAAGGCATTTTTAAATTGTAGTGTTCATAATCTAAATAAGTACATAATTTAATCAGTAGAAATAATCGCTAAAATTGTTAACCAACATTACAACTTTGCAATGTTTGTTAACAATTTTAGCGATGATTTCTGTTTATTAAATTATGTAATTACGTTTTCGTTCAAATATTTTATAAAATGTGTATACTAATCTAGGCTAACGTATTTTCTTGCCACAGCAGTAAAATTTCCATTGCAAGCTCCCAGAATAGAAAAGATATCACAGCAATCACTGGTGGAATACATTTTTGAAATTAAACGACAGAATTGTTTGTTTCGTTGTTTTGTTTCCATTGTTTGTTTAATATCATTACCATGGTCAGACACCTCCAACAAAGGAAAGTATATCATTATTTTGCAGTGTTGCCATTGGTAGTTTACAGCAAATTTCAAGGATTTTAATTTTTTGTTCTCACCGTGTACAAGCAGATCTAAAAAATATGAATGCAATGATAAATTACAAGTATAGACTTATCACATTTTGCAAATTTTAGATTGGATTTACTCGACAAAACTTTTAGATGACGTCATTAATTTTTTGGGGTTGATACACAGATACATTTTGGTTAAAGAGTTACCAGTACCCATTTAGAAAATATGTACGCAGCCAGTCGCCCGATATGGACTTGATTGCAGTATTTCCTTAGTTTACGATCGAGAAGTAATATCTGTGTTAATTATGAAACAATTTAATATTTACTGTATCGTCGCTAGAATCGTCATATAAGTTTTCGTTGTGAAGTTTTTTTCCTTCGCCACAAAAAAAAAAAAACAAAATTTGTAGTTTTACACCTGCAATAAATTAAATTTTCATTGCTGCTAGAAATAATATAAGGAATGTGTGTGTGTTTTAACTGACCTGTTTTAGTTAAAAGCCTAATTCATGCAAGGAAAAAGAACAGCAGTTGAGTGGACCTCTCAAAAAATTAAAGAAAAGAAGAAAGTTTTCAATGTTTAAATATACAGGGTGATTATTTTATCTGTTCACGGCTCGATAAGTCTGAATAGGCAGCACATTTTACTTTCCATAAACGACTTCCTCTTAAATTTTTTATAAATAATGTTGTGAAATATCCTGTTTAATTGGGGTTGCTGCGGCAGCATGTGCAAGCGTAGTTAGGAAGAAGCGAATTCGAAGTTAAGTTGAGTTGCATTTCCTTTTCCGCGATTGCTAAGTATCGATTCAATCAAAATTAAGGAGGTCATGTCATTACTCCGCAACTATGGCCGGTCACATGACTATAGTTGTCAATATATAACTTTTAGCTCGCAACCTGAAGAGGTAGTAGTTGAAGAAGTAGTTGAAGTAGTAGTTGAAGAGTAGTTGTAGAAGTAGTTGTAGTTGTAGCAGACAAGTGATAATTGTAAGCAACACCCGTACCAGCGACATTTTCTTCCAATAAATTTGGTATACTGCCCAATCTGTTTCAATTGCCAACCCCTACGTGCAACAATAATAAATAACTTGTAGAGAATAATGACTGCACCAAAATTATGACAAAGTAATTCTAGCAGTCAAATTATTTTTTACTTTTGCCAACAATGTTTTTGAATTCCGAAAAAAAACCGATATGCATTTAACTTTAGGAAATATCGATGCTGCCGCTCGTGTATGTGGCAGACGATTCAATTTCTTCTAACTAAGCATTTAGACAACTTAAAAAAACGTTATGAGAAGTTAATCAATTTAAGAAACCTAAGTTAGGCGTTGTACAGTAATAACGCCAGAAAATGAAGCTGCCTTGACTGAAATTATAGAAGAAAATCTTCACGTGAGTTAACGGCACATCACAAGACAATTGCAGATTATTTAGAGTTGGGTTTGTAACATCTGCGGTAAATGGATTTCACCCATGCCATTTCAGGCATTCACGCGAAAGGATCGTGGTGTCATACAGATCTTCACACCCGAGATTCTAATTAGACTACATAGAAATTTTGAACGCAGGATAGCGCTGTGTGAAGAAAGTTAAGGTGAGCAGTTTGAGCACTTACTATAGCATACCTATTTATTTTATTTGTATTCGTTCTAGGATTGAATAAATTGGGCTCTATTGTGTTTGAATTTTGCCATTATTAGTTGCTTGACATCTTTGTTGTCATTTATTACATAATGTGATTTTTGTGTTGTTGCATTTACTAATTAAGTATGATTGCTAATTTAAAAAGAACAATAGGTTGATCAAAGTTGCTTATAATGTGTTGCCTACAGGAAAGTATTCAGGCCTGAACACATAAAATAATCACCCTGTACCTATATGAATAATTTGTCTCATAAATATATAGCTACACTGACATTCTATTTTAAAACAGAAATTGTAGCAAATTTTACGGATCTTGGCTTTTTTATGGAACACTGGTGTTATTAACCACTGGCTATTTTTAAGTCTTTTCAAATATGGGGCATCTGGGTACTGACAGGTGATTTACAAACCTATATATCTCCGAGTCAAGGTAACGACATTAGGACGCAGGAAATCGAATATTTTTTATGTAATTTCCTCGCCCACGTTTCGGCCGTGAAATACGAGAACCTGACTTGACATTTTCGTCTAATTTAGAGCATGAGAAAAACCCGGAAGGTAGATTTAAAAATGAGATAATTCCGGGTGGAGGCAACACCCGCATGTTGTTGTCGCTGGTAATAGTTTAAATACCCACCTAAAGTCCGTATTCTGAGAACGCTTCACGACACATTCTCGCTGACCCATAGGATTAGCTTCAAAGCAGGGGTTATCTGGCATGTTCCAGCAGTTTTCCGGCCTAGTCAGGTGCTCGACGGGACAGCAGGGATCCGGGCAAAAGCTGTAGAGGGCACAGGCGTAAGGGATTGCGTCGTTGGCACGATGATCTTCGTTATTTGGGCCGAAATCGGGGTCCAAACAATTGGCGAAATTATCGCATTTGTCCGAGAGATGTTCGAGGAATGGGTGGGACTTCATCGTGTACCAGCAGAGGTAATAACTTGCCGTGACACGCCATTGAAAGCGCTCGAGAGGACCTGATGGGTGTCTTATTTAATTAAGCAGGAAATGAAGCGAATAGTCTATAATTAAGAGACGATATGTATTATGCTGATAAGATTTGATGATAATAATTAGTAACTTATACTTAGTTACAAAACACTATTTTTTAAAGCACGATGCAAATAAATTGCTCTGATGTTAATAATTTCGTGTTGCTTTTTTAAGTCTAATACTAATATATCACAATTAAATTCATGTCTATGAACTAGCAGACCTAGAAATTGCAACATAAATTAGCTGGACAATTACTTTCTTCGCAGATATCTACAAATGTTAATAGTTAACAACATGCTTTTTATAACAGAGTGCAGTAATAGCATATTGTGATAGGAGTTTTATAAGAAGCATTTTGTCGCAAGCACGGTTTTAGTAAAGGAGTAAGTCCAACAAAATGTCTTATAAACGAGTATCATACAGTATTTTTTCTACTTTGCGCCTTTTTAAACAAAAAAGATGATAGACAGTTATAACAGCTAGCAGATAGCTCCTCCGTGTCGTAATGACAACAGTAAAAACATAAATTTCACTACGTTTAGTGAAATTATTATGGCACCTAGTGTATTTATTACGACACGCGATTGCGTATCGTAATAGAGTAATTTAAACGCAAAGTAGAGAAATAGTGTTACGGTTTCTAATTTTTTTAACAATAATGAGAATAATAATCAAAAAGAAAAAGTGGTATAGGTTTATTAAATTTATATAGCACACACATAAATCTGTTTAGAAGATGATTTTATATAAAAAAAAAAAATGATTTTAACTTGTCATCACATCTACTGATAAGTATTATGTGCTACTAAATTTTGGAATTTCTAATATGACATTCGATACAAAAACAAAAATTCTTTTAACTGATAAATTTTTATTTCGCTTCCTATTTGTTGGATCTGACCTAATGCCATGCCTAGATGAGCGAATATGACAGCGCACTGGAATTAAGGTGCCGAGTTGGTAAACGCCCGACCTAGACAAGAGTTGGTGTTTGGCAATCGAAGCCAGGTTCGTAGATAAATTATAAAATTTGATTATGGTAATTTTATTTTTAGTATGTTAATCCCTGTGTGTCCAAAGCTAAAGTTATGCTGTGTATATGTTTCAATTTTTATTTTTTTTCAAAATTTTGTGATAACGTTATACATTTTTTACTGAGGACAAATATATCACTTTTGATACACATACAACATAACTAACAGCGACAGTACTGTATTTTAAGAATTTATGGTACATTAGAGTATTACCAAAGCTTCAAAAAAGTGTACAAAGTTGAGTTTCAATATAAATCATAAATTTTAGTCTAAATTGTTTACCATAACCCATATGCGTAAAGTTACAAGTTTGGATTCATATTTAAACCACAGATAACGCAACATGTTACATTATAAATTGTTTATTATTATAATTTTTTTTTGCAATGTGTGAGTTTATTCTATACAATTTTTTTGTTTCGTTTTTAAAAGACCTTGTAGACGAAAAATAAATCGTAATGTAAACAAATTTGTCCTAATTTTTTTTGGATTCCTCAAATATTAATTCTGGGTTAAGCGGCCAATCCAAATAGTCTATAATAAATGAAAATCTTTTAGTAGCGTCTCGATGTAGCTTTAAGTTTCGACAAAGCTTCACCAGTTGCAAGTTATGTTTTAAAAAGCAATCTTGCCACTTAACTGAAGTGGTCTGTTCTGTCTCCACACCATCCCTACCTTCGAATGGATTGGCTTGTATGTCGTCTGCTTCCTTCATCTTTATACAGTCTTGGTTCACAATTTCTATTTGTTTCGAGTTATTCCTTACATTCCATTGTTGTTCATGAATAACTGCGGCAGTATCATCGATTCGTTTCAGTCCTGTGTTTTCCACTCGTTTTCTCAAGTAGTTTGCACATTCAATAAGAGATTCATCACAATACTTGTGTACTTCCCAATGTAGAGAACGGAGAGGTGGTCTGGGAAAGCTTCTACAAAATAAAACATAATTTTGCAAGTGGAAGTTAGTTATTTTTTAAAAATTACCAGAAAAGATTTTTACAATTTACGGTTCGATTAAACTAACAGCTAAGGTATGACAAAACTGGGTCCACTGACTAAACATGTAATAAACCGTCGTATTATACTCAAAGCAGTATGTTAGAGAGAATAATAATTTTAGTACCTATCAGTGTTAATAAATATCCTTTTGAAAAGGTATGTTGTAGTTAGAAATTAGAATAATGTTTATTGTTATTAAGCGCTATGCTGTGTAGAGATCATCCACCGTCACGGAATATAAAGTCAGCACTCAGCAGTGTTTTTTCAAATCAAAGAGTGAAATCTCCAACGATTTCGTTCTTGAGTTGCGAGTGTGTTGAGTTTTCGACGGATTGGAAAGGTACGGATGTCGAATCAGTACATATAGAGGGACCTTGAAATATTATAGACCTTGAGTGGATATGAGAAAATATTAATCTTAGCACAGCGAAATTCAGGATGATTTAAATAGCTTAGAAACCATGGAGAAAGGAAATTTATAGCAGGGTAGCAGGCAACGCTTCTAAGAGCGTAAACAGCAGATCTGTTTTAGTATCGATGAACAAAAAAGAAGGTACTTAATATAGGTATTTCATAAGGCCTAAGGTAGGCCTAGTATAATGTAAAACTACTTTTAAGTATGATACTTAGAGAAAATCAAGTTAATTTCATGAGTTTCATATTACAGACTTTCGGTATACAGACTTGTATCATATTTTGGATCAGCCGAGCAAACCTGGCCAACGCTACACAATCATAACAGGGCCATTAGATGACGCTTTATAGAGACTTAGTCGAATCTAATCGCGGTTTTTGATACGCAGTTCAATCTTAGACCAGTTACAACATTTCGGACTCGAATTGGACCGAACCGCTAAAATAAAAAAAAAATTAAACAATCTTGAAATTGAAGTATACTACGTATAAAAACTGGCGCCCGAAATCGATGCTGTTCCCTCTTCAAGGAGTTCTAAAGTGGATCAAGTAATTAACATGCCTTCAGGCCACATCTGGAATGTATAAGCGACGTCTGCCCGGAAAACAGGTGCCGCCAAACCTGCCCGCCACAAGAATAACTGACACGCCGACATGGCGATCAGCTCCGTTCCTGATCCTTCAGTAATGCCTTAAGTATGCATTATCCCTGAGGTGCCCTTCTGTACCTCACACCGGCGACTTCACTTTAGATACGTAGACCCAACTGACTATTGCAAAATTAAAAAAAACTGATATTGTAACGGCAGTTCCAAACTGGAGAAACCATTCTTGAAGTTTAAATTACATAATACTACATAGTTTGTTTACTTCTATATTTAAAGTCTGTCCCTTTTCAATGCTTTAATGCAACATTAGGTGTTTACAGTTTATATAATTTTCGTTTCTTATGTTCAAAGACAAATGGCTTTATTTACACTGCAATCAGGGGGGACTGTGCTGAATAATTGTGAGACTGGAATCAGTTTAAGGTTTCATTTGCTGGCGAAACAGCGTTTGTGTTTTACAGTCATCCGTGGAGTTCGTGTATTTCTTATCGGAAGAATGACCTACTTATAAGGCCATGATGATATGAATTCTACACATCGTATTGGTCACACATAGACGTTTTAAGTAAATGATATATTCATCACGTTCGATATAAATACAATACAAACATAATGGTTTTTTCTATGAATTTATTGTAATAGTTCTTAAAGTTCTGGTTATTGATTTGCTCAGTCGCGCACGGTTTAAGTGATAGTGAAATAGTCGAACACAATGACGTTTATTATATATTGCAGTTTTCTAACATGGGTTGACTGGCTACTTTAATGTTTTCGACGTTTTATGACCCCACAGAGTATGAAAAAAGAAAGAGGTTTCTTCTTTCTGTCTGTTGTCTGTCTGTGTCGATTTTTATTAGACAGATAGATCATTTTCGAAACTACTGGACCGATTGTTGTCAAATTTTGTATGTATTTTCAGAATATCGTGTAGATGGTAAAATGCGTAACTAAAATATGTATCTATAATTATCTCCATCAACAAAGTGATGGAATTTCCTCAAAAATTTGTAATTTTATGAAATAGCATACTCCTATACTAGTGGTTTATGAATTCGCATTGAGCCTTAATCACAAATACTTTACGAGGATATTTGTGCAATGTTTACTGCAGGTTTCATGTAACAATGTCTCAAGCACATGTAATACAAATGCGTCGTAGCTGTGCGAGGTAAGGCCTTGGACATGAGCAACTTGAGGATGAGCCCCACATTTTTCGCGAGTTTTTCGTTAAAGCTTTTGAACTAAATTGTTATATTGTGCAAATAAACTTTTTGTCTACTTATTTTAAAATAATCGAAACAAAGTTCTGGATTTAAGACATTAGATAAAACTTGCGCATACGTTTTAGTTGCGGCGACGACTCTTACGTGTCAATGCAAAAATAAGAACGTGTAATATGTACTTTTTAGATCTGCAGGCAATGTTGTTACTTAGGGAACGAGACTGTTTCACGATTAAGTATAAAAACAATTTCTTTCGGCTTATTATAAATTATTGTTAAAAATATTTTAAACAAGCATTACTCACATTGCACTTACAGTGAAACTTTTTTCATTTTGGGTTTCTTTTGAAGATTTAAAAGTAACTTTGCTTATTGGAATGTAAGCATGTCCAGAAGCTTTGGCTCAAATTGAGTGTGAAATGGTGAATTGATGTAAAACCTCTGCTGACAAGTTGTAACTCAAATTATGTCTAAACTAGTTAAAACTCACTGATTGTGTTCACCTCCAAAGCTATCGGGTTTCTAAAACATTTTTGTTTGTATATTTTCTGCAATTATACTCAAACGTTGTGCTACACAAGTTCAGCATTTGAAACATTTCCATTTATCTTTACTGTGTTATAATTTGAGCTATCAGCCTAGAAAACCTATAAGCAATGCATTTTCCCATCTCTAAAACGTTATTTAGCAGACGTAAAATGCACGGCGCTAAACGATGTTTTAACCATTCTTTCATAATCCGTGACTGTGGCCCTATTAAACACGGGCCGTAGATGCGTTTGGGCTCATTAGTCACGTTCTAAGTGCGTTCGGCAGTTTTCGTGTTCATTAAACACGGATTCAGTAAAAAACTGTCACTACTGTCATTTCAAACCGATATCTGGTATCGCTTAAATAAAGCGATAGTGTTAACACATGCGGATGCAAACATTACCGAAAAAAACATTTTGATAGGAACTCCACTTGAAATCGAAGAGGCAACGATTCCTTTTCGGAAGATGTTTTGTTCGCGTGCTTTCCAACCTTGGATAATTATTATCGTTTTAATTTGAAGTCGTAGAAAAAGCATAGTATATATGTAATACGTTTATAAACTTCTCTAGGCATCTGTTTTTTTTTTTAAATACTCGTTCTGATCGTGATTAAATTAATTATTATTAAATGAATTTTCATAATTTTTAGAACTTAGTTATTACATTCTATGCGTTCAAATTGGAACGAAGTGTAAATGTACTTGTTTTATAGTTGGTCTCTATAAATGATAGAAATAAAAGAGTGGGTAAGTAGTTTAATACTTACCTATAGTATTATAGCGACAAATAATAATAGTATATAAAAATTACCTGCTTTACCTTTTACACAATGGAATCATTCACCAAATATAAAATACATGAAAATATGAAATTTGCGAAAGAGGCAATTAGTGCGATTATTCAATAATAAGTTGTCCTGGCTATGGATTTGCTAAAATCTATCTTCTAATAGTTAAATTAACTGCTATTGATTTGTTGACCTCTGTTCCGCTGACCTAGTCATTAAATTTCTATCACAGTAACTGTTAGGTGTCCACGAAGCAACAAACGGGTTGTTTCCACCCTATCTTTACCTGTAATACTCCCTGCGCGCCAGTTTTGCATCTGGTTCGTATCTCCTGTCGTACTCATTGAATTTGTGTGCCCGTAAGTAATAAGCGATATCTCTGAGAGCTTCAGCCAGCCATAAGGGTGCGGTCGTATTGTCGTCGTGGGAAGTAAATGAGTTTGTTACCGTCGTCGGTGATTGCTGATCTTCAATAGTCGATGGTGTGCTTGTTCCGTGTTGACTTGTTGACGAGGAAACGCAATCAATAACATTAAAACGGAGAACGATCGCGAAAAAAGCACAGCGAGGAATTCCTGCTGACATTTGCACAGCTTTTGACAGTTTAATGCTTCGATTATTGGTTACTTGTTTTCGAGCTGTGGATATAAATGCTGCCGAGCAACATTCAAAATTAAAAAAAAAGTGAGTTTTTCTAGCAGCATAGTTTTGAGTTAAAAATTAGGCTTGATGTGTGTTTTTAATTACAGACTTGCCATAAAAAATGTGGACTTTTAATTACATGTATTGCCAGAGTCATACGTTTTAATTAAAACGAATTTGTAAGCAAATAGTTTACCCACTATCATAGTGAGCAGTAATAAATAATGATCATCGAGGTTAAAAACGTAAACAGATAATTTAGCGAAATTAGGCAAATTGTTATGTTTACCGGTTTCTGTCTGTTAAATACATACATGTTTACATTAATAAAAGTTGGCTGGTAGAAAAATCATATCTGTATCCTGCATGTAAAATCGGTTGGGTAATAATACCGAAACGTCAATTATCAACATTTGTCAAGGAATTGAAAAGCAATGAATGTGAAAAGCAATAATAAGTAACTTTACCGGTTTTATTTGAACTGTTTAATTCTTGAGTGGCTGCATTTTTAACATTTTCGGGCAATACGTCGCCTAAATCCATCATTCTTCTAATTCTGTTAAAAACAATTTTTTGAGTAAACAAAGAAATGTAACTATGACACCGAAATATATCATGCAAACGTGATTAACAAAATTTATTTATTTTTTAATTAATTTTTGGATTATTGGATTAAAATAGGCAGAAACCGATAAAATCTTGAACACATCACGGATATAAACGGTGCCTAACCGCCTTAGCTGTCTTACGGCTGCGGCGGTTATGGCACTATTTACATTCCTAGGTATGTTAATAGCTAATACGCGCAGGAAGTAACACAAAACATGTCTGATCGATTACACCTAATAATTTTAACATATAAGTATTACGTAGAATGCAAAATAGATCCAAAAATATTATACAGGGTTATTCAGCTAAGATGACCCATTTATGTTTTTAAAATAGGCAACCCAAAATACCGATTCCACCTGAACCTGGATTACAAAAAAATTTTTCAAAATTAAATTGTATCAAACTTTGCTAAATGTATAGAAGCGTCAGTCAACGTCAGTGTCAGAAAAACGCCTATGCATTCAACAACGAGAAACCGACATGATCCTTAGTTACGGACACGTTATGGAAAATGACACAAAAATGCTAGGCGTCCAGCACAATTGTATGCCCGAAGATACCCTGACCGTGAGGCCCCAACATCGAAAATTTTCAAGAGGATAGAAAATTCGTTGCGTAAGAAAGTGGTCTGTGGAAACGAAACCAGACTGGGACTAGCTTGGTTAATGAGAATCTCAATTTTATTGAGTGTGTTTTGTTCTGTGATGAAGCCAAAGTCAGCAATTTATTATAGTTGCATGACAGTCTTAAATTTATTGAATGTGTTTCGTTCATCTACCAGGCAATAAAAAAACACAATTTGCCCACAAAAATCTCTTTTAGATTCGGCAAACATCTCGGTTTTCTCGTTATTATAGTAAGAATGCATAGTCAAAGCTCCGGCTACTTTTGAAAGGCCGATGGAGATAGTATTACGAGGGTTAACCTGGAAAACATGTTTGGTAATGGGAAAGACATTTGAGGACCACTTGACCAACTTGGAAGAGGTCTTTAGCCGAATGAAGGAGGCAAATTTGAAGTTGAACCCGAAGAAGTCCCTCCTCTTTCAAAAAGAAGTAGAATTTCTGGGGCATACTGTTTCGGCAAACGGGATCAAGACTACGGGAACAAAGATCAATGCGATTCGCGATTGGCCAAGACCAAGAGATAAACACGAAGTCCGTAGTTTCCTAGGATTGTGCACGTACTACAGAAGGTTTGTCAACGGATTTGCTGATATTGCTGCTCCTCTGCACAGGCTGACGGATTTGAAGTCTCAGTTTAATTGGACTGCTGAATGTGAAGCAGCCTTTAAATGATTGAAGAACGCACTATGCTCTAGTCCTATTCTGTCCTATCCCCAATCATCGGGAATGTTCATCTTGGACACGGACGCTAGCAACATCGGAATAGGTGCTGTATTGTCACAGGTGCAGGACAAGGAAGAAAAAGTTATCGAGTACTTCAGCAGTGTACTTTCGAAACCCGAGAAGAACTACTGTGTTACGAGGAAGGAGTTGCTGGCGATTGTCAGGGCTGTTGAACACTTCCATAAGTATCTCTATGGACGCGAATTCCTGATTAGAACCGATCACGCAGCCCTCACATGGCTCCTTCAGATAAAAAATCCCGAAGAACAAGTGGCTAGATGGCTTGAATGACTCCAACAGTATCACTTCAAAATTCGACACAGGGCTGGTAAGCTCCACAATAATGCGGACTCTTTGTCGAGAAGACCATGTAAGAACTGCAAACACTGCGACAAGATCGAGCAGCGTGAAACGTCAGTCAACTGTGGTAGGACAGCAGTCACCGAAGACGAAGAATGGACTACAGCCCAGCTTAGAAAAGACCAAGAAGAGGACGCGGATATCGGGCCGTTGCTCAAATGGAAAGAAGACGGGCAGAACGGTCAGCTTGGTCGGAAATATCAGACGAGTCACCCTCTTTCGAGGCGTTATGGGCTCAGTGGGACTCCCTGTGTATCGAGAATGGATTGCTTAAGCGAGTTTGGGAGAGTCCGGATGGGAAACATACCATCATGCAGTTGGTTGTTCCGGCCATTAGAACAAAGGAAATACTTCGAGAGATGCACAACGGTGGCCCTGGTGCTCATTTCGGAATCAACAAGACGCTTTCTAAAGTTAGGGAGAGATTTTACTAGGTCCGTTGCCGAGAAGACGTTGAGAGCTGGTGCAAGAGATGTACGAGCTGTGCGGCGGCCAAGGGACCGCGAACTAGAGCGAGAGGGCCGATGCAACAATATAACATTGGTTCGCCTTTCGAAAGAATTGCAGTGGACATAGCAGGTCCTTTCCCGGTGACCGAGGATGGGAATAAGTACATAATGGTCGTCAGCGATTACTTCAGCAAGTGGCCCGAAGCTTATGCCATCCGGAACCAAGAAGCCACGATGGTTGCAACAACGCTGATTGACAACTGGATCAGCAGGTTTGGGGTCCCAATAGAACTCCATTCAGACCAAGGCAAAAACTTCGAGTCAAATCTATTCCAAAGGATCACTGAAGTACTAGGGATACGGAAGACACGGACTACCCCGCTGCACCCCCAGTCCGATGGAATGGTAGAACGGTTCAATCGTACCATGGAAGAACATCTTGCGAAGGTGGTGGCCGAGCATCGGAAAGACTGGGATCGACATCTTCCACTGTTCCTACTGGCTTATCGATCAGCTGTCCATGACACGACGGGTCAGACAGCGGCGCGGATAGTTTTCGGAAGAGAACTTCGTCTGCCTTATGACATCTTGTTCGGCTCTCCGAGTGAAGAACCAAAGGAGGTCATACATTACGTCGATGACTTGAAGGAGCAGCTGTTGAGCGGTCACGAAACGGTGCGCCACAAGATCCGGGTGGCGAGTGACAGAATGAAAACACGCTACGACCTTAAGGGTAACTCAGTAGGATTCCAGGCAGGGGATTTGGTATGGCTTTATAATCCTCGAAGTTGGAAAGGTCGTTGCCCGAAATTATCACCAGACTGGGAAGGTCCATATACTGTCGTGACGAGAATCAACGATGTCGTTTACAGAATTCGACGAGGGCCGAAGACGAAAATGAAGATCGTCCATTTAGACCGCCTCATGAAGGACAACAGGGACACCATCGACGTTTCTGATCGGGACGATCAGAACTAAGGAGGGGGCAATGTTACGAAATAAGCCCATACGCCGCCCCGGTACGACGCCTATGTGTCTTCTAGTATATACGCGTTGTTTCTCGTATGTAGTCTGACTCAGCGGCCGCGCGGATACAGCGGATGTCGGGACGGACCCAGAAGGAGTCTCGAAGCGGCACTCGAAAAGCCTGGAAGCGGAAGTCGCGAATACCCAATTCGAGAAAGAGCTGGATCTCCGAAATATGGATTTGAATAGAGGCCACCGTCGGGAATGACTCATTCATTATTCAGCTAGTGAAGTCAGCCAAGAGCGTCCAGTGAAATTCGCCGGAATAATTTCTGTACATAATCGTTACAATAGTTAGTCGTGTAAATACCAGTTATTAAGAAATAAATCGTTGAGTTTTACCTACGCCCGATTAATTATTCGCCCGTCAAACGTAACAATACAATTCAATTTTGAAACATTTTTTGTAATCCAGGCTCAAGTGGAATCGGTATTATGGGTTGCCTACTTTAAAAACACAAATGGGTCATCTTAGCTGAATAACCCTGTATTGTTCAATGTATCTGAGCAACAAAAAAAATTGCAAAAGAATAGCGTGAGGAAAAAGAACGGCATTATGTTAGACAGGTCTTTAAGGTCGCCCATCCAAATTTTATACTCAAAGAAGGGTTGAAATGACAATTTTCGTAATATAAATTTATCATTTGATCTTGATATAAAACAAATCAACCATTATAAAAAAGTTAAACAGGATCTACAACAAAGATTAACTAACGGGCAATTGATCCAATTACGATATCTCCAATTTCATAATCTTCCAAAACGTCAGAGGACTCCCTTCAAAAATGGATCACTTTTACAATGCTATTTGGTTAAATATGTTTTCTTTCATAGCGCTAACAGAGACCTGGGTCCACAGTAAGTAATATTAATAGTTCAGAACCTTGTCCAGCTTGTTATACATAATTCACCAAGCCAGACACACGAAAATTAATCAAAAATCTAGAGTGGTGCATTACTCGCAATCAGTAATATGTTAATTGCGCGTCCATTGACCACTCTAGAATCACTGATGTCTTTCTAACAATTGATATACAATTGACATAGTTGGTTCGAAAATTTTTAAAACATCTAGAGTTATCATATACCTTTTTGTGGTATACATCCTGCTCTCTACATCTGCAAAAAAATTCGAGTTATTTTTGGATCTCCTAGCTCTTAATGAGGAAATCTATGAGAATAATGTCATACTAATTGGGGATTTTAATCGACCATTTTACGTTCAAAATTTTAATGACTACCTACTTCACAGTATTATGGAACTTTAGTGATCATGTTTTGGATTTGGTGTTCTTCAATACCAAAGTTACGGGATCTAAATCAGACAGTTATCTAATAATAGAAGACAAACATCATTCTATCACCGAAATTCATTTTGATCTGTTTTGTAATAATAATGGTAACTAATTTCGTAGGCTTCCACATTCGGAGTCAATATATGATTGTAACTTATATATATAGAAATGAATCCTGCAGCAGAAATTTTTACTAAGTAGATTTACTCTCACTTCTCTTTACTGTATGAAACAATTTGGATATATTGTAAAACTTCTACGGGAGAAAATAAAATATCTACACGTGATTCCCTCACCGCAGCAGGTAATTTGATCTTCGGCATCGGAGCATCGGAGCCAAAATAATTAATACCTATACTCATTTTTCGGCCGACGTTCAAAAACCAAAGGAGGAAACCAACTCGTATGTACCCTTACGCAGATGCATCTAGCACCGTGCATCATGGACAGTGAGAGTTAAGCGCTTCACTAAGCTTAAAACGACAAAATATGAACAAATTAAAAAAATTACTTGTTTCTTAGAATATTTGTCTGTCAGTACTCTAAGTACATACGTGTATTTTAGGTTTACTTTTTGTATGCAATTTACTGGAAAATGCGACTCCAATTAATTAGCTGATAAAGCAACATCGCGTTTTGCGTGGGTTTACATTAATTTTGATTATGTCAGCCTGTCGGTGAAATCGCCAGATGGCGCTGTTATGGATTAATATAGTTGTATGCAATTCTACTAGAATTTTCCGACAAGACGGCCTTTTTTGTAAAGAATTTTCATTATAATGTTAAAAATGGCTTGTAAATTATTTTGATGAAATGTAAGATATTAAATTCAATCATGAAAATATTTGCATCAAACATTTTTAATTTAAATATGCCTCGTAGTTTTGATTTATTTATAAAAAAAACTACTATTGATTGACATCGCATTTGTCAGTTTCTTTTCACGATCAAAATAAATTAATTTTTGTCACTGATGTGATATGTACGAAATGGATGGGTGTGTATTTCTGGATAGTACCTATTTTCTTTGGGTTTCTAAAGTTAATTGTAATTTACTAATTTGATTGCTCTATCGTCTGATAATAATGGTTCAATAGCTGTAATGTTTTCGTAAGTGCTATCTATGGTCGTAAAGACATTGTCAATACAGTTTTTATTTCTAGTTGGAAAATTGACAACTGAAAATATATTGAATTCAGTCCAAGAAACATATAAACATCGCCGCTGGGTGGGCTATAGATATTAATAAAGACAATATTATAATTTACCAGTGTTACGTCAGATATGTCACAGTACATTTCGGAGGATAAATTGGATAACATTGGCAAGGGTTCACCCTGTATATATCTTTTCTAGCCAAAACGAGGGAGCCTCCATGAATGGACAAATTGCGAGAAAGAAAAGATCTTACTTTGTAGTTATCAATTTTCAGTTCCTCAATTTCGGGTGACCTAAGCCAGTACTCGGTAAGACCAGCTACTGAAATATCCTTTCTTTACTAGGAAATTTTCCAACTAAAGAATTTTTCTGAACATTAAAAATTAGATTTGGTTCATCCCGCAACTCTTTAAGAAGTTCATCTTTTTGCAGAATCTGGTACAAAGTATTTCGTTAGTAATCGGGTAATGGATCATATCGTTGTCCGATGATACGACAGGTCGTGGAATATTTTTTTTGACAGATTCAAGTTCGGGTGTGAAGTGGAACAGATTCCCACGTACTGCCACGCACTAACACGTACTAGGGGTTCAGTATGTTCTTTTAGAACACAACTTTAGGGGGTAGTTGACGAAAATACATAGCTTCATGCACCTTATAGGTCAACTAATCTGAGTGATTTATAACGGGTGTGGAATTGTTTTTGGAACAGGAATTTTACATGTAACAACAGAAATTTGAAAATATTAGCTCCCTTAATTATTTTAGAGCAAAACATTACATACAAAAATTCTAAAAAACAAAAAACCATGTCCAATTCCTTTTGTACTTAATTTATAAAACCTTATGGTATTGAAATAAAAAGAATTCGCATGGTAGAATAATACTATATAGTTATAAAATGTAACAGTTCATTGACAGTTCATTAATTTGTCACTAATTATACACCTTTTTTTCTTGCAAAGTTAATTGGCTAAAATGGTACTATGGCGGCTAGTCAGTTTGGAAAATTTCAGGAACTTTCGTAGCACTGTAGCCAAACTGACAAATTCTAGGATCATCAATAATCGAGAGAGTTCTACAACAATTTGAAGCGCAAGTTTGTGCTGTAAACAAATTCTGCAGGTGTCAACGGAATAATCCTGGTGCTAGTGTTGAAAAAAATTGAAGCTGTTCTTGTGTTTGAACAGTAGACTTTGTGTAATCATTGTAGTTGCATTTAAAGCATTATTTAATGTTTGTTTTAAACCCAAAATCGGAATAATGAATTTAACTAAATAGCCAAAATGTCAAAGTAACGACTAGTGTTACAAATCGTGATTTTTTTTCTTTTTATTTCAATACCATAAGGTGCTAGAAAAATATTAAATATTGATTTAGATACAGTTTTTGATTCTCTATAACTTTTGTATGTAACGTGTTGATGTTAAATAATTAGGGGAACCAATATTTTTAAATTTCTGTTCTGTTTATGTTCCAAAAACTACTCTGTACCTGGCATATCTGCCCATCGAAATTGTGTAGTAAGAGTTTTCTTACATTCCCCAGAATTAAATTTATCTGAACATTTTTTTCACCAAGTAGGTCGCAAAATGCATCATAGTACAGTTTTAGTCTACTCTTGAAATCGTTTTCGAAAAATGATCCATCGTCTATATATGTATCTAAATATGATTCCGATTTTTGACTTCAGCGATATGATTTTTGCTTTCATTTTTCAATTTAGTGGGTATTGTAAAATTTTCTAATACATCACTATTTATGTCAGATAGTGTGCAGTCTAATGGATCAACTTCAGGTTCATAAGTCAATATGATAGTCACTATCGGCTTCACAATCAGACGCGTTCTTCAAGGAGCTAGTGGCAGTTCCCGTAAAAATTGTCCGAAAAACCTTGGGACTAGGATTATAACCAATTTATCTTCACCGGAAAAACTGATTTTTTTTTAAACAATAACTACTATTTTAGTGTTCGTCAAGTTTTATAGTCATCGTAGTTAATTAATTAGTGTTGATTATTATCGGCAACCTTTTTGCACCCATTTTTTAAAAGTAATGGTGATAATATGTGTACAAATAAACCTGTTAGCAGTTGAATCTCCGCTTCTGTAAGTATTTAATAATGTCTTTACAAAGTGACAACGTCTAATAACAAATGCTAATATTTATGAAGTCCTTTACACGTGAAAACAGTTAGTGACCTCTTGTGTTAACGTTGCTAGCATGTCGCTGGCGTCAGTTTTGCCACAGTTAGTGAATTCCTTCTGCTGCATTAGTTAATATTGTTTAATGTAACTAACTTTGTAATAAATGAAAATTACTAATTAATGTATCCCCGAAATTATTACCCACAGAATTTTAGGGTAATCTGCTTAGTGATTTTGCTGCTGAGTTTTTCATTGTGTTCGACTGAAAAGAACTCGCAGCGACATAGAAGGTATGCGCTGCCTTTGTATTATCCAAGGGGTGGTTCATTCAAGGTAAGGTATTAAATACTACATATATCATTCTCACATACCTTTGATTGATCAGTTCACGAACACTTCAGTATACTTTGTTAGTGTGCATTAAATTTAACTGCATAATACATATTTAGATCAAACAAACTATCTACTTTAGTTGAGATTCTGCTTCGAATGTTTACTGCTTTTAGTACAATACAAAATACAAATTTAATAACAGTTTTGGTAAACCTTGACGCGTGATATGATAATATTTTATTAAAATTTGCTCTATTCATAAGGTTTTATTGTGGTGGAGAGTTTCTGGAGTGTTTTACAAATGATTAAATTTACTAAATAAAAATTTACACAGTATACTAACTAGTAAACGTTCCACGATTATTTGTTGTTGTAATATATTTATTGTTTAGATTGTATTTGGTTTTGCAATGCCGATCCCTCTTGGTTTGAAACAATCAATGGCTTGGGGATGGAACTTGCAGTTTCAGTACGTAGCACCCCAATATACTAACAACACCAGCATTTATCCACCTATTGTGGGCAGATCCAGAGAAAAACGTGACAATTTTGTCAGCGACAGATCCTTAGCTTATTCTGGAATCGAAGCTATTTTAAACAGGTGAGATTCTTGTATATTTGTTTATTTTTAAATTATATTAACATCAAAGTCGTAAAATCTTTTATTACTTTATCGGCTTTGGTTAGCGCTTCCTTTGTAATTGTAATTAGGAAGTTGGGTCAAATTACTGTTAAATTTCAGTTTGCTGTCGGTAGTTTAAAGTGCGTTAAAGAAACACTCGGCAAACTTTGTTTAATTGCACGTTTCGATTGGTTTAAGTTCGAGAGGGAAACTCGACTGAAATTACATCAGAATTACATGTCTACGATTAGCTAACATTGAGAGTTTAATTATTAATTTATAATGTAATATTTCCGATTTCTGTATTTGCAAATAAATAGGAAGCTTTATGGAACTCATATTTTGTACTTTTTTTCTATTTCGTACCTTTTTTCTATTTTAAACCAAAGGTTGTAAATTTTAAAATTTGGGGAATTTTGTCGTGGTTGGTACAACAAATGTCAGAGTGTAATATTTGAAGTTCAAATTTTCACGATAATAAATAATTACTAACAATGTGCGAAGCTGCAGAAAATCTTATGCCCCGAACTGCGGAAAATTACTCAAAGTAGCCCCTGATCTATTTGTGCCTGGCATGTCTAAATCTAACATTGTTCAGCTGGTCCAGGTTTCATGGGTCAAGTTAAGTGAATCACATGGCAGTAAGTGATGAGGCTATTTTCAACAAAATACATCGACCCGCGCGAAAAACGAGCCGCCTTATATTTTTTTGAATATAGTGCTTTGTCATGCTTATTTTTGATTTCGTGTCCTGATCAGCATGTTAATTGAGACATCTGGGAGCTGGTCCCCGTAGACAAACAAGTTAAAGAGATCAATTTGGCATTGAGAAATCGCCACACAACTACTGTGGAATTAAAAAAGGAATTGCAGAAATGGATACTATTACAATATTTGCTTAGCTTACATCAGTGGCCGCTCGTGACCTTTTGAAATGGGGGGACACAATTTGAGTGATGAGTTAAATATGAAGATATAAAACAGGTTGTTGTTACCAATTTATAGACGAAATTGTGTGACGGAAATAAATACCAAAATACATTCAATCAAAATAATAAAGTATTTCTTCACATACCTTTTTGCCTTCGGTCACAATTTTACGTTCATGGCATCTAAATGTTCATTTTGGACAGTTATAGACGTTCCTTTAAAAACCGTTGTTTCTTTCAAATGATCCGATAAAGTCCAATTCAGCAATAAAATCAATCAATTTTGTGATTCCCTACTTTTGTCATGTCCACGTAAAGCAAATTCAAACACTCCACAAAATTTTATGGACATTATCAATCGGCGTAATATATGGAGATTTTTGTCGACCCTTGCGTTATGTGCCCGAATATTATTAATACAAGTGGTGTGTAGTTGTTTGCGAATGTCTGTATTACCGAGAGATTATCCAAGAATATTTATCATACGTGTTCGCGCAGAATGAAAATTAAAACCCGCGATAGTAACTCAATGCTGCCGAGCACGGTCGGAACGGGACCGCAGTCCAGGTGAATCAGGCGGCTAAAACGTGAGGTTTCCACATCAGCGTAGTAAACAAAACGTCCAAATCAGCCATAATTCAGTCTCAGTTCCCAGCTTTTATTAGCATTTCATCAGAAATAACATATCATACATCCAAGACACCTCTTTAGATGTAAGTGAATGTAAGTTTTGATACATTTTATACAAGTGGAGCGAGATAAAATAGTTTTGATAATTATGACACAAATTTCCCGATAATTTTTTAAATATTGAAAATTATTATTTTGCTATGTACAGCCGCCCTTGGCTTACATTAAGGAAGTAAAAAGGACAACTAAAATTTTTAAGAATTTTTACTTTGTCAACGATAGCTTTATTTTTGTCTTGACATCTAAAGGATCAATTTCAAGGTGGCCATCTGTCAACTCACGCAACATGCAACAACGCAACTGAAGTTTGCGGCATGGACTTGCGTTAACAGTTTTTGTGCAATTTCAAACTCAAAATTTACGTTAATGCTAAGAGAACGCATTTACGACACCTTAGCTCTCTCGGTAATCTTTCTTCACTCTCACCATCACTTTTACTGGAATTTTCGAATACAGACAGCAATACCCACCAACACTTGCCGGGCGTCCGTCATTTTTTCGAGTTATTGGAGGGAAGTACAGCAACCACTTGCGTCAGCTAGTAGAAGTGCCGCAACTCGATGCTACAATTTGCAGTTGGAAAATTAAGTGTTGGTTGACGCAATGAGGTTGCAAGTCGGTGCTGCAAAGTTGTGTTGCAGCAGTATATCCTGGTAACTTCTTACAAATAGTTTCGTTATATTTTGTATTGCAGATTGTCGATCTTTTATTTTTCCTTGTAACTGTATTATACTCAATTTCAAGAGTGCTGTACCCATTCAATTATAAGTAGCTTCCTCGTTATACCACCTTTTAGTCTTCGCCTTTTTTCTTTTGTATAAATTTGCAACAATTTATATTTCTCTCTTTCTTTTATGGGCACCCTAGAAGGTCAATCAGGTTGACAGTCTAGCGAAAGAATGACAATTTGATTGATCGTGTTAGGGCAAGATTAATGGATTAATGAATGTGACTGAAAGAATGACAATCTGATAGATTCAGTTAGATTGACATTCCGATTGACCGTGTAGGGTGCCCATTAATATTTTTCCTTTGTGTCAACGTCTACCCTTATCTTGTCTACTTTCAATTCTCCCACTGCTATATTCCTAAGATTTCCCGCGCCACTGTTTTAAATTTTCAAAAATTATTTCTTGTGTTCCAAATTAAGTGTCCGCTTTCTAAAAAAAAGCTATTTTTTTAAACAAAGTAAACATTAAGTTTTTATTGAAGAATTCTTACTATTACAATAAATATAACATCTTATAATAAGTTTTAACATAATATTGAAATTTTCTGAAAATTAAATAAATACTTTAAATTAAATAATTGAAATACTAAATTTTGAATTGTATTTTCAATTGTTTTCATTTATTGCGTTGTTGTTCTACATTCCGTAAAGGCAATATAAAGAGAGACTGCTTAGAATCGATTTCTCCAGTTTTTTTTACCTCACATCTGCATTTATTAAATGTTAATAATATAATTAATAGTATTAATAATCCTAATAATATTTATTTATCCAACAGTAGCTTTACACTACACAATTACAGGATAAATGTTATATTCCACAATAAACCAAAAATACATAAATAAAATATAAATTATAAAAATGTTGCAAAAGAAAAGCTGCCGTCTTTCATGCTATTTAAATTCGACTTATTTTTCGTTGAAACCCACTCCTATACCCGCGGATTGCTTAACTCCGGCGCTTAATATTCCGGTTTACACTTACTTCAAAGCTTTTTTTTGTATTAAAATGTTGAATTTGAACTACACCAAGTAAGTTTTGAACAAACCATAAACATCTTCATTCTTCATCTTTAAAAATGTAGGTAATATTTAACAAGATGCAGAAATCGGATACTTATTTTGGGACAGGAGTAATTAAACTGCATGTCATACAACGATGAATGTTGATTGTTCAGTTCATCTAAGTGAATCATTGATAATTATTGTTATAATTAGTACTATTTGGGACTATAATTTCGCAGCAACGTTTATTGATATTCGCTGACATAATTAATGTATTGTAAGTGTTCGTCTTGTTATGTACTCTAGATATTCCCATACATTAGAGCGCTAGTTTGGGATTGAAATTATCGTGTAAGTGAAGTAGATGTACGATTCAAAATAACATCATAAGTAAATTACTTTTGGATATCATTTTTTCAGATATTCTCCATAATACAAAATAGTGCTTATACAGGGTGCTGCATTATTGAACAATGCATTTGTGCAGGTAAACGAGGGATATTGGTCAGTATTGTTTTTCAAATCGTTGCATTGCCCCCATTCAATATAAAACGCTTTAAACATCGTATTTTAAAATTAGGGCTTAGTCCAATTTGTCGCGAGAGATTCCGTCTCAGTTCGACGATCGCGTCCTTGGATTAGCCATGGAAAATTGTACAACTTACTGATTAAATTAGCTTTTGAAGAACATGCAGGCCTTCGCTTTTTCATCTAATCTCAGTAGAAGATTGCATTTTAATGACATTTTAATAATAAAAACTCACTGAAATCGACGGTACTAGCAACATAGTCCCATGAAATATTTTGTGCAATTTGTCCATTTATTCCATTTAATTTATCCTATTTACAATAATCAGCATACTTGTTGTTCAGTGATTTCTGAGTGAGAATCGAGGAATAATTTCTAAATTAAAAACTCATATTTTACATCTTAAGTCAGTTTTATTCGGCAAAATTTTAAAAAAACTTCAGCAATTTTTTTGGAGGAATAAACAGTTATTTTGTTCTAACAATCTACTATGCTTACAATAACTTTAAAACGTCTGCAAGATATTAGAGCATTCGGTTTTGCAGTTTCTGATTTATTCAATAAAATAAATTGGCTCACACATATTTTTTTTGAGTCACCTGTATAAGCCAATCCAAAATATAATATTGAAACGATAAATCACAAGTATGTTATATCATATTTTGCACATTTTAGATAGGATTTATTAGACAAAATTTTGAGGTGACCTCATAAATTTTTTCAGGGGATCAGTGAATATATTTTGATTAAAAATTTGTCATGCTTATGATAACTTTAAAAGATCTGCAGGATTTCAAAGTATTCTGTTTTGCAGCTTTAAAATTAAATTTCAAAATGATGTTATATAAGTAGTTTTGATCTTTTTTTCCAAAAATGTGGAGTCATAAAGTATATGTGTAGGACTGTGTAATTTATTCTGCAAATAGTTCCCGCACTCTACATTAAAAGCTGATATGATCAGAAATCGTGATGAGTCTAAATAATAGCACGCAGACTAATTTTACACAGTTATATTGGGTAGGTTAATACTGCGGTATTACTGCTCTGACACAGCTGATATTACTTAGTAGTAATTTTTGAAAGTAAACTCCATCACTCACTGAATTAAAGTACTTTTTTGTGACTTTTGTTTATGGTATAATGTTAGCGCAATCGAGGAAGGTCATACTACCAACTAGCCTAATTTCCAAATCCATTAAATTTAATACTGAGTAAAATAATTTAGGGTCAGCCATTAAATTCTTGATGGCCACTTCAGCCAGCTTATCTGCCTTCATTTCGTGATATGAAATTAAAATCGTGCACCAAAGCCACAACTTCGTAACATCAAACCAAAATTAACGTAAAGTCAACATTTCAAGATTGAATGTTTGTTTGTGATAACTTAGGTAACGCTGGTCCTAAAAAGACTGTTAGCAGGTCTTCATTATTGCTATAAAATTTAATCATGTTGAAAGAGGCATCAGATTATATTTATTGAGCTAAAGCTAGTTAGTTGAAAGAAAATGAACAATATTGGAAATTTGTTTCATAGTGTATTTTTTTTATACCGCCACATACAAATACAGACAATGGTTTGTGATGTCATTAAAGTGATACTATAAAATGGCGAAGAGAGTTTTCAGACACAAATGGTGAAATAACTTGAAAGGAAAAGCCGTTAAACTGAATTTGTCGAAGGAGAGTAAAGTTATTATTTTAATAAACAACAACTTTAAAAGGCATAGGTAAGAAAATGTTGCACAATTAAAATGTACAATTTTACTAATCATTTTTTTGAAAATATACCAATGAAATCCAGCGATTCCATTTCCCTGCTATATTTTTCTATGTTTACCCTCATGAAAAATTTGAAAAAAGGAAGTGATATTATTAACAACATGCAAAATTTAAGACTAGTTTTAACGTTAGCCATAGAATTTTACGTACTTACTAGAAACTTTGGATCTGTTTTCTGGCAGGAATTTTTAAGTGAAATTTACCAAAATCTTGAATTGTAACACACTTTTAGCAAAGCTCAACTTTGTGGAGGTACTTGTATGTTTTTCTGTATGGTTTATTTATCTAAAACAGTTATAGATATAATAGGTCACATTCTACAGAGTTTAATTCTAATTACAGTTGTTTGAATAATCGTTGCACTTGAAGCACTCGAATAAATCTTATCGTATGCTACCCAATAACACTAATCTGTTCATTCGGAGGGCGGAGTCATTAAATCTTTTAGCGACTTTCGATTGGGCCAATCAATTTGTAGGCCGGGTTTAAGGTGCACATTTTGCATCATCAAGGACATAATCCATATGCGGGACTTCATGTGCGCCTTGCGTCATGCACGATCACGTAATCAATATGTATCAAAATAATTATTTGCAAACAATATGCAACGAGTTTAATGTATTTTTTAATAATTCTGTAACTATTTTCTTCCGTACGATAAATTGAATTGAAATTGTCTGATAAAATACTACGTTAATGTTTTGCCAAAGTTCACTTGAAAAAAAAAAAACGTATTAACACGACCCACAGCTTTTACCACTTAAGTGCCAATGGCCAAGGTTAAAAAACATATGTTTCCAGTGCTCCGAAGACCTGCAGATTGACATGAGTTTAATATGTATCTTGTAATGTTGTATACAGGGTGTTCATTTTATCTGTTCGCGCCCGCATATTTCTGCATAGGCAACCCATTTTACGTTTCATAAACAGCTTTGATTAATTTTTATTTTTACATAATTATGAACGCATAGATAGGAATGATCAGAACCAAAATTATAACAAATTATTTGTTAGGCAAATATTTTCAATTTTCGTTTGCTTTAAAATGTTTTCGAATTCTGAAAAAACAGACATGCTATTAATATTGTGAAAGTGTGCCAAGAATTTTGATGCTGCTGTTTATCTCTCCGCCAGGCAATACCTATCCCAATAGAAGAACTTGAAAATGAGAATTTGGGCAATTCAAAAAAAAAAAAAGTTAGATTTCATCCATACCGAGTGGTAATTGTCCAACATTTAACAGAACGCGATTTTATCCGGTGAATTTGTAAGGGCTCAATTACAAGACAATCTAGATTTTTTATTTAACGTTTTGTTTACGGATGAAGCCACATTTACCAATAACTTGTGTGTAAACAGACACAACTCACATTACTATGCCCAGCAAAATCCCCATTGGTATCAGGAAAAGCAGTTTCAAGAAGTTTTCAAAGATAATGCTTGGTGTGGAATTGTTGGTAACCACGTCATTCGTCCACATTTTTTTAAGGAAATTTAAACGGACCTATGTATCTAAATTTTTTAAAGAATATTTTACCTGACCTGTTGGAAAACGTAGAGCTAGACATACGAAGAATAATTTGGTTTCAAAATGATGGAGCTCCCGCTCATTATCAGAGAGACCTTAGAAACCATTTACACAGAGCGTTTGGACCAAGACTTACTGCTAGACAAGAAGAGTACGCTCGGCCTGATCTAACGCCCTTGGATTTTTTTTCTTTGGGGGTGAAAATAGTATATTACATATCGAGGGTGATAAGAAGCTAATTACGAACGAAGAAGTTTGTACAGGAGCGAGCGTAGCGAGCGAGTGATATATGATGTGAATTGTGTCATATACTGATATACCTGATCCATTAATAAATTGAGTATTAATTTTTTCAATTTTGTCATTATTTGGCATTGACATCTTTGTATTTTTTTTGTGATTGCTATGATTGCTTATTAAAAAAAAATAAATTGGACGAAGTCGTCTGTGGGGAGGGTGTTTCAGAAGCAGAATAAAAATGACTAAAACAAATTTTACAAAAATGTTTTTTGACAGAACGAGTATTGCATAGAAAGTTTTCTCAGAAAATGTAATCGGGCTAAAAGTAAACCTTATAAAAAGTTTTAGCACAAAGTGTTTTTGCGTGAGATGGGAAATCTGTCAAATGTACGAAGACTAAACCGTTTTATCGTAGGATCCATTTGAACGCAGACCGGCCGTTTTCAGAATATCTATAATGACCGATGCACCTCATTGGCTGATGAATGATGGATACATCCCGCCTATCTGTCGCTTGAGAGCGGCAGGGCTTTGACTGTTATATTGCCCGTCCGTGGAAAAGTAATAATCAAAATGAAATTCTTTTGTATTTTTTGAAATAACGACATGAATTATTTTGTTATATTAAAGAAAGATATTGATAAATGTTAGCTTCCACAACAAAGTTTAATATAATAACAGTAGTGACAGTAGTATCATTTATTCGTTAATATGCTTTATAATGGAACCTCAATTCCAATTTCATATCTCAATTTTATATTCAGTTTAATAAAGATACAAATGACAATTCATGTTGGTTGCTATGACGTTTTTTCAAACAATTTCAATGTCTCCTGAAAAATACCTAGTGTTCTATTTTGTTTCCATGAGATCACTTTATGGAACTGTCATCGCCAACTCCATTTATATCCGCTAACGCGTATATCCAATGGAGTTGGCGATGGTACTATAAATCGGGTAATAATGAAATCGTATTGTATTGTAACGGATTATAATAGTACATTATGGAACTAGTGGATGAAGTTGAATTTCAACGGCGAGAGTGATTTTTTCACACGAGCGAGTGCAACGAGTGAGTGCGAAAAAGAAACTCGAGCCGTTGAAATTTCTTCATCCGCGAGTTGCATATACTATTTTTTCTAAGAAATTAGGAAATAAATGTTTGTTTATGGTAGGTATTTTATTTTTGAAATACATTAACTGTAATAGAACAATTTGTGCAATTATCACCAATAATATTTACACTTTTATCGTAAGTATTATTTGAACTTGTATCTTTGTTTAAACTTAGTTGGCTGCTTCCTGTATCAATAACTGCACTTGTATCAGATTCGAAAATGCCGCATTGGCAGCATTCAAAATTTCTTCAGAAACTTCGTCAGTCTCACTCATGTTCATTGTTTTCACTTGTGTAAACTAGCAGTATTAAACGTCAAACACTAACGGGTCGTCCAGCCTAGGCGTCATGATTTTCGAAGCGCGCGAAGCGGACGGTGCGGTCGGTGCAGGCGATACGCGACACGTTTCGCTAGCTGCGAAACGCTCAGGCTGGACGACCCGTTAAAATCGTAGACGGCCGAGTATTTTTCCACTAGAGGGTGAAATGAAATTTCATCCACTGCCAGCGATGGGAAAATGACAAACTTCAACCTTAATGAGTAGAAAAACAAATTTTAGTGTGTCAAAAGGCAATTAGCAGACTACTCGACCACAAAATATGTTTATGTTTTTAAATTAAGTATTAATATACAAGGTGAGTCAATAAGGGCGTTCTTCAATATCTCATACATTATTTATCAATCACAAAATTGACCCATATTTGAAAACACTACGGATTCAACATGAAACGGCGTAATGGTGAAGACTAAGTATAAACAAGGGGTTATTAAAACAGTGTGGAAAAAATCGCCAAACTTATTCAAAATTTATATTATAAAAGGTTTAACAGACCCCTTTAAAGATGTGGAATTTATATCTTCGTGAAATGCTAGAAATATAAAGCGCAAAATATTACAAAATGGTGGCGCTACTGGATATGTAATCCGATTTTTTCGAAAACAACACAACTGACTGAACGACAGCTGAAAAAATTACCAAGTAAGCGGAACAAAAATAAACCGTGCTTTTCATGATACAATGTAGATATAGATAAAAGAATCAGCTGAGAGAATCGGGACGGATAATATCAAAGTTAAAAGGACAAATCAATCTGCAAGATCATCTCTAGTTTCTCATTTTGCCAAGGCAATTATTAATGATAAAATTTAAAAAATCATAGGCTATTAGGTAACAAGTTTCTGAAAAACTGTCGCATTATTTTCAATTTATGCTTACTATCTTCTCATATTAATAATGAAAATTTAAACTTCAAATGTTAGAAACCGACATTTGTCGTACCAACCGGGACAAAATTCCCCAAAACTTTAAAAAATCTAATTTTGTTTTTAAATGAAAAAAAAGTTGTGAAGTAGAAGAAAATTGCATAAAATACGCGTTCCATCGGACATTTTAGCAATTATCCCTTAGGAAACTCATCTGATAATGACTCGTTTTCCAATTTTGGGATTTGGCCTCGAAAATAGCGTCTTATGAAACTTGTTTTTATTCCCGAGCGTAAGCTAAGAAAGTATTGTAATCGAGTCAATCGAGTGGTTGGCTAATTTCATATTTTTTCGATTGGTGATGAACTCGTGAGGCACAGAGTACAAGAAAATAGGTCCCCGTTTCTGTCTCTCTGTCTGTTTGTTTGTTTCTTTGATTGTTGTAAAAGTTCTGTCTTTTTATTAGGAATATCATGTAGATGATAAAATCTTAACCAAAATTTGTCTAATCATCCCCACCAACAATGCGACGACGTCATCTCGATATTGTACATAGTAAATGGGTTTTAAATTGTATAGAACAACGTACTCCAATACGTGTAGTTTACGAATCCCTTAAGTTTTTACCCAAGACACCCAGATTTTTTGGAAAAAACAAATAAAAATTATATAAGTAACATTTTGCAATTTAAGTTTGAATCCACAAAACCGAATGCTTTGAAACTTTGTACACATTTTAAAGTTATCGTAAGCATGGTATTCGAAATTGATACGCATTGTCTTTGCAAAAGTATTGATGACGTCATCACAAAATTTTGTAAATGTGAAACAAACGCGTAGCACGCTTCTTTACATTTACTTAATATTACACACTTTACATCTTTATTTAACTGATAGAGGTTCTCATAAAAAAAAATAAAATTCGTAGAATCAAATTTTGTAATTTTTTGAAAAAGCAGGATATGTTTTAGTGTACTTCAGGGGCGAGGGAAGTTCTGTCGAGATGACGTTCTACCAATTTTTTAATATACTACTTTTAATGTATGCTAAGTACCGTACAAGTTTCGTCTGTAACTTTTTTTCTATCTGTAATAGTAATAATTAATTCATAAGATATCGAAAACTTCGTGACTCACCCTGTATACGCATCTTACTATAACGTAAAATATTTATTAAAATGTAATAATATACGTATTATATTTATACCAAGTTTACAAAAATTTTCAGTTATTAAATTAATATCTAGTGAGTATAAAAAAATTAAACACTTGAAGTTCTTGCTGATTTAGTAAATGATTGATTAATTAACTAGGACCGGCACATGTTAACTAATTAATTGTCGATAAATATGACAAATTATAAAATTCGGTTTACAAAATACTTAAAATGTTATAGAAATTACTCCATTAATTAAGAAAATATCTTTTGTCTATCACTCAGTGATGGATATTAAATATCTGTATATTAGACTAATAACACCTTAGAAGTTATGATCACCCCTTTGTGATCAAAGTGAGGGCTTCCATGCCCATAGCCCTCACATACAGATTAATTAACAGCAGCTAAACAAATTACATACAAATTATAAAACTTGACTTACAAACAGTTACAAATATCATATTGCTTACAAATTATAAAATGTAACAAACACGTAAAGTAAGTTAAAAATGTTCTATAATAAATTCAATTAAATAATTAAGGGTCTGGGGGTTATTACACAGAGATGTTTCGTAGACATACCTATATTAGTACTACAATCGTTATAAAGAATGCGTGTTTTAATTATATACACTGAGCGACAAAAAAAACCGGCCAGACTTAAATACTTATTTTGCAAACCCAGTTTAAAAATCATATTTTAATTAGTGATTGTTTTCATTTGTCTCTTTTTTTAGCTAATTGATACGTCCTGTGTCAACGGTGAATAGTTCTTTAAATAAAATAACAATCACTAGTTAAATTAACTTTCAAGCGATTTTGCGAAATATATCAGGGCGACCTTTTTTTTTTGTCGGTCAGTAAGTATGTAACACATTAATACACTTAGGTATCGGTACCAGTAAAAAAAATGGAAGTGATGGTAGATGCCATATTGTACCAAAACTTATATTTACTAATTAAATATGTATTCATTTTATTTACATCCGAGTAGTGATTATTTGTTTACCAAATGTAATGACAATTTAATTATAATTTTTATTACGTTTACATCCACAATAATAACACTAACACCACTTTATTTGTATGCAATTAAGTATCTGATGTACGATTATTTTAACGCCTAGTTTTGGTGTTTAAAAAGGGGGTGTAGATTTTTACCAAATTACTGGTGTTCCCGTAATATACGGTAGGTACATATATTATTAATTATGATAGACTTAAATAGCAGTTGAAATGAATGTCCGATAAAGAAAACATTTGTGGGTTTAGTTTCATCTTCCTTGAAGGTCGTTACCGTTACCCAGGGTGCATTCCATCCACCCAGTGCTTCGCTATTGTATTCGCTACGCCACGGGATTGGCTGATTACCACCCACTCCTTTTTCCATTTTTGGCCCACTCGGTCCAGGAACTTTTCGACAGCTGGAGCGACGCAAGTTAAAACTTTTTGATCTGTAAACTTTCCATTTTCAGACATTTTAATTTTTTTTACATTCTAACCGATGAACTTTCTAATAAATGTTATTTTACGGAAATACATTTATGGCACAATCCCATTCTACTACAATACTTTTTAGTAAAATTTTATTTAGACAAATATTTTTCGTCCCTACACGGGCCCCCGTCTGGGAGGTGTTTAATATGTTGGCTATGTAAAAATTGTCAGGCGTGAACAGATAAAATGAACACCCTATCTGTTTACATTTTTCTATTTATATATTTCTACATGTTAAGTTATATTATATATATTTCTTTTGACCTTTGGTATAGCAATAAACATGTATTACCCTTAGATCATATAATAAATAGATACCAATAGTCAAACTGAAAGCTGTGACTAGACATGAAGCTATCTGTTGTCGTTTTCTACGTCAAGGGGAGTAGTATAATGCTATCCTTGTGTGATCACCACATCTTCATCTTTGTTATGTGCATTTCATCTGTATATGTCTATTTCACTTCCATCCTTGTACCGCACCAGCGCAACAAATCGCTTTTGACAGATGTTTCTTCTAACCTCTCTTTCGAGTTGTTGTACAAAAACAATTTTAGAATTTAGAACAAATATCCTATTTTAAGTGATGTAATCATAAAGGATCACAATTGCTGCCCAATAATTTACTATTACTTTCATTATCTACTGTGAATTATTTATAAAATCAACATCTTTCGTACGAAGTTAGTTCAGACATACTTCTTAAAATTTAGGCGCGCAAAATTCAAATAGTGATCAGGCAAGGATAGCTTCATTGTAATCCCTCCATGCACGAGAGAGATGTGTGACAGGAGGATGTCGTCACAGGCTCTCCTAGGGAAAGAACACGGCATGGTGGTATCTATTTATTATATAATCTAAGCTATTACCCTATTTGTCCTCGTCGATAATTTTGTTAGAAGTTTTGGGTTTAATACTTAAGATAGTTGTATGTGAAGTTATGTATGAATAGAGATCAGAACTCTTGCTTTGTTTTGATAAGACAAAAGTGGCAATAAAAGGCACTACGGGAGCAATTACTTTTAAATTTAGAAACTCTCCTTCTAACTAGCGCCCTACTAATTAATGCATACAGCTAATCTTGTAAATCTACAGCCTTGCATTTGTGTAACTACAAGCGTGGAAAAGAATGCGAAAACCTAAGAAAAGTAAGCATAATCCAGAAGAGTAAACCGGGGAATATAGGTGCTGCAAATAATTTAAGTTTCTGTACCATTCTAAGATTTTTTTTTCGTCACTACAAGCTGTCTCTTATACAGCGTTTAGGTTTCTAACGCAACCTAATGACTAACGTGTTTGATTAGTGTAAGTCTAGGACAAAATTTTTACTTTTAGATCTTAAAAGCTATTAAATCATGTACGAAAATTTATATCGTGAATTATACTCGTAAGTGATAGTCATTAGGATGCGTTTTAAAATACAGTGGTAGTAATTATGTCAAAAGCGTTGTTAAATAAAAAAAAGAAATAGGTTCCATGCGCGTAGGTTTGCAAATATGTAGACCCTTCTGTTCTAGTCACCTTCGATCTTCCTAAAATTAACTGAGTGTTATATGTATGATGTCTGCACTGATAGAGTTGTTTTTATGTTAAATGAGTAATAAATGACAGAAAGTTGCAGTTCTAAAATTTGTCAATAGGATTAAAAACAGAGACAAAGATTTTTGAAATCTTTGGGGTTTGACACTTTTTCAATTCGGATGAAATTAACTTTCTCTGAATTTTTAATTTTGAAATCCATTAAAGAGATAAAAGCACCAAAGCTTCCTTCGTTTATGTTCATTACAAGATTTACGAAATCTCGCTAGATGTCATAATTATTTGAGAGACATGGGGGATGGAGATGTATATTGCTGTTAGAGATTGTACATACACTGGGGTACGGGTAAATGAAACTGCAAATCGAAAGAAACCTAAACAAATAAGTCCTTAAATTTCATGAAACGTCGCAGAAAAATATAATTTGCAAGTCCAATAAAAGACTGAGAGAGACAATTAACTATCTTTGAACGCCTAAATAAATAAAATAATATACAACTTAAACATGAAAATAATTAACGATGGAAATATAATATTATGGAGATTCTTTAGACAATTGCATCGAAATATCATCGAAATGTAAAACATTATTCCTGTCCTGTGAATAATGTTTTGTCTCCATACGTAATTATTAAATTCGTTCCCAGATTTTTTTTCACAGATTAATAATAATTAAAGTGCTAGAGACGTTTATCCAAACGAATTACAATTTGTATCTAATAAAAATCAGGGAAATCTATGTAGGTACTTATTAATTTTATTTATGAGCAGAACAGTAACTATGCTCTCACAGCTGTAGATCTGGTCTCAGATAAATCATTTTAAGTATCGTAATGCTATTTATGTTATATTCAGTTGTTGTTACCACAATATTACTGTAACAATAAATTAATTTCTGTTTTATCGAAATACTAGGAAACGTCAAAATTAATTTTGTCCATGTTCATTGTTCTTCTTATCTTCTCTTTAGTTGGTGTTCTTGCCACTATTTTGCTTTTTTGAAAAATCTGTCTTCCTTTCTATAGGGAGTTATGGTGGTATGGTTTGCTACTCTTACGTCCTTTTTCGTCTTCTTCACGATTCATCTGGTTTCTTCTCTCTCCTTTCTTACTTATCCTAGTCAGTACTAGGGGGTACTAGTACGGGGTTGTCCCACTTCAACCGTTCGGAGGATTTTCCTCTCTAATTAGGGTTGTAGAGAAAAGGATGTATATCTCCGATTCTGTAAGCAAAAAGCAATTCTTTAATTTTATTTTGGTTAATATGTACATATATGTATATGTATATGCATATATGTATGTAACATATTATTATACTATCCTCAAACATATTTGGCGTTTATGACTTCACACCAATTTGACTCCCATTATAATTCAATAGGCCGTCACAACCGTATGTCTTAAACCCGCTCACCGATACCTACCTGAAAAGACCTTTTCTGGTAAAAGCACAGGGCAGGACTGAGTTTTGCATTTACCGACAACTGCGCCTTTCGAGTTTTTTATTTTAAGTTAAAACAAAGTAACTTTGTACTCAATCATTTTTTATTACAGCACAACTATTTACTTATTAACTACTACTGCTTATTTATTGATCGAAATAGTCACTGTCATCATCACTCGACTCTTCTAAATTAATAATTAACGGTGTTATCAATCGTGCCCTGTACTGGTCTTCTTCTTTTGTGGAATGTCGTACACAATTGGCCCACATTTCGGCAGTTATTTTGGAAGCTTCTTCCCTAATTATGTCAATTGTTGCACTATTAAATTTTGGTGCCGTATTATTCCTTCTTATATTATTTTTCATTTGCGACCAGATTAGTTCGATGGGGTTAAATATACAATGGTACGGCGGAAGTCTAATCACCCTAAATCCACGATCTCGCGCCATAGCATCTATTTTATATTGTTTCTCAAATTTTCGAGTGTATAACACTTCTAATAATTGTGTCTTTGTGTAATTTTCTTCAAAGTATAAATCATGTTCTGTAAGGAAATTTTGAAATTTGAAAATTTTAACAAACAAAATTACTCTGAGTCCGGTCCTTCGCGTCTCGACCGTCCCTGGCACGTCGAAAAGGTCTTTTCAGGTAGGTATCGGTGAGCGGATTTAAGACATCCGGTTGGGACGGCCTATTGAATTATAATGGGAGTCAAATTGGTGTGAAGTCATAAACGCCAAATATGTTTGAGGATAGTATAACACAATATTGTTTGATACTCCTAACATTTTGAGATGATTGTCATAAATTAAATCTACACATTGAGATATTTTGGTGAGGCCAAATCAGCCGTCGTTTTAAAGACATTTCATATTATTTGATACATCCTAGCATTTTCATTGTACATAGATTTACTGATAATCGTTTCCAAGTACCTAGTTTGACCATAATAAGTTAATAAAATGGTGGTCGATAAAATCGCACCATTTAGCAAATGCTTATGTACTTAAGTTGTAAATAATTTCTTAGTTTCGTAACATGAATTTAAATATTAAAGATTTCGATTAACAACTCATCTAATATACAGTGTGATGTTAATTTCTTATTGTTTACAAAGTTATTATTAAAAATCAGACATGAATGTATCGTTTTCAGCTGGTATTTATATTAATATTAACAATGCTAATTGATACTAGCGTTTCGTTTGTTATTTATTAATTAACATTTATTTTGTTAAGAAAGTATGTAGATACCTGTTAGCTGGATCTGGTACAAGACAAGGATCATGATCAGTGGCGTAACAATCAAACTACGGGCCTGTGTTCTACAACACTGTGGGGCCCCTAATGAACAGCGATATAAAAATATTTAAAAATACGAGTATAATGAGTAAAGTATGAGTAGATTGCAATTAGGGCTTACGTTTTATTAAAATCATTCTACCTGAAACACTGAATTAAAATAATTAAATACAATAATTACCCGAATACATATTATTAAAATATATACAATTATACATATTAGAAACTAGCCGACCCGGCAAACGTTGTTTTGGCATTTCTAGTGAATATTTTGGTAGTTAAATTAAATTAAAATAAATACATACAAATATAATTAAACTAAATTATAAATTATAAATAAAAATTTATCGTACGACAATGATTATATCCAATAACCATCTTGCAACCCTATTGCGCATCTATGGATGAAAGCAAAGATACTCATATTGTTATTAAAAAATGGAGCTTGGTGGTAGAAGGGTCAAAATTTAGCGTTATATGTATTTTTTGATGCCAAATCTTAAAAAAATAAAAATAACAAATGTTGTCTAAAAAATAAAAAAAAATTTGGGGGGCCACCCTTATCACTTAGGGGTATAAAAAATAGTTTACTAGACCTACCGAATATACACAAAAAATTTCATAAAAATCGGTCAAGGCGTTTCGGAGGAGTTTGGTTACAAATGCTGGGACACCAGAATTTTATATTAGATTATTTTAGAACAAATTTCATTACCATAAAAAAGGTTATACTGAGTCGACCTTAAAAGATAGACATATGCTGTCGCGGATTTTTTTTTTAGAACTTTTAGAAGGGAACACTTCCATCATACATGATTTTTATGTAACTTTAACCGTTTAAGCAGCGTAATAAGCAACGGAAGCTGTCAAAGGAGGAATAATTTTCCCGTTTTTCCGATTTTTTTTATTGCTGCTCCTCTCCTATTAATCGTAGCGTGATATCTTATGGCCTATAACCTTCTTCGATAAATGGACTATCTAACACAAAAAAAGATTTTTTGAATTCGAACTAGTGGTTTCTGAAATTAGCGCGTTCAACCAAACAAACTCTTCAACTTCATAATATGAGTTAGTATAGAAGTATAGATAATAATGCTCATTTTTTTTAATCTCAAAATTGTTTTCTTCTTGCTTTCCAATGGGCACAAGTTGATACAAAATTTGACACATCTAAGCTTCTAGCAATTTAATTTCCAATTAAGAGATTCAGTGAAGATAATCTGCATTGGCCCATTATGTTTCTTAAAAAATGTTTAGTCATTTTTAATTTCGAAAAATATCTTTCCGCTGAAGCCATCGAAAGTGGTATTGTAAGAAAAGTGAAACATGCTGTGATAATTTCAGTGAAACTAATGTAGGTAGGTCATTCTGTAATAATTTCTCAGTCCAGTTTTTTTTCTACTTAAAAAATTGGTTGTAACATACATCAGATATATTTTATTATTCCCAAAAAGCACCACAAGTACAAAACTAAAATTTTGAAAATACGAAAGTTTTCATAAAACACAACTGAAACAGAATTTTTTTTCACGTCTTATTACAGCAGTTTCACTGTAGATCTGAGGACAACATTTAAGTATTTTGTTGTCTTGCATCATAAATTAGTCATACTTTTGTCGGAAAAAGATTCGTAATTTACTACATGGGGTGTTAGATTTGCCACAATGGGATTGCGACACTGCGACAGGTTTATTAGAAACAGATGCTGCTGCATTTTCGACCGCCGGTGCCGATCGCTAAAACCCTGAGTCTAATGATATTGAGATGCCGCCAAAAGTCCAGCCCTTTCCAGCAAAAAATTCGTAAATAGCAATGAACCATCCATCCTGGGATTACCGCACATTTTCGAATTTTTTAGTTCAGGATGTAATTTGGGCAATAATATAAAAAATCTAATAAAAAAAATGTACCGTGTTTTAATTTTTTTTTGTCTTTGAATGATTTTTGGAAAGATATACGAGTACCAGATAGGATGCTTTTGCATTAACTGCAGAACTGTCTCAAAGATGCCAGGATTGTCTCTTATTTCATTACACCTCTCAATTATCTGATTACTCAAATCTTCTTTTCCACTGAATTAGTGCCCCCTTACGTTTTAAAATGGCCTCATAAATAAAATCCAAAGCATTTAAGTGTTTATTTTTATCGCCTCGTATCTCCGAAACAAAGCGTCTTTCTGAAAATATTTCAAAGAAAAAAATGTTAAAATAAGGAATAAGCCTTTCAATTTTTCTCGCATGTTTTCTAAAGAGCCTATAATATTAAGTGGAAATACTTGCTTCCTTCCTCACGAACTAAACGTCCGATTTCTCTGCCACAAATTAAAAAAGTTGGTTGAAAGTTGTTTCGATAGAACTTCCCTCGCTCCTGAAATACAATGATAATTTTTTTTGAGTGTCCCTGTATACGCAAATCCAAAAAATATTAATGGGATGATAAATTACAAGCACAGACTCATCATATTTTGTACATTTTAGATAGTAATATCTGGTTGACCGAGTTTCACTCGGCTCGTTTGGTAGTATTAGATCAGATTAGGACAGATAAATATGCGTATAGTATGCATTTTGAAATACACGCGCTACTTAAAAATACACATTAAAAAAGAAATTCCATAAGCAGTCTTTGTTTTAAACACTGGTAAGTGACATGTAGAGATTAAAGAACAGAAAACTGGAATTATTGTTTGACATCTCATTTGTTACCCAAGTTTTCTCTCTGTCGTTCTTTTTTTTCCTAATTCTCTCTCTCGACTCTAGAAAAAGGTCACAACCACATTCTTACTGCCAGAAGAGTTTCGCCTCTGGTGTGGTTAACATACTGAGTTACCGTGCTCTTTTGTGTTATTCCTAATTTCTCAATCTCAACCCTGCTCCTGAAGATGCCATTTACGAAAGTGTGCGAAACGTTGAGCCCAAAAACTCAAATAACACGGTCCCATCCCCGAAAACGATCACATTTTGACACTGACCGTGGAACCTCTGAAATGAATGCTTGACAAAATAATCTCAATTCAACACACTTTCGTGTGCCTTTTATCCGCTCACTGTTTAGTTTTTGGTAAATTTTCTCACCTCAGGAGGTGAATTTCAACGTCCTCTATACAGTGGAGTATGTTTCTGTACGTACAATTGAAGATAAAAAGATACGTCAAACGTACTGTCAGACTGTCACCCAAACTTCTCTTATAAAACAATCTCGTGTTCGTGTAGTGTCATCTGATGTTGCCTAGCAACAAATATAATTCACTGCCTGAAAATTGCTGAAAATGCATGAAGCTGTAATTTTCAGAAGTTAAAACTATGATGAATCGATTTCTTGACCCAAAAAACCCCCAACCTGTAAATTTCATCGAAATCGTTAGAGCCGTTTTCGAGAAACCCATTATATATATATATACAAACTTTGCTCGTTTAATATAATAGTATTAGATTTATTCAGCAAAATTTTGGGGTGACGTCATTAATTTTTTAGGGGGGAGGAGCAGATACATTTTGATCAAAAATTTAGCATGCTTATGATAACTTTAAAACATCTCCCAGATTTCAAAGCATTCGGTTTTGTAGTTCCTTATTAAATCAATAAAATAAATTTACGCATTCATTAATTTTTTTGAGTCACCCTGTATATGCAAATCCAAAAAATATGAATGGAATGATAAATGGATGAAAGTGCAGACTCATCATATTTTCTACATTTTAGATAGGATTTATTCGGCAAACTTTTGAGCTTACGTCATCAATTTTTTGGAGGGGACAAGCAAATATATTTTGACTAAAAATTTATTATGCTCTTTATAACCTTAAAACATCTGCAAGATTTCAAAGCATTCGGCTTAGCAGATTCAAAATTAAATTGCAAAATTTTGTTTCATAATTTTGATTTTTTTTCCAAAAATCTGAAGGTTTGGGTAAAAACTCTATTCGGAGTAATGAACTACATGTTTAGGACTATGTTATTTTATACAATTTAAAACCCATTTGCTACGTACAATTTTGAAGTGACGTCATCGCATCAGCGGTGGGGATGATTAGACAAGTTTTGGTTAGCGTTTTACCATCTACATGATATTCCTAATATAAATACAAAATTTCACAACAATCGGCCCAGTACTTTCGGAGATTATCTGTCTAATAAAAATCCGGAACGGACAGACAGACGGACAGACAGACGGAAACGGGAGACCTATTTCTTCGTACTCTAGGAGCCATGAAAGGTCGAGAAAACGTAAAAGTAGAGAGTCGGGCGACGGACTCGATTACAATACTTCCTTTGCTTACGCTCGGGAAATAAAAAATTAGTATGGCTCATTGAGAACATAATAGTACATTATTTAATCCCGAAATAGTGACATTGTTGATATGCACTTCTTATTTACCATAGATATTTTTACTTCCCGAGCGTAAGCAAAGGAAGTATTGTAATCGAGTCCGTCGGCCGACTCTCTACTTTTACGTTTTCTCGATCTTTCATGACCCCTAGAAGACGAAGAAATAGGTCTCCCATTTCCGTCTGTCTGTCCGTCTGTCCGTCTGTCCGTCTGTCCGTCTGTCCGTCTGTTGTCACGGATTTTTATTAGACAGATAATCTCCGAAAGTACTCGACCGATTGTTGTGAAATTTTGTACTTATATTAAGAATATCATGTAGATGGTAAAACGCTAACCAAAATTTGTCGAATCATCCCCACCACTAAAGCGATGACGTCACTTCAAAATTGTACATAGTAAATGGGTTTTCAATTGTATAAAATAACATAGTCCTACACATGTAGTTTACAACTCTGAATCGACTTTTCACCCGAAACGTCCAGATTTTTGGAAAAAAAATCAAAATTATAAAACAGCATTTTGAAATTTAATTTTTAATCTGCTAACCAGAATGCTTTGAAATGTTGCAGATGTTTTAAGGCTATAAAGAGCATCATAAATCTTTAGTCAAAAAATATTTGCTTATCCCCTCCAAAAACTTGATGACGTCAGCTCAAAAGTTTGTGGAATAAATCATATCTAAAATGTACAAAATATGATGAGTCTGTACTTGTGAACTATCACTCCATTAATATTTTTTGGATTTGCATATACAGGGTGACTCAAAAAAATTAATGAATGCGTAAATATATTTTATTGATTTAATCAGGAACTACAAAACCGAATGCTCTGAAATCTTGCAGATGTTTTAAGGTCATAAAGAGCATAATAAATGTTTAGTCAAAATATATTTGCTTATCCCCTCCAAAAACTTGATGACGTCAGCTCGAAAGTTTGCCGAATAAATCATATCTAAAATGTACAAAATATGATGAGCCTGTACTTGTCATTTATCACTCCATTCATATTTTTTGGATTTGCATATACAGAGTGACTCAAAAAAATTAATGAATGCGTAAATTTATTTTATTGATTTAATCAGGAACTACAAAACCGAATGCTTTGAAATCTTGCAGATGTTTTAAGGTTATAAAGAGCATAATAAATTTTTAGTCAAAATATATTTGGTTATCTTCTACAAAAAACTGATGACGTCAGCTCAAAAGTTTTCCGAATAAATCGTATCTAAAATGTACAAAATATGATGAGTCTGTACTTGTGATTTATCATTCCATTCATATTTTTGGATTTGCATATGCAGGGTGACTCAAAAAAATTAATGAAGGCGTGAATTTATTTTATCGATTTAATCAGGAATTACAAAACCGAATGCTTTGAAATCTTGGGAATATTTTAAAGTTATTATAAGCATGGTAAACTTTTGTTCAAAATGTATTTGTTCATCCCTCCTAAAAAAATTGGTCTAAAGAGTTTAGACAGTACTTCCCTCGCTGTCGGAAACTTGACGACTGCATGCCTATTGTGTTTTTTTTCTCATTACATTTTTGTAGTGGGAATTTAAAAAAAAATTGCGATGACGTCATCAACATTTTTGCAAGGACACGTGTATCAGTTGGGATAGATGTAGTGTAATACTAAGAATAAAATTATTATATTCTCAAATTTTCGGGAAAATGAATTGGGTCGTTTGAATATTGATTTGTAATAATCAATAAAATAACGAAACAATTTACTCACGTATACCTACGTATCAGAGGCAACTGAAAATCGTGTATGTATAAACATTGTTAATTTAAGATGACAGGCGTAACAGCATACGTGAGAGCCAAACACAGAAACTGTAAACAAAACGACCGTCGGTTTTATTGCTTCGACTTCCGCTTATTATATAAAACATTGGGTTTTATTTTAATTCTTGACGGTGAAATTCACAATTGGTTGATTATAAACATGTCTATTTCACATTCGCGGAATCAAGTGAACGCATAAAACAAATGCAGGTCTGTAATGTTAAAGTCGATGTAAATAAGCGTGCTACCCTTATGTTTCAACCGAGTTTTTCCTTTAACAAATTTTGTGTCTACCAAATTGGGTTGGTTGGGGTGTAATACTAATAATAAGTGTTGCCTTTAATTTAATCAATAAAATAAATTGACTTCATTAATTTTTTTGAACCACCTCTTAAGAAAATCTAAAAAATATGAATGGAATGATAAATCACAAGTACAAACTCATCGTATTTTTTGCATTTTAGATAGGATTTATTCAGCAAAATTTAAGGGTGACGTCATCAATTTTTTTAGGAGGGATGAACAAATACATTTTGAACAAAAGTTTACCATGCTTATAATAACTTTAAAATATTCCCAAGATTTCAAAGCATTCGGTTTTGTAATTCCTGATTAAATCGATAAAATAAATTCACGCCTTCATTATTTTTTTTGAGTCACCCTGCATATGCAAATCCAAAAATATGAATGGAATGATAAATCACAAGTACAGACTCATCATATTTTGTACATTTTAGATACGATTTATTCGGAAAACTTTTGAGCTGACGTCATCAGTTTTTTGTAGAAGATAACCAAATATATTTTGACTAAAAATTTATTATGCTCTTTATAACCTTAAAACATCTGCAAGATTTCAAAGCATTCGGTTTTGTAGTTCCTGATTAAATCAATAAAATAAATTTACGCATTCATTAATTTTTTTGAGTCACTCTGTATATGCAAATCCAAAAAATATGAATGGAGTGATAAATGACAAGTACAGGTTCATCATATTTTGTACATTTTAGATATGATTTATTCGGCAAACTTTCGAGCTGACGTCATCAAGTTTTTGGAGGGGATAAGCAAATATATTTTGACTAAACATTTATTATGCTCTTTATGACCTTAAAACATCTGCAAGATTTCAGAGCATTCGGTTTTGTAGTTCCTGATTAAATCAATAAAATATATTTACGCATTCATTAATTTTTTTGAGTCACCCTGTATATGCAAATCCAAAAAATATTAATGGAGTGATAGTTCACAAGTACAGACTCATCATATTTTGTACATTTTAGATATGATTTATTCCACAAACTTTTGAGCTGACGTCATCAAGTTTTTGGAGGGGATAAGCAAATATTTTTTGACTAAAGATTTATGATGCTCTTTATAGCCTTAAAACATCTGCAACATTTCAAAGCATTCTGGTTAGCAGATTAAAAATTAAATTTCAAAATGCTGTTTTATAATTTTGATTTTTTTTCCAAAAATCTGGACGTTTCGGGTGAAAAGTCGATTCAGAGTTGTAAACTACATGTGTAGGACTATGTTATTTTATACAATTGAAAACCCATTTACTATGTACAATTTTGAAGTGACGTCATCGCTTTAGTGGTGGGGATGATTCGACAAATTTTGGTTAGCGTTTTACCATCTACATGATATTCTTAATATAAGTACAAAATTTCACAACAATCGGTCGAGTACTTTCGGAGATTATCTGTCTAATAAAAATCCGTGACAACAGACGGACAGACGGACAGACGGACAGACGGACAGACGGACAGACGGACAGACGGACAGACAGACGGAAATGGGAGACCTATTTCTTCGTCTTCTAGGGGTCATGAAAGATCGAGAAAACGTAAAAGTAGAGAGTCGGCCGACGGACTCGATTACAATACTTCCTTTGCTTACGCTCGGGAAGTAAAAATTGATGACGTCACCCTTAAATTTTGCTGAATAAATCCTATCTAAAATGCAAAAAATACGATGAGTTTGTACTTGTGATTTATCATTCCATTCATATTTTTTAGATTTTCTTAAGAGGTGGTTCAAAAAAATTAATGAAGTCAATTTATTTTATTGATTAAATTAAAGGCAACACTTATTATTAGTATTACACCCCAACCAACCCAATTTGGTAGACACAAAATTTGTTAAAGGAAAAACTCGGTTGAAACATAAGGGTAGCACGCTTATTTACATCGACTTTAACATTACAGACCTGCATTTGTTTTATGCGTTCACTTGATTCCGCGAATGTGAAATAGACATGTTTATAATCAACCAATTGTGAATTTCACCGTCAAGAATTAAAATAAAACCCAATGTTTTATATAATAAGCGGAAGTCGAAGCAATAAAACCGACGGTCGTTTTGTTTACAGTTTCTGTGTTTGGCTCTCACGTATGCTGTTACGCCTGTCATCTTAAATTAACAATGTTTATACATACACGATTTTCAGTTGCCTCTGATACGTAGGTATACGTGAGTAAATTGTTTCGTTATTTTATTGATTATTACAAATCAATATTCAAACGACCCAATTCATTTTCCCGAAAATTTGAGAATATAATAATTTTATTCTTAGTATTACACTACATCTATCCCAACTGATACACGTGTCCTTGCAAAAATGTTGATGACGTCATCGCAATTTTTTTTTAAATTCCCACTACAAAAATGTAATGAGAAAAAAAACACAATAGGCATGCAGTCGTCAAGTTTCCGACAGCGAGGGAAGTACTGTCTAAACTCTTTAGACCAATTTTTTCTAATTTAATTCACATCATGTTACGATAACAGCATGTAATAAATATTGTTATTATTAATATTAATATTATTATTATGTTATTTATAAATTTATCTCCCCTATATCCAACAGTTACTCTTAAGCGGCGCATTTACTTGTACAAAACTTTTTTGTTGTACTGTAAGAATAGTTTTCAATTTGTTCTAGAAATGGCCTTAACGGACGTGCATGTCTTCTCCGCAGCATTTGCGAGAACGCGATGGATAGTCTCAATCACGAAGCTAATGGACTCTACGGACATCTCCTTCACATAGCCTTAACGTAAGATCTCGAGTGTTATCGACAAATTTCAAGTAAACTTCAAGTTTGTTACAAATAGGTTTCAATTACAGACCAGACTACGGTGACGGCAAAACGGATCCAGATCTAGATCCGGTATACTTAGAGGCGAAGAAAGCCGGAGAGTATGGTGTTAATTGTGGCTCTTTATATCCAGATTGTGAAGACGGAAATGGGCTGTTGGATATGATTTCCTTATTAGATGAATAAATTAGTTTTACCAAGTCACTAAATTATTCTTTGCTTGTTAAGTAAAAACTGGATTTAATTTCCTTTGAGTTGCTGAAATATTACATCATAACAGTAGCCTCAAAGAATAAAATTTCCATTTAATTTTGCTACAAGAAGTTGGGCGAATTTTTATATTATTTCAATCAAACGCAAATTTCAAAGCTTCAACCATATCCTACACTTTATGAATAACTCACGGCTATAGCCAGCTGCTTTATATATACCTACAACAATATTTGTCTTGAAAAAATTTATAAAAATTATACAAGCAGATGGTGCTTTCTCTTTGTCTTGTAAAGTTTGACTGTGCATTTAGAATGCGAATAAAAATGTTTTTATATCACGCTGCGACGGAGACGAATTGCACTCAAACGTGACTGTGGAAATTTTATAACTATTCTAGGACTTGTAAATTCATTGTAAAGAACTTTGTTTCATCAAAATGAAACAGTTTTTAAAGCTGCTTGTAAAGCAAAAATAATTTAGTAGTAAATAATTCTGCAAACTAACAAGAACCTCTCTTCCTCGAAAGTTCAAGTTTCGTAATAACACTATCAATATTTTCTCGTTATTAAAATTTAATTCCTAGTTAATAGTTTTCTCTTAAATTTTCATGAAACTTAATTAAACAAATTTAAAAGTTTTTACTAAACTTTAATAAGCTGAAATAGCGACTGCAAAGCAATTCATTTTCATAAATAAGCGCTGTTTCCTAGCAAAGTACGTGGATTTTACAGGCGTTTTTTCATGCTTTTCAATTTTCCCCTTCTCAATAAAATCCTCAAATACACTTCGTCGAGGATAGGGTTTAAACCTTTAGAGTGACACTGTGGGAGATACAATAGGACCAACAGCGACCGGACTGGTAAAGGTTTGAATAGGCACCCTTATTCGTAATCGGACATTTCCCACATGTCTTAAGAGGCCTTATCTCTACACAATCCCGATTTTCGCATTCCAAGTTTTATCGATATTGGCACACGAACAAAACAGGCTCAGATTTAGAATTTGCTCCAGTTATTACCGTATAACAGCCCATTGCATCCATGTTTATTTTATTTTGTTGGTTCCTATTAACATGTTCTTTTAAAAATAATATTATAACGGTAGATGTAAATATTTTTGTAGTATCATTTTTCTTTAAAATGAAACACTATGTTTAAAACTGATGTAACGCCGAACGCAGTACAGTTTGCATCCCGTTTGGTGTTCCCATTTTCACTTAAAAAAAATACAAACATTATTGATTCGATATTTTGTGTCCAGCAAAATCTTGACGTGTAAAGATACGAAAATAAGACAGCTTGTTATTATTATTATTAATAATATGCCTTCAATAAATGTATCGGTCTTGGGATACTATAATAATATTGAACATTTACAATTAAAATATTCTTTGGAAGGATGTATATCATACAGAGCTTTGAATAATTTCAACACAGTGATCTGCATGCAGATGGATTATCATCAATTCCAACTGCGTATAAGGTCTGATTGATGCAGGTATCGAAGGTCAATCACGGATTGTTGATACGAGTACAAGTTAGTGGATTTGCTACCATAGTCGACGGTGCTTGAATCGAGAAAGTGGAAGTTGTTGCTTTGTCGGTGAGCTTCTTGTGGTTATACATCGGTGTGTCGACCAATCGTGTACTGGTTAAGCGGTGTATTGCTGGTTGCCTATCACAAGGGCAACATGTTCGCACACAAGTAACTATTATTAATGGAAAACTCTGATATAAAAATTGCAAGAAAAGAAAAGACTAAAAAAGCAAAGAATCTGCTTTCCTCTTACATTTTTTGTCGTCTCAAGGTGGACATATGAACTGAATGTGTATTTTATAATTTAGTGGTAGGTGCGTACGGTGGCAAACAGCTACAATGTGAGTGCAGTAGGCGAGGGAAGGCCTTCAGATAAATCTTGTGAAATGTGATCTACAATATCTGGTATCAGTTGAGCTTATGCAGAATGGTGAGAACTGAACGTTCTATAAGTGTGTTGCAAGGTATGTAACAATTATTTGCAAAACTCAAATTTTGACAAATGTCCCACCAAATGGAAAAAAGCCCGTTGGATCACAACCTCCCACCACAAAGTATACGTTCCCTGATATTTGGTTCAAGGAAATCGGAGGTAAAGGATTTACCCTGCCTTCAGGGATTGAGTCCATCAATTCTACTATGCTTGGCCGGTTGCACTGAGTACGCTAGACTGAGTTAAAAATGAAAAAAGAAAAACTCCGGCCTGTGTCCAAAAACCTAAATATATGATTAAGGAGTAATATGCTTTAGCACAATTACTAATGTTTGGAACTACCAACAGACACTATGCTTTTACAAAAAGTGTAAAAGGAAAAAGGACATTGTGAAGAGATCAATGGTAACCTACCCAGTACCGAGAGACCCTGCTACAATAGAAATTTATATCAAGGCATATAGATCTAACTTTGAATATCCATCGGTTTAAGGATAAGTCCCTTCGATTTCCGTAGGGGAAGATCTGGACGTGTCGTTTGTTAATCAGCTATCCCATTATCAATCTGTGGAGCACCAATCCCCACAAGAGGGCATTTTTAACGTCCCATCTGTTAATTACAGAACACTGTGTTATTCCAGAGGTACCTAACGAAAATACGTTGCAGTTCATGAATCATGAAGGTTACTCTCGGGTCTAAGTAGTTTTTATTTCTCGAGCTTTAGCGAAGGAAATATTGTCATCGAATCCGTTAGCCGACTCTCTACTTTTAAATTTTCTCGACCTTCCATGACCCCAAGAGTAGGAAGAAATAGGTCTTCTGTTTCCGTCTGTCCGACTTTCCGTGTGTCTGTCCGCCTGTCCGTCCGTCTGTCGTCCCTACTTTTATTAGATATATAATCTCCGAAAATACTAGGCCGATTGTTGTCAAATTTTATAAGTATTTGTATTATCATGTAGATGGTAAAACGCTAACCAAAATTTGTTTAATTAACCCCATCAATAATATGATGACGTCACTTCATAGTAAATGGATTTTAAATTGCATAAAATAACATAGTCCTACACATTAGTTTATGACTTCGTGTTGAGCTTTTACACGAAAGATTTTTGGAAAAAAAATCGAACTCATAAAACAACATTTTGCAATTTAATTTTGATTCTGCAAAACTGAATGCTTTGAAATCTTGCAGATGCTTTAAACTTATGATAAGCATGATAAATTTTGAATCAAAATATATTTGCTAATCTCCTCCAAAATATTGATGATGTCATCAACATTTTGCCGAATAAATTCGACCCAAAATGTGCAAAATATAATGTTTTTATTTGTGATTAATCATTACATTCATATTCTTAGATGTACGTAAATAGGTGGCTAAAAAAAATGATGAATAAACGAATGAGGTAAATTAGTTTATTGATTAAATCAGGAACGGTTCACTCCATTTTCCCAGAAAATTTTGGGGTTACGGTACTGTTATTTTTAGTATTATACAGTACCTATCCAAGTTGATATACGTGTCCTTACAAAAATGTCATTGACGTCATCACTTTGTGTAAAGAAAAAACTCAACTCGAAAATCTTGGATATTTATATGTACTTTAGGAGCGAGAGAAGTTCTGTCGAAACAACTTTCTACCAATTTTTTTTGATAAGCTCCAAACAGTGTCACGAAATTAAAATCACATTACACGATAAATATATATGTTTCCAATAAATCTTTTAAAATTAATTATACACAAAAATCCCTGAAATTGTGGCCGCACCATGACAAGTTGGTAAGCGAGGAAGATAAGCAGCCCGTATAGTCTAAGGCACCTGCCGGCAAGTGGGAGACGTGGGTTTGATTCCCACGGCTGCTGCACATTTTTCCTTCGCTCACCACAGTCTTTCCTGGTTGGCAAGATCACGATCTTACTAAAGGATACGAACTAATGTTAGTTACAAATATTTCTCTAATACAATGGTTAATTTTAGTGTACAAACTACTTTAGGCAGAATTGTCGCATCCGAAGTTTAATATTTCTGTTGTACCTACTTATTATTTGTATTATTTCCAGATTACAGGAAAATATTTTGATAAGTTTAGATAGTTTTAGTAAGCGAATCTAATACACAAAATGAACAACTGTGTTCCTGCTAATAACAATAATAATTGTTGGTTACATTGGCGCACACGAACGTCGAGGAGGAAATCGGCATGTTTCGATCACCTAGTAACAGACTATAAAGTAACCAAAACAGAATATTTTTCACTTTTGAAAGTACAAATTTAGATAATTAGTTTTCCGATATCAGGATGACTCGAGTTTCCTATTTGACATTTTACTTGTACATGGAGATCTTTGTAACTGGATATCCAGTTGCAATCTATTACGTTGAGCAAGTCCGGTCATGTGGATCGGATATCCAGTGTAACTCCCGATCTGTACTAGTAATCAGTGCAGGATCAATCATATTAAATCACAAGCCCAGAAGTGTAGTTAATAACAAATACGAATTCTCAATGTGTTCTCTGCAACGCAATGCTAGGTTCGGATCTTATACCGTATCATTTCGATTTTATCTGAATTTTAATTGATGACTTGATGAGACATGTACTTGTTGAAATCTCAACACAAAATTATAAATGAGTATTGAAACACACTTTCGGTTTCTAGATAATTTATTTGCGGGGCATTACTATACGTCTGTCGGTACGTAGTACTTTAATCAGTTATATGAATAAGTTGAGTGTTAAGAAAATTTTGACTAAATTTTGAATACAATTTTTAAACGAAAATATAGATTATTATGGTACATTGTTTAACTCTAAACACAGACTACCCCGACTCTGTCTGTCTGTGTGTCTGGGATTCATATTAATTTTTATTAGACACGTATTCTCTGAAATTGCTGGACGGATTATTGTCAAATTTTGTATGTATATTAGAAATATCATGAGATAATTAAACGCTAACCAAAATTTGGCTGATCATCCCCACCAACAATTTGATGACGTCATCTCAATGCATTGTGCTTTAAAATGATTTGAATGTCACACAAAAATATACTTCTATACTCGTAGTGTACGAATCCGCCTCCAGTTTTTTTGCTCAATGTTCAGATTTACGCAAAAACATCTACAAGTTATAACAACGTTATATTGCCAACATGAGGTACAAGGTTTCGCAGCGTAGGGTATTTTTAGGGGAACGGCGACCTTCAGTTATGGGTTCGATGCTGAACTTGACTTTTTCCTTCTTTTTTCTTGCATTGATAATAATGGATTGTGACTAGTTTTTTGGGGGGTATGACTAGTTTTATCCATGATGATGGCGTTATCACAAATTTTTTATTGGCCAAATTAAGAACGAGTCACCCCATTTCTTGACGTCTTCATATAATAACGATAAAATAAGAATTATAATATTTAGAACATTTTGTTCAATTGCGGTTTAATTAATAATTTTAATCTTTTGTTTTGAGAAGATAAACTCATTCAAACCAAACTAATTTCTACGTAGCACTCTCTTGACCATCAGATTGCTATTATCTAGTGATGAAGAATATTTTATACCGTAAGTTATATGCTGCGGGGGTGGTAATTATGCCGCTGGTTTTTACTTTAGGCAGATTATCACAAAAGGAAAATCGTAAAATCAAATTTTATAATTTTTTTAAAGAGTTGGATTTGTGGAATTATATTTGTGTAAGGGAAGTTCTGTCGAAATAGCCTTCGACCAATTTTTAAAAATGAACATTGGAGCTAAGCATATGGTCTGTGCTCAGAGTTAAAAAAATGTTCTTGTATTAATATGTGTGTAATTAATATTGCAAATCTTGAGTTGACAAGCAGTAATTTGTCGTTATAGAGTTACAATAAGCAAGTGCGTAAATTTGGCAAAGAATTTTTTTACTGTGAATTTAAATCAGATAAATTATCTTACTCATGGCGCAAATTTTTGAAGATGTAGTAATCATATAGGTATTAAATATACTTAGGTCAACTGAAAAGTCTATCAAAAGCAATTTTCAAATACAGAAACGAGAACATATAATTGCACAAGTATACAGCGAGACAATTAAAAACCTAATGACCTTCAAAAAATCACTGTAAAAATGTACGTTTAATAAAGTTAACCTATTTTAGGAATTGAACATTTTCAGTATCTTTACTAAATTTTATGCAAGGATTTAGATGATGACTTCAACAGCACTTATAAAACTATTGCTTATTGTACTATTTAATAAGTTTATATTGTTTTAATTCTATGGGAACAAGATAATACTGCATATCTTAACATTGTATGTGAAATTATAAATAAAAAAATACCCTAAAATTATCTAAACAGAACTTCCTTAACCACGAAGGCATAATTAGTTTAACAAGTCCAGCTTCTACTTCCCAAGGGTAAGCTAAGGAAGCATTGTAATCGAGTCTATCAGGCGACTGGCTACTTTTATGTTTTCTGAACGTTTCATTTCCCCTAAAGAATGAAAACATAGGTTGCACGTTTGCCGTCTGTACTCGTCTGTGTCCATTTTTATAAGACAGATAATCTTTTAAACTACCTATTGTTGTCAAATGTGCGTATATTTCGAATATCGTGTAGATGATAAAACGCTGACAAAAATCTGTCTGATCATCCCCACCACCAATGCGATGACACCATCCTTAAAATTTATAATAGTAAATGTTATTTAAATTTTATAAAATAACATAGTCCTCCACTTATACTTTATTAATCTGTGTTGAGTTTTCACCCTAACCATCCAGATTTTTGTAAAAAAAATCAAAATTTTTTAACAACACTTTACAATTTAACGTTGAAATTGCAAAACTGATTGCTCTGAACCCTTGCAAACGTTTTAAGGTTGTCGGAAATATGGTCAACCGTTAAAAATCAATTATCCGTATACGATCCTCGTAAAAACTGATGACGTTCTCAAAATTTTGCCAACTAGATCCTATCAAAACTGAGCAAAATATGGTGAGTTTATACTTGTGATTTACCATTCCATTCATATTTGTTAGAATTTGTTATAAGTAGGTACATGGTGACTTTTCTGAATGAGTCAAATTATTTTATCAGAAACTGCAAAACCGAATGCATTGAAATATTGCAGTTACTATATAAAACATGCGTTTACGTTTAAGTGATGTAAGTTATAAAAACAAAATTCGCAACAATTTTTTCAACGGAAACGAAAGAAACCCGGACGAAAAAATTGAGCATTAACACCAGTAACACGCATTAATGGCTCCACGTATCATGCCACAATACGCGTTCAGTCGGAAAAGCGCTGCCGACACAAATTCGTTGTAATGTAATTTCTCTGGATACATTTATAACGAATAAAACCCTTTAAAACACGCTACAGTTGTAATGTGGCTGATGAAGTGTTAAACTTTTGTAATTAAAAAGACCTAAAAATACACCTCCTTTAAATTTTATTTATTAACTTAAAAGGAAAAGAAAATAAGGCAGCGACAATTGAGGATCTATCTTTATCTATTCTTAGACATTTTTGCAGGTGAGTTGTGATTTAAACACCGTGAGAATTTTTCCCGTATTAACTATCTGCTAAAGTTGTAATGAAATGGTGGTTTTGTTACTTTTCTCCTGAGAACGTAGGCGTACTGAATTTAGAGGAAAGTTTTATATACATTATTTTCCTTTGTGATAATAGAGCTGGATTTAGAATTGTTAGATGAAATTAAAAAAATTGGTCGAAAGTTGTTTCGACAGAACTTCCGTCGCTCCTGAAGTACAATGAAACAGCTGCAGCATTTTCGAGTTTCTCTTTAAACAATTTTGTGGTGACATCATCAACATTTTTGTAAGGACACGTATGTCAACTTGGATTGGTGCAGTGTTAATATTTAAAATAACAGTACTGTATTCCCAAAATTTTCTGGGAAAATGAAGTGAGTCGTTCCTGATTTAATAAATTTTATTCGACAAAATTATGAAATGAGGTCATCAGGTTTTTGGGGGGAATAAACAGATGTATTTTGATTAACAATTTACCATGCTTAAAATAACTTTAAAACGTCTGCAAAATTTCAAAGTATTCAGTTTTGCAATTCTTGATGTATTCAATAAAATAAATTGACTGATTTATTCGTTGTTTTCAGTCAACCTGTATAAGCAAATTTAAAACATATAAACGAAATGATTAATTACAAGTACAGACTGATCATATTTTGCGCATTTTAGATAGGATAAATTTTTTGGAGGGGATAAGCGGATTTTTTAAAAATTTATTATGCTCTTCATAACTTTAAAACTTCTGCAAGATTTCAAAGCATTCGGTTTGGCAGACTCAAAATTAAATTGCAAAATGTTGCTTTGTAATTTTGATTTTTTTTATTTTCGTTTCGGGTAAAACTCAACACGGACGCATAAACTACATGTGTAGGATTATGTTATTTGAAGTGACGTGATCACATTATTGGTGGGGATGATTAGACAAATTTTGGTAAGCGTTTTTCCATCTACATGATATTTCTAATTTAAATACATAATTTAACAACAATCGGCCTAGTACTTTCAGAGATTATCTGTTTAATAAAAACCAGACTGACAGACGCTAGACGGCCAGACAGACGGAAACGGGAGACCTATTTCTTCATCTTCTAGGGGTCATGAAAGGTCGGGAAACCGTAAAATTAGAAAGTCGACCGACGGACTCAATTACAATAGGTACTTCCGTCGCTTACGCTCAGGAAGTAATAAAAAATCATGTTAAAACATGTAACAGATCGAATCTATTTTAGTTTGATTTGTCAACAGTACCATCAATGCTTTAACTGACAAGAGTCGCAGAAGAATTTGGTTCATATAAATATCGTTGAATGTAATTTTATTTCCGCATATTAATAAAAAAATTCTCTTTTCCACTTTTTCATTATTTTGTGCTGATCTTTCATTGTAGCAACAAATGTCGCTGCTTATTTCTTGAGAGTAATTTTAAAAGTTCGCTTTTGAGAACATTTTGGTATCGGAAGGAAGTTCTGGTGGGTGGTGACTCTTTATGCAATATGCATATATTCACATACCAAGCCCTGCGTGAAAATGATTAATACAATTTTAGGATTAAGTAAATAAATAATAGTTATTTATGTATTGAGGGCATAATTAGAGATTAGGGCGCGAGGGAATGTTTAAAGCCCGAGGGCCACAATCGACAATTATGCATGTGGTACATACAAAATTGTATTCGATTTTAGTTTCTAAAGGTACGTGTTCACTGGAGAGCAACTCTCACGAGAGTTCTGATTTTAATTTTATACCATCCTTAATCTTAAGTTGTCATTTCAAATTTCAGAGGTCTATTATTGCAACGAATTCAGTTATTACGAAAAAAATACACGTAAAACAGTCTTGTGGGAGATCACTGTCGCACTTCGAAATGAGATCGTATTGTGGGAGTCACTCAGAAACTCGGAGAAACCAGGTAAAAACGATACGCTGGCCCGGCAATTATTTCTCGCAAGCGCCCTCTCAAGTGGACACGTACCTTAATCGTTATTTGTACAATTAGTTTTGAAATTTATACTTTTTTTTACGAATTTGCAATTTGACTAACGAGTGCGAAGCCCGAGTTAATCAATTAGCTGAGTGAAAAGCAGACACTTTCAAAACGTGTTGTACACGAAATTTTTTTGCATAATGATCCTCACAAACTCAAAGTAAAAATATTTTTTCATTGACATTTCGCGATTTTACTGTCACTAAAAATTGTTGCTATTATTCTTAGAAAAACAATTGTAGGTAATAAGACTAAACGCCAGGGAGACGCATTTGTTTTTTACAAACATTAATCATTTTGTGGTGCATTTGAGTGCATGAGTTATGAAGTTAATTTCGAGGAAAAAATGGTAGATACTCCTCGTCACGTTAAAAATCTTACGAATGCGACTTAAATGATCTATAACCTTTGCCATTTCTAGATCGTAAATTTGGCAACGTTCATATTCAGACAATTTTCTAACTAAAAGCCGTTGTCAATCAACCGAAAACTGTTAGCAATTGCTAAACTTTAGGCAAAATCAACAGGTGATGTTTCAATAGAAATGGCAAGGACTATAGTCCCACCTTTTGGTGGGACCGTTAGCAAACACTGTTAATAAAATTCTTAAAAAGTATAAATAGTGAAAAAAACTAAAAATAGTGAAAAAAGCAATACTTTCCATACGAGTTTTTGACAAGAAAAGTCCGATAATTTGTTCACTATGCAAAAAATATTTTTGTAAAATTCGGTTGTTAATTGTTCAAGTTTTCCACATTCATTTGGGTTTGGAAAAGTGAAATTTTTCCTAACTAGAGTGGAAAAATGAAACAAAATAAAATCAAAATCTAATTTTTACATATGTTAACTACAAAATTAGAATAATTTCTAATTAAATTAACAGGTGAATTATCGTTCGCATCGAAGACATTTCCATCATGTTCTTGTAGTGATACTTCTGATACCTTCTTAAATGTTTCACCAGTTCTCGAACTCCTTGTACGCGTTTTTATATCTTTCCTTTGATTTCTCGGGCAATAGTGAATTGGGTGCCAATGTGGCTCATTGTTCAATATCAAAAGACACTGATGCATCATCATCTTCCAACATTTTTACCGCAGGAAACACCCAAAACTTTTCAAACGTTAAAAAATTACAAAATTTTCCGTTGTTTGTTTGTATTTTCCATGACAACAAATTTATTGCAATTGAAAGGGACTTGATATTAACGAAATATAGAGTATTTCCGGCAAGATTGTGTGAATTATTAATATTATTATTATTATTATTATTATTAATAAAAGATAAAGGGCAGAGGGCAAGCCCTGTTATGCCCACGGAACTGTACAATTATAACAATATGTGAACAATCTATAAATTGTGTGAATACTACGTTGTTTATTTGTTAAATAATTGGATTTTCAAAATGCAAACTGAAGAAGCGGAAAACGTTTATTCAAAAGAAATTTTAGATGAATAGGAGAATTTGAAGTCGGCCAGGGAATGAAGAAACATTATTTTCCCAACTTTAATAAAAATGTTGAATATCGAAGTTTGTTTGAATAATTGGGTAATTAATGTAAATGAATAATCAATCGTTGCAATTTTTGAGTGATTTGTGCCATAAAGGTCAATTTATGCCCGCATTTGGGTGCTTATAAACATTTGAACGAATGTTACTTCTCATGCATCTTTAGCTATCGCAGCTTTTTCCGTATTTGTTGAAGGTTAAACACATGTTATATACAGGCGATTTCTTCATTAATTTTGTTCTAGCTGTAGACAGATAAAACGTATCTGTACTCTGTATTTTCCAATCGCGCGACATTCTTAACATACGTATAAATTTGGCAGTAATCAGTTCGGCAGTGTCGAAGATTATCTGACTTATAAAAATCAACATATAGGGAGACGACAGACAGAGGACAGACAGACGGAAACGGGAGACCTGTTTTTTCATACTCTAGGAGTTATGAAATGTCGAGAAAACATGAAAGTGGTCATATGCCGGATTTGCCTTAGCTTAAGCTTGGAAAGTAAAAATTGAAAATTTTAATGTAAAAATGTGTTTCAGGTATACGCGGCAATCTAAAGTTTACAGATCTAAATATTATTTGTTACAGTATTACATAATTATTATAGGAGTAGCTTACAATATTTCTAATATTTGATATATACACCTCCACTCTCGACTAGATTCCAATCTTCTCATTAGTGAAATCGTACTTATTATTTTGAGCAGATTGCATCAGTGTTTTGTGTTTTTTGTGGTAAGAAGATATTTCTAATACAAAAAAAAATCAAATAAGTTTCAAGATTATACCAACGTGTTCAGAACTCATATTACAGGTTATATTATATTTCATAAGAACAGCAAATATAATTCTACTGTAAACTGTTTTGTAGTCTGTGATGTCCAAATATTATCAGGAAAGCAACGTCTTATGCTGTACAGCTTTCTTGCGGTTATTTTAAGAGTGTGAATATAACATCCAATTAACCGTTTTCCAAGGGTCGGATATCTCACTTACGGATCTTGTCAATATGTACAAAGTCCTTTAGAATCAACCTTATTTAAATTAGTAATTATTTTGTGGGAGAGTTTGATAATTATAGCAAGATTATACAGAATAGTTAATCTAAGGGAGGTTAAAGTGGATTAACGGCTCGATGTGAACAATATAGGCGGTTTGAGCAAAAACATGTTTTGTGGAAGCAAAACAGGGAAAAGGGTGCAAGCACCCCTTTGCTTTAGGCGATTGGAGTTGATTAAATTTTCCTGATTTGGAAACATTTCCGGACATCTTCGGATCGCTTAAAAAAACCTGTAGAATTTTGATTAGTTTAGTTCGAACAGATTTGCATCGGCCTGACCGTTGTTTTCGAAACGTTGTGTTTTGCATTGCAAATGTTGCCATAAATTGGCACTTTGTTAATAATAGCTTCTAGTCTGTGATGATACTTTTTGTCGTGTTTCAGAAGCGTCAGATACCATATGTTCTTTTGAAAATTTGTGTAATTTTGTAGTTAAATATTAATTTTAGGTTGCAGCAGAAGCGATGTAATTTACATTCCATGTGATTATCATTGAAACAAAGTTATGACTAATTATTATTATTATTTACATAAATGGTAGCTTGTGAGTTATCGACCAAACAGCAACTTCTTGACAACACTTTTAGTTAATAAATAATTCAAATGCAAGGTAGAACATAACTATTTATACTGGTATTGGAAACTTGGTTTTCTAATTTATGTAATGCAATTTCACTGAAAACAAACATCGTTTAAAGTTGTTCACATGCCATCACATCGAATCTTCAGTTAGAGTGCACGTTTAGAACAACCAAATTTCTTCTTTTTTTCTCGGTATCTACTTGTACACAGGTATACCCGTGTGTATTATGAACCGCTATAGAATCGAGATCATTTTCAGTACTTCTTTTGGAATATTACGGAGGACATCGTTTATAATGTTTCCTTATTAATGTCCAATGATTTGGTATAAAATTATACTAGTCTCCGACTTCGTTTGAGTTCTCGTTCTATAGCAACAGCATCCCTTATGTTCGATAAAAATAATCAGTATAGTAACATTGATATTAAATAATGCAGAAAGATTCAAAAAGTGTTTGATCCATATAGTGGGCCGGTATTTGGACGAGGTCCGTTCTTAAGGTTAAGGGTAGCCGTAATGTAAACCTGATGGTAGGAGGTACAAAATTTAACCACTTTATCTGATATGAAATGAGGACAGTAGATATAGTTATTCGGAATAGAATGACATGTCTGAGGAGAACATCAGTCTGGCAGCAGCTAGTGTTGGGAGTCGAGGCTCAGGAACCACAACGGATACAACCCGAAACAGCTGCTGTGCAAGGAACATCTTCACTAGGCTAGGAACCATAGTTTGGCTCTATAACCAAGCGAGACTGCTGTGGTACGATCGCGCGGTAATGGATTCGAGCAACCATAAGTGCAGAAGGCAAGTTATTCCAACGCGAGCTGAAGTTTTAAACACGAGCCGTTATAGCGACGAGTATCTGAATGAACAAACGTTGGCATCGTCTTCTGCCCTTATTTACATTAATTTAGATTTTAAACAATAAAAACTGCAAACAGGTTACACTTGGGGACTTTTTTTTGGTAAAATAGTTATCGTTGGTGTCAATGGCCATTGACATGGCGTCCAATTTTAACAAATGAATAAACGTTTATTGTTAACTCTTATGCAAGTTTTTAGCAGAAAATTGAAAATTTTGTAGGATATACCTAGGTAAAAACAAAATGTTGCTAATAACATAAACTGTAGGTGATCTCAAATAAAAACAGACCAGAGACACCCCTGATTTGGTTCCATCGGCAACAAACGATATGGTGCCAGCCGAATCAAAAACGGTGTATGAAAAAGAATGTGGTAAATTCATGTTTTTTTGCTAAGAGAAAATGTAGGTAGTAATTGTATCCGAAAATTTCATATTTCAATATTTTAAACAAGAATTACAAAAGCTCCACTTTGTGGAAAATTTACTCCAATCTACGCCTAATGTTAAATCTTGAAAAAAAGTTGACATTTCTAAATTTAATAAACTGCAAGCCCCGCTAAAAAACCGAAAAGTCCAAAATATTGGAACACCAAGAAATCAACAAATTCATCACCGAGATACCTAACTGAGATTTTCTTGCCATAAATGTGAGTGAATTAGCCTTCTAAAAATGCATTAGATTAACAGAATTTTCAAGTTGCACTAATAATGGGTTATTGTATGGCATGCAGGCGTAAAGAAATAACAGATATGAAAATTGACGATCTAGACATTAAAACTGATTCAATTTTTGTCTCTGTACCAAAAACGAAAACAAATAATTCAAGGTTATTTGCCGTAATAAATCCGGTTTGGATAAACTTAATCACCAACTATATTATTAGTCTAATAAGACCTACACACATAAGCTCCCGAAAATTAGAGACATGCCGATGGTTATATTGCTAAATATTTGAATTAGAAAATCTTGAACATTTCTCTGTCTAGTGTTTCAGGGGGTTGCCCGCTCGCAGCTGGCAAATGTTGGAGGCGACCTAATCACCCTTAAATGACAGGGGGGGTGGAAAAGTTCTGATTCTGAAGGGTACGTAGAAGCTGCAAAGAAGAAGAGACTTGAAGTGGCAGAACTTTTATCCGATCCCGAACCTAAAGCTGGCTCATCCACTAATGATAAAAAAAAATCTCATGCTATTCTCCACTAATCGGGAAAATCTTCAAGTGGTGAATCTTGATTTATAATTTTGTTTGTAGTTACTGCTGGAGTTATTAGTTGTGTTATGCCTAATTTTAAAAATAGTTAATTGGACATATGTCTTTATTTGGTCAAATGAAAGAAGAGATGAACAGCCGATAAACCCGATAACTGTTTAAAGTGTCATCTGGTGGCGAAGAAAGGCTATCGTACCAGTTAAACAAAACCGAAAATTAAATTGGAACAGAGTCTCTTACTATATGAATTTGCGTGGTGGAAACTGCCATTCTAACGTCAAAACAGAGAAATGAATATAGAGATCAGGAGATACTTCTATTTTGCAATCCAAGGATAGTGGCTGTAGGCAGAAAATACATAATCTTTAGAAACAACAAATTCCACAATCACAATAAATAATCGAACAAAGACTAATAGACCTAAAGCGCTTTATTATAGCGAAAAATCTGTTAAGTGAAGTGGAACTGTAACTAATTAAAACACGTTAGTAGGCAAGCAGAAACAAATGGGCATATATATAATTAGCAATTGCTAGCTCTTCAGAAAAATCATAGAAACGGTGTTCACGGCTAAGGAAAGACGAAAGATGTTTTCTCTTTTTTTTCTCGTCTGTACAAGTACCAAGCGTTTATGCGCATGCACACAATATAGACGCGGGTAGATTGAACTTGAAAATAACATCGTCGTGATTAAAAGCAATGTTGACTAGAAAGATAATAATCTCCATTATAGATTCTGCGACGTAATTTCTGAACACATATGATATAAGGGATAAAAAATTCATGGACGATAAATTTTGTTATATTTATTATTGAGAACAAATTAAATGCACAGTTTTATTTTTAAACGCTCTGTGTTTTTGTTCGGCAAAAATGATAAATGCTAAGTCATAGAATAAATGGTCAGTTAAAAAATAAATTCTCAGCAAAAATAATATATGTTTGGTGAAATAATAGCTGCCCAATTAAATTAATAACTGTCGGTTAAATAAGGAATGTTTAGTAACAACCCTACTTGATAAGTATAAAAATTGTAAATGTTGATGAAATAAATACATGCTCAGTATTTTTACAAATACCACCTAATTTCCTTTGACGTATAGAAATTACACTATCTTAAATGCGGGCATTAGTTACTGTTTAATAAATTTTCTTTCATAATGCTAATTATTATTAAACACAAATAGGTATAGTTTTGGAAATTTCATTGTACCCTATAAAATTTTATTAGTAATAACGAGACGGGCAGTAGTACAATAGTAGGAGATATTTACAACTTAAAGTTGTCGCGTGCCGGTAATCTCCAGATGGAAGAAAGCGGAATAATCCAGGTCTGGACACGGCCCATCGTTACTCACGAACGAAAATGAGCATTATTTTATTAATTCAACTACCTGCTAAATGTTTTCCGACAAATTCGGGTGAATTGGTGTGAGCCATAAATATTTCTTACCATTGTACTACTGTCCGTTGCGGTATTGTCAATAAAATTTTATAGGGTTGAATGAAATTTCCAAAACTATACCTACTTAATATCTAATCTGTAGATACTGCAAAAAGCAGAGGCTTTGCTAGGCTTACCTTAGTTTTTTGGTTATACCAACTTATTTTCAAATGTCATCCTTTGTTGTGATTCAGATTAACTTCAAGTTGGAAAAAATGTGGGTAAGGGACTTAATTAAATTCAAAATATTTTATACAAGCGACATCAAGAAGTGGTGAAACCTACCCCACCTACTTTGCAAAATGAAGAAAGAGTGCGTTTATTATTTTAAACTGAATATCGAAAATTGTGCAATAAATTAAAAAATACTGTGCAATTTTAACTGATCACGACTCATTTTATAACTGTGCAAATTACATTTATTTATAAATCAATTTCTTTTTTAAACTGTGTGAAAATTCGTTAAATACTGATCATAAATTTTTTTTTCTGAGCAGATCTCAAATAAATACCGGGCGTTTTATTACTACCCTTTATTATTTACAATCAAAAAATTACAAGTACTATAATTATAAGTAATATTTACAACATATTTTTTTTTATAATACGAGTAGTTATGATAATATACAATTACATTTTTTTAATTTACTGATTCTTGAAGAGAATTAATTTGGTGTATTTTTGCCACACACTGTTTTCACCACTGGTTGCCATTCTGGATTTCTGGCTTCGTGGAACATTCTGGTGTTCACATGTGTTTCAATTATTCTTTTACGTAAGTCAATTATGTGGTCACCAGAATGTCCATCTGTGACACAATTTTGAAAAGGAACACAGTTATTGAAAATATCTTCATAAAGTTGCATCCTTTTGGGAGGAAACGGTTATGTGTTCCTCGCAATTTTCTAATTGCCATTTCAATGTTTTGGCTAATTAAGATAACGTCTTCAGATGGGGCTATATATAGCCCCCTGTTTTTTAACTGTGTCAACAGTGACACCATTTCTGCTTTTTGTACATATTCTTTGCAGACGTGAGATTCTTTGACACCTTATTGGCAACAAATCCAGCCATGTATTTTACAATGTTGTCGTCTACAAATGGTGTCAACTCGCAAGAACTATGTACTTCATCACTATGCAAATGACTACTTGTTCCTGGATATGTATCACTCGCTGCATCCTTTTTTCGTCTAGATGACACATGCAAAATATTTATGTCATTGATTGGCAATTCCCATTTTCGATCTCTTTGATTTCATGTCTAACAATTAGACAAGCGTTTTAATTTTCTCAAATAAATTAAACATATTGTTCAAATTAATAATTAGCCCTAAAAAGCCAGTTTTACGCCCTATTCGCAATATGGGCTTTGAATCAATATCTTTCACATTTGACAGGTAGTTTTCAAATCTAATTGCTTCTTCTTTCAGGCTTTCAAAATTACTAATACTAAGGGGGGCCTTGTATATACTTTTTCCTTTACTAAATAAATGTTTACCATTTAACATGTCTGTTATATTGTTAATTAGTAAACAAAAACGAGCGGTTGTACCGCACCACTGAATCTCTCATTCGTTACTGCATCATTGAGACATTCCACGAATTGTAACGAATTGTATACACTGTCACTGAATGTTTGCATAGCCAGTTTTACATTCATTTTAGTATCTTCATAATAAACGTGTTTGTTTGTCAACTTGTTCGCTGCCTTAAGTCCCTGTTGTGCTTGGTACTCAGAGGTTTTCTATATGCTGCCACTCGATGGACCCACCGACCTCATTTAATAAAACTTTTTTGTCTCCAAGTGTATTTCTCACAAGTTTAACCATGTGGGATAGGTCAAAGAAGGCCCATATGTAAATTCAGCGCCTAAATGGGTACACATATTTATGTTACTAGGCGCACCATCAAATGTCAATGAAAACACTTTAGCACCTACTTACATCATGTAACAGTTGCAATGCCCGTATCAATGAATTTGCTCTTTCTATTCCACTTAACCCCCTGATTAGAAAATATCCTATGGGTACTTTCCAGCTCTCATTCAGGGCAACTACTTTTGGCTATTAGACATATGCAAATGAGGAACAGGACAATGAAAACAACAAAAAAGAAGAAAAAATTACTGTACACAATGGACATCGTGATGACCAAAAGGTAACGAGCATCACAAAAATGAGAAAGCTGATGAGGAAGAATTTTAGGAAACCTATAAATGGAACAAATTTGTATCTACAGGAACAGGTCCACATTTAAGGACAAAATTACGAAAACTTAAGCTAAACATAAAATTAGCTACATTATAAAAAAGTCAAGAAAATAATAATAAAAGATCTGCAAGTAACAAAAACTATGAAGGAATTACAAACCAAACGCATCAAAGAAGCGGTTGATCCGAAACCAAAAGTTACTTTATAATACATTGAACAACCAAGTTTTAAAAGAAGTAGAAGACATACCAAAAAAATCAGACATAAAGAAATATTGGGGCAGTCTTTGTACATAGAGTAACGAATTAAAACTTAATGAAACTGACCAAAAAAAAGATCATAATAAAAAAACATTAGAAGGGATACTTGAAAACAAGTCACACAGAAAAAGGTCCAAGATGTGTCAAAAAACTCTTAAGAACTGGAAAGCTGCAGGACCTGACTCAATACAAAATTATTGGTGGAAATATCTGACGATTTTAAGCTAATTAACGAATTATTAGAAGACCCACGAAAAACATCTAGTTTTTAAATAAAAGGAAGCACATACCGGGTATAGAATCGTTTTTGGAATATAGGGATTTCACATGTAATACCTAATAGAAACTTGGAAATATTGGCTCCCTTAATTAATTTAGAGCAAAACATTACATACAAAATTTGTATAGAATAAAAAAACTACATCTACAGCCTTTTTTCTTCATTTTGTAACACCTTGTGGTATTGAAATAAAAAGAAAAAAGAACCTGCGATTTGTGATAATTGATAAAATAATACTATATATATATATATATACGTATCCAACCGTCGTTACCAAACCCGACATATTAAACAGACGTTACCAAGCCCGGCTGTTTTTCCGAGTATAATATAATAAATTTAATGGTTTTTGCAATAACAAACTTAAAAAAAAGTAGAGGGGTAAAATTATTCCTTGAAAAAAGTTAACACCATATTCATCCGACGTTACCAGACCCACTATGTCCAACAGCTTTCTCAGTCCCATTTCAGTATAAATAACACAGTTAACCGACGTTATCAATCCCGACATTGTTGCCACATTAAATTTATAGAAAATCGCTTCACATTGTATTGATCTGTAAAATTTCTTGTGTATCTTTTGTGTGTCACAAAAGAAAATAAGGAAAACCAAAAATATATCTTATCTGCCTGTCTTTTTGACGCCATGAGTGCCATGACAAACGGATAACTCATTAATAAAATAAACGCCAAGACGATTTTTTTATTAACAGATATGCAAGTTTGATAGACATTAGTAACATTTTCTTTTTACTAGTTGTACATGTCTATCGAGTTAGTTCAACCAAAATTTGGACACCTATTCCCACCTAAAATTTTAAGAAAATTTATAAAATAACATAATTTTACACTTGCGATTTATTAATGCAATTTTTATTTGACCTTAGGCTTACAGATTTGTAAAAAAAATGATATGTTATCTAAGCTTTTCTTACACATAACATAAATCACAAATTAAGATTTTTTAATATTAACATCCTAAAAAAATCGAAATTTTTACCACAAAATGGTACAATATGTGTTAGAAACTTTAAGATTGATTTAGAGATCTAAAATTGCATATTCTTTAAGAGTAACTTTAATATTTCAAATTATTAATTAAAAAATTTAAGAACGCTAAACTAGTATTAAAAAGACCCTCTTCAAAATAGTTACAATGCTCCATAGCAATCATTTAATCAATACTTGTTAATAAGGGTGATTAATAATCGCCTATTAACAAACGAGTTGGTTGCAATACTTCTCCGGTGATTGCAATTTCATACACGAAACTGCTAAAAATCAGTTCCAAATTTCATGATATTTATAACATTTAAATAAAAAATTTCACATCAAGTGCGCGGGGGTATATCTGATTGCTGTATTAACCCATTAATATATAAATCGTTTATTAATAGCCGTAATTAGTGAATGATTTCGAGACAGAATCACCAAAAAATGTTGTAAGCCTAGCTGGCAGCTTTAGAAGCACAACAAAATTCTCTATAATTTTCTGCAATTTTAAGCTTGTCTCTGTCTATATTGTTAAATAGAAAAAAATAATTTCATGAATTGTCGGTAATCTTAGTGTCAAAACTCAATGCATAAAACGTTTGCAAATTTACAGGCCCTCGAAGGATCTCGATCCCTTAATAATACTTAGCGTGGCAAACGCTACAATGAAATTAGTACATGTGAAGTCCATGTGTCATTTTTAGTTTTCGTGTAGATATTTTGTCTGAACCATATGAATTCTGCAAAATAATCCTTATGCTTGCTGAGGCACATTTTAAGACTTTCATCTTTCTCTAGATTGTCTGTCATCTAAGTATACCGGGTGTCCCACGTAACACTTTCGGGCACAATAACTCTGGTATTTTTGAACGGATGTTATGAACTTTGAAATGTAGGTATTTTGATAGATGAGGATTAATATGAACCGGTGAGAATAATCATTATCTTGAAAAAGTAAATTTTCCATGCCTTAATTTAATTTTGAAATAATTAACTTTAATTAATTTGCATCACTTGATTAAACATGAAAAATAAATACTGTATGCAAAATTTCATCTCCGAAATACGTCTGGTTAGCCAAACCGATAAATTATTGCGAAAATAATTCCAAAAATTATTAAAGGATAGGTTACTATGGAACAAGAAACTGCTATCCTCGCATTTTGGACACCCTTGCGGGAATTTGATACCTGTTTGCCAAGCGTTATTTTTTGAATTTTAAGAAAATACTAATTTTCAGTCATTAATTTTTTTGAGACAGTTGTATAACCAAATCTAAAAAATATTAATGCAGTGATAAATCACAAGTATAAAGTCATCATATTTTGCATATTTAAGATAGGATTTATTTAGCAAAATTTTGAGGTGATGTCATCAATTGTTTTTTAGGGTGGATGAGCAAATACATTCTGATCAAAGATTTACTATGTTTATGATAATCTTAAACATCTCCATGATTTTAAAACATTCGGTTTTGCAGTTCCTGATTAAATTAATAAAATAAATCACGCATTCAATAATTTTTTTGTGTCATCCTGTTTATGCAAATTCAAAAAATGTGAATAAAATTTATACCGCAAAATTTTGATGTTTCATAATTTTGATTTTTTTCCAAAATTCTGCACTTTTCGGATAAAACTCAATACGAAGTCATAAACTACATGTGTAGGACTATGTTATTTCATACAATTTAAAACCCATTTACTATGTGCAATTTTAAAGTGACGTCATCACATTGTTGGTGAGGACGATTAGACAAATTTTGGTTAGCGTTTTACCATCTACATGATATTCCTAATATACTCGTAAATACAAAATTTGACAACAATCGCCCCGTACTTTCGGAGATTATCTGCCTAATAAAAATCCAGGTCTGCAGACAGACGGACAGACGGAAATGGGAGACCTATTTCTTCGTCCTGTAGGGGTAATGAAAGGTCGAGAAAACGTAGAAGTAGAGAGTCGGCCGATGGACTTGATTACAATACTTCCTTTACTTACGCTCAGTAAGTAAAAAATTAACTAAATGCGAAATTCTAACGAACAGAAATAAATAAAACATTTGCCGACAAATATATTCATTAAAAAAAAATTGAATAAAAACTAAATGTTGCTTTAAAAAGATTGTTGTCGAAATCTACCAATAGATGTACAAATTAGATGTAGTTAAAAAATGATTTCTGTCAATTAATATTAAGTGAGAATCAATTAATTTAGAATATAATCAAGTTCCTATCTTCAAATAAAAATTAAGTAAAATATGGATACGTAGATCATTATAGCGAATTTGAAAATAAGAGAGGATTAAAAAAAAACTACACTTACAGAAGTATACAATTTTGCACTTTTCAAATTACATTCAGTTAAACGCTTTGGTGACCTAACCTGACCACGTTCATTATAACTATAAATGCTCATTCACAATGGGCATAAAGCATAAGGATGTCATAAGGATTAATGCATAAGAATTTATGTTTAGTGCTCTATTATGCTTCTATTCGTTTACAATGAGCATAATGCTTAGGACATCCTTATGCTTTATGCCTATTGTGAATGAGCACTTATGCTCATTGTGAACGAATACAACCATAGAGCACTAAACATAAATTAATATGCATTAATGCTTATGACACCTTATGCTTTATGCCCTTTGTGAATGAGCACTAAGGCATAATTATGCAAAATTTTGCGGAGTCGTTTTCTAATTTCTGAAATTAGGTAATTGTCAAATGTTGTATAATTTTTATATATTTTTCAAAAAATTGACATATATCGTCTACTAAATATAAATACAACGATCTGATTTAAAAAAAATAATTTTTAACTTTCATTTGTTTTTATCTACGACATAGAACTTTTGTTTTTTAAATGACACCAGACACTGAATATTTTTTTAAGATTCATGTAGAGATTTTTTCTAAATTTATTGATGTATCATAGTGTACATAATACGTTAATATTTTCAAATATTATATATCAATAATTTAATACATCATATTTGCAATAAAATGTCTTGAGTTAATAATGTTTTCGTGTAGAAGTTTAATTTTCAAATTTAAAACTCCTATACATTAATAAGTGTTATAAACCGTGTTAAACTTGCTATGTAACAAAAATTTTGGTACATTTTTCCGTCACAGTTACCTTGCTAAAAAAATTAAATTAATTTTTACCACAACTTTTTAACAAAATGCGAAACATGGTACATCAATGTATTCAGAAAAAAAAAATCACAAGAATTAAAAAAAATATCTAGGATGTCATTTAAAAAACAAAAGTTGAATGTCATAGGCAAAAAAAAGAAAGTTAAAAATCAGTTTTACAATTAAGATCGCAATACATTTAAAATGATTTAATTTGATCTATTCAAAAAAATAAGATAGCTACGGTCTCGGGCTTTTTTTTTTTTCGAACATATGGTATATTTAAACTAAAAAACCTTATCTTTGTTATTTTTATTAAACATAAGGCTGAATTATGTATTTAGTTAATTAGCATTTTACCCCCGTCTCCACGATAATCCTAAACTGTATCTATAATTTCAAAATAATCTGTATAGTATATAATTTTGGAAATTGTCTCTAACAAGAACGGCGGACAAATGACAATGAAAGACATAATTTTTCATATTCTAGGTCTAATAAGAGTTATGTAACATCGAGAAAACATGAAACTAGCCATTCCTCAAACGATTCATTGTAAAAATGCTTTATTAATTCAAATAACATATTTTTACTTAATGCAAGCAGTCAGATACAAGTAGAATAAGAAAAGCACTCATGATTTTCTTAAATACTGAACTGATCTGCTAGAATGCAGTGTTGCAGATTTACGGATCTGGTAACGTTGGTCCGATGTGGACGATTTTATGCAGGCAGATATTATATACAGCTAAGCGACACGACGCCCTCTGCAGAAAAGGGGAATGAACTATTTCTGTATAAAATTTGACGTTCAACAGTTTTACCAGACCCACTTTTTTATTTCAATTTTTAATTGTACTGGGCTCAAGAAGGCGATATACATGGTTAAACGTTATCAGACCCGAACCCGGGTCTGGTAACGTCTCAAAAGGTCTGGTAACGTTTACTAGATATAGCGAGTCGGGACTGTGTAAGCGGTATAACAACTATATATATATATATATATATGTATATACATGAAATGTGGCAGTTCATAAATTTCTCACGAATCACTAAATTTTATGTCTTTTGTTCTTGCAAAATTAATTGGGTAAAATGGTACTACGGCGAATAGTCAAGACGGGAAATTTCAGGAACTTTTGCAGCACTTTACCCAAACCGGCAAATTTCAGGACCATTAACAGTCCACAGAGTTATACAACAGTTTGAAATGCTAGGTTTTACCTACTCTAAACTGCTAACGGAATAATCCTGGTGCTACTTCCCTCGCCCCACCAGTATAGTCCAACAAATCCCTTTTCTTTGAAACATTATAAAATGCGAGGGCGTAAAGTTTCAAGGAGACGCGGTCCGCACAAATGCGTACAATATGGAGTATATTCAAACTAGATAACCAATGGGGAAAATGTATTCTCATTACACCCTTAACTTCAACTGTTTATGTTCATAATTCGAAAGAATTGGACTATTAGTACGATTCAGCATCAGCGGCGGTAGATCAAAGAATCTATTTGTGTTAAATAAAAATAAATTTGATTGATTTTGTCTTCTCAAAACAAAGGAGGGTATAATTAATTAGGTAGTCTACAATGCTACAACGAATATTATTTTGGGTAGTAGTTGTTATTATGACAATTATTATATTATTATTATTGAATATAGGCGAGCCTAATGTATGGTTACATTTTTGAGACTATCAATAAAAAAACAAAAAAAAGTTGAACATACACGGGGACCGAATTCGAATCCAAAAATTTCATTTGCAAATCTGGCGTGAGAATACTTATTCAATGAGACGTACTGGTCGAACTTCGTATCATGTATCTAAAGGACAGGAAGAATTAAACAATAAAAATTATAATAATAATAGAATCTTTTACTGCGTAACATGTTGAGCTGATGTCACAAACTTGTTGGTGGGAATGATTGGAAAACTTTTGGTTAGCGTTTACCATCTACAAAATTTGTCAAAAAACTTTATATTTTGCGAGCGGCGAGAGACACACGTCAGGCGGACGGAAATGGGGAACTTCATTCTTTAGCCATCATGAAACCTCGAAAAAAACATGAAAGGAGCCGTTAGACGGATGGACCCTATTAAAATATTTCCTTAGGCATCGCTTGTAAAGCAGAAATATAAAAAAAAATATGTGGTGGACAAAGAATTGTACCATCTTGACAACTACTCAGTGAGATTTAGTGAGTTTGTATACAGGGTGTTATTGAAAGGTACGTACAACAAAATGGACAGTTCTTCGCGAAGTCTAAGAAGTCGGAAAAACTTATTTTGTGTTATCAAAATTATAAGGGGAAAATTAACCCTTATCCAACCTTTTTAGACGCTACTGAAGGATAAATAGGTAAAATTAATCTATTTTAGTAAATCCTAGCAACTGTAACAATCAAACTTTTCTCAAGACTAAATGTTGCTATAGAAACGAAACATGATCTTTTTATCAGAGGCGTACAACGAATTTGGACATAAATTTTAATAATTTTTATCTGTAAAAGGAGAACACTTTTACCTGAACTTTTTTTAACTTTTAGCACCCATACTTCGAGACCAATTGCCGATTTTATTTTGTACGTACCTTTCAATAACAGGCTGTATTTGTCATATACAGTATGTATGTAATTTTTTAAATATTCTTGACGTATATTTTCTAAATCATAGGATTATATATATAGCAATTTTCCTTTGTTTTCTTGAAAAGGAAATCGTTTGAATTAATCAGTAATCCAGGATTTGATGATGTTAACGTTGCTAAACTGGTATTTAACACAATATTAATAATGTGAAGTGAAGAATTATAAAGATTACTTGTTAGTAATTATTTATCATTCTTTCAGACATTGTTTGTTTACATAATTATTTATTAGTTTGATTAATTAGTGTATATAGTCTAAAAAGGCAATCGTTCTCTCTGCGTGCTCAGTAAATCTCTATGCTCAGACAAATGATAACTTACTGTAACAACATCGTCAGACTTTGTTAATACCCTGTGGAACGAAAATGTTTCACTAAAAGAGCAAATCAAGGATGATTTGGCTATTTGGAACCTTCCGATTCTTAAGTTGCAATTTGTCAACGTTTATTAATGTGATATATGCCAAAGTGCATATACTTATTTGCTGGTAAGTGGCGCATTTGCGTAGATTTAAAATGAAGTCTCGGCTTCGTTTAAATTGTATCCCATGCGATAAATTTTTGCGTAAATACGCCTATAAATAGATGCGGAACTCCCTTCCGTATGAAGATAAAGCGTGCCAGCGACCTGTCTAAGAAGTTTGTTTCCATAAAGTGAAACTCTCCAGCGACTTTTGACTTGGTAGATAATCAAGAAGAACACGCTGCCAGTTTGGCTTGTAGACTGTATAAGTCGGTAGGCCATAATGTCGTCGTCGCTCTTGGCCTTAGTCTGTGAAACAAGCGGGGTGATGTTGATTGATGGAGATATCTGTGTGTTATATTCACCGTGGAGACTTACCCTACTTTGCCATTCTCCTCTATTCATACTCGAATATTTCGCAAATTTAAACTAATGGTACTGTATAAAGCCGACTTTCGAGCGGAACAAAATTTTCAGTCAGATTCTAAAAACTGTTGCGATATAGAAACAGATAACAAATTATCCTGCTGATGCACATCATTTTTCATTATGGAATAGACAAAAAGTTTGTTTTCAATTGGCGAGCATTGTCTGGATAGATCAACTGGACAATACGTTGAAATACAAAGTTTAGATTCTTGATAGTGTCTAATGTTGTGTGAATGGTGATATAAACGACGGTTGTGGCTCATTAGTTATGAATAAATGTTATCGAACAACAGACTGGCTCTTATGCAAGTAATAATAATAGCAACGAACAAAACGTGATGGATTATTTTTGTGCTATTCAGAATTACATTGTAGGTTAAACTTAACAACCAAATACGCATTTTATATATAACTATAAACAATTATAACATGTACACACAAAGTTCGGTGTTAACGAGACTTTATTTTAAGAACACAGTAAAAATTGTTTTAAAAAGGTAGTAGGTACATAAGCTATGCTTAAATTGGTGCAGTTGCTTTTCAGTAAAGATTTATTAATAACTTTATGTCAAGACGACGTAGTAGCTTTTCATTTATTTTATTTTTATTTTTTGGAAAGATCGTGTAAAATAAAAGCCCTGTGTTGAACAACAAATAATGCCGAATTTTTTACTCTAATTTATTTAATAATTTTCAGCGATATTATTAATACCTCTCCAATATTTTAAAAATGTGTGCTATATATATTATTATTATATATTCTTTGAACTAACAACATTTTCAAACAATTGTCCAAACTTTGTTTTGTTCAGGACAATCGCTATGCACACACGAATATATGTACCTATATCAGTAATTATAAATCACAGATCAAAATATATTTTAAATTCTAGATAAATCAGTTTTGGACAACGTATTATGATGTTCACCTATCTTAAAGTACAGGTTAAATTTTCGAATAACTGCTACTATAATCTGGAAGAATGTATGTTTCAATACACGACAGATTGAAACACACTTTCCATTCGCCTTTATTAAGCTTCCGTACATAAAAAATCTCTCTCTCTCTCTCTCTTAAGGTGATAGCAAACCTGTTAAAAAATATAAATTTTTGATTACTTCAAGAATAATTTTTGCACATTATTGTATTAAAATAAAAACTCTACAAAAGCAAAAATACCACCGTAAATGTCTTTTTATACGTCCGTTTTAGATAGTATTAATTTAATAATTCATTGACGTTTATTTAAAGAATATATTGATTTAATTAAAACAATATTTATATGTAGGTATTTATTAATTCAATATTATATGGTAAAATTTGTGCAAAATTTACTTACACCATAAAATCTCGTATGTATGCTACACAAACTTTAATCTGTTACTCGTAAGAGAACGGTTATTAAGCTTTATTATACAGGGTACGTACAACTAAATTAACAGTTCTTCGCAAAGTCTAAGAAGCCTGAAAAACTTATTTTGTGTTATCAAAATTATAAGGGGAAAATTAACCCTTATCCAACCTTTTTAGTAAGTAATGTTTTATTGTGTTAAACTAAAAGTTACAGTCGTCATAAAAAAGAATATACAAAAAGGTACTTATATTTCTATAAATTACAAACTGAAATTGTACTCTAAATATTCATTAATGCTATAAAATGCATTTGCCATTAAAAATGATTTTATTTTCCTTAGAGCTTCCTTAGATGATAGTTGTCGGTAACTTAACGGCAGCTTGTTAAAAAATAATATACAATAATAATTAATAGTATTTCTACAGCGCGAAATCCGCCAATATTCAATCGACAGGTCAGCTGATCGCGTGTGATAGTCGTGAAAGGAGCTTAATGTGGGAAAAGACACTATTTCCAGGAGGATATATTTTAAGCTATGGTAAATATATAGAGATGGTAATGTCAATATGTTTAGTGTTTTGAAATATGATTTGCAGTCATCCCGGTATCCAAGATTTGCAATGATTCTGATCGCCCTTCGCTGAAGTCGAAACAATTTGTATATTGCAGAGCTATGTCCCCAAATTAATATGCCGTAAGTTAGGTGAGCTTGTACTAAAGCGAAATAGGCAATCTTTAAAACCTCACAGTCAACATTGTTCGATAAGTTTCTCAATAAATATACATTTCTGGAAATTTTATTTGCTATATAATTCCCGTGCTCTTGCCATAATAGCTTTGTATCTACCATGATCCCTAAGAATTTGTTTGTTTGATTATTGTTCAAGACTGGACAATCTCTCTTCAAACTAAAAAGCATATCGGAGGACTTATCTTTGTTCACACAGAGTCTGTTTGCTAAAAACCAGAATTCAGCTTCAGTGTGGATGTTTTCTAGACAAGGGGCGATTGATTGCATAGAAGTCACATTATTACTAATAACAGTATCATCTGCAAACAGTGTAGTTAAATAATTTGCCAGAAAAGAAGGCAGATCGTTAACATACATTAAAAATAACACAGGTCCCAAGATGGAACCTTGCGGAACCCCGTAATTTAATTGCATTGCTTCAGATGAAACACCTTCAACATTTACAATTTGAATTCTATCCGAAAGATATGATCGCAATAATTTTATGGCAGTAGGGTGAAAATTGTAACACGAGAGTTTGTGTATTAATATGTCATGTGACATACAATCAAAGGCCTTGCTAAGATCTAGAAAATAAGCTGCAGTATAGTAAAGTAAAGTAGTATAGTAAAGCCATTGTGACATTGTTAATGAAGGAGAGAATGGCCTTTTCAGTTGACAGACCTTTGCGGAATCCGTATTGACTGTCAGAAATTAGGCAATGAAAAGTCAGGTGTTTGACAATTTGGTCCAGCATCGCACTTTCAAAAATTTTAGAAAAAATAGGTAAAAGCGAAATCGGGCGGTAATTGTTTACGTCGTTGACATCCCCTTTTTTATGCACAGGTGCAACAGAAGCTACCTGTAAACATTTCGGAAAAACTGAGTTCGCTATGCATATATTGATTATTTTAGTTAAAGGTGGAATTAATAATATATATCCTTCACTGATTTAATGACTTCCACATTACACCCGTAGATGTCTTTACTTCGTTTGTTTTTCAACTTATTAACAATATCACGAACTTGTACCTCACCGACTGCGTCGAATGAAAAAGATACGGATGTTGCACTTTTGGATGATAAAATATTTATTGAATCTACGCTAGAAAGAGGTAAAGAATTAACTAAATTGTTAGCTACGTTACTAAAGAAAAAATTAAATTGATTAGGTGATAAATCTGTAGTTTCCTGAATTGTTCGCTGTTTATTTCTATTAATTAGTGACCACATTGCTTTAGAGTTATTTTGATGATCTCTAATAAAATTATTGTTAGCATTGATTTTGGCTTTTTTGATGGATTGCGCATATCTATATTTATAGTCACTATACAGTGCTTTCAGTTGTAATGTGCCATGTAACTTGTAAGCGTCATGTATTAAGCAAAGTGTTTCGCGCATTTTTTTTAATTCAGGTGTGAACCAAATTATATTGTGGACTTTGCTTTTTTTACAAAAAAGTTTACGAACAGGAAACGATACATTAAAATGAATTAAGATCTTGTCCAGAAACATAGAGAATATCTCACAAGGATTTTTCTTTAGATTGATAAATCTCCAGTCAACTTGATCTAACAACTTATAAAACTGGATCTTCCCCTTTTGCGTGATAGGCCTTACATATTTTGGAACAATGGAGTTATTATAAATGGGTTTCCTTATAGTACATTTTACAGAAATTCCTACATGATCTGACAATGAAACGTTGGCAGGTCCTACACAGATTTTTTCACTGCTAAGATTGGTGAACACATTATCAAGGGTGTTATTCTTACGAGTTTTAAAATTTACAAGAGGGTGTAAACCATAGCTACACATCAAATTGCAAAAATATAATACTTTTGCATCTTGTGCACCAAATAGCAAGTTAATGTCGCCACCTAGTATGATGTACTTGGATGTACCATGTAGTTCATTGAGAGCGTTTACCACAGTGTCGATAAATTTGTTAAAGTCACCGTTTGGCGAGCGATACATAGTTATTACTATCGCATCTACGATTGGTATAAATACAGCACATAATTCACAAATTTTTTCAACAGAGAACGAACTTATATTTTCTAAAGAGTTGCAAAGTATATTTGGATTAAGAAGGGACATGACACCTCCATGTTGATGATGAAGCCTAGAGAAGTGCGTTTTCACAGTGTAATTATCCAAGTTTATGATACTAGATTCCTCAGGTTTAAGCCAATGTTCTGTAATGCACAGACAGTCGTAGTTTTTATCATTTAAATAACTTTCAATTGATGGTATTTTATTACGGAGGCTCTGTGAATTCCAAAACAGAATCGAGAAGCAACATTCACAACCTTCTTTGCACTTGGAAGAACCTGTGGCTACTGCGTTTTGGTGGTACTTGACTGATGAACTCATATCAACATTGACATGCAAGGATGACGTTAATTTTCTTCGAGTATTGTGTTCGTGGCTGTTCTCTTGTCTAAAAAATGTTGTACTGAATTGTCCTTTTTTGGGAAATAGAACCTATTTATGACTACTCCTTTTGGCCATAAGGTATCTTGCAATATTTTGTCTTTTTCAAAAGATGTAATTTTTAACTTGAAGGATGCAGTTCTTTCACTTCTTTTTAAGTTTAGTTTCTCAATTTCGACGTTAACAATTTCATGGAGGTGTTCTTTAATATCGTCAACTGTTGTGTCTGGGTGAAGGCCAGTTACGAAGTAATTGAATTTTTTTTCCATAGCTCTCAAGGAACCGGATGTTGTTCCTTGACCTGCTCCTCCAAGAAGGTTGCGAGTTCTTTTCTTCTTTTTGTGTTGCACTTCAGTAAAACTTACGGTCCCTTCATCAGCTACTTTAGTTGTAGGTACGTTTTCTTGTTTGGTATTCCTGGTTTCATCCTTAGGAGGAAGATGAATGTCTGCAGTAACTAATGATGTGAAAATTTCATGATCATGTTCATCCGACGAAGTTTCATCTTCATTGTGTAACGTGCTCATCTTAGTAGTGGTAGTATCTCAGTAGTATTATGTGATTTAGACAAACGCCTGTGGTCACTTCCTCGATGTATGTTTATATTATGATAATCAGCTGGTTGATATAGTAAAAAGTTGTCATTGAGTGCTACAGTAGAATTTTTATCTGTGGTTTTTCCATTACTTTGTTGTACAAAATATGAGGATCTGCGATTATCAACCGTATGAGTAATTTCATTAGGAGTTTTAGCAGTATTCGCTTTTAATTTAAAATTCTCTAATTTTAGGGCACTTACATCTTTTTGTAGCTGATAAATTATCGTATTTTGAGTTGTAATTAAGGTCTTACAACTATTAATTTCCTCAAGTAAAGCAGAGAAAGCCACTTCACATCCACAATTAACAATTGTTTGGCTAAAAAAATCCGCTAAACACTGATTCACAGCACCTTGAATATCTGTCATAACAGTAAGTGGGGCCTTCTTCACCTTTGGGTCCATGGTCAACTTTCGTAGATTTTCGTGAAAATAATTAATTAATATGGCTACGACGATTTAATGTATGATTTTTAGACGCTACTGAAGGATAAATAGGTAAAATTAATTTACATTTTAGTAAATTCTAGCAACTGTAACAATAAAACTTTTGTCAAGATTAAATGTTGCTATAGAAACGAGAGATAATCTTTCTATCAGAGGCGTACAACGAATTTGGACATAAATTTTAATATTTTTTATCTCTAAAAGGAGAACACTTTTACCTGAACTTTTTAACTTTTAGCACCCGTACTTTGAGACCAATTGCCGATTTTATTTTGTACGTACCTTTCAATAACACGCTGTATATCGAATAATTAGACCTTGTTATGATGTTTACATTAATACTAGACATTTTATGCAGACTTATATGTATAATAAAAAAGTGATGTGTTTGGTAACAGTTTCGATTTTTTTAATATTCATATAAGTACTTTTTGTAATGTTCTTCGCACTCTAATGGACTATACGTAAATTTACGAATTTTAAAATGCTTTTATAACGAACCTTTTTTGTTTTCGAAATTACAAATCTATAACTAAATTCGGTTATGTGCAAAGCTCTAACCGCTTCCCATAAAAATAAATTTTCTGTAAATCCTATCGCCTAAACCAGAAAACCCACCAAAATCTAATAATAATTCACAACTGCATTTTTTAATTTGTTTTTATAGCTATGCTATTTGCACGTTGCGTGCTTTATTCCTGTAATTATTCGAAACGTATGTGCAATTACACAGAATTTATGAGTTCGTGATAAAATTTAAAATATAATGAATTAAACTAAATGGGGGTTAAATTTACTGTCTCGTCATTTTATGACTCGATCTAAATTTTTCTCTCCACACCTTCACTATCATTATACGGAGGACTTTAAAACAATTAGTCCACACCGGCAAACCGGAGCGAAATCATTAGCTCGAATCTATTCCCCGGAACTGTTTCCGGCTTGTTCCGGAATACGTGTCCATGTTTAAAACATCCAATAATCTATATGGAGGCGAGAAAATGAGTGCGGTTGCATCACAAACCAAAAAAATAAGTACAACCGTGTTGTTGAGAGATAAAAGAAACGGGAGCTTGTGGATGTAATCAAGTTAAAGAACGTCTGCTGCTAGATCGCGGTTGGCCATTTGAAATGTGGGTCACGTGTGCCCTTTATGGCGTCTCGCATACGGATAAGCCCTTGAATACAACTATGTCAATAGCATTTGATGACCACATGTAAGTAAAATCGACATCACTTACCTCTTCGTGATTGCAGACTCGACGATATCTTTACGAATCTGCAAATGCGTACAAAAGTCGTCGACTAAGAAATTTGTTTTATTTCCTCTGTGAATATCGGGAGAGGATTTCCCCCAACAGCAGGTTGATCTTCAGTGGTGTTGAAAGGAATCTCAAAAAATGAAAGGAATAGAGAAACGAAATTTTTTATTTCGTGAGAAATTTTAAATCTGTTATGTACGTTGTGATTAGGAATGTTGGTGAGACAAAAATAACTAAAGAGTGCCTTACGATCCAAGTGCAAGTGGGGGCACAGAAAATAATAAAAATAACATTTAGAATGACCGCAAAAGCAATTTTACATGTTTCACACCACCATAAAAAAGTGACACATACCTGCTCCCGCGGGATCAACATCCTGGAGTTGACGAATGACCGAGTACTTCTCAAGATAGTGTGCGGCAATATACGCTGCAAAAATTTACCATTATAACAAATGATTCATTTTAGTGGTACTTTATAACAAGACGATTAAAAATTTTAAAATTAAGGTAGATTATGGAAATATTTTTAATTTTTTAATTTTTAATTTTTATTTTTTTACTACTAGTCCAGAATCAACTTATGATATGGACACGTCAGAATATAGGAAATCATACACGACAGCGAAATTTATAATTTAAAAGATTTTATGAATTCCTCAATGCTATAAAAGCAATGAAGTTGTAGATAGCGTTTTCATTCTAGTTTAAAATTTCTGATAGGCAATATTTTAAATTTGTCAGGTAGAAGATTATATAATTTTATTGCCATTACTTTTACAGAACTCTGTGTCTTTGTTAACCTACAATATGGAACTAATAATTTATTTGCGTTTCTGGTGGAGTACACATGATGAGATGAGTATTTTGGAAATTCATGGGAATGTAGATGCGCATGTAATAAAATTTGAAATAAGTATATGCAGGGCAGTGGAAAGATTTTGAATTTTTTGAAAAGCGGCCTACATGAGGCCATTTGGGAAGTCTCCATCGCCAATATGCGAACTGCTCTTTTTTGTTTGTATTGATGAGGCTGATACGTGTTTAAACTCCATATTAATTTTAATAATAATGAAAAAACTTTCAGAGTTTAAAAAGCTCTTTTTTGGGCTCTAAAGATCCTAATGGCATAACCAGAAATTCCCCATAAGATTGTACCATAAGAGAGAAGCGAATGGAAATTAGAATGATAAAATATTTCTGCAATGGAATTGGAGCAAAGCATGACGAGTTTCTTCAACTGAAAAAGTACAAGATTTAGTTTAGCGGCTAAATGGTCGATGTGACTACGCCAAGTAAACTTCCCATCCAAAACAAAACCAAGTAGAGTAACACAATTTAGATGATCAGAGGAAGCATGCTCTGTTGCTAAAGAAAATATTATGTTTTGATTTTTCTCCTCGTTCATGGTACGTTGATTTAACGTCAACCAGTTAGCGGCCAATTTTAGTGAATTCTTCGACCGGTAATTTACATCCTCAATTGTTTTAGCCGCATCTAATAATGTGGTATCGTCTGCGAATAAGATCTTACCCTAGTATCGAGCCCTGTGGCACTCCAATGGTGATTCTTTCTTTAGATGAGAATTTCCCTTTTTCTACAACACATTGCCATCTATTTTGAAAATATGATCTTATCAAATCTAATGACAGGCCTCTTATCCCGTACCTATACAATTTATCTAACAGGCGATCGTGTGGAATGCAATCAAATGCCTTGCTTAAGTCTAAGAGAGTTGCCTGGGTAATAAGCCTATTTTCATTATTCGTATGAATTTCGTCAAGGAGATCCATAATTGCTATGGTCGTGGATAAACCCTTCCGAAAACCAAACTGCTCTTTAGCAAATAAGTCGTTAGATTCTAAGAAATCTACCATGCGAATCTTAATAATATTTTCAAATATTTTGGAGAAGACTGGTAATATGGAGATGGAAGGATAGTTATTGCAGCAATTTTTGTCTCCTTTCTTATACATAGCTATAGTTTTAGAATTTTTGAGACATTGAGGAAAAACTCCCTCCTCAATACATTTATTAAACAGAAAAGTTAAATGATTTACGATCATGGGACCAATGGATTTAATGACAATAGAGTTGAGGTCATATTTATCACTACTTTTAGAAGATTTTAAAGACTGAATGAAATTTAAAACTTCTAAGTTATCAGTATTTCTGAAAAAAATTGATTTACTTCGCATCCCGACTGAACTATTTACTGTTAAATTTGTAAGTGCTGATTGTTGTAACTGCTTAGAGAGCTCCAGTGGGATATTAACAAAGTAATTATTAAAGTCATCTACACTAATGTTGTTCTGGCAGTTAGTGGATTTTTTTTCTCGACCTAGTTCAGTATTGCTAATATGCCATACAGCTTTAGACCTATTAGTTGCCGACATAACAAAGTTGTCATTTACAAAAATTTTGGCTTTCCTTAGATTTTTCCTATAAACATTCTTTAACAGAGTAATAACTTGGCCGGTTTCGGCATCATTTACACAATTTTGCACAACCCTTAAAGCGTCTACAACATGTTTTTGTTCTTTGAGTTCCTCTGTATACCATTTAAAAGACTTAAGTTTACCGCTACAACGCTTATTAACTTCTGGGAAATTATTGTCACGTCCTGTGACCATTGGGGGTGTTATATAAAAACATTTGTCTGCTTATTCTATGATTTATTACCTACTAACTACAAAACTAAGTATATGGAGTTGGTACTTACTTAATCATTACGGTTGTCGTTGGCAGTCTTGAAGGGACCCACACTGTCACAGTCTCTAACTCTAACTGTCACTCACTGTCCTCGATTTGCCACTCTCCAAGTTCCTTCTGCTGGCCCAAGCATTTCGTAGTTTCTTTGCGAAATACTTGGCATCAGCCAAACTTACTTTTTGAGGCCAAATCGGTTTCGCAACTTGTTGCTAACTGTGACATTTGCCCGCCCTTCAAGATTGTCGTCCCGACAATAATTTCCTAAAACTAGGCTACCCTAACATCTTACAATTCTACCCTAATTCCGCTCTTCTTTCCACTGTGGGGATGCCACTTAATTTCTGCAAGTCGCTCTGACTCACATCGCTTCCTTTTCACTATCACTAGTTTCGACCAGTCGGGATTCGTTCGGATCATCTGCCAGTCCAAGTTCTTTCCCTGTTTTTTCAGCTCAGTTCAGGAATTTCGTCTGCTACGCACTCCCACTTCGATTCCTTCTCAAAGTCTGGACCAATAGATAGAGTAGCGACCATAGGATATCATATGGAAGGATCTTTACGTCTTGGAAAAAAGGAATGATTTTTCAACAAGAAAGGAATTGCTTATAGGATCGGATTCTTCTTGGTTTGTTGTCAAATATGGGTCGCTCATCTCACATGTGGGCTCATTGACGTTATTTCTCTACTTGTCTGCCGAGTCCATTGTCATTGTTGGTCCTTTGACATACTTGTGGAAAATGCTGGCGGCGTACATCGTCTCTTCCTCTCCTTGAAAGGGGTGATGTTCAAATTTTTCCAAACTCTAGCGTGACTGCGTGACCCTACTCCTCCCTGTGGCCTACCACTAGGATAGTTCGATGTTTTCAGGACGTTGACGTTTGACTCTTGTTGTGGCACCCCATGCGATATAAAAGAAAATTGTGTTAATTCGTTACAATAACAATGTACCTATATCTACTTAAAATCTACATCTACTGGATCTTTAATTTTGATCCCCATTTCATTACCAACTTACATTAACTTAATTACTACACACATGGTGGTAATATGAGTACGATGAGGTGTCTGGCGAACACCTCAAGCCTGGTATCCGGTAACGACCGTGACCTGGTTACCCTGACCTACATCGTACTCTTATTACTTATACGCGGATCTTGCAACGCTGCATTTTGTTGTTGTAAAGTTTGTTTCCCTTTTACGACTATGTTTTCTTTATCTCCCCCCTTGACAAAATTTGGTTATCGCTCTTACCTTTTAAATTTTTTTTAATTAGATTCCCTTTCTTCTTCTGACGATCGGATTGGCTGGATGATTATACTCGTACTTTGGCCTCGTGCCAAAGCTAGGAACGCCTCTTCTCCCAACTCTAGACGCCCCTCTGACAAACTCACTTGTCGTCCTCTTGTCTGCAAGGGTACACTGGTTTCATTTCCACTCTCAACTTTTCTAGGGTTGTCCCTATTTCTTCCAGTCCCTCGCTTGCGGCTAAACAAAAATTTACACATTTTAAACCCTATGTATCCTATGAATACAAGTATGGCAATACACATGATCGTCAGAACTACTTGATGATCCAAATGGTCCTTCTCGCCCCACGCATGCGCTCCTGGGGCAGCAGCGTATACCATTCCTATTGGGTTTCTTCTAAATAGGACGTATCCCAACCCTACCGACAGTATGAGGTTCCAGATAAGCATCATGGAATCCCCATGTACTGTGTAGGTATTCGTCCAGTCGTGATCCTCCTGATGCACTTTTATCCTTCTGTATACATCCGCCAATTTCTCGATCGGTGAGGTTAAATTTACGTGTGGTATTGTCAGTGTCCAGTTCTCGTTGAGACAAGATTTCAGGGAGTCAAAGTGTAGCGGCACTGTTTTTTCAAAATCGTTAATTACCATGGCCCCTACTGTCGACCACGGTGCCGGTAAAATATGCGTTATGGTTATTTCCTTCTCATCTTCTTTGCATGGAAATCTTCTGCCAATGATTACTTCATCATGCAGCATGAGTTGGCAGTGGCAAGGTAGTACGATTTTCTTAGCACCTGGTTCTGCATCCTCTTGTTTCACAATCGGTCTTAGTTGGTTATTGCACTTGATGCAGGATTCATTTCTCGCGTGGGTGATTACATATGTCTCTTCCTCAACTTCTGTTATGGTCATTGCAGTGGAATCATAGCACGTCATTGGGCAGTGCCTGCTTAGCTCTAATGATGATCCTCCTGCAACCAGCTTATTGACACATGTTGGACCATGTAATGAATCTGCCGAAAATCGAGGCAAAAAACACAATTTGTTTTCGAAAGGTTTGCAGTGGTGAAGACTGACTCCGGATATCGCCCTCACCTGTCTGCTCACTCCTTCTGACACGGCAACGTACACACTCTCGTGCTGAGTTCTGCATGTTTGATTGTGCCACTTGAAAGGGACCGCAATTAATTCAAATAAAGACCATGAAAATCCTTTAGTTCTTACAGGTATGCGGATGTGAACTGTTATCGTCTTTTCAGTCAACACACAGTCACAAATTGGCAATGTGTACAAGACTTCCGCATCCCCAACAGAAATGGCCAGTTCCTGCCGGTGATTAGCGATATTGTCCTGTAACAAGATTAGATCCGCTCTCAGTACCGATGGTGGGAGTATTATCTGCGGAATAAGATGTTGTTTACACGCAGTCGCCACCTCGTTCTGCTCCATGATCCTGATGGTATTAATAATTTTTTTTAAATTCAAATAATTATTATAAATGGCTGTCAAAGCTAATCTCTCCTCCCCTCGCACTTGATTCTCGACTTTCACCATTAAATCTGATGCCACCTTTTCTGCTAAGTGCATCCTTCGTTCGATCTGACGGAACGTGTTCGCTGTGTCGTTTTGATATTTCCTAAATGCCTTCGATTCTTGACCGATACTTTTCAGAGATTCTGTAAGCCCCAATTGTAGCTGATTAACCTGTTCGGCCAACTGCTGCTCATTTGCTGCCAGCTTTTTAAATTTATGCTGTGTTGCAAAACCACAGCACCACTCAAATGAACTCGCAATGAAATCCAAAGCTCTTTTTCTTCTTACACCTTGCTCTCTTACTATCTCTCCCTCTATTAGTTGCCTCAACATAGAACGTTCCCCCTCATAAAGATTTGAAAGCCTCTCTATTTCTTTGATCAACTGACAATTTAAAGATTTGCCGTTCTCACCACAATCCATCAAGCTAGTACTGCTGTGTCCGGCGTTGTCTCCCGTCTCCCACTTGGTCGTATATATCAAGGGTATACTGGCTTCGTATGTAATGGTATTGGGCAGTTTTCGCCAGTAAACGCCCGTATTTATTTCTACCGCTTGTCCAAAGTATAAGATTCCCATGTAGTATATTACTAACATCCTAAAATTAAAATCATATTAATTTTTAATTTACACCAATTAAATAGTTAACAAAAACTTATTACTATATTATTATGTAACTAACGAGTAATATGTATGTTAATTTCCCTTCGCAGGGGATGTCCATTGATCATGATAATTCATGATTCGACCCACGTGGACAATTTCTTTTCTAGGTTTTTGTTTCGTCCCCATTTCCAGCTCGTAATTTACTGCGCTGACTTTTCGAAGAACCTTATAAGGACCAAACCATTTACACATTAATTTAGGGCTCTTTCCTTTTCTCCTGATGGGAACAAATACTTTCACGTTTTCCCCGACTTCAAAATCTACCTCCCGATGTTTTGAGTCGTAGCGTTGCTTGTCGTACTTCTGCCTCTTAGAGATGTTATCCACAGCCTGCGCTTGGATTGCCAAAAGACGCTCACGTAACTGGACAATATCTGCGTGTTCGATGTCCGGCTCCATCAAATTAGCCTGGGTTGGCACTGTTGGACATCTCCCAAAAAGCACCAAATATGGCGGAAAACCTGTTGTAGCCTGGACACTGGTGTTGTATGCAAATGTGGTCGGTTTTACGTATAAATCCCAATCCTTCTGGTCAGTACTTGTGTACATAGCCAGCATTTTGGCCAACGTCTTGTTATACTTCTCCACAAGCCCATTTGTTTGTGGATGATACGCAGTTGTGTACAGGTCCTTGGCGACTCCCATAAGTTTCAGTAGGTCGGTTACCATCTGACTCCTAAAAACTGTTCCGCGGTCGCTCAGAAAAGATCTAGGAGCTCCGTACGTACACATTATGTTCTCAAAAATAAACTTGGCTACGCTTTTTGCTGTCCCATCTCTTATGGCTCCAGCCACAGCGAATCTAGAGACATACTCCGTACAGACGATAACCATTGTGTTTCCTAATCTCGATCTAGGGAATGGTCCTAACAGGTCCACTGATACCATTGACCACAGTTTCCCTACCGAAATTGGTTGTAACATACCCGCTTTCTTCTTGAAATCTTCACCCTTAAACGCCTGACAATCTGCGCATCCCCTCACAAACTTCTCTACATCCTGTCGCATTTTAGTCCAGAAGTATCGTTCCCTGATTTTGTTAAAGGTTTTTGTAGTCCCTAAATGGCCGCTGAATGGATCACTATGATGGTTGTAAAGAATTTCTCCAATCAACGATTTAGGTATCGCTAACAGGTTTTCTAATCCGGTTGCTATGGTGTTCTTCTTGTGTAATACTCCCCTTATTATTGTAAAATTTTTTGCCCTCTTTCGTAAGCCAATTGGTAGGTCGACGTTGTCAGGATCTTCAATTGCCTTTATTATATTCTTTAGCTCTTCGTCTTCAAGCTGAAGTTTTCTGAGATCTTCTTTCGAGACCAGGTATGTGGGAATTTCTTCTGCATTTTCTTCATCCTGTTGAGTCCCGCTTGACGTCGGATTCCTAGACAAACAGTCGGCATCTTTATGTTTATTTCCGCTTTTGTGAACCACCGTGTAATCAAATTCCGACAACTTAATGGACCACCTTGCTAGTTTACCTGTCGGGTCTTTAATTGTTTTTAACCACTTGATTGCATTGTGGTCTGTAACGATAGTAACATGTCTCCCATATACCAGATGTCGAAGATAACCGAGTGCCCATACACATCCTAAACACTCCAGTTCTGTTATTCCTAAATTTCTCTCATTTTTCGTGACTGTCCTACTGATATATGCTACTGGATGTAATTGGCCCTCGTCATCCTCTTGTAAGAGTACAGCTCCCAAACCCTGGAAACTTGCATCAACCCTCAGTTCACAATCTCTGTTGGGATTAAATCGTTTCAATACCGGCGCAGTTATCATCCTCTCTTTCAATGTTTCAAAAGCTACATTTCTTTCCTCATTCCACAAGAAAACTGAATCTCGTTTAGTTGTTTCATGCAAAGGGCGCGCTATTACGGAAAAATTTTTTATAAATTTCCGGTAATAGTTACACATTCCTAAAAATTGTTGTACCTCCTTAACATTTCGTGGAGTCTGAAACTTCGAAATCCCTTTAATTTTATCCTCGTCCACGCTGATTCCTTGCCCACTGACCTTGTACCCCAAAATATTTATTTCTTTCTTCAGATACGTACACTTGCTCGGCTTCAATTTCAGCCCTGCTTGGCATAATCGTTGAAAAACCTTCCTCAATTTTTCTATATGTTCATTTATGTCCTTTGAGAAAATAATTACGTCATCTAAATACACTAGAATATCCTTCCATTTCATATCTGCAAATAATTTATCCATCAGAGCCTGAAACGTTGCTGGTGCTGTACACAATCCAAATGGCATCATTTTAAATTGATATTGTCCGTGACCTTGTGCTATAAACGCTGTGTATTCTCTACAGTCCTCCTTTACGGAAACCTGCCAGTAGCCACTTCTTAAATCCAGACTTGAAAACCATTTGTTGTCGTGACCAATGTATGTCATTATGTCATCAATGTTCGGAATGGGCCAGTTGCACTTCTTTGTTACTTCATTAAGTTTTCGATAGTCTACGCAAAATCTTGTACTTCCATCTTTCTTTTTTGCCAGAACCACCGGAAATCCCCATGGACTTGAACTTGGCTCGATAATACCATTTTCTAACATTTCCTGTATTTGTGTATCTATAATTTCCCTTTCCTTGTGTGATACTCGATACGGTTTACATTTTATAGGGTTTGCTCCTTGTACATCAATTTCATGTTCAACTAGATTAGTTTTTCCTAATTGATCTGACGTTGCTGCAAATACGTCCGGGAATTCTTGCAAAACATCAACTAGTTTGTGTTGTTCGTTTTCGGGTAAGTCACTGTCGATCTGATGATCTATCAACCGAACCATTTCTTCATCTCCTGTGGTATGTAGTACCAAATTTTCCACTGTTTCAACACTTGTGTCCGTTTTTAGCCATCCTAATGAAGTCCCTTGGAAAATTTTAATTGGTACGTTACTTTTGTTGTTTAACACGGCATCAAATTTTTCTCCTGATTGTGATCGTGCAACATCCATTAATAAACCCCTTTTAACCAAAAACGTCTCATTTTTGGCGACCTCCATGTTTCTTGCAAGTGAATTTTTTTCTTCCGAGTTTAACATTAGGCTAATTTCCTGTCCAGGACGAACGATGACATCCCGTGATGCGGTCAGCTTTATTTTGCCACTGTCATCAATTTCAGTCGCACTTGCCGGTGTTCGTGTCAGTTCATTCCACAACGCTGACCTCGTTGTTAACACTGACCTAGTTCCTGACGTCATTTCCAACACCATTCCCGATTTTGAAAGAAATATCTTCCCTTTCGCAAAATCGATCACGGCTTCTTCCTGTTTTAGGAACTGGACACCTAGGATTATTGGACTTGGTAGTTTGTCTACTACCACCACCTCAACTTTGAACTTCTTTATTCCGAGTTCAATCCCAATATCCGCTTTTCCTAACGTAGAAATTTTGTGATAACCTATAGTTCTTAAAAATAAATCCTTCGTAGTACGACCAACACTCTTTATATTTACAAGATCCCTACTAATTAAATTACTACTACACCCTGTATCTATTATAATATTTACGACCTTACCTTCTATTTTCCCTTTTAACACTACTATGTTATCCGGCGTTCTTGTGTTCCCTGTTTGGTTTACAAGGACGACATCCGAACGCCCCCTTGACGCCGTCCTTATTCTTTTGGGCCTCTCCCCCACCGTGAGTTACCTGCATTTCCATTATTATTTTTTGGATTACTTCTGCAGACTGCTGCAAAGTGCCCTGGTTTTCCACAAACAAAGCACTTCTTCACCTTTTCCTGATGTGTCGACACGTGTCCCTTACTACGACACGCGGCCGCGAAATGTCCAGGCTTTCCGCAGTTAAAACATTTAGGGCGGCCGTCCCTAGTTCTTGTAGATGGCAGTCCACTGCGTGTTTGGTTTTTCGTTGCCTCTCTTTTCTCTTCTCCATGGTTGGCGCATTTTTGGCACGGATACTGTTGAGTCGTCAAAAATGCACTGTCTGTAGAAATATTATTAATTAGTGTGAGTTTTTTCACTTCGCTAATTTTTAAAGCTAAGTTTTTTATTTCGTTCTTACTCATACTAGTCGTCGCAAACATATAAAATGTTTCGGCTAACGAAGGTAGAAGACCTTTTTCAAAATGGGACCTGAAGGACTCATCCGACATTTTTGGATCCAACTCCTGCTGTAGCGCCAGAAGCTCGAAAAAATAGGACTTGATGTCCTCGTTCAGTCCCTGCTTCCTGTTTTCGAATTTTGCCCTTACTCCCCTTTTAGACTCACCACTGCCGAATTCCGCCAAAAAATCGTTGGTGAGCGCTCTCCACGTCTTCTCTGCATTAGACTGTGTTGTTGTGTATTGGCGAAACCACGCCAATGCCGCTTTTTCCAAAAAAATTGGCAAATATGAAATTTTTAGCGCGTCATCCCATGAGTTAGTTAAAGCTACTCTCTCGTAGGTGTCGATGAAGCTGTTTGGATCTGACGTAGCTGGATTGAAGAGGGGCGGGGCTAAAAATTTTGGTAAGGCTGGAATTTTAGCTTTTTCCAAAGCTTCCCGAAGAGTTACGTTTGACATCCTGTCTTCTCCGGTCTCTATGTCGCTTTCTTCCTTGTCCTCCTCACTCTCTGCCCTACTTTCTTCCTTGTCCCCTTCGCTCTCTGCACCACTTTCCTCCAACTCCTCTTCACTCTCTTCCCTCGTAGTTTGCTCGCCTTTTTTCGGTTTTTCTGCTCGCTTTCTCGTGTCCAAAATTTCTGATATTTCTTGTAATGTCGAATCTGATACAGGCTTTGGGTTAACTATATTTACTTGCAACGGGTTTCCGTCAACTGTCTCAAATGCTTCCGTGCTTCGGCACTTAGGAACAAAATTCCGGTACTGTGCTTCTTCTACCTTACGCCTTTGACTACGTGTCTTTAACGATGGTTTCGTTCCCGACATTCAAAAAAAAAAAATTTCCTTCATTTATGTGCCTTTGCCCTAATAAATTATCTACTGTGCTGCAAGTTCTGACTCAGCATATTACACCATTACCTACTTTATAGCTGTAAGGTAACTCCAACACACCCGTCAGCAAAATTCATTACTCTACTTATACAACTAATCTATTAATAATATTGTTTAATTTAAATTAAGATAAATATGGTGATTTATCCTTCGAAATCTCACCATGGCGCCTCCACCATATATGTCACGTCCTGTGACCATTGGGGGTGTTATATAAAAACATTTGTCTGCTTATTCTATGATTTATTACCTACTAACTACAAAACTAAGTATATGGAGTTGGTACTTACTTAATCATTACGGTTGTCGTTGGCAGTCTTGAAGGGACCCACACTGTCACAGTCTCTAATTCTAACTGTCACTCACTGTCCTCGATTTGCCACTCTCCAAGTTCCTTCTGCTGGCCCAAGCATTTCGTAGTTTCTTTGCGAAATACTTGGCATCAGCCAAACTTACTTTTTGAGGCCAAATCGGTTTCGCAACTTGTTGCTAACTGTGACATTATCATAAAATAAAGATCGTAGTAAATTTAGGAACAACTCGAACGCTTGTTCCCCTGAGAGATTACTGCAGTAAATTTCGGAAAAATCAAAACTGGAAACTTTTTCACAGAAAAGATACAGCTTCCGATTTGTAATAGGTTTAAACTTAATTAGCGGTTTGTCTAATCCCAGAACATCTCCTTTGGTGATGCCTTTACATCATAATGCCGAAATGGTCTCCAAATTTTTTCTTCACCACCTGTGATGAAGAATCATTTATTTTATTAGTAAGAATATTGTCGTAACACGTTACGCTTTTTGCATTAATTTTTGTTAGTTCTAAAATAGTAATATGTAGGTCAAAGGAATTTATTATGTCCATAAATGTATTTTTGTTATTACTGATAACTAGCAGGTCTATGTTATAATCTCCAGATACAACGAGATGTTTTTTTCCGTATTTAGAGGTTAATGACTCTAGAAACATTGTTAACTTATTAAAGAAAATATTTAAGTCTCCATCGGGTGACCGCTAAAAGACAACCACAATTGTGTTTATCTTTTCTAAATGAATGGCAGCAATTTCAAAATGTAGTTCTTCGCAGTACGCATCTGGTTCTATATCTTTAACATTAAGTATTGACTTTTTTACAAATATACACACTCCACCGTGAATCTTGGACACTCTACAGTAGCACGCTTTCATCAAAAAGTTTTCAAAATTATAAAGATTTCTTTCTTCGAAATTTAGCCAGTGCTCGCTTATACATAAGACATCAACACTATTCTCCTTTAAGAAAATTTCAAGCTCGTACATTTTGTTTCTAAGACATTGTATATTTATATAGAAGAGAACTAGCGAGGATTTAGTTCTGGAACAAATATTTATACAATTTGAGATCATAGACTTAGTATGGCTTAGAGGAGATTTTAAGATAAAAAAGGACAATTTATATTTAGATTTAACAGTTCCTTGTCTATTGTTTCTAGAATTCCTTTAGCTGTCTTTATTCTATGTATTTGGTTACCATTTTCACATTTAACAAGGTTAGCAATAGAAACAGAGTTATGAAATTTCTTATTGATCATGTCCAAAAGAGTTTTTAATTTGCTATTGAAGGTTATGATTTTCTTATTTAAATGAGGATTATTACCTGTAGGGACTGATGTCATAATGATGTTAGTTGCCTAACACAGTTTCAACTTATGTAGTATATTCCCGAGTTTTGGGTATTGTTTATTTTGAAAATCATTTTTACCTGCATCTATTACTACAAAATCATTACTTGTGAAGTCTTTGATTAATTTTTCAATATCACAAATAACATTATTTAATAATGCCCCTGGTTTGACGAGTGATATGATTTCAAATGAGTTGTTTACAAATGTGCGCATTTTATTTGTGAATAATTTCCCAGATTCGTCGGACAGAATCAAGATTTTATGGCGATTTAATTTGGGAGAGAATTGATTGTCTAAAATTTTATTTTTACTATCTTTTGATAGGCTCAGTCTAATTTCGTTAAAAAGTGAAATTTCCTCTACGTTATCTCCAAACCTACTTTTCCCATGTAATGGGTAGGTGTCATTGATTCCATTATTAGAAACAGAAGAATTTAAGCTGATATCGTGTAAGTAGTCACTTGAAAAATCTTTACTTTTAAAATCAATAAAAGAAGTCGATATGAGATTATTGGTATCTGTGTTAGTTGCTTTTTCAATTAGCTGCAATTTTTGTGTATTAAAAGTTTGTGTAAAAACATCTTTTTTATCTGAATACACAGTATTAGAGTTAGCCTTAAAATTATTGACTAAACATGTTAATTCGTCAATTTTAGCTTTTGTTCAGACAAAAGTACATTCAAATCTTCTTCCATTTTAATGGCTTCATTTTGAAAAGCTTCAAACTCAGATTTCATTCTTTGGATTTGTTTATCTTTTAGGATGACGTCAGCCTAAATCCGTACTAGAGTTAAGATTACTCTCACTAATATTAGTTACCTCATTAGTGGGGCAACAAATTATTTCGTTCCCTTCTATAAATTGTTTTACTTTAATTCGAGGCAAGCAACTTTTATGGAAGACACTTAAACAATTGATACAGATATAATTGTGATTAAGAGGTTTACCACAGCATTTATAGTTGGACAGCGAGCTCGCCATTGCACTGGATGTGAGAGATATCCACCACTTATTTACTACTCTATAATCAAAACAAAATAGACGAAAACGAAAAGGATCCTTCACCAACGACAAAATTATTGGAGTAGCTTATGGCATGGTCCTTCGCCCATAGGGATTCAAACAATAAACAATTTAAACTTCTGACACAGACACTCAACACACGTCCGTTCGCGACCGCGAACATTATAATTTCTTTGATGAAACTGGTAAACTTCACAAACGTCAATGTTAACAACTCGCATATGTTGAAATCAAGCTGGAAAACCACATTCTAATGATTTATTAATTTCTGAACGGCACATTTAAAATGAAAATTTTGTCGCCATGGCATCATCCTTTGCAGTTTTTACCCTTTACTTTACCTGTCGTTCATGAGTCCGAAAACAAACACAGTTATGTGTGTAATAATGTTTTTAATAATAAAAAATTGGTCTAAAGAGTTTAGACAGTACTTCCCTTGCTGTCGGAAACTTGACGACTGCATGCCTATTGTGTTTTTTTTCTCATTACATTTTTGTAGTGGGAATTTAAAAAAAAAAATGCGATGACGTCATCAACATTTTTGCAAGGACACGTATATCAGTTGGGATAGATGTAGTGTAATACTAAGAATAAAATTATTATATTCTCAAATTTTCGGGAAAATGAATAGGGTCGTTTTGAATATTGATTTGTAATAATCAATAAAATAACGAAACAATTTACTCACGTATACGTATCAGAGGCAACTGAAAATCGTGTATGTATAAACATTCTTAATTTAAGATGACAGGCGTAACAGCATACGTGAGAGTCAAACAGAGAAACTGTAAACAAAACGACCATCGGTTTTATTGCTTCGACTTCCGCTTATTATATAAAACATTGGGTTTTATTTTAATTCTTGACGGTGAAATTCACAATTGGTTGATTATAAACATGTCTATTTCACATTCGCGGAACCAAGTGAGCGCATAACACAAATGCAGGTCTGTAATGTTAAAGTCGATGTAAATAAGCGTGCTACCCTTATGTTTCAACCGAGTTTTTCCTTTAACAAATTTTGTGTCTACCAAATTGGGTTGGTTGGGGTGTAATACTAATAATAAGTGTTGCCTTTAATTTAATCAATAAAATAAATTGACTTCATTAATTTTTTTGAAGCACCTCTTAAGAAAATCTAAAAAATATGAATGGAATGATAAATCACAAGTACAAACTCATCATATTTTTTGCATTTTAGATAGGATTTATTCAGCAAAATTTAAGGGTGACGTCATCAATTTTTTTAGGAGGGATGAACAAATACATTTTGAACAAAAGTTTACCATGCTTATAATAACTTTAAAATATTCCCAAGATTTCAAAGCATTCGGTTTTGTAATTCCTGATTAAATCGATAAAATAAATTCACGCATTCATTAATTTTTTTGAGTCACCCTGCATATGCAAATCCAAAAATATGAATGGAATGATAAATCACAAGTACAGACTCATCATATTTTGTACATTTTAGATACGATTTATTCGGCAAACTTTTGAGCTGACGTCATCAGTTTTTTGTAGAAGATAACCAAATATATTTTGACTAAAAATTTATTATGCTCTTTATAACCTTAAAACATCTGCAAGATTTCAAAGCATTCGGTTTTGTAGTTCCTGATTAAATCAATAAAATAAATTTACGCATTCATTAATTTTTTTGAGTCACCCTGTATATGCAAATCGAAAAAATTTGAATGGAATGATAAATCACAAGAAGAGACTCACCATATTTTGTACATTTTAGATAGGATTTAGTCAGCAAAATTTTGTGGTGACGTCATAAATTTTTTAGGGGGGACGACCAAATACATTTTGATCAAAAATTTACCATGCTTATGATAATTTTAAAATATCTTCAAGATTTCGAAACATTCGGTTTTGTAGTTCCTGAGTAAATCAGTAAAATAAATTTACGCTTTCATTTATTTTCTTGAATCACCCTGTATATGCAAATCCAAAAAATATGAATGGAGTGATAGATCACAAGTACAGACTGATCATATTTTGTACATTTTAGATATGATTTATTCGGCAAATTTTCGAGCTGACGTCATCAAGTTTTTGGAGGGGATAAGCAAATATATTTTGACTAAACATTTATTATGCTCTTTATAACCTTAAAGCATCTGCAAGATGTCAGAGCATTCCGTTTTGTAGTTCCTGATTAAATCAATAAAATATATTTACGCATTCATTAATTTTTTTGAGTCACCCTGTATATGCAAATCGAAAAAATTTGAATGGAATGATAAATCACAAGAAGAGACTTGTTACGAGCCAAACTCACAGCTCGTTGCCGGCCTGCTAGTGGAGAAGGGGTGAGTTCCTGCGGGTGCAAAGGGTCAGGTCGCTAGAGGTTCGCAAAGAAGAGAGAGCACACTGTTTTGTGTAGCGACGTCGCCAGGGCGCCACCAGTTTTTATTAAGACACAATTACAACAACAAAAAACCGGAAAAATATTTAACTATTGTAATTGCAAGCTGTTACTTAAAATATTTGATTACAATAAAACCTAAGGTCACTAATTAAAAAGAAAACAAGTAAGAGTGAGAAATAACTAAATAATTAAGCAAAAGAAAATGAGTAAGATATTAATGATAATGATTTAATGCGACTAACTGTTTACGATAAATACGAGCAATACGAACGATAGTTTAATTACGAAAGGCGACGAACTAATTAACGATCAATACGAGCGATACGAACGAGGTTTACGAAGCGAACAAATTAGTTGGAGTCGTAACGAATAACGATTTGATTAATTATTTCGAGGGCTATGAGATAAACGAAGTAGGCCACACGCTCGGTAGTCCTAACGAACGTACGAAGGTATTACGTAGAGCGGAGCGTCACAGTCTTACCGATTGCTATTACTAGGTTATGTGCGAGTGCTAGTTACGCCGAACTTCGAAACGTTTTGCGATACAATAAAGAAAAGGTAAGGCGACTAATACTTAAACTTAATGAGATGGAATGGAAGTACCATGGGCACCTGCCTCCTTCGATATCCACGACGAGATGTCGAAACACAGCGGCGTCGCAGCGAATTTCCAGTCGATGTCGAGTCGAGGTTTTTGGTGACGGCCTGTCCAACCGATGGTAACTCTCCAGCTGTTCTGGGAGGGCTCACAACTGCCCACGACAGTTGGAATTCATAGAATTCGTTCTCCCACTCAAAACTGGCTCCAATTCTCGATCACGGGAATAACAAGATCAGCGACAAAACAAAAAAGCTGCAAGGAGAGCAAAGTCTGAGAAGATGTTCGAAATCGGTCAACCCCAAGGGTTCCACATGTCACATGCACTTGGTAAGTAGTAAAATGTTATCGTTAACATGAAAATAACCATAACCACTGTTCGAAGGGATGCCAGGGAAAAGCTAATCAAAAGATTTACCTGCGGATCGACTGCAACTTCTCCGATTTTAGCGGGATGGTCTAGTGCCCTTAACCCAAAATCCGACAAAGTCGTAGTGCTCGAATGCACTATATCTTTTACAGCTCCCAAATGCGCTCCCAGCGATAGCACCTTTTAGGGGACCCAACAGATCCGACGAATGCGATTCCAAACGTAACGCCAAATAAAAGGTTGCTAAAACGAACTGCAAAAGAGGAAAGCACTAACCCCCAACACCATTCAACACGGAGTACCAAAGCAAAATGGATTCCCTTCCACCTGCGATGACGTGGCAAGGTAACGAAGCGAGAGTTCACGGAAGTTTGGCCCTCTAGTGGCAAACTTACGAAACGTCGAATTCCGACGAAAATCCCTAATCGATGTAACTAATGAGTGGATGCGATGGTTATTACAAAAGAAAAAAAAAACAAACAAGGCTATCAAGATTCCAGAAATGACGAAGACTCTAGGGGACGCTCCACGGCGTTTGTTCCCACCTAGGTAAGCAAATGAAATTCGCGAACAAAAATAACAAACAGAACGAAAATCGAATTTCAGAGTGAAGCTCTGGGATGGCGCGATCCATCCAGTTCCTTATAGCAAAAACCAAGCTGAAACGATCCAGAAGACCGATCTACAAACAGCGAGGCTGAAACACTCATCTGAGCCCCTCCAAGCTCAGAATCATCGCGACAGTCTTGCGACTGGGGGAGTCAAAAGCTCGGGACGAACCCTCCACCAAAGTTGTCCTTCATTGCCACCGTGCCCAACCCAACCACCCATTGCACGAAATGACGAAACGAAAAAAAAACGAGTAAACAAAATGTAATCCGATCCGAGAATGCCAATAAAAACCGAAATAGCTACTGCGAATTTTCAATTCGTAACAGACTCACCATATTTTGTACATTTTAGATAGGATTTATTCAGCAAAATTTTGTGGTGACGTCATAAATTTTTTAGGGGGGACGACCAAATACATTTTGATCAAAAATTTACCATGCTTATGATAATTTTAAAATATCTTCAAGATTTCGAAACATTCGGTTTTGTAGTTCCTGAGTAAATCAGTAAAATAAATTTACGCTTTCATTTATTTTCTTGAATCACCCTGTATATGCAAATCCAAAAAATATGAATGGAGTGATAGATCACAAGTACAGACTGATCATATTTTGTACATTTTAGATATGATTTATTCGGCAAATTTTCGAGCTGACGTCATCAAGTTTTTGGAGGGGATAAGCAAATATATTTTGACTAAACATTTATTATGCTCTTTATGACCTTAAAACATCTGCAAGATTTCAGAGCATTCGGTTTTGTAGTTCCTGATTAAATCAATAAAATTTATTTACGCATTCATTAATTTTTTTGAGTCACCCTGTATACGCAAATCCAAAAAATATGAATGGAGTGATTGATCACAAGTACAGACTCATCATATTTTGTACATTTTAGATATGATTTATTCCACAAACTTTTGAGCTGACGTCATCAAGTTTTTGGAGGGGATAAGCAAATATTTTTTGACTAAAGATTTATGATGCTCTTTATAGCCTTAAAACATCTGCAACATTTCAAAACATTCTGGTTAGCAGATTAAAAATTAAATTTCAAAATGTTGTTTTATAATTTTGATTTTTTTTCCAAAAATCTGGACGTTTCGGGTGAAAAGTCGATTCAGAGTTGTAAACTACATGTGTAGGACTATGTTATTTTATACAATTGAAAACCCATTTACTATGTACAATTTTGAAGTGACGTCATCGCATTAGTGGTGGGGATGATTAGACAAATTTTGGTTAGCGTTTTACCATCTACATGATATTCTTAATATAAGTACAAAATTTCACAACAATCGGTCGAGTACTTTCGGAGATTATCTGTCTAATAAAAATCCGGGACGGCAGACGGACAGACGGACAGACGGACGGACAGACGGACGGACAGACGGACAGACGGACAGACGGACAGACGGACAGACAGACAGACGGACAGACAGACGGAAATGGGAGACCTATTTCTTCGTCCTCTAGGGGTCATGAAAGATCGAGAAAACGTAAAAGTAGAGAGTCGGCCGACGGACTCGATTACAATACTTCCTTTGCTTACGCTCGGGAAGTAAAAACTTGCATACCTACCTTAATTTGAAAATTGTTTCATGACCCGTTACGTACCCCATCCAAAACAACCCAGAAGTCTACAGCCGACTCGATCAGTTTTTTTGTTTACAGAATTGTGAACTCTAGATAGATTTTTATATTTGTTTAGAAGATTTGGTAATACGTTGTTTTGAAAAAAATCTCTAATCATTCTTTTAAATTACCGGTAAAAGTTGTAACGGTCCCGTTACTATAATTTAAACTTCCTTTAGTAAGGACGAGTAGGTGATTTGAGCATTTCAAATTGTGCGCCTCGGCATAAGAGTTTTTATAGCGATACAACGTCAGGCGAACAAAAAAAAGGGTTGGCTGATAAGATTTTGGACAAAATGGTGGTTGTCAGAAACGTGAAATAAAAACCAAGATTTCAAGCCATTTTAAACAATTAAAGAAGATTTTAATAAACCTATGAGACCTAGGTGAGTCAAAATTTCATATTTAAATAAAAGTCACATGAGATCTCTTAAAATAAACATGTCAATAAAACACCACTTCCTAGGTTTTAACTATCGAGTTTGGAACATGAAATATTCGTCAATTTTGATCACTGGAGTCATTCGCTACTTGGATTGAGCTTGTAATTGGTATCATCTTCAACTCCGTGGAAAGTTGTGCTGGGAGTAACGATTCGGTACTACCTACAACCAGAGACCTGTCATTGACACATTAGTAGTACTGGAGACTTATCTGAATGGAACCGATCGATGACACCCAGGGAACCATCCCCACGGGGGTAGCACCTTATCTGTGGAAGTAGCGACCACCAGCGCAAGTAGCAGAGTTCCAGTAACTCAATATCTTAAAACTGGAGGCCACAACCCCATGGTGAACACCTTCTAGGTTGCTTGTTGCCGCACAATATCATAAGGAAAATTCCTTGTAAACAGGTATTTTTAGGTTAGAAACAGGTTAGATCCGAGAGAGTTAATAATTTAGATCTTGTTATTAACGTATTGTAAAGGGGCTAACCCTATGTCTAGTGATATTATGAGTGGTTCTTTGGGGGTCTAGCGGCCAGTCTCACCCATTTGGGGAGAGTTTTTGTTGTCTTGCGGCAGCTCCAGGTGGTACTAATAGATATTTCTTTGAATTTCAATGTTATGGCAATAAAAGTATATCAGTCAAAGATCAGTATACAAATCTTATCAGTATAGCTTCTGGTGGTCGAGTAATTGTAATTGTAAGCTCATTTTGTTTAGATATCAATTTTAACTTGTTTAAGATTCTAGTGTTATAAAGACTAGTGTGCTGAGCCACAAATAATTACAGTGTATTCTATAAAAAAAAAAAGAAAAGCTCAAAACACCTATTCAAATGTTTGTTTTTGTCGTTTTTCAAAAATAGAAAAAAACGACTGGCGCCCTTTATGTATTGTGTGTTGCATATGCATATTATTATGTTAATATAGTTTTTGGGAAATTATTTCACTCATTGCCTACACAAACCCACGCCCTGCAAACAAACAAAATAACATTTAAGACTGAAAAGTCACACAAAAATGGCGTCCACAACGTGAGGCCTTTGGTTTCATTAATGCTTTAATTTTTGTCTAGGCAATTGAGTTGAAGGGAATTCACTTTAACAGTACCTATTTTATTTAACAGTATAGAAATTTGAGTCACTTTTGGTATGATTATTTCTTGAAGTGGAGAACTGGAGAGTATAGTATTGGGATTATAAAGGTACGGAATAGTAGGTATTTATTAGAGTGGTCTGAGATGGCGTTTTTCGAGATTGAACCCAATTATTTGAAACTCTCTGAGTTGAATTACGAGTTGCGTATCAGAGGAGTTAAATCAGAGAGAGTTGATATTGATGTTAAACGTAAGACTTTGCGTAAGCGGTTGCGAGAAGATTTAATGAGGCCTGAGATGACTTATGTAACTCCAGAATTTAAATTTGAGGATGAGAAGACTGAAGTGGATGCTTCTATAAATGAAATTCAGAACCTTTAGCCGACTTTGATGGTACTAGAGCCGATATGAACAAGAGGGTAGTAACAAGGATAAATCATGTGTTGGGGAGGTTGAGCAGATTCGTGACAACGACCGACCCGGATGGCAAATTCAGAGAATATAAGGAAGATCAATCACTTATAGTGGGTGCCTTAGATGAAACGCGGTTGGAGATACTGGAACGAGCCCAGAATGAAAGCGAAGACGTCTCTGAAGTAGGACAAGTTAATCAAGCTGGTGCTGTAGCGAAGTTAACGCCCGTCCACAAGTGGGGTATAACCTTTGAAGGGAAAGCTGTTAATTCATTCATCCAGAGAATTGAAGAAATTCGTATAGCACGTCGTACAACCAAAGAAGAATTGTTCCGATCAGCGTTTGATTTGTTTCAGGGGCAAGCATTGGTCTGGTTCCGCTCAGTGAAATCATCGGTACACACTTGGGATGCATTGGTCAAAGCACTTAGGCGCGATTTCTTACCACCAGACTATGATGAAGAACTTTGGCGCGAAATTCGAAATCGTACACAAGGACAACAGGAACGCGTTACGTTCTATGTAGCTGCTATGTTGAATTTGTTTAGCAGACTTTCAGAACGACCAACAGAAGAAGTCCAGCTACGTACAATTAAGAGAAATTTGCGGCCTGATTTTCAAACACAGATAGCACTGACTGATGCGCGGTCGGTTAGTAAATTGACGGAAGTGTGCAGAAAACTAGAAGGAGCCTTCGAGTGCCAACAAAAATTCCAACCACCACCTAGGAGAAGTATCGCTCTTTTAGAACCTGATCTTGCTTATACAGGAACTGAAAATGTTGGACAGGAGCAGCCGTCGACGTCAAGCAACGAAGACAGAAGGTATCGTCGATCGTACCACACAGCTCAGATCGGTGAATTAACATGCTTCGGGTGTAAGAAACTTGGTCATTTCATAAGAGATTGTCCCCGAAAAATAACTCGAAAAGGTCCTGTTTGTATAGGATGTGGGAAACCTGGTGTTATCCGCCCGAATTGTCCTAACTGCTCAAAAAACTAGTTAAGGGACAGGGAAATGGTAGAAGATGGCCACCCCTGTCCGGAATTCAGCAAAAGAAGGCTGTGCATGTAAATAATCGAACTCCTAGTCAGAAAATTTCAAAAGTACGTGATAGTTCTTTTATTGGTAAAAATTTTGAGAAGCAGCACATGTCGCAACATTGTGATTTTTCAACATCTAGTCATAATTTAGATTCTAGTCAGATTGAAGCTCTTTTAGTCAGTAGAGTAGGAGATAACAGGCCTTATGTGTCAATTGACATCTTTGGTTTTAAGGTATCTGCTCTTCTCGATAGTGGAGCTAGTCATTCAGTAATTGGAGAGAAAGGAATGCATCTGGTTGAATCATCTAGCGTGCATGTTTATGAGACTGCAATACCAGACATTGGAACAGCTGAGGGACGACGTCAAAAAATTACCGGATACGTAGACCTGCCAGTACAAATAGAAGACATTTGCAAAGTTGTTAGATTCTTGTTGGTACCTTCAATCTGTCATACGGTTATTTTGGCAAGTGATTTTTGCAAACAGTTTAAGTTGAAGATTGATTTTGGCATCGATCAATTTTTTATAGGAAATAAGGTCATAGAATGTAGGTCGAGGAAACCTGTAGAAGTTAGTGTACTTAATCGAATTCACTCGGAAGAAGAACTGGACGAGGAGCAGGAGCAACAGTTGGCTGCTGTTAAAGATAAGTTCAAAACTCTGTCGTGGGAAGCTGGCGAAAAACTCGGCAGAACAAACAAGGTTGAGCACAAGATTAATACAGGAGACGCTGAGCCGATCAAGCAGCGACATCACAACATGTCACCTTACATGTTAGCACACCTTAACGCCGAATTAGATAAAATGCTGAAACTGGGAGTGGTGCAACCATCAACATCTCCTTGGGCTTCTCCGGTGTTGCTAGTTAAAAAATCTAACGGAGAGATGCGTTTTTGCTTTGATGGAAGGAAGTTGAACTCACTGACAAAGAAGGATGCATACCCTCTTCCCCTGGTAGACCAAATATTAAATAAACTGAATAGTGCTCAATTTTTATCAAGTATCGACCTTAAAGCTGCCTTCTGGCAAATCCCCTTAGAGAAAGATTCCTGCGAGAAAACCGCTTTTGTAGTACCAGGCAGAGGACTGTTTGAATTCAACGTGTTGCCATTTGGGCTTAACAACGCGGCACAGACGCAACAACGTCTGATGGATTCTGTCCTTGGACCCGCCTTCGAGCCCTACGTCTTCACTTTTTTAGATGACGTCATAGTGGCGACCCCTACGTTCTCGAAACATATAGAAGTGCTGGAGCAAATATATGAGAAATTTAGAGAGGTCAATTTAACCATCAACATTGAAAAGTGTGAATTTTGCAAACCGTCTCTTAAATACCTGGGATTCGTTATCGATAGGCAAGGACTGAGGACGGACCCAGATAAAGTGGCGGCTATGTTGAATTACCCCCTACCGCAAACAGTGACGCAAGTTAAACGATTCATCGGTGTCTGTGGGTGGTATCGCCGGTTTCTAGCAAACTTTGCCACAATGACAGCTCCTATAACAGCTATGATAAAGGGTAAACGTAAACACCAGACAATTTCGTGGACAAAAGAAGCAAAGGAAAGTTTCGATAAAATTAAAGAAGCTCTAGTAGCTGCCCCGGTTTTGGCGACGCCAAATTTTGATAAAACTTTCTGCATTCAAAGTGATGCCTCAGAAGTAGGGTTAGGTTCTGTCTTAGTCCAAGAGGATGATGAAGGACGTGAGGTCCCGGTGGCATTTGCCAGCCGTACTCTTACACCCCAAGAAAGGAAGTACACGGTTACAGAGAAAGAATGCTTGGCGGTTCTGTATGGTATAGAAAAGTTTAGATCTTACATCGAAGGAGTAAAGTTTCGGGTGATAACAGATCACTATAGCCTTCTTTGGCTAAACCGTTTACGCGACCCCTGTGGCAGACTCGCTAGATGGGCCATGAAGATCCAGCAGTATGAGATGGAGATAGAGCACCGTAAAGGGAGTTTAAATACGGTTCCGGATGCCCTCTCCAGAGCACCGTTGGTACACGAGGTGAGCTTGTTACAACTCGATATTAAAAAATGTTTGGAGGACCCTCTCTTTAAGAAAATATCTGATGAGGTGACGAAAGATCCAGAATCGACGGAATGGTCAGTACAGAATGGACTCCTATATCGTTATTTTTCAACTGTGAGTCCAGGGGCAACTGGTCCAGAATGGAAGCTGTTTATACCAAAATGCTATCGACAAGCCGTAATGAAGGAATGACATGACGATCCATCTTCGGCACACCTAGGCATTTACAAGACTCTGCATCGGATTCAGGAGCGATACTACTGGCCGAGAATGAGATACGACGTTAAAAAATATGTGAGGAGCTGCGAAGTGTGCTTGGCGCAGAAAACTCCCACTATCGCTCGTCCAGGCTTCATGGGTAAACCTAAGCAAGCCAGTTATCCTTTTCAGATCATTTCCGCCGACTTGATGGGGCCTTTTCCCCGATCGTCAACTGGTCATGTGTACCTACTAGTCGTCGCGGATTGGTTTTCGAAATTTGTTATCCTAGAGCCACTACGACAAGCGACAGCAAAGATCATCACTAAATTTGTGGAAGAACGAGTCATCTTATATTTCGGTAGTCCCCAGATAATAATCTGTGACAACGGAACCCAGTTTAAGAGCTCTCTATTTCAAGATCTGGCTGCGCGTTATGGGTCTAAATTATGGTACAACTGTAAATATCATGCCCAAGTTAATCCTGTGGAACGTGTCAACCGAGTGGTTGGCGCCGCTATTCGCTCATATCTACAGAAACAAAACCACAAGAAATGGACCCAAAATATCTCGCAAATTGGTTTCGCTTTACGATCGTCAGTTCATGAAGTTACAGGATATACACCAAATTTTTTAAACTTTGGACGGCACGTACCACTTAACGGCGAAATTTATGGAAAGCTTTCAAAATTAAATGAATTTAATTTAAATCCTTATCAGCGAGATCAATACGCAAATAACATCGATAAACTCTCAGACCTGCAGAAAGAAATTCAGCAAAAGCTCGGCGAAGCGTATCGCAAGAATTGTCACTCTTATAACACCCGCAAAAGAGAGACTGATTGTTACCAAAAAGGAGAAATACTATGGAAGAAGAACTATGTTTTATCGGACGCGTCCAAACAATTGATGGCGAAACTAGAACCAAAATATGTCAAGTGTAAGGTTGCTGAGGTCATATCCCCACTGGTGTATAAACTAGAAGACATGAATGGTAAAGATCTCGGTAGATGGCATGTAAAAGATCTCAAGCGAACTTACAATCAACCGGCTAATCCCGTGTGATGAATGAAGTGGATAAACGTTTTAGTTATGAGTGATCTCGTGAATGGCAGAGTGAATAGGTGAATGTTTGTGATTATTACCCGGATTTGAATTTAGTCTCGAGACTCCCAGATTTATAGACTCCCAGATTTATAGACTCCCAGATTTATAGACTCCCAGATTTATAGACTTATAGACTTCCAAACTCTCAAGAGTTAATGGATTTAACTTACAGCTCCCGGATTTGTCTTAAACACAAAATTTGTCAATTTTTCTGGTATTTCTAGAGTACCATAATTCTCGGATGGAACTTTCCTCGATTTAAGATTTCTATTTTGTATTATAAGTAGTAGGTAATAAGTGGGTAGTGATTAAGTCAAAAATAAAAATGTAACATTTTTATTTTTATATAGGAAAGAGGGGTGTGTAACGGTCCCGTTACTATAATTTAAACTTCCTTTAGTAAGGACGAGTAGGTGATTTGAGCATTTCAAATTGTGCGCCTCGGCATAAGAGTTTTTATAGCGATACAACGTCAGGCGAACAAAAAAAGGGTTGGCTGATAAGATTTTGGACAAAATGGTGGTTGTCAGAAACGTGAAATAAAAACCAAGATTTCAAGCCATTTTAAACAATTAAAGAAGATTTTAATAAACCTATGAGACCTAGGTGAGTCAAAATTTCATATTTAAATAAAAGTCACATGAGATCTCTTAAAATAAACATGTCAATAAAACACCACTTCCTAGGTTTTAACTATCGAGTTTGGAACATGAAATATTCGTCAATTTTGATCACTGGAGTCATTCGCTACTTGGATTGAGCTTGTAATTGGTATCATCTTCAACTCCGTGGAAAGTTGTGCTGGGAGTAACGATTCGGTACTACCTACAACCAGAGACCTGTCATTGACACATTAGTAGTACTGGAGACTTATCTGAATGGAACCGATCGATGACACCCAGGGAACCATCCCCACGGGGGTAGCACCTTATCTGTGGAAGTAGCGACCACCAGCGCAAGTAGCAGAGTTCCAGTAACTCAATATCTTAAAACTGGAGGCCACAACCCCATGGTGAACACCTTCTAGGTTGCTTGTTGCCGCACAATATCATAAGGAAAATTCCTTGTAAACATAGGTATTTTTAGGTTAGAAACAGGTTAGATCCGAGAGAGTTAATAATTTAGATCTTGTTATTAACGTATTGTAAAGGGGCTAACCCTATGTCTAGTGATATTATGAGTGGTTCTTTGGGGGTCTAGCGGCCAGTCTCACCCATTTGGGGAGAGTTTTTGTTGTCTTGCGGCAGCTCCAGGTGGTACTTATCATTACGCTCAAGTACACGAATGCTCATTTTCCGAAAAGAAAAGTTCCAAGCTCCATAATAGATATTTCTTTGAATTTCAATGTTATGGCAATAAAAGTATATCAGTCAAAGATCAGTATACAAATATTATCAGTATAGCTTCTGGTGGTCGAGTAATTGTAATTGTAAGCTCATTTTGTTTAGATATCAATTTTAACTTGTTTAAGATTCTAGTGTTATAAAGACTAGTGTGCTGAGCCACAAATAATTACAGTGTATTCTATAAAAAAAAAAAAGAAAAGCTCAAAACACCTATTCAAATGTTTGTTTTTGTCGTTTTTCAAAAATAGAAAAAAACGACTGGCGCCCTTTATGTATTGTGTGTTGCATATGCATATTATTATGTTAATATAGTTTTTGGGAAATTATTTCACTCATTGCCTACACAAACCCACGCCCTGCAAACAAACAAAATAACATTTAAGACTGAAAAGTCACAAAGTTAAATGGAAACTTATAAACCTTGACCTTCCCATATTTTGGAAAGAGTACAAAGACTGTATGTATGTTAGGGCGAATATTTTTCAATATATATTTATGTATGCTAATAATAATGTTGCCACGTTAGTAGATTTTAGGAACGTTTGCTTGCGGTCGTTATTTCAAAGGACTTTTGTAGTTATTTTGTGGTTGCACAAAACTGAATTAATTGAAAAACGTTGTGGTTTTAATTACAATCAGGATTTTATGTTAACAGATGTCGGAGCTAGCCGATCTCGTAGCTGACGTTACATTTGCTGGTGTTGGTGTCTAGTGTAATTCTGAGTATGTCGATTTATAAGTTGGTGGAGTTAAGTTGGTATGTCTATGTTGGCGTAGTGAAAGAAGCCACCCGCAACGGAAACTGCCATCTTTCACAGGGGAAAGGGGGGGTATGCAACTCAGCAGCTGTAATTCTTAATAACATTCTTGAGTTAATCGACGAAATAAGTTAGATATGTATCGTCAAATTCTTCGGCGGTCCGCAACCAACTGTCATTGTTAGTTGTTGGTCTCCATTATAGGTACTGTGCAGGCTGCCACGCCAACGCGGGGAAAGGAAGGTAGGGCCCTGCATGTAGTCTCCGACCGAAACTAGTTTTTCCAACCGAAACCGATTTCTGTCTCAGTTTCGGACAAAAAATTTTCGTCTGTTGTAATTCCTCATTGTCTTTTCTTACTCTGACACTATGTTTCAGTCATTTTAGCTGCAGATGCGTATGAGTTAAAAAAAACGTCATTTAGTACGAACTCTACATGAGTGGAAAGATTGTCATATATTTCTTGGTCGATTCTGTAAGAGCAATAAAACTATTTGCCTAAATTTTTGTTGTCACGACTGAGGTGTTCTAAGGGGTTGGTAGAGCGGGGTAAAAAAGCCCAATTCGTGAGTTTACGTTGTTTTCCATTAATGATTCCAATACAATAAAACTACTTACTGTTTTGCTGGGAGAAACATGTCATAGGTTCTTTTTCTTTTTCTTGCCACAACCCAACTGCCGTCCACCCGCTCTCGTCAACTCCACGAAGCCCCTGCAGTGTCAGCAACTATCCTTACTGTCGGTATGTGTTGACACTCCATGGCCTCGATGGAATCATATCGCGAGCAGGGTGTTTATCAATCCTACCGTAACTAAGTTACATATTTATGTATCTGTGACAATAGGCAGTGTTGGGGACAGATACTTTAATATATAGATATAGATATATGGAAGATAAAAGAATCTAGATACAGATTGTTTTCGATTTTTTCGAAACGTATCTAGATAACAGATATAAGAAAACAGATACTAAAATAACTGAAAACGTATTTATGTATTTTTTTATGTATTGTTTAATGAATTTTTTAAAATTAACAACATTTCGAACTTATTGTCACCTAAATTATTTCTTCTTGGTGTCAGAATTTGGTTTTCGCTACTAAACACCCGTTCCACAGGTGCAGAAGAAGGGATTGTGGTATTAAATTTGAAAAATAAACATTTTACTGTAGTATAGTTATTCAAGACTGAAAAATATTTTCTTTTTTCCTGCAAATAGGCCATCGTTTCGATGTTTGATGTGTCGCAAATTGTGCAATATTTATTACGTACGCTTAAAAACATTTTTTTTTTGTTTTTATTCCCATACTACAGTGTCCAAATTGTGTTTGAGTATATCTAATAATTATGTCCAGCATTAAAATTAATATTTCAAAGAATGCGGAAAATGATTATTCTGTGTCTGTTGTCGGCGACCTGTCATAAATTATTATTCTTCAATATCGGCTTACGATGTTTTTATGTCCATGTCCGGTAATTGTCTATCCCGGCGCGGCAGGTATATACATTTTAGGAAGAATTGCTAGTTCCGTTTAAGGCAAAATAAGTACAATTTTATTGACCAAGATTTACACTTGAACATAATCGGCACATTCTAGGTCAAAACGGACTTGCCAAGCCCGCCTCGCGTTAGGTCCAGCAATGAAAAAGTGAAGAAATGACACATGTGGCAACAGGAAAAGATGCTACATTTGTCTGAAAAATAAAGATATAAAACAGTAACAAATATGCGATTTATGCGAGAGAAATGTATGTATTGAACATTCGATTAGTCGATTACAAAACTAATTTGTGCTAATTGAAAAAATTAGTCATAATGTAACACGCAATTATTATTTTCTAAAAATAATAACATACCTTAAATAAATATTTTTACTATTAAAATTACTCTTATTTAATAACACAAATACAACCCGCGGGCCTACCGGACCGCTCAGGTACACAGATAAAATGCGTTGCCCCGACGAGTGTAAAACGCAGTGAATAGTGAATTGTGGTTTATGGTTTTTAAAATACCATCTTACCATGGCTCAGGATTATATTTAAAGATGTATAAGTACTGAAGGCTACAATGTAGGAAATGATGGTATTTAAAATATGAAAATTTCCATGACAGAACACTATTAGGCGACCTCTTACCTCTATTTTTATTTATGTGACCAAAATCACCAACATGAAGTATTAAAAATTACTACTAGTATAACTCAACTAATAATTACTGAAAAAAAAGTGAAATAAAATAATGTATCTGTATCTGTGACATTAATTTTTTATCTAGATACAGATATTTTGTGCTTAAATTCGACTTTATCTAGATACAGATACTAGATATACAAAAATGTATCTAGATACCTACTTTATTTACATACAAGTATCTAGATACTGTCCCACACTGACAATAGAGTATACCTGACCAATGGTACGCTGATGTTTTCTCGACCTTTAATGACAAATAGAATATACTAAGTGGGTTTCGCGTTTCCGTAGACATAGATTTTTATTGGATAGATAATGTCCAAAACTGCCGGACCGATTATTGTTAGATTTTATGTGTTTATTAAAAGTATCGTGTAAATGGTAAAATGCTAATCAAAATTTGTCTAGTACTCATCCCCATGAACCAGTCATCAATCACATTGTTGTGGAACAATGGATGACGTTACCTTAAAATTTTGCATAATAAATTTGATTTAAATTGTCTATAATAACAGATTCCTGTACTTGTGATTTTATTAATGCATCTTGATTTTTTACCCTAGATTTCCAGAACAAGAAAAAACAAATTATTGTATATACATGTCCTAAAAAAAATGTTGATGACGTCATCACAAACTTGTTGTGATAACCCAAACTTCCCGCCTCAAAATTTGACCTTGAAACAGTTTGAAAGGCCCGCGAAAAATTCAAAAATTCAAAGTTTGGCCTTGGCTGTGATCGTCTAACAAATGAGAACCTACGTTGTGTGTTTTTTTTTTTTTTGTTTTTGAAAAATGGCGGGAAGACGTTCTTTCATACAAGTGCATACACTGTCGAGAGCGCAAGAAATAATAGACAAAAATTGGTTTGGAGGGGGAGTACGGCACCCCTCACAGGGGGAAAGACGCTTCGAAGATTTACTCCTCAGCGCAAAAACCCCCTTTTTGTTTTATTCCCGGACGACATAAATATTACATTTCAAACACCTTAAGATATGTGAAAGAAAAACACTCGCGAATTGACAGACATACACACACGAAAAACGAACAAACGGAAATTCTGTACATCTGTTTGGAATCAATGCAAATATTTGAATATCACAAATTTAATAAAACAAAGCAAAAGCTGAATCAAGTAACTGGATGCAAGTACACAAGTTATTACAGGCGTGTGGCGGACGATCTTCTTTTCCTTTTTTTTTTGTTACGGCAGTTAACAGGAGTACAACAAAAGTACCCCTGGAGCGTTGTAGCATAAGCGGAGTCTGAGCTACCGGTCTGGAACTGTTCTCCCCCCGCGACGATGATTCTATCTATCGCAAAGCCTACCCCACACGCATATCCCATGACGAACTGTGCCCTGCGGAACTAGGCCATTACGGTCGTCCAACCCGCAAAGATCTCGACTATTGGGCCAAATCGAGAAATTCACAACGTCGGCGGCCGCCCCCTGAATCTATCCAAACCTGTGGACTTGTACAGGTGGCGCGATAAATCTCGCCAGCTCGACTAGGAACCAAACCTCGCTTCTGCCACGTTTTCTGTGTCATCTAACCTCAATTCCATTTTAAAACATTCAATCTCTTATAACTCTGATGTTAACAACAACTGAACAAGTGTTAAAGTTTCAAAGAGCAATAAACAACATTTAAATTCGCCATACAATCTTGTGAAATCTTAAACAACAAATAATTCTTATGTGGGATTAAAGTTGGACATCAAATAATTTATATGATAGAAAACATTCATCAACAAAGTATTTACAAAACAAAACTTAGCAAGGATTTATGAGACGAAAGATCTGGTGTGAAATAAACTTGTACAAATAGAAATGTTATGTGAGGTTAGAACTGTAGAACATGAAATTTACGTTCAATTAAATTTATACAACAAATAAAATTACTGAGGTTAAGATTGTGAGATTAAGAAATATAGTATGATGTGAAAAATTGCAGAGTTAACATAATTTACAGGAGATTAATATTTGCCACACTTTATCAACAGTTCAAACAAAGAGTTTACATTATGCCAAATTATATCATTAAGTGATTGGTTACTTCAGAAATAATTTACTTTGAGAGTTTAAAATACTACGAACTGGTTACCCCAACAAAACACATAAACAAACAAACACAAAAATATCCAATTATCGCTCCGAGGAAAAAGCGTCTCGGGGATATAAATTCCAAAATCGTTGCGAGGAAAAAGCGTCTCGGTGATGTAAATTTCAAAATCGTTGCGAGGAATTGCCTCGATCATTATGATAACGATGATAACCACCTAAGGGAAGGAATTATCATAACCCCCCCGCCAGTCCGCAGTATAATGAACTTGTTTAACTGCCGTAAATGAACTATTAGCAATATTGTGTGAAGAATTTAGAAGTGTTCTAATGTAACACTCACGTATATGCATCCAGAGACCTATTCGTAATTAAACATAAGGTGTTTTTCCTGACTAAGTGAATTTCATGAAATCTTCTAGCAAATGGTTAATTTAAATAATCCTGATTGTTAAATTGTGTTTGCTCTAGCTGAGTATTAAGAAAAAGTAGCTTGATTTGTGAATTTTCAAACAAAGAACAGATTCACAACACGTGTTCGCGTCCGACCGGAAGTCTGCAATTTTCGATTAAAAGGGCGCAAGAATTTACCGCGCGGGTTGGGGACAACTGTATCATTATGAAAAATACGTTTGATCGTCGTTAAACAAAGGCTTCCTCCCGTTTTATTAACTACCAAACCAACTAATTTAAACCTAGTTCTTACCACGTGGTCACACACACACAGCCACATTCGTAATGACACATTCTACCCCATGCACCTTTTTTTCTACCAACCCTCTAACTGAAATCACCCTAGCGCTACGTGCTGCCATCTAACCCAAAGATCATGCAAACTAACTCCTAAGCGCTACGTGCATTAGACCATCCATGCATATTTGGTTGCCTATGTTTAAGGAGTTCCTTTTCGTGATTGAACTTTTTTTTTTTTAAATTCAAATTATTCAAATGCGATTTCGCGCCGCTGTTAATTAATTTCAGCGCGAAAACTTTGATTTAAATTCGGTCACCACATTGTGTAAAGAAAAAACTCAACAGGAAAATGCTGGATATGTTTCATTGTACTTTAAGTGCGAGGAAAGTTCTGTCGAAACAACATAGGGACAATACATGCTTTTTGGCCATTCTATTTAGCTAGCTGTTTTGTACAAATCAACTGCGTTTGATTTGTTATTTCGAAGTGTTTGTATCATAAATAGCGTTTTTTCACTAGCAGCCATGACGCATGCAAATGTCGACTCATTTAGAGGTAGCAAATTCAACTTTTGCGACCACCGGTTCAAAAAGAAAAATTGAGGTTATCTACGCAATGTTTGATGTGATTATTTCTTAAGAAATGAACAAATGTGTGCTACAAACATTACTTGAGTATACGCATGATACCTTAGTTGGTAGACGGTAGAAGATAAAATGATTAATTCAGCGACAAGTATAAACGGTTTTCTTTGTGTTGAAGATTTAGATTAAGTTTGATTAGAAATCAAAACAAAATCATGTCGCGTCAAAAAATTGAACGTTTATTTTTACTTCCCGAGCGTAAGCAAAGGAAGTATTGTAATCGAGTCCGTCGGCCGACTCTCTACTTTTACGTTTTCTCGATCTTTCATGACCTCTAGAAGACGAAGAAATAGGTCTCCCATTTCCGTCTGTCTGTCCGACTGTCCGTCTGTCCGTCCGTCTGTCCGTCCGTCTGTCCGTCTGTCCGTCTGTTGTCCCGGATTTTTATTAGACAGATAATCTCCGAAAGTACTCGACCGATTGTTGTGAAATTTTGTACTTATATTAAGAATATCATGTAGATGGTAAAACGCTAACCAAAATTTGTCTAATCATCCCCACCACTAATGCGATGACGTCACTTCAAAATTGTACATAGTAAATGGGTTTTCAATTGTATAAAATAACATAGTCCTACACATGTAGTTTACAACTCTGAATCGACTTTTCACCCGAAACGTCCAGATTTTTGGAAAAAAAATCAAAATTATAAAACAACATTTTGAAATTTAATTTTTAATCTGCTAACCAGAATGCTTTGAAATGTTGCAGATATTTTAAGGCTATAAAGAGCATCATAAATCTTTAGTCAAAAAATATTTGCTTATCCCCTCCAAAAACTTGATGACGTCAGCTCGAAAGTTTGCCGAATAAATCATATCTAAAATGTACAAAATATGATGAGCCTGTACTTGTCATTTATCACCCCATTCATATTTTTTGGATTTGCATATACAGAGTGACTCAAAAAAATTAATGAATGCGTAAATATATTTTATTGATTTAATCAGGAACTACAAAACGGAATGCTCTGACATCTTGCAGATGTTTTAAGGTTATAAAGAGCATAATAAATGTTTAGTCAAAATATATTTGCTTATCCCCTCCAAAAACTTGATGACGTCAGCTCGAAAATTTGCCGAATAAATCACTTCTAAAATGTACAAAATATGATCAGTCTGTACTTGTGATCTATCACTCCATTCATATTTTTACTTCCCGAGCGTAAGCAAAGGAAGTATTGTAATTGAGTCCGTCGGCCGACTCTCTACTTTTACGTTTTCTCGATCTTTCATGACCCCTAGAAGACGAAGAAATAGGTCTCCCATTTCCGTCTGTCTGTCCGTCTGTCCGTCCGTCTGTCCGTCCGTCTGTCCGTCCGTCTGTCCGTCCGTCTGTCCGTCCGTCTGTCCGTCTGTCCGTCTGTTGTCCCGGATTTTTATTAGACAGATAATCTCCGAAAGTACTCGACCGATTGTTGTGAAATTTTGTACTTATATTAAGAATATCATGTAGATGGTAAAACGCTAACCAAAATTTGTCTAATCATCCCCACCACTAATGCGATGACGTCACTTCAAAATTGTACATAGTAAATGGGTTTTCAATTGTATAAAATAACATAGTCCTACACATGTAGTTTACAACTCTGAATCGACTTTTCACCCGAAACGTCCAGATTTTTGGAAAAAAAATCAAAATTATAAAACAACATTTTGAAATTTAATTTTTAATCTGCTAACCAGAATGCTTTGAAATGTTGCAGATGTTTTAAGGCTATAAAGAGCATCATAAATCTTTAGTCAAAAAATATTTGCTTATCCCCTCCAAAAACTTGATGACGTCAGCTCAAAAGTTTGTGGAATAAATCATATCTAAAATGTACAAAATATGATGAGTCTGTACTTGTGATCAATCACTCCATTCATATTTTTTGGATTTGCATATACAGGGTGACTCAAAAAAATTAATGAATGCGTAAATATATTTTATTGATTTAATCAGGAACTACAAAACCGAATGCTCTGAAATCTTGCAGATGTTTTAAGGTCATAAAGAGCATAATAAATGTTTAGTCAAAATATATTTGCTTATCCCCTCCAAAAACTTGATGACGTCAGCTCGAAAGTTTGCCGAATAAATCATATCTAAAATGTACAAAATATGATGAGCCTGTACTTGTCATTTATCACTCCATTAATATTTTTTGGATTTGCATATACAGAGTGACTCAAAAAAATTAATGAATGCGTAACTATATTTTATTGATATAATCAGGAACTACAAAACGGAATACTCTGACATCTTGCACATGTTTTAAGGTTATAAAGAGCATAATAAATGTTTAGTCAAAATATATTTGCTTATCCCCTCCAAAAACTTGATGACGTCAGCTCAAAAGTTTGTGGAATAAATCATATCTAAAATGTACAAAATATGATCAGTCTGTACTTGTGATCTATCACTCCATTCATATTTTTTGGATTTGCATATACAGGGTGACTCAAGAAAATAAATGAAAGCGTAAATTTATTTTACTGATTTACTCAGGAACTACAAAACCGAATGCTTCGAAATCTTGAAGATATTTTAAAATTATCATAAGCATGGTAAATTTTTGATCAAAACGTATTTGGTCGTCCCCCCTAAAAAATTTATGACGTCACCACAAAATTTTGCTGAATAAATCCTATCTAAAATGTACAAAATATGGTGAGTCTCTTCTTGTGATTTATCATTCCATTTAAATTTTTTCGATTTGCATATACAGGGTGACTCAAAAAAATTAATGAATGCGTAAATTTATTTTATTGATTTAATCAGGAACTACAAAACCGAATGCTTTGAAATCTTGCAGATGTTTTAAAGTTATAAAGAGCATAATAAATTTTTAGTCAAAATATATTTGGTTATCTTCTACAAAAAACTGATGACGTCAGCTCAAAAGTTTGCTGAATAAATCGTATCTAAAATGTACAAAATATGATGAGTCTGTACTTGTGATTTATCATTCCAATCATATTTTTGGATTTGCATATGCAGGGTGACTCAAAAAAATTAATGAAGGCGTGAATTTATTTTATCGATTTAATCAGGAATTAGAAAACCGAATGCTTTGAAATCTTGGGAATATTTTAAAGTTATTATAAGCATGGTAAACTTTTGTTCAAAATGTATTTGTTCATCCCTCCTAAAAAAATTGATGACGTCACCCTTAAATTTTGCTGAATAAATCCTATCTAAAATGCAAAAAATATGATGAGTTTGTACTTGTGATTTATCATTCCATTCATATTTTTTAGATTTTCTTAAGAGGTGGTTCAAAAAAATTAATGAAGTCAATTTATTTTATTGATTAAATTAAAGGCAACACTTATTATTAGTATTACACCCCAACCAACCCAATTTGGTAGACACAAAATTTGTTAAAGGAAAAACTCGGTTGAAACATAAGGGTAGCACGCTTATTTACATCGACTTTAACATTACAGACCTGCATTTGCTTTATGCGTTCACTTGGTTCCGCGAATATGAAATAGACATGTTTATAATCAACCAATTGTGAATTTCACCGTCAAGAATTAAAATAAAACCCAATGTTTTATATAATAAGCGGAAGTCGAAGCAATAAAACCGATGGTCGTTTTGTTTACAGTTTCTCTGTTTGACTCTCACGTATGCTGTTACGCCTGTCATCTTAAATTAAGAATGTTTATACATACACGATTTTCAGTTGCCTCTGATACGTATACGTGAGTAAATTGTTTCGTTATTTTATTGATTATTACAAATCAATATTCAAAACGACCCAATTCATTTTCCCGAAAATTTGAGAATATAATAATTTTATTCTTAGTATTACACTACATCTATCCCAACTGATATACGTGTCCTTGCAAAAAAGTTGATGACGTCATCGCAATTTTTTTTTAAATTCCCACTACAAAAATGTAATGAGAAAAAAAACACAATAGGCATGCAGTCGTCAAGTTTCCGACAGCGAGGGAAGTACTGTCTAAACTCTTTAGACCAATTTTTTTAATTTGCATATACAGGGTGAGTAAAAAAAATTAATGAATACGTAAATTTATTTTATTGATTTACTCAGGAACTACAAAACCGAATGCTTCAAAATCTTGAAAATCTTTTAAAATTATAAGAAGCATGGTAAATTTTTGATCAAAATGCATTTGGTCGTCCCCCCTAAAAAATTTATGACGTCACCACAAAATTTTGCTTAATAAATCCTATCTAAAATGTACAAAATATGGTGAGTCTCTTCTTGTGATTTATCATACCTTTCAAATTTTTGCGATTTGCATATACAGGATGACTCAAAAAATTTATGAATGCGTGAATTTATTTTATTGAGTTAATCAGTAACTATAAAACCGAATGTTTTGAAATTTTGCAGATGTTTTACGGTTATAAAGAACATAATAAATGTTTAGTCAAAATATATTTGCTTATCCCCTCCAAAAAATTGATGACGTCAGCTCGAAAGTTTGCCAAATAAATCCTATCTAAACTGTACAAAATATGATGAGTCTGTACTTGTGATTTATCACTTCATTCATATTTTTTGGATTTGCATATACAGGGTGACTCAAAAAAATTAATGAATGCATAAATTTATTTTATTGATTTACTCAGGAACTACAAACCGAATGCTTTGAAATCTTGAAGATGTTTTAAAGATATCATAACCATGGTAAGTTTTTGATCAAAATATATTTGCTCATCCCCCCTAAAAAAATTATGACGTCACCACAAAATTTTGCTGAATAAATCCGATCTAAAATGTACAAAATATCATGAGTCTCTTCTTGTGATTTATCATTCCATTCATATTTTTTGGATTTGCATATACAGGCTGACCCAGAAAAATGGATGAATGCGTAAATGTATTTTATTGAACTACAGAACCGAATGTTTTGAAATGTTGCAGATGTTTTAAGGTTATAAAGAGCATAATAAATTTTTAGTCAAAATATATTTGGTTATCTTCTCCAAAAAACTGATGACGTCAGCTCAAAATTTTGCCGAATAAATCCTATCTAGAATGTACAAAATATGATGAGTCTGTACTTGTAATTTATCATTCCATTCATATTATTTGAATTTGCATATACGGGGTGACTCAAAAAAAAAATAAATGCGTAAATTTATTTAATTGATGTACTCAGGAACTATAAAACCGAATGCTTTGAAATCTACTGCGAAAAAAAAACATAATAGGCATGCAGTCGTCACGTTTCCGAATGCGAGGGAAGTACGGTCTAAACTCTTTAGACCAATTTTTTTTTATTTGTTTGAAAATTGTCATAGAAACTATCTAGATGACTTAGTTTATTGCGGTAATAGTTTTTTCATTTAAACTTTTATAAAATTGATTTTAAACGTTCGTTCGAAGAAAAAATTATATATATATATCACTTGAGCAAAGTGCCATTTCCTCCCTCGGATTCTTAAGGCACTCCGCTACGCGCCTCAACCTGAATCCACGGGAGGAAATGTTTCACTTTGCTCCCTTGATATATAGTGCATCTTTTTTAAAAGTTGCCATAGGAATTTTATACACCATGTTAACTTATGTTTGAATAAAGATTCAGAGCTGAAATTTTTACTGGATGTAACTTGGGTTATCTTTTGTCGATTTTATTGAAAATCATGTTTTAAATTAAAGGACATTTCTTTAAAAAAATTAAAAGATTTGGATATTTTTGTCGCTAATATTGTAGGCAGCCATGTAAAAACAGACATTTACTTACCAGACGTTTCTAAACTTTGACTACTCGTTCAATTACTGGTTTTTAGTGACCGAAATTCGTCAACATGCCGCAGTACACAATTAAAGAAAAAGTAGAAATAGTCACTGATGGATACATTAAAGCCTTATCGACAACAAAGAAACTCCGCAAAATTTTGTTGCAGCATTCCCACATCGTTCCATACCCGGCAAGAGCACATTTTGAAAATTTTGTAGCAGATTTATTTTTTTTTATTTATATTACGGTTTTTCGATCTTGGACATTAAAAACGCAATTTCAGCGAAATTATCTTTTATTATCTTCATTTATGTTTGAATCCCATCATTCTGTTTTTTTTCTAAAAACTGCAATCAAGGTATTTAATGATTAAATAAAAATTATGCTGTCAAAAATGATAAGTTAAAATGATAAGTTAAAGTTAACTTTGCACAGGTAATGCGTACATAGCTTGAAATTTGGTCGGTCTGGTTTACTTTGTACAGTGTGCTTTGTACAATGTCAGCATCGTGCGAAGCAAAGTGTACAAACACTTCAAATGGTGTTTGCTTAATTCCTAAATGGAAGCTGTTATTTTTTTTAAATTGACAAAAGCGCAAGCCTTCATTCCATTTTTTGTCTTATTGTCTTCCATCCAAGCCACAATCATATCTTCTACGTCACGATTAGCCCTTTCAACACTGCCCTGACTTTGACTGTGCCTTGGCTTTCCGTGGAAAATTTTCAGTGCTGGCCAAATGCATTTCAGTTCTTCTATAATTCTGTTAACGAATTCCCTTCCATTGTCGGACTGTAGTATTGAGGGTGCCCCGAAGATGCAGAATATATCTACAAGATGGTATGCGACTTCCGCAGCTGTTTTACTTTTCAAAGCACGGAGAATCACAAATTTGCTTAAATGATCTTGATAATTTAATATAAACTTGTAGTTTCCATCTGGGCAAGTCTGAAAATCTATAAGATGAACCTGCCCTCGGCCATTCACCTCGCTGAAAACCATGGGTTTAACAACGATCCCTTTTTTTGGATGTACTCTCTTTCTTAAACATGTACAGTTGTTCAAAAAAATTTTTATTACTTCTCTAGTAATGTTCACGTATTCTGTTTTAAATTGTGCTCCAGTTTATGGATCCCCCCATGTCCTGTCTCCACGTGAGCAGCTTTTATTATTTCGAATAATTCCAAATTGTGAGTGTAATATTTTACTGTCCATGTTTTCTTTTGACGATTTTTGGCGTCCGACACTTCATTAATAAGAGTCTTATAATGTTCCTTTGTTTTAATCGCGAAACTATTCACGCTAACTTTTAATTTATTCACTTCCACATTAAACTTGTCTTTCACATTCATGTCACAGTAGATCAGTAACGAAACTTCAGCAATATTTGCGGAACGGGTGTGACCTTGGGAGCCCGTTCCCGGGAAACACGAAGATTCAAATATTTCGTAGCATTCGTATGTGATTCATATATACTAATAATTGTACACAAAAATAAAAATGGTTGGCATGTACTAGTGACATTGGTCATTTTTTTCTTTCCTATAAATTATTATTAATATATTCAAGCAAAATATTTTTATTCAATTTTGACGTTTTAAACTGCGTTTATTAAAACCTTAACAAGTCTGACAAATAAGTTGTTATCCACAAGTGAATTGCAAAATTTTTAATTCACTCTTAATATTTTTAAATCACTCACAAAAAAATAAAAAACAACTTCAGGAACATAAACATTTTGCTTATTATTTTTAATAGTTTTCACAGAATACAATTTGTTTACAATTTTCACTAAAAGGTTGCTGCAACTAAATCAGTATTGTTTGACATATTTCTTTGGCTCTGTGAGGCGTCAATTTGGGAATTGTATAAATCCCACACCAATAGAATTCCAAAGAACGTTTCGGAAACTATTTACTACAGATTATTTCGATACAAGTGCAAGAACCAACTGTGAAACACTATTTTATTTGAAATGAAAAATTTGCTAAGGTGTTCTTTTAAATAAACTTCCACAACACATCTTCCCTGTATTCCGGTCTCTTCAACAATCATTAAGTGATGTGAGTTACCGGAAACTCACCTTGAAAGAACACAACTGTTTATGGTATGTTTGTGAATATTCATTAATACGAAAATTCTTACACCACCACTTCTGCGAAGTTTGTGAGAACTTTGGACATTCTTACGAAGTGGTACATCCTGTTTTAATTCTGTGACATTTTAAAGTTTTCAATGAAGATGTGATTTTTGGCGATTTAATGATGCCACCTGAACATTTTGCAGTTTATACTCCGGTAGTGGGTAATACATTTTGTGAGTTTTTCCCAATTTATGTACTGTATTCGTTAACTGGTTTGCGGCTAAAAAACGAACCATACAAAAATACCATTCCACCACCCCTGCAAAGACTTTCCTCTTGATTACCTCGTCTCAGTTTTTATTAGAGTTAGAATTTTTTACACACTAAAATTTAAAAATAAATCTTGGACCGCTCAAACACGCACACATCGAAAATTAAACTATTTCGTTTAACCTGCAGTTTGTTGACCTCTTTAGCCTGGAATTTTCTAGTATTTTTTACATGTATCGTAAGACTGTGTCGTAAGTATCTATTACTTTGTTACAATAAATTTTACGTTTGTTTTTAACCCCATAACCCAACATCCCGTATGATTCCGTAAATAATATGACATTTCTTGTTGACAAAACCAGACAAAACATTCACCTGTGCATTCACCGAAAACCTTAAAATGAAAAAGAAACTATGTTCTTCAAGGTCGGAGCACCTTTAGTGACGCCAGTGACCTCTTTATGTCGTTCCGTAAGCTCCCCATGTATTTCTTATGGAGTCAGCTGAGACTTTCATAGCCCTGTTCATGTTAAATCCAATTTAACAGAGGCCGCTTCTTACAATTATTTACAACAGTCAAACATAACCTAATTTCTTTCAGCAATAACAACGTTGTACGCGTGATGGAGGTATGCAGTGCCCACTTTGCATACATCGCTTCGTACGATGCTGACATTGTACAACACACATTGTACAAAGTAAACCAAACAGGCCAAATTTCGAACTATGTACGCATTACCTGTACAAAGTTAACTTTGTACGGAATTTTCTGTACACGATCTGAAAGAAGAAGACTTTCCCAGAAGAATACAATTTTGCCATTTTATGCAAAATCAACTAGAGTTGGACAATAATTTTTTGTTCAAAGTTTTGTTCAGCGACAAAGCAAAGATTTGCCAATAACGGGGTTGTTAATCGGCACAACTGTCACTATTATTCCCAAAATAATCCACACTGGATCAGAACAGCTCATTTTCAAAATGTTTATTCCATAAATGTGTGAGCTGGTATTATTGCAGATTACGTAATTGGCCCATACTTCTTCGAAGGCAACTTAACAGGACACAGGCATCGACAATGTTTGGAAAATGATATTCGGGGGTTATTAGAAATTGTTCCTCTCAAATGAGAAATGCATGTGCTGCAGTAACTCCTGAAACACTTGTCCGCGTCCGGTTGTTAAATCGCATCGCAATGTATGTTGTGCAGGAAGGAAGGCATTTTGAATAGTACTTACTTAATTTATTTATTACATTTCTTTGAATTACTAATATGTTGGTGTTTTTTTAATATATCATTTGTGAAATTTTGATTGACGTCTTTCAGAAACAGTGACAACTACTAAGGAGAGTACCTACGTTGATCCTAAAAACGGATGTGTTTATTTTGGAATCTAGCAATAACTGATAGATGTATGTTGTGTTGCATTGAAAATTGGTCAGAGTCCCGTTATTATAATACTCACCCTGTATAGTACATGATAAGAATAACGTTTATCGATAGATGATAAGTGGACAGAATGAATGAAAGATGAATATGACCGTTTGGTCCACAAATGAATGTTGAGTGAATCATGAATAATAATAATGAGTCCCTAATGAATTTAAATTAAATAAAAATTAAATACCCTCTGTTCAAATGGGAGGTGGCTCGGGATTCACCTTTGCGAGTGGAGGGGCGAAACAGCTATCCCCGCCAGAGGCGCTAACACTTTTAATTAATGTTTTGCCAAAGTAGTAAAATTGTCATATCGTGCATCAAACCAACTCTCTAATTTGCGTTTTGTAATTTAAAAAGTTTGCATGTGATCTTTTCCGGCACTGTTTGTGCCTGGGTCTTCTTGAATTCATGAAAATAAACTTCAGTTAAAAGTGAACATCAGTGTTTGATGTTGGAAATTATTTTGTTCAATTATCTTAAATCAATTTTTATTGTCTAGTGCACCACAATTTCTGATCCTTAGTATTTCGAGCTATCTCTTTTTTTTTTAGTAAATAAATTAATACTAACAGTTATGTAAGTCTGTTCTTTTATTTGCTATAAGCAGATTTTAATCCGTTGTTGTTCTCAATTAGTTAGAATAAAGAGATGAGAGATTTTGTCTTGGCATGCAAATATTCCAAGTTAACTAATCGTGTTTCTGCTTACTTCTTCCGAATAAGAATTGCTCTAATGCCGATTTTGGATGCTGAGTGGATAGTTCTCTAGTTGTTGTTACATTTATCACTTTTTAACTATGGATATTTTAAATGGGTGTTTAACAAAAAAACATAAATTAAATCTACTCTTTTCATTACAACATTTTCATCAACTTGATGAGAGCATTATCGCAAGTCCAAATAATTACTCTGTTAGTGTATTGTTGTCCATGGTTAATTCCATTAATCCACGTCGTAAGTGATCGATTAGTTCTTGAATATTCGTGTTTACTTAGGTTTTTATCAATACCAAAACACATTCTCATTACTTATTAACTTCTTATATTTGTAACAAAGATTTAATAATAATTAATAATATTTATTGTTTAATATAAGCCAACTAAATTTAAAAAAGTGGTGGATTTTTACTTTCTGAGCGTAAGCTAAGGAAGTATTGTAATTGAGTCCATCGGCCGACTACCTACTTTCATGTTTTCTCGACCTTTCATAACCCCCAGAGTACGCAGAAATCGGTCCTCCGTTTCCGTCTGTCTGTATGTCTGTCCAGGTTTTTATTAGACATAACTTCCGAAACTACTGGACCGATTATTGTCAAATTTTGTATGTGCATTAGGAATATAATATTGATGGTAAAACGCTCACCACAATTTTCAAAATTTACAATAGTATATACAGGGTTAGTCACGAGAGAATTACTTCTGAAAATTATTTTTACGCAACCCAAAATACTAATACCCTGTACCACTTGATATTATCTAAATTTAAAATGAAATGCCTAATCTATGATTGCTTTGACTTTGGCAGTGTCACTTTGACGTTAATTATTTAAAAAAAAATTTGTTCATCGTTGACTCGCCTCTAGAGCCCCATTGGATCGACGACATACAGTCAGATCAATCTGGGCTATACTGAAGCCGTAAGTGCTCTACTAATGTTGTTCGCCGCTAATGTACATGTGTTAATTCACCATGTCTGCGTCAGCTAGAACCTCTTCGAAGTGCAAATCTGCAGCCTCTGGACTTCTTCGGCCATCCATTTACAAAAAAGCCGTAGCATCCCCCCAAAATGCCCAACATTTTCAACCGATTAGTAGTTAAATTATTTACTTACTTGTTTGAGTTTGTGTTGTAATCTTTGAATAAAATGCCGTAAAAGAAATTTTTAGAAATAATTTTCTCGTGATTAATCGGTTGCAAAAGATCAAGAGGCACACTGACAAATTTATTAGCGGCGCCGGAGGAGATTTCCGACTGGCTGCGGTACCACCATGGACACTCGCGTAACCTCCTTTTCCACAATTGTCAAAATGAGATTGTCAAACTCAAAGCAATCATGGATTAAGCATTTCATTTTAAATTCAGTTAGTATCAAATGGTACATGGTATTCGTATTTTGGGTTGCGTAAAATTAATTTTCAGAAGTAATTCTCTCGTGACTAACCCTGTATATTTTTATTTTATAAAATAATATACTCCTGCATTTGTGACCTATGATTTCGTGTTGACTATTTTCCCTGGACATCCAGATTTTTGGGAAAAAAATTAAAATTGTATCACAACATTTTGCAATTTAACTTTGAAACTGCAAAATCGAATGCTCTGAAACTTTGACGTTTTAAGGTTATGTTATGGTAATTATGGTAAATCGTTAATCAAAATTTATTCGCTTACTCCTTTCAAAAAATTGTTAATCATAATCTCAAAAGTTTGTCAAATAAAGCGTACCTAAAATGTGCAAAATATAGTAAGTCTATACTTGTAAACCCTTTGTTTTATCATTCAATTAATAGTTTTTAGAACTGTTTATACAGGATGTTTCAAAAAAATTAATGAATGAGTCAATTTATTTTATTAATTAAATCAGGAACTGCTAAAGCGAAGCTTTGAAATCTTGTAGACGTTCTAATGTTATCGTATGCGTCGTAAATTTATAATCAAAATGTATCCGTTTATTCCCTCCAAAAAATTGATGACGTCATGTCAAAATTCTGCCGGATAAATCCTATCTTAAATGTGCAAAGTGTGATGAGTCTATACTTGTGATTGAAAAAAAAATAATGAATGAGTCAATTTATTTTTTTGATTAAACTAGGAATGTGTCCCTCCATTCTCCCAAAAATTTGGGAATACAATACTGTTATTGTTATTAGTATTACACTGCACCTATCCAACTTGATATCCATGTCCTTGCAAAAATGTTGATGACGTCATTACAAAATTTTGTAAAGGGTAAACTCATTTGAAACATACCCGTAGCACGCTTCTTTACATTTACTTTAACATTACATACATATTGTGACGAAATTTCAGGGGTTGACGGTGACGGTCTGCAATTTCGCCGATATCGCGTGGAAGGTGCCGTACCTCAGTGCCAAGCCCTGGACCGACTAGTGTCGCTGAAAAGAAACACATCTGTCCGACCTAGGCTTATGAAGTTATCTTCACGTCACCGGGGTAGTGCCTTAGGTCGGGAGCGGCGGTGGTTCCGCGCCAGATCCCTTTCCAGCACCGGGGTGGCTCTAAAGCAGGAGACACGGATTTCCATCCGGTGGTCTGGTGAGGGCCCGCGGAAACAAGAAATAAAACGGCGGAATTTTTCTAATAACAATCGGGATTTTTATTCCCTGCCACCAGCTACACAGCTAAAATAATTAATCTTACGGTTAATCTTAACAATACAATTTCAGTTCGGTTTAAAACAAGAAAAAAAACCAAAATATCCAGCACGGCCATTCCCTCTTGGACGGCGACTTCCTTTGGGACGGGGTCCTCCTGGTCCTGGGGGCGGCAACCCTGGAAGGGGAAATCGCGCGGGGACAGTAGGGCGACACGGTCCGTGAAAATTCGCTTCATTACAATATCTTTATTTTAACTTCTAGAGGTTCTCATAAAAAAATGAAATTCCCAAAATCAAATTTTATAATTTTTCGGAAAAGCTGGGTATGTTTTATTGCACTCCAGGGGCGAAGGAAGTTCCGTCAAAATAACCTTAGTCCAATTTTTTAACTACGAGGTTGGTAACTGTGTTGCGCGGCAAATTCTTAGTAATTGGAGTTTTAACTCCTTTCTTGTCGTAATATAGAACACATATACCTGCCGGAATAGGAATGTCGAGTTCCAACTACGAGCTTAGTGTCGGTGTCGGCGTAGTGGTCATCGAGACCGGTCTGTACCGAACAAAACAATATGTACATGAAACGCCTCATAAAGTGGTGCTGATTCCGTCTCTTAGCACCCCCAGTATGCTCTAAAAAAATACAACTTACACCCACTGCCAGAATCCAGAGATATCTAATCTAGACCACAATGATCTTCAGGATGCATAAGTGATGTACAACTAACTCTCCGAACTCTGTCAGAGTGCAGAAGTTCCTCGACGAATTATTCTTCGTCGAAGGTATATTGCGATCACGCCATTAGTGTGCGTAGGCGTTGACGGGCAGCGCCTCGTGTTCGCAACGGTAGTAACTAGCGACTCAAGCGACAATCCCGAGAGTACTAAAGGTAACATAACGAACGAAAAACGCGAACTCTGAGATAACCTTAATTAAATATGATGCGATGGTTTCAAATTATAAAAGAACAGTCAGTTAACTGAATATGCATATGTATGTATGTATGTACTACAGTTAGGTACATTTTAACAAACAATATATTGTTGGTAAGTACAGAAATGGTTCCATAAAAATAACACTGATAAATAAACCGATGGTTTTCTACACCTATAATTAGTTATTAACCGATGGAACGGGTAAATGCTCCATAAATGGGACAAAATAATTAATTTCATCTGTTTTTAGCTTGCTTCTGTAGTTGCCTATTATGAAATTTCAATATATAAAATATACTTAATCGCACAAATACTGACAAAAGGTAATCATGGGGGAGATTGCTACATGGATGCTTGTATGTTATTGTTACGAAATACACCCTTACGCCGCCCCAGTACGACGCCTATGGCCGTCGAGAGCTTTCTGGACGTACGCACGGCGCCGGCGCTGATGGGTGAATCATCACTGCTGACGGTGTCGATGGCCGAGCGGCGGGCGCATAAAGACAGGTCTGAAGCCGGTTACCGGAAGTCTCGAAGCGGAGTCGCGATGGATGTTCGTGAAAGATCTCGATTGAAGAAGTATGGGGTTAAATAGAGGCGACCGTCGGGAATGGATCATTCAGCGAGTGGAGATAGTCAAGAGCGTCCAGTGAATTCGCCGGAATAATTTGTGTACATATTCGTTGCAATAGTTAGTAGTGTGATTCGAGTTAAAGAAATAAATTTTTGAGTTTTACCTACGCCGATAATTATTCGCCCGTCAAACGTAACACTGGTGTCAGAAGTGGGATCAATTGTGAAATAAATCGGGATTCGAACTGGTGTTGGTGCTACTAGGGAAGACCGGAACAAAGTGAACTTTCGAGAAATTTCTCTCCCGCGGTAAGAGTGCAATAACCGAATTAGACCTTCATCACTTGACATTGGCTTCGAGAATAGACGTTCGCCAAGACTCTAGAAGTTTCTAGAAGAAAATTTTATGCCGACTACCACAAGAGCGCAAACGGCCAACATGGAGGAACAACTGACACAAATGATGAAAATGTTGAGCGAAAATCAACGAATAATGGAAGAAACTAGAAAAGCAGATCGAAGAATAATGGAAGAAAATAGAAAAGAAGATCGAAGAATAATGGAAGAAAATCAAATAATAATGGAAGAAAATAGAAAAGCCATGCAAACCACACTTTTGAACAGCCGAAGCGAAATCCTCCGAGTCGTGCGAAATGAAGTGGATGAGGTGAGAAATTAAATGGAAAACAAGATCAAGGAGCTCGAAGAAAGGTTGCAAACACCACGACCTACAATTACCACACCTGCGGAAGTCTCGAAGCGAAGTCGCGATGGATGTTCGTGTAAGAGCTCGATCGAAGAAGTATGGGTTTAAATAGAGGCCACCGTCGGGAATGGATCATTCAGCCAGTGGAGACAGTCAAGAGCGTCCAGCGAATTCGCCGGAATAATTTCTGTACATATTCGTTACAATAGTTAGTCGTGTGATTCGAGTTAAAGAAATAAATCTTTGAGTTTTACCTACGCCGATTAATTATTCGTCCGTCAAACGTAACATTATTTAAGCTCGCTGATTTGTAAGTTGTCCACCAACTTGAAGCAAAAGTGTATTATGTGCAAATGAATTAATGAAAGCATTTTATTTTCTAAGAGAAAATTAATGATTTCATATACGTTTTTAATTTATATACATTGACAACGCAGAGCTAAAAATTCATACGTGCGTCCCTGAGTCGACGCACTCTTTTTTTTATGTCATTTTATTCTTGTTAAAATCTTACATAAAAATAGTCTGTGTTTTGGAAATGGCATTCTAAATCATTTTGAGATTGACTCAAAGTCGATTTAAGTTACTTACTCTGCATTTGCAGCAAAAACTTCGATATGAGTGTCCACTAGCTTTCGTTTCTGGGCATGTATGGTCAAAATAATATTTTAGTGTTAATGTTGTGAGCAACGTAGGTGGGGACAGACTCTGCTTTCCCATCAAGGGTCCTTTCATAGGCTCTACTAGGGGTTCAGTTTGTGCTGGGAAAATGGCAGCTTGAGCAGATTCATTCGTGCTCACAGCTGAGGCCATCAAACAGGATGTGACAATATAAGGTGCTTTTTAATGTGGACTAATATTTTCCCCAGTCACTCATGATGAGTTTTTCACACTGTTTAATGCAGTTGGACCACATATTACCTTCACAGCGAGAAAGTGCTTCTGGTTAGAAACATTTGGTTAAATGTTTTGACTTTATCTCTGCTGGTTTCTCTCGAGTGGTGTTTATCATACTACGATTTGCCTGAGCTAAGTTGAGTGTGGTTGTATTGGCAATGTAATGGTGGTGTTTGTAGAACTTCAACTCCCATCTCTCTTAGTTTGTCGCCTACCCGATGTAGTTGTTCCTGCAGATGTAAATTTGATTTAACAAGATTCCAGATGGTCTTATTTTAATTAGGTGAAAATTTAATGTGACGTTTTGTCAGTCAGTTTTGTTACAATTCTTTTTTGAATTAATATTGGTTACCTTTCAGCTACTTGAGGGAAGAAGGAGGCGTTATATAACACAATCACTTTCTTGTCAGTCACTGAGCTTATGGAAGGAATAAGTAGTTTTTCTATTCACGTTTGGAAGACAAGAATTATGAGGATTCCCACCCTATATCAAACACTGAGAAATGCTTGCCTCCATGTTTATTTATTTTTGCATTAATTTTAAGATGGTCATTTATCGATCTTATTACTTCACTTTCGTTTTGATAGATCCACGTTCCGTCTAAATTCATAAATGTAGGTTTTGGCTTTGAATCTAGGTAAAATTGATATATTTTTTCAAAATCTAGCGTTTTTAAGTTGCCAAAATTTTCTGTTGTTTACTTTCTTGTACAGTATTATCCAAAACGCTGTGATGAGCACACTTATGAAATGATAAATAGAGAGCTAATATAGAGAGCTAGTGTATTAGAAATAAGCAAGACAAGCTTACCTGCGATCATCACAGCCTCCCTTTATCTGAAAAGTTTTGGATCATGATGTATTTGTATCCCAAGAATAGACAACACCATGTTTTTTCCTACATTGCAAAATACATATTTTTACCTAATAAAGCGTGGAATACTTATCTAACATATCTAACGTTATCTGTGACAAGTTTACAATGTCACGAACAAATCAACATCACTGGAAAAATCAGAAACTAGAAAATGAGTTTGCTGTTGAAGAAATATGTTGGTTTTAAATCCACTGAATTTACTGTACAAATAGCTGCCACTATATAACGCTGTTTTACCACGGCATCGACAGTCCGAGTGCAGGTAATATTATAATGTTACAACTATTCACAGAGTCATAGAAGTATGATTTGTTCTTTTCTTCGAACATCCCTATGTATAGTATTTGTTACTGCTCAACCACTTAAGTATTTAATACAATACGAAAATTTATGAATATTTTTTAGAAAAAGGCAAAACTCGTTACTGTTTCCTAGCTTTAAAAAAAATTAATATTTTATTGCTGCCACTGTTTGACACAATTGAAGCATTTTAAATCCAGTAGTGTCCGCAGAGAATAACAAATGATATTGATGCATATCTATAATTAAACCTTACATGTATGTTACGAATAAAAACTATTTTACACTGTAACTGCAACTTTGTTGAACGCAGAACCAGTAGGTAGGAGTCCTATTGTTATATGTGAGTTGGAAAACAAGACGGTAGATAGTTATTGAGAAAACTGCCGCGTGGAAATTCTGCTTTAATCTCAAGCCTAGGGGCTTGAAAGTTAGGCTTTGAGGGCAAAGATTTCACCGCCACAACTCTGTAATTAATTATGTAGCAAAATTCGCACATATTTTTTTCCGTTTTGATGAATTTTCATTCACGTTAAATTTATACCAAAGTAGGATGTTGATTAATTCCTATTGCATTTAAAAGAAACCTTTTTAAGGTCCACCACTGCTCTTTTTTCTATATACGTTGTATCAATATCATTTAGACAATTTCACGTGCACAAGTCAGATTTTTTGTGTAACAGGTATGTCACACATTAGTGGAAAGTAGGAAATTAGTTTTCTTTCTCGTTGTTATTTAATATGGCATAATAATAATAACTGAGTTCCCCTTTTGGAATTCCATTAATTAGAACGTCGTTTGAGTGTGAAATTGGGGTGCTATACCTGAAATGTTTGAGCAAGGTATTAGGTTGTATAATATTAATTAGGTCTGTGTCCAGTGTCAATGGCTAAACAAAACCGATTTAATTTTTTGTGCAAACAGACGTAATTTCTTTCGGTTTAATAAAAGTGCGTTAACAAGTTAAATTGACGTGTTTGTTTGCTGTAACAATAAATGTAAAACAGCTATGTTTGCTTTGAACATGCGAAACACCCATGGAATATAAACATCGGGAACGATTTATTATCAGAATATTGACATGAATTGTGGGAGATGACAATAAAAGCTCTAATTGCAAAAACCAGTGATAAATTTTGTGCATGTAGCACGAATTTTAATTTACATACCTCATAACTTACGTGCGTTGCATAACAAAAATCAAATCCGATATAGGAGTGATGTGGTTTTTAATTGCTTCAAAAACCAACAGCTATAAACGAATCGATTAATCTACAGTTTTTTTTTTTTAATTTAGTTAGTCTCGACTTTCAAGTTCCTTCTCGTACTTGCGAAATAGAAGTCATTGCACACACTCTCCAAATTCTTTCATTATTAGACATTCCTTATGTCGACTGAACGTGAAATTGATGTGTTAATTGCATGAGATGATGTCCTCACAATAAAACCGAATGCGAAGATAATTCGATGAGAGCGTCCTAGTTTCGACTCCATTTCGGTATTCCTGTTCGTCAAGCTTTTTCTAGAGTTTTTGGCGTAAACAGGATGAATTCAGAGACGAAAAGTATGTTAATGAAGGCACTTACAAAAGTCGCTTGCGTGCTTTATATCGGGCTATTCTTACACTCACCGCCAACCATTTGCACACACATCTGTTTCGTGTAGGCTCGGATTTTCCTGACCTGTAATTTACGGACTTAAATTATTCTTAGATATTTTTTATCTCAAAGATTGTTGCCTTTGAGTTATTACAAAATTTGTATTCACGGCTCAACGCACCGCCCGACTTCTTAATTTTCAAAAGCTCGAAGATATTTTGCTCTCTAACTTGCAATTAAAATACACGCTCTTGTTAACATCTTATGGAAGCTTGCAGAATATAGATAAGCTGTTGTTATTTTTAATTACACGCTTTTAAAGAAATTTCTTTTATTTGAAAATTTCTTAATACCCATAAGCTTAAAGAACGAGCTGTTTGTCGAGCCAATATTCTCCAGAAGAAACTGTTTGAATCTTAATTGGTCCGGTTCTACCTTCCTCTATCGCGCATTTATTATTCGGGGCCGTTTATTAGACTTTTCGAGGACTTAATTCAATTACAGAAAACAAAGAAGTGTTATAACACAGCTGAAAAGAAACAAAATGTCCATTTGTTTTCCTAAATTTGTCCCTCAAATAAGAAAATTGCTTTATTACGGCTTTATAGCGGCTGGCTTTGAAAGCCTTGAAGAAAGCTTTGTTTTATGAAAACTAAGTTAAAGAAGAGCAGTCGAACGGGAGCTTAAGTTTAATACTCTTCGTCTTTAGCGCACTCTAGGTAAAACATTTCAGACTTGCAAGCCATAAAATGCCACGACCTCAATGTCTTGATGCGAACGATGTCATTAATGTGAAGAAATGCAGTCTTTCTGCAATTTAGAACAAAACTTTGTGAAAAACGAACAGTTTTCAGCGCACTCTCCTTATCCGGAACTATCAGAAAGCTGCAGCCACATACAATATGCAAGAACCGTTACTGCACCACACAAACTGCTCAAGAAGAAAAACATTTTACTTTGTAAGAAAAGATTAAGTGAATATCATACAACTATCGTTTAAAATTCAATAAAGTTGTAAAAAGCGATGAAATTTTATAATGATTATTTTGCAGTTCGATCGTCTATTTCACCACAAATGAATTATCAAGGGCGTTAATTTTTTCTGTTTAGAATTTCCTTATTCTCTGCATTCAGGGACAACGTACCGCAACAGCAATAATTCAAGTCCTAAATTTGTCCTCGAGAATTTAACGGACAATGATATATTTTCTAAAGAAGCAAAAAGTTTCATTGCAAAGTGTGAAAATTCCATGCCTGTCACGTACGAAATTTAATTTAAAAAGTAAAACGTTCAGATCTGAATTTCAGGAAGTTTTCCAATGTCTTCGAAATGAGAAATGATTCTGAAAGAGATAATCGTTTTCAGATGGCGTTTGTAGATGGATGAACATTTTATTATCCTTTTTTCAAATCCCATCTCCATTAGCAAGCGCGTTTCCAAATAACTTTTTGCCTGCGTTCAGACGAAACAAAAATCATAATATTCTGTTGTTGAAATGGCAGTTATAACTTCCATTTTAATGAATTAATAAATCTGTATTGCTCGTATGTAATCTTCGTAAATAACGTTTTTGAATATAAAGATATGTATATACTGACAAAATGGATAATAATTTTATTTCTCAGCATAATTTCGCCGTAGTAAAAACTTCTCCTACAATAAAACATCTAACAGAAACAACAGGAAATGTATCTCATGATTTATAGTCAATTTAATATGTATTAAACCTTTCTTTTCACAGAGAATTGTGTTTTAAAACCACCGGTCTATTTTGTTGTTTGTCCTGATTCAAAGCAACTCGTAAAATGTATCGGACGACTTAAGGATTCATTTATTCGATTTTGTGGGAAACCAATTTTTATAAATGGCATAAACAAGGACAACAGAACTAATCGTAGATTTGCGAACGTTGGTAAACACACATATGTTAGGGTGATTTGTAATGGACTTGACTGGATAATAGCTTCGTTAAACAAACGTCAATAACTGGGAACAACCATTGAGATTTCGCTGTTCCGCCTATTATTACCACAAAACGGATAACAATCACTCATAACATCTCCAATGAGGTCTCGTACAATCTTAATGTCACCCAATTACAGTAAAAGCGGTTGCAGAAAATTTATCCAATTAACGTGAGACGTAATAATTGGATCAAGTCATATTTTATGTGTGACAACCTCTCTTTATAACCTACCGAATGATCTAGGAAAGTAACGAACGAATTTTATGTCAGCTTGTTCAAACATTTGTCTGCTATGTTATTCACTGCAAAGCGGTAAATTCTCACAACTGTGCAGTGAAGTAGATTTACTTAAAAAAAAATAATCGTACGTTACACAATTTACTGAAATTGTGTAATTGTAGATATTGACCTACGCAGATTTTAATAACTGCTCTAAAGAATTTTAAACGTGAACTTATGTTCCCCAGCAGCGTGATCCGATGCATGTCAAGGTTTTTTTCAAACACATTCCGTTGATGAGAAAAAATAAAAAAATAGCCGTTCGTAAAGTGAATCCTACCATAGTGGTGAGCAATTACATAAAACCACTTGTTAAAACGTCAGGTGATTTTAAGCCACTGAGCTTGATAACATGTTGGCAACGCTTTGACGTTTGATGACTCAAAGTCACGTCAAAGTCATTTAATAGATTCTCTATTAACTAACCTTGAAGTCACGTCAAATTATTTTAAAAAGACGGCGCAGCGTTTCTATTTGAAAACATTGTGAAACCAGGAACCATAATTTTGTTCAAAAAACAAACAAAAAATACAATAATCAAATGTTACCGAAAAATTTAAATGTGCATATCCTGCATTGTCCAGTATGAACAAAAGTTACGGCCCACGAAAATTTTTTCAGTACAAAACCTTAACAGTAACTGTAACATTTCCACTTTACTTGTCCATCACACAGTTTACCGTGCTCACTTTTCACACCAACTAATGAGATAGTGCCATTCTCTTATGCTATTATTAACCAGTTCATTTTCCTGCAGTGTTCGAAAAATCAGAACAATTCTGTTTCAATACAAATCCGGTGAACCTTCCGAAAATCGTAAACATTTGCCACGGAAGAAGTCACAGTCAATGGTTTACGAACTTTGAATTTAAAGAAGATTTGAATTTTTATATATTAGAGAAAAATCGTCACAATGAGTATACGTTGTACAAGATTTATTTCATTTTGCTACAGAAAACCTTAATTGTGCAGTCAGTGTTCGGACTCCACAAAGGGTTATTAAATCCGTGGATTATAATAATAAAAAAATTGGTCGAAGGTTATTTCGACAGAACTTCTCTCGCTCCAGAAACGTAAATAACACGTCTCGAGGGTGTAAATTCCAAGGGGGCACGGTCTGAACAAATGCGGCAACATGAAATATATTTAAAGCAGATAATATGTATTACAACGTATTCTTAATTCCAAGTATTTGTTTAACTTTAATTGTTTTGTTTATGTTTAAGCTTCGAAAGAATTCGACCATTAGCACGTCATATCGTATCAGTACCAGCATTTAACTACGTAACGGTGGCATTAAATGCATGTATATGTATTAAAAGAAACTGATATTTAATTGATTTTGTCGTTTCAACACAGGAGAGAATACCAATTAATTAAGTAAGCATACTCGTTTTTTTTTGCCCAAAAAATATACCTTGATAATAGCAAGATAGTACAAGAACCAAATAAATTGACTAATTCATTAATTTTTTTGAGTCACCCTGTATATGCAAATCCAAAAAATATGAATGGAATGATAAATCACCAGTACAGACTCATCATATTTATTCGGCAAACTTTTGAGCTGACGTCATCAATTTTTTGGAGGGGATAAGTAAATATATTTTGATTAAAAATCATCATAATTGTAAACCATCTGCAAAATTTCAAAGCTTTCGGTTTTGCAGATTCCAAATTAAATTGCAAAATGTTGTTTCATTACTTTGATTTTTTTTTCAAAATTCTGGACGTTTCGGGTAAAAACTCAATTCAGAGTCATAAACTACATGTATAAGACTATGTTGTTTTATACAATTTAAAACCTATTTACTATGTACAATTTTGAAGTGACGTCATCACATTAGTGGTGGGGATGATTAGACAAATTTTGGTTAACATTTTACCATCTACATGATATTTCTAATATAAATACAAGATCTGACAATTGGCCCGTATTTTCGGATAGAGTCTAATAAAAATCCCGGGCGACAGACAGACGAACAGACAGACAGACAGACGGACAGACAGATGGACAATCAGACGGAAACGGGAGACCTATTTCTTCGTCCTCTTGGGGCCATGAAAGGTCGAGAAAATGTAAAAGTGGAGAGTCGGTCGACGGACTCGATTACAATACTTCCGTTGCTTAAGCTCGGGAAGTAAAAAATATAAATAAAAAAATTACATTTTTGATGTGTTTATACAATTATTTGAAGATGTGTCATTTATTTAATTAGATAAGACGTGGGTATACGAACGTGGTGTACCGATAAGAAGATGGCTACGGGAGAGTGATAGCAGAGGTATATAGTAGAGACTATCACAAGACCATGAAAGTTCAATTGTTCAAGGAATGGGTGGAAACACAGTTAAATTTATCAACTAATTTTATTAATAGTAATGTTGCCATGATATACAATCCGACTTATCATTCGGTGTTGACTGAACAATTGGCTCGTCTGTCGTGGAATACATCAATATTAAAATTTTGGCTTATTATGCAAAAAAAAAATTATTTTGGGGATGATTTAACAAAAAATTCTTCGAAGTTTATTTAGACAGAACTTCTCTCGCTTAAAATATATTTAAAGCAGATAACATACGGGAAAAAATGGCCCCTCAGCAGAAATAATAAGCATTCTTCCGATGTATAAACAAGCACTTGAAATTGCTTGCCTACACGTCGGAAAAATGTCACATAGAAATTTGTTTGATTTGAATGAGTTTGCCGCTTCAAACGAGTGGACTAAAATTATTGATGCAGCCACAGTCGAAGAGAATGTTCTGAATATTATTACGATTATAATTTTTATTTAATAATGACCAGCGTATTCTCACCTTTTCGAGAAAATAGGGTGATTCGTTTTTAATTTGATCAATAAAAAATTTGTTATGACGTCATAAACATAAATAAAACACAGGACGAGAGAAAAAGAGAAAAAAAAACGATAGCCCAGGTTTGGCATCGAACCCAGGACCGCCGGTCTGCGTTCCGATCTGTTACGCCCTGAGTCTCGATCGGGACATCCTACGCTAGTAGTAAACCCTTATTATAACTGAGTGAATGCTTTTGCGAAAACTTAAAGCAAAGTCGTATACCATACGTATAGGAGTGTATTCTTGTATAACATTTAAATTATATAAACATAGAATTGTTTATAATGGCGTCATCAAATTGTTGGTGAGGATGATTAGCAAAATTTTGGTTAGGATTTAACCATCTACATGATATTTTTAATATACACACAGAATTTGACAACAATCGGTCCAGCAGTTTCGGAGATTACGTGTCTAATAAGAATGGATACAGACACCGGACAGACAGACAGACAGGCAGATGAAAACGGGAGACTATTTTTTTCATACTGTAGGGGGTCATCAAACGTCGAGGAAACATAACAGTGGTCATTCGTCCGATGGACTCGATTATTATATGTACTTCCTTAGCTTAGGCTTAGGAAGTAAAAACAACTGTGGAACATTACATGCTGCTTTATAATTAACTCGAAAATATGAGAGAATATATGAAGCAGTCTTCCAAAAAATTTGAATTAACACTTGTCGATGGAAGCCTTGGCTAAATATAACGGATGATCAAAAAGTTTTCAGATTAGAATTGGCCACCTTTAATAAAGCTTATGTATGACTTTTTCAGTTTAATCAAAAATATGACAAACATTTCCATGGTCAACTCTAATCTGAAAACTTTTTGCTCATTACTCATTATTCTTTATATACACTACAGATGTGAACATCAAGCATAAACCGATGCGAAAATATCGTCAAGGATGATTAGCAGAGAATGATGGGTAATACCAAAGTAATAGTATATTGTACGTCAAGATAGTGAGACGTATAGACCGAACGAGATTACAGTAGCACACTACAAAACATAGATTTTGAAAAATTTGCAATTTATTAAAAGTAATAATATAACATTGCTTACACCTAATTAGGCTTTAAGGTTTGCTGTCATTATTTTTGGACGTTTAAAAGTTGATTTGTAATGAGATTTGTAAAATTTCAAATTTTCATTTAATTTATATTAATTTATTTTAAAAAATGTACCTATCTGACAGTGCACTATGTACGCATTGTGAGGGGCAGTTATTATGTCAGTAGCATTTTTAAATTCTTTGTGAACCTAATGTAAAAAATATGGTAATTGTTAATTTTCATTTGCAGGCATTACATACCCTTAATCTTTTTTGAGGCAGAGTAGCCTTATAATTCCCATTTGACGCATCAAAAATCATTCATAATCTGTCACATTACGGCAGGATTTCAAATTATGGCACGATTTCAGATTATGGCAAGAATTATTTCTTGTGTTTCTTAAGAATAAAGTAAAGCAGCTAGATATTTTGCACTAATTTCTATTTATATAAAATAGACAATTTGAGTTTCCGGTAATTGTAACTCCAGAGGTGGCTCTTTTGATGGTAGATTCGCTTCTTGTCGGATTAAAAGTATAGTTCTAATCGGTGATACAACTCTAACTGATGATTCAACTGTTTCCGCAATTCCAACCGATGATCCAAGTGTACGAACAACTTTCTTTTTATTTTCTATGGAATCTGTCATATATCCTTTTGCAACAGCATCACTTTTCCAGTCGCCGTGTATTTTTAGGGTCCTAATATCGGCACCACTATCCGCAAGAATTGTGTAGTAAAGTAAACAATTTTTTTTTATTTGTTTTGCAATTGTCGCTATTCTCTCCTCATTTAGTCTAGTGATTCAATGTACTCCGCCCTCTGCATATCCTACTTCCACACACTTGTTGTGTCTGTGAGTTTGTTTACAAAATATACTATTTCGCTGAGACATATGAAGTCGTGGATAAACAAATAAAACAGTGTATATTTATTTCGGAGATTCTTCTGGAAATTGTTATCTCCATTTTATTGCTGTATCATACAAGTACTTAAGTTTTGTCTATGACATATGACATTGATTGATGTATCATAATAATAACAATGAAAAACTTAAATTGTTTTGAAGCACACGGATAAGTGCAATGCAATACATAATATTCTCACATTGTCGGGAAAATGGGGTGCCTTTTTTGTTTTGATAAGGGAAAACAATTTCAACGGTGTAGGATTCGTATCCGAGACTTCCATTTGGAACCTAGCTTACGAAGTCGTGTGTTATGTGGTAAAAGAAAAGACACTTAAACAATAACAATAATAATAATTATAAACAAAAGCAGGGCGGATTCACAAAACAGAGGTATGGGAGTATAATATTCTATGAAATTTAACTAATGTTAATTGTATAAAATTTTGAGCGGATGTCATCACGTTCTTGGTCGGGATGATTTGAAAAAAAATGTGTAGCGTTTTACCATCTACGTGATATTCCTAATATACATACAAAATTTGACAACAATCGCTCCAGTAGTTTAGGAGATTATTTGTCTAATGAAATTCCGGACAGACGACAGACAGACGACAGACAGATGAAAACGGGAGACTTATTTCTTCGTGCTCTAGGGGTCATGAAATGTCGAGAAAACGTAAAATTACAGAATCGACCGACGGATTCGATTACAATGCTTCCTTCGCTTAAGCTCGGAAAGTAATAATAAAAATGATTAGCGGATTTGGAAAAGTGGGGTCAGAAAAAGTGTGCGCCGTTTAACATTTATTGAATTCGATTTTTTTGACACATCTACATTTCCTATAGTGAGCGAGTTGTTACTCACAAAATAAGGACACATGTAATATTTCCGAATACCTAACACACATTGATAAAGTGTGTTTAATTTTTTCTTTTGTACTTATTATGTTTAATCTGTTAGTCATTCCTCCTTAAACCTTTTAATGTGGGCATTAATTCGTTAAACATCACACTTTGTTTCGTTCTTTATCGCTATTGGCTCGAATTAATATTCAGAAATCTGCAGTTTTAAAACTTCCCACACCAAGATTATTGTGGGAAAGATTTATTCCGTTCATATTCATAAATATGGACCGCTAGAACTGGGTGGCTATACAAAATATTTTCTTACGTATTATTAATATAAAAATGTTAGTTGCACTGTTCTTTATTTCAGTTTTACGGTTGTCTCATTTCTACTCTTCCACCATTTTTTATTACTTAACCTGGTTTTTGACCGACATCATCGAGAATTTCGAAAAACACGGCCCGCCACTGATTAAAGAATCAATTTATATCGATTGACAATAAAAAGCTACTCAGGAAACAAACGCCGCGTCAATTTTATCACTTATTTATTATTTGTGATCAGTATCTGTGGACTTTTAGTCTTTCATCAAGTGATTGGACATCATGTTTATACCGTGTAACTACTTCGTTTTACGTTTCAATAAATGGATTCTTTACTACCATTTCTCTTTCATTACCTACTTTTATTAATGAAATAAAACAGCAATGAAACAATACTTAGTTTTATTTTTGTAATAACTAATAATAATTATTATTAGTTATTACAAACAACAATTTTAACAATGTAGTAACCGATCGATCGTTTTGGAAAATTGTTGATTATAATCAACAATTTTCCAAAACGATCGATCGGTTACTACATTGTTAAAATTGTTTTAATAAAATTTTAATCTAAAAACACAGTTTAAAATATTATCTTTTATTTAGCATTTCTGAAAAACGGAAAACTGTTTTGTTAGGAGTTGTTCGCGCATTTTGACAAAAATTGTGACGGTACTGTTTTCTCATTGGTTACTGGTTTATCCAGTTTTGTAAGGAAGTCGGAATTATGTGTAGGGCATGAGATTTAACTCAATCAATAGATTAACAAAAAGTGTGTATGAAACACCAGTGCGATTGAATTCAGAAAAACATGAGAAGGCGGGCTGTTAGTAAAAGAAAAGATAAATAAAGTGAGAAGACTGCCCAAGACAGGAAAATATGGAGGGAAAATACAGATCAAAAACTTAAGTTTGTTCTCTATGAGTGTAACGACTGAAGGGTATATGATCAAATAATTTATAAGAGATTGAACTCGAAACGTGATTGAAGAAAAAAAAAAAGAAGAAAAAATTGCTTACAGTTAGATATGGTACGATTGGGTTAGATACAAAAAATGGAATAAATGGAAATCGACGTATTCAATTTTCATTATGGCAATATTACAAAAATTCATGATTAAACGACGGTGACAAACCTAAATGGCTGCCCTTTAGCTTTGAAAAGTTGCTAAGAACTATTAGGGAAGAGCAATGTGATATGTTCACGTAAAAGAAATATGAACATAATAAAACATTTTGCTGTTTTAGCAAAATTTCATGTTTGGCAAGATAAAACACTTTTGTAAAACACACGCTGAAAAAACACATAAAAATTGCAAATTCTAAGCGATAAATGACACATCTATAGAACTTCTGACTTATGCTACTTTTGTTAATCCCTGTTTGCTAAAATTCAGATGTTTAAAGTAAATAATCATCGTATGGATATGTTTGTAGTGAGTTTTTCCATATACAAATTTTCTGATGACGTCATAAACATTCTAGCAAGGACGTATATCAATCTGAGCAAGTCCAGTCTAATACAATTAATAACAGTACTGTTTGAAAATAGTTAATCTAGGACAATCTTGAAACTTTGACTATCACCACATTTCTACTACATATCACCAGAATTGAATTAAAAGAAACATATGAACTCATAATTTAAAGAAAGTACGGAGAAAAATTTACGATAAAACCTACATTGGCAATGTCCAGCGCCAAGTTATGACCTCAAGCAAGGCAAAGTGTCACAATAAGAGTAGAAACTCTGATAGCGTTATAAATTCTACGGTAGCTTGTAGCAATAGAGTGGTTATCAGTGGCATTTTTCTCCATTTGAGGTTTAATAGTATCGAGGGATGATTTAGTTAGGATGAGTTGTGGCATATCCGTAGCTTTCAGATATGTCGTAGGTTAAGTTTAGTGCTGCCACCATCCTAAGCGATCTGCTGCTGCACACTACATTGATTTATTATGAACCCAAAACTACCGCAAACACAAATCAAACCCTTTGATTTATAGATCTAATAACGTATATCTTCATTACGTCAAAGAAGTACGCGTTTGCCGTCACTGCGACTTCTACTTAAGTATTTCATTACAGTCTCGGTTGCAGACATATACGTCGTGACGCGGCGGCCAAACGTGACGATACTGTAAGCACTGATTCGTTAGAAAAATTTGTTTGCCTCTGCTTTCACACACTTGACAGGTATTTTCTGCTTGAAATGCTTATTCAGGATGAATGAGCTCGAGAGACTTAAATGAATTTGAATGTATGCAGATAGTAATTTATAAAAAACATAAATAAATAAACTGTATGTACCAAGTTTCTTACTAAGTAAAAATATTGGCTGATTTTTTAAATTTCTGCCCTAGTTACTCATGACGCATGTCAGCATGAAACCTGTTGCGTAACTAGAACTTGAAGGGTGTATTTTGGGTTGCCCAACAGCTAAGGTCGTAGCATCCTATAGAGATCATTCAGTAGGGACAACTCGTGTCGACGCTTTTGATCTTTCTGACCCGAATTTTAAACCGTCATCGGTGGTTGTTGCCTAAACTATTTCTAGATGTCGCCACCCAATTTAAAAAGTATCACAATCGCAAAAAAATTAAAAATAGTGTAAAAACAATAACATTTTGTAATTGATCTTAGAAACCACACAGTCTATTATAAAAGTAATAAATTAAGTGTCCTACAACAGCGATGTCGTGCTGAAATTAAGATTTGGCCCCGCTTCTCTGATGACGATTTTGTGTTTTATTAATTTATTTTCCATGTCTTGATGGCTGTAAAATTCAACGTTATTAGAAAACGCTATACACATTTTTTTTTTACAAAAAACTAAATAGTAAACAATGGTCCCATCAAAACATGAAGAATGTTTTTTGAACGTCTCTGTGAAAATTACATTTAACTGAAATAATTGCACAGAAAGATCAGCCTTAAACCATCAAAATCAATGCAACTGAACTGCCAAATTTCAAATATCTCCCGTTAAAGGCACCGGATAACCAAACTACTGCAGTTCAATGTTCCAATGCGTAAGAAAGAGAAGTATCTTGCATTGCGCGCCCTCATACGGTCACAAGACAAACGACCACCCATGAAAACGGGTCAGTAAAAATAGCGAGTTGTCCCTACTGATTGATCGCGATACTGTGGTCGTAGCAATAGTCCATATAAATATAACCTAACTTCTTCTTTGTCGTTTTGGATCTTTGGACGTGTCTTTTCGTTAGTCCTATCAGTTTTCTCGTCTTTTACTAAAAATGTATCTTTTTGGAAACTACATTGTCGGTTGTGAGTGAATCAAGGGTATTGGAAGACTTTTCAACTTCAATAAAAGACGAACATAAAAAGTTCAGGTTGGAATCTTACTTCTACCGTGTGCGAGACTGTGGATAACGTTAGATAAGTTATGTCACATACATCTTTCAGACAGCAATTGTAAGAAAATTGTTAGGAAGGGCCTGCGGCTGTTTCTCTATAAAATGCAAGTGTTTCAAAAACTTCAACAACTGGATTATGAGAACAGGGAGACTTGGACAATAATCTTCTCGGTATAAGCTTCTTTAGTGATGGCTGTTGAAGCTTGGTTTCATTTGTAAGGGTACATGAATTCACAAAACAGGGAAATGTGGGGTGAACAAAATCCTCATGATTTTCATGTAAGGCCTCTGAAAATGAAGAAAAAAATGGTGTTTGGGTTGTTGTTTCAAGGAGATGCTTGAATGGACCCTTTTTTTTGAACAGTCATCTGTTCCAACACTTCCTTCTTTTAAAAAGAATACAGTACAATAATTTTTGCACAATGTCAGTGGCAAGACTATAAACTATTGATGGCATCTCTGTTAAGTCAAAGCAGAATTTTGCTTAACCGCCAAAAAACTTCAAAATGTAAGCGTTCTTCGTTAAAAGAATGTGGCCCTTGGGCGTACGCGAGTTAATGAAAGTCTTACAATCACAAATTTTAATGTAAGAAAGCTAAAAGCTACCATGTTTACAAATGTCTCAAAACAATTAACTTGACCTAACCTTTTTTTGGTTTTTCACTAAATCATGTTGTCGCTTGTGTTATTGGGAGAAATTGGGACGTTACTGGATTTTAAACGTACAGCTTGACTAATAAGACAGAGAAGACAGACAGACGGAAATGAGATACCTACTTTTTTGTACTCTAGGTGCCATGAAGCGTCGAGAAAATACGACAGCAACCATTCGTCGAATGGACCATATTGCAATAAGTAAGCCTTTGCCTTACACTTGGAAAGTAAAAATTATGTACTGTAGTGGAGCTTTCAAAGCGCTCCGCTAGTACCCTCTCGAGGGCGCTGTCCTCGCCAGCGCCAGTATCAATCCCACCATGCTCACCCCCCACTGGAACGCACCCCACCTGAGCTGCGTCACTACGCAGGTACTCCCACGCAACTCAACCCTGCCTATGTAAGGCCCAACGCGGCCACTTTTCAGCCAGATGGAGCTCCACCATTTCCACCTTAAGGGCTGCACTGGCTAAGTCCCCTTCTGGTGATCACCAGGGCTGCACTGTTTTACGGTCCCCTGCGCTGCTTCGAGATCATCACCAGGGCTGCACTGTTTTCGGTCCCCTGTGCCGCTTCGAGATTATCACCAGGGCTGCACTGTTTTACGGCCCCCTGCGCTGCTTCGAGATTATCACCAGGGCTGCACTGTGTTACGGTCCCCTGCGCTGCTTCGAGATTATCACCAGGGCTGCACTGTTTTACGGTCCCCTGCGCCGCTTCCACGACATTATCACCAGGGCTGCTCTGTTTTACGGCCCCCTGCGCCGCTTCCACGACGTCATCTCCAGGTGTGCACTGTTTTACGGTCCCCTGTGCCGCATCGCCGACGTCGCCATCTCCAGGGTCGCACTGTCCAGGTCCGTGTGCCACATCGCCGACGACGTTATCTCCAGGCTCGCACTGTCTAGGTCCCCTGTGCCGCATCGCCGACGTCTTCATCAGGGTTGCACTGTCCAAGTCCCCTGTGTCACATACACCGCCGCCGTCATCCCCTACGACGCTCCGAGTCCTAAGAGCCGCCACCGTCGCCGACGAGAATTGCCGCCACTTCGAGAACCCATACCCATACTTTTGATTTGTATTACTCTTATTAATAATAAACCGCTGAGCTACCACAGTACAAAATACACAGGAACGTTCTACCTGCAGTCTTAAAATTTTTCTATTCAGCGAGCCTGATGCGACAAATTCGGTGTATTACAAAACACATAAATTTTTGCACTTATTGTGTAATAATTAATAAACTATGGATACAAATCCACAGTTTCACGCCATATTCAAAGCTGTAATTCATAAGATTTAACAATTTTTATCTTATTTACACCAAGCCATCCGAACTCAGTTGTCGAAACATGGCTGATCGAATATTGGATGCCATGTTGTTATTAACTCATCAGTCATCACACAGGAAATCTTCATATTCCATGTTCACCGCTTGTATTACTAAACGAGTCGTATTCAAAATAAGTAACAGGCGCACTTGATACACATCAACATGGATTGTTTTGAATTTTCCCGATAAAACTTTTTTTAACTGGTTAGAGCTTGTCATGTGCAAAATTAACATTAAGTTAATGTAATTTGGCACATGTTTCTGAAAATAATCCTACATTTTCTTCACGAATAGGTACTCAAATAGTGAATTTCTGTAAAAATTAAAATCTTAATTAACTAAATTATTTTTATGAAACAGTAAACATCAATGTCAAGTAGCGTGTAAGCTCTTTCAACGAAAATCAGACTTTATATTGTTTTAATACTTGTTTACTTAATCGTAAGGCGGTCCATTCGAAGAATGGCAATTTCACATTTTCTCGAAGTTTCATATAAAGATGTAGATGTCTCTTACGGCTGTCTATCGTTTGTCGTATCATTTTAGTAAACAAATAATCTACAAAATTACTGGATAGTTTGTTTTATACTTTTAGATTTACTTCAGAATATCGTGTAAATGGTCAAACGCGCAGCAAAATTTGTTGTCGATTCCCTCCAAAAATACCACAATGTGTTTTAAAAAATGTTGCTCACTCAATCTTATCTAAAATCGTTGTTATAGTTATAGTATAGTAATTGAGTCTATCGCGTGAGTTGCCAGTTTCATGTTTTCTCGACGTTTCATGAACCCTAGAGTACGAAAAAAGTGGTTTGTTAACCGTTTCCCTCTATCTGACGTCTGTTAATCTGTTTGCCTGTCTATCGTCTATGTTCATTTTTATTAGACAAATAATCTCCGAAATTACTGGTCCGATTGTTGTCAAATTTTGTACGTAAGTATATTAAGAACATCATGTAGATAGTAAGACGCTAACCAAAATTCCATCAAGAATTTGATGACGTCCCCTCAATTTATTCATTTTAGGAAATATTATTAAAATATTATACAATAACATATTCCTGTATTTGTGGTTTATAAATTCGCATTGAGTTGTTACCCAAGGCATCAAAATGTTCACAAAAGAATTCAAACTAGACAATAACCGTTTATAAGCGCCAGCGTACACATGCCGAGACCGTGGCGTAGGGAGTAGAAGTGACGACCTTAAGTTGGAGTACAAAAACATATGTGCGCAGATGCGTGAATTGTGGCGCGCTCGATTCCCCTTGATGTACTTTCTTTTTGATTTTTAACACTGTCAATGCTGTGATCTATATATTTTTTATGTATATATTGGTTATCACAAATAAAATGTCACAAAATCAAATTGCATAACTTTTCAAAGTAGCAAGATGTGTTGGATTACACTTTAAGGACCAGGGGAAGTTCTGCCGAAATAACAATCGACCAATTTTAATCTAGCGTTGTTTCTCACTTTGCGTACGTACGTTTTTGCAAAAAAATTAAAACTTTACTTTCTTTTAATCTTAGTAACCAGTGCTTTGAAATTCTGCACGCTTTTATAATGAAGGTTATAATGAACATGAGAAATGAAATCTGAATATACCTGTGGAATTGTTGGTTTAGAATATTTAATACGTTTTTTTTAATAATGATTTCTTTTTTTGGGGCTGTTTATTCTTTATTTTTGTATTCTTATAAATCTCATTTGAAATGAGCAGAGCAGTGTTTTCTTTATACACAGATATTTTTTGCAATTGTTTATAAAAGTGTATTAAAAATAAATGAACTAAGGAATTATTATTTCATATTCTTAAAATTCTAGGGTCACACAGCTATCCAAATTAATATACTGTATACTTGTTCCGACTGAAAAGTTGGTGATGTCTTCGGAGAACTTTATTAGAAAATCTTGTTCGAAACATTGAAGCACCTTCGTTATCTGCAATTTAATAATTCACCATTATTTTTGTAATATATTTATAGGAGCTTTTATGAAAGAATATAATTATCAGAATCAAATTTTATAATATAAATATCTAAGAAATTTGGTTTGATTTTGTTTTAGGGGCGAGGAAAATTCCGACTAAATAACTACTTTTTGTATGTAATGATGGTTTTGTTAAGAATAATAATAATGGCAGAATAAATTGATCTAAATGAAGAATGAATCTGCTTTAGCAATCTCTATAAAAATGCCGTGATACTGAATGAAATTTTTTCTTAATTTTCATCGATTTACGCCAGAAGCGAAGCACTATACTGTAAATATTTTTCCCAATAAATCCCCTACATAAAATTGAGAACGTTACACGCACTTCAGGGAAAGAGACTGCTCCGCTATCAGACAGTTTAAGGCTCGTAATTAAATTAATTACTTATAAATCACTTTTTTAAATGGTACGTTAACTCAGTTGTTGCTTATCCTACTGCAACAAATGTTTGAGACAAATTTGACACGCAAATTTCTGATGCCAGTTGCAAATACTGTAAAAGATTTTCTATAAAAAATAAGAATGAGGGGTACGTGAGACTTGCTTTGTATTAATTTAACAACAACAATTAGTCCCTTCAAATATTGCTTGGAAGCATCAATTTGTTGTGCATACCGCATGCAATGTTTTCACCACACTCATCCTTCGGAATCCCCAAACTCAACCATGTTTATTTAGATCGTTCCGGCGCGTAAGGCCCTCTTATCACGCCTGGAAAACATAGGTGAATGACGTAAAAGGCATTTTCAACGTGACAGTTTGTGTATAGGCACGTGCAAAGCATCGTCAAGTTGGTAAATAACTAGACAGAATAATAGGGCCAACTCACGTCTGTGTGATGTAGACATAGGGTGTAAACACAAACAGAAGTTGCGCTCGAAGGAGAAGTGGTTGCATAAGATTAATCAAAGCTCGCTCAGTCTGAATCATTAACACCCCACATACCGAGTTAGCAAGTTATAATAAAATAAAGCTCATCCGGCGGGGTGGCTTGTCAGAAGGCCACGGTTATCATTAATCAGTACAGAACTGAACCGGCCGGCAGCTGCTAATTCAGATTGGGGTGTAAATTCGAGCAGGTTCGCGGCGAAGCTGTCCGATCGTTGTGGTTGCCGGCGGCTGTCACCCTCGGGGTCATGCGGACACCCAGCATTGCGGACTCGTGATGGATAGTCGTTCACTTTTATCTCTGGCTAGTTCAGGCTTTAAATGCGTACGACACGGCAGAAAATGTGACTATGAATATCGGTAATTCGTACTAAATAGATAACGTGTATTAAGCAGACCAAACTTTGTGCTGCCATTACTGATACGTCGAATTGTGCTTGAATGGTAGCGGACTGCTGAAAACTAATTTATTATTACTCCTATTAAAAAGCGCGAAACACATACAATACTGCTACAGAATTTGACCTTAAATATTTTTCTAAGTTTACAATGGCAGGTTTTATTTTAGCTTGAAAAATGTACCACTTTCAAATGGCATTAGTACCTTTCTCAATCTCTTGGGTCACCTAAGGTTTCCACAAAACATTGGCGCCAGCCGCACATGTTTTTTCAATGCGGTGTTTGGTATCATAAAATTTTATGACGTACATCCCGTGTTGCCTTTGGTGCCTAAACACAATTCTCGACCTAGTTTATATTGTGTAAAATGTGTCGACTCACGGTGTACAGCAGTTAAGGGAGGTAATAAATTAAATTCTTCTGGTAAAGTTGATTATACAGTGAGTACTGAACCTATCGACAATTTCTTAACAAATTTTTAGTAGGAGTAATAAATAAGTAACATTTAACACTGTTGCTTAGTAATTTATATTTACGAACTATTGTGTTATCACTTTATTACGAATGTGATGTAACTGATATAGCAGAAGGTTCGGTATCTAGATTTACGAATTAGAGAACAAAACGATGTGTCGTGCTATGTTCATTATCATAAACACATTTCGAACTATGTAGAGTAAGAACGGGTTGTGATACAGGGCACAGGGGAACGTGCCCTTGTAAAAGCTTAAATTTATTTATTACAATTATTAGTAAAATCGAAGAATAGGCATAAAACATAAAATATACAAATTTTCCATCTGCATTGAAATAAATTAAACTTACTTAAATCGACTTTTGTGCTCACCCGCCAGTTGCCCCACAAAAGCTTTTGATGCATGCGCACTGGCACACTGTTTGTAGCGCTAGGTTTTAACTAAGGTATATATTAAAGAGTTTACTTTAGCTGCAGTGTGGAGGTGAGCAGTGTTTTTATGTACCGTAAAATACCCTCATTCTAGCACAGGATCTCTAATGTTTATATACCGTTCCCAATGTCATTTTGTAGTGGCCGGATGAAGAAATAGAACCGTCATTAAACTGGAAACAGAATTTTACATTGGTGAAGTTTAATAGATGAAAGAAAAAATATTGTTTGTGCATTTTAATAATTATTGTATTTTGAAACGTCTAAATACTTTTTGAGACTAACAGATAAACACACACGAACACTATTAAGAAAATCAATTATATAAAATGCTATACATAGTACCATTCCAGAACAATGACAACACCATAAGAATATTTTACGAGAAAATTAGAAAAGTAACCAAAATCAAATGAAACAGTGGAAAATAAAGTTACATTAAGGAACAAACAATTTACAGTGTATAGTTTTATTGAAATAATAAACAAATAAAATGTGTAGGTACAGAACTTTACAAAATAAAAATAAGTCTGGATTATCAAAATATAGGTAAAGAGTCATGCTGTGCGAAGATCTCATTGGGAGTTTTCTTAACAAAATTTCGTGATTACGGCATCTACTTTTTGGTAGCGATAAGGAAGTTCCTTTGGCTAAGTACAGAGTAATACGAATAACAAGAATAAGAAAGTAGTTTGATGCAATCAATAAACTAGGAGCTGCTGACTTTCTCTAAAATTTAATTTTCGGCCTTGAATGCCACTACTCTGTGGACTCTTTAGTCTCCAGCGTCTCTACTACAGGAGCTAAACAGTATTAGAAACAGTTAGTTGTATATAGTACGGTCCCGTCTGTTTCGTTTTAATTGGACCACCCTGTATATAATTAGGAACATTGTTTATATTATATTTAATTAATCAATTATGTTGTTAATATGACGCTTGTCTACGTCTAGTTACTAGACATTCATAAATGGTACATTATGAAAACAAAGGAGGTTTATTCAACTGAAACAACAAATAATAACCAACAACCTAAAAACATGACAGGAACAAAGGCCGTTTATGTTGATGAGCATAATAGTACCAAATATGGTCGGCTTATTGTTGCACTTATATTGTGTCATCATCATCATCACTGACACAAATGTTTGAGATCGAAATTTCGCCATTCACGGTAAGCTGGCATGCCGTTATGGTTATAGGTTGCGTTTAAGTACGAAATTTCATGTGTGCTAATAGAAAGACCTACTGGGTCAGTTACTAGAATAGTGTCTCGTCATTTTGCGACTTATTATGGAGATCGTTTCCCACTATATCGCCAAGTTTACGTTGACTATTATTTTAACCATTTTAACCTTAATCTCACTTATTTCTCTTAATTACCCAAAATATGAAGTTCCATATACTTTACTGGCTAATGAAGCATGCTGTAATAGTATATTAAAAACAAGTTTTATACGATCTTTTATTATTGCACGAGGTTAAGTTTAGAGAACAAGCCGTAGGCGAGTTTTCTACGTCTGACTTAGAAAGAGTAGTTTTTACACTGCTTCTACTTCCCGAACATAAGCTAACGGTAACCACATTTTGGTTAATCATCCCTACCACTAAAGTGATGAGGTCATCTCCAAAATTTACAAAAGCATTTTTTTAAATTTTATAAAATAAGATACTCCTCCACTTGGTGTATGAATCCGTGTCGAGTTTTCACCCTAACATCCAGATTTTTGGAAAAAAAATCAAAATTTTATGACAATTTAATTCTGAAACTGCAAAACCGATTGCTCTGAGATCTTGCAAACGTTTTAAGATTATCGTAATCATGGTAAATCATTAATCAAAATTTATTTGTTTATCCCCTTCTAAAAATTTGATGATGTCATCTCAAAATTTTGACGAATAAATCCTCTCTAAAATATGCAAAATAATGTCATGAAGATAAATATTTTAGAATTCTTTCATTGCTCGTTTCGTTCTCTCGAATCATACGATAGTGGTAGTTGGAGACGGGGGGGCATTATTCTGCCATAGGGAAAAGTGATTAAACTGAGACAAATGGGGAATATTGCTGTTCTAGCAGGAGATGGTTCCCTGGCTCCAACGAGAACTCCAAACGAGGAGTTCGTGGGTGACCATCAGTGTAACCATATAAAATAATTAATCTAGTCTAAAATTTTATTTGAGGGTTTAGAATGGGGGGTTTCTGAGAAACTGGGTTATCGACGTGACACTTTAATGGCGGAGGCGTCTTCTTTCGGGTCCCCTGTAGATTTTAATTAATTTTATGTGGTACCTATGAATCGAGCACGAGTTCAGAAACGAGAAACTTTTGAAATAGAAAACGGGACAGAGTAATAATAATTCACAATTGTTCGAGTAGAAAGACTGCGTTCTTCAGTTTTTTCGGCCATTTTGAATTGGAATCAAAATTACCTGGACACAGCTGGAAATTTGGTGGACTCGGCTGATATCCAACTTCAGGAACTGCACGACCGATCCAGTTTAATTTCTATTAATTCACCCAAGTATAATTCGGAAACTCAAATTTTTCAAATAGACTGCTACTGCTACTTCAATTCCGAACCGCAGAAACAATCCGGTCTTCTCCTTCATCGAAATCGGAGATCACTCCCACGAAGAAACAATTCAAATATATTAAAAACTTCATCGTCACATGTTAAGAGTAAATTTAAAAGTCAGGCTTCAATTCCAGTGAAACAGTTTTCGGACACTACAAATAAGTTTATTTTTAATTTAACCAGGACCAGAGGTTTTCGCAAAATAAAGAAAATGAAGTATTAACGATGTAGCGGAGATTCCAAAGCGCTTCGCTAGTACCCTTTCGAGGGCGCTGTTCTCGGCAGCGCCAGTACCAGCCCCACCATGCTCACCCCCACTGGAACACGCACCCCACCCGAAACCACCCTCGCCCTATTGGTACGTCACTACGCAGGCACTCCCACGCATCTCAACCCTGCCTATATAAGGGCCACCGCGTCCACTTTTCAGTAGGGATGGGCAGATTTGGTCATCACTACGAACGGATCGTTCATCGTTCGATCCCTACGAAGACCCGGTGCTCAAATATCGTTCATTTCGTTCATTTTGTTCACTTTGTTCTTAGTCATTCATGGCTCAGGGATCTATTGATGAATCATGCGGTTTTTCGGCACTTCGGTCAACGGTCTTAGTTTCCCTTTTGCTTGAATCCGATCACGTTATAAGGAACGCCATGTGGCGATGAACAGCCATGAATAACAGACTCGGAACTATCGAATATTCGAAAAATGGATCAAATTTATATGTTCTATACATGCTAAACAGTTCATTTTTCATATAGTTTGAATTATTTAATGTAATTTACACAAAACCTTCCTAAAAAGATTCGTCATGTTTTAATCGGTACTTTTTTTACAAATAGTTATCACTCTTTTGTAAAAAATAAAATACTGCTGGAATTAATCTGTCAAAATAGGCTGGATAACTTATGTTCTTGGTTAAATCCGTAAATATTGAGTAGCATGTGATTCTAGTGTCTGATACAGAACATAGAACTAAGCTGGAGTCATGGATCCAAGCATCCAACGGAGCCAAGATCCAGTTAAGACCGTGTGAACGAAATGAACGAAAGAATGACTGGTTTCCGTAGGGAACGATTTCGGTCACTCATTCCTTTGAACGACCCGTTCGATTTGATTCGTTCGTTCATGAACGACACATCTCTACTTTTCAGGTGGATGGAAGCGCACTTAACTGTCCACCATCTCCATCTTAACGGCTGCACTGTCTCGGTCCCCTTCTGGTGATCACCGCACAGATGGAAGCGCACTTAACTGTCCACCACCTCCACCTTAAGGGCTGCACTGTCTAAGTCCGCTTCTGGTTATCACCAGTGATGCACCGTTTTCGGTCCCCTGCGCGGCTTCGACGACGTCATCACAGGGCTGCACCGTTTTCGGTCCCCTGCATCACGTCGACTTCTGGTTATCACCAGGGCTGCACCGTTTTCGGTCCGCTGTGCCGCATTGCCGACGTCTTCATTACAGGGCTGCACTGTCTAGGTCCCCTGTACCTCATCACCGACGTCATCATCAGGGTCGCAATGTCCAGGTCCCCTTTGTCATATACACTGCCGCCGTCATCCCCTCCGACGCTCCGAGTCCCAGGAGCCGCCACCAGCCCCACCGAGGTTGCCGCCCCTTCGACAACCCATACCCATACTTTTGAATTGTATTTTTATATATATCAATAAACCACTGAGCTACCACAACGATATAATTAACACATTGAAATTTATTACACACTTAAATAACGGTGGTCAGCAGCTGCAAATTTCGGATTTACGTCCGGTTGCTTATACAACATCTAGAGCATCATCAAACTGCTACAGTCAGCACAAAATACAACACCAATTGCATTACTCCGATTTTGCAGTGGCGTTTGACAACAAGTAAATATTCTCTCCAAACAGTCAAAATTATCGAAAAGTCGTAAGATTGACATCTTTTATAAGCAAGTACTTATTCCCTGGCACACTGTCTGGTCGAGGATCCAGGAATGAATCGGGACATAGCTCGATGTTTTCACCACAAATTTGGTAGAATTTCTCTTTTGTATAACTAAAATAAGACTGTTCGTCACGTCGCGATTATTCAATACAAATCATCTCGCTTCGTATACTATTTGATTACAAAAAATGTCTCACGAAAAGTCTACAAATAGAATTCTTTTTTTTTTTGTATTCCAAACAGTAAAAAGACACGTTATCAAAATAGAGTTAAACATTTGACAATGTCACGTAATGGTTGTGGTCTCGATCGTTTAGAATGGGCTAAAATTAAATATATGATCCAATTTCTATTTCAAGTAATGGATATACAAATTACAGTGTGCTGCCTTCCTCAAAAAAGGCCTTGCGTTCTTGAAACTGTTGGCAGTAACCCAAGTACAGATATATCTATATCGCCTTGTCTTGCTTTCGAATCTTATGAAAATTCGAGTTTTAAGTCAGATGCCATCATTAGTGAAGCTTATATTACTGTTAACAAAACTCCTTTTCGCGACAAAATTCTAGTTTATTGTATCATCGATAAAAATCCAAATATTGCCCTAAAATTAATACAATTCGAGACTAAAGGAATTCCAACTTTTTCTTTGATAAATCCCATAACAAAACTGTAATTCTAGAGTTTACTTCTTAAACTGAAAAAAATGCTTACTAACCGCTAGCTGTTCTGAATTTTATCTTGAAAAAATTTGCGTTCAAAATTTACCATTTTCTCAAATACCTTAGGTATATATGTAAAATGCTAGAATACATTTTTCAGGATACGCTCATATTTTTATTTAAAAAGGGCAGTTTATGTGAAATAGAAAACTCAAAGATACACAATACAGCAATTATTCACTCTACAGTTAACTCCACTATGAACTGTAATAAAATCTCACCTGAAGTTCATTTACCACCTTGTCTTCACAAGCAAAACAAACACCTAACTGGATACTAGGGAACATTTAAATATGATTAAACGGTCCTCGGAAAAAATAATCAATCCGTTAATATTAAAGTGACGCTACTTCATATTTCATATCGAAAGTTAACTTTCTCCCGTAAAATCAGTATAAACTGGTACATTAACTAAGTCTAATTTCACTGAAGTGTTCGTAACGACTTATAATCACTATCCAATTACACTTTTTCGTAACACGACTCTTAGTTATTTGTACTTGGATTGTCCACCGCAGCAACCTGATATTCCACTTAAAGTCATCGCACCTGAAATTTCAAGCCATATTAGAAATTTTAAGTTACATCCAAATTTGGACCACCCAGATAAAAAACGTCTTGTTGAACTCTTAACTTAAATTGAAGTTACGAATGAAAAACCTTTTAAATCCAAACCTTATAAAGTTTCAGCGCTGAAGCGCGAGTTTATTCAAAAACAATTAGATGAAATACGTATTATAACACGACATATATAACTCGTTCCTCACATTCTTCGTAATTGTCACCGATTCTCTTAGTTAAGAAAAACAGAGAGGAAGGTAAAACTAGGTTTTGTGTAGATTATCGCAATTTGGCTTTTTTCGCCTAAATTAAAATTTTTCTGGGGCCCTGAACAATTGTGTGCTTTTGAGTTCTTGAAATGCAAACTGACTGAACCACCAGTCTTTGCCCATTTCAGCCCTAAGTTCAGCTATGAAATTCGAGCCAACACCAGAATAGAAGGATTGGGGGTCCTCCTCCTTGAAGTCTTTGAAGGAACTATACACTTTATTGCATATACCAGTCGCGCTCTAACGTCTGCCGAAAAGAATTACGCTATTACGGAGCTAGAGGGGCTAGCTGTTATTTACGGACTTACCTACATATTTTCATCATTTTATTTTAGGTTCAAATTATTACAGATCGTCATGCACTATGTTTTTTTAAACGTTCGGACCATACGAGTCGTCGCCTTAAAATTACAGGAATTTGATTACACAATTATTTATAAAGTCGGTAAAACGCATAAAGACACTATTACGAAATTTCGTACAGACGATAGCTCTGATTTGTTTGACATTCTCACACTTTTGTTAACTTCTGTCGATTTTGCTAGCGAATAAGACAAAGACAATTCTTTGGTTGAAATTATCCATTCTTTAAAAAATCCAAATGACTCTCCCAATCGGTGTGCGTAAGCGTGCACACAATTTTCACCTTAAAAACAACGACCTTTACAAAATTAATACTTCTGGAACTGCTGATAATAATCTTTTGAATATAGCAAAATATCTTGCTCATAAAATTTTTACACATCATTCTGAACCCTTATCCGGACATTTTGCTATAGCTAAGACTTGTTATAAAACACGTTATTTTTGGGACAATTTGAAAAAAGATGTTCAAAAGTTTGTTTGCGCTGATTGTCAAGCTCGAAAAGGGGAAGAAAATCGCAAACCCAAGGGCTTATTAGAACTCATCCGTGTTGGCTGGCCGCTTGGCCGTATATAGTTATCGTGTTATCGATATTCTTGGGCCGTTGCGTATAAGCAAAAATAATAGTACAGTATTCGTGATAGCAACTGGCTACGTTACAAATGGGCGGAAACTCGAACGATACCGAATGCTCAAGCTGACCAAGTTGCTAAATTTCTCGTGAAATAGATTTTACCCGTCATGGTTGTCCTTGTTATTTTCTTAGCTATCGTGGGACAAACTTCCGACATCAAAGTATTTGCGAACTCTTGCAATTAATGGCGGTCTTTCAGCAGTTCAATTCACTACCAGTTATAATCCTCAGTTCAACGGGTTAACGGAACGCTTTAATGGTACGCTGGCAGATATGTTTGAAATTCACAACGGTACAGATCAGACAAATTGGTGCCTATTAATTCCCCAGTTACTTTTGCGTATAATAATTCACGACAGGATATTACAAAAATTTCGCCTTTCTTTTTAGTATCTGGACGCGAGGCACTAGTCCACAATCTTGCCATCGAAAAGGTTAAGATTTTTACGCCACTTTGCAAGGTTGGCAAAAGTGAAAAATTTTGCTAAAATATTTTGGTCCTTATCACATTGTTCGAAAAATAGGTTGGTGAAGTCGATTATCAAGTACAAAAAGGTTCCGGTCCTAATAGTCCGAAAGAAATTATTCATGTCAGCCGAATTTACCCCTGTAATGATCCCGTTAATACATGTTTAGCATAATACAAATAATAAAAAAAAAAATAGTTGCAAATTTAAGCTTCATTTAGTATATTTTTGTTGTGTTAACTTTTTTTGTCGTAAGTGCATGCAAATTATTTTAATATATCTGTGTAGCCCACAGTTAAGGGCGTAGGTGAAAGTCATTGTCGGTGCTTTTTGGAAAGAAGTCATTAGTTTTGAACGAATCGTACCACCTTTGGCCCTACGCTTTTGTACCGACACTAATTTGGAACAGTGTATGCTTTTAACTCATTTCATTACTTTCGCAAAAGCTTATGTATGACCTCGAATTCGGTATCTGGCAAAATACTTGGGACTTATCATCTGTGAATACTTCCTCTGTATCAGCTACTCAGTTTCGCTACAAACGAGCATTAGATTTTATAGATGACCTTTAGAGTGGAGTGCTGTGGAGTAGCTATACGACACAAGCTAGGCTCTTTATCAACTAACGAAACGAAAATCAACTAATTCTGATGTCTGATGTCTCAAAATTGTATAAGCTTCCCATTTGTGATTGCACTTTCACCTCTGAAAAACTATATGTTCACTTTAGAATTGCTATCGTAACGAAGTCGGAAAACTGCAAAATATGCGAACTGTTAACAACCCCTTTTGTTTGGTACAACCAAACTTGCTTCTTTAAACATGAAACTCTTTACTCAACAATTTCAGATAACGTTTTAAAAGGAACGAATAAAATTAAGCAAATTTTAGGTATTGTTTTGCGTCAGTGCAACTCTTTTGACAATAAACTTTGTTATTTATCTCTTTTTGCGGCAGATACTGCTCATGGCCCTGGCTGTGCTGAAATTTTGTACACTGATTCATCTATTTCTGAAATTAACCAACACTGTCCACTTCACCGCATTATCTCTCAATTACTATATATTTCTGATATTTGTGAAGATATTTTTGACATAACTCACCCTCATCCTTGCCTTAGACTCCAATGCAACAACTGTAAAAAAACATTTTTTCAGAGATATCTTCTCAGCCCAAACGTTGCTTTCGTACCCATCCATTAAACCTCCAAATTCATTATATTCTTCCAGCCACTTGGTCTACTTTAAGATCTTTTATTCGTTGTAATAGCATAGTTTTCACTAACATATCTGAAGTTCTTAACTCCAATTGGACTTTAGAAATTCTTCATATCAATTTAACTAATAACAGGAAACATATAAGTCATTACTAACAAGTATATCATCAACAGTTTTGTTGATATACAGTATACAGCGGTATTTACGGTTTTCACAGCGACTTGCTTTTCCGTACATGGAATGCAATTTTATCAGGCGCAATAATTTATATTTTATTTTGGCGAAATCGCAACCCTATAGCTGTACTTGCTTCAGCAGTTCAACTCGCTCAGGGACCAGATTCTCACCTTCATGATGATATTTTATTTAGTTTAATTGCTTTTGCGTTAGGAGTTTTTTTATCATACTTAATTTGGAAATAGTATTCAACGTTTTGTTTACACTCCACATTAAAGCTTACCTGCAATGAGAGTGTCGCTCCTACCAGTGAGCCTGAATCCCCTCCTAGTTCTAAACAGTATGTCTTAAAATTTGATAATCAAGATTCTTTAAATAAATTTGAAAGCGGTACCGCCGTGGACATTACTCTGCGAACAATTTGAACTTGACGAGAGATATACCTGGAATGTATCGTAAAAAATTTACATCGATGTTTTCCAAGCTTAAATTTTTGTTCAGCATTGAAGAGGGTAGGCGGACTCGCTAGTTCATTCCACTTGACCGTATGCAAATGGGGCTACATCTCGCGTGCAACTTCAGAGCCACCCTGATCGCACTATGCACCATAGCACTCCCTTATGGCACATATTTTATTTCTCATCACTGTCCACTCCACCAACAACAATGCATTTACACCAGTATCAGCACTAAACACCGCACCCTAAGGCGAATCTGGGTTAGTCATGTGCCTAGTGGTGCTGGTGCCTTGTAGTGCTGCGTGTACATCCTCACAACCATCTGGTGCCACAAACTTCCACCTTTTCATTATTTTTGCGAGATACTGCTTCACGCGGATCTATGTGACTGGAAACCGAGAATATTACTGTGTTCTGTGACATTACTGGCTATTCCAGGACTAGTTATGCAGACTTCGCATATATGTGATGATCAATAGAGTGACGTTAAGTTTTACTTGCGGTTGCACATCTTTAAATGAACTTAACAGTACCTTTATGTTCAACTACTTGTTAATGCGGGAGTGAATCGGAGTGTTTATTTTTACAACTCTCATATCCATCACATTTTTTTTGTATGCATTTTTTTGTTTTTGATACTTTGTTCATAGAACCTACTGTTTTCTTTTCAATTTTTGTTATGTTATTTTATTATTGCTTTATATTTGTTAAGTGTATATTATTTTCCACAATTATTCCTTCCAATGTTAAATTTTACTCATATTTTAATCGAATGTTTTTCTATTGTTTATATGAAATTACTGAGAGAACTAGCGAAAATTGCTGTTCGAGCAGGAGATGGTTTCCTGTGGGTGACTATCATCGCAAATACCAGACCCCGGAGCGATGTAAGTACCAATTAATAATAAATCTAGTTTAGAATTTTATTTTGGAGTTTATAATTTAGGATTTCTGGGAAATTGGGTTAGGGACGTGACAACATTATAATTTTATACTTCTGGATTATCAACGCTCTCATAGTTTTTATAATTACCTACATACGTGACCCAAAAAATTAATTAATGAGTCCATTTATGTTCTTGATTAAATCAGGAATGTTTTGAAATTTTGCAGACGTTTTAAAGTTATTGTAAGCATGGTAATTTTTTTTTAATATAGGTATCTGTTTATGCCTCTCAAAAAATTAATGGCGTCATCTCAAAATTCTCGAATAAATCCTATCCAAAGTGTGCAAAATATGATGGGTCTGCCTTAGTGTTTTAGGTGGACATCCAGATTTTTCGAAAAAAAAATCAAAATTGTAGAAAAACATTTTAGGCTTAAAAACTTCAAAACACAATACTCTGAAATGTTACACAAACATTAGAAAATGGCATGGTAGTCATTAATCAAAAAATCTGTCAAACCGTACAAATTAATAACGGGTGTTCAATTGAAAAATCACTCAGAGTAGGTGTTGGAATTTCATTTGACATAAACGGCATGTCTATTCTTATAACATGCATTTGGCAGAAACATAATCTGTTATATGATATAATATCTTAGATGAAATAAAATTCCAACGCATACTCTAAGCGATTTTTCAATTGAACACCTCTTATAATTAACCCAGCGTTCACCATTTATATGACTCTTGATGAGTTTTGTGCTTCGTCGCTCTCGGAATATCCTAATAAAGCTGTAGCATTCTTATGAGGCAAGTAATAGTGATAAGAGTAATCGTGAAGCCAGTGAAACATTTTGTAATACAGCGTCCAGAGGTAACTTCAACTTTATTTTTTCATTTTTATACCCGCAAAATAGCGAAATCAATAGATTGCTATCAATTCCTGCAACAAAATATTTGTAATTTATTCGGGTGTATTACGTTGTGTGTATACTTATCAAAATGAGTATCTTAAAGCTCTATTAAATATGTGGCGCCTGCCTGGAAAGAAGGCAAATTTATTTATCTCCTGTCCCTTTGAGAACATTAATTTCATCATTTATCAATCTCTGTCATCTTTTACTTGTTTGTTTAATTAGTAAACACAGGTAAGAGGGTAATAAATATAAATGATAACTCTATAAATGTTAACTCTCTTATTTCAGATTTATTGAAAATGCATTGTCGAGGCTGGCGGCAACAATTGGCAATTAAACAAAAAAAAAAAAAAAAAGAAAAAATACAGAGTCACGAAGATTAGTAGATGTATATTTTCTTTATCGAATATTTTATAACACTATTAGCTAGTAGAATATGTTGTAATTCTTATTATTACACATGAACAAAATTGATGACGATTTTTTTCTTTATCTACTTTTTGTTGTTTGTTGTAACTATGGAGTTAATATAATATAGTGACAAACTTGACTTTTGCACGTTTTTTAAAAATTTGTTTTAAATTTGGAACTTTAACGATTTCCGGAAAAATTTAATACAAAACACGTTAGTAAAATACCTATACTTGACTCGAAGCTTTAAAATACTCGGCACAAAGTACCTCGTGTTTCAGCTTAGCTCCTCTTCAGTAAAGTGTCATATTCCTAACTTTTATGTAAATAACTAATACCGGACTGCAATAAAATTAGTACTTTAGAAGTAAGCGCATTGCAATTGTTGTTTGTCTCCTCTAATTCTTTTTGGTATGTTTAAAAAATTATTTCATGATATTTTATTATTTCTGATTATTGAAAATCCTCGGTATCTTACAACATCCATAAACAAACTATCAAGTTATTATATATTTATTTTTACTATTTTAATATTTTTTTCAAGAAAGGTGCTAACCTTTTTTTGTCAACTATTGTGGCTAAATGATCATTGTTCTTTTAGAACGCTAGTTCTCTTTTGTATGTAAAACTTTATTCACGCTGATCCATCAGTCTGTAATACACGAATACACGAATGAAATATTTGCGGTTTCTCATTAAACTTTTGTAGCAGATTTTAAAATACACGAAAAGAATTTTTCACCAAATTAAACACGTGAGGCAACATATTGTATGTTACACACAAAGACTGTAAAAAGCGAAACAATATATTCTCTGAATGCTGAAAGATAAGACTTTCGTTAATTGGAGTATGCCACGATTAAATTGATCGCACAACGGTCATCTAAGCTAGTAACGACCGTGTTGCCCTTATACATTTGTAACATGACTTTAAAAAATCCTATCCGATTTTCGTCTTTGAAATAGACTTAATGCTATGACCATCATGAATGCGCCTCTGTTAACTTCAGTTGTCAATCAGCCTAAATTCGTGCAGTACGAATAATCCGATAAATTCGTTTTTATTTGAGAAAGATTGAGCAAAATCTAAATAAATTTAACGTTGATGTTTAAAAAAAATGATGACTATTTCGAGGAAAAATATAAAAGATATCGGGAATATGTTCTCAGAGGGAGTTTTTCGATAATGAGTTTAATCATTTAATTTTTACTCGAAATAGTCATATTTTTTTTTTAAACATAGGCATACAATTTATTTAGATTTTACTCACACGCTGTTAGGTTGTAGCCGTTATTGAAACGTTGCATCCTCTGCCTGCTGATCTGCCCCAAAAAATTCAAATTTAGATTTTTTTTATACAAATATTTGAAAACTTTGATCGAAAACTTGGGCAATACGGAAATTAATATTACCAAGTATTGAGTTGAGGGGGCATTTTGTATTTATAAAATTTTCCTGTAGTAATATTCTTGCTACGAATAAAATAATTAAATTTCTAATTAAAAGTCACTATTAAGTTTTAACAGCTAGGTATATTATTTTCATGCAAATCAAGTAATTAACACTGTGTAATTTAAAGCATGTAAAATCCGACTGTAACCAGAATTTTTACTATCGGACCACCATTTTTTTCATAATTTTAACTAAGATTAATGTCCTAATTTCTTCGGTTCTCTTACAAAAGTCAAAGAAATTATTAACATTTTTAAAGCAATGTTCCGTTCCATTTCTGTCAGTCCTCGACACAAACGCAGAAACTGCAGTTGAAATTGCCTCGTAAGATTGATAAAGTATTTCTAGAAAACAATGTAGACATTTATGTAAGTATATCTCCGCATAATAGAGATCAGAGATTTTACTTTCTTATAACCAAGCAAACAATTTTACAAAAGCAATTTCTCCAACTCGTTGCTTTTTGAGTGCAACAGAGAAACATTTTCCAGATACCTCTTTCAAAGTGTAAGCGATAGTTTGGAGCGTAGACCACGTTTTAGTTGGAAACAATTCCCACTAGTAGCCTTAAAAGTCCCTCTAGTGCTTTGAACAGAATTAGTTCAACGATGATGTCTGCGCCTTCCGAATCGCATGTGTTTGTTTAAGTTTCTTTGGCGACAATAGAAAATGATATTTACCCAAGCTCAACCTGCAAAAGTCTAAGGAGTTTTAGGGATTATACGACCAATTGTAAAGAAAAGCACTCTTGGGATCTAGAAATGTATCGATAATTCTGTTCCCACATGCTTTAAAGGGTCAGACCAGATCAGACAGTATCAAGATTAACGACGTCACTTATATAATTACTGCTAAAGATGAGTATGACAAACCCATAATGAAGTCAATCACAATTCTGAAGCAGGAATTTATATTTTACGCGGAACGCTTCGTTGAACTTTACCAAACTGTATACTGCTCCATCGATTTTGAGCTTACTAGAGTAAATTAGTAAATTGTATGTATTAATTATTTATGATTAAATAAACTGTATTTTAATGTTAATGGGATTAGATTAGATAAATGTTTCAGAGTATTACCATAAAATACAGATGAATAAAATTGTTGCAGAATTTACATTATCTAACCATGCAGTTTGATGACGCGGGTTTCAAAATATTCGTAAGTGAATTTAAGTGTAAGTAGGTATCTAACATTTGCAAATTTTGGAAGCGTGGTACAAAAATTAGGTTATATATGGCGATCCGAAGCAATGTTAGATCTCGAGGGAGCGTAGCAAGATTTAAATGAAATTGTTAAAATTTAATAATTAAATAACTTGGTTTTATTTTGGCTCGTCAATTTTCGAAGTTAATGAGTTATAAGTATAATTGTAAATGCAATATGTGCATGAAATTTGTAACCTAACTTATGTTCATCTTTTCAGATAAATTAAACTAAAACATGTGCAATGAAATAAAATGAAATAAATAAAAAATGAATGCATTTATATCTAAGAGCAGAGATCATAAATATGTATTTATTTACAGTATATTTCACCTCAATTAATTGATTAAAACTTTGCTGTGGAATAATAGATTACGAGATGAAAATTTAGCAAATCAAAATCTATTATAAACATCTTAAAAATAATCGTAGTTATACCGGTTTAGCTGGCAATAAAACAATTTGGATTATTTTGAGGAATCTCTAGGTTTAGCGTTGTCGTATTGTAGAGTTGTAAAATACAGGTTCTACTTGTGTAGGTGATTTTGAGGTTTACGTTTTGCCAGCAATTAATACTTCTATGATAATCCTATGATGGCTTCGAGAGTTAGATCTGCCACTTTCAATTTCCGCAACTTTACCAGTTGGTTAAGGTTGGGGTTTTCTCATTTAGTAGTAATTTGCTATCTAGCCAGGTCTAACAGTTTTAGCAATGACAAACAAAACAGAAATTAAGGTACAATCAAAATTCTAAAAATGTAATATCAATAGAAACATAAAACAATATATTGTCATCATTTGTACCAATAAAATGGTATAGCGAGACAAGTCCTTCTCTGTACTCATTAATTATCAACTGTAGTTGCGCTGGTTGAACACGACAGTGCCCCCCTTGGCTAAATGAGTTCATAAAATTTTATGACGTACAACGGACAAAGTATACAAATGTATGAATTATCTGCATTTTATGTTTGAGATATAAACTTCGGGTAGTTTAAATACATTTGTTTAGACATCTCGGATTAACAAATCTCAATACTGTGTGGATTGCATATACATATATGTTGTACCTAAACTTAGCTGAATGCGCTTTCCACGATTTGCTTAATATTTCAATTAACTTTTTTTGCAATGTTTTAAGTCTCTAATTCTTGGTAATATTCAGTTGTGTCAAGTTATTCAAAATTTAACTTGACATAATACGTCTTTTTGTAGTTTTTATGAAAATAAATCACCTACTCGGCAAAAGTTTTCAGCACATTCTGTACACATCACATATACATACTAAAAATTGCATTTCGTAGTTATGGGGATTGAAGCTAGTAGTGTCGTCACTTTTTTATTAAAATCATTTCCATTACAGAAAAGCGTTCATATTTTATTCATTTTTAGCATATATCTGGAAGGCAGGCTATTCTATTTATTTCGTAAGTTGTTGACACAGAGCCCAACATATAAATCATATCTGTCTGAATACGGAATATTCAGCCTCCTCGTAGTCAGCAAAATAGCAGAAGAAGAGGGCGCTTGCAAACCCGAAATGTGCAAATGCATGAAAATTATTCATTCAGAATCGACCAGGCGTACTCTACAATTCAAACAGACGTGGTCACTACGGCGAATGTTCCACTTTAATGAACTTATAATGATGACGATTCGACAAAGTTTTGCATGAAAATGCGAGTCACTCGTCCAAGCAAGATCGGATATTAAGAAAGAAAACAAAAAAAATGCGGATAACTTTATTAAGGGGTGAAGGATGAAGCAACGAAATACGAAAAATATTCAAATCAGGAAGGAGAGGTAGACGAAATTGACTCAGCGGAATCTTAACCGGCAACAACTGCACTAATTCGGGACGTGCAGCAGAAGCAAAATATGAAACGACGTTTTGGTTCAAGAAAAAAGGGAATTTTGAATTCTTTCGATCGATATTTGTTGCTATAAGCGAGTGGGCTACATTTAGCACAGCAACGAAACAAATTACTGTATCGTGTTGGGTTTGTTGGATTAAGGTTTCTCTGACCTCCGGCTAACAAACGATATTCTTTTGTTGTCGTAATTCCCTTTCACCTGGTCCTTCTACTTTACTTCTGGATATATGAACCTCTGACAAGTCTAGTGTTGTGAGACAAGACTGATTAAAATTTAAACGCTCAACTACATCCACTTGTCGGAAGCCACGTCCTAACATATTGGTTGTCCTCTTAGTGTCGAACCGCTGATATCGATTCAAGACCATTTCAGACGAAATACCTACAACATATTTTTTCACGTACTCGTTTTATCTTTACAGAATCGTGACAACAAATATTCCACTTGCAACAGGTGCTACACAGTTCTACGAAATATTGTTTTTAGATTTAACAATAAATCTAACTTAAAATGTGAATTTTATGTGATAAATAATACATAGGGGAATTTATGTTTTTTAACACTGACTATACTAGCATGAAATCAGAGCAAATCTTTACTTCCTGAGCGTAAGCTACGGAAGCATTGTAATCGAGTCTCCCGTTTTCGTCTCTGCCTGTCTGTTTATCTACCTGCCTGTCCGCCGTCCGTGACGATTTTTGTTAGGCAGATAATCTCCGAAACTATTAGACCGAGTGTATCAAATTATGTAGATGGCAAACTTTGTCTAATCATCCCCATGATGACGTCGCATCAAAATTCTACATAGTAATTGGGTTTTAAATTGTGTAAAATAACAAGTCCTGCACGTGTAGTTTATGAATCTGTGTTGAGTTCTCACCCGAAAAGTCCATATTTTACAGCTTATCGTGCCCTAAAAAACCGATGACGTCATCTCAAAATTTTGTCAAATAAATTCTTTTTAAAATATGATGAGTCTATACACTTTTATTTTTTAGATTTGCTTAAACAGGTGGCTCAAAAAAAGTAATGAATGAGTCAATTTATTTTATTGATTAAATCAGGAACACCTCACTCGATTTTTCCAGAAAATTTTGGGAATATACTCAGGATCACGAAGCAATGCGTACACGTCATGGATGACGTAGATCCGTTACCAACACTAAATCAAAAATACGCGCCGCAATACGTGGCAATACGGATCAAAATCGATCAATTTGGGGGAAATTATATTGGTACGACTGATAGCGAAACATATGCTAAAGTTTTATCGATTTCACAAGTGTCATTGGTGTCAACTTTGGTTATGTTGTGTTATTGTTTGATTTTTCGCGTTTTTCTACTTTTCTGCTCGTGTAATCGTATCAGTTCTTTTCAGAACTATAACAGTTCTTTATAGAACTCCAAGTTAACTGTCCTGTACCGTGGTACGTGTCGCTTGCTTGAGCGTAAACATTCCACCATGCCGAAGCCCTTGCACAAAGATGTAAAGCAAATGGACGATAATTTAGTGGACTATTTTGCTAAAGAACGCGATAGCGGGGAACCTCTTTTACCACTAACAGCTGTTCAAGACGTAAGTAGGTGTATTTTATTACAATTACTAATGCAGTCACATTGTACAGAGGGTTGCTGCTACTCTGGGTGTATGTGTGCGAACAGTGAACTCCGTGGTACAACAAATAAAAACCGGAGAAGGTGTACATTCTCCCAAGAAATAGAGACCCCCGAACAAAGCAAGTGTGTGATATTAGCACTTCGGAGCAGTGTGCTATTCGAGAATGCTTATATGGAATGGTCGAAGAAAGTATGAATTTGATGCGCACGCCTTATAGATACTAACGACTATTTTACAGAAATACATGTTACACGATCGCCATTAATTGATTGCTTGAAGGAGAAACATATATTTGAGGGTTCTGTGAGCTCGTTAGGAAAAATTTTACATTCTCAATTGGGTTTCGTTATTCGCCAACCAGTGTACGGAAGCGTCTTATGGAATTACAACATGTTGTTCATGCAAGAACCAAATTCTTACGTGAATACATGCACAATCAGCAGAACCCAAATTCTTTGCCATGTGTATATCTTGATGAAACATGGATATTTGAAAATGGTTCGGTAGTTAGGTCATTGCAAGACGATAGTGTCATAAGTATCAGGATGTTCAAAATAGAAGGGAAAATTTAGTAATGTGTCAGTTTCACGTTAGTTATTTATTCTTCTCACTATATTTTAGGTATATTGTATTACATGCAGGTACAAGCAATGGATTTATTGATGAAGCAGCGCTAGTATTTTCTTCTAATACCAAAAATCCAGACTATCATGGCGAAATGAATCAACAGAATTTTCTCAAGTGGTTTCAATTGCTCATGAACCTTGAAGAACCATCACAGATTATTATAGACAATGCAAGCTACCACAGTACCTTTGCAAACAAATGTCCCAGTGGTTCATGGAAAAAAGCAGAAATTCGTGAATGGCTTTAACAACATGACATAAGTTCAGATTCACAGCTGTTAAAAACGGAACTTCTTCATTTGGTTGCACAGTAATGCATATACTATTCTCTATCGTTTCATTTAAAATATCATGTTTTTCAGAAATAAACCTCCAAAAACGTATGTTGCCGTGAATTGGGCCAACAGAATGGCCATAGAGTATTGCGATTGCCGCCATATCATTGTGTGTTTAACCCTATAGAAAATACTTGGGGAATTACTACAAATTTTTATTCCAAACACATTGGGCGTGATGGTTATGGTCAAAAAATTCCGTGGAAATGTGGAAAGAAGCGTTAGCACATGTCACGCCCACAATGTGGAAAAATACTGTTGACCATATGAATAAAATAATACGGGAGTGGTGGGAACGGGAATTAGTATTTGACCGTGAAGAGATTGCGCCGTTTATAATCGACATTAACGAAGATTCACATTATAGTTTTAGTGATTATGACAGTGAAGATTCTAATACTGCAGAGGGCATTCAGCCACTGTAACATGTAGGTTATTTTCCATTACCATCCTAATTGATTGTACTAGCGGCATGTTCTGCTGATGTCTTTTATAATCATACTATCACTTCACTGGCCAAATATACAAATCACTGGTCAGACGACGACGTTGTGCAACATGCATACTTATTATTGTTTATACTTTACTTTTGTATCTATTCCATGTCAATAAAGTAACTTATTCTGTAGATGTGACGTGCCTATTGTGGCATTGAAGACGGTAAGCATATTTCTCTAACTTGAAGCCTGTCACAACTGTTCAATGCTGTCTGTTTGAGACGTATGTTAACATTCTCGTTGGTAGCTTTAAGTACAGTATGAAGCCTTGTACCACCCTCCAAGTATGTGTTTAACACCCAATTGTCAGCAGTTTTTACCAGCAGTCAATGCAAAAATGAACGTTCTTAAAGCCAGTCATTCACGTTCCAACGCCGGGGTACGATTGTATTGGATACAACTGCTGTACAATTTTGCTGAAAAGCAGCAGTACACACACGTTACGACCTTGCAGTTAAAAATTTGCGATCGTGGTGGCAACATGTCCGAAGAAAATGGACTTTTATACCTGCTTTCACGGTTTGTATAACATACACTGTCCCCACACGATTAAGTTTCCAACCAATACAACACGATTGTACTGCTGCAGACAGACTTGTTCACCAACCGGCCACATCCAACCGATTTGCTTGATCGCATACACAGATGTTCGAAAACACTTCAATTTTGTCATATCCTACACAATTGTACCGCGGCGTTGGAACGTGAGTGGCAGGCTTCAGTGACTAGGAACACGTGAAAGGGGTTACAGTCGTGATCTTTCCTGTGCCTGAGTTTGTAATTCATAGCGTCTATGCAGCCTGCAGCATGCCCTTGTATGCTGAAACACTGCAAGTGTAGCTTATTTCTAAACTGTTGCTTCACACTAACGGTCTTCTCATGCTATAATCATAAATAGAACAAACCAAAACAATAACAAGCCGACATGTTTGTTGACAGTTTTCAAACCGATTCATTTGTATAATAAACGTGGTAGACGCATGACGTCATACAGAGTCCGTGACGTGTACGCATTGCTTCGTGATCCTGACTATACAATATTTTTATTTTTATACACAAATAACTATCAAATAAAGTGTCACACAACTTAATGCCAACATAATTATTTTAAAGCTAAATTTCATGATAGGTAGTACAGGACTTTTTTCAATCGTATGGTATTCTGCTTTACATTTAATACAGTTGTTCATACCAATCGTTGAAACGAGAGATCCGCGACGGTTTCGATTACTCAGTTAATTAGCTTTTATGGTTACTTAACGGCAGCGTCTGGTTTTGAAAATCGCACTCCCGAACGATGATGCTTAAAGATGTCTAAAAATGTTTAAATCTCAGAATGTGTACATTATACAGTGCCTACCATTCATTACCACGTTTTAAACGACAGCTACATTTGTATCAGTAGTCATTACAGTGAGTGGTCGACCTTTTCGAAATTCGTCGCTATCAACTTATTGAACCACTCAAAAAAACCCCGACGTAAAAAGAAGAATGTTATAACTTTGACTGCTTTGTCTGTTTATTTATGGCACCGTAGCTCCCAAACGGATGAACCGATTTCAGTAAGGTATTTTGTTTGAAAGCTGATTTAATGGGGAGGTTCTGACAAGGATGGTTTGATAACAACTTAGTTCGCTTCATTTTGAAGGATGAAAACAAAAATAGCAATCACTGCATATGTAGACTTCCAGCAGGTTTCTGATAGATCACATTTTTATGATAAAGGGACAGTATGTCAGTAATATTGTTCAATTAATTAAACAGTAGTGTGTCGAGTAATTTTTAAAAGTGGAGAAAATTGTAGTTCGTAGTGTGATTTAGCTCTTCTTTTTGGAAGAGAAAACAGCGAAAGAAATCCATCAAAGGATTTTCCTTACATTGGGCGATCTGTATTCTCCTTATGAAGTAATTCATCTTTGGGTTAACAAGTTCAAGAGCGGGAAACATCCGTTGAAGGCGTACCGTGGTCCAAAAACTGCCATCATGTCAGAAATTATTGAAAATTTTCATGATATTGTTACGAAATAAACCCATACGCCGCCCCGGTATGAAGCCTATGCGTTTTCTAGTATGCACGGCGGTGATGGGTGAATCATCATCGGTGACGGCGGCGTTCGCATAAAGAAAAGCCTAGAAACGGTTGCCGAAAGTCTGGATGGCTGGCTCCAGAAACAACCTCGAAGCGACTATCACGAACCATCCAGAAAAACGCATGACTATTTAAATTGCGACCACCACCGGGAACAAGGAGTTGAGTCAATGAGAGAACTAGAGTCTAGTCTTGTCCAGCCGAGTCGATTAATGAGTATGAATCAAGTAGATTTGAAATTATTTGTTGTTACATTTTTGTAGTGTAGTTAATAGTTTAAATTTTTATTACTGAGAAATAATTTGTTGAGTTTTACCCACTCCGATTTTAATTACCGACGTTGCCTGACTTTTCCGCTTTGATTTTAATTGATTTTACTAGATTGTACCAAAGTATGTAAACTTTGTATAATTAGATCTTTCTAGTTGTACTTTTCAAATTCTCTTATAGGTACAAATATTTGCAGAAATATAGTTGACAGTTGTAACAATTTTCCCCAGTTCTACTTCGGTTTTATGATGATTAAAAGAAGTTAACTTTCTTAACGATAGATTACTACTGCCGGTGATGGGACAGTTACCGTTACCATTATAGTGTATAACAGTTAAATATAACGGTTAGATCCTTATTTATAAGTTATAAATAAGGATTTAACTGTTATAAATTAGAACTGTCCCATCAGCGGCAGTAGTAATCTATTGTTAAGGAAGTTAACTTTTACAAAATCGGGTACTATCATAAAACCGAATTAAAACTGGTGAAACTATACCTACATGCTTGTTTTTCAAATTTGTGTAGGTATACACACATGTGACAAGTCAGAAACTTAAATTTGTTTGAATCTGAAATAAGATCAGTTGCTATGCGATATACCTATATCGGAGAAGGTCTGAAGGCATAATATGGAAACAACAAAAGTTTGTAGGGAGTTGAGGTTTACTGCAAGCTTAATTAAGCTTAGGCGAGTAAAAGCCTAATACGCCTTCTAATACAGAAATGAGCTGAAACAAGTGTAGTAAGAGTTTTGGTCAAATGCCAAAATTATTCTTCTAATTTTAATTTGCCCATATTTCAAAATTCATGGTACTGACTACTATGATGAATGATGATAAAGAAAAGGGACACATTTTTGCGTTCAGTTTTCCAAGCAATTGAACCTGATAGTGAAAGTTTCGAGTTTCGTTGGTTTATACAGATTTCATTAGTTTTTATTTTACATTACAATTTTGGAACCACCGTATACTACAAGTACCAAGGTTTTAGAGACCATGAAATCCTTAATTTCTTAGATAATATGGACAGAATTCAAGTAAAATGCAGGGATTATAAATCGAAACGCATCGGAATTAAAACACTGATTGATTGTTGTTTTAATTTGGAAATTGCATAAATAATATGTAGGGTTACTTGCAATATATAAAGAAAGTACACAAGCAGGAAATTTTATGTTATTAATAATTTCTGAATTTACATGAGCAAATTGAAGAAAACCACGTTAAATTTGATATAAGCTCACGATCCCGTAAAATGAGTGTAAAACCTTCGAGTAAACATTTGGTTTCCTCTAATCTCCTACCTCGAGTAGTTGCGTAATTAAGATTTAAACCTGAAATTAATACGTTAAATAAAATATCAATGATTCTTGGAAGAACACTAGTTTTCGACAAAAGCATATACTTCTGTGGTATCGAGCAGTGACAGTATTTTTTGAAACTTCTTTGTTGCGTTTTAAAGCAATCTTTTTGAACAGTGTAAATTAATTTATAGGTATACAGGCATACGCCACAGAAAATGTTTAATTTTGTAATACTGTGAGAGAAATTTCACGTTAAACATTTAAAATAGCTGTTTGCCCTTACCATGAATATTATTTAAATTAAGCGGAATCGGGAGTAGATGTTACTTAACGAAATAAGGCAGCATTTATTAGAGAAGCCATTATTTTGAAGTTTTCTAAATGTAAGTATTGTTCAGATTGATAATGTTTCAAAAATGAAACTACGGCCAGTGATAAGCTCATAAAGAAAACGTGTATGACATAATTTGCCGAAGAAATAGGAAATTTATAATAGAGGGTTATGAACAAAATTTATAAATCCGTGTTTCTGGGCTATCGAAGGGTAAAATTTATGATCTTTTATGCACGAAGTACCTACATGTAACATTTAAACTTAAATTATTTACTTTATCTTCTGTTCAAAGAATGGATGAAAACTGTGGGAGAATACATTTTACTCCAATAAATTCCATTTTTTTTGGGTGATGGACATTTTTTGTGTTTATCGTAATTGTTGAATTCGTACTTAGTGCATAATCTCTTTCACATTAGAGCAAAATTGCTAAAGGTGACGGAAATGCTTTTGCCAATTGTTTTAAAATGACATCAGCGGATAATAATAATCAGATGCATACCTACGTATTATGTTTCCTCAACTCGACACTAGAAACTAATCTTACCTCTGAATAATACTTACGTAGTTAAATGTTATTTGGAAACAGTGTTAAATTACGAATCTGCGAAGGTGATATATAACGAGTGAAATAGCAAATAGCAGAAAACAGATGATCGGTTTTAACAATGCGAACTAAAGATGCAGAGTTCGTTTTAAGCTTAGTACTGCTCGCTGAGAATTTTACAGTTTCTTCACGGTTATCATTATTATCAGTCAAGAAAAATATAATTTGTGTAAAACTTATAAGTACATACTACAAAGATTTTGTTTTCATAGATGAACAAAAACAAAATGTGAAAAGAGCAACACATTGAAGAAGCTCTTAATTACGTTGATAAAAAAAACTACAACAATTATGTAAGCTCGCTACAAAACGTTGAAAATAAGGTAGAATTATTTCTCATGATGGCTAGGCCAAAATGTTTGAAACATTTACTTGGGTTTGTGTACCTGGTCGACAAATGATTGGATTTCTTTGTAGTGAAAAATTTTTGGATCGTGAATTCTTTACTTTTGAAACATTTATATAGAAAGATTATAAAAAGCAATAGCACCAGAATTTATTGTTTGAATGGAAGATTCACAGCAGAGAATAAAAATATAACTGAATTTAATTATTCCGGAAGGATTACATTTGTCTGCTAAGAAAAATATTTTTCGTTTACCTAGCTTAGCATTCTGAGCTGTAAGTCAGTAGCAGAAACATTAGATACCTGGCCAGTATAAACGAAATATGTAGAGCCATGCATATACAGGCTTTACTCTAAATGATTCTAAGGACGTAGTTGGCCATGGATTTCAAAAATCCCGCTTCGCTGAAATTATGCCTCATTATGACAGTTATAACCTGTCGTTTAAATTCGCCGTTTTTATTGTTTTAACGTCTTTTAAGTGTGAATTACAGTAATAATTCTCGATACATAGTCCTACACGTGCAGCCCCGTAGCTACGGGGGGGGGGGCAAGATGGGGCTCAGCCCCCCCTAGCAGTTGTGGTTGCCCCCCCTGGAAGACTTACACATTATAAATTTCAAATTAGTTATAAAATTTCAATATAATGCCGTTTGCCGAAGCATATTTGCTAGCCCCACACGCGCGCCATTTATTTTCTTGTAGGGTATGTTATTTGGAAATATCACCTTAACGTTGATGTTGACCATATAAAAAAACGAACTGACATGTCACATTTTATTCCATAGCCTACTACTAAACATACAAAAAAAAAATTGGTCTAAAGAGTTTAGACAGTACTTCCCTCGCTGTCGGAAACTTAACGACTGCATGCCTATTGTGTTTTTTTTTTCTCATTACATTTTTGTAGTGGGAATTTAAAAAAAAATTGTGATGACGTCATCAACATTTTTGCAAGGACACGTATATCAGTTGGGATAGATGTAGTGTAATACTAAGAATAAAATTATTGTATTCCCAAATTTTCGGGAAAATGAATTGGGTCGTTTTGAATATTGATTTCTTATAATCAATAAAATAACGAAACAATTTACTCACGTATACGGCGCCGGTGTGTAATATCTAGAGAGCGGATTTCTGTCGGGCTAGGCAAGGCCAAACTCGGTACGGCTCGTACGGGATGCGAATTCATTGCGGTTGCGGACTGCACTTCGTTTATTTGAGATTAGAATAACGCTGTTTCGTTGCACTCTGCTGTTAATTCTCGTTCTCATTTACTTAGCCGTTTGATTAATAAATCGTTAATTATATTTATGGAATTAGTACCGATTAAATTCAGTGATTATCTATCACCCGGCGATCCAGCACGTCCCCCCCTATAATCGTGACGTAGCCCGACAGAAATCCGCTGTCTAGTAATATGAGGGGCAACTGAAAATCGTTTATGTATAAACATTCTTAATTTAAGATGACAAGCGTAACAGCATACCTGAGAGTCAAACAGAGAAACTGTAAACAAAACGACCATCGGTTTTATTGCTTCGACTTCTGCTTATTATATAAGACATTGGGTTTTATTTTAATTCTTGACGGTGAAATTCACAATTGGTTGATTATAAACATGTCTATTCCACATTCGCGGAACCAAGTGAGCGCATAAAACAAATGCAGGTCTGTAATGTTAAAGTCGATGTAAATAAGCGTGCTACCCTTATGTTTCAACCGAGTTTTTCCTTTAACAAATTTTGTGTCTACCAAATTGGGTTGGTTGGGGTGTAATACTAATAATAAGTGTTGCCTTTAATTTAATCAATAAAATAAATTGACTTCATTAATTTTTTTGAACCACATCTTAAAAAAGTCTAAAAAATATGAATGGAATGATAAATCACAAGTACAAACTCATCAGATTTTTTGCATTTTAGATAGGATTTATTCAGCAAAATTTAAGGGTGACGTGATCAATTTTTTTAGGAGGGATGAACAAATACATTTTGAACAAAAGTTTACCATGCTTATAACTTTAAAATATTCCCAAGATTTCAAAGCATTCGGTTTTGTAATTCCTGATTAAATCGATAAAATAAATTCACGCATTCATTAATTTTTTTGAGTCACCCTGCATATGCAAATCCAAAAATATGAATGGAATAATAAATCACAAGTACAGACTCATCATATTTTGTACATTTTAGATACGATTTATTCGGCAAACTTTTGAGCTGACGTCATCAGTTTTTTGTAGAAGATAACCAAATATATTTTGACTAAAAATTGATTATGCTCTTTATAACCTTAAAACATCTGCAAGATTTCAAAGCATTCGGTTTTGTAGTTCCCGATTAAATCAATAAAATAAATTTACGCATTCATTAATTTTTTTGAGTCACCCTGTATATGCAAATCGAAAAAATTTGAATGAAATGATAAATCACAAGAAGAGACTCACCATATTTTGTACATTTTAGATAGGATTTATTCAGCAAAATTTTGTGGTGACGTCATAAATTTTTTAGGGGGGACGACCAAATACATTTTGATCAAAAATTTACCATGCCTATGATAATTTTAAAATATCTTCAAGATTTCGAAGCATTCGGTTTTGTAGTTCCTGAGTAAGTCAGTAAAATAAATTTACGCTTTCATTTATTTTTTTGAATCACCCTGTATATGCAAATCCAAAAAATATGAATGGAGTGATAGATCACAAGTACAGACTGATCATATTTTGTACATTTTGGATATGATTTATTCGGCAAATTTTCGAGCTGACGTCATCAAGTTTTTGGAGGGGATAAGCAAATATATTTTGACTAAACATTTATTATGCTCCTTATGACCTTAAAACATCTGCAAGATGTCAGAGCATTCCGTTTTGTAGTTCCTGATTAAATCAATAAAATATATTTACGCATTCATTAATTTTTTTGAGTCACTCTGTATATGCAAATCCAAAAAATATGAATGGAGTGATAAATGACAAGTACAGACTCATCATATTTTGTACATTTTAGATATGATTTATTCGGCAAACTTTCGAGCTGACGTCATCAAGTTTTTGGAGGGGATAAGCAAATATATTTTGACTAAACATTTATTATGCTCCTTATGACCTTAAAACATCTGCAAGATTTCAGAGCATTCGGTTTTGTAGTTCCTGATTAAATCAATAAAATATATTTACGCATTCATTAATTTTTTTGAGTCACCCTGTATATGCAAATCCAAAAAATATGAATGGATTGATAAATTACAAGTACAGACTCGTCATATTTTTACAGTTTAGATAGGATTTATTCGGCAAACTTTCGAGCTGACGTCATCAATTTTTTGGAGGGGATAAGCAAATATATTTTGACTAAACATTTATTATACTCATTATAACCTTAAAACATCTGCAAGATTTCAAAGCATTCGGTTTTGTAGTTTCTGAGTAAATCAGTAAAATAAATTTACGCATTCATTATTTTTTGAGTCATCCTGTATATGCAAATCCAAAAAATATGAATGGAGTGATAGATCACAAGTACAGACTCATCATATTTTGTACATTTTAGATATGATTTATTCCACAAACTTTTGAGCTGACGTCATCAAGTTTTTGGAGGGGATAAGCAAATATTTTTTGACTAAAGATTTATGATGCTCTTTATAGCCTTAAAACATCTGCAACATTTCAAAGCATTCTGGTTAGCAGATTAAAAATTAAATTTCAAAATGTTGTTTTATAATTTTGATTTTTTTTCCAAAAATCTGGACGTTTCGGGTGAAAAGTCGATCGGAGTTTTAAACTACATGTGTAGGACTATGTTATTTTATACAATTGAAAACCCATTTACTATGTACAATTTTGAAGTGACGTCATCGCATTAGTGGTGGGGATGATTAGACAAATTTTGGTTAGCGTTTTACCATCTACATGATATTCTTAATATAAGTACAAAATTTCACAACAATCGGTCGAGTACTTTCGGAGATTATCTGTCTAATAAAAATCCGGGACGGCAGACGGACAGACGGACAGACGGACAGACGGACAGACGGACAGACAGACGGAAATGGGAGACCTATTTCTTCGTCTTCTAGGGGTCATGAAAGATCGAGAAAACGTAAAAGTAGAGAGTCGGCCGACGGACTCGATTACAATACTTCCTTTGCTTACGCTCGGGAAGTAATAAACTCAAACAAATTGGTTGTTACCTAGTGTTACTGGCCACTGCACCAATTTTTGGATGTAGTACAGGTGTTTGTGAATCTACATTCTCTGTTTTAACCAGAATAGATCGCCCGGTGCATCCAATGATGCTTGGTTTTTCTGGATTTTGAGAAGTACCGTACCAATTCTTTGGACTTCAACAGGTTTTTATGAAAATTTAACAGTGTAAAAAATCGACGTTTACAATTATTTCAATGCTCTTTCAAATGTAAAAACTGAAAAAAAGTAAAGTAGTTATCTCAGTGTATTATTAAAATATATATACACATATTTACATCCAGCCCCCCCTGAATAAGTTTTCTAGCTACGGGGCTGTACACGTGTAGTATGAATTTGTGTTGAGTTTTTACTCGAAACGTCGGGATTTTTAGAAAAAAATCAAAATTATACATTTTGTAATTCAATTTTGAATTTGCAAAACCGAATGCTTCGAAGCTTTGAAGATGTTTTAAAGTTATCATAACTGTTAGGTCATAAATGGGTGACCTGACGGAAATTGTGACGATCCGGCTCGAAGTACCAAATGTTAGGTCATAAGTGGGTGACCTAACGGAAGGTTTTTGTATTTGCTCGAAGGACCAGCGATCACAAATGGGTGACCACAAATGTTGGTCACAATGGATGACCAAAATGATGAAGTGGTCACAATGGATGACCAAAATGATGTTGTTGAAACTATAAATATAGTTTCAGTGAGACACGACCTTTTCACTTGACGGTTTATTCGAATCTACACTATTTAAATTTACATATTTACAAGTGGTGGTGGTGGGTTAGAGGGTGGAGTCTGCTGCACCCCTTCTCCTTCGGTCTACCTGCCTGGACCGAACATCCCGGCCCGCATTGAACCGCAGGATCAATCTACTTAAATTAATTACTGTATGAACATGTGAATATGTAATTAATTTCCTAGCTTAATAACATGCTAATTATAATAAATGTTAATCTTGAAATGAAATTAAAATGAATGGAACAAGATAAAAAACAACCGTGAAAGTGTCTCTAATGTTAAACGTTTGATCACTCGGACGGCAACAAGCATAATGTTCGTAACGCTCGCCTCACAATCGCATCTCCAGTTCGTACGGATACCACTCTGATGTGTCCGTCAGCCCCTGGGTGTAGCTCCACGATGCGGCCGCGCCGCCAGGTCAAGGGTGGAGTTGGCTCCTTGAGAACCACTAGCATCCCTGGTCTTGCTGCCGTTGTTCCCTGTAGCTGCCACTTGGTCCGCTGCTGCAAATGGTGTAAATAATCGCGCGACCACCGGTTCCAGAAATGTTGTCGAATCTGTTCGGTGTGTTGCCACCGTGACAGGCGATTTACGCGTAGGTGTGTAACTTCTGGTTCAGGAATTGCAGTTAACGGTGCTCCAATTAAAAAGTGACCCGGGGTTAGCACCTCTTCGTCGTTAGGGTCTTCGCTTAGAGGACACAAAGGCCGCGAATTCAAGCAAGCCTCTATACCCGTCAACAAAGTATACATTTCCTCGTACGTTAACCTAGTCTCCCCTACTACGCGTTTCAAGTGGTACTTCACGGATTTTATCCCCGCTTCCCAAATACCGCCAAAATGCGGAGCCCTGGCCGGTATAAAATGCCAATTGATCTCCCTTTGGCTAAGATGCTGTTCAATTAGTGCAAAATTAGTATGTTTAAAAATATCTTTCAGTTCATTCCTGGCTCCTACAAAATTAGTCGCATTATCCGAATAAATATTTTTAACAATACCTCGTCGAGCAATGAATCTCTTCAACGCACTCAAGAAAGCTGATGCCGTTAGATCGCCGACTAATTCCAAATGAATAGCTTTTGTTGACAAGCAGATAAAAAGTGCTACATATGCCTTAACTGTTCGCTTATTACGTGTTTTACCATCTTTAATAAGCATAGGTGCTGCAAAATCGATTCCCGTGTTACCGAACGGTCGATCTGGAACTACCCGAACTGATGGTAGTTCTCCCATTATCGGATTAAATTCTATAGGTTTTACCCGAGCGCAATTAAAACATTTATGTATTACTTGTCTTACCTGGTTTCTACCTGCTAATGGCCAGAACCTAAGGCGTACCGATGAAAGGGTCGCTGTTGGACCAGCATGTAATTGAGCGACATGTATTTCCTTAATAATGAGATTTGTTATGTGAGGTTTCGGTAATACCATAGGGTGTTTTTGATCGTAACTTAAGTTAGCATTACGTAAACGCCCTCCTACGCGTATGATACCATTCGTGTCAATAACAGGATTGAGTCTCCTTAGTTTGCTGTTGTTGTTAATTGATTTATTAACGCTGAGGTTTTTAATTTCATCGGCAAATTCTACCCCTTGTAATAATTTAACAATTGCATTAGTGGATCGTGTGTATTCATCTTCCAATGGGTTTGCCACCAATTGCATATGATTAACTTCATTGTATTTGTGTAAAAATTGATGATAACTGGATTTTAAAGACGCATCTCGTTTAAATTTGTTTTCTACAGCCATAAATCGTTTTATGGCCCTGTCTTTGGATTTTCCCAAAATTGTGGGATTAGTCTTAAATGGCAAAGACACCGGAAACCGCCCAGCCGGGTTTCGTTTATGACTCTTTAGAAATTTTTCCTCGCATAGTATTTCCTCTGGAGTTCGACAAACTTTATCTGTAGTTGGCCGTTGTTCGATACCCCAACATGTCTCTACCTGCTTACTTAAACTAATTAGGGTTAAATTGCACACTGGTTTAGTGATGTTTTTATGCTTATTTAAAATACTTCCGCCCAGAAGGTACCCAAATACAGATTCTTGCAGGTGTACCGAATTATTACTTATTTTGAACTGACCTGTTCTAATGGATTTCCAGAACAGCTCAGCCCCCAATAAAATATCTATTGGACCGCTTTTGTGAAAGTTGTCATCCGCAAGTTGGATCCCAGATGGTAATTCTAAAGAGTTTTTGTCAATGGATATTGCCGGTAAATTTTGTGTTATGTGATTTAAGACCAAACATTTTACGTTAAAATTGTGATTATTGTACCTTGATTTTACCTTGATTTGCACCAATTTTTGTGATTGTACACTCGTGCCATTGATTCCTATTATCTCACCATGGAGATGCTTGGGAGACAATCCTAATTTATTACATAATTGTTCCGTAATAAAGTTGGACTGCGACCCCATGTCTAATAGCGCCCTACATACGATCCACTCATTAAAATGATTTTGAATTAAAACCTGCACTGTAGTCAATAAAACCATTGAAGATTCATCGTTTTTTACGTGTGAGACAATGACAGATTGATTGGGTTCGGGATCGGTACTTTGACTTTCCGTATGCAATAAAGAATTGTGTTTTTTATTACAATATTTGCAAGTCCTACCTCTGCATTTATCAGTTTGATGATTACGCTTAAAACAGTTTGTACATAACTTAAACCTTTTGACTTGATTCCAGCGATCTGTTATTGGTAATTTCAAAAACTCGAGACACTGATATAACGCATGTTCTTGTTTACATAAAAAACATTCAATTTGATGTCCTTCCTTAATGAAGGTAGCATTACACGTAACAGGTGCTTTATTAAAATGATTAGACGATCTGAAATTATTCTTTAAATTTGAATGCACTGAATGTTTTGCATGAGACTGAGATTTTCCAGCAGTTAACGATTCTAATAATGTGGTTTTCTTTGTCAAAAATGTAATTAATTCCTCTAATGTTGGAACATTGGTATCCAATGTACACTCCCAATCCCTCTTTGTAACAAAATCAAATTTTAATGTGATAAGTGGTACAATTAGCGCGTCCCATTGTTGAACTTGTATACCTACATTTTTTAATTCCGCAATATTTGTCAATATGTCGTCCAATAATTTACGCATGGCCACGGCTGAATTTTTAACTAAATTTGGAGAATTAATGATTGCCAAAACATGCTCTTGGACAATCAAACGCTTATTGTTGAACCTTTTTTCTAACAGGTCCCATGCTGATTTGTAATTTGCCTCTGATACTTTTATGGCCTCGATTGTTTTATGTGCGTCGCCCTTTAGGCACGATTTCAAATAATGCAGCTTTTCAACATCACTATATAATCTACTGTCATGGATTAATGATTTGAAAATGTCTGAAAATGCTGTCCACTCTAAATATGATCCCGAAAATATGGGTAATTCTAACGACGGCAGTCTAACTGGATTTAAACGCGCCTGATTATTGTCGTTATTAGTACTAGACGTTGAAGGAATAGGTTCTGTAACACGTGACTCGATTAACTTTAGGATCCTTGCTTCTAAATCATAATACCGATTTTCGAATTCATCGCGCTCGCATGTTTGTTCCTCGGTATCGCACTTTAATAATTCGATATCCCGCTGTATGGCATCAAATTCCTTGAAGGCATTTTGGAGATTCGGTAGCCTAGTTTTTAATTGATAGATATCATCGCCTGCTCTAAATTTATCCACGAATGTTTTAATTCTAGTAACCGAACCCTTGATTATTCCCCGTTTAGTTACTAATGTTTTTAACGCGTCGTTTGTTTCGTTAGTCATGTTTTTTATTGCGTATGAGGAAATGCAGTACAAAGTTGATAGATATAGATTCCTACCTTTACGTCCTTGTACCCTCGCTTGTGTGTGTCCTGGATCTCGTTGTCCGCGGAATACAGCTCAGACCACACTTGTCTGACTTGATGCTGAGCCACTTTACTTCGACACTTCGATTACGTAACACTGGATGACGATCCGGCTCGAAGGACCAAATGTTAGGTCATAATTGGGTGACCTGACGGAAATTGTGACGATCCGGCTCGAAGGACCAAATGTTAGGTCATAAATGGGTGACCTGACGGAAATTGTGACGATCCGGCTCGAAGTACCAAATGTTAGGTCATAAGTGGGTGACCTAACGGAAGGTTTTTGTATTTGCTCGAAGGACCAGCGATCACAAATGGGTGACCACAAATGTTGGTCACAATGGATGACCAAAATGATGAAGTGGTCACAATGGATGACCAAAATGATGTTGTTGAAACTATAAATATAGTTTCAGTGAGACACGACCTTTTCACTTGACGGTTTATTCGAATCTACACTATTTAAATTTACATATTTACAAGTGGTGGTGGTGGGTTAGAGGGTGGAGTCTGCTGCACCCCTTCTCCTTCGGTCTACCTGCCTGGACCGAACAATAACCACGGTAAATTTTTAATCAAAATATACATATTTGCTTATCCCCTCCAAAAAATTGATGCCGTCACCTCAAAATTTTAGCGAATAAATCGTATCTAAAATGTGCAAAATATGATGAGTCTTCACTTGTGATTTATGATTGCTTTATATATTATAGATTTGCTTATACAGGTGGCTCAAACAAATTAATGAATGAGTCAATATATTTTATTGATTAAATCAGGAACGGCTTAGTCCATTTTCCAGAAAATTTGGAAATACTAACCAGTTATTATTAATATTACACTGTACTAATCCAAATTGATATACGTGTCTTTGCAAAAATTTTGATATCTTCACAAAATTTTGCAAAGTAAAAACTCATTCGAAACGTACGCGTAACATGCTTCTTTACATTTATTTTAACATTACGTACATGTGTTTATATCAACTTATAGCGGTTCTCATAAAAAAAAATAAAATTCGCAAAATCAATAATATTTTTTATTTTATAATTTTTCGAAAATGCTGGGTATATTTCATTGTACTTGTTTGTTTGTTTTATACCATGACTGACGTGGTCTTTTACTTCCCGAGAATAAACTAAGGAAGTTTTGTTAATAGCTTCCATCGGGTGACCGGCTGCTTTCATATTTTCTAAATGTTTCATAACCCCTAGAGTATGAAAAAACAGTTTTACCATTTCCATCTGTCTATCTGTCTTTCGTCTGTGTCTGCTGTTTGTGTCGATTTTGTGGGGGTGTTATTTTACTCTATAAAAGCATTAGTTTTCACCCTGTAAAACTTATCAAAAAACAAGATTCTCAAAATCAAATTTTATAATTTTTGAACGAAACGGGATTTGCTAGACTGTACTTCAGGGATGAGTTCTGTCGAAAAAATCTTTCACCAATTGTTTGAATAATATGGAAAAACGTATAATCAAAGCTGGCGACTCAGTAACTGTGGGAATTTCAACAGTTATACAAATCAAGAATAAGGTCTTGTATTACCTACTGAATAAGAAATGGTATTGTGGCAACTGATACCGGCTGGAATAAACAACTCCAAACAAACAAAAAGAATAAATAAGTGTTAGTAATACGTATAATTTATAACGTAACAATTCTTCCAGATCATTTCCCTTCCGCCAATTACTTAACTGATTATAAAAAAAGTTGCAAAGTGTTGAAAAGATGTAGTTTAATTTAATTTTGTCTAGTGAATAATTCTTTAGACCATAATAGGTCGATTTCACTCCATTCTGACTTTTCAAAGGAAAAACACCGCGCTTCATGTCTTCACAATTATTGTTCTTCATATTTTGAAATGTCTACGTTAGTATTCAAATGTTTAGTCGTCTTCAATACAAGCGATTCGCACCATAAGGATGACGAAGACTGTAAAACATTTATATTTCCACAAAATACGCCAACATAAAGTTTTTCATTAGCACTGTCGACGTTTTTCCTCTCGCATCGACTTTTAAATAAATTGTGAATCATTCCTGCCTTTTCCTAGATTTCCCGGCGAAAACGGCAAAGAAGCAGTGTTAGCGGTCTCTTCAGTCTCAACAAGATCATGTGAATCTTGTTTCCCCGGCTCTTTTTCATTTCATGTTTATTGTTAGCATATGAATTATACACAACTGCTAAAATAAAATAACGAATAAATGCGCACACCAATGTTTCCATTGTCGTTTATTTTGACAATTATATTTCGCGACGCATGAAATTTATATCTTTAATAGACCTTCTAATATTCCCCAGGTGTATCTTTTTCCGTAAGTATTTTTGTGGTCTTGAACGTCCGGGAAACCTTGGTGTTTTTCCCACTGCAGTTTCGATTACGACTGTAGGTACTCACATATTTCCAATGATACACCTATGATTTTTTTATTTAAAGCTTTTTTGAACTTTTGATTATCTCCTCCATTATTAATTAACATGAGTTCACTAATGGCAAACAAAGGCTATTGCGTTCACAGAATTTCAATATCTCTATCCGTTTTCAAGATATATCTGGGAGACCTGTATTGTATTATGTACGTCCATACTCTTTCCAAGGTATGTATGATAATTGATAATCAACTTGATGAAGAATACTTACATCCGATAACGATACTAAAGAAGAACTACGGTTCTTTCAAAAGAATCCTTAATTCTTTTCACTGATCCAAAAATGTGAACCCTCGTTAAAAAGAGATATTTTAAAGTAACGCCAGATTGACTTTAATTTAATTTAAAATTTTAAATGTTTTCTTTAAATAAACTTGTGAGTTTAACAAGCTGACCGCAACATCTGCATTATTAACTCTTATAGAAGTAAGCATAAATTATTAAGCATCTGTGCTCACATGTCTAGGTAACTAAATACTAAAATTATATGACTATTTACACATTGAAAGGGTTGATCCTACGGTGCATTAAAGTGATATTCCGACCACGCCTTAATCGGTATGTGCTAAGGTAAGATCTTTGTGTAGAAATGCTCATAGAGGTGTGTTTATTCGTTTAAGGGAAGATTGCTCACGCGATTCATCACTTAAAGTTAATTCAGTTTTGGCACTAGTGTGAATGAAAGTAATTAAAGCTGAAGGTGCCGTGTTAGTGAAATCTGTACAGCCCATTGAAAATATTTATTACACAGTTAATAAATGGATGAGCCTAGAGGTGTTATTAAAGTGTCGGCGAATGGTCGCGATCAATCCTGTTAGCCACATTCACTAATCATGTGTCAGGGTGAAAACATGCAAAGGGAGGAGAACTCCAAGAATCGATCACGACCCATTATTCATTTGCAATGTATATTCGATAATATTTACGAATTACTTGGAACTGGCGACACGTTTTAATCTCCCCAATGTCGCAGCAAGCAAATCCACCTCCAGGATTCACAATTAATATCACTTCTCCTTTATTTAACGTTAAATTGAACGTGGGATTTTAATACAGCTCTGACCCGAATAATGATGAATTGCACTTACCTTCAGCCATTTATTATACATATATTGCTGGCGTAGCATCCAACTTGCTGTAAATATATGAAAAATCTTTGATAACGTATGAGATAAATCAATCTGACGGCCAGTATAATGAAGCCATTACAAATCGGAGCTTTTAGTTTTAAGCGTTCCAGATGATATTGCTCCATTTCACCTGGAGCTCGTCGATTTGATCAGTGTTACCAGATGTAAGATTTTCGCTCTATACGTTGACACAATTAATAAAAGACGCCGGAAAATTTTATAAGATCAATTATACGTAGGGATTTCCACGGCGCAATGCTATTTTATTTTATGGATGCATCAGGAATTATAAAAGACTCGACGTAGAATTTGGTTGCTTTAAATCCTACTTTATCTCAGTATAACTGTGTTGCTGTTCACCACTACCTTCAAAGTTTCTTAATGTTAAACGAATTCGTGAAATTTTAAATTACTAATGTACGAGATAAAGTAAGAATGAAAACAGTAGCTTTTGCACTGCATTGCGGAAGAAATGTCACGATGACGAAACGGAACACTCCATCTGATAAAAGTTACCAAAAATAATTTAATATATTATTTGAAAGTACATCTAAAATTGTCAAGCCATCGGTTTGCAGGTTACAGAAATGATCTCTCTAAAAATTTGCTTTTAGAAAGGGGCATTTTCATATTCCACGACTTGCGAAAGGTATGAAATTAGACATCCATTGAAATGGTAGTGTTAAGAAAACTTAACTATATTACTTAAGCATTTTTAGGAATAAACACAGTTATATGTTGTGAACATTCATTTCGATATTAAAATTTGACTGGAATATGCGCGAATTATTTAACTATATCGTGCCTCAATTCCGTTGAAGGGTGATATTAGTGTATAGCTATACCATGCTAAATTTCCCAGCGGTATTCTATACAAAACTCGTCCGATATACTTTTAAATAAAACTACAAAACTCAATTATTTAGTACCACGCTGTGTTTCAAATGTACTGTCTGATGGACTAATTACGTTGTAGAAGCTACCCTTGAGGAAAGTGTCGTTAAAGCTCCATGTACTTACTTTACGTTGAGCAAATTCATTTTCAGATCGTCTGTTAATGTCGGTAACTTAACATGACGTCGACAGCTGAATACATATTGCAACTCTTTAAGCACGTTTCACGTTATGATTTACTCTTTTAAATGTACTTTATGGAGTTTTTCTAGCTTTCTTTGTGACTGACGAGAAATGACCTCAGAGTAATAAAATTTATAGTTACTTCTCTACAGGTCATATCATCAATGTTTGTATTGATGAGGTGTTTACTTGGTTAAGCTCCATCTTATAGTATTTAACATTATTAGCATGGTAAAAGGGTTTTTACTGGAGCCAGTAAAAACTCGTTACCTTGCGTGTATTGTTCAATATTTTATTTGTTTCTCACTTGTAAATAACTATTATAAACTATTAAAAACTCTAGAAGGTCCAATATTTGAAGAAACATCGTATGAGCTTTAGACGTATTGCTTTGGAAACGCACGTCAGCATGGCACTTATCATAGCACTTATTGTGTTGTCTAGTTCTGTTATTTAGATTTTTCGATTTATCGTTTTCGATGTATTGAAATGAGTGTGGCGCAAGCTATATTACTGAGGAAGCAGCAATTGTGAGTGAAAATTTGCCTGAATCAACTTTGGCTGTCATTTCAACTTATAATAGTTTAAAATACATGGCTGTATGAGCACGAACAGGGCTGTAAAAATTTTACTCGCAGTTAAGTGACATTTTCAGGTTGAATACAGTGACTTGTTAAATTGATGTTTACAAGTGAGGACCAAATAAATATTATTAGAAATGAAAAACTTGAAAGTTTCTAATATTTATTTGTAGGACATTGACATACACGTGTTTCGGTACACAGAACTGTCTTCAGGCAAAAGAATAACTGGTTTTACAACATAGAATTTTCATTTACATACCTGAAATTTAGAAAGGATTTTACAACTTCCAATTTAGCAAAGAAGATTTGTTTGACTCCTTTTGGTCATTCATTAACCTACTCAAACAATTGTAACTATTAATTTCCCAACTTTCTAGACAATTTAGTTTTAAGCCTCTATCTCTACCTGTAAAATTCTAAAGTTGCTGTTAACATTATGGTTTTCTTCGATTAAGTGATTCGCGTATGTAGAATTCGATTTATTATTTTAGGATAAGATGCTTTATGTTCTTTTATTCTTTCTTCGAATTTTCTCCTGGTTTGTGTTGTATGTATACCATGGGACAATCATCGCAACTTACGTAACATGTAGACTCTTGAATTCAAAATTTTAGGTCAGTTGTCTTTGCAATGTTTATTAATTTATGCAGATAATTATTATTTAAAAAAGCTATTCTAGCCTGTATTTTGCAATTGTTCGGAAATTTTTACTGACCGTTTACCATAATAAGTTCTAGTATTATACTGAATCGTTTCTTTCACTGTTGGGAACACTAGTGCTGAAGTTGGTAAGTTATATAATCTCGTCAAAAAAACATTATTATTGCCAATTATTTTTATTCTATTACGTTCGTCATGAAAATTAGTCGCTTATAAGGATACTGTTAACGATCTATGTAACATCGATTGATAAGCAGCAAATTTATGATGTCGTGGGTGTAATGAATTTTTATGAATAGCAGTATTCGTGTACGCTGGTTTATGAAATATATTACATTCTTAGTAGGTTCTCTGGTAACTGATTTTAAGGTGAATTTGATTTTATTATGCAATGAATTAATGTAATGATGTAACATATCCAGTTATCTACTTGTGCTACTAAACACATTAAGATATCATCTACATACCTACCTCTTTGTCGGAAGAATTTAGCATTGAACCGAAAATAATTTTGAGATAGACAAATGTTTAAGAATCTCAAGATTTCGTTCATAAAAGATGAGGTCTTCTATTATGTTCGTCACTTTATCTGCTGGAATGTTAGTGAATAGATCTGTGACGTCAAGGAAACTAATTTATAGACAGAGGGCAGACTTTTTGACGATATTTTGCTTATTACTTCTTGTAGATTCTTTACAGAAAATTTGGAGTAAATCTTTAAATTATCTTTGAGAATTAATGCTATGAGTTGTCAGAATGGCATTCCTTATTCTGTAGGTATACAAAATCATCCAAAAAAGGAGCATCTTCAATCAGGCCTCTGCTGAACTTAAAAATCCACAAAAAACAAACAAACAACAACCGTCCTAATTCGTGTCATCTCCGATGACCCCTAAACCATTGCCACCCTTTTGATATTTGGCCTCAATTTGCGAACACCGAAGACTTCCTCGAGGATGGGTCGAAATCCACAGAACCAAGAATCTCTGCAATCCATGCTAAAGTTCTGATAGCATTTGCGACCAAATACTTCTTCGAATTCCTCCCTCACAAAAAAATTGGTTGGAGGTTATTTCAACAGAACTTGATATAAACACGTTTTTCGGGTTTGAAATGTGTGAAATTTAAAAAGGGTTTCGACGTTTCATCCACTCTCATAATGAGCATCTTCAAGAAGTGCAGGGCGAGAGAACAAAACCGAAAGTTAGACCTAAAGGGTTGTCTCTCTTCACTGAACTTCTCGTTCTGTCGTCTTTCACTTCCTGAAGATGTCCCTTACAAAAGAGCGCAAAACGTCGAAACCTTTTTTAAATTTCAGACATTCCAAACCCAAAAAACGTCTTTATGTTAATGACTCTCGTGAAAATACATACGATGACGACTGATGAAATCTCCCTCCAAGAAATCGAATCACATATCAAAAACTTAACCAAACAACCATTCAAGCCCCGGGCACAATATTTAACATGTATCTTAAAGCTTCATAGTTTCTGACTTCTTGGACATAAACTCTCACCATAATGATTTCGAAACAAGGCAAAGATACCCATGACTCTGATCTTTATTACCCCATCTTTCTCTTAAAGATCACAAGAAAAATCTTCGAGAAAATTCTTACAAACCGGCTAACAAACTATCTAGAATCCAACGACGTAATTTCTCAACAGCTTCCGCTTACAACGCTCCACAATGAATCTCATCCTTGTACTTCACACCGGCTTCACCCGTTTTATCAATTTTAAAGAATGCAGTACTGCCGTTTATCTAGAAATAATATTGGCGTACAAACAATTTTAATCAAAAATTGATGTCCTTAATACAAAAAGAATTTCAAAATCTAGCCTTTGATTTGGCAGAAGCATTAGACATTCATCGTCCTGCCATCTGTATAATGTTTTGCACTTATCTCCTTCTTTCCGTCCGGGTTTTCATAGAGCCTATGCTAATTTATGTGGCATCCAATGATGTGGTCCGTCTGTTGTTCGACGGATAATCTCCGAAACTACTGGACCCATTGTTATCAAATTTTATACGTATGTTAGGATTATTGTGTAGATGGTAAAACGCTAGCCAAAATTTATACAATCGGCTCCACCACCAATGGGATGAGTCATCTACAAAATTTATAATAGGAAATCTTATTTAAATTTTATAAAATTATCAACTCCAACACGTGTTGAGTTTTCACTCTAGACATGCAAATTTTTAGAAAAAAAAATCAAAACTCTTTACATCTCGCAATTTAACTTTGAAACTGCAAAAGCTTGTACACGTTTTAAAGTTATCGTAAGCATAGTAAATCATTACTTAAAATTTATACGTTTATTTGCTCCAAACAATTGATGACGTCATCTCAAAATTTGACACAAATCTTATCTAAAGTATTCAAAATATTATCAGTCTGTACTTGTGGTTTATCAATGTATTCACATTTTTTAGAAATACTTGCACAGGATGACTCAAAAGGTAGTCTGTTTTATTGATAAAATGAAGAATGCCGCATCCCATATTCCTGAAGACTGGAGTATGCAATACTGTTTTATTAGTATTGCACTGCAATTATTCTAATTGATATACGTGCCCTTGCTAAAATATTCATTACGTCATCACAAAATTTTGTTATGGAAAAACTCTCTCGAAATATACGCATAGCATGCTTTTTGTAGTTTAACAGTCCACACCTATCTTTTATTTAACTTATAAGTTTAGTTATAATAACTTTAGACCGATTTTTTATTACTTAATTTATATAGGTTTTAAAGCTCATATTTCTTCCAAATATGACTCCCAGATACCTAATTAATTTCTTGCTCTCCTTCTTTCATCTTTTCCTAGCTGGAGTGTGAGCTCTTTGACCTTCCCCCTTCCCTCTTCCCACCAGAAAATTGTTTATAAATCTTTAGAACTTTGTTGACAAAAAGATGTATGCGGAAATGTTTTAAAATATCAAGAAATAATTATTTTGTAGGCCCGTTTTAAATTTTGACTGTTTAATATGAAAACACAATGAAGTAGTCATGCAGTTTTAGATATTTATCAGTAGTGGAAAGTTTGAAAAGTATATAAATAAATGTTTCGATTTGTTAGTAACTGGTAATAAGACTTATTTATAAACGTCGCAAAAAATTCGATGCAATTTTTGTTCTCTTTTAGGTATTTTAGTTATCCTTGTATTATGACTGACACACCAAGTTTTGAAAACGAACAAACACACAATAAACAAATATAATGATAAAAACACAGAATATGCGGTTTACTGTACCAAGGAAAATAAAATAGAATAGCAAAATTCTGTTAAATTTGAAATATTAAATAAATTGTAACTATACAAATTTTTGTAGAAATAACGATTAAATTCCAAAAGGATTAAGTCGCCCACTGAAAATTTAGGTTTATTTGCAATAAAGTAAAAAAAAATTCAGGTTCCATGTCATGATTAATTGAAGCAATATTTTTGAAATATTTACACATATGGAAAGTTCATTCATATTAAAAATAGCAGGTTATAACATCGCAATCCATAATCACTCATTTGGCTGTATCAGGTCGTATTTGATTGAGTTGGCTAAAATGTTCCAATTTCAGTTTGATCAGCCTGCAATTGACTGTTATAACCTGGAATCTGATCAATACGCGTTGCCCTAACTGTGCCAGGTCAAGAGATCGACGATTTAAGATCCTCTCCATTTTGCCACAAATTTGCCCAGAATTGTAAATAATTTTGCTGTCTAAATTACGACGACTTGGATTATTTGTTGAGAGCTTTCGGTGAATTGATTTAGAAGGGCTTCCGGGGCACGGAAGATGCGCCTACATAAACTATAGAAGCTTATTCTCTCGAGTGTTTTCGATAATACTGATAGATTACACCGTAAATGCAATTTTACAAGATTGTCTACGAAAAATAATATGGAGTAAAATATTAAATCTATCGATCTGGGTGTAATAGCTTTAGGTATCCTGATTACTTGTTCATAACATTTCTAAAAGAATTATTGTAAATTGCGTTAGCTTAACGTAATTCAGGTGTACATAGCATTCCCTGGCTTCAATAAAGATTATCTAAGTGCGAGGACGGTGCAGTTAGTTCTCATAATTTAAATCCATTTATGAAAATCAATAACTTGTATAAAATGATGGCATTCACGTAACTGGTATAATTTAATCGTATTAACTGAAACCGCAAATTATTATTGCTTTACAGTGTACTAATATTACAAAAAGGAAGCTGCAACAGTTTACAATTCTATCCAGATTTCCACTATATATAGTAATAATTAGACACTAGCTGTTATATTTTACGAAACCTTTACTTATTTTATTTGATACGCATTCCATGTCCGAAATATGTAAAATTCTAAAGAATGAAATAAATAGTGAATGTAGATATGAATGGACATGGCTGATATTAAACAGAGCACTGTTTTTTCTGAATTGAACTTTGTCAGAAATTTATTAAAATGTTGTGCGAAGAAGCTTGAAGTTACAAAATGTTAAAAACATTAAAATTACCTATGTTACACTGAAATAATAAGCCAAACCTACAAAGTTTCGTTAGTGTAAAATCTGAGTTGAATAAAAACAGTCACAAGTTTATTTTGGATTATAGCGACAGATAGTGATTTTTCTCCATTTATTCTACACCTGGGAATACTTCCGTAACCACACTAACTGAAAAGGTTAAAATCAAAGTTGAGATATGGTTGCACAGTTCATTCTACAGAAATCGGAAATTTTTTCAGTGTGATCCGATCTTAACTAATCACCGCTTTCAAAAATGTGTGAGAAGCATCGTACATGTTATTATTCTGTATACACTTAAGTACAAGATAAGAAAGTTTAAAATTTACATTTTTTTACATTACCTGTTTTTCTTTGTAAATATTTCTTTTATTATAGAACAATTATAATTATTATTGGAGCTTACATACGCGCCGTCTTTCTGGACCTTTGTAAATTGCAGTTTTTCGTGATTTGCTCATAGTATATTACATTCATCAAATACTTTTGGACAAATTATAATTTTATGAACTTAGAGGAATTCCTGTGACCTTCATCGAGCCATACTTGACCAATCACAAGCAAATCGTAGAAATGAACGGTAAGTGCACTAACCTAGAGCCAATAATGATGGAGTCCCGCAAGGGTGCGTTTTAGATTTTTCTTGTTTATAATTTATGTTAATGACTTTTTCTATCATCTTTTACCCTTATTAACTGCACATGCACATGAGACAATACCATGATCATCCTGTAGCTTTATGACATCAAGGTAATAATGTACGTGAAATCCAGGATAAGGTAGAAACATGATTTACAGCTAAATGAGTTGAATTTCAAGTTTGCTGCAGCGCAAATTTGCGGCACCCCAACTACTACGACGCTTTGCTCTCTCGGTAATCTTTTGTAGTTTTCACTATCAGTTTTACTAGAATTTTCCAATAAATTAACAATACAAACACTGTGACGCGAGAATTTTATACATAAGGTCAAGAAATGTTATTGTGCCGTTTAATCAACTATGTGATTATTTGGGACTCATACCTCTACAAAAAAGACGGATTCATCTTCAGCTTTGCTTTCTTTATAAGATTGTAAATAATTTTGTAGACTCCGGTGAAATTCTGAGCCAGATTTTGTTTGCCACTCCTCACTACAGCACAAGATCCCAATCTCTGTTTAAATTTAACTGCTTTAAGACCAACTACTGTCTCCACTCATCTTTACAGAGACTTTTATGGTTGGGTGGTCTGTGCCGTACTGAGGTTGATTTTACAGGTGTGAGTTTTAAAGTTTTTAAGTCCCAGCTTAGGAATTTATTTTAGAATGTAAGTTGTGCGTTTCTGTTTATTGTAGTTTATTGTAGTTTTTGTCTTTATTTTACTCTGTAACAGCTTTATTGGCGTTAATAAATGCAATTATATTATAATGCATTATTATTTTAGAACAAATTTCATTACCATAAAAAAGGTTATACTGACTCGACCTTAAAAGATAGACATATGCTATCGCGGACTTTTCTTTAGAACTTTTAGAGGGGAACAATTTTGTCATACATGATTTTTACGTAACTTTAACCGTTTAAGCAGCGTAAGCAACGGAAGCTGTCAAAGGAGTAATAATTTTCCCGTTTTTCCGAATTTTTCATTGCTACTTCGCTCCTAATGATCGTAGCGTGATGTTATATAGCCTATATGTAGATATGATACATGTACTATCCAACACAAAAAGATTTTTTGAATTTGAACCAGTAGTTTCTGAGATTAGCGTGTTCAAATATACAAAAGGTTCAGCTTTATTGCATAAGTTAGTATAGAAGTATAGATGAAGATATTTTATTTACCACGTATTTGGTGTATGTCAAATGCAACGGACCTGTCGTCTAACTGACGTGTCATACAAAACTAATTCTTGCGTGCAATTTTGAAAAGTATATTGCATTTCAAATCGTTCTTTGTTTTTCGTAAAAAAAAACGTCGTTTATTTTAAAAAAAGTCTTGGTTAAAGTGAATTTAATTACACATTGCGAAAGTTTCTTATTAATTTTGATCTGCCATTCTATTTACCTATATTCACTTTGTTGGTTTCGACAAAACCTCAAACTTTACCGTTATTCGAGGATTTAATTCGAAGTTTTCAATATTTTAAAATTCTCAAGACAAAATTTACAGATTTGATTGACTGTGAAAATAATTCTGTGTCGTTTTATGAAGTTCATTAAAATGCCGAGAAGACGACAACCTCACATAGGTCCACGAAGTCAATCAAATGTGGGACGAACTACCTCAGATGCAAACCGCAATGATTTATTTCATGGGTAATTCGGATATGGAAGTTGATCAGCGTTGTACTCATAATCAACATAATCAAACATTGAAGCGAGACATTGGGTGGTATGAATAAAACTGAGTACAAACTAATATTCGAAGTACGAAGTACCTACTTCATTATTGCTCTTATATACCTGAGTATCTACTCTATGTACTGAGTAGATACTTCGTATTTCGAGTATGAGCATCTACTATGTTTTATTTATATCAATCATTGTCAAAAAATTGATCGAACGTTGTTTCAACAGAACTTCCTTCGCACCAAAATTATAATGAAACATATTCAGCATTTTCGACTTGAGTCTTTTCTTCATACAATTTTGTGATGACCTAATCAACATTTACGATCAACACGTATACCATCTTGGATTGGTGCAGTGTAATACTAAAAATATCTGTATTGTATCCTCAAAATTATCTGCGAAAATCGAGTGAGCCATTCCATCAATTATTTGGGGGGAATAAATAAATATTCTTAACTATTTACCATGCTTACAATAACTTTAAAACGTCTGCAAGATCTCAAAGTATTCATTTCTGCAACTCTTGAGTTATTCACTAAAATAAATTGACTGATCCAAATATTTTTTTGTGTCACTGAAAAAGCAAATCCAAAAAATATGAATGCAATGATAAATTACGAAAATATACTGATGATATTTTGCACATTTTAGATAGGATTTATTCGGCAAAATCTTGAGATGACGTCATCAAGTTTTTGGGCTTGATAAACAGATATATTTTGATTAAAAACCTACCATGTCAAACAGTAACTTCAAAACGTCTGCAATATTTCAAAATTCAGTTTTGCAATTCTTGATTCAATCAATAAAATAAATTGACTCAGTGATTAATTTTCTTGAGACACCCCCTGTAAACAAAACTAAAAAATATGAATGGAATGATAAATCACAAGTATAGTCTCATCCTATTTTCGACATTTGAGATAGGATTTATTCGGCAAAATTTTGGGCTGACGTCATCAATTTTTTGGAGGGGATAAGTAAATATATTTTGAAAAAAAAAATATTATGCTTATCATATGTTTAAAACATCTGCAAGATTTCAAAGCATTCGGTTTTGCAGATTCAAAATTAAATTGTAGGTGAAACGAAGTTCACGGGGTCAGCTAGTCTTTAAAAATAAAGGTAATAGTTATTTCGGTACAGAGGGCGTAGTAAGTTCTGACCACTATAGTAGTCAGCAAAGCCTCTCGCAAAACTATTTCTTGGGAAAGCAATGAAATTTTACCCAAGGTTTGTATACTATTTTATTCAGAATCGTTTTAAGTAGCTCTCAAATAAAATAAAAATATCCTAACTTAAAACATTGATCCCTGTAACATAAGTAACTCGAAAAAAGTTTAAAAATGCAAAAATTGACATTTTTAACTTGACAAGCATTACCATTTTTTGAGTTTTAGGCTATGGTTTTGGTTTGAACCTATGAAATGAAATAAATAATCGTCACGGGAATAATACATAGCTCCTATTATACCGAGCAATTTGTGAATAAAATAGTTTTTATGTTTTAAGGGTCCTACAGAAGAAAGAAAATTTTTAAGTAGAATTCTTTATAAATAGAGGGCTTCATAACTCACGAAATGTGAACAGTTGGGCAAATATAATTGTAAGTATGGCATCATTTATTAAATATTATTAGTAAAATACCGTTGAAATGGTAAGAATATTATATTTTTCAGTGAACATTTCGAGCAACGTAATTTCGGAATAATGTAGAACATAATTATAACTTATTTATATAAAGGAAGAAATACTATCTAAATAATATAACTGCAGGTAGACAATATAAATTATTGGCTTTCGTTGTATAAGATCATGGTGTAAAGACATTAATTTTGCTTGAGAGTTTGATTTATCCATCTCTTCCACATGTGCACTGTATCTTTCCTGCTTTGTTGGCTATACGCATTCACTGTCTTTGAATACAAATTAAAGAGAATAAAATAGCGTGTCATGTCATCCAGGGTTAGCTGACGATGAAGTAACACTCCCTGTTAGCATTTTACTAGTCGTTACAGTAAATTTCCCTTGACAGTGTCCGGTCCTGTGTGTGGGGATTGCAGAATCGTTGAACAGCGGACATTCAGCCGGCACATCGTTAGACCATGGGGGATGGTATCAAAGTCTGATAGCAAATTGAACCAATTCGTATTACGGCAGACACCATTAAAATAATAGCTGACATTTTAGGGTTTAATGGGCATGAGTTTTTTTGTGTGGAATTTTACCAATAAAAATGTTTGAATTGTATTGCTGCTTAAAATGGGTCTAAGTTCGTTTGTACTTAATGTTTTGAAGCGTGATATGATTAAAGATGTGCGTTACATGAATTTTAACGACTGCATTAATAGAGTATAAACTGAATGAATTTGAAATATTAGTTTTATCGAACCAAACATAAATATTATAAGCATAAATACAATATTTGTTTTTAATATTGGTGCTTATTTTAAAGTGCACTACACACCGACGTGATAAATTTTAAAATAAAATTAATGTTAACGGAATGAAACAGATTTACCCGCAATATAGCAAAAAAATTTTAATAATTGTTTGCTTCCTTGTGGTAGCTTGGGATTATATTAAGGTTACCTAATGAATGTCTAATCCATATTTTCTTAATGTTTAATAACCCACAAAATATATCTACATATTTATTTCTCTGCACGTGAAGAATTTTATATAAAATACCCAGTAGGAAGGTTTGTGTCACATTTCTCTTGTAGATCTTACAAGATAATGGTTGTCTGGTAAAAGAACTAACATTATTTATTGTATAAATGCGTTTTAAAACTTGTTTCACAAAGGTATTACCATAGCAGAAGGCCTTTAGTCACACGCCGTTATATCTGGTGGTAAGGAGAAAATAATGACGTTTCCTTGTTTGTTTGAATTTCTATAGGTTAACTTTAATTTTTTGTCTTGTGTTTTTCGTCATCTTAATTCGACTTGTGAATGTCGCGCTGAATGTTTGTGCTTAGGTAGCTCTATTTCAAATAGTGTAAATTGGGTAGATGTGATAAACTGATAAATATCTTAACAACCATAGTGGTTTGGAAAAATTGTTAACTTCGGAATTGGCTTTGAAAAAACTTTCTGCTCTTTTGTTCAGTAAATTGAAAACACAATGGGACCAACCATTCAAAATATTGAAAGTAAAGGTGGAACAACTTGGGACCGAACTGAATGAAGCGCAAAGCAAGATTGTGACTCTAAACCAAGGAAATCGATCGGCAAATCTAATATTTTACGGGATTCCAGCTGGACAAAATAACGAACCTAAAAAATTAGACCTGCCTTTATGTAAAAAGACATCCTGTTTACACAAAGGTTGCGATCTAAATGACTTTGAGCATGGAAACCAGGCCTGTATTGTATCGTTCAGCATACGAATCCTACAGAATACAATATTTGCAAATAAGAGTAATTTAGTAAATTGTTATAGTGACGACAATTTTCTTATCTCTAAATAACTTCTCTTTAGTGGAAGATCTGGTTTCGGAGAGGTATAGCTCTTATTTAGAGGCGACAAAAATTTAGGGTAAAAGATCTGGACTAGTAACGGACGAAGTCTATGTAAACATCAGAAATAAATTCTCATCTATACGGATGCTGACGACTTACTAAAATCTGTCTGCCTGAAGCATGAGCTAACCCACAAGAAGAGACGAGCTTGAGACAAAAAATATGGTTTAACAGTATAAACAGTTCTTGTGCCTGAAGCAGAGGTATTGGTTAATTTATATTTACATTTATACGAACATTTATTTTTAGAGGTTTTCCTGTACTTTAATATTTTATATTATATATAATTGCTAGCAAAATACGTTTGGTTCAGTTATTTTTTTTCGTTTCTTTTTTGTTTCCTGTATACACAGAAAACCGACAAAAACTAGAAATTATTATGTGTCATAAAATCCCCAATAGTCTTAAAACTGCGCATTTGGACATACGATAATTACACTAGTTTACAAATTTAAACTTTTTTTCGTATCCAAAAATAAAAAAAATATTTTTTACTTCTAAATTACTTACTGATAACAAATCCAAAAACAGATTATCCTTATCACGTCAGGTTTTTTCATAAATCAAAAATAATGAACTTTGCTCTTACCTTCACGTTAGTGTCAAACTGATTCATGTTAATACACCATTGTCACATAAAAAATGTCTTCGAGATCGTGCAAAGTAAGTGCAAATCAGTTTTGTTACGTTTATGTAAAATTATAGTACCTAAAGCAAGACCTGTTCAAATATGCTTAAAAAGAAGGTATCAAGGATTTTGGGACGAAAATGTGTTACTGTTGGTCCATTATAAGGGAAACTGTCAGTACTGTAAATAAAAGCAAAGCTACTGTTTATAATTTTTAATTTTCAGTCATAATGTTTATAATATATACTGGGTGTTGCTTTTATTTGATACAACCCCTGTAACTTCTTTATTCTTAAAGATAAACCTGTATTTCTTTGAGCAAATTTGTATCATTTTAAAAGATGTTTGTGAGGCCAACCTCACATTTTTATTATCACTTCCCGTAGAAAAATCAAAAGCAACCAATTATTCTAAAATCAATACTTGAAAAATTTTAAATAAAACATTGATGACAATCTAGTAGCTTGAAAAATTGACACTCATGTTATTTATTTACGTAAATGCTCTTTTAAAATGATACAAATTTGCTCAAAGAACTATATGTTCATATATATTTAAAAATAAAAACGTTACAAGAGTTGTATAAAAGAAAAGAAATACGGGGTATGTTTATATAAATATCTCAAAAACCTGACGTGATAGATTTTTTCTGCTTTCAGATTTGAATTTCCCGAGTCCAAATCCTTTAGATTCAGCTATTTTTGTCTTTGGATATAAAACCTTGTAAACTAGTGTTATTTATCTAACATTAACAGATTTTTTTCAACTTTGTTAACTCTAAACATTTTAATATAATTGCATTAACATTGTTTTTATAACATAGGTTTAGATGCTCATAATTTGTACCATAAGGGTAGCGTTTTAGTAGATGAGGAAGGGTACGTTTTGTTGCTAACAATAGGTAATGTCACCTATTATTGGTGTATTGTTGACTTTAGAGCCGCCTTAAGTGATTAAATGGAACATAAGTGGCTTAAATGTCAAATTAGCAAGACCCATATGCTTGTAGAGGTGATTTGTGGACCAAAAAGTAATATGTTAAAACTATTACTATTCTTCAAAATGTTCGTTTCTTCTCGTCGTGGCCTTGGAAGATTTCATTGTTGATATGGTCAATATTTTTGACACATTAGCAGAGCGTACGACTCTCTATGGTAAGTCATAAATTATTGACGAACCTACTATACGCTACTGTAACTAACCATTCTTCTAGAAAAATTACAAAAGTAGACAGCATATTTCACAAAACGTTTGTCATTTGAAAAATTGTATTAATTTTTTTACATCTTAAACAACTTAATTTTGTACTTAATGGCAATAAGGAATGCTCAATCTAATTCTCTCAATTACAAATCTTTTTGTTAACGACCCGGACCATCCGACTCTGATACTAATAATAAAATTTCACAAAGCTTCAAATAGAAACCTTTAGATATATTATTAATAATTTTGGTAATGTTTTTTAAAATATTTTGTTTGATGGCACCTGATCACTTAAAAATTTTCGATTAATCAGTTTCACGAAGAAAAATTTAATAAATGAGTAGTACACAGTATATTGCCGAAAATGTTGGCAAACATCTTTAAATTCATGTTTTCCACATAAATAATTTCCAAAGCTTTCGATCGCATGACAATTTCCTATCACAAGCTTTTTAATTTCGGTTTAAGTGCTTTATATTATACTCTGTCTGCATTAAAGAAATTATTTTATGGATTGTTGGAGTTCGGCAAGACTCCGCTTTTGGGCAGCTAATCTTCAGTATATATAGTCGTATTTATTAGTGGTACACTCAGATATTTGCAATATTCTGTTCGACTATAAGCGGACGATGTAAAACTGTATCGTCGTACCTCTTGAATAATTAGGAATATTACCTATTATTTCTTATTATTTAAATAGTTATTAGTATCTTGAAGTTCAGCTCAATTCACGGAACTTATATTCAATTTTAAATTGTCGTTCTCTGATTAAATAAAGTCGTTTATGTCCGCGGATATTAAAACTCCTGGCGTTATTATTATAGAAATAGCTTCGCAATTCAAAAATAAAGTCTTACTCAAAATGCTTTAATACTCTCGTGTATGAAGTAAACCGGAATATGAGCTGTCATCGTTTGGTTTCCTAAGTACAAAATCTATATAACGAGTGATCGAAAAGTTTTCAGATTACCCTTTATAAGACATCGGAAACGTACAATGTTTTTTCAAATTTCTGCATTTTAAGATATATCCATCTAGAAGGTATCTATAGGAAATACCTGGAGGATAGCTGTTGATCAGATAATCATGGTTATGAACCTTAGGAAGACCCTCATTACAATATGTTAAAATATAGAGTGTGTTCTATTTAAAAAACTAAGTTGTGTGCTATAGCTCAAAAGCAAACACTCTGTATAGTAAAAAATAATCTTTAATTCAAAGAGCTGCACAACTTTAGTCTGTGACTTTTTTCTGTCTCTAATAGTGAGATATCGAGGATCGCGTCCTGAGTAAATTGCTTGTATACAATGTTGTATATTTTTTATCCAAAAGTATTTAAGCTGAAAATTAAACCTTAAAAATTAGCCGTCTTGCATCCATAGCACCGATATTGGTACTAAGTATTTTTTGTAGTTTCCTTAATGGTAATTACAGTGGATGCGATGATCGAAACTGAATTTTGTTGGCTGTTTGCACAGGTTCTCAAGCTACCTCACTTGATGCAATTACTTGAGCAACCAATATTTTAAGCGATGTATAATTAATGCGACTCGAGAAGAGTAGTTTTTATCTATTATCTTTAGTGTCCTCGCCGTGTGAGAGAAAATCCCTACGGTGCAAGTAAATTTTAACGAAAAAATTGTTGGGCATTATTTATTTAGTGAAGTTCAGGCGCTTCTATATAATACATTAGTCCCAGGTGCGTTTTTTAAACTTAAACAAGAATGAATAGTTTTTGCCGTTTTGAAATCTTGAGTTCTTCCGCTGCCACACTGTGCCCCGCATCTCTCGGCGTCCCATTTTTCCGAGACCCCTAATTCAATTTAATGCAAATTGTTGAATATTATTAGGTGGCAGTGTTTTGTAAACCGAGCGATTGTAAATGTGCAGATATGATAAAAAAGTGTTTTCAAGTTCTTGATTAAATTTTTTGCCCCAAAACTGTGTGAAACTTCATGACGATACCGAGTCAAAGAAAATTGAATTGGTGCTATACGAAAAAGCTCACTCTTCGGCCATCTTTTAACGGATCAGAAAAACATTTTACGACGTGAGGAAAATGACCTTTGTGACGGGTTTCGACCAAAGACAACATTTAAAATTCGAACGGAACAAAGTTCGGATCTCTTGAAACAATCGGAAAGTGTGACTGTAATAAACCAGTGAACATCCCAGAGAGAAACGCCCTTAATCTGGGAAACTCCTCTGCTTAACCGCTCGCCAACGTGGGATGTTCGTAATGGCTTTTTCGCCAAATCTAAAACGTACTTACATTTTAATAATGGATTGGCTTACGGCAAATCAATAGCAAGTATGTCGTTATTACTCGTTGCCAATATCGGCGTCAATCTGCCAGTGTTGATGGAGATCCTGACAAATGTGTGAACAGGGGAGAAGAAACCAGTTTGAGTTTGAATGAATATTTGTTAAAATTGGCGGGATTATAAAAATAATTTGTTATGTAAAGATTTCGACTTTGTGTTGTGTCCCTCCTTTTTGTTGTTTTAGTGGAAGCCTGAAAAAATTAGAAACTGAAAACTAGAAAGAAGTTAGAAAAATTTGCATACACCTCCAAATTATTGTTAAAAAATTAATACTACTAATATATATATATATATATATATATATAGCGTATTGTCAAGAATTTATAAAAAAATACTAACTTGAATAATTAACTTCAGAAGTATAAAACTTTCGTAAGTTAAGTAAGTTTCGACAGCTGAAGTAATAAAAATATGGGTGACAAACTTTCGTACATAGAAAAGAATAAGAAGTTTTGCCTTATAGAAAAAGATATCTAATGTCTAATCTAGCCAGTCAATCCAAAAAAACATAATTTCTAATCCTCTTTATAACGAAGGATTCTGTCTTTGTCTAATCCATTTATACAGTAACCTAATTTTCATATGTACACATTGTATGCTGAGCACGAAATAATTATTTATACTGCAGCCAGTATGTAACTAGTATGATTTTCCGTGTTTACCAGCGATTATTTACACTTGCTCTAGTAGTACGTCATTTACTGCAATTACATGCAGCACCCCACAACATCAAAATGTGAGTAAAGTTTATCGTTAAAATAAAAAGCATAAAATTTCAAGATTATACGATTAGAATATTATTTCTAGAGGTTGCTATTAACAACATTGTTGAGTTAACGACGCCTATAATTTAACAACCGTCAATCACAGTATTATGCAAATGAGTGCACAGCGCGTCGAAATATCAAGTTAATTTATCTTTCGTAAAACTAGAAAACGCTATTTATGTGAACGTCACTTACCCTAAAAAGAAAATGAGTATGTGAGCTGACTTTAATTTAATTCAATAAACTTCGACTGTTAGATTTAAATTTAAACGCCAAGTTTCTACTTTATTGGATGTATTCTGCAAAGTTCTGCAAGAGAATTCTGTTGTGCTGTTTCGGTTAAACGAATTTATTGTGTTGAAATTGAGAAAGTGGGTTGAAAATTTAGACAGTTTTAGAAAGCATTTCTCCGCATGTGACATAGTCGTTACTATTTTCTTGAGAATGCACATACAGTTATTTTCATGTTTTCTCACATATCTTATAATCGCGCTTCAAAGGAATTAATAATTGTTTAACTACATTCACCGCCCTGTTAAAAAGCTTCAACATTAAAAAAGAGAGTAGCAAATATAGGTTTGCTTGTCTATATACCAAGAAAATCTTCTGCGAATACAAACACTAGTACACTTCCTGAAATCCGCGAACATAACTGCCATGATTGGAGGCCACACTGTGAGTACATTTTATTACGAAGATGAAATTCCCAGAAACGTAACACACACCATCATGTTAAGTGCCAATAAATGCAGTTTAAACATGAACAGAGCTTTAGTTTTAATATGTTGTCCATATCCTGATAGAAATCGTCGATTTTACGCACTTTCAGCTCTTTGCGCAATTATGCAAAATCAAATGCAAATTGCCCGTTTTGGTATTTGCATAGTACGGTTGAGTTAAAGGAACCACCCCGCTAGATTGTTTTAAATAAAACGATTTGTTTATCCTTCATCGATTGCTTTATACAAAAAGGAAATATGGTTACATGGTTGAAAGGAAAACAGTTTCAAACGTTTTTGTTTGATTTGCTTCCGAAAACTTGTGTACGCATTTATTGAGCGGAAGCTAAAAAGTGAAAGTTGTTGTCTTTTTAACTTAATAGTTCACGCCTCATTTTAATAAAGACCTAAAGCGTTAAAGCAATTGGGTTATAGACGTTAATGTTGCCGTAAATTTTATATTAACTATTTTTAGGGTAGATAACCGAGCGCGACGAGATAAATGCCGGTGGTTGTTCGCGTCCCTTGTGATAGGGTAGGGGAAACACGCACAATTTAAACTTCTAAAAGAAATATTATCCTAGGTTTCCGTCTGGAAAAATGGGCTATAAAACTATTTCCTTTATAACAAATTTTTGGGAACGAAAGCTGATAAAGAGACATTAACTTGAATTAAAGGAATCATTGACTTGTAGAGAAAGGGAAGAAAAATCATATTTACTGAGGGATTTATAGTATATAAAAACGAAGAAGAGTTGTCCCATACATAAATAATTATAGTTTATCATTATAAGCAATTACGATGCGATAACGTGAATATCTAGGTCTAGGTATTATTACAAGACTTACTACCTTTCCGAAAACTTGACAATTTTAAGGGAGAAGTTGTAGAAAAACTTAAAAAAGATTAAAAATACTACAAAAGTGAAAAATGAAGATATATAGTCTGGAATAAAATTCATAGCAAATTAAATAATGTTGGAACAGGTCAGTTATGTTAGATGCTGGGCTATTTTCTAGAAATAACATGGAAATTTATGTCTGTGTTACAAAATCATAAATATTGTTCTACAAGAAAATTCTATTTTATATGATATTTAAAAAATATGTATAACCTTTTTATTCATAATTCGTCATTTTGTAAAACATGAAAAGATAATACAAAAAAATATCTAAGGGTTTTTGATAACCTAAACATTCCACCAAAATTGAGACATGCCCACAAAATTCAAAAACCGCTGAAAAAGTAATCAACACCAAGAATTACAGAAAATACATCATCAAAGATCCGAACATAAGAAACGACTGCTGTCGCCTCTGCAAAGCAAAACCTGAAACGATCCAGCACATAATCTCTTCCTGCAGCATCCTAGCACAAACTGACTACAAAGCTAGACACGACAACGCCGCCAAAATCATTCACAAAGAATTAGCAACACTTATGAACTTAATCGAAGATACGACACCTTATAACACTTACATTCCATCTCCGTTCCTTGAAAATAACAAATACAAATTATACTGGGATCGCACAATACTTACAGACTCAAACATTACAGCTAACAGACCAGACATCATACTTATCAAAAAACACACGAACGAAGCCATTCTCATTGACATTGCTATTCCTAACACAAACAATATTATTCAAAGATACCACACCAAGATTTCAAAATATCTACAATTATCGATAGAAATGAAATCCATGTTGAATCTTAAAAAAAATTCAATTCTACCCCTAGTTATCACCAATGTAGGTGTAGTTCCAAATAGCTTAGTTGAGAATTTAAAGTCTTTGCATTTGAATGATTCAATAATTGTCAAAATTCAAAAAGCTGTTTTGTTAGGAACATGTCATATTGTTTGTAAGTTTCTCGAACAGTCTGATCATGTCAGTCAGATTAGATTAGCACCAGTAGGTCAGAGTAGTGTAGGTCACTTTCCAAGTGATACGCGGATAAATGGTCGGTAGTTACGCTAGACTTTTGGGGATGGGGTGAGATTAGAGAATAATAGCAGACTAATTTGTTTGCTGTAATTTTAGAATCTCGAAAGTTGTTTTGTTAATCTAATCAATGCATATCATTACTTGGTCTTAGTACCCGTAATGATAGAAGTCTTGTCTGAATGCCGGTTATTTCCGGGTCAGTGGTGGGTCTTAATATTAATTATCATTAGAAAAATATTTATGTGCACGCGGGGTGCCGTGAATTAACTTTGCGCGAAGGACCGAGAATAACTGAGAAGTACCACTAACCTGGAGTATCCTGCTGTAGGTGACAGGGGCCCCTGGTTCTTGGTAGCCTGATTTTGAGAAGCACAACGAGGAACACGCGAGAGCAAAACCCGTTCACTCATGCACCTTGTACGTTCAGTAGCGTACTACTTCCGCTCACTCGCGCGTGCGCCGGAATGGAGCAATTATGTTCGAACATAACCGCCCACCAAATTTTAACAAAATTTAACGAAAAATTAAACGAAAATTAAAGAGAGTTCCTTATGTACATTATGAGAGTTCACTCAATTCTCCATTGAGAATTGGGTTGGGAGAATCACGAGCTTGTTTACCGGACGCGTATATAAACCGGTCGCGGTTTTCACTGTGGCCACACGGACGACTCCATCGGTTCCAGGATGTACCTCTTGTACGCGTCCTAACGGCCATGAAAGGGGGGTAGTTTCTGCGCCATACAATGCGACAATGGCGCCGGGTTGAATGTTTGGTTGATCCTTATTCCACTTCTGACGTTGGAGTTGAGTATGGAGATACTCCGTAGACCACCTCTTCCAGAACCGCTGATACAGCTGGGAGAGTAGTTGCCACCGACAGGTCCAATTCAAGTTGTCCTCCAAGGGAGCTTCAGGAGGTTGCAATAACGGTCTGCCGACTAAGAAATGTCCAGGGCTTAGGTAATCTACAGCGTCTTCTGGGTTAGAGGTGACGGCACATAAGGGACGGCTGTTCAATACAGCCTCAATCTTACAAAATAGCGTGCTGTACTCTTCGAAAGTTAAGAGAGAGGTGCCGATTGATCGATACAAGAGACTCTTTGCGGATTTGATCGCAGCCTCCCATAGGCCGCCAAAATTGGGAGCGGCTGGAGGGTTAAAATGCCATTTTATCTCCAAAGAAGTTAAGGAACTCGTTATCTCAGAGGAGTGCGAACGTAGAAACTGACTCACCTCCCTCAGGTGGCGAGCGGCGCCGATAAAGTTACGTCCGCAATCAGAGTATATGTCAGAGGGTAGACCACGGCGTGCGGTGAATCTGTTGAGCGAGGCTAAAAGGCTTTCGTGGAGAGTTCCGAGACCATTTCTAAATGGACCGCTTTCGTAGACATACATATGAATAAACAGAGATACCCTTTGTATGTGTGGGCCTTACGTCGACGACTTTCCCTGACGGTGAAGGGTCCGGCAAAGTCAATGCCAACAGAGGAAAACGGTTTGCTAGGTTGAACTCGAGCTGGTGGTAGATCAGCCATGAAGGGAAATACAGGTTTCGATTTAAACTTAAAACAGCGAATGCAGCGAAAAATGCGCTGCCGTAGGAGGGATCGAATCGATATTATCCAGAACTTCTGCTGTATAAGCGTCTGCACGCTTCTAGGTCCAGCGTGGCAAGCGTACAGATGATAGTAGTCGCAAATTAAAGCCGAGAGATGAGCTTTCTGAGGTAAAAGCAGAGGGTGTTTCGCATCTAGGGGAAGGGCGGAGTGTCGTAGCCGTCCGCCCACCCTAACTATACCCATTGCATCCAAGAATGGGAACAGCTTCCTTAATGGAGTTGTGGTGTGACCTTTGGAACGCAACTCTTCTATAAGCAGAGGAAAATGGTTTTGCTGTGTGAGACGCACAAGCGATAAGGTCGAGTATCGCATCTCTTCGCTTGAGAGTGGACCCTTCATCTCGGGACATCTTATTCGGAGTAGCCATCGGCGAATAAATGCGAAAGCGCGTTGTAGTCTACTAAATGAAGAAAATCGTGACACAACTTCATACAGAGGATTTTCTGGGTCGGCTTGGATGCGCAAAACTATAGGATCGTTTTTACGCTCAGGGAGCTCAACGGGGGCGACATAATTATCGCCTCTTACGGGCCACTTGGACGGCGGATTCTGCATAAAATCTGGTCCATTCCACCAGGAATGACAATCCATGATCTCTTCGGGAAATAATCCTCGAGACGCAAAGTCGGCTGAATTTTGATTCGACACTGTGTGTGCCCATTGGTGAAGAGATGTATGCTCTAATGTGCGAACTACACGATTGGCCACGTAGGTTTTGAGAAGATGAGGAGAGGTGTGGAGCCATGCAAGGACAATCTGAGAATCGGTATAGAGATGAACATTTTCAAATCTTACGGCTTTAAGAGATTTAATCACATCACGAAGTAGTCTAGATAATAACAACGCTCCACAGAGTTCCAATCGAGGAATAGTCAATGTCTTGAGGGGTGCCACTTTGTTCTTGGCCTTCAAAAGATAATTGCTACAAGTGCTACTGGAATCATACGCATGTAAATAGATGCAAGCGGAGTATCCTTTAGAGGAAGCGTCCGAGAATCCCACCAAGAGCAAACGTGGCAAACTTTGGAGAATGTATCGAGGAATTTTAAATGCGCGTAGACACCGCATTTGAGAAGAAAACCTTCCCCAAGCCTCCGATAGGGAAGGCGGCAAGATATCATCATAGCCCACTTTAGAGATCCATATCTGTTGCAGAAAATGCTTAGCCCAAAATACAATTGGAGATAACCACCCCATGGGATCAAAGATTCGAGCGATATAAGAAAGAACAGTGCGCTTGGTAACTTGAGAATCAAATTCTTGTACATAATAGGTGAAAGTATCAGACCGAGGATCCCACCGTAATCCAAGAATCTTAATAGAAGGATCGTCACTTGAGAAATTCAACGGAGATTCACGATGCTGTTCTGGAACATGATCTAGAGCAATTGGATCATTACTAGCCCATTTTCTCAGCTGGAAACCGCCACGATTGAGTAGGTTTGCGAGTTGTAACTGTAGCGACTTCGCTTCCTCAACTGTAGAGGCACCATGCGCAATATCGTCCACATAGGTGCTTTCTGTGATAGCTTGTACTGCCAATGGGAACTCATGCCCTTCGTCCTCGACGAGCTGGAGAAGGACACGTTGAGCAAGATATGCTGATGGTGCTAAGCCATATGTCACTGTTTTTAACTCATACTCCTGCACATTAGAAGCGGGATCTGGCCTCCAGAATATGTGCTGGAGATAACGTTGCTTTGGATTCAACCAAATCTGTCTATACATCTGTTGAATATCCGCTGTGACTGCTATAGCATGAAGGCGAAAATTCATGAGAATGTGGCTCAAATCCTTTTGTAGCTTAGGACCGGGCAGAAGTTGCTGATTAAGCGTTGTCCCGTTTGAGTCAGAGGAGGATCCGTTAAACACAACTCGCACTTTGGTAGTTGAACTAGTTTCCTTTTGAACACAATGATGAGGCATTACGTACATGGAAGGTTGTGCGGCTAGTTGCATATGTCCGAGATCGCGGTATTCTTGGAGAAAAGTAATATAAGCAGCGTTGAGTTGGGGACGCCGAGACATTCGAGCTTCCATTTTGAGATAAGTGTTCAGAGTTGTCTCTCGGTTGCTGAGAAGCGGCGAGCGCTGCTCACGGACTGGCATTGATACCACATATCTGCCTGAGCGATCGCGATAATGCGTGTCCTTGAAATGAGCTTGACAAAAGTCATCTTCAGGATTGGAGACTGAAAGGTTATCAGCGAGAGTCTCAGTTTCCCAAAACTTACGAACGGTATCATCAAGAGAATCGTTGCATGTGAGAAGAGAACACAAGGGGGAATTTGTTGAAGATGAAATCGAGCCTATAATTATCCATCCAAAGATTGTGTCAATGGCAGAGGGTTGTCCTTGAATAACATTAGGCTGCGTATTACATAAAATGTGAGGATATAGATCTGCTCCAATTAAGAATTCAACTCGAGCAGCTTGATGGAAGTTTTCATCAGCTAACGTTAGATGACTGAACTGATCCTTAATGTGAGGAGGTAACGTCTGACTAGGAAATTTATTAGGAATATCCGAAAGTACAACAGCGTGAACGTTTACGACATCAGCACGAGTTCTAGAGCGTAGAGTGGTACGAATGAGACCTTGAGTTCGGACAGGAAAACTGGCGATGCCAGTAACTTCAATGGGAGATCTGCTTCTTTTTAATCCCAAATGTTGCGCCGTTGATGAAGTAATCACTGATACTTGAGAGCCGGGATCAACCACAGCTCTTATCTTGTGATAATCTCCATTACAGTCTTGGATCTGGGCTGTCACAGTCGCTAGTAAAACAGTGTTGCGCTCCGCTGAGGTCTTGCACGAAAACACAACGGGAGATTTTCTTTCCTCTACAGAGGGAGAAGTAGGTACTAGTTTCGGAGGTATCCGCCTTGGACTCCTGGTGTAACACGGAGTGATGCTTGTTGCTGTGACAAATACGACAAGTTTTACGAGATTGACATTCATTTCGATTATGAGCACCCAAACAGTTGAAACATCGTCTCAATCTCTTCAACGTATCATATTTCTGTTCATTTGTTTTCTGGAGAAATTCGCTGCATGCCGGAAAGGGATGTGAACCTTTGCAGAGCGCGCACGGGACAGAGCACGTAGAGGAGGCATCGGATTTGGCATTTGTCATGAGTGAAGCACGGAATGACTTAACTGATAGAGATTTACATTTCGGTGATTTTGTGTCCTGAGAGAGAAGTTCGTACGTTCGATTCTGATCCGTTATGAAATCAATTAACGCCTGATAGCTGGGAACGGAATTTGAACTTTGCCTATTCTCAAAAGCTTTTCTAGATACAGGATCCAAATTTGCAAACGATAATTGAAACAGCAAAAAATCACCAAGGTCTTGAAGATTCAAAGCCTTAAGAGCATTAATGGAATTCGAATGAATATTCAAAAAATGTCTCAAACTGCTAGAACTTGGGGATGATAAAGGAGTAAAACCTAGAATTTGATTGACGTAGTGAGTCGCCAACCGTCTTTTATTCTGGTAGCGAAGTTGCAATGCCTCATACGCCAGTGCGTAATTTTCGGGGGTTAAATGAAAATTGGCAATGACTGTTAATGCGTCATCTCGCAGATAAGAGCGCAAATACTGGAATTTTTCAGCTTCTGATAACGCATCGTTTTTGTGGACAACCGAATCGAACAGTGAGAAAAACGCCGACCATTCTTCGATGCGACCGGTGAACGTAGGGATATTTATTCTGGGCAAATGCTGGTTGCTGTTGGCGACCGAATTACTGCTGATTTGCTGCGGAGGTTGTGTCTTCACCAGGTCTAAATAACGACCACGTGTGTTAAATACTAAATCATCGAAAGCTGTTTGCACCTTACAGACTTCGAGAGCATGGCGATTATCCAATAAATCTGCATTTAGCTGAATAATTGCATTCTGAGTCTTATCCATTTCTATCTCAATAACCTCTAGTTTTTCGTACCGAGGCTTGAACTGAAGAGCTGTATCAACGGTGGTTCTCTTCACGGAGTCATAACAGTTTTGAACTTGAGCAAATAACTTTTCCCGTGTAGATTTCAGTACGGTGAGCTTCTTAATTTGAGATTGCAACACTTCTTCGTTAGTCATTGCGGCGATACGCGATAAAGCGTCGACCGAGAAACCGATAAATGTGAGGTTATGATCCGGCTCCGATTAGGACCAATGTGCACGCGGGGTGCCGTGAATTAACTTTGCGCGAAGGACCGAGAATAACTCAGAAGTACCACTAACCTGGAGTATCCTGCTGTAGGTGACAGGGGCCCCTGGTTCTTGGTAGCCTGATTTTGAGAAGCACAACGAGGAACACGCGAGAGCAAAACCCGTTCACTCATGCACCTTGTACGTTCAGTAGCGTACTACTTCCGCTCACTCGCGCGTGCGCCGGAATGGAGCAATTATGTTCGAACAATTTACTTTCGTTACAAACTCAATCTGTACATTACATATCAGAAATTATTAATTACGATAACTGAAGAAGTATGTTAAGATTGACAAGATTCAATTTTGTTCAAAAATCTCGAGAATACTACATCGGTAATCTGTTGTATTTATTAATATTTATTAATAATAATTATTACAGAAAAGAAAATATTCAACGAGTTATGGCGCGCGCCGCTTGTAGTCGTTTTACTCCCGTCCATGAAATGTCAATTTTTCGTAGTGAAATGTCAAACTTACATTTTTGGACTGATTGTCAGTTTTTCGGACTGACTTGTCCCTTTTTACTTTCTGAGCGTAAACTAAGGAAGTAGTCTCCTTTTTCCGGATCTGTCTATCTGTGTTTGTTTTTATTAAACCGATAATCTCCGAAACTACTGGACCGATTGTTCTCAAATGTTGTATGCATATTAGGACTATCATGTAGATTAGCGTAAAATGCTAATCATTTCTACCACCAATTGGATGACGTCATTGTGGTCTATGAATCCGTGTTGAGTTTTCACCTTAGACATCCAGATTTTTTCTTTGAAACTGCGAAACCGAATGCTCTGAAATCTTGCAAACGTTTTAAGGTTATCGTTAAAAAAAAATGTATTCCTTTATATTCTCCCGCAAAATGGATGACGTATCTCAAAATTTTGCCGGATAAATCATTTTTGAAATATCTGTGTGAAATATTATGACTCTCTATACTTATGCAGCATGACTCAAATAAATAATGAATGGGGCAATTATGAAATCACGAACGACTCACTCCATTTTCCTGAAAACTTAGGATTACAGTACTGTTATTATTAGTATTACACTGCATCTATTCAGATCGATATCCGCTTCCATGCAAAAATGTTCATACCGTCATCCCTAAATTTTGTAATAGAAAACCTCACTTGAAACAAACGCGTAGCACGCTTCTTTAGCTTTACTGTAACATTATACACGACTATTTACCAGCAGCTCCACGCCCGAAAAATTCAAAATGGAAACAATAATACAATTTTATAACAGTCTTTAATATTTACTATAATTTCTGTCGTAAATTAAACGCTGTTAGCTGTTGGGTTTCAATAATTGGAAAATAAACGTCTGTTATTAAGTTAAAATTAAAAACAAACAAATTCTAAACAAGAGCTCGTCGGGAATCTCCCGTACGTATAATATTCTATTACACAACCATATATTTATGTCACATCAGTGTTTTCGTTGTTTGAACACACTCTGCATTCATTCTGACAAAATGTCAGTTTTAACATGATAGTATCTGACACTACGTCAATGTTGTTACACAAAACAGACAACTATGTTTTACTTTCTTTTAAAAATGGTACGAATATCTAAGTTGGTTTTGAAGTTGTATTTCTGGTTGCGTTTTGAATTTTTTAGGCGTGGAGCATCTCGTGAACAACCTAGTACTTTTAAATTTTTATATTTCTATTTAATATTCTTCAAGTTTTTAGGATCTATGTTACAGTTTTTTATAGAGATATAAACAGAGGCATGCACTTTGTTGTGGTATCAGTTAAATACAATGTTAATACACAGAACAGAATAGCCTGTATTTTATTACTGTATTTTACTCTATTTGTCGGTGTGTTCCTTAAGAAAGTAAAGTAAATAATCTCAATAATTATCAACTTTTAACGTAGAACAAAAGCAAAATAATATGCATTAGGCACTAAGAAAATACCAGGTGTTCTATTTGAAAACACTGAAATGTCGATATCTGAAAGTTATTGTAATTTCCTCCTATTTTTTTTTTATAAACACAGCTCAGTTTATTCACAGCACAATGAAACCCGTATGTTTATTTATTAGGGATGTACCGACTAGTGGCCGACCGGTCGGATAAGCCGACTAAAATAAAAAATAAAATTATTGTATTCCCAAATTTTCGGGAAAATGAATTGGGTCGTTTTGAATATTGATTTGTTATAATCAATAAAATAACGAAACAATTTACTCACGTATACGGCGCCGGCGTGTAATATGAGAGGGAACTGAAAATCGTGTATGTATAAGCATTCTTAATTTAAGATGACAAGCGTAACAGCATACGTGAGAGTCAAACAGAGAAACTGTAAACAAAACGACCATCGGTTTTATTGCTTCGACTTCCGCTTATTATATAAAACATTGAGTTTTATTTTAATTTTTGACGGTGGAATTCACAACTGGTTGATTATAAACATGTTTATACCACATTCGCGGAAGCTTTTCAGCGCACAAAACAAATGCACGTCTGTAATGTTAAAGTAGATGTAAATAAGCGTGTTACCCTTATGTTTCAACCGAGTTTTTACTTTAAAAAATTTTGTGTCTACCAAATTGGGTTGGTCCAATGTAATACTAATAATAAGTGTTGCCTTTAATTTAATCAATAAAATAAATTGACTTCATTAATTTTTTTGAGCCACCTCTTAAGAAAATCTAAAAAATATGAATGGAATGATAAATCACAAGTACAAACTAATCATCTTTTTTGCATTTTAGATAGGATTTATTCAGCAAAATTTAAGGGTGACGTCATCAATTTTTTTAGGAGGGATGAACAAATAGATTTTGAACAAAAGTTTACCATGCTTATAATAACTTTAAAATATCTCCAAGATTTCAAAGCATTCGGTTTTATAATTCCTGATTAAATCGATTAAATAAATTCACGCATTCATTAATTTTTTTGAGTCACCCTGCATATGCAAATCCAAACATATGAATGGAATGATAATTCACAAGTACAGACTCATCATATTTTGTACATTTTAGATAGGATTTATTCAGCAAAATTTTGGGGTGACGTCATCAATTTTTTAGGGGGGATGAGCAAATACATTTTGATAAAAAATTTACCATGCTTATAATAACTTTAAAACATCTCCAAGATTTCAAAGCATTCGGTTCTGTAAATCCTGATTAAACCAATAAAATAAATTCATGCATTCATTAATCTTTTTGAGTCACCCTGTATATGCAAATCCAAAAAATATGAATGGAGTGATATATCACAAGTACAAACGCATCATATTTTGTACATTTTAGATAGGATTTATTCGGCAAACTTTTGAGCTGACGTCATCAAGTTTTTGGAGGGGATAGCCAAATATACTTTGACTAAAGATTTATCATGCCCTTTAGAGCCTTAAAACATCTGCAACATTTCAAAACATTCAGGTTAGCAGATTCAAAATTAAATTGCAAAATGTTGTTTTATAATTTTGATTTTTTTTCCAAAAAGCTGGACGTTTCGGGTAAAAACTCAATTCGGAGTCGTAAACTACATGTTTAGGACTATATTATTTTATACAATTTAAAACCCATTTACTATGTACAATTTTGAAGTGACGTCATCACATTAGTGGTGGGGATGATTAGACAAATTTTGGTTAGCGTTTTACCATCTACATGATATTCCTAATATAACTACAAAATTTCACAACAATCGGTCCAGTACTTTCGGAGATTATCTGTCTAATAAAAATCCGGGACGGCAGACAGACGGACAGACGGACAGACGGACAGACGGACGGACAGACAGACGGAAATGGGAGACCTATTTCTTCGTCTTCTAGGGGTCATGAAAGATCGAGAAAACGTAAAAGTAGAGAGTCGGCCGACGGACTCGATTACAATACTTCCTTTGCTTACGCTCGGGAAGTAATAACCACAAATAATAACCTGTTCTTTATTTGTCGTTATTTGGTTATGTGGTTTATTGTAGTTATATATAACAATTTAAAAGCGAAAAAAGCTTGTTAACTTTTCTGCATAGGTTAATTTTTGTTTTATGGTAGTGAATCTTTGTAGTGACAAAAGAATATTGCAAATACAAAGAATTGGTCGAACGTTATTTCGACAAGACTTCCCTCACTCCTGCAATACAATCCACTGAAATTAAATCCCGCTTCTCTAAAAATTATAAAATTTAATATTTTTGCGATAATCTCTATAACTTAAAACGAATAAATTAAATATATTTATATAATAAAACCGGCTATCCTTAAATATTTCCCATTATTCCAATATTTCATAACGGAAAAGTACACCAAGCAAAAATAATGGCTGTATTTCCGAATACAAAACAGTATCGGTCAACGGTTTGTATTTGATATTTGACATTTGATGCGGATAGGCAGAGACGTGAGACGATTCGATTCGGGGTGCCGTTCAGTCCCGATAAGAGACGAGAGTACTCGATTCCTCCACTGACGTCACAGATGTCGCTAAAGCACTATATTAATAGTATAAGTATAATAAAGTGCTTTAGATGTCGCTACTTCGTCCCCTCCCCTTAAGGCCAGTCCCCACGTTTTCTCAGCGGAATTTTCGCTCTATTTTCAAAATGTAATATCTCCGTTATTAACAGATCTATAGTTTTCAAATTTTAAATATATGTTGTCCATAACTTTCTTTATATAACGCAAGGGCAATTTTGTTAAAAACAGCTTGTGATCATATTATTTTTTTAATTTTAGGGAAATTTTTGCATAACGTATTTTTAAAAATCAATATCTCAATTATTAAATAAAATTTCAGAACACGGTTTTCAACACTGTTTTCAGCTTACAAAACTCCAGAAATCATACGAGACATATCGTCGATTTTATTTTTTAGAAACGATACACAGTTAAAAAAAGCGTATATCATGGAAGTTGCTAACTTTTATTTTCACTATATCTCAGTCCCAACAAATAAAGTCAAAAATCGACCTCGTAGAATTTCTCAAGTTTTGCAAGCTGAAAACAGTGGTGACAACCCCGTTCCATAAATAACTGAAATATTGATTTTTAAAAATACGTTATGCAAAAATTTCACTAAAATTAAAAAAATAATATGATCACAAGCTGTTTTTAACAAAATTGCCCTTGCGTTATATAAAGAAAGTTATGGACAACATATATTTAAAATTTGAAAACTATAGATCTGTTAATAACGGAGATATTACATTTTGAAAATAGAGCGAAAATTCCGCTGAGCAAACGTGGGGACTGGCCTTAAAGGGCCTATACACCAATTCCCTATACCCTTAGCATACCTTGTAAACCTCTAAATACCTTGGTTCGTATGTAACCGTCGTGGCGTATTTGTTAGACAAAACCTCCTCCTGTTAAAATCCAAGAAAATACATTATAACAGAGTCTGTTGTTATTTATTGCGATGATGGATGAGCTAACGAGAGAGATGAACAAATTAGTACATACAAGAGACACTTGTAGGAGCATATAATCTGAAAACTGTCTTTATAGGAGAAATAATGTATCTACCCAGATGATAAGGTGATTTTGGGCGAAACCCAAAAATAGCAACAAAGACCATTTCTCACCTGGAGTAGAGTATTCCATGGAAAACGGCCTAAAAATGAATGCACAGAAAACCAAAGTAATGGCACTCTAAAGAGACAAGAAACGCGTATATCGAAGAAGATGGCATAAAAATTAAACAAGTCGATGGTTCCAAATAATTAAGGACGAGGAGGTATATATGGAATGTCAACTTAATAGTAGTATAAGCAGTGGTATAACGTATAGGTAATATGACGTTTATGTCCACAACATTGAAAACACACAATTTTGCCAACGTGGTTAGCGAAACATGTTGACAAATATTTTGGCACCGAGTGATCAAAAAGATTCGATTGCTACAAAAGCTTATTTTTGAATGGAAAGGGTCTTTGGTAAAACAGAGATTTCGAAGGACACAAAAGTTTATAAATCAGTGATGGTACCGATAATAAGGATTAAGGTATGGTAGTGAATATTGGACATTAAGTGAGAGTCAGGAGTCCAAAAAATGACGTTCGAAATGAAAATGCTGCGGCGGATTAAAAAAGTAACACGGAGAGACTAAATATGGAACAGTGAAGTGCGTTATCGGTTCGTGGTAGGTTCAGTTTCAAAAACTATCGAGAAAAACTAGTTACGGTGCTTCGATCACTTGGTACTAATGTCCAATAAAAGAATAGTGAAAAAATGTGGAGAATGAGAGTGTACGGGAGAAAATCTAAGGGAAGATTACGCAAACGACGGAAACAAAACTTCCCTTTAATAAATGCATGTGTAATAAATGTTTTAGGGAAATTAATATTCACGGTTAACACGAACGTTTCATGAATGATGTTTTTACATAATGTTGACTAAATTACAAATACATAATAATGTTAGGGACAATTTTTTTTGGGACAACTAAGTAGTCGAGAACTGATTTAGAAAATTTAAATATAATAACAAGAAAAGTAATTGGACCATACAAAAGATATGGGGGATGAAATTTCTAGAACCTATCAAATTTATACAACCAACAAGTTTCAGAACTTGGCAACTATGTGCACACTTCACACACATCGAGACTATACGAACGTCTAATCCGTAAGCAAAGTTTAAATAGCAATACAAATTGTTAGTTCCAAGGAAGTTTAAATGTATAGAGAGAGTACTGGGCTCGTTGTTTTGTGTCGCACATATACAAGTCCTCTCTGCTGTTCGTATGGTGTTCGTACACATTCGTGAATTGACGGATAAGCAATTGAGCGAGTCAGTGGCGGAACTAGATTTTAATGTTGTCTATTAGTTTTAACACATTTGTCATTGTTCTAGATTTTAGTGGATGTTTGCAAAGACCAGATACGCGAACGTGTGGGAAGTGTATTAACCATATATTTTGTTTAAAAAGCAATATTTTTTGTTTTTCTTGAAATTGTATGAAATTGACCGGTAAAGTAAGGTTAGAATTTAGAATGCGCGGCAGTTCATAATTCAAAAATTCTACTATGGGTTTCTTATGGGAGCTTGATTTTACAGACAAAATACACCGCACAGGTAGAAATCTTAACTAGTTCATGCTACAAGCGATAAAGACTGTACAATTATCTTCCTGTTACTAAAGGTTTAACTATATAAAAAGCTTGTGTTAAAGAAATATCGCAAATTAAAAACAACGTTGTTCATCAAAGTAACGTACATCGTTTCTAATGCCTTGCGCATGAGTGAAACGGAAAATCCGGAAACACGCCGAACAGAAAAGGAACCCGAATATTTTGGAGGGCTAGTGACGTTTAGATCGTAAAAATCCCCAAAATATGACAGTTGATTTCGTATTTTCATCACAACAAACAATCATAATCACAATTTTTGGATGATATATTAGTTCTAAGATATTGGTTCACATTAGGTTGTATATGTCTGTGGACTGGTTTTATTGTATTTGTTATTAATAATGACAGAAAGACATGTATTAACAATAGGAGCAATTACCAGTTTTTTTTTTGTTGACGATCGGAAATGCATTGTGAACGGAGAAAATTCTTTGCAGTCAAATAATGCAGTGAAAGTCACTTGGTATACTGAATTAAATGTGCTTGAAGAGTTTATTCGAGCTAGAATGCGAAATAGCCAATGGTAAGTTAATGTATATTGATAAATTCTGTATCAAGTACAATTATGAAGTATTTTGTTTTATTTTGCATAGATATTCCTCAAGAGAGGCAACATGTAAAACCACAAGAGGTGCATTTGTATGTCACCATATGGCTACACCTGCCCTACACGGGCGTTATAATGTATTTTGGACCAATAATTTGCGTTCTTGGGACGTACATCTGAAGAAAAGTGAATCAGCCGAGGTCAAAGCTATGATCTCTGAAAATTCTTTCAATCCCCAAGTCAACCTAAAAACAGCTAATGTTGAGGTACAACTTTATGAAAGCTTACGACAAACTGATGGGAGCGAAGCACTGCTTTGGCTATTGGGCCCTGAACCAGAAAGATCTGAAGAAAATCTACTTCACAGTGTCGAAGAACTATTAGTGTCCGAGGACTATTTAAATGGCCCATCAATATAACAGTTTGTGGGTCAGTTTTTCACCAAAAGTGAATCAGATTTTGCATTAGGCGGTGCAATTTTTTATTGTAGAATATATATTTTTTTGTTTTGAAATAAATTGTTCTTTAAATTGTGATTTTTTTTTAAATGGGTGTTTCAGGCCCAATTCGTACTAAAATGAAAGTGATTTTTACTTGTACATGAAAGGTTTAATCACGAATGCTAAGTTTTTCATTTTCCACCAAAAAGTGTGAAAAGAAAAAAGCTTGGGATTGATGATGATTCTTAAATCAAAATTTGGCAATTGATTGAAAACATTTGCAAATATGAGATCTCCTTTATGTATTATTTTAAATTCACAGCCGTATCTCTAGCATGTGAAAATCAAAGCCATTTATGTGAAGGGGGAAGTCAATGGCAGTATGAACCACTATGCGACATACGTTCGAGCCAAATGTAGTGGTAAAAGTTGAATTCAAATATTTATTAAATACCACCGGTTCCGTTCGTGTTTGGTATCAAGATCAACAGTAAAAATATCAGTCTTAATGGTACAAGTAGTGGTATATATAAGAAAATTACTTTAATGGTAGAATTTAAGCGTTAAAATGACGCCTCGATTTCACCCATAAGGATTACACGGGGAACTGAAATTCGGGTCTCGTGTTATGAACTGAGTTCAAATTTCGCGCGTCATTCACTTTACTGGTCAATTGAAACTCGTCAGCCACTGTACTGCAGTACAGTAAACATCTCGCGCCTCACTCCTCTCACCCGGGAGATGTCGGCCAAACTTTGATATATGGAAGGTACACGGCATATTCTCTCTATACATTTAAACCTCATTGGTTAGTTCCATATCGAAAAGGGGAATATCCACCATGTAATTTAAAAAAATAAGTACATATAAATTTTTTCTCCTGCACTCGCTTTAACACAAAACCATTAACATGATGGTTCTGACTTCACACAATATAGCAATGTTAGTTTCACGGAGGTAGAAGAGACCGGAGGGAAGGTGTCGTGAATTTTGTGACACAGACTCAGGCACCGTTTATGACCCTACTTGAAATGCGCGCTGTGCTAAGCTCCACCCTCTAAATGTTTAGCAGTCATAACCAGTGGCGGGGCAACATATTTTATGTTGACTACCTTATATATAAGTCTGTAAAAGTTATTATGATCTTCATTTATTATCAAAGTCTATTCAAATTAAAAACACCACTAACGCGTCCAAAACTAAAACAGCACAACTAAATTCAAACTCAAGAACGAACAACTGCATATAAACAGCACGTGTTACGTGATAGTACGCCACTGGAAATCCAAACCCTGTCAGCTGTTGAGTGTAGGCGCGCGTTTGCGTCGGGCTGGCAAATATTGGCGGCTTGTTCAAATAAGATCATAACCGGTGTCTGACCGGGTCTTGAACGATGCCAGAATGGTTACATTGCTAGCATACGGTACGCTCCCTCCGGTCTCTTCTACCTCCGTGGTTAGTTTGGATCTAACAATAACTAAATATTTATTTTTCGATAGATTATTTACGTAGGTAACCCACATATTGAGCAAATGTAAGAGCAGAATCCGTAATCACGCCTAAATCTTTGGTTTCCTAGCAACTAGTGACAATGTGTATATTATTTAATTTCAACGCAGAAGTGTATATTGATTTTTTAGTCTTTTGCAGTATTATATATCACAAGACGCTAACGGAAAAGTACAAAACCGTGATTTTGTTAATTAAATATCAGAATCTAGTCCAGTCAAAGTAGGCATGTAACTTAGCCAAAATTCGCATAGAGCTGAAAATTGGTATAGACGTTAAATAAACCATTACAAATGAAATGTCAAAAATCTCCTGCGATCCTACTTCTGCAAAAAAATGTATCGAAAGTCAAAGGTCAAAATTCAGGGTTTTCCCATTTTTCTCTGACACCGTAAATTTTATCGTAAAAATAGGTTAGACAAAAGTTGTAGATCATACAATTCTCTACAAAAATTGTTCGAATACTTTTTTTCGTACGAATCACCCTTCGTGAGATATCGCGATTTGAAAAGTTGAAAAAGTCATTTTCTTCATAATATGCACACATTTCCGCACCACCCACCTATGATGTAATGTACTTGGCGCATGTTTTTTAACGTAGTTTCCCCAGTAGGCATACTCCACGATCTAGTGTGATAAAGAAATAAAAGTTTGATTAGTATGCAGATCGCATATTTTTGATTGAAAGAATGGTACTATTGCTAATATTCAAAGTGGAACAGGTTGATTTGTTCTAAATTTTATTATCTATACTTTCTATACTTATATAATAAAGCTGAAGCTGTTGTTTATTTGAACACGCTAATCTCAGAAACTACTGGTTCAAATTCAAAAAATCTTTTTGTGTTGGGTAGTCCATGTATCATATCTACATATAGGCTATATAAAATCACGCTACGATCATTAGGAGCGAAGTAGCAATGAAAAATTCGGAAAAACGGGAAAATTATTCCTCCTTTGACAGCTTCCGTTGCTTACGCTGCTTAAACGGTTAAAGTTACGTAAAAATCATGTATGACGAAATTGTTCCCCTCTAAAAGTTCTAAAGAAAAGTCCGCGACAGCATATGTCTATCTTTTAAGGTCGAGTCAGTATAACCTTTTTTATGGTAATGAAATTTGTTCTAAAATATTAATGCATTATGTATAAAATTCTCGCGTCACAATGTTTGTAACCGAACTTCTCCGAAATGGGTAAACCGATTTGTATGAAATTTTTTGTGTCTATTCGGTAGGTCTGACAATAGGTTGTAAACTATTTTTTAAACCCCTAATAAGTGATAAGGGTGGCCCACCCTAAAAAATTTTTGTCTATTTTTTGACAAATTTTTTTATTTTTATTTTTTTAAGATTTGGCATCAAAAAATACACATAACCCTAAATTTTCACCTTTCTACCACCAACCCCCATTTATTAATCATCTATAAAATAAAAATCAATTGCTGTTCCTATTAGTCTCGCTAAGACTCAAAAACGGCTTGACCGATTTGAAACATTTTTTATATTACGGGGATGCTTTATAAATAAAAAAAAATAAGGATAACTTAAAAGAACAGTAAAAAATTAAAAAATTCTAAAAATTTTGTATGGGAATCGCCACTTCGAATTACTTTCAATAGTTGGCGTCTCTGACGGACCTGTCGTCTAATTGACGTGTCATACAAAACTAATTCTTCCGTGCAATTGTGAAAAGTATATTGCATTTGAAATCGTTCTTTGTTTTTTCGTAAAAAAAAACGTCGTTTATTTTAAGACAAGTCTTGGTTAAAGTGAATTTAATTACACATTGCGAAAGTTTCTTATTCATTTTGATCTGCCATTCTATTTACCTATATTCAATTTGTTGGTTTTGACAAAACCTCAAACTTTACCGTTATTCGAGGATTTAATTTGAAGTTTTCAATATTTTAAAATTCTCAAGACAAAATTTACAGATTTGATTGACTGTGAAAATAATTCTGTGTCGTTTTATGAAGTTCATTAAAATGCCGAGAAGACGACAACCTCACATAGGTCCACGAATCAAATGTGCGACGAACTACCTCAGGTGCAAACCGCATTGATTTATTTCATGGGTAATTCGGATATGGAAGTTGATCAGCGTTGTGCTCATAATCAACATAATCAAACATTGAAGCGAGACATTGAGTGGTATGAATAAAACTGAGTAGATACTCATATTCGAAGTACGAAGTACCTACTTCATTATTACTCTTATATACCTGAGCATCTACTCTATGTAGTGAGTACCTACTGGGAAACATTGTATCTCCCCGGACACAAACTGAACATCTACGCGTTTTGTGAGCATTTAATCTAGAAATGAGCATCGGCGTGGCAAATAACTGAGCTGTCTGTAAAGTAGCTTAGAAAACCAGTAGGATCGTTGTAAGAGTGAATTTTAACTAAACATGGTGACTTTCATGAATGTGGAACGTCGTCAAAAGGTGCATTCAGTTTGAAAAACACATTAGGAGCAGGAATATCGAAAACTTTTCATGTAATTAAGTTTTATTTATTCATAAATTGTGCAGTGCGTTTTTTATAACACTGGCCATAGAGATTCCCATCTCAAGTTGTCTACCCCATACTAACTTATATTTTGGTGACTCGATTTTTGCCTTGATGGTTGAATACTGTCACTGTTGTCCTTTTTTGTTGTATCGAGATGCTACTTGAGCATCAAGTGTTACTTACTGAAGTATTAGTATCATCTAGAAAAACTAGAAATATTTTTATTTGATATTCGAGTAGATACTTCGTATTTCGAGTATGAGCATCTACTGAGTTTTATTTATATCAACCATTGTCAAAAAATTGATCGAACGTTGTTTCGACAGAACTTCCTTCGCACCAAAAGTATAATGAAACATATTCAGCATTTTCGAGTTGAGTCTTTTCTTCACACAATTTTGTGATGACCTAATCAGCATTTACTATCAACACGTAGATATACCACCTTGGATTGGTGCAGTGTAATACTAAAAATAACTGTATTGTATTCCCAAAATTATCTGCGAAAATCGAGTGAGCCATTCCACCAATTTTTTGGGGGGAATAAATAAATATTCTTAACAATTTACCATGCTTACAATAACTTTAAAACGTCTGCAAGATCTCAAAGTATTCATTTTTGCAACTCTTGAGTTATTTACTAAAATAAATTGACTGATCCATATATTTTTTTGAATCACTGTAAAAGCAAATCTAAAAAATATGAATGCAGTGATAAATTACGAAAATATACTGATGATATTTTCCACATTTTAGATAGGATTTATTCGGCAAAATCTTGAGATGACGTCTTCAAGTTTTTGGGCTTGATAAACAGATATATTTTGATTGAAAACCTACCATGTCAAACAGTAACTTCAAAACGTCTGCAATATTTCAAAATTCAGTTTTGCAATTCTTGATTCAATCAATAAAATAAATTGACTCAGTGATTAATTTTTTTGAGACACCCCCTATAAGCAAAACTAAAAAATATGAATGGAATGATAAATCACAAGTATAGTCTCATCCTATTTTGGACATTTTAGATAGGATTCATTTGGCAAAATTTTGGGCTGACGTCATCAATTTTTTGGAGGGGATAAGTAAATATATTTTGAACAAAAATTTATTATGCTTATCATATGTTTAAAACATCTGCAAGATTTCAAAGCATTCGATTTTGCAGATTCAAAATTAAATTGTAGTTGAAACGAAGTTCACGGGGTCAGCTAGTGATAGATAATTTTCCATTTTGGCGCAGGGACACTTTGGCGCAAGCCATCTTGGCGCGGATGAACTCGCACCAAGAAAAATAGATATAAATATACAAAAATTGCAGCTGTTGTTACCATAACCTAATTTTTATAGTCACCAACGCGTGGAGGGGTAATGTCGACTTTTTAATGGACACACGGGCGCTTCGCGCCCTGCTCCCCATTATAAACATACTCCTAACGTGGAACTTCTTGCTCCGTAGATCATTTAGTTATTGGAATTTGTGCGAATGAAACTGTGTATTTGGTTGCCTACATATGGCATAAATAACAGGGTGCTATAACCAGCCCCGTAGCTACGGGGGGCAAGATGGGGCTGAGCCCCCCCTAGCAGTTGTGGTTGCCCCCCCTGGAACACTTAGACATTATAAATTTCAAATTAGTAATAAAATTTCAATATAATGCCGATTGCTGAAGCATATTTAGTAGCCCCACCCGCCCACCCTTTATTTTCTTACAGGGTATGTTATTTGGCAATATATACGAATTTTTAGATGCAGTACAGCTGTTTGTAAATCTACATTCTCTGAATCGATCGCAATGACGCATCAAAGATTGGCAAACTTGGTTTTTCTGGCTTTTGAAAAGTACCGTACCAATTCTTTGGACTTGGACAGGTTTTTACGAAAATTTAATAGCGGAAAAAAACGACGTTTACAATTATTTTAATGAAAAAATAAAACAGTTATCTGAGTGTATTATTGAAATATATATATTTACATGAAGCTCCCTCTTTCGACAAACTTGCCCCTCCTGAATAAGTTTTCTAGCTACGGGGCTGGCTATAACCACAGTACGAACAAGAAATATTTTTATGTTATATACCGACGTGCTCGCGCCAAGATGGCTCGCGCCAAGATGGCTTGCGCCAAAGTGTCCCTGCGCCAAGTTGGCTTTGCGCCAAAATGCCTCGCACCAAGTGGGCCGCGCCACGTTGGCCGCGCCAAGTCGGCCGGGCCAAATAGTCCCATTCCGATAATTTTCTGATTCTACTTAAAAAATTATTTTTTCATCTTCACTTTTTTCTTCTTCTCCTTGCAGAATTTCTGTACGCTGTTCTAAGAAAAGAGATGGATCAGTTGTCTCTTCATTGATATCATAGGTATTGTCATCTGTTGTATTTGATTCAATATTGGAGCAAGTCTGACCCTAACAATTGATACATACTGGCCAACAAAATAATCCCACTTTTTGACAGCCACAATTCTTACTACAATCCGTCTTGCAGGTATAAAAAATAGTATTAAGCAGTTTTTCTGGAGCAGTCGGGAGTAGGGTGTGAATTGGTTCCAAAAAATTATCTCTTAATTTCCAACCCCATTCTTCTGGGTCCAGCTCATTTCCCAGCAACACTTGAACTTGATAATACACACCATACAAATGTTGAAAGGCAGAAGCAGATGTTGGAGGCAGACAAGACAACTGCACTGTTTTATTGTTCCATGCGGATTTTACAAGCCTTAAATATCTATACTTGTCTATGGAACCATTGTTTTTCTGGAGCACCATACACAAGAACAGCTTTCCCAGGTTTCAAAAAGTAAATAATTTTATCAATTGGAGTCCGTGCAGACAGTAGTATCAACAAATCAACATCTTCACGAACGACGACAGTTGTATTTGGTCTTTTGAATTGTTGTATTGCTGTTTCAATTATAAGGACATCAGCATCATTATCAGCATGTTTTATTGAAATACCAGCAGCTGTAAACTCTTCACATAGCATTGAAATGAAGCGAGACTTATTATGACATTATGAGTACCTATTTGCAAGAAACTGTTGTTGGTTTGTTGGAACTTCCATAAATCGATCAACAACGATATCTGCAGATGAAGATGTGTTTTTAGTTCGACGACGTTGTTCTGAAGCTTTAATATTTTTCTTATGATCAGTATAACCATCAAATACAATCGTAATGTTATGATCAAAATGTCTTTGCACATATTGAACATATTTATCAAAAATAACATGAAATGTTTCATTTCGATCCCATACCATACGGTGTAGTAGATAGCCTCCATCGATTATGTAGATAGCATTTGTGTACATTTGCGTATTATGTAGAATTTGTATTATATTTGCAGATTACGAGTATATTTGCCTATTATGTAGAATATGAATTTTTCAACTTTTAAAATCGCGATATCCCACGAATGGTGATTCGTACGAAACAAAGTATTGGAACAATTTTTGTAGAGAATTGTATGATCTACAACTTTTGTCTAGCCTATTTTTACGATAAAACTTACGGTCTCAGGGAAAAATGGGAAAAACCTGAATTTTTAACATTTGACCTTGGATAATTTTTTTTTCAGAAGTAGGATCGAAGGAGATTTTTGACATTTCATTGGTAATGGTTTATTTAACGTCTATACCAATTTTCAGCTCTATGCGAATTTTGTTAGGATTTTTTTTGTCTATTTTGACTGGATTAATCCTTAAATCGCTGCTTCTTCGATAATTGATAGACACACACTTCGGCAGTCTATGTGTAAACTGTTTATAAATTGAAAACTTGGTCAAAGATTATTTCGACAGAACTTCTCTCGCCTTATGATGACGTCATCAACATTTTTCCAAAGACATATTTTTTTAGATAGGTGCAGTATAATACTAATGATAACAGTATTGTACTCGCAAATTTTCGGGAAAACGGGGTGAGCCGTTCCTGAGTTAATCAATAAAATAAATTGACTCTTTTGTTAATTTTTCTGAGTCATGTATAAGAAATTTAAAAACTTTTAATGCAGTGATAAATCACAAGATGACGTCATCAATTTTTTGGGAGGAGATAAATGAATAAATTTTCCTTAGCGATATACCATGATTACGGTATTCTTAAAATATTTACAATATTTCAGAGCATTTGGTTTTGCAGTGTCAATCATCTGCCAACCCGATTGCATTTGGATCAATAACCATCGATGTTCTAAAGTATATTCGGTTGACTACTTAGTCTCCGAAAATAATTACCCTGTTATAAATAAACGGTGCATAATAATTCCGAGGCCTGGTCCAAATATACTTTTTATTGTACAAGCCGAGTACAAGCTTCGAACGTCCACATACAAAACAGTTGTCGTGTTCAATGACTAGTAAGTATTGCAATATTTGAAATTTCAAATGAACTTCGAAATATTTTATGTGTCGTTCAAATGTAATTTTCAATACCGCAGATATCTCTTTGCACCCGTCCATGAAAATATCATTGCGAGCTATTGACTTTGAGTCGGCTGTTACCGCTCTACATTTCACCATTTTCTCAAATTTATGAAGTATGTTGTATATATACATTACATCTTACCATTTCATGTACCTAATTTTTGAATTTGTTAGTAATTAAGAAAATGTGAATAGGTAGTTTATTAAATAAAATAAATTTGATGTTTATTTGTCATAATCCACTATATACTAAAGCTAAGTGACGCAAGAAAAAAGGTTATGAATAACGTTATGAGGTAATATTCATAAGGATGTAATGTAGTACTCATCTATTGACAATTTTAACGTTGAAGTTTTCTCAGTTTTGTTACGATACTTGAGACAGATATATAGTCTTTGCCATTTCGATTGAAACACCACTTGTTACGCGTAAATTTGGCAACGTTCATATTCTGACAATTTTCTAACTAAAAGCCGTTGTCAATCAACCGAAAGCTGTTCCCAACTGCAAAATTTTAAGCAAAATCAACAGGTGGTGTTTCAATAGAAATGAAAAAGACACTATTAAAGTAGTTTCATCGTTTAGCCACTGATAGCGTATTTACTGTGAAGTATTCAAAATATGTTGTGGACATCTAATTTCCTTGTAATGGTATAAAACAAGCATTGGGTGGAAACAGCTTACCATCTAATTTTCTTGTCTTCGTAGTAGGCAGTAAATATTTGCTTCTACTGTCAATGGCGACTACTTGAATTATAAATAAACTAGCTTTTGCCCGCGGCTTCGCACACGTTAAATTCGGAGTAAAACAATGTTATTGTGGGTTATCCATAAAAGATAGACATATACCATCGGGGAGTTTTCTGTAGACCTTTTCAAGGTGTACAATACTTAGTACATTATTTTTATAAATCTTGTAGGGTTCAGCCTGCGTTTACAATGTAAGCGGAAAAAATATAATTATTTACGACATCACATTAGAAACCTCAAAAATATCAGTATTTCTCTACTATATAATGGATGTTATTATACATATAAACCTTCCTCTTGAATCATTCTATCTATTAAAAAAAACCGCATCAAAATCCGTTGCCTAGTTTTAAAGGTCTAAGCATACATATGGACAGACAGCGGAAAGCGACTTTGTTTTATACAGGGTTTTCATAAATGATTATAGGGTCGCAGTAGGTTATGGATGTGTGCCGCCTTTCGCTTTATGTGTACTTTACTAAATGTGTCCTTGGGCACGACAAGCACCACATGCATCTGTATAACTGGTTGCCTAAATGCTTCATGATTAAATATCGAAAACGCATGCGTCAATACAATACACATGTGACTAACATAACAAGGCGATACTAGCGATAACAAGTGAAATTTTTGGTTGGATGTTGATATACACACGCACAAATTCCAATAACTAAATCATCCACGGAAAAAGAAGTTCCACGTTTAGGAGTATATTTGTAATGAAGTGCAGGAGGCGAAGCGCCCGTGTGTCCTTTCAAAAAGTTAGCACGCGTTGGTGACCATAAAAAGTTAGGTTATGTTAGCAACGGCTGCAATGCTGCAATTAAAGAATGCACGAATGCGAAATTTAACAAATTTTTGTGGCAAAAGGAAGCATTTGCATAACATTTGAAGATGAGGAACGTGATCAAAAGATGCTGTAGAAGTGCTTTGCACAAACAGTTTGTGCGAAATCGAGAAGCGCGTGTTCTGCGCGATGTTACGGAGTTAGATAAGCGCAAATGTAGTTCATTTTCAAACTGTTTTTCAGAAGTTGAAGGCGCATTGATGACCAGTGGGACCAAGGGCCTTTGGTGGTTAAATATGCCTTTATATACATGGACACCAGATGCATGTGCTTAGAAAGATGATTTTTGATTAAGAACTCAGAGCAAGAGTATCTTTAATGGTGTATACGAATTTGACAAACAACACATTTTAATGTCTGATAACTACATTTCCTATCCATCAGTTCTACTTCATGAAAGTTAGTTTTGGTTTGTGAGTGCATTAAATGTTTTACAGCAGATTCTTTAGCTACATTATCAAAACTTATCTGGGTGGCAAGTTTATGGGACTTACTGACCAAAAGGTCATGGTGAATAGCTGTAAGTCATAAAGTAGATGAAATTCTTGACCAAGATGTATCCTTCAGTAGTTTCTTCAAAGTGTCTAAATATGTTTCCAGCCCTCTATTGGTTTACCACCAAAATATTTGTATTTCAAAGATCTGTGCAAAGATTTGGCGTGCATGTTGGTGTTAATGCCTGCGTTCTTTTGATAACACTGGGCCCATGACTTCATGCGCTCTTTATTTTGAAAGTAGTAAGTGTTTAAATAATTCACAAATTTACTTTTTACCAAAAATTTAATCAGCTCTTGCTTCAGTCTTATAAATTTATTTTCATCTGTTTCTTTTAATACATAATCTAATTTTGTAAGAATCTGATTTATTGTTCCAGGCATTCCAATATGTAGCTGTAACTATCATCTGTCATGAAATAATTGGGTACCAAAACCGATATTAATGATTTTATTTCACCAACCAGAACCTCTTATATGTTGGTGTCCTTTCAGTTGGACAGAATAAATGTTACTGGATAATCAATATTTTTATCATCTAACACATGGACTTGTGGTCAATTCAATGTCATAGAGGTTTGTCGCATGTGTGCCATCTACACAAATGATTTTGGCGCCATATTTTTTTAACATATACTCCAGCCCACTGTACATGGAAGCTAATGCAGTCATTTTTGTGCAATTTTTCATGTTCTGATGCACAACAAGATTTTCCTTACTTCATTTACCAGATATATTATTTTTTCTGCAATGTGGGGAATGTCTTTCATAGTCAGAAGATTAAATCTGGTACATGAACTGAGTTCTAGATTTTTAACAGTTTCAATTATTTTTTCGTGTGTTACACCAGTGCGAATTTGTTCAACTAGATATGTCGTTTCTTTTGTAGTCAGGGGTTGACAGCGAAGATCATTGTGATGAACAACATGAATAGCAATAAACTGAACAAGTACCACTGAGGAAGAATGATCAAAGTGAGCTGTAATTCGTGAAAGACAGACTCCTTGCATTTTGATACGCCACTAATTTTAGGAGCTCGTATTTTACATTTACTAACAGAATTTGCTAGATTACTTCTGATATTCATAGTAGAAAATAATAATTCGTCATATAAAAGAATTAGTTTTTAACTCTAAATCGGCTTTTCGTGTAAAAAAAATCTTCCGTTTTCTTAAATTGTAGATCCTTTACTTCCAACTCAATGTTATAAACGATGTTGAAATGATTCGTTAATAAGTGAAAATGCTGAAGGTTTTCAAAGCATAGCGGACAAATTATTCTGCTAGTTTTTAATATTTTTGAAATTGTCGCCGTGAAAATATCTTAGATGTCGATTTGTACTTAAAATTATTTCACACAAGCACATTTTGTTAACACTTCAAACTTTTGGATGCTCATACTGAAATATGTTTTGTCATGTCTAGTGCTTGTTTTTACTTAATAAAATAATAGAACTTTATCTGTCCATTGTCCTTTTCATAAGAATTACACGAAATTCTTTAATTAGCCACAAAACAATAGTATATTACAAAATTAATATTTCACTTCCCGCCACAAAAGTACATATTCAACGAAAATGTATAAACGTAAAAGATAAAAATCCAAATATAACTTTGACTGCTGGGTAGCTTCTAAACCCTCATCGTAGAGTCATATAAAATCAAGGACCACCAGATGGGTGAACGGACACGGATAATAATCAGAGTTTTTACGGTTTGAGATTTCATTCATTCTATCAAAAATTTTGTTGTACATAATAAATAGGTATTTAGAACGTAGTGTGATTTCATTTTAAGTATCAAGCTTCAAAATATACTTTCGTTGCTAATTTTAAAGACTAGTTTTTGATTTTTGTTGTTTTTTTTGTGTACAGATTCGTTTCAATGCAAAATTAGGTCACCCACATAGAATTTGAACATTTGAAATTACGCGGGCGTAATTTGTTACCCTCATGCGCGGAACTCCAACATTCTTGATAGTCAATTTGTTGTTAAAAATAAAAATAATTCATAATGGAATAAACAAACAAATTTATTGTGGTTAAACATCACAGTAAATGTTGAAAATGTTCACCATTTAGTTCAAGGCACATATTCACTCTCTTTTTCTTACTTTCAAAAATGTTCTGTAACATCCTTCCATCAATGCTTTGAACCCATCGTTCAATTTCATGTTGCAACTCTGCCAAGTTATTCATTTGCCGTTGAAACACTTTGTCTTTCAAATATCCAAATATTGAAAAGTCCAATGGCGTAAGATCTGGGGAACGTGGTGGAAATGCATGCGGTACTCCTAAACTTATTACACGATCGTCATAATGTTGTTGTAAATATTCCAATGTAGCACGTGCAGTGTGTGCAGTCGCGCCGTCCTGTTGAAAGTACCCTAACTGCAGCTCTTCGTCATCAAGTTGTTGAATAAATGGTTCCAAAATCTGTTGCCTATACCTCTCTCCAGTCATAGTATCATGAAAGAAAATAGGTCCATATATTCGTCTACGAGAAACTGCCAACCATACTCCAATTTTTAAAGGATGAAGAGGCGTCTCTACAAAAACATGTGGATTTTCCGCGGACCAAATTCTAAAATTTTGCGAATTGACATAGCCAGATAAATGAAACCATGCTTCATCACTAAAAAATGTAAGGTCCAGTAACCCGTCATCATGAAAAGTATTCTGAAACCAATTGCAATATTCTACGCGGCGTGGAGGATCTATTGGTAAAAGTTGTTGCACAGTAGTTATTTTGTAAGGATGCATATGCAATCGTTTTTTCACTACTTTGTGACATGTGGTTACGGGAACTCCTGACTGTTGAGATAATCTTGTCAAAGATGTTTGGGGATTCTGCTCGAGTCTTTCTCTCAAATCATCAACAACTTCCTCAGATACTGCAGGTCTCCCAGAAGATTTCCCTTTGTTGACATTGCCAGTGCGAACAAATCTGTTGATGACATCTCTAATGTGAGCCTCTAATGATGTTTCTTGAATTTCCAAATCAGGGTAATTGGCCAGATATTCTTGCTTACAAGCGGCTACAGAATACAGCCACGCTCCGTCTACGAATGTCCCATTGCGATAATAAGACATAACGATGAAAGTGTTTTGCTCAACCGAATAAACCATTTTCACGGTCTTCGCTTCGAGCACAAAGTTTTCGCACGCAAGCACCAAGAGCCTTGAGAAAGGCTATTTTGTTGTTTTAAACTTGGATCAACGAGAATTACTGTAAATCACACTTGGAAAGTGGTAGAACAATAAAAGCGATGATTTTAAGTGACAGGTTACAAATGACAAGCACAATGACAAGTGAGAACTGTCAAATGAGACAATTTCAGCAAAGCGGCATTTTTGAAATCCATGGCCAACTACGCCCTTAGAATCATTTATGAAAGCCCTGTACTATGTAGTGATGATTTATGATATGGCGTTTGTGAAGGACCATTTTTGTTTTAATTTTCATACTTATTGGTACAATAATATTCATTACAAATAAATAAATAAATAAATAAATAAATAAATAAATAAATAAATAAATAAATAAATAAATAAATAAATAAATAAATAAATAAATAAATAAATAAATAAATAAATAAATAAATAAATAAATAAATAAATAAATAAATAAATAAATAAATAAATAAGTAAATAAATAAATAAACACGATCAAAGACAGGCACTTGTTTTTGAAGATTTGTCTTTGTTAAAATTTTCGTCTAGTAAGGTTACCATCAATTTGAAAGTTGAAAAGAGAAATCTTCAAACATCCATGACTGTCTTTGATCATGTTTTTATTGTTCTCTCGGTATTACAGCAATGTTATTTATATTCGATTACTATTACTGCTGTCATCATAGTTTTTGCTAATATGTACAAGAAACTTCTGGTTTTAAAAATTGGTGATGGGAGTAATATTAAGGGAACTCGGAGTTAATCCTGTTCATTTACAAACATCACACGCGAAAAACCTTATTATTTAGACATACTTGACTATCAGGTGAATTTTTAGATTTTATATCATAAATTCTCCGGGATTGTACAATAAAAAATAAAAAAAGCCTCTTTAAATAAAAATTTGACCATAACTTACGTGTCAAATATATAATTACCTCTCATAATTATTATTTTCAAACACCTTTCAGACTTAAAATATAGCCATCAGATTAATTTCGAATATTTCTAGTAAAACTCATAAAACTCATTAACAAATTTTGTTGGTTTCATAGGTTAGGTAATTGTTAGAGTTAATTAAATGATTTTCTGAGTGTTAGTTTGTTTTAAAACAGTTCACTAATGGAGTTGTTTGGATCCCTTGCGTTCGAGTCAAAAGGGTTTAAATTGAAAGTCCATTCTCCTTTAACGATAAGTTTACATTTAAAATTTAATTCAGCAATTTCAGCTTCGTATTTGCGATTTGGTAACATGGAGCTTGCCACACAACGAGTTAATAATACAAATCCGGAAGTCATAACACTGCAACAAATTTTGAGAACCTTCGCAACTACCTCTTAATAGAATAGTTAGATTTTGCTGACGGATAAGCATTCAATTTCTAACTTAAATTCTCTTATTTAATAAGTTACTTTGAAGCGCGCACTTCGAAATCGATTAAAATGAGCCAGCAAAAGTTCGGTAAGCCATGCAGAATTTTAGCAGAACTTCCGTCTGGAATTTAGTGTTATTGCCAGAAGCACTCAACATATGGCGTTCGTTTCGAAAACACTTAACCGAATTGTCATTACGTTGCTCATCTCTTAAAGTACCTTGATGATTTATCGCCAAGACAAGAATTACGCGCGTCCGATACGTACAATGAAGGGGCACTTAATGGAGCTTAAGCTTCAACATCCCTCGAGATTTCCATTCATAGGCAAATGCGCGCCAAGATTAATAACGGGGGAAAATATTTGCCTAATTTCTGTCCGCGGGGAATGGCAAATTTCTGCGCTCAATATTTAAGCACTCCAGGTGACAGAAAGAACGACGCAACAATTGTTCGAATCCACTATGAAAAGATAATACGAAAAGCCATTGTAATAAGCAACTGCTAAAAGGTATATGCATTTGAATTTCAAACGTTCTAGTTTACATTTCTTGCTCTCTGAGGTTTACTTTCTGGTAAGATAAATAGAACTAGATTGGAGAACACATTTTGTCTCCTGGTTTATTCCTTTAACTTTCCAGAGAAGTCGGAATAATAAATAATTCGGTGAGATAAACTAAAGGATTATTTAAATACCAAATTGCGATTGTGTAGCTGTAAAATTCAGAAAGATATTAGCCGAGGGGTTTTATTCACAATTAATTTCACCCGTCTGCTCCAAATAAAATCCTTATTCTTGAAGGCCTCGTGAAATTATTCTTTGTGTATTATTTCAGATGTTCAAATTATTTTCGACGACGGACTGAATTTAAGAGGTCATGGATTCGCGAATTTTCTCTCACGTGATTTTCTTCCGTTGTCTTCTTAATCTCTTTATTTAAATGAAATGCGGAATTAAATTATACGGCAAGTTTTAAAGACTAAAACGCGTTAAACATATTTTGTAATTTGCTTTACACATTGAAAGTTTATTTTAATAATTCTAAACTCAGATTTAAATAAAAAAAATAAATAAATATCGAATTACTACTTAAAATGCAAATTGGAAATAAAATGGACAGGTTATAAATAACTAATTAGTTTAACTGTAAAAATTTCAATATCTCAACTAAACTATATATATATATATACATAAGTTTTGTATTAAGTGGCACCCTGTAGGATGAATGTAATTGTGACGCCCGGTGCATATACCGATTTGATAAATAATGTAAAAGAAGCACAATCAAAATCAACAGTAATAAGGCACCCATCTGTATATAAATTGAGACAATCAACGCTTTTGTGGCACCTTGCGTTGTTGCCACTTTTTTATGTTCTTCTAAACAAACATATTACAACACCTTAGATGTTTCGTACCCACTTATCGTAAATTTAGTATATTTTGGCAGCATAAACTAAGAGGGAATTTGCGCGAATATTGTTATTATTAGTATTGAAAATTAAAATACCGTAAGAGACTATTGTTGACAATTGTCTAATGCTGGCATAAAAATTTGATAAGCAAATCTTAATTAAAATGCGAAAAATAATATGAGAAACAGGGTTGTGTAAAACAGCCTCTGTAGCTCTAGTTTTTTTAATTCAGTATAGTTTTAATTTTAAGCATGACTTCAAAAGGAAAGACATTTAAAATCCTATAAAAAAATTGTCAAAAATTTTTTCGACACAACGTCCCTCGCTCCTGAAGTACAATGAAATCGAGCATATTCGAATGGGCGCACCCTCAGAGGCGTCCGTCATCGCTTCTCTGTCATAGTGAACTTTTTTTATTCAGATTAGTGCCTAATCAATTCATCCGCATTCGTGCTAGTGTGTTAACCAGTTCACTTAAGTTTATGTTTCCACGTGTTATTGTTTGCGACTTCAAAAAATAAAGTTAAAAACCACCCCTTTCTGAAGTGTGCATGTTACGCTACTGACTGACAGTCTGTTAGATTCTGATGACGCACCATATTGAACTTAAAATAATCCATCTCTAATAACACTTGTCCACCAACACTAGGCAATAGCAATCTGATGGTGAAGTGTTTATTTATGTTTATACATCGAGAAAATGTCACATAGAAATTAGTTTGCTCTGAATGTGTTTATCTTTTCAAAACAAAGGCTAAATTTATTATTTAAACCACAATCGAACAAAATGTTCTGATCGTATAATACAGGGTGTTATTAAAAGGTACGTACAACAAAATTGACAGTTCTTTGCGAAGTCTAAGAAGCCTGAAAAATTTACTTTGTGTTATCAAAATTATAAGGGGAAAATTAACCCTTGTCCAACCTTTTTAGACGCTACTGAAGGATAAATCTGTAAAATTAATTTAGTTTAGTAAATCCTAGCAACTGTAACAATAAAACTTTTGTCAAGACTAAATGTTGCTGTAGAAGCGAAAGATGATCTTTTTATCAGAGGCGTACAAAGAATTTGGACATAAATTTTAATAATTTTAACACATTTACCTGAACTGTTTTTAATTTTTAGCACCCATACGTCGAGACCAATTGCCGATTTTATTTTGTACGTACCTTTCAATAACACGCCGTATAATTCTTATTTTAACATTATTATTATAAAGACATATTTTTCAAATTTTCGAGGAAATGGGATGACTGGTTCTTAATTTGACCAATAAAAATTTGTAATGAAGTCATCAACATGGATAATAATAGTCACATCACTAAAGAAAAGTTGTCACAGCGTATTACCAGTGCAAGAAAAAACAACGAGACCTATATCAATTTGGATTGGTGCAATGTAATACTAAAAAAACTGTATTGAATTCCCAAAATTTTCAGAGAAAATGGAGTGAGCCGTTCCTGATTTAATCAGTAAAATAAAATGACTCATTCATTAATTTTTTGAGACACCCCGCATTAGCAAATCTAAAAAATATTCATGCAGTGATAAATCACAAGTATAGACCTATCATATTTTGCACATCTAAGACAGAATTTATTCAACAATATTTTGAGGTGACGTCATAAATTTTTTAGAGGTGATGAGCAAAAACATTAAAAAAAAAATTATCATGCTATTGATAACTTTAAAAGATCTCCAAGATTTCAAAGCATTGGGTTTAACAGTTCCTGACTAAATCAATAAAATAAATTCATGCATTCATTAATTTTTTTGAGTCACCCTGTATCCGCAAATCCAAAAAATATTAATGGAATGATAAATCACAAGTATAGACTCATTATATTTGGACATTTAGACAGAATTTATTCAACAAAATTTTGAGCAGACGTCATCAATTTTTTGGGGAGGGGATAAGCAAGTGTATTTTGATTAAAAGTTTCTTATGCTTATCACAACTTTAAAACATCTGCAAGATTTCAAAGCATTCGGTTTTGCAAATTCAAAATTAAATTGCAAAATGTTGTTTTATAATAATTGTAATTTTTTTTCCAAAAATTTGGACGTTTTGGATAAAAACTCAGCACGGAGTCATAAACCATTGTCATTTAATACAATTTAAAACCCATTTACTATGTACAATTTTGAAACGACGTCATCCCACAATTGTGGTGGGGATGATTAGATAAATTTTGGTTAGCATTTTACCATCCACATGATTTCCTAATGTAAATACAAAATTTGGCAACAATTGGCCCAGTACTTTCGGAGATTATCTGTCTAATAAAAATGGGGACAGCAGGCAGAGACATATTCCTACATGTGTAATTTAAAAATCCGTGGTAAACTTTTACGCTAGAGATCCGCATTTTTGTGAAAAATTAAAAATTGTATTTTACAATTTAACTTTGAAATTACAAAACCGAATGCTCTGAAAACTTGCAAACGTTTTAAGGTTATAAAAAGCTTAATAAATGATTACTCAAAATTTACTTATTTATGACCTCCCCAAAAAATGATGACGCCATATCATGTAATTCTGCCGAATAAATACTTTAAAATTTTATAAAATGACATGCACTTGCATGTGTGATTTATAAATCTGTGTTGAGTCTTTACCCTTGATTTACCTAGATATTTGAAAAAAAATCAAAATTTTCTAACAATATTTTACAAATTAACTTCCAAATTGTAAAAGCTGAATGCTGTGAAATCTTGCAAATATCTTAAGTTTATTGGAAGCATGGTAATCGTCAATCAAACTTTGCCGATCATCTTATAATCTTGCAGGATAAATGTTCTTCAAATTTATGAGTGTTTTTGGGAAAAAACTGAATGTGATTAATTAATTAATCAGTCCTCTCTCTTGGTTTGAAAAGAAAAAATCAGTTTAATTTTCTTTTAACAGCTGATGCTTGTAATCTGAACTTGTTAGTTGTCTAATTACATAAGCAGTCGAAGTTAAACTTGTACTGAGAAACTGAGAATATCTACATTTTTTCCTGTGGGTTATCTACGATGCAGGGGGTTCAGGATCTTAATTCCGCCGCTGGTTTTTACTTTGTGGAGGTTATCACAGTGATTGGAACAATTACTCATTACCCACTAACAATTCATTACTTTAGCAAATACTTTTTGCACTTTGAAAACTTTGATGAAGATACAATTTTAGATATTTGTTGTATGGGTCCAAAAGGAAACAAACGTGCTAGAACGAAAAAGGCAGTGAGTGATTTATTTTACTAACGCATTTGTTGCATATCCACGTCAGTAAATACTTCACGTAAGAGGACTATATTCATAATTTAAATTCAATAATAACTGATATTCAAAATTTTCGTCAGCTAAAGCATGACGTTTTGTGTTAAAAACATCCGCGCCAACACTAAACATCCTTTCTATTGCGGCCCTAGATGGAATTGTTGTGGGGCAACATGTTACATATTTTACCAAAAATTGAAGAGCCGATTCTTTTGCGTCTAATTTCATTTCACTCTAGCTACGAATAAAAGTTCGATGCCAACTGCAACAACTTTTAAACAAAAATTTGCATTGGTGGGAGATTTCAAAATATCTTATTGGCTACGTGTAAATGTATCGTAAATATTAGTTCACTAATCTTTAATAAAAAATATGTTCCTAAATACTTAAAAGAGGGCTACAAGATAATGTAAACTTAAAACTCTGTCTTTAATTGCCTCTTACTTGGCGTTGTGACTTACAGATTAAATTTAGAAAGCCTTAGAGGGTGGACACTCTCGTAAAATTTCATGGGCGTAAGGTACGAGACAAAAAATTATCACGGTGCAATTTTTCAAGAATTTTTTATTATCTAGACCTTTGACTAAATAATACACCCAGTAGAAGTTAATTTAGTATACAAAAATGCTTTTTTCAGTGATATTTTTGCATCAAATAATTTCTGATCTGTGAAAACTCAATTGTGTCAAGAAATTTTGAGACAAAAAATTATCACGCATCACTTTTTGTATAAAAATCAATTAGAAAAACGTAGTATGCGTAATTGTTGTTTATTTGTATGATATGCACGATATGCAATTGTTTGTTAGAACTGATAAAGTGTCGAAATATAATTGGCTGAGCTACAATAATTGTCTTTCGCCATGGGCAAAGAAAACGATTTAACAGAACGTGAAAAAGGGCAGATTGAGGCATACTATGACCAAGGTTTGACTTTTGCGGAAATAGGATGAAAGACTGGAAGAGATCGGACCACAATCTCCAAGTTTGTAAGAAAGAAATACAGTGAAAATGGACGACAAAATTGTGGAAGAAAAGAAAAACTCACTGCACGTGCCAATAGATCCATTGTGACTCCGGGTATAAAGGATAACATGTCGTCTCAAATGATAAAGACGACCCTAGGACTATCTGTTCACAAAAGAACAGTTTTGCGAGTACTGGCTAATGACATAAATGTTAAATATGCCAAATATAAGAAACAACAAATGTTAACAAAAGAACATATTCAAAAACGTCGTGAATGGGACAGAGAAATGCGGACGAAAAATGAAGAATGGTTCCAGATAGTTTTTTCAGATGAAAAGAAAGTTAATCTTGATGGTCCTGATGGTTTTAGATATTATTGGCACGATTTACGGAAAGAACCAAAGTATTTGTCAAAACGAGTTCAAGGAGGTGGCAATGTTATGGTCTGGGGTGCCTTTAGTAGCTTAGGAAATAATAACTTAGCATTAATCAAATCGAATGGACTTTCTGAATTACCAAGATGTGTTGGAAATGCACCTCAAACCACCTTTGAACCTATTTCAAGACAGCAAAGTGGTTTTTCAGCAAAATAATGCGTCGATTCATGTATCTAATTCATCGAAAACGTGGTTTCAACAACAAAATATAGCTTTGCTATAATAGCCTGCGAAAAGCCTACATCTCAACCCTATTGAGAATGTATGGAGTTCTCTTGTACGAGAGGTTTATAAAGATGGGAAGCAGTACGCAACAGTTAATGAATCGAAAGATGGTATCTTGGGGGCTTGGGAGAATTTGGACGTCAACTACTTCATCCATTTGGTCAATTCTATGAAGCAACGCGTCTACAATCTCATAGAAGCAGGTGGAAAATACATTGGGTATTAAATTAGTTTTCATTTAGCTAGTTAGTTTTAAGCGTGATAATAATTTGTCACAATAAGTCTGTTAACAAAATTACATATTTTCAATAAATTTCGTTCAGTTTAGTGTTTTCTGTGAAAATGTTTTATTAAATTAATTAAAAATGGAATTGCTCAATCAACCAGGTGTCTTCACTTTCTTTTAATACATTTAGGCAAAAATTCTGCACCGTGATAATTTTTTGTCTCGTACCTTATAATGAGGGGTTTAAAAGGACGGACTCTATCGGTTACTGGTTATAGATTTGAGTGGACCAGAAAAATGGCTAAAGTTTGTTTGGCCACAAATTTTATATATTCTGCCCCTGTTTACTCAATTATTTATTAAGATATTTTATTTCTGTAAAGCGCAATGAACTTTTTAATACAATTTCTACTATGTACCTTTTTGAAAATTTAAAATTGATCCACAAATAGCGAAAACCAGATAATATCATGCTCTTCACAATTTTAACGCATTGTAGCTTTTTTGACAACAAAATTTAAAAAACGGAAAAGCAGTCTGGGTAGGGTTTTTTACGCTCATTTCAACGGTGTGAAGTTTATTACAATCGAATGTATACTTTTGGCAAAAACTTAGACAGATGTTTATATGTATTTCCTTATGCTGGAATATGTTTTAGCTCAGCCTTAAAATGATTAAGAGCTTATGTATATTATGATTACCTGGTTTTTTAACAAATTCTGTGCCAAACTCGTTTTAGATTTTCACTCCTTGAGTTAATCTTCTGTTTGTGGGGACGAACTAGGTGTAATAATCCCAGCAGGTCATGTAAACGATTCGTAGAGAAAAACAAAACAATATGTTTGAGTATTTGGGGTAAAAGTGATTGTAAAAGTGGCTGAATTACTCAAAAAATGTAATTCGCTACAATTACTCATTACATTTTTTGAAAAGTAATGCATTACAATTACTCATTACTTATTGCTTCCAAACAGTGCACGAAACTAACATCGCAACATCAATTTTATATTTTTTTAATGCAGGGGGATTTGTCGGACTATACTTGAACGGCCAGGAAAGTTCTGCCGAAATAACCTTCGACCATTTTTTTTCATTGTATCAAAAACGATATATTCACTTTTTGTGAAATTCTTAAAATAAAGTCATCTTTCACCACCTCACAAACACATACATACTAAAATTGTGAAGTTTTGTATAAATAATTTTAGATAATTTTTTTAGCATATACTGTATATCCTTTGTCACACAAAAACCTGAATTCCGGTCCAGGTCGGGTAGTCACTAGTTCAAAAACCTAATAATTCCGGTCCGCAGTTTTGTTTTGTTTCTACCGTATTTTCTTCTTCGTCATTTTCATCTTTCCAGATCAGTTTCAATTTCTTCCAATATCTTAGTTTTAAAATTGGTAGTATTTGCTTTTTCCATTAACTTTTTCAAACTGTAACCAATTATTTTCTCCGCAAAGTGTGCTTTAGAAGTTTGCTTTGTATCTTAATACAGATAACATTTTTTTTCTTTTCCAATTTTGTTTATCTAAATTAAATATTACTTTAACTTTTCTCTCTGCCTTTGTAAATGTCTTGCAAAATATTTAGAAGTCATCGGATTGTTATGAAATTTGTAAAATGTAAAGTTTTTCTATTTCTATTTTCTACTAAATCTGATTAATTGTAAACTTCGAAATTCTGAAAGGATTGAGAAGTTATTGGCTGTATTTCAAAAACGTAGAATTTGCTACTTATGGCATATATGTACTTATAATTAAGAACTAAAATGTATTTTAAAAGAAATTTGATATTTAAGATAACACGAAATTAAATAGAACAGTAGGTATTCTTCCATTTTTAAGTTGTTGTATTCCTAGACGAACTAATATTTTACTTTATGAATACATTTTTCACAATTAAAACTGAACTATCTAAAAACTTCACGGCGAATACGAATACTCTGTAAATGCCATTAATGCAGTGTTGCCAGTTTTCGGGTGCTAGTTTGATACAAGTACATAGTGGTGCCAGTTTGTAGTGCCATTATATCTGTATGTAAATCTGTATATGCAAGGGCGCCCTCTGGTGAGTACACCTTCCAACTAGTGGAATATAAGCGGAAATATATATTGTAAAAGTGGCACCAATACGAAATTTCGTAGTTTTTCATTTCGATGTCAGATGACGCTAATGAGCCGACTCCCATTTGAAAACAAACTGGCACCCAAAGTCGGGTGCCACTTTGTAAAATCGGGTGCTACTATTGCAACGAACATACGTTTTGGGTGCTACAATTACAAAAAACATGTATATATATATATATATATATATATATATATGTAAATTTAGTAAACTATTTAGTGCCAAACCTATAGGGAGATAATTGAAAATAGACTTGAAATTTTGGTAAGATTTAGCCCAGTATTCATTTCCATCGACAAAGGCAGGTGTCTGCAAATTTTGTTTCAATACTTATGTATAGATTTCCTTTGTGTTATGAAGCTTACGGAGGAAATAATTCATTGAATCATTTAGCGTTTTTCTTTAGAATATCAAAACAACAATAATTTCTTGCTCTTGAATCTTTGATAATACATTTTCTGTAATTCTCTGTATTGATTATTTTGTTTTGAATCGTAGACAAAAAGCTAAATCACCGACATTTTCTTGTTAACATTATCTCCATTTAAACTATCGAAGAATTCTTCTTGTAGTTGCCTTTGTTTAAAATATTGTGACAACATTTAAAGAACAATTTTATCAGTATTTTCTAAACTTTGAAAAGTGTAACATTCTCACTGATAAGGTGATAAGTAATTAATAGTCATTATTACATAATACTGCTGTTTTTGTCAAATTGTGTTATAGAAATAGGTAGTATTATAATTTATCGTGTGCAAATATTATGTTTATGTATATTTAGTTATGTTAATTGATAGGTACATTATTTTTACTTCCCGAGCGTAAGCAAAGGAAGTATTGTAATTTGTAATCGAGTCCGCCGGCCGACTCTCTACTCTTACGTTTTCTCGATCTTTCATGATCCCTAGAAGACGAAGAAATAGGTCTCCCATTTCCGTCTGTCTGTCCGTCTGTCCGTCTGCCGTCCCGGATTTTTATTAGACAGATAATCTCCGAAAGTACTCGACCGATTGTTGTGAAATTTTGTACTTATATTAAGAATATCATGTAGATGGTAAAACGCTAACCAAAATTTGTCTAATCATCCCCACCACTAATGCGATGACGTCACTTCAAAATTGTACATAGTAAATGGGTTTTCAGTTGTATAAAATAACATAGTCCTACACATGTAGTTTACAACTCTGAATCGACTTTTCACCCGAAACGTCCAGATTTTTGGAAAAAAAAAAAAAATTATAAAACAACATTTTGAAATTTAATTTTTAATCTGCTAACCAGAATGCTTTGAAATGTTGCAGATGTTTTAAGGCTATAAAGAGCACAATAAATGTTTAGTCAAAATATATTTGCTTATCCTCTCCAAAAACTTGACGTCAGCTCGAAAGTTTGCCGAATAAATTATATCTAAAATGTACAAAATATGATGAGTCTGTACTTGTCATTTGTCACTCCATTCATATTTTTTGGATTTGCATATACAGAGTGACTCAAAAAAATTAATGAATGCGTAAATATATTTTATTGATTTAATCAGGAACTACAAAACGGAATGCTCTGACATCTTGCAGATGTTTTAAGGTTATAAAGAGCATAATAAATGTTTAGTCAAAATATATTTGCTTATCCCCTCCAAAAACTTGATGACGTCAGCTCGAAAATTTGCCGAATAAATCTTCTAAAATGTACAAAATATGATCAGTCTGTACTTGTGATCTATCACTCCATTCATATTTTTTGGATTTGCATATACAGGGTGATTCAAAAAAATAAATGAAAGCGTAAATTTATTTTACTGATTTACTCAGGAACTACAAAACCGAATGCTTCGAAATCTTGAAGATATTTTAAAATTATCATAAGCATGGTAAATTTTTGATCAAAATGTATTTGGTCGTCCCCCCTAAAAAATTTATGACGTCACCACAAAATTTTGCTGAATAAAACCTATCTAAAATGTACAAAATTTGGTGAGTCTCTTCTTGTGATTTATCATTCCATTCAAATTTTTTTGATTTGCATATACAAGGTGACTCAAAAAAATTAATGAATGCGTAAATTTATTTTATTGATTTAATCAGGAACTACAAAACCGAATGCTTTGAAATCTTGCAGATGTTTTAAGGTTATAAAGAGCATAATAAATTTTTAGTCAAAATATATTTGGTTATCTTCTACAAAAAACTGATGACGTCAGCTCAAAAGTTTGCCGAATAAATCGTATCTAAAATGTACAAAATATGATGAGTCTGTACTTGTGATTTATCATTCCATTCATATTTTTGGATTTGCATATGCAGGGTGACTCAAAAAAATTAATGAAGGCGTAAATTTATTTTATCGATTTAATCAGGAATTACAAAACCGAATGCTTTGAAATCTTGGAAATATTTTAAAGTTATTATAAGCATGGTAAACTTTTGTTCAAAATGTATTTGTTCATCCCTCCTAAAAAAATTGATGATGTCACCCTTAAATTTTGCTGAATAAATCCTATCTAAAATGCAAAAAATATGATGAGTTTGTACTTGTGATTTATCATTCCATTCATATTTTTTAGATTTTCTTAAGAGGTGGTTCAAAAAAATTAATGAAGTCAATTTATTTTATTGATTAAATTAAAGGCAACACTTATTATTAGTATTACACCCCAACCAACCCAATTTGGTAGACACAAAATTTGTTAAAGGAAAAACTCGGTTGAAACATAAGGGTAGCACGCTTATTTACATCGACTTTAACATTACAGACCTGCATTTGTTTTATGCGCTCACTTGGTTCCGCGAATGTGAAATAGACATGTTTATAATCAACCAATTGTGAATTTCACCGTCAAGAATTAAAATAAAACCCAATGTTTTATATAATAAGCGGAAGTCGAAGCAATAAAACCGATGGTCGTTTTGTTTACAGTTTCTCTGTTTGACTCTCACGTATGCTGTTACGCTTGTCATCTTAAATTAAGAATGTTTATACATAAACGATTTTCAGTTGCCTTTCATATTACTAGACAGCGGATTTTTGTCGGGCTACGTCACGATTATAGGTGGGGACGCGGTGGATCGCCGGGACTCAGTAGCGGGTGATAGATAATCACTGAATTTAATCAGTACCAATTCCATAAATATAATTAACGATTTATTAATCAAACGGCTAAGTAAATGAGAACGGGAATTAACAGCAGAGTGCAACGAAACAGCGTTATTCTAATCTCAAATAAACGAAGTGCAGTCCGCAACCGCAATGAATTCGCATCCTGTACGAGCCGTACCGAGTTTGGCCTTGCCTAGCCCGACAGAAATCCGCTCTCTAGATATTACACACCGGCGCCGTATACGTGAGTAAATTGTTTCGTTATTTTATTGATTATAAGAAATCAATATTCAAAACGACCCAATTCATTTTCCCGAAAATTTGGGAATACAATAATTTTATTCTTAGTATTACACTACATCTATCCCAACTGATATACGTGTCCTTGCAAAAATGTTGATGACGTCATCACAATTTTTTTTTAAATTGCCACTACAAAAATGTAATGAGAAAAAAAAACACAATAGGCATGCAGTCGTCAAGTTTCCGACAGCGAGGGAAGTACCGTCTAAACTCTTTAGACCAATTTTTTTATGTTCATTATTGTTGTTGATGTATATAAATGTGTGGGTAGTACCATAATTCTATTGTATCTCCAGGAAAATAGTTTCAACACTCAAAACGTTCAGAGTTTAGTTTTATCTTGATTCAAACCGTATTTCCCAAATGAACTGCTTTGCTTTAGTTAGTGTACAGTGTTCGTTCCCTTTTGCGCCTGCCCAGTTTTTATGTTGATGTAATATATTTGCAAATCAAACAGTTTTTTGACAGTGCAAGTTGATATGGTTAGAAGGTACAACTGCAATTATGGAGGCTGATTTGGCTTTGATTTGTAACTAGCTAAAGAATAAATATTTTCAGTTTGCACGACTGCGGAAGATATTTTTTTCTCGTTTCTTTCTTACACATTTACCCCGAGTGATTTCCATCACACTGGTATTTTAATTTTGTGTTGTATTTTCAGAAATATTTACTTCTGCTTTCATTCTTTAGTTGATGGGTAAATATTTCTAAAGCCACACCTTGCTACTCGTACATAAGTAGAGCTTTGCTACTAATCCAGATATTTCGGATGATGTAATTAATTTCCATGGATTACCTTTGAGCCAAGTTTCAGTTTTAGTAGCATAGTAAGTCTTAAATATCGTGTGTAGTGTATGGAGGTAAACACATATCAATAAAATATTCTTTGGCAAAATAAGGAAATCAAGATTCCTTGAGTGAAAATCTATCTAATATTTTAAGCACCTGCATGTTTATTTGGTTTATGTTTTCAATAAAATGATTTAACCATATATAAATCTTGCAGGACCCATTTTTATGGATCACATTTAGTGATAGTACCAGGGTGTGCAAGAGCATTCATATACACTGACCGCCAAAAAAAAAACGGCCACCCTGAAAAATTGCGCCAAACCAAACTTTAAAAATTATTGATTTAACTAGTGATCGTTATTTTATTAAAGAACCATTCACTATTGAAACATGATGTATAAATTACCAAAAAAAGAGAAGACAAATAAACGCAGAATTAAATTTAATTTAACAAAATAACAGAAACAGGGCGACAATTTGACAGACATCTGTAAGAGTTAACGGCATTGTTTTCGCGAGCAAACGTTTATTAACTGCCAAATTTATAATCAATTGATGAAAAACTGCAACAACACCCTTCTTTATTGTTTTAATTAAGAAAATATCGTACTTGGTCTGTTTTTGTTATTTTGTTAAATTAAATTTAATTCTGCTTTTATTATTTGTCTTCTTTTTTTGCTAATCTGTACATCATGTGTCAATAGTAAATGGTTCTTTAATAAAATAACTAGTTAAATTAATAATTTTTAAAGTGATTTTGCGAAATTGTTCAGGGTGGCCGTTTTTTTTGCCGGTCAGTGTATGTTACAACAGTTACAAGTGAGATTGTCAAGACTACAACCTTTTATATTGATCAGTTGATCACTTTGAACGGTTTACACTGGGCTGGTGTTATACCTCTATATATCTCTACTTTATAGCCACTAAAATCCTGTTCTTTCTGTTTTGGTGGTAGCTGTAGGATTTAGATGAAAATTATGGTGACCCAATGAAATTCAGGAAATGGAAAGGTGTTGAACACAACATTTTATAGGTGTAATAAGAAAAATATTAAATACTATGTAAGGGTAGGTACGTGTCGACTTGAGAGGGAGCTTGTGAGAAATAATTTCAAAATCAACCCGTAAAACCATGGTCAGGCCTGCCCTCAATTGGGTAGGCGTATCGCTTGCCCAGCATTTTTACCTGGTTTTTCCGAGTTTGTGAGCGACTCTCACAATACGAACGCGTTTCGTAGTGCTGCAATGATCTCCGATAAGTTCGTTTTACGTGTATTTTTTTGGTAATAATTGAATTATTTTATTAGTAATAGAAAATTTGAAATGACAGCTTAAGACTAAAGATGGTATAAAATCAAAATTAAAAATCTTGTGAAAGTTGCTCTCCAATAGACACGCAAAAAGCAAACCTACGTTAAGCCTTAAGAACATACATGAAAATAAAGACCCCCAAAACAATCCACCAAACCATTTAATGCGGCAATAAAACGTTCTTGAAAACTTTATCAACAACTCTGAGGCCGGAGAAACACGTGCATTTTGATAGATGACGAAACGTACGTATAGGAAAGATATGAATCTCCCTAACCGCCGTCAATTTCGACCACTGGAAATGTATTGGGCATTAGTGAAAGCTGAATCAAGAAAACACAGCGCATCTGCAGTTTCCGAGGAAGCTTTTCAAAGAAAATAGATCAAACATTGCAAAAGTTGTTGGGACGATAGTGTAAAATATAATGAAAAGTGTCAAGAAAAAAAATTGTGGCTTCAGTCGCCAATCGTCGAAACGATAATTTTTGTATCAATAATTGTGAGGAGAGATTATAGATATATTTTTGAAATAAATGCGAATGACTAATCCACCAACTTTTGTTTTATTAGGTATACATATATGTAAATAAAAATAACTACTTGTAGAAAAACTAAAAATTTTATTCCTCTTAGCCGTTCTTAATGTGTTTTAAAAAATAAAAGAAAATTGTGCCCTGAACAATTGCGATGACGACCTACTAGCCGTTTAATCAAAAAAATTTGAAAAGTTGATACAATCGTTGAATTTGTTACATATTTCTGTTTGTTTCTATTGGCCACATTTTTTTATTTCATATTTTTCGAGCAATATTACCACCCTTAATTTTAAAACTTGAAAAATTTAGCCACTTTTTGATTCTTTTTTCTTCTATGAGTATGAGTTATGAGTTAAAATACTTCCTTACTTACGATATTTTCATATGAAAAATATTAATAAAGTTGAAGTTTTTGTTTTGAGAAACATATTCTGAAAACAGAAGTGATGTAACAAGGAGTCATCAGCAAGTTGTTTCAGCGAATAATAAAGTCATGCACATCTGAACATGCTCTAGTCTTATAAAATGCATGCACCACATACGGTATTCACAGAAAGGAAAACAGTTCTTCACGTTACCTAATTCCGTGTCGAGTAACAAGCTGCTTTATGATACAATTTACCTTTCACACTTGTCACATAGCGTTCCAGAGATAAAGGCAAATTCGTGCCAGGCTGATTTTGGGCTTTGACGATGGTGTGATTGGAGCACGGAAACACGATCCACAAAGACGAGGCGTTCCTCCATGTGCCAAAGTGAAAAAAAATCATCTTGATTACATTTTAATTAAAGAGTGAAACAGTGAAGTCTAGAAATGGCTTCTGTTATCGCGACTAAGCCATTGTTAGAACATAATACGGAATAATTCAGCAATCTCCGTCACGAGTAAGAAATTCCCCTTGTAGGGAACCACTCGGAGTAACACGGAGTAATTAGGCGTAACGCGATTCTAGTGAAAGGGGTCCTATGTGTCTGCCACCATACAGCCGAGCCTCATTAATTTTAAAGTGTCATATTAAATTTCCATATAGTTGCAGCATTTGATAGGTTTTAACCTTTTTAAGACAGCAACTAACAATCCAAGGAGATATTTTTGTGACTAAAACGTACTGCAGTAACATGAAGAATTATTTATCTTTCGGAAAGACTTTCTTGGAGATGATGTCATGAGTTAAAAAAACTTTAGTTTACATTCTCTACTGTCCACTTAATACAGAGTAGGTTTATAAAATACTCAAAAACTTTCCTTGGGTTCAACAGGTTTGTAATTATTAATGTAACAATTCGGAATCGATTACGTAACTTGATTTAAAGTCGGACCCCTCGAGTTGTCAACCTTTATCAAAGATGTCCTTTAGGGATTACAAAAACACATTTGGTTACCCAGCTTAATTGACAAATGTTTTGTTTGGTTTAGTTATTGCGGAATTTTAAAGCGTTTTTTATTGCTCGTTGTCCTGTGAAATTGTCGCCTCTGCGCAACTAGATTTAATTGTTTGTACTGTTTATTATGAATTATAAAATAAATTCCAATTTAATCAATATAGCGTTCCAAAACAGCGTCAGCTGTAAAGCGTGAGTAATTAGAGAATGTTTGAATAAATTGGCGTTGTATTCGAAATATTCGATGTCAGATGTCTTAAAGACGGTATAGTTTTTCTTTTGTAAAGGATTTGTAGATACTCAACTTTCTGTTGAGAACATACCTCACCCCAGCCAATTCTTTTTGCACTTTTATATATTTAATAATGTCGCGTCGCATAAAAATTGTCGTAGGGTATTATAATAATTACACCCAATTTGTACAAGTATACAGCCCTACCTAACGATGTTTGATGGCTTGAACACTACATTCAACAGAACTGATACAATGCCAACGAAAAAACTCATTTGTTTAATGATGCAATTTAAGATATATATGTTACTCATAACACAATTTTAAAATCATTTTAATTGACCATGAAATTGGCAATGTTAACTCATAGCAAAATTTAGTTTAAAGCCTAATAAACTAATCATATTTTTACGATTTTTACAATTCATACTGTTCGTAACTTTCTAGGACAGTTTGATCCTACCATTGAAGTCGCTTAGCACCAAACAGACTAACTCAGAGTAATTTAGGTCACGTGAGACTCATGGAGGTAGGCTGGAGGATCGTAGAGCGTATAAATTTGAGAATAAAACAGTAGACTGATTCATATTCTATTCTAGAATCTTTTGCTTTGTTCCAATTTGTCATGGATTACATCAGTTCATAATGTTAGTTGGTCTTATTATCCGTAAATAGTAATCAACATCTTACCAAAATGTTGATCATTCAGAGGGCAAGCCATAGTGGGTTAGGAAATTAACATACTACTTATACAATAAATTTTATGACAAGAATTTCTGCTATAATCGTGTTGTACCATATGATTTTTTACATTGAACATAAGGGAAGGCTTTGGAAACAATAGATGTGAAATACAGAGGATGTAGTTTAATTAGCTTAACCTCAGTTTGTGTCAATGACAGTTATTAAAAAATATTTAAAATACACACTAAGTCTTTCACATGTTTTGTCTCCAGAGCCTCCCCTTGTGTCAAATTTAAAAAAATCATAGGTACAGGATTAAGGTTAACTTGAAGGCACGTCTTTATATATATCTATATCGGGTCCAAATAGTAGAAGACTTGAACTGCTTTGAGTTTTCGAGGCGAGTATGATACTATTCTAGACTTAGATGGTAATAAATTCAGAATCACAGCTTCAGCAGCTTTACGAATTTTTCACATGCTCTAATTTCAAACAACGATTTGAAGATGTCATTTCAAAGAATTCTATTTTAAATTTATTTAAATGGTATGTTAAAAGTAACACAATATAATGACCGTTTAACATTAGTGTACGATTTCCCGACCGTGGCTCAATGGGTAACAGCTCGAAACACGGACCGACGGTCTCTGGTTCGATGCCAAATTTGGCTGTTTGTTTTTTTTCTCAAACGCTATATATATATTATTATCTATGTTTAATAAGAAATTTTTTATTGATCAAATGAAGAAGGAGTCACCCCACTTTTTCGTAAAAGTGGGAATACGTACGACTTTATTTAATCTAATAATAATATTAATCTAATCAATGCAGATCATTACTTGGTCTTAGTACCCGTAATGATCCGGGTCAGTGGTGGGTCTTAATAATAATAATATTCAGATCTTTTTGTTCGACTGTGGCTTAAGTAATAATTTTAGTCCCCTATTTTGAGGCGACAAACTCATTCAAATCAAACAAATTTCTACGTGGCATTCTTTCGATGTATAAACAAGCACTTGAAATTAAAGCATGTTATTACTGCTGAAAGGCCATTTTTTCCCGTTGGTTATCTGCTTTAAATATATTTTACATTATCAATTTACACAGTCCCTTGCAATGTACGCCACTACGGCACAGGGCTCCGGGGGTGTTATTTATAACTCTCGTTTTTAATTGACAGAGATTATCACGAAACGAATATTACAAAATCCAATTACGTAATTTTTCAAAGACGCGGAATTTGTTGGACTTGTACTTCAGACGCGTAGGAAGTTCTGTCTAATGTGTAAAATTTTTCGCTTGAAACTTTAAGCCCTCATGTATTTCTCTCCTTCGATGTATAATCTATTTTACTATAAGATATATGTGATAAATTTATAGTACGTACTCGTAAAAGCACTAGTAAATTTAGTGTTATATTACTTCCTGAGCGTAAGTTAAGGAAGTATTGTAATCGAGTCCAACTGGGCGACTGGCTGCTTTCATAATTTCTCGATGGATCAAGACCCCTACAGTACGAAAAAATGGATGTCCCGTTTTCGCCTTTCGGTCTGTCTGGCTGTCTGTCCGCCGTCTGTGTCAATTTTATATGTGTATTACGAATATCATGTAGATGTACATAGTAAATGAGTTTTAAATTGTAAAAAAATTAAATTTTAGATAACAACTTTTTGCAATTTAATTGTAAGTCTGTAAGAATGCTTTGAAATAATGTAGACATTTTAAAGTTATCATAAGTATGGTACATTTTTAATCAAAATATATTTATTTATCCCCCACAAATAATTGTTGACGTCACCTCAAAATTTTACTGAATAAATCCTACCTAAAATGGCCAAAATATGATGAGTCTATACTTGTGATTTATCACTGCATTCATAATTTTTAGATTTGTTTATATGTATAGGGTGATTCAATAAAATTGTTTAATGACTTAATTTATGTTAGTGATTAAATCAGAAACGACAAAACTGAATGCTTTGAAATCTTGCAGATGTTCTGAAGTTATTGTAGACATGGTACAAATTATTTTTAATCAAAATGTATCTGCTTACCCACCCAAATAATTGATGAGTCTACTCTTGTGATTTAACATTTTATTAATATTTTTTAGATTTGCTTATATAGGGTGATTAAAAAAATATCAATGAATGAGTCAATTCATGGTATTGAATAAATCAGGAACTGCAAAATGGAATGCATTGAAATTTTGCAAACGTTGTAAAGTTATCACAATCAAAGGCAAATCGTTAATCAAAATGTATTTTGTCCCATCCCAAAAAAAAATCCTGACGTCTTTCAAAATGTTGTCGAATAAATACTCTCTGAATTATGTAAAATATTATCACTTTATACTTGTGATTATCATTGCAATCATATGTTTTAGATTTGCTTATGCACGTGGCTCAAAAAGTTGATGAATCAGTTTATTTTATTGATCAAATCAGAGACAGCTCACTCCATTTTCCCGAAACTTTAAGAATACAATACTGTTATTATTTATTAATCTTATACTGTATCAATGCAAGTTAATATATGTGTTCTTGCAAATACTATGTTGATGTCATTACAAAATCTTGTAAAGTAAAAATTCATTTGAAACAGAAACATACGCGTAGCACGCTTCTTTACATATTTACATGTTTATTTCAACGTATAGTGGTTCTCATGAAAAAAAAAATATATATGCAAAACCAACTTTTATAATTTTTCGAAAATGGTGTATGTTTCATTGTACTTCAGAGACGTGGGAGTTCTGTCGACCCATTTTTTTTTTGAGTATTCAGTAAAATACGTATAACAAAATAATAGTGAATATTAGTTTTATTAGCTACATATTATATATGTAGATACACGGTAACCCTCAAGATTTGTGGTAAGTGCAAATATTATGTTTTCTTAAGTAACAAACATTTTATTTTATTTTTAAAAGAATTGAGATCAAGAGGGTTTATTACTAACGACAGCTTACGCTAAAATTTGTAACCGCGTAATTAATACTACAATGATATATATCTCATGGAAGTCCATATGTAGGTGAGCATGTTATTTTAGATCTAGGTGATGCATTTATTTTTAAATAAAAAACTCTTGTAAAGGAGTGTCGATGGATAATATAGTAACATGTATTTACAGTTTCAATTTAATAAAAATTAATGCCACTGAAAACTTTATAATTAATTGGCAACATTTATATTGCTGAGTATATTAATGACATTTTTAAATAAAATATTTGTTTTAAGACTTTGTAATTTTGCATGTAAAAAAATAAATATATAGTTTGTATATTTTTTTATAACAAAAAGTAAACAATGTTGTTTTAAGCATCTATGAGTATCTTAAATATGGTAGAACTAAGTAGGTTATTACTCGCCACTTTTATCATTATTCTTTATTTTATGTACACGTGAGTTTAGAATAACAAGGGTGGGTTGATCAGGTATTGATTTAACAACTTTTGTTGTAAAATATTTCTTCTGATCTTCCCACATAACTGTCCGTTTTGATGAAACCAGTAAACACTCTCAATTATCTCGTCTCCTCTTGGGTCTTCTCATTTATATTTCAGACCAAGTGAGACGTTTATTTCGAGAAACTGGCAGAATTGCGTTTACACAACTTTAACGTTATGTTTACTTATACTTGGATCTTGTTTGTAGTTTAGTGACAAAATAAATAAAGAAGAAGTGTGTATAACCGAAACACGTAAAGCAAATCTCGCGAGACCTCGCCTAACGTTCTTCTAATAACAAATGCACACAAACCTCTTACAAGAGAACTTGCCTGGAATAATATTCTTTGTGAGGAGCAAGCACTCACCTGAAAATTCTTGTAATTTATAAGTGAATTTAACTATTTACCGTCTTCTGACAACGCTCTGTTTTACACTCTGCTAAATGCTTTGCCCTTTAATAAAATAAATCTACAAAGAATAAAAGCACTCGGTTTACTTCTGCTTGCTCATTTTTTTCTTACGGAATGAGATTACAGAAGTAGCGTTAAAATACGGGTATACACAACGTCAGACTTACATAAAATAAATTATTGTTTTGCAGTCAGTTTTGTGCTGTGTCAAAAAAGTTTACGATACGCCTAAGTAGTGAGCACTAACTTGTTGGGTGCATCAAACACTAACTAACATCTGCTGTTACTACTTCCGTCAGATATTTTGAATATATTACACACGCCTACAAAATTTAAATCTTAAAAACCTGTTTTTGTATTAACAAGTGTTTTGCACATACCTATGTTGTATTGCGAATTACGAATACGAAGTTCATTATTTGCTATCACGTAAAGTTTATTTTGAAAAAAGTGCGAAAAACTAAAATTTAAGAAATACAAATAAGTATTAAAGAAAAGTTAAAAGTATTTATTTTGAAAATGCATTTTTTACATATTAACAAAAATACTTTTATTAAAAATCTTGCGCAAATTAATCATTGTCGCTTCTCCTCAGAAGTTAAATATTAAATATCTTTAATTTTTTCTTCCGGAACTTTCTGTGACGCTTATCATTAGTTTAATTTGCCAATATTTCTTCATTTCTGACTTGGTCAACCATCTGACGGTTAGTATGTAATGCACTTCAAATATATTATTCCATTTCAAACCGCTGAAAACCTACTATCGTATTTTTTTCAATGTCAAAATATTAAATGAAATTTTTCGTACTGATTTCTTTTTAAAAAAAACTCTACGTGGTAGATTTTTTTAACTATTTTTATGGTAATTAGTATCCGAAAATCTATCAGATTCATCAGTCATTTTAAGACAAATGTTTCATCGCAGGCCTGTGTTATTCACGAATATTACACTAGTTTACAAGGTTTTATATCCAATGACAAAAATAGCTGAATCTAAAGGATTTGGGTTCGGGAAATTCAAATCTGAAAGCAGAAAAAATCTATCACGTCAGGTTTTTGAGATATTTATATAAACATACCCCGTATTTATTTTCTTTTATACAACTCTTGTAACGTTTTTTATTTTTAAATATATATAAATATATAGTTCTTTGAGCAAATTTATATCATTTTAAAAGATCATTTTCGTAAATAAATAACATGAGTGTCAATTTTTCAAGCTACTAGATTGGCATCAATGTTTTATTTAAAATTTTTCAAGTATTGATTTTAGAAGAATTGGTTGCTTTTGATTTTTCTACGGGAAGTGATAATAAAAATGTGAGGTTGGCTTCACAAAAATCTTTTAAAATGATACAAATTTGCTCAAAGAAATACAGGTTTATCTTTAAGAATAAAGAAGTTACAGGGGTTGTATCAAATAAAAGCAACACCCAGTATATATTATAAACATTATGACTGAAAATGAAAAATTATAAACAGTAGCTTTTCTTTTATTGACAGTACTGACAGTTTCCCTTATAATAGACCAACAGTAACACATTTTCGTCCCAAAATCCTTGATACCTTCTTTTTAAGCATATTTGAACAGGTCTTGCTTTAGGTACTATAATTTTACCATAAACGTAACAAAACTGATTTGCACTTACTTTGCACGATCTCGAAGACATTTTTTATGTGACAATGGTGTATTAACATGAATCAGTTTGACACTAACGTGAAGGTAAGAGCAAAGTTCATTGTTTTTTTTTTTTATGAAAAAACCTGACGTGATAAGGATAATCCGTTTTTGGATTTGTTATCAGTAAGTAATTTAGAAGCAAAAAATATTTTTTTTATTTTTGGATACGAAAAAAAGTTTAAATTTGTAAACTAGTGTTATCAACGTTGGAAATGACCTACCAGTATTAAAATTTACCAATATTAAAATCAAATTCAAAGAATTAAATAACACGTTTTCGAGACGCGCTGCGTCTACACCAATTTTCACATATGTCAGATGTGACCGTTTTGTGTTTTTGGTTGAGTTTTGTAAAGCTGTCGTTATCTTAATCATTGAAATATAGTTTAGAACATATTTTTAAGATCTTGAAGTTACTTAATACAAACTACACATTAGACGAAATGGATAATAAATTTTGGACTCGCTTCGCTCAGTTTTAATGGGTTTTTCCAGTGAATATTTACTTCCTGAGCGTTAAGCTTAGGTTTCATAACTCCTAGAGTACGCAAAGATATAGGTTTCTCGGTTCCGTTTATCTGCCGTTTGCCGTCTTTAGTCTGTCGTTTGCTATTTTTGTCGATTTTTATTAGACAGGTAGTTTCCAAAACTGTTGGACCGATTGTCAAATTTATCGTGTAGAGTAGATTGTAAAACGCTAAAAAAATGTGTCTGATGGTCGCCACCAACAATGTGATGACGTTGTGTCAATATTTTACATAGAAAATATTATTTCATTTTTATAAAATAACATACTTCTACACGTCAAGCTTATGAATCCGTCTTGATTATACCTTTGACGTCCAGATGTTTAGGAAAAAAAAAACAAAAGTGTACTAAGTACAATGTTTTATACTTTAAGGTTGAAGGTGATCCTAAGCATGATAATAATACTTTAATAAATAACATTCATCCGTCATCATTTCAAAATTTTGCCGTATAAATCCTATCTAAAATGTGAAAACTATTATGACTCTTTACTTGTGGTTTACCAGTGCACTCATAGTTTTTAAAGTTACTTATATCGAGTGACTTAAAAGATTGGTCGGCGGTTTTCATGTGTCTTTGATTTGTTTACGTCAAAGAGATATAAAGTCTTTAATTGCTTATTGTTCTTATAGATGAAGCAGTTTATGTTATTGATTAAGACAAGAACGATTGATTCACTATACTTGTGGCTTGTGCATTAATATTTTTTAGAATTGTTTATACAGGGTGACCCAAAAAATAATTAATGAATGAGGTACTTTAGCAATACAATACTATTATTATTTCTATTACACTGCATCTTGCCAAACTGATATATGTATTCCTGATAAAATGTTGATGACGTTATCACAAAATTTTTTAATGGAAAAACTCATTTGAAACGGACGCATAACATGCTTTTGGGCTTTGCTTTAACACTACATACCTATCTTTATTTTAACTTATAGGGGTTATCATAAAACAATAAAATTAAGAAGTTCTCCCTTGTGACTATTTTGACGTTCTCCGGCCTTTTTTTTTATATTGGGGGGTCCTTTGGGCGCCAGCTGGGTAGTTAACCCAACAAGGAAGGGGATGAACGGACAACAGACTAATTTTCGGTAACTTTATATTAATAAACGCCCTTCGCGAAATGGTACCACCTCTACGATCTTACATGCTAAGTACTTTCCGCAACTTTACGTAAGCTCTTTCCTGGTGAAGCACTTCGGAGCGATCCTCTTATGTTCAAAGCTCCTCTAGGGGATGTTACCATAGTATGGGACAGCAACGATGGAGACGGCAACCAACCACGAATCGATGGGTATGGGACAGTGACGACGGAGACGGCAACCAACCACGAATCGATGGCACCCGTACAAAGAACCTAGTTCCTCCTTCTATTTAAATATTCTAGGCCAAATAGGGACTCACCTAGCTGTTCTTGGTTCCTTATTTTGCCAAAATCTCGATTTTCACAGCAATTCACTTCGCTCAAAAAACGCTCTTCACCTCCTCTTTTTCTCGCCGCCCGTAAAAACCGACCCCACTTTTCCGCGACCTTGCTCACCGAGCGCGCTTAGATTTAAAAATCGTTACACCCTAAATAACCTTCGACCAGCAAAAAAAAAACAAGGATTAGAAAAATTTGTCTAGTTTTACTATCTTCAATTGTGTGTCATAAGAAAACATTATTATACAATATTTATTTAAAATTTTCACCAACGTTGATGCGACGGTCTCACTATATGGATAATTTTCTGCGGAACTTACCACGTGATGAATCGTGAATATTTAATTGATTACAGAAAATGGGAAAGCCTTTAGATCAAGGTAAATGTGTAATACTAAACTTAGCAACACAATTCTGTTTTCATTTTTGATATAAATTCTTTCGTGTCTATTCACGTCGTGGTTTTGGCATAATTATTACGCTATTTATCGTAATTCTACATAGAGTAATTTCAGATCTATTAGATTTTTCTTTGGAGGATGTTTAAATTTTTCTTATCTAGACTCTAGGAGCAATACTGAAGTACCATCTGTAAATGACCACAATTATTATAGTTAGTCTAGCTGTCAGACTGAATTTAACAGGATCTCCACTATATCCTCAATTTATAGAGTGAATTTCAATTTTACAACTGCCTTTAAAGTGTAAGTTTGGCTGAAAGCTCCGTAAAGAATGTTCGGAATTTGGATGCCCTTGCATTTTCGGAGAATTTTTTAATTGTGCGGACGAACCAAGTAATATTTTATTATTTGCTGAGTCGCCAACCCTTTTCACTAGATTCTGGTTTATATCTTTTCCATTAGGGATTTGTTCGAAAACCGAGCGTGAGGCTGGTTCATTACGAAGGTCTCTATGCAGTCGTCATTAATTTGGGGGAAGGTAAGCTTTGAGATCCGCGTCACCGCATTCAACGCCGCATCTTTGTCCCAGCTTAACCGACCAAAAGATATATCGTCACGATTTATAACCACTGAATTAAAAGCTTCCATTCACGATATGCATTTCTTCCTTAACCGATACAGAAGACACATTACCACCACTGCAGTGACAAAATGCGGTGATAACAGTCAGTAGTTGAACAGTTAAATAAGCGTTATATAAGTAGCGTAGGTAAGTCTCGAAATATTCTCTTTAAAAAATATTTTTTAAAATTAAAATTAAAATTCGTGTCATTATTTAATTTATTTGTTGTGCAAATTCTTAGTGCATTATCATCATATTCAGTTAAAATGCGGCATGATATCCAGGAATGCTTTGTGCAATCTTTGTGTTATTGATAGAGATAATCACGCCCACATTAAACACACAAATCACATCAGAATTTTCATGGAAAATAAAAAACCTAACCCTAAGTATTTGTGCTCAATTGTCAGTTGTGCTAATTAACTCAAAATGCTACCTTTAGAGATTAATTGATAAATTGTACTGACAAGTAATAGGCAAACCCCATTAAATAAATTTACTATAATTTAGAAAAGCGTCTCAGCTGATATCCTTTTCAAATAAAAGGAAGGCTGTAAATTCAATTTTTCGAGGATTGGAAAACTCCTTGGAAGCGTCACTTTAAAAATCAAATAAAAATGCGTCTATTGATGTGGAAGATATTTAAGTAACTTCATAGAAGATTTTTTTTAATGCACCACACTATTCACAACCAATATTTAGACAAGTTGACAGCTTTCAGTCTTTAGCATATTAGTTACTCACGTTGCTTCTAAGGTAATTCTCACCTGCACGTTCTTTCGTTGATTCGAAAAGTTAAAGGACAATGACTGCAAACCTAGTTGTTCGCCCATCTAAGTCGTGGTTTCGGGTAGAGTTGCTTCGAACTCACATGATCTCTACACCGGACTTTGACCAGTACCGTACTGAACCCCTGGCATTAATAAAAGTGGGTCTTAATATACTGTGTTTAAAAAATTTATTTTAAATATTACAATTTTCAATTGTTCTATTTGAAAAAACTGAAATATTAATATTTAAAAATTGTAACTTTTAGATTTTTATGAACACTATATATCAAACTTAGAATTAATTCTTAGCACAACAAAATGCGTACCTTTGTTTACCTCTCCAAAAAATATTGCAATATAGATTTAAAAAATAACCATACTGCGATTTTTTTCTGATGTTTCTATTGCTAAAAAAATTAAGAAAATTTTAATAACGTAATTTTGGCGAAAATTTAAAAATAAGTTGTGGTTATAAAGCCTAGGAGAAAATGTAAAAATGTTGATAATAATTAAGGAGATTTCAATGAGACTGTGCGCTCAGTGACTCACCCTGTATAATCGCTTAAATTAAAGAGCCCACGTTATAAAATTTACATACGTAATTATTATAAGATACTACACACTACACAACTTAGGAAGTCACTGTCATGATTATGACTCCCAAACACATATTGTTTGTTTCGAATTCCCTTGGTGAAAAGAGCGGTAAATTTCAGATTTTAATCTAAAGTTGCAGTTAATTTTATAAACATTTATAACGATCCTACATTTGTAGCTGCATAAAAATGCCAGGATGAACGTATAAAAGAACTAAACATTTCTTCTAAAATATGTCCGCCTTTAAAAATGCATATCTAGATGGACGTGATCGATTTAATATGTCTGGATAAGAGGTAAATGGCATCAATACATGTTGGAAGTTCAATTATGGCAGTTGGTCGTGACCCTTTCTGCTTCCATTCCAACCCTTTATAATCTTTACAATCTTGAACGTTATAGATTCTAGGTCGCTCTCCTGAGCCTATTTTCAATGGAACTGGATTCCACGTTTTTATTCTGAACGGTTTTAAAGCGTTTGTTGACTGAATTAATCTCCCCAAGTGCACTCTAGCGATTCATCGTTTGTGCCGATTTATTTTTTATACGCTTTTTGTTACATTCTAGCCCTGGGGGTAATTTATCAAAATAAATAATGGTACTTGTCTACTTGCTTGAAACCAATCAGTTAATAATTAAATGAGTTGGATTTTATTATACGACTACCCGACGAAAAGTGCGAAGCCGAAACCTTTGGGATAGGGGTCATCAATGAAGAAAAATCAGCGGACAAATTTATTTTATAAAGAAAAATGTGGTCACAAAAGCAACAGATAAATTTAAAGAGAAATATGCCAAAAATGAAATGCAAATTTACGATTTTTTTATCGCTGTGAAGCTTATCAGTCACTTCAAAGAATTAGTGCCTTTGTAAAATTAATTCACAACTGTGGTAAAACAGTCGTCATAAACATACTTGAAACTTGAAACATTTTATCCCTTTTATTCTACATTGTGGTATTATTTATTACCGTCCTTTTTTATCGTTCATAACACATTTTCCTCTTTACGATTATGATATAAAAATGGAAGAAACAAAAACCCTAACTGCGAATTGTGCATATTTAACGAATCTTTTATACGAGTAGGAGCGGACGTATTCGTTTTAAATGCAAATTGAAATTGCTGATCCTGAACTATTTTCAGGATACTTTTGATTTTCTAATGCAAATTGCATAAGAGTAAATTCTGCATCAGGGCAAGCAGCACAGATTTATTAATGATTTAAAATTTGCGCTAGTAAAAGCTAGGAAAATTGCCAGAAAAAAAATATCTTTTTTTAAATGTTCATCCATAACAATTTAGACTTTAGAGTGTTATTTATGTGTTCAGCGACGTCCCTATGTAAATAAATTAAAAATATTTCAGGTGTCGCAAGTCCCAAGGCTTTAGATTTATTTAAGATGGGATTCGTTTTACTGCAGAACACAAAAGCCGATGGAATTCCCAAGGTTGAGATAGGTTAGTGGTGTTTGGCATCATGGAGACGAGTAGGTTTTATCACAGTGCGCTATCAGCATAATTTCCCAAGGCGTGATGACGGCGAGCCCATGAGGCTGTATGTATTTATTACGATAGTCCGGGAGGATCTGGCCTCCGGACGCCCCGATTACGCACTTGAAGAGGATTATAGACGAAAATCATATATTTAAAACGATGGGATACCGAAGCGAGGAGCATTGATGAATGTCAAAAAATAAAGCGTTCAAAATACCCATGCGTGTAACAACTGAGACACCGTAGACTTGACAAAATATTGAACTTCCATGAAGTATCAGGGATATCTTAGTAGATGTGCTTCAGAGGCATAGAACGATATGTAGATAGTACCTTAGACAAATTATTTTTATAATAGGTATATTTATTTTATTTATTTATTTTTTTGACTTACTCTGCAAACAGACAATCTTTAATTTGGATAATAACAAATTGCGCAACAAAGAACAAAGACAAACTTCTTGAAAATACATTTATTTTATACATTTTTGATAAAATGGGAATCAGTTTTTTGAAGAAGCAGTAAATATGTTTGAATGACAATGCAGTGTTTTTCCATTCTTTGTTGAAAAAAAATCAATCAGGTAATTTTGTGAACGGCAGAACATTAAATTTGTGTTAAGGGACCAGATCAAAATATATCTTTAATAGAAATTTGCCTGGGAAAAATTGAAAATTATATAATTACCTTTACAATTATTTAACTTAAAAACTGCAAAAACGATTACGTAATCTTATTTTCCTAAAATTTTATAAACATAGTACTGGTGTTATTAGTATTACACTATACCTATTCAAATTGATATACTTCTCCCCACCAAAAAAGTGATGACGTCTTCACAAAATTTTACAAAGAAAACTTACTTGAAACATAAAATTGTCTGACCTGTAGTTTAACAATACACTTTAGTTTAAATTATAGGAGTTATCATAAAAAAATCGTAAATACTAATTTTATAATTTATCTAAGAAACTGCGTTGTTTAGCTGCATTTCAGGAGCGAGCGAAGTTCGTTCGAAATAAACAGACCGATTTTTAGATTCACACATATTTACACTTTTTCGATAATTTACAGGTTATAGTAAATTATCGAAATATGATCGTTTTTCAATGGTTGGGGAATTAAAGGCAAAAATGAAAAGCAAGATGCACATTTTCAGTTTAATAATTCGACGCAACATGTAAGTATTTAATAATATTTTTGCAGAAGATTAAAAAGATCCATACTCACTGAATTTTAGGGAGCAGCTTTCCCTTAGGGTTTTATAAATTTCATTATCTACGCCTCCTCACCTTTTAGGCTAAGCCGTTTTAATGGAAAGTGTAAATTTATCCAGTCTTGTGCCTAGTTTGTGATTAATTTAATTGTAATATAACAATATATTTTTGTTAAAAAATTCGTGTTTAAAATTTTAGTACTATGTAGTGTAATCAGTTCTGTTTGGTTTACAATAAATTTTTAAATGTGGATTATGTGTTCACTCCATAAGTATGTAAATTTTGAACTTAATTGTTATACTTACATGTTTATTATATGTTATTCTAAAGGATTTTAACTTAATTGTTATACTTACATGTTTATTATATGTTATTCTAAAGGATTTTAACCCAAACTTTAGTGAAAGCTGCGTTATAAAAAAGTTAGTTAGTTTGTTGTACAATTACAAAATTCTCTAAAATTTTGAGTCCGTTCCTATTCAATTTACCGTAATTGAATTTTTTAATAGTTTCAACGGTAATTGTCATTTAATTACTTGCATTTTATCAATCGTATGGAAGTTTTTCCTTTTAAACATTCATGCTCTGAAACGTCTACCTACTCGAAACAATAGGAGAAAGCTATAAAATGCATAGTTTGATAACAACATTTGTTAGATTTATTCTAACTTGTTGACTGAAATGCAACAGAATTAAATGTAATAACTAATTATTTTAAGAAATGAAATATAAAAACAAAGGAATGATATTTTCTAAGATGTGGAACTTAAGGATGTATTAGTACCTACTATTTATATTTGATGAACTTCAATCACTTTAGAGCAAATGGTCAAACTCATACCATTATTTTCGAAAGCCGCGAAATTTGTATCCAGAGATCAACACGGAATAAGAACTCTTGCTGTTCAAATTTGGTCAACGGCATTGACCACGATCTCGTAATTCCTCGACTGTGTCTGCTTCACTCGTATAAACTAATTGTTTCATGTATCCTTATAAATAAAACTCTCAGGAGTTCAGCGAACAGGGTAACCAGGCAATGAGACCTTTTCGCCCTATTCATCTGTTGTTGTGAATGTTTAGTAGCGCATTCTTCAGTAATGTAGAAAAATTGTTTTGCAAAAAGTTGAAAGACTGTATATTGTCCATGCGAGCGGATAGAATAAATAAGATAAGTTGCATTATAAAAGTACTATTTACAAAGCCAGCTCATATGTTCATCGAAAATTTGTCTAATACGGATTTTCGAAGACCCGCACATGGGTATTGCGAAAATTCATTGTACCTTTACGAGTGAATCTTGTTTCATCCGCCACTAAAATTTGGTTAATAAAATTTTCACGATTCGCAGTTTGTTTGTTGTGTTGATAAGGATGGAACTGATTTTCATGTAATATGCGCCATACTTTTCTGCGCCATGCATTTACTGGATTAGTAATTTGCTAGCTACAAATTGCTGAATCTTCGCCTGCCATTTCTAGAATTTCCTTTTCAATATCTAATACCTGTTGGAGGTTTGGTCCACCGGTGTGTCCTCCACGATGTTCTTGTAATTGTCCAATTTCTCCAGCTCACTTTACGAGATTCGTAAACTGACGGGGCTCAGGAGATATCTTTGGGAACATCTCTCTTCATGAATTCTAGACGCCACAGCTACATTTTGGTGATATTCGCCATTAATTAACTAATATTAATCATAATAAACATTATCCATTCTGGATTATGGAATCTATAATACAAGGGCTAACTGTACCCAGTCGGTACTTAAGCCTCGCTTTTGGGCCCATTGTTCCTTCCCCTGTTTATCAAGGTGTCCTATTTGTCAAGTCGTTCAACTTGTTGGATGTACCTAAGCGCTGTAGAGGGTAGGAACTCCCTGATTTTTGCCATACTAGGCCAGATATCCCCTAGTATGAATACACGATACACGAATAATGTGTTCAGCTACCTCATTGCATCTACGACAGACTGCATCTGTTACTACCCCTGTTGTGTATAGATGTTTATTAAACTGGTTAGATACTTTTGTCGTTTTTAAACAAAACAAACATTTTGAAATATTAGTAATTGAAATGTATGGAGAGTCTTGTTATTACAATTTTAGCAATCATGTGTGAACAACGGTTAATTGAAATTTCTATAAACCATGAGGACGAAGATTTTTTAGAGATGCTGTTACCTACGACATTTTTGCGAAACTGAGTTACCGTGTCTTTAAAAACTGACGTCATATGAAGAGTGGGGGTATAAGACTGCGTAACCGCTGTTCTACAACACGGTTAGTCGCGAAAAGAAGCCTTAATAAAATGATTTGCTAGAGATGCGAAGGAGTTGTTCAATCCTTCCTGTGTAACGTTTTCACCTATTCTTACTTTTCTAACAAATTATTTTTTTCGTTGTTAATTAATCGTCAGCAGTCTTTATTTTTATTATATGAGGCGCGTGTATAACTATTGTAAACTCCTTTTGTAGCATTTATGATTTGAATTTCGTATTCTATTCTATAAAACTATAAGCCAAATGATCTTCTAACCGTTATAAGGTAGATGTATCTAATATCGGATAAAATATTTCACATTTTCTTTTAATCAAGTTGAATCAATTAAATAGCGTTCGCTTGCTGCTTCGGGGCCAGTATTAATGTAAAAATCCTAATCTAATAGTGTAAGACGCTCCCAAATTTTTGTGAAACCAGAAATACTGTAATTTGTTTTAATTATTTTATACGCATTTTTATTTAATTTGGCTTCGAATTCAATTGAGATTACTTGACACACTTGAGATATATAGATCTAAGACCTTAGATGTCAGTGGTCTATAATTAGGTTTCTATACAGGGATTTTACTAATGTTTGATATCTAGGACGCCATCCATTTTTAAAATCAGTTGGTATCAGTTGCATCTCACTGTGCATTAATACGTCGAATACTACAATAGTAGCAAAGCGCGACTTTGACATTAAATGTCAAATTTTATAGTGAACTTTAAAATTTCAAACTATATAATCATTTAATAAGCTATATTTATATTTACAAAAATCAAGCATTTTAATTAATTTTTTTAACTTTCGAGTTCCTAATTATTAGAGAGTGGATTTTATGAAATTTGCATATCCGTTATTTGTTCCATATAAGTCTTGATATTTAATATGTGAACGAATCATGCTAATTAAAAATGAATACAGCTATAAAAAAATTGCATATTTGCATATATTTGCCTTCTGCTGCATATTTCACGTAACGGGTGCATATTTTGCATTTTTATAAATTTTTGTCCTGATTTGAAAAAAAAAGATTGTCATTCTATCGGCATTTATCTAAAAAGACGAAATTTCATGAATCATATTGCAAATATTGTCTTGAGCTTCAAATAACTAGTAAAGGTTTGGGTTTTATGGTAGTTTGGATAAACCATTGCACCATTGGGTGTTAAGCCATTCTTCCAGGTAAATTCGGGCCCTAACTACTTTTGGTAATACCATTGTTTAAGTATATATAATATACTTAAACAATGGTAATACCGTTCATTCCCATATTTTTGTACGCGACTTAAGTGTAATAATGGTATGTTTTATGGTGGTCGAAGGGACGTTATTCTATTATTTTTCATCGTGAGTTTGTATTGAAAGCATTTAAAACGATACAGGTGTGTCAATATGTCGAAGATAACTCAAATTAATTTATGGATTAAACCTTTTCCTGCACTTATTCTTCAAGAATGAAACTCTGTTTTGTCGCGCCGGTAAGGATTATAAGTACGCAGTTTTTCTATTTACAAATACATACTTTAGAATCACCGGAAAAACTTTTTGTTAAAATATTTCGAAAAACATTTAAAAATAAATTGTTACCAAAATAGTAATTAAATAGTCGATTACTACTATTTTTCAATTTGTTCTATTTATATTTACTTTTTCGTATAAGAATATTATCTTTAAAAATGTGATTTATGTGTTAGTGAGATGTAATTAAACACTTTACAATGTGATTTATGTATTTTTTGTAATAAAATGTAAGCTCGGGAAACCTGTTTTTGTAATTTGTAAATAAATTTAGTTCGGTTATTACGCTTTTTTTTATTTTTGGAGCATACACAACTGCATATCTCTGCATATATTAACAAAATTACTGCATATTTGCATAAATTTGTTGCATATCATATGCTCATATTTCCCAGAATTTTGCTGCATAATTTCCGCTCTCTAACTAATTATAATACTAGAGGTAATGATTTGTTTTCTGTTGAGCTTAAAAGAACTAATTATGGATTTCACTCTCCTTATATAAGAATTGCAAGACTAATTAATGACATACCTTCATCTATAGATATATTTAATTGTAATTTGAATCTCTTTAGAAAAATGTTATCTTATAATCATATTTATTGAGTTTTATTATTTCTGTTTATTTTTAAGGTACAATCTGCATTGTTTAAATTAGATTAATTTTTATTAACTATGACTCATTAGTTTTAGGTCTAAATTACTTTGTAAATTGCCTATTTGGATTTTTCTGTTGGCAATTAAGTAACAATAAACAACAAAATTTCTATTTTTAACACATATTATTTCAAAACCTCAGAACCCTCTATGTACCTCATCTCATCAGCCATCAAAGTAAATATTTAAATAAATAGATTTACATTATTAAATAAAGTATTATTTCTTGTTAAAATTGTTACTCCACCATGTTTGTTCACTGTTATGCAAAAGTAACAAGATTAATTATTGCCACAAAAATGTTTGTTTTTGTTAAACAATATTTTTCTAATTAAAATATTCAGAAGCACAAAGTGCGTCAAAGATTTTCATTTAGGAAAAACAACAGTTCGTCCTTTCTGTTGGGTAAATAGTAAACATTTAAATAACTATATGAAATAAATTAAATTTATTTACGTTTTCAGTCAATTTTGACCATTACGTTCGTCACAGTTTTGTTGTGATGATCCAGAACAACTCATCTATGAGTAGACTGTTTTTTTCCCTTTTTAACATATTAATGTAACCACACTTTCGTTGTCTAAAAGTGTTTTCAATGTTTTCGAGCTCTTGGGGTTATCATTATATGTATTTATTTGTATTATTTATTTATTAAAATCTTTATATAACTCTGTAGATCTCAGCAAAGTGCTTCGTTGCAAGCGTCGTCAACTGATAATTTTAGCCGTAGAAACGCCAAGTGGCGTAAGTCAGTTTAAAACTCAGTGTCGATTTATGCCACATTACCTTAGTTTGAAACCCGTTCTTTGTTATATTATTATATAATGAACATACCTACGTAGTAGTCTTTTTCGAAAAATTTCGTAAAGGCACTAAAAATTGGCCTTTCAATAGGTACCTTGCTTTTACAGTGTCCACTTGGCATACGAATCTGCAGTTTTGCCACAAACTGACTTAGGTGATTTTGAGTTTCAACGGCTCAATTATGAATGCACTTTTGATTGATGATGATACAGGAAAAGTGTATGAATTTATTACAACACAAAAATGGAAAAATTATACCGAAAAATATTAATCAGAACGCAGAAGAAAGTTAATTTGAGAATTCAGATCCTATTATTTTGTATTAAAAAAAAAAAGTAAGCATGCTGCATTTTCAGTAAAAATTCTGCTTTAAGCAACAGCAAAAATTACGACTTGTTCCTCAAAACTGCTCTCATTCAATTAGTTCTGTCTAATGTTGTAACGAAAGTTCATCACGAGTTTATCGTTGTTAACGGAACGAAAATGAGATAAAGAGTTTATTTATTAATCCAATCTGCTCTCTTGACTCGTCTATAAAGTTCATCACAAAACAACTAATATCAGTTTAATTGCAATTCTGAGGCCATAAACCTAAAATGTAAGAGTATAAATTTTAAACAACGGCTACAGTACCGTGATCATAACATTTTTGTTCCAGGCTTCGCTTGCGCCTTTTGTTTTCAGTACTGATCATCTTGCCAGCAGTATATCTAAACAATTCTTCAACGGAGTGTAACTGTTGGAATGGTTACGTTGTAACAAATGCGACCATCATTGCCGCAAATGGTGAGGAATGTTTGGGAGCTACCTGGGTGACATTTAACCGGAGACATTTATGTAATGAGCCTCAAAAACCCGCATGCACTTGCACGAATGCTACTGGTATTTTAATTGATAATGAAGGAACATGGTGTAGTCATTATCAGAATGGTGTTCAAATTAAAAAGTGGACATGCCAGAATCGTGAAGAATGGGATACCTATAACGAAAAATACAAGAAATTCACCAGCAAGACACAGTAATGAAGGCTTTTTTTTTATAAAAATGTAATAATTGTAAAATAAAATTTTGACAATGATTTTTTAAATAGGGGCTCAACGAAAATTCTTCTTAGTCAGTTCATATATTTGTTTACAAAACGTCAATTGAAATGGTTCTTTTATGTTAAACCTTCAGAAACTTGATTTTACTTAACTAGGTTAATAAAAATACCTTAACAAAGTCGTACAATTTTTTCTGTATCCAGAATGTATGAATTACTACTTTTGACATACATTTATTGACAAAGTATCTAATCGATGAGTGCATAGTTTTTTTTCAAATGTCATAAACCTGACAACTAGTATGTTCTTATTGATAAGGTAAAAGTATATCTGCTAAGTTTATAGAATTAATGTTTTAGATTCGTATAGTAACAGTAGTTAGCCAGGCTCGAACCTAATTCAGTGAATTCTTAGTCAACGTCACTAAACGAGATTATGCGCATTATTTACCAGGCCGTCTGCATAAGTGTTATCACTTCAGTGTTTTTAAGAAAAATATAAATACCACGTTTGCTGATCTGGTGGTTTTCCTACACTTGTAAGTTTCTTTCCCGAGTGACGGTGAGCTTTAAGACGTATTTTCAAAACATTAATCGTCAACGTCAATTACCTTGATGTCTACAACTCAAAACACACAAGACTATGAATCACTCCGTGATCTCCGAGTCCTGGCTAATGAAACATTCTAACAATACAATTCGTTACTTAACTTTTGTAGTAACTTTAGAGTTGCGTTTCGGAAAATATCACTAACGTCAACATCACCTATAAGTCAGAATAATTAACAACTGTATTTCTTAAACGAAAAGAACCCATAATTTTCTAGATGTTCTTCTGCGACTGAACTAAACTGCCAACCTCCCTGGCATCAGTTCTTTTGTTGCATTTTCATACCTATAGCAGTTAAATCCGCTTATCTGTATTTACTTTATCTCCTCTTTCACAATAATAAATAATCGTTCTTATTTATTTATTTTGGTTTGAGAAATTGTATGACCCATAAAATTCCAAAATTTTCCGTTCATGATCTATTAAATACTAACACCATCTAAATACATAAACAATACACATTTCTATAAAATAACAAATGGCACTATTTGCCTTTGCTAAGAGTGAAAATCCTGCCCTGAAGCATCAAACGTAATGAATGACACAAATTTATTAAACTGTATTTAATACAAAGTTTGAAATTTGAGCTCTCGATACTGGATAACACAATGATAATAATTTGTGTTGAATGGAAATTGCAACACTCAAAAAAAGCGGGCGCTGCTAATATCCTTACCATATCAAATAATGGTTTTGATTTTGTCGTAGTACGCTATAAACACAAAAAGAAAAGTCGTTTTCTTGTTATTAGAAATAATACCAGTACTAGGTACCTCGACGTTGAAAGCTGCAGAGGCAGTTGTAACTCCAAAGTGGAAAAGCTCTCCTTTAAAAACAAAGATAGAATAGCTTCTTTCAAAATTACGATCCCACTTCAGGACAAATTATTGGATGAAAATTTATGGCCCAACGGGATAAAAATAAATCGCTATTATTTTCCAAGAGAACAGACGAACACTCTTTCCCAAAATAAAAGAGAAAATACAAATATGACAACTTTTTTAGGACAACGGCAAAAAGTCCCAAACTTGAACACTACCATAACCTCACACACCGATAACTACAAAATCAGCATCTTGTTTTTTAATGTCCAATCTTTAAGAAATAAAATCAATGAAACAGAAGATCTCCTTGAGGAGCATATGATGACGGATATGGGAGATCAATTACATTCGCCCAACCACAATTTGAAGCTGATGGTTTACCCAAATTAACGGCGCGCTCCTTCAGCAGAGTTTGTGAAATATCTGTTATTCGAATACCCATTATTAACTTAATAGTTGTTTCATTATATCGGCCTCCATCTAGTGCATTTGACGAATTCATAGCCATTGTAAATAGATTACTTACCTGTTTGGATGTTACAAAAAATATTATTGTAGGTGGTGATTGCAATATTGTACTTAATTCTAACGATACAAGGAAAAATATACTTTTAGATTCATTCCTAGCTTATGGTTTAAAGTCGTTGGTCAATTTTATTACCAAGGGGAACCATCGCCTAGACAATGTGTTCTGGAATATACAAACTCATTGTCTTCATGTTCTATTCACCTTTATACTTAGGTCTGTCGGACCACTTGGGAATATGGTTTGAAACAAATATTTCAATCAATCAGTTCAATGAGAATTCTTTAATTATTAGACCGATTACTGAAATTGGGAAATTCTATTTGTATAAACATCTTGAAGCGGTTTCTCAATGTTTTGCGGCACTATACCTGTCTCTCGTTGCCATAAAAAATAGTTAAATCATCTTAATGTAAACGCATTTATTAGTATTCATTGCTTAAAAATTGCAAATATACCACCAATTTTTAAAAAGCGGGAGCCCAATGAGATCAGTAACTAACGACCGATATCGCTATTACCCATTGTATCGAAAGTTCTAGAGAGAATTTCTGGATCAACAATGTAATTATTTTGTGGAAAAGAATGTATTATGTAACAATCAGCTCGCTTTCAGGCCCAGATTAAACACCTCTAAAACCATTATTGATATTGTTGATGAAATCACAAATTGCTTTGACAACGGCATTTTCAGTACAATTCGATTATCGATTATGTTTCCCATTCAATACTGACTGGTAAACTTTATTTCTACAATTTACATCCTACTAGTTGTCGTTTATTATCATCATATCTCTGCAATAGAATCCAACATTTAATGGAACATCTTCTAAGTACTTCCCTGTGGAGTATGGCGTACTTAAGAGATCTATTTTAGGTCCCCTTTTATTCTTGGCCTACATCAATGACCTCCCATCCAATATAGAAGACTCAAAAGTTATTCTCTACGTTGATGACACCACCATACTCAACAGCAGTAGCAGTCAAAATGAATGTATTGACAACAATTTGGAAGCACAATCTAAGGCAAAGCTACGGTTTGATAGCAACAGTTTAGACATGAATATCGACAAATCGGTGTATATGTTCCTCATTTTTAAAACTAGCGTAACACTAAATTTAGGTCAAGCCAATAAGACACTTTTTCCTGGCATTACCATCGATGACCAGATTCTCTGGAATGCCCAGGGAGACAATTTAGCGAAGAAACTAAATAAGAACACGTACCTTTTGAGACGACTAAGTAATAATGTATCACAAGAAAACATTATTAGTTGCTTATTTTGCATTTCTTCACTCTGCAATTGAGTACGGTAACTTACTTTGGGGGCATTCTACTTGCCCACCCAGGATGTTTGCTCACCAAGCTGGACTTCAGTACCTACCGTGATGATTGCAGATCTGCAATTGTTGAACTTAAAATTTTAACTGTGCCGTCAATCTTCATCCTCCTCCCTTGTGTATTACATCTTAAAGATGATATTGATAAATATTTTAAGTTCACTGACATTCATTTGTACAAGACCAGAAACAAAGAACATTTAGTTCTCAATTCACGTCGTTTGAAGAGAGTACAAATACGCACAATACATATACTTCGCTGTGCAATTTTTTAAAGTATTACTCGAAGAGTTTCGTAATAAGATAGATTTAAAAAAAAAACCTCAAAACTTTTCTTATTATGGATTGTTTGTATAGTTTTGAGGATTATCTTCGGTGTAGAAATTTTAATAGTTTATTGATTTAATTTATTGTATTTGACTTGTGCAAAACTGTATTTGTAAGTTTTTAACATCAATAAAGTGTTGATTGATTGATTGATTGATTGATTGATTGATTGATTGATTTATACTTTTTTGGGGTGTTGTAATTTCAATTCATAGCAGTATATAAACCTTAGAAATAGAATTATAGGAAAACGGGAAGCTTATTCTGCAACGGATCTACAGGTACAAAATTAAAATTTAAAAATATGCGTGGGTTGAAAGAAGAATATTTTACTGATTGAAACAACTTCCACGGTTCTATTGATGAAATAATAAGATGAAGATAAGTTGTCAAAATTGATAGGACGAGTAAACGCGTGGTTTAAATTGATCAACTCTATAAATTTACTAGTTAATTTTTCTTAGGGAATCGGTACGTTCTGAAGCAACAGTCCATTTAAGTATTTCTAGAAAACAAGGTTAATATACATGAAATTCATTAAAAATCGCTTGTAGGCCTACTTTAAATAAAACTTTAGTTTTAACATAACACAGATATATCTCTTTTCTCTAAACAGGAGTACTTCTTTGTACAACGCTTTGAATTTAATTATTTCATTGTTTTCAGTTTCCAGATAGACAAGATGTCTCTACACACTAATAAGTATTTAGCACTGTACGCGTGTATGTTGCTGATCATCTTGTGTGAAATATCAAAAACGCATGGTTCCTTGCATAAGTGTGGAAGGCAACATATATTTTTTATCGAGAGAACTAGACTGAGTTGGTTATATATTATCGAAAAGAAAACTTTCTCTAAATAAGTGCTTATGAATGTTAATGGGTTTTAAGTCATTTTATCGTCATTCAACGAATCTACGTAATTACTAATTATCTACTTTGAAATAAAGGATGCTTCATTGTAATGTGTCTCATAGTCATAACACACTCATTAATAATTTGTCCATGATCATTCCATGATAAAATATTTCCAATTTAATTGTCAAATTAATTTGACTTTTGTTTTTGAATGACTTATCAGTGACATACCTACCTAAAAAATTTCTCGGGCTTACATTTTTCGTATAATTTGAAATGTAAGTAATAATATAGATATTTCCTTTTAGTAAAGCCAAAATTAAAGCACTTTTTCTACAACATATGAACTACATTATGCTTGATTTTAGGGCTGGTTTTATGATTTTTTTGAGCATATTATGCTTAATTCACTTGGTACATTTGAAGGATGATCCGTTTAGTTGCCAGTGCTGGGATGATTATGAAGTTACCAATGATACTATACTGGAAGAGCGAGGCTTAGAATGTTTGGGAACTTCGTGGATCACTTTCAATAAGAGACATTATTGTAATGAACCTCAGCTACCAATATGTGCATGTACAAATGCATCGAGCATACTAATTGATGATACAGGAACTTGGTGCTTTCATTATAACAGGAGTATTCCTAATAGAAAATGGAACTGCGAAAATAAAGAAGAATGGAACGAATATAACGAAAAATATGAAACCTTTAGACAAAACAAAGTTAGCTTCGTAGTTTAATTAATTGTATTAGATAAAATATGAAATTGTAATATTTTCCAATAAAAGTTTTAATTTCAATGCCAATCGTTAATCACATTTTCCTTGAAAATTAATTGTATAGTACAATCAATTTTGCAAGAGACCACGCATTTTGGGTAGGCAGCGATTTTTCTTGGAGGTTTCGTAATAGGCTTGTCCATGAGTCGTCAACTGAGTGTTCGGGACGAGGCTATTGTTATCTTGAAACGAAGGGTACAATTAGGTTTTTTTTTATACATATATTTCCGCAACGGTGATTCTGGTAAAAAAAAATTAAGACAACTTGCACATCGTCACACTTGGTTTTGCACTGGCAAAAAATTGATTTGAGGAGACTTCACCAAAGTTTTTCATACCCTAATTGTTTAAATTTGTCTGCGCATAACTTTTTACTTCCCGAACGTAAGCTAAGGACAGACAGACAGACAGACAGACAGACAGACAGACAGACAGACAGACAGACAGACAGACAGACAGACAGACAAACAGACGAAAACGGGAAACCAATTTTTTTGTACTCTTGGGGTAATGACCCATCGAGAAAGTATGAAAGTAACCAAATCCAAAGTAATCGAGTCCATCGGCCGACTGTCGATCGTCCGTCCGTCCGTCCGTCCGTCCGTCCGTCCGTCCGTCTGTCTGTCTGTCTGTCTGTCTGTCTGTCTGTCTGTCTGTCTGTCTGTCTGTCTATCTTTAATATATGTGTATTATGAATGGCATGTTTCATGTAGATCAAACATTAACGTCCATTGGCATCTAATTTCACCGAAATCTCCCTATATGGGAGGACTCTGCTTGAATTCAAGACCGTTAATACCGTTAATACCCTTTAACCACTGACCCTAATGATCCCCAAGTCCCAATTCCCGACCATTTTCTGATTGAAGAACCACTAGTCCCGCTTCCAGAGTACGACCACCAGGAACTTCCGCTAATCGGCTGTCCAGGTAGCAGCCAGTGGAAAGGCTCCGAAAGTGTTTTTGGAACCGATCGACACGTGAATATTTAACGAGTCAACAGAATCGCAGCAAGTGGTTCCACAACACACGTAATCAAGATCTAGTGGAATCCATGTAGAAGATAACTTTCCGAATATGCGAAGTCCGCCCAGGAGATGAAGGCTAAATGCGGGTCGTCAGTGTCAAAACGGTCCAAAAAGTCGTCAAATGTGCAGTCCGAAAATTATGCCTACTTCCCACCAATAACAAAAAAACTGATGTGCAATGAATTGATTAAATGTTCTGTCATTAGTGCGTGTATGTGTGTGCACAAAACTATTTTGGTTATGCATCTTATTCCGATGTGCCTACTATGCATACTATGATCTTTTGCTGTGAATTTACGACATGAACTGGTGCTATAAATCTTGAACAGGGATTTATTTCAGTGACGTTGTGTCCCGTTTTCATTCGTATGTTATATACTACCTATCTATATTATTTGTTAACGATTGCCTTTCTTTAAAATGTATTGTATGTATTAATACCTCAAGAAGAAAATATGCACAATTTTATGTTCAACGCCTAATGGGGTTTTCCCATTCCTTCAGGTAGAGGGGTTGTAAGCTTCCTACTCTAAAACTTATTTTGTTAACCTTTATACATATATTTGTATCGATTCACTATCACTACCTGAAAAAAAAAATGTACCACTTTAATATTTTGCACACACAGTGTCTCTTAAGATAATTTCATAACCAAACTACATATTTAGTAATTATCAATTATTCAGTATTTGTTGTTGGCAGTGTTGTTAATAAACTAGGACAAGTGGATCTATTTCCTGTTTTCACTCTTTTACTCTGAAAAATGTACCATATTATTATTTCATAATATTTTTCAAACAGTCCGTTCCTATCAAACTACGTATTTCCTGTGATTAATAAAACTGTTATAGTTGTCTTAATTTTTTGCATTCCTACCATTACATTTATTTATTACTTGAATTCAAAGCCAGTGTACATTATTTAAATAATATTTGCATAAAAACGGTAAAATTTTAATTGTGACACGACAATGTAAGTAAATTAATGTATATTTAACAAATTACTTAAACATCTGTTGTTAGGTTCCATTTTCTTTCTGTTTTCGTTCTCGCTCAGATAAATATGCTTTCGTGTGACAACTTTACATGCGTATGTCCTAATGGTTTCCAAGTGCAAAAAATTCAGGAACAGACTGTATGTAAAGGAGAATTAACACGTCTTTTTATTGAATGTGAAGTACAACAAAAACCTTATTGTTTCTGTCCCGAAGAATATACGTCAATAATGGAGGATGAAACCGGGAGCTGGTGCAGTTTAATAGAAAATGGAACACTTTTTAAAACCTCTTGTCTAAATGAACAAGAATGGGACGAATATAATCAAAAATATAATATATCACTGTCTAATAAGACCGATTGTTTGGACCAAGAGTAAATGTGTTGAAAAATATAATAAATGTTACAACACCGGAAGAACTGCTCTTAGCTGCAGTCAGCTTTAGCCTTAAAATTAACCCATTTTAACCCTACAGTATCGTGACCGATCGCTCTTAAGATATCGGAGAAGTTTATCACCGTGTAGTTTTTGTGTGGTGACTAAACAAGTGCTTCTTGAGGAAATTCGTCTAAATAAATTCATTGATAAGCATGTAAATTGTTGTTGATAAGGTGTAAATGCGGCGATATTAGCCGCTGCACGCTCAAAATGTCAGCATTTTAAGTTGACGTTGAATCCTATATCTAAAAGCGTCCATTAATGTCAGCGGGGTAATTTTTCACATTTGATTTATGAAGCAGTCTCTTATTTATCACATTTTTCTTATATACGCGAATTTTGTTTCACTTGTGTACCCATTACTAAAACGTTTCCTTTGTTGCAGTTATTTTTGATAGGAGCCAGAGAAAAGAAAACAAAACTTGAAAAACATACACGAATAACAAAATAAAAAGGTTCGCTTCTCCGCCATTTATTAGATAAACATGACGTTATAAAGAAGTCTGGGTTAATGCCTCATAATGAGGAGGTCTCAGTGTTCGTTCTAAAAGTACAAACATCTGAACAATTTGAAACAGACGTCATTCTCTTGACGTCAGAGATAATACAAATTACATGTTGTAGTACAAATTGCTTCAGTTTCCGGAGATCATATCTGGTGCATTTCTAAATCAGTTTCAGGAGCTTTCCCTCTAACATCATAAATTTCGGAGATGAGGAAATTCACGCATACATTTCTGGGACTTGTCAACGAAATGTGCGAGGAAATAAACTGGCTCAATTCATTTTAATGAATTAATTCGTTTACCTTTAAAAATGTTAGCTTTGATGTGAACTACGTGCTAATACTTTTTAATCTTGTTGAGTAGAAATGATTTACTCCGCGAAGATAAATGGATCTGATTCCTAATATTCCAAATTTAACCAACTAAGCGACGAGAAATTTAAATGAACCATAGGCATCTCTAATTAGTCATTTCAGCTAAAATACCTCAGGATTCAATACAGTTGCGAATTTCTGAATAATTATGTTAATGGACAATCTAAACTTCCCTTAACAAACCATTCAATTTTCGAGAATAATCAACATAAATTTTCAAGGTGTTGTTTTACATGAAGAGAACCCTTCATCTCTTAATTCGCACAATTTGTATTAACATAAAGATAACTTTAAATTACCTTCAATTAATTTCAAAGTTGAACGAATCATGTTGCTGCGAAAAATGTTAATTCTTCCAAATTTTTGCGTAAAAATGTATTAACTATGCCTTTACGTCATAATTACAAATTAAAAAATAAAACGAGTTTAATAAAACATCGAATGCGTTGCTATTGTTATTAATAGTAAACACTGTTCTCATAAATGAAAATATACCTTAGATCACCATAAAAGAATAAAAATACTATTAATATTAATGTTTATCAGACCATTATACAATTATACTAACATCGCAAAATTATAAACAACAATCAAACATTTAAATTAGTTAGTAGAGAAGTGTAACAAATGAATTATGCATCGTCTAATAGGTTTTTCTTGGCATTGCTGTTTTGCAGAACCAACTGCCTATAAGCGGAATTATTCTGCTAAAAACACCTAAAATAAAATGCCGGATTCGGTTTCCTTACTCTTGCAATATAGAGAGAGACGTTGATGCCATGAAATTGAGAATTGATTAATATTTCGTAAATTTAACATATCATGTTCTGATAATCTTCATCTTTATCTTTATACTTATATAAAAGGCAATGTCCCGACTGACCTATCAACGCCCAGCCCAAACCGCTAATGATAGAAAGTTGTAATTTAGAGAAAATGTTCATTTTATACTGGAGGCATCGTTTAAGAAAGGATTTCTCGAAATTCATCCCCTAAGGGGGTGAAAAGGGGTGATAAAATTAGTATAGGACCAATATGTCTACTGTAAAATTTATATCGTTACGTGAAACCTGGTACATTTTAATTCTCTTCAGTACAAATAAGGAAATACGTATTTAAGCATTTTCGGAGATTCGACTTCTAAGGGAGTGAAAAGTGGTGTCAAAATTTGGGCAGCTAAGTTTGTATAGGAACAATATGTCTATTATAAATTGAAATTTTTACGTGAAACTTGGTATTAATGGTCTTCAACACAAATAATGAAAGCTGTATTTAAGCATTTTCTAAAATTCAACCCCTAAGGGGGTGAAATGTGGAGGCTAACTTTGTGTGGGAAAATATTTCTATTGTACGAGTATACTTAAATTTTTACGTGAAACTTGGTATTAATGTTCTTCGACACAAATAATGAAATCCGTCTTTAAGCATTTTCTAAAATTCATCCCCTAAGGGGGTGAAATGTGGAGGCTAAGTTTGTACGGGAAAATATTTCTTTTGTATATATACATATTTACATTTTTACGTGAAACTTGATGTTAATGCTCTTCAACACAAATAATGAAACACGTATTTGAGCATTTTCCGAGATTCAACCCCTAAGGGGATGAAAAGTGGTGCCTAACTTTATATCGGAAAGTTACTGCTATTGTTAATTTTTGACGTGGAATTTAGTATTAATGTAGAATGCAACACGTATTTACCCATTTTTCAAGATTCAACCCCTAAGGGTGTGAAATGTGGAGGCAAACGGGCCACTTTCAAGTTGGATTTACAATTTCGCAAGTCCCCGTTGCCATAGAAGATGCGATGACAGCAGTCGTGACGACGAATCATATCGCGAATTGCAACAACTGTCATCGAAATTACCATAGCAACGGCACTTGCGATTTCGCAAATCCAACTTGAATACAGCAGTAATAACAATCAATAATAGTATTGATTGTAAATATAGTATCAATGAATTATTACAGAGATCTCATTCCATGATAAATAGTAGTAGTATTTTACCTACCGAGGCAGAAAGCATTCTATTTCTGTAGAAAGAATTATGGTTTACCGAGATGAACTAGTCCCCGAGACACAGGAACAGTACTTTTGCCGAAGTTTGTATACTATTTTATTCACAATCATTAAATAAAACAGACAATATTATAGGGGAGTAATATGTACTTAATAAATAAACCTATTACCATAATATGTAAGCATTATATGATTGATTTCGGTAAAATATTAACACGTAGTGGAGGCTGGAAGATTGACATTTTGTTAATTTATAGTTTAAATCTACAAGTACTTTTCGAGGTTTGTCGTTAACAACTTTATCAAAACTAAGGTAGTTCGCATATTTGTCTAACACATCTGTTGGATGATATAAGGGGATAACGTTCCTAGATTGGCTAACCGAACATTTAATTTCCCCGCAGTAATTTGTCAATGGCAAAGAAGAGTATTTTTCTACAATTTTAGTAAAACCTATTTGAAGTGTATGATGGCACTCCATGAGCTCGAGATTAGGATTAAAATATACATAGTAATTAAGAAGTTTCTAGTTTAATTAAACAAATAAGCCAGTAGGGGGGCGAATCGAGTACCACGTTTTTCTTTTTTTTATAAGCATAGCCAATCCATAGAAGGACGTCCACAGGAATGATTTTTTTTTTGGGGGTGATGTGAGGACTTCGTATGCCGCCAGGTAATTAGAAATTTCTATCTCAATCATTTGAGGTTATGCAGGTTTGATAGATGCAACATATGTCAGCCGAAGTACCATCGAAAAGGTTAACTATATTTTTAGAGCTAAAGCAGTTCCAAAACAGTATGTTAAGCATTACATTGTTAATGTGATTACCAGGTATCTGTACAAGATGATGTTCCCTTCAGTTTTTTTTTAAGTTGATTTTGTTCATCACTCCATTCGTTGACTTATTTTCAGTTTTAGCCTTTTTATCAACTTTGAAGTCTGAGTGGACTTGCATTAGCGAAATGCCAGTTAGTTGTTTTTTCGAGAGGTCATCGAACAGTTGTGGCGACTGGAGAGTTTTAGTCTGTCTAGTTAAAGCGAATTAACATATACATAATAATATTACTTTAGGCAAAATTCACTCGAAATAGAGGTCTAGCGATATGCGCGTGATAAAGAACTTCTTAAATTCCCACTTGGGAGAATTTCACCAACAACACAGGGAGAACAGTCAGATTGTATGATGCTACCGTTTTACACCATACCCTTTTGCAGGCAAAAACTCGACTAATCTGGGACTACACGCCTCCGTAAATTTGAGCCTAGGAAAAAATTGCGGTTACACAAAATTTCGGTTGCTTCATCAGTAATACAATCTCCCTGCCGGTCTGTACTAAAATCTCGAATTAACAAAATAAAAATTAGCATACAAGGTGTTATATGAAAGCGTTGATGAAGTTTCACTAAAAGTTTTACTTAAAAAGAACAAAAATTCGCATGTAAGAATTTACTTACAGGATGCTAGGGAAGTACTGGGATTGGATTCATCCTTTTGATTTTGTCGTCTGTCTGTCATCTTTGTCAATTTTGTTAAACTATTGGACTGATTGGTGTGAAATTATGGAAGTATTTTAGGAATATCGTGCACATCGAGGTGTACAGGCTGGAACTGTAAACAAAATATATCTGATCATTCTCCCTAACAATTTGATGATCTCAGCTCAACATTTTGCATAGTAAATGCTATTTAAATTTTGTATTATAGATATTAAATATTTTTGGAAAAAAATGTACACATATAACAACATTTTTAATTTAACTTAGAAACTGCAAAGCCGAACGCTTTGAAATGTAGCAAGTTGAGAAGATTACGACGGTAAATCGTTAATCAAAATTTATCTATTAAAACTCCCAAAATTAAGCAAATTTTGCTGAATAAATCCTATTTAAAATGTGCAGGATTTTATGAGTCTATACTTGTGGTTTATCAACGCATTTTTACTTCCCGAAGAAGACGAAGAAATTGGTCTCCCGTTTCCGTCTGTCTGCCCGTCTGTTCATCTGTCCATCTGTCCGTCTGTTTGTCTGTCTGTTTGTCCGCGTGTCCGTCTGTCCGTCTTTCTGTCTGTCCGTCTGCCGTCCGGGATTTTTATTAGACAGACACTCTCCGAAAGTACTGGACCGATTGTTGTGAAATTTTGTATTTACATTAGGAATATCATGTAGATGGTAAAACGCTAACCAAAATTTGCCTAATCATCCCCACCAATAATGTGATGATGTCACTTCAAACTTGTACATATGTAGTAAGTAGGTTTTAAATGGTATAAAATAACATAGTCCTACACATGTAGTTTATGACTCCGAATTGAGTTTTTACCCGAAACGTCCAATTTTTTTGAAAAAAAAAATCAAATTTATGAAACAATATTTTGACATCTAATTTGGAATCTGCAAAACCAAATGCTTTGAAATCTTGTAGATGATTTACAGTTATGATAAGCATTATAAATTTTTATTCAAAATATATATTTACTTGTCCCCTCCAAAAAATTGATGACCTCACCTCAAAAGTTTGCCGAATAAATCATATCTGAAATGTACAAAATATGATGAGTCTGTACTTGTGATTTATCATCCCATTCATAGTTTTTGGATTTGCATATGCAGGGTGACTCAAAAAATTAATGAATGGGTGAATTTATTTAATTGATTTAATCAGGAACTACAAAATCGAATGCTTTGAAATCTTGTAGATGTTTTACAATTATCATAGGCGTGGTAAATTTTTAGTCAAAATATATTTCTTCGTCCCCCTAAAAAATTGATGACGTCACCTCAAAATTTTGCTGAATAAATCCTATCTAAAATGTACAACATATGATGAGTCTGTACTTCTGATTTATCATTCCATTCATATTTTTTAGATTTGCGTAACAGGTCGCTCAAAAAAATTAATGAATGAGTCAATTTATTTTATTGATTAAATGAGGAATAGTTCACTTTATTTTTCCGAAAATTTGGAGATACAACACTGTTATTATTAGTATTACATTGCAGCACTGCACCAACCCAATTTGATAGACACAAAATTTTGTAAAGTAAAAACTCGTTGAGACACTTCTGCTAATACACGCGGCATACGTGAGTAAACTGTTTCGTTATTTTATTGATTATAAATCAATAGTCAAGACGACCCAATTCATTTTCCCGAAAATTTGGGAATACAGTACTTTTATTTTTAGTATTACACTACATCTATCCAAACTGATATATATATATATATACTCCTTGAAAAAATGTTGATGACGTCATCGTAAATTTTTTTTACATTGCCCCGTTACAAAAATGTAATGAGAAAAAAAACATAATAAGGCATGCAGTCATCATGTTTCTGACAGTGAGGAAAGCACTGTCTAAACTCTTTAGACCAATTTTTACTTTTTAAAATTGCTTATACACTGTGAATCAAAACCAAATGATATAAACGATTTTTTTTATCAAATCAACAACAGCTCACCCTATTTTTTCAACAATTTGGCTATTCAGTAGTGTTACTAATAATATTACATTGCATTTATTCAAACTGATATACATGTTCTTGCCAAAATATCGATAGCGTAATCGGAAAATTTTGTTGTGGTAATAAACTCATTTAAAATATGCATATAGCATGATTTTCCCTGTACTCTAGTAATCTGGACATATCTTCAGTTTTAACTTATAGGGGCCGTCATGCAAAATTAAGAAATTTCGCAGAATCAAATTTTATAATTTTCCAAGAATTTGTATTTTTATCTAATGAATACAAAGCTTTAACGTATGTATATATATATTTTAACAATGTAGGTACATGAAACTCAGTTACTCTTCCAAAATAAACGAAATATACTTTAAAAATTCATCATCCGATCCGATTGATATTAATTAATCTTCCCGCAATCGTAGACTTCAGTGGGTGTGTTTTAATTAAATTCGATGATTAATTTACAATTTGCAAATTATACGTGGGTTCATACATCTTATGTTTTGTTTGTAGTAATTGCTATCATGAAATTGCTTCGTATATAAACACAATCAAGTAGAAACACATTTGTAATGATGGCGTTACATTTGCTTTCTCGCGCCTTCGGTACATGTGATTAAAAATTAATTATCAGCAAATGACTAGCAGCACCTTGTAACTATTAAATATTTACGGTTTCTAGAATCACAAACAGTAAAACGTGAGAGTGTATATTACCTTACTTATCAATTATCATACAGAAAATTGATTGCTGTTAGAGTTTTTTCAGATATAACGTGCTACAGATACACATTTCCGGAACCTGCGTTCTGGTCCAAGCGCGTTTTAGCATTTTGATCGTATCGTATTTTGAAAGTTTCATAACATAAGCACTTTCATTTTCGTTATCTCAATATTAATTTAATTTTACTTATCTTGTATCTCATCTTGGGTTCAGGTTATGCAATGCTGAGTAAATTATACTTCCGAACTTTCAATGTTTTCCTTCGAGAAAATTTGTGTGGAGTTTATTAACAACGTTTAAATGAATTTCTCTGTTAATTCTTAGTATTTTCTCTATAAATAAAATTAACTAAGTAGCATCTGGTCTTCAGAGAGCTTATTTAAGTTTTCTGTGCAAACTCAATTGTATTAGATGTATAAGTATAGAGGGATCTATGTGCCAAGAAAATAACAATTTACAACTCATAATGTACCTATATGATTCGTGTATGAGCACTTTTTAATTGCCGGAATGAATTCATACTCAAACAAAGTTTTAGAATTTGTAGAAGAACATCGAACAATATGTTCGCAATTGGATGACAGAACGAGACACATGTAGTTGGTTGAACATGTAGTAAACAATATTCTAAAAGTTGGAAGTCGTCCCAGAGGACTCACTGTTGAAATTGCTTTTGACTACCTTTTCAACTTTAGATGAAAAAATATAACTTATGTTATACTTTTGCTCTCTTGGAAAATATGTTTATATTTGTCACAAGAACTGTAGAGGGATTTGATTAATATCTTGCACGTTGTTTATTATTATTATTAATTCTGCAAAAGATATGAAATACACATTTTGAGACATTATTATTATAAAGTTATAAGTTATTATTGGGAAACAACAGCCATTGTAGTCTCAATTTTTGTGCGATTAAACTAACTAGCATTAAAACAAGCACTGAATAATATATTTGAATACAGTGTATAACGCTTGACATTTATCTTATACGTTTCTCCACTGGTATCGATCAATAAAATCTTACGTAAGGCAGAGAACCCTTTGTTATTGTTTTTGTTAGCAACATTTGATCAAAATATCGACGTCTACACTTCTGCGCTAATTAGGTAAATAGTTTTGCTTTCAAACCTAACGAAGCTTACCATCCCTTGTTTTATTAACATATGAATACTGTAGTAATTTCTTAACGAGACCATCAGGACTATCAAGAACATTTAATGTAGTGTACCCTAAATTGTGGCAATTACTTTTGACACATCTATTAAAATTATGAAAGCAATAAAGTATTCTTATTAGTACAAAGTGTAGGTAACCGTAACAAAATTTATCCCCCACTATAAACTAAAATCTAAATGTTCAAATCGTGCGAAAGCTCGGATTTCATACAAGACAGCTCATAAAATCCCGTAATCACATTTCATATAACACGAATGGGTCGATCAATTCAGCGGAAGCGCAACACGACGCTTACGCCTGTAGATCTTGGTGCATTTTGAATTCAAATGCAGAGCAAAGACAAAGCAGCTTATTAAATCAGGTTCATTGCGACCCGGAAGCTTCGGAAATAATTCTAATCTGTAATATTCATTAAGCTGGAATGTCGAAAATTAGAGGTAAATAGCGCACTTGCATCCAAGTGGTGATCAATTTCTTGTAATTACTGCTAATGAAATTTGCAGCAAAATGAATTCGTAAGTTTTTCGCTTCCTTTTTTGCGCAACAAAGTTTATTTTATTTCGGCAATTGATATGTCGTAAATATATTGCGACTTTCTTTATTGCCTAAGAGTGAAAAGCTCATGCCACTCTACATTTAGATTTCTACCGCTGAGGCTGTCACATTTTTTCTTCAATGTCACTGCATCCACAAACCTCATTTCCGCTGGGTTATAAGGCAGCCAAGGGAAGTAGGTTACAAACTAATCCAAAGTTATTTAATTTTCCAGTTGACATCAGTAGACAGTCAAGTTCTTTCCTAATAAAAGATTTGCATGGCAAGTCTTAGAGGTAATACAATAAGGTCTTTGCTTGTAGTTTATGTGGTTACTTTGTCTAGTTATCTTTCTTCAGACAATGGCTCTGAATTAAGTCGGTTGAATTGATAAAACGGGCACGCTTCAACGAGCCGACCCGACAAGTAGTTCCATGGAAGACCATTCCCTGAGGAACTCATGCTCGTATCAAGCCTTCATAACGATATTCCTGGTTTTTCAAAGAGAAGCATAAACTGGTTCATGAGGAGAATGGAAACAAAAACAATGGTTGGAGATTAAAAAAGTAGTTGTAATAATGAAACTACACTTCACTTTACTAAATCGATTTCGTGTGTACGGTGCGGTACATGAATGGGGAGATTTATCAAATATGATGATAACGGACATTAAATAGGTGGGAGCTGTTAAACAGAGACTGTAATTTGAAAGTTTGGGAATTATACATGTCAGTTTAATTTTCATTTCAAAAACTGAATCTGTAACTGTGAAACGACGCTCAAGGTTCATGAATTATAATATTATAAAGAAAGTTGTTACATGAGATGTACTGATATTGTAAAAAATGTTTTATTTCAAAATCTCTAACATTTGTTAAAAAATGTACGAGCATGGAAATACGTACAAGTTGCTTTATTCAACTAAACTATAAAATAAATGATTGAAAATCTTTCTAAATCACAAATACGTTTTCTGTATATTCGATCCGCAATAAATGGAACACGAATTCATAAAACACATGTGTCGGAATATGCTATTTTATAAAATTTAAATAAGATTTACTATTATTGTAGATTTTGGGAATGACTGCATCTCATTGGCAGAGGCTTCTATTTACACAATATTCTTAACATACCTACGTCTAACATTGGACAACAATCAGTTCAATAGTTTCGGAGATTACCTGTTTAATAAAAACAGACACAGACAACAAACAAATAGAGTAAGACCTAATTTTTCGTACTTTAGGAGCCATGATACGTCGAGGAAATATGTAGCCATTCGTTGGATGGATTCTTTTACTTCCTTGGCGTACGCTCGGGAAGTAAAAAGTAAAATTCCTTTCAACAATTGCACTATGTGTCTAAATTCGTGAGACACCTGAACGTATAAAATATAGATTGTTATATGCAAAGAAGATTTTATCAAAATGTATGTTGTATACAGAGACAGCTGTATAAAGTTAGAAAATAAATCTTCCGTTAACTAAATGTTTGATTTTGATTTTGTTATATTTTGGTGGTACGAGTTATGAAGAGTTCAGATTTACGGTACAAAAGCGTTATCCTTTTTTGTAAAGTTTTTGGTATGATTATTTAGCCCGTAGCCAATTTTCGGTTCTTAATCTACATGATATAACGTTTGAGAAATTTAATATTCAAACGTTACTCTGTGTAGGTGGAAATAAATTTACATACGTTGATTGAGATCGCTACTCTTGTATTTTACATTTAACATAACTTTCTTTGTGTGCATATTGTTGTTATATTGTTCGGATAAATGAAGTGCTTTGATCTGTAAACACGGGCATAAAGCAGAGTGTTTATACTATCATCAAAACGTTTTAAACGTTTTGTCTGTTTCTGAAAGGTATCTGATAAATTATTTAATATATTATTATTCTACGGTATGTGGTAAACTGAAGTTAAGTTTTTGGCTTAACTAGATATTTGTTATAAATGAAGATAGACAGATTTTTTACTACTTTTCTATAATAAATAATTTGACTAATTTACATTGATTTAAATTTTTAATCATGCACCTGAACTGGAATTAAATATGCAATTATTTTAATCAATGACTGTACTATGAACTACCTACCCTTCTTTATAGTTATAGCACATTAATGTAGTCTTGATATAGAAATTAAGATGTTAGCACTACCTTCATGCTGAACGAATTTAAGAAAGATTTAACAGCTCAAATGTCGGAGACAAAAAACGGGATCCGAAGCGATATAAATGAGATAAAGGATGAGATTAAAGACATTAAGAGAGAAATAAAAAATAAAGAAGAGGTGAAACAGATAGCGACGGATATCGATCAAATGAAGATAGAAACAGCAGAAGAAAAAGAGGATTTATCGCTCAGAATACAAAAAGTAGAAAACAGATTAGAGAAAATGCAAAAAGAGAAGATACGAAACAACTTGATAATTATTACTGGGGTCACAATGGGTGAAGGAACGGAGGAAGACCTTAGAGTAGCAATAGAAAGTAAGATGGAGAAATTATTTCGCGTGAAGGCCAAGGTGAGAAGAGCATATAAGATCGACGATGCAAGATACATAATTGAAGTGGAACAGGGGGCTGACAAACTAACAATACTGAACGAAAAAGCAAAACTAAAGGGAAGGGGCATATTTATTGATTCAGAGCTAACAAAAACGGAAAGAGGGATCCAGAAATGCATTAGGGATGTGGCCAGTAATTCTAGCTACTTTTATTTTAAAACTTATGATATTTTGGTTGCATTTGTGACTTCAGTTTTTGTTGGGTCTAACAATTTTTTTGTTATTATGACGTTTACAAAAATTATAAAGTAATTAGGATAATTTGTTGACCAAGCCGGACACAATAAAAGAGTTTATCTTTGAATTTCTTTCAGAATTTTCGGCTGGTTTGTGCTATGCATTTATTACAACTAATTTAAGAATTTCTTCTAGAATGTCGATCATTGTATAAGTGTATAAGGTACTCAAATACAACTTTTTAAGAAAAATGATTGTATCAACTGCTAACAATCTTCATCTGGCCGAAGCAGTGACAAAGCTTAAAAAATTTTGAATGAAGGAAAGCTTTTAGTTACTACATATTATACCTAAACAATTTCTGTTCATGAAACAGCGCTCTGTTAATTGCCATGTAAGATAACTGGATAGGTTTCGTTTAGTCATGAGAACAAGAATAAAGAATAACAATAAAGAATATCTTTCAAAAATAATTTTAGATTTGTTAATTATATGCACATACTCGATCTTTTGATGAAATAAATATAATAGACCTTTATGAATGAAAACAACATTTAATATACCTAATAATAACAAATTACATACTTAATATAATTTGTTTCAGGCTATATAACATTATTAACAAACTCCATAGCAACAAAACAAAACAAAACAAATATGGCAGTAAAACTAGTACTTTTAAATTATAACATGGTAGTGGGGGACCAATCAGTCTATAAGTTGGCTTCATCTGTTATTCGTAGATAAGAATGTGACAAGAGCAAGACACAATGTTGTGAAGTACAAAAGTAACTTATATTTTTACTTACCAAACGTAAGCTAAGGAAGTATTGTAATAGGATACATTTGCCGAATGGCTACTTTCATGTTTTTTTGACTTCGTATGATCTCAGGGTAAGAAAAATCAGGTATTTCGCTCCTGTCCATTCGTTGTCTATCTGTCGTACGTTTGTCGATTTTTACTTAGGCAAGTAACCTCCGAAATACCGGATCGATTGTTGTCAAATTTTATATTTATTGTAGAACGTAAAACGCTAACTCAAATTGTGTCGTAAATGTTATATATACAGGGTTAGTCACGAGAGAATTACTTCTGAAAATTATTTTTACGCAACCCAAAATACTAATACCCTGTACCACTTGATATTATCTAAATTTAAAATAAAATGCCTAATCCATGATTGCTTTGACTTTGGCAGTGTCACTTTGACGTTAATTAATTTTTAACATTTTTTTTCATCGCTGACTCGGCTCTAGAGCCTCATTGGATCGACGACATACGGTCAGATCAATCTGGGCTATACTGAAGCCGTAAGTGCTCTACCAATGTTGTTCGCCGCTAATGTGCATGTGTTAATTCGCCATCTCTGCGTCACCTAGAGCCTCTTCGAAGTGCAAATCTGCAACCTCTGGGCTTCTTCGACCATCCATTTGCAAAAAAGCCGTAGCATCCCCCCAAAATGCCCAACATTTTCAACAGATTAGTAGTTAAATTATTTACTTACTTGTTTGAGTTTATGTTGTAACCTTTGAATAAAATGTCGTAAAAGGAATTTTTAGAAATAATTTCCTTGTGATTAATCGGTTGCAAAAGATCAAGAGGCACACTGACAAATTTATTAGCGGCACCGGAGGAGATTTCTGACTGGCTGCGGTACCATCATGGATACTCGCGTAACCTCCTTTTCCACAATTGTCAAAATGAGATTGCCAAACTCAAAGCATTCATGGATTAAGCATTTCATTTTAAATTCAGTTAGTATCAAATGGTACATGGTATTCGTATTTTGGGTTGCGTAAAAATAATTTTCAGAAGTAATTCTCTCGTGACTAACCCTGTATATATAAATTCCATAAAAATAACGTACTTAGACACTTGTAGTTTAAGAATCCGTCTTGATATTCTATCCTAGACATTCAAATTTAAAAAAAAAATCCAAAATGTATAAACAATATTTTATAATTTAGTTTTGAAACTACCAAACCAAATGCTTTGATATCTTGTAAACTTTTTAAGCTTATCGTAAGCATGGTAAATCGTTCATCAAACTGATGACCTCATTTAAAACTTTTGTGGAACAAATTTTATCTAAAATGTGCAATTTATTATGATTCTATACTTTATCAATTGTCTATGGTTACTATTTATCAAGGCATGCACATTTTTTAAAATTACTTATACAGGGTGACTAAAACGCTCATTTGAAATAAGCGTAACATGCTTCTTTACTTGTACTTTAACAGTTCACACATATTTTTATATTAATTCATAGGGGTTATCATAAAAAATAAAATTTGCAAAATTAATTCTTTTGTTTCATTGTACTTCAGGGGCGACAGAAGTTCTGTCTAAATAACCGTAAACCATTTTTTTTAATCACGTTATAAATGACTTACAGACTGGTAGTTACTTCTTGTTGTGTTGCGGTGTCTCTGCAAATACATAATTTAACCATCATTCTAAGTCGAACTGTTGCTTTCCACTTTGAACTCTTGCGTCGAATATATGAAAAATATTATTGTGTGAGTCGCTTTGAAGATTTGCTGTTCGTATTCAAAACAAATTATTTCGTTTACATATTTAAGATTTATCTGAAGGCCTTCCTCTTCCTAATGCACTCACATTGGAGTTGTTCGCCACTGTACTGAACCACTGACATTAATACAAGCGTATAAATATAATAATATCAATAAACCTTTAATGCTCATATAATGCAGTGGTGAGTCGTGACCTTCTGAAATGGGGGGACACAATTTAATTGATGAGTTAAATATGAAGATATAAAACAGGTTGTTATAACCAATTATTATTAGACGAAATTGTGTGGCGGAAATAAATACAAAAATAATTTCAATAAATGTAAAAAAGTACTTGTCCACATACCTTTCTTTGAAATAATTACTGCGGAGACACACAAAACAAAACAATTTATTATTTTTTTTCACAACCGCACATCTACAAAAATTTACCATACTTGTTATGTCTATTAAAATATATTTGAAAGTCTCTCCTTTTGCCATGAACATTTTTTTATTAACAAAGCGGGGCTGGCTCTCCCTAACTTTTTCGCTAAAATTTTACCGTCGTAAGACAGAGGGCAGTTTTTTATTAAATATTCAACTGAATTCATTACTTTTATTTAAAATCAAATAATTTCACTCGCCCAGAATGAAAATGAACTCCCGCAACTGTTATTGCTAGCGGTCACTATTCGAGTAGGACCTGGGGTGGAATTTTGTTTCTCGATCGAAGTGATAAATTATCACTTGCGATAAATGTCATTGCGTAGCTTTTAAATGCAAAGTTTGCATTTATTCTTTGCATATAAGCTTATTAAATGCTCAAAAGTTTACAATTACCTTAATTTTAAGAACTTACAACTCAGAATTACGATTTTGAACTTCTATTTTGACATAAATTTCGAGGTTATGTCTCCAAAATTTATCACTTCACTCAGAGCTATCGAGAAAATATCACTCCATGAAGACTTGATTTCGTGACAGAATCGAGAAATGTAACAGAAATGTCTCACCAACTCAGCCTCTCAACGAATCAGCAAACGAGATTTTATCGCTATCGAGTTTTTTTCGATCGAGAAACAAAATAGCACCCCTGAACTGGAATTAAATATGCAATTATTTTAATCAATTACTGTACTATGAACTACCTACCCTTCTTTATAGTTATAGCACATTAATGTAGTCTTGATATAGAAATTAAGATGTTAGCACTACCTTCATGCTGAACGAATTTAAGAAAGATTTAACAGCTCAAATGTCGGAGATAAAAAACGGGATCCGAAGCGATATAAATGAGATAAAGGATGAGATCAAAGACATTAAGAGAGAAATAAAAAACAAAGAAGAGGTCAAACAGATAGCGACGGATATCGATCAAATGAAGATAGAAACAGCAGAAGAAAAAGAAGATTTATCGCTCAGAATACAAGAAGTAGAAAACAGATTAGAGAAAATGCAAAAAGAGAAGATACGAAACAACTTGATAATTATTACTGGGGTCACAATGAGTGAGGGAACGGAGGAAGACCTTAGAGTAGCAATAGAAAGTAAGATGGAGGAATTATTTCGCGTGAAGGCCAAGGTGAGAAGAGCATATAAGATCGACGATGCAAGATACATAATTGAAATGGAACAGTGGGCTGACAAACTAACAATACTGAACGAAAAAGCAAAACTAAAGGGAAGGGACATATTTATTGATTCAGAGCTAACAAAAACGGAAAGAGGGATCCAGAAATGCATTAGGGATGTGGCCAGTAATTCTAGCTACTTTTTTTAAAACTTATGATATTCTGGTATTATGAAGTTTACAAAAATTATAAAGTAATTAGGATAATTTGTTGACCAAGCCGGACACAATAAAAGAGTTTATCTTTGAATTTCTTTCAGAATTTTCGGCTGGTTTGTGCTATGCATTTATTACAACTAATTTAAGAATTTCTTCTAGAATGTCGATCACTGTATAAGTGTATAAGGTACTCAAATACAACTTTTTAAGAAAAATGATTGTATCAACTGGTAACAATCTTCATCTGGCCGAAGCAGTGACAAAGCTTAAAAAATTTTGAATAAAGGAAAGCTTTTAGTTACTACATATTATACCTCAACAATTTCTGTTCATGAAACTGCGCTCTGTTAATTGCCATGTAAGATAACTGGATAGGTTTCGTTTAGTCATGAGAACAAGAATAAAGAATAACAATAAAGGATATCTTTCAAAAATAATTGTAGATTTGTTAATTATATGCACATACTCGATCTTTTGATGAAATAAATATAATATACCTTTATGAATGAAAACAACATTTAATATACCTAATAATAACAAATTACATACTTAATATAATTTGTTTCAGGCTATATAACATTATTAACAAACTCCATAGCAACAAAACAGAACAAAATAAATATGGCAGTAAAACTAGTACTTTTAAATTATAACATGGTAGTGGGGGACCAATCAATCTATAAGTTGGCTTCATCTGTTATTCGTAGATAAGAATGTGACAAGAGCAAGACACAATGTTGTGAAGTACAAAAGTAACTTATATTTTTACTTACCAAACGTAAGCTAAGGAAGTATTGTAATAGGATACATTTGCCGAATGGCTACTTTCATGTTTTTTTGACTTCGTATGATCTCAGGGTAAGAAAAATGAGGTATTTTGTTCCTGTCCATTTGTTGTCTATCTGTCGTACGTTTGTCGATTTTTACTTAGGCAAGTAACCTCCGAAATACCGGATCGATTGTTGTCAAATTTTATATCTATTGTAGAACGTAAAACGCTAACTCAAATTGTGTCGTAAATGTTATATATATATATATATAAATTCCATAAAAATAGTGTACTTAGACACTTGTAGTTTAAGAATCCGTCTTGATATTCTATCCTAGACATTCGAATTTAAAAAAAAAAACTCTAAATTGTATAAACAATATTTTATAATTTAGTTTTGAAACTACCAAACCAAATGCTTTAATATCTTGTAAACTTTTTAAGCTTATCGTAAGCATGGTAAATCGTTCATCAAACTGATGACCTCATTTAAAACTTTTGTGGAACAAATTTTATCTAAAATGTGCAATTTATTATGATTCTACACTTTATCAATTATTATCTATGGTTACTATTTATCAAGGCATGCACATTTTTTAAAATTACTTATACAGGGTGACTAAAACGCTCATTTGAAATAAGCGTAACATGCTTCTTTACTTGTACTTTAACAGTTCACACATATTTTTATATTAATTCATAGGGGTTATCATAAAAAATAAAATTTGCAAAATTATTTTTTTTGTTTCATTGTACTTCAGGGGCGACAGAAGTTCTGTCTAAATAACCGTAAACCATTTTTTTTAATCACGTTATAAATGAGTTACAGACTGGTAGTTACTTCTTGTTGTGTTGCGGTGTCTCTGCAAATACATAATTTAACCATCATTCTAAGTCGAACTGTTGCTTTCCACTTTGAACTCTTGCATCGAATATATGAAGAATATTATTGTGTGAGTCGCTTTGAAGATTTACTGTTCGTATCCAAAAAAAATTATTTCGTTTATATATTTAAGATTTATCTGAAGGCCTTCCTCCTCCTAATGCACTCACATTGGAGTTGTTCGCCACTGTACTGAACCACTGACATTAATACAAGCGTATAAATATAATAATATCAATAAACCTTTAATGCTCATATAGTGCAGTGGCGAGTCGTGACCTTCTGAAATGGGGGGACACAATTTAATTGATGAGTTAAATATGAAGATATAAAACAGGTTGTTATAACCAATTATTATTAGACGAAATTGTGTGGCGGAAATAAATACAAAAATAATTTCAATAAATGTAAAAAAGCACTTGTCCACATACCTTTCTTTGAAATAATTACTGCGGAGACACACAAAACAAAACAATTTATTTTTGCACTCATGACCTTTTTTGATAGCTTTCGCGCATTCACCAGAGTGCGGGAGGTCGAACTTCCCGCACACGTGCATTTAACTTCCCGTTGCCATGGTAACCTTAAAATACTCGGGTAGTGTCAACATTGTGACGTGTTGACGGCGCTGTCAATGGCGTTGTTTATAAATAACTCACAGTTAATGTCTTCAGTTTAAAGGTTATTCGTCGCAAAAAATATTGTACACAACACGTTCGTGAGCCTGCTTCCCGCATTCACGCAAATGCGGCACTCCCTTCGGTCGTGCCTCAAACAAGCGTTCATGCGGGAAGCAGGCTATCCCGAACTAGTTGCGTAAATTACTATTATTTCACAACCGCACATCTACAAAAATTTACCATACTTGTTATGTCTATTAAAATATATTTGAAAGTCTCTCCTTTTGCCATGAACATTTTTTTATTAACAAATCGGGGCTGGCTCTCCCTAACTTTTTCACTAAAATTTTACCGTCGTAAGACAGAGGGCAATTTTTTATTAAATATTCAACTGAATTCATAATTTTTATTTAAAATCAAATAATTTCACTCGCCCAGAATGAAAATGAAATCCCGCAACTGTTATTGCTAGCGGTCACTATTCGAGTAAGACCTAATTCCAACCAAATACAGCGACTAGACGCACGGTTTCCGTGGCAATAATGTAAATAAAACGTCTAAATGAGTCTTGATTTAGTCTCCGTTTTTATCAACACTTCACTAGCAACATATCATATATCCAAGATACAACATCTTTAGATGTAAGTTTTGATACATTTTATACAAATGGAGTGAAATGGTTTTGATAATTATGACACAAATTTCCGGCTAGTTTTTTAAATGTTGAAAATTCCTGTTTTGCTATGTCCAGTGTGTTTATCGACGTTGTAATTTTGGGGGAGCAGGTGCCCTTGTGCACACTGGCACCAGCCGCTCCTGATGTAGTGTAATCATTTTACAGATTCCAAGGTTTATGAAACCTGTGGACCAGTTTTCCACATTCTGTAAGGTTATATGGCCCCTCTAAACCTAGTAACGTGGTATAATAATTCACTTTATGCAACTGGTTACCCGCGTGAGTCTACCGTCATAAATCAAGGTTTTGCACAAACATCGTGCCAACTGTGTTGAAATTATGCAGAGCTCTGTAGGAAAGACATCGATTTCCCAGACCTTTGCAAAATTATGACATGGGCGTCTTATATCCGAATTGACTTCTTAGATTCTGTTGTCCATTTTGTTTTAGTACAATAATTCCATATACCCTTTCTTGTTAAAGAAACCTTGTGCATTAGTAACAAGTTTTATCTAGAATATGTGTAGTTGCACATACCGTGTGCCTTTTTAAATTTCTGCTCAAGTGGGCCATGATGCGTACAATTGAACCGGCTAACGTAAGCGTCATGGCCAACTAGAACAGAAACTTAAAAAATTACCCAATATTTTCACACCTGCAACAATATTTCTTTAAATATATACCTAGTTAGATACCGAAAAGTCTTGAATGGCCATTAACAAAACCATGTTATTCAGTAACAGGAGAGGTGGCTAAATTATAAATTGATTATATAAATTCATATCATTTCAGTGCTACTAAACATTCGAGTATTTTTGCAAAATAGGGAATTATATCTTTGAGACGATAGTTTTTTGCATCAAATATCTTCCCGGACTGAAAAACTGAGCATAAATTGCCATTTACATGATTTCTCGACGTGTGATGTCTAGAGTACGAAAAAAATGATGTCCTGTTTACGTTTGTCTGGCTGTCTGTCTGTTTGTCTGTCTGTATCCATTTTTATTATACAAGTAATTTCCGAAACTACTGGACCAATTGTTGTCGTATTTTGTATGTATATTAGGAATATCATGTAGATGGTTAAATACTAACTAAAATTTGGCTATTTATCCCCACCGCCAATGGAATGACGTCATTTCCAAAATTTATACCAAAACATTTTTTTAACTTTATTAAAATAAGATACTTCTGCACTTGTGGTGTGTATAAATCCGTGTCGAATTTTTACCCTTGACATCCAGAATTTTTTAAAAAAATTCAGAACTGAATAACAATATTTTGCATTATAACTTTGAAATTGCAAAACCGATTGCTCTGAAATCTTGTAAATATTTTAAGGTTATCGTAATCATGGTAAATCGTTGACAAAAATTTGTTCGTTTACCCTCTGCCAAAAAATTAATGATGTCATGTTCATCTCAAAATTTTGGCGAATAAATCCTATCCAAAATCTGCATAATATCGTAAGTCTAAACTTGTGATTTATCATTACATTAAACGTTTTTAAATTTCTTGTACAGGGTGACTCATAAAAATGAATGAGTCAATTTATTTTATTGATTAAATAAATTTAATCATTCATAATAAAAAATTTGGGAAACAATACTGTTATCATTAGTATTACACTATCCAAAGTGATATACGTGTCTTTATAAAACACTCATTTGGAACGTACTGTAACCCGGTCTAGCCAGACCGGTGTGGGTCCCAACAATATTAGTGTGAGAATAAACAAAATGATTGCTCTTACCTTTTTGATGGCGGCGTCGACACCAGGTCACATAATTCACTATTGAAGTCGCGAACCGCAAAAAGGGGTTGTCAAAAAAAAGGAAGAAAACTACAAAGTAGTCTCGACCAGCCTCCTTTATTATTCGCACACGTTTAGAAAATTATTCAGCAAAACACAAAAACAAAGACAACCTTAACTACCTGAACACTTAAACTGAAGTTAAATTAAAAGCTGACAATTTAACACAAGTCTACACAAAACACAAAAGATCAACGCGCAGGAGAAGTTCCCGACCGACCACTTCAGAACCGAAACAGTAACTAAATTTTTGGACAAAATTTTGAATCCAAGTCGTACCTTCCTGATTAGAGGGGATACTTCCTAGCCAACCACCTTCTCTTGGGGGTGGTTTCGCGCCGGGGGCTTTTTCCCACAGCTTTGACCTAAAAAGCGAGCAAGGACTTTGAGCGGGTGGTCTGTCGGCAACTTCGTCCAATTCATAGAAATATCCTTCCCGTACAATCGGCTTACAACAACAAACGTAAGTTACAGAGGTACTCTGCGCCCATTGTAAACGGTGAGAATTTCCTATCTCGAACCCTAATGAAAATTACCCCACTTCGGAATTTGCTGGCCGATTTCTTCGGCCCATGTTCGAGGCGGTAATGCAAAACACGCCTCTACAAATCCGGAAGCGAGACAATCTGTCCGGCCGAAACTAAAGCTTTTTTCTCAAAAACCCTATTACTATTTACAATTATCAAATCTACAACCAAGGAAAATCATCCATCTCTACGAATAAGTTTCGCGTCAAAGACTGACATATCTGGTGCTTAATGGCTTCGATCAAGAACGTTTCAATTTTACAACTCTAAACGATGGGTTTCCACGTTATTGCTAGGGCCCATTGTATAGAGTGCATCAAACCGAAAACGTGCTCGGTCTATGGGGATTTTTGGGAACTTGGGTACGGACGGATATTGCAGAGTAATTTCGGAATTTTGGGCAGTAAGACGGGACGGCGTAATAAACCATTATTCAACAGAAATGACATCTTCGTTTTCTGGGAAAGTTCCCATCAGAAAATGCGTCGGTTGCCTCTAATAAACGCGATGGTTTGCAAGTGTTACATCACCCCTTCCTTAAGACGAAACAATTTTTTCCCGATTATTCGAATAAATTGATGAGTTTCCTTTACAATAACCTAATATTTACAAAACTCAGGGTCTCCTTGAGTTTCTAAACAAGCGCGTTTCCTTGTAAAACAGTTCGTTCACACAATCCTCTGAGTCTATCAACTTAGCGCTAACTCTGTCACTTCACAACGTCACTTTGCACAAATGTCCGTTTTCATGAAGTCCAACTCTCCTGCTACACTATTGAGTAGGTGTAGCCAGTCTGGGATAAGCGAGTCGTCCAGACTCCGCGTTCAGCAATTGTAACCATGCTGTTCAGTCCGGTGGTCTCAGTGCAATCGAGACAGTCCGGGAGACTCCGGGCGAGATCCGGGGGGGACTACGGAGAGTGGCAGATGGATCCGGGGCAGTTCCGGGCGAGTCTGGGTAGACTCCGGGCGAATCCGGGTAGAATCCGGTAGAGTCCGGGTGGCTCCGGGCAGATCCGGGGTGGTTTCCGGGCAGTCCGGTTGGTTCCGAGTGTCACGTCCAGCGATCCCGGGGTGGCTTCCAGCTATCCTGGCCTGATGTCGGGCGACTCCGGGCGATCCAATGGCGGGTGGTGCTATAACAGGATAAAACACGAGTATCCGTACTTCACGAATTTCGACACTCTCACCTTTTCACCTTTCTACCTCGCTCCACGGCGAGGAATTCCTTCTCGATTCCAAACTTCCCGTCCTAGGCCTGCGATTTATTCTGGACACGGCACTCTTCCATGGAAACATTGTCTTCGGGCTTTCTTGGCGCTACGGAGGAGAAATGACAAGAGAAAAAAAGGAAATTGATTGGGGCTTCAGCACCTGCAAAAAGACTAATTAATAAGTGATCCACAACATTTATATACGACTCCTGCTAATCCATGGTTGGTCATCATCTGGTCCTTGACTTCGTACCTGAAATCCGTTCTACTGGGGGCTCATGCACCTCAACTACTACCTCGATGCTCGAACTACGGGAGTGTTACTAATTACTACGGTTTCCGGGATTTCTATGGATTTCGTAAGATTTGCTGGTTCAATGATGGGGGACTTGCAGGGCTCACAAACAGGGGGTTGTGTGACTGGGGGCGGCAAAAGTCTACGATTACGTGTTTCCTTAACTTTTACGGGGATATTAGCTAATTGGTCAGGCACTTCTTCAGTCGCAAGGCACAACTTGAGTCGACTGACGTGGACCGTTTCCTCCTTTTTCCCGTGGATCTGGCGAATCCGTGCGTTGACTCCTCTTAAGCCAATGATGCGATACAGTCCCGTCCATGAATTCGCTAGCTTCTTGCTAATTCCTATCTTGACTTCTTTCCTTGCAAATGGTACGCGATACGGTGGTTTCGTGATAGGTGAACTATCTCCAGTGTCGACCCTATGTTTCCAAATTTGTCGCTTCCAAAGTCCGACTAGCTGTGAAGATATCCGGATATGCTTCCACAACTTTTAACAGTTTCTCTCGCTCGTGCCGTTGCAAGTGCGATCCGCCAACCTTGCATAAAATTCCGCGACTCTCCCTTCCTGGGGCCGATTCCAGACATCGTTGGTGTTTCAGCTACGCGCACAGAGGTCATTGTGCAAATGGGTGTTTGACGTGAAATGGTCAGAGGTGTTGGAGTTGTGTTCAGAATTCTAACGACGATTGTTCTTACGGGGTTTTCGGTGGATTTTGGCGGTACAATCGCCAAACTTCTAGCGACATTAATTCCGGGGTTTAAATGGGGAAATGGTTCACAAACTACGGCGCCTGCAAGGACCCGGGTGTTTACAGAAACGCTGTAGTCGCAACCGTGAAAAGCAGGTATTTCCAGGTCTTCTTTCACGCCGATGAGATTCGGATGCTTTGAGCTATCTTTCGAAACCTCGCGAATCGTGGGGCCAGCCCTCGAGTCAGCGGCGATCAAGAGTGTTCTATTGCAGGCTTTCGGTTTCTCGTTGAATTCCTTCGGGCTATTGCATAACTTTTCTATTTTACTGATTGACCTCCCAGACTCGTCTGTTAAGCTGCTGCTGTGGTTTGCAGCAACCGAGTGCGGTACCTTACTGTGTACCAAAAGTGGCAACTCAGCTCCACCCAGTCAGCTTCCGATTCTCAAAATCTACCCGCAGTTTGATCTTCTCTAAAAAGTCTAATCCAATTAAGCCATCAGCCTCAAAGTGTAGTTCGTTCCCGCAAATTACGAAATTGTGCTGTACCGTATTCGGTCCTAACTCGAATATAACTTGCGACTCGCCGTAATTTTGTAAAATGTTTCCTGAGATGTCCGTCAATCTTGTGCTGCTAGTCATGATCGGTAAACTTAGCTCGTCAATCAAGCGAATTTTGATTAGCGAAGCCGAAGCTCCGCAATCAATTAACCAAGTGGTAGTGGTCCCTTTTACTTGTAAATTCACCAGTATGGAGTTGGTGGTGTTGAGCTTGAGGATGACGAGCTTGTCTATGGGGATTTTTGGGAACTTGGGTACGGACGGATATTGCAGGGTAATTTCGGAATTTTGGGCAGTAAGACGGGACGGCGTAATAAACCATTATTCAACAGAAATGACATCTTCGTTTTCTGGGAAAGTTCCCATCAGAAAATGCGTCGGTTGCCTCTAATAAACGCGATGGTTTGCAAGTGTTACAGTACCCTCAGCACGCTTCTTTATATTTACTTTAATGTTACATACATATCTTTATTTTAACGTAAAATGGTTCTCATAAAAAAATAAAATTCACACAATCAAATTTTATAATTTTTCGAAAAAGCCGGATTTGTATTATTATATTTCAGAAGCGAGGGAGGTGCTGTCGAAATAACATTCGACCAATTTTTAATAATTCTGAAAGCAACTGGTACAGTCTTTTATAAGGAGTGAGAGTAGGTGAGACTGACCGACTGACCGACTGACCGACTGACCGACTGACCGACTGACTAACTGACAGACTGACTGACGGACTGACTGAATGACTGATGGATTGACTGATTGACGGACTGACGGACTGACGGACTGACTGACTGATTGACGCACTGATTGACTGACGAATGATGGACTGACTAATGGACTGACTGAAGGACTGACTGACTGTCTGATTGATTGACTGTGTTACAAAATAAATTAAATAGGATTTAAATACAGTTTTTAATTCGCTACAATTTTTTTATATAACGTTGTGCTCCAAACTAATTAGGGGATTCAATATTTTCAAATGTATGTTGTTTTTATATCTAAAATCCCTATGTTCAGAAAAACTCTACAACCGGTATGTGGGAAATATGCTTTAAGAAAATAATATTTGGATTCTATATTATCATTCACGAAATTAGAGTATTTATTGTTAATCAACCAGTCAGTTTATATTGACAGACACAAGTGATACTTAAGTACTTCTACTAGATGTGAATGACGGTAACATTGATACCATTAGATGTAATAAATAAGTCTAGGGTGCGGCCCTTACTATTCAAAACTCTTATGCTGGTGTACATGTTCATTAAAATTTATAAAATTATAAAGGATGTTGGATTTTTTTGATCTGACATTAATAAAGTCTGTAGATGTTTGGAATGTTGAAGTCATCTTCCATGAGAGTTATATTCTGTTGTTTAATTTAATTAAAAGTAAGTTAACACTTCTCATGTGTTGTTGAGAGAGGAATATACAAGTTAATAACATTAATAATTGTGTCACTGTGAAACTGAACCTTACAAACCAGCATATTAATTTTTACTTCCCGAGAGTAAGTTAAGGAAGCATTGTAATAGTATTCATCCGACGAATGGCTGTTTTCATGTTTTCTAGACGTTTCATGACGCCTAGAGTAGGAAACAATAGTTCTTACGTTTCCGTTAGTCTATCTGTTTGGCAGCCGATAATCTTCGAAAATAATCGATCGTTGTTCTCAAAATATATATGTATGTTATCGTGTACATGGTAAAATGCTAACCAAAATGTGTTCAACCATCTAATCTCCAAAATTTACAAATACCAATTTTATTTAAATTTTGTAATATAACATACTCCTGCACTTCTGGTCTACGAATCCGTGTTAAGTTTCACCACTAGACATCAAGATTTTTGGAAAAAACAACGACAATTAGCAATTTAACTTTGAAACTGCAAAATCGAATGCTCTTACAAACGTTTTAAGTTTATCGTAGGCTTGGTAAATCGTTAATACAAAATGTATCCACTTGTCTCCAAAAAATGATGACGTCATCTCAAATTTTGCCGAATAAATCCTACCTAAAATATGCACAATATTATCAGTCTATACAATTATATGTACATGTGATTTATCAGCACATTCATATTTTTAGAATTATCTAAGGCGAGCCCCTACCTTTCTCACTTGCGAGAATGTAATATATCCGATATTAATCGACTTATTGCTATGAAATTTTAAATATAAATTGTCCACAAATCACTCTGTATAACATCTGTATAACATGTCGACAGTTTTTTTAAAAACAGTTTACAATCATTGTTCCTTTTAATGTTTTGGTGAAAATTTTCATGACTTAATTTTAAAATTCAATACCTCAATTATTATTTATAGAAGGTTCGAAACGCTGTTTTCACCACTGTTTTCATCTTACAAAGCTCTATACATTATAACGGAGATATTACGTTCTGAAAATATATTGAAAATACAATGAGCCAAATGTCTCAAATAAATTAATGAATAGGGCAATTTACTACATTGATCAAATCAAGTACGGTTCACCCTATTTTCTTGAAAATTTTAGTATACAGAAAATTTATTACTAGTATTACACAGCTACTATCGAAATTCATGTGCATGTCTTTACTAAAATGTCGATGACGTTATCACAAAATATTGTTGTTGAAGAACTCACTTGAATTATAGGTATAGCATGTTTCTTTACATTTACATTAACACACATATGTTTATTTTAACATTAGCGGTAAAATAAAACCCGTTTGTCCCCTACCAAACAATTGATGACGTCATCTAAAAATTTTGCCGAATAAATCCTATCCAAAATAAACTAAATATTATAAATTTATATCATATTATTTCATATCTTTTAGAACTACTTACCCTGACTCAAAGATATTAATGAATGAGAGTACTGACCAAGTCAAGAACGGTTCACCACATTTTCCCGAACATTTCAGTGTACAATTGGTATTCTTGTTATTATTTTTATTGCACTGCAACCACTCAAATTGATACAAGTGTCCTTTAATAGTCTATCACACATCTTGGTTTTAACTCATACCTAGTGGTTATAAAAAAAACTAGCAAAATTTCACTTTGTAATTTTTCGAAATCTGTATGGGTCCAACTGTATTTCAGGTATGAGAGAAGTTCGGTTTAAATAACTTTAAACCGATTGTTTCTATGAGACCTAACAATTTTGGGAACCGCTGCATTTTAAATTTTTGGAAGAAATTTTAGACGGTTCTCCTGAATGGAGAATGTCGTCGGTCTCAGAATTTGTTAGAATTTCAAGCAGTGTATAAACAATTAAGTTTGAAGTCCTTTTTTGGCGATCCTTAATTTCAAGAATCGTGAAGTATCTTATCAAGTTATTCTGTTATTAGTCTGCTGTGCGTTACTGATAGCTCCTTGCCGAGTTTGGGGCTCATTTTTTAGTGTATTAAGTTAGACCTTCAACGACGGAATTTCTGACTGTAAGCTCTTGATTATGTCCACAATGTTATACATACGACAGAAATAATGTAACGGTCTATTTTTCTCTTTTATTAAGCAGATAATTTCATAACGAGTCAGTCCGGAACAAGCTGAATGCAGTGATGATTTGCAGATGTCACAGGTAATTTTCTCATCATTCTTGATATTAGCGTTGTGCATTATACGTTTCACATGGCATGAATGTATCACTAAACATTAGTTATCAATTACTACGTACAATTACTACAGATAAATTATACTGCCTGCGCATCACTTGTTCGACATTCGTTTATAAACTTTAAAAACAAAACACTTCTGCAACAAACATATTTTTTTCTGCATTTTTGTGTTCCTCAAAAGTTATGTGAAAACTGTAACGGCCAAATCAAACTTCTCTTATTTAGTCCAATAAGGCGTAACATTTTATTATGAATGAATTACGTGATAACACATTTTTAAATGTATTTTAGCAAACTTTCACGGGCTGATTAAAATTTTAATATCTGCAACCACTTTCTCATAATTCCTAAATATCAATTACCTACTTCTCATAATTCTTAATTACCATTTACGTGTTAAAGTAATCCGAGAGGATAATTAAGTCCCGGCTTCCTTAGAGATTCCCAATTAATGTATACCGAAATATATGACAATGAATCGGAGGTATTTTATTAATTGCAGTATTCCCTCTGGGTTCCTCCGGAATGTTTCCATGTAGACTTGAGGTTTCTAGTTATTCGGCAGATAATTATGGCGGCGCAAATGTGTACAAGTTCAGCGTGTTCCTGACTTCCTAATGCATTCTGGTGAAATTTTCCAAGTTTTGCGAATTACATTTCCTATCCAGTTCACTTGAAAATCAGTTGTTTTATTTTCTACTCACATAATGCGGTCCAATTTTGGTCGCTTTGCAGGTCACAAACAACATCTTTTTGTGGTAAGCGGTCTTGTTAAAAACGTGTTCTGATATTTTGGTAGGTAGAAGAGAGGGAATAAAATCTTGGAACTACGACTGACAGGCAATTTGGGTTTTTTCACGAGGGGCTATTGAAAATTCAAGAGCTTAAACGCCTAAACGTGACTAAACTAAACTTCTTGAAAACAAAGTAATACATTTCAATTCAATATGTGAACCACAAGAGGGAGAAGTTCCGAAAACGTTGGAATTTAAGATGAAGTCGTGCCCATACAGATATTAATTTTCTGCTCTTTTATATCATATCTTATAAATTATTGAATTCAGTACCTATTTACTTCGTTTTTTTTTATTGCACAAATATTTCGAACAGTTACACTAAACTGATGTTTATAACAATGGTACAAAAGCAAACTAATAATTGTTAGATCCGACATATTTGTAATTGTGCTTACCTGTTATAATAACTCACTCATGCATCGAGCTCGATTGAAACGATGACCTCAATATTGTTACGGTCAGAAGCGGTTTGGGAATAATAATTAATTCAGCAGTGAATTTTAAATGTATGTACAAAATCAAATTGATTCGTAGTTGTGCTTTTGTGGATACAATAATGCATTTATTTATAATAATACTTAAATATTATAAATAAATGCATTATTGTGCTAGCTGTCAATGCCAAGAAGAAAGAACCTCTAAGATTCAGTAATCTAAAAAAGTAGTGAATGTGATCTAAACCACCTTTTGTCCATTTTTGTAACTTCCTATTTTTATAAAACGTCAGAACATATTTACACTGTAAATTGGTGCTGCAACATTAACGAATTTTTGGTTGTAACATTATGGAAGCTATTTTCAAAATTTTGTGGTGATGTCATCAATATTAGTGTAATGTGTGATAGGTACAGTGTAATGCTAATAATAACAGTACTGTATTCCTAGATTTTCTGAAAATGGGTGAACAGTTCTTGATTTGATTAAAATAAACTGCCACACTCATTAATTTTTTTGAGTCATGGTATATAAGAAATTCCAAAAAATATTAATGCATTAATAAAACGCAAGTATATGCTTGTAATATTTTGCATATTTTAGATATGATTTATTTGACAAAATTTTGAGACGATGTTGTCAATTTTTTGCGATGGGATAAAGGGATAAATTTTGATTAATGATTTACTATGCTTACGATAACCTTAAAACGCTTAAAAGGTTTCAGAGTAATCGGTTGGGCATTTTAAAGTTAAATTGTAAATTGTTATAAAATTGTATTTTTTTTTTATAAAAATCTGGATGTATACAGTAAAAAATTGGTGAAAAGTTTTTTAGACAGGACTTCCCTCGCTCTTTAAATGCAGTTTTTTCTTCTAAAAATAAGATAAGATTTAATAATGTAATGAAAATGCTTTATTGCTTAAAACCCACAGGCACAAGAATCAGTCATGACACGGAGTCGCATACTTGTGAACAAATGTTAAAATACGTGGAAAATGAAAATTACAATAACTGAATTAATTATAAAGCGGTTTCACAAACTGAATAAATGTAAGTAAAACTTATAACTTATTATTTTTCTTACTATTTTTAGAATGTCCATTCTAAATAGGTAACTGAAAAAATAAAAAGAATACAAACCGGGATTTAAAAAAAATCCTTAAATTTTTATTGTTTTTTAAATCGGATTATTTTCCAATCTTGGTAAAGCGATAAGCAGAGTGAGTGAGAAACAAAAGTTGTCACAGAAATTAAGGGTTATATAAGCTTCAACAGCTTTTTCATTATGTCATAATTTTTTTTCTTTTCCCTACTGTCGTCTTTAAAAACTTCTCCTGTGTTAATGTTGAGATATTTCTTTGGTTTTCAGTAAGTTTATATTGCTATTAATAGTTAGTGCTCATTCATTGCTTCTCTAGACTGAAAAATGACGAACCCATTTTTTGTGGATATTCCACTTTTCTTTGACATTTTTGACTGTTCAAGGAACAATATAGTCTTTGCCATTTCTATTGAAACACCACTTGTTAATCGTAAATTTGGTAACATTCCTATTTAGACAATTTTCTAACTAAAGCCGTTGTCAATCAACCGAAAGCTGTTACCAATTGCTAAATTTTAAGCAAAATCAACAGGTGGTGTTTCAATAGAAATGGCAAAGACAGTACCTGAGGTTTAAAAAAGCGTGTCATAACTAGTGACGTATTTAAAGTACATGTGCTTACCAGAAAATAATGGTTAAACGATCTCATCGGGATTGGTTAACCGAGAAATTTCAAATAGTAATTTGAATTACAGTGGATTTTTGGATTGCTTCCAATATTCGGTAGGTTTGTTTTAAATGTATTTTAACATAGTAAAATACCAAGTAATTGTATAAAATTGTATTACTGTTTATGTGACATATGTATGGTATAAATTCGATTCGATTAATATATACATTGGTTTAATGCAGGTTAGTATTTCCAGTTAGTTTATGACAATTATAACTTGAAGGAAATTTTCTATGAAACGTATTCGAAAACTAAGTTCTTCATGACTAGTTGGTGTGTTGAACAATTTTGAAGGGAAAAAGGGAAACCTCCACGAGAATGTTATTTAATTTTTTCGCTTTGTTGTAGGTAATAGTTTTCAAATTCTGAACACAAAACTCTAATTAAACCATAGGAATTTTCGAATCCGCAACCCACGTTAAAAACCGATGGGGAACACAAAACGCTTATCTGCTTCGTCCCTTAATTAATGCCAACTGTGTAAAACACATCATGCAATACAACACCACCGTCCGCTTTACGAAAAAGGCTTTTATTGTGAAACAGATCGTATGACTTGCAATGAAATATGAGATTTCGTCGATAGCTTTTTAATTCTTTTCCCTTTTAAAGAATTAATGAGTTTTAAACAAAAATTTTTTTACATTAACTTTTTTATTACTCAAATTCTTTTGCAATATACCTAAAAATAGTAGTGACAACCAGCTAAATATATGCAGTGCTGTAGAGAAAAATGAAGCACACTGCTTACTCTAACTAACGCATTTATTTTAGACGACGATAATTGTTTCCCGTTTCTGTTCCTTCAGATCTCATAGGACTGCTTACAACATCAGGTTTTTGACAAATCACTGTTGTCTCTATTTGTAACTGAGCGCTTTATATATCAATCATGCTGTACACAGTTCAATCCACTTTGACATTTACCATTACAAACTTAGTGGATATTGATGATTCTGACTTCATCTACTATAAATTTTGACTTGGATGCGTACTTTACACATGTTAGGCAGTTGTAAAACTATAAATATTTTTCTGTCCGGGAAAATCATGTGGACAAATACGAAAGAACTAAAAACGTTAGCTCAGTGCTCCACTTCGAAAAACGCTAACCTCGTCTACAAAGTAGACTGCAAATTTAATAGTCCGATAACAAAAGAGAGTACTAACTTAGTCACATAAGAACTGTGATGATTTTACGTTAGCAATAAAGCTTAAAGTGTGTTTTAAGTATTCAGACATAAAATAAAATGGCGATTGATGATGCTCTTGTTTGCGCTCGTACTCGGTGTGTTGCTGTACCAGAAATTGAAAAAACTGGGAAAGTTTGCTCGTTTAAGACTACACTATATTTCTGTTCAAATTATACTGTTCGCAATAAAAGTAACTATATTCCAGATTTATTTCTTCAAAATAATCCATTGAGTTGTGCAACAATACATTTCTCTTCTAGTAGAAACACATTGATTGCGTCATAATTTTCAGTTAAAGCGTTTTTTTCACGTACCTACCTATTATACTTGTTGCATCAATGCATAAAACTCTGCTATTTTAACGGCCGCGCCAGTACAATTGGTAATAAATTTTGTTTTAAAATAAATCAAACATTGAACGCTGGATAATGCAGAACCTTTGTTTATCTTAATCTATTACAGAATAGTAATAATTGGATGTAAATATTTTATTATTGCACATGGTAACGTAAATATGAACTAGAAAAAATTGGTCTAATATTCTTTAGACCTACAGTCGAACAGCTTCTTCGAAAAATTACAAAATTTAATTTTGCTTTTTTTATGATAGTTACCTCTATAAATTAAAATAAAGACATGTGTGCACTGTTAAAGCACAGTACAAGCATATTATGCGTATGTTTGCAATTAGTTTTCCCATAGCAAAATTTTGTGACGGCATCAACATTTTAGCAAGGACGTATACGTGAATTTAAATAGGTCCAGTGTTAAACTCACAATAACAGTACTGAAGTTTCGAAATATCAGGAAAGTGGGATGGGTCACCTAGGGAACAAGTACTCGTACGTCGTGGCCGTGTGGTTACAGCATTGAACTTCCCCGCGTGTGTGAGATCTGTCCACCTAGGTTCGAACGAATGCCATCCTCGTCGACATTGATATGTTTTATTGTACTTCAAGAACGAGGGAAGTTCTGGCAAAGCTACCTTCGACAATTTTTTTTAATTTATAGAGTCTTTGTGAAGTACAGTATTGTTGTATTTTTGAATTTTAAGAAGGTTCTCAAAAAATGGCTTTCAAATTTCTTTTGTCATTTTTGAATTTTGAAATTGCGCCAGTTCTCTCATCCGAACACCCTTCTAGTAGTAGTACAATGTTCTCATTTCCTCTCACTATTTTTAAAGCGGTCACATCTTCTGAACAACTATCTCACCTTCTATTTGTTACCAGAGCAGAGTTGGACCCAAGCTGTCAATTGCCATTTACGTTCGTGCCATTTTCCAGCACACCACACAAAAATTCCAGTATATATACTAACTATTTTTTTAGGTATTATTTACATTTTCTTAATAAATATGTTGTACAAAATATCTCAAACGATTTCGTTCGTTTTCCTCGAGGGATTGATTCATCCGGATTGTCAGACCGTACGCTGTTCAACCAATTAAAATTTGAAATAGCTGATTAGGATCATCGAGCGTGATTCCGCTAGGGGAGTTCAGGATCACCCTAGCCCCTGTAGCTCTCTTTGAACAGAGGCCGAGCTTAGCCGTCAAACATCCAAATGGGCAAATTCGCGGACAGGACAATTTCAGGTGAAAACGATATCTTTCTCTGATGAAGTGTTGCACCGGCATTGCCACTAATAGCCTTCGATCAATTGCCGTAGGAATTATTCGAAATCAGATCTAGTGAGCCTTTGGCCTATCTCAACGACGCGTTGCAATCTCACTAAAACTCGAAATAGGTGGGCACATTGTACCACGGTCGCTATCGATGTAAAAACGACCATGAAGACTCAGTATCAATTTTCGCAGGCGCCAAGGTCTGCAGCCCCAACGGTCGTTTTTTCAGGAAAGTGCTCATAACTTCTCTTACCTAATATTTCAAATCAGCTAGTGGTGAGCGTTCGATTTCACACTTATACGTTAACAAAGTTTTCAGAGAGACATTTGTTAGCTGACACAAAAGAAACCCTGTTTGCGTCCCATTTCGTTAATAAAAATAATATTTTTAATTATTATTGTTTAAATTATTCCCTTACAATATCTGACTTGAAAAAGGACACTGCAGAAGCAATTTATACTATTATTATCAATCGCGGACACCAGTTTTACTATTACCTACTTATCGGAGCAGGTAACACCTTTTTTAGTAGGTATCTCCTGAGCGGTACTTTATTATTATAATTTTTGTTTTTGTTTAATATGCGATCGAACAGAGGCAGACGCCTGTTTTGGCCGCGTACACCTATTATATTTTACAACTTAAATAACAAACAGTGTCGAAGAATAGAAACATAGGTGCCTTGTAGCTACGATACGAATCGTAATTGGAAGACTATGAGCTCTGGTTCTGCTGTCTGAATTTAAACTGAACAGATGATTAATTGAAGACTTCAAGTTTCTGAGTGCCGGAAATGTTGTTATCATGTCGCTTCTTACACGTCTTTAAGCAAACGTTGGCAATTTCATAATTGCTGGTTTAACAGGATATCCAGGCCGATTTCTTCCAAAAGGTATTCTTATTGCTAAATGCTGGAGAGTTTCTCGCAAAGTTATATCTTACGTAAGTTTTATATATAGATATATATAATCTCACAACTACAGCAACATTTGTTCTATGACTTACTTAGTAGGGAGACCATCCATCTTGTTAGCTTTTTTTGTAATAAGCATAACATGCTCTAAGCGGACTTTACCAAGCATGAGTCTGATTTTGTGAGTTAAGTACGTTCCACATTTCAGTACATTAGACACAGAACATTCCATTTTTCTCTATTAAATGGTAAAACCCCACTTTTGTGATCATTTGAAAACAGTTGTGATATCATTTGCCACAATAAGATGATTGCAACTGTCATTATAAATTTCCGCATATATTGCACAGTGGAAGCTTATGGAAAACTTTAGATCTGCAGTATAGATTAAAAAAAGAAATGGACCAAGTACTGACCATTGAGGTCCACCACTAATTACTTGAACTGCAGCCTGCAAAGTACCTCCTATTTTGACTTTCAATGAGCGATCAGTAAAGAAAGCATCGATCCAACGAACTAGTTTATCCTGTATTATACCAAAATATCGTTGCTTAAATAATAAGTCTAGGGACCCAGTCGAAAGTCTTCAAAAATTCAAAATACACCACATCAATATTTTTGCCCAAATTAAGATCCCGAGTCCATTCGTTAAGGCAGAATAACAAATGGGTACTTACAGATTTCCTTGGCAAGGAACCATGTTGTTCGCTTGATATACTATTGCATTTCATAAGAAAGTTGATCATTTTGGCGTAAACGATCGATTCCATAATTTTTACCCTCGTCGGTGTTAAACTTAGTACTGTTCGATTATTTGATGCATGAAATTTATCTCCCGCTTTACAGATAGGCGTCACAGCCGCTGTTTTCCAATCACGAGGTAATGCACCTCACTGAAAAGACTGGCTGACGAGTAGGCAGATGGGATGAGATAGATCTGTAGCACAATTTTTCAGAAGTTTTAAAGTAATTTTATCAGGGAACGGGGATCTTGTGGATTCTAATTTAAGAAGTTTCTCAAGTACAATTTCCTTAGGAAATTGTATATTGTTCAGGCGTGCCACGTTTAAAGGTATATTTATATTTGGTATCTTACTTGGTTCATTTGTAAAAATAGCGGTGAACGTAGATGCGAAAATATCCGCTACTGCTCTCTCGTCTTCGACAACACAACCACCTGTATTTCTAACCTGAGGTGTTTTAACTGGAGCACCTAACTTGGGACGGATATATTTGAAGAAACTCTTTGGGTTTTTATCATCCGCAACATATGTTCATATGTGATTTGTGCCTGGCTGATTAGTTGATTACAAAAGAAAGATGATCCGAAAAAGAACGATATAATCGGCTGCTTTTTCCTTTTTTTTTAAGTTTCACCAAATTTCTCGCCTCCTCCTGATTAATTTAAATACCTTGCAGTTAATCCAGAGCTTTGAAGATGACGATTCACCCGTCATAGTTGAAAAATTGGTTTATTGCTTCAAAATCGGTGAATGTTTTTTGAGTCGTACTAATTCTACGCTGTGGTGTAGAATTTAAGTATTATGTGATCAGATTTTCCAATAGTCTCAAGAAACTGTAAATTCACGAGCAAGTTGTTATCAGATAATAATCCTGAGTCAAAGGTTGATGATTGTTGATTGATCGATAGCCAGTTGCTTGAGTAACAAGCTGAGTTATGTGGGTTCCCAATATCATATTTACCAATAGCGGATAGGACGACTTACAAACGTTTGAACACCAAGTCAAATAGTCGAATCGCCCACGCTAATACTTCGTCATGCTCATGATACACAAATATATTCGAAAGGGCGATAAACAAACTATTGTCATCATTAATATTGGAATTTTGTTTACTAATTTTCAGAAAAATAGACCGTTAATAAGAATGTCCCATTGTATTGAGAAGTCTGCAAACATTTTTTGGGAATCATAGATACACACCACCTCCTCTTCCAGTACAACTGTCTGTTATAAAGTTCGTATATCATTTAGAAAAAAGAATCTGGTAGTAGGCAAGTTTCAGACAATGCAAGAATGTGGGATTTTAATGCGTAATGTAGGCAGTGAAGTTAGTATATTTAGTTATAAGGGAACCAATATTTGAGTAATTATAATCCCAGTAACATATTCACAGGTTATAGTACTGAATGTGGATATTAGGAAATTCAGTACTTAGAGCCGGTAAAAATAGATCGGTGCAAATTTCGGTAAATGAATTTAATAATTTTTCATAATCCCGTTTCAGTTTTTTTCTAACTTTGTCTACACAATTTTTAGTACTTTTTGTGGGTCAATAAAGGAAAAATTTCATATAATTTTGAAGATATACTTCCCACATCAGCAGTATACTTATAAAGAAGTTGTAAAATGTCTATTTCTTCAACTGCTTTTTAGGTATTGTCTTAGAAGATCTTTAGCGAGACCTAAAAGGTCCAGTGAAAGTGTTAAGCTTGCAGTCGAATCACAAAATTTAATGTTTTTAGATTGTCTCGTGTTATCATCACTCATCAGACGCTGTTTCTGGCTGTTGTTCAGTTTGAAAAGATAGTAGAGTAACACCAGGACAATTATTACATTATTAGCAAAATGCCTAATCATTTTGCACGTGAAACAAACGTTTTTCAGATCTTAAGAAAATCCGCTAATTCATGTTGTCATATTTTGGAACTAAAGATGACGAAAAGTCTAGCATCTCATTAGATTGCCTATAAATGTCTCTCCTAAAGCTAAATATGTGATTATATTCATTGTTTGCAATAACTGCCCGTAAAAAGGATATTTGTGACAGTGCTGTGAAACCTATGCTTTTGACAACAGTCTCAAGAACGGAATGTGGGATGGATGGACAATTTTCGAAAAGATAATAATTCTCCGAACGGGGTTAAGTCATCGACGCACAACGATTTGGTTATTTTGAATGGTTTTGGTCCATGTACGAAACATTATTCAAATAAATACATATGCGGTTATTACTAGACATTCGAGATGCAAAAACAACATTCTTTGGTGTGATTATATCGGTACCACATCAATTCATCGTAACAAATTCGTCGCACGACAATTGATCGCAAACAACTGATCGCAGCATGAATTGGTTCCAACGACAACAAACTGATCGCTGACGAAAATTAATAGATGAATGATGGGATTTTTATGAGATTTTTATTAAGAGGGAACAGAGGGAACATAAAATGAAATACTAATTTCTCAAAAATTTCATTAATTTTAAACGTGTGTTCAAATCGTAACAAAATTAATGTACCACATTGTGCATACTTTTATTATTTAATGCGGAAGTTAAAATCACAATAATCTTACAATAAAAATGTAATAAAACAAATAGGACAATAACTATATTAAGTTTGGAAATAAATGTTGAAAATGTACTTCTTTGGTCTTTTATCAATTATATCTTCAAACGATCATTAGAGATTTGTTCTTTTTATTAAATTCGATTTTGATACCAACAAATTCATATTTAGTTAAAAAGTGATAATAACTCAATATGATTTTTTTGCTACGAAATATAATAAATTTTATTTTAAATGACATTGTGTTAATAGAAAAACCTTCATCAAAATGGCCTGGTATTTTTTCAACAAACCTGTTACTTAACTAATAAGCAGGCTTCGACATCACGGACGTGATGCTCATTGCCGTCCGATTTCCAGCATAATGACCACGTTTTCTGCTACAACGTCGGGAATTCCTAATAATAATTACTATTTTTTCTAGGTTTTCCATAATTATACGTGTTCCCTTAGATGTTAAAATGGCTTTAAAAATTAAAAATAACTGTTCGATATCACAATTTTCATGATGATCTATCTTGATCATATAAACACTGAACTGAATAAAATGCCACTGACTTTGAGACTGTAGAGTCGCACAGCCAAATTTATCGCTTGACCGCGCGCCGTCGTATTTAATAATATTTGTCTGATTGATTCCCCATGACTTCGGCTTTGCTTAACTCTGTCAACAACAAATAAACGTTTTTAATTAGATGTTTATGTATTACCTCTGTTTTACATTTATCGTGTAAGTTAAGACTGAGAATGCAAAAAATGTAATTTTATGCGATAAATTTACGTGCGATAAGTTTTCGCTGCGATGAATTGACGGTACGATTAGTTATCGTACGCGACCAATTGTCGTAGATTGGTGATCACTTTAAAATTTGTGCGTGGAAAGAGTAGATATGTTGCGCTATTACCTAATTCGATAATGATGAGTGTTCGGATGAGAGGACCATCACAGTCAAAGTCCAATATAAAATTATGTACACAATAAATGGCAAGGCATACCGGAAGTTTCATTCCTGTGCACAGTAGGTAGCTCCGTAAGAAATACCTGGAAAGTGATTATTTAAAATGTGGACGCATGAGAAAATACACAATGACATTTACGGGAGAAGCAGGACTTACGTAGAACTAGTACATACGTTCGTATAAGTTTTCTCTGCTTTAACAACGAATTTGGAGCAGTTATTTTAAACAAAATATTATACTCTTGTTAATTAGCAGTATTGTCTTTGTTTGTCAACTTAGGAGTTAATATTTGAACAGAAAAGCGCCTAGTTTTAATTTACCTTTCTTTTAGAAGTGAAAATTTTCAAACGAGATCTCTAAGAGAATGTTGTAAAATTAAATCACAGTGTAATACCGTCATTTCTTATCATCGAAAACCACTATACAAATAAAAAATTACCAGACAGAATCGACACGCTTCAATGCCTGCGAAATTCTCACCTGTGCTGTGACGTGAGTCGTAATAGCCGCACTGCTGAATGACATGATTGCCTCTAACTCGCAGCTGTTACGTGTTACGTCGCGTTTCACATCCAGCTCATTGCTATAACATTCTGTGTTTCGCTATAAAATTAACAAATAATATTTAAAAATATGTATTTTTTTGCGGATGCTGTAAACAATTAACATTTAAATTTTGTCACATACATGTATCTACTAAAAATTGTCAAAAATATTAAAACAGTGATTTCGTTTTTAATTATTAATTAACTTCTCTTCACGGTCAAAAATTAATTTGAGTCCCAAACTCAAATTCTAAACCTCAACTACTTTTTTTTTCTCCTAGACAAACGTTTACACATAGTGTAATAATGTAACATGTAACGAAAGCAACGAAACGCTATTGGGTAATTGAGGAAATAAAGAACTAAATTAACTAGAAGTTTAGTAATTTTAAGTGATGCGGAAAATCTTTTGCTTTACGCAGGCTTACGGAATAAACAAATTATATTTCGAAGTAAGAACAATTTTAAATTAACATGGTTCACTGTGTTTTGATTGTTGTGAGCCTCGGCTACAACAAAGGGTTCTTTCAATTTATCAGAAGACACTTTTATTCACCAGGTAATTTTACTCACGTGGGGAAGTTTACTAATTTAAACCAGATCTTTTCACTTAAATACTTCTTTATTCAAGCCAGATCTACAAGCTCTTGATTATGTCGCGATTACAAATCCTACCACTGCACTGTTAATGATTATCCACGTTTAATATTAATAATAATAATCTCTGCGTTCACACTACTAACACTTTTATGATAGTTTTAAAGAAAGAAAGCACAATACTTGACTTGATCTCTGACAACAGTCACATGAGTTACGACGAATTACTAGCTATCAAATATAAATATACTGAATACAAACATTAAATACAAACAGTGGAAACTTGTGAACTCGACTCATTAACTTTTGAGATTATAACTTAACAATAAAAGACTGATTATTACAAAGGTAAGCAAAAAATGAGGGTCCGTAACATGATTTTTTGTCATAACTGTCCAAATAAAAAAAAAAAACTAAATCAGATATTTTCTCAGGTATGTTACATATTTATCAGTTGCAGTGACGCAGTTGATTTTGTTGTTGTTCTGGTAACCATAATTTCTATTGTAGTTAGTAATCAAACTTTAGACACAAAACTATACATCTGTTCCAGTTTTCGTATAATTATCGTATATTTTCGTAGATTTTGAAAAAGTAAATTAAACTTTAACCCTGTTTTTTTACCACTAGGTATCAGACATGATAATCAAAAGCAAGTGTCTAGTCACATAGTTTGCAAGATTAGCGACAATCACCATCGATTTCTGAAAGGTAAGTTTACATCCACTAATCTATGTGAATACATCCAATAACTTTGAAATGCTTTAACTTCTAAGAAAGAAGTTGATATTATTTATAAATATTTAAATAAAGCACTTATTGATTGTGGTCAATCATACGATCCTTCTTGATAAGTTAGGAGATTTTGGTTTATGTAACAACTTGATAAATTTACTTAGGTCTTTATTGCTTAATCGCAAACAAGTTGTTGAATATCGTGGTCATAGTTTACCCACTTACTTAACTAATAATGGTGTAACGGGTGTTTCCAATTTAGCACCTATTCTGTTTATGATGTATTTTAATAATGTTTTTCTGGAATTTTGTTGCCCTGTTTTCGTTTATGTTCATGATTTAAAGGGTTGTACTTGTAAGTATAAGCCATGGAACCTCGCGGCCTATTCGCGCTAATATAATAACTGCCAGCATTTGAAGACGTTTGTAATTTTTTATAAGCTGATTTAGACAACTTTAGATTGTGGTGTGGAGAAAAAATATACAGAATTTGATGCAAGTTAATCACTTCTTTAATGTTTTCAACTATAGAATATCAGTATAACTTAAATGGCGATGAAATTAATAGATTTGTCCTTCATAGTGTTGGCGTAGTGTAGCGACTCCTACTCGGGGTTTGAGTAAAAAAAAAGTCTCAATGGCGGGACTCCAGAACAACCTCGAAGGCGACGTTCGCGAATTCTCTAGAAAAATGCCTCGCGGAACGACAAGTGGAGTCCAGTGAATGGAATCTAGTCAAAGCCATTCCAGTCGAGTCGAAATTATTCTATATAATCATCGTGTAAATTAGTATTACTGAGAAATAAACTGTTGAGTTTTACCCACGCCCATTTTAATTTATTTTAATTACTGTACCTAGGATACCTATATGTATATACTTTCTCAGACCCTCCGAGATTTGTGAAAATTCCATTCTGACTAGTTAATATAATCAATCACACAACAAATCAGTTATTAGTCGCTTTTGAAAATATTTTATGTAATGCTCCTGACTACTGCAGAACGGTCTTTACGAAATTGCCCTAGAAATACTTATTTATCAACATTTTCAAACTCTCAGAAGTAAACATAATTGAATAGATAAATACTTAATAATAGTTTATTAAAAAATATTTGTTATTTAAAAGTGATATTTTGTTGCATAAAGTTCGTTGTTACGAATGAATTCTTCGTTTATTGTGGAACATAACATCTAATGGCAGAAGGTAAATGTTTTCAAGAAGCATCATTACACTGCTAACAAAACTCTTCACCCAACATGCATATATTACGATGTCACAAGGCAAATATTTGCTTTAATAGTAACAACGTAGGTAGCGCAGTGTTTGTGTAACCGTCCACTACCACACGTGTATTTTACCTCGTAGCTGTCATTGATTACGTTAATTACGGGATCATTATGTCCAAACTCTCGAATATCAAGATCACCCAAAAAAATAATATTTGTTCTCCAAACTACATCTTATTCACTTCTTTTTAACCTCCCAACTCTTGATTAATATTTCAACTTGAGCTCTTCGACTCTTCGACAATGACAAAACATGTTTCGTTGGCAGTAATTTCTCACTTACCGCAGTGCTTGAAGCTCAAACGAGATTCTTTGAAATATTTCTACTTTGTCGTGTAAGCATGTGTGTGTGAGCACACCTACAGAACAGGGTGTTATAGAGGGCGCGCATGTCAACGGGGCCGTCTAGCCTACAGGATCGCAGTTATCCTGCCGTCGCGACGCCGGACGTCTCGTTACGCTTCGATGTTGCCGTCATGCTGAAACGTTCCGATATATACAGAGTGACCCAAGTATGACATTGGCGTTTTTGTAGAATTATTCGGCAAGTTCGAATAGGTTTTTGTGAGCGTGTAAAAGATGTGAAAAGTTATTAAAACTTGTTATTAGCAAAGTGGATTCTGTACTTTTTAAAATGTCTGCTCTCTCTTACTTGCTTCTAGCTCTTCTTCTCGTACACACTTCAGGTAAAGTTATAAAAAAATTTTCACTGTGGTAGCACGACCTCTGTTTTGAGACGTTTTCTGTCATTCAGACAAGGACATAAACTTTGCGCGTTATTTAAATTAACGGTTTAACTATTATCATATGCGTTGAAATCTTTGGAAATAGTGAATTTGGAATTGGTTATGCGATTCTAATATTGATGTGAATAATGTTTGCAGCTTGTTAGTAAATGTTATGTAAATAATAATTGTCGACGTCATACGGTTATTAGGCTGTAGCGTGATCGGAATGTAAAAGTATCTGTTATTGCCATAAACTATTTGGGTAACCACTTTTGTGGCAATTATTGTTACAATTAATTTCTTTGTATAGGTAAATACCTATACATATAAAACACTTGTTCAAAAATTCGAAATAAATATTTAAATAGTTGTGAACCAACCATTACATTTTCAGAAAGGAAGTGTAATGGTTTTTATGATTGCGGCAGCTTGCAAAATTAAAAAAAATATATATATTTTTGCGTGTAAAGAAAACAGAGGATTTAATACTATATAACATAGATAAACATAAAAGGTAATATAAGGAGTAGAGCAAAAATGATTTTATTTGTTGTTACGTAATTGCCAGATTATCTTCGTAGTATGGTTTTACTTTCGAATTGTGCACTAATAAAATTATTTTCATATGAATATTGTATCGTTTTTCATATGATTTTATAAGTAAATACATACAAGCAAATAGATATTCTATCATAATTATACACAAACGGAAATTGTCTAATTAGGGTGTAATTATTTGTTCCAATATTTTTAATCTATGACTGAATATTAAGTTTTATTTAGTTTTCGTTTAACTGGGATAGACTCCTTAAAATAATTTTCAGAATAATTGACTCGCAAATGTGAATAACCACTAAAAGAAAAGCATAAAATTCAAGTAATGTGGGTAGTGTGTGCTCTTTTATAAAACTGGTGTTTAAAAATAACTCAATAGAAATAATTTTAACACAAATAACACACTGCGCAGACTGCACATAAGTATACAGATATGACGAAAAACAACTACAGACATGTTGTTCGCAGTGTTAGAGTGGTTATTTGTTGTATTAGAATTATAGAGTAGGTTGCATAAACTGTCTATTTACAAATAAATAGTTTGTATTACGTCAAATTATCAAACTATGTATATATTGTGTTTGACAGAAAGAATTCCAGGCTCATAGATGTAAAAACTTGTGGTAAAAATTAAATTAATTTTTTTGTTAAGACGGTTGTAATGAATTTTTTCTACTCCCACATAGTAATCCATGAATTACGAACTGTCTAGCCTCATAGTAAAACCATAGTTACACCCACTGGCATGTAATGAATGAACAGGCACGTAATATATATATATTACGTGCCTGTTTGGGTAGTTTCCATAGCAACTATAAATATTTGCTTTCCCAAAAAAAATTCTTCTGAAAGTGATTCTTCATTATAGATCGTAGAAAAAGTATATGACACAACTCTGGTGGTAAGCTAATTACGAACTCATATTACATCACTCGCTCGCTACGCTCGCTCGTGTGTAAACTTCGTTCGTAATTAGCTTCTTACCACCCTCGATATGTAATATACTATATTAACATAATTGTTTGCGTAAACAAATGGAGTTACATCATGGCAAAATTTTGGTCAGCAATTTTGACAGTTTTTGCAACTTTTGTTTCTGTACAGAAGTATTTAACTTTAAAAATTAAATTTAAACAATAATTTTTCAAAATTGGTTCGTAGTATATTCAAAACGATTTAAATTGACTACACATAATTTTTTACTTAAATAAGACAAGCAGGGGCCGCGGCTTTTTCTGTTGAGCGCAAAGTATATTGAGACAAAAATGTATATTATTTTATGCTGTTATAATTCGTTGAAATGGTCGGTTTATTGCCATTAAACCTACTGATAAAAATGTTATACTTAATTTACAAGTTTAATGAGAAGTGGAGTATCTATTTTCAACTAGAATTTAGTCTAACTGGGCCTGCTTAAGTAGCAATAGATCTTGCAGGTAATTCAACTAATTTGTAAAATAATTACTCAAATCTTCTAGATAATTTTATTATCAAATTTTGAAATGTAGCTCTCAGAAATTATTATTGTAAACTCATTATTAGTAGACTTTGTTAAGCATGTATCATAATGACATCATAACACTGCATGTTTTTTCAGTGTATTTCTTACATAAACAACAAAATAATATATAAAAACTATTTCACGCTAATTTGTGACAATAGTTACAATATCCATTACGACTATAAAGAAGCATGAGGAATTTACCTAATCCAAAGTTCCCTTGGCTGTAAAAAATTTTTGAGATTCACAAAAAATACGGCTCTCGCCATTTTAATCAGCGTTTTTGATTCTCTGTGTTCTAAAATCTCGTACGTTACTTTGAAAAATGTTTCCTAATTTGCGGCAAATTCTCAACTTCATTATTCAGATGATAGTATATAAATAATAATTTTAATAATAGCACTAGCATGTAGCAAATGCCCTTCTATGGAGTAATTTTAAAATACAGCCTATTTATCATCGACAACAGTTAATCAATGTATAAATTTAGCTTTCAACTTTTATATTGCTAAAGTATTGGTGTTTTCACCTAAATACAAACACATGTCGATAAGAATTTAGTTAGAGTATAATGATACTAATCTGTCTATATTAAGTATCTTCACCAAACTAATACTTCTTATAAAAAACAGTCACAGTAAACAGGAAAATTTGAAGTGGCTGACTTTTAATTCAAAAACAAGTTTATACACAAATATTTTATTGAACAAATTAAAAATGGGTCACCCGATTTTCTCGAAAATGTCAGAATATGCACGTTTTTACTTAATAATGTTTAAATAAGAATAATAATAATAACAATATTCAGAACATTTAGTTCCAGTTTACTTAATTATTAATTTTAGTCCTCTGTTTTGATGCGACAATCTTGTTCAAATCAAACTAATTTCTACGTGACATGCTTCCGATGTATAAATATAACTTTTTAAATTATTTTTATTGAGCCTAAGCTAAGAAATTGTAGTAAAGGAGCTCATTGGGCGACTTGGTACTTTCATATTGTCTCGAAGTTTCATAACCCCTAGACAGGGCCGCACCTAGGAGTAGGCCAGGGATGCTGAATCTCCTCTACGCCTAGACAAGTTATAATTAACCAGATGTAATTACAACATCGAAAATCAAAATAAAATGCAAAATTTTATTTAATACGCTGAAGTCGAAACAATAAAAATTCTGCATCAGCGGCATTGTGATCGGTTTATAACAATTTGTAGAAAATGTCTTTAAGTTCAGTTTTTCTGTTTCACAAATGATTTTCAGTTTTATTGATCATAAATCAATATTCACTCCATTTTCCCGAAAGTTTGGGGATAGAATAATTTTATTATTAGTACTACACTGCATCTATCCAAATTGATACACGTGTTTTTGCAAAAATGTTGGTGATGTCATCTCAAAATTTTGTAATGGAAAAACTCACTTGCAACAAACGCGTAGCATGTTTCTTTACCTTTACATGAACATTATATACATATGTTTATTTTAACTTATATTGGTTGCCATAAATAAAAAAAATCCCAAAATCAAATATTTTAATTTTTCGAAACAGCTGCATTTGGTTACTGCATTTTATGGGCGAGGGAAGAAGACCAATTTTTTTAAAGAAGGAATTATCTAATATGAAAAGCATCATCTATGATGTCTATTAATACTACCGTCTAGCTAATTTCGATTAAATCTCAATTAAAAACGTTTTTGTAATCAAACAATTTTGAATTCGTCACACGTTACAGTATAACAAAATAACACATATTTATACGAAAACTGAAAAAACCAAAAATGCACTTGCGGTATAAAGTTTTTGTAGAGACCGTGTGTGGCTATTAATTAAAGAGCAATTTCATGCAAAAAATATTTCAGATAATTGAATCATAAAATTTGTCAACACATCCCTGTCCATTTGAGGCAACAAACAGAAATCAAAAATCTGAAACGATATAAAATTTTCTTTATTTATTTCAACCCAATTTTATAACGTCATAAAAATGTTATAACTCTATCCGAGAAACTGAAATATTAGTTTCTGGTTCCATAAACAAGTTTAATGCACTTCCAGAGTTGGCGCAAAATTTGTGGTAATTTTCCACATGATTATTGAAAACCCATGAATTATAACAATGAGCAATACATTAACAGCGGTTGCAATTAATTGCTATTTGTTTATGAGGTAACAAAACATCTGATACTTCAGCTGATTTATTGGTAATAATAAATATAGATTCCCATGCTCACATAAGGACTAACTATATCAGATCATCTTTAGTTTCCCAAAGCATCATGCGCCACTTCTAGAAGAGTTAACGCTTCTCCCCGTTCTCGTCATACAGTTAATGTATGTAATCTCCTATTAATTTACGCAACAACATCCTAAAGATTTTAACTAGAAATAAACAAGTGAAATTTATTTCTTGAAAGCAAAAGTACAAAGTTGAACCCTTTATTAAGCTCAGATGTTCCGAATGTTCTTCCGACAGCAAATGTAAGCAACTGAGATAAGATTTCTTTTTATATTTCATTTAAATTCAGGCCTTTTTAAAAATATTTTAATCGTGCACAGAAGAACCTGTTTACACTTTATTGTCTTAAGACTTTAATGTTGATGGGAGTTTTTTCATGTTATCCAAGAGCTTTTACCTTCTGACAATTTTATCTGCTAAAAACGTGAATAATTAAATTGCGATTCGCTTAAAAAACTTGAATTTACATTTTAAATATGTGCTTTGAGAAAGCTGCTGCATATTAAAGGGCAATTATTACTTTTTAATTAGGAGTGCGCCAGATGATTTAAGATGGAGCTCACCTTTATTAATGTGCGAAGCAGCAGGTTGTTGGATTATTTTTTTACTTAGAAAGCTACGTTACGACCTATAAAGCATAAATAAAGCAAATTAAAAAGTGTACTGTAAAAAGTCATATAATGGTATTATATAAGTGGGCTTTTAGAAATGCCAGATATGCGTAAAACGACATTTTGCTTAGAAAAACTTACATGTGATGGTATTAAATTTATAACACGAACATGGTTTTCTGACCCATTAAAACTACTAAATCTCAAAAAATAGAGGTGACAAGAAAATGTAGATACTTGAAAATTATGCTTAAAAACGATTTCAACAGAAGAGTTGTTTTTCAATACTAAATATGCTGTTGTATTAAAAACTTACTGTGAAGTACACAGTAATTTTAAACAAAACTACCAAAGGTTGAGATTACTTATTGTACCGCTTAGGTATTATTATTATTATTACTTTAATAATCACTCTTCTCGCGTTTTATATCATAAAACAAGTGATAAAAAGCCTCTAGTTCCTTGTTGATTATCTTTTTTTTGGGAGCGTAGGTCCCAGAGAAACACTAAATGTGAGCAGATTCGTTGTCATCTCTCACATCTCTCGTTTGGATTTCCGTGTTTCTTTCAGTTGTGTGGTGTGTGTTTCATTATAACCTCACTTTTTTTGACATATCGTGTTGATGTAAATGCCGACATACGTTTTAATGGCAACATACAATCAACAAATAACTATACCGTAGACTTTTTTTTATTGCTCATTATTAAACTCGGGTATAGTACAACAGGAATTTTACGCAACTGGTTTAAATTAACACAAACATTTTGAGAATAAAGCACTAAAAACTGAACGCGAAACAATCAAATAAATCAGCAATATGTTTCATTTAAACCTGACATTGTTGCATTCGTTCACATTGACATGTTTACATCATTGATGTCGGTTATTACAGTAACAATATCCTCCACTGTTATCAAGAAAGAACTTAATTAATAATTATTTACTTTAATTTCAACCTTAAATTTTAGTTATAATGTCTAAGATGATCACTAGGACTTCTATATTTTGTTTAAACGTCTTTCTTACGATTTATTTTTAAATTAATGATGCAATAATTGCAGCTAATAATTATTTCACAGTTAAACCGTACTTTTTTACTAGAGGACTTTTTTCAATCATATGGTACTTGCTCTATAAAATAAAATAAATATTAATTATATACGAGTACATTTATGCTAAATTTTAAAATAGGTGTGATGAATTTAAATTTGTATTCCATATATCCCAATGAAGACAACTTGAAAACTATTGTATCTGTCATTCTTTAGTGCAAAATTAGTGGTTGTGTAAAATAGATATACTTATACAACTGTAGAAAACGTATAGCTTTAAATAAGAATTGTTGTAACAGTTAATTTTTGAATAAACTTGCAAAACACAAGTTTCCGTTTTACGATAAATCATTTAGTTAATGTTTTATTTTCTGTAAAACCACAGCGTGTTTCAAATTATTAAGGTTGAGTGAAGCTGACACTTTTAAAAAATTGACCCATTAAAAAAGTTTATTGTAGCAATTATACCCTGAAACAATAATAGGTACTAACATCTCAGAGTGAACTATGATTTAGGGCGGATGGTTGTGTAAGACACAATATTTATGTAGGTTGTGTTGTGCATTTGTGCCGTTCGTGTCCGGAATTCAGTAGCTATTAATGATTACCACAATTCCCGGAGAGCTCCTTAGTTAGTACAGGGGTCCGGGATCAGACCACTTCCGACTGTTGGTCTAAGTGGTCCTTCCACTGTGTTTCTGGGTTGCTTGACCAGTCAGTCCTGCACTCGTATTCCTTCCTCAGTCACGACTTCGTGTCAACGGTTCTTGCTTTTAAACTTAAGTGAGGTCGTTCACAAGAATGTAATTTGATACGGAAACTTGTATTACAGAGCTACTTTGCTCGACTTATTACACATGAGCTCACTCCAGAGAGTACTGCTTAGAATTATGTTATGTCAAAGTTACTCCAGTCTTTATTTATTCACAGCTGAAGAAGACTTCCAGGACTACAAATTGCAAGATCTGAAGTATATACTTTCATTAACTTTGTATGGCTTCTGCTTTACAACAACCTCTTGCGTCAATAGGTGGTCATAACTAAATTACACTTGAAGTCGGAGATACTTCCCGAGCTTTTCAAAACATAGTTTAGCACTTAATTTTAGTACAGAAAATATTTAATCTTGTTTTCATAGTGGCCGTCAACCCCTAAGAATTTGCAAAATACTTTTATTTGAATTTTGTTACATAATCAACTTCTCTAAAAAATACTATGCACATTAGCAAAATTTTAGTTCAAAGTTCCTGTGCTTATTTTACTTTTCGTTTTACACATATAAAATCAATGAGGTTTTTGGTGCCAAATATCAGCAGGTAACAACGACCCCGTGAGTAAAAATTTATAAATAACAAACGTCTTGCATTATTATTGCTGCTACGTATGTCCGTATTCCAATTTTTAACATTATCTATTTATTTGTAGTGTTATATTTTTTGAGTTACACTGAAACGTTTATTACTTGTACTCAATCGTACTAATACTGCAAGTTCATTTACTCAAATATTTTGCCTTTTATCAGTTACATTTTTATTTCGCAAACGTAGGTGCAAATACTAAGAGAGTAATTGTACGTTAAATTTGAAATTTAAGTACGCTTAGTGCTCATTTACAATGGGCATAAAGCATAAGAATGCCCTAACCATTAATACATAAAAATTTATGTTTAGTGCTCTATGCTTGTATTCGTTCACAATGAGCATAATGCTTAGGGCATCCTTATGCTTTATGCCCATTGGGAATGAGCACTTACGTACAATCACTTTAAACAAAATGTCGTCTAAAAATTTTCATGTTCAAAACACTCACCACGCTTTTTAATTTTTACTTGCTGCTACGATTAACATTTGTACATTAAAAATAAAAATAATTTCTTTTATAAGAAAGTAGGTAAGTTCAGAAGCTCATATCTACTAAATTGTATTTATTTTCTCTTTGGTTAATTTCCCTAAGCGCGTAATATGTGTAGTTATATATTAATAAATGTTCGAATATCAATTTGTCTTTATTTTTACAACATTATGAAATATATGTAATATATTACATATAATATGATGCAAATGTTGCTCATAATGTTGATTTATTATTTTATTTGTCGAGAAATATAAAGAAAATATAATTAATGGACATGTATTTAGAAATTAATTTGGAATTATTCTCAGTATTATAACTTTCCATACTTCTTACGTGTTAATCTAGAAAATTAATAGTCAATATTCATTTTAAGACGTTTGCGTTTTCCTCAAATACATTTTGACTTGGTAAGTGCCTCATTCAAAAAGATCATTCTCATGTTTTAATGCACTGTCTAGTTATACAAAATAATTGTTAGAAAAACTTAGCCCCAGTTATTTTATGTGCTTCATTTCCCAACTATGAAACCCCAAATTTACCTGCAGAATCCATTTGGTTTCGACAAGATGGAGCACCACCTGGAAGCTGGTTAGAATAAAAGGGCAGTTAAGTAGCCAGCTAGGTCACCCGATTTAATCCTACTTAAATTTTTTTTCTGAGGTTATGTAAAAAATCGAGTTTATGTTAATAGACCACAACGCATCGAAGAACTAGAAGAAAGAATGTTAAATGTGATTGCTGATATTCCCCCTAATATACTAGCAAATTCGTATGAAAACTTTGTCCAACGTATTTACTATTGCTAGGAAGTAAATGGAGAACATTTCGAATATATCTTGTAAAATATAATTTTTTATTTAAATTTTTCAAAAAACTTTCATAACAATGTATTCACTATTTCCAATCATTAAATCGGAGTAGGTAGTGTTATTTCTAGAATATTTTGTAAATTAGTATTTTGAAATAGCATTTAAATCAATCTGTTACGTTGGCACCTTTATTTCAGTTTATGTACCCTCAGTTTTATCATTTTTACGATGATTGGGCACCAGTATAAATTTTTAATTAAGTGTTTTATGCCAGGACCATGCCAGGTGACAGTATTTTTAAGGCTAGCTACCTTTTTCTGATGTCCAGTATTTTTATTTTGACAATTTATGTTACCATGTTGGGAAAAATAAAACAATGCATGCGTTACATTTCTGAATTCAGAAAAAAATGCACTATTTAAAAAAACGGAAAATTTGACTACTAGCGCTATTAAACAAAAATCAAGTTAGCCCTGCATCTAAAAAGCAAATGAAGTATAAAATTTGAAAAAATTGGTTGAAAGTTGTTTCAACAGAACTTCCCTCGCACCTAAAGTACAATGAAACGCGAATTTATTTTTGATGAGAACGTATATAAGTTGAACTAAGGATATGCATTAGGGTGATTCAAAACAAAAAAATATTTTTTTTTTTTTCGTGCAAAGAGGTTCAAAAGTTTCTTTTCAACGTAAAAAAATACCAGTTAAAATTTGAGCTCTTAATATTAATATTAAGACCGTCCGCATCGCGTTTTTCTATTTCCCATAAGAATAACATGGGAAAATTTTTGTTTGCACCTTCTGATTTTTATTGCTAGCCCGTCGTGTGTCGTGAAACAAATTCAATCACATATTTTTATAGAGAATTGAACGCTCTACAAAAAGTGTCTCCTATGATTTTGCGAGAAACCTGATAGTTGAAGAGTTATTTTAGGCTAAAGTTAAATTTATCGCAAATTTTGACGTTTTTGATGCATTACAATAAATTTGATGGTCTTATTGGAATAAATCACCACAAAAATTTATACACATTTTAAATTTAGTTTTTTAAACAGTAATTGTTTATAATTTTATGCTATAATAAGGCCAGTAACACTCTTTCCGAACATTTTCAGCATCAGTGGGTTAAAAAATCATAGTTTATTTAACCTAAAGACAAATATTTTTCTTCAGTAATTTAAAATACTTACGAAGGAATAAATCAAATGACGATTGGTATTGTATGAATAAAAAATTTATTTACTTTACTTTTAAATCAGGCTTTTAAATCGTTTGAAAATTACTTAGCAATCCAATGTAATTTAAATTTTTGTTATTATTGAAGATTTTTTTTTAAACAATCTGGATAACGTTGCCGATGTTCTCGAACTACTTGTAATAAATACTGTAGTTGGTCTTCATCCTTAGTGAGATAATTGTTATATTCTCCAATTAACGCAATTCCTCTTTCAGCTACGTCATTCGTTACTTTTAACGTTTTAAAAAATTCAGTACATTCGATATAACTATCGTCATCAGAAATAAATTTTTGTGGTGATTTATTCCAATAAGACCATCAAATTTATTGTAATGCATCAAAAACGTCAAAATTTGCGATAAATTTAACTTTAGCCTAAAATAACTCTTCAACTATCAGGTTTCTCGCAAAATCATAGGAGACACTTTTTGTAGAGCGTTCAATTCTCTATAAAAATATGTGATTGAATTTGTTTCACGACACACGACGGGCTAGCAATAAAAATCAGAAGGTGCAAACAAAAATTTTCCCATGTTATTCTTATGGGAAATAGAAAAACGCGATGCGGACGGTCTTAATATTAATATTAAGAGCTCAAATTTTAACTGGTATTTTCTTACGTTGAAAAGAAACTTTTGAACCTCTTTGCACGAAAAACAAAAATTATTTTTTTTTTTTTAATCACCCTAATATGCATATAATCTTAAAGTGATGACGTCATCATTTTAGTAAAACTAAAAATAACAGCCGTTCCTGATTTAACCAATAAGATAAATTAACTCATTCGTTCATTTTTTTGAGCCACCTGTTTAAGCAAATCTCAAAAATATTAATGTAATGATAAATCACAAATAAAAACTCATCGTATTTTGCACAATTTAGATACAATTTATTCGGCAAAATTTTTAAATATCGTCATAAATTTTTTGTGGGGAATAAATAAATATATTTTGATTAACAATTTACCGTGCTTACAATAACTTTAAAATGTCTTCAAGATTTCAAAGTATTCAGTTTTGCAATTTCTGATTTATTTAATAAAATAAATTAACCCATTCATTAATTTTTTTGAGTCACCCTGTATAAACAAATCTACAAAATATGATGGCAGTGATAAATCACAAATTTCAATTGATCATATTTTACACATTTTAGATAGGATTTATTAGGCAAAATTTTAAGATGACGTAATCAATTTTTTGGGGTTGATGAACAGATAGATTTTGATTGATAACTTCAAAACGTTTGGACGATTTCAAAGCATTCGGTTTGGCAGTTCCAGTAGTTTCGGAGATTATCTGTGTAATAAAAATCCGACAGTCGGTAGACACACAGACAGATAGACAGACAGACGGAATCTTATTATATTATATTTGACTTATTTCTTCGTACTCTAGGGGTCATGAAAAGTCGAGAAAACGTAAAAGTAGAGATCGGCCGACGGTCTCGATTATAATACATACTTCCGAGCGTAAGCGATTGCAGAAAAACGAACTTGAGTATTCCTAGAAACAGCCCAAATTTCAAAAAAATTCAACAAATCTTTCTCGGGATATTCAGGCACTCCCAACGTTTTAGCGACCATGTATACACATACAATGCTAAAAAAATGGCGCACCAACTCAATGGTACATTATTAACTTCACAAGTCTATGTTCGAGAAACATCAAATTAGCCACACTTGTCCGATTCATCCTGAACAATTTTTAATTTTTTTGTCATATCAGAAAATGAAGAAAACTGTGGATGAAAACAAGGTACGTCCAAAACTATTCCGAATAATGAAAGTCTAATTGATTTCATGTATCCAACACTAAGTGGTGAATCAGAATATGGTGAAATATTGAAAATAAAAGTTAAATTTTGAAGGGTTATATTTTCTACATTTGGACCCAAGAATTTTTTAAATTATTTTTTCTCTGTTGTATAAACAATCCTCAACAATTTGTCATAGATTTGGTAGGGTATTTGTTCAGCACCGTGTGTATGCATGAACTGTATGTCGTGACCTCCAAAGCAGATTTTAATAAGGAAAAATAGGTCTGAATAAATTTATATCAACATTTTAACTAATCATGTTATCCACTTTGAAGAAGGGAGTTTAATCAAGATTTAAAAAAGATTTAAAATATTATTTTCAGTTTTCATTAAATCGATAAACCTATTTTATTTATGTTTTTTTTTTATTAATATAAAATTTCATGCGCGTCCATTTATATTGTCCACAAACATCACACCCTATGTTCTAAATAAATAAAGTTTTTTATTGAAATAATGAATTTAGAATCAGTTTATATTTAAACAAACACAAAACAATGAATATAATTATAAATTCAGGCAACTCCGAATATCAAATGGTCAGTAGATCCGCTTCCCAATAAATTAGGTACTTATCCTCTGTTGGGGTGAAAAAGTTCTGGAAAATATTTCACGGATTTTAGTACATAAGAGAGAACTCTTATTCAAAATGAAATCGTGAGGATAACTCTTAATCTGCAAAAAATTAATAATTAAAGCTCCGAAGCTAATTCTTTAGAATTATTCTAGCATAAAATGTGCAAATATACAACGGGATTTAGAGCTTAACACGCGGGAATTTACAACTCGCGAAATACCGTAATGAAGTCGTATTATCCTAAATGTAATAAGTTAAACTTAACTACAATTTTAATTAAAACTAAGAATTATCAAGCTTGTTGCACGGATACGTTCTCCACTAAAGGAAAGAAAACTATTCACGGTCTCCCAACAATTACTGCTATCCTTCTTAATGTTGTATTTTAGAAGTTTAGATGCAGGTAAAGGAGGAAATGTAGTCGTTTCTGGAGACGATTTTAGGAAGCATTGTTATTCTTTTGAGTCAAAGAATGTGTTAAAGAATGGGTCTGTGTAATAGTCCCAAGGCTGGTAACAAAATGTCAGGACAAACATCTTCACGTATCTCAAGAATACGTGATTCAACTACACCTCCTTCGCAGATAAATAATTCTTTATCCAACTTTACACTAGCTCTACGGCTTTTATTTTACTTAGAAAATTACAAAACTTTAAAAGATCCTCTAGAGTGTTCAAAAAATCTAAACCAGAAACAGATTAACTCACGCTTTATGATGATATGGACTGACTTTCAAAATGAAATTTAATTTACACGCAAAATTTAATGTAATAATTTATAACAAGACGGATAAGTTTTGGGGGAAGATTTTAATGGAAAGTCTTTAGTAGAACCCGGCAGAAATTAGATTTTTACGAAGTTATAAAGTAATTTTTTCGTTATTTCTACAGCGTACGTGCCACAAATTTTACATCTGTTTTAACCTAAAATTGATCCCAAAAACTTTTCTAATAAATCTGGGATTATACGACACGGCAATGGCAGTTTAACGGCTATTAACTGAGAAGTAATGGATTGGTGTTAATAAAGTATCTTTCTATTTTCTAAAAACAACAAACTGAAAAATGATCCAACTGCATGGAGGAAGGCAAGATAAATGATTAAAGTATTATTTATTATTATACTTCAGCACGTTTAGCTTGTGACATATAAGTAATGTCCAAGAAATAATTTAACAGCGATGGACGTTCTATCTTTTGAGTGATGTGTTTTAGAAACGTAATTTAAATTAAATGATATATTTTCATAAGTATGAAATCTAATGTTTGTTTATTTCAAATTCAACAATGTAACCTAGATGGGTAAAGTTTTATAAAAAATTTACGACAAGAATAGCACATTTGAGTCCCACATCAATTTCGCCTAAGGGTTAGGCAGTTATAGGCTATTTTATTTTGCTGATGATAGTCACTAAGAAGTTTTTATATTTCTGAATGCTTGTTTTTCCCGATTTGAAAAGTTATTCAGTTTATTAAATGGTTAGTAAATTCTGCACAAAAACAACTTTTGTCCTGACGAAATCTTCTTAACAATTTAGTACAGAAAAGGGGGATTATATACAAAATCAATGGTGAAGTGCATCTGCTTTGTAACTGGTAGCTGCCAATGTTTTAATCATATGGTATAGGCTCTAGTATAAAAAATTGTTAAATAATAATTATTTTAAGGTTTTAGAGATCTAAATAATTAGAAAATTATAAAAACTAGGCTCTAATAAGGTATTATCGAACATTAATAATAACTAATGTAATACTACTTTATGTAATAATATAAAACTGGTTAAATATTTGAAAAAAATAAAGTTGCGTTTTGAAGTCCTTTATAGCAACGCAATTACCTTATGATATGTCTCAAGAACTGCGTAAAGGTTTTGAAACGTTTTAAAGCAGAGTAACATTATTTTGAGAACTAAAAATATTAATCAAACTGCCAAAAAATATATGTGGTACATTTATTCAATTTACTCCGAAACGCCTGAAGTTGTGAGGAGTTATGACTAGTGTTGCTTAATATAAGTATATGCAAAAAAATTGAAAAATCAGGGAAGTCCAAGCTAAATCAACGGTTTTTCTCTGGAAAACTGTATGTTCTCTTTTATTAAAAAAAAAAAATGGTCGAAGTTTATTTCGACAGAAATTCCCTCGCACCTGAAGTATTTTTGAAAAACTATAAATTTTGATGTTGCGAATTTTATTTTTTAGGGGAACCCTTATTAAGTTAAAACAAACATATGTTAAAATATGTCAAATAAAGTAAATGTATAGAAGCGTGTTACGCTTATAATAATTGAAATGATTTTTACTTTACAAAGTATTATTTTGTAATGACGTACGTTATCGATTTTTTTGGGAGAACAAACTTATATTTTGTTAAGAATTTACTATGCTTACACTAATTTTAAATTGTCTGCAAGATTTCAAAGCATTCGGTTTTGCAGATCCTGATTTATTCAATAAAATAAATTGATTCGTTCGTTCATTTTTTGAGTCACCCTCTATGAACAAATCTAAAAAATGGGTCGAAGGTTATTTCGACAGAATTTCCCTCGCCTCTGGAGTACAATAAAACAAACAAAGCTTTTTAGAAAAGTTGTAAAATTTGTTTATGTGAATTTTATTTTTGTTTTATGAGAATTCATATAAGTTAAAATAACGACAGGTAAGTAACGTTAAAATAAGTCTAAAGAAGTATGCTACGCGCACGTTTTCCCTTGACAAAATTTTGTGATGAGGTCATCAACATTTTTGCGAAGACGTGTATGTCACTTGGGATAGATGTGGTGTATTACTAATGATAACAGTATTGTATTCCAAAATTTTCGGAAAAGTGTAGTGGGCTGTCTCCGATTTCACTAAAATAAATTGACTCGTTAATTGTTATGATTATGATTCATGCTGTATAAGAAATTTTAAAACTTTTATTGCAGTGATAAAGCACAAATATAGACTTATCATGTTTTGCACATTTTGGATAGGATTTGTTCGGCAAAATTTTGAGTTGACGTCATCAGTTTTTTGAGAGGGATAAACAGATATATTTTGATTAAAAGTTTACCACGCTTACGATAAGTTTAAAACATCTGCAAGATTTTAAAACATTCGGCTGTGCAGTTCCTGATTTCAACAAATTTTCAATAATAGATATTTATTTTATTAGGAGTTTAAGTGATACTTTATGTGTCGAGTATGGACGATTAAACGCCGAGCGATAGCGAGGTGAATTAAGTCCATACGAGTCACATGAAGTCACTTAAACTCCGAATGAAATACAATATTTTATTTTCAAACGATTAATCTTCTTTTGAAATGATTATTTCCTATCTTCTTGCTTCATTAAGGAATTGCCTTGATTTCACTTACCATGGTTACTATGGTTGACTACCACTATGATTTTCACATATTTATACTCCGCCGGAGTATAAATGTTTTATTTATACGCCGGCGGAGTATAAGTAATACTTATACGCCGCTCAAAAACGGTGCATAGAAATGACACTTAAACCCCGGTAAGAGCGTCATGTAAGTGTCAGTTATATGACTTTTGAAAATAAAATAAATTGATTCTATGCAGTCATAATATTTTGTATATTTCAGAGAGGATTTATTAGACAAAATTTTGAAATGACGTCATCATATTTTGGATGGGCATAAATGAATAAATTTTGCTTAAGGATTTACCAGGATAACCTTAACATATTTACAAGATTTCAGAGCATTCGGTTTCGTAGTTTCAAAGTTAAATTGCAAAATATTGTTATACATCTTTGAATTTTTTTCCAAAATTCTGGAAATCTAGGACAAAAATTCGACTTGGATTCATACACCACAAGTGCATTAGTATTTTATTTTATGAAATTGAAAAACTTACTAATATAAATCTTGGAGATAACGTCATTCAATTGGTGGTGGGGATGATTAACAAAATTTTGGTTAGCATTTAACCATCTACATGATATTTCTAATATACATACACAATTTGACAACAATCGGTCCAGCAGTTTCGGAGATTATGTTTTAGATGATGTCGTCAGTTTTTTGGGGCGGATAAACAGATATTTTTTGTTTAAAAAATTGATTGAAAGTTGTTTCGACAGAAATTCCCTCGCTCCTGAAATACAATGATATTTTTTTTTATTCACCCTGCATACGCAAATCCAAAAAAATTTAATGGAATAATAACTCACAAGTACAGACTGATCATATTTTGTACATTTTAGATAGGATTTATTCAGCAAAATTTTGGGGTGACGTCATCAATTTTTGTAGGGGGGGGGATGAACAAATACTTTTTGATCAAAAATTTAGCATGCTTATGATAACTTTAAAACATCTCCAAGATTTCAAAGCATTCGGTTTTGTAGTTCCTGATTAAATCAATAAAATAAATTTACGCTTTCATTAATTTTTTTGAGTCACCCTGTATACGCAAATCGAAAAAATATGGATGGTGTGATAAATTACAAGTACAGACTCATTATATTTTGTACATTTTAGATAAGATTTATTCGGCAAACTGTTGAGTTGACGTCATAAATTTTTTGGGGCTGACAAGCAAATATATTTTGATTTAAAATTTATTATGCTTACCATAAATTTAAAACATCTGCAAGATTTCAAAGCATTGGGTTTAGCAGATGCAAAATTAAATTGCAAAATGTTGTTTTATAATTTTGTTTTTTTTGTTTTCAAAAATCTGGACGTTTCGGTTAAAAACTTTATTCGGAGTCATAAACTACATGTTTAGGACTATGTTATTTTATAGAATTTAAAACCCATTTGCTATGTACAATTTTGAAGTGACGTCATCGCATTACTGGTGGGGACGACTAGAGAAATTTTGGTTAGCGTTTTACCATCTACATGATATTCCTAATATAAATACAAAATTTGACAACAATCGGCCCAGTATTTTCGGAGATTATCTGTCTAATAAAAATCCGTGACGGCAGACAGACAGACGGACGGACAGACGGACAGGCAGACGGAAACGGGCGACCTATTTCTTCGTCCTGTTTGTAGGGGTCATAAAAGGTCCAGGTAAAATTAGAGAGTTGGCCGACGGACTCGAACAATACTTGCTTCGCTTACGCTCGGGAAGTAAAAATTATCATGCTTACAATTATTTCAAAACGTCTGCAAGGTTTCAAATAATACGGTTTTCTAGATTCAAAATTAAATTGCAAAATGTTTTTTTTTTTCAAAAATCTGTACTTCTCAGGTAAAAGCTCAACACGGATTCGTAAACTACACGTGTAGGAGTATGTTATTTGATACAATTTCCAACAGACAGACAGACAGATAGACAGGCAGACAGACGGAAACGGGAAACTTAATTTTTCGTACTCTAACTCATCGAGAAAATATGAAACCAGCCAGTCGTCCAGTGGACTCGATTGTACTTCTTCCTTACCTTACGCTCAAGAAAATCTGAATAATTATAATGGTTATAAGTTCTAAGGAAAAGGTTAATGAGAATATACATATATTAATATATAAAATATTTTATTTAAAAAATACTAAGTTATGTGCGATACTTCAAAAACAAAACGTTCAATCGAATACTTTTAAAGTATGCTACTCAAAAACCGTCCAATTAAGGTATAAGCAGACTTTACATAGGATATACTTATAAAGATTTTGAAATTATGTTTGATGAGAGAATTACCAAGCACACTTAAGACCAATGAATCTAAAATTTCACACTGATCTCTGTAGAAGTTTGTCTAATAAAATCGTCAGCAGGCGGAATATTACTTTTTTCATAATTTAGGGAAACATCAGGAAAACCTGCAATTATTGTCTTCGCCAGATGCTGGACATATGTACCTACACTGACGAAACCACTTTGCAGTGATTTTTCCGTAGTCTTTTATATTACATATATGTAAAGAGTGTCTACACTAAAAGCTAGATACAATCCGTTGAAAAGTGTAGGCTCTTTATACCTTGTTGGGTCCAATAAGTATAGTCCATTCCATTGGATTGTCTGGCGTAGTATGACATATATGTTTCACTTATTTCTTATATGCTAATTATGCTGAGCATTCATGTGCCTTAGTGAGACGTTGTGTGGCGACCTATGGGTTTTCACCATATAGAAATGTGGTACTTTGAAGCTATTAATTAATTCATTTATTTTATATTTAGTGTCAATTAATCTTAAAAACTATTCTACTACTTATTAAAGCTTTTGAAAGAGTGGAGCAGAAATATGTTTCGTTATCATAGCGCCATATTGCGTGAGAAATGGGCTCATTTAAGCAAGAAGTAGCGGAAATCTTAAAACAGAGCATCATAAAAGCATATAAAATACGGCCGTCGTAATTATCACTAGTACTTAGAGCCTCGAATTGTTTAATTAAAAACTAGAATTTATGTAACCCAAGTTGTGTTATTTTCTCGCGTTGCTGCTCATAAACAGTGAAACCGGCATACCGAAAATTTATGAAAGCAACTTTTTAGAAAAGTTTCTTCCGCATGACAGCATGCGGGAAAAGCATAAATGACTTTTTAATTTCTCCTCAAGTTCCGAGAAAGTATCGCTTGTTGCGCTTATGAAAACAACCGTAACGATTTTTAATATCTTTCTTCTGAAATGTCGGTCTTAAATAAATAAAGACGTCCAGCGAAGCGTAAAACTTGGGATGGCTCTATCGATTGGGCGATATTAAAATTTATAAATGCAGCTTGTAGAAAATGCAACAACTGAGGTGATGTATTTTTGTCACTATTATCTTACGAGGACTTTTTTCCATGGTGATATATTTTCTGAGAACGTCTGCATGCTGAAAATGTAAGCCGATAATTTATCTAGTGGGATTAAAATTTTACGTCTGCAGAACAGATTTCCGAGATAGCTTTATTTGGACATTTGGGTTAATATTATAAAATGCGCAACTGAAAAGACTTATTACTGTTTGTTTATACATCTATTCCGCTTTTTATGTGTGTACATGCAGTGAAACAATTAAATTTTGCTCATATATACAAAACTTTCGTTCTCGGGAATATATATGTGACTTTGGAGACAGTTATTACTGTATTGTATTCCGGAATAAGACATTTCTTTTGTAGTGTCTAGTAAACATTGCTGTGCTGATAAATGATTTCGTTTTTTTTTCGACGAAAGGAAATATTATCTTTATTTCATATAATAGGGCACTTAACTTTTTCATTTCCTTTCTCGTACAGGGTTTTAGTGATTCTAGGAGGTTTTACTTTAATCACAGTATGTCAAAGCGCTGACCACAACGATCGCAACTTGGAACAAGTTTTACTTTATGCCAGAGAAATATGGAATTGAAATACAGAAGTTGTAAGTTCTAAATCTTCCAAAAACAAAGTTGTTGCAGAATGTTTTAACCTAATTTGGATTATTTAAAAGTGTGACTAATGTTCAAACGTTATGAGTAAATCATTCTACAAGTAAACAAAACGCCAACTTCGAACCACTGTTTTGCACTTGTCTTCTCAATACGTCAATTAAGGGAATAGATTTCAGCCTTAGTGGGCAATGCAGTCTAGAATCCTGCTTAACAAAAAATTCAATAATGTGGCAATTTGAAATGAACTCAAACTGTCACAAGCAGACTAATTAGCTTTTGAAATAAATCACTTTTTAGAACAAGTTCAGGATAAACTGACAAAACCGGCAGCACGTTAAAGATTTCGCTTAAATAATGCATAGGAAACTTTTACATTAAATATTTTGTTAGCTTTTATAAGCTGCAATGAAAAGTACATTAAAATATTATGATAGCCATATAAATTTTATGAGCTCAGAAAGCCGACTCAGGTACTACAAAGTTTTGCTGGTATAGCAAAATTGTAGGTAAATGTTAAAAAAAGTAAATTGTTATTTCTGGTTTTAGGGTAGAAGAACGACGTTAGAATAATTTCTGAAAGCAATTAACTTTTATTACCTTCATTTCATAGCATTAAATAAAATCCACCAAGTACCTATGTAACGAAGGTCATAGATCATTTTAATTGGATCCTTTCTTGTAAAATGGCTTCTAAAATTCTTAATTAAGACGTTTTATTTTGATTTGCCTTTTTACTCACCCAATAAAACCTGAAATATCAAAGGGTGGAAGAAGTCGAGGAATTGGTTAAATTTCGAGCAATTCGGTCCTTATAAAACAAGTGATCTCAACTCATTTGTTTTTAAACTGTTCTACTTTATTTCATAAACTGAAAACTACGCGAAATCTTGTATACAGGGTTGCTAAAAGGTATAGATAGAGCTAAATATTTCTAGAACGGGTTATCACCACACATTAAAATTTGGTACACAGGTAAATGTATTTAAACTCTATCGTCTGAAATGTTGTTGAAATTTCCATCAACATTTGTTTTGAAGATACAAGGCCCATTTGATTTTTTTTTCAATGGCACAAGGAGTCAAATTTAATATTTTTGGAAAAAGCATTTTTTATGCATTCAGTGATGTAACACATGCCTTTCTTTATTTGCAATAAAAAATATAAAAAAAAAACATTAAAATAATATAATACACATTTGTGGAGTTAGACATGAAACCTTTTACCTTTCATATTAATTTTTAACCTCCACTTTGAGAAATCCGGCACAAACCCAATTTTGATTAAAATAATATAATTTAGAAAATGTGAAATTTATTTGTCCTAGGAAATGTTGCCTTTATCTATCATTAGTTCTTTACCACCTGTGCGTTGATCGAAAAATTCAATAAAAGTTAATAATAATTCTAAAAATAACACAATTAACTGAACTAAGACAAAAACAAAAAATCCCAAATTGCCTTACTTTAATATATTCTTTTTACCTTTTAGTCCAAATAAAGAAAGGCATCGTGTTACATCACCGAAAGCAGAAAAAAATGCTGTTTTAAAAGATATAAAATTTAACCCCTCCTGCTATTTAAAAAAAAATCAATTTGGCCCTGTGTTTCCAAAACAAATGTTTAAAGTAATATTTCAACGATAGAGTTCACATACATGTACTTGTGTACCAAATTTCAGTGAGTTCTGATAAATCGTTCTGGAAATATTTAGCTGTATCCATACTTGTTAGCAACTCTGTATGCAATAGCTGTGTGCAAGAGTCGAAGCCGTTGTTAGGGTAAAAGCTTAATCAGAAAAAGATATCCTTTGAAAATATTTATATGGGTTGCTGGATTTATCGTAAAGTCGTTTTAAAGAAACCCAAAATTATTTACACATAACTTTCCCTGTCGCTTATAATAAATACCGCATCTGTTTTCTTTTTCCAGAGTCCACATTTTTCCGAGTCGTGTGTGATTTAAAGAAATAAACATTAAAATTTGATTAAAACTTTGACAACTAATTGACAGATTAATCAATTTAGCGAAAAGTCAATTGAAGCGGCACATTAATAAATGAATTTCATAGCCCATTAGATGTAAATAATTTATTAACACTGTATAAATCGAGAACTTCAACATACAAACTAATTAGAAACCACCGACGGACAAAAGCGAACAAGGTACCTGCATAATGACTAGTAGTTCTATAATGCCAAGAAGTCATGAAATTATACATATTTATCAAGATGGTCTTCTCACAATCCGTCCGGGACGATTTTTTTTTAGACAGATAAATTCCGTAACCTACTGGACCGATTGTTGTATGTATATTAGTTATATCATGTAGATGGTAAAATGCTAACCAAAAACGTGTTAAGTACTTGTAGGGTAAATCTCCTGTACTTATTTTGTATAAAACCGTCTTCAGATTTTTTCAAAGGCATCCAAATTTTCGTAAAAAAAATGAAATTGTACGGCAATTTTTCATATAAATATACACAGACTTCGTGCAAGGTTCCTTGCTAGCGTTTAACGTAATTTTCTCTTTCGGGTACGACAATAGCGGGGATTCGACTCATGATGGGGTTTTCGTTTTTTGGCATTGTTACTACTATTATCTATCATATTCTTACTTCTCGAGCGTAAGCTAACCTCTAGAGTACGAAAAAAATGGGTCTCCCATTTCTGTCTGATAATCTTCGAAACTACTAGATTGATTGTTGTCAAATTTTATGTGTGTATTTTGGATAATCATGTAGATGGTTAAATGTTAACCAAAGTTTGTTCAATCATCCCCACCAATAATGTGACCTGATCTCAAAATTGTACATAGTGGGTTTTAAATTGTAAAGATAACATAGTTCTACACGTGTTGTTACACCAAACGTCCAGATTTTTGGAAAAAAATCAAAAATATATAACAACATTTTGCAAGTTTAATTTTGAATCTGCAAGACCGAATGCTTTTTGGAAGGTATTGTAAGCATAATAAATTTTTCATCAAAATGTATCAGTTTATCTCTTCCAAAAAATTGATGACGTCATCTCAAGCTTTGGCGAATAAATTCTATCTTAAATGTGCAATATATGATAAATGGATGAGTCGTTACTTGAAATTTATGAATGCAGTTATTGAATAAATCAGAAACTCCGAAATTGAATGCTTTGAAATCATGCAGACGTTTTAAAATTATTTGTAGGTATGGTAAATTGTTAATCAAAATATGTCTGTTATTCCCCTCAAAAAACTGATGAAGTCATCTCAAAATTTTGTCGAATAAATTCTACCTTAAATGTGCAAAGTGTGATGAGTTTTTACTTGTGATTGATTTATCATTGCATTAATATTAGGTTTGCTTATACAGGTGACTCAAAAAAATTAATGAATGAGTCAATTTATTTTATTAATCAACTCAGGATCGACTCATTTTCCATAAAATTTGGAAACACAATACTGTTATTTTTAGTATTACACTGAACCAATCCAGATTGATATACGTGTCCTTGCAAAAATGTTGATGATGACGTCACAAAATTTTGTAAAGTAATAACTTATTTGAAACAACGCGTAGCGGATGTGACATGATTTCAGTCAACATGTTAAAATCATGTTGAAAATATATCACTCCTATTGTCAACTGCTGTTTAGCTGTTTAACAAAGATAAACCACAAGTTAAGCAACCAAAATTGAATTTCGACTTATGTTGTAAACTATTATAATTGAAACACAATCGGAATTTATTAAAGGTGTAGTAACCGTTATCTGTTCAGTTAGATGATTTCGTTAGTGCTTAGATTATTCAAAAGCATTTGGTCCCTTGGATCATGAGTTACCATGTGCTATTCTTTTTTACGGTTTTGGTGATACATCCACATTGTTTTTTCAACAAACAAAACCTTATAGAAAACTCAATTTCTGAACCTCAGAAGGACCATAGGTTTCAAATTTAGGGCCTATTTTTTTTTAATTCTGCAGATTTGTTAAAATTTAGAAAATTTACTAAAAATAGGGCATTTATTGACGACACACAGATTTATTAACTGTTAAAGCGCCACCTATGTGTCACTACAAAAACTGATATAATTGACTCTATATGGCATCATTTAATCTTGTTCCAAATCTACGGTTAGCTTATTTTCTTGAGTGGATGTCAAAATATTTAAACAAATGTAAAATTTCTGCTAAAATATATCACCTCAAGTAGGATGTTTTTGATAATTCGTGAACCAAATATTGTTTAAAGTAATTATTATCCCGGCACCTCCACCATTTTTTTGAAAAATTAAAATAAGTCTTATTACTCTAAAAATGGATCATTATTAAAGAAGTTTCCTCAAGATCACAAATATGTGCTTGTTTTCATTGTAGCAGTTAAAATAACCGAGAAAAATGCATTTTCTCGCAAAAAATAAAAATTTATTCAATTGACCCCAGACGGCATCATTTAATCCTCTTCCAAATCTGTGGTTGGCTTATTATCTTGAATCGATATGAAAATATTTAAACAACGAATGTTCAATTTCTGCTTAAATATAACATTTCAACTAAGGTAGAATGTTTTTGATAATTTTTGACCTAGATATTGTTTAAGATAATTATTATCCCGACGCCTTCACCTTTTTTTATATAATATTAAATAGGTCTTATTACTATATGAATGGGTCAATCTTGAAGGAAATCACAAGTATGTGCTTATTTTCACCGTATCAGTTAAAATAATCGAGAAAAATGTATTTTCGTGCAAAAAATGAAAATTTATCCAATGGGCCCCAGATGTCATCATTTAATCTTGTACTCAATTTGTGGTTGCGTTATTATTTTCAATAAATGTCAAAATATTTAAACAAATATACAATTTCTTCTAAAATATAACATTTCAGTTAGAATGTTTTTGATAATTCTTGAACTGAATACTGTTTAAAATAATTATTATCCCGGTACCTCCACCATTTTCATGAAAAATTATAATAAACATTATTACTTCAAGGATGGCTCATTCTTGAAGGAAATTTTTTCAACATCACAAATATGTGCTTATTTTCACCATATCAGTTAAAATAACCGACAAAAATGCATTTTCACGCGAAAAATAAAAATTGATCCAATTGTCCTACCTATGATTGGCTTATTATCTTTAATGGGTATCCAAATATTTAAACAAATGTACATATAACATTTCAACTAGAATGTCTTTGATAATTTTTGAACTAAATATTGTTTAAAATAATTCTTACCCCGGCCTTTCCAAAATTTTTTGTAAAACTAAAATGGGTCTTATTACCCTAAAAATGGATCATTCTTGAAGGAAATTTTCTGAACATCACAAATATGTGCTTATTTTCACTGTGTTAGTTAAAGGAATCGAAAAAAATGCATTTTCACGCAAAAAAAAATTGGCAATTGGCGCAAGATATCAACACTGAATCTTGTTCCAAATGTGTGGATCGCTTATTATCTTGAGTGAGAAACAAAATATTGAAACAAATGTATAATTTCTGTTCAAATATAACATTTCAACTAGAATGTTTTTGATAATTCTTGCATTAAATATTACTTATAGTAAATATTATCCAGGCGCCTCTTCAATTTTTACGAAAAATTAAAGTGGGTCTTATTACTCTAAAATTGGATCATTCTTGTACGAAATTTTCTCCAGATCCCAAATATATGCCTATTTCACCGTATCAGTTAGAATAACCAAAAAAATTTAGGTTTTTTAAATCGCTTTCAGAGTTACTCGGTGCCATCATATTGTTGATCCGTCCTTCCTTCTCTTTGCGACCGACGTCCGATACAGATGTACCTCGCCGCGTATTTCACATATACACTGTTCGACAAAAGTAGAACAACAAATCAATTTTTTTTAACAAACTTTCCCAAGTTTATAGCACTTAACTTATTTATTGAGTTAGTGTAACTAAAATGCTTTCTTCTTTATTCGAGTTGTTTGTAGTACAGATTTATTTAACTTTCCCTAACCTTCATTGTACAAAATATTCAAATTTCTAAAAATGCAGCAAAAATTTGTACGATAAGAGTAAAGCAACAATTGCACATGTCATTATTTCTTTATTTATTCGTAACAAAACCAACAAAAGAAAATATCAAAAGCAACGATTACATTAGTTCATTTAAGGTCAGTAGTTGATGGCATATCCATTATTGTGTACATATTTCACATCGCCGCGCCATTGAAGAGATTAAATTTTGTATGAATTTTCGTTAACAGACTTTGATTATTATTATTTATGAATACGGAAGTTCTCTTCGACGATTCACTTCCTTCCATAAGCTTTCAATTGGATTTAAGTCTGACGCTGGCCACTGTAAAACTTGACATTGTTTTCTTGGAACCACTCTTGAACAATCTGTAAAGCATGTTTTGGATCGTTATCTTGTTGAAAAACGAATTGTAAGAGCATTTCCCACTCTGCGTAAGTTAGCATATCATTTTGTAATATAGACTTGTCGTCAAAACGATTCGTAGTTTCATTAATGACGTGTAGGAACCCAACACCATTCCAAGGAAAACACCCCCATAGAAAGACGCTACTTTTACCATGTTTTACTGTAGGAGGAACGTACTTGGGATTAAATCTAGTATTAAATGGACATCTTACGTGCTTCTTTCCATCAGAATTAAATATTGAATAGCGAGTTTCATCAGAAAATATTTTTTTTCCAATCGTCAACTGACTAGTATAAATGGTTTCTTGTAAATTCAAGTCTAGCACATGTTTTTCGCAGAAATAAGTGTTTTTTGGTAGGGCGTCTACTAAATAATTTGGGTTCGGCAAGCCTTCTTTCCACTGTTCTCGTGTCGAGTTCTAGTTCAGAAATTTCAGCAACAATCCTTCCGGATTTCCAAGGTACTGTTTAGAGTTCCGTTTGGTGCGCCTACCTGTCCAAATTTAAGTTCTCCTTGGTCTTTTTGATTGTGGCTGTTTGTGATTATTAGGAATTACTTCGAAGGACCAAAATGAACAGTGCGACCGTTGTACTTGGGATTTATTCCAGAACTCTGCTACAAATTGTGTGTTCCGGTACCGACTAAAATGGGGTGGGTGGGACACACCCCCACCTCTTACAACCCCAGGTACCTGCTTAAGGTGATTGGTAATGGAAATTTCCAACAGTGGCCTTTCTTCTACGCGTCCTCTTTCGTCACACCGAGAAATAAGACTTGAAGCACTATATTTAGAAAAAGTAAACTGTCGTGAAATGTCTGCTGGCCTTCCTTCTTCCAAATAGGCGTGAACAACTATATGCTTGAATTCTAGACAATTTGGGTTAGGTACTTTCCGGTATGATAATTTTGATTGTTCTGTACAAATGAAACTTCGTGTAAAACTTTTAAGTAGATCGTAACCACTATTAATGTTTTTTAATCGATAAATGGAAATGTTGCTTTACTTTTCTTGTTTTATCACTGCCGCTTTTATGCTAACAATAAAATTTCAGGCTGGTGTATTTATTGTTTTCAATCATTTTTTACCAATTACATATATTTTTAATCATTACAGCAAAAAAATTCAATGTATTTTTAATATTTTGCCTAAAAGTTGCTTTACTTTTGTCCAGTAGTGTATATACTTGCAATGTAGCGTGTTTACAACATACGAGTACATCCATTGGTTGTTGTTTCGATGGCCCGACACCTAACGGTTATTTACATAATCATTTTGACTCAAAGAAAGAACTTCTCACTTGTAATAAATTAGTGTTAAAAAAATTGGTCGAAAGTTGTTTCTACAAAACTTCCCTCGCTCCTGAAATACAATGATATTTTTTTTTGAGTCACCCTGTATATGCAAATCGAAAAAATATTAATGGAATGATAAATCGTAAGTACAGACTCATCATATTTTGTACATTTTAGATAGGATTAATTCAGCAAAATTTTATGGTGACCTTATCACTTTTTTAGTGGGTATGAGCAAATATATTTTGATAAAAAATTTACCATGCCTATGATAACTTTAAAACATCTCCAAGATTTCAAAGCATTCGGTTTTGTAGTTCCTGATTAAATCAATAAAATAAATTTACGCATTCATTAATTTTTTTGAGTCACCCTGTATATGCAAATCCAAAAAATATGAAAGGAATCATAAATTACAAGTACAGACTCATCATATTTTATACATTTTAGATAGGATTTATTCGGCGAACTTTTGAGCTGACGTCATCAATTTTTTGGAGGGGAGAAGGAAATATATTTTGACCAAAAATTTATTATGCTCTTTATAATCTTAAAACATTTGCAAGATTTCAAAGCATTCGGTTTAGCAGATTCAAAATTAAATTGCAAAATGTTGTTTCATAATTTTGATTTTTTTTCCAAAAATATGTACGTTTTGGGTAAAAATTCTATTCGGAATCAGAAACTACATCTTTAGGACTATGTTATTTTATACAATTTAAAACCCATTTGCTACTATGTACATTTGTTAAGTGACGTCATCGCATTAGTGGTGGGAATGATTAGAGAAATTTTGGTTAACGGTTTACCATCTACGTGATATTCTTAATATATATAAAATTTTACAAAAATTGGCCCAGTACTTTCGGAAATTATCTGTATAATAAAAATCCGGACAGACGGACAGACGGACAGACGGACAGATGAACAAACGGACAGACAGACAGACGCAAACGGGTGGCCTATTTCTTCGTCTTGTAGGCGTCATGAAAGGTCGAGAAAACGTAAAAGTAGAGAGTCGGCCGACGGACTCGATTACAATACTTCCTTCGCTTCCGCTCGAGAAGTAAAAATTGGAGATCAATCAAATGTAATAAATTTGATGTTCAAAATCTACTGTAATTTGTTTTTCTTACTGTAAATGCTCCACCCAGCCTTAAGTTAAAAAATCAATTCTGTAAACACGGTCACAAATATGTGATTATTCATTGGATTTAAGGTTTAAAACACATACAACATTAATTAGAAAGTAATTTATGGCAATAAAAATGCTGTATTCCAATTGTATTCTAATAAGTATGAATTATTGCTTCATACTTTAATATCTATAACAAATTGTACACATAAGACAGTTGCTGCCGATTTGTCAGACAGTTCGTCAAAACAAGTTTTTTCTTTTAAAAATGGAATAGATAACTTTGTCTTTAGTTTTTATTAGGAGTATTATTTTATCATTGCTTCCCTATTTTTCTAGTTGAAGAAAAAATCCAAAAAGCTTAAACCAAGAAAATACACCTTAAATTTTTCACCCGTGTATCCGTATTTCATAAAACACCAGATACATATTACGGCATGAATTTTTAATTACACAATTATGTGTAATGATAGATCTGCTAGGAGATAACTATTTTGATCAATCCGTGGTAATTTTCAATTACCTTGTTAATATTTTTACGTTCTAATTACGAGCTAAACTACCACTAATTAATTATTCGTAGTGTGAGAGACCGTTTCGAGCAGTCAAATAGTGTTATTATAGTCACCGTGCGTGTTTGTACAAATTTAATAGAACAACTATCAAAGTTCGATAAATCAATAGTTTACACCCATCTCTGCTCCCAGAAATACACCTATACAATTTTCATTCCCTGGTTCATCATTAATAATGCACAGAAATCATCTGAAAATAACTTCCTAAGTATCCATCATATAAATTTTAATAATATTTCAGATACGGAGGAACAAACATGTGCTTCTGAAATCGCTTCGTTTTGTGAAAAATGGAACGTTTAACTTTAAAACAAGCCCCGAACTTGTCTAACGAGAATAACTTTATGCAGTGGGCTTTTTAAAATTTTTATTCAACATTGTTTGTGTTCATAATTGTTTTTCTTATCGTCTTTGTATATCTAATTCGCCTTTTAATAACTACGACCTTAATAAATTAAAAAGACAAATTATTTCCGTGCTTCTTTATCTTTATCTCTATTGTCGTTTTTATGTGCCGATAGAAAGACAGTCTAACGTGAAGTGTCGTGTCAAATGCGCATTAGATAAAGTGGTTTTTAAAAGTGTATCAGGTGACAGGTGATGGAAAGACACATTTTTTCGTTGGAGAGAAAATAATTAAGTTAAACACTATGAACGATAACGTTATCTCAATGGGGTTGTGCAGATACCTTAGCGAATTTGTTTCTACTCCAATCACATCAAGCTTCGCTTCTACTTAATGTCAATTTTGCTTCTCAAAGGAGGATCACTTAGGGATGACTTCCTTAATTATGAGTTGACTTCCTTTTCTTTCTTAAATAAAATGCTCTAAAGAAACGAAAATTCTTAATGCTTCACCAACAAAACTAATGAATCGAGAATATTTTATAATTTAAACCTGCAAATATCCCTTGAAGAGACGTCGTAAAATTTATGCCTTTATTTGATTATTTAATTAAGGAAGGGTTAAAATTTCATTAAAAACAAATTGGGACGCTTCGCTTATTCTGCTTTATTTTAAAATTTTGCCATTATGGTGAGTGGTTAATTAAAACTTGGGTTTTTGGATAAATACAGGCTGCAGGAATGTAAGAGGCTTAACTTGAGTATATCATAAAACTCAACCACAACAAAGGACCAAATGCTAATTTCGGTGACAGTTACAGATTTCAGTAAATTATGTTTGGTATCTGAAAGTATTATACTACCAGAGATGACGCGTAAAATAACCAAAGAGAAAAGAAAATTTATCCACATAATGTGCTGTAATGAATATCTGTGCTCTCGACAGACCTTAATAGAAATATACAAATTTTACAGACCTGTAAAGTAAATATATATAATTATTTGCTTCTTGAGTAATCTCTACTCGTATTAATTGAACAATGCTTTAATTGTTCATCTCTTCCGTGCTATCTACATTACTCATTTAAAATTACTTTTAGATCAACCACTATTTTGCAATATTTTTAAAACCTTAGAATACTGTATATATATATACCAAATATTCAAATCCAGAATTACAGTTTGTTAAAAGTAAAATATGTTATCATTTATTTCAAGGTGGACACTATAAGCAGTGAACAGCTTCTAAGATTCGTAATGTCGCGTACATCTCTCGAGACACTCATGTAATATTTGACAGTGAAATGGTACTATTGCAAATAAGATGTAAAATCTCCTTAAACATTTTAAATCAATGTAAGAAAAATTAGACGCTCCTAAAATTTAAGAATAAAATTAACCAAAATTCGAAAATATGTGTCTATGAAAAGGAAAGTTTGTAAATTAAGGAACTCTAGATTTTATAATTCTGATGTCGTAAACTAGAACTTTCCTTTGTTTTAAAGTAGGACAAATTCATTCCATTGTTAGAGCTCTGTAAATTTTACGTGTAATTACTTTTGTTGAAAAAACGGTCTTAGAGTTATCTAGAATAATTATAGAAAATCTAGCTCGATGTTGTCATTATTGTTTTTCAGTATTATACACTTATGCAGTAAGTTTGATCCAGGGGACACCCATCTATCTCATGCTCTTGGTTTCCGCAATTTAGGCATGCAACTTCCACTTCGTAATCTTTGCTAACGGGATTAAAACCTCCACATTCGTAGCAACGCGGCATACTCACGCATACTAGAAACCGCACACATATTCCACTTTATAAACACTTCTCTCCAGTCCATTAGCACATCAAAAAGTTGCAGGATCTATTTCCAAGATTGCATGATATGTCTTTTTCATCTTTTTACATGCCAATAATTATTTCCATATCGCCATGTCCACCATTCCATAATTTTGGCTGATTATGCAATTTTTGATTTCTTCCTCACAATACAGGGTTATTTTATTTCAATTTTTGGATTTCGAAATTTCATGACACGAACAATCAATTTACCCTGTAATTTTTGTTTAACTTCTTCTTGCAGTTTAAAAATATTTGTTTGTTGTGATATCCGATTAGGATGTTTCCGTTTTTCACAGGCCATGGTTGACGAATGCCAGATTTTATTTTTTCAGGATTGACAGTTTTTGGGAAGGTGTCAAATGCGTAATAACATGCTATTTCCGTTCATTTGCTTTATCTTCCAGCTAAAAACTTTTGTGTCAAATTAAGCTTCTTCACAGCTTTTGCCTCTAGATCTGCATATTTTATCTTGTCGCTGTATTTCCTACTCCAACTGTTTTTATGGCTTGATTTAATTGGATTCTCGGTTCTTTCAGTTTAGACTATACAGGACGGTTTTAAAGTCAGCTCTTTTTATAACTTTCAACCCACTAGTGGTAGAGCTTTGAAATTTAAAACGTGTGGATGGGTAATAAAGTAGTGCTGATTGACGCTACAGTAACGCGCTAGGTGATTTCGCAATGTCAAAACTATTGCAAATAGATAAAACATTTTCAATAGCACGGAAGCTCGAGTGATCCCTCTGTTCAGAGCTTATTTCACACTACACGTTACACACCAATGCCGAAGTTTAAAAAACTATCCCCGATGCAAAAAGGGAAACAAACATATATACATATTTACAGAATATAAATTATATCTTAATAAATGTAAGATATGAACCTCTCTATAAAATAAAATTTATTATTTCCCCAGCGGTAACAGTGAACGTCCTTTAATAATTTTGTGGTTTCATTGAAATGCTTCCCAAGGAAGTGGGAGATGGGAACGCTAAATGACAGAGAGATAATATGTCTTCACAATTCAAAACTTGCCGATGTGATTCTCATTTTGTCTGACACATTAGTTAGGTTTCTCTCTCTCTTAATCGTACATATTGGGAACTGCCCACACCTGGAAAATTTATAACATATCTAGCAGGATTATTATTTCCAGAGAACTGATGCCATCTGTGGATTGGCAATGTAACTTTAACGTGTACACTCTGGGCTGCAATGTTTAAGTGCACGTAGTCTCTGTGCCTACACACAAGTTGTTTTCGGAAGTGTTATTTAAAATATTTATAAAAAATTGGTCTAAAGAGTTTAGACAGTACTTCCCTCGCTGTCGGAAACTTGACGACTGCATGCCTATTGTGTTTTTTTTCTCATTACATTTTTGTAGTGGGAATTTAAAAAAAAATTGCGATGACGTCATCAACATTTTTGCAAGGACACGTATATCAGTTGGGATAGATGTAGTGTAATACTAAGAATAAAATTATTATATTCTCAAATTTTCGGGAAAATGAATTGGGTCGTTTGAATATTGATTTGTAATAATCAATAAAATAACGAAACAATTTACTCACGTATACCTACGTATCAGAGGCAACTGAAAATCGTGTATGTATAAACATTGTTAATTTAAGATGACAGGCGTAACAGCATACGTGAGAGCCAAACACAGAAACTGTAAACAAAACGACCGTCGGTTTTATTGCTTCGACTTCCGCTTATTATATAAAACATTGGGTTTTATTTTAATTCTTGACGGTGAAATTCACAATTGGTTGATTATAAACATGTCTATTTCACATTCGCGGAATCAAGTGAACGCATAAAACAAATGCAGGTCTGTAATGTTAAAGTCGATGTAAATAAGCGTGCTACCCTTATGTTTCAACCGAGTTTTTCCTTTAACAAATTTTGTGTCTACCAAATTGGGTTGGTTGGGGTGTAATACTAATAATAAGTGTTGCCTTTAATTTAATCAATAAAATAAATTGACTTCATTAATTTTTTTGAACCACCTCTTAAGAAAATCTAAAAAATATGAATGGAATGATAAATCACAAGTACAAACTCATCGTATTTTTTGCATTTTAGATAGGATTTATTCAGCAAAATTTAAGGGTGACGTCATCAATTTTTTTAGGAGGGATGAACAAATACATTTTGAACAAAAGTTTACCATGCTTATAATAACTTTAAAATATTCCCAAGATTTCAAAGCATTCGGTTTTGTAATTCCTGATTAAATCGATAAAATAAATTCACGCCTTCATTAATTTTTTTGAGTCACCCTGCATATGCAAATCCAAAAATATGAATGGAATGATAAATCACAAGTACAGACTCATCATATTTTGTACATTTTAGATACGATTTATTCGGAAAACTTTTGAGCTGACGTCATCAGTTTTTTGTAGAAGATAACCAAATATATTTTGACTAAAAATTTATTATGCTCTTTATAACCTTAAAACATCTGCAAGATTTCAAAGCATTCGGTTTTGTAGTTCCTGATTAAATCAATAAAATAAATTTACGCATTCATTAATTTTTTTGAGTCACTCTGTATATGCAAATCCAAAAAATATGAATGGAGTGATAAATGACAAGTACAGGCTCATCATATTTTGTACATTTTAGATATGATTTATTCGGCAAACTTTCGAGCTGACGTCATCAAGTTTTTGGAGGGGATAAGCAAATATATTTTGACTAAACATTTATTATGCTCTTTATGACCTTAAAACATCTGCAAGATTTCAGAGCATTCGGTTTTGTAGTTCCTGATTAAATCAATAAAATATATTTACGCATTCATTAATTTTTTTGAGTCACCCTGTATATGCAAATCCAAAAAATATTAATGGAGTGATAGTTCACAAGTACAGACTCATCATATTTTGTACATTTTAGATATGATTTATTCCACAAACTTTTGAGCTGACGTCATCAAGTTTTTGGAGGGGATAAGCAAATATTTTTTGACTAAAGATTTATGATGCTCTTTATAGCCTTAAAACATCTGCAACATTTCAAAGCATTCTGGTTAGCAGATTAAAAATTAAATTTCAAAATGTTGTTTTATAATTTTGATTTTTTTTCCAAAAATCTGGACGTTTCGGGTGAAAAGTCGATTCAGAGTTGTAAACTACATGTGTAGGACTATGTTATTTTATACAATTGAAAACCCATTTACTATGTACAATTTTGAAGTGACGTCATCGCTTTAGTGGTGGGGATGATTCGACAAATTTTGGTTAGCGTTTTACCATCTACATGATATTCTTAATATAAGTACAAAATTTCACAACAATCGGTCGAGTACTTTCGGAGATTATCTGTCTAATAAAAATCCGTGACAACAGACGGACAGACGGACAGACGGACGGACAGACGGACAGACGGACAGACGGACAGACGGACAGACGGACAGACGGACAGACGGACAGACAGACGGAAATGGGAGACCTATTTCTTCGTCTTCTAGGGGTCATGAAAGATCGAGAAAACGTAAAAGTAGAGAGTCGGCCGACGGACTCGATTACAATACTTCCTTTGCTTACGCTCGGGAAGTAAAATGTTACTCTTGCGGTGGGTTTGCTTTTGTAGCAATTTTACATGTACTAGATGATAAAAAAGTATATTAAAATTTTAAATAATTCATATTATTAATAGAAACGTCTGTAACGCCTGCTTTTATTTAAACAAGCAGATATAATTTTTTAGAAACAGTGTAATAAATAAATGAATGAATAAATTAATAAATAACTAAATAAATAAACGAATAAATAAATAAATAAAACATGTGTAACAATTTCGTTGCATTGTGTATTGTATTGAAACAAATAATACATAGATAAGGCGTGTTGCAAAAGATAATTCCTAAGTTTTGTTTCACATTTTCAGACGAATTTGAAGCTGTAAAAATTCTGAAATGGCTCCCAACCTAAGTCTACATGCAATGTGTTATGTACAATCACACTTCAAAGAATCGGTGTGTGTAATAGAGACTAATTGCAACTTCATCCAGAATGGCAGTTCTGATGGATGACCATCTATCGTGCACCAGTAGATCCCAACTCTCCCGTGAAGCTTCTTATCCAGAAACGTATCGCATTTCCTCAAACTATTATCACCCACCTTTACACAACTTCTTCTCGCTTCGCTTGTAATTACTGTCGACTTTAAAGAGCAAAGTGCTTCTGAGAGACTCGATCCAGACCGACGTGCTGCTGGAATCCATGAATGTTTCGCACGCGAAAATGTTACCACGAATTTTAATTGTCTTCAGAATTGTTTAATCTGAAACTGGTAAGTTCGACCTTGCCAACGTGCGCTTGAAATTCAGTCACATGCCTGTGTCTAATGAAATCAGTAGCAGAATTAGCGCTCTGTCAGTCTGCATTATGTCTGTTGGGAATTCATTTTACCAAAACACTAGACGATAGTTGACACAGTGTTAGAAGAAAATTCAATTTCGTCAAATGTGAGGCGACGTAGCACACCCTTTCTTATCATCTGAGAGAAGAATAGGATAAAACAACAGTAATCGGCTTTTTGCAGAAACCATTTTTCGGGATTTAAAATACACTGACCGGCAAAAAAAATCGGCCACCCTGGAAAATTTCGCAAACCAACCTTTAAAAATTATTAATTTAACTAGTGATCGTTATTTTATTAAAGAATCATTCACTATTGACACATGATGTATAAAGTATCAAAAAAAGAGAAGACAAATAAAGTTAGAATTAAATTAAATTTAACACAATAACAGAAACAGAGCGACAATTTGAGAGACGTCTGTAAGAGTTAACGGAATTGTTTTCGCGTGAAAACCTTTATGAATTGTCAAACTTATAAGCGAACTATGAAAAACACTGTTTACAACAACAGCCTCCTTTAATGTTTTTTTTATGAAAATATAGTACGTACTTGGTCTGTTTCTGTTATTTTGTTTAATTAAATTTAATTCTCGGTTCAATTAGTCTTCTTTTTTCTGCCAATTTGTACATCATGTGTCAATAGTGAATGGTTCTTTAATAAAATAACGATCACCAGTTGAATTAATAACTTTTAAAGTGGTTTTGCGAAATTTTTCAGGGTGGCCGGATTTTTTTTTGCCGGTCAGTGTATACAGTTATTATAGTATACAGCTTAAAATGTAATCAAAAATTAAAAATATTTTTGTTTTAGGTATTTATTATCAGTAAAATGTATAATGAATCGTTTATTTTTGTTGTTATCGCGTCGAATTTACGATACTTCGGAAAATAATCTTCCCGTATGAAGCAGAAAAGTATACTTTTGACCCGTATTTAACTTGTAAAAAGTATACATATTAATGCATTAGTAATTCTAATTAGTATCAAATATGTGATAGATGTCAACATTTGAGTGAGATATTATATCACAACTGTATCCATGACACATATGTAGAAGAATTGGCTGTTACTCATTTATTCAATCGATATTACGAGCCACGTAATATAGTCGGTTGGCTCAGGTGCGAAAATTTCATTTAATGTCATTAATATATAGAATATATTATAACCAAATGAGGCATATTTTAATTCTTATTTTTGTTATTGTTCTTTTACTTCTATTATTGTACTTAAGCAGTAACCTCAACTAATAGACAATTAAATAAAACAAACATGAAATGTGACATAAAAATATGTTTTTGCTGATGGTGAATAGTGTATCTCTTGCGAACTGGGTGTAAGGTGTGTAAGTGGAATCTGACATGAAAGTGTGGAAGACATCGTTTGAAGTCTGTGTTTGAAATACATATAAATTTTCCAAATTTTCCGAGTTGTGGAAATTTATTCTTCTTTTATTTCTTTATGATGAAAGTGGTTTAGTTAACAATTTTTAATGGTGTTTTTATGCCGGGTAAACAGTGTTTTACCCTTTGATTATTCCAGCTAAGAACGTTAGCAATGGAAACATAAAGAATCAGTTTATACAATATTTTAATTGATATTAAGTTAATCACATAATCACGCATTTAACGAGGCATCCGACTGTAATAGAGTCCGTCAAACTGAGCATTAATCTACAAAACTGGTTTTTTAAGCGATCGTTAGACATCTTGGCATTTTACGTCCCCAAGCACGTCCATGTGATGTCAGGGTGTCACTTTTTTGCTGAAATGTCAAAATTACTTTTTTGGACTGACTTACCACTTATTTTTACTCAGCCTTGTGTTTTTAATCAACTTTCTTACTTCCCAAGCGTAAGCTAAAGAAGTATAGCAATCGAATCCATCGGACGAATTGCTACTTTTATGTTTTCTTGATGTTTCAGGACCCTTATAGTATGAAAAAGTAATCTCCCGTTTCCGTCTGTCTTTCTTCTATATCCATTTATATTAGATACGTAATCTCCGAAACTGCTGGATTGATTGTTGTCAAATTTTGTATGTATGTTAGAAATATCATGTAGATGGTTAAATGCTAGCCAAAATTTGGCTAGTCATCCCGACCATCAGTTTGCTGACGTCAACTCAATAAACCGTGCTTTAAAATGAGTTGAGTAATATACAAAAATACACTCCTATACTTGTGGTATAGGAATCGACTTTCAGTTTTTTCGCTTAATCCCCAAATTTTCGCAAAAACAATTGCACAGTATAATAACATTATATTACCACCACGAGATAGATGATTCCGTGGCTCAATGACTCAGCAGCTTTCACGGTGAACCGGCGAAATTCCGTCGTGGGTTCGATGGTGAATTTGGCCCTTTCCTTTTTTTCTTCCTTACACTGATAATGCGCTCTGACAACTTTTCTTTTGTTGTATTTTTATTAGTCAAATTAAAAAGGAGTCAGTGACCCCATTTTTTCGAGAATGTGAGAATAGACACGTCTTTATACATAATGTAGTAATGATAAAACAAAAATTATTATGTTCATAACCTTTTGTTCGATTGCGGTTTTAGTAATAATTTTCGTCCTCTGTTTTGAGAAGACAAACTTATTCAAATCAAATTGATTTCTACGTAATATTCTTTCGATCTATAAACATAAATAAACACTTCAGATTGCTATTACGTAGTGCTGAAGGACATTTTATCTCGTTAGTTATATCTATGTGCTTTAGATATACAGGGTTAGTCACGAGAGAATTACTTCTGAAAATTATTTTTACGCAACCCAAAATACTAATACCCTGTACCACTTGATATTATCTAAATTTAAAATGAAATGCCTAATCCATGATTGCTTTGACTTTGGCAGTGTCACTTTGACGTTAATTAATTTTTAGCATTTTTTTTCATCGTTGACTCGCCTCTAGAGCCCCATTGGATCGACGACATACAGTTAGATCATCTGGGCTATACTGAAGCCGTAAGTGCTCTACCAATGTTGTTCGCCGCTAATGTGCATATGTTAATTCGCCATCTCTTCGTCACCTAGAGCCTCTTCGAAGTGCAAATCTGCAACCTCTGGACTTCTTCGGCCATCCATTTACAAAAAAGCCGTAGCATCCCCCCAAAATGCCCAACATTTTCAACAGATTAGTAGTTAAATTATTTACTTACTTGTTTGAGTTTGTGTTGTAACCTTTGAATAAAATGCCGTAAAAGGAATTTTTAGAAATAATTTTCTCGTGATTAATCGGTTGTAAAAGATCAAGAGGCACACTGACAAATTTATTAACGGCGCCGGAGGAGATTTCCGACTGGCTGCGGTACCACCATGGACACTCGCGTAACCACATTTTCCCCAATTGTCAAAATGAGATTGCCAAACTCAAAGCAATCATGGATTAAGCATTTCATTTTAAATTCAGTTAGTATCAAATGGTATATGGTATTCGTATTTTGGGTTGCGTAAAAATAATTTTCAGAAGTAATTCTCTCGTGACTAACCCTGTATTTACATTGTTCGTACGGAGCGGGGCTACGGGGGTGTTATTTATGCCGCTTCTTTTTACTTTGTAAAGGTTATCACAAAACGAAAACCTAAAATCAAATTTTATATATTTTTTAAAGAGCAGGATTTGTCGGATTATACGTATAGCCCTCGATCAATTTTTTATTGATGAAATTAATAACCTTATTTTCTAGAAAATGTGAGAATACGCACGTCTATATTTGATTATGATCAAATAAGAATAATAATCGTATTAAAAATATTTTGTTCCATTGTGCTGAAATGTCAAAATTAATTTTTTTCACTAGCAGCCTGGACGCATGCAAATGTCGACTCATTTAGAGGGAGCAAATTCAACTTTTGCTACCACGGGTTCAAAAAGAAAAATTGAGGTTATGTACGCAATGTTTGATGTGATTATTTCTTAAAAAATGAAGAAATGTGTGCTACAAACATTACTTGAGTATACGCATGGTAGTTGGTAGACGGTAGAAGATAAAATGATTCACTCAGCGACAAGTATAAACGGTTTTCTTTGTGTTGAAGATTTAGATTAAGTTTGATTAGAAATCAAAACAAAATCATGTTGCGTCAAAAAATTGAACGTTTATTTTTTCAGTTTATTGTCTTATGGTTTCTGCTAGTGAAAAAAATAGTATATTAACCACGGTTGCAAAGCCACTTCTAGACCTCGCGCTTCAGAGCCCTCGACGCTGCGCGTCTCGGGTTCTAATTTGCGCTCGGTCTAGAATGCTGGGCTCTGCAACCTTGGCTAATAATATACTATTTTGGACTCACTTGTCACTTTTATGGACTGACTTACCACTTTTTTGTACTCAGATATAGCCTTGTGTTTTTAATCAACATTTTTAATTAACCATTTTAGTCCTCTGTTTTGAGGAGACAACTCATTCATAAATAATCGAACTTAATCATGTAAACTGATAATAACTCTCTTTTTCGTTGATTATTTACTTTGAATATACTTATTTCATATTCTCCGTATGTCTGCGGACGGCACCCTCTTGGAATTTGCGATCCTGTGGTGCACGAGGTTCGAGGTGTCATTTATACCACTGGTTTTTACTATATAAAGGGTATCAGAAAACGAAAATTTTGTATAATCTTTTAAAGAAGCGGGAATTGTTGGATTGTATTTCAAGGGCGAGGAAAGTTCTGTAGAAGTAACCTTCGACTAATTTTTTTAAATAAAAAAGCCGTTATTTGAACCCCACCTTTATTGAATATCGTTATGAAACATGACGGTACCAATGTTTTTTCTCAGTAAAGGAGGAAAGTAGCACTTTGATTTTTATCAGACCTGCAGCGTTTTTCCTCTAACAACGAAAAAAGATTTTCTAGCCTCAAAATCGCCTAAAAACATTGTGTGTACCTCGGCCAAAGAACTTTTCAGCCTCATCTGATTTGTCTCTCTTCAGATCGGCCGAAAAAGCGCTTCTTCAAAGCCATAGCTTTGATACGCAAATAATTATTATTTTTTTAGAAACCGTTTTCTACTTAGGTTTTTGTTTAGTGTATTCATCATGAGCAGTTAGAAATACGTATTTATTGTGCCATTTTCGTCTTAACCTTTATATTGTTTCATTATTATTTTCCGTAAAATATGTCACTATTTCTTCCTTGTACACCTTACGACGTTGTTGAGTTTGATTTTATATGAAAACTGAACGTTAGATTTAACAATCTGATGCTATGCACAAAGTAACACTAATTTTAGCGTTACGGTGTTATCAAAATTTCAAAAAAATTAGACAAACGGTTTTTAGAACACTACATAAAATAAATCGGTAAAAAAAGACTGGTCGAAAATTATTTCGATAGAACTTTCATCGCCCCTGAAGTCCAGAATAATAAATCCAGATTTTTCAAAAAATAATAAGAATAAAGATGTGACTTTGCGAATTTTATTTTTAATGAACCCTTATAATTTAAAATAAAGATATGTATGTAATATTAAAGGAATGGTAATGAAGTGTGGTACGCGTTTATTTCAAGTGAATTTTACTATTCAAGTTTTTGATGACGTCATCAACATTTTTGTAATAGGTACTAATAATAACAATACTCTATTCCTATATTTTCGCGAAAATGGAGTGAGTCGTTCCTGATTTAATCAATAAGATAAATTGCCCAAATCATTTTTTAAGACATCTTGTATTAGCAGTTCTAAAAAATTTGCATGACACGTAATGATGAAGTATAGACAATTTTTTTGGAAGGAATAAACTAATAAATTTTGATTAACGATTTACCATGATTGCGATAATTTTAAAACGTTTGCAGGATTTCAGAGCATTCGGTTATGCAGTTTCAGCGTTAAATTGCAATATTTTGTTACTCAGTTTCGATTTTTTTCCCAAAAATCTGTATGAATAGGATAAAAACTCAGCACGGATTCATATACCACAAGTACAGGTTATATAACACTAAAAACAAATTTACAATTGCAAATTTTGGAGATGACGTCGTCCCATTGATGGTGGGGACGATTAGCCAAATTTTGGTTATCGTTTTACCGTCTATAGACAAACGGACGGACAGACAGACAGAGAGACCAACATACACAGACTTACGTAGCTTACGCTTACAAAGTAATACATCTTCTTAAGAGCCTGTTATAAGTGTTTATTAGCAAAAAGGCAGCATATATTCTAAGGATGATTTTGACATATGTATTTTACACCAACGATTTATCGTATGCGACGGCTTTAGAAATTCATTAAAAAGAAGAATACGTAAATAATCAACATACAATGTTCAATACATATGTGTGTACATAATCTTTTAAATAAATTGAAAATTGATTGACTCAAACTTTTTTTAAGATCAGTGCGTATACTTAAAGTGAAGAGTAACGTTAGCTTCTAAAACTACAGTAAAGGGTTGAAGGCTTTTATTAGGCTACACACATAAAGTGAGATTAACTTAAAAATTATTCCCTTTGATATTATTAATTTTCCGTAGAAGACACGAAAGAAATTTTGGGTAAAGTTTTAATAACATTTTCAGGATAATTTTTAATCACATCTGAAATATGAAATTAATAGATTATTCTGTATACATACATATAGTAGCAGGTTGATATAATAATTAAAAAAATAATCTAAGGTTACGCAGACAGATTCTCTTGACCTTGAAGTACAAACGAAGAAATACAGCTTTTTCGAAAATTTAGAAAATTATATTTTGCGAATTTTATGTTTTCTGTGATAACCCCTACGAGTTACAATATAGAATATAATATTTATTTTTTATATGTTACATAGGATATATTCGGAAAAATAATGAAATGACGACATTCGTTTTTTGGGAAAGAGTAAACAGACAAATTTAAATATCGATTTACCATTTTTATGATAATTTTTTAGACTACGTTACAGATAAAAAACACGGAATTATACTTGGGAGTCTTTGTTTGTTAAAAGTGACAAAAGAATTCATCTTTAGATTCTGTTCCCTCGAACCCTTCACTTACAAATTATTGAAGAAAATGTAAGTGTACGTTTTTTTATGTACGAGGAAATTGAGTATACCCTAATTAAAATATAATGATGAAAAAGGAAATCAGTGTTTTGGTTGCCTGTTTTAGCTTGACTGATTTTTATTATTGTCAAACATTTTTTGAAAGATTGCAACGTTGTTCGTTGCTTCTCAGTGAATTAATTAAATTTCATATGTCTAAGCAGTGTACAATCTCAGCAATTTCTTGCGAAACTAAGCTGATTATTACAAGCGGTTTAAGAATTTTATATTTTACGTCTCTTGACACAGTTTTCGGAATGAGTTAAACTAATTTACGGGGAGAGCTCAACCACTTACTTAATTAAAATTTTTAATATTTTTTTACAATTCGCAATAACACATTTATCATTCGTCTATAAACAGTGAAGTTTAAGCGCTAATATTTTCTTATCTTCTTTGTCTTAATTTTATACACGGTTTTGTGTAAAGATCAGTTTAAATTTTTAGAACGTGCCATTGTCGAAAATGGCAATATGCGGCGGGTTTTAACAAGCAACATCTCCATTTTCTCTTCCGCATACATTCAGATGTCAGATATAAAACGTTCCATTGTTTTTATTTTTTGCTTTTATTGTAGCTTACCTGTTGTTTATTTTAGCCCGCAGATCGTATGTTTTTATGGCTTAATTCGACTTGAGCACGCCATTGCAAAAATATCGTGCTTCCGTTAATACAAAAATTAAACAATACGTGATCGCAATACTTCTAAGTCAACAATAACATGGCCGTTGATAATAATTCATTTCATACTTTGATACTATCAAAACAATTAATGTTGAGTCGTGTTTAAACATGAACCGGCAACGCTTAAGCGGTGGCTGTCGAGTCCAAAAAAGGTATAATTAGCAGAATCGTTTGTTCCGATAATTTTGCGTGGAAGTCTGAAACAAATTTTAATTTTGTGGACATTTGTTACGGTTCATTTAAATTTAGAACGCCATTAATTAGCCAAGTTTAATGGATTGCTAAATAAAAGAGCATTTGTATTAGGTTCAAGATTACGTTTAAGCGTTCCTTATGTAGATGTATTTTTTGTCAAACGAATTATTATTATTAATTTAAATTAAGAAAATCAATTTGAAAGAAGAAGAATGTGCTGTGCTGCCTCTATTTGATTTTTAAGACCCACCACTGACCCGGAAATGACCGGCATTCAGGCAAGACTTCTATCATTACGGGTACTAAGACCAAGTAATGATATGCATTGATTAGATTAACAGATTACTGTTAATAGATTATTATGTGTATATTTTTATAGTATGGCGAAAAAACTTTTCTGAATTTAAAACCTTTATGCAAATTTAACATTTTCTCAGATTAAGCTTATATGTAGTTGTGATTAGTGACCGCAAAGTTACCTGGAAGTAACGAATCTTAAGCTACGCGACTTAAACTGGTAGTAAGATGTAGTGGAGTAACAAGATAATAAGTAAGTGCAAGTATGAGGAAGTTTCTACTAACCCACTCCCGTGTTTCCGCAGGAGTCTAAAAACTTTTCACAATATTGAATTAATGTTTTCAACTTACTTCTTCTATATGTATAATTTCTATGGTGTTTTCTTTTTGGAGTGGAATTTTGCAGATATGAATATAAATCACACGAACGTAATCCTATAAACATACAAAGAACATGTTTTTCTTTAACTTTTTTCTAGAAATTTGTAACTGCCGTAGATGTTTTTCTATTGTTCCAGATAAAAGTGATACTGATACCATTTAAAAGAAACATGAATAAATAAGGGCTCCTTCCAACGAAAATCTATGACCATGTTTCTATTTTCTGGGTTATTTTACTACCTGAATATGAGCCTTTCGTTTCAGTTGACAAACACGGTTCATTGCTAGTATTTAAATTTTTGCGGGTTTTTAAATTTGTGGACCCATCAGCATCTCAATATTGTATGACCACTGACATACCTTTCACAATAATATTGCTTTTAATTTAAAAATAATTTAATTACTCATTAACTTTACTGTGGACCTGTTTTAGTTAATAGTCTTTCCAAGGGAGCAAAAATTAAGTGAGAACGAGAAATTGAATCGAACACCTGAACAATAAAATGATAGAACAGTTTAGTATAAAGAAATGAGCCCACAAAAGATGTAGGCATAACAAAAAACTAGCTCTTTTTAAAAATCAGGTCAAATTAAATTATTACCAATGAAGAAATATTTCATAAACATTTTCATGACGTCAAAAACAAAAAATTGAATGGTTGAATTAATCAAATATTAAATACATTAAATAAATACATTTGCATATGTATATTATGCTTGTTATGATCGTATTTATTCATTGTCAATGTCAACATTGCCAATTTTTAAACCAATTGAAACCTCCCAGCCAGTCTTTCCTTAGTTAACACAAACTATTCATCACAATAATACGACTAAAAGCATTATTAAAAAATCATCAAGTATAATTTAATAATAGCTTTTTGTATTAATAGTTAATAAGTAAGAAAGTTTTTTATCAACCACATGTCAAAGTAAAAATGAAAAAATCTTAATTTGTTGAGGAAAATATATCATCGATCGGCTGCGATCAACTTAAAAGAATAAAACCATGTTTGAAAAATGCGCCCTGTGACAAATGTAGCACAGACTATAAATATGGAAGAGCAAAATGTTAAGTATAAATAGTAAATGTATGAATACTTACTTATATAATATGGTGTGCACATGAAAATCAGAACACCCAGTAATAGTAAGAATATTTTAATAATTTTTTGGATACATGTGTATTAGTGTAAGATAAGTAAACGATCAGTTTTTGTGGCATATCGGTACGTTAGTTTTTCTTTTATCTCCCTACACACAGAGGGCTTAAGCGGATGCTTAGGTCAATGTTTTAACTGCAATAGATCGGTAATTGTCACAAAGTGTATTTTTTGAAGCACTGTTTGAGTTGCCCATTATGTCTAGAGCGAGAAAACAAGCAAATTTCAATCACCATTCAATAAAAATCGACACAGACGATATAAATAGACGACAGACGACAAATAGGTAAACTGAAACGGTACACTTATTTTTTCATACCCGAGGTGTTATAAAATATATAATAATAAAAATAATTATAAAAATTCGAGGAAACGTCCTTAACAAAAAATGTCTATTATCTAAAGTTTAATTGTGTTTTGAGATCAGTATATCAAGTTGACCCATACTGATGCAAAATTAAATTATACTGTGAAGAAAACTTTCAGTGCAGTGTTAGCAAAAATGTTAAATCTGTTTTGCATGATTTCATGCAATTTCACGAAAATTTTAAATCCGTTTTGCATGATTTCATACATTTTCACCATTCCTCAATTTTACGTCCAGCAGTGACAATTGCGTCTGCATATTTGCCAGCAATACCAACTTTATAGCAAACTTTTTCCTCGCCAATGACAAGACTTCGTTTAAAGTGCAAACTAACGTCCTGTATCGGATGTATCTGGAATGCACAACAGGATTTATTTTGCGGAAGCAAAGCGATAAGAAAGGTAACACCCCATCGATCCGATTCTGTACTTCTAAGGGCAACGTCATCATCATGCAACCTAACTCTTTGCTGGTTTTGGTAAGCAAAGCAAATAACTCACGTTCCCTTCACGACCTCAATATCAGTCCACTTTTGTAAGCACAAAGAATCTTAAGATAACCTAAATATTGGAGCGATGCTTACTCGAGTTGGAATCCTGATGGAGTAAGTTCTCGCTTATTGTTGTGGTTTAGTGCAAACTCAGTGTTTGTGTTACATTGACTGAGCTGAATACCTTTCTAGAGTTAACAATTGAGTGATTAATCGATGCAAATCTTCGCAACAAAGTTCATCAGCTTGGTTAACGAGATGAGGGTTGATTGCTCGTAATTTCGAGAAATGTTTGAATGTATAACAACGACTTTATTGAACTGATATGAAAATTTGCCAATGCACTAAAAGTGGCTACAAAGGTTTATTTTTTTGTGAAAGACTGAAGTTACAGCCCTATCATGATTTTAAGAATAATTTTATTAAAGGCTTGGTCACAGCTAGCGCAGAATGCTAATGGACGTGTGGTTTGCCTAATTGGTGCCAGATTGCGCTGATGTCGTTCAACATAGTGTCTATAATTATAGACAAGTTCCATAGTTACAATATCGTAAAATGCAATTATGCCTCTGTTAGCTGTTTAGTGAAACGTTTATAGTTTGAATTCTGACTGAACAATTTGATTTCTGGATATAACTAATACGACATGTATGTCATTATTCAGATTATTGAATCAATGGCAGCAATAAACAGATAAAGTTTTTATGCATGTGTTGTGAGAATATGAAATTATTGAACAGAATCTTATACCAGCCTTATTAAAAATCTTACGACTGAACGATAGCAATTGTATATCAACAAGAAAATCACATTTAGGTTTCCTTTTGATGAATGAACATATAATAGTTGTTAACAAATAAAACTAAACCAAATAAATAGCTTGTTAAAGTATGATAGATGCAAGCAATAAATTTAAAATTTTTCGCAAACACAAAACTCTGGAGTTGATGTATGGCATTTCTCGTTTAAAATTTATTCCCAGTTCAGTAGAAAAGCAAACAGCTATATCGACATATGTAAATAACTTTAGATGAAGAGCATTTTTTACACACCTTCAGCGGTTTTTATTTTAGTAGTGTCTACTGCCAATATTGCTATAAATATACGGCTATTTTTTGCAAAAAGCGTTTTTGTAGAAACACAAATTGGATAAGGCTACCAATATATGATTCCATTCAGGGAATGGAAAGAAATTGGATTGCTGTTTATACAAGACGCTATACAACCAACAGTTTTGTCGTTAAAGCTTGTGTACTGTTATCGAAAGTTGGCGGAAATTCTTAGCTAATCCTCTTTGATCCCAAATGAAACCCATTTGATGAAGTAATGTAAGAGTAATGGCTTGGATCGTTATAGAATTTAATTATGTCTTCAATATGAACCATAAATAATGTTAGAAAGATTTTATTTGTGACAAAAATAACCGAAACCACTTTAAATCATGTTGAGAACTAACCCGGCGTCTCCAACTTTTTTAATTATACAAAGTAAATTTGTTGCAGGTATACTTTTTTTTTCATACAGAGTGTTGCTATATTAACACAAGAACATCATATTATTTCTATATATTTGCATGAATTTTTGATTCAAACTTGATTTACTGGGCAAGCCTAACAATTAACCATCTTGATTGTTTTTGATGTATATAACTATAAGGTCTAACATATTTACATCCTATATGTAAAGAGCGCAAAGTAAGCTTAACAATGATATAGCTTTTTTATTATTGTTTCATAATGCTTAGTATTTTTATATACGCCAAAGCACTAAATCCAAGGTCTAGAAAAAAACTTTGTTATACTTAAAAAAATATTGTTACGAAATACACTCTTACGCCGCCCCGGTACGACGCCTATGGTTGTCGAGAACTCTCTGGTCTGACCCCGATGATGATTTATCCTCAATGCGACTGACCGACGCAGCGCTAAAGAAACGCCTGGAAACGGAAGTCGCGAATGGGGGTTCCGGAGGAGTCTAGAAGCGGTGACGTAGGGTTTCGAAAAGGACCGCGTGCTGTTTAAATATAGTCCATCTTTGGGGAACGGATTATTCAGCTAGTTGAGTCAAGAGCGTCCAGTGAAATTCGCAAGAATAATTCCTGTATATAATCGTTGCAATAGCAGTCGTGTAAATTCGACTTATTAAGAAATAAATTGTTGAGTTTTAATCCACGCCAATTTTTATTCGCCCCCACAACGTAACAATATTTATTAATATTACATTGGCACTACAACACTGCGCACCTATAACTCTGTGACAAATTGTTTAATAAAACTTTTAGTAGGATGATTTACATTTTCTTATTTATTGATTACAGTATATGATAAATATACATACATACTTCACTGCTGAACTTAGTTCATCACCATTTTTTGGTTTGGTTACTGTATCACCACGTTATACTTATAGTCTAAGTGCTAGCAACCGATTTACTTTACATATAGGCTCATGAAAATCGGTGGATGAAGTCTTGTACACCTGCTGAATAAGGAGTGTCCGTTCTGGTAACTGATTCCGAGCGCAAAAAGCAACCCCTAATTCTCAAAGAGGGCAAAAAAGTTTACAACTTATATGAACTAACTAATTTATATGAAAGTTCACGATTTATTTGAGCTAACAAATCTGGCATTTAATGATGAATATTTGTTGTAAGTAAAAAATAAAGCCAGAACATTGTTATATATATCTTTTTGCTGCTTGTGTTATTTCAACAATGTTGAAATTCAAATATATAATTAAATGCCACGACAAAAGTCCATCAGCAAACTTTCGTCAGACATGTAAAAAATCTTTGTAAATTTGTGATTGCTTATTTCGATAGCTATAAGTTTTCAGAATAGGTGTATTCCTTATTTTATAGATATAAAACACTTCAACCACTGGTTTTTATAAGTACTGAAATATACAAAGTAAATCTGTCGCCAGCTCTTAGACTACTACGTAGTTTAATTTTTGACATTATAAACAAGTATATTCTAGCAATGGAAAAAAATATAAAAGAAACTATTCATTGACGCCTTAAACATTATAATTTCTTTACCAGTGCAAATATGGTACGAGACGTTGAACAGTTTCATAAAGTAGATATTCTTACATTACAAAATATCGATCGACTTTTCAAGTTTTTCTTAAATTACGTATTCAATACAAAATAAACACGTTAACCGCAGCTTCGATTCACGGGCAATGATAAAGTTGCTGCATGAATAATGAAAATGTGGAAATAGACCAATTTTATCGTATTTGTATGCATTGTGAAGAATGAAACATAACCCACTGAAATACAACTAGTTAATATCCAGGGCATTTTCTTGATTGCATGTCAAAGCATAACGTGCAAAAAAGTGTAATTATTCACGCAAATTCCTGACAGTTTAATGAAACGAGAGTTCCCTGTTTCATTGGTCCTATTATTTGACCTACATGTAGATTCGTGATAAGTAAGTACATTTCCATTATCGTTAACTAATGGACTCTCTCTTGGAACGGGTTTAGGGACGGTTACTTTACACGAATGGAGTCCCGTTTTCACAATGTGTAATTGCTAAATCTATAGTAATTAGTTATTCTTCAATTATACATGTGTTTTTTCGCGCTGGTGTTTTGTCACGAAATATGGATCGCATAATGTGAATTTTAAGTGATAGCCAATTAGGTTATTAGTGTTATTTAAAACTGTATTGTAAAAAATTATTAACACCTTACAGTCATTTTGTCATTTCACGTGTTTTGTTAATTCATGAAGCATAAACCACAAATTAGTTTAACCTAGATTTTGTTAATATATATATGTTAACATTATGTTTTCCAAAACAAATAATTATATTTATTGTGTATAGTTTTGAATTTAATTTTAACTTTAAATTGCATCGATATTTTGTCTAACAAAGATAATTTAATATTGCTTTTGCTAAATTTTAGAATATTTTTTCCAAACTGACAAAATTAACTAAGTATTTGAATCAGATTGTTAAATTCCTAACACAAACTATTTGATCAAATAAAGTTACAATATTTGCAGCTCCGATATACATACTTTGTTAGTACCGAGACAGCCATGGATTTTTAAAAACTTGTGTTTGATAGAACTGCTGTTGTCAGATTATTATTATCATCAATTTGAAAGTTTGACTTGAAAATGCAATGATCAAAAACAAACTTTCAAAAATCCATCGCTGTGCTTGATAGTAAGTATTTTTTATTGCTCTCTCCCTAAGTTTTGCTGCTATTTTTGTTTAAGTATCTAAATTTTACCCTTTTTCAAGTTAAACACACTATACACTGTTCAGTTGCTAATTTCGCTAAAGTATTGTCACTGATTTTCATCGCTTTGATCTTTTCTAATATTTTCAGGTCATATAATTTTAAGTGTGATTTTCTATTAACAATTTTTTAGTACGAAATCTTAAAGATATGAAAAATTATCCATAAAAAAAGACAAGACGAAAATGTAATTGAGGAAACGTTGAAATATATTCACATTTGTAGGAATACAGATTTGGCAAAAAATTCTGGAATGAAATTTCACAAAGCGCTTGGACAGATAAATTGGTTTTTTATGACGAATTCATTTTAACAACTTATTTAGATTTCATCGTTGAGGTTATAAGATCATTGATATTTTATTTTGTTTCATATTTTAGTGTATATTTTTAATGAAGGCACATTTTATATGTACAATTTAGGATAGTTAAATTTACGCATTTACCTTTCCATTGATATATGTGCGGTGTATGCACCCCGTATGCACATATGTTTCTAGCCTACCAGTCTACATAGAGTAAAAATTTAAAGAATCATATGATTGTTATTACAACACCTTAAATTATAGACTATAGAACTGAAATGGATAGACACTTTTTTAAATCACTCTCGTTAATGATCTGCTATCATACCGATGATAAGCTCAAATTGTAAAATGGTGTACTTTTTAGAAATGTGAACACATAATATTTTGCATACTTTAGACAGATTTCAACTTAACAAAATTTTGAGATGATTATCATCACTCATCAAGTTTTTTAACGGTATAAACATATAAAAATGCAATTTACCATGACTATGACAACCTTGAAAAGGGTTCTAAGATAGATATTGATTTTTTTGTTAAAATTCTACATGTTTAATATAAAAAAGGAATAAAACACAAACATAGAAGCATATTATTTTATAATCATAAAATTATTATAGTTTAAAAAAAAACTAAAAAAACACGCTTTTAACGGTAAATGTCCCACCCAACTTTTGTCACTACTGTCAAGACTACGATTGCACTCAACTTTTGTGACATATGGACCCCTACTTCTCTATAATACCAAATTATTGTATTGTCATCCAAATTACATACCCTTGTAAAGTTTGAAATCGATACCATAATTAGAAGTAGGTTCAAATCGACTTCCTAGATTTATTTACATAATTTGCGAGTTACAAGTGAAGCTATAATATAAGGGTGTTAAAAAATTTAAATAAGATTTAACTAGAAAACGTGTAAAATGATATAATATTGTTAGTGATGATGAACAGTCTTCCCAAAATGTCTGGAAAATTAAGTCGTTATTGACTTAATCAATAAAGTAGCTTACTTTATTCGTCAAGTTTGTTGAGAGATCCTGTATAAACAGATGTAAAAAATGAGAATATATTACTAAAATATAAGCAAGAGTGCACGAATATTTTCCAACAAACATTTCTTGTGATGTTCTGTAACCAGAGTCTTTCTAAAATTAAAACAAAGTCGCTATGAAGGATGTATTATATATAAATATAACTTGGTGCGCTATAACGTTTTATATCCCACAACAACCAAATCGCAAAAAAAGTATTTGTCGACACGTTTCTCAAACCACATTGGCGTCACCTAAACCTAACTAAACTCAAATATTTGGTCTAGATGATGCCAACGTGGCTAGTAAAGCGCATAGACATATATTTTTGTGTGATTTCGTTGTTGTGGAGAATAGACGTTATAGCACAGCAATCAGATTCACATTCTTTAACATTATCTATGTATCTATTATATGTAATAAAGTAGTCCCGAGATAGACAGACTGATGGAAACTAGATACCGACATTTTCGTATACTGCAAAATGTGAAATGGTAGCTTGCGCTCGAACAATAAAAACATTGTGAAGTTTCCTGACAGGGGATGTTATCACGAAGACACGTCGCATTCTTCAACGCATTATTCCATTCTCGACGTTGTTGCCTGTAATCTTCTAAACTGTCTAAACTGAAGTAAAACTAATTCTCAAAACTCAGAAATTTATCGAAAACTGTTTTAATGTTGTTGGCGTTGGTTTGACATAAATAACAATTTTTTTATGATATGTGTGTTATTTTCATATGTAAGACGCTAGTGTACTGAAACTGTATCGATGTGTGCACAGTAAACGTGAAAGATACACTTACTGGCAATGTCAATAAACCTGAAATCTTAAAATTCACCGTTGAATAGACGAATAATTACTTAAATATTGTATTTAAAAAAATAAGAAACCGCTGAGACCAACGAAAAACTTTTCTTTTATATTTATGCCATAAATAAACTTTCTTGCCAAACATTATTGTTTTGTATCCATTGCTTTGCTAACAATGTGGCCAATTTCTTCAATAAAGACTGCTCTCATTGTGTAAATGGATCACAAAACCTTTCTGTATTAAAGATAATTATTGTTCTCTAAACAACGCAACAAAGAACACATAATCATAACGGTATTAATAGCTCCAAAAGCGTTACGAATTAGGCATTAATGTATTTCATAATGTAACAAATGGCTCAATGACTCAGTTTTAGGGAAATATGTTCCCGGAAATTGAGGTGTAACTTGTTCGCTAAAACATCCACTCCTTCACTAATTAATTTTTCTTTCTTTTTATAATGCTTTCTGCTTTGGTTGCCTGTATTCTCGACAATACTAACTTAGTGAAAAACTTATTCATAATAAATTATTGTAAGCCGAGAAACCTCTTTATGTATATGAGCCGAAGATAGGCCGTTATCGGAAAAGCGGCTGCAAATTTATGTAGAATTTCCCGAAACTTCCGAAGGCTCTAAATCAGTTCATTGGAGATTATGAATCTGTGCTAAAACGCACAATCTCCAACTCAAATCTCTCTCCGAATGAATATTCTTTTAAAACATGAATGGTCACTGGACCTGGAAGAATAAAAAAAGCGAGGTTATTCGAATGATGAATAGACGAAGAGACCCAGAAAAAGGGCGTATTCGTTGAATAGATAAGACCTTAGGACGGTTCTGAGGGTCTCCAGCGCCCTTCCATGGATGCAGAGATACGTACGTGATTTCTCCAGAGAATAACAATAACGCTGACGCTTTTTGCCGTGAAAAACAAATTCACTTTAAATGGTAGCACAGGTCGTGCAGTTATAACAATGTCTTTTACGAACCTCAAACTTGAAACAGTTTCTTCGAGTGGGCCTTTTGTAGCATTAATAGGGCGATAATTCTAACATTATGATGCGAAAAAGATGTCGAGGGGAGGAGATCCCTTGTCGATACTCTTATCATAAAGTTTCTGCAATTAAACCTTTTATTTAGAGTCTATACTGTTCGACGCCATTTTTCTTTGAATTCCCTTTATTAAATATGGAACGAAATTAAAGCGACAAAGAGGTAATTTTCGCTGAAAAGAATGGACGGAAAAAACCGTTACTTTGATGCAGACTGCAACTGACTGAAAAGAATGTTTCGCTTGAAAACTCCCCGCAGATTTCCACAGCCATTTAACAGAGTATAATATTAAATTAATGCAGTCGGGTATATATAAATTTTGAACACAACACGTTTAGAATCCAATTAAATTCCTTCTCCGTATTTCATTATTTAAGTGAATGAAACTCTCCAAGAATTGAGGTGCTAGTTGTTACTTCTTCTTCTCTTACGAAAGATATTTAAAGCACGTTCCACGTTGATTAACTGGAGCAATAAACGTCGGTGTCCTATCACATACCTCTCTGTGAACATCCGCCTTATTACGATATTAGCTAAACGTGCATGCATTCAACTTATATTTCAATTAGGGAGATTGTTTGCAATCGTGCAGTTTCCGGATACGCACAGTCATCAAGTGAGTTACATCAAACTACATCATTTATTATAATTTATTACATCCTGACATATTTCGGAGTTAGAAAATCTAACCGTGGAAAATATCTCTCGAAACTGCGTGATTTTTAATGCTGGATTGTATCACTTGTTGGTGAAGATTTATGTTAGAAGTTCACTAAAATCTGGATTACGTAACACATATAATCAGTTTTCATTATTTTCCAACTTTTGGTTTCTTCAAGAAAGATATAATAATAAAATCGTTTTTATAAATGTCAAATTTTTGATTCGACGTCACAATTTTTTGGAGGAGAAAAACGAATACATTTTGATTAACGGATTTACTATGCTTACGATAATCATAAAACGTTTGCAAGCTTTCAGAGGTTTCTGTTTCGCAGTTTCAAAGTTAAATATTATAAAATGTTGGACAATGGAATTTGGTTTAATTTTCCAAAAATCTGGATGTCTACGGTAGCAAAAAAATATACAACACAAGTAACGTGTGATATTTTATATCATTTAAATAACAATTGAATAATATTTAGTGTGTAAAATATAGAAGTGACGTGATCACATTGATGGGGATCATAAAACAAATTTTGATCCGAGTTTTACCATCTACACGATACTTTATACATATAAAATTTGACAACAATCGGTTCGGATCACCGGATGGACCCTATTACAATACTTTCTTACACGCAGGAAGTAAAGATGAAAAAAAATAAGAAATTTCCGGAGATATAGGAAATCAAACAAAGCGAGTTATTTTTAGAATGTATAAAAAACATTCTGGAAGAAATAAGAATGGAAATTATTTCCAAGCTAACGTTTCAGTGTGCTTATGATGTGTACGTTTTGGCCATAACACATTAAATTAACGCTTGCCTGTTATAGAAACACTTTATTTAAACAACTATAAGAAAATAAATGTATGTACAAAAAGATGCCGAAGAACTACCTAAACTACCTTACGTTACGGTGTTACAATTTGGCGAAAAAAGTACTGAGGCTGGAACAGAGAACTGTCGTTTACAAGGAGCACTTTCCAAAGATGAAAAAACTGAAAACGCTTTATTACTGATTGATAATAATAATTAATGGAACAAAACAATAATAGTTGAGTTGATTTATTCTAGCAATATTGACGCAGCATTTGGTACATAAAATCTCCGTGAGACAGCAACCTATACATATAGTTGTAGTAGACGACGCCAGTTCAATTTAAACAAATTATTTAATTAATAAAACATCAAGAAAAAGACAAACAAGAAAAATAATAATAATTTAGTGAGCTACAATGGCATACATATTCATAAGGGTATATCGACAAAATGAGCTTTTACTAGTTGTTGTACTAGATCTACCAAAAAAATGCTAAATAGATGAAATAAGAGAGGAAGAATGAAACAGCATTCAGTAACTTGGGCCGTATTACTTTGTCTTAAATTCTAATTGTAATAGTCATTTACAGTTTAATCAAAGACATGACAAATATTTCCATGGCCAACTCTAATCTGAAAACTTTTTGATCACCCATTACAAACTTTAGGTTAAGCGATAGAGTAGTAGGACTAGTAAAGCAAGCTGTTGGCAACATAACTGTCGATTTATTGCGAAATTGAATTAAACACGTCATTAAAGTGGAAAATACGTATAGTTCAATTAATTTCAGACTTCATTATAAATTTGCTGCATCGACATTTTTTGGGTAACGACAAGGATTAACATAAATTGCTATAATTAAGTGACATTTAAAATTGTTTTAAACATTTTTGCAAGTAAATTATCAGTAATTAATTCAGTTGTGCTTGCTTCTGTGTTTTTTCTCAATTTCTGAACGACTAAAGTTCTGCGTCAGTATTTTTTCAACTACCTGAAAAATTATTTACGACCACGTTGTGTGCACTTCCAATACAGCTCGTATTTGCGGTAATCGAAACCATAAGGACGGAATTTGTCGATGAAAGTGTTTTTTGGGAGACTATTCAGTTTGCGTTTTGATTTCTAAATGTGAGTTTTTGACGAAACCTGTTGCATTGTTTGAGAATTAAAAAAAAATCTCTAAGAAATCTGCTTAAATTACTACCCAAGATTATAATAAATATTTGAAATAACTGAGGGTATAACTTACATGAAAATATTAACTGTCCGTCTATGCCAGTCTAGGATAAATAAATTAAAATATATTGTGAAAAACAATACCCGAGAAGTTCGTGCAGCAGTCTGACATTTTTGTTTATGACTTTTTCTTTTCGTTTTCAAATTATAATACATCATTTAATCTCGTGTTCATATCGTGTTTCGCTGGAGAAACATCAGAATTTACACAAATACATATATTTTTTCTCATCTTATCTATAACAACAAACAACTGCTGCTCGCGTAAAACTTTTCTTTTCTTTTTTCTGTCCATGCTCTGACTCCTTCAGTGGACGATCACAAAAAGAAACTTTGCAACCAAATTTTAACTTAACACTAACACTAAACCAAATAATTTGTATTCATCATAACCATAACCAACCCGCGGAATTATATCTATAAGTTTACACTGAATATTAGAGAACTACGGAATATATTTAAAAAATATGGTAACATTTACCATATGACGTTTACAATCACATTTTTCCATTTCTCTACCAACATCTGACAGGCTCCCACTGCATTTCTGCTTCAGATAAATTTTATACTTAATTAATATTAGAAATGAGATGTAGTAATACATTAACATCTACACCCCACCTTTAAAGTATTATTTATTTTACAATATTTTGAGATAATATCATCAATTTTTGGAGGATATAAATTACGTCATTTGTTAGCTAACGAAATAGCCAACAAACCACATAAACATAACAAATAAACAGAATACGAAAACAGGAACTCGATCTTTATTTTTCATGGGCTGTAAAGTTCCAAGAAAAGCTGAAATTAGACATTCATCAAGACTATCAGCTCAAGATTTTATTACTTATTCTACTAAAAATTTTATTATGGTATAAAAATATTTACAAATTAACATGGATTTCGGACATGGAAATATTCCTTTTGTTTCAAGTATTCTGAATCAACTTTACCCTACACCAGAGAGACCACATTTTGATACTGTTAGCATTATTTGATAAAAAATGTATTACATTTCTTTATCTATTTATAGATAACACAGAAGCGAGTTTGCTTCCAAATACATAGAAAATGTTTATAATGCATAAAGTTTACTGACAAAAAATTTTGGTTATTGGATATTATCGATCGAAATGACTATTTATGTTACTAGTACATAATGCATAGAGTCATGGGACGCGTCCTTTTATGGCCGAGCGAGCGAAGCGAGCGAGGCTAATAAAAGGGCAAGTCCAATAAAAAGCATTATGTACGTGTGACATACATAGCTTTATGTTTGACTCAACAGAATTTTTTTTTTGCAACTTTTCCATCTCTATTTCAAAATAATTAATAAATTTCAATAGGCATTGCTGTTGTCACTGTCATATGAATTGTGTTGCAGTCCAAATTACTTTACAATCCAATAAAGTGGTGGATTATGGACAGTTGGATGTGTCATAAATGATATCGTTATGATTGAGTCAAACATAAAATGATTTACGATTTATCATAATAAAATTTTCTGCACTACAAAGTATGTTTGCTGGTAATACATAGTATGACGAACAATCATTATTTAAATACCCAAATAATTATTGTGTGACAAATTTTTGAACAACGCTTTGAGCGATTTAATTTTATTGAAGTATTACACAGAACGATCTTTTTTGTTAACTGAAAGGAGTAGTCTGTGGTTTTTGAGTGACAGGATTTTTAACTACACATGACATTCTTATTTTAATGAAGAAAGAAAAACTAAAATTGAACCTAAAAAACTCTCAATAAATTAGTTTTGTGGTGGGGTAGATAGCTTTCAGAATCATTGTAGGCGTTTTGACTCTGTTCGAATCAAAAGATAATTTATTGAATATTTTTGTAATAGTATATATATATTTGTAGAAAGAATCCCAACAAAAATGTATTATAGGCGACCATTACAAATCTACTCGTGTTATGCCCTTAGTCACCTCCATACAATATCACATTTTGTATTGAAATGTCAAATTTACTTCAGTACTTCAGGAGCGAGGGAAATTCTGTCGAAATAGATTTCGATCATTTTTTTTTAATAAAAAAGCCAAAAGCGCCGTTAATTGAACTTCACCATTACTGAAGAATATCGATATAAAACATAACGATATCAAGTTTTTTCATAGTAGAGGAACAAAATAGCACTTTGGTTATTATCAAATCTTCAGAGGTTTTCTCGCAACAACGAGAACAGATTTTGTAGCTTCAAAATCACTTACTCGTATAACCAATCATTTTTCTGTAGGGTTGTCTAAAAAACATTGTGTGCAGCTCGACCAAAGAGAACTTTATCGGTCTCATCTAATTTGTCAAACTTCAGATCGGTCGAAAAAGTTCTTCTTTATGGCTTTGGTACACAAATAACTATTGTTGTGACGGCATACATTCGACTTTAGATTTATTTGCTTATCTATTTATGCTACAAACACGAATTTTATATTTTTATAAGCGAATTTAAGAGTTGTATTGAAAATTTTGGCAAAAATTTCAACATTTTCTACAAAAAATATTTTATTGTCTAGAAATCTTCAAAGTAGTCGGTAGACACATTTGAACTTAATACCACACTGCTAACTTATTAATAATGACCCAGCTTGTAAGTAAATGACGAAAAAAAAATGCATTTTAAGCTTCAGACTTTTGAGATACAACTGTTCTTTATTTACGGTTTCCCACTCATTGCTGTACCTACTCTTTTCCAATGAGTAATGTCCAAAAATTTTTTATCGGACGAGCTTGTGAAATATTTGCTGTATTATATTGTCTCGTATTGTATCAAAGTATTTAGTTTATTTGTACCAATAGTAACTTTAATACGTTTTTTTGTTAAGGTAAGTATTATTATACATACTTATAAGATTATTTCGTATGATATTTTTGTTACAATTAATATTTAACAATTCAGTTGAGTTCGAAATATATTATTTTGTAGAGCATGTGCGGAATACATTATACATATGTATTTATATTCTTGAAATTCTAGTAATATATTATACATATTTCAGTCATGAAAATAATAAAATATTTTCTAAAATGTGACCTTGATAAAAAAATCCAGCTCCCCTTTTATTCCCACAACAAAGTACGTGGCGTAAAATAGGGGCAAATTTTTCCAGTATGACCAACGACCGCGAAATTTATTGTGATGTTAAGAAATTTGTCATCCTGGTGGAACCATGCTGGCAAATATATGAGATAAATAATAGTTCCTAAACAGCGATGGGACAAATTTATGATACTGCGTAGGGAAAGTGGAAAATATGAAAGTTAGGAGGTTTATTACATCAGTTGAATGCTAAAGGATGAGGTGATGTATAGCTTCTACGAAATGTTTGGCCCAAAATGCCATTAAACGCAAATCAACTTTATAAGTTGCTTTTAGTTAGATAGTTCTCTGCTGTTGTTATTATTATCATCTAGCAACATTATTTCGCTATAATTTTTTAACTCATATTGATGTATCGAATTTCTAAATAACCACCTGTGCGCCTCAAGATTTACGAGATTTATAAATCCAAGTATTTATGCTGCAAAGCTCCGCTCTATAAATATTGGTAATCCTCCCGGAGTAAAAGCTTTATGGTGGGAAATAAACATAAAATATTGCAAAGCGGTATTACACTTTTTTGCACATTAAACTTGAAAAATCACACCGATTCCTGTGTCAAACCCCAAATTGACCGCACGATTGCACTTCGTGCGTTCACGTAGCAAATAAAACTAAAAACTCGACTGGGTAGAGCAAACCATCATTCTTCAGTTTCGACCAGACCTAGGCTAAATTTCATAATGATATTTTACGGAGCCAAACGTAGAGTGTAGCAAGTAAGTGTCAGAAAATAACATTTTACGAAGGTGTAACCTATAAAAGGAAACAATGAAATACGTATCATTTATGTTTGTAATAGTCATTCAATTATTAAGTATTAAGGCATATTTAGGAAAATGCTTGGCGGAAATATCTTTGTTGATTCGAAGCATCGAAGCCACTTGCTACCTTGTTTGGACAATTTGTGAACAATCACAGCGATCACTTCGAGTAGGATAAATAAATACAAAGTAACCGTTAAATAGAATCGTGAAAATATATTTTTAAGATAAGATTTCCTGTTAACTCTACGTGGCAATGAAAATTGCCTGCTATAAACTGTTGGCGATCAAGAATTTGAACGCAAAGAGTTGAAAACTTGAAAAATAGATATATTTATCAGAAAACAGCACGAGAATGCCCCAAGGACGACTTGTGTCACAACTTAAACTATTACAACACTTTATATTATGAAATTGAACAAATTAAAAGAAAAGGTAAAGTACAGCAAAAAATAACTGGGAATAATTCTAATCAGTTTAAAAAATTTAAGCAGTTTGTTGAAGGGTCCACAAAAGTTTTGATTTTGGACGAAAAAAAGTATGTTTAGTGACATAGAAACAGCAGCATTTGGAGTGGTGCAGGCTGAAATTGAATTGGCATTTTGAGTGGCACGGAATGATATACAACAAGGAATAAGCAGATTCAAAGATGACGTGGAGAAAACTTATTTTTTATTGAACTATCTATCCACCGAACTGTCGGACTTACGATTTGGGAATGTATTGTTTATGTGACTAGATCCCCTTTGGTATTCATCCGAGGCACTTTGATAGCTTAGGGGTATATTGAGGAAGTGGGAAAACCTCACGTCATTCCTTTCCTACCGCAGAAGGAAAACCCGTCACGAAAGCTGCTTTAAACTTTTTTCAAGAAGTTACCGTTAACCTGATGCTATGGCCAGCTAGACCTCTTGACTTAAAACCATACAACTCTCCGCGGGCAGTAGAAACCCTTCAACATGAATTGCAAGTTGCTTGGGATACAAAACATCAAGGAGACATAAACTACTTTCTAGACTGCATGCTACAGCGAAGGGTGGCCCAGCATATTATTAAAAATACAAGGTTATCTTCTGTAGCTTTTCATTGAAAATTTAAGCAAATACTACCGTTTTGTACTAAAAAATTTCCATCAAGTTTGATTAAAAAATTGGTACCCCTTACTGGTGATGCAATTTCCCTGTCACTCAGTAAATTTTACGCTTTATAGTACAGTCTAGCAACCAGTGGTCGTTACTATACGATGAATAAAAGCTTTAAAAAAATTATCCTAAGTTGTTGCGATAGAACTTCCCTCATACCTAAAGTAGAATGAAATATATGCAGCATTTTCGATTTGAGCTTTTTCTTTATACAATTTTGTGATGATGTCATCAACATTTTGGCAAGGACACGTATATTAACTTGGGTTGCTGCAGTGTAATACTAAAAATAATCCTCCAACATCTTCTAAGAAAATGAAGGTGTTTTATGCTACCCATTCTATTAATGTAAGACAACGCGGTTGTATTATCAATACGTAATAAAATGTTACAGTTATGCAGATCACGAGCGAAGCATTGCAGACCATAATACACATCTTGTCGAATTCTGAGCAAGTGAGCAGGTAATCCTGCCACCACAGTAAATCGGGAAGGAGTTCCTTAGGAACTGTCATGATTTTGTTATAATTTTGTTATAATTATAATGTTATTTGCTTGTAATTCCAGCAACATTTTTTGTTCTTCAAAAGTTTTGAGCTATAGCCTCCCATTCGTATTTCTCTGCCGGACAAATTGACACCAAGATGCCTATAAACCGTGCAAATTTTTGGATTTTACATTTCCCCTGTGTTAAGAAAAATGAGATTAACACGTTAAGCGCCAAGCCAAAATCATGCAGTTGCAGTCTTAGGTACATTGCCAGGTACGTATTCTACATAAAATTTTATATATAGTTACACAGGTTATTTGTTGAAATTCGAAAATTTTGTCACATATTTTTCGAAAAAACTAAAACAGACACCTGTGTCTGCTGTGACCCTACATTATATTTTATGCAGTTTTTACACAACTGGGCCACAGCAGTCACAATTCTAAGTTATTACACAGCGGTCACAACAGCGGACACTTTGTTTACGGCGGACATGTCGTTTGCTTGTTATCTAAGTAAATGTGTCCGCTGTTGGCCCGTAACATATCAAAAAATTCAGATAAAAAAAGAGGCTACAGCAGAAACACATAGCGGACACACTCTGTAGAATTAATTTTAGATATGCAACCAACAGACCAACTGTGGGGTCAAATGTGCCCATACCATGACAGACACATATTCGCTCTATAATGCCTAAATATTTGTCTGTATCACCCTAGAGTAGGAAATATGCAACAGACACTGATGACCGCTCTGGCCCCCTATGGAACCAGTGCCAGTGGTATCTGCTCTGACGCTTAACGTGTTAAGCCGAAAGCTCGATTACGTTTTTCATCTGGCAGTGTAATCTGCATGTTTACACTTAACCTAAGAATGTACGTGTTTGTTTTGGCTGTAAGCAACTTTTTTAATAATTGACAAGAAAACCTAAGGTTTCTAGAAGGGCGACAGTTAGTTCGACATTTTTCCGACACTCCTGCTCAGAGTTTCCAAGAATAAAGAAATTATCAAGATATACTAAATAAATTACACCTCTTTTCCTGAGAAAAGCGATGACGGACTTAGCTAGCTTTGTAAAGTTAAATGGGGCTCTACATAATCCAAAAGGCATGCAAGGCAACTCATAGTACTTATTTTCAAATGGAAACGTAAAAGTTTTATACACTTTTGCCTGAGAGGCAATAAAAAGTATGCATCCTTCAGATCAATTGATGCCATATAGCAATTTTTAAGCATTACACTGCGTATGGTTTCTATTTTAAAATGGGAAGGGTGTACATTTTTATTTAGACGCTTCAAGTTTAAAATAAAGCGATAAAACCCATTCTGCTTTTGAACAAAAACTGATCCTCACAAAGCGTACTGGGAACTACTACCTGTAGTTGCAAAAGTTTTTTAGTACACTCTCTAAGAGGTGATAATTTTGCCTTGTCCCTATGTAGGTACGGTGGGAGTCGTGTTTGTGGAGGCACTTTCGTTAACGGTATTTTATAAACTCTAATCTACTCCAAAATCGTATTGTCACTAGTGATCTTTTCTCATACATTTCTATGCCTACTTAGTCTTCTTACAATAACCTCACTACGTGCAAACGGGAACGTAGTACGTGGAAGCACACAAATGCGAGAATGGAGCACAGCGCCAACTAGAGTCTAAAATAGGAGGCGAAATCGCAATTATTTAGAGGACGTGATCACTTTAAAAATTTGTGCGTGAAAGTAGTACCAGTGCGGTACTACCTAAATAAAGAAATGTTCAGATGAGAAGACGTTTGTACAATCGTAATTTAGTGGTTAAAAAAAAAGTATACATTACAATTTTAAAAAATCTGAATCGCGACACCGACGCCATCTGCTAAATTAAGCTTCCCTTTCCATTCATACTCAAGAAAGCTAAGTTTTATCTGTCACACCTGTATAATGCCAGAAATAATCTAAAAGCGGACTCGTAATCAGAAGAAAAAATTAGATTAGAAATATGTAATTTCATCTCTACTAATTACAAAATGTTTCATTTTGTGGATCATTGTATTTAATGACCAAGATGGAATACAATAATACAGATTTACACAAATCATTTATTTCGAATAATAATTTTTGAATAGTATTAAATCTGCTATTCTTAAATTCCTATTTCTACAGATGCAGGATTGTTTCCCCGTGTAATTAGTATAAAACGCAATCGGTGTAGACTTGGTGTTTGAAAGAAGATTATTTAAAAATCTTGCATTGAGACCTATTTTCAAATGACTAATAAAATGGACTAAACACATCAATCTAACAACGGTATTTATTAAAAATTAAACTAGTGGATCATGGCAACGTAGAGTACCTTGTGTTAGAAGGGAAAAAACCGTAGTTAACTAACTTTGCAGAAATTAACGTAGCAAATAATATGCCGACTGCTACTTACAATGTCCTCAAGTAACCCTTGATATAGTGAACAATAAGTACCTAAAATCTAAAATTTTCGTCTCAATAACTGCGCTTAAGAGATGAAAAACATGCGAAAACAAACGTGTGATTCAATCAGCTGTCTTTTAAAACATTCAATAAGCAATTCTGTGCTGTTGATATAGGTTATGGTTACAGATGCGTATATCAGCTACAGTCAAAATGTATTTTTTTTAACTTTTACTACTTAGTTGATTAGCTGTAATTTTACACGACAACAAAGAGTTGCTTTAAGAGTAAAAAAAATATTAACTTTTTTTTTTGTTTTTGGCTTGGCATTTAACTTGTCAGCTCATACATCACTTTCTGATTGAGTTGTTCCCCTCGAATGAAAGACATTTAGAAAACTTCCACCCTTCCTCAAAGACATAAAGAACGCTGTGCACTTCAGTTTATTGCCGTTTAAAATATGAATATAAATCAGATGTCGGTTTGGAAACGTGATTTAAATACATAGATGAGTAAAATTTAGGCGGGTAGTTTTATAGGCAATTTATTTATTTAGTTTCGGGCCAAGTTTCGTAATTTGAACCTCAATAAAAACGTGATCCGCTATTTGCATAATAAAAACCATTCAGGTACGGTTTCGGCCGTCATAAAACAATGTTTATGTGACATATCAAGTAAAAAAAGGCTTCCATCCTATCTTCCGACTAGGGTGGGTATTTATTGTCGCATTCGATTACCGTGTTCGACACTACGTCGTTTTCAACTACTACACCCTCATTCCCTCGGATAACCGCACATTTAATCGAAACTCTCTACAGAGTTACTGCTTTTGTTCTCTTAATACGATTTAAAAGCACCACATATATATGTCTCATAGTATCCGACTCAACGTTGATGTATTGCTCCTATGAAATCTGGATTCGACCCTTTATACTGGTTAAATAAGGATCGGCAGGGAAGTGAATCGTGTCTAGGTCTCCTTAGTCTTCTTTGATAAACTGCTTTATTATAATTAATAGGGATGGCTTTATCAAGCTTAACGCTAAACAGATTTCTAACAGAATTATATTGCGATTTATTTTAATAAATGCTACAATCTGTAATCTCTTACTACTAGAAATTTATAGATAATTTGCAGAGATTAGACGTTATTACATTGTTTGGGTAAACTTTACCACGTTCGAGTCAAAGCCATGAAACTTCATCAACGCAATTACTACGTCAAATGTCACTTGAGACTTCCACAGCGCATGGTTGTATAATCGAAACTTATTACTCGGTAAGCTTCTGGAGCGTGAATGACCAACCAAAACCAACGGTACTACTAAATGTGGTTTTCGCAATGTTTGTTTCGGAAATACACGTAAATATTAATTATTCTTAAAATAAGTCTAATAAGTATACATTTTATAGTTAATCTATATGTTTAAGCTTCTACCGACACGGAAGTAAGGAGCCGTTGATATTCATTTCTTCATCATTATCATTATCTGGCCCAAGGATTTGGCGCTCTGAATTCAGAAGAGTTCTAAGTCTGCATGTGTCGGTTCAGTATATTTCACACTACAACTACTATTTAGCTACAAAATTACTTTTTAACGACTCTTAATTGCGAACTTCCTTGCGGAATATACCGACGTCAAAACATTTGATTAAAAGCCGTTAGGGACAGATTGCTACATTTCAGCCTCGAGCAGTACTGACAAAAATTAAGAACTACGCTTTACATATAAACTTTAACATGTCGGTCTCTAGATCTCAGAAAAATGACATTAAGTCCTAGACGTATAAACTTTAGGATCCAGAAAACTAAAAGCCACTTTTAACTGAGATTGATTTTGATGGAGTGTACTTATCCACCTTAAGACCTTTTCCACTTGGAAATTTAAGTTGAACATTAATCAAAAAAAGGACTTTACTGGTGCAAGAAATTACCTGAAATATATGCTTGAGAAAGAGTAGTTCCAAAATTTGACAAAAACTCTTATTAATCTGGGAAACGATATTCACTGCAGATGTTTCTAATTCCTTGCAAGTATGTAAAATATATATTATGATTTATGGTATTTGCTTATGTGTTCATTTCCAATTATTTCAGTTTCCTAGGAAATTTACTTTTTCACATTTACTGTTTGAACTGCACCATTCATATTAAAATTTTACATAGTAAATGTTATATACTCCTGTGCTTGTAGTTTATGAATTCCCCTTGATTTTGTTGGCTAGGAGTCCAGATTTAATAGCAAAAAATCCAAATTTTATGCCAAGTTTTTATATTAATGTAAGAGGAACCCAAAGCATCGGGCGATTTCCTGAAGGGTCACTTATATTTTTCTTACACTGTGACGGAGTCATGTACTTTGTTTTTCTAAAAGACTGGATTTGTTTGATTGTTTTTTAAGGGTGAGGGAAATGCTGTCTTTATAACATAAAATCAATTTTTGAAAGTCTTTTATTTAATTTAAGCCATGTTCGTTAAAATTTTAAGTTTTTGACAGAAATCTCGGTCCATGGTCAATTTTATTTAGCATTAAGTGGTTTGGTTTTGTAGTGTACATTTGTCACCCAAATATCTACCAGCGGCAAGCTCTTTATCTCATTCAGTATTGTGATATTGAAGGACGTAGAGTATGCTTATTTAGTATTGCTCTTTAATTACTGTCCTAAAGAACCTTGTGGCTTATAGGAAATATAAAGAAATCGTCTTCTGGATATCTGGTTCCTGTAACAAAATTGGGAAATAAATTACTCCCTGATTCAACTCCATCTCTATGGTAATCTTGAATTCGCCAAGGACCTAGTCAGCGGCTTTTGTTCTTATTTGCGGGTGTTCAACTCAATTTAAATTTCTAGTGCACACAAGGAGCAGTCACAAAACCGTGTTTCCATCAAACATTTTGAAATCTATAAGTTCCGAAAATTTTAAGCAATAAATGCTTAAGTAAGTAAATACTTAATTCACTTTTCACAAAAACCCATAAAAAATATCGCATATTTAAATATGTTTTTGTTATATCATTTTTTATCTTATCTAACCAAAGTTAGATAGAAGGTAAAAATACCGTAAAGTCATTCTTAACTCTACAGAGTGTAAATAACATTAGTTCCAGTTTTTCCTTAACGCGCCTCGTATATATACATATATGATATATGTATATAAGTTTAGCTATCAAGACATTAAGGTCAGGGTTATTTGTTTAGACCTGCCACTATGACAGCACAAACATAGTGGGCGAATATGTTGATCATACGTAAAATGAAGGCTAAATTTTGTCTTAAGAGATTATTGATTTTAATAAAATTTTGAAAAATTGTTTAAACTTCCGTTTAAGTATCATGTGACCGGAAGAAAAATCTCCTCTACTAGGCCATGTAATTTATTTTGAAAATGATGATGTTGCCATTGCAGCTGTTTGACCCTTTATTTAACAATTACTTGACCGTAACTGTCAAACTGAACAAGAAACACGTTGGTGTTGCCAATTATTCTGAAAATAACTTGTGCGGCGTACTAGAGGAGTTTTCTTCGAGTAAACTGGTATTATACCATGCATTATGTTTTGCGAAATTTTGGACCGTCAGGGAAAAACTCAAAGCGGATTCATACACCACACGTACAGGAATAGAGTTTTTGGAAAAGACGTCATGAACTTATCGGTGGGGATGATTAGCAGAATTTTGGTTAGCACTTAACCATCTATGTGCCATATCTAAAATACATGCAAAATTTTACAGTAATCGTTCCAGCAGTTTTGGGAGATTGCGTGACTAACAAATGGATACAGACACCAGACAGATAGACAGACAAACAGACGGAAGCGGGAGACTACTTTTTTCGTACTGTAGGGGTCATGAAACATCGAGAAAATATAAAGGTGGCCATTTGTCCGATGGACCCGATTACTATACCTCCTTAGCTTACGCTCCGGAAGTAAAAAGAACATAACTTCTTAATTATTTTTTCCCTTTATCCCATTCCCCTTGCCTCGGTCTTATTATGATCCTTTCCACTTCTTTTATCCACCCTACTCCTCTTCCGTCTTCATTCAACATTTCTGTTACAGTAGACATAAACATTTTATGCGTTTATGGCTTCACACGAATTTAAATTCCATTTTAATTCAATAGGCCGTCACAGCCGGATGTCTTACCGATAACCTACCTGAAAAGAGCTTTTCTGGTAAAAGCACAGGGTAGTACTGTGTCGCCCGTCCCTGACACGTGCCATGGTTTGCATGCGCTAAGTTTTATGAAGGGTCGGCTGTAAAGTACTTTAAACGTCAAAGCCATAAACGCATAATATGTTTACGTCCAGTATACACTCTCCTCTATTTATTTACTTCAAAATTACTCTTATGTAGTTTTACTAGCGGTATAACTTTTTTTTTTGGTTAACAGCATACGGCTGTGTCGGAGCGAGTCGTGGTTCGGTTAAAATCTGAATATTTTTACCTTTTGTATTAATTTAGCCTGCTCCGATGGGTAAATAGGATGGAGAGATACGTCCCAGGAAAACTCCAAAATTAAAAAAATAATATCTATTCAAAAGCAATCACTAATTATAACACTACAATGAATGTAGAATAAAACAAGACGAAATTTTAGAAAACGGCGGTAGGAAAAAGTAGCAAGTTTGGTTACGGTTCCTAAAAAAATACGGCCGTTGAAATATTAAGTAGGAAGGCCGAAATACAAATATCACTCAAAAAAATTAATACGAACAGAAATCAATATTCGCGTATAACGATACTACTTTATACTGAAACATAATAGTAAAAAAGAGGTCTTACAATTTTACGAAAATAACGGCACCTTGGGGTGAAAAAATCTCGTCCTTTCGTTAGCACGGTAAGGTCCCCCAGGGGACAAAGGAACGATTTGCAGTCATTTCAGCTGTGGTGGCGGGGACGATAACGCAATTTGTCCAAGGAATCGTTCTTGGGGCAGCTGCTATAAGAAATGACGTGAGACTCAATCACACAGACCTCTCTGTATCGCAACTATTCCTGACGATACGATAAGTTTCTTCTTTTCACGGTACGGAACACAGCCACGGTCCTTGTTCTCACAACTTGCAACGAAAGGGTTCTCTCCCTTCAGGAAAAATTCTCTTCTTCGCGAAAAAGTCGTGTCAGTTCTCCGAGATCTCTGGAGGTACTCCTTTCTACGCAGGAACGATCAGTTCTCCGCGGTTCTTTAAATGAAGTGCTTATTAAATTTGCAACTATTGATTAGGTGTTACAGTCGCGACCTCAAGAAAAGAAGTAGGAGCGAAACCAAAAAAATGGTAAGGTTCAAGTGTGTTTTTTCCAACCACTTTTAAAGTAGGCACTATGGAACCCAGTAAATCCTAAACAAAACGGTACAAAAGGGTAAATACCAACTACCGTAGAAGTAGGCACAATGGAACAAAAACAGATTGGAAAAATAGTTTATCAGGAAGAGATAATTTATAGTGGATTCTTTTTACTTGTAACGTCGTTATTTCAGGTTGTCATCATACGGTGTCATAGAGTGCCGCGAGCTATTTGTAGGATCCAAGCCTTCGCATACCAGGCAAAAATAAAAAAAGGATTAACGAAAGGCATGTCAGTTGAAAAATTACTTGCATAATAAAATGATTTCTAGGCAGGAACTATCGATGACCCAGAATACTGCATCATTATAATCTCAAAACAAAAACATGTTCAACGGAAGACCAAAATATCTCTTATAGCTTCGTATGATTGATGAATTTTGTGTATTAAGTTTCACGTTCGAATTAAAATACTTAATTAGGGCGCATTCCTACCTACATAGGGCCACCCACTCAAAAAAAATATTGTCTATTTCTTTTATAACACGTTTTGGTGAATGTGCCATTTTGGGGAAAGAACATGCTGTACAAAATATATACATATTTGGATAAAAGTCTCTGTCAACGAGCAAGTGCACGAGATCAACGAAATAGATTTCGCTAATAAGGTACATACACGTTAGTAATCGACAAGTTTAGCTCATTACAAAACTTTAACTACATATTTAACAGTCTTTACGGTATTAGCAAAAACGTACTTATTACGTCTAGTCCCTCTGAATTCAAATTTTCTAAGTTATCCATTTTTTTTTAATTTATTGATCCCCAGAGTATTACAAAATCCACTATTACAGTTCCTTTATTTTTGTCCCGAGGCTTTTATCTCTGATAAGCTTACTTTCATGAAACATTTAATAAGATGAATTAGAATTTTAGCCGAACTGAAAGTGCACTCAGGAAAGCAAGTGCACTATCAAGAAATTAGTATAATAAAAGACAAGTAAATTCTAAGTTTCGTGTACACTTACGTTACTCATCAATTAACACTTGATCACAGCTGAAAATTTAGTGTTCATCCTCGTTTCTCCAAACCTTATGTGACGCTCTCTTCTTGCCTCAATTTCGCAAACTTCATAAGCTCAGTGTGATGGAAATTTCCTTGTTAAGAAATCCTGTTAATATTTCATGCGTGGGGCTTTTCGCATCGTAAAAAAAATCGACGAGATATGTTAAACACTTTTTCGCATGTCCGTGTACATAAAGAAGAGAATGAGTTTTCCTGGTGGATTTTCTTGTTGGGGTGTTCTTTCGTCGGGGTAGAGAGATAGCAGCGAGTTTTCGGATGTGCGTAGATCGTCAAAGCTTTGTGCCTGAACGATTTCTGTCACATATCCATTTCCCAGATGTTGATACCACGCATTCTTATTATATAAGCCATGCTTCGCTCCATTAAAGGTTCCATCAGCGCCGCCCCCAAAGAAGGAAAATATTTGTTCAAGCTACAACATGGCAGTATTTAGTCATTAGTTTCCAAATCGATTTGTGGCAACCGCACTAACGACATCTTACATCCGTATATAACTGTTTAAGGTGTATATAGAAATATCTTAGCAAACTAAATTTTTATAAAGTAGAGAATGAAGAGACTGAATACTGGAAATTAAAGAAAATGTCAGAGGGAAACGGAAATTAATTTTAAGCGTGTACTTATTATTATACTTTGCTATTAACAGAAATATATTTTTCATTAAAAAAAAAATACGTTCCAGCATTCTGTCTTTTCAATTTATTAACATTATTATGTTCTACCCTGTTTGTTTCCGTGCAACTCGCTTGAGTTGTTGTACATTTATTATAAACCAAAATATCTCTATTAAATTTAATAAGACGGATTGTATACAAAATTATCTAAAGGAATATTGTTCTGTTTTTGTACTCGTATGTCCTTCATTAATAATAGTATTTCGTAATTCAAACATACCACTAACATACCAGGCCATTTTTTTAACTCTGAGCATATGAAAAGAAGTGAGTTTATTCCTTATGTTCACTTTAAAAAATATATGTACATCAGTGCATTGGAAGGATGCAACTACTGTTATATCAACCTACTTGGTAAAAAAAACACTAGATGTCAAACATTTTATGACAAAAATTCAAACAATACTCGATGTGTCGAGAATAAACACCATTAAATAAATACAATCAACGATGTTGTTAGGTCATAAATGGGTGACCTGACGGAAATTGTGACGATTCGGTTCGTAGTACCAAATGTTAGGTCATAAGTGGGTGACCTAACGGAAGGTTTTTGTATCCGGCTCGAAGGACCAAATTGTTAGGTCATAAATGGGTGACCTGACGGAAATTGTGACGATTCGGTTCGTAGTATCAAATGTTAGGTCATAAGTGGGTGACCTAACGGAAGGTTTTTATATTTGCTCGAAGGACCAGCGATCACAAATGGGTGACCACAAATGTTGGTCACAATGGATGACCAAAAATGATGGGGTCACAATGGATGACCAAAATGATGTTGTTGAAACTATAAATATAGTTTCAATGAGACACGACCTTTTTGCTTGATGGTTTATTCGAATCTACTACTATTTAAATGTACATATTTACAAGTGGTGGTGGTGGGTGAGAGGGTGGAGTCTGCTGCACCCCTTCTCCTTCGGTCTACCTGCCTGGACCGAACATCCCGGCCCGCATTGAACCGCAGGATCAATCTACTTAAATTAATTACTGTATGAACATGTGAATATGTAATTAATTTCCTAGCTTAATAACATGCTAATTATAATAAATGTTAATCTTGAAATGATATTAAAATGAATGGAACAAAATAAAAACAACCGTGAAAGTGTCTCTAATGTTAAACGTTTGATCACTCGGACGGCAACAAGCATAATGTTCGTAACGCTCGCCTCACAATCGCATCTCCAGTTCGTACGGATACCACTCTGATGTGTCCGTCAGCCCCTGGGTGTAGCTCCACGATGCGGCCGCGCCGCCAGGTCAAGGGTGGAGTTGGCTCCTTGAGAACCACTAGCATCCCTGGTCTTGCTGCCGTTGTTCCCTGTAGCTGCCACTTGGTCCGCTGCTGCAAATGGTGTAAATAATCGCGCGACCACCGGTTCCAGAAATGTTGTCGAATCTGTTCGGTGTGTTGCCACCGTGACAGGCGATTTACGCGTAGGTGTGTAACTTCTGGTTCAGGAATTGCAGTTAACGGTGCTCCAATTAAAAAGTGACCCGGGGTTAGCACCTCTTCGTCGTTAGGGTCTTCGCTTAGAGGACACAAAGGCCGCGAATTCAAGCAAGCCTCTATACCCGTCAACAAAGTATACATTTCCTCGTACGTTAACCTAGTCTCCCCTACTACGCGTTTCAAGTGGTACTTCACGGATTTTATCCCCGCTTCCCAAATACCGCCAAAATGCGGAGCCCTGGCCGGTATAAAATGCCAATTGATCTCCCTTTTACTAAGATGCTGTTCAATTAGTGCAAAATTAGTATGTTTAAAAATATCTTTCAGTTCATTCCTGGCTCCTACAAAATTAGTCGCATTATCCGAATAAATATTTTTAACAATACCTCGTCGAGCAATGAATCTCTTCAATGCACTCAAGAAAGCTGATGCCGTTAGATCGCCAACAAATTCCAGATGAATAGCCCTTGTTGACAAACAGATAAAAAGTGCTACACATGCTTTAACTGTTCGCTTATTTCGTGTTTTACCATCTTTAATAAGCATAGGTCCTGCAAAATCGATTCCCGTGTTACCGAACGGTCGATCTGGAACTACCCGAACTGATGGTAGTTCTCCCATTATCGGATTAAATTCCATAGGTTTTACCGGAGCGCAATTAAGGCATTTATGGATTACTTGTCTTACCTGGTTTCTACCTGCTAATGGCCAGAACCTAAGGCGTACCGATGAAAGGGTCGCTGTTGGACCAGCATGTAATTGAGCGACATGTATTTCTTTAATAATGAAATTTGTTATGTGATGTTTCGGTAATACCATAGGGTGTTTTTGATCGTAGCTTAAGTTAGCATTACGTAAACGCCCTCCTACGCGTATGATACCATTCGTATCAATAAAAGGATTGAGTCTCCTTAGTTTGCTGTTGTTGTTAACTGATTTATTAACGCTGAGGTTTTTAATTTCATCGGCAAATTCTACCCCTTGTAATAATTTAACAATTGCATTAGTGGCTCGTGTGTATTCATCAGGTGTACATTCTCCAGTCTTTTTATTAGCTTTATTTTTACAATTATGAACAAATCGGAAACAATTGATAATGACATGTTGCAACTTAAGAAATGATGAGAACCTGAGAAGAAACTCTAATTCTGATGTATTAACTGTTACTAATGAGGCGGTTTTTAATTCCAGCACTTCCGTTTTATGTGATTCAGTTTTAGGCCATTGTGCCTCGTCGTGTTTTAGCCAACCAGGGCCTGAAAACCACAACTTACAAGAAATCAACTCGCTTGGAAACATACCTCGCGAAATTATATCTGCTGGATTATCCTTTGTACTTACATGGCGCCATGACATCATTTGATATTTACGTTCTTCCGGAGTGATAAGTATCTGCCGGTACATTTTATTGGTATCGGCAGTCAGCACAAATTTGTATAACCTGATTCTTAAAATTATTGCGCAAAGATCGTCTTGAATTTTTGGACCAACTGCTAAACACTCATTTAGACTAACTCCGGAAGAAGTTTTTGCACTCGCATCAAACACTACACGTAACTTTGTAGTAGTACTCGTCTCTTTCATGACTGCATGATGAGGTAGAAAGACGCATTCATCTTCCAATTGGTTTGATACTAATTGCATATGATTAAGTTCATTGTATTCGTGTACAAATTCATGATAACTGGTTTTTAAAGACGGATGTCGTTTGAATTTGTTTTCTACTGCCATAAATCGTTTTATGGCCCGGTCTTTGGATTTACCCAAAATTGTGGGATTAGTCTTAAATGGCAAAGACACCGGAAACCGCCCAGCCGGGTCTCGTTTATGACTCTTTAGAAATTTTTCCTCGCATAGTATTTCCTCTGGAGTTCGACAAACTTTATCTGTAGTTGGCCGTTGTTCGATACCCCAACATGTCTCTACCTGCTTACTTAAACTAATTAGGGTTAAATTGCACACTGGTTTAGTGATGTTTTTATGCTTATTTAAAATACTTCCGCCCAGAAGGTACCCAAATACAGATTCTTGCAGGTGTACCGAATTATTACTTATTTTGAACTGACCTGTTCTAATGGATTTCCAGAACAGCTCAGCCCCCAATAAAATATCTATTGGACCGCTTTTGTGAAAGTGGTCATCCGCAAGTTGGATCCCAGATGGTAATTCTAAAGAGTTTTTGTCAATGGATATTGCCGGTAAATTTTGTGTTATGTGATTTAAGACCAAACATTTTACGTTAAAATTGTGATTATTGTACCTTGATTTTACCTTGATTTGCACCAATTTTTGTGATTGTACACTCGTGCCATTGATTCCTATTATCTCACCATGGAGATGCTTGGGAGACAATCCTAATTTATTACATAATTGTTCCGTAATAAAGTTGGACTGCGACCCCATGTCTAATAGCGCCCTACATACGATCCACTCATTAAAATGATTTTGAATTAAAACCTGCACTGTAGTCAATAAAACCATTGAAGATTCATCGTTTTTTACGTGTGAGACAATGACAGATTGATTGGGTTCGGGATCGGTACTTTGACTTTCCGTATGCAATAAAGAATTGTGTTTTTTATTACAATATTTGCAAGTCCTACCTCTGCATTTATCAGTTTGATGATTACGCTTAAAACAGTTTGTACATAATTTAGACTTTTTGACTTGATTCCAGCGATCTGTTATTGGTAATTTCAAAAACTCGAGACACTGATATAACGCATGTTCTTGTTTACATAAAAAACATTCAATTTGATGTCCTTCCTTAATGAAGGTAGCATTACACGTAACAGGTGCTTTATTAGAATGATTAGACGCTCTGAAATTATTCTTTAAATTTGAATGCACTGAATGTTTTGCATGAGACTGAGATTCTCCAGCAGTTAACGATTCTAATAATGTGGTTTTCTTTGTCAAAAATGTAATTAATTCCTCTAATGTTGGAACATTGGTATCCAATGTACACTCCCAATCCCTCTTTGTAACAAAATCAAATTTTAATGTGATAAGTGGTACAATTAGCGCGTCCCATTGCTGAACTTGTATACCTACATTTTTTAATTCCGCAATATTTGTCAATATGTCGTCCAATAATTTACGCATGGCCACGGCTGAATTTTTGACTAAATTTGGAGAATTAATGATTGCCAAAACATGTTCTTGGACAATCAAACGCTTGTTGTTGAACCTTTTTTCTAACAGGTCCCATGCTGATTTGTAATTTGCCTCGGATACTTTTATGGCCTCGATTGTTTTATGTGCGTCGCCCTTTAGGCACGATTTCAAATAATGCAGCTTTTCAACATCACTATATAATCTACTGTCATGGATTAATGATTTGAAAATGTCTGAAAATGCTGTCCACTCTAAATATGATCCCGAAAATATGGGTAATTCTAACGACGGCAGTCTAACTGGATTTAAACGCGCCTGATTATTGTCGTTATTAGTACTAGACGTTGAAGGAATAGGTTCTGTAACACGCGACTCGATTAACTTTAGGATCCTTGCTTCTAAATCATAATACCGATTTTCGAATTCATCGCGCTCGCATGTTTGTTCCTCGGTATCGCACTTTAACAATTCGATATCCCGCTGTATGGCATCAAATTCCTTGAATGCATTTTGGAGATTCGGTAGCCTAGTTTTTAATTGATAGATATCATCGCCTGCTCTAAATTTATCCACGAATGTTTTAATTCTAGTAACCGAACCCTTGATTATTCCCCGTTTAGTTACTAATGTTTTTAACGCGTCGTTTGTTTCGTTAGTCATGTTTTTTATTGCGTATGAGGAAATGCAGTACAAAGTTGATAGATACAGATTCCTACCTTTACGTCCTTGTACCCTCGCTTGTGTGTGTCCTGGATCTCGTTGTCCGCGGAATACAGCTCAGACCACACTTGTCTGACTTGATGCTGAGCCACTTTACTTCGACACTTCGATTACGTAACACTGGATGACGATCCGGCTCGAAGGACCAAATGTTAGGTCATAAATGGGTGACCTGACGGAAATTGTGACGATTCGGTTCGTAGTACCAAATGTTAGGTCATAAGTGGGTGACCTAACGGAAGGTTTTTGTATCCGGCTCGAAGGACCAAATTGTTAGGTCATAAATGGGTGACCTGACGGAAATTGTGACGATTCGGTTCGTAGTATCAAATGTTAGGTCATAAGTGGGTGACCTAACGGAAGGTTTTTATATTTGCTCGAAGGACCAGCGATCACAAATGGGTGACCACAAATGTTGGTCACAATGGATGACCAAAAATGATGGGGTCACAATGGATGACCAAAATGATGTTGTTGAAACTATAAATATAGTTTCAATGAGACACGACCTTTTTGCTTGATGGTTTATTCGAATCTACTACTATTTAAATGTACATATTTACAAGTGGTGGTGGTGGGTGAGAGGGTGGAGTCTGCTGCACCCCTTCTCCTTCGGTCTACCTGCCTGGACCGAACAGATGTTTTAACTGAAGAAAAGAACTTAAGGGCGTTTGCCCACTCACTATTTACAGGGGACGGTCACTGTAATCTTACTATTTTCTATCTACGACAAACGGTTTGTCAGACAGTTAGGAAACCGACAATCTAGAGAAAGAAAGAAGTCTTGAAATATGTCCTTAGCACAATAAAATTGGTGCAGGCTAACTAAAATATGTCGGGAAACAAACAGTCCACGTGAATTGATTTATTACAGGGTTTGGTTTTAAGAAGACCAAGCTTTCCGCTCTACCTATCTCCGCAACGATGAGTATATCATACCATACCACATCTCATTTCCAGTGAACAGAGCTTCGTGTTTTAACCATTTTTTGCATTTATTGATTAAAACAAGTTTTTGTGATAATTTTTTTTTGTGTTTAGGTAACATATAAAATAACGTTGTAATAGTGTTTTTTTGCTAATATAATCTTTTTAATTTTTATTGAAAAACTAATAACATTTTTTAGAAAATTACGACTATATGTAGACTAGCTGTTACCCGCAGCTCCGCTTGCGTGGATTTCTCAATTAGGACACATTATTTTTGATCCGCTGATTTATTTTTTGATTTCAATTTTATTTCTTTTTAAGTTTGTGCAAGTCTTCATTAATAACAATGTATGTATAAATGTATTTGTCCTTCGGCTGACTGATTCATCAGCATAACTACTGAAGGTAGAAACACGAAATTTGGACATAAGGTTCCTTTCGTAATGTAAGCATCCATTAACCCCTAAGTGGGTGAAATAAGGACTGAAAGTTTGGAGTTAGGGTCCCGTGAATTTTGTAATTTGGGTTATCTTTTGTCGATTTTATTAAAAGTCATGTTTTAAATTAAAGGATATTTCTTTAAAAAAGTTAAAATATTTGGATATTTTTGTCACTAATATTGTAGACAGCCATGTAAAAACAGACATTTACCTGACCTATCTAAAATTTGGTTGTAAATTTGACATTGTTCTGTATTTAATAAACTTTCGTTGTGCCTATAAAAGTATGTCATAGCTAATCTCTCTGAGATAGTCTCTGTTTTGTCTGACTTCTTCACGTTTTACAGGCTGAGACGAACCATAATACTCTAAACATTGTCTTCCTAAAGACAGCATCGTGTCTTTAAAGGAAATCACACACTTGTTGTACACTTCATTTATAATCTGAACACTCTATTGACACTCTGACTGAACTTGACAAACCTAAAGCTTTGCATGATGACTTGTGGGATAAACGACACCATCAATAGTTTTTAAATCCGAGAATGAGTCATTTCTTGAAGAAGAAGACCAAGGTAGAAACATTCGGCGTTATTAGGGTGAACGGTGTACACTCTGCCCAAAGTTTGATCTCTTTTGACTCCCGGCCAACCATCAACATTTTTTCCACGTTTTTGTCTCTCAAATTTTTTTTCCACACATAGTATGAAGGGACTTCAACATAAAAAAGGATTTTTGCAAAATTATTCGTTTTTCAAAGCTCAAAAAATGCTAGAAAAGTAGTTTTCTGTGAATTATTTACCTTTTCAGTTACATTATTAAAGTCGTTAGGATTAAAATAGAGAGCAGGTCATTTTTCAAATGCACTGTGAGATGAAAAACCGCTGGAAATTGTTCATGTATAGGAAAGGGCCAGCATTCTCCAGACAGCTTCAAAGCTGCTAATATATCGACCACTTTCATATAATTTGACCTCATCATTGTCATTTTCAAGACCAAATAATCCTGGTTGGATCGTTTATGAACATATTTGCATATATATTTAATAGATTTTACAGAGTTACAATACTCTATGTTGATATGAGCAGCAAAAGTTCAAGATGAAACTGTATTGTACGGTACCACCCATCTATTATCTAGGGTTACACCATGGAATTCAACCGTGAATCCACCATCCGCGGGACCTCTTCGCCGGTATTGAGGATAGCTGTCTTCGCATGTTTGGGTTTCTTTCAGGAGAATTCGAGGATATTTTTTTGCTACAGCTACATCCTTTCATACACGGGAACACAAAATTAGAATAGTTAAGTGAGAAATATTCTGATAATTCGTGACATAAAACACAACCGTCAACGCCGTTTGGTCTCATGCGTCCGACCGCAGACCCCGTTCGCGTCGCAGTCGCTTACTCGGTGACGTCGCGCCCTCCCTATTTCCATACAACTTCTTAAATTTCAAACGCTTAGGACTATTTTTTTCAAATAATCCTACCACGTCTAATATGCGAAAAACATATTTAACTATTTTAAACTTAGATTTTTAAACACTTTTGAATTAATACTTTACTTCTCCTGTTTCTCACATTTCCACCCAAATTATATTCCGTTGGGGATGAATTTCAGAAAAGAATTAAAATCAGTCAGTCAAGACAAACAATTTTACATGATTACCAATTTTCAAGTAACAAATGTTAACAACATTTCAACTAAACATCGCCATACAAATATTTTTTCTCATATGTATAAACTTTGTCACCTCATTTGATCTTCTTAGGGGTAGAATCTCAAAAACAGCTGAAATACACGTTACATTGTTTGTGTTGAAAAGCATTAATATCAAGTTCCAAGCAAAAATTTACAATAGAAATATTTTTCTCATACACAATTAGTTACCACTTTTTACCCCCTTAGGGGTTGAATCTCGGAAAATGCTGAAATACGTGTGTCATTATATGTGTTGAAGAGCATTAATACCAAGTTCCACGTGAAAATGTGCAACAGAAGTAGTTTTCCCGTACAAACTTATCCACCACTTTTTACCCCCTTAGGGGTTGAATTTCAGAAAATGGTGAAACACGTGTTTCGTTATTTGTGTTGAAAAGCATTAATACCAAGTTCGCGTGAATATTTACAACAGAAATGGTTAGGAAATAGTCTTCCTGTACAAACTTTACCACCCCTTTTCACCCTTTTAGAGGTGGAATTTCCCAAGTTCCTTTCTTAGTGGGTGCTTACATCACAAAAGGAAACTATTGTCCAAATTTCATGTTTCTAGCTGCAGTAGTTTAGGCTCTGCGTTGATGAATCAGTCAGGCAGGACAAACAATTTTATATGTATAGATTATTTTCAACAATACATTTAACTGACATACAGTCTTTTAGCGGATTTTTCAACTGGTATTTAAATAATTCGGAAAATAGTTTATACGCTCTGAGCGGACAGCCCTACATATGTCATACTATGCAAAAAAAAGCCCACTGTTTTCACTAACTTTATTCCAACTACTTTGAGATTTTTTGTTCTACAAAATTCGATTTCATACTTCGAATTCATAAATTTTTTTTAAAACTGAACATAGGGATTAAGTTCATACTTACTTTCATATGTTCAGAGTTAAAAACATAGTCTCGGTATGTTCAATACATAGTAGAGCTTCCTTTGACAGCGGTAAGAGGAAGAAATTACATTAAATTTGAATTATCTTTTTAATCTCCATAAGCTAAACCTCAGAAATAGATAGATAAAGAAGGATTGTTTTAATGACCGAAGTAATAAATAATCTAATTTACTTTTTTTCACTTAATGCACAAATTGATCCATTTGATTCTATTTATATCGAATAGAGCACAACAGGTAGGATACTACTTTATTAACTAGTACTGTAGTCTTATTTTAACAAGATTTTAGGGTAACACTTATTATTTATTTTTTCTTTATTCAAGTGTTTTAAATGAAATTAAAAGCCATGAAGAATGATGTTAGATTTTACAAACAATATGGTCAAATTTTAAAACAAAAGAAAATTGCAAAATCGCAAGAGTATGACACTATGTGAGATTTGCTCAATTGGTGGACGCAAATTACCCATTTTAAGATTTCTTTGCAGTTGTTATAGTTATTATCTGCGAAATCACAAACTTTAATCCACTTTAATTTGTCGATTCGATGTGGATATTGGACACGATAAAATGCAAAACAATTGAGGTATTTGTAATAATTATTGTTTTATACAAATTGCTTTTAACTATTTCTCTCAATATTTTCTCTATAACATTTTATAATTCTTTTGACAGTCTTCAAATCATGTAAAGTTATTGCAACCAGGATCAAATACTACGCTTCAGTTTTGTAGTTGATTTTTTTTTTAAGAAATAAATAATTATGAGATACCAACGGGTTGTCTAGAGTATAATACTATTTTTGGAAAAACAACCCAAGGAGGTGAGGAAAATATGGCTGAAAACAAATGGCTGACACTAAACAAAGAAACTGAAGATTTATATCTGGTGAGGTTGTTTGAAAAGATGATGGCCAAACGAACTTCGAATATGAAAATGAATCGCGTATTTTTGACGCAAAATAAGGACTGGAAAGCAACAAATGTTTGGCACAAGAACTGTCCCGTTGGTTTAAACCAAATCAGTGGACGAGTTTAGATACAGAAAATGTTAGAATAGACACTAAAAAGGCAAGAAATACGTACCGCTCTAACCGAAATTCGGCAGTGAGTGTGTTAGGGAGTCGTAATGCAAATTTACAAGAAATAATTAAAATAACGGACCATTCCACGCCAAATTCGTTGAAGTCTTACTTAAAAGTTAGCGAACAACATCATGTTAAAATCATAAATCAGATTCGAAAGAATTCCGATATTTCATCATCGTCAGAAACATCTACCTCTTCCTTGCACCAGAAGGAATCATTGAATGAGAATAATGTGTATTGTTACGAAATAAACGCGTAAGCCGCCTCGGTACGACGCCGGCGCCGGCGTTCGCTAAAGAAAAGCGGAAGTTGCGATGGGTACTCCAGAAAAATCTCGATCGCGGAATATCTAGAAAAGAAGTATGGATTTAAATAGAGATTAGCTTCGGGAACGTGGCATTCAGTCAACGAGTCCAGTCCAGTCAATGTTGAAAGGATTTGGGGCTAGTAAAATCCATTCCAGTCGAGTCAGAATTATTGTGTATATATAATCGCCGTATAGTTTAGTCGTGTAAATTAGTACTACTGAGAAATAAATTTTTGAGTTTTACCCACGCCGATTTATCGATCGACGTAACAGTATTATAGTAATTGTACGTTCAATTTTTATAAATAATAAAGAAGTAAATTATATTGACATTCATTATATAATCGTAACGAATCCCACTCGAGCATTAAAAAATAAATCGAAAATACTAACTTCTTAACTCGGCGTTGAGTTTTAGACATTTTGGTCTATAAGACTCAAGGAGTCTGGCCCAAAACGTTTTGAAGTCATTTTTCGCCACTTCTTACAGTGTTTTGAAGAACTGTTTGTTTATTGGTACACACATAGTCTATCGGCTATCATAAAATCACTACCCTCATTTCAAATAAGCTGAGATTGTTAAAATAGCATACAAGCACAAGCACACCTTTGGACGTGACAGGGGCTGTTTTTCGGACCAAATTCCAGTCATCCACTTAACCAAAGACATGAAAACATCTAATTAGCACAAAATTGTAGAGCTCGCAGGGTAGTATGTGAATACATAGAAATCTGCATTGGATACGTAGGCAACCAATACAATAATTTTATTTTCATTGTATGGATTGCTTAGGTAACATATCTAGATTACCAGCTCTAAAATTTGGTGTCAATTAGATTCGTTCATGTCATAAGCTACGTAATTTATCAGTAAGAAGAGCCGTCCGGCTATCTCATCAAGGTGTCTAAAGAAAAACCTAGTGCCTCTGTATTGTCACAATATGTACTATCACTAGTACCTTTCTTGAAAACTCTCAGCTTATCAACACAAAAGCATAAGGAAAAATTATTATCGGCAATCTGGGATAGTCTATTAAGTTCAAAAATTATCTCGCTACAACATTCGTTGCAACTGATTAATACTGAGTTTTTTTCTCCATAACTTCAGAAACGTATTACGAAAAATATTTTTGGTTATAACGACCGTGAGTACCTTTCTAAAGAATTAAGGATTTACTTTTAACAAAAAAGTATTCAAATGGAAACACCAATTAGATACATGCCACATGGAATGAAAGCACGAATCGAACCGTTACAAGAAAAACACGATGCATGTTAGATTATCCTAACTTAACAAAAGCCTGTGGTCAGAAGCTGCGTTAGCAGTTGCTTGTTTAATTAATAGTTGTTCAACTAGGGCTCTAAATGGAAAAGCCCCTGCAGAAATGTGGCTTGGTCGTGAAAACCAACTCAAAGAAAATCAGAATAAGTTGAATGCGTTTATTTGCACACGTCAGCTGAAATAATTCAGGGCAAATTTGAATCAAGTATAGTACCTACATCAACGAGAATATGTGTTACGATTTGAACGTTTTGACTACCGTTGTCAGCGAATAATGCAGTTTATTATATGCAAATGCTTGACACCATCCTACGCTTAAACAGTGATTTTTTGTTCTGCAACAGAATTATTTTGTCTTTTGCGGTATTAAATAATTTAATATCCGTGTTCGTCGCAAACGAAGGGCTTGAAAAAGTCAAAATCATAAAATCACAATTTTCTTTGGAGCACTATATATGTACTTATAAGAAGTGCATTTTTGTAATATTTTCCGAACGGTTATAAACTGTGGTGCCACACACAACAAACAGTTACCTGTGAGAAATAACTTATCTTTGATGTACTTAAAATAATTAAAAGACATTGTAGAAGAAGAATTTGAGTTGTGGATCGAAGAATAGTAATGTTAAAACTCACGATATTGAACAAAGCGAAAACAAGAGTAAAGAAAAGGGGACCAAGTGGGAAGATGAAAAAAATGAAGAACCCGTTTCTTTTAGCAACTGAATTAAAAAAACTTCAATTTCTTGAATATTTTTTTATAACTTTGATGTTACTAAGTGCTGAAGTGTATATTGAAAACTTTGGAGAGCGTTATTAGAAACCGAAAAGAGAAAAAATAAGAAACATTGGTGTGAACTGTAGTCAAAGAATTGGATACTTGCAAATATTCTTCCTGGATCAAAAGTTACCGAACGAAAATAAATAGGCTATCAAGATAAAAAAATTGGTGGGAGATTATTTCGACATAAATTCCCTCGCCCATGAAGTTTAATACATGAAATCCAGCTGTTTCGAAAAATTATAAGATTTGATTATGTTAATTTAATTTTTTATGATAACCCTCACAAATTAAAATAAAGATATGTATGTAACGTTCAAGCCAAAGTCAAGAAGCGTGCTAAGCGTTTGTTTCAAGTGAGTATAGACTATACATGTGAAAGTGAATCAGAGCAACTAAACTAAACATTTTCTACGAATTGCAATAACCGACTCACAATGCAATGGTCCATATTTTTTATTCCTTTGACTTCCACTTTATTAAATAAAACATTGCAATTTATGTTGATTTTAGAAGTTTAATTCACATTATAAATTGTCTACGTCTAGGGGAAGGAAAAATTTCTATCTACAAATCACGAAACGTCGAGAAAATATGAAAATACCAATTCGCTTGATGAACTCGATTACTATACTTCCCTAGCTTACGCTCAATAAGTAAAAATGGTCTCTCGCCAATAATACGCTGAAGGGTTTTAGTGTTTAATATTATACATGAAAGAATGCCAATGCTTTCAACAACTTTTTTAGCTCCACAAATATCTTATCCCAATAAGATGCAATCGGTAACTACTAGTCTCTCTAGTACTCCATTTCTCTTACACCTTTAATTGATGATGAAATCTTGTATGCCTTAAGACGATCCAAAGACTCATTCACAGTCGGCATTGATGATATCGGAAGTTTCATTTTGAAGGATTGTGCTTATGCTTTTGTTAAACCTTTGCTCTTATTATTTAACTTAATTATAAAAAATTCTCAATTCCCAGATATCTGGAAGCAGGCTAGTCTCACTCCTGTCTTTAAAAAAAGGTGATCCAAAGTTAGGCCAGAACTATAGACCTATTGCTCTGCTTTGCAATTTTTCCAAAATCTTAGAGTGCATAATACATTATAAGCGTATTTATTTTCACGTCAAAAGTTTAATATTCCTTGAACAATACGGTTTTGTTGAAAAGCGATCTACCATCACAAATTTAGCCTACTTCAGTCAGTTTGTGTCGGAAGCACTAGATCGTAAAAGCCCTAGTGGGCGTAATTTATACCGATTTTCAAAAAGCTTTTGACCAAATCGACTACTTCATTTTTTTAAACAAGTTACATCATTTTGGTTTACTCAGTCCTTGTTGTTACTTCTGGAATCTTATTTATTCATCACAGTCTAGTTTGTTAAATACCGCAATTTTCACTCTTCAAATTTTTCTCCTACCTTCGGTGTGCCCCAAGGGTCTAATCTAGGTCCACTTTTATTCCTTTTATTTATTAATGACATAGTTGACGAAATTCATTGTGAAAAGTTATTACATTCTCAGTTGATGACTGTTTAGCTCTGCAAAGTGTTTTAGATCAATTATTGGAATGGTGCAAGGAAAATGGTTTAACACTTAATATATCCAAATGTAACATTATATCTTTCACAAAGAAGAAAGAATTTTATCAGGATAATTATGTCTTGAATGCGGTACCCGTAAATCGTGTTGATTCATTCAGAGATCTTGGTATTTTATTTGACCAGAAATTTTACTTCGTAGGTCATATATCAGATATCTTAGCTAAATCATATAAAACTTATGGTTTCATTTATAGAAATTGTAAAGATTTCTCTGATATATCTGTTTTAATCCTTCTCTTTTGCTCCCTTATAAAGTCCAGATTGGAGTACGGCATAATGGTTTGGTATGCCATATACAACATTCATGTGAATCATTTGGAAACACTACAGAGAAAGTATTTGAAATTCATATCATACTTGATTGACGGTGCTTATCCTCCTAGAGGCTTTGATCACACTGCTCTGTTAGCTAGATTCCATCTAACCACGCTGCATACTAGGCGTGTTTTTACCGTTCTTCATTTCTTGTATAACCTAGTTCACTTTCGGATCAACTGCTTGTATCTTCTGCATAAATTAAACTTTTTGGTTCGTCGTTTAAACTCAAGAAATTCCAATATGTTTTATTGTATCCCTAAAAGAACTAAGGTCATAGTTAGGTCACCAGTGGCACTAATGCGCGATCTAGCTAACAACATAAATTGTGTGTGCAATATTTACTTTAAACTCCATAGCTGCAATTTCAAAGGCTGTTGTTTCATTTATTGAAGTATGACTGATCTTTTTTTCATTTCATCACAGAACTTCTTATTTTTTATTTTTTTTTTTTAATTTTTATTGTTGTTCCCTACTTAAATTAATCATATTATTAAGTTATACCTACATTTTATACAAATTTTAGTTATTTCCTGTAATTGGGTGAATATCACCTGTTGGAAAATAAACCGATTATTATTATTATTATTAAAAAAATCATCTTCTTTATAGAAGAGACGTTTACATACACACTTTCACACGCACTGAAATACACTATCAAGAAGAATTGAGATCGATACATGTCTGTAGATCTGAACAATAGCAATGAAACGAAATCTCATTGAATATAACTCACCCAGCTAACCTATATGAGTATGGACAAAAACTTTAAACCTTCGACTTTCAGTTATTTCTGGGAAAAGCAATTTTTTGTATGTGTGTATGTGTTGAGTATTTCTATACATTTGGATTACAATCTGAATAATTATATACATATTATGGTTTGAACCGTAAAATATTAAAAATAATAGTACCTGTATGGTAATATCTCTTTCAACAGGTTCGATCGTTTTAACGTATAGTGAAAGAATTTGTCACCCGTCTTATCACAAAACTTTGCAAAATAACTTACGTTGTTGCATCGGAAAGACGGAACATACCAAGATTATAGCAGTGTCTGATCAAACTATGGGAGTAACTTCATGAATAATTTTTAACTTTGTACAAGCTCTGCGAGAACGCTAGACAAGAGCTAGATCCTTGAGACATGTCATATTATCTAATATTGACTATAATATTAGAACGGTAGGATGACTCTTATGTATGCAAATCCTCACAGCAAACAACTACATCATCGTGCAGGGATCAAATTCGTGCTGGTCTACTTTGTATAAAATAAAAATCTGAAATTTTATTTACGATTTTGCTTAAGCTCCACAGGACTGTGAGTTGGTTATCCGTTATTTTAAATATTGCGTAGAAAAATTTGTTAAACCTTACCCACTTGCCCGTTTTATCAGGGGAAAATGGGTTTATCTTTGCTTTAACCGAGAAATATGGCAAGCTTTCTTACATAATTAAGTTTATCATTGTTGTTGTGCTGCGCCAAAGTTAGCTCCTATTATTCACTTAACTTTGCCTTGAACTTTCATTTTATTAAAAGAACGTCATATCTTTTATTGCCTTTGTGAGTTTAAAAGTAGGTGGATCGTGTAGAATAGATTTTCATAATTGATGGGATGCGGAAGTAAACGAGGAAGCAAGTCGGAATAAGGGGCAATTGGGGATTTTTTCGTAACCAGAAAATTATAGAGTAGAGACGGAGAAGCGAATTATTTTAAAAGGAATCATATTGTTGATAAATTCGGAGCCCATATAAGTTTTTATTCTCTATACATGCATTACAATACCTCTTTAGCTAATTTGCATAGTTAAGTAGTCAGAATTCGTGATTTATAATTTTTTTTTATAGTTGTCCTGTCCCTCACAAAAATCTAACTTTGAACTAAAGTATACTGAGAGTAGCTGTAATCTTGGAAGCTTTTTTACCCTCTTTTTATAAAAAGTAAAATCTGTGTGACACTAACTAGTTCTACTTTTGACAGTTTATAGAACAAAATTTCGTAAAAATAGGAAAATAACTATTTTATGTTTTTCCAATCCGGAAAACGGTCATGTATGTGAAAAAATGTTCCTCTTTAACTAGGTGACAATATTTTCAGATTTAGTTGTAAGTGATTATAGCCTTTTTCAGAAACCAATTAAAAAAGAAGTGAGAGAAAGGATGAAAGAGGGAGAAAGAGAGAGAGAGAAAGAGAGAAAGGGAGGAACAGCGAAAGGGAGAAAAAAAAAACATATACGCCAGGGAAAATTTTGGCTCGTTTTAACGACACTCTTTTTCCTTTAATAATGAAATTAAAAAAATTCTAAACTTTTTAGTAATTAACATCCCTTGTCGCCGAACACTCAACAGCGTAACGTTCTATAATAAAAAAAAACACCAAATCGTTAACGATATCTCGGGCGATGAAAATTTAAATAATGTTTTAACACATACAACAAATAGATGAAACACACCAACGCATTGTACGAACAAGCAGATGTCTGTAACCAATGCAAAATGAATAAAATGTCTAAACAAGCTCTAAAAACAGAGCAAAAGGCTTCACAAAATTGAAATTGAAATATTATATCCAGTCAGAACATACCCGAAAATAAAATATCAATAATGTGCATTTCGTCGTTTTACTCGGAAACGAAACGTATGCCAAAAAGTGCAAATAGGAAAAAATTGAGTTGAAAACAATACATTTTCGGTTTTGAAGTTAAATCGGGTTTTGTTTCATGCATGTATTAAAATAGTCATACATATTTTAACGCCTACAAAGCTGTTCCATCTCGTCAACTTCCTACTTCTAGAGTACCTACAGAATTTTTTTATAGATAATAGATACTTTTAAAACATTTTAGGTAATTTTTTCTTGGAAAATATGCTGCTAAAATTTGGCAACTTAACTCTGTTCAATTTATACACGTATAAACGTTTCGTAGATTAGTAGTAAAGTTTTCCTGGGCAGAGACAGTGAATAACGACAAACCATTAATTACCTAAAGCAAGTTGAGTAATACCAAGGTGTTAATTTTCTTTGACATTCGAGTAAAATCTGTATAACAGATACCCTTATTATACCAACGAAACCTAGAGAAATCCGGACATCAACCTCTCCGCATCAGAATCTGTATACAGAGTGCGCCTTAAATTGTTGACCGGTCCCTCGAGCCCTGTGTCGGCTATTTGGCCCATAACATAAATCCGCGCTGACCAAGTGTTCCATATGTTTCCGTCTCTTCACGTATATCCGCAATACAAATCAATGGTCCGAAAAAATATACATCCTCAATAAATTCTTATCACTGATAACAAATCGAACGAGAGCAACGGCAAAAAAAATAAATGGTTTGAAAGGACATGGAGGCGTTGTTTTATTCAGAAGGCGGTCGAGATGTGGATTTGGGGAATCATAAACTTCAGTCAAGGGACAGTCAACTGTTCCAGTCACACTCATTTTATCAATGTCTGCCAAAACAGGAAAACTCTCCAGGACTTTCAATAATTCAACGGTTCCCGTGGGAATGCTTCGCCGACGAATAATAATTATGGTCACTTCCCATAACTTGGATGGGATAATATTAAAATTAACCTTTATGTAGGACTCCATTGTCCATGTTGCCACAACTCGAAACATATTTGCATGTTTATAGTTTTCACGAACGTGGATTCGTTATGTTAACGATCGAATGGCGAAGTATGGAAATTAGCTCATCGAAATGCAGGAAGCGTACTGTGTTTAAAACATTTTCAGAAAAATAATACCTAGACTAACTACAACGAACTCATTAAAACTTACACAGAATTACAATTTTCATTCAATGCTTCAATATATACAAGCTGGGTAAAAGTATAAAAGTGGTTTCACGAACCCGCCGCTCATAATTATTCAAGAGCAGCTACCACCTACTTGATGTCACAATTCCAGGAAAAAAGTAGAGCTGTCTAAGTTGAAATTTACTTTAAGGAGGAAACATCTCAGAATACAACGAACAAATTAACTGTATTATATGTACATTATTTCATATCAACAAGCACTTGCTTTGAGAGACAAAATAATTGAAATAGTAATATTTATTTTTCTACATCGTTCGGTAATGACAATACCTATTATATTATGAAGATGGGTTAATAAGGTATGTTATGTCACGTACAAAGAACCATAACGCATTTTTTGCATCATCGAAATTAATTACTGATGATGACGTTCTTGTTACACTTTTATTTTCAGCTTCAGTGATTCTCAGATACTTTTCCAATAGATACTTTAACCTTTACGAAATTATTTTCATCTCTAAGTTTTTTACTAAACAAGCTCCAGTAAGTCCAATAAATTGTACAAGAAAATATTTCAGTATTAAAGATAAAAATAAAAAAGTTAGTACACAAACAAATTCTACTTGTAGCCTTTTACTGCCAGAAGAAGAATTCTTTTTAAAAATGCTTTTTAAAGTTTTGTTATGGCCTTTAAAAATGCAGTATGCTTCGTAAAGAAAATAGATGGTCATTTTATTTATGTGAATTTAAACTCAATTGCTTAGTTTCGCATTAATAGGCATGAAATAATTATCCTTGTTCCCTGGATCTCTTGTAGAAGTAACGAAATTAACAACTCCTAAGCAACATGTGCATTGTGCAGGTAGTGTGAAAGGTGTAGGCCGATGGTGCAAATAATAACAATAACCAATAATACTAACATAGGGTTTTTATATTTAACGAAATGAAATGTAACAAAAAATATTTGTAGTGAAATAAGATAAAGCCGATCGTAAAAGATATTTAGTTATTTTCTTTTTTATCTTTACTTGTAACTAGTAAACGATTTTAGCAATATATGTAGTGCTCGAACGGCGATCGATCATTTTTGAAAGACTGGTCTTTGCCTACTCGATCCCACATTTTCCTAAAAATTAATTTTTCGTTGATAAATCAAAGAACATCTATGTTCTCCTTTCATCAATAAATGGCAATAAAAAATATGCCGTTATATGAATAACGGTTGTACGAAGTCTGAAAAAGCTTAAGCAAGCAGGTTCGGCTACAAGCTGCACAATACTCGATCAACTCCTCATAAAAAATAGCGATATGTTCAAACCCTAAAATTTCCTGGAAATATTGACTTCTTCACAAATTGTTGGTAAAATGCTTCATCGGAAAAGTTTTCTACTTGAAATATATAGAAGCTCAAACGATATTTGTCAGAATCCCTAAATTACATCTCCCGAAAGTTTATGCTAACGACAGCAGCTGTCTGAAATGATGAATTTCGCGAATTTTCACTTTAGAAGCTGCACTTGGGCGTCTAGAGCTAGCGAAGTAAGAATATGAACGGGGGTAAAATGTTTATTTATTATTTTCTTAAAAACATATTTTGCTGCCTGTGAGATTCATTGTTATTAAAAATGTATATATCATGTGAGAAATGTTATAGGTAGCAACTCTATGTTTTACACCTAGTTGTTTTTTGTTTTCCACGGTAATAATAATGTTGAACCAAGAGTTAATATTTAATGGAAACGGGACGTACTGACCGATTGGCAATATTTTCAAAGGATTGTATGAGATAAAACAAAACTCCTATTTCTACAGCTTTCACTTCATTAAAAAAAAAATAATAATAATAATAACTTTAGACAATAAGCTGAAGAGTGCATGAACGTATAGTGGAACATGCTGTAAAGTCACAGCTTCCAAGCAGACGTTTTCCCCATTTTCAAGACATATGTAAATATTTTATATAACATATTAAAATTACTTTTACACAGCATAAAAACGCCTGCTTCATTTTAAAAAATCATCATCTGTACCAAGCAATAGTACTGACAGAAGACACAACAAAAAACATGAAATATTACATTTATGGTTCTATTTGTCATGTCATAGCCAAGTCCATTAATATACACTTTAGTAAAGTATACACTAAAGTGTATATTAATGGAGTTGGCCATGGTCACATATTTCATTCGATACATCGATTTGTGGATTACATAAAATGCAAAGCCTTTTAAAAATAAGGCCATAAAATGTGGTGCAAACAAATATATAATTTTTTGCTGTTCTCGTTTCTAAAATATAATTTTAAGTTGTCATTTTGACGGCGCTAACTTAGGTTTTAAACAGCCACCAAAGCTAAGGGCTGAAGTTGGCGGTTCTGTGTTTACTTAGGGCCTGAAGTTGCTTTTTGTCAAATTGACAGTTCGTGAATTTTGGGGTTTTGATGTCAGATGGATTTGTTTTAAAATGGAAAATTTTACAACGCTTGAATCGCGCGATGCGACTGTGGCGGCAACGACCAAATCAGAACGATTTTTATAATTTTTGGGGCTGATATTTATTGCTCTTAAACGACATGGGGGAGCACGAAGCACCACAGTCTTTGAAGACTAAATTGGGTTTATGATATGTTTAATCTTTTAGAATAATTAATGTTTAGTTCTGTATTGTTAAATTGAAGTAATAGTTCAACAAATTGTTTATGACACCCATACCTAATGTTAGTAGGTATTCTATTGTTTGTTGAGTTTCGATAATTATGGTTTTAATTTGAAGTCTTAGAAAAAATACAGAATGTAACACTTTTAGAAATCTCCGTTTCGTTTTTTAAACATTTGCTACGCGCCGCTCGTCCTGAAATAAACTCGTATATAAACAGGCGTTTATAAAACTTGTTATATAATTTACCATTAGTATACACAATTCATAACATGCCTTCAAAAGTTAAAGAATATTAAAATAATTTTAAAATAATTAAGAACACAGATTGACAACTACTCGCAAAGTTTCACCTGAAGCCATTATGCTGATTTAGAGATAATCTTATATATAAATAATGTTGCTTTTCATTTTTTAAAATGATAATCTCAAAATAGATGTAATGCTTTCTACTAAAAATTATTTTCTTTGTATCGTAAGAAAGGTGTTACCTTCAAAAAGAAAACAACATTAACAACAAAACAATTGCCACTTTACTCGACGTAAATTCTTTTAAACTAAAATTTTAACCGCCATAAGGGGCAATTCTGAATCAAACATGTTAAATTGCAAATTTCCGTAGTAACAAGTTAAATTCGTAAATCTGATTGGCTGTTTATTTTTTAACAACCTTTAGGTAAATTTTAACATGTTTGATTCAGAATTGGCCCTATATAATATTTTAAAAAAACGTACTAAGTAGGTTTTTTGTAATTACTGAAGAGCAATTTGTTTCGCATTTGTCCGTTTTCGAAATCACATACTGAATTGAATTTACGATCGGCCAAATTTTGTAGCTGTTAAAACTGTGAATCGAAACAAATTTTCAAAGTAAATTTTAAAATATAGTGTCACAGTATAATTAAACTGTACAACCAATGGTAATTTGCAATTACTGAATAAATAACAACTCGATTACATCATTATGATTTTCTGAATACATATTCCACTTTGATTACCGTAATTAATATTTAATATTACAATTTACGAATAATGACGTTAACATTTATGGTTATGTACATTCACTATGGAATAATGATTCAATTTTAACATAACCTAATTTTAATTCTGTTTCCACACGCGATATCTACTAAATATTTTCTTTTATCACAAAATCAATATATCGCATTTTTGAAAAAGAAAACTGCAATTACCTATTTTAATAAGTTACGAAACTGTACTTTATTATTTGTTCTTAATATTAAGACATAATTGTGTGTCGGAGCAGTGTTTATCATTTGAAGAAAATACATTTCGCTTCAAGACGTTGTAATGGAAACAATTTCAACATAAAATATTTCATTCTAATTAAACTTTTAAACGCAAATATTCGCAATAATAAACATAATAATTACTTGCAAAAAGTTATAAGAAGCTCTTGCTAAGTTTGAAGAGAATCTCAAACCTTCCAAGGGCTTTAAAACTTCTTTGGAGAAAATATTGGAGCTTGTTTTGTTTCATCGAATGTGCACATTCACTCATCATCAGATAAAATATTAATAACCAAGCAACAAACAAAATTTTGATTCCAGAATAATCTCCCGTTTCCGAAAACCCAATTAAGAAACCTTTTCAAACAAAACGGGAGCAAATAATCTTAAGGAAACGAAGCGGAACAGTATATGCAAAATTAATATTAAGAGTAATAAAGAGAATCTTAAAAATTTTCTTTCATGCCTAAATAACTAAACGTTTCTTTGCTTTTTCCAGCTTAAAATGGAATATTAAATTAAGTTTTAAAAACTAGGTACGTACTTTCAGTCCGGAAATTTAATAATTTTGTTGTGAAAAAACAGCATTGCAAAATTACGTCCAGAAGCGGCGCACCCACCTTTTTTTAATTTAATATTTAGGAGGCACGTAGGGAACATAAAAAGTTGTGCTAACCCTTGAAACTTCGAAATATACTGTATACATGTTTTGTGTAAAATATAGAAAAGTAAGGCAACATAAAGCAGAAAGATGTAATTTAAGTCTTTCCTCACGGACTCATAATAACTCACGACAAAACATTTTTCCGAGCAGGCGGTGCAAAGCATTCAACAAATCATTTCTAGGGAATCATCAAGAAAAGCTGTGACTGTGGAATCTACCATGGCTGTAATGTTGAGTTGAAAAATAACACAATTAAAACTCAGTCTCCTCCGCTCTTTTATTATATCGAATTTCATACCGCAACGAAAATATGACGACGATTTTCTAAACGGCTTTTGAGAGAAAATTTCTGTCAACAGATTTCAATCAAAAGTGATATTGTGATATTTCATTAAAAGCTGAGGGTGCTGTGCGCACATTGTTTTCTTAATTTTGATTGGAAATTTGTTAATAAACTCTGCTTCCTGCTCTGTTCGATACATTCACAATGAGTAACAATTTTCATTTGCCGATGTTTTATATTTTAATAATTACTTTCTAATGGTGACAATATTTAAATAACACTCTAAGAGCCAGTTTATAGAAGCTCGTGTAAACGTTATTGCTATTAAATCTTTAATGCTGGATTAAAACATATACTATGTTACAAACTTCACGCCAATCAAATGTCGCTAAACGCCTCATTAAATGCGCGATCAACTTAATATCACTTAAAATATCTTGTAAACAGGCCCTTAGTCTTTGCAACCGGGAAATACGTTGTCTCGTTTCTTGTTTCGGAAATCCATTTTAACTGTGTTCTTTCACTCTTAAACGGATCATCTAGAATCAAACAGTGTGTAGGTATTCAACTTAAAAATTTATAAACGTCCCATAAAATTAGACGATACCTCAACAGATTTGTAATATACAAATATGTCTGTGCACCATATGCTTTTAAGATCACCATATAGCTGAACCTTATTTTAATTCCAATGTGACATTTTACATGGTGCGTCACTAAGCATGCTCTAAAAATGTCAGTAAATACCTAGACATGTTTGATTAAAACTAGTAAAGACCAATATAGTATATTAACGGCCGGTTTATAGAAAGCGAATTAAAAGTTATGCAACGTGCATGTTTTAACCAATCACGAGCTCACATTCTACATTTTAGTCCTCTGTTAAATTAAATTTCTCAGAAAAAAGCGTCAGTTGTACACCAGCTAACCACAAACAGACATTTGATAAAAAAGCATGACATCCTGAAAAAACTATGTAATAATTATGAAAAATCTAAAAAATATGTGTTAACGTCCTTCTTAACTATTATTCCGGCAATCAAAAAGAAATACTACTACGCAAAATAAAGCTAGTTGTAGTAATTTTGGATGCAATTGTCTTTCTTATTTATAAACTTATTAATTATAATAATAAAGTAAATACCTATTTTCAAGCTATGGTTGAAGCGTCAAGTCAATGAGCAGTTTTTGTTAAAGTTTTTAGAATGTATAGAATTATATAGGGAATATATAAATAACGCCGATAGCTTCGGAATTTAAAAGTAATTCACTTTTCGTTTTTGCAAACTGAATATAAGATTTTCCCAATTTTGGAGACTGTTTGAGAGAAACCTCACATTAGGGAACGGGCAATTGCTAGAAAAATAAGTTCCACCCGCATCATATGCAGTTAGTTTATGAACTATGAAAGACTGACTTTCCACGAAGATTAGCATTTTGCAAATTTTGTTCGGGAATAGTTGCTAAATGATAGCAATTTTAACAGGAACATTTTATTTAGTCATGGGGCCAAATTTTCAAACGATGGCAATTTAAACAAACATAATTTACCATAAGAAAATCAACGATGGAATAGTGAAACTCATTTCCAGAGAATTATTTCCACCATCTTTTATGTTAAATGTAATACGTGACAGTGATACTTGGTGATTTTTGTTGACTAAAAGTTGCAGAAAATGGTAAATTGTTCCATAATTTTCACAAGTATTTCCACAAGAATAGTGCATTACTTCTTCATGGGTGTTCTGTGGGCCTAAAATCTCTCCTGGATGGTAAATATTGAATTTTTATCGTAGGCATACAGATTTTTAGAAAGAAAAATCAAAATTATACCACAAATATTTGCAATTTAACTTTGAAATTGCAAAACCTCATGCTTCCAAATCTTGCAAACATTATCAGAACAGGTTATCAAAAGCGTGATAACTAGTTAATCAAAATTTATGCGTTTACGCCCTCCTAAAAGTTAATAATGTCATCTTACAATTTTACCGAGTAAACGTTGTTTAAATTTTATAAAATAACATACTCCTGTATGTGTGATTTATGAATCCATCTTGAGTTATTACCCTAGACATACAGACTTTTGGAAAAAAAATCATAATTGTGTGTAACTGTGTGTAACATTTTTCAATTTAACTTTGAAACCGTAACACCGAATGTTCTGAAATCTTGCAGAAGTTTTACGGTAATCGTAAGCATAGTAAATCACTAATAAAAATGTATGCGTTTATCCCCCCCCAAAAAAGTTGATTACGTCATGCCAAAAATTTACCGAATCAACCTAAAATATGTAACAACTTATACAAGGTGACTCAAAAAAATTAATGAATGAGGCGACAAATTTTATTTCCCATCCCATTTTCTGGAAAATTTGGGAATACAATACTGTGATTGATTAATAGTTTTACACATCTATTCAACAGATATACGCGTCTTTGCTAAAATATTGATCACGTCATCAAAAATTTTATATATGGAAAATATCATACAAACTTATGCACATGTTTCTTTATGCATGTTACTTTAAAATTCCAGATATATATTAATTTTAGCGCGTACGGATTATCAGAAAAAAATTAAATTTTCAAAGTTAAATTTTATGATTTTTCGAAGTTGTATTAGTTCTACTATATGTTAGAAACGAGACAAATTCTGTCGAAATAACCTTCGATCATTTTTATTTCCCGAGCGTAAGCTAAGAAAGTATAGTAATCGAGTCCATCGGCCGAATTGTAATTTTCATATTTTCTCGACGTGTCATGACCCCGTTTCCGTCTCTCTGTCTGTTTGTATCCATTTTTATTAGACACGTACTCCGAAACTACTGGACCGATTATTGTTAGATTTTATATGTCTTTTAGGAATATCATTGTATATGGTTAAATACTAACTAAAATTTGGCTAATCGTCCCCACCAACAATGGGAAGACGTCATCTCAAAAATTTATAATAAAAAGTTTTTTTTTTAATTCCATAAAGTAAGATACTTCTGCACTGGTTCGTGTCGAATTTTCGCCCTAAACATCCAGAATTTTGGGAAAAAATTTAAAGCTGAATCACAATATTTTACAGCATAACTTTGAATCTGCAAAACCGAATGCTCTGAAGTCTTGTAAATATTCCATAGAACCCTATCGTAATGATGATAAATCGTTAAGCAAAATTTATTCGTTTATCCCCTCCTAAGAAATTGATGATGTCTTCTCAAAATTTTGCCGAATAAATCCTATCCTATACAAAATGTGCAAAATATGATGAGTTTATGCTTGTGATTTATTATTGCATTAAAAGCTTTAAATTTCTTATACACGCTGACCTATAAAAATTATTGAAAGAATCAATTGATTTTATTGATTAAATCGGGAACGGCTCACTCCGTTTTTGCGAAAATTTGGGAATACAATATTATAATCATTAGTATTAAACCGCACCTATCCAAAGTAATATACGTGTCTTTGCAAAAATATTGATGATGTCATGACAAAATTTTGTTAAAGGAAAACTCATTTGGAACGTACGCCCAGCACTCTTCTTTAAATTTACTTTAACGTTACATACATATCTTTATTTTAACTTATAAGGGTTCCCATAAAACAAATAAAATTGGCATAACCAAATTTTATAATTTTACGAAAAAGCTGGATTTGTTTTATTGTATTTCAGGGGCCACGAAAGTTCTGTCGAAATGACCTCCGACCAGTTTTTTTCTTGTTATTTCTAAAAGATTGAATTAAATTCCGCAATTATTTTTTTGTAAAATTTTGACTAAATTCAGTACTGGGATTACCCAATCACTCTTTTATTTGACTTTTTCTGCTAGAAAATGTGGGTGTTTTGTCCAACTATTCGGAATTGCATAGTGCATTGTCCATTAATATCACCATACATGTTCGTTGCAACTTGTTCAAAGCAGGCATAAGCTACCCAACCACGAATGGAAGAACCGTTTTTGTAAACCCGTGTTTCGTCCAGGTACACAACTAACATCTTCACTAGAATTTAGTATTTGAAGACTCTTTCATAAAAAATTAATTTTAGTTGCAATGCTTTTGTTCAGATAAGATTTTGCGATCGTTTGTACTTTCCGGTATTTCAACCCACGGACTTAACAACTTTGGAAACTGTTGTTCTCCCTCCTTGAAATTTTGGTTGTTTCCGCGCCAAAAGTTTATCTACTGTAAAATATTCATTTTTTTCACTATATTGATAAACGAGTCGCAGGGTCTTTCGGAACATAAGAAAATCCTCAAAAATTTCGGTTGGTTTTCTTTGCAGAAAATGAAGCTGATAAGCTTTGATCATAACAATTTTTGAGACAGTCACCCACGAGCATAAAGATATTTTGAAAACAAACATCTACGAGGTTATTATAAATTACTGAAAATGTGTAGTCATTCTTAAACTTCTTAAGTCAGACCGATTTTTACGGAACGGTTGATAAATAACATTTCTTTTATTTGCAATAAAATTAGTTTTGGCACTTTGAACGTAGTTGTTTGATGCTGATGCCCTTAAAATTGTATTCACTTGATTAAAAAAACAAAAATCATGAATTTTCTGCTACCTGAAAAGTGGCAAACTGGCACGCATGATACATACCAGAACTGACATTAAATAAGTCAGTCAGTCATGGTAGCAAACACAAAGAATAAAGAATCATAGGTGTATGCATAATTCACCCACATCTAAAATAAAATAGGTACCAAATGGCAGTATTAATTTTAATAAAAATTACAATTAGAAAAATTTATAATCAGTTATATATATCGCTTCGTTTCATGACTTTGTTGTTAGATACTGGATAACTTCCTTACAGTTGCTATTTTCTCAAATTAAATATAACCTTCAGTACACGAAGTCGTAAACACAACAGACAAAACACATTAAAGTTTACGGTCAAGCTTAGTATCTGAAATGTAGTACTTTACTTTTTTCACACATTAATTAGCAACAAAGTTGGGTAACATGCATGGAAATCCTGTAATAAATATGAATACACTATTGCACACGTCTAAAACTTGTCATCCCGCATATTTCTAGCCCAGAAAAATAAATAGTTTAGTCAAACTAATTGATTGCTATCACCTTCACTAGTGCATGAAGCATCCAGCAGACATCTCTGAAAGTTAAACCTTCGCAAATAAGTGGAGAGTTCAGAAATAAACAACCACCAAAACAACTAGCTTTTTGCCGCTAACAAAAAGTATCGAGTAACACTTGCGAGAGAAGCGTCTCCTAGTGTGGTCTTAATCCAAGTCCAGAAAGAAACACGTGACCTTACGTGCTGACCTGCCAGAATTATTAGACGTGGGTTTACAAGCTGGGCAAAAACTTGCGCACTACGCAAAAACAGAGAGCCGCTGTACCGGAATGGTAGCTCTTCCATTTTTATTCCTTTCCTGTCAACTAAATTAATTACACGTTCAGGAAATTCTTTAGGCCGTAAAAAAGTGTCGAGCTTCCGGCAATTTTTCCATTGTCAAGTTTCATTCGAGAAACTGTTGATAGAAAGTTGAAACCTTGTTTGCAGGTGCTGAGGACGGCGGCTCCCGGAAATTCCGAGATTTCTTGCAGGAATGGCCTACACCAGGGACCGGACCTTACTTTGACACGTCAATAAATTCTAACATAACGGGACTTGTTGGCAAAACTGTCTTGCTACACTGCAAGGTGAAAAATCTTGGAAACCGCACGGTGAGTTGATAGCTTTATGGCTTTTTCAATCATCGGTCACCCTTTCTCAGAGCAACCAAAAAAAGTTTACAAGAAATAATTGGAACTTCGACCTCCTGACGGGCGGTTCGAGCGTGTCATATTAACACGCCAAAATACGTCTCTTTTGAGAAAAGTTCTGGGATTTCTATGCTTGAACTCGGTCCAAGTAATTTTAAACGAATGTACACATCTTTATTACAAATTATAGACAAATATTTTTAACAATATTAAAATATTTACAGTGTAAGAATGTTTACGCAGAAGAGGTTGCATTCTAGATATTAGACAATTAGCGAAACGACGTTCCGTAGAACGTACAGCACGCAAAACGTAGAACAAACTGTTATATCTATGAAAACATAGAAAATACAGTGCCCCTATTGGCGATTGTGTACGTTGACGGATAATACGTTGTACGGAACGTAATTTCGCTAATTGTCTAGTATGTAAATAATATGTTTAGCGTAGGTTGGAATCAAATAAAAACTTATTACAAAATAGTCTAGGTGCATTCCGGTTAAAATCCCTTAAAAATGGACACATGAATCAAATTTTGTCAAATGAGATACAACTTTGTAAAGTACTAAACCATTTACGCAAATAAACAAAAAAATTGGGGTTTTCATGTTTTCTCGACATTTTATAGTAATATATGTCGTCCGGAATTCGTTTGGCGATTGATTAGGTTACTAATCTCCAAACATATTGCATGGATTATTGTGAAATTTTAGATATATTTTAGTGACAATAAATCAGTGGTAAAACGTTAACCAAAATTTGTTTGGTCACCCCCATTAAAAATTTGCTGACATCATCTCAAAATTTTGGTAGTAAATGCTATTTCATGTTATAAAATAACATTTTCTTATGCTTGTGGCTTATAAATCGATCTTGATTTTTTACACAGACATTCAGATTTTTGCAAAAAAATAAAAAAAAAATTGATATTGTACAATTTTACTTAGAAACTGCAGAATGAAATGCTCTGAAATCTTCCGAACGTTTTAAGGATATGGTAATCGCTAAACGCTAATTAAAATTCTAACTGAAATATGCAAAATTTATTATCTAGATTTGTACACTTGTGGTTTATTCATTTATATTTTTCAGTATTGCTTGAAAGAATTATTATTCAAAGAAATTAATGAATGAAATGAAGCACTTTATTTTATTAATTTAATCAAAAACGGTTTTATTTTGCCGGAATTGGATGTCACTGCTGTATTATTGAAACAAATGTATGTGTCCCTGCAAAAAGTTAATGACGTCACAAAATTTTATTGTGAAAAACTCACTTAAAGCATAGCTTAGAATGCTTCTTTAGCTACAGTTTAAGTATCAACAAATATCTTCATTTTAAGCTGTAGGGATAGTTATAAACAAAAATACTATTTTCAAAATTAAATTTTATATGAAGACAGGTGTAATCCAGCGTTTGGCTCTTGCCCGGGAAGTAACTGTTTCTGCCCACTGGTTGGTTCAAGTCATTTAAAGATTGCGCAATGATTATGACAAAAATGATAATGGAACCCAGTTAGTCACTATCGACACATTACTCCTCTTAGATCCCATTAATGTTAGTTTGCTTCCTTTCAGCTTATAAGGATAAAATTAAATAAATTTTATACTAGACAACCATTGAAATATGTGTTCTGATGAGACCGAAAGAGGTCGAAACTGCAGTTTACAGATTTTTATTGAGTTGTGTTGAATGTATATTAAATTCTATAATTTCTCTAACAAACTGGTTGTGCTTGATTGTGGTTAAAGGGCCGACGGAAGTTCTAGCTAATTAAGTTTGAACCACATTTTATCATTATTGTAGTAATGATTATTATTGGTTTCTATTGATAAAGACTTTTTTTACAGAATTTCGTTGCATCGCAGCACGATCAAAATGCAAATGAAAAATTTAAAACGCTATAATTGCCCCTTTAGTTTAACTAAAACAGACGGTGCAATAATGTGATTCTTTTTTTTGTTAAATTGTTCCAACATACATAAAAGAGTTTCCATTAAAAAAAAAATAATACCAACACAAATGCGTAATAGTTTTGCATAAATTATATTATTACTGTAATAAAAATTAATAAGTACTTAATTCATGCACAAGTTGCACAAAATTTAAAAATCGAAGATGAAAACTTGGCTTTTATAATCAGCCAGATTTATTATTGGTGTTACTAGTACAACATTTTATTAAACGAAATCAATAAACCAGCAAGTGACTTTAAGTCGTGGGAATCGTGTTAAAGAAAATTATACTATACCTGTGAATAGTGATCGAGATAATTAATTATTGTGGTCATATACTGCAACCTGCAGAGGTAACGTAAACTAGCTTCGACTGATCGACCGAGCTTACTATTACGAAATAGCAAATCCTACATTTTATTTTTATCGTTAAAACGCAGAAATTGATTTTTCATTAATTGAATTATATCATGATTGTGGTCGAAAATACAAAGTAAAGTAAATTTGTAAAATAATTACTACGGATGCACGCCTTATCTCGCGCTCAGCAATGTATGCTTTGACACTACAACGTTGGAAATTTGGTGTAAAATTATTTAAACAGAAATTTTCTCTTTTGCCTTTGAAATAAAATCAATGATATTAGAGCAGACTTTCCAAAAAAAATGTGTTTATTACTCGTAGTTTATGTTAAAGATAAACAAATTAATCTTAATATGTATTATGTGACATTATTTTCTAACAATTTTGAAAAAATCAAACGAACAATTTCTAAAAGAAAATATGGAAAAATCAAGGTACCAATTGGGGACACGGAAAGCACACATTTCAGCATTTATCTAATTCTGTTTAGTCTGATGATGTTGATATTTTGTATTTAAGATAAAAAAAAATAATTTTCTTCCATGTTCTGGGATTATGAACTCATGTGTTACCCAAATTTCAAAAAAAGTTTGGTATATATATATATACACATGGTCAGACAAATCATAAAAATCATTTTATTTATTTTTTAAATTACCTGTATATGACACGATTACGAAGCACTATTAAAATACAGTTATTATATATTACTACATTGCGTCATAAAATTTTTGGTGAAGATGAAAACACAAATTGTGATGAACACTTTAGCATATAGATGATAAATGATAATCTTTAAGTTCATGTAAAATTTCACAGTACGCAGTAACGTAAGTCACAGAAATTAGTATCTATCTAAGAAAATCACCAACAGAGATAGTAACAGATGATAGAAACTTCTAGAAAACATAAAATGCTGTATTTTTCAGATCCGCTCAGTTGCAAAATTGCCTTAGCTTACGGTTTGGAAGTTAAGCGAGAGCCAGGATTAAACAAATATGTATTTTTATAAACAAATACTAACTGAAATTTAAAAAATCCGAATATATTAAGCAGAGCTTACATCGTTGAATCATGCCGTGCGTGTCTTGAGTTGCAAACAGCCGGTAATTTACGTTAACGATTATTGTTTTGAAAATTTGCCTTAAAACTTATTGCCACCCTTGAAATAAACTTACAAGTATCGGGAAATCGCCTACAAACCACCAAATCACTAAAGAAGTGAAGAAGTATCCAAAGCACGATTGATAATGTTTGTGCAGTCGGCCTAGTAAATAATGCAGATGATTTCGCTTAGTTCGTTGACTAGTGTGATGGCAGTCCCAGAATTCACTCGGTTAAACCCGAGCCGTGATTATTAAGTTAACGAATTAGAACAAAACAAACATCTTTACCTATCCATTTAAAATATACAATAATGCAAAACAGAAGTAACATCAAAATTTACATCATTTCACTTCACCTAACATCGATCATTCTACCAAGAGCGGCAATTCGATAAATGTATTATTTATAACATTAATAAACCAGTATAATGTTCGTTTCTAAATCACATTTTTTATGACACTGGGAATAATAGGCAAAAATGTAATATCCTTTTCTGTTTGCATGTTTACGAACGTATATTTAGAGATGAAGTAACAGAATATTGGAGATTAAATCCCAGAAAAATATCTAGAAAATCATTTGCTGGCGCTCTATATTGAGAAAGATGTTTTCCAACGAACTGTCAACGTTTCCTTCGAATGATGATAAAGATAAAATACAAAATAGACGATGCAGTATTTATTTATCTGAGCACACATTTCCGCAGCTTAAATTATTTTGTGAAATAGTTTCAGACCAAAGCAGCACATAAAATGTTACAGAATTTGCAAAGAATAATTTACCCAGAAATTGTCAGATCATTTTATCGTTAAAAACATTATTATTGACAAGGTAAAACTAAATACACTCTGTCATAGTTTTATCAAAATGTTTATATTACAAAATTATTTCGACAAACACCAGATTAAGGTTTAATCTTGTTCAATTTTAGGTTTGTTTAAACATGAGTGAACAGTTTTAATTAAAACCATTACAGTATTAATTTCATTGAAATAATCCAGGCTTTTAGGTGAAGTACACAAACTATTTCAAAAAAGAACTGCTGTAATCTATTGTGTTATATCATTGATTTTTCATGCCTTTCACTGTTTCCTTTGGGGATTTGAGAGGCGCTTTATTCAGAAAAACTTATCTTTACGAAGTTCTCCCAATAATGTAAACAAAGGGTTTACGGGAAAAATGTTCTCGACTGACGAAAAGGGGGTTCGGTTTTGAATCAATTTGTCGTGGTTCATTGATTTATGCAAATTTACGGAAAATAACATATAGAAATTGTATTTTAAGAAACATGTTTCTTAGAAGTGTGTCTGTACCTACGTGAATATACATAAGGTATTATTACATCATAATTATATAAGAATTACAATGTTTAATAATAATTAGTTAGTTTTCACCTTTGATTTTTAAAATGAATGCAAGAACAAAAACCCTAACAGAACTTCCCTCGTCCCTAAAATACAATAAAACATATCCACATTTTCCGAAAAAAAAACATTGAGTTTGATTTTGCGAATTTTATCTTTGTTATGAGAACCCCTATAAATTAAAATAAAGATATGTATATAATGTTAAAGTAAATGTAAACAAGGGTGCTAATCGCATGGTGCAAATGAATTTTTCCTTCAAAAAATTTTGTGATGACCTCGTCAACATTTTGGCAAGGACATGTATATCAATTTGGATAGGGTAGTGAATTCCTAATAATAATAGTATTGCATTCTCAGATTTTCGGGAAAGTGGAGTGAGCCGTTCCTGATTAATTAAGTTGACTCATTAATCTTTTTTTAATCACCTTGTATAAGCAGTTCTAAAAAATATGAAAGCAGTGATAAAGCATAAGTATTGACTCATCATGTTTTTGCACATTTTCGGTAGTTTTTATTCTGCAAAATTTTGAGATGACGTCATCAATTTTTCAGAGGCGATAAAAGATATGTTTTAATTACAATTTTACTATGCTTACGATACCTTCAAAAAGTCAATATTTTTGAGCCATAAGTTTTGAAGTTTCTGACCGAATCAAGAAAATAAATTCTCATTCTTTTTTATTTGGAGTCACCCTGTATACACAATTCTAAAAAACTAATCGAAAGTTATTTCGACCGAACTTGCCTCGCCGTTGAAGTATAATCTGACATATCCGGCTTCTTTAAATAATTATAAAATGTGATTTTACGATTTTCGTTTTGTGAAACTGATAATCTCTATAACATACAGGTACGCACAATCTAAAATATATTTAAAGCCTATAACCAACGGAAAAAGTCCGCTTAGCAATAATAAGAAGCTTAACTTCAAATGTTTATGTTTATACATCGAAAGAATGTCACATAGAAATTAGTTTTATTAAATAAAAACGGAGGTATTCTCGTTTCGAGAAAATGGGATGACTCGTTCTTAATTTGATCAATAAAAATTTGGTGATGATATCATCAACATAGATAGTAATCATAGTCATAGCACAAAAGAAAAAAAAAGAGAAACGGTCAAGTTTGGCATCGAACGTGCGACCGCGGGTCCACATACTGCCACCTTAGTTGCATGACCACGAACAGTTATATGTTTGGCAAAATGTTATTTATTACAGTGTGTTAATTTTTTTGCGAAAATTTGCATACTGAAGGAAAAAAAATCAAAGGGGATTCGTACACCACATGCATGGGAGCATATTGTTGTATAACATTTATATCATTTTAAAATAGAATTCTTTAAAATAGCGTCATCAAATTGTTGGTGGTGATGATTCGCCAAATTTTGATTAACGTTTTACCATCTACATGATATTTCTATTATAAATATACCAAATTTGACAACAATCGGTTCGGTAGTTTCGAAAATTATGTGCTAATAAAAATCGACACAGACGACAGGTATATAGATAGACAGACGGAAACGGGAGATCACTTCAGCCCGAGGGCTTGTAAGCCGCCCGAGGACAATTAACATCAGATAAGGGTAAGGCCTATGCATACCACGTTGTATGTTTCACCGTAAATCAAAAATTTTTAATATGAGATCTCAAAATAACTATGACGTCAATGAAAAGTCATCAACACCGGGCATAAAACACAAAAAACGCAGTATGACCCACCAATATAACTTCTCTCCAAGATATTAACAGCAGATGGTGGAACATAAAATAAGTAATTTTTAAATATTTGGCACTTAAATCATTTATCAGATAATAATAATTCATTATTGTTTAAAAATAATTCAATACTCATTAAAACAATCAATCACCAGACACGGAAGTAAGGTTAGGATTCGACGGAAACAGTTGATGTTGTTCCAATCACATTCAACGGGACATAAAGACAAGCAATCAATTGTGCTCTTTTCATACGGGGCGATTTTTTCATTGGCTTCGCTATTTTTAAAAATCGTGTACGAAAATCATTTTTACTGTTATAATCGTAACGTGAATTTATATGTATAAGCCAAATGTCACGAGGCGCAAACTCTTTATATCTAACAAGTTAATGGACCCTTATTGTTTACAAAGCTAACGGTGTACTTGTGCGCGGACACGCCTTATTCACGCCTTATCGGTGCTACGGGGTAATAGTGTGGAATAGTTGGTAATAGTGAGCATGCTTGTCATTAAACTCTTTAATTTAACCGCTGCAGTAGACTTTGTTGTGTGCTGTCCACGTTTGCGACAACTGCAGTTTAGTGTTTTTCGACTGTTTTGTTCGTTTCTTTGATAAAAAAATGTATTAGGTTACATAAACTGACAGTTCTAATGAGCTAAGATCTAAGTGCAAATCAAGTGCTGTAGCATCGAAAAAGTAACCAATTTTGAGTCAAAGCAAATAAGGGTGGATTGAATCACCTAATTTATACTTCTCGTGGATAAACGTATGTTTAATTCACTTGTTGTATAATATTTATTAATTACCACATGCTTTTACTGAATAATGTTACAATCTAATCGACGGTTGTTGGTTTAATCAAAGTTGGTTGTTTTTCAGTATTTATGTGCAAATAAATTCATGTAAATCCTTGTCTCTATAGGTATGAAAAAATGTGTTCATTTGAATTCTGGATACAGGATACTGGCCTCAATGCATTTTGCAGTAGTAAATAGAATTATCTGCAATATTTCTTTCAAGTTACCATCTTCTCTGCTTTTAGTTCTTGTCATAAATAGCATCTTATTTTTATGTTCGTATCTTATAGTAAATTAACAAGATTATTATTAAATTTGTTGGAGTCAAGTCCTCCAGTTAATTTCACTCTTGATTAATGACTGAATAGTTTAAGCTCTGGGGAAAACAGGCAAACTAACCAAGGTCGCCGTTAAAGTTTCATTAATGAAGCCTCTAAAATAGTTGGTCGAATTAATAGCTCAGTCACAAATCCTGTCCTTTAAAAAGCCGATCCCTCCCCCTCAAAAATATCAAAGTGAAGTGTTCAATCGCTTCCTTTCGCGTCGAGCGATAAAAAAGAGCGTCGAAATTGTCGGTGGGTATTTTTTATCGTCCGGATTCGCGAACAGGGACGTAATTAGGGGGCTTTAGGACGTGTCCGCGAAATAACGAGCACCTGTTTTTGCCCTGTTATCGCTCCGGTAATAATCCTGCAACGTGAAGCGAAATCGACCTTCTCGTAATTGCTTTTCCAGAGATGGTCGAACGAGGGCCATTTATTAATCGGAAAATCGCGAAGACTATACACCGAATGCGAGTTTGATGCGAGGAATAACCAGTCTATCGATGTATAACGCACACTCATTTATCCGCCTCGTTTTTCGTCCCTTTGCGAAATAACTTAGGATTTTCGATTTCCGCAATGATTATTTGGCCCTTTGCCAAATGCGGGGAGTTCGAACACTCTTAGTACAATCGCATAAATATTATAGATCTTGGCTGGCGCAAATAGTCGGAGACTCATTGCGCTAAGAATCCTTGATTCATTCTTCCTTGCGCCACTGATATCGGTGGAAGGATAAACGGCGAAGAAGCGCAGAAAGTCCCATTAAATAAAATAAACCGGCTAAACGGATTTTAACGTCCTGCTGGCATCAGATTGTTGGCCCTATTTGCATTGGTACAATAAATTACAGATACCCAACGCAAATATTTGCATTACAATAACAAATCTTCTAAGTTATAGTATTTTCCAAAAACTAAGCGACAGGCGCAGGAACGACAAATACATATGTATGAGTGTCCCTAACACAACATGGAAAAATGGGTATATAAGTAATATTATTACATTTTCACTAAAAATAAAAGTTTTCAAATTGAAGAGTTTTTTCCGTGTATTAGTAGAACAGCTCATCCAAATTAGACCACATATTAGGACTGTAGGGTTATATTAGATCAAACGTTAATAAAAAAACGGATAACGCACATTTTTACTTTAACTTTTAAAAGTCATATCATCAATTTGAGTAGTATCCTATATACCGAACGACGATGCGACGAAACGCAGTAGTCGAGATCGAGGGCGTTAGGTTTCGTCGATACCTCTTGGTGAGTGACGTCCGTCAGCGTCACCCACTGAACCGCTAGTGTCTCTGTTGACACGCTTGGTCGGTCTGCGGAGGAAATGACACTTTCACGTCAAGGGGTTAACGCCTCCACAACAGCTGTTACTCGGGCGCCAGCTTCCTCATCGCCAAAGAACCATCCGGTTCACTCTAGTCGCAGAAAAAAAAAGCCTCAAGGTTGTCCGGAACGGTCTGTTTCACGACAGTTCCTGGCTGAACGGAGCTCGTCCTCCTGTACTTTATGAATCCGTGTTGACTCCCTAGTCTTCTAGATTTTTGGAAAAAAAAATCAATATTGTATAACAAAATTTCACAATTTAATTTTGAAACTGCAATACAGAATGCTCTAAAATCGTGCAAACGTTTAAGGTTATCATAAGCATGGTAAATCGTTAATCAAAATATATTTTTTGTCCCCCGAAAAAATTAATGTCTGAAAATTCTTCTAAACGCTCGCTTGAAACACATATCTTCTTTACCATTACTTTAAGATTATATACATAACTTGTAGGGGTTATCACAAAAAAATAAAATTCGCAATTAAATCTTATAATTTTTCAAACAATCTGGAATGATAGTGTACTTCAGGCGAAAGAGAAGTTCTGTCTAAATAAAGGCACGTTATCCAAGCCAGCAACACAATCGCCACTACTTGCACTCATGGGCAAATTCGCCTCGTTACAGCATTAACGATTTTTTTTATTGATGACCCCTTTTCTTGATCTATCATCTCTTGATGGCGTCTTTTCAATATTTTTTGTTAATAAATTTACATATTAGTTCGTTAGAAAATACAGATAATACTTACACGAGCTTCAAATTTACGTTTTACACTTTTGAAACAAAATAACTTATATCCAATGTAATGTGAACAGTTGTAAATCTATAATGTTAACAAGCCAGTTGTCATGTGAACTTGACTTGGAGGAAGTTATATACTAAAATTAATATCAAAAAGAAGAGCGAAGCTGAAATAAAATAATAATAATTAGCGTTTTAGCAAAACGAACTAGTATAATTATAAGAATTTTTTCGAATCTGTGAGATAACATACGAGCAAATGGACACTCCAAGCAACACAAAGTATAGCAGTTAATTATAAAAAATCTAGCAGGGTTATATACCGCAGTTATATTGTTATATTTATGTATTGCAACAAAATTATAACAAAATTTACATGACGTTATAAAACAATGTTGTATCACAATTATAAAGGGTTTATATAAATGATTATAGGGTCGAAGTAAGTCATGGAAGAAGTGTGCCACCCCTCACTTTATATGGACTTTACTAAATTCCCAACGACTCATGACAAATACCACACACATCTGTATAACTAGTTGCCTAAATGCTTCATGTCTTATTAAAGAATAGAACTAATTGAAAATGTCCTTGTTTTTTTTTTGTCCTCTAACATCCTTTCATCAATGCTTTTATGAAAGACTGTTTTGTTGTTTTGAGCTTGGATCAACAAAAATTATTGTAATTCACGCTAGAAAAACGTTAGAAAAATAAAAACGGTGACTGTAAGTGACAGGTTACTAAGTGAGAACTGTCATTATGGCGCATAATTTCAGCAAAGCGGGACTTTTGTAATCGATGGCCAATTACGCTCTTAAAATCATTTATAAAAACCCTGCATAACAAGAATAATGACAACATTATCGTGACTTTATGTTGTTGTTATACATATAACAGTGTTATAGTGCTATTACAGCACACGAGTATAATAATATTATACATATAACACTTTTATGGTGATGTCATGTTGCACTTATATAGGAAAATTATAACAAAATTTATTGCTGTTATATAACAGTGCAGTTGCAGCACATATGTGAAACGAGCAATATTGGATTACAGGGTAATGGTGATGCACTTATAGTGGTCGTATTTATATAACAACACAATGTATAAAAATCTTATGGTGTCTTTATGTATCATAAAATAATTGTACGAGAGTGTGCAGGAATATTCTTATGCAAAGTGTCTATAAATATTTCATATGTAGATCGCAAGACCTCTGTAAACGGGTTAGTTTGTGTTTATAGCAACCTGGAGGTCACCTTTAAAATTTCGTGACTTATTTAAATTTTGATTACAAAAATAAAACTGTATATATCTTTTCTTACAAGCGGCAAATTCGAAAAAATTAAATTTTTCGATAGGTGCGATCACTTATAGACACGCTGTATAATAGAATACCAGTGTCTCAGAATTTCTGCGAAATCATTCCGGTTTGCTAAACAGCCAGACCAACGAGATACTGTAAAGTTAAAGAAGTGTACAATCTACCTCATCCACCACCTGATCACTCGGCTGTAACCGCTGCCTATTGTAATCCAATTTTTGTTTTTTTTTTTTTTTCTAAAAATATGAACGTCTGGAGCAAAAAATCAACACCGATTTATTAACCACAAGTGTAGAAGTATATTATTTTATAAAATTTAAATAACGCATATATAATGCAAAATTTTGATATAATGTGCGACGTCATCACATTGTTGAGGAGGATAACTAGAAAAATGTTGACCACCGTTTTATCATCTACACGATATTTCTAAAATACTTGTACATATAAAATTTGATAACAATCGGTTCAGTATAAATCCACACAGACGAGAGACAATAGAGGACAAACGGCAAAAAAATGTAAACGGGAGATCTATTTTTCCACACTCTAGGGGTTATGAAACATCGAAAAAACCCATGTGCCGCATTCGCCGATTATAACACTTCCGTAGCTTACGCTCTCGAAGTAAAAATATTCAAGACTATATTTGTTATAAAATACAAAATTTGCCTGAACGATGCCAGTACCTTTGTGGCACATTACATTTTCTCTTCTCATTTTTGTTGTGATAATAATTTGCAAACAACAAAAATAGTTAAAATATTAATTTTTACTTCCCGAGCGTAAGCAAAGGAAGTATTGTAATCGAGTCCGTCGGCCGACTCTCTACTTTTACGTTTTCTCGATCTTTCATGACCTCTAGAAGACGAAGAAATAGGTCTCCCATTTCCGTCTGTCTGTCCGTCTGTCCGTCTGTCCGTCCGTCTGTCCGTCTGTCCGTCCGTCTGTCCGTCCGTCTGTCCGTCCGTCTGTCCGTCCGTCTGTCCGTCCGTCTGTCCGTCTGCCGTCCCGGATTTTTATTAGACAGATAATCTCCGAAAGTACTCGACCGATTGTTGTGAAATTTTGTACTTATATTAAGAATATCATGTAGATGGTAAAACGCTAACCAAAATTTGTCTAATCATCCCCACCACTAATGCGATGACGTCACTTCAAAATTGTACATAGTAAATGGGTTTTCAATTGTATAAAATAACATAGTCCTACACATGTAGTTTACAACTCTGAATCGACTTTTCACCCGAAACGTCCAGATTTTTGGAAAAAAAATCAAAATTATAAAACAACATTTTGAAATTTAATTTTTAGTCTGCTAACCAGAATGCTTTGAAATGTTGCAGATGTTTTAAGGCTATAAAGAGCATCATAAATCTTTAGTCAAAAAATATTTGCTTATCCCCTCCAAAAACTTGATGACGTCAGCTCAAAAGTTTGTGGAATAAATCATATCTAAAATGTACAAAATATGATGAGTCTGCACTTGTGATCTATCACTCCATTCATATTTTTTGGATTTGCATATACAGGGTGACTCAAAAAAATTAATGAATGCGTAAATTTATTTTACTGATTTACTCAAAAACTACAAAACCGAATGCTTTGAAATCTTGCAGATGTTTTAAGGTTATAAAGAGCATAATAAATGTTTAGTTAAAATATATTTGCTTATCCCCTCCAAAAAATTGATGACGTCAGCTCGAAAGTTTGCCAAATAAATCCTATCCAAACTGTAAAAATATGATGAGTCTGTACTTGTAATTTATCACTCCATTCATATTTTTTGGATTTGCATATACAGGGTGACTCAAAAAAATTAATGAATGCGTAAATAGATTTTATTGATTTAATCAGGAACTACAAAACATCTTGCAGATGTTTTAAGGTCATAAAGAGCATAATAAATGTTTAGTCAAAATATATTTGCTTATCCCCTCCAAAAACTTGATGACGTCAGCTCGAAAGTTTGCCGAATAAATCCTATCCAAACTGTAAAAATATGATGAGTCTGTACTTGTAATTTATCACTCCATTCATATTTTTTGGATTTGCATATGCAGGGTGACTCAAAAAAATTAATGAAGGCGTGAATTTATTTTACCGATTTAATCAGGAATTACAAAACCGAATGCTTTGAAATCTTGGGAATATTTTAAAGTTATTATAAGCATGGTAAACTTTTGTTCAAAATGTATTTGTTCATCCCTCCTAAAAAAATTGATGACGTCACCCTTAAATTTTGCTGAATAAATCCTATCTAAAATGCAAAAAATATGATGAGTTTGTACTTGTGATTTATCATTCCATTCATATTTTTTAGATTTTCTTAAGAGGTGGTTCAAAAAAATTAATGAAGTCAATTTATTTTATTGATTAAATTAAAGGCAACACTTATTATTAGTATTACACCCCAACCAACCCAATTTGGTAGACACAAAATTTGTTAAAGGAAAAACTCGGTTGAAACATAAGGGTAGCACGCTTATTTACATCGACTTTAACATTACAGACCTGCATTTGTTTTATGCGCTCACTTGGTTCCGCGAATGTGAAATAGACATGTTTATAATCAACCAATTGTGAATTTCACCGACAAGAATTAAAATAAAACCCAATGTTTTATATAATAAGCGGAAGTCGAAGCAATAAAACCGATGGTCGTTTTGTTTACAGTTTCTCTGTTTGACTCTCACGTATGCTGTTACGCTTGTCATCTTAAATTAAGAATGTTTATACATAAACGATTTTCAGTTGCCCTTCATATTACTAGACAGCGGATTTTTGTCGGGCTACGTCACGATTATAGGTGGGGACGCGCTGGATCGCCGGGACTCAGTAGCGGGTGATAGATAATCACTGAATTTAATCAGTACTAATTCCATAAATATAATTAACGATTTATTAATCAAACGGCTAAGTAAATGAGAACGGGAATTAACAGCAGAGTGCAACGAAACAGCGTTATTCTAATCTCAAATAAACGAAGTGCAGTCCGCAACCGCAATGAATTCGTATCCCGTACGAGCCGTACCGAGTTTGGCCTTGCCTAGCCCGACAGAAATCCGCTCTCTAGATATTACACACCGGCGCCGTATACGTGAGTAAATTGTTTCGTTATTTTATTGATTATAACAAATCAATATTCAAAACGACCCAATTCATTTTCCCGAAAATTTGGGAATACAATAATTTTATTCTTAGTATTACATTACATCTATCCCAACTGATATACGTGTCCTTGCAAAAATGTTGATGACGTCATCACATTTTTTTTTTTAAATTCCCACTACAAAAATGTAACGAGAAAAAAAAACACAATAGGCATGCAGTCGTCAAGTTTCCGACAGCGAGGGAAGTACTGTCTAAACTCTTTAGACCAATTTTTTATTTTTATGTCTTTATCATTGTCAGTTTTGAGAAATAAACAAGGATAAGTTCCCGTTGCTCGCCTAACGCCAATTTGAAGAGATCATCCTCACCCACAATATATATGATGTCACCTCAATATTTTGTAGGATAAATGCTATTGATTAAAATTTTATAAAATAACACATACTTGTGGTTTATAAGTTCGCCTTGATTTTTACTGTAGACATGCAGATTAGTCAAAAAATCCAAAACACCCTTTTACACTAATCTACGTGGAAATCTGACTACCCAATGGCGGCCTAGCTCAGTTGATCAGGCCATTGTGCTAAGAACACGAAGGTAGCGTTTTTGTTATGTTATAATTGGTAGTATTGGTACTATCTACATTTTTTTCCTAAAAAATAGATTTGTTTGATTGTACGGCAGGGGTGAATCAAGTTTTGTGAAAATACCTTTAGTCCAATTTTTTTAATGGTAATTACATTACATCATAAATGTACTTCTAGTTCTAAATATACGAGTACTTTAAATAATGTTGTGTAGTAATATAAGCAGAGTACAGCTCTCAATGTAGTCGCAGAAACACTGATAAAGTAATTTTTTTGCTTCTAGACTTATACTACTATCTCAATAATTCCTTGAAACTTTTTTTTTCTAAGAACCCACTGTAAAACACAACCATGTAACGTTGAAGTTTGTTGTGATGACATATATGATTAAGTTTTAATAAAACGCTAGGGAAAGAGCATATTAAAATTTAACATATTGCTCTCGAAACAGAAACGACCTCGTTTCTTTAAAATATCTGTTTGAATTTAGAACTCGTTTTTAAAGAATAAATGATCCTGCTCCATTCAATAAAGTTACCTTAATGTAGTTTCAAAGTATAAAATTGCATTACTCTTGCTTCCGATAGAATTAACCGGTCTTTCGGTCTCATATTAGAGTATTGAATTTCCTGTTCTAAATTCTTAGTAAAAGTACCCCAGCGAAGCTACAATTTTACCTCAGCTTGTTACGCTTTGCGCACACATTTCACTTGGCAAAAAAGCGGGCTTAGCACCCCACTCATACGTTTGTTGTTTTTGTGAGTTTAGCAAAATTTTTCGAGCGAATGCGCGAACAAAATATAATAGCCGATAGCATTTATTAATGTGATGCAAATATTTGAGCTGGATATTTGTAATTTATTGTGCGCATGCAAATTGGTCCAACAATCTGATACCAGCAGGACGTTAAAATCCGTTTAGCCGGTTTATTTTATTAAATGGGACTTTCTGCGCGCCTTCGTCGTTTATACTTTCACCGATATTAGTGACGTAAGAAGGAATGACTGAACCGTTGCACAATATTTGTATTACAGAGCGTTATTGCGAGTGTGCCGATTTAAGCAAATTAATGGTGGATGGAGCTTTTAAGAATTTTGAAAAATGTAATTTTTTATTACAATAAATTATATAATAATAAACTGTGAGATACGGGGTGATAAAAAAGTTTTAAGGTTAGAATTGGCCATGGAAATATTCGGCATGTTTTTGATTAATCCTCAAATTTGAATGTTTGACGTTTGTAAATTAATCAAAGACACCACAAATATTTCCATGGCCAGCTCTAATCTAAAAAGCGCTACTTATTTAAACTCGTAAGTTTAGTTTCTAAGGTATCTGGTTTCTCCTGTGGAACGAACATCACGTCACTTTGAGTGAATCACTCCTGAGCGGAAGCTAGTTTTTAATAGTTTTTCACGTTTATATACCATTAAAAGAAAAGAACAAGCAAAAAACTGTCAAAAACAAATTTAAAAGGACAAATGTAATTATTATGAGATAACGTAATAATCATTGATTACATCACCAAAGTTGTTGTTCCAAAATATCGAACAAAGTTTACTAAAATAAAGTTTTATCAGTTGGTACATCGTGCTGCACTTCTACCTTAAGTGCAAATAATAACTAGTTACGACAAAAGTTAAAGTGTCGACACGCGAGCAAATTACTTGCAACAAAACTCATGATATTTTCCCAGAGAGATGAATTGAATATGTTTCAATTAAGATTCACGTCAGAGTAAATATGCATATCCTAAACTTGCAACTAGGACTATAATTTAAACTAATTATAACTAATGGTATATTGTGTAAGTTGAACCGACAGTTTTGGCTGAGCTTCAGCTACCACATATGTTGTTTTCAACAAGTATTTACTGAAGCATGACAGGCACATTTCATCTAATCGGGCAAATATAATCAACTTCGAGTCAATACACGACAAAACTAGGTTGAAACGAATTCCAAATCATGAAAGTTTTAGTGATTACCGTGCAATATGATTGATGGTTTTTACACTAACCCGGCGCATCCACCAATCTTCTAATTTAATTTATTAGTTGGCTTTATCACCTGAACACGCAACGTTATTTAATATTAAAATGAATACCAAAATCTAAACATTTCATTCGAACAATACATTAATGCAACAGGAATGTCACTCACGTAGTTATAAAAATGTAGATTATTACCGTCGTAATGCATGAATGTATAGGCAGTCGAGAAGTTGTAGTATTTGGACAAATAATTTCGGGTTTCTGACTCACAAGTGGATTGTTTGCTATAGAAAATTCGTTCGTCTGCTTTGTAGGTGAATTCTCCGTAAGGTGGAATTTTTCCTCCCGAAAAAAAAACATTAGCTAATACACGAATCGTCCTCGTATCCTCAGCCCAGAAGAAAGAATGTTATCTGCACGTAAAATTCGCGATATCTTTGTTAGCCCGTAATATGAGTCGTAAAATTTACGATCGCCAAGAAGTTTATTTTGGGGGTTTCCCATTTCTGCTGGAAGGACTAAGGCAAGATAGCAGTAAATATCAGAAATGTGCCGGGTCGCAGGCCAACAAGGATAACAAAACGGCGGAAGGACGCACCGTAAGGAAGTACTCGTCACCTGCTTGATGGAGCGCCTCCTTGGGTAATGAAATCTGTTGTTCGCTTCCGTCCTTCTGGGACTTCTGGAGCCCAACTTTCAACACGCTTACCCTTAATGTAACTCGATCTTGAAATGTGTGGCAATTAGTAACTTTTATGAAATAGAAATATATCTGTGTCCTTGTTATGCTCCGTCTTTTCGACAGCAGGTATTTTTTGCTTTCAGTATGGCGATCCTGTTACTGTCATTTGGCCGTCAATTGCCTTGGTGGTAACACGTCTTCCACGACTGTTTCCTGGTTACCGGTGACACTTTCTCGTTGAATAGGGCTGGAGTTACTTTGAGACTGGAATAGTGTTCTTTCCGGTCCGTTAACTCAATAATTCTAGTACAGTCTGTCGTAACCTCAAATCGTAAACACATCAAACTTTCGTTGACAGATAGCGAAAATTACTAGCCTCGCGCTATCTTTGTTTAACACATAGGTTAGGTTCCTCTCTGTCGAATTCCGACCACAGGCAGTTTGCCATACTTTCTAAAAGTAATAGTAGATCTAGTGACTTTACTTACCCTTCTAACAGAGCGCTATCTGCATTTTCATAAGCTAAGCTCCACGGAAAAATTACGGCTTGAAGGTACATATAACATAATAACTCTAGAATTTATATGATAATAGTTAGTAGCAACCGGTGTCAATATTAAAAATTAATATTTATAATTATTAAAAAAAATATTAAGAATTAAAATAAAAAGTACTTTTTTAGACGACTGCTTATGAAAGTATCCATATCGAGTTACACAGAATACTTGATTTTGTTACAGAAAGCTGACATCATATTAGTTACGATATGAAATTTATCACAAAAGTTTCAACTTCATATCGCAAATAGTAGCAGCTTCCTTCATTTGACAATAGATGGCGCTCCTGTCATTTTTACAAAATAGTTGTTAAAAATTAGTCAAATTGCTTACATTATGCATTAAATTAAAATTTTTGAACACTGGGGTAAAAAATGTAATAAATTTATTTTTTATTTTAATATTTAAACAGATTCAGGTCGCCATTTAAATTAGTTACATTTACAGCTTTGAGGTTAAGGTTGGCATTCCTTTTCCTTCATGTAAAATGCTAATGACAGTCGTATGCGTATCTGCAGTTATCAAATACTGTCTAATAATTTATGCAAATATAAGCTATAGAATGGACGCCGATAGTGATGATATGGGTGGAGAGCACTTTGTCTATCCACAACAATCTTGACATATCTGAGTATAAGAAATTAAAAGGTTTTCTAAAACGCAAATCAGACGGTTATAGACCAAAGAAATCAAAAGTGTTATCATCAGAGGAAATAAACAGATACCTTCTCGAAGCACCAGATGATTAATATTTATTGGAAAAAGTAAGAAATAAATATTTCTAATTAAACTTATTTGTATTTCTTTCACTTTAGGTAATTTTAATAGTGGGAATCTCTGGTCTTGCAGAAAACAGGAACTTCTTGATCTTACAATCGACAATATACAAGACTTAAGTGCAGCTGCTGTAATAAAGATACCCGATACAAAAACGAAACAAGAACAAACCTTTATCATAACTGGTGAATTTTACAAAATACACAAAAAATACGCTGTCCTTAGAGTTCCAGGTACAAAAGAACGGCGTTTTTTTGTGAATTACCGAGAGAAATGATGTACAAGATAACCTGTCGGAATTAATAAAAGAGCTGGCATTCCCAAAAAAATTGCGCAATTTTTGCGCCTAGAAGAGCCAGAAATATACACCGGTCATTATTACAGGCGCTCCTCTGCAACTATTTTAGTGGATAGAGGTAGCGACATAACCACCCTTAAACGTCATGTTGGGTGGCGCTCGACATCAGTAGCAGAAGGTATGTTGAAGAATCAGTTCAAAACAAAATGAAAATTGCTGATACTATTAGGAAATCTGTATTAAAGAAACTTCTGCATCATCTGTAGTAGATAAAGAGAATACAAATTTGAAAATAATCACCCATGAATCTTCTTCAATGATTGCTGAATCTTCTGCAACAAATCAAGAGCAGAATAGATCTCCATTATTAATGGTATCACACAATGAAGTATTTCCAGACCAGATATTGAGTACTTTAAAAAATCCTATTAATTTTGTAAACTGTTCTAATATTACCATTAATGTATTCAGTGAAGTAAAAAAATAAATATAATTGTTGCTGATAATTTTTTGTGAAGAAACTTATTAAATACCTGTTTAATGTTAGCAGTCGTCTAAAACATAGTGTTCAATACTCGTGCGAAAGTGGGAATATCAGTGCTCGTGTGATTTGCCTCACTCGGTTGCGCCTCGTTCGTCAGATTTCACACTTGCATAATATAAGCTAGTTTCGACACTAGTTATGAAATATACTATTTCATTAACGCAACTTATGTTTTCTTTAGAGCTGTATTCTTCAAAATGGTGTAGCGGTAGGCGAATCGGGATTTTTGGAGGATTAAGTATGACACGGCCTTCTTGTGCGGCAGCTTCAATTTTTAACAAAATGTAGTCTTCAGCTGAATCACTCTTTTTTTCGAAACAGAGTTACATATCCACATACTTTTATAATTAAAAAAAGCTTATTTCGCGATTGTTTTTGTTATTTATTAGATAAGTATACAACAGTAATCATGGAAAATATTTTGTCACCTAATTTTTAACGAATTTTTTTTATGCTAGCAAAATTAAAATCAAATATTGTTATTTGGTCCTTTTTTTTATAAAACTGCAAAACTTTTTTTCGCACACAGAGAACACGGATATAGCATATAAATAGCTATTTTCCACTTCGTGTTCACAATCGAGCTATTAAAGTACTTAAACTGAGTGCTTTAGTAGAACTGGTGTAATTTATATTTTCAAGATTGGTGGTAATTGCAAACGTCATAACCAAATAACCAATAAAATTAACGTCAAAATACGAAATGATATTTTTAATTAGAAATAAGCTTTACCATGAAATTTAACAACTATTATACTTATAGCGAGAGAAAATTAAAGTCGGGCACGAAGTTGACATTTTCGTTACTTCTGCATCAATTTTGGTAAACCTGGGTTTTATTACCGGCATTACCTTTATTAATGCTTTACTATCTCCACAGTGATGGGAATAATATTCAGTCTTTAAAATATTTTTACTTTATTATCGTAAGCTAACGAAGTATAGTAATCGAGTCCATCAGACGACTTGCCAGTTTCATGTTTTCTCGACATTTCATGACCCCTAGAATATGAAAAAAGTGATCTTCCGTTTCCGTTTGTCTGTCTGTCTATCGCCGGTGTCGATTTTTATTTTGGGCACGTACTCTTCGAAACTGCCTGATTATTCCCAACCAACAATTTGATGACATCCGCTCATTATATAGCATAATTAATATTGTTAAAATTGTATGAAGTAATATACTCCTGCATTTGTGGTTTACGAATCTTCATTTTGTTTATTATTATTATATTTGTTTATTGTTTAATCCGCCTTGTTCTTTATGCATATAGCCTCAAGCCGAGTTAGAGCTAGAGTGCCGCAGTGGTAACGTTTCCACCTTAGAACTCGCTGGCGGCAGATTTTTTTCATTCGATAAAATGGATTTAATAGGATGAATCACTGTCTAACTGTTCCCCAAAATGTGAAACTACACACGACTTTATTCAATAATGATAAAATAAGAATTAGAATAATATTCAGAACATTTTGGTCCAGCAGGGCCGTAAATAACAGGTTGAGAATTTTATATATTACGCCTATTCTCACCTTTTACTAATAAATAAACAAGTGAATACAAAGAAATTAATACATGAAGAAAACAGAATAATGTGCCCTTATTTCCTAGCTCACGAGCCACCCCTGTTGATAAAATTGTGACATATTCCGTCTTATGCAATGTAATATTCGTAAACCGTGTTGTCATATGTTCATAACTACACATGCAATAACTACATTAAACTTTAACAGAAGCTGAGAAAAATTAAAGGTCTAAATTATGTATTATCGATGTTTGCATTTTCATAAATTAAACACTATGGAAAATGTGGGCCCCAAGGCGAAACATTAACGATTTGAGAACTTCGAGATGAAGATCATGTAACGTGATATTGCTGTGTGATGATGGTCGTGCTGAAATTAGCCAGGTGGGATGGATAGCAGTTGGATGTTCTAAGTTCCCTATCCGAAATGCTTACCTCGACACAATGGAGTGGAGAAACTTATACATCAGCACGTTACTACAAAGGAAAGACTCATACATAAGCCTTCCTCTCTCATATATCTATAACCTGTTCGGAAATGAAGGAGTTGGGTTCCGTAATAACTCACGGGGAAGATAGTTGCTGCTATTATTTTCGAACATTAAACTTCATTTCAGATCACTTAAAGTTTGGTTTGTACGAGCTCGAAGATAATGATCTATGGTTTACAGCAAATATTTCAGTGTAATGTTCTAGAAGCGAGGATGTGGTGAATGGGGGTATTTTTTAAATGAGCTTATTAGGTTATAGATTTTCCTCAAACTTCACATTTATTAACTTAACCAATAAGTGAATTATTTCTTTTAAATATCATGTAATTCATCATTTATTTAGTTTCTCTTTTCTCTTAACCTTCATCCTTCTATGTGTGATCAATGTTCCATTGGGCAACGCCCGTTGGAAAATAAATTATTATTATTATTGTTATTAATGTTAATTTTACGTAAAATAAATCTAGAGTAAATTTTTAATTTTAATGTTTGAATTTTTTTGTTATATCAAATATTTGTATTTTCTATATTTTCTCTATTATATGTAGAATTTCTAAGCTCTCTCTTATAAATCTAAACAATTTGAAGTGCACTTTTTTTCATAGCTAGGTTTTGTTGTTCTGAATTTTTATTATTGCATTTTTCTGACTTCCCACATATTCCTGTTTGTTGTCGATAACATATGTAATGCATTTCCGTCTAAAAATTTTAAAAGTCAAGGTTTTTAAAAAAAATCGTTTGCTGAAAATTTTAGAACACGGTTCGTTCCGGTACAATTTATATTTATCACGTCACATTTTAAAACCTATTTACTTCAAGCTTTGCCATAGTTTTGCCTTAATACTCGTAGTACCGTATAGTGCAAATAAATAGTGCTGATTCGACCAGTGCAATTGTGATTCTATTAATTTCTTCACATTTCTTATTTTCTTTGTTACCTGCAAGAAATGTGTTTCCAAATTTTCGGACCTTTTTTTTATTGTTTGAAATTCTTTTTGAAATCAAACGGTACTTTAAACAACGTATAAATGCGGCAAATGCGTATAGTTCAGGATTTGTTTCTTTGCAGTTAAAAAAATATAGATTTCCCACAATTTTGTTTGATGAGCTTTTACATTCAGGTTTCTTTCTATATTTTCTGGTTTTAAGAAAATTTCCCTATGATCAACAGCTTTAAAACTAACATTGACGTAAGGAGAATCAGCAACATGTTAAATTCTTCCATGTTACCGTCAGTCAAAAAATATTTTTTTGTAATTTTTATTTGGACTTTGTTTTATCTAAAGTACAAATGCTTTTCACACACTTAACATTTTCCGGAAAAAAAATTTTAGCTCTTTCTTTCAAAAAGCAACAACCAATGTTACCACAAAGGGATCAGCAGTATAATTATAGAATCAAAATATATCTGATTTCACTATTTTTGACAACAGATTTTAAAAATTGGAAAACCTGCTTTGAAAAACACTTTCGATTTTTTGACTTAATATATTTATTTTTTTTTCTTTTAACAAAAACCGTATTGATATAGTGACGAGGGTCATCACGATGAGACAATGCTTTTTTTATTCTAAATTTCTTTGAGATCGAAAGTGATAATGTGGGTCTGTTGAAACACTGTCATAATAAATAACAAACTTAAACTAAGATTAATTATTATTTATTTATATTTTCCATTTTTTCTTTGGTTGACCTACCCTCACTTCAAAACTATTAATGTTTTCAAAGTCTGGGTTTGTGGGACAATTTTAAACGCTGAACCCAGAATTTGAAATCATTATTAATTATTATTTATATAGATTTATCTTTGACGTACGCTCCAAAGTCACTCTATTCAGCACTGCTTTTGACGTATTTTGTTGTAACACATGACTTATCGTGCAACAGTGAAGATTTTGCAGCAACAGTCCTTGCTTCAGTCTACGATGTAATACTCCGGATCAGTGGTTTTGACAGTAAATATATTTAGAACACTCGTCATTAAATTTTTCTTGCTAAAGCGTCGGATGTTAACAATCGCCATATTAATCATGTTAATCAATAACATTCTATAACAACTGACCTTCCTTTTAGCATACAGTAAATGTTACCACGTTTATAATGTGGGTTTTATATGTTTTACAGAGTAATAAAAAATATTTTATGAAAAACGTGGGGAAAACATTTCCTTGAGCTGTTTTAAGCTTCAGTTTCGCATATAAATCCACACGAGTTAGATGTTCTTCGTACCAATTATTTTTATTAAACTGTTTTAACTCTTATTGATTTGACGAGCAAAGACTTTTGGCCGAAATTCTTGCTATAACAAAACACACAAGAAATTTTGGTGACACTTCGTTTTGGTTTTATAAGAGTTAACATCTATAAACTTGGCTTTAAGTGGGTGCTGAATTTTTAGATGTTAGATTCCCTGGTGTAAGTACTCGACAGAGGGAAAATCAGCTTCCTTGTTCAGAATGGATTTGAGGACGTTTTTTTATTGCATCTTAATTTTTTGTACAACTGTGAAAAAAAAATATTCAAGGATTATTTAGACAAAACTTCTCTCACCTTAGCGGTAAAATTTTAAAATATGGTTTTGGTAAATTGTATTTTTCCTGATAATGAGGGGTATAAGTTAAAAAACATTGATAACACGATTCAGAATATAAGAAAAAAAGACACATAAGGTAATCAAACCACCACCTCTGCGTTGCGATGAAATATATGTACAGTCTTTTCGAAAAATTATAAAATTTATTTTTTTTTAATGCTTATCTATATAAATTAAAATACTAATCTGTGGAGTGAAAGCTCCACCGCTGCGCTTGCAGCCACGTTTGACGTAACTTTGTATTAAGTATCTAAATACTATTAGAATGATTGAATAATATAAACTATAATAATAATAAACAAAAATAAGGTAGATTCATAAACCACCAGTACAGAAGTATATTGTTTAATAAAATTTAAATGGTAAATATTTACTGTGCAAAATTTAGAGGTAATGCTGATCAAATTATTGGCAAGTATGACAGACAAATTTTGGTGTGTTTTATCGTTTACACAATTTTCCGAACATACGTATAAAATTCATAAGAATCAGTTCAGTGGTTTCGAGATTATCTGTCTAATAAAATATCGACATAAATGATTTATCCAGCAAAATTTTGAGATAATGTCATTAGTGTGGGGAACGTATACAAGATTTCAAAGCAGTTTCAAAGTTAAATTACAAAATGTTGTTACATAATTTTAATTTTTTTTTTAAATATGTTTGCCTAGGCCAAAAACTCAACATGGAATCATAATCTACAAGTACAGGAGTAAGTTATTTTACAAAATTTAAATAACATTTTACTGTACAAATTGGAGGTGACGTCATCCTATTCTTGGTGCAGATGATTAGGGAAATTTCGACTAACGTTTTACCATCTACGCGATACTCCTAACATACAAATACAGTTTAACATACATTTGAATCGATCCGGTAGTAGCAGAAATTATTTATTATATAATAAAAATCGACGCAGACGACAGACGCCAGACATCAGACGCCAAAAGGCAGACAACAGACCGACAACCGGAAATGGGATACCTATATTTTCATACTCCAGGGGTCATGAAATGTTGAGAAAACATGAAAGCAACCAGTCGTCCGATGTAAATCGTCTGTCATCTGTCTATGCCGATTTCTATTACTGCCCATTCACAATGGACATGAGACTTAAGAATGAGCGCATAACATAATTTACGTTTTTGGTTTGTGTCTGGCGTATGCTTATGTACGTTCACAGTGGACAGAGTGAACTCTGTAACTGCCCATTCACAATGGACATAAGGCATAACAAGTACATAAAGCTTACATAAATACATAAAGTTGAAACGATGGAAAACGTGTACCCCTGTTCACAGTGGACGAACGTAATTCTTATGCTTATGAACGTTTTATGTAATCCTTGTGTGCGTACACAAAGTTGAAACAAGTTCAACTTTGTGCACGAATTATGTCAAACTTATGTTAAAATCTAGGGACTTTTGAATGCTGCTGTTGAATTCCCTTTGACAGTTGGCACTTGACACTTCACACCTTTGATTATATTATATACCTAAATTATAAGCAAAGCTTCACATTGCGAGTTTGTTCTGTACTGCGAGTTGTCAAGTTCGAATATCGTATGAAATTGTAGGTTAGATATTTTGATTGACTCAGTTTGAGGTTAGCCGTTTCTATGTTTAGCCGGGAGTTATTCCGTTCTGCGTTTGCGCAGTTTAACAATTCTTACAGAGTTCACTCTGTCCATTGTGAACGTAGAGAGGCATAAGCCAGACACAAACCAAAAACGTAAATTATGTTATGCGCTCGTTCTTATGTCTTATGTCCATTGTGAATGGGCAGTAAGAATTGTTAAACTGCGCAGAGTCGCAGACGCAGAACCGAATAACTGTCGGCTAAGCATAGAAACGGCTAACCTCAAACTGATCAATCCAAGAAGGTTTAAATGTATAGAGAGAGTGCTGAGCTCGTTGTTTTGTGTCGCACATATACAAACCCTCTCTGCTGTTCGTATGGTGTTCGTACACATTCGTGAAATTACGAATAAGCAATTGAGCGAGTCAGTGGCGGAACTAGATTTTAATGTTGTCTATTAGTTTTAACCACGGCTGTAGAATATAAGGTTGGTACACTAAGGGAAATTTGGTGGAATAAAATTTGGGTGTCCTAGGCGGCTTTGGCGCGCTTTAGATCGTTTCGCCATCTGTGAATTACGATTACACACTAACATCTTTATGAATGAAATTTTCCACTACTGCAATGGCAAATTGACAACTGACAGGCTGCCAAAACTGTCATTCTACTTCTAGTTGATGTATTATGATAGAAATTACTGTTTAAATTGGTTTAACGAGATCGCCAACTCAGAGAGAAACGTACATTTTATACATAACAAACCTCGGCAACCGCAGGTTTGTTCGATATTTCTAGCACTATTGTTTCATGTAAACAATCATTAAACAAGCATGTGCGATGACCAGATAAACACAGATTCCTTCGAAAAACAAGTTGACAATGTACTGGTTAAGAACTTTTCGGTAATTGATTACATTAGCCACCGCGATTTTGCCGAATCCGCCCCCACAAAAACCTCATACAACACCCCTGATCACGTTCCTACCTAACCTTCAAATGTTGTACAAACATTTCTCATAACATTTGAAGAGTAGGAACGCGATCAGGGCAGGGGCGTTGTATGAGGGTTCTGCAAAAACGGTTTCAGAGAAGTCGCATAGTAGCTAGTGTAAACAATGGTCAAAGACGCTTCCAAAAGATTGAACGTTTAACATAAAAATTATTATTAAATGCTTTGATTAAATGTCAAAGTTGTCATTTATGTCGGTACAATCGTGTCCTTTTGATGTGGCAAAAGTTAATGCCTCTAAATACCGTAAGAGGGACCCATTCGATAACGCGCGTCATGGCCAACTGGTACGGAAAGAAATTATTCCACCTACCGGAACGTGAATGAATGAAAGATACTCAACCTATCTATTCTACAGCCGTGGTTTTAACCATTTTTAACACATTTGTCATTGTTCTAGATTTTAGTGGATGTTTGCAAAGACCAGATACGCGAACGTGTGGGAAGTGTATTAACCACATATTTTGTTTAAAAAGCAATATTGTTTGTTTTTCTTGAAATTGTATGAAATTGAAACTCGTCAGCCACTGTACTGCAGTACAGTAAACCTCTCGCGCCTCACTCCTCTCACCCGGGAGATGTTGGTCACACTTTGATATATGGAAGGTACACGGCATACTGTCTCTATACATTTAAACCTCCTTGGATCAATCAAAATATCAAACCTACAATTTCGTACGATATTCGAACTTGACAACTCGCCGTAGAGAACAGACTCGCAGTGTGAAGTGCCAAGTGCCAACTGTCAATGGGAATTCAATAGCAGCATTCAAAAGTCCCTAGATTTTTAACGTAATTTTGACATAATTCCTGCACAAAGTTGAACTTATTTCAACTTTGTATACGGACAGAAAGATTACATAAAACGTTCATAAGCATAAGAATTACGTTCGTCTACTGTGAACTGGGGTATACGTTTTCCATCGTTTCAACTTTATGTATTTATGTAAGTTTTATGTACTTATTATGCCTTATGTCCATTGTGAATGAGCAGTTAGACACATACTTTCCGAAACTACTGAACTGATTGTTTTCAAATTTTATTTTTATGTTGGCAATAACATGTAGATGGTAAAGCACTCTAACCAAAATTTGACTGATCATCACTATCAACTATGACGTCCCGTCAAAGTTTTTCATAAACGTCATTTAAATTTTATAATATAATATAATTTCATATTTGTTCTTTATGAATTCGCCTTGAGCATCCAGATCTTCACCAAAAAAGTCCAAATTGCAATCACATGTTTTACCAGGATAAGAGCACTGACGCCTGGTGAACTCCGTGGTCAATATACCCCAGTAACATTTTATATGTAATAAATATTGAAGTTCTGACATTTAAATAATATGGGTAACGACAGATTTTTTTTTAGAAAATCAATATTGGTTTTAAATATTGAATATATATTTATTTTCAATGTTTAATACTTATTTAGTTCAGAACATTTAATAAATGTTCTTCATATGAAAGGGGGTATGGATATAAAAAAAACTTGTATGGAATACAATATAAAATTTATTAAACACAAAAACACATTGTCACTGCAAATAACAGTGTATTTGAAACGTTGCGGCAATATTTTTACATTTAAAAATTATTTGTCCTAGAACCAATTCGTTGAAAATTTGTACCAGGTGATTTTTTTTTAATTTCTGCTGTAGTTACCCATGACACTTATGTCAGCAGTGAATCTGAAACTGCTGACATAAGCTTCATGGGCAACCAGAGCATAAATTTAAAAAATCACCTGATAAAATATATAAATATATATATAAATTTTTTAAACATAAAAATACACTGCCAACTTATAATGAAATAAAAATACATTGTCAATGGAAATAACAATGTTCTGCTACATTTCAATCGTTACACAGAAATATTTATTTAATAATTATTTGCTCTATAACCAATTCATTGAAAAGCGATATAATTAATTAAAATAAAAAAATCATACCTCATGTTTTTTTCGATGACAATTCATTCTTGCTTTTGTCTGCGCTTAATGAGGTCCTACCATTTTTTAAATTTCAGTAGTTGTGGCGTTTTTGTGACGTTTCCGTGTGGTACCTACAATTAAATTAACTTACAAAGTTCGTAATTTTTAAGAAATCACATAACTTTACATACTGTAGCCTTGTTAATTGTGAGTTCACTAAAAGAGAGCTTATTTTTTCCTTGCCCTGAAAACTTGAAAGCAATTGGTTCATTATTAATAATTTCTTCAAAATTGCATACATGTTTTTTTACGTCTTCTCTTCCTGGCAAATAAACATTATTATCAGTCTGAAACTAGTTTATAAATACTAGGAGTTAATAATAATAATAATAAATGCTTACCAATTCATCCAATTTCTGCGTATCTCCCGCAATTTCCAACTCGATTTCTTCGTTTTTTTTTTGTTGCGCCCGGACATTCATCATTTTGTCTCTACATTCATAATATGCTTATATTCAGAAATATTAAACCTCTTATTAAATATACTTACGTGCTGAGAAATTGCATTTTCTGCATTGCATGTAGAAGTGAGGTTATGTAGGTTTAGTACTGTTTTCTTGACAAAACGGTATCTACTACAGTATTCTGAATTTATCGCAGTACCGATAATCACAATTCACAATAGGACAAACACCATGAACTTACACAAAATACTTTTTGAACCACCAACAATAACAGAAAATACGTACATGTTGCACATTGCGCAAACGCGTTCCAGCAGAGCAAGCGCATCTGTAGGTGAAACGCAAATTTAACTAAGTTTTATAAAAATGATGAATAAAATTGTTATTTTTTGTTCGCAAAAATAAAAAAAACATGACTTTTTAATGAGCAATTAACAGTGTGCAAAGCGAGATTTCGAATAGTGTCAATTTCACAATAGCTGGTATTTTTTCAAATCAATTTTTAATATTACTCCAATAAAAACCCTATGAAATAAACTACCTACAAGTTGTCCCAACATGGTACCTTTTTTTTTCATTTTTGTTGTTCGATATCTTGATAAAAAGACATTTCATAAATATGTAATATATGTTGAAATTCATATATAAATTTATAAATATAAAATGAATATTAGATAAATATTTGTAATATCTAGTCAACATTTAATTTTATATCAATCTTGTATAAATATTAGAAAAATATTGCTTGCTACTGGGGATGTAAAAATGTCACAATTTTTTAACGATCCAATTAAATTTAAGTCATTTAATTTTTTCGAATATTTGAGAATTTTGTAATGTTGCGCCGGCTTAATTTAATAATAATAAGATAATAATAGCAGCTACTTACCCGGAACAGTATTCAGAACGTTTTGTTCCATTGTAGCTTAAATAATAATTTTAATCACCTTCTTTCTTTTGAAGAGGCAATTTGCTGCGTGCTTAATCATCGAATTCTTTCGATGTAGAAACATACATAATCTAAGTAAGCATCTTCTGATAATATATTTTTTCCGTTCTTTATCTGCTTACAATACATTTGACTTTATCGGTGCATACATAATCGAGACTGAGGACTTCAGTTTAGTCTAAGATTTCTCTTGAATTTTATTTCAGAATGAAACTTAAAAAATTCTATCATAATCTAGCTTAAATTACCTCTAATTAAATGAGCAGCGGATACTAATAAAAAATAAATAACTAGAATTAATCTTTCCCACCGATTATTTTCAAGATATTTTTCTAACAAAGAAATTTCTCTGAATAGATAAATTAAATCTGTACCGTAGTTTCAGTTCAAAGCAGAATGAATAAAAATCTCTTAAAAAAAATAACGAAACTAGCTTTGACTAGAAGTGTAATTGTTAGTTCCCCTGAAATTATCTGGAATTCAGTGGTCGGACTTCATTTAGCGAGTAACAAAGAGCATCCTTATTTCTACTTCACATCCGGCATTCTGCAGGAAATTACAGCCAAAGGCGATGTATAATATCGCTTTTTATTTCGTATCTAAGTTTCGCGAGCCTGTTAACTTCCATTTATAGAGGAACCCTACGACAACTCCAATTTTCATCCATTCTACCCGCAAGGCCTCACTTTTGGATTGAACCGAAAATGAACGATGATTGTAGAACAACTCGGACGTATCCGTTTTCCGTTTCTTTGTTTTTCGGATCGCTTCTTCTGAAAGGAAGACGCTCTCGTTTTCATAATCAAAACCACCCCTTATATATCATTAACTGGCAACATCTCATCCTCGGTTTCTTCAAAGGACTTACGCTACACTTAAACCCGCATAAATAAATCAACATTAAACGATACGATGATGTGGAACGCAGCCAATATGGAAGGGAATTAAATGAAAACAGGGCTGTAGGTCTCCAAAATTAGGGCATAATGAAAAAAGTTGCTTTGATAAGCTGCTAGTCACGAATAAACGGAGGTCGACAGGCAAGAAATAAGGATTAGTTTGATACTACTGCCTCCACACAAAAGTAAAGAAACGCAAACATTTGTTCGGGGAATGTGTAGCTATTAAATCACTTTCGCTCCGTAACTTATGGGTGGATGTTCTCGACGAGAAGGCCATTTCTTATACCACATAACAGTTGCAATACAAATTCATTGTGCTTTTATCTTCGCGATTACCTTCGACGTAAAGCGTTTACTAGCATTTTTTGGATGGTGAAGACGTCTTTATGTGGTATTTTACACTACAATAAAACATAAAAAAAGTTTTGTTGTTTTTAGGTAGTGATACAATAACGACTGGCAACAACAGAATGCTTTTTCCAAGCTGTAAACGTAATCGACATGTTAAAACTGAGATTTATGAACTCTTTATGTTTGAAGAAGCCATATGTATCTTCCCGCTGCCTGCCAATATTACTAGAACTGTGCAAGCAATTCACGGTGACACATTTAAAGCAGGTGGTTTGATAACATGAGATGGCAGGAAATATATGTGATGAAAATTACTGCTGAAATTAATACTCTTACACCGTGCCATCAGAAACTAATCACTGATTTCCAACAGACATAATGTCGCCTTCAATAATGTCTTCAAGATAAATGGATTTGTCATCTTCAAATTATTACTCTTGTCAAACGGAAAATTGGTTGCCGGATGAAATTTATTTAAGGCAAGTGTTCAAAATGCTAACATTTTTAAACTGCCAATTCTCTTTCGAGTTTCAAATGAACTGTGCTATTATCAAAATTTAATGGAACGTAAGGGTTTGAAAATGTGGAAGAGAATAACTTAAGAAAATCATGTTCCACCTTTTCAAACTGCCATTGTCTTTTTACTGTATCTCAAGGTACGTCTTTAAAAATCGCCCTACTACAGTTGGTACGCTATTTTCGATTTAGTCACATAATAAATTCCATACAACACCATGCACTGTACAAGATAAGTGTTCCCTGCTGGCCCTTTAACGCAATAAAAATAAACGATCCTGAATAACGACGTCTTTTTAACCGATTAAAATCCTGGAAAGTTATTATATGAAGCACCGTACATTCGATAAGGAATTCGTTCTAGCGCGATCAATCAATAGCTTATCTATTATTCAATGAGCTAGAAACTATATAATTTCGGTAATATACGACGTAAGTTAGTTACAAAGAAAAAGTAAAGGAATCGCCTTTCATCTAAAATGGATTGAAACAGCCGTAAATTAACTTGAAATAACTTTCCTCAATTCAGCTTCTGAACTAGCAAGTAATTTGATAACGTCAACACAAATTCCAAGTGCATATTTCGCTGAGTCAAAATGTAAAAAATTAAATTCTTCCGCCCCCAACAAAAGAAATAATCAGGTGAGAAATCTCATTTTACGAAATGAATAAAACTTTGTTGAAATTAAGATACAACAAGATAAGAAATGGAGCGTCTTTTTGTGAGTCCGAAGAATAAGTGTCCTTTTTTTTCAAGACGAAGTATAGAACGAAATGAGCACAATTCAGACTTCTTGCAGGATTAATAATGTAACGCTAAATATGCGCCAGGACCATCTGCATTTAATCTTCCCCAAGGCTGCATTCACTTAATGACTTGGGCAAAAAGTTAGCGCGGAGCTTTGACATTTTTATAAGCTATAGTGTCTAAATTAATTTATAAGTGAGGTGATGTATTAACTTTACACGTATCGGTTCTGCATTAAAACTGCTCTTTGAAGTTTGTTCAACAGTTTTACAAAGTTGTACAAGGTGAAGTCAAACAAGACTTACTAGTTTGCATCTGCCGAGCATAAACTTGGTAAGTTTGCTATGAAGTGTTAGATGCGCCGTGCTTTATAATACCGAGAATTGGTTCACGATGTAAATATACCTATACATATTACAGTGCGCCAAACTCGGTTTTAATCTATTATACTTATTTAATATGTTGTAGAGGTGCAGGAGTAAAGAGAGCAGTTGTAGTAGTTATAATTAAATGTATTAACTTATTCTATCCTATTCTATATTTTTTTGTGCGCCACAAGTATTTGTTTTTGTTTTTATCCCATTTTGCTCGTTGTATTGCGCACAAATTTAAAACTTAATCAAATTTGATTTAGTTTTAAAGTGTTTCATTTTCAGTTGTTAATATGAAAGTATAATAGCCATTTAAAATTTTTTCGGGAAAAATTGTTTTACTATTATAAGAGAAAATGTTTTATGCATCATCGTTACGTACACACAGGTGTTTTGATATACAACTGTCAAACCCCTACACAGGCAGAGACTGGTTCATTACAAAAGCTTTTACAGTATTCTACTAGCTGTAACATTTCCATACAATGGTTTCTACTAATAAAAAAAACCGCATTACGTGATTCAGAAGGAAATGTATGAATAAATCACAACAACCCAATATGCAACCGTAACTGAAGTAAACGTGCTTTATGTCCCATTTGTATATTTCGGTGACATTAATTTTCATTTGCGATGTTTGAATCGCAAATTTCTTTTGTCTGATATAAAAATCATCCGCAATGCAGCCGGTGAAAACCACATTGGGTGCATATTATTCACGTCTACCGCAAACCTTCTCATGAAAATTTAATGTACGAGAGTGTTTACCATCACCAAAATGTCGACATACCATTATTTAATACGTCATGGTTGTTACATCGTTGTTATTTCAGAAATACAGGCTGTGGTTCATGACCATTATTCAGAAGAACAGACCATAATAATGTGTGGGATGGCTCTCTATTGTATTAGATAATGCTGTTATCAATTTAGGAAGCAGTTTCCGGGAGGCTGCTGATTAAAATTATGTTACGAAGCGGAGTTTAGTAATTAGAAAAAAGTCCGTGATTTATTCAGATGCCTTTGGAGCTTTCGGACTGTCTCTGTGGAGACCACAGACATTTGAAACAAGAGTGTGAATAATTCAGAATCTCGAGACAAGAAAAAGCAAACTTAAACAGCGCCTAACTTTCTCTGTATTTAATCTTCGATACGAGCTTGTTGTAGTTGGTGTTGGCTTTTTCAACAAACTTAATAAAGATAAAGAGAAATATAGCGTCCTGAGCAAATTATCTCTGTTATGTTTTTCTTTCGTTCGCCAAGTTATGCAAACAGCACCATGACGGGATTAAACTTTAAGAGCGCTTTCCACATGAGAATTATTCCCATTTTCAACCACTAACGGCTTCTGGCCAAAACTGCAAAATTAACTTACCTGGAGTCAATTTTTTTTACTCACTGTGAAAAATAACAACGTTGTTGAGAATTCCCCTGGAAATAAAGAGGCAACTTCGGACCTTTGATAACTTCTAATCCTCTTTCGGTTTTAAAATAGTGTAGTGGAAAGAGATAAACAGGAAGCCAAGGCAAGGGCTGAAACAATTATGTGTCAAGGTGCAGTCTCAGCACTGGAATTCGACACAAATGTAACGCAATAGTAAAACAAAGACGTCGAATGATGATTAAGTTGAAATTAAAAAAAAGGGGGAGAAACTAAATATTCGTTTAAACTGTCACATAACTCACTTTTTTAAACATTTTTATTTTAAAATCGTAGTGAATCGATAGCCGGTTTTTGTTGCATCAGTAGCTTGTAAGTTATTTTGTACAATAATCCGACTTGTTTCTGTTATTTATCAGTTTATCACACTTAAGACGGCCACGCTTAAACTGAAATTAATTTACCAAATACGATACTTTGTCTTCTACATCGACAATTCATTGTAAGGTTACCTCCTAACATATATATAAAAGATGTATAATATTTGAATGTGTGAATCACAGGGAAAAGGTGGTTGTAGTTAGAAACTGAAGAATCGCTTTGAAATTTAAAACGTAAATAAATAAGCAAACGATGCTTATCATGCTCATAACCATGGGCTTTTGTTTGCATTGAAAGCTCATTTAATTTTATATACACATGATAGCAAATTAAAAAAAAGTCATCAATGTAAAAGGAAACAAATGTAGATATCAAATACTTATATGAGCCATTTGGACCTCTTGATGGGAGCAAAACCGGTAAGTTGCTTCATTTTAAGTAAAGCGGTCGTCGAATTAATATACCGATTTTCTCAAGAGCAAATTTTTTTTTAAACTGATGTTCTCTTTTTTAAACATTGGTATATGTAGAATAAATAATCTCTCAAAAGAGGAATCACTCGACCCTCCATGTGTTTTCAAATATTTTACCTACAATATGTAGGTAGTAAAATGCCATGGTTTTAACATTTTGTATTTTTCATAGAATAAGAGAAGATGTACCTACTTTTTAAAATTTTGTTTGTCACCAACATTTTGAAAGAAGAGTTTGAGTTGTTACACAGCCTTCTACCACAAAGTAAAAGACAGGGGAATTCATTTTCAAAGATTATTGAAAAGCAAGCTGAGTGTACGATCAATTGATCACTGATCACTATAAATTGAAGAATGCTCTATGGGTAAAGCGAATACTTATCTCTATTTTCAAATTAAAAGCTATTGTATATAAAATCGTTGAAAAAAGCTCTTGACACACAATAATAACAATAGAAATTGAAAAAGTCATCTAAACAACTTTCACATCATTTTTTTAACCTCCGTCAAGTCACAAATGTAAAATTTGTATACACCAACAAGGATTTTTAAAGTAACAAATTTAGCTGCTGTACGGTAGCGTAATTAGCTTCTCGCTTGCTCATAGATATTACATTAGGTAACTAAATCCACGTGCTTTAGCAGTAAAATTAAATTTTCACTAACGGCTAATATACACAACACGTCTTTGCCACATCCTTGATGCATTTAATTGGGTGTTGTACAGGAAATAATTTGCTGAAATTTATAATTGCTACAAAATTACGTCTCAACAAAAACATTTGCATATTAAGGAAGTTCTATGGAGCGGAAGTAGCATTTCCCACTGTTGCACTAATGAAAGCATTCTACTTACATTATTATTATTTTATGAGCAGGTAGTGAGTGTAATTTAATTCGCAACTTATCTTCTAAAAGTGTACACGATATAAATAATAAGATAACGTGGAGACGAAATCTTGATGTTGGAACAGAGCGGAGGCTAGAATAATATATTCAAGATAAGAATCATAATTCATCGACTTGGAAAATTATTCAAGACACAAGCAATACCCAACTTTCAGTTAGTTAAGAATACTAAATAGTTATTATGGTGGAACTTGATAAGTTTATGGACTTTTAGGTGGGTGGCTTCATCTGACGACGTCGACCTATAAAGTGAACTTTTCCAAGGATTTGTGTGATTTGTTGTAGCTACCACAAGGGCATTTAATTTTTTATTTTTAGTTAAAAGTTTTCGGCGGATGGAGGCTACGTGCTTTGTGGTTCAGGTGGTAATGAATGTTACACTTCAAAGATACTTGATGTAAATTAGTTGGAAATGTCGGAACAATGCGAAAACCAGTGATCGGTAAACTACAAAGATAACTTATTGAACCAGATATTAAACCTGTAAATGCGTTGGTTGCTTTATGGTTTAATTCATGCCAGAATGAGCCAAATATACGCTATGAAGCACGATTATGAAGTTTATAACATGTTTAGAATATACAAATTTGATGAAATCTCTTTTTAGTTTTTAATTTGTTCCACATTGCTTCACTGCTCCGTAAAACTACGTTTTGTGAGAAAATTTACAGCACCTATTTCTGTCAACAATAATTCAATAAATTTTTATGATTCTGGAATTTCCTTTAAACTGTGATTTTTGCATTCGGGTGTTTTAATAAATGAAATTAAGTAACCATAAGTTACCAGGACATTCATTGGTTGAACCTAAAGTAACCAAATATATAGTGTTTTGATTTTGATTTCGTCTTTTTATCAATTGTGTTTCACTACTTGTCAAATCTATTTCCTACTTTTATTAAATAGTGCGCTATGATATCAAATTATTAGACCTTGTGTCAAAACAATTTCCTGTTTTGGCAAAACAATTCCATATATTTATTTATAGTTCAAGATAGGCTGTACATTTTTGTACATAGGGACTGAATCACTTACAAAAAGATAATATTAGGGACGCACATATTGTAACGGACAGTGAAAGATTTCACTGAACTGAAGAAATTCAACAATTGATATATACGAATCCGTGGATATTTTCCTGTATTTCAACCACCATACAGCATTTTTCTGAAACCAGTAAAGTAACTATTTAATCAGTGGAAAGCGATCATTAAAAGAAATCAGAAGAGGAGTCACATATACAAGCACACAATGCTTCTGAGGCAAGGAATTGCTTTTGACATATGCTGTCAATTGCAAATACGGGTAATACATTTGTCAAATAGTGAAACACATTCGACAAACGATGAAAAACAAAAGAAAACCACTCTATATGACTATAAACAGAAATGCCCTTTTAAATTATCACACACTGCCAGCAACTAAAAAACTAAATTGTCACAAAACGAAAAATAAATATCTCTAGAATTATTTACATCTGACTTTCCTAGTTTCTGAAACAAAGTTAGTATTCTAATTAGTATCAAACAGGGTATTTATACAATATAAGATAATATTAGTGTTAACGTTACTATGTTTCCAGAACTTCGGAGAAATTATGTAAACATGTTCTGGAAATAATCGATAAATCAGATCATACAGTCACCCACACCTATTTAATACATCGTTTTTTAAGATCATCAAACTACTTGTTACTTATTGGGCTAATAAACTCCTTTATTGGAAAAACAGAAGTGTTTCTATCTCTAACCTCGTGTTAAAAAGACGATATACTTAGGTACTGCTGAACTCCTTACAAAATTTTGTTGGGCAATAACACTGAATAGTGACTAAATAAAAAAATTTATCTCAAATTTATTTAATACAAGATCTTTTATCTAAGTCCTATCCTATCAAAGGCTATTTTCTCAAATAGAAAACTGTTATTTTCAAAAATCTAGACTGAGCGAAACGATGTTATGTGTGTGCAAAATTTTATGCTTCTGCGAATATGCGGCCAAGAAGACTAATTGCAAATCTACCACTCTCTAGATCTCCAAACAAAGAGAGCTAATTCCTCAATGTTTAATATGTTATTTCGATTTCCTCGGCAGCGTTTGTGCAATGTTTTATGATGCTGCGAATATGCAATCGTTGGCTTCAAAGTGACTAATTCGAAATTACCTCTCTGGATCTTTTGAAACAAGAGGGAGCTAATCCTCAATTTTTCACTACTTTGTTTCTAATTGTCTCAGCAGCATTTGTGTAAAATTCTTGAAATGGTTCAGGTAGGCAGTCATTCTTTTCAGAGAAACTAATTTCAGATATACCACTCCCTGGATTTCCAGAACCACGGACGGCTAATCTTCCATTTTTCAATATGATATTCTGGATTACTTCGGCAACGTTTTTGCAAAGTTTTATGGTGCTGCGAATATGAAGTTATTTATTGTTTTCTAAGTGACCGATTATATAATTACCGTTTTCTGTACATACCAAAATAAGAAACTTTAGGTTATTAATTTTTTGTTATCTCTTGTTCTGAATTTCCTCAGCAATGTCAGTGCGAAGTTCAGGACGCTGTGCGAATGCAAGTATTGGATTACTAAAGTTTCATGATACTTAATAATAGAATTTGTCACTATTTCAGACGTTTATACGAGTAATTAAGAAAAAAGACGAATACGTAATATTATAGCTTATAATTGGTATTACATTGTATAGTTTTCTATTGAATACTTAGATATTTTTCTCTATTTAACAAAATACTCCTATGTTTTTTGTCAATTTTGTTAGTTTTATTTCTCCGAGGGTTCAACGTGAACAATGAAAGTTTATTTGAACCAAGTATTTAGAATGAATAGTAACTGACACGTACATTTATTCAAATGATGTCATATATTTTACAAATACAACAAAATGCATCTAGAGGGTAATTTAACTAAAGCAGCAGTAGTGCCACTTTACAACAGCGAAAAGTGCTCGAAAACTTTTCCATGAAGTAGAGTATTTTGCGGTTAGCCGGCTCTTTGTGTTAATTTCCGTGAGTATGGCAGCTAGTTAATAAATTATTCCGAAAAGTAACTTTCAAGCGCTTAATAAACCCTCCCCGAGGTCGCCGTCGCAAAAAATCAGCAGAAGAAATCTGCTACATCGTAGTCCCGGAGCGAGTTTTGACAACGGAACAATTACGGATTACGCAAAGCCATATGTGTATGCTTATTACATATTCAGAAAGAAATCTACATTTTAATAAGAGGAACATAAAATGTAAAAACAGTGCTGAATATAAAAATGGGGGTGGTGAAATGATGGGCTGGAGGCAGGTGTTGCTTGTGGTTCGCGAATATTAAGCAAACACTTAGACTCAACTTTCCTCCTCACATACAACATCTTGCAATTTGTGAGGATGGAAATCGCTCCAAAGTTGTCCGCTTCATTTTATTATATCACATCGTCGGTTAACGAACGTCAAGGGCTTATCATAAAAGTCGAGCCTACAAATAAAGCAAATAAATTAGGCGCGGGAGTGGCTTCAGTCACCTTAAAGGGATTTAGACTCGTATTCTACTATAAAATATTGTCACGCTATAAAAGCAGATGCATTCGTCGTAGCACGGGGAAAACACTTTGTAGGATAAAAGTCTTAAAGCTTCTGCGTCGATTTATTCATGAAATACACACCTCAACTTTCCCAAGATTACCCCACGCTTATAATTTATTCGACGAACGCGAGGGTTGGGGTTGGAAGCATCCAAAATGTATTTCTGATGATGGAAGGTTAGGTAAACAAGTTTGATACAAGGCGACGTGCACAATTTGTGTTTAATTATACAGTTCTTTCGCGTCAACTACCTATAATAGATATGTTATTTAGTGGTCATCTTGGACAAACATGCGTACCCATTGTTTCCTTACATCAATGACACTAGTGCCTTACTTCCCGAGTGTGTATTTTCAAGCAAATGCTACATCGCAATTTATTTAAATAACTATTGGACTATTACGGAGTTATGGTAGACTAAAGCTATATTATTTCTTAACGTTGATTACAATTAGATTTCTATCTAAAATTACAAACTTCTTTAGCTAACACTCGGGAAGTAAAAAACACGTCAATTAGCACATTACACTACTAGAAAGTAAATACTTCTGTGAAGGGTAACTAAATTTCCACTTTCAACTTAATTTTACTTTACTTGATGTTTAAAACACATTGCGTTCAATGATATTGGCACCTATTACCTAAGTGTGTTGTGTATACTCAAGGATAGCGCACTACTAAAATTTAACGGTGCAGCACAAAAAAATTCAAAGTGTCAATACCTTATTGGGTCCAATATTGTTACTACCTTTAAGGTAAGTGCTTTCGTTAAAGAATGTGACCCAAATAAGTTAATTAAATGGGAATTAACAAAATTCTTCCGCGGCATTCCTTCTCGCCGAATTCGAGAGTTACTATGTTTTAAGTACAATTTGTCACAAGCTTTGATACATCATAGGTATTTCTTTCTTTCTCTTTCACTGTCATCGTATATGTTCTCCCCTCTGTTAAATGTTTATTTAATATTAACAGCAATACCTTTTCCGTCGATTTTAAAAGTCCTAGCCAAGTCAATCAGTCAATAAATAATCTAATTTAATAGGAATTTTTTAATCACTCGGTGCGCTGTAATTATAACGTTTGTCCCCACAATACCGAAAACGCACAAAATATTTTCCGACGCGTTTCGCCAATCACATTGGCATTATTTAGACAAAGCTAAACGAGTTTATATAATGCCAACGTGGTTGGCGAAACGTGTCGGCAAATATTTTGTGTGTTTCGCTATTGTGGGGATAAACGTTATATTATAATTTAATATGTCATAAATGAACACACGAATAATTAGCTCAATAAACAATTCTTAGCGGAAAATGGATTATAGAGTTAACATAAATAAAATCACAAATCAGAAACTCAAGTTTTACAAACTGTTTAAAAACTGTGCACGTTAAGCGCAATTTGTATTTATACTGTTCCAAACTATAAGTATGTCAATTGTCAATAGGCCACTTGCATCTCGCGGGATACAAATAATTTCTGTGAAATTCTGATTAGTGTATAGGACTAAAAGTAAGTTTTGTGTGAAATTAAGCGGTGATGAGGTAACTAGTGGCCCAGTAAATCTGTTGCATGCCGTATCCTGAGAATTTTGTGATTCACAATGATTTTAAAACTTTGTTTTTTTTATTGAATGAAACTTTTTTTTGATGTTTACTTAAAATTTGTGCGACGAAATTCCGGACGATGGGACGGACGTTCTCCGGTGACGGTCCGGAATCTCGCCGATAACGTATGGGGTGGCGGCGTACTTGAGTGCCAAGCTTTGGGTCGACTAGTATCGCTGATGTCAGTAACACGTCTGGTCGACCAAGCTTATGCGGCTACCTTCACGCCGCCGGGGGTGGCGCCTTCGGTCAGGAGCGGCGGTCGCTCGGGCGGCAGCTCCCTCTCCGGGGGAGGGAGCGCCGGGGTGCTCTAAAGCCGGAGACACGGAATTCAGGTGATGAGCCGCCGCGAAAACTCGAAAATAATAAATAAAACGGCGAGGATGTGTTATAACAAAAATAGGGTTTATTCCCTGCCACCAGCTACACGGTCTAAGATAATAAAACTTACGGCTAAACAACTTAAATAACTAAATAACGGTTTTAAAACAAAAAGAGAATTAAACGTCCGGCACGGTCGTTCCTCCTGGGCGGCGACTTCCTTCAGGCCGGGCTCCTCGTGGCTCTGGGGGCGGCGACCTTGAACCTGGAAATCGCGCGAAGACGGTACGGCGACCCGGGAAGGGAGCGCGGTGACGGTAACGACGCGTGCACGACGGTGTCGACTTTCGACAGTGACAAAAAAAACGCGGTGACGGTGACACGGTTTTTCGCTCGGGGGCGGCGATTCAAAAACCGGTACAAAACGGGCAGGCGACCCAAAAAGGTACTTACGGTGGGTCGGAGGGTCAAACGGCTCACTTCTCAAACGAAACTTTTCCAAAAATTTCTCAACACCAGGACAGCAGCCACAGCACTTTCGCACTCCTCGGAGTTTCAGGCAAGAGTCCTCTTCTCCCGCCGCGGCGGCGCGGCGATCGCGAACTTACCCCCGGCTCTCACGGTACGCGTCACGGTTTCCGGCCCGCGAAAATTCGCTTCGTTACATTTGTTAAGATTTATTTAAAATTATAAATAAAAATTCACAATTTCGTAAAAAAAAATGTATCTTATATTGTACATTCTTACTTATTTTTTGATAGAAATGTGTAATTCAAAGAAGTAATCGATGCATATGAATCCTTTACAGATGTCGCACTTGAAACTATGTATGTTCCTTGGAGAATTTATTGTTGTTATTGTTATTATTCACACATTGTGTCCATTTGTATACAACATGCCAAAGAAGAATATTGATCAACCGGATACTTGAGTAAATTTTAATTAATCTAATTTACAAAAATAAAACTGTATTAACAAGGTGACATTGTTATAATACTAAGTACCATATGTACAGTGCATCTTTCTAGTCCCGTCTGTCTCTCTGTATGTCTGTCCGTCTGTCTAGCGTCTGTATCCATTTTTATTAGACGTAATCTCCAAACCCGGACCAATTTTTGTCTAATTTTGTATGTACGAGTATATTAGGAACATCATGTAGATGGTTAAACGCTAACTTAAATAATAAGTTTTTCTAAATTTTGTACAATAAGATATTTCTACACTTGTGTGTCAGTCCGTTTTGAATTTTCAGCCTAGACATCCAGATTTTCAGAAAAAAAAATTAAAAACTTAATAACAATATTTTGCAATTTAACTTTGAAACGGCAAAACCGAATGCTTTGAAATCTTGTGAATATTTTAAGGTTATCGTAGTTATTGGAATCGTTAAGCAGTCCCCTACCAAAAAATTGATGGCTTGATCTCAAAATTTTGCCCAATAAATCCTATCCAAAATGTGCAAAATATGATGAGCCTATACTTGCACATGCATTAAAAATTTTTAAGTGCCATATACAGGGTGACTCAAAAAAATTAATGAATAAGTCAGTTTATTTTATTAATTAAATCTGGAACGGTTCACTCCATTTCCCTAAAATTTACGAATACAATGCTGTTATCATTACTATTACACTGCACTTTCCAAAGTGATATACGTGTCTTTGCAACAATGTTGGTAACGTCATCACAAAATTTTGTTAAGGGAAAACTCATTTGAAGTATACGCGCAGCACGCTTCTTAACGTTACATACATATCTTTATTTATCTTATAAGGGTTCTCATAAAAAGATCACTTTATCAAATTTTATAATTATTATCGAAAAAGCTGGATCTGTTTTATAATACTAATAACATAACCCACTTTTTTATCCGTAGTTAAACAATGCACGTACATTTATTCTAACTTATAAGGATCATTGTAAAAAACAAAATTCGCAAAGTCAAAATTTATAATTTTAATTTCAGTGGCTAGGAAATAACCTTCGACCACTTTTTTAAAAGTGCCCATGTTAAAAGAATGCTTTTAAAAAGATTCCCATGTTAAATTTTATATTCCATGTTAACTTTTGAGTTATCTTTTGTCGATTTTATTAAAAGTCATGCTTTAAAATAATAAGGGATATTTCTTAAAAGTAAAAAATTGTAAGTAGAAATAATGACTGGATACATTAAGGGAGAACGCTAGACAACAGACAAGTTTGAATTAGACGCCATTTATTGCGTAATCGATAGGAGAGAAGGGGAGAACACAATTTCAAAATTTTATGGCAGATGGATCGTGGACATCAAAAAAGCAATTTCAGTGAACTTTAATCACTCTGTTTCTTTTCTAAATACTCCAGTAAAGGTGTTTAATGATTAAGTTAAAATATGCTGTCAAAAATAATAAGTCAAAAGGTTCTACGATGTACGTGAACATTTTAACTGAAGTAATTTTCCCTTTTTAAAGCACAAATTAACAATTTACTGCAAAAAGTGGCAGTGGCAATTGAAGTAGGAGCTTAAGGCTATGTGCATTAATCGTCTCCGGTATTTGAGTTAACATGGGATCTAAAATTTAACAAGAGAACCCCTATGGCCATTTTAAAAAAAATGAAACATATTAAGCTTGGAAACCGTAAAAGTAAAAATGGCTGGTGAGAACCAAAAGTTTTAATGTGGTGGCAGTAACAGATATTTTGTAATTTATCAGCTGGAACTATCAATATCCAAATTATTATATCAGGCAATGACAAAAACAATTGAATCTTGGGTATTCACTGCAGTTTTCGGACAATTTTAATCTAAGATTATTTAAACACACACGATCATTTTATTTTCTGGTGTTGTGCTGACGCATGAATGTATGTTATTTTATTTCCATAATATATTCGTTTTTATATAAATAAGATTATAGTAAGTATAACATATATAAAAAAGTGTAAAAAACCTAGTCCTGGACAAATAGTTCGTTCCATAGGATCGGCCAGCACTAAAAATGTAAACTATATTCAAGAACGATCCAACACCAATAGACCGTAACTCACCTGAATATGCTATAACGCATAATAGACATTTTTTAAATATTCAGCAAGAACATTGCATTTTAGGATACATAGCACAAAAATTCCTTAACATATTTTTTGGGTAGGTACTTCTTACTTATGCGTACCACATTTTCTTTAAATTAAATCAGTATTAGTCAACTTTGCGATTTTTTTTGTGATAACCACTATAAGGTAAAAAAAAGACATGTCTTCCACACATGTGCATTGTCAAAGTGCAGATAAATAAGCATGCTATGCGTATGTTTCAAATGAATTTTTCCATAACAAATTTTTGTGATGACGGCATCAACATTCATTTATTTATTTACGGCTAAATTCATATTTTCTCGACGCTTCATGATTTGTAGAGTATGATCACCTGTTTCCGTCTGCCTGTCTGTCATCTGTTTATATGTCTGTCTACATATATGCCTGTCTGTTGTCGATTTTCTTAGATAGGTATATAATCTTTGAAAGTACTTGTGAAATTTTATGTGTTTTGAGAATTTCGTATACACGGTAAGGTTGTCTGATCTTCATCAGCATCAATTTGATGACGCCATCTCAAAAGTTTGCTATTTAGACTTGATAAACCAACATAACTTACTTCTTTATCCGTAGTTAGACAATGCACACATACATTTATTTATTCTGACTTATATACAAGGACCATTGTTTCACCATTTTTTGTTATTTTAGATTAAATAAACTTTAATAGTTTTATCCTTGTTAAGCATTATTCTATTACAACCGAACCGTGTATCGGCTTATGATGACTATGATTTTTCGCCTTGATTTATTATCGCTTCCTCATCAGTTATTAAAATGGTGGTGTCATCTACTAGGTCTATATAATATTGCTTTTGTACAAACACTATTAAAAGTAGACTTTTTGTACTTTTTGACATATGTTATGAAACGTTAAAAGTATCACTTCATGCCACTGGTATTAAAACTGATGTTAAAAGCAAAATTGTTCATAAAATATATCGGCTGTAGGCGATGTTGTACTACTACCTCGACTCTCTTAGCTGCTTCGAACGAAATCGAACGTCTGGTACTGCATCTTTTTCTTCGTTTTCTTCAGTATTCATACTTGTAAACATCTATGGAACCTTTTTGTTTCTAACTAACAACTGACAGTTTCTATGAATTTGTTCACACCTATTCCCATTTCGTTTGTAAAAATTAACAATACTTAAATAAGCATTTTTGTTGTTTTTTACAGTGTTCGTATAAAAAATTGATATTCATGTTAAAAGTGTTCTTATTTTGTTCGCGTGGTTTGTGAACTTCCACATTTACAGAATAAAATCTCACTTTTAATATTTAGATCATGAATAACTATTTTTCTTATGAAAACTTCGGAACTCGCTGGCGTCAGTGAGAAAGAGAACGGCCCAAATACTGAATCCTGAGGAACGCCTATGGATAGTGCGATTTTGTGAGAGAATTTTTCAGCGAATTTTACACTTTGTCTCTCTCAGTTAAAATAGGTGATATTAATATGCAGCTTTCAGGATGCAGATTATAAAAATATAGTTTTCTGACTAAAAGAGTATAATAAGCGATTCAATCGAATGCATTGGAAAGATCCACCCGTTGGTATCTATTTAGTATGAAATAATTACATTGACGTGAAATAAATTAAAAACTGCTTAACTGCTTACTCTCTAGTTTCTGCACAGCACCCAATACAACATAGCTGAAATTTATACCGGAATCGTATATGTGCTTCTGCAATAAATTAGAGCAAGAAAAATCCATGTCTAACATGATGCTTATCAATGTAAACGTCAAAATACAACTGTTTATTACCTATTACTGTTGCGTTAATAATAATTCATTACAATTAGCTATCGCGCAGTCTTTCAACTTCAGTGTCTTCCGTAATACACAGTTATTTGTACCTACCTTATAATAACAGAAACAACACTTCACACAATGCCATAGTTTATTTGGTCGTATACTTTGTAATCCTTCCGAGATCCTTCAATTTATTCAAGCCATCTTAAGGAACAAAAAAAAACCTAAAAATATTTTCTTTTACGATCCACACGTGGTTCCAGAACTTCAGTGTTAACGAGTTTACTATCCATCCATAGAAACATGAAGAGTAAATGGTGAGGATTGAATGTTTTTTTTATTATTTAGGTGATTTTCGGAAGAGTAAAAGACTCAACTGTATAAAACTATCAGCACAGTGCTCCATTTGCGCTTGGTTCTGAATCTAGATTAGATTCCCGTAACAAGAAAAACAAATACAAGGTGACTTTTACAGTTGGCAACGCGTCAGGCCGACACAATTTAATTTCGAGGGTCAGCGAACTATACAACTTTATTATCTTCTTGATTAAATAACATATCACCGTCTCGGTGGAATTTGTATAACGGGAAAGGTAGGAGGTCCTGAGCTCATGATAAGTGGAAGTTATGCGGCATAAAACACGTTCGCACAAAAGTGCTTTTGAAATAAGTTCAACCTCACAGGAATTCAAACAAAATGCCAGGAAAAGGTTTGGAATTCTGCTGAAGTCTAATCCCAATTTCAACTAATGCTATCAGATGATAATGGCAAAGAGCAGTACTGTTAATTACACGCAACTGGAGCATGACTAGTAGGCAGAACTACGCTTTAGTTATCATTAGTTTGTTCTGCTACGTGACAGAATTTGCACAATATGCAGCATTGTTACTACCACCTAAAATATTTAATTTCTTACTCAGAAATAAAAAAAAAACTTTATTTTAAGAACGCTTTCCAAGGGATAATTTGCAAGAATTAAGTTAAATCTAAAGATATATTTCCCTTCTCATTGCATTGAAGCCTACACTGAAATGCCCAAAGAGCAATAAAGAACATGATCAAAGGCAGCCATGTATTTTTGAAGATTTATTTTTAATACAATTTTCGTCTTGTTAGATTAGCATCAATTAGAAAGTTTGAGCTTGAAATGATTGCGATTGAACAATAGTAATTTACGCAACTAGTTCGGGATAGCCTGCTTCCCGCATGAACGCTTGTTTGAGGCACGACCGAAGGGAGTGCCGCATTAGCGTGAATGCGGGAAGCAGGCTCACCAACGTGTTGTGTACAATATTTTTTGCGACGAATAAACCTTTAAACTGAAGAGATTAACTGTGAGTTATTTATAAACAACGCCATTGACAGCGCCGTCAACACGTCACAATGTTGACACTACCCGAGTATTTTAAGGTTACCATGGCAACGGGAAGTTAAATGCACGTGTGCGGGAAGTTCGACCTCCCGCACTCTGGTGAATGCGCGAAAGCTATCAAAAAAGGTCATGAGTGCAAAAAAAATATTTTTACTTCATCGACATGCATCATACTTCAGAAATGGATAAATTTTCAAACACACATATTTTTTTTACTCCCAGGATATAATACACACTCGTACGAAACACAGTTTGTCTTTCTTCTCTTTTATTTTTACTTCCCACCCATAAGCTAAGGAAGTATTCCATTGGACGATTGGCTACTTTTCGGAAAAATAGGTCTCTCGTTTCCGTCTGTCTGTCTGTCGTCTGCCTTCTGCCGTCTGCCGTCTGTCGCGTCAGTGTCGATTTTTATTAGAGAGATAATCCCCAAAACTACCGAACCGATTGTTGTCAAATTTTATATGTAGGGGAACGAGGGGCTTGTTGTAACAGTTTTTAGGAAAACGAATATAATTTGGTATCTATTAGCTGTTTGACCATTATAAAAGTATCTATCGGTAGTCTAACTATTCCCCTATTGGACAGAACAGGCAAAAGGTCAAAATTGTTCATCTTCACTTCACACCAGGCATTTTCTTAAAAAAAGTGCATTGTTACAACTTGCCCCGTGGTTGGGGCTAGTTGTAACAGCCATGAGACAGGTAGTACCAGTAAAAATAAAGCTGATGTTGATACATATTTAGACTTTATTTTTCAAAAATCAACACAACACTTCATTATATACAATTTTTTTTTTCAGTAAAACTGAAATAAACTTTTAGAAAAAGAGTTAACATTAAAAATTTGAGTGTTGTCTTCCTTTTTCTTAATATATCTGGAAAGCGATATATGGCATAGGTCAAAATTTTGGCTCGCTTTTCGTATGCTAGGTACGAGATTTGTAGAAGTGAATTTGGGATAAGTTGTAACATGTTACAACTTGCCCCAAAGCTATTGTTACAACATGCCCCATAGCACAATTTTCTACATTTAATTACATTTCGACAAAATTATGTGGCTTAGCGTCAAAATGTGTAAGGAATATCAAAGCTGAGTAATTTTTGAGCTACATGCAAAACTAAAAGTTTTAAATTAATTAATAACTGATACGAAAAACCAAATTTTACTAAAGCAATATTTTACATTACTTGGCTAAAACGAAACACGTGCACACATCCACTTACTGGGCTGGCTCAAGGAACAGTGGTTGTGATGACATGATGTCTTATGGCGCAAGAATTAAATTCAGTAAAATACCTGACGTTAAAGAGTTTAAATTGTGGGTAAAAATTTAGTGTTACAACAAGCCCCTAGTTCCCCTACATAATATTGGGAATATTGTGCGGATGTATAGACTTTAACAAAAATTTGTCTTACTCTGTGTACTGAGTTTTTACCCTAGGCATCCACATTAAAAAGAAATCAAAATTGCTTAACAATATTTTATAATTTAACTTGAAATTGCAAAACCGAATGGCCTGATATCTTGCAGACGTTTTGCAGTTATCGCTACCATGATAAATTGTTAATTAAAATTTAGCCATTTACACCCCCCTCATCACCCCTAAAAGGTGATGATGTCGCCTTACAATTTTGGCGAATAAATTTTATTAAATAACATACTCCTGTATGTGTGATTTACGAATTCATCTTAAGTTTTTACCCTAAACATGCTCATTTTTGGAAAAATTAAATTCTGTTGCAACATTTGGCATTTTAAGTTTGGAACTGCAAAAGGAAATGCTCTGAAATTTTGCTAACGTTTCACTGTTATCATAAGCAAAGTAAAATCGCTAATCAAAATTTATCCGTCTATTCCCTCCCAAAAAGTTGATGACGTTATTTCAAAATTTTACCAAATAAATCTAAAATATGCACAATATTAAGAAATAGTCGTGGTTTGCCAATACATTAATATTTCTTAAAATTGCTTATATAAGGTGACTCAAACAAATTAATGAATGAAGCGACTTGTTTTATTACCAACGCGCGGAATTGTATCTCATACGCTAGAACCAGTGCTGTCGCGGCGATAGTTTCATTACAAATATATTTTTCTTTTGGTCTATTTCAACATAATATAACATTTCAAGATCACAAATCTGTGGTCCTGTGGTTGAAAAATTAAAAAGGGCATCAAGTATTATTATTTGAAGTAATATAGTAATATAGAAGTAGTTTTTTTACTAGCTGTAAACACTCCTAGCGACGCACTGGCTACGACCTTGTGGACCAGATCAAGGCGTCCCCGCTACTCGCCGCAAAACACACCTTACTTTAACTGGGGGATTGCAGCGGTGAAACAAATTCCCGCGTAGTGTTTATTACCCATCCACTTTCCCGAAAAATTGAAGATACTCTTATATTAATGCCATTACACTGGACCTATTCAAATTGATATATGTGTCCTTGCTGAACTGTTAATGACGACATCAAAACATTTTTATATAGAAAAACTCACTAGAAACATATACATACCTGTACTTTAAGAACGCACACATAAATTAATTTTAGCTCATAGCATCAAAAACATTAAATCCTCATATTTAAATTCGATAATTTTTCGAAGAATTGTTCGACTGTACTTTATGAGCGAGAGCAGTTCTGTCGAAATAACCTTCAACTAATAGTTAAATATATTTTAATACTTAACGAAATTCTAAGTAAAATAACGTTCCAACCAGCAAATGAATGGAAACAAATTTTATTTTAAATGCGCTATTACCATCTGTTCGCTTTGTAGGGAATTAAACCACTCACAGTCCTTTGAAAAGAGTTTTTGGTTAAATTTTCTCTAAAAAACAAGACATGTTTTAGCTTTGATAATTAAGATTTTTTTATAAACGAAAATTTTCTGTTGTCAGATTACATTCAATCAATATGCAAATTTTGTATTCTTCATCTCGTAAAGTTGCGAAACTAATTTCCCTCGTTGACAGCACACTGCAAAACCTTTCTCCAAAAAATTCCATTGTTAACATCTGAAAATATGCTAATACCGTTCATAAACTACCCCATTTCTTAATAGGATTGTAATTTTTACTTTTCATAAAAGCGCAAACACTCTGAGAAAACCCCAGAAATTGGTGTAAACCCGGATGCGTATGAAAGAGAAAATCAATATTCTAACACAACATGAGCCCGATTTTCATACTTAGTTGTTAGCCATAAAGCAAAATCTGGGTTTGCGGTTTTTGCTTGCATTCAAACGAATTATGGATATTTGACTGAAAATATTTCACTCTGTGCTAGGCGGAAGGAAGGGACGAAATTATATATTTCCCAAAAGAGTTTGATTGTAGCCAAAATAACGTAATATTTCCATGATAAATTATTTAAATTAGACCGTAAATTCATTTCTATTACTTCCGACCTTTTCGCTCGCGTATGCTTGCATTGGTTTATCGAACTTTTTTTCCTTTGGAACAGTTTTTGCAGTTTGGAAAACGGGACTGGATCAAGCCTACCACTTTGAATAATAATTAGTTCGTCGGGATTTACCCTAGTTTATATCGTGGTGATATCGGAAACACGTTCTGAAGTAATTGATGGAATTCGTTCGTGCCGAATAATTAGCTTTTCGTTTTGTTTTAACTAGGTAGGCGGAATTTTTAAGATCATTGAGGATTTAAAGTTGGATAAACAGTGAATTGCCTAACGAAAATTTGTAAACTTAAGTTTAGTGAAATAACGTGTTACAAAATATGACCTAAAGAAATCAATAACATTTTCTGCAAGCGTTTGAACTTCCAATTTAATCACTAAACAAAACTGTTTCGCTTTAAGGTAATATGGTATTTTGTGAGATGTAATGTGTATTTTTGTTTACTTGGAAATTATACTATCTGAAAATCACAAAATATTGTCAAGTTATTTCAAAATTTTACGAAATAAATCTAAAATATGTACAATATTAGAGTATTTGAGCAAGGGTATTGTTCGTTATAATTATTCTCCTTCTTTCAACACAGTTTCTACACGGTGCATCTCAGCTGCAGGACGTACTTTTCAATAAATGAAAGTAAAAATAACAACTTTACTTCACGGTGAATTAAAAAAAAATTGGTCGAAAGTTGTATCCACAGAACTTCCCTCGCTCCTGAATTACAATGAAACATATCCAGCATTAAAAAATTATAAAACTATGAGAACTCCTATTAATTGTAATAAATATATATAAATATATAATGTTAAAGTAAATGTAAGGGAGCGTGCTATGCACATGTTTCAAATGAGTTTTTATTTTACAAAATTTTCTGATGACGTCAAGTATATCAACTTGTGCAGTGTAATACTAATAATAACAGTATTATATTAAAACGTTTGCAAGATTTTCGAGTATTCGGTTTTGCAGTTCCTTATTTATTTAATAAAATAAAATGACTCATTCTTTAATTTTTTTGAGTCACCTGTATAAGCAAATCTAAACAATATTAATGCAATGATAAATTACAAGTATAGACTTGTTATAATAAGACAAAGTTTAATTAGTGTTTTACCATCTACATGATATTCCTAATACACATATAAAATTTGACAAAATTCGTTCTCGTAGTTTGGGACATTCTCTGCCTAACAAAAATCGTCACGGACAGCCGACAGACAAACAGACAGAAATGGGAAACCCTTTTTTTGATACGCTAGGGGTCATGACCCATCGCGAAAATATGAAAGCATCCAGTGACTTAATGGACTCAATTGCAATACTTCCTTGGATTAGGCTAAATATTTATGCTTACGCAAAATTCTCATGAAGTTTTTCTTATGATGGCATGAATCTTCTGCTTTCTCAAATGGATGAATAGAGAATACCTATCATGTGTTATATTCAAGAAATTTTAAAGTAATTTTTATGCAGTTCCTGAAAGTCTAAAATTTGATTTTATAAATATTTATTATTTTAAGATGACCAGTATCAATATGAAATTAGAAACAGGTGCAGACAATAAAGAAGTGACAAAGGAGTATGTAAATGGAAAGCAGTAAAAGATAAATATTATTTACTACATAACTAACTTTATGGAAAATTTATAGTACTTAGTATAATACTTCAAATCTTTGCGGTGGTTTCGCAGATAATTTTTAAAATCTTCTAGTGAATGCACAAATCACAAATTGATAAAAAGAGGGTGATGCTAAAAGCCCACTCTTTTTTATTATATGATTTTTAAACGATCTACCACGTAATTTTCGAAATACATTTTTTATGGATTTTTTTTCAAATTGCGTTGTATTTACTTGATGAATGTGATAATGAAACTAAAAGATAAATTAAACATTTTATTAAACCAATTTCGAATTACCTACTTTTAAAATATAAAACAAAATAAAAATCGCCTGAGTTCTACTCCGACGGATTTACTTATAAATCGCTTTTAGTTGTAGGAAACACGTGAATCAAATTTCCTTTTTGTGATGCACCACACTGTTTGGTTTCGCCCACTACTAAGAACTTTAGATCTATAAGAGGATCCATCTTGAGCAAATTGTGGTTAACATAATCACACAATCCATTAAGTTTGTAAACATGAGTGTAACCATATCTTGATAGCTAACAAGGTTGATCTAATTCCCTTCATCTAACCACGTCGAGGGTTAATTTGACAGAATTATTATATAAAGGTGACCATAAATATGCAAATCTGCCCATAAATATCGCCCACTCAAACCCTAGAAATTCACAAGCTTATCAAACAAAGTGAACAACCGAGTACAAGATCCTTTCAGATAATAGACTTGTCTTTCGGAGATGTTCTCTACGCATTGCCTATCTATAAACTTTTATTACCTCAACTGCTCTCCTCATAAAGCCAAGCTGTTGGCGACAATATATTGCTTCGATTTCGACATATGTGTTTCGGAAGTGGGACGCATCGTGTCATCATGGAAAAAATCTCATGCGGATTATTGATATGACATCAGATATTTTACAACAGAGAAAAAACTCGGGCGTTACGAAAGGGTAATCTGGAATGTTTTGATTAAATTTGTCTTGATGCCTGTCATAAAACACATGCTCTGCACTGCTGATACACCGTAAAAATGTCGTCAAATCTAATCAAGCAGGCTGATATTCAAAATGGAGGTGCGCCGGTGGCTGATGTGTTGCTACAAAGTGATAAAGGGAAGGGGAGTTTACTTTCCCTCACAAGCCGGAAATCATAAGAAAATATTTATTCACCGAAACTTTGTGTGAAGTATTTCGGTTGCTATTGTACGGTCTTTTCAAATATGCGGAAAAATCCTGGAAAATTTTCTTTGAAATGAACAAGTTAATCTTCGTAAGGCTTTTTTCAGGTGGTTTATTAAATTCCCCAGAAAATATATTAACCGGTGAAGATAATATAAAAATATAAAACGAAATTTTCTGTTTTAATGTTCACACACAAAGAGATATTTCAACTCCCTAATCTTTTTTAATATAATGAATCATTAGACGAAACACAGTGCGAACATAGATCAATTCATCAGTTGCTCTAGTAGTACAGCATGTAATATATTCAGTATTCACGTAAGATCAACAATGAAATAAGTAAGGTCGACTAGGAAAACAATCATTCTGTCATACTAAAATTTTCTCCATAAAATTTAACTACAGCTTTTTAGACAGAACTAGACGTATTATGTTGATTTTAAGAGAGTGGACACTACCGACACTGAAGTCAAGTTAGAAAGAAACACAAAATATATATTCTGTCCCCACTCGTGCGGACTGTACTCCGTTACAATTTATTTAGAACTGGTTACAGGATGACTCAAAAAAAATATTTTTAAATAAAATAATAATTTCTTGCAAAAATTTCAGGATTTTTTGTATTCACGTAAATTAGATTTGCTAATAGCCGAAATGTCACATCGAGGCGACCGACATGATACTGAACCATTTACATAAAATTTTGATAAACCAAGCAGTAGTATAAGCATGATGGTCTACAATAGGTGCACCCTGCACTTACATCAAAATTTATTAAATTACATTCCAAAGAGACTTTTATTTTGTTAAAATGCAATTTTAATTTGAAATTATCTTGAAATTTCACACAGATTCCTCAATGTATTTAATGTTAATCTCATTGCTTGGTAATGCATATTTATAAACGATCTCGTCCGGAATTCTTATTTATCAAGGCAGACCTAATATCTTTGTATATGTGAGAAGGATCTGATATGAAATTTATATAATTTTTTAAACGTCAGCTGGATTAGAAATGAAATTTTGAATAACAGCCTTTCCACATTGGTTGATTTGCAGCACCCGTATATAATATCTTGTAATACCTACATTATTTAAATGCGCTTTTGTGCCTAAAATTATTAATTGTATACATGATTCCATAGTGACTGTCCACTTGTGGAATTCCCTGTAAAATTATACAAAATTACTTCTTTCCACCGACACGATATTGCATCTATAAATGAGTGGCTATGGCTTTCCAGTGTTTCAAATATTACACGAGGATGAACAACTCCAAATAACCGTGAGCTAGCGCTTACCAATAATAAAATTGTAAATTGGGGAAGTTATGGATAATATACTTTTGTCTGGGACTGTGCTAAGAGGCAGTTACTGTAACCTCATTTGACATACACCTGTTAAAACTTTTATGACTTAAGCGGTTTAAACCAAAGCACCCTTATAAGTCAAACTGGCTATTGTAAGCTTTGTGGACCCAAACCGCAAGATTATTACTGTCCATTGTTGGCATAATGTGACTGTGAACTGAGTTAAGTAATACAATAGCCAGTTTGACTTATAAGGGTGGTTTGGTTTAAGCCGCTTAAGTCAGAAAAGTTTTAACAGGTGTATGTCAAATGAGGTTACTTTACGTACAAATATTGACCATGCTCCTGTAAAGTAGGCAACTCAGGCATTATAAATCGAAAATTTGGTTTTGTCTTGCACCAGACCGAATTTTTTAATTTCTTTAAAAAGTGCATTACAAACGCTCGTTAAAATTTATCAAACTTTAGCCCCTAATATCTTGAAGATATCGTTCAAATTTTAAAAATGTATTTTGGTCGTTTTGTGGATCCATCTTTTATTAAGCAGAAAAGGCGTTTTCAAAATTAAATAATCATTACATTTAAAGTTATAAGAACCGTAAGACAAATAGAATTTTTTTGGCTTATTTGCTTAGGGTTGCTCATCTTTTTAAAGCTGTTTCATCTAAATATAAACCACAATCTTTTTCATTATCTTTAAAAGCTTTAACTTTTAAATTTAAATAATAAAAACTTTCGTGAAATGTACATGCCTGGGTAGAATTTTTTCAGTATTTCCGAGGTAGTGTATACGTAAAGATGGTAACAAACAATTTAATTTTAATAAAGATTCATAGTCAAAAGAAAATTTAATCGACAGAGATGCCTCGAGGCACAATCTCATAATTGTTTAAAAACTTCTTCTTTTAGCACATAGTTATAGAAAATGATGCTTTGATATATCACAAGTGTAACCCCGAAATATTTTGCTCATTTTAGGTAAGATTATCTAGTAATATTCTTAGTTGAAGTAATAACATTTTTGGACCGTATAAACAAATGTATTTTGATTCGACAAGATTTCAGTGCAGTCGGTTTTGTAATTTTTAAGTTAAAATGTAAAATGTTGTTTTGAATTTTTTTCCATAAATCTAGATATTTAAGGTAAAACACAAAGGCGGATTAATAAACCGTAAATATAAAAACACGTTGTTTTAAAATATGTAAATACGATTTGCTTGGCAAAATGTTTTCAGATGGGTGGTGGGGATGTTAGTCCTAAGACGCAACATGTTACGATAAGTATAGGTAAATCCAGTACTTGTATCCCTAATCAAATCACCAACAGCCGATAGACATCAGTTCGATAGGTCTTTTAATAACATTTTGATGATAAATGAAAAAATCATTTATATTATTTGACGCTGTGATTTGAGTACTTTTGAAATGGACTGAACGGTTTTTATATTTGCACCACAACAGTTACTATATTTTTGCTATAAATAGTATTTTCCTCGCTGAAGGTTTAATTTACTATACTGGATTCCTCTCAGCCAGAATGCTGCTTGAAAGATGAATGAAGTCCATTAACAATGTATTGTTATCTGGTCGTTGCCTCTTTTATTTCCTTCAATTTCATCAAAAAGGATACTCTATTTATTATCAATATACATTTAGACAACGCAATGACAATCGGGAGACTGCAGTTTCGGCCTCCTTAGCTCTCTGATCAGTACAACATATTTCAATAGCTGTCTAGTATTCGAATATTTATTCTTATACGCCTAAAGCAAGCAAACTAACGTGAGATATAAGAGAGCAATGTGACAAACATTGTGCACCTTTTAAGAGATTTAAAGCAACCTGTCAATGGGTGGAAACAACTACTTCCCGGACAATAGCCCCACCGGACTCTCCTTTAAACCTGCCATCAATGATGCGCTGTTTATACGTTTATTTAGCATTTTACCGAGATTAAGTAATCACGCATTTAACGAGGCATTTAGCGACGTCTGATTGGCGTAAAGTCCGTCACCTGGTACTCTAACGCCCTGCAAAAAATGTAATTGCAATCAAATATTTTATTGAACTCTGTATCTCACAGTCTTAAACATTACAGTCAACAAATCAGACATCATTAAAGAAACAAGTGAAGAAAACCGTTCACATTGTCCTGCTGTTTCTGCTAACAGAAGCAACATATCAAATTAACATATGTAAAGACTTTGTTGACAATGATAATGAAACTAATGCTAATTTGTTTTTAATTACATTAAAATAAATTAAAATGAAAATTTCAATTTCACCTTTAGCTATCTCCAGTGTCAAAATGCCAAAAGTTGTTCTCCTAGGAACATACCATTGTTCGTAATTTCTCCAATAGTCAGATCATGTTGATCAGAGTCGGTTAGATCAAAGCAGACTAGATTCTTTGACAGATGATCTCAGCTTGTCATGTTTGTAACTTGTAACTCTCATACCACTATTTGGTCCTACTTGCTATCCGAATGATAAATTCTTGTCTGTATGTACACCACTTTCTGCTCAGTGTTGGATCTTAACTATTTACGATTAAAAATAATAAATTTTTTGTTGGCATATTTCTAAACGTATCACTCGTACTTGTGAAGATTCTGCGTTTAAAAACAGAATCGTGCTTCATAATTTATTTGGGCATTTAAAGAAAATAATTCACTTACATGAAGTTTTATTCACTTGAAACATCAGTATGATCTAATACTACATTGATTCCACTAGAACGTAATTTTTAATTAAAACACGCCCGTTTCCGTATGTGAGGACCGTCAAATTGTTTTAATTTGCAACTATGTCTACATAATACAAAAACGATTTTGTTTTTCAAATGACATTACATGCCCGAATATAGTTTCTTCATAAAGGCGTGAAGAGATCTGTTTTACATTTGGTTTACAGGTGTTCAATATTTTTATTTAAAATTAAAAAATAATTATGAAACAATATTTTTATAATATATATTTTGACGTAATTTTTTCTTAAACAATAGTTTTTTTGTGTTTTTACATACGTAGTTGTTTTAACAGTGTTTTTTAATACTTATTAAGGTTAAATGCAAGTGTAAAGTATGAGGATTAACGTTTTAAAAATCAAGCAAGTTGAGCTTTTTTGTGAAATTCAACAAAGTTAAATTGAAAACGAAATAGGTAAAAGTAAAATCTCGAAAAAACCCCTTATTATGCGTTGAAATTATCATTGCTCTGCGAGCAATGAATGTTGTGCGTAAAAACACATCTCGACTAAAGGTAACCGATATAAATGTACAAGGACTGCGCATCATGACGCCGCAGTCATAAATTTTAAGCTCTGAAAAAAATTCAAGCTTCAAACTCGTTTATTCAGCTTACCTTTTGTGGCTACTTTTGTGGAATTATGTATAAGACAAAGTCTATGAGCTGAGCCTTGAGAGCTTCCAGTACTTTAGGGAACTCATTACAAAGTTCATAAAGTCGATACCCGAAGAGAATTTGCAACGAGTTGTGGACAATTTGGAATCGCCCTGGGTCACATAATTGCCCATATTTTCCCGAATAAATTAATTATTATCCAATTCGTTATCCGTCTTGATCTTATTGCGAACCTGCCTTCGGAGGAAATGGAGAGAATACGAACCAAACAAAACTTCATTAAAAAATTATATCCTATTCAAAAAGCGTGGCCAATATGTTGAAAAAAGAATAAATAAAGATTTTTCCAGCAATTTGCGGCGAAATTTCTGCATGTAAGTGTAGAGACGGCACTCCTCCTTTTTCGGTTAAAGTCACGAAACAAGTTTTAAGATTAGAATTTAGACCGAGCGTGTTTTATTCGAGGGAACGGTTTACCCCTGAAATATTATTTATTTATAACGGAAAATCTACACGTAAACTACATAGAAACGGCAAACTTTACGGTGAATAACAAAACGTTTGCTGGTTCTCCATTTTCTTGATCTCGCCGACCGCAACTTTCTTAATTTGAATCATGGATAGGTTCTTTTATAAAGTTTTTGCATTATTAATGGAGACGGAAAGTTTACGCGTGGTCCTGAGGGATTGATTGATCTGGGCGAAACCTTCAAAGCGCTGGATTTCTACTTTTCATTTGTGGTATTTTCCTCTTCTCTAACTTCTACCTAAAAAATTTACTCCAGTTCGGTAACTTTTGTCTACGAAATAAATTAGCTAATATTTCTGTTCTGTTCTAAAATCCATTATAAGCTATGAAGTTAGCTCAGCGGAATAAAAACAAATTATTTTTGCCACGTCTGCAAAAAAGTTAGAGCTGATTTATCTGTGTTATTCCTTGAGTTTCCACCTGAAAACACAGCGAGGGAGCTTTATGTTTCTGTTTCGATGTATACGCTTTGAGATTATCATTGTCTGTCTTTCAGTAAAATACGTTGTTTTTATTGGGACAGTGTATTTAGCCGGAACAGTAACAAGAGATTACAAATGTTAGGGTTTTCTTTTTCAAACGTTTCATTCTCTAAGCTAAACGAAACTAAATAAAACTAGAAATATAAATAAAGTGTGGAATTTTTTGCTGTAACGAATTAAAAGATAAGATCCGTAGCCTCACTGACAGGTTAATTAGCAGTCTTTCGACGAACTGGTGTAATTGCATTTTAGTATGTGTATATGAATGAAATAAATTAACGTGTGTATTTTATAATTTTTGTGTTCACAAGAGACATAATTCATTCATTCAGGAATACTCTCTGTATGTTATCAGTTTTATATATGTTTCAACATCTGACGAGGATTTTTAGCTCCATTTATGTCGTGCGGGAGAAGTACTATCTCTCTTCATTACCACAGTGGAAGTTAAATTAAAGTGGACGTTTCTGGTAGGTTTTTATTTTACGTGGTTCTGTTCAGTTTTTTTTTTCAAAGTAAAGTTTCCAATTAAACAATGAAAGTAAAGTAATGTTAAAATATATATATAACAACCGTTTTGAGAGTATACGAATACGATTTTTTTAGGGCAACAGATGTAGAGAATCCATAATTTATACTCCTAACTATATAGCTAGCAACACAACTTGAATGATGTTATTTAAGCTTAATAAATTTAGATGACAAAGTAGGATATGTTTAACAGCAGTTTATGCCGTCAAGTAGCTAGAAAATATTTTTTTATGGAACTTAATACAGATTTCATGCTGTCACAATCAGAAAATGCAAATATTTTAGGAAAAAGATGAAACCAGTTAGATTTGTAAATGTAAATTGCATATAATATTAATGCGAGACAAAATAAAAAAGCCAATTAATAAAGTTAAGATAGCATAATTTTTTTTATTATGTTCTCTTCCTCTACGCCAGGTCTTTTTCCTTCCCTCTACCTTTTTCCGTGCAAACGGACTTTGTTTACTTGCCTGCAGATAACTTAAATTATGTACTACAATATAAAAATAAGTAAATATATGTTTAGTTTTAATATTACTTTAACTCGTCAATACTTACCTAAAAATGTGTATTAAGTATATATAATTCTTGTTAATTGCATATACAAATTGAAGTGCACTCATACTAAATAAATTCATCGCAAATACTTTTCTTTTAATGAGAAATAATAAATAAATTAAGCGATATTTCCACGCAAACTGTTTTCTGAAATTTTGTTGTTGACAATGGAACCATATTGTAACAGTATCCAGATATAACTTAATTTATTAATTTTTAATAATTACAAATTCCAATTTTTTTTATTTCTTCTTTAATTTAATTGTCTGTATTTACCTCGCTTCGGTTGGGCGTCAAACTTATGGACTCGCCACAAAAAGTTTCATTTTTACCCCTTATAAAATAATATACTATTACCTTAAGTCCGTGAAGGCCAAAAGCTAGTTGTCTATACATTATACACCGACTTTTCAAAAGCGTTTGATGTTATACAAAATTTTATTGGACAAGTTACATACTTTTGAATTATGGCATAGTTGAGCTTTTACTTTACTTTCATATCAGCTGCATGGAAATAACAACAATTATAAACAATGTCACTTCTGTCGATCTTGTTAAATTATTCGTTTCATTTTTTCCACAATATCTATAGTATAAGTATTCCACTACTTTTCTGTGTATGAGCCCTCTTTTTATTTCTGTTGTTTTTTACCTTTTAGATGTTATATTTACATGAAGTTGCAGCAATTATTCAGTTTTCTTATAAGTATTCGACGATTCTCTAACGTTTTCGCTTCATTTTTGCACCGATAATTATCAATTATTGATTTTTATACTCTTCCACCTTTCTGGACAATCAGTATGAAGTAACAATAGTTACCTTAAATTTAATTTTTGAATGACACTATTACCATAATATAATTTTTAATACCAATGATTAATATAAAATGTACACGACACTGAAGGTAATTGAAAATTAATTTTAAAATTCTGGAAAGTTATCAATTAATTAACAACTGAAACTCAAACAAATGAGATCAAATCATTAACTTCCAACTAGAACACATCACATAATAAGCCAGGAATTTACAAAGCAAATTGCATGTTGCATTTTATAACAACTTGTACACATTAAAACCTGCTGTTATACCACTATTCGGTAGTTTGCAGGTGTACAAAATATAACATTTTAAACTGAATTACTATAAATCCACATGTCATTGACACAATTCTATTGAGTTTTCCATTTGAAGATTTGCAGTGCACTTAACACGCCCTTTGTAGCCAGATTATTTTCTTAAGAGGCCATAAAACGTTTAAAAAGGCGCCAATGGCATTATAACAGTAGTAATACGGTTTTTAATTTGATCCTTAACTTTAAAATATAGCCCACTCAACATCCTCGAATCGTCTTTTGCAAACATTTCCTTCTATTGCTACCCAATCTACTGAATTATATACGTCCTATATTTATGACACGAATTTTCTTTTGCAGGTTTCTTGGGTTAGGCACCGTGATATTCACTTGCTGACTGTGGGCAGATACACTTACACTTCAGATCAAAGATTTGAAGCCATTCATACGCCTCACACGGAAGAGTGGACCTTAAGAATACGATACCCTCAACGAAAGGATAGTGGCATATACGAATGCCAAATAAGCACTACACCGCCTATAGGTCATCCCGTGTACCTCACCATAGTGGGTAAGTCAGTGTGCTTGTAGTCATTAATGATTAAATAAATACCATCAAATTGTTTATAAATGAAAACTAGTGTAAAAGAAATGTTCCAAATATACTTATATTTTTTTAGTATTACAACATGGCACACAAATTAAATTATTTTATTTAGAACAAATTATTACAATACCACATTTCACTCGGTTATTATTTAAAATATTTATTTTTGATTGGCGTTAATTTTCTAATTGCTTTGCTTATCGTGAAACACTCCATTCTTCTTATTTTTTGCTATATCACTACATGAGTTTCCAATTTTAAAATATACTCAAATAATATTGTAAGTATAACCACTGTTAAAAGCAAAGTCATTATATTTCACAAAATTATTCATCTCGACTTTCTAGTCTACATAAAATTCTGTCGGGTATTAAACGATACTTTTTTCATGGTAATTATTTCAAGAAGTATACATCTGCAGGGTAATTTTTTTCCATAAGTACCATGCAGGTGTCAGTCTCACGTGTCGTTATTTTATTTTTTATTATCGTTTCATAGTTTGTGGAATGCAGAAATGTAGGTATCTCTTTTTTTTAATATTTGAGTTAAAAACTGCATTCATGTTTTTAGTTCCTCTCAGATATTATAATTTATAAGCCACTTCTTTGAACTAATAAAATATTAGTTTGACCTGTCATTTACAAAAGATTAAAAAAAAGTTTGTGTCTCAGTTGTTATTAAATGATGGTTGAAAAACGTTTCATTGACAAGTGTCTTCCAATATTATCTGTATTTTAATTAAAACAAAAATTGTTTTTTTGTACGACCATCACTTTTTCAATCATTTACCGTACAGGTTTCCATAGCAGTAAGTTCAGTTTACGGGTTGCTACGACCAACAACCAAGAGGCGAACGGTAAGGAATTTACTTACTGTTCAGCTGAACGGTAAGTAATCATTAAACAGCGGATTTCTGTCGGGCTACGTCACGATTATAGGTGGGGACGCGCTGGATCGCCGGGACTCAGTAGCGGGTGATAGATAATCACTAAATTTAATCGTCACTTATTCCATAAATACAATTAACGATTTATTAATCAAACGGCTACGTAAATGAGAACGGGAATTAACAGCAGAGTGCAACGAAGCAGCGTTATTCTAATCTCAAATAAACGAAGTGTAGCCCGTAATTGCAATGAATTCCCATCCCGTACGAGCCGTACCAAGTTTGGCCTTGCCTAGCCCGACAGAAATCCGCTCTCTAGTAATCATGCATTCAAGATTTTTTTTATTTTAAATTCCATGCTTGTTCGACTTCGATATTTTCGCTTTCAGAATTACTCATGACTGATATTTTAAGCAAATAAATCACTCACTAATAGTCGCGGAAAGAAAATTAACTCCAAATAGAGCCAGATCAAATCTAAATCGACAGCGGTCAAAATGGAAACTGATTTTTAAAATTGTTGTTTATATTAATCGAAACCATAGTAACAAATTTTAAATAAAAAAAAAGATCTTGTTGATGTTTGATATAAATTCTTTCAATTTATGAATTTGATAAAAAGACGCAAATTTTTTGATGGTCGTACAAAAAATAGTATAAGCATCACGAACGTTAAGGGGGTTTACTGGTCTCAGACACCCCTTACCGTTCTTAATACTTAATATACTATTTAGGTATATACCAAATAAACTTTGTAACTGTAGGATCTGTGCACTAATAAGTTACGAGGGTGGGGTGACAAGCACCGGGCCTCACATAGATATGGGAGTAATAAGATCAGTATAATGATGGCATTCCATAATTTCATCTTCCATCAGCTTCCCTTAAAAATTTCATGTCAATATATCGTTTAGTATTTGGATGGCAGTCCTTCAGATTAGATGCATCAAACAATTCTGACATAATGGAAAAAGTGGAAATTCGGCCAGTGATTAAATTTTTTTTTTTTTTTTGAAAGGCCTAAAAGCAAGTGAGATCAAAAAACAGTTGTATACAACATTGGGAGACTCCTCTTCATCATATACAACAATTAAGTGATGGGTTGCTAAATTTAAAATGGGTCGAATCAGCACAAATAATAGGCCACGCATTGGGCGCCCTGTTGAGGTGACCCCTTCAGAAATTACAGAAAAAAATCATAAAATCATCTTGGCTGACCGGAAAGTGAAAATGAGGGAGGTAGCAGAATCAATAAGGATCACAACAGAGTGTATTCGAAATATTTTAGATGAACACTTAACAATGAAGAAGCTTTGCGCCAGGTGGGTGCCGCGTTTGCTCGCTCCAAACCAAAAACAGCGTCGTAAGGATGTTTCGGCTGATTGTTTGGCACACTACAGGTGTAACCCAACTGAGTTTTGCGTCCATCCATTACTGTCGATGAAACATGGGTCCATCATTACATCCCCGAGACAAAACAGCAGTCGAGACAGTGGACCAAAAAAAGAGAACCTGCTCCGAAGAAAGCGAAGACAGTTGCATCGGCCAGTAGGGTTATGGCCACCATCTTTTGGGATGCGAGGAGAATAATTTTTATTGACTACCTTCAAAAGGGAAAAATACTTAGTGGGGAATATTATGCTACTCTACTACAACGTTTACAATAGGACATTAACGCAAAACGGCCACATTTAGCGAAAAAAAAAGGTGCTGTTTCATCAGGACAATACACCAGTCCATACTTCAGTCATTGCGATGGCTTCAATTCATGAATTTAAATTTGAATTGCTCCCCCACCCTCCCTACAGACCCTATTTAGCCCCTGGTGACTTCCACTGTTTCCCAAACCTCAAAAAGTGGTTGGGTGGTAAGAGGTTTATGACAACATCGAAGCAGCAAATAGTTATTTTGAAGATCTCTATAAATCGTTGTATTACTCCGGTGTAACTGCTCTAGAAGATTGCTGGGTTAAGTGTATCGAGCTAAATGGAGATCATGTTGAGAAATAAATTTTTTATTTTTTTTTTTATTTTATTTTAATTTTTTTTTTTTTTTTATTTTATTTTAATAATTACTTTTCCAACAGGCCGAGAGGCCCAATTACAGGAAAAGGGGACATACAAAAACACCCAGAGGCAAAGCGGGAATCGAACCCACGACCCAAGGTGTAGTGGGCAGATGCCAAGCCACCTCACCCACCGGGTCCTAAATAAAAATTAACCGAAAAAAACAATGCATTCCTGTTCAGGCCCGTCATTAATCACCCCACCCTCGTACTTTATTACCTGTATTTATTGCATGTGACTCATACACATTATTTATCATCACACATATTTAAGTTCATAACAAATCACTGAATGAAACGTTATTTGTAATATTTCGACTGAGACTCACATTGGAAAGCTTGGACTCTTATTACTAATTAATTATTAATAATTAACAAGTTAGGATCAATTACAAATTTTAAATTCGGAAAAAAAATAAGTCATATCGTTCTTATTAAGTGAATCTTTATGAACCAGTTCATTATTTTTTAGTGGCTAGCTCTCTCCGAAGGTGTTATTAAATTTCATTTATTTATTGTATGTGATTATTTTGAATAACAACTAAGTCATTGAATTTTAGAATAACGTTTCCAAGCACAAAATATTCGAAGTATATGTACCTAAACTATTTCACACAACTTGTTTTTATAGAAAAATGTTTAAATGTTCATTCTAAATTAAGTATTAATAAGCATCTTGTGAGTACGTGGGTTGAGCGAAGAAATGAAGGGGAACCTTTATTAATTACCACTTGTTCGATTAAAGTGGAAAAGCTATTTTTGTTTGTGTCTCAAGGAAAGTCCCGATTAAAAGCAGAGATGGAATAAATAGGAGGCGCGGGAATTTGCTGTCGGCAAGAAGGGAAATATTAATTTATGTAATCTAATTAAAAGAAGTAGCGAGTTTGCCTGTACCTTTACAACGAAAATTTAGCAGCGGTTTAAATTAAAAGTTGCATCGTTAAATTTTTAATGTACAATTAAAAGTTAAATAAAATTAGGAAGATTGAATACTTTAACTAACAGCTGACTACGCTAAGTAGTTCTATAAATTGGAGTCTTAGTATTTGCGGTTAATCGAACTGAAGGCTTGGAAGCAAAGTTTTAAGGAGTTGAAAACAGGTGGTACTTATATTTTGCTTTTTGAGGATTAAGGTATTAATCCAGCGCTTGTGCAGTTTTTAGCAGTAACTGCAATGAACTTCCACATTTTTATAGTTTCATCTTGAACGGCTGTTAGTTATGTTTGGAATTAGTAAATTCGTTCGCAACATTTCTTTTTTACTGAATATTTTACATCATTCATTCATGAAAAATACGACCCTTTGAATGTATTGAATATATTTATCACACTAAGTTTTATCTCCGTATTTGTGTAAAAAAGAAGTACAGGTATTAAGCGCCAACTGAAAAATAAATGTAGCAGTTATCATTATCAATTATTATTATTGAACGTTACTGCTTGCCACAAAATTTAAAAATTTGTGTTTTTAAATAAAAGGAAAACTATTTAACGTGTTATTAGAACAGCCGTATATGGTAGATATCATTTAAAAAAGGGGTAAACCTATTTCAATTAAATAATATCGAACGATGAGGCAAGGACCTAAAAATATAAGCTCAAGACACTTACGTAAATCTGTGTAAACCAAAATATCACACCTTAAGATCGTAAAGAGACTATTTTACTGTTTTTCATAAACTGCCAATGTATACCGAACAAAATGCGTACGTTTGAAGTTTTTATTAGAAGAAAACCTTATTGACTTCTTTTGCATATGTGAACGTTGGCTCTTCTCGGTAGAGGCATTATTTTTCAACTTCACCGACTTTGATGTTGGCAGTATTTATTGTCGAAACAATTCTCTCCATTTTGTTTTGTCGGAATATGCCTAAGAAAAAGGAATCCAATATGTAAAAGTACGTGTCGGAAATTTCTGCAGTGATACGTCTTTTAAAGCGATTGCTATCTGCGTAATTGAAGCAAACTACTTTACTATTGTTGCATATAGCCCACCCTGCACTTATAATATTAAATTTATTAACCACTTTACATACGAGGGTACTTCAAACATGAATGCGAATTTGTTTTTTTAACAAAAAGGAATGAGATTTAGAAGTTGAACATGAGATTTAGAAGTTGAACTAATAGTTACTGATCACCGGCGTCATAGTTGCAGTGATTACTTTTAAAAAATTTTAAAGACCTATCTGTAAAGGAAGTGCCGTTAACAAATGTTCAGGGCATTATTATCAAATTTTTAGTAGCTGAAAATATTTTACCACCCCAAATTTATATGCGACTGCATAATCAGTTTGGAGATAGATGCCTCTCAGCCTCGCAAGTGTAACGATGTTGAAAGGTATTCAAAGAAGGTCGAGAAAACTCGAGAATTAGTCGCATCAACGACACCCGCAAACGAGCATTACTGAGGATAGTACCTAGTGAAAACATCAAAAGGATGATTTTGGAGGACAGGCAGGTTACTATCTGACAACTTGTTGACAAAATAGGTGCACTGACCTAATTTGTATGCAAATTAGATTTACGTAAAGATCAAAACGAAAGAATATTTCTATCCGAAGTTCAGTTCTCCTCCAAAACAACCCTTGACCATATATTTGGAATTTGACGAAGCGTATACCTACTACACAAATGGGGTTGGAAAACCTCTGAAAAGTACCCTTATAGACCAAACTTGTCACCCTGCGAGTTTTTTTTATTTTTGGTCTCCTAAAAGGAACAATATTGACAATAATAATAATTATTATTATGCAGTACAAGTATTTGTGCGGAGTTGACTCACGGCATAGAGCGAAAGTTTTTACAAAACAAAAAAATTGGTCTAAAGAGTTAGACAGTACTTCCCTCGCTGTCGGAAACTTGACGACTGCATGCCTATTATGTTTTTTTTTTCTCATTACATTTTTGTAGTGGGAATTTAAAAAAAAATTGTGATGACGTCATCAACATTTTTGCAAGGACACGTATATCAGTTGGGATAGATGTAGTGTAATACTAAGGATAAAATTATTGTCTTCCCAAATTTTCGGGAAAATGAATTGAGTCGTTTTGAATATTGATTTCTTATAATCAATAAAATAACGAAACAATTTACTCACGTATACGGCGCCGGTGTGTAATATCTAGAGAGCGGATTTCTGTCGGGCTAGGCAAGGCCAAACTCGGTACGGCTCGCACGGGATGCGAATTCATTGCCGTTGCGGACTGCACTTCGTTGATTTGAGATTAGAATAACGTTGTTTCGTTGCACTCTGCTGTTAATTCCCGTTCTCATTTACTTAGCCGTTTGATTAATAAATCGTTAATTATATTTATGGAATCCAGCACGTCCCCCCCTATAATCGTGACGTAACCCGACAGAAATCCGCTGTCTAGTAATATGAGGGGCAACTGAAAATCGTTTATGTATAAACATTCTTAATTTAAGATGACAAGCGTAACAGCATACGTGAGAGTCAAACAGAGAAACTGTAAACAAAACGACCATCGGTTTTATTGCTTCGACTTCCGCTTATTATATAAAACATTGGGTTTTATTTTAATTCTTGACAGTGAAATTCACAATTGGTTGGTTATAAACATGTCTATTCCACATTCGCGGAACCTAGTCAACGAACAAAACAAACGCACGTCTGTAATGTTAACATAGATGTAAATAAGCGTGCTACCCTTATGTTTCAACCGAGTTTTTCCTTTAACAAATTTTGTGTCTACCAAATTGGGTTGGTTGGGGTGTAATACTAATAATAAGTGTTGCCTATAATTTAATCAATAAAATAAATTGACTTCATTAATTTTTTTGAACCACCTCTTAAGAAAATCTAAAAAATATGAATGGAATGATAAATCACAAGTAAAAACACATCATATATTTTGCATTTTAGATAGGATTTATTCAGCAAAATTTAAGGGTGACGTCATCAATTTTTTTAGGAGGGATGAACAAATACATTTTGAACAAAAGTTTACCATGCTTATAATAACTTTAAAATATTCCCAAGATTTCAAAGCATAGGATTCCTTACGGGACATTACCAGTTTAACAAACATCTATACACGATAGGGGTGGTAACAGACCCAATCTGTCGTGGATGCAATGAAGAAGAGGAAACAGCTGAGCACATTCTTCGTGAGTGTCCAGCCCTAGCCTCCTACAGGGAATCCATACTAGGGGACATCTGGCCTAGTATGGCAAATATCAGGGAGTTTCCACCCTCTGCATTACTCAAGTACATTCAAGCAGTTGGGTGGCTTGACGAGTAGAGGAGCGGGAAAACACCCTGATATGGACTTGGGGAAAGTACAATGGGCCCAAAGGCGAGGCCTAAGTGCCGGCTGGCTACGGTCAGCCCCCATAAATTAAGAATCCAGAATCCAGAATCCAGAAGATTTCAAAGCATTCGGTTTTGTAATTCCTGATTAAATCGATAAAATAAATTCACGCCTTCATTAATTTTTTTGAGTCACCCTGCATATGCAAATCCAAAAATATGAATGGAATGATAAATCACAAGTACAGACTCATCATATTTTGTACATTTTAGATACGATTTATTCGGCAAACTTTTGAGCTGACGTCATCAGTTTTTTGTAGAAGATAACCAAATATATTTTGACTAAAAATTTATTATGCTCTTTATAACCTAAAAACATCTGCAAGATTTCAAAGCATTCGGTTTTGTAGTTCCTGATTAAATCAATAAAATAAATTTACGCATTCATTAATTTTTTTGAGTCAGCCTGTGTATGCAAATCGAAAAAATTTGAATGGAATAATAAATCACAAGAAGAGACTCACCATATTTTGTACATTTTAGATAGGATTTATTCAGCAAAATTTTGTGGTGACATCATAAATTTTTTAGGGGGGACGACCAAATACGTTTTGATCAAAAATTTACCATGCTTATGATAATTTTAAAATATCTTCAAGATTTCGAAGCATTCGGTTTTGTAGTTCCTGAGTAAATCAGTAAAATAAATTTACGCTTTCATTTATTTTCTTGAATCACCTTGTATATGCAAATCCAAAAAATATGAATGGAGTGATAGATCACAAGTACAGACTGATCATATTTTGTACATTTTAGATATGATTTATTCGGCAAATTTTCGAGCTGACGTCATCAAGTTTTTGGAGGGTATAAGCAAATATATTTTGACTAAACATTTATTATGCTCTTTATAACCTTAAAGCATCTGCAAGATGTCAGAGCATTCCGTTTTGTAGTTCCTGATTAAATCAATAAAATATATTTACGCATTCATTAATTTTTTTGAGTCACTCTGTATATGCAAATCCAAAAAATATGAATGGAGTGATAAATGACAAGTACAAGCTCATCATATTTTGTACATTTTAGATATGATTTATTCGGCAAACTTTCGAGCTGACGTCATCAAGTTTTTGGAGGGGATAAGCAAATATATTTTGACTAAACATTTATTATGCTCTTTATGACCTTAAAACATCTGCAAGATTTCAGAGCATTCGGTTTTGTAGTTCCTGATTACATCAATAAAATATATTTACGCATTCATTAATTTTTTTGAGTCACCCTGTATATGCAAATCCAAAAAATATGAATGGAGTGATAGATCACAAGTACAGACTCATCATATTTTGTACATTTTAGATATGATTTATTCCACAAACTTTTGAGCTGACGTCATCAAGTTTTTGGAGGGGATAAGCAAATATTTTTTGACTAAAGATTTATGATGCTCTTTATAGCCTTAAAACATCTGCAACATTTCAAAGCATTCTGGTTAGCAGATTAAAAATTAAATTTCAAAATGTTGTTTTATAATTTTGATTTTTTTTCCAAAAATCTGGACGTTTCGGGTGAAAAGTCGATTCGGAGTTGTAAACTACATGTGTAGGACTATGTTATTTTATACAATTGAAAACCCATTTACTATGTACAATTTTGAAGTGACGTCATCGCATTAGTGGTGGGGATGATTAGACAAATTTTGGTTAGCGTTTTACCATCTACATGATATTCTTAATATAAGTACAAAATTTCACAACAATCGGTCGAGTACTTTCGGAGATTATCTGTCTAATAAAAATCCGGGACGGCAGACGGACAGACGGACGGACAGACGGACAGACGGACAGACGGACAGACGGACAGACAGACGGAAATGGGAGACCTATTTCTTCGTCTTCTAGGGGTCATGAAAGATCGAGAAAACGTAAAAGTAGAGAGTCGGCCGACGGACTCGATTACAATACTTCCTTTGCTTACGCTCGGGAAGTAAAAAGCAAAATTTCTGGAGAGTTTGACAGAAGTGTATAGAGTAAGAGAATAGCATCTAAAGAAGATATAACTGTTGTTTAGTTTTTTTTGTTCAAATAAAATGCAGTTATACTAAATTGCCAATGATATTTGAACCACCCCCATATATACATATGTAATCTCTAATAAACTGATAAATCAGAACACATCACGTTAAACAACTGCTCTAAAATGATTACTCATTACGTAACTAAACAGGTCAAATTGTTTAATTAACTAAGTAGTTGCATGGAAATTACAAAATAGTGTTTATTTATATCAAATTCCATAAACATTCTTTGATGCTCTGAATACAGAAACTGTAATAAACGCTTTGAGTGTGATTGAAAAATAGCGAACGGTAAATTTAGGAAATAAGTATTTGGCGTCCGATGATAACATAAAATTAATGAATTTTACACAAAAGGTAATATCATGTTGTTTTAACCTAACACTAATTGGCACCATTATATATATATATATATATATGTATATATAGGGTTATTCACGAGGAATAATGAGCCTGAAAAATTGTTGATAACAACCAATATTGCTTTTCACAGCTTATTTCGCTAAGTGTACTTACTTTTTTAAAAAGTTATAGTTTGAATCCACGATGCCCATGAATCATTATCATTATCATTTTTATCATACTCTACAAATTTATTACAATTTGTGCAAAATGTATACCTATTCAAATAATGAGCACGTGTTTATGCTCAGTGATATCCCGAAAGAAGAACACGTTCTGACACTATTTTTAAAAGATTGGAGAATCAGGTGAGAGCTAAATGTCGTCCCGTTAAGTTATCAAAACAAAGGGTAGCTCCCGGTGAGGAAAACGAACTAGAAGTCATTCAAATTCTTCAGGAGGAACCCCATGTGCGACAACGCTAATTGGCAAGAAGGGTAGACATTAGTCAGTCGCCTGGTTGCAGAATTACCAAGGAAAATAAGTTTCATTCTTATCATATCACTTGGGTCCAAGAGCGTAAGAAGAGTACCCTAAAACAGTTAATTTTTGTCGATTTGTTCGGGAACAAACCATTTTAGATCAAAGTTTTTTGAAAAATATGTTTGTTAATGATAAAGCATCTTTTAGCAACAATGGGGATATAAATAAACATAATAATTGTCACTACTATGCCCAAAATAACCCCCTCTAAATTCGCGAAGGATGCTTTCAAAGAATTTATTTTACAAATGCCTGGTGTGGAATATTGGGGAATAGAATTTTAGGAGCATACTTTTTTCACGAAAGATTAAATGGTCAAGTGTACTTAAATTTTCTGAGAGGGTAGAATTACAAAGAAGACAAAATATGTGGCTTCAACAGAATGATACACCCCCGCATGTCCACAGAGACGTCAGACACTATTTTTTGCAGTGTATGCAAATAAATTCATAGGTAGGGGTTCAATTAATCCTTGGTTCCCTATAAGTCCTAATACAACCTCAATAGATTAATTTTTAAAAACATTTTTTCCGTTAGTAATTAACTAGTAAGTAACTACATATTTAAGTCTTTTATGATTTCAGTCCCTAAACTAACAAACTTTTAGATATGCTTGCGATGTTTACATAATTACATATTAAAAATGGAATTTTGAAGCTACATGTAGGGCCCGGATTTTAGGTCACAAAAAATGACGAAAAAGTCGCCTAAAATAGGCTTTAAAAAACTTCAAATTAGATTACAAAAATGTTGAAATAGGTTCAAATAGGTTGACACAAATCTGAAATCTTAAAAATTTCAAAGCAACTAAAACTATTTTTTTTAGTCTTTAAATTGTTTAACAGTTATTCGCAATATTAATTAACATAATACATATATTTAGTTATTTAGAGTTTTAAATATACTCGTAATACTATAATAAATAATTTTTTCAAGCGGGCATTCGCATGACAAACTATATATCGCTCTAGATTTTTACACGTCATTGATGTGCGATTATCTGCAAAAAAAATAGTTAAACATGAAAAACATCTTTTTACATCAATTGATGTAATTGACGCAAACTTTGACGCAATGGGTTTTTTACATTCTTTTTGTGAATGTATCCTTTTTCATGCTGTTCCAAAAGAAACATCTTTTCACACTTAAACTTGAATATTCAACATTAAAATTAAAATATAGTATGTTACTTAAATAACAACAAATTGATGAAAATCGTAATTACATGCTTACCACTTTGCCACATGCTTTTCAGAATAATCCGCTGCCATCGTTGGCAATTTAATATATATTCGCATCATCCATGGATTAGAGCCAGTGGTTAATCTTAACCGTGTTAGAGGTTTTTTCTTTAGGCATCACGATGTTTAAGAATATTTCACAAGTGAACACCAAACTTACACCACGACACAATTTTAACAGAACGTCAAAAATATGGCAAGTGGGATTAGCAGGAGTGCATTTACAAAATAACTAATAAAAATGTGTTACAAACTTCTTTGTAAGATAAAGTATTACAATTGAAAGTAAAAGCGCAAGATGTCTTTCAAAGAGCTGCAGCACTTTATTGGTGCTCTTTCCTGGAAAGGTCTGCTTTCGTCTCACCCATTGTATGGATTTTTGTGAAATTACCGCAAAACAGCAAGTTTAGGACGTTTTAGGTCACAAAAAGCAGTTTTAGGTCACATACTCTCATTTTAGGCAATTAGGCAATTATAAAATAGGCTCAAATAACGTTATTTTTTGCGAAACACATTTATAACTAAGTTTTATGTAAATGCCTTAAACAGGAACAAAAAGGCAAAAAACCTAAAGTCCGGGCCCTATACATAAGCTCCGCAAAGTATTGTTGGCTACATCAAAAAATTTTTCAGGCTCATTATTCCTCGTGAATCACCTTGTACATATTACGTCACTTCATTACAAGCAACACATTTTTCTAGCAATAATGAGCTAGCTATAGAGCTTCTTCCAAACTCATAATTTTACGCGTTTAAAAAAATAAATGCAGGTTATTTGTTTTTTTTTTCTTAATTATTTTTACAATATTGATATTACTATGAGATTAATGGGCTAGCTAATAGTAGGTCCAAAACTTCGGGAGTTGATTTTCTATTGGCTACGAACATTGTCACTGATATTAAGAGCATTCCGTCCAGAATTCGTCCTTGAGAACGGAAGAACTTGCCCTTGCTGTCAACACCGACTCACTTCTAATCGCATGTCATAAAAACGTCTACCTTACCACCCCTATAGTAAGAATAATTTATGGAACCACCCAATGAAAGACACTCATTTTCCTCGGCATCCGATTCTGCTCAAATTCTAGACTAATAATTTGTATTTTGCTTTTTTTTTTCCGCCAGTGATATTATATAAGTAATGCCGTTAAGAAATTAATAATTTAACTGTTAATGATGGTACATATTAAAATACTGCATTTTAATTTACTTTTTACACAAAAAACTTTTAATACTTATAATGTAAAACCTGTATTGTAAGACAAAGAATTGGACTTAATTTGAGCCATAAAATACATTTTGGATGGTTAATCGTTACGTCTTAAATACTCAATTATTTACTAAAATTTTAAGTTCCGATTTTCAGTAAACTAATTTTAAACATAGTATCTCCACGACCGTGTTTGCAAATTATTGCTTTTTGATTGATAAAGCCTTTAAAGGTAAACCTAGGATATCGGTCTAATTATGGCCTTAATTTCGAAATGATACCGAACGAAAATTTAAATTTTTCTAAGTTCGTTCTGTTGAGAATATTAAGCAGGCTACACACATATAAAATTTTAGTCAATATTGTTGATGGTTTGCAAGATATTTGTTCGGGTAGATGTATTGAATCTCCCATAAGAAAAATACGGAAGGAATCCACCTCTTAAATAATGTTATTAACTTACTTCTCTGTCATATATCATCTACCTGTTTGCGTACATGATCCCCAAAACTACTGGAGTTAGAATTTTAGATATTCTTTAAAATTATTGTCCGTTAACTAAAATTTGTTTGTTCACTGCTCATTGTCCATTGAACATATTTACGGTTTACTACTGCATCCATGATTTTTAACTTGCGTGTGTAGGTTTTTAAAAACAAATTTAGAATTGCATAATAAAATTTTGAAATTTAACTTAACAATTACACAACCGATTCATTATTTCTAAATATATCTAAAAAAATTTTATAAAGCGTAAAACATTATATTATAGATCTTCATTGTATATTTCAACAAAGGAAATCTTACTCGCCCAGAAAAAACTGAAACACCTTATTTTTGTTGCTGAGAACATCTGATGTTCGTGTGTTGTATCCCCCAGCCAAGGTGATTGTGTAGTTCATATGATGCGATGCGAGACTTGCGGTGGTTTAGACTCAAAAAATATTCTTTCATTGAGGAATATCCTTAATTTCTTGCTAATTCCATTTTTGTATATCGGTAAAAAATGCAAGTGTGTATTAATTGCTGCATAATAATTTTACCGTTAGATTCAAATTAATATACCGTACCTGAATTGACAAAACTCTTCTAGGTACCAAGAATTATATTCCATTAATTGGTTGTTACTTTTTTATGTCATAGAATTAATTACGACTTCCAGTTAAACGAAATTTCTTTATGTGCTTTTTTGTTGTTTACAAGTTTAATACTATTGTTAGTGTATATTCCTCTAGACACTAATAAAATTTGCTGTGAGAATAAAAATTATAAAGATGATTAGAATTTTAATAGGCATTTTTCATAATAAATAAATTTGTTCATGTTACTGCACTATTCTGACTAATAGTATTTATGAAATCGCCAAAATATTGACCTACAATTATGGCGTACGTTATGTAAACATAATTGTACGTATGTTTGTGGCCAAGATCACTCTCTTAGTGAATGATTATGATTTATTGCTATTGAGTTCCCAGCTTCTCCAAAAGAAGGCAATTTATTTCTAACACATTTTTCAGTGTTTCTGGTGTATTCATCATGACACAAATTGCTCATGCCGTAAATCGGCACGTTCCAGATCAGAGTTTGACCAAGTCATTATACGGCGTGTTCGTTTTAATGCGATAACCTATAGCTGTCGTCTTAACCACGTTGAATTAATGAGAGCCTGTGCTCTTTCGCATGCGGAGTGCGCCCTCGGAGGGCTCCTGGCTCAGCCCGCTTCGTTACGGAGTCTTGATGACGGTACAGAGGGCGCGACCTGAATACGCAATAATAGAGCGTGTCTGTCTAGTTTGCTTGTATGCCCTTTGAGGGTTGCTGACTTTTTTCGGACGCTTTCCCGGATAGTAGAACGGGAGATAATACAAGATGGCCAGTCAGCATTTAAACGGGTTTAATGAGGGTTGTTTGCCCGAAAAACGCTCTTTTTCAGCGACTGTTGTTCCACCTCATGCCGAATTTGTGTCTCATAAGCTCGGCGAAATTCCCTTAACAACGTCTTCATTATATAGAGACACCTTTCTTTTGCTCTTGTTATTTGATCTTTTATTCATACTTATTCTTGAGACGTAGAGCAGATTCTGAAAGGGCTTTTACGTTTCCAACAAAATGCGTTACACTTTTATTACCATCTAATAAAGATCTCTTGTGGAATGAAAGTAAAACTTAAACATTTGAACTCTGCAAAGCTGATTTGAATTTTATGCCTTCTTTAAAGTGCCTATATTTTATTTATGGATTTCTAAGTTGTACTTGGAATTCTCGGCTGTGCTTAAAATGTACTTCATTCTGCATGCACTGATGCATGGCACACTTCACCATCCATCGTCGCATTTCTTGTTCTCAACTCCTTGACAAAATGAATAAAACATTTTTCTTATGGCTGCTTTAAGCAACGACAAATTTCAGCAGAAAAGAACAGAGTCTAAATTAAATATAAATCACCTCGACTGAAAACTGTAAATCTGTTTCCGGGATTTCTCTATAAATCTGCAACTTTTAACTAACCACCAGCCAAAATCTTTTCTTTTGTCTCTAAGTACTAACATAGCTTGAGATATAGCTAACTGAAGCTGATGGTGTCCAATACTAATTAAATCCTGCACCGTAGGGCGAGACGAGCATTTTTGCCTTAGAATTTTTGATTTATAGATTTAGTTTTAATTAATTAATTAATGACAGTTTTGTTTCAAGAAAACTACAGTTCACAATATATTTTGAATTCATTTTGTTACAAATTTAGTACCATAAGTATAAATGGACAACTGAAATGCACATACCATAAACTGCAAGCGGTATAGCCTTTTTATGGCTATTAAGACCACAACAAGGGTTTTATAGACAGGTCAAATATCGAGCTCGTAGTTTAAATCCGAACGACCGAAGGGAATGAGGATTTAATATAACGAGATTTTTAAACTATAAAACCCGTGTTGTCTTCAAGATTTTTGTAGCACTAACAAAAATTCGTTCAAATAATGCTTTTAAATTAATTTTTAACCCAACGTAATGGAAATCTATGAAAAGCGGATAGTTGTCAACGAAAAGATTAAGGGAAAATGTTGGTGAACAAAATATTGAAATAGTATATTAAAGAACGAGTTTCATAAGGCAAATAAGTAAGGCATCAATCCAAGTTTATGGAACGAGCGGCGATACCGCGAGTTATAATTTATATAAAGGACGAGTGCCACAATAGCCTTATGAACGAATTATTTATACTATTTATTCTACTGCGCACGTTTTTTCGCAAAATTTAATTGAAATTTGAGTTTTTTTTTAAATTGGGGAATTTTGTCGTAGTTGATGATGGGTTGGTATGACATGAACCAGGACACATTTGAAGTTCGAATTTTCACAACAAAAATTGTAATTCGAATCAATTCAAGTTTTTGTACGTTAAAATTGGTTAAAATGTCTTGTGAAGAAGTGAGTGAAGTCCTTACGCCTCCAGAAATAGGCGAAATTTTAATTTGACATTTAATTCAATTCAAATTAAATAAAGTAAATAAACGTCAAAAAAAAGTTAACGAGATTTGTTTGGCAATAAATTTTGTATACTATTCTGTGCAATTTCCCGTATTTCGGGAGGCGTAAGGACTTCACTAACTTCTTCATAAGACATTTTAACCAATTTTAACTTACAAAAACTCGAATTGATTGGAATTACAACTGTTGCGAAAATTTGAACTACAAATGTTTCGTGGTTCGTGTCATACCAACCCTTCACCAATCACGAAAAAATTCCCCAGACTTAAAAAAACTCAAATTTTAATTAATTTAATTTGTGTTGTGGCACGAATCCAAGTTTACAGAACGAGCGGCGAAGCTGCGAGTTATATAAAGGATGTTCATAAGGCCATTGTGGCACTCATCCTTCATATAACTCGCGGCTTCGCCGCTCGTTCTATAAACTTGAATTCGTGCCTTAATATTTGCCTTATGAAACTAGTTCTTTAATATACTATTTTTCATTAAAATCTCGACAAATATTCCGCATAAAATTTAGCAAAAAGGGAAGTAAATGCGAACCAAATTGTTGTCTAGAAATCAAAAGTTGATGATGATTAAGTGGACGAGGTTTTTACGTATTAGAAAAAGGAACAAGGAATTAATGAGGTGCAGAAAGACGTTATTTTAGCTTATCTCGATGAAATGGTGAGTAGCAAATGCTTTGTTCAACAACAAAATATCTAATTTGAATTAAATGTATTATAGTGAGAGAAATTATATCCAACTTCTTCATGGCCGGAATATACAATGTTGAAAGCGGCATTGTTCCTTATTTGAAGAATCTGCTGTTGGCTACCATTCAAAAAAATCTAAGGTGCTCACATTTTAGAGAAAACTGATAAAGAGTAGTTGTTTGTGAAGTTTATAATTTTTCTTTATTTGTTTATATGTAGACGTAGAGCAAATGATAATTGTAGGTTGCTTTAGTGTTCGGTAATGCCGAAGCATGTCGTAAAATAGAATTATACAATATGAATTTTGAAGATATTTAAAATTACGGTGACGTTTTAATTGTCAATATATACCAGATACCAAAACGCATCAACAGCCAAAGATTTATATAGACGTTATTTGGGCCTACGTCCCACTAATGCAGCGATTAATTCTTTCGGTGGAATTTTCAGAAAGATTGCAAGATTTTTAAAGTTGAAGACTCACAGAGTTACACCGGACTTGCATTCCGCCACAGTTTAGCAACTATGTTTGCAAATGCCGGTACAATTTAAATGAACAAATTTTAAATTGTACAACGTAACTAGCATACGGTATGGCAGGTGGAGACAACCTCCTTGAAACGATATGGTAGGTCTGAGTCTTCAAAAGTTGCGAAATTATATATTGAAGAATCTGTTGAGGAAAATATCAGGACTGCCCAAAAGATATTGAGAGGGAAAGTACTAAGGCGAATCTTGCATATAATGTAAAAGTTAGCAACAAGTACTTCCTGCTGTCTCTCACAAAATAGTGGAAATTTGTATTTTAATAACCGTACTTTTAATTTTGATATAAAAGTTGAAATAGAATAAACGTTGCTTAAATGTTGAACCGTATTTTAAACTGGCTGTAAGATACGTTACCCTTGACAACATATCTTAAGAGAATAACCTATTTTTGATGACAAACTTAACATGCACTGTAGAAACGGTTTAAAATGTTAGTGTTAGAAAAAGAACATTAAAAAACTGATCACCCAAAATAAAAATTTTAAATTAAATGTTGTTAAAACGTTGATGGAAACGCCAGTATAATTAAAACGGAAAATAAATTAATAAAAATCTCTCTAAAGTAATAACTAGCAAATATATTGGCCTTCTAAAAATGACAATCACACGACAATTTGATACACTACAAATTGATCTCAGGTGTACAATTAGAGTTGTAAGATCAACAAATCAATCGATGTGAGCAGCATTTGTGTCATCTACGCTAATGGCACGGAACTAGCACGAATAGTATAATAGTATTTATCTGATCAATATACATAACGAACATTGTCGCGACAAACACCTTATCGCAATAAATTTTGCTAATCCAACATGTAGGCCACATTCTGTAGAAAAGAATATGAACTGACTAAGTTTACGTTTGAACAACGTTGGGAAATATGAATATTGAAAGCTTATTTGAAAAGTTAGTGCCATATTGCCTAAATAGTTCGGAGTTTGAGAAAATGTTTTGGTCGAACCAAGCGCTTACAAAATTATAACGAATGTTCCATTGAAAAATCACTTAGAGAAGGTGTTGGAATTTCATTTGATACAAACGGCATGTCTGTTCTTATAATATCTGTTTGGCTGAAACATAACCTGTTATTTGCTATACGTTATAAGAACAGACATGTCGTTTGTTCAAATGATATTCCAATGGCTACTCTGAGTGATTTTTCAATTGAACACTCGTTTTTTTTTATTTATATTTATAGCTTTATTTACAGAAGCATAAAAATATTGTTATGACATGATTTGAATAGAATGAAAAGTCATTAAATTGAATGGAATTTAATATATCCTTTTAGGAGTCACCACCATTGATTTGAAGAAATAATACTGAGATTACAGTGACATCTTACAATGAATTAAGATATTCCAGATGTCTTCTTTCCTTTTTCCTTGTTACTTTTAAAAGCATTTTTTGCTCAATAACAATTCAAACGCTTTTCACTACATTATTGCTTTCTTCTTAATTTATTTTGTACAAACCGAGATTTTTTGCTAATTTTGAATAAGTTGCTGTTGATTACGAGTATATAATGCTAGCAATGTCCGAAAGCTTTTAAGTATCGGTATATTTTTTGATGGTAAAATAAATTTATTGCAACACCCAAAAAATGTGTTATGTTATCAGCGTTATTTACGTTATCATCACAAACATAATTCATAGCTGCCTCGCTGTATTTAAGCGTTTCAAAATGAGAGCTTTATGTAAATTTTCCATAATAAATTTAATACATTATCAGGCTATTGTTTGGCCAGTGTCTGAGTTATTTGTTAAACAAAGTTATAACATAAATTCCTGCTATTTTTTTTTTCACTTTAAAACGCTTTTTCTAAGTTCGTTAGAATAACTTCACGTCTTAAAATAAAGTTTTCCGTCTGAAAATTCCTAAATATTTGAATTAACAGAAAAACCGTTTTTCCAATATTGCAAATTAAAGAGCTGAAAGTCTTGCCTACCCTTTTCTATTTGTATTTATATTCGTAATACCACGACCAAATAAGAGCAAAGTGAAGTGTTCTCAGCGTCTTAGAAGTTTGTTTGTATTGTCCTTTATAAATGCGCATTCGCTTTTATTTTATATTGCAAAATTCATTTCATTACAATAATGTTTAATTTAAATTTAATTGAATGTCGAAAGATAAACATTTAATTTAATTTAGATTCTTAAAACAGGTATTTTCGCTAAACGACTGACGAGTCGTGTTTAATCTTTTGTTATTTCAGCGATGACATTCTTTGTGTGTGGGTTTTCTACGCCAACCACATTTTAGAATGCGTGGAGCACCTACTCATTCTACATACTGAAAAAATAATATTTTCATGAATAAGCGAGACTTTTCATTTCATATAATGTAGTAATTATTTATCTCTCCACTTAACAATTATTTTGTATGTTACATACGAAACAAAATGTTTCTGCACCCACATCTCTAGCAACAAAACAATTATTAAATGTTTTAGAAATTTCAAGTCAGTATTAATAAATTGCAAAACAATATTTACACAGCAACTAAATAATTTATACATATTAAAAAAATTTTATTCAATGTTAATTTTTTAATGCGAGTATATTTACAGATTCAAATTGAATCTGAAGGAAATCGTCGCTGTATATTTGGATAGAATTCGCAAGTGCTTGTGATAAACCCATTCCAGCTATCTGATTTCCAGTTTCATTTTAGTTGTCATAAAAGAATAAATTAGATGTTAATTTGGGTATGAAAGTGTCGTTAAGAGCCCGGAACCCGTCATTTTTCAGAAGACAATTCCAGTTTGCTAACCATAATCATTAAAACTGGCAAAACATAAATGTCCCAACTTTGTGTCTCCCTCTTTTATCCTCTGTTACTGTGCATGCCCGTAATTTCAGATTCTAAAGACGTTAACCGTTAAAAACGGTAATCCTGCCATGTCTCCTCTGATCTTCTACCTCATTTAATTCGAAGTTTTTTATTGTGTAACAGCAGCCAACCCCACGATTACACATGCTCAGAGCTACTACGTCTCATAAAACCTTTTGTTCGTACGGACAATAATTAAAAACACGATTGTTTACAGTTTATTTTTTAATGACGTACTCTGCTGGAATGTTCGAATTATTTACCGCTGACGATAACGTTTTCATAATTTAACCTAATGACCCGCGAAGGCAGGGAAAGCGAAAACAAAAAGTTCCCTGTGATAGATGATTTTAATTTGCAATTTAATTTATCGAAAGTAAAAAATATATTCGGTTAGCTTTCCGATGACAGTTCCTTTGAGCCAATCCATTACTGATCAAATAAGTTTATGGACGCAATTTATTTAATGGATCTTGATAGTATCAATAACTCTTCTCTTATTGTGGAGAAAAATCAAGCCCAACGCTTCACAACTTGAGCCCTTTCAGATTGGTTCGTGCTTTCATCGTTTTTGACTTCTGCCTCCATTAGAGGCATTTACTGATTATTGTTACCAGATAAATAAATAAATAACAAACTGTCTGCGAAAGGAATCTACGATGTTCGTTTTTTATAAGATCGTCTTTTTACTATAGGTTAACGACATTTTGGCAGTATCTACTTAGTTATTATAATAATTAATGACAATGATAATGATACTAATATCAGCAAATTAAGAATAATACTTCTATTAATTTGTGTAGTTTAATGTTTCGATCGATTAATTCAGTGCAGGATCTAAAAATATACAAATAAAAATACGTAACATCTACAACAGTAGTAATCACGATAGTAATATTTTTGGTCAGTGACCGGTGTTAAAACAATAATAATTATACTAATATTAAAATCGTGTATTAAAATAGAGTATGGAAGCTTGTGAGGCGAGAGAGGGTGGTCACACCTAGAATATTGTTCAAAACATCTTGTCTTTTATTGGAAAATAATAACCTTTGATTTAAAATGTCTTGTGTTTATGTGACAGCGACACTCATGTTTCAAAAAAGAAAAGAAAACTTGGATTCATGGCATCTTGAAAATTAAATTTTGAATCAGAAAGTAAGCGAATAATGTATGTTGGGGTGCCTATAAGAAAGCTAACTAGGTGATTTAAGCTGAATCACCTTGTATACATATAACTCTTTGTCAGTAATTTTTACTTCCATTCTGTTCTTTCAGTTTCACAGCTCGTGCATTACGAAGAATTAGATTTCTTCGTTTCAAAATGTATAGAGGCTGAGTACTGACCACTTTTCAGTGAAAGACAGAATACATTTATCAATTATTGTTAGTTGCCAAAATAAACAAATACGTTTTTAGGATCAACGTAAGTACTCCCGCTTTTCTGTTTCTGATAGACGTCAATAAAAATTTCACGCAAGCGAAATATTACAAAAACAACAACATATTAATTTAAAGAAATGCAATGAATTAATTCAACAATTCAGTAAAATTAACTAGCGTAAGTACTGTTTAAAATGCCTTCTTGCGCAGCATACATTTCGGTGCGATTTAAGCAAGACAACCAGACGTGGGCAAGTGTCTCAAAAGTTATTGAATATAGTCCCTAACGACTCTGTGATAGTGAGGTAATGCCCCGTCCTGCTGAAATCACAGCTCTTGTCGGAGGTTGAGAGGAACATTTTCTAATAACGCCAGCAAATCATTTTCCAAAAATTGTGGATACCTGTGTCCTGTTAAGTACCTAATAGCCAAAAAACCATCCCACACGTTTACGGAATAAACATTTTGAACTTATGCAATGTGGATTATTTTAGGAGTAATAGTAACAGTTATGCAGATTAACAACCCCGTTAACGCAAATGTTGTTTCATCGTTGAATAAAACTAAATAAAAGATTTTTGTCCAATTGTAGCTGATCTTGCATCAAATTACAAAATTGGATTCTTATAGGAAAATCTGCTTCTTTCAGATTTTTAACTATTACCTGGTAAGGGTGGAATTTATTAGCTCTCAAATTTTTTGAAACTGAAGATTGAGATGTTCCCACTTATTGCGCTATAAATATTTGGTCACACGCGGCACATTGTCGGCTTCAATTACGCGAATTTCATTTTTTGTACCAGTAGCGGTGCGTTCTCAATTTCTTGTTTCTTTCAACCAATTTTGTGCTATAGTTTTCTCGAAGTCTCTGAAGATTTTGTTGAATGGATATTGCCTAGCGGGATTTCTTCTTGCGTACAGAGTTGTTGCTGTAATAGCATTCTTTCCGCATTCTCCAAAAATTAAGATCACAACAACCTTTTCATCGTTAGTGTATCTGACTTGAATGTTATCGCTCGCGAAGACTAGAAACTTCTCCAAGTTCGAAAACTGACAACAGAATTATTGCGAAGTATGTTTTTACATTTTATAAAATTAAATTTATAAAAAGAATTTCATATGAGATATGTGTATTTTGTATTGTCCTGAAAACTGGTTAGGATCCCGTTATTATAATATTCAGTCCGTATATATAAAGCACAATTTCATTAGAAAATACAACCGTCATGATTCCAATATTAGCCATACAACTTCATTTTCTAATATCATACATAATGCTAATAAAGGATTTCTAATCAAGCCAGAACCAGAACAATACTACAGTTAACCTGGATAATAATGTACATGATTTATCACTCTCTATTTATATGATTTATAGGTCACATAAGACGCAAGAAATATGTCATTTTTTGAGAAGATAATTATTATCTAAGTTTAAAGTTTAAACTCAAGAGTATTTTGTAAAATGTCATATATTCAAACTGATCTCAAATAGTCATATACATATTTACAAAGAGGACGTTTCAACTTTTCGACGACGAAATATATTTTTTTCTAAGTCATTAAAAGCGTTTTGACCAAAAATTTGAAGCGCTATATGCAATACTTTGCATGTTCTCTACAGATCAAAATTGTAACAAATACATGTATTGAGGGGTGTAAGACATTATGGATTTACTGCTTACATTTCCACTAGGTGCGTCGTAATGCTATCGGAGATATCGCTGGTCTTCCTGTCCGAAGACTTGAACCTTTCCTATAAAGTGAAGTCAGATGAGATAATCGAGTTAACTATATATAGGTCTTACCGCTGTTGCTATTGCTACAGTGGGTGAGGATAGCAATTTGCGAGAAACTGTCACCGAACCTATTTGAAAATATGAAAAGTTCGTAACTTCTCGTGGAGACTGCGTTTTCCATAGAAATTTAGACTTTTTAAGACATAAATATTCTTGTTGGATTAGGCGTTCTTATTTAGGTGTGCGGCGCGTAAGTCCTTGCATTTAATGGGTACTGGTAGATCTAACAAGTGTTCTATTTGCAAAATTTAGTAAATCCAGCAGTTCCTGGTGTTAGGTGGAAAACTTGTTGAGAGTGAGGAGCTGTAGTCATGCCGCTTCTCAGGGCCGAAGGCCTATACCGATAACGTTAACTGAAAACCTTATAACATATTTTGTCTAGTTTGAAGAGTCACACTTTTATTCTAAGCGAATAGCTGGATTTCTGGCTAATAGGCAGTGCAAACCCACCCTCATCCATCTCCGTTACACCGGAACCTACACTTAGATATCCATCTCCAGTAGATAGGTTTCAAACCACGTTCCTGTGAATATGTAAAAAATATGTCCTTACGAAAGAGAAGAATCAAATTAATGAATTAAACAAGAATAAACACAGTAGCATTTTATGCGGCTTATGTAGTGTTTCTGCTAAAAAACGCGAGATCAATGCATGTAAGCAGCCCATTGAAATTGACATTTTGGAGCTACCGCTCTAAGTTAAGATTGGTTTTGAACAAAGATGTCTTTATATTGGCGCTAACCAAGTATCTAGTAAATTGTTTTCATAGCATTAATGCTTTAATTGAAACGTGGATACGTGATGGTATGTCAACAGGTGATCTGTTTAACACAACTAAGTGTTAAGTATGGGGTGATTTTTAAATTTCTCCTCTACTTTCAGCTGCACTACTGACGTACACGCCATGATTAACTACAGCAGAAACTTAAAAAATCACACGGTATATACAAGATGGCGATTTTATTTTAAGTCAACGCAAGAGAGACGGCTGTGTGTCATTGGTTATAGATTGAAACATTAAAGTATACAAATTAAATATAAGTATACGAACTTGACGATGTTATGCGGCACATAAAATTTATTATTTCATAAAATTGTTTATAAATATAAATCTATGTACATATACAGGGTGATTTCGAAATATATGCAATAATTTTAACCACGGTATCATGTATCGTAGTAATATGAAAATATAGAAAAAATTAATTAAAAATCAAATGGGGCAAAGCCCCCATGAAGTACCCTCCATACGAAGCCACTGATCCACCTTTTAAATGGGAATACGTTCGATTAAAAAAGATGTAATCACTTTCAATTTCATTTAAAAGTAAAACCGACTTTTTGCTGCTTATTATTCTTTCATGCATGCATGCATTCATTCATCGTTAAATGTCAGTGCGAAAGATTATTCGTTGTAGAAACAAATGGTGGCCCTGAGAAGGACCAACTTTTGGTAATGCTTCTTGGTAATCGTGATCTACTTTTTATTCTGACGGATGTTTGATTCTTGCCACAACGATTCCATATTGTTTATTAAAACAAAAAAAAAAAAGCAGCTTAGAATGCTACTACCTTTTTGCAAGAAATGTAGAAAATGTTGTCCTTGATTAGCATTACAGGCTTCAGAACGTCGCAACATGGTCGTTGATGGGCAAAAAACCACGGGAGTTCCACGAACTGTAGCGGCTACCACTTCCACTTGTTGTGGAACCTCGTTGATTTCCATTAACTAACTATTTCATCTAACTAATACCGGCCCACAGATTTATGGAAAACCGTTGTTGAAATCGTACTTCTTAACAAACGTGTGACTGTAGAAAAAAGTATTGCGAGTGAATCCGTAAACAGAATGCATTTTAAAAAGTTAGGGCGTTCACGACACTGCTGTAACAACCATTTGCAGTAAATTAGACAACGTGGACAATCAGCGGGCTCCAAACCTTGCAGTTTTTGAACATGCTATTGGTGTGGATGTGGGCTTGTTCTTTTAAAGTACGATGCACACAAACTGTGAAACTCCAACTTCAGCTGCAAGTCGGCGAGTGCTGATGTCGAGCTCTTCTTCGACGTGTTCCAAAATTTATTCTTCACCTTGCAGTATTCTTTCTGTTCAATCACGGCCACGATCGTGAGTTTGACATTGAAAGTACCATGATCTCGAAGATGCTGTACCACTGATTCAAATGTTCGCGCACACGGAATCTCGCGATTTGGAAAGCTCACATATCAGCGCCGGCATCAAAGTATGCATTTGTGATAAAAGAAAGTAAAATTTCATTGACTCGTAGGAGAGAACTAATTAATTAATTAAGCACACTCGGCCTTTTCCCAAAAAATATCGATAATAACAGGAACACTATAAGAAATAAAAAAAACCCATGCCACATTCGGACGTGCGATATTTTCACATTGCATGTGCGAAAGCTAACACGTTACGCGATAAACTAAAGTAACCGTGTACCAACACTGCTTATTCTTATTACACTAGCAGAGAAGGTTGCTGTACAATTTCAATTTTTTGCGGAAATATGAATATCAGGGGGAAAACCTGAAGTCAAATTTATAAAGAACAATTACAGGAGCTACTGTGTCATTCTATACAATTTAAGTATTACTTAGTACGAACAATTTTGGGGGGATGTCATCACCATGATTAGGTAAATTTTGGTTAGTGTTTTACCAGCTACACGATATTCCTAACATACATATAAAAGCGGTGGTTTAGGAGACTATCTGTCAAATAAAAATCTGGACAGACGGTAGACAGACAGACCGATAGAGAGGCGGGAGATTTTTTTTTTTCGTACTCTAGAAGTCAAGAAACGTCGAGAAAACATAAAATAATCAGTCGTGGACTCGATTACAATACTTCTTCAGCTACCGCTCCGGAAGTAAAATAAAAACTGGTTCCAATCCATCTTTTTTTATCACATTATATACACTGTATATATACTTATGGGATAAATGCAGTAATTGCAAAACTAATGGTATTTATTGAAAACACGAAACGCGAAAACAGCTCAAGTTCTATTTCTATATTATGTTTCTTCACCTCTTCAAGACATCATCCACTTTTCACCTGTGCCGTCACCGTCATACTCATTTTGTTTTAATGAAATATTCTATTTTGTGGTTTATTTTTGGAGTAGTACTCTTAAGGACCTTTAAAACAAATATTACATGATATCTTCAACAGTTTTTGAAATACACATTTTATATAACCAAAGAATATTGTACATAAACATCACATGAACACGTAATTTTTTTTAATAAAAACAAAATTGAAAATTAGTGGATTTTTTTTTATCAAGAAACAATTGGCAACTTTTGGAATGTTTCTAACTATTTTTTAAATTATGTAAATCATTAGATTGGAGCATAAATATATACATATAACAATCTCAAAAACTGTGGCTTTTTTCAAAAAGGTTTTAAGGACACAATCCACCAGTAACATAAAAAATACTGCAGTGTGTTAAAAAAATGCATATGAAGTCATAGCTCTAAAAAAAAGCAATTATAAAATACAAATTGACCTGTTTCAGCGTTTTCGACAAATGCGATGAAGTCATAGCTCTAAAAAAAAGCAATTAAAATACAAATTGACCTGTTTCAGCGTTTTCGACAAATGCGATTAGGTTTGAAATTACTAAATCTATTTCATAAGTAGTTTCCATTGTTGTATGTAGATTAAATCTCACAACTTACATCCTGGTCACAATTTTATGAATATTTGTTAATTAAAATAATGTATATACATTTGTCTCTAAGTGATACCAGAAAATGTAAACCAAAAATGTAAATCCTGATTGTAACTATCTTAAGTGGTCAAAATAATTAATTGCCTGTTTTTGTTTCAGAACCCATTACAGAGATCCTGGGAGGTCCCGACTTGTTTATAAACATGGGCTCAACTATAAACTTAACTTGTTTGGTACGTTTCGCCCCGGAGCCCCCACCCAGCATGTTATGGGCTCACAATGCTCAAGTTATCAACTTTGACTCTCCCAGGGGTGGCATTAGCCTTGTCACTGAAAAGGGCCAAGTCACGACAAGCCGACTCCTCATTCAGAAGGCCGTACAAAGTGATTCAGGACTATATACGTGTACGCCGTCCAACGCCAATGCCGCTAGTGTTAGAGTACATATCCTTAATGGTAATGAATTTTTCATTAATTAATTACCATGCAGAACCCTCATTATCGGCACATTTCGTGCTAATTTATTCGCATCGAACATGTTCACGCTGAAATTATCGTTGCATGTCTGAAATTCATGAGGAGTGATGGCTGAAACACAGGATAATCCTCTTGAGATTCGGACACGAGAGCAAATTTATGATGAGAAGGGTGAAATTATTAATATCATTGTTCCACAAATTGCTCCTGATATGGGTCTTTCATTTCGATAATTGGGTGATACTGTTTGGTATTGTCTCCTGTCAGTGGACTGTGAAACATTACACCGTTAGTCTCCGTATTAACGTCGACATCATTTATCTTAAGTTAACGTCGGTTTAAAAAGCACATTATTTTCAATTACGGAACGAATGGAATGTTTGGGCCGAGTCAAAAATGCTTTTATCCATATTTAATTCGGTTTAATTAGCTTTTCCTGCTATTTTTTATCATGTGGAATTTTTATGGTAATTTTTGAAATGGGGTTAAGAATGCCAACGAATTCCGTATTTCACCAGCTATTTTTTATTTTTTTAACACAAAAAATTATACAGGATTATTAAAAAAATACCTTAAATGTTCGCGAAACAAAATTTGTTACAACTCTAAGTTAAGGTTCATGAACATGATCAGCATTAACTCTCTTGAAGACGTTCGTATTAAAAGAAGTGGGGAAATTCTTAATCACATAATTTTTATTTTATCTTACCTACGACATGCAATAAGTTTTATTTTCAAATGTAATATAATTGAAACTTATAGGACGTTTTTACCGGTGTTTACAGTGTAGGGGGTATAAATAGAATACTGTTACGTTTGATCGGTAATTAAAATCGACGTGGGTAAAACAATTTATTCCTTAGTAATACATACCTATTACGACTAACTATACAGCAAAAATATAACAGCGAATAATTCTGACTCAGCTTAGCTCATACTTATTTATCGACTCCCCTGGATTAGACTAGACTAGACTGTTCCCGACAGTGATCCCTATTTAAGCAGCTGTACGCTTCTTCTGGAAAGATCCCGCCACTTCCGGTGGACCGTTTCCAGACTCTTCTTTATTCAAGTGCCACCGTCACCGATGATGAGTCACCGCAGACCTACTCACACGCACTAGAAAACCCACAGGCGTCATAGCGGAGTGTTAGGTACTTCGTAACAATAGGTTTATTTGAAAATCACCGTCGCTCTGAACCATAGTAACCATGATAAATCAATGCAAGGCATTTTTTTAATGAAGCAAGGAGACAGAAAATAATGATCGCTTCAAAAGAATATTAAATATTTGAAAATAAAATATTGTGTTTCATGTAAGTGTCTTTATGTGACTCATATGGACTTAATTCGTTTCGCTATCGTACGACATTTAATTGTCTCTACTCCGTCACATAAAGTATCACATAAACTTACATAATAATTTTTTGAAAACTGGTGGTGGGCCGCAAGTGGACTGATGGCTATATTAAGACTAAATAAAAAATGTTCTAATGTTGTTTAGATAGGACTTTACTCGCATCTAAAATACCATTAAATGAATCCATTTTTTTAGATAAATGATAAAATTTGATTCTGTGAATTTTATTTTCTTTATAACCCATATAAGTTAAATTAATTAGTGTATATCATTCAACTACAGATAAATGAGCCTGCTATGTAACTGTTTCTATTCAGTTTTTCTTAATATAAATTTGTAATGAAGAATTCAAGTTTTTATTAGGGAACAAATATTCAGTATGGATAATATTCAATAAAATATGCTATTCTCAGAATTTCAGGAACACCGTACCTTATCTACCACAAGTGTAAATGTAGATAAATGTTATCAGGTTTTTTAAGGATACAAATTAATATTTAATCTTAAAGCGCATGCTAGATTCCAAAGCTATCGAATTTGTAGTAGTTAAATTGTAAAATGTGCTGTATAATTGTTTTTTCAAAAATTTAGAAGTGTAAAGTAAAAAATAAGGACAAATTAATAAACTACAATACAAGAAGTATGTTAAATATTTTACAGGAGTAAAATTTATAAAGAGTTTACTCATCTAAATATTGGGATGATCTGATCAAATTGTTAATAGGGATAATCACACAAATTTTGGTTAGCTTTTTGCCATTTACATGATATTCCCAAAATACACTTACATTTCAGTTCAGTATTTTGGGGTTTACCTAGGTATATCATAAAATTATCAAGAGGCAATTAACAAGAAAACTGAGACGGAGACCTACTTTTTCATACTCTCGAAGGTATGAAACCTCGAAAAAATATGAAATTAACCATTTGTCAAATGCACCATAATAATAAATAAATAAATAAATAAATAAATACGTTTATTGTCCAACAGATCTCTCCAATTACAGGACAACTATATCTAAATTAAATAAGTAAAATAAGTAAAATTAAATGAAATTAAATTAAATTAAATTAGATTAAATTCGATTAAATGAACATTTATGTAACTATATACATATATATTGCATGCAAGTTATCTAATCTGAAAACAAGCTCTAAATTACTGACAATTACTAACAGTTTTTTCATCAATTAATTAAGTAATTATAATTTATAAAACCCCTTTAAATATTGTAGTACATTTTTTAGTTATAGAGCCTAACTTTTCAACATATATATCACACTGTTCACAAATCGCATTACAATTTTTACAGGCAATATATATCGGTGATTTCAACATTAAATTAGTTCGACATCGGGGTAATTGAAAATAGATTGAAAAACGAGAATTTTGCCGAGGAACAATAAAACTTATGTGGTTCAAAGTTGTCATATCATCAATTACGCCATGAATTAATTTATGAATAAATGCTATTGATTGCATAATTCTTCGTTGCCTTAAAGATTGTATATCAAATTGTATTAATAATTGGTTTTGATCAATATGATGCACGGGATATTGAGAGTAAATTTGATAATGTAAAAATTTTAGGAATCGTCTCTGTACATTTTCCAACAATGTAGATTGATAAGCATAATATGGAAAAAATATTAGTGAACAATATTCCAGTTTCGACCGTACTAATACAGTATACAGGGTGTTCATTTTATCTGTTCACACCTGAATATTTCTGCATAGGCAACCCATTACGTTTCATAAACAGCTTTGATAAATTTTTATTTTTAAATATTAATGAACGCATAGATAGCAATTATCAGAACCAAAATTATGACAAATTGTTTCTGTCAGGCAAATATTTTTAATTTTCGTTTGCTTTAAAATATTTTCGAATTCTGAAAAAACAGACATGCTATTAAAATTGGGAAAGTGTGACAAAAATTTTGATGCTGTTGTTCGTCTCTACGCCGGGCAATATACCAATAGCAGAACTCCTTCAAATCAAGCGTTTAGAAAACTTGAAAAAAATTTACGAGAATTTGGACAATTCAAAAAAAAATAAAGAAATCGAAATGTAACAACACCGGATAATGAAGCTGCTTTAATTGAAATTGTAGCAGAGAATCCCCACGTGAATCAAAGACAGTTTGCAAGACAAATGGAGATTAGTTTGGGTTCGGTTTTCAACATCTTAAAGGTTCATCATTTCATCATTTTTCAACATTTAACGCGATTTTATCCGACGGTTAGTGTTTTACGAATTCGTGAGGGCTCAATTACGAGACAATCAAGATTTTTTATTTAACGTTTTGTTCACGGATGAAGCCACATTTACCAACAACGGGTGTGTAAACAGACACAACTCACATTACTATGCCCAGCAAAACCTCATTAATATCAGGAAAAGCAGTGCCAAGAAGTTTTCAAAGTTCAAGCTTGGTGTGGGATTGTTGGTATACTATCCTCAAACATATTTGGCGTTTATGACTTCACACCAATTTGACTCCCATTATAATTCAATAGGCCGTCACAACCGGATGTCTTAAACCCGCTCACCGATACCTACCTGAAAAGACCTTTTCGACGTGCCAGGGACGGTCGAGACGCGAAGGACCGGACTCAGAGTAATTTTGTTTGTTAAAATTTTCAAATTTCAAAATTTCCTAACAGAACATGATTTATACTTTGAAGAAAATTACACAAAGACACAATTATTAGAAGTGTTACACACTCGAAAATTTGAGAAACAATATAAAATAGATGCTATGGCGCGAGATCGTGGATTTAGGGTGATTAGACTTCCGCCGTACCATTGTATATTTAACCCCATCGAACTAATCTGGTCGCAAATGAAAAATAATATAAGAAGGAATAATACGGCACCAAAATTTAGTAGTGCAACAATTGACAATAATTAGGGAAGAAGCTTCCAAAATAACTGCCGAAATGTGGGCCAATTGTGTACGACATTCCGCAAAAGAAGAAGACCAGTACAGGGCACGGTTGATAACACCGTTAATTATTAATTTAGAAGAGTCGAGTGATGATGACAGTGACTATTTCGATCAATAAATAAGCAGTAGTAGTTAATAAGTAAATAGTTGTGCTGTAATAAAAAATGATTGAGTACAAAGTTACTTTGTTTTTACTTAAAATAAAAAACTCGAAAGGCGCAGTTGTCGGTAAATGCAAAACTCAGTCCTGCCCTGTGCTTTTACCAGAAAAGGTCTTTTCAGGTAGGTATCGGTGAGCGGGTTTAAGACATCCGGTTGTGACGGCCTATTGAATTATAATGGGAGTCAAATTGGTGTGAAGTCATAAACGCCAAATATGTTTGAGGATAGTATAACCATGTCATTGGTCCACATTTTTTTGAAGGAAATTTAAACGGACCTATGTATCAAAATTTTTTAAAGAATATTTTACCTGAACTGCTGGAAAACGTAGAACTAGACATACGAAGAATATTTTGGTTTCAAAATGATAGCGCTCCCGCTCATTGGCAAAGAGACGTTAGGAACTATTTACACAGAGCGTTTGGATGATCAAAATTTATTGCTAGAGACGCTTACGCTTGGCCTGCACGGAGCCTTGATCTAACGCCATTAGATTTTTTTCTTTGGGGGAAGGTGAAAAATGACATTTATATGTAGTGTACCAATCGAAAATGAAAACTACTTACGTAAAAGGATAATAGCGTCATGCAAATCTATAAGTCCCGACATGTTAGACAAGAGTTCGTAGAAATTTTGAACGTAGGATAGGACTTTGTGAACAAAGTGGAGGCAGCCATTTTGAACATTTATCATAAATTCGTTTTTGTTGTAATCTGATCCATTAATAAATTGAGTATTCATTTTTTCAATTTTGTCATTATTTGGCATTGACATCATTGTCATTTTTTTCTGTGATTCCTATGACTGCTTATTAAAAAAATTTAAATTGGACGAAGTCGTCTCTGGGGTGTTTAATATGTTGCGTATGCAAAAATTGTCTGGCGTGAACAGATAAAAGTTTTTAGTATTGACACTGGGATCTTTTCTTTTCTTTTTTTGTTCTCTATAACATTAGGCATTTAGACATCGGGAACAACTAACAATGTAAAATAAGATATACAACAAGGTGATTACTGAAAAATACTAACACAATTTCACGCAACGTCAGTAGAAAGGGAAATACTGAAATATTCCTTTGTCACGCACATTATTGTAGTTCGAATATTAAGTGGTTATTTTATAGACTTAATAATAAATATCAGCTAGTCAAATGGACTGCTTCATTTTCTCGGTCTGTCTTAAATGAACATGAATTCGTAAGCCATAAGCCATAAGGAAGGTTTTACTGAATGTCATTTTGTAATCTATCGTTCAAAAGTTTTTGTTCTAACAATTTTTTATAGATCTAAGCACTCCTTTGGGAAATCCATCAAGTTAAAAGAGGTAATGTGATTAACTACATTATATTATTATTACTACAAAACTACAAAACAGAGTCGTACCTCGTGGCAAAAGCAAACGATAGTGTGACTGTGACGCATATCCCACATAAAATACCAAATATTAGGGATTTCAGATCGATGGAAATGATTAACAGTATTTCTTTTGTCATTCAGATGCATTCTTGTAATCACTAAAACTTAAAGTTTAGGAAAAATTGCGCAATTTCTTAATGCATCAGTAATCGAACGAGTAATCAAATTTTAGAAGCGTCAAGTAAATATCTGTTTTTACATGGCTGCCTACAATATTACCGACAAAAATGTCCAAATATATTAAGAAATATCCTTTAATTTAAAGCATAACCTTTAATAAAATCGACAAAAGATGACCATAATTACATCCAATAAAAATTTTAACTCTGAATTTTTGCTCAAACAGAAGTTAACCTGGGGTGTAAAATTTAATTAACACGGGAATCTCTATGGCCACTTTTAAACAAGGTGCACTGTATAATACCGTCCTTGCCGACGCGACGGTTCCGCCATAATCAGCATCACCTGTGCGAGAATTTTAAAATTTCAAAGTAGGCGGTGAAAAAGTTTGCAATTAAAATGTGAACAAAAACGTTCTTTAGACTTATAAACTATTCTTCAAGATCAACAGTACTTTTGTTATTATTTTCAAATCCGGGTGGGATCAGACTTCTCAGTTTTGTAAAATTCGTAATTTGGATACAGATCTATATCCGGATTCTTCGTTCTTCTGAATTCAAATCTACATCTGAATAATTAATTAATTAGTGTGTCCGATTGCTGATGGCTACCGGGATCTAAAACATTTACTTTTACGGACCATTTTAAAATTTAAAAATCCTGATCTAAAATTAACAAGTTAATAATTCACGAGATAAGATACAAGCCTCGTTCAGCTAGTACACTTGTTGCTGGTACAGTAAAAAAAAATGGTCAAAAGTTATTTCGACAGAACTTCCCTGCCTTTGAGTACAACTCCTTTCGAAAATCATTTGATTTTGTGAATTTTATTCGCTTACGCTTGGGAAGTATTGTAATAATAATTAATATGTAAACTTAATTCATATTTTAACCCAAAAGTACAAAATATGTGCGCACTTGATATTTGGGATTGTGTTAACACCATCAAAGATAACAACATTAGTGTGGAATAAATAATTTCATAGCAGAACATAACGATAACGACAACTGATAGATCAGACGAATTTAAACTAAAAGTCATTTGACATTTTAACAATGACGATGGGACGATGTGTTCATATGTAAAACTAATTATTGAAGAGGTATTTAAACATTGTACATTAATGTACCGAAATGAAACTTTCCAAAAGCTGATGGCTATAGAACCCTTCCGAACGTCAGAGCGTATTTTTCAATAAAGGTATAATGATTTTTTGGCGTGATATTGTTAGCTTACTGAAGGAACTGAATCAATAAATTTTAATTTACCTCCAGCAATCTGTAACTCACTTTTAGTTTTATATTCGTTGACCATTTGTTACGAACACTTTCAAGCAACTCACATTTATTAATTTTTTTCTTGTCCTTATTGGACTGGTAAACATTTCACTTTTACATTGCCAAAATATCAAACTTTTCCAGAAACGACTATGACGATTTTAGTAGTCTATGAATAAGCTAAGTGTATTTGTTAACGCAAGTAATATTTGCATATATAGGTATGTACACACTTTAAATTTTATTTAAGAAAGTTTTAAAATACTAAATTACTTTTGAAAAATAAGTTTTTATCACAAAATGAGAAATCAAACTAGAAATTCTGAAAATACTGTATTATTATTTTAAATAAAATATTAACAAATAATGCCATAAGAGTTTTGTTATTTTTTTCTACGTCAGTCTGTTTATAAATATATAAGACTACATGAAAATGTAAATAAATATTAAAAACAAATCTATTCATAGTAATGCGATTAACCATTGGATTTCTAGTGAATATAAGAAAACATACGTTTATAATTAAAAAATTCACCACAATAAAACGAGTATAGCTTTTTCGAAAAATGATAAAATTTGATTATGCATTTTTTTATGAGAACCCTTATAAATAAGTTAAAATAAAGATATGTTAAAGTAAATGTTAAGAAGCGTGCTGCACGTACATTTCGAGTGAGTTTCCGCTTAACATTTTGTGATGACGTCATCAACATTTTTGCAAGGACATGTATATCAACTTGTATTGATGCACTGCAATACAGTATTGTATTCCCAAACTTTTCTGAGAAAATGGAGTGAGCTTCTTCTGATTTAAAATCAATAAAATAAATTGACTCATTCATTAATTTTTTGGGCCACCTGTATAAGCAAATCTAAAAAATATGAAGGCAGTGATAAATCACAAGTATAGACTCATCACATTTTACAAATTTTGGATGGGATTTATTCGGCAACATTTTAAGATGACGTCATCGATTTTTTGAGGAGGATAAACAGATACATTTTCATTAAAAATTTACCATGCTTACGATGAATTTCAAACATCTGCAAAATTTCAAAGCATTCGGTTGTGCAGTTCCTGATTTAATCAATAAAATAACTTCAATCTTTCATTAATTTTTTGAGTCGCCCTGTACATATAAGTAACTAAAAACTATGAGTGCGTTGACAAACTACAAGTATACGGTCATAATATTTTGCATATTTCAGAGAGGATTTATTCGGAAAAATTTTGAGAGCACCAATTTTTTTTAGACGGGATAAACGAATAAATTTTGTTTAACGATTTACCATGATTACAATAACCTTAAAATAATTACAACATTTCAGATCATTCGGTTTTGCAGTTTCAAAGTTAAATTACAAAATAGCTATTATTATGCAGTTTTGAATTTTTTCCGAAAAATTGTGGATGACTAGAGTGAAAATTCGACACGTATTCACATACCACAAGAGCTGCAGGAGTATTTTATTTTATAAAATTTAAAAAACTTACTATTATAAACTTTGGAGGTGACTTCAATATACATACAGAATTTCAAAAAAATTAAATAATTAAAAAAAAAGAGAACTAGAGAAATTCATGTCCTGTTAGTGTTCCTTTAAAATACAATTAAGTTTTGAATTCTTGTATGAATTTTGTAATAGTTCTCAAACGCTATTGTGCTTCGAACATCCATACCCACCAGATATATTATCTATTAACCACCAGTAATTCAGGATACGTGAGCGCCAAAGGTGAATGTACACATTGAGGAAATTAGACTACAAATAATTCGATACGCAGTTATTGTTTGTAGTTGGTAAACATTAGATGGACAAGCGTTTTTTTCTCTGACTTCATTGTATATTTTACACTTTCGTATGAAGAAAAAGTTAAACACATGCCAATATTGTCGTTACCTAAAAGGCTGAAACAATCACTTCATTTCCACCACTTCTGTGCTCTCCAAATGACCCGAAAAATGTAAATTTACTTTCCTTATGTACATTTTGATGTCATGCAAAATAACAACTTTGTTAACCCTAACTCAACTTTTGGATGGCGGTTTCGTCAATATTTGAATGGGCAGACATACAGCTGACAAAGTGACGGCCAGTTTACATATTTATTGTTACTGCTTGTTCACCAAGCTTGAAGGGCTTCATTTTCATAATCTCGTATACCAAATTTACTGTATCAAACATAGACTACAAAGGGTTTAAACTGATTCGATAAAGTTGCGAAGCGCAACATATGAAATTTTTATTCAAAATAAAGGACAAACTGTACAAAAGTCAGAGCCACTGTGCTAGTTTGGAATGAGTTTTAGTCATTTTAAAGCTACGCCAACGGTCTGGTCGGAAATTATTTTATAAATGTGCAGTGCTAGTGTCGTATGTCTTTCCAAGCTCTAATTAACTGTGACAGATGTACATTTTTTAGCATGCTTCTGGATTTTTGCCTCTGGAAATCACAGCTGTGTCGGCTTTGTTGATGAAATTAGTGTTACAAATAGAATTTTGCGTTGAAATGTGTGCTAGTTTTGACAAAATGTACGTTAAATAGTAAATTGCATTTACAGCTTCAGTCATGAGTTACATTTAATAAAAAGATATTTTATTAACTGTCGCCATCTGTATGGCTTTAATTCGGTCCAACAATTTCAGTAGCTCATAAAAAGATAACAATAAAAGTAGAAATAACGGAAGCGGGATGACGATAGCCATAAAACAAATTTTCCAGTGAAATTATTAATTAAATTCCCATTATTTATTTGTTATAGGTTCATACTGATGAAGGCATTTTCTAAAAAAGAAAAATATCTTGAAACGCTTCGTTTCACGGTCAAATATTTATAAAAAAAGTCAAGTGTTAAACCTCAAACTATAAGATGTGCATTTCAAGTAATTAGAGAGGATCTTAAAGAGATAATAATTCCTTGGCTGGCCATCTTGTGATTTAATAGTTTGGAACCCTTGTAGTCTTACTAGGATAATTGCTTTTTAAGGAACTATAAATTCACAGTATTTACCGCACAAGGGTTTATAGTACCACAACGGTGTTAAGTAAATTGTGGTCTTTAAACCATATGCGGAAGAGAAACATTTCCCTAACTCTGCATGTAAATTCTGGAAACATGATTTTTGGTTCACTTGCTCGCCCATTTCCGTGCAAAAGCCATTATCCAGGATGATACACACAGAGAGAGATATGTTATACATTAATACTGAATGAAAAATGTATGTGGAACTTGTCTGAAAAATAACAGACTGCCATGTTTTTAATGCTGCGATAAACGAATAAGCTGCAAATTTTACGAAATTCTTGCGTAAAATCGTGTGGGAAAATGCACATAGCCAGTAAACGAAATTTTCATTTTTATTTATTAGGTACTTATTCGCTGGATGCATGCATGCCTGCATGGATTCATATTAGGGTTTTCTGAGACAAATTTTCATTTTTACTAGTCGAGCATAAGCCATAGACGAATTGTAATAGGTTCTATTCAGCGAATGGCTACTTTCATATTTTATCGACGTTTCATGATCCCTAGAGTATGAAAAAATAGGTCTCCAGTTTCCGTCTGTCGGTCTTCTCTGTCAATATTATTCCATAAATAATCCCCGAAATTATTGTACTGATTCTTCTGAAATTTTATCTGTATGTTAGGAAGATCGTGTAAATGACAAAACACAATAAAATTTGTTTGATCATCACTACCGACAACTTGGCATAGTAAATTCATGCTATTTAAATTTTATTGAAGAACATCTCCTGCACTTGCAGTTTATTATTAAAATATTTATTGTTTTATCCCTCCTAATAATAAAGCTATTCTTTAGATACGTAACAATGTCAAATGGATTGCGGCACTGTCGGAAAGCGTGCGCTTTGCGCTGGTTCGATCCCCGGGGCATTTCCAGAATTTTTTATTGATCAAATCTGGAATTGTTCACCAGATTTTCCCGAAAATTTGGGAATACAGTACTGTTATTACTAATTACACTGCCACATCTCTTTAAAATATCATCACAAAATTTTGTTATGAAAAAAGTTAATTGAAACGTACGCACATGCTTTTATATCTGTATTTTAACAGTCCACACATATCTTGATTTTAACTTATAGGGGTTACTATAAAAAAAAATTGGTCGGCATAACTTCCCTCTCTTCTGAAGTACAGTGAAACATGTCCAGCATTTTCGAATGGGCCCACCCTGAATGGCGCCCGTCATCGTTTCTCTGTCATACTGAACTTTTTTACCTGCGATGGGTACCTGTACTTATTTAGATTAGTGCCTAATAGATTCATCCGCATACATGCTAGCGTGTTGACCAGTTCACTTAAATTTATGTTTCCGCGTGTTATTGTTTGCGATAAAAAAAAAAAAATTAATCCACTCCCTTCTGAAGTGTGCATGTTACGCTACTGACTGCAGTCCGTTGGCAGATTCTGATGACTCACCATGTTGAACTTGAAATAATCCATCTCTAACAACCCTTGTCCTTCAGCACTAGGTAATAGCAATCTGACGCTCAAGTGTTTATTTATGTTTATCCATCGGAAGAACGTCTCGTAGAAATTAGTTTGATTTGAATGACTTTGTTTTCTCAAAACACAGGACTACAATTATTAATTAAACCACAACCGAACAAAATGTTCTGATTATTAGCTACAATTCTTATTTTTTCATTACTATATAAAGACGTGCGGGTGACTCGTTCTTAATTTGACCAATAAAAAATTTTTAACGACGTCATCAACATGGATAATACTAGTCACAGCACAAAAGAAAAATAGTTACAGCGTAATACCAATGCAAGAAAAAACAAGAACACGTATATCAACTTGGATTGGTGCAGTGTAATACTAAAAATAACAGTATTGTATTCCCAAAATTTTCAGAGAAAATGGAGTGAGCCGTTCCTGAATTAATTTAAAATTTGAATGCACGCATTTATTTTCACAAAAAAGTTAAGCGCATTAATTAAAATAAATATTAAATAATTTCTTTATAATACCTGATATGTAATCTTAACTTTCAAGTGTGTTAACTCGGAAATCTTTACAGATTAACGACTTCAAAAATATGACCGTGTATGCACTAACACATTAAAGTTCCAGCCTGATACGACGCCCATAATGGCGAGTAGTTATTTTTTTGCTTTGATGGTAAACACCCTATACGAGAGAAGACATAAATTTCCCTAATGTACTACTTTTAAATAGTCGTATTAAGATCGTTAGACACTCTAATTAAATATTTTTCTTTATGACTTTTCATTAATGAATACGTTTAGTTAATTTGTCAAGACATCATTCGAGAGACAAACTGTGTGAACTAAAATTCTGCACCAATTTTCTCATTTATGTTATTTTGATCTTAATTTCCGCAATTTTTATTGATATTCTCTGATATCCCGTTGATGGTGGTATTGATTTCAACTAATTTTTCATTGGTATTCCGGTTTTCCTTTCATAATCTTCGACATTGGTATTCATTGCTTTCGGTTTCTCTGTTTTCCTCTTTTGCCCCAACGGCCATGACTGTAATTGTCGTGCTGGGTATATTTACAACATTCATTCAACAATAAGTAACCTCTTACAGAACATACATTTACGTGGAAGATTCAGTTCATGTATGATTTATAGAAGTTAATTTAACCATGCAATATTTTTATTAAATGATGCATGGTGAATTTTAGTATATTTTTAGGGTGTAGTGTCAATGGAAAATAAATTGGTCGAAGGTTATTTCGACAGAACTTCCCTCACACCTGAAGTACAATAAAACATATTCAGCTTTTTCGGACAATTACAAAATTTGATTTTCTGCTTTTTTATGAGAATTTCTATAAATTAAAAAAAGATATGTACGTATAATATTAAAGAAAATTTAAAGAAGCATGCTACGCGTATGTTTCAAAGGAGTTTTTTCTTTACAAAATTTTGTGATGACCTCATCAACATTTTTCCAAGGAACTTGTATCAATTTCTATAGGTGTAGTGTAATGCTAATAATAACGGTATTGTATTCTCAAATTTTCGAGATGATGAGTGAGCCGTTCCTGATTTAATCAATAAAATAAATTCACATGTTCAATAGTTTTTTGAGTCACACTCTATAAGCATTTCTAGAAAATATGAATGTAAGTTAAATCACAATTTTTCACATTTTCAATAGGATGTATGCAGCAAAAACTTTGAGGTGACTTCATTCATTTTTTGGAGGGCATAAACAGATACATTTCTGATACAAATTTACCATACATACACACATACGATATATTAAGGTCTGCAATATTTCAAAACATTCGGTTTTGCAGTTTCTGATTTGAGTTACCCTGTAGAAGCAATTTTAAAAAATAAAAATCTAATGTACCGTCGCAAGTATATAGACTCATATTTTGAGAGGATAAGTAAAGATATTTTGGTTAAAAATTTACCATGTCTATGACAACTTTAAAACGCCTGAAAGATTTCCAAGGATTCGGTTTTGCGAATTCAAAATTAAATTGGAAAATGTTGTTAAACAATTTGATTTTTTTCCCCAAAAATGTGGATGTTTATGAGTATATTATTCTATACAATTTAAAACCCATTTATTGTGTACAGTTTTTTAGGCTGATGTCATCACATTATTGGTGAGGATGATGAGACAAACTTTGGTTAGGGTTTTACCATCTACATGATATTCGTAATACACGTATAAAATTTTACAATATTCGGTTCGTTAGTTTCAAAGATTATTTGTCTATCAAAAATCTACCCAGACGGCGGACGGACAGACAGACAGACAGATGGAAACTTCAGACCTATTTTTTCGTAGGGGGTCTAGGTACATCGACAAAATATCAAATTAACTAGTCTCCCGATGGACTCGATTGCAATACTTTCTTACGCTCGGGAAGTTAAAAAGAAACATGCAAATCGATAACTTTCATTTAGAGTAATTTCTTTTAAACTGCTTTTTGGTGTTAGACTGTGGAAAAACAATGATGTTAATCTAAATTTCCTTTTGTTTCTTCTATATTTTTGGTTCTTGATCGGTCACCACGTATTACTGAATGTATTCATTATTTTAGAAAACAATTTTCCCATTTAGATTTAATAAAATGGAAAACGAATTTTGTAGCTAATGATTAAGTTATACCTAATTTTTATCTGAATACCATCATAAAAATGTTCTGAGCAAATGGAGGTAGCACTGACTACTAGGTATTTTTGTTCCAGGAGAACACCCAGCAGCGATGCATCACGGGCGCGGTGCTCTGCAAAGATTATCCCATGCGACCATCCTCCTCAGTTTGGTGGCCTGCCTAGTATTGCGCCACCCCACGTAGCGGCAATTTTAGGTGATACTTCCACAAATAACAGACTGATATGTGAATAATCAGTTTAAAATATCTCTCCGTATAACGCTGCCGGCCATAGTGATGGACATGCTGCGTGTCAGTGATATTGATGAACTGCATTAATATTAGTAATTACATTCGTACCTCTGACTATAATCGCATGAATCTCACGACGTGATCATTTCGTTAATGATTAAAACGTCAAAACTGATCACATGATGTAGTGGCCCCATTGTCGTTATTTACAATTAGGCACTTTGTAAATTGCATGTGAAGACAGACGGGTTCGAATCCGCGTTTACTGAAAATTGTTATGTATGAAATTTTTATATCCGCGATGGTCAGTTCTGCCGACTAGTAAATGCACTTGTCCTATGTCTGTAAATTAGTTAGATACGACCATTCGATTAACTTAAAACCAGTGCTCATTTATGACGTATAACTTTAACTGAGAGGATCAAACGATAAAATGATCGTTGTTTACTTTCGTACCACACTATAAATTTTTCTGGTTTCAGTCTGAGGTTCATGCTATACAGTCACTAATTCTAAAATTCCACATATAAAACGCTCTGACATTTTGTATAATTTGTTACGTCAGAGTTTTGTACATATCATAAAGAAAAGCAACGATTTTCTCTCTTGTACATACAAAATTTTGATATAGATAAGGTCGTTTCAATTTTGTACATAAACTGTCATCGATAAATGAAAATAAGCTATGACATTTTCATTAACTGCCATAAGTAAGATGTAATTGTGTTTCCCGTCAAGTTGTTGGTTCTGTCAACGTCTTAGCCTAACCCTTTTAAGCTCCAATAATAATTGAATTACGTCAGCATTGCAGGGGTTCACATGAAGATCTCTGTGAACAATCTAACCAACCTTGGCAGTTTCTCAGCTTCTCCAACGTATTGAATAATGGCTTCAAATGTTTGCAGAACTGGGCAATCGCAGATACACCCTTTTATTACAAAATAATGCAAACACACCGTTAGCTTAGTCAGTTTAGACATTTTGCTACGAATTAACAATCCAACTGAAAGAGAACACGTCTCGTCGCAATAATAAAAACGGATCCATTCGAGTTGAGTTGCCATTCAATTAACTTATTGTCTTCCATCAGGCGAAAAAATGCGCATATATTCTGACTTCACTGTTTTCACAGGCTCAGGCAATTTATAAATCAAATCATTTTCTTGAAGGCGCAATTTATAAAGATCATTAGGAGAGAGAAATCTAGGCGCAGCGATTCGTCGATCATCAAACATGAATGTTTGCTAACATCGAGTTATGATAAATTGATCTTGGGTTTAATTATGCAGGGGAAGGCCGAGATATAGTAAAGTAAACATAATTCCATCTCCTCGAGTTTTTAAAGAAACAGAAAACGGTCATCCTTCAAGAATAATAGCTGCAGAATTGGAAGATGCAGTTGTTTTTGCCTGATATGGCTTTTTCATAAGACATTTGTGATTGATGTTATGAATTCCGATGCGAATATGATAGACTTTTATTTTTGAATGGACCGAATTGGAAACTGAACAGTTTCCGTTTGCCGTTTATTGCGATAAACCCTTCGACATATTGGAATCATTTATTTATTTTCAACAAATGTTTCGCAGAGTTTAAGTAAAAACTATAGAAATATTTATGAATATTTTCAGTTTCTGTCCGACTAGTCAGATTTTTTCTTTTGCCTTAAAGGTGTGCTAATTAAAATGAGACCCTTTGATATCCGGTGACCCAACTTTTATAATTTTCGAGTTCGTAATTTCGATTGGCTCCTTGCCACCGGCACGTTACCAATTGTGAACTAATCTAAATGCTTTTAATTTGTTTCCTGTCGCCTGTTTCAAAGGAATAATTTTCTCTGATATCGCCAAAGACAATGTCGGAACCCAGAATTTATTTGCTCGATTCTTTTTTCATTAAAAATTTCCGGGATCAGACAAAATCAAACGTCGAATTTTTTGCTGTGAATTTAGACTGCTGGTGGGCATTTGAGTTTGAAATAATTTCAAACTTCTGCTATGATTCTTGAGTGTCTGTATGTTCTTCTTAATTTCGTATTTACACTGTTATTGTCAAATGCGTCCGCAAATGTTATCGAAATTAATTCTACAATAATTTCTAAGGGCTGAGCTTACCATAGGTCAAATATTATTGTACCAAACTTCTAAATGATTAAAGCAAAACTTTTTCAGACATCAACGACTGTTATTCTTTTATTATTTTCTTAGAATACTCAACGTTATGGGAAACAAACAACTGTTTTAACTTACGTGACTGTTATTTGTTACTGAAAAAGTAAACATGGCAGTTTTGTTTCCTGAAGCGGCCATTGTTCAATCGTGGAGAATTAATAAGGAACCGATAAATCGACAAGAACTGAACAACTTCGCGGCACTTAATGTAAGTTCATGATGACAGTTCCATAATTGTATTAATTGAGAAAGTTTTAATAAACGCAGAATTTGTACCTTAAGAACATCTCGACCTTATAATTTAAAGTCTTTCCATAAAGGTAAAAAATATTTGTGAGCTGTTAATATGTAAATATGTATAGTTCGTACTTTTGTTTGAAATGAATTGCTTAGTTTATTGTATGTTTTTGTTAAATCATGTGATTTTTGGTGTGATAAAACTAAAATGTAAAAATAAACGTTTTATATAATTGATGACCAAAATTTTAGTGAGAGATTTATTAAACGGTAATAGCTGTTGGGAAAATTCAAATTTATTAATGGTATGTAATAGTGAACTGTAAATATAGTCAATGGATTCAATGTTTAATTTTCTTAAACCAATATAAAATGTCATTGATTTATTTTAAATAAATTTACGATTCATATGACTTGTGTGTTTTCATTTAATTCTCGCGGCAAACCTTATAGATAATTTTCTGAATTTTTTTCCAACATTTCTATAATAAACAACATTAATTAATTACCACGAGTAAAAGCTTCAAGCATACTTTCTAACAACACGAAATTTCAATTAATTAATAAATTAATGAATTGTGCCGAGTAAATGGGCAGGTAGAGTGCCACGTTAAAATTACTCCTCCCAATAGAGGTAATGCGCAGCCATTCCATAATTAATACGAAACGTACGTTCGTACGTTCGTACAGTCTACTAATTATCTGCAGCATATTTTCATTCTACAAAAACACAAATACGATGTCAGCAGCTTTACAATATCCATTACTAGCCTAAAAAATGCATGCAAACCCACAACTGTTATGAAAAGAAAATTCAGCTCTGAATAAGTTTAACTGAAACGCTAGTGTTCCAGAGCACAGTGCAACGTAGAAATAATTTCAAAGTCTAACCATAATTGAATGTAGTTACTATCTCATGTTTATTTTGTTGGTGGATTTATCCAAATAGTGGACACTAAAAGTCTGATCGTTTTCAGGTTATCGTGGCGTAATAAACACAGTTTATGTTAGTTTCAATTTTTTATATCTCACTTCTTACCACATAAAACTCACCGTAATTTCACCTCATAAACCAGATAAACCAAGTCTTTTATATCGAATCGTGCTTGAATTTTATCAGCTTCGAATCAATTTATTACTTCCCTCCAAGCCCAAGGCTTTTTCTGCTTCCCCGTTCCTTTGTTGCTAACAAAGTAAGTAACCTGAAATCACTGAGGTAATTAGTAGAAATCATGCTGCTATTTTTGAACATTGGTACAGATAAATGTCACTGTTTAATCAAATCTTGATAGCGGTTGAAGCAATCTGCAAGTAGCAAAACGCAATTAATATTTGAAACAGTCTGAGTTTGTCCACGTCAGAACAAGTAATAATCTTGAATTAAATACGACTAAGGTTACAGTTTGTCTTTGTTAGTTTAACTAGCAAACAGACCAAAATTAATAATTTCTCGTCCTTGCTTCTGAAGTGGATGGATAGGACGGTTACTGTTGTATAGTACACGGAAAACTAGGACATACAGTCAACATAATTACGTTCAGCAAATAAACTCGTATCAAAGGGATAGAAAAGATCAGAGTGTTTTATACAGCAACAAAAATAAACTAGTAGGTAGATACAACGCTGCTCAATATACACAAAAATAAAAAACTGCTTCTCCCTTTTTGCAGGTGAAGTCGGCTTTAACCTTCTTCTGTCCAAATATACTTGACTCATGTAGCGATGAGAATCATTAATTTCATGTGTTACGTATTTTTTTATTAATTTGTCGGTTTCTGTCAGTGAAAACTTACTTTGCATGCATAAAACTAGGCCGGTAACCTTGTTCTTACTGTAAATTTTACCAGGCTGATATGTCAATTTTACCAGGCTGATATGTCAATTTTACCTTACAACCATATAGAAGATCTTAAGAGGAACTGCTCCTGCGTGTCACAGTAAAATTGAACGGTGCTTCCTAAGAAATGAGTTCCTGGTGACACTAATTTTTAAGTTGCCGTCTCGGGTGGATCATGTAACACTTTTGTTCTTGCAGTATTTTCGTTCTCAGTTGCGGCTGATGACCTGGAACTGCTGGAAGCATTGCAACTAATATCAGTTCATGAAAATATTCCAACATAACATTTTCTTCACAGTCGTCATCCTGCCGTTGTTTGAATGTCTCAGGTGATTTCTGATATCTGCCTTTTGTTTTTCTCGGTATTATTTAAAGCTTGTTCTGCTGTATTTACGACGTTTTCTGGTGTAAATACTGACCAAAAAAATGTAATGTGACATTGGAATATGTTCCATATGATATGTCATGCAAACGCGATGAACCGAATCTTTTTTTAAGCATTTTTTGTTATTTAATTGTTTCAAATTTTCTACTTAATACGAACTAAGAAAATATTGAACAGACCCAGGATGTAATAAGTTCATATCTACTTAAATGTCTTGAAATCCTCACTCGTTAACGTTCTCTCGGAATTCAAACATACATCTGCGGCTGTTATGAGTATGACATTCATTACATCCTAGGTATGTTAAGGGTTATTAATTAAGTGAAGTGGTGAAAGTAGTAAGCATTGTTTCAGTCAGGGAAATTTTATCAGTGTATATGTTATTAAGTAATTCGAGAAAGTTATTGTAACTCATTGGACGAAAATAAATCAAGAAGAAGTTGTAATAGGTGGACAAAATGATTGGATTCCACTACACATAGTTAATGAGTACAGAAGCAGCTGCTGTGGAGTAAGTATGTCAATCTTCAAAATTTGTACGCGTGCTGATCAGCATTTGAGATGAAATCTGAAGGCAATATTGTTGGATGGCCTGTTTCAGTGCGTCACTGTTTGCATAGCTGGTATTGTTCGAATATAAACGGTTAGGAAGATATACAAAAAAAAAAAAAAATCACAGGGATTTAAATGTGGCGAACGCACAGGCCAATAGGTCGCTCCGAAATTTCCAATCCAACGTTGCTGGTTCAAATAAGCAACATTCATGCGAGTTGTATGGCGGGAGACTATTCTGTATGTAAAAGACCTGCTGCAGGTACTCTTCAAATCCCAAGAAGTATTTATTGAGCTACCATATTGTTGTATTTCTGAGCATTCAATCCAGATTCGATAAAAAACGGTCCAATGACATGATGCCCTAGAAGCCCCAGTCACACATTGACAGTTGCATGCCATTAATCTCGATGGTCATGGACCACGTGAGGATTCTGTAATGCGCAAATACAATGTTTCTGACAATTAGAACCCATTGTAAGACCAAATGAACATTCGCCAGTGAAACAAATGTTCTTAAAAAAGGTTCCATCATTCCCGATTCTCTAAAGCATTCCTGCGCAAACGTCCATGCACGAGAAGCAGCCCTCTGGCTTCACTTTTTGGGCATGATAATTTCTGAACATTTGTTTGAAATCTCTAGCAACCGTGCCTACTTGATTTTATTTAATTTTTATCACAGTTGAACATAAATGTTGTTCTGTGAAATGAAATGTTATTTTTATTTTTTGTTGTTGCTAGACAAGAAACAAATAAAACAATAAGAACAAAAATTTTTGAATCGAAAAACACATTGCTAATAACGAAAAATATATTAAAATATTCATAATGAGAGTCCATATTCTACGTTTCTCTTTTTAAAATATCTTGCAACGAACATGATTCCAGGTTGCACAAATTCCATTACGAAAGTAAAATCAATAGAATTCCAATCTTTAGTGAATCGAAAAAAAAGTGTGAAATTTAGCCAAAATTGACAAAAAGCCTTTGGCCGTATAAACTGATTTCTGTCATTTCTCTGTTACTTAAAATATAAAACGATATTTAAGGATGCAAGTATATCTTCCCGAGATCAAAAAATAAACAAATGTGTAGGTAGATGCATCTTTCAACTTTGTTATGAAAGGTATTACTTAATCATTAAATTAACTATTGAAGAACAAGCAGACCCTCGCTGTTTCATCTAATCGCCGTAGAACGTAGCATCTTTAATGAGATTTTACTAATAAAATCGCGACCGGCGTTGGCAACATAAACTTATGAAACATTTTTTGCAAATTGTGCATTTATTCCGCTTAATTTGTCCCACAATAATCATCCTACTGGATATAATAATTCAATTTGATTTTTTCAGTAATTTTTGAGTGAAAATCGAAGAATAATTTCTAAATTCCCTTTAACATTTCGATTTGGCATGGCTAATTCAAGAACGCGATCGTCGAACTGATACGGAACGTTTCGCGACAAACCGGATCGACCGTTAATTTCAAAATACGATTTTTAAAGTCTTTTTACAATAAATGGCCGATACCTCTCCTTTACCTCTACAAATCAATTACTCCATAATAGCTTTAAAGTGATCTGGGCAAATATTATAAAATAAAAATCAGTTAGCTATGTTAATTCCCTATGGAACTTGGATGTGGCACCGTGTATTAAAGCAGAAACGGTGAAAATGCATCACAGTTCTCAGTATTTTATATTTATAATTCAAAACATTCGACTCGACTTTTAACACGTCCAGCGGCAGCACTTGCGTGAACAGAAAATGAAAACTGATTAATAGTTTTATCTCCTTAGCACAGAGAAAAAGACTAATTTTGTAATTAAGCACTCAGTTTTTTTTTTTTCAGAAACACTAGCGTAAATACTCATGACATTTAACAAATATGTCTTTACTCGACAAAATGGTAAAATGAGATCATCTTTTTTGAGGGGCATAAACCATTAAAGATTTACTATAAATTAAAACCTTAAGAAAGCGAATTAAATATTTAATCCTCGATTAATTTAACAGAGGGTTAAAATGTGGAATATGAGATCGTCATTGGTTAAAACATGCACGTTGCCTAGCAACGAACCTCAATTAAAAGTTAATCGCGAATTAACTTTAATTCGCTTTCTATAAACCGAGTCTAAAACTTTTGTAAGATTTCGTCCGGTTTTGTAGTAAAAATGTTGTAATAAAAGTTTAAGATAGGATTTATCCAGCAAAAGTTTGAGGTCACGTCATTAATTTTTTAGGGAAGGATGAGCAAATACATTTTGATCAAAAATTTTGTATCTTATACAATTTAAGACCTATTTACTACATCCAGTTTTGAGGTGATGTCATCATATTATTGGTGAGGTTGATTAGACACAGTTCGGTCGGCATTTTAGCATGTACATGATATGCATAATACACATATAAACTTTGACAACAATCGGTCCAGTAGTTACGGAGATTATCTGTCTAACAAAAATCGTTACGGATAACGGACGAACAGACAGACAGACAGACAAACAGACAGCAGACTGGAACGATATACCCATTTTTTCGTTTTCTAAGCGTTATGACCCATCGAAAAAACATGAAAGCAATCAGTCGCCCGTTGGACTCGATTGCAATACTTTGTGATGTCCTCTCTAATAGTCACGACGGTGGTTGGTTAATAACACCAATACATATTTATTATCCATTTATTTACCCATATTACCACTACAAACCCAGACTTAACACTTCCTTGTTTTAGCTATCACTTACACTTTTATACACTATTGATGACCTAGTTCCTTGCAATGGACAAGCATTTGCTGACTAACGAATTCAAACTTACTCATTCCATTACACCTCCCCCGGTCGGGAGAAAATTTTTTTTTTCCGTGTTCTCACGTCTCAAAAAAAAAAATTTCCCTTACATTATTCATGATACTTCTTAACTCTATTCTTATGTACTTCTATTAACTTATTACCTATATTAATTACAATATTTGGTGCTTTGTCTACAACTACAGTATATGGTCCCTTATACACTGGCTCACTCTTATTTCCTACATTGTTTCGTAACATAATTTTCGAACCAGTTGGATATCTTACAATTTTTGAAATTTGACTATCGTACAATTTTTTCCTTTTTTCTTTTGACAAAAGCAAGTTGTTTCTAGCGTCATTACATGCGGTCTGAAGTCTATATTTTAACTCTAATGGATAATCGTCGAAACTATACAGAGGATCCGTCCGAGTACGCACATTCGATGGCAGTCGACACGTTTGTCCAAATACTAATTCGAACGGTGTGTAACGTGTTTCGCTATGCACGCTATTGTTGTACGAAAAACACCAGAATGAAACCCATGAACTCCAACTATTTGGATGTTTTGCCACTTGTATTCTTAAATACGCACCTAAGTGTTTGTGGGAATTTTCTAACGCACCTAACGTTTCGTGGTGATACGCTGTCGAATTCAATTGTTTTATTCCTAATACTTTACAAGCCTCTTTGAAAGTTGACGATAAGAATTCTGTACCTTGATCTGTAACAATTTCTTGTCGAATGCCATACCTTAAAATAAAATTTTGAATGAATGACTCTGCTACGGTAACGGCTTCTTTATTTGGTATTGGATACGCTTCAACAAACTTACTCAATTCACACTGTATTGTTAATATGTACCGATTATTCTGAACATCTTGCTCTAAAGGTCCTACTATATCTAAAAAGATTTTCTGGAATGCCGAATAGGCTGTTGTTGTAATCGCCATTGGTTCTAAATTGTGTTTTCCATGCTTATACCTCTGACAAGAATCACATTTCTTTACAAATTCCTCAACGTCTTTCCGTAATTTTGTCCAAAAAAAATACTTCCTTATATTGTTATACATTCGGTTTATACCGGCGTGACCTCCTGTAGGCAATATATGAAAGTCGTTTAGAATTATTTGTCTCGCTTCTAAGTCATCTATTCTTTGAACGTCTTTAATTACGCTTATTTTTAAATCTCTGAACCTTACTTCATTAACTCTAGTCATTATTTCACGCAGAAATGATGATGATGCATCTTTTTTATTTTTAATTACTACTAGTTCCGGAATCTTATATTTCATAACAATATCTTTGAGTACTCTCAACGTCTCACTTAGTGCTGACGCCGATCGAATATCCCATTTCATATAAATAACATTTGATTCATTGTCGACAATTAAATTATGACTTTTATAAATAGAACACGTGTTGGACATTTTTGTTTTACTTGCAAGTATTTTGTCAAATTCGTTTTTATAAATAGGACGCAACTCGAAAAAATCTTCAGGTTGTTTTATCAATTCCACCACGCCAGGGTGATCAGTCCTTTCGGATGAAACTGATTCATTGTTCTCGCAGGTCTTACTTTTAGCTTTACTTTGCGCTCTTGTTAATACATTCATTGTACAAAAAACTTGGTGACTCATTGATTTGATTTCATTAGAACTAATTTCTATTCTTGATAAGGCGTCCGCTGTTACATTATCTTTACCTTTTATATATACAACATCAAAATCGTACTCTTCCAAAATTAACTTAAATTTCGTCAACCTACTGGAAGGATTTGTCATTCCGAAAAGATATACTAGGGGTCTGTGATCTGTCTGAATAATGAATTTTCTCCCGTACAAATACGGTCGAAAGTATTTAACACCCCAAACTATTGCCAAAAGTTCTTTTTCAATGGTACAGTAATTTTTTTCTCCTTTATTGAGCGTTCTACTGGCATATGCTACAGGTTTGTCACTTGCATTTGTTAATACTGCACCTATCGCTGAACCCGATGCGTCTGTTTTTAAATTAAAAGTATTTTCCTTTGAAAAATTTGGATATTCTAGAATCGGTGGGGTCATCAAACTGTTTTTTAATGTTTCAAAAGCTTTCTGACAGTCATCGTTCCATTCGAACTTTACACCTTTCTTTGCTAACCTATTTAACGGAACTGCTATGTATGCAAAATTTTTTATGTATCGTCGATAATAATTCGCAAAAGCTACAAATCTTTTCGTTTCTTTCGCATCCTTTGGTACCGGATAATTTTGAATAACACGAATTTTTTCGGGATCCGGGGAAATTCCGGTTGCTGAGATTACATGACCTAAGTATAAAATTTCTTTCTTTAGGAATTCGCATTTATTTGGATTAATCCGTAATTTTACTTGTCTTAATCTTCCCAAAACTTTAACTAGATTTTTATTATAATTTAGTAGGTTGTTCCCAAAAATTACAATATCATCCATATAGACAAGACAACTAGTATAATTTAATCCCGCCATTGCGATTGTCATTGCTCGCGAAAACGCAGATGGACTGATTTTTAGACCCATCGGCAGTCGTTTCATCTGATATTGTCCCTGGTTTGTAAGAAAAGCGGTACAAGGACGACTTGCCTCATCTAATTCAATTTGATAATAACCTTGTGATAAATCAAAGATGTGAAAAATACATTGCACCAGACAAAGAGTCCAAAATTTCTGTAATGCAAGGTAATGGGAATTTTTCATCTTGAATTTGTTTATTTAATTTTCGATAATCAATGACTATCCTCCATTTCTTGATACAATTATCTGCGGATTTTTTAGGTGCGATTAGCAAAGGGGCGGACCATTCCGACCTAGCTTCTTCGATAATTCCGTCTTTTAACATTTTACCGACCTGTCGCTGTATTTCGTCTTTTTGTGCATGTGGTAACCGATACGGCTTAGCGTAAACTGGAGTCGCATTACTTTGTAACCTTATGCTTTGTTTATAAATATTAGTAACTGTCAGTTCATCACCTTCTAACAAAAATACATCGGAATATTTGGCACAAATTTTTTGAATTGAGATTTTTTCTTCGTTATTTAAGTCGTCAGTTTTTAACAACTTCAATAATTTGTCAACTCGCGAAACCGATTGCATAGTTTCTTTTGCTTCACAAATGTGATAATTGGTTGCTTTCTCTAATTTTGGTCGAAAATTTTTCAGTTTAACATTACCGTCTCTAACGTTTAATATTTTCATAGGTATCAAGTTATCTCTAGCGCAGACTATACTTCCGGCTATGTAAACTCCTTCGCATATTTCATCAGGAAGGACCACATAGTCGTCAATATTTGATAATTTCGCATCTGCTTGGAATTTCTGTATAAAATTCGCATTGCGATTCAATTGGAATAAAAATTTTCCGGTCATTACTCCAAAAGGAAAATTCATTCTTTTCGTAATTGATAATTGCATCATGTTTTATGAAAAAGTCAGCACCTATTACACCATTCATTCCACATTCAAACTCCCTCATCAACAAAAATTCCTGTTGCATTTCAACATTATTAAAACTAAGCAATAATTGTACCGAACCTTGCGAAACTGTCGAACCAGCAATACCGTGTATTTTACTTTTCCGTGTTTGATCAATAACCTCATCTTGCGCAATTGAATTTTGAAAAATTACACTAACTGTTGCACCTGTATCTAGCAAAAATTTTAATTCTTTCCCGCGATAATTTACTCGCACAAAGTTCACTGCATTCATACTTAACACTATTGTATCATTAGTTTCACTATCAACAATTTTAGACTCGAAAAAACTGACTTTCCGAATTTTCTCTTTCAACTTCTCGTTTAGCTGATGCATTCATACGAAACGCTGATTGATCCCACTTTTATACACTATTGATGACCTAGTTCCTTGCAATGGACAAGCATTTGCTGACTAACGAATTCAAACTTACTCATTCCATTACAACTTCCTTAGCTTACGATCGGGAAGTGAAAATATGAATGCAGTTATAAATCACAAATATAGACTCATCGTCTGTATTTTGGACATTCTCGATAGAATTTATCATGCTCACGATGACTTTAATACGTGTATCTACAAGATTTCAAAGCATTCGGTTTTGCAAAGTCAAAATTAAATTACAAAATTTGTTACATAATTTTGGTTCTTTTCTCCAAAAATCTGGACTTTTCGGGTAACGGTTGGAGCCGTTCTTCAGAGGAATAAAAATCAAATATCAAAAACCAAAAATAATTTTTTTAACTTTTATATCAAATAGAGTGGAAAAAAATAATATAACAGTGTATTAAGCAAAAAATTAGAATTATTTTTCGAAAATGTCTAACAAAAACAACATTCTAAAACATTTTGTTTTGTAGCTTACCTCCACCCATGAAACAAGCTTGTAAAACTGTGGGAAAATAAAAACTGGTAACAAACCACCCAAGCACTAAATAATTGAAGGAGTACCGAAAGCATGCCTATGTTTTTATTTTTTTATGGACGAAAAACTGAAATAATAACGCCTGTGCAGTCTGGTAAAGAATGCGCATGACCTCGCTTAGTTACGTTGACTATTGTGCCTACGTTCGAAAATTTTCCTAGACCGGAGCCTAGCAGGTGAAGACGCAAACTGTGAATACAATCATGCACTTGAACCTCGTGTCGAAGCGCTTAATTTTCAAGTGGCTAATTGTACGTTACAAAAATGAGTTAGTTTTTTTTTTTTAATTCAAGCACATCCAACGGCGTTCATACGACACTTTAAAAATAAAACGCAAAGATGATTGTATTACAAACACAGTTTTATGGAGGAATAGTTTACGAGAACAATAATAGTATTATTATTATTAATTATTAGTACATAGCGTTAATTCAGGCTTAGTTGCTTAAGTTGCAACCTAACCCTTCTTAAATACAACGAAAACGTGAGCTTATGAGCCACTTGAAGGTTACCTTCACTCGTCCGATCTCTGCTCATAACATTACGCAGTGAAGGCGTATTTTTAGAATAATCACCTAATTTATGTACTTTTTCCACGATTCCTGTCCTAAACCAAAAAAGGCGTAGTGAAGCAATCTGGTCGGAAGTAGTTATTCTTCTTGATTTAACAACGAAAAACGAAAAGGCAGTGACGATGCATTATTGCCATTGGTTATTATATAATAGTCAACTTAATTAATAAACGTTCTAAAGAAAAAAAATCTTAATTCATGAGAGAAATGAAATTGTACAACCCACTCGTAGCAGCACGAACTGCATTTATGACCACTAGAATGCTATAGAGAATTCGGACGGAAATGTTCTAATTTTATGCATTTATATTCCATGCATAGCAATAAGAGGATTACTTTAGACCACAGAGTGCCTTTATTGGTGGATAAGGGTAAGAGCAATTTAGCTTACACTTAGTAGCTCTCAAATGGCTTTTCAAAAACTGGAGTAAATGCAGGTCGATCCACTCTAATTAAAACGAATTAAATTGTGCATTTCGGTTTGCTTTCATTTTCCTGAAGAGGAGACAAACGACTAATAATTGTTTTCATTAAAAGAACAAATTGAAACGATTGCTTTTCGTGTTGAAGTCTAGATTTCAGGATATTTATTTTCCAATATTGGGACGAGAGCGATAGCTTTGCAACCCACTTATTTGATTTCATTTATTGCCATTGGAATTTCGTAGACAGTTTATCGAAGCTCTATCCAAACAAGAACAGTTGACAAAAGTCGTCTTGTATTGATCTCTTTGTGTCTAGTAAGCTTCCCATGTGTGGGTTAGTGCATACTTTATATTTATGGTAGACAAGTTGCCAACTAGTGGTCTTATTAAAGGTGTAAATATCTTTCGTGTCAAATAACGTTCTTAATTAAAAATTTATAAAACTTTAAAACTAGAGCAACTAATGAAGGTAAAGTTTCCTCAAGCATACTAAATAATATTAGGATCGTCCGGTGCTGGTAAACAACCTTTGTGGAAACTCATCAGGCGTGTCTAAGCACAAAATATTATTTTCCACATCAGGTGTATCTTCATAATATCATTTTAATAATAGATGTTTCAATAAAGTCTGACCTCTCCTGAGTTTTCAGATAAAATTCTTAATAAATATAAAATACGTTTTCGCTTATACATAGTATTGGTAAATCCAAAAATGAAAGTGTCCAAATGGAAAAGTAAAAAATGTTAAATATTTTATTTATTTGTATTTTTTTGTAAAAAATGCAATAATTGTTAATCTGCTAGCATACTCTTATCTTTAACCACCTTTCTGAAAAGTGATAACAAAAAATTGGTCGGACGATATTTAGACAGAACTTCTCTCACCTCTAAAGTAAGTATCAAAATGAATATTTAATTATAAATTTATTTAGTAATTTTTGCATAACACATTAATTTTAATACACGTAAGGTGAGAGGTGTTACATTATATGCACATATTATGTGAGAATTAAGACTCCGTCCCATATTACCCATATTTGAAGTTTTTGGAAATAGAGATTGATTATGTAGGTATGTCTACTAACGGCAAATCGTTTTCTATTAGTTTGGTCATTCATTTTTTAAGAAATATACAAATATGTATTGTATCATAAGCAAGGATATAAGTACTAATTTCGTAGGACCCGACCGTGTGATACAAAGTTAAAAACTGTTATGATAAATTAGATAAGTGTTTTTCTTAAGGTAAAAGTAATTAATGTTGACGTCATAAAATTATTGGGATCTATATTATCAATAAACTTTATCTAAATACAGAGTTATTCAGCTAAGGAGACTCGCCTGATTCTTTTAGTGTGGCAACCCAAATTACCGATTACAGTTGTTGCTAAATTTCAATAAATATTTTAAAATTAATTTGAATTTAAGTTTGCTTTCAAATAAACTTCAACGATATTTCTAACAGTCAAAAAATTGTCAAATGAATGTAAACAGGTTATAACATTTGAAAGAAATTTATAATCAAACAAAACTGAACTAACTAAACAAAAATTTAAAAAACTCCTAACAAATGTTCCATGCTCCTCCAGTTCTGTTGCACGTGTCTATTCAGTGCATAAAAGATCTTTTACCGCTTTTAAAAAGTACGGGACTAAATGATCTACAAGCTTCCGATTCTGACGTTCAAAAATATAATTTATCGGGTTCTGTCTATTAAATGCCTGTTTACATTTATAAAAGTTGGCTGGTAGGAAAGCCATAACTGTATCCTGTATGTAAAATCGGTAAGGTAAGATTACCTTACCGAAATGTCAATTGTCAACATTTGTCAAGGAATTGAAAAGCAATGAATGTGGAAACCAATAAATGTAAGTAACTTTATTTAAATTGTTTAATGTTTGACTGACTGCAAAATCAAATTTTATGATTTTCCGTAGAAACGGGACCTTATAACAGTTCTGTTTATTATTAATAATATCTTAGTTATAAGTTATAATGAGTGTTTTTCAATTATGACATCAAAATTTGGACAAATGTTTATATCTACCCTAATATATTGTCACTTCTAAATCAGTATTGCAGAGAATGTTGTTAAAACATCATTGCCGTTAACGAAATTATAATTAACTACATGTTATTGATAAATACATATAATACGGTTGCATTATATTTGTTACGGAATTATCTATTGAAGGTTCCTTTTACGTATGCAAGCAATAGAAATGCAATCATTCCTTGGAATAAAACTTTATTTAGTGGATAAAAGCATTTACTTTTAAATTAGAACAACAAAAAATTAATCATTGATACTGCGGGTAGATAATAGTGCCGCCCCCCGTTCGGAATCCTGAAGCGTTTCATTATTTTCTTTCTTTTTGTAACAAAAACACTTTATACTGAGACCAAATTAGGGAAGAATGAATTCTCTGTGCGAGCACAGAATTTATGTAAATCGTTCGATTTGTTGTCGACCGCAATTTTGGCAAGCTTTGCAATATGAACGTTGCAGCAAATCATGCGAGCGAACAAAAATTATGGGTTGACATAAAGCATCATAACGTTTTGATTTAGTGTCGGCAATAATACGGGTATTAGTGAAGCTGAGTGTAGTGATCAGTGAGGTAGCTATGCGACCTAATAAAAATTCAATTCTAGTCAACATAAAATTATGCAGTTGGAGCTTTTATTGCATACAAACTGCGAGGAAGCGATCCGATATGCGGTATTTTGGTCCTCGACATACCTCCACGTGTACTTCTGCCATTCTACCTGTCATGCAAATTCTACGGCTTAACAAGGAGCCGGAGCCGGGGAAGGCTCGGCAGCTGACTCAAACTACATGACAGTTATCTTATTATATTGCGAAAAGATAAAGCAGTGATTGGGATCACTTCGTTTACTATCATTTAGATTATCATTACACTGGGAATTAGACGTTGAACTTGTTCTATAAGATAAACAAGACTTAAAAATTAGATCACATCTAATTAGCTTTTTAGACATTTAATTCGTGCTTTGTTAAAAGGATTACTTGAGAAAAATAAGTTAAAACGAAGTGTTGAATGTACTATATGTTTAAAATAATAAATATAATGGCCCATGTTAAAAAATTAGGAGTATATGTGTTTAAAATTTTTCTTGGCATAAAATTCATTTTGATGTTTAAAGAATTCTTCATTTGGTATGGCTTTTTGAAAATTTTTGAAATTAATGCAGAAACCGGTAGAAAACCTAAAAGTAAAATGTAAACTTTACTGTCGCAGAACAGAAATATTCTCATACGAAGAACAATGTAAATTGTATTTACTTCCTTACTGTAAGCTAAAAAATATTATAATATTAGGTATATCAGACAAAGGCTACTTTCATGTTTTCTCGACATTTCATGAACCCTACAATATGAAAAAATAGGTCACCCCTTTCCGTCTGTCTGTTTTCTGTGTCGACTTTTATTAGACAAATAATCTCAGAAAGTACCAACCGATTGTTTTCAAATTTTATATGTAAGTTAAGAATATCGTGTAAATGATAAAACGTCATCTCAAAAGTTTGTATATTAATATTATTTAAATGTTACCATTCAAAATGTTTCTAATTGTACTTTTAATAATAGTATATTATATGCCTAGGTAGTGAAGACAATCATTCTAAACCGGGCGTATATTATATACATACGAGACGCAAAGCGTCGATGGTTATTAAGTGTGGAGTCTATTATTCTCTTCACTAGCATGCCGTGTATATCTACTATACAGCGTGTTACAGAAAAAAGTACATTAATTTTAAATGGTAATAGAACTAATCCAAAGCAATTAAATTTGTAAATAACATTTTGTCGTAAACCCTTTCGTAACTGAGTTAAAATTAGTCAAAGATTTAATACAAATTCACCTACCCGCCCATGGCTAACACGGCAGTTTCTTACTGCCCATTCACAATGGACATAAGGCATAAGAACGAGCGCATAACATAATTTAAGTTTTTGGTTTGTGTCTGGCTTATGCTTATCTACGTTCACAGTGGACAGAGTGAACTCTGTAAGAATTGTTAAACTGCGCAAACGCAGAACGGAATAACTCCTGGCTAAACATAGAAACGGCTAACCTCAAACTGAGTCAATCAAAATATCTAACCTACAATTTCAACGATATTCGAACTTGACAACTCGCAGTACAGAACAGACTCGCAGTGTGAAGCTTTGATTATAATTTATATAATTTAATCAAAGGTGTGAAGTGCCAAGTGCCAACTGTCATAGGGAATTCAATAGCAGCATTCAAAAGTCCCTAGATTTTAACATAATTTTGACATAATTCGTGCACAAAGTTGAACTTGTTTCAACTTTGTGTACGCACACAAGGATTACATAAAACGTTCATAAGCATAAGAATTACGTTCGTCCATTGTGAACAGGGGTACACGTTTTCCATCGTTTCAACTTTATGTATTTATGTAAGCTTTATGTACTTGTTATGCCTTATGTCCATTGTGAATGGGCAGTTACGGAGAGGGATAAGACATGAACACAACACGGAACAAAAAATGTAAACATTTGAATGCAAGGCTGTCATAGATAATGGAGACCTACCTTGAAATCGCCAAAAACTTCATAATTGACCCTTTTCCTGTAAGATCGTAAAACTTCCATAGTGACTTTTCGTGCGCACGCATCTTCAAAACCACGTTGGAAATTGTATCCGGCACTCCGGCAGCAGAGCAAAGGCCTGTGACAACAAACCGCTTTGACAGAATGCAACCGGCTACACATGCGTAATCTGTCGCTCATTGGTTAATTTAAACTTGGCGCTCCAAAAATCTGACTTCGCCTGCGCGATGTTGTCTCACTCTGTGTCATTGGAATTTATATAATGTCTACTCACTTTGCTTACAGGAAAAGGGTCAATAAATGTTCAAAGTGGCCACCATTATTGTCTAGACAACACTGAAGACGGCGACGAAATGAGTCTTTGACTCTTTGTAACATAATTTCATTGTTTCGAATTGTTTCAGCAGCACGTATCACTCGTTCCCGCAAAATTTCAAGAATATCAAAATTCTTTATGCTTGCATTGTATTTCCCTGGGCTTCTCCATACACTAGCACCATGTCCGTGCATAATTTCACACAACAAAAAGTGAAAACACCGCAAAGGAAAGTCGAAAAGGAACTAACTGTTTTGAAGCTGATAAAACGTTATCGCTAGGCAACCGCCAAAAAATTGGGTAAAAACAAACACTTTCCACCTGATGCATCGAAAGTGAAATTCACGGTCAACAATTGAACAAATGGATGGCCGGCTCGTTAAATAATGGGGGGGGGGGGTAAAACTGTGACAAAAAAATTCGTTTTTGAAAAAATACCAAATAGAAAAATGTTTTCTATTGACGAGTTCTGTTCGTGGTTAAATTTAATGTACTTTTTCTGTAACACGTTGTATTTTCCACTAGTAGCCAACTACCAAACACAGTTTCAACAATCTATATTAATAAAAATGAATCGCCGAAATGTATGTACGCTCATAACTTCATAACGACTGCACCGAATTGGACGATTCTTTTTTTTACGTGTTCCTCATTGTCAGGACAAGATTTATATGTAAGAAAATTTATAAAAAATAAGACGGTTAAAACATAAAAAAAATTTAAAAATTTTGCATGGGAATCGCCACTTCGAATGAATTTGAATAGTTGGCGTTCCTGACGGACCTGTCGCCTAACTGACGTGTCATACAAAACTATTTCTTCCGTGCGATTGTGAACAGTATTATTGCATTTCAAGTCGTTGTTTGTTTTTTCGTAACAAAAAACGTCGTTTACTTTAAGAAAAGTGTTCGTTAAAGTGAATTTAGTTACGCATTGCGAAAGTTTCTTATTAATTTTGAACTGCCATTCTATTTACCTATGTTCACTTTGTTGGTTTCGACAAAACCTCAACCTTTACCGTTATTCGAGGATTTAGTTTGAAGTTTTCAATATTTTAAAATTCCCAAGACAAAATTTACAGATTTGATTGACTGTGAAAATAATTCTGTGTCGTTTTATAAAGTCCATTACAACGCCGAGAGGAAGACAAGCTGACATAGGTCCACGAAGTCAATCAAATGTGCGACGAACTACCTCAGGTGCAAATCGCAATGATTTATTTCATGGGTAATTCGGATACGGAAGTTGATCAGCGTTGTGCTCATAATCAACATAATCAAACATTGAAGCGAGACATTGAGTGGTATGAATAAAACTGAGTAGATACTCATATTCGAAGTACAAAGTACCTACTTCATTATTACTCTTATATACCTGAGCATCTACCCGATGTACTGTGCATCTACTTGCAAACATTGTATCTCCCCGCACACAAATTGAACATTTACGCGTTTTGTGAGCATTTAATCTAAAAATGAGCATCGGCGTGGCAAATGACTATTTGTCCTTATAAATGATAAATTAAATGTAATATTTTTTTTTTCCTTAAGAATATAGAGTTAACAAAGTTAGTTGAGTTACAAAAGTCTCTTTTGCTCCACGTTGGCCACCAACGAGCGATTTTCATGATTTTTGTGAAACTTTGCTGGTTTTGAATCTGAATTTTCTGTCCTCGATAGTTGATGCTCAGCAAGAACCACGGGAAGGTCTGGAGCAGATCTCGCTAGGAAAGGAGAGGGCTAGGAATTGTTAATGAGGGATAGAACGTTATACAGTACAATACAACGGAAATACAATACAGGTACCTACAATATAGCCACAATACAGAATACACTACAGATACAGATACAATTCAGATACAATACAAATGCAAAGTTAGTACCCAATACACCACCGGAAGAAATTGCACCAAAAATTGAGAATGTTGCAAAATGAAAACCCAAGCAAGCACACCGATGGAACTCGGGACGAAATCTATTGGTCGCAGCGCTCACACGCCCAAGGGAGAACGCAGCCGCATAAATCCAAGGTCGTCTTACCTCATTCTCAAAGAACGATGCAACCCAGCGTCTAAGGGCCAAAAGAACCCCCCCAGGCCAAAGCGTCTGACGACATGGAGAATTCAAACCCGGAACCAAAGAATGCACTGTTGCAAAATTAAAACCCAAGCAAATGCACCGTGAAAACAAAGCATTAGCACCACTGGAGCTAAATTGGCAAGACCCAAGTTAAGTTAGTAACACATAAAATATACAGTACAAAATGCTTCAATTACAAAAGTTACAATATACAAATTTCTTCACGTTTGCCAACAAAGAGCGATGACTGTGCTCGCTCGTTGCTGTTGCCCAGCAAGAACCAAACAATACGAGGAGGTCTGGAGTGCGTCTTGCCATTAAAAGAGAGGACTAGGGTTTGATAGCATGGGTGAAGGACACCGTATTTTGTAAATTTGGACGCCGTAGTTTAAGAATGATGCATACGGTATTTTGTGAATTATGAACGCTGCACTTTGTATATTCCAAAGCCGTACTTTATCAGTCCTGAATGCATGTTATTAACAACATATTTCAAAAAAAATCGGGCATTTTTGGAAAAATATTCACTTTCCTTCGTGTTCTAAGCACGTAACACAAAACATTTTCGCTAATATTTATTAACAATAAATTAGAAATTCGCGAACACGTGCTACTTTTAAGCCAAAACGGAGCTCCAGTGTTGCTGCTACCAGACCGGAATCAAAACTAAACACAGAGGATGGAAAAATTGACCTTTTATCAGGTAGCTCACGTGACAGTGACGTCATCGTACGTCACGATGAGATTGCAAAAATTATTTTTCATATTTTAGATCAGAAATTGTACATTTTCGGGGTTAATTTAACAATGTTTAAACAAACTAATTTGTTTTTGCTAAGCTCGTGTTCTTAGGAAGATGGATTTCGGTTTAATTGTCATATATTGATAGTTATCATATTTGAACATTATGAATTCTATTAATTATGTTTAAATTTTATTTAATTATATCGCGAAAATGTATAGCTTTGACCCACCAACTTCAATCGTTTCGAAAATTTATCCCAAATGTAAACATTGTCGACCAAACGAATCACGGAATCCGATAAATTAAGACTGAAGTCGTACTTACCCTGTTTTCGGTCTTTCCGTGTTCACAGCACTAACACAACAAATTTTCCTTAATATGTATTAATAATAAAATTGAAATTCGCTAAAACGCTCCACTTTTACGCCAAAATGACGCGACGATCTTGCCGCCATCAAACAGAAATTAATACTGAACACAAAGGACCGTAAAACGTGACCTTTATACAGGTAGCTCACGTGACATTGACGTCATCGTACGTCACCATGAGACTGCAAAAATTATTTTTCATATTTTGGCCGGGAAAATGCACATTTTCGGGGATAATTTAACAATATTTAAACAAATTGATTTGTTTTTAATAGTTTCGGGCTTTTAGGACAACGAGTTTCGGTTTAATTATCATATATATTTATGCTTATCATATTTAAATATTATAAGTGATATTAATTATGTTTAAAATTTATTTATTTATATCGTGAAAATGTATAGCTTTGATCAACCGATTTCAATCGTTTCGAAAATGTCCCCAAAATTTAAACAAAGTCGAGTGAACGAATCACGGAATCCGATAAATTAAAACTGAAGTCGTACTTACCCTGTTTTCCGCCTTTTTCGGAAAAATATCCATTTTCGTTCGTGTTCACAGCACTAACACAACATATTTTCCGTAATATGTATTAATAATAAACTAGAAGTTCACTAAAACGTTCCAATTTTACGCCAAAATGAAGCGACGATCTTGCCGCCATCAAACAGAAATTAAAACTGAACACAAAGGACCGAAACACGTGACCTTTATACAAGTAGCTCAGGTGACATTGACGTCATCGTACGTCACGATGAGATTGCAAAATTTATTTTTCATATTTTGGCCGGGAAAATGCACATTTTCGGGGATAATTTAACATTGTTTAAACCAATTGATTTGTTTTTAATAATTTCGGGCTTGTAGGACAACGGGTTTCGGTTTAATTATCATACATTGATGCTTATCATATTTAAACATTATAAATGATATTAATTATGTTTAAAATTTATTTATTTATGTCGTGAAAATTTATAGCTTTGATCAACCGATTTCAATCGTTTCGAAAATTTTCCCAAAATTTAAATATTGTCGAGTGAACGAATCACGGAATCCGATAAATTAAAACTGAACTCGAACTTACCCTGTTTTCGGTCCTTTTCGAAAAAATATCCATTTTCGTTCGTGTTCACAGTACTAATGCAACACATTTTCACTAATATTTAAATATATAAATTAGAAATTCGTGAAAAGAGCCCTACTTTTAAGCCAAAACGGACTCTGATGTTGCTGCCACCAAAGCGAAATCAAAACTAAACGCAGAGGACCGAAAAATGTGACCTTTTATCAGGTGGCTCACGTGACAGTGGCGTCATCGTACGTCAAGATGAGATTGCAAAAATTTACGAAAATATACTGATGATATTTTGCACATTTTAGATAGGATTTATTCGGCAAAATCTTGAGATGACGTCATCAAGTTTTTGGGCTTGATAAACAGATATATTTTAATTAAAAACGTACCATGTCAAACAGCAACTTCAAAACGTCTGCAATAAATCTAAAAATTTAGTGTTGCAGTTCTTGATTCAATCAATAAAATAAACTGACTCAGTGATTAATTTTTTTTGAGACATCCCCTATAAGCAAAACTAAAAAATATGAATAGAATGATAAATCACAAGTATAGTCTCATCCTATTTTGGATATTTTACAAAGGATTCATTTGGCAAAATTTTGGGCTGACGTCATCAATTTTTTGTAGGAAGTAAGTATTATTTTGAATAAAAATTTATTATGCTTATCAGATGTTTAAAACATCTGCAAGATTTCAAAGCATTCGGTTTGCAGATTCAAAATTAAGTTGTAGGTGAAATGAAGTTCATGGGGTCAGCTAGTTTTTAAATAAAAATCATATCACTGATATCATCTAACCCAACTTTTGAAACTATACTTATAAGAGAGAGAAATGTCATTCTTCAGTGAATAAGCAAATGCGCACTTAAAATTTTGAAATGAACTGAGATGTAACGATCATTTCTCTAGAAAGAAACAATCAAGAAACTAAGAAAAGTAGAGTTGTAAGGGACGTTTCATGTGGCAGTTGTTAAAGTCACAGCGAAATTTGTTAATAAATTGACTTAAATTAGTTTATAATAATTTCAGTTTATGTTTTTTGGTGTTTATTATATCAAATATTAGATCTACAAATTATCGGCAATTAAAATTAAAATTGTTAAAACTTTTATCTGGCGTAACTTTAGACACAGCGTTAAACATATATATATATAATTTCAGAGAAGACATACGAATTCAATTCCAATGATGACTTTATTACAAATTAAGTATATTGCTCGCCCGACACTGTATAGAAGCTAATTATACAGAATAAAAAGTGACCATAGAATGTTGAGTGATATTAATAGTATGAAAGAAAGCTGGGAAAGTGGGCGCATTTTAAACAAATATAGATATGAACGATATGAACCAATAAAAAATATTGATTTTGCGTTGCAGAAAATTGTAGGCAAACAAAAGATTTGCGTCAAATTTGCTAATTTATTCTCCAACGTAGGTGCGTTTCGTCATTTATTCGATATGATTAAAACAGTAAATCAAAATGAGTCATTTTTTTTCTGAAACCTTTTACTATAGGAGAGACGATGTCACCAGTGGCACCAGTTCTTGTCAAAATATCGACAACTTTGATGGGAGGATTAGAAACTCTCCAACTAGTATTTTAACAAAATTAATTTACCTGATTAGCTCAGTAATAAATCTTTTGTCTATTATTACCTAGTCTCTATGCAAAATTAGTTGAGTAGAAAATTTGATGCATCTTATTTAGACAGACTGTTCAAGGTTTAGTGAAATACAAATTATTATTATTATGAGAATTTCAAAATAGGTTTGGAGAAAATAAATCATCAATAAGCCTTAAGAAGTTGTAAATTTTACTCATAATGTTTTAAATGATAAACTAGGAGTAGTGGCACTTTTTACGACTTAAACCTTGCTTTTGATACAGTCAATTATGAATTGCTTCTGGAAAGATTAGAAGGTATTGCAATTCGAAGTGTAGCGAACAGATAAATAGGATAGATCTTATTTGCAGAATCGGACGTCAGTGGTTTAAACTGATGATGAAACTCACTTCAGCGGGTGTTCCTCAAGCATCTTGGATAGAACAGGCCTTGTTTATTATTCTTATCAATAATGTCTCTTATGTGGATGTAAAAATGGATAGACTGCGTCTTATTATACGGATGTCAAATAACCATATTTCTAGCTTAATTGAAAGTGGTAATATCGAGTATCGCGTTCCGTATTTATTGCAAAAAAACCGGTTTAAAGTCCAATTATAAGAAAACTTGTTACACGAAATTGGTTGTCAAAAATAATATTCGCCACAATTCTATTTTTACGCTTAGGTAATTGCCCTATGGCATCCATTGACGAAACAAAATTTTTAGGGTTAGTAATAGATATGAACTAACATAACACGGGCATATTCAAAAATTGTGTGAAATAATTAGCAAATAATATTACTCATTTAAGAAACTAATATCTAGTATCTCTTAACTCCTTAGTGAGTGTTTACGTTGTTATAGGCCTATTACCACTATCATATGCGATTTTCTTTTGAAAATCGGCAGAGTCAGCTGATTAATTGTTTAGGCCATAAAAGCTCTTGATTAAAATCATATTTAATATGCAGTCAAGGAAAGCTTTCTGGCGGAGACATATGTATGTATTTATGTTATATAAAATCCCAAGAATTTCCGATCCGTATATTAAGTAGTTAATAATTTAATTAATGCTTGATATGCTAATACTATTATTCAACAACAAAGAGTATGTGGTGTGCTATCTTATAACCTAACAACAATAATAATAATAATCTCCGACTTCTCTTTCCTAGACTCCATGTTGCAATAAAAAATCCGAGTTATATTCATAATGAAAGTGTGATTTATGACTATAATATTATTTATATATTCCGGATGTATGGAAAATGGCGGATTAACTTTTCAGTGTGTTATGTACGAGAGTTTCGGGAGACTCAAAAAAATAATAGGAGTACAAAAATTATTTGTGATGTAGATTATAAAAATAAATTTGGCAACAGTTCACGTAGCTAATGCAGGAATACCTTCGGCTTAATTTCTGATTTGTTAGTAACGATTGTGACTGGAATCCATCGTTTTTATACTTCCCGAGCGTAAGCTAAGGAAAAATAGTAATCGAGTCCATTGGACGAATTGCCACTTTTATGTTTTTTCATGTCCCCAACAGTACAACAAAAGTAGTCTCCCGTTTCCGTCTGCCTGCCTGCCTGACTGCCTGGATAGGATCTACTCGGCAGAATTTTGAGATGACATCATCAATTTTTTTGAGGAATAAACAGATACATTTTCATTAAAAATTTACCATGTCTACAATAACTTCAAAACGTCTGTAAGATTTCAAAGCACTGTGTATTGCAGTTCCTGATATAAGCAATAAAATATCTTGACTAATTCATTCATTGTTTTGAGTCACCCTGTGACTCATCATATTTTACACATTTTTTTTAGATATAATTTATTGGGCAAAGTTTTTGGAGGCGATAAATAAATATATTTTGATTATAAATTTACCATGCTTATGATAACTTTAAAACATTTGCAAGATTTCAAAACATACAGTTTTGCAGTTTTATATAATTTTGAAAATCTGGACGTTCCGGGTAAAAACTCAACGCGTGTAGGACTATGTTAATTTATACAATTTAAATTACTTCGAAAATTCCTACCAAAATTTATGTTAGAAATTTTGCAAGAAAAAAAAATTCTATATTTTGATGGTAAAGTGCACAAGAAAATAAACAGACGTTCAAATGGTAAGCAAATAGTCATGTTGTAAATGTCTGCGAAATTTCTTAGGCACTTTATCATCAAAATATAGAATGTTTTTCTTGCAAAATTTCTAACATTAATTTTGGTAGTAATTTTCCTGGTAATTTTTAGAGTAATTCTGTAATATGTAAAACGGTTCTTGAATATCAAAGACCTAAAAAAATTGTATGGGCATCAAAATGCAAGGGCAGTTCGGATGGTGCATAAATTAAAGTTTTCAACTGTTGTGCCGAGTAGAAAAGTTCAAGCATCAATAAATCGCAAAGATGTAGGAATTTATAGAGAAGCACCACACCCTGGTGTCAAATTAATTCGGATTTCAAAAAAATAACCACTATGAGACAACACTCCAAAATGTCATAGTGGAAATGAAAGAGTAGTTGGAAAGTAACAAAAAAACGGTAGCAGTATTTCATGATCTTTCGAACCATTAGACAGAGAAAAATTGTCTAAGGTTACTTCGACAGAACTTCCCTCGTCCTTGAAGTACAATCTAACAAATTCCGCTTCTTTGAAAAAGTATAGAAAATTTGTCTTTTCTAATAACCTTTATATAGTAAAAACTAGTGATATAAATGACACCTCGAACACCCTGCGTCGCGAGTATGCAAATACCAAGGAGGTACCATGCGCAGATATACAGAGAGAATGAAATGTATTCAAAGTAAATATCCAACGGAAAAAAGTGTATTATTATCAGTGTACATGCTTAACTTCGATTGTTTATGTTTATAAATCGAAAGAATGTCACGTAGAAATTTATTTAATTTGAATGAGTTGTCTCCTCAGAGCAGAAAACTAAAATTATTAATTAAGCCACAGTGGAACAAAATGTTTTGAATACAACTAATATTATTCTTATTTGATCATAATTAAATAAAACTGTGGGTATTCTCACATTTTCTCGAAAATAAGGTTCTTAATTTAATTAATAAAAATTGGTCGAAGGCTATAAGTATAATCCAACATATCCAGCTCTTTAAAAATTATATAAAATTTGATTTTATGATCTTCGTTTTGTGATAACCGCTGTAAAGTAAATATCCGAGGCATAAATAACACCCTTTGTCCTCCAGCACTAGGTAATAGCAATCTGAAGCTAAAGTGTTTATTTATGTTTAGACATCGAAAGAATCTCACGTAGAAATTAGTTTCATGTGAATGAGTTTGTCTTCACAAAAAAGGACTAAAAGTATTAATCAAACCACAATCGAACAAAATGTTCGGAATATTATAATTCTTATTTTATCATTATTATATAAAGACGTGCGTATTCTGCACACTTTCCAGAAAATGGGGTGACTCGTCCTTAATTTGACCCATAAAAACTTCGTGATCACGTAAACATGTCCAATTCTAGTCACAGCACAAAAGAAAAGTAGTCACAGCGTTATACCAATGCAAGAAAAAAAAAGCAAAGGGTCAAGTTCGTCATCGAACCCACAATCGCAGTACCGCAAGGACGCCGTTATCTCCTATACATCCGCTGCGCTACGGAGATATACAAACCCTATTGGGAATAAAACGTTATTATACCTTGCAAATGTTTTGCGAAAATTTGAAAATTTAGCGAAAAAACTGAAAGCAGATTCGTACACTACAAGTATATGTGTATATTTTTGTCTAACATTCAAATCATTTTAATATACCATTCATTGAAATAACGTCATCAAATTGTTGGTGGGAATGATTACCCAAATTTTGGTTACCACTTAATCATCTACATGATATTTCTAATATACATACAAAATTTGACGACAATCGGTCTAACAGTTTCGGAGGTTATGTGTCTAATAAAAATGGATACAACCAGACAGACAGACAGACGGAAAGAAAAGACTGCTTTTTTCGTATACTCTAGGGGTCATGAAACGTCAAGAAAACATAAAAGTGGCTATTCGTCTGATGGACTCGAACAATACTTCCTTCGCTTACGCTGTACATCTACTTGTGTACATTGCTACTTACTTCAGGTTAAGACTTAGAGGTAATATTAGATACACTGAATCTTAAATTAAATTATTATCATTAGATTGGTTAAATCACCACAAACTTACACTTAATTTTGTAAAAACAAAATATATGGTCATAAGCAATAAAAACATATTATATAAATAACCAGTGCAATTCATGTAAAAAGAAAAAAACAATACAACATTTTGAGAGTCTGAGAAGAACTTTAGCATGGTTGGACATAAGTAGTGCTATAATAGTATATTAAAGAACGAGTTTCATAAGGCAAATATTGAGGCACGAATCCAAGTTTATAGAACGAGCGGCGAAGCCGCGAGTTATATAAAGGATGAGTGCCTCAATGGCCTTATGAACGAGTTATTTATACTATTTTTTCTACCGCACAGGTTTTTTCCCAAAATTTAATTAAAATTTGCATATTTTTTAATCTGGGAACTTTTGTCGTGGTTGGTGATGGGTTGGTCTGACACTAACCACGAAATATTTGAGGTTCGAATTTTCACAACAACAATTGTAATTCGAATCAGTTCGAGTTTTCGTAATTTAAAATTGGTTAAAATGTCTTGCGAAGAAGTTACGCGTCCGGAAACGTGGGAAATTTTAAGTTTAGATTTGCCACTGACATTCACCTGACATTTCTCGTCATTGCTACCAATCTTACCGATCTAAATTACACCAGATCTATTAAAGAACGCCTTTCCGCTATTAACGAACTGCTGTGACGTCATTTGCGTGCGTTAATAGCTCTATTAGAAAACCAAAAAACGTGGGCGGTAGAAAAAACTATTTATAAACACTTAACGTTAATTTTCAAAACTGTAAACAATACTGGACCTTTGTAGGTGTTTAACGGAAAAGTTAAACGATATGATAACTAAGGATACGTACAACAGCAGTGTGACGACGGACGGTCTGGAATCTCGCCGATAACGTGTGGTGGCAGCGTACCTGGGTGCCAAGCCTTGGGCGACTAGCGTCGCTGATGTAAAAACACATCTGGCCGACCTAAGCTTATGCCGCGACCTTCACGCCGCCGGGGGTGGCGTTTTCGGTAAGGAGCGGCGATCGCTCGCTTCCTCTCCGGGGGGGGGGGGGAGCGCCGGGGTTGCTCTCAAGCCGGAGACACGGATCTCAGATCGTGAGCGCCCGCGAAAACACGAGAATAAAATAAAACAGCAAGGAATATGTTACACAATAAATAGGGTTTATTCCCTGCCACCAACTACACGGCTAAGATAATAAAATCTTACGGCTAAACTTAATTAACTGCAGAACAAATTAAATACAAAAGAATTAAACGTCCGGCACGGTCGTTCCTCCAGGGCGGCGACTTCCTTCAGGACGGGTTCCTCGTGGACTTGGGGGCGACGACCTTGAAACCTGGAAATCGCGCGAGGACGGTACAGCGACCCGGGAGGGGGGCGCGGTGGCGGTACAGACGCGTGCACGACGGTTTCGACTTGTGCCAGTGACGACAAAAAAAAATGGTGACGGTGGTAAGGTTTTTCGCTCGGGGGCTGCGATTCAAAAAAAACCGGTACCCCGAGGTAGAGAATTATTATAGAGAGAGTCTTTTGGATTGCGATACTGGATTCAAAAGTTTTTTTATGTGATACCCTCTATAGTATTGCTACCATAAAAATATTGTGTTTTTATTTTTGATTTTTGGTTTTTATGCTAGATTATTAATTTATAGATTTAGTTATAATTCCTCTTTTATATATCACAACATTTTTTAGATGATTTTGTTAAATATCTTATATGTGTAACCTAAAATTTGTAAATAGCAGTTTTAAACTTTTCCTGTGTTTATATTTCTCTTATACATATCAATGTCAGGATTGTAAAATGTACTCGTAGCTGTAATGCTAAAGAATGAACCGTCTTACATTAATATAAAATCGCCAGCAGACGACAGGCAATAGACAGACTAAAATGGGAACCTACTTTTTCATACTCTAGTGGCCATGACGCCTCTAGAAAATATGACCTTATTGTTACGATGCACGTCTAATCACACAGCGATTATGTACAAAATAATTCCGGCGCAACTTCACTTGGTTTTCTCGACACTCGTTGAACTCGACTTGTTAACTAAATTCAGGCAACATGAATATTGTAGACAAGTGACCAAATATGTAGTTGAGTGATACTCAAATGTTGATCTGATATACTAGGAAAAAAGATAATTCGCTAATACTGTTGGTAAAGTACATATTTTCCCATCTCAAAAATAAGTTTACTAATCTAATAAAATTCTTATTGCGTATGCAGCTGAATTGTTTCAGAACGAGGTATTTTGTGAATGAGTGGAAAAAGAATTTTCGAAGGCATAATTTACGATTATTATTATTAATGAAATTTGGAGTGCTAAAATCTCCAGTTACTATATATTAGCTCATTCGTGTCAGTATTCGACAAACCCAGATTGCATACCTAATGCATCAATTATAATTTATTCATCACAACCTACTGTCGTTAAAGAGATTTAAAGGAGGCAATTAAAATGTCATGAGTCTAACCGGAACAAGATCTAGTTTTACTTAAAGCGTATCGATACATAATATGTGCACACAAAATAAATCGGAATACTTAATTAGTTAAGTTATGACATAAGGTGACTTGATTCAGTAATTAGGCGTTGAAATTAACTCGCATCAGGTACTTAACTGCCGAGATTTTTGACAATCCAATTAAAAGTTTTGATTGCATCTCTTTGAGAGGAATAATTCGAACGACTTTTCCGGATTGTAATAACACCAGAAAAAATATGAAGCTGTCTGTGTACAAGTTTTCCCTTAATAAATTGCAGCGCAGTGAGAAAACTTCGTTACATAAGCAGCCAGAACCGCTTAACTAAATTAAAATTTTAATAAAATTTTTAATCGAAACCTCGTACCACCTCGTTTTATTGTTTTATAAAAATATTTCTCCTGTCAAAATGTTAAGGGTTTAAGATTTATGTTGGTCGAAATTAACAATGATTTTTTTCAAGATAATTTATTGCGACATTTTTTAATTAAGGATCAGGACCTCTGGTGTTATGATCAACGTAAATACATGCTTACAACAAATACATAAAAACTTATAGGCGTAGTAGATATTTAATAAATATTTATGTATTAAATTTAAAGTGCTTTTATTTTAATTAAATATTTCTTTAGTTCGTTCTGAGTGCACTTGACTGTTCCGCAAAAACACGAACCTGAATCATCTTGTCTGCAAATTTAGTTCGGAAAAAAGGGGTCTCTTGAGTTGTTGTAGCAAGTAATTTTCTTAATGAAAGAATAATAACTCACCTGCACTAATCCGTTTTTGCAAAAAAGCTATAAATTAAGTTGTGAATTAGACTTTCAAAGCAATCTCGATTTAATACGAAATTTCGTTTTAATTAAAGTTTTCGCAGAAATTTTCACAAATGAACACCAATAATTATGGGGTAATTTACTAATATGTCTTACGGACGTTATAAAACCCACTTCTAATTGTTCAGACTGTAAACTTATCTGAAAACAAAGTACACAGGTGATTTTAACATTTTAATTAAAGCAGCAATACCTACTAGAAATTATTACAATTTTCCATCCATACAATTGGCAGGTGGTATACAGCGTTAAATTCCGAATTTGTACATCACATTTGAGGTTTTATATTGGCATAAAAACTGACTGACATTTAAATTTATATTAATAGTAATATTAATGTACGTAATGATAATATACGTCGTGTTTTTCTTACTTGTAGTCAATTTCTGTTCTTCTATTCCCGATTACAATACCCACTGCCACATGTAAACTAAATTGGTGGCAATATTTATTTAGCTCCTGCAGACTGCAGGGAATTCCATCATGTTTTAAGGTTACGTCGTGTTCCAGTTTCCTTTTAGTTCCTTGAACAATATACATTTCGTATTATATAGCAACGTTCGCAACTTTTGCTTGCAGCTGAAGCTCGGTACGGTCAATTTAGGGCATTGTAAGGGGTCGGAAAGGGGTGGGTGTTTGTTTGCTCAGCAACAACACGAAACGTACAACTACCATACGCCTGGTATATGACCAAGAGATTAGCCCAAACTAATTGATTTGTGTTAGTGAAAATCTCATCAACAATCAACGAACTGACCGCATTTTCGCAACAGGATAATTTAACGATCTAACTAAACTAACAAGACCCTAGCTCAAGGGTCTTTACAACATCTTATCCTTGTTTCAGCCAACGTAATCAAGGTGGAAACTTGCGGTAATTTCCCTTACTCTTTCACTTTTTTTCTTCTTTCGAGGCGGACTTTATTTTGTGAATCAGATTGTTGTCACACGTGTCGAAGTGGTTTGAGAAGGGTCATGGTGGATAAGAGCTTGGGCGCTATCTCTCCACTTTTAGGTGCTAAAGTCATTCCTCCTAAGCCGTGACATCAAATCTTAAAAAAATTGTCGGTAAGCATTAACAACCCTCCTTTGAAAGAATACAGTTTCTTACCATTTGTGAAAGCATTTATTTGACACGTTATGATAAGATGTGAAGACCTATTAAATGTTGTCTACTACACTTTTCAACTAAAAAGTAAATCACAGTTTACGAAACATGTATCATACAAAAATTACACCCACAACCTACGGTTGTTTGTAATTTAACTTCTCGATCGTAAGTTAAAAGGAAGTTTTATTACAAGATATCTTTGACGAATAACTAATTTCATATTTTCTCTACCTTTTACGACCTGTACCATAAGAAATGTCGATCTTCCGTCCCTGTATGTTAATCTGCCTGGTTATTAGCGAAACTGCTGGACCTGGATGTACTTTAAAAGTAAGGTGTAAATGGTAACCAGAATTTCTTTGTTCATCCCTTCTAACAATTTGGTGATCCCCAAATTTTACTAAGTAATTTCAGTTTGAAATTTACAATTATATATTTTATTCACAATTTTTTTTCATCTTTACGAACCTCGTCGGAGGTCGCCAAATTTTTTGCGAACCTCCACGCCAGTGAAGGTTTGATTTCTGTAGTATTGTTTGATTTTCAAATAAATTGTTCTTTAGATAAACACCTACTTCTACCCCAGAGTATGGTTGGAAAATAACCTAAATAAAACTACAGGTGTCCATAACAAGTCTGAAGACATTTTATTTAGTGTATTTGCCCCAAATAATTGAATAAAAACTCGAATTATAATGTCAAGTTTGACATGGAACGCCTGCCATTATAATTATAAAATGAGTGAAGTGAATTTTTATTTCCATTTATTTTTATTTCCCGAGCGTAAGCAAAGGAAGTATTGTAATCGAGTCCGTCGGCAGACTCTCTACTTTTACGTTTTCTCGATCTTTCATGACCCCTAGAAGATGAAGAAATAGATCTCCCATTTCTGTCTGTCTGTCCGTCTGTCCGTCTGTCTGTCGTCCCGGATTTTTATTAGACAGATAATCTCCGAAAGTACTGGACCGATTGTTGTGAAATTTTGTACTTATATTAGGAATATCATGTAGATGGTAAAACGCTAACCAAAATTTGCCTAATCATCCCCACCACTAATGCGATGACGTCACTTCAAAATTGTACATAGTAGTCCTACACATGTAGTTTACGACCCCGAATTGAGTTTTTACCCGAAACGTCCAGATTTTTGGAAAAAAATCAAAATTATAAAACAACATTTTGCAATTTAATTTTGAATCTGCTAACCCGAATGTTTTGAAATGTTGCAGATGTTTTAAGGCTCTAAAGAGCATCATAAATCTTTAGTCAAAATGTATTTGGTTATCCCCTCCAAAAACTTGATGACGTCAGCTCAAAAGTTTGCCGAATAAATCCTATCTAAAATGTACAAAATATGATGCGCCTGTACTTGTGATATATCACTCCATTCATATTTTTTGAATTTGCATATACAGGGTGACTCAAAAAAATTAATGAATGCGCAAAATTTATTTTACTGATTTACTCAGGAACTACAAAACCGAATGCTTTGAAATCTTGAAGATGTTTTAAAATTATCATAAGCATGGTAAATTTTTGATCAAAATGTATTTGGTCGTCCCTCCTAAAAAAATTATGACGTCAACACAAAATTTTGCTGGATAAATCCTATCTAAAATGTACAAAATATGGTGAGTCTCTCCTTGTGATTTATCATTCCATTCAAATTTTTTCGATTTGCGTACACAGGGTGACTGAAAAAAATTAATGAATGCATCAATTGATTTTATTGATTTAATCAGGAATTACAGAACCGAATGCTTTGAAATCTTGGAGATGTTTTAAAGTTATCATAAGCATGGTAAATTTTTTATCAAAATGTATTTGCTCTTCCCCCTAAAAAATTGATGACGTCACTCCAAAATTTTGCTGAATAAATCCTATCTAAAATGTATAAAATATGATGAGTCTGTACTTGTGATTTATCATTCCATTCATATTTTTGGATTTGCATATGCAGGGTGACTCAAAAAAATTAATGAATGCGTGAATTTATTTTATCGATTTAATCAGGAATTACAAAACCGAATGCTTTGAAATCTTGGAGATATTTTAAAGTTATTATAAGCATGGTAAACTTTTGTTCAAAATGTATTTGTTCATCCCTCCTAAAAAAATTGATGACGTCACCCTTAAATTTTGCTGAATAAATCCTATCTAAAATGCAAAAAAGATGATAAGTTTGTACTTGTGATTTATCATTCCATTCATATTTTCTAGATTTTCTTAAGAAGTGGCTCAAAAAAATTAATGAAGTCAATTTATTTTATTGATTAAATTAAAGGCAACACTTATTATTAGTATTACATTGGACCAACTCAATTTGGTAGGCACAAAATTTTTTAAAGTAAAAACTCGGTTGAAACATAAGGGTAACACGCTTATTTACATCTACTTTAACATTACAGACGTGCATTTGTTTTGTGCGCTAACTAGGTTCCGCGAATGTGGTATAGACATGTTTATAATCAACCAATTGTGAATTCCACCGTCAAAAATTAAAATAAAACCCAATGTTTTATATAATAAGCGGAAGTCGAAGCAATAAAACCGATGGTCGTTTTGTTTACAGTTTCTCTGTTTGACTCTCACGTATGCTGTTACGCTTGTCATCTTAAATTAAGAATGCTTAAACATACAGGATTTTCAGTTCCCTCTCATATTACATGCCGGCACCGTATACGTGAGTAAATTGTTTCGTTATTTTATTGTTTATAACAAATCAATATTCAAAACGACCCAATTCATTTTCCCGAAAATTTGGGAATACAATAATTTTATTCTTAGTATTACACTACATCTATCCCAACTGATATACGTGTCCTTGCAAAAATGTTGATGACGTCATCGCAATTTTTTTTAAATTCCCACTACAAAAACGTAATGAGAAAAAAAACACAATAGGCATGCAGTCGTCAAGTTTCCGACAGCGAGGGAAGTACTGTCTAAACTCTTTAGACCAATTTTTATTTATAACGATTGTGAATAAAATAGTATACATACACTCGGTGGACGTGTTTCATTCCCGTCTCACGCCTGTTGTTGACCTTGACGCTACGCGTCTCAGTCCAACAATCTGGCGTTCGACGGTAATGAAACACTTCCCGCCTCGGTATGTAATATATTATTTTCTTCTCCCACACAGTAATCCATGAATTACGAACTGTCTAGCCTCATAGTAAAACCATTGTTACACCCACTGGCATGTAATGAATCAACAGTGTTTGAATAGTTTCCATAGCAACTATAAATATTTGCTTTCCGAAAAAAATTTCTTCTGAAAGTGATTCTTCATTATGGATCGTAGAAAAAGTATATGACACAGCTCGGGTGGCAAGCTAATTACGAACTCATATTATATCACTCGCTCGCTACGCTCGCTCGTGTATAAACTCCATTCGTAATTAGCTCTTACCACCCTCGATATGTAATATACTATAATTAAAATTTAATAAAGTAATGTGCTTTATTATTGTTATTAGTAATACTATTATTACTATAATCAGCTGTAGGAAAATCGAAAGATTTCCATAAAATTAAAGAAATTAAGAAAATCGGAGATTTTTAGCATTGAGAATAGTTCTGCGATACATCGAGGAGCTAAATTTTAACTAGATATTAAAGTGCTGAACTGAAATCATTTAACCAGCAAATACGTTTAAGTACTAATGATCAACTTGCGCACTTATTGTGTTCACTATTGAATATCTTAACTTAACTTTTGGGACTAATAATTTTGTGAAAGTAAGGTAGAATAGTAATGCTAACAACAGTAGGTGTACAGTTTTAGTTTCACGGGTAACGAGATTAACGCACTTATAATTTGTTACTTTGGTTGATTAGGTGGTAAACTTTGTTAGAGAGAAACTCGAAACTATTTCGGGTGTTACCAAACAGGTAAATCCTCTTAATAATGCGGTCTGTTTCGCCATCCTATTTACATAAACTCCTAGAAAACATCAGACAGTTCAGTCTTGCAAGACGTTTACCCATCAGACAGAAACTTACACACACTTTCACGATTTAAACCGACAAGGAGAGCCTCTTATTCTCTTCATTTGTGTTCCTTTGATGTCTTCTTTGCATTATTATGTGATGTGGTAGCAACACCACACTTATTCAATAAAAAAAAAACTGCAGAATGAAGCTTTAAAATTTCGTCCTGTAATTAGTAGAAAAGAGTGAACATAAAACGAAAACAGATCCATAGAACTCCGGCTCAACGTATATATTGATCTCCAAAACGTGATTATTTTTCATTATTATTTTCAGTTCCTTCAGGTGTAGACTAACCTCTATCAGATCTCACTTTTTTAGAGTAACAAGTTTATTTTGTTCATCGATTTTTTTACCTTCTTTTAACTTCATTATAGCCACCGCTGATTAATCGCATTTTATCGGAAAAATTATAAGGCAGCGAAGACGAGCTGAGATATTGACGACTTCCGGAAAAATTTTATAAGAGTTCAGGTATGTCATTTAATTTTACGCTAATTAATAAACACCTACTTTGGCTAAATTGTGATTAATTACTCCCTGCAGAACTGAGTGGGATATTTTTGGCTTTAAAAATAAACCACATTGACGACAGTTTACTAATTAAACTCAGATCATCCTTTATTAAAGTTTTCAAAACAGTTTTTAATTAACAGAAAATCCATTATATCCGACGTTGTATACATTTGATTAATTCACGAGACAGTACGGTAATTTACACGACTATTAAATGGTCATTTTTCGGCAAGTACACGAAACCAGTCCATATTACGGTAAGTAATAATTAACGTGCACATGTCGTTTTCAGTTTGGTTACTGGGCGTGTCATCATTTTTAAAAAACTGTTCTTTATCCATTACTATCATTTATATAGTATACGACACAAACGCTGCATGTTATTGTATGTTCTAAAACACTATTTTAGAAAATTGGTTAAAGGCTATTTCGATAGCGCTTTCCTCGCCTTTGAAGTATAGTTCAACAAATCCCGCTTCTTTGAAACATTATAAAATTGTATTCTGAGTTTTTTCTTGTGATGCCCCATAAGGTAAAAACCGGTGGCCTAAGGAGGAAAGAACATGTAATTAATTAAACACACTCGGTTTCTTTTTTTACAAAAAGATAGGTGTCTAGTGCAAACACCCACGAATTTGAAGTATTTGTATTCGAAAAATTGTAAGATGTCGTCATCATTTTTAGGGAAGCCATAAACGAATAAATTTTGATTAAAAACGGATTCATAAACCATAAGTTCAGGATCATGTTATTTAATATAATTCAAAAAATATTTATTATTGCAAAATTTGGAGGCAACTTCATTAACATTGTCGGCGGGAATACATTTTGGTTAATGTTTAAGCATGTACTCGACATTCCTAAACTATAGGTAGGTATATAAAATTGATTCGGTAGTTTCGAAGATGATCTGTCTAATAAAAACTAAAATTGGAAAACATGAAAGTAGCCAGCCACCCGATAGACCACCTTACAATTCCTTGACTTACGGTCGGGAAGTTAAAAATAAAATAAATTTAGAAACATGTCTGGAGTCATCTAAGAATATCTTTTTCAACTCTTTTACATAAAAAGGTCAAATAGAAGTGTCTACTGAAACTGAAAAACAACATATAAAATAGTGCATAAGAAAAATTTTTGATCGCACCTTATAAGTAAAATCACTGTGAAATGTAAACTTAAATATATTTACAAAAATTAAAATAGAGTTACTGGGAAAGTTAGAAGCTTCAGTTTATCTCTATCAAGCTGCTTATAAATGAGAGATTGTAATATAAATTGCTCTAAAGAGTCTAGGGAATACTTTCCTCGCCTTCAGAATCGCAGTTAAAAGCATTTCAAGGTTTATTTCATACAGATTTCGTTGACGAGAAACATTTGTTACAAAATTTTGTAAATTATCACCAAAGCACGAGTGCGGGCGCATCACATTTTGCACCTTTTAGATAGGAATTTTATTATCGAGCAAAATTTTAAGGTGACGTCATCATTTTTGGAACGGGATAAACAGATACATTTTTATTATTAATTTGTCATTAAATCATTTTCATATATACTGATTTTCATAAAAATTTGAACACCTTGAATTAGTTGACTGAAAAAACTGAAAGTTTCACCAAATGTGCATTAAATCGAACCAAATAAATGATTAAAATAACAGGCGTAAAACTTTGTGAAATGAAAAATGTTTTGAACAATGTGTAACACCGTAATTTCTAATGCAGTCATTTATTCGGCGAGGCATGCTTGAAAGAAGATGGTTTATGGTGTCTATGGGATCTCGTCCCAACCTTCCTGAAGCCGCATACTCAGGTCATTTAAATTATTCGGGGGATGCTGCAAGTTACCTAGGTGTGTGCCCATAATATCCCACACGTGTTCGAGTTAGTGACAAATCTGGTGAACAAGCAGGCCAATATTATGTTGCTGAAGGTATTCCGTTGTGACTCTTGCCGCAACTGAAAAAAAAAAAGGACTGCAATCGGCTCCAATACTGTATCGATGTATCCTCTTACATTCAAATTTCCCTAAATGAACAATAGAGCCTCCGTTATTGCCCCCCAAACCATCCACGCCTTGTGTCAGAGCTGTATGGCGTTCTCCACGTAATCGCCTCACCCTCCTACGTCCATCATCAGCCCAAAGACAAAACCGGGATTCGTCTGAAAACACTACCCGATTCCATTCGTGGTCCCAACTTGCTCGCTCGTTGCACCATTCCAACCTACTAACACGATGTCTTGGTGTCAATGGGAGGCAAAGAAATGGTCGATATGAACGCAACCCAAACGAGCTTATTCGGCGATAAACTATAAGATGGAGATACTATATGTTCCAACGCACCCATCCAATCAGTTGCAATTGCACGAGTGGTAGAACGTCTGTCTCGTAGGGAAGCAACTCGTAGATCTTCGCGTGCTGACGTTCTTTGAGGACTATCAGATCCACGAATTCGCTCATGCACTTCTTCCTCAGACCACCTCCTCCAACACTGTAACACCGTTGAAACACTACGGCCTATATGGTCCGCAATTAGACGTATTGAAAAACGGGCTTCTCTCATACCGACAATGCGACCTTTTTTAAACTCACTCAGTTGATGAAAGTGAACGGACTCACGACGTCTTGGCATTTTTCACTTTGTTTTCTCCGCAATAGCTCTAAAATTTTCTACACGACTAACACAAATCAATTAGCAAAGCAAAATTATGCTAGACGAAACGTTGTTTTCAAAAGGTAAAAAGGGTAAGATAACGTTAATGGTTTTTGTTGAAATTTTAATCATTTCTTCCATGACTGTCCCCATATCGGATCCGATAATATGAACAAAATGGCTCAACTGCTTGGACATGGATTTTTATGGAAATCAGTATAGGTACATACAAAATTTTAGAACAATCGGTGCAGTAGTTTCGGAGATTATCTGTCTAATAAATATCTGGAGAACCGGCAAACAGACAGGCAGATAAACAGACGGACAGACGGACAAACGGACAGACAGGCAGACAGACAGACAGAAACTGCAGATATAATTCACCATATTTTGCACATTTTGGGTAGAATTTATTCGGCAAAATTTTGAGATGACGTCATGCATTTTTTGGAGAGAATACGGAGATATATTTTGATTAACAATTTACCATGTTTACAATAACTTCAAAAGATCTGCAAGATTTCAAAGTTGTCAGTTTTGCAATTCTTGGTTTATTCAATAAAATAAATTGACTGATCCATTAACTTTTTTTGAGTCACCCTTTATAAACAAATCTAAAAAGTATGAATGCAATGATAAATTACAAGTATAGACTGATCATTTTTTGCAAATTTTAGATATGATTTATTCGGCAAAATTTTGAGATGACGTCATCAACTTTTTGGAACTGACAAACAGATACATTTTGATTAAAAGGTTACCATGCTTACAATAACTTCAAAACACCTGCAAGGTTTTAAAGTATTCTGTTTTGCAATTCTTAATTTAATGAATAAGATAAATTGACTCAGTCATTAATTTTTGAGATACCCGGTATAAGCAAATCTAAAAAAATATTAATGCAGTGGTAAATCACAAGTAGACTCATCATATTTTCCACATTTAAGATGGAATTTATTTGATTAAATTTTGAAGTAACGTCATCAATTTTTTGGGGGATAATTAAAACATTTTGATCAAAAATTTACCATGCTTATGATCACTTTAAAACATCTCCAAGATTTCAAAGCATTGGGTTTTGTAGTTCCTGATTAAATCAATAAAATAAATTCACACATTCATTAATTTGATGATAAATCAAAAGTATAGACTCATCATATTTGGGACGTTTTAGATAGGATTTATTCGGTAAAATTTTGAGCCGACGTCATCAATTTTTGGAGGGGACAAGAAACTATATTTTGATTAAAAATTTATCACGCTTATCATAACCCTAAAACATCGGAAAATTTAAAAACATTCGGTTTTGCAGATTCAAAATTAAATTGTAAAATATCGTTTTATAATTTTGATTTTTTTCCAAATATGTGGACTCTTCGGGTAAAAACTCAACACGGAGTCATAAACTACATGTGTAGAATTATGTTATTTCATACAATTTAAAACCCATTTAGTATGTACACTTGTGAAGTCGCCACATTATTGGTGGAGATTATTCGACACCGTTTGGTTAGCGATTTACCACCTACATGATATTCCATAAAAATTTAGAGAGACGGCAGACAGACGGACAGACAGACGAACAGAAGGAGGGACAGACGGACGGAAACAGGAGACCTATCTGTTCGTACTCTAGGGGTCATGAAAGGTCGAGAAAACGTAAAAGTAGAGAGTCGGCCGACAGACTCGATTACAATAGTTCCTTCGCGTACGCTCGGTAAGTAAAAAAGGAATTCTTATTACAAACAAATTGCACGTAATCATTAAATTGGTAAAACTTTAGTTAAATAAAAAAAAATTCCAAATAAGTAGTTCAAAAAAATCAGCTGTTCTCGGCGGGTGCTTATATTCATTTGAAAGGTTGATAAGTACATACTACAGAATATCCTACCGCCCACACAAAGTGTCAAGAAAAGGCTGATCGAACACATAATCATCTACTCTATCGACGTCATGAAAGGAAACTTAGGAAATGATCTAACAGTATTCCGTTATGTAAAGTTTGACCTAGTTTATTGTCATGCAAGATGTAAAGAATAATTTCTCCCCATATTTTTCTTTCGTACAGGTTTTTTTTGCATACTGATGGAAAGGAAAAAATTGTTTTGTACGTCATATTTAAAATTTAAATTAGGAGCTACTTATACAATTTAAATTTAAATTAAAGATGGTTTCAAATAATTTCAGATTGAATTATCATCTCCTCTTTTATTGCTCGAATTTAATAAAATTTTAAATTATTACACTGGTAGATCTTTTTAGAAGCTTTGCCATCTGAATAAAATCTTCTCACTTTATCGCGACGCTTATATTGCTGCTATCTATTTGGCTTTGTTGATTTACATACAATATTAATTGATTTTTTACTTTTTTTGCGACTGGTCAAATTTTGTGTTTTCTCGCTGTTGAAGACAAGATTATAATTTTTAAAATGCAGTCGACCATCTCCTGAAGTTTTTCTAGTTCGGACACACGATTATATTTTTATTACAACAAGGACGAAATTTAATTCAAGCGTCGGTCAAGCAAGCAATTTTGAGTGATATTTATGGTGAGCAGGTTAAAGTATAAGTTATTCTTAAGCGAGACCACTTGACTTCCAATTTGAATTTGTCGTGTGCAGGAAAACATTTTTCATGGAAAATCCCGATGTCGGTGGAAACTTGTTAGTACGAACGTTCCATAGAAAAAAGGAATAAAAATTCTGTGTTCATTTTAGCTCAAAAACTGTCCGATTTATAAAAAAAATCCCTGAATTTAGCACTTCGGAAACCTCATAAATATTCAAAAGCTGCCATAAATCGACTTGTTGACAAATGTGTTAAATATTTGAGTAAGTACACAATTAAAATTCATGGTATTATGAAATTAAGTTTAACAGTGCGAGACTGTGTAATTATTAGCAATTTTCTTCCATTACGTAGATTTATGTTCTATACAGTAATCATTCGTGCAATGGTTTGGGGGATTCCGCAATAAGAAGTGTGCACGGGCTGAAAAATATAGTCATATCCGGCTTTCATGTCGACCGTCTATGATTGCTCTGAATATAAATTATACCACTTACAATTGTTCGTGGAAAGAGTTCATTTAGCTCTTCAATTTGAGTCTTTCTCAGGGTTATTTGTAAATATTTTACGTTTTCGTAACCGGATTTAGTTCGGAGTAGTACAACAACGATGCAAAGTCCGGGCAGAGCCTCACAGGAATACGGTCGGACAGCGGATATCCGGTAATTAGGACGAGTCCAGTGAAGCACGTGTCCGACTATCTGAGGTTCACCGGCCAGGAAACGAGACTCACTGGCTACACAGAATTAACTTGCTTGCAGATGCGAGCTGTAGACGACTCTTATCGCCCAACTGTCAGACAAATTTGTTCTGCCCTTAAAAAGAACATTTTTATTAAACGCATTAATAAAAATTCTAGGAGTATTTTTTATTTTGTTTAACAGTGATTTTAATTACATATGGATTTTAGTTTTCTAATAATCGTAAGTGAGGTAATGTGTTAATGCCATTTTAATGAATGTTTAAATCCATACCATCTGACAGCTAGTAGAATACAAAAATAATGTAAGATTTCTGTTTCGCTCTTTTATCTGTATGACAGAAATTTAATAGACAACGATTGTGGAAACTATTAAATCGATTACTTAAAAAGTTTTAAGGTCCCTTAAGATTATCGTACATCTGTTAAAAAGTTAAAAATTTGTCAATTTGTTCAAAAGTGTGAAAACATTTTTATTTTTTTTTATGATTCTAATAAGATAAGTATTAATTTAATACATATTTTAAAACCGTGAAAACACAAAATAAAAAAACATATTAGGAATACCGTACTTTTGCGCAACAATTGAAATTGAAAATTAAACTTTGCTAAAAATTGTTAAATAGAAAGATGATATTTAATAAAAAAAAAATATAATATAACAATACTATTCAAATCTACCCCAAAAAAGTATATAACCAATGAAATAGAAAACCATTATTGCATGAATCATGAAAATTCAAGGATCTGGTTTTTAAACAGTCCTGAAATGTACGGGTAAATAAAGTTTGTAACATACATGTATAAGTATTTGTCATTTTTTCTGCGGTAACTAAATATATTCTGGGTATGTTCATTACGTTGATACATTCTCATTATTCTGTACTTAATTGTTAGCACACCAGCTGTCGACAATACAGACATTTATGTTGATTTATAATCATTCTGAGGTTATCCAAACTTCCATCCAATATCTCATGTTAAAGACATGCTTGAAATTACATGAAAGTATCGACATTTCTGGGCTAGTATTTATCATTTTTAGTTATTATTACTCAAATGTTACGTTTGTTATAGATATGGAAAACTTTTATATTCCTGAAACCCAAATCTGAATTTTATAAACCAAAAAAGGCAAAAATCTTAACTAGTTTTTGCAGGAGAAGGTTATTTTAGTGTTGTACTAATTTGTAATCTATTGAAAAACGTGATGGAATAATTCTGATTAAAAATAATTATATTGTTAAATAATAGTATATTAAAGAACGAGTTTCATAAGGCAAATATTGAGGCACGAATCCAAGTTTATAGAACGAGCGGCGATGCCGCGAGTTATATAAAGGATGAGTGCCTCAATGGCCTTATGAACGAGTTATTTATACTATTTTTTCTATCGCACACGTTTTTTCCCAAAATTTAATTGAAATTTGCATTTTTTTAATCTGGGGACTTTTGTCGTGGTTGGTGATGGGTTGGTCTGACACTAACCACGAAATATTTGAGGTTCGAATTTTCACAACAACAACTGTAATTCGAACCAATTCGAGTTTTTGTAATTTAAAATTGGTTAAAATATCTTGCGAAGAAGTTACGCGTCCGGAAACATGGGAAATTTTAAGTTTACATTTACCACTGACATTCACCTGACATTTCTCGTCATGGCTACCAATCTTACCGATCTAAATTACACCAGATCTATTAAAGAACGCCTTTCCGCTATTAACGAACTGCTGTGACGTCATTTGCGTGCGTTAATAGCTCTATTAGAAAACCAAAAAACGTGGGCGGTAGAAAAATAACGTTCACGGCTGTTATTGTAACGTCCGTGGCTATTTTCGATGACATAACAGACTTCCATGGAGACACCACGGATATAATCAAATAACAAAGAGGTATGACGAAAAAATTTAAAGATTGTTATAGATATTTACGTTTTAAGGGCTGTTAAGAAGGCCATGACGACTAAGGGAACTGTTTGAAGCCCGACGAAGAAGGGCTTTAATGTTCCTGCAGTCGTAATAGCCCTTAACAGAACGTACATACAACGGTTTTCGTCGTACTAAATTACATACCTACTTTAAAATTTACATTTTAAATTGTGGAAATATTCAGTATTGGAATGTAAAATATTGGAAAATCGTAAATATCTTTGTTACCTTAGCAAAAGAATTATTGTTGATAACAAAAAATTCAAAACTTAAAAAGTGGAAAATGGAGAAAAACGCTGAAATTCCGTCAAAAATTCTTGCTAGAACACGGAACACAGACAGATTGATTCCCGAGAAATCTAAAGCTGGTCTTACACTGCGCAATAAATTGAACAAGAAGTTAAATAAGTTTTAACGCAAGTAATATTGTGCAGTATCATACCAGAAATTGTGTGGAATGAAAAATTGTTTCGCAGAAAATAGAGCATGCCCTATTTTTGAAGCAAATTATACACAATTTGTTGTTGCAATGCTCACAGCGTGAAATGTATCATAGGAAATATTAATATTTAATATTAATAATTTCCGCCGAACTCCACGCATTATAGGTATCCACATTTATCATTCCAGCAGGCATCACCGTCAATTTTTTACTTAACTTTTCCTACCATATAACTTCGGCTTCCTAACCTTACTTCACGGTTATAAAAATACATAATCATAATCAGCTGTCTGTGGCTGTTCCACAAATGTCAACTGAACTACATAATACGCAGAATTTTGTCAAATATCTTGTACAATACTGAATTCTAGTATAAAACAGAATAATGTTACAATAATGTACAAGCAAATATTTACTCTAGCCAATAATTTTGTTCGTCTATTGCTCAATTTCTTGTTCAATTTATTGCGCAGTGTAAGACCAGCTTAAGTGCAGGTACAAAAGAGAATTAGATTTGTTCCTTCAATGGGAAAAAGAAAACCATCTGAAAAGTGTGTGTGTGAAGATGTAATCATGGTATATATTGACGAATTGGTATCATTAGTATTACTATTTGATAACCGCTTATTATATTAAGGCCGTTTGCATAAACGCAAATCAAAACAATCGTTACTATGGAGTTACTTAGAGATTAAATTTGATTTGCGTTTATGCAACCGGCCCTTAGTGTTTTATGCTTCAGATAAAGACCATTAAATGGAAAAAGTTGTTTTAACATTTGGAATATTTGGTGCGTGCCGAAGAGGAGAAATTACTTACATGAAAACATATTTCTGGAGTTGAAACTAAGTTATCTCGTTGCGGCAGTGTGAACTTTCACAATTGCACTATTAATGATCTTCATGTTTCATAGATGTTGGCTCTTTGCTTGTAATTTTTTGTTAAAATAAAAGTTCAAACAGCAGGCCGTTAAAAAAAGGCGGGCTGTTAAAATCTTTGCTAACAGCCCAGATATGTTACCAAGGTGTTATTGATAGCGTAACGGTTTTCAATTGTTGAATGATATTGCCTTCTTAACAACATAGTATGACGAAAAAAAATAAGCAGCCAATCAGATTTATGAATTTAAATCGTTACTATAGAAATTTGCAATTTATCCTTCTTTAAATTTAACAAATTTTTACAGAATTGTAATTATCTACGAATCTAAAAAAAATACACACTTGTAGCCGACATTAAAAATCTAAAAGTATTGTAAAATAAAATTAGCGTGTTGTAGTATATGGGTCGGCTTCCATTGTACTTGCATATCGCGTGACTGATAATTTGATATTATGAATGCTGATCGATGTCGATACCTTCAAACTTTCATATTGTTCTAATTAACTAATAATAATGTATTCCATTTCATAACACTAGTGTCTTGTAGTTTTGTGACTTTAATCAGGACTAGGGTGCCTTTAGGTATTATGTCGTTTTTAAGAGTGTATACACGACTGACAGCGATGTCAAGTTAGAAAAAAACATAGATATGGTACTCCTTTCTCCTTTGCCACCCTTGAGAAGAATACAGTGTTCTATGTCTTTGTCAGTCAAATTTTCAGTAGCGGTACGTACAATGAAAATGAGTGGGGATAACTTCGTCACTAAAATAGCTTGAAGCTGCGAATGAATGGTATGAGATGTGCTCTAATTTTATGTTTTAAATCATGAAAAAGTCTTTAGAAAATTGGAAATACTATATGGAGATAATTATGCCACATTTTTTTGTATTAACTTGCCTTCAAACTATGGGAATGTTTTAATAATGGTCCAAAAAATAGGAGAAAATCCACAAAGGGAAATATTGAGCTATAGAAGAAATCAGTGTCCAAATTTGGACTACGGTATACTACTTATTAAACATTCACTGAATAAAGCATCTGTTGATTAAAAATGAGAATATACGTATTTGAACAAAAATAAAAATAAAATTGATTTCATTATATTTAAAATGGTATTGCGAAATTACAAACTAATAAGAATTAGGCAATTGACTATCGACGGACAAAGTACCTCCCATTCCTAAACTCCGACTTTTTCTAGATGCACCCCCCTCTTCTAAATTTTCCTTTTTATTTTACGTTGCTCTTTATTAAGATATGTTTTAACCCTAAAAGTTTTTGAATCAACTTTTTTTTCAGGAATAACCTGTTTTAAATTTTGAAATAGTTATTTATGCAACTAGTGAGTAAAGTGTATCTCGCCTTCGGCTCGTGCAGCAGATTTTCCCTCTCGTGAAAAAAAGCCACAAAATACAAAATTTTTTTCACGTTCGTAATAAAACTCAACAACCACCTACCTCAAAAACTTTTTATTTTGGAACATGGATACCTATTAAATGTACCCGTATTTGCCGTCTTGACAATTTCTTCAGGGGTGCACGAGAAATCTTCATCGCTATCCGATTTCATTGTGTGAGCACACAAATTACCACAAAATACCGAGAAAACTAATACAAATCACTTAAATATGGAGTAAATTACAAAATTTTTGGATGCATTTTAATTTCTGACAAATGTGTGGCTGAATTATCATGGCAACGGCAGGCTTCTATGTTTTACCTTTAAATGTTTTCCGTTAAAAAATGACACGCTTCGACACTTTTTTTCACTCAAATGCGTGAAAAATGAAACGCTTGACACTTTTTTTTAAACTAATAAAAAATGTTACATTTTTAAATAGTTAAATATAAATTAAACACAAGTCTGTTGGATATGTTAGTAAATTAACTTTAAAACGAATTTCGTGCAAGAGCTAGACAAATTTTTGGTAATAACTGCTTTTAGAGAATTATCACACTTTAAATTCCATCTAATCCTTGCCAAAATATAGCCCGCAACAACAATTAATTAAACTGCAGTGCATTTAAAAAAAATTATTTTCAACTTTGAGATTCTACTTCAAAAAATGACAAATTACAAAACGCGCAGCTAGGTGGATTGAAGCAATTTTTTTAGAAACATTTATGGAAAACCCGTCGAGACGAACGTTCATTATAAAATTGACAATAACTATGACATAGACGTGTTTCTGACAACCAGATATACATATAACCTAAATTATTTTGATCATTTCGTGTCCACACTCTTAAAAACTACATAATACGTCATCGCACTTACGTCGGGACTAGCATTAGAACCGATAGAATTGCTATTTTTATATTAAAATATTATTTTCAATTGTGATGATAAAACCGCTCGGTTAACAAAACAAAAATTGGAAGGAGTTTTAACTGCTAAAATTTTCCATAAATTTTTTGAAATTGTTTATAATGGGATATATTTTCATACAAAGTGAATTGTTCATGGAAGACAGATAGATGAGATTACAAAATCCTTTTAAATAAACACAGTGCCTTAGGATTTTCTCTGCTTAGCCAGCTTTATTTATTTCAGCAATTTAGTTTGTAATTGTATGACAAAAACAATTTGTTTAGTCTAGAGAATGTTTTTCACAATATAATTTCTACTTCTGGTGTGCCACAAAACACGGTTTTGAGATAGTTATTGACCACTGTTTCCATTAATGATAGTTTTAATAAATTACATTTAGTGATAATAGCTATTATAATCAACAAGCTGCAAATATTTGAGTAAAATGAATATGTTCAGTAACAAGTTCCTATTTGGAAGAAGCCGCACGCCTAGGGCAGGAATAACAAGAACTTCTATGAACGACTCCGTGGAGTCTCAATAGTCATTATTGTCGTCATCTTATTTAAAAAACGAGTAGAGATGTACCGACTGCAGGTCTGGCCGACTAACCGACTAGCCGATTGTTCGGCTAGTAAAAACCGACTAGTCGGCCGACTATTCGGCTTTGCTAAAACCGGTTTATAAATGCGACAGACAGTGTGTTTTTTTTTTCTATTTCTCTGACTACCTTAAAATTTTGTTTTATTTTAATAAAAGGAATAACTGAAGTTCCTTTGTTTTCCAAAAAATGTGTTAAATTTGTTTGGATAATTTTAACATTTAATTTTTTTTAGTAACTCAGTACAAAAATAAAGAATAACACAATTTAGGGCCAGTTTATACAATATTTTAACTGAGATTAAGTTGATCGCGCATTTAACAAGGCCATTAGCGACGTCTAATTGGCGTAGAGTCGGTCACATGGTACTTTAATACGGGGTTAATAATTAAATCGCAGTTAAATATTTAATTGAGGTTCTGTAAACCGGGTTTAATTGTTTTATATACTATTTTAATTTTAATAAAAAAAGCCGACCGATCGGCTGTTTAGCCGACCAGTCGCCGACTGCAGCCGACGATGAAAAACGGCCGAATAGTCGGCTTATCCGACCGGTTGGTCACTAGTCGGTACATCCCTAAAAACGAGTCATGAACGTTGGTGTGAAATAATGTATCCAGATTATCGGGTAGGTACGTCTATAATGGAGCAAAAGAGGTTCCACACCCAACCAAGTTCTACAGATCACATTAGAAGGAGCCGGAACTATAGAAGAAGGAAGTGAAACTATTACGAATGTTAAACAGAAAATGAAGCGATATAGAAAGACAACATATTTCCATTTGAAATGTCGTTGATGAAAAAGTTATAGCAGAATTCAATCCTCAAAATTCCGGGCAATTAGTAGGTACGATATTAGGTATGATGATGGTGGAACGATTTATTGACCAGGAGTATGAAGAACATAACCATGCGTTGAAAATGGCCTTGGTGAAACAATTTCCCCAAACATCTGCCATTTTCTAGATTATTATTAAAGAAAGATGTATCGGATCAAGCAAGGAGGGTCAAGTTTCGAATGAGTTTTGTTCCGTTTACCTTGAAAAGCTAACCGTCTTCAATCTGGACATATCCTATAACTATTTAATGGCTGACATTATTGAAGGTTTAACTAATGAAGTTGTTGCTTGTTCGCTATTTTCGTCGAAAATCTCCAACACAAATAGATTATTCGCATATCCGAGAAATGAGTACTGAATAACTGTAATATCTAAAGCCATTTTTTACAGTCCTGTTTCTAGCTACGATAACCCTAATTTCTTGAGTTTTGGGAAGCAGGATGTGTACACCTATAAAGAAAATCTGATTCGTCCACTTCCAGAGGATTTGGGGGTTAGTTCACTTCATAAACGAATCTGACTGAAATATTTATATAATCGTTTACAATTATATTATATACTAGCAGAAACCATGGTTACATAGTTTTTCTACTGAAAAACGTATACTTAAAAACACAAACAGTTTTATGTGAAATCAAATGTGTAATCGTTAAGTTAATTGTGACCGGAATAATTTGCTTCCAGTCACAGGGTGACTCGGCTTAAATGACTCACTGACCCCAATAACCACTTAGTTTTCTTAATTAAAAAATAATCTTCAAAATGCCATGAATCTAAATTTGCTTTACTTTTTTGAAACCCCATAATCACTGTTACATACAGGTCGCCAAAAAGTATGGAAGCAGTTGAATATCGCGAGAGCAAGAAAGTATTTGTACTCTATCCTCTGAAATATTATTCAAATATCCATTGACATTTGTTTTGGAGACAAAAAGCCAACTTAATTTTTATTAAATAACACGTCTTTTTTTATTTGCAATTGAAGGCAAAAAAAGTTAAAATATGTAGTACAATTTGGATTTTTTTTTTGTTTTATTTCAATTAAATGTGTCATTTTTACAACTATTATTAACTTTTATTTGATTTTTTTATCAACGCACAAATGGTAAATAACTTAAGATAGATAAAGACAACACTTCCTGCGTCAAATAAATTTCACTTTGTCCAAATTGTATTATTTTAATGTTTTTTTTTTTTTCAATTTTTAGTGCAAATAAAGAAAGGCATGTATTACATTACTGAATGTAGAAAAAAATGTTTTTTTCCAAAAATACTAAATTTAGCTCATCATGCCATTAAAAAAAATCGAGTTGCCCTTGTATCTCCAAAACAAATCTTGATGCAAATTTGAATATTTCAGGGAATAGAGTTTAAATACTTTTACAAATTGCAATGAGTTCTGATAAACCGCGCTCGCAATATTGAACTGCTTCCACACTTTTTAGCAACCCTGTATATGAACACAAGACATTTTAAACTAATGGTTATTATTTAAAGAACAAACAAGATATTATGAACACCATTCTCTCGACTCACAAGCTTCAATTCTGTTCATCAAAAAACATCTCACGCTTCTAACCTTTCGGGATCAATGGACTGACGTATTTATCCAATTCGTTTTGTAACTCGACCATATTTTGAAAAGTTGCGGATACTCTTTCTTTTACGTATCCCCATAAAAAATAGTCCAGTGACTATTGGGACTTGGCAGTTTGTACACTTTTATGTTTATCTACAGGCCAATTTGCTCTCAAGCACTTTTCAACTCGTTTATGACTTATAAGTACGATGTCTTCGTCTTGGATATTGCTGTGCGAATAAGTTTACAACTAATCTAGTGTTTTTACCTGACACTCCGTAGGTTTATATCGTTATGAAGGAACACCTCGGTGTTTTTGAAAGTTGAATAAAATGCTAATCAAACTGACAGTAACTTGATTCATGATATTATTGAAATTTAATTTTGAATAAAGAAATAAACGTATAATCTATGTTGAATTGCCTCTTAGAAAAAGACAATTGGGTCATTTAAGCTGAATCAGTCGGTATATCTAGTAGATTTACGATTTAAGCAATATCTTGTCGTCATATCCAGTTTTTTTTATTGTTTTAACGTTTTTCAACTGTTAAATAAAGTAGTTCTCGTTGATCCAAGCTCAAAACAACAAAACAGTCGTTTTCGAAACTTTTGATGGTTGCCTACGAACATTTTGGTTTTGTGCAAGGAAGCGAAGACCATGAAAATGGTTTATTCTGTTGAACAAGACACTTTTATTGTTATGTTTTGTTATCGCAATGGGACTTCGTAACGGAAGAGTGGTCTACTCTGTAACCGCTTGTAAGCAAGAATAGCATATCGTATACACCAAATCCTTACACTATTTATAAAAATAACGGAGCCAATCAAAAAACTCGACGTTATGTTGTCGCCCATGGAAGCAGGTGTTGACATAACTTTAAATTTCAGTAATCGACCACATAAACTAACTTATTATAACATCTGTCATTTATCACTATATCAACTTAGCACATATGCGCAAAGTAAAATTTGTGTTCTTCCCGTTACAGTAAAATGGGCTGCTTATGTGATTTTTATGGAAATGGCTCAGAATTTTGTTCATATTATCGGATCCGATATGGGGATAGTCATGGAAAAATGATTAAAATTTCAACAAAAACCATTAACGTTATCTTACCCTTTTTACCTTTTGAAAACTACGTTTCGTCTAGCAGAATTTGCTGATTGATTTGCGTTAGTTGTGTAGAAAATTTTAGAGCTATCGCGTAGAAAACAAAGTGTTGGAGGAGGTGCTCTGAGGAAGGAGTGGATGAGCGAATTCGTGGATCTGGTCGTCCTCAAAGAACGTCAGCACGCGCAGATCGTCATCTACGAATTACTTCCCTACGAGACAGACGCCTACAGCTACAGAAAGAAATGCATAAGGTTTTCTTTAACTAGAAACGACATGCCTTATGCTAAAACAAAATGCATAACAGAATCTGAGAATTCAGTTCACATAAAAACATTCCTAATGCTGACTAAGTCATTTTGGAACTACCAACAGAGCCTCTACTTTTTTAAGAACAAAATTATTGTACTGAGTTTACTCAATATAGGAAATAATGGCAAACTGTATAAAAAAGAAAATGGCACTAAGACATCGTGGAGACACCCATATTTTGGGATCATCTCCATTCGATTTCCAAAGCGGAAAGTCTGGACGCCTGGTTAACAAATTTGTTAGTCAGTTATTCCATTATCAATGTGCTGAAAACATTGCAATTGATAAGGCTGCTCTGAGATGTAAATAGTTTCTAGGATCTGACCTTGACTGGTTTAAGTGTAGCATGTTGGCCCTGAACTCTCTAGGCAAAACCCTCCCTTCTTAATGGAATTAAAAGCACTAACCATGGGGTTCTGGCTTCATCAAAGCAGGTAAAACTGTTTTAAGTACTGTGTTAAAAGTGTTAGGATTTTGACTATTTGGTCAGAATGGCTTCTTTCTTTCAAAGTGCTCTCGATACAATGATCCATATTTGATCGCTGAGTAACAGACCCTAAACATGATACATCTTGAAAACTGTTTTATACAAGATTTTATGTGTGTGCAATTTAATAATTGGGAAATTTTAGCAACTCTTATATTCTACATTTTTTTTAGCAGTAGTGAGTCTCGTGTTCACAAACTGTACATTCTTGTGTTTGTTCTGAAAGTTGCTGAGCGTGGCAAAAAGTTTTTACAATGGAATTTAGACAATGTGATGGTTTATGGTTTACTGCACCTTTGTTCATAATTTCCAATAGCTAACATTTTTGATACATCCTGTCTCTTGAAACAATAACCGCCTTAGCGAGTGAAGTAAAAATCTATGGGGCCGTAAATTAACCCAACGGCGTGCAAAAACTTTAGAATATTGATTTCGATGCAGAACACGTGAAACTTGCGTAACTGTTCATAACGTGGACGAATTGATACATCAAAGCCAAATATGAAGTTCTAAACTTATCTAAATGGCACTACTGTTCATACGCTTTAAGATTTTGAGGCTAGGTTGTTTCAAAATTGTCTTTCGGTTTTGCAGGTTCGCAAAGTGAACCATTTGGCTATAAACTAGAAAAAAAGCAAAAAGAACAAACCATTATCAGGTATATAAAAACTATGGCCGTTTGTCCAAGAAGTATTTTGATATACCTACTCCCTCTTTTTTGGTAAGGGTTCTATTATATATATAAAGACAGATTCAGGGAACTTCTGGTTCATTGTGTGCTACTCCCCATAGTGTCGAATGCTAAAAGAGTCCTGTGCCTTTGACAATACCCATGATACAATTTGTAGGGCCAGCTTGAATATCATGTGACTCCAAAATGTGGAAGATCATGTGCTCTTTTCTGATGTCAACAACTGCCGGGCAAGAATCCAAAATGTGCTCAATGGGTTTGTCTTCCTCTAATATGCTATCGGAAACCTTTTATGATCAGCCCTGATGAAAGGTTCTTGAAAATGGGGCAAATCGTACATTCTTTGAGTGTTTTTTTTTTGGACGATTTTAAGGATGGGTAGAACCGTCTCCACCTATAAAACCCCTCTCAGAGCCCTCTCTTGCTACAGCGTTGGCCCTTTTATTTCCCTTATGGCTCATGTGTCCAGGTATCCATGTGAGCATACACCACTAAACTTTCTATCCGACTGTATCATTCCCAGGCAAGCTTCGATGTGTGTCTACTAGATTGCACAGCCCTTAGTCAAGTCTGGCTGTCTGTGAAATGCAGATTCACCTCCCAGAGAAAAACCTGTGCATACATTCTGGCACACATTTACTCAAAGAAAAAATTTAATTTTTGCTTAAAAGACACTGATGTGTTTATCAAGTGATACCGAAACTTTGAAATTTGCATGGCTTGAGTATACATCGGTGTCTGATCCCTTACTGCAGACCGAACCATCCGCATAGCAGCAGATTTAGGCCCTTAGGTCACGACTTCGGTATGTTTCCTCCATTTTTCTGGTAGAGATATCAGCACTTCGTATGAGTTATCTGTCACTACAACTAGAATTTTGCTATCATCCTTCATCCTGAAGATGTTCTCGAAGTCGCCTTTTTGCACTGACCATCAGACCTGAGTATTCTCAAGAATCCTGACCTAGCAGTCTGCATAATATACTGTTCAATAGTCGACAGTTATACTGGTGTGGCAGGCTATTATCAAAGTACCTTTCCTAGCGGTATTTTATAACCTTTAAGTTCGACAACACAAATTTCTTGTGTTTGCGGAGAATCTATTTCATTATATTGTATATATATGTATTATTGGAAGTATTGTAATAGAGTCCGTCGGGATACAGGTTACTTTCATATTTTTTCAATGGGTCGTGATCTCTAGAGAACGAAAAAATAGGTCTCAGTTTGTCCATCTGACATCTGTATCCATTTTTATTAGACACGTAATCTCCGAAACTATCGGACCGGTTGGTATCAAATTTTTTATGTAGATTAGGAATATAATGTAGATGGTTAAACCCTAAGCAAACTTTGTCTAGCCATCCCCACTAACAGTGTGAAGACGTCATCTCAAAATTATTAATTATTGGCAAACAGGTATTTGGAAAAAAATTCAAATCGTATTGACAACATTTTTTGCAATTTAGTTTTAAATCTTCAGAACCGAATGTTTTGAAGTTTTGCAAACATTTTAAAGTTATCATAAACACTGTCTCTGTTAATCACCTCTAAAAAATTGACGACGTTATCTCAAAATTTTGCCGAATCCTATCGCAAATGTGGAAAATATGAGGTGTGAATACTTTTGATTTATAACTGCCTTCTATTTTTAGAATTGGTTATACAGACGGACTCAAGAAAATTAATGAATAAGTTTTATATATTATTATTTTATTGATTAAATCTGGAACTGCAAAACCAAATCTTCCGAAATTTTCCAGGCACTTTAAAGTTATCGTAAGTACGGTACACTTTTACTCAAAATATTTCTTTATCTCCCCCCAAAAAATTTATGACGTCATCTCAAAATTTCATCCAATAAATCCTATTGAAAATGAGCAAAATATGATCAGTCTATACTTGTGCGATAGATCATTGTCTTCATATTTTTAAAATTGCTTGCACAGGGTTATTAAAAAAATTAATGAATTACACCCCCCCCTCCAAATATTGTTGTTGACGAATAAATCCCATTGAAAAAATACAAAACATGATGATGAAAGTGACTTAAAAACTTAATGAGTGAGTTAATTTACTTTATGAATTACATCAGGAACTGCAAAACGGAATGTTGAAATCTTGCAGACGTTTCAAGGTTATCGAAAGCATGTAAGTATTTGTCCGACCACCCTACCCCCTTTTTTTCATAAGACAAAATAAATTTAATAAAATTAACCACTCTAATTTTTTTTTTCAAAAAATTAAGAACGAGTCATCCGACTTTCTCGAAAATGTGAGAATACGTACGATCAACATTTTGACTAAATTGACAAAGGACCTTTACTTGCTGTAGAATATAACCTCTAAATTAAGCAACACAATATTCTTTGTTTGCTAAGAATTCATTTCATTTTATTTGAGTAATTTGGCAAAATACCTTTATAAGCGGTATTTTATAAATTTCATCTTACAGTAGTAGGTTTTGGGGTAGTATGCAACTGTTTTACGAGACAAAAATTCAACATTATTAACAAGTGAAGTAAAGTGCTCACAAGTGGTATAATGTATAGTTTAGAAAATATCGTTGTACAGTAAAACCTGTCTATGCCGGAATCGCGCGGGTCCAAAATTTTTATCCGTCTTAAACAGGGTTCCGGCTTTTACAGGAAACCCGGCTATGACGGAAAGTCAACCTCTGTAAAACGGAAATCAATTTTTATTAAATTGAATACATAGGTACATATAAAAGAATTATGAGAAATAGTTGTTTTTGTTATTTGATTTTTCGGCCATTGAGATATATTTTCCATGCTTGTTCTCAACTGCAAAAGGTTGGCTAGACGCTCACCGCTTTGCCATTATTCTCTAATTTATTTTAGGAATATGTTTTATAATTTGATACACTTACGTTTTTTGCAACCGAACTTTTGCAATTTCTTTAACACTCAAATTTTGTTGCAATTGTACATTAATTAAATCGATTTTGCTGTTATTGTTATTCGTTTTTTGGGCCATTGCGAACACACATATAACCACGAGAGACGCCAGTTAAATGAGAATTGAGAACAGTGATTTCCTGTTGACAAAAAATGCACCTGGAAGTCCACGAATTGAATTGCATATTTTTCGTAGAAATCATCAATTTTTTTCTCGCTTCCGTTTTATACAGAGTTGGCTGCATGTATTTTGACACGTTGGGACTTACAAATATTTTCCGTTTCCGCGTTATGCAGTTTCCGGCTTATACGGACCAAAATACATTAAATTAGGTATTTGAAAAAACGGGACTGCGGAAAATTTCCGCGATGAGCAGTTTTCCGCCTTCTACAGAGTCCGGCATAGACAGGTTTCACTGTACCCTATAAAATTTTATTGACAATAATGAGACGGACAGTCCTAGTATGTACAACAGCAAGAGATATTTACAAGTTGTCGCGTGGCGGTAATCCCCAGATATTAGAAAGCAGAATAATGCAGGTCCGGACAGTAACGTATAACGTATACAGTGAAATCCTACGGTTACCTGATTTGTAATATTGGATAAGAGATAGGCATTTTCCTGAGAAGATGACCACCGGCTCTGCACCATAAGAGCGTGCCGCTTAAGTTGGCACCTGCGAATGCTGATATTGAGCCTTCAACATCGCTTTTACTTCGGTAACGACCGTGGTACAATATGCTGCTTTGAGTTATAGGGGGGTTGTAAAGTGATGTTGAGATTGCCCAAGGGCTTACTTGCCCCCATTTCGAGTAATACCTGAGGCTCGAATCCCAACAACGACAATTCCGGCAAAACCTCTATCGGAGGGGTATTTCGTTTTTTCCTCAAAAAATGACAATGTCACCGAATTTGCCCATTTTGATGTTTGGCAGCAAATGCTCGGCACTGTTCAGACGTACTGTAAGGGGTAGGGTAACCCTGAACACATCTGGTGGAATGACGGTCGATGATCCTAATCAACTCTTTTAACTGTTAATCGGTTCAACAGCAGTCTAATAATCCCTCGAGGACGACGAACGAGATGGTTTGAAATCTTTTATTTTACACATTTGCTAAAGAAATGTGTATAACACCTAAAAAGGAAGTTAGTATATTTACATTTTTTGCGAGGTGTGCTTTCCAGCACAAGGGCAAACGCATATATGTATATAACAATTGACAGATTGGGAACACTTTTGCTGAAGAGGATTTCGACATCGTTGTTCAGGCAATTTTGCGTGGAAACGAGTAAGCTGCACTACTACCTAGTTAAATGAAGAAGATTCTTCGGATGAAAAGACATAACACAGTTATAGTAACATTTTTCATTAATTAACTATGCTTCTCACATAATTCTTATAAAAGACACTAATGTCTCCTTAACGTCTTGATATTAGTGTCTGATATTTTGTTGCAAGTAATTAGAAACTGTTAGTTTCCGAAAACATAGTTAATTTAGATGGTGTCATTCGTTAGATTTTGTTGCACTGGATGTGATAATTAGTTAACGATTGCAGGTATGGAAGAAAAAAAAAACTATTGAAACACTAAAATTTAATCGGATGGAAATTATTAAGCTTTGCCAGAGGCTGGTCACACTGGCTACTATCAACTTTTATGCCTTTTATAACAGAAACTAATTTCAGGATAGTCTTGCTCTATATTTCGTTTACATTGTTTTGTCTCATATCTCGACTCTACATGAGTGATTTAATGGCACGTTATTCGAAAAGTAATTTGAACATAAAATTGAATAGAATCATTTTTAGTGGTTGGAGTATTGAATTTGAAAATTAATAAAATGTTTACATAAATATTTGCAAGAATATAATCTTAGTGCGCGACGTAACAAAATATTTAATAATAACACATTCACCCGCTTTTAGATTTATTTTCTCATCAACTTTACTACGTAATATCAATAACTTTCATTTTTTAATGTGTTATGCATAGTAAAAGTTCTTTGCAGCTACATAAAATACCTTGAACAACTCACAAATAACCATTTTTTTTTTAATAGTTTATCAGAATATTGTAGCGTCTATTTAGTTAAATATCACAAAACACTTTTTTCTTAGAAACTGATATATATTGCATATATTCAACATTGAAAAAAAACACAAATTTATACTTTTACGATGTTCTGTAAATAAATTATATACTTACTTCACTAATTTTAATTATATTTAGAATTCTGAAAAACGAAAAAAGTTATAGCAATTAGATTGAAAAATCCGGTCAGCGTAGGGACGCAATAAAAGAGAGTGTGCAAACAAAGTTTTTGAAAAGTTTATTCCATAGTTTATTGCTCTAACCCAAACTTTAGAAACATATATTTGTTATTTAAAGTTCTATTAGTTATAGACATATCTGTTACATTTCCATTTCCAATAAAATAGCATCAAAAATTGCATTTCTCTTGTGATGGGAAACTGTCTTGATCATATACTGTGCAATATTTCACAAGGTTTTGCGAGGTAAAATGTTGGTTTATATATGTAAGGTTACTAGTAATATTCGAAGAGCTTTCTTTTTTATCCTTTCAGATTTGTTGGGCAGGATATTTATTGAAATGGGCGATTTTGTGGCTGAAGGTGGACCGTAAGTTGCGACTGCGGCATTATATGAAGTTGAGCATGAAATTATCGTAAAATAAATTAGAAAATATGTAAGGGGAGCAAAGTGAGAGTGGCTTAAGAGTTTCGGCTCGTGCCATGCTTTCCTTATCAGTGGCTTTCAGGCCGGTGGTTCTTCCTTAAAAACTGCTTAATTGTCGTGCTCTGCCACCCTATCTTCCTTCAACTTGTGCTTATTAAATTTAGCCGAATATTAATCTTCTTTTCTTTCATTGACATGTAATCTTAATCGGCGATGTAATTGTGCGAGAAATTTTAATGCAAATTTACCCAGGGGTGAAATTTAATTTTCAGATAACGCATACATTTGAATGGATTTTCGTTCCCTTCAAATGAATTCAATATTTATTCATTAAATATTTCACTGTTCATGTAATTTTTCAACCTGTCTCCGTTAACGCCTAAATTATTTTACTAAGCCCGTTACAGCTGGAAAGGCTGAAAATGTGTCGCTTGTGATTTGTAGAGGAAGCATTTTTGCTCATTACGGTTTTTTTCATGGGACATACTAGTGTCCAACTTTTTGCAGCTGAATGCGAAAGTAAATTACGGAATGCTGAGCGATGTCCTGCGAGGACAATAGGATATTCGAAATTCCACTCGTTTGCATGCTACAGTGATGACAGATGGCTGAAGCTGTCTAAACGTCACTATTTAAAAGCTCTCTAAATTACCAGAGGTGGACGCAGTAACCTGAAAAAATTCTAAAACTTAAACATGCATATATTCCGCACCGCGGGCACTCTTCACTCACCGAAACGCGTATTATAAAATAAAAACTTATCGAACGATAGGAGTATTTTATACTATCAAATTCAATGTACTTTCCACAGAAATATTAAAAATTTTAACAATATAAAGAATAGTTCTTATACTCAAAACAAACGTAAAGACACTCGTCCACATCGTGCACGTTTCCTCTGCTTTACTCATTACGAACCGAGTTTTTTCCTGCTGCCCATTAATCACTACGAAACTTTCAGAAATGACATGTGCATGAAAATTTTTTCAGGTCAGCACTTAGCAAACATCAATTTATAATTTTTTAGTCATTCGTGTAGCGGATATTTATTTCGTGCGAGGAAATTAGAATGTTCACAATACATAACATCAAATTAGGAAAAATCTCTACGTTCTAATTCATTTCTGTCAGAACAACTGAGAAAGACTAAAAGAGAACGTGAATGAGAGTTGATGTTATACGTACAATTGTTAACTAAAATTTGCGTCTAGATAGGATTACGAATTTAAGCTATCCTAATTCAATTTTAATCAAGCCGGAAAATGAAAAACACATTTTTAATTACACCCCACTTTCACTCGAGAACAAAATTCACGGTTATTAGACACTCGCTTTGAAAAAGAGAGGTGCTCCCATTCCGTGAAATCCCACTGCGTTTTGTAGCTTAAAATGTGTATAAAAAGTGGATGAGTTGATAATAAGAAGCCACTGTCATGGCTGACGTGTTTATACTGTTACGTACTTGGAGTACTACGTTAATGGTGTGAACATCTCAGTTAACAATAACCACCGTGGATATATTGTTGGCAGCTAACTAGGCACTATAAATGTTAACATTTTTATCCTTTATACCGCGTATGAACAATAACATAGACAAAGGAAGGCTGTGATGAATACACGACAGTAAACATTAGTTCCCTATCGCGCCCTGCGACCGCTGATCATTGCCTCCTTTCAGACTAAAATTTGGTAGTTCATATGTATATACGTGTACATTGTCAAAATTACGTCAAACCTACGTGCAGTAGTTCTCTACTAGATGATTGCAAAAGACTAAGACCAATTTTTAGAAGAATACGATATTGATGGTTTAACGTGATTTAAATTCCATGGTCTCCTCGGTATGGTCACTATTTCAAACCAAAACTTGTACTTCTCCTCATACCACAACAGTCGTTGATCGATTTGGTTTACTCGTTGGTACTAATCATGAAATAAAATAATTGGGCGAAGATTGTTTAGATAGAACTTCCGTTGTCCCTAAAGTCGAGTACAGCTTTTTTTAAAACATTATAAAATTTGTCTTTACAAATGATATTTTTTTTAAGAACGCGTATAAGGTAAAATAAAGATATGTGTTTAGTGTTAAACTAAAGGCAAAGCAACATGAAATGCGTATGTTTCAAGTAAGTTTTCCTATTACAACTTTTTATGACGTCACACGTATATCTATTTCAGTAGGTACAGTGTAATACTGATAATAACACTTTTGTGTTTTCAAGTCTTCCAGCAATGGTCGGTGTTCGTCGTTTATAAAGTACAGCATTCAACATGTGTACAGTGCGGTGTCGGTCGTTTATAAAGTACAGTATTCATTCCCACCGCTAATAAATATTTCAAAAAACTTGATATCTAGGGTTAAAAATAAAGGGGTTTTTTCAAACCACAAGAAAAGAAGTGTGTTATTATTTGAAATTTAAATAAATTTTACTATACAAACCTTTGAGGTGACGGCATCAAATTGTTCATGTGGATCATCTGACAAATTTTGGTTAGTGTTTTGCCCTCAACTCGATCTTGCTAACAGACATATAAAATTTGATATAATAATCGGTCCGGTAGTTTAGCAGATTATTTGTCAAAGACGGCAGACAAGCGAAAATAGAAGCCATTCGGCGGATCGAGGCTATTAAATCACTTCCTTGGTTTACGCTCGGGAAATTAGAAATAATGATTGTATGATTGCCAAAGAACATAGTCACTTGTTGTCGATTTATGGAAACAGAAGAGAATAGATAGGGGACTAAATTATAAGGTAACATAGCCATATCAAATTCACATGGGCAGATGGCAAATGCTACGTTCGAACAAGAGGATTGGTGCTAAGAGCATTAGAAGAGTCGACATAGGCTAAATTACAAAAAAGAAGTAGGAGGTATACCTGAAGACTCGGCGAAGCTAGCTAGAATGACGAAAGTGATACGAATTTTGATTCAATTTTGTCTTATAAATAGGATGCAACAAGCGTAGATTTACGGTGTTTCCCCATTGAAACTGGGGGTCGATTCTCGAACTCGTTCGCAAAGATGCGAGTACGAATAGATGCGCATGCCAAGATGCTATTCGAAACGAAAATCCGTCTTCTTGAACAGCAGGATTCAATGCGAATAGCAACTCGATGCGCATACGAAGGCCTCTGTTCGAGTGGCGATATGGCAACAGCGGCAAAATGCAGAGGAAATTTAAATGCAATGGTTGGCAGAACTCACGCGGTGTCGGTTTGAATCTAAGAAGGACTGTTTTAATCTGTTGCCTCCAAATTTATTAAGCAGCAAAACACGTATTAGCAGGGTCGGCTCGATTTAAATTATTGCTTTAAAGTAATATTGTTTTTTTTTTAGTTTTCTTTACAGTTTGCATTCGCAAACATATTCATGTAGTGTATATTACGGCCCGTTCAATGCAAATTTAAATTAAAATAATTTGAATACTAACTAGAATACAATATTTCCAACAAAATGAAGTAATAATTCTATTAATTTGTATTTTAAGGATTATACGAGTATAAACAAAAATATAATAAACACTATCAATTAATTTTTGGCAATGTAAATAACAATAAATTCTCTTTATTGTTCAAAACTAAGAAATACGACCCAAACATGACATTTAATAATTACTCGCACATACTTGTGAATGTTTTAAAGTACTCTTAATAACTCATGATTTTTTCTTGTTAGTTTTATTAGGATTTTAAGTCCAAATAATTGAAAAACTAAAAAAAATCCAAAAAATCGAGATTTAAAAAAATAAAAAAATACGATATTTTGCAACCCTACGTATTAAATACAAATTCTCGTAATTTTTTACAATGATGTAGATACAAACTAACTGTTTTATTTTTGAGTGTGACCACTGCACCCAGCTGGTATTTGCATATTAATACTTTTATTACTGCGTGTACCACCCTAGTTCATAGAAAATTCTTAGGGTTTGGTTACACAATGTTCATGCAGGTATACTTATGCATACCATTACATTCGTATTGTACAGTAAATGATCTTTCAGAATTCATTTTAGTTTTTATTTTTGAAACAGCTGTACGTATATTTGAAATGTTCACAGAGGGTAACCAGACTCACCTAAAAATTATTGTTACAACCATAATAATAATGTGTTAATGTATCATTAGAAATTACCCAAAATATGGAAATAGTGCGCTGTTTCTTCATATCTAGCTATTAGATGTATTACACAGAAATTTGCTGTATAAATTTAAAATTTTTCAATTTGCATCACAAATCTCAAATTTACAAATGAAATTATAAAATTCCCACAATCAAATTGATGCATTACAATTTGTGTATTTTTGGAATGGCAACCCTTTCTATTAATGTATATTAACAGATACCGCGGATTAAAGATATTATATTGACGTTAACACAGAACGACCAAAACCAAACAGAGTTTTAGGTTAGCTTTCACCACTCGCAAACCAAAATGCGATCGCATCTACCCACTCGTAACTTGACGTTCGTATACGCTCGAACATTTGCGTATACCAACGTGTGCGCGCGGTTCGAGAATACCGAATCTTCAAAACCGTTCGTAAGTTGGCCACTTGCGTATGCGGAACTTATTCGAACGAGTTCGAGAATCGACCCCCTGGAGGCATCTACTACGAATTGCATATAATTGTGTTTTCTGACCTTTAGCTTTCTAATTTTGTATGCGAATTATTTGTGAAAAAACAGGGAAAAAAATGTTAGTAACGGAATACAAGACATTTGCGGTTTAGGACTCCATAGACAATAATTGTTATCCCCCAATAGTTTGAATTAATCACCGTAAATTAGGATTGAGCAATGGGTGAACTTGTACATATTCTTTTCTTTTGCGTTCTTGAAAACAATCGTAACAAGGCTAACCTTCAAGGTGATCTGATACTACAGAATATCAAGTGACAGAATAGTTATTAAAATAAATTACTAGAATCCGCATTTATAATTCAAAATCTATAGTTACATTGTGGACATTTACTAAGGTGAACTGCCAAGTGGTTTTTTGATTGTGAGTCGACTATACAGGGTTGCTAAAAGGTATGGAAGCAGTTGAATATCTCGGGGACGGTTAGTTGGATATTCTTGAAATTTGGGCTATACTTAAAAATACTCAAGCTGTATTTTCTATATTTTTTAAACTTTAAACTTCATTTGTTTTCAAGATGCAAGACTAATTTGATTTTTTTGTAATAGCACCACTAGTCAAATCGTTAATAACATTTAGACTCCTGTTCTGGAAAGAGATAAGAAACTATTGGAATCTACTCAACGCAGAGTAACCAGAATGCCATATGGGATAAATCGTCCGCAATACTTGGATAGACTAGCCACCATGTACCTATCTTCACTCTCTGTAAGAAGAAGAAGAGAAGATATTATTAAAACTTTTCAGGCTTTAAGAACTGCAAATTCTCCTATTAGGCACCTATTTTCACTCAATCCTGATGCATCTGATGCTAGAACTGGAGGACATATTTTCAAGCTTCAAAATGAGAATTTCAAAACCCGGAATAGACACCATTTTTTGTCAAATAGAGTTTTTGATCCTTGGAACTCACTACCGGACTATGTAGTTTTAAGTAATTCTGTACTGTCATTTAAAATTAACTGCGACCATTACTGCACTGAATAACTTTATATTGTTACTTTTATTATAGTTTTGTAAATAATAGGCTGCGCGGGCATAACAGGTTTAACCTCCGCCTGAACGCATTTATTTAATAATAATAATAAATCTTGATGATGGTAAGCTATGGCAACAATCAGCAAGACTGAAGTAGAAGCACTTTTTAATGAAACTTATCTCAATCGAGAAAAAGTCTCTAGGTGGACGGTTTCAAAAACATTGCAGAGATTTAACGAAACTGGTAATGTTAGATTGAAATCATCAAAGAACCGAAAGACCAAAAAATATTACAAATGACGAGAACTCTTTCAATATCATGTTAGATGTAACTGAAAATCCAAAAACTTCAGTACAGCAATCGGCATTAAACCACAACGTGAGAAAGGCTCAGTTCAAAAAATAATCAAATGGGAAAAATATCATCCATACAAAATTCATTTATCTATTACAAGAATTGAGTGAGGATGACTTTGACCGCAGAATCAAATTTTGCGAAATAATAGCAGACAGACTAGATCGGGATGACAACTTCATAAATCAATTATTATTTTCTGATGAGTCTACTTTTTGTTTCAACAGGCATGTTAATCGCCATAAGTCATAACTGTAGATGCTGGCCCAATGCATTTATTTGTCTTCTTTTTTTTTGCCAATTTGTACATCATGCGTCAATAGTGAATGGGTATTTAATAAAATAACGATCACTAGTTAAATTAATAATTTTTTCCGGAAATCGTCATTGAAACAGCATTTCCTTGCGACATTAGGCGCAGGAAAATTGGATTTCCCTGACTAGTACTGTAAAAACTACAAAAATGACGCAAAATAATTAGTTATTTAAACAAGAAAAATTTATTCAAAATTTCGTAAATTACACTATTTACAGATATTAACATTAATTGTAGAATTCGATATATTTGCAATGTTAATTCCAGACAGAGATTTATGATCAAGTTTAACCTTTTTATCAAAAATTTCAGTCGAGATTTCGGTGCAACAGATTTCAGATGAATCACTACTTGTAGAGGGACACGTCTCGATATTAGTGAAGGGTCTTTTTTTCGGACCAGCTTGTATTTTATTAGCTATATCTAATTTATTTTCGATGGACTCTTCTATGTATCCTTCTGCTACTGAACTGCTTTGCCATCCTCCATGCCTTTTTAAGTTGGTAATATCTCCTCCTGCGTCTACTAGTAAAGTCGCGGAACTGCGCCGCATACAATGTCCTGTGTATTCCAGAGGTGTTGGTAGACCAAGGTAGGAAGCAATTTGAGAAGGAAATTTACCAAATGAATGCAAGCCCACTGGTTGGACCGTACATTTCCCTTTCTTGTAATTTAAAAATAAGCGCTTGTGTGGAGTACTAGGCGGACGTAATTCCAAATAACGTCTGTATGTAGCAAGATTTCTTTCATCAACAACTACAAAGCGTCGAGGTTTTTTTGTTTTAGAATCAGGAATGTGTACTATTAGCACGTTATTTTGATCTTCAATGTCGCCAACTAACATCTTTGATAATTCGTCGCATCGACAGGCTCCAGACACCCCAAAAATAAGCGCCACCTGAAATTACCAAATTTAATAAAACTTAAATATGTAATCATTGTAATAACCTACTTTCATTAATAAAAATTCCTTGTCGGGAGCTTCAAGCAGAAATTTATCTATCTGGTCCCGAGACAAACATTTCGATTTTTTTGGTTGGTAACCAGTCGATTTTCGTTTTAGGTAAGCAGTTACCTTACAAAACTTGCTGATATCCAAATTTTCCTTCAACAAAAGCACGGCTTTCAACATAGAGTAAGTGCTCCAGAGGCTTGAAGCCTTATAAGAACTTGATTTTTCCGCAAAATAAGCCAGAAATACGTCTTCCGTTAGCGAAGTAACATTTTTAAGCCTGCGCCAATCTTCAAAGATTTGGAACTGCTTTTCATACCGCTCCTTAGATTTCGACGGTAACAATTCTTCTGTAGCAGCAGCGGCTGCTTTGCTTAGGTCAAAAGGAACATCCTCACCAGTGTTTTCGCTTGTATTCATAATTAATTAATGAAATAAACACACAGCTCTGACGTACGCACAAAATTTTATCATTGTTTTGTTTGTAACCATCGTTTTCAAGAAATTGACAAACTAGATTTTTGCGCAATTAATTAAAAAACTTGTTGGAAAATCTCGATTTTTAGCGATTTATTGCGATTTCCGTAAAAATTTAATACAAAACTCGTCAGTAAAATGTCTTATTTGACTCGGAGCTTTAAAATACTCGGCACAAAGTGCCTCGTATTTCAACATAGCTCCTCTTCAGTAATGAGACATTTTCCTGACTTTTATGTAAATAACTATTTTTGTACGACCATTGCTTTTTCAATCATTTACCGTACAGATTTCCATAGCAGTAAGTTCAGTTTACGGGTTGCTACGACTAACAACCAAGAGGCGAACGGTAAGCAAATTACTTACTGTTCAGCTGAACGGTAAGTAATCACGCATTCAAGATTTTTTTTATTTTAAATTCCATGCTTGTTCGACTTCGATATTTTCGCTTTCAGAATCACTCATGATTGATATTTTAAGCAAATAAATCACTCACTAATAGTCGCGGAAAGAAAATTAACTCGAAATCAAGCCAGATCAAATCTAAATCGACAGCGGTCAAAATGGAAACTGATTTTTAAAATTGTTGTTTATATTAATCGAAACCATAGTAACAAATTTTAAATTAAAAAAAAGACCTTGTTGATGTTTAATATAAATTCTTTCAATTTATGAATTTGATAAAAAGACGCAAATCTTTTGATGGTCGTACAAAAAATTGTATAAGCATCACGAACGTTAAGGGGGTTTACTGGTCTCAGACAAATTGGAGACGTCGCTTCGCTCCGTCTCCAAACTTTTGTCTTCGACCAGTAAACACCCCTTGCCGTTCTTAATACTTAATATACTATAAAGTAGTTTTGCGAAATTTTTCAGGGTGGCCGGTTTTTTTTTGCCGGTCAGTGTATATTAAGTGCATCACAGTATTTTAATTTAATTAATTTTGCGCATCAATAACTCGAATGCTTGTTGCATTGAAACCTGAACAAGTGTTTTATTACGAGTGCAGTTTTCTTAAGCAACAAGCCTGAGACACTATTATTGTTCAAAATTATTGGTTTAATTCTGATGCACGCAATATATTTAGGTTATTGCACGAACAAACATACTGAATAATAATATACGTCATAAGTCCGGTAACTCAAATTTTACAACACAAATAAAATGTTTCGGGACGAGGCGAACAAGGCTTGAATTTCGAAACGAGTACTGTGAAAAGAGTTACCGGACGGATATCGTATGGCGTTTTATTTTATATCATGACCAATTCATTGATTTTTTTCAAATTGTCACTTTAATATTTATCTGACACTTCAAAAAAATTAAATAAATAAATCTAACTACTTGCTGGAAATATTGAATGTGTGGAAAAAAAATTGTTAGCAACGGTTGTTTGACAATGTTTCTTGTTTTATGATAATGAATTTTCACTATAAAAATGCATTTCGAAAACATTCCGAAAGAAATTTTAGAAAAGTCTAAAGAAGCGAGTGCTGTGTTGGAATAGGCGGCGATTGCTGGCGGGAAGAATTGCATAATACGTCATTGGACGATATTCAAGAAACTGAGTCCCAGTTAGTAATCACTGTTTTGCTATAATTAATTACTCCAAAAATATGTTTCACTATGGCCAAAAAATTTAAATAACAGAATGTTGTTTTTGGGGCACAGAAATCGCAAATGTATAGCACAAAGGGTAGGAATTCATTCAATTGGAGCAATGCCAAAGAAAATTGCTGAGTTTCTTGGCCTACCAAATGCTGAAGGATATGTTGACCATTCATTTTGAAGGTCTTCAGCTACTCTCCTCCCCAATGCTGGTGCTGATTTGAGAGAGTAAAAAGGCGTGGAGGGTGGAAAACTTCTTCTGTGGCAGAGAAATTTATACAAGATTCTTTGGAAGGGGAGGAAAAAGTTGCCAGGATGGTCCAGGGAGGGGAATAGTATATTATTTCATAAGCAGCAAAAGTGAAACTTTTTGTGGCGAGTCTGTAGGTTTGATGGCTGACCGAAGGGATGCCGGCAAATACAGCTACAGAAAGCTACAAAAAGTCACTTTTCTCCAAATAAAGTATACTATTTTTCTTCAAACGTCTGCAATTAAATTATAGAAGTACATCGTTCAATTTATTGATTATTTTTCATTTAAAGAGAAATATTTGCGACTGAATGATTTAGTATGAGTGGGTTAGATGTACAGCATATCTCAACCGACGTTGCAAAAGCCGCTGCAGCAGCCACAGAAAATCTTGGGCCCCAAAACCCGGGAAATTATACCAAATTGCTTGTAAACGATTTCACTTCGAGTAGTGCGTACGTCTCTTTTACAGTGATTAACTTCGATGTGCTTTGGATACTGTTGCTATGGTTTCACTTTTTCTGACGCCTGTAGCGGCAGAAAAAGTCTTTGTTTGCCGTTGTTAAGGAGCGGCTGAAATGTCAAACTTTAAGTTCATTTGTTGAGTTACAAAATGTCATGTTTTTTGACGTTTGAAGAAAAAAAATGTGTCTTTTATTCTTCCTTATTGCGTTGTTATAACTAGAAACACTTGACTGGACTTGTCCGGTAATCTGCTTTACCAGTGGCGTAACAATCAAACTGCGGGCCTGTGTTCTACAACACTGTGGGGCCCCTAATGAACAGCCAAATAAAAATATTTAAAACTACGAGTATAATGAGTAAAGTATGAGTAGATTGCAGTTAGGGCTTACGTTTTATTAAAATCATTCTACCTTTAACACTGAATTAAAAAAACAAAATACAATAACTACCTGAATACATATAATTAAATATATACTTATAATCTTATAAATCTTATACAGGGTGCCGCATCCAAGACTGGATATAGGGAATTAACATGGTAATTGGTTTTTATTTTATGATATCTCCCCTTTAAAGCTATTATTGAGTGATGCATTTATGGTGGTCGAAGAGGGCTATTGGCCAGTATTTTTTTCAAATCGTTGCATTGCGCTCGTTCACTGTAAAATGGTTTTAAAAATCGTATTTTGAAATTCGCGCTCGATCCGATTTGTCGCTAAATGTTCCGTCGCACTGTCGAAGTTCGGCGATCGCGTCTTTGGAATAACCATGCAAAATCCAAATGTCAAAATGAAATTAGAAATTATTCTCAGAAATCAACGAACTACTCAAACTGAATTATTTTATCCAGTGTGATGATTATTGCAGGACAAATTAAGCGGAATAAATGCACAATTTGATCCATTCATTCGTCATAGTGCGCGACCCCGTCAAACGAGCCATCTCGAATTACACTCAGACAGTATCCAAAAAGCCCGAGATGAAGACTTCGAGCAGCTGGTCTTCCTCAAAACCCCATCGGCAGGATTGTGGCATGTCCTGGAAGCCCTCAAGCTAGGAATGTACTCGCGCTGCCTCACTCAGTAATCACTGAACGACTCAAATTGAATTATTTTATCCAATATGACGATTATTGTAGGTCAATTTAAACGGAATAAATGCACAAGCTGCACAAAATATTTTATTAGGTTATGTTGCTGGTGCTGGTCGAGTCTTTATTACTAAAATCTCATTAAAATGCCATGTTCTACTGCGATTAGATGAAAAAGCGAGGGCCCGCTTTTCTTATTGTGTGATGATAAGATTTACCATTCAAAACAGCTGGCGCTTTTGAAGAGAACCTTTTAATGAACCATTTAGATAACTACAAATAACAAAACTTTACAATTGTTGATGAATGAAGTAATGAAATCTTGTACAAATCTGGAGAAGTATTACACTATTTTCAAGAATTGCTCAAAAAGACTGCTCTCAGCAGCTGTACAATAAGTAAGCCGACCTTCAAAACGTCTACGCGTGTTGATCAGCATTTGCGTTGCAATTTGAAGACAGTATTTGCTGGACTGCTTGTTTCAGCGCGTCTCTGTTTGTATAGCTGGAATTCTTTGAATACAGATGATCGTGAAAAAATCTCAAAAGAAAAAATTCCCAGCGATTTAGATCCGGCGAATGCACAGACCAAAAAAACTTTCCATTCCAACATTGCGGGAAAATACTGGTTGAAATAAACAACATTTATGCGAGCTATATGGCTGGAGATTTGGTCCTGGATGTAAAAGACCTGCTGCAGATGCCGCACCCTTCGAGTCCCAGGAAGTATTTGCTGAGCTAGCATATTGTCCTACTTCTGAGCATTCAATCTAGATTCGATGAAAAAAGGTGCAATGACATGATGTCCTAGAAGCCCCAGTCATACACTGACAGTTGCACGCCATTGATAACGATAGTCATGGACCACGTGAGGGTTGTGTTATGCTCAAATTTGATCGTTCTGACGATTATAACTTCCGTTAAGACCAAATGAACATTCGTCAGTAAAACAAATGTTCCTCAAAAACTCTCCATCAGCCTGGATTCTCTTAAGCATTCCCTCGTAAAACTCCCTACGTGAGAAGTAGTCCTCAGGCTTCAATTTTTTGTCATGATACTTTTTGAAACTCGCCTATCCCATCTCTTTAAGATCCCTAGAAAACGTTGTGCCCACCTGATTTTATTTACTTTTTATCACCTTTGAAAATAAATGTAACTTTGTTTTGTGGAATATTATTTTTATTTTTGTTGTTGTTAACACAATAAACAAATAAAACAGTAACACAAAAGCTTCTGAACCCAAAACACATTCGTAATAGAGAAAAATACTTTAAAATGTTGATGCGTCAATGTTCTACATTTCTCTCTCAAAAATTTCTTGTAACGAACATGCTTCCATGTGGCAAAAATTCCATCCCTGCTTAACGAATGTAAAACCAATTGACTTCCAATCTTTAGTGATTCGAAAAAAAAAGTGTGAAATTTTTCCATATTACCTACTAATTAAATTAACCGTTGAAGAACAAGCAGGTCCTCGCTTTTTCATCTAATCGCAGTAGAACATAGCATAACCTAACAAAATATTTTGTGCAGTTTCTGCATTTATTCCGTTTAAACTAACCTACAATAATCATCACACTGGATAAAATAATTCAGTTTGAGTTGTTCGTTGATTTCTGAGAATAATTTCTAATTTCACTTTGACATTTGAATTTTGCATGGTTATTCCAAAGACGCGATCGCCGAACTTCGACAGCGCGACGGAACATTTCGTGACAAATCGGATCGGGCGCGAATTTCAAAATACGATTTTTAAAACCTTTTTACAGTAAACGAGCGCGATGTACCGATTTGAAAAAAATACTGGCCGATAGCCCTCTTCGACCTCCACAAAGGCATCACTCAATAATAGCTTTAAAGTGATCTGGGGAGATATTATAAAATAAAAACCAATTCCCATGTTAAATCCCTATATCCAGACTTGGATGCGGCACCCTGTAAATATTATTTAACTAATACAATTTGTCTATTATTTCACCTTATTTTTTTAACAGAGTACGGCCCTTGCCATTGTGCAGGGATTTCAGTCATTATCTGCCATAAAATTTTATGTGGGTGTATCTGGAATGAAATTTGTATACAGTTATACATATTAGAAACTAGCCGACCCGGCAAACGTTGTTTTGGCATTTCTAGTGAATATTTTGGTAGTTAAATAAAAAATTAAATTAAAATAAATATATGTAAATATAATTAAATTAAATTATAAATTATACATAAAAATTTATCGTACGACAATGATTATATTCAATAACCATCTTGCAATCCTATTGCGCATCTGTGGATGAAAGCAAAGATACTCATATCGTTATTAAAAATGGGGGTTGGTGGTGGAAGGGTGAAAATTTAGGGTTATATGTATTTTTTGATGCCAAATCTTAAAAAAATAAAAATAAAAATTTTGTCCAAAAAATTAAAAATAATGGTAGGGGTATAAAAAATAGTTTACGACCTATTCTCAGACCTACCGAAGATACACAAAAAATTTCATAAATATCGGTCAAGCCGTTTCGGAGGAGTTTGGTTACAAACACTGTGACACTAGAATTTTATATTTGATTATTTTAGAACAAATTTCATTACCATAAAAAAGGTTATACTGAGTCGACCTTAAAGGAAAGACATATGCTGTCGCGGATTTTTTTTAGAACTTTTAGAAGGGAACAATTCTATCATACATGATTTTTACGTAACTTTAACCATTTAAGCAACGTGAGCAACGGAAGATATCAAGGGAGGAATAATTTTTCCGTTTTTCCGATATTTTTCATTGCTGCTCCTCTCCTATTGATCGTAGCGTGATGTTATATAGCCTAAAACGTTCCACGATAAATGGACTATCCAATACAAAAAGATTTTTTGAATTCGAACTAGTAGTTTCTGAGATTAGCGCATTCAAACAAACAAACTCTTCAGTTTTATAATATAAGTAAGTGTTGAAGTATAGAAGTCTAAATAAAAATGCCCATTTTTTTTTATCTCAAAATTGTTTTCTTCTTGCTTTCCAATGGGCACAAGTTGATACAAAATTTGACACATCTAAGCTTTTGGCAATTTGATTTCCAATGGAGAGATTCAGTGAAGATAATCTGCATTGGCCCATTGTGTTTCTTAAAAAATTTGTAGCCCTTTTTAATATCGAAAAGATCTTTCCGCTGAAGCCACCGAAAGAGGTATTATAAAAGAAGTGAAACATGCTGTGATAATTGCAGTGAAACTAGTGCAGGTACTAGGTACTCATTCTGTAATAATTTCGCAGTCTAGTTTTCTCTACTAGTTGTAACATACATCAGATATATTTTATTCCTCCAAAAAGTACCACAAGTACAAAATTAAAATAGTTTTGAAAATACGAAAGTTTTCATAAAACAACTGAAACTTAATTTTTTTTCACGTCTTATTACAACATGAAGTTCCACTGTAGATCTGAGGGCAAAATTTAAGTATTTTGTTATCCCGCACCATAAATTAGTCATACTTTTGTCGGATAAACATTGGTAATTTACTACATGGGGTGTTAGATTTGCGACAATGGGATTGCGACACTGCGACAGGTGTATTAGAAACAGATAGATGCTGCTGCATTTTCGACCGCCGGTGCCGGTCGCTAAAACCCGAGTTATTTCGGGATGTAATTTGGGCAATAATATAAAAAAATCTACTAAAAAAAAATGTTCGTGTCACCAGACCGGGCCCCTTGCAGGAGCGCAGTCAAAATCGACACAGTATGAAATGAAATAATTTACTATAGCAAAGCGGCGCAAACAAGGGTAGTGATAATTGCATAGTGTACAATTATCACCTAATTTTATACTTATTGATTGAATTTAGAAATACTGATACGGTCGATTGGTCAGTTGACATCATGTGACATGTGAGTGCAATAATCGTTATAATTATAAATATGACAAGTGTACTGTTTTAATTAATCAATACGTGTGATGCATATGTATCTATAGAATAGATGATCCATTAATTTGTAGTGTACGTTTTTACTTTCAGTTGGATTACTATAATAAATACGACATTGTTAAAAGTTAAGTAAAAAGAACAATTCAGAAAACTCGACAAAACTAAAATCTTCTAAAGCTTTATTAACAAGCGAAAAATAATTTGGCTAGTTACTGCAAGTTCAGGCCGAATTAAAATCTTAGTTAGCATACAAAGTGTGAAATGCCACGATAACAGCTCAAATTCTCCACTGTTAAGATGGAACCGGAAGGAGCTGATAGTTGTGTAACCCGCGGGAGTCCCCTATAATTGTGCAGCTTTCCATCAGATAGCGCTGATTACCCATCTATTTGCTTAACTGTTGATTACGACCTCCTCGAGGTCGGGTTTACTCTCCTAGATACTAAACTCGGCAACAACTTGACGTGTTTATGGTAAACACAGCAGAATCCTCCAAATTTACACTTACTAGCAACAATCTACAACTTGAATACCGAACTATTTAGGGTCATTACGTCATTTTGAAACCCAGATTGGAATTAACGAAGTGCCATCTGCCGGCGATAATCGCATTTAAAAGAGAGGTGAACTGCTATTTGAAATTGACGAACATGATGCGTTAAAAGCCATTTATGCTTTTTTTAAGTTGGGGTTTATCGGAGGCGGCTTTGTACGCAGTCATGTGTCATGTTACCAGGGTAGTGACTCGGCCTCCCTTGATCATAACTACAGTTCGTTGAGTTTCGCCATTTCTCTATACACTGAAAACTACTTAGCGATTTTTAGGACGGTGATACAACGGCTTTAAAATCCACCAATGAAAATTGTTTTATGAGTGCATATAAATTGGAACGGATATTTTGGATTACACGTGGAAGTCATATATTGACGATATAATGCAGCTTTCATACAGGGAAGCTAATAGCATAATTATTCAGTAATCCTAATGGCGAACATTTGGTAAATGAAAATGACTCAAGCACGAATTTAACAAGTGAATAGTCTGTTATTAATCTTTCCAGGTAACCGAATAATGCAATATCAGAGCAATTAATATTTCAACCACAGAGGAGCTTCTACTATTATTCTGCGCAACTGTGCTTACCTATTTATTTTGTTTCACTTCACTTCAGTGGTGAAGGTTAGAATCTATAAATTATTATTAGTCTTTGGTACGGTTGCTTACACTAGATACTTATCTGTTAATAATGACTTCGAAGGTGTTAAGACTTCATGAAAAATAAAAATTCGAAAACAAAAAAAAAGTGGTAGAGAAGAAATACTCATTTGTCATTCTTGACATATTTTTGTAGTACTTTTGAGTAACAACGAAATTTCTAGATTTTTCTGATTTCATGTTTAAATGGCTTTTGATGTTTTTTTGTATAATACTTACAAAAATATTAAATTCATCTTTTCGCCTATCGGGCATCTGGAGTCTTACTGTTGCAGATTTTATTACACAGATAATTTTCGCATCTAATGAATCATTTTCTATTGTGAATATATCCCCCCCCCCCAAAAATATTAGCTTAAAATTTTATTTAAATGAACTTACAAGAAACACTGTGGTTAGTTCAACAAAAAAATCTTGATTTTTTTTATAGTGCAAACAAATGATTTATACGTAAGTACAAAGAAAAATATATCTATTGTCAAATTTACAATTATATAAGACTCTGCATACCACTTTTAAAATACAAAGACAGATATTACCACTGAACTCTTAAATCTAGAAATCTGATGTGCATATGTTACAGCTAATATCCAAAATCTGTTATTATGCATAATAACTAGACATTTTAGGAATTATGCGTAATAACTAAACTTGTCAGTTATTATGCATAATAACCGGAAAGATTAGGAATTATGCGTAATAACTGAAAGCTACCCACCCTGTCTCGCTTTCCCCTACATATCATACATATGTACAGTTAATTTCAAAAAGAAAAAAACGGGACAAATTACAGTAACATAAACATCCCATTGCTTTTGATTGATCTATGACAACCTGATTTGCTCATCTTGTCCGGTTTTTTGTGAAATCAGGTGGACATGTTAGGCAATATGCTTAATGACTAATGTTTCAGGTATTATTCATAATTCCTGTTCCTCTGTTAGTTATTATCAATATTACCTAAACGTTTCCGTTATTATGCATTATAACTGACAAATTTAGTTATTATGCATAATTAGTTATATACAGGGTTTGTATAAATGATTATAGGGTCGAAGTAGGTCATGGATGTGTGTCGCCAATCACCTTTTGCGAATGTAACTAAATGCCCAAGGATTTACGACAGATACCAGACCCATTTGTATAACTGGTTGCCTAAATTGTTCATTACAATAAAAAGAAAGAAATTTATTGTGGTTAAACGTCACAGTAAATGTTGAAAAATGTTCACCATTTTGTTCACTCTCTTTTTAATTTCAAAATCTTCGATAACATCCTTTTGTCAATGCTTTGGACCCATTGTTCAATTTCATGTTGCAACAGGAACTCCTGACTACTGAGACAATCTTGTCAAAGATGACTGTGGATTCTGAGTCATTTCAAATTCACAACGCCTTCCTCAGATACTGAAGGGAGAAGATTTGTTGAGATTGCCAGTTCGAACAGATCTGTTGGTTATATCTCCTCTAATGTAAGCCTCTAACGATGTTTCTTGAATCAGGTATTTGGCCAGATATTCTTGCTTACAAGCTGTTACAGAATGCACCCACTATCCGGTTACGAATGTCCTATTAATAAGAGATAATAATGATGGCATCTTATTCAACAGAATAAACCATTTTCACGCTCTTCGCTTCCTAGCATAAAAACAAAATTTTCGTACGCAGGCACCAAGAGTTTTGAAAACGACTGTTTTGTTGTTTTGAGATTGTATCGACGAGAATTACTGTGTGAAAAACGATGACTTTAACTGACAGGTTAGGTTAGAATCATTTATAAAAGCCCTGTATACAGGGTTAGTCACGAGAGAATTATTTCTGAAAATTATTTTTACGCAACCCAAAATACTAATACCTTGTACCACTAGATACTGTATGAATTTAAAATGAAATGCTCAATCCATGATTGCTTTGACTTTGGCAGTGGTGAGACAATGGTTCTTTTAAATTTAGTAAAATTCCAGAAAATAACTACGTTGTGATTAATAGCGTATTAATTATACAGAATGAGTCACTAAGCACGCGTTCATTAGTATCTCAGTAATTATTATTTATTAGAGATATAAAACAAGTTATACGGTTTCTTGAGTAGTAGATACGCATTGAAATTATTTTCAACTGTATACAGAGTGTTCTATTTCTAACACATGATCTATAACGTAGTTCTTTTAAACAGAATAGAACTTCTTCTTAGATTTCACAACCACTGCTAATTCCTATGCGACGTTGCCACATTATTTCAATTTTCTTGAATTTATCTAAATAAAGCTACGCGATTTGTTGTAGTGCCAATAAAATTGATTCCTAATATACCTACAGAGTCTTCATAAAGAGATATTACAATTTTCAAAATTAAAATAACAAGATTGCAGATTTTTCAAATAGGACTCCCTACTTTTTATTATTACGTCTATCTGCCTCTGTGTTTAGTCTCTTTCGTTAGATATCTTGTTACGTGTCTTAAAAAAGCGAAAAACTCGGAGTCTATCAACTTCAGACGTAGAAAACAACCAATAACAAGTATAGTACGTAAAAACCCCCAACAAAAAAATAACCCTTAAAAAGTCTCAATTTGGTTAAGAGAACTGATTTATCCATCACTGCGTTGAGAGTTAATATAATGAAATCTCTCAGCTGAGATACCTCCAACTTCAGCTAATTCGCACACCTTCATTCATGTATGGGTCAAAACTCTCTTATGAACTTCGTCAATGATTTCTAGCATGGCAGCAGCTTTTGGTGCTCCAGAATGTGATACGTCTTCAGTGGATGTTCTCCCGCGCTTGAATTTATTAACTCAAAGGCGAATAGCTTGGATTTCTTTCGCAGTTTTCCCTTCCAAAATTAAGAACTGAATTACACTACGAATCGCAATTTTCCCCTCTTTTAAATAAAAATCAACAGTATTCAATTAAATACTAAACAAAGAATTACTGTCAGAATGACTTGACATTATAGAAAATGTAATGTATGGGAAGCGCACTTGAAGCCTACATATGCAGTTACTGTTTTTTCTTCTTTCGCTCTCCAAGACGATGCGAACCGATTTATTCATCAAATCACCCTCGTATGAGCCTTCTCGATTGAACCGTCTTTGAAACAAAAGAAACCGTATTGAAATCGGTTCACCCGTTCGGGAGCTACGGTACAACAGAAAAACATACAAACATCAGCTGATGTTCTCGAAATGATTGAAGTGTTTGTCTCAAACATAGCTAAGAACCATACCAATCGAATCAGCTTTTAAACAAAAAAAGCCGCATTGAAATGGGTTGACCCGTGTGGGGGCTACGGTGCCACAGACAGGCACACACACAGACAATGGGGTCAAACTCTTTTTCAGTTCTGGGTTAAAAGAGAAAGAAAATTTGAAAAATAATCTACGGTTGTTAAACTTAAGAACTTAATCGCAACGTCTAAAAATAGATAGTGCATTCTATTTAGAAAGCAGAACACTTTGTAGTTGAAAATACTTATAATGTATGCTACACAAACAACACTATAACTTTAGTTTATAACTTTTTCAGTAGTTCTAATACTTAATGAAATGTCGTAGAACGCGTATTTAGTGACTCGTCCTGTAGATAAGAATTAACGTACAATTTTTCTCCAGTAATAATGTGATCATGGCAAAATTATCCCGCCATTAGGTTCATTCAGAGGCAGAATTCAATTAAATCCAGCTCCCTATCACATTTTTTCAAACTAGGGAAACGATGTTCTTTGGCAATCAAAGTGTTCATTTTCCAGTAATCTTGAGAGAATATTAACAGCATTTACGTGAGGTCTAAAACGTTAATGAAGTAAATCTACGAATATATCAGTATAAAAGTTCAGTATAATTTGACCAAACGTAAATTAAGTAGTTTCTTATAGTCCCAGGCTTATCTAGTGTAATTTAAAATGATGGTAACAGTTATAGTTAATAAATATTGTTTATCTTCGAACTAAATATCTTATACAAATATAACAAAAATTTGAAAGAAATATCATTATACAGTGTTATTTTAAATAGGCTGTAATATGTGATTAATAACCAGTACGTATGTATTATTTGTATTTAAGTATATTTCTAAACGACAATCGGATGACAAATACGAAATGTTTGTGAAGTAAAGATTTTAGCAAATATTTACAGGAGAATTCCTCCAGAGATGAGGTTTTTTTCGGAAGCGAAAAAATGTCTGTAAAAGTATTTTTATTAACTCATACTAAAAATTAGTTCAAGGTTATTTAGGCAACATTTACTGGGCTCCTGAAGTAAGGTACACACAACATACTTAGTTCTTTCGAACAAAAGTTATAAAATATGATTTTGAGAATTTTATTTTTTTACGACTACCCCTATGAGTTAATATAAAGATATGTACAATGTGTTAAAATATAGATAAATCATATTATGCATATGTTTCAGGTACATTTTTCCATTACAAACTTTTGTGATGACGTCATCGATATTTCAGCAAGAACACTTGTATCAATTTAGATAAATGCAGTGTACCTAATACTAATAATATTAACAGTAATGTATTTAAATATTTCAAACAAATAGGGTGAGTGTTTCTTGATTTGATCAATGAAATAGATTGCCTCATGCATTAATATTTTTGCGTCACCTGTATAAGCAATTCTAAAAATATGAATGCATATACCATAAAATACAGATACATTGTATTTTGCACATTTTAGATACAATCTAACCGCCAAAATTTTGAGATGACGATATGATATCAATTTTGAGGAAGTGGGAATAAACGGATATTTTTTCTCAACGTTAAATTGTAAAATGTTTGTTATACAATTTTGATTTTTTCCAAAAATTTGTATATCTCAGGCAAAATATCAAGACGGATTCATAAACCACAAATGGAGTATATTATTTTGTAAAATGTATATAATATTTACTAGCGAAAATTTTGAGGTGACGTCATCACATTATTGGTGGAGATTTTTAGACAAATTTTGATTATTTTTTTACCATTTACACGGTAGTCCTAAAATATATATAAAATTTGATAATAATCAATCCCGTAGTTTCGAAAACCACAGACAGACAACAAGCGAGAGGCAGACAGCCCCGTAGCTAGAAAACTTATTCAGGGGGGGCAAGTTTGTCGACAGAGGGGGCTTCATGTAAATATATATATTTTAATAATACTACTTTATTTTTTCTCAATTTTTACATTTTGAAATAACATTAAAATAATTGTAAACGTCGATTTTTTACGCTATTAAATTTTCGTAAAAACCTGTCGAAGTTCAAAGAATTGGTAAGGTACTTTTCAAAAGCCAGAAAAACCAAGTTTGCCAATCTTTGATGCGTCATTGAACGCGCCGGACGATTTATTCCGGTTAAAACAGAAAATATAGATTCACAAACAGCTGTACTGCATCCAAAAATTTGTGCAGTGGCCAATAACACTAGGTACCAACCAATTTGTTTGAGTTTATTGTTAGATATTAGAAAAGGGCGACCCTGTAGGTTTGCCATGACAACAAACAAGAACACATGAATAATTGTAAAAAAAGTAATGAGCTCTCGTTTTTTTGTATTCTGTATTTTTGCGTTGTATTTCCTAAAGTTCATTAAAGCTTCTACGAGCACGTACCTCTTGACTCCTTTTGAGTTGTGGACGGGCAAGAAGCCCAACGTTAGCTATTTTAAGACTTTTGGTTGTCGTGTTTTATGTCATCAGAAGAAACCAAATCAAGATAAGTTCCGACCAAGATGTAAGGAAGGCGTTTTCGGCGGATATTCAGAAGAAGTCAAGGGATTTAGAGTATGGTTCCCAGAAGAGAGAAGAGTATACATAGCTCGAGACGTAAAATTTATAGAGAAAATAGATTTAAAGTTGAATGATGACTGTGAAGATCTCGTTCTTCAAGATCTGGAAGAAGGAGACATCATACCTCCAACTTTCACGATTGACGTTCCCATAGATCCTATGATCGAAGACAATCGACAAGAAATCCAAGATAGCGACCAGAGATCAACAAGTGAAGAAGAGGGTTCCGAGAATGAACATTTCGATCAAGAAGAGGCGGCATCAACTAGACGTGGTCCAGGCCGTCCGCGAATCGAAAAAATTGGCTTGAAGGTAAGACCTCGAAAACGATACAACCTCAGAACCGAAGAAACCACGTTGGCAAGCGAAGCACCAGTATTTGGTTTTCTTTCTGAAATTCCATTAGATCAAGCGTTGAACGGTGCCGATGCGAACGAATGGTTTGAAGCTATCTGCCAAGAAGTAGAAAGCATTGTTAAAAATGATACTTGGAATATGGTACAGTACCCCAATGGAGAAGAGATCATCGGGAATCGCATAATTTTGAGAAATAAATACAAAGCTAATGGTATGCTAGATAAAAGAAAAGCCAGATTAGTGGCACAAGGTTTCAACTAGAAGCCAGGTGTATATTTTAATGAGACGTTTGCTCCTGTAGCTAGAATGAGCTCTATACGTCTGCTCGTATCCTTGGCAGCAATTCACGACATGAAGATTGAACAGCTCGATGTAGCGAATGCTTACCTGAATGGTACCCTCGAAGAGAAGGTCTTCATGAGACCTCCAACCAATCTAGCTAATATTCTTGAGTCTATCATACAGAAACGAGGCCGATCGAGTGTAGTCGGCGAGAAAGCCGCAAGAATGTTGGAAGACTTTAGGGATGGCAAGCAAATTTGTCACCTAGAAAAGTCCCTGTATAGCCTACGCCAGTCCGGTAGAAGCTAGCATATGATGCTGGACAAGGTATTGCGAAAACTTGGTGCGATTCCAACCAACGCCGATCCGTGCATATATTGTGTTGGACGAGGGGAAGATGCAACGATGGTTGTTATTTATGTCCATGACATACTGATAATGTCAAGAGATTCTAATAGAATCAAGCAATTTCGAGAAAAATTGTGCAAGGAGCTCGAAGTGAAGAAACTCGGTAATGTTGGCTATTGTTTGGGAGTCGAGTTTGAAGTTGAGAAGTAAAAGATAACTATGCACCAGAGGTTACATCTTAGACCCCCTCAAACGTTTCGGCATGGAGAATTGCAAGGCGATATCAACTCCCATGGATCCGCAGACAAAACTCGTCAAACCAACGACCGCTGAAGAAGTGAAGAATTTCCCGTATCGCGAATTGATAGGTGGCTTGACATATTTGGCCATCACGACTAGACCTGACATCAGCCACGCAGTGAGTTCCTTGGGACATTTCAATAACTGTCATGGCAAGGTCCATTGGACAGCAGCGAAGCGAGTGCTTCGATATCTGAGGGGTACTCCGAATATTGTCTTGTGTACACAAACTGCCCCGATCCTGTAAGAGACTACGCAGATGCCGACTGGGCAAACTGTGCTATTGACAGACAATCGTATACTGGATACGTCTTCATGTTAGCAGAGGGACCCATTCCATGGGACTCCAGGAAACAAAAAACTGTGGCATTATCATCTACAGAGGCTGAATACATAGCATTAACAGAAGCAGCCAAGGAAGTCACTTTCATCCAGAAGTTCCTGCTGGAGTTAGGGTTCGCACAGTTGTCACAAATGGTGCTATTCAGTGACAACCAAGGCGCATTGAGACTGGCTCAATATCCGGTCTATCATGCGAGGAGTAAGCACATCGACCTTAGACATCACTACATCAGAGAAGTGGTGAAGAATGACTCATTAACTATGCAACATGTCCCTTCGGAAGATATGATTGGTGACATCTTCATCAAGTATCTAGCAAGTATAAAGCATGGTTCCTTCACGGAGCGGCTAGATCTAGCACAACCCCGGGTCGAGGGATAACAAACAAGAACACATGAATAATTGTAAAAAAAAGTAATGAGCTGTCGTTTTTTTGTATTCTGTATTTTTGCGTTGTATTTCCTAAAGTTCATTAAAGCTTCTACGAGCACGTACCTCTTTATTCGTAATATTTATTTTTTTGCATGTTTAGTAGTAGGCTATGGAATAAAATGTAACATGGCAGTTGTTTTTTTTATACGGTCAACATTAACGTTAGGGTGATATTGCCAAATAATATACCCTGTAAGAAAATAAAGGGCGGGTGGGTGGGGCTAGTAAATATGCTTCAGCAATCGGCATTATATTGAAATTTTATTACTAAATTGAAATTTTTAATGTGTAAGTCTTCCAGGGGGGGCAACCACAACTGCTAGGGGGGGCTCAGCCCCATCTTGCCCCCCCCGTAGCTACGGGGCTGGAGGCAGACAAAAACAGGAGCCCTATTTTGCCATATTCGAGGAGTCGTGAAACATCGAGAAAACATTAAAGTGGCCCATCGGTGTGTCTCGTCTGTCGTCTGTCTTCTGCCGTTATAGTAACATTACAAAATTTTACTGTGGAACTGTAAAACCGAATATTGTGAAAACTTGCAAGCGTTTTAAAGTTATCGTAAGCATGGTAAATCGTTAATCAAAATTTGTCCGTTTATTCTGCCCAAAAAATTGTAATCTGAAAATTTTGTCCAATAAATCTCGCTTAAAATGTGGTTCTTAGAATAGCTTACACAGGATGGTCAAAAAAAATAATAAGTAGAGCAATCTATTTTATTGATCTCAATCAAGAACGGCTCACCTCATTTTTCAGAAAATTTGGGAATATATTACTATTAATTACTATTATCAGACTGTACCTCTGCCAATTGATGTGTGTCCTTATAAAAATTTTAATAACGTCAGCAGAAAATTTTGTAAAGGAAACATGCACTTAAAACATATATGCTTCTTTATTTTTACTTTAACACTACATACATGCCCTGATTTTATCTTATAGGGGTTATCATAAAAAAATAAAATTCGCAAAAGCAAATTTTATAAAAATGAATATGTTGTTCACGCGCGAGAAACCAATTTTATGAAGACATGTCACTACTTTTATGTTTATTAAGAGATAGTTTAATTCCATAATTATTCAAACAATAATCGGTGGGGTAGTTTCGGAGATTATCTGCCTAATAAAAATCGGCAAAGGAAACCGCAGACAGAAGGTAGGTAGACGGACAGGAGCAGGAAACCTATTTTTTCGTACTCTAGGAATCATCAAATATCAGAAAAACATGAAAGTAACCATTCGTCTGATCGACCTTATTTCAATACTTCCTCCGCTTGTATTCGGGAAGTATTCTTGTATTCTTGTATTCAGTTCAAGTACTTCTTCAAAGCCTCCGAGTCTAGCAGAAACACTTTCATGCTGTATTTTTTTTTTCTGAAATTACTTTTTAAAAAATTTAAAGTAGACGTCTTCATAGCACGTTCTGTAAAGGTGCGTCGCTTACGCAACGAATAAACAAAGAATTGTAAATTTTTAGGAATGGTGTTTATGGCAATTTTGTTGTTTTTCTGAAATCGAAATTCTTGCTATTTTTTGTTTCTCTTCTAAGTATGGAAAATAAAACTATATATTATAAAACAACGATTCCCATCATTTATTTATAAAGCAAAAATGCCAAGACACTTCGAACATCAAACTGAGTGTTCACATGAACCACTTTCTAGACGATGTAAGAAATAAAATCTTTGTACGATGTAATAAGGTCAGACAAATGTGTCCCGTGTGCCTTATGGCGATTTTTCAAATATTTTTTTGTCAACTTATAAAAAGTTCCCTACTGATTTTAAAACATGAAAATTTCGTCATATGCAAGTCCGAAGTTGAATCTATCATTTGCATAACCAAAATTTACAGCGCTTTGTCATGCATTTAGAGCTGGTTGTCGATTCAAAAGTTTGTCCCATTTCTAGATCCTTCTTTAACATTTTTGCATCATTTAGGGGTATAGAGTCAAAACTTGTATACGTTGAAATAAGCATGCAGCGTTCTGTAACGATCACTAGACAGAAAAGTATTTTGCTGTCAAGAAATGAACAAAAAAAATAAATTACTCTCTTACGTTTCAAATGCATTTTTATTCTATTAGGAACAGGTTTCAGTCGTTCAGCTTTATTCTTTTAATTATAAAGTAAAACCTGAAAACATTTGTGTTTGTGCATTATTAATTTAAGTAGGAATTAAATCCACGTTATAATTACGGACGTTTACATTAAAGGTGATTTTTAAAGTTTTAACGTATACTTAAATAGAATGCTAGAAATTTAAATTTTCTTTATTAAAGCATTAGTTCAAAACAGTTGGCTACTAACATCATTATTCCGTCCAGCCACCCAGCGATATTTTCTATCACCACTACTTTGCGAATTGATTTCCGTTTTAGAAAATGACTGCTCGTTAAAATGGAAATTCACAGTACATTTATACCTATTGATTACATTCTAGACTGTTATCAGGAGCGCATAAAGGATTGACTTGCATTTTAGTAAGCGATCTGTTGAACACGGTTTCGGTTCCGGTCGAATCCTGAATTCGGAAATAGCAAGATTAATTCTGTTACAAAACGAACACTACATCTTGACAAACCTATAACTCTCTTGTTCGAACGGATTCGGCCATAAATGATATACTTTATTATCAGGAGCTCTTATTAATTTCATTGTAAAATATACACTCGCCACAAAAATTATCGCACCACCAGTTCTAGCGAACCAGACTAGTTACGTCGCTACAATAGTTATACATTATACATATTAGGGACAAATGTATACAAAACAATATTTTATGTGATTTCGACCGATATGTTTCTTGTTGTACATATATTCAAATTAGAAATATACAAAATTTTGAGGGTGGTCCGATAATAATTTTTGTGGAGAATATATTTACCTATATGTTTACGTTTGCTAAAAACTATATCAGTTTTATAGTCAATCTACCCCTTCGTTGAAAACAGTATAGAGATTTTTGTGTAATACGTTTGTTTGTTTATACGAGGGTCAATCTTCATACTTCAATTTTTTATTGCATCTGCAGAATATTCTCCAGTGAGGTTTAAGCACCACTAAGATCTTTTACACCAACTACGAAAGCGTTAATAGTGTCCATTACAATTCTTTCTTAACTTGCGCTCAGAAACTAAAAGATTGGTCTAAGGTTATTTCGACAGAACTTCCCTCACCTCTGAAGTACAGTTCAACATATATAGCTTCTTAGAGATATTATAAAATTTGATTTCGTGAATTTTATTTTTTTATAATAACCCCTATAAATTAAGATAAAGATGTGTATACTGTTACACTATAGGTAAAAAATCCGGACGGACGGCAGACAGACGGACAGACAGACGGACAGATGGACAGGTAGACAAACTGAAACGGGAGACCTGTTTCTTCATACTCTAGGGGTCATGAAAAGTCGAGAAAACGTAAAAATAGAGAGTCGGTCGACGGACTCGATTACAATACTTCCTTCGCTTACGTTGAGAAGTAAAAATCATGCAGTTATTATCCAAATTAAATCTTATAGTTTTTCGAAAAAGCTGACTTACTGTACGTCAGGGAAGTTCTGTCTAAATAACCTTAAACAATTCTTTTTAACTTATAGGGCTATCATGAAAAAAATAAAATTCCTAAATTAGATTCTATAATTTTTCGAAGAATCCGTATTTGTTTGCCTGTACTTCAGGGAGAGAGAGGATCCACAGGTATAAAGGCATATTGTTTTGTAAAATCTAAATACATACATATGATTTACAAAATTTTGAAGTGACGTTATCAAATTATTGAGGGAAAGGACAAACAAATTGTGATTAACGTTCAGCTATCTACAACCGTTTTAAACTCCACCCAAAATTCCAGATCAGTGAATCCAATAGTTTCGGAGATTACGTATCCAATAAAATCGCCAACAGACAGTAAACTCTCAGGCAATAGACAGGCGGCAGTTTTATTTTTAAAATTAGCTAACAGAATGAAATTATCAAAATAGAATTAAATTTTAACAACAAGATCAACTTAAAATCGAGTCTTACAAATTAAAAAGGTCTCTTTTTGATTACCTAAAACATTAAAGAAGAGAATCTTCTCAAAAGCATCAACACATTAAATAAGTTGACAATTGGCTGTCAACTAACAAGTGCTGATTAAACAATACATTTTACAATAATTACATACACACTGCCACTCATAATTCATCAATAGAAATAGCCTGGTGCGGACGTTATTATCTGGGTTAATGTGAAGTCACTTGTGTCAACAGGACTGAAAATGCACCCCGCATTGCGGAGCGGCACGTTTCGTCTGCTAGGTTGTTCTATGTCGAGGTTGTCCATAGATGTGGAGTTGCGGTCAGCATCCGCTGAATGTTGAGTTGCAATCGGCTTCGTCAGCGACTGATCGTTTGGCTGAAAATTGCGGTTCGCGTCACAGCTGCCTGTAATGAGCCTCCAACCATGCGTGAGGATTATTCAAAATTCGTAATTTGTCACATGTGGCGAGCAATTTAACTCAACGTGTAACCACAAAGCAAACACGGTCTGCTTGTTTCAAAGATGCGGAAAATTGCGGATGCACTTTTTACGTGACGTTGCTGCGAAAGACGAAACAGCTTAATTCTTGAACCGCCTGGGGTGTGTGAAGGTGTGCCATGCTTTTAGTTACTAAACTTAATTTTTAGCCGTAAGTAAAAAGTACAGAGGTGGCCACCTATTGATGTAAAAACAGACATGATCCATAACGCATAAATTTGTTTATACACAACTTTATTTCGTCTTTTCTTTCACTGTTTTGTCACAGAAAATAATTTTAGCAAATACCAAGTTATAAGTCTTGGTTATTTAAAAATATAGTCAAGGACATTATGTCTCCAGCTTTTGTTTTTTTTTGCATGTTATTTCAGAAATGAATTTTGATAGCTTGTCACATCAACTGTTGTGAATTAATAACCTTTAAAACTGTGTTAGGTAGGCATCGACATGACGATTGTTCACGGCATACGGACAAAACAATACAACAGAACGCATACCTCTCGACCAGATTTTTAAATTAACACCCGTTAAAACAGAAATATATCAGCTTTGATACAATAAACATAACGCGAATATGTTTTACAATTCCATAAAAAGATATTATGGAGTTTCTGAGAAAAATAATAAATTATAACGAGTAACTCGAAAAAATAAAACGATTTTATAGGTCAGATAGTACTATAGTCTTCACCAGTTCTATTGAAACACCACTTGTTAATCGTAAATTTGGCAACGTCCATATTTAGACAATTTTCTAACTAAAATCCGTTGTCAATCAACCGAAATCTGTTACCAATTGCTAAATTTTAAACAAAATCACCAGGTGGTGTTTTAGTAGAAATGGCAAACACAATATATCTAGTTTATATGAAATGACGTAACCAATTTTCCAAAGGAGACGCTGCATTATTCCAAAATAAATATTATTGGTTTAAAATTTATTATTATTATCTTTAATAGTTTAGTTAATTTGTAAAACATATTGTGAAATTAAGGACAACTTTACAGGCTAATTTCAAGTTGGATCTGCAATATAACAAGTCGTCGTTGCCATAGAAGATGCGATGACAGTTGTTGCGATTCGCTATCGCTACTACTGTCATCGCATCTTCCATGGCAACGGGACTTGCGGTATCGCAAATCCAACTCGAAATTTGCCCGTCCCATAAGTTATTATTAGGAATTTAATAGTTCCCGTGTGACTGACTAACAGAGACACTGCAAAATATGTGTCGACGGGTTTCGCCAACCATGTTGGCATTATCGAGACAAAACTAAACTTTCATCGGTTTGGTCAAAATCTTGTAGCGATACAAGTGCAATAATGAATTATATATATTATATACGAACTATATGCAACTGAAAGAAATTTCTTTGTCAACCTGGCTTGTTAAAAGGTGAATAGCATATTTGGTATGGTATTAAACTCTAAACAAGAACACTTAGGTAGTATTACCATGCAAATAAGATGCATCATTCTTTAAGTTAGCCTTTTATTCTGCGTACCTTCCTGATACAAGAATGACCACCAGGAACGTGGTCGAGGGATATTGTTTAAATCCTAAATTTAAACAACTATTTACAATTTCTATTTCCTGTTTCTGTAACCATGTAACAAGGTCAAAATCGATCGAAGCCAAGAACGTGGAATCATCGTCACTGCAAGCACTAGAACTACGTAACGCTGACCACCGCAGCAGCATTTAATGTAATCACTAGTTTAGAACCACGTATATCTTGTAAATTATATGTAGTCTTGTATAAATTAATTAAGTTGTTTTGAATAAATCAGTATTTTTAAGCTTTATTGGCTTTTTACTCATTCCGCAATTCCACCACAGAATTGTACACGTGTACTTCTGAGTTGCTGGAGCAATAAAAGTTACAGCTGAACACTTCGTCAGTTGTGATCATCCGCCATTTGCGATAAAAAGATTGCAATCTACTCGTGTCAGTGGTACTTATAATTTTCAACTGGCTTTATTTCCTTAAACTTATAGTAATAACAAGCTAGGCAACCCTCAATTCACATGCGTTATGTGCAAGACATAACACCTCTTTCCTCTTACCTTTTACATCACTACAAATCGGCATGCATGTGATCTAATTAATTATTCATTGGAACATGTTAAGTTAGTATAGTATAGTATATCACAGCAGTATACGTGGGGTTTTGAAAAATTAAAAATTCAAATACACAATGAAATACACTTATTAACTTCCGAGATGATCCTCAGTGTACAATAGTTTCTTTTAGCAAAAGGTGAAAGGTTACCATTTCGTTGCAATTATTATTTTAAAATTAATTAAATTAGATTAAAAATATACAGGAGTATTTTTTTTATAAATCAGGCTTGGCTTTTTCATTCACTGCATGTAAGAATTTCAGTTTCTTCGTAGAATCTAATCCGTATAAAAATGTAAACAAAAATTTTGTTCATGCAATTTTTTGTTTTCATAATTTTTACAGAATAATAAGTTACCAAAGTAACGAAATTTTGTATTGCTATAATTACACTCATATAACTCTGACATCATCAAACAAAAAATATTCTATGTTTTTAGAGTGTAATTCCTGTAAAAATTAAATCGACTCTTTCCAGAAATACATATATCAAATTTTAATCTTCACATTCATCACTACTTATTTCATCACTTATTGTATTACACACAACAAATAGACATATTTTCTCATATCGTAGTATTTCTTCTAGGGTCTTCGTCTAAATATTTATATGAAACTACCTTATTTCGTGTTAGGAATTCCGAAAACATTTCAATCATTTCCGAATTTCATTACTTGCAAGTGATGATGGTTGTCACCAACAACTATCTACTACACACGGTAAAAATCATTTCCTTAATGGACAACAAATTTGTCGCACATAAAACTCTCATGTTAGATAACTGATAATGACCCAAATGTAGTCGTATTTTCCAGTTTACACTTTTTTCCTTTCCTTTTTATCGCGGGACATTTCCGTGCCGTTTACTTTGGGAATTATATTGACGTTAATTCCAGTAAATTTATGCTAGCAACTTTGTGAATAATACGAATATATGAGAGCAAACCAACCCCAATCATCACGACAACGTAATTTTACTCACGAGATATTTCCTTAAAAAAATATCTATTAGGGAAAATCGCAACCTTGCAAAGCGGGAAAGGAAAGAACCGCAAAAGCAGACAGGCGATAACAGAGGCTTCCAACGTAGCAGAGGGAGACCTAAAAAAACCTATTATAGGATGATGAGCCTTCTTCATTACCCCTCAATATCGGTACCGAGACTTGATTAAAACTATAAGATAGCAGGTTTGCAGGTCGTAAGGGCACGGAAAAACACCTTTCTATTGTTTGCACTATGTAAAATCTACATGGGACTTAATTAGCTTGGACAAGAAGATCAACAAAGACAACACTTCGCTCTACTTAGTAATAAAAAGTGGAAGACACGTTAATAATATGTGTATCAAATATTTTAAACAGTCGTATTTTGGGTTGCTTAAAAGGTGTTTTACAGGTTGCATATCTTCGCGCTAACTACTAATTAAATGTAATAAGAAGTCCTTCCTTATGGCCACCACAAACTTAAGCTCCTGTTTCCCCAATGAAAGATAACAAACTTTACTACCATAACACCTAAACTGTGAAAATGAAACATCAGCACAACTGTGTAATAAAGCTGAGGAACAAAAACGGCGATAGATTGTGCCTAGTTTGTATTTCCAGCAAATTACAAATCAGTAAATAATACGAATTTACTCTCAGAGTGTGCATTTTGACATGCAAGGTACAAGTGCGTGCTGAATTTATCCGCCAAAATAATGTGGCTGTATCTATACGTTTGTGTTGTTTCGACATCCTACAAGTAGTAAATGACACATTAACCGTTAGTTTCATGAGTTATCCAATGTTATAAAATTAAGAAATATACCGACGTGTGCCTGTAGTAACTAACAATAATAGTCCAGTCAAATTAGCAATCAACCTCGGAATGAGAGATAATAAGCTGAATTTTCGTGTATACCTTCATTTTAGCATTCTAAAAGTTGTCTCAAAAGTTTCATAAAATCTCGTGTCTGCGTCGTAAGTTATTCAAGGTCAAAGGTCAAGAAAAACAGTTTTTTGCGATTATCTCGGTTTTTATTGCTCCAATGATGTTAACATTTATTATCATAATTGTAGAGCACAAAATTTGGGACAAATTTTATTTGAAACATTTTTTCATGCGCTCAATCGTTTTTGAGATAGAGGGCAGTGAGCGCGCAGCGCCCATCCTTCCGTACTGTAATGCAATCAACCGTGAATATCTGTGAATACTACCTTGAATTTTGAAAAATTTGTATTATTTATCAATTAATACATTGCATTTAATAACATTTTACATATTTTCAATACATGCATTTAATGATAATGATACTTACCTACTTTGTGGAATTAAATACTCTTTAAATGAAATACTTATTGTAGGTACATATATCTTAATTTATTGAAAGTAGATTTTAAGTAGAAAAATAAGTAAGTACTTTATCTTTCAAATGTGTAAGTTTTTATATATTAGATAGTATATTATACTTGTTATATTATTATATATCTAAAAGTTATATTCATTTTTTCAAAGTAAATTTTAAGGAAGTAAAACGAGTTAATGTATTTTAATTTTATCTTTGTTCAGTACCTGTACGTTTCTTACGATTGAAATTGAATTGCAGTGAAAATCTACAAATCTTTAATAATTTAAAGAACAAAAGTATTAATTTTCTTCTTCTTCACCGTCATCTTCTGGACGTTCGGGAATTTCTGTTTCATGGTCATCATCTTCGGTGCCCTGAATCGTTGTTTCCAGATCTTCCAGTTATAATCATGATAGAAAAATAAGTATTTAAAACCTTACACATTTCAAAGATATAAATAAATTGAGATATAAAATAAATATTTCATTAAATGCGTTTTTAATTACACAAAGTAGGTAAGTATTATTCAATGAATATGTTGAAAATATGTAAAATGTTTAAATACAATGTATTAATTGATAAATAATACAAATTTTTCAAAATTCAAGGTAGTATTCACAGATATTCACGGTTGATTGCATTACAGTACATATGGATGGGCGCTGCGCGCTCACTGCCCTCTATCTCAAAAACGATTGAGCGCATGAAAAAATGTTTCAAATAAAATTTGTCCCAAATTTTGTGCTCTACAATTATGATGATAGATGTTAACATCATTGGAGCAATAGAAACGGAGATAATTGCAAAAAACTGTTTTTCTTCACCTTTGACCTTGAATAACTTACGACGTAGACACGAGATTTTATGAGACTTTTGAGACAACTTTTAAAACGTCAAAATTAAGGTATATACAAAAATTCAGCTTATTATCTCTCATTCCGAGATTGATCCCTTTTTTATCCTAAAATGACTGGACTATAATGCATATTTTGTCTAAATGCTGACATTGTAGCGATCTTGATATCGTAAAGTATGTATATAATCACTCATCAGTTCATCACAAACGTATCAAAAGGATGCAAATTTGCATGATCTCAAAATGACAACACTCCTTATAGAGATGCGCTGCGTTGGTTGCATATCCGGCATATTCTTACGTTTATGTAAATTGTGAAACTTGAATGATAGCTACCTGAAAAAAACTATTTCAAATAATTAATTAAAACTAACTAATTTTACCTTTTTTACACCAAATTTTTTTGGAGTAAGTCGTTAAATTACATAACACGCTTGTAGTAATATTAAACTAAGTATATTAGAGCAGGTACGAAGCCATTATTTTTCCACGATCAGAAATAACCACTAATCAGTTTCTTTGGGTACAAAATCAATTCAGAAGTGACACATTTGGTCCCTGTAAAAATAATACTTTAAAAAATTCCCTAGGGAGTTTTACTTTTCATACACAAAAAAATTAACAAGCTACGCTTAATTAATTTTTATTTACATTAATATCAACTGTACCATTTTTATAAGCGTTGAATTGAATATTTCAAGGAATTTCACAAGTGTGACATTTTCATTTCATTAGATACATTTACGCTTCGTTCGGAATTGAGTACACCTTGGAACACTATTCGCAATACTTGTTTTGTTTTCAATCGAATTTTCTTCATAGCTTTTGGCCACTGCCGTGTTTGGTCAAGCCCCATGGCGTTTAATAGCAGTAATATTTGCGCCTCAGTCTGCTAATTCTAATAGGGTTGCCGATGATTTCCGTATAGGTAGGTATGAATTGAGTAAATCTACGTGTCCGTTTAGTTTTCTATTAACAAAAATGTTATGGACATCTTCGTTTTTGTATTAGGAATTGTTACTAAGTATTAGAGACAATATCATATACTTACACCCGCGATTATGAAAAATAGAACAATCTATAAAGAAAAATAATGTGTTAAAATTCGTCAGGATTGTGAAATTCAATTTCTTATTAAAAAAATGTCAATGTGGTTACTTGGCGAATTGCTTTAATTTTTGCACTATGTATGCTTTGGATTTTCTCTTCCAAAATGCCAGTAGTTTTAGATATTTAGTTATCCTATGTACCTATATTGTCAGCCACCAGAATGGAGGATTTCACCATTAATGTCCGTAACGCTGAGGGCTTGCAGGTACCTACGCCTTTGATGTCTCAACGAAATAAGTTAGCAATACATGATTCGTGTAGATTTGCGTTTTCTTTTGCTTGCACCACTCTTTGAACCAACTGTAAGCTTTGTCATATAATACTCTGAATTTCGCAGATAGTAAGTTGAGAGTGTTGCACAGTAGGACGAAACCGAAAATACGTGGCAAAAATTATTAACAACATTAATGTCCGTTTCTCTGCATAATATTGTCTGCACTAGACATCCAAATCTCTGAGGGATTGTGGAATCAAATATTGCAGGTTTAATAGCTATTTATACCGGGTGGTGTCTGGAAAATGGCGGATTAACTCTCCACTACACTCTTAACAATCAACTGGTGAGTCTGGGAAAAATAGTAAAAAAAATCCTTCTCACATTTTGGTGGAGTTATAATGATTTTAAAATTGGTTCTTTTGCTACGTTTAACAACTAAACAACTCATTCATTATCACAATAACTAGTAATAAAACTTTTAGTTAATATTTTTCTCGTCCATGACCATGTTTAATTATAATTACCATTTCAGTTAGAATGCACAAAGATATGGCTGTGTTGTTTTTGTACTAATTTGATAAAATTCCATTTGACAACAATGTTTGCCTGATATAAAGCGAAGGTGGATTTCAGTCACCATCGTTATTAAGAAACCAGAGAAAGTAAACCGAAGGTATTCACGCATTAGGTGTGTGCTCTGTTGCCAATTTTATTTTCATAAAATTACGTTTTTTTCGTAGTCTACATCATAAAGAATTTTTTTATTATTTTTTTGGGACTCCTGATTTTTTTGTCAAGTGTAATTAAAGGTCGTCTCTTTAAATTTTATTTGGCACAGATTTCTAATTTATAGACGAAATGTGTTGAAATGTTTTTTTCAAATCTTGAATACACCGATGTCGTTTTAACCTACGGTGAGGCTCAGAGAAACGGCGCTCGCGCCCAAAGAATTTTTTCAGAAAGCCTCCCAAATCATCGTCTGCCAAATGTGCGCACTTTTAAGAACGTTGCAGCTTCTTCGACAGTACGGATCTTTTAAACTTGCAGCTCAGGATCGGGGTAGGTTACGTAGTAATAGAATTGCTAATATTGAAGAGGCTGTTTTGGAGAGTGGCGAAGCTCGACCGGGCACTAGCACGCGTCACTATTCAGTGTGATGTATCGGAGAGTAGCATTTGGAGGATATTCAAGGAACAACTCTATCCCTTTCAGGACCAGAAAATTCAGTTATTAAAACCAACAGACTTACCACCTAGGCAAAACTTTTGTGAGTGGGTTAATAGAAAAATAAACGAACACGCAAATTTTGTATCTCTGTACCGTCAACTGATGACGCCGGATACACGAGGGAAGGTGTAATCAACCCACATTTGGTTCGATGAAATTCCGTAGGCCATTAGGGACCAGCACTTTCAATTTCTCTCTAAATGTTTGTCATGTTGACATTATTAGAAAAATACATATCCTAGTAACTGTTTTTGACCATAAATCATTAATTATAATAATTATTATTAGTGTCCATGGGTGGCTGAGGATCCATGGGCGGGTAACCTTAATTAGGATAAAATTTTAACAATTGTTAACTTAATAATTGAAAAGTTTCTGACAAAACCCTATTAAAAAAAGTTGTTGATTTTGATGAGCTCTATAACTGATTAAAATTAATGTATTTAGTTCTGAGGCACCCTGTATATTTGTAACTTTTGTTACATGCATGTCTTTAAAGTCCTGTTAATAATAGTTTTTATCTAAAGGGATTTGTTTCTTTACTAACAAATTTATGCAAACTACATCCATTTCGTACTAAAAGTTGCTACAAATTGTTAAATTGTATGTGTTTGCCCAACCGCTCAAACCCAATATATTCAGTAGTTTATATCTTCTATATTTAACAATAAAGATCAGAACTGCATTAATGAACACGAGTTTCATATTATTGTATATCAAACCCACAACAGTAACACAATGGACGCTGAAACAAAAAGAAAACAAACTCGTATTCAAGGGGGTTTATTTATTGGAATACAATTCTAAAAATAACCAATTTGTGGAAACCAGTACCAAATAATCCACTACGTTATCTTCCATGTTATAAAGAAAAATTATATTTGTTGTTTTAATAAATATAATAAACTCAGCTGGAACACTCTCATCAATATGTCATAACCGGAATTTAGTTCGAGATGAGTTCCGCCTCCGTCAGCTGAAACGAAAGTAATAAGCAACAAATATTTACAATTCCGGATATCGCCTAGTTGCACCGAATAAGGCGGCGGCAAGAAAAACTGTAAGAAGTTGTTTGAATTGAAGCAGACTGCGATAATCTCGGTGATTCCCGGAGGAATAGCAAGCACTGCAGCATTGCTGGATCCGGGCACTATCACGTATGCAGCATCCGAGTGAAATATACCCCCTTAAATCCCGCATTTACATCGTACTACTAACGTGTCGCTTGTTATGTTCATCCCTCTGTGATCCTGGTAGGCGCAGGTTAGGAAAAATGTCCCCAGATTTGTACCTGCAGAGGGACATTTGATGCGGCTTTTGTCAACGGAGATAAGCTTGTAAATTTTAAGAGCTGATAATCTCGCCGAACGATTTACTGCGTCATTGCAGCCATTAAATAAATGAAAACGAGAGGCGCCGAGGATTTGGAATAAAGGGACGCGTCTAGAGAATAAAAAAAGGATTCGGGACAAAATCGACTGAAATGTTTATGAAATTCTGGAACAATTTAGGAATCAGTAACGCTACACGGTTCGTTCGATTTGCAACGAGCCAAACGGGGTTGTTCACCTTTTCATAGACAGTATTTCTTTCCAACCTGTTGACCTAACCTTTAGCTCACATTTCACGTACCTAGGAGACTAATTATCACCAAATTTCGGAACACAGGATGGCCTCCCTAAACACACATTAGATGTAGCCATTAACATTAACGACGATATTTTAAGCTTTGTGTCATCAAGTTCCACCAAAACCCCGTTAGTGAAGTACGTTAAAAAATATATTTCCGTTACCTTTCAGTCTCGTTGAAGAAACTTCTGTTAGAAAAAAATAATAAAATGAAAAACGTCTGAACAAGCTATATATGTCGCCCCTCCCAAATCTTTATTTAACACTTAAAATTAATTCAGATTTGATTGTAACCTCCATTTCTTAATTTAAAATCTTTCTAAGTAAGTAGATATATTCTAAATAAAAAAATGTGCAGTAGATTACTAGTCAGCATATTTCACGCGGATTTGTGTTTCAAGTACAAATGGTTACTTCCAGAATTGCAGCGACGAAATAAATGTCATAAAATTTCACTTAAATAAGGTAAAAAGTATAAAACAATTAATTTCATTCAACAAGTTTAGTCTATAACACGCTAGTATGGAGTACACAGTTCTAACTCTTATGAGCTTCGCTCATGGCTAGATTCTTTGACTCGTGAAAGATTAATGAAACTCTACGATTATTACGATATCATTTCACAGTTGCAGTTGCAGAAAACTTAATACATAATAAAAAAATCTCACTCTTACCCCCAATGTGTTACAGTGCCAACAGCACACAAGAAAGGGTGTTTTTAATATGATAATCCAACATAAGGGCCAATTCTGAATCTAATATGTTAAAATCTAAAGGCTGTTAAAAAATAAACAGCCAATCAAATTTACGAATTTAACTCATTACTATGGAAGTTTGTAATTTAATAGGTTTGATTTAGAATTGCCCCTATTTACGGATATTTTTTCTTACGGCGCGGCGACTAACAAGAACTCAAAATTTAAGTTCTGAAGAATTGGAAAAAATCTTATTATCATTATCTTATTACTGTATATTAATTAATATTACATACTCTAAAGTTATTTAATACATGAGCTGAACAAAATAGTAGAACCGAAATGATTCATAGACCAGGCAGATTTTTGAAAGAATTTTTTAACTAAAACCTTAGCGTGTATTGTCATATAGAGATTTACCACTATTGGACAGCCGAGACAAATTTCTAGCTGAAAATCTAAAAATGAGTTCCTTGTTACCTAGTTAGAAGAGTCGAACGAGGTCCACGACGTCCTCAGCGAATTTTCAGCACTGAAGAAGAGGTCTTGACCAACGATTTAATGTGTCTCAGTGGACCTTTTGGAGAACACTGCGAGAACAGTTATTTATTTCCATACCACGTTCAGCGTGTACAAACTCTATTTCCCACTAATTATCAACCCCATTTTGCATTTTGTAGTTGGTTTCTACGACAGGTAAATTAGAATCCCAACTTTCCTCGTATTATTTTGGCATCAAACGAGGCAGGATTTACGCGTTGAGGATATTTTAATTATCACAACGTTCACGTTTGGGCAGATTTATAGGAATTTTTGAACTATCGCCGAGGTTAACGGGTGCCGTTTATTGGAGATTTTTAAGAAGAAATTTGCAGGATTTGTTGGAAGAAGTACCGCTTCCTATTCGGGAAAGTATGTGGTTTCGACGTGATGGGGCGCCACCTCATTTTAGCTGTATGGTATGGCAATTTTTAAATGTTCAATTCCCTGAAAGGTGGATCGGATGAGGTGGGGTTCAGCATTGGCCTGGCCGATGTCCCGATTTGAATCCACTTGATTTTTTCTTTTGGCGGCCACATGAAGTCGTTGGTTTATGCCTTAGACAACGAATCCATGAAGTCACCAATATTATTCGTGTGGCTCCAGAAATGCTCCAACGAGTACAGGAGCAATGGAACCATCTTGCCAATGCTTATGTCAGAATGAATTGAATTGAAAGCAAAAATTTCTAGTTTAGAAGGGCAAGTGGTAAATTACAAAAATAAGGACGATGTATAAAACAGAACTATAAAAGGGATTTTCAACGAAAACCAAATTCAAAATTTAAGAGTTAAACCTAAACTGCCCAAACGCTGGAACAATAAAACAATAGAAGAAGACATTAAAACAAAATTTGTCTGTGGAACGTCAGGACACAACTATATCTTCTGAATATAAATTTTCTGTTACCTTCAAGTAGAACCCTATGCCGTAAAATTCAGCACATACCAGGAATTTTACATGAAATTGTTACCTATTTAACAATCAAAATTCAAAATTTTAATGATTAGGAAAGAGATTATTGTTTATTTTTAGGCGAAGTAGCAATCAATCCAGGTAAAGAATACTATCCACGTTCCTCATTACTGTTGGGAAAAACATTAACAAATGTAAATGAAGTCGCTACCCATGTTTTGTTTTTTATATTAGGATGTGTAAGCTTACGATGGAAGCAAATCGTATGTTATCATTTTACTGGGAATTCCACACACGGAGACGCATTATCTAGAATTGCAAAAGAAATTAGAATCTAAAGTACAAAAACGCAGTTCCAAAATTCAATAGTTAACCCAAATGACGAAAGTAGGAATGTTTATTTTGCTGCTGACGCTCCACATGTATATAAAAATGTTCAATGCAACCGGATGTATTTTTCGGCCATTTAATTGTTTGTGGAACATTTCTTAATTATTTCGAGTTACAGAAATTCGATGACCCTGCTTGCTTTTGTAATTTTTTTCATTGTTATTTTAATTAAAAGAAACAACAAATTTTAACTTGTAAGTTTTATTTAACATAGAGGCACATGCATCTATATATTTCTATTGAAATTATTCTATATATCAGAGCAAATATTCATGATGGAAATGTGAGGACGTTGTAAAAACACTGTTTATTATAGAGTAGTAGAGAGAGAAGCTACTAAACATGCTTCAAATTTCTTACCACTGTACGACAGTACTTAGGTACAGAAGGGTGTTCAAAGTTGACTGCAAATTGTGACAATCTCATAAAGTGTAAATCAGTATGATTAGGTATTCCGTATTTTTTTGTTTTACCAGAGATCCCGGTTGCAACTTGTAAGAAGTACTTAACCGCATAACACTTCTTAATAATAATAATAATAATAATATTATTAATAATAATAATAATAATAATAAGCTGTTTTGTTAGGAACATGTCATATTGTTCGTAAGTTTCTTGAACAGTCTGATCATGTCAGTCAGATTAGATTAGCACCAGTAGGTCAGAGTAGTGTAGGTCACTTTTCATGTGATGCGCGGATAAATGGTCGGTAGTTACGCTGGACTTTTGGGGATGGGGTGAGATTAGAGAATAATAGCAGACTAATTTGTATGCTGTAATTCTAGAATCTCTAAAGTTGTTCTGTTAATCTAATCAATGCATATCATTACTTGGTCTTAGTACCCGTAATGATAGAAGTCTTGCCTGAATGCCGGTCATTTCCGGGTCAGTGGTGGGTCTTAAAAATAATAATGTTTATTGCCCAACAGATACAATCCAATTACTGGACAATATTAACTTAACTAGTAGCAAAATAAAATAAAATAAACAACGTAAAATAAAAATGTAAATAAGATTATATTCGTTCCCAAACTAAATTATTATCATACCCACAATTAGAAGCTATCCCTATTATAAACTAAATAAACGAACACATTACAGTTTACTTGGGAGAAAAAAAATATCATCATACAGTTTATCAGCATTACTGCACATATGAACTAACGGTGCCTTTCTTAGCAAATTCGTTCTAGAAATTGGTTGATGAAACGTGGCCATGTAGCGAGACGCAACACGTGGTACATGAAAATTGACTCTTTCCAACAATTCAGGACAATCTATCTTGCCACTTATCAATCTGGATATGAAACGAGCACTATGCTCTTCACGTCGATTCTTTAAACTAACAAATCCATGTTTCTGAAGGAGGTAATTGTAGTCTATGTTTCTTTGAGGATAAAATCCATCAATTTTATACGAAAGATACTTCAAGAAGCGACGCTGTACCTTTTCAACAGCAAGATTATGTATCACATAGCAAGGATACCAGACAACAGAGGCATATTCCATCTTGCTTACCACATACGCAAAATACAGACTTTTTAACAGAAGAGGATCTTGAAAAGTTTTTGATACCCGAAATATAAATCCAAGCATTTTAGATGCTGAGGTGGATATGTTACTGATGTGCTCCACAAATGAAAGGCGCGAATCAAAAAGAACACCAAGATCCTTTACCTCATTCTTCTTGCAAAGAATCCGACCGTTGATGGTATAGTCTGATTTTACCACATTTACTTTCCTACTGAATGTCATTACATAACACTTATCTGCATTTAATAACAACTCGGACTTGTTGCACCAATCTACTAATGTATCAAGGTTCCTTTGGAAGGTTTTAACATCATCACTGTTTGAAATGGGACAGTATAACTTCAAATCGTCACTTCTTCTTAAATATGTACAAGGTACTGTCGAAAATTTCAAAGAAACTATTTGGAACACTACGCTACTGTTTGAAAAAGTAACTTAACCTATAAATTTCTTTTGAAGTTTTTGAAACTAAATCACTAAATTAGATAAAGGCAGCAACCACTATAGTTATTTCATAACTGACCGTCATGTAACAAAGATAGAGACAGAAAATGTCCGTGTCACAACTCTTTTCCAAAATATATCTAGGGACACTACATTTGAGGATTTGATATAGGTATAACTATGGTATAACCGTTGAGTGGCGCCAATGTTGGGAAATCTGGCTTTTTTCCGAAATCAGAAAACAAGGAAATTTAGTAAAAATGAGCGGGCCGGTTAATAACTTAAGGGGGAAATAGCAACATGTATTGTTGTTGCATTGTATTTGCAGTTTCGATAGCGATTTGCAAATTATCGGAGTTTCCAGAATCTCCCCCTAATATAACAGGTCGTGATTAAGGGTACTGTTTTTTTTTTTTCGAAAACCTGTTCTGCATCTTTGAAACAGTTTTTCCGAAAATCATTCAAAGATAAAAAAAATCTTAAAATAACCCAAGGAATAAAACTCCGATTTTTGGCCGCATGTTTAGTAATTTTCTCTATGTATTATATTATTATTTTTATTATTATTATATTATATTTATTGTTACAACCCAAAACGGTAGCTGTATAGCCCCTAGAAAACACAGTATTTATAGAGCTATAGGTAGTTAGTTGCCAGCAGGCTCGTGGAGAAGCAGTGGGTTCTGACTGCGGGGCGTGAGGTGGCTTTAGATTAGGGGAACAACACAAATAAGATTACACAACCGATTTGGTTATAGTGACGTCACACTGGGCGCCACCAGGTTTTTATTAAAATTAAGGAAGATAATTTATAGTAAAAAAAATGGGAAAAAGATAATAGGTTTTTTATAATCCTATTATTAAAGTATTTAAATAAATAAATTAGTGAAATAAAATAAATGAGCAAACTAAGCTAAAAAAAGTAAACTAAGCAAAATAGTCGAATACAAAATAAGCGAAAGCAACGAAAGAAAAGAAATATTTCGGCGTAGAAAATCTACATTTTTATATTTCACAACTTGATGAAAAAAAAATCTTTATGAGACCTCTGTATAAAAATTTGTACTGGTTTAATTGTAAAATAGTTTAAAAAGACGCCTTTAAAATAAAAACATTACTATGCTTAATATGTGAACCTACTTTGTGTATTACCCATTTTCTCCAAAGCGAATCCTTTAATTCTCCTGAAATATCAGTAAGCAAATGGATTTGGAGGCAAATGAAATTATGTACAAATAACTTTACCGCTTCTTTTAACTTTAATACATACGCAGTATATCTGAGCATTCATTTTTAAGGTGACTTCCCTTAATAATGTGTTGTGATTTTTATTCACATTTGAAACCAGTGACGACAATAAGCTAAATGTGGGTGACTGATTCAGTTACAGATTCTTGTAATACTAATTTAAATTACTACAAATTTTCTTATTTGTATATCAAAGAGGAGGCTGCCTGTTTTTACATCGAATTAATCTTTGACCTCGTATATTTGATTAAAGGGACGCTTTATGAATGCTGAATGTGTTCGGGTCCAGACATGATCTTTACCGAACCTACGGCAAACGGTTCAAACCAATCAACAGGGATCTCTAAATTTGGATGCCCTAAGAAACTCGTCCCGGATCTTATTCCGTATTTATTACAAGCAAACAGAATTTTGCTACATCAAGTAAAAACGTTCGGAAATCCGATTACTTCAAAGTGCATTCAAGTGAATACTCGTGTTTGAAAAGTGTACGTAAATGGGATATCGCTCCACTGGAAAATGATTTATTTATGGATATAAATTTACTTAATAATAAAATATAACAGACGATATAATAAAATTTAACGGAAATAGTACAAAATCTTCTTAATGGAATCCTCTTAAGTTTTTTCTTTCCGTTTTCTGTCTTTCTGTTTTCCCCTCTGTGAATTTTTCAGGATCTTGGCCGCAGATTCACCTGTGGCAATTTTAGCTGCGGATGTATCTATGCTATCTCCTGCTTGATCTCCCATCGTTTCAAATGCTGTGTCTGATAAATTGAGGGACAGATGAGATTGTTTTAATGGCACCTCTATCACTTTAATCTCTTCTGGAGGAATCCTATCTTTTACTATTTGCCCCACATTAAGATGTACTGCTTTTTTCTCATTTTCCTCGTCGCATAATTTTTTATCATATTGTCTTTTATGGGCAGCTCTATCTTGCCTCTCTTCTTTATCCTGTGAGATATAAAAGAAATGTAACGAACGGTAAGAGCCTTTTTCATTATCGCATCGTAACGGCCGCGTTAAACTAAATATAAAGATCACAGTTTACGGAATACAAAACAGTTTTTAACATTTAAACGACCTCGGCTAATAAAAACAATAATAACTACCGCATCAATAAAAAGATCGCTCGTACAGCGTATTTTACATAATACTTATATTTGAGAACATCATAATCTTAGTTGTAACACGTTCGATTTCACCAGAAATAAAGGAAACTTTTGTTTTTCATTAGAATTATTCTTACGAAATCCATATCAGTCATATCACATTAGAATCTTTTTGAGAAAATATTGTTTGAAAACTCTATTCCTCTGTACCTCTCTCAATCATTGTTCACAAATAAAAATCGAACTACTTAACAACACAAGGTAAAATAGAAAAGATATTTTATTCTTGTCAAGTTTACATGACAACAGTGAGACTTTCATTGTTGAAGAAAAATTGTAAATTTCATGATACTAAATTTAGAAAGAATTTAAAAACAAATGTTACCTTCAACTTCAGTAAGACTAGAAATGCCACAACCAAGTTTAAATTTTTCCAAATATATCTACTTTTGCAAATTCTCATCGGTTAATTTGTTTAGTACACTGATACTTAGTACTTTTTAAATTATTAATTCCGTCACGTATTTGGTCTTAATTTTACCTATTTCCTCCTTTAGTTTGAACAATTAATTGAATGCAGAATTATAAGATAGCAAAATATTAAACAATCAAAACGGCGAACTTACCACATCCCTGGAGTATCTCCCAGTAAAATAAATTTGTTTCCACACATCCTCCATCATGTCATCAGGTAAGCCATCTGTGTATCTTTTACTTTTACACTTCTTATGCGAATTACATAATTCCCTAGTTCCCGGTTTGGATTCAGTGCACTCTTTATCCTCTACTAGGATGTCATCGGCCCCAGGATGAGGATTCTGCTTCACACACTCCACTTCTCTCATTCGGACGCCAGCTTTAAACTTACACGCATGGCATTTTCCCCATTTCCCGACTTTCCATCTATACAAAATTCAATTATTTAAGTACTATTTTTACCGTATCACAACATCTTTTACTTAGTTTTACACGGTTTCCAGTTGCAACCTACCACCAACATGTCGTGTTCTGGTAGAGATTCACAGAAAGAATCGCTAACAATTCCAGTTTTTTTTTCCACACAATTCCATTTGGCAATGCGATTGCCTCCACCGCAATTAACTGTACAGGTTTCCCAGTCATTTTGCTCCCAATGATACGATGGTGTGTAAGAGGTGTCCAAAGAAGGTTCAGCATATTTGTAACGGTAACCCGGATTGTCCGGGCCGTAGAAAACTACCTGACGAAGAAATTATTTTAGTAAACCTGCTTGTTACCTAACATTGCTTTCAAAATTTGTTTATATTGTCAACACATACTCGTAAGTTATGACACCGACTTTAAAAAAAATCTTCTAAAATGTCTTCTAAAAAATTGTTTGGTTTAGTGCCTTGTCTTTAATTCAGTTATTGAAAAATGAAATATGATAATAATATATATTTACGTGAAAAAAAAAAAAATATAACAACATTTTGGGAAAACATCGATGTGAATAAGATGTAAATGAAAAATAGACAGATAATTTCCGAAACTAACGTATCGATTGTCGGCAAATTTTATATGTATGTATGCAAGAATACCGCGTAGATGGTAAAACGCTAACCAACATTTGTCTGATCATGGGCACTGACAACAGGATGACGTCATCTCCAAAATTTACAGCAGTAAAGTTGTAATAGTTACAACTGATTGCAGTGGAAAGACTAGAAAGAGTAAATTAGTGAACGTCATTTCCTTATTTAGTGTAAGTAAAATAGAAAAATGGTAACAAAAAGTAATCTTTACTTAAAATCTTCCCTTCGAAAATGCATGAGGGAAGGGGTTAACGGCAGGACGTAATCATAACTAGTATAGTTCGTTACATGATCAGAAAACTGGTCTAAAATTATGCTGCCCCTAAACTACAGTGTAACAAATCTCGTTTCTTTGAAAAATTGTAAAATTTGATTTTCTGATTTTTACTTCCTGAGCGTAAGCTTTATCGCTGCATTCATAATTTATATATAGATTGGCTTATACAGAAAAAAATAATTAATGAATTTGTAAAATGTCAGGTATGCTAGACGAATTTGACGTGGTTAGTTAGTTATTAAGTGATTTCATGAATTAATCTCATTAAAAAATTGGTTATCTGCTTTATAAAAATGTCCGGTTGTAAAAGTAATAGTGTAAAGGGTATAAGATTATTTTGTTTAACAAGTGGTGAGAAAAGTATATAAATATATAAAAAAATACTTTATATATAATATTTAATATCTCACCGTCATGTTCTCCAATGCCAAATCCGCATTATTTATTAATCAAATTAATTTTTCATAAATTCACGGTTGTAAATGTAAATAAGAAATAACTATGCATGGAAAAACGATGGCAATCAATTTTTATGATATGATACACCCCGTGCCGATGAAAATGTAAATATCTAACAAAAATTGATCCTTAATTACATTTGATGCAATCTGAATTTTAACTGACGGTTTCTGAAATAGAATTAGTTAATCCGAATTTCAGTGGATGCTTTCTGAAATAGAACTAATTAATCTGAATTACAATTTATATAATCGAAAGTCAACTTCATCTTTTCTAAAATATATACAATTGGAAATGGTGTAGAGCACAATTTCAAGTTGGGTTGTAATGTTTTTAAATTGAATAGCATTGAAAGTTGCAATATTTTAAAGTTGGCGGGTAATTTTGCCCGAAAATGGCGGATGTTTGCGGTAGTTTCTATATGTAGGGACTTTACAGCCCTGCACAACAGAATTAGAAAGGGAGAGAAAAGGCACCCAAGGGAATCACTCAGTTAGTTCTCAACTTTGCCTCAGTAATTATTCCAAACCCTTTTGCCAGCCTTGGCGAATTGTTGCCAATTGGGCTACTTTTAAATTTGTTTGGCGACCAAAATTTTAAAGTTGGCTAGTGGCGATTTTTTGGCGACTTTTATAGTATATTAAGTATTAAGAACGGTAAGGGGTGTTTACTGATCGAAGGCAAAAGTTTGGAGACGGAGCGAAGCGACGTCTCCAATTTGTCTGAGACCAGTAAACCCCCTTAACGTTCGTGATGCTTATACTATTTTTTGTACGACCATCAAAAGATTTGCGTCTTTTTATCAAATTCATAAATTGAAAGAATTTATATCAAACATCGTTTTTTAATTTAAAATTTGTTACTATGGTTTCGATTAATATAAACAACAATTTTAAAAATCAGTTTCCATTTTGACCGCTGTCGATTAGATTTGATCTGGCTTGATTTCAAGTTAATTTTCTTTCCGCGACTATTAGTGAGTGATTTATTTGCTTAAAATATCAATCATGAGTGATTCGGAAAGCGAAAATGTCGAAGTCGAACACGCATGGAATTTAAAATAAAAAAAATCTTGAATGCATGATTACTTACCGTTCAGCTGAACAGTAAGTAATTTACTTACCGTTCGCCTCTTAGTTGTTAGTCGTAGCAACCCGTAAACTGAACTTACTGCTATGGAAACCTATACGGTAAATGATTCAAAAAGCAATGGTCGTACAAAAAAGATCTTTACAAGCGATTAACCATTATTTACAGTTTCTGCTCTGTCACTTGGTTACGTCGCCTGCTGTACATAATCATAATCAGCTAATGCAATTTGATTCGATTTTCGTCGCATTTATTCGGATACTTTCGGCACAATAGCCACTCGTATTGGTCGAACGTAAGCACCGCAAGAAACTTGCATCGGCTACGAACCCGCTTCCGGATGCGGAGTTGTTATAAATGCATGTTAGCAAAACCTGATGCCGAACTTTCTCCCGTTGCCCGTTTGCGTATGCGGAATAGCTATAAATCCAGCTTTAGTATTTCAGAGGCGAAAACGTATACTGCAGAACATAACGTTTTAAAACAGCTTGCCAAAATTAAAAGAATTCCACTATACATATAAAATTTTAGAACAACGGGTTCAGTAAAAAAAAAATTGTGAACATTTTTCTTATTCAAATTTAGGTGTATACTTATAGACTTTAGAAAATAAAGCTGGCTAATTTCTCAAGGCACATTTTATTTATTCTTTTTGCAAACTTTACAAAATTCAGTGTCAAAACGAGCAAATATGCACTGCTAAGCGATCACCCTCGTAGTGGATATTTTAAAATTTAACCACAAAACTGAAAATTCGTGTTTTGTCTTTCTTTCATATCTGACTCTGATACAGAGATATAATTTATTAATAGTGGAACACAGTGGCGGTTCGTGGAGTTTTCTCAAATTTGAAAAGCACTACTTTTTATATCTTTCATTATCTGAATAATTTTTTTTGTCATGCCCACGAAAAGAACACTCGTGCGTTGATAGATAAATAAACTTTTGCATCGATTAGTCTTTTCAAAATTGCCCTATTTTCACCAACTTTCTCGTTATAGTTCTCAATATCCCTCTTATGAGCGGAATCAAAAATAGTAGATGTGATTTTTCATGCCTTTCTATAGCTCTTGACAAATTTTGTAAATTATTATAGCCTGTTTTATCCCAAACGGAAGATTCATCACTTGTGAATAATATACAATTCCAACAGTATAATTTGTTTCTTAAAACCGAAGCCGTTAACTATTTAGTTTTATTATCATTGCGCGGAAACTTATCGTACGGCAGCAATCCCCCAGTTGAAGTAAGGTGTGTTTTACGGCGAGTAGCGGGGACGCTTTGATCTGGTCCACAAGGTCGTAGCCAGTGCGTCTCTAGGAGTGTTAACAGCTAGTAAAAAAACTATTGCTATATTACTATATTACTTCAAATAATAATACTCGGTGCCCTTATTAATTTTTCAACCACAAGACCACAGATCTGTGATCTTGAAATGTTCTATTATGTTAATATAGTCCAAAAGAAAAATATATTTGTAATTAAAGTACTGACGCGGCAGCACTGGCTGGAGCGTCTGAGATATTATTCCGCCCGTTGTTTATTATAATGATTTTCATTAAATGCTCTGTTTTGCTTTCTACCTGTCATTACCATTAATGGGAGTGGTGGTGGTGGTCTCCCCTTTTGTTTTATACCTATCTTTTTATCACAATCAAGCTACTAAATTAATTTTTTAATAGCTAATTTACGTATCTGCACATGAGACTCAATTATTTTCGTTGCTCATTCTCGTTAAGTATAAGTAATATTAATATGCCGATAATACCAACTGTTTTTAACGATCAGAAATAAAATGCAAATAAATGATACAAAAAACACCTTAGACTTTGCGTAGGTACTACGTAAAACCTAAACACCACTCACCACTGAATAGGCAGCACGCGAAACCACCTCAATGTTTTTCCTATTTACACCCGATGGCTCCAATTAATAAGAAAGAGATAAAAATATCCGTGCGACTTGATCTGAAAAGAGATGAACAAGCCGGAAGCTAGCGGCCTGAAGCGGCACCCCGATCAACGTTTTAGCCAATGCAGTACTGAATGACGATGCGTCAAGGTCTACGGTCTCAATAGCAAGATGCATTCTCGGCGGAGGCTAGCTTCTACCGCTGAAGCCAAACGCGGAGTCACAGCATAGATATCAATCAGTAGAGACGGCTCGCCGTTTTTCGTGACCCGTTTTCGTGGGTAGTCGTTCGCATTATGACCGAATGAGGGCGCCCAACTGACGTCTAAAATATTTGAAATTTGGCAGTTTTGTTACAATATTTTTGCCAGTTTTGCTTGTTTAAGACTGCTTTTCCGGTAGAATTGTACAAATAGTATAAAAATGTAATTTTCACAATAAAATGTAAAATCTTTGTGCGCTTTATTCTCTCCCTCGTGTTTGGAATTCTTGGAAAAGATAGTAAACATAACACATTTTTTCTTTAAAAAGTCGTCGCAAACGAACAACAACCGGTGGTTATGAATAAAATAAAAACTGTAACAAATCATCGTGTTTATAAATTAAATATGGACTTTTCTTTTTTCTTATTGCGATTCACGATTATACGATTTGAGCAAACTAGACAGTTTGCAATAAATTGCGTACACGAATCAATTTTTGAAATTGTAAATGAAGTGATACTTTTTAAATTGGGTGGCGACATCTAGGAATAGTTTAGGCAACGACCACCGATGACGGCTTAAAATTCGGGTCAGAAAGAACAAAGGCGCCGACACGAGCTGTCTCTACTGATTGTTTTCTATGCTGTGGCGGAGTGGTGTGAATTATGATTGTAAGGGCGCAAATATAATTTTTTTTTCGACATTTTAACCTGATATATGATGAAAGTAAATTAAATCAAACAAAATATCCTGAAAAGTGACAAATGTCTACAAAAATACAAATTCTTTCATCGAAAAAATTAGAGGAAGCTCAGCTCCAAAAAACAGAGGAGGCTCAGCCTCCCCTGCCTCCTCTGAGGAGCCGCCACTGGTGGAACATGTGAAGAAGGTAAACTTAGCAAAGCTGAAACAATGCGAAGAAAATTGTACGTTGTGGGCATGCGGTAACATAATCTCATCAAAATTCAAAATTTTGTCCATCAGTTTACTTATTTGTAATCCGTAACGTCATGTAAAAGATGTGCGTATTTATATGATTACACTGGGCGCTAACGGCTTATTAGTTTATTTAATTTGAAATGAGGTTATATGTAGGTTCAAATTTTTATACTTATTTCCTAAGAAGGCATCAGTTTGGAATTTGCAATTGTGGGATTTCAATGAAACATACAATTGAATGAAAATGTGTTACTAGTAAAAGGCGATTTTGAATGTCTTTCTCTAATTCTACTGACACGAAAAATAATACGTGGTATCTTGTACTGTGGTAAGCGACATGTATATAGTTTTTTTGCTAAATTATGGATTGATTTCTTAATACAATCTCGTTAATAAAAAAAAACTTCACCATATCGGAACACAAAGCTCATTTTTACTCCAGAACTCAGATGTTAAAGAATTCCCAAAAGAGATGTGACAAATTTTGTCCATTACTAACAATCACATCACTATAGAATCAGAATTGAAGGAATCATCAAGTGCCTTTATAATGTTCGGTGCTGCAAGTGAACAAATAAACAACACTTCTGTCACCTCACTGAAAATGAACTGTTTAAACATACTCGTAGATTTTACAGTTTCATTAATTTAAATATGTATAGGAGTAAAAAATCGCGAACAGTAAGTTCACAACAAATTCGAGATTTTTTGAAAAATGCTTCTGATAGCAAATATTTATTTATGAAAGTATGTACTGCAATTTTTAGTTACATTTACTTCACGTAATATTTTAGATAGTTTGTGTTATTGCTTTAAATGGCGCCTGCCGGAAGCAAGAATTGAAAAATATGAAAATTGATAACTAGAGGGAATTTACTCATCATTAAAATTTCCGATTCTAAAACCAAAACACAATGCTCTTTCGTAGTGTCCAATACCTTATACCCGATGTGCAAAAAATATATGAATCTTTGCCCCTCTAGCCAGAACTCTAAAAATTTATTTTTTTTCTAAACTATAGAAATGAACAATGTACAAAGCAGTACGTTGGAATAAATAAGTTTGGTACAATTCCAAAAGAAATTGTTCTGCATTTAAGTCTACCCAACGCAAGCAAATACACCGGACATTGTTTCAGGCGGTCGTCAGCCACTATTCTTGTAGACGTGGGTGGTGATCTGTTAACACTAAAACGTCATCTGATGTAGCTGAAGGCTACGTCGATATATCAATTCAGAACAAGACTGCGACAGCAAATATTACAAGTGCAATAAATAACAACCATTCAATGTCGGAAAATAAAAATAAAACAATAACAAATTCGGTATTAAAATGTACTTGTATGGTCAACACAGTGTTATATTTGTCCACCTCCAATAACTTTAATAACGAGGCATCTACGTCACACTATAATCACTAATCAGACAAACTATTCAACACATAGTGATGAAACTAAAATAAATGTACCTACTCTAACTTCTCATAATAGCACTGTAACTATAAACAACTATACACTACCATGAATTTTAAATGTTCTGTTCTATTAATGGTTTGTTATATTTTCTGTGACATAAATCTGTTTAAAGCTAAAAAAAAGTTTAGTCGTAGAAAGAGAACTCGAGTGGTAAACCCATTACACACTTTTTCGAATTACGCCACTCGCTATCGCTCGTGGCTCAACCTTCGCAAAACGTTTGTAATGGGCGCCTGACCACTTTTATTATGTAATATACTATTACATGTCTTTTCGACTTCACTGTATTTACATGAACATATTTCTTTTCTGTGTCAGATCTTTACTCATTGTGCTTTTTTACGCCTAGGTTTGTGTTCGTATTGTACAACTATTACCATATGAATTATTAAATAAATTTTAACACCCAATCAATCTATCTGCATCGTTCTAGTGAAGGCGGTGACGATACTCTGCAGGCAATTAAGCAAATAAGCGAGGAATATCCGGATTAGTGGTGGCAAAGGATGCGATGTGGGTGCTAAGTAGCTTTGGAAATAAATTATGTATGAACTTTTCATGAACACGTGGGGACGTCGCCGCTCACATGCTACACATACATCGAGGAAGATCGTATGTAAAGCCCCCTGGATGAACGATTTCTTGCTGCACCAGATAATTCTGCAGGCGCGATCTTAATTATCGTATATCAGCACACCGCAATATAAAGATTTAGTGGTGGATTAGCGGCGCGGCTGTGGCCAGGATAGTGGCATTGTTGCGGAATTGTTGAAAGTTCTGGTTAACTAGATGGATATGTGCTTTATCTCGATAACGGTTTTGCTTGCGAGAGTCGATATGAGAAAATAATTAAATATCGTACCACTGAACAAAAAATCGTAAAATATTAATCCTGTACCTTACATACAACCATTACAACCATATTCGAAAAACAATTATTCCTCGAAAAGAGGTTATCGATTTTTTTCTATTTTAAAAACACTGATCCACAGAGCTGAACAAGTTCTTAAGTCGTTTTGGGAAAGCAAGCCGTTCTTCTCATAACCGTTTTACTTTGTAGTAGGCGACAATAAAGACAGAAAGACAGCTTGCTCTTGCAAGACCATCTTAAAACTGCTCTCACACACGTGAAAAATCGTGTAAACATACCTATACGTACATATACATATACAAGCATAAGATATGCGCTCTCTATTAACAATTGACGTTTGAAACAAATTCAAAACATAACGGGACAATTTCTGTAACGTTTTAGATTAATCATAATGTTAGTAAAATCTTTAATTCTGCATGGATCTTGTTTCGCGTGTGTTTCTTAATGAGTACACGTCTGTCTGCCTAATTAAGTACCTATCTCTTATAGTTTGTGTGCAAAACTTCTATTTCACTCACTAATTATTGCAATAGTTGGATAATGGAAAAATACTTGAGGCATTATACTGTATTTGATATCTACTTTAGAAATTTTTCTTACACTGGGTAGTATCCTTTTCCTTTCGTTAAATCATTCATTATCTAAAATTTTGATTAGAATCAGTGACATAAAACCATATAAGCATCTATCAGACAAATAGAAAAAAATTAACGGACGCCTCTAAATATTAATTAAAGGAAAAGAATACAGACCATTGACTTTAAAAACTTTAGAATGAGAGTAGCGAAGAAAAAAGCACTGGTACCGCGCTTTCGACTAGGGTCATAAATGACTTTTCGAGCTCCTCCGAGAAACTGCTTGTTTCAGTGGCACGCAGGAAAGCATTTGCTGTGTACTGGGAATAAAATAAAAATAATTTAATAAGATGGAATATAAAAGCAGTAGCAATAAAATTTACTTGAGGTTTTTATGTTGCTAGAAATATTTTTGTTTTTATACCATAATTACACAAATAGTAAGATATGTATTTTACTCCATATAAATACATTTTAAGCCAAACGGCACCGCCCCCGATCCTCTGTTGATGCCTGCCCGCTCCTAATGTGGTACGGAAAGGGTTATAAATGGCTCTTGCATGGAACTCTTTTGTCGGCATTTCTTCAACATTGGTTAAATGAGACATGCTTCCTCCTGTGATTCTACATCCATGGCTATACTGGATTTATAGTCCTTCGTTAATTTAGGATTTTGACCACTATTTTCATAAAATGATGTTTGAAGCAAAGTTAAATATCGTTTTTAATTGGGAACAACGTTATCGTAAATATGAAATAGGTAAAAAAACTAGTAGAAATTTATTTCGCTTCTTTGAAAAATTATAAAATTATATTTTACACAATGCGTGAGAAAAAGAGAAAAAAACAAAAGGCCCAACTTGGAATCAAACGCAGGACCTCTGGTCCCCGCTCCCAACTCTTTTCGGCTACACCACGGTCGGAGTGTCTTAGGCTCACGGTAAACTGATATTATATTGTGCATTATGTTTTTGCGAAAGTTTGAACGGTTAGAGAAAAAATTGAAAGCGGATTCATCCACCACACATAGGAGTATATTGTTATGTAACAATTAAATCGAATAAACTTAGAATTCTTTGAAATGACGTCATCAGATTGTTGATCATAGCAAACTTTTGGTTAGCATTTAACCATCTACATTCCTAATATACACACAAAATTTGACAACCATCGGTCCAGCAGATTCGGAGAATACATGTCTAATAAAAATGGATACAGAAACCAAACAGACACGGAAACGGGAGAATACTTTTTCCGTACTGTAGGGGTTACGAAACGTCCAGAAAATATAAAAGTGGCCATTCATTCGATGGACTCGCTTACTATACTTCCTTAGCTTACGCTCGGGAAGTAAAAAAGTTAAGAAAAAATTATGGCACCCTCTATTTAGTTACATAGAATAAAACTGAAACATGTTAAAATCGGTGAGACTACCTTTAATAGCAACATTCATTGCATTTGTGAAACACATCAGTTTTTTTTAAGTATCAGCAACCGAGCAACATAAACGTTTTATAAACGCTAATGAATACAACAGGTTCTGTTCAAGAAAGCAGTTAACATAGACAACACTAAAATCAGAACTGATGTATTATAAGAGGTACAAATACAGCGGTTAGATATGCTGCACTTAGAAGTAATTACTACAAATGAATTATTTTATGTAGTAAGGATATACAGTATAAAAGCAATAATTCTAGCGCCCCCATACAAATTTAAAAATATAAATATGTACTTACTCGTTTGAACATTTTAAAAAATATATAGGTTCAGTTACGGTCTGCGCCCCTTTCGGCGCTGCATTGCGAGGTGCGGGGGTGCTATTTACGCCACTGATTGCAGTTCTTAATGTACCTACTGATGTTAAAGTTATTAGTAGAAGTGGCTACTACAAAATATAACCCAAGAAAATGTTCTAGGATGTAAATTAAAACTTGACAATTACGTTTATCTTTAACTAATTGTACGTATGTACGATCTATAACTCCACTAAGCAGTTTATTAGTTAACAATATACCTCTGCAGTTCAACCTAATAATACTAAGAGGGTAAATCGCTATAAACAACAAAGCAATCTTTGAAAATCCCTAAACGACATAAAAAGCAAATATTGGCGGGGTCAGAAAAACCTGGACGTCATAGTCTAAGAGCCAGTGGCCGGCTACCTGTATGTAATTGACCAGACCTCGAATTTTGTACAGAGAGTCTTCTCGATCCAACATACAAGGACTGAGGACTCACTAAGCCCAGCGCGGCTGGCGTAGCTGAAGCTCAGGTACGCCAGGTATCAAAAAATGACTAATTTTAAATGCATTTGACCATGTCTGCCATTTGGAAATTTTAAGATATATATTTATTTTTATTAAAAAATAACCATGGCAGACCATTATCACGCGTCTAACATCGTGGCAGACAATTTTGAAAGTGCAAAAAATATAAAATTTTCAAACTAATTTTGACCAAGTCTGCCGTTAATATATTTTGTTGATTGTAGTCTTAAAATATTATATTTATCACGGCAGACGTTTTTATTGAGTACATATACACTTCAGAAATCTTAACTACTACCCGAGCAGATATATAAAAATGACGCATTATATCTTACATTTATTTCATCTGCTTGAAATTAAATTTATTGTTGTTTTTAAAAATTGATATTTGATTGTATAATATCATTAACAGTTCGATAAGAATGACAGTTTCGAAAGTTCAAATGTATCAGTTGATTACCGACAAATGATACCAGTTCATCAGTACACCAATGTATAATAAAGAAATCAATGACAGCTTCTTTAAATTTCGTATTTTTTATCTCCTTTGTAAAATCTGATGGTCGTACCTAGTCAGGCCCAGAAAATGTGAAATCAATTAACGATGCGTCATGTCGTAGACTTCTTTCATTGTCTTTTATAGATGGATGCAAATATTGGTCGAAAATTACGTCGATTCTTCGTGCTGGATATTTTGTTATCATCTGCAAAAAATTTTTGGAAATATTTTCTAATGTTTTTGGTACTTCTTTCATAAAATGAAGAATGAAAAACGCATCAATTAAAAATACATCTGTATTGTGAGGTGGTTCCTGATCAATATTTGGTTCCAGACATTTAGCAAGTACAGATTTGACAGTTTTACAAATACTCCCATTTAAATGACATAAAGCTAGAGGTACAGGAGTTATCGGATACGATATGTGAATTCCTACAGAAATATCAATTTTTAAAAACAACAATGAATTTAATTTCAAGCAGATGAAATAAATGTAAGATATAATGCGTCATTTTTATATATCTGCTCGGCTAGTAGTTAAGATTTTGTTATCTGCTGAAGTGTATTATAGGTACTCAATAAAAACGTCTGCCGTGATAAATATAACATTTTAAGACTACAATCAACAAAATATATTAATGGCAGACTTGGTCAAAATTAGTTTGAAAATTTTATATTTTTTTGCACTTTCAAAATTGTCTGACACGATGTTAGACGCGTGATAATGGTCTGCCATGGTTATTTTTTAATCAAAATAAACATATATTTTAAAATTTCCAAATGGCAGACATGGTCAAATGCATTTAAAATTTGTCATTTTTTGATACCTGGCGTACCTGAGCTCCAGCTACGCCAGCCGCGCTGGGCTTAGTGAGTCCTCAGTCCTTGTATGTTGGATCGAGGAGACTCTCTGTACAAAATTCAAGGTCTGGTCAATTACATACAGGTAGCCGACCACTGGCTCTTAGACTATCATGGTCGTCCCACTGTCACAAAGTCTAAATTACACTTTCGATACCTTAAAGCACTTTTACTCACCTGTTTATTGTCAAACGGGCATAAGGGGAATTGTAACTTTTTTTTAGTTTTAGTTAGGGCCGGTTTATCAATGCTCAGTTAAAAGTGTCTGTTAAGTAACTGTCAGATAAGGGTAACTAGCAGTTAACGGAGGTAAAGTGTTTATCAATGCACGATGTTTCTTCCAGTTTCGTAGCTCGAAGTTTAGCTGTTACTCTCTTAAGTTGGTAACGCTCACCCCACTGGAAATGAGTTGTGATTGGTCAGTTCAAAACTACCCCGACCTTGAAAGTTCCATCAGATTCGATCCGCATTCGGTATTCAACGATTGTATATCGCGTTTCACGTGATCAATCATGAAAAAGCAAAATTTAGCATTAGAAAAAAAGTATTGGAAATTAAAAAGGAAACAAGTAGGTACACCTATAAATAAATACAGAGAGATCGAAAAAGAAATTAGTCAAAGTTGGCCATGCACGAAAAGGCGTTTGTCTTAGGGCCGGTTGCATAAACGCAAATCAAATTTAATCTCTGATTAAGAACAATTGTAACTATGATAATAACAATCGTTACTATGGAGTTAATCAGAGATTAACTTTGATTTGCGTTTATGCAACCGGCCCTTAGTTTAAAATATTTTTTTATTAATCGTCACGTTGACAAAAGTAATTTGCACTGTTATCAAACGAAATTAAAGCTTTTTTGTTATTAGAATCTTCAGAAATGGGATAAATTTTAGACAAAATTGGGAAACGGTGATTTTAATTCATTCTTATGTGTTTTAAAAGTAGGCGTCATAATTCTAATTTTAAACTGTCAATTTGACATTTAATAAAAAAAATTAAATTACCCTACCACCGTGATTACGACAAACGGCTTGTCGTGCATGGCCTACTTCGATTAATTTCTTTTTCGATCTCGCGGTATTATTAGATAGGTTTTTAATTTTTGGTACCTACATTAGACCTGGAAAATAATCAGCTAATAATACGTGTTTTTCTCATCTTTTCTCTGTCAATTTGTTGCACAACATAAGTCCTCATCAAAATATTGTTAAATTCATAACAGATTTATTTGGATTTGTTAGGTTATGTTGTCACTAACTGGTGGATAACGTTTTAACTGACAGTTTGAACTGTCAGTTAATTTATCAGGCACTTTGACCACCAGTTTTGAGCTAGCGGGTAATGATAAACAGGTTAACTCACAGACAAGCTTTAACTGCCAGTTACTTTAACTTAACTGCGCATTGATAAACCGGCCCTTAGTCTTGTAAACTTCAAACGTCAAAGTAACAATAAAGCATATATTACATCAAAATTTTCAAAATGACAGAAAAATGACGTTTAAGATGTTCTGGCCCCGACCGCATTTGCTTTTTATACTGTTTAAGGATTTCCAAAGATTGTATTTCTAAAAGTAGATATTTCATTTAGAGACCGCAATATTTTAATTTTGTTGTGAGTTAAAGATTTATTTATACGGGCAAGCCGAACTATCTAACCTCTGAGGTAAAATATCTGTTACGCATTATGTATAAGTAAAAGCTAATCATTTCAAATTATCATTGCAAATATGTATTATTATTAAAATAGGCCACAAAAAAAGGCGTCTTATTCAATGTTGCATCTAAGTTACGGACAATACAGAGATTCCCCAGAGTTTGGTAATTTGCAATTTTTAAATTTCACACGTAAACCACCAAAATATTCTGATAACGTTATTAAAAAGTGACGAATCCCCGTTCGAAGCCTGTTTACCGTCGTTAGTTGTATTATGAATAACAGGAATGAAAATCACAGGTTTTTTACAAACCAATGTCTGTCGCTTATCAAGTTATCATTATCAACGCGTAAACTAATTTAGTTAGCTGAAGGTTAAACAATTCAATGCAAATCTGTCAAAATCAAATTCAAAAGTTTGCATTCTATTATATTGGCGGTATGCAACGAATGGTCAAAGCTCCCTGATTAAAAAAACTGGCCGAAAGTTGTTTCGACAGAACTTCCCGTCCTTCTGAAGTACGATGAAACATATCCAGCATTTTCGAGTTGAAATTTTTCTTTACACAGTTTTGTGATGACGTCATCAACATTTTTGCAAGTACGTGTACAACTTGGATTGGTGTAGTGTAATCCTAAAAATAACAGTATTGTACTTCCAAATTATTCTGGGACAATGGAGTGAGCCGTTCCTGAATTAATCAATTGACCCTTTTCCTGTAAGATCGTAAAACTTCCGTAGTGACTTTTCGTGCGCACGCTTCTTCAAAACCACGTTGGAAATAGTATCCGGCACTCCGGCAACAGAGCAAAGGTCTGTGACGACAAACCGCTTTGACAGAATGCAACCGGAAACACATGCTTAACCAGTCGCTCATTGGTTAATTTTAATTTGGCGCTCCAAAAATCTGATTTCGCCTGCGCGATGTTGTCTCACTCTGTATCACTGGAATTTATATAATCTCTACTCACTTTGCTTACAGGAAAAGGGTCAATAAAATAAATTGACCCATTCATTAATTTGTTGAGACACCCTGTATAAGCAAATCTAAAAAATTTGAATGCAATGATAAATCACAAGTATTGACCCTTTTCCTGTAAGATCGTAAAACTTCCATCGTGACTTTCCGTGCGCACGCATCTGTGACCACAGTATAGACAACAGTCAGTATGGACAACTCGTGTCGGCGCCTTTGATCTTTTTGACCCGAATTTTAAGCCGTCATCGGTGGTCGTTGTCCAAAATATTTCTAGACGTCGCCACCCAATTTAAAAAGGATCACAAACGCTTCATTTTAAAATTGATTCGTGTACACAATTTACTACACTTTGTGCAAATGAATTTTTGGAAAAGACTAGTACACTATAGTGTAAAAACAATAACATTTTATAACTAGTTGATCTTAGAAACCACACAGTCTATTATAATAAATAATTAATTAAGCGCCCTATAACAGGGATGCCATGTTGAAATTTAGATGTGGCCCGCTTCTCTGATTACGATTTTACGTTTCATTAATTTCTTTTTCATGATGGCTGTAAATGGTTGTAAAATTCAACGTTATTAGAAAATGCTAATAAATATATGTACATTTAATTTTTTTACAAAAAAAAAAAATAAACAGTAAACAATGGTCCTATGAAAACGTGAACAAAGCTTTTTAAAATGTCTCTGTGAAAATTACACTTAACTGCAATAATTACATCGGAAGATCAGCCTTAAATCATCAAAACCAATGCAACTAAACTGCCAAATTTCAAATATTTCACAATTCACATTAACGTCACTAGATAACAAAAGTACCGCAGTTCAATGTCCCAATGTGTAAGAAAGAGAAGTACCTTGCGTTGCGCGCCCTCCTACGGTCACAAGACAAACGACCACCCATGAAAACGGGTCAGTAATAACAGCGAGTTGTCTCTACTGATTGATATCTATACTGTGCTGTGACAACAAACCGCTTTGACAGAATACAACCGGCTACACATGAGTAATCTGTCGCTCATTGGTTAATTTTAACTTGGCGCTCCAAAAATCTGACTTCGCCTGCGCGATGTTGTCTCACTCTGTATCATTGGAATTTATATAATGTCTACTCACTCTGCTTACAGGAAAAGGGTCAATAGGCTCATCATATTTTACACATTTAAGAATATATTCAGCAATATTTTAAGGTGACGTCATCAATTTTTTAGGGGGGGCTAGACTAGGAAATACATTTTGATCAAACATTTATCATGCTTATCACAACCTGAAAACATCTGCAAGATTTTAAAGCATTCGATTTTACAGATTCAAAATTAAATTGCAAAATGTTGTTTTGTAATTTTTATTTTTTTTCCAAAAATCTGGACGTTTCCGGTAAAAACTTAACACGCCGTCATAAACTGCATGTGTAGGATAAGGTATTTTATTTTATACAATTTAAAACGTATTTACTATGTACAATTTTGAAGTGACGTCATGAAATTTTTGGGAGGGGATGGTTAGACAAATTTTGGTTATCGTTTTACCATCCACATTCGATTACAATACTTCCTTCGCTTACGCTCGGGAAGTAAAAAAATAAATGTCAACTTGTTTGAATTACCGTCATAAAACAAATTATAAAAATGTGTACAATCACAGATGTATACATTTTTATAGAGATCTTTATACAACACAAAATAAACTCGGAACTTCCTTCTCTACAAAAACAAGTGTGTATTTTTAGCTTAACATTGGATACAATGCACTGATTTGTGGTTTTTAAAAATGAACATAGGGATTGAGTCCATAGTTTGTCCATAACAAATTAAATTAATAAAAATGATTTTTAAATCATTTAAAAATAATTTTAAAAAAATCTTGTGGGCAATGCTTTCTGTTCATTTGAGGAGTTCCACTATTAGCTTTTCCATTTGACTCATTTCTGAGGTATTATTAGTATTATTACTGTAATTAGTGTGTGGAATGTTACACTTATAATTTCTTTTTAAATTAAAAGTATTGCATTACCATAAATTATTAATATTAAAAATTATTAATAGTATTATTATTTGAAGACCCATCATTGTCCCGAAAATGACAGCAATCGGGCAAGACTTGTATCATTACGGGTACCAAAACCAAGTATTGATTAGAGTATTAAAAACTTTCGAGATCCTAGAATTAAGTACTTATTGGCGCATCATTTGAAAAGTGACCTACACTACTCTGACCTACTAGTGCTAACCTTTTCTGATTGACATAATCAGTCTGTTCGAGAAACAAACAAACAATACGACCTGTGCCTAAGAAAACAACCTTTTGACAATTACTGAATCATCTAATTGGAAAGATTTCAAATTCTCAACTAAACAACTATTTGGAATTACACCTACATTGAAACTTCCTGAAGATCTGAAGATTTAGTACTACCTACATTTATATCGATAAATAAATGTAGATATTTTGAAATTTTGGTGTGATATATATTTGATTGTGTTGTGGGTGTGGTAGGAACAGCCATGTCAATAAAAATGGCTTCATTAGTATGTTTCTTTACAAGTATGATATCTGATCTGTACCTGTAATGTTTTTGTTTATAAGTATTGTGCGATCCCAGTAGAATTTGCTTATATTCGGTGTTTTTAAGGACTGCTGCAGATATGTAATAGGGTGTCGTATCTTGGATTTCTCAACACTAAACCTCATTCCAGTGTTATCGGAAAACTGTTCTGTTAGATGTACGATATTAGTTTTGTTAACTGATTCTTCATATTAACGTATTATTATTATATAAATGGTTTGAAAATCAACGCTTACTCTGATGCAACAAATAATTAGCACTATAATAGTTTTCCAGGAATTACTATCAATTTTCTTCCAAAAGAAATGGTATATATTTCTATAATCACATTTATCTTACGTTTTGGGATGCGGGTATCAAATTGCTTAATTCTGTTCATTTGATTTTTATGTCTATATCGATTTTTATTAGACAGATAATATCCCATTGTCGACAAATCTTATATGTCTGTTAGGAATCTTATTTTTATGTAGATGATTAATATTATGATTATTATTAAATTATTATGCAATAAGAATGGAGCAGAGGCAAAGCCTGTGATGCTCTCCTAATACAATTTGTGTGAAAATAAAAATCATATACAAGTACCTAGATACATTACAAAATTAAATATACAAAGCAAAATTAATTACTAATGAACTAAAAAAAAATGACAATTACCATCAAAACAAAATTAATTACATTTAGGTTACACTATGTCTAAACCAACTTTATGTATTGAGTCTAATCTGTTCTTATAACTGTTAATAGAGGGAGCAGATATCACTTCTAGAGGCAATGAGTTCCAGGAATGGAAGATTTTATTTGTAAAGAAGAATTGACGTTGTTTGGTCCTGAACCTTTCTTTCGCCAGTTTTAAGAGGTGTCCACGTAGTCGGTTATCTTGATTTAACACAAAAAAATGTTGCGTCTTCTGGTCAAAGAAACCACTTAGAGCTTTATAGGCGAAAATCAGATCTCCACGGAGACGACGTTGATTCAAAGTTGGGAGATGTAATAATTTAAGTCGTTCCTGATAATAATTACGAATGGATGGTTACATTAGACAATTAGCGAAATTACGTTCCGTACAACGTATTTTACGTTAACGTACATAATCGCCAATAAAGACACCGCATTTTCTATGTTTCCATAGATATAACAGTTTTTTCTACGTTTTGCGTGCTGTACGTTCTATGGAACGTGGTTTCGCTAATTGTCTATTATTCTTGTAGCTCTACGCTAAACTGTTTCAATTATTAGTTTGTTATCTCTTATAAGCATCGGTGACCAGATCCCGGCAGCGTGTTCGAGCAGTGGACGAATATATGATTTAAACCGGAATGGGACTATTTGGCGCGACCGACTTGGCGCGGCCAACTTGGCGCGGCCAACTTGGCGCGGCCAACTTGGCGCGGCCGACTTGGCGCGAGCCATTTTGGCGCAAAGCCAACTTGACGCAAGGACACTTTGGCGCAAGCCATCTTGGCGCGAGCCATCTTGGCGCGAGTACGTCGGTATATAATATAAACAATATTTATTGTTTGTACTGTGGTTGGCACCCTGTTATTTATGCTAAGTGTAGGCAACCAAATACACAGTTTCATTCGCACAAATTCCAATAACTAAATGATCCACAGAGCAAGAAGTTCCACGTTTAGGAGTATGTTCATAATGGGGTGCAGGGCGCGAAGCGCCCGTGTGTCCATTAAAAAGTCGACATTACCCCTCCACGCGTTGGAGACTATAAAAATTAGGTTATGCTAACAACGGGTGCAATTTTTATATATTTATATCTATTTTTCCTGGTGCGAGTTCATTCGCGCCAAGATGGCCCGCGCCAAGTTGGCTTGCGCCAAAGTGTTCCTGCCCCAAGTTGGCTTTGCGACAAAATGTCTCCCGTTAAGTCGGCCGCGCCGAATTGTCCTAGATCGGATTTAAACAGATAACAGAAAGACTGGAAATCTAGGTTGCGAAAAGCCTTGGAGAACAGGAAAATTGATCTGTTAGTTCGCTTCACTATCTCACCGACATGTTGAGACCAGGATAGGGAAGGTGTGATGGTGATACCAAGATCAGAGTGGTATTCAACAACTTTTAACTGTTGGTTGGCAATGTTAAGCGTGAGTAAAGGATTGTTGGTTCCTAAGTGCATTAAGACATATTTATCCAGATTTAATGGGATTAGCCAATTTTGATATCATTCTTTCACAGAGTGCAGATCCAATTGTAGGGAGTTGTGATCAGTTAGCGGATTGGCATAGATTTTGTAATAATCAGCATAGTGATCCGATCTAATCTGCAAGCTAAGATCAGCAATATAGGACGAAAATAACGCGGGGCCTAAAACTGATCCTTGCGGAACTCCTGAGCACACGCAACGCTGAGTAGAAACACAAGAGCGTACGGAAAAAGTTCTACCGGTTAAAAACGCAACGATCCATTTTAATAAACGACTTCGGATTATTCTAATTCATAGAATAATCTATGGTCCGGGACGCGATCGAAAGCTTTAGCAAAGTCCAAGTAGATAATGTCAACAGGACTGCCTTCATCAAGGGATAAGGACCACTGATTAAAACACTGAAGAAGACAGGTCACTTTGATTTGTGAGGTAAAAATCCATGTTGGGTAGAGGGTATAACGTTATTTTCCAGTAAAAAATTTAACAAATATTTCACAATTATTCTTTCCATAATTTTTACGCACACAGAGGTCAAGCTGATGGGACTATAATTGGCTGCTTCTGTTTTTTTTCCTTTCTTAAAGATTACTGTGACATGAGCAATAGATGAGGCACTAAATTCAAATAATGAACTACATGTACAAAGCAGTGAATAGAGTGGCAATACATTTCTCTCCAAAGAAGTATATATATTTTGTAATCATTGTTGAATAACTTTTTGCACTAAATTTTGGTCATATGAGCAAACAAGAACACTGTTTTGAAGATAAAATTCAATAATCGGTGCAATAATCTTTATCGCGGAACGACGTGGAGTCGCCTAGTGTCAATTCGCTTAAGAATCATGTCGACTCTTTTTTCTCCAAATACTTATTTTTCTTAGTTATAGTACTGGTTTTGTAATTTTTATATATTTTTTTCCATTGCCGTTTTTTCGTTAAGTTATACAGTTTATAGTACCGAGGTCCTCACTGTATCTTTATTACTTAATAATAATAATATAAATAATTCTTTATAGTGTATGTACCTACTCATATTTTTACATAAACAATATCTAACGACTATATGTTTATTATTTTAATTGTATAATGCTGGTTGTTCTATATGTATAAGATTTCACATGGAGCGTTGTTGTGAGAAGGGTTCAAAGTATCGAAAACACAAAGATCTAACAAACATTGTAAAATATTTCATATAAATGACATAATTTGATGGATATCTGATCTATATTAATTTGAACGTTTATGCCAAAGAAACTTGTTATGTTATTGAAATAGGTAAACCAAAATTCATAAAAAAAATGTGAGTATTAAATAATGGTCTGGTTATTATGAGAGTACTGTAAACCATTTTCTAATGAATCTTAAGCATCTTAAATATCATATTCAATGAAGAACTCTGAGTTTAATTCTTCATAGTTTAAAACTTGAAAATATTCACCTATATGTTTTGAAATGGAGAAAAAAAATCCAAGTAGACAACCAAAACTCACAATTCAACCTAGCGATAACGAAAAAGTGAAGAATATTTGAATTCAAAAATGTAAAGGAATTTAATGTTGTTATCACTTACGAAAAAAACTAAATCCTCAGTCAGTGGGCCATGTATGACAAGCTTTTCCTTCTTTGGTTCCGGATGACTATAAACACCCTCGATTTCTCCAAACTTTTTGTCACCATTAAGCTCTTCTCGACTGCAAGTATTACAAATTTGAGCCAGGTGACTTGTATTATTTCATGAACTTACTGGTTGCCGTTCAAAAAAAATCTGCTTCCGCTGACATCACTAATAGCAATTGTATTCATGGATGGCGCCAACTCTTCAATAAGGACGTTCCTGCTACCCACAGGTATAGTAGCTACTTTGACGTAATCTAAATATTGTCATAACACAATAGTCAGTGAAATAATTTAAGGCAGGTTTAAAATTATTTATAAAAACCTTTATTTCAAAATAGTTACATACCTCTTCCCCGTTCATTATAGACTTTTTCTACAACTTTGCATTGAGTACCATCACCATTACAAACCCCACAAATATCTTCAACAGCATTAGAATCAATCTCCCCGTCACAGCCTACTTTCTGTAATAATAAGAATGCACCAAAGAGATAATTAAGAAAATACTAACCTTGCAGACTCCAGAAATACACATGTTTTTTGTGCCAGGTTTACATCGTGTTCCGTCTTTGGTTCTAGGTTCTAATTTAGCAAAAGTACGTTCTTGGTTAATACAGTACAAAACACAAGGTTCATCTAGAAATAAAGAATATTAAATAGTGTTTCATTGTTATGAGCGCAATAATCCAAAGTTAAACAACTAACAACCACTGGCGATTCGTGATTGTAAGTTAAGCTGGACACACAATTAAAATTATTTATATTTATATGTTATATTTGCTCATCATATTATAGAATTACCTTCAAAAACTAAAGAATTTCTTAAATTCTTAAAGAATTTTCAAGTCTATTAGCTGCTGTATGAGTCTATTATCTACTTATCATGTCTTATTGCTATTAGTATACTATCTTTGATGATTCGCATTATTTAGTTTCTCGAAAGTTTATTATTAATGTTACAGTATTCAAACCGATTACTGTGAATCCGAAGTAAATTCTTGGTTGTTTTAACTCTGGAAAGTTTTCGAACATCAGTTGGTTAAATTAGAAAATTAATTGAAATAATGTTTTTAATGTCGAGATAGTAGTTAACGCCCTCAGGGCCGGTTTATCAATGCTCAGTTAAAAGTGTCTGTTAAGTAACTGTCAGATAAGGGTAACTAGCAGTTAACGGAGGTGAAGTGTTTATCAATGCACGATGTTTCTTCCAGTTGCGTAGCTCGAAGTTTAGCTGTTACTCTCTTAAGTTGGTAACGCTCACACCACTGGAAATGAGTTGTGATTGGTCAGTTCAAAACTATCCCGACCTTGAAAGTTCCATCAGATTCGATCCGCATTCGGTATTCAACGATTGTATATCGCGTTTCACGTGATCAATCATGAAAAACCAAAATTTCGCATTAGAAAAAAAGTTTTGGAAATTAAAAATGAAACAAGTAGGTACACCTATAAATAAATACAGAGAGATCGAAAAAGAAATTAGTCAAAGTTGGCCATGCACGAAAAGGCGTTTGTCTTATTTTAAAATAATTTTTTATTAATCGTCACGTTGACAAAAATAATTTGCACTGTTATCAAACGAAATTAAAGCTTTTTTGTTATTAGAATCTTCAGAAATGCGATAAATTTTAGACAAAATTGGAAAACGGTGATTTTAATTCATTCTTATGTGTTTTAAAAGTAGGCGTCATAATTCTAATTTTAAACTGTCAATTTGACATTTAATAAAAAAAATTAAATTACCCTACCACCGTGATTACGACAAACGGCTTGTTGTGCATGGCCTACTTAGATTAATTTCTTTTTCGATCTCGCGGTATTATTAGATAGGTTTTTAATTTTTGGTACCTACATTAGACCTGGAAAATAATCAGCTAATAATAAGTGTTTTTCTCATCTTTTCTGTGTCAATTTGTTGCACAACATAAGTCCTCATCAAAATATTGTTAAATTCATAACAGATTTATTTGGATTTGTTAGGTTATGTTGCCACTAACTGGTGGATAACGCTTTAACTCACAGTTTGAACGGTCAGTTAATTTATCAGGCACTTTGACCACCAGTTTTGAGCTAGCGGGTAATGATAGACAGATTAACTCACAGACAAGCTTTAACTGCCAGTTACTTTAACTTAACTGCGCATTGATAAACCGGCCCTGAGTCTATCTTTATTTGTTAAAAAGGTTTTTATTCTTTTCCATGTAGGAAAACACCTTTAATTTTTCAGAATTGTTATAGGAAGATGTAGTAAGCTTTTAAAAGTTTTACTGATTCAGGGAACATGCTATTTTTAACCTTTGTTAATTTTTTATTCACTGTTTCAAACTTTTAATGCAAGAATAGAAGGGCGAGCAAAAGATGTATGTAGTGGTAATTCAGTTTAAATTGTCACATATACATATTATTATCCAAGTGTCGCCTTTTAGACCAAGTTGGTCCTTCTTCAATCTTAAAATCTTCATCAGTTAAGGCGCGCTTTGACTCTTGTGAGGCGTGCAATAGGTTTTCAAAATGTAAGTAATACCCATTATTAACAGACCTATTGAAATTTAACCTGACTTTTCCACAACTTTCACTACATAACACAAGGGCAGTTTTATTAAAAATTAGCTTATCATAATTTTTTCATTTTTATGAAATTTTTGCAAAACGTGTCTTTAAAAACTACTCCTCTAATAGGTATCTCAATTATTTGTGAAAATTTCATAACGCGCTTTTTGACCACGATTTTCAACTTACAAAACTCTAAAAATTACAAGAGAAATATTTTCGACTTTTTGTGTCGTAAAAACTGCAGTGTACTGGTGGGTTTAGCATTCTATCAGATTGCCCGCTTTCTTCACAGACTTCAAAAGGCTTGCATCTAACAAATTACCCAATATCACCTCCTATACAGGGTATTTTTGAAATAGATGGAAACTTTTTTTAAGGTAATTGGTCATGACGTAGAGAATTTATGCATCAAATATTGATCTAATAAAAATCCTTTAGTTTTCGAGATAAAATTGATTGAAAATCTGTTAAAATTTGCGTGTGCGCTACTGATTCCAAAAATGTTAAAGGTAAATTTGATCACTATAGTAATTTAAAGTAGGTAAAATTGTTGCTTGTTAACATGACAATACATTCATTAGCCCATCATTTTTTGACGTTTTTTCAATTTTTTGGAAGAACAAAATGAATTTTTCTAATTCTGAAATGACTGACATGGTTCTGATGTATGGACAAGCCTTAAGAAACTCCTTGGAAGCTCGACTTTTAGACCAAGAAGCATTTTCCGAACGAAGATTGCCAAATCATAAAACATTTGCTAACGTTGTTCAGCGTCTACGAGGAAATGGGAAATTTCAACCTCGTTTTAGTGATCGTGGTCGTGAAAGGACAGAACGGACACTTGATGCCGAAGAAGAAATTTTGAATGTCGTTGAAAACGATCCAGGTATAAGCATTAGACGATTGTCTTACCGAGTGGGAGTTTCACCTTTTGTGGTGTGGGGAACTCCACATGAACAAGGCAACAATCATTGATTAGACGTGCGGAAGCGTGTATACGAAATGGTGGTGGACATTTTGAAAACTTGCTCTAGTTGCATACGTTACGTTTTGTTTCATTTTATGGTTGATTAAATTATGATTTTGAAGTTTTAATTGTCAGTTCATTAATTATTGTCATTGTTTATTTGTTGCTAGCAATAAATTAATAGCAACAGTAGTTACACCTCGGCAGTTTTCAGTTACTAGGTTTCACATTTTTTCGTGAAACCATTATTTATCAGTGGAGGAATGAATGTTTGGATAGGGGTTAAATTTTCCTTTCAAAATTTTACTAAAACAACAAACGTTCATTTGACTTCTTAGGTTCCCTATATTCACCAGATTTTTTGTTTCCATGTATTTCAATAACACCCTGTATTATAGACTGGAGCATATGGAATTCCTCAGGACGCGGAAAAACCCATGAGCCGCAGGCAGTGGCGAAGCTTTACTAGTACTTACTGCTTAAGGATGGTGGTTGTTCCTACAACGATGCCTTAGGTCTTAAGGCGGGAAAGGCGGAAGCCACGAGAAGCTCAGGAGAATTTCATGACAGATAAGCTATCCTAAGTTTGACATATATGAAGCATTTTATCAACGGCCCACTTGTGTCAAGTCTTCCATAACTGCCTGCAGTGCTTATTCTTTCAATAATTGGATTCTGCATTTCGTTTTTAATATACACTTCGCCGCAAAATTAACGCATAAGTTGCAAAGATTAACAATTTGGAAGAATTTTTTTTCTATGTATTGTGAGTAAGATATAAATTAAACATCCTATGCAGTAATTACGAAAAATAACTTTTATTTGAAATTGAAACAAAGAAAACTAACTCCGGAACAAAACTTAATACCTGTTTATCTGTAAAACGACAGTCACGACCATATTTTCCATTCAGTCATGGGTGGTGCCACCTCTGGCCTTGATAACGGCTGGACCTCTTGGTCAGATGTTTACAATGTCTATTCAAATTTCGTTTTGGTCACAATTATCCCAAAGTTCTACCAACCTGTTTCCTACTTATTTTAGTGTTTGGTGCAGATGTGAAGCTCTTAAATGCCTTCCTGAGAAGTCCCACACATGTTCTCTCGGATTTAAGTCCGAACTCTTTGCAGGCCCTACCATAGTTGTAATATTGACCTCTTCAATGTAGTCGCAGACAGTTCCAGCCATATGCGGACGAGCATTACCGTGCATAAGAAGAAATTGTTCGCCTATAAATGGGGCATAAGGTACAACATGTGGTTCCAATAGCCTTGTAACGTATGCATTAAATGCTCATCCAGTTGTAACAACAAGTTCTGTACGCGCCTCCAATGATATGACATCCCAGACAATCAGGGATCTTCCACAAGGTCTCTCACTTGGGCGTCTGTACACCTTTACTCGACGATTATACTATTGTTCACCAGAAAAAATCTGGATTCATCGCTCAATAAAACACGACTCCAAGAGGCGATGTCCCAATCAACTGTTCTCTAGCAAAATCGAGTCAGCCCCTTCGACATGCAGGTGTCAGAAACGGTCCTCTTCTAAAAACTGAGTTTGTAAGGTGGTGATTGAAACGAATTTCGTTTTGAGCACTTGTAATCGTAAAAAACGGTCTTGATTGGCTGTTCTTGCTCTTCTACGGCTTGTTCTGGTTCTCGACTATCTTCCTGTCTCTCTGTGCCGGTTTAGTATACGGAAAACCGTGGAGGTTTACTCCTAGGCGCGGGGCTACAAATGTTTGACTTTGTCCCTCACCACCAAGGGTAACCGCTGCTATCGCGTTATGTTCTGAGATTTACACTCTCTGATGGTTTATTTTGTAAAGTTATTCAGAATCAATTTCAATGAACCATAAACATCGCGAAAAATACATGAACGTTTTCCGGTTTGGAACCGTGTTAATTGAGTTTTTGGGCTCAACGTTTCACACACTTTCGTAAGTGGCATCTTCAGGAGCAGGGTTAAGAACAAGGCAAAAGAGCACGGTAACTCAGTATGTCAACTCTACTGTATTGATTCCGACCGTGGAAGCCTCCAAAATTATAGCGAAAAATTATCGAATGTTTAGCCAATTAAACTGTAGAGAATACGATAATAGTTATTTTTGTATGACCATTGCTTTTTTGATCATTTACCGTACAGGTTTCCATAGCAGTAAGTTCAGTTTATGGGTTGCTACGACTAACAACCAAGAGGAGAACGGTAAGCAAATTACTTACTGTTCAGCTGAACGGTAAGTAATCACGCATTCAAGATTTTTTTTATTTTAAATTCCATGCTTCTTCGACTTTGATATTTTCGCTTTCAGAATCACTCATGATTGATATTTTAAGCAAATAAATCACTCACTAATAGTCGCGGAAAGAAAATTAACTCGAAATCAAGCCAGATCAAATCTAAATCGACAGCGGTCAAAATGGAAACTCATTTTTAAAATTGTTGTTTATATTAATCGAAACCATAGTAACAAATTTTAAATTAAAAAAAAAGACCTCGTTGATGTTTGATATAAATTCTTTCAATTTATGAATTTGATAAAAAGACGCAAATCTTTTGATGATCGTACAAAAAATAGTATAAGCATTACGAACGTTAAGGGGGTTTACTGGTCTCAGACAAATTGGAGACGTCGCTTCGCTCCGTCTCCAAACTTTTGTCTTCGACCAGTAAACACCCCTTACCGTTCTTAATACTTAATATACTATTTTGTTACAAGAACCTAAAACATTTTTTTTGGGACGAATTTTGCTGTTTTCGCAAACAACATGTTTTTGTTAATGCTCCCAAAAGCACCTCAACACATCTCTTAATACGACTAACGTGACCAAACCAAATATTTCTCGAAAATACACAACATTCATTTCAAAAACACTTAAAACCCTGGTCACCAAATTTTTTGAAAGTTACAAATTATGCGTTAATTTTGCGGCGAAGTATACATATTTGCAAAGAACACTCTTGTAAACAATGCAGTAGTGTGGAAATGATAAGACACTGCTAAATTCCTTACAGCTCTCTGGCAAAATAAGTAAAGTTAAGTGCTGCGTTGACAATTACAGTATTGGACAACTAATGTTTAACCTCGTTGTACTTATTAGTTGTAGTTAGCGGACTTTAGATTATATAGGCTTCTTATATAAGAAGGAAAAGTTATTAATGAACCATAGTTAGTGAAAGTTGTGAGTTGCCTAGTGTCAGATGTAAAATAAAACAGAATAAATCCTTGTAAGAACTACTTAACTTCCTTCACAAAAAGTACACCGAGTAACACCCAGCAGGGTAATCGCTAAGGCTAATTGAAATTATTACTAGACACAGGTGGATCTTTGTTTACAATTTTTAGGGGTAGTTTGACGAGAGACGAATGGGTAGATGCAAGTACAAAAATAAAAACTGCCGGGATGGCAGGTAGTCTTTGACCAGAACTCTTGTTCGGAGTCTGCCTTGGGCGTCTATTTACTTCCACCAATTTTTATGGGCGCTTAACTAAAGACGCTTGTAAATTTGCCGCAGTCGAGAGGGCTGGGAGAGGGTTTGTCAAGATGAACCGTAATGAAAATTTCACTGCGATCGGTATTACTCAAAATTAGTGAAAGTCAATAGATGCCTGAGGCAGCCTTCGCACAAGAGTTCTGGTTAAAGTATATTACTTATACGGTAGGAACCGCTAGCACTGGCACTAGGGTACGTATAAGGAAGTGATGACGCGCAAGTTTTATAACGAATGATTGTGAGTGTGAAACGGATGCAATAATAAGAGCACATTTCTTAACTAAACATGGAGCTATACGAGCCCTAACAACTAAATATTGGGACAACAAAAAATTTTTATAAAAAAATCACCAAACTTTTTAACAAAAATGTAATTTATTTTAGATAATTAAAATTTTAAAATTACTTGGTTTTGCAAAACTGTTAATGTTTACAGCACAACAAAAACTGATTTCTAACTCAAACAGTGACATAAAACTCTAAAACAACGTAACATTTTGTGACACATAAATATTGGGACACAGCAAATTCAGTACCTGGTCATATCTCCTTTTGCCTTAATAACTGCAGGAATTCTTGCCATCATACTTTCAACTAATTTTCTGCAATACATAGGAGTTGTTACGGTATGCTATACTCGCTAAATTTCCTGTTGAAGATTGGCAATCGCTTGTCATGGATGATTTCCTAAATATTTTTTTATTTCACGCCATACCGTCTATACAAGATTAGGATCTGGGGTATTCGATGGTCAGGGCAAACATTTATATTATTATTCTTTGTAATAAGTGTTGTAGGTGTGTAACTTGAAGCATCATCCTGTTGAAAAATATAAATATCAACAGGATAGACTGCTTCAGTAGTTGTTAATATTTTTTTACAAAGGCTCTTGACATTTGTTTGAATTTGTAATTTCCCTTCCATGAACGTTGTTAACTGGTCTTTAAATTCCGTTAATAGACATGCACCCCCAAACCATTTTTCCGCTTGCAAACTTGACTGATTGTTTAAGATAATCAATATTAAAATTCCTTTTTTATTTCAATAACTCTTTTTCGACTATTATCTCACCCATACATCAAATTTGGACTCAGCGTTATATATTACTTTTCTCCAATTTTTATTTTGGTCATATTAACCAATTTTTCTTATGGGCAGTTTTTAATTGTGGTTTTACTTTAGCCTAACATAATATAAATAAATAATAAAGTCAATCAAAGATCGCTTTATTTAAGATTTACAACGTAAAAACCAAGGCCTGATTTGTGTATCCATTCGTGACAATATTGTCTTGAAACATTTAGTTGGTTATCGCTATTCCAGCAAGTAGTAATTTCTCTTGAAGTACTCCGTCGTCCAATTTTATAAATTTTCATCAGTTGTCGTTGATCATGCGGCTTCACAAGTGGTGGCCTACCGGCAATTTTACCTTTTATTCCCATGGTACCTCTGTCTGCGTAATATTTTACGATGTTTACCATCGACGACTAAGCTATTTAGAACAAATCTTCACTTTTCCTTATCGATTTTCCCATGCAGTACTGCGAAATTATTATTTTCAGAAATTTTACTAAAACTAGCCCACCACTAACTATTTTCTTCTAAGTGAAACCAACACTAGTATGAAATGCTACGATCCCTATAATAATGGCACCATTTACCAGCTACTACGTTTGTATTTCGATGGTATACTTAGCAAATTTTCTCGGGTGTCCCAACATTTAAATGTCAGCAAAAATGGCACATTTTTTATTTAGGTGACAATTTTTGCGCTCTAAGAAAATTTATTAATTTGCAAAATACCTGACTCTGTGCCAAAATAGATGCCCATGCCAAATTTGCATTTAGTCCAAACGAATTGAATGATATCAAAAATATGTACCGGATTTTTTTGAGAAATTGTCTGTGTCCCAATATTTAGTTGTTAGGGCTCGTATATGATCGACTACGAGAATTGTTTGTTTTATTTCAATAAAGGAACATGAAGAATATGTGTAACTTTAGATTTTAAATTCAAAAAAATTACTGATATTCCCGCTAACTGTGAAAGAATACAATATTTAAAACTTAATGCTAGGAAGAATGCTGATATTGCTAGAAGAAATTTGTAAAGGAGTTTCTGTTGTGAGTGCTGTGGTGAAACCAAGAAGATCGAAGGAATTAGAAATCATATGTGGTTTATTATCATCGGAAGAGAAAACACGAATTGAAAAGTTTTATGCGAAATATGCTAATGTGTTTTAACTAGAAAACGTGCCGTGCACTGTTAAAAATGTCTATAGACAAGCGACAAAAATTAAAAGCCGACGTATATTAAGCTCTATCCGTTGCTGTATTCTCAAAAAAGAGAAATACGCAGTAAGTTGAAAACATTTTAAAGCAAGGATTGATTGAAAAGGTCACCCCCACTTCTGATCGTACCGAAAAAAGTTGATTCCTCGGGTAATAAAAAATGGCGTGTTGTTATTGATCAATCATAGGTAGCTTAATAAAATAATCGAACATGGCAGATTTCCGTTAGTATGCATTGAAGAGATACTGGACGCTTTGTCGAATGCAATTTATTTCACTCATTTGGATTTGTATCATGCATATTAACAAGTTGATTTGGATCCAGATTTGAGGCAGTGTACTGCTTTTACAACAAATCGAGGGCAATTTCAAATGACTAGGTTATCTTGGTCTGGCAGATTTATCTGCTCGCAGAGAATACCTTAAAATGTATTTCATGTATAAAATATTACACAATATGTAAGACCTTCCAGATATAATTATCTCATACTTAATAAATAATATCATCTTTAATGGTCCCCAGTATGCTCTCAGAAAGATTTCTTTGTTTTAAGTTAATAGTGCAACATCAAACTATGCATGTTCCCTTTATATGATCATTTAATAATAAATATAATTAACAATGCATTACAGACTGTATACAATTTTATGAACTGCGAAAAGTTGCGTGGACATAATGAAACTAAATTCAGATAAAATGCTGGATTATTTAGCAGGCAAACATACCAGTTTGGGAATTGATTGACTTTTTACATCTCTGTTGTTAAGGAACATTTGGATAATTCAAAATTTTGTAAAAACTATTCAGACTGACATTCAGCACGTTGTTTGCACATTAAAAATGAAGTGAAAAAGACTACTTACCTAATCAAGTAAATGAAGAATCGCTATTTCATGTCAGGTTCAAATGTACATCAGACTGACGAAGGAATATCTTAAATTACAGAACCGTAGTGCCGAAGGATTAAGTACCGTAATTATGGAATAGAAGAATTTGCAGAGTTGAAACAACAAGGAATGGATTTCAAAGTTATATAAACGTTTTAAGAACTGGTTTGAATGGTGTAACCCTAATAACAAATAATTTTTTCAAAGAACTTATAAGTATAGCATTAAACACATCCGCCAATAAATTTGAAGATTCTTTAAAAACACCGGGTCTTTAAGGCAATGTAACACTACAAATAAATATAAATTTTATGATCCACTTTAACTGTGTGCCATCTCTTAACTTATTACACTCACAAACTGCCATTGTGTTTGAGCAGTTGATGCACGAAATTCAATGCCTCAGAAGAGAAGCTGCTGAAATAAACTATTTTCATATATCTGATTGGGGCAGAGAAAATGAACAATTACCCAACTACAACCGGATCACCATGGTATAAACACACATTTATTAGATAACTTTGACCCCTCAACCAACTGTTGATACAGTTATCGATCCCATTGAAGAACAAAAAATCGGTACGGATAATAAAGTTCAAAAGAAATTAAGCATCAAATAGAAAAAAAAAGCATAATCGGCAAAGACGACAACGGGGATGAGGATACTACTGATAAATCTAATGATGATGTTATTAAGTAGTGTTAACTCGTATCCAACGTCATCTCTCGTTATACTGTTGCCTGGAGTACCTTAATCCCTGACCTTAGCCTCAGTCCAAACTAATAAGAACAACGATTGTAAAATTTGCAAAAATTTTAGTTGTTCCTTTTAAGTTACAAGTTGAAAACCCAAGCAAATAGATACATACATGAAAATACATATCAGAGAAAGTAGACTTTAAAAAACTGTGTAAAATCATAAAAGCCGCATTTATGTATAGAGGTACAGATGACTTTCTAAAACTTGATTCAAATAAATATAACCTTTTATTATTCTATAATAATAACAACTTACTGCTTTTAGTATTGCACAGCCTACAAAATTATGGAACTACATGAATATCAACATTGTTTAAATTATTAAAACAATGTTACCGCATTATGAAATAAGCATAATTAGAGTCAAACAGATTTTGCCGGATCGGAGTTAATGTTGTGCCTAAATGGACAAAGATGACTGCGGACCGGAGTTAAGGTGAAATACAATGAAATATATGCAGCATTTCGGAAAAACTATAAAATTTGATTTTTTTTTTAAGAGAACCTTTATAAGTTGAAATAAACATATGTAAATATGTAATGTTAAAGTAAATGTAAAAAAACGTGTCACGCGTATGTGTCAAATGAGTTTTTACAAAATCTTCTGATGACGTCTTCAACATTTTTGCAAGGACACGTAGGTATATCAACTTGGATTGGTGCAGGTTAAGACTAATAATAACAGTATTGTATTCGCAATTTTCGAGAAAATGGAGTGAGCCGTTCTTGATTTGAAATAAATTAATTGATTCATTATTTTTTTTAAACCAACTGCATAAGCAAATTTAAAAAATATGAATCGAATGATAAATTACAAGTATAAGGTGATAATACTTCGTATAATTCAAAGAGGATTTATTCGACAAAATTTTGAGGTGACGTCATACATTTTTTGAAGGGGATAAGCAAATATAGTTTGATTAAAAATTTACCATGTTTATGATAAGTGATAACTTTAAAAGATCTGTAAGATTTGAAAGCATTCGGTTTTGAAATTTCAAAATTAAACTGAAAAATGTTGTATACTTTTGATTTTTTTCCAAAAATTTGGACGTTTCGGGTAAAAACTCAACACGGATTCATAAACTACACGTGCAGGACTATGTAATTTGATACAATTTGAATTTTTAAGGTGACATCATCACATTGTTGGGGAGGATTAGACAGTTTGGTAGGTGTTTTACTTTCTACATGATATTCATAATACACATAGGTAGAAAATATGACAAAAATCGGTCTAACAGTTTCAAACATAATCTCTCTAAGAAAAATCGTTACAGACGGCGCACAGACAGATCGAAACAGGAGACCCATTTTTTCGTATTCAAAGGGATATGATCCATCGAGAAAATATGATAGCAGCCAGTCGCCCAACTGACTTGATTACAATAGTTCCTTAGCTTACATTCAGGAAGTAAAAATCCATAAAAATAATACAACAGCAAAGTGTATAAACCGTCATGTAACAAATTGCCTGGGAAATCATTTGACATTGCTAAATTGTTGCTGGCATTAGTCTGTTGAATGATCTTAATAATGTAATTGGCCACTTCAGGGTGGAGAAATAGTCTAAGAGCTAGCGACCAATTTACTTTATATGTATATTTCAGTAGGTTGGTACTCATGAAAATTGGCAAATGAAATCTTGAAACTTGTGCAGGCATTTATATTTAGGGGAAGAGGGCCCAAAGCGGGCACCATAAGGAAAAATATTTAAAAAAGTAGTTTATGGATAATCTAGATCCTTTAAATTTTTATATTATAATGCTTGATTTAACCCTTTTCAATGATGCATAACTAAAATTGAAGAAAGTTTATTAAAAAATAAGTTAGAAGCAGATAACTAAATCTTTACAACTGCCCGCTTTGCCCTACGGGGAGGCCTAAAGCGGGCATTCAGCTAGGGCAAACCAGGCAATGGTTAAGGTTGGCGTCTGGCTCGGTTTCGCTCTATACTAAATACATTGAAAACATTGTCGGGGTTTCCGGAATTGCATTTTAGAAATACTGAAGTCTGCAACCAAACCAGAAGTTAAGTAAGCTCATTTTAATAGATTTTGACTTTTCGAGAGTTATTTACCTCAGTCATGGATTTTTTTAGGATTATAAATGGTATCAAAAGAAAGCTGACACTTTTCCCCAGAGGACCTTCTATCTCAAAATGCAAACCTCTTCAGCACTTCGTCAAAAAATGCATCAATGTGCCGATTAAAGTGTGATGTAAAAGTTGCTCAACTTTATAATTTTTTTTTTTGTAAAAACTGTAGACTAGATATGAATATAAATATGAAGGTCCCCTGGATTGACGTTTGGTAATTCGAAATATAATTTTTTTAAAGCGATATATCTCGTATTTTTCTTTTTGGTTTTTTCACTTCTTAGACTTCGTTTTATCTTCAGCAAGTTCTTCTTTTATAATTTGTTTCACAGACTCCACATTGCCTTTGTTCTTCTTTTCGAAACAACTATAGATATTTAGTAAATACACTAGAAGGACAAACCGGACAAGTGCCCGCTTTGCCCTGCCCGCTTTGCCCATTTCGACAATTAAAATTGCAAACAACATCTAAACTCAAACTGATGCGACAAGTGACAGTTAACTGCTACCTTATATTAGCCGAATAAACACAAATTGATTAACGAATTTCATTCTTAGCTTAAAAATCACAAACATAGAAAAAACAGATGTGACACACTTTGCAATATTTTTCAAAATCATGTGAAAATTATTTATTTATTACAGCACATAATTGGGTACTCTCAGGAGGACCGGGCGACTGATGTGAAGTATGCGGGGGGGGATGCACTATGTCCGCGCGGTTAGGGCGCACCATCTTTTGAAACGCCAAAACTAAAGAGAGTGCCCGATTTAGGCTCTACGCCCGCTTTAGGCCCCCTTCCCCTATTCATCAGATCAATGAACTGAAGAAATGGCTGATTAACTGTCCGTACGTTCTTAGCAAACAACTGGTGAGTTTGGCGAAAATAGTAAAAAAATCCTTATCACATTTAATGGAGTTATGATTACCATTTCAGTTAGAATGTACAAAGATATGGTTGTGTTGTTTTTGTAATAATTTGTCAAAGTTTTCAAAAACCTATGTTAAAATGTTCGCAGTTACTGCCCATTCACAATGGACATAAGGCATAACAAGTACATAAAGCTTACATAAATACATAAAGTTGAAACGATGGAAAACGTGTACCCCTGTTCACAGTGGACGAACGTAATTCTTATGCTTATGAACGTTTTATATAATCCTTGTGTGCGTACACAAAGTTGAAACAAGTTCAACTTTGTGCACGAATTATGTCAAAATTATGTTAAAATCTAGGGACTTTTGAATGCTGCTATTGAATTCCCTTTGACATTTGGCACTTGGCACTTCACACCTTTGATTATATTATATAAATTATAATCAAAGCTTCACACTGCGAGTCTGTTCTGTACTGCGAGTTGTCAAGTTCGAATATCGTATGAAATTGTAGGTTAGATATTTTGATTGACTCAGTTTGAGGTTAGCCGTTTCTATGTTTAGCCAGGAGTTATTCCGTTCTGCATTTGCGCAGTTTAACAATTCTTACAGAGTTCAATCTGTCCACTGTGAACGTAGATAAGCATAAGCCAGACACAAACCAAAAACGTAAATTATGTTATGCGCTCGTTCTTATGTCTTATGTCCATTGTGAATGGGCAGTTAATGAATACCCGTATGTTTATATGTACCTGGTTTTTGATGGATGCGAAGTTGAATGGCACTGCTGCTGCACGAGTTTATACTGAGTGTTATCGGGTAAGAAGGTATTCCACAGTAAATGTAAGTAGGAAACTGGACGCAAGATTGAAGGAAACATGCAGCTTGCTTCCTATTGGAATATAATTCCATAATCGAGGTCGTTTTAGGACCACACGTACTCCACAGTTAAAGGAGGATGTCTTGCATCTTGTGGTTGATGATCGGACAAGAAATGATCGGGATATTGGCAAAGTTGGGAGTGTATCGAACCACAATAATTAAAATTACAGAAGTAAGAGGCTTCATCTGTATCATTAAAACAGGGTACAACCCTTACTTCCCGGAGGTTACAATCTCCATTCAAAATTTTGGTTATGCTTTCATGGGATTTTCTTTTGTTGGTTTTGTTTTTGTTTATAATTTAAGTTTTTCGTTCGTTTATTTATTAATGAAAAATAACACCTTGTTTTATTAATAATAATGCACAACGATTAATGACTACTGGTTGTTATCCTTATTTTAGTGTTCTAAAAAAATAAAAGACTGATTTCAGTCACCAACGTTCCTAAGAAATCAGAAAGTAAGCCGAAGTAAATATTCACGCCTTAAGTATGTGTAGTATTGCCAATTTTACTTTTATAAAATTACCTACGTTTTTTCGTAAACAATATCATAAAGGATTTTTTTTAATTATTTTTTTGGAATTCCCGAAACCCCCTACGTAACATATTGAAGAGTTAATGCGCCATTTTCCAGATACCCGATAATAATCAACTTTTTGTTATCCATTTAAAGATTTAGCAGAGTGGAAATGTTCTGGCAATATTTTTCTACAGAACAAATAGTCATCGTTACATGACAGACCTGTTAGTGTATATAAGTACATTGTAACCCTTGAGAATTAGGGGTTGCGTTTTCCGATACGTAACCTTATCAGTTGCCAGAATGGGCATTCCTTTTTCAGTAGATACACAAGATTTCATGCCTACGTAACCCCGATCCTGAGCTGCAAGTTTAAAAGATCCGTACTCTCGAAGATGTTGCAACGTTCTTAAAAGTGCGCACATTTGGCAGACGACGATTTTGGAGGCTTTCTGAAAAAATTCTTTGGGCGCGAGCGCCGTTTCCCCGAGACTCACCGTAGGTTAGAACGACATCGGTGTATTCAAGATTTGAAAAAACTATTTCAACACATTTCGCCCATAAATTAGAAATCTGTGCCAAACAAACTTTAAAGAGACGACGTTTAATAACATACTCTTGACATAAAAATGATTGCCTGTGTCAAAACAGTTGCTAGGGTACCTTCTTTATTGTTGTAGTGTTGTTATTATTTAAGTTATTATTTAAGGTGAACATAGACGGCTCGTGAATATATGGGTGGGAAAATTCTAAATTCGACTTGAGTTTTCGAAAAAATGCTATATAAAAAAGTTGTTCCGTTTCACAAGTTCTATCACTGGTTAAAATTAATGTACTTATTTCTGAGACACCCTGTATATAATATGTTGCTTGCTTGTGACTTTTTTCCTGAAACTGTTCATTCTATTTCTCTGGAAAACATTTGATCTTCCATTACTTACTTTACACTATTTATTGGCAGCTTCACAAGCAATAATTGCAAAAAGTACATGATAATATTATAAAAATGTTAACCGACTGCGTCCATCTTCTTAATTTTTAAGTTTCCTTGAAACGTTTTAAGGCATGTTATATCAACGCAAAAATGCTCTGTTTTAAAAACTTGCACTCCATGCATACGTAGAAAATGAATTATTACAATGGTGCAGATAAAATGGAGTGCTGTAAAATTGTGAAAGCATTTTATTAAATAAATTAGTCTCAAGTGTTGTATCACTGAAGGAATAAAAGTATTGTATTTAACTCATCTAAAAAACCAACTACACTTTACCTATTTGGAAAGAGAAGATGGTGCTCTTTTCGCAAAATTAAAGGTGAATTAACACTAAAACATTATTATTAAGACCCACCACTGACCCGGAAATGACCGGCATTCAGGCAAGACTTCTATCATTACGGGTACTAAGACCAAGTAATGATATGCATTGATTATTATTATTTTACGATTTTTGTGTTGATTTACTATTTCAAATTTCAGACATACCTTTTCAGTTAATGGAGAATAGGGTGAAATAGGTAAACTGACACGCCGCTATAAATTTTTTAAATATTAATTCAAACCAGTTATACATCATTGAAAAAATAAAAAAATGTATTTAGCCTAGTTATAAAATACAATCCAGTAAGTTTGAAAACAAAGGTTTCATGTTATTGTCGAAAAAACCAAATGTGATGTAACGCTTATCACATACCTATAGTTGGATTCATGTATCTTTTTCATGGGCGCCCATAGAAACCATTCTCAGGGGGGGCCACCCTGAAATTTTTGTAATCTACTCTATTCTTGTATATACAAATAATATAATGATACAAATCTTTACTGTTACAAATATATATTTTAATCATCAACTGCATTAATCAAATCCACTCGCAAATAACCCTATAAAAACATTATTCTTATTATTAACAAAACAGTGTAAAATATTAAAATTAAAAAGTTATAAAAATATTAAATTAATCAAAAATTTTTTGATACTTGGAAAAAACTAACATGCTCTTTTAGCAAATCTTCCATAAAAATACAACTGTCAAGGTTTTTTATTTTTACAAAATCCTGCCAATTTTGGATTTCGTCTGTTAAATTGTCAGTGGAGTAAAATTCGCCCAACCCTTTAAAGCAACTTGGTTTTAAGTTATGTATATTCTTTCGATGTAAAGAAAATAATGAGTATAGTGACAGTTTTGTTTCGGAAAATCGTGTTGTTAGGGAAAGAATTAAATGATCCAGGTATGGAATAAAAGTGCCTATTTTAAAATAATTTTCTATGCTATCTGTGTTGTGGTTCGTACCCCCACTGGTGAAACAGTTCTGGAGCAACCAAAATTTCCACTCGACGTCGATGGCTACTCCGAAAAACCGCCATCAGTAGTAATAAATAACACCACTATATAGTGCACATTGTTACGTTATTACCGCTACCATGATCAGCCTTGTCACTTATTTTATAGTTCTTATTAGCTGAAGTATCATCAGTATTTGTAATTTTTCTCTTGAAGAAATTTCGAATATCTATATTTCTCTGTTTCTAAATAAAATATTAAATTTAAAATTTAAACAGACATTTAATTTAATTTAATCAAGAGTACTTACTCTCGAATTTTGAAATAAAGAAATAATAATAATTATAGCCAATAAAACGCCGGTTCAACAACTGTTCGTCTTTAAACGTCACTTCACCACATATAAAAAGTGAAAACGGAATGGATATAAGCAATAAAGTGTTTGCTCTTGTAATAACTGTAAAAAGCAAATAATGAAACAACCCATTATTCAGTACCGGTTAAAAACGATAGATTTATGATGTTTCCAGGCAAATCTGGGCCGAACAAAGGGTTTCAAAACCAGATGGTCTAAGTTTGTCACATTTCTGTGTTTGTGTGGCAATAAAACTGAAAGTGTAGGGCATCTTGTACCTACTCTTACAAATGTGCTGAATTTTAAATTTGACAAATAAAAAGGAAATTGACGTAGAATCTCAGGGGGGGCCATGGCCCCCCCTGCCCCCCCCCTATGGGCGCCCATGATCTTTTTACACACGCGACCAAAAGCTAACGTCCGAACTAATAACTGTTACTTTGTAGTAATTAGTCAAAAAGATGACAATGTTCATAACGTCAACATGACACAAATGTATAGGTTCAGGCAGGTCTTTTGGTTTCGGTGCTTTCCGATTGGGCCGTGATTTTGTTGGACTGGGAAGCACGCCGAGTCTTTCTTTTAATCTTTGAAACCGTTCGGCGAGTAACACTTAGAACATCTGCAACTCGCTAAAAATTTGAGCGAAATTATTAACCATGAACCTTCAAGTGGTTTTTACTTACTTGTTCTGTACCATTTAATGAGATTAGAGGACCACCGTTTTCCTTCTCAAGAGCAAAATACTCTATAAAGTTGGACACGATGTTCTGGGCACGGGAACTCAAATGTTTGCCCTCCATGTTGTAGACCAAACATGAACAAGAACTAAGATAACAAAACATAAAAAATAGGACAACGAAACAAGAATTCTAACAACCAACGAACTTTACGAAGAACTGAATAGAAAACTTGAATAGAACTACGAAAAACTGCGATTAACCACTCTAAGTAAAACCAAAAATGACAGTGACGTTTGATGAAAAATCAATGAATTATTAACAGTCACTAGATTGACTACATCAGTGCCTGTCGCACTATGTGGACGCATTTATTACGTATTTTATCTTTTTCTAATTCAAGGAACTTTGTGGAAGAGAATAACTGACGTAGAGCGTAATTTGGCCTAATTTCGGTAGACATACTATTTGTCTGGCTTTTCGTTTTTGTAATCCTTAAAACAAAGATTCTTATGGTAGGTGCTGTCTGAGCTTGTATGACACTTCGGTCACGTGTGTCAAAAGATACATGAATCCAACTAAATATATTCATTTTAAGGTTTGGTGTGTTAATCATTCAAAAGTTCAGTATTCTTTCTTCGGAATAATTTAGATATCTGCATTCTGGATGAGTTGAATTGGGACATTCAATACATATATCTGACTTCTTTTACTTATAGTATGTTACATTTGATCGCATGAACTCGTGCAGGAAAGTTTAAAATTCTATATTTTTAGAAATAAGACAAGTAGGACGACAGAAACGTTTAAATTCTCTTCAGACATGAGTTCCTAAAATGAATGCATATAAAAGAAATTATGTAGGGGAAACTACTTATTTTTAACTGTTTATGCAATGCAAGTTGCGATGTGGTACTCAAGGAAAAAGAATATTTTGCGAGACTTAGTAATAGTGCGCCAAATATCGACCAAGTTTAGAAAAATGTCACAACTTTATTGTTACTCTGCTACGTTTTCGAGGATTCCAAGCTTTATTTACTTTTGCCGTTTAGCATCCGTTTTACGAACAGTTCCTATCTGGAAGATGTAAAATAAATCAGATTAGTCGCGCAAAAGTTTATGTTTCTGTTTTAAACAGTTTCCTTGTAACAGCGAAGCGCTTGTGGGTAAGAAACACAAATTTATAGATTTCCTCAAAGCTACAAGTGCACACCGCAGATTGTACGCAATTATAGTTTATTTATTACTCTTATAAAACAAGTAATTACATCACACGAAAGTATACAGTTCCACAATTTGCTTTCCTCCTTACACGTAACGTCATTAAAAAGAAGAATTTGCATGCAACATCAGCTTCTTTTTCCTAGAAGGTTTATTATAATGAGTTGTGGCAAGTCTTTAACAACAGACTTAAAAGCTTTTGCTTTATGAGCAATAATTTCCAGCTAACTGCATTGAATATTATGTTTTCGTAGCGGGCAGCTCACGGCCTTTCTTAAATTACACTTTGTGTTATCACAGTCGTACCTTTAAAGTGTCGGCTGTAGAAAAGTCGCTTTTAATGCAGGATTAAGTGCATGCCTACGACCGAATTTAAATTCAACAACGACGCCGTTTTGCTTAACAGTTGCATTAAAGAACAGCGCTGAAGCTTTGTGTAAACCTCGACACGCAGTCCTGAAAAATAAAAAGCTCAGATCGTTACAGAACGTCACACATATCGGCTTTAGCGTCGATTTATTGTTTTCGTTGATGCGTTGGTTTTATTTTATAATTTCAGCACACGCTTTGTGTGATCGAAAACCGTAAAATCAAGAGCGAAATAATGGCGATGTTATCCGAAATATGTCTTCCTTCCTAATACTTGGATTATAGGGGTTCGGGCCCTAAATTAACATGCGTTTTGGTGTACCTGGTTATTAATATTGTGAGGGATTGCTTCACGTGCCTAACATAAAATGGACTCGACGATTTCGGCGAGAATTTCATCTTGTGTTTATTGCATTCTATACAAACATTCTTCACAATTACTTAACTATTTTGAACTTTCGCCATAAATAGCTATATTCACAAAAATTAGACACAAAAATGAAAATTTAGTTGACAATCAAGGTATGTTGAAAGTTAATTATGCTAATTAAAATGTCTTAGAGAAAACAATTGTAAGGGTGAAAGTCTTGGAAACCATTTGAGACGGATATAATTTGTTTATAAGCCGCAATCTATTTCATAAGTTATAACCACAGCCATAAATATAAAATAAAAACAATACCATGTTCTTTCAAAATAAAACAATTAGTTTACCAGAGGGACAATTCCATACAAGTCGCATCCCTTATTGCACTTAAAGCTTCATGGTTACATTCAAGACAAGCATTTCATTTCTATGTTTATTCCACTTTTAACCCGAAAATATTTTCGTAACGGGTAAAACACGTCCGACAGAGAACTTCATTGCTCGGAATCTCTTCAGAATTATTTTTGACCCCAAAGAAAAACAAAAATAATGTAAAATACATACCTTCCTTAAAGTGTGACTTCCACTGGTATACTTTTCCATTGAATGGTTTCTCATTATGTTCTTTACATTGTACTTCTCTAAAGGATGGAGAGCCCGTAGGACAAGGCTAGATTTTCAACTGATATCGTTCACAAGATCGATTGCAACATGATGAAAGTTACTCACGTCCAAGTTACAGATTTTGACTTTTTTTCGTTCTCCTGTACAATAGCGACCTCTGTGTTGAGGTACGGGATTGTCACATTCTCTAGTGGCAATTTGTACACCGCCACCGCAGCTCCTGGAACATTCTGAGAAGGTACCCCAATCGCCCCATCCTCCATTGACAGCTTCGGGACGCTGACCCATTGGGATGCATTCTTTTCTGTAACACCACTAAAGAGATCTATTGAGATAAATGTTAAACACAAGAGTAAAACCGCGACATAATACACGCATAATGCTTCAATTTGTGTGAGAATATGGGCGGAATATACACCGACCGACAAAAAAAACCGGTCACCGTGAAATGTTTTCCTAAACCACTTTAAATATGATATTTTAACTAGTGATTGTATTTATTTGTCTCTTTTTTTAGCTAATTTGTACATCCTTTGTCAACAGTGAATGGTTCTTTAACTAATATAACAATCAGTAGTTAAATTAATAATTTTTATCAGCAAATTTTGACGACATATGATGTTTCAAATATTTAAACTGTATATCCACATATTTGAAAATCGTCTTCTTTGCTTTCTCAAACGCCCGTATTACTAACGTCTTAAACGCTTAAACTGCTGTGCAGTGTATGTGTAGTTACTTTCTATTTATAGAAACAATTTTTTTTCACTTATTTTCAATTTCATAATACACCATCTATAGTATATACCAGGATATTTTTATTAACTCTGAACATATGACATGAAGAATGGCCTTAATCCCTATGTTTAGTTGTAAAAAACACACATCAATGCATTGAAAGAAAGCAACCAATGTTACTACATCCAGCCTCCTTCATTAAAAAAAAACAAAGTGTGAACTGGTTTGAAATATTGTGATAAAATATTTTACAAAAATATAAATAATATTTAGCTCAATGCATCTAGTATAAATACCACACATGAAATAGAACAAATTATGTTTTAACTCAAGAAAACAAGTTAAATATCGTATGCTATGCATAGTAACTAATGTCTTCATTAACATAATTCCATCTACTTTGAAATTTCTTGTTCCACAAAATCATTGATATGTATTTTTTAAAAGTGAATAAAGTACTTGTCTGTGTGTCATTAGAATTTGTACCTGCATCGCTGCATCTAATTGTTTTTTTTTTATAGTTTTATAGTTCTTAATTTTTGATGCCATAAATTGTCCTTATTAACAACGAATGCAAACAGAACATATTCCAATTGTTGACCCTAAACCCTCATTTGTATTAATACTATGTTGCAAAATGTTAACTAATGTTTTTTTGAATTATCGGTTCACTATAAAATTAAATTCTAAACTAAGGTTGGGTTTCATTTCTCTTCATATGTTGTTAAAAAAATTTCTACGACATTCAACACCTACTAACGTAATATGTTAAATATATAAATGATGCAGCTACCATAATTACTTTATGTTATTAATTCCAGAAATAAAATTTCGTTAACTTCCAAATACTTTTGTTAGTACATATGTTCCTGCATAAAAGAAAAAAAAAACGACTCCACCGCAAAAATTGAAACAATAAGTAACAAATTACATAAGAAACATTACATTAGGGCAACCGGTCTGTGCAATGGAAACCGTTACTGGATATTTAGTAATTGAGTATAGACTGATCCTGTGGTCATCTAAAATCAATACGCGTGATGTTATCATCAATTTCAACACCCCGTTCTAGTTGTAATTTGGTTTCATCTCACTTATATCTGGTCAGTCACCCTTTAATAGTCTCTCTTTCTCCACCACTTTCGCTCCGAGTATTTTGGTCAAATAAGTAATCACCGACCTTGTTTTCTCCGCATTTAGTTCCATCAGCGGCTGGTTCTTCCTTGGTCTGGCACTTGTCGGGCGATGTTTCGCAAAGCAGTATCTCACAGATATTCTCCTGACCAAATCCACACAGGGTTGCGTTGGGCATAAAGATCCCACACTGCTGTTCGGCATCGTAGACAACTCCTGGCAAGACATCCCGGTCTTTGTAGAGAGATATTTCCGGCTCGTCGTTGAGGCAATCTCCCAAACCGTTCCTGAAAACAAAGACACCGTCCTGAAGGGAGCGAATTCTCATTCTTACCTTCGATCCAAAAAAAGAAACATTCCTGAACAGCGTTCCATAATGACAGAGCGCAAACGAATTACTTTACTTAATTTGTGCCGTACTAATTCAAAGTTTAAAAAATTGCAGTTATCCACACGGAATATTAAATATTTGGCATTTAAAATATGCATAACTTGTTAAAATAAAGTCTTCAACATTTTACTGAAAGTAAATGTATTGATTCTAACTTGTAGTATGTTGCGCCGAACACTAAATCTTCTTTTAAATAAATGCATACTAGTAATTTACACAACTAATTCTGGAAAGCCTGATTCCGGTATTTGTTGTGTAGAAATAGAATATATGTATTTTATAACGAATAAATTTTTAAAATTAAAATATTAAATGAGAGTTATACAGTGCATCTTTTTTAAAAGTTGCCATAGGGATTCCTATGTTAAATTTTAAACCTCATGTTAACTTTTGTTAGGGTGATAACTGATAACCCAGAGATGAGTTTTGCGGAGAAAATAGCCTTGGGGTTCTACTTTAATTTTCACTACCACTTTTTGCAGTAATTTGTTAATTTGTGCCTTAAAAAATAAAAATTATTTTGATTAAAAAAGTTTGGTACATCATATACGGTTTTGACTTATCATTTTAACTTGTCGTTTTTGACAGCATAATCTTGATTTAATCATTAAATACCTTTATTGCAGTTTTTAGAAAAGAAACAGAATGATGGAATTCAAACATAAATGAAGATAATAAAAGATAATTTCACTGAAACTGCGTTTTTAATGTCCACGATCGGAAAAACCTGTGTTTATAAACCTGCCATAAAACTTTTAAAATTCTAAAGTTGCGTTGAAACGGAAAGTAAAAAGCACGAGTGTAGGAAATTTGACCTCCTGGTGAATGCGCGAAATTCACTAAAAAGGCATGAAAATCTGACAATATACAGGCTGTCCCAGAATTCGCGTCATTCCCGTGAATGACATGTTCCCTGTCCCGAACTGTGCCGTAATTCGCAAAAAGGATTGTCCAGGCTTTAACCGTGTGAGAACTGGAAGGCGATTAAGTTGACCAATAGAGAGGCTGCTTTTATATCCGAACGTTTCTATGTTCAAAGTTACCTATGCCAAGAACAAAAAATCGGGTAATACTAAAGTTGAATGATTTTTTCCGAATCCCCCTCCGTCAACAAAAGGAAATAGAAGTGTGGTTATAAATTTAATCATTTTGACAATTGTTTGTCATAAACTGTCACGAAGTTCATCACTGACATGAAGAGACGCTTCTGCGCCAAAGATGACTGATTAATGTACACAGAGACATCAACGTTTACTTTAAGGCAAGTAGCATGGGACAGAAGTTATTTCTGCTGCCATTCTAGTTAAATTGTGTTTAACTGGGCTGTACATGTCATAAGAGAAGCTGTTTCATTTCATCGTAGGCAAATAATACATTTATTACTATTCTACATAGTGTAGATACCGAAGAGCAAGTATTAGAAGTCATTTTCTTAGAGCCTCGTGAATAATCGTCGGCACCCAGACCAACATGTGTTTCACCGATTGTTACATCGAGCAAGAGAAGATGGATCTTTTCAACCTAGTCGGAAAGGTCGTGCTGGGGCTCCACGGAATGTACGTGTAGGTGCTGAAGAGTAAGTGTTAGAAAACATGGAAGCGGATCCTAGGAGAAGTGTCCTCTACGTAGCGCAAATGAGTGGATGCTCAAGATCGACCACTCATCGTATCCTTCAAGAGAGAATACTGCATCCTTACGATTACACGAGAGTGCAGCATCTGCGACCAACCGACTACCCGCGACGAGTACATTTTGCTCAATGGTTTTTGCGACAAAATGAACTAAACCCTGATTTTTCACGGCGCATTCTTTTCACCGACGAATGTTCATTTTCCCGAGAAGGAATGTTTAATGCACACAATTGGCATTTCTGGGTACACGAAAATCCAATCTCACTAGGGTGAGAGCGTATCAGGAGCGATTTACTATTAATCTATGGTCTGGAATCATTGGTACTACTGTGGTAAAAATTTTAATGCATCTGATAAAATTTCACTAAAGTCCGTTTCTGTTTTTTAGGTGGGGCCGTTTGTGTTACCTAATCGCCTTAATGGGGAGGCATATGCTAATTTTCTACGACTAGAGCTTCCGGCGTTGTTGGAAGACGTTCCTTTGAATGTACGGCGGAATATGTGGTTTCAGCACAACGGCGCTCCTCCACATAATTCGATACTTGCACGGCGAACATTGAAAAGAGTATATCCTCATAGGTGGATTGGGCGTGGCAGTACTAACATCTGGCCTCCTAGATCTCCAGACCTTTCTCCTTTGGACTGTTTTTTTGGAATCAAATTAAAAATTACGTATATAGAGGACCCCTAGATACGTTAGTAGAACTGGAAGAGAGACTGCACGAAGCCTACGCTACAGTTACTCCTGAGATGTTAAATAATATACAACACAACATAATTCGACGAGCTAGAACTTGCATTGAAGTTAATGGTGATCATTTTGAGCACATTGTTTAATAACGTTACAGTACAACGATTCCAGCCCATAGATTAATAGTATTGCTCTTGATATGCTCTCACGTTAGCGAAATGTGGATTTTCGTTTGCCCAGAAGTGCCAATTGTGGGCATTAAATATTCCTTTTCGGGAAAATGAACATTCGTCGGCGAAAAGAATGTGCCGTGAAAAATCAGGATTTAGTTCATTTTGTCGCAGTAACCATTTAGCAACATGCACTCGTCGCGCAGTCGGCTCGTCGCAGATGCTGCACTTTCGTCAATAGTAAGGATGCAGATTTTTGTCTGTAAGGATACGATGCATGATCGATCTTGAGCATCCATTCATTTGTGCCACTTGTTCTTCACAGTCTACGCGTATAATCAGTGGAACCCCAGCACGGCCTTTCCGAATAGGCTGAAAAGATCCATCTTCTTTTGCTGGATGCAACAAACGACGAAACACATGCTGGTCAAGGAGCCGATGATTGGGGAAAAGACCTGTATATTCGCGCACAGCAGTGGCTGCATAGCGTTTACATTCTCCATAAATTAACATCAGTTCCAAATATTGTTTATACTAATATGAATAAGACATCAATGACTTAGTGGTATTGGTACTGATTTGTTGTATGTAGTTTGTATTGTTCTTAAAAAAAAATGCAACTAAACGATTTTTGTTATAATTTTTATTCGTATCTTTTCAATCTCTAGAAAGTACTCGCAACTTTAAAGAAACTGTTTTAAATCATCATGTGCAACATCAATCTTATTCTTGAATAAGTCTCAGTTTTCAGTATCTGCCTCACATGATTGACACCACAGCAGATACCTATGATCTTAATACATCAGAGAACTGGAGTCTCGTCTCTTTTTTCGTTGCTTAGATTAGGTATCAGCAACAAAGCTGTTCAGTAAAAATTGATAGTGTTTATTGAAAATCATAAGCACCGATTAATCAAAAGCGATATTTATGTTTTAGTACACTTAATAACGTTCTTTGAATGGACATGTGGTACTCTTTTTTAGAAATAACGATAAACTTAATATCAGGGATATGATGCATAGTGAGTTCTGAAAATGTACTAATTTTCTTTAAAAAGAACAACACATTATTCACGGGGCTCTAAGAAAATGACTTCTAATAGCTGCTCTTCGGTATCTACACTATGTAGAATAGTAATAAATGTATTATTTGCCTACGATGAAATGAAACAGCTTCTCTTATGACATGTACAGCCCAGTTAAACACAATTTAACTAGAATGGCAGCAGAAATAACTTCTGTCCCATGCTACTTGCCTTAAAGTAAACGTTGATGTCTCTGTGTACATTAATCAGTCATCTTTGGCGCAGAAGCGTCTCTTCATGTCAGTGATGAACTTCGTGACAGTTTATGACAAACAATTGTCAAAATGATTAAATTTATAACCACACTTCTGTTTCCTTTTGTTGACGGAGGGGGATTCGGAAAAAAATCATTCAACTTTAGTATTACCCGATTTTTTGTTCTTGGCATAGGTAACTTTGAACATAGAAACGTTCGGATATAAAAGCAGCCTCTCTATTGGTCAACTTAATCGCCTTCCAGTTCTCACACGGTTAAAGCCTGGACAATCCTTTTTGCGAATTACGGCACAGTTCGGGACAGGGAACATGTCATTCACGGGAATGGCGCGAATTCTGGGACACCCTGTATATCACATATCACATTCACTTCCAATAAAGAATTTGATGCTATGCAGTAATCGAGTTTTCCTGTGACATATTTTTACATGAAATCAAAAATTCAGTTGTGTTCGTTGCTGCAACGATTTATCATTATTAATATTAAGTTTGTCAACAAGTATATGTACTCAACTATAGACCATTGTATGAACTCTTGTTACAACCAATATCCAGTGTCATTGCTTTTGTCTTTAGAAAAGGATTAAACTGGTGTTCGCCAACTATAAAAGACAAACATTTACAGTTACTGTCCAGGTGTCAATAAATAACGTACGTTTCATTGCATGCAAATATGTTAACTAACTTATGTACTTACTAATAATTTTTTATAGGTCAAAATTTTGTTCTAGCTGTTTCCAATGTCTTACGTCTTTTGCCATTAGAAGAACGCATTTTTAAAAAATCTTGAAGGTGACTTGTATATTTAGCTCACTTCGATTATTTATTACTTACTAAGCGCAAGCGAAGGAAGTATTGTAATCGAGTCCGTCGGCCGACCCTCTACTTTTACGTTTTCTCGACCTTTCATGACTCAAGAGTACGAAGAAATAGGTCTCCCGTTTCCATCTGCCGTCCCGGATTTTTATTTGTAACACTTGCAAACCATCGCGTTTATTAGAGGCAACCGACGCATTTTTCTGATGGGAACTTTTCCAGAAAACGAAGATGTCATTTCTGTTGAATAATGGTTTATTACTCCGTCCAATTTTACTACCCAAAATTCCGAAATTACCCCGCAATATCCATCCGTACCCAAGTTCCCAAAAATCCCCATAGACCGGGCACGTTTTCGGTTTGATGCACTTTATACAATGGGCCCCAGCAATAACGTGGAATCCCATCGTTTAGAGTTGTAAAATTGAAACGTTGTTGATCGAAGCCATTAAGCACCAGATATGTCAGTCTTTGACGCGGAACTTATTCGTAGAGATAGATGGTTTTCCTTGATTGTAGATTTGATAATTGTGAATAGTAATAGGGTTTTTTGAGAAAAGAGCTTTAGTTTCGGCCGGACAGATTGTCTCGCTTCCGGATTTGTAGAGGCGTGTTTTGCATTGCCGCCTCGAGCATGGGCCGAAGAAATCGGCCAGCAAATTCCGAAGTGGGCATTCACGATTGCGCCGAACAACATACTTCCAAGCTTGGCTGGACCTAGTCATGGTCTTTATCTTGACAGTGTTGAGTTTCCAGAAACGGTCGTTTGCGCGAAACTGAAAAAATTAAAATGTACTAAGTCGCCTGGTCCAGATGAAATTAATGCCTCGCTTTTGCTAAACTGTGCTGACTCAGTTGCCCAACCTTTAAGTCGTCTGATGGAGCAGTCCTTCTCCCAGGGAACTCTACCGAGTGACTGGAGGATAGCCATAGTTCGCCCTATATTTAAAAAAGGGGACAAGTTCTGTTCAACAAATTATCGTCCTGTTAGTTTGACTTCGTTAGTTGTTAAGATAGTGGAATCAATAATTTATGAATCCATCCTAAAATTTGTTACTGAACATCAACTTGTACCAATGGAGCAGCATGGTTTCCTCCCGGGAAAATCCATCATATCCAATCTTCTTTGTTGTCTTTCTGACTGGACAAAAGAACTTGACTTGGGAAACTCGGTTGATGTCATCTACTTGGATTTCTCTAAAGCTTTTGATCGTGTGCCTAAGCGTCATTTGTTGTTTAAGCTCCAGCATTTAGGTATTAGGGGAAATCTTTACCAGTGGATTGACGCTTTCTTATCGGAACGGACATTCAGAGTGAGGGTCGGTGGTGCGTTAAGTAACTGTGTGCAAGTTTTAAGTGGTGTGCCGCAGGGATCCGTTCTTGGGCCGTTACTGTTCATAGTTTATACAGCCGATTTGAAATTTAGGTTGAGGTCCTCATTTGCTATGTACGCAGATGATGTTAAATTGTATAACTTAAGTAATAGCTGGATGGCATTGACTCAAGACCTTCTGGAAGTGTGCAAATGGAGCTCGGAATGGTTACTTCCACTTAATATTGCAAAATGTAGAGTTCTTTACATTGGGAACGCCAATCCCCAACATACCTATTTGATAGACGGTGTAGATATGTGTAAATCTGATTCCCACGTCGACTTAGGGGTACTTGTCACGTCCACTCTTTCTTGGTCTGAACATGTCTTGAGTACTATCAGAAAGGCGAACAAAATGGTGTATTTGTTGGGGAGAGCATTGGCGAGAAGTCATATATCTGTCATTAGCAAGCTCTATAAGAGTTATGTCAGGCCAGTTCTTGAGTTTGCCAATTACATCTGGTCTCCGATTCTTCAACGGGATATAGAGCTATTAGAATCTGTGCAAAGAAGGGCCACAAGAATTCCATTTGGTAGAATTCGGCCGCAGTATGCTGACAGACTTGTAATGATGGGTCTTCCAACGCTTTCCAATCGGCGTAAGAGAGGTGACCTAATTTTAACTTTTCGGGCGCTTAAAGATCCGCAATCACCCATCAGTCATTTGTTTCCCCTGAATACACTTAGTAGAACTAGAGGGCATTGTTTTAAACTAGTGAAGGATAAATTCCGCTCCACAGTGAGGCAACATTTTATTTCCAATAGAGTTTTCGAGACGTGGAATGCCTTACCAGCCAGTATTGTTGAAGCTGATACAGTGACAAATTTTAAAATTAAATTTGATAATTATAATGGATAAAATTAATTGGATTCGTTTGTTAGTTAGGTAGTTAGGTAGCGCGGGCATAACAGGCTAGGCCTCTGCCCGAACGCAAAACTAATAATAATAATAATAATAATAATAATAATTTTTATTAGGGTTCGAGTAGTAGTTGTATTTAAGAATATCAGGAATATCATGTAGATGGTAAAACGCTAACCAAAATTTTTCTAATCATCTCCACCAATAATGTGATGACGTACTTCAAAATTGTACATACTAAATGGATTTTAAATTGTATACAATAACATAGTCCTACACATGTAGGTTATGACACCGTGTTGAGTTTTTACCAGAAACGTCCAGGTTTTTGGAAAAAAAAAATCAAAATTATAAAACAACATTTTGCAATTTATTTTTGAAACTTCAGAACCGAATGCTTTGAACCCTTCCAGATGTTTTAAAGTTATGATAAGTCTGATAAATTCTTAATCAAAATATGTTTGCTTATCCCCTCCAAAAAATTGATCGATTCAAAACATCAGCTCAAAATTTTGCCGAATAGATCCTATCCAAAATATGATGAGTCTATACCTGTGATTTATCATTCCATTTATATTTTTTGGATTTACTTATACAACCGAACTAAAAAAATCAATGAATGCTGTTAAACAGAAACTGCAAATCCGAATGCTTTCAAATTTTGGAGATGTTTTAAAGTTATCATAGGCATGGTAAATGTTTGATCAAAATGTCCCTCCTAACAAATTGATGACGTCACCTCGAAATATGAAAATTATTGGAAGCATGGTAAATTGTTAATCAAAATATATCTGTTTATTCCCCTCAAAAAAATTGATGACGTCATCTCAAACTTTTTACAAAAAAAAATCTACCCAAAATGTACAAAACATAATAAGTTTTCACTTATGATCTATCACTGCATTCATATTTTTAGATTTGCTCAAACAGGTGGTTCAAAAAAATTAATGAATGAGCTATTATTTTTAGTATTACACTGGAGCAATCCAAGTTGATACACGTGTCCCTCCAAAAATGTTGATTACGTCATTACAAAATTGTGTAAAGAAAAAACTCAACTCGAAAATACTGGATATGTAACATTGTACTTCAGGTGAGAGGGAAGTTCTGCGAAACAACTTTCGACCAATTTTTTTTTTTAAGAAAAACAAAATTTGTATATTTCCGTTTTTATGATGTGTTCTTTTTTCTGATGATACGAAATTTTCGGACAATGGTATAATTAATAAACATAACTGTCACTATTACGGCCAAAACAACTCGCACTGATTAGAGAAGGTCACAATCAGACAATTTATGCTACAATTTTTTTTATGTGGGACATTGGAAGACAACATTATTGGCTCTTATATTTTTTGAGCGGCTCGGTGCGTCTCTCCCCCCGACACCCAATGGGTTAAAGAGGGTAACGGATTATACAGGGTGTCTCAGAAATAAGTACATTAATTTTAACCAGTAACAGAACTCGTGAAAGGGAACAACTTTTTTATCTAGCATTTTTTCGAAAACTCAAGTCGAATTTCGAATTTTCCCACCCATATATTCACGAGCCGTCTATGTTCACCTTAAATAATAACTTAAATAATAGCAACACTACAACAATGAAGAAGGTACCGTAGCAACCGTTTTGACACTGACAATTATTTTTATGTCAGTGTTATTAAACGTTGTCTCTCTAAAATTTGTTTGGCACAGATTTCTAATTTATAGACGAAATGTGTTGAAATGGCTTCGTTTTCAAATATGGAATGCACCGATATCGTTTTAACGTACGGTAAAGCTCGGAGAAACGGCACTCGCCCCCAACGAATTTTTTCAGAAAACCTCCCAAATCGTCGTCTGCTAAATGTGCGCAGTTTTAAGAACGTTGCAGCATTTTCGAGACTACGGATCTTTTAAACCTGGATCTCAGGATCGGGGTAAGTTACGTTGTAATAGACTTGCTAATATTGAAGAGGCTGTTTTGAAGAGTGGTGAAGTTCGACCGGGCACTAGCACGTATCACTGTCTAGTGTGATGTATCGGAAAGTAGTATTTGGAGGATACTCAGGGAACAAATGTACCCCTTTCAGGACCGGAAAGTTCAGTTATTGAAACTAACAGACTTACCACGTAGGCAAAACTTTTGTGAGTGGGTTAATAGAAAAATAAACGAACAAGCAAATTTTGTATCTCTTATACCATCAACTGATGAGGTCGGTTACACGAGGGAAGGTGTTCAACATCCACATTTGGGCCGATGAAATTCCGTACGCCATTAGGGAGCAGGATTTCCAATTTCTCTCTAAATGTTTGTCACATTGACAAGATTAGGAAAATCCGTATCCTAGTAACTGTTTTTGACCATAAATTATTAATTATAATAATTATTAGTGTCCATGGGTGACTAAGGATCCATGGGCGGGTAACCTTAATTGGGGTATAACTTTAACAATTTTTAACTTGATAATTAAAAAGTTCTTGACAAAACTCTACTAAAAAAAGTTGTTGAGTTCAATGAGCTCTATAACTGATTAAAATTAATGTACTTATTTCTGAGACACCCTGTATATAATATATATATATTTTTTGGGTAAATTTAAATGGAAATTTGATTTAAATTTTCTTTGCTTTAGGTTACCCGCACTGTTGGAAAATATTAACTTGGAAATCCGTCAAAATGTATGGTTCCAACTGGACAGTGCTCCTCCCTATTTCACAGAGTTGTGCGAAATTATCTTGTCGAATTTTTTTCTAATAAATGGATAGGGAGATGTTCAATTAATTCTTGCCCTCGAAGAAGATGTGGTATGACATTCCTAGATTTCTTTCTTTGGGGCAAGGTGAATTAAATGATCTACGGTACTCTACATAATTATTGACCATTTACAAGAAAAAATTACATACACGATTAGAGCCATTACCTCTGTCGGATTGGCGCATGTGAGAGAAACGCCTTATCCTACTACGTGGCTGATGACCGAGAATTGCTAGCCGTTTATCCCGCAGTCAAACATTTTAAGCACATGGTGGAGGTGCGGTGTTTCACTATCTATACAGACCACAAGCCGATCACGTACGCCTTTCAGAAGAAGAATACCGAGTCCTCGTCCCGCCAAATACGACACTTGGACTTCATCAGTCAATTCACGACTGACATTCACCACATTGCAGGGACCGAAAATGTTGTCGCAGATGTTCTATCCCGTATCGAGGCCCTGTAGACCTTGATCGATTTCCAGGCTCTGGCGGCAACATAACAGCAGGATGAGGAACTCGAAAGATTTCGGACAGGGAAAACAGGCGTTCAGCTCAAACTGGGACGAACCCCAGGCTGCGACGTATCGGTACTCTGCGACATCTCCACGTGAACAGGTCGTCTTTTCGTCACCGAGTCGTTTCGCCGAGCTGCATTCAAGTCGATCCATCGTCTGTCCCATCCAGGCGTTAAAGCCACCGTAAAACTGGTGACACAACGTTACGTCTGGCTGTCAGTCAAAGCAGATTGTCGAGAGTGGACCAGCAATTGCGTGCAGTGCCAACCTTCAAAGATCTCACGCCACGTCTCTTCGTCCGTCTATACGTTCTCGCCACCATCGGCCCGGTTTGAGCACGCTTGGACATAGTAATTATGCCACTCTCAGAGGGTTGTCGTCACTGCCTTACCATGGTAAATCGGTACACCCGCTGGCCAGAAGCCGTATCAACTAGCGATCAGGAAGCAGCAACCGTGACACGAGCCTTCTACGATACATGGATCGCACGATTCGGCACCCCGCTACGAGTAACCACCACCAAGGTAGACAATTCGTGTCGGACCTATTTAAACAATTAAATTGTTTATTATGAACCACTCATTTGAGGACTATAGTCTACCACCCCTCAGCCAACGGAATGGTTGAACGCCTACACCGACAGCTAAAAGCGGCAATCAACCTCTCCACCTTCCCGATGAATTCCTTGGCATTCCACGCGACGACAACAGCGCAGACAACAGCACCGCAAGCTTCGTCAAAGAGTTACGTCAACACGTGCGTAACTTGAAACCGTGTGATGGAACGCAACACGGAACAAAGAAAACCTTCGTTTTCAAAGATCTCGCTACCTCCGAACAAGTTTTTGTACGCCACGACGGGTCCAAGCAGCCGTTTCAACAGCCATACGACGTTCCGTACAGAGTCGTAAAGCGATTGGCGAAAACATTCGTCGTCAACATAAAAGCTCGAGATGTCACTGTTTCCATAGATCGGCTCAAACCCGTGTATGTACTGCATGACGAGACGCATACGTGATGGTTTGGCCGCGACACTACGAGGACCACGCCCACAACAGACGAACCAGTGCCCTTCGCAGATCAACCGCACGACAACGACGAGGTGCCAGCTTCCACAGCAGCGAGAACCACTAGGTCAGGAAGACGGGTACGCTTCCCTGAGCGTCTGCAAAGCGGTTTTTCATGAAAAACACTAGCCGGGAGGTACTGTAGGAAGAACGGTTCTCCCAAAAACACGTGATATGCCTGAACGCATTTATAATTTATGTAAATCTCTGTACAAATGTAAATACGTCCTATCTATTATCTACCTACCCTACGCTTCTACTTTCTCTTCCAGTTTCTAGAATTTACTAAAATCTTTCTTTACCGGCTTCCACCTCTCCAAAACCCAACCTACCAGTCGACAATTCAAACACCACCTGCTTCTTCCTTGAGCTCTCAAACCGTAAGCATCTAATAAAAATCTGAAAATCGTAACCTTCGCTATTTCTCAAAATCACCAACGATACCCACATTTACTCCTAGAAGAAATCTATAGAAAACGTACTTGAAGTCTAAATATGCAGTTACTGCTTTTTCTTCTTTCGCCCTCGAAGACGATGTGAACTGATTTATTCAACAAACCACTTTTGTGAGGGCCTTCCCGATTGAACCAGCTTTTAAACAAAAGAAACCGCATTCAACTCGGTGCAACAGGGAGATACAGAGAGATCAGCTGATGTCTTGAAATAATTGAAGTGATTATCGTCAAACATAGCTAAACACCATCCTGAGTGAACCAACTGTCAATTAAAATATACTCCATAGAAATCGGTTCATCCGTTTGGAGGATACGGTGCCACAGACAAATCTACAGACAGAAAAAGACTTCAAAGTTAAAAGTGGTTCAAGTGATTAAACTGATTACCATCAAACATAGCCAAGAACCATCCTTATCGAAACAGCTTTCAAACAAGAAAAGCCGTATTGAAATTGGTTCATCCGCTACGGTGCCAGAGACAGACACATACACAGAGAAAAAAGGGTCAAATTATAACATCCCTCTTTTTCAGTCGAGGGTTAGCAATGAAACATGATTTTTTTCTTTCAATTTCAAGTTTTTGTCAAGCGTTAAGATTAGTACTTATGTTTAGTGCTCTAATTGTAATTATGATAATATGCACCATAGCGGTGAAAATGTATTTTGGGTTGTGTTTAAAATTATTCAGGCTCTTTATTTTTATTAGTGAATCACTCTATATGTGTCTAGTAGAGTCGATGACAGCCAAACAAAGGCAACAGATAATAGACCATAGACGACAGGCCGGTAACACACTCGACAACAGACTGAGACGGGAGAGCAGCACTTTCATAGTCTGCAAGTCTACAAGTTGCAAAACAGAAAAAACGTGAAGTTACACATTCGTCAATATGATCCTGTTACAATACTTCTATCGGGAAATTAATAAATGCGTTCATGCATAATTTTCAGTTCAACTCAAATTATTTATGTGATTGTAGGTAACTGTAATACCATTACTAAAACTCATCAAGAAAGAACAAAAGTTTCCGTTAAAAGTTGCACCTACGGCATTAAAATTATTATTATTACTTTTCCAAATATAAGACGCCCAGAAAAAGGTATTTTTCCACATTTACGTAAATGCGTAATATTAAGAAAAGATGAACACACGAAATAACTTGACAATAACTTTTAAACGCATGAAACGATTGCTTGAGAAAGTATAATTATTACGAATCCTATAACGCTTACGACTATTTGAACTGACTGTAAACTTTTATCTTGAGTGGCAAACAATCAATTTTAAACAATTTAAAGCAACTGCTGGTGAAACTCTGCTATAAAAATATCGTGAAGCGCAACTCACTAATAATTAAAATTAAGCTCGAGTAATTCCAATCTGAATTGCTCCCATGTTTGTACATTTAATCTTAAATTCGACTATGGTGAGAAGAGCTCGAGGAAATGGGACTTACCCTCAAACAAGCTGTGTAAATTGGATCAGAACAGGCTTAAAACAACTTCGGTTGAAATCGCTGTTTTAAATCCGAGGGGAATGATCCTTTATCCACTGCAGTGAAGTATTTAATATTTTTTAAACCCATCACTGAGTGAAAGAACCGTAATTTATTTAATGCGATGTTTCCTTTCGTAGCAATGATTGATGTGAACAATTCAACGCTTATACTTTGTGTTTAATTTCTAAATTGCAATAGAAACATGAAGGACATGATGAACTTTATATACCCAGTCAAATTCAACGAGTTTAAATGCGGTATTATACAACAACACCTTTAAGGTTTCCAATTTACACATAGACGCGATAACTTTAATTTAATAGGAGCGTCGGCATCACTGAAAATTAACACTAGGATGGTATTTCCGAAATTTAATTAATTCGTGTAAAGACTAAACCCTATTGAGCCACGAAGCTTAAAAAAGCTCATCAAACAGCCACTATGCAAAGGATAGGTCCACTTTATTTGGGAAGTCTCTAAATTTGAGCAAACAGATTTTAATTACAAAACTAAAAAAAAAAACAGCAGAAATTTGTTATTGGGCTATTAAAGATAATTTACTTGGTGTTTGAAACTCCTGTAAATTTTAGACTTCTAAAAACCGCTTGTTTTAAACTGATTCTGCATTAGCTATTCTACACAACAACAAAAATTGGTCCAAGGTTATTTCGAAAGACTTCCCTCGTCCCTGAAGTCCAACAAATCTTGCTTCTTTAAAAATTTTACGTTTTTGTAATAATCTACACAGAATAAACAGTATACATAGACAATACTAGTCACAGTGTAAGAAAAAAAAAAGAACGGGCCATCTTGGGGATCGAACGCGCGAAGGTTTTTACTTTGCAAATCCGACATCGTTCGAGTATTTGCAAGCCCCAGTGCTGGTACGTAATTCTCCGGCGCCACAGAGCTCCTTCGCCGGCGTTGCTCGTAAAAGATTATTATAGCCTGTTAATTTTTTTGGAAAAATATGTATGCCTAAGGGAAAAGTCAAAGCGGATTCATACAATACAAGTGTAAAGCAGGTTCAAAATTTTGTGACCCTCTAGTTTATGGAGTTTATGGTACATATAAAACCAAACTTTGGAGAGGGAGTGTTCGGCTCAGACTACCATCTGTCCAGAAACAATTGTTTCTTTTCATTAACCGCTTCACATTTTCAGGACGGTGTTGCGCTTGATCGATTTATCCTAGTTATACCGACTGCTTCTACACCTCCGCAGGCCATAAGATCTTAAATCTAGTTTAGGAGTATATTATTGTATAACACTTAAATAATTTTTATGTAGAAACTTTTGAGATGATGTCATTAAATTGTTGGTGAGGACAATTATCCAAATTTTTATTAGCATTTTACATCTACATGATATTCTCAATGTACATACAAAATTTGACAACAATCGATCCAGTACTTTTAGAGAATACCTGTCTAATTCAAATCGACACAGACGACAGATAGACGGAAAGGATAGACTAGTTTCTTCGTACTCTAGGGGTCATGTGACGTCGAGAAAACATGAAAGTATCCAGTCGCTCGATAGAAGCTAATAAGAAGATTTCCTTCACTTACACTCAGAAGGTAATAAATAAGAAGTTTAAACTAAAATATATGTTAATCTTTTTAATGACTTCTACAAAACATACTTAGAACGATCGAATACGAAACTGTTACTCATTCATCAATTACTATATTTTTCTATAATCAAACTGTTAATTCTGCATATAAATATAATGACAATATAAATCATGGTCATAATCCCCCATAAAAATGGCAATAATGAATAATAACATTATTAATAATAATAGCGATGTCGTCAGTATCATCAATACATAATCATTATTTGGTATCCGTCATCTTACAAAGAGGTATCTAAATGTCATATCATTTCAGAATCAGCCTTCACTATTAATAACAACAAAACAAAACTGAAACAACAGTGTCTACGAAGATTGAGATTAGTTCGTAAGACAGAATTAAACAAGAATCTAATGAAAGCAGTCAACTCAGCAATCACAGAACACATCATCCACACTCAGAAAATTTACACATCAAACAAATATTCGACCTGAGGAAATATTTCCACATTCCACAGAACAGTTCGTCTTCGCCCTAACACGAGAAAACCTGAAGTATACATTATTAAATTTGATGAACCTTCTAGAAATGAACCTCATTAATGGACTTGAATAAAATGCAAGGTAAGTTCTTACGAAAGTCACAGCAAAAAAATATTGATATGCTTTATCTAAACAGTGTGTATATTGTTTAAAATTAGTCTTAATGACGCAGTATAGGTACCATTTTCGTAAACAGACGTACCCTGATTTGAAGATTGAAAATTTCAAGAAATAATGCTTTTAAAAGTGAGAAACTGTGTAACAATCAATTTAACCAAATGGATAAAAATGTGCGAAACTATAGTTTTTAAAGTCTAGTGTATATTTATGTACAATAATCCTATTTGTAATATATCTTATATATGTCATATATTTTTCTCATTATCCTACTGCCCTGCTACCAATAATCCAGTCTTTTGTTTTGCATTTAGAATTTTACTTTACTTTTATGTTTTACATAACTTTTGAGATGCTTAGTAGTTCGTGGCTGTTATTTGCTTTCTTTAAAGTTATAGGAAATGTGATATAATAGTTTAATAATTAGTTAGAAAAAAGCCAAGCTGAGTTTACGAGAAAAGTCCAAAGGTAATCTAAGTGTGACTTCAATACTCCCCATCAAAGTATTCAGGACATCGTAATCTCAGTTAAAAGCAACAGTCTACTGATTATGCTAGGCGTTGTTCATCACTATTTCGAATATAAATTGAATCATTTTTTGCAAAAACATACCAGAAATAACAGTTTTACGAACATCTGGAGGCTTTTCCTTGTAAACTTTTTCGCGTATACTTTTTGTAAATATAAATCAAAATTAAAAGTTGCAAGTTAGCGACATATTATTTGATTAGCACATTTTCTCGAAGGTCCCATATTTCAGTTGTCAAACTGTTTCATCTAGCTAACGCATTTATTTTCGTTTAACATAAATTGGAGGTTGTTGCAAAAACACTAGTGTTCAAGAAATATTTTCCGAAATATTGTTTGTTCGGCATAAATTAGTATTAGCGTTTAGATAAAGTAATTAAGCTCACTTAATTTTATCTGTAGATAATGAAGCTACTTTTGGTATTTAAAATTAAACAATATATTTCGAAACTGGACTGATATTATTATAATACGTTTATTGACTAACCAAAGAAATGATGGATTGCGTGGGGAAAGCAACGAAAATATAGATAATTTAGTTGTGTTCAAAATATTTTAATCAACAAAGAAACAGGTCCATGCCATCAGTCTAAATATACCTTTAAAACTGTTTGATCTTAAAAACATGTTCTATCTGCAAAGTAAATCAAGCTAAATTGATGTCATCTATGGATGTTACGTCACACATATGTCAGGTTTATTAAATTGTTCGATTTCTGAACCTGTCGACTTATTTTATTATTTATTTAACAAACCGACATACACAGTCTAAATCGTGTGTAATTTTAACATATTCTGTTATTGCGCATCCTTGTAGGTAACCAAATTCCATGGCAAGCATTTCCAGTCTAAGGATAGGTCAAGGCATTCGCGTCGATAAAAATGACGTACGAGAACGTAAAAAATGCAATAATCTAGAAAAGTATAGACATTCTTACTCAAACAAAGCGGTCATGAAACCTCTGCTGCAAGTGGACCATCTAGTGGTGTACAAGTGCACGTAAGGGGCCATTACGAAAAAAGATTCGTCTTTATCCTGAGCTGGACAAGTCGACTCTCCCTCCTTATCGTGTGCGCAGCCCATCCTGCCAACAGAGAAAAAGCATATTCCTTTGAAATAAATCAAAATATTCAGTAAGATATCGAAAATCGATGCGTCGATTTCCGTTTTTTGGCTAAAAGCGGTTGATGAAAGGACGGATAGATGATGAGAGCACCTTTCAGCACGTGAATACGTACACGTGTCCCATTTCATGGGCGACGACGATTCCCAGGACGAGTCCTCCGTCTTCGTTGATGGCGCAACACTCCTTCGAGTCGCAGGCGCTGGCCACGTACGCCAGACCCATGAGACCGCAGTTTGACAGATTGTCCGCACATATATCGTACCTAATAACAATAAAGGAAAACTTTACTAGCGCGTCTGCTTTCTCGCCTGGTGTTAAAGAGCGGTAGTAGCGTGACAAAACTCGAAAACGGCAAACGAAAAGAAATTATTTAGCACATCTTACTGCTACTAAACGCAGGTGATATATTATGAATTTCACTCGAAATGTGTATGTCATTACGCGCACTCCTTTATTTGCGGTTTAATGATTCACCCCTAATTTCCACTTTACGTTTAGTGGTTGCCCTAAAACCAAGTTTATACTGATATACTTTATTGATAGCACCAGAACTGTTCCGCAAAATTCTGAAAATACATACCAATTTAGTTAAATTGTTCATATCAAAACTAAACTTATTCCAACAAAAAATTCATAACCACAATCAAAAAGTTGAGTATCATATTTTTATTAAAAAGTACTCCCTGAAATCATGATTTGTATTTCAGTAGTATTTCTTACTTTTAAGACTGCTTGGACAAGTAAAAGTATACATGACAATGAATTTTATCAAGTATTGCAGAAACATAAAAATTCTAGGAGCTTGACGTGTTAATTTTGTTAGTTAGTTTAATCTTAATTTATACATAGCGCAATTAGTATTGTTTTCATGAAAAATTTGATGACATCAACTCAAAACTTGTTAAAATCATTGTTATTGCCAATAAATTCTGGCATACAAGGAGTAAGTATTTATTTAAGCAAGTAACTACCTTGATGATAGCAGAAATCTGATAACAAACGGCAGGGTCATGTATTTTCATCAATACTTTCCACAACCATACACAATTTCTTCGTCATCTTGTATAATTATATTAGTTTTATGTCAAACGAAATTGCTGTTCAGATGGTGAAAGAATTTTAACTCACGAATGATAGCGTTTAATCTTAATACAGGGCTTTCATAAATGATTCTAAGGGCGTAGTTGGCCATGGATTTCAAAAATGCCGCTTTGCTGAAATTGTCTCATTTGACAGTTCTCACTTGTCATTTGTAACCTGTCACTTAAAATCATCGCTTTTATTGTTCTACCACTTTCCAAGTGTGATTTACAGTAATTCTCGTTGATCCAAGTTTAAAACAACAAAATAGCCTTTCTCAAGGCTCTTGGTGCTTGCGTGCGAAAACTTTGTGCTCGAAGCGAAGACCGTGAAAATGGTTTATTCGGTTGAACAAAACACTTTCATCGTTATGTCTTATTATCGCAATGGGACATTCGTAGACGGAGCGTAGCTGTATTCTGTAGCCGCTTGTAAGCAAGAATATCTGGCCAATTACCCTGATTTGGAAATTCAAGAAACATCATTAGAGGCTCACATTAGAGATGTCATCAACAGATTTGTTCGCACTGGCAATGTCAACAAAGGGAAATCTTCTGGGAGACCTGCAGTATCTGAGGAAGTTGTTGATGATTTGAGAGAAAGACTCGAGCAGAATCCCCAAACATCTTTGACAAGATTATCTCAACAGTCAGGAGTTCCCGTAACCACATGTCACAAAGTAGTGAAAAAACGATTGCATATGCATCCTTACAAAGTAACTACTGTGCAACAACTTTTACCAATAGATCCTCCACGCCGCGTAGAATATTGCAATTAGTTTCAGAATACTTTTCATGATGACGGGTTACTGGACGTTACATTTTTTAGTGATGAAGCATGGTTTCATTTATCTGGCTATGTCAATTCGCAAAATTTTAGAATTTGGTCCGCCGAAAATCCACATGTTTTTGTAGAGACGCCTCTTCATCCTTTAAAAATTGGAGTATGGTTGGCAGTTTCTCGTAGACGAATATATGGACCTATTTTCTTTCATGATACTATGACTGGAGAGAGGTATAGGCAACAGATTTTGGAACCATTTATTCAACAACTTGATGACGAAGAGCTGCAGTTAGGGTACTTTCAATAGGACGGCGCGACTGCACACACTGCACGTGCTACATTGGAATATTTACAACAACATTATGACGATCGTGTAATAAGTTTAGGAGTGCAGCATGCATTTCCACCATGTTCCCCAGATCTTACGCCATTGGACTTTTCAATATTTGGATATTTGAAAGACAAAGTGTTTCAACGGCAAATGAATAACTTGGCAGAGTTGCAACATGAAATTGAACGATGGGTTCAAAGCATTGATGGAAGGATGTTACAGAACATTTTTGAAAGTAAGAAAAAGAGAGTGAATATGTGCCTTGAACTAAATGGTGAACATTTTCAACATTTACTGTGATGTTTAACCACAATAAATTTGTTTGTTTATTCCATTATGAATTATTTTTATTTTTAACAACAAATTGACTATCAAGAATGTTGGAGTTCCGCGCATGAGGGTAACAAATTACGCCCGCGTAATTTCAAATGTTCAAATTCTATGTGGGTGACCTAATTTTGCATTGAAACGAATCTGTACACAAAAAAAAAACAACAAAAATCAAAAACTAGTCTTTAAAATTAGCAACGAAAGTATATTTTGAAGCTTGATACTTAAAATGAAATCACACTACGTTCTAAATACCTATTTATTATGTACAATAAAATTTTTGATAGAACTGAATGAAATCTCAAATCGTAAAAACTCTGATTATCCGTGTCCGTTCACCCATCTGGTGGTCCTTGATTTTACTCTACGATGAGGGTTTAGAAGCTACCCAGCAGTCAAAGTTATATTTGGATTTTTATCTTTTACGTTTATATATTTTCGTTGAATATGTACTTTTGTGGCGGGAAGTGAAATATTAATTTTGTAATATACATACTATTGTTTTGTGGCTAATTAAAGAATTTCGTGTAATTTTTATGAAAAGGACAATGGACAGATAAATTTCTATTATTTTATTAAGTAAAAACAAGCACTAGACATGACAAAACATATTTCAGTATGAGCATCCAAAAGTTTGAAGTGTTAACAAAATGTGCTTATTGTGTGAAATAATTTCAAGTACAAATCGACATCTAAGATATTTTCACGGCGACAATTTCAAAAATATTAAAAACTAGCAGAATAATTTGTCCGCTATGCTTTGAAAACTTTCAGCGTTTTCACTTATTAACGAATCATTTCAACATCGTTTATAACATTGAGTTGGAAGTAAAGGATCTACAATTTAAGAAAACGGAAGATTTTTTTTACACGAAAAGCAGATTTAGAGTTAAAAACTAATTCTTTTATATGACGAATTATTATTTTCTACTATGAATGTCAGAAGTAATCTAGCAAATTCTGTTAGTAAATGTAATATACGAGCTCCTAAAATTAGTGGCAGTATCAAAATGCAAGGAGTCTGTCCTTCACGAATTACAGCTCACTTTGATCATTCTTCCTCAGTGGTACTTGTTCAGTTTATTGCTATTCATGTTGTTCATCACAATGATCTTCGCTGTCAACCCCTGACTACAAAAGAAACGGCATATCTAGTTGAACAAATTCGCACTGGTGTAACACACGAAAAAATAATTGAAACTGTTAAAAATCTAGAACTCAGTTCATGTACCAGATTTAATCTTCTGACTATGAAAGACATTCCCCACATTGCAGAAAAAATAATATATCTGGTAAATGAAGTAAGGAAAATCTTGTTGTGCATCAGAACATGAAAAATTGCACAAAAATGACTGCATTAGCTTTCATGTACAGTGGGCTGGAGTATATGTTAAAAAAATATGGCGCCAAAATCATTTGTGTAGATGGCACACATGGGACAAACCTCTATGACATTGAATTGACCACAAGTCCATGTGTTAGATGATAAAAATATTGATTATCCAGTAACATTTATTCTGTCCAACTGAAAGGACACCAACATATAAGAGGTTCTGGTTGGTGAAATAAAATCATTAATATCGGTTTTGGTACCCAATTATTTCATGACAGATGATAGTTACAGCTACATATTGGAATGCCTGGAACAATAAATCAGATTCTTACAAAATTAGATTATGTATTAAAAGAAACAGATGAAAATAAATTTATAAGACTGAAGCAAGAGCTGATTAAATTTTTGGTAAAAAGTAAATTTGTAAATTATTTAAACACTTACTACTTTCAAAATAAAGAGCGCATGAAGTCATGGGCCCAGTGTTATCAAAAGAACGCAGGCATTAACACCAACATGCACGCCAAATCTTTGCACAGATCTTTGAAATACAAATATTTTGGTGGTAAACCAATAGAGGGCTGGAAACATATTTAGACACTTTGAAGAAACTACTGAAGGATACATCTTAGTCAAGAATTTCATCTACTTTATGACTTACAGCTATTCACCATGACCTTTTGGTCAGTAAGTCCCATAAACTTGCCACCCAGATAAGTTTTGATAATGTAGCTAAAGAATCTGCTGTAAAACATTTAATGCACTCACAAACCAAAACTAACTTTCATGAAGTAGAACTGATGGATAGGAAATGTAGTTATCAGACATTAAAATGCGTTGTTTGTCAAATTTGTATACACCATTAAAGATACTCTTGCTCTGAGTTCTTAATCAAAAATCATCTTTCTAAGCATATGCATCTGGTGTCCATGTATATAAAGGCATATTTAACCACCAAAGGCCCTTGGTCCCACTGGTCATCAATGCGCCTTCAACTTCTGAAAAACAGTTTGAAAATGAACTACATTTGCGCTTATCTAACTCCGTAACATCGCGCAGAACACGCGCTTCTCGATTTCGCACAAACTGTTTGTGCAAAGCTCTTCTACAGCATCTTTTGATCTTCAAATGTTATGCAAATGCTTCCTTTTGCCACAAAAATTTGTTAAATTTCTCATTCGTGCATTCTTTAATTGCAGCATTGCAGCCGTTGCTAACATAACCTAACTTTTTGAAAGGACACACGGGCGCTTCGCCTCCTGCACTTCATTACAAATATACTCCTAAACGTGGAACTTCTTTTTCCGTGGATGATTTAGTTATTGGAATTTGTGCGTGTGTATATCAACAGCCAACCAAAAATTTCACTTGTTATCGCCAGTATCGCCTTGTTATGTTAGTCACATGTGTATTGACGCATGCGTTTTTGATATTTAATCATGAAGCATTTAGGCAACCAGTTATACAGATGCATGTGGTGCTTGTCGTGCCCAAGGACACATTTAGTAAAATACACATAAAGCGAAAGGCGGCACACATCCATAACCTACTGCGACCCTATAATCATTTATGAAAACCCTGTAGAAGGCACTTTTGTGCAGTGCTTTTGTACATACACACAACTTGATTATTCCTAACTGACCAACAGCCATCAGCTAAAATATTCTTTTCTTACAGTCGGTGGATTTAATACAGAGAAAACAATTTTATTGTATCTATTTAGAATTTGTTATGCAGTATTTTTAAAAGTAAGGAAAACATGACTATGCTTGTAGGATCTCATTCACATTTTGTAAATGATGATTCATTCAACAAAGAGCATTTCATCACATATTTGTTGAGCTCTTTCTGTAACATATAACAAAATCTTTAAAATTCAGTGATGGTATACATCTGTTAAAACATTATAATACGACATATCACATCTCTCATTATCTATGAAAATTAGTTAGATCTGAGTGTGTATTTTACAGTCCTTGTGTGTTTTGCAGAGTTGGCCGTTCCGGCATTGAATATATCACTGAACACGATAATTAGAACTGTTGTCCTAACAAATTAAAAATTTTGTTTATTTACACAGTGTTTCATGATTCATCTCTTCCTGTCGGTAAAGAGAACCCATATACAAACTCTTCCAAAAATGTGAAAACAGTTAAACATGCAAATATTACAAACAATTTATCGCAACTCCTTGAAATATGGAGAATATGAGAATTAATATTAATATGCGTAATCTAGTTTTTTGAAATCTTTTTGTTGATATGTTACTGTTTTACTCTGTAGATCTTATTCATATTGTCGAAGTAAACAGAAGAGTGGGTAAAATATGTATCTACTGATTTTGAAGTAAATAAATTAAAACTTCAACAAAAATTATGGTTTCGTCAACAAAATACAGATCAGAAAATATTATTTGGTCAAATATTTTATTCACATTGATGGATAGAATAGAATCGAAATGCTAACGAAAAGTGAAATTCCTATATTTTGTTCTTATTCTTGGCGTAAACAGCCACTTAAACGAAATAGATTACTAAAATTAATAAAACAATATACTCCTTTATAAAAGCTAGTTGTCTATGTTTGGAACGTAACACTGACAGCTACTTGTGTAACTGTTTATAAGAACAAGACTGTAAGAATTAATCTAAAGGACGCTGAGATGTTGACCTATAAAAATTACGTGCAATGTGTAACATTAGCATGAATAACATTTTTATGCATAAAATATTAAATTAAACACAACTTTACAAGGTTATTTTCAAGAATATGTTACATTTAATTTGAAATCATAATCATTTTACTAAAGGCAGAAATAATCCGAGATCACTAAAGATATAATTTTTAAAGCGCAAGCATGAAATTTCACTTCCATAAGGATCCTAATGGGTGTTCAATTCAAGAAGTCATTAGCAAAAATCAAGGCCAACTTGATGACTTTTTCACCTTAGCACCCGATATTTTGTTAACAATAATCTTTTTAGACGTTTCGACATAATTTTTACAGAATTATACCTACCCGAAATTTTATGTATTTGTAGGTAAAATTTGAGAAGTAAATCTTAAAATTTATATCTGGGCATAATCTGCCATTATTCCACTATTATGTATCCATATTTTTAACCAGACGCATACCGTTTATCATAAGAAAAATAAAATTTTCTTATTCTTTTCCCCTAATAAATTAATGACGTCATCACAATTTTTTTTAAGAATATTTCACTTAAAACTTGTTGCCTACTTTGATTTTAACGTATAGGGGTTTTCAGGAAAAAATTCGCCGAATCAAGTTATTAACGACTTAAACTTTTGATAAACTAACTAGAACACTAAAGCGCTAAAACTAACATCAACTAACACTGTTTTAGTGCTTACAGAACACTAATATTCATTTCCTCCAAGAAACTAAATGACAACATCTTAAAGACTTATTAAATATGTAGACGTTTATTAGAAACATTCTTTCGAGGTTTTAGTGTGTTTTTTGTTGTGTTAATAATGCTTTAGATTTTATGATTATCCAAAAATAATGAACAGATCAACCGATCATTTTTTTTGTTTTTGGTCATGACGACGTTTGCCTTACCTACACTACAATTAAAATGATTATGCTTACAAAAAAATTAATAAATATGTTTGTCATGAAAAAGACTAACAATACGTACATACAGAACTAATTGTGCTTCAAGTCAAGGACAGGGGCTGAATTATTTAAATAAGTTTAGACCAGTTTTTTAACGGATGTAGGTACATATGATTATATTTTTCACATATTTATTCCGAAACAACTGCAATATAAAAACTAATGCACGAAAAACTTCTAAAATAAATTCGTAATACGTAAGTGGAAGTTATGGAATACTGTCCATGTAGTGCAAAAGCTTCCTATCATCTACGTTATTCTTTAAAGTCATTATGCTTTATATTATTTATTTACTCTAAACTAACATATAAACAAAAATACACGTTCAAACATTTTAATAGCTCAGTTCGTGCAATATGAAAAACGTACCACCGCAGTCACATTGAGCGGAATGCCGGCAAAGACGAAGCAAACGTGATTCCTTGGGTCGTTACAACATAATAAAAAAGCATGTGCCTCGATCTTGTGACACTTATTGCGGACCATCTCAGGGACCACTCCGGACGTAATTGGACGCGCTATGACAAGCCTTAATTGAAACAGGGAACTTCCAATATGACACTAATAACGAATTAAGGAGACTTTCTGCCGTCTCAACTTACAGTCAATGTGAATTGGGGCGAAGTGGTTGAAGGATTTTTTGTACATATATACAAAAATTTATAAATAATGTTTTTTCTCAGTATCAGTGCACATTTAACTTTACAGTCTACATAAACTTTAGTTTTAAAGTTACTAATACAAGCGTTAAAAATTCATGAGGTTAGATAAACCAACAAGGCAAGAAGTAAAATCTCAGAAGTTATTAAAAGTAATAAGTTGTTTATGTACAATAACCTATTTAGTACGGTTCTAAATTGTCAAGCGTACAGTAGGGGTTAACTTTATTGAAAACGGATATAGACATCAAGCTTGTAGTAAGATCACAAAGTTAATTAAAAATATATGGGCGAAGCCAAGATAGTTCCATTGAGATAAACAGTTAACTATAAAATACTGGATGGAAAAAAATATGTTTCTTTTAATTTTTAATAAAAACTTATCTATTTGGTGCTCCAAATGCGTAATCAATTTTTTACTCATCTTTAAAACATTTGGAATATGGTGATTTACAAGTTTCAGTAAGTTAAAATGACCACGCTTGGGTGAAAAAGTAGGTATTAGCCAATCTCCAACTTCAACATTAGATTATTTTATAAATAACTATTTTATGGGCGTTTAGTATATGTACTTACATCATTTAATTTTCGTGTTAGCTAATTGTCATCATTGGTGTTCTGACTAGACATTGTGGGCTGTTTTAGTTACTTATTCTCGAATTCTTTAATTTATATTTTAAGAGCAAAAGTTCTTTCGTTGAGCTTTGTGTTATTATTCGTGATTATACAAACTAAGCTTGAATTTTTTTAAACGCAATACAGATCAGTAATGTTTTCAATTTTTGGGTAATTACTAATTACTAACATTGAAATCAGGTTCATTTTAGAGACAGTGTTGCAATAGTTACTCTATTGTATTGATCGATACTATAATGTTTCAGACTCAACAGGCAAAACGCAGTCTTAAACATTCTATAATTTTTCTCGAAATTTAATGTAGTAATCGCATGCTTAGCTATGTACATGCATGTAGCGATGTGCACTCACCCTGCTGATCGATATTTTAATTTTAGATCAAATCAAACCCACTTCCTGATGTACAAGACTCTTACCTTGTCAGTAACACCGCAATATCATGATGGTTAGGGTTGGAAATATCTTTCGGATTGATTTTCTGCTGCCACTTACAAAAACTCGCCAGCGTGTCTTCAGCATTAGGGTTTATGACGAGGTCAATTTCCTCCTCTTCTTTGTCAAGATACAGAATCCTCACGACTACCACGTCCATCATGTTTCCACTGGTGTGATCGTGATAAAAATCAGCTACCTGGCGAATTATGAAAGAAAGATAAGATTTAAAACTCAAACCTCTTTTCTTGATTACAATCTATGGGCTTGCTCACATATCTAGTTTAAGTTAGACAATTTATTTCTAAAATATACATGTAATATTTCTGCGAGCACTTAATTATTTCCACCAATATAATGGCTATTAATAATATTTTATCTAGATTGAAGGCGTTTGCACGGGAAAATATTTAAATAAGTAGGCAATAAATCCTATCTAGGTAATCAGATCCTGGTTTTATATTCTACTTCGCGTACTAATTTTCCAAGCGATCTGAATAAACAACAACTATGATCGCCACACGCGAATTGTTATTTTCGTAGTAACAATAAGTAGATTAAAATCAAATTTCCTACATCTGAGCTCATATTTTACGTGCACATGCCACCAAATTTGAACAATTTTTCTTTCGCATATATTTACTCTAAAGTAAACAAAGATAATATATAACAAATGAAGTGCGCTCGAAAATAAGTCGAGAAATTATTCATTTGTTTACAACATAAGAGTGTCACAAACCTAAATATTTTTTAAATAAAATCAATTAACCCACTCTGGAAAATGCAATGTTTCCATGAATAATCTATCAAGAAAACTAAAACAATGTATTTTACATATTTTCAACTTTCTTATGGTGCCTTGATAATTAAAAAAATAATAATAAAATTCCATGTTAGCAAAAATTATTTCTTCTTTCTCATGGACTCTGTTATATTTTACATATTGACAACAGCCACTGTGCTTACTACAAATTATATCGTGTTATTATTTGCAGATAATAATAGTAATTTCTTGTTTTATATTATTGTTTGACAACAAACCAATTTCCACACTTTTCAGCTTGTTGTCAATAAAATTTGCTCTTGTAAAAACTATAAAAAGTTTGTATTAACTGTAGAGATTGAAAGTAAAACACAAATAGGCAGTGTATTAACTATAACTTTCCCAGCGTAAGTAGCTCCTAGAATATGGAGAAGTATGTATCCCATTTCAGTCTACCTGGCTTCTATTGATATTGTTTGGACACATTATCCGAAACTAGATTTAAAAAAAAAAACAAAATTTTACAACAATATTTTACCATTTAACTTGGAAACTGCAGATAAAACAACTTATTTTACTTATTGATCAAAAACAGGTTACTACATTTTTCTGAAATTATGGAAAAAACTGCAATTGTTAAAACTGCTTTGAAACAGTGCCTAGCATAATTCTTTATTTTTAATTTAATGATCTACATACCATTGTTTTATTTTAACTTGAAAACTAAACAATTAATTTTTGTAGTAGTGATGCACTGTAATGCCTTACTTTCTCAACAAGTAAAAATCTGCGAAACCGAATGCTTTGAAATCTTGCAGATGTTTTAAAGTTATCATAAGCGCAGTAATTTTTTAGTATATTTGTTTATCTCCCCCAAAAAAATGACGAGGTCACCATCAGATTTAGCCGAAAGAAAAAGATGAGTCTATACTAACTTGTGATTTATCATTGTATTAATATTTTTTAGAATCGCTAATACAGAGTAACTCAAAAAATGTATGAATGAGTCAATTTATTTTATTGATTAAATCAGAAATGACTCATTCTATTTTCTCCGAAATTTTGAAATGCAATACTGTTATTATTAGTATTACATTGTGCGTCTCCACAAACTGATATGGTGTCCTTGCGAAAATGTTGAAGACGTCATCACAAATTTTTTAAAGCAAAAACTCATTTGAAACTGTGCCTAGCTTGCTTCTTGACATTTACTTTCACATTACACACAGTGGCCACCAAAGTAAAGTAGGACACCTCTTGAAAGGATTTTGTTAATAAATTTAGTTGTGTAAACCGGACTCTATTGAATAGGTATGCATTAACAATGACATTTAAACGTCAACACAAATTTGAAAGTAATAACGCTAGGGAAAGAAGTGTATCGTACTTTATTTTGGTCGCCACTGAACATACCTTTATATAAACTTATAGGGGTTCTTATAAAAATAAAATGTGCAAACCAATTTTATATTTTTTTGAAAAAACTGGGTATGTTTTATTGAACTTCAGGAGCGAGGGAAGTTCTATCGAAAGAAAAGTTTTTATACAGTTTGTTATGAAAGTAGCCACGATTAAAAATATAATGAAGGCAACTAATAGAAGTAGTAATTTGAAATTATTTTGGCTGTAACTTCCTATTTAGGAAAAATAAAGTACTCTGAAACGGACCAGTTATAAATTTTGTTTTAAATATGCTGAAACTTAAGAATCAAGAGACATCGTAAAACAATACTCCTTAATTATTGTCATGACTGACAGTGAATTTTATGTTAGTGGCGTAGTGTCATAGATTTAGCTGCACAATGCCTATTACTTTTATGAACCAAGAATGTGCACCTAGTTTATGGTGAGGTGCGACAAAAGTGTAGAACGTTACACAGGAACGTATTAAATGTGCAAGATTGTGTGAATTAGGCACGGTGCAACAAAATAAATATGATTTAAGACAAAATCTTTACCGAAATGACGTTCAAACAAATCTTGAAGTTAATTGACGACAACCCCCATTTACTTTTAAGTCAAACGAACACATCTTATAAAACTGTAGTCTTGTTATATTTATTTAAGTTAAATTATATTTTGGGAGAAAATAAGTGAGAAAAATTCATTATTATACGAAGATAAAGCTCTGCATAATCGTACACCAATTTTACTTTTACTTTTAGAGTATACGCTACAGAAACATTTCAGTAAGGCAACTTTGATGGAAGTCTAATTCCAAGTCCTCTTAACGTTTCGCAACTTGTAGTCCGCAAACGTCAGTTTTCATGCTTCCGTCCGTTTATCGTTTGTAGTCTGTCTCCTGTCGTCAGTCTGTTGGTTATTTTCTACTAGGACATGTACTAAGATTATCGCTTATGTAGTGACAGTACTAATCAAAATTTATTTCCTCATCGACACCAGAAATTTAATTACATAATCTAAAAATTGTACGATGTAAATCTTATATTGTAACATGCTATTTAATCTTTAATTAAGTACATATGTCTAAGTTTACGCATACCGAGTGTTGTAAAAAATTGGTCTAAAGAGTTTAGACAGTACTTCCCTCGCTGTCGGAAACCTGACGACTGCATGCCTATTATGTTTTTTTCGCAGTACATTTCAAAGCATTCGGTTTTGCAGTTCCTGAGTAAACCAATAAAATAAATTTACGCATTCATTTTTTTTTTTGAGTCACCCGGTATATGCAAATTCAAAAAATATAAATGGAATGATAGACTCATCATATTTTGTATATTCTAGATAGGATTTATTCCGCAAACTTTGGAGCTGACGTCATCAGTTTTTTGGAGAAGATAACCAAATATATTTTGACTAAAAATTTATTATGCTCTTTATAACCTTAAAACATCTGGAACATTTCAAAACATTCGGGTTAGCAGATTCAAAATTAAATTGCAAAATGTTGTTTTATAATTTTGATTTTTTTTTCCAAAAATCTGGACGTTTCGGGTAAAAACACAATTCGGAATCGTAAACTACATGTGTAGGACTATGTTATTTTATACAATTTAAAACTCATTTACTATGTACAATTTTGAAGTCACGTCATCGAATTAGTGGTAGGGATGATTAGATAAATTTTGGTTAGCGTTTTACCATCTACATGATATTCCTAATATAAGTACAAAATTTCACAACAATCGGTCCAGTACTTTCGGAGATTATCTGTCTAATAAAAATCCGGGACGGCAGACAGACGGACAGACGGACAGACGGACAGACGGACAGACAGATAGACGGACAGACAGACGGAAATGGGAGACCTATTTCTTCGTTTTCTAGGGGTCATGAAAAATCGAGAAAACGTAAAAGTAGAGAGTCGGCCGACGGACTCGATTACAATACTTCCTTTGCTTACGCTCGGGAAGTAAAAATAAAATCTTTTTACATTTTGTCTGAGAATCTACGAGACAAACTTTTTAGAAATTTTGGTAGCACAGTAACGTTGATGTACTCATTGTAGACCTTCGAACAGACTTTATTTGTGTTACCATCTACAAAAAATACTTTAAAAACACTTTACTTTAAAAACCGGCAATTATCATTTCAGGAATTCTGGAAATTTTCGGTCTTATAAAATCGCTAACAAACATACGTACAATACACAACAGATAGACAAACATTTTTCTTTTCTACAAGCTGTGAAACGTTGAGAAAATATGAACTTCGACATTCGTCAAAGATGACTGTAAATTATACATATCATAATGCTTCCTTAGCTTACACTCGGAATAAAAAAATAATGTATGTTTATATTTTCAAAGGGTGTGCCACGGAAGTATTGCAATAGTATACTTTGATGTTTCCTTGACGTTTCATTACCCCTAGAGTATGAAATGGTAGGTTTCTTGTTGATATTTTTCGTCTGTCGTCGATTTTTACTAGACAAATAATGTACGAAACTGCCGCACTGACTGTTGTAGAACTTAATGTGTATTTTAGGAATATCATATAGGTGGTTAAACGGTAACCAAAATTTGTCTGACATTAATATCGTTTGATACCATCACCACAAAATTTTGCATATAAATGCTATTTAAATTTTAAAATATAACTTACTTCTGTACTTGGTATTTTATGAATCCGCGTAATTTTTTTTTCGTAAAAGAAATTAAAATTCTATAACGTTTTATAACAATACATGTAAGAGTTAAATATAATCGAATAGCTCAGATGGTGAGAGCGTCATTTTTGGTTACCTGTGTGGATTTCAGTGTTATAAAATTGTTTGAACTCTATGATTCCTTGAAGCAAAGTGAAATAAGCTTATGCAGCAAGTTATGTTATATTGGCAATATAATTCAATAATAAAGTAATCAGTTAGGTTTCTTTTATAAACATTAGGGTGATTCAAAAAAAAAAAATGATTTTTTTTTTCGTGCAAAGAGGTTCAAAAGTTTCTTTTCAACGTAAAAAAATACCAGTTAAAATTTGAGCTCTTAATATTAATATTAAGACCGTCCGCATCGCGTTTTTCTATTTCCCATAAGAATAACATGGGAAAATTTTTGTTTGCACCTTCTGATTTTTATTGCTAGCCCGTCGTGTGTCGTGAAAAAAATTCAATCACATATTTTTATAGAGAATTGAACGCTCTACAAAAAGTGTCTCCTATGATTGTGCGAGAAACCTGATAGTTGAAGAGTTATTTTAGGCTAAAGTTAAATTTATCCAAATTTTGACGTTTTTGATGCATTACAATAAATTTGATGGTCTTATTGGAATAAATCACCACAAAAATTGATACACATTTTAAATTTAGTTTTTTAAACAGTAATTGTTTATAATTTTATGCTATAATAAGGCCAGTAAAACTCTTTCCGAACATTTTCAGCATCAGTGGTTTAAAAAATCATAGTCAGGTTTCTCGCAAAATCATAGGAGACACTTTTTGTAGAGCGTTCAATTCTCTATAAAAGTATGTGATTGAATTTTTTTCACGACACACGACGGGCTAGCAATAAAAATCAGAAGGTGCAAACAAAAATTTTCCCATGTTATTCTTATGGGAAATAGAAAAACGCGATGCGGACGGTCTTAATATTAATATTAAGAGCTCAACTTTTAACTGGTATTTTTTTACGTTGAAAAGAAACTTTTGAACCTCTTTGACACGAAAAAAAAAAATTATTTTTTTTTTTGAATCACCCTAATAAACATACACTACTAGGCATGTGATAAATTCATCACGTCGTTATGTAACTGATCTGTATCTATTATTTTTTTATTCTTTCGCTTCAGTTTTTATAAAAAACTGTAATTACGACTCCCTCCAACAATAACTCGCTTTTCTATTGTAGAATGCCGGAAGGTCCTTAAATTTAGTATTTCATAATAATCTACTTAAATCTCTTCATTCCATTATGACAGTTTAAAACGACAGTCCAAAGAATGAGATTAGTTCAACGCTTAGTCAGCTTTCTTAAATTGGTTTCTTAATACCCGGCCTCCGTAAAATCTTTGCTTTCCTCTACTTTCAATAAACATGCTTTTCTTTTACTTGGAGAACAATTATTAAGCTGTCGCTATAAAAGGTGTTGAAATAAATAATTTCTCGCGATAATTGTTCAGTGGTTTAATGCTACCCTGTCTGATCAATACATCAAATTCTTATCCTGCCAGGTAACAAGCGCTAAAGAATTGCTTCATTACAGAGCTTTCAGAATATTGATTAGTGGGGTTCAAAACATATTTCAAAACAAGTCAGCTGCTGTTTCCAAGAATTTACGTTTGATATAATAGTGCGTGATTCTTTGATGTTAATTACAAGTCGTCAAAAAGGTGAATCTTTATCATGAAATAAACAACAAAATTAACACATCTGTTACCAATTTTAATATGCACAATATATTTTTTTCAACATTATAATCAGACATACACATTTCGACTGACACGAAGATTTCCACTTGGGAATACCCATTAACAACATCTTCCACGACTTTTTGATTCGCTAATTAATTGCCTCATTTTAAATACATACATGAGGCACAATTTTTCTTGCAGACACCTTAATTGCATCAGATAGAATAATTAAACCGCCAGACATCGATTAGTTGCAATAACTCCATCAAGCAAATAACAAAAAAAGCAAACCTAATTGCACACGATGAAGGACAGGATTTTTACCAATAATTAATTCAAGTCTCATTTTACTCTCTTTAGCTACGCGGCGGTCTGCTATTTCGAATACTTTAATGCGATAACGATCCATAAAATTATGATTGAAACGACGTAATGTCTTGGGGCAGTAATTGCGAAAATAACTTAATCACAAAGCAAAATTCAATAGTGCAACCTGCCTATTTCATTATGAGTAAACTCGTTTAAATGCAATAAACAAATATGTGTATCAACGTAGAAATCGATTTTGCATGTAGCGAATCAATTTCAATCATAAAGCTGTTGGAAAAATAAACAACATGCTTTCAAAGGATTCTATAGAAAAAAATTGTTTGATCAAAACCGAGATAAGAACTCTAATGACCATTAAACAAAAATGTTTGTTAAAATTCGATTTGATCCAGGCTTTTGAGTAGAATGTGTAAAATAAAATATGAATGATAAATATTCAATTAATTATACCACTACATCAGATTTATAAAAGGTGGAACGCAAATATTTAATTAATGAACAACATACTGTGAAATAATCTTTAGTCACGTGTACACTCATATGTTTTCCGTGCATACCACTTATTTGAAAAGCCAATCTCCGGTTGAATAATGTTCGTTAATTAGTGAGGTCTAACTAATTAATACCCGTTTTTGATATTCCTAGTAAGACTAGGTAAAAGCAATATAGCGACTTTTTTAGGATTCGGTCTCTAATCATTTTCGTGCAATTGGAATTCCGGAAATTACACAGGTGTTATTGCTTCTCACACCGCAGATAATGCATGCATCAATTGTTTAAAAATATGGTTCTCTCACATAGTCTACTTTTGTTAACATTGTGAGAAAAATAATAAGTAAACAAAAAATAAATACCTTCAACATTACATCATGCAGTCTGATGTAGATTTAACAATTTATTTATAATGCAACAAATGCAAGAAAATAGTGCTGCACGTAAATACTCGTATATTACAAATATAAGTACACTAACTTTAATTTGTAAACACAAATTAAATAATCAAATTACTTAAAAACGGAGAAATATACATCAAAAATAAAAAATATTTCAAATACAGTGGACGCCGCTTAATGTGATCACTTTGGGACTCAGACAAATTGATCACACTAACCGACTGATAACAATAAGCGAAAACCACCATCAGAGACAGGAAAACTTGAAACAAATCAAAATCATGAACAAGAGAGTGTTCATTATGCTGGTAAATGAAGGTACATAAACATTAGAATTTATTTTTAATTTTGGTTATCATTCTGAGAAAGAAACTCTTGATTTCCTTTGGTTATTTTAGAAAAAACGGGCTGAAAATTTTTTTTCTCTGATAAGCTGAGATCTCGTCGTTTTGACGTGCTCATTTTTACATAAGTACTACTCAAATTTAAAACAGGAAAAATTCGTTCATTCAAAAGACGAAAACGCGCTGATTACTAAAGTCTGTCACTGATTGTGGCTCTATAAAGTGAGTAGTATAAGCGAATGTATTTTTTGAGAGCAATAAAAGTTCATTAAAAACAATAGTACATTCAATCGTCTCGTTTCTTCAAAAAAGCTTGTATAAGAATTGGGAGATTGATCACAATAAGCGAAATATTGATCACAATAAACGGAAAAACTGTAATGCATTGGTATTGCGTGGGACCGTTCCAAGCCATTTTGATCACACTAAGCGGTTGATAACATTAACCGTGATCATATTAAGCGGCGTCTACTGTAATTACAAAAATTCTAAATTTTAAAAATCATAATATTGTCAAAAAAAAGAAAAAAGGAAACTCCAAATTCAAAATTAAAGTTACATGTTCACATATGTATCCAGTTAAAACTACTTAGCTTAGCTTATCTTGGTAAATTTTTATTACATAATTTTAATCCTCTACAAGTAATAATTTTAAACTCATTTAGACCCGGTTTACAGAAGCTCAATTATACATATGTTCGATTGCGATTAATTTATTACACGGCACTAAAGTACCACATGACTACTCTACGCCAATCAGACGTACTAAACCCTTCGTTAAATCTGTGATTGGCTATATCGCAGTTGTGTAAACTGGCCTTAAATCTTTTAATCTTGGTATATATAGGTACATAACAGTAAACTATTTTTCGCAGCTATCTAGGTAATACGTAATAAGTTTTTCTCAGTGCTCTAACAAAAATCATGCTAGAAAGTTGGCGTTGGATTTTTATCTCCCAATTGTGAATAACAGACGATGAGAAAGACAGCTTGCTCGTGCAGCGCCAGCTCGAGGATATATTTTATTGATCGCGTCTTACTTTTGTTGAATTATAAACAGAAGACCAATATTTCAAATTATTAACCAATACATTTTCAGTCTTTACTGTTTTTCACTTTAATTACTAATTAGTAGTCGGCGCGAATTGTCAAAAATCTAATAAATGTTTGAAGCAAAATATTCACAATCTTCTAGACCTTATTTATAATGGTTATAAATTTGACACTATAACGAACAATCACTGACTACAGAAAACATCGTCTACAATCGTTCTACGAGACACTGCACAAAAATACCTAAAAATACATTTTGCTGTAAAAATATTATTAATATTATTTATGTAACCCGATGTGTTAAGTGACAGACTGATTATTCAACTTCTGCCTCTTGTGAGAATCTGTTGCATAGGGATAATAATCCACTACAAATACACTAATCATAATACTCTACATTGTTTGTATAGACTTAAATAATCACATACTTTCATTTTTAGTACAAAAATTTAAGACTGAATGCGCTATAATATCTAGGTAAAGGTATCATTTTCATTTCTAAAAGCTAAGTTTTTTTTAATCATGAAGTTAAAATTTCAGTCAGAATTAAATAAAAAAAAGAAATTAATAAATATGTTCTACCATTGTAACTGACAACAATAATGCCTTTACCATACAATAGTCATATATATCAGACTAAATCGAATCATGATTAATAAAGATTTCCTTCGTTACGTGGCATAATTGGTCCGTTATGTCCGTTATCAGATCGTTTAACAGCAATAATTCTAGATCGTTATCCGGAAATATAATACCTGAAGAACCTACCATATTCATAATTGTCAGTACATAAGTTTCTTGATCGATGTTCTTGTGGAACTCGAGGAATTTCTTGTCGCACACAACCATCGTCTCTAAGTATCTATGAAGGCTCTCCGATCCTCTCTTTTCTACATAGCCACCTTGTCGGTATTTTTCTAAAAACCTCTTCTTCCACGCCTCCTCCCAATTGGTGGAAGTTCCACATCTGTTCGTCTGAATTTCATCTTCTCGCGGATATCTTTCGTATATAACGTGAAGGTGTTGACCGTTTCCGTTCGGAACGTGTTCTTGTACGGGCTCGATGAAATATCGTCTTCCGTCAACCGTAATGTAACCTGCCTAGAAAATAGTGATTAATACTTCCAGCTAGAAAAAGGCGTTCTTTCAACTACGAGGAATCAGTTCTTGTTAGCCCGGAACCGCTCGAAAAACGGTAGGGATAAGAGCGAGCAGCATATAAATTTTAAGTTGTCGATTCTTTGTTTTTCTGCTTCGTTGTCATCGTTATTTATCACACGAAAGAATCTAAAACCAATGTATTTCCTCGACAACAATTAAGTTTCACTTAACAGATTGTTATTGGGCAGTTACTCAGTTTTTTTTTTCTAATGTTCTAGGGTAAAATCGGAACTGAAGACATTTCAGAGAAGATTTTCGTACAAAACTAACCTTCTTAACAATTATTTTGTTAGCATTAGTCTGTATTCTCGCTTTATTTATCATTTTTAGTTATTGTCAATTAACGCTTTAATCGACGTCCATTTAAATTTCAGTGAAATAATAAAGATTTTCCGACATACTTGTAGATTTTATATTTGATAAGTAAACTATCTTTCAAAACACCAGAGATGCCGCTTGCATTTTTTATTACATATTAAAATAGGTATTTATCAAAAAAATCGATCTATAATTGAAAAAACTAAAAATGTATTGTTCATGTTTTTACAGTGCGTCCTTGTCTATAGTATGTCAGTCCATAAATAATATAATTTATACTTAGAGAAAATTTGCTGCTGTTACGCTTTACCTTCCTTTTACTTAGAAGCAACACAGAGAAAAATAGTTTCACAAATCTGTAACTATTTACTTTAAAACAAAACTTATACGTGTGTGGGAGGCATAGATTCACGTTTTTTCCGTAAATACGGAACTTTGAGTATAAAAATACAAATTTCATATCCCTAACTATCTCGTATCTGTAGTTTACTAAACTTTTGTATGAGTAATTTTTGAAACTGCAATACTTAAAGCCGAGGAACTGGTACAGAAAATGTTGGATGAAGACGTTATAGAGGAATCAAATAGTCCATGGTCTTCGCCGGTAGCGCTAGTCACCAAAAAAGATAGGTCGACGAAATTCTACGTAGACTACAGGAAACTAAACGATTTAACCAAGAATGGACTGCAGCTTAGCTTAGAAAAGATCAAGAGGACTTGGATATCAAGCCGTTGCTGAAATGAAAAGAATATGGGGTAGAACTGTGGGTTGCTCGGAAATATCAGACGCGTCACTTTCATTCAAAGCGCTGTGGGCGCAGTGGGGATCCCTGCGTATCGAGAACGGATTGCTTAAGCGAGCTTAAGAAACATACCACCATGCAGTTGGTGGTTACGACCACCAGAAGTATTTCGAGAGATGCACAATGGGGGTTCTGCTGCTCATTTTGGAATGAATAAGACGCTTTCTAAAATTAGAAAAAGACGTCGACAGCTGCTGCAAGAAATGTGCGACCTGTGCGGCGCAACAACATATTTTTGCTTTATTTTTATTTTTGGGTTACGAATCTACCTTGTTTTTGTTTATTTTTATTATTTTTATTATTATATTTATTTGTTGGTTATTCTGTCTTCTTCTTTAGACAGATTATACGTACACCCATTAGCCCAGCGATGGTGCTGTGCACTAGCATTGCCGATGGGAGGTTCCAATGTTCAATGCCGGTGGGACGCAGCTTTTTACTTTCCGAGCCTAAGCGAAGGAAGTATTGTGACCGAGTCGGTGCAGAGGCTGTGGGAGTGTTATTTACGCCACTGGTTTTTACTTTTTATTGCAAAATCAATTTTTTTTAATTTTTCAAAAAACCTAAAATCGTCCAATTAAATTCATTCAATTCAGTGTTAAGTTTTGTAAACATTAAAGTACTTTCTGGACCAAATGAATAAATTGTCACTTTCTTGTCGCATTTGAAGTTTGAAATCAGTGGCGTCTATAAGCGGAAGAAAGAAAAATGCAATTTAATAAAAAAAAAGAAAATAAATCTACAATAAATGTTCAAAATGACCATCGTATTCTTCAATATAGACATGTAAACGCCGGCGCCGTAATAAAGATGCTTTTATTGTTTGGATATAATAAAGATTTTATATAACCCCAGAAATAAAAATCTAGTGAATCAGGGTGGCCAATTCATCGGCCCTCCTATAATAATCCATTGTTGAATATGTTCATTATTTAAATAATTAATCAGATTATGGTGGAAATGTGATGGGACACCGTCTTGTATGTATCGTAAATCATTTCTGATGGTCAAAGGCAAAACGTGTAAAAGTGTTTAACATCCATCCGAAGAGAAAAATTTAGTTCATCAATAAAAAGGATATCTTCAATAAAATGTTCACCTTCCTCATGTCTATGCAAAAGCCATCTACTGAAGTTAATTATGCGCTCATAATCCTCTGGTCGTAAAGCTTAGGCGCGAGTGTAATGATATGGATGTAAGTTTTCGTGGTGTAGTAGGTCTATTCAGTTTACGTTGAGGTAGCAGTCCACGACTAATTGCAGGAATGCTTAAATTTGGATCTTCGTTTACCATGTCCAATACCAATTCATTTCTTTTTACAGTATTCGCATCTGAATTCCATCCAGTACCCAAACAATTAGGTTCAAAACGTCCAAAATGACACAATATTCTGTAAATTTTCGCGAAAAAACTCGTAGCCAGTATTCATCTACCCAAAAATAATTCCCTGTACCCCCGAGCCGCAGCCCGACTATTTTTACCAACCTAGCCTTAAATTAAATGCATATCAGCATTTTCGATTAATAAAAAAGGCTGGTATTTTTTGTTTCATGGTATTAGAAAGAATTTTGGATGTGCGAACTAACTACGCTAATTGTATGTATAAAATAATAATAATACCTTAAATCTTAGTTTGACGTTAGTCAAAAATATTTTCGAACCAGACGAGGTTAAAAATCATGCCTTCCAGCTTTTAAACGGTTAAAGAAGAATCCAAAAATACTTTTAAATAATTAATTCTGGTGCTTGTCTTTAGCATAACTTTGACTATGGCGGTAACATTACCTAACAACCTGCATAAGGAACAAGTCAGAAATTCCGTCATCCATTAATTTGTTTACTGTAAAAAAGTTGAATATACATATAAGACAATGTAATAACTAACAGTAATTATTTGATGATAATATGCATGAATAAATGATCGGTAATCAAGCGAGACTAGTGGAGATGAGAGGTGATTAAAACATGATCACAAATCAATCTAGAATCGCGAACATGCATCATTTCAATTTGTCAACAATCTCATCAATGCTCATTATAGTTTGCCTGAATGCCGGGAGTTTTATTTTATAGAAGGAAGTTTGGTGCTTAAAGCCTTTCCATATTGCAGCGATAACAATTTAAGAAAAATAATAATCTAGAAAGACGAGAAAAATTGTCCACAACCCTACAAGACAGCAAGTGAACAACTAAATAACATAGGGGGAGATTCTCGAAACTCGGGCCTTGCAAGGATCTGCAAATTCAAAACCATAGCAACATGTATTGTTGTTGCATTGTATTTGCAGTTTCGATAGCGATTTGCAACTTATCGGAGTTTCCAGAATCTCCCCCTTACTATTTTAGTAAAATACCCGAATATTACAAACATAACTGTATGCCCACGTATACAGATTTAAATAATCCTTCTAGAAGCATAGATGGAATACTGAAGAAAAAAAAATGTGTCTACTGAAGAATTTAACAGTTATTACTCTGAGTAAAATGTAAAAATTAAAAAATCAAATATATTCGATGACTACCTACCTGCTAAGCGAACTGACTTAATAAACATTTCCTTACAAACAAAATTACAATTATTGCTACTTCACGTTACAGTAATCAATCATTTTTTATGTTTTGACGCTTAAATAGTCATAACAACATTGCAGTTGCAAAGCCTATTACGAAGTGCGTGGTGTCCCTGAAAATAAAAATCATATTTCTACCTTCTCCTAATAATGTACTCTGAACTAGTTATTGCACATCATGACGACAATGAACTAGTGGCACATCTTACACGTGGCACTAATACATTTATTAATTTATTCTTATCAAAATGTTGACATACAAAAAATTATTAAAATTTTTTTATCGCAAAATAACTCGTTTCATGAAGGTAGCTTAATGCAAATAATTTTGTAAATTCTTTTTAAATTTGCTAAGGTTTAAATTTTTGTACAAAATTGTCATACAGTAATGCTTCCGCATTTTAACAAAAATGTATTTATAATCAGTAATTATAATATTAATTGTAATCATAATAATAATTGGGTACTACCTATTACCTTATTAGTTGTTATAACATAATTTTTAACATTTAAGCGTTTATTGCAACATTTAAACTAATGTAACGTCACGTTTGTAATTAGCACATAATTAAATTTTACTAAGAAACAAATGATAAATCAAAACATACCAAACCATCGCATGTTGATAAGGCCACTTTGGATCCTTCCTCTCCTTTTATTTCTCCCGTATAATGACACATTTTCTCCTGATTCAACTTTGCCAATTTTCGGTCTTGCACCCGAGATCTAGGTCTCCGCTTTTCAAAAACGGCATCCGGGGACATTAAACGATGGTTAGGCCAAAGCTGAGCATGATACTTGCGCCCTTTAAAAAGTAAAGCATAGTGGACCATCTCAGGATCATCCAGGGACCTCTTCATTCTCTCCTTATAGAAATTTTGCTTGTAGAAACTAGGAATTTCGAAGGATGAAAATGCGCCATGACTGAACACTTTAAAAGGGACAGATAGTCGAAAATTCCCAATGTCCCTAGTATATCGACCTTAAAAACAAAAAACTCACGCATAAATGATTAAAAATTTAGATAAATACGCAATTAAACAAAATATTGTAATGGCTTGATTACTTATACATTCATTTGGGCGGCGGCATGTTTTCAAGACAGGAGAACGGCTAATTTATTTATCGCGTAGTGATTAGAGCAATAATAAGTGGTAATTTCCGGGAATGTTGGTGGAAACTTGCTTTTCATTGGCTGCACGCTTGGCAGACATAAGTTTATACACACTCGCTTAGCAAATCAAAGTGAAAAGTTGTTTGAACGACAATGATTGTCACCTATACAAGTTTGTACTGCGCCGCAAGATAAATTCTCATTAAATGCATTTAAAAGATGCCTACCATGTCGATAATCATGGACGCCGCACCAAAGATATGCAAATATAATTTGTATACATTAAATAAAGACATGAAGAACTAAATTTGAAAGGCGGAGCAACCATTTTTCCTTGCATCCTAAACTACGTATTCGAAAATCAAAAATTTCTTAGTCAACACTTCGGTCTACTAATTTTTTTGTATTTTCATTGACAGGCTTTTCCAAATTACAGTTAAAATATTTTTATATTATGTATAAGATTTTTTTATAGCAAGCGTTGGTCAATTACGTAAAAACTTGTACATGTCTTTTTTGGGTTGGTTAAGAAATTTATGACTCAAAAATTACATTTAGAAAATTTATCAATAAAATGGATTTTCTGTAAGACTTTATGGTCTTACTATAACTATTTTATGGGATTACATGTACAGGCGTGACACATATATAAGTAGATCGGTGTGGACTTCCATGAAATATTTAGAATAAGAAACAAACAGTGATGCAAATTTTAGAATTAGATAATCGAAGATCATTTAGAATTTGGTAGACAGAAATCACAGTATGCGACTACTGCTATTACCGCTCCGCTTTTATGCAACAAGAAAGTTTTATTTGTTGTGATGATTTATTAAAACAAAAGTAGGACTAGGAACGTCATTAAGACTGTCTCAACTGCACCTTCTTAAAATAAATGCTGAAGATCATTAACTGGTTAATTATTTTTCACGAATATTAAAATATATGTAGATAATATTCCTTCAAGAGTTCGTAAGCACAAGTACCTACTGTGTTAACTTCGAATGACAATTAAGATTATATTTTGATATACATAATCAAAATATATAATGGGTGCAAAAATTAAAGCAATAGATAAATTATCTGGCACATAGATTATTTGTTATCTGTCGGCTACTTCTTCTTCCCAAACGCGTTTCTACCATTTAACCTTCGGATAACTGGTAACCGAGAGACATATATAATTATCTATGTATTCATACATTGGCCCTCAATGACACTAAACTACCTACTTTTATTGTCAGAACTGCCTCAAAGTCATAAATCATAAAACTCATTTATTAAAAACGACAAAAATATAGTTTTTCTTCAAACGTCAGAAAAACGGACCTTTGGATACCACAATACACATAGTAAAAGACGCATTTCAATGCCATGTCTATAAAAATATTTTTTCTGACGGCGTCCGAAAAAGTAACTTTTTCTGCTGCCTTTGTTTCTGCTATCAATAATCGAGACTATCACGCGTACCTGGTAAATGCTGACAGTCATGTTAATTAGACGCATGAAGAAATGTATTTGAATCGTTTATTAAGGTAAATATAGAGCCTATTATACTTTTTAATCCATTTATTACAACTATTAAAAAGTGAAGTTACGCTGTCAAATTATTTTCCAAGGTTGGCAACGCCTTGAATTGAAATTGCAACGGGTTTCCTTGGATTACATGAATCTAGAATCATTATTTTCCGATAGATGTGTGGGTATGATAAATCCTTATTCCTTTACGTATATTTTTATTTAAATTTTGTAAAGGTAAAAGCACATACGCCGTATGGTAGAATTGATTTCAAACAGTGTTCCTGATCGTTGGGTTGTGCGGTGGTAATGGCAGTGAGGTTATGTAAAAAGAAATGTGTTGCATTCGTTTGATGAAAAAATAGCATGTTTTATTCGGAAAAAAATTACTTTTCGTGGCTCATCTCTAATTGCCGGCCTTGCGCGTGCGGCCATAGATTAATATAAATGCGACATGGAGGCTGATTTTGCAAAACCACCCTTATTGACATTGGAGTCCTCAACCGCCAAAGGCAAGCGCCAAATTTAAATAGTCGATGCCAATAAAAACCTTGCTTCATTATAATTGTAATTCGTGTGACCCGAATGAAAGTGAAGGAAACAGTAAACAGCTTGTAATACTCTGGTAAATCTAGTGTCAATTTGTCGAAAATAAAACGCGTCGTTAAAAGTATTATGACATTTCTTCTAGTTACTTTTATTCAGATTTTTTTCAGATTCGCCATGAAAAGTCTCATTTTTGCTCCTAATAAAACAATACACTATTTCTCTGAATTTTAACATTTGAAAATTAAGTTAATAATACAATGAATAATTCTAATGTCACTATCATTTTAAATTTATGACATTTCAAGCTTTCTTTTAGCAACTCACCAATATTACAAACACTTATTTCGCGATATATCGAGTATATTGAATACAGTATCAAACGTTTGCGCGAAACATATCACACACATTTTGTGAGCGTGTGAATATACCTTATGTTTTAAATTTGCAAAGAAAGCCAATCGAAGCTTTCGAGAAAACCTGCTTGTAGCAGAAAAATGTATCATGCAGTTTTTATACATATTACACATATTTAGCGAGAACGTCTTAGAGGTGTATCAACCATAATGAACCATTTAGAAATAATTATACTGCAAGAGTAGAAACAAATTAACCTCTTACTAGCACCGTCTGATTTTAAGCACGAATAAATTAAATTTTAGGTAAAATTTTAGGGGTAGCCTTTCAATTTTAAAAAACGGTCCGTTAAGCGGCTGAGAAAATTATGCAAATTGGTGACAATTTGATGGTATGTTTGTAAAAAATATTAAAAACGTGGGCACTTACCATCAAGAGTAGGTATGCAAATAACTACAGCAGTCTTACGATGCAAACTGAGTAAGGAAATAATCACTAAAATTATAAAATAAAGATGTAAAAACATTCCCGCATATTATCGTTTTGACAGAACGTGATAAAAGTCAGTCGTTTGCGTCTTGACATTTTCCATCTAGATGGTTTTTTATAATTTAATTAAGAACAGATTGTTATCGCGTCTCACAATCAGATTACATTATACATTTTGGTTTATGGGGGACGCTCAGAATCTTAATTAATTTATAGTGCAGCTTAAACGAAAATGTCAACACCGGTTTTGCCCAACCGCAAGTTTAGTAAATTAATTTTTCGTTATTTTTGGGAACACATTAATTATTATAATTGGATGAGAATTTTAATAAATTTGTATTTTTTTCGCATTCATCTCGACCCAGCGAACCGTAAAAGTCAAAGCACAAACATAATGGAAAGAAACTATTAATTAGAGACCACCACAAAAACTAAAAATAAAAAGTAATTTTTAACAATTAATTAAAAAGATGTTACACTTTTACGATCCATAAATCGTGGATATTCTTGCTCATCTGAGCATCCATTTAATTTGAAATTAATTTGAAAATATTTACACAAAGTGCGTTTTACAATCTGGTAATTACCAAAATTTCTTTTCAATCCTATTCAAATAAAATTAAAAAAAATTCCCTTGATTTTCGAGCGTAAACAGATTTTCCACCATAATTTTAAACTTCGTCGACTGTGGTTAATACCCCGAAAACGCTACAGGTTCATCATAAAAAAGATATCAAAGATGGTTTCAACAAATAAAAATGGATTTGAATAGAGTGAGATTTCTGAAAGAGCGCAAAACGTAACGAAGCGACGTTATATATTGATGAGTGAAATCTCCAAAATTGATTCCGCCTCAGTGAACTCTGTTTGAAATTAAAATAGCTTCATCTAAAGAAAAAATTGTTGCCTAACTTCATCAATCATCGAATCGTAAATGCTTAAACTTTTTGTCTTCGGATTTACAAGATTGGAGATTATCGCGCTGCTGGTGGAATTCAATAATGCACGTTAGAGAGACCTTCCTTCCAACAAATTGCCGTCAGATTAACAACATAAAATGAGGTTTAAAGAATTTCAAGCAATCAACATTTATGTACCACCATGGCTATTATTAAACATTGAATAATACTTAATTGTAAGGAATAATTGCGCAAATAAATACATGAATTTATTGATCTATTGAATAAATTATGTGCATGCGTTATCCCTGGGTATTACGACAGACCATTATTTTGAGAATTATTGTTCGAAAATATTCACATAAAATGGTGGGTGCATTCCTAACACAAATAAACTATTGGGTGAAATATTTTGATTCTGTTTTACAAATTATCCAGCCCTCCTTTACTCGATGGTCGCTCCTGAACAGTCTAAAAAACTCAAATTAAGTTAATAAGTTAATGATTTTTTATTAACTAATTTAACGAAACGACCCATTTACTACTTAGGTACTTAAGCGTTGAGTCGCTTTACAAAGTGGCTAAAATTTACTTAGCTTTTTTTAGTTGATGTAAATCAATATGTAGTACAAATAGTCGTAAGTCTACCCATAAATTAAAACGTGTTACAATTCAAAGTAACAAGTAGACCTACTACAAAATTTCTAGTGAATAAGGAGTGGGGAACTGGAAGCATGGATAAATTTAACACAACTATTCCTATACAAACCTATCGAATGGTATTAGTATATGTACTTATTAGGTACAAACTGAGACGGAAAGTATATTATTCCTGTCGAGAGAACTATAGTGTACCCAGAGGCGCAGCCTCGGGGTGAACTAGTTCTCGAGGCACAGGAATGGTACTTTTACCGAAGTTTGTATACTATTTTCACAGTCATATAATAATACAAGCAAAAATACAATAATAAAAACCTACCTCCATAATAATACATGTAGTTTATTTTGGAAAAATATTGTTACACCGCCCCGGTACGACACCAATGGGTTCTAGCATATACGGCGACGATGACTCATTGTCCGTGACGGCGGCCAGGGAAGAGCCTGGAAGCGGATGTCGCGACGGGTGTTCGAGAATAAGCCTAGAAGCGGTGACGGAGACCTTGAACAAGGACCGCCTGGCTGTTTAAATGGGAACCACCGTCGGAAGCAGTTAGTGTAGTCCAGAGAACGAGAGCTGATTTCAGTTAACAAGTCCAGTCCAACGAGTGTCGAGAGAACTCAGTGAATGTTGCGCCAGAATTATTTTGTACATAATCACTATGCAGTTAGTCGTATAAATACGAGTTATTGAGAAATAAAATTGTTGAGTTTTACACACGCCGATTTTAATACCCGTTCAACGTAACAATATTAACCCTTAGTAGGCGCTGGACGTTTGACATTTTATTAAATTAGTTCATAAAAATCATTCCAAAATTGCAACCAAATTTGCATTTTCTCAGTTTTTTTTTTTACAAAAATTTAACACATTTGTGAAATAGAGTCTACTCCTCCAAGGAACTAATACTCAGCAACGTTTTATGTTTTTTTTTTGTATTTATGTTAGTTATGAAAACTATCACACTTATGGATTCCTAGATACAACCCTACTCGCTTCTACATTTCGGGTACTTACTAGTATTTCTTCAGAGTAAGAGCTACAAACGATGTTTTATAGTACATCCTAATATTTGTATTTAGAGATTTTTAAATACAAGCACAAGCTTTGAAACTTGTGATTAGAAAAAAACTAAACTAAAGGGTTTAATCAGTTGTTCTTCCTTCCGCAATGAGACCATTATCTCGTGCGCGTCAAATATTTGACGGATTCCATACTTTTACCTTACTCAGTACATTTCTATTATTTTCTAATTCAAATAAAAGCAATTACTAAATGTTATAATGTATATCCGAACCAATAAATTACTGAGGTTTCAAAAGGGTTCTAAGTTGTCTGAAATAAGATTAATAACTTACAAATAAAGTTGTATAAAATCATTTGCTGATCAAGTGAGTTTCACTCATAAAAAAATTTAACGATAATACAGTTCATTAAAAAAAAATAAATTTTGATTTGACTATTGTTACAATAACTCTTACATATTAAAATAATATAAAAGTAAATAATTAAACCACAAGCAGAGCAACATATTAAGCTGCATATTCAAAGTGACGTCATTTCATAGTGACAAGTCATAGGCATGTATAGTTTTGGAAATTTCATTCTACACTATAAAATTTTCTTGGTAATAACGAGACGGGCAGTAGTACAATAGCAAGACATATTTACAACTTAAAGTTGTCGCGTGTCGGTAATCCCCAGATGTTGGAAAACCGAATCATCCAGGTCCAGACAGGGACCATCGTTACTCACGAATGAAAATGACCATTATTTTATGAGATACAACTATCTGCTATATGTTAGTGAGATGTGATTAAACACTTTGCATACCTGCTATATGTTCTCAAAAAAATTCGGGTCAACTGATGTGGGCCATAAATATTTCTTGGCATTATACTACTGTCCGTCTCGTCATCGTCAATAAAATTTTATAGAGTAGAACGAAATTTCCAAAACTATAATAAACCAATAGGCGCATTTGAGAATATTACAAAGCAGTGACACCTCAATAGACACTCCTACGCTATAGTCATAGGCTATAGCAGAAAAAACTAGGGCTAAATTTGACTAAAATATACAATATTGTTTGTGCTCGAATTACCTACAGACATATACTAAAAAAACATCAACATCATTAATTACTAAACCGAAATGCTTGATAAGGAATGCTGATATCATTCTTAGAAACCTTTTTAAGCATCTAGATTTATTGGTTTCCACGCTAATCCGTCCGCCTTGTTACTCAACTATGTATTTGTAAGGGCAAACATACAACTTTTGATTCGTATGGTGCAACACACCTTATACTTAATTTACTGACTCAGCTACGAAAAACGGTAATATTCAAGAATGGTTCATATACAAAGAGTTTAACACCAGGAAGATATGGTTAAAGAGGTATTAGTTAAATCGTCCAATAAAAAAACCTTTATCTTACTGAAATGGCCAAAAGATAGGTAGATATATCGAACGGTTGGCACCTTATCATTACGAATTAAACCCAATCAATATAGGTGTAAAATAAAAGATAAGGCGGCAAGAAAGACTGGTAAAAATGTATTCACCATGTTATTAAGGTGAAACAAAATATTTATGTCGCAAACTGATATTATGATGGAATGAGCTTAAGGTAATAGTACTTTATAAAGTTTAAAAAAATACACTTTTATTAAAGTTTTTTACAATTTATAAAACTCACCCACCACTTTCTGTGAAACTAAATTCTGCATGAGGATCTGATTCTTCCATATTTAGAATCAGAAGAAAAAATAGATAAAACGTTTTTGACTTTGTCAATAAAAAAAATGCTGGAATTATTTTTTGACCCTCTTGTATATATACTTTTTTATAAACTTGTATTTAAAACTTTTTCAGATCAAATCTCGAAAAGGGAAATACATAAAGAACTTTTACGTGATTTTCCTAATCTCTAGATCAAGTGGGATGTTTTACCAAGATGTCAAAAGATCTGCAAAATATAAAACTTCATTTTATTTAATTTATCTTGTAACTTAGGTATAGATATGCGTAAGATTAAAAATTCCGATAAATATTATTTAACAGATAACTTACGGATGACTATTTTTGTTTATCTCAAAAAACTTATGTTTTATTGTCCGTTAAAGTTCAAGTAACTTATATTCTCCTTCATTTTTCCTTTATAATGTATATTCCGAAAAACGCTTCTGTTCTTACGTTTCACTCTAAACTAGATTCTAATTAATTGAACACGTCATGTTAGTGAACTAATTCGTTAAACGTCTGAAACATAAAGAATTGTTAAAGAAACTTCACAACTTGTCAGGAATTTTTAAGGCAATTCCCGAGTGAATCATGCTGAAAATCTTGCTTGGGTCGAAGTTCATCAATGGAAAAGTTATTAGAGGCGTAAGACAGAATCACTCGATTTTTTACGGAGAAGTTTTATGTTGGTTTAACAAAGAACTAATTTCGAACAGACAGTATGGAGTACTGGCGATGAGTAATGTTGCGCCATCAATTTGTGCGTTTCCATTTAAGATTTTCGACGAAAGAGAAAGACGTAAATAAATTTATGTTAATTTAAAATTGTTAGTCAGCGGCGCATGTTTTTAATATTTAATTTAATTTTATTAGAATCGTAAAATAAACGAAAATACGCTATTATGAGGACAGTTATACAAAAATACCATAAAAACATAACATTTATAATTTATTTTTATTACTTCCCGAGCATAAGCTAGGGAAGTATTGTAATAGAGACCGCTCGGCAAATGGATACTTTCACGTTCTCTCGACGTTCCATAACCCTAAGACTATTAAAAATACATCTCCCATTTCTGTCTATCTGTCATTTGCCGGCCGTCTCTCTGTTGTGTGTGATGTGTTGGCGATTTTATTAGACAGATAATCTCTGAAAGTAGGGGACTGATTGTTATGAAATTTTATGTGTATTCTAGAAATATCGTCTAGATGGTAAACGCTAACCAAAATTTGATTAAATTTGAAAATTTTGATCATTCCCACCAACAATTTGATGACATCCCTCAAAATTTTGTAGATTAAACATTTCTTTTAATTTTATAAATTAATATATCCTACGCTTGTAACTTACAAATCCGGCTAGATCAGACTTCTCGAATTTCGAACATGAGATCTTATCTGAATTTCGAATCACTGATGGGCATAGTCCAAATATTAATCAATATTGTAGAAGAATTTTGTACGTAATTTTTTTTCACTTTTTCTTCGAAATTATACAGATTAAGAACTTTAATCGCTGTAGCAAATAAATTTAACGCCCATAAATACTATTGAATTTGTTCGTTTTACAACTATGATGGTACGGCAACATAAATTCATCCTAATTATACAATTTATTGTAACTATGGAAGTAGTGCCGTAAATAAAATCCCACCAGCCCATGCACCGCGGGGGCACAAAGTGCAAGAGAGCGCAGTCCGCATAGATACGGACAATATTAATTATATTTAAAGCAGATAACCAACACTGAGTAGGTAATAAAATTAACTAATTTTGAGAAAATTTTCTTGTACTGCTCTTGCCGAACTTGATCCAAACGCTTGTCGCTATGCCATTGTGCTCCAAAAAGTTAAGTAATATTATTTTAATAACAAATGATCAACAAATTTTGATTGACATGATTTAATTTTGACAACAGTAAATAAGTTGGGGTGACAGTTGTACTAATTTCAAGAAAAATTTGTTCACACCTCCTGAAACAGTACTTGTTAATCACGCTGTATATTATCAGTACATCATATATAACTTCAATTTTTTATTCTTAAACATCGACATAATTCGACTATTAAGCAAATATAGATGTTGTAGAAGTAGCTATTTTTATGATAATAAATTATTTTATTATTATTAAACATGATCCCCTAGATTTCTTTCCAATACATTAGCTCTTTATATTAGTTCTCCATCTATCATTCCCTACGTGCGCCTCATTTTATCTGATAACTTTTGGATCGCAGTGTATTATTTGTTTACTTCCTGAGCGCAAGCTAATGAAGCACTGCAATCAACTCCATTGGACGGCTGGCTACTTTTATGTTTTCTCGGCATTTCATGGCCTCTAGAATACGAAAAAATAGGTCTTTCGTTTCTGTATTGTATGTCTGCGGTTTGTCCAGGTTTTTATTAGAGAGATAATCTCCGATTGTTGTCAAATTTTATACGTGTATTAGAAATTTCGTGTACAGGTAAAACGATAGCCAAAAATTTGGCTAATCATTCCCATACTAACAAACGGAAAGTTTGAGTGGTAGAAGTCAAGACCGTTTCTAGAAAATAATGGTTCATTAGTATTCTAAGCTAATAGATAACGGATTGTAGGTGTGTTATTAAATGTAATTACCATCTAATAACTAAAATGTCCAAATGTAATTTTAAAAATTTGACCAACACTCCGACAGTTTGTCACTGTAGTCAGTGCAAAAAGTAGTGACTAAGCCTTGATTTTTATTCATTATCAACTGATTTGCTCAAAACTAATTTACTCCCGAATCAGCAAACAGAATACTGTGTGAAAACTCTAATTGCATAAGGTAAATAATATACAAGGTGATTTCAAAATACATATATGCAAAAAAATGGGGAAAAGCTCACAATAAGATTATGTCACTGTGTAAAATTCATGGTCCTAAGTGGTAGCAGTGCCTAGAAAAAATTATTTGAAATCAAATATAAATTGTTATACATGCCGCTGGTAGTGTTTCTTGACCTACTTCTTTCAGTCAATGGCACGGAACGAAAAGTGACTGATAAGAAACGTGAAAAAGGCCAGTCATCATCGAGCGGTCAGGGAAGTTGGTTTATGATGAATTTTTCCAATTCAGAATGTGTCGATATGGCAATTGGTGTACGCGAACATTTGCATCAGTGGTACAACATCTCCGAGATCATGATACCTTCAACCTCAAACTCACGATCGTGGCCGTGATAGGACAGAAAGAATACTGCAAGCTGAAGCACAAATTTTGGAACGCGACAAAGAAGAGCTCGATATCAGCACTCGCCGACTTGCAGCTGAAGTTGGAGTTTCACAGTTTGTAGTATCGTACATTAAAAGAACAAGGCCACATCCATACCATGTTCAAAAAGTGCAAGGTTTGGCGCCCGCTGATTGTCCACGTTGTGTAATTTACTGCAAATAGTTGTTACTGCAGTGTCGTGAACGCCATAACTTTTTAAAGTGCATTTTGTCTACGGATGAAGCAGGATTCACTCGCAATGCTGTTTTCAACAGCCACAACACTCACATTTGGTCCGATGAAAATGCACATGCTCGTTAACAAGTACGATTTAGACGGTTTTCGATAAATGTGTATTGGTTGGATGAAACAGTTAGTTTGTGGAAATCAACAGTGTGCAAGACCTTCAACAACAAGTGAAAGTGGCAACCGCTACAGTTTGTGGAACTCCCAATGGTTTTTATCAACAAACATCTTGCGACGCTTTGAAGCCTGTTTAGCTATATGCATATACGCTAAATGTAGCCTATTAACGAACGAAAATAATTAACAAAATTAAAGTAATAGTTATTTACATTACCAGTGGGGTAGAAGCACCACTACTACACAACGAATGTGAGTGGTAACCACAAGAGTAGTGTAATATGCCCACGAGTGATGTACACTTTATCTGCGACTGCTTAGATAAGACACAAACCTAATAAAAATAAATATTTTACAAACATTTCAAATTTGACATCACAGTGCACTTTTATCGTTTCAAAAATGCAATTAGATTTGTATATTTATGTCAGTCAAGGTTTTTGTTGATTGAAATCATTGTTCTTAACATGGAATATACACTCCACAACGTTGAAGGGTTCACAATCTTGGACTTTTCAACAAAGTAAGCCAACATTACTTTCTAATCAATGGATTTTACTTTTTGTTTATGGGTCCAGTCGTTGAAGTGGTGGTATATTGTGTCGTGTGCGAATCGAGATTTTTGGGGGATTAAATGCAAATATATAATATTAAATAGAAGAAGAATGTTGTCTTCATCAGAATCACACATTTTTGTTCACCACAGAGTGAAACAGGCACCAACTTTAGTAATTATAACTAAACTGCACGATGGTTTTTGTTGTTTATCATATAAATTAATGTCAGTAACCAACGAAAGTATTGTCAGCCACCTAACTTTTGATTGAAAATTATACGCACGACGAAAATTATATTCTTCAAAATTGCAAAAAATCTTGTGTATAACACGTTGGAAAATTCCGCTTTTTTCGCACAGTGTCTCTCACGAGCGTAGCGAGTTTATTTTACGGATTGATATATTTAATATTGTTTGTAATTTACTTAAATAAAATGTTCCATCTCTATATTTATAAATTTTTTCTTTAAGATTAAAATGAGTTATGTAATGAGTGATATTCATGACACCACTAGTGAAATAATATTGAAGATTACATAACTCAAATAGCTGTCATAATAAGTGATTCTGATTATCATGTAGGTCACAGATAAATCACATTTACGTGTTGCTTCACTCAATAAAAAGATTTAGAAAAAATCTCTCAGTTCTGTTTTAAGTAGCTTTAAGCTATTTTCATTCTACAGAAGTTTACTATAACTGCGTTTGCCCACAATTTTTTCTTGCCTGTTAAGTTAAAATAATCGCGTGAAGTAAGTTTTTTTTTTTTGGAACCAAAATATTTTTCAAAAATAATTATACATATGTATTTGTAACAATATTTGTAAAATTTAATTGTCTTTTCTACTGAAGAAATGTCAACAGTTCCCGTACGATATTTCTCCCTCGCACCAAAAGTTTTTGAGGTCCTGTTTGTAATGGATTAACTGCCTTTTTTGGAAATAACTAGATCGGTGCACTAAAATTGTGTATTTATTGTATGTACACACCACTTTTACAGAATCGTTAAATGGGTTTTGATTTAAAACTGAAACTTCGACTTCATGTTGTGTTATAGTTGTTCTTGGGATAAAAATGTATTTAATTACATAAAATCAGCGAATTACTTTTTCAGAACACAGTTTTTATTAAGAACATTATTTTAACTTTTGATAAAATTACTTCTAAGCTACAGTCGCTACTAAACAATATGACAATTACTCAGCAAAACGTATTCTCGTAAAATAAAGAATAAATATTGCCAAGGGTGGATTGCCTTGACTATATAGTTTTTGCTTCCCGAGAGTAAACTAAGAGAGGTTTGGCCTCTCCTCTCTTTTGAGAAGACAAAAACAATCAAATTTAATTTCCTTTTAACGCAGATGCTTCCCATCGAAACGCAGCAACAGTGAATTCTTTCGAAGTATAACGACAATATGCATGTAATGAAACATTGAGAAAACATGTTTTCCGGTTGGTTATTTGTTTCAAATATATTACATTTTGTCCCCACTTGTGTGGAGTGCACGCCGTTGCAATTTGTTTAATTGCTTATACAGGGGATTGATAATATAACTTAAAAAATATATAGTAGGGAGTATAGTAATCGAGTCGACGTTTCATGACCCCTAGAGAACGAAAAAAGTGGTCTGTATTAAGTTTGTCTGTCTGTCATCTGTGTTGATTTTTATTAGACAAATAATCTCCGAAACTGCTAGACCCATTGTCGATAAATGTTGCATATAGGAATATCATGTAAATGGTAAAACGCTAACCAAAATTTGGATAATTATCACCAATCAACAATTTGATGACGTCATCTCAAAGGATTCTAAATTAAAGTGATTTAAATATTATGCAATAATGTAGTCGTATACCTACGAATGTGATTTGATTTTTTTCCCTAAACGAACAAATTTTCTCAAAAGAATTAACACAATATAATACCGTTTTACCAATAACACAGAATGTAAACCCATGTGGAATAGTGGCTTACATATCGGGGACCTGCGGATCGATGCTAAACTAGGCCGTTTCTTTTTTCTCTCTTTCACTGCGATTACTATTACCTCTGTTGATGATCATCATCACAATTTTTTGTAAAAAAAAGTCACTTGAAACACACGCATATCATGCTCCTTTTTCGACCCGTTAATGAAATTTAAATAACTCATTTGAAACAAATGCGTAGCACGCTTCTTCACATTAACTTTAAAACATTGCACATCTTTATTTGAAAAATCTTTAAAAAAATCTTTAAAAAATTTATAATTCTTCAAAAAATATGGATATGATTTATTGTATTCCAAGGGCGAGGGAAGTTGTGTCGACATAACCTTCGACCAATTTTTTTTGAGTGGCAAGTAGATCTCTTTGTGCTAACTTAAACGTTGTTTTCACAAATACATTTGACTGCGAACACGAAGGGTGTTTCAAAAGTAAAATAAAAATTTCTACAATGGTTTTGCTAAAACGTGTAGATATTACATTTTTCATTTTTCTCATAAAATGTAATCGGGTAATCCCGAATGTAACACAGAATATCTTTGCGTTAAATGGGATTTCTTCAAATGTATGTACGATAAGTACGATGATTAAATCAGTCAGAGCTTGATTCGGTTTTGTCGAGTCGGTCATCGTCAGAATGTGAAGGTGAAGAAAGCTAGACCGATTTATCTATAAACTGCACAACCGATTCAAACTACTTAAAACTTTTTTCAATCCGTAAACTTCCCATATGAAGATACATATTTTAATTTTAGTACCTTTAGCTGAACGGAGTTCCCAGTATAATTTTAATTTGTCGAAATACTTACTCTCTTAGAATAATTATATTTTACCATAATACCTTTTTTAAAATTTTATTTAGAAAAATATTTTTTGTCTCAAAACAGTGCCCCCATGTTTTTCTCATTATCTGCAATTCACAGAAGGGAATGTGAATCACAAGCAAAATTCTAGCTCCAGCCAGAGGACGATTTTTATTAATCGCACGCTATTTTTCAATAAATCTTTGTTTGGAAGATAACAGTAATCACAGTTCTGTTTTATTTCAATACTGCAGATCCATAATTTAGACTAAAATAGGGTAAATACATCTATATCAATTTCGATTAATATTTTCTACTCTCTAGGTCAGCATTTTAGTTGTTAGGACTATATAATTTTTTTATGTACGAGTAGTCTCTTTTAAGTAAACTGTAAAATTTAATGTATAAACTCATTTTAGGCAAACAATACTCGTCAAACTAAAAATAAGTAACACAACTTGTTATGTTGAAGATTTTAAGTCAGATTTCCTTAAAATATATTTATAAGTATTTTAAAATGGTGTGTTCAAGTTATTTTTAATGGCATTAAAAAAACGCATACAATTTTATCCACATACATATTAACTTAAACAACGGTTTATCATTCGTTTTTGTTTTAAGAGTTTTATAAACCGAACATATTAATTTAGAGATATTGTAACCTCTGCTCACACTTAAATCTCTTAGTTACACGATCGTCTCAAAAATTTTGACACGACCTGTTACATAATGCCGGGCCCTGCCCCATTGTTCAAAGTGTCGACTGTTTATGCAAATCCCTTCGAATTTGATACAATTCTAATCCAATATCCATCTTGCTTATCTCCCGTGCAGACACGGTCGCCTGGTGGTTACAAGGTCAACTTAGATTTACCATTATGGATCGAATCCGGCAACCTTTGCCCTAGTACGAATATATCTTTCTCGGCGGTTTGACAACCGGCCTGTCAGGTTCATTGTTGTTTCTCCTGCATCTGAGATGGATTTATATGTATATTTAGAGAGTGGAATCTCAGTGATGCAGATATATGCCCATGAAAATGAGGAATTTGCATTTGCTCCGGAGCAGCACCAATCAATAATGAGATCAGCACTGGAAAATTTCGAAAATTTGGAGAAACAAGATTATTTCCCCTCTGCGTGGAATATCTGTGTATCTTTAATACCATTAAAAGTGAAGTTGCGAATTTAAGTTACATTAACTGACGTTCAACTAAAATTAAAGTGGTGAAGTATCAGATAAATTCGCCAACCCTTCTCGAGCTCATTCGTATTATTGTTGTTATGAAGTAAGCACAAGCTCGCTTAATTAGATTAAACCGCTTAAAATATGTTTAATTTTACAACGAAACATTGGAAAACTTCGGAACTAATGTTTCTGCAATCATATTCATAATCTGTTTGTGACAATGAATTTTCTAATTTAGACGACAACTCCGAATGTGTCAAAGGTAATTTATATTCTCTGGAAAAGAATCGATCCGTGTAAATTACTAGTGTCTCTATTTTAATTTTATTTATGTTTCCGAACGAACTATTTGAATTGCTAATGTTTTAATCGTTTCTCTGATCTTGTTATTTTTATGAGGATTTTTTGCAAACAATTAGCGGAATGCCCTCTAGAATAAATGACATCACTGTTCTATTGTGTCATTTGCATGTTATCAGATGCCATATTTTATATGCGTCTAAATAATAAAGCTGCATATTTAAAATTCATTAAAACCATATTGAAAAAAATATCCACTCAATGTTCGTTTATTTTTACAAACAATATATTGGACGATATTATTCCCTACAAACAACCAGCAAATTTTATAAATTAGTTAGTTTGTGAACAATTGACTCCGTATTTATGAAGTTTTAAGCCAGTGGATACAAATATTTATTAATGTATAATGTAATATTCGAAATGTTGGGAAACTATTATACATATAATAACGTCTGCATCAAAATAATACATACATTAGCAAATAATTTGGCAAGTATATACATGAATATGAAATAAAAATATTTCAAAGATTCATTCAAATCACAATACGGTATTTTTATAATCTGTTTAACTATATTTTATGGGAAGATAAACCGACATACGCTCTTTGTTGTGGTATCACTTAAATTAAATCTTATCATAGAGATTCTTTATTAAAAGAATCTAACGCTGCACAATTTTCAAATATCGATATTGTTTTACTGCACCTTACTGTAATTTTTGTTCTCTTTCTTTCGACGTGTCGGCTTCTTAAGAATGTGAAAAATTGCAGAAACTATCAGCTTAAGATACAGAAAATACTTAACGAAAAATGAAGAGGATAAAAAGAAGAGTAAGATTCATTAAAAAAATAAGGGTGTTCTATTTGAAAAAGCTGAAATATAACGTTTTATAATTTTTTTTATAAACGCGCTGCATATTAAGATTAAGACTCAAAATCAAAAATGCATTATTTCATTTTACTGACATTCTGTCAATACAATACTGTTGTTGTTGTTGTTGTTATTATTATTACATTGCACTGGGCATATCTAAATTATTGGTATACAGTAGCGGCCAGAAAATGTTGGATGTCAATGCCACTCGACTGTCACAACTTTAAAAATATTCTAACTTTATGTTTTTATTTTTGTCATTTGCAGGCATGCTGACACTAGGTGCGTCGTGACAAATTTTTTAAACTTCAAACGTCAAAGTGACAATAAAGCATAGACTACATCAAAATTTTCCAAGTGACAGAAAAATGGCAGCAAAGATTTTCTGGCCCCGACTGTACATGTCTCTACTAAAACTAAACTTGATGGCATCATTAAAATCTTATTAAAAAACATCATAACAAATATAAGTATTGCAAGCTTTTTCCCTTTAGTTTAACAGTCAAAACCTACCTTTATTTTAACATATATAGATTACAGTTTCGGCTACAAACTTAGGCAGTTCTGTCATTCCAGTGACATAAGCTCTAAAAAAGGCTTTACATACTTATAACCTCAAATTTGTCAAAATTTATTTTTTAAAAGTGTCAATCATTATGACAATAAAGCATAGACTACATCGTGATTTTTTTAAATGACAGAAAATACTGCCCAAGATTTTCTGGCCGAAACTGTACCATTAAAACAACTAAAATACGGAGAATCAAATTTTATAATTTATCTAAGAATTTGGATTTGTTTTATTGTACTTCAGAGCCGAAAAAAGCTCTTTCTTCATTAATTGCCATTAATTTTTTTAATAATTTACGGCCAATGCGCAATCTTCAGACGCCAAATCGTTGATGTAGGCACCTGTAAATACAGAAATCTATATCTATACTTATATAATAAAGCTGAAGCTTTTGTTTATTTGAACACGCATATCTCAGAAACTACTCGTTCAAATTCAAAAAATCTTTTTGTGTTGGATAGTCCATGTATCATATCTACATATAGGCTATATAACATCACGCTACGATCATTAGGAGCGAAGTAGCAATGAAAAATTCGGAAAAACGGGAAAATTATTCCTCCTTTGACAGTTTCCGTTGCTTACGCTGCTTAAACGGTTAAAGTTACGTAAAAATCATGTATGACGAAATTGTTCCCCTCTAAAAGTTCTAAAGAAAAGTCCGCGACAGCATATGTCTATCTTTTAAGGTCGAGTCAGTATAACCTTTTTTATGGTAATGAAATTTGTTCTAAAATAATAATGCATTATGTATAAAATTCTCGCGTCACAGTGTTTGTAACCGAACTTCTTCGAAATGGGTTGACCGATTTGTATGAAATTTTTTATGTATATTCGGTAGGTCTGACAATAAGTTGTAAACTATTTTTTAAACCCCTAAGTGATAAGGGTGGCCCACCCTAAAAAATGTTTGTCTATTTTTTAGACAAAATTTTTTATTTTTATTACATTTTTTAATCGTCTATAAAATAAAAATCAATTGTTGTTCCTGTTAGTCTCGCTAAGACTCAAAAACGACTTGACCGATTTGAAGAATTTTTTTATATTACGGGGATGGTTTATAAATAAAAAAAATAAGGATAACTTAAAAGAACAGTTAAAAAATAAAAAAATTTTAAAAATTTTGTATGGGAATCGCCACTTCGAATTAATTTCAATAGTTGGCGTTTCTGACGGACCTGTCGTCTAACTGACGTGTCATACAAAACTAATTCTTCCGTGCGATTTTGAAAAGTATATTGCATTCCAAATCGTTCTTTGTTTTTTCGTAAAAAAAAAGTCGTTTATTTTAAGAAAAGTCTTGGTTAAAGTGAATTTAATTACACATTGCGAAAGTTTCTTATTCATTTTGATCTGCCATGTTTTTTACCTATATTCACTTTGTTGGTTTCGACAAAACCTCAAACTTTACCGTTATTCGAGGATTTAATTTGAAGTTTTCAATATTTTAAAATTCTCAAGACAAAATTTACAGATCTGATTGACTGTGAAAATAATTCTGTGTCGTTTTATGAAGTTCATTAAAATGCCGAGAAGACGACAAGCTGACATAGGTCCACGAAGTCAATCAAATGTGCGACGAACTACCTCAGGTGCAAACCGCAATGATTTATTTCATAGGTAATTCGGATATGGAAGTTGATCAGCGTTGTGCTCATAATCAACATAATCAAACATTGAAGCGAGACATTGGGTGGTATGAATAAAACTGAGTAGATACTCAAATTCGAAGTACGAAGTACCTACTTCATTATTACTCTTATATACCTGAGCATCTACTCTATGTACTGAGTACCTACTTCGAAACATTGTATCTCCCCGGACACAACTGAACATCTACGCGTTTTGTGAGCATTTAATCTAGAAATGAGCATCGGCGTGGCAAATAACTGAGCTGTCTGTAAAGCAGCTTAGAAAACCAGTAGGATCGTTGTAAGAGTGAATTTTAATTAAACATGGTGACTTTCATGAACGTGGAACGTCGTCAAAACGTGCATTCAGTTTGAAAAACACATTAGGAGCAGGAATATCGAAAACTTTTCATTTTATTTATGCATAAATTGTGCAGTGCGTTTTTTCTAACACTGGCCATAGAGATTCCCATCTCAAGGTGTCTACCCCATGCTAACTTATATTTTGGTGACTCGATTTTTGCCTTGATGGTTGAACACTGTCACTGTTGTCCTTTTTTGTTGTATAGAGATGCTACTTGAGCATCAACTGTTACCTACTGAAGTAGTAATATCATCTAGAAAAACTAGAAATATTTTAATTTGATATTCGAGTAGATACTTCGTATTCGAGTATGAGCATCTACTGAGTTTTATTTATATCAACCATTGTCAAAAAATTGATCGAACGTTGTTTCGACAGAACTTCCTTCGCACAAAAAGTATAATGAAACCTATTCAGCATTTTCGAGTTGAGTCTGTTCTTCCCACAATTTTGTGATGACCTAATCAACATTTACGATCAACACGTATACCACCTTGGATTGGTGCAGTGTAATACTAAAAATAACTGTATTGTATTCCCATAATTATCTGCGAAAATCGAGTGAGCCATTCCATCAATTTTTTGGGGGGAATAAATAAATATTCTTAACAATTTACCATGCTTACAATAACTTTAAAACGTCTGCAAGATTTCAAAGTATTCATTTTTGCAACTCTTGAGTTATTCACTAAAATAAATTGACTGATCCATATATTTTTTTGAGTCACTGTAAAAGCAAATCTAAAAAATATGAATGCAATGATAAATTACGAAAATATACTGTGTTTTCCACATTTTAGATAGGATTTATTCGGCAAAATCTTGAGATGACGTCTTCAAGTTTTTGGGCTTGATAAACAGATATATTTTGATTGAAAACCTACCATGTCAAACAGTAACTTCTAAACGTCTGCAATATTTCAAAATTCAGTTTTGCAATTCTTGATTCAATCAATAAAATAAATTGACTCAGTGATTAATTTTTTTGAGACACCCCCTATAAGCAAAACTAAAAAATATGAATGGAATGATAAATCACAAGTATAGTCTCATCCTATTTTGGACATTTTAGATAGGATTCATTTGGCAAAATTTTGGGCTGACGTCATCAATTTTTTGGAGGGGATAAGTAAATATATTTTGAATAAAAATTTATTATGCTTATCGTATGTTTAAAACATCTGCAAGATTTCAAAGCAGTCGATTTTGCAGATTCAAAATTAAATTGTAGGTGAAACGAAGTTCACGGGGTCAGCTAGTTATATATAAAGTACGCAGAAGCTTCTGTGCTACTAGTCAGACATATTTATCTATGATGATGGGATACATTTAACGTATTCTAAATGTACGTGAGAGCCCTCTTTATATTTCCACACATTTAAGTGGCATAACTTACGAGTAACTTAACGCATTCAGTTTTAGTAAAAAAAAGTATATTTATGTATATTATTTTTAATTAGTTTTAAAGATGTGGATGCAGTTTTTCGTTAAACATGAATCAACGCGTTTTCACAGTACTATGAATACACAACTCCGCTAGAAAAATAGCCCCTGGTTGTGTATAAACTTCACACTCACAGGTAGGTAACCATGCTTTAATCCTGCGTATAATGTCAGTGCAGCATAGATATTTAATCAGTAATAATAAATTTCAATTTCTAATTTTTCAACGTACTAACGTCAGTGAAAAAGGCTTCTAACACTGTTTGAACAAAGATTTTTGGAATATTTTCAATGCGCTGTCCTGTTAATGGATGCCATTATTCTTTGTTTTCACAAAAATAGTTGGCGTTAAATATTGTTAAATTCCTGTTTCCCCATTCCATTATTTCTTCTGATAGACGAAAAATTTGGTTTAGATAAGTAAAATAAACAATACTAGTACAAATAAATACACACAAAACTTATTAAGAAACTACGTGGAAGAGTTTGAATGTAAATTAAAAAGATTATCAATTAAAAATCTGAAAGGCTGTGACAGATAAATAAAACAACGACAAAATAATCATCCTTCTAATATACAAATTTGAAATTTTAGGGACGAATAAATATTACAAAAAATATTAATTACGTAAGTAACCGCTTGCGATGTAGTACGGAAAGGACCATAATCATAAATTTATAAATGGCTCTTCCGTGGAGCTCTTGTGGTGGCAAATATTTAAGATTGGTACATACTACAATAAGGCATGTTCCATCCTGCCATTCTATCTAAACTCAAATTCTCAAATTTGCTTTTTGGTTTCCTTTCTCTTTTGTTGTCAAATTGTAAAACTTAAATGCATAGCTATTATAAACCGAACACAGCAGTAACATATTTTAAAATGTTTCTATAGGAGTGAAAATAAACATCAAATTCATTCGATATTCTATTATAATTATACGACGTGATCGTAATTGGTAATCTTGCAAGTGTATTGGTTCGAGTGGTAGGCCCAAATCCAAGCAAACAACAGAAAATATTGACAATGTAAGAATGGTAATGGCTTCAACATTTACAAGACATTCAGCACAGCAAGGGGAGTTATCTTATGGCACTTGTCCAATCTTCAAAAATGATTTAGACCTATGTTCGTATATAATATAATTAACATATAGGTAACAACTTGTATCCAGGAATTACAAGATGGCGAATTTTCGCTAAGAGCTAAATATCGTCAATACTTTTTGAACATATTTGATAACGAATGGTCAGAAAAAACATTTTTGACGATTCATGGTTTCACATGAGTGTATTTGTTAACCCACAAATATATGGATTTGGAGCACCAAAAAACCACATCTTTAGCGAGGAACACTTCTGTATGCAGAGAAAGTTCGAGCTTGGGCAGAAATTGGTCGATGTATAATAGGGCCACTTTTTTGCGATAGTTTATTTAACTTTATAATGTGTTCAATCACCGTTAAGATAACCTCACAGCTGCCCGATTTCAACAAGACATTTTTCCACCTTTTATAAATCAACTTTATGAAGATAAATTGGCGCTGAGGTATTTTCAACAAGACGTTGTCGCAGCACATACCTCTGAAACCAGAACTGCTTTGTTACTAGAATTTTATGCAAATCGTCTCATGATGTCTGGCCACCAAGATCTCGTGACCTTAACACCGGTAGAATTTTTCTTGACCGTATTTGAAAAACTTAGTTTATACCCCCATTGACAACGTAAGCGAATTCAGGCGAATGATTACTGCAAAAATTAATGAAATCAAAGCAAATCTTTATACGCCACAATTTGTTATTCATGTAGTTAGACTACGAAATCAAATATACTTGGAACGAAATGGGAAACTTTACAACATGTATATAGCATGTGAACAAAACAAATTTTCTCAAACATCACGTGCTTCTTTTGTTGTTCTGAATCGTGTAAAAACGTTTACAAAATAAAACGATCGCACAGAATCGATTTTTCTAACTTGACACCAAGTTCGAATTAATCGATAATACACAGTAGAATCATTTACGATTGATTCTTTAACATCATCGTTAAACATCACGGGATAAAGGAGTGCATATTGAGATTCCACCTTCATATTCGCCAATCTTAATTAAAAGTCAAGAATGACTCGATTACAATCGTTTTTGATCACTCGATACTAACCTGCAATCTGAGGACTTTTTTCGGATTACAACACTTTGTAAAGTCAGCCCAAGCTTTATATGGAAAATCAATGCCTTACGTGTAAGCCTAAACAATCTAAATTATAAAGGAGATGTACACTGTCGTTTATGGTATTAACCCAGAAAATTTTAACTGGTACCTACAAAATTAGTCCTTCCAGCGAAGTCTATAACTAATAAACCGCCCTGTAAACATGAGAACAACCTTTCACACGGGCATAAATTGTATGTTATTACTAAAAATAATAGCAAACAGGAAATTAATAAACGTTTCAATGCTTGGCCGATTAAATACTGTTGATTCAAGCGTGAAAATAAATTGCAAATGTAAGTACAAATCAATGCGTGCATATTATTGGGGTTTGATTTGAGAGCTGTATTTATTTTTCATAGTTTGCAAGGATAATTTCCGACAAATTAAAATTATTATAAAACTGCCGCAGAAAAATACAAGGGCCTGGTTGTATAAAAGCATGTTAAGTTGCATGTCAACTAACACCCTGCCAACTTTAAAATTGGATTATTTGCGACATCATTGTATAAACAATGTGCGGACGCTAGTTAACTGACAAAGCTTTGACAACGGGTTAATATTGGATTACGTTCGAATAGTAGAAATTTTATCATTTATAATTTGATGTAGGTACGAATTCCCGGTTTGTTGACATTTTTTCTAACATAACTTCAGTTTGTGATTTTGTTGTGACTTGTATTGTGTGGTGTGATAGTTTTTGATAGATAACATGTAAGATGAAACAAAACGAACTTCGAATTTTTCTGTTAAGAAAAAAAAAATACATTTTTGGGTATACTTGAAATCTGGTTCAACGATTTTACACGTTTGCAATATTCACAATAGATTGAGCAACTCTTTGAGGATGCTTTTTTGATCCTGTACCTTTTCGTAAAATCCACGTCATCATGAGCTCAAATGGATTCTTACGAATGAAAAAACGTCTTGGATAGCGCATTCTTACTACTTGCAACCTCGTTTCTTCTTACTGTTTTTAGTCAGTGAAAACAAACTAGATAGTGACATCTACCATGATTTGCATGAACAATTATACTAAATACGACCATTAGATGCTACCGAATTAGGTTTACTTTATCTCAAAAACCTAGGTAATCTTATCCTTAAAGCTTTGTGCAAACATGAAATCACAACTTAATTGTTAGCGGATGACCAATTAGCTGACAGAAATTTAACTAAGCTTTGACACGAGGTTAACTTTGACGATAATTTTATACAACGCAAATTCTGAGTTAACATATGTTTGACATACTGTTATTTAACTCGCTGTTAACCAATTGTCAATTGCGTTATACAACACGTGACATTAGCAAACAAATTTAACATTGGTTTAAAAACTTGTTAAAGTTGACAAAGGTTTTCTACATCCGAGCCCTTGTCAGACAGATTGCATGAAGTTTAACTTTTTAACTGTTGTATTTTTTCATATCGGTAGTTTATGAAAACATTTTAACAGTGCTCACAGAATTATGAACAAAAAAAATAATAACTGAACATAATGATAAAATTATATAAATTTAACCTTTATTAATAAATTGTAAGTCTACTAAGAAATGAAGTGAAATCAAACAACAATACGAACAAAAATTGAACAAAAATACGAACAAGAACGAGATTAAAGTAAAAATTTAAAATTGCGTCCATCTGCATCTAGGCATCCAGGTACTTGTTTCATAATGCTTTCTTGAACGTTTTCAAGCATTATTAATGATGTTTCATGTGCAAGTAACGTATGAAGTTTTTTTTTAATTAAACGCGCTGTACTTTCAAACTAAGGACAAAAATGAGACATTTTATTTAAACTTATCGTTGATGTTGACTCATTCTGTTTTGCTCTACATTTTCTTAAAGAAATTTTGGAACATCCTATATATACAATGCGTTTTCTACGAATATATTGGGAATTTACATAGTGTACACTTTAGGTCGTTTTAATGGTTTTTCTACTGCGAATTTCCAAATTCTTCGCTTAGTTTACATAATTGTTTACATGTTGTGATAGTTTTGACGCGCAACAAGTAAAAGTTTTCTAAAAAAAAATTACATCGATTTTTAATGCATTTGTTGAAGCATTAAGTCAAACGAATTACAGAAAATACTTAATGTTAGGGGACTATGTCACCAAAAATATTAAATTTCAGGTAAAATAATTAAAATGAAAATCGTACGACACAAATACAGGCCAATAAGAGAATAGAATTTAGGACTGTTACCACAGCAACCAAAAAATTTCCTGGAAATTTTTGTCGCCTTACTAACCTAACAGAAATTAATAAGTGGAAATTTTTTGACCTAATCACAATTTGGATAAAATTTATTGTTGATTTAAATAAAATACACAACTATTGTAGTGGTTAATAACATTTCTTTATTATATTTTATGTCTGGATCGGTTAGGCATATGGATTTGAATAAAATGACTCAAATTACGGCTGTTTGTGTGATTTTCTTACCGAATACGCCCTCGTGTATTGATTAATATCCTGAAATGCATTCGAAAAATTTCAGGAAATAATCAGTGTACTAGAGATATTATAAGTGAAAATATTTTAATTGGACAATTTTTATCTCTTTGGTTGTAAAAATTATCAAAACTTGTAAAAAGTAGTGTGAACTAAAGGGTGACCAAAAAGAATTTGGAAATTCTCAGTAGCAAAAACCATTAACACGACTTAAAATTTACACAATGGAAATCCTTATAATTCGTAAAAAAATGCAGTGTGTATATGTATTTCACTCTACTCACACTCAAGGAACTCGTACATGAAAGCAAGCAGATGAATGAACTCTATACTGGACAGAGTATACGCTTGAATAAATAATAGACGTCGATTGTAACTTATATACCTTATCGGTCTCAATGCCAAAAGCCTAATAATAAGTGTAATAACCTGTGTTCTCGGTAAAATCACTCGTCTTAGGGTCACTATCACGCTATGGTTGCAACATTCGAAAACAACTTCAAATTAAAAAAAAATACTAAAATTCCCATCAAAACGAACATTTACGTTACAACCAACGGTAGGTACCTAAATTGAAACAAAGGACTTAGAAGCATTTTGTCCGATCCTTATCTGTCTTTCACATTTATTAAAAAGATGAAATTATATTAAAAGCCGTTATGCCGTTAATAAATTGCTGGTCACATCTCTGAATTTAAATCGGCCACTGATTTCGATGTTCATTCAAACATTTCCAGGAAATGACAACCCATAACCTCACAATACTGCAAAATGTAAAGAATATGAACAGCAACCATAGACTAAAATATAAATTAAAACGGTATAAATAGTCTTCGTAAGTGTCTGAACTGTGGTAGTTGCACATGCCGAAGCTCAAATAGACATTCAACGCTTCTAGAAAATTTGACTTTGATCGGTGAGTTCGAGTTCAATTTTCAGCTCTTCCAAGTGCGGAAATACGTAGTCGTTTTTGCTACAATACCAACCAACCTAGTGGGGTCAACTTAGAATTTGTATTTTTTTTTAAATTATAAGCAGTGCGGCAGCTTCGCAGTTCTTATTAAAAAAGACATCAGTGTTTCTAGACGCACAAAACCATCACGTGTAATATCACCACCATCGTGAAACCGAGAATTGACAGGCCTTGCTTTACTTTATTACTAATACAACTTCATTGCAAAGTATGTTTATAAAAATACACATCCAGTGAGTGAATACAGTGGGCAGACAAGCGTGAAATCGAAACAGCTGGTCCACCGGATACGTTTTCATATTGCTATAACACTTGCCATTCTACGGATGGAATAACTTGACCTGGCTGATCTCTTCACACTGCTCCAACTCTTCATCTCCTCCAAGAATTCAGTTTTTTTACAGTTTAATCGCTGCACATCTATCAATCATTCTTGTTGACTCGAACACTTAACATTCTTAAATCAGACAGTTTCAAACAGGAAACACGTCATACGCATCATAAGAAGGACATCTTCCCGGAAAATCGCGTCAATTGATGCGATATTTTAATTAGAATTTTATGGTTTCATCGGCTTTGGCGTCAATCAGACTTGTTAACTGTTAATAAATTTTCAGTAAGTAATGTTGTAGCGGAGTACACTTCAAGAACGAACATTAAAAATAATTTCTTCCTGTTAAGTACAGATTTCATACACGTCCATGTTCATAATTAATGCTACTAGCGACGATAGTGTTCGTTACTTGCGCACTTCAATTGTTTTTCTTCCGAGAAGATTTTAAATGGGAAAAATCATCAATAAAACTTAAAACAGAGTTTCATCACTGCATTAAAGCTTTCATTTATATTTTACGAATAGACTAATTAAAAGGGAAATTATGTCTTGGAAACTTGATGTGTTTTTTTTTGTAAATAAACAACACTTCGTGTTCATTTTTATTTGTGTAGGTGGTTTTATAATGAGCACGAGACATGTTTAAGCTTTTTTCTTAAAAAATACTTTTCCTTTAATTTTGATTTAAAAATTTTGCTTGGAACAACATAACTACACGATCATTTCCACGCTAAAAATCCACATGCACATGCACACTGTTTCAAAATTTGTAAAAAAAAATGCACCAACGGAATAACTGTTTATTGCAGTTTGATCTTTGATGTTTGAGATGGTTAATACACTTTTATGAGTTAAAATGTTACGAAATTACGCCACAACAAAGCTCCTTTTGGGACATTTCAGACATATTTCTTTGAGTGTACAGGGATGGTGATGCGACTTTTGATGTTTAGGTACATAGGAAATCACTTTGTTTTAAGACGCATCGTAAGCGACGACCTGTTAAATTTGATCTTTGTTATGTTTCGTCTCTTTGGCGGTAAAGTTGTAAGGCTACTTTATAGAAAAGTAGTGGTACAATGAATCTGTGACAAAAATGCACAGAAATCATATAATTATAGTACATATGTGTGTTGCAGCCAAAGAACTGATCTTGTAGAAAATTTGCAGGACTGCAATACGATCAATTCTTATTGAAAGAACGTGTAACGTAAGTACAATGTAACTAAGAATTAAAGTCAAAATTTAAACCACGATTTTTTTTATTCGTTGCGGTCACCCAATTTAAAATTTTGAATAATATTTTACTCAAAATTAAAAGAGAAAAGAAAAAAATAGGAATTAGTGTTTTCATAAAGAATGAAAATGTCAAACATTTACTAATATTTATACTCAAATTTGTAAAACACTCTCACGCGTCATTATCGTGGAAATAAAACGCTTGTATCTTGTATATATAAATACAAATATCGAAGCATATGACACATTTTTTCGTATTTTTGAGATCAAGGATGAATTAACATAAAATTACAACTTCAGATTTACTTCAAATTTATTAACAAGAAATTAACATAATAAGAATATGTATCAAAAAATCTGCAACATGAAAAAATTAACAAAGCCAAAAAAAAACTTAAAATAAATAAGTATTATAAATGAACATTTTGAAAAGCAATTTGTATCTAAAATATTTCCTACAAAAAGTGACAGTAATTATACAGGGTTAGTACAAATGTTTCTTAGATCATAGGTGGCTTAAAAAAGTTTAAGGCCCGGTTGTATAAAGCCTTTGTTAACTTTAACAAATTGTTAAACCAATGTTAAATTCGTTTGCTAATGTCAAGTGTTTTATAAAGCAGCTGACAATCGATTAACAACGTGTTAACTAACAATATGTCAAACCTGTGTTAACTCTGGATTTAGGTTGTATAAAGCTATCGTCAAAGTTAACATCATGTCAAACCTTAGTTAACTTTCTGTCAGCTAATCAGTCATCCGCCATCAATTAAGTTTCGATTTCGTGTTTGTATAAAGCTTTAAGGACAAGATTTCTTAGGTTTTTGAAATAAAGGAGACGTAATTGGGTAGTAATGGTTGTATTTACTACAATTGTTCATGCCAATCTTAGAAGATATCATTATCTAGTTCGTCTTCGATGAGTGAAAATAGTGATGAAGAAACGAGATTGCAAACAGTAAGAATGCGCCATCCAAGACGTATTTTCATTCGTAAGAATCCATTTAAGGTGTATGATGATGTGGATTTTACGAAAAGGTGGAGGATAAAAAAAACACCTTGATCCAGTTGCTTAATCTAATCGGTCATCAGCATCACCTAGAACCCGCATTAAAAAGAAATCACTTTATTTATGCAAAACTGCAACTTCTTCATACATTACGATTTCTGGCAAATACATCTTTTCAGCAAGTTTTCGGGGACAATCGGACAATCTTGACAATCATAAATCTTTGATGGGTAGAATCATTACCACGATCTGTTCTTTTTGTCAGATGACGTACCTTTATGTTCAATAATGGGTTTATCTTGCATGTTACCCACCAAAAACTACCACACCACACAATACAAGTCACAACAAAATCAAAAATTGAAGTTACGTTAGAGAAAACGTCAACAACGCGTGAACTCTTACCAACATCAATTCATAAACGATAAAATTTCTAGTATTCGAACGTGATCCTATGTTAACTCGTTGTCAAAGGTTTGTCAGTTAATTAACGTCCGCAAATTGTTTATACAACGGTGTCACAAATAATCCAATGTTAACAAGCTGTTAAAGTTGACAGAGTGTTAGCTGACATCCAACTTGACAGGCTTTTATACAACCGGGCCTAAATGTATCTATTTGGCGCTTTCTGCTTTTGTTTAAACCACCTACAATTTAAGAAGCATTTATATCAACTCTGTATAACCGTTAAGAAATTATAGGTATAATTATGTTTCCAATTTAAACAATAAATCTTAAAATAGTTAGATCTGATAATATTTGCGTCTATATATTTTAATTTTCGGGTGTGCCCTAAGAAAATTTTGTCATTTTGCAATCAACCTAACTTCATTTTATTGTTTTAAAGACGACTCATTTATTCGAAACGAAAACAGTATCATGACAGTGTTTGGATTAAATGTTTATCTTTACAAACATTAATAAACGAATCTTTATTGAAAATTGCGCACTAAATACACAACAATCGATTGTGCTTCAGAACCCAAATACTTTGGGCCAATCAATGTTTTGAATATATTTGTAATACTTTATTTATAACCTAATTAGATTTTGAAATAACAACACCAATGAATCGTTTGAAAGCTATCACTAGAAACAGGTTTGCTCTCGCGCATTGTATGACAGACCGAATTAATAAGTAGTATGGAAAAACGTGCATTCAAGACTTCTAACATGGAACTTTTCGGGTTGTACATGTCTGAAAATCATATTAACCAAGGAGATTGAGAAACGACGATAACAATAAAACAGAATAAAACGTCAAAGTAAATATATGTAGTTAGAAAAAAATTGAATTATTTAAACATTACAGTCCCATTGGCTGAACATTCGCATATCCCTGAATTTGAGCTTTTGTGATCTAATAAACCGAGGTTGTTGTTTTCAATTTGTCAGTCAAACTAACCAAAAAATTATATACTAAATTGAGATTGGTTGACACAAATTTTATAAGTATTTTCCTATTGCGTTTTAATAATAAGCGAAGCAAAACAGTGTAAACACGTTCATATTTTATATCAATCTGTAAAACGCAACACATAAATATTTAATATTAACGATTATTATTGTCGTTACGTCGAATATTACATCTATATTAAATCACTTTAATCGAAGGCAAAAAAATGAATACGCCGTAATCATTAAAAGAATTTCTGAAATTCCCAGGATACGTTTTTTCATAATTAATTAAATCGGAATTATGATACATGGACCGTAAGCGGAAATGTTGTGAATATTTCAACCGTATATTCCGCGTATTTCTGTATATTTTTTCTTAGGGATTGCGGTTTATAATAGAATGCTCTGTCGGAGAATACATTCCAAAAATTTAAATTTAAAACTGGTAACATTACTTGAATGCAGAAGAGGAAATGTTTTATAATGAATACCGTGGATGCCGAATCACAATTTGAGATAACTAAGCAATGAGACAGCACTATTCGCTTCAATCAGAACACGAAGTATCAAAGAAACGAAAGAAAAGCAGAATCATAGAAAATGACATAAGAAGCCTCCAAATTGGATCACTCCGGAAAAAGCAGCAGTTTATTAATGCCGGTACCTATTCATAAACGAGACTGAAGACTGAACCAGTCAGACTGTGACTGATAAATGGCTATTCTGGGTATTAATAGAGTCGACGCGTCACAGTCTAATTTTTGTGAAATATACCAAAGTCGGAATAATAAATGAAACAATTCCAGATTTTACATGTAATTTTTCGGGTTAAGACGAGATCAGAAACTGTCTTATCTGATTAGAATGTAATCAAAACAGTAACAATAGATTTTAAATACAGTCTTTAATGACAGTAATCTGTTACTTTACGGCTTTCTGTTTTTATTAGATCTATTTTGATTTATGTTCAAATGACTTGTGCAATCAATTCATCTTTCATAAAATACGCATTTGAAACGCAAAGATCAAAATAGTTGAAACGAAATTTTTCGGTAGAAAAATTACTAATTTTGTTTTTAATTTTTTTCCGTATTTGTGAGTGTACAAAAAGCACTCACTATTCATTAGTTACAACTATAGCACTAGCTAAGTACGTATACCGCAAGCTTGAATTCTCATAGTTTTACACAGAAACAATATCGTTTAATAGGTATATTGCGAAAAAAGCCATTACCTAGACATGAACAGCAACAATTGAAAGTAAAGCATATAAGTGTAAGTAAATTTATTCGAATACTTACGATTTTATTTCTAAAAACGTGAAAATGGATAGCGTGTGATACTTTTTAAAGAACATAAACGAGTTTTTCCCCACTTCCACCTACCTATTGTACCGCCACAAATGTTGTTAACCCTTTAAATTAAATTTTGTATCACTATATAGTTGTTGATACGAGAAGCAGTGGTTTCCGGTTTAACATTTGAATGTCCTTTGGCTACAGTTTCATTATATTTAACAATTACAAAATTAAGCTAGGAACATTTTTCAAATAAATCAATTGAGCAATCTTCAATATACATCAGATGCGATTTAATCTATTAATTTCTTTATATTTTAGAAAAATTATGAAATTTATGGAAAAATCATACTTATTATATGTTTGCACTGTTTATAAAACGTGTCGCAATTTTCAAATTTCTGTTATGTCATGGAGGATGTGAAGTAAAACATTAACATTACAATAATAGTAGGTATATTAGACGCCAAGGTAGTGAAGACAATCATTATAGACCGAACGCAGATTAGAGCCCGAGACGCGATAATGGTCTTCACTACTGTGGGGTATATACTAATTTTTTCTCTAGTAGGGCACTACAAAACACAAATCTGAAAAATTTTCAATTTATTAAAAGTAACATAACATCACTGACATCACCTAATAACAAGGCTTTAATGGTAATCAGGTTTGTAATTTCAAATTGTTAATTAATTTATGTTGATTTTTTAAGGAAATATAGCACTTTTACATTCCTCGTAAAAGTATTTTAAAAAATTTGATTATGATGGCCAATTTTCGTTCGTCAAGCATTACATGACTTGAGTCTTTATTATACAGCTTGGTCAGTAATGATAAACTTCATTTCCATTATTAACCTTTATCAAATTTGATTATCATTATTCACTTTGGTACAGAAAAACGAATTCATAACTCATAGACAAGCAATGATGTATTTTTAGGCTACTATAATGAAAAAAATGTATTTATAGAGGCAAACTACATTAAGTCGTTCCCAGCACACTGAAATCTTTGCAAACCTTTGTTATTTTCCGTATATCGTTTCCGAAATGAATTTTGAAAACTGTCATCTGCTTGTCACATAGACTGTTGTGAATTAATAATCCTTAAACTGAATTTGACATCGAAATGATAGCTGTTTCGAACACGATGACAAACACTACGACATAGGGAAAACATTGGTCGAAAGTTGTTTCGACAGAACTTCCCCTGCTCCTGACGTTCAATGAAACATACAGCATTTTCGAATTGAGTTTTTTCTTTATACAATTTTGTGATGACGTCATCAACATGTTTGCAAGGACATGTATATCAACTTGGATTTTTTTGGGGTGGTGTCATCAATTTTTTAGGGGGGATGAGCAAATACATTTAAAATATCTCCAAGATTTCAAACCATTCGGTTTTGTAGTTCCTGATGAAATCAATAAAATAAATTTATGCATTCATTAATTTTTTTGAGTCACCCTGTATATGCAAATCCAAAAAATATGAATGAAACGATGAATCACAAGTACGGACTCATCATATTTTGTACATTTTAGATAGGATTTATTCAGCAAAATTTTGGGGTGACGTGATCAATTTTTTAGAGGGGATAAGTAAATATATTTTAATTACAAATTTATCATGCTTATCATAACTTGAAACCATCAGCAAGATTTCAGAGCATTCGGTTTTGCAGATTCCAAATTAAATTGCAAAATGTTGTTTCATTATTTTGATTTTTTTTCAAAAATCTGGACGTTTCGGGTAAAAACTCAATTCGGAGTCATAAACTACATGTGTAGGATTATGTTATTTTATACAATTTAAAACCCATTTACTATGTACAATTTTGAAGTGACGTCATCACATTATTGGTGGTGATGATTAGATAAATTTTGGTTAGCGTTTTACCTTTTTACCATCTACATGATATACCTAATATAAATACAAAATTTGACAACAATCGGCCCAGTACTTTCGGAGATTATCTGTCTAATAAAAATCCGGGACGGCAGACAGACAGACGGACAGACGGACAGACGGACAGACAAACGGAAACGGGAGACCTATTTCTTCGTCCTCTAGGGGTCATGATAGGTTGAGAAAATGCAAAAGTGGCAATTCGTCCGATGGACTCGATTACAATACTTCCGTTGCTTACGCTCGGGAAGTAACAATAAAAATTGTAATAATAATAAACAAAATCAAGGTGGGTTCATAAGTCACAAGTACAGAAGTATTTTATTTTATTAAATTTAAACAGCATTTCTATGAAAAATTGTGAGGTGACGTTATCAAATTATTGGTGGGGATGATTTGACAAGTTTCGGTTAACATTTTGTTATCTATATGGTATTTCTAACATACATATAAAATTTCGCAAGAATTAGTGCTTTAATTTCGGACAGTATCTGTCTGTCTAGTGCAATATCAACACAGACGACAGATGGACGATTAACAAACAACAGACAGATGGACATACTCTGGGGCTCATGAAAAGTCAAGAAAACTTCAAAGTAGTCATCCATGGCATGATATCCATGGTCTCTATTACAAAACTTTTTTAGCTTACGCTCAGAAAGTAAAATCATCTAAATTGAATAGTAACTATACTTACTATACATAGTAAGTAGTAATAGTAACTAAAGTTAGAAAGCATCTCAACATTATTAACACAAAGTCGGAGCCTAGACACTAGTCGAGGCGGAGCAACACGAGTACTCGCAATAGTATATTACATATCGAGGGTGGTAAGAAGCTAATTACGAACGAAGTTTATACACGAGCGAGCGTAGCGAGCGAGTGATGTAATATGAGTTCGTAATTAGCTTACCACCAGAGTTGTGTCATATACTTTTTCTACGATCTATAATGAAGAATCACTTTCAGAAGAAATTTTTTTGGGAAAGCAAATGTTTATAGTTGCTATGGAAACTATTCAAACAGGCACGTAATATATATATATTACGTGCCTGTTCATTCATTACATGCCAGTGGGTGTAACTATGGTTTTACTATGAGGCTAGACAGTTCGTAATTCATGGATTACTATGTGGGAGTAGAAAAAAGCATTTTATGGACGTGTGCATCACAAAATTTTTGGGGACGAAATGAATATAAATTTGTTTAAAACATTAAAAAACAAAATTATTTTCACAAAAATTAATCAAGTCACCAAGATAAAAGAAAAATTTTAACATTAAAATCAACATAATATAGGTTTTTTGTTCCAAAATCCATGTTCTCTTATAAAAAAAACTCAATACAATGACTACCCTCGCGGTTCCTACACACACTGTAAACACTGCTCAGGAAATGGCTTAGCAGCTCAAAAAACAGTAGGTGTTACATCTATATCTGAGAGAATATGAAATTAAAGTTTATGCAGTTGTACTATCCACCAGTAATAAATAATTTAGTTTACTGCCACGAGAAGTTATTTCCGACCGCCTGTCAGTTTTTTAAAGTGGGCAAAATCGGAGGGGAGTTCACAAGAAAACTTAAATCAGGATGTCACTAACATCAAAACTTCAACAAAAATGTTTGGATAGGTTGCCATTGATGTTATTTAAGTAATGTTCCTTGGGGATGTCTAAACTCTTCCGAAAGTGCTACTGATTTGTTATGAATACGTAATCCACAAAACTTTTCAATCACTTGGAGTTTGATGCTTATTCAAAATAACTAACAATCGTTTTATTACAAAAATATTCAAACAAACGTTCTTTGAATCTGTCTCTCTAAAATTCATAACAAGTTTACCCCACTCATGCCACCAAATTCCCTGGCTCTTGTTGTGTTCTCACCGTCCTCTAGGTGATTTTTCAAACAGACCTTCGCCTTTCTCAAAACAGTTCATCACCCTCTGGGTGGACCCTACATGTGGTCTCAATACAGTACATGAGAAAAATCCATCAAAAAATTCCGAAACAAAATTTCACTACTCATAGGTAGCCAAAACACAACCCTCAAAACGGTGGCGTGACCCAGAAATTTCTCTCGAAAATCCGGTTTCTTCTCAGCACCTTCGCCATTTTCTCTCTGATCTCTTCCTCACTCGCCCCGACTCCATCCCTGTTGTCTCCCTCCTCGCCACTACTACGTCACCAAAAGCAAAAAACTCAAAAATCGGCGGAACTCCTAATAATTGGGTCAAAACTAAACTGGTGTTGTAGGAGAAAAGCGTGGAACAAGAAAAAGGAACAAAAAAATCAAAGAATCGGAGCTGCATGACTGGCCTCCACTACGATGGAAAAGAAATATCGATTGACACTTCCATCTAGTCTTGCTCCAACACTCCATGGCTGCCGAAGAAATAAAAAATAAAAGGGATATCTCAGCCACGAAAACCACCAGGAGTAGTAGCTACTCCTCAGCTAACACGATGAGAGAAAACATGCCATCCTCCATCTTCTCTGTGCTGGTGCAGTGAAAGTACAAAACTTTTTCTAAACGAAAATCACCTAATCTGAACTGATGGAACAAAAGCTATTGGACTGCTTGGTGTTCTAGCGAATGGTGGAAAAATATCCTGTAATCTCGCGAACTATCATAACAAAATATTGAAATTTGGTAGTAAACTTCTTGAATATTAATAATTTTAAAATTGGGTTTTATTGCTTTCTTCTCACGTCACATTTCGAAAGATATTTAAAATTTGGCCTTATGTTTTTAAAGGTAATATAATTACTGATTCCAACAATGTAATTTTTGCTGTCCTAGTGTCTTTAAATTTCTTCGAAAGAAACCTTTATTTGTCTGTCTGTCTGCCGTCTGTCCAGATTCATATTACACAGATAATCTCCGATCCAATTTTCAAATTTTATATGTATGTTGGCAATATCGTGTAGATCATCCCTATCGCCAATGTGATGACAATGCCTCAAAATTTTTCATAGTAAGTAGGATGTAAATTTTATAAAATAACATATTGCTGTACTTCTTTGTTATGACTCTGTCTTCAGATTTTCTTCAAGGCATCCAAATTTTCGTGAAAAATCGGAATTGTACATTTTCTGCTAGTAGTTCGTATACGGTTACTGTAGCTTATCGTGGAGCGTGTTTGCTTTCGAGCATGTAATGCGAAAATAGCGCACGTCCGAATATGGCATGTTTTTTTTTTGTTTCTTATGCTGTTCTTGTTACTATTTATATTTTTTTAGGGGAAAAAACCGAAGGCGATTAATTAATTAATCAATTAATCCTGTCCTATTTGTTGAGGAGACAAAATTAATCAAATTTCAGCTTCTTTTAACACAAATACACATTACATGTTTGCTACAGGCGTTAATACGATATGAACGTGCTAATGGTCGAATTCTTTTGAAGTATAAATATAAACAGTCGGAGTTAAAGAAGTTTTGAGAAATTGAGAAGACATTGTTTCCCGATGGTTATCTGCTTTCAATATATTTCATAACTGTCCGCATTTGTACGGACCGCGCCCCTTTGGAATTTGCGTCCTCGCGACGTAGAACCTGGAAGGTTATTTCGGCACTGGAGACCGGGAAGTTCGGTCGAAATAACCTTGGACCACTTAAGTAGGTATATACCGTCCAGGATTTTTTAGACAAAGGTAGGCCACGCAAATCTAGTTAGTAATTTGGTTAGTCACCAATGTCGCATAAGCAAAGATCTCTAATGAAAAATAAAATTTATAATATTAGGTTAAGTTATTTTTAATGTAGGGTTTGAAAATCTGTCGAAAACTGTAACACTGTTGCCAGTATGTACCCCACCATTTTCAAATTTTAGCTAACAAGACAACTGCCGATTTGTTACCAAATAAATTTGAAAAGCGGTACTGATGCTGACTTTCAGTGGTACTAACCCAAAATTCGTTAGGTAAATATACCCTAAATATTGACATCCAAACTAGTACAAAACTGCATTTTTACTTCCTGAGCGTAAGCAAAAGAAGTATTGTAATCGAGTCCGTCGGCCGACCTTAGATCATATAATAAATAGATACCAATACTCAAACTGAAAGCTGTGACTAGACATGAAGCTATCTGTTGTCGTTTTCTACGTCAAGAGGAGTACTATAATGCTCGGTCTAGGACAATTCGGCGCGGCCGACTTGGCGCGGCCAACTTGGCGCGGCCGACTTGGCGCGAGACATTTTGGCGCAGGGACACTTTGGCGCAGGGACACTTTGGCGCAAGCCATCTTGGCGCGAGCCATCTTGGCGCGAATGAACTTGCACCAAGAAAAATAGATATAAATATACAAAAATTGCACCCGTTGTTAGCATAACCTAATTTTTATAGTCTCAAACGCGGGGAGGGGTAATGTCGACTTTTTAATGGACACACGGGCGCTTCGCGCCCTGCACCCCATTATAAACATACTCCTAAACGTGGAACTTCTTGCTCCATGGATCATTTAGTTACTGGAATTTGTGCGAATGAAAATGTGTATTTGGTTGCCTACACTTAGCATAAATAACAGGGTGCCAACCAAAGTACGAACAATAAATATTTTTTATATTATATACCGACGTACTCGCGCCAAGATGGGTTGCGCCAAAGTGTCCCTGCGCCAAGTTGGCTTTGCGCCAAAATGGCTCGCGCCAAGTCGGCCGCGCCAAGTTGGCCGCGCCAAGTCGGCCGCGCCAAATAGTCCCATTCCGCTATAATGCTATCCTTGTGTGATCACCACATCTTCATCTTTGTTATATGCATTTCATCTGTATATGTCTATTTCACTTCCATTCTTGTACCGCACCAGCGCAACAAATCGCTTTTGACAGATGTTTCGTCTAACCTCTCTTTCGAGTTGTTGTACAAAAAACAATTTTAGAATTTAGAACAAAGATCCTATTTTAAGTGATGTAATCATAAAGGATCACAATTGCTGCCCAATAATTTACTATTCCTTTCATTATCTACAGGGTCATCAAAATTGATTGAGAGAGTTGGTACCTCCTGTTTTTGTCGTGAAGTTTGTCAACCTTATGACAGATTTGTTTAAGGTTATATGGCAATGAATTCAGTGGCTTGACAAAAATTAGAAACTTCAAATCTGACAACTAATGTTTTTACCAAAAAAAAAAGTCGAAAAAAGACGCCACTGAGTTTTGAAATTTGAAACTTGAAACTTCAAATCTGACAGCTAATATTTTTATACAACTTAATAAACCAAATTATTCAAGTTCAGGTTTACCAACTCTCTCAATCAATTTTGATGACTCTGTACTGTGAATTATTTATAAAAACAAGCTGTCAACATCTTTCGTACGAAGTTAGTTCAGACATACTTCCTAAAATTTAGGCGTGCAAAATTCAAATAGTGATCAGGCAAGGATAGCTTCATTATAATCCCTCCATGCACGAGAGAGATGTGTGACAGGAGGATGTCGTCACAGGCTCTGCTAGGGAAAGAACACGGCATGGTGGTATCTATTTATTATATGATCTAAGCGGCCGACTCTCTACTTTTCCGTTTTCTCGACCTTTAGTGACCCCTAGAGGACGAAGAAATAGGTCTTCCGTTTCCGTCTGTCTCTCCGTCTGTCCGTCTGTCTGCCGTTCCGGATTTTTATTAGACGGATAATCTCCGAAAGTACTGGACCGATTGTTGTGAAATTTTGTATTTATATTAGGAATATCATGTAGATGGTAAAACGCTAACCAAAATTTGTCTACTCATCCCCACCACTGATGCGATGACGTCACTTCAAAATTGTACATAGCAAATGGGTTTTTAAGTTGTATAAAATAACATAGTCCTAAACGTGTAGTTTATGACTCCGAATAGAGTTTTTACCCGAAAGGTCCAGATTTTTGGAAAAAAAAATTAAAAGTATAAAACAACATTTCGCAATTTAATTTTGAATCTGCTAAACCGAATGCTTTGAAATCTTGCAGATATTTTAAGGTTTTAAAGAGCATAATAAATTTTTTAGTCAAAATATCTTTGCTTATCAGCTCCAAAAAATTGATGACGTCAGCTCAAAACTTTGACAAATAAATCCTATCCAAAATGCATAAAATATGATGAGTCTGTACTCGTAATTTATCATTCCATTCGTATTTTTTCGATTTGCATATACAGGGTAACTCAAAAAAATCAGGAACTACAAAACCGAATGGTGTGAAATCTTGAAGATGTTTTACAGTTATCATAAGCATGGTAAATTTTTGATTAAAATGTATTTACTCATCCCCCCTAAAAAATTGATGACGTGAATTTTGCTGAATAAATTCTATCTACAATGTACAAAATATGATGAGTTTGTACTTGTGACTTATCATTCCATTAATATTTTTTGAATTTGCGTATACAGAGTGACTCAAAAAAAATTATGGTTGTATTTCAGGAGCGAGGGAAGTTCTGTCGAAACAACTTTCGATCAATTTTTTACCATTTCGAACTGAAATTGTCTAAGTAGCCAAAGCCTATCTTTTAATTAAAAAACTATCAACGTCGCAAATTTTTGACACAATAATGTCGGGAATAATCGACAACATTGTAGACGATTTGACATGGGGGATTATTTTGAAATGATTGATTCGACGCGTTTGAAAGGTTAAGAAAAAACTTTTATTAAAACAAATAAAAATATTAAGTGCTTGATGAACTAGCCCCCGCTTTAGGAATGGTATTCATACTGTTCATTTCAGGCTCATCAACTTCCACAATAGGTATATTTGTTGTTCTCATCATCGGAAAGGTCGTTCTTTGATTTTGAGTCCGCCAAAGAAATTACAAATGGCGGAATGTTCTCCGGGCTTAAAATGCCCATTTCTTTACCCCAATTCGCTTGTAATAGTTTTTCACAGTGATGAATGCTAATTTGCCACATTTGTGGCGTAAAATGGCCTAAAGTTTCAATTCACAAGTGAGTAACACGATCTTTGTCATTGGAATTCTCATGAATATGTTTGTTGTAAAATTCTTTACACTGGGCCCATGCCAACTCAATTGGGTTGCACTGGCAATGGTAAGGTGGCAATCGCAACACATCAATGCCTTTAAGTGCCAGTAACGTATCGATTTCATATTTGATCAGAGCATTTATAATGGTTGAGTCAACGAAGGCCCATAACTGTTTCTGCGTCAATTTAGGATCAAAAGTAATATCGTATTTTGCCAGACGATCTTGGAGAATAATTTTCTTTGAAGATTTAGTAGGTGGCTTTTCTAGTTTGGCCGAATGGCATTATCTTATTACTAAATTGGGCCTTCAAACTTGGTACAAGTTGTTTTACTACCCATTGCTTGAATAAAAATGCATTCATAGCCTTGTGACAGTCCCTGTCATTGTTTGAAGAATCTACAACCGGTAATGAAGCTTTCTGAACAACTTGGATGCAACACAGTGAACCGCTTGCCTTCAAATTTAGAAAGTTTGTATTTTTTAGTGGGCATATTATCATTGAGCCATGTCTTAATTAGTGAACCGTGTTTGTATATTCATCCAAAAATATAAATTTAACGTTGTTATACTCGTAACAAAAAAAAAAAAACAAAATTTTATACCAATATAACAGCAATTACCTTCATTAAACCTCAATCTTTTTCCAAATTTAACTAACCGAGTTGAAAATTAGTAGAATTTTTCCCAATTATTCAATGAAACTTGATTATAATTTATACAATTATATAACATACAGTATTATATAAAGAATTATACTTTGGATTGTTTCAAACGTATTTCGTGTCATAGACTACACAATTTCATTTGTATTAAAAAAATATTTGTTTCAAAATATTCATACTATTATGATACCTTAATTAGTTTACATTTTTATTAAATATTATATAATAGTAATTAAATCAACGTCTTAACAATTTTGTTTAATAACATTATATTCATTTTCACTTTCTTACCTCGTAAAATTTTAGATGACAGAAGTTTATTGTTATAATAAATAAAAAACAACAGAATAATTCATATTCGTAAAACTGAAGAATATTCCTGTCTAAGTCACGAGAATACTTTCTTTTGTTAACTGAGATTTATGTTTAAATTTCAACCAATATAATTGTTTTATAGCCGGAATCTGCCTTAAAATATTAACTGGATCACAATTTAAATTTAGATTTGACGCATGAATAAATTAAATCGTTTCGGATCAATAATTTCGTGTCCTTCCAGGTATGAAACTAAGCCCAGCTGATATTTGAATTATGGCTGTCGAGGTTTTAGAGAACTGAAAAAATCAAACACTAATAAATCTGCTTTTGTTTAGGTACAGTGAGTCAGTGTCGGTCTATAAACAAATCACCAGAAGATCAGATAAAATATTGGTAGGCGTGCCTTTAACTATAGCCTTCGCTATTTCAAATAACATGTCAATCATAACTCAAATAGTAAAAATCTTCCATATTTCCTAGTTGCATCGTCAAGTAAGTGCACTTGGCTATTGAGGAAGATCGTCGGTAGACAGAATTAATTATGCTTTTTAATCCGCAGTTTTTTGTGATAGATCGCCGCCAATGTTTAACAAGAAAAATCCAACAAACTCGTCTTTCCTTATGCGGACGAAAATCGTTAAGGCAGTATAGGATGGTAGAGAATAAGACAATAATTAAGTAAGGTATCTCGCAGCGACCAAAAAAATAAGTGGCACAAAGAAATGTGGCTGAGACAATACCGTATAACGAAGGCCAATCAATATCTTTCAATCTTATTACAATTTAATGCTTAAGTAATTATACAGGGAATTATGCTTGTTTTCTTAACATATTGCACGGTTAAGGTGGATTTATAATCATTTTATTATTCATGATGAAATTGTTTATCCTTATAAGGCAGCAACGTATTGAAATAAAATATCACTCCAGACATGTCACTTTTGATATCTCCATTTATCAAAGGAACTTTTAAATAAATCGTCTAGCCGGAACCGTAAGCCGTTGCGCAACATTAAAAAAATACGCTTTTGCAGAAAAACGCCAACATCGAATCAGTCGAAGGAACAGTGAGCAAATGTGTTAAAACGAATGCTACACATGTCATGCGTTTTTAAAATATTTATTTACTGTTAAAAGCATTTTATGTCACAACCCATAAGTTCGACAATATTTACATCAATACCTTTCGTTAAAATTTTATGATTTTACTTTAAGAAAATACTTGCAGTAACACGTGTTCAAAACACATTAAAGCAATGAAAACTGAATAATGAATAGCGTGTAAACAGCGAAGGATTATTATTAATAATAATATTTTGTTTCAATTACCAATTACCTTAGATTATATCAAGCTCTCAACACTTGGCTTGACGCAAGACGGAAGATTAAATTATAAGTGCTTCCATTACGGCATTCGCACTCTCAATGTCGCTCTTGATTATTTTTATTTTCATTGTAGGTACACATTGTTTAAATTTTAACTGAAGTTTATTGTAAATAATGACTCATATAAAATCAACATTGCAAATTTTTAAATAGTGCCGCTGAAAATTTCTGTAATGTCCTATAAACAGATTCCAAGTTCGTTATTTATAAACACGATTTCAGACTAGGATAAACTTCGTCCCGACATGATTTTTCATCGTTCAACATCTAATATCCGCACATGACTGTGGCTAACGAAGGCTTAAAGGATTAATTGTGTTGTATACATTTATGCTTCGACAGAACCGAATGGATAACATTCTGCTGCTTTTTTTGAAATAATGAACATTTATGGAAAAATAATGTTGATACGGGGGGCTATTCGAGCTTCAGTTAAAAGAGATAATAGAGATTTTTTACAGTTTATCGGCAATGAAAAGCTTTTAACACCCTTTGGGTTTTTATGGCTCAGTTTTTCTCTAAATAGCGAAATCAAATTGAAACCGTAAACCATCCGGTACTAATCTTAATTTCATCAATCAAAATTCTGGATCAATAATAAATGTGATATCTATAACTCTTTCGATTGAAAATGTTGACAAATTCGTATTAAACAGATTTACAGCATTCGGCCACATACGAAAATAAAATAGTCATAATAACGCAATAAAATTATACTTGAAGTGATGCGGGTTATAGAAAAGAGCTATAAGTTTAAATAAAAATATGGTTATAGGTGCCTATAAAGTTACCAAGAAATAAGACTTTATGGGTGTTTTACGGGTGGCAAAAGCAGAAGATATGATTTTCTTTTCAACGATTGCATCCTATCATATATAGAACTCCTATATCATTTATTATGTTATTACGAAATGGAGCCTTAAATTATTATTTCCAAATAGCACATCACAAAATCCCAAACAAATCATAGTGATCATTCGTTCTTAACGTTTTAATAATAAACAAATTAGGTATGTTGGGACATTGTTATACTGTATTTTACGCAATTTGTGTTACTACTCCAGACATATAATCATTTCCGAAACTATCCATACAATTTGGAGTTGTTAAACGTTAAATTAATTTTGAAAATTATGTTTTTTAACCGAAATGAAGACCGTGTCCACACAGTTTATGTGAAACAAATCAACAACTAATGTATTAATTATTTAATATAACATTTCTGCTTGTTGAATATGATCACACAATCAGTGAATTACTTTATCTAGTTAAGTTTGGCTTGATAAACAGGGCCTTAATCTAATTTTTTGCAAAATTCTAAGCTGGCCACTAATAAATAGAAATTTCACATATTGATTGTGCTAGTCTCACTTTATCTAACTAAGTAGGTAGTAATACTATGTATTCGTTTCAACGCACAATTTTTAAAGTGATCGCATTCTCTGAATGTCTGAACAACACTCTCATCTCCTATCTATCACGAGAGGTCGCTCCAACCTGTCACATGTCATTAAGTTTAAAATAAATCTGCTAGAGTATTCGAACAGCTTATAATTCGTGTTGGGGTGGGAGTTGGAAACTGAGTGGTTGAAGGAGAGGACTGGCACAATCAAGTTCGAATGTCATAACTCATACAATCGTTTGACCTATTTAACTGTGCTACGTCTTCTCATTCGAACACTCTTTCTGTATATAACCAGGTAAACGTTTAAAGTAATGTTGCAAGTGTGAAAACATATGTATTTTATAATCTAGCTACTAAGGGGCCAATTCCAAGTTGGCCACGTTGCGTCAACGCAACTCACTGTGAAACGCAATTTTGTAGTACTGATTTGGGTATTAAATGCTGGTTGCTAGCGGTAATGGAGTAAACAAACACACTTGTGTCCAATTTTGCATTGCAATTTGCAGCATGGAGTTGCGGGACCTCTAGTAGGTAGCGCAAGTTGTCTCGAAAAATGGCGGTCGTCTATCAAGTTTTAGCGCGTGTTGCTTGCTATTCATTTATTCGAAAATTCTAGTAAAAGTGAGCATTAATGGAAATTTTGAATTTGAAAATGCACCATAACTGTTGGCACAAATCGGTTGCGCAAAGTGGCGAGTTGCGTTGACGCAAAGTGGCCAACTTGGAATCACCCCCTAAGACATAAAGTTTTCTTAAACAAGAAGCGGCATGGTTGTCACGCTAAAACAGAATGCATAACAGAATCTGAGAAACAAGACGCCGATGCTGCATTTTTGCAAGAGCTAAGAAGGTATATCCTACTGAATAATTTCAACACAGTGATCTTTGTAAACAATTATGGAAGTTGCCGTATGTAGATGTGGTAGCATCAGTTCCAACTACGGCGTATAAAGTCTGGTTAAACCACGTACTTATTGGAGTAACAGAAAATTCTGGTATGAAATATATAAGAAAAGAATAAACAAACGAATCTGATTTTCTCTTACATTTTCTGAGATTTTCAGATAAATTCCAGATGTTTCAAAAGCTTTGGAATCTGTAGGACGATAGATATAAATTTCGTTTTTTGTGTTGTGATGTATGCATCAATTACTGGCAAGGCCCCAATTTTAACAGGTGCCTCACCAAATGGAAAAAGGGGACGTTGGATTAGAACCTCAAAGTGTAATTTACCTGATATTTGGTTCAAGGCACTCGGAGATAAAGAATTTATTGTGCCTTTAATGATCAAGTTTTTGCAATTTTCCTAGGTTGCTAACTATTGATATCTAAGGTACAATTGCCGGAGGCATGTACAGCTGGTCGCATTGAATACGCTAGAGGATGGACTGGACTAAAATAGTTATTTACGTATTAAGGGCTGTTAAGAAGGCTACAACGACTAAGAAAACTGTTTGTTAACTAATGTTCCCGCAGTCGTTATAGTCCTTAACAGAATGTGGTACGTACAACGGTTTTCGTCGTACAAAATTACATACCTACTCTAAAATTTACATTTTAAATTGTGGAAATGGCGACGGAAGTCCTATTAGAATAACCTTCGATTAATTTTTTACAATGGAATCGGACAATGCAATGCTTTACATGCACTTTTTCTCATAATTTGCAATAATTTATATGTAATTCTTGTGATAAAAACTTATCGGTACTCAGCGACCTAAAAACATTAATCAAATCAAAAAAATCAATCTGAATTTGATTCTTCTCTGGGGATCTAAAAAATACGTTTCAGCAATAAATTAATACTCTAAAAGACGATATCAATAATTATTATCAGCCTAATACATCACAAACTCAGTTCGAAGATTTAACTCAAGAGATCTTCGACAGACAAAAACGTAGTAAGTCTAGTATTATTCAATATGCCGGAACAGAAAGGAACAATCTCTCGATTTGATCGCTTCGCTGCAGACACGGACACTGTCTCTACCATCTTGAAAGTAGCTGACATTGATGGTAACATCAACAATATTCGTATACAAAGATTAGGAAAATTTTCTCAGTGCCGTCTGGCGGCCAGTCAAAGTTTTCCTTAGGTACATCCGAGGAAGAGGTATTTAATTTTTTCAGAGGTATTAAAAATCACAACAATAGTCCCGAACATAACACAATCAGAATGTCTTCTAACAAAACACCCAAGCAACTTCAATATTTAAAGATATTACAAACTCAACTTCAAGACCGACGCAAGGTCTAAGAATTAGGCATTACGACGGTGTTCCACGGATTGAACGTCATTTAAACTGACCGCTTCACCCGATTCCTCTTTCTCTGCTCACTTGCTACACTTATCAAAATGTACGTAGCTTGTGTTCCAAAATAACAACTTCTTTTGATTCTATCTGTTCATCTTCTTATCAATTTGTTGTACTCATTGAAACTCGGCTTTCTGACGATATCCTAGACACTGAGTTCTTTCCAAATAATTACGAAATTGCGAAACTTAGCTCATTTGGACTTTCTAACTCTTTGCTTCAACTGTTTAAATCTTACCTCCTGGAACAGATGGATAGGAAACTCAGAATTTTGTTTCTAACCGGTGTTGTCCCACCTCTGGTGTGCCGCAAGGATCCAACCTAGGGACATTATTCTTTTTACTATACGTGAATGATATTGTGAACTTGCTGACTTGCGAGAAACTGCTCTTCGCTGATGATCTTAAGCTATTTTTGACAGTTAATACGACACAAGGCTATCAGCTTTTACAGGATAATTTATATTTATTATCCACAAGGAGTGAAAACAATCATTTACTCTTAAATATCAACAAATGTGTTGTTGTCAGCTATACCAGGACAGAAAAATCTACCATCTACGAATAGGCGTTACATTTGACTATAAATTTACTTTCAGAAATCATCCTTGACTCTGTCACCAAAGCCCACAAAATGTTTGGTTTCATTTACAGGAATTATTCCGATTTTACTAATCGACAAGCTCTACTTAATTTGTATTATTCGTTAGTACGCTCCAGGTTGGAATATGCTACTATTGTATCATATTCAATTTATTCTACCTATGTACATTTAGTTGACACAGTACAGCAGAAGTATCTTAAATTTTTATCCTAATCGACCGTGTTTATCCTCTTCAGAGATATGAACACACCTGTCTAATGGCCAAATGTAGTTGCAGCCTGCTTCATACTAGGGGTTTCATTTTTAGTATTAAACTCCTACATAGCTTTCTCACGTACAAAACCGACTGAATTCATTGGCTGAGTAAAATTGTAATTCGGATTCCTAGATTTAATAGTAGAAATTGTTTAACATTTTACTGCAACGCATGCAGAACTAACAGTGTCTTAACCAGATCGTCGGTAATACTCATGTGTAGTAATGATAATAATTTAATTAATAGTTTACCAGGACTCGTTTAATCATATTTTGGATATACTTCGTTATTTTTGAGAATTGATAAATTAGTGCTCAGGTAATTTTTATTATGTTTAATTAATATTGTTCGCTTATTGTTATTCGGTATTTTGTAAAAGTTATCATTTTTATTTCAAGTATGTACCGTTATGCCTACACCTGGTACATTTTCTTTTGTATTTTCATTCCCTGTAATTGGGTGCTTACCCTTTGGAAATAAATGCATTATTATTAATTATTATTTTTTGAGCCACCTGTACAAGCATATCTAAGAAATAATATTGCATTGATAAATTACAAATACAGATTCATCATATTATTTTAGATAGAATTTATTCGGCAAAATTTTGAGATGACGTCTGCAAGACTTCAAAGTATTCAGTTTTGCAATTCTTGATTTATTCAGTAAAATAAATTGACTGATTCATTAAGTTTTTTGACTGACCTTACACCTTATATATATACACGACTAAAAAACGAGGTTCTTAATTTGATCAATAAAAAATTGGTTGAAGGCTATAAGTATAATCCGATAAATCCAGCTTCTTAAAAAACATTATAAAATTTGATTTTTCGTTTTGTGGACAACCGCTGTAAAGTAAAAACCAGAGGCATACATAACACCCTTTATCCTTCAGCACTAGGTAATAACAATCTGAAGCTCAAGTGTTTATTTATAAGCATAAATATGTATGCTTATACATTCTTTCGATGTATAAGCATACATCGAAAGAATGTCACGCAAAAATTAGTTTAATTTGATTGAGTTTGTCTTCTCACAACATGAGTAAAATTATTAATTAAACCACAATCGAACAAAATGTTCTGAATATTATAATTCTTATTTTATTATTATTATATAATGACCTGCGTATTCTACACATTTTCGAGAAAATGGGGTGACTCGTTCTTAATTTGACCAATAAAAAATTTGTGATGACGTCATCAACATTGATAATACTAGTCACAGCACAAAAGAAAAGTAGTCACAGCGTATTACCAATGCAAAAAAAAAGTAAAGGGCCAAGTTCGGCATCCCCCTTAAAGTTACTGCGCCACAACAACTTACATCTCGTGTTGTTAATATAACGTTATTATACCTTGCAAATGTACTACAAGTATAAGAGTATATTTTTATATAACATTCAAATCATTTTAAAATACAATTTATTGAAATGACGTTATCATATTGTTGGTGGAGATGATTAGCGAAATTTTGGTTAGCATTTAACCATCTACATGATGAGCTTCGGAAATTATGTGTCTAATAAAAATGGATACAGACACCAGAGAGACAGACAGACAAACAGACAGACAGACGGAAACGGAAAACTATTTTTTTTGTACTGTAGGGGTCATGAAACGTTGAGAAAGTATTTTATGTATTGCACCGTTAACAACCTTTTTTCTCAACGGTCACTGCGTACGGCTCTCAGTTTGTTTTTGGCGGCAGGTCGTAGGTCGACGCAATTTCCAGAGTAAATTATAGTCGATTTTATGTGAAGTGACAAGGAGTCTGGTTAGTGGGCGCCAGGTAGGTAGTACACTAAAATCAACTCACCGAACTAACAACTACCAATTTAATTCCGAATAATTCATAATTATTTACAAAAATAAAACTATTGCTAATATATATATATTAGGTATTCTTCACATTTTCAAGAAAATGGGCTGACTCGTTCTTAATTTGACCAATAAAAAAAATTGTGATCTCGTCATCAACATGGATAATTCTAGTCACAGCACAAAAAAAAGTAGTCACAGAGTTATACCAATGCAAGAACAAAAAAAAATGGTCGAAAGTTGTTTCGACAGAACTTCCCTCGCTCCTAAAGTACAATGGAACCTATGCAGCATTCTCGAGTGTTTATTTATGTTTATACATCGAAAGAATGTCACGTAGAAATTAGTTTGATTTGAATTACACCACAACCGAGCAAAATGATCTGAATGTTATAATTCTTATTTTATCATTATTATTATAAAGACGAGTTTATCACATTTTCGAGGAAATGGGGTGAATCGTTCTTAATTTAAGCAACAAAAAATTGGTAATGAAGTCATCAACATGGATAATACTAGTCACAGCACAAAAAGTAGGCGCAGCGTATTACAATGCAAGAAAAAAGTAAACAGCCAAGTTCGGCATCGAACCACTACCGCAAGTCGCACGGCTTCATTGAACATCTCCGCGTTCTCGACTCGCCGCTGCACCACGGGGACTCCTGTCCGGTGTTGCTAATATAAGTACCTTGGAATTGTTTTTGCGAAAATTTGAACATTTAGCGAAAAAACTGAAAACGGATTCGTACACTACAAGTATAGGAGTTTATTTTTATATAACATTAAAATTATTTTAAGATACGATTCAATGAAATGGCGTCATCAAATTGTTGGTGGGGATGATTAACGAAATTTTGGTTAGCGTTTAACCGTCTACATGGAGAAGGTACAATGGGCCCAAAGGCGAGGCCTAAGTGCCGGCTGGCTACAGTCAGCCCCCATAAATTAAGAATTCAGAATCCAGAACCATCTACATGATGAGCTTAGGAAATATAAAAGTGGCCATTCGTACGATGGATTCGATTACTATGCTTCCTTAGCTTACGCTCGGGAAGTAAAAATATTAATCAAATGGTAAATCACAAGTATAGACTCATCATTTTACGCATTTTAGATACGATTGATTTATTCGGCACAATTTTGAGATGACATCATCAATTTTTTTTTTGGGGGGAGGGGGCATGAGCAAATATATTTTACCATGCTTGTGATAATTTTAAAAGATCTGCAAGATGCATACAGTTTTTTCCAAAAATCTTGACGTTTCGGGTAAAAACTTAAGACTGATTCATAAACTACTAGGGTAGGACTGTATTGTTTTATACAATTTAAAACCCATTTATATGTACAATTTTGAAATGACATCATCACATTGTTGGTAGGGTTGATTAGATAAAGTTTGGTTAACGTTTTACCATCTACATGATATTCATAATATACATATAAAATTTGACAACAATCGGTCCGGTAGTTTCGGGGATTATCTGTCTAACAAAAATTGACACAAACGGCGGACAGACAGACAGACAGACCGACGGAAACGGGAGATCCATTTTTTCATACTCTAGGGGTCATGACCCATCGAGAAAATATGAAAGCAGCCAGTTGCTCAATGAACTCGATTACAATACTTGCTTAGCTTACGCACGGGAAGTAAAAAATCAACTAATTTGTATGACTAATATATGTCACACATACTTAATTCTGTAAATATTAAAAACACATCTCGTGAGATCGTGCACTCTAATAAATTTTACAACTATAATTTTATATAAAGATGCAAAATTATACTGTAAAGTGTGTTTGCTGAATAATAATATCAAATTACCTTCGCATTGAGTTATATGTAATTCAAATCTGTCTAAATAATATGATAACAATCAATAAAGTATAACTTATTGTAGGAGTATTAATACTAACAATCCGCTGCAATCATTTTTTTTTTCTAAAAATAAAAAAAACTTAAAATTATTCATAACCAATATTGTTTAAGGCATTTGACATAACACTGTAGTGAAAAAAGAAAAGAAAAAAGAACGTCAAAAATCTTCTTGTACTACTGAAAAATTGTAAGAGTTAACCAAAGTGACCACAAACCTCTTTGTAATATCTTAACAATCTAAAGATAATTAGTGCACTAAAATTTACCAGAAGTAGGTAATATAACTAATTTCGTTATAAATAAATAATATATTCCTCGAATATTAAACCTACGACTTATTTTGCGAAAACAAGTTGACATTTTTCTTCGCGTTAGCTAACACTTGAGCGACAACCAATTTCTAAATCAAAATTTAGTAATATAGGACACATTTGAAAAGGCAACTTAATATCAATCGATTTTTCAAAAGAGAAGGTTAAAACCCACAGATCAATCTTCGTTGTTTCAACTTTCTAATAGAATTATGCTTGCATGCATATTGCACCTCAATTAACTCGACCCTCTTCCGCTCTCGCACAGCGAGAAAGAAATATTTTTCTTGTGATAATTTGACAAAGATCGATCACGTAAAATCTAAAGTAAAATCTAAAGTAGAATCAGAATGAATTTCACAGTTTCCCTTTACACACAGACGCAAGAAAAATCCGTGTCACCAAGTCTCCAAAACCGGAAAAGTGGCAGCACATGGAAGTCGAAGTCAAACATTTCACGGCGAATGTTTAATGCATCTCATGTTCACATGTAATACGTAAACACAGTGTACGCTGTGTTAAAGAATCTGTTTACGAGTAGTCTTCAGATCCGATTACAAATTAAATAATCCACTTGAACAAACAGTTGATTTATAAACAACAACGGTGGACCGCGAAACCGCTTCTATGTCATAAAACATTTATTATTCCATTCAGATTTCCGGAACAAGTTTGGAGACGATGGGAAGTGGCGATGCCCCAGGCCGTAGGTGTTTAGTCATCTGGTGGTCTGGAGCTGTAGATCTTTGAAAGCTGCTCACTTTGAACACTCACACGGACCGTCGCGGAGTGCAGGTGCAACGCGAAGTGTTCTTTACGTGAACGTGATCCTGGTGACCCATTTCTCTATTTTCCCGACATAATCTCTCCGGTGCATCGGTTTTTCCACGCATGCAAACTGTTCGACGATTGCTGCAGGAATTAATTGTTCCCAAAGGCGGCGATTAAGGATTTACGAACTGGTGAGAAGCTGACCTATTTTTCCTAGTCTGGTTCTTCCTTCATCCCCTTTTCCAATTTCGCTAATTTTAAACTGCTATCAATTAATAACGATCGGCAGGGGTTTATAAAAATTTATGAGCTTGGAACGGTCCATTATTGCACTGATGTAATTTAATTAATTGGGTTGTAGGTCTAAAGTACCAAAAAAATATCGCTTTCAGATAAAGAGAGGGAGTGCATTCGACAATTGCTTTTTCCGAATACCATATTTTCAGGAATTGTTACTTAACTTCAATGAAAAACTAATGGTTGTAAAAAATACTTTTGGATTAAATTGCATTATTTAACAAAATGAAATATATATATGAAAACACCGTAAGGGGAAGATAAACAAACGCTTTAAGATTTTAAAAAAATATTAAAAAATATTTATTTAATTTGTGAGTAAAATGAGTCAGGTTTTGCAGATCAGACGTGGGTTAACAGGTGCAAAAGTTTTAATTGCTTAGTACGTTTTGATATGATATAGTAACCGGCGCATCAGTATGTGCTAGTCAATTGACTTTAATTTAACATATTAATGTCTACAATTTTGTTTTAGTATTTTCATTGTCAGATGTTAAATAATTGATTATTTTTAAAGTACTAATATTCGTACAAGATCATCTAATCATATACACAGTTTTTATAATTAAAATATTATTTAGACAGTAATGCATAATAATATATAACAAATATACTGAAAGGAACAAGAGTGCATCACATTAACTGTTTTATTAAAAAAAAATAGCTACTGTTGCGAAATTGAAACGAACAATTATACATATACATCAGAGGTGAAAATACACCTAAATAATGAGTATATTAAACTTTTTTATAAATATTTTAACGAATTTTCTTCAAAAACATCCTATGTGTTTTATCATTTCTTGTGGATCTCAAGATATGTATTGCTCATTAATTCTACGCTACAGACTTTATTAAACTAGGTATATTGACCCCTGTGCATAGGAAAGAATGCATAATGATTTAAACTATTTTTGTAGCGAAAAATAGAAGTTCAGTTACACACTAAGAAACAGTCAACTTTAATTAAAGAAACATATTAATTCTGAACCGTTCTACTTATATGAGGAACATCTAATGTGTAGCATTTGTTGCAGTTTAATGTCCTGGAGATCTTTGATTGTATAAAGTTTACATACAAATATCCAAAATGCTTTTTTTTTAAATCGCGGATCTCGCAAAATCGTTTACTAAGAGCCCCATATTCTTTCTATAGCATTTAGCATTATATTTTATCCCGTAGGAAAAACTTTTCATGTTCTGGGTGTTCAATTGAAAAATCACTTAGAGAAGGCGTTGGAATTTCACTTGACACAAACGGCATGTCTGTTCTTATAACATCCATTTGGCAGAAACATAACCTGTTATATCTATAGTATGTTATAAGAACAGACATGCCGTTTGTGTCAAATGATATTCCAACGCCTACTCTGAGTAATTTTTCAATTGAACACCCGTTAGGAAGTCTCATACTGTATTCCTATAACTAGCTTCATCTAGCCGAAGTTTTGATGGAGTTTCACAAAAGGTATAACGACACTGTAGAATCAATAGCATAAAGAATATTTCAGAGCAAATATTAGTAAAATGTCCTTATCCTATTGAATTTATTTGTATTTATTTCGAATCCTATTATACAGTCCCAGATAAAACTAGGCGACCTTATATCTTGCGAACATCTAGGAATATTAAAATTTTAGGTTTACATCGCGCTGCCAACGCCATATATGTATATTTTCAATGTACTTAATTAAGCTTCCTCCTTCAAACTAAAAACAGTAGCGTTTACATAATTTCAATATTTATATTCGTTCTCATATAGGGCCGCGGAATATGTGCAATTTTTGAACGTCGCCTTTTAAGGTTTTGTGTGGAATTATAATTATGTAACTTGTCAACGATTTTTTTTGTATTTATATTTAGATAATTAATTTAGGTTATTCGTTTCATTTTTTCCTGAACTAATTACCTAAATGTATGAGATGGCAAAGTCTTGGCGTCCACTAATTACAAATCAACTTTTCCGCTCCACGTTCGGATGATTTTTACTCGTCAAAACTACTTATACCTATATTTGTTATTTTACTACCGTTACGCAATTTTCGTCATGGAAAACTAGCAACTTTTAATAGTTGCCATGACCAAACAAATAAATAATAATGTTGTTGCTTTGAACCCAAACATCCTGTGTGTTTGCGTTTAATTTTGTCACAGGCTTTATTATTTTAGGGGGTGAATAATTTTGGTCCAGTTATTAAAAGATTCACCCGAAATATTTATTTTTGTGTTCATAGCAGCGGTCTTACTGAAAATAGTTTGAAAATTACCAATAAAAGGCGTGGTGAAGTTAGTCTTCGTACGTTGGATGGATTAGACAACGGAATTACACTAACTCTATGGCGTGACTTTTATTTAACAAGTATCTAGTGATAAAATGAGCAGTGAGGATTTTAAACAATATTTTTGATTCATGTAACTTCGTTGTTTTTTTCGTAAAAGTACTAATGTAATAATTTAATATTTCGATATCGAATTCAAACGGGTAAAACTAAAATAACGTTTTATTCCAGCGAACATACTATTTTTTATTCGAACTGTAAACAGTTCAGTGGTTTTGTATTTTTCTGTACAATTTTTAGTGGTATTGAAATTTGCCAATGTTCGAATTTGCATTTGTAATTGTTTTTTAATGATGAAATAAAATTTCGCTTCTAGTTCATAAAATCTTTTATACCTATTTAAAAAAAATCATTGTCGACACAAGCGTGTCTTATCCATATAGTAGGTATTTTACGCATTAAGTTTTAAATAAAATCACCGAGCGTGTTGACAGAATATAACATACTGCGTAAAATAAGAAAGGTGCACATTTCGAACAGATTTGCTGTTTTCTAAACTAAATCTATTATATTCAACTTTGTTACAATTTTGTGAGATTCATGCTGGCTTCCATAATGTCAGCACATTGACAAATAATCCATATCAGAAACGTGTTTCTTTAAGAACATTATTTGTTGTACAGTCATAGAATTAAATTGACTCATTTATGATATTAATTTGATTATGAAGGAGATACAGTATCATTTTCGTACCCATATACATAATTCAATACGTAACTAGAGCAAACTTTTTAAAACCTTTTTAGAACTGTTGATAGTAGACTCTTTAGAACAGTTTGTCTCATTTTATTAAAATAACATCGACATCATTTTTCTGGATGCCATAGAGGTAACTTGGATGAATGGTTAGGATTGATATTTACGTATCTACATATGAAGAAACTATGAATAGAAAACAACATAATGTAAAAAAGCATTTTTATTGTGGCTACAAATTACAGAAATAAATTTGAATATAAGTATGACAATATTTCACAACAAATATTGTCAACATACGAAAAGACCATATTTTTGTTTATTTTTAACAGTAAGACGTCATCTTCTACATACATCATAATTTGGTGTTGTGTTCACATTTTGGAGTTGTAGCCCCTTGATTGCACATTTGCAAAGCAAATGTAGATACATCAAAAAGATGAAAATCATAACCCTGTAGCAAGCCAAAAATTTCCCGAGAATTGAGAAATAGACACAAAATTATAAAAACGAAAAAGTCCAACATTTGACTATGAATTGTGATGGTTAGTAAAAAGAGCAAACTACTGTGTGACCCAAGAATCAAAATGTAAAGGTATGTTAAAAGAAGAAAATAAAAAAATTCCTTGTAAAAAAATGGCACGTTAGATTTGGTAGAAAAAAATTCTCAACACTTTTTAGAAGCACCGTGTAGGTATACATAAAACTTTCCCAAACGTAAACAAGCACAATCAGCTTCAACTACCTCGTGATCATTTGTCTTTGTTAATTTTTTCAAATTAATTAGGTAGTCTTATCACTCTAATCAAACTGAAAGGGGAACTATTCCTTAAAATACCTTTTGTTAAAACCACTCAATGACCTCAATATGTTAATACATGCTACGGCTACAATTGTATGACTAAATAAATACTCTATTCCAAATAACACAACATTAGCAAAATAACTTACATGACTTTGATTCAACATAAGGTCGTCATAAAATAAATCATCTGATAAGCAAGTATAACACTTTTGCTGTATGTTTGTCAAAATTTAAAATTACGTCCCAAAGTTAATCTCAGTAAACTATATTATGGTGAAGTACAAGTTGAGGCAAATAAAAAGTGCACTCTCATTAAAGTGCAAATTTTATAAACATTCACCACCTTCGTGAAAAATCACCAGAGCAGAATAACTCTTATTGCAAATCAGCGACCGTACGTGTAAAAGACGTGTGCGTATGTGTAGTTCTTGGGTAGAAGCCAATTGACAATGGTAACAGAATAAAATCGTCTATACCTATACCCCCCCTCCAAACTACTATTCACCGATTTAAGTCACACAAATTCAAGAAAACATATAGTTAATCGCTAAGTTACTCGTACGATACTAGAGATGAATTAAAGTTCATCATTGAAAAGGGTCGAGTTATTCCTATATAATATCAGATAACTGTAAATTTATTTGTAAATAAAATGGTCAGATCAAGCCAGGGTATAACATCAAATTTTGTGGATGAATGTTATATATGTTGTTACAAATGCCTGTCCAAGGGTTACTGCGAGAATAAATAAATCTGTTATATTTTGTTTTAAATTTATTTTAATCACAATCAAGCAGTAACATACACCTCTGAAAGGTTAGAAAGTCAGCGATTCCACAGATACATTTGTCAACGAGTCAGAAAAGCCTGAAAGCGGTCAGTAATGAATGACTAGAGCTAGGCGGTCGAAATTTATGCGCTGCGAATTGACCCCTAACTCAGCAGACCAGTGGCTCGCAGACGATGTTACGTATTGCGAAGAAAATTACGCGAAAAATAATGTTAACTGAACGACAGTTAATAATTTTAAAATCCATATCCACGAAATAACAAGAAGTACTAATAATTTTAATAATGTTCAAGTGTCGGTCGCGTTAACAATAAAACGATTTGTGTGAATTATCAAAAATAATACACAACTCGAAAGCGAGAAGCGAGCAAGGCAAGGCTGCAGCGGACTCCACTGCTGGCCTGATAGGACGGATAGTGGGTAGAAATAAATTTCGACCGCCCAGCTTTAGTAACGACTCATAATCGGTCAGAAATAACCCACTTTCCGATCCGTGGCGGCGCCACTGTCCATTTGAACTATAAATGTCAAACGAAAGTGTTTATTGCAGTGCCGGCCGCACTAGTTTTGGTAGGAATTGCCTCAAATTTTTCTGGAAGTAGTGATAGTGATAAGGATAACGAAGACGAAGACCTAGTGGGAGAGCTGTTTACTAGGTATACTGCAGATTTCTGAGAGACTAATACAAGAAAAGGACGTGATAGCCATTTAGTGCCACAGAATGAGTTGTACGTCGCTTTACAATTTTATGCGACAGCAGCAAGGGATTGAGTGTTAATTTTTGTGTAGTTTCCTGCAATTCTGAAGCAGTAAACTCTATTTCACACTCGGACATTTTATTTATTAAAAAAATTGAGAAAATGCAAATTAATTTGGTGTGATTTTTATTAATTAATAATTTAACAAAATATCAATCGTGCAACCCTTATTAAATGTTATAATTGACCGAAATAAATCACATGTATTATCACGGAAGTAGGTGTTTTATTATTGTATTGTTGCTTGTATTATTAAATGATTGTGAATAAAATAGCAGACACACCTCGGCAAAAGTACCATTCCAGTGTCTCGAGAACTAGTTCATCTCGAGCCTGCGCCTCTCGGTAAACTACAGTTCTCTCGAAAGGAATAAAATACTTTCCGCCTCGGTATGTAATATATCTATTGCCCCTCTGTTTAAAAAAATCACTATATTCCCAACTCAGTAAAGAACTTTTAGAACAAATTGCTAGCCGAAAGACATTACATAAAAGAACTATATCATTAGTCATAAAGAATAAGAATTTCAAGACTAGTCTCTTCACTCACAAAAGCGTCTAACTCTACAAAGATATCACAAATTTTTAAATATTAGTGCTTTGTTAGGTTTAAAATGTAAATGAAGTGGGGTTAGTTTCTACCGTAATTAAACTGAAAATTTAAATTAGGTATATAATATTTCAAAATGATTGTCGATACAGCAGGCTATGATCGTTGAAACCCAGCTTCAGATTTAATTATAAAAGAGGAACTAGATGTCAATTTTATCAGTTTGGGGTTATGATTAAAAAAAAACACAAAGAAAAAATTCGTGATTAAAACGACAAACTAAGTCACGTTCTTTTTCACTTAAAAACGACATTGCTCTTACTATAAAAATTGGTAAAAATAAGCGAATTTAAAATCGACGAAGATTATACCAACAACTGACAAACGTGTTTCTGACAAGACAGTTATTGAAATGTCAACAAAGAATTTCATAATTTCAAAATTGATATACTGCCAAATTTATTTCGTAATTTCACAGCCATCTGAGTCCACAACAATTTTGCAATAAACAATATAATTTGTTATGAATCACCAATGACAGTTATTTATTTTAACTTTGGCGTTTGCATGTGCATTTTTGGAAAAATGTTGACAGTATTTCTTGATTAACTAATCGTAGAATCTTACAAAGCACAATTTTAAAAGTTTATGATTGAAGTAAATGAAACTTAAACTTTGTCGAAGACTGAATTGTAGTAACTATAATAACAATAATAATAATAATAAATGATATAAAAAAGTCGTCAAAATGATGATGTTACAATATTTCTCTTAGCTCTTGCTGAAAAAATAAAAGTCAATAAGGTTATAAACACTTACTAATTTTCCTTCCCGCCAAAGCAGAAACTACATGCATATGAAGGTATAGTTTTCAATACAGTTTTATTTAATAACCGAACTGAAAAAAAAATTTCAAACTGTTTTTGGTTAGCGTTTTACCGTCTTCATAGGAGATACCTCAACTATCAAAATAATTAGTAGTTCGATTTTGGACACCGCCTGATTAAAAATTAAGAAGACAGACGGAAACGGAAAATATGACTTTTCGTATTCTACAAACTGTAAAAGGCCGAAATTAGAATTTCAACAATTTTCCCAACTTTCTTTTGGAAAATAAAAAGAAGAAGAAATTATAAACTACAGACGAAATTCAACCAAATATAATTCAACTAATGCAGTAAAAAAAAAATCATTGACAAATTGTAGTAACGGACAATCGACTAAATGTGTCAAAGCTATCCACAGCCAACAAACTACATACATTAAGTTTCAGATTGAAATTTTCAACACGTTACTAGCTCTAATATTTCTTTTTTTAATAGATATAACATTTAAAAAAATATTTCAGTTGATATTCATTTTATCTTTTCACAAATATGTGTTAATAGAAGTAGCATTGGACGACTTATATAATTATGACAGATAACAGTTACAAGAATTTGTTACTGGTTACTGGTTTTGGTGGAAATTGAATTTTATTTAATTGAACTGAAACTGAAAAATCAAGTCTAGTGCTGTTGTTTAATAATAATAAATTAACAGGGTAATCTTTTGTGATTTACATCTGAAATAGCAGGATAAGCGCTTCAGATTACGACATGATAATTTTAAAAACGAACTACTTTTACTGTTTCTGCTTTTTTGTTAAGTAGTTAAATATGTTTCAAGTTTTACAACTTGTAACTAAACCTTTTCAAAAGGCAGTAGCCTAATCTATGAAAAATTTGCACCAAGTAATCTGATTAACAATATGATAGTTTAACACATGGAGTTGTTTTAAAATATGTATTCATATTTTGCAAATATGGAATGGTTTCTTCAAAATGTTCAATTTATTATTAAAGGGACACTCTGCAATGCTTGCTGTACACTTACTCATGAGAATGCATTGCTTCCAGTAACTAAATAATCCATACATTTTAAAAACAATAAATACTATATTACGTATAATTTAAAATAAGCTGCTTTATTGTTTCCTATAAAATTGTAAAAATATGCATGTGGCCATCCTTAATGAATGCAATTCATTAAAATGTGAGTGTTATGCAAGCAATTTGTTTCAAAATCGAAGTGTAAGAAAAAACTTTTGCACGTTTCGTTTAAATTTTTTAAACGAAATAGAAAACAAGAATTCCAACAAAAACATTTCTGACATTTGTTTTATTATTAAAATATTCGTCAAATTAGAGAATGTGTTGTTTTTTTTTCCTTCGCACACCTTAACCGTTATTTTTGCACTGGAAATCAATCAAACAGCACTCCCTCTCAACAAATTGATAAAAAAAACACGCAGTGATTAATTTCGCGACTATTCTGGTGCAAATTTAAATTGGAACCTTTACAGCCGCAAAAGTAATTTAGTTTGTGCGCAGTCATATAGCCAGTAAATGCGGCAAAATGTGTGTAGTAAAATAAATGCTACGGAATTAGGAGAGGCGATTCAAAACAAATTGATTAAACATATTGCTGTGCAATCAACCGTCTGTCCAGCTTTGGAGTTCCACAGATTTGGCTAATAATTTGCGTACGATCTGGCATGTAAACATATCTTGTTGGCCCGGTAACTCTTGCACAAATCGCCCACTTAATGGGTCAAGGCAGTGGCGTAGCTACAACTTTTATCTCTGACAGGTATTAAGTAAAGTTATTATTATCATCTCTGAAGTTCAGAGAAGTTCATCAACAATTGAATCCGGCCTGTTAAGTTAACAGGCCGGATCCAATTGTTGATGTGTAATGGGCAACTTACAATAAATACGTAGACCTAAAAATAAAAAATATTCATTCAAAAAATCTAGAATAGAAATTCATCAATTACTTCTGAACTATGCTTTGACGTCTGCCAACTGGCAAGAAAATATGGCGACTTTATTACAATTATTGCAAAGTGGCGAGGTTCTCAAAATTAGTAGTAGTAGGTATTTTATTTCTTATAGTTGTTCGAAGTATCCGCAATTAGAAACAATAACGAGATGAAATTTTTAATTCGTCTTATAAGTAGAGTTACTCACTTCAAATCTTTGAAAACAGTTCCTTAGGAAAGGAATAATTTTGACTCAACTTAATTCGAACTCATTTCAATAATCGACTCCTGGATTGGACTAGACTAGACTAGCTTGTTCCCGACGGTGGCCCCTGTTTAAACAGCTGTACGCTTCTTCTGGAAAGATTGCGAATACCGCATTCGAGGTTGTTCCGGAGTCTGCCATTGAGACTTCACGTCATTTATTCTAGCAGCGCCGGCACCGATGCTGAATCACCGTACCGTACATACTAGAAACCCATAGGCGTCGTACTGGAGCTACGTATGGATTACTTCGTAAAGTAATTTATTTTGCTTAAATTTAAATTTCGTTAACGTACTTAGATATATGACTGTCCCAAACAGCACAATTAGTGATATACCTTTCATTGTTTTTAATGTTACACAAATGCAGTTAGCACATTTGGGCGTTAAATTTTCACAAATGTTAACACTATGGGATTAAGAACTTTTCCAGCATATAGATAATATATTTTGTGAGCATCGTTTCGAATAATGATCATATATATATATATATATATATATATAGTTAGTAAGTAAATTATCTTTTAAAAGATCATCTCCAATAATTTCGACAACTTGATTTAAGCTCTGGTAGCTCTTTCAGAACGTATTTTTTCTTTAATTTATCATTGCTATAAATGCTATAATATATATTTTATTTACATCCTCTTTGATAGGATACGCTAGGATGAAGCTAATATTATACCTTCCTAGTTTTTGTATTTAACACCCTAACGCCCGAATTAATTGCACCAACAACTTGTAAGACATCCGACTTTTATATTTTGGTTTTGATCTTTAGGTCCCAATATTATGAAAGACAGCTGTAGCGGAACCTTTTTTTTTTTGTTTACAACAGATTTTTTTGACAGAGATTTTTTCAGCTCTTGAATTTGACTCTTAAAGCGGTTTAGTAAGTCAGTTTTAAATTTTTATAATTCATTATATTAAACTCTAAAACCCAACGGGTCGAAGAATAAGAAATATTGACGTTTAATGTAGCAGAATAACATCATTTGTTAATGTTTGTAATTTTGGACTTTAAATTGTTAAGAGCTGTTTAATAAATATTTTACACACAATTCTGCAATAAATTCTTGTACAGAGAAAATAAATATTTACTTTTTTCCAACAATTTGAATTTAGCTTCCGTTAAATTTAAGCAAGGAACCACTTATTAAATATTACCCTGCACACATCCTCTTTTTTAGAAGATTTACGTTTCCCGCATTTTAACATTATTCACATTAATACTGGCATTTAAATTACACAGTGAGGTAATACTGATAAAATACAGAAACAAAAAAATATATAGAAAAACGTATACATTCAAACATTGTATGTACACCCTTTTCTGACGCTCTCTAATTCAAAAGAAGGGCTAGTGAATTTCAACAACAAAATGGAATAAATAATAATTATTAATACTTAAATAAGTATTCTCACCAAAAACAACTACAACTGTCAGATTTACATGAGACCACGACCAGACATTACGACCTAGACTTTGATTGTTTTAGTTGTCTTAAACTTGCCTATGACCATCCAAAGCCATGATGAAAGGAATAAAATCCTGAAACGTGTTTAACTGACAAATGATCAAAGCAATCGCAGTTTTGAAAGTAATTTTAATTTTAATCATCTGCGGAAAGTAACATATGACTCTCCAATCTTATTTTAATGTTACATTTCGTAAATTCCAGTATAGTCAGAAACATACTTACTTCAAAGAGAAAACGAGCAAAAATGTTTCACTTTTTGTGTACCCCTGCTCATCGAAATATTGTAATTTAATTAATTTAATTATTCTAATTTACTAATTCGTAACTAAAGTTATAAATCTTTGAATGTTTGCATGTTTATGAATTTTTAAATAAGTATGTTACGATTTTAGTGTTTAAGCATAAACTCTCTGAGTCAGCCTCAGAAAACTAATAACTGTTTAATATTGTTTTTACTCCCATTCAGTTGGTCCGAATTTTTTATCAGCAAGTTCCATTTTTCCGAGCTCAACAATTTCTAATGGTTCTCCATTAGAAATTGTTGAGCTCGGAAAAATGGAACATGAGAACATGGTCTTTCGATTGTGACATATGAGATAAATAAGTTATAGTACACTTTATTGACTGTAACCATTTAGATAATTGATAAGTATATAAGTATTTTCAATAAAGTTAAGAATATCTAAATACTTATAAATGTTTCATGCGCAACAAATTTAAAGTTACCTGTCATAACTGGAGTATGTCATCGCTAGTTATTTACAATTCTGAAAAAATGATGGCGTAATTGTCGTCTAGGTAAACATTTAAGAGGAGCAGGCTTTCTGTAATAATTATGCTTTTCTTCAGATCAGATTTTATCATAAAAACATTAATGCTTGTAGAAATCTTTCTAAATAAGTAGATAAAAACAAAATGCAAGATGACATTTGATTAACATTACTACATGATGGCTACAAATTAGCAACTAAATCTATTCATTAGGTACGTCTAATACTATCTCGATATCTCATTCACACTGAATAGTCTTATTTTCTTAAGTGCATAAATATTTCTGGAACAGTATTCTAACGAGTGATGTAGGTAGTTAGCGCTTATTGATCAATCGTGGTTGGCCCGCTTAATACCGCCAGTAGCTACGCCACTGGATCAACTGTGCAAACACGCGCTAATATCCCATTTTATTCCAACAGTTTACCACTGATATGATTTTTGAGAGAGTGCGACAGTGAACTTGAGGAAATGTGGACCCCTCCTAAGCCCTGCAAGTGGCATTGGGTTTCTTTCCTGGTTTTCTTCGCCACTTGCGCAACGAACGCAGACAAGATTTATACAGGTGAGTGGTATTATTATTTAGATTAATTCAATCGATAATAATTAAAATATAGTTTTTTTTCTAATTGGAGGTTAGACTCATGCAGCATACCTAATCCCGCTTGAAATCGTATCTTATTATTTATTTGTGGCACGCAACATGAAAGCACATTTTTTAATTATTGTTTCGAAGTTTTTGCCTCTGAGAGCTTTTAAAAGCGGCTTTAAACCCGGAATTAAGAATGCGTGTAAAGCATTTTAATGGGGGCTTAAATTGTGTGAAACGTGAAAAAATAATTAGAATCACCGCTAATTTGGATGAAAATGCGAAAAATGTTAACGCAGAACGAGAAAGTTGTTTCGGTGTTACAATGTTGCAACAGAAACTGACATCCACTGGAAAACTTGCTTTTCCATAAATAAGATGTAAAACCGGAAAAATTCACCATGCAAATTTAATGCGTTGGCTGTCTTCGCATTGACAAACACTATTTAGCAACGTGAGAACATTATTTTCACGGGGAAAACGACAACCACTCTAGACTCTGGGAGTTAGTTTGACAGTGGTATTTAAAATACTCGTATATTTCTTAATTATTATTTTACAACGTGCCCACAGTTCTGTTCAATAATTTGCGTCTAAGTTTGGGTTAACTTAAATTGGCCCGGTTAACTTAACTTAAATTGGCCTTTGTTAACTTTAACAAATTGTGAAACCAATGTTAAATTCGTTTGCTAATGTCAAGTGTTGTATAAAGCAGTTGACAATCGATTAACAACGTGTTAACTAACAATATGTCAAACCTGTGTTAACTCTGGATTTGGGTTGTATAAAGCTATCGTCAAAGTTAACATCATGTCAAACCTTAGTTAACTTTCTGTCAGCTAATCAGTCATCCGCCATCAATTAAGTTTCGATTTCATGTTTGTATAAAGCTTTAAGGACAAGATTTCTTAGGTTTTTGAAATAAAGGAAACGTAATTGGGTAGTAATGGTTGTATTTACTATAATTGTTCATGCAAATCTTAGAAGATATCATTATCTCGTTCGTCTTCGATGAGTGAAAACAGTGATGAAGAAACGAGATTGCAAGCAGTAAGAATCCATTTAGGCTGTATGATGATGTGGATTTTACGAAAAGGTTGAGGATAAAAAAACACCTTGATCCAGTTGCTCAATCTAATCAGTCATCAGCATCACCTAGAACCCGCATTAAAAAGAAATAACTTTATTTATGCAAAACTGCAACTTCTTCATACATTACGATTTCTGGCAAATGCATCTTTTCAGCAAGTTTTCGGGGACAATCGGACAATCTTGACATTCATAAATCTTTGATGGGTAGAATCATTACCACGATTTGTTCTTTTTGTCGTAACAGATGATGTACCTTTATGTTCAATAATGGGTTTATCTTGCATGTTACCCACCAAAAATTACCACACCACACAATACAAGTCACAACAAAATCAAAAACTGAAGTTACGTTAGAGAAAACGTCAACAACGCGTGAACTCGTACCAACATCAATTCATAAACGATAAAATTTCTAGTATTCGAACGTGATCCTATGTTAACTCGTTGTCAAAGGTTTGTCAGTTAACTAGCGTCTGCAAATTGTTTATACAACGGTGTCACAAATAACCCAATGTTAACAAGCTGTTAAAGTTGACAGAGTGTTAGCTGACATCCAACTTGACAGGCTTTTATACAACCGGGCCTAAAGCTATCGTCAAAGTTAACATCATGTCAAACCTTTGTTACCTTTCTGTAAGCTAATCAGTCATCTGCCATCAATTAAGTTTCGATTTCGTGTTTGTATAAAGTTTTAAGGAGAAGATTTCTTAGGTGTTTGAAATATAGGAAACGTAATTGGGTAGTAATAGTTGTATTTACTATAATTGTTCATGCAAATCTTATAAGATATCACTATGTAGTTCGTCTTCGATGAGTGAAAACAGTGATGAAGAAACGAGATTGCAAGCAGTAAGAATGCGCCATTCGCAAGAATCCATGTGAGCTGTATGATGATGTGGATTTTACGAAAAGGTGCAGGATCAAAAAAACACCTTTATCCAGTTGCTCATTCTAATCGGTCATCACTAGAGAGCGGATTTCTGTCGGGCTAGACAAGGCCAAACTCGGTACGGCTCGTACGGGATGGGAATTCATTGCATTTACCGGCTGCACTTCGTTTATTTGAGATTAGAATAACGCTGCTTCGTTGCACTCTGCTGTTAATTCCAGTTCTCATTTAGTTAGCCGTTTGATTAATAAATCGTTAATTGTATTTATGGAATCAAGTGACAATTAAATTCAGTGATTACCTATCACCCGCTACTGAGTCCCGGCGATGCAGCGCGTCCCCACTAAAATCGTGACGTAGCCCGACAGAAATCCGCTGTCTAGTCATCACCTAGAACCCGCATTAAAAAAAAATCACTTTATTTCTGCAAAACTGCAACTTCTTCATACACTACGATTTCTGGAAAATGCATCTTTTCAGCAAGTCCTCGGGGATAATCGAACAATCTTGACATTCATAAATCTTTGATGGCTAGAATCATTACCACGATCTGTTCTTTTTGTCGTAACAGATGACGTACCTTTATGTTCAATAATGGGTTTATCTTGCATGTTACCCACCAGAAACTACGACACCACACAATACAAGTCACAACAAAATCAAAAATTGAAGTTACGTTAGAGAAAACGTCAACAATGCGTGAACTCGTACCAACATCAATTTATAAACGATAAAATTTCTAGTATTTGAACGTGATCCTATGTTAACTCGTTGTCAAAGGTTTGCCAGTTAACTTGCGTCGGCAAATTGTTTATACAACGGTGTCACAAATAATTCAATGTTAACAAGCTGTTAAAGTTGACAGAGTGTTAGCTGACATCCCGCTTGACATGCTTTTATACAACCGGGCCAATTTAAGAGTATTCTGTTACAGTGGAAATGTTTTTTTTTTGTGTGTTTTAACAATGAATTTATTGGTTCTTCGTATAAAAGTCGTAACTTACTTCAGCAAAAAAATATAATTAGTCCATTGCTATTGTAAATGCAAGCCTATTTTACAAGCTTTAACAACAAATGTACCCAACGTTACTGAAAAAAACTGTAACTTCAATATTTTTCTCATAGAAGTATAGTATAGCAACCACGCTGGGACCATGTGGACAAGTTTATTTCAAGATCCTTCAAAACTTTTGTGATTTACCCTAACTCGATATAATCATCACGTTTTCATGATATTGTATTCTATTAAACTTTCGTTATAAACTTTTAAATACCGTGTATCTAAACTTTGAACAAGTCTTGTCAGGGGAATATCATTCAGAAATTATGCCTTATACTCGTACATGGAAAATATCAAAATTTTTTTTACAGTTTCTTTGAAGCCCAGATTACCTGAATCACTTGTGATAAATAATTAAAAGTTGCAAACACTTAAACGTTTTTTCTTGCTTAAAAAGCAAAAAAAGCACTTTTATAGCGCTAACAATTATTTAGAAATTGTTGGCAAAGAAAACTAATTAATGAGATGTTGAAGGTTTAGTTATTTATTACAGTATTACTCAAAAGTATTGACTGAAATTTACTTCCTGCATCTCTGAATATTCGAATCTTCACCATAACTAGTTTTTCAGATCCAAACCATAAAAAATTAGTTATATAGTGTTTTAGTAAACAGACAGGAATAAGTCCTACAGAAGAGTTAGAAATTTGTGAAAACTTCAGGAAAATGTCGAGATCTTTTTCACACAAGTTAGGTACATCTTAGCAGCAGGTTTGAATTATGCTCAGTGGAGGGCTTATTGAAATCATTTTGAATTACTTTTTCAAGTATATATTAACCCAAAAAACTAGCACTTCAAAATGAATTTCATCTCTTTATACCTACATATTTTTAAAAGGGTACGTGCCACGAAATAAAATCCTTTAACTTTTGTAAATTTCTAGTTTTTGGATTATTTTTATCACAACAGGATGGAACTTCGCAACTTTGGGAAAGAGCAGTAAATAGTTTGTTTAAAATAGATATATCCTTAAAGGCATTAAAAAACCCATAACATGCCACATTTCACTGAAAAGTTTACAGTGCAATAACGTTTTATTATTAGTTTATTTGAATTGCATACATGCATAGGTTTTTTTTTTAGCACCTCATTGACGTTAGTGTTAACACTTTAGCGAATTTCAATTATTTATAAAAGATCCTACGATCATTAATACAAACTTTACAATCCTGTAATAACATATTTCAAGAAAATTGTTTATTTTCTGAAAATACACATAATTCGTTTGAACTGTAGATTTTATGCATCTTTTTTATCGAAATAAATTTCAACTGCATCTATAGTATAATAACTTCCATTTTTATATTTACTTTTATTGATAAATTACACTTTTTTAGACAAAATGTAAACTTGACACGGAATGATGAAAAATAATTGAAAACTGTTTAAATCAGTAGTTGGCACAAGCCATACATTTGTAGGTACATATGTAGTATACATATGTTTCAGCGTCTAGGCACTAAGTTATATTATTTACAAAAGCAAAGTAACGTGTTGAATGAGATGAAAGAGGCAATATAAAATTCACTCACTACTAATTGGTGTAGACTATTTAAAATTAGTTAGATCAAGTCAACTACTGTCAATTTCGAAGCACCTTGGACTTTCTAGAAATATTTGAAAATAAAAGGGAGTATTGATAAATAGCTGGCCTCGGAGCTTTCCCACCAAAGAAAGCGAATGCTGATACCATGTCGAGTTTGTTATTTGACAAATAGTTTCTCCCGTTTTGATAATAAAAATTTTCAACCGATTCTGCATTGTAAATTTTTAAATAAAACATACCTGATAAAAGTCTCGGTTTTGATAAAATAGAATATCCGTCAGTGATTAAGTCGCTGACAGTTACCTATCAAGAAAATTTCTACGAATAGGGTGGGTATATTGAAGGATCATAATAATTCTTCATATGCCATCTTAGAAATTTTAGATACCATTGACCAACTGAGCAAAAACTGATGTCAAAGATGACCCTCGTGTTTGAACTGGTTTTTGTGTTTATACCCTTAAAAAATATGATACCGCGCATGATATAATATGGAGGATTAACGAATTGGACTCATCGTATTCAGTCGGCGACTGGAGCGCGGTCCTCTGGTGATTGTTGACTAGACAACATTAATTATATTATCAAAATAACAATAATAACGTTTTTCTAATAATTTCCAATGTCAAATCCATTTTTATATTTTCAGATAATAAAGGTATACCTAATATCAGGTTATGGCCCTAGATTAAACGATGGGTACTGTGTTTCTGAACTTAAGTTGTATTGACACTACGGATTTTGCGATAAACGCATTCGAACCATGGAAGTATAAGCGGGAAGCATTGCACGTGTTCCAGTACTATCTCAGGAAAACTACCATACCTGGAAATTACAGATGCAGTCTGTGATGACAAAAAAAAAAGCAAGACATAGGGGTATGCGAGTGGTGCAAAAATGAGACCAGTGGTGAGCCTAATCAAGACAGAAGAAGCTCCAGCGCTAGCTATATGGAGCGAAAAAGACGAAAAAGCTAAGGCGTATTTGTATTTGGAACTGCATCAAGTCAAAAACTGTAAAACTGCTCATGAAATCTGGCTGATGTCAGAAGCAATTTTTGAATCAAAAGGTCCAGTTAAAAAAGCATCATTGTGGAGAAAGTTGATAACTTACCGAATGGGGGAGAATGGTAACGTTGACAGGTACCTCAAGGAATTTTTCGATATTGTGAATAAATTTACCGAAATGTCAATTAAAATAAGCTGTGAGTTACAATCGATCATGTTATTGGATGCTTTTTAGTGCTACACGTAAGCAGCGTGAGCGGGTTGGTGATCATCCTGAAGCAATGATAGCAAGGAAAAATAGTTCCTGGACGAAGTCATTACAATTTGGACAGCAAATAGACCTGTTTACCTAAATAAAGCAAACAATGGTAAATTCAAGTTTAAATGCCACAAGTGTAGAAAATTTGGACATGAAGCTAATGAATGTCCAGAAAAGCGTGAAAGCTGTAGCTGAAGAATTTGAAGAAACACCTTACCCATTTATAACAGAGATGACTTACACATTATACAAACTGTAGCAACAATGGCTGGTGTTTGGACAGCGGATGTATGTCTCATTTAGGTATGCAGAGATCGTCAGTGATTTCAATCTAAATATGAAGGATATGAAGAGGGTCAGTTAAATATCTGCTGACGTAGTTGCTAAAGGTACTGTTAAAATAAACACTACTGATTGAAAAAAAATGCTTTTATTAAAAAAATTGCATATACCTGATCTCCGTACGAACTTAATGTTTGTTTCTAAGATTGTAGATGGCGGAAATAAAGTCACATTTAAAATGGATCGAGCCGTGGTTACGACTGATAAGGTGTTGTTGTTAACTGTAGACCGAGTAGGTGATTTGTATTACGTGAATCAAATCAGAAAACAAGAAACTTGCGCCACTACTGTTACCGATGGCAAAACTAAAATCGTGCTATTGGACGAGCTATTGGGGATATTTGAATCAAAAATATCTTGTGAAAATGGCAAAAAGAGCCGTTGTTTTACGACTGGATTTACGAAATGATAAGTCGTGGCGTCCATGTGAAACATGTTTAGAAAGCAAGTTGACAGCTTTACCATTTCTGAAGAGTACTAGAAAAAACAGCAGGTCACTTGAAATGGTACATACTGACGTTTAGGCCTATGAGGACGCAATACATCAGAGAAGCAAAATACTTCGTAACGTTTATAGACGATTTTTCAAGATGAACTGAAATAAGATTTTTGTAAACTCAGAATGACGTGTTTAAGGAATTCAAGGCTTTTAAGACTTGTGGAAACACAAACAGGCCCAAAGGTAAAATGCTTGCAATCTGATAACGCTGGCGAATTTTGTAATAACGAGTTCAATCGATATCTTATAGTATAGAGCATGGCATAAGTAGACGAGCTACATTCAGTTACACACCGCAACAAAATGATGTCACCGAAAGGAAGAATAGGACTCTCGTTGAGGCAACGAGATGTATGCTTGCGCAGTGTGGTGTACCCCACACCTTTTGGGCATACGACAGTGAATTATATATATTCGTAATCGGTGTATATCGAGTGTAATAAGAAAGAAAACTTCGTTCGAATTATGGAAGAATGAAAATCCGAGTGTGGATAATCTTAAAATTTTTGGGGAAGAAGTTATGTATTAAACAAGGACGCATGTAAAGAGAAATTAGATTCACGCAGCATAAAAGAAATTTTCATGGGGTATGGTGCGATATCCAAAGGTTAATGTGTATCTGTATAGATATCCAGTTTGCACAAATTATTAGTTATTTCACGTGATATCAGATTTATAAATATTATTAAAGGAAAGCGGTCATGTAATTCTACGTCAGAAGCCGTCGACAAGGACGAAGATAACAAAGAAATTAAAGAAATTCTTCTAGTGATTGCAGTGGGATATAGTTATATAATTATATAACGGGTGATCAAAAAGTTTTTAGATTAGAGTTGACCATGGAAGTATTTGTCATGTCGTTGATTAAACTGCAAATGTCATGCATAACCTCATTTGGATTTCAATAAACATGACAAATATTTCCATGGCCAACTCTAATCTAAAAACTTTTTGATCACTCGGTAGTATTCAATCTTAATTTAGGTTAAATCTTAATTTTAGTTGTTCATTTAATTTTTCTGTTAATTATTTTATTTTATTTAAATTAGTTAATGTGATACGATCGTGCCTTACATATTGTTTTATGATTGGAATTTCTGTGTTTTGTTGTGGAAGACGAAAATGTTGTCGCAAAGTTCCCGAGAGGATGGCAGCCCCCAAACCTTGGGATGTTTTGATTATTATCTGTGTATTTAAACTTTGTGAAGGAGTAGTTTCCGCAAAGTGAGTGATATTCTTAGTGGAAGATCGTTGTTGGGTGAGCGACTGTTTTGTTAAGATGAGTCAAAGACAAGTTGAAATTTGAGGACAAAAATCCAAGCTGAAGATTAGTGGTAATTTGTCGAATTCTTTTATGTAAAGGCGGAGCGAGATGCAGGTTCTGTTCAAATAGTGTAGTGTATCTGTGGGTGAATGCTGATTTGAATTTGACTATATGGATAGAACATAGAAGACGCAAGGGGAGGTTCAGCAACTAAACAATGTACGTTTCGTGTCGGAATGGATCGGAATGGATATTAGCGACGTGTCGAGTTTTTTAGTATGGAACTAGTGCAGTATGCTATTGCTCCATAATCTAGGCCTGTTGTAATTAAGATTTTATATACTGATAAAAAGAGTCGTTGTATTAACTCCCCAAAAATGCTTACTAACGTTTTCAAAAGCTGGCATGATTGCTACAAGCAGCTCGAAGTGTGAAGACGGATTGATTCCAGTTAAGTTGAGAATCAAAAGTCAAGCCGAAGAACATATCAACTACGTCAAGTTCCTGATAATGTTAAAAATAATTTAAGGTCTCGGTATGTTTTCTTTTTACTAAAAAGGATGCATTTTGTTTTATCTTATGACTTATTGAGTGCTGATTACAGTACTTTTGCAACGGAGGTACTATCTTGGATTTTAGTATACAGTATACGTACCAGTTCCCCAGCGTATTAAGTTACACAAATTGGAAAACATGATCCATCACATTGTTAAGCGCAGTTCGAAGCAGTGTTACTCTTAACACCGAGCTTTGGGGGCATCCGTTTTCTAACGTCTTGCTCAAAGAGAGTGCATTGTTTTTTAGAACTTTAAAAGAACGTTGTTGAAGAAAGTTTATTAAAAACTGGGTAATGTGACCCTTTATTCCCCAGTCATACGTTACTGATTAAAGATATAGTTAGGTCTGTAAAAATCGACTTTTGACAGCGGCTGATTTGGCTTAGGAATAGGGAAAATCGTAACTTCACTCAAATATGATTTGTTAATGACACTAACGACAAAATAAAATATCGTTCGAAATTTTCGAATGACAGCATATTAATGTGTCCGCTGCTATTCTCTAATCTCGCCTCACTTGACGAACCTTGCGTGACTAACAATCGTTAATCCACATATCACATGAGAACTGATCGACACTACTCTGGGCTGATCTCTGTGGTGCTAAACTATCCGACTGCGAGAAATCTAAAAAAAATATAGCATGTTCCTTAAAATTTTATTTACTATTGTAACAGAGAAAATTTGGAAAAAACATTTTTTTGTGTGTATGTGTGTGTGGGCGTTACATTATTTCTTTACCGTTTATCCACATTATCAAACGTCGGATTTTGATATAACATAAATCATAAACTTACTTTTAAATCGTCAGTGTTGGTGTCTGATTAATTACGGCCATAGCCCGGTCAGGAGGGGTAGTGTCGAGGTGGATCGGTCAGAACAAGAATTATATATTATCCAACCTGTAAAATGCAATTGGGGATGTGCGCCATCGATCCCTAAAGTCGATGTGGCGAATTTGCTAATTTGGTAATACTTTTTAATAGCGAGTCCGTGTCATTTTGACTTATTATCAGTCAGCAAGGTTGGTACTACTTTATCAAGAATATGACTGCTTTAATTAACAATTATTTCATCAATGAGGTCTGTCCTAATGGTTGGAGTCACATAGGGTCCATACTGCCCGGTACAGAGTGTGCAACGAGCACTAAAAGAATACCGCACGAAGTGCTCACACTCGTACCGTCGTAGGGTATAGTACAGAGTCTACAAGGGGCGAAGCGGAAGGCTGCACGACGCACCCAGCTCCTGCTACTATCGCAGGTCTAGTACCAAAGGGTGCAGTGACACCAACCGCACGAGGTGTCCACTTTGATACTAGTCCTTTGACCACATACATCAGGATTGATGCCGGTACCGTATCTGCTACAACAGACACATCCGCCACAACGGATCTTTACAAGTTCTTCCGCCTGCGACAACAGGCACGTCCCGCAACAACGGATAATCAAAAGGTATCACAGCAGGGCGGACAGTCTAATTAAATTAGCTCGACGTGTCAAGGCTCATTTCATCACTTTTACTATTGCAATATCTCTCAGGATTATGTTAGCGTTATTTGAGAACTGACTCGGTACCACTTATCAATAATCATATCAAATGCAACAATAACAACAAGGAACGGACTCACCAAATCACAGTAGATAATCCAATCAGCTTTTACAACAATTAACAATGCAGATTACACCGTGGTGGAATCTCACTCACATCACCCCTAAGACCGATAACTCAGTGATACACTCACCTCAACACTTTTTAATTACACGATCACGGAACTGTTAAACTCGTTTTATTCAGTTCGCATCCATTTTAAAACTGAAGACTATTCCTCCGGACCTCTTTGGTAAAAACTACGATAAGACACAGGGTCACTCATCAGGGTTCTCTAATGGACCCGTCAAGTGTTCGTCGCCCTACATAGCGAATTCGATATGCAAGTGTATCGTCGAACCCTTGGCCGTCAGATTATTAGTGTGAACGGACATAATGTCCTTTTTCTTTTGGGATATTTTTATCAGTGGTCCTAAATCCCATAAAATTCTTTAAATACAAAATGTCATCGTCAATTCTCAAAATTAATAAGAAAATAAATATCAGTCCCGAAACTTTCCTACATTATATATTATGCAAATTTTTCGGGAATGTAGAATCATTTAGTGGAGTGATATCGACAATGTCTTCATAGTGGAAGAACAGTTTTTTTGGTGTTGTATTTGAACTTTTTTAAAGCAGTCTTCAATTTTTTTTTAGTTTATTCAATTATGTTTTAATCATTTATTACTCTTAACAAATACGAGTATATCAGTATTATTTTATTCGGTCTTCAGGATTAATTAGAGTCCCTTTTAGCCCTTACTGTATTTTTAATGTGTAGTATTAAGACATGTACCTGTTACATTGATTAATAAACAGATTTCTGTCTCCAAGTTAGCAATATGACAAAATGACGAACTTAACGTCATGTTTTTAAGGGAGCACTCACATTTTTACAAGGCTTCCATGCTATGTGCGAACAACGGTGGTACAAGATCACTGAAGTTGAGTGTTGTGCGCGACATTCACTTAGGTGCATTATACAAAACAGCAGCCTCTCGGTGTTCAACTACGTACAATTTTATTCTTCCCGAAAAATTAGAAGAAAGCACATAATTTTACTTATCTTTCCTGAAGATCTAAAAATCGCCAACGTTACAATCTTTTTTCCACTTCTAGTAGAAAAATTAACTTTTGACGTATTTCCAGAAGTAGGTGCTACAGATTCCTTTGAGATTAAGATATGTATAGTATAACGATAATGAACATATTTTTTCACCAGGTTAACCTCATTGAATTCTTATTTCATTAATGTAAAAAGGATTTGTATTACATCATATCTGTTGTTTTCAACAACGAATAATACTGGCTTGAGAGCCTTTTTATGTTAAAAGTTTACATGTACATTACATGTACATTACATTACATACAATGTAATCAATAATTTACTCTGGAAAGGAAACGCATTACACTGATAACATTAAATATAGCGAGTAACGTGTAGTCTTGGGTTGCGCACTTGCGTGACTTTGTTCTTGATCTAACGCTGAATGGGACTGGGCAAAGTATTCTTTTATTTAATCGTTTTGGTCTCAAAACCGTGTTAATGAACATACGTACACAAAATTAAGACCTAAATAAAACTTACAAACTATTATACGAGTGTGGTGGATACTTGTTGTTGTACATTGTAATCTCGCTATATTTACACTTCTGATCATGGCATTTAAAGTATAAAAATTGCTCGAAGGTTATTTCGACAGAACTTTCCTCGCCCCTGAAATACAATACAAGAAATTCAGCTTTTTCGAAAAATTATAAAATTTGATAATGCGAATTTATTTTTTTTTTATGAGAACCCTTATAAGAGAAAATCAAGATATGTATGTAACGTTAAAGTAAATGTAAAAAGCGCGCTGCGAGTGCGTTTCAACTGAGTTTTCTCTTAAGAAAATTTTGTGATGACGTCATCGACATTTTTGCAAAGACGCGAATATCACTTTGAATAGTGCAGTGTAATACTAGTAATAACAGTATTGTATTCCTAAATTTTCGGGAAAATGGAGTGAACCGTTCCTGATTTAATTAGTAACATAAACTGACTTTATTAATTAATTTTTATAAGTCACAAATTCAAACACTTAATGCAATAATAAATCACAAGTACGGACTCATCATGTTGCACTTTTTACATAGAATTTATTCGACAAAATTTTGAGATGACCTCATCAATGTTTTGGAGGGGATAAACAGATGTATTTTGATTAAAAATTTACCATGCTTACGATAACTTTAAAACGTCTGCAAGATTTCAAAGAATATATTATAAAATAAACTCTTATTTTTTTTAGTCACCCTGTATAAGTAATTCTAAAAACTATGAGTGCGTTGATAAACCACAAGTATAGAGCCATAATACTGTGCAAATTTCAGAGGGAATTTATTCCATAAAATTTTGAAACGATGTCATCAATTTTTTGGGAATGGAGAAATGAATAAATTTTTCTAAACCATTTACAAAGACTACGGGAGTTTTGAAATATTTACAAAATTGCAGAGTATTTTGTTTTGTAGTGTCAAAATTAAATTGCAGAATTTTGTTATAAAATTTTTAATTTTTTCGAAAAATTTGGATATCTAGGGTGAAAATTCGATACTGATTCTTACACCACAAGTGAAGGAGTATCTTATTTCATAAAATAAAAAAAATACTATTATACATTTTGGAGATGACGTCATTCCATTGGTGGTGGGAATGATTAGCCAAATTTTAGTTAGCGTTTAACCATCTACATGATATTCCTAATAAACATACAAAATTTGACAACAAGTGGTAATTTCGGAGATTGCGTGACAGACAGACACCAGACAGACAGACGAAAACAAGACACTACTTTTTTCGCACTCTAGGGGTCATGGCACGTCGAGAAAATATGAAAGTGGTAATTCGTCCGCTGGACTCTATTTCTACTATACTTCCTAGCTTACGCTCGAGAAGTAAAATGTGGATAACAATTTTGGTATACCATTTTCAATGCAGGCTCGAGTCACCTTGCCCTCTCATCTCCATGGATGAACATCTTTCAATAATTGTCCTAAAAACAAAATATGTAGACCTTGACTTTTTGAAATAAAAAGCAAAACTTGCGTTACCAACACCAAGTTGGCTGACAAAAATAAAAAATATAATGATTTGAGCTCTTCTTCAGACTAAATATGATTGCTGAATCTTTTTTTTTTATTAAATATTAGTTTTTACTTCCCAAGCCTAAATTAGGCGAGTATTGTAATAGAGTCCATCCAACAAAAGGCTAGTTTCATGTTTTCGAGATATTTCATAATACTTACAATATGAACAAGTTGGTCTCCCGTTACCGTCTACATGCCGTTTGTCTGTGTTTTTCTGCCATCAGTCTGACATATGTCTTCTGTCGCCTGTTAGGCAGTAAAATCCCTGGATAACAGATAATCTCTGAAACTACTAAAACTTTAGGTGTATTTTAACCACAGCGTGTAGATGATGTAATGCTAACCAAACTGTACCTGTGTTTTATGAATCTGGCTTTATTTTTTATCTTATACATAGAGATTCATGTTCGTGTAATAACATATTATTTAACTTAGAAACTGCGGATGTTCTAAAAAACTTGCTGACGTCTCCACAATATTTTTATTATAAACATCTCAGTTGAAACATACGCATTGCATGTTTCTTTACCTACAGTTAAAAAAACCGCACATACCTTTTTTAATTTATGGATTTATTAAATTCGAAAAAAAATATTATTTTTCTCAGGGTTTATTTGATCGTATTTCAGGATCAAAGAAATTTCTGTCAAAATGATTTTAGAATCTTTTTTAAGTTGCATCAAATTTACCGATTTATCACAATTCAATAATGTACATAACAATTATTATAAATCGGTATATATATGAAATAGTACCTAGCTGCTTTTAATGTTTGTTGCTATAAATATTACATCAGTACATACTAATCTGCCTTGTGTCTTGAGTATGTTGACAAACTGGAAAGTGGAATCTTGTTATATTAGCAAATTTTTATTATACACTAGAAGAAACACTAAATTGACCTTATAGCTAACATTTAGTAAAATATTAAACTCAATTGCTGTTATCAATAGAAATTTATGAATACACAGTTCTTACAATTGAAATTAAAAAAATCTGGAAAAACTTGGTGTTTTAATTAGAATTAGCAGGATATTTAGGTACTTCGTTAAAACTGGGTTACTTTTCTCAGTTTTGTAAAATCTTGAAATATTGTTGGCCAGTGTAATTGCTACTGATAACTATATATATTTATCATTTGCGTTTATTGCAAGTCAAACAGGTAATACTATACTGTAAAAACCAAACTGTTGATAAATAAGCCAAAAACAATTTTATTGGCGTTTATTTTAGTTGATTCATACGATTATTTATAGTGTTTCTTTTTCTGTTTAATGTTTATCATTCAAGTACATTAAACAAACAGAAAAACAGACAAAATTTTATAATTTATTCGCTTCTCCCTTCTTATGCACTAATAAAAATATAATTGGCCGTAATTACGGTTTATGTATTTTTAAATGCTTCATGACTCAAACGTTAACCCACCACTAAATACAAAACGTAATTTACGAGTGTCTTACAACAACAAGCATTTCAATCACAATTTGCAGTATAGAGCAATTAGTTTTATAAATAGGACTGGAAATGATACTCTCATTATTAATAAAGTCTATTTTCAGAAGTTATAGCAACGTTGCTGTTGTATTGAAACTAAAATTCTTACGCAAAGTAACCATATTTTGCATTCAAATTAGCAGGCTCGTGGAATAATAACTGACAAAACAGCTCTCTTTGAACATACAGTATCTATTTAATTAAATAAAATCACGTTTCATTAATTAAGTTTACTCAGTCCAGCCTAATATTATGTCATATTTTTTTAAAGGTGTGTAAATTATTATCCTGTTCTTTAACTAGTTAATTTGCTATCTTGTTCTCATGCTAATTTGAATAGACATTTATTAGCAGATCATGAAAATGTATGATAATCCTTCAGAATCACCCACGTTGGTCTCTAGGCGCACGTTTGGATTGCAATTTTTGCTATTTATCAAAAATTTTTTAATGGATAGCTTCTAATGTTAAGATCGGAACAAAAAAATAATTAATAGTTTCATCGGAAATCACGAAAATTATTATTTACATCTGATGGTAACAAATTAAATTATGAGTAATTTTATCCGTAATAGCAGTAGGAAACATTAATTAAGAAACTGGTGTTTGAATGATTATTATAAATTTACCGCTTAGCTTTGTGATTCCTAATTATGACATTAAATACTGTTTACGCTCTTTCCGCAATTTGACTAATAATTGTAAAAATAATTGTTTAAAACGGTCAAGGTTTTCATGGTATACGTGCTTGTCACTTTCTTAAATTTGATTTTACGTAAAAATAATCATTTTTGAAAAACAACTGCAGAATGTCTACTCATGACGAGAGCATAAATTAAGCCGTAAAAATTATTCTGAGCGCTTAATAAAAATAAATTTTGTAATAAGTGTATAATTATTACAACTAGGCATCAAGTGTGAAACAAAAACAAATTGTTTAAATTGTAGGCATATAGTGCTTTTTAATTATTAAAATATAACTGACTGCACACTTATTTTTAAAGATGGCGGACCAACGACAACCTCCCTAGTCCCCCACGGCCAACCGTTCAACGAAACCCAAAAAACGCAAATGGTTTTGGTATGAAAAGTAGCGCAAAAATCTGTTACCTCTGTTTGCTTCTTCGTAAAATCAATAATGCTGACTAAACTGAAATCTGACAATGATTTCTCTTTGATTCACATCGAGATTTTTTATAAATCCATTTTAAACCACTACTCCGGTAAAATCCTGTTTACGTCATAAAGTACAATTCGTTTCAACAAAGTTGTGTTCACCCTCCCCAAAGTGTGTAAATTGAATTTGCGTTTATCATAATATAACTAATGGATTAGTTATATTATTTTCTTGTCAAAATAAGTTATCACTTTAGCATGTAAATAAACATAAGCTAAGCAATAAAATTTGACATTTTCTCATAAGGTAATATCGTTAAAATCGGTCGCAAAACACACAGATTGTCCACATTTATTGCGCAATAGAATGTATTTATGCCCGTTTTGAAATAACATCTTTATATAAAACCATAACTTTACAATTTTTATAGCTATATAACATTATGGTTGAAAAATTAATTACGCTCTTCGCATACTTTCGCTGTTGCATTTTCAAAAAACAATGCATGATAATAATAAAAAGGTTTAAGTTGTTAAATTAGTGTCCGCAAAATATGCAATTTCGACATAAAAAAATCAATCTAATGTTATTTAGACATCATTTTCCACATCATAATCAATTCAGTTAACTCCAGTTTCTAAGATAAATTATAAAATTTAATTCCATAAATTTATGGTTTTTGATAATACCTATATTTTATAATAGATACAGGATAAATTAGTGTGAAATTGTACGCGAACTTTAAAGTTAATCAATAAGTGGTAAAACGCTAACCAAAATAACTAAATCTTATTTAGATCTGTAACACAGCATGGGTTCACCCTTATTATAATCATGCGGTGTGGATTTTAGAAAAAAGTGTCAAAATGCTCTGAAATGCTGTACAAGTTTTAAGCTTATTGCAAATACAGTAATAAATCGTTAAACAAAATTGTCCTGTAGATGTTCTTCCAAAATTTCATAACGTTACCTCAAAAATCGGATAAGTTTATAATTCTCAGTGACAATGAACACGACGCCGTTCTTTTATACATACCTATAGTTTATTAATCCACAAATACTTTTAACTTTATACATATGGGTTACTGGATAAAATTCAAAATGTTGATTACAACAAAATTTCTTCGACATAAAGGAATTCATTTAATTTTATTGAAATTTGTAGAACACAGTAACGTCATGACAGTGTTTGTACTGCATTAGTTACTTGACTGGGATCTCATCAGTCATCATAAATAGCTGTCTGTAATAACATAAACAAATAATATAATAACACAACTTCTTGTTACTTGTTAATTTGGTATAATACGATATTTTTCATTGTTTTCTGAAATAGTATACATATCAGCATATCACATACCGAAGTGGAAAGTGTCTCATTATTGTCGTGACAAAAGATAGCTTACCAAGGGACGCAGCCTTGTGATGAACTATTTCTTGAGAAGGGAATGAAACTTTTCCCGAGATTTGTATATTATTTTGACCAACATATCGTAATTCAATTTATTCCAATCAAATTGACTCTCTGATCGCGATTAAACACATCAAAGACAATTTTTAATTTCGTTGCTGAGATCACAGACCACTTACTACTTCTGCTTATCTCAATGTTAATCAAGACTTGACCATTCAATGCTACTTCGCAAATTTTATTTATATAATCTGCATCCAAACAGGATTCGCTTACTGTCGTCGTATTATTAGGTAATAGAAAGTCTTCTCTATCTCCCCCTATTACACGTGGTGTACCTCAAAGATGTATATCACCGTCTATTTTAACGGATTTTAAAACTATGTTACATGCTCATGACATCACCATACTCGATAAAGGTAATACTTTGGAAAAATGTGTCGAATTCAATATACGGGTCCAACACCAAGTTAATGAATTTTATTGAAAAGCTAGCACCTCATTGTTCTAACCTAGTACCAGCTAACGATAAGTAGAAGTAGGCTATTCAGAGCAATCAAGTTACCTCTTAATGTCGCTGAATAAAATTAGATAGAATCTGAAGGTGAAAAATCTGGTCAGGAAATATCATTTTATTAGAAAATGTGCGATTCAGACTCTTTAATACCTCCTGAATTACAATAGATAACAAACGAAATTACCCAGAATCTGCTGATGAAAAAGAACAAAATTAGGTACGAAAAGGTCTACAAAACGTACCTTCAACGGTGCGCTACTAAAGGGGCCAACAATATTAATTATTAAAAGTTGAAACATGTTGAATCGTTAAACGATCGAAATCGGTCACCAACTGCACTCAAAACAGCATTCCTTCATTACACACCTAGGTGTTTGATGAATTTCATTACTGCCCTAGACGTGTAATGAATAGTTTCCCTAGTTACTAAAATTGACGTAATAATATCATTAGGGTCATTACATATATGATACATATAATTCAGTATATTATGATACGGGTTTTATAAACGAATATCATACAGTATTTTTACTACATTGCGCCTTTTTAAACAAAACTCGATTTCGAAATCTAAGAAATTTCACGAGAGTTGGCAGGATTTGCAGAATGTAAGAAGGGCGGCTATGAAAAACATGATAGACACTTATAACAGCTAGCAGTACAGTATATTTACTTTTCCTGTATTCTATAATAATTTTTCATCTATGTAGGTTTAGGTTCATTATAAATTATTTATATAACTTTGTAAATTTTAATGAAAATGTGGAAAAACATTTTAAGTGATGAAAAGAAGTTTATTAACTCTTTATCATCTTAAAGCTATTGACAGTATCGGAACGTAATTCCCATGAAGCTTATTTCGTAACAGTAATAAGACCTAAAAAGTGTGTAAGCACACCACTTAAACACAATACTGCTCTTACCCTGCAAATATCGAGCGGCAGATGCTTTACTTTCTGCTAATGGAAAAATTAGTTACGAATTGACTTTTCCCAGAATCACGTACACTCATATAATTTAATTATATATAATTAAAGTTTGTCTTGAAGCTAAATTCCTGCACGTTAAGATTTCTTGGGTGAATTCCATGGCACAGGATTGCATGCATGCTCGTCCACAAAAAGAAGTTATATCAGATAATTCAATAACAAATGATTTATCTATTCTTCTGTAGTTTTATAAGATAAACAGCCGTCTACGCTTTAATACACTTTAAAGAATTAACAACACACGTAGATAATAACGGCAAGTGATTGTACTATGTTAAGTGCAGTTCCTCTGTACCGTGAGTTATCACCCCATAAAACAATGACACTTATTGCAACATAGTTCTAACGTACGCATTCTAAACATATTTAAAAACAATTTCTACGGCCATACTTCATGAATGTAACATTTATATGGTACTTATTTACGACATTTGTCGATTTATGGCAGACATTACAAATCTATTCGCTGAGGTGTTTCAATTCCTGCACATAAACTTGTCATGAAACACCAATCAATGCAGTCGCTCCCACTCTAATTAATAAAACAAACTTCATTCACTAATGCAATAACCAGAAATCCTATTTTACGAAACCATCGCTTTTCCAACAAATAAAAAGATTTTATTGTTACATCTGTAATGACAAATTAAAAAGAAAACCGCTCATGCGCCAGCTGTTGGAGAATTAACTTGAAAAAATAGTCGGTCATGATTTACGAATATGTTACACGCACATTATTACACATATCATTTATTATCCACAATACATACAGTAAATTTTTCAGTGGTTAGTGAAATTTTATTTGTCATATCTCAACGATGAGTTTACGCATTTATAAATCAATTTCAAACGTTTTATAGGAACGCAGTTAGCAGTTTAGTTTTATAGGAAGGAACCAAAACAAATTACCTCAATAGTCGAAGTGCAGTAGGTTAAATATTCTCAGAAAGACACTCTATAAATGGTGTTTTTTAACATGTTTCTTATGTGAACGAACCTTCTATATCTACATATTTTTGTGACCAACACATCACTATTTGTTTGACGGTACTATAAAATCGTAAATAAGTAGTGAGGAATTACTGATCTAAATAGTACTTGATTGTATCTAAACGACCTTTTTTAAGGGTATGCCAACCTCCGTCGTTGTTACTATTCATCCTGCCATTGAACTTGACGTATATAATATCTCCACTAATAAGCGGGCTATGTCCTCTTTCCAAAATATATGTATTAAGTTCTCTGAATTCTGTTGTACTGATTATGCCATTCATTACTGTATCCATCACTAGAAATGCGTAATGTATTTCAGCACTTATTGCAGTAACTATGGCCACTTCGAATATACTCGTACTAACCTTTGTATACACGGATTATACAAATCTTTGTATATTCGCTTAAAATTACAACCACATTCTAGGCTGCCACTTGACACTTTAGTTAAAATATCATCAATTCACAAATGTCAAAATTTGTAAACATGAACATAAACATGAATAATTCAGCTAATTAATAAATGAAATGATAGAAAACAGCCAACCAGTGAATACAGTTTTCCGGTTTTTTTTTTAAGTCATGGTATAGTCTATCGTCTACAACTCAATAATGGAAAATCCTCAAAACTCGACGTGTTGCCTTGAGGAACACGTCCCGTATAATCAAGAATTTTCTATTGTCTTGTTGTATAATATATGAAAATCGTATGACACCAAATACTGACCAATAAGAGGACAGAATTCAGTACGGTTACAATAGTAACACAAAATTTTCATGGAAATTTTGTTCCCTTACTAACCAAGCGAGATTAATAAATGAAATGTTTTTCAGCCAATCAAAATCAAACGCTGCATTTTTGTATTTTGCATCAAAAGTACAGAAATATTATTTATTAAAATGAAATACACAATTGTTATAATTTGTTAATTAAAATTAACTAATAATTTGTTGGAGATTGCTAAGAATACTTTTATTACATCTTGATGCATTAATTTGACTGAAATTTTCTAAATGGAGAATAAAAATCTGTGTTCTGGGTCGTGTACGATTTTTTTACCGAATCTGCCCTCGTGCAATGATTAATTTTCTGAATTTTTTTCTCATAATGTAATTAGGCCCTCGTGTTCCACTCGGACTAATTAATACATTATTGGAATGCATTTAAAAAAATTTCCGGAAACAATAGTTGCACTTGGAAAAATATAAGTGATCATCTCATAAAATTTATTATTTTGGAAATCTGCCAAACGAATATGTATGCGTTATCTTCATGTTCTAGTCACATTCAGAGAAATATCGACCTTACGTATACAATAGCTGCTTTCAAAATAAGAGAGTAAAACTACCTGGAAAACTGACTTGACTTTTAGGGTTTTCCAACCCTAAGCGGTAGGTGGGCCAATAGGAATGATTGACAGCTTGTACCAGGTATACTGGATTACGCTTATGGCGCTGTTATGATATCCTAAAAGTCAAGTCAGTTTTGCAGGTAGTTTTACTCTCTTCTTTTGAAAGCAGCTATAACAGTGTACTCAGCTGACCAAAATGTCGCCATCTGCTGCTTAACGCGGAGCCGAATTTCAAAGAGCGCCCAAGTACATGTGGCTGCAGTTTTTTTTTGTAGTATAAAATAAATGAAACATTAAAATTTTCTGTCCAAATAACTAAACAGTCAAAAAATACTTACATATTATAGCTGCTTTCAAAATAAGAGAGTAAAACTACCTGGAAAACTGACTTGACTTTTAGGATATCATAATAGGGCCATAAGCTTAATCCATTATACCTGGTACAAGCTGCCAATCATTCCTATTGACCCACCTACCGCTTAGGGTTGGAAAACCCTAAAAGTCAAGTCAGTTTTCCAGGTAGTTTTATTCTCTTATTTTGAAAGCAGCTATAATTTTACGGGCTTTAATGCTGACAAACTGTTGACTTATGTTACGAGAGTCTATTTCTTTGTTAATGTTTTTTTTTTGACAGATATTATAGTAAAATCGTTAAGCCTACCTTGTGTCATTGTTCACCGAACGTATTTTTTATGATTTTTAGTTTAGAAAAACTTTGTTCTGTTGAAGTGAATGAAACTGAGCTGGCTGATTAGTAGCTGTATACCCCAAAGAAACAAACCAACCAACATAATCTGAATCTAAAAATTTAACTCAATTTGTATCACCAGAGTTAACCAAAATAGAGTAAAACAATTTTTATCATAATTTATTTTATTTTACGCATTAAAAAAGGCAAATGTTTATATTGAAATTTACAAGTAGGTAGAATTAACTAGTCTTATGCATATCAGAAAAAGTAAAGCAGTAAATCGTTCGGACATCATACGTACAGAATGCAAGAAACACACGAAGAGACATTTCCGCAGTTACCGCTCAAATTCGAACAGCTGTTTCAATGGAGCTTAATTATCAACTACTAATGAGACACCACGGAAACAGCTAATAACTTCCTTAGCACCTTCCCTTAATAATTTTCCCTTTTTACTTCCCGAGCGTAAGCAAAGGAAGTATTGTAATCGAGTCCGTCGGCCGACTCTCTACTTTTACGTTTTCTCGATCTTTCATGACCCCTAGAAGACGAAGAAATAGGTCTCCCATTTCCGTCTGTCTGTCCGTCTGTCCGTCTGTCCGTCTGTCCGTCTGTCCGTCTGTCCGTCTGTCTGTCCGTCTGTCCGTCTGCCCGTCTGTCCGTCTGCCGTCCCGGATTTCTATTAGACAGATAATCTCCGAAAGTACTCGACCGATTGTTGTGAAATTTTGTACTTATATTAAGAATATCATGTAGAATGTAGATGGTAAAACGCTAACCAAAATTTGTCTAATCATCCCCACCACAAATGCGATGACGTCACTTCAAAATTGTACATAGTAAATGGGTTTTCTATTGTATAAAATAACATAGTCCTACACATGTAGTTTACAACTCTGAATCGACTTTTCACCCGAAACGTCCAGATTTTTGGAAAAAAAATCAAAATTATAAAACAACATTTTGAAATTTAATTTTTAATCTGCTAACCAGAATGCTTTGAAATGTTGCAGATGTTTTAAGGCTATAAAGAGCATCATAAATCTTTAGTCAAAAAATATTTGCTTATCCCCTCCAAAAACTTGATGACGTCAGCTCAAAAGTTTGTGGAATAAATCATATCTAAAATGTACAAAATATGATGAGTCTGTACTTGTGATCTATCACTCCATTCATATTTTTTGGATTTGCATATACAGGGTGATTCAAGAAAATAAATGAATGCGTAAATTTATTTTACTGATTTACTCAGGAACTACAAAACGGAATGCTCTGACATCTTGCAGATGTTTTAAGGTTATAAAGAGCATAATAAATGTTTAGTCAAAATATATTTGCTTATCCCCTCCAAAAACTTGATGACGTCAGCTCGAAAATTTGCGGAATAAATCATATCTAAAATGTACAAAATATGATCAGTCTGTACTTGTGATCTATCACTCCATTCATATTTTTTGGATTTGCATATACAGGGTGATTCAAGAAAATAAATGAAAGCGTAAATTTATTTTACTGATTTACTCAGGAACTACAAAACCGAATGCTTCGAAATCTTGAAGATATTTTAAAATTATCATAAGCATGGTAAATTTTTTACCAAAACGTATTTGGTCGTCCCCCCTAAAAAATTTATGACGTCACCACAAAGTTTTGCTGAATAAATCCTATCTAAAATGTACAAAATATGGTGAGTCTCTTCTTGTGATTTACCATTCCATTCAAATTTTTTCGATTTGCATATACAGGGTGACTCAAAAAAATTAATGAATGCGTAAATTTATTTTATTGATTTAATCAGGAACTACAAAACCGAATGCTTTGAAATCTTGCAGATGTTTTAAGGTTATAAAGAGCATAATAAATTTTTAGTCAAAATATATTTGGTTATCTTCTACAAAAAACTGATGACGTCAGCTCAAAAGTTTGCCGAATAAATCGTATCTAAAATGTACAAAATATGATGAGTCTGTACTTGTGATTTATCATTCCATTCATACTTTTGGATTTGCATATGCAGGGTGACTCAAAAAAATTAATGAAGGCGTGAATTTATTTTATCGATTTAATCAGGAATTACAAAACCGAATGCTTTGAAATCTTGGGAATATTTTAAAGTTATCATAAGCATGGTAAACTTTTGTTCAAAATGTATTTGTTCATCCCTCCTAAAAAAATTGATGACGTCACCCTTAAATTTTGCTGAATAAATCCTATCTAAAATGCAAAAAATATGATGAGTTTGTACTTGTGATTTATCATTCCATTCATATTTTTTAGATTTTCTTAAGAGGTGGTTCAAGAAAATTAATGAAGTCAATTTATTTTATTGATTAAATTAAAGGCAACACTTATTATTAGTATTACACCCCAACCAACCCAATTTGGTAGACACAAAATTTGTTAAAGGAAAAACTCGGTTGAAACATAAGGGTAGCACGCTTATTTACATCGACTTTAACATTACAGACCTGCATTTGTTTTATGCGCTCACTTGGTTCCGCGAATGTGAAATAGACATGTTTATAATCAACCAATTGTGAATTTCACCGTCAAGAATTAAAATAAAACCCAATGTTTTATATAATAAGCGGAAGTCGAAGCAATAAAACCGATGGTCGTTTTGTTTACAGTTTCTCTGTTTGACTCTCACGTATGCTGTTACGCCTGTCATCTTAAATTAAGAATGTTTATACATACACGATTTTCAGTTGCCTCTGATACGTATACGTGAGTAAATTGTTTCGTTATTTTATTGATTATTACAAATCAATATTCAAAACGACCCAATTCATTTTCCCGAAAATTTGAGAATATAATAATTTTATTCTTAGTATTACACTACATCTATCCCAACTGATATACGTGTCCTTGCAAAAATATTGATGACGTCATCGCAATTTTTTTTTAAATTCCCACTACAAAAATGTAATGAGAAAAAAAACACAATAGGCATGCAGTCGTCAAGTTTCCGACAGCGAGGGAAGTACTGTCTAAACTCTTTAGACCAATTTTTTCTGTCAGTTATTATTTGAAAATTCGACGTTTAAAAAACTGACAACCTGTCAGATGTTTTCGGTCATACAAAAAATCCCTAACGCATTACGCACAACATAATCAGTGATTTTGTATTAACATCCATACTCACTGACATAATCCTAAATTTAACACGGTTATTCCATATATACAAAAGTATATATACTATCAATAGTGGACGGGGGCATGAATAGTTATTTATGTAACAAGTGCAAAAAGTGACTGATCCTTGCACGCGACGTAACCCAAGGTCGAGTGCAAGAAGACTTTTGCACGTGTTGCATACAACATTTTTTCTACAATCGTGGGTATAATGCACCAGTTTTATTAAAATTCTACAACAACTAAAAGGTATCATCATGCCGTGACTACCATGACAACCAATGTTTCTAAAAAAAAACAAATTGTAAAATAAAATAAAACATCATAAATGAGTAGTGAGTGAGTGTTTTGAACCGTGCTGACCCCAAAATGAGGGATTCGAGCGAAAATGAAACAAATCCTGAAATTACGGGGATGGACAATGCGGCAATATTTAATTTATTGCTCGAGAAATCCCGAAAAACAATATAACCGGTTCAAAAAATGGTGTGCGGACAAAAAGGTTGTGCAGTTAACAGAAACCGTGGTTCAGGCTTATTTTTCCGATCGGTGAACAAAGGTAAAGCCTTCTACCCTCTGATCCGAATATTCCATGATACGTGCTTCTCTCTCGGTGAAAGAAAATATGGATATAAATAAAATTTGAGGTTGATTAGATTGACATTAGAGTGCAATATAGTACATTATGGAACTAGTGGATGAAGTTGAATTTCAACGGCGAGAGTGATTTTTTCACACGAGCGAGTGCAACGAGCGAGTGCGAAAAAGAAACTCGAGCCGTTGAAATTTCTTCATCCGCGAGTTGCATATACTATTTTTTCTAAGAAATTAGGAAATAAATGTTTGTTTATGGTAGGTATTTTATTTTTGAAATACATTAACTGTAATAGAACAATTTGTGCAATTATCACCAATAATATTTACACTTTTATCGTAAGTATTATTTGAACTTGTATCTTTGTTTAAACTTAGTTGGCTGCTTCCTGTATCAATAACTGCACTTGTATCAGATTCGAAAATGCCGCATTGGCAGCATTCAAAATTTCTTCAGAAACTTCGTCAGTCTCACTCATGTTCATTGTTTTCACTTGTGTAAACTAGCAGTATTAAACGTCAAACACTAACGGGTCGTCCAGCCTAGGCGTCATGATTTTCGAAGCGCGCGAAGCGGACGGTGCGGTCGGTGCAGGCGATACGCGACACGTTTCGCTAGCTGCGAAACGCTCAGGCTGGACGACCCGTTAAAATCGTAGACGGCCGAGTATTTTTCCACTAGAGGGTGAAATGAAATTTCATCCACTGCCAGCGATGGGAAAATGACAAACTTCAACCTTAATGAGTAGAAAAAAATTTGCCAAAAAGTGCCACTTTTTGCATTCTAAACCATTGACATATGAGTCATTTTTTACACGATTGTAGAAAAAAGGTATTTTTATACACTTTAACAATAGTTATTTATGCAACAAGTGCAAACAGTGACTGATTCTTGCATGCGACGTAACAATTGTCCGACGAGGCCAAAGGTCGAGTCGGACAATACGTCAAGTGCAAGAACACTTTTGCACGTGTTGCATACAACATTTTTTCTACAATCGTGGGTATAATGCACCAGTTTTATTGGAGACTTAAATAAAATTTTACAACAACTAAAAAGTATCATCATACTATCTTATGTAGCCGTGATTACCATGACAACCAAACAATGTTTCCAAAAAAACCAAATTGCAAAATAAAACGCCATAAATAAGTAGTGACTGAGTGTTTTGAACCGTGCTGACCCCAAAATGAGCGATTCGAGCGAAAATGAAACAAACCTTGAAATTACCGAGATGGCCAATGCGGCAATATTTAATTTATTGCCCGAGAAATCCCACAAAACAATATGATCTGATCTATCTGACATACAACCGGTTCAAAGAATTGTATGCGGACAAAAATATTGTGCAGTTAACTGAAACCGTGCTTCTGGCTTATTTTTCCGATCGGTCAACGAAGGTAAAGTCTTCTACCCTCTGGTCCGAATATTCCATGATACGTGCTTCCCTTTCGGCGAAAGAAATTATGGATATAAATAAAATTTGACGTTATTTAGACTGACATTAGAGTGCAATAAAATTTTTCTTGCACTAGTGCAAGAAAGTGCCACTTTTTGCATACTAAACCATTGACATATGAGTCATTTTTTACACGATTGTAGAAAAAATATTTTATCTTATTTTAATAAAAGTTAATACCTACAATAAAAATCGTAACTTTCAATAATTTGTGTAACTAATGCCCTTTGTATTACCAAAATTCAAGTGTAGCATGCGAGGAGAGCCATGACGTATCAGTGGTGTGCGTGAGAAGCAGTAAACTGCGGCAATGGCGTCGTGAGGGGAAGCATGACATTGCAATTTAAGATAATGATCCTCACAGGGGCGACTGTACCTCCTAGGATGCTTTTTAATAGTATTTGTGGAGTAATTTGCAATGAGTGTGACGTGTAATAAGTTATCAGTCGGCAGGCGTTCTGGTAAAGACCATGTAACTTGAAGTCAAAATTATGATTTATTTAGAATATAAACTGAACGGTTACGTATGTGGTAGCAATTTATGTGATCGTGGTGACCCTTAGTGGGCGGCAACCGTGGGTGAGACATCAGTACAGCTTATTACATGCAATATTTGCATAAAATTCTAATAAGACCATCATTTAAACGTGTTATAATCAGAAACATCTCCATTTTATTGGAAATAAATCGGCCGATAGGTATTATAGTGTTGACAAAAAAAAAACGTAACAGGAATATAATCACGCAATTTCATGTGTCACTGGTATAGTTAATAAATAAGAATTAATCTGTTTGAGTAAAAAATAGATAAACCTGGCGCAAAGCTACAATATTAGTGTAAAGTTTTTTAGACAGAACTTTCGTCGTCCCTGAAGTAGAAGCGAACAAATACAGATTTTTCGAAAAATAATAAAATTTGATTTTGCTAATCTTATTTTTTTATGATAACCCAACCTATAAGTTAAGAACAATTTTTAAATTAAATTTCATCTTCATGGTGTTGGACAAGTTTATTGCGCAGTTATTTAACAAATCAAATTTTTTCTCGTTCCCTTCCTCAGGAGATCTGCGGGACCATGACGTTAAACCATTGTGCCGCAGATGCCCTGAGGAAGGTAACATGTTATCCCAAAAAGTTGAAGCAACTTTGAACATCTCGAAGAAGAAATTTAATGAAAACATAACCGTAGTTGGACGACTAGAAACCATATAGCAAGTTAAAAAATTCGCAAAATTAAATGTTATAATTTTTCGAACATTATATTTGTTCGAGTGTACTACAAGGACCAGGGAAGGTTTGTACAAATAACCTTAGACCAGATTTATGTTCATTGATGTATCATACTTTTGTTTAGCTACGAAATAACATTTGATAAGTTGTTTATATTTCGACGCGACCGGCGTGCCAGTTTTGTGTTAAGTAACCTTAGACCAAATTAATGTTCATTGATGTATCATACTTTTGTTTAGCTACCAAATACTACTTGTGAAATTGTTTATATTTCAGCGTGACCGGCGTGCTAGATATTGTTTTAAAGTATGTGTCTGTGTCTGGTATTATTTTTGTCTATATACAGAATTGCACATTTCTTATTGTCGAATGGTAACAACCACCTTTTCGAAGCTACTTGCTAATTAATGACTTATCGTTGGATAATACTTGAGGATTTGAACTTGTATTGAAAAGCTTTATATCGTCAGTAATCATGAGAGACTTTAATTTATTTATTAGATCTGTTGCAAATATTATAAAGAAAAATGTCCCCACAAAGGGATCTTCCGGAAATCGTACTTCGGTCCAGGACCTAAAAGCTAAATGAATTACCAACTATAACTGTAAAGAATAGATCTCTGAAAAATTCGCCTATCCACTTGAGAAGATTACTTTTTATATCAATATGATCTAATTTAAGTAACACACAATGTCTCGGGACCCGGTTGAAGACCTTCGGAAAATCCAACTACATAACGACAGTGGAATAACCAGTATCAAAATCTTTCCTCCAATTCGAGAGGCAACATAAGAAATTACCTGCTGCTACCGGATGATAATTCTCTGAGTCGAATGTATTGTGTTTTTCATAAATTAGCCATACTCTTCTAATCATGTGGTATATTACCTAAGTTAAACGAATGCCGAAAAAGGCAAATTGACAGGTTCAGCCAAAGAACTGGCAGCGTTTTTTAGCAGTTTGACGGTAATACCTTCAGAATATGGTGATTTTCCATATTGCGGTTTACTTAGTTTCAAAAATAATGTTATCAAGGAAGTATATCAGAGCAAGTTTAGTGTTTCGTGCAATGGAGCAGGCTTCACTTTAAGGTCGCCAATAGGTACTTCGTTTGTAAAAGATAAGAAAAAGGTGCCAGCAAAAAATCTCCAGCTTCCTGACAACCTTTGATTAAATTACCACCATCGTCTTTTAAACAAGAAGTTTTAACAGCAACTGTTAGCCTTGTTCGAATGTATTTGTACAAATTTTTTCAGTTATTTTTGCTGGCATACTTTGTCTTGGCCTCCTTAATAATTAAAGATAATGTTACGAAATAAACCCATACGCCGCCCCAGTACGATGTCTATGGGTTTTCTAGTATGAACGGTGGTGAGGTCAAGTCAACTTAGGTCAGATCAGACGGCGGCGCTCGACTAAAGAAAAGCCTGGAAGCGGAATTCGCGATGGGCACACCAGAAGAACCTCCAGGGCGAAATATATAGAAGGAAGCGAGGGGAGGTTTAAATAGGGAAGTCCAGTTAATTTTGAAAGAATTTGGGCGTAGTCAAATTCATTCCAGTAGAATCGGGATTATTCTGCACATAATCGTTGCATAGTCAAATGTCTGAATTAGTACTACCGAGAAATAAATTGTTGAGTATTAACCACGCCAATTTTTGAATATCCGTGAATTAAAAGCTATCCATAAATTTCTTTTGCATCTAATTAACTTTAATATACTGTCAATTAATCGAAGGTTTGGTGGAGGTCTTTTTCACTGAAATTGTACAGGACCATTAAAACATTATGCGTTGCCATTCATTTTTAAACGCTTTAGTTTTCGGAAAATGACCTTATATTACGCCCGAATGTTTGCTCCCAGTTGATGTCAATAAGTTCAGTATTAACCTCTTCGGATTTCCGAAAGATTAAGTAGATACCTACTTTTCTTAATTACGCAACACATTTGTAGTTCGGTTTATATTAATGGTCGGATTGTAACCGCTGTCTCGCTGCGGTGCAGTCGGTCGGATAGGTATATTCCAAGACTTCGAAAAAACTACTAGTGATAGAAACCTTTATTGATCACACAGCTCATACAACAATAATAATTATCACGCACACACAATCTATATGTAAACTTGGGGCGGTGGATGCTAGGCGGAACCCTGCGATTAATGCCGAGCGGCGGTAACAGAAGACCTTCCGGTTGATGCCTGGAGGGGCAGCGGGATATCCTCCAGTTGATGCCTAGAGGCGGTAGGCATCTAGGGTGGATCGGTAAATCCTCCGGTTGATACCTGGAGGCGCAAGATCGGGAAGTGCTCAGGTTAATGCCTGGAGGTGGAAGGGTAGAGGGAAAAGGCAGAGAAAGCCGGTTGATGCCGAAGGGGCCAATTCCAAGTTGGTGGCGCAAGTCACTGGTGCAGCGCAACTTTATAATGCTAATTTGGGTATCAAATGCTGGTTGCTAGGGGTGACGGAATCAACAAACGCAGTTGTGTCGAATTTTCCATTGAAATTTGCACCATGGAATTGTGGCACCTCTAGTAGGCAGTGCAAGTTGGCGCAATTTATCTCGAAAAATTGCGCTTGTTTATTCCGTCACCCCTAGCAACCAGCATTTGATACCCAAATTAGCATTATAAAGTTGCGCTGCACCAGTGACTTGCGCCACCAACTTGGAATTGGCCCCTGAGGCGGTAGGTCTGTTTAAGAAGTCCTCCGGTTAATGCCTGAAGGGAGAAAGTCGGGAAGTTCTACGGTTGATGCCTGAGCGGTAGGTCGGATTGAGAAGTCCTCCGGTTAATGCCTAGATTCGGAAGGGTAAAGGGAAGAGGCATAGAGACTCGTTTGACGCCGAAGCTCGCTCTGATTCTCTGAGTCTGGATTTATAGCCGGTCTTATCACAACGTCACGCGACGTCAGAGGTAGCTGGCTGCAAGGGAGGGACCAAAAACGAGAGGGGCTCCCGAACTGGTGCGCTGCTTGGAGGGTATCACTCACTCTTCGCCGGTCGGATCTCATCAGGTTTTGTCAATTGGGTCACAATATTCAAACGCTGTTACCAATTCCTTGTCTGGTCTTAGAAATATATAAATCGTGTATTGATCCTTGATTTAACCTGTAACGCGTTAGCTGAGTAATTAATTGGCTGAAATTACTATTGACTAATAAGTCTTCCATTAACTGACACGAAACGCTGGAACAATGGAGTACATCGCAATGTGCAATACTGATTCCGTAATTTTCTTAGCATCTTTTTGCACTTATTTTTTATATATACTTTTGTGCGTAACAATTCCTCAAATAACATTACTATGAACGATCTGGGATTATATTAGCGAATGTAAGTCGATATTGCCAAGAATCGTTTCCACAGGCGTTAATATATCTTTTCAACGGCCTTCACTGACTCATCCGAGAAATATAAGGCACCTGGATCAAAGGAATCATCTTTCCTAACAAATTCGGACACTGCTTCGGCTGACTAAGTGGAATAATTCAGATCAGTTTGAAGGAGTGGCAAAACACCTGGACAATTGCTAATGACGTGGCCTTTAGCTTTATACTTAAAACAGACCTCGCTAAAATTTAGGAAAATTGTATAATTCGTATCATCGTTTTTCAAACTTCAAGCACAATACCTTGATCTTTCCTAGAAAATTGGTTAGATTTTCGTTCATTTCGGTAACCACAAAATAGTATTACCCGTTGCTCTAAACATAAGTTTTTACTTTTAAATGAATGCAAAATTTCTAAACTGAATGCAAAATTTCTAAACTGAATGCAGCAAAAAGCCAATTCGCCTCACGCTTCTGTCCAGATTTTTCTGGTTCTTTCATTCTTTCAGCAAATTTTGACCGGCTGAAAGCCATAATAAGGTTATAGGAGGCAGGGGTTATTTTTGCATGGTGACAAGCGCACCGTGCCGAGACGACGCCAGAGGATAGTAATTGAGTCCTTGGACTTGGAATTGTGTAGCAGTTTACCCAATCTACACTGATTATACAACATTTTGCAAGTTAATTTTCAACTGCGAAACCGAATGCTTTGAATGCAAACGTAAAGTTATCGTAATCATGGTAAATATTAATCAAAATAGATTTGTTTATTCCCACCAAAAATGTATGACCCCATATCAAAATTTTGCCGAATAAATCCTATTTACCAAATGCGCCAACTATGATGAGTCTGTAGGTGTCATTTATCGATGCATTCATATGTTTTAGAAATACTTTTGCAGGGTTACTCAAAACAATTAATGAATTCATTCATTTTATCGATTAAATCAGGAATGGCTCATTTGTTTTTCCAAACATTTGAGAATACAATACTGTTATTATTAGTATTACACTGCACCTATCTAAAATTTTATAAAGAAAAAACTCATTTGGAACATATGCATTTCCTGCTTGCTTACATTTATTCTAACATCATGAACACATCTTTATTTTAACTTATATGCGTAAATGAGGAATAGTCGCAACCGTTGACCTGTGCAGACGTATTCTTGGTGCTGCGCTAATTTCATTGTCAAATTATCTACATTTTTCGGCATAGTTGTAAAAACTTTTATAAATCTTTAATCTGAGTGTATCAAGATGCCACAGACGTGTGGCACGTGCGATAGTTTCATAACTCCCACAGTCCCAGGACTAAAATGTTCGCAGTGTGGTGTGTGTTATCACATTAAATGTGTAGACATATCTAAGGGCCAATACGACAATTTTAAATCTATAACCGGTCTTGAATGGAAGTGTCATACTTGCAGAAATCTTGTAAAATCAAACACCGCATCTCCTTGCAAGTGCTGTGAAATTATTCCTCAACTTAAGTTACTGATTGATAAGTTATCAGACTCGGTAAAAACTCTACAAGAACAACTACTGGAAGCGAAAAATGTCCCCGCTGATACCAACTACGAAGAAATTGTTCAAGAAGTGACTGATCGTCAGATTCGTAAATCTAATTTGATATTTTATGGTATTCCTGAGCAATCATCCACATTGCCGCCCGCAGTAAAGATCTCTAAGGACTTAGATTACGTAAAAGAATTTTTGGCCGAATTCGGAAATATGGATGAACCAACTACAACTGTCCTTAAGTGTAATCGACTAGGCAAATTTGATCCCAGTAGGTCCCTACCGCGTCCTATTCGTATTGTTCTGGATAATTCGGACCATGTTCTTTCTGTGTTGCGTAAGGTAAAAGAAAACCGTAACAGAATACAGAACAGTCAGCGTTTTCATAATGTAAAGGTATCCTCTGACAAAACGCCGAAACAAAATGCATATTTTCGGAATGTGAAGCAAGAATTACAACGTAGAGAAGCTGAAGGGGAGAGCGATCTTCAAATTAAGTTCGTCAAAGGTATTCCGCGCATTATAAAAGTATCAAATCATTTAAAATCGTAAAGCCCAACATTTCATCTACTTCTTTATATTATCAAAATACACGGAGTATTCGAAACAAACTAAGCCAACTTTCAATTTCGGTTTTAGATTTAACTTATGACATTATTTGCATCACAGAGACTTGGTTACAAGACTCTATTTCTGATTCCGAAATTTTCCATCCTCACTTATATACAATTTTTAGATGTGATCGTAATTATAATGCATTGAACTTGTCCAGAGGAGGTGGTGTTTTGCTTGCTTTGAGAACCCATATACCTGTGACAATTGTTGATTTAAGTCAATTACGGAATGATCTAGATATGATTGAAATTGTAGGTTGTAAATGTTTTTTAAATGGTACCTTCTTACACATTTTTGTTGTTTATTTTTGTAGAACTCCATCATTTAATGAGTTGTTAAGGTTTTGTGAATATTTTGAAGATAACTTTAATACAAATGAAAATTTCTTATTACTGGGTGACTTTAACGTTCCAGAATTCATAATAAACAATGATAATATTCTTGTTAATACTCTTAATAATTTTTGTAAATTTTTAAATTTAGAGCAATACAATGTTATTAAAAATAGAAACAGCAGGCTATTAGATCTTGTTTTTGCCAATGTTGATTGTTCTGTCAAACACGATGATTCCCCTTTAGTTGTAGAGGACAGCTACCACCCTGCTCTCCTATTGTGGTTAACATAACTAACACTACATTTAATAGCTTCCCCACTAATAATTCACCTAATACTAGTGTATATAACTTTAAAAAAGCCAGGTTTCACTTCCTCTATCATGATCTGTGCAACATTGATTGGTCAGTTTTAAATACTTCTGATGACATTGATATTCTAACCGAGCGTTTTTATGACATTTTATATCAAGTTTTGGATAAGCATGTTCCAGTATATCATAATCATCAAGATAAAGTACAGTATCCACCTTGGTTCGATCTCTCTATTATTAAAAATATTAAATTTAAATCTTATTATCACAAAAAATTTAAACAGTCACTTAACGAATTTTACTACTCTAAATTTAAATATTACCGTAAGATTATAAAAAACCAAATAAAAGCTGCTTACAAAAAATATACTGACTCTATGCAAACAAATATTTCTAAAGATCCTAAAATATTTTGGTCTTATGTTAAATCAAAAAAAGGTATTACAAGAATTCCGGGTAAGATGGCTTACAATGATAATATATTAAATTCACCTAATGACATAGTTAATGCATTCGCTATGTATTTTCAGACTTCTTACACTTCGTCGCAAAATTCATCGTCACAAAAATTTACAACTGGAGTTCACTCTCTTCCCATAAATATCAGTAAAATCACTGATAAAGACATCTTGTCTGCTTTACGTAATATTAAAAATTCTTTTACAGCAGGGCCAGATCAAATACCAAGCTTTCTATTACGTGACTGTGCAGGTTTGTTTGTCCAGCCTCTGTCAATAATCTTTAATGTTGCTCTTAGTACTGGTACTTTTCCCTCAAAATGGAAAACCTCTAAAGTTACCCCGATATTTAAATCAGGTGAAAAATCGAATGTCGGTAATTATCGTCCAATATCCATAATTTCAAACTTCGCTAAAATCTTTGAGATAGTTCTGTACTCGCATATCTATTTTCATATTCAGAATTACATAACGCCTCAACAGCATGGTTTAATGAGTAAACGCTCCACTGAAACAAATCTCACATGTTTTTCACAATTTCTTTCAGAGGCACTTGACAATCAGTCCCAAGTTGACACCGTTTACACAGACTTTGCAAAGGCCTTCGACAGAATTGATCACAGGTTATTATTGTTAAAGTTAGAATCGTACGGTTTTTCTGGTAAACTTTTGGAACTTATAAGGTCATATTTAACTGATAGATTGCAATACGTTTTTTACAATGGTTTTTCATCATTTTTCTTTAAGGCAGTATCCGGTGTTCCCCAGGGCTCCAATCTTGGGCCCCTACTTTTTTCTGTTTTTATCAATGATCTCCCTGATTCACTGAATTGTCACATTCTATTATATGCAGATGATGCTAAGCTTTTTTGTATTATAAATGATCTTAATGATGCTTTGCAACTTCAGGAGGACTTACATAAACTTACAGTTTGGTGTTCTAATAATAACTTCTTCTTGAATATTAGTAAATGTAAAATTGTGTCATTTGGTAATAAAAAATCTCTTATTGTATTTGATTACACAATAAATGGAGAACACGTCACCAGGTGTGATATTGTAAAAGATTTGGGAATCTATTTTGATTCTCGGCTCTCTTTTCGGTTCCATATTGATGAAGTAGTAAAACATTCACTCTCTTTGCTTGGATTTATAATTAGACAATGTCGTGACTTCACTTCTACTGAACCTATGAAAATGCTGTTTAATACGTACATTATATCACGCTTACAGTATGGTTGCCTAATTTGGTATCCAATCTATTATTGCTATATTAATGTCATCGAATCAGTTCAAAAAAAATTTCTTAAATATTTATGGTTTAAAAAATATGGCAACTACCCTGCTAGAGGATGTGACAATTTGATACTTCAAAGAGAGTTTAATATACCGTCTTTACATGCTAGAAGAGAAGTTAGTGCTGTAATGTTTCTTTTTAAAATCGTCAATTATAAAATTGACTGCAGTGAACTTTTGGCCAAAATCTTCTTTCATGTACCACGTGTAAATAACAGACACTCTTTACCTTGGCATCTATCCACCGCTCGCACAAATATTTTGGTAAAAAGCCCGGTTAATGTTATGTGTAGTAATTTTAACAACAAACTCAGAGATTGTGACATTTTTAATATAAATCTAAAAGATCTTAAGTATTTAGCTTTAAGTATCTTCGCAAGAGAGTAATTATTAATTATCACTTATGTTTAGAATTATTATTATTATTTTTACGTCTGTTTTCTACTTGCTAAGTAACTCTTAATTTAGACTTATTATTCAGGTATCCGGTATATTTATTTATTTGTAATTATTTATTTACTTTTCTTCTTTTTGTATTGATAATACTTTAGTTTGTATTAATTGCTCTGTAATAGGTTCATATGAACTGTTGGGCAATAAACATATTATTATTAAACATATTAACATATTATTATTAAAATGCAAAATCAGTTTTTTTTATTTTTCGAAAAAGCTGCATATGTTTTACTGTATTTCAGTTGGCCTATCAAGTGTACTTCGTGCTTAAAATAAGAACATATTATTATTTATTATTGTACCAATATACTAGTTAACGTAACTCTCGTATGGTAATTATTATCTCGTTACAAGAGCAGTGAATGCATAAACACAATTTAAATTTCCTTTCCAGATTTATATAAAAATTCACAGTGACACTAACAAACGATATAGGAAAAAAAACGCGAAATAATTGCATATTTCCTTCTCTTGGCAAATAAAGTTTCCATTTAGGTTAGGCTTCCCCTCGTTCAACACAAAAGTTGAAACTTGGCCAAATTCCTCAGAATACGATAATTAATCCCGATTAATCATGTTATAAGACTATCCATAATACAACGTCTCTTAAAAGCACTCCTCCACATAGTAGCTTCCAGAAGTTGGGTAAATGTCCAGCAATTTTCTTCTTTTCGTTTAATTTAACGATTATAAACGACAACTGCATGAATATAAACCACAGCGGTCCACGATTTCCACACACTAAATTTTCCGATTAATTAACTTTACTGCAAAACCAGTAACATTTAACCTACGCAAGGCAATTTAAACTAAAACAACGCAGGAGCCGCTTTAATTGCCTCATACACATGTAACTAATCAAATACATACACATGTAACGTAACAGCGATTATTTCGAAACCACTAAATATGTTCTTATCTGAAATAATAAGTAACCCCCAAAATGTTCTCAAGTCATTTATTAGTAAACGTGTAAAATGCAGTTTTAGGCTTTTGACACCTTACTTGAATATCAACTTTAATTTCATTTAGTTTTCTTGAATGTATTGCTTATTTTTCTTTTCTGAAATTAATCTAGCGAATTTAGTACACGAAAAAATTAAAATGATTCAGTAACTAACTTTACCAAAAATAGGTTCGTTCTGATGGCTATTCCACGTTTACTTGTATGTTTTAGCAGTCGTAAAACACGAAAATATAATTTTCCATTTTAGTTTATCGAAAAGATCTTTTCGTTTACCGGAAACTTATCAGATCGGTTATCTCCATAGTTAATCAACCGAAGACTCTGAAATGTTACGTGTACTAAAATTTGTTTATATATGCCCCTTAAATTATAATAATAATAATTTTTAGAAACTTACGTTGAACGGATTCTATATTTCAAATAGGAATTTCGTAAATTTAATGCTAGGCTACTAATCGGTATTCAAGTTGAAGGTGTTAAAGCTGACTTGAACATTTAGCAACTTTCAGTAGTAGGTAGTAACCTCCATAAATAATTTCAGATCATCTGCAAAGTACAACTTCTCAGAAGATATAAGCTCAATAACGTTATAAATAAAATATAAAAATAGCAGTAGGCTTAAATTAGAATCTTGACGAACTCCAGATGTAGGTGAATATGATTCTGAGAAAAAGTCAATACGGTCCAACCTGAATACTATGAAATAGGTAACTAATTCATTAATTACCCAAATCGTCGCAGTTTGTCTAAAATGATAAAATAATCGACCTCTCTGAAAGCAATATATAGCGTCAGAATAAATTTGCTTATATATAGATCTTTTATCCAAATATCTTCTCGAAATTGCATAATAAACTTATGGGCCTGTACAGATTTTCTGGGCGTAAGATTCAGTTAAGTAAAGCTTCCTGAATTGAAGAGTGCAAAAGTTGAAGGTGTTATACACCAACAAAATGAATCACACAGCTTTGTTCATCAACACATCAAGGAAAAATTTTGTGCAAACCGTACTGAACACAATGCATAGCTCCACTGTTTAAAATAATTGAACAATTAAGGATTATTACCATTGAAATCATCATTTTTTAGACACACCACTAACCCGGAAATGGCCAAACTTCAAGCAAGACTTCTATTATTGCGGGCACTAAGACCAGGTAATGATGTGCATATTGATAGAACAATAAAATAACTTTCGAAATCCTAGCATTACAAATTCGTCTACTAAGTAGTATTACCCAATGTCACATCACCCCAACAGCCTACAAGTTTTCAACTGAACTATTTGGTACTACCAAGGAGGCAGAAGAGTGTCTTCTACCTCCCTGGATGCTACCTACGTTGAAGATAACTAAAGGTAGAATTGAAATTTTCTGTCAGTGTTAATCACTGTAAAATATGTATACTGTTCAAACAAATCTTAAATAATAAACAACTTAACCAATAAGGTTACTGTAGCATTTCCTAAACTTTCAATAAACCATTAGTGAAATAGTTGATAAAATAAATTGGTGAATATATTATTTTTATGAGACTTTTTCTACAACCATTCGTGTAAACAAAATAAATATATTATAAGGATCATGCATCACAGTTCACATTTTTTTTTTATTAAAATTTATTTAATAAACTTTAAAATGATATCATCGACTTTTTGAAGGTAATAAATGAATAAATTTTAGCAGAGAGCTCGTTCCAAACACTCAAATTTTGGCGGATATTTTACCGTCTTCACTATTTTTTTAAGTATACAGGGTGCCGCATCCAAGTCTGGATATAGGGAATTAACATGGGAATTGGTTTTTATTTTATAATATCTCCCCAGATCACTTTAAAGCTATTATTGAGTGATGCCTTTGTGGAGGTCGAAGAGGGCTATCGGCCAGTATTTTTTTCAAATCGTTGCATCGCGCTCATTCACTGTAAAAAGGTTTTAAAAATCGTATTTTGACATTCGCGCCCGATCCGAATTGTCGCGAAGTGTTCCGTCGTACTGTCGAAGTTCGGCGATCGCGTCTGTTCATTACAGTTTACAGTTAAGTGAAATTAGAAATTATTCTCATCAGAAATCAACGAACAAGTCAAACTGAATTATTTTATCCAGTGTGATGATTATTGTAGGACAAATTAAACGGAATAAATGCACAAATTGATCCATTCATTCGTCATAGTGCGCGACCCCGTCAAACGGGCCATCTCGAACTACAATCAGACCATATCCAAAAAGCCCAAGATGAAGACTTCAAGCAGCTGGTCTTCCTCAAAACCCCATCAAAGCCCATCGGCAGCATTGTGACATTTTCTGGGAGCCCTCAAGCTAGGAATGTACTCGGGCTGCCTCACTCAGTAATCACTGAACCACTCAAATTGAATTATTTTATCCAAAACTAGCTGTTACCCGCAGCTCCGCTTGCGTGGATTTCGCAATTAGGACACATTATTTTTCATCCCCTGATTTATTTTTTGATTTCAATTTTATTACTTTTTAAGTTTGTGCACTCTTCATTAATAACAATATATAAAAGTGTTTGTCCTCCGCCTGACAAATCAGCGAACTACTGGAGCTATAGAAACACGAAATTTGGACAGAAGGTTCCTTTCGTAATGTAAGCATCCATTACCCCTAGGTGTATGAAATAAGGACTGAAAGTTTGGAGTTAGAGTCCCGTGAATTTTTAAATACGACGGAGGGGGGGGGGGGGTGAAACAAAGTTATTCTATAACATAGGAGTATAATACAGTACATCTTTTTTTTATAAGTGGCCATAAGGATTCCCATGTTAAATTTTATACCCCATGTTAACATATGTTTGAGTAAAGATTTAAAATATTTGGATATTTTTGTCGCTAATAGCTGTAGGCAGCTATGTAAAAACAAACATTTACCTGACCTATCTAACTTGGTTGTAAATTTGATATTATTCTGTATTTAATAAAGTTTCGTTGTGCCTATAAAAGTATGTCATAGCTAATCTCTCTGAGATAGTCTCTGTTTTGTATGACTTCTTCACGTCTTACAGGCAATCCATAGTACTCTCAACATTGTCTTCCTAAAGACAGCACCGTGTCTTTAATGGAAATCAGACACTTGTTGTACACTTCATTTATAATCTGAACACTCTCTTGACACTCTGACTTAACTTGACAAACCCAAAGCTTTGCATAATGACTGGTATGTGAAATAAACGACACTACCAACAGTTTTTAAATCCGAGAATTATGTTGGCCCTCTCATCGCATGAAGAAGAGGATCAAGGTAGAAACATTCCGCGTTATTAGGGTGAACGGTGTACACTCTGCTCAAAGCTTGATCTCTTTTGACTCCCGGCGAACCATCAACATTGTTTCCACTTTTTCATCTCTCAAATTTGGTACTTTTCCACACATAGTATTAAGGTACTTCAACATAAAGAAAGATTTTTGCAAAAGTATCCGCTTTGCAAAGCTCAAAAAATGATAGAGGAGTAGTTTTCTGTGAATTATTTACCTTTTCAGTTACATTATTAAAGTCGTTAGGATTAAAATAGACAGACATTATTTTCCAAGTGCGAGATGAAAAACTGCTGGAAATTGTTCATGTATAGGAAAGGCCAAGATTCTCCAGCTGCTAATATATCGACCACTTTCATATAATTTGACCTCATCATTGTGATTTTCAAGACCAAATAATCCTGGTTGGATCCTTTATTAACACATTTGCATATATATTTAATAGATTTTTTCTTTCAGGAGAATTCAAGGATATTTTTTGGTATAGTTACCTCATTTTATACACGGAAACACAAAATTAGAATACTTACGGGAGAAATACTCTGACAATATGTGACATAAAACACAACCGTCAACGCCGTTTTGGCCTCACGCGTCCGACCGCAGACCGCGTTCGCTTCGCAGTCGCTTACTCGGTGACGTCGCGCCCTCCCTATTTCCATACAACTTCTTAAATTTCAAACGCTTAGGACTGATTTTTCCAATAATCCTACTACCTCTAATATGCGAAAAACATATTTAACTATTTTAAACTTTGATTTTTAACCACTTTTGGATTAATACTTAACTTCTCCTGTTTCTCACATTTCCACCCAAATTATATTCCGTTGGGGATGAATGTCAAAAAAAAATTTAAAGACAGTCAAGACAAACAATTTTACATGATTACCAAATTTCAAGTAACAAATGTGTTGGAGGGTATTAATACAACATTTCAAGAAAACATCGCCATACAAATATTTTTTCTCATATAAACTTTGTCACCTCATTTCATCTTCTTAGGGGTAGAATCTCAAAAACAGCTGAAATACGCGTTACATTGTTTGTGTTGAAAAGCATTAATATTAAGTTCCAAGCAAAAATGTACAATAGAAATATTTTTCCCATACACAATTAGTTACCACTTTTTACCCCCTTAGGGGTTGAATCTCGGAAAATGCTGAAATACGTGTGTCATTATATGTGTTGAAGAACACTAATACCAAGTTACACGTGAAAATGTGCAACAGAAGTAGTTTTCCCGTACAAACTTATCCACCACTTTTTACCCCCTTAGGGGTTGAATTTCGGAAAATGGTGAAATACGTGTTTCGTTATTTGTGTTGAAAAGCATTAATACCAAGTTTCACATAAATATTTACAACAGAAATGGTTAGGAAATAGTCTTCCTGTACAAACTTTACCACCCCTTTTCGCCCTTTTAGGGGTGGAATTTCCCAAGTTCCTTTCTTAGTGGGTGTTTACATCACAAAAGCAAACTATTGTCCAAATTTCATGTTTCTAGCTGCAGTAGTTTAGGCTCTGCGTTGATGAATCAGTCAGTCAGGACAAACAATTTTATATGTATAGATGACGATTATTGTAGGTCAATTTAAACGGAATAAATGCACAAACTGCACAAAATATTTTATTAGGTTATGCTATGTTCTACTGCGATTAGATGAAAAAGCGGGGGCCTGCATGTTCTTCAATGGTTAATTTAATTAGTAGGTAATTTGGATAAATTTCACCCTTTTTTTTGGAATCACCAAAGATTGAAAGTCAATTGATTTTACATTTGTTAAGCAGGGATGGATTTTTTGCCTCCAGGAAGCATCTTCATTACAGGAAATTTTTGAGAGAGAAATGTAGAACATTGACTCATCAACATTTCAAAGTATTTTTCTCTATTACGAATGTGTTTTGGGATTCAGAAACTTTTGTATTACTGTTTTATTTGTTTATTGTGTTAACAACAAAAATAAAAATAATATTTAGCAAAATAAAGTTACATTTATTTTCAAAAGTGATATAAATTACATAAAATCAGGTGGGCACGACGTTTTCTAGGGATCTTAAACAGATGAGATAGAAGAATTTCAAAAAGTATCATGACAAAAAATTGAAGCCCGAGGACTACTTCTCACATATAGAGTTTTACGAAGGAACGCTTGAGAAAATCTAGGCTGATGGAGAGTTTTTGAGGAAAATTTGTTACACAACCCTCACATGGTCCATGACCTTCGTTATCAATGGCGTGCAATTGTCAGTGTATGACTGGGGCTTCTAGGACATCATGTCATTGCACCTTTTTTCATCGAATCCGGATTGAATGCTCAGAAGTAGGATAATATGCTAGCTCAGCAAATACTTCCTGGGACTCGAAGGGTGCGGCATCTGCAGCAGGTCTTTTACATCCAGGACCAAATCTCCAGCCATACAGCTCGCATAAATGTTGTTTATTTGAACCAGTATTTTTCCGCAATGTTGGAGTGGAAAGTTTGCACCGCCCCATTGGCCTGTGCAATCGCCGGATCTAAACCCCTGAGAATTTTTTCTTTGGAGATTTCTTCACGACCATCTGCATTCAGACAAGCTATACAAATAGAGAAGCGCTGAAACAAGCAATCCAGCAATATTGTCTTCAGATTTCAACTAAAATGCTAATCAACACGCGTAGGAGTTTTGAAGATTGGCTTACTACTGTACAGCTGCTGAGAGCAGTCTTTTTGAGCAATTCTTGAAAATAGTGCAATACTTCTCCAGATTCGTACAATATTTCATTACTTCATTCATCAACAATTGTTAAGTTTTGTTATTTGTAGTTATATAAATGGTTCATTAAAAGGTCCTCTTCAAAAGCGCCAGCTGTTTTGATGGTAAATCTTATCATCACACAATAAGAAAAGCGGGCCCTCGCTTTTTCATCTAATCGCAGTAGAACATGGCATTTTAATGAGATTTTAGTAATAAAGACTCGATCAGCACCAGCAACATAACCTAATAAAATATTTTGTGCAGTTTGTGCATTTATTCCGTTTAAATTGATCTAAAATAATCGTCATATTGGATAAAATAATTTAATTTGAGTCGTTCAGTGATTACTGAGTGAGGCAGCCCGAGTACATTCCTAGCTTGAGGGCTCCCAGAAAATGTCACAATGCTGCCGATGGGCTTTGATGGGGTTTTGAGGAAGACCAGCTGCTCCAGTCTTCATCTTGGGCTTTTTGGATACGGTCTGATTGTAGTTCGAGATGGCTCGTTTGACGGGGTCGCGCACTATGACGAATGAATGGATCAATTTGTGCATTTATTCCGTTTAATTTGTCCTACACTAATCATCACACTGGATAAAATAATTCAGTTTGTCTTGTTCGTTGATTTCTGATAAGAATAATTTCTAATTTCACTTTGACATTTGAATTTTGCATGGGTAACGAAAAGACGGGATCGCCGAACTTCGACAGTACGACGGAACACTTCGCGACAATTCGGATCGGGCGCGAATTTCAAAATACGATTTTTAAAACCTTTTTACAGTGAATGAGCGCGATGCAACGATTTGAAAAAAATACTGGCCGATAGCCCTCTTCGACCCCCACAAAGGCATCACTCAATAATAGCTTTAAAGTGATCTGGGGAGATATTATAAAATAAAAACCAATTCCCATGTTAATTCCCTATATCCAGACTTGGATGCGGCACCCTGTATATAAAATTGCAAAGTAACTGATTGGGACGTTTCAGTCATGTGCTTAGTGGATCACAAAACAGACCGACACATATACGGATATAAAGCCATTTAGACAAACGAAAGGGAAACTTGATTCAGGAAGTTCTTTAAATTGAAATAACGCAGAAGCCGCTTTAATTGCCTCGTATACATGTAACCGGTCACATATGTACACGCATAACATAACAGCTCGTAAGTGATTACTTCGAAACCCAATAATTATGGTCGAAGCAATTTTTCGTCGAAATAATTATGTCCATAAATTACTGCCGCGATGCGGATAAGTGGTGCTGATGAATGTATGAATGAATAAATGCATTCAACAAGCTGTCAAAGTGGGAAGTCGCAAGCGTAAGGTGTGGGATGCACTATAGTAAAAGTAATCATTCAAAATGTGAAAGAACGAACAGGTCGCGAAGTGTTTTATGAAGAGGTCGACTCTCCGCCTACCGACACTTGTAACGAAACACCGAAACTCGCTTTTTAGATGTTGTTAAATCACTTCTTCTATGTAGGTTTCTTGTTTATTAAACACCAGAGGAACCGCCCACCTTTTTGCCTTCTTTTCGGATTTTTTAGTTACTTTCTGTGAGAGGCCCAAAACTGTCCTGAACAGATGTAATAATCCTGGGGGAATCGGAGAACCCTAAAAACCTACAATTCTTTCCGGTCGAGACATAATGAGGTTGAGCGTGACACAGATATCAATCTCCATAAAGAGGCTGCGTGATCAGTTTTCACATTTTACCTGAGTCCGAGCTTTTCCTTTAACTGAAACTTCTTAATGCGTTTATGCCGACTACACTTTGCGGAAATTCGAGAGCTAATTTTCGTGCTATATAAACTACTTTGATATCGTCATTCCTCTTGTCTGTGGCATTGATTAAAAGTGACATATTTACGATGTCGTACCGAAGTTGAAGTAACGTCTTCATAAAAATGTCGCGAACGATTAAACGAATTTTAATTCCGATGAATCATACATTTTACCATGCGTCATTATTTTTCACTTCCTGAGCAAATATTTTAATCGGGTTCATCCGACGACCTTTACGTTTTTTCGACGTTTGATGATCCCTAGAGTACGAAGCAGTAGGTCCCCGTTTCCGTCTGTGTGTCCGCCGTCTGAGTCGATTAGACAGATAATCTCCGAAACTACTGGACCAATTGTTGTCGAATTTTATACATGTACGTTAGGAAGTTATTTCGTGTTGATGGTTTGTAAACGGCCCACCAAAATTGGTTTAATCATCCCCATCAATAATGCAATGACGTCATCTCCAAAATTTACAATAGTTAAATATTATTTAAATTTTATACACTAACGTACTGTTGCACTTGTGGTTTATGAATTCGTGTTGAATGTTTACTCTAGACATACAAATTTTTAGAAAATAAATCAAAATGGTATAACAATAATTTACAAAGTAACTTTGAAATTACATCTTGCGATCAATATTTATCAGTTTATCCCCTCCTAAAAAATTGGTCGAAGGTTATTTCTGCAGAACTTCCCTCACGCCTGAAGTACAATACAATACATTTTTCGAAAAATTATTAGATTTAATTATGCGATTTTTATTTTTTTATGAAAACCTTTATAAGTGCAAATAAAGATATGTATATAATGTAATGGTAAAGGAGCGTGCTAACCGTTTGTTTGAAGTGAGTTTTTTCCATTACAAAATTTTGTGTGTGTTTTGACATCATCTACATTTTTGCAAGGACACGTATATCAATTTGAGTAAATGCACTGTAATACTGATAATAACAGTACTGTATTCCCAAATTTTCGGGAAAATGCAGTGAGCCGTTCTTGATTTAATCAATACAATAAATTGCCTAATTGATTCATTTTTTGTATAATTACATATGTAAAAAGAGACCTTCGTTTTTTAACGAATATCTACTGCTTGTTTGCACTAGTGACCTTTTAACTTCTGCATTCTAAGGTTACTGCAAAGACAACAAAATATAAATATATTAATTAAACATCTTCATTTTCATCGTTACATTGTCACTGGCACAAAATATGTATTTAGTTTAAATCAGCATATGTTCGGAGTTCATTTCAGAAATTACGTAATAATTAAATTAGAACTATAGTTAGGATTTGAAAAATACCAATTCGATTTGATCCTAGATAAAGTTATCCACAAATTACGATTTTTCCTAATCGGAGAACCTAATAAATACAGGGTCATTATAAAATACTGTAGGCAACTCACCTATGAAAAACAATTGAAATTTTTCTCGTGCCGCTAATCACCAAAATGATTTCAACTCTTTTGAAATGTCACGAACGTCGAAACAAATCTATCAAATGTGTCAAAAATTGAAGTGCTAGGTTTGCGGTTTAATTTCATTTTAAATAAACACGAAAATACGACAGGCCAGAGCATTAAGGGTTGCAGTGTTATCGAGCATTTGTGAATGCCACATTTCAGCTTGAAAAATTGTAAATTGTCAGAAAAACGTTTAACGGCTTCGTCATGAATTACACCTTGGAAAGTCGATTGGAGTTGAACAGAATAAACCATCTGGTCTGTTTTGCAAAGAAGTAATAATTTTTCAAATAATGAAATCCAAAAAGTGAGGTTAAATTTGTCGAAACCAATGAACACGGCAATTAATTAAAAAATTACATTTTTATAGGTACCCTGAAAGTAACAATTGTGAAGAATCACGTAATGGACAATGGCAGAGCAAGTCTTATCACAGTTAACGAACAGTACCACTGTTTTAAAATGACAATGAGTAATGAGTTTTTGCAGTAAATAATTTTGCCAAAGTTGTGATTCCGCGAAAGTTCAGTTTGTAAATTGTAAGGAATCGTCAAAACATTGTGCAGACGTGGTTTGTGACCGGTGCTTTTCTCTTGAAAAAACACAACTGAAAGCCTTGATCTTCATCCCTACAATAGGTGAAAACTGCTATGTCCAAACATTACCGTCAGCTTTGCAGTTTCTAGATATCTGAAACATACCAGATCTGCATAACAGGAATGTCAAAGAAATTCTACCCAAAACACGCCCACATGGCCATCCTAATATCAAGATTTTTCAAAAGTTCTATAATAAAAAGTATGAAAAAAACAATAAAATTTCAGGAGCATAGTGTTAAGAGTTCTGTAGATGACTACGAGACCTCTTGACACAACACAATGTTTAATAAAGATTTCCTAATAGTAAAGTTACAATTATTACTAAACAGTAAATTGAAGTAAGTTTTAAATTAAGAGAATGGAACTAACACAGAAAGAAAAATTAAAGTTACTGAAAATAAAAAACTTTATTGCAGTACCTACATACACTTTCTACATCCAATTTTGTTTATTGATCACATTCATTTACTTGAAAAAGTATCGGGCCTATGAATCGTCGTCTGGAAACAGCTAACCACACACCAACCTTCACTGCGTGTAATGTTGTTTCTTCAAAAGCGTGAGTATTTTCTATACACCAAATTCTGAAGTTCTGTGAGTTGACATAGCCTGACAGATGAAACCAGGTTTCATCAGAAAAGAACGACAAATCGAGAATCCTGTTATCATCCATATTAGCTTGAAACTAACGACAATACCCAACGCGGCGAGGAAAATCAGCTGGTTGCAGCTCCTGAACCAACGAAATCTTATATGAATGCATATGTAACTTCTCTTTTACGATTTTCTGGCACGTGCTGTATGGTACTCCGGACTGTAAAGAGTTTTGACAAAGCTTTATTCGGACTTTGTTCCATTCTCATCTTTAAATCTTCAACAACGTCTTCACTAACTTGAGGTCTCCCCGTCGGTTTTCACTTAGAAACGCTAGCAGTGTCGTTAAATCCGGCCACAATTCGCCGTATAGCGTCTTCAAAGATTCTTCCTCAATGACAACAGGACATTTCATCAGATACTCGTTTTTAGACGCCTCCACAGAGTACACTCCATCCCCATCCTCATTTAACACCCCATTACGGTAATAGGACATGATGATTGCTCCAACGAACTAAAAATTTATTTGTAACACTGACCATAGTTATTTCTCTGCGTTCATTACCTGAGATTATTCCACAATGATCTGTAGTTTTGATAAAAACTGTTTTTTGAGAAACTTAAATTTCGAACAAAGGGGAAGACAGCAAAAATGAAAACAAGACAAGTCAGTTAACGCACAAAGTGTGGGAAACGTTCCAGTAATCAGTACAAACGAAAAAATTATTGACATCTGACAGAATTTGATGAAGCGTTGAAACAGTGCAGCCGCTAATGTCATACCAATGTGGCGTTAAAAATAAAAATTCCAATATTAGTGTAATCCTTTCCACAAAACTGAAAAAGGCGGCACACAATGTCAACAAAGTCATGGCCTTCCTTGACTACAACATTTTATAATGACCCTGTATAATATGATGATATGATTTTGTCAATTTTTACTTCCCGAGGGTAAGCAAAGGAAGTATTAATCTAACCAAGGCGTTTGATTGTGTAAATCACAAAATACTTTTGGATAAACTTAAACATTATTGTGTCAAGCAAAATAGCATTGAGTTACTAGAGTCTTATTTAAGTAACAGGACTCAGTTTGTGATTTTTAAAAGTAGTGCTTCTTGCATTAAGTTTATTACAACAGGTGTTCCTCAAGGGTCGGTCCTTGGACCCTTATTGTTCCTAATTTATATAAACGATCTCTCCAACTGCATTAGTATCGGTAAAAGTGTACTTTTTGCTGATGATACGTCAGTCGTAATTAATAACAAAACATATGATCGACTACTCCACTTAACAAGCATCGTTGAAACGGAAGTAAACTGTTGGTTTGCTGCCAACAACCTTTTGCCGAACAAGCAAAAAATGCAAAGTATAATATTTTCTCTTTGTCCTTTGAAAACACACACAGATCCAATATTATTTCTAGGTTTGAAGCTACATGCGCACCTAACGTGGGAAGCGCATGTACAGTTTCTTCTAGATAGATTATCGCATAAGCTATTTTTTCTCCGTAGGCTCAATGATATTGTTTCCACTAATGTTTTGGTTATAGCGTACTACGCGTCAGTACATAGTATCATTTCATACGATATCCTAGTTTGGGGACATTCAATGCAGTCAAAAAAGATTTTTGCCGTCCAGTGAAAATGTATCAGAGTAATAGCTGGAATCTACTATCGAGATGATTGTAGACCTTACTTTATCAGATTGAAGATATTAACGCTCCCTTGCGTCTTTATATTCCAATGTTTGCTTTACATTTATAAGCACATGTCTAATTACACCACTTATGAACACAATTATTCAACTAGAAATAAGCTAAATATTAAACCTGATTTCCTTAGATTAAGTAAAACAAGAAACAGTTCGTTTTATTATTGTATTAAATTCTACAACGTGTTACCACAAAATATACGTCAAAGTAATTTTTTAACTTACAAAAAATTAATCAGAAAATGTTTAGTTGCTAATGCTTTCTATACCTTCGAAGAATTTTACAATTATCGTTTCATGCCTACTTAGGTAAATAACTTTAGTTTAGCTCTGTATAATGTATGTCATTCATACACACATATTAAGACGAGTGTAAATTTTATTAAATATTGAGCATAATAAACGTTATTATTATCATTATTATTATTATTATTGTAATCGAGTCTATCGCCCGACTCTCTACTTTTACATTTTCTCGACCTTTCATGACCCCTAGAGGACGAAGAAATAGGTCTCCCGTTTCCGTCAGTCTGTCCGTCTGTCTGCCGTCCCGGATTTTTATTATACAGATAATCACCGAAAGTACTGGACCGATTGTTGTGAAATTTTGTACTTATATTGGGAATATCATGTAGATGGTAAAACGCTAACCAAAATTTGTCTAATCATCCCCACCACTAATGCGATGACGTCACTTCAAAATAGTATGTAGTAAATGGGCTTTAAATTGTATAAAATAACATTGTCCTATACAAGTAGTTTATCACTCCGAATTGAGTTTTCACCCGAATCGTCCAGATTTTTGGAAAAAAAATCAAAATTATGAAACATTTTGCAATTTAATTTTGAAACTGGAAAACCGAATGCTTTGAAATCTTGCAGATGGATTACAGTTATGATAAGGATGATAAGTTTTTAAACAAAATATATTTACTTACCCCCTCCAAAAAATTGATGACGTCAGCTCAAAAATTTACCAAATAAATTCTATCTAAAATGTACAAAACATGATGAGTCTGTACTTGTAATTTATCATCCCATTCATATTTTTTGGATTTGCATATACAGGGTGACCCAAAAATAATAATGAATACGTAAAGATATTTTATTGATTTAATGAAGAAAACCGAATGCTTTGAAATCTACTGCGAAAAAAAACATAATAGGTATGCAGTCGTCACGTTTCCGACAACGAGGGAAGTACTGTCTAAACTCTTTAGACCAATTTTTCTAACTGTGCTACAAATCGACTTCGTAAGGCTTTGTAGGCTTTCTTGTAAAGCTATCTTGTGATGTGTAAATTACCACAGAATAAGTATTTCTGTGAGGTCACTGGTCAACAGCTAAGCTCTAACTTTTATTATAGCAGCCAATTATTATTTAATTAACAATTTTAAATGATATTATAAACGGCTAAACCAAAACTTAGCTCTCATTTAAAAGTAATCTTAAAATATTATCCTTTGAAAAATACAAAAATCGTACTATTAAGTAATAGGAAACTTTCTATAAGGTGTAATTTTTTGTGATCAAATTGCTACAAATTTCTTGGGAAACAATAAGAAAACTACGTTTAGTAAGTAGAAAACATGTTATCATCATATAAAAAATTTAAAATTAACATATTCTTAAAAGTGAATTTTATGTATTCGCATCTTGATTTTTTCCCCAAAAATTATGACGACGTGAGTGACGGACATAGAGAACGCTTCCATCTGGGCATTTTGTCGATAGAAAAACGTAACCAAGATCGATGGAACACCTAAATGCTCGCAGAATACTGCGGAACCATAAAGCGAGAGATCTCCAATAAAATCGATAGGAGGGAACCGAAAAAACGTCGGTCTTAGCTGTTTCTTTTGTTTTTTTCGTTTTTTAAACTACAATCGTTGTTTTTTTCTTAATTATGGTTGTTCTTTTTTGTTAATACATCACCTTTTGCCGTTAAAGATACAAAAATTAAATTGTTTTACGGTTTTACCTGATTTTTTGTTTTAAACATCAAATATGCATTTTTCTTTTTAATTGAGCTAAGTTATAAGGTTTATGCCATTTGTTGCAAACACAGAGACAAATTAAACGAAAACATTACAATTATGTCAAAGTTAGAGAGAAAAAATTGAATTTTGTTGACCAGTGAATCATTCCCAGCCAACGTACAGGACATTTTATGTTTTATTTCCATTAAACAGTGATACAAAAACAAAACAACAAAATTCGACACACCGAACTGCACAATATAAAATAAATATAATTTTAAAAACTACAATATGTATTGTTTATTATAATTTAAAATCAGGTACTTTACAAGTCCGGGAACACATATTTTAGAGTCTGAGCAAGACGTGTAAAGACGAGGTGACCGTAGGGAGCCGAGTCCTGAAACTTGAAAAGAATTCTGTAAAAAGTGTTCACGGAAGTATGCCGTTATGTATTTTAAGCTCACCTGTCCTTAATCATGTCAACTATGGTTAGAATTATTCATAATATGGTTCATTATTGTACTACCCCATAATCTAATACTATTAAACGAGCAAAGTTTGTATATATATATTTATATATATATATATAATGGGTTTCTCGAAAACGGCTCTAACGATTTCGATGAAATTTACAGGTTAGGGGTTTTTTGGGTCTAAAAATCGATTGATCATAGTTTTAACTTCTGAAAATTACAGCTTCATGCATTTTCAGCAATTTTCAGGCAGTGAATTATATTTGTTGCTAGGCAACTTCAGATGACACTACACGAACACGAGATTGTTTTATAAGAGAAGTTTGGGTGACAGTCTGACAGTACGTTTGACGTACCTTTTTATCTTCAATTGTACGTACCGAAACATACTCCACTGTATAGAGGACGTTAAAATTCACCTTCTGAGGTGAGAAAATTTACCGAAAACTAAAGAGTGAGCGGATAAAAGGCACACGAAAGTGCGTTGAATTGAGATTATTTTGTCAAGCATTCATTTCAGAGGTTTCGCGGTCGGAGTCAATGTGTGATCGTTTTCCGGGATGGGACCGTGTTATTTGAGTTTTTGGGCTCAACGTTTCGCACACTTTCGTAAGTGGCATCTTCGGGAGCAGGGTTGAGATTGAGAAATTAGGAATAACGCAAAAGAGCACGGTAACTCAGTATGATAACCACACCAGAGGCGAAACTCTTCTGGCAGTAAGAATGTAGTTGTGACCTTTTTCTAGAGTCGAGAGAGAGAACTAGGAAAAAAAAAGAACGACAGAGAGAAAACTTGGGTAACAAATGAGATTGTAATAAATGTCAAACAATAATTCCAGTTTTCTGTTCTTTAATCTCTACATGTCACTTATCACTGTTTAAAACAAAGACTGCTTATGGAATTTCTTTTTTAATGTGTATTTTTAATTAGCGCGTCTACTTCAAAATGCATACTATACGCATATTTATCTGTCCTAATCTGATCTAATACTACCAAACGAGCCGAGTGAAGCTCGGTCAACCAGATATTGGTAAAGTAAACTGAATTCAATTGTCAAGATATTTATTTATTAAATTTTTAATAAGAATTCTTGAAACAATATGTTAATACTAACAATTATTGTATACATTTCTAATAGCATTCGCGTTATTTGAAATGTTCATTCCCATTGCACTTTTCTTCTCAGGTATAACTTACAAATTTATTGAAAAACTTGCATCTGAAAAATCTTCTCCCATGATTTTGGACGCCACATTAATTTTTGTGTTTTCGGATTATTATCTGTTACCCTCATATTCCTCGAATGAATGCCATCCACCATATCTCTTCATACCTTATAACTTATAATATAAGTTTTCTTGTACAATTGTCTGGATTTAATAGGCAAAAGTGCCGTCGACAATGGGTTCGATATCATTTTCTCTGTGCTGTCAAATTTTTGTCGAACAAATGAATTAATAGCAGCGGCGAAGGGTTGAGCAAAGCATATTAAAAAAGCTCGAAATTTTCTGAATTTCAGAATAATAAATACTTAAGAAAAAAACTATTTGTAAAGCTGTTGACCATATAATCTTGTATGCAACTCGTACATAGCAAGGCCTTACTATACCCCCCTTTTCAATTGGACCCACTCGTCTATTGACTGGACTCGTCCCGTCCAGCCTATGATTAAATGCTTGATACTTCATACTGTCACCAATTTTATTAAATAAAATTTTGCAATTCAATTTTTTTTTTCATACGTACTTCTAAAGAGCCCATTGTTGAAGTGTTTTCGGGCAGCGAAGTGACACTTCGCAGCCTGTAATTTGCTTGTCTGCCCGTAACAACCGTAACGACAACAAATAAAACAAAAGGCAGGTAGCAGACTTGCTTCAACTATAGCTGAACTTGTTTCGTGACATCTTCAAGCACAAATACGGTTTCGTCTCGGATTTCATCAATTGTATTTCCACTATTTTCCATTTTTAAATGTCATTCGCATAACGCACAACTTCGCACAGCTTTTAACTTTTTTGAAATAAAACTTATTTACTAACATCACCTTAGCAACCACAACCAGTTCATATGATTTAAAATATAAAACTGCTTTTTTTTTAATTTTTCATAATTTTTAAAATGTTTTCAATAGAAGTACTTATGAAAAAAAATTATGTGTTCACCACCGACGAGATGGCTTCGTTGTCACATCGGGATTTGCGTACTCGGCTAAGCCTCGTACGCAAAACTTCCCGACTGGACAGCGAACGCTGACTTCTCGTCCTTGGTAAACACATAACTATTAATATTACCGATCTGACAGAAAAAATGTAATCTTGTCACTTTTGTGACATTCCTATCTGTTTAAGAAATGTTGCATAGTATTTTTCAGCACACATTAATATATCGTATAATCAGTCATAGCCACACTTTGCAAGACTTGTCCGTTTTTTGCGTTTTCCCGACTGAAACTAATGACGTAAAGTACTGGAATTTGATGTAGTATGAAATAATAGTTATTTGTATATCAAGGCTATAAAGAATAAGTTTTTTGGCATATCTGAAGTTTGAGTCCGACGCCTAGCCGAAGCCTGCAAATCAGATGAGGCCGAAAAAGTTCTCTTTAGCCAACGTATTTTAGGCGACCATACAAAAAATTATTGCTTATACATATATGATTTTGAGGTTTGAAAATATTTTTCCTTCTTGTAGGAAAAGTCATGCTGATTTGATAAAAACGATAGTGTTACTTTGCTCCTCCATTAAGAAAAAAATTGGTACCATTATGTTTCATAGCGATATTCAGCAAAAGTGGAGTTCAAATACCTAACGGCGCTTTTAGCTTTTTCACTTAAAAAAAATTTTGATCAAAAACACAAGACTAATTCGAACGCAAAAGTAAATTTTCGACATCTGAGTACAAAAAAGTGACAAATCAGTCCAAAAAAGTGACACTTCATGGCCGTGAGTGGGGACCATACTAGATTTGTAATGGTCGCATAAAAATATATATTTAATTTATTATCTACTCATTTAATGTCAAACGGCAATCGAAATGTCACTGTTTGCATTTGTTTCAATTTGCATTTGTTAGGCAGAAAACATACCAACGAATCATTGTAAAATGATTGTACTAATTAAAAAACCTTGGCGGGCGTGTGAATGACAACTTACCAAAGTTTCATCGCACTCGGATGAATGGTTGAAGAATCGCATGTGGGATAAACAAGCAAACATTCATTTTTATAAATATATAAAATATAAGATATAAGAAGAAGAGAAGATACTACTGTACGTGTGACTTATAAATCCGTGTTGAGTTTTTACACAAGACATCCAGATTTTTGGACAAAAAATCAAAATTGTACAACAAGATTTTGCAATTTAACTTTGAAATTACAAAATCCAACGCTGTGAAATGTTGCAAATGTTTTAGCGTTGTCGTACGGGTGGTAAGTCGTTAAACAAAATGTATCCGTTTATCTCCTCCCAAAAAGTTGCTGACGTCACATCAAAATTTTGCTGAATAAATCCTAAGTAAAATATGCAAAATATTATAAATGTATGCTTGTCGTTTATCAATGCATTTTGTTAGCATTACTTATACAAGGTAACTCAAAAAATTAATGCCTGGGGAAATCTACTTCTTTATCAAATCAAAAACGGCTCACCCCATTTTTCAGAAAATTTGAGTAGGTATAAAGTGCTGTAGTTGTTATAACTATTACACTGCACCCATTCAAATTGATATAATGTGTCCTTGCTAAAATATTGATGACGTCTTCACAAAATTTTATGATCGGAAAACATACGTATAGCTATGCTTTAACAGTCCACATATATCTTTATTTTAACTTATAGCGATTATCATAAGGAATAAAATTCGCATAATTTGATGTTTTAATTTTTCATCTTTCGAAAAATCTGTATTTATTCGCCTGTAAGGACAAGGCAAGTTCTACCTAAACAATTTTAGACCAATTTTTTATGAAAACCTCTATAAGTTAAAATAAAGAACGGTGTGTAGTGTTTCAAGTGAGTTTTTCTTTTACAAAATAACGTGGTGACTTCATCAACATTTTCGCAACGACACATATATGTATATCAGTTTGGATTGTTGCAGTGTAATATATATTAATATTAACCTATTAACAGTAATTCTAAATCCTCTGAAAAACAGGGTGGCAGTTCTTGATTTAATCAATAAAATAAATTTCCTGCTTCATTACTTTTTTAAGTCACCCTTTGTAAGCAACTGTAAGAAATATGAATGTATTGATGAACCAAAAGTTTAGACTTATATTTTTTTGCATATTTTAGATAGGATTTATTTATCAAAATTTTAAGATGAAGTCATCAATTTTAAAGGGAGAGGGGTATGCGTATAATTCATGTTAATTAACAGTTTACCATGTAAACGTTTATATGGTAACTATGATAAATCTTATAACATTTGCAAAATTTCAACTCATTCGGTTTTGGAATTTCAAAGCTAAATTGTAAAATATTATTATATTTTATAACTTTGACTTTTTTTTAATATTTATTGGCCCAGACATAACGTAACATCAAGTCCGAGTGTAGGAGTAGGTTATTTTATAAAATTTAAATAGCATTTACCATGTAAAATTTTAAAGTGACGTCATTGCATTGTTGGTGGGGATGATTAGACACATTTTGGTTAGCATTTTACCATCTACACGATATTCCTTACATACATATTACAAGATATGACACTCGGCCCGGTAGTTTTGGAGATTATCTGTCTAACAAAAATCGACAAAAACGGTGGACAGTAGACGACAGAAAGCAGACGGCGAACGGGAGACAGACTCTAGAGATCAGAAACATCGGGGAAAATCAAAACTAGGACAATCCTCTACTAGTATAAAGTAGATATATTTGCAAATATTTTTAGATAAGTGTATCACACAACACCCATCTTATTGTATAACATAACATATTTCTCTACATGTCGCTTATATATTCGCCTTGATTTTTTATCACAAAACACTTTGAATTTATTTGAATGTTTGACTTCAGGTGCAAGAGAAGTCCTGACTACATAACTTTACATTACTTTTTTATTTTTAATGACACAAGTACATATACAGTAACAAATTCGTATTTTTATTTCTTAAGATATTATGTTCTATATACAATATTTATTCAAATGTTCAAATAGAAAGTTTATGTAAACGAAAATTGATTGTATCAGATTTTCTTGTAATGCCTCATACAGAGTATTTTGACTTTGAAATGATGCTAAATTACAAACATGAGAAACAAAGATATATAAAATTATTTAAAAATATAGATCTACTATTGCAACATTTATAAAGTTATTTTTATACACACTTTCCTCGTCGATAGAGCACTGCAAACATTACAGGTTTTCGAACATATTTTTCAGTAACGATCTATTTGAACATTAATTTGAGACAAAGCGCTCGATACAAATACTATTGCTCAATGATTATTATTATTGTAGATTTTTGTTTATCATACTGACAAGAAACTTTTTTTCCGTACACGCATTGTATTGAAAAATTAAACATTTGTGTTTGTACTTGTTGTTTGAAAAAATATATTAATAATACATCTACTGCTATTAGTCCTATTGTAAAAATTCTCATAATCAAGTGCTAATAATACTAGGTAGTAAGAAGAAAACAAAGGTATTGTGAAAACAGTTTTTTATTTTTGTCATTTTAAGGTAAATGAATCAATCAAATCCTTAAATAAGGTATAAGGAAACAGAACAAGTATTAAGACACAGTGCACCTGCAGTGGCAGTGGGCAATGTCGCCTACATTTGTGAGGTATATAAATTGTAGGATTCATAAAAGTAAGTACTAAACATGACGTAACAATTTGTAACGCAACAAGTTCAGATACTTAAACGAAAATTTTAATGTTTTGATAAAACTGAAGGCAGATTTAACGTGTGCTTCTAATGAATTCTATAAAAACTGTTACGTTTATCTGAAAAATTTTTCATAACATCCCAATGTTAACTTCCTTAATGTATAGTTCATTAAGTCCACTCGTAAGTAACAACTTTATATAGGTAGCTTATCACGTCTTTTTATGTAAATGTATACTGCTACAACGTTAAAATTCCTCGGGATTTAAAACACATCATTCCAGATAATGGATTATCTTAAATAATCGAGCTGCTGAAACTCTATCCTTAAAATAGACGTTCCTAGTTTATCGTAAATTAAATCTAGACAGACTATTATTTATTTATTTATTTTTCTTTGGTTGTAAATAATATGCAAACAAGAAACGAGAAGAAACGTAAAATTCTCTATAAAATTACTACCAACCCATTGTTGGAGTTACTTATGTTGCTACAGAAATCGCACAGTATAAAACTACTTTATTTTTTATTTAATGTAATATTCTTTCTTGTAATAATGTGGTCCTGATGCGAAAATAAAAATAGCTTTTTTCAATCTTAAACAAGAACATGATGTTACGTTTTGGCACACGGCTTAGTTTGATGTGATATACATGTAGTACAGAATTTATAATTTGCACACCAAATTCATTTTGTAAAATAAACCAATGAATCTGAAATCTTGAAAGGTTAAAGTGTGCTTTAATCAAGACTGAATTAATACTATATTTATTTAAGTATGCGTTAGTTTTCAAGAAAACACTGCATAATGTTTAAATTAATCAACACAAGAGACAACATATACCTACACTCACAGAAATTTGTTGTTTTTGTTTTTCTTTTATCGATGGTAAGCACAGTATACTCACAAACAAATATTTGTTAATGCATTTTGCTTCATTACATTAGCACAGGTCAAGTTTGGGATATTTTTAAAACCCTAGTCAATGACAACTAACTAATGTTGTGCCAATAAAAACACTTTCAAGACATCGTCATCGTCATAATTTTTTATTGAAATTTCACGCCTCCAGACGCGCTGCTACACTTCCTGACTACCTCGATAATTCGAGAGTCTCATGATTAGCATTTAAAATACCTTCTACTGCTGTTAATATTTCATTTTTAGGAAGTTGTAAAGCCATCAAATAATTTCGACATAAAAATGTCAAATAAAAGCTATAAAATTAATTTTTTCTAACGAGTCGAATCCGATTGGTAGGAATCGCCGTTTTATTTATTTTTTTACGCGATCCAGTCGACAGGAAATTGTTGAATCCTTTATTGGTAATTGAATAGCTGCCCACGGATTATTTGTATTAGTTTTTTAAGGCGAAATAGGTAGACGTGACGAGTTTACATTCCCACACAAAGAACAGTCAGTATAGACTCGAGAAGTCCGTAAAAATAAGATCATTACACTTTTAATTATCAATTAATACTGCATAAAAGTGTTTGATCTCATCCTATGTACCGTGCAATATTTAATTTCCTGTTTCTTTAGCGTTCACTGATGGTTAATGTAATGTAATACCTACCAAATTCCGAGAGGAGCCCTTTGTGAACATTTTTACGATTAATGAGTTGATGACGAAAATAATTTTTTAATTAAACTTATTACAAAGAAAAACTTTTGTGTGCCTTAAGGCCTAATAACAGCTGGTGATGTTTTTCGAATGATTTAAAAACGAACATTAGAGGGTATAACTGTAGAACAATAAATTAATTGTTTTTAATAGTAGAGCGGGTATAAATTTATAAAGTGTAATGACAACGTGTCTGGAAAGGAAACACCCATTCTCCGCCATTATTCATCTCGGATATAATTAAATGCAAGACAGACCAATCAATTTTAATTAAATAACACATATATCATGCCATATTTTAATAATTTGACGGCTCAAGTGCACCTGGATTTGTTATTTACCAATAGTTCTCCTACACTAATTACCGATTTCACTGTACTGTGAAAATTTACGATTTTCAAACTTAAATGCCAAAGATTTAATGTCCGGTTGAAAACATAACTTTAAATTTTTTAGATAGTGAACAAAGTTTCTTACATTTTTCATGTCATGTTGATAATGTCCCAGTGCAACAAGTCGTTATTAAAGACTTTGAGATTGTATTCTTAGTTAAGAAACAGGTAGGTTTTTTAATCAGATATATTAAAGCCACGTCTGTGCACTAATTAATAAGCTGTGTATGATGGATAAACAAATCAACAAGTCACAAATTCAGCTTTCGGCTTCATTGTGGTCTTGTCAAGTTTTTATTTATTTATCTTTTTGACGGAACTTGTTCTTAATTAGTTTGATCGGCAACGTTTAATATAGTTATTAATCAACAACCGCCTTTAATTATAAAATAACTGGATAAGGTTACATTTTTTCGATTTGGAATGATTTTGTGTAAAATAACGTACATGTATAATTTACCACATTTTTTTTCTGAACAGTGTCAAGGTAATTTCGAGATAAATAAAATTTAAGTTATACCTACTTATTCCTTTTTAAAATCTAAAATTTTGTTAAAAACTGCTGGAATAATAATTTTAATTCATAATGCTAATACTTTAGTGAAGAACGCAATCTATTATTTTTTTCGTTAAAAGTGTAAACTATTAAGAATAAAAGATTATTGTTATTAACGATAACATCAATAATGAAGGGAACTTTTTACGACGCTTGTAGATATACATCAAGTAAGATTTATTGATGTGCAAATATTCTGTTTTGTGTTAACATCATGTACAAGATAAAGGAAATTTGTATAAATATAAAATCATAAATATAAATTAAATGTGACAAAATATTTACATAAATTTTTGCGTGTTGACAATAGGTACCGAGGAGAATTTGGTAATTATAAATTTAATATGTAAACTTAAATGTCACCGTATAATTTTATTTTGAAATTTAATTTTTATTCAGATCTCGTTAAGAAGCAAACGATGTTACGAAATAACTTCGGTCCTTCAGCATTCACTTGTAATTCAAGTGGAAATTATGTGTTATTAAAAAAAAAGTGAGTCATTTTAGAAGAATCTATTTCCTTGGGTACTTAACTGCGATAATCTGTTTAATTTGTTGGCATTAAAATAAACCATCACGTGTAATATCCCGTACACCATGTGAGTTTTATTTTTGTTCGCTTTTAATCAGATACGAACGTTTTAAACTGCAAAAGGGACTAAATAAAATAAAATAAAAAAATGTTTTACTATGAATTTATAACTTATTTTTAGACACAAGGAAAATTGCGAATCTGAAAAATAATACAAAAAAAATGTGAATGTAAATTGGTTGTTAATTATAAGTAGTTAATTAGACCAAACACACACGAAAGTTGGATGTTTATAAAAATAATACGAAGGTTTAATATGAATAATAGATTACAAATATTTCAATTTTACAAAGTACACGTACAAATATAATAGCGAATAGTGTCTGTATTTAACAACAATACTTCAATAACAAAGATGAAGCTTGCAGTATAAATAATACAAGCTATTTTACGTCAACTCAATAATAAAAATGTTTTGAAGATGCTGATTATCTACCTATGTAAAAAAACATATTTTTTGTTAATTCTTTGCCTCAAATATGCTGATAGAATATTACCTAAATATTTTAAAAAACTAAAACGTTATTAGGTATTATGAAATTTTATTACTTCCCACGCGTGAGTAAGCTAAAGAAGTATTGTATCGAGTCGATCGGTGCGAAAAGTAGGTCTCTCCTTTCCGTCTGTCTGTCTGCCGTCTGCTGTCTGTCCGCATCTATGTTGATTTTAATTGACATATAATGTCCGAAACTAGTGGATCGACTGTTGTCAAATTTTCTGTATATATTAGGAGTTTCATGCAGATGTTTAAACGCTAACCAAAATTTGTTTGATCATCCCCACCAACAATGACATTATATTATTGCCAAGTTTTAAAATAGTAAATGTTATCTAAATTTTATAATTATATCCGTGTTGAGTTTTTACTTCAGGCATTTAGATTTTTGGAAAAAAAATTGTATAATAACATTTTCATTTTACAATTTAACTCTGAAATTGCAAAACCAACTGCTCTGAAATCTCAAACGTTTTAAGGTTATCGGAAGCAATCTAAATCCGTTTATTATACCTCCTAAAAATTGTGTGTTGTAAAAGAACACATTCCTACATATATGTGTGATTTATGAATCCATCTTGCCTCATTACCCTACACATGCAGATTTTTGTACAAAAATTCAAAATTTTATAACATGTTGCAATTTAACTTTGAAACTGCAAAATCACATGTTCTGGAATCTTGCAAACGTTTTCCTATTATCGTAAGCATAGTCAATCGTTAATCAAAATTTATCCGTTTATCCCCCGCTAAAAATGTTAATAACGTCATCTCAAAATTTTACTGAATAAATCTAAACTATGCGCAGTATCAAGAGTCGATACCTGTAGTTAATCAGTGCATTCATATTTTTAGAATTGCTTTTACAAGATGACTCAACAAAATTAATCAATGAAGCGAACTGTTTTATTGTCTATCATATTTTCCCGAAAATTTGACGATACAGTATGGCACCTATTCAAGTTCATACGATGCTTCTTTACTTTAACACTACGCACATATGTTTATTTTATCTTATACAGAGAGTTCATAAATGATCGAGAACCACGTGATCAAAAATGTATGCAACCAAACATACACAATTGGCAATAGTGCAGATTAATGTCCCTAAATTCATTGGCGTCACAAAGGAGTTAAGAATAAAAAAATAAAGCATTTCATAAATTGTTTTTATTTAGGTATTTACAATAAATGTTGAAAATGATTTCCTTCGTTAGCAATACACATATTAACTCTTCTTTTCATATTATCAAATACTCGTTGAAGAGTGTAAGGAGTTATATTTTCAATTTCATGGGTTATTGGTTGTTGCAGCTCATCAATGGTATGCAACCTATTTTTGAAAACATTGTTCTTCAAATGACCAAACAAAAAAAAATCCGGCGCGGTGAGATCTGGCGATCTTGGGGGCCACAGTCCTTGACTTATAATTCGATCGTCATAAACTTCCTGCAAGAAACGAAGTGTGCTTCCTGCTGTATGTGCCGTCGCTCCGTCTTGCTGAAAGTAACCATACTGGCATTCGTCATCATGCAGTTGTTCAAAAAAGGGTTGTAGAATATTAGTGCGATATCTTTCAGCATTCACCGTATCGTGAAAAAAAAATCGGTCCTATAATTCTTCTTCTTGAAATGGCTACCCAAACTCCAACTTTTATGGGATGCAAACTAGTTTCTACAAAAATATGAGGATTCTCAGTAGCCCATGTTCTATAATTTTGACTATTCACGTATCCACTCAAATGAAACCATGCCTCATCAGTGAAAAATGTTAAGTCTAATAAGGCATCATCATTTAAATTATTATTAAACCATTGGCAATAATTTATTCTTCGCTCAAAATCTGGTGGAAGTAATTCATGGACAACTGAAACTTTATACGGGTGCATGTGCAGAACTTTGTGTAGTGCTTTATGGCAACTTCCAACTGAAAGACCTGCAACAATTTAACTATTAAACTGTATCATAAAATCTCTTTAATTCTTATGAAAATATTTAACGCCTTTAAAAAATAAAAAATCTGACAACCAATCTTTACCTGTCTGTGCTGATAATTTTCGTATAGATTTATTTGGACTTTGTTCTAACCGATGCTGGATGTCTTCTGTAACTTCTTCAGTCAAAACAGTTTTTCTGCCAGTTGTCTTTCCTTTGCAAATACAATTTTTAGTCTCAAAACGATGAACAAGGACCCCCTTATGATTTGCAAATGTTTGATACCCAACATTGGCATCTGGAAAGGCTTCCGTAAATTGGTCAATACACGACTGCAGTGAATAAGACCAGGTTCCGTCTGGGTTTCGGGTTCCACTTCGAAAGTGAGCCATCAGAATGAAAGCATCCTGTTTGGGTGTGAAAACCATTGTTAAACAACAAGTTTTCCTGAAAATGTCAAAGTAAACGTACTTAATTTTATATAGACATTTGGTGTGAAACTTCACACAACGCACCATTCGCCTTCGCACAAACCATTTCCACAGAACTCTTCTGCAGCACCCCCTGAACACGTTTCTAACCTTCAGATGTGTATAAATGACACCTTGTGTCAGAAAAACATATTCAGTGTTCGCACCCTATAGTTGCGGCCGATATACGCCATATACTGCACACGCAATTTAACTGACACCAATTCCAACAACTAAATGATCACGGAGCAAGAAGTTCCACGTTAAAGAGTATGTTTGTGATGGGGTGTATGGCGCGAGGGGATAGTCTGTGGGCGCGAAGAACCCGTGTGTCTATTAAAAATCAGACATTACCCTTCCGCGCATCCGCGCGTTGGTGACTGTAAAAAGTTAGGTTATATTAGCAACGGCTGATATTAAAGAGTAAAGGAATGCAAAATTTAACAATTTTTTGTGGCACTACATTTGAAGGTGAGGAACGTGATCAGGGGGTGCTCTAGAAGAGTTTTGTGCAAACAGTTTGTGTGAAATCGAACAGTGCCTGCGTTTTGTAAAATTTTACCAAATTTGATTACGTACCACACAGTTGTTAATTTCAAGTAGTTAGTTCTGAAAAGAACTGATTTGTATGTAAGTAAACAATTAGAAAACACTAAAAACAGAACGAGAATGGGAATTATTACTACAAGGACGCTACTGATCGTAAATGACACTAATGGCAGATAAACGATAACAATTTAGTAAAAATAATTGATCATTAATCAATAATGCCAATCGATTTTTTAGTTACAAATAATTAACTGGTCACGTGGTTCTCGATCATTAATGAACTCTCTGTATCATCATAAAAAAATAATTGTATTTACTTGACTGTACTTTAGGTTCGAGGGAAGTTCTGTAGAAATAATCTTCGACCAATTTTTACTTCCCGAGCGTAAGCAAAGGAAGTATTGTAATCGAGTCCGTCGGCCGACTCTCCACTTTTACGTTTTCTCAATCTTTCATGACCCCTAGAGGACGAAGAAATAGGTCTCCCGTTTCCGTCTGTCTGTCCGTCTGTTCGTCTGTCCGTCTGTCCGTCTGTCCATCTGTCCGTCTGTCTGCCGTCCCGGATTTTTATTAATAGCCAAACAAAGTGAAACAGCTAACTGTAAACGTGCACGCGCCCACAAAGCAAAACGAATGATGCTTAGATCCTATAAAGATCCCATTATAGTTAGTACCACAATAAACATTTCCAAGACGTTATTATGGCTTAATTTCGGTGTGTTGGTATGGATTTTAAATGCTTTAATTTAAAAGTCAACTACTATCCCCAGCTGTAGAAAACAACTACAAATATTCATTGAAGACCTTGAAATCCTCAACTAAGTAAGAGAAGTGTTTGAGATATATTAACTTCAGGACAGCAAGTGTCATACTTAAAAATTCCCAACAAAAAAAATTAACCCTTAAAAAGTCTGAAATTGGTTAAGATTCGCTGCGAAGGTTGTCGTGCTGTCCCCCATCTTCGCTCGAACAGATCTAATTCCTACACCAACAGCATTATGATCTGATGATGTTGAAATGACTAAAGTAATTAACATCATACATAGGTAAGAATCACCCGATTAAACCAGCTGTCAAACAAAAAAACGAATTGAAATCGCTTTGTCCGTTTGGAAGCTACAGAGCCACAGACAGACACACAGACAAACCAACACAGACTTCGAAGTTATGTTAGAATACTCCTCTTTTTGCACTGTAGGCTAATAAAATGAAGTCTCTCAGTTGAGATGCCTCTAACCAGTTCACACATCTTAAGTCGTCTATCGGCCAAAACCATATTATGAGCTTTACCAATGGTTTCTGGTTTTTTTTTCCTGCGCCTAAACTCATTAACTCTTAACACATTAAGAGTATGAATCCTTCCATGTAGGAAATATTCCTTCATGGATTTCTTTCGCAGTTTTTACTTCCAAAAAGAAGTACTGAATCATACTACGAATTATAATTTTATCAATTTTTAAATATCACTCGACACACTAGTATTCATTTATTTCCGAAACACAGAATTACTAACAGACTTGACATTATAGAATTATAGAAAACCTACAAAAAATCTACATATGCAGTTATTGTTTTTCTTTTTTCATTTCCAAAACTATGCGAACCAAGGTATTCATTAAATTACCGCCGTAAAAACCTTCCCGATTAAACCAGCTGTCAAACAATAAACCGCATTGAAATCGGTTCATCCATTTGGAACTACGGCGCAACACACAGAGACACAGACATCAGTTGATGATTTTGAAATGACTGAAATGATTATCACCAAACATAGCTAAGAAACTATCCCGATTAAACCAGTTTTCAACTAAAAGAAACTGCATTTAAATATTCGTTTGGGACCTACAGTGTCACAGACAAATACGTAGACAGACAAAGGCTTCAAACATAAAAATGGTAAAAGTGATTATCATCAAACGTAGCTAAGAAGCATCTCGGTGAAACCAGCTTTCACACAAAAAAACTACACTGAAATCCGGTCATCTTTTGAGGAGCTACGGTGCTACAGACACCCACAGAGACAAAGGAATTCAAAGTTATAACACCCCTCTTTTTCAGTCGGGGTTCAAAATACTGATCATTATGTTTATTGATTTTTTGCGAATGTAAAGTATGTTCTATAGCATATACTGTAGAATAGGATTAGATAAATATTGTTCAGATGTACAACACAACATAAGAAGTTCTAGTTTTTTCTAGTATAACTTCTTTCTTATTAGACATTATTTCAAGTGACCAAATTTCGGCGTGTTGAATCCTTAGTGTATTTTCTTTATTCATTCTGATTTTTAAAATTATAGTCTGTCAAAGATGTCTCAAAAAAAGTCAAGAATTAAAGTATCTAATAATATAATTTTATTATTTAAACCAGAAACGCCTTATCTGATTTTCCTGTGACTCTGGGAACACAACACTGTGATCATTAAAATTACACTATACTTATTATTGCCCCTGCAAAAAAGCGATGATATCACCATAAAATTTTCTAATGAAAATCGTACGACACCAAACACTGGCCACTAAGAGGACACAATTCAGTACGGTTACCATAGTAATACAAAATAAAAAACAAGTGGAAATTTTTTCAGCCAACCAAAATCAAAAACTGGATTTTTTATTATGCATCATGAATAGAGAAATAGTATTTATTAAAATGAAATACACAATTATTATAACTAATAATTTGTTGGAGATTGTTAAAAATACTTATATTAACCACGGTTGCAAAGCCACTTCTAGACCTCGCGCTTCAGAGCCCTCGACGCTGCGCGTCTCGGTTTCTAATTTGCGCTCTGTCTAGAATGCTTGGTTTTGCAACCTTGGCTAATAATATACTATTATGTTTGACTCAATCATAATGATGTCATTTATGACACTTCCAACAGTCCATACCACTTTTTTTGGACTGTAAAGTAATTTGGACTGCAACTCAAAACGATTTATTCAAACAAAAAAAATGGACAATATTTATATCTAACATTACAACTTACAACGTTTCTTAACTTATTTTTGTTACAATAATGGTTAATATTAATAACACAATTTGTGTTGTTGATAATATTGAATCCAGACGATGATGCATTTTCTGTTATTTCTTTGTTTCTAGAATTTATTACTGAATCCCCTAATGATTCTTCCGTTGTACCTAATATTGTTGAAGCAACATTAGTTTCTGAACTTTCTGACTAGTCGATGTAGCCTTCAACCACTGCCGATGACCGCCATCCACCATGTGTCTTAATACCTTCCATACTGGTTCCAGCATTTGCCAGAATGCTAGCAGAAGTACGACGGAAGCAGCGACTGGTATATGCTGAAGGATTTTCTAAGCTGAGAAATCTGGCTACTACATTTGGTACACTTGCAATTTTATGCACTCCCACAGGTTGTACTGTGCATTTTCGTTTAACGTAATTAACAAAAAAACGATTATGAGGTGTTTAAACGATCTCTCAGTTTTTTTTTTTGTTTTCACAAGCTTGACCAAGAAATGAGTGTTATGGTCTTCGACACTGTGGTTTTCAGGGAAATTAGCTTTTGCCGTCTAGTAGCACCGACCACTCCAAAAATTAAAATTACCTACAATTTATTAGAAAATTAAGATCCAAGTATCCTAGTTGTTACTCATCTTTCAAAGTTACTATCTACCACCATAATACATCGACTGCCTTAAAACCCCTTACCTGGCCAAATGGTATTTTGGTTACGAGGTTTTTTCAAAAGTACCGAACACCTGAAGAGAACGAGTAGCACCAACACAGGAAACATTGACGTGGGCTGAAAAGGCAGAACATGTAACATCGCAAAACAGCAAATTAGTGGAGACTCCGGTAAAAAGCACTGAACTTTCCACGGCTGTGAATTTCTCGATATTCCACTTAAACATGCAGTGCTTAAGGAACAAGGTGAATCAACTATTATTGTTCTTGGACAAAGATGATTACGATATACTTTGTTTATCTGAACACTGGCTCAAGAGTGAAGATCTTATCGATATAAATTTGGAAAAATATATTCTAACTAATTTCTTTTGTAGATGTTCATTCGTCCACGGAGGTGTGGCTATTTATATTAAAAAACATATATCCTTTTGCCAATTGGACTTAAATGACTTTTGCGTGAAAATACATGCTGAGTTCTGTGGTATATACGTTAAATTCTTAGACTTAATAGTAATTACGGTTTATAGATCTACAAATGGAGTAATGGAAATCTTTCTTGAAAAATTAGAGAGCTTACTAACTATGATTTTTAAAAAATACAAAAACATAATTTTAGTCGGTGACTTCAATGTTGACTTTAAAACATCTTCGAATGTACTGTCTGAACTCAAATTGCTGTTATACACTTTTAACATTCTTCCCACTATTTCGGATTATACGAGAGTTAGTAAACACTCTAAAAGTTGTGTAGATAACATCTTAACGAATGTTGTAGAGGAGTATGAGACGAGCGTTACTGAACTTGTCCTCTCGGATCATTATGGTCAATACATGAACTAAAACTAAATATCATTAATGTATACCTCCCTCCAGGGTCTCCGACTGAATGTTATGATGTTATTTTTGAGTATTTAGAAAACAACTGCCTGTTATCTTCTAATACAGTTATTGTGGGTGACTTCAACATCCCGCAATATTACGTCCAAATGGTACTTAATAAAGCTTTAAACTACATATCGGGCTCGTCTATCTTTCTACGTGACTTTCTAAATGTCAACAACTTGCGACAATGTAACTTTGTTCTAAATTCCAATACAAGACTACTGGATTTGGTGCTAATTTCTGATAACCTCAACTGCACAGTATCTCGTAACGAGAACCCACTGGTAACGGAAAACCAGCATCATCCTTCGTTATCTCTAACTCTCGGTATCCCTATGTCTAAAAGTAAAGATAACAAATTCGTAACAGCAAACAACTGCATCAAATATAATTTTCGCAGAGGTGACTATAACGGATTATATAGTGCACTGTGTAATATTGACTGGTTTCGTCTGATGGTAATTACAAATGTTAATGAAGCTCTTGACTCTTTTTACGATGAAATATTTAACTTATTTAATACCTATATTCCAAAAAGTACTGTCCGTACATCTTCCTACCCAATGTGGTTTACACCTACTATTATTGACCTCGTTAAGAAGAAGCAGCAATTGTGGAAACGTTTTAAAAAATTTGGATATGAAAGAGATTTAATGCAAGTCAATTCACTCAGAAAACGTATTAAGAATGATATTAAAAAGGAATACACAAATTTCGTATCTCTCGCTGAACACAATATTAAAGGTGATCCTAAAAACCTGTGGAAGTATATCAACCTAAAAAAAAATAATACAAGTATTCCTGGTAATATGTATTATCAAGAGACCGAGTTAACAGATTCACAGGCAATAGTGAATCACTTCGCAGATTACTTTAGTTCTGTCTTTACTTGTGATAATTCTCACAGTGATTCTGTGTTCGTCTGTGATAAGGGTAGTGATATAACTAACGTTTTACATAACTTTGTGATTTCCGACTGTGATATAAATCGTGCTGTGAAGAAAATGAAGCCCAATCTCACCATGGGTCCTGACGGGGTGCCAGCGTTCTTCATCAAGGATTGTGTCACATGCTTACTTCAGCCTTTGTGTTTTTTGTTTAATTTAATTATTTGTAAAGCTACTTTTCCTGATCGTTGGAAAACTGCTAAGGTTGTTCCTGTGTATAAAAGTGGTGACAAACACAATATACAAAACTACAGACCCATTGCTATCATATCGAATTTTTCGAAGTTGTTCGAATCCATCCTATCGAACGTTCTGTATCACCATGTATCACCCATGATCAGTACTTGTCAGCATGGATTTATAAAGGGTAGATCGACATCCACTAACCTTTGCGAATATGTCCAATTTATATCTAACGCGCTTGAAGCAAGAACCCAAGTTGATGTTATATACACAGACTTGTCAAAGGCGTTCGACACTGTTAAACATGATGTTCTTATTAATAAGCTTTTGTCTTTTGGTATATGTAATAACTTATTAAATTTATTCAGATCGTTATTGCTAAATCGTGAACAATATGTCGAATATCGTGGTTTTCGTTCCTACAACTATCTTACTTCTAGTGGTGTTACACAGGGTTCAAACTTGGGACCTATTCTGTTTGTAATCTTCTTTAATGATGTATTCTTACAATTTAAATGTCAGGTCTTCGTATACGCTGATGACTTAAAAGTAGCGAATTGTATCTCTAACCTTGATGACTGTCGTACCTTACAATCTGATTTAAATAATTTTAAAGTGTGGTGTGATAACAACGGTCAAATAATCAATTACAAAAAATGCAAACTTATAAGATTTACTAGGTCAAACACAAACATTCTGTATCAATATATGTTAAACAATACTGAAATTGTTACAGTCAGTCAAATAAAAGACCTTGGTGTCATTGTAGATTCGCAGTTGTCCTTCGTGCCACATATAAACTATATTACTGATCATGCTATGAAAATATCTGGTTTTATCTATAGAAACACCCTGCATTTCACTAATATTGATGTTTTACTCTCTCTTTACTTTGCGTACGTGAGATCCAAATTAGAATATTGTTCCATGGTATGGGATCCGTTGTATAATGTTCACATTAATAACTTAGAACGTATTCAACGGAAGTATTGTAAGCGACTTTATTTTATTAAGTGCGGTGTTTATCCTGTAAGATCATTCAGTCATCCAGTATTATTATCGGCTTTTGGCTTGTGCTCATTAAAAGCAAGAAGAACTTTCGCAAATGTATTATTTTTATTTAAATTAATTAATGGCGTTATTAGTTGTAGTAGTCTTGTTAATCAGATCAAATTTCATGTGCCTAGATTAAATTCCCGTTGTCCATTAACTTTTGCTCTTAGCATTTGTCAAATAAATCAGCACATGAATGCCCCACTAAATAATATGTGTCGGTGTTATAATGGCATACCGGAGGTCGATATATTTACGTACGATATTAAAAAATTTTGTTCACAATGTAAAAGCATCCTTGGTTGTTAGTTTGTAGTTTTATGTGTTACTATTTTGCTAAGTCTTCTTTATATTTATATATGTCTTCTATATTGATATTGATATTTTGTATTTTGTATTTATATAACTCTTACATTAATCCTGTTAGACACTAATGTCTGTTGGATATTAATAATATATTTATTTATTTATTTATTTAATACATTAAGATGCAAATACACTCTTCTCAGTATAAACCCATTACGTGGACGAGACCTATCACTGATGTTGGGATAGCAAAGCTTCGACAGTCTTTGCTTGAAGTCGATTGGAGTATTTTCTGTAGGCCTTTATTAGATGTCAACGCTGCAAGCTCAGTTATAGTTGGTACGCTCTCCCAACTTATAAACGAACATCTTCCCCTGAAAAAGTGCAAAAATGACCAGTCGCAGATTGCTCCATGGTTTAGTAAAGAGCTTAGGCAGTTTAGAGACACTTTGAGCGCCGTAAAAATCGTAAGTGATAATAAATTAATAAATGAGACAAAGAAAAAAGCGTACGACTCATATATAGAGCGGGCCAGCTCCGTGTCGAAGGGTGCTTGGCGACTAATAAATCACGAACGAAACAAAAAACAACATATTACTGGAAGTGCGATCTCAAGTGAGAAATTTAACCTGCACTTTACGTCTCTCCCAGAATCAATCGTTAAAAATCTTCCACCAGTAGCGGGCACACCAGGTGAATATATGTCAAGTAGGCCCTCCCCTGCTGGCTCATTTTTTCTTGTACCCACAACGATGGATGAATTGATCTCGACGGCAAATTCTCTAAAGAATACAAACTCTTTTGATGTCTACAATCTAAACACCAAAATAATAAAAAAAACTATCAATATCTACGCGAAGCCTCTCTGTAAACTTATAAATGCATGTTTTTCTCAGGGAGTCTTTCCAGATGCTATGAAAAAGTCAAGAGTAGTCCCAATTTTCAAAAATGGTGATCCACAGAACGTGAACAACTATCGCCCGATCTCCATAATACCGATTTTAGGTAAACTAATTGAAATACTTGTTAAAGTTAGGCTCTCGAACTTTTTATCAAAAAATAAAACACTCAACAATATCCAGTTTGGTTTTACATCTGGAAAGTCGACAATAGACGCTGTTTTAACTGTAATTGAGGGTATTGTTGAGGGTTTTGAGGAGAACATGCACACCTCCTTGGTCTGCTTTGACCTCAGCAAGGCCTTTGATTGTGTCGATCATGGAAACCTTCTCGAAAAATTGGCACACTATGGAATTCGGGGAACTACTTGGTCATTTTTCGAATCGTACTTGGGAGACAGACAACAAAAAGTTGTTGTTGCCAATGAAGAGTCACTATATCGTAACGTGAAATATGGCGTACCGCAGGGATCCGTCCTGGGACCACTATTGTTTCTGTTAATGATAAACGATTTAGACGACGCAATTCTGTTCGCAGATGATACCACCAGTATAGTCTCTGATAAGGATCCAATTAGACTTAAAGAACTAATAAACGAAAGGAAACAGAATATAGAAACTTGGTTCAATACAAATGGACTATGTCTTAACAAGAATAAGACGCAGGAATTATTCCTATCGACAAATCCCACTTTGCTAAATGGAAAAAATATTAAACTCCTAGGTATAACGATAGACGATGGTTTAAACTGGCAAGCACACATCAACCAAGTTTCTTCAAAATTAGCTAGCACCATTTTTCTCCTGAGAAAATTACGACCCTTACTGAGCTTCAGTTTACTCCTTTCAGCCTATCACGCTCTGTTCCAGTCTCGTCTTATGTATGGTATATTGATTTGGGGAAGTAGTAGTTATGCGATTAAAATATTCCGACTCCAAAAACGAGCGGTCAGAATTCTTGCAAATGCCAGCTTACGTGACCATTGCAAGCCCTTGTTCCTAAAATACGGCATCTTAACATTTCCATGTCTTTACATCATTAGTATGCTAATTGAAATCCATAAGAAGAAGAAAACGATGGTTAAAAATTCAGATGTTCATTCGTATAATACTAGACAAGCTCAGCACATCAAAACTGCTAAATACAAATTCACAAAATCCGTTAAAAACTCCTTGGACATAAGTATGTATAATAATCTCCCAGAATCATATAAAAACCTTCCACTGACAACGTTCAAACACAAAATAACGAAACATTGTAAAATGCACAATTTTTACTCGGTAGATGAATACAAACAAACACCTCCTATTCATTTATAAAGTATGTGTCTATCTTAAATAGTTACATGTGGAGGTTTTTGTTGGACGTTATTAGGTCTTGCCTTTCACAAATTCCATGTAGATATTGTAAAAAATTTGTTTTGGTGTATGTTGACGTGTACGAAAACAGTGTTATATGTTTATATGTACAAATAAATATGTTATGTTAAGTTATGTTATTAAGTTAGATGCTTGTATTCGAAATTACGCTTAACCTTGTTTAACAAATGTTTCTTGTCATCAGCTTGTGTTAGAAAGGATTTTTTTGGCTTATGATCTTTTCTTTTAAGATAAAGAATGAGACCAGAAAATCGACTAATATCTATACCCTCTTGCAAATTTATTGTGGACCGAAGCATAGAGTACTTCGTCCACAGGGAAGACCTTTTGAAGGATACTAGTTCACTATTAAAATATGCTGACAGGTTATCTTCGGTGGTTTTAATAATCTTGTTCTTTGTACACCAGAGCCGGTATGTCTTGTACGCATTTTCATACAAAATTTTGATTTCTTCGGCAGCAGTTCTTCTCTTGCTTTTGAAGCAATATTCTGAATCTCGTCAGGAACTTCAGGATAGTTCTATTGAACTAATTTCTTTTTCAAAGTTCAACAAATTTATACAGTTAATTGGCAATTAAAAAAAAAACAATTATTTGTCAAATAATTTGCTGTGTGTGTGACAACAGCAATGTCTACTGAAATTTATTAATCATTTTTAAATGGAGATGAACAAGTTGCAAAAAAAAAATATTCTGTTGAGTCAAACATAAAGCTAAGGTATGTATGTCACATGTAGATAATGCTTTTTATTAGACTTGCCCTTTTATTTATCTCGCTCGCTTGGCTCGCTCGACCTAAAAGGACGCGTCCAATAACTCTATGCATTATGTGCTAGTAACATAAATAGCTATTATGACATCTTGATTAGAGATGTACCGACTACAGTCGGCCGACTAGTCGGCTTTGTCAAAACCGGTTAAAATTAGTTTAATAGACCGAAAATTGGTGTCAAAGTGTAGATAATCTTCCGCTAGTTACGATTCTGAAATCGCCGTCACGATATATGGTCCAAAAAACACGCAAAGCGAATTCAAAATTTCCAAAAATTTTCCAAAAAAGTGGTTAAAATTGGTTAAGTATTGTATAAACTGCCCTAAATTGTGTTATTCTTTATTTTTGTACTGAGTTACTACAAAAAATTAAATGTTAAAATTATCCAAAAAAATTTAACACATTTTTTGGAAAAAAAAGAAACTTCAGTTATTCCTTTTATTAAAATAAAACAAGTTTTTAAGGTAGTCAGAGAAATAGAAAAAAAAAACCCACTGTCTGTTGCATTTATAAACAGTCGGCCGACTGTAGTCGGTAGGTACATCTCTAATCTTGATGCATTAATTTGAAAGAAGTCGTCCAAATGGAGATAGTCTGTGTGCTACACGATTTTCTTACCAAATCTGCCCTCGTGCAATGATTGATTCTCTGAAATTTTTTCTTCTGTATTCCAATAATGTAGTTGGGCCCTCGTGTTCCACTCGGGCTAATTAATACATTATGTTCGAGCCACCTGCACGGCGGCTCTCTCACCCGACTGCAGCGAATTTCTTAATCACCCAATGTGAGGGTGCGGCACCCTTTTGTGGGGCCAAGTCTTTATAATTAGGTATAGTTTGTAAAAATAGGAGAGTAAGAATTTGGACTTGAGATTGTTAACATCGTACAAATATACATATTCAAGCGCCACCGTATTTTTATTGTATTTATTACAATTGGTCCTTCGAGTTATCGCAACACATTATTTGAATATATTCGAAAAAATTTCCGGAAACAATCATTGCACTTTGGAGATTATAAGTGAAAACCTCACTTGAAATGCTTGACTCCCTACTTAACGTGTATCTTGACTTACGAAACCTGGATAGTGAGCTGTCGTTTCCATAGTTATATGATATATACCTACCTCTATCGGATTTAATGAAATTATACCGTATGATCTAAAAGATTTTAGATAAAGAGAAGTTGTGATAATACACGTAAGACTGTCCTATTTATTTCCAATAAATATTAGCTCTCTATCACAACTTTTGAATAATAGGTATATTAATTGGTATTTTTTGAATAAAACTCCTTAACATCTCTGACAAAAAACAAACAAATGTAATTCTGCATGAAGGCTGACCCAAAAAAAAGGGTTGATATACTTAACGTTTAATTTTTTCTCAAAATGCATTCATTTCAATTTTGTTAATAACAGTACATTTATTTAAATATCCGAGCTATAATACTAACAAATAAAACAAACGTCAAAAGAACAAATTCATAGTTTTAATAAAAATTAAATTTTATCATTATTAGAGCTATTATATCTTGGGCTCTTAGATGAATGCCAAGTAGGAGGATTGTTATAATATTTTGTTAAAAATTACTTTCACCGCTAACCATTTTACTGCCACGTGATTCATTTACTACACCTAAAGCATTCGTACAAGTTTAGATTTAGATCCTACTACTGGGCCCAAACATATCAAGTCCTACTGTCAGCAATTTTCCGTATTCCTGTAAGATTGTCTTCAGCTTCACACATTATTATTAATGATAATTTATTATTGTGAAACTTTAAACTACAAAAGTAACAGTCTGATATTTGTCGTGCCATTCCCGACAAAATTCTCATAAATTTAAAAAATTCAAATTTTTGTTTTAAAATGGAAAAAAGGAAGCAAAGTAGAAAAACAGTATAAAATAAACGTTTCATAAGACATTTTAAAGCACTCACCGTATTTTGGGATTCGTACTCTAAATAATAGCATTTCCTGAAATTTGTTTTTAAAATACTGTTATATAATTCTTTGATTCCCGAAGTAATTACGTAAAAAAGGACAAAACAAAAAGTAAAAATCATTATATGTATTTAAATTTAAAATGGCATTATTAAAAAAAATATTATTCTGTTAATGATACCTAATATAGACAATTAAATAGTGTATTTAATATACGGAAAGTGAAAAATTGGAAAAACGTTTAGTGGGGTGCCTTGATATGACCGCTAGCTGTATGCAATCGCGATGCAAAGAGACGATCAATAGAATTAGCATGTTTTATTTACAGATTTCTATAGTCGTAACTTTTCCACAACGCTAATGCTGCAATGAAACATCACCTTTTAGATTAACGTACGTCAGTGTCACATTACGCCTATCCCATAAAAACAAAACTCGTGTCTCTAAATATCATATCTACTGTTAAAATTTTGCAGTCTCAGTTTTATTTTAAAACCTGACATATTGTTTATCTACAAACAGATCTACGTCTACATTAATTTATGGTATACATACAGTCGTAAGCTTTCCGTTACGTTAATCCAAAATAGTTATAAACTGGGGTAAAAACTGTCTCTGTAATTTATTGATTTTAGAAGGTTTTCTGTGAATAACGTACATAGTATAAGTGAACCTTAATAGTCCGTTAAATTAGTTCAATGAATGCAGGACTCCAGAGACCGCAAACCCCGTGCTCTCACTTGAAAATTGTAATAAATAATCCTCAGTGCATAAACGGGCAAACTTCTCCCAAACTGTCAACAACTAATTAACTATCAATATTTTATTATCACACCATTACCAAACCTGCTCATAAATCACACCAGTAAAAACCGCTTTCATAAAAGAACCACATTTTTCGGTAAGAGCGTCGACTTGCATACACACCGTCACTGGTTGATTTTTACACGTAGGTATGGCGTCGCGGCTGAATTTTATTGGGCAATAAATTACATGTAATTCCTGAAAACGCGTTATTTTCTCCCGAGAGTATCTCGCGCACATCTAAATAATTTATGGCGGATTGCACACAATAGTGCGGTAGAAAATTCCTGAACGTGGTGCCATCTTCAGCTGTCGTCGGAGTGCAACATGATGCAGCATTGAAATCTCTCGCATTCTGCAAACGCCTTGCTAACTACGGTTACGTGTTCGGAATGCCGCACGCTATTTGAATTTTATCAAATTGATGTAATACCTGAGACTACCCTGTTCTCGAGGGGAACAGCTTGGTTGCTAGCGATTTCTGGAACCAGACGTGACGGCGAACAAAAAGTGTCTCAACCAGTTCGAATGAAATTTGATGCCGCTGTGTCGTATTTAACCGCTCACATTCGAGATGAAAGTGCTTCAGATTAACAGTATTGGGAATTTTTTTAATTAACTATTTTCAAATTAAACTCAAACTATTTACGTTAAAAAATTTAGTAACACTTATTATTATAAATTGATAAGATCTTATGCTACTCAACATTAGTACTCGTATGGAATTCATCATGAAGTTATTTGAATTTAGTACGCCTACCTATTACTTACACCTCATTTACTTGCATAAAATGACAATTTTTACGTCCCTAGCATAAACTAAAGAACTCGTTAAGGAAGTATATTGTAACATTTTTTAACGAATGTTTAATTTTATGTTTGTAGAATACGAAAATATTGCTCCCTCTTTTTCATCTTCTGTGTGTCTATCATTATAGATTTTATTAAACCATAATCTTGAATACTATTAGATTAATTGGTATGAAATTTTAACCGTGCGGATTATCTAGTTTCACTCGCTGGAAACAATTTTTGTTTTCATATAACACAAGAAATTTTACGTGTTGCAAGTAGACAATAAAACCAATTAATTTGTGTCAGTGGCTTATTACAACCAAAAACACCATATTTAGTGGGTGCAGTTTATTTAATTCTTTATGGATATGAGTGTAGATAGTGTTCTTTACTTCGAAATTTAATTATTCTCTTAGTCAGCATCATTGGTTGGCGAATAATAACCATTTATTTTAAATAACAATTATCAAGAGTTTAGACAAGATCGTAGGAAGAGGGGTGTGTTATTGGTCATTGTTCCGAACATTCCTACCATAAAATTGGATGTATTTGATCGCCCCGAAGACATATAGCATTCGTAAATAATTTCACTCTCTAAATGTATAAATACCTAATTATTATAACACAATGAACATATATTTCCGTTCTATATTTCTCACTGTTGTAATAACACGGTGTCTTCATCTCAATTAATATTATTAGTAAACATCGTTCCCAACACATACAACCTACATCTACACGATTGTATATTGTAATGTAATTTTTACTAGTTGATAAGTTATTATTTTTTAAGTGTTAACAGAGTATTTTTAAAAAGTTAATATTGAACTGATTAATCTTTTTGGCCATTACAAAAGAGGAATCTCTAATGAATTTCTTGAAAATTTGAGAACATAACATTTAGTGTTAAATTGGAATACATTATCGAAATCGCTAGGTATATTTAATTTAAACAATGTTAATTAATAACAGTGTTTAAAAAATTATATTTTAAATATTATATCAAATACATATATAAGTCGTTTTACTTGTAACGCAATATTTCATTATTTATTTATTATCACTTTTGATGGTGCTCATGACTGGCTTAAAAAATTAAGGTTTATTATAAACTATAAAATATTGTCAAGTGTTTTTAGAAATAATAAAATTCAGCTGAGAAATAGAAAGGATGATGAAAAGCTGCATTTTGTGTAAGAATGCACATGAGTGGATTTTTTTTTTCGACTTTATGAAGTTTTAAATTCCAATAGGTACCTCGTGTTTACAGACAAGAGACACGGCATTAATGTCTGGCGTATGAAATTATAAAAACTAATCGAGCACTTGTTTGCTGTCATTAGTTGACGTATAAGTTTCAGTCAACTTTTGTAATAATTTTCTCAACGCGAATAGGTAACAAGTACAACACAAACATGATCGATTCTGCACATCGTTGTTATATAAATAATAATCAGCTACTGCAGTAGTGTTTTCAATAATGCCCGAAAAATCCAAAAACAGGTACATATAATCTACCTTGACAACGTTAATTTCTTTGTAAATACAGAGTGACTATTAATGTTGGTGATTTTTTTTGTCAGATTGTCAACATATTTAAAATTTTATGATGGCATACCTGATGTCAAATTGAAGTTTTAAACACCAATTCTGTAGCTGCCATCTTCTCATTGATTTTCAGGCACGCTCATGCCAAAATTGACAATTGTGAACTGACATGCTAAGATTACAACTAATAATTCAGAATTATCAATCCAAAAATTTGTTTCGGTCATTAATAGCCCCTTGTTTAAAATTATTATTAATTAAACGACAATCGAACATAATGTTCTGAATATTAGAGTCGTTCCGGTTCCGTTGTAGATGCACTGTGTATAAAATATAAGAATTAGGAAAATAAAAGTATTTATTTTTGATTGACCATTTATTAGACTAAAATCAAATTCACAACTTAACTGAAAAGCACATTATTAAAATATCAAATAGAAAATAAAGAGATCGAGTTAGAATACGTTCACTTGACCCGTACTTTATGGGGTAATTACCTACACCACTTGGGGTAGGTGAGTACACGTCCTGAGCTTGTAACAATAAAGTCAATATAAAGAAAATATAAATAAAAGAGCTTTTTATTTTAAATCAATAGAATTTTGGCGTTCTTTACCCTAAAATATATTTTGTATTCGGAGACGCTTCTATATTTAAACTAAACAAATTTAACAAACTTCTTACTTAATCAGTCTTTTGATCAATGAATATAATTAATTATTATTACTTTTTAATCAATTCATTGAGTCATTATCAAAGAATATGCATGCGCACAGTTTAACAAGCTTCTTACTTAATCAGTCATTTGATCAATGAATAAGATTAATTATTATTGCTTTTTAATCAATTAATTGAGTAATTATCAAAGAATATGCACTGCGCACACTTTATCCAGGAGTTAAATTTCAAAGGATTGTTTACAAAAACACAAATATGTTATATAACCTCAAAATTTCTTCGTAATATTTGACGTAATTAAATTCTTAATTAAAAAAAAAAACTAACTTACCGTTTCTGGATCAGGAATGTAGGTATAACACATTTTATCATAACAGAAAACTACTAATTAATGCAGCGAATATAATTTTTATTAAAAAAAAAAAATGAATAGGCGGTCATGCGTCGCAGTAACAAATCATAACTAGTATATCACGTGGGCATTTTCAATCGTACGAAACTCATAATGTCACTCCTCGCCTCTGCTCCGAAGATAAAAGGAGTGCGCTCACTTACCCGCTGCGCTCAGTTACCCCGAATGACTCTCATTCTTATTTTGTCATTATTATACAAAGACGTGTGTATTCTCACATTTTCGAGAAAATAGGGTGACTCATTCTTAATTAGACTAATAAAAAACTTCTCATCAACATCGATAATTCCAGTCATAGCAAAAAATAAAACTAGTCACAGCGCATTACCAGTGCAAGAAAAAAAAGGAAAGGGCGGACATCGAATCTACGACCGCAGGTCGCAGTTCTCCTAGAAATCCCCTACGCTACGAAGCCTTGTAGCCCGTGTTGGTAATACAACGTGATTATACCGTGCAAATATTTTTGCGAAAATTTGAAGGTTTAGCGAAAAAACTGAAAGCGGATTCGTGCACTACAAGTATAGGAATATATGTTTGTATAACATTCAAATCATTTTAAAATACAATTCATTGAAATGACGCCATCAAATTGTTGCTGGGGACGATTAGCCAAATTTTGGTTTAACCGTCCGCATGATACATATTTCTAATATACTTACATACAAAATCAGACAACAATCGGTCCAGCAGTTTCGAAGATTACGTGTCTAATAAAAATGGATACATACACCAGACAGACAGACGGACGGAAACGGGGAACTGCTTTTTTCGTACTATAAAAACGTCGAGAAAACATAAAAATGGCCATTTATCTGATGCATTCGATTACTATACTTCCTGACTTACGCTCAGGAAGTAAAAAGTCACTTACATCTTTGTAACACACTCAGTTCGAGGTTTCTCTATTTGAAGCGTAGAGAAATGCAATGAAATGCCTAAATTAATGTTATCTCGATATTTCTGTGCCAGTTCATCGCCACGGCAGTGTAAATATTTCGTCTTATATAAACACCTGAAATTAATTTCTGAAATTTACTTAATTGTAAATATTGAAATGAATACATTTATTATTTTCAAAAAGTTTATAACGTTATATTAAATAATTATTAGATAAAATTATACAGAACAATATCTCCTGTGCATGCCATTTACGTTGTGCCTTGAGACAAGCGAAGTTCTATGTAAATAACTTCACAGATTTATTGAAAACACATTCCTTCCTTTCAAAATTCGCTCTGTAACTTCAAACATCACTCTCGAGAATTCGTCCAAGAGCTGAAAAATAAAACACTGTTTCTGTTCTAGGTTTATACAGCGGCGCTTTGTCATCTGAAGCTCATGAAACAATTCCGCGGAAAGTGTCTCCGAACGGCGATTACATTTCCCACAACCTAACAAGTTTTCACGACGACGGTCAGGTGCACTTCAACATATCCCTACATGATAGAGAACACCTATTGATACTTGAACCGGTCCGAAATTTTTTAGCTCCAGCTCTCGTCGTCGAGAGAAGAAAAAGAGACACACATTCAAGATCAAAACCGAGCGATAAATCCAAAAACTGTCATTTTCAAGGCATTGTTCATGGCCAGCCGAATTCCAGGGTAGCTGTTTCGGCATGTAATGGACTGGTGAGTTTATTTCATTGGCGTCGGCAACAGTCATGACCAGAGAAACGAATCCTAATTCACACATTAACTAGTTTGGTCGAGAAACCTCGGATTATATCGATAATGCAATATTTGGTGTCAGGTAAAGTGGGAAAGCAAAATGCGATTCTTTTAAAATACTGGCAATTTTTTTTCAGTAGTGGATTGTTTTAAAATTTTCCAATGTATTTCCGTAACCCATAAATGCTTACTTGAATGCATTTCATTAAATTTTGCACATATATTTATTCTGATACGTGTATATTATACCTACACACAGAATTTAATGATACTGTTAATTAATTTCAGAAACTATTTTTGTTAGGCTGGTAGTTAAAATTTTTACTTTTTTTTTTCTTTCATTTAGACAGAGAAAATGCTGTTTGTCTATTATAGAATGTAATATATTTTGATTAAATCAGTACATCAGTTAAAAAAAATTACGACTTACGTAGAACATATTAAGTAAGTATAATGAAACACATGTGTCACATATCATGTGATCTCAACAGCTAATTTAAATCGGATGGTGCTTTTAAATAATTTTTGTCTATACAAATCTCATATTATTCTGTCAGCATGTTTTCAAGTTCAAATTAATTAACACGTTTAACGTAGATATGACATAATAAGTAGGCGTATAATTGCATGGCACTAATGATGTTCTACACTCGGAAGTTTACGGCGGATCTGACTCCGGCTTCCTCATGGATGTGAATTCATACATTTTTCTATAACATACTTTATTTCTGTTTCGGAGTAGTTTAAAAAATCGTGTCACATGTATATATGTTTCTTAAAATAACATAGACTTTTAACTATTATACATTTTAAAGAAAGCGAATATATGGACACTAATTTGGATCACATCAACAGTCAGACGATGTGGATCTCATCCGGACCTAAATAAATTTCCCGATTAAGATCTGCTGATGTGACCTAGATAAACATAAGTCCATATTTTTGGAGGGATTTCGGTTTTGCACTACGAATCCAAATTCATGAAAAATTTTTGATCCAACTCTACTTTTTGGTTTGGATCTAACAATACTAAAAATTAGAGAACATACGAAATAAACGTTATTTTTATAGTTTGTAAAAATTAAATATACTTACTTATTTTGAAAATCTGCACATAGTATTAGAAACACTGCTTACATCACACCATTGAAAATTTCTGAAGATAATTTTTGTAGATGGTTTCATCGTGAACATTATTAGAATTTTCATGCACCTTGTGTTTGCTTTAAATTTAATTCTAAATTTTTACAACAAATAAATCAACACTCGGGGATAGAATTACTATTGATGTCATAGACTCTTATTACGTGTTTGGATTAACAAAATTATTAAATTTGATGTTTAAACGAGCACACCCATATAGTATAAATGCTCCATCACAGTTATAAAACGCAAATATGAAGTATCCCCCACTTTTCCTTGCACACCTGACGATGTGTCCTTTTAAAAATATGAAACTGTGTGTATTAAATAAGCATAAATTTCGTCGTCCGAAAAACTAAAATCTCATTGGAGGTTTCAGAGTTTCACATTCGTATACCCAATCCCATAAATTTTTATGCCGACGCCTATGCTGGCAGCAATAAAACCGAAAAGTGCCACAACCCGAATAAAATTCATATTTAAAAGACAGGTATGTTACACACTGAGCATGGTAAATATTATATCGAACCGTCCCATCACTTAATCAAACAAATCGATCCCGGCCACCCCCACCTCGTATATAAGAGATCGACTGTTGTGTCTGGTAATGCGAAAAAGAAGAAAAGAAAGAAAAGAAAGAAGCACTTTCGTGACTGCGGCACCCGCGAACCGAAAAAAATGGCCGAGTAAGAATCACCGCGTTTAGTAATTAAGGAAATAATAAATAATTCCGATTTTCTAGACTCGAATGGCAGAAACAGCTCGGAAAAGTGAAGGTGCAAGAGAAAAAGCACAAAAATAAACATAAAATTGATATCCCGAGCGTACACCAGTCACAAATGAAAAAACATAAATATAAGAAAGTTGATGGAAGGCAAAGGCGCTCGGTTAGCACACCGCAGTATGTGGAGACATTGCTCGTGGCGGATCCCACCATGGTAGAATTTCACGAAGACGGCGATATAGAGACATATTTGCTCACCATCATGAACATGGTAATCATTCAATTACTTATTCATTAGGAACATGCATTTCTTCTTGTAGCCAACGGGAATTGCAGCATCCCGTTTTATTGCTTATTCACAACATTTTTGCAATTTAGTTGCTCGTAAAGTTTGCTATTTCACATAATCTCGATTCTGTGAATACCTGTGCTAATTACTACCGCTAAGAACCCGAAAAGTTTATTTTATTATTCGTTCATAATAAAATTTTTATGATCGATTTTATTGACAAATAATTTAGTTCGTCTCGTCAATAAGCGACCGAAATTTTAACGCAGATTATGAATTGCTAATGACATTTTTATTCTCTCGGAAAATCTTATCGGCGCTGAGAGTTTTTAGCAATTAACAGCTCTCGCCTCTCTTCACGAAGACATAAACTGCGCGTTAAAATTCAAGAACATGAAGAGCTACTTAATTGTTATTCTCGAGATGATAAGACAAACATTAAAACTTACAGTTATCACTTTCTTCTGGCAAATGATATCTTTTCCTATTTAGGTTGAAAATTTAGTATAATGTTTTTGTCTGGAATATCTGAGGGACACTCATCATTAACGGCAACTGGATCATAGATGGTTCTAACAAAAGCAGTAAAAGCAAACTTGTTATTACCGATGTGCACAATTTTTGCTCCTTTAAATTAAGCGGTCTATTTATATTAGATAGTCAAAAATTATCTTAATCGTTGTCTTTTCTACACAATGATAATAATTTATATCATAAAATATATTAAATTTAGATAACACAGCGTCCGTTTGACTGACCTACATAATAGGGTGAGATTTAAAACTATTCACATCAACAAACGCTTACATACCTTGCAAATACAAAGTCATGTTTATATTCAGTAATTAAGTGCTAGACTATATTTGCTTAGCAATTAAACTCTTAACAATTTTGGAGAAATTGTTTACAAGAGACATTTATCTATAATTCAGAATCCACTTGTTTTTATATAAGTACTATCTAGCTTGCAAATCATTTTTGGAACACACTGTAACATACTCCTTTCCCTAACATTTAATACTCGTAAGTCATAATCCATCTCGTATTAAACATGATAGGTACATGATTTATAAAAACATGTTTATTAATCAAGCTTTATACATGCATATCGAAAAATGCACATAATGAATTTTTCAAATTTTCAAAAAATTAATAACACTATTTTGGAAAATACAGAGTGTTAACTACATGCAATTTATTTTTCAATCTCTTTAAAGTATCTAGTGATCACGTGATAATGGAAAAACTATTACGTCAAAGTTAACATTATTAAATTACAAACAAAGGAGCATATCATGCTTCTCATTTCCGATGAAATGTAAATTGACGACTTGATGACTTGAAGATGACTGCATCGAATTTGTCGTTAGATTAGTAATTTCGAGAAAATTTTAAAAATGTGCCGATTCGCTGCTAATCGCCGCCGTATTCTTATCTCTAAATGTCAAAACTATCAAATTTTAAATGGCGTGAATGGGCGCATGACCATACTTTTGAAAGCTTAATCCATTCTACACATTGTTTAAGAAAAAACGAATAATTACCATAACAATATCTCATTTGCATATTCTGGACAGGTTGAAAGTGAGCCCCCATTACTTTCTGTCCTGGACGTTTTGATGCACAACAATGTATTAGTAAATATCGTTCACAATTTCTAAAAATACGAATTTCATTTAAATACTATCCTTCCTTTTTTTTAATAAATTCCAAAGCACATTCGACTTTCGATCATATGGTATTATAAATACAACACTTGCCAAAAAAATATAAATGTGTACATGCTGAAAAGTACGACTGACAATGAGTTGCGTAACTATTAAAATTTGCAAACATTGTCTAAAATTCCTACTTTATAGCGAAATTTGATCGAGACTACAGTTGAAATTTTTTTAGACACTCTTAATTTATCAACTATCACATATAGTAGGCCACTTGCAACAGTACACGCATCGACATCTTCCAGTATTCGCCAGAAGTTGGCGGCAGTTGAAATTATTTCTTTCAGTTATTTATAGATTTGTGGACTAAAAAATGTTGAGTGTATTAAGAATGTGTCAGTATGACGTAATATAGTTTTTTTTTCATTAAACATATTATTTTGCTTTTATCAAATAAATTGATAATTAGATTTCACCAAAATGCATTTTATGGAAATTTTAAATTTGTACATTTATTCGAGTCTTATAAGATGGTATTTGTCAATCTCGTTGTTAAATTTAGTCCAGAATCCTCAATTACAAGGAAATAATACCTGTAAAACAACTGTTGAATATCTGGTAACTAAATAATCACAGAAGCCTCTAAGATGTAATTCATACAGTCACTATTTTAGCCAATTTTATTAATGGAATAACAACTGCATTTCTAAGAAATAAAAATTCGCCAAACTTGTGCGCAAATTTAGTCAGTAGAACAGTGCTTACTTCCTTGTTGGATATTAGCCACGTGATGTAATGAAGAGACTTTATTTATATGATAAATCATTATGATTACTTTCATCTTTCAGGGATCGTACCCTAAAGTCGCAATAATTACAGCGACATATATACATACTACAAAAATTATAAACAATAAAATGTTGTTATCAACCTTGAGTTATTACAAGCTTGTTCAGTTTTTGCACCACTTCTTTGACAAATAAGGTACTGATTAAGTATAAGCATTTACTTTGTGATAAAAAATATAAAGCTCAATCTATAATTTCCAAACCAATGCTTATTATATAGGTACAAGATTAGAACTGTGTTAGAATAAACTTTTCGATCAACGAACACTTAAAAGAGATCTATATGAAAATAAGTTATTTAACTCTTAGAAATAATATAATATTATCTTTTAAACTTAGTTACTTTAAAGTTTATAAAATTAAACAAAAAAATAGATGTTGATCAAGATCAGTTAGTTTCAGTGACTCACCTATGATCCAGTTTCTGTTACATAAATACAAACACGTCTTTATATAAGTACAACCTTGTGGAATAACAAGATATTTCTTTTGATGCGCAGTTTTAAAGCCCTCACTGTCTACATAAGTTATCGCCCGCCATCCCTTTAAGCGTTGTTAAAATTGATGTGATTTTTTACCGAAGGTGTCGTCCCTTTACATGGACCCAAGTATAGGCAATTTGATAAAGGTCGTTGTAGTAAAAATCATTTTAATAGACGATGTTCTGTCGGAACCGGAACTGAACGTAAGCGTCAACGCAGATCAGACCTTAAAAAACTTTTGTAAATGGCAGAAAAATTTAAATCCTGGAAACGATTCTCACCCACATCACCACGATGTTGCCATTCTCATCACGCGAAAGGATATTTGTGCCAGACAAAATGCTCCTTGTAATACGCTCGGAGTTGCCCATGTTGCTGGAATGTGTAAAAGTAGCAGAAGTTGCAGCGTTAATGAGGATAATGGGATCACTTTGGCTCACACCATTGCACACGAGATGGGACATAAGTAAGTATTGATTTGTGCGATACTAGGCTTATTAATTTTTTTCTTGTGTGGTGATGGAAAGGGTGATGTTTTTTCCTGATGTTATACTAACAATAGATGTTCCCTTCCAACAGGCAGTCATAACACTGTTTTAAATTTTTACTTTACTTTGATCTATCATCAAGTGTATGCAAGTAAATCAAATACAAATAAATTATAAATGTAAAACGATTGTTTAGATGATCATGATGATACTTGCAAAAGTATATTTTCTACTTTTGAATTTTACACTGATTAGATGCGATCTTTGATGTTACAAACTTTACACAGAGTCACTTAAAAGTATTTCATTTCATTACATTAGAAAGCATACTGCTTTTATTGGATTAGTTATAGTACTTGAGTTAATGGCTCGTCTCTAATTAAATTCAGACTTTTATCGTCATATAAACTGCACTACATATGTATAAGCTTTTTATTCAACAAGCGACGATGGAAAATGATTTTTTACTTATCTAATGTAAGCGAGAGTCATTTCAACGAACGAACGTCTAATTTCATATTTTCTCTGTACGTTTCACAGTTTACGGGTGCTTGTCGTATGTCTGTCTCTCTGTATTGATGATTTACTAGACAAATAAAAGCTCCTGGAGTGATTACTGTAAAATCTTACGTAGATTAATATTATCGTGTAGATAGTAAAAGATTAACCAATATTTATCTGTCTCCCCACTAAAAATTTTTTGAAAACGTGATTTCAAAATTTTACGAAATGTGTATATATATCTTGCTTGAAATTTATATTGTACCTTACTATTTTATATATAGTATGATCATGTCCTTAGTTGTATATATGCGGGTTATCATAAAAAAATGAACTTGTAGAATTAACAGCCCCCTTTAAAATGTTGGTAAAGCCCCAAGCTAACTTTAATGATTACAGAATATGAACTAAATTTTATCCATTTATATTATACTCTCCGTATATTTCATGTCCAAACAGTATTAAATGACTTATTACAAAGATTCTCAGCAGTCCAATGTTGTGTGTGTTTGAAAATAGTAGTATATTTTTTCTTTGGAATTATTTAAACAAGATGATAAAATTGAATGATGATAATGATTAAAGTAAAATTTTCATTTTTTTTTCGCTTTATTCATTGAGTCAAAACTGGCTTATCATTTTTTTTTCTTTTAGGAACACAATATTATCATCATAAATGTTACACTACGTGTATTTATTCTCAGAAAAAAGTGATGACAATTTTCCCAAAATTTTCTTCATAAAATTTTACTTTATACATAAACATGCTACTCTGCCAGTGCTTTAATAATAATCTCTATTTCATTTTAATATATAGTAGATATTAAAAAAATTGCGAAATTAAATTTTAGAATTTGTAGGTATTTAATAAACTACATAACAAACTAGTTCAAAAATTGTAGTAACACACTAATATTGATTTAGTGATGTCGCAATATTAACAAAATTTTGTTTTTATGAATTTTAAGCAATTTAATTGGTGTTGCTAGGTGGTAAATTTAATATACGATATATACATAATAAATTCGACTTTGAACTTGGCTATAAATAAAAAACCGTTAAATGTACTCTTGATTAATAAAATAAATAATTAAAAGCAAACTACTAATAACCGAAACAAGAATTAATATTTATTTTATAAACGGCCCTCAAAACAATCGCAGAATAAATACGTCTTTTAGATATTTCAAATTCTGGAACACAGAAACGTTTTAAAATCTTTTCGATCGCTCAGTGCGCTATAATAGTAACGTTTATTACCCCTATAACACCGAAAATACAGCATTACAATAGTTAAAAAAAAAAACAGACTACTGTAGTTTTGTGTTTTTTTGAAGGATTGTTTATATTGTTCAAGTATAGGGTAATTTTGTCAAAAGAACACATTTTTGTGTGTGCAGTATTACCTAAGATTTCCAGTGTTCTTTAAAAACGACTGGAAAACAACAAACATTATAATAATATTTCTTGGGATAATAATCATTATAAATTTCAATTTATTGAAAATATAAAAGGTTTTAGAAAATTGGGAGCAAACTCATAAAAAAATTGGTCGAAGATTATTTCGAGAGAACTTCGCTGGCCCCTGTAGTATAATAATACAAATCCAGCTATTTCGAAAAATATTAAAATTTTATTATGCGAACATTTTTTTATGAAAACCCTTATAAGTTCAAATAAAGATATGTATGTAACGTTAAAGTAAATGTAAAGAAGCGTGCTGCGTTCACGTTTCAAATGAGTTTTTCCTTCACAAAATTTTGTGATGACGTCATCAACATTTTTGCAAACACAAGTAGGTATATGTATAACTTTGGATAGGTGCAGTGTAACACTAATGACAACAGTATTGTATTCCCAAATTTTCGGACTGAGCTGTTCCTGATTTAATCAATGAAATAAATTGACTTGTTCATTGATCTTTATGAGTCACCCTTTATAACAAATTTAAAAACTTTTAATGCAGTGATAAATCACAAGTATAGACTTATCATATTTTGCACATTTTGGATAAGATTTAGTAGACAAAATTTATGACGTCATCATTTTTTGAGGTGGATAAACCGATATATTTTGATTAAAAATTTACCATGCTTACGATAAGTTTAAAACTTCTGTAAGATTTTAAAGTATTCGGTTGTGCAGTTCCTGATTTAATCAATAAAATAAGTTAACGCTTTCTTTAATTTTTTGAGTCACCCTGTATACCTAATTCTAAAAACTATGAGTGCGTTGATAAACCACAAGTACACATTTATAAGATTTTACATATTTCAGAGGATTTATTGGGCAAACTTTTGAAATAACCTCATCAATTTTTTGGGAGGGGATAAACGAATAAATTTTGCTTAACGATTTACCATGATTACCATGACTTTCAAATATATACAAGATTTGAGAGCATTCGGTTTTTCAGTCTCAAAGTTAAACTGCAAAATTTTGTTATACAGTTTTGATTTTTTTTCCGAAAATGTGGATGTCTAGGGTGATTGTTCGACAGGGACTCACATACCACAAGTGCTGGAGTATCTTATTTTATAGAATTAAAAAAAAATACAATTATAAATTATGGAGACGACGTCATCCCTTTGGTGGTGGGGAGGATTACTCAAATTTTGGTTAGCGTTTAACCATCTACATGACATTTCTAATAGACGTACAAAATTTGACAACAATGGTGGTTTCGGAGATAACATGTTTAATAAAAATGAATACAGACGCCAGACAGACAGACGGAAACGGGAGACCGGCTTTTTCATACTCTAGAGTTAATGAAACGTGGAAAAAATGTAGATGTGGCAATTTGCCCGATGGACGCGATTATTATACTTCCTTAGCTTACGCTCGGGAAGTAAAAATGTTTAATGCTTTACATAAAACTTCCTCCACCTGCGAATCGTATTTAGATTTTGTAATCAGACCAGGTATAATTTTCAAAAGATGTATTATTTTTTTGTAAGACCGATCTTAACAAAAAAAATAAACAAATTAAGTGAACCGTTTCTGAAATAATAGTTACAATAAATATCTTGATGCAACTATAGATATCCTACATAATTACGTTATTAAAAAAAAAACAAATCAAAAACATATTACTCAAGAATAAACAGTACTACATGCCATTAAAATTTATTGATGAAACTTTGGAGATAGGTAATAACTTTCTGTAGGAACTAAATAATTTATAACCTCAAGATGAAATATGTAAATACATAGTTCCGACAGTTTTTCTTTAATAAAATAAATTGAAAAATTGGGATAAGGTTAATACGTATAGCTGAAAATTTGTGTATCTCAAACCTATCTAAGAACATAAGTAGCTAATCGATTAGACCGGTAATTAAGTAATTATTTGCATTTTATAACTTGTGAGACGACAGAAAAACATGGAATTAGACATTCATTAAAAGAAACCAATGTTCTGTTAGATATTGCTAATATAATAAAATGAATTTTAAACGAATTGCATAACCACTGATTGGTTTTTTATGCATCATCAAGTTAATTTTAGATTAGCATCAATTTCTTGTTGATACAGCCGACTATTTTGGTCACTAGCTAAATATGAACCTTACATATTTTAGTAGCATTTCGACATACAATTAATTTGTGTTTGATAATACTAATTAAACTTACATTAATATTACTAATTATTACTATTATTGTTATTTTTCAATTACGAATGTACCTTCAAACAAATTAGATAATTATAAAAGTTACTCTTGGCTAATTCAAATGTTCTACATACGATGGAAATCTTATTATTATGCATACCCATTACTTCCATTGGATCTAATAGATTTTCGGCAAAACTTTACTTACACATACCTGCGAGTTCAAAACAGGAGCAAACTGAATATTCTCAATAGAGATCCAGTTTATTTTATTTGTGTGCAGCTTTGGAATGTACCATGACACCGAAAAAATCGGTTGCAAAGCTAGACAAGGCAACACCTCGCATATAATGACACCGAGCTTTGAAGCAGACACCGTAGGGGTCAGCTGGTCTCGTTGTAGCCGTCGGGATATCACCAACTTTCTTGAGTAAGTATCTCTTTTCCGATTACAAGCACCATAAATTTAAAGACACTCCTAATTACCTTTTAATATTACCTTCCTTCATAACGAGAAAAAAAGGAATTCTCGAAGGATTTATGTGGCATTATAAGCTCGGCAAACCTTCGCTTTTGAATTATTGGAAGTAACGTTCGGGAAATGTCGATGATTTCTTCAAATGAGATGAATTTAACAGACCGTTGACGAATTTCCCAAAAAGATCTAAATTTTCTGTACATCACCGCTCAATGACTTTGAAAACAAAATAGTTTAGATAATACAATAAAAGTGTTTAAATATTTTAGCACACTGTATTTTTTCAAGTCTAACGTGTGTAAAAAAATGTTTAGTTCTTTAAATCCTTCGAAATTCGATGAATTAAAACAACAAGAACAGTTTACAAAATTTCTGACAACCTAACCTCTCTCACTTCGAAAACACAACCAGCACATCATGAATCATACCACTTGCATCTTATGACTCCTTTTTCTATAAAAAACATATGCAATCAATTTTAAAAATAATGCGAAAACTCTTTGATGGAAACGAATATATCATTTAAAACATATACAGTGTAACATTAGATACAATTACTAAATGCCTTTCTTTTTACTCTTTTACCAACTCTTCACTGGTTTCTTTCTCTCTTTCTCTCACGTGTGTCGGCCTATATAGTATATCTAAAAACAAATAATAAATACAATGTTAAAGTCATCTTATCATTTCAGTCGATAAGCTGTTTCTAAGATAACATACGAATATTTTAAGACCTCATTCATAAGACCTTTGAAAAATAAAAAAAATTGGTGGAAGGTTATTTTGACAGACCTTGAACAAATACAGCTTCCAAAAATGACGAAATTTAACTTTTTTTTTTATGAACCGTATGAGCTATAATTAATGCATATGTGGACTGTTAAACTACAAGTAAAGAAGCCGTATGCATGTTTCTATCTTTTTCCATGTGATGGCGTCATCACCATTTTAGTAAGGACACGTCTATCAATTTGTGATAAGAGCAGTGGGATAGTATTAACAGCAGTATTGTATCCTCAAATTGTAGGGAAAATAGGATGGGCAATAAAACATGTCACCTCATTTATTAATTTTTGTCAATCACCTCGTATAAGCAATTCTAAAAATATGAAAATACTGATAAACCACAAGTATAAACTCTTAATACTGTGTATATTTTAGATTTATTCTATAAAATTTTAAGATGACGTAGTCTCCAGTTTCCGCCTGTCTGTCTGTCCGTCCGTCCATCTGGCTGTCTCTGTGTCTATCTGACTGACTGTCTGTCTAACGATTGTATTCATTTTTGTTAGACACATAGTCTTCGAAACTACTGGACCGATTCTTGTCAAATTTTGTACTTTATTAGGAATATCATGTAGATGGTTAAACACTATTCAAAATTTGGTTAATCATCCCCACCAAGAATTTGATGACGTACTTCTGTTTTAAAATGATTTAAATGTTATACAATAATAAACTCCTATACTTGTGGTATACGAAACCGCTTTCAGTTTTTTCTCTAAACTGCCAAATGGTCACAAAAAAATAACACAGTATAATAACATGTTACCACTAAGTTAGGATATAAGCGAAAATGGTCCGGCGTCAGCATGCAGACCGGAAATTGCCATTTCGTAGTGTCTTGTTTTCTCTTTTTCTCTTGCACTGTGTATAGTCTATGTTTTTGACGCCACAATAATCTTTTTTATCAAATTAAGAATGAGTCACCCCATTTTCTCGAAAAAGCGAGAATACGCATATCTTTATTTAATAAGAATTATAATAATAATATTCAGAACATTCTGTTCGACTTCGAATGCTTTGAAATCTTGCAGGCTTTTTAAAGTTATCGCAGGCATGATAAATTTTTAATCACAATATATCTATTTAAAAATATATATTTTCTCGAAAAAGCTGGATTTGTTTTCAGGGGCAAGTTTCGAGCATTTTTTACTTCCCGAGCGTAAGCAAAGGAAGTATTGTAATCGAGTCTGTCAGCCGACTTTCTACTTTTACGAAGAAATAGGTCCCCCGTTTTTATCTGTCCGTCTCTCGGTCTGTCTACCGTGCCAGATTTTTATTAGACAGACAGATAATTTCCGAAAGTGCTGGGCCGATTGTTGTCAAATTTTGTATTTTTTTTTTATTAGAAATATCATGTAGCTAGTAAGACGCTAACCAAAATTTGTCTAATGATCCCTACCAACAAAGTGATGACGTCACTTCAAAATTGTACATAGTAAATGGGTTTTAAATTTCATAAAATAACATAGTCCTACATATGTAGTTTATGACTCCGTGTTGAGTTTTTATTCGAAACGTCCAGATTTTTGAAAAAAAATCAAAATTATAAAACAATATTTTGAAATTTTATTTTGAATCACCAAAACCAAATTCCTTGAAATCTTGCAAATATTTTAAAATTATGATAAGCATAATAAATTTTTCATGAAAGTGTATTTGCTCATCCCCCTAAAAAATGTATGACGTCAACTCAAAATATTGCTAAATAAATCCTATCTAAAATGTACAAAATATAATGAATCTGTATTTGTAATTTCTCATTCCATTCATATTTTTTGGATTTGCATATACAGTGTGACTCAAAAAAATTAATGAATGCGTGAATTTATTTTATTGATTTTAATCAGGAACTGCAAAACCGAATAATTTGAAGTCTTGGAAATGTTTTAAAGTTATCATAAGCATGGTACATTTAAATCATCAATTTTTTGTAGGAGAGTAAATATATTGTGATTAAAATTTTATCATGCTTACCATAACTGTAAACCATCTGCAAGATTTTAAAGCATTCAGTTTTGTAGATTCCAAATTAAATGTCAAAATGTTGTTTCCTAATTTTAATTTTTTTTCCAAAGATAAATTTCGGGTAAAATCTCAATTCGGAATCATAAACTACATTTGTAAGACTATGTTATTTGATACAATTTAACACCCAATTACTATGTACAAACCCTACACCGAAAGGTAGATGGGAGTTGATTTTATATATAGTGACGTCATCACATTAGTGGTGGGGATGATTAGACAAATTTTGGTTAGCGTTTTACCATCTACATGATAATGTAAATACAAAATTTGACAACAATCGGCCCAGTACTTTCGGAGATTATCTGTGTAATAAAAATCGGGGACGGGAGACAGACGGACAGACAGACGGACAGATGGACGGACAGACAAACGGAAACGAGAGACCTATTTCTTCGTCCTCTACGGGTCATGATAGGTCGAGAAAATGTAAAAGCAGAGAGTCGGCCGACGGACTTGATTACGATACTTCCTTTGCTTACGCTGGAGTAGTAAAAACACTCATTAGTGATAACTTCAAAATTCTTCGCAGTGCAAATAAAGGTCCAAAATTAAATATTCTTGAATGTTTTGAAACAAATAAATTCACTGCCTTTCAAAAAAATTGCAACAGAGAGTAGCAGTGAAAATACGTCTACGACGTGCTTTGGGCCCTTCATGTACCACGCCCTGCATATTCGCTGCATATTCGTAAAATTATCGAATCATTTCGACCGATTCTTCTTGCAATTTCACGGTACGACAAACCAGCCTTTCGCATACCCACAATTCTGCCTCTGTAAAAGGCGCAAATTTGTTCAAATTTAACATTTCTTCGCACCGACGGTATTTTATTAGATAAAGTGACACAACCGAGAGACCCCCATAGAAATAATATGTAAAGTGTGTTAAAAAAAATGATAAAAAATTTAACTTCTTCGCCAAGAAAAACCAGAAAAATATTACAAAGCATGCGTTGTTTACTACCATATTTTCATCATCTTTTCCGGAGAAGATGGTGCTTCGATGGGTGCATATAAATCATTAAAAAAGAAACGTGTTGCAATTTTTTTGAAAGGCAGTGTATAATAAGAACTTAATATTATTTTAAATGTTCAAACACATGTTTGCAATTCACTTTTATTAAATTTAAAATTGTAATACTCCACCCTAAGTATAATATCTCTGCCCAAGTCAAAAAGTATTTTGGAACCAAAATTATATTATGAAATTGATTCAGTTCATAATGTAATTCTAATAAGCACAGCCTCATCAATTTAAAATTTTTAAAAACGCTTAGGTATTAAGTACTTAAAATAAGCTGTAATCCGTTCACTTAATTTCGTATTGAAAAACATCTAGGCACCAAGTGTAAGTTGCAATTGTTAAAAAACTGTGAAGTGTTAAGTTGTGATTGTTAAAAAAATTGTCTTTACTTCGATAGTGTTAGGTATTAAAAAAAAATAATCTACGATCAACAAAAATCCTCATCTAGTTGGCGCTGAATTTTTAGTTGTCGTTCTTATTTTCCTTCGTTCCTTCCTCCAGCGTCAACTTGAGACTGTTTTTTACTGATCGTCCAATACAAATGTCATGAACTAAAAAAATGTGAAAATTCTTTTCGATTATACGAGTATGCCCTTAATAGATTATTACAGCAATTTTTTCAACAATGTATACGCATACACGAACACAGATAAATCGTACTTTTTAGATTTAGGTATTAGTGAATGTATTTACCATCTCTTTGCAATATACCGTATGTTTGGCAAAAACCAGGTTACTACTGATTTCCTGTTTTTAAGCAAGGGGCTTGGCCAATGTTTGCAAGACGAACCAGAGGATAATGAGATCTACGAGTACCCAGAACTGCCCCCTGGAGCAATGTACAACGCAGATTACCAGTGCCGATTCCAGTTTGGGGGTGATGCCACTGTTTGTTCTCCCTTAGATGAGATATGCTTTCGTTTGTGGTGTATGGTAAATGACACTTGCACGACACAGCTGAGACCGGCTGCGCCAGGAACATATTGTGGAAAACACAAGGTATTTGTAACAAAATTTCTCAAATTTAATTTTTCAAGAAAGAACATTTAATTTGCTATGTTAGAACCTGTAAGTTTAATGAGATTTGTACATCTCAAGTGTAAAGATTTTTTTTGATGTCGCTAATTTAATGTATAAATTGCGACCAACCACCCGTAACATACTGAGATAACGTTTTTGTGCTTTTGTGCTGTATTCTTATTCTATCATTGTAATTCACGATGATGTAACTGGCTTTCTGAAGCCACCAAGTGGCTGTAGCTATTTTATAATTAACTGAGTGCTGTATGAAGCATAAATTGCTTTCTTTAATAAACAGTATATGCAAGTAACTAATATTGGGAGATTAAAGCTATTACAATGTAAGCTAGCCAGTTCCTCTAAAGAACGGAATTCGTAAGATGTTTACTTTTCCTCGCTTGTTTTACCAATGATTGTTATAAATTCGTTCTAAGAATAATCACCACCAATTTTGTAAGTTTTCTTTAATTATTGGGTGAATTGAAGCCAAATTAATTTTGCTTTCTCGTCGTCCAAACTTTTAATGAACATTATTATTGTACTTAAGAATTCTGCCTTCTGAATAACGTTGGTGTCAGCATTAAAAGAAACTAGAAACATGAAACTGTTCCTCTGTTTTATAACTTTAGTTTTAAAATGAAAAATTTCACAATAGACTTACTTTTAAAGTAAAATAAAATCTAAACGTTGAATTTTACTTCAATGAGAAATACTTCATTTAATTTACAAGCAAAAAATCTTAAAACGTTTCGAATCTGATCTAATAAAATTAACTTGTATGGAATGCACTACTTGTGATGATTAATTTTTACTGATTTTTTCAAATCAAAAACCTATACCTATCACAAAGTTTGTTCATACTTAAAATTAAGTATACCATATAATTAAATAATAAAATAATAAAAATTACAACTCGTTTTCAATTAAAATCCGTTTTCTCTTATTGAAACTAGTTATGACTGAATGCCTTTGTTACAACTAGAATTTACTGCTGTCATCGGTTAAAACTAGTTCTGACTAGACAAAACAATAGTGCCATGGCGACAATAGGTTTTAATTTAAAGTAACTGAAATAATCAGAGCATCAAAAGTAGCTTCAATCTTAACGGAAAACAAACATAAAACGCGTTGTATCTGGTTAGAACTAGTTTTATTGAGCTTAACTGATTTTTGTTTTTAAACGGCAGTATTCAAAACTCACTTGACATACACCTTGTAAAGCTTTTATGACTTAAGCAGCTTAAACCAAACCACTCTTATATTACTGTCCATTGTTGCTATAACGGAGCTGTAAAGTTTTACTAGGTATATGTGAACTGAGTTAAGTTATACAATAGCCAGTTTCACTTATAAGGGTGCTTTGGCTTAAGCTGTGTAAGTCATAAAAGTTTTACAAGCAGGTGTATGTCAAGTAAGTTTTGCATAAATTCTAGTTGTAACACAGGCATTTGGTAAAAACTAGTTTTGACTAGAGAAAACGCGTTTTAACTGTAACATATATATTCAAATATTTAAATACAAAGTTTATGTAAATGAAAATTGTATCAGATTTTCTTCTAATGCCTCATAGAGAGTATTTTGACTTTGAAACGATGCTAAGTTAGAAAAATGAGAAACAAAGATATGTAAAATTATTTAAAAGCACAGGAGATCTACATAACAAAAATCTCGTAAAATAAATGGGTGGTAAAACCGAAAAGTAAACAGTGAAAATGTAATTAAATATAGGACCATCGGGGACACAGAAAACTGGGCAGAGGTGTCATACAATTGTCAAAATTTCTAAGCCAGACCTTAGCTACTCATAACCACGCTTTTAATGTTTGGCCTATTTGTCATTTTGACACTGACAAAATCGAAGTCTTAAATAAAATTTGTTTCAATTATATTAACATGCAGCACTGTCTGCTTTCAATGATTCTCGTAGTTGCGAATGCCAGCTGTCCTCAAACGACGACGAGCAGTTTTGACACTGCCCGGAAAATTGGTAATTATAGTATGTCAAAAAAAACAGGAAATTTATTTAGCCAAAATTATAGAAATTAAAAAATTTTGATTAATGACTATGATTCATTATGAGCACAATCAAGGAAACAATCGTCAAATATTTAACTTGACTACTTCTAGCAGCGTAGATACAATCTTTCTAGCCGTTTCAAAAACAAGCTCTCTCAATAAATTCGAAGTTACACTTAGAATGAATGTCGCAACAAAGTAAGAGAATGAAAAAGACCACGATGGCAGAGATAAGGTATACAGGATAAGTCTCCATATTTTCTTATTGTAGTTTCGGATATCACAAAAAAATTGTGTTAAAAAAAATGTCAAATTAAAAAAGGCACCGTATTTTATTGAGCAATAATCTCATTATTAGTGAAAATGAAAAGCAAAAGAAAATTTGAAGTTTTGAATAGCTATGTATTATAATACAGTACCACAAAAAAATTGAATATTCATGTTTTGCGTTTTGGAATATTTTTTACAAAACTTCGACCAATTGCAGGTAATCACAAAAACTGGCAGTGTATAATATAACACTTTAACTCGAAAATAATTTCGAAAAATTAGCTTAAAGTAATTAATGATACTTCGTCACTGCTGTTATCGTGATCACTGATCATTAGAGAGCGGATTTTATGAAATTTGCATATCCATTATTTTTTGCATATAAGTCTTGATATTTAATATGTGAACGAATCATGCTAATTAAAAATGAATACAGCTATAAAAAAAATTGCATATTTGCATATATTTGCCTTCTGCTGCATATTTCACGTAACGGGTGCATATTTTGCATTTTTATCAATTTTTGTGCTACTTTGAAAAAAAAAATGCCATTCGATCGGCATTTTTCTAGAAAGACGAAATTTCATGAATCATATTGCAAATATTGTCCTGAGCTTCAAATAACTGGGAAAGGTTTGGGTTTTATGGTAGTTTGGAGGAACCACTGGGTGTTAAGCCATCCTTCCAGGTAAATTCGGGTCCTAATTACTTTTGGAAATACCCTTCATTTCAATATTTTTGTTTGTTACTTAAGTGTATTAATGGTATGTTTTATGGTGGTCGAAGGGACGTTATCCGTTTTCATCGTGAGTTTGCATTTAAGTATTTAAAGCGATAGAGATGTGTGTAAAAATGTAGATAACTCAAATTAATTTATGAATTAAACCTTTTCCTGAACTTATTCTTCAAGAAGGAACTGTGTTTTGTTGTGCCTGCTGTAATCCGATAAGTATTTTTACATCTGTGGACGCAGTACGCAGTTTTTCTATTTACAAATACATACTTTAGAATCACTGGAAAAATTTTTGTTAGAATATTTCGAAAAATATTTAAAAATAAATTGTTACCAAAATAGTAATTAAATAGTCGATTACTACTATTTTTTAATTCGTTCTGTTTACCTATATTTATTTTTTAGTATAAGAATATTATCTTAAAAAATGTCATTTATTTGTCAGTGAGATCTAATTAAACACTTTGCAATGTGATTTATGTATTTTTTGTAATCAAAGGTAAGGTGTTTTTGCAATTTGTAAATAAATTTAGTTCGGGGTTATTACGCTTTTTTTTATTTTTGGAGCATATGCAACTGCATATCTCTGCATATATTAAGAAAGTTATTGCATATTTGAATAAATTTGATGCATATCATATGATCATATTTCCCAAAATTTTGCTGCATATTTTCCGCTCTCTACTGATCATACTTGTCAGGAAAAATAATTCTTGGAAATTAAATACATATATCAGTTATATCAGTTACCAATTTAATAAAAATTACCCAAAGGAATCTGTCTACTATTGTATATATAAACTTTGCACAATATTTAGCGGAAATGCAGATAACAACATTTGTTTTTTATCTGGTTGTTTTGATTTTTCAGACCCAAAATTTATACAAACTTGCACATCGAATGTTTGGTGTAAATATGGTTTAAAAAATTCTTACTGTCTTCGCAACTCATTGGCAAGTTAAGTGACTTTTGTTATCGAAAAAAATTACCATTCAGTACGTGTTTCTTCTGACACAATTGCTTCAAATGTTGAAAAGAATTTTCAGATTGAATTTAGTTGAAAATTTTGTCATATAAGTTCATACATTTTATGTCGTAGTATTGAACAAACAAAATTTTTTTCAAAAAATTGTTAAAAACGGTGAAGTAGTGGTTTTCTACGAAAAGCGTTAGTTTTTTAGAGAAGAATATTTCGTCCATAAAAAATTACACAATCCGTTAGAAATTCAGGAGACGTCCATATATTTTCCGACGATGACATCTATTTATGTCGTAATTAGGAGTAGTGTGTCAGTGGTGTCGATATTACATAAGACTAATGGTCCCGATTAAACGAGCAATTAATAATAGTTTTATCGGTTTCAGTGGTGTCAGGATCAGAAATGCCTGCCGATAATGGAACCTCCTGTCGCGATAGACGGCGGTTGGGGTGAATGGAGTTCCTGGAGCGAATGTTCTCGCACCTGTGGTGCCGGAGTGTCCGTCACACAAAGAGAATGCGACCACCCGACACCTACAGCCGGAGGCCGTTTCTGCATAGGAGAAAGAAGACGATACAGGATATGCAACACGGATTCTTGTCCAGATAACAAACCCACTTTTAGGGCCGTTCAGTGCTCCACTTACAACAATCGAACGTATGAAGGCAAAAAATACGAATGGCAACCTTATTTTGATCAAGGTAATGTGAAACTACTTAATTTAAAACCGACCTTTCTTACTATATTTAATTTATGATCCAATTTTTACATGTATTTTAGTGCATCTTTTCGATAATAATCGAAACTTTCAAAATGTATTAACATTCATGGTTTGCGTAGTGAAAAGTTTTGAGTTCGCGAATTGAGTAGAACGGGAACGGTAAACAACATAAAAATATATCCCTATCTTTTATTTTCATGCATGAAGTTTGATAACTGACAGGAAGTATTTTGTGTTACCAATTATCAGCACGCACTACTTATGTGTTTTCTTTACAGTTAATTTATTTAATTTCTGCACAGACCGTCATCAACACGGTCCTTTCTATTATTATATTATTCGATTTTTCAGTGTATTGCTTTAGTTATTCAAGTGTACTAATAATACATTTTTGCAGAATTTATCCACAATTATTGTTATGTCCAAGAGAGATTATAGCACCCTCACAAACAAGTTGCCCATTGTTGTCAAAGGTGTAGGCATAATTCAGTCCTATGAAAATCATTTGTCTTATGCGGGTTCTTATAAAAACTTCTGCTGTCCCTACAACTTTTTTGGAAATGTTTGTCTTGATTGAAATATTGTTTTTGAGTTAATTCATTTACTTTAAATAGGTACCAACTTAAATCAAAACTTTGATTGTTTGTATGGTTCAAAATCTTAAAACTTCTTTCACTGGTCGCTCTCTGACCTGAAGAATCACGAATTATAAGGCTTTGTCTGCAGCTCCTTCTTTTTCAGAGGAAATGAAAAATAAAACTAAGCCTGAAACTATAACTGAACCTAAAGATCCAGAACAAAGTGCGTTTCAAACTAAAACAGACAGTGCTGGAAAAGTCAATCCTACTTATTAATAATTGCAATCTACAAATAGAAAAAGTCCGATCTTAAAAACAGTAAGATTTTAGCTGATTGTTCCTCTTCTGAGGATAATACTCCATTTATATTTAATTCTATCTTCAGAGTAAAAGTCCTCAAATTTTGAGCTGTACAAAAAGATTAATAAAATTTATCAAGCTTTAGTTTAACTTGACGGAAATTTTTATGATCTGAAGGCCTTTCCGTTCGATATAACTTATGTGGTGTTGAAAGTAACTCGTTGTTATAAGTAAGTGTAACACGTTTGGTCAAGTCAGGTCAGGTCACCATCACGTAGTTGTTATACCAAGAAATGTAGTGAAGAATCTATGCTGAAAAATTGTAAAGCCATAATTGCAACACTTGAAACGCGGTTAATTTAACAGCAGAAAATAAACAACTGAAAGTTAGTCATAATACTCATAATGTATGAAAAAGTCGATGCCCTATAATGGTGGCACTGTCGAAACGTAAATCTGATATTTAGAGAGCGGAAAATATGCAGCAAAATTTTGGGAAATATGATCATATGATATGCACCAAATTTATGCAAATATGCAGTAACTTTCCTAATATATGCAAAGATATGCAGTTGCATATGCGCCAAAAATCTAAAAAAAAGTTTAATAAGCGAACTAAATTTATTTACAAATTACAAACACAGGTTTCCGGACCTTACGTTTTATTACAAAAAATACATAAATCACATTGCAAAGTGTTTAATTATATCTCACTAACACAAAAATCACATTTTTATTGATATTATTCTTATACAAAAAAATTGGTCTAAAGAGTTTAGATAGTACTTCCCTCGCTGTCGGAAACTTGACGACTGCATGCCTATTGTGTTTTTTCTCATTACATTTTTGTAGTGGGAATTTAAAAAAAAATTGCGATGACGTCATCAACATTTTTGCAAGGACACGTATATCAGTTTGGGATAGATGTAGTGTAATACTAAGAATAAAATTATTATATTCTCAAATTTTCGGGGAAATTGGGTCGTTTTGAATATTGATTTGTAATAATCAATAAAATAACGAAACAATTTACTCACGTATACGTATCCCAGGCAGCTGAAAATCGTGTATGTATAAACATTCTTAATTTAAGATGACAGGCGTAACAGCATACTTGAGAGTCAAACAGAGAAACTGTAAACAAAACGACCATCGGTTTTATTGCTTCGACTTCCGCTTATTATATAAAACATTGGGTTTTATTTTAATTCTTGACGGTGAAATTCACAATTGGTTGATTATAAACATGTCTATTTCACATTCGCGGAACCAAGTGAACGCATAAAACAAATGCAGGTCTGTAATGTTAAAGTCGATGTAAATAAGCATGCTACCCTTATGTTTCAACCGAGTTTTTCCTTTAACAAATTTTTTGTCTACCAAATTGGGTTGGTTGGGGTGTAATACTAATAATAAGTGTTGCCTTTAATTTAATCAATAAAATAAATTGACTTCATTAATTTTTTTGAACCACCTCTTAAGAAAATCTAAAAAATATGAATGGAATGATAAATCACAAGTACAAACTCATCATATTTTTTGCATTTTAGATAGGATTTATTCAGCAAAATTTAAGGGTGACGTCATCAATTTTTTTAGGAGGGATGAACAAATACATTTTGAACAAAAGTTTACCATGCTTATAATAACTTTAGAATATTCCCAAGATTTCAAAGCATTCGGTTTTGTAATTCCTGATTAAATCGATAAAATAAATTCACGCCTTCATTAATTTTTTTGAGTCACCCTGCATATGCAAATCCAAAAATATGAATGGAATGATAAATCACAAGTACAGACTCATCATATTTTGTACATTTTAGATACGATTTATTCGGCAAACTTTTAAGCTGACGTCATCAGTTTTTTGTAGAAGATAACCAAATATATTTTGACTAAAAATTTATTACGCTCTTTATAACCTTAAAACATCTGCAAGATTTCAAAGCATTCGGTTTTGTAGTTCCTGATTAAATCAATAAAATAAATTTACGCATTCATTAATTTTTTTGAGTCACCCTGTATATGCAAATCGAAAAAATTTGAATGGAATGACAAATTACAAGAAGAGACTCACCATATTTTGTACATTTTAGATAGGATTTATTCAGCAAAATTTTGTGGTGACGTCATAAATTTTTTAGGGGGGACGACCAAATACGTTTTGATCAAAAATTTACCATGCTTATGATAATTTTAAAATATCTTCAAGATTTCGAAGCATTCGGTTTTGTAGTTCCTGAGTAAATCAGTAAAATAAATTTACGCTTTCATTTATTTTCTTGAATCACCCCGTATATGCAAATCCAAAATATCTGCACTTACCTGGCAACAATTATTGTAACTTGGTCCAATTTTTAAAATTTGGAGATATATATCCTCAATGACACTCACTCTTCAACAGTTTTTTTCGAATTGGCTTCGCATTTCGCAATCGCAACTGTTTCGTCTCGCCACCCAAACAAGTGATTCCCCCCGCGCCGCTCGTCGTTTCCAACTTCCGCTTTTTGCTATGGCTGGGAGTTTGTTTATATAAACTATGTCTCAACGTGCGATAAAGAAATGACACGGTCAGTGGCGTAACTGAAGCAAATGCATATGTACTTTTTCTCTGCTTCTCTCGATGTATAAACATTAACAGTCGAAGTTAATCATGTATTGACAATATATAAAATGATTAAGAGATATTCTTCCGATCACAAAAAAAAATTTCAACATTTGCTATTTATGGTGCTTATTCACGAACACACAATAACAAATAAATAAATATTATAACATTATTGTTGCGAAAATCGGAAGTGCTGTTCTTGATTTGATGGGCGAAAAAAGTTGGAAGTGCCGGGATCTGTTACCGGAACTTCTAATTGCACTGCACACTCCACCTCCACTAAACCACAGGCCACAGTTGCTTATGTTAAAACTCATCATATTTTGCACATTTTGAGTTAAACTTTTTTGGCAAAAATTGTAGATGACGTCATGAATTTTTTCGGGGGAATAAACAGATATATTTTCATTAACAATTTACCATGCTCACAATCAATTTTAACCATCTGCAAGATTTCAAAATATTCAGTTTAGCAATTCTTGATTTATTCACTAAAATAAAGTGACTGATTCATTTCTTTTTTTGAGTCACCCTGTATAAGCAAGTTAAAAAATTTGAATGCAATGATTAGTTACAAGTGTAGTCAGATCATATACTTTATTCAGTAAAATTGTGAGAAGACGTAATGAATTTTTTTTGGGGTTGATAAAGAGATACATTTTGATTAAACAGTTACCATGCTTACAATAACTTCAAAACGTCAAGATTTCTAAGTATTCAGTTTTGCAAAATCCATTCACTCCGTCATTAATTTTTTTCAGACACCCTGTATAAGCAAATATCAAAAATTTTACAAGTATAGTCAGATCATATACTTTATTCAGCAAAATTCTGAGAAGACGTAATGAATTTTTTTTGGGGTTGATGAAGAGATACATTTTGATTAAACAGTTACCATGCTTACAATAACTTCAAAACGTCAAGATTTCTAGGTATTCAGTTTTGCAAAATCAATTCACTCCGTCATTAATTTTTTTCAGACACCCTGTATAAGCAAATATTAAAAATTTTAATGCAGTGACAAATCACAAGTATGGACTCATCATACTTTACACATTGAAGATGGCATTTTTTCAGCAAAATTTTGGGGTGACGTCATAAATTTTTTAGGGGGGACGACCAAATACATTTTGATCAAAAATTTACCATGCTTATGATAATTTTAAAATATCTTCAAGATTTCGAAGCATTCGGTTTTGTAGTTCCTGAGTAAATCAGTAAAATAAATTTACGCTTTCATTTATTTTCTTGAATCACCCTGTATATGCAAATCCAAAAAATATGAATGGAGTGATAGATCACAAGTACAGACTGATCATATTTTGTGCATTTTAGATATGATTTATTCGGCAAATTTTCGAGCTGACGTCATCAAGTTTTTGGAGGGGATAAGCAAATATATTTTGACTAAACATTTATTATGCTCTTTATAACTTTAAAACATCTGCAAGATGTCAGAGCATTCCGTTTTGTAGTTCCTGATTAAATCAATAAAATATATTTACGCATTCATTAATTTTTTTGAGTCACTCTATATATGCAAATCCAAAAAATATGAATGGAGTGATAGATCACAAGTACAGACTGATCATATTTTGTACATTTTAGAAATGATTTATTCGGCAAATTTTCGAGCTGACGTCATCAAGTTTTTGGAGGGGATAAGCAAATATATTTTGACTAAACATTTATTATGCTCTTTATAACCTTAAAACATCTGCAAGATGTCAGAGCATTCCGTCTTGTAGTTCCTGATTAAATCAATAAAATATATTTGCGCATTCATTAATTTTTTTGGGTCACTCTGTATATGCAAATCCAAAAAATATGAATGGAGTGATAAATGACAAGTACAGGCTCATCATATTTTGTACATTTTACATATTGTTTATTCGGCAAACTTTCGAGCTGACGTCATCAAGTTTTTGGAGGGGATAAGCAAATATATTTTGACTAAACATTTATTATGCTCTTTATGACCTTAAAACATCTGCAAGATTTCAGAGCATTCGGTTTTGTAGTTCCTGATTAAATCAATAAAATATATTTACGCATTCATTAATTTTTTTGAGTCACCCTGTATATGCAAATCCAAAAAATATGAATGGAGTGATAGATCACAAGTACAGACTCATCATATTTTGTACATTTTAGATATGATTTATTCCACAAACTTTTGAGCTGACGTCATCAAGTTTTTGGAGGGGATAAGCAAATATTTTTTGACTAAAGATTTATGATGCTCTTTATAGCCTTAAAACATCTGCAACATTTCAAAGCATTCTGGTTAGCAGATTAAAAATTAAATTTCAAAATGTTGTTTTTTCTACCGCCCACGTTTTTTGGTTTTCTAATAGAGCTATTAACGCACGCAAATGACGTCACAGCAGTTCGTTAATAGCGGAAAGGCGTTCTTTAATAGATCTGGTGTAATTTAGATCGGTAAGATTGGTAGCAATGACGAGAAATGTCAGATGAATGTCAGTGGCAAATCTAAACTTAAAATTTCCCACGTTTCCGGACGCGTAACTTCTTCGCAAGACATTTTAACCAATTTTAAATTACGAAAACTCGAATTGATTCGAATTACAATTGTTGTTGTGAAAATTCGAACCTCAAATATTTCGTGGTTAGTGTCAGACCAACCCATCACCAACCACGACAAAAGTCCCCAGATTAAAAAAAATGCAAATTTTAATTAAATTTTGGGGAAAAACGTGTGCGGTAGAAAAAATAGTATAAATAACTCGTTCATAAGGCCATTGAGGCATTCATCCTTTATATAACTCGCGGCTTCGCCGCTCGTTCTATAAACTTGGATTCGTGCCTCAATATTTGCCTTATGAAACTCGTTCTTTAATATACTATTATAATTTTGATTTTTTTTCCAAAAATCTGGACGTTTCGGGTGAAAAGTCGATTCAGAGTTGTAAACTACATGTGTAGGACTATGTTATTTTATACAATTGAAAACCCATTTACTATGTACAATTTTGAAGTGACGTCATCGCTTTAGTGGTGGGGATGATTAGACAAATTTTGGTTAGCGTTTTACCATCTACATGATATTCTTAATATAAGTACAAAATTTCACAACAATCGGTCGAGTACTTTCGGAGATTATCTATCTAATAAAAATCCGGGACAACAGACGGACAGACGGACGGACAGACGGACGGACAGACGGACAGACGGACAGACGGACAGACGGACAGACAGACGGAAATGGGAGACCTATTTCTTCGTCTTCTAGGGGTCATGAAAGATCGAGAAAACGTAAAAATAGAGAGTCGGCCGACGGACTCGATTACAATACTTCCTTTGCTTACGCTCGGGAAGTAAAAATAGATATAAACAGAACAAATTAAGAAATAGCAGTAATCGACGATTTAATTACTATTTAGGTAACAATTTCTTTTTAAATATTTTTCGAAATCTTCTAACAAAAAGTTTTTCCGGTGAATCTAGAGTATTATGTATTTGTAAATAGAAAAACTGCGTACTACGTCCACAGATGTAAAAATACTTGCTGGTTTAGAGCAGGCGTGACAAAACACAGTTCCTTCTTGAAGAATAAGTTCAGGAAAAGGTTTAATCCATAAATTAATTTGAGTTATCTTCGACATATTGACACACCTATATCGCTTTAAATGCTTTCAATGCAAACTCACGATGAAAAATAATAGGATAACGTCTCTTCGACCACCACAAAACGTATCATTAATACACTGAAGTAACGAAAAAAAATATTGGTAATGAACGTATTTCCAAAAGTAATTAGGGCGCGAATTTACCTGGAAGGATGGCGTAACACCCAGTGGTTTATCCAAACTACCATAAAACACAAACTTTTCCTAGTTACATGAAGCTCAGGACAATATTTGCAAGATGATTCATGAAATTTCGTCTTTCTAGATAAACGCCGATAGAATGACAATCATTTTCTTTTTTAAATTAGCACAAAACTTGATAAAAATGCAAAATATGCACCCGGTACGTGAAATATGCAACAGAAGGCAAATATATATGCAAATATGCAATTTTTTTATAGCTGTATTCATTTTTAATTAGCATGATTCGTCCACATATTAAATATCAAGACTTATATGCAAAAAATAACGGATATGCAAATTTCATAAAATCCGCTTTCTACTGATATTCTTTTTTGGTAAAAATTACAAATTTCTGGTCATTGATCGTTAGTTAATTCAATCTTTTATTTAAACAATTGATATACTTAATTCAAATCACTTAGTTGAGAATTTGAGAGTTCTACATTAAAACGGATAACCAATTGCCAAAAGTCAAAAAGCTCTTCTGTGAGGGACGTGTCATATTGTTTTTAAGCTTCTAGTAGCGTTTAACGCTACCAGTTACATATGTTCTCAGGATATAAATTTAAAGTTGATGTTTTTTTGAAAATTGTCATAATTTTTCTACAAACAATATAGGCAGCGATAGCAACAACAATAGCAATCAATGTTTGTAAAAACTTTCAAAAATCCTGTCATTGAAATGCGTTTCTCAGATTATAAATGAATTATGCAGCCTTCCATTTCCAAAAAAGTTAGTTGTTTTGAAATTCGTATTGGCAGTAACGATAATTCACACTTTATTATGCAGTGCATCACGTTAATTAAATTTTAAACATTTTCAGAAACTTCTTTGGTGAAAAAAAGTACCTAATAGAAATGTAAATAACAGTAACGACACTTAATTTACACAATATACTCGTACCGTACATATAGTAAAACTATTGCTATTTGGCAGTAACTTCACTGCGAATAAAAGTTTTTTTGTTAGTGCTCAGGATGGTTTATCCTTTAGTTCCTTTAGTCTTGATGGACACATTTAGGTACAGCAGGACAAACGGAAAAATGAATACTTTACAACAGACACACCTTCGGCTGATTCGTGAAAACATTTGGAAATTAAAAGGGGGCAAAAAACCTCACAAAACAATGGACATGAAAGGAAGACGAATTCGTCATTTAGTTTTTAATTAGGTATACTTTATACAGGTTACCTTTTGAACATTATTCAAATAGCTGTAAAAACATACAGTTTGCCTTTTGTGTCTTCATCCATGTATTCCAAATTTTGAGTACCATCAACAGAACTAGGATGACCACTCCTGAACCACAAGAAGCGATGTAGACATTAATCAATTTATGTACTCCTTTTCTTTATTTTATGTTAACATTAAAAACTTTGTATATACGAAACTGGTTGCCAATCAGATTACTAGATTTACATAGTCTACCTTTGTCTAAATACATCCTGAACGGTATATGTACAGTTCGAATCATGAGCCTCCGAATAACAAAGTTTGTCAAATTTAACTTTTTGTTTATTCAAAAATTCCTCAACATCATTTCCAAAACAAAAAATTGGTCTAAAGAGTGTAGACAGTACTTCCCTCGCTGTCGGAAACTTGACGACTGCATGCCTATTGTGTTTTTTTTCTCATTACATTTTTGTAGTGGGAATTTAAAAAAAATTGCGATGACGTCATCAACATTTTTGCAAGGACACGTATATCAGTTGGGATAGATGTAGTGTAATACTAAGAATAAAATTATTATATTCTCAAATTTTCGGGAAAATGAATTGGGTCGTTTTGAATATTGATTTGTAATAATCAATAAAATAACGAAACAATTTACTCACGTATACGTATCAGAGGCAACTGAAAATCGTGTATGTATAAACATTCTTAATTTAAGATGACAGGCGTAACAGCATACGTGAGAGTCAAACAGAGAAACTGTAAACAAAACGACCATCGGATTTTATTGGTTCGACTTCCGCTTATTATATAAAACATTGGGTTTTATTTTAATTCTTGACGGTGAAATTCACAATTGGTTGATTATAAACATGTCTATTTCACATTCGCGGAACCAAGTGAGCGTATAAAACAAATGCAGGTCTGTAATGTTAAAGTCGATGTAAAATAAGCGTGCTACCCTTATGTTTCAACCGAGTTTTTCCTTTAACAAATTTTGTGTCTACCAAATTGGGTTGGTTGGGGTGTAATACTAATAATAAGTGTTGCCTTTAATTTAATCAATAAAATAAATTGACTTCATTAATTTTTTTGAACCACCTCTTAAGAAAATCTAAAAAATATGAATGGAATGATAAATCACAAGTACAAACTCATCATATTTTTTGCATTTTAGATAGGATTTATTCAGCAAAATTTAAGGGTGACGTCATCAATTTTTTTAGGAGGGATGAACAAATACATTTTGAACAAAAGTTTACCATGCTTATAATAACTTTAAAATATTCCCAAGATTTCAAAGCATTCGGTTTTGTAATTCCTGATTAAATCGATTAAATAAAATAAATTCACGCCTTCATTAATTTTTTTGAGTCACCCTGCATATGCAAATCCAAAAATATGAATGGAATGATAAATCACAAGTACAGACTCATCATATTTTGTACATTTTGGATACGATTTATTCGGCAAACTTTTGAGCTGACGTCATCAGTTTTTTGTAGAAGATAACCAAATATATTTTGACTAAAAATTTATTATGCTCTTTATAACCTTAAAACATCTGCAAGATTTCGAAGCATTCGGTTTTGTAGTTCCTGAGTAAATCAGTAAAATAAATTTACGCTTTCATTTATTTTCTTGAATCACCCTGTATATGCAAATCCATAAAATATGAATGGAGTGATAGATCACAAGTACAGACTGATCATATTTTGTACATTTTAGATATGATTTATTCGGCAAATTTTCGAGCTGACGTCATCAAGTTTTTGGAGGGGATAAGCAAATATATTTTGACTAAACATTTATTATGCTCTTTATAACCTTAAAACATCTGCAAGATGTCAGAGCATTCCGTTTTGTAGTTCCTGATTAAATCAATAAAATATATTTACGCATTCATTAATTTTTTTGAGTCACTCTGTATATGCAAATCCAAAAAATATGAATGATAAATGACAAGTACAGGCTCATCATATTTTGTACATTTTAGATATGATTTATTCGGCAAACTTTCGAGCTGACGTCATCAAGTTTTTGGAGGGGATAAGCAAATATATTTTGACTAAACATTTATTATGCTCTTTATGACCTTAAAACATCTGCAAGATTTCAGAGCATTCGGTTTTGTAGTTCCTGATTAAATCAATAAAATATATTTACGCATTCATTAATTTTTTTGAGTCACTCTGTATATGCAAATCCAAAAAATATGAATGGAGTGATAGATCACAAGTACAGACTCATCATATTTTGTACATTTTAGATATGATTTATTCCACAAACTTTTGAGCTGACGTCATCAAATTTTTGGAGGGGATAAGCAAATATTTTTTGACTAAAGATTTATGATGCTCTTTACAGCCTTAAAACATCTGCAACATTTCAAAGCATTCTGGTTAGCAGATTAAAAATTAAATTTCAAAATGTTGTTTTATAATTTTGATTTTTTTTCCAAAAATCTGGACGTTTCGGGTGAAAAGTCGATTCAGAGTTGTAAACTACATGTGTAGGACTATGTTATTTTATACAATTGAAAACCCATTAACTATGTACAATTTTGAAGTGACGTCATCGCATTAGTGGTGGGGATGATTAGACAAATTTTGGTTAGCGTTTTACCATCTACATGATATTCTTAATATAAGTACAAAATTTCACAACAATCGGTCGAGTACCTTCGGAGATTATCTGTCTAATAAAAATCCGGGACGGCAGACGGACAGACGGACAGACGGACGGACAGACGGACAGACGGACAGACGGACAGACGGACAGACAGACGGAAATGGGAGACCTATTTCTTCGTCTTCTAGGGGTCATGAAAAATCGAGAAAACGTAAAACTAGAGAGTCGGCCGACGGACTCGATTACAATACTTCCTTTGCTTACGCTCGGGAAGTAAAAAAACTGGGAAAATGGTATTAATATTTTCAATCGACCAGCAAGAATTGGTGTTGGTAAGATTTCTACCGAGAATGAAGGTAATGCCCTAATTAATTTTGTAAAACATAATCCGTTTAGTACAGTACTTAAAGCCAGAGAAGAAACAGACTTTCCGGGATCTGTTAGCATGGCACGAAAAAGAGTGAAACCGTCGAATCTGAAAAATTATGCAGCTGCTAACAAAATATTTCTCACTGAACAACACAAACTCAGGAGGCTGCAGTTCGCGCGCGATTTTCTGAATCAGGGAGACGAATTCTGGAGTCACGTTATATTTACCGATGAAAAGACTTTTGAATCCGGTAAAAACGGGAAACTTCGTGTATATAGACCACGAAACTGCAGATATGAAAAAAATTACACCAAATTGTCGAACAACAGTGGACGTTGTGCATGTCAACGTTTGGGGATGCATTGACGTGCATGGTCCAGGAGTGTGCTGGAGAATCAGTGAGCATTTTGATGCATAAAATGATATGCATAAAATTATCGTGGAATATTGGAAAACGTTATGTGACCCTCAGTCCTACAAACATACCCAGAAAATAAAACACACGTCCGCGAATGTGTTAATTTTTGCCAGGAAAAATTACATCACGAATGGTATTCGGCATGACTATTTCATGAAAGGAAAGACAACCGAAATAATTTTATTTTATAAAACATTTATTTAACATTATTATGAACATGAAATATACAATTAGAATAATAAACATTTTGCCCATTTACGTTAAGTTGTAGTTCTCGATATGACTACTTGAAAGACAGTCTTTTGCTGCACTAAATCACGTTTGCTCTGTTCTTTCGTCAATTTTGAATTAGAATCTCATGACAGTCACTATCCCGGTGAAAATAAACGAGCTCTTCTTCCTTGCTTAAAACGAACTACAAAAAATACATCGATTCTAATGTGATACTTGTTTCCTGTACCATACGAAAGCTGTTATGTTCCAGCTGGATTTTCCATTGGTTTCATTATAATTTTATCCATTTTTTCGGCATGTTGAACGTTCAGTCTTGTAGCATTTTTGCTGCTTCATCCGGAGTCGTTGTGGGGAATAATTCGTATCTTCGCTGTGTGAAGAATTGAATGCTCCCATAGCGAAGCTTTTTTAACTTTGTTTAATGAAACAGTGTGCGAAATTGATGCATTAATGCTTTCAGCTGTTAAATTACTGAATTTCTGAGAAGGACCAGTTATTTTCGTACATTTTGTAACAGTTTTCAAATCTGTATTTTCAAATGACACAATGGCAGCAGCTTGTTGAATTGATTGAAGTGACTACGAAAAACAAAAGAAAATTTACCGTATCTCATTGGTTGAGTGCGATCGTCAAAATTTTAATTTTGATATTTTGCCAATGGAAAACAAAATTTTGCATTTTGATTGGACGAAAATTGTAAAAAATGAAACAGTGAATTTAAAAATCTTGCTTGTTCCTCACTTGTAAACATCAATTTACCAAGTCACTGTATTCAACATGAAAATGTCGCTTAACTGGCTATAGCCTGTAAAAAATGTTACTGGCTGTCAGTAAAATTTGTACAGCCCTGCTCGTCCTCATACCGCTATGTATTTTAAACATTTTAAACTATTATAAGTTGAAATGACAGCCAAATTGATTCAGGTAAATTTTCACTCACAATTGCTGCTTCCTCAGTAATATAGCTTGCGCCACACTTATTTCAATACATCGAAAACGATAAATCGAAAAATCTAAATGACAGAACTAGACAACACAGTATACAAATTTCATTCGAGATACACCCACATAAAACTTTATGACAGATAATGAGTGAAACCCCTGCACAATGGCAACAGTAATTTATTGCTTTTAACACCCTATGCGACCAGATATCGGCACGTTCCGGCAGAATTTTTCAGGGCCGTACTCTGTTAAAAAAATAAGATAAATAATAGACAAATTGTATTAGTTGAATAATATTTATAAGATTATAAGTCACTTTCAGACTCAGATGAGTCGTTATTTATTGAAATTATAATTTCGTTAGGGCGTGTATTTACAAATGTTGATTCAACTTTTATAACATGCCGAATACAATTCTGCCATTTTTCAGAAGATATGAGTTCTGATTGTTGTCTAATGAGATTTACTACCGCGGGAGAACTTTCTGGACGATTATTATATTTTCTAATATTATATCTAGGGGAAGGAGGCCTAAAGCGGGCATAGAGCCTAAAGCGAACATAGAGCCTAAAGCGGGCACTCTCTTTAGTTTTGGCGTTTCAAAAGTTGGTGCGCCCTAACCGCGCTGACATAGTGCATCCCCCCCCCCCCCCCGCATACTTCACATCCTGCGAGTACCCAATTATGTGCTGTGATAAATAAATAATTTTCACATGATTTTGAAAAATGTGTCACATCTGTTTTTTCTATGTTTGTGATTTTTAAGCTAAAAATGAAATTCGTTAGTGAATTTGTTTTTATCCGGCTGCCATAAGGTAGCAGTTAACTGCCACTTGTCGCATCATTTTGAGTTTAGATGTTTGCAATTTTAAATGTCGAAATGGGCAAAGCGGGCACTTGTCCGGTTTGTCCTTCTAGTGTATTTACTAAATATCTATAGTTGTTTCGAAAAGAAGAACAAAGGCAATGTGGAGTCTGTGAAACAAATCATAAAAGAAGAACTTGCTGAAGATGAAACGAAGTCTACGAAGTGAAAAAACCAAAAAGAAAAATACGAGATATATCGCTTTAAAAAATTATCTTTCGAATTACCAAACTTCAGTCCAGGGGACCTCCATATTTATATTCATATCTAGTCTACAGTTTTTACAAAAAAAAAATTATAAAGTTGAGCAACTTTTACATCACACTTTAATTTGCACATTAATGCATTTTTTGACGAAGTGCTGAAGAGGTTTGCATTTTGAGATAGAAGGTCTTCTGGGGAAAAGTGTCAGCTTTCTTTTGATACCATTGATAATCCTAAAAAATCCATGATAATAATAATAATAATAATACTTTATTATACGCCAATTAAGCAATACAGTAATAACAAACAGCATAAATAATCTAACACTTTAAAATTAAATTTTGACATTCCCTTTTGAATGCGGTAAAGGAAACTCCAAAATAATTCAGGCTGTTATGTTTATTGGCAATTGCCAAAATGCTGTTCAAAGGAGAATGCAGTGCATAATTAAATTTATGAAAGGGTGTATAAAATGAACGTGTACCGCGAACATTACGAATAGGAACATTAATACCAACTTGACACAACAACTCAGGAGCATCAATTATCCCATTTAACAGTTTAAATAAAAAGCACAACTTATGATACGTTCTACGTGTTTCTAGTGATGGAATTGAAAGATAAGATGCTACAAGATCGATATTGTCTAAAATAAGTCCATTAGAATACAATTTAAATTTAACAAATCTTAAAAAGCTACGTTGTACAGCATCAATACGATTTATGTAAGTGATATAAAAAGGCGACCAACTGATACAGTTAAACTCTAAAATAGAGCGTACTAAGGAGTTAAAAAGAATCACAATGGATCTGATGTTTTTAAAATTCGCTGTCCACCTTTTTATACAACCAAGAATTTTACGACTTCTGGCAACTATATAATCATAATGATCAACAAAAAAAAGTTTTTTGTCTAAATAAATGCCTAGATCTTTTACATTGTCAACAACTTTTAGCGGCTCTTTGTTTAGTAAGTACAAAGGGATGGACGGTTGACTTTTGCGACTGAAGCACATTGTTTGACATTTTTTAATATTGAGAAACATTTCATTGCATTTACACCAACTCTCCAGACGCAAGAGATCGTCTCTCAAAACACTCACATCCTGTGCTGTTTCAATTCTCTTATACAACTTCAGATCATCTGCATATAATAGAGATCTAGAGTTAACATTTGAGCAAATATCGTTTATAAAGATATTAAATAATAAAGGTCCAATTATTGACCCCTGCGGAACGCCAGATGTTAATTCGTACGTAAATGACCTAAATTTCATTACTTCAACAAAGTGTAATCGGCCACTAATGTAAGAATTGAACCATGAAAGCAATGGATCTCTTACACCATAAAGATAGAGTTTATACATGAGTAATCTATGATTAACAGTATCAAAAGCCTTGCTGAAATCGGTGTAAATGCAATGAACCTCCCCACCGACTTCAAAAGCATCAAGAATCTCGTCAACAAAAGTCAAAAGATTGGTTAACGTTGACCTGCCTGAACAAAAACCATGCTGATATAAGCTAATTACATTCTTAAACGACTCAAATACAGATTTGTACACAATATTTTCAAAAAGTTTTGATGGAACGGACAATATACTGATAGGGCGATAATTTTCAATATGATGTTTATCTCCAGATTTAAAGACTGGTACAACACGCGCCGACTTCCATAAATCAGGAAATTTACCAGAGCGAACCGAGATCGAAAAAATATTGGCAAGTGGTATCGTCAGAGAATCTCTACAATTATAAAAAAATATAGGCGGAAGTCCATCCGGGCCCGCACCTTTACTAAGATCGAGAGACTTCAATTCATTAAATACAATATCTTCTGTAATATGTACAGTCTTGATATCAACAAGTGATTTAATTTCATAGGGATAATTATGGTAACTACTGACACTACTTTTCGTATAAACAGAAGAAAAGTAATTGGCAAAAGCGTTTGCTATGTTTTCATACCCAAGAATATGACTATCATTATACTTCATGGTGTTCGGAAGTTCACAACTGTTTTTCATATTTTTAACAAAATTCCAAAAGTGTTTGGGATTAGAATTAATCTCGGATTCCGTTTTGTTGATGTACATATTATAACATTCAGAAATAATTCTCTTGCATTCTGCTCTAAAAGAAACAAAGTCAGCATAATCTCTAATATCGCCAGTTATTTTAAATCGACGATGCGCACTGTTTTTCTTTTTTACAAGATTACGAGCCTCACCACTAAACCACACCGGAAACTTTTTGCTCCTTGATTTCCGCATAGGTACAAAATTATCACAGATAAAAGTTAGATAACAATAAAATACACTCACAATGTCACTAATATTATTGTCATCGTTAATAAAATGCCAATCACAGTTATACAGATAATTATTAATTATGTCATAATTGCAGTTTTTAAAATCGTAGTAAATATCACAGAAATTATCACTAGAATTTTCACAGCCCGTTATTACCAGCTTAAATGGAGGATGATATTTATCTATTTTTACAAGTTCTTGAGTACTACTTATAACAATATTATCACAGTTAGAATAACAGAGAACTAAGATATTACCACTGCAATTAGCACCGTCATTGAATTGATGAAGATCATAAGAAGCAAAATTATCACATATAAGAATTTCTTTTTCTGATCTTACATTGATTGGAATAAGACCTATAATTTCGTCGTCACAAATCCATTTTACCCCCGCAAGATTAAAATCACCAAGAATGAAAATTAGACTATATAAATTGTTGTAACAAACCGACTTTACCTTATTGACAAAAGTTTCATACAATTCTGCCGAAATATCAGGCGGTAGGTATACAGCACAGAAAATTAATATTTTATGATTGATTTGCAAGGTTACCCACAAATCTTCTAGCTCAGAAAACAAATTCATTTTACTTGACTGAAAATTCTTCTTTACAGCTATAAATACCCCGCCTCCAATGCTCTTCGTGCTGTTGCTTTCAGAGCGGTCCGTCCTGTACACAATATATCTGTTATCTATAAATTCAATATCTTTGATATCTGGATGCAACCATGTCTCTACAAATATAAGTACATCAAAATTTTCACATAAACAAGATATAAAACACTCAGCCAATTTTGTTCGTAAACCGCGCACATTTTGGTAATATACGGTGATTTCACTTATGTTGTTGTTAACTCTACTCTTGCGTTGCGAAAATTTTGTTCTGTAGAAGATGAATTATGTTTTGCTCCGGATGGAAAAAATCTACGAACTACTATGCCTTCCGGCCACATTTGCGGATTAAGGATATCAGCAGCTTTAGACTGAGGAACACTGAGTTTAAAGGAATTAAAATTCCCACCTTTGGACGGAAGTTTTTCGCAGGCAAAGTTCTGAAGATTCAACTCAGCTTTTAAGCATTCTCCCACCTGATTTTCAGTCATAGCAGGGTCAATGCGTCCGATGTAATAATGATGCATTTTTTCGACAGCCCGGAGAGAAGAAGATTTCGCAGATTTAGTCCCATTAATGATATTCCTATTTTTAGTTTGAAAATTGCGCTTTTGATGATAACGTGGGTATATGAAATCATTATTGTCGTTATCATTAACAATGTCATCAGTCGACAGAGAAAGTGATTTTTCGTTCAATTTTTTATTTAGATCAGCTGGTTTATCATCTTTTTTATTGGTAGCCATACTCTTATTTGGCGGTTTTGTACCAGAATTTGGATCGAAGAGATTTGAAAAATTGTTCGCAAAATTAGCAGAATTTTGTTCTCGTGTAACACGCTCCTTACCGTGAGTGGTATCTGGCACCTTTGTTCCACTAATTTTGGGGTTGGTCAGCAGTTTTATAAGGTCCACATTAGCAGCCTTCACAGCTTCCAATTCTCCTCGGATTCTACCTATTTCGGTTAAGATGGCATTGACTTCATGATGCACGATTTCTTTGATTATTTCTCCAAACTCACTGCTTTTTAAAAAAGTTATAACGGCTTCTTTAGCGATGTTATCTGTACTGTTGCTTGTTCCTGGCATTTTACAACAAATAACTTGATCAGAATTTAAAACTATTAAGTTGAGACGATCTACACACTTAGGATGAAATACCCTTTCACAAACTATACACTTAGGTCCACTAACTGCTTTGTTTTTACAATATAAGCATAATAGAGCGTTTGACGACATGTTCACTCGCTCGCACACCAACACCAGTGCATGATTGAGGTAAATAACTCTCGAAAAGTCAAAATCTATTAAAATGAGCTTACTTAACTTCTGGTTTGGTTGCAGACTTCAGTATTTTTAAAATGCAATTCCGGAAACCCCGGCAATGTTTTCAATGTATTTAGTATAGAGCGAAACCGAACCAGACGCCAGCCTTAACCATTGCCTGGTTTGCCCTAGTGTCCCTGTAGAGAGAGTTCCGCAAACCTCCGCCATTGTAACTCCAACACCACGCGCCAACTTTAAACGGACCAAGTTGATGGGAGGTATGAATAATAATAAATTGTGGTACAATAAATTTTTAGAATAAAAGTAAAACGAAGGGCAATTTTTGAATCGAAACAAAGTTTTATTTCCCAATTTTATTCACATCATCCAGGTTATAATACTGTTTTAATTTGGATCTTAATGACATAACAAGAATTTAGGTATACGAACGAAAGGTCAATGAAACGCAGAAATACTGAAATGTCTTATTGCATTTTGTTTGCCAAAATACGCATCGCAATACTCTTACTACTTGTAATACTGGCACTATTGGTAAGAATTTTTTTATCTATAAACTTATTCCCATGTTTTCCAAGTAAATAATATTATATACATATTATATATACACGCACTATACACACATTCGCGCCCTGTTTTTGCCCAAAAAACAACAATCAAAACAACAAGCAAAACTAGCTTTCTTCCAGCTGATGCCGAGCCGCCATTTTAAGTCCAAGGTAGTGAGTAAAGCAATTGCGGAACTCTCTCTACAGGAACACTAGTTTGCCATAGCTGAATGCACGCTTTAGGCCTCCCCGTAGGGCAAAGCGGGCAGTTGTAAAGATTTAGTTATCTGCTTCTAACTTTTTTTTAATAAACTTTCCTCAATTTTAGTTATGCATCATTGAAAAGTGTTAAACCAAGCATTATAATATAAAAATTTAAAGGATCTAGATTATCCATAAACAATTTTTTTTATATTTTTCCTTATGGTGCCCGCTTTGGGCTCTCTTCCCCTATAACATTACCAAAAGCAGGTGAAACTTTCAACTCAACCCGATAACGGCTCTGTATAAAATGAGCTGTCAAGCCCTTTTCATAATTTATGGTTGCGGTTTTAGGAGCACCGATTTTTGAGTGATTGGTCCCATAAAAATTTATGTGGGTGTATCTCGAATACGGTCACAGTAAATGCTATGACAAGTGCCATGCTGACGTGCGTTTCCAAGCCAATACGTCTAAAGCTCATACGATGTTTCTTCAAATATTGGACCTTCTAGAGTTTTTAATAATTTATAATAGTTATTTACAAGTGAGAAACAAATAAAATATTGAACAATACACGCAAGGTAACGCGTTTTTACTGGCTCCAGAAGGTGACTGGCTCGCCTGCGGCTCGCCAGTCATATCCTTCTGTCCGCCAATAAAAACCCTTTTACCATGCTAGTAATGTTACGTAAATACTATAACGCCATGGCATTAGTGACATAAGAACATGGACAGCAACGTTAGACAGGATGAAATGTTAAATTACGCATATAAAAACTTAATTTTTTATTTCTTTATTGGCTAAATCATGAATTTCTTATTGTTCAGTAAATCTATTAAGGTTATAATGTTAAGGATAAATTATCACTTACAATTTTCACTAAAATGTGAAATTAAAAGCTAATTGACTTAAAAAAAAAACGATTTCCCATGTTTTATTCATCAGAAAGCAACTAAAGTTTTAGCTGTTCCTAAATGACTCTCTGATACTGATGAGTTTTACGCAATTTATTTAATTATATTAAAAGTCTCTACCTTACTAGGTAACGCTGAAGCATCTGGAGTAAAATTGAATATTGATGAGCCTCTTCTAGTTTATTTGTTATCATTACAGATGAACCCTGTCAGTTATACTGTAGCGATGCTAATGAAACAGTAATCGTGCCTTGGGGCGAGTATGCAGTTGATGGTACCCCTTGCAACGTCGGATCCAGAGACGTGTGCATTTCCGGGATTTGCAGGGTAGGACTTTACACAGTAAACATTCCCTTAATTGGATTACATTGAAATATTGTTGAATACGTAGAAAGTTGGTTGTGATTGGGTAGTAGACTCGACAGCACACGAGGATGATTGCGGCATTTGTCAAGGTGACGGTACGAAATGCGACAAAATCGAGGGCTTGTACAATAAACAAAGCTACTCTCCGGGGTATCGAGAAGTCGTGGTAATACCAGCCGGTGCACGCAATATCCGTATTGAGGAAAAGGATCACTCTGAAAACTACATCAGCATCGGGAGCGCTCTCGCCAAGAAATTCTATCTCAATGGAAAACGGTACGTTACTCTAAAATTGTTTCGCTAATTATACCAGCCTGAAATACATCAAGATCCCAACCAATTATCTCCCTCCGAATTTATTTCTACAAGGTTTAAATTACTCGGGAGTTCCTAGTTGAGGATCGCGTCTTTGTTTCTTTGACGTGGCGCATCCGCCAAATTCCAGACAGGCAAACACTCTGAATGGGCTGCTTTTTATTGTGTACCTACACTTTTTTATATGTTTTTACAGTGTAGTGTTACATACTTTTTCTAATACCTGATATAAACAACAAAATTAACAAATCAAATGCAGCAATAATTACATTATAATAAATAGAATATAAAACAAATGACATCTAATTTTAAGTAAAAGTTTAAAAAAACAGAAAATTTATGGCAAATTTGTGAAATGTTTTTACCTTACCAAAATTACATTTCTTATACCTTATGAAATTTTAAAGACAATACTAAAAACTTTAAGATGGCAGTAAAGGGTAACAACTAACTAGGTGATTGATGGCATGTGTAGGTAAGCACTAAATTTTTGTAATGCTTTGTTTCTCCACAGAAAATAATCGAATTAATTGTGGTTGTTTAGTATTTTGGTTGTTGGTAGCCACCTTCGGAGCTTTACTATTTTTCTTCTCCTCAACCGATAATAAAATTTAGTGTAAAATTATTTAGACAAAACTGCCCTCGTTCTTGAAATACGAGCGCATCTAACATGTATTTCAACTGCACATGTTGGGTGCAATCAAGCTTGTTTATGGCATGCTTATAGTTTTGTTCATAGCTTCTTTATACTAGCTTTAACGGTATGTATATCACGCAAGTCCTCTAATGACCCAGTAATCGATGCCGCTTAACGGAACCCTTCATAATAATAAATAATTCCAGTTTCTTAGAATTTTCCGATTTTTTTATTTTTTGATAACCACTATAAATAAAAAAAGATGTGGACGGTTGCAGTACAGGTAAAAAAGCATGTTATACGTATGTTTCAAGTAAGTTTTTCGTAATAAAATTTTAATAATAATAAATGTAAATACTTAAGCAACAAATAGGCCGAAATATTTTGCACAATTTAGACAAAATTTATCAAGCAAAATTTTGAGATGACGTCAACAAGTTTTTAGGAAGGATGAACAGCTAAAATATTAATTAACGATTTACCATGCTATGATAACCTTAAAGTATTTACAAAATTTCAGAACACTCGCTTTTGCAGGTTCTAAGTTAAATTGTATTACATTTTACAAACAAAGAAAACCGGGAGTTGTCTCTGTTGACCTTATCGGACCATCTATGTTTTTCAATTGGCTCTTGTGTTTGCCAGATGAATTAATGTAAAAATTTCGCAAGGATTTTATAGTTGTTGAATAGAATTTGATGACCTGTCTCTTGTTCTACTAGAGCTTATGACAAGAAGGAACTGAATTGAGTGCGCTGTTGGTGTTCGGATATTTCAGTTTTGATGGAACGACTAATTTCACCTATGTTAACTGGACCACATGACCAGGCATTACGATAAATACCTACATAGACGATGACTTCGAAAGTTGTGCTACTTTACGGAGTGGTTTGAAAATGCTTCTGATTATCTGTTTTTGAGAATTTGCGTCATATTTTTTGTGACTGTAGATATATGACAGAAAACCCATCGAAGTTAGGGGACTAGAAGTTTTATCATTGGTTTATCGGGAATGGAGGTTTGTGTGACCTTGAATAGTGGACTCAATGTCATCCGATTGATAACCATTATTGGCCAAATTTTGCTGAACGTGAACTTTATATAAACTAAACATACAACTACACCAAAAATACATGTATTTGTCTTAACTCAACAGTAATGCTAGTCTAGTAATAGTAGTAATATTTATACGTATTACAAAATTTGACGACCAGAAGATTTTCCTGATACTGACAATATGTTGTCTCTTTGCGTGTGGAATTTCCAAACAATCCTAAAAAACGCGCAAATTCGTCAAATGAGCACTAGCGGTGGCACAGAATGTATAGAATTTTTATATATGTTAAAACCGAAATTTTAAAATGATCGTTTCATTCAAAAATCATGATAAAATTAATTCTGCAATAAATGCAACACTGTGAACTATGTTTTAAGTATTTAAGTGCCAAGTGTAACAGTGCCATTTCTTGTTTTCGTGCAGTAGGAAATACGTGTAGGTACTCAAAAACTACAATTTTACAATTGGTCATTGATATTTCTATTATTTATTATATACAGCGTGTTGTTGAAAGGTACGTACAAAATAAAATCGGCAATTGATCTCAAAGTATGGGTGCTAAAAGTAAAAAAAAAGTTTAGGTCAAAGTGTTCTTCTTTTATAGATAAAAATTATTACAATTTATGTCCAAATTTGTTGGACGCCTCTGATAAAAAGATCATCTCTCGTTTCTATGGCAACACTTAGTCTTGACAAAAGTTTTATTGTTACAGTTGCTAGGATTTACTAAAATAAATTAATTTTACCTATTTATCCTTCAGTAGCGTCTAAAAAGGTTGGATAAGGGTTAATTTTCCCCTCATAATTTTGATAACACAAAATAAGTTTTTCAGACTTCTTAAACTTAGCGAATAACTGTCAGTTTTGTTGTACGTACCTTTCAATAACAGCCTGTATATACTTATTATAAAGAGCTATTAAATTATAAGTTATATGTTAACTATTCGCCCAATGAAAACTGTTCACATTTTGCATTAGTATCAGAATCCTACACGAAAATTGCAATTACTAAATTGAAACATGTTTAACATTTTAATTTAAATATGCATATAATCGCGCCAAGAATGTATTTCAACTGCATTAAAACCAAAATATTTGTTCGTAAGTATAACACGAGAGAACTATTATTATTAAAATATGATATAATAATATAGAAATATTTACACTTAAATGATTCAATAATTGTCAAATGCAAAAAGCTGTCACATTGTTCGTAAGTTTCTCTAACAATCTGATCATGTCAGTCAGAATAGATTAGCATCAGTTGGTCAGAGTAGTGTAGGTGACTTTTCAAGTGATGGTTCCGCTAGACTCTTGGAGAGGGGGTAAGATTAGAAAATAATAGCAGACGAATTTGTATCAGCCCCGTAGCTACGGGGGGGGGCAGATGGGGCTGAGCCCCCCCTAGCAGTTGTGGTTGCCCCCCCTGGAAGACTTACACATTATAAATTGCAAATTAGTAATAAAATTTCAATATAAAGCCGATTGCGAAGCATATTTACTAGCCCCACCCGCACACCCTTTATTTTCTTACAGGGTATGTTATTTGGCAATATCATCCTAACGTTGATGTTGACCGTATAAAAAAATGAACTGTCATGTCACATTTTATTCCATAGCCTACTACTAAACATGCAAAAAAATTAACTCAAACAAATTGGTTGTTATCTAGTGATTGGCCACTGTACCAATTTTTGGATGCAGTATAGCTGTTTGTGAATTTACATTCTCTGTTTTAACGCCTTCAATGATGCATCAAGAATTGGCAAACTTGGTTTTTCTGGCTTTTTAAAAGTACCGTATCAAATCTTTGGACTTCGACAGGTTTTTACGAAAATTTAATAGCGTGAAAGATCGATGTTTACAATTATTTTAATGCTCTTTCAAATGTAAAAACTGAGAAAAAATAAGGTGGTTATCTGAGTGTATTATTTAAATATATATTCATATTTACATGAAGCCCCCTCTGTCGACAAACTTGCCCCCCCCTGAATAAGTTTTCTAGCTACGGGGCTGATTTGTATGCTGTAATTCTAGGATCTCAAAAGTTTTTTATTATTCTAATCAATGCGTATCATTACTTATAAGTCTTAGTACCCTTAATGATAAAGTCTTACCTGAATGTCGGTCATTTTCGGGTCAGTGGTGGGTCCTTATAATAATAACGAAAACAAATGACACTTTTCAAGAAGTTTAGTTATCTTCGTTATTTGAAAAGTTTTTTTTTTATTTTTCGTATACCTTTATGTCTTTAGAATAAAACAATTTTATCCAATTTCGTTATGAAAGTTAGGTTATTTCAAAATTGTTGACAGTTGTCAAAAGTCAATTTTTTCATGACTGTTACTTCATTTCATAACTCGTTTAATTGATATGAAATAACTTCCCGGAGGTTCTTTGGTTTGACTCTTTTGATACTTTCGAAAAAGGCTAACATTACCTTTTCATTAATTGTGGTTATCTTCTTTTATTGACTATTTTAAGGTTACTATGGCAACGTAAAGTTAAAATGCACGTGTGCGGGAAGCTCGAACTCCCGCACCCTGGTGAATGCCCGAAAGCCATCAAAAAAGGTCATGAGTGCAAAAATATCTTTGCCGCATTTAGCGTTAGATGTCTACAATTATTTAGATAAAGTATTTCTAGCAAGATGGGTTGGCCTAAGAGGCATTATTGAATGGCTCGCTCGTTCCCTAAAGTTATTGTCCCTCGATTTTTTTGTGGGGTCATTTGAAATGTAAAATTAGTAAAAAGTAAACCAGACAATCTGAAAAAATCACATTACAGAGGTGCGCCAAATTCCTCTACAAGTTTAAAAAAAAAGTGTGCGAAATCATCCAACATGCAGTGCTGAGTTGGCACTCAGTGATTTTCGCTTGTTTAAAGATCACAAAAATGACTTACGTAATGGGGTAATATTGACTATGAATAAATCACTACGTTAACAGGTGGTAGAGTTTTATATAGGACGTATACGAAAACTTACGTTATGAAAAATGTTTAGCTGTGAAGACTAAACAGCGTGTTAAAAAAATGGCAGACCATCAATATGCCAAACTTTCTAGTAATTGCATACAATCCAAAAAAGAAGCTAAAACAAATCTAGCAGTTTAATTTTGTAAGATATAAATACTTTTTATCACAGCTAAATTGGTAACATTCTAACATTGTAATCTCTAGAACATGATCATTTTTCATCTTAAATGGTCATGAAAATAAAAAATATGGAACCATGCAAACTGACAAAACAAAAAACGAGGTTAACTATAACAAATAAAATCAAAGAAACTGCTCAAAATTACGTCCCCTTGCGTCTAAGCAAAAAATCTTGATAATTATTAAGTGAAAATTCATTCATTGTCCATTTAATTTATCAGGGATGATAATAGGACCTAGAACAAATGATTTCCAAGAATTCCTGCACACAAATTTAGACTAAACAAATGTTGGTGATTTCTTTCTCGTATCACATAAGGATTGTAATAGTCTTGATTATCTCGCTTGATTCACTTCGCCCGTCCAAAGCACACGAAACGTAAAATTTTGATCAGCGTCCTCCTACGCAAGTTACAGTAGTTTGCGCGTCTTACGTAGTCTTTGGGAAGCAGCGATTCCACTCTTATGTAATGGAAGGGATGATACCTTTCCCGATGGATAACACGCCACACTAGAGTCTTCTATCCAGGTGTAACTGCTGTGCAATGTTTCTTGTACTCCGTCTTGGATTTTCTTCCACCAGATTTAGAATTGCCTCTTCTACTTCTGGTGTTCGTATTGATCTTGGACGCCACGGTGAATTCCAAGAGACAAAATGCGTCCTGTTGCTCTTGCTCGTTGTTCTAAATGTCTGAGCACATTTTTGCTAGGAGGCTGTCTTCCAGGGTACCGATCAGCGTAGGTTCTAGCTGCAGCAGCAACACTATTTCTGTATTCTCTAAGTATGAAGAGCATATCTACGTATTCGTTGTTTAAAAACATCTTGATTTATTTTGGCAAAGACGTTAAATATTAGATTTTGACGGTTGCAACAAAGCTTAAAAAGGCGACTATTTTGTTGTGCCGTACCAACCATAATGGGAATATTACGATGTTGTCAGTTGTATTTTCACATATTTTTTAAACATTTCGAAAATTCTTTACATTATAATAGTGTTTCTTATGAAAATGTTTACATGGAACTGCTACAGAATTTTAATATTTTAAGAGAAATAATAAATGCAACTGTTTAATTACTAATTAAGAAAATAAAATTTTGAACTTCGGGGTCCCCTTCCTAGAGAATGTGGATTCTAGGGATTTTTTTTAATATTTTTTTTCTTTGCTTATAAATTATTTCAAACAAACCTCTAGTGATTTGCTACGCGATTTTGTCAGCACCCTGTATATATGGAAAAATGATTTTGTAGTGTATAAAAATAAATAGTTTGTTGTTGTTAATGGGATAATTTATTTTCGTATTAAAGCAGAACGGGTACTATTATCTGGATGCACCCCATATATGCAACTAAAACATCAAAATCATCGTTTTTCAAATAACGAAGATAATTTATCGTTCAGAACTTTTGTGCATCCTATATATACACTGTTGTAGTTTATGCACAACACAACACAGGGTTGCTAAAAAGAATGGATACTAAGCTAAATATTTCCAGAGCGGTTTATAAGAACTCATTGAAAATTTTGTACAATTGAAATTTCCATCAACATTTATTTTGGAGATACCAGGCCAAATTGATCTTTTTTTGTGCCACAAATCAAATTTAATATTTCTGAAAAAAACATTTCGTCTATCATTATTTCGTTACCACTTGTGAGTTGATAAATTAAATAAAAGTTAATAATAAATGTAAAAATAAGACATTTAACTGAAATAAAACAAAGAAATATATATTTTTCAAAATTGTATTATTTTAATATTTTTTTTTACCTTTAGATACAATTAATGTGTTACATTACCGAACGCAAAAAATGCTTTTTTAAAAAATATATTAAATTTGATCCCTCCTGTTTTTTAAAAAAATCAAGTTGACCTTGTATCTCCAAAACAGATGTTGATAGAAATTTGAACAATATTTTAGAAGATAAAGTTCAAATACTTTTACTTGTGTAGCAAATTTCAATGACTTCTGGTAAAGCGTTCGGAAATTATTTAGCTGTATCCATACTTTTTAGCAACCCTGTATATCGTTTTCCCGAAAATCTCTGTATTAGAAAATTCACACTATTTGTAACGAAATCTTTGACGATAATCTTCAGATTTTGCAATCATAATAAACAAAAAAAAATGGTTAACTGTAAGTGATGAAGTATTCTGTAATACAGTTATGAACAAAGACTATCCATTGAGCTCCTGATCCTTCTCTCTAAAAACACAGATATTTAAAATCAAAAACCCGCAGGTGACATTTCACGCATTCACTCTAACGATATTGTCATTTAATTCACGGTATTGTTTGTTTTGCAGGCACATCACGTTACCGGGAGAATATACTGTGGCAGGGGCTCAAGCCCTCTACGAAAGGGACAACCAGTTGGAGAAGATTCGAATACCAGGTCCGATACGCGAGCCTATAGTCGTTTACGTAAGTCACTTTGAAAATCTACCTCTCTCTCCTCTTGATTTATACTGTCGTTTCTCATCGACCTTACCTAAAGGTACATTGCGTGTTCATTCATTATATACAAGGAATTTACTTAATTGAATTCGGTCGTCTTCGCTCCTTCCGAATCACGTACTCTTTATATTTCTACTTTACTTCTTACACACAAAAAAAAGAAAATTTTAGCTCGAACGGACGCCGCTCCTTGTATTTTGCTTTTCCGTCAAATCAGCCGTCCGTATGATTGCTGCTAATGAATGAAATCTTTTAGTGAAATATGGAAACTTGCGAAGGACGTTATGCAGAATATTCAAATTTTACATTCTTTTGATGGTAATGAGCATCATTCGCAACCTTACGGTTAGATAATGCATTTGGAGAACAGTTAAGCTTGATTTTAGAGACTTATTCTGAAAGTAAACAGCTGTCTGAAAATGTTACACATTACGCAGTTTTACGACTACTGACGAAGGTCTATTAACAATTATTCCGGCATAGCGGCTGGTTTATGTATGGATGTAATTTAAAGCTTAATTTAACTAATTTTACATTAACATAATTCCCTGGAGAAAATAAATGTTTTACTAGACTCGAATTGTCAGATACTCAATTTTACCTCGGAACGCTTATTATATTTGAGATAGTTTTTTACAGTTTGTTGTTTTATTTTTACTTCTCGAGCATAAGCTAAGGAAATATAGTAATTGACTTGCGACTTGCCAGTTTCATAGAGTACGAAAAAAATAGTCTCCCGTTTCCGTTTTATTAGGCAGATAATCCGAAAATACCTGACCGATTTATTTTGTTGTCATATTTTGTATGTATAGTATTACTAATGTTATATAAATAGTAAAACGCTAACCAAAATTTGGCTAATCATCTCCACCAACATTTTGATGACGCCATCTCAAGGGATTCTAAATTAAAATGATTTCGAGGTTATACAGTAATATACTCCTGTATTTAAATGCAGCAGAAAGGCTCCTCTAATGTATTTACGGTACACAAATCCGCATGTGTTTTTTCTCTGAACAGCCAGATGTTCGCAAAAAAAATATATTTGATGAGAATATTTTAAAATTTTACCACTAACATTGGATGTAAATGTTAGTGGTAAAATGTAGAATAGTTTTGCGGGTCGTCCGTTTGATGCTAAACTTGGCCGTTTCTTTTTTTTTCTCTCTTGCATTATGTTAAGTATTATTATCTTTGGCGATGACGTTATCAAAATTTTTTTATGGAAAAACTCACTTAAAACAGACGACGCTTAACATGCCCCTTTTTCGAGCCGTTTTACTCCATTGTAGCTTAATTAATTAAATTTGTTGTTCCTTCTCTTTTGAGGAAACAAAAACAATCAAATTTCATTTTCTTTTAACGCAGATGCTTATCATCGAAACGCACTAATAGTGAATTCTTTCGAAATACAAACATAAACAAATGAAATTATACATGTAATGAGACACTGAGAAAACATTTGTTCTCGTTGTTTGTTTGAAATATATTACATTTTGTCCCCACTGTGCGGACTACGCCTCGTTGCAGTTTATTTACAATTGTCTATACAAGACATTGTTTTCAAAGTGACTCAGAAAAATAATAAATGAGTTAGTTTATTTCACTGATTAAATCAAAAACGGTTCACTCCATTTTCTCAAAGATTTGGAAATATTATACTGTTATTATTACTGTTACACTGCACCTATACAAAGTGAAGTTCAATGTTGATGGCTTTATCACAAAATTTTATAAACGAAAAACTCATTTAAACATACGCGTAGCACCCATCTTCACAATTATTTACTTTAACATTGCATACGTATCTTTATTTGCACTTACAGGGGTTCTCATAAAAAATAATTGTTGTACTTTTTCGATAAAGCTGGATATTATTTTGAATTTGAATATGATATTGTACTTCAGGGGCAAGGGGAGTTCTGTCTAAATAACCTTCGATAGTTATTTGCTTCTCTGTCCGTCTGTTGTAATTCTCTCCTATACACTTAATTTTTCATGTTTGCATTTTTTAATTGGGTCGTAATTAAGTGTGCATTATTTTTAATACTTTGTGCATTAAATTTTATACTATGTGCAATAACATTTGTGCATTAAATTTACTATGTTGCGCCATAAATTTTTGCATTTTGTGCAAATTGGAATAATAAAATTATTGTTTTGGGCAATGGTTTTCTGTACTGCGTGCATTATTGAAACTATATAGAAAATAACAAACAAAAATAGACCTGCTGTATTAAAATGTATTTTTACTTCCCGAGCGTAAGCAAAGGAAGTATTGTAATCGAGTCCGTCGGCCGACTCTCTACTTTTACGTTTTCTCGATCTTTCATGACCCCTAGAAGACGAAGAAATAGGTCTCCCATTTCCGTCTGTCTGTCCGTCTGTCCGTCTGTCCGTCCGTCTGTCCGTCTGTCCGTCTGTCCGTCTGTCCGTCCGTCTGTCCGTCTGTCCGTCTGTCCGTCCGTCTGTCCGTCTGTCCGTCTGTTGTCCCGGATTTTTATTAGACAGATAATCTCCGAAAGTACTCGACCGATTGTTGTGAAATTTTGTACTTATATTAAGAATATCATGTAGATGGTAAAACGCTAACCAAAATTTGTCTAATCATCCCCACCACTAAAGCGATGACGTCACTTCAAAATTGTACATAGTAAATGGGTTTTCAATTGTATAAAATAACATAGTCCTACACATGTAGTTTACAACTCTGAATCGACTTTTCACCCGAAACGTCCAGATTTTTGGAAAAAAAATCAAAATTATAAAACAACATTTTGAAATTTAATTTTTAATCTGCTAACCAGAATGCTTTGAAATGTTGCAGATGTTTTAAGGCTATAAAGAGCATCATAAATCTTTAGTCAAAAAATATTTGCTTATCCCCTCCAAAAACTTGATGACGTCAGCTCAAAAGCTTGTGGAATAAATCATATCTAAAATGTACAAAATATGATGAGTCTGTACTTGTGATCTATCACTCCATTCATATTTTTTGGATTTGGATATACAGGGTGACTCAAAAAAATTAATGAATGCGTAAATATATTTTATTGATTTAATCAGGAACTACAAAACCGAATGCTCTGAAATCTTGGAGATGTTTTAAGGTCATAAAGAGCATAATAAATGTTTAGTCAAAATATATTTGCTTATCCCCTCCAAAAACTTGATGACGTCAGCTCGAAAGTTTGCCGAATAAATCATATCTAAAATGTACAAAATATGATGAGCCTGTACTTGTCATTTATCACTCCATTCATATTTTTTGGATTTGCATATACAGAGTGACTCAAAAAAATTAATGAATGCGCAAATATATTTTATTGATTTAATCAGGAACTACAAAACGGAATGCTCTGACATCTTGCAGATGTTTTAAGGTTATAAAGAGCATAATAAATGTTTAGTCAAAATATATTTGCTTATCCCCTCCAAAAACTTGATGACGTCAGCTCGAAAATTTGCCGAATAAATCGTATCTAAAATGTACAAAATATGATGAGTCTGTACTTGTGATTTATCATTCCATTCATATTTTTGGATTTGCATATGCAGGGTGACTCAAAAAAATTAATGAAGGCGTGAATTTATTTTATCGATTTAATCAGGAATTACAAAACCGAATGCTTTGAAATCTTGTGAATATTCTAAAGTTATTATAAGCATGGTAAACTTTTGTTCAAAATGTATTTGTTCATCCCTCCTAAAAAAATTGATGACGTCACCCTTAAATTTTGCTGAATAAATCCTATCTAAAATGCAAAAAATATGATGAGTTTGTACTTGTGATTTATCATTCCATTCATATTTTTTAGATTTTCTTAAGAGGTGGTTCAAAAAAATTAATGAAGTCAATTTATTTTATTGATTAAATTAAAGGCAACACTTATTATTAGTATTACACCCCAACCAACCCAATTTGGTAGACAAAAAATTTGTTAAAGGAAAAACTCGGTTGAAACATAAGGGTAGCATGCTTATTTACATCGACTTTAACATTACAGACCTGCATTTGTTTTATGCGTTCACTTGGTTCCGCGAATGTGAAATAGACATGTTTATAATCAACCAATTGTGAATTTCACCGTCAAGAATTAAAATAAAACCCAATGTTTTATATAATAAGCGGAAGTCGAAGCAATAAAACCGATGGTCGTTTTGTTTACAGTTTCTCTGTTTGACTCTCAAGTATGCTGTTACGCCTGTCATCTTAAATTAAGAATGTTTATACATACACGATTTTCAGCTGCCTGGGATACGTATACGTGAGTAAATTGTTTCGTTATTTTATTGATTATTACAAATCAATATTCAAAACGACCCAATTCATTTTCCCGAAAATTTGAGAATATAATAATTTTATTCTTAGTATTACACTACATCTATCCCAAACTGATATACGTGTCCTTGCAAAAATGTTGATGACGTCATCGCAATTTTTTTTTAAATTCCCACTACAAAAATGTAATGAGAAAAAACACAATAGGCATGCAGTCGTCAAGTTTCCGACAGCGAGGGAAGTACTGTCTAAACTCTTTAGACCGATTTTTTTCACTAGCAGCCTGGACGCATGCAAATGTCGACTCATTTAGTGGTAGCAAATTCAACTTTTGCTACCACCGGTTCAAAAAGAAAAATTGAGGTTATGTACGCAATGTTTGATGTGATTATTTCTTAAAAAATGAACAAATGTGTGCTACAAACATTACTTGAGTATACGCATGGTAGTTGGTAGATGGTACAAGATAAAATGATTAACTCAGCGACAAATATAAACGGTTTTCTTTGTGTTGAAGATTTAGATTAAGTTTGATTAGAAATCAAAACAAAATCATGTTGTGTCAAAAAATTGAACGTTTATTTTTCAGTTTATTGTCTTATGGTTTCTACTAGTGAAAAAAATAGTATATTAACCACGGTTGCAAAGCCACTTCTAGACCTCGCCCTTAGAGCCCTCGACGCTGCGCGTCTCGGGTTCTAATTTGCGCTCGGTCTAGAATGCTTGGCTCTGCAACCTTGGCTAATAATATACTATTTTCTAACACTGACATTTTAAATCGCTTCTAAGATTCATTCAAGCTCGACCAAAAAGGTATCTATAAACCCACTGTTCTTTATAAAGTACGTCGTCAATGGTAACGTCCTTTATACTATTTAAAGTACGCTGCTTCATTTTTCGTAACATTTATTTATTGAATACAAAACTACAATTATTAAAATATAAATTTCCATTACTCTTGAAGGGTGAATTCTTGTTGTTGATGTTGGTTGTCTCTGCTACTTTCGAAGGCGGAATCCAGCTTTGTACATCTAATCTGGTTGCTGACCTCTACATTGGGATCGTCGCTACTACAGTTTAAAAAATTTAAAAATGCTAAATGTATAGGTGATATATGATAGATGAGCATAAACCCAGCCTAAAACTGGTACTTACGCTTGCATCAAGGAAAGTCCGAATAACGTCTTCCGTCACTTCTTTTACACCTTTTTCTGACGTCCACTGATTAAAAGCCACGTACACCTTCTCATAAGCGTTTTTTGATTTTGCGGGTAATAATTTGGTGCGTAATTCATTGGCTTTTTCTAATATTCCGATTGAAAGGCGTTCACACATTTTAACGAACAAATTTTTTTTTCAAAATTTGTTGATACTATTACCATGACTACTACCCACGGCAGCCTCAAGAAACATTTTGCCTCACTAAAAATCTCCCGATAAAATATTAATAACAGACGATTTCGGATCAAATAAGCTTCAGTGTTAGAAAAAATATTGAAGATAACACGGTGTTTTATAGTTGAAAGGACTCGGTCCCATTAAAACCTCGCTCCCTTCGGTCGCTCGGATTTAAACTGGGACCGCGTCCTTTAAAGCACCTATAAAACACCTAGTTATCTTAATAGCTATTTTCAAACACTAACATCTTATACTGTTTCTATGGTTCATAAGAACTCGTATGTTAACTTTGATTTAAAATAACGTTGTTCTCTTAAAGTACGCTGTCAATGGCAACGTATCTTATAGCTTCTTAAAATACGATTTCGCATATTTCAAGTTTTTTATTTCGAATCTTTACAATAATTATCACCAAAGTTAAAAGTACAATTATTAAAATAAATATTTTGAGCGGTGTTCTTGCTAGTACTAGAGCTAGAACTGGAACTGCCACACGCTTCACTGTAACTTAGGTTCGTGGGCTTGTCCATAACGATTTCATTGTCAACTAATTCATTCGGTGCCAGCTTTTCATCTCCAAAAACTTTTTGAGCAATTTTCACTCTTTCTCCAAAAGATTCTTGTATGTAAGATTCTGCCACCTTGGTCGATTCCCACCCGCCATGCCTCTTCAACGAAGTAATGTCTCCGCCTGCATTGAATATAAAGTTACTTTGAAGAATAAAGGTAATCATTACAATACCTGCGTTAACCAGGAGAGTTGCCGAACTGCGGCGAAAAGAATGACCTGTGTATTTAGCTAGATTTTCCAGTTTGAGGAAAGTTGCAATTTTTCTGGGATTTTTCCAAAGGTGTTAATTCCTACATTTTGGCGAGTACATTTACCTTTATAATAGTTTAAAAAAAACCTCAATGGTGAATTTGTGGGTCGTAAAGCAACATAACGTCGATACAAATCAATGGTATTAACACCAAAGCCTTCATTAACTACACTGAATCTTCTTTCTTTGTGGGTTTTACTGTCAGGTATAACAATATTCAGAACATTATCACAATCTTGTATATCGTCAAATCTCATAGCACACAATTCGGCCTTTCTGCAAGCTCCGGCAATTCCAAAGATTAAAGCAACCTACACGATTTCATATGTATAAAAAATACTTCTTATTAAGTAATTCTTACCTTCTCGAATAAATATTCTCCGTCATCAGCTTTTTGCAAGAAAGTTTTGATTTCTTCTCGTGTCAGAACGTTGGATTTTTTGCCACGATCACCAACATTTAATTTTTTTATATACGAAATAACAGCACCAAATTTTTCAATATATATTCTGGCCATAAAGAACAAGGTGACAACTTTTGCGACTGTAATTGTTAAATAATTTAGTTTTATGAATTTTACTAAATATGTACTCACTCTCATGTCCAAAAAAGCCAAGATAACATCTTCGGTTACTTCCTTGATGCGGTTTTTATTTTTCCAGTCTTGGAACGAAACATATACTTTCTCGTATGCATTTTTTGACTTTAAGGGTAACAAATTGCTTCGCAATTCTTTTCCCTTTTTCGCAATTTCTTCCGGAACGTTTTCGCACATTTTGACGATGAAAATGGTTTTTTTCAAAATTTGTTTACTTGTCATAGTTACAATACACAGCAATCTTACTATAGTACTATGAAGCTTCACAAATGATTTGTCAAAATTTGTAGTAATGAATTGATCAAAAAGGAGTTGATGAATTACTGTTAGTGTTTGAAAAAATCTTGAAGTCAACACGTGTTTTATAGTTTAAAAATCTCGCTCTATAAAATCCTCGCTCCCTTCGGTCGCTCGGATTTTAACTACGATCTTGATTTTTAAACTGTCTATAAAACACTAGTTGTCTTAATAGCTATTATGAATACATAGAAAATTAACAAAAACATAAGATATTCATAGCAAAAAAGTAGCTAAACAAATTAAAAGTTTTGAAAAAATTAACAAAGAAACTTAAAATAAACATTCTATAAGAAATAGATAAGTGAGTCATTTAAGCTGAATCACCCTGTATATTTATTTAATATTTATTAAGTATTATGTATCTACCTATATTCACATATTTAATCATTTGTAGAAACAAACTAACGCTAAAATCAAGGGTTGTATTTCTGATTTCTTTACTAAACAAATCTATCGGTGTTTGTTTTTAACATTTAATTTTATGTAGGCAACGGTATATTATTTTATTAGGAGCAAAAGTGTTACTTTTCGTGTCGAGTCCTATAAGTTTGACGGTAATACAGACGAGGCACGAGGAGCTACTTTTACTCTGGATAAAACATACTCTTTTTTCTTCAAACGTCTCAATCAAGTTAAAATGTAACACATTTCTTTTTACATAACCTCACTATCTCTGGTACCACTACATCATACCACCACAACCCGACAATCCGGAACTACACTTCATGAACACTGTTTGCAATCAGTTCTACCATACGGCCTACTTGCTTTTAACATAACTGTCAGCATTTACCAGGTACAATTTACTGATAACAGAAACAAAGGCGTCAGAAAAAGTATTTTTATAGACCTGGTATTGAAATACGTCTTTTATTATGTGTATGGTGATATACAAAGGTCCGTTTTTCTGGCGTTTGAAGAAAAATAATTTTTTCGACTTTCATGCCAAATACTCCTTCTGTTCCAAAATAAGCATTTGATTTCTATATGGTGTTAGTGTTGCCTTCATTAAACTTTAGTTAAAATAACACAGGAAACATATCAGGTCATGTACCAGTTTCTTCTTGAAGTAAATGTAGGTAAATTGGAATATTAAACGCGGAATCGTGCAATCCGCGACTATAGGTTTCAACGAAAATCAAGTCTAATTTTAGATCGAGGCGGCAGTTTTTCTTGCAATATTTACAACTAAAAAAGTCAATGTAGATGTGAGGTCAATAAAAATTGGACAAGTCGATTCTGAACAGTCTTTTTTGATGTTGCCTTCATGTGATTCAGAACATCGCAATAATTATAAACAAACTGAAAATACATTTCAAAATTTTTACCAAACATTTTGAATTACTTAGAACAGTTCAATCAAAAACCCAAAATTCCACAAAATTGGGCATTTTGGGTTTTCAATCATTATAAACGTATGTTCTTGTAATTTTTTTAACATTACCACAAACCATGTTACATTTTACATCCTCGTTTGTCACACCTGAAGATGACTTTTTTTAAATCGAAACATGTAATTAAACTGCCTTTCACTACACATGTCATACGTTCAAGAGACGGAATGTAGATGTACATATACTTGAACAGGCAATGAATCTTCAAAAATTAATAAGTAGCATTTTTATTCAGTTTGTGTTATCGCTGATATTTTTCGTGATACTTTGCATCGGATTTTGTTTAATAACACAAAAAATATCCGATGTGAATAGTTATAAAATAGTTATACTTTCTCACTTTTGTGTGTTAAAAAGTTACAAGTGATTTCTGCACTACAAATCAAATGAAAAACGGAGCTACTGCTGCAGGTGTCACACAGATTAACTTAAATTCAAATGAAAGCACACATTACACATAATATCAGGGTGATTTTTTTTACCCGAACTTTCAATTATATATTTAAAAATAAGCACTTTGCGGAAAAATGTCCAGAATCAAAATCTAATCATGCCGCGGGGGAAGTACATTAGTGCTAAAATTAGTCCCTCCCCCCGTTCTCCTTTTAGGTGGGACAAGGGTTACTTCGAATCCTTAAATGGCAACTGCTATGTTGTATTGCAGATTCGGACTTTACGGCTAAAAGTAAGTATGATTTGTCTGAAACATTTTTTTTCGATTCGTTATAGATGGCGCTGAATCGACTAAATTTAATTTTTTCGGATTTCTCCTACTGAGATCCTATGCATACGATTGTGCAATACGTTGGCAATAAAAAATACGACATTTTATGTAAATACTCCAAGTTCGTCGTCAAAGAAAAAAAAAGAAGTAACTTGGAAATTGTTACTTGCAGAAATGTAAATTGCTGGAGAATAAACTACTTTTAGCGTAACCCAGAAATAATGATGTGGGCGAAGTAGTTTTCTGTTCCCTTCGGAGTGCTTGATTAACGTGAGTCTGCTTGCCTTTCAGATATCAGGGTAGTTGATTTAGGCGAGTCCCCTGGCCTCTCAGGGTACTTGATTTAGGTGAGTTCCGCGCCTCTCACCTATCAGGCTGCTTCATTTATGTGAGTTTCTTCGCTTATTACTTATCAGGGTGCTTATTTTACATTACTCGCCTCATCATTTTTCAATTAAAGTAAGTGCTCAAAATGATAGCCTTCGAATTCAATGCATATTGAATGTACACTGAGACATGTGTCTGCTTGAATTTCGGCACAAGCATTTCTGATTCGCTCAATCATGGTCTCGCGTGTTGTTGGTTCTTGTTTGTAAACTTTGTCTTTGAGATCGCCTCACAAAAAGAAATCTGCCGAACTAAGATCTGGTAATCTGACGTGCCAATTTTCCAGACCGATCCAGTGGCCATTGAAATTATGATCACGTACTTCACGTGCTACCATCGAATAGTGTGCTGGACAACCAGCATGTTGAAACCACATACATGTTCTGTCGCACTTCTAAGCTTAAGTTTTCAAGTGATGTTGGCAATTCATTTTCCAAAATGTCTCGATACATTTCACCATTCAAGTTGCCTTAAATAATGTGGCGACTCATTTTTAATGAACAACGTAGTATTTTTTACTGCAGAATTGTATGCATAGGTTCTCAGTAGAAGAAATCGAAAAAAAATGAATTTCGTTTATTACAGTGTCATCTGTCCTGTATATAAAAAATATTATAGACAAAGCCTACGTACTTTTACCCGTAGAATCCGAATCTGTAATAAAAATTCGGAGTTTCTATTTAAGATTTCAAAGTTACCCCCCGCTTCCAAGAAGGGAACTAGTTTTTGCATCCAAGTATTTCCCCCATGGAATGATTAAATTTGGAATCTGAACATTTTTTGTAGAGTGCTCATTTTTCGAGATATTTGAAAGTTTCAGGTTAAAAAAATCATCCTGTATAAGTTTTACCTTTTCGATGCTACTGAGCATAAGTACTACGGTTTTCAGCAATACGTTTACAGCTTTTATCGAACGCAATACATACGTAACGATATTTTTCTGGAATTTATGAGAGCGTTATCTCCAATACTTTTATCATTACATCGCAACACCGAACCGAAATGAAAATTATTGCTGGCACATGCGACCACCCATATGATTTATTGTAAGAGCTTGAGGTGCATTTACTTTGAAGCCCTATTTTTACAATTTAAACAATTCCGCCAGAACAATCACCGGCTTTTAGGGGAAAAAACTACGAGTTGTTTTCATACACCACTCCAAGAAATTAACAACAAAAATGTAGTAATGCAATCCAGCCCTGCCGAATTTCCAAGATGAATATATATCAAAACATTAGTATTAGTTCATGTTGTCAAATCTTAACTAAAAAATACTGTAAGTATTATCAAAATTACAAAATATCGATCGAAGGTTATTTCGACAGAATTTCTAGCTTTTTTGAAAAATTATAAAATCTGATTTTGTGATTTTTCTTTTGCGTTGTTTTTTGCTCTATAAAATAAGAACCAGTGACACCAATGACACTCCGCCACGGGAAAATGGGGAAGCCGTTCCTGTTTAAACAGTTCTAAAAAAATGAATGCAATGATAAAGCACAAGCAACATATTTTGCACATTTTATCATCAGTTTTTTGGGAGAGGATAAACATATACTCGTACATTTTTTGATTAAAAATTTACCATGCGCACGATAACTTTAAAACATTCGATTTCCTAGATTCAAAATTAAATTGCAAAATGTTGTTATACCATGTTGATTTTTTTCCAAAAATCTAGATGTACAGGGTAAAAATTCAACACGGATTAATAAATTACACGTGCAGGCATACATATGTTATATTATACCGGGTGTTTCAGTGCTTATATCTCATTTATTCTTCGGCTGATTTTTTTTCAAATTTTGTATTTACGTTTATTGAAGGATGTAGATTCCGTTTTATTTAAAAAAATTATTATTCGTTGTAATCTCTAATTTCAAAACTATTATTTCACTTGAGGTGGTTGAAAATTTAGAAGAAAATCAATTATTACCTTAAAGTATTCCGTGGAAGAAAACTTCGGAAAGGTTCATTCCTCTTTGAGAAATCTGCTCTTGAATGCGTTGAAAACAAACTTAACCATGACAACATTTGCATGTTTTTTCCTTAAAATTTTTGGTCGACCCTGACGAAACAACTAATTTTCACGCACTTTGGTCAATTTTAAAGTTTCAACTTTGTGCTACATTTAAAATGCCTGAAATTGATTGAAGATTATTTCGACAGATCTTCCGTCCCCCATAAAGCCAGGAATAGGTGAATCTGATCTACTGGAATCAAATCCAGCTGTTCGAAAAAATTACTCCTATATTATAAACTTTGATTTTGCGAATTTAATTTTTTATGATAATCCTTATTAGTTAAAATAAAGATATGTATACCCTTAGATCATATAATAAATAGATACCAATACTCAAACTGAAAGCTGTGACTAGACATGAAGCTATCTGTTGTCGTTTTCTACGTCAAGAGGAGTACTATAATGCTATCCTTGTGTGATCACCACATCTTCATCTTTGTTATATGCATTTCATCTGTATATGTCTATTTCACTTCCATCCTTGTACCGCACCAGCGCAACAAATCGCTTTTGACAGATGTTTCTTCTAACCTCTCTTTCGAGTTGTTGTACAAAAAACAATTTTAGAATTTAGAACAAAGATCCTATTTTAAGTGATGTAGTCATAAAGGATCACAATTGCTGCCAAATAATTTACTATTCCTTTCGTTATCTACTGTGAATTATTTATAAAATCAAGCTGTCAACATCTTTCTTCCGAAGTTAGTTCAGACATACTTCCTAAAATTTAGGCGCGCAAAATTCAAATAGTGATCAGGCAAGGATAGCTCCATTGTAATCCCTCCATGCACGAGAGAGATGTGTGACAGTAGGATGTCGTCACAGGCTGTCCTAGGGAAAGAACACGGCATGGTGGTATCTATTTATTATATGATCTAAGTGTATACCGTGAGGTTTTTTTTCTCTGAACATAGGATAATTCATGTATGTTGGGTTGCATATTCACCCTCCAATGGATTGATTTGGACTTTTAAAAACTGAACATATAATTCGTAATAATTCAGGAGTAGGCCATGTCAACGATGACATTTACATGAGATTTAAATTAAATTTAAAATTTTTGACGAAATTGTTTTAAAAAGGTCAATAACGTAAATTTTCTGTGCTTTAAACTTGTACTTATTACAGCACCTTAACATGAAGACAGTACCAAATGTCAATAATGGCTATATCTTTGACATAACCCAAATCTCACTTAGATTTTATGTTCAGTTTTTAAAAGTACAAACACAGTGTAGATATCATTCAGTAGGGATAACTCGCTATTTTTACTGACCCGTTTTCATGGGTGGTCGTTTGTCTTGTGACCGCATGAGGGCGCTCAACGCAAGGTACTTCTCTTTCTTACACATTGGAACATTGAACTGCGGTACTTTGGTTATCTAGTGACTTTAATGTGAAATATTTGAAATTTGGCAGTTTAGTTGCATTGGTTTTGATGATTTAAGGCTGTAATTATTGTTGTTAAGTGTAATTTACAAGAGACATTTTAAAAAGCATTGTTCATGTTGATGAGACCATTGTTTACTGTTTAATTTTTTTGTAAAAAATTAGATGTACATATATTAGCGTTTTCTAATAACGTTGAATTTTGCAACCATTTACAACCATCATGATAAAGAAATTAATGAAACGTAAAATCCTAATCAGAAAAGCGGGGCCAAATCTAAATTTCAACACGGCATGTCTGTTATAGGGCGCTTAATTCATTATTTATTATAATAGACTGTGTGGTTTCTAAGATCAACTAGTTAAAAAATGTTATTGTTATTACACTATTTTTAATTCTTTCCAAAAATTCATTTGCACAAAGTGTAGTAAATTAGCCAAATACACTGACGTCATCCGAGGTCATCAAGATGGCAGCGTTTGACAACTAGCCGGTTTTCTCATAAGAGTCAATGCTAATATTTTCGGAATTCATTTAAATTTGAGAGTGTGTCAACTGTGTTTTTATAGTTTGGTAAGTTTGTTATAGTTTCTAGACTGTGTAGATATCTGTAAAACGCACCATAACGTTTGAATATGCTTAAAAAATAATGTGATGTACATGTTAACTTCGCTGCATCTTATATTATTTGTTTTCCAAATTAATTCTTTGTTAATGTACATCAATGTTTTTTAAATACACTAGCATCTTAATATTATAATATTTTGTATTTTAGGAGAAAATGCCTAAATTTTGTGCTGTTGTGGGTTGCGCGAATCGAAGCACCAGAAATGCGGACAAATTTTATTTTCCTTTCGCAGCAATTAGCAACAATAAAGGTAAATATATACAGTATGGGGAAAAAGGCGGAAGCTTTGGTTAAAAGCCTTGAAACGGGTGGATTTAACGAAGCCAAAGTAAAGTATTCCTATGTTTGTTCGGATCATTTTATTTTAGGTACAGTAACTACCTTACTATTAGATTTACAGTTTCTAATAAATTACTACATTGGTGCTCTTTTAGGTAAACCTGCAGGATGTGGACTATCCTGATTATGTTCCATCACAAAATTTAGGATATCAAAATAAATCCACTCATAATACTTGTAATGTTGAAAGACACAGTCGTTTAAAAAAGAGAAAACTGAATAAATGCTTGTAGAGTTTTGAATGCACGAATTTCATTGTGGGTTATTTTACTTATTCCAAAAATAAAAAAGTTTAGAATGCTATTCATTGTTATGGTAGGGAAATCGTCTAAACACAAATTAAAATCACTTGCACTCATTGCATAAGGATCTACGCCATTTAAATTGTTTAACTTTTGTACATATCTGTTTTTCTCTTTGACAGAAAGACATCGTCCATAATCACTTAAATTATCCATACTTTAAAAACAAATCACACACCTTCACTTAAGCCCCTCACATTAACCTCAAAAGAAAATATTAATTTCCGATTTACCGCTTAAAACACACGGATGTATTTTGGGTGACGAGGAATTCAGACCAAAACAGCGTTCTGTATTTTTATTTTTATTATGTTTTTTTTAAACTCAAATCGACAAAAAAAAGCACCCTGATACACAGAAAAGATATGAAAGAAGCTATTCACGTGTTTATTTTCTAGATAAATACCCACACTTTTTAATAAAATGCGAAAATGTTAACATTGTCACTTATGGAGTTACACGGCGCTTGTCAAACGCTGAGTTCCCGCCACAGCGTGACGTCACGTGTTATTGGCTAATTGTGTAAACGAATCATTTTCAAAATGAAGCGTTTGTGATACTTTTTAAATTGGAGGCGATATCTAGGAATATTTTGGGTAACGACCACCGATGACGGCTTAAAATTCGGGTCAGAAAGATCAAAGGCGCCGACACGAGTTGTCCCTACTGAATGATCTCTATACTGTGGTCCAAGTCAATCCATTACAAGCAGGTATGCTACCAACTTAACATTAATTATCCTATGTTCAGAGAAAAAAAACCTCACGGTATATTTAATGTTCAAGTGAAGACAAAGAAGCGTGCTACACGTTTGTTTCAAATGAATTTTCCATTTCAAAACTTTCTGATGACGTCATTAACATTTTGCAATGACACATATATTAGTTTGGAAAACCTACTAATAATAACAGTACTGTGTTCCGAAATTTTCGAAAATGAAGTGAGTTGTGCTTGAATCTTGATTTAATCAATTAAATAACGAAATAATTTAATAACAGAATTTAGAAGTACTCGTAATTTAAGACAAACAGCGATAACGTTTGTCGATAGCGTGCACAAGAGAGTCAAACAGCAAAACTAAATATTTTCTACGAATTGCAATAACCGGATCACATGCGGTGGTCCAGACTTATTTATGGCTTCGACTTTAGCTTATTAAATAAAACATAGCATTTTATTTTAATTTTCGATGTTGTAATTAATAAATCACAAGCATAGACCCATCGTATTTTGCATATTTTCCACAGGATTTACTTGGTAAAATTTTGAGATGATGTCATCAATTTTTTGAGGGGGCTAAACAGATATATTTTGGTTAAAAATTCATCGTGCTTACGATAATTTGAAAATTCTAGTACATTCGATTTTGTACTCCCCGATTTAATCAATAGAATAAACTGACTAAAATTCATTAATAATTATTTTAAAAATCTGAAAGCAATGATAAATGACAAATATAGACTCATCATATTTTTCATCTCTTGGATGAAATTTATTCGACAAAATTTTGAGATGACGCCATCAATTTTTTGGGGAGATAAAGATATATTTTGATTAAAAAAATTACTATGCTTACAATAACTTTGAAACGCCTGCAAGATTTGAAAGCATTCGATTGTGCAGTTCCTGATTAAATCAAAAAAATAAATTCACGCATTCATTAATTTTTTTGTCACCTTGCATAAATGAATTCAAAAAATATGAATGGAATGATAAATCACACGTATAGACTCATCATATTCTGGACATTTTAGATAGGATTTATTCGGCACAATTTTGAAAGGACGTCATTACATTATTGATGGGGATGATTAGACAAAGTTTGGTTAGCGTTTTACCATCTATATGATATTCATAATACACGTATAAAATTTTAGTACAATCCGTCCAGTAATTTCGGAGATCGTCTCATCATAAAAATCCGGACAGACGGCAGAGAGACAGACATACAGACACATAGAGAGAGAGACGGAAACGGAAAACCTATTTAAAATTTTCAAAAGCGTTGAAATGAAATTACGGAACGATTGGCCTGCGAACAAACGGAGAAGTATTTTAACCGCTACACATTTAGAAACAAGATTCGAGTTTTGGAGACTTTTTTTAGAAAATTGGCATAAGTCTAATTACCTACTGTTTGTCGAATGTTAAAGGCTAACAAGTTCATGAATTACAAGAGAGTGACTTTCCACAAACATTAGCATTTTGCAATTTGATTCGGAAACAGCTTGCCAGATGATCCTAATTTTATCACCAACATTTTAATTAATAATGAGACCAAATTTTCCATCAATAACAATGTAAACAAACATAACTTACACTATTACGGACATCACCTTTTATTTTAAATGTAATACGTGACAGTGATACCTACTTTGTTTTGACCATGTTTTGACGTTTTTAAAACCACAGACTTCGTGGATGTGTGATATTTTTGAAATTCTAATGTGAATCAAGGAATAAATGATAATGTATTTCGGGTTGCCGCTAACCACAAATTATACAGGGTTTCTATAAATGATTGTAGGGTCGCAGTAGGTCATGTAAACGTGCCGCCTCTCCGATTTAATTTTACGGAGATCCGTACTAAATGCCCAAGGACGCATGACAAAGATCACACATGTGTATAACTGGTTGCCTAAACGGTTCACGTTTTTAAAAAATAAAACAAAGTCATTACGATAAAAAGAAACAAATTTATTGCAGTTAAACATCACAGTAAATGTTGAAATTATTCAGAATGCTGTTCAAGGCACTTGTTCACTCTCTTTTTAATTTCAAAAATGTTCTGTAACATCCTTTCGTCAATACTTTGGACATGTTGTTCAATTGTTCAATTCTGCTCAAGTCGTCTCAAATCATCAACAATTGTCCCAGATGACGTATTCCACGAGATTTATTTTTGTTGACACTGCCAGTTCGAACAAATCTGTTGATTACATCTCTAATGTGAGCCTCCAACGATATTTCTTGAATTATTAAATCACGGTATTTGGCCAGATATTCTTGCTTACAAGCTGTTCCAGCTGTTACCCACTCTTCGTTTACGAAATCCTACTGTGATAACAAAACATAACGATGAAAGTGTCTTGTTCAACAGGATAAACCATTTTCATAGTCTTCGCTTCGTAGCACAAACACAAAATTTTCGTACGCAACCACCAAGAGTTCTGAAAATGATTGTTTTGTTGTTTTGAGCTTCGATCAACGAGAATTGCTGTAAATCGCACTTGAAAAACATTAAAATAATAAAAACGACGACTTTAAATGACAGGTTACAAATGACATTAGACAATGATGTGACAAGTGAGAACTGTCATTATGATGCATAATCACGGGCATAATTTCAGCGAGGCGGGATTTTTGAAATCCATGGCCAACTACGCCCTTAGAATCATTTATAAAAGCCCTGTATATTCGTCATTTAAGCCGAATCACTTTTTTTTTTGTAATAAAAAAAACTAAGTTTACCATGCGACGCTGACGCCATATATGCATCACATTTGCAAAAAAAAAATCTACTTACTATACTAATCAATGTACTAAATTAAGTTTCTCCTTTTAAGCTAAATGAGGTTTATCTGGGACCCCTGTATATCGAAAAAAAAAGTGGACTTTCAACATTTCTATAAAAAAGGAATTTTTTGTTGTATTAGTAATTGATGCAAACAAAAAACTGGTAGAAGGTTATTTCGACACAACTTTTTCCTTCACCCTTGAAATACAGCCCGACAAATTTCGCTGATAAAATTTGATTTTGCGATTTTCGTTTTGTGATACCATCTATAAAATAAAAACGAGTTGCGTAATTATACTCAACCCACTTGACATCACCTTGTAAAACTTTTATGACTTAAGCGGCTTAGCCAAAGCACCCTTATAAGTCAAACTGGCTATTGTATAACTTAACTCAGTTCACAGCTCCATTATGGCAACAATGGACAGTAATAATCCTTGCGGTTCGGGTTCATAAAGCTTACAATAGCCAGTTTGACTTATAAGGGTGGTTTGACGTAAGCCGCTTAACTGCCCATTCACAATGGACATAAGACATAAGAACGAGCGCATAACATAATTTACGTTTTTGGTCTGTGTCTGGCTTATGCTTATCTACGTTCACAGTGGACAGAGTGAACTCTGTAAGAATTGTTAAACTGCGCAAACGCAGAACGGAATAACTCCTGGCTAAACATAGAAACGGCTAACCTCAAACTGAGTCAATCAAAATATCTAACCTACAATTTCATACGATATTCGAACTTGACAACTCGCAGTACAGAACAGACTCGCAGTGTGAAGCTTTGATTATAATTTATATAATATAATCAAAGGTGTGAAGTGCCAAGTGCCAACTGTCAAAGGGAATTCAATAGCAGCATTCAAAAGTCCCTAGATTTTAACATAATTTTGACATAATTCGTGCACAAAGTTGAACTTGTTTCAACTTTGTGTACGCACACAAGGATTACATAAAACGTTCATAAGCATAAGAATTACGTTCGTCCACTGTGAACAGTGGTACACGTTTTCCATCGTTTCAACTTTATGTATTTATGTAAGCTTTATGTACTTGTTATGCCTTATGTCCATTGTGAATGGGCAGTTAGTCATAAGAGTTTTACAAGGTGTATGCCAAGTGAGTTTACTGTAATACCCCCGCAAACCCGGCGCTCTCTGCACAAGTGTGGACAATTTGAAATATACTTATTTAAAGACGGGAGAAAAATGTAGATATTCTCCATTTCTCAGTACATGCTTAACTTCGGATGTTTATATTTTATATTTATACCTCGAATAAATCGACAATTAGCACTTTCAGATTACAGCCGTTAAAAGAAAATAAAATTAATCAACCACACTCAGTTCTTTCTTTCCCAGAAACACAATTTTAAGAACATCAAAGTATTAGGCAAAACTGTAGGTCAAATTTTGATTAGCGATTTACAAATAAACTTAAAATATTTGCAAAATTTACAACACTCGGTTCTTGCAATTTCAAAGTTAAATTGTACAATATTGTTATAAAATTTTTATTTTTCTCCCAAAAATCTGAATGCCAGGGGTAAAACCTCAACATAGATTCATTAATCACACATTCAGGAACATGTTATTTTATAAAATTTAAAGAACATTCGGCAAATTTGTAAAATGACGTCATAATTTTTGTTGAAGGCCATAACGAAAAAAATTTGAGTCATGAAATACCATGCTTGTGATAACCTTAAAACCCTTGGAAATTTTCAGGGCATTCGCTTTTGCAGTTTCAAAATTCAATTGTAAAATGTTACAAAAATTTTAATTTTTCCTAAAAATCTGGATGTCTAGGGTAAAACTTCGCACGGATTTATTAACAACGCATGCAGGAGTTTGTAATTCTATAAAACTTATTTTGTCGAATAAATTTCATCTTTTCGATGACAAAATTTTGAGAAGACGCCATCAATTTTTTGGGGAGATAAAGATATATTTTGATTAAAAAAAATCGTATGCTTACAATAACTTTGAAACGCCTGCAAGATTTGAAAGCATTCGATTGTGCAGTTTCTGATTCAATCCACAAAATAAATGAACTCATTAATTTTTTTTTTGAGTCACCTTGTATAGACAATTCTAAAAATATGAAGACAATGATCAATCGTCAGTATAAACTCATTGCATTTTGTACATTTTCGATAAAATTTACTCGCTAAAATTTTGAGATGGGCTCATCAATTTTTTGGGCGGGGAGATATGCACGTCTATTATTAAAAATTCACCATGCTTACGATAACTTTAAAATGTCTGCAAAATTTCGGAACATTCGGTTTTGCAGTTCCAAATTTAATCCCCTGTATAAGCAATTCTGAAAATATGAAGGCAATGACAACAAGTATACACTCATCCTATTTTCCACATTTGCGATAGGATTGATTCGTTAAAATTTTGAGATGACGTCATCAATTTTGGAGGGAGAATAAATGTATACGTTTTGATTAAAAATTTACCATGTTTACAATAACTTCAAAACATCTGCAACATTCCAAAGCATTCGGTTTTGCAGATTCAAAATTAAATTGCAAGATGTTGTTATACAATTCTGATCTCTATTCCAGAAATCCGGACGTTTCGGCTAAAAACTTAACACGGATTCATAAAATACACGTGTAGGACTATGTTATTTTATATAATTTACAACCAATTTACTATGTACAATCTGGAGGTGATATCAACACTTTATTGGTGGGAATGATTAAACAAAGTTTGGTTAGCGTTTTACCATCTACATGATAATCATAACACACATATAAAATTTCACAATCGGTCCAGTATCTTCGAAGATTATCTGTCCAACAAAAATCGTCGTGGACGGCGGACAGACAGACAGACAAATGAAAATAGGAGGCCCATTTTTTCATACTCTAGGGGTCATGACCTACCGAGAAAATATGAAAACAACCGGTCGCCCGATGCTCTCGATTACAATACTTCCTTGACTTATGCTCGGTAAGTAATAAATTCAAAACAAAAACTCGTCAAATTGTCTTCTATACGAATAGTGTATCCTGCGAACTAGTAAGATTTTTTGCGCACTCGTGTGTCAAAATCAGTCTTTTCTTCGTTTGAATACATACATGTCCATCAATTTTGTCAAATCTATTACAGCACGACATATACTCGTATGCAAAACCGAATGCTCTGAAATCTTGCAAACGTTTTAATCGTTAATCAAAATTTATTTATTTACTCCTGCCTCTCAAAATTGATGATGTCATTTTACAATTTTTCCAAATAAATTTTTGTTTATGTTTTATAGAATTACAAACTCCTGCATGCGTTGTTAATAAATCCGTGCGAAGTTTTACCCTAGACATCCAGATTTTTAAGAAAAACTCAAATTTTTGTAACATTTTACAATTTAATTTTGAAACTGCAAAAGCGAATGCCCTGAAAACTTCCAAGGGTTTTAAGGTTATCACAAGCATGGTATTTCATGACTCAAATTTTTTTCGTTATGGCCTTCAACAAAAATTATGACGACATTTTACAAATTTGCCGAATGTTCTTTAAATTTTATAAAATAACATGTTCCTGAATGTGTGATTAATGAATCTATGTTGAGGTTTTACCCCTGGCATCCAGATTTTTGGGAGAAAAATAAAAATTTTATAACAATATTGTACAATTTAACTTTGAAATTGCAAGAACCGAGTGTTGTAAATTTTGCAAATATTTTAAGTTTATTTGTAAATCGCTAATCAAAATTTATCCTACAGTTTTGCCTAATACTTAGATGTTGTTAAAATTGTGTTTCTGGGAAAGAAAGAACTGAGTGTGGTTGATTAATTTTATTTTCTTTTAACGGCTGTAATCTGAAAGTGCTATAATTGACGAATTTTTCGAGGTATAAATATAAAATACGTATAAACATCCGAAGTTAAGCATGTACTGAGAAATTGAGAATATCTACATTTTTCTCCCGTCTTTAAATAAGTATATTTCAAATTGTCCACACTTGTGCGGAGAGCGCCGGGTTTGCGGGGGTATTACACTAAACTCACTTGGCATACACCTTGTAAAACTTTTATGACTTAAGCGGCTTACGCCAAACCACCCTTATAAGTCAAACTGGCTATTGTAAGCTTTATGAACCCGAACCGCAAGGATTACTACTGTCCATTGTTGCCATAATGGAGCTGTGAACTGAGTTAAGTTATACAATAGCCAGTTTGACTTATAAGGGTGCTTTGGCTAAGCTTAAGTCATAAAAGTTTTACAAGGTGATGTCAAGTGAGTTTAGTATAATTACGCAACTCGTTTTTATTTTATAGATGGTATCACAAAACGAAAATCGCAAAATCAAATTTTATCAGCGAAATTTGTCGGGCTGTATTTCAAGGGTGAAGGAAAAAGTTGTGTCGAAATAACCTTCTACCAGTTTTTTGTTTGCATCAATTACTAATACAACAAAAAATTCCTTTTTTATAGAAATGTTGAAAGTCCACTTTTTTTTCGATATACAGGGGTCCCAGATAAACCTCATTTAGCTTAAAAGGAGAAACTGTGATGCATATATGGCGTCAGCGTCGCATGGTAAACTTAGTTTTTTTTATTACAAAAAAAAAGTGATTCGGCTTAAATGACGAATATATAATTTGTGGTTAGTGGCAACCCGAAATACATTATCATTTATTCCTTGATTCACATTAGAATTTTAAAAATATCACACATCCACGAAGTCTGTGGTTTTAAAAACGTCAAAACATTTTCAAAACAAAGTATCACTGTCACGTATTACATTTAAAATAAAAGGTGATGTCCGTAATAGTGTAAGTTATGTTTGTTTACATTGTTATTGATGGAAAATTTGGTCTCATTATTAATTAAAATGTTGGTGATAAAATTAGGATCATCTGGCAAGCTGTTTCCGAATCAAATTGCAAAATGCTAATGTTTGTGGAAAGTCACTCTCTCGTAATTCATGAACTTGTTAGCCTTTAACATTCGACAAACAGTAATTAGACTTATGCCAATTTTCTAAAAAAAGTCTCCAAAACTCGAATCTTGTTTCTAAATGTGTAGCGGTTAAAATACTTCTCCGTTTGTTCACAGGCCAATCGTTTCGTAATTTCATTTCAACGCTTTTGAAAATTTTAAATAGGTTTCCCGTTTCCGTCTCTCTCTCTGTGTGTCTGTATGTCTGTCTCTCTGTCGTCTGTCCGGATTTTTATGATGAGACGATCTCCGAAACTACTGGACGGATTGTACTAAAATTTTATACGTGTATTATGAATATCATATACATGGTAAAACGCTAACCAAACTTTGTCAAATCATCCCCATCAATAATGTAATGACGTCCCTTCAAAATTGTGCCGAATAAATCCTATCTAAAATGTCCAGAATATGATGAGTCTATAAGTGTGATTTATCATTCCATTCATATTTTTTGGATTCATTTATGCAAGGTGACAAAAAAATTAATGAATGCGTGAATTTAGTTTTTTGATTTAATCAGGAACTGCAAAATCGAATGCTCTGAAATCTTCGATATGTTTTAAAGTTATCATAAGCATGGTAAATTTTTGATCAAAATGTATTTGCTTATCCTCCTCAAAAGATTTATGACATCACCTCAAGATTTTACCAAATAAAGCCTATCTAAAATATGCAAAATGTGATCAGTCAGATCAATGTTGATGACGTCATCACAAAATTGTGTAAAGTAAAAACTCATTTGGAACATACGCGTAGCACGCTTCTTTACATTCACTTTGAGATTATACATATACGTAACTTTCTTTCAACTTATGTGAGTTCTTATAAAAAAAATAAAATTCGCAACATCAAATTTTGTACTTTTTCGAAAATGCTGGATATGATTCATTGTACTTGAGGTGCGAGAGAGGTTCGGTCGAAACAACTTTCAACCAATTTTTTTTCTTACAACCAAAGATGGAACTAAAGATTTTGATTGTATAAAGCTATATATAGGTACATATAATACGGAGGTCATCGACTGATTGGTAGTAACAAATTTTAGGTTATGTTGCAGGATTGCAGTCAATATGTAAAAGTAATTAAACCCTTCTTTTTTGTTCAAGCTTTCGAGACTTCCTTCGTCTCATCCTCAGAGTTCTCAATAAAGAGTTTTACAGCGTTCCTGAGGATGAGACGAAGGAAGTCTCGAAAGCGTGAACAAAAAAGAAGGGTTTAAAATTATTTTTATACCGTGAGGTTTCTTTTTATGAACATAGGATAATTAATGTTAAGTTGATTACATACCTGGTTGTAATGGGTAGGCTTGGACTTTTAAAAAATGAATATAAAATCTGATCGAGATTTAGGTCATTTCAAAGGTATTGCCATTGACATTTGGCACTGTCTTCATGTTAAGGAATTGTAATAAGTTGTAACAAGTTTAAAGAACAGAAAATTTACGTTATTGACCTTTTCAAAATAATTTCGTCAAAAATTTTAATGCAAATGTCATAATCTTATGTTCACTTTTTAAAAGTCCAAATCAATCCATAGGAGGATGAATATGCAATCCTGCAACATAACCTAAAATTGATATACATATAGCTATCTATACATATAGCTTTATACAGTTTAATTAATGTTGAGAGGACATGAAACTTTTTGAAAGACGGAATAGGGAAACTTTGTCTAAAATTATTTTACTGTCTTGTATACCTACTTAATATCTTTATAAGAATTTACTTTCAAATTTTCTGAATAATTTGTTCAGTAGGTTATGAGATTATAAGGACGCCTATAAAACACAGAGGGTAGCTGGAAACAGGCACATTTGTATTTTATCCTACTAAAATATTTCTGTTAACTATATGTACAGCAGCAGTTTCGCTTTAGTGTGAGATACACACATCTGCCGTTATTTTAATATTTATTCCATTTTCTGTTAATTAATAATAATCATACGTATTTTATTATAATGTCCAATATGTCGATAATAGGTACAAGTGTATGTTATAGTGATGGTGACGTATATTGTGACTCATATAACAATAGATTTCACGGAGCAATTGCAAGCGTTTATTAGCCGTTGCCTTGTCTGTAGTTTTTTGGTCCCATGTATTTTACTTTACAAAAAGTTTGAAAGTACTGACTTCCTTTTTTTATTATTATTATTATTATTATTAAAGTTGAACACCAACAGGCGCTAACCCAATTACGGTGTCATATGAGAATATGAAGATATACTTAATACTAACTAAAATTCATCATTAATTAGAACTTAATCCGTTAAATTACACCCATCAACATTAATGGTTTTTAAAATAATAATATAATCCATAAATTTTCTTTTCAAGATATTCTTATTGTCAAAATGAACGTCGATATCTGGGATGTGTTTCACCATTTCATTGTATATCACCTGCGTCCAAGATAAAGGAGAATTCATTAAAAAATTAGTTCTACTCTTCTCAATATAAAATAAATCTTTACCTCTAGATCTATATGTTTGTGCTTTGTAATTAATTTGTGTCAATAATAATTGAGGACTATTAATTGCTCCACTTAATAAGGATTTTAGGAATAACAATCCCACAATTTTTTTGCGTTACTCCAGCGGCAGCATATCAAACCGATGCAGGAGGTTTTTTTGTGCAATGCCTCTTTGCGGATATAGACCATCTAAGCGAAACGCCAGGCACTTTAATAAGCGTCGTTGGACTCTCTCTATAGAGTCTATATTCATTTTTGTTACAGGGTTCCAAATAATACTTGCATATTCTAATTTGCTACGCACTAGTGCTTTAAATAGATGTCTAGTTGTCTCAAATTTTGAAAAGTCTCTGGTAGATCTTAAAATGAATCCTAATGTTTTCCTCTTGAAAGGAATTTACCAAAATGTGAAGAATTTTCAATAGTAATATCCACAGTGCATGTAAAATTGTCGAAAATTTTATTTGCGACAGTGGATATTATTGAAAAAGGATTGTTCAGTGTTCCAGTAAAATAAGAAGATTAACGTAATTTACGCAAAAATATGAAAAATCTAATATTTTGTGAATCTGAATCTATGCAAATTTCTGCATAACAACGTAAATAGTGAAAAATAAAAATGCATTTCGTCCGGTATGGCGAAAGCTGCGGCAAAATCGATGTGGAAATACATACATATGATAGACATGTACAATAGCAACTTTGTAATTTTCCTTCTACATATAATAAATATCTGACTGCATTGTCCCTATAATAAACTTCTTCGGTTCAGATATAGTTGCGTAGTTTATTTTTACATTCTTTGGTTCAAGAACTAAAAAGTCAGCACTTTACAAAAATAGCATTATTTTTTATTTGTCTTTAACTAATTGAGAATGTTTTTGCTTGAATTGTTACTACTAGATGTATTTCTGTTTAACATTAATAAATTATTATTATTTATTATCAACATTAATGGCACTTTATTTTTGTTTATAAATAGGTCAACCGCGTATATATACATCTTACTTTTTAATAAACAATCAATTAGAAGGACTATTTTATAGTAGCTCCTAGCATTTATCCTATAATATTTTTTTCTCATATTTTTTTCTCATTCATTACTATTACAACATTGCAAATTTGTCCAAACATTCCCCTACTTACTCAAACTGCATCTCCAAACTCGTTTCGCTTTTGTATCATTTTATTATCGTCCGCGAGAAATCGAAATCTCATTTCCTCGCTCTTTGTACTTCCCAGGTAATTTTCCGAGGGAAAATACACAATCCTGGTGTGGAATACAAGTATTCAATTTGGAAGCGTCAAACCACGCAGCAAGTAAAATACTCGTGGATCATGGGCGATTGGTCTCAGTGTTCAGCTACATGTGGTGGCGGTGTGCAAGATCGTAAGCCTCTTTGTCAGGAATCGACAGTAGGTGAAGTTCCTTCCGTCGTTGATGGGGCTTCGAGAATAGTAGATGAACTTATGTGTGAAAGTTCCGAACGACCAGAAGAATGGGCAAAAACGTGCAACGATGATCCTTGTCCCACACATTGGTGGGTTGGACCATGGCAGTCATGTCCCGTTACGTGTGCTAAGACCGTGAGTATTTCCCTGTCAGAAGATAAATAATCCTTAATAATATAACAATATTCACATATAATATGCGGAATACAAGAGCGTCAAAAATGTAATTAAAAGAGTAGGTATATATTTAATACTAAATATGCAACAAGTATGAATAAAGGTCAAACAAATACCTGAACTGACGGCAATAATAGAAAGAGGTTTGCCGGGTTTGAGAAGTGTCAAATTTGAAAAGACTTTCGACGTTTCGCTCATAAGGGACATCTTCAGCAAATGACGGAGAAAAAAAAACCAAGAAATTCTGGAACAAACTTCGAACTCGATGTTCCTGCTTTTCTGAATTTCCCTTATGAAAGTAGGCGAAATGTCGAAACACTTTTTAAAGTCGTATTTCTGTTCCAAACGAATATTTATATACTAGTATATGAATATGTAGTTATACACGAGTCACTTTCATTTATACAATTACATATATACATAATGTCCAGTTTTACTAAAAAACAAAGGTGAATTAATTTCTGGACTTCTTATCATTTTGATTAAGAAAAAATTTCAGCCTTAAGCTTAAAATTTAAAAGCTTAAATAAACTTCTGAAACTAAATTTACAAAACTGCTAGAGTAAAAGTATTTGCAAACTTTAACTACGGGACGAAATTCAAAAATCTCTAATCTATCAGTTTATAGATAGACTACTAAGAACCTAATTAAATCTCGTTTAACCGTTGTTATTGGGTTTCAAAAATCCGAAGTCGAATACTAATATTCTGGAATTGTAAAAAAACCGAAATCTCACTTACGTTCAGTTGAGTTCTAGAGCTTATATTATAATATTTGAAATTCTCTGATATAAATAATTTTACTCTACACATGCATGCTTTAGATTTTAAGATACTTGAAGCGAGTTTTTGCCATAGAAGCATGTTTTTGTAACCAACGAAAGTAGAGAGAATAGTAAACAAACCCTGTACATCAGATGTGAGTGACCCTTGTTCTAGATGTAGTGTGAAACTTTCAATTCAAGGTGACGAAATACACTTCGTCCATGAAATGGCGTATACCTGTGCACAGTGGTTCTTTAATCGATTATGATGAATTACCTACATTGGCAATATTCCTTCTATTCTTGTTCCCTTGACAACTTTTGCGTGATCAATTTCCAGTATGCAGGTATACTTTTATTCTATCAAGCAATCTGATTTCTTGCTCCTTGATTTGTGTGATTGTACCGTCATTTAAAACCACTTAACAGTGTTATAATAAAAAAATATATATTTGGTACATATGCGAAATAAATTATTTTATTCTGAATTTGAATTACAGACTGTTATTACGAATACACTTTTTTCGTATGGAACTAGTTGCACGTTGAATTTAGTTATTTTGTTTATGAAGTAGGTATCGACATTTTCTTCCGGGAGGTTCCGTTTTATTTCATTACCCAGTTGTATGATAGATATCACGGAGCAATTTTACTGATCAGTCACTGAAATATCATTAAATGAAAGAATCTTAACTAAAAATATTACTGTGACTATTTCCTTCAAAAAAATTAAACCCATCAAATCATTTAGGTATATTTCTGTATGATCACCAATCCAAATTATCAGATTTGACATTAGGTTTTGTCTACATTGCAGTACCCTTTAGCAGGTATTCGTAATCTTTATTCATTATTTTTTTGAAACATTATGTCCTAGTCTTTATCGCAATCCATTATAAAAAAGCTTTCAATTCTATGGCTTATGGTTAATAATTCGAAGAATTGTGTTAAAAGATAACAGTGGCGGCTCGTGACCTTTTGAAATGGGGGGACACAATTTGATCGATGAGTTAAATATGAAGATATAAAACAGGTTGTTATTACCAATATTAATAGACGAAATTGCGTGACAGAAATAAATACAAAAATACATTCAATAAAAATAAAAAAGGATTTCTCCACATACCTTTTCGCTTTCGGTCAAAATTTTACGTTCATGGCATCTAAAAGTTAATTTTGGATAGTTTTAGGCGTTCCTTTAAAAACCGATGCTTCTTTCAAATGATCTGATAAAGTCCAATTCAGCCATAAAATCAATCAGACTTCGAAATATACCTGGATTTTGTGAATCCCTACTTTCGTCATGTCCACGTAAAGCAAATTCAAACACTCCACAAAATTGTATGCACATTATCAATCGGCGTAATATATGGCGATTTTTGTCGACCCTTGCGTTATGTGCCCGAATATTATTAATACAAGCGGTGTGTAGTTGTTTCCGAATGTCTGTATTACCGAGAAGATTATCCAAGAATATTTATCATACGTGTTCGCGCAGAATGAAAATTAAAACCCGCGATAGTAACTCAATCCTCCCGAGCACGGTCGGAACGGACCCCAGTCGAGTTGTATCAGGCGCATATCAGGCGGCTACGACGTGTAGTTTCCATGGCAACGGTGTAAACAAAACATCTAAATCGGCTATGATTCGGCCTCTGTGCCCGGATTTTATCAGCATTTCAATGGAAATAACATATCATATATCCAAGTCACATACCTTTAGATGTAAGTGGAAGTAAGTTTTGATACATTTTATACAAGTGGAGCGAGATAAAAAAAAAATTAGTTTTGATAATAATGCTACAAATTTCCGGTTAATTTTTTAATATTGAAAATTACTATTTTGCTATATCCAATGTGTTTGAGCCGTTGTAATTTTGGGAGGGCACGTGCCCTTGTACCCCCCGGGACCGGCCGCCCCTGAAAGATAACAAAATTGTCCTTTTTTTTCAGAAATTTTTATCCTGTAGGAGAGGAAAAATTATTATTACGATGGAAACATTTTTTTTTTTAAACATTAACAAATGGGCGTTACCTTTTTTTTCATTTCTAACTTTACTAAAATGTCAGGATTGAACATAATTAAATCATAAACTCACTTTTAAGTCGTCAGAGATGATATCTGGATAATCACAATTATTTCCTTGTCAGTTAGGCCGGTGTCGAGGTGAATCGGTTTTATCAACAATTACTCGACCTGCAAAAATGCAAAGGGGGGTGTGAGCCATCGATCCCCAAGATTGCCAGATGCAATCTGCTACTTCAGTGATATTTATTACCAGCGAGTCCGTGTCTTTTTAATTAATTGATAATCAACAAGTTCAGTACCATTTTATTATGATCTGCATAAGACTGATTTACTTCACAAATTATTCTGCAATGAGCTCTGTCCAAGAGGTTGGAGTCAAAACGGTCTCTATCGTCTGATACGGAGTGTGCAATGAGTACTAAGGGAATAGCGCGCGAAGTACTCACCCTCGCTATCGACAATGGCGACTAGTACTGAGTCGTGCAATGGGGCGAAGGGAAAACGGCGCACGACGCCCCCGCTCCAGTTACTATCCCAGGTGTAGTATCAAAGAGTGCAGGGACATCAAGGGAAGGCGCGCGAGATGTCCGACTGACAACTCTGTCCGCCACAAACAGACACTTCCCCCGCCACAAACGGGAGGCTATCCGCAGAAACAGATAGTTCACACAAAAACGGGTAGTACCGGACTGTGCAATGGCAAGGGGGAAAAATACGCGCCCTCACCGGCCCCAGATACTACCCCGAGTTGCCAGCTAGGTAACACAGAAAGGTGGACAGCTAATTAAATTAGCTCGACATGTCAAGGCCCATTTCATCAATTATTATATTCTCAATTTCTCTCAAGTTCTGTTAACATTATTCGACAACTGACTCGGTACCACTTATCAATAATCAGGTCAAATACAGCAGTAATGATAAGGAACGGACTCACCGAATTATTGCAGATTAACCAATTAGATTTTATGATGATTAGCAGTACGGATTACACCTTTGTGAAATCTCGCTCACATCACCACACCCTCAAGAACCGATAACTCAGTGATAACACTCACCTCAACACTTTTCGATCAACCGTAACACGGAACTGTTAAATTCGTCTTAATCGGTACGCGTCGGTTTTAAAACTGAAATCTTTATCCAGGCCTTTTTAGTTACACCCTCTCGAAAGAAACACAGCCAACCAATCAACCCCAATCTGGTCTATTTTTTTTGGGTCACACATGTGGTTTCTGTTTTCGCCTGCGACTGCGATAATCTCAGATTTGTTTCGCTCAAGTGTAAGTCGCTGGACCACCTGCACCCCTGCACCGCAGGCCATTAGTAGGCGTGTGAAAGGACATAGGCTATTTCCCAGTTTCTGGAAAATATATATTTTTACGAGCTCCAAATTAGCATGAAACTCTTAACTGCATGCTTTTACACCCCAAATATAAAAAATATGAAGAGAAACACATGTTAAGTACAAACCTATCTTACAATCCTATAGTAGTGTAAGTACATTTTGATAAAATTATCATTTTCCACAGTTGATATCTATGAAAGCATTAATGATATAAATTAGTTAATTGTGTAAAAAAAAATATTCAATCCTATTTTGGAAACCATACTTCTAAAAGTTACAGTACTTCTTTGATGATCGTTAAATTAAGAATTTGTCTGATTGCGTTAGTTTTTCTCTTCATGCAAAAAGATCACAAAAAAGTACTCCTCCTATATCTTTTACTATATAGCTCCTATAATCCAATATTTGCTATTAGTAGTGTATTCTTAAACAGTTTTTCTCATTTTGTGTGTTGCCTCTTTTTTAAACTAAAGTAACATACTCAGCGATTGCAGCTATAATAAAAACTTACAGCTAAGTTATTTTTTGTAGATTGTTAAGTATTGAGCAAGATAATTTGTACAGAAATAGGAAAGTCATCTCATCCGTAAATTGTCTAGTTTTTTAATACATTTTTAAGGCCAATAGATAGTATGAAAAACTAAAAAACTCTCATGAAAATTAATTGTTAATTAGGTACATTAGAAAAACAGTTTTTGAAAAAGGTAATTACATGATAAATAGTAATGGTGTGTACTAATTTATTTTACTCGGTGAGCTTTTGTTTAGAGTATTTATAGACAACCATCCTCGATACAATTTTTTTTCAGCTGTTTTTGTAGGTAATTATTTTTATTATGTAGTAGCGCCACCATTCGGTTTAAAAACCAGTTCAGTGCCAAACAGTGAGTTGCTGCAACAACTTACTGAGATATAAATAATTTTCTACAAAATAACGATAAATAAACCTGTTTTCAGAATGAAACTCCAATGAAACGCCGTAGTGTAATGTGTGTCGATGGACAAGAGATGGCGCTTCCTGACCGATTCTGTGACAAAAATGCAAAACCCTTGGAATATTCTTCTTGCAGGATTCTACCGGAATGTTAACACTTGTTAGGGTAAAAGAATTCTTTTGCTTAATTTTGTAATTACAACAAAAATCGTAATTGTTAAAGTATTAACTAACATCATTGTTTTGTATAGATTTAACAATTATATACTTACGTTAAACTGATTTATTTATATTTAGTGTAGTTGTACTTAACGGTTATACTCATTTGATTAATACTCATTTTTAGTGTATTATGCCTTGTGATCCATTAATACGTTAACTAATTTTGTAGCACATGAATAGGTTGAAAATCAATTTGTTTAGTATATAGCACTTGGTATAGCAAAAACGACATAAGACTGATTTTGTATTAGTTTTTATTAATTGATCACTAATTTTCTAATAAAAATTTACAATAGTTTTGTTGGCTACCTGTTTATATTTTTAATGCACACCCTTGAATCAAAGCAGTATTTTATAGGTATATTTGCTGTCCAATGTCAATATCATTTACTTAATGTTAAAAAAAATGCAGGTTATTCACGAGAAGCCCCACGACTAAAAAATGCAAAACACCCAACAATACTAATAATGTGTAACAGTTGTCGATATTTACTATCATAATGTTATTTTCCTGAAAAAGTTCATGCTGATATGGATTTGGTACGAAAATCGGCTTGTAACGAAACACATTTCCTTATACAAAACCTTTAAAATATAAATTCGTATTTCCTCCCTGGTGGAAATCTAGAAGGTCGCATTTGCTTAAGAGCATAGCGCTTAAAATGGCAGCAAATCGTTTTGAATAGGTCACCAATAAGTGCTTTTGATCGGTACAGAAATTTAGACTGTAGGTAAGCAGAGAAAAATGTTGTGCCTCGGTGGGATTCGACCTCACGCCGCTCGCTCTCCGGGCAAGCATCCTAACCACTAGACCACGAGACCACTTATCTTTCTCTGCTTACCGACGTGTTATTGTGCCGCCATATAGACCATTAAGCGAATAGTTTTTTCATTCTCAAATCAAACTGTACATATACGGAAAATACGTTCGTGTAAACTGTTCGCATTGCTTCTACTGTTCATTTTACTTCAGTTTAAAATCAGGAATAGGATCAACAACTTTTTGTGTGAAGATACCGATTCTTTGTCATATTCAATAGAACTTCCTCCTTTATAATCGACAATTTATAGATCTATTTGATCATCGCTCAGAATTCAGTTTTCGAATTGACGTTGTATGTTTCATCCTAAAATATTGAATTTACATTTTTTTTTTCTCTCTGAAAACCAAATGACCAAGACTGAATAGGTACAGTTATGCTAACATAAATCCTTTACAACCCCATTTTTACGTTATGTCAAAATCAATACATAGTATGGATTGAAATTCAGATTGTCATTGTACGGGATTTATGTGAGCATGACTGTACCTACTTAACGAAATTCTTAATTTTACTTTTATACTTCTTATTGCCTTTATACCTCTTGGCCCTTTTTAACAATAGTTTGGAATCGCCACAACTTAAAATTTTTTATATTCTCAAAATTGTATCAGATTTGTATTGTACCGTAAGTAAATGAATTTCTTCTTGCTGAATCTTCTGTTCCACTCCTACAGCTGGTTTCACAAGAAACGGGAAAAGATGAACAAATCGGGTTCTCATAGATCAATGAAAAGCAACGGGAATATGACGTTCATGTCACTGTCATTTGTCCTGCTTTTTTTTATATCAGCTGTATTTCTATTTCTTTTATTTTATTTTTATTGTTTAGAAACCCTCTTCTTTTCACCATTTTGAACTTTTCTTACTGCCCACTGACTAAATAAATATTGCCTTTGACGTTACAAGAGAACAGAGTTATAACTTTTAAGAAACTACCTACATCAATGATATTTAAAGAGATAAACCGTAAAACAGAAGGAAGTGACGTAAAGAAGCAGATCAGTTCACTAAGGTTGAACTACAGGTGGATGGGAGATTTTCTGTAGCAAAATTAAATAAATCCTGAATTGTAAAAACTCATTCGGAAGATTTTTTTCAAATGTGTGAATATAATATAATAATTTTATAAAATAGCATACTTTTGTATTTGTTTTATTGAATACAAATTTGCAAAATCAAATTCTTTAACTTTTCAAAGAAGTGGGATTTATGGCACTGCACTTCAGGAACGAGGGAAGTCCTGTCGAAATAACTTTCGACCAATTTTTTTACTTTTAGCACACATAGTTCGAGACCAATTGGCGATTTTATTTTGTGCGTACCTTTCAGTAACACGCTGTATATAACCTATTTTAAAACAATTAAAACAAATCGTTTCCCAAGCGTAAGCGAAGTATTGTAATCGAGTCCGTTGACCGACTCTCTACTTTTACGTTTTCTCGACCTTTCATAACCCCTAGAGTACGAATCTGCCGTCTGTTCGGATTTTTATTAGACAGGTCATCTCTAAAACTACTGCACCGATTGTTATTAAATTTTATATGCGTATTATGAATATCATGTAGATGGTAAAACTTTGTCTAATCATCTGTACCACTAATATGATGACGTCACCTCAAAATTGTGCATAGTAAATAGGTTTTAAATTGCATAAAATAACGTAGTCCTGTAGTTTATGATTCCGTGTTGAGTTTTTACCCGAAGCGTCCAGATTTTTAGAAAAAAAAATTAAAATTATAAAACAAAATTTTACAACTTAATTTTGAATCTGCAAAATCGAATGCTTTGGAATCTTGCATATGTTTTAAAGGTGTGATATTTTATTGATTAATAAATTAGGAACTGCAAAACCAAATGCTTTAGACGTTTTGAAATTATCGTAAGCATGGTAATCAAAATACATATACTTTTTATTCGCCCCCCAAAAAATTGAGGACATCTTCTCAAAATTTTGCCGAATAAATTGTACCTAAAATGTGCAAAATATGATGATTTTTTACTTGTGATTTATCATTGCAGTAATATTTTTTAGATTTGCTTATACAGGTGGTTAAAATGAATAAAGGAATAAAAATCTTACAACGGATCTATACAAACTAAAAATGATATAACAAAAATTTAAATGAGTCAATTTATTTTGTTTAATAAATCAGTTAAATCAGTCAATTAATGAATCTATACACAACTGTTATTTTTAGTATTATACTGCACCAATCCAAATTGATATACGTGTCCTTGCAAAAATATTGATGACGTCATCACAAAATTGTGTAAAGTAAAAACTTATTTGAAACATACGCGTAGCACGCTTCTTTACACTTTCTTTAAGATTACATACATATGTTTATTTCAGCTTATTGGGTTCTCATAAAAAAATAAAATTTGCAACATCAAACTTTATAATCTTTCGTAAATGCTGGATATGTTTCGTTGTACTTTAGGTGCGAGGGAAGTTCTGTCGAAGCAACTTTCGACTAATTTTTTATTCACGAACATCTTTACTTGTGATGTACGAATTGGTTTTGAGTTTTTTCCCTAAACGTCCAAACTTTCTCAAAAGAATTTACAAAGTATAATAAATAACATTTTACCACTAACACGGGATGTAAGCCTGAGAGTGGCTTAGATATGGGCACGCAGACCTGCAGTCGCACGCTCGGTGCCAAACTTGGCCGTTTGTTTTTTCTTATTTCCCGAGCGTAAGCTAAAGAAATATTGTACTGATTGCCTACTTTCACATTTTCTCGATGTGTTATGACCCCTAGAGTACAAAAACATAGGCCTCCCGTTTACGTCTGTCTATCCGTCCATCCGTCCGTCCGCCGTCTATGTCAATTTTTGTAAAGATAATCTTTCGCAACTATCCGACCGATTGTTGTCAAACTTTATATGAGTATTACGAATATCATGTAAGTAGATAGTAAAACGCTAGTCAGAGTTTGTCTAATCATCCCCACCAACAATCTGATGACGTAACCTCAAAATTGTACGTAGTAAATGGGTTTTAAATTGTATAAAATAACATAGTCCTACTGCTGTAGTTTAAGAATCTGTGATATATCTGAGATTTTACCCGAGAAATCCAGATTAAAAAAAATCACAATTGTATAACATTTTGTAATTTAATTTTGAATCTGTACAACCGAATGCTTTGAAAAATGAAACGATCATAACTATGCGGAACAATTCTATAACAAGTTATTTTTAATGAAACTCTTCTACTTAGTACACATATTTGAAAAATTAGTGCACTTATTTTTTGAGGCATTAAAGGGTCATTTAAAGAACTTGTGTACTAATTTTTCACATAAAAAGAGATTACATTGTGTGAATGGAAATGAGTAAGGAATTCATTTAACATTAGGTACACCAATCGGCCTAACCCTAAAACAAGAAGATGAACTGATAATAAATCTTTCTTCAAGTGGCCCAGAAGAACTAAATTTTGTTATTAATTTTTTCACAAGTTTCTGGACTGAATTGTCTTGCAATTATACTGTATTTTATTCTCTGTTTAAAGCAAAGCCTCTTCGGATACTGCGCCGGTTTCCCACTTCTTACTTTTGCGAAATTATTTGTTTTCCACTGTGGCTGCTCTAAAATGTAAATATAGAAAGAGATTTTAAGTAGAAAAAAATTCATAGAAACCTGGGAAGGCTGCGTACTTTAAAGCAAACACATATTAGGCATTAGATCTATGCCCGAGGAATGTTTTATTTTAATATTTTCGTTTTAATTATATTTTAATAAATCAATAAAAAAACATAACCGATGCTTTGTGTTACTCATCCCCATGTCAAACTAGGACGCCCCCTAGAAGGCCGTGCTCCACAGTTTGAGAACTACTGTCTTATAGAATACGTACTCAATTAATAAATCTTATCAGTTACCCATTTTCCGTCTCATTGGATGCAGCATTAGTAACTCTAATAAAATGTTATGAGGTACATATGAAACGGATATTATGATATTAAATGATAAGTGCAAATATCGACAAAATGTTTTTGGAATAATGTAACCGCTGTGTATCTTTATCTACTAAGGTTCCGCGGTCCTTGTTTTACACATATATTACAGAAAAAGTTTTTTGATGTTGACCGTCAAAACAATGAGAACTGATTTATTTCAGCAAAGATCAAAGGATTAAACTTCGCACAAGATATATGTATGTTTCAAGTATTAATTAAAGAAAAATAAACAATAAACATTACATAAACAATTCGTTTATTTAAAACTGTGTACCTACTTGTATACATGAGCCTATATAATATAGCGATCTCACTTGACATAGCCCAACAAACCTTTTTATCACGAAACCTTTTTCAGGGTGTTTTGGAAATAATTTTCTTTAAAGAAGTTTTTAAACATAAAAAAGATAATAGTAACATTCAAAGCATAAAAATAAAAGAATATGCGTGGTAAGTTACAATCATCAAAGTAGAGCACTTGCGATGCATGGACAACCAGTGTGATTAATTGAATCTAAAACACAAAATGTTTTCAAAAATATAAGACATAAATCTTTTTACCATTTGCAACATGGTAATTGCTGGTTTCCATTTTGCGATATATTTCTGCCAGTGAAGTCCCAACGATGATAGAAAGTAATAACTATACATCAAAATATGAACAAATGAATTCAATATCATACAAAAGGCCACCATACCTCCTAATATTAACAAAAATAAAATTTTGGTATTTGTATATAAGTATCTCACCTGAAAAATATTTGCCAGAAATCCACGCAGTTATTAATGTTGTCACATGGTGATACACATGCAAACTAGACACCTGATTGTTTTTTTTTCTCAACATGAAGAACACTGTTTCGACCATTTCAGCAACTTTTATTAAGTAAAAGTAATAACTCAGTGAGACTCTTTTCAGTGCTAGTGGATTTCTAGAATATTCAAACCTTTCACATTTCCATACATACGAGGGATTTGACAATGGTGTAGCCAGCTGAAGAGATAAAAGTCACATCGAAAAAAAGACGCTCGCTTAAATATATTTTACCTGATATACCAATAATGTACAAGAAATTATTTGAAATAAGTTATAAAAGCGTACCAAAGTAGTCAGTTTGTACTGCTTTCTTTGTCTCATTAACTGTGGTAAAAATTTATAAATCAGAAACAAATAAATTATTATAATAATCACAGTTGGTATCGGTGTAGCAAGCATATACCAGTTTTTAACACGGGGATCTAAAAGTTAATATTTTTTAACTGACACTGTACTTGTTCGACTTACCTCCAAGGTCATGAACATAATAGTTATATTGTTCTGAAAAATAAGGGGAACTAAAATTCGTCACATATTATAATTTTATACTTACCCTGAATATTTTTCATGACAAATTCACGTATTTTTAATGAACAGTTTGACGGACCAACAAACAGTGTTTCCATAGCATTCATGTCCTTAAATATGGTTTTAGGTCTATCAATCGTGTTGTCGGTGGCGTTCGTAATACATTCTAATTTTATTCCATGTCGTAAAGAGTAAATTTCAGTTACTTATTGCTGCTAGTTTTTGTTGAACTATTTACTGACCGTTAAAAATTCGTTAAAATTCATCTATATAGTCTTGTATAATATATAACATATAGCGCTTATTTGTTTTTTTCAAGTGGAATCAGGTGAAGGAATAACGTTGACACACTGAGCAAGCAATTGATAATAATTATAAAATGTGGCGTGACACAAAAGTGGAATCCGATAAGAATATTTATGTTTTTTTAATTTTTACTTTTATTTCTAAATTGTTTTTAAAGGAGTAAAACCTAATCGAGTTGATAATGAATGTTCATTTAAAAAAAATGGTCTCAATTTATTTAGATAGAGCTTGTCTCGCCTCGAATCGTTTTAGCTAATTTTATGCAAAAGTTTTCTTTTCACTTCCCGATCATAACTGTAATCAAGAGTAAGAAAAAATAAGTCTCCCGTTTCCGTCTGTCGGTCTGTCAGTCTGTCTGTCTATCTGACGGACCGTTTGTTGTCAAATTTTATATGTATGTTAATATCGTGTAGATGGTAAAACACTAACCAAAATTTGCCTAATGATCCCTACCAAAAATGTGATGACCAGTACGCGGGATTCTATCTCACGCTGCAATCCCCCTGTTGAAGTAATGTGTGTTTTACGGCGAGTAGCGGGGACGCTTTGATCTGGTCCACAAGGTCGTAGGCAGTGCGTCGCTAAAAGTCTTTACACCTTGTTAAAAAACTACTTCTATATTACTCCTATTATATTCCTTCAAATAATAATTCTCGATGCCCTTTTTAATTTTTCAACCACAGGACCACAGATTTGTGATCTTGAAATGTTATATTATGTTGATATACTCCAAAAGAAAAATATATTTGTAATCAAACTATTGCCGCGACAGCACTGGATCTAGCGTATGAGATACAATTCCGCGCGTTGGTGATGACATTCCATCAAAATTTTTCATGGTACGTAGGATTCAAATTTTATAAAATAACATACTCCTGTACTTGTTCTTTTTGAATCGACCCTCGAGATTTTCCCAGAGGCATTCAAAAGTTCGCAAAAAATTGAAATTGTACAACAAACTCTTATGCTAGTATAAGCGGAGTTCCTTTCGCACTTTCGAATATGGCATAGGGTTTTTTGTTTCTTACACTGTTACTGCTATTATCTACATTTTTTTATTGATTAAACTGCATGTGTTGGAACTGACATATATGTCCTTCGTGAAATAATGTTGACCGGCACATTTTCAAATGAGAAAACTCACCAGAAATACAGGCATAGTGTTGCCCTTTATCAATACATTCATATTTTTGAACCAATTGTTAATCCGCTTCCTATCATGTGTAGACGAAAAGTGCATTCCAGACCGAATATAAACAAATTAAGAAAGTGTGTTTTCGTAACATAATGCGTTCGAATCATAGACAGTGGCGGAATATGGAAGATTAAAGTATGATATATTAATGAACTCAGAAGAATAAGCTCTACAAAAATATCTAAAAAAATGTATAGTGTTATTAAAAAAGGTTGCATGTCGTAGACAAACACAAAAAAAATTATAGAATATTACCTACATATAATACCTATTTGTTTTAATGTATAGACTATAGAAGATAAGCGCAATACTGCGAGTAAGATCATCGTCACATAGGTGCACGGTTTTGCAGCGAGAAGTAAAAAAGGTGAGCCAACTTTTTGAGGCCTTTTTTTGGGGAAGACTCCAGAAAAAAAGAGTATTACCTGGATTTTTTTATGCAAATACACTAATTTATTGACAATATTCGTTATTTATTTTGAATTGGAACCGAAAACAAATACGTAAGTGCCTATTCTACTATAAGACCTCAATGTTTAACCTAGCTAAACGCGAATAGGTTCCAAGTACGGGGCTACCGCAGTTTTCGTGGTCGTTGATTGATTTTTTTTGAGCCCCAACACATTTTCGATGTAGTTATCCATCATGTGGCGGCTGGAGGGAGAACAAATAACCTGGTCCACGACTAAAATCTTCAACGGTCGCTCCGAAGTAGACTCCACTTTGTCGAAAGGCCACTTGAGGTTCTCTCCATAGTGCCTTTACCATATAGGGCTACAGACATGAGTCAGCGCCAGCCTTTACTGTAACGATTCCATCTCAAGCGTCTAAGGAGCAGCAATTTTATTTTCCCAATCCAAGCGTTATCAATTATTATTATTAGTATGTAAATTATTTGAACTGGTACCACTTCTATTAGGGTTGTATGTTTAGTTTATTTATTTACGGAATTCTTCAATTTTACAAATAAAAACAAAAGTGCACAAATTAAATGCAATAATTAAATGCCGACCTAAAACAATAAATAAATTAATAGATCATGCAAAATTCATATAAGAATGCACGTAGGAATATTAATTATACCTAGATATAAGAACTTAAACTACCTACTTTCGAAGATTGACATTTTTTTTTGTAAATGAAACTCATATATAATTTCTCTAACTACGAGGGCAATTTTTAATATTATCTACCTAACTATGAAAGAAACCTCACAAAGCTTCAAAACAAATTATTTCTCTACCTAACTCTCATCTATACTAATACATTAGACCAGCGTTTCTCCAGCTGTTTCATTTCATAAAAAAAAAAATGTCTGCGCTTCAAAAAACGACTCTACTGCGCTTTTCAGGTCGTCATCTGAGGCAAATTTGGGACTCCTGAGGTATTTTTTTCGATGTACTTCAAGAAGAAGTAGCATGGTGCTAAATCCGGGCTGTAGGAGGGATGCGGTAATTCTGTGAAGCCACGGTTTGCGATAATGGCGAGCCCTGTGGAACCTGGAATTGTCGTGGAACACCATCCAACGAACACACACTTTTTTCATGCCCAAATTTTCGTATATTGTCTAGAACATTACACTTTCAAACACTCCAGCTTCTTTAGCAAGCATTGGGGTTTTCATTCGTCGATCACAAAACAGCAAATCTTCAACAAGTCCCATGGTTTCCTCAGTTCTTGCTTCAACCGGTCTTTCTGATCTTTAGGTCGTCCTGAATCGAGTCTCGACCCCATCGAAATTGTTTCGACCAATATTTTACTTGAAAACAAGATGAGCCGTTAGTACCGTACACTTGGATAATCTTTTCATGGATAACTTTCGCACCATTTCCCTCTTTAGTGAGGAACTTTATATCCGCGCGATGCTCCTAAGTTAAGTTCACTCATTTTTCTAAACAAAAAATACTGCCAACAATGCCCAATGTTGTGGATCCGTACCAAATTACGTCAAAGTACTTACTACACTAGCAGTTATTTGATACCCAAGCCATTTGTTTTGTGACGTCATTATCATAGCTTGGTTGCTAATATACAAAATTGCTCTCGTATTTCATAATTTCCCGTACCTACTTTAAACTCAATGCAGCGAAGGAATTCCTTCTGAACCCTTTCTAAAAGATCAATATCAGAACTACAGTGTGACTACTAGATCGATGAACAATATTCAAGTTGGGTTGGTACTAATGAACAAAAGAGAATTTTTAAAAAATTCTCTGATAAGATAACATATGACAGTGTTGCTACACAAAACCCCACATGTTCATAGTTTTTTTAAAAATGTAATTATAATGATTCTTATGGTAAGTTTATAACGGAAGATGACTCTAAGATCTTTTACCTTATTAACTATTTTTAATGAAATACCGACAATCTTACATGTATTCACGAGTACAGTTTGTAAATTTGTACGATATTGAGTGTCAGTGTTTAAAAATAGCAAATATGCTGTTTTTAAACAATACAATAGTCAACACACCATATTCATATAGTCTACCAGAGTCATACTTTAATGCGTATGCATTTAGAATGCAATATATATGTTTACTAGCTGACCCCGTGAACTTCGTTTCACCTACAATTTAATTTTGAATCTGCAAAACCGAATGCTTTGAAATCTTGCAGATGTTTTAAACATATGATAAGCATAATAAATTTTTATTCAAAATATATTTACTTATCCGCTCCAAAAAATTGATGACGTCAGCCCAAAATTTTGCCAAATGAATCCAATCTAAAATGTTCAAAATAGGATGAGACTATACTTGTGATTTATCATTCCATTCATATTTTTTAGTTTTGCTTATAGGGGGTGTCTCAAAAAAATTAATCATTGAGTCAATTTATTTTATTGATTGAATCAAGAATTGCAAAACTGAATTTTGAAATATTGCAGACGTTTTGAGGTTACTGTTTGACATGGTAGGTTTTTAATAAAAATATATCTGTTTATCAAGCCTAAAAACTTGATGATGTCATCTCAAGATTTTGCCGAATAAATCCTATCTAAAATGTGCAAAATATCATCAGTATATTTTCGTAATTTATCGCATTCATATTTTTTAGATTTGCTTTTACAGTGACTCAAAAAAATGTATGGATCAGTCAATTTATTTTAGAGAATAACTCAAGAGTTGCAGAAATGAATACTTTAAGATCTTGCAGACGTTCTAAAGTTATTGTAAGCATGGTAAATTGTTAAGAATATTTATTTATTCCCCCCAAAAATTGATGGAGCGGCTCACTCGATTTCAGCAGATAATTTTGGTATAACAGTACAGTTATTTTTAGTCTTACACTGCACCAATCCAAGGTGGTATACGTGTTGATCGTAAATGTTGATTAGGTCATCACAAAATTGTGCGAAGAAAAGACTCAACTCGAAAATGCTGAATATGTTTCATTATACTTTTGGTGCGAAGGAAGTTCTGTCGAAACAACGTTCGATCAATTTTTTGACAATGGTTGATATAAATAAAACTCAGTAGATGCTCATACGCGAAATACGAAGTATCTACTCGAATATCAAATCAAAATATTTCTAGTTTTTCTAGACGATGCTAATACTTCAGTAGGTAACAGTTGATGCTCAAGTAGCATCTCGATACAACAAAAAACCTACGTGAAAAGTTTTCGATATTCCAGCTCCTAATGTGTTTTTCAAACTGAATGCACCTTTTGACGACGTTCCACGTTCATGAATGTTGTTATGTTTAGTCAAAATTCACTCTTACAACGATCCTACTCGTTTTCTAGGCTGCTTTACAGACAGCTCAGTCATTTGCCACGCCGATGCTCATTTTTAGATTAAATGCTCACAAAACGCGTAGATCGTTCAATTTGTGTCCGGGGAGATACAATGTTTCCAAGTAGGTACTCAGTACATAGAGTAGACGCTCAGGTATATAAGAGTAATAATGAAGTAGGTACTTCGTACTTCGAATATGAGTATCTACTCAGTTTTATTCATACCACCCAATGTCTCGCTTCAATGTTTGATTATGTTGATTATGAGCACAACGCTGATCAACTTCCGTATTCGAATTACCCATGAAATAAATCATTGCGATTTGCACCTGAGGTAGTTCGTCGCACGTTTGATTGACTTCGTGGACTTATGTCAGCTTGTCGTCTTCTCGGCATTGTAATGAACTTCATAAAACGACGCAGAATTATTTTCACAGTCAATCAAATCTGTAAATTTTGTCTTGGGGATTTTAAAATATTGAAAACTTCAAATTAAATCCTCGAATAACAGTAAAGGTTGAGGTTTTGTCGAAACCAACAAAGTAAATATAGGTAAATAGAATGGCAGATCAAAATGAATAAGAAACTTTCGCAATGTGTAACTAAATTCACTTTAACCAAGTCTTTTCTTAAAATAAACGACGTTTTTTTTTTTTTAAGAAAAAACAAAGAACGATTTGAAATGCAATATACTTTTCACAATCGCACGGAAGAAATAGTTTTGTATGACACGTCAGTTAGACGACAGGTCCGTCAGGAACGCCAACTATTGAAATTAATTCGAAGTGGCGATTCCCATACAAAATTTTTAGAATTTTTTTATTTTTTAGCTGTTCGTTTTTTTTATAAATTTTCTTATATACAAACCTTGTCCTGACAATAAGGAACACATAAAAAAAAGAATCATCCAATTTGGTGCAGTCGTTCTGAAGTTATGCGCGTACATACATTTCGGCGATTCATTTTTATTTATATAGATGCATTTTTATTTTAGAACAAATTTCATTACCATTAAAAAGGTTATACTGAGTCGACCTTAAAAGATATACTTTTCTTAAGAACTTTTAGAGGGGAACAATTTCGGCATACATGATTTTTACGTAACTTTAACCGTTTAAGCAGCGTAAGCAACGGAAGCTGTCAAAGGAGGAATAATTGTCCCGTTTTTCCGAATTTTTCATTTCTACTTCGCTCCTATTGATCGTAGCGTGATGTTATATAGCCTATATATATGTAGATACGATAAATAGACTATCCAACACAAAAAGATTTTTTGAATTCGAACCAGTAGTTTCTGAGATTAGCGCGTTTAATTAAACAAACACTTCAGCTTTATAATATAAGTATAGAAGTATAGATTAGTATAGATAAATTTTTAGATCATCTGCGAATTGTAAAAAAAAATTGGAAGATAAAAAATAGTCTTGTATATCATCGATGAAAATGAAAAAAAGAATCGGTCCACAAGGGGACTCTTGCGGTACCTCAGAGGTAACGTTGCAAATTTGAGATTTAAAATTACAAATTTTGACTTACTGAAATCTACCAGATAAGAACGAAAATGCGACCATTCAGTAGTATCTTGACGAAATCTCAGATGATTCAATTTCGAAATTAAAATATTATGATTAACCGTATCGAGTGCTTTAGCGAAATCTGTACAGATTGAGTCAACTTGCACACTATCTTGAAAGGACTCGTTAAGAAACATATAATACGTCAGTAGAATTAGTAGAGATTATTTACCTCTCACAAAGCTATGCTGATTATTACATAGAATGGAGTAAGACATTCACTGCAGATGTGTAGAAGCTATCTCGTCCAAAATCTTTGGGATAACCAATTCGTTCCACTTCCTTGTAATTTTCAACTTTTGTTCGACTGCCAGATTTGAAAACCTGGATCACATAGCTATTTTTCAACCATTCCCGATACTCCAGGATAGGAGACATATAGAGACGAAAAATATTCCGCAAATAAGCCTGAGATGTCTGAGATCCAATTATTGTCTGTTCTATCCTTAAATAACATGTAATTAAGTCCTATTGAATTATGTTTACTTTTATCTTGAACGAATTTCCAAAAATAATTTGAATCTATGCAACACTACATCCACTTTTGCAACATAAGAGTCGAAAAGACTTTACTAAGGTCTTTACAGTTTGCACGCATTAAATTAAAATGCAGATAATCTTCTATTTTCCCAGATCGCTTATATTTTGCATGAGGCATTTTTTTCTTATACAACAAATTCTGAATATCCCTATTTAGGGTAAGAATAGTTGTTGGATTTTATAATTTTTTCAGGAATGAAGTTATCCATTCCCACAAAAAGAACAGGTGTCGTAAAAAAGAGAAAATTTTTCATCTGTGATCTTAACATAAAATAATGTTTCCTAATTAATGGACGCCAAAAAGCTATTCATGGAAAGATAATTTCCGTTGTTAAAATCAAAAATAAAACATTCCAGAAATAAAGGGGCAACATTGACAAGGACCAAGTATATGCATTGTGGTGTAGGCGTGTACTGGATAAAAGATAAATCGCGGTATGGATTCTTAAAGCGATAATGTTGGAGAAAATGAGGTCCAAGAATACGCTTCTCTGAACAGGTATACCTAATGTGTTCCAAATTCAAAAATGAATAAGTAGCATTACTAATATCAAATCTTTTACTGGATCCTGTACATGACGATAATCTATCTTCATCCATCTTGATAGCGGGTATGTCAACATCACCCCAATAATGTATTTAAAATCGGGAAACCGCACAAACAGATTTTCTAGATCATCATAAACTGTTCAATACCTCTGGGTGTTATAGGATTATTGAAATTTCTGAACGACAAGTACTTTTGGCAATCCCACTACAAATTTGATGGCGATTTCGTCGCATTTAAACCGGCATATTTAATGCCCCAATACATTTTGCATTCAGTACATTTATCGATGGAATGGTAAGTGTCACCGCAGTGTCATAAAACCCACATCTAGGTTCCATTTTCTTAAATCAATTAGTTAATTTAAATAAGATAACAAGAAAAGATGAATTAAAGAAATAAATAAATAAAATAAAGATAATATGGAATTTAGGATACAACAAGGATACATTTCTTCGCACCAATAGAGTCTATTATGGTGACTAACAATAATGAACAGGCCAGACAACGGACAGCCGGAAAAAAATAATTCAATAATATTAAGGAAAAAAGTCGAGTCGATAATTAAAAGATAGGAAGTGGGGAAAAAACTTGACGACAGATCGGATTCAGTTGTATTGTTATTCTTAATTTGTATATGTGCCGTTTATCTTCATTAAAAGATATATTATAAATTTTGGATTAGTTGTTATTTAGGTAGTTATGGATTACTTAGCCCCTTTTTAATAACTTGACATTCACTTAAGAATAAACTGATTCTTGCAAGAGTCGCTCACATTTGTTTTGCGTGTTTGTTGCTTCTTCGTTTTATTTTTTGTTGTTGAGATCGCCGCACAACCAGATAAGTCATTTTTTGTTATTCTTGCAATCTATTTATTGTCCAAAAAAATCTCAGTGTATGCACTTTTTGCTTCCCGAGCGCACCATAACGAAGTATAGTAATCGAGTTCATCGGCCGACTTGCCAGCTTCATGTTTTCTCGATATTTTCCATGACCCCTAGAGTACGAAAAAAATGGTCCACCGTCTCCGTCTGCTTGTTGTCTGTCTGTTTGTTTGTCTGTCGTCTGTCTGTCTATCTATCTGTCTGTCTGTCCATCTGTCCGTCCGTCCGTATATTAGGAATATCATGTAGAGGAAAACACCAATCAAAATTTGGCTAATCATCGCCACCAACAGTTTCATGACGTCGTCTTCAAAATATACAGTAAATAGTAAATTTGTTTTAAATTTTATTTGATTTGCACTTATTGTGTATAAATTCTTGTCGACTTTTCAACCTAGACATCTAGATTTTTGGAAAAAAAATAAAAATTTGTAATTTAATTTTGAATGTTTTGAAATATTGCAGACAATTTATGCTTATCGTAATCATGCTATTCCATTATCCCCTCCCAAAAAATTGCTTATGTCACTAAAAATTTTGCCAAATAAATCATATCGAAAATATGCGAAATATGATGTGTCTATATTTGTGATTTATTATTACATCCATATTTTTCAGAATAACTTATACAGGATGACTAAAAAAAATTAAAGTATGGAAAAATTTATTTTATTGAAAAAATCAGAAACGGCTCACTCCATTTTCCCGAAAATTTGAGTATACAATACTGTTATTTTTAGTATTACACTAAACCTTTCCAAATTGATATATGTACGTGTCCTTGCAAAAATCATCATGACATCATCACAATTTTTTTTAAAGGATAAACTCATTTGAACATACGCGTAGAAGGCTTTTTTACATTTACTGTAACATTACATACACATCTTTATTTTAACTTATAGGGCTTCTCATAAAAAAATAAAATTCACAAAATTCAATTTTATAATTTTTCGGAAAAGCTTGGTACGTTTTATTGTACTTCAGGGGCGAGGGAAGTCCTGTTACGATAACCTTTGACCAATTTTCTTGCTTTTTCTCTTTGCTGTTTACACATTAGGGAATACTAAGAAACATAGATACAGAAACCTAACTCTATCTCAAACAAACACATCAACCATCTTACATGTTGTACTTCAATTTGTCTCAAGTAACGTGTATTTTATAGCTACTATATTTGTGGCAGAAATTCAAAGTAAAATATTGGATATAAAATTTTCTTACTATATCAATAGTTAAAATAACATAGTACTAATTTAATCACCGATTAATTTAACACAGAATTAAAACGTAGAATACGGGCCTGTCATTGGTTAAAACATCCACGTTACCTAGCAACGGACCTCAATTAAAAGTCAATCCCGAATTAACTTTAATTCACTTTCTATAGACCGGGTCTAAAATGTTGTACATAAAAGGCCGCTGGGTTCTCCAATTTTTCTTTGGTGTTTTTTAGGTGAGCATTATTTTATTTTATTAGATATAAACTCAAATGAAGTGATAAGCGTTATGCCTTCAAAAAAAACAAAACTCGTTTTATTCATACACGACAATTCACTATATGGAAAAGCTACATGGTTTTACTATTAGGTGATTATCACTATCGTTACTTCAAAACAACAAGCAGAAATACGTAAATGATTCAATTTGAATTTTACAATATGTAATTATTACAATCATACGATAAGTTTAAACTTGCTGTACGTTACGACATTGCCTAGTTAAACTACAACATTAAGCAATTTTCTTATCAACTATCTGTACATAGTTTCTTTTATAAAATTTCCAAAACATATAAAATATAATAGCTACGTTAGGCACATATACATAAAATGTTAGTTTTGGAAGGCCACAGTTTGGATTAAAAAGAACTTGCGAAGCATGACCAATTAAAATGCAAAATTGAATCTAAAAATAACAATAATTCGGTCAAGTAAAAACAATGTCGGAATATATTACCATCTGCAACATGGTTAGTGTAGATTTCCACTTCACAATTTTTTTTTGCCAAGAAGATCCCAGCGAGGTACATAAATAATATGTGTACATTAAAACATGTACAGATGTATTTAACACTGCACAAAATGCAACCATACCACCTAAAATTTTATGTCAGTATAGAACACAGATACAAACTTCATTCATTTCTTTCACATTACAAATTATGTAAGCTTATTTTAAATATTTCTGGTAACGCTTATCTTCGACGTAAATTTTATTATTATTTTTTTAATAAAAAAATTATTATCTCATACTGATGGAATTAAAAAACTGTAATTTTCATGCACTTCTAATTTATCACCCACCAACAAAATATCTGCCATAAAACCACGCCATCAGTAAAGTTGATACATGATGATAAACATGCAAAGTAGAAACTTGATTATGTTTTTTCCTTAAAACAAAAAAAACTGTTTCTACCATATCTATCATTTTTAGTATGTAGGTGTAATAGAATAAAGTTGTTTGCTTAAGAGATTTTGGTGTGGTAGAATAGCTGAAGCGATCACATTTCCAGACATAAGACGGTTCCTTAAGTGGTGTTACAAACTGAAAACATAAATAAGTTACTGAATTTGATGCAAGAAAGACCACTTACATTGTAGACTAAGAAACTACAAAAAACTATTTGAAATATGTTATAACAAAAAATAACATTTTTTAAATCATACGGTTTTCTGGTTTTCATAAATTGTGGTAAAAAAATATAGATTAGAATGAAATATATCAGTATGATATATAGTACGGGAAAAGGACCTGAAAGTAAGAACCAGTGTTTTGTCCGAGGATCTGAAAAAAAGTTAGAATGTGTGTACATATAGAGTATCTAACACATTTTTAGCATATCACAAAAAATATAAATTACAACAACTATAAAATTTTGTTTATAGGTACGTATTGGCGATATGTAAATTATATGTAGGTATGAGTATAAGCTTTTTGATATTTCTGTTAACTCACCTGCTAGTTCATCAATGAAGTAGGTATACTGTTCCCATAAAGAATTAGTAGTTCTATTCACGGAAGATGTGCTCATTTAGACGGTTAATTCGTTCTCAAATAAGTCACCAAATAATAACGTATTCTAGCTAAAGCAGTATACTTATACGAGTATGTAGATTTTTGTGTGTCGTCACAATTTTATTCTTCATTTCATTTCTTCAAGTAGGTTTGTATTAACATATGTGTTACCTGTACACATATATTTTAAATACACATCCAGGCGAGCAAGGTGTAATATTTGTCAAATTGTTTTTTAGATAAGAAAGACGTTAAAAGGGTAGGTACTATTTTTATACTCGTTATAGTAAGACGACATTTATGTAAGTGCCCCATTTTAAAGTATGCATTCATTATAGTATTTTATATTCTAAGTGAGAAATGCTATGCATAATATGCTATATTATAATATTATAAGCGAGTAATACAGATCTCAAGAGGTTATAATGGCATTTCGCTCACGTATGAAATACGACGTTTTATCTTAAGTAGCAGCTTTTATATAAAAGTAAGAACAAGATGACTCCGAATTGAAAGCTCATTCAACCTAAAAAATCGTATTGTTATTAGATGCATTTGCAGTAACAATGGTTACATTACATTACTTGTGAATATTTTACCTCACTTGTTAATAATATTGAATTTGTGTCTCTTGAATCTGTTGCATAAACTATCCCAAAATCTACCACTACTCTGCTGTAAAATAATAGTACATTGTTCTACAAGTAAAGAAAAGTGGTAATTTTCTAGCGAGTGAAAATATATTAGTCCATAGCGTAGCGAGTGGATTAAATTTTTAAGAGCTAAAAACGTACGTACTTTTCTTACGCGTGAAACTACTACTCCTATTTATTTATATACTCGATGCAAATGCTTAAACTGAAACCGATTTAAAATACTTCCTGAGCGTAAGCGAAAAATATATGAAAACCATCAAGGTGCAAATGTAAGAACGATCGAAACATCTGCCAAACTTTCATGCTGACAAGTAAATAAAAAAAACTAATTTTAAAGAAACAACTGAAGAGTTTTAAGATAGTCGTTTTAATTTTATTTCATTGCAATGTAGGCGTGCTCTGCTTTACATTAGGTTCATTTATAATTTGTTGCCCAACAGAATCAATTTCCCACAGCACTTATCTTCTCTAAATTTCTGTGTCCCCACTGTTCAATTGAGATCGATTCAGTATTTCTATACTCCTAAGCCGAATACAAATGTTATAATAAGGCATTCTCCTATATTTAAAAACTGTCGTATTATTAACTTTTTTTCTGATTATTCTGATATTTATGCAATGTCTCTCATGTATTAGCTTATTGTTATTGCTAAGTACCATTTGTTTCCTCATGGCAAATCGCTGTAGATACTGATATCTGTGCTGTGGATGGACATCATGTTGTGATGCCAACACCAAAATTTGGGTCAGTTGTCATTGTATGAGTTTCTGATGTACTAGTATACCACTATTTATCTACACGCAACACTTCAGTTCTAATTAATTACTTCTTTCATAATCTCCACGTCTCTCTTTAAAGCGGGCTTATAACGGGGTTCCTGTTAGCCAACTCAATCTAATAATAATAATAATAATAATAAAGATATTCAAGGAGACAAGAAGCAATGTCAAATTTGCTTTCTAGTAAATCAAGAGAAAAATATTTAAAAAGTTATGAACAATGTAATCAATGGAGAGCCTAAAAAACGTGAAGAAAGGTACGAATGTTTACATTTTTAAAATAGATTTTGCCAAAGAAAATTTTCAGTGACTTGACTCAAAACGAAGTTACCGAACATCAGTACCCCCTTCAGCTATCCCCACAGTCTTCATAGAGTATAAGTGCCAACACATTGGAGAATCATTGTCTCTATGGTTGATCGACATGGACTAATTTTTGATAATTCAAACAAAAATTACAATTAATAATTAGCAAAATATTTCGTTAAGTAATACACTAGATTTATGTACTTCAAAACATTTTGTAAATGTAGAACCGTTTCAACGTTTGGATAAGTAAGTGACCTATGGGATGACGTGTTTGAAGTCCCTTGCAATAAAAATGGCACTATTTTTACAAACTTCGAAAATCACTTTTAAAAGTACATGATGACCCAGTAATTTAATTGATTAACTAAAAGAACTTAACGTTTTACAAGTTATTGTAAAATGTAAAAGCAATACAATTTAAGTAAGAAATAAAACTATTTCAACTAAGTAATTATGGTAAAACATGTGACTTTTTTTTTCTAATTCTACAGACAGAGTTTTATTCAAACTTTCAGTTTATTGCTATCATTATTATTCTTACTTTCACTACTACACTACTTGATTGACAAATATATCTATATTATAATCAATCAATATATTTATATTATATTTTTTAGAATTACTTATACAGCGAAATAAGATATATGACTTCTCCCTCGTATGTATGATTATATTATATATAATCAATTAATCAGTGTCATCTTTACTTAATTTAGAAAACACCATTAAATATTAATAAGAACAGCTATTGAGAACACATGAATCATATGTAGATACAGAGAAAAAAATGCTTGAATCATAAAACCCACAATCTGCAGCATATTTATAAAATTCATTATAAAACAATACGTTCCATATACTGAGTTTCCTTATTTTCCAAACAGCTCTCTTTTTTGGCGTTACAAGTAGTGAAATTTGTATTAATTTATAGCTTTATTCAAGGAAACAAAACCTAAATGTATAATTTTGACAATGACTTTGAATAATGAAAAACACATTTACCTATAAAACAAACATCCATAAACATTGATTCAAATTAAAACATGGTAATCACAATGTATTTAATTATAATAAATTAATAAGGCACACTGACACGAATACTTAGACTACTTAGATTTTCTTTTAATAAACATCCACCAAAAATATGTCTCTTCATTAGTTGTGAATGTTGCAAAATGTGTTCAAATGATTAAATCTAAATTACATTAGTGGAAATTTAAACGTACACAAAACAAAACATGATATTCACAAACACAAAATTTAATGTTCATTAAAAAAAAAGTATACAAGGAGACAATAAAATGTATTTATTGTATATTTATCACTTAACAAAAAATGGAAATTCATTTGTGAAAACAGCGCAGGAGGTATTGGTAAATCAACAAAGTTTGAAACAAGTTTGTTGTTTAGTAAAATGTTCTTGTGATTTACAAGTAAGTGTATTTTGGATTTTTCCGATAACCTCATAAATGATCAGTATAGAACCACGCTCCTTGAATTCACATACACTCCAACTGAAAATTACTTACCAAACGAACGGATGTACTTCCAGAATTTCAGTGTAATCGGTTACATAGTTTTACCATAATTTATACAATTTTATTATAAACCTACAGTTTAATTTTCAAAAACCCATCTGTTTAAAGTTAAAAACAAGCTTGTGCAAAATTTTAGAGCAATCCATTTTTTAAATTGTTTGTGAACAATTTCAGGCATTTAGTAATGCTTAATCTGTGTTAAAGGCTTTATGTAGAGGTGTTGAAGAATTACTCTATCGTCCCAGTCTTATTATTATTTGCAATTTTACGGTACAAACGCATTATGAATAAATTCATTTCAATGTATCATTTTTTGCTTCTAATGGTCTGAAAAAAATTTGGTCCAGAAACATTAGATAGTAGGTTGTTAACTGATCTTTAGTATTTCACAGAAGACGAAACAATTTTGTTTGGGTAGTTTTGACTAGTTTCTTCTTTTAAAAAAATTGGCAGTTGATTAAAAATAAGTGCAATTGGCGAGTAAAGCAGTTATGTGTAATAATAGATGCACTGCAACGAATCCCTTTATTTAGATTAGATATAGATCTATGGTTTTTGAAACTTTATGATGCAGTCAAAGACAACTTTACTATATTATTTGAAAATTCACCACTAACTCGAACATAATGAACATTCAGGCAAGACTGTTATCCTCGCTGTTCCTTTCCAAACAGTGGTAAACGTTGTTAAATTAAATGAGGAAATAAAAATTTCCTTACATTTATATTTTCTGTCATAGCTACCAAATCTATACTTACATTATAAAGCTGAAGAATTTGTTTGGTTGAACGCGCTAATCTCAGAAACTACTGGTTCGAATTCAAAAAATCTTTTTGTGTTGGATAGTCCATTTATCGTATATACACAGAGGCTATATAACATCACGCTACGATCAATAGGAGCGGAGTAGCAATGAAAAATTCGGAAAAACGAGAAAATTATTCCTCCTTTGACAGCTTCTGTTGCTTACGCTATTTAAACGGTTAAAGTTACGCAAAAATCATGTATGATGAAATTGTTCCTCTCTAAAAGTTCTAAAAAAAAGTCCGGAACAGCATATGTCTATCTTTTAAGGTCGACTCAGTGTAACCTGTTTTATGGTAATGAAATTTGTTCTAAAATAATTATGCATTACGTATAAAATTCTCGCGTCACAGTGTTTGTAACCGAACGCATCCGAACAGGTTGACCGATTTGTATGAAATTTTTTATGTATATTCGGTAGGTCTGAGAATAGGTTGTAAACTATTTTTTATACCCCTAAGTGATAAGGGTGCCCTACTCTAAAAATTTTTTGTTTGTTTTTTGGACAAAATTTTTTATTTTTATTTTTTTAAGATTTTACATCAAAAAATATATATAACCGTAAATTTTCACCTTTCTACTACCAACCTCCCCTTTTTTAATCTTCTATATAATAAAAATCAATTACTGTTCCTGTTAGTCTCGCTAAAACTCAAAAACGGCTTGACCGATTTGAATAACTTTTTATGTTACGGGGATGGTTTATAAATAAAAAAATAGGGAAAATTTAAAAGAACAGCTAAAAAATTAAAAAAACCTAAAAATTTTCTGTGGGAATCGCCACTTCGAATTAATTTCAATCGTTGGCGTTCCTGACGGACTTGTAACTGACGTGCCATACAAAACTATTTCTTCCATGCGATTGTGAAAAGTATATTGGATTTCAAATCGTTCTTTGTTTTTTCGTAAAAAAAAACAAACGTGGTTTATTTTAAGAAAACTCTTGGTTAAAGTGAATTTAGTTACGCATTGCGAAAGTTTCTTATTAATTTTGATCTGCCATTCTATTTACGTATATTCACTTTGTTGGTTTCGACAAAACCTCAAACTTTACCGCTATTCGAGGATTTAATTTGAAATTTTCAATATTTTAAAATTCTCAAGACAAAATTTACAGATTTGATAGACGGTGAAAATAATTCTGTGTCGTTTTATGCCGAGAAGACGACAAGCTGACATACGTCCACGAAGTCAATCAAATGTGCGACGAACTACCTCAGGTGCAAATCGCAATGATTTATTTCATGGGTAATTCGGATACGGAAGTTGATCAGCGTTGAGCTCATAATCAACATAATAGTCAAACATTGAAGCGAAACATTGGGTGGTATGAATAAAACTGAGTAGATATTCATATTCGAATTACGAAGTACCTACTTGCAAACATTGTATCTCCCCGGACACAAATTGAACATCTACGCGTTTTGTGAGCATTTAATCTAAAAATGAGCATCGGTGTGGCAAATGACTATTTGTCCTTATAAATAATAAATGTAATATATTTTTGTTTCCTTAAGAATACAAAGTTAACAAAGTTAGTTGAGTTACAAAAGTCTCTTTTGCTCCACGTTGGCCACCAACGAGCGATTTTCAAGATTTTTGTGAAACTTTGCTGGTTTTGAATTTGAATTTTCTGTCCTCGATAGTTGATGCTCAGCAAGAACCACGGGAAGGTCTGTAGCAGATCTCGCTAGGAAAGGAGAGGGCTAGGATTTGTTAATGAGGGATAGAACGTTATACAGTACAATACAATGGAAATACAATACAGGTACCTACAATCTAACTACAATACAGAATACACTACAGATACAGATACAATTCAGATACAATACAAATGCAAAGTTAGTAGCCAATACACCACCGGAAGAAATTGCACCAAAAATTGAGAATGTTGCAAAATGAAAACCCAAGCAAGCACACCCATGGAACTCGGAACGAAATCTATTGGTCGCAGCGCTCACACGCACAAGGGAGAATGCAGCCGCATAAATCCAAGGCCGACTGACCTCATCCTTATAGGAGATGCGACCCAGCGTCTAAGGGCCAACAGAACCCCCCAGGCCAAAGCGTCTGACGACATGGAAAATTCAGACCTTGAACCAAAGAATGCACTGTTGCAAAATTAAAACCCAAGCAAGCGCACCATGAAAACAAAGCATTTGCACCACTGGAGCTAAATTGGCACGACCCAAGTTAAGTTAGTAACACATACAATATACAGTACAAAATGCTTCAATTACAAAAGTTACAATATACAAATTTCTCCACGTTTGCCACCAAAGAGCGATGACTTTGCTCGCTCGTTGCTGTTGCCCAGCAAGAACCAAACAATACGAGGAGGTCTGGAGTGCGTCTTGCCATTAAAAGAGAGGACTAAGGTTTGATAGCATGGGTAAAGGACACCGTATTTTGTAAATTTGGACGCCGTCCTTTAAAAATGATGAATACAGTATTTTGTGAATTATGAACGCAGTACTTTGTATATTCTAAAGGCGTACTTTATCAGTCCTGAATGCATGTTATTAACAACATATTTAAAAAAAAAATCGGGCATTTTTGGAAAAATATCCACTTTCCTTCGTGTTCACAGCGCTTAACACAAAACATTTTCGCTAATATTTATTAACAATAAATTAGAAATTCGCGAACACGTGCTACTTTTAACCCAAAACGAAGCTCCAATGTTGCTGCTACCAGACCGGAATCAAAACTGAACAGAAAGGATCGAAAATGTGACCTTTTATCTGGTAGCTCACGTGACAGTGACATCACCGTACGTCACGATGAGATTGCAAAAATTATTTTTCATATTTTAGATCAGAAATTGTACATTTTCGGGGTTAATTTAACAACGTTTAAACAAACTAATTTGTTTTTACTAACCTCGTGTTCTTAGGAAAACGGATTTCGGCTTAATTATCATATATTGATAGTTATCATATTTGAACATTATGAATTGTATTAATTATGTTTAAATTTTATTTAATTATATCGCGAAAATGTATAGCTTTGACCCACCAACTTCAATCGTTTCGAAAATTTATCCAAAATGTAAACATTGTCGGCCAAACGAATCACGAAATCCGATAAATTAAAACTGAAGTCGTACTTACCCTGTTTTCGGTCCTTTTCGGAAAAATATCCATTTTGGTTCGTGTTCACAGCACTAACACAACATATTTTCCGTAATATGTATTAATAATAAACTAGAAATTCGCTAAAACGCTCCACTTTTACGCCGAAATGAAGCGACGATCTTGCCGCCATCAAACAGAAATTAAAACTGAACACAAAGGACCGAAACACGTGACCTTTATACAAGTAGCTCAGGCGACATTGACGTCATCGTACGTCACGATGAGATTGCAAAATTTATTTTTCATATTTTGGTCGGGAAAATGCACATTTACGGGGATAATTTAACATTGTTTAAATAAATTGATTTGTTTTTAATAATTTCGGGCTTGTAGGACAACGGGTTTCGGTTTAATTATCATACATTGATGCTTATCATATTTAAACATTATAAATGATATTAATTATGTTTAAAATTTATTTATTTATGTCGTGAAAATGTATAGCTTTGATCAACCGATTTCAATCGTTTCGAAAATTTTCCCAAAATTTAAATATTGTCGAGTGAACGAATCACGGAATCCGATAAATTAAAACTGAACTCGAACTTACCCTATTTTCGGTAATTTTCGAAAAAATATCCATTTTCGTTCGTATTCACAGTACTAATACAACACATTTTCACTAATATTTAAATATATAAATTAGAAATTCGTGAAAAGAGCCCTACTTTTAAGCCAAAACGGACTCTGATGTTGCTGCCACCAAACCGAAATCAAAACTAAACGCAAAGGACCGAAAAATGTGACCTTTTATCAGGTGGCTCACGTGACAGTGGCGTCATCGTACGTCACGATGAGATTGCAAAAATTATTTTTCATATTTTCGTTCAGAAATTGTACATGTTCGGGGTTAATTTAACAATGTTTAAACAAACTAATTTGTTTTTGCTAACCTCGTGTTCTTAGGAAAACGGATTTCGGTTTAATTATCATATATTGATAGTTATCATATTTGAACATTATGAATTGTATTAATTATGTTTAAATTTTATTTAATTATATCGCGAAAATGTATAGCTTTGTCCCACCAACTTCAATCGTTTCGAAAATTTATCCAAAATGTAAACATTGTCGGCCAAACGAATCACGGAATCCGATAAATTAAAACTGAAGTCGTACTTACCCTGTTTTCGGTCCTTTTCGGAAAAATATCCATTTTGGTTCGTGTTCACAGCACTAACACAACATATTTTCCGTAATATGTATTAATAATAAACTAGAAATTCGCTAAAACGCTCCACTTTTACGCCGAAATGAAGCGACGATCTTGCAGCCATCAAACAGAAATTAAAACTGAACACAAAGGACCGAAACACGTGACCTTTATACAAGTAGCTCAGGTGACATTGACGTCATCGTACGTCACGATGAAATTGCAAAATTTATTTTTCATATTTTGGCCGGGAAAATGCACATTTTCGGGGATAATTTAACATTGTTTAAACAAATTGATTTGTTTTTAATAATTTCGGACTTGTAGGACAACGGGTTTCGGTTTAATTATCATACATTGATGCTTATCATATTTAAACATTATAAATGATATTAATTATGTTTAAAATTTATTTATTTATGTCGTGAAAATGTATAGCTTTGATCAACCGATTTCAATCGTTTCGAAAATTTTCCCAAAATTTAAATATTGTCGAGTGAACGAATCACGGAATCCGATAAATTAAAACTGAACTCGAACTTACCCTGTTTTCGGTCCTTTTCAAAAAAATATCCAGTTTCGTTCATGTTCACAGTACTAATACAACACATTTTCACTAATATTTAAATATATAAATTAGAAATTCGTGAAAAGAGCCCTACTTTTAAGCCAAAACGGACTCTAATGTTGCTGCCACCAAACCGAAATCAAAACTAAACGCAGAGGATCGAAAAATGTGACCTTTTATCAGGTGGCTCACGTGACAGTGGCGTCATCGTACGTCACGATGAGATTGCAAAAATTATTTTTCATATTTTCGCTCAGAAATTGTACATGTTCGGGGTTAATTTAACAATGTTTAAACAAACTAATTTGTTTTTGCTAACCTCGTGTTCTTAGGAAAATGGTTTTCGGTTTAATTATCACATATTAATAGTTATCATATTTAAACATTATGAATTATATTAATTATGTCATTTCTGCAACTCTTGAGTTATTTTCTAAAATAAATTGACTGATCCATACATTTTTTTTGTCACTGTAAAAGCAAATCTAAAAAATATGGATGCAATTATAAATTTACGAAAATATACTGATGATATTTTGCACATTTTAGATAGGATTTATTCGGCAAAATCTTGAGATGACGTCATCAAGTTTTTGGGCTTGATAAACAGATATATTTTGATTAAAAACGTACCATGTCAAACATTAACTTCAAAACGTCTGCAATAAATCTAAAAATTTAGTTTTGCAATTCTTGATTCAATCAATAAAATAAACTGACTCAGTGATTAATTTTTTTTGAGACACCTCCTATAAGCAAAACTAAAAAATATGAATGGAATGATAAATCACAAGTATAGTCTCATCCTATTTTGGATATTTTAAAAAGGATTCATTTGGCAAAATTTTGGGCTGACGTCATCAATTTTTTGGAGGAAGTAAGTATTATTTTGAATACAAATTTATTATACTTATCAGATGTTTAAAACATCTGCAAGATTTCAAAGCATTCGGTTTGCAGATTCAAAATTAAGTTGTAGGTGAAACGAAGTTCACGGGGTCAGCTAGTCTATATTAATAAAAATGAATCGCCGAAATGTATGTACGCTCATAACTTCAGAACGGCTGCACCGAATTGGACGATTCTTTTTTTTACGTGTTCCTTATCGTCAAGAGAAGGTTTATATGTAAGAAAATTGATAAAAAATAAGACGGCTAAAAGATAAAAAAAATTTAAAAATTTTGCATGGGAATCGCCACTTCGAATGAATTTGAATAGTTGGCGTTCCTGACGGACCTGTCGCCTGACTGACGTGTCATACAAAACTATTTCTTCCGTGCGATTGTGAAAAGTATTATTGCATTTCAAGTCGTTGTTTGTTTTTTCGTAACAAAAAACGTCGTTTATTTTAAGAAAAATGTTCGTTAAAGTGAATTTAGTTACGCATTGCGAAAGTTTCTTATTAATTTTGATCTGCCATTCTATTAACCTATGTTCACTTTGTTGGTTTCGACAAAATCTCAACCTTTACCGTTATTCGAGGATTTAATTTGAAATTTTCAATATTTTAAAATTCTCAAGACAAAATTTACAGATTTGATTGGCTGTGAAAATAATTCTGTGTCGTTTTATGAAGTTCATTATAATGCCTAGAAGACGACAAGCTGACAGAGGTCCACGAAGTCAATCAAATGTATGACGAACTACGTCAGGTGCAAACCGCAATGATTTATTTCATGGGTAATTCGGATATGGAAGTTGATCAGCGTTGTGCTCATAATAATCAACATAATCAAACATTGAAGTGAGACATTGGGTGGTATGAATAAAACTGAGTAGATAGTCATATTTGAAGTACGAAGTACCTACTGCATTATTACTCTTATATATCTGAGCATCTACTCTATGTACTGAGTACCTACTTGGAAACATTGTATCTCCCCGGACACAAATTAAACATCTACGCGTTTTGTGAGCATTTAATCTAAAAATGAGAATCGGCGTGGCAAATGACTGAGCTGTCTGTAAAGCAGCTTAGAAAACGAGTAGGATCGTTCTAAGAGTGAATTTTGACTAAACATGGCGATTTTCATTAACGTGGAACGTCGTCAAAAGATGCATTCAGTTTGAAAAACACATTAGGAGCGGGAATATCGAAAACTTTTCAGATCATTAACTTTTATTTATGCATAAATTGTGCAGTGCGTTTTTTCTAACACTGGCCATAGAGATTCCCATTTCAAGGTGTCTACCCCATACTAACTTATATTTTGGTAACTCGATTTTTGCCTTGATGGTTGAACACTGTCACTGTTGTCCTTTTTTGTTGTATCGAGATGCTACTTGAGCATCAACTGTTACCTACTGAATTATTAGCATCATCTAGAAAAACTAGAAATATTTTGATTTGATATTCGAGTAGATACTTCGTATTTCGCGTATGAGCATCTACTGAGTTTTATTTATACCAACCATTGTCAAAAAATTGATCGAACGTTGTTTCGACAGAACTTCGTTCACACCAAAAGTATAATGAAGCACATTCAGCATTTTCGAGATGAGTCTTTTCTTCACACAATTTTGTGATGACCTAATCAACATTTACAATCACCACGTATATCATCTTGGATTAGTGCAGTGTAATACTAAAAATAACTGTATTGTATTCCCAAAATTATCTGCGAAAATGGAATGAGCAATTTTTTGGGGGGAATAAATAAATATTCTGATTAACTATTTACCATGCTTACAATAAATTTAAAACGTCTGCAAGATCTCAAAGTATTCATTTCTGCAACTCTTGAGTTATTCAAAAAAATAAATTGACTGATCTATACATTTTTTTGGGCCACTCTAAAAGCAAATCTAAAAAATAAGAGTGCGATGATAAATTACGAATGATACTGATGATATTTTGCACATTTTAGATAGGATTTATTCGGCAAAATTTTAAGATGACGTCATCAAGTTTTTGGGCCTGATAAACAGATATATTTTTATTAAAAAGCTACCATGCTTACAGTTACTTCAAAACGTCTGCAATATTTCAAAGTATTTAGTTTTGCAATTCTTGATTCAATCAATAAATTAAATTGACTCAGTGATTAATTCTTTTGAGACACCCCGTATAAGCAAAACTAAAAAAATATTAATGCAGTGATAAATCACATGTAAAAACTCATCATATTTTGCACATTTCAGATAGGATTTATTCAGCAAATTCATTGTTTCAATTTTTGACGTCATCAATTTTTTTGGGGGGAATGAACAAATACACTTTAATCAAAAAATTACCATGCTTATGATAACATTAAATCATCTCCAAGATTTAAGAGTATTCGGTTTTGCAGTTCCTGATTAAATCAATAAAATTAATTCACCGATTCATTCATTTTTTGAGTCACCCTATATAAGCAAATCTAAAAAATTTGAATGGAATGATAAATCACAAGTATAAACTTATCCTATTTTGGACATTTTAGATAGGATTCATTTGGCAAAATTTTGGGCTGACGTCATCAATTTTTTGGAGGGGATAAGTAAATATATTTTGAACAAAAATTTATTATGCTTATCATATGTTTAAAACATCTCCAAGATTTCAAAGCATTCGGTTTTGCAGATTCAAAATCAAATTGTAGGTGAAATGAAGTTCACCGGGTCAGCTAGTACATAATACATTAATAAATCATGTGAATAAGTAGTATATTTATTCTGTAAATAAGCTATTTAAAATGTAATTGAGAAAGGGTACTCTACACTCTACAAACGATGATTCTTCACAAAAATGGTGGTATTTTACACCTAAGTTCATGTCCGACGTTCTAAAAACAAATATCCAAAGATCACTAAATCAAATGTTATCAAAAACTTACGTGAATATAACAGATAAAATTTCTTTCACTAAGGATTTACTTCCTATATCAGTATATTGTTGAGCATCACAAATCATCCTCTTCACACATGCACTTCCATTGAAGCCGCCCCTAAAACGGTAAGTTTAAAAAATGTAAAAATGCATAGACATAATAGTATATGTTTTCGAACATAAGATCCATGTACAGATGCAAAATATATAGTATAATATTGTACTACTTTAATAAGACGTTCTATTATACAAGGCTTTTATAAGTGATTCTAAGGGCGTAGGTGGCCATGGATTTCAAAAATCCCGCTTCGCTGAAATTATGCCCGTGATTATTCATCATTATGACAGTTCTCACTTGTCACATTAATGTCTAATGTCATTTGTGACCTGTCATTTAAAGTCGTCGTTTTTTTTTTGTTTTAAGGTTCTTCCAGTGCGAATTACAGTCATTCTCGTTGATCCACGCTCAAAACAACAAAACAGTAATTTTCAGCACTCATAGTGGTTGCGTACGAAAATTTTGTTTTTGTGCTAGGAAGCGAAGATTGTGATAATGCTTTATTCTGTTGAACAAGACACTTTCATCGTTATGTCTTGTTATCGCAATGGAACTTCGTAAATGAAGAATGGGTCTATTCTGTAACCTCTTGTAACCAAGAATATCTGGCCAAATACCATGATTTAATAATTCAAGAAACATCGTTAAAGGCCCACATTAGAGATGTATCTAATCAACAGATTTGTTCGACCTGTCAGTGTCAACAAACAAAGGGAACTCTCGTGGATGATTTTCAGTATCTGAGGAAGTTGTTGATGATTTGAGACGACTTGAGCAAAATTGAACAATTGAACAACGGGTACAAAGTATTGACGAAAGGATATTACAGAACATTTTTGAAAGCAAATAAATAAATAATAAATAAATAAATTTATTGCCAAACAGACTTTATCCATTTATAGGACAATATATAGGTAAAGTAAAATTAAAAAGAGAGTGAACATGTGCCTTGAACAGAATGATGAATATTTTCAACATTTACTGTGATGTTTAACCACAATAAATATGTTTCTTTTTATCGTAATGAATTAATTTTATTTTTTAAAAACATATGAAGCGTTTAGGCAACTAGTTATACACATGTGTGTGGTCCATGTGTTATTTTTGTCATGCGTCCTTGGGCACTTAGTACGGATCTCCGTACAGTTAAATCTGAGAGGCGGCACGCTTACATGACCTACTGCGACCCTATAATCATTTATAGAAACCCTGTAGCACGAGTTGTTTGGGGGCACAACGTGCGCAGCGAGGAGTGCTCCAAAGAAACGAGTTCCACAATAGTATATCTAATTAAAAAAGTGTAATATTTAGGCAAGTTAAGTGCATACGGGTCGCATAAAATCCCTTAAACTCCAAATGAAATAGAATATTTTATTTTCAAACGAATGATATTCTTACGATTATTCTGTCTCGATGCTTCATTAAAAAAGTGTCTTGTATTGACTTACCATGGTTACTATGGTTAACAACCATGATCATTTTCATATAATAGCTAGTAACACCTAGGATGTAAAGAGTGCCATAACCGCTGCAGCCGACGGACGGCTGCAGTTGTTATCGCACTCTTTACATCCGTAGTGTGTTTAAGATTTTATCGGTTTCTGCCCATTTTAATCCAATAAATCAAAAAATTAATTAAAAAATAAATACATTTGGTTGATCACGTTTATAATTTGTAAAATGGTTTAAAACGGTGTTTCGAGCGATTGTTTTACAAGAAAATATATTAAATAGTGTAAAACAAGGTTTGAAAAGCTCAATACCAGAAAAGTCAGAAGCCAGATACCGAAAATGCTACGACGCATTCAAAAAGTGGCAGATTCTAAATAAAGTTTCAGTTATTATTAATGAAGATGTTATGCTGGCATATTTCAATGCATGATGTTAGTTTCATTAGTGTAATTGTTTGTTTTTTTAGTCGCAGAAATACAATGCCTCATGTTTATGGGCGTAGGGGAAACCGGGGCAAAGAGGACTTCGGCGCTTCGAGGACTTTTGAAATATTTCATAAACATTTAAATTGACCAGTAAAGTAAGGTTAGAATTTAGAATGCGCGGCAGTTCATAATTCAAAAATTCTACTATGGGTTTCTTATGGGAGCTTGATTTTACAGACAAAATACGCCGCATAGGTAGAAATCTTAACTAGTTCATGCTACAAGCGATAAAGACTGTACAATTATCTTCCTGTTACTAAAGGTTTAACTATATAAAAAGCTTCTGTTAAAGATATATTGCAAATTAAAAACAACGCTATCCATCGAAGTAACGTACATCGTTTCTAACGTCTTGCGCATGAGTGAAACGGAAAATCCAGAAACACTTGGGAAAGAAAAAGAACGCGAATATTTTGCGGTACTAGTGACGTTTAGATCGTGAAAATCCCCAAAATATGACAGTTGATTTCGTATTTTCATCACAACAAACAATCATAATCACAATTTTTGGATGATATATTAGTTCTGTGATATTGATTCACATTGGGTTGTATGTATCTGTGGACTGGTTTTTTTGTATTTGTTATTAATAATGACAGAAAGACATGTGTTAACAATAGGGGCAATTGCCATTTTTTTTTGTTGGAGAAAATTCTTTACAGTCAAATAATGTAGCGAAAGTCAATTGGTATACTGAATTAAATGTGCTTGAAGAGTTTATTCGAGCTAGAATGCGAGAAGATTATGGTAAGTTAATGTATATTGATAAATTCTGTGTCAAGTAAAATTATGACGTATTTTGTTTTATTATGCATAGATATTCCTTAAGAGAGGCAACATGTGAAACCGCAAGAGGTGCATTTGTATATCATCATATGGCTACACCTGCCCTACACGGACGTTATAATGTATTGTGGACCAATAATTTGCGTGCTTGAGACGTACATCTGAAGAAAAGTGAATCAGCTGAGGTCCGAGCTGTTGTCTCTGAAAATTCTTTTAATCCCCAAGTCAGCCTAAAAACAGCTAATGTTGAGGTACAACTTCATGAAAGCTTAGGACAAACTGATAGGAGCGAAGCACTGCTTTTGCTATTGGGCCCTGAACTAGAAAGATCTGAAGAAAATCTACTTCACAGTGTCGAAGAACTATTAGTGTCCGAGGACTATTTTAATGGCCCATCAAGAAAACAGTTTGTGGGTCAGTTTTTCACCAAAAGTGAATCAGATTTTGCATTAGGAAGTGCAATTTTTTATTGTAAAATACTTTTTTTTGTTTTGAAATAAATTGTTCTTTAAATTGTGATTTTTTTTTTAATGGGTGTTTCAGACTAAATTCGTACTAAAATGAGAGTGATTTTTACTTGTACATGAAAGGTTTAATCAGGAATGCTAAGTTTTTCCTTTTCTAGCAAAAATGTGTGAAAAGAAAAAAGCTTGGGATTGATGATGATTCTTAAATCAAAATTTGGCAATTGATTGAAAACATTTGCAAATATGAGATCTCCTTTATGTATTATTTTAAATTCACAGCCGTATCTGTAGCATCTGAAAATCAAAGCCATTTATGTGGAGGGGGAAGTCAATGGCAGTATGAACCACTGTACGACATACGTTCGAGGCAAATGTAGTGGTAAAAGTTGAATTTAAATATTTATTAAATACTACCGGTTCCGTTCATGTTTGGTATCAAGATCAACAGTAAAAATATCAGTCTTAATGGTACAGGTAGTGGGATATATAAGAAAATTACTTTAATGGTACAATTTAAGCGTTAAAGTGACGCCTCGATTTCACCCATAAGGATTACACGGGGAATTGAAATACGGGTCTCGTGTTATGAACTGAGTTCAAATTTCGCGCGTCATTCACTTTACTGGTCAATTTTCCGCCTCAGAAAGCAGTTAAGGTTTACCTTAATTCCAGTGTCCGTCGTTAGATGGCATATTTGGTAATAAAACGCCAAGGCCAACTAGATTCATATCGCTTAGCGCTGTATAAGGCCTCGTCACTCCACTGAAAATTGGGTTCCAGGATAGCAAGCCATGGAATCCCGAAAGTGGTGTCATCTATTCTCAAATTACGATACTGTATTTGAAATGAAAACAAGAATCATGTTCGTCAAGATCATTATAATTATTTGTGATAATTACTATCACCGGTTCCACGCTGTAACAATTGTCATATCGAATCAATCTTTTGCTACTTTTGTGTGTTTTGGGTTTCTTGGTCGTTTGTTCTCGTTCTGTATTTATATTGTTATTGTTAAGGTTCTCTTGGCATTTTGAATGGAACAAACAATTTAATAAAAGAACGCTTGTATGCAGAACTACAAAATTTAAAACACCCTGCACAAAGATTGTGTTCCTTGATTATTGACGACATGTCAATAAAAGAGAAGATGATTTATAGTAGAGCAGAAAACCACATTTATGGACTGGATAGTAATTCAAATTCTATCGGTAGTTAACCAAAAATTGCAAACAAAATGGCATGTTTTGTAATTAATGGCTTATCAGCACGATTTGTTATTCCAGCTGGGTATTTTTTTCATTCCACATTACAAGCTGCAGATTTCCATTCATTAACTTTGCAAGTTCTCAAACTTCTGACAGACTGTGGATTTCTAGTTTTACGCATTGTTACGGACAATCATCCCTCTAATGTAGGACTGTTCAGAAATTTATGTGGAGGAACACTCAGATATTACATTGAGCATCCATTTCTTCCACCAATGCCTTTATTTCTTTCTTTTGATTTTTGTCATGCGATGAAAAATGCAAGAAACCTTTTTTTGCACCATAATATGAACTCCTCAGCTGGCATCATTTCTTCGTCCTATTTGAAATCCTTATATGGCCTACAAAAGGAATGGCCTGTGAAACCTGTCAGGTACCTTACCAAAAAACACCTATTTCCAACCAATCTGGAGAAGATGAATGTGTTGCGAGCTGTACAGGTTTTTTCACCGCCAGTTACTTCAGCGCTTAAATTATTAAAAGAAGATGGATATGATAATTTTATTGATGCTGATGGGACTATCTTATACATGGAAAACATGTATCATTTCTTTCAAGTGCACAATGTTTCAACTCGCAGGCACTACATTCATGCCCTCGATAGCACTGTTGCACCATATGTGAACGTTTCGGACGAACGCCTTCACTGGTTGAATGTGACTTTCCAACATTAAGTCAAGGATATTTAGTCTACTTCAAGCAGGACTGGTTATTCAGGCTTAAGCGACGAAACGGCACATGCTTTGTGTTTCACAGCAAAAAGCACATTTTTGTGCATTCAGTTTCTTCTTAAACAATCTGGATTTTATTATGTATTAACTAGATCATTTAGCTCGGACGCAGTTGAAGCAACATTTTCCCATATTCGCCTAAAAGGAGGCTCAAATGACACCACTGATGCTCGTGCTGCAGAATATGCTTTACGGCAAATTCTACGAAGTGGCATTTTAAAATCATCTTTATTTGCTAACACCGCAAGTACTGTTAGTCATGTATCTTTGAATCAACTGTCTCATCAGAGAAATCAAACAGCAGAGGACCAACTTGAAGAACTACTTCTGCCTGCAGATTTACGTTACAAAATTGATAGTTTAAAACGGAATCAAGTACCTGAAAGTAACCTCTACTCTGCATCCATAGCTTTCTTAGCTGGATATGTAATTCTTAAGCTGCAACAAAAAATTCGATGTGATAATTGTATTGCACCATTAGTATCAAGTACAATACCTGGACCTCTGCTAAAATTAATAACCCTTCAAGACCATGGTGGCTTAATACACCCAAGTGAACTATTTGTGGGACTTGTAAAGCAAATAGCCGATGTCATCCAAGAAATTTTACCACACTTAAGTTTTAACAAAACATGTGACCACCTGATTAAGCTCTTACAACCAAAATTACTAAAAAATCCATTACTACCTTGCGTTGAACACCAACAAGACCTCAGCGTGATCATTATACTAACAGTAGCAAAACCGGTCTTGTCGAATATATGTCTAGAAAAAACAGATTCTTTAAAAAGAAAAATAATAGACAACAAACCCCAAAGCAGGAAACTATTGAAGCTTTAATAAATGGTTTATTCTTATTATGGTATTATTTCTTGCTTGTTTTGAGTTTCTATTTAACACTGACATCAACCACTTCTGGCAGTGACACTTGGTCACATCACAGTGACAGTGACACTTGGTGTTTGGTGGCATATCAAAGTTGTTTAAAATCCCACAAGGTTGCTCCACTTTCGGTACGTTTGATAGGAACTTTAAAAAGCGCGAGTGACGAGGCCTTATACAGCGTTTAAGCAGTATGAATCTAGTTGGCCTTGTAAAACGCATAGTTTTGTTGTGTCAGCTGGTGTAACGTGTTTTTAAGGTACTTATTCTAAAACCTCATTTATGTGAAATAGATTTGCTGAAAGGCTGCTCTATTTTCAAAATAGCTACTCTGCAGTTATCGAATGCGTATAGAACTGGCTTCATTTTGCCGTGGTAGTTCATTTTAATTGCTTAATTATTTTGAGGTTAGGAATATGTTTTTATTTCCTATCGGTTTTGGGGTATGGAAGACTTTTGTTTTTGGGGCACGGAGAACTCAAGTCAAGAAATGTAAATATTATGAAAAAATCAATCAAACAAAGAAGTGAACTACAAAATAAAACATTGCGCAAAAAGCCAAGGTTCCTTAATAGTGACTAGGTTAGTGCATACAGCGAGTTTGATGACAGACCTGGTACAGGGGGAAGGGGAGCCACTACTCGGTTGTGACGTAGAAAGTACCTCGCTAGGGTTTTTGGGATCTTGTTGTGAACTACACTGACTGTGATTACGTCCTGGCGACAAAGGTTTTGTAAACACAATGCCAGTTTCGGCAAAATCGCTCTTGGAAAAAATACCTCGATTTAAAATTAACCGCGTAGGGGTACTTTCAACGTCATCAACATGTCTCTTCAAGATCATGATATACCCTAACATAATCACTATAAAGGGACCTTGCAAAAAAGCCAAGAAAAAATACAGACAGATAGTGGCAGCGATGGAAATGACGCATGTTTGTTTTGCAAAGAGCTATATACTAAAGCTAAGCAAGGCGAAGGTTGGATAATGTGCCAAATATGCAATAAATGGGCCCACAATGCTTGTGCAGGCATAGATGAAGATGATGACGAGTTTATTTATGAATTTTGTCAGTAGAGAAGTAATTTACACTACGGTCCTGCATGCCCCTTACGTGGGGCATAGAGGATTTTGCGCATGCTCGACAAAAAAAGAAGTTTTCTCTAAGAATATCCATTATTTTTTTGTTGTTATGGTGTTTCATTGTGAAGCAGTGGCGGCTCCTCGGGGTGGGCAGGGTGGGCAATGCCCACCCTATTTGATTGTTTATGATACGAAGTAAAATATTGTTTTTTTTTCTTTTTTAAAATATTTTATATGTATACACAAATAATTATCGTCGTAAACATCATTTAAGCCAACGGATTTTCTTCATTACATCCCGCAGTTTCCCCAACTGAGAAATTGCAGTTGTAAAAAAGTGCGTCAGATCTCGGCGTTATACGGTTCATGTGAGGATGGGCTAGTCCACCCTGGTCCACCCTGTTGATTGTAAGCAACGACATACGTTCGGTTTTCTATGTACGTAATTGAGAGTAAAGAATTCGAAACGCGCGTCTTTGCATATCCGTGTTTTCTTGCTTCAAGCGGGGCAGGACGCCCTGGCCTCAACGTATATCTCAAACGCTGCAGAATCGGATCTCTCGATATTCGATTCAAGGATTCAATAAATTAATTTCGATTTTGTTACTTCTTCTGTATTGTAAAAGTATAGAGGTAATTATTTTTATTACTCTATTGAAATATGGGTAAGGTAGTAAGGAAAATAATGTTATGCGAAAATTCTTGAATACTATTGTTATAGAAAAGAGCAACACCATAATAATTAATAAATACTTTTTCATATCAAATGAAAATTTGTAATAACCATATTCTTGTATTATGACCCCGTGTAAACTTTATAATGAATTATAAATTTAAAAATCCGAATAACCAATGATGAGAATAAGTAATATATTTATTATTGCAGTACGTATCTGACATGTGTATCTTTTTATTATTACATATGCATTTTTGTTTCATAAATATAACTGTAGCAGAGTCAACAAAAGTTAAATATACGCTTAATTTATTATTTAATTCAGACTGTCCGCACAGGTTTGTTACGCGTTCGCTCTAGCATGGGTGGGCAAATCCACCCTGAAAATCGGAAGCACTCGGCATGGTTCGTCCTCGTCGGAGACACGACTCAACTGAATTCAGTCAGATCAGAAACTGCAGTCAGGGTAGTGCATTTAATTATAAAATGTAGCTTATTCAAATTACCAAATAGTTAGGCGGGTACATACCAAAGTAGGTACTTTCTAGCAGTTTTTTTTAATGGCAAATCCTACTGTAAGCTGTGCAAATAATGTTAGAGAGGCGGTAAAGAAGGCATTAAAGACATTGAGTTTTTGTTTTTAATAAATAAATTCAGTAGTATGGAACTTGATATTTATGAATTATTTGTTTATAAATTAAGGTCATGTCCCGAAATGAAACAATTGGTCATCACAAACTCTCGTGGCAGTAATAAAGGCTTTAATCAAAGTTCGGACAATAAATATTAGGCACCTATTGGTTGATCGGTAGTGAAACAACAAACAAAACTGTTGGAATTATCTGCTATTTAACATAAAATTAAATTACGAACACTTTAGAATTCCACAAGAAGAGCGATATAAAATATATTGCTACTGCTTTACAAAAACATGACCAATCTGAATAAACGAAAATTACTTGGAAAACGAAGTGAAACTATAGAAAATTCTCTTAAATTCGGCGTTTATTCGATATGATAATTTTCTTGGCTACACAAAAACATACATTTCGGGGACAAGATGAATCGCAAATTTCTCTTAAAGTAAATTCGATGATAAATTTAAAAAGTTTTTTGGAGGAGTCTTTGGTAATTAGTGGTCTTCAGAACGATTATTTTGGAATTATTCTTATTTTATTTGTTATTGTTAACTTTGTTAGTATTTTGAGAATTTATGTTTTGTTTGATTTGGCATTTTTAATTTTGCTTTTACAATAATTTTCCAAATTGCTGCTTTTTCTAAGTGTAGCTTGTGTCAAAGGTTTAAAATTTAATGTTTTCTCGTCATGTTATTTCAAAATCTTTACATGTTGGGATCATTATTTGAGTTTATAGTTCTATAAACTCCTAACAAATCTATTTATGTGCTGAACCTTTTTTTTGCTCCTCTTTCCTCTTCTAGCAAGGGTCTTCGACGTTCTCGTTGGTTCTTGCTGACCGACATTGTAAGTAACATTTATAAAATAATATATATGTAATATACATAAAATATTTGTTATATTATATTGATTGACATGCAGCACCAAAACAAAAACACGTTCTCACAAAAATGATGAATTATATATATGTATATATTTTTTTTTCATACATGTTATAACCTACCTACAATGCTTTGCCCACCCATCAAAAATCACCACGAGCCGCCACTGTTGTGAAGAAATAAATAGTTAATTTGTTTGTGTGTTTTTATTAAAATCTGTAAAGAAATACTCGATGTTGAGAAGTACCACAAGTGTCAATGAAAATTACAACATAAAATTATTTTATTTGTTCCTCACTTGTAAACATCAATTCCAAGTCACTCTGTATTAAACATGAAAATGTCACTTAACTGGCTATAGCCTGTAAAAAATGTTACTGGCTGCCAGTAAAATTTTTACAGCCCTGCTCATGCTCATACCGCCATGTATTTTAAACATTTTAAACTATTGTAAGTTGAAATGACAGCCAAAATTGATTCAGGTAAATTTTCACTTACAATTGCTGCTTCCTCAGTAATATAGCTTGCGCCATACTCATTTCAATACATCGAAAACGATAAATCGAAAAATCTAAATGACAGAACTAGACAACACAGTAAATGCTATGACAAGTGCCATGCTGACGAGTAAATGACATTAACACCTTTAATTTGCGTTAGTTATCTTAAGACTTTGTTTTGTCTCTTTATCGAGAAATTCTATATGAAATTGTTATACATCAAAAATGAATAAATATTAATAAATGCTGAAATGTTACTAAATGCTGTTGTTTAAGCTATGAAGAATTTTTTCAGTTGATTTGTCGTGAAATTGGGTATTATTGTAAAATTGACAAATCAGTACTTACAAAATTGACATACCTACATATTGGTATGTGTAATAATTTACAGATATTGTTAGGTTATGCCATAGTTACCAGAATATTTTTGTGTATGTAACATACTTCTTAACAGACAGAAACCGATTAACGTATTATATTTATAGTCCGGAGGAGTAGGTATAAGTATTTTATTTATATTCGGTCGAGTACAAGTAGTACCTACTTATACGCCGCTCGAACGCACTGTCATAGAAATGGGGCTTAAACTCAAGTAACAACGTGCTATAAATGTCAATATTTGAAAATAATAGATATTTATTTTATTAAGAGTTTCAGTGATACTTTATGTGACGGAATATGGACGATTGATTAAACGTTAAAAATTATTTAAGTCCGTACGAGTCATAATACAATATTTTATTTTCAAACGTCATATAACTGACACTTATATGACGTTCTTACCGGGGTTTAAGTGTCATTTCTATGACACCGTATTTGAGCGGCGCATAAGTACTACTTATACTCCGCCGGCATATAAATAAAACATAAGTATAAATCATAGTGGTTGTCAAGCATAGTAACCATGGTAAGTGAAATCAAGGCTGTGTGGTACCACCCGAAGTTCTCGGCTGCTCGGCTCTCGTCGGGTGTTCGGTACCACCCCCAAATTGATTCATCACCGCCCTCCTGGACGAACGAGTGGCGGAACTAGAGTCACCAACAACCCGTCAACGGGCACGCGTCGCAAAAATACATAAATGTTTCATTATCAAGTATATGTATATATATTGACATGTACATAATAATCAATAAATCGTTGTTAAAAGTGCACGTCGTTCCAAAATTAATAATCACTACAGTTTCCACAAAGGCAATTCCTTAATGAAGCAAGAAGATAGGAAATAATCATTTCAAAAGAAGATTAATCCTTTGCAAATAAAATATTATATTTCTTTCGGAGTTTAAGTGACTTCATGTGACTCGTATGGACTTAATTCGCCTCGCTATCGCTCGGCGTTTAATCGTCCATACTCCGTCACATAAAGTATCACTTAAACTCCTAATAAAATAAATATCTATTATGTTCAAACGATTAACGTTCTTTTGAAATTATTATTTCCTGTCTCCTTGCTTCATTAAAAATGTACCTTGTATTGATTTAACATGGTTACTATGGTTAACAACCAAGACAATTTTCACATACACGTATTCTATTTATATTCCACCAGTGTTTTATTTATAACCCGGCGAAGTATAAGTAGTACTTATGAGCCACTCAAATAAGTTGTCATAGAATTGACACTTAAACCCCTGTAACAACGTCATATAAGTGTCATTCATATGACGTTTCATAATAAAAAAAAATTTCTACTCACGATTGTTGTTTCGTATCGTACAACCAATGTGTTATGGTTATTTTATTTTGTTGCTTCGAAAGACCTGAATTAATTAAACTGCTTTTATCACAATGAAGGCTTTATTTTTAAGGAAGCAGCTGACCGACTTGGTCTTACACGTTTGGTGTTGGCGGTGTGACTCGGCTGCCTTAGTCGGACGGTCGGTCTTATGAAAGAGACCAACCGCCAACGGAAGCAATCATCATTCGCCGGGGGATAAAGGGTTCGCCGCCAACGAACACCTGCAACTCTGAACATACTCCCCCCGTTGAAAGATGTAGCTTTCAAATGACAATTTGGGTAATGAGTTAACATGTACATTACAAAACAAATAAAGATAACAAATATACACTGTACAACAACTGTACAATCAGTAGAACATAAAATAAATGCACATGGATATACAAAAACCGAAACATAAATCCAAATAAACGAAACTGCAGAACGAGAAAAGGTAGCGCGCATCCTGCACAAAAGATTTGATTAAATTAACATACAGAATAAACACAAACATGTAACATATAAGAAAACATGAAACGAAAAAATTATTATAGGCAGAAAATGGTTAGAAATAACAGGTACTCATGTCCGTTATTAAGCCTTGTTACTCCGTTATTCGACCGGTAAAACACATATTTTTTTTATTAAGCGTACGCTTCACTACACCATTATTTGTTTTCACACTTATTACGCGAACACAACCATCACTATCAGGATGAAGGTCCTGGATGCGTCCCATCTTCCACAGTGATGGTGGAAGATTATCCTCTTCTAGGACTACGAGTGCTTCATGTTGAACTGGTTCTTTGGAACTCGCCACTTTGTACGTTGCTGAAGTTCATTGAGATATTTGAGTCCAGCAGGATAGTATATGCACCGCGAAGAACGGCACTACTAACTCATTCAAAATCAGTCACAACTACTTTCGTGTCGTCATTGTCCACGGGCAGACGACATAGTTTGTGGACGGCACGTTTTATCATTCCCCCTTTAATGTTTAACGAGGCCACTCTGGGAACACCGTCCTTGCCGTAGTGCAATTCAGCGACGCGCCCTAGGTGCCACCGCAATGGATGTAGCTCGTCGTCTGCGATAAGAACAAGCGACCCGATGGTTGAGATGTTGCCCGGTTGCTGCCACTTGGACCTCCTCTGTAGCTGGAGGACATATTCTCGGGTCCATCTTCGCCAGAAGTTTTGACGTAGTTGCTCGACATGTTGCCATCTAGAGAGACGTCCTGTCTTGACGTCCGTAAGGTCTCCCTCAAAGACCGCGGTCAGAGCTTCATCTGCGAGAAAATGTGCGGGGGTTACAGGTCCAAGGTAGGGTCGTTGCTAATAGGGGTGAGAGGACGGGAGTTCAAAATTGCCTCTATACGTGTAAGGAGCGTATACAATTCTTCATAAGTTAAGGTCGCAAGTCCTATCGTCCTTTTCATTAACATTTTAACTGATTTTACATTAACTTCCCATAACCCGCCCATATGTGGTGATCGCGCCGGAATAAAGTGAAATTCGATGCTCTTTTTGGCCAACTCATCTATTACACTCGACTGGAAATCGGATGAATTTAGGAACTGCTTAAGTTTTTGCATTTCTTGGTTCGCTGCCCCCACGAAATTTGAACCGTTATCAGAGTATAAATGTCGTACATGCCCCCTTCTGGAAACCAGTCTGTGTAATGCCCCTAAAAATGATTCCGACGTCAGGTTGCCGACTAATTCTAAGTGAATCGCCTTAGTCGAGAAGCAAATAAATAAAATAAATTTTTCCGCGACCGGCAGCTTCCCTGATAAAAATGGGACCTATGTAATCCACACCCGAAATGAGAAAGGGTCTGTTGGGTTCCAGCCGATGGGCAGGTAAATCTCCCATCATTTGAATAATTCTTTTCGGGTTATAGCGGTAGCAGGGAATACACCTGTGTATAATCTGCCTGATAACGCTACGGGCTGATATGATCCAAAAATTTTGCCTTAGAGCCCCTAGTGTACCTTCTGTCCCGCAATGCAAATTGTCAAGGTGATATTGGGTAATAAGCAGTCTACTTATATGATGACTAGCTGTTACCCGCAGCTCCGCTTGCGTGGTTTTCGCAATTAGGACACATTATTTTTGACCCGCTGATTTATTTTTTGATTTCAATTTTATTACTTTTTAAGTTTGTGCAAGTCTTCATTAATAACAATATATAAAAGTATTTGTCCTTCGGCTAACTGATTCATTAATATAACTACTGGAGCTAGAAACACGAAATTTGGACAGAAGGTTCCTTTCGTTATGTAAGCATCAATTACCCCTAAGTGGGTGAAATAAGGACTGAAAGTTTGGAGTTAGGGTCCCATGAATTTTGTAATTTGGGTTATCTTTTGTCGATTTGATTAAAAGTCATGTTTTAAATTAAAGGATATTTCTTTAAAAAAGTTAAAATATTTGGATAGTTTTGTCGCTAATATTGTAGGCAGCCATGTAAAAACAGACATTTACCTGACCTATCTAAAACTTGGTTGTAAATTTGATATTGTTCTGTACTTAATAAACTTTCGTTGTGCCTATAAAAGTATGTCATAGCTAATCACTCTGAGATAGTCTCTGTTTTGTATGACTTCTTCACGTTTTACAGGCTGAGGCGAACCATAATACTTTAAACATTGTCTTCCTAAAGACAGCACCGTGTCTTTAAAGGAAATCACACACTTGTACATTTCATTTATAATATGAACACTCTCTTGACACTCTGACTGAACTTGACAAATCCAAAGCTTTGCATGATGAGTGATATGCGGGATAAGCGACACCATCAATAGTTTTTAAATCCGAGAATGATGTTGGCCCTCTCATTTCTTGAAGAAGAAGACCAAGGTAGAAACATTCGGCGTTATTAGGGTGAACGGTGTACACTCTGCCCAAAGTTTGATCGCTTTTGACTCCCGGCCAACCATCAACATTTTTTCCACGTTTTTGTCTCTCAAATTTGGTACTTTTCCACACATAGTATGAAGGGACTTCAACATAAAAAAGGATTTTTGCAAAATTATTCGTTTTGTAAAGCTCAAAAAATGCTAGAAAAGTAGTTTTCTGTGAATTATTTACCTTTTCAGTTGCATTATTAAAGTCGTTAGCAGGGGCGGCTGGTCAGGGGCGGCAGGGTCGGCCACGCCGTACCAGTCATTTTAAAATACTTAGTAAGCATTGAAATTAGAAAATAAAAAAAGAAATAAAGTTTGAATGTACGTTAGGATAGATCATATATATTAAAAATATATTTTATTATATTGTAGGTACAAAATAAAGCATTTGTTGCTAATTTTAAATGCTGATAAACACGGTTTGCCGGCGAGATTTCGGCACGCCGTATCCAGGAATGCATTATGCTCGATGTTTCGACTTCGTAGCAGCTTACGATTTCATCGTTCTCTTTGTCTAGTACACTGTAGTAGACAAAGACCTGGCGGAACGTATGTTGTGCCAGGTCCGGCGAAATCCTCCTTCGCCGTACCCAGCAACGCGAATTTAGTTTTTAAAACGCTTAATATTTAAGATAGCTAACCAAATTACAAAACAATAACGGCTTCGATGTTCTTCAGTGCATACTATTTTTTTTTTAATAATAATTGTCGATTTAATACATTTACCTGTGTATGAATAATAAACGAAAAAAATTACATTAAATTATCTAAAATTTTATTTTTCGTACATAACTTAGCTACAACATAAATGCGCTTTTTCTGTATTTTTAGCATCTAAGCGTTTTCAGATATTTCAGAAACGAATTTAAAGTTTTAAATCATTTTAATTTTTCAATTATTCAATTAATTTATTTGACAATTCGTCATATACCTACATTAAAAAAAAAAATAAATGTAAATGAAGATAGTTAAGAGTTGGTACTTTTATTATTACTTTTTTTTATATTTTTTAACTGCATGTCATTATTTAATTATTATTATTTAATTGTGGATGTCCGGGGTCGGCAAGCCGTATAGCCGCCGGTCGACGCGGAACTCAGTAAAAATAATGTTTTCGGTGGTTCTCAATTAATGATAAAGCAGAACAAGTAGAATTAAAGATTAATAGTATTTGGAATCAAACTGACATTGTCAATTTCCTATAAAAAATTATTTTAACAGGTCGAAACATTTGAGATGTTTTGTACATCCTGGCACGTAAAATGTCAGTGGTTAATGAGTAGCAGCCATACATTACGAAAATATATAACACCAAGGTGTAGACTCAAAATATTTGGCCGACCCGAAATTTTGACCCACCAGCCGCCACTGGTCGTTAGGATTAAAACAGACAGCAGGCCATTTTTCAAGTGCACTGTGAGATGAAAAACCGCTGGAAATTGTTCATGTATAGGAAAGGGTCAGGATTCTCCAGACAGTTTCAAAGCTGCTAATATATCGACCACTTTCATATAATTTGACCTCATCATTGTCATTTTCAAGACCAAATAATCCTGGTTGGAGTTTGAGAGTTACAATACTCTATGTTGATGTGAGCAGCAAAAGTTCAAGATAAAAGTGGATTGTACGGTACCACCCATCTGTTACATAGGGTTACAACATGGAATTCAATCGTGAATCCACCATCCGCGGAACCTCTTCGCCGGTATTGAGGGTAGCTGTCTTCGCCTGTTTGGGTTTCTTTCAGGAGAATTCGAGGATATTTTTTGCTACAGCTACATCCTTTCATTTCATTTCCACCCAAATTATATTCCGTTGGGGATGAATTTCAAAAAGGAATTAAAATCAGTCAGTCAAGACAAACAATTTTACATGATTACCAATTTTCAAGTAACAAATGTTAACAACATTTCAACTAAATATCGCCATACAAATATTTTTTCTCATATAAACTTTGTCACCTCATTTGATCTTCTTAGGGGTAGAATCTCAAAAACAGCTGAAATACGCGTTACATTGTTTGTGTTGAAAAGCATTAATATCAAGTTCCAAGCAAAAATTTACAATAGAAATATTTTCCCATACACAATTAGTTACCACTTTTTACCCCCTTAGGGGTTGAATCTCGGAAAATGCTGAAATACGTGTGTCATTATATGTGTTGAAGAGCATTAATACCAAGTTCCACGTGAAAATGTGCAACAGAAGTAGTTTTCCCGTACAAACTTATCCACCACTTTTTACCCCCTTAGGGGTTGAATTTCGGAAAATGGTGAAATACGTGTTTCGTTATTTGTGTTGAAAAGCTTTAATACCAAGTTTCACGTAAATATTTACAACAGAAATAGTTAGGAAATAGTCTTCTTGTACAAACTTTACCACCGCTTTTCACCCTTTTAGGGGTGAAATTTCCCAAGTTCCTTTCTTAGTGGGTGTTTACATCACAAAAGGAAACTATTGTCCAAATTTCATGTTTCTAGCTGCAGTAGTTTAGGCTCTGCGTTGATGAATCAGTCAGTCAGGACAAACAATTTTATATGTATAGATTACTTGGCATTAGTATCGGGTGCCTGGTGTCAAATTGCAATCTGGCATTTCTTAAGCGCCCGCCGACCCTGATCAAGTTGTCCTTTGATAGGAACGGGTTTAATGATAGAATTGGACTTTTATTGCTAATCGGCTCTCCCCTTTCCAGAGTTTTTAATTCGTCCGGAAATGCGTATTTTTGTTCCCAACGAATAATTGACAATTTGGCTTTTCGTAATTCGTGGACCTTTAAGGGTCCAGTTTCCCCTGGTAACTGTTGCTTTGATTTTCTGTGTCTGTCCGACCAACGCAAGCAATACGCAATAACACAATTCAATTTATGAAAGGACGACATTTTTGTCATTATAGGTAGTGACGTACTGATTTCTATTGCGGTTACGCCTGCAACATATTTGCGCTTTTCGGGCATTTCATCAACGTGAACGACGGTGGTGCTAGAACTTTCTGGCAATCTTACTTCGAAGTTTGAACAAAGCCACGTCGGACCCTTAAACCATAAATCGTTATTGACCAATTCTTGCGGTAGAAGACCACGACTAACTAGGTCCGCGGGGTTTTCTTCACCCTTGACATGTCGCCAGTCTACTATATCAGTAAGATCTTGAATTTCGGCTACCCGATTAGCTACGAACGTTTGCCACATGTGTGGACTATTATTTAGCCAGGCTATAACGACTTTAGAGTCTGACTACAAATACTGTCTCGTAATATTTACATTTAACGCCTTTTTAACGGCACAAATAAGTTTTGATACGAGTAGTGCACCGCATAATTCTAATCTCGGCAAGGTTACTGTTTTTAGAGGTGCGACGCGTGATTTTGTACCAAGTAGACGCACCGAATAATTGCTGCATTTGTCATACGTCCATACATATACGACCGCTCCGCACCCCTTCATACTGGCGTCGCAAAAACCGTGCAGTTCAAACCCAATTATCTCGTTGAGATCGGAAATTCTTCTAGGAATGTGTAATTCGCGAAGATACAACAATTCCTTAATAAATTCACTCCACACATAGTAGATATCTTGTGGCACAGATTCATCCCATTCGATCTTTAACGACCAGAGTTTCTGCAATATCAATTTCGCCTTTAACATCACCGCCCCGATCGAATATCTGTGCAATGGTCGACAAAATAATTCGTTTGGTCACCTTTGATTTGACGTTGATTGGTTTTACGTCGTACCTAAGAACATCGGTTTTGGGGTCCCAAAGTAAACCCAAGATTTTTGTCAATTCGCCATCGTCCAATTTTACTAAAGAGCCATGACTATTATCGGCGGTCGGAAGCACGTCAACAGGTCATCCATGTAAAAATCTTTTTTGATTATTATCGTACTCGCTGTGGGGTACAGATCTTGATATCGCGTCGCTAACTCGGACAAACAACGGGTCGCGATGAAGCTAGCCGGTTTCGTATCGTATGTCAAGGTGGTCAATCTGTACGTTAGTAATTCTTCGTCGGGTTCCTTACGCCATAGTATTCGCTGATAATCCGTGTCGCGCGGGTCGATTCGGATCTGCCTGTACATTTTCGCGATATCGGCCGTCACCACAAACGGATGAATTCGAAACCTCGTCAAGATAGAAAAAAGATCTTCTTGAATTACCGGTCCGATCATTAAATTATCAGTGAGACTTTTACCGGTCGTAGTTTTAAAGGACGCGTCAAAAACCGTCCGCAATTTGGTTGTCGTACTAGATAATTTAAACACGGCGTAGTGCGGCAGGTAGTACGAGTTTTTTAAATTTATATTCGGATCCGGTATTAGTTCCATGTGGTTCATTTCCAGGTACTCCGTCATAAATTCCGAGTACTGCTCCTTAAAACCCGATTGTTTCTGCATTTTATTTTCTAAAGATCGAAATCGATTGAGGGCGCCTTGCTGGGAATTTCCCAAGTCAGGCGGGATGCACTTGAAAGGTAGGCGCGCCACGAACCGCCCGTGTACATCCCGCTTAATGGTTTGTGAAAAATGGATTTCGCATTGTCGTTCTTCCGGAGTAACTTTGTCGGCGACAATTTTAGTGTCCTCAAGCTCAAACAGTTTACTTACTTGGTCGTGTAATTTCTGATCTGAACGTGTAAAATGACACAAGGCTCTAGGTTTATTACCGGATGCGTTTATGTTTCCTCCAACAATCCATCCCAACTGGGTTTTTTGGAAATGTGGTTGCCTCGGGGCAACATGAATTTGTCCAATGCACATTAAAGGCAAAAACAATTCTGCACCGATTAATAGATCAATCGGCTCGGGCCGATGAAAGTCTGGATCCGCAAGCTTTATATTTTTAGGAACACTTATGGTTGACATATCCATCGGATTAATCGGAAGGTTTTCTGTTATGTTACTTAAAACTAAACACCTAATATTCTGATTGTATTGGTTATATCTAGATTTCACTGATACTTGTGTTGATTGATTCACGCTGCTAACTGACTGATTGATACCTCCGATCTGCATCTCTATTTGTTGACACGGGAGGCCTAGTTTTCTGCACATCCTTAAAGTTATGAAATGATTCATTGAACCCGAATCTAGAAACGCACGACATTCATGAAACTTATTGTTTTTGTCTTTTATCAAAATTATGGCTGTAGAGAGAATTCCCGATTTAGATGTATTAATTTGAGAATATGAATTCAAAGATACTGTTTCCGATTGTTCCGGTGAGCTTACTTGATTGTCGATTGCATGCAGTAAAGTGTTATGAGTCTGATTACAGACTCGGCATTTTGAATTTGATCTGCAATTTTCTAATGTGTGATTGTTCCTCAGGCAATTTTTGCATAAACGTACTCGATCCACGGCTCCACCTCGTTCGCCCACGTTAAGTTTGAGAAATTCTGAACATTGATTTATGTAATGTTCGTTTTTCTTGCAATAGACACAAAATTTTTGTTTACTACCATTATTAGAGGCCGACGTAGTCGCGTAATTATTCGACCTTGAATTTTGGGCCCGACTAAAGTTTGCACTCGGCGTTTTTAGAACAGCTGTTTGTTTGCTAGTATGAAATAGCGATTCTAAGATTTGATGTCGTTTTTCTAGAAATTTTAAGAATTCCCAATATGTTGGGATTGCCGAAGTTAATTGAGCTTGCCAATCTCTTTTCGAGACGAAGTCTAATTTTTCAATAATAATTGGTATTAAGATAGCGTCCCAGCTTTCTACCGGTACCTTTAAAGTTTTAAGTGCCTCTATATTTGTTGTTAAATTATCAATTAATTCGCGTAAACAGGTATGCGACGGTTTGGTAATTACTGGGAAGCTTAAAATAGAATAAACATGCTCTTGGGCAATAAGTCTCTCGTTCGCGTACCGTTTTTCTAAAAGGTCCCAAGCGATTTGGTAATTATTATTTGATATTGATAATGCCTCTATTGCCTTAAGGGCTTCGCCTTTTAAACACGATTTCAAGTAGTGGAATTTGTTGCACTTGTCTAATTTGTCGTTATTGTGGATTACGGATATAAATTGATCAGAAAACGACAACCATTCTTTATAGGATCCCGCAAACGTGGGTAGATTATACACATGTCGTTTTATGTTTAATTCGTTTGACGAGTTGTTTTCGTTTGAATTTGAAGATGTGGGTTTACCTGGCTTCGAACCTTTACGCTCATTTAGTTCTTGCATTAGAGTTTTGATAGTTGATACGACCGCGAAATACCTCGACTCAAACTTATCGCGTTCTTCGGTTTGATCTTCCGAATTATCATCGGCTGCGAGTTCGATTTGTAATTCCGTATTTTCAAAGTCTCTAAACGCAGCTTCTAAGTAATCTAAGCGTGTTTCAAGTTCATTTATGTTTTGCGCATCTGGATTAAAATCCCTTACGAAACCTTCTACTCTTGTCAATTTTCCCTTAATTACTCCGCGTGAGCGAATTAATGCTTCTAACGAGGGCATAATGATAAATCATGATTTTTACGACTTAAGAATCGGAATAAGAATCGCGACTGTAACCTAATGAGGTTGCTCACGCTCAATGTTGTGACCGAAATTAAATATATATATTGAAATGTATACTCCTTAATAAGAAAGGGTGAAATTAGGAAGGAAGCAGATAGCTCTGACCTTGGCTTTGTTGTCCTGGTGAGGGTATGCGTCGCTCTTGTGGATGCTGTCCTCGACTGCAGGTTTTTTGTTGAGTTTCTTCGCTGCTTCCTGGACCCGGGTGGATCTTGGCACTGCCTGTTAGCTTCACCCACGGGTACTGTTGATTGACTGGACGTGGTGGTGATCCCTTAATGCTAAGAAGAATGCTGCCCACTGCTGCCGTCGTCTGGTGTGGATGAAGAAACGTGTTGCTGATGCTGATTGATGAAATAAGCCCTGACCGGAATTGATGCTGTACTTCGTGGATGAATAGGCGTGGTGATAACTGATGATGCTGGATGCCCTTTGCGAACTAGCAATGCAATCACTGCAACCACTATACTCCACTGATGAATTTGAAACTAGTAAGCGATCACGGATCACTACACTAAAACTGATTCACATCCGGTTCGTATGGGCCAATGTTTCGTATCGTACAACCAATGTGTTATGGTTATTTTATGTTGTTGCTTCGAAGGACCTGAATTAATTAAACTGCTTTTATCACAATGAAGGCTTTATTTTTAAGGAACCAGCTGACCGACTTGGTCTTACACGTTTGGTGTTCGCGGTGTGACTGGCGGCTGCCTTAGTCGGTCGGTCGGTCTTATGAAAGAGACCAACCGCCAACGGAAGCAATCATCATTCGCCGGGGGATAAAGGGTTCGCCGCCAACGAACACCTGCAACTCTGAACAATTGTTTGAAATAAAAAGTAAAATCTGATTATAATTATTATTTAGGCTTTTTCGCACGTGGTCTATCTAAATAGATGACAACGCTGTCAACTGACATTTGGCTTTCGTGTGAAATTCAATTTCAAATTCATACTGAAAAGTTTTTTAAATCTGAGTTTAAAGTGATTCCATTCCAGTTTTACACGTGAACATGATATAAATGCACTAGAAAAAAATTTCGTGACTATTCCATGCATATAGGTTAAGGACCAATCAATCATAAGTTAAATCTAAAACGTAGGCTTTTCGCGGCAAGTCACAGTAACTCGGCATCCCCATTGGGTCAAAAATAGTATATTATTAGCCAAGGTTGCAAGGCCAAGCATTCTAGACCGAGCGCAAATTAGAACCCGAGACGCGCAGCGTCGAGGGCTCTGAAGCGCGAGGTCTAGGAGTGGGTTTGCAACCCTGGTTAATATACTATTTTTTTCACTAGTAGAAACCATAAGACAATAAATTGAAAAAATAAACGTTCAATTTTTTGGCGCAACATGATTTTGTTTTGATTTCTAATCAAACTTAATCTAAATCTTCAATGCAAAGAAAACCGTTTATACTTGTCGCTGAATTAATCATTTTATCTTCTACCGTCTACCAACTACCATGCGTATACTCAAATAATGTTAGTAGCACACATTTGTTCATTTTTTAAGAAATAATCACATCAAACATTGCGTACATAACCTCAATTTTTCTTTTTGAACCCGTGGTCGCAAAAGATGAATTTGCTACCTCTAAATGAGTCGACATTTGCATGCGACATGGCTGCTAGTGAAAAAACGGTGTTTTCAACCTGACAAACCATAGTTACGATCATGTAAACAAATTATTTTTTTTACATTATTAAAAAACGGGTCGATTTGCCAACAATTCTCTCCCAGAGAGTGAGTTAAACATTCAGAACAAAATTGTTATAATTGTTTCAGTACTAAACTTGCGAGTATTAAAATCTGACTTTGAATGAAAATTATTCAAAATCAATATTTGGCTGTTTTGCAAGAAATACATCATCTGAAAGATCGTTTTTTTTTCTTCGTTAAATGACAGGTAAATCCTCCAGATTATCAGAATAGCCATTGAAGAAGAATGGGCTAATATCCCGCAAGAAGTTGTCGTCACCTTAATTGAGTCCATGAATAGACGAATGCGAGCGGTTATTAGAGCTAGGGGTGGCAACACCGAATATTAACATCCTTGTCTACTTTAAATTGTTGATTTTGTTAACATAAAAAATTTCGTTATTGAACCATTTTCTTTTTTGCCCCAAAAAAATATTGCAAAACAATTTCATGAAGTTTTTCGTAACTCTCTTTTAATCTGGTCTTTCTAATGGCTTTTTTAGTTTCATTAAGTGTAATATAGTTCGGTAGAAAATTTGATTCAAAGTCAGATGTGAATAGTGACCCGATTTGTGGCCCGATTTCAATGCTCGCAAGTGTATATGCATGGAATAGTCTTGCAAAATACAATTCGTAGGATGAATATTTTTATAACTCAGACTTTTTTTAACAAACTCAGTTTGTATTTCCATCGCAACAAAAATTTGGTTTAGTTAATAAATCTTCTGAATTATCACAAATATGTATACATCCTACTTATGGTAACGAGCGATCAAATAAAAAACACCTCTAGTTACTTCTCCCGAGGGGGTAGTCCGTGCTCTCGATGCTCAAATGTTTCCTGAACGTATAGCGCAGCTATCGTCGTAGCAATAATTTGAGATTCGATGTATAATTCGAATAGTGACAGATAGTCTACAGATTAGAGCATTGATAGAAGTGATAGAAGAAGTTTGACACTGACAAATGTGCAATGTATGATGTTAGCTACGCCATACGTTTAAAAAACATTTGTCCATCGACTAGTAACTAGAGGTGTTTTATTTTTGAGCGCACGTTATTACTACGATAATTCGTACGTATATTCGAAATATTGGAGTGAACACTCATCGTCAGTGAAATACATATTTTTACTCAAAATTTGCCTGGCAGTTCGATAATGTAGTTGCACTGTGTTAACTTTTGGACGACAATTAATAGGCTGCTACTTTTTTTTTTTACCTAACAATTTTACGCTGTTGCACAAGTTTGTGAATTAAAATTGAAGTTAAGAATATTTTAGTCGTTTTGATATGACTTTAGAACGAGCGAAGTTATTGTTTTGGCGGGTTCGGCTTCACGTGGAATCATTATCAAAAAAAACAACAATTTCACAAATACTTCCACCGTGAATTTATTTGGCATAAAGGACGTAGGAAAACAAAATTCAAACTCTTTTCTAAGACATTTTCGTCTATTTTTTTAATGATGTTAGACATCATCAGGCGTAAGAAAAGTTTTTTGATGATTAGTGATTACTAGATGAACAATTTTACTTTCTAACTTTTAAACATGCAAATTTGTTTCTCGGCACAATATGAAAATTGTGTTACGAATTTCGTTGTTGTAATTCAATTTTTTGGACGCAACGTTGATAGTATAGACAGTGGTGTCAGAATAAATAAAATAAAAAAATAGACGAAACTATAGCAGAAAAGGGTTTCACTTTTGCTCTCCTACGTCCTTTATGCCAAATAAATTCAACAAAATCTTCCATCAACACCTCCACAGTTAACCTTCGAACGAAAATTGTATATTACATACCGAGACGGAAAGTATTACACTCGTGTCGAGAAAACTATAGTTTACCGAGAAGCGAACTAGTTCTCGAGACACAGGAATCATATTTCTGTCGAGGTTTGTATACTATTTTATTCACCATCGTTTAAGTAGATTTATCGCCCAAGTTGCTAATAAAATTCAACTTTTAACATTAACAAACGTCAAACTCAAGGTAATGACCGTTAATAATAATATGAAAAAATTGGTCTAAAGAGTTTAGACAGTACTTCCCTCGCTGTCGGAAACTTGACGACTGCATGCCTATTGTGTTTTTTTTCTCATTACATTTTTGTAGTGGGAATTTAAAAAAAAATTGCGATGACGTCATCAACATTTTTGCAAGGACACGTATATCAGTTGGGATAGATGTAGTGTAATACTAAGAATAAAATTATTATATTCTCAAATTTTCGGGAAAATGAATTGGGTCGTTTGAATATTGATTTGTAATAATCAATAAAATAACGAAACAATTTACTCACGTATACCTACGTATCAGAGGCAACTGAAAATCGTGTATGTATAAACATTGTTAATTTAAGATGACAGGCGTAACAGCATACGTGAGAGCCAAACACAGAAACTGTAGTAAACAAAACGACCGTCGGTTTTATTGCTTCGACTTCCGCTTATTATATAAAACATTGGGTTTTATTTTAATTCTTGACGGTGAAATTCACAATTGGTTGATTATAAACATGTCTATTTCACATTCGCGGAATCAAGTGAACGCATAAAACAAATGCAGGTCTGTAATGTTAAAGTCGATGTAAATAAGCGTGCTACCCTTATGTTTCAACCGAGTTTTTCCTTTAACAAATTTTGTGTCTACCAAATTGGGTTGGTTGGGGTGTAATACTAATAATAAGTGTTGCCTTTAATTTAATCAATAAAATAAATTGACTTCATTAATTTTTTTGAACCACCTCTTAAGAAAATCTAAAAAATATGAATGGAATGATAAATCACAAGTACAAACTCATCGTATTTTTTGCATTTTAGATAGGATTTATTCAGCAAAATTTAAGGGTGACGTCATCAATTTTTTTAGGAGGGATGAACAAATACATTTTGAACAAAAGTTTACCATGCTTATAATAACTTTAAAATATTCCCAAGATTTCAAAGCATTCGGTTTTGTAATTCCTGATTAAATCGATAAAATAAATTCACGCCTTCATTAATTTTTTTGAGTCACCCTGCATATGCAAATCCAAAAATATGAATGGAATGATAAATCACAAGTACAGACTCATCATATTTTGTACATTTTAGATACGATTTATTCGGAAAACTTTTGAGCTGACGTCATCAGTTTTTTGTAGAAGATAACCAAATATATTTTGACTAAAAATTTATTATGCTCTTTATAACCTTAAAACATCTGCAAGATTTCAAAGCATTCGGTTTTGTAGTTCCTGATTAAATCAATAAAATAAATTTACGCATTCATTAATTTTTTTGAGTCACTCTGTATATGCAAATCCAAAAAATATGAATGGAGTGATAAATGACAAGTACAGGCTCATCATATTTTGTACATTTTAGATATGATTTATTCGGCAAACTTTCGAGCTGACGTCATCAAGTTTTTGGAGGGGATAAGCAAATATATTTTGACTGAACATTTATTATGCTCTTTATGACCTTAAAACATCTGCAAGATTTCAGAGCATTCGGTTTTGTAGTTCCTGATTAAATCAATAAAATATATTTACGCATTCATTAATTTTTTTGAGTCACCCTGTATATGCAAATCCAAAAAATATGAATGGAGTGATAGTTCACAAGTACAGACTCATCATATTTTGTACATTTTAGATATGATTTATTCCACAAACTTTTGAGCTGACGTCATCAAGTTTTTGGAGGGGATAAGCAAATATTTTTTGACTAAAGATTTATGATGCTCTTTATAGCCTTAAAACATCTGCAACATTTCAAAGCATTCTGGTTAGCAGATTAAAAATTAAATTTCAAAATGTTGTTTTATAATTTTGATTTTTTTTCCAAAAATCTGGACGTTTCGGGTGAAAAGTCGATTCAGAGTTGTAAACTACATGTGTAGGACTATGTTATTTTATACAATTGAAAACCCATTTACTATGTACAATTTTGAAGTGACGTCATCGCTTTAGTGGTGGGGATGATTCGACAAATTTTGGTTAGCGTTTTACCATCTACATGATATTCTTAATATAAGTACAAAATTTCACAACAATCGGTCGAGTACTTTCGGAGATTATCTGTCTAATAAAAATCCGTGACAACAGACGGACAGACGGACAGACGGACGGACAGACGGACAGACGGACAGACGGACAGACGGACAGACAGACGGAAATGGGAGACCTATTTCTTCGTCTTCTAGGGGTCATGAAAGATCGAGAAAACGTAAAAGTAGAGAGTCGGCCGACGGACTCGATTACAATACTTCCTTTGCTTACGCTCGGGAAGTAAAAAACACAAGTAAAAATCATCACATTTTGCATATTTTGAGTAGAATTTATTCGGCAAAATCTTGAAATGACGGTGAATAAAAAGATATATTTTGATTAATAATTTACCAAGCTTACAATAACTTTAAAACATCTGCAAGATTTCAAATTGCAATTCTTGATATTCAATAAAATAAATTGACTGATTCATTAATTTTTTTAAATGACCCTGTATAAGCAAATCTAAAAAATGAGCTTCCCAATTTGATCAATAAAAAATTGGTCGAAGGCTATAAGTATAATCCGACAAATCCAGCTCTGTAAAAAATATATAAAATTTGATTTTACGCTTTTCGCTTTGTGATAAACGCTGTAAAGTACTTAAAAACGATAGGCATAAATAGCATTCCTTGTCCCCCATTAATAGCAATCTGACGCCCAAGTGTTTATTTATGTTTATACATCGCAAGAATGTCACATAGAAATTAGTTTGATTTGAATGAGTTTGCCTTCTCAAAACACAGGACTAAAAGTATTAAAAACCACAATTGAACAAAATGTTCTAAATATTATAATTCTTATTTTATAATTATTTTATTAAAATTATAAAGACGTGTTTTTCACATTTTGAAGAAAATAGGGTGACCCGTTCTTAATTTGATCAATAAAAAATTGGTAATGAAGTCATCAACATGGTTAACACTAGTCACATCACAAAAGAAAGGTATGCGCGTATATGCAAGAAAAAAAAGTAAACCGGCCAAGTTCGGCATCGAACCACTACCGTTTGTCGCAGTTCTGTCTTTGCAACTTTGCTACTGCGCTAGGAGGACTTTCATCTGGTTTTTGTAATATATATGACGGTATTTCCCTTGGAAATGTTTTTTCGAAAATTTGAACGTTTAGCGAAAAAATTGATAGCGGAATCGTAGACTACAAGTACAGGAGTATATTTTTGTGTATCATTAAAATTATTTTAACAATCGGTCCAGCAGTTTCGGAGATTACTTGTCTAATTAAAATGGATGCAGACACTAGACAGACAGACCGACGGACGCACGGACGGACGCACGGACGGACGGACGGACGGACGCACTTTGTGCCGAGTATTTTAAAGCTAAGAGATTTTACTGACGTATTTTGTATTCAATTTTTCCGGATATCGTTAAAAAAAAAAACGAAATTTACAAATATTAAAATTTTTTTTTACAAATTCCACAAAAATCAAGTGTGTCAATTTTGTTGACAACTATTAAGTTGTATTACAAAGTAAACAACATCGAAAAAAATTCATCAATTTTGTGCGTGTGTTGTGAAAACAGTGTTAATTCATAAAATAATGATGAAAGAAGACGAAAATCATTGTGAGGGCATTCCATTTGATGTGAGTGAAGCTGCGGTTGTTGCTACTAACGATCTATTACCGTGTAAATCAAAAGACCAGTATGAAAGGGCATTCCAAATTTTCGAAGATTGCCGTCGAGAAAAAAAGTCACTTTACTTACCGAAGAAATATTTCTTGGGTATTTTGCGGAAAAAGCAAGTTTGCAGAAACCTATAAGACTTTGGACCGTATATTCTATGGTAAAATTTCGACTGGGACTTTTACTGAAAATTTGAAGTTCGGTCATGAATCACTATCGGTAATCAATATTTGAAACATAACAAGTCCCACGATTCATATTAATATTTCTAATTAATAGTTTTGAATACATTGTTCTTTTTTAAAGTATCTTTTTTATTTTGCGTCTTGCAAAGTCTTTACAGTACTAGTCAGGAAAATTCAATTTTCCAGCGCGTAGATACGCAGGGAAATGTTGTTTCTATGACGATTTCCGGAGAAAGCAATTACCTATTTTGAACGCAAAGTAGAAAAACTTCTTTTCACAATTGAGTGCTTAAGATTAGTTTGCAAGACAAAATTGCTTCGATGCAATGAAAAGTGTATGTACTTACTGAGTAAATGCGGTTTGCAAACCGCTTAGAAGTTCTCTTCTTTGAATGTAGTGAATTCGTCGATGATTTTTAAACAGTCGTGTATCACTAGGTAAAGGAAATGGAAAATCGCATTCTCCTAAGGCGTTCCATCCTCTGGGTTGCGACATCATCAAGGCCTTTACGTACGCCATAGATATCTACGGACAATTTCTATAGAAGAGTTCTAATTAATTAAACTACGAATAGTAGATTTTAATAACGAACGAAGTTTAATTAGTTTAAAAAGCCATTAATTTCATACCAAACCCGTGTGTCGCTCTTTTATCGATTACTGTCGCAAGTGAATCTGAGGATTTGTGTTAAAGGTTGAACCATTCCATCTTGTTGGTCACAGCATGTTTTTTTGCTAATCCAATTGTCATTTTTTGAAAATATTTAATAATAGGTACCCATTGTGCAATTTAAAATTATTTATATTTTAGCGACTTTATAACTTTCAGCCTCGTTTAACTCACCCTCAAGTGTGCAAAGCTTGAAGGAAATTTGCATGCAGACATCCTGAAATCCTTGAGCTCCTGATACCTCTCTGAATATTTTAACCCCCAAAACGACTTTAAAATTTAAAATAAAGCACTTCTGTTTCTTTCTCCAGTTACAGAGAGGGGAGAAAATCCAATTAAAATATCTACTTACCACAAAATTGCTTTTCATTGGGAAAGCTAAGTAGCGCTTTTTCCTTAACAATAAAGGATTTTTTTTTACTACATTCGTTACTTGAGACAACGTTGTTGCAATTAAAACACCAATTAAGACAATTCTTGTCAATATCATTTTAACCGGTGCACTATCGGTGGAACGTTAGGAAAGTTCTGAATCAATATTTAAGTAACGAAGACGGCTAGCTGGCAATAAAAAAGTTCACGAGTATTTGCTAAAACTCTTCATAAATATGACTTTGTAAATAGTCCATTCACCGTAATCATAATAAATACTTATTACATAATAATTTTAAGTTTGCGAGAACGAAATAATCATTTGTGTCATAACTATGTCCCAAACTCCGTTACAATATAAATCAGTGTAGATGTGTCCATTTTGTGAATTTTTGTTTCGAAAAATATTAAGTGAAAATCGATATTGATTTGCGGCAGACGGATACTCCATTCGGAAATTCGCTTACATTCAGGGAAGTCTACGACATCTAATTAGGAAAATATTGGAGAAATTCCCCGGAGTGATATAAAAGGCCCCCAATTCTGAACACGAAATAAAACCTACAACATTTAGGTTGATGACAAGATAACAAAAAAACTCTGAATCAAGATCCAATTAGCACTGTAAATCTTGCATCGTCTGGAACAATATACCGCTACATGTCGGGTTTACTCAACTGTAAACGTTATTTAAATTACTGTACATAATGTCAAAATCTTCATCCATCTGTGGTAACATAACCAACAAAATACAATTCCATAAGAAATAATGCAAGACACAATCATCAAAATGTTTCTGCCATTATTTTTTTTGATGCTGTTGAGTATTATCCCAATTACAAATGGTATAAATTCCGAATACAAACACCGAACAAAACGCAAAGTCGTTTTTAGTAAAAGTAGTAAATTTTTCGTAAGTATTGTAATCAATGTTTTGCAGTTTGACTGGAAATTGTGCTACAGTTTAGGTTGAACGGGAAGGATAATGTGCTGAATTACACGGAAGTTTTTGCCCATGGTTGGACTATCAGAATGAATTACGATTTGCCTGAAAGTATACCCAGGAGACACCAATTTTTTAAGAGGGATGTTCACGCTGAATTAGATACTATTACAGATGAGTAGGTTCATACTTCTGCAAAATGTCGGTTGGATTGTTCACATTTTTTTAGGTCTATTCTTGGTGTGTATTCTTGCGTTTTGAAATACATCTGTGAAAGCGTGGCTAATTTAAAAGTGGCAGATAAATGCGGCATGTTTTGCGAAATAGGCAGCATTATCGCAAGGTAATAACTAACTAGTATTTATTATCACAAGATTTACAACTAACAAGTTTCAGGACTGCTACAATGGAATCAGCTTTTTTTAAATCGTTCATAGATAAATGCGATTATCATATTGATAATTGTCCCTATTTATTGAAAAACAGTGTTCTAGGATATGTATAGTACCAATTTTAGTTTAACGATAGTATAAGTTATTACAAAACTATCTTAATAACAATTTAAAATTAAAATTTTAATCTGAATTTGTTTTAATGTGGCCTACTGCATTTTTAAAACGCATTGTTATATTCATTGAAAAAATTTAATGTTCATGTCTATTTTATCTTGCCTTAAGTTCTCACTAGGATCACATGAAATCCATATTACTTATAAACTTTAAAAATAAAAAAAATTCTGACCTACTCCATTCTTTTGTTTGTATATTTAGTTAAATTCAATTAATTTTCATCCAATAATTTTCATGTTTTTACTTCCCGAGCGTAAGCAAAGGAAGTATTGTAATCGAGTCCGTCGGCCGACTCTCTACTTTTACGTTTTCTCGATCTTTCATGACCCCTAGAAGACGAAGAAATAGGTCTCCCATTTCCGTCTGTCTGTCCGTCTGTCTGTCCGTCTGTCCGTCTGTCCGTCTGTCTGCCGTCCCGGATTTTTATTAGACAGATAATCTCCGAAAATACTGGACCGATTGTTGTGAAATTTTGTACTTATATTAGGAATATCATCTAGATGGTAAAACGCTAACCAGAATTTGTCTAATCATCCCCACCATTAATGCGATGACGTCACTTCAAAATTGTACATAGTAAATGGGTCTTAAATTGTATAAAATAACATAGTCCTATACATGTCGTTTACGACTCCGAATTGAGTTTTTACCCGAAACGTCCAGATTTTTGGAAAAAAAATCAAAATTATAAAATAACATTTTCCAATTTAATTTTGAATCTGCTAACCCGAATGTTTTGAAATGTTGCAGATGTTTTAAGGCTCTAAAGAGCATCATAAATCTTTAGTCAAAATATATTTGGTTATCCCCTCCAAAAACTTGATGACGTCAGCTCAAAAGTTTGCCGAATAAATCCTATTTGAAATGTACAAAATATGATACGTCTCTACTTGTGATATATCACTCCATTCATATTTTTTGGATTTGAATAATGAATGCGTCAATTTATTTTATTGATTTAATCAGGAATTACAGAACCGAATGCCGTGAAATCTTGGAGATATTTTAAAGTTATCATAAGCATGGTAAATTTTTTATCAAAATTTATTTGCTCATCCCCCCCTAAAAAAATTGATGACGTCACCCTAAAATTTGGTAAATAAATCCTATCTAAAATGTGAAAAATATGATGAGTCTGTACTTGTGATTTATCATTCCATTCATATTTTTTCGATTTGCATATACAGAGTGACTGAAAAAAATTAATGAATGCGTCAATTTATTTTATTGATTTAATCAGGAATTACAGAACCGAATGCTTTGAAATCTTGGAGATGTTTTAAAGTTATTATAAGCATGGTAAATTTTTTATTAAAATGTATTTGCTCATCCCCCCTAAAAAATTGATGACGTCACCCCAAAATTTTGCTGAATAAATCCTATCTAAAATGTACAAAATATGATGAGTCTGTACTTGTGATTTATCATTCCATTCATATTTTTGGATTTGCATGTACAGGGTGACTCAAAAAAATTAATGAATGCGTGAATTTATTTTGTTGATTTAATCAGGTATTACAAAACCGAATGCTTTGAAATCTTGGAGATATTTTAAAGTTATTATAAGCATGGTAAACTTTTGTTCAAAATGTATTTGTTCATCCCTCATAAAAAAATTGATGACGTCACCCTTAAATTTTGCTGAATAAATCCTATCTAAAATGCAAAAAATATGATGAGTTTGTAGTTGTGATTTATCATTCCATTCATATTTTTTAGATTTTCTTAAGAGGTGGCTCAAAAAAATTAATGAAGTCAATTTATTTTATTGATTAAATTAAAGGCAACACTTATTATTAGTATTACATTGGACCAACCCAATTTGGTAGAACCAAAATTTTTTAAAGTAAAAGCTCGGTTGAAACATAAGGGTAGCACGCTTATTTACATCGACTTTAACATTACAGACGTGCATGGTGATTTCTTATAAAGCATGTAAACGCGTTCTTTCCGTATTATTAGTTTTTTTAGGTAGAGCAGCAACTCGTAGATGACGATCTTGGTGTACTGGGGTTCTTTGAGGGCGACCAGATCCACGAATTCGTGTATGCACTCCATCCTGCGACTATCTAGTCCAACTTGTAACACGATTTAAAAACCACGGCCTATACGATTCGCAATTTGCCTTATTGAAAAACCGACTTCCTCGTGCCGACAATGTGACCTCTTCCAAAATCAGTTAATTGTCGAAAATAAACCGGCTTACGGAGACTTTTCAAATTGAGTTTTGCACGATAGTCCACAAAATTTTTGTACAAGTGATACAGCGAAATTTTGCTAGAGGAAACTTTTTATTCAAAAGGTAAAAAGGTAAAGTCAGATAGCTGATATTTTACTCATTTCGTCCATGACTCTCCACATAACGGTTTTGAGAATTTGGATCAAAACGCCCAACTCCTTCAAGGTGTTCGGATTTTTATGAAAGGTGGTATATTAATTTAGAACCAGATACAAAAATCAGGATTCCGTATGCGAAGTACTAAAAAAGTTAAAACCTGCACAATAAGTTCGCCAACCAACCACTTCAATCTCGGTAGAGTGACTAAAATTTTTAGCAAAATTTTGCAGCCAAGTGCTACCCCTTCTGATTAAAGGGGATACCTCCTGACCAAACACTTCCTCTCGGTGATTTTTCCGCCAGAAAATGACGGCTGTCTCTAATAAACACAAGAGAAAAGTTTCCCGACAATGGGATGTTCTATACGTGTAACAAAACTACATCAAATCCTTTAGCTCTAATTATGTTGTAACAGTATTGGATAACTTACAAAATATCTGAATTTTTTCGTAATACACATCTCAAAAATATTGAAATTTTTCAACATTTTCTCAACCACTGCTAGGTGACAACATTTCTATATGTTTTCCTAAAGGCATTAAACGAAAATGCCACGCATACTCTAGTTTTAATGAACTCCCATTGGGGATGTTGGCAGAATATCACACAAAATTAGGAGACGTCGTTATTGGTAATAACAAACTATCTGTCTTAATTTCATTTCTAAATTTTCTCGACCTTAAACAGTGCAACGGCGTCGCTAACATCAATGATAGATACTTAGACTTAGTGCTCTCAAACATACAGTGTTATATCGATAAAGCGAAAGATTATCTACTACCTGAAGATACACACCACCCCTCACTGCTTATTTCTTTGGAATATCATCAACCAAAAGTAAAGGTTATAAGTAACTCTAAATCTTCACAAAAACGCTGGAATTTTCGTAGAGCTGACTTTCCAAATTTATATCGTCATTTAGATGAGATAAGTTGGTCTTTCTTGGAGAACGTTAAAGATGTTAATACTGCTTGCTGCCTCTTTTATAACAAACTTAATAGCATATTGGATCTTTATGTACCCAAATCTCAGCATTATTGTAATAATTCGTTTCCACCATGGTTCACTTGTAGTATTATTAGAAAAATCAAGCGAAAATGGAGACTATGGCGTAAATATAAATCCCACAAAAACCAACTAAATCTACAGCATTTTAAAACTATTCGTAACGAGCTTAAACATGACATCAAAATCGCGTATTAGTTGTATACTCAAAATCTGGAAGCCACTATTAAGACCGATCCAAGATAATTCTGGGCGCATATTAGTCGTCTGAAAATGCGTTCTGGTATACCTTCTGAAATGATTTATTTGGATAATATTTTGCGTAATCCCAAAGACATTGTAAATGCCTTTATGGAACACTTTCACTCCAGTTATTCGGATTTTAGTCCAAGTTCTATTGATGAGTTTATTGATGAGTCCAGCAATAATTCCATTAATTTTATTTCGGTTACGGAATCCAACGTCTTTGAAACCTTGATGACTATCAAACCTAATATGACTAGTGGCCATGATAATATACCAGGTTTTTTATTACATGACTGTGCGTCAGTGTTTTCTTATCCTTTGTCAGTTATATGTATTTAATATTATTTTGAAAACTGCATCGTTCCCAGACGTCTGGAAATTATCTGTGATCTCACCAATTTTTAAGAAAGGGGAGAGACATTTAATAGAGAATTACCGACCCATCTCATTGATTTGCAATTTTTCAAAGATTTTTGAGATGATTCTTCATAAATTTCTCTCATTTAATGTGCACAATTGGTTAACGGAATCCCAACATGGATTCATAAGTGGTCGTTCTACTGTAACGAATTTTAGTTGTTTCACCCAATTCGTAGCCAATAGTTTCGATGCTAAACAGCAGGTGGACGTGATATATACTGATTTTTCCAGGGCGTTTGACAAACTCAACCACAGAATTCTACTGATAAAATTACGCAACTTTGGCTTCTCCGATTGTTTACTGAAATTAATGGCATCTTACCTAACTGGTAGATATCAATGAGTGAGGTACCTTCAACATCAATCCGAAACAATTTTGGTCCCGTCCGGCGTCCCACAGGGCTCTGTTCTAGGTCCGCTACTTTTCAATATCTACATCAACGATGTTATTAAAAACATTAGTTCTCAAGTTTTAATTTACGCAGACGACCTAAAAATCTTTCGTCATATTATTAATGTTGAAGACTGTCAAATTCTACAGGAAGATATTCATACTTTTGAAAACTGGAGTAAATCTAACATGTTACCTATAAATTTTGGCAAATGATTCATTATGTCTCTAACAAATAAAAGTTGTAAGCTTAGTTTCAATTACACTATTAACTTGAATATCTTATCAAGAGTGGATTCCTTCAGAGATCTTGGAATAATGTTTGATTCTAAACTCACGTTTTCTCTACATATTAGTAATATAATTGCTGAAGCGTTTAAATCCCTTGGGTTTATCATCAGATTGTCCCGTTCTTTCAATAACATCACTACTTTTAATACGTTATATTGTGCTTTCGTAAGATCAAAACTTGAATACGCCAGTATTGTATGGGCTCCGTCAGCTCAATTTTACATTCAATCTATAGAAAAAAATCCAGAGGCGTTTTCTCAAGTTTTTAGCATTCAAAATAGATGCTAATTATCCTCCTAGAGGCCTACCCCAATCTGACCTGTTGATCAGATTTGGATATAACGACTTAAAGACTAAACGTATCAGAGCTTCTCTATATTTTCTTAAAAAACTAATACATTATGGCATCGATTGTCCACAGCTTTTGGAACAGCTTCACTTTTGGGTTCCCAGGCCATCATCGCGCCTTCAACAACTTTTCTATCTGCCGACGCCAAGGATTGACATTCAAAAATACTCTCCTCTACATGAAATGTGCTCTAACTATAACTGCCATGAAAACATGTTAGATTTCTTTAAGTAAAAATTCCTGGCTGCTCTTTAATTATTAATCTCTAATTACGCGTTGACTTTAGATTTCACCTTGTATAGGGACAACAGTAATTTATAGCTGTTGTTTGAGAAAGATCAATTTGATGATCCGCTAACCGTTGGTCTATAATTGGGTATTACCTGTTGACCAACTTACACACATAATAATAATAATAATAATAAATTAGCCAACCTACTAGTACAACGGCATCTCACTGAATACGGACTGACTTATGTGTATTTCGTATTTTGAGTATCTAGTTTACAGATTCAATATCAAACTTGTGGGTCTTCTTAAGATCTCTGTAAAAGGTGACATCTAGTCCAACTTCTAAATTAATCAGCTACGTGTGCACCACTTTTCACCTCTACCTTAAGACTACAAAAAAATTAAGAAGATTCGTCGTACAAAAGCCTTCTTTAGTACAATAAATAGGTGGATTAAAAGATCTTACACGCAGCTGGAATTGACACTAACCCAACGATTCGTCACGTAATTTATCAGTTGGTGATTTCTTATGAAGCATGTAAACGCATTCTTTTAGATCCACTGTAAATCATGAAGAAAAAATCTTCCTTCGCCCTAACGAAGAAAAATAACACATATCAAGCAACAACTTCCGAATATCCCTCTATTTTCAGATCTTTGTCAGATTCTAACTTAGAACTTTTGTGTGCTAACTGAATTTATCACATTCTGTTTTGCCTTATATTATAGAATAAAAATTACGATGGTTGTTGTTATTGCAAAATGTATGCACTATTAATGAGTTCTGTATATGCATATATTGCAGACGTGTAACAACATTTCTTTATAAGTGTACCTAATGAAACAATAAAGGTGTTTAAATGAGACGTCATACAATCTATTTTCGGGCCAATTTCAAGTTGGTTTGCAATTAATTGCAAGCGCCGTTGCTATGGTGATCTCGTAGAACTCTTAATACAAACCATTATATTTTTGCGAGGTTACCATAGCAACGCAGCTTGCAATTAATTGCAAACCAACTTGAAATTGGCCCGTTAAGAAATATCTAATTAAATGTATCAGAACTTTAAAACCCCCTTAAATAAATACATTTTATTCTATTTTAGAATCGTAATCTTGTTTATGTCCGATTGCTCTATAAACGTTACTTTCTTTTATAATTTAGCGGCCGAAATGTGGTATTTTATGGTACTAGTACAATAAAGACAACTTTATTTTACACTTGTTTTTATTAAAGTTTTAGTGAATACAATTAAACTTACTAACTAAAATAATATAGGCATGATCGCAATGTTTAATATTTACAACATAACTAGTACCAGAAAACGTATATTGGGTATTTTCCTTGTCGCATTTCACTGCTTTTGCTTCTATTACTGCTTCTGCTTTTCCACAACTGAACATATCTTCAGCAACAACTTTTTCCGAAAGATTTTTGCCTAGAATTTTTTCCGCAACGTTAATTTTAGCAGTTTCACCCTTCACCTTTCCGTTTCAGAAATGCAATGACCAATGACACATGGGAATTTACTGATGTCAAATCATTCACGTAAATTTATGGTTGATCTTAGCATGGAATATTTGCTCCATAATGATGAACTTTTATACGAGAGAAGCTCTGTAGTGAAATACGCCAAAATACTCTCTTCCAACGTTGATTTGACGTTCTTTTTTGAGCAGCACTTCCGATAAAGGCTGTAAGTTTCTTCGTATAAATGTCTTGATTTTGATGGTAGTAAAGACTCTTTAACACTCCTAGCAATCTCTGTTATCTCACATTCCCCTTTGTTAGCTGTACTAACTTGCATTTTTCAACTTTAAACGTAAACAGCACAAATCAAAATAATTTTCACTTGTGTAAACAGACACTGGGTTACGTAGTAAGAATGAAAAAGTAGACTAGATTTTTAGAAATTTATTTTGCAATCGGTTTTCCCTAATTTTTATTTTTTTAAATTATAATAATTGTTGCAATCAGACATAAAGCCTTGTATGTAACGCGTATATAAACCGGCTTTATTGACGCGCCTTTTTTATCGACTCCGTCGCTACGCTCCCTCGTCTACTAAAATCGGCTTGTCAATAAAGACCTGGTTTATGTACTTGTTACATAAATAGCTATTATAAATACCCAAATGCGGGCGTAAGTTGGCCTTTATCGCACAAATCTGTCAAAAATTGCTAAGCTCCAATTGATTGTTCATTAATTAATTATTCAAACAAGCTTCGATATTCAACATCTTTATTAAAATTGGAAAAATAATATTTTATCAAATCATTACCTGGCCGACTTCAAATTCTTCTAAACTTTCTTTTGAATAAACGTTTTCCGCTTCTTTAATTTGCATTTTGAAAAACGAATTATCAAATAATCAACGTGGTATCTATAACAACATCAAAATAACAGCCAGCTATGTATTAAAGTTAGTATCGGCACAATCACACAGTCTTGCTGAAAATACTCAATATTTCGTTAGAAATAGTTTAGAAATTAAAATAGAATAAAACGTTGTATGTACCACATGCATAATTGTCGATTGTGGCACTCGGGAAATTAAAAGCCCTCCTTCGTCGGGCTTTAAACATTTCCTCGTGCCACAATCTCCCTGATTATGCCCTTAATACATAAATAACTATTTTAGCTACTGAAGCAACACCGCAATATTATAACTTATAACAAAGTAGTAATGTTTATCGCTACAACAGAAATACATTTCACTGTGAGTTTTGCGTCTTTTAAAAAATTATGTGACGACCGCCAAATTTGTATTTCCAATATTTCCACACAGATAAAGCTATCAGCATATAAAAATTCTGAAGGCCAGCTACAATTGCGGCCAGTGAATAGTTTGCACCTTTATTTTTCTACTGTACATGATAAAATGTCAGCGGTGTCGATTTTTTTTTGTCCTAAAATTCTTTCGGACTACAGCAACGATCAAGCGGTAATTTATGTTAAAATACCCTAAACCCAAACCTGGACACACATCTCATGGTCATCTAGACGCGACCCACAATGTAGCGATCAGGTACGAATCCATCACGGCTAATCCTTTTTATACTCCTTGATTCTGTGATACTACACATCACTTGTAGTAAATCTTTTGCCTTTTATTTTTCAATTGTCAATTATAGACTTATAATACCTTGCAAGCTCTTAGCGCCCTAGAAAAGATTAGCGAGCGTTATGGTTTTATAACGCCCGCTAAATTAAATTTTCTTCTGTCCTTGTCACTTTTTCAATGATTTTTAATGGAATTTTAATTTAAACCTGAAGAATGAGGCTTCAAATAAACAACCCTTAGCAACCCGTAGTAGTTCTCTGCAAACCGTATGAACAAGCCTACTAGTTCCAAAATATTTCATAACTCGGTCTAAACCTATCTTAATACTTGCAACTAGTGAAAAATAAAATATTTTTCGCACCGAGGATGTTATTAGATTATAATGAACTGTTGCTCCCCGGGCATTACAATCCTTAAAACGCTATAGGTACATAAATAACTATTAAATGCATTATTAAATTTTATTGTTTTTTAATCATAGATGGAACTTCTCATACTGCTTAGGATATGACCGAAAAATGAGATCTCACACTGTGAAAGTAAGGTTGCATCGCATTTGTCATCCATATTTAAAATATCCCCAGCTGACCTAAAAATGTAATCAATGTTATTATACAATATTAAAAAATTATATAGATAACACTTATACAAAAATAATGTCGTCAGGATATCTTTTATTAAGGATTTTCTTTCCGTGTCTTTATACTTCCAAATTTCACATATTATTTTTTTTATGCAAGCATCACCATTAAATCCTTTTCTGAAAAAAAAAATCTTAAGAGAACAATTTCTTCTAATTGCTGAAAAATTAAAGTATAAACTGTTACACACTAGAGAATTAAATTATATCACGATTCAGATACAAACTGTTTCAATAATAATTATTTAATAACAATGCTTGTATTTCTACTTCCCAAGTCACACGTAGAAGCCTTTTTACGCATCGTGTTAACACCTTAAGTACAAGGACTGTCACACCTTCGTATAACCCATCTAGAAAAATAGTGGTTTTATGACTTTGACTCCTTCGCCACCCTTATCAACGAATAATGCAGAAAATTTATGACACCATCCGAAACTTTGGTGGCAGATCTTTGTTGTGCTTGGCCGATACGTTTGTCCTAAACAGGACTGGCTTATCTGTTTAAAGGTATTAGTTAAAGTTTGGCCAAAGATGTAGTGCGTTTAGGACTTTATTTTATAGCAGATCCCTATAAAATTCCATACATACATGGCACATCCAGTTCGGTAGACCACGTGCCGTATTGAAATATGTAATTTTTGTTTGTTACTTTTACAGTAGGAGAAGATAAGCCGATTTATTCCTTCCCACTGTGCCGAACTCATAAAAATTAGCAGAAATTGAATAGCAATTAGGTAAGCCATAACTGCGCTATATCTTTTACCGAACTTTATTACCGAAGATGCTATTTATTCGTAAACGAGAGAAAAGACAAAATCATGAACCCATTAAAACGGATATGAGCAAGTCGAGTCAATGAAGTTCAAAAGTTGTCAAAACCATATAATTCTCAGAAACAGATACAATTCTGACGAAACTTTTTTTAAATGTTTGTTTTAATACTTGTTTCATTATTTGTGTCGAAGAGCATTAATACCAAGTTTCACGTAAAAATTTAAATTTACAATAGAAATATTTTTCCCATACAAACTTAGCCTCCAAATTTCACTCCCTTAGGGGTTGAATTTTGGAAAATGCTTAAATACGGGTTTCATTCTTTGTTTTGAAGAGCATTAATTTAATATCAAGTTTCAGGTAAAAATTTAAATTTACAATAGAAATACTTTTCCCATAAAAACTTAACCACTACTTTTCAGCCCCTTAGGGGTTGAATCTCGGAAAATGCTTAAATATGTGTTTCATTATTTGTGTTAAAGAGTATTAATACTAATTCTCATGTAAAAATTTAAATATATAATAGAAATATTTTCCCATACAAACTTAGCCTCCACATTTCACTACCTTAGGGGTTGAATTTTAGAAAATTCTTAAAGACGAGTTTCATTATTTGTGTTGAAGAACATTAATATCAAGTTTCACGTAAAAATTTCAATTTATAGTAGAAAGATGTATTGTTCCTATACAAACTTAGCTGCCGAAACTTAGACACCATTTTTCACCCCCTTAGGGGTCGAATGTCCGAAAATGCTTAAATACGTATTTCCTTATTTGTAGTGAAAAGAATTAAAATGTACCAGATTTCGCGTAATGATGTAAATTTACAGTAGACATATTGGTCTTATACAAATTTTATCACCCCTTTTTAACCCCCTTGGGGGATGAATTTCGAGAAATCCCTTCTAAGAGCCGTTTGACACGGGACTAATTTTCGTACTAAATTGTATGCGAAAAATTAGAACTAGTTCTAAATTCTTGTACAGAAGCAGGCGCGCGCAATCTATCGCATACAATTTCATAAGTAGGTACGAGCATTAGTCCCGTGTCAAACGGCTCTTAAACGATGCCTCCAGTATAAAATAAACATTCTCTCCAAATTTCAACTTTCTAGCATTAGCGGTTTGGGCTGGGCGTTGATAGGTCAGTCGGGACATTGCCTTTTATAAATAAAGATTATCGGTTACGGTTACGGTTACGGTGACAAAAGACGAAGTTTTGCTCAAGTAGTAACACTTTTTAACGAAACTAAAAAAAAAATTAAATAAATATTGTTTAATAATATAATTTATTTTGCCATTTCAATAAGAAAGAAAGTAGGTACAATTGTACTTTATCAATGAATTCAGAAATTGAAAATTAAATAGTTAGATACGAATTCAATAAGTTTATTAATTAATTCGTTCATTGACAAAGAATTATACAACGCAAAAAACATTGTCAACCATTATAATAAAAAGACAAGTGACCAATTTGTAGCAGAGGGTTTGTGGTAATTACTACGACTAAATAAGAACATGATCAGCCTACTTACTGGGAAAAAGCTTTATTCAGGTTGTTAAAAATTGCTCTTTTTTGTAATTCACGGGCCTTCAAATCGTTTTTAAATAATCTGGTGTCATTTGGTAAAGCGAATGGCACATCACATTCTCCTAAGGCATTCCATCCTCTTGGTTGTTCCACCATTATAGCTTTGATATATGACAAAGTAATCTAAAATAACATTTGTTAGACTCTATTTATGTGTGATTATTCTATATTTTATATTTTTTGAATTTGCCAGATGTGTTAAGGATTTTATTATCAGATGTATAAAATACCAAGTTTTACCTTTACATACCACAAAATTACTATTCTCAGGAAATGTTAAATAACGTTTTTTTCTTGAAAGAAAAGGATTTGTTCTAACTACTTTAGTAACTTGCGACGAAACAAGTGCTATTAAAATGTTGATCAGAAAAAATCTTCCCGCTAACATGTTTGAATACTGTTCTAAGACATTCGTTAATTACTGTTGCTTGTAAGAATTCTTAAGTAAAGTGGCACCGTTACTTGAGTAATACAATACAAAAAAACTAAAATTAACGCACATCTGCTAAAAGCACACAGTAATAAAATATCACTTATTATTATGTATGACAGTTACCATGTTTTCTTAATTTGTTTTAAGTTAGGAACAGAATGTGATAAAAACAGTGTTGATAAATAATAAGATTACGAATTGTATTTAAGACTACAACGAAAACTGTTCATTTCTTGCTGAAGTTAAGAAGGCATTGAAATAGAATCCATTTGACAAATGACTAATTTTATGTTTTGTTGCCGTTTCCGTCTCTCTATTGTCTGTTAATTCTCACTAAAAATTTAATGACGTCATTTGAAAATTTTGTTAACCAAATCTGTTAAATTTGTAACAATGTTTGATGCATTTTTAAAATGCCCGAAGCAGTATGCATCAATAGCCTTGATTTATTAATCCACCTTTATTTTTAATCTTAAATAAGTTAAAAATGACTCACATAACTTATTAATATTATACTATACGGAAGTCTCAGCAGGCCAAACAATAAAAGAGGGAGTGCAAAGTGTTTATCACACCGAAGGCTAGACAACCCGTTGGAGAGCTGTAGACTACAGTTTCGATCTTGTTGGATCTCATCAGTACAGCATATTCCATCCAGTTGTCTAGCCTTCGGTGTGATTAACACTTTGCAGTTTAGAGGTACGCGGCCGCTATCCACGAAAGTGGCGCGCCAGTGCAGAGATGTGTAATTCACCGTTCGGCAGGGGTTTTTGTCCGAGAAGTAGCTGTTTCCGTCCGCTGGTTGGTTCCCCAAAGAGCGCGAAAGTACGATTTTTCGGCACAGTGGGGGAACACATAGATCGCCACACTTGGATTCCACTAAAAGAGGGAGTGTCAAACTGTCAATTATTATAAATATTATAACAGAGGAACTAAACCAAAAGGTGATTAGTAGAGAGCGGATTTCTAGGTTTAATGCTTTTTGTGAAAAATGTAAGCACTTCAAAACTTTTTTATATCTGTAACTATGATACAATTTGGAGTCATTTGACACATTCTTTTTTATGCTTATTTGCTTTTTTTTCAATTTTATGCATATTAAAACTTATATGCTTATTTAATGCTTTTTCGACGAATATGAGTTTTAATGCATATTTTGTTCAAATACCGGCCTTGTCGGGATGACAAATACTTGTTAGTTGGCCGTATCGTATCGTATGCATTTTACCTGGACTTGACCATTGAAGTACACTTACTCAAGACCCTTTCTGTGAATAGGTTCCGGTCGTTTGGGTAATAAAATTTTATTATAGGATTGGAAAAATACTACATAGATTTTATGACTTTAAATCCTTACTTCCATTGATAATGAATTAAAGCTTTTAACCAGATGTTCTTTTTCGTCATCTTGCGGCAAGACCGTTGAAGATTTTCTAGAAAAAAGGATTATTGTACCCAACTACCTACCTTAAAATTTTTCTAATGGAAACTTTTAAGTAAATGAACCGTTTATTTCACAACCATCAGTCTATCGCATCTGTCGTAGTACAGTGTTATACGTGGTTCTCCCTTGTTACATGTTGAGTTCTTTTTGGTAATATTACTAATATTTTAAAAGAATGCCGAAAGTAAAATCTACGCCGGATGAGTGGATAAGGGATTTTCCAGAATTAAAATTAGAAAACAACAAAATATTCTGCAGAGCTTGTGTGAAAACCGTAAGCCCACTAATTTTTTTTATCTATTTTCCTTTGTTAATCCTGTATATGTACGTTGTTTTAGATTCAAAAAAGTGATAAAAAATATAACGTGACGCAACATGTCAGAACGACTCTTCATGTAGAAAGGAAGAAAATGTTTGAAGTTTCTAAAATTAAACAGCAGACCATACATGAATCTGTTGCATCTACTTCCACAAAAGATGAGCAGTTTCAGTTTAATTTCGATTTATGTAAAATGATGATCCAGTCCAGTATACCTTTAAAAAATAATAGTTTAAAAAACTAAAAAAACACGCTTTTATTGCTAATCGAACTAAAAACTAGAAAATAATTTTTAATGACAGAGTTTAATATTACAGTAGTAGAAGATCAAACAATCAATCATAATAAATCACCTCAAATTAAAATTATAATAAAATTTAAGTTATTAACAGAATAATTCAATTCAGAGTAAAAAGCGTGGGGTGCTTGATATTTCAAATGTTACAATCATTCTATTGGCAACTATCTATGAGAGGATAGTTATGAACCGCAGTAAAATGCACCCCACGCTTTTTACTCTGAATTGAATTATTCTGTTAATAACTTAAATTTTATTATAATTTTAATTTGAGGTGATTTATTATGATTGATTGTTTGATCTTCTACTACTGTAATATTAAACTCTGTCATTAAAAATTATTTTCTAGTTTTTAGTTCGATTAGCAATAAAAGCGTGTTTTTTTAGTTTTTTAAACTATTATTTATTTTTCATTTTTTAGTCTGCGACAAATTCATAAATTGGGGAATTAATTACTTATTTAGATTTTTCTAGAAAGAACCACTCAGTGGTCTCCGTATGATCGATCAACGGGAATTAGTTCGAAATCAATCGCCCTCACGGACCAACGGGACACAATTCATCATTGTGGTTAGTTTTACCCCCCAAATAGTTAATTTTCCTCCATGTTTGTATTTCTGAATCAAAATTTGTTATCTTTATTTAAGTTGGTAAGAATTCATGATTAGATATGCTTTAATTATAATTAATTCCTTCTTTACCGACTGTAAAACCAAAGCTATGCAGAAATTGTCCTTGAAACAGAAATAATCGGTATAGATCGGTATAATCGACACGGAGAGAGATAACCGTGGTATATACTGACACAATTAAGATGCCATCAGCCATTTTTGCACACGTTTAGTTAATTAAAAGTCCGTTCTTGTTTTTTTCATTTAATATCCGTTATTTGTATTTTAATCAAGACTATAATTACAACGAAGAGTAAACCAGATACTACAGGCATGCGCAGATCGCGCGCTAGCTTTATCTCTTTTACTCCACTACACAGGATCCATAAAAGAATTTATAAATCCTGGCGGTCCTAATAAGGATAATGGGAAACTGTTATCAAATTATTGCATTGTCATCGATCCTTGAGACGTGTGCAAAGTTTCAAGATGATCAGACGTTTAGAAACCGATGAAAATTAAGCTCAAAGATTCCGTTACATACAACCCAAGCTAATAAAAGCGTGATAAAAAAATGGAGAAAGGCCCTCTTCAAGAATTCCTTGAAAAACACTGCAATCGACATATTCCGGTTGAAAGTACTCTCGGAAAAAATTATGTAGGCCCAGTGTTTCAGCAAGTTTACAACGAAATTAAACATCGCATTGGAGATAATTATTTATGGTTCGCTGTCGATGAAACAACCGATAGTTGTGGAAGATACGTGGCAAGTTTAATTGTTGGAATCTTAAATGAAAATTTCCCTAGTCGAGGGTATGTAGTAAGTTTGAAAATGTTAGATAAAACAAATGGCAATACGATTACCAGATTTGTAAATGACAGTCTTACGTCACTATTTTTGCCAAATGCCGTACCGGCGAATAAAATTTTATTGATGATCTCGGATGCAGCTCGTTATATGTTGAAAGCAGGGAATAATCTAAAAATATTGTACCCCATTTAATTCACTCTACTTGCATTGCCCACGGTTTAAACAGAGTGGCTGAAGGAATACGTTTGCAGTTTCCTACTGTTAATAAATTAGTGTCAAATGGTAAAAAGATTTTTGTTAAAGCCCCACTAAGAGTGCAACATTTTAAGGAAAAATTTCCAAACACACCATTGCCCCCAAAGCCGATTATAACGAGGTGGGGAACATGGTTACAGGCCACATTTTATTATGACAAATATATCAAAGAATTTGAGGAAGTAGTTACGGAGTTTAGCGAAGATTCATCCCAATCGATTAAAGATTGCATAAATATTTTGGAAAACAAAGATTTGCGACAAGATCTAGCTTTTCTAAGAAGCAATTATCAATTCGTATATGAGGTAATAGAAAAGTTGGAAAAACCCAACATGTTGTTGGTAGATGCCATAAACTTAGCGAAAGAATTTAAACAACAAGCAAACGCAGTAAGGGATGATATTGGTACTAGAGTATCTCAAAAACTTGACGAAGTGTTAAATAAAAATGCAGATTTCGGTGTTCTTTCCGACGTTGCTCGTGTTTTACAAGGCCAGAAGGTGGAAAATTTGGAGTTAGATTCAACATTAGTTGCAAAATTCAAATTTGCGCCAACAACGAGTGTGGATGTTGAAAGCACATTCTCCAATTTTAAACACATTTTAAAAGTCTAGGATTATTGTAATAATATTTTATCCAAAGTTCTAAGAAGTGTTCTTGATTTGTAATATGATTATGTTTTTAATGCTTTTTTTCTTAAAATAAAACTTTTTTAATGAAAGTGTTATGCTTATTTCATGCTTTTTTGCTTAAAATAAAACTTTTTTATTGAAAATGTTGTGCTTATTTAAGCGCTTATTCTTATTTTTTTTTGTGCTTATAAATCCGCTCTCTAGTGATGACCAGCGCGCGGAATAATATCTCATACGCTAGATCCAGTGCTGTTGCGTCGATAGTTTGATTACAAATATATTTTTCTTGTGGACTATATCAACATAATATAACATTTCAAAATCACAAATCTGTGGTCCTGTGGTTGGAAAATTAAAAAGAGCATCCAGTATTATTATTTGAAGTAATATAGTAATATAGAAGTAGTTTTTTTACTAGCTGTAAACACTCCTAGCGACGCACTGGCTACGACCTTGTGGACCAGATCTAAGCGTCCCCACTACTCACCGTAAAACACACCTTACTTCAACTGGGGAATTACAGCCCTGAGATAGAATTCCGCGTACTGGTGATTACTGATTATTATGAATGAGGCATATGGGCTCTAGAATAATAACAGTGAAAATGAAATTAGGCGAGAAAACGCTAACAGTAATTATACAAATGCAGCAGTAGAAGGTGCGGCAGACATTACAAAGATTTTGAAATTGGAATATCAGTATTGGTAAAGACTATAATGGGATGTATGGGAAAGTGTGGGTAAGTGCTAAACAGAAATAGACAACAAATGATGGATTTTTGTCTAACAAACGATCTACTAATAGTAAAGATGTTAAGATATCGGAACAAAGAAATTAAATATGCATTTATAGCCGGAGAAGGAAATGCTATAGGATCACAATAGATTTTCTACTGTATACACAAGAAATAAGACGCTGCAGGAAGTTAAATCAATGAAAGAAGCAGAAATAGCAATGGACCATTGGTTAGTAACAACAAAGCTAACACAGATTTTCCACCTAGCAGAAAAAGAAGAATATACAATGAAACAGTAATATACATATACATTACATAAAGAAGAAAATAAAAAAAGTATCAAGATAAAGCGAACAAAGAATTCGAACAATCGGAAATGGAAAAGTAGAAATGACCACTAGAAGAAACATGGAAAACGTTTACCCCTCTTTTACCCATTGGATGCCGAGGGGGGAGACGCATCGAACCGCTCAGATAGGTATGGCGATTTTGGCCACCCATCCACAAAGTGACTGCGGATAGCATTGTATTCATAAGCATTATCGCTGCGCCGCGCTAGGGGCTATCTGAGCCGTACTGCTCCAGAAAACCTTTAAATAAACGCAAATTTTGTTCTTTCATTCAGGTTGTGGGCTCAAGCAATTTTCAACTTTTTTTATAATATTTTCATTTTATCAACCTTTCGCTCCTATTGGTTGAGGCTTCCTCAGAGTCTGTAATAAGTGCATGTTGTGTTTTTTGGGGTGACGCAATAACTTATCTAACAAGTGATCAAAAAGTTCCCAGATCAGAGTTGGCCATGGAAATATTTGTCATGCCTCTGATTAAAATGCAAATGTCAAAAATCCAACTCCATAGCCAACTCTAATCTGAAAACCTTATGATCACCCGTTACATAAACTTAAGCATTAAAATCGAGCCACTATTCAAATCTGACTTTGAATGAAAAATTTTCAAAATTTATATTTGGCTGTTTTGCAAGAAACATCATCTGAAAGCTCTTTTTTTTCTTCATTAAATGACAGGTAAAGTCTCCAGATTATCTGCCAAGAGCTCAGAATAACCATTGAAGAAGAATGGGTTCATATCCCGCAAGAAGTTGTCGTCACCTTAATTGAGTCCATATATGAATAGACGAATGCGAGCGGTTATTAGAGCTAGAGGGGTGGCAACACCGAATATTCATCATTTTCTTCTTTAAATTGTTAAATTTTTTAACATAAAAAATTTCGTTATTGAACAATTTTCTTTTTTGCCCAAAAAACAATTTCATGAAGTTTTTCGTAACTTTGTTTTAAAGACAAACATCTGGTCTTTCTAATGGCTCTTTTCGTTTCTTTAAGTGTAATATAGTTCAGTGGAAAATTTGATTCAAAGTCAGATGTGAATAGTGGCCCGATTTGGGGCCCGATTTCAATGCTCACAAGTGTACTTACTTTGAAAAATTAATATATTAATATTAACCGGAAATTACAATTAAAACAAACATTTAACGGCATTTGTAACACGGTATCGTCAAGATGGTATCGAGAGTGGTAACAGTGAACTAGTTGCCAATCTTACAAATCAGAATAACTGGAAAATTGTCTTATTAATGTTTTCGACACATATTGTTAATTATTATCGCTTTAGTAAACCATGAAGGAGATAAAAAAAAATGTTGTGTAAGATCAGTTTGTACTTAACATATGTTTCCCTTCATATATTTTATATTTGGGGTGTAAAAGTATGCAGTTAAGAGTTTCATGCTAATTTGGGTCTCATAAAAATATATAGGTATTTCCCAGAAACTGGGGAATGGCCTGTCCTTTGACACGCCTACTAATGGCTTACGATACAGGGGTGCATGTGGTCCAGCCGCTTATTCTTGAGCGAAACAAATCTGAGATTATCGCAATCGCAGGCAAAAACAGAAACCACATGTGTGACTCAAAAAGTAAATTTGATTGGGGTTGATTGGTTGGCTGTGTTTGTTTTGAGAGGGTGTAACTAAAAAGGCCTGGATAAGGATTTCAGTTTTAAAACGCACGCGAACCGAATAAGACAACTTTAACAATTTCGTGACCGTGTGATTAAAAAAGAAGTGTTGAGGTGAGTGTTATCACTGAGTTATCGGTTCTTGAGGGTGTGGTGATGTGAGCGAGATTTAACAAGGGTGTAATCCGTACTGCTAATCATCGAAAATCTAATTGGATAATCTGCAATAATTCGGTGAGTCCGTTCCTTATCATTACTGCTGTTGACCCGAATATTGATAAGTGGTACCGAGTCAGTTGTCAAATAATGTTAACAGAACTTGAGAGAAATTGAGAATGTAATAATTGGTGAAATGCCTTGACATGTCGAGCTAATTTAATTAGCTGTCCGCCTTCCTGTGTTACCTAACTGGCAACTCGGGGTAGTATGTGGGGCCGGTGAGGGCGCATATTTTCCCCCTTGCCATTACACAGTCCGGTACTACTAGTGTGACTATCTGTTGTAGCGGATAACCTCCTGTTGTTGCGAGGGAAGTGTCTGTTGTTGCGGACAGAGTTGTCAGTCGGACATCTTGCGCGTTTTCAGTTTTTCTCTTGATGTCCGTGGTCAAAGAACTGATTATCAAAGTGGGCACCTCGCTCGTCTACAATTGTAAGAAAATGGAAAATTTGAAAAGTTTTAAGGAGTGATGTTTCAATCTCCGATACGAGTGGTAATAAACTTATAGAGGGTAATTTCAAGTTGGATTTGTGAAATCGCAAGTGCCGTTGCTATGGTAATTTCGATGACAGTTGTTGCGATTTGCGATTTGATTTGTACCTCGGGACTGCTGCCATCACATCTTCCATAGCAACAGGGACTTGCGAAATTGCAAATCCGACTTGACATTGGCCCGTTAGTTAGTACAAAATATTAAGTTTTTAAAGTTTTTGAACACTTCATGGTGATCCTGCCAGCTCTAGCCAAGAACGTTAAAGAAAACTGCAAGGCTTCTGACTAAAGAAAATTGATACGTAAAAGTAGGCAAGAATAATCAAAAGAAGAGGTAATAATAATCGCTCAAGCTGGTAACAGTGACAGAATAATTTTGATGTTGGTGGTAGTGCTTTACCAATTTTGCAAATTTGAATGAAGTGGAAAATTAGGAGAACGAATGTGTAAAAGTCGAGAGGAGGTTTAACATCTTGAGTGTTTTAATTGACTGCAGTGTTAGTTGTGAAACGTGTAGTTGTGATTGTACGGGAGTAATTCCGGCATCGTCTCCTACGTGCGAGAGTGTTATGGGTATTTCCGAAAAAGTGTACTGCATCAAACACTGCAATATCATGTCCGACGCACCGCTTTTAGACATTTATACGAAAAACTGAAAGTCGTTCATCGCATCTGAGCAAGGACTCTTCTACTTCGGCGTCAGGGCTCAAAAGCGTTACGCACGAAGTTTAAGAAAATAAATAAATTAAATGCGGACCTTAAAAAAATTAGAGATAATTTTAACAAGTATGAGCATAGTGATTCTATAAAGAAAGAGGTTTAAGGAATATGTAGAATTACATAATATTAAAATTTTTCCATGTAATAAATAAAGTATTAGATACTATGTTGAAAATGTGTACTAACGCAGGAAAATCACCGAAGGGGATGATCTAAATTCAGAATTGGATGATTTAAAAATAGGGGAGAATTTTTTTTAAGATCCGCGCCAGGCCTGTGGTCTTAAAAACGCGCTTAACAGAATTAATAGTGGATCTGAAAAAACATTTCGTTTCCCAAAAATCGGCAACTGTTTTGTCAGCTCGTTAAATGATGCACGGCAAAACAGCAAGACCATAGATGAATTTGGTAAAATCATAGGAGGATTAGTAACGGAATTATCTATTGCTCAAGCCGACGATAATTAACAGGTGTTCGATGTGTTAAGATCGGCTAATGAAAAAATTACCATCAATATTTTTGCAAATGAGGTTCGAAACACAGAACTGAGATCTATTGTTAAGACTCTAAACTATTCCAAATTCTCAGACGCCAATAGGGGGGCGGTAGATGAACAACCTACAACATCGTTGTCTCAGCAAATTCTTAATATGGGTAATTTTAACAACAATCGGTCCCAGTCTTAACAAAATTTAAGTCGTAACTGTAATAGCAACAATTGTTTCAGCAGTAATCGAGGAGTACAAAACAATAATAATCGTAGAAATACGAGTAATTATTCAAGTAGAAATTACAATTATTATTATTATTATAGATATATAGTCGGTCAACAGGTTATTTACCCAATTACAGACCAACAATGGTAATTATAGAGGCAATAGAGGTGACCGTTTTAATTATGGGCGAAATAATGTGTCTAAACAATCAAATCGCGGCCATATAAGTAGTGTAACGAAGAGAATTTTCGCGAGCCAGAATCTGGGGCGCATACCAAGAGCCAGGGATAAATCCGCCGACGCGGCTGGAAAATGCGATTCCTTCTTGAAGTCTTCGCCTACGCCCCGTGCTGTGAATGTGGAAGAGATTCGAAGTTCTTTTTTTTGGGAAGTGTGACAGATTGTGCAGTCCGACCCTTCGACCTCCGTAAATACCGTTTTGGATGGTCTACCCGTTTTCGAATCGTACCGCCGTACCGCCCGCGCGCAATTTTCCGTTCCAGAGTCGCCGCCTCCAGGACCAGGAGGAGCCCGGCTCGAAGGTAGTCACCGTCCAGGAGGAACGACCGTGCCGGACGTTTGATTCTTTTTTTTTAATTTTATAAAACCGGTTTGTAATTCTTTAAAATTATTTTAGCGATAAGATTATCAATGCCGTGCACCTGGTGGCAGGGAATAAAAACCCGATTGTTTAAAACTTTCCTCCGTTTTATTTCTTGTTTCTGCAGGCGCGCACCAGACCACCTGGAGATCCGTGTCTCCGGCTTTAGTGACACCCCCGGTGGCGTGAAGGTGACCCCATAACCGTAGGTTGGCCAGACGTGTTTCATTTTTCAGCGGCACTAGTCGGGCTTCGCACCGTGGCACCCCACCCCCTCGCCATATCGGCGAAATTCCGGATCGTCACCGTCCGCCAGTGTTTCGTCGCAGTAGCAACAATCAGCCCCGGAGATATGATAACAGACACTGCGTATATGTAGCCGAGAACGAGGCACACTAAACTGCAGAGGGTGAAAATAGTTTTTTTGTGCCAACTAAAGTAAATAATAAAAATTAGAGTTTTGTGTTTAACTTATTTTGATTTAAATTTGCATTAAAAGGAGAGTAATATACATGACATATTCGCAAACTGTCAAGAAAACTTTAAAAAAACAATATTACTTTAAGGCAATAATTTAAATCCAGCCGACCCTGCTAATACGTGTTTTGCTGCTTAATAAATTTGGAGGCAACAGATTAAAACAGTCGTTCTTGGATTCAAACTGACACCGCGTGAGTTCTGCCAACCATTGCATTTAAATTTCCTCTGTATTTTGCCGCTGTTGCCATATCCTCACTCGAACAGAGGACTTCTTATGCGCATCGAGTTGCTATTCGCATTGAATTTCGTTCAAGAAGACGGATTTTCGTTTCGAATAGCATCTTGGCATACGCATCTATTCGTACTCACATTTTTGCGAACGAGTTCGAGAATCGACCCCTGGTGAATAATGAGGATTTACAACGCTTGTATGCCGCATTCCTTTCATGTAATTATAAAAAAGATTTAGACGAAGGCACGTGTGTTAGCTATAGAGATTTTTGTAACCGATATTTAATTGTTACTTTTGATGTAACAAAAGAAAATGATGAAAATTTATTTAGTTAAACAAAATCTTCTGAACTAGAAGTTAACTGGACATTAAAAGATTATCAAAATGTTAATTACTATATATATGCTGTAGTTGAATCTCAAAGAATTGCAAATATGAATATCATAGATGAAAAGATTTACTTGGAAATGAAGTAGGGAGAAAAATGCAAGCTAGTACATCTAACCAAGCGGAAAATGAGATAACAGAGATTGCTAGGAGTGTTAAAGAGTCTTTACTACCATCAAAATCAAGACATTTATACGAAGAAACTTACAACCTTTGTCGGAAGTGGTGCTCTAACAAGAATGTCAAATCAACGTCGGAAGAGAGTATTTTGGCATATTTCACTACAGAGCTTTTCTCGTATAAAAGTTCAACATTATGGAGCAAGTATTCCATGCTAAGATCAACCATAAATTTACGTGAAGAAGTTGACATCAGTAAATTCCCATGTGTCATTGGTCATTGCATTAAAGTAGTTAAAAATAAACAATAATTTTTTAAAATTTTTGTTTAATTCGGTTTAGCAAAATAGGGCATAATGAGAGGGCATAATAACTCTTTATGCCCGCTCATTGTGCCCCGGATGTAAGATGCTGCTTTACGTTTATCAAATCATGGATATAAAACAAACATTATATACGAGTGAAAAATAAAAGTCTTTTTTTATATATAAATGGATCATAAAAAAATTATAATAGGTGAGATAGATGAAAATGAAAATATAGATAGAACATATAAAATTCTTAACATAATACAAAGAGAGCGAAGTTCAGCTAGTATGAAATTATATTTAATCAAACTGAAAGATTTATATAATATAAACGGAGAAATAAAAGATGAAGGCGAGCATACAACTGTAAAATTTGTAATGTCATTTGTGAGATTTTCAGACAATGGAATATCTACAGTTTGTTGCAGATCAAATGACGAAGAAATTCTGTTTGATCTGACAGAAGGTGAAAGAACACGTGCATACATTCATAAAATTTGTTAAAATTGTTATTTTTGCTCTTTTACTTGAAATATTTAGTGTTTCGCATGTAAAAGACTATAAGGGCCGGTTTATCAATGCGCAGTTAAGTTAAAGTAACTGGCAGTTAAAGCTTGTCTGTGAGTTAACCTGTTTATCATTACCCGCTAGCTCAAAACTGGTGGTCAAAGTGCCTGATAAATTAACTCACAGTTCAAACTGTCAGTTAAAGCGTTATCCACCAGTTAGTGGCAACATAACCTAACAAATCCAAATAAATCTGTTATGAATTTAATAATATTTTGATGAGGACTTATGTTGTGCAACAAATTGACAGAGAAAAGATGAGAAAAACACTTATTATTAGCTGATTATTTTCCAGGTCTAATGTAGGTATCAAAAATTAAAAACCTATCTAATAATACCGCGAGATCGAAAAAGAAATTAATCGAAGTAGGCCATGCACGACAAGCCGTTTGTCGTAATCACGGTGGTAGGGTAATTTTTTTTTTTTTTTATTAAATGTCAAATTTACAGTTTAAAATTAGAATTATGACGCCTACTTTTAAAACACATAAGAATGAATTAAAATCACCGTTTTCCAATTTTGTCTAAAATTTATCCCATTTCTGAAGATTCTAATAACAAAAAAGCTTTAATTTCGTTTCATAACAGTGCAAATTACTTTTGTCAACGTGACGATTAATAAAAAATTATTTTAAAATAAGACAAACGCCTTTTCGTGCATGGCCAACTTTGACTAATTTCTTTTTCGATCTCTCTGTATTTATTTATAGGTGTACCTACTTGTTTCATTTTTAATTTCCAATACTTTTTTTCTAATGCTAAATTTTGCTTTTTCATGATTGATCACGTGAAACGCGATATACAATCGTTGAATACCGAATGCGGATCGAATCTGATGGAACTTTCAAGGTCGGGGTAGTTTTGAACTGACCAATCACAACTCATTTCCAGTGGTGTGAGCGTTACCAACTTAAGGGCCGGTTTATCAATGCTCAGTTAAAAGTGTCTGTTAAGTAACTGTCAGATAAGGGTAACTAGCAGTTAACGGAGGTAAAGTGTTTATCAATGCACGATGTTTCTTCCAGTTTCGTAGCTCGAAGTTTAGCTGTTACTCTCTTAAGTTGGTAACGCGCACCCCACTGGAAATGAGTTGTGATTGGTCAGTTCAAAACTACTCCGACCTTGAAAGTTCCGTCAGATTCGATCCGCATTCGGTATTCAACGATTGTATATCGCGTTTCACGTGATCAATCATGAAAAAGCAAAATTTAGCATTAGAAAAAAAGTATTGGAAATTAAAAATGAAACAAGTAGGTACACCTATAAATAAATACAGAGAGATCGAAAAAGAAATTAGTCAAAGTTGGACATGCACGAAAAGGCGTTTTTCTTAGTTTAAAATAATTTTTAATTAATCGTCACGTTGACAAAAGTAATTTGCACTGTTATCAAACGAAATTAAAGCTTTTTTGTTATTAGAATCTTCAGAAATGGGATAAATTTTAGACAAAATTGGAAAACGGTGATTTTAATTCATTCTTATGTGTTTTAAAAGTAGGCGTCATAATTCTAATCTCTAAACTGTCAATTTGACATTTAATAAAAAAATTAAATTACCCTACCACCGTGATTACGACAAATGGCTTGTCGTGCATGGCCTACTTCGATTAATTTCTTTTTCGATCTCGCGGTATTATTAGATAGGTTTTTAATTTTTGGTACCCACATTAAACCTGGAAAATAATCAGCTAATAATGAGTGTTTTTCTCATCTTTTCTCTGTCAGTTTGTTGCACAACATAAGTCCTCATCAAAATATTGTTAAATTCATAACAGATTTATTTGGATTTGTTAGGTTATGTTGCCACCACGGTTGTAGAATAGATAGGTTGATACACTAGCATGCATTTGCATATCCCTGGTCAGCGACGCCAAATGCCGATCGCGTCGCCTGGTTTATGACGTATTAGGGACACAGGACTGTATAGACATCTGTTCATAACTGATGTAATTAATAAAAGAAATAGTACTTATCGACTCAGAATAAGCGCACGTCACTAACAAATTTGACGTTTGTCGTATTAACTGTGTTATTAACCTTTCTCGCTGTTTCCCGCTTCCCGCTATTCGACAGCGTCCTAGGATTGTGTTAGCGTTTTTCGGGTGTTTATTAAAGTTTTTGTGCTTAATCATAGTTCAGATATCTGTTTCGTTGCCTTTGTTTATTATTTAGTGTATGTTTGTGTTATAAAATTAGTTTTAGCGTTAGTACCAGATTTCTGGATTAGTTATAGTTGGTGTTACTTGTTCGTGTTGTTTTGTGTGCCTGCTAACCGATTAACAATAATAATTATATTAATTTAGTGTTGTTTATGTACTCTTTTAATATTCGTGTTCTTTAAACAGAACTGTCAAGGTAATAAATGTTAATCAACTAAAGTGCTACGACTCTTATCTCAATTAGATGCATTATTTAGCATAAACATCTTATAAAGGTTCCATACTTTATTGTCATAAATAAAGCCTCGTGCCCAGTTCACGTTAACTTGGTTCGTTTAAAATCTATGAGAAATTATTGAACTTTTATAGTTACTATTTAAGATATTTATGATTTGCAATACTGTTTCATTTGATCTATATTTATTGCAAGCGTAGTACTTTTGTTATTTAATTAAATCACTGCAAACTGACCCCAGTTTACGTCTCTAAAATTTTATGTTTTTTACAGATGCCTAGAACATGTGCAGTGCCGGGTTGTAATTCCACTGTTAAATCAAAAGTGTCTTTCTTCAAACCTCCGAAGTCACTTGAAAGAAGGAAAGTTTGGGAAGAAGCTTTAGGATTTACTCTTGGAAATACAAAATTTATTTGTGAATTACATTTTAAACAGGAGGAGGTCATAAGGGTGAAACATTTTTACCGCGAAGATCAAAGCATTCTCGCGACGGTGTGTATTACTTTTGGAAAAAGAGATATAAATTTTGAAATTACGGTTCTGTTATACCGGGACATTTTTTTTAACTGAGCGTATCCCATGCTTAATTCCTATGTTCATAAAAAAAAACAGATGAACACTTTGGAAGTATGCAACCATTATTACATCAACCTGCTTGATTTAAGAAAAAAAAGTAAATGTCTACGCCAGAGTATGTTCAGAGTTAAACAAATGTTCTGGTGTATGATGTGATTATTATTTATTTGTTTACTTTATTGATTTGACGAGCACTGAGTTTAGTGATGCTAATATTTGTGGGTATTCGGAAGGTTCAGTATTAGATGTGGAATTGTAGAGAAATGACAAATACAGTCAACATAATGCACCATCTGACACATCTGAAAAATTAATATATCACCTTTTTAGTAAATTCTCATTTAATATGATTTATTTATTAAATATTTGAATATAAAGTAGGATGGTATTTGAAAGAATATATTTGACTAAACGACTTAATTCCGATTATGTCTCGATTCGATCAAGATTTATTTCATACAGATAAAATAAGACCAAGAATTGTTTGAGTTTAGGTACCATACCTATACAACAAATTACTTATAGTTTACTGAATTCACCATTAAAAAGAGGACAACCGTGCATTTTGGGTAGGCAGCAATTTTTTGAGGGATTTCATGAAGGGGTTGGCTTTGAGTCTAAAACTGAGTTATCGGGATTGGGGCTGCTGCCATTTGGCCGCCATTATTAAAAGACGGATGCAATTTGTTTTTTATACATATATATATATATACAGTATGTCCCCGGATTGAGTCCACAAGAGGAAAGAAAAAACTGTATTTTCTATTTTACAAAAAAATGACATCGGAATAAGATTTTTTGCTTAATTCAAAACGAATAAATCTGCAATTAACACTTCAATATTCCTGGTCTGTATTCTTAAAATTAATTTTTTCATATTTCTAAGTTCTCGTAACTTTTAGTTTTTTTCGATTTTAAGGACACAGCTTGATAATATTAAAATTTTAATTGCAGATTTATTCGTTTTGAATTAAGCAAAAAATGTTATTCCTATGTCATTTTTTTGTTAAATAGAAAGTATAGTTTTTTTTCCTTCTGTGAACTCAATCCGGGGACATACTGTATATTATATCTCCGTAACGGATATTCTGACAAAAAAATTTTGAAAAGAATTTTTTTTAGATTCTACCATTATCTACAACCTTTATTAATACATTTTCGGCGTAACGTTAATATTAAAAAAGTTACGAACAAAAAGATATAAAAAGCTTGTACAGTGGGAAAAAAAATAATTGGAGAAGATTTCATCAAACTTTTTCATCCTTGAGTTTTTCATATTTTACCGCTCATACCTTTTTACTGTTGATGTTACGCCAAAAGTTATGAATACAATTTATAAATAATTATATTACCTACAAAAATTCCCTTTGGAAATTTTTTGTTAGACTCATGGTTACGGAGATAAATTAAGAAAACCAACTGCACTCTTCTTTTTAGAATGGTGGCCGAATGACAGCACCCCCAGTCCCGAAAACTTTGTTTTATGTTCACGGCCTACCACTCTAGGACACCTGCAAATACAATACTTCCTTTGCTTACGCTGGGGAAGTAAAAATCGCTGCCGACGCAAAATATACGGTTGTTCTTTTTTTAACGCCGCATTTACTAGACAACGTGTACGTTACTGAGTTTAAAAATAAACTCAAGTACCATAGTAATATGACTAATTTTGAAAAACGCAGAATTAAAAAATACTTGTTGGTTATGCTTATCAACAATGATAATACCATACTTTAGTTACACGTCGTCACTTTTTAGGGTCTTAAAGCCATTATCTAACAATGGGAATGTCTGGATACGGGTTAAATTTTGTTTAAAAATGCTACCTTAGCAACAACCGTTCATCTAACTTCTATGAAGGCCTAAACTCACCATTTTTTTTCTTTCCCTGTAATTCAAAAACACCCTGCATTAAAAAAATATTGCACCCTTCTTTTCAAGATGGTGACCGGATAACAGCATCCCCAGATAGTCAGTTACATGTTTTTTTTTTTCTAATTTTGACATGAAAAACTAACATTTTGAAATGGTTTTCTTTTCGCACTTTATGAAGTATTTTAGAGAGTAGTTACGAAATACTAACACAGAAATTAACCTTGGCAAGCTAGATCATACCTCTCTTTGGATTTTTCAGGTATTAATGAAGAGACTGCTGCAGTAGCTGCTTGCTCCATATCCGAAGGATTTTCAGAATCGGATTTGTTTGTGCTGTACTTTTTCTTTATTTGTCTTAAGAAAAAATTATATTATACAGTGACAAAAAGTGCTTATCTGGTTTTTGTGATTTCAAATCATTAATGTTAATTTTACTGCATCTTATGAGTTATGACTTCCTCTAATACTGATTGAACAGCAATGTCGATAGTGTGAGTCTGTTATATAATTTGATAAAATACTATCGACATGCAAGATTTTAAGATTTTATAAAATTGAAGTTAATCTGTTAATAAAAAAAAATAGAAAAAAAAGTTGTTCCTAAACGAGTTACGAAAGCCTCTCTTGCTTGGGTAACTCGTACATTTACAATACTCGCTTCGCTCGTTTCGTAACATTTACACTCATTGTATAAAATGAGGGTTTTCATAACTGGTTATGTAAATAGCTATTCATTATTTGAATTAAATCCATATTTATTTTTGCATTTGCATTTTATAAATTAGTCCTGAAAATATTTCAAATATGTAATTACTACAGACTTTATAGTGATCTCATATAGTATAAATTCCAATATTTTTGTTCCTTACTCGATTTTTTGTTACATTAAAAAAATATGTAGATTGATTGTTGTCGTTTGGCTTTATGATCATGGTATTACGTGTCTGAACATGCACTCATTTTCTACCGTGTTTGTTAATATTATTTTATTTTTTAAAACTAACTTGATTATGGTAGAGAATATATTTTAGTTAAAACTTTAAATTTAAATTGTAGATATTTTAATTTCGTGATTCTTCATAATTAAAACGAAATAACTGTAAAAAGCGTGGCATAAGTATAACATCTGTTCACAACACCTTCTAATTACCTATACAAATTTTAAAGGTTTACTGTATTGTGATATTATTGTTTAAGATTTCCGTTTTAACAGTTTTTGGTATGAATAAAGTACTTTAAAAAAGTTGTAATATTCTGATTTTACAGGTCCCTTTTAAAGCTCCACGTCTAGTCGACCATGCTGTTCCTTTCACGTTCGACCAGCATGTGATCTCTCCTGGACCCAGTAAAAAGAGAACCTTCCCCGAAGATTATATCCCCGACTCCACTTTTCCGACCTCATCTAAACAAGTTAAACTTGTACCAAATGATTTCATAGAAAACATTTTCTCCAAAAGTGACCAAATAACACTCCCGCCTTCCTGGTCAAAAATTTTTCCCTCAGGTTGTGATGATAGCGTATTTGCCAATTTCTCGCTGGGAGAATTGAATAACATTGTTCTTGAAAAGGAGATACGAGTTAGTCATGATGGGAAAATTAGCTATCGTTGCTACGGAAAAGTAGTTAATGTGGGACTGATGGAAAGGTTTACCAGTTTAGATACCTTTGAACAGGCAATTTCTCAGTTTGACTTGCTGAAAATTTGTAAAGGGTTAAAGGTTTCGGTAAACCATCCTAATATTATCAAGGACAACACAGAAGTATATCGACATAAATTATGTCCCATAATTATTTTAAATAAGTCCTTAAGTGTGTGTCACTTTTGTGTTGAGTTCACCCGCAGAATGAAGAAAATTCAGAAGACGGCTGTTCCGACTAGTAAGACAAAAATGTGTAGATTACATCGTCGGGTTAGGCAACAAAGACTGCGCATTAAAAAGAAACAAGAGTGTTTGGATAAAATAATTGAGTCTTACAAAAGTAAAGCACAAAAACCTTTCTTGTCAAGCTGCATTGAAAATTTAGAGTTGTCTACTGAGGAGAAAACAACTTTAACAGAAATTGTTAAGGCCGCGCAGACAAAAAGTAGAAAAGGTCGACGTTACTCTGAGCATTGGTTATTGCTGTGTTTACTGTTCCACATTCGATCTCCTGCCGGGTATAAATTTTTGAGGAATGCAAATATTCTTCCCTTACCAGCACCGAAAACTTGTCGAAATTATTTAAGACTTGTGGACACCAAGTGTGGTTTCGACAAAAATGTTTTCACTTTGTTCAAAACGAAAATTATGAAGAAAAAGCCTTTCCAAAGACACGGTGTTTTGTTGCTGGATGAAATTCAGGTACGCGAGAGTTTGGGCGTAAACTCCAAAAATTTAACGTATGTGGGGCTTACTGATTTTGGAGATGATGTACCTCTAAAGAAAGGTAAATGTGTCGCAGATAAAGCGACACACGGTCTTGTGTTTATGTTCCATGCCTTAAGCGACCAGTACACACAACCGATTGGAGTATTTGCTTCTAAAGGACCAGTAGACGGTATGTATGAAAACATTATTATATAAAATAAAAGAGTATGTTGAATTTCTATCAAGATTCTAACGAAGATAAAAGTTTTCAAGTTTTCCTTGTTCCTTTTTTCATTTATTTAAATGGATTAAACTCATTATGACATTTTGAGCGCATTCATAACTTTTCTGTAGAAAAAAAAAAGTATAGTTGTTTTATTTCACTGACAAAAAGGACCTAATTTTATGATTTAGGCCCTATCAATAGAACTGTTTTTCAACATTTATTCAAAAATGCAGTAAGATCAAAATAAAATAATAATTAATAATAATAATAAATTACAAGTATTTTGTATAATTGTCCTACCGATTTTATTAATGTGTCCCAGTAAAGCATTTTATAAATTTTTGTCACAATTAGGTACTAAAAGGAAACAAATATATTTAAATAAACTTTCACTCATCTTAAGATGACAAAATACTAGTGCAATATTGTAAGACTAAGTGCATGGCCCAGTAAGAAAAAGAATAAAAGGTAGAAAGTTGTACTGGTCTATAAAATGAAACTTTTTCTAATCATCAGAAATGAAAGTACACGTTCCTAATCTATTTTTTTTCTACTCGAGTACAAATCTGGTTTTAGATTTTTCTAACACCTGTAGTTTTTTCAAAATATTTATAATGAGAAAACCATAAAAGAAGGTATTTAGGCGAGTCAAATCATTAGCATCTTCAAAGGGAGATAAAATTCAATTAGTCAGTCATCATCAGCCAATCATAAATTAAACGGTACTTTCATTAAGTCTTCGACATAATTACATTTTTGTCAAAAATGTACCGATTTGAATATTTCTAAGTCACGAACGCGTATTACTAGTCATGTCGATTATTATCTGACGTGCTAGAAGAAACTAAATGAAGATTTAGGATCAACATGTCCAATTTATAAAGTCCACCTATTCTTTTGCTGGATGATTTTTGATCGTAGACCAGTATTATTAAGTTAAATTATATTCTTACTGTCGGAATTATTATTATTTATTTTAAGGTACAACTATTGCCGAGCTTATCGTGAAGGCAATCGTACTATTGGAAAATGCTGGTGCTAATGTTCATGGCGTTGTATCCGACGGCGCACAAACTAATCGCAAAGCTTGGACTATTTTGGGGATTGATGGAGGAAAAGGTTCCACAAAAAACTAGTTCGAACATCCACTGACAGCTAAAAGAAGAATATTTATGTTCTCTGATACTCCTCATCTGGTGAAAAATATACGAAATAGATTATTTAACAAGGGTTCTCTTCGTGTAAGTTCTTTATTATTTATTTATTATTATTACTACACAGAACAACAAAGATGTTACCTCACTTTATCAAAAATTTGAGTTTTGTAAACGTCACCTTATTTAAAGCTTTGGTTTGATTTGTAACGATAATGGCAATAAGTTCTCTTTGCAGATATCTCCCACGGAAAATATTATACAATGGAACCACTTTAGAGTAATCCACAATGAAGATTTAAAGCTACCTGCAAATCTACGAGTGTGCCCAAAAATCACTAGTGGTCATATTAATTTAACCAACATGTCTAAAATGAGAGTCAAATTGGCAACTCAGGTACTCATAAAAATAAGTTTCGATTATACTTTACATAGGGATATGATAAAGGGAAAAATTCCTATCCTGCCAATGCTTTAACCTAACAAGGGAACAAACTTGTATTATCTTTTAGAGGACACTACCGACCGTACCGGTATTGTTACTTCAACAGAAATATTTTTACAAGTTTTTAACTGTCTTTCGCTAAATGATTTAAGCAATGCAGTATAAATGATCATTCAGTAAATCAGTCAGTTTCATTGAATTCTAACTAAAAACGCGGTATCTATAACTATAAGTCGCATTTTTTGGATAGTCTTGTTTAATTTCACAGCGGTTCTTTCAGAAGTACGCATTTTCTCAATATTTTCATACACAGTGCCTAGTTAATGGCGTTTTCATGCAGTTAAGAGTACTTTTTTATATAAATTTGGTAACCTTAGATGCAGTTCTATTTTGAGTTTATTTTAACTACGTAAACTACCTAATTAATAATTTTGTTAGATTTTCAGTAAGTCAGCGGCAGATGGATTAAAATTCTATTCATCTCGGGGAACACCTGGTTTAGAATCCTGCGATGGCACAATTGCCTTGTGCGAACGCATTAATTGCATGTTTGATGCCTTAAATAGGAAAATTCCTATTCAGGGAGTGAAACCAGGTTCCTCCGACTTCATAGTATTAGAAGATTCCATTGAATGGTTAGATACTTGGGAAAGTAATTTAAAGGATGGCCTAATTGAAGAAAACCAGTTTCTCACTAAGAACACTACAGAAGGATTGAGAGTTACTTTGCATTCAGCTCGAGATCTTTGCCTGTATCTAACCCAGGAGTACTCCTTTGCTTACCTACTGACGGGAAAAGTAAATCAAGATCCTTTGGAGGTAACGTAATGTAAATGTTTTACAACGTTGTCAATTAATATGTCATTTATCCTTTCAGAAATTTTTTGGCACCATAAGAATAGCAGGAGGTCAAAACGACCATCCGGCCACGCCTACTTTTTTGCAGTTGTACAAACTTTTATCTGTTTATGCAGTACTTAAGCCTCCAAAGTATGGCAACTGCACGGTAACTACTGCAGATAATGCTCCGCGTACACTTCTCTCGTTAGAAGATGTCAAAATGGCTTATGCGGACAAAATCGCGCCACCTACAGCTATGGAACATCTAAAAGAACGCCTGAATGGTCTCGTTCAATATACCGATCATGAAGTTGATGAAGTTCTGCAACACGATACTTCATTTGCAGACGTAAAAGAGTGCGTGGTTTATTATATCACTGGATATCTCTGCAAACAAATTCAAAAACATACAAAATGTCCAGTTTGTTTGCAGAGTATCCGAACAGAACAACAATACTCAGGAGAAACGGTAGCACAGCTAACTAATTTAAAAACTTATGGAGGATTAATTCATCCTAATATAATTTTTTTTTATTTAATTAATACAATAGAAACAGTATTTGCTAATTTCGTAAATGAAGCAGATGTATTTGAAAAGACGTTGGACTATTTAATTGACACTTACGACTTTCATTTTGCTTGTGCAGAACATAAAGAAGAAATTTTTATTTATGTTATACAATATTATTTAAATATGAGAATGAAACAATTTTCAAGAGACCATAATAAGGAAAATAAAAAAGAAAGTGCAGAAAGAAGAAAGAAATCTAAATTTGCTAAACATTAATGTGCTTGAATAGTATTTAACATTCATTACTGATAAAAACCCGTTACCTTGCGTGTATTGTTCAATATTTTATTTATTTCTCACTTGTAAATAACTATTATAAACTATTAAAAACTCTAGGAGGTCCAATATTTGAAGAAACATCGTATGAGCTTTACACGGAAACGCATGTCAGCATGGCACTTGTCATAGCATTTACTGTGTTGTCTAGTTCTGTCATTTAGATTTTTCGATGTCGATATATTGAAATGAGTGTGGCGCAAGCTATATTACTGAGGAAGCAGCAATTGTGAGTGAAAATTTACCTGAATCAATTTTGGCTGTCATTTCAACTTATAATAGTTTAAAATGTTTAAAATACATGGCTGTATGAGCACGAGCAGGGCTGTAAAAATTTTACTGGCTAGCCAGTAACATTTTTTACAGGCTATAGCCAGTTAAGTGACATTTTCATGTTGAATACAGTGACTTGGTAAATTGATGTTTACAAGTGAGAAACAAATAAAAGTTGTAACAATTTAGTAACTTCATATGTCAATTTAGCTGAAAGCGGTTTTTTTTTTAAATAGTGTTAGGAAATAATAAGTACTGAAACACTTAAAGTCCATAATTTCACGTTAAAGTCTTTCTTTTATATTTAATTCCACTAAATCGCATGAGATTTCTTAAATAATCCAGAGAAATAGAAATACGGTACCACTTTTTTTTCAATTTTTGTCTCAAGCCAAAAAACAAAATATTTCGATTTGTTAACCAATAATTTACCCTTTATTTAAAAAATTGGCCGAAGGTTATTTCGACAGAACTTTCTTCGTGCTTAAGTATCCGACCAATCTCGCTTCGTTAAAAATGATAAAATTTGATTTTGTGATTTTCGTTTTGTAGTAACATGTATAAAATAAAAATTTGTGGCGTAATTAACACTCCCGCAGCTCCTGCGCCACGGCGGTTTAACTGCTTATGTTTATACTTCGAAAGAATTCGACTATTACCACGTTCAGATTACAAGTAACAGCGGTTAAAAGAAAACGAAGTTTGTTTGATTTTGTCTCCTCAACGCAGAAGAGAGGACCGAATTAATCTCATTAACCACAATCAATTTTTTCCCAAAAACACTAATACATTTGAAGAACAATCATTCGGCAAAGTTGTAAGATGACGGACAAATTTTGATTAGTAACGATTTGTCATGTTTCTAATAATCTTAAAATATTTGCAAGATTTCACAGCATTCGGATTTGCACTTTGCAGTTTCAAAGTTAAATTGCAATACTTACACTGGTATAAAATTTTAATTTTTTATCCTAAAAATCTGAATGCCAAAGGTAAAAACCCAACATGGGTTCATAAATCACCCATGCAGAAGCATGTTATTTTACAATATTCAAAAAACATTTATTTGGCAGAATTGTAATATGACGTCATCATTTTTTTGGGGAAAAGGTTTGCAAGACTTTAGAGCATTTGGAATGCACTTTCAAAGCTAAGTTGTAAAATACAGGTTTTGAATTTTTTCCCAAAAATCTGGATATCTAGGGTAAAAACTCAATACGGACTCTTAAAAAACACATGCAGGAGTTTATAATCTATCAAATGTAAGGTATATTTATTCTGTAAATTTGTAAAATGACGTACGTTTAGGGGGGCATAAACGTAAACATTTTAATTAACGATTTACCATGTATTATACATTTATAGTAATGTACATTATTGGTGGGGATTATTAGCCAATTTTTGGTTAGCATTTTACCATCTACACGATATTCTTAATACACATACAAAATTTGACGACAATCGGTCCTATAGTTCCGAAGATTATCTGTCCTAACAAAAATCCGGACAAATGGCAGACAGACAGACGGAAACGGGAAACCTATTTTTTCGTACTATAGGGGTCATGGACCGTCGAGAAAACAGAAAAGTAGCCAGTCGTCCAATGAACTCGATTACAATACTTCCTTAGCTTACGCTCAGGAAGTATAAAATATGAATGCAAGGATAAATTACAAATATAGCCTTGCCATACTTTGCACAATTTCGACAGGATTTATTTAGCAAAACTTTGAGGTAACGTCATCCAGTTCTTTGAAAGAATAAACAGATAAATTTTAATTAACGTTTTGCTGAGTTTACGATAACATTAAGAGATTTGAAAAATTTTATAGCAGTCGCTTTTGTATATTTTTTTTTCAAGAATCTGAATGTCCAACGTAAAAAATAAGGATGCATTAATAAATTCAAGTATAGAAACATATTATTTTATAAAAATGAAATAACCTTTACTATGCAAAATTTTGAGATAACGTCATCAAATGTTTAATAGGGGATAATCAGACCAATTTTAGTCAGCGTTTTACCATATACATAATATTCCCAAAATACAGCTAAGGTTTAAAACTAATCTGTTTTCGTTTTACAGTTCAGATCTTTAGGTATATTTCAGAGGTATTTTCTTGGTTTATAACAGGGGTTTCATTTTTCTTGTAGTGACTGTAGATCTTTTCATATTTGCAAAATTTTGTATAAATTAACAATTAATAAATTATATTTGTATCTATTTATACTTTTATATCATCGTGTTTTAACGTTATTTTAGATTTTAATTTAGGATGTTTTTCTTTTAGCCTAAACTGTGGATACTTTGTAGTGAACCAATCAAGCAGTGAGTGTATTTAAAATAAATATATACATGTATCTTAATGGAAAAAAAAAACTGAATGTTCGGGAAAGAGTGATCCTCGAAGAAGAAATTAATCCAAATACAAAAAATATAAAACTAACTTCAACAATTGTTAATCTCATGGAGGTACCTCCATGATTATTACTCGTTTCCTTCCTTCATTTACGATTACGCTCACAATCTTACATAAAATAAAAGCATTTAATTGTAAGGTAAGAAAGGTTCAGATGAGGCAAAAGGCCTCATTTTTGATAGCATAATTTTGGTATAGACGTATAGAGTTACAACTAAATTGTTGTATATCCAGCAACAATATGGATAAGAACATGACACTGTTTGAGTTACCTGCTTTATCTTTGCAGGTGTTAAATGCTGCAGCCACTGCGTTAATTAACATTATATTTAACACATTTATTTAGCAGTGATGGTGATAATAAAATAAAAATTCAATTAAGTCTGATCCCGCTAGGACATAACAGTAACTATTGTGTTCATTATTTCATATAAACCTTTCAAAAAAACTGTAACAATTTCGGCAACATACAAGTTAACGGAAGAGCTAAAACAGAACAATATAACAAGCAATGCTACAGTAGTGCCAGTACCACATCAACAGCTAAATGAAATCCATCGTAAATTAATTTTCCCTGATTATAGCAGTACTGAAGTGATGAATCAAGTTTACTCTATTTCATGTTGATTACACACCACCAAACAAAATTCAAAGTGTATCTACTGCTTTTAAAATTGCAGACACTTCAGTGGGACACAAAAATGTAGTCACTGGTCATATTACACAGGACTACAACAGAGTGTAGTCTGTGTACACGACAGAGCATCTAAAATGTTAGAAACAGGCAGTGTCGAAAATGTAATGCAAGGTTGCTTTTTTTACCAAACATTATAAAGTGTTATTAAAAGATACAGTGGCTGTTGCCGTTGATACTTTAAAATAAAAAAAAAACGTTAAACGTTATACCTTTCTGCTTTTTAGCAAAGAGTTCTGCCCCACGATTTGGAACGTAACCTAAAAAAACGATTTACAGACCTTACACCCCACCCCAGTTAAATGTCATTGACAGAGTGACACTTGTAAATGTAAGAAAATCCCCACAAAATAGTTTTCGTAGTGTCCGATAGATGCGCTACATGTCCGTGTCCCTTAAAGTCACTAGATCTACTATTACTTTTAGAAAGTACGGCAAACTGCCTGTGGTCGGAATTCGACAGAGAGGAACCTAACCTATGTGTTAAACAAAGATAGCGCGAGGCTAGTAATTTTCGCTATCTGTCAACGAAAGTTTGATGTGTTTACGATTTGAGGTTACGACAGACTGTACTAGAATTATTGAGTTAACGGACCGGAAAGGACACTATTCCAGTCCCAAAGTAACTCCAGCCCTATTCAACGAGAAAGTGTCACCGGTAACCAGCAAACAGTCGTGGAAGACGTGTTACCACCAAGGCAATTGACGGCCAAATGACAGTAACAGGATCGCCATACTGGAAGCAAAAAATACCTGCTGTCGAAAAGACGGAGCATAACAAGGACACAGATATATTTCTATTTCATAAAAGTTACTAATTGCCACACATTTCAAGATCGAGTCACATTAGTGTCCCTTCCATGGGTATAGGGATCGAAAATAAGCGTCGCCTCCTCAAGCCGTTAGTGTACAAACCTATCTATTCTACAACCGTGGTTGCCACTAACTGGTGGATAACGTTTTAACCACGGTTGTAGAATAGATAGGTTTGTACACTAATGGCTTGGGATGGCGACGCTTCTTTTCGATCCCTATATCCATGGAAAGGACACATACAGCTAGCGCCTCTACCTTGTCGAGCGGAAATCATTCTAGTTATTTTGGGGATTTTCGTTTACATTGCTTTATGAACAATACAAAATTTGTAAATGACATTTGATCGGAATCGATAAGTAGGATTTCTTTTATTAATTACATCGGTTATAGACAGATGCCTATAGAGTTCTGTGTCCCTAAAACGTCAAAAACCAGGCGACGCGATCGACAATTGGCGTCGCTAACCAGGGATATGCAAATGTATGCTAGTGTATCAACCTATCTATTCTACAACCGTGGTTTTAACTGACAGTTTGAACTGTCAGTTAATTTATCAGGCACTTTGACCACCAGTTTTGAGCTAGCGGGTAATGATAAACAGGTTAACTCACAGACAAGCTTTAACTGCCAGTTACTTTAACTTAACTGCGCATTGATAAACCGGCCCTTATAGTCTTTTACATGCGAAACACTAAATATTTCAAGTAAAAGAGCAAAAATAACAACAAGAGAGTAACAGCTAAACTTCGAGCTACGAAACTGGAAGAAACATCGTGCATTGATAAACACTTCACCTCCGTTAACTGCTAGTTACCCTTATCTGACAGTTACTTAACAGACACTTTTAACTGAGCATTGATAAACCGGCCCTAAATCGAGTTTCTAGTGTGTTAGTTGCTTATCACTATCTAAGCCAAAAATCGGTTTGTGTTGTGCCGTTGTGCTAAATACCTTATTAATCATTTCCATTTGATATCATCATCAAACATATTAATAATACATTTTTTATTTTACTTTGTTCTTTCAAACAAGTATAAATATTTAAGATAGATTAAGAAGTTCATCATTTTATTTTTTTTAAGTCAACACCTGTTGTCTATTACGAACACTATTATAAATTTGTTATTCATTTTCCTTTGTTTCACAACCGTGTTTAGACACTTTCATCCACATATTACGAGAACTGTTTGTAGTTATTTTAAATTAATAATAAACGAAAAGTCTGTTATTGAATGAATTAGCAGTGTTAAATTGGCTGCCTATCTCAGAAAGTCTGTTGTTTTGACCATAGTATAGACATCAATTAGTAGGGACAACTCGTGTCGGCACCTTTGATCTTTTGACCCGAGTTTTAAGCCGTCATCGGTGGTCGTTGCCCAAAATATTTCTAGATGTCGCCACCCAATTTAAAATTTTAAAATCATATATTTCTCATAGGTCTCAGTATGTCTTCTACAATGGTTTCTCTTCTTTTACATATCAAATACATTCTGGTGTGCCGCAAGGAGCCAATCTGGGGCCGTTATTGTTCATAATATTTATCAATGATTTACCAACTATATCAAAATGCCCCCTTCTACTGTATGCTGATGATGCCAAGTTGTATAACGTTATTAATGATTTCAAAGATGCACAATTACTGCAAGATGATTTAAACCGACTTAATTTGTGGTGTTCTTCCAATAAACTATATTTGAACGTGAATAAATGTAAAGTAGTATCGTTTACACGTAAGACCTCTCCTACAATTTATGATTATAAGTTTGGTAATGACCCACTAATTAGAGAAAGCGTCATCAAAGATTTAGGTATCTTTTTTGATTGTAAGTTAACGTTTGTGTATCATATTAATCATATAATAGCGAAAGCATTTTCATTATTAGGCTTTATAATAAGACAAGGTAAGTCGTTTAATAATATTTCAACAATTAAGGTTTTGTTTAATTCTTATGTTGTTGCATGTTTACAATATGGATGTATTATTTGGCATCCAATTTATTTCATTCATATAAGTGCTATTGAAGCAGTTCAGAGAAGATTTCTCAAATTTTGTTGGTTCAAAAAACATGGTATCTATCCGCAGCGTGGAATTGATAATTCCATTTTGTTAGCTGAATTTGAAATGCTATCTTTGGATAGTAGAAGACAAATCGCCATTATAACGTTCTTTCATAAAATCGTTCAGTTTAAAATTGATTGTGCTGAGTTACTAGCAAAGATTTCATTTCATGTTCCACGGCTATGTTGCAGAGGAGCATTGTCTTTATACTTTCCTGCAGCTCATACAAATATATTACTGAGATCTCCAATTAATTTAATCTGTATGTTATATAATAACAAGTTTAAGGATTTGGATGTCTTTTACCTTAATGAAATAAATTTTAGGAAATTAGCGAGGAACATGTTAAATTAATGACACTAGTTTAGTTTATTTTTTGTTACATTATTGTTTTCTTACTTAGGATTTGATTTATGTTTTTTTTTGTGTGTTAATTAATATTTAAATCGTCGGTTCGATCTTATTTTTTGTTTATTTATAATTATTAATATTGCTCTGTAAGAGGTTCTAGGAACTGTAGGGCAATAAAGGTTATTATTATTATTATTATTATTATAAACGCTTCATTTTAAAATTGATTTGTGTACACAATTTACTACACTTTGTGCAAATGAATCTTTGGAAAAGAATTAAAAATAGTTTAATAAGAATAATATTTTGTAACTCGTTGATCTTAGAAACCACACAGTCTATTATAATAAATAATTAATTAAGCGTCCTTGTTGAAATTTAGATGTGGTCCCGCTTCTCTGATTAGGATTTTACGTTTCATTAATTTCTTTTTCATGATTGTTGTAAATGGTTGTAAAATTCAACGTTATTAGAAAATGCTAATATATGTACATTTAATTTTTTTACAAAAAAATGAAACAGTAAACATTGGTCCTATGAAAACGTGAACAACGCTTTTTAAAATGTCTCTGTGAAAATTACACTTAACTGCAATAATTACACCGGAAGATCAGCCTTAAATCATCAAAACCAATGCAACTAAGATGCCAAATTTCAAATATTTCACATTAAAGTCACTATATAACCAAACTACCGCAGTTCAATGTCCCAATGTGTAAGAAAGAGAAGTACCTTGCGTTGCGCGCCCTCATACGGTCACAAGACAAACGACAACCTATGAAGACGGGTCAGTAAAAACAGCGAGTTGTCCCTACTGATTGTTATACTGTGGTTTTGCCGGCTGACGGCTGTCACCCACTTTGAAGAACGTTCGTTTTCCCCAAGGAGAGAGTATGCCGCGTACCTTCCATATATCAAAGTGTGACCAACATCTCCCGGTTGAGAGGAGTGAGGCGCGAGAGGTTTACTGTACTGCAGTACAGTGGCTGACGAGTTTCAATTTCATACAATTTCAAGAAAAACAAAAAATATTGGTTTTTAAACAAAATGTGTGGTTAATACACTTCCCACACGTTCGCGTATCTGGTCTTTGCAAACATCCACTAAAATCTAGAACAATGACAAATGTGTTAAAACTAATAGACAGCAGTAAAATCTAGTTCCGCCACTGACTCGTTCAATTGCTTATCCGTCAATTCACGAATGTGTACGAACACCACACGAACAGCAGAGAGGGTTTGTACAGAGAACATAGAGAAGCGACATAGAGACTGATTTTGCAAAACCACCCTTATTGCCATTGGAGTCCCCAACCGCCAAAGGCAAGCGCCAAATTTAAATAGTCGATGCCAATAAAAACCGTGCTTCACTATAATTGTAATTCGTATGACCTGAATGAAAGTGAAGGAAACAGTAAGCAGCTTGTAATATTCTGGTTAATCTAATGTCAATTTGTCGAAAATAAAACGCGTCGTTAAAAATATTATGACATTTCTTCTAGTTACTTTTATTCCTAGTTAGAAGCAAACACTGCTACCAACATAAATTGAGAAGTCCTCAACCGTCATTTAATTTAAACTATGGCGCTTCTCTATGTTCTCTGGTTTGTATATGTGCGACACAAAACAACGAGCCCAGTACTCTCTCTATACATTTAAACCTCCTTGGTTTTCCCCATGTTTTCCCATATACCCGTTTTGACATGGTTTTGACATTTTATTGTTGGTTATTTTAAATCAGTGCGATTTCAGAGTTGTAAGATCAATTTTTAACATTTCCATAAAAATGTGTGTAACATATTTCTTTATTTTGTTTGATGAATTAGTAGTCTAATATATGTTCTAACTCAGGGTACTATACCTAGTTTTCTTAGTCATTTTTCTATTTTCTATTCATTTTTTTTTTTTTCAACATAGACCCGTATTTCAACTAAAACATCAAAAACCACGTTGAATTTAACTTTTTACCCCCTAGCTTCTAACTCAGTTTTTTTTAAAAACATCAATTTTTTGGGAAAATGAGTCGATTTTTTGCCGAGCCGACCGCTGAAAATCTATCAATTTTCTTTTAAAAGCGTTATCTGCATACATAAGTTTGTACAGGATACCTTCTACCTTATAAAATTATGGGTAAATCCAAGGTTCCTTAATAGTGACTAGATTAGTGCATACAGCGAGTTTGTAGACAGACCTGTTACAGGGGGAAGGGGAGCCACCACTCGTTTGTGACGTAGAAAGTACCTCGCTAGGGTTTTTGGCGTCTTGTTATGAACTACGCTGACTGTGATTACGTCCTGGCTACAAAGGTTTTGTAAACACAATGTAAGTTTCGGCAAAATCGCTCTTGCAATATAATGGCAAAAAGTAACTAGATTTCAAATTACCCGCGTAAGAGGTACTTTCTACGTCATCAACATGTCTCTTCAAGGTCATGATATACCCTAACCTCAAAGTCATTTAATAGATCTCTCTATTAACTAACCTTGCCCTAACCTAATCGCTATAAAGGGACCATGGGGTAAATCATTCAAGTATTTGGTTTTTAGATAGACCTTTAAAAACAGGGCAAAATGATTAAAAAAAACAAAGTGTCCTGAAGGGGCCTTACTAGTAGTAAACATTAATCAACAAAATATTTACAAAACAAAAAACTAGCAAAGATTTATAAAAAGAAAAAAGATCTGGTGTGAAGTAAAACTTGTGCAGACAAAAAAAAATACGTGAGGTTAAAAACTGCAGAGCATGAAAATTTATGTTCAATTTAAATTACACAGCAAAGAAAATTACTGAAGCTAAAATTTTGAGATAGAGATGAAGAATTGTTTGAGGTAAAAAATTGCAAAATTAAAAAAATTACATGAATTTAATATTTTATGTCCATTCGAGCTATTGGTTAATTTTTAAAAGTGAAGTTATTCAACTGCATTGTGGCCCATAGTTTACATTCCCCCAAACAAACACATAAAAAACATAGCAAGCAATCTGGAGGTTCAAATTATGTCCCCCAGAAATGTAAGCAATTCTGTGGCGCTGTGCAAATAATGGTCTAAATCAAAGGAATAAAATGCTCCCCATAACCCACAATGTTGTTGATTTGTTTAAGGAGATTTTACAGTTGAAACATGTGCTCGGTTTGAAGATACTCTTTCAACATGGCCGCTGCCAGAACAAAGAATTTACCTGATTTTAAATTATGCCATTATCCAAGTGACTGGTTACTTAAAACAATTAGCTCTGAGAGTTTATATCATGCACTGTCCCCAGCTTATCCCAAACAAAACACATGATAAATAAACACAAAATACAAAATGCATCAGGCGTTGCGAGAAAAGCTACTTAGTGATGTAATTTTCCACGTTGCGAGAAAATGTCTCCGTGATATAGCTTTCCACGTTGCGAAAAAATGTCTCGGTGATATAGCTTTCCACGTTGCGAGAAAATGTCTCGGTAATATAGCTTTCCACGTTGCGAGAAAATGTCTCGGTGATGTGATGACGATATGATTATTATTATTATTAATATTATTATTAAGTAAATATTCTACAGTGTGAGACCCCAATTATAAAATATTTTATAGTCTAACCAAAGTGTACTAAAGTTTACTGTAATGAAAACCACGTAAGTACTTCTCTACGCGAAGATGAAAAGAGATCTACTTCACGATGGAACACATTACCGATTCTGCACATGGTAAACATCGGTGAAATCTTTGCAATATCCATTCTTGGGACTGGCAAATAAAGCAGATCATAATAACTGAACAGGACACTGAGCGAACCCACATTAAATGTAATTTGTGATAATATGATGGGACAATCTACACCATTATTAAGAAGTTTAAATAGAAAAACCATGTAAAATCTTTTACACGTATTCAAAAAGCTGGTAAAATTATATCTATTTATTAAATCCTGCTGAGGCAAACCAATTGGAGGATACACTCCGTCTTACCGATAAGACTTCAAAAATTTGTGGATGATACGTTCCAAATTAGTGACATAAATGTTATGAAGGGGGCACCAGATTAAACATGCACAATATAATTTGCTTTCCAAAAAAGATTTAAAAAGGCGTGTGATGGTGCGAGCATTTTGAAAATCTCTAACATTTCTTATTATAAAACCCATCGTTTTCATGCAATCAGAGATAAGTTTATTAATCTGGCTTCCAAATGACAATTTGGGATCAAAAATAACACCAATATCACAAATTGTTTCCGGTCTGCTCAATATACTTGCATCTAACGCATAGTTAAAAAAAAGTATCTTCTTTTTCAAAGAATATGAGATTGCACGACACTTGTCTTTATTTAAAACTAGTGTTTTGCGCGAAATAAAAATCACCTTTTAGTTACACGGTTTCTTTAATCGCACAAAAATTATAAATTGCCGGTCTCTCGGGTCGGCACATCTTTACCCTCTCGATACTTCTCGACGACTCCCCGAGAGCATGAAATAATAAAATTAGGTAAACTATCCTAAAACGGGTGGGAGTAGGGTGGACAAATTGGCTACGCCCAAACCCCTGTTCAGGTAAACTGAACATAGTCCCCCCGTTGAAGTACTAACTTCAAGGATGACCTACTTATTAAGATAAATAATACATAATAATAAAGAAACAAAAAATGCCTAATTAAATGAATACATGTCAACTAAGATCATACAACAGGAATTAAATTGAAATTAACAAGAGTACAACAATAAAATGAAATATATATACACATGTATAGCCCAATTGCGCATTAAATTGATAAGGGGCTTAATTTCCGCACTGATCTCTGCACTATCCCGTTTCTGGTTCGCACTGACACAGTCCTTATTTCACCATCGCGACCTGGATGTACGATTTCAACCCGACCGAGACACCAACACAACGGGGGCACGTTATCCTCGTGCACGATGACGATGTCGCCCACATCAGGTTCGGCAAGTGACGTAAGTGCAGTACCGATCAAAAAATGGCCAGGGGTGAGTACGGATAGATCGTCGGGATTTGAGGATAATGGGAGTTATAGGTTGAGAGTTAAGACACGCCTCGATCAATGTCAAATAGGTATACATTCCTTCATATGTGAACAATGACTGCCCTATAACTCGTTTTAGATGATATTTAATGGTCTTAATGCCTGCTTCCCAAATTCCACCAACGTGTGGTGAACGAGGTGGGATAAAATGCATCAGATTTAATGACACCGAAATGTATGACTCGTAATTCGCGACTGGCTCCCTTAAAATTTAATGCGTTATCGTAGTAAATATTTGAAGGTTTCTCTCTTCGAGACATAAATTTTTTGAAGGCTCCAGTAAAGGCTGACGAATTACAGTCGGTGACTAATTCTAGGTGAATTGCCTTGGTGGCAAAACAAATAAACAAACAAATATAAGCCTTTATAGACTTTTTTCCACGACCCCTCCCTTCTTGAATTAGAATTGGGCCGGCGTAATCGACCCCACAATTAAGAAATGGTTGTACTAGATTTACTCTACCTTCGGCTAAATTTCCCATTATTTCTTCATAGGGAATCGGTTTCGAACGTCTGCAAAGTACACATTCGTGGAGAATTTTTCTAATTATTTCACGTCTGCCGATAGGCCAATATGTTTCTCTAATAACTGCTAAAGTCGCTTGCGGTCCAGCATGTAACTGACGCAAGTGTGTCTGCTGTACAATTAATTTTATAATATGGTACAAAAATCGTAAAGAAAAGGCTACTACCTTAATTAATTTTGAAAATGATGAGTACCTTAATAATAAATCTGATGGTGATTGACCCTTATTGTGTACTACTGCCTTTGAATAGACGGTCTGACGTCGTTCTTCAATTTCGAAAATAATATTAGTTAGTACCTTAAGATCATTAGAATGTGTGACATTTTCACGTAATAAAATTGGATATAAAAACGAGTGGATTTTTGGACCAACTAATAACTCGTCATTTAAGCTTTTATGATTAGATGATCTAAATGATGAGTCAAACACAATACGTAATTGTGTCGTGGTACTTTCTTTAAGAACACCGTGGTGTGGTAAATAATAACTATGTGGATTATCAATTTCGTCTTCAGGAACTTGTTCCGCATGACCTGGTTGTAAATAGTTTGTAATTACTGCCGAAAAGGATAATTTAAAATTCTCGTCCTTTCGGAATTTGCATTCTAAAGATTTAAAAAGTTTTATGGCCCCTTCCTGAGATGTACCTAAGTTTGGGTTTTCCGCCTTGAACGGAAGTGGTACTGAATACCTTCCCATTTCTAAGCGTTTATGACCCTTCATAAATTTCTTTTCGCATAGGATTTCGTCGGCCGATTGAGGTTTTACGGAAGTTTTAAATTCATCTAATTGCCAAAACTTTCCAACCATCTGTTCAAGGATGGGTTGGGTATAATAAAAAGAACCCTGTTTTACAACCCCCGGATTATCTCCATGAGCATTAACCACTACCCAACCGAATTTAGTTTCCTGTAGAATAAAATCCTTATTCAAACATCTCCGATTAGGCTGTAAAATTTCGAAGAAGGGTTGAGCACCTAACAATAAATCTATCGTCCCTTTGACATGAAATGCGGGATCCGCTAATTTGTTGTGGTGCGGAAATTCTAAATTACCGATTGAAAATGACGTGGATGGTAAAAATTCCGAGATTTGTGGCAAAATAACACATGAAAGGTTTAAATCATAATGTCGGTAATTAGAATTAATTTTAATACTTGCTAATTGTGAGGCACTAATATTACAATGATTGACACCAGCGATTGGCAAAACGATCGGTTCTGACTTAAAATTTAATAATTTTGACATTCGCTCTGAAATAAAATTTAATTCGGAGCCGCTATCAAACAGTGGCCGCACTTGATGTTTGTTTCCAAATTTACCATAAATTTGTACTTGGGCTGTTGGAAGTACTTTACTAAAATAAACTTGTTGAGAATTTGCCTTAAGAACAATTGATTGATCTGATTCGACTTGATTATTGTCACTACTAGTACTTGGTATTTCGTTCGGCTCGGGATTGTCTACATGCAACAACGTATTGTGATGTCTTTTACAAATTTTACAGACATACGATGATTTACATTCCGTAACTTTATGACTGTTCTGAAAACAATTAGAACATAGTTTTTTGGAGCTCACGATCTTTAACCTATCTGTTACCATTAGGTTAATGAATTTTGCGCAACAAAATAAATTATGAGGGTCAGAACAATATGGGCACATTACTGATCTGTTTGAAATGGTATTTAAATTTGTTTTCTTGTTTTTATTTGTTGATTTTGTTGCTACTCTAAATGTTAATTCTGGCAGTTTTACATTAACAGCGCTATTTTGAACGATAGGAATATCATATTTTTTTTCAGATTTGGCTGAATATTTGGCTTCCAATGCCTTTAATTCACACACAACGTTATAAAATTCCTTGTCAAAAGTGATACACTGATCTGCGGTAGATGTTTGTTTTAAAATAATTTCCAATTTCTCAATTTGAATTTGAATGTCGAAAAATTCGTCATAAATTGACCTGGTTCTAGTCAAATATTCTTGTATTTTTGACAAATAGATTGTACTTTCTTTAGATGACTTTAAATCGTTTATAAAGTTTTGAGCCATGGTTAATTTGCGTTTTAGCGCTTTCCGCTTAATATTTAAACCAGAAAGTTGTTCAGTAGTCATTGTTCACTAATGATCCAACGATAATCTACTTGACACTGATACGAAATACAGGACTAATGAAAAAAGGAATGAACTGCACTTACTGGTTGTCGTCAGATGTCACGATGCTCAGGATTGCCCTAGACGTGAAGCTGCCGAAGAAGTCGTCTACGGTCTGGCGATGCTGTTGTCGTCAGATGTCACGATGCTCAAGATTGCCTTGGACGTGAAGCTGCTGGCGAAGTCGTCTTGGACGCGAAGCTGCTGAAGAAGTCCTCTACAGTCTGGCGATGTGTCGTCGTCAGATGTCACGATGCGCAAGATTGCCTTGGACGTGAAGCTGCTGAAGAAGTCGTCTACGCTCCGCTTAATATTCAAACTGTTGTCGTCAGATGTCACGATGCTCAGGATTGCCCTGGACGTGAAGCTGCCGAAGAAGTCGTCTACGGTCTGGCGATGCGGTCGTCTACGCTCCGCTTAATATTTAAACTGGTTGTCGTCAGATGTCACGATGCTCAAGATTGCCTTGGACGTGAAGCTGCTGAAGAAGTCCTCTACAGTCTGGCGATGTTGTCGTCTTCGGATGTCACGATGCTCAAGATTGCCTTGGACGTGAAGCTGTTGCAGAAGTTCTGGGGATGCTGTCGTCGTCGAATGTCACGATGCTCAAGATTATCTTGGACGTGAAGCTTTTATCGACGATACAGGCGAGAACAGTACCACTAATTCCGCGAGAAATCCGGCTCGAAGGACCAAAATGTTTTGCGCGAAATAAAAATCACCTTTTAGTTACACGGTTTCTTTAATCGCACAAAAATTATAAATTGCCGGTCTCTCGGGTCGGCACGTCTTTACCCTCTCGATACTTCTCGACGACTCCCCGAGAGCATGAAATAATAAAATTAGGTAAACTATCCTAAAACGGGTGGGAGTAGGATAGACAAATTGGCTACGCCCAAACCCCTGTTCAGGTAAACTGAACAACTAGCTTATTCATATCACACCATGTAATTTTATTTAAATGTAACTGGAGTTTAATGCAGTCTCTACTGCAGTAATTTTGTTAAATATTTTAACATCGTCAGCATAAAGAGAATAGCTTACATTCAACTCAACTGCTAATGTCATCAACAAACAGTAAGAAAAGAAGAGGGCCTAGGACAGAGCCCTGGCGGCACACCCGATGTAACATTTATAAAGCCAGAATTATGTCCAAAACAATGAACATATTGTTTCCTATTTTGCATATCCGACGCAAACAAGTGAATCAAATTAGGTGTAAAACCACGCGAATATAACTTTTTAATTAAAACACCATTGTCCAACCTATCAAAAGCCCAACTGAAATCAAGATATACATATAACATCAGTTTGTAACCCGTTGTCAATGGACTTTGCAATAAACCCTGTGATATCAAGAAGATTTGTAGTCGTAGAACGACCTTGGATGGACCCATGTTGATGCTGTGAAATGGAATGTGATACTTGAAGATATAACTGATCGTAAATAATTGTTTCAAAAACTTTACTGGAGTTATTTATGATTGAAACAGGTCGATAGTTTTCAACAGCACTACGACTTTTGCCGTTATAAGGTACGAGACAAAAAATTATCACGGTGCAGAATTTTTGCCTAAATGTATTAAAAGAAAGTGAAGATACCTGGTTGATTGAGCAATTCCATTTTTAATTAATTTAATAAAACATTTTCACAGAAAACACTAAACTAAACGAAATTTATTGAAAATATGTAATTTTGTTAACAGACTTATTGTGACAAATTATTATCACGCTTAAAAGGGAAATAACTAACTATAACTAAATGAAAACTAATTTAATACCCAATGTATTTTCCACCTGCTTCTATGAGATTGTAGACGCGCTGCTTCATAGAATTGACCAAATGGATCAAGTAATTGACGTCCAAATTCTCCCAAGCCCCCAAGATACCATCTTTCGATTCATTAACTGTTGCGTACTGCTTCCCATCTTTATAAACCTCTAGTACAAGAGAACTCCATACATTGTCAATAGGGTTGAGATGTAGGCTTTTCGCAGGCTATTATAGCAAAGCTATATTTTGTCGTTAAAACCACGTTTTCGATGAATGAGACACATGAATCGACGCATTATTTTGCTGAAAAATCACTTTGCTGTCTTGAAATACGTTCAAAGGTGGTTTGAGGTGCATTTCCAACACATCTTGGTAATTCAGAGAGTCCATTCGATTTGATTAATGCTAAGTTATTATTTCCTAAGCTACTAAAGGCACCCCACACCATAACATTGCCACCTCCTTGAACTCGTTTTGACAAATACTTTGGTTCTTTCCGTAAATCGTGCCAATAATATCTAAAACCATCAGGACCATCAAGATTAACTTTCTTTTCGTCTGAAAAAACTATCTGGAACCATTCTTCATTTTTCGTCTGCATTTCTCTGGCCCATTCACGACGTTTTTGAATATGTTCTTTTGTTAACATTTGTTGTTTCTTATATTTGGCATATTTAACATTTTTGTCATTAGCCAGTACTCGCAAAACTGTTCTTTTGTGAACAGGAAGTCCTAGGGTCGTCTTTATCATTTGAGGCGACATGTTATCCTTTATACCCGGAGTCACAATGGATTTTTTGGCACGTGCAGTGAGTTTTTCTTTTCTTCCACAATTTTGTCGTCCATTTTCACTGTATTTCTTTCTTACAAACTTGGAGATTGTGGTCCGATCTCTTCCAATCTTTCATCCTATTTCCGCAAAAGTCAAACCTTGGTCATAGTATGCCTCAATCTGTCCTTTTTCACGTTCTGTTAAATCGTTTTCTTTGCCTATGGCGAAAGACAATTATTGTAGCTCAGCCAATTATATTTCGACACTTTATCAGTTCTAACAAACAATTGCATATCGTGCATATCATACAAATAAACAACAATTACGCATACTACGTTTTTTTAATTGATTTTTATACAAAAAGTGATGCGTGATAATTTTTTGTCTCGTACCTTATATTGGAATTATCTTAGAAATTTTCAATTGAGCTGGATACGTTTCAGTAGAAATACCAAGTTAAAGAGAATTGCCAACGGTTCAGCTAAAACAGATGCACAATCTTTGATAACAAACGCCCGTATGCCGTCACGACCCTGAACATTGTTAGATTTTAGTATATTAAAGACTTAGATCATATAATAAATAGATACCAATACTCAAACTGAAAGGTGTGACTAGACATGAAGCTATCTGTTGTCGTTTTCTACGTCCAGGGGAGTAGTATAATGCTATCCTTGTGTGATCACCACATCTTCATCTTTGTTATATGCATTTCATCTGTATATGTCTATTTCACTTCCATCCTTGTACCGCACCAGCGCAACAAGTCGCTTTTGACAGATGTTTCTTCTAACCTCTCTTTCGAGTTGTTGTACAAAAAACAATTTTAGAATTTAGAACAAAGATCCTATTTTAAGTGATGTAGTCATAAAGGATCACAATTGCTGCCCAATAATTTACTATTGCTTTCGTTATCTACTGTGAATTATTTATAAAATCAAGCTGTCAACATCTTTCTTCCGAAGTTAGTTCAGACATACTTCCTAAAATTTAGGCTCGCAAAATTCAAATAGTGATCAGGCAAGGATAGCTTCATTGTAATCCCTCCATGCACGAGAGAGATGTGTGACAGGAGGATGTCGTCACAGGCTGTCCTAGGAAAAGAACACGGCATGGTGGTATCTATTTATTATATGATCTAAGATTAAAGAACGAGTTTCATAAGGCAAATATTGAAGCACGAATCCAAGTTTATAGAACGAGCGGCGAAGCCGCGAGTTATATAAAGGATGAGTGCCTCAATGGCCTTATGAACGAGTTATTTATACTATTTTTTCTACCGCACACGTTTTTTCCCAAAATTTAATTGAAATTTGCATTTTTTTTAATCTGGGGACTTTTGTCGTGGTTGGTGATGGGTTGGTCTGACACTAACCACGAAATATTTGAGGTTGGAATTTTCACAACAACAACTGTAATTCGAATCAATTCGAGTTTTTGTAATTTAAAATTGGTTAAAATGTCTTGCGAAGAAGTTACGCGTCCGGAAACATGGGAAATTTTAAGTTTACATTTGCTACTGACATTCACCTGACATTTCTCGTCATGGCTACCAATCTTACCGATCTAAATTACACCAGATCTATTAAAGAACGCCTTTCCGCTATTAACGAACTGCTGTGACGTCATTTGCGTGCGTTAATAGCTCTAATAGAGAACCAAAAAACGTGGGCGGTAGAAAAAAAGTTTATTAAGAACCGCTAGTATTTTATTTTCGTCAGTCGTGTGCAGACTCACACAGAACCCCGTACGATCAGATTCGAATTCATCCACACTGCAAGTCGAAATTGGAATATATATAGATTCATAAAATCGGGCGAAGGCATTAATTATCTTTTGTTGTCCTGATATAGTGGTATCATCCAAGGTCATTAAACTGGAATGCCGGTGCCGCGTCTTTTATATCGTATATATTGCCAAAATTTAGTTGGATCAGTGTTAATTCGATTTTCAGCCTCATCAACAAATTTTTTGTGAGCCGCTAATGTCTCTTGCTTAATTTCACGCCTTAGTTCTTTAAAAATCAACTCATCAGCAGGATTTCCATACTTCAAGTATTTTTTCCTTGTCTTATTTTTTAAACGAATTTTACTGATAAGTTGCGGGGTAAACCAAATAGGGTAGGCGTACTTCTTTCTTTTATATTTTGGCATATGCTTATCAAAAAGTTCATAAAAAAAACATCATAAAACAGATGACAAGCAGCATTCGCATCACAGTAATTCCGAAGGAAAGACCAATCGATATTTAAAATCTCGTGATAAAGAGCAACATAATTACTAATTAGCTTTGTGGAAGTTGTAAGATGTTTCATTGGTAACAGTGTGTAAAAAATTATCTGACGAAGTTTTGACTAAAATGGATACAATTAAAGAAGGATGTACTGGATCTTCCTCTACCAGTGGATCATCTGATTTTAGCACAGAACAAGATGTATTAGAACCAGATCTAATAATCGATTATTTTTATTAAGAATATTATAGCATTGTTTCACATTAAGAGTGTCCATAAGAGAAGAACGCGCAAGACTTTTACCACTTACCAGGCCATCAGCAGATGCAAAAAACTCGGGAATATTGAAATCACCCGTAATAACTACATTAGAATTATATGCCGAATCTAGCATTACAAAAGCGTCAATTATTTGGTGATAATATTCTAAAGGCAGAGAAGGCGGAATGTATATGACAACTAAAATTACGGAAAAAGAAGATATTAATACTTTTACTGCTAAAATATCAACAGGATGTAAATTAGAAAAAGGCGTACTGGACAAGTTCACCTCTGAAAATATGAGATCAGATCTGATACCAATGATTACTCCTCCACCCCTTGATTTATTGGTATTCAAGAAGTCTCTACCTTTTCGAACCACCAAATAACTACTATTAAAAAGCTCACTGTTAAAAACACCACTGTGAAGCCATGTTTCTGACAAAGCAATTAAGTCAAAGTAACAAGAAGATACTGAATTAAAAAAATGGGTTAATTTGGAGTTTAAACCACGAACATTCTGATAGTACATTGACAAAAATCTTTTCCTTGGGAGACTGTAATTGCTATGGAACTTCAACAAACACATCTTGTTTAATTTTCTCAAGCATTCGCTAATATAATATACATTTCTGATACTCCCAAACAGCGTGACCATTATTTAAATCTTCATTGTGATTTTTCCGGTTAACAGCGGCACAATTTGAGCATTTTAATTCAACGGCATTACAGTCTTTTAGCAAATGTGATTCAGCACAACGAGGACATGATGGCCCTTTACTCTTGCAAGTCTTGAATGTATGGTTAAATCCATTACACTGGTAACATCTTTTAATTTCAACTGCATCATAGTTATATGTTGCAACCATCGAAACCCACCATACAGTGCCCAATGTTAAGTGCTTTCTTGTAAGTGTCATACTCATAATCAACCTCTAACAGTACTTGCAAATACTCATTCTTTTTTTTGACAGGAAAGATTTTCAGAATTTTACAGTAAGAACCCGGAGTAAAAATAACCTCATTTTGCTTAGTAATAAAACGCAATGTATCTGATTTTCATTCATATCAGTAGATATACCAACTATACGCAGACGAGGTTTAAGCGGTTTCACTTCTTTTATTTCATAAGTCAGACAATTTTTCTTTAGTTATTTTTTTGAGCTCTTTGACATCCTTACATCCCAATAATACAGCCCCTTCTTTTAGATTTTTTACTTTGCCTATTTGAACTGTTGAATTCAAAGCATCAATAGAACGAATAATATCTGATTTTGTTTTAGTAACCGATTGTTCTTTGTCTTTAGGCTTCACTATTATAGACTCAGCTGATTTTTCACAAAGAGATTCCGCATAACTCCTTTTATAATTCAAGTCCTGTTCATTAAGTTTTGATAAACCTGTTTGAGATGTGTGTGTAATCACTTGATTTAAACTGAATACTTCGTCACGCAGAGACTTATTTTCTGCAGTTAACTTTGTAACCTGGGCATTTAAAGTATCTAGTTGGACCATAATAGGATCAATATAAATAGAAAAAACTTTATGTTACATATCTTCAAGACAAGATTCCGACAGAGAAGAACTTGTAAAAGAATCTTGCACATTAGAGGCAGCTCCTGCAATTCTGCTCACGCCACAAAGATTAAAACATCAAATAGTGATTTGCTTTGATTTTTTAAGGCGATTAAAAGTATCCTCATCCAGATTTGCACAAAATAAATGATAATTTCCACCGCATTGAGCTGAACATGTTATGTGATCCTCACTTCTGGTAATTTGCCGATTACATTTGTTGCATTTGATTGCTATTTCAGTATAAAAATATTAACACCGAACCAGCAAGTAAAACACAAAATAATCAGATTTTGATAACTAAAAAGTGCTGCAGTCACACTTTTTCTCCGATAAGATGTTATAGATACTGATATCCACTAGTGAATCACTAATATTGTTGAAGGAGGAAAAATGGGCTTACGTTAAATAAGAACCCTAAAAATATAACTTACCGACCCCCTAAGGGGTCACAAAGGTCACAGCACCTAGGCAAACCAATCCAGGAAAAGTGGCTTCGCAACAAAAAAGAAATATTCACTACTAATATACACAAACTGAGATTAGGGTCCCGCAATGTTATTATTAAGTATGTACAAAATATAATGTTATTGGCACTATTTAATTTACTGCAGAAGTTCGTTTCAACCGTTCACTGCAACCGACCAACCGAAAGAGTTGCCTTTATAGGACAATATATGATGATAATAACTGCCTAAAAAGAGGAATTTTTAATCCCCCCGTACCTCAGTGCATATTATAAATTCTACCGCACTTTGCACAATCCTTTTCCCAAAGTGGGGTAACGTTAGGTTATTTTTACTGACGTAAATGAATTATTAGCAATCTTGTGTGAGGAATTAAGAAGTGTTTTGTGTAACACTTGAGTATAGGCATCCAGAAACTTATTCCTAATTTGGTAAACAAAGGATGAGCCGTGACTAACTGAATTTCTTAAAATGTCCTAGCAAATGCTGTTATCTGAACAAACTTATGACTGTCAAATTATGTTAGAACCAGTTAGTGATTAAAATCCTGAGATGAACTGTGAATTTACAAAAAATAAAACAAATTTACACCACGTGTTGGCGTCGGTTAAAAATTCACTTATTTCCGCTTGGAAAAACCGCAATAATTAGCTACGCGTGTTGGGGAAACTGTGACGTCGTCGTCGTTACCATTAATTGTCGTTAAACAAAGGCTTTCTCGCTTTTATTAACCACCAAACCAAGTAAACTTCACCTAGCTAACTGACCACGTGGTTGCACTCACAACAAACAACCCAAAAGTGAAGGGTCGCAACCCTCTACCAAGCAAAGCCAACTTCTCGCTACCAACCCTCTAACTAAAATTGCCTAGCAGAACTACCCACTACCAGAAAACGAACTAAATGTGCTCATGGTTGCCTATGTTTAACGATTTTCTTGATTGCCGCTTGTTTTCAGCGCGAAATTTCTATTCAAATTCGGTCACCACAACTTCCTTGGCACATGTTCACTTAAAGTGTCTTAATAAGTTAAAATTTGTCTATCTCACCTTCTTAATAACATTCTTTAAACATAAACACGTATATAATGTGGTGAAATTAAATATGGTGCTGTTGCAAACAAACTGAGGGTGATGGTAACAAAAAACTTGTGTTTTTTTAATTATGACCAGTGTAATTTATTGTATTGTTTCACTTACACAAAGAGCGATTACACCACTGTGCTCTAAAATAATATGAAACACAAGATTTTTGAATGAGAGACAACCACCATAACTTATTAACCGCATACCTTATGCCCGTACTTATAGATATGAATTGGACAACAACAACAGAGTTGGGAAATATTTTTTCTCCCAGTTTGTGTCGTATTATATAATGTTATAGTTAACACAGCCATTGTTTTGTAGCAGTCATTTGTTTTACGCTCTTAGCATGTGTACAGAGTATAGTCATTACTCATTATCGTGTTGATCTGGAAAATGGTTGCGTGCGGAATTTTCACCACCATACTTCACACTATCTGTTGAGTATCATGATATGCACATGCATACCTTGCATTAAAAGATACGTTAGGGGTCTAGCTAAAGTATATAATTAATTATAATATAATTCCCAATAAGTCCACTAATTTTTGCATGAACCATAACGAAAAAAGTTATAATTTTAGGAGGGCCAACTTTCCTTTATTGTATAGCTTAATAGCTTCCACTGACTGGTCGAGCTGTGACTCGTGCGATGATGTTGAAATTGCCTACACTATTTTTCAAAATTTATTACATCAAGCTTTTAACGCAAGTGTTCCTAAACTGCAAGTTAACAGATCTCGGAAGGCTTACTATCCACCCTGGTTTACTTCAGAAATTATTAGAAGTCTTCATACTAAAAACAAAATTTTAAAGCAATACAAAAAATTCAAAACGCAATATTATTATCAACTATTTAGCTGTCATCGAGCTAAAATTAAAACTCTCATGGCTACCGCCTATAGAAGGTACATCTCAAATATGGAACTTGTTGTCTCAAGTGATCCAAAAAAAATTTGGTCATTTATCGACTACAAGAAAGGTAGAACTAGGATTCCTGGGTCAATGGAGTTCAATAATGTTAAGTTGGAATCACCGCAGTCTATAGTGAATGCTTTTGGTGAATACTTTAGTAGCGTGTATGTGAAATCAGACCCTAACAACTTACCATCTACTTTACACTTAATTCAAAATTTGAACCTAACCATCTCATACATATCGGAAGATGAAATAATAGAAGCATTAAAGTCCTGTAAAAATACTATGACATCTGGACCTGACGGTATTCCAAGCTTCTTCTTGAAAGACTGTGCATCGGTTCTTGTTAACCCGTTGTATGTGCTATTCAATTTAATACTTCGGCAATCTTCGGTTCCATCTCAATGGAAAAATGCTGCTATTTGTCCAATCTTTAAAAAGGGTGACAAAGCTAATGTAGAAAATTATAGGCAAGTTTGCTTAATATGCAATTTTGCTAAAGTTTTCGAGTCTATTATATATAAGCGCATTTATTCATCTGTTAGTCATTTGATCACTCCAGTTCAACACGGCTTCGTACAGAAAAGATCTACAATCTCCAATTTAGCCTGCCTATCGCAATTTGTATCTAAAGCTATTGACAATAACAGTCAAGTTGATGTGGTGTATACGGACTTCCAAAAAGCCTTTGATCAGATTGATCATTTTGTTTTGCTTAACAAGTTAAATGCCTTGGGTTTTTCTGCGAAACTACTAGCTTTGTTAAAGTTTTATTTGCTTGGTAGACAACAGTATGTGAGATATCGCAACTATACTTCTTCGACATTTTCACCATCTTCGGGAGTACCCCAGGGGTCCAATTTAGGACCTCTCCTTTTTTTGCTGTTTATTAACGATTTGCCAGAAGTTGTTACTTGTGAAAGTCTCTTATTTGCCGATGATTATAAATTGTATGCTGAAATTAAATGGACAGAGGACGGTGAAGCTTTACAAGAGAACCTTGATGCAGTTTTGAGATGGTGCAACTTGAATCGACTGTCGCTAAATGTCTCTAAATGTAATGTTGTAACTTATTCTAGAAAAAAACAAACCATTAACTATCCATATAATATTAACTCTGTCAATATAAATCGTTTAGAGTGTATCAAAGACCTCGGCATTTTGTTTGATAATCAGTTTACTTTTGTTGGACACATACAAGACATGGTCAAAAAAGCTTTCAGAACCTATGGGTTTATTTATAGGAATTGTCGTGATTTTTCTGATATACGTACTTTATTTCTGCTGTTTTTTTCTTTAGTTAGATCTAGGTTAGAGTATGGAGCAATTATTTGGTTTCCTATATACAAAATACATATTGTATGCATTGAATCAGTTCAAAGATCATTTTTAAAATTTGTGTGTTTGCTCTTAGACGGCTCGTACCCTGCAAGAGGCTTCGATCATGAGACTTTGCTTTCTAGGTTTAATATTAACTCGCTGAGTACAAGAAGAATAATATTGCTGGTCCGATTTTTGTATAATTTAGTTAATTATAAAATTAACTGTTCATCACTTTTAAATGAAGTAAATTTTGCTATTCCGCGTCAGAGCACACGGCATGTTTATACTTTTTATAGTTCGTTCAATAGAACCAATGCTATGTATAAATCCCCCATATCTTTAATGTGTAATTACTATAACCAAATATGTAGGAAGTTTGATATTAATTTTGACAAGGCGAGTTCGTTAAGCCGTGCTATTATTGAAGAATTTGGTCTTTAAATTTAGGAAGTTTTATTTAATTTTGGTGCAGTTTAGCCAGGTTTCTCTGTATTTTTTTTTTCTTTTTTATAATAATTTCTAAATTAAGTAACTTATGTACTCTCTTAATCACATATAGTTTAATTTTATTATTTCCTGTAAGTGGGTGTAAAACCTGTTGGAAATAAAGTTTATTTATTTATTTATTATTTATTTAAAGTATCTTTTTTCGTCGACAGAATTTGAATTAAATTTAGATTCATCCGACCTCAGAATGTTTTCCCAGTCATTAATAGTCTAGGAAATGTGATTACGGCATCTACAAGATATCGGATTCTTGTCATATTTATGGTGCTGAAGCGTAACGATTACTTATGTTTTGATGCTGAAAAAACAAGATTGTCTCTCCTAAAATATTTTAAAGAATAGGTTTGCAGGCAGAAATATTATTAGATTATTACAGTTACTGTTTTTTTTTCCGGTGAACAGTGTCCTCGGATGTTTTAAAGACCAATCAGTTCTTCATACATCATAGCGGATTATCTTACCGTGAGGCGTTATTTTTCCTTGTTCCACTCCTCTTGACGTAATCAAAAGATTAAAAATGTAATTTGTTTATCAACGAGAAGTGATAACAGTAAGTTGGCAAATATTAAAATATTGCTCAGTAGTCAATCATGCGCTAATGACAACATTTTTGAGACATTAAAAGCTTGGCAATGAAAAGATAGGTATATTGCTTACGTACAAAATTGCGTAACATAATTAAATTGACATTCGCCATTATTACAAACTAGCTGTTACACGGTACACGTTGCAATGCTACTTAACAAAGGTAATTAATTCTTGTGATGTCGTGTTCTTTATTATGTAATTATACAGGCTTTCTATAAATGCTTATAGGGTCGCAGTAGGTCATGTAAACGTGCCGCCTCTCAGATTTAACTGTACGGAAATCTGAACTAAATGCCCAAGGACGCATTACAAAGACCACACGCATCTGTATAACTGGTCGCCTAAACATTTCATATCGTTTAAAAAATAAAACTAATTCATTAGAATAAAAAGAAATACATTTATTGGGGTTAAACATCACAGTAAATATTGAAAATGTTCATTATTTTATTCAAGGCACATGTTCACTCTCTTTTTAATTTCAAAAATGTTCTGTAACATCACTAACATCCTTTGTTCAATTCTGCTCAAGTGGTCTCAAATCCTCAGATATCTAAAAGGTCTTCTACGAGATTACTCTTTGTTGACACTGCCAGTTCGAGCAAATCTGTTGATTACATCTCTAATGTGAGCCTTGATATTTCTTGAATTATTAAATCATGGTATTTCGCCAGATATTCTTGCTTACAAGCGGTTACAGAATACACAAACTATTCGTTTACGAAGTCTCTTTCCGATTACAAGTCATAACGATGAAAGTGTCTTTTTCAACATAATAAACCATCTTCACAGTCTTCGCTTCCTTGCACAAAAACAAAATTTTCGTACGCAACCACCAACAGTTTTGAAAACGACTGTTTTGTTGTTTTGAGCATGGATCAACGAGAATTACTGTAATTCGAACTTGAAAAACCTTAAAACAATAAAAACGACGACTTTAAATGACAGGTTACAAATGACATTAGACATTAATGTGACAAATGAGAACTGTCATAATGAGACATAATTTCAGCGAAGCGGTATTTTTGAAGTCCATGGCCAACTACGCCCTTAGATTCATCTCTTTTCTAACGGAAAAACTCAGATGAAGCAAACGTGTAGCACGCTTCTTTATCTTTACTAGAACATTACATACATTTACACTTTATTTTAACTTGTAAGGGTTATTATAAAAAGCAGAATTTGCAAAATCAGGGAGGGAAGTACTTCGTAATACATTTATGGTCGTGTCATTGGATAATAACACTGGTCAACAAAATTTAATTTTTTCTCTCTAACTTTGACATAATTGTAATGTTTTCGTTTAATTTGTCTCTGTGTTTGTAACAGAGAGCATAAATCTTATAACTTAGCTCAATTAAAAAAAATATGCATATTTGATGTTAGAAACACAAAATCAGGTAAAATAATTTAATTTTTGTATCTTTAACGGCAAAAAGTGTAGTTTTAACAAAAAAACAACCATAAATAAGAAAAAAACAACGAATGTAGTTTAAAAAACGAAAAAAACAAAAGAAACAGCGAAGACCGACGTTTTTTCGGTTGCCTCCTATAGATTTTATTGGAGATCTCTCGCTTGATGGTCCCGCAGTATTCTGCGAGCATTTAGGTGTTCCATTGATCTTGGTAACGTTTTTCTATCGACAAAATGCCCAGATGAATGTGTTCTCTATGATGGTCACTCACGTCGTCACAATTTTTGGGGAAAAAATCAAGGTGCGAGTGTATAAAATGCACTTTTAAGAATATGTTAATTTTAAATTTTTTATATGATGAGAACATGTCTTCTACTTACTAAAAGTAGTTTTCTTATTGTTTCCCAAGAAGTTTGTAGCAATTTGATTACAAAAAAATACACTTTATATAAAGTTTCCTATTACTTAATAGTACGATTTTTGTATTTTTCAAGGATAATATTTTAAGATTACTTTTAAATGAGAGCTAAGTTTTGGTTTAGCCCTTTATAATATCATTTAAAATTGCTAATTAAATAATAATTGACTGCTATAATAAAAGTTAGAACTTAGCTGTTGACCAGTGTAATCTGTTGGGCATTAAAGTACTACTATTATTATTATTAATGTCTACCGGCAATCAAAATGTCACTATTTGCGTTTGTTTCAATTTACATTTGCTTCAATTAAAGTCTACGCAGCATGCGCACACACACGCAGAAACGAATCACAGTTTAATCGCAATCGGAAGAATGGTCTCGTATCTGCTTTTTCAATAAATATGTACCCATATACTTGGGACGTAGGACAAGTAAGCTTATTCTCATCGCACTGACAGAAACTCTGAATAGACAAAAGAGCGCCAAACATCAATTCCTTCCTAAAGCCTACGGTAATGTTAGTGAATTAACGCTTTCCCTACTTTGTTAGCACTGTATGCGCATGCACCCCCACACCTCGAGTCCAGAGGAATGATGGAGAGAGTGAGATAGCTCAAGTACCGACTGCAAATAACATGTACACGTAGAGAAAATAAGCTAATAAGTGTTTAAGTAAACACATTTGTCTTTACGACTTGTGAAAAAGTTCACGAGTCCAACAAAAGTAAAAATTTAATTTAATGGTAAGTGACTTATTTTGATCTTTCGTAATTTCGTTTTATTTTACAGATCTAATAATAATTGGCACTAAACTAATAACAGATTTTGTTTTTTTTCGGTACCTTCACTGAAACTAATCATAGCATTATCATTGCTTCAGCAATAGAAATTTTATACAGGGCTTTTATAAATGATTCTAAGGGCGTAATTGGCCATGGATTTAAAAAATCCCACTTCGTTGAAATTATGCCTCATTATGACAGTTCTCACTTGTCATTAATGACATTTGTTACCTGTCATTTAAAGTCATCGTTTTTATTGTTTTAACGTTTTTCAAGTGTGAATTACAGTAACTCTCGTTGATCGAAGCTCAAAACAACAAAACAGTCGTTTTCAAAACTCTTGGTGGTTGCGTACACTGTGAAAATGGTTTATTCTGTTGAACAAGACATTTTCATTGTTGTGTCTTGTGACCACAATGGGACTTCGTAAACGAATAGTATGTAACCGCTTGTAACCAAGAATATCTGGCCAAATTCCGTGATTTAATAATTCAAGAAACATCGTTAGAGGCTCACATTAGGCATTAAAGGTGTAATCAACAAATTTCTTCGAACTGGCGGTGTCAACAAAGAGAAACATCGGGAAAGACGTTGAGTATCTAAGGAAGTTGATGATTTGAGACGATTTGGGCAGAATCGGCAAATATGTTTGACAAAATTTCCTCTGCAGTCAGGAGTTTATGTTGCAACATGAAATTGAACAATGGACCTTAAACAAAGTGATGAACATTTTCAACATTTACTGTCATGTTTACCGCAATAAATTTTGTTCCTTTTTATTGTAATGATTTAGTTTTATTTTTTAAAAAGATATGAAGCATTTAGGCAACCAATTATACAGATGCGTGTGGTCTTTGTCATGCGTCCTTGTTCATTTAGTATGTACATTTCAAGTCGCAGAGGCGGCATGTTTACATCACCTACTGCGACCATATAATCATTTATAGAAACCCTGTATTTAGATATTGTAAAGTTAGGCAAGGTCTTTTTAGCAGTACATACAACCTGTTTTACACTATTTGACTGTTTAACTAAGGTCGGACGTCTTCGGGATTGGGGAACCTTCTCGTGGGTGCCGACCGTTTTCGCAAAGAGGAGCTATGGAGGAGACCAACCATACCCTTCAGTTTCTTGTAAAAGACCTACAACATTTAGTAACAGGTACTTTGGTAACACTGATACTTGGCTAGTGAGACGCTTTAGGGGCGATAAGGGTGGAAACCAGAGGGTTGAGAGGGCGAAGTGTCTTTGGGGGCTCGGGGAATAAGAATAGCTGTTTATCACGCCAATTCTGCCGGTACCCGATCCCAGGCCAGACCTGATGTGGCATAGGCTCCCAAGACTAGTCATCGGACCGATGGTGCCTAGAAGATGGTCCTTAGAATTTGACAAGCCTGTTTGGATGATAGTTCTGAGTTAACCTTACCCACATGGGAGGCAAGGGAGGCATGTATTTCTTCGGAGCGCAACTTTATGGGGCGGTATATGTGAAAATATTGCCTCTCACGTCTTAGAGATTAACTAATCTACCTACTTGCAGGCCACGGACCGCGAGGTTTACTAAATGTTGAAGCAATGCATTGGCCCAGGCCGGTACAGTCGTCACTGACTAACTCCATACAAAACTGGTACATAAAAGTGTAAAGATGTCTAGCCCGAGGCAGAGCACTTGTGTTCTGATAAAGGTCTACCTGCAAACTGAGGAGCTATTCGGATAGTATATGGGATTGGCATCTCATCAAATTATTCGTTTTTTTCACATACCTACTTCAAAAGATTTGCATGTCGAAATTTATTTCGCATCGAACAAACTCGTCAGTTTCATCTCCTGTTGTACAGACTAGGGAAAACATTGATGCTCATTACCTTGCAAGCCAAAGGGGTTTTGGCGAAGGCTTACCAGTATCTATTTGTTCGAGGTGCCCCCTCCGTACACAAAACCTAGGACCTCGGGTCGGGCTCCAAGCCCCACCGGACGGGTGTTCTTCTGCACTAACCCTCATTGAAGTTGGACTTGAGGGGGTAGTGGAAAGTAAAGTGTCTTGATGGTGATCATCCCTTCGGAGGCGCCTTAAAGTCAAAAAGCGGGAAAGGCGGAAACTCGCAGTCCCAGATACATTACCATAGCTGAAAACTTATTTTTATCAGTAATTTCGAAAGATATTTTAACAACCAGTTCGTTAGTGAAGCGATTCTTCCTTTAGGCTCAAAAAACAGTAGATCCAGTTCCTGGTAGTATTAACACTAATAAGTTTTAGAAATCTAACCAAATATTGAGTTTTTTGAATTGTTATAAGTTTATTTGACGACGTAGTTGAGGAAGGAGATGAACCCTGAAACCGGTACCACCAAAATAGTATAAATAAAAATAAATAATGAACTATGCAAACCGACTATTATTCTACATTAGTAAACTAAATTTCTTCTGCTCGAGTCGTCCCAAATCATCCACAACTTCCTCAGAGACCGAAGGTCTTCCAGGAGATTTCCCTTTGTTGACACTGCCAATTCGAACAAATCTGTTGATTACTTCTCTAATGTAAGCCTCTAACGATGATTCTTGAATTTGCAAATCAGGGTATTTAGCCAGGCATTCTTACTTACAAGTGGTTATAGAATACACACACTTTGCGTTTACGAATGTCGCATTGCGATAATAAAGACATAACAATGAAAATGTCTTATCAACAGAATAAACCATTTTCATCTTTGCTTCCTAGCATAAAAACAAAGTTTTCGTAACCAAGGACCAAGGGTTTTGAAAACGACTGTTTTGTTGTTTTGAGCTTGGATCAATGAGAATTACTGTAGTAATTCACACTTGAAAAACGTTAGAATAATAAAAGGGATGACTTTAAATGACAGATACAAATGACATTAATAACAAGTAAGAATTTCATAATCTCATAATGAAGCATAATTTCACCGAAGTGGGATTTTTGAAGTCCATGGCCAACTACGCAGCTAGACTGATTTATATAAGCCCTGTATATATTTAAAACTAATACAACGCATCTAAGTGTTTCAAAAGTATCATAATCAATCATATTTTAATTATCTATAAAAATCCGTCAAAAAAATGTAAGTTGCAATTTAAATGTGTCATATTTGCAATCTACTCAATTAAGCTTCCCCCTTCAAGCTAAAAATAATGACGTTTGTAGAATCTCAATATTTCTGTCCGATCACAGGTTTTAATACCGCAAATTTTTATCTGGGCTACCCTTTGTAGAGGTTTATATGACGTTCTCTAAATCATATTTCGTATTCTCCTACTCTCTTCTTATTATGCGTAGTTACTTAGAAAATAATTTTCATTAGTACCAAGCTGCTAAACTTCATGTTTACATACTAAACATTGTGGACGGGTCATTTAACTCACCGTGTCTAACTAAATCATGATTATGAAATATAAATCAACATTATTGCTAAAGTTAAATCTAAATATATTGCAAGCATGAAATTCTCTCTAGTATTAATATTTTTAACAGTCATTATAATTTGTGTAAATTGCAATTTCGGCAAACTTTTGGACACAAGTGGTGAATTACTATCTCGACAAAAGCGGTATTTAATCTGGCATGAAGGTGTCAACTGGGTTCAGGTAATAATGGTACAGGTAACTTGGAGTAAGGGCAGCTAAAATATAACTAATACAAACCCTCAAAAGATGATTGCAGGAATCGGCATACCGATTGAATTACGTGATCAAAGCATCACCATAGGGACTGTCGTAAAAGCTTTTTATTTATTACCAACGAACAGCACTGACTACACACAACCCTCGATCGATTATGTCAGAAAAAAGCGTTCTTCTACAAGATGGGTTACTTATAAACTCATCGAGAATTTTTTGCAAAGAAGTGGTTATGGTGATGGAAAAGCTTGTCTTCTGAGAAGCATTTGCGAGGTAGCCGCACAGCCTTTCGAAAGGAAAACGGGAATTTTAGCCGAAATAATCCACGCAGTTCTGACGTGAGCAATAAGAATTTTATGGAAAATTCCATTACAATGTAATTTTCAGACCGTCGTCGACTCGTGAACCTCTCGACAATCATTCGAACTGCGAGTATCACGCAGCTGAAAAATTTGGAAGAGAAGTCGACAATTGCGCCGTTTTGTTTCCGGAATGTCCTCTCAATTTTTTCCAGCAGTTTACGAGAATGTTAGAGTAAAACATACATAATAGAACTTAGAAATTGGAATGTGAGTGAAATGTAAATAAAATAAGAGAGTTTTATTTTACTTTTTATTTATGGAAGAAATGTGACTTACAACAAAATTGTACTCTCAAGTACTGTAAAGATGTCCAAAAAACTGGTGGTACAGTCTTTGAAAATGTTTTCGCAATTTTGCTTCTTTTTACCAAACATTTGAGCAGCATAATATTCATTATCGCTGTGCCGATTAAGTTTATCGTTGGTACTGGTGGGTCTAAAATTTATGTTCACTTTAAAATTGATGAAACGATAAATAAAAGGGAAAAAGTCGTAAAAAAGTAACCACAGCTATTTTTACCAAATTATGTTAAGTTACATTTCTAATTTTAAGTTGAAAAATGCTTAAACTGACGCGTTATTTTAAATAAAAGTATTAAATAGTAATTTACACAACTAGTTCGGGATATCCTTCTTCCCGCATAAACGCTTGTTTGCGGACGACCGAAGGGAGAGTCGCATTTGCGGGAATGCGGGAAGCAGGCTTCACGACAATGTGGTGTACAATATTTCTTGCAACGAATAAACGTTTAAACTGAAAAAATTAACTGTGAGTTGAAAAAAAATAGTATATTATTAGCCAAGGTTACAGAGCCAAGCATTCTAGACCGAGCGCAAATTAGAACCCGAGACGCGCAGCGTCGAGGGCTCTGAAGCGCGAGGTCTAGAAGTGGCTTTGCAACCGTGGTTAATATACTATTTTTTTCACTAGTAGAAACCATAAGACAATAAACTGAAAAAATAAACGTTCAATTTTTTGACGCAACATGATTTTGTTTTGATTTCTAATCAAACTTGATCTAAATCTTCAACACAAAGAAAACCGTTTATACTTGTCGCTGAGTTAATCATTTTATCTTCTACCGTCTACCAACTACCATGCGTATACTCAAGTAATGTTTGTAGCACACATTTGTTCATTTTTTAAGAAATAATCACATCAAACATTCCGTACATAACCTCAATTTTTCTTTTTGAACCGGTGGTCGCAAAAGTTGAATTTGCTACCACTAAAGGAGTCGACATTTGCATGCGTCAAGGCTGCTAGTGAAAAAATGTAATTTTTGCACTCATGACCATTTTTGATACTTTCCATTGCCATGGTAACCTTAAAGTAGTCGGGAACTGTCAACATTGTGATGTGTTTATGGCTCTGCCAACGTCGTTGTTTATAAATCACTCAAAGTTAATCTTTTCAGTTTAAATATTTATTCGTTGCAAAAAATATTGTACACAACACGTTCGTAAAGCCTGCTTCCCGCATTCCAGCAAATGCGGCACTCCTTTCAATCGTTCCGCAAACAAGCGTTCATGAGGGAAGCAGGCTATCCCTAACTAGTTGTGTAAATTACTGCTTCCCGCATGAACGCTTGAATACGGAAAACAGGTTTCACGAACGTGTTGTGTGCACATTTTTTGCCACAAATAAATTTTTAAAATTGAAATATTAACTGTGAGTTATTCATAAACAAAGACGTTGACAGTGCTGCAAACACATCGCTTCCAGGCTATTTTAGGTTACCATGGTAACGGAAAGTAAAAAGCACGCGTGAAAGAAATTCAACAAAAGAGGGTCGTCACTTGTGCAAAAACATTAATTGTATAAACAGACAATTCCCTAATTTATGTAATTACAGCCTATAAATTCTGAAGCAATATATTATACAAGAAATAAATAGAACTTTATACCTGTTACTGAAGCTTAGATATAGAAGTTTTGGTAGTAGGTAATAAATATTACATTTACAGAAAATTAAAACATTTGAATTCGTTTTAATAATTATCAACATTTGACCTGCGTTTAGATATGCCTTGAGAAAAACTTAAAGAAGTAGTGTATTTGTTAAATAATAATTATAAACATTTGACCTGCGTTTAGATATGCCTTGAGAAAAACTTAAAGAAGTAGTGTATTTGTTAATATACTCGTAGTCATTCTGGCAAATGTCTAAAATCATGTCTCTACAACGTTGTCGTTTATCTATTTATCCATGAACGAGCTTAGTAAAAAGAAAATATTCCAAGTTTCCTGACAGTGAAATTTTAATTATACTTTAAGATTATCGTGTAAGAGGAAAAACGCTAACCTAAATTTGTTTGTTTTTCCCGCCAAAAATTTGACCAAATCATTTCCAAATTTGCTAGATCTTCTCATATGGTTGCATGCTTCTTTACCAGTGGTTTATTGTAAAAAAATCGGCCTAAAATTATAGTATAAGCACTTGTTCATTGTAATGACGTCATCGACATTTTAGCAAAGACGCATATATACATTTGAATATATACATTGTAATCATAACAGTGTACTCAAAGTTTCGGAAAAGTGGGGTGAGTCGTTCATGCTTTGATCAATAAAATAGATTACCTCAGTTATAATTATTTTTTTATACATAATTCTAAAAACTATGAATGCCCTGATAAACTGCAAATATAGACTCAGAAACTCAGAATTTTTAAACATTTTGGGTATGTTTTATTCCTTTGGAGATCATTTTATCAATTTTCTTAGCGTAGTTAAACGGATAAATTTTGATTAACGATTTATCATGCTTACGATAACCTTAAAAGGTCTTGATTTTTTTTTTCTTAAAGTCTGGATGGCTATCTGTAAAAACTCGTGCACAAATTGATATACCACAACTGCGGGTGTATGTTATTTTGTAAAATTTAAATAACATACACTATTATAAATTTTGAAGATGCTGGGGATGTTTAGATAAAGCATGGTAAATCAAAATATATCCTTTTATGCCCTCGTCCCAAATATTGACGACATGATTTAAAAATTTTACCGAATAAATTCTATCTAAAATATGCAAAATATTGTGGGTCGATAGTTGAGGTTTGTTAATGTATTACTGTTTTATTTCCCCAGCGTAAGCTAAGGAAGTATGTAGTAGGGAATAAACTGTGGTTGTAAAACCTAAGAAGAGGTCAATCAAATTATCTATAATTACATACAGAACCTAAAATAATTTTAGAATATAATCCTAAATGAAACGTATAACTTTAGTCTGTAACTTTTTTTCTGTTTCTAATAATGAATGAGATATCGAGGAGCGCGCCTGGTGATTCAGCCTGTATATCGGATGTGTCAAAAGTCGCGGAAAATCGGAAAAAAGCGAGTTTCGAAACGCTCTAGAAACGTTAACAAGTTTTATTTTTTACTTAGAGTTTTTCGTTAAATGTTAGAGCTTCTGGAAATTCTGCGAACAAACGTTAACAAATCCCAGTATCGTGGTGTGTGATTTCGAAAGTTTTTTTTTTTCGATCTGTAACTGTATTGTGAGTAGATATTCAATAATAACGGGTGTTCAATTGAAAAATCTCGCAAAGTAGGCGTTGGAGTTTCATGTGACACAAACGGCATGTCTGTTCTTATAACATCCTTTTCAAATGACATTCTAGCGCCTAGTCTGAGTGATTTTTCAATTGAACACCCGTTACATGACATCAAAGTACCACATATTACGTTCTTTGTCACTTAAAATTGGTGGAAGATTGTCAGTTTAAAATGTTGCAACATGGTTTAGGCATCACAACAACAACAAAAATTGCATTATAAATTCTCAACAACTGTCAGAAAGTTATTATGACAGTTTTCAAATATTTATTTAAATTAATCGATACTGTTTGATTAAACAAATGAATATTGTGACATGTATTTAATGCTCGGAGAGGTGCAAGTGACCAAGCGGTGGGCAAGTACGTTATATAAGCGCTACCCAAATGATCCTAATTCCAATGTTTTTAGGCGGCTTAACCAACGTCTAAGAGCAAATCGACAACCTGTACCAAGTCTTAAAGGACTTGGAAGTCCAAAAACAATGTGGAAACCGAAGAACCAATTATTGATGTTGCTCTTGAGGATCCTACAACTAGTGTTAGGCAAGTAGGTGGGCTATTGGATGTACCGTTCAAAACTGTGAACAGGGTTATTCGTGATGAAGAATTACATCCCCATCATTACACAAAAGTAAAAGTCCTATTTCCTACCGATTATGCCTCCAGAATGGAATTTGGTCGATAGATACTTCAGGGACGATGATTTTTTGTCCAAGGTTTTGTGAACGTATAAATCTCTTTATGAATAGTGGTATATTCAGTAGACATAATAAACATTTTTACTCCATTGATAATAATCCACGGAAATACTTTGAAATAAGGCATCAACATCGGTTTAGTTTGAACGTATGGGCAGAAATCATAGGGAATTGTTTTATCGGTTCTTACATTCTTCCCATTAATTTAACCGGAAACCATTTTTTACAATTTCTTCAATATAAGCTTGGAAATCATTTGGATGAGATTGTTTTGGCAATTAGTAGCGACATGTTTATACAACTGGATGGCGCTGGACCACATTATACTGTGCCAGTTGGGACGTGTTTAAACGCAATTTACCCAGATTGATGATTAAGTCGCGGGGGTCGCACTCGACTTTAATTCGATTGATTTTTATATCTGGGGTCACATGAAAGATCTGGTTTACCAAACAATCCCAAAAAATTTAGAAGATTTAAGGCAGTTAATTTTTCATGCTATTGTAACTGTAACACCTGAAGTTTTGCATAGAATACCTGCTGCTTTACGAAAACGATCAGAAACCTGTTGGTTGGCTATCGGTAGAGGATTTTCCCATTTGTTGTAATCTTGTAATTGTTTTGTTTTTATTGTTTTTTTTTTATTTAGCTTAAAAATAAATAAATGTTTGTTCAAATTGTTGCAATGCACGTCTTTCAATTCTAATTTTACTCGACAACGGAAATAGGCGCAATTAAATTTATTGCTGCCGTCTGCGGTGTTGCCTTTTTAGTTTTTACATTTTAAGTCTTTTCTCAAAAAAGACAGGACTTAAAATTATTTTCTCAACATATTCGATAACCCCCACAATCCCAACAACCGCCTCCTAACGGCTCGTGTTGCAGATAAAATAGACCGAATATAAAACGATTAACCATACACATTTTAGACAATATTAGGACCGATTTTATATTTTCTTACATTGAATTACAGATTGAATTTGAAATTTATTTAGAACTGTCTTAAAAAGACCAACACCGATTAAAATGAATACATTTTTATTGAAAAATACGTTATATGATCCACGCTTACTCTAATACAAAGAATAATTATTATAAGTATCAAGTTTTTCCGAAGATAGAAAAATATCAAGAAAAATTACATTATTGCAAAAAGAAGAAATAGTCACCAATACAGCCAGTTACAAATATACACTATCCCTTTGAAACATAAGAGTTTATTGTCCCTTTCGGAAAAGTATGATATCTATTTTTACGTCACAAGTCATACTTGCTTTAATAGTTCCACAGCCGATTGCGACAATGTAAATATTAAACTTTACATATATCTTTCAACATTTTACTTCCCGATCGTAAGCTAAAGAAATATACTAATCGAGATCATCGGACGATCTCCCAGTTTCATATTTTCTCGACGTTTCCTGTCTGCCTGTGACGATTTTTATTAGACAGATAATCTACGAAACTATCGGATCGATTGCTATCAAATTTTGATGTATATTAGGAATATCATATACAGGGTGACTCAGAAATAAGTAGATTAATTTTAACCAGTGACAGAACTCGTGAAACGGAACAACTTTTTTATATAGCATTTTTTCGAAAACTCAAGTCGAATTTAGAATTTTCCCACCCATATATTCACGAACCCTCTATGTTTACCTTAAATAATAACTTAAATAATAACAACACTACAACAATAAATAAGGTACCCTAGCAACTGTTTTGACACTGACAATCATTTTTTTGTCAAGTGTAATTAAATGTCGTCTCTTTAAAGTTTGTTTGGCACAGATTTCTACTTTATAGACGAAATGTGTTGAAATGGTTTTGTTTTCAAATCTTGAATACACCGATGTCGTTTTAACCTACGGTGAGGCTCAGGGAAACGGCGCTCGCACCCAAAGAATTTTTTCAGAAAGCCTCCCAAATCGTCGTCTGCCAAATGTGGGCACTTGTAAGAACGTTGCAGCATCTTCGAGAGTACGGATCTTTTAAACTTGCAGCTCAAGATCGGGGTAGGTTACGTAGTAATAGAATTGCTAATATTGAAGAGGCTGTTTTGTCGAAGCTCGACCGGACACTAGGACGCGTCACTGTCCAGTGTGATGTATCGGAGAGTAGTAGTTTGGAGGATATTCAAAGAACAACTGTACCTCTTTCAGGACTAGCAACTCAGTTATTGACACCAACAGACTTACCACGTAGGCAAAACTTTTGTGAGTAGTTTAACAGAAAAATAAACGAACAAGCAAATTTTGTATCTCTGTACCGTCAACTGATGAGGCCGGATACATGAGGGAAGGTGTAATCAACACCCACATTTGGGTTGATGAAATTCCGTAGGCCATTAGGGACCAGCACTTTCAATTTCTCTCTAAATGATTGTCATGTTGACATGATTAGAAAAATACCTATCCTAGTAATTGTTTTTGACCATAAATCATTAATTGTTATAATTATTATTAGTGTCCATAGGTGACTGAGGATCAATGGGCGGGTAACCTTAATTAGGATCAAACTTTAACAATTTTTAACTTAATAATTAAAAAGTTTGTGACAAAACCCTATTAAAAAAGTTGTAGATTTCGATGAACTCTATAACTGATTAAAATTAATGTACTTATTTCTGAAACACCCTGTATATGCTAAAAAGCTAACCAAAATTTAGGACGCCACCTCAAAATTGTACATAATAAATAGGTTTTAAATTGTATAAAATAACATAATTCTACACGTATAGTTTATGAATCCAGATTAAGTTTTTACACGAAACATCCAGATTTTTTGAAAAAAAAAACAACATTGTATAACAGCATTTTGAAATTGAATTTTGAATCCGCAAAATCGGCTGCTTTGAACTGTTACAGATGTTTTAAAGTTATCGTAAGGATGGTAAATTTTTGTTCAAAATGTATTTGTGTATCCCCCCTCAAAAAATCTACAATATGTCTTATTATATTTCTGAGGCGAGGGGAGTTCTGTCGAAATAACTTCGGATCAATTTTTTGTTTTTAAAAATTAGCTAAAAATTAGCTATTGAAATTCAGAGCATTATTTATTACTCCTAATTGATATGATTTCGTATCGTGTGTGAGAAAAACGAATTTATTTTAGACCAAAGGTTTTCTAAAACACTTTCGAATTAAATAATTGTATGATCTTAAATTAGTGCATCAAAAAATTGTATAAATAAGCTGCTTAAGATTTTTAAAAAAGAGTTTAAACTAAATAGCTTAAATGAAACTAGATTTACCTTTAAATCTTATTAAAAAACCAATATGAAAACTTTCAATTTATACAAAATATTAAACTGACTCATCTTTCTTTGAGAATTTTTAAAAATAATCTGCTACTTGCTTACATTGTTAGTCTTCAAACAACTTTTCCCTTCAGTAACAAATTTATTTTCAATCTAAAAAACGTCTGCCGTGAATTCCGAAGCTTCACTGCCATCTAAACATTATCCTCATGGATATAACGAATCTAAACCTTGTTTCTGTTGTTTCTCACACCGATGGATTTTTCACATCCACTGTAGTTAGTATTATTATATGTAATAAGTCCTACATATTGTTCTTGACAACAATAAATTAATAAAAATTAATACGGAGGAATGAGTTTTTGGGTAATTCTTTTATATAACCTATTATTTTATACATAACTCAGAAATGTGTCACCTGAATTTCTCTAAATTTCGAAAATATGGTTAAGTTGTAGTTTACATACATCTAAATTAATATATGTATTTGTGCAAACGAAAAAAAAATTTCAGATTTTTAATACTTGGTTGGTTTCCGACTTTTATACGTTTTAAATACCTACGTTAAACAATTTCTTGATCGCAATTACATAACTCATTTATCTAACTTTATGTAACTAATTAAATTACCATAATGATTTTTTAGCATAATTAAAATTAGTATATTTCATTTATTTCAATGAATTTTATATAAACTCTGAAGTCAGATAAAATCTGGGTTATGGTAATAGCATCTTATTCATTCAGTTACTGGTGTAAGGAAAATATAGAATGAAATATAGATTAAAAGTAAGTGAAATAATAAGAATAATGTTCTAAGTTAGATATTTTTGGAATAAAAAGTATTTAACTTTCTTACTTGGGTATTATTTTTTTATGCTTTAAACAGATTCAGTTAGTCATCTTCAGATACTTACGTAAAAAAGGTGTGAACCAACTCATGGAATAATCCAAAATTTCTTACCACAGGCGTATGAGCCACTTCGCAAATAGCTCGCAGCAGACAAGATTTTCCCCTAAATCCTTTCCTGTCAACGTTTTATAAGTCTAATTTGTTTCCAATGTAACAAGAACAAATCTTACATTTCCAAAGCTTGTGACAACAAAGCATACAAATCCCATCTATTAAGGGCTCTTTTTTTTCTTGCGTACGTAACAATAGGGTTAGTTATTTCTGACGCATTTGTCGGAAACCTATAGTTCGCCTTAAGTACCATGCCGACTATAACAGTTTCTGGTTTTAAATCAACTGGAATGCCGAAGCCACAGATCGCCTACAAATTTTTTCTATTAAAACGACAAAAAACCGAACAAGAAAATTTTAACCAGCAGCTTGCTGCCACCTTCAGGCCAAATTAAAGTCCTTTTTTCTCTCCTTAGAGCACTATTTTTCACGTATTGTGCGCAATTCATCCACGCAACATCAGATAAAATTAGAACGCATAAAAGTGACTGGCAGTTAATCATTTTGCGACGAAATAGAGGTGACGTTGATTACAACGATCTTAATAAGTTATGAGTAGTTACATTTTCAATTTGAGAGCCTTTGATGACTTAATCAAAAATACAAATTTTTATTGTACTGAATGAAGCACTAAACACCTTAATTTATCTAATATGTGTCTCACTATTTAAATATTGAAATAAGTACAGGCCGTTGCTTTGAACTCTTGAAATGTCATCTTTGATGTCTCTATTACAACGTTCGGCCGAAGGTCGGAACGCGGAAAACCAGTTAAAAAAAAATTTGCTTTAGCAAAAATCAACCAAGTCAACTCGAGTATACTTAATGGAATGTGTCTATTAAAAATGTAATTAAGCTGCTCCAGAACGAGCAAAAAAGTGATGAAAGAGCGAAGACAGAATCGATAATAACAATGAGAGCTGACGCAGTAATTTTGTTCAAAGAGGTAGCGGTTATACGTACGATAACTAATTCTATAGCAATTTTAACTCGCCAGAACTTTTCCAGATATTCATAATATGAAAAAAAATTAAATATAGAACATTTTCTATCTGAATTCTGTTTCTCTATTTATCACAAATCTGGAGCTTTACTCACATATTGTTTCAACATCACGAATTAGATATGTTTCAATGCAATTTTTATTTTCTCGAATTCATATATTTCAACCAAAGAATGTATTTGCGTCGTAAATCTTGAAAGAATTCAAATACGCTAAAACAAATTAGACCCAATTTCATTCCCGTAAACTGTGAACATATCCATCAAACTGGAACTGCAATCGTGGAAAATTCTGTCGCATTTCCCATCCTTTTCACCAATGTTTTGCGCCGCATAGTATTCGTTATCAGAATGATGCTCTACTTTCTCGTTTGTGCTCGAAGGCCTAAAACCGTATCTTTTTGTTACGAAACGAAAAACCGTAACACTTACGTAAAAAGCACGTGAATCAATTCGTTGAAAAGTCCGTAATTTTTCTCTAGAGGTGCACCAGCCACTTCACAGATGGCTCTTAAAATGCATGGTTTTCCTTCAAATCCTCGCCTTGCGACAAATACAATTTACTTTATTACTTCAGGTTTGCAAATAAAATTCTTACATTTCGATGGCTCGAGATAACAATTTGTAAATGTCCCATCTACTGGAGGCTCTTTTTTTCCGTTGATAGAAGACATAAGGATTGACGAGCTGGCTGATGTTCATGGGTACGACATAATTCGCTTTAAACACTGTTCCCACGATCACAGTCTCTCTTTTTAAATCAAGAGGAATGCCAAAACCTGTAATCACCTGAAAATAATTTTTGATAAATTTTTGTAAAAATTGTTAGAGTGTGGACTTGTAATCTGCTGGCTCCTTCTTGCCAAATTAAGGTGCGCTTTTCTCGGCTTACAACATTTTTTACATACTGACTACAAATTATTGATGAAGAATATAAAAGCAAAACAAAAAGTGATACAAGTAATTTGCGGATAAACATTTAAAAAAGTGTTCGCCGACGTTCCCAAGATTTATTTTACAGACTGAAACAACACTTCCAGTTTTAACGTCCTAGTCATGAATTTTTAATCAGCAAATAATTGCTATGTAGATCAGATGGTGTATTCTAATGGAACTTTAATTTATCTAACATGTCTTTCAATATTTAAATATTGAAATTAGAGTCAACAGTAGTTAGCAAACGTTCTCAAAGATTTTACGACTTTCATATTTCCAACTTGAATAATTGTAAGAACAAATCAACATTACTTAATTTTCTTTACTTGTTAGAGTTCAGCGATTAATATAAAAATTAGGAATTTTCCTAACATATTAAAAGTTAATTTAAAAACAATTAAAACACCTGGCTCATTTGACCATACTGCCAGACAAAAAAACTCGGACACTTGAATTTTTTGTGATTACTTGCAACTGATCGAGCTTCTGTAAAAAATATTCCAAAAAGGCAACTCATTAATGTATTCACTAATAGAAAACATTACTTTGTTCTACAACATGTGGAAAAAGAAAAAAAGTAAAAAAAGTTATAACACTAAACATTGGCGTAAATTTACAATTATTCAAGTGTTCGGGTTTATTTGTCAGGCAGTGTAGTTAAAAAAAACTTTTATTATGAGTTACTTATTAAAAAATCGATATTATTAAAGAAACGGACACCCCATGTTTTTTCAGTTTCAAGCATAATTAGACCAAGCATGACTGAATCGATATGTGGGTTATATCCTATACTTGAAATTAAAAACTATTTGCGCAAAAACTCTTGACAATTTTAATATTTTTTAATGATTAATCATGCTTAAAAAAATTGGGTGTCCGGATTTTTTAAGCGCTACTGCAAAAGCTAGAGAAATATTGTAATAATTGTTGGTAATTTTACTGGGTAAAAAATTTCCTAAACGATTGTACTGATTAGAATAAAATTATAATGTTGCTTTAAAATTATCCAGCAGATGATAAAACCGCAAGAAAAATTTGTCTGTTTATCACGACCAAAAATTTGATGACATCATATCAAAATTTTATTGAATAAATCTGTTTTGTAACTTTAACTCCATTGTCTGTGCCAATTTTGGTCATACACAAGGACTGATTGAACAGTGTAACGATTAAAATTTATTTTTATTATAGTGTTTTTGGTTTATTCTTCGATGAACAGAATTACGAATCTTTTTAAATAAGGCGTGTAGTGGCATTGGTAAAACCTTCTACATTGAATACGAAACGTTATATACGATTTCGATCCTCGGAATCTTTCCTCTGGAGATTTTTATCTATTTAACAAACAGTTTCGCCTAATTTCTCCCATATTATTGTTAGGATAGAATACCATCGACTTTATTTACCTACTACAATTAATTTTATGTTTTTCAAATTTATTTTTACCAAAAATTACTAAATAAATACATCTTAAAAATATAATAAAAGTACATTCATGCATCCGTTAGTCAGTGTCGGATTGTACCGCCGAGACACCGGGAAATTTCCCCGTGGGCCGCGAAACACTGTACTTCGGGGCCTCAAATCTTATATTTCAGATATACAGGATGTTATGATTACAAATACAATTTTCCTAAAAATCTAACAGACGCAAAAAAATACATAAATATTAAATAAGAGTATCTTTTTTAGTATAGCTTTGTTTGGTAGCGTCGTCAAAAGTTCCAAAAACAACATATGTTTAGTAATAAAAATAATAGTAGTAATCGAGTCCATCGGACAAATTGTCAGTTTCACGTTTTCTTACTTTTCACGAGCTCTAGAGTACGAAAAAAGTGGTCTCCCGCTACCATCTGTTTGCCTGTCTGTGTCAATTTTTATTAAAATAGATAATCTCCGAAACTAATGGACCAATTGTTGTCATATTTTATGTGTATGTTAAAAACATCATCACCAACATAATGACGTCATCTTGAAGGATGTTAAAATAGAATAATTTAATGTTATATATACTCCTATACTTGTGGTGTACGCATCCGTTTTAAGTTCTTTTCCCTAAACGGCCAAATTTTTTCAAAAAAATTAACATAGTATAATAACACTTTACCACTAACACAGGATGTAAATCTCAGTGGAGTGGTGGTTTCTAAATCAACAAGTAGATTTACGGGTCGCACGTGTAAGCCAAATTTGACTGTATCTTTTTTTTCTTGCGCTATGGCTAGAACGTGTTGTTGTGGAAAAACTCTCTTTTGAGGAGACAAAAACAATCAAATTTCATTTCCTGTTAACGCAGATACTTATCATCGAAACACACCAGCACACTTTCGAAGTCTAATAAACACTCGAAATTACGCATGTAATGAAACACTGAGAAAACAGGTTTTCCCGTTGGTTATTTATTTGAAACATATTACATTTTGTCCTCACTTATGCGGACTGCGCCCCGTTGTAATTTATTTAGAATTGCTTAGACAGACATTGATTGCAGATGACTCAAAAAATTAATGAATAAGTCAATTTGTTTCATTTATTAAATCAGGAACGTCTCACTAGAATTTCCCGAAAATTTGGGGATACAACAGTGTAATTATTAGTAATATACTGAATGACATACGTGTCCTTGCTAAAATATTGATGACGTCATCACAAAATTTGGTAAAGGAAAAACTCATTTGAAACGAAACATATGCGTAGCACACCGCTTCACATTTATTTTTAACATTGTATACATATTTTATTTTAACTTAAAGGAGTTCTCATAAAAAAATAATCGCAAAATCAAATTTTGTAATTTTTCGAAAAAGCTGGATATGATGTATTGTATACTTCAGAGGCGAAGAAAGTTCTGTCAAATAACTTTCCACCAGTTTTTTCAAGACGGCAATGTCGCTGACAAAACTCGAAATAATAGTATAATATGTAATATACGGGCACCACTTTGTAAATTTCCCGGTGGGCCCCCAGGTTCTCAATCCGGCACTGGTTATTATGGTTCAGAAATACGAAAATCATGTCGAAACACCTATACTATAAATCAAACTTTTTCTATATAAAAACTTGTTTCATGAGTGTAAGCTAGAGAAGTATTGCAATAGAATTCGAAGAACGGCTAGTTTCATGTACCTATCCACCTATTCATAAAATAGGAAAAAATAGTTTTTTTTCCATGTGTTATTTTTTTTCCAAAAACTTGTACCAGCAATAAACCGTAGCTGCAGAACGATAATACTTTGCACGTTTTAGAAATCATAAATTTAGCATAATTTTGGAATGACGTCCGCACTTTTTTGGTGGAAATTTTCATATTCTAGGAACTATGAAACGTCGTGAAAACATGGATCTTACTCTGGGGAAGTATTAAGTAATAAAAAAATAATCTAGCGTTATTATTCAGACAAAACTTACCGCGCCGTTGAAATACAGTCGAACAAATAAGTAGTTTCTTCGAAAAATAATAAAATTTAATATTGCGAATTTGACTTATTGTTTATGACAAACCCTATTACTTAAAATTAAAATATGTGTGGACTGTTAGAGTACAGGTAAAAAAAGTTAAGGTTAAGTATTTCGATAAAATTTCCGTTGCCCCCGAAGTAGAATAAAACATAATAATATCCAACTTTTTCAAATTATAAAATTTGATTCTGGGAATATTTTTTTTAAGAGAAGCCCTATAAGTTAAAACAAAGATATGTATATAATCTTAAATTAAATGTAAAGAAGTGTGCTACGGGCATGGTTGAAATGAGTTTTTTCTTAAAAGGAAATTTATGATGACGTCATCAATATTTTTGCAAAGACACGAATGACAATTTGGATTCAATATTAATTAATTATTAATAATGGAATACTAATAATAACAGTATTGCATTCCCAAATTTTCAGGAAAATTCATAAATTTTTTGAGTCGCCCTATATACACAATTCAAAAAAAAATATCACAATATTTTTTGCATTTTACATGGGATTTATTCGACAAAATTGTGAGCTTATTTTGGTGGGGATAAATATATAGACTTACTTAAACTTATATTTATTAAAAATTGACCATACTTACGATGACATTCAAACGTCTGCAAAGATTTCAAAGCAGTTTCGCAGTTCTTAATTAAGTCGAGTTTACTATCAAACCTTAAATCCAGATGACGAACAAATTCCGGTCTTTCCAAAACAACTCCATTCAAATTATAATCAAATAATACCTACGAAATTTTCTAGCTAAAGGTTTTAATAACACACTTGTCTTGATTCATGGAACATTTTAACATCATCTGCGTAGAGCAAGCACTTTAGATCAATTTCTTGGACTATATCATTGAGGAATATATTAAACATAAGTGGTCCCATGACAGACCCCTGAGGAACACCCGATACCTGAGCAAACTTATCAGACGTGGTATACATATTGATATCTATTGGGAAGATACGTCTTAAAAAGTAGAATTAAGGATGCAGAAAATCCAAACTCATCCATTTTTGTCAATAATAACTGATGATTCAGACGGTCAAAAGTCTTTGAGAAGTCCATATAAATACAGTCGACCTGGCTACGTTTATCAATGCATTCAGCTAAAAACTGCGTTTTCAAAATTAAGTTGGTCACAGTTGACTTTCCTTTTGTAAAACCATGTTTTTGAGGAGCTAAACAAGTAGTAACATGCGAATACATTTGGGAGTGGAGGACAATTTCAAAGATCTTGGCGAAATTGTTTATCAATGTAATTGGTCTGTAGTTAATCATCTCGTTCCTACTGCCAAACTTGTATAAAGGTACAATACGGGATTCACTCCAAGCATGTGGAAACATGGATTGCTTTAGTATTAAATTAAAAATAATTGTCAATGGCTTTGTCAAGATAGCTGCACAATCCCTAACCAAAAACGACGGAATAGAGTCCGAACCCGCAGTCATATAAGGCTTCAATGGCTGAATGGCTTTACTTACTTCATTTTCCGTTGTTTGTGTTATATCAATGGTATTTGAATTAATCTGTCTTCTACTGACATAAATTGAGTTAGCTAAGTTCTTATCAAACGATCGCTCAAACAATTTGACAAATGTATTGACTATGCCACGTGGTGTGCGGAGTTCCTCATTTTCAAACTTCATGGTGGAAAGGATTCCTGATTGTTGCTTTCTGTCATTTATAAAGGCCCAAAACTTTTTTGGATTGATCTTAATCTCACATTAAATACTATGCACATATGCTTTATGCGAGTTTCTCATAATGCCTTTGTTCGGTTCCGCAAAGATTTAAAAATTTCATTTGTTTCAGTGGTACGTCTTTTTTTTATATTTCGCCCATGCTTTATGTTTTTGTTTCAGACAGGATATCACTTCTCCATTTAGGATAGCATCGTTGGTGCAATTTTTTCCGAGGAACACACATGCTTTGCATATATTGTCTAAAACATCATATTAGCACTGAACGGCATCATCATTAGTCATATATTCAAGTAATGGAAAGTATCATCACTTTGTTATTGGGGATGATTAGACATAGCGTTTTACCATACATATTATATTTATAATATACATATATTTACATACGGCCGGACGCACAGACCGATGGACAGATACAGTCGGACAGACGCAAACGGGACTGGCTACTTACATATTTTCTCGATGTCTCATGACTCCAAGAGTACAAAAACATAAGTCCTCCGTTTCCGTCTGTCTGTCTAACGTCTGTGTCAATTTTTATTAGACAGATAATCTTCTAAAATAATTAAACCGCTAACCAAGCTTTGTTTAATCATCCCCAGCAACAATATGATGAGTACCCGACAAAATTGTATATAATAAATGGATCTGAATTCTGCAAAATAACACATCCACAGTATAGTTTATGAATCTGTGTTGAGTTTCTATCCGAGACATCCAGATTTTTGGAAAAAAAATCAAAATTGAATGACAACATTTTGCAATTTCATTTTCAAACTGCAAAACTAATGCTTTCAAATCTTGCAGACGTTTTAAAGTAAGTATGGTACCGAATACTTGCAAATTATGATGAATTTATGATACTCGTGATTTGTCATTGCTGTCACATTTTTAGTTCCTGATCTAACTTAGTATTGGAATCGTGTTCATCCGCCGACCTACTACTTTCATATTTTCTCCACATTTCATGATCCCTAGAGTACAAAAAAAGTGGCCTCCCATTTTCGTCTGTCTGTCGTCTGTCTATCCGTCTGTCTGTTTGTCCGTCCGTCTGTGTGTCGATTTGCATTAGACAGACAATCTCCGAAACTACTGGACTGATTGTTGTCAAGTTTTGTATGTATATTATGACTATCATGTAGATGCTAAATCGCTAACCAAAATTTTGCTAATTATCCCTACCACCAATTGGATGACGTCATCTCAAAAATTTACATTCATAAATTTGTTTTTAAGTTTAAGAAATATTATACTCCTGCATTTGTAGAGTATGAATCCGTGTCGAATTTTTACATATCCAGATTTTTAGAAATAAAATCAAAATTATATAATAACATTTTGTACTTTGTAACTGCAAAACCGTATGCTCTGAAATCTTGCAGAAGTTTTAAGGTTATCGTGAGCATGGTAAGTTGTTAATGAAAATAAATATGTTTATCCCCCAAAATTGATGACGTCATCTCAAAATTTTGCCAAATAAATGTTATCAAAAGTGTGCAAAATATGACAAGTCTGTACTTGTAGTTTATTAGGAGTATTTCATTAATGCTTTTGAGAATTGCGTATACAAATTGACTGAAAAAAAAATTGAATGAGTCCGTTTATTTTACTGAATAAATTAAGAACTGAAAAACCGAATGCTTTGAAATTTTGCAGACGTTTTAACGCTTTCAGCTTCAGGATTCACTGAGCGTTCGCTCCAGCCGACTTCAGGAATTGTCGCATCGGATGTAGTAGTACGTCAGTCGCCCTAGTTTACAAATCAAAATGTAATGATTATGTTTATTTTTCAAATATTTATAAAAAATAGAAATTGATTATAATAAAAAATGTTTGTTTTGACATTGCATAACAGAAACAGTTTCATACCAAATCTACTCCGTTTCGACGAAATATATGGCCGAAATTTTAGTCTTCCTTTGTATAACATTAGACTTTCATCTATGCACAAATCGCAAAAAGGTGTCAACACAGAACTAAGTTTGTTTAACAGAATATTATCGGCTTCATCTAATGTACTATTGTCCGCTAAGTGTAATCCTCGAAGGATCTGTTCAAATTTGTCTCTTGAAAAAACATCTCCAAAAAATGGCGTTGCCAATATAGGATTGGTAGACCAGTAATCCTTTATACGCTTTTTTTTTGACTAATCCAAATAAAATATTTATTGCAAGAAAGCAATACATTCATTAAATGTCTGTGTCTTTCCATTACGGAATCATTTTTGCGGGTTCAGAAGAACTTTTGTTCGAATGTACAAATCTGTTTGTTTCACTTACTATATGAGCAATAAGGTCCTCGTCAAAAAATACTTGAAAACAATCTGCAGGATCTGCATTAGCCAACTGTAAATTAGCTGAGATACCTGTACTAGTTGCTTCAAAATTGTAATCATGAGCAGAAAAGTTTTCATCATGAATCCATTGAAAATTATCCCTGATGTCGATGCTGTGTTAGAGAGTTATTTGTCACTCCAACATCATCACCCGATTCATCGAATTTTCTTTTCAAGCTATCCATTATAACCTCTAATTACATGGGCTACATGTAAAACAATAAGTGCATACAAAATAAACGTATAGGTGGGGTTACAAAACGCGTCGATCGGACGTAAAAGTACGTCAGCCGGCCTACATTACATTGTAGATTACATTGTAGATCGACGGAAGTACTTCTCTTTAACCTTTTTATAGAAATTATTACATGGCATTATTCAGGACAGTAACCTTCTTTCTCAGATTAACTTTTGTGTACCTAGACTTAATAATCGTCAACCACTTGTATTTTATAATCAGGTATCACCAATCAACACTTACATTCCCCTATACTAAATATGACTAGGTTATATAACGTTAATGCTGCGCACTTAGATGTATTTGTTGAAAACTTTCGTTTTTTTTGTTGTACGTGTAATGTGAGATCTGAATTTAAACGAAGAAAGGATGGAGGTGAAAATGATATCAAGTTAAAGTATACGAATGGAATGCCAAAAATTGTAAAAAACTAGATTCAGCTCAACGAATAAGTAATAGCAAATTTGAAATAAGAGCTGTGTATCAAAATGTTCGAGGTTTAAATTCAAAACTAAATATTTTCTACATTAATTCTGCAACTGTAAATTTTGAAATTATTATGTTAACGGAAACATGGCTAACGGATTCGATAAAGTCAAGTGAAATAATGTGCAACAACTACCATGTTTTCAGATCCTCTAATGCAAAAAGGGGTCGAGGTGTACTAACAGCCATTTTTCACACGTATTCAGCCGAAGTCATATCCACGAACTCACCATTGGAACAAGTCGATTTACTAATAGTCAAAATGCATATCAAAAATGTCCCCGTACTAATAATCAATTTGTACATTCCTCCGTCAACCCCCATTGAAGACTATGGAGCTCTCCTGGATCATCTTGAAAACTGTTGCGACTTGTCAAATTATTGTATCATCGCCGGTGATTTTAACATACCAGAACTGTACGCATGCTTATATGATAATCGCAGTCCCACAAATTTGTATAATGCGTTTGTTTCATTTTTAACTTTCAACAACTTAATACAACATAATCGCGTTCTAAATGCTAATGGCCGTATACTGGATGCAATTGTAACATCGGACGCTATAAGCTCTTCCATCGAGCACAATATAGAACCCCAGGTAAAAGAGGACAGTCACCATCCTTAATTATTAATGAAATTTTTTATCAACGTCATAAATGAAACCAAATTTGAACCAGCACAAACAGATAAGAAGTCATTTAATTTTAGAAAAGCTGATTTCAAAGGATTATATGAAGCTATATCAAAAGTAAATTGGAATGAAATGTCATTAATTGAAGATATAAATAAGGGTTGCGAATATCTAACTAATGTTATTACTAAATTGTTTTCTATATACGTTCCTCAACGAATAAACAAACAAAAAAACGTCTATCCAGTATGGTTTAATACCGACATTGTTAGAGCAATAATACAAAGGAAGTATCATTGGAAAATGTATAAAAAATACAAGCTTTTGTCACACAAAGAACCGGCGCGGCAATTAAATCAAAGAATAAGGAGTGCAGCAAGGGAAGAATATCAGAATTTTTTAAATTCTGCGGAAGAGAAAATTAGAAACGATCCCTCTCAGCTATAGTCTTTTGTAAATGAGAAAAACAAATCGTCAAGAATTCCCGGAGTCATGTCGCATGGTGAGAAAAAACTTGCCAATCCTCAGGACATTGTCATTAACTTCGCCATTTTATTCAGCAGCGTGTTTAAACAATATAATAGTGGTAACTCATCTGTAAGTTCAAATCAGTGTGATAATAAGAAATGTGATACGAAATGTGACTGTGATAACATCTGTGATAATAATTTAAATGTATCTGTTTTACATAATTTTGTTATAAATGAAAAGGATATTTCTAAATGTGTGCGGAAAATCAAAGCAAATTTTACAATGGGTGCTGATTCTATTCCGGCTTTTTTTATTCGTGATTGTATATCTTGTCTTATCACGCCCCTCCAACATCTTTATAACTTAATTTTAAAAACGGAGGTCTTCTCAGAAAGTTGGAAGATTGCAAGGGTATGTCCTATCTTCAAATCCGGCTCTAAATTTGAGACAACAAACTACAGACCTGTTGCAATTATTCCAAACTTTGCAAAGTTATTTCAAATCATATTGTTTGATAACGTTTATAGCCATATATTACAGCAGTTAACCGATCACCAATACGGTTTTGTACGAGGTAAATCAACATGTACGAATTTATGCAATTTTACACAATTTGTCTCAGATTCTTTAAACTGCACACAACAGGTAGATACAGTATACATGGACCTATCCAAAGCCTTTGATGTTGTAAACCACCCAATTCTATTGAAAAAGTTACATAATTTCGGATTATGCGATAGTTTAGTTAATCTTTTTAAATCGATATTAAGTGGCCAAAAGCAATATGTTGAATATTCAGGTTATAGGTCACCAGTGTATGAATGCCATTCTGGTGTTTGTCAAGGATCCAATTTAGGACCCTTATTATTCATTATTTATATTAATGATGTGGTAAAAGTCTAAACTTTGATTGTCGTATTTTTTTGTATGCAGATGACATTAAATTAGCAAAAATAATTGATAATCTCCAGGATTGTGAAAAGTTGCAGAAAGTTCTTGATGCAATAGTTCGTTGGTGTCAAATACACAAGTTAGACATAAATATTAACAAGTGCTGTATTGTGTCATATAACAGGAAAACTAATGTTATAGAATATAATTATAATATTGGAGGAGTAGAGATTAAGAGATGTACCTACTGAATTTAGAGATTTAGGTATCATTATTAGATGGCATTATTCAGAACAGTAACCTTCTTTCTCAGATTAACTTTTGTGTACCTAGACTTAATAATCGTCAACTACTTGTATTTTATAATCAGGTATCACGTACCAATCAACACTTACATTCCCCTATACTAAATATGACTAGTGTAACAAAGTTCGGTTCAACTGCTCCTTTTGGCACGCCCACACATCTGGCACCCCAGCCAGCTGTCTGTTTTCACCCGACAACACGAATGATAACCCCTGCGCCCTCTCGCGCATCCCTGCATTGCGCACCCCGCTAGTTGCCTGTTTTCATCCCGGCGACACGAACAATACTTATAACGCCCTCTAGCGCACCCACGCATCAGGCATCCCCCCAGGCAGTACCATTTACCCTCAGGCACTACCTGAATTCACCCCAAGGCAGCGCTATCGGCTAACACCCTCGCACCACTTCCGCCCGTCTACCCTATAAAGAAGCTCTTGAAATCATCTGAAATCAACAAGAAGTACATGCTAGAGTATTCTAAAGCTCGATAGCATTTTGTTCATCTCAGCATCGCCTTGCATCCTAGGGGTCTTGGTGGTCGGGAGTGAACAGCTTCTTGGACGGGTTAAGCATCCAGTGGCGCATCCAGAGGGGTCCCACCGGGTTTAAACTGCAGAATCCTACTGGGCGGTCAGCACTGGTACTTGGATTGCAGGTAGGGCAATTTCGTCGCATGAACCCTGGCCTTTGGCAGCCATAGCATCTGAGTGTCGATGAAGTGTTGGCTGCAGGAGTCGTCGTATTGGCAGGCGCAACTTGGGGTGGACAGCTTCTTTTCTTCTTTCGACATTCGGCCATGCTGTGTCCAACGGCACGGCAGAATTCGCAGCGCAATTTCTTTGGTCCATTAGGTGGTGCAGGGGTGGCATGGGTTTTTTCAGCCAGGTCCTCCTCGACCTTGCGGGCACCGATCAAAAGTTCTTCGAACGTAGTGATACTGCTGCGGGAGATTTTCTCACGGATTTCGGCGCGTAGTAGGCCAAACACCATGTCCAACTGTACAAGCTTCTTCGAGGGGCTGCTCGATTTGTGAGAGCAGACTCCGTTTCCTAGTGATAAAAAGGTCTGTGGACACATTTGCGACCTGCTTCTCTTCAAAGATCTCCAAGTAGATCTTATAGGCGGCTTTCCGTGGAGCGAAAGCCTCCTGAAGTCGTTTCATGGCTTCATCCCATGATTTAATTTGTAGTTTGACACCTTTCCACCAGGTGTGGGCCGTTCCCGTGAGTAGGAGGGGCAGACCTTCCAAAGCGTCTTCGTTGCTGATCCCCTCTACTGTGCGAAATATGGTGGCTGAGGTGACAAATTCTTCCACTTTGTCCCTGTTGCGACTTCCGTCGTAGCGTGCGGGACACGCGGTGATGCTACGTCGGTGATTTGTTGGTGCTACGTTTAGCACGGGTGCTGCTGCTGTCGGTAATCTGGCCATAAATGCCTCAAATTGTTCTGGTGAGAACTGGACGGCCATGGTGTGTCGAGGACTTCTTCTTAACCCTTTCTTACCTACGTGTGATGATAATGGGCGCATTCGCGGTTACTCGTTAACTGATAAAACACTTCGCGAACGATTCTAATGTGCACAACTTAATTCGAGCCTCACGTTCGGGACGCCACTGTAGCTGGTTCAGTGAGCCGAAACTCTTTTATTGATAACAATATATATACACAATCTCAGGGGTTATTAACAAGTTATTGCACACAAAATAATCCGTAAACACAAAAGTCGTTACACAGGAAAAATAGTCCTTAAACACAAGAAAAGTCCTTAAACGCGAAAATAGTCCTTGAGCACGAAAACACGAAAGTAGTATTTGAACACGAAAACACGAAAGTCTTTGCACACCGACACTAAACAAACGCGATTCGTCGACCCGGTGGGACCCCTCTGGATGCGCCACTGGATGTTTGACTAACGCGATTTGTAGACCCGGTGGGACCCCTCTGGATGCGCCACTGGATGCTTAACCCGTCCAAGAAGCTGTTCACTCCCGACCACCAAGACCCCTAGGATGCAAGGCGATGCTGAGATGAACAAAATGCTATCGAGCTTTAGAATACTCTAGCATGTACTTCTTGTTGATTTCAGATGATTTCAAGAGCTTCTTTATAGGGTAGACGGGCGGAAGTGGTGCGAGGGTGTTAGCCGATAGCGCTGCCTTGGGGTGAATTCAGGTAGTGCCTGAGGGTAAATGGTACTGCCTGGGGGGATGCCTGATGCGTGGGTGCGCTAGAGGGCGTTATGAGTATTGTTCGTGTCGCCGGGATGAAAACAGGCAACTAGCGGGGTGCGCAATGCAGGGATGCGCGAGAGGGCGCAGGGGTTATCATTCGTGTTGTCGGGTGAAAACAGACAGCTGGCTGGGGTGCCAGATGTGTGGGCGTGCCAAAAGGAGCAGTTGAACCGAACTTTGTTACACTAGGTTATATAACGTTAATGCTGCGCACTTAGATGTATGTGTTGAAAACTTTCGTTTTTCTTGTTGTACGTGTAAAAATCTATGTTACAATTATACACCACAATTAGCATGAACGTCTACTTACTAATAACTTGTATGTTTTTTTTTGTGTATTGTGAAATTATTCAAATGTTATTATGTACTATTTTGCCTTATATGAGCTTGCTCGTTGGGCTGTAATAAATTATTATTATTATTATTATTATTATTACTACATGCAGTACAAAAAATTGTGAATGTTCATCGAACACTTTGAAGGTATACTATAGGTTTGGTATTATACGTCAGGAGGTCCCCAAAACATTTAACAAGTAGTTTTATGTAGTCAGGGTGTTGATTATAAAAAAAAGTGAAAAGTACATCAACCAGCCTAGCAATTTTTTTTTCCAACGTATACATGCGTCAATCGGCTCGAAAGGATTAAAATTATCGTAAGCATGTTAAATTTTTAATAAGAATATATCTATTTATCCCCACCAAAAAATTGATGACGTCATCTCAAAAGTTTGCGGAATAGATCCTATCGAAAATGTGCAAAATATGATGAGCCTATACTTGTGACTTATCACTGTAATGATATTTTTTAGTCAATTTATTTTATTGATTAAATCAGGAACGGCTCACTCCATGTTCTCGAAAATTTAGGAATACAATACTATTATTAGTGATATTACACTCCACTTATACAAATTGATATACCTGTCGTTGCAAAAATGTTGTAATGTTATCTCTAAGATAACCGTAAAACGTTCGCAAGATTTCAAAACATGCGGTTTTGTAGTTTGACACTCAAATTGCAAAATATTGTTACACATTTTTTTTTACAAAAATCTGTGTGACTAGGGTCATAACTCAAGATGGAATCATTAATCACACATGCAGGACTATGTTACTTTATAAAATTTAAATAACATTTTTCCGGAGTTAAAGTGTAAAATTTCGAGATACATTTTAATTTTCTATTTTCCAAAAATTTGGATGCCTAGGATAAAAACTCTTTCATAGACGACAAGTGGAGAAGTATGTTACTTTAATTTAAATAACTAGTACTATTGTAAATGTTGAAAATGACGTCATCGCATTGTTGATGGAGATGATTAGCCAAGTTTAGGTTAGCGTTTTACCATCTACACGATATTCCTAATGTACAGACAAAACTTGACAACAATCGGTCCGGTAGTATAGTAGATTATCGGTCTAATAAAAATCAACACAGACACGAACAGAAGGTAGACAATAGACAGACACACGGAAACGAGGGACCTATTGTTTCGTACTCTAGAGAGACGTTAAGAAGACATGGAAGTAATTAGTCGTAGTAATGGACTCGATTACAATACTTCCTTAGCTTACGCTCGGAAAGTAAAAAAAAAATAAACAAAGGAATACAAAACTATAATAACGATATTCCCTGTCAATATTCTTTTGCTTAATGTAAGTGTTTTTTAAAGTAATCGTTTAAGTATTTCTTTTTACTTCCCGAGCGTAAGCGTACGTTTACTCGACCTTTCATTACCCATACAGTAGGAAGAAATGGGTCTCCCGTTTCCGTCTGTCTGTTTGTCCGTCTATCTGTTTGTCCGTCTATCTGTCCGTCTGTTTATCCATCTGTCTGTCCGTCTGTCTGTCCGTCTGTCTGTCCGTCTGTCCGTCTGTCTGTCCGTCTGTCGGTCTGCCGTCCCGGAATTTTATTAGACAGATAATCTCCGACAGTACTGGACCGATTGTTGTCAAATTTTGTATTTATATTAGGAATATCATGTAAATGGTAAAATGGTAACCAAAATTTGTCTAATCATCCCCACCAATGTGATGACGTCACTTTAAAATTGCACATAGTAAATGGGTTTTAAATTGTATGAAATAACATAATCCTACACATGCAGTTTATGCAATCCTACGCATTGAGTTTTTATCCGAAATGTCCAGATTTTTCGAAATCAAAATTATAAAACAACATTTTGCAATTTAATTTTGAATCTGCAAAACCGAATGTTTTGAAATCTTGTAGATATTTAAAAATTATGATAAGCATGAGAAATTTTCAATCAAAATATATTTACTTATCCCCTCCAAAAAATTGATGACGTCAGCTCAAAATTCTGCTGTATAAATCCTATCTAAATTGTACAAAATATGATAAGTCTGTACTTCTAATGTGTCATTCGATTCATATTTTTTGCATCTGCATATGCAGGGTGACTCAAAAAAATTAATGAATGCAGGAATTTATTTTATTGATTTAATCAGGAACTACAAAATCGAACGCTTTAAAATTTTGGAGAAGTTTTAAAGTTATCATAAGCACGGTAAATTTTTGATCAAAATGTATTTGCTCATCCCCCCTAAAAAAATTATGACGTCACCTCAAAATTTTGCTGAAGAAATCCCATCTTAAATGTGCAAAGTATGATGAGTCAATACTTGTGATTTATCACTGCATTAATATTTTTTAGATTTGCTTATACGGGGTGTCTCAAAAAAATTAATGAATTTATTTTATTGATTTATTCAAGAACTGCAAAACCGAATGCTTTGAAATCTTGAACATGTTTTAAAGTTGTCATGTAGATTGTAAAACACTAACCAAAATCTCTCTAGTTATCCCCACCAACAACGTGATGACACCCTCTCAAAATTTTCTCCAAGAACTGTATAAAATGTTATACATTCCCACACTTGTGTTTTATGAATCTCCTTTCTTTTGAGTTTTATTACTATTATTATAGTTGTTATTGTTTAAACATCATTCATACGATAAATATAATTAATACGTGGCTCCGCAAACGTGACCGGTGGCTCGCTGGAGGTGGAATTGGAAGTTCTGGTTGCGGATCCCCGCACTTCGAACTTTTTTTATCCGTCAAATCAAGAACAGCACTTCCAATTTTTTATTGGTCAAATTAAGAACGAGTCACCCCATTTTCTCGAAAATGTGAAGAATACGCATGTCTTTATATAATAATAATAAAATAGGAATGATAATATTCAGAACATTTTGTTCGATTGTGGTTTAATTAATAATTTTAGTCCTGTGTTTTGAGAAGACATACTCATTCAAATCAAACTAATTTCTACGTGACATTCTTTCGATGGATAAATATAAATAAACACTTGAGCGTCAGATTGCTATTACCAAGTGTTGTTAGAGATGGATTATTTTAAGTTCAACATGGTGAATCATCAGAATCTGACAACGGACTGTCAGTTATTATTAGTAGCGTAACATGCACACTTCAGGAAGGGGTGGTTTTTATTTTATTATTTTTAAATCGCAAACAATAACACACGGAAACATAAACTTAAGTGAACTGGTCACTATTAGGTACTAATCTAAACAGAGACAGGTACCCATCGCAGGTAGAATAGTTCACTATGACAGAGAAACGATGACGGACTCCTCTGAGGTTGCGCCCATTCGAAAATGCTGGATATGTTTCATTGTACTTCAGGGGCGAGGGAAGTTCTGTCAAAACAACTTTCAACCAATTTTTTTGTACACAGGATAGAAATTAATGGATTAGTAATAAAAATATATTCCACATTTATTAGTTTAACAAGTATTACATTGTAAACATATCTACTAAATCAATTCTACATTCTGAAAATTCTGCCTTACAAGAGTCTCCAGTCTTTCTTCCTAAATTTTGAGCTGCAAAATATTCGTTGTCACTATGTTGTCGAACGGTTTCTTTAGTACTACTCGGGCTGTAACAGAAACCGATGCTAGTGTTACAAAACAGCTGAACTGATACGTTTAACTTTGCTATTATTTGAAATACAAAAAGAACTAGCTTTATTACTACAGTTAGGTACTATCGATTACAAGGGTTTCTAAAAATATTTTTTTAATAAACTTTATATATAAATATCTTGTAAATCAAACATGTTTTTAAAATTACAGGGAAGTTTGAAGTATCGTGTAAAAACAACTGTGTTAATTAAAAAATACTTTCCGTATTTATTGAAAAAATCTATAACCTCTGTACTATATTTAATAGACACATTAAAACTGTATGTCGCTTTTGTTTTAATTAGTTGCTTGCATCTACATTTATTTCGTCAAATTATCTCGATTTTATTAACACAATCAATAATGTATCGCCCTAATTTCTCAAGCCTTGTAGGTATAACTTACGTGAAAACAGTATGTACTAATTCATCAAAAAGCCCATAATTCTTATCAACAGGCCTATGCGATAACTCACAAATGGTTCTCAATATGCAAGATTTACCGCCAAATCCACGCCTCCAAAAAAACAGAATGATGAATTTTCACCTAAATAAAAAAAATAAATCTTACTGTTGCCACAACTGAGCTAAAAGCTCGTAAATATCCCATCTGGAAAGCGTTCGTTTTTTCCTTTTCTGGTAGTAAACATTGCCGAAGGGTTTAAGGTCCGACACATTTGACGGTAACACATAATTCCCTTTGATGATAGCTGCTATGATGACAGTTTCTAGACTAAGATCAACTGGAACACCAAATCCTGTGATAATCTAAAACACGAACTTATAGAAAAAAATAAAATAACTTTTTTATACAAACTTGTAGTCTACTTCTCCCTTTTTCCCATATCAGTGTTCTTTTTGTTCGAATAAGTGAGGGGTTTTTTTCATTTGGTCTCACATACCACCAATTGCAATGAAAAATAAAAAACATGAAAACGAGTTTAAATTGTTTGTCGATCAACATTGCTGAACGCAAAGCTACTGCAAAGCGATTATGCAAATTATCCGAGTGTGTTAAATCAGCGTTCTGAATACGTTAAAGATAACGCTTTACTGTTAAGTAACGGAGGATTCTTTGTTTATTTTAAAAATATCACAAAATTAAAGGAAACGTTACTCGTAAGTGAGTTTTGTTTAACTTCATACGAAAATTCACTTAGAACTTTATTAAGAATAATGGTAGAGCTTGTGTTTTTGAGAATAAGTATATATACAGGTTTTGACCAACAATCAATTTTCAAGCGGTATCTAGTCTAAAAATGTAACAAGCAATTTTCAGCAACGTCAGTGATAAATGTATTTCAACATGTCACGTCAAATTTCAGATTAATACCGGGGTCAGGCAAACGCAATCTTTCACCAGTAAATCGCGAAAGAAAATCTTAAATCAATACAAACAACTCAGCTTTATTTGCTAATTTTCTTATATTGTGTTTCTGAAAGAGGTTTTTATGTATCAGGATAATATCCGAAAGCGGAATAATAGCCGAGAGCCAGATCAATCAATGAAAAAGGACACCCCGGAAACATTTCGAAACATTCTTCTCCGTTAAATTCGATTCCGTTCTGTGATGCTCGATAATACTGATAATGTTTTTCCTCTTCTTTCCCCATATTATACTTCTTCGGATATCTAAAATACAACATTATAAAATATTATAAGTTATCGCTAACGACTGACCTGAATACGATTCGAAGGATCTCGTCTACCAGACTCTCCCCTTTGGGTTTCAAATGACGGGAGGCTTCGCATAAAGCCCTCAGGACGCAGTTACGCCCATTGTAACCCATTCTAGAAAAGACGAGTCACTTTTCATCTCAAGAAGCTTTTGTGGATCAATAAATACAACTGTAATAACTGGATTAACTGCATAAAATAATTTCACTTAGCCTTCATTGTTAGCACAAATTCAAGTAATGAAACGCTAGTATAAATTATCCTTTAAATTAAGAAAAATCTAAACAAGGTTTAACTTGCAAAGTTGATCAACAGCCTTGAAAAAATTAATAAATTATGCAATCGCATTTGTTATAAAAGCAAATGACTATCAGTTCCTGTCATTTTTAACTTTGCACAATTAAGTTTTATGACATTAATATCACTAGGGTCAATGTTTTTATAATCACACAGTCGGTAAAAATACACATGAATTTATTTAAAAAATATTTATTTCGAAGACTAAGTTTCTGAGTCAGTGATCTTTCAAGAATTAATCTAATTAGTGGATAAAAAAAATATTGAGTAAATTTCGACCAACTTGCTTCTTTGAAAAATACAGTTTGGTTTTGCGACATTTTATTTGTGATAACCTCTACACATAAAAAGAATATAGATAACTGCAGGAACAGTATAAAAAATCAAAACGAAAGGTACATGAGGAAGAATCGAACGCGCGACAGTTCACGCATAATTACGTTTCGGCATTCGAATTCTCGAGGTCGGGGCTTCTACTTCCTACGCCGCGGCCTCGGCACGTGCACCGACGCTTATTAAATAATTTGAATTTTTTTGTGAAATTTTTGATGCTTCAGGTAACAACTCAATGCGGATTCATAAACCACAAGTATAGGAGTATGTTTTTGCATAAAATTTAAATGACGTTTCCTAGAGAAAATTCGGGAACGTCAATAAATTCTTGATGGGGATGATTAGTCAAATTTTGGTTAGCATTTTACTGTCACTGCAAAAAATTTTGTCAATTTTTGATATTTGCGATTGCCCCGGTTAGCACTATTGGCTCCCCTAAGTTTACTTGCATTTCTTTGCGTAATAACGTCATAATTTAGAAATATGTTGGATTTCATTGAAACATTGTTTCTTTTTACGTACTACGTAGAAAACATCTCCTTATTGTCACCATTTCCATGACCTTCATGATCGGCTATTGAATGCGAAGTTTTGTCACCTTTATCTTTAGTTCCTAAACCTAAATGAATAATTGTATAAATTGTAACGGTGCAATAAGATCTAGCTCTACAAAATAAATTGTGATGTATATCACAATAATAATCTATACATATCTACAATGTGTAGGATTAACAAGAGGAGATATAAAATTTACTCGAGCAAAATCTAAGTTAATTAAGATCGAAGGTAATACTTCTAATAAACACAAATATGAACAGGTTCAAAAATCTGAAAGAGCTAACAGATTCTTTACGTAGTGAAGTCACCAGATCTCTGAATTTAATTCGAGCTGAATTTGAAGCCCAAATCAACAATCTAAAAATGTAAATTACTTCAGTGATACCCTCCTCACCGGCTATTCAAGTAGAAGAGGTTGTACGGGAAGACATGGAAAGACAGAGACGGTAAAATAATATCATAATATTTGCCATTTCTGAACAAAATAACTCTCCTACTCAACGCACTGAACAAAACAGTTTGGTTCGTAATAAGGTTCTACAGTTAGTAAGTAGTACACTGCAAACCAACGTAATAAAAATTCAACGTCTAGGACGTTATAACTTAAAATTTTAATACGTTTCTTTACCACTCGGTCGCACGCCTAAACAGAGTACTATAAATTGGTAAGCCAACAGTTAATAGTGAGAATTTCAAATGGTGAAAATAATGTAAAAATACGCCACTAAGTACAATGGAGTGCCAAAAATTGCTCATTTAAACTGAACAAGTTACCTAATAACAGTCGTCATCTAAATTGTATATATCAAAATGTTAAAGGTCTACGCACAAAGCCTATACATTTTTTCAAATCTATTTTAACGTCCAATACTTACCGATCTTATTGCCATATCGGAGATTTGGTTAAAAGATATTTTAAATGGTAAAATTTTTCCTGATAACTATGTTGTTTATCACGAAGATAAAAACGCTGAAGACGGTGGTGTAACTAAGGGGGCTGGTGGTCTTTTAGCTACCGATTGCTTGTTTCACAGCAGCGATGCGAACTGTTTCACTTATTACTAACGAAGTACCGTCTATAGATATCATAGAAGTTAAAATAACTAGAAACGACCAGTAAGGCTCAAGCTTTAACTAACTTCATTACTCCAAATAATACAGGGTGCCGCATCCATGTTTGAACATAGGGGATTAACATGGGAAATTGATTTTTATGTGATAAGATCTCCCCAGATCACTTTAAAGCTACTATTGAGTGAAGAATTTGTGTATAAGTATTTTTTTCAAATCGTTGCATCGCACTCATTCACTGTAAAAAAGCTCTAAAAATCGTATTTTGAAATTCGCGCTCAGTCCGATTCGTTCCGTCTCAGTTCGAAGATTGCGTCTTTGGATTTGCCATGGAAAATCGAAATGTCAAAGTGAATTTTCGATTCCTCTCAGAAATCACTGAACAACTCAACTTGGATTATTTTATCCAGTGTGATGATTATTCTAATTAAACAGAATAAATGCATAAAGTGATCCATTCATAGCTGCTAGGTTCAGCACATGAATGCAACCCCGTCAAACGAGGCATCTCCGACTATACCCAGGCCGTATCCAAAAATCCCGAGATGAAGACCTTCGAGCAGCATGTCCTGGGGGCTCATTAAGCTAGGGATTTACTCGCGCTACCTCACTCGGTAATCACTCGGTTCTTAGTCAATGAAGATTTACATCATACTACACTTTATATCAAATCGCAGTAAAGAATTCTCTATTGACGATTCGACAGATCAATATAATTTCAAAAAGTCTAACTTCCCACTTATCACTTGTTATCAAATGTTGACTGGGCCTCTTTAACAAGAGCCTGCAATGCTTTCTACAATACAGTGAATGATATCATTACAGTACCAGAATTTCGCAAATATTCATCCAGAAATGCTGCTTACCCCATCTGGTACAGTAATGAACTTAAACAATATCTGAAATGAATATCTCTTGCTCATAAAAGGTACTAAAATTATCCCTCTGAACATGGCTACGAATATTTAAACCGTATCGTACAATGTGCAAAACCCTGATTGTTTTACAAAAATTATATTTTAGATGTAGAAAACTGTGTCGGTAGGGAAAAAATTTTGTTTTCTGTGCAAAACAAAAAAGGCAAAACTAGAATACTACGTGGACTAAGCTACAATAAGTATCAACTACTACCTCTATAGTAAATGCTTTTTGCGATTACTTTTGCTGTACATACATATATAAGCTCAAATTTCAATAGTAAATATACACAGATGATAAAAATTATATCGAATTATTTAATTAATATAAATCACATACGTGATGAACCAAATATTTTAAAGAAGTAAAAATAATTTAACATCAGGTCCAGATGGAAATCCGAATTTTCTCTTAAAAGACTGTGCTATCATATTTGTAAAACCACTACATTCCATATTCAGAAAGAGCATGTATCGCACCTTTATTTAAAAAACATAATCCAACAAAGATCGAGCAATATCATCCAATAGCATTACTATGCAATTTCGCAAAAGTATTTGAAACAATCATATAATAGATGTGTATATGTATATAAACAAAGATTTTCTACACTCAATATCTCCATGTCAACATGGTTTTGCAGAAAAACGCTGCACCATTACCAATTTAGCTAGCTACACGCATTTTTTACTGATTTTTCTAAAGCATTTGATAGAATAGTACATTTTATATTATTAGATAAACTAAAATTAATTGGATTTTGGGAATCACTACTACTTTTGTTAAAATAATATCTTCCGGGCAGAACAAATTTTGTCAGATATAGAAATTATGGCTCTGAAACTTTTACTCCTAATTCAGTACCGCAAGGCTCCAATTTGGGGCCGTTGCTTTTCCTGCTGTTTATTAATCGTTTACCAGATACCAGCTTCAGTGAAAAAATATTGTTATATATTTGAAATATTCTACAGGACCAACAGATTAAATGATTGTCTACTATTACAACACAATCTGCAAATTTTACATAAATTCGTGTATGTAGTGTAGTATTAAAGGTAGTATTAAAGCATTTTGTAAATTATGGTTTAATATATAGAAATTGTAGAGATTTCACTAAACTTAAATATTGAATCAGTGCAACAAAAACTTTTAAAATTTGTAAGTTTTCTTCTTTACGTCAAATATTTTGAAAGACGCTATCACCACGATGCATTATTAAGAAAATTTAATGTAAATTTATTGTCAACTAAAATTATTTTAATCCTTCATTTCTTGTTAAAGTTAGTTAACAACACCATTGATTGTCCTCTGCTGTTGTTGAAATTAAACTTTGCAGTGCCTAGGCATAACTCCAGCCAACATATTATATTTTACCCCAAAATAAATCGGACAAATATATCAAATAATTCCCCAGTAAGTGTTTTGTGCAAACATTTTAACCAAGCACTTTATGAATGTGATTTTCATATTCCACCATTTAAAGAGATTTCTTGTTATGTCATTAAACATTTAGAATTAGTTTAATTTATTAGTATTTATAATATTTTCTTTAATTTCACATCGTCTTCCTTAACTTTAAATAGTATTTATTTTTCTGTAAATCTGTAAACCTGTAGAGAAATAAACTATTATTAATATTATTATTATTATTACTTACAATATTCATACAAAATTTGATAACAATCGGTGCAGTACTTTCGGAGATTATCTAATAAAAATTGATACAGACGATCGACAGACAGACAAACAAACCGACAGACGACAGACAGACGGAAATGGGAAACCACTTTTTTCGTATTCTACGGATCATGAAACGTTAAGAAAATGTGAAACTAATAAGTCGCCCGATGGATTCGATTACAACACTTACCCCCGGGAAGTGAAAATACTACTTATCTAATGTAGCCATTTATTGTTTATAACTGTTAGTTTAAGCATGTTATTTATCTAATACGGGAGGGGGAAATTAATTAATTACGGTTACTGGAAGTATGTGTAATTAAATTAAAGGAAATATGTAACAGCAAATAATATAATAAATCAATAACATAATTATGGTCAAATGCTGCTTTTGCAGTGGGAGATTTTCCTAAAACTCAATAACAACATTATTTTATTCTCAACATTTTGGATTTAAAAATTAAAAGAAATTCACTCATTCATTTTATTGAGATGCCATAATCTAAGCAGCTCTAAAAACCCATGTTTTGCACCTTTTAAAAAGTATTTATTTAGCAAAATTTGTAAGACGTCATCAAAGATTTTCGAAAGGATAAACAGATAAATTTTGATTAGAGATCTACCGTTTTTACGATGATCTTAAAATGTGTCAAATTTCAGGTCTGTAGTTTATAAGTTAAAATATAAAATGTTATTGTACAATTATTCTGACTTTCTTTTGCGAAAATCTGGACGCTTAAAGCAAAAATAAGGGTGGAATGATAAGCCACATGTACTCCAACATGTTATTTTATATAATATAAATAGAATTTACCTAGTAAAATTTTGAAGTGATGTCATCAGGTGGTGGTGGGGAGGATCGGATAAATTTTGGTTGCATCACATTCTTAAAATATACATCAAATTTCACCACAATCAATATAGTAGTTTCGAAGATTATCTACCTAATAAAATCGTTAACAGAATAGACAAACGGTAGAGGATAGCCAAACAGAAACGCATATTTATTTTTTCGTACTCTATAGGAGCTCCAATAGTATATGAAAAGTCAAAAGAAACATGAAAATTTTACCATTTACATGTTAGTATATTTTTAAAAATAATTGGATTTGTACATATTCTCAAGCAACCTAAAAAACATCCGGTTTTAGCTGTGAAAACCTCTAACAGTACTCGATTTTATTCGCAATGAGAAGTCCACAGACAGTAATATATTCATAAAAATCACACTGAAACTCGAAGAACATCAATAACTATCAAGACTGGATTCCGCGTGGTGAAAAGCTATTGTGTCTTTTATGTTTGTAGCGCATTTTCTGAGGCAATATACCTGCGTAATAAGCTCGTTACTGCATGGCTGGTTGGGTATATAAAGCAGTCGAGATAAAACTCAACAAAATTTGTACGATAACCCCAAATATAACAACGAAGTTTGCTGTCAACGGACTATCAAGTAGGATTAAAAGAAAATCTGCTATATTTTTCTAAATTCAAATAGTCTTACTGTCAGCATAGTTCGGCCGAAACTAGTTATGAAAAAATTAAATACGTAGTATTTTAAGGTATGCTAGGTTACATCACAAAGAGTTTTTGTATAGTCATGTAAATTATTAGTTGTAGCTTTGTTTAAATTACACAAATTGTTTTGCCTGCCACAATAATTACCACAAACAATGATTTCGACGATACCAAGCTCTTTGACTAGGGAGGAAAGATAGAGCGCAATGTATTCAAAATAAAGATTAATTAAAGATAGATCTTAATATTGTTTTTTTCTTGCTCTTTTATCATAGTCACTGTAAATACATACACCGTGGAGGTACCTCTGTGATATAGACTGTGTTATTGCGTTTACATTCATTCCATATTTTTAAACTAAAACATGGTGCAAAAAAAAATTAAATATGTTTCAAATGTCGCAGCAGCGTATGATTTCAATTCACCTAAACGCCAAAGCCAGTAATTCTGTGAAGGAAAAACACTAAATAATTTACATAATTTTGGTTCAATAACCTACTTCCCACTGACAAATTAATTAAAACTTGACCAATTTACAATTGAAATAAAATTTATATACATCAAATTGAACTCTATAGTACTTGACTGGTACTACATAGCATATTTGAACTATCTGTTCTATCAAAGTTTGGATTTATTTCGAAATTATTTTAATTTTTTTTTTGGAAGTTCTCAACGAGGTCGCTTCCGTCAGACTTCGCTGACCTGAAATCTGGCCTGTTGACACCATGTAGTGCTTCTTGCGGCTTAAAACAATGATTGGGAATTTGCGACATGAAATAAGTTCCTTGACCAATCTAGATCACTGCATTGATACCAAGAAACGTCCCTACAAAAAGCTTTTATACAGGGTGATTCTTTTAACCTGAAACTTTCAAATATCTCGAAAAATAAGCACTCTACGAAAAATGTCCAGAATCAAAATTTAGGTACACATGCCGAAGGGGAAATTCGTTAGTGTTAAAATTAGCCCTCCTTCCCCTCTCCTTACAGGTGGAGCAGGAGTTAACTTCGAAATCTTAACTGGGAACGGCTACTTTTTATTGCAGATTCGGAGTCTATAGTTAAAGTACGTATAATTTGTCTGAAACAGTTTTTTTTTTATTCGTGATAGATGGTTCTGAATCGGCCAAATTCATTTTTTTAATTTATCCTACTGAAAACCTATGTATACGATTCTGCGATTCGTTGACAATAAAAAACACCATGTTTCATGTTTTATGTAAATACTTGAAATTTGTCGCCAACCAAGTTGATTAATGTTGCAAATTTCGAATAATTTGGAAATGATTACCTGTAGAAATATAAATGCCTGGCGCATAAACTGAGAACAATGATGTTGACGAACTAGTTTTCTATTAAATCTTCTATCATCTTTCAATTAAAGTAAATGTCTGCTTGAATTTCGGGCCAACCATTTCTGATTCGCTCAATCATATTCTCAAGGGTTGTTTGTCCTGATTTGTAAATCTTGTCTTTGAGATAGTCCCATAAAAAAAAATCAGGCGAAATAAGATCTGGTAATATGGCAGGTCAATTTATCGGACCAGCTCTACCGATCCAGTGACCATTAAAATCATGGTCAAGTACTTCACGTGCTACCATCGAAAAGTATTCTGGACAACCAGCATGTTGAAACCACATGTTCTGTCGCACTTCTAAGGTCAAGTTTTCAAGCAATGTTGGTAATTCATTTTCCAAAAGATTTCAAAGTGTCCCCCAGCCCCACCTACAAGGAGGGGGTAGGGGGATTAGTTTTTACACTAAACTATTTTCCTCGCGTGGAATGATTAAATTTTGAATTTGAACATTTTAACAAGAGTCCAAAATATTACGACTTCTGAAAATTAATTTACACCTTTATAGAGTGTAAGAAAATATTATGAAAAACGTAAGCACTTTCAGTAAAATTCACTTTGTTATACTTAGTTTAGATCATTTGACTGAGACATAACAAACTAGAAACGCTGGTTTTGTATGCCAATTTTATGTGCATTTGTCTTTGATAGGATTAAAATGTGAATATATGCTAATTTTTACTTTTAAGCTTAAGCTAAGAAAGTACTACAATAGAGTCGATCCGATAAACGTCATATTTTCTCGACGTTTAATGGTCCTTAAAGTAAAAAAAAAACTAGGTCTTCCGATTCCCTCTGTCTGCGGTCTGTCGTCTGTCTGTTGGTGATTTTATTACATATGCTCTGAAATGTTGCAGACATTTTAAAGTTATCGTAAGTATAGTAAATTTTTAATCAAAAAAGTTGATGACGTCATCTCAGAATTTTTCCGAATAAATCCTATCTAAAATGTGCAAAATACAATACTGTTATCATTAATATTACATTGAACCTATCCAAATTAGAATACGTGTCCCTGCAAAAATGGTGATGACGTCATTACAAAATTTTGTAGTAACTCTAATCTGAAAACTTTTTCATCGCCCGTAAGGGTTATGCATGACTTTGACAGTTTAATCAAAGACATGACAAATATTTCCATGGCTAACTTTAATCTAAAAACTTTTCGATAACCCTTTACATGCCATGCTTCTTTACCTTTACTTTAAGATTACATACGTAACTTTATTTTAACTTATAGAGGTTGTCATAAAAAAAATTAAATTCCCAGAATTAAAACTAATAATTTTTCGAAAAAGCTGGATTTGTTATATATATTGTACTTCAGGGACGTGGGAACCAGATTTTTAGCAAAAAATTAAAATTGCAAAACGATGACGTAAGCATAATAAATTAACCAAGATTTATCTGTTTATCACCCTAAAAACGTGATGTCATCTCAAATATTTTCTGATATTCCTATCTAATAAAATGTAAAAAATATTATAAGTCTACATTTGCGGTTTATCATGTAAATATTCATATACATATTTGAGAATGCCTTATACAGAATGACACAAAAAAAATTGATGAATGAGGCAATCTATTTTGTTTATCAAATCAAGAACGACTTACCCCATTTTGATTTTGACAATAGTGTACTGTCATTATTTACATTACACCTGTACTGTACCTATCCATTGATTTTGATATAAGGCATCCTTGCTAAAAAGTTGATGACATCAAAATAAACTTTTGTTAGCATGTTCCTTTAGTTTAACAGCTCGTACATATCTTTTTAATGTACAGGTGTTGTAATAAAAATATCATTCACAAAATCAAGTTTTCCAATAAATGTTCTAACAAACTGGAATTGTGATTGTTTTGCTGGCAATCATGGATAGAGGGAACCGTGGAGCTCAAGTACGGTAGAAATTGATGTTGTCGTATTTTTAACTTGATTGTTGTAACAACTTCTTAACTAATTATTTTAAACATTAATTGTACAGCGTCTCTTAAATAAATACTTCATTTAATGTTGATCTATACGACTAACATTTTTCGAATAGACATAAGACTATTTATTACAATGTACGTAATGCATGCCCTATTATTCATTTTCAGAAATGTCGGGATCGATTTCATTCGTCAAACCAGAATTTCATTGCTTTAAAAGTAACAGGGCAGTTTTCTTCAGATATTTTCAAATTTTAACTTCAACATACCTTAAAAAAGTAATGTAAATCACTGTTTGCATGCTCTCGTGGTATGTCCTGTTTAAACAAGCGAAACAAGTTTCAAAAATTTCGTTTCGTTACTTAATGGTTAGGATAATTGTTCACATTTATTATTATGTATATGTTATTTTTATACATAGTATGTTAATTTATTCTAGATGTAACCTGATGGTCGCTTACTAAAAATACTTCTCGACTCTTTCTGTAAAGTTAAGTTGTATGCTAGAGTATAATTTCATAACCAGTTTTCTCTAAGACATCTACTCAACAGTTATAAAATTTTTAAATTTTCTTAACCCATAAAACATGCTCCAATAAGAAACTAATTTTACAAATTGCACATATTTACAAAAGAAGTTTAAATAAAAATTTGATGATATGCCAAACTTTACTTTTTAAACAGAGTTAACAAAAACAAAAACATTGGAATTACTAAGCTACAACGTTATGTTGCGAATAAGTAATCAAAATATACATGCTTTTGTAGTGTTGTTGTTAGTAAGTCTTAAGAATTTGCCTGAAATGGACATATGGTATTTAAACTTGCGGTATCTTACTTCTGTTCCACATTTAAATTTTGTATCAAAAACAATATTTTACGTGCATTTTTAAAATAGTTAAATTAACTTTGTTTAGCGGAATATTAATCGACCAACTGTAGACAAATTATTATTTTTGACAATTTCAAAACAATCTGTTCATGGCAAACTTACACTATATACTTTTCAAAAGAAAAGTTCATTTTACGTAATTAAAACACAAGTTTGTCGTTTTTGTGTGTCTGTGATCTGTCGTTGACATGTTAAAGACTTCTCAAGAAACAAGCAATCTCGTTATAATTCGATTAATAAAAAACTGAATATGTTTAGATTTTACATTTACGAATTATTTAAACTAACTAACTAACAAGTTTTATTATTTACTGTGTCTAGGTTAATAGATGATAAACTTTTTAGAAATTTCAGGAAGAAATTAACGTTCCCTTGACCAATCCGTAGTGTTAATCGAAAATTGGTTTATCAAAATCTTAATCGAAATGTACCTTCAAATGTAACATTGCTTATGTATCAGTAATATCGTTATATTAAAACTGTTTTCCCAATAACTTACAAAAAAAATTATAAAAAAATTGTTATTGAAAAAGACATCCTGACTTCCTATTCTTAGTAATCGTGATGCCTTAAAGAAGAGGAAAATCGATGTGAAAAACTTTACGAAATTTTTTAACAATAAAGAATAAACATTATTACTGAACAAAGATAAAAACCGTTAACAATGAACCGTTACAGAAACATCCCAATTAGATACGAGTTATATACTTACATTTATACAGTTCCATACAAAAACCAATGCTAATATTTAAAAACCTTACTTTTATTTTGTCTGTAAGAATAACAGATATTTATTTTATTAGTAATTTAAATGATACTCCATGTGAGGAATATAAACAATTAATTCTGTACGAATCATAACTATAATGTCACTTAAACTCCTAACGAAACACAATATTTTATTTTCATATTATTAATATTCGTATGAAATAATTATTTTCTGTCTCCTTGCTTGATTAAAAATTTGCCTCGCATTGACTTAACATGATTACTGTGATTGACAAACAAGATGATTTTTATTAATACCGTCGCGAGCAAAAAATTCTGGTCGTCAGTGTCAGTATCTGCCATTTAATTTTGTGTAAAAAAATTACACTGAGGACCAAAATTTTTTACTCACGACGGTATTTATCACAACAGTTGACTAGAACATTGTTACCGGGGTTTAAGTCTCCAATCTGGAATATGCAAAGTATGATCAATTGATCAGTCAATACTTGTGATTTATCATTGCGTGAATTTATTTTATTTATTTAATCAGGAACTACAAAACCGAATGTTTTGAAATTTGGGAGATGTTTTAAAATTATCATAAGCATGATAAATTTTTAATCAAAATGTATTTGCTCATCCCCCCTAAAAAATTGATGACGTCACCCCAAAATTTTGCTGAATAAGTCTTATCTAAAATGTACAAAATATGATGAGTCTGTACTTGTAATTTATCATTCCATTCAAATTTTTTAGATTTGCTTAACAGATGGCTCAAAAAAATTGATGAATGGGTCAATTTATTTTATTTATTAAATCAGGAATAGCTCACTCCATTTTCCCGAAAATTTGGAGATACAACACTGTTATTATTAGTATTACATTGCACCAACCTAATTTGATAGACGCAAAATTTTGTAAAGTAAAGACTCCTTTGAAACATAGGCGTAGCATGCTTATTTATAAGTTTGCTTTAACATTACAAACGTGGTATGGACAAGTTATAATCAACCAATTGTGAATTACACCATCAAATAAAATAAAATTCAATGTCTTATATAATAAGCGGAAGTCGAACCAATAAAAAAGTCTGGATGACCATCGGTATTGTTTGCAATTTCTCTGTTACACTCTCACGTATATAGTTTCAACAAGTGTTACCGCTTGTTGTCTTAAATTAAGAATACTTATACATGTCGCTTCTGCGAATACACGCGGCATACGTGAGTAAACTGTTTCGTTATTTTATTGATTATAAATCAATATTCAAGACGACCCAATTCATTTTCCCGAAAATTTGGGAATACAGTACTTTTATTTTTAGCATTACACTACATCTATCCAAACTGATATACGTGTCCTTGCAAAAATGTTAATGACGTCATCACATTTTTTTTTAAATGCCCCGTCACAAAGATGTAATAAAAAAAAACATAATAGGCATGCAGTCGTCACGTTTCCGACAGCCAGGAGAGTTGTGTCTAAACTCTTTAGACCAATTTTTTTGACAGCGTGTTTGAGCGGCGTATAAGTACGCCTTATTCTCCGCCGGACTATACATATATACCTAGGGTTTTTATGAATCCTAAGGGCGTAGTTCGCCGTGGATTTAAAAAATCCCGCTTCGCTGAAATTATAACTCATTATAATAGTTCTCACTTGTCATTGATGTTATTTGTAACCTGTCATTTAAAGTCATCTCTTTTATTGTTCTGGTGTTTTTCAAGTGTGAATTACAGTAATTCTCGTTGATCCAAGCGCAAAATAACAAAACAGCCGTTTTCAAAACTCTTGGTGCTTGCATACGAAAATTTGTTTTTTTTTTGCCAGGAAGCGAACACCGTTGGAACAAGACACATTCATTGTTATGTCTTATTATCGCAATCGGACATTCGTAAACAGAGGGTGGGTGTATTCTCTAACCACTTGAAAGCAAGAATATCTGGACAAAAACCTTGATTTGCAAAATCAAGAAACATCGTTAAAAACTCACATTAGAGATATAATCAACAGATTTGGTCGAACTAGCACTCTCAACAAAAGGAAATCTACTGGAAGACCTTCAGTATCTGAGAAAGTTGTTGATGATTTGAGACGACTCTAGCTGAATTCACAAACATCTTTGACAAAATCGTTTCAGCTGGCAGGAGTTCCTGTTGCAACAGAAAACTGAACAATGGTTTTTTAATTAGACATGAAGTATTTAGGCAACTAGTTGTATAGATGCGTGTGGTATATGTAGTGAGTCTTTGGGCATTTAGTAAAGTCTATATAAAGTGATAGGCAGCACGCTTCCATGACCTCTTTCGACCCAATAATCATTTATATAAACTGCATTATACTATTATGCCCGAGTATAAAAAGAATACGTTCATGTAGAAATCATTGAGGTTGTCAAGCATAGTAACCGTGGTAAGTCAATGCAAAGCATTTTTTAATGAACAAGAAGGCAGAAAATAATCGTTTGAAAATAAAATATTACATTTCATTCATAGTTTAATGACTTTATTAAGCCAGAGCACGTGCGCCCCCAAAATTACAACGTCTATAAACAATTATCCGGAAATTTATGTCATAATTATCAAAACTATTTTTTTATCTTGCTCCATTTGTATAAAATGTAACAAAACTTCTAAAGATGTTCTGTCTTGGATATATGATACGTTGCTGAAGTGCTGATAAAAGCGGAGACCAAATCATGCCTCATTTAGACGTTTTGTTTACACCGTTGCCATGGAAACCAAGCGTTTAGTCGCTGTATTCAGCTGGAATCGGGTCCTGCTCGAACAGTGACCACTACTAGTAACTCCCATCAGTTGCGGGATTTCATTTTCATTCTGAGCGAGTGAAATTGTTTGATTTTAAATAGAAATAATTAATTCAGTTGCATATTTAATTAAAAATCGTTCTGTCTTACGACAGTAACATTTTAGTAAAAAATTTAGGAACGGCCACCCCCGATTTATTAATAAAAAAAAGTGTTCATGGCAAAACAAGAAACTTTGATAGATATTTTAATAGACATAACAAGCATGATAAACTTTTATGGATGTGCGGTTGTGAAAAAAATAATAAATTATTTTGTTTTGTGCGTCTTCTCAGTAATGATTTAAAACCAAAGGTATGTGGACAAGTACTTTTTTACTTTTCTTTAATGTATTTTTGTATTTATTTCCGTCACACAATTTTGTCTATTAATTGGTAATAACAGCCTGTTTTATATCTTCGTATTTAACTCATCAATCAAATTGTGTCCCCTACTTCAAAGGGTCACGAGCCGCCACTGAGTATTAATGCAATTTATGTCGGACTTTTGAGTGGAACAAAAAAACATAATAATAAGAAAGAAAGTCTTTAGAAAATTCATAATTTACGGTCAACCATTTACTAATAATACTGTTTTAATTACTATTTTTATATAGGAATTACAGAACTGAACTCCAATGATAACTTTTATGGCATTAACTTACGATTTAATGATATTTTCAATTTTATCGTAAAGATCTCTCCTATGCCGCCTCTGTACGACTTCTTTCGGTTTATCTAGAAACTCTTTAAACGTTTTCGTGTCGTTCGGAAGCTCATACGAAATGCCCCAGTTTATGCCTTCCGTGAATATTTCACCTGGCGTTATCCCCATTTGAGCAGTCATGCATATTGCTATCTGAAAATTAAATTGGGTTAATGTAACAAGATAAGTTAACCAAAGAATCTAAAATTAAAACAGATTCGTACACCATTGAATAATTACTCCTAAAAAAAGCATACAAATTCTGGTTTGAATTTGTCCTCTTGAATTTTCAAATTTAAAACCATAAATACTTACAGATAAACTCGATCCCTCTGGGAAAACAAGATATCTTTTTTTACGGGACAAAATCTTATCATTAGCAGCACTATTTATAGATACCATAATCGTGATAGAAAGAAATATGATTCGAGTAATCACCATCTCGAACCGTCAACAACCATAAATCATAATGTTCGAAAATACATTTCCTTGGTGCGCGGTTGTTAATTGAAACGTAACTGTGAAAACAGTTACGGATATATAATGAGAAAATAAAATGTTGTCTTGTTGACAAAATGTAATTGTGAGCAAAAGCGAGATACGTCTTAGAGAAAAAGGTAGATTCAGAAGTACAGTTGCATAAACAGGGTTGAATATTCAAACAGATTTGGTGTACAGCATCAAATTTTTATTGAAACAAAATTATAAAACTGTTTTCTTTAGAATTTTTTTTGCATCAATTTCCGTCATAAATTGGATCTTGATACTTGATAATGAGGTTCCTCTGCGTAATCGTTGTAATATCCTAAAGCTAGATCTATGAGCGAGATTGAACATGCCGGGAACATCCTGGCACAATCCTGTTGCTTGTTTTCTCGTCCTCGTCGATACGCTGAATGATATAAGCGATGCTCTTCAGGCTCGAATAGCGATATGCTCTGTCCCGGAAACCTATCAATCAATACAGATTAATTATCTCCTCCGTTAAAGGGGAAATCGTTTGCAACGACTTTCAATCTCGACAAGCCAACACTAAATAACTTACTTGAAGACAAGGCGGATCAGTTCTTCTGATAAAGTGGGACTTTTACGACGCAAACGAGATGCTTCGCATAAAGCTCTATAGATACAACTTCTGCCATCAAAACCCATTCTGAAAGATGATTTGTACTGATAAAAGCTTTAACAATGAAATAATGAAAATTTGGGAATAAAAAATAAACAATTTCGAAGTATTGATTGCATTTAGTTGTTGTTTTGTGACAAATAAATCTCTATTACGACGAATTTCCTTAGAAACACAATAAGTTTTGTTTATTTTTACGTTTTAACTTTAATTTAGTTATACAGGGACAGCTTCGCCATTACTTTTACGATACCCTTAACGCATTCATCCACGAGCGTTTTCCTTACGTGGGTCGTAAATAAAGTAGAAAATTTTCTGTACTTTAAGCTGAAATCTATATTTGTACGTGCCCAGAAAAATTCAATTTAACTCGTAATATATTATTAATTGGAGACAGAAGAAAGTTCATGTCACATTATCATGTCAAACATGAAATTAAATAAAGATGTATGTGGATCCAGTTACACGAAGTAGAGATTGTAGAAATTTAGGATAGGAATCGACGTCTGTCTCCACGTTACTTAAAATTAAATAACGAGAACAGTACATATGTCATAATGTGGAGCCTACATTTTATCGATTTACTGAAATGACATAATTGTCCATAAAATCAAAACTATCTTAACAAGGTGAAGAAGAGTTGGAACATTTGAGAATATGAAGACTTGGTATCAGATTAACGAACAATTACGTTACAATATAGCTGAATGTGAGTATATTAAAATTCTTGAAAATTCGAAAAACAAATAATAAATAAATAAACACCACATTATTACTGCTTATCTCTAGACTGCTAAACACTAAAAATTCCACATTTTTAAATTGCGCATACTGTGCAAAAAACATCTCGAACTTTGCAATACTTTCAAAAATTTTAAAATTTGGTCGTCACTGTTTCAGAAACTGTATTTTGAATAATTACTTCCAAAATTATGAATTATAAAAATATTCTACCAAATTTCAGACATTTTAAATGTTATGCACGTTTATTTAAAGAAAAAAAACAATGAAAAATTGTATACCTACGTTTCTCATTTTTCGCCTTGCGGCCTGTGTAGACTGTATATTTTAATCGAAATAAATTGTGATTCAATTAGAAGGGATTTTTTAACATTTCAAAGAAATAAAAATAAAGTGTGTCCCTCACAAAAGTTGAATTTATTCTTCAAAAATAAAAGGTGATAAGTAAAAAATGTATGTTTCACTAAGATTGTCGATAATGAACCGTTTAAATTAAAATTGTAATTAACCTTAACTGTAATAAACTGGCACGTGTAAATAAATGAATTGTTTTGATGGCATCGATTGTACAGTGAAAACACTCTAAAGTGACCATTTTAGAGAAAAATTATTATCACTTGAGGTGAAACGGAAAATAAGCCGGAGGTGTTACAAAAACTAAAACAATAATTATTGTAGTGGAGCGGGGACCAGTTACATTTAATTAAAGCAAATACCATTATAATCAATAATTTGTGAGCATAATCCCCTAGAAAAAGACTCATAGTAAAAATCATAAAATATTGTATCACAAACATTAAAAATTACCCTGTTGTTATTTTTCTAAGCATTGCTAAAAGAAACAAGCTTGTAAAAACTATTGTTAAAAAAATTGAAATAATTGGGAACATCGAAACGGAACTTTTCTAAAATTAAGTAAGCTTGTAAAATCTAAGAAGAGAAGAATTAGAATATGTAAAAATATTGTGGGACTTTATTAAAGTATGTTGTTTCACAAAAATAGAATATTCTGTATGATGGAAAATAGTTAATTTTTACTGGTTAAAAACGTATACCTTTAGTCATTTAATAATTAACAAGTTATCAAATCAAGTATTTTCTCAGGAATCACAAATTGTATTACGGTGGTTTAGTATTATTTTTTTTCTTTTTCTTAAAACACCAATAAATGATTGCTACAGATACTTGGCCAAAATGGAACATTAAAACATGGTTTAAATACAATTGTTGACTTTAGTGTGTAATTAGTGTAATTAAATACAACAAATTAAATTCTCAAGATAAAGTTTTAATGCTTCAATTAGGTTACAGTACGAACTGCTCCTAAACGTCTAATATTTCGAAAAGTATTAAAATATAGAGAACAGTTTTCTGTCATGAGACTCATAGGAAATGTAAAAATACTTCTTACATTGATCGGCGTAGACTTAAAACAGCTTAGGATGTTAATAACCATATGTCACGGTAGTTAATTGACCTTAATCATTCATTTAATCAATAAGTAATTTATGAATGCAAAAATTTCATTCTCTTTTATGTTATATATTTATGTTTGCTTTTTAGATGACCCTTTAACGTTAACTATGGTCTTCTTTTATACTTTCCGAGCGCAAGTTAGGGTAAATATTTGTCTAATTGCTAATTTCATGTTTTTCAACGTTTCATAAATGCAGAGGAGTTTCTAGGATACAAAAAAAATTGGTCTTCCGTTTCCGTCTGTTGTTTGCCATTTACCATCTCTATGTTGTCTGTGAAAAGTCAAAATTTTACATCAATATTTTACAATATAACTTAGAAATCAAACAACTGACTATTCTGTAATCTTGTAAATATTTTAAAATTTATTTTTTATTTATTTAGTTAAAATGTATCTGTTTATCTTTTGCCTTAAAACTTGATGACATCATCTCAAAACTGCATTACATGAAACTTATCTAAAATTTGCTTATACACGATATCTCAAAAATTAGTAATTGATGTAATTTATTATATATTTTACTGATGAAGTCAAAAAATTTATCTCGTTTTCCTGAACTTCCAGAACTACAGTCCCTAATGGACGACAATGAAGTCATCGAAGTTGATCATGTCTTTACAAGTTGTTTTTAGAAAAATGATCTTGAAATATACTGATAAGATGCTTCTTTTTCTATAGTAATTTAATAAATAGTCCACACTTATTTTTCCCTTCAATTCTATAAATACGCAGGCTGCATCTGTTTCCTTATAATCGGGACTTCAACAACGAAAAAATTTTACAAAATTATTAATGTTGTATATTTGGTACATCTTAAATTGTATTAAGTTTTTAGTCTACCTAACAGATTTTAAGAATAATTTCGTGTACTTAAACCAAAACGTATTAATAAATTTTAGTAAAAGAAAAGAAATCTCCAGAAACTACTACAATTTACGTCGGTAAAAATACATCCGTCTAGAAAAATCAACTTCTGCGAGGCTTACGAGTTTTACTTAGAAAACACAGCACACAACAACTGCCAAGGCAAATATGAAAATCAATATTGTGAAAAAATATTTAAGGTTAAAATGTACTTGGTATATTTTCTTACGATCAACAATTTTTTAACACTAAAATACCAGCATTTTTATCTACTTAGGAGCACCGAATCGGTCAATTTGACGGCAACCAGTTTTCAAGCAAATCAATTTTAGATAATATAACCCTCTTTAAAAAGATGTATTCCTGTAAAATAGACAAATTTTTAAACAAAAGAAAAACCATAATAACTCTTCCTTCAGCTATTGTTAGCACAATTTACACAATTGCTCAATTTTCTAATTTTTTTGTACAAGGCCACATTTTTGTTTTTAGGTATTCTTCGTTTGTTTTGTTCTTTTTACTTTTATCAATCTGACTTTGTCGCCGTTTACGTTGCGTTTTATTATCAACTACTGTGTTAGGTGTAATTGTTGGTTTCTTTTGGAAAATGTAGGAACTTTTTACTTCTACTGCCAATTTCAGAATGACGTCTTGCCGATGTTTTTTTTTTGCTAGTTACTTCTGTATATTTCTATGAAATGGTAAGCATAAAATCCTCATCCAATTGTGAAGTCGTTGCTAATTTAAATTACTTCTAAGAATTACTTCTTAGAAGTAATTATGCAAATTTACTGTAACTTTACCTACACAACCTTCTGGACTTCAATGAAAATTTACCTAGATATTTTCAAGTATATTTTAGGAAAAGTCATGGAGTAGCAGCCTTATTGTGCTACTCTTTCAAAAATTATGTATCATTGAAATATAGAAACCGTCAATTTGACCTCTCCGGTAGTTCTAGTGTTAAGGAACTTCTGAAATGTGGTACACTATTTTATTGAAAATATTTTACTCTTTTGGGTTTCTACTAATACTTTATATAACTTAGAGGTCCGTTTCGCAATTATCATCATATACCTACATAAAAAATTACATTTAAAAAATTATTACAATACGAAATTGGCCTAATGAAGGATAAAAATGTATGTATAAAAACAACTTAGTTCCAAGGAACAACTAACACAACAATTTTTAATTTTAAAATATTCTCAATTCTATCATGAGGTTATTAATTCCAGACCCGGTTCACAAACACCGCGGTTTCGAATACACAACTAAAACAAACTTTCGAAATAAATAAAACAAATCGCAAACTCGCAAACCGGCAGCATTATTCACATGTAAAATGATGTAAAAGTTGGCAGCGCAGCTCTGGCCGCGTTCTAACAATTCAGACCCTCCCTAAAGGACTTAAACCTCGAATGGATGTATACTAAGCACTTACGAATCCATGATAACTTCCGCCTTACTGTACAAATCCCTACGGTGTCTTCTTCTTAGAATGTAATTAGACTTATCCTCAAAATACTCTCTAAACGTGGTCCTGTTGGGCAAATCATAAGCAACACCCCAATTCACCCCCTCTGTAAAAATTCCCATTGGAAGGATAGTTTGAGCCGTCATGCAAAACGCCCACTAAAAATACTGCAATTTTGAGGTGAAAAAAAAAAGGGAGAAAAAACTTACGATCAGAGTAGATCCGTCTGGGAAAGCTACATATCTTTTACGACGCGAAAGAATAACGTTGTCATTTCTAGATCCACCCGAATTTATTTCAGGAACAAACAACATAAAAACTCCAATGAGATATAAGGGGATCTCCATCCTCTATGAACAAGTTGGAAAACTTGGGCAAACTGCGGTCAATAAAATCTGAAATTAGGCTACTTGTGATAATTTAATCACGACGAGGTTAAATATTTAACTACTAAAGTACCGTTCAACTATGAAACAAACCGTTGAAACAATTAACGCCTTATCAAGACCAATTTTAGTAAAGCGTGCGAATAGTAGTCACACTAACCATGTTCGCAAAAGTCGCCCTATTTTCGCTTTTCTTCGCAGTTTTAATGATAAGAACAACCCTGCAAAGTTTAGAGAATGATATATCGGCACGAATCAACGACACCGGCAAAACTTTGTCACGGAAAAGACGATACTTAATTTTTCCTGAAGGCAGCTCTCTGCAACTAGGTCAGTATTCTCATTTTTTTATTGTGTGTTAAGTGGTGTAGATACGCATTTCAGACCGTTAAACCACCACACAAGTGTCAATCTCGCGAGTATTGATTGCAGATAAAATATCATTTGAATCTCATTTTGACAGTCCCTCGCAATATATGGAATTCGCTACGTAGACACTTCGTCGATACCGAAAAAATTTGATTTGACACAAATGCAGAAAAGAGGGATTTTTGCTAATTGTAAAAATGCAACTGAAAGATTGGAATAAACTGATAAAAGAACCGGTTTTATTGAAGTTATAAATTTAATCGTTGAGTGTTATATAAAGTTAGAGGGTCCTTTTTCTTTTAAGTTTACAGTTGTATGAGCTTTAGGCAACTTGTCACTGACGATATGGTAGATCTGAACACAAAGCGGTAATTTATTTTTTTCACAAAACGTAACTTATTGCGGTGCGTGTTTGAAGCGTATTCGTTATGTCTGAAATGTATAACGAGCTTTGTTTAGCTATTCATCGGGGATACACATTTGTATTTTCATATTATCTGGGTTTAACTCAGATCTGTGTTAAATAAAATAAAGAAGAAATTTTAATCAAGTATTACAGACTATTTGAGCTTTTTCTGCCTGACATTCACTACATACACTTTGCATTCACTAAAAAATATTACAAATATACTTACATGTATCATCATATTTGCACTAACGTTTGAACTGCAGATATATTTCGCACATTTCGTATTTCACTCACTCACGTACTGAATTTGTACGTAAAATATAATTTTACGCTTTTGTCTAATTTGATTTCTCGTGAATATTTTAGACTCTGCAGAGAATTCCTTCTTTTACATACTTCAATTACAATATATACATTTTAATTCCAGGTACTATTTTCTCGTTCTCCGTAAAAATACATCGAATAAGCTCATTCCTAATTGTTTATATTATTCTGTGGTTGCTTTTTACACTCATTTATTGTTAATTCTTTTTTATCTAAAACTTAAATTTTTATAATTTTTACTTTTATCCAAACAAAAACAAAAAGACTTACACGGATCTATCAAAAACTAATATATGTACTCATTGTAGGTACTTCCCAAGCGTAAGCTGGTATAATATAAAAATGTAGATCTCCCGCTTCCATTTATCTGTCATCAATTTATTTTTCTGCCTGGTGCCGGTTTTATTCCGAAATACTGTGGAGTTTTCAATGTACTATCATGTAGATAGTAAACCCCTAACCAAAATTTGTTTGCTCGTCTCTAGTAACAATTTGATGACGTCATCTAAGGACTTTGCTAGATAAAGCCTACTTAAATTTCAAAAATAAAATGCTTCTCTATTTGCGGTTTATTAATTAGCTTTTATTTTTACAGCAAATATTTAAATTTTTAGGAAACAAAATTTGCCTGAAAATTTAAAAATTTATTTTAGAAAATACAAAACCGACAACACTGAAATCTTGCAAACCATTTATTAATGTTATTATAAACATCGTAAATTGCTAAACAATATGATGTTCTGTGACAAATAATGTCAGATGTTAGGGGGAGTTTGTCGAATGGTAGCCGCCTAAGGATTTTGCTAGATTTTATTGAAACAAAGAGAAATAAACTATAAGGAGATGATTTATTTATTAAAACAAAGGTATCTAAATATATATTCAAAATATGAACATTCAAGAAAACATATTTTTTAAATGGCATAACTCAAAAAAATCTTCTTTGTGGCCATCATTACACTTTACCCTTAAGGTAATGATGACCGCCGGCCGCTATTAACCCAATCGGATTAATTACAAAAATCACAAATGAAATTTGTTTGACTCGGTACAAGTTTTGCGGGCCCATTTACCACATACAACACAACGCCACCAAACTTCATTGTTTTTACCGAATTCACCACATATTATGCAGATATCTTCGTCAATGTCCTTTTCAATATCGTCTTCATATTCGCGATACGCCTCAGATTCACTGCTTTCATCACTGCTGGCTTGTTTTGAACTTTTTGGCCTAGTTTCTCTGAGTGTCATGGTATTCTTTTTTAAAGCTTCTTCGTTGGTTGTTATCTCACTTGAGAACAGGCTTCTATTGACGTCTTTTCTTGGTCGTCTCAAACATTTGTCCAACCGTTTTCGCTTTTGTACCTGTTTAGTGATAAAATAATAAATATGATAAAATATGTGACATTTTTTAAAATATAAACCTGTAACCCCAAGTTTGTATACCAAAAAATAATGCAGTAACCTTAAAACCAATGTTTTATATCTAAACTGCAAAAACAAAAAATGTATGTGGTCTTTTAACTTCCAGAGTGTAAATTAAGCTTTCATATTTTCTCAATGTCTCACGACCCCCAAAATACCAAAAAATTAGTATCCCGCTTCGTCTGTTGTCTGTCGATCGTCTGTCAATTTTATTAGACAGAGAATCTCCAAAACTATTGGACCGATTATTGTCAAATTTTGTATGTAACCAAAATTTGCTAATCACCCTACTAACAATTTGATGACGTCATCTCAAAAGTTTCTAGATTAAAATTATTTTAATGTCTTACAGCAATATACTCCGGCACTTGGGATGTATGAATCCACTTTGAGTGTTTCCTCTAGGTATTCAAATTTTAGCAAAAAAATCACAAAACATAAAGCGGTTAGGCGCCCACATTCGGAGTGGCAACGCGAAAATGGTTTCGCTTTCGATCCCAACGTGGCCCTTTCTTTTTTCCCTTACACTGTGACTAGTATTCTATATTATTTTTACTGTACTATAATGGTTATCTCAAAAAAAGTAAAATTTCGCAAAATCAAATTTTATAATTTTTCAAAGAAACATGGTTTTGTATATTGTATTAATTTGTATCATGTAATAAAAATAAAAAAGTGCAAGCTTTTGAAGTACTGTAATAGGACCATTTTGACGAATGTTTTCTGGACAGTTCACAACTTTTAGAATACGAAAATGTCGATCTCCGGTTTCCGTATGTCCGTCATCTACTGGCGATTTTATAAAATTACTGGACTGACTGACTATTGCGAAATTTTAAACATTTCTTAAAAATATAAAGTACTCCTAGATGATAAAATGCTATCCAAAATTTATCTGTTCATCGCCACCTATTTTTTTTTTTTTTCTGTAAATCTCTTTCAATTCAAAGTATTATATATTATAATACACTATACATATATGATTTATGCATATACATAATGTACAAATACACATACTTTTAACATTAAATTATGCTATTTATCTTAGAACATACATTACAGAGTTTTGAAAACACCGTCCTCTTATTATTAAAATTACACTATGTACGTATCAAAATTACTATAAGTATTTGTCTCCATTAAAAATTTGATGAGGTCACTAAAAAATTTTAATAAAAAACCTAATTTAAAACATACAGCACAAGACGATCTTTTATAGCTACAATTTTAAAATTCATACGCACATTATAATTAATTAAGTATTTAAATCACACGATTTTTTTGTAAACTAAAAAAAACACAATAATAAAATTAGTGTTTCTCTTAGTGGGAATTACGACCACACTACTGCTCAAAAAAAATTAATATAATTACCTAATACATCATATTAATTAGAAAAAAGAATCAGTAACTGGCTACCACTAACTGAAATCATTCTTCAGCTAAATCTGAAACAATAAACGTCCGAACTTACGAATGACAAATTGCTTTCTTCCACTTTCAACAGCCGTTAAACGCAAACCGAAACTTCCGGGTTCTATGTATTGACGACATCGGCATTTTATTGAATTTTTCATAAAACAGAGGCCCGGCACGTGCAGCACTCCTAATTTAAAAAGAGAATCACAGCTTCTAATTCTGTCAGTCGTGAAATAAGGTTCAGACTCGGATATAACGTTCAATTTTGTAGAAACTTTCATCAAAAGCAAATTAAAAGACGCACGCTTTTGCTTAAATTTTATAGGAAATTCAAATTTAATTTAAGGAATAAAGTTAATATATACAGCGTGACCCAACGACCTAGCCCCGGAAAACTACACATTCCCCTTGAATTATTAAAATAGTACATAGACGCCAAGGTGGTGAGAATAAACTAGACTTTGATGTTTGCTGCCATTATTTGAAAAGTTGGTTTGTAATGAGGTTTATATTATGTACCCCTCCCGAGATGCGATTAAGGCAGGTAGCATTTTTACATCCCTGCACGTTGGCATTATTTAGAATTAGGTGAAACCGGAAGTAGGACCGAAGTATTTGTACACATTTAGATTGCACCTGAAAAATAAGGTCAAATACAATGGTTTTTTAACCAGCATTTTTTAAACATATCCACATTTTTATGTAAAAAAAAACGATCATGCAAATTTAAAAATTCTCAACTGCGCCACATTTATAGATGAAAATCGAGAATCTTACTTAAAATTTTAGTACCTCCGCAAATCTAAAAAACTGAAGAGCGTTTCGACTTATTTATAGAGGGTACTTAAATTTGCAAACTGTCAGTTTTCTCATTTCTGTAAATGGAATACTGTGTTTTACGGTGATGGCAAAAACTGCTACTTAGCTGGACAAGGACACCAATGTAACAGTTACAAATAACAGCTTTTGTTAGTCACTTGCTGGTTGAACGAACCGTTTCCAATGGTATCAAATTGAGTGATGAATTACATGCAGGCAGGCCTGATTATTGATTAAACATATAAGTAAACTTTGTTTACATACTACCATAACTACAAATGATTAATAAAAATAAGTTCTGGTCAGTAAAAGACGTTTTCAAGTAGACATTAAATAAAAGGGCTATTCTTTTCATAATCTGCCACTAACAAAGGAGAATACAAATATCAAAAATGAAGATCAAAACAATACGTTAATAATTTTAAACGTTATAGCCTATATTAGGAAAAATAATAGATACGTATTTTATTAGGAGTTTAAGTGACGGAGTATGACGATTAAACGCCGAGCGATAGTGAGGCGAATTAAGTCCATACGAATCACATAAACGCATAAACTCCGAATGAAATACAATATATTATTTTCAACCGATTAATATTCTGTTGAAATGATTGTTTCTTGTCTCCTTACTTCATTAAAAAATTGCCGTGCATTGACTTACATTAGTTACTATAGTTGACAACCACGATGATTTTCACATAAACGTATTCTATTTTTACTCCGGCGGGGTATAAATGTTTTACTTACCGGCCGAGTAGAAGTAGTACTTACCCGTTTGAAAATAAAAATAGTTTACTGTAAAGTCTAGTTAACCAAAAGATTCAAAGTGGAACACACCACTATAATGGAGTGCATAATACGATGCTAATTCTGGAACTACTGACAGTTGTAAATACTTCGTAGGTTAAGAATGCCCATAGAATAATGCCAACCTTTTTCTGATTTTATGAATATCACGATTCATTTGATCTGAACGATCCAATAACATTTTTTACAAAGTACAGATTTCTCTTGTAAATGGCAAAAATAATAGATTTTTTACTATCCATTTTTACTTCTCGAGCGTAAGTGAAGGAAATACTGTAATAGAGTCCATCGAGCGACGGACTGTTTTCATGTGTTCTTGACATTTCATGGCCCCTAGAGTATGAAAAAAGTAGTTTCCCGTTTCTGTATGTTTGTCGACTGTCTATCTATAGTCTATGTCGATTTTTATTAGACAGTTAATCTCCGAAACTACCAGACCAATTATTGTCATCAAATTTTATACCTATGTATTTTTAGGAGTTTTGTGTGAATGGTAAAATTATAACCAAAATTTGCCTAACCATCTCCACCAATAAAGTGATGACGTCACTTCAACATTTTGCTTAATGCATGCCGTATAAATTTTAAAAAATTACAAACTTCTATACCTGTAGTTTATGGATTTGCCTTGACTTTGTTTATTAATATTATTATTATTTTTATTATTTAAAATTTCTCGTAATAATGCTCTTTTACATAATACGTACCATACGAAACAATGAGTATAGCCCAGTGGCAACCGCAGAAGCTTTGCATTTTTTAGGGTCCGGGGTTCAATTTCTAATGTAGCCAATACAGTAGCGGTCATTTCTACGAAACCACTCGATAAAAAGTCAAGTTGGTAGCCCTGTCATCTAGTACTTTACGCCGAACGCGGTTGGTAGCGGTAGTTGATATGGCAATCGAAACTAGCACAACACGAATGTTCCGGTTGCCCTCAGCTATGCCGCACTGTATCCCGTGCAGACTGTATGTTCTGTTCATGTATTTATTCAAATAAAATATCTACATTGACAATGGGGCCATCTAACCTGTCAAATTTTTGACACATATGTTTTCCCCCAGAAACCCGTCAAGGTCACTTACACCAAACAAATTTTGAAAATTTACACTAGGGAGTGGTTCTATAGAAAAGATCGCGACTTTAGTTTTTTCTTTACTGTCTATGGTTTACTTTTAGCAATCCATACATTTCTCTACTTTAAATTATTAAGGGTTATTTTAAATTTATAATTTTTCGAAGAAGTTAAAATAGCTGGACTGTACTTCAGAGGGTGTAAATATTCAATTTTTTTTTGTACAGTATGTTCCAAACTTAGATCATACAATAAATAGATACCACCATGCCGTGTTCTTTCCCTAGGACAGCCTGTGACGACATCCTACTGTCACACATCTCTCTCGTGCATGGAGGGATTACAATGAAGCTATCCTTGCCTGATCACTATTTGAATTTTGCGCGCCTAAATTTTAGGAAGTATGTCTGAACTAACTTCGGAAGAAAGATGTTGACAGCTTGATTTTATAAATAATTCGCAGTAGATAACGAAAGGAATAGTAAATTATTTGGCAGCAATTGTGATCCTTTATGACTACATCACTTAAAATAGGATCTTTGTTCTAAATTCTAAAATTGTTTTTTGTACAGCAACTCGAAAGAGAGGTTAGAAGAAACATCTGTCAAAAGCGATTTGTTGCGCTGGTGCGGTACAAGGATGGAAGTGAAATAGACATATACAGATGAAATGCATATAACAAAGATGAAGATGTGGTGATCACACAAGGATAGCATTATACTACTCCCCTGGACGTAGAAAACGACAACAGATAGCTTCATGTCTAGTCACACCTTTCAGTTTGAGTATTGGTATCTATTTATTATATGATCTAAGGTTCCAAATATTTTCAAAATAAATAATATTAATAATAAGACTTTATTTCCCAACAGATTATTATCCAATCACAGGACAGTATAATATACTTATGTAAGTATTACAAAATGCAAGTTAAATAAAAAAAAATAAAAAATACAGTGTAGTCTCACGTATGTTAATCCATAAATAATACATATTTAATAAATAATTTATATAAATAATATTCTTCACATCACTAAAGCTTCTCACAGTGAGATTGTGACTGATAAATGCAAGCTAGCCCTGTTTTTCCCCATAAATGTTAACTTTCTATCAATCATCCTTTACGTGCGCTGATCACAGCCTCCCCTTATCAGTAACACCTTGGATCATCCGGTATTAAGAAAATCCCGTGTTTTATTTAATTACTGTTATTACTATTATTAAAACGAGAAATTGGGCAGAGAATGGTCTTTAAAGTATATCAATATTATAATAGACAAATAGGATATAAGTTGTTGAAGTGAAACCATCATAGGCCATTTTAAGCTGCAAAAGTCTAGAACGTCGACTACAGACTAATAAGGCAGGGAGTTCCAAATATCAAACACCTTATTCGGAAGAAATTTTCTGAAAGTTGAATTGTTCTAGCGAAATGATATGAATGTTGTGATAACGCCAAAAAAAATTAAAAATAGTGTTTACAATTTGAAAAATTCTCACATATTATTTTTCATAATAATCAACAAGATCTGTTGCAAAAGTAGTTATTTCATTATATGTTCGAACTGTCGTCAAATAGTGATAGTCCTTTATTTGACTCACCTTTAATTTTGTATGTTTAAAAATTCGTATATTACCTTAATGGCAGTCTTATAGTCTATCAAAATAAGTTGAAAAAAATTTCAACTCAAAAAACATATGTTTGCGTCACGCCGCCGACGCCATATGTGCGTCACACTGCAGTATACTAAATTAAGATTTTCCCTTCAAGCTATAAACGATGGGATTTATAGAATTTCAATATTTCTATCGTTTTCAAGATACAGTCACATCGCGCATTCTTCAATATTTCATCACTTATTAGTTATTGCTTATTTGAAATAGAAAAAGCGTTACACACTAAAGTTGTACTGTCCTTTGAGTGGCATACAGACAGTGAAGATATTCTATTTTGCCGGGTAACCTACAATTTAGTTTTTTATGGAATATTTATATATGATTAAGACCCACCACTGACCCGGAAATGACCGGCATTCAGGCAAGACTTCTATCATTACGGGTACTAAGACCAAGTAATGATATGCATTGATTAGATTAACAGAACAACTTTCGAGATTTTAGAATTACAGCATACAAATTAGTCTGCTATTATTCTCTAATCTCACCCCATCCCCAAAAGTCTAGCGTAACTACCGACCATTTATCCGCGCATCACTTGGAAAGTGACCTACACTACTCTGACCTACTGGTGCTAATCTAATCTGACTGACATGATCAGACTGTTCAAGAAACTTACGAACAATATGATATGTTCCTAACAAAACAGCTTTTTGAATTTTGATAATTATTGAATCATTCAAATGCAAAGACTTTAAATTCTCAACTAAGCTATTTGGAACTACACCTACATTAGAGATAACTAGGGGTAGAATTGAATTTTTTTTAAGATTCAACATGGATTTCATTTCTATCGATAATTGTAGATATTTTGAAATCTTGGTGTGGTATGTTTGAATAATGTTGTTTGTGTTAGAAACAGCAATGTCAATGAGAATGGCTTCGTTCGTGTGTTTTTTGATAAGTATGATGTCTGGTCTGTTAACTGTAATGTTTAAGTCTGTAAGTATTGTGCGATCCCAGTATAATTTGTATTTGTTATTTTCAAGAAACGGAGATGGAATGTAAGTGTAATAGGGTGTCGTATCTTCGATTAAGTTCATAAGTGTTGCTAATTCTTTGTGGATGATTTTGGCGACATTGTCGTGTCTAGCTTTGTAGTCAGTTTGTGCTAGGATGCTGCAGGAAGAGATTATGTGCTGGATCGTTTCAGGTTTTGCTTTGCAGAGGCGACAGCAGTCGTTTCTTATGTTCGGATCTTTGATGATGTATTTTCTGTAATTCTTGGTATTGGTTACTTGGTCTTGAATAGCAAACACAAATCCTTCTGTTTCGGCATACAAACTTGATTTTTTTAACCAAATCAATGACATCTTCTTATTGACATGAGTTTCTTCTAAGTCTTTGTAGAATTTTCCATCTAGTTGTTTTTGTTTTAGCCCACTTATTATTTTGTCTATTGTGTGGGGGGTGTGGATTTCTTCGGTGTTCGACAGATTTAAGGGTGTGTGGTTCAAATCTGCTCTTGTGATGGTGCGAAACATTTCATTTCTTTCCGCTCGTTTCAAGAAATACTTCTTCAAAAATGTACATTAAGGTATTAAGATTTAATTTAATTTATGCCACAACAACGCGCGTATGGCTGTTTATCTCACAAAATATTGTAACGCAGATGTACACCACTGTAATTTTTTTGACCTCTTTGACTGTAGCAGGAATAAGGTAGCAACGTCCCATTGGAATTTTAAAAATACACTTGTCATAAGAAGCATTACCAGTAATTCTATTATAATAATTACGCCATTTTTTAAGAAAACACATATTTATATTCATCCACTTAATGGGTCATAGATTCTTGTTAAAATTTCGCCTTATACATAGTAGCCAAGAACCGTTCGATGGAGACGTATTCAGTTTTAGAGACAGTTTATGTAAAACGAACTTACGTGTCCATACATATTGCAGATCGAATATAAGCTAATTTTATAGCTCCTGTCTAAATACCGTTTTTCTATATATGCGAAACGAAATACATATTGACATTGTAAAGAACATTATCCTAATAAGATATAGTTGTAATGATAACAAAAACAATAAAAATAATAGTAAACACATAAAATGTTCAAATGTTAACATTCAACTACTACTCCCGTAAAATTTTTACACATTATGCTTTTTTAATTTACTGCGTTTGTAATTTTTTTCAGTTCTCGAACGTAAGTTAAGGAACTATTTAAGTTAGATCCTTTTTACCACTGCTTAAGTCCATGTTTTCTCACTATTTCATAACTTCCGGACCATAAAATCTAGGTTGCCTGTCTGTCTGTCATTTATTGTCTGCTGGTAAATTTATTAGATAAGCAATCTCAGAAATTACCAAACGCATAGTTATAAATTTTTATATTTGTCTCAAAATTCCCACCAAAAATTTGCTAATGGTTTCTCAAAATTTTGCTAAATACATATTATTTATTTCATAATAAACGTCTAACGGATCGAACACCAAGTACACAAAAACGAAAACGGAAAATCTGTATCCTTAGATTATATGAACCACGATATTGCAATAAAAATACCTCAAAAAATCTAATTGATACAAAAACGTAATCTTATAAAAAAATTCTACATTGTTTCAGTTTTCTGTTTTACTACGCCTTCCATTGGTATGGGTCAAATTTTCACTGTGGGTTCCACTGTAGCGTTGGCATGGGAGTTACCGCACGATCCTTTTGTGCCCTTTAGAAGACAGTCGGAACTCCTGCATCGTATTGACAAGCCCGAAAAGCACACATCCGGTGGCTGGACGTTACAAAATACCAAATCACCAACGTCTGTCACTTACACGAAAACCTATTACAATCCATTTCTCATCAATAAACCACCAGCAATTGGTTACACCACCATCAAAGGATACTCTAAGCTAAGCGCGACAAATCAGGGTTTTACAAGTGTTCACGATAAAAAGAAGGACAATTATTACAGTTCTTCAAATCCGATGTCTAATAGGAATTACAACCAGTAATATAAAGTTTAACTCTGCAATTACACAACATAATTATGTCGAAATTTTACAGATACAGGACAGTAAAGGGAACAAGTGTAGCTGCAAACAATGTTCAGCAAAAGAGACGAAAAGTTCACAGTGAACCTGTTACAACTTATTTGCATCCTGTTTACCATAAAGTATATAGGAGGACACGAAGGGATTTGTATACAAAAATTGAAAAATTGTTTACTGGGTAAATAACTTTTTTTATTACTTCTAACGATTCAGCCATGACCTAAATCATAAACTAAATTACCTAATGTTATCTAAACATTCCAATTTAATATATGTAAAAAATATATTAATAATGACTAATGCTATTTAATATTAATTGATTTAAAAAATTCCATATTATGCATGAAATGATAAAAAAAAAATGTTTAATTGAATTTTACATCAACTGTTAAGAATTGGAGAAAATAATATAGAGATTTTCTCCTTTTTAAACCAGCAACTTACCACTTTATAAAACTTTCCAAGTATTTCTTTCTATAATAATAACTCTGGTCTATGGTAAAAAGATGGGCACTGTTTCAATTTTGTAACGTAAAAAGCTTCTTACGAATCCAATTAAAAGAATGGAAATAATGTCTAATTTCCAAAGTATATCTATTTGTTCAGCTTGCAAAATTTTTTAATTTCAAACTATTAAATATTGTCAAGTGGTCACTTCTAACTCGATGATTATAATGTGCCAAGAACTATAATGGTTTTATGAACTAATATCGCTATGAAAAACCTATACTGTTGAGAAGTGAAGCGGGCTAGCCAAATACAATAAATATCCGCTGTTTAAGTTGGGGACAGTGTCATCAAATCGCATCTAATCAGGTGCATTATTGTTTATAAGGCTAGCGAAGGAGTCAAAATCATAAAACCACTATAATATTCCTTGGCACGGTGTTCCTGTAGTCAATAATTTTGTTAGTTTTCAAAATAAATCTATTCATGGAAAGCAGACATATTTTTAACTATGGTGTAAGAATCGCCGTAGAAGAACACTTGAAAGTATCTTCAAAAAAATTTCCTTAAAGAAATTTTCTTTACTGAAGTTATAAGAGAACATTATGTACTCTAAGATGTATATTTACGACCGATGCTACTGTGTGGAAAAGTTAACTTTTGATATTCCAGCAGTCGCTATAAAGAATTCTTGGGTAATAAAACTAACAAAAAAGCGTCTCTGAATCACGTATGCACTAAATTATAGTCCATGATTTACCATTACTTATTATTTTCACATGTCACCTCTCTTTCCTAAAATACAAAGTAAATTTGAACAACTTTCTAGAATTATGGTAATCTTAGCACCGTCCAAACACTGTTGCATGTACAATGATTTATGTATTTAATTAAGTGCACAGAAAATTTATTTAAATATATACATTGATCTCAGCAGTTTAATATAAAATTTAGCAGATAAAAATGTACTGAGTCAACGAAAGGAAAAGCAGAAACAACAACTGTTACTGTAAAAATCAGTAAAGGCAAGTGAATAAACAAACATGAATAAAATCTATTTACATATGGTACAATTTTTTCTAATAAGTATTTTTAAAATTCTTACTATTTTAATCGCAGGTATTTTCATTAATGATTAACATAAGTCTTCACCATCAAAGTTCTTCAGAAACTAGAAAATGAAGACACGAAATGTATTTTAAAATGAAGCACTGAAAAGAAATTTGAAGAACTAGTAGATGTTTCTAAAGCATTATAATACCGGGTGTCTGGAAAATGTCGGATTAACTCTCCGCTACGCTCATAACAATCAACTGGTGAGTCTGGGAAAAATAGTAAAAAAAATCCTTCTCACATTTTGGTGGAGTTATAATGATTTTAAAATTGGTTCATTTGCTACGTTTAACAACTAAATAACTCATTCATTATCAGAATAACTAGTAGTAAAACTTTTAGTTAATATTTTTCTCGCCCATGACCATGTTTAATTACCATTTCCGTTAGAATGCACAAAGATATGGCTATGTTGTTTTTGCAATAACTTGATAAAATTCCATTTAACAACAATGTTTGCCTGATATAAAACGAAGGTGGATTTCAATCACTATCATTACTAAGAAACCAGAAAGTAAGCCGGAAGTATTCACGGATTAGGTGTGTGCAGTGTTGCCAATTTTACTTTTATAAAATTACGTTTTTTTCGTAATCTACATCATAAAGAATTTTTTTATTATTTTTTCGAGACTCCCGAAACCCCCGTATATAACGTACTCAAGAGTTATTCCGCCATTTTCCAGACACGCGGTATAATATACGTGAAAAACTTGACCAGCGTAAAAACGCATGATTTTAAAGTTACATGATGTTTAATACATTTTTTTTTCAGAAAGAACAATTTACAAAAAAATAAATTCATAATAATAATAAAAAAACGACTATCGTCAACTGTAATACATACTTCGTCATTATGTTTAGTTGGTGTTGTAGGTATCAACTAGAGATCTATAGTAACAACAAAGAAAAAAAAAATAAAGGAATTAATTCTGGAGATCGAAGAGGCCAGGGGTGTACACTTCTGAATTTTTCTTCTGATATCAACTTAAATGGCTAGTTTATAGAACAACTATTAAAAATGAGTTACGAAACGTATTTTCGCATCTTGTGAAAAAAGACATCCTCCGAGATTTTCCAACCCGTGCACCCATCAATGCAGCAGGGTATAAAAGCATAGATTACAGTTGATAATGGTCGTTTTTAAGAACTGTTATGTTATAAGAGAAGCTTTTCTATATTATTTATTTATTTATTTTAATTGTTACTTTATAATCGTACATCTGAAATTTTTCTTATTTTTCCGTCAGAAAGATACCCTTAAAATTTTTCGTCTGTATCACTATCTATATGCACAAGGTGCAAAACACAAAGATTTAAAATGCATTGTTTTTTACAAGGACTATAATAGTTATTTATGTATTAAGGGCATAATCAGGGAGATTGTGGCACGAGGGAATGTTTAAAGCCCGACGAAGGAGGGCTTTTAATTTCCCGAGTGCCACAATCGACAATTATGCACGTGGTACATACAACGTTTTATTCCATTTTAGTTTCTAAACTATTTTTAACGAAATATTGAGTATTTTCGGCAAGACTGTGTGAATTGTGCCGATGCGAATTTTAATACATAGCTGGCTATTATTTTGATGTTGTTATGGATACCACGTTGATTATTTGATAATTCGTTTTTCAAAATGTAAATTAAAGCAGCGGAAAACGTTCATTCAAACGAAAGTTTAGAAGAATTTGAAGTCGGTCAGGTAATGATTTGATAAAATATCATTTTTCCAACTTAAGAAAAACGTTGAATATCGAAGCGTGTTTGAATAATTAATTGATTAGTGTAAATGAACAATCAATTGTTGCTTAGCAATTTTTGACAGATTTGTGCTAAAAAGGCCAATTTAAGCCCGCATTTGGGTGCTTATAAATAAGATTATGGTTCTAAAATAGAATAAAATCATATAAATTAAAGTAGCACCAAACTTCAAGATTGTACTCTGTTACATCCTAAACAACAATTAATTATTACATTTTATAAGTATAATAACATATTTCGATATCTTTTTTCCCTACTCGACACAGTAACATATACCACAACTGAAACTATAAAAAATTGGAATCTACAAAAACTGGCATTGAAACCTCTTATATTATTATTATAAGAATTATAAAAATAAATGCTTGCGAATTTTTCAAACTCGTTACCATCAGAACTTAGTTTGGATGTTGCCTGATGACATTTAATTTAATATGAACCTTGTTTGTATTAGCGACTTTGTCTTTGTTTAAACAAAAGTTATTTACAGACTAAGTAAGGATGGCAGATCTTGTTTACTAAAGGCCGTTTGCGAAGTCAGCAAAGCAACCATAGAACGGGGCACCTTTATGGAAGAAATTATTAAAGCTATCTTTAGGTATGCTCTACATAAATCTTTTCCTACTTTTCAGTTTCTCTTCTTCGCAATTTTAAGTGCGAGAGACATTCGCAACAAAATCGACCCTTAATTGCCTCGGATTGACCAGACTCTCAGAATGTTTGTTTTCAGTGTGAGACATCACGAAGATGAAGGTTACGAAGAAAAAGACGAGTACGATTTGGCCGCAAACAAACAACATAATTGCACTGAAATGTATCCAACATGTGACAACTCAATCTGGAGCAACATGTTTTCATTTTCTTGATCAATAAACTGTTTTAAAAGGTCATGTAAATTGCTATTACTTGCCCTACAGCATTGTAAATATTTTTAGAGTCAGCACTTTATTTATTGTAACAAAAAGAACACTCAAGTGAATTGAGAAACCGGCGCCTCCACCAAATGTGTCTGTGCAAAAAGCATCACTTTTTTATTAGAATGTAGAAACTTGTTAAAGTTCTGGAACGGTGCTGCATTATGATAAAGTTTTTCATAGGATCAAACTGGGGCACATCAAATTATCTCCAACGAGAGAACACACTATTTTACATAATTTTACCATTTTAAACCGCAAGTATTCCAAACTGATTTTTAAAGAAAACATTTAGTAACAATTTTAAACAATAAATGTTGTTTAAAGTAAAATGTTCTGTAATTCTAGAAAAGTTTTGTACAATTTTATATATACATATATTTTTTCATAGCTCCGAGATAATAAAAAATAAATAAAAAAATAATAAAGATCTTCCATTTCGGTCTGTCTGTCATCTGTCGCCTGTCTACTATGCGCAACGCTTTTGGTAGACAATTTCCGAAGCGACTACTGATATTTTAGATGTATCTGAAGAATAACATGTAAATAGTAAAACGCCAAACTACATTTGTGTAATCGTCCCGACAGAATATTGATGACGTCTCAAACTAATGGATCAGAAAGTTAATGCTTTTGATTAAATTATGAACGCCTCATTTCATTTTCTAAATTCCTGGGACCACACCACTGTGTTACACTACATCCAAACTGAAGTATGTATATTATATACTTACATAAGTTAATGATGTCAAGTACAACCTAAAAAAATGTAGACCAAATTTTTAACGTTAAATTGATGTGAAAATTTACGCAAGAAGCTACATATACAACGTGTTCTGTTCCCAGTCAAAGTGTTTGTTTTAAGAAATCATTGCCAAAAATTTTTCGCAGCATTACAACCGACGAATTTTGTTGTTGTCAATAGTGTCTGTTAAAGAATTTTTCAATACTTTGTGTGGCTTCAAAACTACGGTAAACAATTTTGTTTTATATTTCTAACACTTTAATTATTACCTACCTATTTGTAACCGAAAGAAATATGTATAATATATTTTGGAATAATGTTTTATTTTTGTAAAAAGACGGTAGTTGCATATAGATATAAAGTAAAAACTATTCTTGAAAATGACCCTATTACAATAGGGAGTAATTAACTGTCGAAAAGCAAAAATACATAAGTATATAAAAAATAAACATCCATGAATTGACTCAGAAACTAAATTAAAAGCTTTTGTTTTGTAAAACAATATATAAAATATAACGTATAATATGAAATTATTAATGAAACGGCTGAGAGCACTAAAATTATCTTATATAAAAATTTTTATAGAATCTAATTTTAAAGCATGAAATTTTCCATTTTTCTTTTTTTTTTTTCTTTCTCCACAAAAAAAGGAGACAGGATAAACAACTCAACCGAGGCTATTAGAAAATTTTGTATTGATTTAGACATAAACCCTAAAGAGGAATTCACTCTTACGCAAGGTTTTTATACAAAATGATTTAACACCGACAATGGCAAAAATAAGATTAAGATATCAGAATTTCAATCCTTTCAATCATTTTTGAAGAAAAAGCGTTATGCATTGTTTAAGATGTGGAACGTATTATATGGAATTTTTAATATATGTGCTTTTTATATGAAACACCGTTACTCATCATTTACTGAGAGTAAAATCACCGTAGTACCAAATCTATCACATAGCGACTGCAAGAGTAAAATTTGAAAATTATAACTGACGAGGAAATTTGTTTGACGATAAGGTTTATAAAAAATTAAATACGTACTATTTACAATGGGTGCTAATCGTTTGGATTAGTTAATTTGATCCCAAGAATCTGTGACTTTATCAGTTAATTAATGTACTGTAAATATTTGCATTAAATATGTATTTATCGTTTTAGCTGCCAATTTTTTTGTAATTATATACATACACATATGTACATATGTATATGTATAATATGTCAATTCTGGTTATGTCCCTTTTTACAATTATCTCATTATGTTAAATAATCCAAAATTTGTACCTGCATGTATTTGTAGCCTGTTGGACGATCTTGATCCAGCGAGAATAACAGGAAGTAGATTTTTGGCTTTCCAAAGCCATCAATTACGTGTCCTTCCGCTGTAGATAACAACTGGGTAGGAGTAACTTTCCATAATTAATTAATACGGGAATCAATCCGAAGTGGTGCGGCATATCGCATTGCTGTTGGTGAATCCTTCATTCATGGTGTTAGCGATAATTCCGGTCCGCCCTCCGGATCGAGTCTCCGACCGGGTATTGACTGGCTTTCCTCGGATCCGTTCGCGAACCTCCGTCATATCAAAGAACTGCTAAGGGATGCTGCACCCCAGTAGCTAGGGATGTCCTGCCGACAGCACAACTCTTGCAGGACCACGTCGCAGTGACGGTGATGCGTGATAACATGAAAAGTAAATCGACAACGTGCGTTTTTACACTTGATGGGCAGATCATGTAAGAGGTAAGAGCTTCGATCTTTTACTAAATAAACGTTACTTTTAAACAAAACTGAAGTTCTGACGACTGTTTAGCACTGAAAGTGGGCGTTCACTGCATGACTTAAAAACTCCACTCGACGGCTCTTTGTCATCTTAAATCTTTGTCTTCATGATCTTGATGCGTGCTGACTGGAGAGATAACATTTTTATCGGAAACTTGTTTAGAACAACGACCACTTGAAGCTCTCCAAAGAATTGTTATAAAACACGTACGTGATACTCCCCTAACTCAAAACAATTTGTTTGATTTACGTTATGCTACTTTTTTTTCGTTTCCTCGATTTAATTACCCATGCATGCAAATATACAATCAGTTTTCAATCACTGTACATTTACGATTCATCCGTGGCAAAAACTTAAAACTAATACCACACAAAGATGTTGTATTGAAACCAAAATATATTTTCCTGAATATAAAAAAAAAATTTGAACGAAATTGCTTCCTCCTGATTCACTTAAAGAAAAACCGATTCGATCATATAAATATTGTATTTCGACAAATTGAGTTCTGCCGATGCTTTTCACGCTACGGCATTATACCATCAACAAGAGATTATTATCGCACAAAATAAATAAGTCATTACAAAGAAAAGCATTTACGGGAAGCTAACGATGATTTTGATCAATTATCTCAGTTCTGCTTTTCTTTGGAGAGTCTACCAGTAAATTCAAATTTTGTCTGAGTTTACTTTTTGCCTTGTGTTTTTAAGCGTCAAAACTTTAGGATATCGTTAGTCATCCATCATTTGCCATCAATATGACAATTGTCCTTACATTAAAAAAGTTCAAATGTTATTCCGAATTTTCAAATAATTGAGGTTTTGATGTTTCATGCCCTATTTTAGAAAATCATTTAAGAATCTTTAGATTTACTGTTAATACAAGAATCAATCTGTCGATGTTTAATTATAACTATAAAATAATAATCCCTTTTCATTGTTTGGTGTTTTTTTACAGTAAATTTCTTACCACTTTAATGTACTGTCTGCTCCTTCTCGAGATTATTTCTTACACATAGTTTTTTTTTTGAAACCGTCTTTTTCACAATTTTCTATTACTCATACAAATTTCACATTTTCAGAGGCGCTGCATTAAAACTAGTTAGCTTCTGCTTTCAAATCAATGATCCAAAAGGTAGTGTAACAATTACTACGTATTCGTTTATTGTTTTTAAGATTTTATTTTAAAAAATATATTTATATTATTCCCTCCTTTAATCTGTTATATAAATTTTTCCTTATTTTAAAATTTCATCTTTTACTTTTGCTCCATTATTACTACCTAAGCATAAACTAAAGAATGTTTCTAGACGTCATCTGTCGTCTGCCTAGAATTACTGAGATGGTGAAACGCTAACCAAAATTTGTGTGCTAATCCCCACTAAAAATTTAATTATGTCATCTCAAAATCTTACTAAGTAGATTATATTTAAAATGTACAAAATAATGTGCTTTTAGACTTGTCATTTGAGTGTAATTCACATCGATGGTCCAACACGCGAGCGATTTCCCACTTTTTTACAGAACAACCTCTATATCGTTCTAACGTAGAACACCCCCTTACCGTAGTGAACAGCTAGCACTGGCCCTGTTTTCCTTGTGCTCAACATAACAGGCTCTTGTCTCCGCTCTATGACAACAATAATATCATTAACAATAATAATATTAATAATAACAAAATCAATGATTCACTTCTATTCGCAATTAATTTTTTCAAAAGCGCCTACTTCCCAGATGCTTGTTTCGGCAAACCATGTAGAATAACATGAATATTTGGGAGGTATCTTTTGTTAAATTACTCTAAGCCAACAAATGGTTTTACCACACGCTGTGAAAATTTTCTACACATTTAGACGAAACGAGGATTGGAAAAAGCACTTCAGAAACACTTAATACTCGTATATGCTTATCTAAATTTTTGAAAAACTAATACATACTCACATACATAATAGTGCCTCACAAGATAAATGTTTTAGAACTTGTTTTTCGGTGTTGCCTGTTAATAATACCTCCAATTATTATAAAAACCTCATTATCTAAGTAACCCAAACGTACCCATGCAAATTATTTGATTTATAAATTTATGACAAGGTAGTAGGTCAAGTATTTCTTCCAAAAAGATTTCGATTTCATGAATTCATCAATCCAATTCTTTGAACTGCATGACTACGGACAACATGGAGTGTAATCTTTAGTAAAAAAGCGATAATTTCAACTTGACCTAGAAACTTCCCTAGGTGATAAAGTGACAAAACTTGTAAAATAAGCACTGTTTTTTTACAATTACGTGAAATAAACATGCTAAAGATATGTTCCTATACTCTTACCATGCATTTTGGATATAATGCTAATCCGAACTTGCATTATCTCACCACAAATATTTATGTAAACATTTTAAAAAAATGCAGAACTAAGAACAATTTGATTAATTACAAAGTCTCGTTTTAAATTTAAAAAATCTTCCAAATAAAAATTACCTTGTCTGTTGTTTATCTTTTCATTGCCTTTAAAGATCACAGTCGTCCATCCTAATTTATATTGCCTCTGACAGCGGTGACAAAGCCAAAATAATAATAATTGTTGTTTTGAAAGTAAAATTGATGTTATAAAAAACAACACTTAAAAAAATCTTGTATTGTACCAAATAATTTCTGTAAAATATTCCGTCATAATGTTAGTCAAGTTATATGTTCATTTAAAGTAATGGTTCATAATTATGCAATAAAATTTTATTGCCTTCATTTGAGTGGACCTTTGATGGTCATAAAAAGTACGTTGTTTTTTATCTCAAGTCTTCCTCTATAAACTTTCTAACACGCTTGGGATTATAATAAAAATACTGCTTCATGTTTCCTGGGTTGTCTATTCTTTGTTTTAGTTTTTGTTTTAATTTTCCACATTCTACTTATGGTCTTTCCCTCGTGCATACACAATTTTTAATTTTATTTCATTCTATCACGACCGTATATACTCAATTCTTGCATCCTCATTCATTAAAATGAGTTCTATTTATTTAGATGCATATAAGAAGTGTAATAATCAACGCGTGGAATAATATCTCATGCGCTCGATCCAGTGCTGCCGCGTCGATACTTTGATTACAAATATATTTTTCTTTTGGAGTATATAAACATAATATAATATTTCAAGATCACAAATGCTATGGTTGAAAATATATAAAGGGCACCGAGTATTATTATTTGAAGTAATATAGAAGTAGCTTTTTTCTTAGCTGTAAACACTCCTAGAGACGCACTGGCTACGACCTTGTGGACCAGATCAAAGCGTCCCCGCTACTCGCCGTAAAACATACCTTACTTCAACTGGGGAATTGCAGCACTGAGATAGAATTCCGCGCACTTGTAATAATACAATCTGGTCGTGAAATCAAATGAAACTAAATGTTAAATATTACACGAATATATTTTTTGCATTAGTAAGCAAAACCTGTATTCTTATTGCTAGAAATTGCATTGTACTATTCACTTGAGGATTGACACAGACTCAGGCGACAAACAGCAGACTGACAGACGGAAACGAGAGACCTATTTTTTCGTAGTCCAGGGGTCATGAAACATCGAGAATACTTGGAAGTACCTAGTCAGCAGACGAATTCGAATACAATACTGCCTTAGCTTGACCTATGGAAATCGACAAAGCGCAATGAAAAAACACACTCAGAAAATCATTTTACCATAAAATTTTGTGTTTAACTCGGCTATACTTCACCAAACTAAACTGGAGAACATAACTATAGCCGCATCTGCAATTTTCAATTTTTTGTCGCTCCCTGTAATTGTAACGATTTTCTAAATTACTTAAATAACTTCCACGAGACATTCTCACGATTCTTGTCACAAAGAAATACCATTTAATGAAAGTGAAATTATGTTTTGACAGTAGGGCCATGGCAAACTTTTTTTAATTTCTTTTATTTCAACTGGGGCTATAGTTATGCACCATTCAGTTTTACATTTTTTTTTCAATACCTAAGTCATTAATTGTTTAAAAATAAATTCAAATACACTTCCTACTTATTGTTTTTGTCTTTTTTATCACTCTTGTAAGTTACATTAAGTTACAATTGTAGTGAACGACAAAAAAAATGAAAATTGCAGGTGGGGCTATAGTTATGCTCTCCAGTTTATTAGTTATTTTTTAGAGTCTCTCTAGCTTCATTTATTTCTCAAATAGTCTAATCTATGAGTGGAGATAAAACATCCTTCATACATATAAACTGAAACATTTAGCTAGATACTTTCAATAGTAATACGTTGTAGTCAAAAAGTCATACCTTCATTAGAATCTTTCACACTAAATTTTACTTCAGTTGGAGAACCATAAATTCTAAACACAGAATCACATTGCATCTGATATAGTTAACAATCTACCTGGTCTCAAAATCATGTCATCCTTCTATCCGTGAATAACAAACTATGGTATTTTATGTCATAACTAGTTTATGCTTAAAGAAATATCTGTTGTGAGTTTGAGAACGAGTCAAGCTATTCTGTTTCAATGTGGAAGTGTTGAAAACTATTAACACTATTGTGTGTGCATTGACTAAACTTATTAATAACTGCAAAACTCAGAGTGTGTTCACATATTGTCTCAAGAACGCGGTGGTGGAGCTATTACTTAAAAAAGATTATCCTGAAGCCATAAACAGCTATCGGCCTATCTCACTGCTCACTGTTTTCTTAAGTTCTGAGAAAGTCCTTGCGAAATATCTGAGCAAGTTATCTCAAAAATATTTTGCAGATCCACTGTGAACTCATATAATTCACAATTTCCTGAATTCTTAAACTAAGTACATTTGATTGAATTCATCTCACATCACTCCTGTTCGTAGACTTTATACACACAACTTACATGCTCTAAGTTGTAGACTATTAAGATTCTTTCTCACCACTCGTACCCAAAGTGTTAGTTTTAAAGAGAAAGAAATAAAAATCTCTACTAAGTTGAGCGTTCCCCAAGAATCTATTCTTACACCTCTATTATTCATATCTTCTGCATATCCCTGTAAATGACACTACTCTCACCAACAATGGTAATTATCTACAAAAAGCATCAAAAATAGCTGAGAAATCTCGACTGATTCATTAGACAGCTAAATGGCTAATTGAACTTGTGATACTTAATACACCAAGCAACACATACATCGTGTCTTAGTGGACAGAAACAGCTACTTCCCAGACAAAAGCTCCGCCGGACGCTGAATTACCTATCTGTGCATTGGGGTCACCACTTTCGCGGATAGCGGCCGCGTTCCTCTAAATTGCAAAGTGTTTAATCACACCCAAGGCTAGACAACCTTTGGACAGCTGTAGACTGCAGTTTCGATCTTGTTTGATCTCATCAGTACAGCATATTCCATCGAGTTCTCTAGCATTCATTGTGTTTCGTTTATGTGCTTAATCTTAGCAACCAGGTGTTAGTGAGATTCGTAATGTGACGACCTATGTGTTTACATCTCACTAACACTTGAGGTGTCATACACTCCCGAAAATTTTCATAACTTTTTAAATCTCTTATTACACTAGTTAACGTTCAAAAACTCCTCCATCTTCCATGCACAGTTGTAATCGCCTTGTAAAATCTATGACAACAATTTGTAACATATTAAGGGCAATTCTGAATCAAACTTGTTAAATTTAAAGAGTGTTAAATTGCAAATTTCCATAGTAACGAGTTAAATTCGTAAATCTGGTTGACTGTTGTTTGATTTAGAATTGCATCTATTGCCGCTCATATTGGCGATAATGCTGGAAAAAGCGTGTCGAATTCTATTTTGCAAATCCTTCCTTGCGGTGGGTGCTCTAATCACATGGAATACTTTTTAGTTGACGAACTCTACCGGTATCTTCACATAAATTAAGCACATGTTTAACTCTGAATTTTGTCAGATTTTCTTCCGGAAACCATTGCTTGAGAACTCGAATCGTAGCAGGAATACTTCTGCGACATTTTCCATACACATATATTTTTTTTTCTCAAAAAAATTGAAATTTCAGGCATTTTAAAAGAAGCACAAAATTGAAACTTCAAAAGTGACAAAAGTGCGAGAAAATTAGTTGTTCCATCAGGGTTGACCAACAATTTTAAGGAAAAAACATGCAAATGTTTTCAGGGCCAAATTTGTTTTGAACGCATTAATGAAAATCCTTGTTTTCTGCCATTTCAAGAGCAAATTTTTTAAAGAGGAATAATTCCGAAATTTTCTTCTTACCTCACATGAAATAATAGATTTAAAATTAAAGATCACAACAACCAATAAATTTTTGACATATAAAACTAACTCTTCAGCCTTCAATAAACGTAAATACAAATTTTGAAAAAAGTCGGCCGAAAAATAAATGAAATATAGTCTTAGGTGAAACATCCGATATATAAAAAAAACAACACATCGTCAAGACCGCCATCTTCGACTTTCAGCTTTAAGAGACCGTTTTGCAACTTCTCGATCAATTGGAGATAATGGTTGGCTGAGACAGGACGACTAGTCACAGTACGAACGATTTCCAGGCGAATACGGTCCTTTGGACTTCTCTTGTATCGTCCTCATTATGTGCTTCCGCTCACGGTTGCACACCGCTGTGACCGGCTGCTCTGGTGCAGAGAACGACAGCTTTCGGAACAACATCGTCTTCAGTGATGAATCCTGGTTGTGTTTGGCAATGCATGACAGTCGGGTAAGGCTGAGAAGACGAAGAGGAGAACGGAGGAATTTGCAATTTGCAATGGAAAGACAAATGCATCGGACTGTGGGGGTAATGGTATGGGGTGCTATGGCGTATGGAAGCAGGTCACCTCTAGTCTTTATTAGAGGCAACATGAATGCTCATCGTTTCATCCACGAGATTGCAGAACCCCATCTTTTGCCATATATTCAGACGCTCCCAAATCCCTTTTTCAACAGGATAACGCCCGTCCTCATGTTGCATGTTTTAGTTTAAATCAATTTGAGTCAATATTTTGCCATGGCCACCCCGTTCACCTGACCTTTCACCCATTTAACATGTATGGAATTTAATGGGTAAAAAGCTCACAAAGTTAATGCATCCTCCACAGACCCTAGAAGCTTTATGACATGAGATACGCTCGTATGGGATGCGGTACCTCAGCCGGATAAAGATGATCTTATCAGATCCATGCCAAGAGGAGTCAATGAGTGCATACGTCTTAGAGGTGGTCAAACACATTATTACTAAAAACTTGGTTCTTCTTTGATTTTTTAACTTGAAATTTTCATCGATTGGTCACCGACCCTCTGTAAATATATGGTGTTAAAATCATTATAAAATTCCCACTCGTCCTTGGTGTTCGGTTTTCAATGTCGGTTAGTATATCTACGTTGACCAAATGTAAAAACAACATAAGTGCTGGGACCAACATCACCAGCATGTGTATGTACCATGCGTTTCTTTCTTCATCATGTTCTACCGCATGAAAACACACGAGCAAAATTTTGTCGTTCTTATATTCAATTAGCGTAAATCGCTTCTTATTTCATACAATTTATCATCCTGTGGTCGTACAAGTCAAAATCTTTTTCTAGTGTGAAATCTGTTGCTCTTTTATAAGTTCGAGTCTTATCAAATTTCCAAAAATGAGTTACACAATGTTGCTTCAAAGCAGTCTAAAATCAAGAGCAAATTAGTCAAATCGAATTTATTTAGTAATGAGCACATATTCGGTTAGTTTAGTGGTATTTAATAAGTTAGGAAATACGTTATACGTCATATTGCTTATAAATAGTTAATAGGTAGTAGCAAAAATTAAGGGGAGCCGACAGTTAACTATTTAGATCTTGTGGGTGTAATATTTTAATTTTAACATTGTCCCCTCTATAGTATTTGAAAACAGTGCGCGAAATAATCCACCAATGGCAATAGTCGCTCCATTTAGAAGAAGATAACATCATATCTAGTGGACATTACAACAAGGAAGAAAAAAATAAAAAAATTAATGTATGTCGACACCAGTTTCGTACATGTTTTTCCATAATTTGCTCCCCATACCTGAATCCAGGCTGCTAAGAAATATCTGGTACTACCTTCACAACGTAACTCCATACATCTGTTTAGTTAAGACGTCGTGCCGTCGTTTTCAATATTTATCTGGTTGATTACCCATCACTTCGGTTGTACCTAACTCTAATTATAATACATAAAGATTACCACAAGTAAAAATTCGCAAAATCTTTTTTTTTATGTTTTAAAAAGCGGAATTTGTTGGACTGTGTGAGGGAACTCCTTTCGAAAAAACTTTCCACCATTTTTTTTTACTATGGAATCTTCACGAAAATAACATCAACAACATTATTAGCAAAAATATTTCTTTATTACACAACTTGACATTTAGGATTCCGAGAGGCGCCCTAAAAACTACAGCTATTCTGCATTAATTAATCCATAATATTTAAAATTTTCTTCCTCCAAATTTATTTTGCCACACTTCGATTCGCTTCTCGTGAAAGTATGCATTCTACATACATGTGTTCAAAAAATGGCACACCAACTCTATGATACGTTGTTCAGGACCATTTATGGAGCAAAGAATAAATAATTAAAAAATATGTTTTTGCTCAGGTCCAGAAGATATAGCTTCAAGCTTTATTTTTCGAAATTTCACCGTATTTTATTAATCGTTTACTTTCTGTTGAATATCTAAAATCAATTGCACTTTCATTACTGTCTTATACACAGATTTCTTCATTTTATAACATTACAAAAAATTTAAAAATTGTTTAGGATGAATCTAACGACAGTGGCAAAATTTCTACATTTTTTTATCTGCCTATCTGAATTGATATTTTGTTTTTGTGAGTGAACGTCAAATTGTCGTAAAGAATGTTTTAATCAAGTATCGTTGAATTGGTGCGCCTGTATAAAATTACTTTAAATATGTCGTTATTGAAGACACATTCTTGTAAGGATTTTTTTTGCCTTTTACTTAATTCTGTATGACTTTCAGTTCGACCGTTCAAATAAAAAAGCAATATTGTAATTGGGTGCATCCGAAGACTGGCTGTTTTCACGTTTTTCTAGAGTACGAAAAAGTAGGTTGCCCGTTTCTATCTATTCTGTGTGTCGTCTACCTCTCTGTCGTCTGCCTGTCTGTCGCCTGTTTGTCTGTCCCTCTGTCTCTGTGCCTGTCGTCTATGTCAATTTATATTAGACAGATCATCTTCGAAACTCCTGGATCGATTGTTGTCAAATTTTATATATATGTTAGGAACATCGTGTAGATAGTAAACCGCTAACCAAAAATTGTCTAATAATCCTAACAAACAATGGGGTGACGTATCCAAAATTTACAATAGTAAATATTATTAAAATTTTATAAAACAAAAAACTCCTGCGCAACCATATTTTAGTAAAAAAGATATCAACGTTGACTAACACCATTAAAACGTCTTTACTGTAAACAATTTAACTTTGAAATTACAAAATCGAATACTCTGAAATCTTGCAAACGTTTTAAGGTGATTCTAAGTTTAGCAATAGTTAATGCCATTTACTCCCCCCCCCCCCCTTCTCTCCTTAAGAATCCGTTTTGGAGTATTCCACTAGACATGGGAACTCCGTGAAATTTGCACATGGGTTTTTCGGAACGTTTTCATCTATCGAAAAAGCAACGCCAGCTGGACAACTTTTTCAACTAAACACCCGTTATGTGTGCACATTATACCTAACTTATATATTTGCCTACTTTTGAACCTGTATAAAATAAAACTGTGGTAGCATTAATAAATTTACTATCATTATTTTTACGAATCCATCACTAGCCGGGAAATAATCGGCATTCAGGGAAAACTTCCATTATTACGAATACTAAGACCAAATAACATTGACAAGATTGTTGAAAAGCTAACGACACTGAATATTTTAGAATTACAATATACAGATTCATCTGGTGTTATTCTCTAATCTCGACCAACCCTGATGAGCCTTTCGTGACTACCGATCATTTCAAATTATTAACTAAACGGGTTAGTACTACATCTACATTGGAACTAATTAAAGGCAACATTGAAGTTTTGTGAAGATTTAGTTATACCTTCGTTCAGATTTAACAAGTTGGAAACAGTTATTTTATCTACAACTCTTTAGTAACTCTTCTATTCTTTATACAAATTTTGTAGTTAAATATGTCCGTTATTCCCCGCTTGATTGTAGCTGTTAAAAAATATTTACTTAAGGAAAACTTGATTAAACTGTAGAATATGAGCCCGTGATTGGTTGAAACATGCACGTTGCCTAGCAACGGACCTCAATTAAAAGTTAATCGCAAATTAACTTTAATTCGCTTTCTGTAAACCGAGGCTTGAGCTCTCTTCTTTCAAAGTGTTTTCTTTTCGCTGTGTTTTTGCGAAAATGGACAACGACAGTGATGATGATATGGTCTGTACTCTACCTGAAATTAGGAAAACAGTTTCAGCTGCTACTTTAAATTTGCTTACACTATATTTTTGAAATAGAGAACACAAAAAAACAATTCCTTTTCGGAAAACAATATCTCGACGTGTTTTATTGATTTGTCAAAAAAATACAAGTCTTATTAACTACGGAAGACGTACTCAATGTTAAGAGCAACGTTAAGAGTGCATCAGGACGTAAACATAGAAAATTACAAAAAGTTCCGTTCCTTTTAAAAAAGAACACCCGATGGTTACAAACCGAAAAAAGCTGCAGTCTTCACAGCACCAAAAATACGGAAATTCATTGGCAATACCTGACTACTAAGGTAGCCACTTTCTATTTTAAAAATTAACAATTAGTTAAAAATGTTTTTGCGCGATTATGGGAGCTATGGGTTGTTGTCGTTCCACTGAACTTTATGTAATGAAAACAGATCAGGGTTCATGACCATCAAACAGTGTTTCTCGTTGACATTCCGGAAACAAAAATAAAGTAACACGCCAGTTTTCAATTACTGGTTCATTTTATGGTATTGTTAAAAAGCATATTTCGTTGCGGCTTGCGGCCATCAAAAGTAACTATAAATTCATTCTTTTTAAATTTCCAAAAAGGCAAATGCTCCGTACAAATAAATGGAATTAATAAATTTAGATCGTTTGGCAAGCAAGTAGCCACTTATTTAAATTTTAGCAAATGCAAAAAAATATACGGATCGTTGCCTGCGAAGATCTTCAGCTATATTATTTACCGATATAGGACCAAATATCATGAATCTAAAAATGCATGGGGATGGAAATCCAACGCTGTGGCTGAGAGTACGTTGAAAGGGATTTAACAAATAAAATAAATGCCGCCACAAAAATTCTAACATCAATTAAAACCAGATTGTTCTTCAGGTAATAAAAAAAATCGCAATCGGAAGAATCAAGACCTAATTCCGAAGCCGGAATATCAAATCTTTCAAATTTAAAATTGAATAGTAATGTTAATATTGCTTCAGTATTACTGACTCTAACGCTACAATCAATTTTGGAAAATAAAAAATAAATTTTTAACTGCAATTTTTTTATTAAGTCGTAGATAAAATAGTATTTTTACTCGCATGTAATGGGCTATTATTACACTCGAGTGAACTCACTTCACTCGTGTTGGAATCATCCTTTTTAAATTTGTACATCATTCTGGACATCCGGGGATTAAAATTACGGACACCCTTTTGGCCATTGACTTAACTAGAACAACCCATGCGCGATTGTAAACAGTTTGCAGAGGTCAAATTTACGGAAGAAATTTCGATTCTTCAGAGGAATGGCTTTGTTAGTAATAAAAGTAGATTAAAGGCGTAAAATTCGTTTCGGGACAGTGAAGGTTTAGTTAGAGTAGATGAACGTTTAAGAAGGGCAGAGATTGCATATGAACAGTGTCTTACTGCTTAATCATAATGCAACAAAAATTGATTATTTTTCATGAAAACGAGATGCCAGTTCATTAACTACCTTGGCCTCAGTACGCTCGAGATTTTGACCATTGGAAGGTAGGCCAGAATGAATCCGATCGGAGTAAATCCAGTAATGAGTAATTTACCTGAAGCTCGACTAAAATCAGGCAAAATATTCCACAACACTGGAATTGATTATGCCTTATCCTAATTAAAGATGGTAAGGCCAAAAATAGAAGGCTCGTAAAAGCGCACATTACTCTTTTTTTACGTTTCGCCACAAAGGTAATACACCTAAAGCTGATTAAAACGATTTATAGAGAAACGCGCCATGCCAAAAAAAATCAGATAATGTTTTGTGGGAGCGAATCGGGAGCTATCAGCAATGTTTGAATCGCAGGAATTTGGGGAAAAATTGTCACGTTGTATTTAAGTATAAAAAATATCAATTGGCACTTTATACTGGCTAAGACACCTCATTTTGACGGATTATGGGAGGCCGGCGTAAAATCTACCAAATTTCACTTAAACCGCATAATAGACAACGCGCATCTGACATTTGAGGAAATGTACACCGTATTAGCAGGTATAGAAGCATGCTTAAATTCGTAACCCTTATGTCCACTAAGTGATGACCCCAACGATTTAGAGCTCCTCACACCTGGGCGTTCCAAGTAGAAGCCCCATAATAGTTATGACAGAGCCGCAGTATGGCCACATCAACATTAATCGGTTGTCTAGTTGATAGCGTGTTACGCAGATCCAACAACACTTCTGGCAGAGAAAGTCTAAGGAGTACCTCTGTCAACTACAGGACAAGTCAAAATAGCAACGGGTGAAGCTTCGCTACTGAGTCTAGACGCTTTGGTCCTCCTAAAGGATATCACACCGCCGCTAACTTGGAGGAGAGGACGTGTCGTCGAGGTGCATCCAGAAGAAAATGGCTGCGTGAAGCTCAGTACGCATCGTTGAGCTTTATTAGCTCAGTACGCATCGTTGAGCTTCATTAGCTCACTTCAACATGAAAAAATTCAACAGCCAAACTTATTGCTGTCGATAACAAAGATCTTCATTGTTAACGTAAACGTAAACGAAATTTTTGTACCTGGAAATATTTTTGATCAACCTTATGTATACAACAGCAAATGATTTAATATTTTTTCTGTTTTGTTGTCAATTCTATGCTGAAACCATAGTTGCAGCTATTGAGGATTTCAGAGAAAAGGTTTATTGTCAAGCAAAATCCTAGTGGACTTCTCGTTGTTACTGGATCTGATTTAATTGTTTGATCATTCAAGGTAATTTGAAAAGTTGTCTTGTAAAATTCTATTGAAAAGAACATATTTTGTAATCAGTCATGTATATTTCAATCATTTTGCGCAACCGAGAATGTGGAGCTTGTGGTTTTTATAATCGATAAACGAAAAATATACGTTTCCAAATTCTTTTCTTCCTTGTTCAAAGCTGACGGAATCGTGCTTCACAACGTTTAACACATCCCTTTTCTTCGTCATTAATGTGTCGTAGTTAGAACAGTACTGATTTTCTCCGTTATGGATAAGATTAGTATTTTACAAATCATTGACAAACAAATTTTGATGAATTTTTTCATGGTTTCGTTGGTCTTTGTCTTTAAATATGTTATACTATGAGATAAAAATATGGATACGTTTAGGAGCAATTAATTATTGGTGTTTTAGTAAATGAAATTCTCCTGGCGATTTTCAGTTTTATGTTTTAGCCATGTCATTCATTAATATACTGATTTTTATTTGATTATTTATTGGTGTCACTTTAATTTGGAGCGATTCTCGGTTGTGAGAAATCCATTTAGAAGGCTGATTAAATTGAAATTCACAAGATCAAAGTTTTGACCAGAAGGCTGTTACCTCCTATGAACTTGGAAACTCAGTGGTATAACCAGAGATATGTGTATAACTGAATTTATTTGTACTAGTTAAATTTCTGCAGAATAATTTATCATATTAACAAACTGAATTTGCTAAGATGTTGGGTATCTTCCAGTAGCGGCTCCTCAGAGGAGGCAGGGGAGGCTGAGCCTCCTCTGTTTTTTGGAGCTGAGCTTCCTCTAATTTTTTCGATGAAAGAATTTGTATTTTTGTAGACATTTGTTACTTTTCAGAATATTTTGTTTGATTTAATTTACTTTCATCAGATATCAGGTTAAAATGTCGAAAAAAATTATATTTGCGCCCTTACAATCATAATTCACACCACTCCGCGTTTGGCTTCAGAGGTAGAAGCTAGCCTCCGCCGAGAATTCATCTTAGTATTGAGACCGCAACCTTGACGCATCGTCATTCGGTACTGCATTGGCTAAAACGTCGATCGGGGTGCCGCTTCAGGCCGCTAGCCTCCGGCTAGTTCATCTCTTTTCAGATCAAGTCGCACGGATAATTTTATCTCTTTCTTATTAATTGGCGCGATCGGGTGTAAATTGGAAAAATATTGAGGTGGTTTCGCGTGCTCCCTATTCAGTGGTGAGTGGTGTTTAGGCTTTAGTACCTACGTAAAGCCTAAGGTGTTTTTTGTATCATTTATTTGCGTTTTATTTCTGATCGTTAAAAACAGCTGGTATTATCGGCATATTAATATTACTCATAATTAACGAGAATGAGCAACGAAAATAATTCAGTCTCATGTGCAGATACGTAAATTATATATTAAAAAATGAATTTAGTAGCTTTGATTGTGATAAAAAGATCGCTATAAAACAAAAGGGGAGACCAACACCACCACTCCCATTAATGACAATGACAGGTAGAAAGCAAAACAGAGCATTTCATGAAAATAATTATACTAAAACTAAATGGTTAACGGCTTCAGTTTTTTAAGAAACAAATTATACTGATGGAATTGTGTATTATTCACAAGTGATAAATCTTCCGTTTGGGATAAAACAGGCTATAATAATTTACAAAATTTGTCACGAGCAATAGAAAGGGATGAAAAATCACAGGAACACATATTTTCTTCTACTACTTTAGATTCCGCTCATAAGAGGAATATTGAAAACTATAACGAGAAAGTTGGTAAAAATAGGGCAATTTTGAAAAGACTAATCGATACAATAGTTTATCTATCAACGCAGGAGTGTTCTTTTCGTGGGCATGACAAAAAAAAAATATTCAGATAATGAAAGATATAAAAAGTAGTGCTTTTCAAATTTGAGCCTCCTCGGAAGAAAACTTCACGAGCCGCCACTGGTATCTTCTAATAAGTCTTTTACTCTATGCGTAAAGTGACCAGACGTCCCGTTTTGAACGGGACTGTCCGTTTATTGGACCACCTGTCCCGTTGTCCCCATATAATGATCTGGAACGCAAAATTGTTCCGTTTTCTAAAACCGCGCATCACCATCAATATTAAAGCAAATTTGTTCCTCCGAGAAATATAAATACAACTAAAAATATAATATTATGTTGCAATTTAATAATTACTGTCACATAAATGGTGCTTTACTTTAATGAAGCTGGTGATTGCTTCTTATTTTTCATAACTACTTATAATACTAAAAATATTTTTAATTTTTGTGAACATAAAATAAAGAAAGAAGATTAAAAAGTTCTGTTTATTTTTATTGTTAACCTTCCCACTGGGGTATGTTATGTTATGTATGTATGGTATATCTATATTCTATATTAGATTTATTTTATTAGTAGTATGTATGGACGTCCCGTTTTGACTTAAAAAAAAATGGTCAGTTTATCTATGCGCGAAGTTGCTGCATAAAGTGAAGTTATCTTTAATTTGTGCTAGTGTTATGCTGTATTCATTTTAATAATTTAATTCAACATATTAACAAGTGAAGTAAAGTGCTGACCAGTTATGTAATGTGACTTTTTAGATTAAATGAGCTGTCAATTTGGATTTATCTTACTCTTACTTTAATGTAAAAGCTGCTACTGTAAGATAAAACACCGTATATCATATGTGAGCGAAATACCATTACAAGCTCGTGAGAGCAGTATCACTAGCTCTAACGCGACTACATTCTTACTCGCTAATAATATATCTAGCATTTCTCTCAGTTGTAATATAAAACACTATTTTACTTGAAAATATGGTTTCTTACATCTCTGTACTAACCAGGTAATTTTGTATCGGTTACTTATTTTTCCATGATAATCCAAATTCTACACCAGAAGCAGATATTGCGAAATAACGACTCTGTATCTCAATATTGTTCGCCTAGACAAATTAGCGACGTAATTCATCCATAATAAAGTTATGACAGTTGTTAGAAGGCCGTAAATTTCTAGACGGCCCTTAATTAATTATTACCTTGGAGTCACCCTTTCACTGACATTTCTGATGATAAATTATTAGTGGTGCAGTGCGCTATAATTATAAAGTTGACCAGCTGACAGAGTGAAGCAATAATTGGGTTAATTTCATTCCAGGGAGGTATGATGGAGCTGTTGCTCGCCCTTTCATGGTTGATACTAGGAGCTTTCAGCCCTGTTGTTGTTGGCAACCAAGACGCAAAACGTCTCTACGATGATCTTCTATCAAACTACAACCGCCTCATCAGACCTGTCGGCAACAACTCAGATCGACTCACCGTCAAAATGGGTCTCAAACTATCCCAGCTAATCGATGTGGTGAGTTAGAAAATGGGTCATTCCAGCAAAATTCGTCTAGCACCAAAAAAATTACGCTTTGGCAGGTAGTACACAAAAAAACTTAGGTAGGGTAAATGTGTACAAGAGTACGCACTTAGTGTAAAATTGTCAACAACTTTTTAATTTTTTTGGATAGACCAATTTTATGATATAGGTTCGTTATATACATGTTTAGAGATCCGATATATTTAATTGTACGTCCCAACACCACTATATTTTAAGAGTAATTTCAATTTTTGTCAAGATGTGTAAATGCGCACTCTTAGACAGTTCATTGCACAAGAGTGCGCATTTGAACGCTTATGAGTGCGCATTACATTTTATGAAAAAATATTTGTTTCTAAGGTGAAAATAAATGGGAATAAGTGACTACAGACTACACATAAAACGGGAGACCTATTTCTTCGTACTCTAGGGGTCTTGAAAAGACGAGGAAACGTAAAAATAAAGAGTCGGTCGACGGACTCGATTACAACATGCTCAGGAAGTAAAAATAAAAAAAAGTCACCATAACCACCACCACACAACTTGAGAAGCAGTACAAAGTAGTAGAGTTAAATAATTCATTATCGTATGATATGTATCTCCAAGACTATTAGACTACGTATTGCAAGCAATGCGCACTCTTATACAATACCTCGCTGCGCACTCTTGTACATTTGTACATAACCTAATGTTTTCAAAGTTAAAAGCTTTTGATGGATGGAAAGTATAAAACTGTTAGTGTATAACGAGACCTTAAAAGTTACAGGTAATGAAAATTATTACTGTAAAATAAAAGAACTGGTACGTACCTTACAAAAAACTAAGACTATGAGCGGTAAAAATTACATCCACACAACGTGTGAACATCAAATCGTCAGTACGACCAAACGATAAACTATATTCAGGTCACTTTTGCACCTTTATCTCAGGTTTAGCATTAAATTCTGAATGGTATAACTTCATCTTACCCAGATGGCACTAATAAGCAGAAATCATCAGTGCGTACTCTTATACATATGCGCACTCTTGTACACATTTACCCTATTAATTTTCTACAAATGCCTAATTTCGATCGATGACATGCAGTTACTGCTTATTAAGGTTTTTTAAATTCAATTTTTACATACAAATAAATTGCGTAATAAAGTTTATACTTACTGTGTTTCCTTAAACATAACTAATAGATATTAATACCACTAACATATAACTATCCGTCCACTGTAGCAGTGATCAAATCGTTCAAAAAGTCAAAACGAGTGTAATGATATTAAAGCGTTTTAAAAATATCAGCCTGAACACAGGATGCACATTTTTAAGAAAAGCGTGAAAAACCTGTTACCTATTTTAAGTTTGCATTGCAGATATTGCATACCAGCAATTTAATGCTCTTAGAAATTACCAATTGGAATAGCCGCTGTGGTAAAACAAATTCTGAGCCGCTATGAAATCGGGTAAAAAACGCAAAAAGACTTTTTAATGCTGTTAATCACACCATAACCCATTCGGTTAAATTAATTTGCAATAAATATCTAATTAAGGTACTAATAGTAATTCTGAGTTTTCCGCAAATAAGTGCAGAGACAGCTTCTGACCTCCCTCAGCACACTTATCCACATGTTCCTTCACACTGGTGTCAAGAGTTGTAAATCTCTAAATATTTATTATATATTTTATTTTTAATTTAATTATATCCCTACATACTCATTTTGTAACTACCACAAAATTTTAGAGTCTGTAATTTGTACATGATAATAGGAATCGGTTTTTTTTACTCTAAAACTCCAAAACTCTTCCTGGATGTTTATTTTCTCCACTACAGCTCAGTTAATTTCGTTTTTTAAATACACTGTACACGTAGAATGTTTTTTAATTTTTATATCAAGATGCTTCAAAGCTGCAAGTTCAGGTACAGAAAGCGAAAGAATATATTTTTTATTCACAATCGTATAACCACCTGCACTTTTCTTGCAATAAGCTCGGGATGCACATCCACGCAAACCAATTGCATGTAGCTCCTCAAAGAGATTTGTTTTTCATCCATAAATGCGGTTTCGACCGAACACCATACAATCACTTCTGAAAATTAATAACCCCTCTATGAATTGACTGCAAAAGCTGTTACGATTCTTACGTAACAGCTGGATAGCGATAGCGACCGTCTCGATTAAAGAAGGCATGGTGGCATTTTACAAAATATTAATAACAAACCCAACACCGCTAACTTTATTAAATGCTGAAAAAATATGTATTCGGTTTTGCAGGTTCAAAGTTAAATTGCAAAATGTTGTTTTATAATTTTGATTCTTTTTTAAATCTGAACGTTTCGGGTAAAAACTTAATGCGGAGACACAAACGACATGTTTAGGACTATGTTATTTTGTACAATTTAAAACCCATTTACTATGTACATTTTTGAAGTGACATCATCACATTATTGGTGGGAATGGTTAGACAAATTTTGGTTAGCGTTTTACCATCTACATGATATGTATTCCTAATACAAATACAAAATTTGATAACAATCGGCCCACTACTTTCGGAGACGAACTTATCTGTCTAATGAAAATCTGGGACAGCTGACAGACGAACAGGCAGACCGACGGACAGACAGAAAGGCACCCAGATAGACGGAAACAGGAAAGCTATTTCTTCGTACTCTAGGGATTATGAAAGATCGAAAAAACGTAAAAGTAGAGAGTCGGCCGACGGATTCGATTGCAATGCTTCCTCCGCTTAACCTTAGGAAGTAAAAAGTTAATCACTTTTCTTTCCCGAAAATTTCGTTATATACAGTATCTTTTCTGTTCGCAAAGAAAAAGTGGCACTCATGTACTTAACTGTATTATTTTCCAATATATCAATGAATTCAGAAAAAAGCTCGGTTCAAAAATGCATTAAATATGTATATGGTAGGGCCATTTAAATAAAATCAGATTGGCCTTGCATCTCGAAAACAACTGAAGGAAAAAAATTTCTTCGGCAAATAATAATTAGATCATAACTTCTTCTACCCCTACACCTACTTTCAATTAATTTGTTCAATTGGTTCTCAAGACATTTAACAGTTTCCATACATTCTAGCGACCCTATATAATTCCCCACAAAGCTAGTTTAATTTATAAATAAACCCAATAATTCTAATTGATAAACTGACTGTGAAACAAATATTTTATTAATTATACCCCGACTGCTACAAATGTCATGGAAATTTGTATTTTCATATACATCACTGAAATAAATTCAACCGTAACAAATTTAATTTAGATAAATCATCTGTATGTGTATAAGTACTGAGAACATATCTATCGGAGAGAAAGAAACTAGTTTTTCTACAAAATGAGTGTTACTCATTTTTTGAGATTTAACAACATTAGTTATTAGACTTGGACGTTTATATCGGATTGATTATTATTACAGTTATAGCGGTTTGAAGGGCTGGTGTCGAGATGAATCGATCGTAATGACAAGAATTATACATCCTGCAAAAATGCAAAGAGATCATGACCTATAGCCTATCTGCCAAGTCTACCCGACGCGATGTCATAATTTGGTGATGCTGCTTATTAACTGAGAATCCATATTTTTTTAATTCATTACCACTCAACAAGTTTGATAGCATTTTATTATATTAATTCGACTGATTTCATTCTCTTAAATCAGCTTTGCCCTAAACCGCATGATACTCAAAAAAACCCCAGAAGAAAACTTCACGAAGCAAAACCACAGCACAGATATCAATCAGTAGAGACGGCTCGCCGTTTTTCGTGACCCGTTTTCGTGGGTGGTCGTTCGCATTATGACCGAATGAGGGCGCCCAACTGACGTCTAAAATATTTGAAATTTGGCAGTTTTGTTACAATATTTTTGCCGGTTTTGCTTGTTTAAGACTGCTTTTCCAGTAGAATTGTACAAATAGTATAAAAATAAAATTTTCACAATAAAAGGTAAAATCTTTGTTCGATGAATTTTCATACAGGATCCCTGTTGTGCGCCTTATTCTCTCCCTCGTGTTTGGAATTCTTGGAAAGGATAGTAAACATAACACACTTTTTGTTTAAAAAGTCGTCGCAAACGAACAACAACGGTGGTTATGAAATAAATATAAAAAAATTATTATATATGATTCCGTTGTTGTGGTAAAATTAAATATAAAAATAATAAGAAACAAACTACACGTAACAAAAAATTATATGTATAAGCGGACCTTCACTCAATAAACAATTTTTTTATTCATCATGTATGTATATATATATAGTTGTTATACCGCCTATACAGTCCCGACTCGATACATCCAGTAAACGTTACCAGACCTTTTGAGACGTTACCAGACCCGGGTTCGGGTCTGACAACGTTTAACCATGTATATCGCCTTCTTGGACCCAGTACAATTAAAAATTGAAATAAAAAAGTGGGTCTGGTAAAACTGTTGAACGTCAAATTTTATACAGAAATAGTTCATTCCCCTTTTCTGCAGAGGGCGTCGTGTCGCTTAGCTGTATATAATATCTGCCTGCATAAAATCGTCCACATCGGACCAACGTTACCAGATCCGTAAATCTACAACACTGCATTCTAGCAGATCAGTTCAGTATTTAAGAAAATCATGAGTACTTTTCTTATTCTACTTGTATCTGACTGCTTGCATTAAGTAAAAATATGTTATTTGAATTAATAAAGCATTGTTACAATGAATCGTTTGAGGAACGGCTAGTTTCATGTTTTCTCGATGTTACATAACTCTTATTAGACCTAGAATATGAAAAATTATGTCTTTCATTGCCATTTGTCCGCCGTTCTTGTTAGAGACAATTTCCAAAATTATATACTATACAGATTATTTTGAAATTCTAGATACAGTTTAGGATTATCGTGGAGACGGGGGTAAAATGCTTATTAACTAAATACATAATTCAGCCTTATGTTTAATAAAAATAATAAAGATAAGGTTTTTTAGTTTAAATATACCATATGTTCGAAAAAAAAAATAGCCCGGGACCGTAGCTATCTTATTTTTTTGAATAGATCAAATTAAATCATTTTAAATGTATTGCGATCTTAATTGTAAAACTGATTTTTAATTTTCTTTTTTTGCCTATGACATTCAACTTTTGTTTTTTAAATGACATCCTAGATATTTTTCTAATTCTTGTGATTTTTTTTTCTGAATACATTGATGTACCATGTTTCGCATTTTGTTAAAAAGCTGTGGTAAAAATTAATTTAATTTTTATAGCAAGGTAATTGTAATAGAAAAATGTACCAAAATTTTTGTTACATAGCAAGTTTAACACGGTTTATAACACTTATTAATGTATAGGAGTTTTAAATTTGAAAATTAAACTTCTATACGAAAACATTATTAACTCAAGACACTTTATTGCAAATATGATGTATTAAATTATTAATGTTTGAAAATATTAACGTATTATGTACACTATAATACATCAATAAATTTAGAAAAAATCTCTACATGAATCTTAAAAAAATATTCAGGGTGTCTGGTGTAATTTAAAGAACAAAAGTTGTATGTCGTAGATAAAAACAAATGAAAGTTAAAAATTAGTTTTTTTAAATCAGATCGTCGTATTTATATTTAGTAGACGACATATGTAAATTTTTTGAAAAATATATAAAAATTATACAAATTTGACAATTAATTTCAGAAATTAGAAAACGACTCCTCAAAATTTTGCATAATTATGCCTTAGTGCTCATTCACAATGGGCATAAAGCATAAGGATGTCATAAGCATGAATGCATATGAATTTATGTTTAGTGCTCTATGGTTGTATTCGTTCACAATGAGCATAAGTGCTCATTCACAATAGGCATAAAGCATAAGGATGTCCTAAGCATTATGCTCATTGTAAACGAATAGAAGCATAGAGCACTAAACATAAATTCTTATGCATTAATGCTTATGACATCCTTATGCTTTATGCCCATTGTGAATGAGCACTTACAGTTATAATGAACGTGGTCAGGTCAAGTCACCAAAGCGTTTAACTGAATGTAATTTGAAAAGTGCAAAATTGTATACTTCTGTAAGTGTAGTTTTTTTTTATCCTCTCTTATTTTCAAATTCGCTATAATGATGTACGTATCCATATTTTACTTAATTTTTATTTGAAGATAGGAACTTGATTATATTCTAAATTAATTAATCCTTGCTTAATATTAATTGACAGAGATCATTCTTTTAGCTACATCTAATTTGTACATCTATTGGTAAATTTCGACAACAATCTTTTTAAAGCAACATTTAGTTTTTATTCAATTTTTTTTAATGAATATATTTGTCGGCAAATGTTTCATTTATTTCTATTAGTTAGAATTTCGCATTTAGTTGATTTTTTACTTACTGAGCGTAAGTAAAGGAAGTATTGTAATCAAGTCCATCGGCCGACTCTCTACTTCTAAGTTTTCTCGACCTTTCATTACCCCTACAGGACGAAGAAATAGGTTTCCCATTTCCGTCTGTCCGTCTGTCTGCAGCCCCGGATTTTTATTAGGCAGATAATCTCGGAAAGTACGGGGCAATTGTTGTCAAATTTTGTATTTACGAGTATATTAGGAATATCATGTAGATGGTAAAACGCTAACCAAAATTTGTCTAATCGTCCTCACCAACAATGTGATGACGTCACTTTAAAATTGCACATAGTAAATGGGTTTTAAATTGTATGAAATAACATAGTCCTACACATGTAGTTTATGACTTCGTATTGAGTTTTACCCGAAAAGTGCAGAATTTTGGAAAAAAATCAAAATTATGAAACATCAAAATTTTGCGGTATAAATCCGCATTTTATTCATATTTTTTGAATTTGCATAAACAGGATGACACAAACAAATTATTGAATGCGTGATTTATTTTATTAATTTAATCAGGAACTGCCAAACCGAATGTTTTAAAATCATGGAGATGTTTAAGATTATCATAAACATGGTAAATCTTTGATCAGAATGTATTTGCTCATCCACCCTAAAAAACAATTGATGACATCACCTCAAAATTTTGCTAAATAAATCCTATCTTAAATGTGCAAAATATGATGACTTTATACTTGTGATTTATCACTGCATTCATATTTTTTAGATTTGGGTATACAGCTGTCTCAAAAAAATTACTGACTGAAAATTAGTATTTTCTTAAAATTCAAAAAATTACGCCTGGCAAACAGGCATCAAATTCCCGCAAGGGTATCCAAAATGCGAGGATAGGAATTTTTTGTTCCATAGCTACCTATCCTTTAATAATTTTTGAATTATTTTCGCAATCATTTTTCGGTTTGGCTAACCAGACGTATTTCGGAGATGAATTTTTGCATACAGTATTTATTTTTCATGTTTAATCAAGTGATGCAAATTAATTAAACTTAATTATTTCAAAATTAAATTAAGGCATGAAAAATTTACTTTTTCAAGATAATGATTATTTTCACCGGTTCATATTAATCTTCACCTATCAAAATACTTACATTTCAAATTTCATAACAATCCTTTCAAAAATACCTGAGTTATTGCGCCCGAAAATGTTACGTGGGACACCCGGTATACTTAGATGGGAAACAGACAATCTAGAGAAAGATGAAAGTCTTAAAATGTGTCTCAGCAAGCATAAGGATTAATTTGCAGAATTCATATAGTTCAGACAAAATATGTACACGAAAACTAAAATGACACATGGACTTCACATGCACTAATTTCATTGTAGCGTTTGCCACGCTAAGTATTATTAAGGGATCGAGATCCTTCGAGGGCCTGTAAATTTGCAAACGTTTTATACACTGAGTTTTGACACTAAGATTACCGATAATTCATGAAATTATTTTTTCTATTTAACAATATAGACAGAGACAAGCTTAAAATTGCAGAAAATTATAGAGCATTTTGTTGTGCTTCTAAAACTGCCAGCTAGGCTTAAAAACATTTTTTGGTGATTCTGTCTCGAAATCATTCATTAATTACGGCTATTAATAAACGACTTATATATTAATGGGTTAATACAGCAATCAGATATACCCCCGCGCACTTGAAGTGAAATTTTTTATTTAAATGTTATAAATATCAGGAAATTTGGAACTGATTTTTAGCAGCTTCGTGTATGAAATTGCAATCACCGGAGAAGTATTGCAACCAACTCGTTTGTTAATAGGCGATTATTAATCGCCCTTATTAACAAGTATTGATTAAATAATTGCTATGGAGCATTGTAACTGTTTTGAAGAGGGTCTTTTTATTACTAGTTTAGCGTGCTTAAATTTTTTAATTAATAATTTGAAATATTAAAGTTACTCTTAAAGAATATGCAATTTTAGATCTCTAAATCAATCTTAAAGTGTCTAACACATATTGTACCATTTTGTGGTTAAAATTTCGATTTTTTTAGGATTTTAATATTAAAAAATCTTAATTTGTGATTTATGTTATGTGTAAGAAAAGCTTAGATATCATTTAAAAACTTTATGAAATAAACTAGAAAATTTTTGTGCTAACATTTTTTTTTACAAATCTGTAAGTCTAAGGTCAAATAAAAATTGCATTAATTAATCGCGAGTGTAAAATTATGTTATTTTATAAATTTTCTTAAAATTTTAAGTGGGAATAGGTATCCAAATTTTGGTTGAACTAACTCGATACACATGTACAACTAGTAAAAAGAAAATGTTACTAATATCTATTAAATTTGCATATCTGTTAATAAAAAAATCGCCTTGGCGTTAATTTTATTAATGAGTTATCCGTTTGTCATGGCACTCATGGCGTCAAAAAGACAGACAGATAAGATATATTTTTGGTTTTCCTTATTTTCTTTTGTGACACTTTTGCATATCCACTGGTTGTAAATCCAACTTTCAAGATACACAAGAAATTTTACAAATCAGTCCAATGTGAAGCGATTTTCCATAAATTTAATGTGGCAACAATGTCGGGATTGATAACGTCGGTTTACTGTGTTATTTATACTGAAATGGGACTGAGAAAGCTGTTGGACATAGTGGGTCTGGTAACGTTGGATGAATATGGTGTTAACTTTTTTCAAGGAATAATTTTACCCCTCTACTTTTTTTTAAGTTTGTTATTGCAAAAACCATTAAATTTATTATATTATACTCGGAAAAACAGCCGGGCTTGGTAACGTCTGTTTAATATGTTGGGTTTGGTAACGACGGTTGGATACGTATATATATATATATATATATATATTTATTCCCAGAGTATAAAGTGAGCCCCTCAAAGGGAAAATTCACGGTTGAAGTGAGGTCCAGCACAAAGTGAGGACCAATATATGGACCTCACTTTGTTAAACCACTCAAATTTTACTATATGTCGATCCCACCATTATAGATTAAAATTCTACAAAAACAAGTTGGACCTCAGTTGATGAGAAAAATGATCTAAACTGTATAACTTAGTTGGGCATGTTTCCGCTTGGAGGCGCTACCTCTGATGTATATTTTCTAACCGCACGGCAGTAACGGAATCACAAGGTAGCAAATGAGGACCGTAAATGTGGCAACCTTGTGTATAGTACTTACGCACACGTTCTTATGATGTTGCCTACTGGCAGTTGACCCAGTTATTAATTTTTTTGGTACACCCCGTATCGTCATCAATTTTTTAGGGGGGATGAGCAAATACATTTTGATTAAAAATTTACCATGTTTATGATAACTTTAAAACATCTTCAAAATTTCAAAGCATTCGGTTTCGTAGTTCCTGATTAAATCAATAAAATAAATTCACGTATTCATTAATTTTTTTGAGTCAGCCTGTATACGCAAATCCAAAAAATATGAAAGGAATGGTAAATTACAAGGACAGATTCATCATTTTTTACACAATTTAGATAGGATTTATTCGGCAAAATTGTGAGCTGACGTCACGAATTTGTTGGAGGGAATAAGTAATAATTATGCGAACTTAAATGAAAAAGACATTCGTATTCTCAGATCTAAAAAGAATATAAACTGCACTGCCTGTTCTACGATTGATGTTGCTGGGCAAATTCTCGGTCTTACTAGTGTCATTGAATGGCTTCAGAAACAAATGAGTGAATTTAAAGTATTGTTGTCCTCACAAAGTAATCGACCTCGTATTTGTAATAATGACTCTTTTACTATGGATGATGTTCGGGGCGAGATTGATGAGCGTAATGCCAAAGAAAAAATATCTTTAATTTGAATGAATCTGAGTGAGCTGCCGGTGATTTAAACTTGGTGAATGATATTTTTAAACGTTTAGATGTTAAAGTCGATACTGGCAAAATTGGGATTTTTTGATTAGGGAAAGATAGGTCTGACAATAAAATTCGACCTTTAAGGACAGTGTTAAATTCTAAGGATGACGTGGGATTGGTATTAAAGAAAAGCAAAAATCTAAAAACTTTTGTGCGCAACCTCAAACTATTTATCAATAAATATTTAACAATGAGGCAACTTGGTTTGAAGAGAAAAATTATCACGGACTTTCATGATAGGACGGCTAAGGAGGAAAATATATTTTTTTAAATACTCGAATGGTATGCCTCAGATAGTTGTTGCAAAAAAACTGTAACTATCCAACCGTTTGACTTTGTTTCTATAAGATGTTATTATCAGAATGTGCGGGGTATAAGGACTAAAACTCTTGAGTTTTATGAAAATGTTCTAGCTGGTGATGACCTGGATATTATTTTTCAGAAACATGGGCTAATGATATACTAAATTCTGAATTGTTTCCAGTTGATTATTAAGTTTTTAGGTGTGATCGTGACTCAGGTATCGGTGGTGGTGTAAAATCGAGGTTTGGTTGTAAGTTAATTGAATTTGAAACTGATTTTGAATGATTACAAAGTTGATGTTATTTGTTGACGATTGCACTTTAGAGGACTGAATTTCGTAGTTATTGTTATTGTTCCTTCATTTACCCCATCCTTGATATATGAGCATCAAGTTCATAAGCTAAAATTAAGTGATTTGTTTAATGAAAAGTTTATTTTTGCGGATGATTTCAACGCTCCACTGTTGAATGAGGTAGCTTGTTCTAAATCTCTTAGTATCGTAAATTTTATTAGTTCTGTTGGTGCTGTACAAATTAATGAGGTGAAAAATGTTAATAACAGATGTTTAAGCCACTCAGAAATTACCGTAGTACGAGAAGACTCAGCATCCTGCATTGTTATTTGATATTCAATACCCATCTGGGAGATTTAAACCTTTTATAGTATCTAATTCTACATCATATAATTTTAAGAGATGTAATTTTAATGAATTGTTAGTCTTATTCTTAGTACTGACTAGGACTCCGGTTTTCAAATGTAATAATATTGAGAATGCCTGCACACATTCTATGCCATACTGAATTCTTATTTAAATCTAACTGTACCAGTTATCTGTAAACGTGAATGTTCATTTCCAGTTTGGTGTTTTTCAAAAACTAGGCGAGTCATAAGAGTTAAGAAACATTATTTGAAAATATGGAGGTCTACCAAGTCTAATATTATTTATTGTGTTAAATTTAAGAATTATCGCAAACTTGTAAAATCAAGTATTAAGACTGACCATCTTGCGATGGTATCTAATTGTATTCGAGATGATCCTAAAATACGGTGGTCGTTTATAAACAGTCTCAAGGGGCAAAGGCGTATTCTAAGTTCTATGTTAAATATCAAGGGTGATATTATTGATAGTCTCTAGAATATTTCCGATGCATTTGTCACATTTTGAGTCTGTGTATGAAAGAAATTCTGCTGTAAATTCTACATGTGAGCTACTGCCTAATTCTAATGTTAATATCTGCGTAGTAAAGGAATTTAGTGATACTGAGGTGTTAGCAGCACTTAGCAATTTAAAGAACAACAAACCCATTTCCTTCCATATGGTTCATCACCTGTCGTCCAAACAACACGGATTTGTCAAAGGAAAATCTACTGTTACTAATCTTTGTTCTTTTACGGATTATGTTTCACATCCCCGTGACAACCATTTACAGGTTAATATAATTTACTGTGACTTCTCTAAGGCTTTTGATGCGATACATGCTTTTACATAAGCTACATGTCTTTGGTTTGTCTGCTGATTTGGTTGAGTTTGTTCGTTCCTAGCTGCAGGGTAGGAAAAACTATGTTTAATATCAAGTTTTCAAATCTCGGTTATATGAACTTCCGACTGGAGTTCCACAGGGGTCAGTGCTTGGACCCTTGTTGTTTTCTGTTTTTATTGATGATGTAGTGCAGGGTCTTTTTTCTTGTAATTGTTTACTTTATGCGGACGACTTAAAAATTTTCGAACTATTGAATCTGCAATAGATTGTGAGTTACTTCAAACTGACCTTAACATGATTTATTAGTGGTGTACTCCTAACAGTTTGGTACTAAATAAAGACAAGTGTAGGGTCATGACTTTCTCAAGGAAACAGAATACCATTGTTTATCACTATGCAATTAATCAAAAAGCACTGAAACGTTGTGACACATTCTTGGTGTCATATTTGATTCCAAATTAACATTTAATAGTTATGTCGAGACGTTGTGCAAACGGTGTAACAGCATTTTAGGCTTTCTTACAAGAAGTACGCGTGATCTCAATAATCAAGCCCTTGTCAGTTTCTATAATACTTACATTCGTAGTAAATTGGAGTAATGTTCTGTTGTTTGGAATCCATGCTATAAGAATTATGCTGATTTGGTTGAAAGAGTACAGTGCAAATACCTAAAAATCTTGTATTATCGGAGGTATAGAAGCTTCGTTGAACATTAGTTATCCTTCTAATTTGTTATTGAAAGAGTTTTCGTATATATCTTTAAGCAATCGTAGGATTATGTATGAAATTGTATTTGTTATAAAATTAATTAGATATGTAATTTCTGATGAGTAGATACTTATTGGCATCGGTTAATTTACTAGTCCCAGGAATAAATAGTAAGATGACGGACACATTTTATCTACCTGTAGCGAGTATGGACCATTACGCGCAGTCACCTATACATATTATCTATGTGTAGAAGTATTAATAATTTATGTTCAGAGGTTGACATTTTCACCATTAATTTACGCAGACTAAAATCTGTTATTTTAAATAGTTTTTAGATGATTTGTGGAAGGGTGGATTATTTAGGAATCAATTTTATAATTCATATTTAATTTAATTACTTTTGGTTTATTGTGGAATATATTTATCCTGTAATTGTATAGCTGGTGGATAAATAAAATATGATTATTATTATTATTATTAAGTAAATATATTTTGATTAAACATTTATCATGCGTATCATAATTGTAAAACATTTGCAAGATTTCAAAGCATTCGGTTTTGGAAATTCAAAATTAAATTTGCAAAGTGTTGTTTTATAATTTTGATTTTTTTTCCAAAAATGTGGACGTTTCGCATAAAAACTCAATACGGAATCATAAACTACATGTGTGGAGATGATTAGACAAATTTTGGTTAGCGTTTTACCATCTACATGATATTCCTCATATAAATACAAAATTTGACAACTATCGGTTCAGTACTTTCGGGGATTATCTGTCTAATAAAAATCGGGACGGTAGACGGACAGACGAATGGACAGACAGACAAACAGACAGACGGACAGACAAACGGACAGAGAGACGGAAACGGCAGACCTATTTCTTCGTATTATAAGGGTCGTGAAAGGTCGAGAAAACGTAAAAGTAGAGAGTCGGCCGATGGAATCGATTACAATACTTCCTTCGCTTACGTTCGGGAAGTAAAAATAAGTTTATAATCTGAAATAAAATTTATTTGTTTTGGTTATATTTGTTTACAACAAAGATTTTCATTTTTTCCCAAGATTTATTGGAAAATAAATCGGGATGTTCACTTTTTAAATGGAGACATTCATTTTTCTTGGGTGGAATTTTCTTCTTCAGGTGAGTTTTGAAATAGCTTAATACCACTTCTTTTTGACTATCCGTCCAGGGCTCTAGCGTACGTTTCTTTTTCGTTTGGGAAACATACATAGAATTTTTCTTAGATGAAGTGGGTTCCTTCTTTAAATTACAGGAAAAACATTAAAATATTGTGAAATAATAAGAAATACCTATAATACTCACGTTGTTCTTATCAATCTCGCCTCTTATGTTTTGTTCATTGAAGTCATCACCTTCACTGTCGCCATCTGACTCTTCTACTATATCTAAATTGATGTTGATGTCGTCTAAGCGTTGCCCTTTATATTTCGAAGCTTCACCTTTTTCATTAAGTAGAAGTAATTTTGACACTTTGGCCATTTGATACACATCGCTAGGTAACCTATAGTAAGTTTTGTGTATTTCAGACGTGTGTCCCATGAAATTTGCTAATTGCTCCAAATCTTGTTCAGATAAATTAATTACTTGAGACATCGTTGCGAGGTGCTTTCTTAATTTAGTCGACGTCAAAGCAGCCGGATTTTTTACACCGGCAAGCCTTACATGCTTGTAAATTGCCTTCGTTCCACTGATACTACTAGAGGATTTTGTATTTGCAAATAAATATTCATTTTTGTGTCGCATAAAATGTTTCCGGACTTGCAAAAGTAAATCTGTATTTCTGACCATTTCTTCCGTAAACAGAACCGGGACTCCTCGACCTCGTTTTCCCCTTATTACAACTCTTTTGAAGGATTTCATCAGGACTTTTTCACTTTCAGTGATACAGCTATCGAATTCATTTGTACTTTTGTTATTTATATTAGCAGTATAAGAAGTTACGGTCATTCTTTGTAATTCGCCAACCCTTCTTCTATTTAGGAGAAGCAGTTGCACATAGGTTAATTCAGTTAAAGTTTTGAAAGCTTTTTCATTTTCTGGATACTCCGCGAGGGTATTTCTACATTTGTCGCTTTCAGCAAGTAGGTATGCTTTTAACAAAGTAAGATCTTCGGCTAATGGAATAAGTGAGGGTTTGTTCCACTTTTTTTGTTGTAAGTCACTGTTAGCTATGGTGGATACCTCGAACCGCCACTCATTAACAATTAATTCTTTCAAAATTTTAAATTATTTGCATCATTTGTTTCTGCTTTATATTTTTTAAGTGACATGTTGTAAGCCACGTCAATGCAGTCTTTTAATTCCGTTCCCATGTGAGATGCTAGTGATGGAGCACCATAAGAGTCCGTTTCGGCGTCATATCGGGAGATTATTTTAGTGCACTGAACAAGAATATCGAAATTTAATGGATCTAGTGCTTGGAATAAACTTTTAACCTTAATCTTTTTTTTTATTTCTATAAGTAAGGAGGCTAGTTGTCTCATTTTGCGTGAGGCAACTAATCGGAATTGTTTGTCACGATGGCTTTTCAAATACCTCCTAGCTACAGCACATATTAAAGGATCTGTTTTCGCTGTAAATGATATCTCATCTGGTCTCATCGTTGGAAATACTTCTTTTCGCAAAATATCATTCTCTCTGTAAGCAGCAAACAAAGATTGACCCTCACTTTGGGCATTGGTTCTTATGGTTTTATCATCGTTATTATGTGGACATTTTTTCACATGTCTGTAAAGAAATTTTTTCTTATAAAACCCTTTGCAATGCTTACATGGAAGGTATGCGGTAGTAGAGAGTTGCTCTAAACTATTCAATGTAGGCTTCCTTACTGGTACCACATGTTTACCAACAGCACTTTTCAAAAAATTTCCTTTGTTTCTGAGCTTGGTAAAGAGATCTTTTCTTCTTTTGCTTCGTACATTTAGCGCTAAAATTTCTTGAACTTCAATTTCAGAATGGTGATGTCGTATAACATGTCGCGAAAACTTCATGACCTCTGTATCGCAAAAAAAGCAATAATCTTTTTTATTCCATACACGTTTCTTTCTCGAATTAGGTGCCTAGTAATAGATAGATATTCATAGATATTTTAAATTAAACTATTTATAACAATGAAACACACCTCTCCTGTGTCTAAATTTTGATTTGCCTGATCGAATTCATTATTGTCAAAAAATGTATCTTCAAAATTTGGAACATTTTCAGCATCACGATCTTCGTACGTATCAGTTTCATTAGTAGTTGTTGTGACTTCATTAAACGATATTGGACAATCTAAAAAAGTATAAACTTTCATTCACACAGTAGGGATGTATTCAAGTCTCAATAAAACTTGAAGAACAACGAAATATTTAAAGTAGATATTTATAAAAACCCCATCCGAACATGGAGCATTATTTATAGTAGAGACAACTGCTTTGGGGAGACATGAAATTAATACATTAATCTTAACTGTTTCTATTTCACAATTTGTATTATTGTTCTTTATCGTCTCCCATGGTAAGAAATATCTACTTCTTTTCACATAAAGTTATATTTTTTGTAAATATTAGACTGATGCTTATAGTCTTATCGACTCAAAGACAATATTTATAAATTTATAATAAAAATATGTTATTCCTTTTAAAATTTTTGGCAATACTTACTTATATATGTAGATGTACTTGGTTGGTCTAAATTAGTTAATACATGTGTCTCTCTTCCTGTATTTTTGTTGATTACATTCTTCTTATTTCTATTCCCTCCATTCAACGCATTTTGTTTTTGTTCCTCCATATCAGACTGGCGATCTCGTAAAACACATGGTGGAAACTTTATAAAGTTTTGAAATTCAGAATCGCTGTCGGAAGATGTCTCTTCAGAATCTGGAATGTATTCTTCGCCGCTGTCTTCATAGGGTTCGGTTTCATCATCAAGAGTTGATGTAACTTCTTCACCAACAGTTGATATAACTTCTTTAAATAACTTATGGCGATCTAAAAAATTATGATGCCAATAGGTATAACTTATGTGCAGTACTCACTGGAAAGAAGTATGGTTATTTCATTTTGATCTAGTCCTTTCGTACTTTCATATTTTGGGATTTCCAGTAAATCCAAAGTACTAGCATCAGCCTTCAAAGTAGCTTTGGCCCTCAATAATATTTTCCGTGTTCTATTCATTCTAACTACAAAACAAGATTATCAATATGTATACTATTCGTATCATCATACATTACACAAATGCATTTAGCTTTGTCGAATGATGGCAAAAAATTGTTCAAATGATACTTAAACAGAATTTCCCTTGCCTGTTGTAACGGGCTTGGGACATTTTTAAATTTAGCTTTTTTTTAGTTCATCAAATGTGAAACTCTTGTCGTGGTCTTCGTGCCCGACATATAATGGAAATATTATTTGTTTGTTGATAGGTTGGTTCGTGATGACACATTCTAGTGACTGGACATAGAAAATACTAACTAATGAATAATTATATTTAATATGGAAATGACTACGTATTTCCAAAAGGAATTTAGTTTAGAGTTATCATACAATTATAATTAACAGAAATGTATTTTACTATTAAACCTTTTTGGTACATTCAAGAAAACGTTATAGGTATGAAATAAAATCTTTGAAAAATAAAACAAACAAACATTGAAAAATATATATAAAATGAGAATGTTACATAACACTAAAAAGGTAAAGAACACTATAGAAGCACGTAGTCAGCGTTCATCGAAACAATATTACTATTTAACCAATAATAATTTTAATGCAAATTAATTTCAAAAATATGAAACTCAAAACATTATCCATTCAAGAATACAAAGGGCAGTTTACAATCAAAATTAAACTCAATTTTAAAAATAAAAAACTACTTATGAAATCATGCACATTTCAGAGATATCAACACTTACCCCTAATGTAACAACAAAAACACACACTGGGCTGGCAACTAGTTAGGGGACTCTGATCTCTCATGAATCCTTTCGTCTTTTGTAAGTGAGAATCCCTCCAAAGGAGATGTTTATGCAAAATTATTTACCAGTTACCAGTCTATTTGGGGAGTCATAAAAGTATTCGTATTTCCGCCATATAAGGTTTAATTAAGTTTAATATTAATATTTTAATTGGCAAAAGTGCTATTATTCACAAATTTAAACTATAAAATTATAAAACTGGAGAAAGATATTGCATCCAGACAAGCGGCGGCAATATTTAACTGTGAAATTATAAACCTTGATTAAAGCGGTGTGAAATCATAAAATCCAGGATTCACAAGGGCATCCTTGATCTTTGCAACGATGAGGATTGTTCTGACTCATATTGATATCTCCAAAAATAAGTAATTTATCGCCCATTACACTATGAAATATAAAGTGCAATTCAAAACCATTGGACGTTGGTACATGTTTTTGAACAGTTATTAATTTTAATAAGAAGAATAACTTACTATTTTATTTGTTTTAGTGTATTATCCGTTAATTTTTCTATCCTAAGAATTATGGAGTTTTGTATATTTAATTTTTTTTTGAAGAAAATCAAATTAACTCAGACTAACGATATACTCCCATTACAAGCCTTTTGTAAAAATTTACGTTTTTTTCGGAAATCTGCATATGTAAGATTAAAACAATGAATGTATTAATGAACCTCCACATGTCCAATTTCAAAAGTAAAGATAAATTGATAAAATACATTAAAAAAAATATTTTCTTTAATTCACAAGAACATCTGAAATATTTTTTTTGCAAATTTTAAACAGAACTTACATAACAAATTTTGGATAGTGTTTTACAATCTGCGGCGCAATACTAATAAAGTATATTTAGAATTTTATAATAATCAGTCCAGTAGTTTACAAACATACTTGCATAATAAAATCGCCTACAGAAGAAACGACAAATAGACAGGCGGAATCTAGAGATACAGCATTTGTGAAATGATGTCGAGGATAAGCTTCCTTTAAGCTTAGGCTCGGAAAATAAAAATATACCATTCAACAAACAATATTCTAACAAATTTGTTTCAAGGGTACGTTATTTACAGTTTTACCATACTTACCTTTATTTTGATAATTTCAATTCCCGATTTACGAACACAACACTTCAACCCAACGCGTAAAAATGAAAAGGTTATTCGTTTGTTATGTCTAGAAACGTGTGATACGGAAAATCTTAACTCAGAAAACATGGCAACATGGTGTGGACCTTACTTTAGCATGTTCATGATTTTATACATGTGTAAAGGTCCTCACAGTGTCTGCACTGAGTAACGAAATATACGATTCTCACATTAACAGAAGAATGGTGCAGTCCTCACTTTGTGATAATATACTCGTAAAAACAAATTTTGCCGCCTTTCATTTTCCACGTGTATATTGGTGCTTCCCTTAGCGCCATCTAACCAATAAAAGTTATACCAAGACTTTGACGGCTCTAGTTTCCTTTTTTCTATAGGTCCTCATTTAGTATGGTCCACAGTGAGTCCTCTCTTTGATAGTTAGCCATAAATATATATATATATATATATATTTTGACCTACACAATCTTGAGTTTTTTTTCGAGACGTTGCTTAACCCATAAGCAGTCGCACGTGGGTAAAAATGACCCAAGCCGTACATTTTGTCAAATATCTTTTTTCGCTTAATCCCTATGGACTTCCGGTTTCATGAATTCCTTAATTATTCTTACCTGCGTCGACCCATACCAATTATGTTAAATTGTAAATGAAGTGATACTTTTTAAATTGGGTGGCGACATCTACGTAGGAATAGTTTAGGCAACGACCATCCACGACGGCTTAAAATTCGGGTCAGAAAGAACAAAGGCGCCGACACGAGCTGTCTCTACTGATTGATGTCTATGCTGTGGCAAAACGTTGAGATGCAACATTTCGTACACGTACGTTTTATGCGGAACAGTGTTGCCAGAGTTAAATGATAAAAATCCGCTACATGTCGCCGAAAATTCCGCTACAGGCCGCTATAGGCAAAAATCACGTCGTCACGTTGATGGGTTGGACGGTTAAAAATTTCGACATTTACACCCGCCACTCAAAATAACATTTTGTATAAATACAATATACAAAGTGTTGTATACTCGAATTTTTGCACCATGCCGCTACGCCGCTCTTTGGTCAAAATTCCGCTACCGGTCGCGGAATTCCGCTAGGTCTGGCAACACTGCTGCGGAACGTTACACAACCACAACATCGTCACAGCAGTGTCGTCGTGCAAGGCCGAGCAAGTGAACGACGAGTGTTTGAAATTTCCAACCGGTGCGAAATTTTGCTCGACGGTATTCATGAGTCATGACACTCATGACTGACTTTCGGTCTAACCACACTTTTATTATTCCCTCCTTTTGCTTTATCAAGTCACTTCGAGAATACTTCTCTTACCCAGATTCTTCTATACTGACCGACAAAAAATTTAACTAGTGATTGCTATTTTATTTAAAGAAAGATTTTGCGAAATATTTCAGGATGGCCGTTTTTTTGTCGGTTTTGTTGTGTGGTTAATATAGTACAGAACAAACATTTCATCATCAACTGAAACATCACCGATATTTTAAAATTTGCTCTGTCACTCGATTCAACTCGATGTCTTTGTATCCGCCATGGAGGTAAAATCACAGGAGGGAGCATTCCGCTTTTAACCAATGTTAAAGAAAATAGTAAAAAGCTCCACGCAAGAGCCGTTTTTGACCCTTTCCGTACTACATCGGAAATAGTCAACAGAGGATCAGAGGCGGTGCACTTTGGATACGAATGGGCTCACATTTTTTTTTGACCTTTACCCATTCATGCCCCTTACCATCAACATCAATTAAATATATATGTACTTAATTACTGCCATTAACGTGCTACGTGTTAATTTTTGTATCGTATCTCCATCAAATGCTTTCGAGCACGCCACTGTAACAACCAGTTTCTCAGACGAGTTAGATGATCCCAGTCGAAAGCGCGGTATCAGGCGCTTTTTCAAACTACCTTCCCTCCTCTTATTCTACCTCCATGGTATCCGCACACAAACCAAAAACTCGATGGCAAACGATCGATAATAAAGATTGAAAACACAACGATCCGCCGGTCCGGTCCGGTACAGAAGGTACAAGAATGAGCGCAAAGTGTTTTTGCTACCGACGAATGCAATTAGTATACTGGGCTCCAAAATATATAGCGTTTATAGCTTTGACTTTTTAAGAATTTTACAGTGGATCCTTCAGAAAACTCGACAGCTACAAACCGCAACACGTGCCACCGTCAGGCAAGCGGATTTATTAGAAGAAAAGAAAACTGACTCCTTTTCCGAAAATGTTGTACCTACATTTTTTGGTGACTGTCTTGTTTTATTCAGATTTAATTGTCTTCGATTCATACTTTCTGGCCATGGAGAAAATACAGTCCGTTCTTTCTGTTACACGGTTAGAATGAAAATTCAATCTACTCGTATCGAATTTTCATTCTAACGTTGTAACAGAATATATTATTACAACAGTTTCAGAACAAGTGGAGCTTAGCGAGGAAATCGCGTAGTTGAAATCCTATCAAACTACTAACGAGGAGATTGCCGATTGGATCTCCCCATGGGACAATGTTTTTATCTAATTTCGCTATGAAACATGGCATATTTCATTACCTTTGACAGTTATGAATTGTCTTTTTTTTACTTCCCGAGCGTAAGCAAAGGAAGTATTGTAATAGAGTCCGTCGGACAACTATCTACTTGTACGTTTTCTCGACGTTTCATGACCCATAGACTACGAAGAAATAGGTGTAGTGTACCGCACATTTCTACCGCATTTGCATTCATATTTTTTCAATTTGCTTATATGCAAAAAATTAATTAATGACTCATGATGATGTTTTGAAATTACTGCAGGCATGGTAAATTTTTAATCAAAATATATCTCTTTGCCCCCCAAAAAATGGATGACGTCATGTGAAAATATGATGAATATATAATTGTGATTTATCATTGCATTAATATTTTTTATTCTATTTTAGAACCATAATCTTATTTATAAGCACCCAAATGCGGGCTTAAATTGGCCTTTTTAGCACAAATCTGTCAAAAATTGCTAAGCAACAATTGATTGTTCATTTACACTAATCAATTAATTATTCAAACACGCTTCGATATTCAACGTTTTTCTTAAGTTGGAAAAATAATACTTTACCAAATCATTACCTGACCGAGTTCAAATTGTTCTAAACTTTCATTTGAATAAAGGTTTTCCGCTTCTTTAATTTACATTTTGAAAAACGAATTATCAAATAATCAACGTGGTATCCATAACAACATCAAAATAATAGCCAGCTATGTATTAAAATTCGCATCGGCACAATTCACACAGTCTTGCCGAAAATACTCAATATTTCGTTAAAAATAGTTTAGAAACTAAAATAGAATAAAACGTTGTATGTACCACGTGCATAATTGTCGATTGTGGCACTCGGGAAATTAAAAGCCCTCCTTCGTCGGGCTTTAAACATTCCCTCGTGCCACAATCTCCCTGATTATGCCCTTAATACATAAATAACTATTAAATTTGCATGAATAGATTAATTTATTTAATGGATTAAATCAAGAACGGCTCACTCCATTTTCCCGAAAATTTGGGGGGGGGGGGGGGGGGGGGGGAATACAATACTGTCATTATTAGTATTACATTGCACCAATCAGCATTACAAAATTTTGTAAAGTAAAATCTTATACGCGTAGCACGCTTCTTTACATTTACTTCAACATTACATTATTTACATATCTTTATTTCAACATATAGGAGTTCTCATAAAAATTATAAACTCTGCAAAATCAAATTTTATAATTTTTCGAAAATGCTGGATATGTTTCATTGTACTTCAGGAATTAGGGAAATTCGGTCGAAACAACTTTCAATTTATTACGCAACTAGTTATGTAACTTTAAATACATAACTCTTACACAATTAGAAATGAAAATCATAGCAATGTTTATTTTTATTGTTTATTGTAATTAAACATTGAACTTGAATTACTGTAGGTGCAATTTGTAAATGTGATCCCTGACCCCACAAGTAGAACTAAAATATTCCAACATTACCTTTCCATTAACAATATTCACTTTCCTTTGTTGACACCTACCAGTCTTCGAAATTTTTATATGCGACTTCATATCTTTCCTCTGACTTAGGGCCGGTTGAATAAACGCAAATCAAATTTAAGCTCTGATTAAGAACAATTGTAACTATGATAATAACAATCGTTACTTTGGAGTTAATCAGAGATTAAATTTGATTTGCGTTTATGCAACCGGCCCTTATAGTATTAAACAACTTAATGCGTAATTAGCACTTTCTTCTGTATCTGAGGGCAATTCAGAGTCTGAATCTGCATCCACTTTCTAGATTGCCTGCAAATAAATCTTTGTTTAAAACAGTTCACAAGATAACTGTCAGTTTTCACTTTTGGTTTTTCAAAAAAATTAATTACTTGTTAATCAAACGAATGCTTGCTACTTTTTTGTCACATAAGTATCAATAATATTAAAAAATTAATTTGTGTACAAATGTGTACAATTCAACAAAATTAGATAAAATTTTGCATATAATAAATAATAATTTAAATGAAAAGAGGTGTTGTTTGACTCTTTTCCAAAAGTCGTTGGATTTGTTAGATTCTACTTCAGGGGCAAGGGAAAGTTCAGGCTAAATAACCTTCGGCCAATTTCTTAGTCTCGAGCGTAAGCGGAGCAAGTATTGGAGCGTAAGTGAAGGAAGTATTGTAATCGAGTCCGTCGGTCGACTCTCTACTATTACGTTTTCTCGACCTTTCATGACCCCTAGAGTACGAAGAAATTGGTCTCCCGTTTCCGTCTGTCTGTCTGTCCGTCCGTCTGTCTGCCGTCTGTCCGGATTTTTATTAAACAGATCATCTCCGAAACTACAGGACCGATTGTTGCCAAATTTTGTATGTATATTAGGTATATCATGTAGATGGTAAAACGCTAACCAAATTTGTCTAATCATCCCCACCAAAAACGTGATTACTTCCCCTCAAAATTTTGTATAATTAATAGGAGTATATCTTATATTTCATAAAATATTATACTCCTACACTTGTGTTTTGTGAATCCGCCCTGATTTTGTTTATTATTATTATTATTATTATTGCTGAACATCACTGTTCTTTTACCACATAATACATCGCTTAATAAACGTAGAAAATTGCTTAGTTGTACGGGAGTCTGATTTCTAAACGAAAGGCCCGGGTGCGATTGCCGGTGTCAAATTTTTTCCCTTCAAATCAGAAACAGCACATCCCATTTTCATAACGTAAAAATACAATAATAAGGTGACTAAACTCAATATGGCGTAGTACCCAATATGGCCTATTGGCTTTTTCTCATATGTTTCAACAAAATGTGGTAGATCGCCACTGGGATACATTCTGGAACGTTTTTATACCATTTAGGAGCAATCAGTAAAGTAATACATCGCTTCATTTACTTACAATGGAATTATTTGTGATGGTGATTTGACGAGTCAGTGTGCGTTCTATTTTATGCCGCTAAGTTTTCTCTGGACAGTTTTAATCTCAATTACGTTAGCAATTTCATATCTTTATAATTGTGTAGCTCCTTTTTTCCGCTTTTAAATGATCTGCATTAGTTGTACTGCTTAACAGCTTTTCAGTTGCGGTTACTGATAATATGTTCGCTTGTGATGTGGAATCAATATGGCCTAGGCGGGCTGTTGGCCTGTTGGGTACATACTACAGTTCTCGTTTGATTTTTTTTGTGAATAACTTGATTTAAATTACTATGAACAATAAGCAAGCTCGCAGAAGATGCACGAAAATTGTTTTTGCCAGATGTACCAAGAAAATATTGTAAAAGATATGAGAATATGCTCCGTTAAAAGATATGAGAATATGCTCCGTATGTAAGAAATACGTACACCAGGATAAAAATGATAAAGATATTTTTATTTTTCCTTATTGTGAAAATTAACAATTTGTTTGTCAATAAACTTTTTTCAGTGCTTATTTTTGTTTTTTTTTTCGATTTTGTACTCAATTTGGCGTACAGACACACTTTAATTAAACCGGGTACTGTTCGGCTCTATAGTTTTGAAAATGTCTGAAATTTGAAAATTATGTACAAAAATGTAACCTCTTTCAACTCCCACCATTACTCTTCCATTTCAAGTTCTTACAAAAATTTAAAAAAATCTCAAAGCTTAGGTAGGCAATATAGGGTACAGTTACCTTAGATAACTGTTATTATTACACTGTCGTTATGCATGTGCTTTACAACGCATTCATATTTTTCCATTATGGTTGGTAGAATAGATCAATCAATGCACTGGATGTAATAACCAAAACTAAATATGATATATTAATGAATGTCTAAAAAATTATCTCCAGAAAACTCTAAAACAATAACATATACTGCGTCATTTGCTTATCGACGAAGTAACCGTCGCTAGAATGATGGAAACGGTTAAATATCTTGAAAACCAATTGTACCAATCAACTGAAATTATGTATAGGGGTATAGGAAGTTGTGCTCTGTCTGCCGTCTGTCCGGATTTTTTTAAACAGATAATCTCCGAAACTACAGGACTGATTGCTGCCAAATTTTGTATGTATATTAGGTATATATTATCGTATATTATTCGCAAAAAAAAATGTTTTTGCTTCATTTGTTTTCGAGATGCAAGGCTAACTTGATTTTTATTTAAATGGTACTACCATATAATTAATGCATTTTTGAGTAGAAATATAGAATAGAATATAAAATATATTTAAAGCAGATAAGCAACGGGAGAACATATTTTCTACCTATTATAACATCTTAACATCAAGTGTTTATCCTCATATGGCGAAAGAATGTCACGTTAACAAAGTACAGTTTCGGCCACAAAATCTTGGGCAGTTCTGTCATTCCAGTGACATAAGCTCTAAAACAGGCTTTACGTACCTATAACCTCAAATTTGCCATGTTTGTTACTTTGACGTAGACTGGAATGTGGATGATGACGTATGTCAAAATTTATTTTTTTAATCATTATGACAATAAAGCATAGATAACATCGTGTTTTTTTCTAATGACAGAAAAATACTGCCCAAGATTTTCTGACCGAAACTGTACTACAATTATTAATGAAATCATAATCGAAGGTTCTGAATATTTCAGTATAATGTTTATTTCATCACTATTAATAAAAGACGTGCATATTCTCACATTTTCGAAAAAATGGTGTTACTCTTTGTTAATTTGATCAATAAAAAAAAGTTTGGTATCGAACGTGTGACGGCAGGTCGGCTTTGTCATAAATTACCAACAGCTTTGTAGTAAATTATTATTGTATTTTGTAAGTGTTTTTGCGAAAATTTGGACGGTTAGGGAAAAAACTCAAAATGGATTCGTACACCACAACTATAGGAGTATATTGTTTTATAACATTTAAATCGTTTTAAAATAGTTGGTGGGGATAATTAGCCAAATTATGGTTGGCGTTTACCATCTACATCATATCCTAACATACATACAAAATTTGACATCAAACAGTGCAGTAGTTTTGGAGATTATGTGTCTAATAAAAAATGATTCAAACGACAGTCAAACAGACAGAGATCGCTTTTTTCGTACTCTAGTGGTCATGAAATGTCGAGAAAATTTGAGCAATTCGTCCGATGGATTCGATTACTATATACTCCCTTAGCTTACGCTCGGTAAATAAAAAATTAACAAATCAGCAAAATGTTTAGGAGGGCACATGAACTTGTGTCTCTCTGCACTATAGCCCATATCACGAACCGTTTCTGCTGTCGAGTAGCGGCCGAACAGTGCCGGCGTATAGTTTCTAATTAACATCCTTAGTACGTAGGAGAATTGTCACTAAAAGTGTGCTACTACAAACTGTAGGTGATGAGCAGAGAGCGGACTACCGGGGTAACCCGCAAATGTTCTATAAATCTATAGGCTCCAACCATAAATGAAGTACGGTGCGATTGCAGTTTAAGTAACCAAACCTTAGTTAACGCTATGTACAAATGAGTTTATAATGCTATGCTATAATGGCTGAGTTTTATATCTAATGTGTTGTATGGACGTTGTTGAATGTACGTGAATTTGGGGGAAAACCCTCTTTTGTACCGTACAGTTAGTCACTCGAAAGTTAATTGCTTCAACGGGCGGTTTCAGTGCACCATTGCACTGGCAGTTTGCCGGGTTATTAGTTGCTGGAATTCGTTCTCTGGTCATGAATCATAACCAGAGCGCGGCAAAAATATCCCTCGGGCAATCGTCCAAGTAAATAAATCGCAATATTCAATCGTGATGTCGATCAGTAACTACTGAAGTGGTGAAGCATATGTTTGAAACGCAGAATTTCCAGTGACTCTGTTTAAAGTTACAAAAGTAATAATTGCGAAAAATCGAGTCTTGTGAACACAAAAATGGGCTGAATATCACTTTGCAAAGAAAGCAACTATATACTGAAACCTGGATCGAAGCTACGCTGTCAAATGCCGAGCATAACTTACTGCTTTGCAACACGCCGAGCCGTCACTGAAGAGGAATACTTTCCACCGTGCTCGGTATTGTCGATCCGGGCCAGATTTTCAATGCGACGAAACAATGGGTCCAACAACGACAACTTTGCCCATTGTAGCCGTGATATTTGAAAGGAGTGCAAGTGAGATGTAAAAGCCAAAGTGGATGCGAAATACCCATATGTATGGCCCGAATACCCAACTAATGTTAAATAATATGTGACAAGGAAAGAAACGAACTTGTAAACGACTGAAAACGAACGATATAAGATGCGAAACCGAATGTAGGGCGTGTTGCCAGATTTAACAAAAACAAATTTCACGATCAAATTAATGCATGTTATGAGCACCCAAGGAGTCTATGCTTCGCGAATCTGTCGCTGATCCGTCTCCAAAAACTAAAAAATGTATGTGTAATTCAGTAATTGTGTACGCTTGTGTTGGGACACCGACTGGTAGCGAAACTCCCACGATGGTTTGTGAACCTACCTTGGCTCAATGATTAAAGGTTGTCTTCTTATGATGAGTTCAAGGATTCCTTTACGAAGCGATGAAGATGGCGATAATAAACAAACACCAAAAATGATCAATAGGTGTGGAAACGCACACTGATAGCCCCAAATATTAATTCTGTCGAATACCGGTAGCCACTACTACTCTCGCATCTATATTTTAGTGATTCCTAGGGTGTGACTCGAACCAGTATACAGATGTGAACAGTTTGTACCAAAAAGTTGAACAGTAAAACTACAGAAGCACAAGCAACACCTCTTGAAACATGCTTTTAACATTTTTTTTTTATATAAAATTTATGATAACCTCATCAACGTTCTAGAGGCGATAAATAAAGAAATTTTAACCGATGTTCTATAATCACATAAATCGAGTTGGTGTAAAAGTTCATTTTACAAATTTTATTTTAACCTGTATGGGTTAGCTTAAAAACATGAACTCACTATTGAACCATTGCAAGCGATATGATTTACCTTGCGCAAGATTTTGTCAAATTTATACTGGGAACGAATCGACAAATATTGACATCAAAAATATCCCAATAATCAGTTGGTAATTTGGGAGTTTATGTGTTTTTAGTAAAATAGCCAAAGGACAAAGGATAGGCAAACGAAACCAGATGACACCTGTGAAACTTCATTAAAGTAATGCGCTTTTATGGTTTAGCAGTAGAAATGACGTAATCATTCATAGTTACAATAAAACAAAAATTGATCTAAAAAATTTAGACAGAACTTCTCTTAGCCTATAATACCCCGTGTATATATGTAGTTATTTGACCAAGATTGTCAAATACAGAACGAAACAATTTGTAGTTTTTCACAGTGATGTGTTGCAATTGTTTCGAAAATTATTTGTCTGCTAATCCCCAACAAAGACATGACAGACATATAAAAGTGACAAACCTTCTTTTTATCCAATAAATATTGCGAGAGCAATTAAAAGCACAATCAGAAACAGCCATAGATTTTTGAAGATTTGCTTTTGATAGAATTTTTATCTTGTCAGATTACCGTCAAATTGAAAGTTTGAGTTGAAAGTGTAACGATCAAAGACAAACTTTTAAAAATCCACGACTGTCTTTGAGCGTATTTTTTATTGCTCTCTCCGTAGCAGCTCTAACACGTCGAAAAACTATGAAATGAACCATGTAAACGAAAAATCTTGTCTTCTATAGCTGCTTTCAAAATAAGAGTAAAACTACCTAGAAAACTGACTTGACTTTTAGGGTTTTCCAACCCTAAGCAGTAGGTGTGGGTCATTAGAAATGATTGGCAGCTTGTACCGGGTATAATGAATTAAGCTTATGACCCTAAACCGCTTGAGATTATAATATCCTTAAGTCAAGTAGAGTCGTTGCAGGGGGTTTTGTTCTCTTATTTTGAAAGCAGCTATACTTCAACATCTTTTAATTTAACATCTTTCTTTCTATTTTTCATTAAAACAAACTGACTACAAGCTTTAAATTTTAACAAAATATTTTGTAATTCCTATCATTTTTGAAAATATAAGTATAAGCATTTATTTTTCAAAAACTTCGCAGTATCATTATTGTATATGCCTACTTACCGAATGTGTAATAGTTTTAAATTATCTTGATTTAATATAGTGTGATTACTTTGTCTTACTTTAAATTTAAAGAAATCGTTTAATGTAATATTCCTAAATTTATTTTTTGAAGTTGCTGGATTGATCTACGACATTCCACCAATTCTAAATCCCACTTTTTCCCACAGAATTTAAAGAACCAAATCATGACCACCAACGTTTGGGTCGAACAGGTATGAAACGATTTAGTCGTATCCAATTTCAGGTGTAAATCCGCAGCTGTGCATTTCAGGAATGGAACGATTATAAGCTAAAGTGGAATCCGGACGATTACAACGGCGTTGAAACTCTCCATGTTCCATCTGAACACATTTGGCTTCCAGACATTGTACTTTATAACAAGTGAGTTATTCGTAATTTAAAACCTTAAGGGCGGCATATTTAGAAATTAAGGCAATTTACCGTGATGGATGCCTACTTTCTCTCTAAATAGGGAGTTACGTGGGATCCGTGGCGGTCTCTGCAATTCCCGAACAATGGAATAGCACCGCAGTGCGGCATCTTATTAAAAAATACACAGAAATGTTTCTTTATGTAATTTTGGGCTTGCTGTTTACGAGTAAAGATATGAAAGAATGCACAAAAATAGAATATGGTTCACGGAATATAATTTTACTGTTATGTTTCATTAAAAAGATTGGGGAATTTAATTTATGGTGCATTTTCTAAAAACAATGACTCGTTTTAACAAAGATTTCATCACCTTAAAATGCACATTTTTATAGTATAGTATATAATAAATTTTTTTACAATAGCGTGTTATGAAAACATTAATACTGGCTCGGTATAACTTTAACGCCGTCTTTCTCACAAACTCTGTCAATCTATTGCTTTTTCTCTTTTTTCTTTGCTGCTATAAAACTTCATTGATGTAAGAGGACAAGTTTGACGAACGTTGTTTTTTCAGAAAAGAAACCAATTTCAAGCGACTTTTAGGATTTCGAATAAGATGCAAAATTCTGATATAAATATTATTTTCGATTACACATCACGTCTACTTAAACCTTTAATCAGATATAAAATAAACAGAATATTTTAGTGATAACAGTTTTTAAGTGACTACCTCGCAAACTCTAAAATTGCCAATTTTTTACCAAAATTTTTAGCATTTTTGGCGTCGTTACGCACTGATTTCGGTAAAACGTAAAGTGCAACTGAATGCAAACAATTTATTTTAAAAATGTTTATTTAGAATAAACTATAATTTTTCAACTCATTGTTATAAATGTTGATAAATATACAAATTTTAATATGTACAATAAAATAAAAAATGTAATCAACTGCTCATTTCAGGGAAATTAGATAATATTTTTATGAGATAATCAATAAAATAAATCTGTAAATTATTTATTGTTGCTGTGTAAGAATCCTGAAAAATAAAAGAAACGTTTCGAAGCACGAATTCGTTCGACAATTTTTTAAACGAAGTCGTTAACCTTTTGCTGAGGGCAAATATATTACTTTGACAATACAGTTTAGCATTGATTATAATGTTGTTGCGTTCTCATCATTTTTTAAAAAAGGAGAAAAAATATATAAAAAGTAACACCATTTTGTATTCATCTCGGATATATTTTAATTTTAATTGTAATTTTATCATTATATTCTTTCAAGTGTTAAGTTTCATGTTAGTAGTTTGTTGAACATATACATAACCTGATGATGACGTTAAATAAAGTCGAAACATGTCGTAAAGTAACTACAACTATTTAATCTCCTAATCATTTATTACGTTCAAGAGGCAGACAAATATCCAAAATTAAATATAACTTGAACAGAATGGATCTCCAAAGATTAACTAGAAACTTATATTTTTGCATTTTAAGAGTCTTAAAGACCCAGCAAATATGATAATCGTCGAGTCCCTATTTGTTCAACAATTTTGTAATGCATTTACAAATACTTAAAACAAAGGTTTTTTTAAGTTTCTGCAAACATCTAATATTCAAAAGTTGTTTTGTCTGCTTTTGTCTTTCCTGAAATACTGATACATTAATGTATTGAGATTCATTTTTGTTCAGTTATATTTAATATAAAGTATGTGGGTTTTGGAATAGTTTTATATTCTTAAGGCCTTACCAAGTTGTTATAGATGTTTGTGTATAAGTATGTTTGTTGTGGATGTTGTTTTTGATGTTATGTTGTGTGCGTGGTTTTGTCGGTGCCAACTTAGAAATTTTAATCTTGGTGCGACGTTCGTTGTAATTGATTTGTCTATTTAGGTTATCACGTGTATGTATATATTTTGCGGTTGTGGAAGGGTTTTACATCGTTTAGAACGAGGTCTGGGGAATTTTTATTAAGTTCTGAAATGTATATTTGTTCTAGAAAGTCAGTGATACGGTTTTTGAATGTGGGGTGTAGAATTGGTCCTGTATCGAAGTTATGTCTGGTTGAAAGGATGTGATTTGCGAAAGTTGACGTTGTGCCTGGTGTGTGTCTGTTCTTAATAGGGTTAAGGTGTTCTTTTGTTGTAGTAGTGAAAGGTTCGACCTATGTATATTTTGCCACAGTGGCTTTTGAGTTGGTAGATCCACTGCATTCTTTTTTGTTTGTTTTATCTATTTTCTGGCGTAAATATGTTTGTAGAGTTTTTTTGGTAGTTAGTGTGATTTTGGTGTTGTGTTCTGAAATAATTGTAAATAATTGTTTGTATTTTGGATGTGACGTTTTCTGTATCTGAGAAACTGCAAAATATTATGTTGTGGTTGTCGGTGTGTGCTAGGTTTGTATGTTTAAGGGTTGTGTATTTATATTTTTTATTTAGGTATAGGTTATTTATGATGTCATATGGGAACCCATTAGTCGTTGTAATTTCGAAAATGGTATCGAGTTCTTGATTGAATGATATATTATGGAGAGGAATGGAGAGTAGTCTGTGGAAAAGAGAATGAATAGTGACTATTTTGTGATTAAATAGCTGGTATGAGTTATATGGGATGACGAGATTTGTATTAGGGGGTTTTCTGTAGATAGCGAAGTCGAGTTTTCTGTGGGTATTGATAGTGAGTCGAGGATTGAAATAAAATTATAATTTTGTTGTTCGACTGTGAATTCGATATTCGAGTATAAGGTGTTAACGAAAGTTAGGAAGTTGTTTAAGATGTCGTCTACATATCTTCTCCACATTTGGATGTGTTTTCTATACAGGTCTGAGTTCATTAGAATATTTTTTTCTATGTAAATCGATGAAACAAACAAAAAGAATGCAGTGGAATCTACCAACTCAATTGCCACGTGTCAAAAAATAAACAGGATGTCTCAAAAATAAGTACATTAATTTTAACCAGTAACAGAACTCATGAAACGGAACAACTTTTTTATCTAGCATTTTTTCAAAAACTCAAGTCGAATTTTGAATTTTCCCACCCATATATTCACGAGCCATCTATGTTCACCTTAAATAATAACTTAAATAATAACAACACTACAACAATGAAGAAGGTACCCTAGCAACCGTTTTGACACTGACAATCATTTTTATGTCAATGTTTTTATTAAACGTTGTCTCTTTAAAGTTTGTTTGGCACAGATTTCTAATTTATAGACGAAATGTGTTGAAATGGCTTTGTTTTCAAGTTTGGACTGCACCGATATCGTTTTAACGTACGGTGAAGCTCGGGGAAACGGCACTCGCGCCCAACGATTTTTTTCAGAAAACCTCCCAAATCGTCGTCTGCCAAATGTGCGCAATTTTATGAACGTTGCAGCATTTTCGAGAGTACGGATTTTTTAAACCTGCACCTCAGGATAGGGGTAAGTTACGTAGTAAGAGAATTGCTAATATTGAAGAGGCTGTTTTGAAGAGTGTCGAAGCTCCACCGGGCACTAGCACGTACCACTGTCTAGTGTGATGTATCGGAGAGTAGTATTTGGAGGATACTCAGAGAACAAATGTACCCCTTTCAGGACCAGAAAGTTCAGTTATTCAAACTAACAGACTTACCACGTAGGCAAAACTTTTGTGAGTGGGTTAATAGAAAAATAAACGAACAAGCAAATTTTGTATCTCTTATACGATCAACTGATGAGGTCGGTTACACGAGGGAAGGTGTTCAACACCCACATTTGGGCCGATGAAATTCCGTACACCATTAGGGAGCAGGATTTTCAATTTCTCTCTAAATGTTTGTCACATTGACAAGATTAGGAAAATACGTATCCTAGTAACCGTTTTTGACCATAAATTATTAATAATTGTAATAATTATTAGTGTCCATGGGTGACTAAGGATCAATGGGCGGGTAACCTTAATTGGGATAAAACTTTAACAATTTTTAACTTGATAATTAAAAAGTTCTTGACAAAACTCTACTAAAAAAAGTTATTGAGTTCAATGAGCTCTATAACTGATTAAAATTAATGTACTTATTTCTGAGACACCCTGTATAATTAAGTAAAACCTTTAGGTCCATCAATACTAGAAGAAAAGAACACCTTAACCCTATTAAAAAGAAACACACACCAGACACAACGTCAACTTTCGCAAATCACGACCTTACAACCGATACAGGACCCCTAATTCTAGACCCATCATCCAAAAATCATGTCAGATACATCCTAGAACAAATATACATTTCAGAATGTGACAAAAATTCCCCAAACCTAGTCCTAGATGATATAAAATCCTTCCTCAACCTCAAAATATACACACACGTCACAACCTCAATAGACAAATCAATTACAACGAACGCTCGTACCAAGATTCAAACTTCTAAGTAGGCACCGACAAATCCACGCACACAACATAACCTCAAAAACAACATCCACAACAAACATATAAACACAAAACATCTATAACATATAAACTTGATTGATAAGCCCTAAATTATATAAAATATTCCACAACCAACATACTTCTTGTAGTCCTGATGATGTTACTCATCAATTGAAGTACCGAAACATATGTAGCCACATACAGATTAATATACAAGTTTAAAAGACTTAACCATATTTGTTATATTACTGATACATTGTTTCGCTGAAACTGCCAACGTAGTATTTCCAGTTCTCCTGTAAATAGTTTATAAAAAATTAATTCTATTTCAAATACGTTCATTCATAGCCGTAAAAACAAATTTGCGATGAAAGTTTTTTAAGCGTCTAATTTTATCACATTCGCTTCGTTCATTATGGTAGGGTCCATTAATTACTCGTGCATCACGCAACTCTCGAATATTCTTATTATTTACTTAAAATTAGAGACGAAACTGACCAAAGTATTATCCTATTGTATAACTATACCTAACATATAAAAAGTTTTTTCTACTACTATCACCTTTGTAGAAAAATACCATTAATCGAGTAGCATGTACATTACTGATATAGTTGTATATAGTAATAGTTATAAATTAATTATGTAATTTACGTTGATCTTTCAAAATGTAAAAAAAAAGTTTCTGGATGCTTTTAAAATATGTCCTTTCTAATTAAAAAAAAAAGGATCATGATCATCATCATCTTATTCTAATTCCAAAACAGACTACTCCGTAATTTTTAAAATGAAAGACTGTAATCCTGTGTTGCTCTAGCTTTTAAAGTGTAAAATCTGCACAGTAACTATTTAACAGTTTAAATTGCAGACAATAAGAAACCTACTAAAAAAAAAATTTTACATCATTTTATATTATTCCAGTTAACAAACAGTGATTACTACATGGCTTCTTTACTAGCAAACAGTTCGGTAAATTAAAATAATGATTGTAGGATATAAAAATATTGGTTTGGTTTCTTACCAGGTTCATTCGTTCCGTGTTGGCGATAATTAAACAGAACGGAAATGCTCTCAAACTCTCAACAGTTTTTGATAAAGTTTCTAGTGTAAATGGAACTGTGTAAAAACATATACATACATATTGCGTATTACACCCGAATACTATCATCGAAGGGTACGAAGATTTTTAATGAGTGACTATACCACTGAAACAGATTTTCTACACAATTTTATTTGTTAAGTATAAAAAATTTGCTAATAAAGAATAACAAAATCTCGTATCAATAAACATCGTTGTGTTAAGCAAAATGCCAAAAAGTTCTGCTATGTTGAAATTATCATTTGTACAGACATCAAGGGGAACAGCAAAGTAAGTAGCAAGTACTTACTTGAAACGAGGATTATTCAATCATTCTCGTCATCTGAGAGAATAAGTTATTTACATCCACTCACCAACAGTGACAACTTTTAAAGACTTTGTAAAGATTATCGGACCCTAAATACTATAGTTTCATAAGCTGGGACAAAATTTGAAAATAAAGAGGCTTTTAATATCGTTAAACCTGGTCAAAGTTTACTGCCAAATTCCGATAAATCCTCATCATGCGAAAACAGAGATTTTATGTCGTTCAAATTGTTCGAGTGCAAGAGGATTACAGAAAACATTTTAAAGATTTCGTGTTCAAATACTTGAATACTTCAACATTTACTTGATTACTACTTCAAGAAGGTTTCTGAAAATCGACTGCTCTTCCACAAAACTAAACCTCAAAGACATATGGTGCCTACTACATGGAATTATTTGCAATATATCGACGCATGATATACTTCTAACACCGTTTAGCAGACCATTCTTTCACCATTTAGACAGCCATTACAGTTTGTTGACTTTTGCTTTTCATGGAAAACTTATGCATAACACCTCATAGCAAGCACATCAACTTCTTTTCATCTTTCAGTTTCCCAATCACATTCGTTAGGTATGTCCCTGACAAATGAATCACTATAAAACAACACTATCGTTATTTATCATTTTATTCATTTTCAAGTTTTTGACTAATTTGTTTTATATGTTGTTTTATGAGTGTTTTTTGAATTTTACTGTCTGGTCTATTGTTTTATAGATTTGTGCATTGACAATCTGCCACAACATAGATTTATCATATACTTAACATGTTGACTTCGGTATAAATGGATTGGTTTTTTACACTGTTGTGACAGTACACAATACGGTTTTTTTTAATCAGTTTGCTATTTAAAGTCCATATGAATTCATGTTTCCATAACATATTGGTTCTGAACATATTCCATTTTAAAAATTGCAAACTGTATCAAATTGAAAGTTTTACACTCTACGTAGATGCGATACAATAGACTACTTTGAAATTTTGATGAGTAGAGTTCAGATCACCGATGAACCAATTTTATTTATGTTCATGAGGTCGGTCATTTCAAATTTCAAAAAATGATGAAATAAATCTTTTGTTAAAAATGCACCCTAACGTACGCACTTGTGGGATCTGTCTGTCTTAAATTAGAGCCTAGGGAGTGCATTGTACAGGTTACATACTTTTACACAAATCTAGTTGATATTACTTAATTTTACTAATAAATTTATTACTTCTGGTCCATTTTCCTCATTTATGTTACAGCAAAGTATATTCACAAAGAAGATGAATTAATTCTTAACCAGATTTCTACATCGCAATTACCACTTTATCCAACATACAGAATGAGCACCTCCTTCGCAATATCTGACGCAATTTAAATAATTCAGAGCCAAGCCACGCGCAGCCAACTTTGTGAAACAACTTGAATATTGCCGATAATAGACGCGTCTTTGTTAGGTATTCCTCACACATCGGTTTCCGCTACCAATCATATACAAAGATCAAAGCGATTTAATAAAACTATTATGAAGTAATTAGCGTACTAGACGAAAATTCAAAGTGATTATAAAGTTTTCCTTAACACAAATTGCTTTTCCAGTGCCGATGGCAACTACGAGGTAACAATAATGACCAAAGCCATCCTTCACCACACGGGTAAAGTAGTATGGAAACCCCCAGCAATCTATAAGTCTTTTTGCGAAATCGACGTTGAATATTTCCCTTTCGATGAACAAACCTGTTTCATGAAATTCGGATCGTGGACTTATGACGGATACATGGTAAGTAATCGTAGATTAATCTTAGCCACGTGTTACACATGTTTATCCGGCAGGTTGATTTACGCCATCTGTCGCAAGTACAAGACTCCAACAAGATCGATGTAGGCATAGATCTTCAAGATTATTACATATCAGTGGAATGGGACATAATGAAAGTGCCAGCCGTGAGAAACGAAAAATTTTATAGCTGCTGCGAAGAACCCTACCCGGACATCATCTTCAACATCACGCTAAGAAGAAAGACCCTTTTCTACACAGTCAATTTAATCATTCCTTGCGTAGGCATATCGTTTCTTTCCATCCTTGTCTTCTACCTTCCTTCCGATTCTGGTGAGAAGGTCTCACTCTGTATTTCCATTCTCCTTTCCTTGACTGTATTCTTTCTACTGCTGGTGGAGATCATTCCTCCAACTTCCATAACAGTGCCTCTGTTAGGTAAATATTTGCTCTTCACAATGTTGTTGTGCACTCTCTCCGTCGTCATCACCATCGCTGTCTTGAACGTCAACTTTCGATCGCCCGTCACTCATAAATTAGCTCCTTGGGTTCGTCTCTTCTTTATCGACATTCTACCAAAATTCCTCTTCATCGAGCGACCGAAAAAAGACGACGACGACGATAACAAATGTCAAGACAGTATGCTTACCGACGTCATCCAAGTCCCAATGATGGAAAAATGCAAACCTTTCGAAAAAACATCTTTTGACAGTTTCGATCTGGGTCTTCCACCTCCCTCTAGATTTGACGTAGCAGCTTCTGGAGGTATGGGTCCTTGTTTTGGTGAACCTCCTTTTCCTTCCATGCCCCTCTCAGGTGGCGACGAAGACTTGTACAGCCCAGCTAGTTGTCGGACCAACACTTTTGATGGTACTAGCGACGCAAGTCCCTCTTTTGATAAAATGGACATACACGACATGGAGAAGACAATAGCTGACTCGAGGTTTATTGCCCAGCATGTCAGAAACAAGGATTCTTTTGAAAACGTAATGTTTGTCAAAAGTTAGAGATTCAGTCATCAGAATTTTTCTTTAAGGTTGAAGAAGATTGGAAATACGTCGCAATGGTCCTAGACAGACTTTTTCTTTGGATTTTCACTCTAGCTTGCGTCGTTGGAACAGGACTTATAATTTTCAATGCACCATCGCTCTATGACACCACAAAACCCATTGATGTGCTCATCTCAAAAGTGGCTAAGAAGAAAATGGCTCTTCTGAAAATGGTTCCGGAAGAGTTGTAATTGTAGTCCCTCCAAAAAAGGGATTTGTTGACATTAAGACTTCAGTTGAGATAACGATGATAATCATTAACATAGTAATTGTTATAATATGTTACATGGTACTTGGGTGTGAGCCGTATGATGTTGCTGTAGCTAGTTTTTTTATTGATAAAACAGAAAACGGCTCATTTCTCTGTATTTGATAAATCAATAATATTATAATGTTGAAGCTGTTTCATTTATAAGATATTGTAGTTTGCTCATAATATTATTGAATAAATCCTTTTCGATATTATTATATCATTATTATTTTATATAATGTTTATAAATGCACCATGCTCATTGTACTGTACATAACATAATAAACTCAGTGTAGATATGAAAAAAAAATGATTCTTATTATCAAAATAAAGTAGTTTTATGTGTATTTAATAAAACTAAAAATTAGATGCGTAGACACAGTTGTTTTTAAAAAATTTGTGAACCCTGTATCAACCCAAACTTTGAATGTAAATGCATATTTAAATCGATTTTATAAATGAACTGCATTCACTTCAATTTAAAAAAAATGTTGGCATTCTCGTATACGATATTTGTTGTTCACAATTTTATTTTAAGGTACAGCCGAAAATTTAAATAATACACAACAACATACAAATTTACGATTTACGCGGACTAAACAAAACACGTAAAAATGCAGGGTGTTTGCGCATACATCAAATTCACGTTTTGATGACAACGGTTTTTTCATGCATACACAAAATACAATGATGCTGGTTTCTTAGATATACTGGCCGCCAAAATTTGATGCGTTTATGACTTTGGAGTTTTAGATATTTTTCAGCAGATCCTTCATAAACTCGACAGATACAAACCTTGACACGTGCCACTGTCAAAGAGATACGCAAAGGGCGGTATATACTGGAAAAATTGTGTTTTTAACAATTCAATTTTAAATTAGTTTAGAAACATAGCTATTGTTCAATTAGTAACAACCTTACCTGGATATACCTGGATTTCTTCTTCAATTATTAACAAATACCTGTATGAATACCTGGGTTCCCTTTTACCCCGAAATGTGTCGCTAGTGAAGACAAAATTATTTCTGGAAATGTTTCCAGGTAGAATCGTCACGAATTAACTAAGATATGTATCCCAGTTAATTCGTTACGATTCTACCTGGATATTTTCAAATGCAAAGTGGGGAGGTAAAAGGGTGAATATTGAAAGACAAATATTTAAAGTTCAGATTATATGCAAAAGCATATTTCTTAAAATCCAGCATATTCAGAAAAAATATGTTTTCTGACCATATAACTTCTTTTTTTAAACAATGGCCTTTAAAAAATGCATATTTTAAAATCTTACTGCATATTTATCGATTATTGCATATTTATGCATATTTTTGTAAAATTTTTAAATTGTACCTTTATTCAGCAAATACCAAGACATTTCGGTAGAATCGTTCCCTGAAAAAACCAATATCTAATTAAGGCATCCTAATCTAAACTGGGGACATTCCGTTTAGGACATATGAAAATTGCACTGGTAACCTAAGGATTAACGCAGGTAGCATGTAAATTGCACTGATACAAGTGTAGACAGACTTAATCCTACAGGTAAATTGCACTGGTCACCCAGTGAGATAAGGCCCACTATTTTAATTTCAATAATGACAAAACCCCTCTTTTTTTTCAATACCCCCCCCCCCCTTTATCCAACTCTTGTTTTGGAGCATCTAATAGGTATTTAATCAGTAAGTAATAAACTGCCTTTGAATAACAATGACTTACTTAAGTCAAATTCTTAGCGAACACAGCAAAGTCCTCTTAATATATGAAAATTTTAAATTTTATTTCGACACAACATTTTGGGAAATGGCTTGGTCACACATTTGGAATGTCATCTTTAAGAACGAAAGAAGTTAGCGATGCCTTTGTGTAAGATTTGATGGCATATAAAGTAAACTCATTTGACATACACCTGTTAAAACTTTTATGACTTAAGCGGCTTAAGCTAAACCATCCTTATAAGTCAAACTGGCTATTGTATTACTTAACTCAGTTCACAGTACATTATGCCAACAATGGACAGTAATATTCTTGCGGTTCGGGTCCACAAAGCTTACAATAGCCAGTTTGACTTATAAGGGTGCTTTGGCTTAAGCCGCTTAAGTCATAAAAGTTTTAACAGGTGTATGTCAAATGAAGTTTTTGTAAACCAAAAGATAACAGTAGAGTTGAAAAGTATTGTGACTACCTTGTCGAAACTTACATTAAAGTAGACGCACTTTTTGAACATAATCTTTGGGCAGAGCCATCCGCGGAAATGAATCGTACATCGTAATGCGTGTGAATCTTTTCACAATCAACTTAATGGTTTTTTCTATTCATCACATCCTTCTATATATGTTTTCGTGGACGCCATCCAAAAACTTCAGTGTGATGTGTATGTTAAAATGCAGAGTGTAGGATCAATTCGCCAATTTCAAAATAAAAAACGACCATACGGCAAAATTTGTTAAAACACTTAGTGGCATTGTATTATACAGATAAGACAAGAGATAGGTTAAGATACATATATTCAATCGATTTCACATTATAACGCACCGTCACTATAATTGTCTTTGTACATAATATTTGTAAAATAAACATGTTTTTTTCTTAAATTCCATTTCTTTATAAGGTAGCGGTCAACTTCGCAAGATGTCCACTTAATGATCGGCTGAGTACCCAGTGCAATACCTTCCCCCGGATTAAACTCAAGCCATCAGTGCAGTTTACACATCCCCTCCATTTATTGGCATATTGAATAGGGCGCATCCGGCTTAAAATTATCTTAATTCTCCCTTATTTAACTCTACAGGTAGCATCCTGACAAGTGAACTTCGAACCCAAAATGCCAAAAGTTGCTGCAAGTGTCCACGGCTGGATAAAAAAGTATCCAGATCTAGTGTTAGATGAACATTCTCAATTTGTTTTTACAGAGTGTGCTGTAAAAAGATAAGTAATGTAGATATCAAAATTTTTATCATTGCTATATTTTTTAACTTGTCACTTTTATTTTTATTAGTTCCAATTTCAAACAATTGCTTTAATTTATTGTAATTTTATTGCTTGCAATTAAACGCGAGAACTGAAGCATGCACAATATGAATTAATTTTATTGTTCAAGTCGCCCCTGAAAAGAAGTTTTCGACAACTCAGCATACTGGAACAAGCCTTCACAAAAATAAGCTAAAGAATTCAACTAATGTGAAGTCACAAAGTCTGCTAGCAGAATTTTTCTCCAACACCCAAAAGATGATAGATCAACAAGAATATTGTTTCGAATTGTGCCGATATTCCTTTAGCAAAACTGAATAACCCCAAACTACGATCATTTCTTAAAAAGCCTACCATTAAGTCAGTTCCTGATGAAAATACTTAAAAAAAAACTACGTGGACAAAGTGTTTCAAAAAACTACGCAGGCTTCATCAGATTATGGGCAATAATCTAATTTAGTTTCATGTTGACAAAACAAACGATTCATGTGGACGTTAGTCTGCAAATTTGTTGATTGGAACTTTTACCAGTGAAAAATGTGGCACTTCATATTTGATTAGCACAAAAGCTTGGAATAGACAAATAATAATACCATTACAAGGTTTATTCATAAAGGTTTAACGAACTTTTTTCTTCCGGAACCTGTTCCAATTGAAAAACTTATATTAATGTCATCAGCTTTTCCCCACTAAGTGGGGAACATGGTTAAATGCAGTTGTATTTTATACCAAAAACTATAATCTTTGCCATTTCTATTGAAACACCACTTGTTGCTCGAAAATTTGGCAACGTTCATATTCAGAGAATTTTCTAACCAAAAGCTGTTGCCAATCAACTGAAAGCTGTTACCAATTGCTAAATTTTAAGCAAAATCAACAGGTAGTGTTTCAATAGAAATGGCAAAGACAATACAATGCAATTAAGAATTTTGTTAATGAGCTGTCAGATAATGCTACTTCTATTAAAAAATCTAAAATAATTTTTGCTAAAACAAAACTGCCATCTGCATTTATTTCATCTAATTTTTCCATATTTGCTGATACAATTTCAGAACTTGAATGTAACAAGTTAGCATTGGTAGGTTCTATTCAGATAGTAACAAATTGCTTTCAAAAACTATCCAATGTTCAAGGTAAAATAGGTGAAAAAGTTTTTCAGTAATTTAAGTCTGTTTTAGAAAAAAAAAGTAGGTTTTAATACCTTGTCGCCTATCCGCAACTGATTCAAGTGAGTTCGACAATCAACAATCAACAAGACAATCTCTTGTCACGCCATTGAATTCATTGCCACATAACCTTAAACAAATCTGTCATAAGGTTGACAAACTTCACGGCAAAAAACGGGAGTACCAACTCTCTCAATCAATTTTGATGGCTCTGTACATCTCCTCATATGTGAACAATGATTGCCCTATAATTCAAATGTTATTTAATGTACTTAACGCCCACTTCCCAAATTTCGCCAACGTGTGGCGAGTAAGGCGAGATAAAATGCCAACTAATTTATTATTATTCCTAAATTTACGAAAGGCATCAGATAACATCAAAATGAATGAACGAACGATTGGGTCCCTTAAAATTTAATGCTTTTTCATAATAAATAGGTATTTGATAGTTTTCGTCTTGGAGACATAAATCTCTTGAAGCACAGTATATCTTGAAGGCTCCTCCAGTAAAAGGATAAATAAAAATAAGTACAATAGGTGTTAAGCGACAACAGAGGTGAATCTTTTGTCATATAGAATATTCATAAAAGGATTTAACTTTATCATAGAGCTGAATTTCGGTAATGCATTCCTTTTATAATTCTCAGGAATTCTCATATTTTAACAATAACATATACTGTGCAGTAACGTTACGACTGCTTTCAATTTACTTTGAAATTAAAAAGGCTACATTTTTAACAGTGATTTACCTTTATTGCTTACAACTGCTTTTGAACAGACGGCCTGGCGTCGTTCTTCAACTTCGAAACATCATTGGAATATTGTGTTATCTTCCTGGTCTGATACTGGTCCATTGAACCACAATTTGTAATCAATCTATTATTTCGGACTGCATCCACAAGAAGTAGGTAATATCCGCAGAGTTTAACGATGACGACACGTAGTTCCAATTTTCTAATCAACAGATTGAATTTTTGAAACTCGATTGTCAGCAAACTAGCTTAAAACGATAGTTTATGTGTGTAGCAAAATTCACCGCTAATATTACATCTTAAATGGGTCTTAACAACGTGTTACTACACGGCTCCACATAATTCCAATCGAGATAACGTCTGTGTTTTAACTGGTGCAAATTGGTGCAACCCTCGACTACTGATAAACATTCGTTGATTTCAACGTTAAACTCTACCGGATTTTAAAAAGTATCGCTACCATTTATCAAATCGTCAACATACATGTTGAAATGCATTTGGACAATTTTCCCTTTCATCGATAGCGAGTTGGTGTAATTCTAATTACGGGAAAAAGCGCGGAGGCAACTCCCAAGTAGAGATGCGCGATATCCAAATATGGGCAACACTCTCGCAGTAAATCAAATTACTTCAGCGGCAATTCACATCAAACCAATCTCTTATATCATAAATGAATGCATTCCATCATCAAATACGAACAGCGTCTACCACCTACACCTCGGGACAATCAAATCACTTCAGTTGCAATGATTGTCTTGCCAAGTAAGTCATCACTGGCCTGCTGGCAGTGGCGTAACTACCGGTGTTCCATGTGTTCGCCGGAACACGGGCCCGCTTCTTCAAGGGGCCCGGTCCGGTCACACGAACATTTTTTATTATTAGATTTTTTTATATTATTGCCCAAATTACATCCCGAAATAAAAAAATCAAAAATGTGCGGTAATCCCAGGATCGATCGTTCATTGCTATTTACGAATTTTTTGCTGCAAAGGACTGGACTTCTGGCGGCATCTCAATATCATAGACTCAATAAACACGGGTTTTAGCGACCGGTACCGGCGAAAGCAGCATCTGTTTCTAATAAACGTGTCTCAGTGTCGCAATCCCATTGTGGCAAATCTAACACCCCTTGTAGTAAATTACCAATGTTTATCCGACAAATGTATGACTAATTTATGACGTGGGACAACAAAATACTTAAATTTTGTCCTCAGATCTACAGTGAAACTTCATGCTGTAATAAGACATGAAAAAAAATTCAGTTACAATTGTGTTTTATAAAAACCTTCGTATTTTCAAAACTATTTTAATTTTGTACTTGTGGTGCTTTTTCGGAATAATAAAATATATCTGATGTATGTTACAACTAATTGTTTAAGTAGAAAAAAACTGGACTGCGAAATTATTACAGAATGAGTACCTAGTACCTGCACTAGTTTCACTGCAATTATCACAGCATGTTTCACTTTTCTTACAATACCTCTTTCGGTGGCTTCAGCGGAAAGATCTTTTTCGAAATTAAAAATGACTAAAAATTTTTTAAGAAACCCAATGGGCCAATGCAGATTATCTTCACTGAATCTCTCAATTGGAAATCAAATTGCCAGAAGCTTAGATGTGTCAAATTTTGTATCAACTTGTGCCCATTGGAAACCAAGAAGAAAACAATTTTAAGATTTAAAAAAATGGGCATTTTTATATATACTTCTATACTTACTTATATTATAAAGCTGAAGAGTTTGTTTGGTTGAACGCGCTAATCTCAGAAATTACTGGTTCGAATTGAAAAAATCTTTTTGTGTTGGATAGTCCATTCATCGAGGAAGGTTATAGGTTAGATAACATCACGCCATGATCAATAGAAATGGAGCAGCAATGAGAAATGTTGGAAAAACGGTAAAATTATTCCTCCTTTGACAACTTCCGTTGCTTGCGCTGCTTAAACGGTTAAAGTTACGTAAAAATCATGTATGATGGAATTGTTCCCTTCTAAAAGTTCTAAAAAAAGTCCGCGACAGCATATGTCTATCTGCTATCTTTTAATGTCGATTCAATATAACCTTTTTTATGGTACTGAAATTTGTTCTAAAATAATCTAATATAAAATTCTGGTGTCACAGTGTTTGTAACCAAACTCCTCCGAAACGGCTTGACCGATTTTTATGAAATTTTTTGTGTATATTCGGTAGGTCTGAGAATAGATTTTTATTTTTATATAGTTTATACCCCTAAGTAAAATTTTTATTTTTATTTTTTTAAGATTTGGCATCAAAAAATACATATAACCCTAAATTTTCAACGTTCTACCACCAACCCCCATTTTTTAATAACGATATGAGTATCTTTGCTTTCATCCACAGATGCGCAATAGGGTTGCAAGATGGCTATTGAATATAATCATTATCGTGCGATAAATTTTTATGTATAATTTATTATTTAATTTAATTATATTTATATGTATTTATTTTAATTTAATGTTTTATTTAACTACCAAAATATTCACTAGAAATGCCAAAAAAAAAATGGCGGGTAGGCAGGTTTCTAATATGTATGTATAATTGTATAGGTATATTTTAATTATATGTATTGAGGTAGTTATTGTATTTTGTTTTTTTAATTCAGTGCTTCAGGTAGAATGATTTTAATAAAACGTAAGCCCTAATTGCGAGCTACTCATACTTTACTCATTATACTCGTAGTTTTAAATATTTTTATTTCGTTGTTCATTAGGGGCCCCACAGTGTTGTAGAACACAGGCCCGCAGTTTGATTGTTACGCCACTGCCTGCTGGTGTGCAATATTCTGTCCTAGTAACGCTGCGTTATGTAATTAATCGATAAGTATTGTGGTGACCGAATTTAAATCAAAGTTTTCGCGCTGAAATTAATTAACAGCGGCGCGAAAATCACATTTGAATAATTTGAATTTGAAAAATAAAAGAGTTCAATCACGAAAAGGAAATCGTTAAACATAGGCAACCAGACACATGGCTGGGTTAATGCATGACCATTGGGTTAGATGGCAGCACGTAGCGCTAGGGTGATTTCAGTTAGAGGGTTGGTAGAGGTAAGCGGCATGGCGTAGAATGATTCATTATAAATGTGGCTGTGTGTGTAACCACGTGGTAAGAACTAGGTTTAAATTAGTTGGTTTGGTAGTTAATAAAACGGGAGGAAGCCTTTGTTTAACGACGATCAAACGTATTTTTCATAATGATACAGTTGTCCCCAACCCGCGCGGTTAATTCTTGCGCCCTTTTAATCAGAGAAATGCGGACTTCCGGTCGGACGCGAACACGTGCTGTAAATTTGTTTCTTTGTTTGTAAATTCACCAATCAAGCTAGTTTTTCTTAATACTCAGCTAGAGCAAACACAATTTAACAATCAGGATTATTTAAATAAACCATTTGCTAGAAGATTTCATAAAATTCACTTAGTCAGGAAAAACACCTTGTGTTTAATTACGAATAGGTCTCTGGATGCATATACGTAAGTGTTACATTATAACACTTCTAAATTCTTCACACAAGATTGCTAATAGTTCATTTACGGCAGTTAAACAAGTTCATTATACTGCGGACTGGCGGGGGGGTTATGATATTTTCTCCCCTTGGGTGGTTATCATCGTTATCACGATTAATTCATCGGGGCATGTTTCACAACGCCAGATTGATTAATTAATCAAGGCATGCCCCCAACGCTACAGAAAATTTACGTTACCGAGACGCTTTTTCCTCGTAACGATTTTAGAATTTGCATCCCCGAGACGCTTTTTCCTCGGAGCGATGATTGGATATTTTTGTGTTTGTTTATTATGTGTTTTGTTGGAGTAACCAGTTCGTAGTATTTTAAACTCTCAAAGTAAATTGTCTTTTTTTTTTAAGTAAACAATCACTTAGATCAGGATATAATTTGGCATAATGTAAACTCTTTGTTTGAACCGTTGATAAAGTGTGGCAAAAATTAATCTCATGTAAATTTTGTTAACTCTGAAATTTTCACCTCGTACTATATTTCTTAATCTCACAATTTTAACCTCAGTAATTTTATTTTTTTGTATAATTGTATAACGACCGTAATGGCCTAGTTCCGCAGGGCACAGTTCGTCATGGGATATGCGTGTGGGGTAGGCTTTGCGATAGATAGGATCACCGTCGCGGGGGGATAACAGTTCCAGACCGGTAGCCCAGACTCCGCTTATGCTACAACGCTCCAGGGGCACTTTTGTTTGTGCTCCTGTTAACAGCCGTAGCTTAAAAAAAAGAAAAGGGAAAAGAGATCGGCCGCCACACGCCTGTAATAACTTGTGTATTTGCATCCAGTTACTTGATTCAGCTTTGTTTATTAAATTTGTGATATTCAAATATTTGCATTGATTCCAAACAGATGTATAGAATTTCCGTTTGCTCGTTTTCATATGTGTATGTCTGTCAATTCGCGAGTGTTTTTCTTTCACATATCTTAAGGTGTTTGAAATGTAATAATATGACCGAGAATAAAACAAAAAGGGGGTTTTTGCGCTGAGGAGTAAATCTTCGAAGCGCCTTTCCCCCTGTGAGGGTGCCGTACTCGCCCTCCAAAACAATTTTGTCTATTATTTCTTGCGCTCTCGACAGTGTATGCACTTGTATGAAAGAACATCTTCCCGCCATTTTTCAAAAACAAAAAAAAAACACAACGTAGGTTCTTATTTGTTAGACCATGGCCGACTAGTATAAAGATTATGGCCTGTCCAAGAGGTACGATACGTGCTGCCATCTATTAATAATTACACTTAATAATTTAGCAAAATTTTAATTTGACTTGACATTATGGGACTTCAAAACGTGTAATGGTGGTTTGTTTCGGTATGAATGCCTTTGTGCCTTTCAAAAAGTGTTAATAATGCTTTTGTCGTTTTTGAATTATTAATACAGGGTTAGTCACGAGAGAATTACTTCTGAAAATTATTTTTACGCAACCCAAAATACGAATACCATGTACCATTTGATACTAACTGAATTTAAAATAAAATGCTTAATCCATGATTGCTTTGAGTTTGGCAATCTCATTTTGACAATTGTGGAAAAAGAGGTTACGCGAGTGTCCATGGTGGTATCACAGCCAGTCGGAAATCTCCTCCGGCGCCGCTAATAAATTTGTCAGTGTGCCTCTTGATCTTTTGCAACCGATTAATCACGAGAAAACTATTTCTAAAAATTCCTTTTACGGAATTTTATTCAAAGGTTACAACACAAACTCAAAACAAGTAAGTAAATAATTTAACTACTAATCTGTCGGCTTTTTTATAAATGGATGGCCGAAGAAGTCCAGAGGTTGCAGATTTGCACTTCGAAGAGGCTCTAGGTGACGCAGAGATGGCGAATTAAGACATGCACATTAGCGGCGAACAACATTGGTAGAGCACTTACAGCTTCAGTATAGCCCAGATTGATCTGACTGTATGTCGTCGATCGAATGGGGCCCTAGAGGCGAGTCAACGATGAAAAAAACTGTTAAAAAGTAATTAACGTCAAAGTGACACTGCCAAAGTCAAAGCAATCATGGATTAGGCATTTCATTTTAAATTTAGATAATATCAAGTGGTACAGGGTATTAGTATTTTGGGTTGCGTAAAAATAATTTTCAGAAGTAATTCTCTCGTGACTAACCCTGTAGATGGCAGCACGTATGGTACCTTTGGCATTCCTTTGGACAGGCCATAATCTTTATACTAGTCGGCCATGGTTAGACGATCACAGCCAAGGCCAAACTTTGAATTTTTAAATTTCTCGCGGGCCTTTCAAACTGTTTCAAGGTCAAATTTTAAGGCGGGAAGTTTGGGTTATCACAGTATACAACTAATCCAACAGATCACCGATCTCCCACATGAAATTTGCTTTTTCGGGCTGTATTCAAACCACTGCCGGCTGTATTATATCCTGCCTGTTCATTTCCACAAAAATGCATTGAAAAAATTTTGCCGCAAGGGCGTGAGGGCAGCACTGGAGGGGCGCTTTTGACCTTGACAATTTTCAAACAAACTTCAAATTTGAAGGTTTATAAATAGGTTAAATCGGGTTAGGTTAAATGTTTTGAACAATTTATTAAACGGTTAAACGTTGAATCATACATCGTATCCTCTCTATGGTGCTAAATGGTTGAAAATTACAACAAAAAGGACTAGCAAAGGTGAAATTTTGCAAAAGGCACTTCTCGATTTCCCATTAACTGTTTCCCGAAAGGAATTCTACATCACCCCCTGTTCACGTTCCTCACCTTCAAAAGTTGTACAACTGTTTTCTTGTGTTCCCGACATTACTCCTCGCGTGTTGGTGACTATAAAAAGTTAGGTTATATTGGAAACAGCTTTTCCCGTTAAAGAGTGTATGAATTGGGAAATTTAACATTTTTTTTTGTAGCAAAAGGAAACATTAGAAGGTGAGGAACGTGATTAGGGGGTGGTGTAGAAGAATTGTAACCAAACAGTTTGTGCGAAATCGAGAAGTGTCTTTTGTGAAATTTCACCCTAATTAGCGCTGGAAGAATATAAAAAAACAGACAGGTATGTTTATAATTTTAATACTTTTCTTGAATGGGGTTTATGGGTCAAATTACTAAACAATGTAACATTTTCAGTTCTTGTATAACCAAAATTTGCAAAAATTGGTTTCAACACTTTAGATAATATTAAGTTTGCAACCATTACTTTGTGGTTTTTATCTTCACAAGGCAAAAAAGCTGAACTGGCAATTGGCTCCAATAACAAAGACTCCACCACAGTTCTTGGATGATGATTTACTGGTATATGTTCCAAAATATCAAATGTAATTTTTATAATTTTATTTATAAAATTTGTGAATGATCTTGTGGGATATTTTAATTTTCCTCTGTCTTGCAGATATATCAAGTCAAGCAACGGGGTAGATTTTGCGGTGGTTAGTAATGAATCTAAACAATTTTTGCACTCTAACCTTTCTTCAATTGTTCTACAAATATATCCAGATAAAAACGCAACTGATGCAGAGTTGATATCTGTGAAAATGGTATTAACGAATGTTAATTTATGAAGGTCACTAATTTCTTCAATTATACTGTCAGGTATACGTATATTTGTTTCTGTTGTAGATCTTTTAGAAGACTGAATTTTACCAATTTTACTCAAGTGATTACAGTGTGAATATACATTTGCTGATTCGGAAGTTGTTACTAAACCTGACTTAATTATTCGTTTAATAGCATAGTGTGCAGCCCTGGCATCAGTAGCGTCCTGAGAACCACCGCATAATCGGACATTGCTAAACATCGATTCAACTGCATCTGAGCTAAATGCTCGCGTCAAGACATAGAAAAAGCCACTCTCTTCAAGTAAATACTTGATACATTCTGCAGTGCTTTTGGCAGTGAATTTTACTGCTTCTGCAGTCTCTTTAGTCAATCCCGTCATTTTATTTGCCTTTGAAGATAATTGAATGGAATCCATATAAGCAGGTAAAGTTTTTAACATCCAGAGAAGGCGTTCATCATTAATATCTGTATATGGAGCACTATTTTCATTTACTTGCCGGATGTGCTGAGTTTTGTCATTGACATCATGAATTTTAAAAAATGTGTGCATCATTTCTATAAACTTTAGAGTCTCTTCAACATCAACAAAACCTGGATTGTTATATTTTCCCAAATACTCTATTGCTGCTCTTACTTCTATGGAAAATACTTGCACAGCACGACGGACGTTCATCTTTTCTAAATTGGTTGGGCAAATATGCTTCCTGGTCAAAAACTTTACCGGTTTAACAATTAATTTGTGTTGCATATCATATATTTTCTTTAAAAATCGTGCAGAAATAATACCGTTACCAGAATGCATGTCATGGTCCAAAAATATGTTCCTCAAATTTTTAATAATATGACAGTAATCAAAGCTCATAAATAATGGTATTGTTGGTTCTATTGGATGTTGAATATGAGTCATTAAATTATTACTTGATGACAGAGATTTGAAAAGGGCCACATTTGACTTATGGTTATCTGTCACAATTCTTAAAACCGTAAATCCGCAATTATGTAAAAGTTTCATTACTTTTAACGTCAAATTCACAAAATCTATGTTTTTTAGAGTTCGATGGAAGAAATATCCGGCGGGTATCGTGTACTTAGTAGTCATGCCGTGAACAACGTAACATAACATTTTGTTGGCCAACGTTGGTTTTTTTCCAATTGTTTGACTACTCTCATTGGTAGTCTCTAACCCATAGAATTTGTCTTCTGTACGGCTGTAACACAGTTTTTCCTTGATGGACATGTCGTCAACAATTAAACTACAAATCCTTTCAACGGGTTGTAGCACTTCGGCTTCTGCTTTCAAGCGTGCCTCTATAAGTCCTGTAACATCTTGTCCATTTCCTATATACCGTTCTAAAGTACTTCGACTAGGTAATTTCAATATAGAAGCTTTACCATAGTTGTATCCCTTTGGGGATGAAATCCTCCAGGCAATACATGATCTTACAGTTACTTCTGACCATCTAGATTTTTGTTTGTTGTAATTTAATATTTGGTCTAATAGAAATGTGGCTTTTGGGTCGTTATTCTTAGCATCAGCTTCAATTTTTTCGAATATACGGGCTTGATTCGTTTGATTGTCAATTTTTAATTGCAGTTTTTGTAGCTGTTGATTTTTCAGTTTGTTCTGTTTGTCCAAACGGTTTACTTTCATTTTCAGTTTTTTGATTTCAAGTTTAAGTTTTGATATATCATCAAGACGAAGATCAGTATTGGAACTTAATGTTTGGGATTCATTATATAAGGACTCAGGTTCAGAAGGAATTGTTGAGTGACTTAAATCAGGATTCTACAATTTAAAAAATATATAATTAAAATTTATTAACTGCCAATAAAATATTACTGGAGGTTCTTCTGTCAATGTTGGACACGTGGATGTTGATTGGGAGGGAGGAGATAATCTTGGAGTAACAGTACTCTAAAATAAATAATTATTAGAGGAAAGTTCTAAAAAAAGTGTGAAAATAGGTAGGAACTGAAAAATAATTTTACTCCTGACTTTAAATTACGTTATTAATGTACTGTTCGCTTATATTTTCACAGTTGTAAGGATTGTAATTACAGGAATAATGGATGATGAGGGCTTCATATTTATAGGAGTAGAAGACTGGGCAAGGGCAACGAAGGATTCGTGTATGGATGCGTAATAAGCATCATCACCCTATAAAAACTATAATTTTATTTCTGTTAAGTTTAAAATGTAAATAAATATACATGAAAAACTGTTGGAACTGCATTTTTTTGCAAGCGTTTACTACCATTTGCTGCAAACTTAAAATCTGTGGGTTTAAAGTGCAAATTGCAAATGGTTGAGTACTGACTGACGATCTGCTGCGTTGGAGCTATAATAATTAATATTTAGTATTAAAAAAATGAGTGTTCAATAACCTTTTCTTACAACAAAACTTCTCTACTTTATGTAGCCATTTTTCTCTTAAGAGGGGCTCAGAGGGAAACTGATGGAAAGACTTTGAGTACTTGGCAGGGCACTGGGGCACAATGCATTTTTTGTGGAACCGCATTTTCGTCCCAGTAAAATTAACGTAACAACTTAAACTATGTAATAATAACGAACCACTAACTGAAGTTAAACGACCAAATAGGAACAAAACAACAAAAAACAAACACTAATTAAACTATGAAATAATAACGAAACACTAAACGAGTTGAAACGACAAAATGGGAACGAAACACCACAAAACAAATAAAAAAGGAACGAAAACTGCAAATCAAAAAGAAAAACAACGAACAATAACAAATGGACTTCACAAATAACTACTTTCAGCGCGCTTAAAGATTCTCAAGAGAATTTTAATTTGAATGTCAGATTTGACACCAAAAAACAGTGAGTACCATCCAACCAACATAAAATAATAAAAATTCCTAAAATGCGCCCATCCGCTAGCGCCCTCACTAAAATCGGAGGATACAGTGGAACTACAGTTATGAACAGGCCGTATTAACTAATGCAGCAGGTCGTGATTCAAACCCTTCGTGCGTGCGGGAGGAATCTGTTCTCAGCGATGCTACCACCGGTTGTTCGTTAAAGTCACTAGATCTACTATTACTTTTAGAAAGTACGGCAAACTGCCTGTGGTCGGAATTCGACAGAGAGGAACCTAACCTATGTGTTAAACAAAGATAGCGCGAGGCTAGTAATTTTCGCTATCTGTCAACGAAAGGTTGATGTGTTTACGATTTGAGGTTACGACAGACTGTACTAGAATTATTGAGTTAACGGACCGGAAAGAACACTATTCCAGTCCCAAAGTAACTCCAGCCCTATTCAACGAGAAAGTGTCACCGGTAACCAGCAAACAGTCGTGGAAGACGTGTTACCACCAAGGCAATTGACGGCCAAATGACAGTAACAGGATCGCCATACTGGAAGCAAAAAATACCTGCTGTCGAAAAGACGGAGCATAACAAGGACACAGATATATTTCTATTTCATAAAAGTTACTAATTGCCACACATTTCAAGATCGAGTCACATTAGTTGTTCGTCGCCCACGCGCTCGATCTAGTGGTCGGACACCCCTCTACTCTGAAGGTATGGGTCCCTCTTACCGAGACTGCCATTCAATACAAATGGTAAAATTAATCCCACTTCACCTGGGATTTCCGCAAATCATGCTCCGTGACCCAGGAAAGCACAAAATGGGAACCTCGGTAGCTCTTTTATCAAAATTTGAAAATTTTTTCATTTATCTAATAATAATACAGGATAACATTATACAGTCAGGTCACACTATAATGCATATGACAGTGAATTTTTACTATATTTTTCGCAGATTTCGAATGTTGTTGAATATGCTTCATCCAAATCTGAAAATGAAGAAGCAATAAGTCAACCGAAACCTTCGAAACACTTAAAAAAACTGATAAACGTTGTTATTACTACGAGTACAAACTAAAAATATTATGGATACATATTTATATTTATGACTGGTATTTACTTCCATATTCCAGCAAATAATACGAATGTTTTGCTGTATCGTTCGAGCTTCCGCCACAGTGATAATAGTACAATAGGTAATATACAGAACTAGTTCGGGATGACCTGCTTCCCGTATGAACGCATTCCCGCAAATGCGACACTCCCTTCGCTCGTGCCGCATTTGCGGGAATGCGGGAAGCAGGCTTCACGAAGGTGTTGTGTACAACGAATAAACTTTTAAACTGAAGAGATTAACTGTGACGTTGACAGCGCCGTAAATACGTCACAGTGTTGACACTATCCGACTACTTTAAGGTTTTCATGGCAACGGAAAGCAAAACGCACGCATGTGGGAGGTTCGACCTCCCGCACCTTGGTGAATGATGAATCATCAAAAAAGGTCATGAGTGCAAAAAAAAAAGTATTTTTTGTCTTCTGGTACCATTGTGCCATCTACCTACTCTTTTTACTTCCCGACCGTAAGCAAAGGAAGTATTGTAATCGAGTCCGTCGGCTGACTCTCTACTTTTGCATTTTCTCAACCTATCATGACCCCTAGAAGACAAAGAAATAGGTCTCCCGTTTCCGTCTGTCTATCCGTCTGTCTGTCTGTCCGTCTGTCTGCCGTCTCGGATTTTTATTACACAGATAATCTCCGAAAGTACTGGGCCGATTGTTGTCAAATTTTGTATTTATATTACATACGTTACGTAGATGATAAAACGCTAACCAAAATTTGTCTAATCATCCCCACCACTAATGTGATGACGTCACTTCAAAATTGTACATAGTAAATGGGTTTTAAATTGTATAAAATAACATAAACACATGTAGTTCATGACTCCGACGTTTTTACCCGAAACGTTCAGATTTTTGGAAAAAAATCAGAATTGTAAAACAACATTTTGCAATTTAATTTTGAATCTGCTAAACCGAATGTTTTGAAATCTTGCAGATGTTTTAAGGTTATAAAGAGCATAATAAATTTTTAGTCAAAATATATTTGGTTATTCCCTTCAAAAAATTGATGACGTCAGCTCCAAAGTTTGCCAAATAAATCCTATCCAAAATGTACAAAATATGATGAGTCTGTACTTGTAATTTATCATTCCATTTATATTTTTTGGATTTGCATATACACGGTGACCCAAAAAAATTAATGAATGCATAAATTTATTTTATTGATTTACTCAGGAACTACAAAACCAAATGCTTTGAAATCTTGAAAATGTTTTAAAGTTATCATAAGCTTGGTAAATGTTTGATCAAAATGTATTTGCTCATCCCCTCTAAAAAATGTATGGCGTCACTCCAAAATTTTGCTGAGTAAATCCTATCTAAAATGTAGAAAATATGATGAGTCTCTTCTTATGATTCATCATTCCATTCATATTTTTTAGATTTGCACATACAGGGTGAAAAAAAAATTAATGAATTTGTGAATTAATTTTATTGAGTTAATCAGGAACTCCAAAACCGAATGCTTTGAAATCTACTGAGAAAAAAAACATAATAGGCATGCAGTCGTCACGTTTCCAACAACGATGGAAGTACTGTCTAAAATCCTTGGACCAATTTTTTTAAATCGCAAACAATAACACACGGAAGCATAAACTAAGTGAACTGGTCACGATTGGGCACTAATCTAAACAAGGACAGGTACCCATCGCAGGTAGAAAAGTGTTCACTATCACAGAGAAACGATGACGGACGCCTCTGAGGTTGCGGCCATTCGAAAATGCTGGATGTTTCATTGTACTTCAGTGGCGAGGGAAGTTCTGTCGAAACAACTTTGGACCAATTTTTTGGAATATGAACAGGGTGATTCGACCTAAATGACGAATGTAATTTGTAGATAACGGCAACCCGAAATACATTATTCATCTATTTCTTGATTAACAGTAGAATTCCAAAAATATCACAAATCCACGAAGTCTGTGGTTTTAAAACCGTCATAACTATAATTCTCTGAAAATGAGTGTCACGAATCCATCGTGGATTTTCTTGCGCGCATTGTGTTTGTTTATAGTGCCATTGTTGGAAAATTTAGACCCTTCACGAAATAAAAGGTTCCTGATAAAATTGAGATCATTTATCAGCTGTTTCCGAACAAAATTGCAAATGCTTAATCTTCATGAAAAGTCACTCACATTATTCAATGATTATGTCTCGAGAACTAGTTCACCTCGAGGCTGCGTCAGTCGGTAAAGTATAGTTCTCTCGACAGGAATGAAATATTTTCGCCTCGGTATGTAATATACTATTGTAGTATTAATTTTCTACGACATAATTTCTCCAGGGAACATGTTCTCTGATTTCTCTCTGTCTCTAAATCACTGATGAATGACTGAATGGGCACTGACAACATGGAGTCACTATATGCAACTTATAACACAGTATCGATATCATTCAGTAGAAATCATCCATTCATCCATTGGACACAGATTATGGATACCAGATAGTTCACTCAGCTGTCGGCACTTTGAAATCGGTGTCCCGAGATTTCAAGCGGTATTCACGCTACTACGCACGCTCTACCAAAATTGGTTCGCAAGCTTTGAATTTAAAAGCACGGCGGTCAGAGAAAAATTACAGCGATGATGCAAGGGATGAGGTTCTAAGTGAAGAAAAAACGAACAAAATACTTATTTGCCTTACACAAAATGATTTATGATTATTACAAATGCTTAACATTTCACAATTTCCTCTGAAAAGAATTGCGGACACATGCATCGGCATTAAAAAATTTTAGAGCGTAAAAAACACGTATTCTCGAATATAGTGCTAACAAAAAAGTGGTGTTAAAATTTTTGCATGGTGAATAAACGTAACCTCTTTAACTATACGGCTTAAAGGGTTACCGAAAGTTAGAAGAATTGAAAGGCATAGTTAATGAAATTTGCTGCGCTTGCCGTTCTGAATTTTGTTGTTACAGTTTTCTAATCTATTCGTCTTTATAGTGATCTTCGATTTTTGGTGGTTAGTTAAGACTGAAACGAGTTTAAAGGAAAAGAAGGAAAAATGTTTTATTCTCTTATTCATTTACAAAATCAGGCATTATAGACAAGATATATTTACTAAACGATACCATAATACAGTTTAATGCAGGTAGGTATTTATTTAACTAATTTTCTGATTATTTTAAAACTTTTAAAAGATTCCTTCGTAACCAAAAAACGTAGAAATTAATCCTTGTAATGTTATTTATTCCCTGAATTATTACCTAAACTTTTATTTTTATATCTGCTTCATTGTAAATATTATTTTGCGTGTTAATCTGTCGAACCAGTTTCAAAGAGATTTAAAAGTGCTGAACCAATTTTAGTGTCATGCGCACGGAAAATTTGCGGACAGTTACGCCCACAAGTGAACCATCTGGTATCCGTAATCTGTGCATTGGATGATGAATATGCAACCCAACATACATGAATTATCCTATGTTCAGAGAGAAAAAAACCTCACGGTATATTAGCGTTTTCTAATAACGTTGAATTTTACAACCATTTACAACCATCACGGAAAAGAAATTAATGAAGCGTAAAATCGTAATCAGAGAAGCGGGGCCACATCTGAATTTCAACGCGGCATCTCTGTTATAGGATAGGGTGCTTAATTCATTAATATCTGGTTGACCGAGCTTCACTCGGCTCGTTTGGTAGTATTAGATCAGATTAGGACAGATAAATATGCGTATAGTATGCATTTTGAAGTACACGCGCTAGTTAAAAATACACATTAAAAAAGAAATTCCATAAGCGGTCTTTGTTTTAAATAGTGATGAGTGACATGTAGAGATTAAAGAATGGAAAACTGGAATTATTGCTTGACATTTTTATTAAAATCTCATTTGTTACCCAAGTTCTCTCTCTGTCGTTCTCTTTTTTTCCTAGTTCTCTCTCTCGACTCTAGAAAAAGGTCACAACCACTTTCTTACTGCCAGAATGGTTTCGCCTCTGGTGTGATTAACATACTGAGTTACCGTGCTCTTTTGCGTTATTCCTAATTTCTCAATCTCAACCCTGCTCCCGAAGATGCCACTTACGAAAGTGTGCGAAAAGTTGAGCCCAAAAACTGAAATAATACGGTCCCATCCCGGAAAACGATCACATATTGACCCTGACCGTCGAACCTCTGAAATGAATGCTTGACAACATAACCTTAACTCAACGCACTTTCGTGTGCCTTTTATCCGCTCACTGTTTAGTTTTCCGTAAATTTTGTCACCTCAGAGGGTGAATTTTAACGTCCTCTATACAGTGGAGTATGTTTCGGTACGTACAATTGAAGATAAAAAGGTACGTCAAACGTACTGTCAGACTGTCACCCAAACTTCTCTTATAAAACAATCTCGTGTTCGTGTAGTGTCATCCGATGTTACCTAGCAACGAATATAATTCACTGCCTGAAAATTGCTGAAAATGTATGAAGCTGTAATTTTCAGAAGTTAAAACTATGATGAATCGATTTCTTGACCCAAAAAACCCCCAACCTGTAAATTTCATCGAAATCGTTAGAGCCGTTTTCGAGAAACCCATTATATATATAGATATATATTTATATATATATATACAAACTTTGCTCGTTTAATAGTATAAGATTTATTACAATAGACTGTGTGATTTCTAAGATCAACTAGTTACAAAATGTTATTGTTATTACACTATTTTTAATTCTTTTCCAAAAATTCATTTGCACAAAGTGTAGGAAATTGTGTATACGAATCAATTTTAAAATTTTCAAATGAAGCGTTTGTGATACTTTTTAAATTGGGTGGCGACATCTAGAAATAGTTTAGGCAACGACCACCGATCACGGCTTAAAATTGGAGTCAGATCAAAGGCGCCGACACGAGTTGTCCCTACTGAATGATCTCTATACTGTGCTTATAACTTCTAGTGCTGTAACCAGTAATACATATAAATGCGAATACAAAATTTGAAAACAACTAATAATATAGTTAAACAAAATTTATTTGTTTATAAATTAAATGTAAACCGATGTTAGTAAAGAAGGAGAGTAGAAACAATGAAAACTGAAAATTATTCCCTAAATATTACAGAAATCTGCATACCCTCCCACAAAAAAAACGAATTAGGGATTTTCTTATTAGATAACTAGCAAGTAGCAATAGAAACGTCAAAGATGTCAACTTGTCAAATATCAAAACCTAAATAGACGTAAATCGAATAGAACTCAGCCCGAGATGATAAATAGATTTAAAATAAACAGAAAGTGTGAACATTAAGTTCGTGATTAATCTCCCGGGAGGAATATCTTGCAAAGTCGGTGCAATTAAAACGATGAGTCATCTACAATATCATAAAATGATATCAAAAACCTAGTATTAAAAAATAAAACAACACAAGTTTGGTTAAAATCTAAAATATGTGCCTTACTTTGAGTATTAACAAGTTAGAGTTACGTTAATTATTTTTGCAATGGATGAAAGAAGAGTGGCTGATTATTTTGTCGTGGCTGGATTACCAGATGATCCCGAGCCTTTGGATGAAACAACATTATCAGAAGGGGGAAACTTGAAAGCGAGTCATGGACAACCCCCCATTACAGATATTAGTGTGATCTTCCCAAGTCTGGGAGAGAAATTACCTCCAGGCTATATTATTGTGGAACGAACACCAACAGGTTTAGTTGCTGATCTCAATCATGGTAGCTTAAGAACAAATGAGTGCTACCTGTGTTACAAGAGGGGAAGGGATAAACCTCCCTTGGTTGATATAGGTGCGATACTTGCAAATGTAACATTTAATCAAATATTTATTATTTATTATTTTCAGGTGTTATGTACGATGGTAAAGAGTGGCTGATGCCTGATGCAGAAGTTGTTAAAGAAACTGTAGGCAAACATGTTGCCAATGTTAATAATTCTACATCTCAGACGTTTATTACATATAGAAGGGGGCACCCCACCATGCCTTGTAATGCTCTTGTCGTTACAGATGTATGTGTTGTGATTGCAAGTAAAGGTGAATCTCCACCACATGCGTTTTGTTGCATAAACAAGAACTTAAATAAGGGAATTGTTGGTAGTGATGTTTTTCTGTGTTATAAGAAATCTATGAATAGAGCAAAACTGTTAACTTACAAACCTGCTGTCTTGTCCAGGTGAGTTAAACATTTCAAATTGATGAGCTAAATATGAAAATTCGTTATTTATTTCATATGTTAATTGCATATTCTTTACTCTGTACAAACTATTTTTTTTAAAGAGCACTGTTAATCAGATGTAATTGTTTCTATATAAAATAACATTAGTCATTTCACTAAAAACCTAAAGTGTAAGTGCTACTAATAGTTTCATTATTTCAGGTAAAAACCAATACAAAATTCTTTGAATTGTGTGCACCAATAATTTTAAGAACAATGACTTTGGTAGGGAAAATCTGAATGAGTAACTTTTAGAGTGTATACATTTTACTGATAACGTAATCTGCTTAAGATATTATATATATATTTTTTTTTAATTATTGAGAAAATATGCAAATGGCAGCGTCTGAACTGATCAAACAGATACAAAACTTAATAGCACCACTGGTGATAATGATCAATTTATTTTATACAGTGTATTAGATAATAAATATTAAGAACAAACAAGATGACCAAAAATACACATTTTACAGGTCGTTATTTTTTTATCCATGTACATATGACTAAATATTAAGAATTGCTATAGATTCAAAATAGCAATAATAATGAATTGACAGGGGATCGACCCTTGCATCTTACACTTTTTACATCTTACAACTTATTGTTTAAAGTTCAAAGATTAAAATGTTTACCTTGCACTTTGTCCTTTTTTTACTTGATTAATAAATAATATAACTTTAGTTCTTGAGTTTATAATCTTTATTATTATATGTATAACGCTTATAAATTTTTACTTTTGGAAATATCTCGAAATATAACTCATCAATTACAACTTGTCTGCTAAAAATATTTACTACGAAAAATTAGGTATTGAAAAATTGCAGGTGTTTTGTTGCCTATCTTTATCCAAAAATGTATTTAAATATCTTCAGTGACCCAACGGGATTCCCAAATAAAACTCATTTGTACTTATATACAGGGTGTTATTGAATGGTACGTACAACAAAATTGACAGTTCTTCGCGAAGTCTAAGAATCTTGAAAAACTTATTTTGTGTTATCAAAATTATCTAACATTTTTAGACGCTCTGAAGGATAAATAGGTAAAATTAATTTATTTTAGTAAATCCTAGCAACTGTAACAATAATAAAAAAATAAGAGACCCTTTTGTTGCTACCTGAACTTTTTTTTTATTTTAGCACCTATACTTCGAGACCAATTGCCGATTTTATTTTGTGCGTACATTTGAATAACACGCTGTATATTATTAAAAAAACATTACTGAATTTACAGGTTACTGTCATAAATACGTAATTGTCTTGTTGAATAATAAACAGTTTATTTTGCTAGGAAACACGAAATTTTAAGTTATTGTGGCGATACTGCATCAGTGTTTATTATGTTTATCCCAATATGCCAAAAAAATTGTTCTACACCACACTTTGAAAACAATCAAATTCGATTTTTTTTACTTCCAGCGATAAGTAGCATATTTTATTAATCTGTTCTATATTATATAGGCGTTTCACAGATTACAAAATACAGAAATGTACGTGTATCAATAATCTGTCTGTTTATTGGAAGTTTATTGAATGAATAAGCTGTTTGAAGTAAAATACTTTGTTTACTTTAAGATTATTAACATGATGGTAAATAACCAAAACGTATCCCTTTGAAACCTTTAAAATGTGATAACGTTATCTCAAGTTAATACATATTAAATAAATCTCGCAAGTGTTTACTGGTTCAATAATGTAGCTATACTGTTCCTTACATAGATAAGTTGTTATGAAAAATATATGTATATGTTTGGACTATCATGTTTTTGATAACTTTCTTTAAAATTATAATTTAGTAATTAAAAATATTAAACAAAATTAGCTACCCCTTCTAGAAAACTAGTTTTGTCACAAAATTTCAACAACTCGTCTAACTGGCCTGTACTTCAGTGAAATGCTTTTATTCTTTAAATTATTATTTTGGAGCCTAATTAAAAATACTTGTAATTTTCCCGGATTGCTAACAACAATGACAATACAACATTATGATTAGCGTTGCAATTTGCATATCATAATAAATATATTGTATTACTTCCGGAACATCAGCTAAGGAAGTATTGTAATGGAGTCCATCGGGCGACTAGCTATTTTCATATTTTCTCGATGTTTGTGTCATAACCCCTAGAGAGCGAAAAAATAGATCTTCCGTTACCATCTGTCTGTCCGCCGTCTGTTTCAATTTTTTGTTAAACAGATAATCTCCGAAAGTACCAGACCGATTGTTGTCAAATTTTGTATGTGTATTATGAATATTATATAAATGGTAAAACATAGCCCGACTTTGTCTAAACAGTGTAATAAAGTCACCTCACCAGAATTAGGCAAAACCGAAGTGATGGGGAAAATTCAGACACATATTAAAAACGACGGCGCGACGTCAGGCATAAATTTGGCTGGCCGACTGTGCAGTCTTAACCTCAGTGGCTTTGATGCAATTCAGGGTTTATCTGATCAAGATCATCACGAAAATTGTGATGTTGAACAGTAATTTTTAATTTTTAAAGTATTTTAACATCTAGGAAAACTCGTATAACTGAGGAAAAACTAGAAAAAGTAGTAACTGTTATTAAAAATTCCCGAAGTTGTAGGCCACGACTGCAATAGCGCTGGCAATCGGACGGCAGTGAGCATCACTTCCGCGATGCCGAAGTCTGGTGATCACTATAAAGGAACCTTGACGTCACCTAAAAATTGTACCTAGTTAATAGATTTTAAACAGTATAAAATAGCATACTCCTACAGGTGTAGTTATGAATTCATATTAAATTTTTACCCGAGACATTCAGATTTTTGGGGGGAAAAAAATCAAAATTGTGTAACAAAATTTTATGATTTAGATTTGAATCTGCAAAACCAAATGCTTTAAAACCTTGCAAACATTTTAAAGTTATCGTAAGCATGGTACATTTGTAATCAAAATATATTTGTTTATTCCCCCAAAAAATTGATGACGTCATCTCAAAATTTTACGAAATAAATCTTATCGTAGCGTAAGCTAAGGAAGTATTGTAATGGAGTCCATTGAACGATTGCTACTCTCATGTCTTTTCGACGTTTTATGACCCGAAGCGTAGGAAAAAATAGGTCTCTCATCTCCGTCTGTTTGTCTGCCATCTATCCGCGTTTGTGTCGATTTTTATTGGACAAGTATAATAACAATATATTACCAAGACAAGGCTTCGTAACGTAGAGAAATTCTAGGGGAAGGACAATCTGCGGTCGTGGGTTCGAGACCAAACTTGGCCCTTTCGGTTTTTTTTTTCCTTGCATTGGTAATCCTCTATGACTTGTTTTCTTTTGTGCTATGGATAGTATTATCTATGTTAATGACGTCATTACAAATTTTTTATTGGTCAAATTAAGAACGAGTCGCCCCATTTTCTCGAAAATGTAAGAATACGCATGTCTTTAAATAATAATGATAAAATAAGAATTATAATATTCAGAACATTTTGTTCGATTGTGGTTTAATTAATAATTTTAGTCCTCTGTTTTGAGAAGACAAACTCATTCAAATCAAACTAATTTCTACGTGACTTTTTATGTATAAACATAAAGAAGGTTCACATTGCTATTGCCTAGTGCTGAAGGACATTTTATGCCGTTAGTTATGTGCTTTGAATATATTTTACATTTTCTGTACGGTGCAGGGACTGCGGGAGTGTTACTTACGCCGCTGGTTTTTACTTTACAGAGGTTATCACAAAACGAAATTCGTAAGGTCAAATTTTATATATTTCTTAAAGAGCTGGATTTGTCGGATTATACTTCAAGGACGAGGGAAGTTTTGTGGAAATAGCGTTCGACTAATTTTTTTTACTAAGAAATTTATAACGTTCAAAAATGCCTCTTGAGATGTGTACATGATTACTTCCCTCTCAATACTATTCTTTTATTTTTCAGAACTGCTGTTTATAATTAGCACAATTTTGATAAATTTGATATCTTATTTTTTAGGTACCCCATGACGGACCTTCCAAATTTTCCGTTCCCAAACTCGGTGCCTTTGTTCTGTCTGCCGATGGGTGCGACTTTGGAACTATGGCCAAAAGAAGCAACTCAACCGAAACCAGTATTCAGTACATTCGTCCTGACCGTTTCAGACGCAAAGTACAAAGTTTACGGATCGGCTGTAACATTTTATGAGAAATTCTCCCATCATCAACTCAGTGATGAACAAAGAGAGTTGTTAGGTTATTCAGACAATTCTGACTACATTTTAAACATGAACAAAAGCATTTGTTTGTTATCACACTGGCCGTTCAGCGACGCTTTCGAGACATGGCTGCTATTTCTACACGTAAGTTAACAAAAACTTGATTCACACGCACGTTGAATACAGATGGGTTGTAGAACATTGTAGCAAGCGGAGAACCGCAAGCCATACCGGTCGAAAGATACATAGTTCAGCTCCTGGACGAAGTTCCCTTTCCTTCTCCGCGAACATTACTCGAACTTTCAGATCACAACGATAATCAAACGATCAGTAATAAAGTTATTATGACACAGCCGGAAGATTTACCTTTGCCAAGGAGTGCGGCTGGTTTCAGACATTTGCTACTCAATTTAGGATCGGAAAATTGCCTACAAGTGCTACTTTTAGCTCTTACTGAACAGAAAATTCTGATACATTCATTACGGCCTGATACTCTGACAGCTGTGGCAGAGGCAGTATCATCACTACTTTTTCCTTTCAAGTGGCAGTGTCCGTATATCCCTCTGTGCCCATTGGGTAAGTGAATGGGTAATATATTCTCAACTTTCATATAATATCATCGAGTAATGATAAAATGTACAACTTTATTATTTTAAAAAGCAGTTTTACTGCTACTGCAACAAATAGCCAAATAAATGTTACAAAGAATTTCATACTCATCATCCAAATGTTTCCAAGGTTTCTTCATGTAGTGAAAACCGATGTATTATAACGGGTGTCTAAATAAAAAACTGATCAAGAGTGTTGTCAGCAGATTTTGTTTTTTTTTTTTCGTATATCATTGTCATGAATTTTGAAAGCTGTCACCCTCTAGTCACATCGACTGTTGTGAATTAATAACCGTTAAAGTGAGTTTAACATCGAAATTACAACTGTCTCGAACACTACGACATACGGAAAAAAACAATAAAATAGAAAGCATCAAGGTTTTAATTAGACACCCGATACAATAAACAAATGTGCAGAAGATGTGTTTTACATTTCTGTCAGAAAATTTCAACCAATCATATTAACGCATCTTACCAAAATCACCTAGCAACGGAAGAATATGACCACAACATGTGCTTGTAGTGAATATTTTTGATATTCTACAAAAATAAGTATTGACTAAATTATTTTAAAAGTTTATTTATTCGAATAATGAGATACACATTTATAATAGTTATTAGTCGCAATTTTATTACTTGTAGCTTCGCTTGGCAAACTTTCATTTCTCATTTTTGAAATCAATTCAGTTTGATGTTCTTCATCGAGTTTTAAGTATGAATTGATTGAGCTCACACTGTTGTGACCTGTAATTTTCGTTTTTTAGTGTTCGCCAACACCACCTTTTGCCAAATTTGATGCGGCACTGGAACGGTTGTTAATTCAATTAATATGTCAGCTGATCTGTAAAATGTCAGGTATCGTGGACGAATTTGACGTGGTTAGTTAGTTAGGTGGTTTCATGAATAAATGTCATTAAAAAATTGGTTTTCTGTTTTATAAAAAAGTCCGGTTGTTGTATGTTGAGATATAAAAGCAATGGTGCAATGGGTATAAGATTATTTTGTTTGCAAGTGGTGAGAAATATATATAAATATATAAAAAATACTTTCTACATAATGTTTAATGTCTCACCGTAATATTCTCCAATACCAAAACCGCACTATTTATTATTCAAATTCATTTTTCATAAATTCACAGTTGTAATAAATGTAAATAAAAAATAACTATGCATGGAAACACGATAGAAATCAATTATTGTTATGATATGGTAGACCCGGTTCGGATGAAAATGTGAATGGCTAACAATTAACATTAATTAGATTTTATGGAATCTGAATTTCAACTGACGGTTTGTGAAATAGAATTAGTTAATCTGAATTTCAGTTTATGTGTTCTGAAATAGAACTGATTAATCTGAATTACAAGTTATATTATCTGAAATCAACTTCACTTTTCTAAAATATAATTGGAAATACTGTAGAGCCCAATTTCAAGTTGGATTCCTACTGTTTTTAAATTGGATAGCATTCAAAATTGCAATATTTTAAAGTTGGCGGGTAGTTTTGAACGAAAATGGCGGATGATTGCGGTACTTTATATATCTAGTGACTTTAGTAAGTCCCTAGTGTCCCTGTAGAGAGAGTTCCGCAATTGCTTTACTCACTACCTTGGACTTAAAATGGCGGCTCGGCATCAGCTGGAAGAAAGTTAGTTTTGCTTGTTGTTTTGATTGTTGTTTTTTGGGCAAAAACAGGTCGCGAATGTGTGTATAGTGCGTGTATATATAATATGTATATAATATTATTTACTTGGAAAACATGGGAATAATTTTATAGATAAAAAAAATTCTTACCAATAGTGCCAGTATTACAAGTAGTAAGAGTATTGCGATGCGTATTTTGGCAAACAAAATGCAATAAGACATTTCAGTATTTCTGCGTTTCATTGACCTTTCGTTCGTATACCTAAATTCTTGTTATATCATTAAGATCCAAATTAAAACAGTATTATAACCTGGATGATGTGAATAAAATTGGGAAATAATACTTTGTTTCGATTCAAAAATTGCCCTTCGTTTTACTTTTATTCTAAAAATTTATTGTACCACAATTTATTATTATTCATACCTTCCATCAACTTGGTCCGTTTAAAGTTGGCGCGTGGTGTTGGAGTTACAATGGCGGAGGTTTGCGGAACTCTCTCTACAGGGACACTATAAGTCCCTTGCGTTGCGCGCCCTCATACGATCACAAGTCAAACGACCACCCATGAAAACGGGTCACTAAAAATAGCGAGTTGTTCCTACTGAATGATCTCTATACTGTGACGTAGTTTCAGACTTCAGTGTATACTTGTATTCATTAAACAAATTATTATATTTGCAGTTATTTTAAATGCACGTTAATGTTACTGCCAATTAAAATATTTTTTATATGACAATATTGAAATTATTTAGGTTTGGTGGAAGTTCTTCACGCACCTCTACCTTTTCTGATCGGCGTGGACTCAAGGTTTTTCGATTTATATGATCCTCCACCAGATGTTAGTTGCATCGATTTGGACACCAATATTATTACAGTTGAGTTATTCAGTTTCTTGCAATCAATGTTTCAAACCAACGAATTTCAGGTTGCAGAATCGCAAAGACAGAATTTAAATATTAAACTCTTGCCTAAAAAGCCAGCCAAAAGTTTGAAAGCAAGTTTAGATTACTTGTATTATCAAATTAGGAACAATAGCTCCAATAATGCTGAAAATTTGCCAGGACAGGATAATATAGAAATCGAATTCAGAAAAAAAGAAAAAGAGGTAAATTAAGTCAGACCCGGAAATGTATTAATATTTCCTGTTGGATTTTTCATTATCGGATTGACAATTAAAAATATAGAACCTGTAGTTCAACTATTTAGTATTATATTCGATTTTTAACAATGCAACAATTAGTCTGCGGTGATACTACAAGCTCGTGTAAAATAATTTGTTTGCTACTTCCTTAGTTTATAATTATTTCTTAAGCGTGCGAATGGTGTACATATATAAAAGATAATCAATGTAATATAACCAACAGGTAGTGTTAATATACCTCCAATTTCCCTTGTGATATACGTGAACTTTAGTAGAGACTAACTTTTAAACTAATAAATTAGCAAGCTCAAGAACTTGAAATCCAAGAAGCTTTTTTACGATTCATGGCCCTTACACTGAAGGGTTACAGATCGTACCTTCTCCCAATTACTAAAGCCCCAACTGTGGGTACAACCGATCCTCAAGCTCTCTTCCAACTCACTGATTTTCTCAAAAGTCGTGATAAAACTCATCATAGATTCTTCACTCTAATGATGAGAACTCAAATGTTCATACGTTTCATCGAAGAACGCAGTTTTGTTGCTGATGGCGATCAAGGTCTCGCATTTTTCGACGAATGTTCAGAGAAACTGACATACGAAGAACCCGACATCAGACTTGTAGAACCAGATGCACTTCATAAAAGTGACAGGACTATATTCGTGCTACCGCCGGAACCAACAACCGCTGAAAATCACCACATTTATACGAATTTTATATTAGATCCTGGATTATTAGCTGGGAAGGCGCGAAACCATTTACCTTCTTTATATCAGACTGTTATACCGGGATCGCCCATGGCAAGAAGAACGAAGCACGAGATAAAATCAGCACAAAAGTTGGCACGGTAAGGAATTGTAGTCTTGTAGGTAGTTTTAAACTGCCTTGTTTTTTCTAAATTACAGAAAATGTATTACTTCACCGGAGTTATGGGCTAGATGTTTGTGCGGTACCTGCCATACTTTGTACTTTATGGTTTTACCCAGTATGTTATCGTTGAATGCAGGGAAAGAAAAAGCCATTCTGCAACAAGCTTACGAATTACTCGTCCGAGCTACCCAACAGAAGTTAGCATGTGACGAAGTATGTTATAGATTGCTGATGCAGTTGTGCGGTGAACATTCAAGACCATTGTTGGCTGTTAAACTGCTTGTGACAATGAAAAAATTTGGGATTCAACCAAATGCTCTTACGTATGGGTAAGTATTTCAACAGTAATTTCTCGTCTATAAACATTGTTCAGACATATTTCTGTCCGCTTTATAATATCATATTTTATTATTGGTTTTTAAACTTATTATAATTAGAGCGTTTTTAGAGTACTTTTTTGACATTGGGTACAATTAAGCCCAATAAATTTAATGGCAGTACGTGATCTTTTTAAATTTAAGAAAAAAACATCGTTTGATGTGATAACCGATGTTTGCAATTCTCGACTATTTTAAGAAGAGATTATTAAACTGTTGCATAGCATATCAGTTATTTATCTTATTACTGAAATATTCATTAAAAAATATTTAATTACAATCCACCTCGGTATTGTAACCAAGGGTAAATCGGTAACAGTATTTTATAGTGATAAGATAAACTTGCACGACAAAATTTCGACAGTTGACTTACACCAAATTTATATGAGTAAACAATGTAAAGTAAATATGTAGAATCGATACAATTTTTATCAATGTTACATTATTATCAGCACTGCATAATTTACACACTTCTAGAATATTATAAATCATGTGCAAAATATATATGTATATATTATAAAACCAGTTGATACCAAATTTTAAGCAATTAACTTATGTTATGGTACAAATCCAGCAAGTATAATTATCTATTTTAACTCTTTAATATATCTGTTAAAATCCTTCCTGAAAAAAATTCCGCGACTTTTCTCTTGCTGCATGGGGAAGCACTCCATCTTGTAAAGATGATTTGGCCATTGGCTCTTTGTTCGGTCAATACTAAATCAATCATCATAACCAACATGTCTAAATATTTTTACTCATTAAAGCTGCCATCATTGAAAAATGGACCAATAATTTCAGTTCTCAACATTCCCAAACAAATGTTTGCAGTAAGCATTTCAACTTTTTCGTAGCTTGTGTAATGCGGCATATTTAAACGCCGCAACGTCAAGAAAAACGAGAAATCCTAATTATGAAAACGTCAGCGTTTTACAAGGCTGTGCACAAATGCCATTAGTTTCCTTAAATACAGCATAGAAACAATTTCCACAAAAGTAGTCACGAGAAAGCCCATTTTAAAGGAAAAGAAATAAGAAATACATATTTCGTGCTTTTCAAAAAATCACAGAGAAAAATGGACAATGCTTGGGTAAAACGGAAACAGCTAAACTGGTGGCATAAATATTTTCCGTAAAGTTCGCTGATGGTGTCAAGTGTTTTTCGAATTTTAAAATAATACCGATACAACGGCGCCGGTGCCGTTAATATTATAATCAGAATCAGAAAGACGACTGCGCAGATTTATACATACATACTTACATGCTTTGTTGTTTCGGCTCTACAATTGGTTTTCAAGTTCCATATAATCCTTATTGTTTTGTAAGATGGAAAACACTCGGTTTTGAGAATAATTGTACGTAATACACGTATAAATTTAGGTTTCCGAAGGCGAAGTTTTTCACATTTTAAACACGTTATAGCTGCCAGAATCAAATTTCTAAGGCGTTATCTCCAATTGCGTGATAGTGGTGAAGATTTACTTTTCATTTTCTTGGATGAGACATGGATATACCAAAACGGATCCATGCTAAAATTGTGGATCCATGATGACATAAAAAAATATATAATATAAAAAAGTAATATATTAAAAAACGTCGTTATACTCGTACTTCCACACATGTCAGAAAACATTAACAAAAAAAAAACACAAACATTTAATTTTCTAAAGAATCGTTTCGCATAAATAATCACCGTTATGAAGCAGTCAGTTCAATCACGTGATTCACTACATTGTTAAAAAGGCAACTCAAAATTAAAATGGTTCCAATAAGTAACTGTTTGAAAGATTCAATCTTCGTAGAAAGGTATGTTAGAAAACGATTAAGAAACAACTTATTAATAATAAACTGGTAAATATTAAGAACTTGTTTATTTTATGAAGAACACAAAACGAAAGTCTTACCTTGTAGTGCGTTACACAGTTTTATTTTTTTTTAATTTGCTCAAGTTATTAAGTTGGGTTCATTAAATCTGATGATTATGGTAGATAATAATAAACATGAACTGATGTATCAAAATAATAACAAAAGAAAACACTGTGCAGGGGCATGAAAATGTTATCTTTTCTGCATCATATTCATCATTTTCAAAAAAATAATGGAGTAGCTAAAACTTGAAAATTTAGAAATTGTGATAATTGATTCCAGAGCAGTAGTCTTGTAACCGATTTTTCTTTAATTAAATAACGATGAATTCTCAAGTTCTCTGTTGTACTGATATTACCCTTAGTTCATTCTACAGAGTTTCTTGCATCGTAGGTGGCTTAAAAAAAGTTTCGGTCCGTCGATTTGCTGCTTTCCTCTTTTGTTTAAGTCACCCAAGATGTATAACCAATCTTGTACTAATACATATCTAGATCAACATCTCATAAATGTTTGTCAGTTATTTGATTATTACTGTTTTTATCACAATTCGTCTTTCAGATTGTACATAATTAGGCATGCTGTACCAGACATACACCATGAACAGTACTATTTTACTATTTTTCACATCTTTGTTGCAGTTTGTATAATAGATGCGTATTAGAAGCAGAATGGCCCGCATCCTCTGCTCCTAGTTTGTTACTTTGGAACAAATTACGAAACGTAGTAATGGGAGCTGCTCATTTTCGATGGGCTGCCAGACACAGAGCAAACCGAAAACTATCAGCTTCAACTGAAGGCGGGTCTAGTTTATTAGATCCAACAGACCGCACAGCGTCTCGTTCCTCTTTAGATTCCCACGAAGCCGTCCAGACTGATAATAGTCTACTCAACAAGTTTCGTAAAATGACGAACATCATAGTAAAAAGTAGTCTTAACGGTTCCGAACAATCCGTTAAAGATGTAGTCGAACAATCAGAAGATGAAATCGTTGAAAGTAATACTGATGATGTAGTAGAGAAAAAATTAAATAGCCATTTCACACCACCTGGGAGTCCGTCAGAGTGTCGAATCTTGTCACGTTCCGAAAGTGCTGGTGATGCGAATATTATTGACAAGTTGCAACAGAATAAGAAGAACTGTTCACGAACATTGAATTTTAATGGGGAATCGAATGAGGAATCGGGAAAACAATCACCAGGGAAGTAAGTACATTTTCTATTCCAAGGAAATTAGAGTAAATTTGTGACAAAATTCGCTCAAATTTGATGGTTTGGACGAGTTTAGTGTTTCCATAATTTTACATAACGAAACGTGCGAATACATAAAAAAATCAGAATCGAAGAGACAAATTGACTTATAATTATACAGGGTGGTTTACGAGTAGTAAAGAGCCTAAATTAATTTGAAACGCAACTCAAAATACATTTTCACTACTATCGTGGATGTAATTATAATTACAATTCGAGCATTAAACATAGTAACCTTAACGCTTGTCAAAAGTTTTTTCAAAAATTTCTAATAAAAAAAACCTATCCCCCGACACCCACATTCCTGCCCTATATTCACAAAGTCCCGGGTATTGTGGCGACAATTCTCAAAAAACAAAACGTCAGAATCATTTTCAAATCACCCTGTAATTGTCTACGTTCTCTGAAGGACAGACCTCCGGGTTGTCGTCTAAAGGTATCCCCGTATCCCCTGCTCATGTGGTGCGATTTACTTAGGTGGATATGGTCGTTTCATTAAAACTAGAATACCGGAACACCCACATTGCATTCGATCGGTTCCTTCTCATCGTCAGCTATAGCAGAACATCGAGACGATATAAGTAATCGAATTCTGTTCGATAACCAAAAAACCCTAGCTAAAATTCCACATTATTATAGTACGAAAAAACCGAGAAGCTATAGAGATCCAAAAACACCCCAATAACATAGACAGAGATACTACTGGTTTCCTTTTCTCCTATAGTGGGAAAACGATCATCTCCACCAATCCGGCACGCCCTCGACCATCAGTCACCCATTCTGTATAAATTGTCCCCACATACTCATTTCCGTTCAGAAGAGTTACTTTAATTTCGATTCCTCTCTCTTCACTGAACGTTTCGTTCTCTCCCTTCACTACTTGAAGATACCCCTTACGAAGGTGGGCGAAACGTCGAAACCTTTCTTAAATTCCACACGGCCCAAACCCGAAAAAACGTTTTTATTATATCAATGACTCTGGTCCTGAAAACCTCCGAATACGTTTTGCGACGAAATTCCGGTGTGACGGACGGTCCGGAATCTGGCCGATAGCATGTGGTGGCGGCGTACTTGGGTGTCAAACCTTGGGCCGACTAGTGCCGCTGATATAAGAAACACGTCTGGCCGACCTAGGCTTATGCGGCGACCTTCACGCCACCGGGGGTGACGCCTTCGGTCAGGGTCGGGGGTCGCTCGGACGTCAGCTCCCTCTCCGGGGAGGGAGCGCCGGGGTTGCTCTCAAGCCGGAGACACGGATCTCAGGTGCTATATCTTTTGGGTTTCCAAGACTTTACAAGAGGTTGTCTAAAAGTGAATTCTTTGAAAGAATTGATAGGCGCTACTTTGAATATTCGCAGAAAGTTATTATGAACTACTTGGTTTTTGTAGGATATCACCACGCACGGTTGTGACACAAAACGATCCCTTGGGAGCTTTCGACCAGCCACCACCTCCTAAAACATGCGTGACGCCCCCTCCAGAGCCAGTTGTAGCAAATCAAAATCCACTATTAACCGACGAACCTGTTTTGTTTAAATCGACCGTGCACCGATCGGCTACATTCGAAGGTAGTCCACCTGCTCAAAGTAAGCTCCATAGATCTGAAACCGTCCCTGCAGCCACTGTTGCGTCCAGTTTGGCAAGTCTTAGTTCCAGTTTGAAGATGGGATTCAGGTAAATTCCATGTTAGCGAATGCATCACCAACACGAACACTGTAAAATGTATACATAGAATTTTTTAACAGCTCTGTTGAAAATGTCATCGGACACTTGCATGATTCATTTTCAGCGGAGAGTAACGCTTGATTTATGAATTTTTGTTTCGAAATACTGAAATGTGCATGGAGCAGCTGTCGGTGCGTCGTGCTTCATGGCTTACACTGCACGTTGTGTAGATCGTAGCTAGGTGTTTCATTTTAGCCGCTATTCACCATCACGCCTGTCTCTACGCAAAGCCGATCTCAAGGTCCCGCAACAACTAATAGAAAACGCCATCAACAACCTAAGGTAAGTGGCATTGCTGTTGATGAACAAGCGACTATACCAACATCTCAAAAATTAATTTTTTGATTTGTTATTATAGCCCCAGCAGTTTGACAGGTAAGAAACCCAACGAACTAATACAGGGTGGAATTAGTTCCATAAAGTCAGCGGCGAACACGATGGTGAAAAAATTGGACGAAATCAAGGAGGCCATGTCAACGTCTACGCATAACACCCCTGTCAAAATGGCGGCGACAGATCGGCTAGCAGCTGGAGATGCGGCTGAAGCGGGAGGCGAAGGAGAATCCACGGATGGAAGTGAAGGAGGGGAAAGGCATCGGAGAGTTTCTGCAGAGTTGGGAAGTTACAGGGGAAGCTACACAAATTTGAAGGATTCTGACGACGCACTACCTGAGAGTTTATTCCCTCTACCGAATGATGACAATAAGCAAGGTAGAATTTTATATTTGTCTTTTGTATCATACAAGTTAATTTTTTTGTAATATTAACCTAACCAAGTTATACCGCCATGGTCGAAAGAGTTCGAATAGTAGTTCCCTCGCTCTCTGAAGCGTGATCTATACAAACATTTAATAGATTTGTATTACTTATACAACTCTCAGTAAGTTAACCACAGTTGAAAGAGAATTCGTTACATAGGTCGAAAATAAATAATATTTTTTTTTACAATTTACATTATGCGTAAAGTTAAAATTATGGATCGATTACTAAACAACAAATAGAGGACCATGTTATTTCAAATATTTTGTGAATCAGTAAAATTTTGTTAATGTTGTACATATGTCTAACAGTGTTTTAGTGTCAAAAACAATAGCTTGTTACGCTGCGTTTTTAAAGGGAAATTTTAATAATACGTTTCTGACAACTCAGTAAGGAAATTATCCTGTTATTAATTGTTCTAACCAACCGCTACAAGTAATTCCAAAGCACTTTTTAATAAACTTTTTTTATAAAGTGTGATAACCAAAGACTTCAAATATATATATTTGGAGCTTTGGTGATAACCCAAACATCCCGCCCACGGCTGTAGAATATAAGGTTGGTACACTAAGGGAAATTTGGTGGAATAAAATTTGGGTGTCCTAGGCGGCTTTGGCGCGCTTTAGATCGTTTCGCCATCTGTGAATTACGATTACACGCTAACATCTTTATGAATGAAATTTTCCACTACTGCAATGGCAAATTGACAACTGACAGGCTGCCAAAACTGTCATTCTATGTACTTCTAGTTGATGTATTATGATAGAAATTACTGTTTAAATTGGTTTAACGAGATCGCCAACTCAGAGAGGAACGTACATTAATACATAACAAACCTCGGCAACCGCAGGTTTGTTCGATATTTCTAGCACTATTGTTTCATGTAAACAATCATTAAACAAGCATGTGCGATGACCAGATAAACAGATTCCTTCGAAAAACAAGTTGACAATGTACTGGTTAAGAACTTTTCGGTAATTGATTACATTAGCCACCGCGATTTTGCCGAATCCGCCCCCACAAAAACCTCATACAACACCCCTGATCACGTTCCTACCTAACCTTCAAATGTTGTACAAACATTTCTCATAACATTTGAAGAGTAGGAACGCGATCAGGGCAGGGGCGTTGTATAAGGGTTCTGCAAAAACGGTTTCAGAGAAGTCGCATAGTAGCTAGTGTAAACAATGGTCAAAGACGCTTCCAAAATATTGAACGTTTAACATAAAAATTATTATTAAATGCTTTGATTAAATGTCAAAGTTGTCATTTATGTCGGTATAATCGTGTCCTTTTGATGTGGCAAAAATTAATGCCTCTAAATACCGTAAGAGGGACCCATTTGAAAACGCGCGTCATGGCCAACTGGTACGGAAAGAAATTATTCCACCTACCGGAACGTGAATGAATGAAAGATACTCAACCTATCTATTCTACAGCCGTGATCCCGCCTTAAATTGACATGTGAAAAAAAAATGAAAGCCCGCGAAAAATTCAAAAATTTGGCCTTTGCTGCGATCGTCTAACAAAATGGAACCCTACATTGTGTTTTTTTTTGTGGCGGAATGCGTTCAGACGCAAGTGTTGGACACCAAGGTTGGAAAAGTACCGCTAACTAAAAGACAAAATATATTGGAGAACACAAAATTATTTATTCCTCCACTGACAAAAAAAATAAAACTAAAGAAAAAAACTGCGACTAAGTTGTGCCGGTTGAAGACACCTCTTAATGCTCAGCTATAAAAAAAAACTTGCCTAACTTTGAATGAAATCAAATTAAACGTTTTGAATCAATGCAAATATCACAAATTTAATAAAAACAAAGAAAAATCTGAATTAAAGTAACTGGATGCAAATACACAACTTATTACGGACGTGTGGCGGCAAATTTAAAATTATGGCAGTCAACAAGAGAACAGAATTTTAATTTAAAAAAAACTGTATGCAGCGTGTGGCTATCGAACTATCTCAATTTCATTCTGGGGCACAGCAAGATAGAGGGCGTTGTAGCACGAGCGGAGTTTGGGGCTTCTGGTTGTGGCTGTTTTTTCCCCATGACGGTAATTCTATTCTATCAGCAAGCACTGCCGCATAGCACCCCTCCATTACGAACATGCCGTACGAGCAGGCTATTGGACCAAGCCGACAGCATCACGTCATCCGGACCGCCCCTGACTTCTATTCTAGGCCTGCATCCTTTGTGCAGCTCGACAAGGAATCGCGCACTTCGTTTCCGCCACTTGTTTCTGTGTTATTTACCTCAATTCCATTTAAATGTTCACTTTCTATAACTCAGATAGTCCAGTCACTTTAGCATAAAAAAGGGATCAACCTCGGAATGAGAGATAATAAGCTGAATTTTTGTATATACCTTAATTTTGCAGTTCTAAAAGTTGTCTCAAAAGTCTCATAAAATCTCGTGTCTGCGTCGTAAGTTATTCAAGGTCAAAAGTCAAAAATAAGAGTTTTTCGCGATTATCTGGGTTTCTATTGCTCCAATGATGTAATGTCTATTATAATAATTGTAGAGCATACAATTTTGGGCAAGTTTTATTTGAAACATTTTTTGATGCGCTTAATCGTTTTTGAGATAGAGGGCGGTGACAGCGCAGCGCTCATCCATACGTACTGTAATGCAAGATCAAAAAAAAATCGTAAGAAATATACAGCTGCTGAATAAGGATAAAATTAAAATATATTAAGTCGTTTCACTTCCTTAAAATTTACTTTGAATAAATTAATATAACTTTAAAATATATAATACTATAACAAGTATAATATATTATCTAATATATCTACTAAACTTACACATTTTAAAGATAAAGTACTTAATTATTTTTCTCTTTAAAATCTACTTTCAATAAATTAAGATACACAATAAGTATTTCATATAAAGAGTTTTTAATTACACAAAGTAGGTAAGTATTATTAAATGAATATATTGAAAATATGTAAAATGTTATTAAATACAATGTATTAACTGATAAATAATACAAATTATTCAAAATTCAAGCTATTCACAGATATTCACGGTTGATTTTGCATTACAGTACGTATGGATGAACGCTGCGCTCTCACCGCCCTCTATCTCAACAACGATTAAGCGCATCAAAAAATGTTTCAAATAAAACTTGTCCAAAATTGTATGCTCTACAATTACTATCATAGACATTAACATCATTGGAGCAATAAAAACCGAGATAATCGCGAAAAACTCTTATTTTTGACTTTTGACCTTGAGTAACTTACGACGCAGACACGAGATTTTATGAGACTTTTGAGACAACTTTTAGAACGCCAAAATGAAGGTATATACGAAAATTCAGCTTATTATCTCTCATTCCGAGGTTGATCGCTAATTTGACTGGACTAAAGTGTTAAAGTTTCAAAAGAACAATAAACAACATTTAAATTCGCCATACACTCTTGCAAACATTTAAACAGCAAAGAATGCTTATCTGAGATTAAGATTGGACATAAGATAATTTATATGATAGAAACATTAATTAATATTTACATGAAAAAAAGACTAGCAAAAAATGTGTAAAACAAAAAACAATCTGGTGTGAAATAAAACTTACTTGTGCAAATAAAAAGTTACGTGAGGTTAGTAACTGCAGACCATGAAAATTTACGTTCATTTTAAATTATACAACAAAGAAAATTACAGAAGTTAAAATTGTGAGATTGAGAAAAATTGGAAAGCTAACAGAATTACATGAGTTTAATATTTGCCATACTTTATCAACGATTCAAACAAAGAATTTACATGAAGTTAAATTATGCCACACTTTATCAACGGTTCAAACAGATAATTTACGTGATGTGAAATTACGCCACTATCCAAGGGATTAGTTACTTAAAACAATTAGCTTTGATAGTTTATATCGTGGACTGTCCACAGCTTATCCCAAACAAAACACATGATAAATAAACACAAAATGCATCCTGCGTTGCGAGAAATATGCGTCTCGGTGATATAATTTTCCACGTTGCGAGAAAAATGTTTAATCCCCCCGTACCTCAGTCCACTATGGGTTCTACCACACTTTCCACAGTCTTTTTCCCAGAGTGAGACAACCTTAGGTTGATTTAGCGGCCGCAAATGAACTGCATATTAGCAATCTTGTGTGAGGAATTAAGAAAAATTATAATGTAACACTTGCATATAAGCATCCAGAAACCTTATTCATAAAACTAGATAAACGAAGGATGAGTCCTAACTAAATGAATTTCATGAAATCTCCTAGCAAGTGCTGTATCTAAACAATATCAGGACCGTTAAATTGTGTTAGAACCAGTTAACGGTTAAAATCCAACATGAACCGTGAATTTACAAACAATAGATCAAATTTACACCACGTGTTCGCGTCAGTCGAGAATTCGCCTATTTCCGCTTGGAAAAACCGCAAGAATTATATAGCTACGCTTGTTGGGGAAACTGGCATCGCAATCGGTTCGATTAATTGTCGTTAAACAAAGGCTTCCCCCCTTTTATTAACTACCAAAACAACTAAACTTAACCTAGCTAACTCACCACGTGATTTCACTCACAACAAACAAACCAAAAGTGACGCCTCGCACCCCCTAGCAACAAAATCAACTTCCCAAAAAGGACTAAACTTGCACATGGTTGTTTATGTTTAACGATTTTCATGATTGAACTTTTTTTCAGTGCGAAGTTTTAATTCAAATCTGGTCATCACAAAAGCTATAATATAAATTTCAAACGAGCTGTAGATAGACAAGAGTGATTCGTAATATATATGAACAACTTGAGATACGTTTTCCTGACATCAAAATAACAAGAAAATTCAGATTAACATGCCCCCCAAAAATACATATGCATACTTCCCATTCAAAAATGCCGGGGGTGTTTCAAACTGTCAATCAATCAATCAACAGAATTCCGTAATTTGACAACATTTTCAGTGGGTATTACAGCGAACCCCCTCGGTTTCCATTATTGTTGTGTTTTTTTTTCTGGATTTACCTTAAATGTCGAGTTTGTACAACATCCATAGAAAATGTTGACGAATTGCGGAATCTATTGTCGCATATAAAATATTTGGAAACACCCTGTATTTTGAAGGCAGGCGCTAGTTAATGCAACGAATGGTAGAAGCATCTATTACAGCTGATGTTGGTCATTTTCAATAAATACACTGCCAGACAAAAAAACCCGGACACTTGAATTTTTTGTGATTACCTGCAACTAGTCAAACTTTTGTAAAAAATATTCCAAAAACCAAAACATTAATGTATTCATTAACAGATAACATAACTTTATTCTAAAACATGTGGAAACAGAAAAAAGTTATAACACTAAACCGTCGTACTAAACATTAGCGTAAAGTTACAAATATTCAAGTGTCCGGGTTTTTTTGTCGGGCAGTGTATTATGTTATTTTTCGAATTTACTCTATAAATTCTTGTTCTTAGTTATATTATTTTTACTTCATTCCACATCTTTCTCTGCTTCTTTGATCGTCAATCTTTTTCTATAACTGTGCCGTACTAAATTTAACTACCCCTTGAATCTAAAAGCAGTGGGGTTTACAGAATTTCTATATCTCTATTCGTTCTCAAGATATTAGGCCGCGGAGTTTTAGCTGAGACACCCTATATAAAACTTAACAGTCAACAAAAATAAAATTGTCTTTTAATTTTAAGCAGTCTTTCTCATTGCGTGTTGTCAGTAGCGATGATAAGAATAACTTCCTTGTCCAGCAAGCAGTTATTAAATTAGACACAGATCGATTTATACAAATCCTCTACAAGTCGAAACTCTTTAATAATAGTCCAGTTTTAATGTTTTATGTTTTCAGACAGTGAACTAGAAATCACCATAAGCTCATGCTCCCAGTGTCACAACTGTTCATGTCTCCTCTACGACGAAGACATAATGGCCAACTGGTTCGCTGAAGATTCCAATCTCAACACCATATGTCAGTCCTGCAATAAGCCTACAGTACCACTCCTCACAATGATGATAACTGGAAAAAACATACCACCATGTGATCCGTTTAGTGTACCTTATCTCAATCCATTAGTACTCCGAAAAGAACTAGAAAACATATTAACACAAGAAGGCGATCTTAGTTTAGCTGAGGCTAAATTTGTTGATGAACATCCGATAATCTACTGGAACTTAATGTGGGCTTTTGAAAGGATCAACGTCCAGACGCATTTGCCTAATTTGTATTTGAAAAGTAGAACTGAAGGAGAGACTGGTATTGAGAAAAAAGACAGGAATGAGACTAATGAATTTGTTGGAGAAGATAATGGAAGTATTATGCAACCAGTCGAAGAAGGAACAGATCCTTTAACGCAGGAGTTGGCAGCTTTAGGTAAGACCGTATAATTTACAAAAATTCGTTTCACGATGGGTACTGTCGTGAAATGAATTGTAAAGTGGCAACGTATTCGTAACTTTTTATTCTGTTAGCTAACGGACGAGATGATGGCCGTAAGTTATTTTTTTCTATTAAAAAAAAAATGTTTATCTAGTTCAGTCTGTATATTTGTGTTTCTTTCAGAGCAATTAGCGGCACAGGTCTGTGTCAAGTGTTTATGGGATGAGCCAAGGTTGTACATAGAGCGTCCTCCAATGTACATACTGTGGAAAGTGAAAGACGCTTCTCAACTCAGTTCTAGTTACAAAAATAATGTCTCAAAGTCGTAAGTTTGATATTTAGGACGACTATTTTTATCTACAAAGGGTTCGTTTTAGATTTATGCAAAAGGTAATTAATAGCATTCGGGTGGACGATTTGGCTGAGCCTTTGAAAAGTTTAGCGGCCGAAAGGGAGTCCCATCAGAGATCGCGTGACGGAAAAGATAAAAATATCTCCATCTACCGAGATATTCTGTTTCTGGCGTGTAAAGCATTGGGAAGAAGTCACATTGACCTGAATGCTTTTGATAAGCAGTATAGTATGGCATATTATCGTGCAACTGAAAGGAATAATAGACAATATGGACCCCAAGATAAACCTCTCAGTATGGTTGCGTTGTATTGCCGTCAATACTTCCGCCCACTATCTTTGCCTTGATCAGTTTAAGTTGTGTTCTTCATTTTATTATTACCTAATAAGGTGCACTGCTATATTTTAATTGTATGTACATTAACTTATGTTAGGTTTTTTCTGGGACTTTATATTTAAGGTCAATAGTTTTCAATAAAGTTGTTGAATAAAGTAAGTTTTGTAAATATTTAACATTTTATTAATAAGAGAATTTTAGTAGACATATCTATAAACTAAATTGCTACATATATTTTTATTATTTTGTTTTTCTTGTTTTTGTATAATATATGAAGGCAAATTAAAACTAGATTAGTAGAACATTAAGAAAATCTCATATAGAAAACTTGGGAATAACATGTCTGACCATGATGTTGTCAAGACCAAGATTAAGCTAAAACTTGGGTATATTTTATTCAACGATTGATCATTGCTTGAAGTTAACTATATTGTACGCCAGAATACGAGGAATAAATAAAGATAATCTAATAAGGACGTCAGGAGCTACATGAGCAGTTGATTTATTCTTCGTAATCCAGAAATGATACTGGGTTTCACAATACTCTCATTAAAGAGGATAACTACATAATATCAACGCAAGATGAAGAGAAGCTTCTTCTCTTCGAGGCACCTATACATACACATTTGTGCGCAAAATATACAGATATGCTATACCTGAGATATTACAGAATAAAACTCTTCCAAACAAATTAAGAATTCCATAATATCATCTTTCTTCTTCCACCATGAATACCTTAAAAATATAATTGCCAAAATTTGCGCAACTCTGTACAAATTCTTTGTCCAAACTAAATAAAATCTATCTCATTAATAAAATATACATCACAAATATTCCTATATTTAGAATATTATATTAATTTTAATATCTGGAGACGTACAAGTAAAAAAATGTGTATTTATCCTCTTTAAAAAAAAAACAGGTAAAGACAAAATGATTAAAACTGAAATTTGTGCAGACAAAACATTTCAGAAGCATCATTACTGAATATATAATATCTATAAAGTATTTACAGCAAATTTAAGAACCTGCTCTGAAATCGAGAAGTAAGAATATACTGAGCAGGAAAGACACACTTTTTTTGTAATAATAACTAAAAGCAAAACGTGGTACAAAAAAACTTCCGTAAGCTTCCTTTTAATTACACATTTTCGCACTTACTAACTGGAATTATACTGGAACACTCACACGAATTGTCAAAATATATGATGATATAACAATCGGGGGGAGGTTGAGGCATCGCTCCCCCTATATTATTATTTTTTTATACACTATCACACTTCACAGAGGAGAAAAACGCGAAGCAAAACATTTTCCCTTGGATTTTCTTTTAAATCATCAATTAGATGAGTCTGTTATTCTTAAAGGATGATGCACTTCAACTTAAATGGTACTCGACCGTGGCCACCGATGTACTTATGCGAACGTTTACCGCGGCTTGTTTTGTCTTTACGAATTTCCCTAACTAATGTGTAAAAGGCGTCGTCTACACCCATTCTCGTCTTCGCCGATGTCTCCACGAAGGGTATGTCATATTGCCTTGCCACCTAAAACAATCAGAAACAATTATTAAACCCATCTCGTCATCTCTCAACTGAATCATTTCATATTTTACAAAGATAATTTTAAAAATTCGCAAAGTGATAATAACGGATACTCTAAGAACTCATAACTTTTTTTCTGCTGTGTTGAAAACATAAAAACCTGAAAACTTAATTTGAAAATACATATATTTTTACAACTAGCAACTAAACTACAAAATTTAAAAAAGGAGATTTAGTATTTCTCTACTCAACATGTAGGTAGTCGTCAAAATAATTCATAATTTTCATTCTCTAGCGAATTGTTTGGGATTTTACGATTTTTAAACACAATTAAAGTTGATTCTCCTCTTACGGAAAAAATTAGGTGGAAATTCGTCCCCTGTGAAAATTTAAAGTTATGCGTATTCTATTTCTATTCGAGGAAATAAGATGACAAAGGTAATTTTTCTTTTTTCGTTGTTTGCTACACCATATTTTTGAATAACTTCGAAAAAAAAATTGTAAAATCTGCGTTTCTTCAATCATACCACTGATTAGACTTCAATAATAATACTGAAAAAATTACGACGAATACATACTGACAATAAAAATTAAAAATATTCGAGATTGTAAGTCATGTAGAAAATTTTTTTCGTTGTTAGAGAAAGTCCTAGAGATTTGATAAAACCAAAGTGCTACTTTGCTCCTCTACTAAGAAAAAAGTTGGTAAGTACTGTGATGTTTCATAACTACATTCGATAAAGGTAGAGTTCAAAAATAAATCACAAAATGTATACAATTTTGATTTTTTTTTTTCAAAAATCTGGATGCCTCGGGTAAAAACTCAACACGAATTCATAAACTGCAGGTGTTTTATATTATTTTATTTAATATAATTTAAAACCCATTTACTATGTACAATTTTGAGATGACGTCATCACACTGTTGGTGGGGATGACTAGACAAGTTTATTAGCGTTTTACCATTTATATCATATTCATAATACACATATAAAATTTGAGAACAATTGGTCCGGTAGTTTCCGAGATTTTCTATCTAACAAAAATCGACCCAAACGTCGGACAAACTGACAGACGAAAACGGGAGACCTATTTTTTCGTACTTATGAGTCATACATCGAGAAAATATGAAAGAAACCAGTCTCCCCATACAATTACAATACTTGGTCAACTTACGCTCGGGAAGTAAAAAAATTACCTCTACATTTTTTAGGTTATTTGATTATTCCAGATTTTCAACAGGTGGCAAACTCCATTTGCACAAATACGAAAAACCTAACTAATCTTTCAGACGTGGTAAATTCTTATGGGCGAATGAGAAAGAGAAACCTAACTGATGTGTCACACAATGTATTAAAAAAAATTGGTCAACGATTATTTCGACAGAACTTTCCTTTCCTTACCAAGTTTTTTTGAAAAAGTATAAAATTTGATTTTGCTAATTTAAATTTTTATGAAAACCCCTAGTTAAAATAAAAATATATATGTAAATGTGCGTGCTACGGGTATGTTTCAAATAAGTTTATCCTTTACAAAAATTTTTGATGACGTCATAAACATTTTTGCAAGGACATGGATATCAATGTGGATAGGTGAGTGTAATACTAATCATAACAGTATTGTATTCCCAAATTTTCGGGAAAATGGAGAGACCCGTTCCTGGTTTAATCAATAAAATTAATTAATTAATTTTTTTGAGTCACTCGGGATAAGTAATTCTAAAACTATAAATTCAATGATAAATCATAAGTATGTATAGACTCATCATATTTTGCCTCATTTTGGATACGATTTATTCGGCAAAATTTTGAGATGAGGTCAACAATTTTTTTGGAGGGGATAAACAGATACATTTTGATTACAAATTTACCATGCTTACGATAACTTTAAAACATCTACAAGATTTCAAAGCATTCGGTTTTACAGTTCCTGATTTATTCAATAAAATAAATTAACTGATTCATTAATTATTGTTTTCACTCACCCTGTGTAAGCAGTTCTAAAACTATATAGAATGATAAATCACAAGTATAGATTTATCAGATTTTGCACATGTTAGGTAGGATTTTTTCCAAAAATCAAGATGTCTAGGATAAAAACTCAACACGAATTCATACATCACAAGTTAAAAAAAACATATTATTGTAAATTTTGGAGGTGACGTCATGCCATTAGTGGCGAGGATGATTAGCCAAAGTTTGGTGAGCGTTTTACTACCTACATTCCTGGTATACATACAAAATTTGACAACAATCGGTCCAGTAGTTTCAGAGATTATCTGTCTAATAAAAATCCGGATAGACAGCTGACAGACAGACGCACGGAAACGGGAGACCTATATCTTCGTACTCTAGGGTACTGAAAGGTCGAGAAAACAGAAAAGAAAGGGTCGGCCGATGGACGAAGAAAGTATTGCTCCTTGGCTTGAAAGTAAAAATGGTCTAAAGTTATTTATTAGACAGATCTTTCTTTGCCCTCTGAAATATTGACTAACAAATACAATTTTTCGAAAAATTGAAACTTAAATTTTGCGAATATATTTTTTTATGATAACCCCTATAACTTAAAATAAAGATATGTGTGGACTCTTAAAGTACAAGTGTATGTTTCAAGTGAGTTTTCCAATAATCAAATTTTTGCGATGACGTCATCAACATTTTATCAAAAATCCATATACAGGTCGCTAGAATGTATGGAAACGGTTAATTGTACAAATCAACTGAAATTAGGTATAAAGGTACAAGAAGTTATGCTGTACTTATTCGCCAAAAAGAAATTTTTTTGCTTCATTTGTTTTCGAGATGCAAGGCCAACTTGATTTTTTTTTAATGGCACTAATTTATTTTGCCATTTCAACCAGAAATAAAAGAAAATATGATTGTGCTACACCAATGAATTCAGAAAAAAAAACCTCTATTCAAAAATGCATTAATTATATGGTAGTTTTCGGCCAATTTAAATGTAATCAAGTTGGCCTTGCACCTCGAAAATAAATAAAGAAAAAAATTTTTTGACGAATAATTAGAGCACAACTTCTTATATGTACCTAATTTCAGGTGATTTGTGCAATTGGTTGTCAAGATACCGTTTTCATACAATCTAGCGACCTTGCATGTACATGTGTAAATGGGTGAGTTGTTTTTGATTTGATCAATAAAATACACTGGCTCATTATTTTTTTTTGAGTCATCCTGTATAAGTAATGCTAAAAAAATATGAATCCATTGATAAATCACAAGTTGTATAAATTCATATTTTGCATATTTTAGGTGGGATTCATTCAGCAAAATTTTGATTGAAGATCTACCATGCTTACGACAGCGTTAAAACGTTTGCAAGATTTCAGAGCATTGGTTTTGCAGTTTCAAAGTTAAATTACAAAATTTTGATCTGTTTTTTTCAAAAATCTGGATGTCTAGGATAAAAACTCACCATAGATTCAAAAACTACACTTGTAGGAATACGTTATTTTATAAAATTTTAAACCCATTATCACAAAATTTTGTAATGAAAGCATTCACTTTGCATCATACACACAATATGCTTTAAAATTGCATACATAACTTTATTTTAATTTATAAGGGTTTTCATACAAAAAATAATATTCGTAAAATTAAATCTTATAATTTTTTGAAAAAGCTGGATGCTGTACTTCAGGGACGAGAGAAGTTCTGTATAAATAATCTTAGATCAATTTTTTTAACATCTGGGGATTTTCATACATTCTTTTATAGATGAAGTTTTTTTCAGCAATTCAACCAATATGCAAGTGCGGCAAAAATTCAGACGGTTGTTCCTTGAAATATATAAAGATTTTTTGTCTTGGAATGACTTTCAGAAAGACGCTTGTTTCGAAAATACGGAGCGATAAAAGTAAATTAAAACTACAGTGTACTGCACTTTACCTAGAGAGTACAAGAAATATCTGTTTCCATTATAACTTCTCATCGTTTCCATAGCGACTTGACATTCTCCGGTGGAAAATGAAGAAGATTTGGGAAATCGTATAATTGAGAGATGTAATGAAATAAGAAACAACCCTAGTATTTTTTAAAAAATTCGGCAGTCAATGAGGAGAAGATTGGAGGCATGCTTCCTAGCTGATTGTAATGGTACCGTATGATCAAACATTATGCTGTGATGAGCGCACGTAGGGAATGATAGATAGAGAGCTAATATTTATTGGAAAGAAACAGGAAAATTTTTGTATTATATTGTATGAATTAATAATGTATTGTTTTTTTTTAACTTTTGTCACCCTGTACTTTGAAACAAAGCGCGTTTCCGAAAATCATCAGAGGACAAAAAAAAATAAAAATAACATAAGGAATAACTCCCTGAATTTTTGCCGCGCATGTTTGGTAAAAAGCCTGTATGTCGTTATCACAGAACCATACAAAATTGATTAAAATCAGACATCTCAACACCAAAGTGAAAAAAAAAACACATACAACTGAATTAACTTCATCACCGGAACGTCGAATATCTTAATACATCGATCAAAAGTTATAATTCAAAAACAGCATATTTGCAAATGAACGAAGTTTACGTGCAGTTCATTCTTATTTTACCTGGCATGTATTAGCAAATATTTTATAAGTTAAAATTTACTAAAATCGGTTTTTAATGATTCACAAATACTTAATATTTAAAAGCAGGCGAAGAGTTCTCAATTATATCAGGTCAGTTTTTAGAATAATGTACTCACATAAAAAATACAAATTATACGATATAACAAAATAATTAGGAAATACGACCGGACTAAAACTAGTTACTCCAATGCATAACTCAGTAGTCAACTCTTAGTGATTTTATAACCTTGAAATGAAAATAGTATCATACTTAATAAATGGGCACAATTAATAATTAACAGGAAATAATAACTACATCACAATGTAAGACTGAGCTAGTTTTATTCTCATTTAAAATAGTAAGACTCTGTTTAAAAATCAACTCAAAACAAAGAAAAATATTTTAACAGCTGAAGCTGGCTGTTATGTGGAACTAAAATTGTGTAAATAGTATCAATTCACTTATGTAAAAACTTAAAATAATGGGAAGTTGAAACTGAATCAATTGCATTTACTATGACTAATTAGTGTAAATGCTCATTACAACTATAAATATGGTCAAATGAAATTAGACTCTGATTAAATAAATAACTCTGCTTAGATAATAATAAAATTTTAAAGAAATATTTACTTTATTTTCTTTTCTGTGATATAAACATATTAGTGAGTCATCACCTTCAATCATTTGTTTTTACATTCCTCCTTCACTAACACTAAACTGATGTAATTTAAATCGACTCTTTAAAAATAAGACAAAACCTACTCAATCTGAAAAACAAACGCGAAAATTACTCACTGTAGCCATAAATAAAGCGTTGCCATACCCAAATTTTAATTAAACACAACACCACATCTGGAAGTGGCTCCAAAATAAAAATTTGTAAGTTGATTGATTTAGCATAGTTTTAAGCTATTTACACAGAAAATTACCTCTCTAGCTTGGTTCATATCCACAGCCCATGAAGACAAATCGCATTTGTTTCCTACTAAGACCATGGGTACTTCCTCCGCGTCCTTAACCCTTTTTATTTGTTCCCTGTATGTGCCAATATCTTCAAAACTTTTGGCCGAATTGACAGCAAAAACCAAGAGGAAACCTTCACCTGTCCTCATGTACTGGTCTCTCATGGCACTGTATTCTTCTTGGCCCGCCGTGTCTAAAATATCTAGTAAACAAGTCTCTCCATCAATGACCACTTGTTTTCGATAGGAGTCTTCGATAGTAGGGTCATATTCGTCCACAAAGTGGTTTTGAATTAATTGTATGGTCAAAGCTGATTTGCCGACACCACCCGCTCCAACTACTACTAATTTGTATTCAGTCATTTTATTTAGAAAATACCAAAACAGCTAGCCAAATAAAAATATGAAGAAGCACACTATTTTTATTTTTTTTTATTATTATTATTATTTTGTATTAGGTGGAGTTCTTCTTATTCGTTATCCCAGCATAATAAAATCAACACAGCACACATGTAAACTGAAGCAATTAAGAACATTCGTATGCCCAGTAAATTACTCTAATTAATTGTAATCAAGAACGAAAGAGTAACAAAAGTTATCAAGACCGTCAAATGCACTACTAAACAATGCTGCCAACGTTTCTTTCTAGTTTTTATAAAACCCACCCATGGAGGTTCACCATCAACATAACCGAAGACGATAGCCGATGAAAAAGCAATTGAATTTATTTTAGATACTGTACGAAACGATATTAACACTTTTTAATTTTTTTCTTCTTAAATACAACTTGTCGTATGTTTTTGTATTTTTAGAATGCAATTGATTCAACTAATTTGAAAACTGTAGCAATAGATCGTTCTCTAATTACTTTTCGTCAATAGATATGATCTAGGGGAAATATCCAGTACCAACAAAATTAGCCACAATATAGAAAACCCCAAATCCAGAACCAATATGTCATCAGATGACAAAGATAAAAACTATTTCTAAAGAAGTCATTTTTATGTTGTTTTCAACGCAAGTATTCAATATCGCGTCACAAAATCTGACTTGAAGACTTGATAAACTTGAAAAAAACATGGAATTCCCGTCAAATTAATAAAGCAACGTCGTCAAATCAGAGTCCTGATTATCAAATTAAGGTTAAGGTGAGTAATCTTTAAAAAACACACTTGTCATGTAAACGTGACAAAAAGAAGTGATTCATGTTTAATAGTTGTCTGTAATTTTGACAGTAACTTGAAACAATGGCTAACAAGCAAGTTCAAGAAACTTCAGGAGGTTATATGGATAACGTTCGAGTGAAGATATCAGAAAAATACAAACCACCACCAAAAATTGGATTACCAATGTCCTATGCACAAAGGTTGACATTGAACAAACAAATCCAAGATACAATTCCCAATTACGAATTTGTACTCGAGAAGACTGTAGTAGAAAAAATGAAAGAATGGAGGAATGCTAGATCTGTGATGTTTCAGCAACTAAGTGTAAGGTTGGAGAAAGCCAAGGTTGAAGAAAAGAAAAAACGAGAGGAAAAAATCGAGTATCAACAAGGAGAGAAAGAAGAAGAAAGTTCGCCAACAAATAACCTTTATTTAGGACCTAGTCAATCGTATCAACAAAAACAACCCATTCTAGTGCCCACTCAAGCAACGCCTAATTTGTTTTCAAGCATTCTTACTCCAATTCCTTTAAAAGATCAGATTTTCGCTCAAAATATTGAATATAAGTCACCAGAAAAGAGCCCGTTTAATATCTCTGATTTTGAAGCTGATACATCAAGTCCTTTTGATAATATGGAACTAAAATCAATAAATGATTTAGAAGAGTTAGCACAGGTTTTAAAAGGAGACCAGGATCCAAAACTGCCATTAAATTACAGTACATCCCAGAGTAGTACAAGTTTATCATATCCAGCAGTTGGACCCAGTAATTATTCATATACCATTCCAAACACCACAAGTTATATGCAGCCAGTGTCATCACTATATACAAACACTAATGGATATTATTATCCTCCAGAAACGATAGCAAAAAGTACAGCTTATAATTCGCCATACCCATACTCGAATCAAATTGAAAACAGAAATTATAGCTGTTCGCCAGGGCAAGAGTCGAAGATGTCCACCTATAAAAATATACCAGATATAATGAAAACTTTGCAGAATGAACTCAACAATACGCATCTAGACAATACACGAAGCATTGTGGAACCTCGTCAAAGTAAGGACGCTGACGTTTTCCCAAAAGTTAAAACAAAAAGTGAAGATTTGTGTGATGAATTTAATTCATTACCAAAAAATATGCAAGATATGTCCAAAGCAATTAGTTCCATGGGCTTTCCCCTGTCAAGGGTGGCGAGGGTATGCAAAATTGTAGGAAATGATCAAAAAAAGGTAAGGTACTTATAGACAATAAAACATGTGTCCTAATAGTTTTTTAGGTGGTTGAACACTTGCTAGCCATGTCAGATTTACTGGATTTAGGATTTTCTGAAAGTAGAGTGTCAACAGCACTCCTTCAGTGCGATAATGATAGAGATAAAGCTTTGGACATTCTTATTTCGTAGCACCTTATTCATGTGGCTGTGCTGATGTTATTTGTATTATAATCAATTTGTAATTTATAATTATTTATTTGTAAATATTAATTTGAAATGAACTCACTTTGTGAGTAGATATGCAGATTCTGCAATAAACCATATATCATGTAATGTCGTTAGGCAATTTTTTCAGTATTTTTCATACTCGCAGCAATGTTAAGTGCATTTTTCCTGTATTGCGGTGATGATGTACGTACTTTCAGTTACAATTAGCTTTTTATAAGATTAATGTTATCAGAAAAATACTCAAATAAAGACATCCTTGCTATATAATTACGTTTATTTAAACTTGTACACCTGTTTTCATAAAAAAAATATAATGTTATTAATATTCATTGTATTCGCTGTCACCCACTTCACGAAGTTAAACCTTAAAGATTAAAAATCGTGTATTCTAAAAAAAGATTAAACACAATTTTATGTACTGAAAGTCAAGGCAAAATAGTATGTCATAGCGATGATTATTTTGAAGATAATACATAAGTACAACAAACACTTTAAAATTTTGAATTAACCCAAAAGATGAATTTTATCTTGATTTATATATTATTAGATTACTCTAATTTATTTTAAAACGACTAAAGTTTAACCATTTTAAGACATTTCCTAGTACGACGCCTATGGATTTAAATAAAGGCCACCTTCGGGAACGAGGATTATACCGCCAAGTGAGTCAACAGAGTCCAGTCAATTTGCGCCGGAATTATTTTGTACATAATCGCTGTGCAGTTAGTCGTATAAATTCGAGTTAGTAAGAAATAAATTGTTGAGTTTTACCCACGCCAATTTTAATCACCCGTTCAACGTAATCCTCGTGTCAGAAGTGGGCTTTGAGATTAATAACTGGTTTTACGACGACTTCCGGGCAGACTGGACAAGAATTCTGAAGAATTTATGCCTGTCGAGACGAGAGCTCAAGCTGCGAAAATGAAGGAAAAGATCATGGCTACGCTTGCAAAAAGGGGCTAGAAAATGGAAGCAAGAAATAAAGAAAGTAAAGAAGAAATGGGCACAAGAATGGAAAAAATGGACGAGAAAATAGAAGCAAGAAATAAAGAAATGGACGAAAAAATAAAGAAATAAAAGAAGAAATGGGCGCAAGAATGGAGAAAATGAATGAAAAGATGGACGCTAGGAATGAGAAAATGAATGCAACAATAGAAGAGATGAATGGAAAAATGGATGCAAGAATGGAAAAGATGGACGAAAAAATAGATAAGCACATAAGGAAGTGGAAGCAAACAAGATAATGACAAAATTATTGATTCGTTTTCAAAGCAACCAACAAATTGACGAGCTACTTGAAAAATTATCGAAAATTACTGCTGTAATTTTTATCCTGTTGCTTTATTAGTGGTCGAAATCTACAATGAAATAAATAATCGCTGTAATTTAATCGTTATTGGATAAAAATAAAATATTTCAGTTTTTCGATTGACTTAAATTTTTAGCAGGAAATAGTCACTAGAAATAATTTATATTGCAAAACAACATTTGCCGGGTCAGCTAGTTACTTAATATAAATCTTTAATTCTTGCCTGATACCGCTGGTTTGTGCGACTTTCCAATACGTTAACATTTTTGATGTAAAAACCAACAATGAAATGACGCAATCTCCGAATTTTACAATAGTAGATGTAATTTAATTTTTATATCCTCCGTTTATGGTTTATGAATCCGTGTTGTGTTTTTACCTTAGATGTCAAGATTTTTGGAAAAAAATCAACATTTTCCAATTTATTGGAATCATGTTAAATCGTTGGTCAAGATTTATCCGTTGTTGCTCTCGAGGAGTTGATGTTATCTTACGATTTTGTCGAATAAATGGTATTTAAATGTTAAAAAGTAGCATAGTCCTGAACTTGTGGTTTATAAATACATTATTGAGATTTTTCGGCTTTTCGATTTCTCGATTTTTCAACTTTAGATGTTTCAATTTTTCAATATTTCAATTTTGGACATTTAAAATTTTTCCATTCTTCAAATTTTCGATTTCTCCTTGTTTGTATTTTTCGATTTCTAAATATTTCAATTTTTCAAATTTTGACGTTACTAAATTTTCAGTTTTCCGATTTCTGAAGTAATCTTTTTTTTATTTTCCCATTTCTTCCCAATGTTTCCATTTTTCACTTCTTCAATTAAGACAATTTTCTTATTTTTCAGGCTTTCGATTTTTCAATTTTTCGATTTTTAAGCTTACGATTTTTCGACTTCAGAATTTCCCGATTTTCAGTTTTCCGTTTTTTAAACTTTAGATTTTTCAATTTTTCGACTGTTTTATATTTCGATTTCTCAATTTTTCAACTTTTCAATATTTCAGTTTTTCAATTTTCGGGATTTTTTAAATTTTCGATTTTCCAATTTTTCGATATTTCGATTTTTCAATTATCCGATTGTTCAATTTCTCGATTTTTAAATTTTAGATCTTCCAATTTTTATTTGTTTGATTTTTTCATGTTTGGATTATTTATTATTGCTAAAAGTAAAAGTAAAAATGACTACCAAAATTGTGACTAAAAATATACTTCCCGCAGAAATTCTGGACGCTTTGGCCTGAGCGCGCTCCGGTCCGTTGATCAAACAAGTTCTCAGGCATATTCTCAGGCGATAATGTATCTAAAACGAAGCAGTTGGAATACCTGATATGTCATAGCGCAAATAGTATTTCTCGAAAAACTTTCAAACGTTGATGTGTTTTTAATCGAACAACACACAATTGGCCAACTCAATAATCCAGAATGGTGTGCAGAAAAATCCTTAAGACTAACCGCACGTTATTTTGGTAAAATTTGCAAAATGAGAGGACAACTAACACGGCTAATCCTACTGTGAAAAACATTTTATATCCTTGCAAATCTAGTTCAGCATGTACTCTCCCAAAATCTTTGTAACACGGCATAGAAAATGAAGCAAGGGCAGGTAAATAAGTGGTTAGTGAAGTGATGAGAATCTAAATCTTGTCAGTTTTATGTACCTATTGATTCATATATGTATAAAATGACAAATTAATAAAAAATATTCGAATAATTTTTTGAAAGAAAATATTTTAGTAGAATGTATAAAATTATAAAAATTTGTATACTTTTAAATCAAATTATGTCAGCAATGAAAGAAGTCGACTCGTAAAAGATGCTCATAAGCTAAGAGTATTTATGAGTTTTATGACCTGAACTGATTACCTGTAAGGTTCGGACAGCAGTATAGATATCAATCAGTAGGGACAACTCGCTATTTTTGCTGACCCGTTTTCATGGGTGGTCGTTTGTCTTGTGACCGTATGAGGGCGCGCAACGCAAGGTACTTCTCTTTCTTACACATTGGGACATTGAACTGCGATACTTTGGTTATCTAGTGACTTTAGTGTGAAATATTTGAAATTTGGCAGTTTAGTTGCATTGATTTTGATGATTTAAGGCTGATCTTCAGGTGTAATTATTGCAGTTAAGTGTAATTTTCACAGAGACATTTTAAAAAGCGTTGTTCACGTTTTCATAGGACCATTGTTTGCTGTTTAATTTTTTTTGTAAAAAAATTAAATGTACATATATTAGCGTTTTCTAATAACGTTGAATTTTACAACCATTTACAACCATCATGAAAAAGAAATTAATGAAACGTAAAATCGTAATCAGAGAAGCCGGCCACATCTAAATTTCAACACGGCATCTCTGTTATAGGGCGCTTAATTAATTATTTATTATAATAGACTGTGTGGTTTCTAAGATCAACTAGTTACAAAATGTTATTGTTATTACACTATTTTTAATTCTTTTCCAAAAATTCATTTGCGCAAAGTGTAGTAAATTATGTTCACGAATCAATTTTAAAATGAAGCGTTTGTGACCCTTTTTAAATTGGGTGGCGACATCTAGAAATATTTGGGGCAACGACCACCGATGACGGCTCAGAAAGATCAAAGGCGCCGACACGAGTTGTCCCTTCTGATTGACTATACTGTGGTCGGACGGCAAGGTTCCCTGCTGTGTAAAACTCAACCATTTATCGAAATGGATCCTTCGTAAATAAGGTTGCCTACTTTCACTTTATTTTCATTTTTCAATTTTTTTTTAAAGGCAAATATTTTGATAAATATAAACTTTAAATAAAAATGGCCGATACTTCCCCATAGAGCTCAATGTTGTCTTTGCACTAATATAAAAGTTGAAGGGAAACATGCTCCCTCCTCGTCTAAAAAAGTAATTTCCTTCGAAGAATGAACGATTAATTAAACACTAAACAATCACTCATTTTAAAAAATATTGTTTCTTCCCCAGAGATTTAGACATAATCTATCAATTGAAATGTCGAACTTTTTTTTCAAAGTTGAATTTACGCCGTACAATGAAATTCTATTTAGCTCATTTTTCGGTCTGCTACTGGGGACCCTTAACAGGAGCGCGAATTAGTCGGTGCGCTACAATTGAGCAGAGAACATTTTCGGGCATTTATCTTCTATGACTTTAAAGTCAGAGTAAAATAAGACCATTACTTTGAAAAATTAAGGGCGATGAAAGCCCTTCTAAAGCGACGGTTTACCACTGGTATGGAGAATTTAAAAGGGGGCGGGCATCATCATAGGCAGACGCGCAAAGAACTGGACGACCCTCTACAGTAGTTATACAAGAGAACGTAAATGCTGTGGTAGAATTAGTAACTAGTAGTCAACTAACATCTTAAATATTGGATCGGCAGCAGTGAACACTATTTTACACCTACACGTTTAGTAAAATCCGGAATTCCACAAGGTAGTAATCTCGGCCCATTACTTTTTATTATCTTCTTCAAAGACATTCCTGAACTGCGAACTAGCAATATCTTGATGTTTGCTGACGATATTAAAATTTTCACGAAAATTGACTCTCTGTCGGATGTTCGAGGGCTTCAACGGGACATTGACATAATATGCAGCTATTTGACAAATAACAATTTGCAACTTTCAACGGACAAGTGTAAAGTCATGACCTATACGAGAAAAGTAAAAGCTATCTTAAGTGGTTACTACTTGAGCGGTAACGTTGTTGGTAGATGCAACACTATAAAAGACTTATTATAGGCATTACATTCGACAAGTTATTGTCATTTGTGCACTACATTAACAATGCGGTGAACAAAGCTTCCAGAATGTTAGAATTTGTGATTATAAACTTTCGCGAATTTTGGAACATCAATTGTATCATAATACTTTATTCTTCCTTTGTGAGATCCACACATGAGTATCCTTCATTTATCTGATCACCCATATATCAGACACACACCGAAAAACTGGAAAGAGTGCAGCGGCGCTATTTAAAATACCTAGCTTTTAAATGCGACAACGTGTATCCAGAACGCGGTTTTACACATTCGTCTCTCCTTGATAGGTTTCAACATTTATCGCTGAAGCTAAGACGTGAGATTAGTTCCATTAAAATGCTATACAATATACTACATCATAAAATAGACTGTACAGAGTTAACAAAGCAAGTTACGTACAAAGTACCAAAATATCATACCCATGTAAAAGCATTATTTCACCTGGAGCGACCGAGAACAAATATGATAAAAAAGTGTCCTATATATTTCATGCTTAGGTTGTTCAACGACATTGCTGCGGACTGTGATACACATTTTGCTTTATTAAGTGTAATTATTAAAAGAATTATAGAAAATAATATCCAGATGTTCCACTGAGACTCCAAACACATTTCAACATTAATGGTCTGTACTATTTTGCATTTCCATCTTTTTTCTTTTTTTTTTCCTAGATTTTTAATGATTTCTTTTATCTTTTTTTTAACTTCTTTCATTTTTTTTTCTGATCGTTGTCCAGTAATTGGAACAGTAGTTCTGTTTGGGCAATAGTTTTGTAATAATAATATTAATAATAATAATACACTTGCAGGCAAAAAATTGCATCTCGTTGGGTGCCTCACAAGCTGACTTAGGAAGAAAAAGACGCGCGTGTGAATTGGTGCCGTTATATGCTGCATTGGTTTGAAAATGGGGCTTCCAAACGTGTCTCAGAAAGTGTTGCAATTGATGAAACCTGGGTGTACACATTTGACCCCGAGACAAAACAGAGTAATAAAAAATTTGAGTCTTTGAAATTGAAGACCGACCAACAAAAGTGAAAGTATTGGGAAGAAAATGATCCCTAGTTTTCACCTGCAACTGGTTTTATTACTTCAGTTCCGCTCGAGACGCAAAAAATGGTCAATGCTGAATGACACGTATCTATCTGCGACAAATGTTCAAATTAATCGAGGAAAAACGGCCGAAGACAGGGCTATGCGGCATTCAATTTCATCATGGCAATGCACCCGCACATTCTGTCCTGGACTTTTTAAGGCAGTACTCCCGTGAAATTATTGAGGCACCCGGCCTACAGTCCCCATTTAGCCCCTTGCGATTTTTTTTATTCCCTAAAACTAAGGAAAAGTTGAAAAGACGGCCATTTCAGTCGTTTGATGACGCACTTCGAGCTTTGCATCGCACCGACTACTTTGCGTTCCTGTTTAAGACTAACGTCCTAAGGAATTTTTGATTGAAATAATTTTTAAACTGCTTATTGATGATTCTTCATGAAAATTGAACGTGGCAACGGACACATTTGACTGATCAAATATTTGTTTGGATTCTCATGAAAAAAGTATATTACACTGGTGTAACTGGTTGTTTTATGTTTTGACTGGCTTATCTGATTTAAATCTCAAAGGACCATTAGTGTGCTCATCTTGAACTAAAATAGTAAAATAAATGCATCTCTACTTCGGTAATTCCGTTTATTTACACTTGTACATTTATTTAAAAGAAAGAACACAGTAAATATTCTATTCAATCTTTTTCACTTCTTAGAATAACACACAAAAAATAAAGCTTTCTGTACACAAAACAGAAAAAAATATAGTGTCACACTCAGAAACCGCCCTAACTTAATTACTTCGAATAATTAAAACTTCCGTGTAAATACGCCGTTTACTGTAAAACAAAATAAATATATTATAAATATAAAATAACAACTGTATAAAGCAAAAATTGTGTAAACCTGATGTAAATAAAATCAATTCTAGCGTATTCCCGTATATAAACTAAGAACAGATCTAGTTTCTTTTTGAGACCTTGCTTTACTAAATACATTCCAAAATCGCAAAGTCTCATCACCAGCACCTGTAACAATCGCTTCACCATCTGGTGACAAAGCTAAATACAACACTCTGTATGAATGTCCAGTTAACTTAGCTACTTGTGTAAGACTGGGGTACTTCCAAACTAAAATTTGGTTTTGTGAATATCCATGTGTTGAGACCAACTCCGAACTGTGTTTGGACCACGCCAAGTTGCAGACTTGTGAACCTAAACAGTGAATCATAAATTAAAAATATAATATGAACTACAATTAATGTCAAATACCTGTATCCACACTTTGCATTGGTTGGCCCGTCAAGGTATTCCAGAATCTTATACATCTATCTGCTGTTCCACCACCAGATGCCAAAAGACCGTGGTGGTGAGGTGACCACGCGATTGCTTTGACAGCGGCTAAATGGTCTGTGTATGTCTGTACTGGTGATAACGACTGCATGTTCCAGACATACAATCTGTTGTCATTGCCACCCGAAGCCAAATATTGGTTATCAGGAGACCATTTTAGGCCACACACCTCTTGGCGATGACCAACCAGTCTTCTCTCTGTCACAGACGCTGCAAGAAAAATATCGATTAGACATCATTTTCCTTAAACATGTCCAAGTTTGTTATCCTTTTACATGTCGATAATATGTTTACCGTTCAATTTAATTACTCATTGTTTTTATTTTCAAGATACTAATAAGTCGTTCTAACATAGTGACATACACATCGGGTCGATCACTCAAAAACAAAACTCGGTGAAAATATTCATAAAAAAACATACAATGCAACGATTATTAATTCATACACATTTGGTGACACCAAAGTGCCAGTACTATTTTTTACAATTACTGCCTGGTTTATTTCCATCAGAATAAATTATTTAGGTCATTTTAGGTCAAATGAATGAGTCGACGACACAAAAACATTCGGTGTAAGCTACTGATAACAAATTATTGTTTTATATATTTAACGCGACACGTGTATCCTGTAGTTACACCATAATTAAGTAATCGGTCAAGTTTCAAGTAATACTCCTTTATGACACGGATATTGCTACAAGGTCATGAACATTGTTGTTTTATATAGAAAGCATCATTGATTATTCTAAACATTCGATAAGTACAAAAACTGGGAACAATTAAATAATCCATGTTCTGAGTGAGTACTACTTGAACACGGCTAGAACATTAAACAAAATAAAGGCACATCCCTGTCCTTCATATTTATCTATAAATTTTGGTAACACTTTTTACAGAAAGTCTTGCCTATTTCATTTTATTCACCACCGGTGCTTAAAGTGACTTGATATTATTACTTTTAAAAGTGTGGCAAATTACCTGAGATTTAAATGAAAAGAGTAGAACCTAACTTATGTGCTAGACAAGGATAGTACGAGAATGGTAATTTCTTTCACGTATGCGTGGTAACAATGCCGAAGCTGATAAAAAAAATTCCTGTGTTTATCATGTGAGGTTAATTCGGAGTGTGGCGTACTGATATTGACAGTTTCGCGTCATGTAGCAAAAACGTCTCCGGCAAACCGATATGTCAGCAGCACGACAGATGGCAGTCAATTGAGAGTATACAGGATCGCCACAATGCCAATGAAAAATATCTGCTGCCAAAATAGATGGAAAACAAGAAGGAGAGAAACATATAGTTGCAATTGCCAGATTATCTCACATGTACTTATCCATTCACTAAACATAAATGACATAAAAATAAAAGAAGGTTGGTATAATAACAAATTCCCTTATACTCTTTTTAAATAAATATTAACGTTGGCGGCACTGACAAATTTTTTTAAACAAATAACTAGGATGCTTAAACGTCAATTTAAATATTGTCATTCATGTCATTGTAAGTTCAGTGCGCAATGGAATACAAACGAATTTTTTGTTTTTTTGCCTGAGCCAATTGTAAATTATTGTCTAGCAAGACAAGGATTCGCTCCTGATCTTCCCGAATATGCAATATGCAGACTAGCAGCAAGAATATTCATGGTATTTAAGACCCCAAATTTTATTCCTATTCCACGTAACCAATCCCTCACATTCTTTAGTGAAGGTAGGTGCAAAACATTTATCAAGCACGGGGACATAGACAACCACTTTTATAATGGTTTGCGATTATCAAACCATTAATGCATCCGTAAATGAAATCATCTGATGATGGGTCAGAAGAAGGTTTTGATTGTATCTCTGAGTCAGGATAAACCCTTTACCCTCCTTTTAATCTTACAGAACAGATGTTTCTTCATTATTATCTTATTTATGTAGAAATAAATCATTGAACACAAACCAAGAAGATCAGTTGGCATAAACTATAATTTTATAATGACAGGCCTATGCTCTGGTACATTCCAAGCGAAAAACATATTTCTCTAACTTTAAATAACTCCCTAGGTACACCCCGATTTGTGACTGGATAGCACTATTATAGTGTTACGTAAAGAGTGCGAATGTTACTGCTAATACTGTTACTTTGACTGACATATTAGTTGGGTTTCTCTCTGCAGTGCATACTTAAAATTTGTCCTATATAATATTAGTGCTCTAAACGGTGGTAAGATTACTAGATATGTATTATTTTATAAATTTTACATACACACGAATAACAGAGAAAAATATAACTAATTAATTTACCAGACAAGGTAAGAAAGACTGCAATAACTTGTAAGTATTGCACAAATGATTAGGGCCCGGACCCAACCGAGTAAAATCTTAGAACGCCGGTCATTTCAGTTTTTCCCCCAATAAAAATATAAAAACATAGGGAGTCTTTAAGGTATTTCTTCACTTTTGTAGCGTTTTGATAGTTTATAAGCAGTTTTTGATTTCCTTATGCTTATAAGGTGGCTGTAAGCTACAAGATAAATGTTTAGAACAATAATTATTGTCAATTTAAACGCCCGGTCTTGAGGTTTGCAACTCCAGGCACGCACCCCTATGGATTACTCCGCAATGTTCGTGTTTTATTTAATATATAGAAATACATGCCCTGATTCTTGGATTTTGCAAGCATTGGTTCACAAAAAAATTGAGTCTTATTAGTCTATACAGTAAAAGTAAAAAAATTCTAAAATATCGTAATTTTCAAATATTCATGTTTTTTTAATTATCATTCTTTTTTGTAGCGATTTTACTTTTTCACCGACACACCAAAATATAAGACTAGATAGATTTATACTACTTAATAATTATTATTAACACAATAAAAAAAATGTAAATATTATATAAATGATAGTTTGTATGATATTAACATAGAATTTACATTATCATCAATTTATATTATCAGTAATGAGTATTGTTGCTATTAGTAGTATTTCTCAAATCAAAATTCTTTGAATACATATTAATATTAAACATAATGTAAATTGTGTTTCTTCGTGTAAGCGTATTAATGCCAACGTTTTGTAAACAAATTCCGTACCACTTTTGTTCAGCTTTGATGATGGTATCAGCTGATGTGAGCACACTTTTTAAAATAAAATTTTCAATATATGTGGCGTCGATCTCATTCAGCTACTGCATTTAAAATACTAATAATAATTAATTAATAGAATGGCATGTTGCTGAATTCTATACAAAAGTTTTTTTTTAGCGTTATCTAATATTACAGTAATTGCTTTGATTTTATCAATTTTGTTAGAATACACTTTTTACACTTTTAGCTCGTTTAAAAGTTGTATCTGACAATACAGACATATTAGTATTTTTTAATAAATGAATTACACAGAAAATCCTCAATTTAATTTCTTTATAGTTTTTCTGCTAAAATCATCGCAAAGATCAATAAAGAAAAAAGTATCTTACGTGGAGTTCTAGTATCCCGCTGCAAGATGAGTCTATCTCTACTCCCCGAACTGAGCACATCTCCATTCCACGCGAGTGCTCCTACCCTCGCTGAATGTCCTTGTAATTTATTAACTTGTTTATTAACCGCCACATCCCACACTGTCACATAACCATGATGTGTCCCAACCGCAACCAGGTGCCCCCTTTCACTCCACGCCACTGATGTCACGACGTTTCCATCCGCGGACAAATCACATAGTCTCGTCACTTGACTAGTACATGCTGACCACAAGTACACACAGCTTCCTAAACCGACACTGAGAACATTTTGTACGGACCAATCGACTAGATTTAAGTAGAAGTCATCCTGGAGCTCTGGAGCGTCCAGGACTTTGAATGGTATCCTGGAGATTTTCCTGGTAGCTTTATGGGGAGAACGCAGAAGTCGCTGGCTGCTTACACTCAAAGGGGAAAGAGAGTATGGGGTGGATTGGAACTTGTTATTAGAGTTTTTGTCAGTCTGAAAAAAAATATATATGATATACTCGTATACGTCAAACATGACAAAATTGATTTGAAATTTTAATTAGGTGTTCCATGGGTCTCGTAAAATCCATTATTGATAATCGACAATGTCAACGCTGTTATCAGTAAACAATGTTGACCTACTTTTCCTATGCTTATACGTTTAGTGGTTTGTTTTCCGAACTGAACGAACAATAAGACCTGTTAAATAATATAAAACCTCTTTTTTAATGAAATAATAAATTATTTCCTTGAAAATGAATTAAAATAATACTCGTAACACTTAAAAAATATAATAAAAAAGGATTCAATATTTATTTATTTACTGCAGCTAGTCGTTACAATTTTTAGTTGTCGAGCGAGATGATCGTTTCAAAAAATGTTTGATGCTTTCTTGCCAAGTTTTGCTTTGTTATTTGTTTGTAGCTTGTCTGTTGGAAATATTTTAAACGAGTAATATTCGACACTACCCTACCGATTGTTCTGAAATTTTTATGTACTTTATCTCCACATCTCCTTTAAAAAACTAATGGCGTCTTTTCAAAATTTTGCACCTTTACCTTTGGTTTAATAAACACCCAAATTTTTATATACGATGAAATTTTACGATCATCTGAGAACTGCATTACGAATTCTTTGAAATTTTAGTAATAAAGCACTAATTTTTGTACAGGAACACAACTATTTATTTATCTGCTTTCATTCGACTGCTTGTGTTTCGGTATTGTTTTTTAGAACTGCGTGTTAAAAATCATTGTATGAACATATTTAAAGCCAAAACTCGCCTGTCGTTTACTAAGCTTTCTAACAAGCTAGATATCTAAAAGCAAAGGATTACCTACATCAAAGTAATTCAAAATACTGTAAATTTGAAATGCATTAGTTCATCACGAACTATCGTTTAAGCCCTTTTTTTTTACAACCAAAATAAATTTTATATATAATTATTTAGACTTTAATAATACCGTAACTGCCGTTTATAAAATGTTGAAAATGTTGATAAATAAAAATATATATATATAAAGGATCGGTACACTGAAAACCATTTTAAAAAGTAATTGTTTCGTTTTTTGAATCAATATTTGAGTCGTGTGACATAGCATCAGTCTCGTTATTTTATTATTTATTTTCATATCGATTTTTATATGTAATTTAATATGTAACTGTAAAATGCTGCAATTTCGTTCCAATATTATTAACGACATAAATGATTCTTATACATATCATTAAACTAGGCTATTTGTTGGATGATTTTCGGTTTATAGAACTGCAACGCTATAAAGATGTTTTCCGAGTTTGAACCGCGTGGAAATCAAAAAGGGTTTCGACGTTTCGCCCAGTTTCGTGAGAGGCATCTTCAGGAAGTGTAAGGCGAAAGAAGGAAAATCCGAAAAACATCTTTATATCAATCCAACCACAATGCTGCAGTGTTATATGAAAATGACAATTTACTAATTTTACTTCAGATGTACAGTCCACAAAATTGCCTACGCGTTCTCATAAAACTCGAAAATTATTGTGAAGACATTAGAACACTACAATTTTTTGTTCACGTCCTTCAAAAACTCATGACGTGAGCTTAAATTTTGATTTGAGTTTGCCAAATATTTAATTTTAAACAAAACATACCGTACTTTACACAATTCGGAAGGTAATTTGAGCTTGATTGTATATGTTACCGCCAATCTGTATAATTAGGTATTCTATACAATATCTAGGCAATGTATAAAATGCCTAAAATATTAAGGTAATGTATGACATATAATTAATTTTATACTTTGCCTAGGTATTCTATACAATGCCGAATGCGCAGCCAATAATGTGTGTAAAAGACGAGAGTAGGTAAGAGTGAGATACGCGGGGAGACAGTTAAACGCTTTTGTTTTCGGATCTAAAATTAAAGTTGGTAATCTTTGCCTGTCGATGGTAATCATAACCTGGAAAGTGAAGAGGATCTAGAAAATATTAACTTATCATCAAGTATTCCCATTGCTTCAGAATCTACAATAGTAGACCCAGTTCGGATGCAAAATCAACCTCTAGAGGCTCAACAAGATCAACAAAGCCCTGTAATAGAAAGTTCTGAGATCTATATTGAAGCTTTAAATGCTCAATAGTTTATAAAAAGTTTGTTATAATGAATAAAAAGTATTCGTGTCTTTAATGTCTAATATTATTTCATTGTGTAGGATCTAGTAACCGAAGAATAAATAAATATTTTTTAGTGCAGTAATTCTTAACTCTACTGCAAAAAGTACCTACCTTTTTATAAAGATTGTTTTATTTTACACATTGCCGATGGACCTCCAGGTACTCTATACAATCCCTAGGAGTTGTATACATTACCTAGGCAAAGTGTGCAATGGACAACCATATTCGTAATATTTCATACATTGACTAGACGCCTCCGGCATTCTACACATTGTCTAAGTATTGTATAGAATACCTGAATTATACAGATTGCCGGTAACATATATATATCTCAAAATTAACTTGTTTATCTAAATATAACTAAAATACGTAAATATCCTTAAAAACTAGTTGAACATAAATTGCAAAATTTATTTACTAAGAAAATCAATTTGTAAAATTAAGTAAACTAAATGAATTAAAATATAAAAAGAGGCAAAAACTACATGGCTAAATAAACTGCCCATTGCTTTTAGATTTGTTATATTTTGTCTGCCCATGAACAAATAATCGAACATCAATAACTTTTTATTTTGATATTCCGCGGACACATCATCATTTCAACAGTCCACTAATAACTGCTCTTAGGCTTTATAATATCAGTGCAGGAAAAGTTGCAGACATATTTTATGACAATTTTCGTAAAGATAATATAAGAAAAAAAATTTGTTATAGCTAATTCTAATTTGTATTTACGTTCCGCTATAGACTATAAGGCTGGAAGCATATATATATTATTACTACTATTAGTAGTAGTAGCAGTAGTAGTAGAAACATCAAAATTGAAAGGAGCAATTGGTAATGAACATACACTAACGACACCGTTTTTTTTTTAAGTTGAAAGAGATTATCATGGTTGGCCATAGTTGTGGAATATAAAATTTCGTATTCTCACTTGTTGGACTACGAACGTCTTCATATATTTACTTATGCACATATAATGCATTTAATTTTAATTTTCGATGAATTGTACACAAATACATATAATTCCAAACGAAACGGTGATGTGTTAAAAAAAAAGGTAAATCAATATTTTGTGTGCTCTGGGATACACTACAATAGAAGAAACTGCATACATTTTTAATTACTAATTCGCCATCAAATGAGTGGTTAATGTTGAACAGACATTGTCTTTCAGTTGCTAAGCTAGTCGAGCGATTTCATTATTTGTACATCCAATTGAAAACATTCCCTGAAAGAGCTAATGAACTGAAACAATGTCGCGATGTTCGCATTTTCGAATTGTCAGCTGCACGTTACCACAGAATTGCGAAAAACGTAAAAAACACAAAATTAGCAAACAAATGCAATATGGATACAAGAGTAGAGGTTTCCGTTTTGTGTCACGTTTCGATTATGTCACAAATCAAAACCTTTTTTCTTTTAAATAGTAACGTTATCTATTTTAATTTTGGCGGCGTGTACATGGCAAGTTTTTCACCATACCCCAATGATAACACGTTTTTATGTTTCTGTTTAAGCATTCATTTTCGACTATACAAGCACGAATAGCTATAAAAGTAATCGGAAATGCCGTTGCGTTGGTAAGAATGCGACATTGCTTTCCTTAAAAGAAAAACAATTTCCGCTCGGGCTTTTTTCGGCAGTACGATAAACCGTGTTATCTGCCCTACCGTAATTGTTATTCCTAGATTAGTGCCTAAATTATTTTAATTTCCCGATGAATTTCGTCATCAAAGAAATGTTAAAGCTAACAAATAAAAAATTTCCGGTTGAGTAATTCTGCACTATTTTTGAAAACGTGGAAAATATTTACTCAATTTCAACATCCATCAAACGACAAACATTCAGGAATTCATTCCATAAAAGCAATCAATGTTTGTTAAATAAAATTGCACACATCGTTACATCGTTGCATCGTGACAAGACCGCATCATTTTATTATGCATCAATTTACTGTATATGCATGATGATGCAATAGACACACCTCAAAAACTTGATGCAGGAAAATACGCATATACCAGGTATTTCTCAATGTCATGCCCTTTTGTCACAAGAACAGGAAGTTGAACATTATATTCAAATTTTTCGTTTCCCATTTACTTAAAGTATTTAAGGGAAAGTTGGACGTCATTACCATCAAATACACATAACGAAGCGATTATTATCGGGCATTAGCTAATTGCTGTCTGCGTTAGTAAGTGATAATTATAGAAAACTGAACACCAAATGACGACTATTTGTAGAAGTGGCTCCATTATTCCAATGGTTCATTTTACGACAATGCAGATGTTTTGAGTCGTGATAAGATAACCAACAGGGTTTCAAACTGTTTCAAAATTTATCATGTCGTTTGTAACGGACATAAATATTTAGTAAACAAAGAACTACATTAGTCAAGGGCAGCGTATGCTAAGACAACATAGTATAAGTCATTTTGTTTTTATTTTGTGAATTTTACCTGACTATTGAAAACATTCGTGGAAGTTCAAGCCTCGTGGTTATCGTTATCAAGAAAATGTGTTTAAAGTTATCTATTTTTCCATATAATGACGCTCATATCTTTTTTCCTAGTAACATTATTCTAAATTAACATAAGCTTTATGTTTCAAGTGTTTTGCTTGAAATCAAATAATATGTATATGCAACAAATAAATTCATAAATATAACTAATCAAAATTTTTAATAAACAGCGCTTGTAATTTTTGTGGACACATATCACAGCGATGCAAATCGTATATTTTGTACGAAGGGAAGAGAATGGATGACAACTCCTCTGGTGACGGGTAATACGTCTCAAAAATAAAAATAAATCTCTTCAATATCCTGGTAAATTTTTGTAATACGTAGTACAATTTCATTTTGTAACTTGTAAATATCAGCAAACTCACGCGTGATTTAAACTTTAAATTATACTCAACGTATGCAGTATACAATATTTCCCATTTTCCACGCAGGGATTTCCATATTTTCTGTGGTAAAAACAATCCTTAGAAATCGTTCTGGTACTTTTAAAATTGTGGTCTACGCCATCCTACAGAATGAGTAAGACTTAGATATTTTATAGTAGTCCAAGAGCTATAAGGTTATATGGCCATCATAAAATTATTCCATTGTGTCGAAGTTAAGTTGTTTACAACAGAAAGGGTTTTAGGGTCGTAAATAACGTGCCCACTGCAGCTCGACCGGCTGTTGTCGTTTCGTTCAGGGGCGACTTTCACTAAATATCTAAATGTAAGCAAGAAATGTTTAGAAGACGATTTATTGTCAACCGGTAAGCTTAGTGCGAACCACACAAAGGGGGTATTTATTTGCGGTCAACTACTTTTATGATGGTCATATAATTTTAAAGCTTTTGGAGTAAGTACTTTATTTCGTTGTTAAAAATTAGAAAATATTAATTTTTATACTGAACCGTTTAGTACAAAGCGAGTATCAATTTTGACTACTTATAAACATGAAATTTGTCGTAAAAACCAAAAAGAATTAACGGAACCTAGCATGACGGCATTTTTTTTTTTTTTTGAAGAGTAACGTCAACTTTAAAGTTGAGTCAAGTAAATTTGAACCATTTTTCATAACATATTTATCTAAATATTATCTACAGTATGTCCCCGGATTGAGTTCACAAGAGGAAAAAAAAACTGTATTTTCTATTTTACAAAAAAATGACATAGGACTAACATTTTTTGCTTAATTCAAAACTTCAATATTCCTGGTCTGTATAATTAATTTTTTCATATTTCGAAGTTCTTCGTTACTTTTAGTTTTTTTCGATTTTAAGGACAGCCTGATAATATTAAAATTTTAATTGCAGATTTATTCGTTTTGAATTAAGCAGAACATGTTATTCCTATGTCAGTTTTTTGTAAAATAGAAAATACAATTTTTTTCCTCTTGTGAACTCAATCCGGGGACATACTGTATATAATTAAAATTACATAGTGTATAAATGTACTAAAATTTCAAAAAATCGTCTCCAAGGGATACATAATGTGAACATGAAACATGAAATTCACTGTGTAAATAAAACCGCTTCCTTACTTTTATTAATTTTTAAAAAATACTAGTTTGTATATTATATATTAACACAAAATGTCTGAAAATATTTAATATAAATAAAAAAAATTACTGATTTCGCGAACAACCTTACAAATTTCTGTTAGTTAAATTGCAATAAATATTTTTTTTCAACCAACAGATCCGGAATACATTATTACATATTTAAGGCATTTTTTGAATTTTTATTTTTCATATTACATAGCAATGTCTGATTAATTTACTACTAATAAAAAAGTTTTCAAAAGATTTACCTAAACAGTTTCTTTTGGTTGCTGGTTATTTATTTAGTTGTACATAGAAGAGCAACATGTGTCTTCATCTTTTTTTTTTAAATAAAATTATCAGAATTTGAAAATATTTAAATGTTTCAGATATATAAAAATATTAGGTAATGACTCCCTGGAAGAAGTAACTACTGAAACATTTTTCTAATTATTTTTTTTTTTAATTTAACATGACCTTAAACAAAAATAAATTGTATAAAAAAACAAGCTTTAAATACTTATGTAAACAATTTTAGAGTTACCCAAAACCAAACTAACATTTAACTTTCCACTTTGATAATTTTTTTTGAGTTTTAAGGAACCAACTTCCACACTTACTAGAATCTTTTCCCAACGCAAATTTTACTCCATGCCCACATATTTACTTGACCTACTTAGAAGGCATAAACGCTGAATGTAATAGCTCTTATCACATTTTTAATAAAAACACAATAATAAAGTTCCAATTGTGTTAACCACTCTGACCCTGGATCACCATTTTTAATAGAAAAATAGCAAGTTTCCTCACTGTTAATATTTATTTCTAATTAAAATACAATTATTATGAATAACACAAAAATACTAACCTTTATTGGGGTCCCATATCTGAACAAGTTTTTGTTCTTGACAGGTGTAAGCACCTGCCTTTCGTCACACTGTGATTTGATGTCTTCAGTTGTCTCTCCAAATAATTCATTCCGTAACAGAATATTGTACACAGAACTGTCTCTTGTATTTTCTCCTGTCTCCCTCGTCTTTTTCCCTGATTGTGAAGTCTTACTAGTATCTGGTAAAGTTGCAAAACTAGTCTCCCAATTATTCCCAGCTCTACAAGGTATAAACCTGTCGCAATTTGCCAGCATTCGAGGCTCCTGGTAGCTCTTGACTCCAAATAAGTCCTTCGATACATGTAATTTCATTTGTCGGAAAATTCGGTCGTCTAAATTTTCGAGCGACATGTTTTCTCTACAACAATAAAAACACTGCTTAACTTCCCAAACACATATCCAGATCACCAATGTAAATATGATAATGTAATTCCCACTGGGGTTCAAATGTCACACTTTATCAAATGCATTGCAGCAATTTTGGATGCATTTCTGTATACTAACACTTCAGAAATGGAAAAAGTGCCCCCATTTTACGTTACAGTGCATTACAGTACTCACATTCACATGACGCACCTCAGGGAAAAATTTGATTTGACTGGTTGTTTGCAAACACGGTGGAAATTCGGAGAGAAAAAGCACTGCACTGTTACACTCGGAAATGCACAATGCTTGAATAATACCCAGGTGTAGTGAAATTGTCAGGAAGGAAGGTAATTATCATTACCCCCTCTCACACCCTGGACCTTTAAATCTGGAATTTAAACAACAACACAATGTGGCAACGTCCATATTGTTACTGGTCGCGACAGCAAGTATACCAACCAAACGACACTAAATGTTCATCGATACATTCTAAAGGTAGGTTCACGCACAAATTGCGTCAGGTTAACAAGTTAAGGCTCCTCCACACAGTCATTAAAAGATGCCAATATAAGGCAAATTTTCATTTTAACAGTTCAAGAGCAGGGCGATACATGTACATTTTCAGCGAAAACTAGTTATACCTCTGTGTGCTTTTGAAAAATATCGAGGCGACACAGAATTTTTTTCTACTTTGGGCGCCGTTTTTCGTTTTCTTCTAGAATTTTACTTCTTTTAGTTACTGTAAAAAAATGCAATGCATTGGGAGCAAATTTCGGTAATTACACAACCCAAAATATTAGCGTTCAGGCGGTAAGTTGTAATTTGTGGCCCACACAATAGAGCACCTTTTAAATACCTTAAGCTTATTTTGCGTTTTGTATGTTTGATAAACAGGGCGCCGAGATCCCTGCCTCTATATACTGAACTGCATTTACATATTAAACAATTACACAGGACAATATAAAAGTATATACTGTAATATGTAAATAATTATCAATTGTGTGGATAATAAGAACGAAGCAATCGATAAAATAATATTAATAATCATAAAATAAAAAGATAAAAAAAAGCAAAGACCCCTTCGATGCAGAAAATTCAACAATTCATACTTATTACAAAAAAAAACTCAAAATTTATCTATAAATCTATTTTCAATATATTCCCGAGTTGCTGATTTCGACTCCACCGCGAGTCAATAATTTCTGGTAGCATGGCATTTAAATAAACAAAATTCTAATTCATTTGCCATACCATACCACAAGTCATCATCTCTTTCAATCATAAATTCGTAAAATATTTTAAATCTACGTCAGTGTAGATGATAAAATAACATCATTTTCTTTTAGATATGCAGTTGACCCTGCACCTGATGCATATAGTTATGGTTAGGGTTCAAAATAAATTATCTGCATTTATTGTACAATAATTAATGATTTTATTTTTAATAGCTTCTTTAATATTTTTATCGCATTTAATCTCTGGAATTGAATGAGAATTTATTAACCCATCTAAAGAAGCTCCTAAAAATTTCTTTTCGTTATCTATAAATAAACCACATGAGACAAACTTTCAAATTTGTTAAATCTTCAAATTTTTCTTTGCCTTTTCCTTTATTGTCAATACCAAATTGTATAGACTTGGGCAATTTGGTATTTATACACTTAGACTTAATTGTTTGTAATAGGTTCGTATAAAATACTATTTACGAAAGTAGAAAATAAAATATCATTTAACTGTCCAGTTTTATGACACGATGTTCGTGATTGCCACATAGATTATATATATGCTGCGGTCCATTTAAAACATCCTTTTTAAGATATTCTATTTTTACTTCCCGAGCGTAAGCAAAGGAAGTATTGTAATCGAGTCCGTCTCCCATTTCCGTCTGGCTGTCCGTCTGTCCGTCTGCCCCGGATTTTTATTAGACAGATAATCTCCGAAAGTACTGGACCGATTGTTGTGAAATTTTGTACTTATATTAGGAATATCATCTAGATGGTAAAACGCTAACCAGAATTTGTCTAATCATCCCCACCATTAATGCGATGACGTCACTTCAAAATTGTACATAGTAAATGGGTCTTAAATTGAATAAAATAACATAGTCCTATACATGTAGTTTACGACTCCGAATTGAGTTTTTACCCGAAACGTTCAGATTTTTGGAAAAAAATCAAAATTGTAAAACAACATTTTGCAATGTAATTTTGAATCTGCTAACCCGAATGTTTTGAAATGTTGCAGATGTTTTAAGGCTCCAAAGAGCATCATAAATCTTTAGTCAAAATATATTTGGTTATCCCCTCCAAAAAGTTGATGACGTCAGCTCAAAAGTTTTCCGAATAAATCCTATCCAAAATGTACAAAATATGATGTGTCTGTACTTGTGATATATCACTCCATTCATATTTTTACTTCCCGAGCGTAAGCAAAGGAAGTATTGTAATCGAGTCCGTCGGCCGACTCTCTACTTTTACGTTTTCTCGATCTTTCATGACTCCTAGAATACGAAGAAATAGGTCTCCCATTTCCGTCTGTCTGTCCGTCTGTCTGTCCGTCTGTCCGTCTGTCCGTCTGTCCGTCTGCCGTCCCGGATTTTTATTAGACAGATAATCTCCGAAAGTACTGGACCGATTGTTGTGAAATTTTGTACTTATATTAGGAATATCATGTAGATGGTAAAACGCTAACCAAAATTTGTCTAATCATCCCCACCACTAATGCGATGACGTCACTTCAAAATTGTACATAGTAAATGGGTCTTAAATTGTATAAAATAACATAGTCCTACACATGTAGTTTACGACTCCGAATTCAGTTTTTACCCGAAACGTCCAGATTTGTGGAAAAAAAAATCAAAATCATAAAACAACATTTTGCAATTTAATTTTGAATCTGCTAACCCGAATGTTTTAAAATGTTGCAGATGTTTTAAGGCTCTAAAGAGCATCATAAATCTTTAGTCAAAATATATTTGGTTATCCCCTATAAAAACTTGATGACGTCAGCTCAAAAGTTTGCCGAATAAATCCTATCTAAAATGTACAAAATATGATGCGTCTGTACTTGTGATATATCACTCCATTCATATTTTTTGGATTTGCATATACAGGGTGACTCAAAAAAAATTAATGAATGCGCAAAATTTATTTTACTGATTTACTCAGGAACTACAAAACCGAATGCTTTGAAATCTTGAAGATGTTTTAAAATTATCATAAGCATGGTAAATTTTTGATCAAAATGTATTTGGTCGTCCCCTCCTAAAAAATTTATGACGTCACCACAAAATTTTGCTGAATAAGTCTTATCTAAAATGTACAAAATATGGTGAGTCTCTTCTTGCGATTTATCATTCCATTCAAATTTTTTCGATTTGCATATACAGGGTGACCGTAAAAAATTAATGAATGCGTCAATTTATTTTATTGATTTAATCAGGAATTACAGAACCGAATGCTTTGAAATCTTGGAGATGTTTTAAAGTTATCATAAGCATGGTAAATTTTTTATCAAAATGTATTTGCTCATCCCCCCTAAAAAATTGATGACGTCACCCCAAAATTTTGCTGAATAAATCCTATCTAAAATCTACAAAATATGATTAGTCTGTACTTGTGATTTATCATTCCATTCAAATTTTTTAGATTTGCATATACAGAGTGACTCAAAAAATTAATGAATGCGTGAATTTATTTTATTGAGTTAATCAGGAACTACAAAACCGAATGCTTTGAAACATAGGAGATGTATTAAAGTTATCATAAGCACGTTAACTTTTTTATCAAAATGTATTTGCTAATCCCTCCTCAAAAAATTTGATAACGTCAGCTCGAAAGTTTGCCGAATAAATCCTATCTAAAGCGTAAAAATATGATGAGTCTGTACTTGTGATTTATCACTTCATTCATATTTTTTAGATTTTCTTAAGAGGTGGTTCAAAAAAATTAATGAAGTCAATTTATTTTATTGATTAAATTAAAGGCAACACTTATTATTAGTATTACATTGGACCAACCCAATTTGGTAGACACAAAATTTTTTAAAGTAAAAACTCGGTTGAAACATAAGGGTAGCACGCTTATTTACATCGACTTTAACATTACAGACGTGTGCGCTGTCTAGGTTCCGCAAATGTGGAATAGACATGTTTATAATCAACCAATTGTGAATTCCACCGTCAAAAATTAAAATAAAACTCAATGTTTTATATAATAAGCGGAAGTCGAAGCAATAAAACCGATGGTTGTTTTGTTTACAGTTTCTCTGTTTGACTCTCACGTTTGCTGTTACGCTTGTCATCTTAAATTAAGAATGTTTATACATAAACGATTTTCAGTTGCCTCTCTTATTACTAGACAGCGGATTTCTGTCGGGCTACGTCACGATTATAGGTGGGGACGCGCTGGATCGCCGGGACTCAATAGCGGGTGATAGATAATGACTGAATTTAATCGGTACTAATTCCATAAATATAATTAACGATTTATTAATCAAACGGCTAAGTAAATGAGAACGGGAATTAACAGCAGAGTGCAACGAAACAGCGTTATTCTAATCTCAAATAAACGAAGTGCAGTCCGTAACCGCAATGAATTCGCATCCCGTACGAGCCGTACCGAGTTTGGCCTTGCCTAGCCCGACAGAAATCCGCTCTCTACATATTACACACCGGCGCCGTATACGTGAGTAAATTGTTTCGTTATTTTATTGATTATAACAAATCAATATTCAAAACGACCCAATTCATTTTACCGAATATTTGGGAATACAATAATTTTATTCTTAGTATTACACTACATCTATCCCAACTGATATACGTGTCCTTGCAAAAATGTTGATGACGTCATCGCAATTTTTTTTAAATTCCCACTACAAAAGTGTAATGAGAAAAAAAAATTGGTCTAAAGAGTTTAGACAGTACTTCCCTCGCTGTCGGAAACTTGACGACTGCATGCCTATTATGTTTTTTTTTCTCATTACATTTTTGTAGTGGGAATTTAAAAAAAAATTGTGATGACGTCAACATTTTTGCAAGGACACGTATATCAGTTGGGATATATGTAGTGTAATACTAAGAATAAAATTATTGTGTTCCCAAATTTTCGGGAAAATGAATTGGGTCGTTTTGAATATTGATTTCTTATAATCAATAAAATAACGAAACAATTTACTCACGTATACGGCGCCGGTGTGTAATATCTAGAGAGCGGATTTCTGTCGGGCTAGGCAAGGCCAAACTCGGCACGGCTCGCACGGGATGCGAATTCATTGCCGTTGCGGACTGCACTTCGTTTATTTGAGATTAGAATAACGTTGTTTCGTTGCACTCTGCTGTTAATTCCCGTTCTCATTTACTTAGCCCTTTGATTAATAAATCGTTAATTATATTTATGGAATCCAGCACGTCCCCCCCTATAATCGTGACGTAGCCCGACAGAAATCCGCTGTCTAGTAATATGAGGGGCAACTGAAAATCGTTTATGTATAAACATTCTTAATTTAAGATGACAAGCGTAACAGCATACGTGAGAGTCAAACAGAGAAACTGTAAACAAAACGACCATCGGTTTTATTGCTTCGACTTCCGCTTATTATATAAAACATTGGGTTTTATTTTAATTCTTGACGGTGAAATTCACAATTGGTTGATTATAAACATGTCTATTTCGCATTCGCGGAACAAAGTGACCGCATAAAACAAATGCAGGTCTGTAATGTCAAAGTCGATGTAAATAAGCGTGCTACCCTTATGTTTCAACCGAGTTTTTCCTTTAACAAATTTTGTGTCTACCAAATTGGGTTGGTTGGGGTGTAATACTAATAATAAGTGTTGCCTTTAATTTAATCAATAAAATAAATTGACTTCATTAATTTTTTTGAACCACCTCTTAAGAAAATCTAAAAAATATGAATGGAATGATATATATATATAATAATACAAACTCATCATATTTTTTGCATTTTAGATAGGATTTATTCAGCAAAATTTAAGGGTGACGTCATCAATTTTTTTAGGAGGGATGAACAAATACATTTTGAACAAAAGTTTACCATGCTTATAATAACTTTAAAATATTCCCAAGATTTCAAAGCATTCGGTTTTGTAATTCCTGATTAAATCGATAAAATAAATTCACGCCTTCATTAATTTTTTTTGAGTCACCCTGCATATGCAAATCCAAAAATATGAATGGAATGATAAATCACAAGTACAGACTCATCATATTTTGTACATTTTAGATACGATTTATTCGGCAAACTTTTGAGCTGACGTCATCAGTTTTTTGTAGACGATAACCAAATATATTTTGACTAAAAATCTATTATGCTCTTTATAACCTTACAACATCTGCAAGATTTCAAAGCATTCGGTTTTGTAGTTCCTGATTAAATCAATAAAATAAATTTACGCATTCATAAATTTTTTTGAGTCACCCTGTATATGCAAATCGAAAAAATTTGAATGGAATGATAAATCACAAGAAGAGACTCACCATATTTTGTACATTTTAGATAGGATTTATTCAGCAAAATTTTGTGGTGACATCATAAATTTTTTAGGGGGGACGACCAAATACGTTTTGATCAAAAATTTACCATGCTTATGATAATTTTAAAATATCTTCAAGATTTCGAAGCATTCGGTTTTGTAGTTCCTGAGTAAATCAGTAAAATAAATTTACGCTTTCATTTATTTTCTTGAATCACCCTGTATATGCAAATCCAAAAAATATGAATGGACTGATAAATGACAAGTACAGGCTCATCATATTTTGTACATTTTAGATATGATTTATTCGGCAAACTTTCGAGCTGACGTCATCAAGTTTTTGGAGGGGATAAGCAAATATATTTTGACTAAACATTTATTATGCTCTTTATGACCTTAAAACATCTGCAAGATTTCAGAGCATTCGGTTTTGTAGTTCCTGATTAAATCAATAAAATATATTTACGCATTCATTAATTTTTTTGAGTCACCTGTATATGCAAATCCAAAAAATATGAATGGAGTGATAGATCACAAGTACAGACTCATCATATTTTGTACATTTTAGATATGATTTATTCCACAAACTTTTGAGCTGACGTCATCAAGTTTTTGGAGGTAATAAGCAAATATTTTTTGACTAAAGATTTATGATGCTCTTTATAGCCTTAAAACATCTGCAAGATTTCAGAGCATTCGGTTTTGTAGTTCCTGATTAAATCAATAAAATATATTTACGCATTCATTAATTTTTTTGAGTCACCCTGTATATGCAAATCCAAAAAATATGAATGGAGTGATAGATCACAAGTACAGACTCATCATATTTTGTACATTTTAGATATGATTTATTCCACAAACTTTTGAGCTGACGTCATCAAGTTTTTGGAGGGGATAAGCAAATATTTTTTGACTAAAAATTTATGATGCTCTTTATAGCCTTAAAACATCTGCAACATTTCAAAGCATTCTGGTTAGCAGATTAAAAATTAAATTTCAAAATATTGTTTTATAATTTTGATTTTTTTTCCAAAAATCTGGACGTTTCGGGTGAAAAGTCGATTCAGAGTTGTAAACTACATGTGTAGGACTATGTTGTTTTATACAATTGAAAACCCATTTACTATGTACAATTTTGAAGTGACGTCATCGCATTAGTGGTGGGGATGATTAGACAAATTTTGGTTAGCGTTTTACCATCTACATGATATTCTTGATATAAGTACAAAATTTCACAACAATCGGTCGAGTACTTTCGGAGATTATCTGTCTAATAAAAATCCGGGACAACAGACGGACAGACGGACGGACAGACGGACGGACAGACGGACGGACAGACAGACGGAAATGGGAGACCTATTTCTTCGTCTTCTAGGGGTCATGAAAGATCGAGAAAACGTAAAAGTAGAGAGTCGGCCGACGGACTCGATTACAATACTTCCTTTGCTTACGCTCGGGAAGTAAAAATTACACTAATTATTATTATCGTCACTCTTTTAGGCTCAATGCGAGTGTTCATTACTTTTTTGACAGATTTTATTAATTATTATCGTACAACAATTATTAATTTATTACATTGCATCGCTTATTACATAAAGCCAACGTTGTTCAAAATGAAATTTTGACATTAGGTATCACAAACAATATTACAAAGTTAGTGAAATACGTGACTAGTTAGTATTATCAGTATCACCTAGACAAATACATTCCCACGAAATATTGTAACAATAAGTATTTTGATATTTACCTAAGCTTTCGCAGAAGTCATTATTGAATATTAGGCATTCCCTGAAGTCGTTACAAGTACTTAGCTACTAATGTCATCAATCCTTTTGGTTTTCAGGTAAAAATAGGGACTAAATAAGTTTTACAATATAGGTACTTAATCCCAGCTTAAAATTTAAAATGTAAAGAAACATTCTAGAAAGTATTGTGTAAGTCTGAGGAACTTCACAATTTACGTTATAGGAGAATTATAGTTCGAGCTGCAAAACCATATGGTGCACTGGTGCACATTATTTTATAGAAAAAATTGAATGTAGAAATCACATACTTCGTAATTATTGTTCTAAAATTAGAGAAATAGTTAGTTAAGGCTCCTCCTTACAGTCATTAAAATCTGCCGAAATACGGCAAAACGCCACTTCCAATATCATCCTTACTATAGCACTTGAAGACTTGTGCGACATATCTACTTGTTCGTGATACAAAAATCTTCATGGAAATAGTTTTTATATTGCATTAAAGGCTTTCGTTTTTACTTCCCGAGCGTAAGCAAAGGAAGTATTGTAATCGAGTCCGTCGGCCGACTCTCTACTTTTACGTTTTCTCGATCTTTCATGACCCCTAGAAGACGAAGAAATAGGTCTCCCATTTCCGTCTGTCTGTCCGTCCGTCTGTCCGTCCGTCTGTCCGTCCGTCTGTCCGTCTGTTGTCCCGGATTTTTATTAGACAGATAATCTCCGAAAGTACTCGACCGATTGTTGTGAAATTTTGTACTTATATCAAGAATATCATGTAGATGGTAAAACGCTAACCAAAATTTGTCTAATCATCTCCACCACTAATGCGATGACGTCACTTCAAAATTGTACATAGTAAATGTGTTTTCAATTGTATAAAACAACATAGTCCTACACATGTAGTTTACAACTCTGAATCGACTTTTCACCCGAAATGTCCAGATTTTTGGAAAAAAAATCAAAATTATAAAACAACATTTTGAAATTTAATTTTTAATCTGCTAACCAGAATGCTTTGAAATGTTGCAGATGTTTTAAGGCTATAAAGAGCATAATAAATTTTTACTCAAAAAATATTTGCTTATCCCCTCCAAAAACTTGATGACGTCAGCTCAAAAGTTTGTGGAATAAATCATATCTAAAATGTACAAAATATGATGAGTCTGTACTTGTGATCTATCACTCCATTCATATTTTTTGGATTTGCATATACAGGGTGACTCAAAAAAATTAATGAATGCGTAAATTTATTTTACTGATTTACTCAGAAACTACAAAACCGAATGCTTTGAAATCTTGCAGATGTTTTAAGGCTATAAAGAGCATCATAAATTTTTAGTCAAAATATATTTGCTTATCCCCTCCAAAAAATTGATGACGTCAGCTCGAAAGTTTGCCGAATAAATCCTATCTAAACTGTAAAAATATGATGAGTCTGTACTTGTAATTTATCACTACATTCATATTTTTTGGATTTGCATATACAGGGTGACTCAAAAAAATTAATGAATGCGTAAATATATTTTATTGATTTAATCAGGAACTACAAAACGGAATGCTCTGACATCTTGCAGATGTTTTAAGGTTATAAAGAGCATAATAAATGTTTAGTCAAAATATATTTGCTTATCCCCTCCAAAAACTTGATGACGTCAGCTCGAAAATTTGTCGAATAAATCATATCTAAAGTGTACAAAATATGATCAGTCTGTACTTGTGATCTATCACTCCATTCATATTTTTTGGATTTGCATATACAGGGTGATTCAAGAAAATAAATGAAAGCGTAAATTTATTTTACTGATTTACTCAGGAACTACAAAACCGAATGCTTCGAAATCTTGAAGATATTTTAAAATTATCATAAGCATGGTAAATTTTTGATCAAAATGTATTTGGTCGTCCCCCCTAAAAAATTTATGACGTCACCACAAAATTTTGCTGAATAAATCCTATCTAAAATGTACAAAATATGGTGAGTCTCTTCTTGTGATGTATCATTCCATTCAAATTTTTTCGATTTGCATATACAAGGTGACTCAAAAAAATTAATGAATGCGTAAATTTATTTTATTGATTTAATCAGGAACTACAAAACCGAATGCTTTGAAATCTTGCAGATGTTTTAAGGTTATAAAGAGCATAATAAATTTTTAGTCAAAATATATTTGGTTATCTTCTACAAAAAACTGATGACGTCAGCTCAAAAGTTTGCCGAATAAATCGTATCTAAATTGTACAAAATATGATGAGTCTGTACTTGTGATTTATCATTCCATTCATATTTTTGGATTTGCATATGCAGGGTGACTCAAAAAAATTAATGAAGGTGTGAATTTATTTTATCGATTTAATCAGGAATTACAAAACCGAATGCTTTGAAATCTTGGGAATATTTTAAAGTTATTATAAGCATGGTAAACTTTTGTTCAAAATGTATTTGTTCATCCCTCCTAAAAAAATTGATGACGTCACCCTTAAATTTTACTGAATAAATCCTATCTAAAATGCAAAAAATATGATGAGTTTGTACTTGTGATATATCATTCCATTCATATTTTTTAGATATTCTTAAGAGGTGGTTCAAAAAAATTAATGAAGTCAATTTATTTTATTGATTGAATTAAAGGCAACACTTATTATTAGTATTACACCCTAACCAACCCAATTTGGTAGACACAAAATTTGTTAAAGGAAAAACTCGGTAGAAACATAAGGGTAGCACGCTTATTTACATCGACTTTAACATTACAGACCTGCATTTGTTTTATGCCGTCACTTGGTTCCGCGAATGTGGAATAGACATGTTTATAATCAACCAATTGTGAATTTCACCGTCAAGAATTAAAATAAAACCCAATGTTTTATATAATAAGCGGAAGTCGAAGCAATAAAACCGATGGTCGTTTTGTTTACAGTTTCTCTGTTTGACTCTCACGTATGCTGTTACGCTTGTCATCTTAAATTAAGAATGTTTATACATAAACGATTTTCAGTTGCCTTTCATATTACCAGACAGCGGATTTTTGTCGGGCTACGTCACGTTTAATCGGTACTAATTCCATAAATATAATTAACGATTTATTAATCAAACGGCTAAGTAAATGAGAACGGGAATTAGCAGCAGAGTGCAACGAAACAGCTTTATTCTAATCTCAAATAAACGAAGTGTAGTCCGCAGTCGCAATGAATTCGCATCCCGTACGAGCCGTATCGAGTTTGGCCTTGCCTAGCCCGACAGAAATCCGCTCTCTAGATATTACACACCGGCGCCGTATACCTGAGTAAATTGTTTCGTTATTTTTGATTATAAGAAATCAATATTCAAAACGACCCAATTCATTTTCCCGAAAATTTGGGAATACAATAATTTTATTCTTAGTATTACACTACATCTATCCCAACTGATATACGTGTCCTTGCAAAAATGTTGATGACGTCATCACATTTTTTTTTAAATTCCCACTACAAAAATGTAATGAGAAAAAAAAAACACAATAGGCATGTAGTCGTCAAGTTTCCGACAGCGAGGGAAGTACTGTCTAAACTCTTTAGACCAATTTTTTTAATAAAAAATAAAAACAGAAAAACGTATTTTTAAAATACTGTTTTTCTACAGTCACCCATTTATTCGTACTCTAGTATTCATGAAGCGTCCAGAAAATATGAAAGTAGTAATTCGTCCGATGGACTCGATTATTACATACATATACTTCCTTACGGTCGGTAAGTAAAAATTGATTAAAAACCGAGGGGAAGGATGGGGGTGACTGTTTGCGCAGGCAACGTTAATAAAATCAGGGAATAAAATTATGTCATTTATTTTGTGTCGCTGATGATTGCTGTACAGAATCAGTAAACATTTTTTATCCATGATGTATTTAAAGTACTTTATAACATTGTTGAGAATGTTGAGATAGTTCACAGTGTTGGCTTATTTACCCATCCACTCATAGTCATAGATGAGATAGCGCATAGTATGTACCAGTGGCGGCTCCTCAGAGGAGGCAGGGGAGGCTGAGCCTCCTCTGTTTTTTTGAGCTGAGCTTCCTCTAATTTTTTTCGATGAAAGAATTTATATTTTTGTAGACATTTGTTATTTTTCAGAATATTTTGCTGGATTTCATTTACTTTCATCATATATCAGGTTAAAATGTCGCAAAAATTTATATTTACGCCCTCACAATCATAATTCACATTCACACCACTCCGCGTTTGGTTTCAGCGGCAGAGGCTTGTTAGCCGCTAGCCTCCGCCGAGAATGCATCTTGCTATTGAGACCGTAGACCTTGACGCATCGTCAGTCTGTATTGCATTGGCTAAAACGTTCATGGGACTGCCGCTCCAAGCCGCTAGCCTCCGGCCAGTTCATCTCTTTTCAGATCAAGTCGTACAGATAACTTTATCTCTTTCTTATTAGTTGGCGCAATCGGGTGTAAGTAGGAAAAACTTTGAGGTGGTTTCGCGAGCTCCCTGTTCAGTGATGGTGATGTTTAGGCTTTACGTAGGTAAGGGTACAAAAGGGGAGACCAACACCATCACTCCCATTAATTGTATTGACAGTTACAATTAGAAATAAAACAGAGCATTTCATGAAAATAATTATAATAAAACTAAATAGTTTACGGCTTCGGTTTTAAGAAACAAATTATACTGTTGGAATTGTGTATTATTTATAAGTGATAAATCTTCCGTTTGGGGTAAAACAGGCTAAAATAATTTACAAAATTTGTCACGAGCTATAGAAAGGCATGAAAAATCATAGGACCACATATTTTCTTCGATTAAATTAGAAATGCTTGTAAACAAAACAATGCCAATCATTTAGATTCGGCTCATAAAAGGGAGAACTATTACGAGAAAGTTGGTGAAAATTGGGCAATTTTGAAAAGACTAATCGATGCAAAAGTTTATTTATCTATCAACGCACGAGTGTTCTTTTCGTGGGCATGACAAAAAAAATATTCAGATAATGAAAGATATAAAAAGTAGTGCTTTTCAAATTTGAGCCTCCTCTGAAGAAAACTTCACGAGCCGCCACTGGTATGTACATACACAGGTATGTCCAAAGGGACCGTCTCACTTACTCTATCTAACTGGCTATTTTATAACTTAACTCAGATCACAGTTCCATTATGGCAACAATGGACAGAATAATCCTTGCGGTTCGAGTCCATAAAGCTTACAATAGCCAGTTTGACTTATAAGAATGCATTGGCTTAAGCCGCTTAAGTCATAAAAGTTTTACAAGGTGTACGTCAAGTACGGTTACTTTATTTCAATGTATTATTGTTGCCGAATACGAAAGGAAAATGAAAAATGGCAGTTTAAAACATTTCCTAAAGCATTAACCCAATAATGAGGGGTGACTAAGGTACCACGTACTGCTGAAATATTTTTGCTAAATTGAAAAATAAATATTGAAATTCTCTTTTCAAAAATAGCAAGTTTGAATATCTAACCAATCATAATTGCCCGGAAGCGATTGAACGAAGGCTGTGATTGGTTATCCTTTCTGCCTATAAATAATTGCTCTAATGACCGTGCTGTAGACTTTAGGAAGGAGAGTTTTATAAACAAAAGATTATGAGTGACATAAGCTGCAGTGATTTTTATTAGTAATAATCATTGATTTATTTGGTACGTGTCAGTTTCATGTCAAGTTTCATAACCTTATTTTCAAAGCAAAAAAATCATCAATTTATTTACTTAATGCGTAAGTAGGTAGTCAATAAGATAAACAAAAATTAACAGTAATCGGTTCCACCTCGGAAATTTTATTTTTTGCTCGTATGTTTACAAATGTAGTTATCAGTTCTAATTTAAAAAGTAAACACGTGCTCATTAAATTTAGTACTAAATGTCTTTTCGCTTTTTTTTATGCCTAGGACATCGGAGTTTTTCGAGTTTTCCGATAAAAACTATGCAGCATTTCACGAAAAGCCAGGATTATGAAGTAAGTTTTTTCGTCTTATATTTACATAATGAATTAGTTTGTTTTTAGGCGTGCATTGAAGCTTTAAATAGTTTACAAACTAATGCCCAGTATATTAAAGCAAAAACAACTACTTCAGGGGATGATAATCATAATGGTGATCAACTTTTTCAAGTGAGGAAATATCTGAACAGGTAATAAATTGTAATTAAATTAATAATAATTAAAAGTGATATTTACAAACATATGTTTGATTAATGTAGTCAGGTCTAATTTTTATTCAGATTCGCTATTCATTTGTTTTTTTTTAATTACTTTTCCTGAAAATTAAAATATTTAGTATTGCTATTGTGACTCTTTCATTAATTTATTGTCAACCACATCAATTAACGCTAGTGCCAATATAGTTTTATATTTATTTACCTGTGACTAATTGTACAGGAACGTCATTTTGATACTAAAAAATATCTACTTACTGTTATAAATGACTGATGACCACACACTCAAACTAATAAAACTGTACCAGCCCTGTTCAATAAATAAATTACACAATCACTTATGAAACTTAGACATAACTGTTTATCTTCAGTAAGTACTGATAGTACAAATCAATAATGAATCGAAATATTTATTTAAGTGATGATTCTATTAAAATTAAGGGCTGGGTTATCTTTGGACAAATTGGATGAACTATCGGTAATCCATGTTGCCGGAACTAAAGGGAAGGGAACGACATGTGCGTTCTCTGAAAAAATTCTAAGGGAGCATGGATACAGAACAGGGTTTTTCTCCTCACCTCACTTAATAGAAGTGCGAGAAAGAATTCGTATCAACGGAGTACCTATAGGCAAAGCAGATTTTGTAAAGTACTTTTGGAAAATTTACTCTGCTCTAGACCAGCAAAAGGTGTAGTACCTACTCATTCTTTTACGTTTTTTTAAAAACTCATTTTTACAGAGTGATAACCATGACATGCCTCTTTATTTTCGGTTTTTAACCATAATGGCTTTTTTTGTCTTTTTGGAGAAAAAAGTCGATGTGGCTATTATTGAAGTGGGGATTGGAGGAGAGTTTGATTGCACTAACGTATTAAGGTATGTTAACTAAGCGCCAAAATGTTTTGTTTCAAACTTTTACCTTAAAGGAAAGTTCCTGTAATAGGCATAACGTCTCTAGGGATTGATCACGTGAAGTTATTAGGACCCACTATAGAAAAAATAGCGTGGAATAAAGGGGGGATTATGAAAGAAGGCTGTAGAGCTTTTACAGTTCCTCAGCCAGAGACGGCTATGAAGACTCTCAAAGAACGTAGCATCGAAAAAAAGGTAATTCATTATTTTCACTCAATGTATCTACAAAAAAACATTGCAGTGTCAACTTGAAGTGATAGAAAATTCAGATATTAAATTTACGCCAAACACATCGTCTTGTCCACCCCACATCTTAAATCTTAACGTTAGTTTAGCAGTAGCTCTGTGTAGGGCGTGGCTTGCAATAAGTAACGGCATAAAGTATACCTACATATTTAAAACTTAATGAGTATTTTCAGAACACAATAACAACTTAACTCAATCTATGTCAAATGAAATCACTGAACGAGCTCTTCACAACTGTAGGTGGCCTGGAAGATTCCAAGTTAAACATGACAGAACAATATCGTAAGAATTTTTGTCAAAATTTTTACCGAAAAAGAAGTTTTTCAATTTTAGTTATTACTTAGACGGTGCACATACTCTTGAAAGTATTATCATATGTGCTAGCTGGTTTAAAGACATAACAAAACACTCAAAGAGGAAGAAAGCGTTGATGTTTAACGTTACTGGGGACAGAAATGCAGAAAAGTTATTAAAGCAACTACAGAGTTGTGAATTTGACACTATTTTATTTGTCACGAATGTTGCAACTCCTATTAAAGCTCTCAGTAATTCTGGTGAGTTAGTTGTTTTAAAGCATTATCGTGTTACTGCCGGCGAGAGGGTTCTATCTTTTAGTATTCCAGACAATACATATTTTAAGTCCATAGATGAATTGCTGCAAAAATGTAGTTTTCACAAACAGTTGTGGTTAAAAATAGAAGGGCGGAAAGAAGCGGAGATTTGTGAAACATTTCCGACCGTGGAACAAGGAATTACATTTCTTTCAAATAGAGAAGAGTATGATCTACTGGTTACTGGGTCGGTCCAATTAATAGGAAGTTTATTAAGCATAATTGATCCTCACTTAAATGACTATAGTTGGTGACAAATATTAAGTAAGGTGTAAATAGTTAGCTTTTATAGAATGCGCAACGTTTACTTAAGCATTTCGTTGAATCTTCATATCTTGATTAAACACACACCTGTACATGTTATGTGGAATATATGTAAACAAAGAATTTATTTTATTAAAGTATGAGTAAGTGTAATAATTTTTTTATTATCTTTAAAAAAATATAGAGATCACGTCATCACGGATAATATGGGCGCGAAAATTCCATAGGCAATTATTTCAGGTTAGCAATTCTTACATTATATTATACTATTACTACTCTATGATTATCAATAATATGAATACTAGTCTTTTGATTTTCTGAATGAAGAAACAAGTGACAAAATGATCGTCCGCCTTAAATGATCTAGAATAACAACTAAAGTTTATATACAATGACAATTTCAAAGTACTAGAGACTAGAAAAACGTAACTCCTTTTCGCTTTTTCTATGTTGCATATCAAATTCAACTTCTGATTCAATTTCATTTTCGGACAATGAAAGAGAACCGCCTGCTCTCCTCATGTGCAGCATCTTATCTGTACTCTACAAAACAAATGTAATTAAAATTAATTTTTGACAGGCGAAAACAACACACAAGCACAGAGAAAAAAAGCAAAATAAAATTACCGTCCTAACTAAATTAAAAATTCCCTGAACTAGAATACCCATGCCAGCTTAGTTGCCGTTGAAACTAAAGATATAAAAACAAAAAAGAACAGATAAAACCGTGCACTCTCAAACATAAAACGGGTAATACACTTACATCCATCAGACAAACTGTCGGTTCTGAGGCATAACCGTCGTGACCATCTTCATATTCATCATCCGACGAATTCGAACTGGACGACTCCTCATACGGCCTAAAAATTATATTAATTGTATATTACTGCCACTTCTGATGACACTTTTATGTATTTTTTTACCTTGATACTTTACACACCATTTGTGCTAAATCTGTGAAAGTATATTCTGAAAGTATATTCTCAGAATCCTTCCCTGGTACAGTTGTAGACTTGAAGATTGGAAAGTTGCCCGCTTTTAACTTCTCCTCAAAATACGATTTTCCGTGCTGATATCCGACTTCGCGAATTTCATCAAAACTTCCAAATTGCAAGGTTTTGTATTTGTCGATAGGGGGACGGATGTATTCACAATAATCACTGCTTTTTACTTCCTTTTGGAGAAATTGGTACGAAAAATTATAAATATGTTTGAATAATATGAGACGAAACTTACTTCCAACTGTCTCACACAACTCACATATGCAAGTCTAGATTGTATATCAGGCAAATTTGGTACTTTAACTGGATTGGTAAATGGATTCCAACGTTTCCACAAAAGCCACCATCCAGATAAATCATCACCATAATTAGTAAGATCTTGGTCATCAACTGAACCAACATCGATAGCTAAGATGTGGTTAGCACCAAGACCTCGCATGACGTCAGCTGTATTGAGGTGAGGTCATTAGTATGAGAACTTCATGGCAGCCAGCAAAATAAATAACACAAAAAAAAAACAGTGCTAAGATTGCTACACTCAGTAACAAATCTTGAGGGCTTCACAAGATAAAAAAATATGAAAAACAAATTAGTACCGTTACAAATTTATAACGAAACTAAGGGCCACAACTAAGTTAATAATATGCTTCTAAATATAGATTTAAAAATTAAAAAGATAATATTTGCATACTTAAAAGTTTTTCATATTATACTAGATGGTGTTGTTGAAGCGAAAGTTTTCAATTAGCTAACAAGGAAACCACACATGTTTTAACTCTTGTTTTTTTTTTCTGAAGATATGAAAACTGGATTCCAGGGAGTACAAGAAACTACTAGAAACCAAAATAGTCTGCCATTTTCGTCTTGGATAAGAAAAGGACAGAAAAATCTTTGCCAATGGGATAGGTTTTACCCCTGCGAAAATCGTGTATTTAATCCAAATTGTAACCTCGATTCTATTCTACAGAGTACTTAAATAAAGAGGATGGCGTTAGCAAGTTGTTTTTTTTTTCGTATATCGAAAGTGGCAACTTATTATGGCCTCAAGTAGTTTATTTCTATCCCTGGAATCAAATTTTTACACTTTCAGGAAAAAAAACCGGGAATTACAACACTTGTGGTTTCCTTGTAAGATATCAAGTATATTTTTCAATACGGACTGCATGTCTTGTGATTGTGCTAGGGATTCAGTTTTTACACTGCATAAAAAAAGAATGTAATCCGAGAAGACGACAGCGCAGCTGTTAATACGAGTACACAATATGTTGAAATTTTTGGTATTGCGGAGTTAATAACGTGCTTAGTAACAGTGCGTTAAGTGATCGTTCGAAGATTCTAATCAACAGTTAAATATTGACCTGTTTTATTACATTACCAATAAAAAAATTGATACCTACCTGTCAATATAAAAATAAGATGGTTATCCAAAATAAAAAAAAAAAACAACCTAATACAGATTACCTGGTACATTATTGACGTAACACCCATCAGCTAACAAATGTCCATCTAAAGGATCACAGAGTGGCGGAAAAATGCCAACAATTGACATACTGGCCCTCACATATCTCCACAAATGACCTGCCAATTAAATTTACCAAATTTTCACATAGTTTACATAAGTCATTCTGTAACCACTTACAAAATGACTTCGACAACGGACGAATTTAATTTCAAATAAGAAAACATAATAATGAAGCATGGAGAAAATAGAAAGCTTTAATAATATAATAAAAGTTGGTATTTTCCACCAATATGATTAGTTCCTCCATCATACCCACACACCATGATTGTGATTGGTTTACCTTTTTGTGTATAAGTAGATCGATCCGACTAGTTAATTCAACAGTAACTTACCTCTACTAGTTGTCACACCACACATAACATAGAATCAGTGCATATTTAATGATAATTTTACCTGGAAGGTTATTAGTGTAGCCTCCATCTAGAAGTAGATGACCATCGACAGGATCACATAGAGGTGGCATGTATCCAGATAGAGACATAGATGCACGAACGTACCGCCACAGAGAGCCTACGGAAATGCGCTCACTAAACTACATGCCTTTTTTACAGGGTCCTTTCGTTAGCTGTTTTACATTGTTAATAAATAAATACAGTTTCCTGTTATGGACAAACATTATATGCACAAAATGTATATCAATACAAAACAAAGCGACAGGTTGACACATAAGCTTTTGGACTGATATGAGGTATTTTTAAGATGTATGCCATGAATGTCACATTATATATGATGACACGGAATACTTTGTAAGCTTTATTAAGTGGGCGTTCACACGACATACTTAGAAGATGAATGTAGCACAAGTCTAGAGTTAAATCCCCTCGAAGAAAAATGAAGCAAAACAAATTCAAGTGTTTTACACGTACGAACATTTGGATTGAGTATAACTAGAGTGATAAGCCCGGAAAGCATAGAGACGTGGGTTCGACTCCCACCGAGGCATAACATTTTTCTCTGCTTACCTACAACACAATCGTTTCAAGGGTTTCTGAAAATTTAACTTTACGCTCTACTTAAACAGATTTGTAGTTGTCCGAGGTTTATTTACTTTCCAAATTATGATTGTAAGGATCAATTGGAATTTTAACTGAATACCATATTCGTTGATTGAACAATTGTTAGATCAAATGCGGTTTAAAGATTCTGCAGCTGGTCTTGATGATGCTGATGTTGTTTTGTTACGAAGTCATTATTTTTTATACAATAAACCCCTTTTTATATGTTATGTACGAAAATGCACTATTAAAATTAAAAATTATTAATTTAATATTTAGAAGTTTATTTTCAGCTTTGGGATTTAACTCCATACTTTTGTTATACTGCAGATAGCAACATGCAGAAGTAATATTACACAGAAAGGATAAAGTAGAAACTAGTTAAGTAATAAAATAATCTCTGAGTCCAAAGTTTAATAAAAAAGCATGCGTTCTTTGTTAGAGAATCGACTAAAAGTATGGAACGATTAAATACATTGGAAACAATTTACTGCCACTTCTAATTCTTCGAATTTTTGTCATCAACTGTTCATGTTGAAATTAGTTTTACTGTCTTAAATGTCAATATAGGTATACCACTGCATATAAAAAAAAATCGATACGCTTAAGATGCAGAATTAAGAAGCAATAACTTAAAAACAGATGAACTTAGATTATCATCATTGTAGTATTTATTAACTGAGTAACGCAGTAATAACTGCGTAATAAAAAATTGGTCTAAGATTATTTAGACAGAACTTCCCTCGCCGTTAAAGTATCCAGCTTTCCCAAACAATTGTAAAATATGATTTTGCAAATTTTATTTTCTTATGCAAGTTAAAATAAAGATATATTGGTGTAGTGTTAAAGTGAAGGTAAAAAAGCATGCTATGCATATGTGTCAAGTGAATTTTTCCATTACAAAATTTTGTAATAGCGTGATCAACATTTTAGCAAAGAGACATATATTACTTTGGATAAGCGCAGTGTAATATTAATAATAACAGTGCTGTATTCCCAAATTTTCTGGAAAATAGGGCTAGCCGTTCTCAATTTATTTAATTCTTTTTTTTTTGAGTCACTTGTATAAGTACATTCTAAAACATTATTACACTGATAAACAACAAATAGAGACTCATATTTTGCACATTTTGGATATGATTTATTTGGTAAAATTTTGAGAGGATGTCATAAACTGGGGAGGGGGGAATAAACAGATAAATTTTGATTAACGATTTACCCTGCTGACGATAAACTTTTAAGACGTTTGCAATATTTCACGGCATTAGGTTTTATCAGTTTCAACCTTAAATTGTAGAATGTTATAAAGTTTTTATTTGAATTGTTTGAGAGTAAAAACTCAACACGGGATCATAAATTACAAATGTAGGAGTATGTTATTTTATATTTACAATGCAAAATTTTTGACGTCATAATATTTTTAGTGGGGATGATTAGACAAATTTTGGTTAGTGTTCTACCATCTACACAATATAGTCAAATACATGTAAAACTTGCCAAGAATTGGTCCAGTAGTTTTGGAGATTATCTGTGTAATAAAAGTCGATCCAGACGGCAAACAGACAGACAAACAGATGGAATCGGGAAACTTATTACTTCCCGAGGGTAAGCTAAGGAAGTATAGTAATCGAGTCCATCGGCCGAATTGCCAATTTCATTTTTTTTTCGTGGGGGGCATGAAACGTCGAGAAAACATGAAAGTAGCCAGATGGGCTCTATTATAATACTTTTTTAGATTACACGCGGGAAGTAAAAATGGGCCACAGGATAACGACAACTATGGCAGTGCGTTTCAAAAAACCAAGTATTGTATTAGAATAAAAAATAAAAGTCAACGAATCACGGATACACTTTTCAACGGGTCGGAAAAGCCTGAAAGCGCTCAGTAATGAAACCATTTCCGACTAGGGGCGCCACTGTCAACTTAAACTGTGTGAGTATCAAAGTATCTAGAATTAATTTAATAAAATATCAATTCTGCAGCGCTTACGAAGTGTTAACACTTTACCAAAATAATTCGTAACATTATGAAGGTAGTTTTTTTAAATCACTATAATGATGCTTGTTTTATTAAATGATTCTGAATAAAATAGTATACAAACCTCGGTAAAAGTACCTTTCCTGTGTCTTTAGAACTAGTTCACTTCAAGGCTGCCTCTCGGTAAATTATAATTCTCTCGACAGGAATGGAATACTTTCCGCCTATGTATGTAATACAGTATTAACCAGTTCCATACTTTTTAACAACCCAAGTAAAAAATATTATTTTCGATTCACTAAATTTCCGTGTCATCATTTGTTTTTATTTTTGGCATTAATATGGTGACTGGAAATTCTATAAAAAATGGTTATAGATTTACTTCTAATAGGATGTAAATGGTACCAAGTAATAAAAAACTATCGTTCGTCAATCGATAAATCAAAACAGTATTGATATAATTTTCACCTATTTTTATCATGGAGTTATTACCATTGGTAGCATGTATTAATCATACATCCCCTTCCCACCACCGCTTATAATCTCCTTTTTTCTACAAAATAAAAATCGACGAATTACAAAAAAAAAAAAAAAACAAAAACACCATTATCAAGATCACCATTCTAATGCCATCTTTTTAACGGTGTGCGAATGATTAAAATAAGCTTTTCACATTTTTCCCTATCTAATATACATACCATCGTACAAAGTACTTGTCTCTGATTTTATTTACAATCAAGAAAAGAAAATTTGTGTTTTTAGTGCAAAACATATAGGTTAACCAATCACAATTTATACATTCATCTCACACACAATAAAAAAGTGGATGCAACAAAAACAAACAATGAAAACGAAATCTAATGAAGGTGCTAAATGTCCGTGATGAACGAGAAAAACAATGCAAACCAAGGACTGGGCAAAGACGATTCGCCACACATCGAGCAACTTACCGTGGGAGTGTAGTCTCATACAAGATGCTGTTATATCTGTAGTAACTGTGAAATATGGTAACCAGAGATCTTCTATGTACGTGTCTCCAAATGTAGCCTTAATAGTTTGGTTGAAATCACGACCGCTAAACATCGACGTCATTGGGTAGGTCAAATCCAGAATTTGGCGCCACCATTGCGTCATTTTCTACAACATAGAAACAGATGACTTTTGAGTTCATGAAATCAATTTTGGAATTGTTATCTTGGAGCTGAACCACCTAGTTGTTATGTGCACAGTAAACCAATCAATCTTACATACAAGTATGACTAGTACTTCAGTGTTTCAAAAATTTGGTTGCTCGGTAGTTGGTTACCTTAGACCACTCTCTCGCCTTTTGTGTTACAGTGGTGATGTTTCTTTCACGGCACCACAAAGCTCCCATGAATGCACCTATACTGACGCCGCCCACCATGTCTATAGGTATTCCTGCTTCTTGAATTGCTTTGATCATACCGACGTGGGCGGAACCTCTAGCTCCGCCTCCTCCTAAAACGAGTCCGACTGACTTACCCGTTAACCACCTTGCTAACCGGGAAAAGTCCGAGTGAATGTTGGGTTCCGATTGACACACTTTTGAATATAGTTCATTCTAAAGCATAAGAAAAAAATGCCAAATTACAAACAATAGTGAAGTATGCTGTAATGGAATATCTGAATCTTTATAAATTAACATTGCAGTCTACAATACTGATTCAAAACGGGTTTTATAATAACTTACTATTCTATACAGAGATTTTCTCGAAAACATTCTATTGGGGCTCAAGATATGATGATGCGATGACACCCAACTCCTCATATTGATCCAACCAACCGTATTATGTGGTTTACCGTCTTCTCTATGTAACAAAATTAGTTCCTTCTGAGTTCTCATAGCTAACCTCTCCACTTCCTTTTCCACTTTTCCTAAACTTGGATGGTTTTCACCCAAACCAACAATTAAAATACAATCCGCTTGTCGAATACACCTTTGCGTCCAAACGCTGACTGTTAAATCGCATTGGTACAATGAAATTTTATGTTGGTCTTCTTGTTGAGCCAACCATGATGTTAAGCGATATTCGTTGTTGGGATCCATTATCGAAGGACCCAAAATTTTACGGATTATGTCCGAAGTCAGTCTTAATGTTGGTCCTTGAAATACCGTGGTTAAAATAAGCTTAAAAGACACAATGAAATAGTACCAATGGCACATAAACAATGATACAGTTCGTATGTAAAGGCCGTTAATGGTACATCGTCGGAAGCGGCCACTATTGCTACTGTTGAAAAGTTCATTTGCGAAGGGCGGCTGTCTACTGCCGAACTGCTAGGGGTGTTCATGGTTATGCTAGGCTTTTTCCAAGAACCTGTGAAAAAATATTTACTTAAGTTTAAAATTATATATCCTTATAAGTGATAACGTATAAAATTACAAGGTGGAACATAGACATGTTTATATAGGATTAGTTAAAAGTCCGGGAGTAATCAATTTTTATTACTTTCAAAGTGCCTTCTTTAAATTGTCATGTATATATGATACAATTTACTGATAACGTTTTAATTTTTTTTTGCACTTCTTACACTGGAAATGACCCTAACTTCATGCAATGCTAAAGAATAAACGCTGAGAAATATTATGGTTTTTTGCAATAAAAAAATGGTCTCATATAATTTATTAGACACATCTTCTCCTGAAAAAAAAAAAAAAAATCCAGTTATTCACAAAAAACAATATAGATAGAGAATACTAACCGTAGTGTACCGCGCGCTGATCGACCAAGCTGTGAACAGTTCGGGAACGTCGGTGGTTCTTATGTTCGTATAAAATATTAGTAAACAATTGAGTTTTTTTAGGTAAATCTGGATGTCTACGGTCAAAAATTCAAGGCGGATATTCAAAACCACAAGTACAGATTATTTTATAAAATTTAAACAGCATTTACCATGGAAAATTTTGAGATAACATCATCAAATTGTTGGTGTAACGATCCGACAAATTTTCTGACCTGCATCTATACGACATTCCTAAAATATTCATAAAATTTGGCAACAAGCAGTCCAGTAATTGCGGAGATTGTCTGTGTAAGAAATAACGACACAGACAACACAATAGAGAACAGCCGGAAACGCACGACATACTTTTTCATAATGCATGGGTCATGAAACGTCGAGGAAACACGAAAAGTAGCCATTCGAGGGATGTACCCTATTACAATACTTCCTTAGCTTACGTTTGGGAAGTAAAAACACACAATCAAGTTAACGTTGAACGCAGTGATAATGTTAATTTAGGCTGTAATAAATAGACACGGGCAAAAGCATATTTGCATATTCTAAACTATTGGGCATATCGAACTCAAACTTGTACAGGTGTTTTTTTTATTGTTCCTCTTTTCAATTAAGTAATTTTTACTTTTCGTATACCCATACATATATAACGGCATATTATACGTATATATAACTGTATATTTTGGATTTTTACTGTGTATAATTGTCTACTTTATACATAATTCACATTTTTTGCAATTTTTTTTTCTTAATGATTTTTCGAGTGTTGCTTCAGCAGGGCAGGTAGTAAACTCACGTAAGTGTGCAGGTACCAATGATACTGCATAAATCCGATTATATTATTTGGTATTTTTTTACATGGTTGTTTCTTGATTGACATGTTTAATTTGTTAATACTTTTAAAGGTTAAAATTTCGGCCATAAGAGTTTAAAGTAAAGACCAGTTAGTGAAAACCGACTTCCGCTTTTGAAAAGTGTTTGTCGAAAGTTCTCAATAAATCACTTAGGATTATGGTAATGATAGCAGTTTATAAAGGGCTTCCAATAAACATTTCGCTAATCTGCAGGTGGCAATTTTAAGCCGAATTATTTATTTTTGTTATGAAATGTACAATATGATCAATTTCCCTACTTCCCGCAAGGTGGATGTAAAAATTTAGTGAATCAGTTCTGGCTATTCCAGTTTGCTTTCGTTGAGATAGTTCTTGTATCACAGAAACTGCAAAATTCCGAAAGTTGGGTGTTCAAGGAGTGCACTGAAATGGATTAAGTCACATAAGTGTTTTACTTACGATGGCAGGGTTGTTTTCTGCACAATGTGTGACAAACCGACAAGTATTGAAAAATGATTAAGACCCCTTATTTCCATCGATGATTGACTACTATTAGTAAAACCTAATTGTTTGTTGAAATTGTTATTTTCGGCACCTAACAAAATGATGGACTCAATGACCTTAATCACACATATACCAAAAAGAAATTATGTATCATTGTTTTATTATAGATTACTGTCGGAAAAAAAAATCAATTGGACCAGCATCTTGGTATCGAAACACATCGACGGAAGGCCAATTCTCCTCAAGGTCAATCTAAACAGTAATTACTGACATCTTGCCTCGAAACGAACACCACAAACAACTTCAACAGAGTTTTGTGCAGGATGATGTCCAGTGTAGCATTCCATTAAATAACCTCGATACTCCACAATTCAAGGAGGTTTTTGTAAAAAAAAAACAAAAAAAAAACACAAAGGAAGTTCTGGTGTTAAGAAGAACAACTTCAAGAAGTTGCAAACCCCAACTCTGTGAGGAAAATTAAGGAAATGAATTTTTCATGAAAACGTGACAAGATTAGATTACACATCTCTTCATTTAAAATTGTTTTGATATTTTTATCAAATTTTTAGTGCAAAAAAAACCTTGGCAATCATATTTTTTAATGTATTTTTTTCTTCTGCATTCGAAAATGAGAAAATACACAGGTCATGTTATTCAAAAACCTTAAGTTAAGAGTCATTTCCAAATAAAACGTAAGTGTAAAAGAAGTTAAGTTTAGTTTGTGCATGTCAAATTAACAAAAAATCGCTTGGAAAATAACAAAGACAATTGACTGTTCTGGGACTTTTAACTAACCCTACACGTATTTATTTTTAGTAAATAAAAATTATTTTTATACCAATACTAACAATCCGGCCCGGCTTCACACGGGTAGCTAGGATCATCTGTCTGGCGTAATTAAGTTGTAGATGTATTCATAAATTGAACAGAAAATCGTGGTCAATATAAAAGGTAAGAACAACGATTTCTGACCAATGAGTGATTTTTGTTGGGTTTATGAATAACACTTTTGCGCGTTTTTTTAAATTAATTAATAGTTGAAACTTTTTTTTAATTTGTCCAAGACTTTCATTAAACCTGTTAAAACATAGAGATTGGATTTAGGGTACCGCATAACGTAAAGTCCATTAAAAATTAACACCACCTTTGTATGTAATAGTTTAACTGAGATTAAATTAGGAAAGATTTAAAGAGGCGTTTAGCGACGTCTGACTGGCGTAGAGTCGGTCACGTGGCACTTGTTACAAATGTAATCGCAATCAAATATTTAACTGAGATTCTATAAACCGGGTCATGTAGTTAATTAAAAAGTTACTTACCTAGAATCCTATGTCCTAACAAATTAATCAGTCTTGTGACAACAATAGGGTACTTTAACTTTATGGCATTAAACAGCCCTTCTGGTAGTTTAGCCAGTTCAGAGTCTCTCACAGCAATCACAGTTGTACTCCTTTTAGTATGCGTTACCATTTCCACCTACAAATTTTAATTTTTTACAACGCACAATTTATTGCTCTGTACACCACATACCACTCCAATAAGGTCACCTTTGCCGTATTCACCAACCAATTCCTTTTTACCATTTTTATGAGTAATTACAGACCTCAAGCGACCAGACAAAACAATATACGTAGAGTCGCTTTCGTCGTCTTGTCGATACACCGCACGTCCCGACTCTATAAACAACCAATCTAGAGCAAAATCTACCTGACGGACAAAAGGTGACAGCCTCTGAACAACTGAATGTGCGACGTAAAGGACGATATTTGGGTGATCTTTCATCATTCTTACATGAAAAGAAAAATTAATCGTGAATAAAAAAAGCTGGGTAAAACTAACCCATAGAATGCGTTTTTCGAAAGTAAAGCAATTCGGGTGAAGTGTTTAGCCCTGATTGTGAAGAAACTTGGTTCGCCCGTTAATACAGCAAGACCTCCAACAAATTCTCCATGGTAAGCTGTAAACATGTGAACTTCATCATCTCCTTCCGTCACTTTTTGAGATACCATTAAGGCTCCAGAAATAACGAAGACTAGAGCAATGTCCTAGAATCCAACATTAAACGAAAATTATACTCGTTTAATACGCACTTTGTTAGAATATTCTTTCATTAAGTAAGTACCAGCAGCAACTTCTCTAATTTCAATTTTTCCTTTCAACATATCATCATCTTCGAGTCCCAATTCCTTAACAAACGCGTCAGTTGCAATTTCAATCAGAGTATCTTCGTCAATGTTATCAACGGAGTGTCTCTTTTTTTGCAAATTCGCGACGTCAGGAGTCTACAATTCTTATTGTTATTGCGATGCTAAACCAACGACAAAGTAATACCACATTTGCTGTTGCTGTTTCTGCGTCAGCAACCATATCTGGGGTATTTGGTGAAAAAGACTTTGAATCCAAGCTGGACCTACTTCTTCTATGTCCAGGAACTGGGATTGGTTGCGATGCGTTATCTACGGAACTAAAAGTTTCTTTTACTTCTTCGCGTTTTTTTTTCATTGGAGAATTTGTAGCTAACGGATTTTTACTGTTTTTGGTTTTTGGTCCTTGTTTGACTAGTTCAGCACTCAGTCCAAGATACTGATGAAGCGCTGTGAAAGTAACGCGTTGCAAGCGTACCATAATTACTTGTACCACACGAATGAAAATATCTGGATATTCACGGAAAATTTCTTGGAATGCGGACATTGGTAGTTTAACTATTGTCGAGTCTTCAACTGCTTTGGCTGAAACAGTTTTGTAAGGATTTGTGTAACCCTAAAATTACCACAACATTATACAAGTTTTCGCATTTTCCGACACTCACAGTTAAGACATCAGTAAAACTAAGAAGAGACGTAACAGATTCTCCTGGTTTTACTATTTTAAGTGATAAGTTTGTGCTGTCGTTTGAAGTTATAAAAACATTGAGTTTGCCACTTTGAACTATGTATACGTTTTCGTCGGAATCACCTACAAATGTCCTTTATAACCAGTTATATTACGAAAACAGAGATAAGTTAGAAGACTATTTAGTTTGCATTAAAATCTAGTTACGCGTGCGCACCACAGTTTGGGGCTCACGTATATCTAGAACTGCAAAAATTTATAATTCAAAAATAGTTGTGAAAAAATAATGCACAAAATTCATAAAATTTTAACCAGTCATTATGAAAAAAAATCACAACTAATGCGCGCAAATAAGGGTCGTTTTTAATAAAGATTTATTTAACAATTTGATGGGATGACGCCATCAACTTTTTGATGGGCTCAATATATCAATTGTGATATCTATGCGTAAATGTAAAAGACAAATCACATTGTCGTTTATGAGATAACTTTCGTAGACTAGTTTTTTAACACATCTTTTGAAAATATGCGCTTCTAAAAAATAAACGAATCTTTGTAAAACAACATTGTTTCATGTCGTGAATGTCAAATGAAATGAAATGAATAACACTACTTCCTTTTCACATTACATACACAGATAAATAAATCTGGAGGATAAATTTCACAAATTATCTTAGAGATTAACATTAGATTTTTTTGAAATTATAAGATACTAACTTTGGTTTAGAAAGTAACCATATTATTTGTATTTGAGTTATATTCTTATATATTAAAATTCCTGATGTTAAAAAATATGCAGTATTGGAGTTTTAACTCCTTTCTTTTCGTATTATACAACACGTATACAACGCGCGTGGGAATAGGATGTCGAACTCGACACCGACACTGGCACCAGTCTGAACTGAGTCTGAACATACTGATATTTACTTCGCTTACCCAGCTATTATTGTGCCGCCACAAATGTAATCATGGCGCGCTGGATCGCCGGGCGGGTGATAATCACTGAATCTAATCGTCACTTATTCCATAAATACAATTAATGAAAACGTAATTAGTAAAACGATTAAGTAAATGAGAACGGACATTAACAGCAGACTGCAACGAAGCAACGTTATTCCATTCTCAAATAAACGAAGTGCAGCCCGTAACTGTAATGAATTTCCATCCCGTACGAGCCGTACCGAGTTTGACCTTGCCTAACCCGACGGCCATCCGCTATCTAGTAATCATAGAAAGAATATTATGTCCTAACCTCCCTTTTACATCATAGTTTGCTTTTTACTGTTGTACTGTTGTGTATGTACATATTTTTTTCATGATACCAAGTAGTGAAAGTGAACCACCAGAAACTGAGAAAAGTCACAACAAATTTAAGTAAGTAATGTTGATTTTTTTTGTAGATATCTGCAAATACTTTAATCAGAAAATTTGATAATAAGCTTTCTAATATAGAAATTAACAAATAATATCCTTTATATGACTAAACGACTAAATTAGGTACAACAATTGATACCGTTTTCACACGCTTTATTACTCATTTAAGAACTGATATTTATATCAGTCATTTTAGTCACTATACGCCTGTATTAAATGATAGGGATAAAGATACTGAAGGCGATAAGGCTATGATTGAACAGTAATTTGTATTTTAAATCGAATAAGTTATAAATACTACTCTTGCATTTGTAAACATTTACTTATTACTTTACACATTGTACTTTAATTTTTTTTAAAACAATATTATTATAATAATTAATTATGAAATTTCTATATGATAAATAAATAAAAAAAGGTATATTTTATAACAAACAACAATTGACAATACACGAAACCCTTTAATTAACCCAATCATCAACGTTAATCATCATTTTGTCAAAAAATACAAATGCAACATATTTTTAGTTTTTAATTTTTTAAGAGAAAATTAATGACTTCGCCGCGTATATGTGTTTAATTTATATAAATTGACAATGCAGAGTTAAAACTCCATCCGTGCGTCCCTGGCTCGACGCACTCTTTTTTTTTTAGTTGTTCAACGATTACCTCAAAAACGGTTCGTTCAGTTTTCATATTCAATAACATTCTTTGGTGATCAACCGCATATATATCATGAATGCAATGTTAATGTAAAATCCTCAAAAATAGTGGATATGACATATGATTTTATTATTTAATTACGTCGTAAGTGGATTATGAAAATGTGTCCAAAAATCACCTGAGAAACCTTAGTTGTCGTTCTGTTTTTAAATGTAGTAGCTAAAGTTTCAAAATTTTGACAAAGTATAGGCTTTTGTTGCAAATCCACTTTGTAAGCAAGTTTTGTCTGTGACTTTCAACTAGTTTTTACTTTCTGAGTGTACGCTAAAGAAGTATAGTAATTGAGTCCATTGGGCGAATTGCCACTTTTTATTACAAACTTTGCAGTACCAACTCCAAACCATGGCCAAAAATTACGTTATTTTAATAAAAGAAAATTTATAACAAGCAATGAAATTCAATTAGCAGAAAATGTGGCCTATAACTGTTTTTGTTTTTTCACTTTTTTTCTTTTTATGAATTTTATACATTACTACATACCTATTCCATTCGACATAAAAAAAGAGTGTATTTATCAGGAACAGGCAATCCCACACATAATTTCAAAATTAGGTGAAAGATAAGATTAAAAATGTATGTAACAATTTTTGAATTTTGTGTTTTACCTATTCTAAACAAATAAGCTCCAGCATCAATATTAATAATTTCCGTATGTTTACAAAGTTTCAAAAAAACTGGTTTCTCAAAATGTCCAAAAACTCGAATACTCTGTAACATATATAATGCATCTGGTGGCATTCTATCGTCACTCAACATCTCTTCTTGCAAATATTCAACTGGAGGTTCCAAAACCTACACAAGAAAAGGTTATTATTATTAAATGTAATTTATGAAAAATAAAAACAAGTAATTCAATTATGAAAATTAAAAACACTGCTAAATTGGTGTCGTATTCACGTAATCAAAATTAAAAAGTCAGTAATGATAACAAACAAGTGTTTTTAATTTTATACTATTAAAACGATGTTTCAAAACATGGCCTCGCATATCATGACTTTCACACGTTCTTATGTAACGCTCTGATAAACGCATTTGGTTTATGTAAATACCTTCAGTTGTTCTGTATCCGTTTCCTTCTTTAGCTGCAGTATCCTCCGAGCGAATTTCATTACCATTTTTCTTTTTCTACCCTGGCCTGAATTTCTAACTTGACCTGAAATATTTTTAACTTTACGCAACATTTTTCGGCCATAAAATAACGCCTTGTCTCTTTTCCTGAAACGTGTGCCTTGTTCTTGAGACTTTAATTCTCGAGCAAAAAGAGCTAAGCAAACGATAAAATATATTTAATACATTGAAATAATGACAAATAAATACAATACCTTTTCGATGACATTTTCGAATACAAAAATATGTTACAGAAATTATTATGGCTAAAAGACCCGCCAGGAGAACAGGCAGGACCTGAAAACCCCATTAAATAGCAACATGATTTAAATACATAAAGTATGACCCAATTAAAAAAAATGGTTAAAAAATATCCTTCAATTAAAAAATCTTTGGATTTTTTACCTGGTACGGTTCATGAGACACAAAATGTGTGAGCACATCTTCCAGCCAAGTTGCCTTGAAAGCTGCTTCAAAAATTCCACTGTTTAAGTCATAAACCGCGTTCAACACATCCATTGTAACAAAAGCATGATATAAAAGGAATACCCAAAGCAGCAAAGCTATTTCTTTGTTTTAATCTCGTTGACTGATTATACTGATACACTGAACTGGATAATCCAAAATCACTTATTTATCTGTCAAAGTCAAATACAAAACAAATTGCGCAATGGAAACAAGGTTACCAACCAAAACGAATATGTCGTTAAAACTTAAAATACACTAGAGCTTGAAAAAAAATTGGCACTAGCTGTACCATACTTTAAATTTCAAGGTGTCGCATTGTTAAAACTAAATATATCGCCACACGAAATACGTTGTTATCAATGTTAAAAAACCTGAAGATAAAAACAAGCAAATTGTTGCGCTATTTATTACTACCTGTTATAAAAGATATGACAGAATTAAACAATCTAATCTAAAATACACAATTAGTTACTATTTTACAATAAACCTTGTCTTTTAAGATCTTCATATGTTTTTCTGTTCACCACATTTCCCTGGGAATCTTCATATTCTTCTTCTGTCTCTGGTTGCCAACGTTCAGCTTGCTTCTGCACTTTTAGTTTTTCCCACACTAAAATAATTAATATGTGAACATCAAAAAAGTAACTACCAATAATAACTTACAAGCTAGAGCATCTTCGATCTGAGTTACATTTGCAAAATGTGCTGTATTTGGTATTCCCAAACATCTCATGCCATGAGCATGTCTCCACTCTGCAAAATGTCTTTGGAAAGCTTTAGGGCCTTTATAAACATAGTTTCCACAAATTTCACAATTGTAGCTAATATTTAACCCATGAAGCTTATACAACCAATACGGAATGGGCTAAAAGTGACACATTAACTTTGTTTTCTGAAAAAATATATAAAATCACCTTGCCATCCCACCCTAAAGGTAAATTTTTAGGATTGTATGGTACATCATCATCAGCTTCATCTGGACTTTCCTCTTCACTTTCTTCATTTTCGCTGTCATCTCTTTCACCATCAGTGCGAGCTTGTTTTCTTTGTACATTTTCTTTAGTCGCAGCGCGTTGGGGAGCGACCAATTCTGCTAATCTATACACATTTTTTACATAAGCACAATAATAAAATCTGAGGACATACCTATAAATTTGGGCTTCTAAACATGCCAACTCTCTTTGTCTCAACTGTTCTTTTTCTTTACTGGCCTTTCCAGATTTATTTTTAGTCATGAGGGAAGGATCTAGAGAGCCTTTTCCTTTGGTTGAGAATAATCGCTGGGCTCTTTCCTCTAAAGTTCTGAAAAAAAAAAAACATGACATATTCATTTTAAATTGATGCATCAACTACCCTCCACATTTCAGGCCAAGCGCCATCAAGGCAGACTTCAAACGATCCAACCCTAAAGATGCTAATTCTTCCCAGCTAGAAAACGCTGATAAATCTAAATGAGCTCCCACATTCGCTAAAGCTGACCCTGTTTCTTTCTACAAATCAAGTTATTAAGTTATAAACATTTCAAACAAATGTGAGACATACAGGCCAGCCAGGTACCGTTCCTGATTCCCATTGGACCATAACAGCATCCACTTCTGCCTGTAGATCATTGTCTACATCCAATAGAGGTTTTACTCTTTGCACAAACCATGTTAAGTATTCAATTAAGCTGAGCAAATATTTACGATATTCACCAGTTTTTCGCTCTTTGGGAATGTCATATAATTGATCAAATGTAGCTAAATATGTTATGTAGTCAACTTTTTCTATCCCTTTCAAGTTGATGTACTTTTCATAACATTCATGAAGATCTAAATATTTGCCATAACCCTCCTCGTCAGTGAAATCCACCAAATCTGAAAAAAAAACATTAATAACGTGAAATTTATTACCAAGCACTTAATACATACTCGCCATTTCTTCTGAGGGGTTCTCACGTGCTTTAGCTAATTCATCGAATTCTACAGACATTGGTACACTAATCTGTAAACAAGAACTATATAAATTACTATATGGAAAATATATAGCCCAATGTACCTCATTGGGATGTTTTCTGTAAAAATCCTTAATTTGTTTAAGTCGATTATAGAACTCTTGAAATTCATTTGGTCCTGTAAGGGCTGCAACTTCGGCTTTTCGTTGTCCATCTTTGTCTTCATATAATTCAATCAGGCGATCTGTTGCTACCATATATCTATCCAGTAAACATTTTAGACGATAATCGGAATTTATTGCTTCGCGGTACTAAAATTACAGTGAAAGTATCTGAAACTTGTGTTCCAGCGATTTACTTACGGTGGTCTTTTTGTGCAACATCTCTTTAACCATGGCATCTACCAGCCGTTCTTTTTCTTCATGATAACGCCTTTGTTGTTCTAAAATTGTCTCCATGGTCTATTTTTCTATTTTAAAGCTGCAAAAAATATACGTTCAACTGTCCTCTAATAAAAACATAACTTTGATCCACAACAAAATGCCACCCATAGATGACAGATGCCACATGGATGCCACCAAAAAAATGCTGTTTGCAGTATTGCCAAATAAAAATTTTATAAATCTCTAAGCAGTGACGGAAAAATTCCCTAGATTACCTTAATTTATATCACAGTCACATGAGTCACCCAACTTATATGTAGATTAACTGGACATACATCACTGGATATACCACGAACTTCATAAATAAATAATATATTTTTGAAGTTCGGGAGACATGCACAAAGAGGTATTATATTGTATAGAGGGAAAACGGTGCTCATTGTTTTGTATCACACAAACCACAGTAAATACCAGTACCGAAACATCGGCAATGTTTGTGGAACGGGTGTAACCTTGGGAGCTCGTTCCCGCAAAACACGAAGATTCAAATATTTTTGCATCATTTGCATCATAACGCACACAAACACGATGAGTGAAGAAAAGACACTTTCCTTTGTGTGTCATGCACGTAATTTTTTCGAATACTTCAATATCAAAAAGTTTCTTTGAAAAATATGTGAGAAATAAAGTCGTGAAAGAAGAATGACGATCAGTTTAACATGCGAGTACAGACAATAAAACAAAATAATAGCCGTCTAAACAAATTTTTGCCGAAAGTTATTGCATGAACAAAAAAAAAAATCGGTTGTCTGTAAAGTCGGTTTACTGACGATAGTTGAACGTGACAACGTCTTAAGAAAATAATTTATTAAAATTTCTTAAATTTTGATTTTATTATTTTAATAATATAATTAAATTTTTTCAATAGTCACTTAATTATTTTTGCAAATTAAATTGTAATTTGTTATAAAAAAGTAATAATTTCAAATAATTCATTATAAGAATAAACAATGATTAAATTATTGTTTATAAATCTTACATTTAAAATTTAAAATTTGGAAACATTAAGATTTTCGTAAATCTAGTGTTTAAAAAGCCCGCCTCAATGTGTTTGATATAGGAGAAAATGTTCCCTTTGACGGCTGGCTGGTCCAACCTGTAATTTCAGACACGTTGTTGTGATATGTGGAAGATTTAATATTTATGTTTTAATTTTCTTAAATCATAGCTACGCTCGAAAATTATTTCGATTAAATAGTAAAGCCATCGATTTTTTACTCATCGTGAAATAGTTCTGTTAACTTATTGTTTTAATTTTGTCGCGTTCTCGCTTGCACTTCAAGCCTTACATGGAATGCCTCAGAGCGAGGTAACGCCGCATGAGTCACATGGAACGCCTCAGAGCGAGGTAACGCCGCATGAGTCATGTTTTTTCGTGCGTGCAGCCGGCTCAATCGAATTATAAGACGTTGTCACGTCAAAAATTTACAAAAAATGATTCACTTTTAAATTTTTAAATCAGTCACAAAAAAATAAAAAAACAGCTTCGGGGACATAAACCTCGTGCTTATTACTTTTAATAGTTTTTACAGAATACAATTTTCACTCCATGTGGCATCAGTTTGGGAATTATAGTTATAAATCCCACACCAATACAATTCCAAAGAGCGTCTCATCAGAAAGTAACTATATAAAGTCGCGATCTTTTCTATAGAACCACTCCCTAGTGTAAATTTTCAAAATTTGTTTGGTGTAAGTGACCTTGACGGGTTTCTGGGGGAAAACATAGGTGTCAAAAATTTGACAGGTTAGATGGCCCCATTGTCAGTGTAGATATTTTATTTTAATAAACAGATGAACAGAACATACAGTCTGCACTGGATACAGTGCGGCATAACTGAGGGCAACTGAAACATTCGTGTTGTGCTAGTTTCGATTGCCATATCAACTACCGCTACCAACCGCGTTCGGCGTAAAGTACTAGATGACAGGGCTATCAACTTGACTTTTTATCGAGTGGTTCCGTAGAAATGACCGCTACTGTATTTAATAGATTATTTCGACATACAAGTTCAGGAATCAAGTGTCCAGAGAGTCGTGACACTATTTTACTTGATATGAAGAATATGTCAAGTCATTCTTTTGAACAAACTTCCACAACACATTGTAAGGATCCAATTCGAATTTTTAAATTTCAAACGAATTTCGCGCGCACAAGAAACGGTTGACAAGAAGAAGAGGTTGGCAACCAACCACCCCAAAGAAACAGAGATGCGCAAAGCGAGGGTGGTATCAGAGATAACAGAGATATGACAGCTTTTGAATGCTCCATAAGAAATGCATGGGAGCGAAGTGAACACAGAATTTGACGTAAAGGACGGTTGGGGGCACAACATTTGTGGTGGTAAACCTGATATCTTAATATCTATGTTAAATGTTACTAAATATATTACTAGTAAAAGTGACATAACGAACGAAAAACACGAACTCTGAGATAACCTCAATTAAATATGATGCGATGGTTTCAAATTATAAAAGAAAAGTCATGTTAACTGCATATGCATGTATGTATTTATTACAGTTACATACATTTTAACAAACAATATACTATTGGTAAGTACAGGAATAGTTCTATAAAAATAACATTGATAAGTAAACCGATGATTTTCTGCAGCTATAATTAATTATTAATCGATGAAACTGGCAAATGCTCTATAAATGGGACAAAATGATTAATTTACTCTGTTTTTTAGGTTGCTTCTGTAGTTCCCTATTATGGAATTTCAATGTATAAAATATACGTAATCGCACAAATAATGACAAAAGGTAATCAAGGGGGAGATTACTACATGGATGCTATTAAGGCCAGCTGGTTTTTAAGTTGTCTGGGAACTTGAAGCGAAAGTATATTATCTACTGAAGGCATTTTCTAATTGTTCAATGTAATATGCAAACTGTTCATACGAAACATTAAGATTGCCATAAGATAAAGTTTCAGAATTGTGGGCTTGGAAACGACAATAATGTAGTTCTAGAATTTCTGCCACATGCATTTATATATTCACAGCATATCTGAGAAGAGTGTTTTAAGCATGCATCCACTGAGTATCCACATATTTATCGTAAGATATTTTGTTCAGCTAAATCAAACTCTTTGTACTCTATCCTATCTATTTTTAGGGCATTATGAGATGGTTGGGAATTATTAATTATGGTGGGGATGTTGTACCTCTCACTTAAATTGGAGATATCTTCATTAGCAGATAAGAATTGTGGTGTGATCAGATGATTAAAAGAGGACTTGCGTTTGTGGTATATTTATTTTTAATGTTGTCGGTTCAGTAGATAAGGGAAAAGCGAAGAGTGTTGTCTGTGATTTTGAAAATGAAAAGACAGGTCGGTAGAGAGCGGTGAAACGGTTGTGTCGAAAGGGTTCTTAGAAGGTACTCGAAATCTTCGAAGGATAAGAATTATTGGGAAGGGCGAACAAAAGATAGGTTTTACGACATGCAGGTGTACGAAGAGAAAGTTTCAGGATGATAGTGGTTGGAAGTCAATAAATACAGACTATACAAATATTACATGTTGCACAATTTTGTGGGATTTGTTAGCCCCCACAAAATGTTGCTAAATCAAAAGCACAATTACCAGTTGGGTTGTGCTGCATATATTTTATACAGAACAATAGCTTGTATTTGGTTATATTCTAATAAAGTGTGATGTAAATAACTATTAATAATATGAGGATAAAAATAATTTTATTAACACCCGCACAGAACTAAAAGTGACTAAAGTCATCTTCGCAATGAAAAGGTAACATTCAATATTATAACTGTATTTGTACCCCTTAAAGTGTCGTCCTTGAATTTCAACGTTAGGTTGTAATAACAATCTTTGAATGAGCTAGAGGGTACTTTTATTATTATCCTCGCTATAAAATTGTACAGTTTGTGTTGTGTATGCACATTTTAGAGTTTTAAAGGATAAGAAAAGTTAATACAAGCATTTTGAGTAATTTAATGTTTTTTTTTATCCATTTACTATTAATCAGGATGTAAACATTACAAAAGCACCAACAAATGTTAGATGTAATACAATCATTTTTCGAATAAACTTAATGATTGTAATTTTTTTAATCTTGTCTTTTTCCATTTATGAGCAACCTAGTATTTTTGGAAGAAAGATTAACCACTTTTGGTATATTCTTACGATTGGAAATATCCCTGGTAATCAAATAGCCGCGCTACGAAAGTTTCACTCAAATTTAAATAGCGCGCCCGAAAGTGACGGTTTGGGGCACAGTACATAAGGACTATTGTCGCTTAATTTTGCGAGCTGTCATATCTCTATTATCTCTGACAAAACCATACAAAACGATCACCGAGAACCTTAAAATGAGAAAAAAAACTGTTCTTCAAGGTCGGAGCCCGTTTAGAGACAGCTAGTGACCTCTGTTGTTCAGTAAGATTCCCAGGTGAACAGCTGACATTTTCGTTACTGGTATTTACTGTGTTTTTGAGTTGTGTTGTGTCACTCGTGTTGGGGAGTTTAACAACATACATCACTGATAAAACTAAAAATCCCTACAAACCACAGTATTTTTGTTACTGTGGGGTGGCATTCTGCGTCCTGCATCCTGCAATCCTGCATTTATTATTCCGTTCGTCATTGGTGTGTCAGCTGTTGTAATCTATAAAGTATTTTGATTTTGATGTAATCGGATAAATATAGAGAAAAGTTCAACACTCATAGTGTACCCGCTCCTTGTGCCATGGAAAATCAAGAATCATTTATTGCGGTAAAACCCAGCATGGATTGTTCTGGACTACCTGATGGATCCGACGATGAAGATTCTTTCGTGGTGTTAGAAACTTCTTCTACCATCAGTGAAAAGATGCCTAGTTCTTCAATGAATGGTGACGTCTTGCCGCTGTTTAGGACCAGCAAAGTTCGAGAAATGCAGAATTTAATCAAAATGGAAATTTCACAGATCACTTCAAATTCGGTTCCAGAAATGCCAGCAGTGGTTGATCCTCTTGATGCAGTAGCTTCGTCTGTGGCTAAAATCACAATTTCACCAGATTCGTCATATGAAGAAATTCAGAAACAGGTTGAAGAGTTAATAAAAGAGAATGAAACTTTGAAAAATATTATTGCACAAAATAATATGAGTATGAAGACACAGTTTGATAGGTTTGTGAGATATAGGGATGAAGTGACCCACGTGATGAAAACGTACAAAGAGAAATTGATTGAAGCTAAAAATTGCATAGATAAATTTAAGGAAGAAAATGCAAAACTGGGTGGTGAAGTTGAAGTATATATCAACATTAAAAGACTCCATGAAGAAGAAATTATTAAATTGAAGGAGAGAGTGAGAAAGCAAGAAGATTTCAGTATTGGGGAAATTTTGAGTGAGGCTACTGCAAGTACAAATGAATTACAGACTGAAATAGCAAATGCTAACCAAAAAACTGAAGAATTGATTGCAGAAAATGTAAAACTAAATTCAGAAGTTCAAAATTTGAAAGAAAAGATTGAAGATTTGCAAACCAAATTAACAGAAGCAGTTGACAATAACAAAACTTTGGATGAAGAAAACAAAAAGTTGTTTTCGAAAGTTGAAAATATGCCAAAACTTCAGCAAGATTTGTCATCGAAACATCAGGAGCTCAAGAAACTGACAGAACAATTGGTACATGCACCAAGACTCGAAGAACAGGTGCAGACGAAACAAGAAGAAATTAATGTCCTTCAGTTTGATCTCTCAGTTTTGACAAAGGAGGTTACCAAGTTAAGAAAAGAAAATGAAGATCTAAAATACAAGTTGTGCAATGCATCGCAAGAATCAGAGCAATTTGTACAATCAGCAAAAACTGCTGCACATTATGAAGAAGAATTGAAATTGGAAATTGAAAACGTTAAAAAGGCCCTTCAGGACGCCAAGAATCTTAGTGCTGTTCAAATGAAGGAAAATCACAAATTAAGAGCACAACTTAAAGGATTACAAGAAAAATATGACTCTAATCTTGTTGAAGACTACAATCAAGTAAAGAGACAGTTAAGTATCTCACAACAAACAATTACAGCACTGGAAGCAGAACGCGAAGCTAAAGGTCAAGAAATTTTTCAACTTCGAAAATTACTTGAAGAATCTGAAAATGATGAAATATTCGCGTTAAAGGAGCAGCTGACAGTGTATAAAAGTGATTTTGAAGCAGAAAAAGAATCAAAGGCCACCCTAAAACGAGAGAAAGATCAAATAGCGGAAGACTTGCAGAATGTACAGAAACGAAACAAACAACTGCAAAATGAAATTGAGACATTGCGCGCCCGAAACGAACCTCCCAAGGCTGAAGGATACAAATGTCCAAAATGTGATTTTGGATTTACCACTTATCAGTCATTAGAAAATCATGTTCACAGATGTCTTGATTTGGAAGGATTCCCCTAATTTAGATTCACCGGCCACTTATTTTTGGTGTTATAGAATTTATTTTTATCAATGTATATTAAATAAAACGACCGTCTTTGAGACTTATTAACCATGTGAGGTATATTTTATTGTGATTATTTGTAAGAAAAAATATCTGTTGTTTTTTTTTATGTATAAGTAATAAAGTTGAAGTCAATGTGTAAAATTTTTACTGCCTGTGTAGATTGCTGCTGATGAATCAGTAGAAAAGATTGTGAGTGCTTCAAAAAAGGTGGGAAGCCCTGAGTCATTTATTTATAATCTCACATCACGTGTCTCACAAAGGTCAAAATTGATGCATTTATCACGCAGCTCGTAGGTGCCACTCAGATAAAGTGTACACAATTTTCTGCGTATCTGGAATCCACACGCTACTTCGATAAATTTCAGTATGAGTTCCTACTAAACGTCTTTAAACGCAAGTCGCTATTTAATTTATTTACTCCCATCAAACCTGTATCAGAAGTGTAAGCACTAATCAACACAAAGCGGCCCTCAGATTGATTTACAAGAGTAGGTTTTTTTAATGTCGACTACTCACAATAGCGATGAAAAAACAACTACAAATATATGTAGATCCAACTAGCGATGTTTTCGCCGACAGCATTTTGTTAAAAAATATATTTTTTGCAGATATGTTGCATCACTTTTGTAAATGTCTTTAATATGCTGTTAAAATTGTTGGTGTTTTTAAAGTGAAACCCAAGAATGTTACCTCATATCCACTTGGACTAAATAGTACCTGTTCTTTTACATCTGGTTGCATAACCAATCTAGATGAGCAAATTCACGGTATAATAAAATTAGAACACAGTGCATAAAGATATATTTAAGTCTTCATGTACAAGCAATATTACATAATGATCCGTATAATAATAACCCTACAGTTTCGTGGGAGTCAGCGATACCCACCGAGTGCTTGTGCCGGGTGGAACCCAGACGTGAGGCATACAAACACTGCGCTTACACATGTAGAAATGAAAGTAAATATTCGAATAGAGAACAAATTATTCACAAGTTAACACTTGTCCCTATCGCCAATCCCTCGACACCATTGCGCAACTACTACATTATACATAGTGTTATATTATAATTATATATTCTAACTTCAGCTCGACATTGGCTTGTTTTTGGAGCCGCTAGTGAAGCTGTATTTATCATTCATGATCCAAATCTGGCTACAAAAGATAATCAAGTAAAACAGTTTATTTCATAAACTATAAGCAGTTATAAACCAAATAATGGGACATGCAAACAACATACTACAATTAGAATAATGTTCTGAATAGGTTTTTTTATATACACCGAATGCAGGCAAGGGGGCTCGTGGCCTGTATAATGGGCCTCCTAGACCAGACACTTGCACATGTGTGTACTTCAATAGAGATACCATAAACAAAAACTATTACTAGGTTCTACTGTAAAACTTGTATCCCAAAGATCACAAAGATGTAAGCTAAATTTCGCACGATGGACTTAGTCAAAAAAACGCTTATAGTTCTGATCATGTAAAATCCATGTTTACTGGTTCCATTTCGACATACCGGCCCATCCCTATCAGTAATAAATAACACAAATCAATTGATTTCAATTTATAACCACTTTTCGCAGCTTACGTGTTGCGATTTTTCTTGAATGTCGTTAACGTTCGGACGATTACCATCCCAAGGCAAGTCTTTCATTTCCACTTGGATGAAATCGGTATGGGGCCTTCCGATTGGTTGTTGTTGCATTAAATACGGTTGGATTGGTCCGTTTGAGAAGTTGTGAGGGCTCTCCAAGGGCATCACAGGCTACAAATAGAAGGAACATTAAGGCTTCGCTTAGAAAACAAAATCAAGAAAAATATTTTTACTTGAAACAAAAGGAGAATTGAAATCGTGACAACATTTCATTTATTTATACGGATATTTACATTTTTGCTCAGTCATTTAAAGCCAATACTGCTAACGATATCATAGCAAAAAAAGCTTAAATTTGTTTTTGTTTGAAGGGAAAGAACAGAAGTAAACGATGAACAGTGTGTTGAAATTTTCTGTGTGGCAAAAATAACATGTTTGAGTTGAATAAATAGTGGTAATTTCAAAAGCGCCACTTTTTTACTCTTTGGAATACAACCGTTTTAACCACTTTTAATCGTCATAAAGAAATAAAATAATATAGAATCTAAGTAGATAAGTAATAGAGTCGAGTGCAGAACGAAAGAGGCCAGGGGCGGGGCTTACGGTGTGTGGCATACATATACCTAGTTTATCCTTGACAAATTTAGGGGTCGTTGAAACCATTCAAAATTTTTGAAGATATCACACAAATCCTACATAATTTAGCATAAAATCTTTCCGCAAATTTTGGTACTAATTTTTATTTTTATTTATGAAAACTTGGTTGCAAATCTTAAGTTCTTTTTACTTCTTAAAAAAATTCTTTTGCTGTTTACTGATCTAATTCCTTAAGTTTTACTGTACTAATAGATATTTTTTTATTACTCAAAATGTAACACTCATGACTGAAAAAAAAAAGAAAGACATATTCGTTTACATTTAGTCGTCGAATTAAGAATTTTTAAGTGTCTCTCAAACAACGCATAAATACCAAAATGAAAAGTAATTCCATAATAAAATCAAGAAAATCTCAATTTTTGATAATTCTTAAAAGTCTGCACTGAAATAAACGTTTTTAAATTGAAGACAAGGAATGTTATCGAATATCTATTGAGGTATATGTAAATTGAATAACAGATAGCGATATCTAAATATAGACCCTATATTTAACTCAAATGATAAGCATTAATCATAAAGCTTTTTCATTTTTGCATTGTTTCCTAGATTTTATTCCGTCACAATCCGATGTGAGCTTACGCAATTGAAAATCGAATTGTAACTTGGACGTGTTAAATTGTATGCAGTTAATCTTAAAAGTACCAATTTTCATTCTCGTATCGCAAGGGTTCAGTGGTATACTCCTGCAAGGCAAACGTGGCAGACCTAACTTTTAAAGCCGCCGTAGGATTACTATAAAAGTATGAACTGTCAAATAATATTTATTACTCTTTTATTTATTACGAATAAACATCTGCTCAGGAGCGAGATGGGGATGAGTCAAGCGAAGCGGTATTGAAAGTAAGGCCAGCAGGCTACATAGAAGAGGCCGAAGCACTTTCGGAACACCATTGTATTATTATTTATAGTAGTGGAAAATACAAGTGGCAGACCTAACTTTTAAAACCGCCATAAAAGTATGAACTTCTGTCAAGTAAGGTTTATTATCCTACTACTTATGAATAAACAACTGGACAGGTGCGTCTTGAAGATGAGTAAAGTGAAACGGTACTAAAAATCGGGCTGTTTACATGTATACTGGACTCAAACATATAAGGCGTTTATGACTTCACACCAATTTGACTCCCATTATAATTCAATAGGCCGTCACAACCGGATGTCTTAAACCCGCTCACCGATACCTACCTGAAAAGACCTTTTCTGGTAAAAGCACAGGGCAGGACTGAGTTTTGCATTTACCGACAACTGCGCCTTCCGATTTTTTTATTTTAAGTAAAAACAAAGTAACTTTGTACTCAATCATTTTTTATTACAGCTAAGTAGTTAGAATTTTGACATACACAACTACATATTTACTTATTAACTACTACTGCTTATTTATTGATCGAAATAGTCACTGTCATCATCATTTGACTCTTCTAAATTAACAATTAACGGTTTTATCAACCGTGCCCTGTACTGGTCTTTTTCTGAATTTATTCTTCAAGAAGGCACTGTGTTTTGTAGCTTCTGCTACAAACCGCATTTCTATTTACAAATATATGTTTTCGAATCATCGGCAAAATTTTTTGCTACAATATTTCGAAAAGTATTTAAATATAAATTGCTACAAAAATACTAATTCAATGGCCTATTATTATTAATTTTTATTTATTTGTCACTATTTAGTGTAAGACAATAATTTTTAAACATTTTATTTATCCATGTATTTTTTATTAAAAAAATTAAGCTTGATAAACCTGTTTTTATAATTTGGAAATAAATTTGGTTGTGTTATTACACTTCTTTTAAATTTTTGGAGAATATGCAACTGCATATCTCTGCATATATTAATAAAGTTACAGCATATTTTCATAAATTTCATGCATATTACACGATCATATTTCTCAAAATTTTGCTGCATACTTTTCGCTCTGTAGTCATGTATTATTTTTAATATCACAGCAATATGAATGTACCCTCTGGATTTGAAACAAAGGACGGTGACATCGTCAAAATTATTTGATTTATCAAAAAACTTAGTGGACCAGTTTTCTATGATTGCGATCGTACTTATTAAAGATTTTATGTTTTTTGCTATCAGTATCTTAATAATTGTTTCAAATATGCAGAATAATGATTAAATAATTAAGGTACGGAAGAAACGTTAAAAACAAAATTACTCTTAGTCCGGTCCTTCGCGTCTCGGCCGTCCCTGGCACGTGGCATGGTTTACATTTACTAAGCTTTATGAAGGGTCGGCTGTAAAGTACTTTAAACGTCAAAGCCATAAACGCCTTATAGGTTTGAGGAAACTATACATACGTACATAAATTGAAAATCGTTCGTCATAACTGTCACGAAGTTGATCATTGAAATGAGGAGAAGCCGCTGCGCCAAAGATGACTGATTAATGGACATTGGAATGTGATCGTGGGTACTACGAATAAGAGAAGCAATTTCATTTCATCGTATACATATAAAAGATACTACCGTCTGTTCCGTAATATAAGTGAGCCATTACCGATTTTTATTTTTTCCAAAATAAATGAGCCATTTTCGTTTTTTCCAAAATAAATGCGTTATTTTCGTTTTTTTTTTTTTTTTAATAAGTGCGCCATTTTCTATTTTTATTTGTTTGAAAGTAATATTTTCACAATTTTCATCAGGCATGAGATAGATTTTCTGGTTCACTTTAGTGATATAAAACCACTTTTTATCAATGTGGATATAATTCATTAAATAGTCAAACTCGCCATTCTTTTTCACAAACGACATATAATATTCCAAACGTGCTACTTTATTGCCCTCTTTGAAAAGCGGTTTCATGGAATTAGAATACTTCTTAGTTTTATCGTTTTTGAGTCACCTCCTTACCGAGGTGGGCGGAATTCCAACTGCACATGATAACTTACAACCACGCTGTGCCTTTTCTTTTATAATCAACTAACCGCATATTGCCATTTTTTTTGTTCTGTAATTTTTTTTCAGACCACATTTTCCTTGTTTTTTAGAATTAACATTCATAAGCTTATTGTCAATCAAAACCACGAAAGAAGCATTACTTCTTTTCATATTCTTTTTACCGCTCCCTTCTTCAGTCGTTCGCTTTTCGTTTGTCAAATTCGGTTTTCTCATCGTTTTAACACTTTTGGAGTTTAACTTAAATATTCGACTTATTTAATAATTGCTGCTTGTGACAACTTAAATTGTTAAATATGTATTTTCAAGGACATGACCAGTAGGCGGAAATTTATCTTACGGATGCAATTCCCCAGTTGAAGCAAGGTGTGTTTTACGGCGAGTAGCGGGGACGCTTTGATCTGGTCCACAAGGTCGTAGCCAGTGCGTCGCTAGGAGTGTTTACAGCTTGTTAAAAAACTACTTCTATTATATTACTATATTACTTCAAAAAACAATACTCGATGCCCTTTTTAATTTTTCAAACACAGGACCACAGATTTGTGATCTTGAAATGTTATATTATGTTGATATAGTCCAAAAGAAAAATATATTTGTAATCAAACTATCGCCGCGACAGCACTGGATCTAGCGTATGAAACACAATTCCGCCCGTTGGACATGACAAATTTGGTGTACATATTAAGAATAGGAGGAAAAGCAAAATACGTAAGTGTCAATAAGTTTAAAAGAAAATGCAAATGGCTCACTTATTATGAAAGATCGGTAAAGAGCGGTAATATTTAATAGGATTTCACGTAGCGCTTATTTATAATGTGGATACCGAAGAACAGGTTTTAGATGTCATGTTCTTAAAAATCTGAGAATGCGTGGTGCTTTATAACCAAAAACCAGTGCATTTTCAAAGTTCACTACGCATATTCTTGATATTAGGCATCATTCTTATTACTGAAGAAGAGTACAATATGTCCGGTCCGAAAACGTTACTAATTGTACTAGAACACAAATATCGCTCTAGATTAAACAAAGTTGTGTTAGTTCAAGTAACAAGTCTTACAGATAAATTGAAAGAATGTCGCGTGTTGAACATTGACAACAAATCTCATTTTACATCAAGAAATTTTTCAAATATGTGGAACTCGAAATAAAAAGCCGAAATGCTTAATAATTCCAAAAATTACCACAATTTTCCGGCATACAACTTCAAACTTATATTTTAAATTTGACCAAAAATCTACCACTGATTGATCCGCTATTGCATCTTTCCGCTTCTGGAGCAAAATCTTGATCATATTTCTTAAACAGTCAATGAAAAAGATCCAATACATATTCATTATGATTAATTTTATATACTTTCGACTAGCCAACGGAAATTGCAATACCCATATCTGTATCTACATGTTTATCTTGTGCCTTGTGTAAAAACAAGGTAACTCGTGTAAGGTTATTGAGGTATTATATTACTTTTGATTTAGTTCATTCCTTTTCCCTTACTTTCTGTTTCTGTTATTATTATATCCATTGTAAGTGTGTAAAATGTACATCAAAAATTCTAAATATGTTGCAATAACAAAAATCTCACTTACCGCAAACGCATCGACATACTGCATCTCCTCAGAGTACACTTGTCCTCTGCCCAGATTATAATGATCATTATTCGCCCACCGAGCGGGTGGTTTTGTGTCATTCCCAAACATCCAACATCCTGTCGAATCCACATTTGTGTACACTTTTCGCGCCCTCTCCGTACCAATAGGTTGTGGCTGCTTCCTGTCTTCCAAATAATGACCATCACCTTGATGCATGTTGTGTGCAGCTGGTAAATTCGGCGACATATTCGGTGAATGGTTCACCATACCCAGATCTGGTCCGTTTTCCAGAATTTCACTACCGGTCGCCCTCGCTAAACTATGTAGTGTCATTCCCGTAGCCATCCCGCTGATCAATTCACTCTGTTGTTGCGTGAAAGGCTGTTGCATTTGCATGAGAGGCCAACGAGCTTGTGAAGAGCCCACTCCTGACCTGGAATTTTTGTCAAATCATAACTATTCTTACAAATTCGTGGCGTTGAATATTAAAGAAATAAAAAGTACTGAATTAAACTGATCTACAAATTGAAAATAAAGAAAGTCAGTTAATTTTCTCATTTATTAAACAAAATTAGTTATACAGGGTGTTTCTTTTATTTGATACAACCCCTGTAACTTTTTTATTCTTAAAGATAAACGTGTAGTTCTTTGAGCAAAATGTATCATTTTAAAAGATCTATGTGATGGCAACCTCACATTTATATTATCACTCCCAGTAAAACCGGAAATGACATCAACTTAATTTTTTTTTATGGAACACTAGGTATATTTCTTCATAAATGGAAAGACTGTTTTTTCTAAAAATCAAAGGCAACCAATATTTCTAAAATCAATACTTAAAAAAATTATTAAATAAAATAGACGAAAAATTCACATTTATTGATGACAATCTAGTAGCTTGAAAAATTGACACTCACGTCACTTATTCACATAGGTGATGTTTTAAAATGGTACAAATTTGGTCAAAGAACTATATGATTATTTTTTAAAATAAAAAAATTACGGGGGTTGTATCAAATAAAAGAAACACGTGGTATGTAATAGTAACTGAATCGGTTATTTGGAAAAGGTCACATGTTGATGAAGTAAAATTTTACAGTAGAAACAAAAAACTGCTTTAATTTCAAATGGAAGTGCACAATGTAATGTGGATTTTTTATATAATTTCTCACAGCTACAGAAATCTAATACATAATTCTATTTTCCGACCGAACTATTATCACGATAATAAATAATACAAAAAAGAGTTTTTTAATTGCTCTTTTCCAAACTTTATCATAAAAATAACAATTTAAAGTTTTGAATATTTTTTATTGTTAACATATCGCAACCCCTTGTTCTTAGCTTTCTTTATTAAAGTTAATTTATAACAGTCAACATTTTTTTTTAGGTCCAGTTTGTGACATATTTTTTTCGTCGTCACTGCTATCTGAAACACTCACTGCTCCAAAAATGTTTAACTTGATACAATAAACACTTCACGCTAACAGCTACTACAAAATCGGTTTGACGGTTCTATCATCCATGATTTATTAGCCCCTCGAGCCCGATCTTCGAATTTCGCATGAGTCATTTTTTTATACGAAAACTTAAATTTTACCACGGAATTGCAACATTTCTGTTGGTGAACTTTTAAATTTTTCCATACGCAATCAGTTGTTCAGACCCCCACGGTTTTTTAACGAAGAATAGTTACTGAATTAAAAAACGTCAATCTCTATGCACACAAATTAAAACGCGCGGGTTTGTTCATAATTACACATACAATACATACAAAAAATAAAAGTATTTTTCTCAAAATTGTCACATGTGACCTTTTCCAAATAACCGGTTCAATTAAGTTTCGTGATATGTTGAATAACACACTAGCAAAATGTGTCAGAGGTATGTGCCCTTTTACCTACGGCTAAACTAGTATGTCAAATGAAATATGTTGTATTGCAACATAATGTACAGAAATAATGAAATATTATTGTGATACTGTATTTATATTGTTCAAAGACTCATTTGTTTTCAATCAAATCTACGGTCAGATTCGATAAGATAACAAATATTAACTTACAACTGGCGCCACAGATCTTATTAATGAAATCTCTTTCTAAAATAATAAATAACTGTTAATTAATATAATTCAAAATAACAGTAATAAAAACCGTTAGTTATCAAACTATGACAAATTTTATCGTGTTTTTAAAAGTAAATGTGACAATTCGTAGATTAGAGTATGGAGTAATCATGTTAAGCTAGGTAATAAAATCTACTGATCGTTTTTTGCATACTTTCGTTTTTTTCATCTTTTAGTTGTTAATATTCATCACACTTGCATACTTGCTGATGAAAATGCGTTACTGCATGGACTAAAAATTTCAAATATTCGTTTTAACTGCCTATTAAAAATGGGATAAGGCTCGGTATGTAATGAAGATGCCACTAAATGGGTTCTTCTATTTCAGCCAAAAAATATACCACAATTAATTAATTTTATGTATTAGAAATATTTTTAACTCTGAACATATGAAAAGAAATATGGGCTTAATCTCTGTATTCAGTTTTAAAAAACACACATCAATGCACTGAAGTATGCTTTTTGATAAAAAAATCAACTAATTAAAACTATTGTGACAAAATGTTTTACAAAAATGTAAACAATACTCGATGTATTTAGTACAAACGCTGTTAAAGAAATAGAATGAATTATGGTTTAACTGAAGAAAATATCTTGAAAACTCAATATCTTCATCAACTTCATTGCGACAAATTTGAAATTTTTTCTTCTACAAAATCAAATTTGTATTTTTAACGTAACATTGTTTGCATACTTCGAATATACGGACATACGGATTAAGCCCATATTTACTTATATGTTCCAAGCTAAAAAAAATGCCCCGGTATAAAAAAAAAAGTTAACTATTTCCAATTAACAGGTGGTAAATATAAATTATAACTTAAACTCTGCTACTACGTAGGTACACTCAAAAATAAAAAAATTACAGTAAGTTTCCATTTTTGAGAAATATACAAAATGCAAAGTAGTGTAATTGTGGTCACACAACTACGATTTACGTGTCGAATGTTAATAAAGACAGAAAGCAAGCTGAAAGCGTTAATTAACATCACCGTGAAAGAACATTCCTCGCTTTAACAATTAATGGGGTAATGTCGATTTTTGAACAAGATGTAGAATAAGACGCACTTGAAAGATGAGTTAAAGAAGGAGAGATCGTAGTATAATACGTTCAAAGAACTTCAAAATTTCAAGATTACAGAAGGCAATAAACGTACAAGATGAAAAGAAATATATTCAGAGGACCATCTCCAAAATATGATCAATACAAACAGTATGATGTCTCCGAGTAACAAAATGTAAAAAGAAGTCGTCTGCTACTAAAGGGATAGTGACTTTTTGACCAAGTTTTAGTTGTAATTCAAATGTTTTCCGGAAAAGCTTAGTTGGCTAAATTTAGTTGCTTTATACTCAAGTTGACGATTGTATAATTATTTTCATTGATTGTATATTATATATTAAATGTAACTACGAAAATGGGTAAAAACTTGATAACAAAGATTATAAACAGATTTGTAAATTCTGGAGCAATCAATAACTTCCGATAAATATAATCCTTTTTAAAAGTTGCAAACCACTGTGAATACAAGATAAGCTGCTGCAAATGAATTTTATTTACTATATGTTCACACATTTTATGACCTGTTTTCTTTTTTGTAATATTATTAACTTCAGTTAAGATATAAACAGTGACGCTAATGCCAAAAATCAAGTTACCGATTTAACGTAACCACACGCCCATGTTACTAAGTATACCGGAACCACCGTGCTACCGGATAATATGTCCCACTTCATAATTGACGTTCATAACCCGTGTGGTAACATTTCCTTTCGAGCATAACGCAATGTGTCTGCGAAAACTCAACCTGCGTAGTGTATAAAACTACAACTGCATTTTTGAGTAAAACCTCGTTCTTAAAACCAATAAACATTTTCAATATAAAGTATACACTATCAGCAAAAATAGTTTTCCAAAAATTTGAATATTTAGTTATTCATTTTTCGTACCTGTATGAGTCGACCGTAGTCTTCGCCCCAGAATACAACGCACTGTTGTTCTGTCCGGGCATTGGGAAGCCATTGTACATCTGAGGACCCTGTTTAGTCGGCATAGCGTTGTAAACGGTACTTGAAAAATCCGGGGCTTTTGGATTGAGCCTCGACATGCTCACCAAGGGCATATTCGTCTGCTGTGATTGAGCGTAACTGAAGTTTTTCAAAGAATTATTCTGGTAAGTCGATTGCAGCAGTTGCCCCTCGTTGGTCATATTGAGCATGTTATGGGGAATGTTCGTTGACCCTGGTTTGAAAAATTCCGAATAGAAATTATTAGCAGTGGCGATATCGTTTTGCGTTGAAACTTGCGGTCGCCCAATGTTGCTGCCAATGGGTGGGAGAGGCTGAGTCTTCGAAGGTTCTGGATATACCTGAAAATATGAATTACATGGGCGTAAATGGAAGTGGTTTGGTATTAACTTTTAACCCATTTTTTTAATGGAATAAAATATAATAAAAGAAATTAATAAGTCACACTTAATTACTTCTGCAAAAATCGTGAAAACTGGAAATATGAACACCTGAATATAATAATGTCACGCATCAGGACATCTTGTAACATCTAACATCTTGTAACAGCATGTCAAATATAATTTTATCCATCATACAGTGTATTAATAATCGGTAAGTAAAAAAAAGATTTTATGAAAGGTAGAGCTGAGTTTTATGAAGCGATTTTATGAAAGGCAATAAAAAATATTCAATTAATGCAAATCTAATAAAGTTAATAAAATGATAACAAATAAATGTAAAATTTGAAGAATAAAGAACTTAAAAATTCTAAGTCTATCCTTAAAAAAATATTTTATTGCAACACGATCGAGCACTTCTTGGCCAAATTCATGTATTCCTTTGAGAAACGCATTATTTATTGTATGTAGATTACATGTCACAAACACACATCAAGTAGCCCTAAGCCCCTTGATTGCCATGCCACATATCGTAGAAAGACTTATTTCTTGACAATATTCTCGGAACTGTAGATTCTGATTAATTTGTGCAGTTTCGCAATTTTATGCGTATTTTATTGAAGTGAATGCGTATCGTATGAAAGTTTAGACAAAATTTGCAAAAATATGAAGCGAGTACGAACCCTATATATACGTCATTTTTTAAAAGTTGATGTAACTTTAAATCGTGCATTTAAAATGATTCTGCTGAACAAAGTTTCACTAAACCTACATTTATGTGATTAACTAAACATTTCCAACGACCAAGAAAAAATAAAAACGATCGAGAAGTTAAAGTTTTTTGTAGTTGTTACCACAATTATTTTTTAAACTTTCTTGTATTTCGATGTGTATGAGTTTTATCAACAAGATTTTTCGTATTAGGAATTGAATATAAAAATCTTCAAACTTTTAGAAGTATCAAAAAACTTTTTTTTTGATTTTCTAAAAAGTATTTCTGGGTGTACTGGAAATGTTTAAATGCATTTTTAAAACATGTAATCAAAAATATGCCTTTCTAATAATAATAATAAAAATTAAATATGCCAAATAAAAAAATTATTGGGCAATAATTTATTAAATTTATTCCACAAGAAGCTTCTACATTACATGAAAGCACTATAAAATACCGCCACCAATTTGACCACGAGACTATCATGATTTAAAGCATCGACGTAGGCTATATGAAGTTGCTTTTGTAAATTGGTTCTTACTTACATATTCGCGTAAAATGATTGTGTTTTAAATTCTTATGAGTCTTAATTTCACCAACACAGGTTGAAAAATTACCTAACCCCTTCCAAAATAATGCTGCTTTCTGGATACAGTCAGATTTTAGAGTTACATTGAGACATGCGGAAATTCCCACAGTCACCCTACGTCTATTTTTATTATAAATAATAATGTATATACCTGAAAGTTCGCCGAACTAGCAGCGATGTTGGGTGGTGTAGTGCTATTACTGCTCGTCTTGGAAGAAACCGGTGAGCAAACCGTACCTCCTCTATAACCTGGAGCCTTCGACACATCTGCCATCTGTGGGGGATCTTGATCGATGAACTTGGGTGGCATGACAGTTTGAGAATTCGAACCTCCGGTAACCGCCGCGAAATTGACAGGTTTCTGAGATTCATTATCTCGCCTCCACATCGATTGATCCGTCGAATAAAACAGTGAGTATTCTTGATGCGTTTGCATATTATTCTGACTCATCTCCTCTTGCATTGGCGCAGTTGATTGGATGACATTAGGAGTCGTACTCCTCGCTATAGTTCCTGATGACTCTGAAACCGGAACTGAAACGTTAGCCTGACTGCCCGAATTGCCGAAGACTGGCCCTTTGCCTGGACTTTGGTAGTGTTGCATGTTGGGTGGCGCAGAAGCCGTCGGTGTGGGCCGACTGTGCTTTGGCGACGAGTGTGTGTTGGAGGCGGAGTGAGGAACCGACTGAGGTGAAATGGGACCGGTGGTGTTGGATGGCAGTCCCAAATTTCGGGACTTATTGGCGCCTGATGCGTGACTGACCGTCACGGAAAGTTGGTTCGCTGTCGTTTCCGACAACTTTGCGGCGAATGTTTGTGTTGCTGTCGTGGTGATAAGTTTGGTGGCTCGGCTTGAGGCTGAGACCGACGATGTGTGGGGTACTGATGCACGGATCGCTGCAGCTTGAGCTGCGGCATTTTTCTCGGCTTGGGCCACTAACCTGGGGGCGGTTACGCGGGATGTTATGACAGGGACGGCTCCGCGAAGTTTAACGGTGGTGGTCGATGATCTCGATGATGAAGTTACCGACGGTGCAACTGTTTGAATGGTTTTTGATTGAGTTGTCGTTGTTAGGGCAGATGGTTGCGTTACTGTTAACACCTTTCCCGTGATTTTCTTCGTCTAAAATAATATGAATTTTAAGTGATTGTTACACAATATTTTGTGAGAATTAGAATGTACGTGAAAGTACTAATTTGTAAAAATACAACTTTCATTCATTTTGACATTAATCCTAAAAAAATTAACAATACCCATTCAATGCAACGATTATTCGTAAAGTTTAAAATCGACAGACTGGAAAATTTTGTTTGATGGAAAAAGCTACGTTTTCGCAGCTACGTAATACTTTTAGACTTCAACAAGTTTTTTAAGACTGTACGGGTTTTTGTCCAGGTTTTTGTATTTTTTGAAACAGCACATTTAACATAACTATTTTTTTGGAGCATTTATGTACGTAAAATTTATGAAGTCTAAGCTTGACAAACCACAATTATTTATTATTATAATTGAACTTCGATAACTCGAACGAATGTGCCATGGAAAAAAGTTCGATTTATCAAGATTGAGTAAATAAAATAATCACAATAAATTGACGTTATCAAACTATAAGTTCAAAAATCAAATGAATTATACAAAAATCTTATTTAAATAAACATAAACTATTATACTGTAGTTCATGTGATCTAAATGAGTGTCAATTGTGTGTCCAGAGCACCTAAGAATGTCATATGTTTCGGTGACTACTTTATACTATTGTAAATCTTATTTAGACTGGTTTCAATAGCATTAAACGATCGGATCTGTATTATAATAATAGGATGTTGAGTTCGAGGTACGAACCAACGTTAGATAAACTGGTGTGAATGTAATCATAGAAAGAATATTATTATTATATAAAAAAAAAATATGACTTCGCCGCATATACGTGTTTAATTTATATAAATTGACGACGCAGAGTTAATACGCCATCCGTGCGTCCCTGGGTCGGTGTACTCTTTTTTTTCAAAATATTCACACATTACACGCGTTTACTTACGCCTATTTGAGTCTTATCCCATAATGTGGTGGCGCTTGCTGCCGTCTTGTTAGTCTTCGGAAGCATTTGCAGAATATCTACATCGGGATCTTTGATCAACGTGGCTATCAACGAATGCGCTTGTTTGGTGACGTCAGGTGCACCCCTAATAAAAACAATCGTCAAAATAAAACTATCAACCCCTTCAAACTCAATCAACTTACTTGATCGTGATGATTCTCTCACCCTGACCTTTACTCTGTTTTTCGACTTCTATATGAGCTCCGGTAGCGCCCCTGATTGCGTTTATGTTACTCCCACCCCTACCAATCACCCTTGAAATGGCGTTTAACGGCACAGAAACCTTCTTAACTCCCGACTCGGACATAGAAACTGCTTGTACGTTTGACTTCCTCACAACTTCTTTCCACCCTTCCTCCCTTTTGGAGGACTGTTTCGGGCTAGTCGACGAACAACTTTTCGATTGAGTGTCGTTTTCGTATCCGTGACTTTTTTTAGATTTATTCGATACGTAGTTTTCATTACCAGTAGCTTCAAAATCGTCTCGTTCTGCTGGACTTTTGGTTGCTTCGAAAACGAGTCCTTTTCTAAATTGTGATGTTGACTTATTTTTGCCATCACTACTTTTATCGTTTCGTTTATCGGACGATTCATTCATGTTTTGCGACTTACTCGAACCGGCTTTCGAAGTAGGACTACTATTTTTCGAATTCGAATTTCCTTTCTTTTTCTTTTTATCTTTTCTTTTGTCGTTCGGTTTGATGTCGTTACTTGAGCAACTGCCCTGACTGTTCGCGTCGATGCCGCTGTCTCCTTCTTCTTTGTCGCCTGAGTCTCCATTGCGAATGGCTGGGTCCATGTTATCTTGGACATTGTCTAGAATATGGGGATGATTTTTTGGTACGGTGATGATTAAATAAGTTTACAATAGAGTTAGTTTTTTTGGTTTAAAACACTTCAACATTTCTAAACTTAAGCCGGACTTGTTATTTCAATAAAAAAAGCAGAATGTAATCAATATTAAATTTGAGAACGCAAATGCTATGAAATAAACAAACTGTAATCTAAATTATTGTATGTAAATCTGAAAAATACAGAAAACCAACTTTTATTTGCATATTTTTTTAGGGACAAGGTCTTCATAAATACAGAGTCTAATTACTGTAAAATATATATAAAAGTTCTGAGTCAGTAACTCATAAACGTTCACTCCAAAACCCCGCTATATAAAAATGAAATCTTCGGGGTAACTTCCCTTTCGACTTCGGACGAAGCAGCACACAAAAGACTAGCTAATTTATAAAGAAATGAACAATGTACCTAATACAACACAGAAAATCTTTTTACAGTGTTTAAAGCGCACTATTTTTAAATTTAAAAGCACCGTTTTTTATATCTCTATTCGCTATTCAATACCCAAATACCATGTTTTGGCTGTATGTACGAACAAAAAAATATTTTCATTTATAGGAAGAACTGCAATTTATTGTAAAAATTAAAATATAATGATAAAAAAAACTACAAGTGTGTGTGATTACAGATTAGTGATGACTAATTACCAGTGCGCGGAATTCTATCTCAGCGCTGCAATCCTGCAGTGGAAGTAAGGTGTGTTTTACGGCGAGTAGCGGGGACGCTTTGATCTGGTTCACAAGGTTGTAGCCTGCGTCGCTAGGAATGTTTACAGCTAGTAAAAAAACTACTTCCATATTACTATATTACTTTAAATAATAATACTCGATGCCCTTTTTAATTATTCAACCACAGGGCCACAGATTTGTGATCATGAAATGTTATATTATGTTGATATAGTTCAAAAGAAAAATATATTTGCAATCAAACTATCGACGCGGCAGCACTGGTTTTAGCGTATGAGATATTATTCCGCGCCTTGCTAATTACCACCTCAAACAGAACTTTTTTAATCAACCTATTCTACACTTACGTTTACCCCTGTGGGACTTCCCATACAAACTTTCATCTCTTATTTCACGCCATTAGGGGTGGAATTCCCCAAACACTTTTTTAGCGAGTACTTACATTACAGAAGAAACGTACTGTCAAAATCTCATGTTTCTAGTTTCAGTAGTTTATGTTCTGCGTTGATGGATCAGTCAGTCAGACAGTCAGTCAGTCGGGGCAAACATTTTCATACGTATTACATAAAGCTTTAGGATTGATTAATAATTTTTAAATTCCCAATGTCTCGGTTAAAGAAAGAACATTAATAATTAAACTTACTAAAATCCATTGAACTCATTTTTTTTTTAGAAAAGCTTAATACAAAATTGAAAAATACGGTTAACAAAAATATGCAACCTGATTTTTCCTTTATTTTGCTTTTTGTACAACAAAATACTTTTGAAGTCTGTCAAGCATGTATGTTACTGTAGATGTAGCAGTTTAGGAAGTATGAATAATTATCGGTAAATACCCAGATCTATCAAGTATTGTGTAAACTGGGACAGTAGAAGACAACAGTTTATGGTATGGGCACGACATTGTTATGAAAACACTTTCGAAACGATATGCATCTTAAATACAGGGTTATTCAGGAGAAGCTCCACGCCTAAAAAAATTCAAGATGAAGAAATACAATTTCAAAACCATCTTTGATATTTCATACTATTTTTTTTTAAGTAAAACATAAGTTATTTGTTTTTGTGTAACATTGATTATTATTTGTTTTTGCGTAACAATATTGACATAGTGCCAGATATTAGACAATTAGCGAATTTACCTTCCGTACAACGTATGTTACGTTAACGTATACAATCCCCAATAGGCACACTGAATTTTCTGTTTCTATAGACATAATAGTTTTTTCTACGTTTTGCGTGCTGTACGTTCTACGGAACGTGGTTCCGTTAATTGTCTAAATGTTGTCTAATATCATGTTAAAACTGACATTTCCACAGGACAGAGTGTATTCGAGCGACGAAAAGACTGATATGATTGATTTTGATATATGGTGAGTGTTTACAGTTGTGGGGAGAATATTATCCGTACAGGAGATGGCCTGGCGAGCTCTTGTTTTTTTATTTTAACCTAACAATTGACGTTTGTATCCAAGTTATCAAAACCAAACAACTAATAATAATGTTTTACTAAAAAAATAGTGGTAGTAAATATCGAAGACTGCTATGTAATTATATTATTGGTTACGTTTAGATTATTTTTTTTGGAGGGAGGGCTTTTCGTGAATAACCCTGTATGCTTACTAAATTTGAAAATTCTTGACTTTATAGACTCGATTGTATTAAAGTCATAATTGTCTCTGTGAATTTTGATACACTGACACCTGCGATCTCAAATTTATTTAAACATTACGTTAGCTTTTAAACTAACAAAAAATATTACTACTTCTTTTCTGCATTCATATTTTTGTAGTACATACACAATAGTACAGTAAACTTAAAAGTTACATAGTTTTTGCTAGTTAAAAAAAATATATATATATAAATACAGTATATTCCGCAACGAAAATTATTCTTAATTTGTTATTATAGCATTGTGTATTTGTAATTTATATAATTTAAAGTGACTGTAATTGTAGAACTACATACCTAGTACCAAAATTCTTAGTATTTGACGTCACGCACAGGATAACAACACACTCCGAAACTAAATTATTTTTTGTAGTTATAATTATGAATACTGGATATATGTAGAATAAGAAATTGTCTATTGCAAAATTAATTTACCAACCTACTGCAGATGGTTCTACATCTGGATGTAATGACCTCCAATTGATATAACTTAAAAAAGTTTCAGCTTTGAATGAGCTACCTCATTAACAAAAAAAGATTATAGACTTAGCACTTACCTTATAGAGAAGGCTTAGAGTTCTCGTCTTCTTATCTACACTCGATTAGCTTGATATGTCGACTCTAGCGCCCTCTACAGACGAAAAAATCGGTGGTGCCTGTCACTGAAGTATGTACAGTGTAAAAAATAAACATAAATACAAGAAAAGATCTACAAAAAATAGTTAGCACTCAATGAATGTGGGTAAGTTTGGATTGAATTATTTGTATTTTTACATATTGAAAAATCATGAATTGCCCGAGCCAGAATCATGTAGAACGAAAATCCTACATATATACGATGACGGATTCTGAAGACTGTGACGACTATAGTTTATCCTGCACGTGACGTCAACAAATTTATATGCGTAAAGCACGGTTTAAAAAACAACGACTATATACACTAAATTTTAACACACACATAACTACACAGACACAAGCCACGCTTACTCACCTTCTTCCTCTCCCTTTTCATCTTCCACAATTTTCTTATCTTTCTCGTCATAGTTCTCGTTCTTCTTGTTCTCTTCGAGTAACTTTCTCCTCTCTTCCTTCTTCTCTAATTTCTTCTTCTTTTTTCGCTCTCGCCGGCGAGCAGCGGCTAGCCTTTTCGTCTCTTCTCGATTCTTCTCCATATCTAACTCTTCCAAAAGAATCGTAGCATTCTTATTCGCTTTGGCAGCCTGAGTTTCTTTTGCAGCTCGGATAATCTTTACGCACTCCTGACACTTCTCTAGCAACTCCTTATCATTGACAGTCGATATATACCGTATCATTTCCTGGTCACTGGGAAACTGAGTCACGTGATGAACCATCCACTTTACTACTTTAACGTGGCCCTTTCTGAACGCAGCCATCAAGCAAGACACTTTTCTGTTATCTTGCGAATCGATATCCGCGTTGACGTTATAAAGTAATTCGACCACGGCTAGATGACCGCCGTTTGCTGCCAACCACAGTGGCGAGTTTCCCTTTTTATTCTTCACTTCGATCTGGGCACCTCTGCATAGTAGGAGTTCGACGAAACGCACGTGGCCTTTGTCGGCGGCGATGGTGAGAGCGGTGTCACGTGACGATGGGACGGGCGTTGCGTTCACGTCGGCTCCTTTATCCAGAAGAACCCTACCAACTTCTACATAACCCCCGCTTGCGGCTTCCATGAGCGGTGTGAGCCCAGTCTTTGATAAATATGCAGAAGTGTTAGTACTTCATTTTAAACGTAATTAACGAAACAAGCTTAAGGCTGTTCTATCACTTTGAGTAAAGCTCACTTTTAAAGTAGGATCACAATAATTTATACTTTTCAATTTAGTAATAAGATCTTAAAATATAAAAGGTCTTTAAGATCTACACACGAAAAATTATGATTGATAACAATCTAGAGATATCTTGTTTATTTCGCAAGTTGTGGTTTTTCATTCATAACTTCGTACACAACCAGAAGTCCAAGACGAATTGGCAACAATTTTTTAACCTTTGAATTTTTTTACAATAATGATCATATTAACAAGTTAAAAGCATTACGACAAAAATGAAAATTTTATAAATAAAATACTAAATTATCCCTAAAGTCGTTTGTCAATATCCAAAAAGAAACTGACAAAATCTCTGACTAATTAACATCCAACAAGCCATTTGTTGAGTTTTTAAATGTTAAAGAATCTCCAATACTGTTGGATTTGTAATCAAGTAAAACTTTATGCACCTTCAATAAAGAGCTTATACCCTTAATGCAATATATGGCAAGTACTCTTGAACTGAAATAAGTAAGTCTCCTTACCTTGGCTCGGTGTTCAACATTCGCTTTACGATCCAATAACAAACTGACAACTTCGTGACGCCCTTGAAAACACGCTAACGTTAAAGCTGTATTGCGATTGGTTTCAATTTGAGCATTAATATCGCTTCCCATGTCAAGTAATAGTTTTACAGCGGCGGTATGACCGTTCATTGCAGCTAACATAAGAGGGGATATACCTAATTTACTTCCAGTACGGGAATTAATCTCAGCTCCATGACTTAACAATAATTTTATAATGTTGACATAGCCACCAGAAGCGGCTAAACTAAGAGGGGTATAATCTGACACGTTCCTATGTTCTTTGTTAGCATTTCTGTTCAACAGTAATTCAACAACCTTAAAAATAAAAAAATCAGTCAATTCCATAATTCCAAATAGTAATAGTAATAGTAATAGTAATAGTAATATAGACATAATTACCTCATATCGTCCACCAGAACACGCTAGACTAAGTGGCGTATCTTTTGTTCTTTCAGACTGCGCTTCAATGTCGGCGTTGTGGTTGAGAAGAACTTCCACAACTTTTTCATGACCGGCTGTTGCTGCTAGTATCAGAGGTGTAAAGCCTTTCTTATCTCGATGCTCTATGTCAGCACCACGATTTATGAGGAGATCCACCAGATCTTCGTGACCTCCAGCACAAGCCAAAGTCAACGCTGTATCGTGGTTGCTGTCGGTTTTAGAGTCTACGTCGAGACATGGTAATGGATTCTGACATTGTTGGTTCACTCCATTATATTGGGTAATAGCTAAAATGGATGGTTTCAAAAAATATTCATTATAAGACACATGAACAAGTCAGATCGACGTTTTTGATTTTTTGTAACAGTGGTAACAAGGGAAAAGCTATTTTAGACTACAAAGTAGGTAAAAATGGTATCTTATGCTGACAATGACACAGGCTCTAGAAAACTACTCGCAATTTATTATCAATTTAACATTTGTCGTTTGAATTTCCGTGTCCCGTTCTTGTGCATTAAAAAGCGGACCAGGAAATGTTTAGAAATCGATGGTGGGCAATTTCATCATTATTAATTAAATAAACACATTAATAAAATAAATTAATTTTAAATCAATATTTTCACATTATTACAAAGTACGAGTATTTTTTAACATATTTGGTGACAAGACACCAACAAGTAACTCGAAGGTTTTTTCTTGGTCGTTTGTTATCTATGAAAAACCAATGGTCATTTTCACAGTGACCCAAAAGATGGCACAGCCTATATTAAGTACCTTTTACATCAACATGTTTGCTATAATAATTTACAAAACTATAGTATACGACATAAACATTTAGGTCCTAAAATAACGGATATTGGAGAACTCCAGGCATTTTTTGATTAAATTTTGTAATTTTGGAAATCTTTTGGAGAACGGAAATGAGTTATATTTGTGTTTATGTCCCCTGTGATGTTTCGGAATTGGCTCTGTGAGGAATTGCGTAACGCGTACTGCACTAATAAAATCATTGATCCATTTATTGTTCATGATACTTTGGATGCAACAAACGAGGACTTTTTTAAACAAAGGTTCAATAATTCAAAAAATCGATGAAATTGTAAGTATTACCGTACGCATACTATAAACATCTATCTTATTTTTAATGAAAAAAATACAAATTGACGTGCAGTAATGTGTGAGATGCAAGTATTTTTTTATTTTCGCAATTGTAATTAGAATCTTTTCTTGCAATACAGCAAAAAATCTAGCTTAATAGTATTTGGTCTTATATCTTGAAAAATACTAATATCAAATTTTGATTTTAGTTCACAGAAAATATGTATGACATTTTTTGTTAATACAAAATAGATACGAAACTGATATAAGTAACATCTTTAATTCATGTAAAAACAACCAAAATTTACGTCAGATCACCAATTAATATTAAAAAAAAGTTATAGGATGAATAACGCAAACAATCAAATTTTATAGAAAATAGTTACATTTATTTGTGAAAATCTGACATGCTCATGCGACGTAAAATTTCCACTTTACTTTCTAGTGTTAAAACTCAAATTAGTAAAGCAACTATACTCGTCGTAACCCAAAAAAAAAAAAAAATACCTGCGTTATTGGGTCCAACTTGGTAGTTTTGATTTTGTTGGAAATTGTTGCCTTGAATGTTTTGGTTTTGGTGTCGCACGACTCGTCCCTTTTTAACTTTCATTCCTTCAACCGCTTTACCCGATTTTTTCGTCTCGCTGGTCGTCTGCGGCGTTTGAGTGGCGGCTTGTACCTGATGGCTGACTTGTTGTTGGTGTGTTTGGGCTAGTTGCTGGTGTTGAGTGCATGACGACTGACAATGATGGGCGGCTTGTATGGGGGCAGCACTTACTACGTGGCTGCAAGGTGTTTGTACTTGCGGTGCGCAAGCCACTTGTTGTGGTGTTATGTAGGGCTGTGCGGACGTACCGGGTATAGATCCTACGGTCGTTGGAACCACTGTTGCGGTTGTTATTGTTTCGCTTGTACTCGCACTCGGGCATGCTGTAAGTGGGTTAATTTTCAAAATCTCCACTCTATGAGTAAATCTGCATAAACTGCAGTTAGTGATCCCAGCAATTTTTAAAACTGTTTTTACTACATTTTGGCAGATTAATGCGCGTTTAAAGAAATAATAACATCGAACATACAAGTAACAGATGAACCACGTGACACCTTATGCATCAAGATAAACTCTGTTATTTATTTCCCTCTTTTTTCAGCCACTTGTTATTTTATCTAGGAAGATCTGGCTCAAAATATGGAAAAAGGCGTATGTCTTTATACATATAAAAAAAATCACACTTTTTTATGTTGATATAGTGAGGATTTGGCAATACGGGGCTAATCAAAAACAAAAAATGTAGTGTTTTTGTTTATGGTTTTTTTTTTCTGCCAGATTTGAGAAGTTTTAATCCGCCACATCATTTCCCACATTAGGTTAGTCTTGTTAATAAATTTATCTTCACCGGTAGAATGGTTTTCTTTACACAAACTTCAAATGTTTGAGCTGTAGAATTTAAGAAACATCTACCACTTTTGTTGTTACTACTTAAAGTATGTTAACAGAAAATAAATTATCTCCTGTAAAGACTGATGTTTTTGTTAAAGATTCACCGTAATTTTCCTCATAAACACAACCTAGAAAAGTTGCAAAAATATCTGATAAATATACAGCGCGGCTTTAAAATCATCCCCTCTATACGTTTAATATCGCTAGAGGTGCAGCATCGAAATTAAGCGGTTGTACGGTAACAAAAATCAACATCACAAACTGACCCACGTGAAGCACAATACGAAAATACTATCTGCAGTAAGACCGTACACTCTATGTGCTTTTTAAATTAGATAATATTATGTAACTCTATTCCAAAACTAAGAGGAATTTAATTTTTTTGGTGGAATTAAAAAACCTGTTAAATTACTTTCATCTGGAGAAAAACTCAAAAATAAACAAACATTTCGTTAGAAATATGTACTTTTCTGTAATGAGGATTCGTAGTACGCAACTTTTTTTTATAAATTTGACATTACAGGCTTACTTTAATAGTCATTTATGTATTAAGGACATACTTAGGGAGATTATTACAAGAGGGAATGTTTAAACCCCGACGAAGGAGCGCTTCTAATTTCTCGAGGGCCAGAACCGACAATTATGCTCGTGGTAATACGTTTTATTCTATGTATTTTAGTTTCTAAAATATTTTTAACGAAATATTGAGTATTTCCGGCAAGATTCTGTGAATTGTGCCTATGCGAACTTTAATACATAGCTGGCTATTATTTTGATGTTATGGATACCACGTTGTTTATTTGTTAAATAATTCGATATTCTATGAATTCGATTTTCAAAATGCAAAATGAAGAAGCGGAAAACGTTAATTCGAAAGAAATTTTAGAATGATTTGATGAAATATTATTTTCCCAACTTTAATAAAACTGTTGAATATCGAAGCTTGTTTGAATAATTAATTATGTAAATGAATAATCAATCGTTGCTCAGCAATTTTTGACTGATTTGTGCCATAAAGGTCAACGGCTCGCATTTTGGTGGTTATAAACAAGATCATGATTCTAAAATATGTAGAATAAATAATACAAACTAAAGAGTATAATGTAATGTTAGTGTCTGTGGAGCTAACTTTTTGAAATTGCAAATGCTCTAGATTAATCATTCATCTGTTACTGACATACGAAAATTCTTCTTATTCTTGATCTTTTAATTAATTTACTATGAAATGAACTTAAAAGTTTATGCAAATTTATGTTAGTTACAATGTTTCGCCGAGTGAATGAGCCAGGAAAAATCGTCCATTTGCTGGCAAATCCATTTGACTTGAAGTTAGTAACAAAAAAAAGCAATAATTAATCACCTAATTGTTGCTGCATTAAATTAATTCCAGCTTGAAATCCTGCTTGGTAGATAGCACCACTTTGTTCTTTGTTTGGCATACCTGCTGTGGTCAGATAGTGTTCGTATGGATAAAGCGTATGCACGGGTACTTGGGCGCCATTTGCAGGCACTGCAAAATATTCAACACGGGATAGATCTGTCTGGTTTTGCAGTTCCTGTTGACCAGCAAAAGACGCTAGCATGGTCTCGTCAATACCACTCGGATAGGGTTGTACCTGTTGGAGAATAAAATGACTTAAGACATGCTTTATTGAAAAAACAGGACGAAGTACCTGAAGGTTATGTTGATTAACACTTTGGTCATTGATATCAGATGTGTTAAAAGATTCAAGAGTTTGAACAACATCATCTACTGTAGAAAAATCCTTGTCGGTTATTTCTAATTTTGTGACTTTACCATCTTGTACATGGTCATAGAGATCTAATCGAGTTTTCTGCTGCTACAAAACATTGTGATATAGAAAAATTGAAAGTGTAATATTACTTATAATATTATAACTTGACGACGCTGTGCACAAATATGGTAAAACCATGACCTCAACAATTATTATTATTATTATTATTACGTAAATTAGATTGAACAGCTCACCTACAAGCATATTAGTAAATAAGCGACTACTACTTACAGGTGATCCCACAAAAGTGGCCCTAATTGATGTATTTTGAAACTGTTGAAAAATGGACGCCGTTAAAAGATTCTCATGGCTTTCTTCCTTCAACACCAAAGATTCCTGATCTAAAGAATCAAGATCTAAACCTTGTACGTTGATGGTTTCTGAGATGTTGAGCGTCTTTTCCGCTGACTGCTGAGGCTGTTGTTGTAATTGAATAGGACTGAACACCTGCGTCGATTGCTGACCATACAAATTTGACTGGTATTGTTGTTGTAGCTGTTGCTTACGAACATTTTTCCCTTCTTTCTTTGAGACAGGCTTCGCCTTGGGCCTATCACTTATAGCTGTATTCTGTAAACAAAACCGACTCATTTGAAATTACGAAATATACAATTTTTATATATAAAAAAAACTGGTCGAGTTGTTTCGACAGAACTTCCCCCACCCCTGAAGTACAATGAAACATATCCAGCATTTTTGAAAAAATATAAAATTTGATTTTGCAAATTTTATTTTTTTATGAGAACTGCTATAAGTTTAAATAAACATATGTAAATACGTAATGTTCAAATAAATGTAAAGAAGCGTGCTACGCGTATGTTTCAAATGAGTTTTTATTTTACAAAATTTAGTGATCACGTCATCAACATTTTTGCTAGGACACGTATATATCAACTTAGTATTGTATTCGCAAATTTTCCGTAACATGGAGTGAGCCGTTCTTGATTTGATAAAAAAAATATGAATGCAATTCGATAAAATTTTAAGATGACGTGAATTTTTCGGGAAGCCATAAATGAATACATTTTATTCACGATTTACCATGATAACGATAAAATGATTAGACAAAGTTTGGTTAGTGTTTTACCATCTACATGATATTCGTAATACACATAAAATCTGACAAAAATCAGTAGTTTGGAGATTATCTGTCTAACAAAAATTGACACAGACGGAGCCGGCGGGCGGGCGGATGGGCAGACAGACGAAAACGGGAGACTCATTTTTTTGTACTCTAGGGGTGATGACCCATTAAGAAAATATGTAAGCGGCCAGTCGCCCAACGAACTAGACTATAAACCTGGATTTATAGCTATTCCCCATACGCAGCAAGCAAATAAGTATTATTTGCAGTTTCTGCTCTGTCACTTGGTAACGTCGCTTGCTGTACATATCATAATCAGCTATATATTGCAATTTGATTCGATTTTCGTAGCATTTATTCGGATCTTTTCGGTACAATAGCCACCTGTATTGGTCGAACGTAAGCACCGCAAGAAACTTGCGTCGGTTACGGACCCGCTTCTGGATGCGGAGTTGTTATAAATGCATGTTAGCAAAACCTGATGTTGAACTTTCTTCCGTTGCGTCATCCGGGCCCATTTGCGTATGTGGAATAGCTATAAATCAGGCTTAATATATATTTCCTAAGCTTACGCTCAGGAAATAAAAAAATAATGAAGGCAAAACTTATGAGCTTTACGATTTTTAAGTTGGTCATTTGTGTGTAACAGAAATGTTGTTTAATATACTTTTTATTCGGTTGTTCTGACAGTTTTCTAGTAGGTTATATCTTAAAGCACCATGTTTGTGTCAAAAATGTCACACAAAAATTGGTCGAAGAGTGTTTCGGCAGAACTTTCCTTGCCCCTCAACCTTTGAAAAATTATAAAATCTGATGTTGCGAATTTTGTTTTGTGATAACGTCAATAAACTAAAAACTAGTGGAGTAAATTACACCCTCGCAGCTCCTATGTCGCAAATTCGAAGAAGGCGCGATCCGCACAAGTGTGGACAACATGAAATATATTTAAAGCAGATAACCAACGAGAAAAAATGTACTCTCAGTGCATCATTTATCAGCTATGATTACTTTCATTCATCGATGCAACAGCATATTTTCAGCTAATAACTAAGAAGTGTTTTTGTGGTATACCGTTTCATCGTTACTCGTATATCTTATCGAAACTGTCGCAAGGTTGATAGCAATATTTGCAATCACCGCCTATAATCACGGTGAGAAAGAACTGTTCATGTTCACACACTGTTACTTGTCGAAAGTGTAATCACAATCACCCGCCAAAATCATCGTGAAACGAAACAAACGGTCACAATGATCACTTTGATTGCAAAATACAATTTGTTTTTTTTTTTTTTGAAAATTTGGATACATCGGGGAAAATGTTAAGGAGGATTCATGAACGAGTACAGGGGTGTTACAATTTTATAAAATTAAAATCCTACCTATTACGAAAAATGTTGAGGGGATGTCTTTACTTTGTTAATACGGATTAGGTAAATTTTTGTTAACGTTTTACCATCTACAACTACATGACATTCCTAATATTACGAAATACACCCTCGGTGCGACGCCTATGGCCGTTGAGAACTCTCTGGTCTTACGCCGGTGATGATTCATCTTCAATGCGACTGAGCGACGGAGCGCTAAAGAAACGCCTGGAAACGGAAGTCGCGAATGGGGATTCCGGATAAGTCTAGAAGCGGTAACGTAAGGTTTCGAGAAGGATCGCGTATTGTTTAAATAGAGTCCACCTTTGGGAAACGGATGATTCAGCTAGTGAAGTCAAGAGCGTTCAGTGAAATTCGCCGGAATAATTTTTGTACATAATTGTTGAGTTTTACTCATGCCCATTTCACCTGTTCAATGTACCAATACATATAAAATTTGAAACATTCGGTTCGGTAGTTTCGGAGATTTTCTGTCTAATAAAAATTGACAGAGGTTAAGTCGCCAGTCGCCGGGTGGACTCTATTACAATACATTCTTAGTTTGCACTCGGGAAGTAAAAGCGTAATCTGTACACAGATTATGAAACGTCAAGTAGCCAGTCGTCGGGTGGGCTCTATTACAATACATTCTTAGCTTGCACTCGGGAAGTAAAAAGTATATAATCTGAACATGCATAACTTCAATTGTTTACGTATATAGATCAAAAGAATGTAACGATGAAACCCGTAGCCATAGATTACATACCCTTACATGCGCAAATGACAGTTTCCCAACAAGACGAAGAAATGTGATTACATCAATCTTTACCAGCATCTGTGTGAAATAAATTGGAACGAATTGTTTGTCACCAACGATGTTAATATAATGTGTGACTTATTTTATTCTATGATCAACGACATACTCGCTCTTCACATTCCATTAAAATCTGGACGTTGTTCAAGGCATCATCTGATGCCTTGAGTCGTGTGCTGGAAGTGGAGGCGGCGTACAGTTCTTCAAAAACGTGTTACAAAATCAGCGTAGCAGAAACAGAGAAAGACGAAAACAACAAGATAGAGGAGCTGCTAGAAAAATTGTTACAGCAAATAGATGACATCTTTCGATGACGGGAGAATTATGTTTCGTAAGCAAAGCGTGGATTGCTCTAGGTGTGGGCGCCAGGGACACCTTAAACGTGATTGTCGTGCTCGATTACCAGTTCCAAGAAAAAGCACAAAACAGAGACCTCACCGATATCTAAAAGGAGCCGGTACTCTGGGGAATGGGTTCGCTGGTGAGCATACAGTCGCCAGGGAAGTGAAAATAAGAAGTTTCACCAGAGGTAGTGGTTCAACTATACCACGAAAGATTTATGAAAATCCAGCAGTAATCACCATCGATACTGGCGCTGAGGTATCAATTGTAGGTAAAGGACTCGTGAGAGCTGAAGATGTAGAACCTATACCCGAAACGATCAGATTGAAAACTGTAACTGGAGAGTCGACGCCAATCATGGGCGAAGCATCGGTAGAAATCTGTATTGGTCAGCTAAGAATAAGACATCGGGCTCTCGTGGCAGTGAAGGAAGTCCTACGTCTTGGAAATGAAGAGTTGAAGCTGAATCAGCGTTGTATTGAAGCGAAGCCTACAAGATTGAGCGCTTGCCAGAACTGCAAACACTGCGAGGATGTTAAGCAGCCGAAAGCACGGTTCAACCGCAGGAAGAAAGCACCCGTAGAAGATGATGCAGACTACAGCTCGGTGTAGAAAGGACCAGGCGAAGACAAGGATATTGGGCCGCTCCTCAGATGGAAAGAAGATGGGATAGATGACCTAGCTGGTCCGAAATATCAGACGAGTCACATTCTTTGAAGGCGTTATGGGCTCAATGGGACTCCTTGCACGTCGAGAACGGATTGCTTAAGAAAGCCTGGGAAAGTTCGGATGGAAGGCATGTCACTATGCAGTTGGTGGTTCCGGCCAGTAGAACAAAGGAATTACTTCAAGCAATGTACAACGGAGGTTCTGGTGCTCATTCTGGAATAAACAAGACACTCTCTAAAGTTAGGGAAAGATTTTATTGGGTCTGTTGTCGAGATTGATGCAAGAAGTGTACGACCTGTGCGGCGGTCAAACGGCCTAAGATTAAGGCGAGAAGGCTAATGCAACCACAGAACGTCGGTTCGCCTTTTGGAAGAATTGCAGGAGATATAGCGAGTTCCCTCCCAGTGACTGAAGAACGGAACAAGGTCACGAAGGAGGTCAAAGGCTACGACGATTGCTTACAGGAGAAGTTGCCGAGCGTTTACGAATGCTGCACGAGCAGAATAGAGTGGCGACTGGTAGAATGAAAACACGTTACGACCTTAGGGACAACTCAATAGGATTCTAGGTAGGGGGCATTTGGTGTGGCTTTATAACCCCCGAAGGAGGAAAGGTCGTTGCCTGAAGTTGTCACCAGACTGGGAAGGTCCATATAGTATCGTGACGAGAATCAGCGATGTCGTTTACAGAATTCGACGACGGCCGCAGACGAAAATGAAGATTGACCATTTAGACCGCCTCATGAAGTGCAGCAGTGACACCGTTGACGTTTCCGATCGAAACGATCAGAATTAAGGAGGGGGCTGTGTTACGAAATAAACCCATACACCGCCCCGGGAAGACGCCTATGGGTTTTCTAGTATAAGCGACGATGCTGGGTGACGGACGGCGTTCGCTAAAGAAGAACCTGGAAGCGGATGTCGCGATGGGTGTTCCAGAACAAGCCTAGAAGCGGTGACGGAGACCTTCGAGCACGGTGTATAATAAGTTAGGTGTTCCGACGAGCGCGTGAAACGTGTCCCCAACTAGTCACAGATTTGGAGTGAGAGAAACAGAAGAGGGCGGCCATCATTTAATCGCAATGACGGGAAAGAGACGGGAGAAGTATTTGTCGGAATTAAAGCCATTTAGGTCAAAAAATCATCAAAATTAATTATCCGTTGTATTAAAATAAAAACTTTAAACATTGTTAAAATACCTAATAATTTATTTAAAAAGATGAATGTAAACTCGTTGTTAAAGATAGTTCTTTTCGCCTTCACATATTATATTAGTTTCACTCACTTCTGTTCGTTTCACAAGGCAACTAAAAAATATCCATTAACCATTATCTGCTTTACTGTTTGAGAAATAAAAATTTACCATTATTCCGTAGTCTACAGTCGAGACTCTTTTCTTTTTTCTGCACATGCCTTGGTTGTTTTCTCTTGTTCGTGTTTATAAAATTGTTTAATTAGCATAATTGTGTAAAAATATATTGCCTTTGAAAATATTTCCATTCTATGCTCTTCACAATAAAAAGGAAAGTAAATAGTCATAAAAATTTTTGTTGCGAATAGCTCTTCAATTGTTGCATCGAATACATCCACAAAATTGATATATTTCATAAATATCCCTTCCACCTATCGGAACATATTAAACATTAACAAATCTGGATGGTTTAACCACCCCCTGGATTTTGTACTAGTAAATTCAGATGTATATTATACTAGAACATGGATCTTCTTTGTTATATAACTGTTCACGGCAAATATTACATTTTGAAGTATTGTACAATTTTTTTGCCACAAATCCAGCTAAGTAATAAATGATGTTGTCAACAATTTTAGTTATAGTGACATCTTCAAATAGTTGTTCGCCTAATTCGTTAATCGGTGAATCTGTATCTAAGATATATTCAATTTTCCTTTTTATTTTCTCAACATGATTTTTTCCGCATTCTGGTATTTGTTTCAAAAATATTTTTGAAGTCATTAAATGATAACGAATGATTGCATTACTGTTTTCCTGCATCTGTGTGCAATTGCCAAGTTTCGGAGGTTTTAATAATTTATAAACCGATAACATTCGGTATAGCTGCAAAAAAGTTATAAATGAGGGATGTCCATTGGCACAACCTGTTTGTCGAATTGTGCCGAGAAATCTCTGCAAAAAATATAGTTTATGTGGAATAAAGAAAAAATACATATCGCATTCAAAAACCCTCTGAAAATAAACATAACACATAACCGATAAAAAGGGAGTAATTGTTTTAAGTAAAAATAAAATTCAACATAAAATGCCTACTATTACTATAGCGACGACCAGTATTTTTTAGTGCAAAGTGTTGTTCAAAAGCAGCTCATTACTGCAATAAAAGAGCCATTCCAGTAAACACTGTTTCTACCCATTTTTATTGATAAATCAAAAAACAAGTAAAAAATCGCAGAGAAAACCTAGCAAAATCTGTCACACCTACAGAGGGAAAAAGCCTGCCAAACGCTGCTAAACAGATCTGAGTGAGAGGTTACAGGCCGCCGCTGTCTGTCTCTCTCGACCGCTCATCGTGACTAAACCGGCGTCAACTCGATGTACGGTGAATACGCTTCGTCGTAACACCTAACTTATTATACACCGTGCCTTCGAGACAATGAGAGAAATAAAGTCCAATCAAATCCATTCCAGTTGAAATTATTTTGTACATAATCGCTGTGCAATTAGCCGTATAGATTTGAGTTACTAAGAAATAAATTGTTGAGTTTTACCCACGCCGATTTTAGTCAAATTTTATAAAACTACACTCCTGTGCTTGTGATTTATGAATCCGTGTTAAGTTTATACCCTAGACATCCAGATTTTTAGAAAAAATCAAAATGATGTAACAATATTTTACAATTTCACTTTTAAAACGCAAAATCGAATGCTTTGAAATCTTATCCGTTTATTCCCGCCCAATGACATAATACAACTTCGTCGAATAAATGTTATTTAAATTTGCTACAATAACATACTCCTACACTTGTAGTTATGAATCCTTCCTGATTTTTTGTCGTATCGTAGGTATTCGGAAATTTAGAAAAAAAAAAAAATCAAAATTGTACAACATTTTAACATTACATATCTTTTTTTACCTTTATCACTATACCGTAATATAAAACAAAGTCTCTTGTCTGTCTGTATGAACGCGATAATCTCAAAAACTACTGTACGGATTTTCATGCGGTTTTCACCAATAGATAGAGTGATTCTGATTCAGGAGGAAGGTTTAGGTGTATAATTTATGAAGGTTTTCTGTAAATTGGCCGAACTATAATAATATTGTTGAGTAAGTCGGAAAAAAGCACGCCATCTAAAAGCTTGAGTGGCATGGGCTGCGTAAACCGTTAGAATATCGTACGCTGCATATTTGTTTTGTTTCACAGTGTTGTGTCATGCATTGTTATTAGATAGATCTGTTAAAAATGTGTTTCGTAAATACGTTTTATTAATTACGTACTTTTGTTTGAGTTAATTTTAGTAGTTAATTGACTATTTCAGTACATTGGCTTGAATAAACATTGTTTGTAGTATTTTTCGGGGAATATTGAAATAAGCTAAATAATATACATACACAACTTTATTACGCCAGACAAATGATGCGGACATTGATACTTAATATTACCTGTGCGAAAGCCGGGCTGGGAGGGTTATCAAAAAAAAAAAAAAATCAAATCTTATCATTTTTCGAAGGAGCTGGATATGTTGTACCGTAGTATATATATTTACTACGTATACAGAAATGACAAGAGTTCCAAAAATTGTAGTTTGAATGCTCACGCATGCACTCTACTTGTATTACCAGCACTTTGCAACAACTTGGCGACTAGTAGGTAAGTAATAAGTGTTCTGTGCTAGTAACGTTTCGTGTTTACGTGCGTGCTAATTAATTCAATTAAAAAAAATTGTGGAGTATTTTAGGTTCAAACCAGACAATAAGGAGTATTATTGTTGTCAGTAATAAGTAGTTAATAAATTATTGTTAATTTATTACCATATGTATTTTATATGAATAAAATAAAACTATTAAAAGGTCTGTTGTTGGTGATTACCAAGACCAGACATTCTTAATTTTATTATTACTTTAATTTTTTTTTTTTAAATTTGATTTTAAGAATAATAATTTTATGTTAATAATCTTTTTGCCTATTTGGTTTCATTATTTACAGAGCTAAGTTACTTCAGAAATAGTAGTTTTTATACAAACACCTTTTTAAAGACCAAAGTTTTCTCAATGCTTATTTACATTTCGCGGGGCTGTACTCCCACCATTAGAACCAATGAAACCCTACTTAATGACTTTGAAGGTCATAGAAATTGGCACGCCGAGAACAAAGGGATTCGGAGCTCTTGTCGCTACTGTATACGTAGTAAATATGTATACTGTGGTTGTACTGTACTTCAGGAGTAAGGGAAGTTCTGTCTAAATAACCTTGGATTTATTTTTTATTGATCAAATCAAGAACGGTACACACTGTTTTATTGTTAGTACTACACTCCACGTCTTGGAATTGACATACGTTTCCTTGCTGAAATATTGATGGGAACATTCTCAAACGGAAAAACTCACTAGAAATACAGGCATAGTCTTACGCTTTTTTACCGTTACCGTTTTTTTTTTTCTCAGAAACCTGCTTAACTTTTTAAGTTGCCTCAAAGACAGAAGGACGTCATTAACAAAAATGGTAGTTATACCTATTTATTGATTGAAAATCCTATTTTTTAACAAAAATCGCTACGGACTTTTCAAACAACCCAACATAAGGTGCAATCAACTAAAATCGAAATAATGAGCATCTAGCATCGAAATACCAAACGACATTTGGTGATAATTACACGGTGTAAAAAGGTCAGAATTTTAGATTACCTAATTTTCAACACTTACTTGGCTGACTTCTGCATGTGACGGCACGCTCTGAAACTTGATCGGTTGAGTCGTAGTGGTGCTGGCAGTGGGTAAAGCAACGGATGTCGTAAGAGGCGTAAAATAAAATGCCGGTTGTGTTTGATTCTGGGTGAATGTTCCCGTATCTCCGCTGACGGCCAACTTGAGAGGGGATTGCAAGCATGTTGCTCCTCCTGTGTAGAAAGTATTGTGGACTTGTAGATTGTTGGCAGGAAACATGGAACCTGTCATGCCAGTCCCCAGCCCTGATAAATATGCGCTATCAGAACCATAGCCACATGGATTCTCATGCACCCAATAGGAAAATTAGGCGGACGCATGCGTGGTTAAAGTAGTGGTAAGATGGCGCTTTGGATTTGTATAAAAAATAATTTGGCGCATCTAGCTGACAAAAAGCACAAACTGACACCACGTAAAAAACTATGTGATGAATATTGGTTATAGATTAAGCAATAAGTTTTTCGAGCATGCATTATATATTTTCCCAAATTAGTTTAATAAAGCATGTTTAGGTATGGGAAACAGGTAGGGGCACATCACAAAATTGTATAAAAGTAACTGCTACACATTAAAGCTATACCATAGAACTAATATTTATTTTGACATGGTCATTAAGTGCTAATTTTAAAATAGAATTCAAACTATTTTAAATTTGAAATTTATTGTTGTATAAAATATATAGAGGCTTCTTACAAAACTTTGACACTATTATCGAACTGTGTGAAATTTATTCTGTAATCCTATCTTAGGTAAGGTTTTAACATTAAAATTTAACTCCACCTAGCATTATAGTATATACACTGAAAAATTTTCCTTGTTTAAGACAATTTTTAAATGTTTTTAACGTTATATTCGTTAATGTTTTTCAAACTGAAGTTATATACTTATCATTACTTGATTTTTTTCGTCATTCTATAAACTCCAATTACTTGAAATATTAGAACAAATTTATTCGCAATTGTTTTCAAATTATAAAAAATATTGCCATGGAGTTCAGTTCTTTGATTAATATATTTATTGTTTTACCTTTCGAACCTTTCCACAACTCTATTTGAAAGCTTCTGAAACATATCTATAATCTACACAATACTCAGTAGTAATTATAATTGTACAAAACGTGGCGTTACCTTTAATTATCCCTTTACGGAGTTGAATACTACTACAATAATGAGGATTACCTTAAAAAAATCTGTATGCAATATTTCAGTACAATTATTTTATGCGATGTTCATATAGCAAGCAAGCGGCTTTGTTATCCTTTAACCTCATTTCTACGTGATTCAAGCGCTTTATTATTGAAATTATAACAAATTATCTTACTGCACACTTTTTATAAAATGAATATGGTCAATTCATAGGTTTCTTTTTTAGCTTGTGTTAAATACTTCTCAAGTATAAGACTTCAAAAGATAAGCAATTAATTTTTGCAAGACTTTTTTTTACTAATGTCAGTGCACTCAAGACCTCTAAATTGCTTCTTACGTTTATCAAAGAAAATTAGTTGTGTTTTCTTATTCAAATGGAGTATTTATATATTTCTACAATTATTCAAATAAACTGCAATTTTTATTTCTAATTGCTGAAACTTCATAAATTAAAGAAGTAATATTATTATTATTATTAGGATCCACCACCGACCCGGAAATAATCGGCATCTAGGCAAAAGTTCTATTATTACGGGCACTAAACCAAGTAATGGTATGCACTGATTAGATTAATAAAAAACTGTTGAGATCCTAGAATTGCAGCATACAAATTCGTCTGCTATTATTATTATCGTTGTTTTAAAATGATTTATTATAACAGGGAGATGTTAGCATGCATTAACACAAAAGCTGTTAACATTGATCCCATTCACGTCCTTTTATGTAGTGTATTTAAAGTATGTATCTGAAGGCATGATAAGCGGCATCTAAGTACATACATCTAAAAACAATAATAAATAAGACAATTTGAAAATTCTATGAAAACTGTGGACAACTGTCACACAAAACGTAATATTTATGCCTCATGCCTTCATACGCCAAAATGTTATAACTTTTATAAATTACGAAGCTTACAACAAAGCAGGAAGGTTACATATTATACACAAATGAAAGTTGATGAGATAACTCGTGTAAATTCTCCGCTCAAGACATGCATAAAAATACGTACCTTGCTGCTGTTGTTGCATAGCAATGTCAATATTTAACATATGAGGCAGTGAATTATTAGTAGCAGCAGGACACTGATCTTGAGGAATTGCATATTGAAAAACGTGGCTATGAGAAGATTGCTTCCCATGAAGTTCACGTTCAACCCGCTAAAAAGTGAACGCTGTCAACTCCATCAGGGCAACTCACTAACTTAACTTACATGCAACTCCTCAAGAATTTGTTGTTTTTGTGAGGTGCCCTCATCTGTACCCGAAGACGACACTACATTGTACTGTTTCTTACGACTTTTGATAAAATCAATTAGCGTACTGTTTGGATCTTCTTTGTTGAGGAACTCCATGGTCTCATCATCGAAATCGTTTAGTGGTAATGGCTGGGTGCGAACCTGTTGGGCTTCAGCTGAAGTTAGAGCCCCATCGTACACGGCACTAGCAGATCGGCTCTTTGACAACGTCGGCGCTTTTCTAAAAGTGGTTTGATTTTGTTGATTCTCGGATGTTCTACTTGAAGTGGGTGATACTTGCTGTTTGGAAACATCCAGCGATGGACTGCTGGAATCGTCCTGAGATACTATTCGTACGGCCTCGGGAACTTCTTGCAGGACTGCAGCCGCTGTAACCAACACATTCATACAATTTAAAAACATATCTCGTATATCGATAAACTACGTTACTATTAAGAATTCTCGAGTTCATACAAGCGTCACATTGTCAAAATTAAAAGAAAAATATCACCAGATTTGTGTGTTCCAGTTGCTGTTGTTTTATGACAATCCTAGGACGCCTGTATTAATTTCAAACAAACTTTTCTGTTTGACTCGTGTGATAATAGTTACTTTTGTAATAATATTTTTGTGAGGACCTAGAAAAACTGCCAACAGCTACCACTTCAAAAGCAGTAGTGAAAGGATTCTGTTGAATAATATTAATTAATCGCGCGTCGTCATCAGGTGTGGATATTCGGCGTCCTCCTGAACATGGGCACCGTTCCAACATACCTTCTCTAATAAATTTTTGAACAGTATAACATACTGTACTTTTTGGGATATTCAATCTTTCTGACACTTGGTTGTAAGACCTACCGTTCTGGACAAGAAATATTATATGAACTTTGTTAAGATAAGTGAGTGGAGGCATTGTTCGTTTTACGTAAACTTGGTTCCCGTTGCATTAAGCTTTTCAAGGTCACACATTTATATTTTTTTAGTAGCAGTGTAGCTGTGACTTCTCTGTTTCCTCCCCCCTGTACGCAATCAATAAGGGTCGATTTAGTAACCATGTCAAGCATTATGTCACAGAAGGTTATGTTTGATATTGTCAAATGAAGTTATGTTTGGAAAAAATATTTTTTCACTATATTGCTCCTTCAAGTACGAAATCGTCGATGTTAAATAGTCAAAAATATTTTTTCTGTAGCAGTTCATCTGAGTTTATTGTGCGCACTGCTCAAGCATTGATATATGTAGTTAACGTTCTACGAATAATTGGCATTGTCTTCCTAATTTCTTGTAACTTTTGAAGTTATAAAACAACAACAAACAAGTTATTTAACGTTATTATACTTTCTTTCTAAAACATGTACTTTGAAATTTATTTTACAGAGGTTGTAATAGTTTTTTAAATTTTTTCTAGTGGTGCGTTAATTTGGTGGAGCAGTATATATTGCTCTTCGTCCACCCAAGCAATCGCTTTTTTACAAAAGATTTTGTTTAAAACGTTTTTGGTGTATGTCAAATGCAACATATAATAATAACAGTAATAAGAAAAAAAAGTTGCAGGTGTTTGTTTTGGTAACAATAATAATTCTTTGTTTCTAAACAAATTTAAAGAGGCGTTGTTTAAAATACCGGTATGAACTAAAAAATGGCCCTGGGAATAAAAGCAGTTGCACCAATTCAAAGAAAAAAAAAAAATTGGTCGAATGTTATTCTTTTGCCCCTGAAGTTCAGTACAATAAAACCAGATTGTTCGACAAATTATAAGATTTGACTTTGCGAATTTTATTTATTTATGATAACCCTTATAAAGTAGAGAGCGGATTTTATGAAATTTGCATATCCGTTATTTTTTGCATATAAGTCTTAATATTTAATATCTGAACGAATCATGCTAATTAAAAAAGAACACAGCTATAAAAAAATAGCATATTTGCATATATTTGCCTTCTGCTGCTTATTTTGCATTTTTATCAATTTTTGTGCTAATTTGAAAAAAAAAGTCATTCTATCGGCATTTATCTAGAAAAACGAAATTTCATTAATCATACTGCAACTGTTGTCCTGAGCTCAAATAACCAGTAAAGGTTTGGGTTTTATGGTAGTTTGGAGAAACCACCGGGTGTTAAGCCATTCTTCTAGGTAAATTCGGGCTCTAATTATTTTTGGAAATACCGTTCATTCCCAATATTTTTGTTCGTTACTTAAACGTATTAATGGTATGTTTTACGGTGGTCGAAGGGACGTTACCCTACTTATTTTTCATCGTGAGTTTGCACTGAAAGCATTTAAAGCGATACAGGTGTGTCAATATGTCGACGATAACTCTAATTAATTTATGGATTAAACCTTTCCCTGAACGTATTCTTCAAGAAGGAACTCTGTTTTGTCGCGCCTGCTCTAAACCGGTAAGGATTTTTGTACATCTGTGGACGTAGTACGCACTTTTTCTACTTACAAAAGCATATTTTAGAATCACCGGAAAAACTTTTTTGTTAGAATATTTCGAAAAATATTTAAAAATAAACTGTTACCAAAATAGCAATTAAATACTCAATTACTACTATTTTTTCAATTTGTTCTGTTTATATTTATTTTTTAGTATAACAATATTATCTTTAAAAATGTGATTTATGTGTTACTGAGAATTAATTAAACACTTTGCACTGTAATTTATGTATTTTTTGTAACAAAACGTATGCTCGGGAAACCTGTTTTTGTAATTTGTAAATAAATTTAATTCCGTTATTACGATTTTTTTTTTTATTTTTGAAGTATATTTTATGCAACTGCATATCTCTGCATATATTAAGAAAGTTACTGCATATTTGCATAAATTTGATGCATATCATACGATCATATTTCCCAAAATTTTGCTGCATATTTTCCGCTCTCTACTTATAAGTTAAAATAAAGCGTTTATTTCAAATGAGTTTTTCCATTACAAAATCTTGTGATGACGTCATTAATATTTTTGCAAGGACATGTATACAAAACTCACTTGACATACACCTTCTAAAACTTTTACGACTTACGTAAGCCAAACCACCCTTGTAATGGACCCGAAGCGCAAGGATTATTACTGTCCATTGTTGCCATAATGGAGCTGTAAAGTTTTACTAGGTATATGTAAACTGAGTTAAGTTATACAAGAGCCAGTTTGACTTATAAAGGTGCTTTGGCTTAAGCCGCTCAAGTCATAAAACTTTTACAAGGTGTATGTCAAGTGCGTTTTGTATATATCAAATTGTACAGATTCAGTGAAGTGAAAAAACAAATCAGAATTTTAATGAAGTATTTATGAAACATATCCAACATTTTAGAGTTGAGTCGAGTTTCATAATTTTGCTTTTTTTCCAAAAATGTGGATGTTTCGGGTCACTCAACACGGAGTCATAAACTAGAGTGGAATCACCCTTAGAAGAACCCCTTGTAAAGCTGCGCGATCAAACGCATTTTCGTCGCGCAGGAGTTGAGTCCATATTCAAATCTAGGGGTACGTCGTGTGTCAGTGTCTACGCGTCAGGTGATTACCACTTCGCTTCACTTGTTTGTTGTTGTCGGTCGTTTGATGTGTTCGGTGTTTTCTGAGTTATATTATATAGATTATATTATCTCCTTAAAATCAGTTCTTTTGAGAACTATTGAGTTGGTTTGGCCTTTTATTAGTAAGTATTTGGGAAACTGGAAAATAAAATGAACACCGTTGTGACTTTTTAGTAAGCGTTCCTAACCTTTTGGATTGCAACATGCCCTCAAACAAGAAAATTGGTGTTAAAGGGAAGGTAATTCACTCCCAAGAGCGCGAAATTATCGCAAATGTTTTGTGTTTCATGAAAGATGAGGCGGGGAATGGCCAAAAAATCCCATTAAAAAAATTCAGGGCGATAGTTCTGGCAGCTACTAAAATTGGCCGAAGTACCTACAAGAGAATTCACAAAGAGGCTCTCGATGTAGAAACAGGAAAAGTATCTTAATTTTCTAGTCCCAAAAAATGTAGAAAACGTAGCAGTCCAAAGAGTGATTTACACGAAGGTGAAATAGAAGCGATATTTTTCCGAATCGACACAATATTCACGCTGATGAATTTTGCTCACATTAAATAAAATACATGTATCCACATCTTGATGTTTATTGAAATTAACGTTCTATTTAATTATTAGAATTAACAAAAAATATAATTTGTATGCTTAATTTCAACTATGACCTTGCTTTAGAAAACACTTCAAAAATATTTTTTATAAACAAATTCAACTCTGACAAGAACCTTTTCCAAAACTATATGTTACGTCACTGGCCGAAAACATACTGTTTCTAGTGTATATAATATATTAATATATTATTTATATATTATATAGGTACACTATATAGTTGTCAGATCTGGATGACTCACTGTGTCGTTCTAAAAGAGAACGGACTCTATAGTTTAAGAGCCAGTGGCCGGCTACCTGTATGTAACTGACCAGACCTCGAATTTTGTACAGAGAGTCTCCTCGATCCAACATACAAGGACTGAGGTCTCACTAAGCCCAGCGCGGCTGGCGTAGCTGGAGCTCAGGTACGCCAGGCATCAAAAAATAACAAATTTTAAATGCATTTGACCATGTCTGCCATTTGGAAATTTTAAAATATATGTTTATTTTTATTAAAAAATAACCATGGCAGACCATTATCACGCGTCTAACATCGTGGCAGACAATTTTGAAAGTGCAAAAAAATATAAAATTTTCAAATTATTATGACCAAGTCTGCCATTAATATATTTTGTTGATTGTAGTCTTAAAATATTATATTTATCACGGCAGACGTTTTGATTGAGTACCTATAATACACTTCAGCAGATAACAAAATCTTAACTACTAGCCGAGCAGATATATAAAAATGACGCATTATATCTTACATTTATTTCATCTGCTTGAAATTAAATTTATTGTTGTTTTTAAAAATTGATATTTCTGTAGGAATTCACATATCGTATCCGATAACTCCTGTACCTCTAGCTTTATGTCATTTAAATGGGAGTATTTGTAAAACTGTCAAATCTGTACTTGCTAAATGTCTGGAACCAAATATTGATCAGGAACCACCTCACAATACAGATGTATTTTTAATTGATGGGTTTTTCATTCTTCGTTTTATGAAAGAAGTACCAAAAACATTAGAAAATATTTCCAAAAAATTTTTGCAGATGATAACAAAATATCCAGCACGAAGAATCGACGTAATTTTCGACCAATATTTGCATCCATCTATAAAAGACAATGAAAGAAGTCTACGACATGACGCATCGTTAATTGATTTCACATTTTCTGGGCCTGACCAGGTACGACCATCAGATTTTACAAAGGAGATAAAAAATACGAAATTTAAACAAGCTGTCATTGATTTCTTTATTATACATTGGTGTACTGATGAACTGGTATCATTTGTCGGTAATCAACTGATACATTTGAACTTTCGAAACTGTCATTCTTATCGAACTGTTAATGATATTATACAATCAAATATCAATTTTTAAAAGCAACAATAAATTTAATTTCAAGCAGATGAAATAAATGTAAGATATAATGCGTCATTTTTATATATCTGCTCGGGTAGTAGTTAAGATTTCTGAAGTGTATATGTACTCCATAAAAACGTCTGCCGTGATAAATATAATATTTTAAGACTACAATCAACAAAATATATTAATGGCAGACTTGGTCAAAATTAGTTTGAAAATTTTATATTTTTTGCACTTTCAAAATTGTCTGCCACGATGTTAGACGCGTGATAATGGTCTGCCATGGTTATTTTTTAATAAAAATAAATATATATTTTAAAATTTCCAAATGGCAGACATGGTCAAATGCATTTAAAATTAGTCATTTTTTGATACCTGGCATACCTGAGCTACGCCAGCCGCGCTGGGCTTAGTGAGTCCTCAGTCCTTGTATGTTGGATCGAGGAGACTCTCTGTACAAAATTCGAGGTCTGGTCAATTACATACAGGTAGCCGGCCACTGGCTCTTAGGGCCGGTTGCATAAACGCAAATCAAATTTAATCTCTGATTAACTCCATAGTAACGATTGTTATTTTCATAGTTACAATTGTTCTTAATCAGAGATTAAATTTGATTTGCGTTTATGCAACCGGCCCTAAGACTACTAGATGTGTAGGAGTATGTCGTTTTATACAATTTAAAACCCATTTCCTATTTACAATTTTGAAGTGACGTCATCATGGGAATGATTAGGCAAATTTTGGTTAGCATTTTACCTTCTACATTGTATTCCTAATATAAATATAAAGTTTGACTACAATCGGCCCAGTACAGTTTCAGCCAGAAAATCTTGGGCAGTATTTTTCTGTCATTAAAAAAAAACACGATGTAGTCTATGCTTTAGGTAAGTTCGGCTGCTCACTCCGACACGGAGTGGAAAGGTGCAGGAGTGAAGTCACGTGATATTGGAGTGAAACGAATGAAACTACGGTAAACGAACGCACTTGAGTTTGTGAAACTATTTTTATCTACTTTCATTAAGTAATGTGCCAGATTACAGGTTTTTCTTTGATATTGTAATGGTAGTTTTTACCGCACTAAGTGCGGTAAAGGAACAATTACCGCACAGTGCGGTAAAGAGTGACTTTTAGAAAAGAAAGTTGCAAAACCATTTATTAACATAAATTACACAGTTTGAAACATTTATAAAGTTAACTCCAGACGCTGTTCCTATGTTGAAGCTGGGCTTCTCTACCGTGACCTAATTTGTTGAACCCACAGTAACTGAAAAACCCATTATTTTCTTAGCAATTATTTTCTTATTTTCGACAGAGAGTTCAACATATCCTTCTGCCATGCTATCCGACTTCCAGCCTCTATAACCAAGCAACATGTTAATTATTCCCTGAAAATTTCCTCTCGTTATAGCAAATTCCACATAATTTTAGTTTTTGAATTCAGTAAGGTGATCTTGATAAATTCTTTTTCGGCTCTAACGTCTCGTGTCGTCAAATTTGTGATCTCCTCGTGTCGACAAGCACCAAACACTCCGACTATCAAAATAACCTGAAACTATATAAATTTGAGATTGTTTTTTATTAATATGAGCTGCAATTTGCCTTCATAAATAAGAAATCCTTATCATTCATTTTCTTAAGAAATTGATTTATCTCTTCTTTGGAAAAAATAAACGATTTTCTGGGTCGGTAACCTTCTGATTTCCGAGAAGAAAGCCACAACCTGATGATATTCAGTAATATCAATATTCTTCGTAATCAACACCAAAGTTCGCAACATGGAATATCGTCACCATAAGGAGAATGGTTTTAACTTCTCTGCTTGTTCAGCAAAATAGGAATGCATCACCTTGTTCAGAAACGTCACCAATTTTCTTAACTTCTATCCATTCATCAAAATATTTGTACCCTATCTCGTAACGTTCTTTAGATTTACCAGGAGCTAACGTATCGATAGCAGATAGCAGATTGAGCAGCCACTTCAATATCAGAAGGCACATTATCCTCTGAATCACTAATTTTTGCACATAAATTGCTTTCACTGAACGCTTGTGAAAAACGTAAACAAATCAGTAACTAGGGTTACTAATTTAGCCGCCTTATTTTTTCTCCATAAACACAATTTAAAAAATTACACAAAAATATCTGTGTTAATTATTATAAAAATTATTGAAAGTAGATAAAACGTTGTACAATATTTGTATCGTAATGTTTCTTTACGATACTTGATGGATTATCCAACTCGCCTTCGGCTCGTTGGACAATTTTTCCATCGCGTATCGTAAAATTCCACATTACGATACACATATCGTAAATATCTATTAAATGTCAATTGTCATATTTTCCATTATGGATTATTCACAGTTCACTACAAATACAATAACTATCTAACTACTTTTAATTTTAAAATAATCAAAATAAAAACTAAAATTACAGTAGTGACAATTTCAATGCGCATGCGTAGCTTTACAATTTCAAGCACTTCTAATTTTGAGGTAGGGCTGGCGGAGTTAACACTTTTCACCCTACACTTGTGTAACCGAACGCTATTGGGGTGCGCTCCATCTGTACATCAAACCGAACGGAAAAGGTGCATTAGGAGGCAAATGAGCGTTAAGAGTGTGGAAACCGAACTTACCTTTTATTGTCATAATAATTGTCACTTTTAAAAAACAAATTTTGACATACGTCATCATCCACATTCCAGTCTACGTCAAAATGACAAACATGGCAAATTTAAGGTTTTAAGTACGCAAAGCCTATTTTAGAGTTTATATCACTGAAATGACAGAACTACCCAACATTTTGTGGCCGCAACTGTACCTACTTACGAAGATCATCTGTCTAATAAAAATCGGGGCGGAAGACAGACAGACGCAAACAGGAGATCTATTTCTTCGTACTCTAGGGGTCATGAAAGGTCGTGTTTTCTGTAATTAAATTCTCTAAAAGCAGAGAGTCGGCCGACGGACTCGATTACAATACTTCCTTCGCTTAAAATATGGTTTTTTTCGTTCAAAATTTAATTATTCCATGGGGGAAATACTTTGGTGCAAAAAAGTGGTCCCCCCTTCCTTGTAGGTGGAGAAGGGGGTAACTTTGAAATCTTCAACAGGAACCCCGACGTTTCACTACAGATTCGGATTCTACGGCTAAAAGTACGTAGGTTTGTCGAAATTTTTTTTATATTCTTGACAGATGACGCTGTAATAAACGAAACTCAATTTTTTTCGATTTCTCGTACTGAGAAACTATACATACCATTCTGAGTCGCCACATTATTGAAGACAACTTGAATAGTGAAATGTGCCGAGACATTTTAAAAAATGGACTGCCAACATTACTTGAAAACTTGAGCTTAGAAGTGCAACAGAACATGTGGTTTCAACATGATGGTTGTTCAGTACACTATTCGATCGTAGCACGTGAAGTACTTGATCATGATTTTAATGGTCACTGGATGCTAACTGCTCCGGTAAATTGGCCTGCCAGATTACCAGATCTTGGTTGGCCAGATTTCTTTTTGTGGGGCTATCTCAAAGACAGAGTTTAAAAACAAGAACCAATAACACGTGAGAATATGATTGAGCAAAGTAGAAATGCGGGATTCAAGCATGTCTCAGTTTACATTCAATGTGCATTGAATTCAAAGGCCATTATTTTGAGCACTTACTTTTAACTGAAAGATGATGAGGCGAGTGGACTCGTGTAAATTAAGCACCCTGATAAGTGAGAGGCGAAGAGACTGACATAAATGAAGCAGCCTGATAGGTGATGCTTTTTGGGGGTACCTCTTTTTTTTTTTGAGGGACCCCCTGCCTGCCCGTCCGAAGACTTTAGGCCTCTGTTAGCCTGATGGGTGAGAGACGAGGGAACTCACCGAAATCAAGCACTTTGAAATGCGAGGAACTCGCCTAAATCCAGCGCCCTGATGCGTGAAAGGTAAGAGGACTTGCATCAATCAGGCATTCCGAAGGGAACAGAAAACTACTTCGTCCACATCGTTGTTCCTTGGTTACGCTAAACGTAGTTTATTCGCCAGCCATTTACATTTCTACAGGTAACAATTTCCACATTATTCGAAATTTGCAACATGAATAAACTTTTTTGGCGACGAATTTCGAGTATTTACATAAAACGGGGTATTTTTTAATGCCAACGTATTGCAGAATCGTATGCATCGGTTCGCAGTAGGACAAATAGGAAAATTTGGATTTCGTAGATTCAGCGCCATCTATCACGAATCGAAAAAAATGTTTCAGACAAATCGTACATACTTTTAGCCGTAGACTCCGAATCTGCAACAAAAAATAACAGTTCCCATTTAAGGTTTCGAAGTTAACCCCTGCCACACCTACAAGGAGAGGGAGAGGGGGGCTAATTTTAGCACTAATGTATTTCCCCCGCGCCATGGTTAAATTTTGATTCTGGACATTTTTTCGCAAGTGCTTATTTTTCTAGATATTTGTAAGTTTCAGGTTAAATAAATCGCCCTGTATAATACAGCCTGTTATTGAAAGGTACGTACAAAATAAAATCGGCAATTAGTCTCGAAGTATGGGTGCTCAAAGTTAAAAAAAGTTCAGGTAAAAGTGTTCTCCTTTTAGAGATAAAAATTATTAAAATTTATGTCCAAATTCGGTGTACGCCTCTGATAAAAAGATCATCTTTCGTTTCTATAGCAACATTTAGTGTTGACAAAAGTTTTATTGTTACAGTTGCTAGGAGTTACTAAAATAAATTCATTTTACCTACTTATCCTTCAGTAGCGTCTAAAAAGGTTGGATAAGGGTTAATTTTCCCCTTATAATTTTGATAACACAAAATAAGTTTTTCCGACTTCTTAGACTTCGCGAAGAACTGTCCATTTTGTTGTACGTACCTTTCAATAACACCCTGTACATGTATACTAATAGACAAAAAAAGAATACGCCACAATATTAACTGCTATCAACTGAAGATATTAATAAAATCTTTCAAGAAAATTGCGTTCACAAATATTTGCAACTAGCGTCTGATTGAATTACCATTTCACATATACTTTAGAAGTTAGGCTGTGAAATCTCCTTTTAGTGAAATTTCGATCTAGTATTTAAAATTAAATTTAGTGGCAGAATCATTTAATAGAACGCTAGCGAAGTTGCGTCTCGCATTTAATGCGCATACATGACCAAATCACAGACTACACAGACAAGCCACTCCCCCACCACTGACAAACGAATATAGTCTTTAATTCAAGAGTCCAAACAGTCGATTTCAATTATTTTGCCCTTGAACACAGGAAAATGACGGTTTAGGTAAGAATGACCTTGATTCCGCTTAAAAATTTGCAAAATACTGTAGTGGCTACCCTGTTTAGTGGAAACTTTTAGGAGAATGTAACTAGAAAAACTAGAATTTTGACACTTCGGGGCAGAGATATTGAATATAAGTAAAGATTGTCCAGAATTATATGGACTCCGAAAGTTAATTTGTTTTGCAGCCCTGTTGTCAGTTTTATTGTTTAATTGAAGAGCGGGGCGAACTCAGGTACAGAAAAGATCGGCTTTCCCCTGACAGGCTCTTTACCTGTACAATAGAATTGACGCCCGAGCTGTGAAACAAATTAACGTTGGGAGTCCATAAAATTCTTATAATTCTGGACAAACTTTACATATATACTTTTAAACCTCCTTGCTTTGGGTTGACAACATAACCACATATAACCTCAAAATCGGTCCGACCAAGACGTGTGAAGTACAACGCACTCCTGCGAGTCCTGTGGCGACAGAACACACAATACAATACAATATAATCATTCACTCACTTTTAAAAAATGTATAAATTTAATAGCACTCATAAATTTTTTAGCTTGTTCATGTTTTTTTTTTGACTATGAACGTACGTACGAACGCCTTTATTATTTTAGTAGGTTAAACATAATTAATATGACTTCTGTTGATGTATTTTTTTAACATTATGTTGGTTTTTATCCGAGATTGTGTTGTCAAGTGGCAGTCCTCGCGTTTAAAAATCGCGCGTATGAAGTGACGGTTGAGGTAAGTCGTCAATAAGGGTCACGTTCGCTCAAAGTAGGTATGTGTCTTGTCTGTGTAGTCTGTGACCAAATCTTAAAGTAAAAATGATCTTCGTAATGTGTTCTATCCAGCGTATTTTGCGAGGTTTTATCGATCCAATTATATTTGCTTTTCTTTAGAGTTCTTTACGTTCTTGGTTAGTTCTTCGTTCTCGGTATTTTTTACTTTCATAACCTCCAAATATTTTTTAAGCACCTTTTTTCCCATACTCTATAGATCCTGTGGGACTACTAATATACAGACTGTTTTTGAAAGGTATGTCAAAAAAGAAACGGGGAATTGGGCATTAGAAGCACATGTCACAAACTCAAAATCACCTCAATAAAAGTTCTCTCGTTTTAAAGATAAAATTCGCTAAAAAATTGATTAAAATTTGCTGTGCGCTATTGATGTACAGCAATTTGTTGGTTGTTAAGCAACATTTGCGGTGTGCTAACATTACTTTGGAGGTAAAAAATGACAATCGTTGCTCAGCAACAGAAAGTTTCACGTGAATGGAGCATTTCGTCTACGTACGTCGGACTGGGGTCGGCAAAGAACCAACCAAACACTAAATGCGGAAATTTTAAATGTCGTAGACGAAAATCCAGGCTTAAGCGTGCGAAGATTGGTGTGCCGAATAGTGGTTTCGCCATTTGTAGTGTGGAGGACCTTAAATGAACAGGACCTGCATCCATATCATGTGCAACGCGTACAACACTTAAAGCATGAGTTGCCAAAAAGGGTTGCATTCTGGGAATGGTTGCTTCAAAAAAACGGAGAAAATCTACACTTTACTGAAAAATTCTTTTCAACAGATGAGGCAACATTTACCAGAGATGGTATTTTCAATTCCGCCAACACCAATGTTTTGTCAGACGAGAATTCCCATGCAATTCAACAAACGCACTTTCAGGATTCTTTCAGTGTCAATATGTTTTGGCATGTATGGTTGGAAACCATCTAACCACTGCTTATTTACGCTTTTTAAATACCTTGGGCAACCTTTTAGAGGATGTATGTACCACTAGGTATTCGCCGTGATATGTGGTACCTCCACGATGAGGCTCCTGCTCATGAAGAGCGTGCGTGGTTTAACGAGAACTTCTCAGGACGATGAATAGGCAGAAATGAGTTTTATGGCCTCCTCGGTCTCTCGACCTCAATCCCGGCGATTTCTTTTTGTGGGGGTACATGAAGCAGTTGGTGTATCAAACCCCGTTGGACACAGTTCAGCAGGTAAGAAATCGCATTGAGGAACTTGTAACAAACATTAAAGCTAATCCTGACATCATCTTTAGGACGCAGCAACCACTAATACGACGTGCGGAAGCCTGTATTAGAAACGAGGAACGTCATTTCGAACACTTATTGTAACAGACAATTTTACCTTGCGATTTTTGACCTTTTTTTAAGTCGTGCTATTTACAAATTTTAAGTAGAGTACATGGCTAACAATGAAGGTCTCGTTCATTTATCCCCATAAAGAATAATACCAGAATAAACTTCTTTATTTTTATTAAGCACTTTTACAACTTATCTTTCACTGAGTTTTGTTAAAAAAGGGTTTTCTCAGATGTGTACCCCACACGCCGACTCCCCTGAGAAACGCTGTTCCACTTAGTCTGGCGCCTTAAATATCTACAAATTGTTAGATAATTATTCCTCGACCTTTAAAACCCACAGTGACACATGGTAATGCACATTGTACAATGGTCAAATATTCTCCTTGAATCCCAACTAAAGACTTCGTTTTTTTTTGGTAATCTCTCTTCTAAAAGACTTGACAGGCAAGAAATAAATTTTGACTTTTTACTTGTCACTGTCGACATATGTTATCGACCATTACCTTAGCCAGTTGCTAGGAATCAATCAATTATGTACACTCATGCTCGCATAAATCCCGCACAGATGACAATCGGAATTGTATCCATGCTATTGATTTTGACACAACATAAAAGTGATGTTGTACGGGATTTATGTGAGCACGACTGTATACCTTACACCTAATTAATATTTGTCAATGACGCAGAAAAAATGAACGGGGGTTAACAAAGTACTACATATTTGGTTTTCCGAGATGGTCAGATTTATCAGATAAAATTTTTGAGCATACCTTTCAGAAACACCCTGTATTGTTTTGTACATGTTTTTAGATGTTTTTGTTTCTTCTGAAAACTCGACTTAGCGAACTGAGAGATCTATTTCCATATATGTACTTTGTTTTTTGTTCTTTAAATTTAACTTAACTTTCTAACCGATTTCTCGGGGTTCTGAATTACCTCATCTAACTCTTCTCTCTTTTAGCTCTGGAAACGATAACCATGTCAACTGCATAGACCAGACATCGATGCCTTCTGTGGTATGCTAAATCGAATCTTTTTACACAGGGTTAGTGTACAGTCCAGAAACAGGCGAATAACTTTGTTACTTATTTTTTCTATTCCCCAGCGTAAGCTAGGAAATATTGTATTCGAGTCCATCGGGCGACTGGTGCTTTCATATTTTCTTTATGGGTCATGACCCCAGAGTACGAAAAAAAAAGTGGGTCCCCGTTTCCGTCTGTCTGTCTGTCTGTCCGTCGTGCGTGATGATTTTTGTTAAATATATAATCTCCGAAACGACCGGACCGATTATTGTCAAATTTTATGTGTATTATGAATAGTTTTCCGCTCGTATAGATGGTTCGTTGTGCTGAAGAATATTATTACAAGTTTCAAGTAAAAAATGTATTGAAGAGCATTAATACCACGTTTCAAATAAAAATCGTCATAAAAATATTTTTCTCATATAATCTTTGTCACCCCCTCTCATCTTCTTAGGGATGGAATCTCGAAAAAAAGCTGAAATGCGTGTTTTATTAATTGTGTTGAAGAGCATCAATACTAAGTTCCACGTAAAAATTTACAACAGAAATATTTTTTCCATACAAACTTAACCACCACTTTTCACCCCCTTGGGGGGTTGAATCTCTGAAAATGTTTAAATACGTGTTTCATTTGTGTTGAAGAGTTTTAATACAAAGTTTCACGTAAAAATTTAAATTTACAGCAGATTTGCTTGGCAGAAATTTCTAAAAAATGTTCTAGACTTTACTTTGTTTGTGTTTAGTTTTGTCATTATGCTGTTCTTTACTTACTAGTTATTAAAACTGTGAATTAGAATTGTTTAATAATTAACTATTCACACGTGTCCCATACGTGACAGTTTAAAAATTTCTTACGAAAAAACCGTCAAGGGCAATAACTCAAATTTTACACCCAAATTAGAGGTTATACTTCTATTAATATATAAAATACACCCTCTTTGGATAATTAAAACGGAGCAGAATTTCTTCGATACATTTAGAATGTGGCGAACGTGACAGTGGAATGCTCCTTGTATAGTTTGAAAATAAAAAAGCACTAATACTTACCAGGGGGTGGTTGAAAGAAATTGATTGGTTGTGCGGGCAAGTTGGGAGGCATTGCTCCAGGTGGTAAGGGCGAGTCTCGGCTACCAACTTGCCCCGGAAGCATCGACAAATTGGTAGCCGTGGTAGCCCCTTGTTGATGTTGATTAATCATCATATGTTGCATTGAATGGGGATAGTCTAAGAGTAATTGCACTACGTTCGTGTGGCCTCCTTTCGCTGCTTCTATCAACATGGTGGAATTGTCCTAGACGAAACAAATAAATAAATAATCTCAACGTATTGATCTCTTTTCAAAATACCTTCAACTTGTGACACGGATCTGCATGGTGACTCAAAAGAAGTTCCACCACTGACAGATGACCTCCGGCACATGCTAACGATAATGGCGTGTGGTCGTTATTCGTCGTTTGTCGCCTAACGTTCGCTCCTTTCGATATTAAAAACTGTACAGTGCACAAATGCCCCGCTCGACATGCTTTCATCAACGGCGTCCGCCCTCCTTCCGACTCGTGCTCCAAGTCCGCCCCGTACTGTAGGAGGTAGTCTGCTACATCCGTATGGCCGTTTTCACATGCATACGTAAGTGCAGTGTCTCCAGTTTGGGTCTGGGCGTGGACATTGGCGTCGTTTTCCAATAGAAACTTCACCAAGTCCAAGTGGCCTTCTTGTGCCGCTTCCATCAGTGGTGTTGAAGCTCCCAGTTCGATATCGGCACCACCTTTTAAAAGGATATCGGCCACTTCCGTGAAGCCGCCGCAACAGGCCAATGTTAAAGCTGTCTCTTGCGTTTCATCTGTCTGCGCGTTGATGTTTGCCCCTATACAAAAAGAGAAAATAAATCATGAAATATTCCAAACATATACAGAGCACAGTCAATATGTTCGAAGATACATTCAAAATTCTAAAGAAATTCTGTAAAGTAAATGTTATTACCAGTTAGCTTAACAAGGAAGTAATAAAATTCTGCGGATTCAGTACTAGATATGAAAATAAAGATGTAAAACAATTCTGTTAATTAAAAACTTTAGGATGGAAGTTCGTTATATAATTAGTGGTAATTTCTTTTTTTTTTTTTAATCTGATAGTACTCCTTCAAACAGATACTGATCAAGTATTGGTTAGAAATAAGTTGTTACTTTACTGACTACTTATGCCAAAAATATTGATCGTTAAATATATTTGTGGAAAAAATAATATATGGAATCACAAAAAATAATATAATATACACATATGTATACTCGTATAACGTATGGAGTACATGAACAGCTGCAAATAAATGTGCATATAGCTGTTTTGAAGAAGTTACTTAAAGAGTGAAAACATGTACATTAGTGACCAAATCACGTGGTACAACTGGTTGATTTTCTACATGCTGACGCCTTACTACTTCAAAGCAAGGCTTTATATGAAGTATATGTATATTTGGCAAAGTATGCCTTCTTCAACTACCAAACAATTTACAATTAGTTGATAAAATTAATCAACTATACATCTGTAAACTTCAAATCAAATTTCCTCACAATATACAGGGTTAGTCACGAGAGAATTACTTCTGAAAATTATTTTTACGCAACCCAAAATACTAATACCCTGTACCACTTGATATTATCTAAATTTAAAATGAAATGCCTAATCCATGATTGCTTTGACTTTGGCAGTGTTACTTTGACGTTAATTAATTTTTAACATTTTTTTTTCATCGTTGACTCGCCTCTAGAGCCCCATTGGATCGACGACATACAGTTAGATCAATCTGGGCTATACTGAAGACGTAAGTGCTCTACCAATGTTGTTCGCCGCTAATGTGCATGTGTTAATTCGCCGTCTCTACGTCACCTAGAGCCTCTTCGAAGTGCAAATCTGCAATCTCCGGACTTCTTCGGCCATCCATTTACAAAAAAGCCTTAGCATCCCCCCAAAATGCCCAACATTTTCAACAGATTAGTAGTTAAATTATTTACTTACTTGTTTGAGTTTGTGTTGTAACCTTTGAATAAAATGCCGTAAAAGGAATTTTTAGAAATAATTTTCTCGTGATTAATCGGTTGTAAAAGATCAAGAGGCACACTGACAAATTTATTAGCGGCGCCGGAGGAGATTTCCGACTGGCTGCGGTACCACCATGGACACTCGCGTAACCTCATTTTCCACAATTGTCAAAATGAGATTGCCAAACTCAAAGCAATCATGGATTAAGCATTTCATTTTAAATTCAGTTACTATCAAATGGTACATGGTATTCGTATTTTGGGTTGCGTAAAAATAATTTTCAGAAGTAATTCTCTCGTGCCTAACCCTGTATACTACCATAAAGTGTAAAGGACATTTTAGGTTCAAGGAAAGCGAATGCCTGTGTTGATGTAAAACCGATCCACACGGCAACTGTCAATTTATAAAATTTGTACCTGTTAATGTAATTTATGCATATATCTCTTGAGTCTTTGTAAACACCTCTAGTCAGTATTATAAAAACGTGGCACAATTTCTATTGCATATATCATTTATGAAGCATAAACCGAATATCTCTGAATTTTTCCTTCTCTTCATTGTCTGGTATTCACCCTGTAAGTGTGTACGACAATTAGAATAACGTATATCTCATTTTACTTGTTACCAGCTCCGAAATATTCAAAGAACAAACATTAGAACAAAAGCAAAAATTAAGAAATCTTTCAGAATCATTACGCCAACGTTATTGCTCGGTTTATTCCTAATGTTCCAAACGTTACTTATGTACCACCAATTGAACTGCTCGCTTTTAAAGAAATCCAATGAGAAATTTGTGCGAAATTGGGTGGGAAGCAGCCACACATGCAGAATTAAGCTTGCTAAAAATCCGTCAGACAAAAATATCGCCTTTCACAAATTTAACGCGCCCGTGTTAAAACAAAAATTCGCGAAGCAAATAGATAGGTGCAGATTGTGTTTTTTAAAGTCGATGTTGTAAGCGTTAACAAACACATTTTTAATTCTTCATTTAATAATAAATTTATGCTAGTTTGAAGCTTTTGCAGATTTTTTATCCTCACTCCCTTAGATCGAGAGAAACAAAAATTCGAGTTAGAAAACAAACTGATGTAACTGCTACAGGAGACAAATTCATAAGATCGGTGATAACTTACCTTGCCCCAAGAGTAGATGTACCATCTCCTCGTGTCCCTCCCGCGCAGCCTCCATCAAAGGTGTGTAACCCTCGTCATTGACTTCCTCAATGTTTGCCCCTCTTTCAATCAGCAACATTGCCAAATCTACATGACCACCACAAGCGGCAAGTGTTAGAGGTGATTCGAAACTGTCTGTTGGCATATTAACTTGCGCACCAGAATCAAGCAATAACCTTGCAACTTCTACATGTCCGTCCATTGACGCTTCCATAAGTGCCGTATGCATTTCGTCTGTCTTGTGTTCTTGATCGGCCCCGGCTTCTAATAAAAACCTAACCATTTCTAAATGTCCTTTATAACACGCTAATGTGAGGGCTGATTCTTTGAATTCATTAGAATGAGTGTTGATGCCGGCGCCCCTTTTCAACAAGATTTTTGCAAGGTCGACGTGTCCTGCGCTAGCAGCCTCCATTAGAGGTGTGTGACCATTTTCGTTGTGATCTTCCACGTTGGCACCGTTTTCAAGGAGAAATTCGACGACCTTTGTGTGACCACCGGCACAACCATACATTAAGGGAGTATTGCCTGGAAGAAAATTTGAGCAGTTTGTTAGCATATGAAAGGGCGAACAGTGCGACGAAGTGAAATCAATAGTCGAGGTGGATCTGCTCTTACTACAAAGCACCGCTTTATATTTGTTTACAAAAAACCTTATAGAACCAAAACTGAGAGGCATAAATAATTTTATAGATCACCAATAAACAAAAAAAACAAAAGGACAAACTAGAAAATGTTAATACATTAGAATTTATCTGAAAATCACTGGCCGCTAGTTGTGAACAGTAAGGTATCTTTTGTTTAATAGTTTGGATTTGTAATAACAACTCATCGTACGGTCAACTAAATTTCTTAAAACTACGTGTTTTTACTTTTGCCTTTTTTAGTGTATTATAAGTTATATTAGAAGCACAAATTGTAACATTTTATATTGCTTATTTATTAAAATCAGAACAAAATTTAACACATGATATGTTTTATAAACGTTTAATACGTAAGGCATGTTCAGTAAGTAACCAAACTAAACAAAAACATTGGTCGAGTTTTATTTCGAAACAACTTAAAAAAGGAACCATATTTTATTGAGCAATAATCTCATTATTAGTGAAAGTGGAAAGAAAAAGAAAATTTAAAATTTTGAATAGCTATGTATTATATACACTGACAGACAAAAAAATGGTCCAAGATTACTTCAACAGAACTTCCTTCGCCCTTGTAGTATAATGCGACAAACACAGCTCTTTAAAAAATTAGGAGTATAAAATTTGATTTTACGATTTTTGTTTTGTGATAACCTCTGTAAAGTAAAAACCAGAGGCATAAATAACACCCCCTGCACTGTACGGGCAATGTAAATTATATATATTTAAAGCACATAAATAACGGGATAAAATGTCCTTCAGCACCAGGTAATAGTAGTCAAGTGTTTATTTATGTTTACACATGGAAAGTATGTCGCGTAAAAATCGGTTTGATTCGAATGATTTTGTCTTCGCAAAACGGAGGACTAAAATTACTAATTAAACCACTATCCAACAAAATGTCTAAATATTATAATTCTTATTTTATTTTTATTATATAAAGACGTGCGTATTCTTACATTTTCGAGAAAATGGGGTGGCTTGTTCTTAATTTGACCAATAAAAAATTTGTGATGACGTTATCAAGATGGATAATACTAGTCATAGTCATTTCGTACTGTAGGCAGCATGAAACGTCGAGAAAACATAAAAGTGGCCATTCGTCCGATACATATATCCATAACAAAAAGAATTTTATTGCTAATTTTTTTATTGAAACCAAGAATATTTTATACTAGCAAACCAAACATCAACGCCGAATTTTACTCTTTTATTTAACATTTTAATACCGTACGTAAAATGAATTTGATTGATTTTACTTCCGTAAAACAGAGGACAAGACTTAATTCATTCATTAAGCTACAATGCATCAAAACGGTCAGAATATTATTCTGGGTGAAAAGTATTCTATTATTATTAAATATAGGCGGGTGCGACATTACTGTAATTTTCGAAAAAATAGGGTCAATCGTTCTTGATTTTACATATATAAAAAAAATCAAACGAGGATGAGATTCGATTACTCATACATATATCTGGCGTCGTAACACGTTTGGTTTCCTTGTGCGCGAGATATCGGTTATATAATATACTATAATACACGCAGCGAATATTGCAGAAACATTTTTGTAAATTAACCCTCATTAAAATTCAATGCGAATTCGTAAACTACTAGTGTAGTATATCTAATGTAGAATTCTTGTGTCTGTGTTTGTAACCGAACTCCTCCGAAACGGCTTGAGCGATTTTTATGAATTTTTTTGTGTATATTCGCTAGGTCTGAGAATAGGTTGTAAACTATTTTTTATACCCCTAAGTGATAAGGACGGCCCACCCTAAACATTTTTGTTTTATTTTTTGAACAAAATTTTTTATTTTTATTTTTTTAAGAATTGGCATCAAAAAATACATAGTGCATATTTTTTAAAAGTGGCCATAGGGATTCCCATGTTAAATTTTAGACCCCATGTTAACTATTGTTAGGGTGAAATCCCAGAATTGATTTTTTCGGTAAAATTAGCCTTAGGGTTCTATTTTAATTTCCACTACCACTTTTTGCAGTAACTTATTAATTTGTGCTTTAAAAAATTAAAATTATTTTGATTAAAAAATTTTGGTACATCATAGAAGGTTTTGACGTTTCAGTTAAAATTTGTCATTTTTGACAGCATAATTTTAATTTAGCCAATAAATACCTTTATTCAATTTTGACATGTAAACAAACGTTTATTTTGCCGTCAGTAGGCCACTAAAGCTTTGGTTTATCCGGTAGCACCATAAAATTTTTAAACCGCTAGCGAAATAAAATTTTTATTTTGCTGTTTTGAAACCATGGTTACCATTTCTGTAATTTCTCCAATGCCTTGCTGCTCTTTCCATCTAAGGAACTTTTGATACAGTTTCTGATTTGCTCTTTTTTGGGAGCAAGTTTTGCCGTTGGAATCTTGCATGATTTTGCAATTTTTCAATAATTTTAGTTTGTTTAAAATAAACAAACACCGTCGCCAGAGTCACATACTACACACACACACACACCTGATATTGTAACCTAAATTCTACGCATATAAAACTTTTATTTGGTCGCTGTCAATTCTGACGTTTCTCGAATGTGAACTTTGAATCACCAATTTTTTCACAATTTGGGACTTGGGGTTGTCAAAATTGAATAAAAGTTTGTATTACACTCGCGGTTAAAATGAATGTGTAACTCGCGGTCTTAAGGCGCTCGCGGCATACGCCGCTCTCGCCTTAAACTGACCGCTCATTAAACATTCACTTTAACCGCTTGTATAATAAATAACTATTATTACAGTTTTTAGAAAAGAAACAGAATGATGGAATTCAAACATAAATGAAGGAAACAAAAGAAAATTTCACTGAAATTGCGTTTTTGTTGTCCGATCGAGAAAACCTATGTTTATAAATCTGCCATAAAATTTTTAAATTGTGCGCTTGTCGGGTGTAGGACGATGTGGGACTGATGCAGCAAAATTTTGCGAAAATTATCTGTTGTCGATAAGCCTTTAATGTATCCATCAATGAGCATTTCCACTTTTTCTTTAATTGTGTACTGCGACATACTGACGAATTTCGGTCACTAAAAACCAGTAATCGAACGAGTAATCAAATTTTAGAAACGTCAGATAAATGTCTGTTTTTACAATGCTGCCTACAATATTACAGACAAAAATACCCAAATATTTTAATTTTTTTTAAGAAATATCCTTTAATTTAAAGCGTGCCCTTTAATAAAATCGACAAAAGATGACCCAAATTGCATCCAGTAAAAATTTCAACTTTAAATCTTTACTCAAACCATGGCCGACTAGTATAAAGATTATGGCCTGTCCAAGAGGTACGATACGTGTTGCCATCTATTAATAATTACACTTAATAATTTAGCAAAATTTTAATTTGACTTGACATTATGGGACTTCAAAACGTGTAATGGTGGTTTGTTTCGGTATGAATGCCTTTGTGCCTTTCAAAAGGTGTTAATAATTCTTTTGTCGTTTTTGAATTATTAATAGATGGCAGCACGTAATGTACCTTTGACATTCCTTTGGACAGGCCATAATCTTTATACTAGTCGGCCATGCTCAAACATAAGTTAAAACGGGGTATGAAATTTAACATGGGAATCCCAATGGCCACTTTTAAAAAAGATGCACTGTATAAGCCTAAATTTTCAGCCTTCTACCACCACTCGCATTTTTTAATCTTTTTTTAATTTTGTTCACTATATTATTACGGGGATGGTTTATAAATCAAAAAATAGGGAAAATTTAAAAGAACAGCTAAAAAATAAAAAAAATCAGTATGGAAATCGCCACACGAATTAATTTCAATAGTTGGCGTTCCTGACGGACCTGTCGTCTAACTGACGTGCCATACAAAACTATTTCTTCCGTCATTTCTTCCCTATGTTTCTTCCGTATGATTGTGAAAAGAATATTGCATTTCAGATCGTTCTTTGTTTTTTCGTAAAAGTCTTGGTTAAAGTGAATTTAGTTACACATTGCGAAAGTTTGTTATTAATTTTATACATATAATAAGCATTCACGTTCGGTAGAAGTAACTGACAGAAACTTTTCTGTGGTTAAGTTGCAATCTTAAGATCACTAGAAATTTAAGATTGGCATCAACTGTCTAATTTTCTAATTCAAATGTCAAATCTGAATTGTGTGGAAAAAAACGAAGTTTTTCTAATTTCAACACGCTTCGTTTCTAGAAAATCCTTAAATACAGCATGGAAACAGTTTCCATAAAAGTAATCACGAGAAAGCTCATTTTAAAGGAAAAGAAACAAGAAATATTTCGTGGTTTTCAAAAAATTGGGTAAAACGGAAACAGTTAAACTGGTGGCAGAAATATTCTCCGTAAAGTTCGCTAGTGTTGTCGAGTGTTTTTCGAATTTTAAAATAATACAGATACAGCGGCGCTTGTGCTGTTAATATTATAATCAGAATCAGAAAGACGACTGCGCAGATTTATATACCTACATGCTTTGTTGGTTCCGTTCTACAATTCGTTTTTAAGTTTTATATAATCGTTATTGTTTTGTAAGAGGTAAAACACTTGGCTTTGAAAATAATTGTACATAATACACGTATAAATTTAGGTTGCCGAAGGCGAAGTTTTTCACATTTTAAACACGTTATAGCTGCCAGAATCAAATTTCTAAGGCGGTACCTATCTCCAATTGCGTGATTGTGGTGAAGATTTACTTTTCATTTTCTTGAATGAGACATGGATATACCAGAACGGATCCATGGTGAAATTGTGGATCCATGATAATGACATCAAAGCTTGTCCTCCTAAAAAAACTAGTGAAGGGAAAAGATTCAAAATTTTACATGCGGGTTGCTCTTTGGGCTTTTAGAGGGATGCGATTTTCTCCTTGGTTCAAAAATAGATTCACCAGATTACCACAAAACCATCACATTTTCGATATTTGACCTTTACTTACTTACATGTCACATTTTTGATAGCTACTTTCTGACATTCCAGTAATACATTATACACTAGAACAATTATGTCCGCAGTTACACAGCTTAAAAAAAAAAGTTACCAAATCTAGTTACATCTACCGAACGTGAATTCCTTATATTCACTTTGTTGGTTTCGACAAAACCTCAAACTTTGTCGTTATTCGAGGATTTAATTTGAAGTTTTCAATATTTTAATTGACTGTGAAAATAATTATGTGTCGTTTTATGAATGTTTTACAATGCCGAGGAGACGACAAGCTGACATAGGTCCATCAAGTCAATCAAATGTGCGACGAACTACCTCAAGTGCAAACCGCAATGATTTATTTCATGGGTAATTCGGATACGGAAGTTGATCAGCGTTGTGCTCATAATCATACATTGAAGCGAGATATTGGGCGGTATGAATAAAACTGAGTACATACTCATATTCGAAGTACGAAGCACCTACTTCAGTATTACTCTTATATACCTGAGCATGTATTCTATGTACTGAGTAGAGCTCGCTCACTCCAAGTTAAACACAGCTGTAAACTTGCGCAGAAGTCCAAAATTGGTTGGGCCAAGTCCACTTTTAAATTTAAGGGATGGGCGGCACCCTCAGAGGCGCCCGTCATCGTTTCTTAGTCATAGTGGACTTTTCTACCTGGGTATTTATTATTTAATTTAATTAATTTATTATCCTATTGTGTATTTGTGCCAGCGTATTGACCGGTTCGCGTAAGTTTATGTTTGCCTATGTTATAGTTCTGTGTTTCATGTATTAAATTAAATAAGCCACCTCCTCCTGAAGTGCGCACGTTACGCTACTGACTGAAAGTCAGTTGTCAGATTGTGATGAGTCACCATGTTGAACTTAAGAGTGAGCGAACTCTACCTATGTGAAAACATTGTATCTCCCCGAAAACAAATTGAGCATCTACGCGTTTTGTGAGCATTTAATTTAAAAGTGAGCATCGGAGTGGCAAATGACTGAGCTGTCTGTAAAGCTGCTTAGAAAACGAGTAGGATCGTTGTAAGAGTGAATTTTGATTAAACATGGCGACTTTCATGAACGTGGAATGTCGCCAAAAGGTGTATTCAGTTTGAAGAACACATTAGGTGCGAGAATATCGAAAACTGGCCATAGAGACTCCCATCTCAAGTTGTCTACTCCATACTAACTTATATTTTGGTGACTCGATTTTTGCCTTGATGGACACTGTCACTGTTTTCCTTTTTTGTTGTATCGATATGCTACTTGAGCATCAACTGGTACCTACTGAAGTATTAGCATCATCTAGAAAAACTAGAAACACTTTAGATTTGATATTCGAGTAGATACTTCGTACTTTGAGTATGAGCATCTACTCAGTTTTATTCATACCAACCATTGTCAAAAAAAATTTCGACAGAATTTCCTTCGCACCAAAAGTATAATGAAACATATTCAGCATTTTCGAGTTGAGTCTTTTCGTCACACAATTTTGTGATGATCTAGTCAACATTTACAATCAACCCGTATATCACCTTGAATTGGTGCAGTGTAATGCTAAAAATAACTGTATTGTATTCCCAATAATTATCTGCGAAAATGGAGTGAGCGGTTCCATCAATTTTTTGGGGAGAATAAATAAATATTGTGATTAACAATTTACCATGCTTACAATAACTTTAAAACGTCTGTAAGATCTCAAAGTATTCATTTCTGCAATTCTTGAGTTATTCAATAAAATAAATTGACTGATCCATTAATTTATTTGAGTCACTGTAAAAGCAAATCTAAAAAATATGAATGCAATGATAAATTACGAATATATATACTGATGATATTTTGCACATTTTAGATAGGATTTATTCGGCAAAATTTTGAGATGACGTCATCAAGTTTTTAGGCTTGATAAACAGATACATTTTGATTAAGGTGACCACACGTTCCGATTTGATCGGAACTGTACCGATTTCAATACTCTAATTCCGATTTCAAATTTCGTCGAATAAAAGTTCCGATTAAAACATTCGTTTCGTGAATGTTCCGATTTCTATAAATCTGATAAGAATAAAGATAAATCCTCGGATAAATCACTGATTTTCATGAATAGTAATTTTATTTTGTGAAAAATTGGGAACAAAACTTGTATCGATACGGTTGTCAGCACTGTTTTAAATGTCAGCAGATGTCAGTAATGTTAGTATATTACAGCTAAAAATTTTCAAAGCAGTTATATATCAGATTACGATGGAAATGGAAACTAATGTTCCGATTTCGGACTTTTGAAATCTGGTCACCTTACTTTTGATTAAAAAATTACCATGCTTACAGTACCTTCAAAACGCCTGCAATATTTCAAAGTATTCAGTTTTGCAATTCTTGATTCAATCAATAAAATAAACTGACTCAGTGATTTTTCTGAGACACCCCGTATAAGCAAAAAAAATATTAATACAGTGATAAATCACAAGTAAAAACTCATCATATTTTGCATATTTCAGATAGGATTTATTCAACAAAACTTTAAGGTGACGTCATCAATTTTTTAGGGGGAATGAACAGATACATTTTAATAAAAAAATTACCATGCTTATGATAACTTTAAAGCATCTCCCAGGTTTCAGAGCATTCGGTTTTGCAATTCCCGATTAAATCAATAAAATTAATGAATCCATTCATTAATTTTTTTGAGTCACCCTGTATAAGCAAATATAAAAAATATGAATGGAATGATAAATCACAAGTATAGACTCATCCTATTTTGGACATTTTAGATATTCATTTGGCAAAATTTTGGGCTGACGTCATCAATTTTTTGGAGGGGATAACTAAATATATTTTCATTGAAAATTTATCATGCTTATAATAACTGTAAATCATGTGCAAGATTTGAAAGCTTTGCAGATTCAAAACTAAATTACAAAATGTTGTTTTATAATTTTGATTTTTTTCCAAAAATCCGGACGCTTCAAGCAAAAACTCAACACAGAGTTTTGAAGTACAGTGCGTTGAATCGTATACCAGAAGGTTGATTAGGATTGATAATTGCTGATCAAAAGTTATAATCAAATAAATTGTAGGTGTAACGAAATTCACCGGGTCAGCTAGTTATTCTATGAAATTTAAAAAATTGTCAAGAAATTTTGAGGGAATGCCATCACGTTAATGGTGGGGATGACTTGCGTTTTAGCATCTATATGATATTCCTAATATATTTACAAAATTTGACGATAAATAGATCCATAGTTTCAGAGATTATTTGCCTAATAAAAATCTGGACAAACGGAAGACAGGCGGAAATGGGAGACCTAATTTTTCGTACTTTAGGGGTCTCATAAAAGGTCGACAAAACGTGAAAGCAGCCTACCGCCCGGCGTACTCGATTACACTACTTCCTTAGCTTAAACTCGGAAAGTAAAAATAAGAATGCACTGATAAATCCCAACCATAGACTCATGATCAATATTTTGAAATGACGCCATCGATTTTGGGGGTGGGAAGAGGTGGAGGAGAATAAATGGATAAATTTTGATTTAATGATTTACCGTGCTTGTAATAACCCTAAATAGTTTGCAAGATTGCAGAGCAGTCGGTTCAAAGAAAAATTATTGTAAAATGTTATATAAATGTAATTTTTTTCTGAAGATCTGGATGTCTATGCCTTGTTGCTATTGGTAGTTTGTACTTCGTATTCGTACAATACAATAGATTGTGTAATTATTTGGAAAAGTTTAATATTTCTGGACTTAACCAGCGTCCAGAAATATTAAACTTTTCCGGTCGACGCTATAGCCGAGGCCAAGGAACTACCAGAAGTCCGGAAGTATATTTTTCCTACGAATTGAAAAGATAAGCTTTTTAATTATACTTTAATCGGCAAAATTAAGCAATTGAAATATAGTATGTAAATTAACCAAAAAGTCGAAGTTGTTTTTTCAAAACATTTGTTCGACAAATTTGCGTCAGCTGTAAAATAAATTATATTATTGTTGGTTTTAAAGTGGTCAGTATGATGGATAGTAGAGATGTACCGACTGCAGGTCTGGCCGACTAACCGACTAGCCGATTGTTCGGCTAGTAAAAACCGACTAGTCGGCCGACTATTCGGCTTTGCTAAAACCGGTTTATAAATGCGACAGACAGTGTGTTTTTTTTTTTCTATTTCTCTGACTACCTTAAAATTTTGTTTTATTTTAATAAAAGGAATAATTGAAGTTTCTTTGTTTTCCAAAAAATGTGTTAAATTTGTTTGGATAATTTTAACATTTAATTTTTTTTAGTAACTCAGTACAAAAATAAAGAATAACACAATTTGGGGCTAGTTTATACAATATTTTAACTGAGATTAAGTTGATCGCGCATTTAACAAGGCCATTAGCGACGTCTAATTGGCATAGAGTCGGTCACATGGTACTTTAATGCGGGGTTAATAATTAAATCGCAATTAAATATTTAATTGAGGTTCTGTAAACCGGGTTTAATTGTTTTATATACTATTTTAATTTTAATAAAAAAAGCCGACCGATCGGCTGTTTAGCCGACCAGTCGCCGACTGCAGCCGACGATGAAAAACGGCCGAATAGTCGGCTTATCCGACCGGTCGGCCACTAGTCGGTACATCCCTAATGGATAGTGATGAGCAGAGTGATTCTAGGATCTGGAACACCGTTGGAACAAGTATAAAGCGCAATTGCGGCGACGCTAAATTAACTCCCTTGGAAATCCAGAGAAAACTATGATTTTGCATATAGGCGCTTTATGAACTCTATCGTCGTGAGAAAAATACGTTATCTTATTTCCTTATCCATGGTTTGTGCATTTTTCTAAATCAAAAATAATAATCACCTATTTTGTTTTTATTTAATATTAAAAACTGGCCGGAAAAAATTCATTCCAATACTTACCTCAAAATTTTTCCAGTAGGGTATGGTGGACTACGCCAAATTATACTGGATTGGAGTATTTTGGGGACAGAATTCGCGAGAGGCACATGCAGTATTCAGTTTGATTGAAGAAAAATTAATTTTTTTCCTAACGGAACAAAAATTATAATTATTGTCGGTATTTGGGTGGTTAAAAGAAGACGTGACATTACATAATTTATCTAAAAACGGTCGTTCACTTTATTCTTCGTCTAATATTAATGATAAAACCTTGCTTGGCGTACCCCTCATACAAAAATATGAAATCAAAATTAAAGACGTATGATATATAAACTTTTGACCTTTACATTGAAAGCATGTCAGACGCCACACTGAAGATATTGCCATTTCTGATGTTTGTTAGGTTTGAACTTTTGCAGTCTTGTTTACGTTACATGAAAGAAAATACAAAATGATGACAAAGGAGGGTAAAGTTGTACGATTACTGATGTGTTTATTTTGTCTTGAGGAATAGTTTTCCCTAAAAAATTGATTAAGACTTTGGACCTCAACTAACGAACGAGCACAAAATATCAAAGGATCTTAACTTTAAGTTTCATATGCTCACATTTCACGCCCTGTTGCACTTCAACTTTGGCATCTTTAGTAAATTTTCTACTTCGAAAGCTATCTCGATGCTTGATAAAACATCGTCAGTCTTTGACAAAGCGTGCATTCTGATCTCCAAAACTACTACTCCCTTACAACTCAAATCTGTGTAATATTCGCCTATATATCCTGCAGAAAACAATGACAGCAATTTATACTTAACTGAATATTTTTTCTAGTGAATATTTTAATTACTTCAAAAAAGCGGCCAAGTGACAACGTTTTACAGAAACCGTCCTAATCAATACTATTCTCGATGTTCACTCACGTATTCACTGTATTTAATCATTATAAATGAGCGAATTACTTTATTTATGAATCTTCACGAGCAGATCCCTCAACAAAATATCCTCATATACGTATGCACATAATAAATGCGCTATATTTTAACCACTCACCGGATGTTGACTGCGCATTCACGTCCGCGCCATGTTTCACAAGCAACTTAACTATATCCAAATGGCCAGCTGACGCTGCCTCCATCAAAGGAGTACATTCTCCCTTGATTCCTCTATCTTCTACGTTTGCATGCATGGCTAACAAGACCTGGACACAACAAAAAACACCATTTAATCACCAAGGTCACGCCGTAGCAAAAAACAATCACCTGCGCTAGTTCATAATACCCAGCACTGCACGCTAAAGACAACAAACTTTCACCCTCTTCAGACGTTTCGTGTACGGATCTACCCTCAGTTAATAACTTCCTAACAGTCCCAACGTCACCATCAGTACAAGCTTCTACAAGCGACGTCTTCTCTGGTTGTGTACGGGGGTTGTCAGAACGCATTCGAGTAAGAGCAGCGGCTGCTTCATCCAATGCACACGACACACTTGAAGTTAATCGCCTCAATACTTCAGGATCCGCTAGATGTTTACCATCCTTTGCGGCTAGCTGGCTAATACCTGTAAAGGTGATACTTTAATGTAGATTTCAAAGTTGAAATTTTAATGTGCATGAATAAAATCCGAGGATTTGGTAGTAAGATTATTGCCATGTCGATAAAAATTAATATTTCATTAGAAATTAATCAACCCGCGTCATAGCCGAGAGAAATCTACCAAAGTTAAAATACTGTCCGTTTTTTGGATATGTCATTCCTATGTTGACATAATTAACAATTTAAGTCTACAGAGTTTATGAGCACCAAGTTAGGTTTGGAATACTTGAGTCTTTTATATTTGGCTGCGAAAGAACTATCGGACACAAAGAACGTGTCATGTTAATTATGTGTACTTTGACTTAATTTGAAATTTTCGCTATAAGCGGATAAATGGAATAAAGCTGTATATAAAGTAAAAAAAAATAATTACACCCTACAATTTCATGAAAATTCAAAAAGCTGAAATTGTTCCAAACTTCTACATAGTTTTTTAACAGTTTTTGATGCAAACAAAATTTGTTGTTTCTTTTAAAATCTACCTATATATAAGAGTATACGGATTTTTTTATAAGTATGCTGTTGTTACGGGAATGGTATGACGTCATCCAAAATTTTTTTCTGATAGAAACCTAATATTATGACCCTGGTTTGCAACTTTCAATTAAGTCAACTCTCGAAATATTGTAACACTGATTCAATTTCTTTACAAACTTGACATTATATTAATTCAACCATGGTAATTAATTGCTCAGAAACATTACACTTCTAATCTATTCGTTTTGGTATTTTTAATCGATATGTAATATAGTTTCTCAATGGACTCATATTTTTATAAATGAAAAATATGAGCGGTATATTTGGCAATTTTATTCCAAATTAACATACAGTCCTTTCAAAAGCCGTTTTTGCTATTAACTTTTGAACGACTTTCGTCAGCGAAACTAGAAGTAAAACACTACAATGTAGCCACGATACATAGACGAATCGTATACCAACAGTTTAAATCCGCGTTGCTGGGGACTGTAAAAGTGCATTCAAATGTAAAGATATCAGTCAAATTTGAGACTTTTCCTATAACTACTTCTTTCAAAAAAAATGATCTAACCAAGTCATTGATATTTCTGCATGACGACCAATAAGAATTGAATTTCAGAGATAACTTTGCACTTGTGCAAATTACTCAAATTATCAGATTTGACATTTAAATAACATGATAAAAAATAAGACTAATTTAAAAATTTTTTAAATAAAAGGTGCGTTTCATTTTTGAAAGGTACATTTATTACATGTACGACACTCAGACTCACATAAATCCCGTACAGATGGCAACCTGAATTTATATTCATGCTATTTATTTTGACACAACGTAACAATGAGGTACAATGAGGTTGTATGGATTTATGTGAGCATTACTGTACAATTTAAGGAAACGTTTGCTTTCTAACTTTTTGTCTTGTATACACTAAGATATAACGACCCCCACATTTTTTTCTATTACACTGCAGACCTTTTGCGACAGCGTTCCATAGAGTCTTCATCACGCTTTCCTTATAAATATTCCGTACAATCACATCGACTCATATTGAAGGCAATATCTTTTAATGTCAGAGCGAATTCCATGCAGTTGTATTTGTTTCAAAAACATACCCTTTGTCACACAAAAATGTTCGAATTGTTTCCATGCAGATTCTTTTAATTTTTTAGTGTTAACTGGAGTGAAACTTTATTTCCATATCGATTTTATTCGAACATCTTTAGCTAAACCGGCCGGAATGCATTTTTACTTTTCAATGTTTACGGTGTCATGCAAAAATTTGAATAGATACAAATCCAGAAAATATTTCATTTTTCACAATTTTTGCGTAAATTACGTGAATCTTTTAATTTTATTGGAATAAAATGATAAATGTACATTTTTTTTTCAGGAAATAGTCGTCCAAATATCCGCCCGTGCAAATCAAATTGTCTCCTAATTCAAATTGTCGACAATTTGAGATGCACTCGGGATATTACTATTGAAAATTTAGCGAACAAGTTACAATTGCACTCAAAAAAAGTTTGTGAAACGAAAAGGAGATAAACTTTATGCAGGAATATTTTAATAATACTTCATGGTCTTGCACATAATTAACTATCCCAAAATATTTTTTGGACGAGTATTTCTATTTCCAAACACAAAACATACATGGTACTATTCGTAGAATCACATCATTGTTATTCGTTAAAAATTCACTGTGCTAGTTGTTTTCATTACAATAATCATGCAAAATTCCAAAGTTTGACTTTTGAATTATTACAAAGATTCTACTTAATGACGTTTTATTTTAAATTAATTTGGATCTTGTCATTTCGATTGCAGAGCAACAGGCAGTATATTAGTGCATAACATTTCTTTTATTACAACTTACACCCCACAATAGGCAACTTTCATGAATCTTAAAATTGTGGATTTCAGAGCTTAATATATGGACGACGATGTCACTAATCGATGTCTATAGAAACTTTATTTCATTTTTAAACGAGGACGTATGGTTTATAACGTCAGAGACCGCTATAGACTGAAATGTGGCAACATTGCAGCAGTGCACGTGCTTGTCAAATGTACAGATAACCTAAAGGTACGTGTCCACTTGAGAGGGCGCTTGCGAGAAATAATTGTAAAATCAGCCCATAAAGCTATGGTCGGCCCTGCGCTGGGTAAGCGTATCGTTTTTACCTGGTTTCTCAGAGTTTCTGAGCGACTCCCACAATACGAACGCATTTCGAAGTGCGACAGGGATCTCCGATAAGTCTGTTTTACGTGTATTTTTTTCATAATAACTGAATTCATTACAATAATAGACCTCTGAAATTTGAAATGACAACTTAAGATTAAGGATGGTATAAAATTAAAATCAGAACTCTCGTGAGAGTTGCTCTCCAGTGGACACGTAGCTTAACAGTCGTATGACTACAAGTTGTTGTATTGTTGCAATACAATATAATAATATAATCTGCATTGAGCCATTTGCATACCTCATTTCCAAACTTTACAAATTTCAACGAAGATAATGACAAACAGTAACAGCCAAATGCCAGAGAGTACCTCCTTTTGATAAGAGTTGTTGCCCTGTCGTGACTATTTCTACCGACTCTGTTCTAATTGGTGTAACGTAATTTGGCGCAACATTTCTGAAAAATCCAACTTTGAAATTTTTTTATGCATTTGCTATTTTTTTTTAATTTCACTAAATTACTATTATTATCTGGTGGAGAATTCGGTCACACTTTTACAGATAAAATTAACAACGTTTTTATAACAATTAGTGTAAAATAATAATAAAAGCGATTTATAAATTATATTTATTTGCAGCAGAATTTTTGTTTTTCATTCCTACCGCAATTACTTAAATAATTTATTTCTATATTTGATGTTGAGTTTTGTAACATTTTTGTTGCTGTTACTTATTTCCAAAATTTGTATACAATTAAAAGCATGAATAGCCACTGAACAAAACTCCAGGTGACGTCATATGTACCTTTCTTTGAAATCGAGAGAAGTTCTCATTCCCTCATCGAAACCCATATACATCGCGTATACATAAATAAAGTTAAATATTGAAATCTACAACAGATAAATTTTATCAAGTCCTGAAATTTTCTGATACCCCAAAGCAAATTTTTGAAAAACGAATCAAATTTTTTTTAATTCATCTTAAATAAAAAAAAAAAACAGGTATATCATAAATTTCTGAGAATAAAATGAAAATGAACCACATCCAAATAAATATTCCACTACTTGATACTTTATAATCTGAAGTTTCAATTCGTACTTTAAAATAGTATACAGAATTGACTACATTCCTGCATTTTTTGCGTTTTACACATTTTTTGTTATTTTTGTCAGTTACAATAATGGTGATGGCGTAATTACTTCTAAAGTGTAGTAACCAACGTTTCCAAATTTTGTTTTAAAACACAGGTATTTATGTATACAAAACCGTTTAAGGTGCAAAAAGAATTAAATTGCAATTTTATGAAATTATACTTTAAAAATAAACTGATACTTGAGTACAAAGTTACCCTGGTTTTAAGTCGCCTCTTTTACAGATTTATTTTCCAATAAAAATTCTGAAAGATAATGATTATCTGATGAGTTATGTGGGTCAACATAGTGTGAGGGAGTAAGTTTCAACCCACTTCGTTCATAATCTGCTGAGCTTGGCTACAAATCATTAAACTGATCAAGAAATTACAGAGAAAATGAATGACTTTAAGGGTAAAAACTACTTTAAATATTAAAAATATCGATTCAATCAGAACACTATTAAAGGCTTGTTAATTTGATTACAACGGTGTCCTCAATTACCGGATTTACTTTTTAAATTTGCATAACAGTACTTTTTGCTCCAGTATTCTATTTACAAATTTAAATACCTACATCTACGTTAAACCTGTATGTGTACGATTATTTCATCGCAACCATTATTATCTAGTACAGAATTCGGTCACACTTTTCCAGATAAAGTTAGTAACGTATAATCAATGCAAAATAATAATTACGCTCGGGAAGTAAAAACAATTTATAAATTATATTTATTTCCAGAACTATTGTCTTCATTCTTACCATACTTTCTTAAAAATACTGCAGCGACAAAAAATATTGTTAGACAATGTAATATTTCACTTTAATAATATTCATGTACTGTAGTGGGGTATTAATGACAACATGACAACACAAAAATCATATATCGTTTAATCTAAATTTCGATCACCGCCAAGAACAAAAAAAGTCTATTAGCAATGTTATTTAATGATCAATGATCATTTTTCAGTGATAACTGAGATTTTTATTAGGAGCTAATATTTTTGCAGGTCTCGTTTAAGTTATGTTTTTTAGGTTTTCTAATTTATTTGTACTAAAATCTAAAGTCGACACAGTACAACACAAAAATAAGATAAGAAGAGTTTTTTTACCTGCAGCTTGTAGCAGAGCTTCAAGCCGGGCTTGGGTTTCGGGATCTACGGCTCTATCTTCGTCGGGGTTTAGTAGGTATTTAGCGGCGACGACCTGTGTATCCTCCTCGAACTCCTGATCAATCATAAATGACTCCACCTAAATCATATTATATGGTACTCTCAAATCTCATTCATTCTCACTCATTCGTTCAATACAATCTTCAAGATTAAAGTTTAAATGGCGGAATATAGCTATCATTTTTGTGCCACTCGTTTTTCAAATAATTCTCATTAGGGTAGTGCTGTGGTAACCAGTTCAGACACAAGTCGCACGGATCAAATGAAAAAGACGGTTTGATTAGATATTTAGTGTTTCAGTTATTAAGAAATGAAAAAAAGTTTAAAATAAATCCTCTAAAAAATAACACATATCAGCACTCAAAGCTAGTATTTACCATCACCACGTGCTCGCTTATTTAGCGAAAAAAGGCTTCAATGAATGAAATGTTCAATTAAAACACCTCCGCATTCTGACCAACTTATATTCGGAAGTGTTACTCATTATGTGAGGAATTAAAGGTTAACTTCATCTTTTAGTACCATTAACAATGCGTTCTTCGAAACAAAAAAGGTACCTCATCAACTTGCTCTTTTGTTAATAATAATGACAATAACGTCACAACTTCAGCATGTGTTAAACGTAACGTAATTACGAAGAACAAGTTTCGTTATAATTTTTTTACAATGATGAGAATCCATATATTAATTCAAATGAGAAAAAAAAAAAGTGAAAAGGAATGAAGTACCAATTGTGGTAAAACTTAACAATCGAAATCCTTATGAGCGTCATAAAATCTGTAACAAAATGTAGTTTCTTCTATATTCACTTGTAAAATACGGAGTCTAAAAATATGAGCATAAACATAACGTGTCATAGACTAATTTAGTAAAATTATTTTAAGGAATAGATTAGTGACCTTAAATAAACCTAATGGAGATGGTTCTTTTACGTTAGCTATGGCATGGCAGATAAACAAAAAATGCGTTCACCAAACAAGGTAAGAAGATTGTATGAAAGAATTCTTATTACAAATTTATTTACTTTATAAAATCCACAGAAAAACAACAGCAATTTAGTTTCGTAGTTCAACTGATAACGACATTAACAATAAAAACTAGTAAAATGTTATTTTTCATTCATATTTAACTCAGCCCACCGTAGCACTCACTTTAATAACAACACACCTTAACTGCCCTAAGTGTTAGTAAGCGTTAAATTTAAATAAACCAACATGAAATGAGTTTTGCTAAGAATTAATCCGCTATTCTTGGAACAAAAGCAAATATGCGTAAATATAATGTACATTTTTTTTTTTCAAAATAATGGTCTTAAATTAGACATGTACATACTTCTACCGTTACCTCTTCCAACAGTTTGTTAATTAGCTTCTCGTCTTCAAATGAAAATGCGCTATCCTGAAAAAAATTATTCAATTTTAATGGTACTTCTAACTCAATGTATGTTAATTTAAAAAAAATTATAAAAAAAAAAACATCCAAATTCATTACAACTACTTGCCTAAACTGTTTTAAATATTACATTTTGGCATTAGTGTGACGTTATCGAGAAATTAGAAGTCGGCTAAATGCGATGAAATTAATCTGATAAAACAACAGACTCTATAAACTATGCTCTGGTGACGCAAAACATTTCAAGTGTTACTCTTTCCATCAAGATAACTAAATCAAACTTGGCCAAAATTTAATGTAGGAAATTGCAGAATATAATATTGAAAATCAAGGAACAGGAACCATAACCTACAACAACCACTACCAACTGAGCAACCAAAACGTGTTCCAACTCCAATAAATTTGTTTAATTTAACGTTAGTGATTGCATCTGCTATTTTAATGGAATTGACCCACCATGAAAGACAAATTTAGTCTCAATACTGAGAGAAATTACTGATATCCAAATTCATTATATTTTCCGTAAAATTGTGCAATTAAATTAATTGTAACTATTAACTTTCCCTACAACCAGAATTGATACATAGTAAATGATGTATATAATTTAAAGTGGAAAAATTTACCTCTTGTTAAAATACTCAAAATGTTTTTTGATGCGACGATGCTGGTGGTCGTACTTTTTCGCATTTTTCACGTTATAAGCAATTTGTTTTTTATTTTCGCATAAAACAAAATGTTAAAATATGCTCTAGTTTCTAACTTGAACTGGTATCACTTTTTATTTTATTTTTTACAAATCTTAAATATGGCAAGTATTAGATATTTGATACCCTAGGCAATACATTTTATTAATTTATTAATATTATTATACACGAAAAGGACACCTCACAAGAGCTCTACACAAAAATCCTTCATACTTTCTGGTTACCTTTAAAAATGAACGTCACAAAATGTCGTAAATACCAACCGAGAAATTAAACTGAGACCTGACTTGAATCTCGTTATTACTCCTTCAATCAATCTGAAGCAATTGTTGCTATCGGATAAATCAGAAAAGAGTAACAGAAAATTACTTAAACAGCATGTTTACAATTAGCTCATGGTCATGAGAACAAGCTTCTAACTTGAATTCACAACGTAGAGAAAGTCAGTGATTTAGTTGCCAAAATTTTGTTTTCGTTGTGATCAGAGCAGAATTACATTAAAAATTTGTAATATTTGTACCCTCAATCTTTAAATAGATATTTTTAATATACAACTACTGTAACGTATAAACGTAAATACTGGAAAGGAATTTTAAAATTGGCTAATAATATGGTATGCAATTTCTCTTTTTTGTTACTTAAAAATAACGAACGATTGTGGGTATACTTCAACAATCAGTCATATCGAATACAGAGAAATCTTAATATTACGATCAAATTTTGACATAAAGTCATTTAAATCTGACTTTTGCTCAATTCATTTCGCTGGTTTGAACTTTGATGATTTTGATTAGTCATATACATTTAAATTTCGGCCTGAAATTCGTTCAATATACATTTTTAATACCGTTGTTTATGACGGAACGTTATTATTTATAATTTGCATTAAGCAGACCAACAGAATAAACCTGATTGTTCGGTCGACTTACAATGTTGTTTGAATAACGTTCACTTCCGGACGTACGTCCTTTAAGGATATGATGACGCAGAAGAAACAAGCAATAAGAAAGTGAGAGGGTGATGATATCACATGGTAATTAAATGCAACCATGGTGAGTTGCACGCTGCGGTGTTCCTGTGAAAACCTCGAAAAATTTTCTGTTACATTTAATTGTAAGATATTAAAAACATTTATGCAGTCTCATTATAAGGGTATTGCCCTGTTAAGAAAATTTAATACGAAATAAACAATAAAGTAGAGAGTGAAATAGCTTGTAATATGCGGCGAAAATACTTCCTAGCTTTGTTATTCAACTATTAAAATTTTACGTTGTCATTTCGAATACAAAAAGTTATCAAATTTCTTTCAGAATCATATTTTTTAGTTTAATTTCATTTATAATGGTTGACGCACTTAAAATAGATTATTTTCACTGTGTTACCTAGTCATGAAAAGAAAGCTTAAATTGAGTGAAATGCAACAAAACAAATATTGCCAGAGTTTGTGGTTACAAAAAGGCGCACCGGGTATTTTGCACAAAAAAGACAAACAAGTTGTTGAAAGTCAGAAAATTAATTTTGAGGCAATTTTTGCTCCCTTTACTGAAAGTAAATGCTGATTTTTAGACAAATAATGTTGACATCGACGTGCGAAAACTTATTTTATTATCCTGTTCTCAAATTAAAAATATGTATTACTAAAAATGTGACAAACCTGCAGAAATTTTCTACATTTACTGTAGCAACACCGCTGCATTAACAAAATAAATATGTCATAAATTGATGCTGTTTAAATTTTAATGAAGTTATTACACCTTATAAATATTTCCGGCACATAGACTTCCAGTGTTGTTTGTGAGTATGCCTTTTTAAAATATGACGCTATTAGCTTTCCTGCAAACTTATTTTCATTCTTTTTATCAAACGCAGTTGTGTATTATTTTGACAACATTATCTTCGTGAAATACTTACCAAACTGAAAACACTTCCTGGTGTTATCAGATTTAAAAGCATGCACAAACGATTACAAAATATAGTGTAAAATGTAACAAATCAATGTTCCTACAGAGATTACTTGCTGCAATGAGTAATGCACTTTTAATTTTTTATAGAACATCGGTGCAACGTACTTTATTTGCAGTGTTTTTACGTAAAAACTACGACGTCAGTAACAGAATTAGTGAAATCCATGAACAATTTTTATACGATCAGGTGTAAATGTGAACAATATATAATGACAAAAGAACAATTGGACAACACGAGCAATACATCTATCTGCTTTTTAAGGAAAATGTAAGGTTACGGTCATTTAGATTTATTCGATCACGAAAATCTATATACCCTATAGCCTATATTATCTTGTAATAAGTCCGTCCAATAACCTCGCGATAAACCTACGATTTGATGACAAGAAAACAATAACTATAAGACATGAAAGTAAATTTCATTTTTATTAATGCCAAAGTCACACCTCGATTAAGAAATAATAATATAAAGCTAAACAATTATTTTTTTATTTTTATGCTCTACTTATGGTTTCTACTGTTTTTAATATCTACTGTTGAAAATTACTGCATTTAGAAAAAAAGGCGATAAAATACTAACATTGAGTAAACCAAGTTCATGCAAATATGACGCTCTAAAACCTAATTCCTTCTATTATTTGAGTAAAATATAGATCGTTTAGTAACCTTTAATATTATCAAAACGTTCAAGCAGAAAAATTGTGTACAACTGGCCTCGATATGAGCACTGTAAATTAATATTTAATTATCTTCACAGGTGGTCTATTCAGTAGGATTAGGTATTGCAATATTTGCATGTTTATTAATAGTCGCTAAGCCTATGCAGTAAAAATATAATTAAGATTTTGAAATACATACATGTCTAAATCGCTTCTAAAATTTTATTGGTCAATCCGCTTACGTGGATTACAGGCTAACGTCCTACCACAATATGATGAATAAAAAGTCTGTATACGATGAACAAAACATCGCATATTTGTTTCTTTTGACTTTAATGACTACCTGGATCCACATCACCCAATTTGTTTTATCACAAGTTCGACGTTTAGCAATTGTATTATGAATACGTGTTTGTTTTTCTTAAAAAAATCTCGAACTTAATTAGAACATTAAGTAATACAGAAAAATTAAAAATATACGTAACAGGAAACAGCAATAAACTACATGTTGAAAAAAAAAAAGTCAACTATTATTGATATGTACTTTTATGAGATTATGGTCTGTTCTTTACAAAACTCATGTGAAACGAAAACTTTTTAATCAATTAAATCTTAACTTCTGAGGTGAATACTAGAAATGCTACTGAAACATGTGCACAGCAATGAAAATAATAATGAGAAGAATTCGGATATGTATAGTGTAATATAATAACAGCACTACTGCATTCCTAAATTTTCGGGAAAACGGGGTGGGCCGTTTTTGGTACATGTGTAAAATAAAGTGCCCATCCATTAATTTTAGACATTTATACAGAAAAATTTTGACTAGATTTATTTCATGTCATTAAATTTTTGAGGGATAAACAGATAAATTTTGTTAGACGTTTTCCCATGTTTACGATGATCTTAAAACGTTTGGAAGATTTCACAGCATTCAGTTTACAGTTTCCAAGTTAAATTGCAAAATGTTGTTATACAATTTTATTTTTTCAAAAAATCTGGATGTCTGAAGTAAAAAGTCTAGATGAATTCAAAAGCAGGGATATAGAAGTATGATACATTTAAATCGCATTTATTATGAACAACATCATGAAATTTTGGTTCGCGTTTTACTATCTACACAATATTCGTGAAATACTATAAAATTTCACAACAACGGGCCAAGTAGTGTCGGAGATTATCTGTCTACTACAATCGCCAACAGATTACATACAGACTGCAGAAATAAATCCAGATGTAGTCAAAATAAAATATTTTCAACAAAAAAAGCAAATAAAATCGCAGACAAAACTTAACAACAAAATGGATTCGTACTAATGGCCTAGACTTGAACTGTCAAATTTTGAAGCTTTAACCAGTGCATGTAAGTGTCACAACAGAGTGATACAAGTGATAGATATAATCTGGATATGAACATTCACTTGATGTTTTAAGTGACACACACTATGGTGTTAATCTGAATTTTTACCACATTGAATTGTGGCTAAACCCATGTCTATCTATAGCTTATAACATACGAATCTCCTGAAAATTTTGAAGCAAATGACGGTAATGGTAGTAACACTTCTACAGCAATTGCAAATTTCGACATTGTTTTAAAAAATGCACATACCGTCGTTTCCAAAAAGTCATATTCCCATTGGTTTTCATCGATCTATGGGAACCTGATTTGCCCGAAATTTTTTGGAAACGACTGTACAATTTATTTCTTTGCAAATTTAACTTATTGGTTTAAAAGTTTTGTTCAAAATAATTAACAATTGTATATTATACAATGTGCCGAATTTTTCATAAAAACTTTTGAATTTTTTCACCTGTTTTATTTTTGAACATCAATTGCTGAAATTCAGAATACGTAAGGTATATAGATTTAATTTAACGAAGAAGTTTTTTAAAGCAATTGTTGATTGATGTAGCTGACTTTTGACTACATGGTAGTAATGGAAAGCGTCAGCGAAAGCTCTAGATTATAATAAAAAATATTTGTCGTGGTATAATTATTGAAAACTCGATCAAAAGGAAGCGAAATTCGTACTATATATATATATATATATCAAAAAAGATTACAAATATAAATGTATCGAACTAGCAACACTTTAAACATCTATCCCTATGTTTTCTATTATTACAATACCATACATTGTATATTTAGGAACATTCAATATCTGAAGGTTGAATACCGATTATAAAATTTTTGTATAAAAAAAATGCCAATTAAAATTATTTTTTTATACGTAATCGGTACTTTTGATAAAAATTACCTTTCTAAGTAAACAACACACAACAAATAAGAATTACTATCATCCACAATTCCTGTAACAACGGCATATACTACAATTTATGAATATGTTATATTTTTTAACTTACATAAAAACTATAATGACAACAATTCAGTTAACGATAACACGTTTCTTATTTAGGCAATGATTATCACTTGATTATACAAATAGATTAGGGTGCCCGTAAGGGTAGTGGGCGTGCCGTGTCGTGTTTGCTTTCGTTTCTTGTGCGTTGCCTGACTTGAAAACAGACTATACTGCAAAATGATTATTAAAATATTTAAATAGTTTCTTTACCAACACTCTAATGTTAATGTTGTGTTCAAGTCACTCTTGTCGTAGGAAAATCATATTAAAATTTTTCCACTATTTTTTCTCTTTGTTTTAGTTTAAAATATTTATATAGAAACAAGGTGAAGCAAATAATTTTTATTGATTTGTAAAACTTTGAAAGTAAGTCTTTCTGAACAATTGCGAGTCGATTATTCAAAAACTTTAACACTTCACTTAAAATAAAAGCAAGTGTCATCCATTGTTTTGTCACTGAAATTTTTTTTTTACAACCATCGCGTAATCACATGAGTTGTTTCAATAGTCAGTTTGACATTTAACTTTTAAACTTTAATTATTGAGCGAGCAATCAAAGAGCAAAAGTGAGAAGGCGGACCCGGTTTAGACGTCATTTTCTAAAATTTGAGCAAAATTTTTTTGGAGATATGTATTAAAATTTTGACAAGTTGCCACAAAGGAGTGATATCATCATTGAGGTTATGTACAAAAGATGAAGGTAAAGGCAAAGAATGTCTTGTAGCTTTGATACGAAATATGCCTAACATAAAAATAACATATTTCTCCGTTCATTAATGTGTTTACGCGTGCACATTCATAAAAACCTGTTAATAACAGAATGACGACTGGATATTAAAACAGTGTAAGGCAAAATGAAAACTCCCACAGTGCCCTACTCACATTAATGCGAAATTGTCGATCTTTGTTAACGTTTGACATGAACAATGGTTAAGTAGAGAAAGTCTGCAGTATTCCCCCCAGAATGAATTCTCATTGTTTTAAGTGAATTTGTCAGATCTTCTGGTAACCGTAGCGTGCATGGCAAATGACGAAAGACAATTTTTGAATGGAATGTAGCAGGATAATGGTGTGGATTTTTTTGCGTGTACTTGCAGCAGGAAACGTTATTTGTGTCTAAATTACAGCGTAGAACATCCAGGGCCCGAGATAACGGGAAATGATAGAGCATCGTGCGATCCGCGACGGGTGAATTTTAACAAATTCTGGTTGCAGCAATGGGTGTATTGGATCAACGGATGGAAATGTAGTCAGACGAGCGGAATCTGAACTATGACATGGGCTATTAACATGTAGATGATAAAGAATGTTGTGATTGCGCAGGTAGTTCCGTGCTACTTGTGTCTGTCTGGGTTCTCGTGGGGCGATTTTGCGAAAATCGGCGGAACAAAAGGTTTGACGTGTCCCAAAATAGTCCTGGTCGAGTGGATGGTAGTGGTTGACCACAGCACAACAGCCGCATTCGACGTCGGGTCTTCTGGGCTTATATAATGGGTTGGTGGGCAAGTGGGCTCGCGAGACGAGAGAATGGGCGATTAATCGGCGTTTTTGGCACAAACTCGATAATATGCGAAGGGCGAGTATCGCACGGCACAGACATGACTGCCACAAGATGTCTCTCGACATAAGTTCATTGATACTTGGGCCTCGAGGCGATCGGGATAAGGGACAAAGTAAAATCCTACCTCTGACACACTGTCTTCCTCGCTTTCCGATGAGTCGGACATATATCGCCGGTGTTCTGAGTACGTTTCCGTTTCAGACTTCGCAGGACTCGAATTGGAGGTTGAATGGGGAGTCGACGATAAGTTCCCTATATCGTGTTGGACGTTCACTTTATCTATTTTCGGATTATCTGGCGAGGACTCTTGTGATACATTCTGCATGTTTGCCTTTCATTCAAACTAAACACAACGGAACAGTTTCGTTTATTTTACAAACCTCACTACACGCACTTCGCAAAGTACATTCGTTACATCAAAATCATCACGGTCGCCATTTTCCACTATGGCGATACGAGCAACCGAATACCGTTCGGTCAGATTCGAGACACCACTACCATCTCCTCACAATTACGTGAAACGGTGTTTGTTCGCCCTGACACACTTTGAGGCGCGATCAATTCCTGCCAGTATTACAGTGACTCAATCGAAAGGGAGTAAACAGTAATGTTAATTGGACTAGTAACATCTAGATGGCGCCATATTTAGAAAAACTATTTTAAAATTATTATAATAATTATTGTCATTGAGGATAATTTTTTTTGTTGATTGTTTTTTTGTAATGCTCAAAATATACCAAAAATTATCAACTACAAACTAACAAGGACTGCCGCCTTAGAATTAAATAATATCACGTCGCCAGAGGTCATCACCCAGTTGCGAAGCAACTAGAAGTTTGGATTCAAGCGAATTATTCGAATTAAGTTCCAAAGAACAATGTTGAATGAATGAAACCACCAACCGCTTTAAAGGTGTTGTAATTCCTTAATTATTTTGTTCTATGCGATAAAACGAACTGAGACTGATTTATAAAATACTGATCTAATATTCTACTTTTTAATTTCTATTTTACTTGAAAATCCCTGCTAGAAAACTGAATAACAGGACGAAAAGTTTTAGCAAAATTTTGAGGTGAGGTCATCAATTTTTTAGGGAAGATGAGCAAATACATTTTGATCATAAGTTTACCATGCTTATGATAACTTTAAAACATTTCCAAGATTTCAAAGCATTCGGTTTTGCAATTCCTCATTAAATCAATAAAATAAATTCACGCATTAATTAATTTTTTAGTCAGTCTGTATAAGCAAATCCAAAAAATATTAATGGAATGATAAATTACAAGTACAGACTCATTATATTTTATACAATTTAGATTGAATTTCTTCGGCAAAATTTTGAGCTGACGTCATCAATTTTTTGGACGGCATAAATAAATATATTTTGATTAAAAATTTATCATGCCTATCATAACTTTAAAACATCTGCAAGTTTCAAAACATTCGGTTTTGCAGAATCAAAATTAAGTTGCCAAATGTTGTTTTATAATTTTGATTTTGACGTGACAACGTCTTATAATTCGATTGAGCCGGCTGCACGCACGAAAAAACATGACTCATGCGGCGTTACCTCGCTCTGAGGCGTTCCATGTAAGGCTTGAAGTGCAAGCGAGAACGCGGAACGAGCGACAAAGAGGCACAATCGGCCTTCGCGTTGGGCAGCGTTCGCCATCCGTCTCTCTCCTTCTTCCGTATGTTTATAACAGCCACTATGTACATCCCATCATGGAAGTTGATACCGATATACCAATTCTTCTTTGTGGCGACTTCAACACAAATGTGAAAAATGACGAAACATTCATCAAATTCATGAAAGACATGTTTAATGTCGATTGTGCATCAGACGTTAATTACTCAACAACACTAGGAGGCACCACCATCGATTTGACTTTTTCAAGACACATTAAACTCGAAACACTCCCTTTCATTTCCTACTTTTCCTATCATCGTCCTATTCTCAACAGAATAACACAGATTGTAAGAAATTAAATATTACACATGTTTAACAGTTGTAAAACAATTGCTCAACGCACATTTATACTTGTAAAAACTATTAAATTGTAAAAAAAAATTGACATAATTGTATTTATGCGTATAAATAAATCTAACTTGATCAATTTCATTGTGATTTCTAATTACCTCCTTCTCTATATACATACAAATCTATTAAACAAATGAAATTAAAATTTTCTTTTGAAAAATGCTACCATTCCATCAGTATTTTCTTAAGACGTTGTCACGTTCAACTATCGTCAGTAAACCGACTTTACAGACAACCGATTTTTTTTTCCAAAAATCTGGACGTTTCGGATAAAAACTCAATATGGAGTTATAAACTACATGTGTAGGACTATGTTATTTTATACAATTTAAAACCCATTTACTATGTACAATTTTGAAGTGACGTCATCGCATTAGTGGTGGGGATGATTAGACAAATTTTAGTTAGCGTTTTACCATCGACATGAAATTCCTAATATAAATGCAAAATTTGACAACAATCGGCCCCGTACTTTCCAAGATTATCTGTCTAATCAAAATCCTGGACGGCAGACAGACGAACAAACGGACGGAGAGACGGACAAGCAGACGGACAGACAGACGGGCAGACAAACGGACAGACAGACTATTTCTTCGTACTGTATGTGTCATGAAAAGTAAAAATTGGTCTAAAGAGTTTAGACAGTATTTCCCTCGCTGCCAGAAACGTGTATAATATGTTGCCTATACAAAAATTGTCAGGCGTGAACAGATAAAATGAACATTCTGTATAGAACTTATAATTTAAGACAAATAACCATAACACTGATCAACCTGTAGACGTGACGGTGAAACACAAACTAAACTAAAACATGGTTTCTACGAATTGCAATAACCGGATGACAATGCCAACGGTTCAGCTATTTTTATTGCTCTGACTTCCGTTTATTGAATAAAAGACAACATTTTATTTGGTTTTTGGATGCTGTAATTCACATCTGGTTAATTATAACTTGTCTAGATCTAGGGGAGCATCCCCTAGCCACCCCTTAGCTACGGCCTTATGAAATATCCATGAAATTTGGCTTCACAACGGCATCGTCTCCACCTTCCGGTCACTATTTTGTCTAATGGGTTTCTTATATAAACTAAGGTTTGCCCGAATGTGTGAGGTCGCCGATAAAGACATGACACTGTCAGTGGCATAACTGAATATACACGCTACGCGCCCTCCGGAAAGTTAAGGGGGAACGCTAAACGAGACACAAGTTTGAATTGGGCGCCATTTGTTGCCTTAAACGCAACCAGCAATTCTTTTAATCTACCTGACGCGCTGGGATAGACGACTACCCGACGTAATAAAAGCGTCGTAAGCCGATAATGCAGAATAATGATAATTTATGACAGGCGGCCCTGTTCTCGTATTCTTTTGACATATTCATTTTAATATTCGAGATAATTATTATATTATTCAAACACAATTTAGACACTGTAGAGCAAACGAGGCTTATCAAGCCCGTCTGTTAGTTTATTCGCCTAAATGTATTATTAATACCGTTTTCAAATTACACCAAAATTGAAAAATCGAAAACTTAATAATTGAAAAATTGAAACATTTTAAATGAAAAAAATCGGTAAACCGAAAAATTGAAAAATCTATAAATCGAGAAATTGAACAATCTAAAAATTAAACAATCGAAGAATTGGAAAACCAAAAAATCTAAACCGAGAACTTGAAAAATCGAATAATCGACAAATCAAAACATCAAGGAAAACAAAAAAATTAACGGAAAATCTAGAACTTAAAAATTGAAAAATTAAAATACCTGTCGAAAAATTGAAAAATCGAAAAATTTAGAAACGTCAAAAATTGAAAACTGAAAAATAAAAAAATTGAAAAATCGTAAAATTGAAATATCGTAAAGTTAATAAATTGAAAAACTGAATATTTTTGAAAAAAAAAATCGTATCAAAAACTAAAAATTCAAAAAATCTAGAAATTGAACAATCAAAAAATCAAAACATTGAAATCCCAGTAAGTTGATAAATAGGAAAATTTAAAAAACATAAATTTTAATCCAAGAATTGAACAACAAAAAAAATCTAAGCCTGAAAACTCAGAAAATTGAATGATCGAGAACAAAAAATCTAAAATTTAAAAATTCGACAAATTGAAAAATCATGGAACTGAAAAATCGAAAAGTCGAGATAGTGGGAAATCTAAAAACCTAAAACTTTAAAAACTGAAAAATTAAAATATCGAAAAATTTAAAAACCGAGAAAACACAATATCAAAAATTTGAAAAATTGAAGAAACGAAATATTGCAAAATTCCAAAGCTGAAATATTGAAAAACCTAAAAATGGAAGGAAAATTAAAGAATCGAAACAGTGAAAAAATCCCAAACTGAAACATTGAAAAATTGAGAAATGGAAAAATGGGAAAATCAAAAAAATTGGTCTAAAGAGTTTAGACAGTACTTCCCTCGCTATCGGAAACGTGACGACTGCATGCCTATTATGTTTTTTTTTCACATTAGATTTCAAAGCATTCGGTTTTGTAGTTCCTGATTAAATCAATAAAATAAATTTGGGCATTCATTAAATTTTTTGAGTCACCCTGTATATTCGATTCCAAAAAATATGAATGTAATGATAAATTACAAGAAGAGACTCATCATATTTTGTAAATTTTAAATAGGATTATACGGCAAACTTTTGAGCTGACGTCATCAATTTTTTGGAGGGGATAAGCAAATATATTTTGACTAAAAATTTATTATGCTCTTTATAACCTTAAAACATTTGCAAGATTTCAAAGCATTGGGTTCTGTAGTTCCTGATTAAATCAATAAAATAAATTTACGCATTCATTAATTTTTGGGGTCATCCTGTACATGCAAAACCAAAAAACATGAAAGGAATGATAAATCACAAGGAGAGACTCATCATATTTTATACAATTTAGATAGGATTTATTCAGCAAAATTTTGAGGTGACGTCATCAATTTTTTAGAGGGGATAAGTAAATATATTGTGATTAAAACGGTCCTGGTTTAATATCAAAAAAATATTGTTCGTCTGTAAAACAAGCTCGTCTTAGACAAAGTATTCGTAAAAAAATATGTCGTAAAAAAATTTACGTATGCTGGTCCCGACTGCGATTATGGTTTAAACATTTTTTAGAAAATCCTGTCATGGATGTAGAAACATTTGTGACAGCCAAAGAGGTTTTTTTGAGAAAATTATCTTTGAATTTAGACCAAATTGAAATAGACACTAGGCAAGAGGCACATTTGGGCAAAAGAAAGAGTAATTAGGGTTACGGCTTCAAATTTTGGACGTATTTACAAACTTAGACCGACTACAGCAATAGCTAAAACTGTGGAGTCTCTGTTGTACAGTACATTTAAAGGTAATAGTCATACATACTATGGACAGCAAAGTGAGGAAAAAGCTGTCAAGTGTTTTGAAATAAATAAAAATATAAAAACTGAACGGTGTGGCTTGTTTATTTCAAAACAATTTCCTTACTTGGCTGCTAGTCCAGACAGGGTTCTAGAGGATAGGAGTGCAATCAAATTACGTACATTGACAGACAGAGAACTGATACTAAAAAAAAATCATGATTACTACTTTCAAATCCAGGGACAAATGCTTGTTACGGGTATTTCACAAGTTTATTTTGTTGTATGGACACCCAAAGGAATAAATATAGAAAAAATTTATAAAGACGAAGAAATATATGTAAAAAGATGGCAGATAAACTTGGCAGATTTTACTTTGGCGCATTATTACCCGAAATAATTGATTCAAGAAGAAAGAGGAACCTGCCTTTGCGAGAGATTTTTTAAAAATAAATAAAATTTGTTTCTATTTTTTTATGTACTTTAATAATTTATTAGGAGTACATTTTTCATCCCCAAGACTTGTATATTTTTATTATAAATATATTTTGAAAATGATCTCTCGGCAAATGAAAACATATACGAGCACTTTTTTCGAGTAAACAATGAAGGGAGAAGTTCCTGGGCGTAGGGCTTTTTAAAACACCTCCTTTCTGGGATAAGTAGTAGATACACTTAGCTACTTATACGTGTTAAACAAAAGCTGTATTCTATATATTTTTTATTATGACCCACCACTGACCCGGAAATGACCGGCATTCAGGCAAGACTTCTATCATTACGGGTACTAAGACCAAGTAATGATATGCATTGATTAGATTAACAGAACAACTTTCGAGATTCTAGAATTACAGCATACAAATTAGTCTGCTATTATTCTCTAATCTCACCCCATCCCCAAAAGTCCAGCGTAACTACCGACCATTTATCCGCGCATCACATGAAAAGTGACCTACACTACTCTGACCTACTGGTGCTAATCTAATCTGACTGACATGATCAGACTGTTCAAGAAACTTACGAACAATATGACATGTTCCTAACAAAACAGCTTTTTGAATTTTGACAATTATTGAATCATTCAAATGCAAAGACTTTAAATTCTCAACTAAGCTATTTGGAACTACACCTACATTAGAGATAACTAGGGGTAGAATTGAAATTTTTTTAAGATTCAACATGGATTTCATTTCTATCGATAATTGTAGATATTTTGAAATCTTGGTGTTGTATGTTTGAATAATGTTGTTTGTGTTAGGAATAGCAATGTCAATGAGAATGGCTTCGTTCGTGTGTTTTTTGATAAGTATGATGTCTGGTCTGTTAGCTGTAATGTTTAAGTCTGTAAGTATTGTGCGATCCCAGTATAATTTGTATTTGTTATTTTCAAGGAATGGAGACGGAATGTAAGTGTAATAGGGTGTCGTATCTTCGATTAAGTTCATAAGTGTTGCTAATTCTTTGTGAATGATTTTGGCTGTGTTGTCGTGTCTAGCTTTGTAATCAGTTTGTGCTAGGATGCTGCAAGACGAGATTATGTGCTGGATCGTTTCAGGTTTTGCTTTGCATAGGCGACAGCAGTCGTTTTTTATGTTCGGATCTTTGATAATGTATTTTCTATAATTCTTGGTCTTGAATAGCAAACACAAATCCTTCTGTTTCGGCATACAAACTTGATTTTTTTAACCAAATCAATGACATCTTCTTATTGACATGATTTTCTTCTAAGTCTTTGTAGAATTTTCCATGTAGTTGTTTTTGTTTTAGCCCACTTATTATTTTATCTATTGTGTGGGGGGTGTGGATTTCTTCGGTGTTCGACAGATTTAAGGGTGTGTGGTTCAAATCTGCTCTTGTGATGGTGCGAAACATTTCATTTCTTTCCGCTCGTTTCAAGAAATACTTCTTCAAATCTGAGATTTGTCTCTGATATAAGTTTTCTAAGTTCTGGAAACCCCTTCCTCCATTCTGTCTTGGTAATGAGAATCTCTCAATCGACGATTTTGGGTGATGCCTTCTATACCGTGTGAAGATTTTCCTTGTTGCGATGTTTAAATTTTCAAGATCAGTTTTGGACCATTTAATGACTCCAAAAGAATATGTTAGCAGTGGAACGCAGAATGTATTTACTGCTTTCATTAAATTTTTTCCATTTAACTGTGTCTTCAATATTAATTTTAATCTCGCTACGTATTGATCTTTCAACTGTGTTTTCGTTTTGGTATGATTGATGTGGGAGGATTGACAGAAACCCAGATATTTGTATGTATCGTTTCGTTCTTGGGCTTCAATTATTTCCTTATTCTGTGTTATATGTGGTACTTGGTGAAACACGCCTTTTCTGATTGCTTGGGTCTTACATTTCTCAATACCAAAGGACATACCAATATCACCGGAAAATTGTTCAGTCAGATTTAATAGGTTTGTTAATTGATTTTGTGTACTTGCATATATTTTTATGTCATCCATATACAGCAAGTGACTTATTCTGTTTTCTCTTTGTTTGTTAATTCTTATATTGAACCCATAATTGCAGCTGTTCAGGATATCGGAGAGGGGATTTATTGCTAAGCAGAACCATAACGGGCTAAGAGAATCGCCTTGAAAAATTCCTCTTCGGATCATTATTGGGTCTGACTGAATTGTTTGTTCATTTAAGGTTATTTGGAGGGTGGTCTTCCAAAATTCCATGGAACATTTGAGAAAAGTGCAGATTTTAGTATCAATCTTGTATAATTCCAGAATTTTGCATAGCCAGGAATGAGGGACAGAATCGTAAGCTTTCTTATAATCAATAAAAGCAGTATATATGTTTCGGTTTTCTTTTCTAGCTTGTTCACAGATGATGGAATCTATGATTAATTGCTCTTTGCAGCCAAAGGATCCTTTAATACATCCTTTCTGTTCTTCATTAATGATGTCAGAGTTAAAACAGTGTTGATATATTTTTTGTGTAATGCATGAGGTTAATATTTTATATATTGTCGGTAAACATGTGATAGGTCTGTATTTTGATGGATTTTTTGTGTCGTTATCTTTAGGTTTTAAGTATGTTACACCATGACATAAGAATGTTGGAAAAGAGGATGGGTCAAGAAGGAACTGATTTAAGTGATGTAGTAAATGAATATGTACACAATTTAATTTTTTTATCCAAAAATTATGGATTTTGTCTGGTCCTGGTGATTTCCAGTTGTGTGTCTTATTGATGGTATTTATTAATTCGGCAAGTGTTATCTGATGATCATTCATTGGTGTAACTGTGGATAGTTTATTATATATATGAGGAATCCATTTGGCAGATTGGTTAAATTCAAATTCTTGAGACCAAAGTTTTGACCAAAATGTTGTTACATCTTGTGAACTTGGTATTTCACCGGATAATTGAGTTTTGCTTGAATTAGTTAAATGTTGATAGAATAGTTTTTCGTTGTTTAAAAATTTAGTGTTATGAATTCTTCTGAGATGTGATTGTTTGTATCTTTATTATTATTATAAATATGTTTATTAGTTTTATTAATTAACAAAGCAAAATATATATTAACAATAATATTACAATGAATTTTTAGTAATCATGTGTATTGAATTCAGGATCCTGAGTGGAGTAAAAATATTATAGTTCCCCAGTTTTAATTCGGTTTTATGATAGTACTTCACTGCGTAAAAGTTAATTTCCTTAACAATAGATTACTACGGCCGGTCCTGGCGGCTTGTTATAAAACTGAGTTCCTTGCCATAAATTAGAAAAATCAGCCGAGAACTCTAAAAATCAGCTTATGGTAGAGCAGGCGATAAGGGTTTTACCTGGAAAGTCGCTTCCGTAAATTTTAGTGGCGCTCCTATCGACAAAGTACTGAACTAACTGCTCAAATTCTGTCGAATTGATACCCATTTTTTCAATAATTGTTAGTTTTTGTTAAAAACTCTGGTAACCAATAGATCATTAATTTTCCTCTGATATTCCTGTTAAAATTATTCGACGTATTTTGCATTAATTTGTGGTATATTTTAATTTTAATAAACACATTATTATTTAAACAAATTGTACCACTAACAAACATTTAATGACTGCGCTCTGTAAAAAGTGATGTTTTATCCATGTGCGAATTTTCAAGCGATTCTATGATGGTTATGACTCAAAAAACTTGAAAATAAAACATACAATAGTGCTTTTTTTACGATATTTCTGAGCCATATTTTTTTAGTTGACTGAACTGGTCTCTGCGCTCTAGAATATGAAAAAAGCTGCAGTTTGATGTAGATACATCTATATTAATATCATTTTTTCATACAAAAAACCAAAAAAATGTTATACCTCGTCTAGCGAGTCCCCTTAACAGACAGACGGGAGACCTATTTTTTCGTACTCTAGGGGTCATAAAAGGTCGACAAAACGTAAAAGTAGAGACTCGATTACAATACTTCCCTTGTACTTCGCTCAAAAAATAAAAAAATGTTGATGTTTTTAGACATCGGAAGAAGGTCTGTGTTTATCGCCTCAAAACAGATGACTAAAATTATTTATTAACCTCAATTGAACAAAATTTTCTGAATGTTGTTATTATAATTGTTACCTGATCTTTATTTTATTGTTACAGAGACGAGCGTATTCTCACATTTTAGAGAAAATCGGGTGGCTCGTTTTTAATTTGATTAATAATAAACTGACTGATTCATTTTTTTTGAGTCACCCTGAATAAGCAAATCAAAAAAAATTGAATGAAATAATAAGTTACAAAAATAGTCTGTATATATTTTGCACATTTTCGAAAGAATTTATTCGGCAAAATTTTGAGATGACATAACCAATTTTTTGGAGTTGATAAACATTTTGATTAAAAAGTTACTATAATAACTTCACAACGTCAAGATTTCAAAGTACATATTCAGTTTTGCAATTCTTGATTTCATCAATAAAATAAATTGACTCAGTCATTAATTTTTTTCAGACACCCCGTATAAGCAAATCTAATAAAAAATCTATATAAAAATTTATAATGCAGTGATAAATCACAAGTATAGACTCATACTTTACACATTTAAGATTGAGCAAAATTCTGGGGTGGCGTCATCAGTTTTTTAGGGGAGATGAGCATATACATTTTGATAAAAAAATTTCTATGCTTATGATAACTTTAAAAAATCTCCAAAATTTCAAACCATTCGGTTTTATAGTTCGAATTAAATCAATTAAATACATTCACGCATTGATTGATTTTTTTGAGTCACCCTGTATATGCAAATCCAAAACAATGAATGGAATGATAAATCACAAGTACAGACTCATCATATTTTTTACATTTTATATAGGATTTATTCGGCAATTTTGAGCTGACGGCTGACGTCATCAATTTTTTGGAGCGGATAAGTAAATTTTGATTACAAATTTATCATGCTTATCATAAGCTTAAAACATCTCCAAGATTTTAAAGCATCTATCAGTTTTTTAGTTCCTGATTAAGCGCCGAATTCTGTATCTTAACCTTTTAATAAGGGATCCGTTTGTTAAAGGCTTTATCGTAAAGGAAATGTGAAAGTGAATCCTTTAATATCTTATTTTCTATTGCATCCGTTGAGGAGAAACTTGTGTGTTACTGCCCATTCACAATGGACATAAAGCATAAGAACGGGCGCATAGTAAATTTTTAGTCAAAATATATTTCCTGATCCCCCCTAAAAAATTGATGACGTCTCCCCAAAATTTTAAATGTGCAAAGTATGATGAGACAATACTTGTGATTTATCATTCCATTCATATTTTTTGGATTTGCATATACAGGGTGACTTAAAAAAATTAATGAATACGTGAATTTATTTTATTGATTTAATCAGGAACTACAAAACCAAATGCTTTGAAATCTTGAAGATGTTTTAAAGTTGTCATAGGCATGGTAAATTTTTGATCAAAATATATTTACTCATCCCCTCCTAAAAACTGATCACACCACCCCAAAATTTTTCCGAAAATATGGTATCTTAAATGTGCATTGTGCAAAGCATGATGACTCATCATTGATGAGTCTATAATTGTGATTTATCATTGCATAAATATTTTTTAGATTTGCTTATACGGGATGTGTGAAAAAATTAATGACTGAGTCAATTTATTATATTGATTAAATCAATAATTGCAAAACTGAATACTTTGAAATCTTGATGTTTTGAAGTTATCGTAAGCATGGTAACTCTTTAATGAAAATGTATCTGTTCATCAACCCCAAAAAATTGATTACGGCATCTCAAAATTTTGTCGAATAAATTCTTTCGCAAATATGCAAAATATGAACAGACTTTTAATCATTGCATCCATATTTTTTAGATTTGCTGAATCAGTCAATTTATTATTGATCAAATTAAGAACGAACCACTCCCTTTTCTGGAAAATGTGAGAATGCGCTCGTCTTTATAACAATAAAATAATGATAAGGTAAGAATTATAATAATAACATTCAGAATATTTTGTTCAGTGGAGGCTTATGAATAATTTTAGTCATCTGTTTTGGGGCGATAAACTCATTCAGGTTAATAATTTTTTTGCACTTATAACCTTTTTTGATGACCTTGGCGCATTCAACAGCATGCGGGACATCGAACATCACGCACAGATGCGTTTTGCTATGACGTCGTTGTTTATAAATAAAGCTGGGCGGTCGAAATTTATTCATCCTCTCTACCCGTCTGAAGTGCGGCCTGTGCATCCTTGCCTTACTCGCTTCTCGCTTTCCAATTGTGCATCGTTTTTAATAATTTACAGAAATAGTTTTATTTTCTACGGAAGCGTAGAATGGTCAGGTGGAATTTTTTTTGGAAAAAACTCGACATGTCGAGATTAAACTCAACATGTTGAGAAAAAACTCAACATATTGAGAAAAAACTCTACATGTCGAGATTAAACTCGACATATTGAGAAAAAACTCGACATGTCGAGATTAAACTCGACATGTTGAGAAAAAACACGACATGTCCAGAAAAAACTCGACATGTCGAGATTAAACTCGACATGTCGAGATTAAACTCGACCTGTTTAGAAAAAACACGACATGTCGAATTTAATCTCGACAGACGGACAAACAGACAGACAGACGGAAACGGAAGACCTATTTCTTCGTCCTGTTGGGGTGATGAAAGGTCGAGAAAACGTAAAAGTAGAAAGTCGGTCGACGGACTCGATTACAATACTTTTTTCGCTTACGCTCGGGAAGTAAAAATCTATCAAAACGATTTATGTTTCTGTTGTCCTTTCCTATACAAACAACAATTTTGAAATTGGTGTCTGAAATTATTACGTTTCGTAAATTTAGTGGATAAAAACATACTAAGTAATTTCTATCTTATACCAGCTTCATGATAATTAGGACAATGTAGGAATTCCTTCGTTCCTGAAGTACAATGAAACATATCCAGCATTTTCGAAAAATTATAAAATTTGATTTTGCGGCTTTTATACTTTTGGAGGACCCCTATAAGTTGAAATAGTTAAACGTGAATATATAATGCTAAAGTAAATGTAAAGAAGGATGCTACGCGTATGTTTCAAATATGTTTTTACTTTACAAAATTTTAGAATTATAGAACCCACGTACTGGGGCGGCGTATGGGTTTCCTTCGTAACATTAATAATGATTATCGGTTACGGTGACAAAAGACGAAGTTTTGTAGTAACACTTTTCAATGAAATTCATCCTAAGCCAGAAGTGGAAACTGGAAAATGTTTTGGAAAAAATGGTGTGAGCCGTTTTGATTTAATCAGTAAAATAAATTAATATATTCATTCAAATGTAAAAAATGTTATTGCAAAAGTATAGACTCATCATAATTTGCACAATTTAGATAGTATTTTTTCGGCAAAATTATGACATGAGACATCATCAATTTTGTGGGGGGGATAAAGAGATTTGATTAAAAATTTACCATGCCTGCAATAACTTCAAAACGTCTGCAAGATTACAAGGCATTCGGTTTTGCAGTTCTTGATTTAATTAATAAAATAAATTGAATCATTAATTGTTTTGCACCACCCTGTATAAGCAAATCGAAAAAATATGAATTCAAAGAGCAAAATAAGAGTGAGAAACGATACTGCAGACAAAACGTTGGTGGCAGCTCTTTGTACAGGTGGCTGCCTGGTTGCAAGATATAGGTACACGTAAATTAGAGGAAGCAAGTGACCAATTTTGCATTTTTCACAATCTCGAGATCATTTGTGTCAACAAACGATCAGTCAAAGACGAAATCGTATTTTTGTAATAACCAAATTAAAAACAAATAAATTTTATTTTATTTTATTACATGTTTATACATCGGAAGAATGTCATGTAAACATTTGTTTGATTTGAATGAGTTTATCGCCTCAAAACCGATGACTAAAATTATTCATAAGCCTCAATTGAAAAAAAATATTCTGGATGTTTATTATAATTCTTACCTTATCATTATTTTATTGTTATAAAGACGAGCATATTCTCACATTTTCGAGAAAATGTTCTTAAACTGATCAATAATAAATTGACTGATTCATTAATTTTTTTGAGCCACCCTGTATAAGCAAATTTAAAGAATATGAATGCAATGATAAGTTACAAGTACAGTCTGATCATATTTTGCACGTTTTCGAAAGAATTTATATGGCAAAATTTTGAGATGACGTAATTAATTTTTTTCACTAGCAGCCATGACGCATGCAAATGTCGACTCATTTAGTGGTAGCAAATTCAACTTTTGCGACCACCGGTTCAAAAAGAAAAATTGAGGTTATGTACGCAATGTTTGATGTGATTATTTCTTAAAAAATGAACAAATGTGTGCTACAAACATTACTTGAGTATACGCATGGTAGTTGGTAGACGGTAGAAGATAAAATGATTAACTCAGCGACAAGTATAAACGGTTTTCTTTGTGTTGAAGATTTAGATTAAGTTTGATTAGAAATCAAAACAAAATCATGTTGCGTCAAAAAATTGAACGTTTATTTTTTCAGTTTATTGTCTTATGGTTTCTGCTAGTGAAAAAAATAGTATATTAACCACGTTTGCAAAGCCACTTCTAGACCTCGCGCTTCAGAACCCTCGACGCTGCGCGTCTCGGGTTCTAATTTGCGCTCGGTCTAGAATGCTTGGCTCTGCAACCTTGGCTAATAATTAGACAGCGGATTTCTGTCGGGCTTGGCAAGGCCAAACTCCGTACGGCTCGTGCGGGATGGGAATTCAGTGCAGTTACTGGCTGCACTTCGTCTATTTTAGAATAAAATAACGGTGCTTCGTTGTACTTTGCTGTTAATTCCCGTTCTCATTTACCTAGCTGTTTTACGAATTAAGGTTTCGTGAATTGTATTTATGGAATAAGTGAAAATTAAATGCACTTGTGGATGTTTTTGGTACGGATTTATTTATGTACACATATTTACAACGAATGACATTTAAGCAACGTGGTTGTGTTGGAACTCTGCGGCGACGAGGAGCGCGGTGTTCTTGTGATGTTGCTGCTTTTGTGGACGATGGCGGAGAGAGCGAGTTGTGCTTCCATCAGGCCTTTTCTAGTCTCGCTTCTCGTTTTCGCTTCTGCGTGGTACGCCAGCCAATTAGCGGTGTTCTTTGCAGGCGTACGGTTGGTTGCCTATAGCGCAGGCAACTTGCTCGCCACAGTACCCCCTCTCCAGTGACGTCGTCACGGGTCATTGGTCTCTAAAACGGACTGGTGTTTTAGTTTGTCGTCCTGCTCTTGTTGTTCTGCGACTGATTGTGGGTTCTGGCTGCGTTGTTGTTTGTAAAATTGGCGGTTCGGCTTCTTGTGGAAGGAATGCTGGTTTGACTCTCTCGATGTTGACAGTTGTTGGCTTGCCTCGTACAACAATGGTTAGCGTTTTTCCCCTTCGAGATGTTACTGGGTGTGGTCCGCTGTATGGTTGTTGCAGCGGTCTTCGTACTGCGTCGTCGCGTAGAAATACGTGAGTGCATGTATCCAGCTCTGGGTGGACAAATGTGCGTCGCCTGTCATGGTGTGAAGCTGGGACTGGTCGTAGTTGTTCCATTTGTAGCTTCAACTTCTCTACGAATGTGAATGGTTCAGGTTCAGCTGAGACATCGTTTGTCGTAAAGAAGAACTCTCCCGGAATACTAAGCTGGGTACCGTACGTCATCTCTGCTGGCGAACATTTCAGGTCGTCCTTAATGGCGGTACGTAGGCCCAGGAGTACAGTTGGAAGTGAGTCAACCCAGTTCTCATTCTCTTGGCACATTATCGCAGCTTTCATTGTCCTGTGCCACCTCTCGATGAGGCCATTACTCTGTGGCCGGTATGGTGTTGTTCGGCAACGTTTGATTCCCAACAGGTTCATCAAACTCGTCGTGATGGCTGCCTCGAACTGCCTTCCTTGGTCTGTCGTTATTCGTCGCGGACATCCAAAACGCGCGATCCAGGATGAGTATAGTGTCTTGACCACGGTGTCAGCAGTCATGTCTTCCATGGGGGCGACTTCGGGCCATCGAGTAAATCGGTCGGACATGGTCAGACAGTATCGATATCCCTGGCATGTGGGCAGTGGACCGACGATGTCTACGTGGATGTGTTCGAATCGTTGGTCTGTCGGGTCAAAGGAATTAAAAGGAGTTTTTACATGACGGCTTACCTTGGATTTTTGGCAAGCTAGGCATGTTCGAGCCCACTGTTTAATGTCTCGCTCCATCCGGGGCCATACGAACTTGGTTTTGATGGCTTGGTACGTGGCTTTTCCGCTTGGGTGGGAAAAACTGTGGTACTTGTCGAAAACCCTTCGGCGAAAACGGGGTGGTATGTATGGCCGAATGTTCGTGGTTGATATGTCGCACCATATGGGTACCTCAGAATCTGTGGGAGTGAGCTTCCTAAGCTGGAGGCCTGTCGTTGGAGTTTTTCGTAACTCGAGGAATTCTGGGTCAGTCTCTTGTTCGTTCTCTAGGTCTCGAGGTTCTATTATCGTTGGAGTGGTGATTTCGTCGATTCGGGACAGGGAATCCGCGACAAGGTTCTGGTCACCTGTCACGTGAGTGATCTCAGTCGAAAATTGTCCAATAAAATCCAAATGTCGCAGTTGTCGGGGTGACGCCTTGCTGGATTTTTGGTGAAATGCGTACACCAGCGGTTTGTGGTCAGTTCTAATTGAGAAATGTCTGCCTTCAACCATGTGCCGGAAAAATTTGATCGCTTCATAAACTGCCAGTAGTTCGCGGTCGTAGGTGCTGTAGTTTCGTTGAGCTGGGTTCAGTTTTTTTGAGAAAAACCCTAACGGCTGCCATGTTTGCTCTACTTCCTGTTCAAGTACAGCTCCAATAGCTACGTCTGACGCGTCGGTGGTTAGTCTCAAGGGAGCGTAATCGGCGGGGTGTACCAACAGTGTAGCTCTAGCCAACTCTCCTTTGCATCGCTCAAAAACCGCTTCTGTTTCTGGAGTCCATTGTATCGGCGTCTTGTCGTTCTTCTTGTCGCCCTTCAGGTACGCGTGCAGGGGTGCCTGTGCTTCAGCCGCCTTCTTTAGAAATCTTCGATAGAAATTTAGCATACCCAGAAAACGTCGAAGATCTTTGACAGTTTTTGGTTTTGGAAACTGTTGCATGGCTGATATTTTGCTTGCTAGGGGCTGAGTTCCTCTTGCCGTGATGGTGTGCCCTAAATATTCAACCTCGGGGGCGCCCAGCACACACTTTGCCGGATTGACTACAATGTGATGCTGTTGTAAACGCCGGAAAAGGATTTCTAAATGTTGTAAGTGTTCAGTTTCGTCACTTGAATATACCAGAATGTCGTCAATGTAACTGAAACAGAAATCCAAATCACTTAGAACGGAATTTAAGTGTCGTTGGAAAGTCTGAGCCGCATTTCGCAGACCGAATGTCATTACGGTAAACTCAAACAATCCAAACGGGGTGCACACTGCGGTCTTTGGTATATCCTCCTCAGCTACTGGGATTTGGTGGTAGGCCCGTACTAAATCGATGGTCGAAAAGACTCGTTTTCCCTCCAGTCGGAACGAGAAATCCTGAATGTGAGGGATCGGGTAGCTGTCTGGCACAGTGACACTGTTCAGGCGCCTGTAATCCCCACAGGGGCGCCATTCGCCAGGCTGCTTTTTCTTCACCAAGTGTAGTGGACTGGCCCAAGGACTTTTTGACGGTCGGCACCAACCTTGCTCCATCATGAATTGGAACTCCATTTTTGCCACTTTTAATTTGTCTGGCGACAGTCGTCGGGGAGTTTCAGCGATTGGAGGTCCTGAAGTGAAAATGTGATGGGCCGTATTCGTTCCAGGAATTGTGCCTGGTGGTCGAGGGCGTGTGATTTCGGGGAATTTCGCTAGCAACTCGTGGTACGGCGAAGTTTTGGCCACGGTTGAAATATTGGGTGGTGTGCACGGTGCAAGAATTCCTGATGTGGACAGCAGTGTCGATGCATCGATAAGTTTTCGATTGCGTAGATCGGGGAGCAAATGGTAGTGGTTGAGAAAGTCCGCGCCGATAATGGGTTTGCTGACGTCTGCGATTATGAATACCCATTTCAGCGGTCTTCGGAGTTTGAAGTCGAGCAACATTAGCTTGCGGCCGTACGTCCGAATTTGGCTGTTGTTTGCTGCAAAAAGCACCGTTTCAGTGGGGCATGGACGTTGCTTACCTGAAAAGGCTTTTGGAATGACTGAAATCTCGGCTCCGGTGTCGATTAGGAATTGGATTCCGCTGCTCGGGTCCGTTACAAAAAGGCGATATTGCTGCTGTGTTGTACCGTCGTGCACCGCCTCGAGTGCCGACGGGGAAATCAGTTTCCCGAATAGTTGCAGGGCTGGTGGCACTTCCGGGCTTTTTCGCCGAACGTGTCGTGGTAATAACATAACCCCTTATTCTCGTTGACACGTGTCCGGCTTCTCGAGTTCGAGCGGTGACGTCCGTTGCGGCCATATTTGTTTGTATTATAGCCGCGTCCTCTGTCGGTAACTAGGCGTTCTACGGTTGCCGTCAATGTCGCGATCTGCTTTTGCATGGCTTCCAATTCCAGGGCGGCCTTAGCGTCTGCGAGTTCCTTTTCGAGTTGGGCGATTCGTTCAGCGTTCGTCATGATGTTGCTTGTCAATCGGTGCCTGTTCTGTGTTGTTGCGTTTTCTTCTTTCGTCGAGGGTCACCAGTTGTGGATGTTTTTGGTACGGATTTATTTATGTACACATATTTACAACGAATGACATTTAAGCAACGTGGTTGTGTTGGAACTCTGCGGCGACGAGGAGCGCGGTGTTCTTGTGATCTTGCTGCTTTTGTGGACGATGGCGGAGAGAGCGAGTTGTGCTTCCATCAGGCCTTTTCTAGTCTCGCTTCTCGTTTTCGCTTCTGCGTGGTACGCCAGCCAATTAGCGGTGTTCTTTGCAGGCGTACGGTTGGTTGCCTATAGCGCAGGCAACTTGCTCGCCACACACTGATTATCACCCGCTACTGATTCGCAGCGATTCACGCGTCCCCACCTATAATCGTGACTTAGCCCGACAGAAATCCGCTCTCTACTAATAATATACTATTTTGGGGTTGATAAACAGATACATTTTGATTAAAAATTTATCATGCTTACAATAACTTCGAAACGTCAAGATTTCAAAGTACATATTCAGTTTTGTAATTCTTGATTTAATCAATAAAATTAATTGATTCAGTCATTAATTTTTTCAAATACCATATACAGGGTGTCCCAGAATTCGCGCCATTCCCGTGAATGACATGTTCCCTGTCCCGAACTGTGCCGTAATTCGCAAAAAGAATTGTCCAGGCTTTAACCGTGTGAGAACTGGAAGGCGATTAAGTTGACCAATAGAGAGGCTGCTTTTATATCCGAACGTTTCTATGTTCAAAGTTACCTATGCCAAGAACAAAAAATCGGGTAATACTAAAGTTGAATGAATTTTTTTCGAATCCCCCTCCGTCAACAAAAGGAAACAGAAGTGTGGTTATAAATTTAATCATTTTGACAATTGTTTGTCATAAACTGTCACGAAGTTCATCACTGACCTGAACAGACGCTTCTGCCCCCAAAGATGACTGATTAATGTACACAGAGACGTCAAGGTTTACTTTAAGGCAAGTAGCATGGCACAGAAGTTATTTCTGCTGCCATTCTAGTTAAATTGTGTTTAACTGGGCTGTACATGTCATAAGAGAAGCTGTTTCATTTCATCCTAGGCAAATAATACATTTATTACTATTCTACATAGAGTAGCTACCGAAGAGCAGGTATTAGAAGTGATTTTCTTAGAGCCCCGTGAATAATGTGTTGTTCTTTTTAACGAAAATTAGTACATTTTCAGAATGCATCATATGCCTGATATTAAGTTTATCGTTATTTCTAAAAAAGAGTACCACATGTCCATTCAAAGAACGTTATTAAGGGGTCTATTTTGTAATTTATCGCTCCGGAACGATCTCGTTCCCAAACGATAATCGTTAGAAGCAATCGTAAAATCAGTTTAGCGAGATTGTACAAATTTCCAATTTTATAAACACTATCGTAATCGTAAAGCTTTGAAATCGTTAGCGGAACGATGAATCTAATGTTTTTAGAATCGGTAGTATTTAAATTTGTGTAGCGTCTAGATTACGTTGTTCTCTGTTGTGACATGTGACATTTGTTTTGCTACTGATTGAAGTTTGGACAAATTTGTGAACTTATAACATGTAAGTAAACAATAATTATAAAAGAAAAACATCAAAATAATCACACTAACACGAAATTCAGTTTACAATACGTTCACGGGAGCAATGGAAAAACGTAAAAGGGCCCAGCGTATTACCCAAGAGTAACATGAGTTGTATGTGGAGGAGTTAGAAGGTAATGTAGATTTTAGGGCCCAAAAGTTCGTAGCGGACAAGCCAGATCTTTTAGAAAAGATTTGGGAAGGGTTGATAGCAAAACTAAATTCTGTGGGAGGACCACAAAAAAGTTTTCAGCAGTTCAGAGAGGTATGTGTAATTAATGAATCTCCCGAACACTCTTTTTAAAAATGTGTACTTTACTATAATTTATCGTACAACTATTAGCAATTATTCTGCTTACATCAACACTTTGGTTATGACAAAGTGAACATCTTGTTTAGTCATGACCAATCAATTATGAGAACTGATATGTTTAATCTTTATAAATACTGTTACACAATAAACCATAACCTCTGTGTTTTTTAGTACACCAAGAATATAACATAGGGCACTCTAATTACAATGTACTGCCTGGTAAGTAAACGTCACTGTGTGTTCCAGAGATTTGTAGATTGGAAATTCAATGTTTGAAAGAAGGCCAGAAATTTAAGACTATGTGAAAGAGGAACTGTTTAATAATTTCATTATGTTGTAAAAAAAATAATAAATACATTATTGAAAATGCTGTATTATTAAATTATTTCTTGTGATATGCCATTCATGTAGTAAATTGTGTTCTTCATATTCAAGTTCTTCATTATTATCGTTCTCCTTGTCATAGACAATGTTGATCTCGTCATTTTCGATATTTCTTGATTGATTGATTGTGTGAAACAGCACATGAGTATGTAATTTTTCCTGCAACTTCTGGTGAATAATACAGAACTCTGCGGCAGTATTTCTGGAAATGTATCTCTCGCCGCTTCCCATTATAGTTGGTAGGTCTTCCTAAAGGTTTCTTCTCGAACGATCAAGGGGTCGTTTACATCTCTTAAGACCCGAGACAAATTTCTCATTCTGTCTCTGCAGTAAAAAAAATATACCTATAATAAGTTATCAACCTAATCCAAACATACATTAATTACTTACATTTACCTTCTCTACCCATATTTGCACCAAAACGTTCCTCTTCATTGTATAAATACTTTTCTAACGTGTTCTGACACTTCTAACGGTGAGCTGAAACCTATCGTTCCGGAACGATGACATTCTAACGATACGATCGCTATGTAACGAGACGATAGATGTTACAAAATCGCTATCAGTCCCAAAATCGTTATGGGAACGATTATCGTAAGTTAACGATGGTCTAGCGAGATCGTTAAGAGTTACAAAATAGACCTCTAAGTGTATTTAAACATAAATATCGCTTTTGATTAATCAGTGATTATGATTTTCAATAAACAGTATCAATTTTTACTGAACAGCTTTGTTGCTGATACCTAATCTAAGCAACGAAAAAATAGACGAGACTCCACTTCTCTGGTGTATTAAGATCATAGGTATCTGCTGTGGTGTCAATCATGTGGGGGAGATACTGAAAACTGAGACTTATTCAAGAATAATATTGATGTTGCACATGATGATTTAAGACAGTTTCTTTAAAGTTGTGAGTACATACTTTCTAGAGATTGAAAAGATACGAATAAAAATTATAACAATAGTTGCAATTTTTTTTAAGAACAATACAAACAATTTATGGAGAATGTACACGCTATGCAGCCACTGCTGTGCGCGAATATACAGGTCTTTTCCCCAATCATCGGCTCCTTGACCAGCATGTGTTTCGTCGTTTGTTGCATCCAGCAAAAGAAGATGGATCTTTTCAGCCTATGCGGAAAGCCGTGCTGGGGCTCCACGGATTATACGCATAGACGGTGAAGAACAAGTGGCACAAATGATTGGATGCTCAAGATCGATCATGCATCGTATCCTTACAGAGAAAAATCTGCATCCTTACTATTGACGAAAGTGCAGCATCTGCGACGAGCCGACTGCGCGACGAGTGCATGTTGCTATATGGTTACTGCGACAAAATGAACTAAATCCTGATTTTTCACGGCACATTCTTTTCGCCGACGAATGTTGATTTTCCCGAAAAGGAATATTTAATGCGCACAATTCACTTCTGGGCAAACGAAAATCCACATTTCGCTAACGTGAGAGCATATCAAGAGCAATACTATTAATCTATGGGCTGGAATCGTTGTACTGTAACGTTATTAAACAATGTGCTCAAAATGACCACCATTAACTTCAATGCAAGTTCTAGCTCGTTGAATTATGTTGTGTTGTGTATTATGTAACATCTCAGGAGTAACTGTAGCGTAGGCTTCGTGCAGTCTCTCTTCCAGTTCTTCTAACATATCTAGGGGTTCTCTATATACGTAATTTTTAATTTGATTCCAAAAAAAAGTCCAAAGCAGAAAGGTCTAGAGATCTAGGAGGCCAGATATTAGTACTGCCACGCCCAATCCACCTATGACGATACTCTTTTCAATGTTCGTCGTACAAGTATCGAATTATGTGGAGGAGCGCCGTCGTGCTGAAACCACATATTCCGCCGTACATTCAAAGGAACGTCTTCCAACAATGCCGGAAGCTCTAGTCGTAGAAAATTAGCATATGCATCCCCATTAAGGCGATCAGGTAATCTGATAATTTTATCAGATGCATTAAAATTTTTACCACAGTAGTACCAATGATTCCAGCCCATAGATTAATAGTAAATCGCTCCTGATATGCTCTCACCCTAGTGAGATGTGGATTTTCGTGTGCCCAGAAATGCCAATTGTGTGCATTAAACATTCCTTCTCGGGAAAATGAACATTCGTCGGTGAAAAGAATGCGCCGTGTAAAATCAGGATTTAGTTCATTTTGTCGCAGTAACCATTGAGCAAAATGTACTCGTCGCGGGTAGTCGGTTGGTCGCAGATGCTGCACTCTCGTGTAATGGTAAGGATGCAGTCTTCTCTCTTGAAGGATACGATGAGTGGTCGATCTTGAACATCCACTAATTTGCGCTACGTAGAGGACACTTCTCCTAGGATCCGCTTCCATGTTTCCTAACACTTGCTCTTCAGCACCTACACGTACATTCCGTGGAGCCCCAGCACGGCCTTTCCGACTAGGTTGAAAAGATCTTCTCTTGCTCGATGTAACAATCGGTGAAACACATGTTGGTCTGGGTGCCGAAGATTATTCACGGGGCTCTAAGAAAATGACTTCTAATACCTGCTCTTCGGTAGCTACTCTATGTAGAATAGTAATAAATGTATTATTTGCCTACGATGAAATGAAACAGCTTCTCTTATGACATGTACAGCCCAGTTAAACACAATTTAACTAGAATGGCAGCAGAAATAACTTCTGTCCCATGCTACTTGCCTTAAAGTAAACCTTGACGTCTCTGTGTACATTAATCAGTCATCTTTGGCGCAGAAGCGTCTCTTCAGGTCAGTGATAAACTTCGTGACAGTTTATGACAAACAATTGTCAAAATGATTAAATTTATAACCACACTTCTGTTTCCTTTTGTTGACGGAGGGGGATTCGGAAAAAATTCATTCAACTTTAGTATTACCCGATTTTTTGTTCTTGGCATAGGTAACTTTGAACATAGAAACGTTCGGATATAAAAGCAGCCTCTCTATTGGTCAACTTAATCGCCTTCCAGTTCTCACACGGTTAAAGCCTGGACAATTCTTTTTGCGAATTACGGCACAGTTCGGGACAGGGAACATGTCATTCACGGGAATGGCGCGAATTCTGGGACACCCTGTATAAGCAAATCTAAAAAATATTAATGCAGTGATAAATCACAAGTATAGACTCATCAGTCATCACACTTTGTACGTTTTAGATAGGATTTATTCAGCAAAATTTTAGGGTGACATCAATTTTTTAGGGGGGGATGGGCAAATATATTTTGATCAAAAATTTACCATGCCTATGATAACCTTGAAACATCTCCAAGATTTTTTTGCAGTTCCTGATTAAATCAATAAAATAAATTCAGACATTCATTAATTTTTTTGAGTCGCCCTGTATTTGCAAATCCAAAAAATATCAATGGGATGATAAATCGCAAGTACAGACTCAACATATTTTGTATATTTTAGATAGGATTTATTCGGCAAATTTTTGAGCTGACGTCATCAATTTTTTGGAGGGGAAAAGTAAATATATTTTAATCAAAAATTTATGATTCTTATCATAACTGTAAACAATCTGCAAAATTTCAAAGCACTCAGTTTTGCAGATTCAAAATTAAATTGCAATATCATGTTTCATAATTTTGATTTTTTTTTCAAAAAATCTGGACGTTTCGGGCAAAAACTCAATTCGGAGTCATAAACTACATGTGTAGGACTATGTTATTTTTTACAATTTAGAACCCATTTACTATTTACAATTTTTGAAGTGACGTCATCACATTATTGGTGGGGATGATTAGATAAATTTTGGTTAGCGTTTTACCATCTATGATATTCCTAATATAAGTACAAAGTTTCACAACAATCGGTCCAGTACTTTCGGATATTATCTGTGTAATAAAAATACGGGACGGCAGACAGACGGACGGACAGATAGACAGACGGAAGCGGGAGACCTATTTCTTCGTACTGTAGTGGTTGTTGAAGGTCGAGAAAACGTAAAAGTAGAGAGTCGGTCGACGGACTCGATTACAATACTTCCTTCACTTACGCTCGGGAAGTAAAAAGTCGACATGTCGAGATTAAACTCGACATGTTAAGTTTAAACTCGACATGTCGAGTTTTTTCTCGACATGTCGTGTTTTTTCTCAATATGTCGAGTTTAATCTCGACATGTCGAGTTTTGTCTTGACATGTCGCGTTTTTTCTCGACATGTCGAGTTTAATCTCGACATGTCGAGTTTAATCTCGACATGTCGAGTTTTTTCTCAACATGTTGAGTTTAATCTCGACATGTCGAGTTTTTTCCAAAAAAAAATTCCACCTGACCATTCTACGCTTCCGTAGTTTCATAGCACTAGAAACGTGAAAAAAGTGTCATATCATAACGTTTCATTTTTTCACGCATTTAAATGAAAAAATGTGTCGTAGCGTGTCATTTTTGACGGAAGACATTTAAACGCAAAACATAGAAGCCTGCTGTTGCTACGGCAGTTGCATCTGTCAGAATTTAAAATGCATCCAAAAATTTTGTAATTTAATCCTTATTTAAGTGTTTTGTTTTGTGGTAATTTGTGTGCTCGCACAGTGGAATCGCACAACGATGAAGATTTCTCGTGCACCCCTGAAGAAATTGTTAAGACGGCAAATACGGCTACATTGAATCTAGGTCAATATTTAAAGGATTACGACTTATTTATGAAATGCCACAGTCTTACTGAAGAAGTTTTATTAGTCTACTGTGAAGACAATTCAAAAGAGTGGAAGTCGTCAACACTTTGGTCGACTTACTCTAAATTAAAGTCTACGGTATTAATAGATAACAATCTCAATATAAATAAATACTCAAAACTAATCGCTTATTTAAAAAATAAGCGGGTTGGTTACAAACCTGGAAAATCAAAAACATCATAGGCAGTAGAGCAATACCACCAATACTCTTACGGTCCTCCTCTGATGATCGATGCAAGGATCTGAGGTAGAAAAAAGTGCTATACTTTGGCATTAGATATACTTATCTGCCTTTGGGGGCGATGTGGTCGGAGGTGGGGAAAGCCGGGGTTGGCCCTGCTGGGGCGTTTGCGACTTTGTGAGGCTTCTTCGTCGAACTCGTAGTCGACGGCTTCTCACACTAAGGGGTTGGGATATTCTTCAGCTTTCTCGGAGGTTCGGAGTGTAAGAACTGAGAACTGGGTATTCCCAATAAAAATAAGAAAGCAGCGGGTGAGCGTGTGGTGCCTGATGCATCCTTTTTCTTCGATCTCCTTGGAATGGATCCAACGGAAGTATATCACTCTGTTTTAAAAAATTGAGAAAATACAGCTATAATTTTGTTACTGATACGCACACGTTTGAACATAATAATCGTTATTTTTATTGGCGGTTTAATTTATTATTTATTTCACTAGCAGCCATGAAGCATGCAAATGTCGACTCATTTAGAGATAGCAAATTAAACTTTTGCGACCAAAATAATATTGAGTCAAAAAATTTAACGTTAATTTTTTCAGTTTATTGTCTTATGGTTTCTACTAGTGAAAAAAATAGCAAAGTTCAACTTTTGCGCCCAAGGTTCAAAAAGAAAATTGAGGTTATGTACGAAACACTTGATTTCAAGGTATTTATTAGAGTTTTAAATACCTTGCTTGATTTGATGTAACTATTTCTTAAAGTGAATAAATGTATGCAACTACCATTACTTCAGTACATGCATGGTATTTGGTAGATGGTGGGAGAAAACATTAACAGAGATAATGGAGATACGACAGCTAGCAAAATTCTACAAACTTCAGCGACGATATTTTTCTTTCTCTGAAAATAGACTAAAAGCACATTTTCTGAGGTCCCAGCGACCTGTTTCTTTGAACACCGGTCTTTGTACGTACTCTGCATAAACCTTCATATAAACGTTTTTGGATTATTTTTGCGACAATAGCTTTTCCTGCAAATTTTGCACCTCCCCCCTTAATTCTGGAGACGTGAGTTGTTCAATTTCGATCACGTTCTGTTCTGCAGGTACTATTCACAAGAAAATTCGTGAAATGCTGCTGTCATAAAAAATTTTCAAATGTCAAACAACAACACTTCACCAGCGACTACTATGATGTAAATTTTTGTGAACTTAAACATTTTTCGTCAAAAATCGAAGGTTCATTTTTTCAGTTTATTGTCTTTTACAGTTTTTACTTTCCTTCATGCCTGCTAATGAAAAAAAGTATTTATTTAATACCTAATTTTTCTTTAATATTTGTATTTATTAAATTTTAGTTTTTCATATTTTTTTCCAAATAAACCTTAGGTGATAGCAAAAAATGAAGTTCATATTTGTAATTAATGTAATTAGATAGCAATACAACAAATATGCAAAACAGCTCTTAACACAAAGACAGGTTTTTAACACTTATATTTTGCAGGTCTGTGTAATAATTAATCGCGGTGATTTACAGATGCGGTTGACAAAAATGATACCTTGGTATCAATAAATTGGTACGAAAGGATCAAAGCCATTCTATGCATTAGCACTATAACTATGTATTTTAAAATATGGATTATAATTGGTAATAAATATTTTGACAAGTTTTCATAGTTAGGAAATTTTATTAATAATAACATTTTTTCTTTTGTGCGCTGGAAGTCTGAGGGGAGGCCGGGAGGGAGAGGGGAGGTAGCGTGGGAAGCGTGAATTAATTTTCTTTCCGAAAAATGGGCGGTGAGCCGGTTAAGTTTGGGAACCACTGCGTCTACGTAGTCATACTCATATCTCGAGAAGTTTCGGAAGTACAAAGTTTTATTGGAAAGCTGTTGATATTTAGATCTTATCAAATAATTGCTATATTCAAGTACAATACCTTATCTATTTTTGTATTTAAAACTCATAGTTCTCTCTCAAATGATTTGCTCGATTAAAATCACTAAAAACAATGCATTAAATTAAACGCATTTATGTTGATTCAGAATCTCTTGTTTTACCAAAAATATATAAGTAATGCATAAATGTTAAGTTATTATTACACCTTTGCGAAATCATAAACACGCGAATCTTGTTACAAACAATTATATTGTTCCTGCGGATTTTTAGATAAATAAAATACGCTACTCATAAAATAAGATTACTGAGAAATTAAAACTTTCCATGTTTAGACATGGTAACAAAGAATAGTAATATTGCTTCATGATTATCTCCAAATGTATTTTTTTCATACAACTACATCATATGAGTGATTCTGCAATATGTTTATGAACAGCAATCAAATCAGACCATACCGTCATATGCTTCATAACTTTCCAGAGAAATAACATACATATTACACCAGCACACTGCACAGTAAGTTCTTTATCTTGTCATGTGATTCATACAGTTGACCCCAGTGTACGAATGTGATACAGTTCAATATAATTTTAGAAATTTAATATTAAAAAAAGGACTATTGAACCGACTATCAACGTCGCATCTATTACATCATTCTTTTAATTCATAGGAATCATGCTGCATTCGAATACAGGGGTAAAACTTTTTTTTAATTTGTAAAGTTATTCACAGTGAACTTCCCTTGCCTCAGGAGCATGATCAGTACTATTGTACTAGTTGCATGTCGAGATGTACGCATCAGTAAAAATTTATGAAATAGTTTTTAGATGTGTCATTGATGTGTGGGTAAATATGTACATTCATTATGGTATGTATGCCTGCTAATACTATGTTATACCGCCTGTCTGGAAAATGGCGGATTAACTCTTCAGTACGTTATATAATAAAACAATTCTTTATGATGTATTGTCTTTGCCATTTCTATTGAAACACCACCTGTAGATTTTGCTTAAAATTTAGCAATTGGTAACAGCTTTCGGTTGATTGACAACGGCTTTTAGTTAGAAAATTGTCTGAAGATGAACGTTGCCAAATTTACGTTCAACAAGTGGTGTTTCAGTAGAAATGGCAAAGACTATACATTACGAAAAAAACGTAATTTTATTAAAGTAAAATTGGCAACACTGCACACCCCTAATGCTTGAATACGTCCAGCTTACTTTCTGGTTCCTTAGTAACGATGGTGACTGAAATCCACCTTCGCTTTATATCAGGAAAACATTGTTGTCAAATGGAATTTTATCAAATTATTACAAAAACAACACAGCCATATCTTTGTGCAATCTAACTGAAATGGTAATTAAACATGGTCATGGGCGAGAAAAATATTAACTGAAAGTTTTATTACTAGTTATTGTGATAATGAATGAGCTGTTTAGTTGTTAAACGTAGCAAAAGAACCAATTTTAAAATCATTATAACTCCACCAAAATGTGAGAAGGATTTTTTTTACTATTTTTCCCAGACTCACCAGTTGATTGTTAAGAGCGTAGCGGAGAGTTAATCCGCCATTTTCCAGACACTCGGTATAATGTGCTTCGAAAATTTCAGGAAAATATACGTAAAATTGACCCCTAGAGCTATATTTATATTATTTTCGCTAACTAATAAAAAAATAAGTTGGAGTATTTTGGAACACAAAAAAATACAAATTATAATTATAATATTTTTATTTTTCTTCAAGAGCTGTCATTGTCACACTACGATTACTTTTGGTTTCCCCACGGCTTGTGTTTGTGTTCTTCTCTTTTACCAAAAAATAATATATCCTACTTTTCAGAAATAACTTTGGAATTTTATGTAGAATATTGTAGCATGCCGAAATGTTTTTCAAAGGATGTACATTTTGCTCTACTAAATACATGAAATTTACTAAATTTAAACTACTGAAACAATTTTAACGAGGGGTAATCCAAGGGAGGTAAGGTACTGCATCACAATTATTTCCAAATTTTTCGTTTATCTGTCGCATTGAAAATATTGTTTTTGCACTCATGACCTTTTTTGATAGCTTTTGCGCATTCACCAGAGTGCGGGAGGTCGAATTTCCCGCACACGTGCATTTAACTTCCCGTTGCCATGGTAACCTTAAAATACTCGAGTAGTGTCAACATTGTGACGTGTTGACGGCGCTGTCAATGGCGTTGTTTATAAATAACTCACAGTTAATCTCTTCAGTTTAAAGGTTTATTCGTCGCAAAAAATATTGTACACAACACGTTCGTGAGCCTGCTTCCCGCATTCACGCAAATGCGGCACTCCCTTCGGTCGTGCCTCAAACAAGCGTTCATGCGGGAAGCAGGCTATCCCGAACTAGTTGCGTAAATTACTATTTGCACTCATGACCTCTTTTGATGGCTTTCGCGCATTCACCAGGGTGCGGGAGTTCGAACTTCCCACACACGTGCATTTTAACTTTCCGTTGGCATGGTAATCTTAAAATACTCGGGTAGTGTCAACATCGTGACGTGTTGACGGCGCTGTCAAAGCTGTTATTGATAAATAACTCACAGTTAATCTCTTCAGCTGTGCTCTTCAGTTTAAAGGTTTATTCGTTGCAAAATAGTAATTTACACAACTAGTTCGGGAAGGCCTGCTTCCCGCATGAACGCTTGTTTGCGGCACGACCGAAGGGAGTGCCGCATTTGCGTGAATGCGGGAAGCAGGCTCACGAACGTGTTGTGTACAATATTTTTTGCAACGAATAAACCTTTAAACTGAAGAAATTAACTGTGAGTTATTTATAAACAATGGCGCCGTCAACACATCACAATGTTGACACTACGCGAGTATTTTAAGGTTACCATTGCAACGGGAAGTTAAAATGCACGTGTGCGGGAAGTTCGAACTCCCGCACCCTGGTGAATGCACGAAAGCCATCAAAAAAGATCATGAGTGCAAAAAATATTTTACACAACACGTTCCCTTCGGTCATGCCGCAAACAAGCGTTCATTTGCGAAGGAGGCTATCCCGAACTAGTTGTGTGAATTACTATTAATATAATTTGTACAAAGTGAAAAATATTATTGTATTTAAAGCATGAACTCTTCATATATTCTAATATTCTTTAGAGATTTCCATCCATTGTCGTTATTTTCTCTCCCAAACTTTTTGGTTTTCTTGTTCTTTTATTTCCTAATAATGCTCCTTACGAAACTGGGCGAAATGCCGAAACTATTTTCAAAATTGGTCTGAACCCTGGAAACGTATTTCTGTAGTCGTAGGTATCTTCTATCGTTATCAAAATTTTAAATGTAAATGCAGCTTTACTGTCATTGCGATTGATGCTTTATAAAAAAAAAGTCAAATTAATTTTGTCATGACTTTTTATAAAACAAGGCAGCCGTATCAAGTTTTAATAAATTAATAGAGTAATAGCTCTTACTGAAAATGGAATGTCTCAACGGCAAGTCTTTCTAGCTTTCGGCATTCCAAAAAATACTGTAAATTTTATCATACAGAAGTAAAGACGGTAACAAACTGTAGAACGTTTGCATCGTCTAGGCTCACGTGGACATCGTGTTTCTCCATGTAATGAAGACGAAGCTTTAATTAACATTATTAGACAGATTCCTTTTACCAGCGCTGTTCACGCAACATAAATTAGCTACTTTCAATTTTTCTGGCAGTTTCCAAACTGTTTGGCTCGAAAATTGAAGACAACTTCTCAACATAAAGAAGCAAGGGTTTCGCACTGTACCATTTGGTACACTACCAAGAGTTCTGGAGTACAGTAATGTTCTCTGATGAAAAGACATTCCAGTTGTGTTCAAATGATAGAGTATGGGTAGACAAGCCACAAAATACCCTGTATGAAGAAAAATACGTAGACACTACTGAGCGACGTCGTTTCACCATAAATGCGGGGGCATGAGTTTCCACAGTAAGCCCTAGGGTAATGCTGTGCATGCAAGGTTGGCTAAACAGCGACGTTTACATTAATAGTCTCACTATGCTCCCTTCTGCGACAAAAGTCTTTTCAAATCAAAATTTTATATTTCAGCAGAATATCTGCACTGTATGTACACTATACATACAACGTGTTACAGAAAAAAGTACATTAAATTTAACCACGAACAGAACTCGTCAACAGAAAACATTTTTCTATTTGGCATTTTTTCAAAAACCGGCCATGCATTTCTTCAGTTGTTGACCCTGAATTTTACTTTCGATGCATCAGGTGGAAAGTGTTTGTTTTTACACAATTTTTTGGCGAGTTGGCTAGCGATAACGTTTTATCAGCTTCCAAACAGTTAGTTGCTTTTCGACTTTTCTTTGCGGTGTTTTCACTTTTCGTTGTGTGAAGTTATGCCCCGCTATTCGAACAGTGAATACACGTGGTGCTAGTGTATGGAGAAGCCCAGGGGAATGCAGTGCAAGCATAAAGAATTTTGTTACTCTTGAAATTTTGCGGGAATTATGTTACAAAGAGTTAAAGACTTCGTTGCCGTCTTTAATGTTGTCTAGACAATAATGGTGGCCACTTTGAACGTTTATTATGAAGTTTTTGGCGATTTCAAGGTAGATCTCCATTACCTATTACGGCCCTGCATTCAAATGTTTACATTTTTTGTTCCGTGTTGTGTTCATTTCTTATCCCTCTCCTCCTCTGGTACTTTTTTTAACAACCGGAACTACACATACAAAAATGAAAGGAATGCGATACATTTAAATATGCATCTATTTACATACACATACGTAAACATATTTTTTTCGTTCTACTCTCTACTTGAAAATTTATTTATTGCAGTTAACAGTAGCGTGTTTGACTTATAATGGTGGTTTGGATTAAGTTATTAAAGTTTTACTAGGTACATACATATCAACTGAGCTTACAGTACTGAGTTCAACATTTCTTGAATACGTTGAACTACATGTTTTAAAGTTTTTAAATTTTTAACACGTGTTCTGCACATAATGTCTTTAACACGGCCGCAAAAGAAAAAAATGTTGAGGAAAATGTTGTCCAATATACTTTCCACGTTGTTTTCTAACAAATCAGAAAAATGTTTAAATGGTTCGGAATGACAAATAACAGTAATCTTTTCTTATGCTAACAGCACCCTAAGCAGCTAGTAAGTACTCCTTTAACAATACAGTAATGGCTAAATAATATTAATAAACCTGCAATTTACGAAATTCCTTAGTTAAAATATTTAGGCATAGACATTATATATCATATTTTATGAACCGCCGAAGAGAAAGTGTCGACGACCATAAGATAGTAAGTTGTTTATGGTTTAAGGAACGTTTCTATTATCAGGGTACTTAAGTTTTACATTACAATATTGTTATACAATTGTGAGTACGGATTCATAAATTACACTTGTAACGGTAGATATAACCACGAGTGCAGGAATATCTTATTTTACAAAATTTAAATAATATTTACTATTGTAAATTTTTGGAGATGATGTCATACCATTGTTGGTGGGGATGATCAGACAATTTTTGGTTAGCGTCAGACAGATAGACAGACAGACAGAGAATAGACAGATAAAAACGGGAGATCTACTTTTTGTACTCTCAAGAAAACCTGAAAGCACCGGTTCGTCGGATGGATCAAATTTTAATATCTACTTCCTTCGCTTACGCTCAGGTACTAAGAATTTATAATATAACAATTTTACGTTTATTTGTAGAAACAAACGAATGTGTATTGATGTTCAGAAAACAGTTTCATTGTTACCCATCCTACATCAAAATCAGAAATAACGGCGAATTGTTTAAGTGGTTATATTCTGTACGTGAAACAACATGACATGATGGAAATGTACCACAAAAAATTGTTAAAGTTCAACACTCATAAAAATACTTATTAACCAAACGTTCATGTGATAAAACCGACAAAGATCCACTTATCTGCCCAAGTCACATCTACATAAAGATTACTATCAATTTCAAACATCCTTACAAAGATCAAGATCATTGATCTATAATTTGAAAGAGGTGATTAAATACACTCAACTAAGCATTTCTACCGAGGCTTGTTTTACTTATTGAATAAATGAATTGTATTTTTATCGCGTAGTGTTCAATGACGTTTTATCAGTAAATACAACGTAACTGTAATTGAGAAATTCTTTCGATTATAGTTAATCAAAAATCTTGTGATCTGTGTTACCCCACCACTACCGCGTTACAAATACATGAAGGTATATAAGTACATGCTTATGGAAAGCGCACAGTTTAAGTTCTAGTGTTGCTACCTGAACACTGTTCAGTACGTTTCTATAAACAGATATATTGTATAAGTGTCAATAAAATGGGCAGCAGTCAGTCAGCATTAAATTTTGGGGCTGGTCCCGCCAAGCTCCCGAGGGAGGTATGTACTAATTAAAAATGTGTGAAGCGATTAGTTTTTTTCCGTTGTATTATCACATAAAAATGAGTAATCATTACACCCTATTTTACACGCGAATAATGGGTAATATTCTAAACGCAACAATAAAAAAACGATTTAATTAACCTTGGCAAATTGATGGAAAACAAACGTTGATACTCAAACCTGATTGTTCCGCTGCAAACAAGAAGTGAATGGACGGCCGATGCCTGTGTCGTTCAGTAGCATAAAAGTTATAATTTTAAATTTACGTAACAAATTAAGCAGCCTCAGTGCAGTTACTAAAGGTTTATTGTTATCGCACATTATTTAGAAATTCCATTAAAAACTGTAGATTGATCAACAAATAGTGGAAACTATTGAAAAGTCTTATTTTCATTACACATTTTTGCACAGTAAAAATTTTCTACTTACTTAAATTTATCACGCAAAGATTTACTCAAATCGTCTATACTATAAACTTCAAATAAGTATTATACAACTGACAGACATCGTTTAATGTAATATTTTCCAATTTCAGGTCTTAGAAGAAGTTCAGAAAGAGCTCTTATCTTTCGGAGAAAGCGGCATGAGTTTGATGGAAATGAGCCATCGTTCTAAAGAATACTCAAAAATCAACAACGACGCGCAAAAAGCGGTTAGAGAATTACTGTAATCAATCCACCTTAAAAATGCAAATAAAAAATCTAAAACTCGTTCTTTCAGGCATGTACCAGATAATTACAAAATTCTTTTTATACAAGGTGGAGGAACGGGTGCCTTTGCTGCAGTGGCTATGAACCTTATAAATAGAACAGGTTCTGCAGATTATGCAGTAACGGGTACCTGGTCTGGTAAAGCTGCAAAAGAAGCAGCCAAGTATGGAAAAGTTAACTTGGTATTCCCTAAAGCCGATAAGCCGGGAAGCATTCCGGCAGAATCTACTTGGACATTGAATCCCGACGCTGCGTATTTGTATTATTGCGATAATGAAACGGTTGATGGTAGGTCAGTAAAAATTTCTAAGATACGATTTTTCATTTCATTGCTTTACAGGGGTTGAATTTCCATATATTCCTAACGCTAATGGAATTCCAATTGTTAGTGATATGTCGTCCAGTATTATGACCAAACGTGTAGATATTACAAAGGTGCTTATTTTTTTTTAATTAACTAATTCCAGCTAATTTTTGGAATTGCAGTTCGGTTGCATCATAGCCGGGGCACAAAAAAATATTGGTCCAGCCGGAGTTACCGTAGTTATAATCAGAGAAGATCTTTTAGGAAATCCAATGAAGATTTGCCCATCTGTATTTGACTTTACACACATAAATAAAGAAAATTCCGTCCACAATACCCCGGCAACATTTTCGTAAGTATAATGTTGTCATGTAAAGAGTAGCTCTAAAATCATTTCATGTTATTAACCAGGGTTTATGTAATGGAGAAAGTCTTACAATGGATTAAGAAAAACGGTGGTGTCGAGGCAATGGAAGCCCAATCTTCACAAAAAAAGACTCTCTTATATGATGCTATTCTTCATTCCAATAATTTCTACAGTTGTCCTATTGATGAAGATGTCAGAAGTAGAATTAATGTGCCTTTTAGAGTTGGTGGACCTCAGGGAAATGAAGACTTAGAAACAAAATTCTTACAAGAGGCCGAAAAGCTAAAAATGTTCCAACTGAAAGGTCACAGATCAGTTGGAGGAATGAGGGCATCCTTGTATAATGCAGTAACTAGTGATGATGTTAATTTATTAGTGAAATTCATGAATGAATTCAGAAAACAATATGGATAAAAAAATTCGGTTTATAGATTATTTAATTTTGTATTTATTTTATTTGTACTTATAAGTTAAAAATTAATAGACATAATAACAATAAATTCACATGTTTTATTTGTATGAAATTCTGTGTTATGATTTTTAAGATATAATGAGTCATGAAGATCATCGAAAAAACGACGCAGAAACAGGCAAATAATACAACCTAATTATTCTGTTATTTTCAAAGGTTCGCATTCGTTATCTACGGAGTTTTAAAAGAGGACGTAACCTATTGTTCACCGCTTAATTGAAAAACGTATGTGTTTGAAGGTCAAAAGTCAATCTAGATAACAAACACATTGTCATAATTTTCAAATAATTCCACTCCGTTGTCAACAAGATAGATTAATAACTTGATTATTGGATGTTGTTTACCACTTGATCAATAATAATCAACCAACAGCAAGATGGTAAATTGAAGTAGGTACCTACTAGGCCATAAGGTGGATCAAATGTGCATATTCTGCAATACATGATTCAGCAAATATTTAACACGTTCTTTAATTCGTTATTGTAGGTACATTCTCCAAGTAGGTAACGTAACAAACAGAATGAATTGTTTTGTCAATTCGACCACTAATATACAGGGTGTTGAATGCAAAAAATTTAACCGGGAACAGAACTCATTATTAGCGTAAATGTGTAATTATAATACCTTCTTCTTCGATGGAACAAAAACCATCCGCACTTCTCAAAAACGCACGCTTATTATCAGGAAAAAAAGTCGTCGCTTACATGTGTTCATGAAAAAAGCAATAATAAATACAAGAAAACCCTATTTATTCCCCAAAGGGCTCATTTATTAACAACAAAATAAATACATGTTGATCAGTAGTACCATAAGTAGTACAATAAAAACATAAAATATCGGATGGAATTACAAAAGTTTTCGCAAACTTATTAACACTCGACAAATGGTTTCACTTCAACGATGACAATAAATCACCAAATATGTATGTTGCAGTACCGCAATTCACTCACTTATAAAAATCGCTGAAAATTCCGCCCTTCTCTGTTAATGCATACTCATAGACAAACTCTCTTGCTTTGTCTATGTGCATACTTGAGTTAGCCGGGTCATTGAAACTTGTCTTCTCTCACTCATAGTCGGATTTTGACGAATTGTTTCATCCACAGCATTCACCGTGTAGTTAGTTCTTTCACTGAATTTATGGGGGTCGCGTACACTAACTCCTTTGCATGTCCCCACCAAAAAAATCACAGGGAGTTAAGTCGGGGAAACGAAAAAGCAACAGCACTTGTCCATTTTTATCAATCCACTTGCTTTCAAAATGCACATTTAACCACTGGGTAACATAAGCTTTAGCGCTTGCACACGTTCAAGGTAGTATGGGTGCAATCTTTGTTCGCAAAGGCTCCATCACACAATAAAGGTCGAAATACCCATGCTAAATGTCAATCAACGAATCGTGATATTGGGCTCTTCGACAACAACATTCAAAATGTCGGGTTCCAGCTCTAGTACCGATCTGTCCGGTGATAGCCTCGATTATAATCGGAGGTCTGAAATTTTCCGGAATCACGTACCGTCACGAGTCAAAAATTCTGGTCGTTAATGTCATTTTTTTTACACATAATTAAATAGCAGACACTAAACTGACGACCAGAATTTTTTGCTTGCGACGGTAGGTGTTGGAGCTGCTGCAATAAATTTGTGTCTATCTGGAAAGCGTCGGTTTCGGAAGCGGACACTGTATAGACATCTCGCTTCCTGCACGTTTATAATCAAATCACAACGCCCCCATTCGTTTTTGCGGCAAAAATTTGCGCGAAGTGTTTAGCCAAAAAACCTCTCTGTGTCAAAGGCTGGTCAAAACAAACAGGGGAAAAGGCCAAAAAGAAGGATTTTAGAACAAATGTTTTACGGCATAGGTTCGCATATTGACGATTTGATGAGTTTTATTACCAGTTAAATTGTTTGCATTCAATTGTATAAGAAGCTGTATATACAAATATGTAGGTATACTATTTTGCTCGATTTGATTCGAAAAAGATGTACAGATATCTACGCTGCAGAGGACACGGAATAAAGCTGACCGAAACTATTTAATCAATGTTAAAAATTATGGCCAGTGGCGGATTTACGTTTTGGGCGCTCGGGGGCACTACAATTCTGCCGCCCCTTTGACTCAACCTCAAAATATTTTAGGGGTTAAATTAAGAAACAAAAATTAAATTTATGTACTAAATTAATAAAATTCTATTTTAGGTCTTACAATATAAATCATTACAATTAAGACTAAAAACAAGCCATTAGTTCTAAAATGTCTTGCGTCTTGCTTTTTGGAAGGCGAATTGTTCAATGATATCATCGAAATCTAATGATAATAAAACTTCAGACTCGATCGTCAACACAGCAAGTGAATTTAGTCTGTCTTCAGTCATTGTGGATCTCAGATAGTTCTTCACCCTTTTTAAAGTTGAAAAAGACCTCTCAGCGCTGCAATTACTGGTTGGCGTGCATACAAACATCCGGTATGCAATATCTACGTTTGGAAACACGGAATCAAGTTCATTTTTACGAAGAAATTTCATCAAATCAATAGGTGATATGTTACCAAGATTCTTCTCGGCGCAGTGTGCTTGAAAATGAAGCATTTCATCTTCCAACGAATCCTCTAAATCTAAACTAAAAAAACTTTGCAAAGATTTTGACTTCTCGCGTACACTCTTTGCATCTAAATGTCTAAGTTCTGTAATTACAGAAAATTTTTCGTTAAATTTTTATAGCTGTCGTTTCTTTGTATTAATTTTGATTTCAAGCAATCCAAAATAATACTAAATGTTTTTATTCTGAAGCTATCTTGAGCTGTCATTTCAATCTCGTTGTTTTGGATTTCATCGAAATGCAGTTTACGTTTTTTTTTACGACTAGTTTCAGCTTCATACGTTTTCTGAATAGATATTTGAATGCTTTTTTCTTCGTAAAAATGAAATTGGTCTCGTGTATCATTTACCAACTTAATTAATCCTTGGTATAATAGATCTATAACTTCAATAATACTTGTATCGACACTTTGTACCTTTTTACTTACTGAATTAAATCGTGAAAGTAAAAAGTCCCACAAATTTTGCAAAAATGCAGTTTCTAAACATTCCATTTGAGACTTGATTCCTTCAGCTTCGCTTCGTGTACTTGCTTTTTCAAACTCGTCTTGTTCTATTTTAAGTAAACAATTATAAATTTGTGGCAAAAATTTTGTTAGGCAGCGTACAGCATCACTTCGCGCCGACCATCTCGTAACGGAAAGAGATTTTACTCTGACGTTTTGTGTGTCAGAAAATGAGTTTAAAATTTTCCATCGATGTGTGGAAGCAGAAAAAAAGTTGTATAAATTTTGAACCATTCGAAAATATTTCACTGCTTCTAAACAACATTCTGCTGCACAGTTGCCAACCAAGTTTAGCGAATGTCCTGAACAAGGAACATATTCAGCGTATGGGTTTACTTCCTTAATTCTTGCTTGTAGTCCTGTGTAAATGCCTGACATGTTTCTTGCGTTATCATAAGACTACAATCAGCTATGTCAATATCGTAAGCTGAAAGCCTGGTAAAAACTGCAGTTGCGAGCTCCTCGGCTTTGTGTCCCGGATTTTCGATGAAAGTTAAAAAACGTTCTACGGCAGAACCATCGTTTTTCACGTATCGTACGATAAATGTAAGTTGATCGACATGGGAAATATCTGGGGTGGAATCTACAATGTTGGAATAATATTTTGCTTCCTTTGTTTCCTTGACAATTGCAGTTGAAACTTTTTTCGCCATTAATTGAATAAGCTCTTCATAAATAGTTTTTGACAGATAGCTTGTACTACCGCTACCTTTATTACCGAATCTATTTATATGATTTGCTAAAAATGGATCAAATTCTGCTAATAATTCCAGGAGCATCATAAAATTTCCATTGTGCGTGGATCCAAATTTTTCATCATGTCCTCTGAAAGAAAGTCCTCGCGACGCTAATGATTTTACACACGACACAACTCTTCGCAAAACATTTTTCCAATAATTAACTTCTTCGTCAATTGCAGCAGATAATTTCTGGTCAATCCGACCTTGGTTCCTTGATCGTGCTCTTAAAAGTCTTTCACATTCTTTATGTTTATTGGAATTTTCGTGATCAGTAACTCTTTCAAATGAATGTTTGCAATCATTAAACCCTTCAGCATTTGAAAAAGAGGTCGTGTTGCCAAAAAGTAAACAGGGAGCACAGAAAAGTGTTTGCTTAACTGGAGAATAAATAAGCCAAGCACGAGGTTTTTTCTCCTTATTAGGTAGAGTCCTGACAAACAAGGCAGGAGATAAATACCTTGTTGCTCCGTTACTATAAATGCGCTTAGTTTGGGAAAAATCGGCATTTTGATTTTGACTGTATCCATATTTAGCCACATAATTACGCAAGGTTTCATCAATAATCCAGTTAGCTGGATCGGTGTCAAGTAAATAGGCAGGATCAGAATCTTTCTGAGGATTATCTGTATCTACACTTGCGTTTTTGATTGTTTGCGCATCATGTTGAAAATCTTGTGAACTCAGGTCATCTTCAACGTGATCGTCGGGTAAATTTGTTGTCGCTGAAAAGACGAATTATACGAGTAATAAATTAGAACTGAAAACTGTAGGTAAATATCGAAAAAACGTCTAATACTTATTATTTAGAAATGTAATATAAATTGTATAGATTACCATTTTTGTCAACGTCATCAGCTACCGAAATTTGTTTTTCTTCAACTTCAGTCTCTTCTGTAAGTTCTGTATGGCAGAGTTTCTCTTTTTCAGTTTTATTAAAAAAAGTCTCAAGCTTAGGCACGTTTAACAAAACTTTATTCTGTTTTTCCTGCTTTTCATGTTCCTTTTTCTTGTATGCAGCACCACTTAATTTACGCCGTTTTTCACTCATGTTGCCAAACTTCTGATGACAATATGTAACAAGTTAACTGTTTTTGTACAACCCTAGTCTTCAAATTGACTATCACAGCACACAGTACCGCAAGAACCAGAAAGAAGAAAGAACGTGAACCGAGCAACCGAAAGCACAGATGATGCTCATGCTACAGATCACCCCAACCCCGTTATCGGAGAAAGAGAAAGTTACCACATCTGCACATTCCACACCTACACCATCGCTTGACAAAATTGTAATAAGTAGACTAGCTGAGTAATCTTGCTTAGGTGGTCAATTGTTCCGTTATATGAGATCTTTAAAAGTTAATTATAATTTTTACGGGATATTTCAATTTTAAAATTTTATCCGCTTGCCGCCCCCTGTAAGGTGCCGCCCCGGGGCACATGCCCCTCGTGCCCCTTATGTAAATCCACCACTGATTATGGCTTTTAATAGGTATTGGTGGAAATCAACATTATTACGCGACGATTACTTTTTCGCCACGGCCAATAAAGCACTTTTTTTTCTACGAAAACTTTATTCACAAAACTGATAATAAATGTATAAGATAATATGAACACAATGTAAAATACGGCCGTCCGCGTCCGCGGCTCAGGGAAGAAGAAGGTAGGAGGGTGGTTCCGCCAGTGGGGGTGGTTCTCTAGTAGCGCCATCTAACAGCCTAGCGTTACAACATGTTATTAATTTAATATGTACTCAAACTTCTTATTGTCTATCTCTTTTTGATGAAATTATTTCTTAGACATAACTAATTTTGAAGTTTTATTATAAAAACGTCTGTATAGTACTATAATAAATCAAAGTTGCATTCATTTCATATATCTAATACTACTATATTGTTAACTGGCCTCACAGGCGCCCACAACACGAAAGCAACTTCAGAGCTTCCTGGGTCTGGCAAACTGGGTGCGCGAATACGTACCGCGATTCGCGGACTTGTCGGCCCCCATGACCGATTTGCTCAACAGTAAGAACCGCTTCCGGTGGACGGACGAGGCTCAACGAGCTTTCGACGACCTCAAACGCGAAATGGGCAAACCTCTCCACCTGCACCGGCCAGATTTCGCTAAGAGGTTCGTACTGCAAACAGACGCCAGCGGTGTCGGCATCGCCGCAGTTTTATACCAGGAAGACGGAAAGAGGCGTCTAGTGGTGTCATACGCTAGCGCTAAACTCAACCAAACCCAGCGCCGGTACCACGTGAACGGGCAGGAATGCCTGGCCATCGTCTGGGCGGTCCGGAAATACCGAGCTTACCTCGAAGACCGAGAGTTCACGCTGCGTACCGACAACAAGGCATTGCTTTGGCTAAACTCCGCCAAAGACATCAACGCCAAGCTGACGCGCTGGGCCCTCCTCCTGCAGAAATTCAAGTTCCGGGTGGAGCATTGTCCCGGAAAAGACAATCAGCTCCCGGACCTCCTGTCCAGAAATCCTGCGGGAGACGAGCTGACGGACGAGGTCGAGAGCATCGAGCGGATGCTTCTGCCGAGCCTGGGGGCGGCGGAAAACCGGCACGACGACCAGGCGTCCGCCACGACCACCACCCTGGCCGCCATCGAGGTGGTTACGTTCGCGGACGAAATCAGGGTGGCCCAACTGACGGATCCGGAATTTCCGGGAATGATTCGGCGACTGGAGGCCATCGCCGTGGAAGGACCCCAGGCACCCGGCGACGCCGCCTTCGCTCGAAATTATTACACCGAGGACGGCTTCCTGTGGCGTCGGGGCGACCCGCGTCGGCTGTGGGTTCCGACAGCAGCCCGTCCGAGGATGCTCCACGAATTCCACGACTCCCCGGAGGCGGGGCACCTTAGATCATATAATAAATAGATACCAATACTCAAACTGAAAGCTGTGACTAGACATGAAGCTATCTGTTGTCGTTTTCTACGTCAAAGGGAGTAGTATAATGCTATCCTTGTGTGATCACCACATCTTCATCTTTGTTATATGCATTTTATCTGTATATGTCTATTTCACTTCCATCCTTGTACCGCACCAGCGCAACAAATCGCTTTTGACAGATGTTTCTTCTAACCTCTCTTTCGAGTTGTTGTACAAAAAACAATTTTAGAATTTAGAACAAAGATCCTATTTTAAGTGATGTAGTCATAAAGGATCACAATTGCTGTCCAATAATTTACTATTCCTTTCGTTATCTACTGTGAATTATTTATAAAATCAAGCTGTCAACATCTTTCTTCCGAAGTTAGTTCAGACATACTTCCTAAAATTTAGGCGCGCAAAATTCAAATAGTGATCAGGCAAGGATAGCTTCATTGTAATCCCTCCATGCACGAGAGAGATGTATGACAGGAGGATGTCGTCACAGGCTGTCCTAGGGAAAGAACACGGCATGGTGGTATCTATTTATTATATGATCTAAGCGGGGCACCCAGGACGAGATGAGACCATCCGGGCTGTTGAAAGACATTACACCTGGTCCTCGCTAAGCACTGACGTGCAGAAATACGTCCGAGGCCACTACCAAACGAGATGGTGCACGACAACCTCGCGCACCCCTGCGGGATTACATCCCAAAAAAACCATGGCAGACCATCGCCGTCGACTACATGGGCCCGTACCACGAGACGCCTGCGGGGAACCGATACCTGCTGGTGGTCACAGACATTTTTTCGAAGTGGGTCGAAGCCTTCCCATTGCCTCGGGCTACCGCGAAGGCCTCGGTCCGCCTAATGGAGGAGGAGGTCTTCTGCAGGTGGGGGTACCCTAAGTCCGTCATCTCCGACAACAGGACCCAATTCACCTCCGAGGCATTTCAAAATGCCTGCAGGCGGTGGAAAACACGCCACTGGCGTACCGCCGTGTTCCACCAGCGAGCTAACCCGACTGAAAGGAAAAATCAGGACCTCAAAAAACTCATGAGGGTGCTCATCCAGGACTCCCCTGGCAGACCTTGGGACGAAACCATCCCCAAGGGTCTGTTCAATCTGCGCAGGCGACGTAACGCAGCGACAGGGCAGTCCCCCAGCGAGCTCCTGATGGGCTTCGAAATTACGCGGCCGGGACATTGGGACGCGGACGAGCGGTCGGGACATTGGGACGCGGACGAGCGCCCCGTCCAAACCACGGCTGAAGAGAGACAACGGTTCGCCCTCCAACAGATGGATGACTACAGGCAGCGTTACGACGGTGGCGACCGGCAACCCGCCACCTACGAAGTGGGTGACAAGGTATTGGTCCGCCGCCATGTACCACCTGGATTACGGACACGTTGGGTGGGTCCCCGGACTATCGCCGGCGTGGCGTGATCGATCACGGCACTCACACCTCCGTGGAGCACGTGGACCATCTTCGACCGGTCCTCCAGGTGCCTGAACATCGAAGGGCGACCACACAAACAGCGTCACTCCAAGGCAACCGCGCTAACCAGCGAAAGCAAACTAACGCACGACGGAGGCGGCGTAGACAGTAATATCTATCCCCCACGCCAGCGTGTCCCCAGACCGACCAGGGGCAGACGTTGACGAACCAGAGCTGGAGGAGACGCCGCACGGTCAAACAACGAACTCCGAGGGCGGCTCAGAGAGGACAACCGCGAAATTCAGGCCTTCGGTGAGGGGGAGTGTGTTGCCGGAGAGCGTGACAGAGGCCTGATTTCACAATTAATTAAGTTACTGTAGGACCTTATTTAAGTTTTTACGATAATTAATAAAGTAGTATTAGCGTAGAATAGGTTCGCGTGCTGCGGCGGCTGTTTCCGGTCTGGCCGCCCCGCCGACGGTGGTTATATTTAATACCTCGGTCGGGGCCCCGCCTACTGGTGCAGAATTGCGTGGCGTGTGCCGTCAGCTCGCGAAAAATAGGTTAATTAGGGTAAGGTAATTAGTTGGTAATATATTTAGTGCAGAGAATTAGTTTAGTGTCAATAGGCGATAAGCAAAGAACAATTATGCTCCGTTTTCTGTGACGGCTGGCGACAGCCAATCCGCTGCCCAGACGGTGTCCAGAAAACGGTAAAAAAATATAAAAGGCTGCTAAAAATCCCGCTCAGCATCACTCCTGCGGGACGGCCAGAGATGGTCGGAAGTTTCACGCCGGATGACGAATAACTCGGATTCAGCCGGTCGAGGTGAGCGACTTCAGAAGACTGGTAAGACTTCTGGACAGTCTGAAGGTGCAGTATCACACCTTCACGCTCCCGGAGGAGAAAACCCTTCGCGTCGTCACCCGCGGCATCGCCGTAGGTGTTGCCAGCCAGGAGGTGCTGGAAAACATGGAGTCTCTGGGTTTCCAACCAATCCAGGTTAGGCGGATGAACCGAAACGACCGGCCAAGGTCTTCGAGGTGAAGACACTTTGTGGCCTCTCCGTCAAGGTGGAGAAGCCCCACAAGAGGAAGGATGCTGCCCAGTGCCACCGCTGCCAGCGATTCCACCACTCTCAGCGGCACTGCAGGGCCGAACACCGCTGCGTCAAATGCGGCGTTGATCACCAGACCAGCGACTGCGAGAAGCAGCGCAGGCAGCCTGCGAAATACGCAAATTGTAGCGGGCCACACCCGGCCAGCTACAAGGGGTGTCCCAAGTTCCCCAAGCCACAGCAACAGAAGGCTTCCAAGCAGCCTTCCACATCGTCGAAGACGATCGCCCCCAGGACAGCCGCCCCCAAACGCGGTGCCCCCCCCAAGGCCACCCCAAAACCCAAACCCGCTCCCGTCCCCAAGAAGGTCGCCCTCACGGCTCGCCAACAGGTCGACCTCCAGCTCCAAAAAAGCCAGCTCATGACCGCCATCGCCGCCGCCAAGGACTCGCAGTCCATGGCGGAAAAAATGGCGGCATTCCTTCCCCTCCTTTTCAAAAATTAGATGGGTGGTACGCCACTAATTGTAAATTCCTTACAGATCGCCTTCTGAAATGCCAATGGACTCCGGAGCGGGCGTTATGAACTCGAAGAGTTCATGGAAGACCACCAGCTCGATGCCATCCTCGTCAACGAGACGAACCTCCTGTGAAATTCCCGAGATCGACCTGGAAAATGGCCAAAGCGCTGAGAAGCGACAAGCGGTCACTTCCACCGATCCACAGCGCGAACAACGGCATCGTCTTCACAGAAGAGGACAAAGCCGCCGCCTTCGCTCACAGTCTGGAGAACCAATGCCAGACGAACATCGACCCTGATGCAGATAACCCGCACCTGGACCTCGTCGAGGAAACCGTCGAAGAAATTCGAATGGCAGAACCCGACAAAGACGCCCAGATCCGCGAAGTCCATCCCGACGAAATCCGTGAAATCATCCGACTCCTCAAGCCCAGGAAAGCCCCAGGCCCAGATGGCATCCCGAACAAAGCATTGAAGAACCTCTCCGACGAAGCCATCGTCGCACTAGCAGGTATCATTAATGCAATGTTCAAATTCCGATTTTTTCCAGCTTGGTGGAAAGAAGCCCATGTCATTTTCATCCCTAAACCGGGGAAAAATCACATTTTCCCGGAAAATCACCGACCCATCAGTCTCCTCTCGTCCGTGGATAAGATCGCTGAACGTGTGATTCGGAAACGGCTAGCCGAGTTCGTCAACGAACGAGGCGTAGTCCCCGATGAACAGTTCGGTTTTCGCCCCCAACACTCAACATCCGAACAACTCCTCCGAGTAGTCGAATTCGCCGCAAAATTCAATTGAATGGAAACAATTGACTGGAGCGGTGTTCCTCGACGTTGCGAAGGCTTTCGATACCGTCTGGCATGATGGACTTGTTTACAAGCTTCACCAAGCAGGCGTGCCGTTGGCGATGGTGCAGCTCATCCAATCTTTCCTGGATTCCCGCATGTTTAAAGCACGCATTGGGCACGCTTTATCTGCGGAGCATCCAATTAGCGCAGGAGTCCCCCAGGGCTCGGCGCTCTCCCCGCTCCTGTACGCGGTTTTCACCGCGGACATACCCAAATCCCCCCGAACTAGCCTTGCCATCTACGCAGACGATACGGCTATCCTTACGCGGTCCAAAAAGCCGCACCTCGTAACCTCCTACTTACAGGAGGCCGTGGATGTGCTGGAGGAGTGGTGCAAACGATGGCTCATTACAGTCAATCCAAAAAAGAGCACTGCGCTTCTTATCTCGAAATACGAACAAGATAAAGGGTTCGTTGTCTGCGCTGATCGGTAAGCGCAGTAAGGTGTCGATCAGGAACAAGTTGTTGCTGTATCGCGCCATCATTCGCCCCACCATGTCCTATGCTTCCCCCCGACAGGTTTTCCAAGCCCCATGGTTCGTCAGAAACGCCCAACTGCTCCGAGAGGCCAACCTCCCGCCGCTGAAGGAGTTCCTGCACGAAATCGCCCTCCGAGCCTTCAGGAAAGCTGAAGAACACCCCAACTCCCTGGTGCGAGAAACCGTCGACTACGAGTTCGACGAGGAAGCCCCCCCCAGTCGCAAGCGGCCCCGTAGGGCGCTGCTTGAAGACCAAATCGGCAAGTAACACCACCTGCCGTCTTCACCGACCGGCCTTTCCCAGCCTTCCCAACTTCCCGACCGCATCGCCTCCAAGGTGTTGCACATCTAACGCCAGCGCATAGCGCATTTTTTCTGTTTCAGATCTCCACCGGCCGCAGGACTGCGAGGAAGAGCCGATGATGGGGGCCAACTCCTACGCAATCAATAGCTCAACCGAGCTCGGTAGCGCAGCTCCCGCTGTGTCTACCGAGATGCGCGTCATGGGTGTAAGGGACAATGTCCTGGTACCCGAGCAGAAGAAGGAGGGGTTTTAGGGCGGTAACCATTCCCCCAGTACCACCGTAGGGCGCAGAAGAGGCCAAGAACCATTACGGTGGTCTGCGTAGACATTTCCCCTCCACCAAAAAAAAAAAAAAAACGCTCAGCATCACTTGTCAGCTGACCGCTCTGCATTCTTTAACCGAGGGTTTTATTACCCCAAAGAAATTCCTACACAAATAAAGCACGCAACCAGTTCTTCTCAGAACTTTCAAATCGGAGCATACCCGGCTTCTTGGTTCGGGCCGGTGTCGCGACAGGTGAGGACAGGTCGTCCCCGTCAACCCGCGACGTCGCGACGCCCTATCCCCTAACAGGGTGTACAATTGTGTGTACGAATCGCGCTGTAGTTATTCATACACACAGTGCGTATGAATAGCTCTTGTACTATTCGTACAAACTGTGTGTACGAATAGTCACTGCGTTTCATTTATATGTTTTAGTCGGGGGATCTTCGATGCGTTTGGTGTGGACAGATAGCGCCGGGGGCGAAAGGAATTTTTGCGTTACCAGATGTTCTCGTTTGCGGGTGGCACGTTTGGCCTTGCGTCGGTTCTTGGTCGGCGGGGAGGATTTTTCGATAATTTGCCAATCGTTTTTTTTATGATAATAATTATTCCAACGTTTCCTTAATTTGTGGATTCAACCCTTCGTTTGCGACGCGGATATTTTAGATTAGTTTTTGGGAAGTTTCCGAATTGAAACCATTTTTATTTGATTTTCTTGCAGTCGATAATAATTTTATTTATTGCCGTTTAAATATGATTCCGTTCTCTGATTATTTTGCTATATAGTATTTAGAAACCTCGCATTTCATCATTAAAGGAAAAAACATATTTATCTCTCTCTTTACATGGTTAAATTCACATGTTAGCGTAGATTTAAGTGCATGATTTTAATTCGTTAATTTTAGTTGTTTATTCTCAGTGGGAAATTTCTTTGGATTCATTCCACTGAATTATTATTATTTTTTTATTTTTTTAGCTGTTTTACTTAAGTAACTACTCGAATTCATACTTTGTAGTTTCCGAAGTTTATTTACCACGCACGTAATGTTAATATTGTTTAGAAGATATCGCACGTAATTAGGGATTTACTGAATTCATTTCAAGTTTTAATTGCATGAGGATTTTAGAATTAAATTTAATTAGAGTCGTGGGTTATGTTCATAGATTTAAAGGTTTTTAATAATGGAACACAATTGCGTAGCGCTTTAAATATAGTTTTGCATGTTTTTAGTTATGTAAGTTTATTCTCATGTTTTATTTTTGCCGTTCTCCATTTACATATTTACTCAATTATCCTTTTGATATGTTTGTAATTCTTTCTTTCAATATATGTATTAAAATGTTAGAAATGTTTGATTATTACCTCTTCCCCCACATGCAGTTTAGCTGTTCCATTTCCAAGAAAATGGACCTACACCGAAATACATTTTTTTGTTAATGTCCAAATGCTCGGCCGCGGTCAAAAACTATTTGGGCACGATACTAATTTTCGTTTTCCAAGCATTCGAATAAGGTCTGCACTAGTTAAGTTCGAATCTCATCCTCGTTTCATCTTTTTTTTTAATCAAGTCAAGAACGGCTCACTCCATTTACTCGAAAATTATAGTGATATCACGGCGCAAATAATTTTTATTACAATACTAGCCCCTAACTTAAAATAATTTTCGAACCGTTGTGTTCTATTGATCAGTCCACCCACTCTTGTGTTTTAAGGAGATAAAATCAATCAAAGTTCATTTTCTTTTATGCGGCAGCTGATGCTTGTACGTGATTATTACTGATTATAGTCGAATTCTTTCGAAATCTAGCTATAAATACTCGAAATTAACCAGGTAATTACTAATATGAGTTCATTTTCTCGTTGTTCGCAGTTGTGCGGACCATGGTATAGCTTGTAATTTAGCCCTAGTGGTGCAGGGGCTGCGGGGGATGTTATTTGTGCCACTGGTTTTTACTTTATAGAGGTTATCACAAAACAAAAATCGCAATAACTATTTGCGAATGCTCATACGGTTCACCTCGGCAGTAAATGCCTCGGATACGTAAACATATACATATTTGCAAACCACCAATTTCTGGCCTGAATAAACAAATAACTCTTTCCGTAAAGTTTTTATTTTTTATAACGGCAAAAATCTTTATAATTGATATTATTGCCATGCAGTATTTAATATGTTACGAATAGATTGATTAATTTTAAACAATTGCATTTGTTTATTATTCCTAACATTTACTGTTATATTTCAGTTAGTACAAGTGTACGAACATTACTGAATCATCATTCGTATACATATTTAAATACTGTTCTCGAACCGTTGTTACAAAAAATATAACATTAGAATCAACCGCTTTATTACTCTGTCTGTCAAAAATCATAACTGTTACTTCTAATTTGTTATGAATCGATCTTTTTTGTCTCCCCGCAACGCTGGGAAGATTGCCACACACAAAGCGTCCTTTTAGACTAGTCAGGTCTGTTCCTGGCATTTACCAAAGTGACGACCTGGAGAAGAAATGTACTGTGTAATTATTTTATACTGTTTTTGGTTAACTAACATTTGTAAGTATTTTACCAAACTATTATACTCCTATACTGGCTGCCCCTAGCTTTTCCTTTTGTAATTTGAAAAAGAAAAATCAAGGGTTTTCATAATTTTCTAGTCGAATTACTTTGTACTTTTTATACAGGTACTTACACGTAAACTTTTGCACGCGCTTTTTTATCTGTTGACTATAAATGAGCTGATTCAAGAAAAAGTAGTCAAAGAATTTTGTCGAACAGTGTATTTCATACATACATGTTTCCGCTTTCTTAAATTTGATTGCCAAGTTTAGTACTTATTTGCGATTGGAGTACAATATAAATTTAAAATGTAGATTATGCAAATCATTTCAACTTTATTTGCTCAAAAACCAATAGCTTATCTTATTTCAACAAATATAAAAAACAACTACACTGTTCTAAAATAAAAGTTACTTTTTATTTTATTTACAATATTGAGAATCTGTTAATAATTAGAAATAATACTTGAAGTATAAAAAACAACACACCACTTACAAAAATCGGATGATCGGTTTAATAAATGTAAATTTATGCATTGCTACAAACACTTCACAAAACAAGGGACTGCACGTGAACATTGTGCGAGTGAAGTGTTTATTATCTGTCAAAGATTTTATCAAATAAATCACAATTAATATCAATAGTATACTTCAGATCGTTATTTTTTATTTCAGAGTAATGTATGCGAATTACGTACAGATTACTGATTTCTAATATAAACACTACAAATATTCCAACTACTTCATGGACCCCTGGTGGACATCAAAAATCACCGACTTTTGGACCAAGCCACTCATCTCACCTTCCGTGGAGAGGTGGTCGAGTATGAGTCCCAAACGATCAAAACCATCACCGGATCATCACCATATCATCCGCTCCTGCAACGATTTCCGGAAATAACGCAATCTAACGGTAACCTCCACACCTCCGGTACCACAAAAGCAAAAGAGGATGAGGAGGCAGGAGACCACCTCTAAAGAACATAGTTACAGGGAGGTACTGCAAGTCATCTCCGTGTAGCTGTGACTGATGTAGAGTAGCCACTTGGTAAGCTGACTGCTGACCAGCAGGTGGAGATGGTACAAAATGGCCCGATGGGGACACTGGACAGACAATTTGAACAGTGTCTGGCGTTGGGAAGGCAAGCTGCCACTTTCAGGGGCATCAAGTACACAAGGGAAATCCTAAGGATAACCTGTGAAGACGAGATGTCTCTAGAATTGCTAAAACAAACAGTGCGCTCTGTAACACTCTTGTGGGAAGGCGCGCAACTTAACGTGGTCTCCCAAGGCTAGTGAGGGCGACTCTGTGGATACCAGAACCACCAGTGAATGCAGAGGTGCTACTTCGCCGCCTGGAGGGTCAGAACCAATTGTCCGGCTTTACAAAAAGGTTTCTTTTCCATCACGAGGCCAAACCCGAGACTGCCTCTCCAGGCAACCTCTTTGTGTTTGGCCTTGATATGGATGAGCACAAAACAATCAGGCAGAGACAGAGGGGGGCAGGATCAACTATATGTTGTCCTCTTTCAACATGAAACTTAAGGAGAACGAGACGTCGACTCATGAAGGGCAGACCCCTATGGAAGAGGTAGAAACCCCAGGGGATAAAACCTCTACCAGTGGGGGCGGGCCTGCCTTAAACATAACCCTCTTGTATCTTAAGATAGGAATGAAATTTTTGGTTGCAGAAATAGCGCTGCAGCAGATAAATTTCATCCAGATTAACCTGCAGCATCGTCGCACGGCGACGACTGTTTTGTGTTGTCGTCTAGACAAGATGCAAAACACTATAGCAATAATCCAAGAACCATGGATAGTAAAATCCAGGATCGCGGGTTTGAACAATTTAAATGGCACTGTTGTTTCAGGTACCACAATAGAATCTCCAAGGACATGTATGTACAGTCCCAGGAATATTAAAGCCGTCCTTCTGCCTCAGATCAGCTCTAGGGATGTGACTGCGGTAAATTTTAAGTGTAACATAGGAAGAGGGGACGAGCAAGTGGTAATAGCACCCGTGTACTTACCACAGGAAACACATGAACCATGTCCAACATGAGAGATGGTGAACTTGGTGGACCACTGTGATGCCGCAAATATAAATCTTATCATCGGTACCGATGCAAATGCCCACTGTCTGCTGTGGGCACCAGCTGAATATCTTTTAGCAACAAATCTAGAGATTCTCAATCGAGAACCAACTTTCGTAACATTGCGTAGTCAGTCAGTAATAGATATTACACTGGCTACATGGGATATCTCACAATATATAATGGAATGGCACGTCCCTAAAGAGGCGTCAGTGTCAGATCATAGATGGATTATGTATACGTTTAAATGTATAGACATAGAGACAAAGACGTACATGAACCTTAGCTTAATAAACCGTAACAACTATGTATTTTACAATGGTTTTACCTCTTTTCGTTTTTTGTCAAGGTCTGGAGTCCCACAAGGCTCTAACCTTGGGCCTCTCCTCTTCAGTCTATTTATCAATGACCTTTTGGAATCTTTAAATTGCAGTATTTTAGCTTATGCTGATGATCTTAAAATTTATTCTAAAATCTCATGTCTTTATGATGCTGAGCTTTTACAACGTGATCTTATGAAAATCGTGGAATGGTGCTATCAAAATAGACTTATTATTAATATTAGTAAATGTTGCTACATTTCATATTGTCGAAAACTTAATATCGTTGATTTTTCTTATTCAATAGAAGGTACACCGTTAGAACGAAAAACATCGATCAAAGATCTAGGAGTTACTTTCGATAGCTGCTTGACTTTTGATATTCATCTTACCAACATTTGCAATGCTGCAAATAAATCTTTGGGGTTTGTCATGAGAACTTCAAAATTTTTCAACAACATTGACGTAATTAAATCCCTCTTCTTTGCATATGTTCTTTCGAAATTTAGGATATGCCTCACTAATATGGTATCCCATATATATGTGTCAGCACATGCTTCTTGATAAAGTGCACAGGAAATTTTTGAAATTCCTTTCGTCCAAAATTGATGGTAATTATCCGGCCAGAGGTATTGAGATGGAAAGTCTTCTCCAACGACACAAGATGTCCTCTTTGAGGATTCGAAGGGATCTACATGCGGCTAACTTCTTGTGTAAGCTTATTCACAACAAAATTGATTGCCCATATTTATTATCACAGATTAGATTTAATGTCCCTCGGCCAGCATCGAGATATGTTAACACCTTTCATATCTCCACCGCCCGAACTAATATCCTTCGTCGTTCGCCAATTACTACAATGCGTCGATGTGCAGATAGATATGTAGCTGATATATTTTATTCAAATTAGTTTATACTTGGAATTATGTTTTTGTTATTGTTACAATTTTTGTGTTGGTTATTCATGTAAGTAATTATTTAGATTTGTCCTGTCATTAGGGTAACCTGTTGGACAATAAAATTATTATTATTATTATTAAGCTGATGAACTGGGCTTTATACAACGAAGAACTGGAAGACAGACTGGGTACCTCCGTACAGTCGATACCAATAGAATATAAATCGACATAAAATATAGAGAAAACTTTGACCATTATTAAAGACTTTCTGATGTCAACTTATGAGTAAAATTGCCCCCTAAAGAAGGAAGGCCTAGGCAAAGGTACACCATGGTGGAACCGAAGGCTCAGCCTACTTCAATCGGGGCTAAGAAAACTTTTCAATAGAGCAAAAACACTAAGAAAACGGAAGACTGGGAAGCCTATAAAGAGCACCGGAAAGAGTTTTAGAATTAAGAAAGAGGAAGCGGCAAACGTGGAGATCCTTCTGTAGCAACATAACGTCGACTGCTCCGGCCGCAAGACTGAAGAGAGTTCTCTCGAAAGACTATGCACATCAACCAGGTTTCCTAAAGAAAGAAAATGGTACTTTTACAGCCACCTTAGAAGAGTCCGCAGAACTTTTGCTGCAGCCTATGTTTCCACGCAGCACGAGGATTATATCCCCTTCAACTTTCCCCGAAGGACTGGGCGCTGGCGGCATAGGTAGTCACTGAGGCAAAACTGGAGTGGGCAGTTGACAGATTTTCCCCATATACATCTCCGGGAGTGGACGATATCTATCCCACCTTCCTGCAGAGGGGAATGAACAGACTACGCCCTATCTTGTTACCAATGCTTCGGGCGTGTTTGGCTTTTAGCTACATATCGAAAGCATGGCGAAAAGTAAAGGTTATCATTATACCTAAGCCAGGACGACAAGATCACACCTTGGGTAAATCCTATAGACCAATTAGCTTAACATCATTCTTGCTGAAAACGCTAAAAAGACTAAGCGAAAAAGAGATTCGGGAGACCGCTTTAAGCAAGCAACCTCTACATCCGAACCAACATGCCTACATCCAAGGAAGATCCACGGATACAGCCTTACACACAGTTGTAAACCGTATAGAGTGGGCGATGGAGAACAAACTCTCCACCTTAGGAATGTTCTTGGATATTGAAGGAGCGTTCCATAAAACGACCTTCAAAAGCATAGGATTAGCCCTACAAGAGCACGACGTGAACCTCACCCTGAGTAGGTGGGTGACTGGTATGCTGAGGAATAGGGAAGATTAATGTAAGTGGTACTGAGATCGAGGCTGTTGTAGACATGGAATGTCTCCACTCCAGGGAGGAGTACTCTCTCCTGTACTGTGGTATACTGTCGTTGACAGCCTGATACAACGCCTCAATGATCTTGGCTACTACACTTGGCTAGAATAATGAAAGCTGCAATAACAATAGTCGAGGAATAGTGCAGCAGGCATACCCTCTCTGTAAATGGAGAAAAGACGAAATTAATCCTGTTCACTAGGAAAACGAAAATTGTCTCTTTTGCTCCACGTTGGCCACCAACGAGCGATTTTCATGATTTTTGTGAAACTTTGCTGGTTTTGAATTTGAATTTTCTGTCCTCGATAGTTGATGCTCAGCAAGAACCACGGGAAGGTCTGGAGCAGATCTCGCTAGGAAAGGAGAGGGCTAGGAATTGTTAATGAGGGATAGAACGTTATACAGTACAATACAATGGAAATACAATAGAGAATATACTACAGATACAGATACAATACAAATGCAAAGTTAGTACCCAATACACCACCGGAAGAAATTGCACCAAAAATTGAGAATGTTGCAAAATGAAAACCCAAGCAAGCACACCGATAGAACTCGGGACGAAATCTATAGGTCGCGGCGCTCACACGCCCAAGGGAGGAACGCAGCCGCATAAATCCAAGGTCGTCTTACATCATTCTCAAAGAGCGATGCAACCCAGCGTCTAAGGGCCAAAAGAACCCCCCCAGGCCAAAGCGACTGACGACATGGAGAATTCAAACCCGGAACCAAAGAATGCACTGTTGCAAAATTAAAACCCAAGCAAATGCACCATGAAAACAAAGCATTGGCACCACTGGAGCTAAATTGGCAAGACCCAAGTTAAGTTAGTAACACATACAATATACAGTACAAAATGCTTCAATTACAAAAGTTACAATATACAAATTTCTCCACGTTTGCCAACAAAGAGCGATGACTCTGCTCGGTCGTTGCTGTTGCCCAGCAAGAACCAAACAATACGAGGAGGTCTGGAGTGCGTCTTGCCATTAAAAGAGAGGACTAGGGTTTGATAGCATGGGTGAAGGACACCGTATTTTGTAAATTTGGACGCCGTAGTTTAAAAATGATGCATACGGTATTTTGTGAATTATGAACGCTGCACTTTGTATATTCCAAAGCCGTACTTTATCAGTCCTGAATGCATGTTATTAACAACATATTTCAAAAAAAATCGGGCATTTTTGGAAAAATATCCACTTTCCTTCGTGTTCACAGCACGTAACACAAAACATTTTCGCGAACACGTACTACAAAAGTAGCAAAAACGGAGCTCCAGTGTTGCTGCTACCAGACCGGAATCAAAACTAAACACAGAGGATGGAAAAATTGACCTTTTATCAGGTAGCTCAAGTGACAGTGACGTCATCGTACGTCACGATGAGATTGCAAAAATTATTTTTCATATTTTAGATCAGAAATTGTACATTTTCGGGGTTAATTTAACAATGTTTAAACAAACTAATTGGTTTTTGTTAACCTCGTGTTCTTAGGAAGATGGATTTCGGTTTAATTATCATATATTGATAGTTATCATATTTGAACATTATGAATTCTATTAATTATGTTTAAATTTTATTTAATTATATCGCGAAAATGTATAGCTTTGACCCACCAACTTCAATCGTTTCGAAAATTTATCCAAAATGTAAACATTGTCGACCAAACGAATCACGGAATCCGATAAATTAAAACTGAAGTCGTACTTACCCTGTTTTCGGTCTTTTTCGGAAAAATATTCATTTTCGTCCGTGTTCACAGCACTAACACAACAAATTTTCCTTAATATGTATTAATAATAAAATTGAAATTCGCTAAAACGCTCCACTTTTACTCCAAAATGACGCGACGATCTTGCCGCCATCAAACAGAAATTAATACTGAACACAAAGGACCGTAAAACGTGACCTTTATACAGGTAGCTCACGTGACATTGACGTCATCGTACGTCACGATGAGATTGCAAAAATTATTTTTCATATTTTGGCCGGGAAAATGCACATTTTCGGGGATAATTTAATAATGTTTAAACAAATTGATTTGTTTTTAATAATTTCGGGCTTTTAGGAGAACGAGTTACGGTTTAATTATCATATATATTTATGCTTATCATATTTAAACATTATAAGTGATATTAATTATGTTTAAAATTTATTAATTTATATCATGCAAATGTATAGCTTTGATCAACCGACTTCAATTGTTTCGAAAATTTTCCCAAAATTTAAACATTGTCGAGTGAAGGAATCACGGAATCCGATAAATTAAAACTGAAGTCGTAAGATAATTAGCTTTTATTTATGCATAAATTGTGCAGTGCGTTCTTTCTAACACTGACCATAGAGATTCCCAACTCAAGGTGTCTACCCCATGCTAACTTATATTTTGGTGACTCGATTTTTGCCTTGATGGTTGAACACAGTCACTGTTGTCCTTTTTTGTTGTATCGAGATGCTACTTGAGCATCAACTGTTACATACTGAAGTATTAGTATCATCTAGAAAAACTAGAAATATTTTGATTTGATATTCGAGTAGATACTTCGTATTTCGAGTATGAGCATCTACTGAGTTTTATTTATATCAACCATTGTCAAAAAATTGATCGAACGTTGTTTCGACAGAACTTCCTTCGCACCAAAAGTATAATGAAACCTATTTAGCATTTTCGAGTTGAGTCTGTTCTTCACACAATTTTGTGATGACCTAATCAACATTTACTATCAACACGTATACCACCTTGGATGGTGCAGTGTAATACTAAAAAGAACTGTATTGTATTCCCAAAATTATCTGCGAAAATCGAGTAAGCCATTCCATCAATTTTTTGGGGGGAATAAATAAATATTCTTAACAATTTACCATGCTTACAATAACTTCAAACGTCTGCAAGATCTCAAAGTATTCATTTTTGCAACTCTTGAGTTATTCACTAAAATAAATTGACTGATCCATATATTTTTTGAGTCACTGTAAAAGCAAATCTAAAAAATATGAATGCAATGATAAATTACGAAAATATACTGATGATGTTTTCCACATTTTAGATAGGATTTATTCGGGAAAATCTTGAGATGACGTCTTCAAGTTTTTGGGCTTGATAAACAGATATATTTTGATTGAAAACCTACCATATCAAACAGTAACTTCAAAACCTCTGCAATATTTCAAAATTCAGTTTTGCAATTCTTGATTCAATCAATAAAATAAATTGACTAACGGGCCAATTTCAAGTTGGTTTGCAATTAATTGCAAGCTGCGTTGCTATGGTAACCTCGCAAAAATATAATGGTTTGTTTTAAGAGTTCTACGAGATCACCATAGCAACGGTGCTTGCAATTAATTGCAAACCAACTTGACATTAGCCCGTCAGTGATTAATTTTTTTGAGACACCCCCTATAAGCAAAACTAAAAAATATTAATGGAATGATAAATCACAAGTATAGTCTCATCCTATTTTGGACATTTTAGATAGGATTCATTTGGCAAAATTTTGGGCTGACGTCATCAATTTTTTGGAGGGGATAAGTAAATATATTTTGAATAAAAATTTATTATGCTTATCATATGTTTAAAACATCTGCAAGATTTCAAAGCATTCGATTTTGCAGATTCAAAATTAAATTGTAGGTGAAACGAAGTTCACGGGGTCAGCTAGTTATTAATATACATGCTTAACTTCGACTGAATCTAAAAAATACTCAATGCGTCGAGTGTAAACACCACTAAAGAAACAGAACAAATTGTTTTAACTGCTATGCAGAAAAAAATCCAATGTATTCATTTACTTCACTCAAACTAGTTTCGAATTTCTTATTCTACAAATCAGATATTTTTTACGTAACATTGGTTGCGTACTTCAAATGCATGTTTTTTTTTCAAACTGAATATAGAGACTTTATGGTGATTGTTCAACATTAACAAAATGTCCTGGTATATTATCGTGGTTTCAAACATTTTAATTACCATGTTTTCATGATAATCTTGAAATTTAAGTAATGGGCTTGGTAGTTTCAGAAATTATCCGCTTATTCAGTTAAATATTAAACTTACAAAAATACAGAATAGCTAACTATTTATTACCATCGCTGTATACAACATTACAATTGCTAAAGAAAATCTTTAGCTATTAGTAACTCGGTAAATTTACACACAAAAAATTTATTTAGTTTCATACAATGTGCGCATATTTTACTGAAAATTTTAAATTATTGCTTTCCAGGCATTTGGAACGAATCAAGTTAACCGAAATGTTACTAACAAAAATAACATGGGGCTGGATATAATGGGAATGTAAAAATTCACAAATGGTTCAGACAAGGTGTCATAACGTAAAACGTGCTAAATCTTAAACTTATTTGTTTCTATTTTCATTTTTTTCCTGTGGTGTAGCCATATTGAGAACAAAATTATTGTACGAGTTAAGTTCGTTTCTTAGTTCTTTATTCCTTGTATAGTTTCGTTTTGAATGAAAATATATTATATTACATAATTTAACGAATAAACCTAATGTCATGGAAATTAATGGCTAAAACGAGTGTGCTGAAAGTCTCACTACTCTGCGTCATATACTACAACCGAAAATTATGAGTGGTTGGACTCAACATTAACTGTTTTAAAATCTTTGGCATGTGTTGCAACTTTTCTCTTATTGGACGAGGGATTTTGTCATTGTCAGAGTACTTCACCACCACTCCATCTGAATACTGATACTTAATTTGGTGTTTACCATCCATCGACAACTGGGATCCGTCACCATACTTAATTTGCACCTCTCCATTAGGTAATTGCACTGCAGTGCCTACGCCTGGCACTGAGACTCTTTTTTCTTTATTGACATTACTTTGAAATGACGACCCTACGGCTGTACTGTTCATAGAAACAGTAAACGAAGGCTGCAAATTAAGATGATGATGATAATAATAATAACTATATTTTTAATTTTTTGTTACCATCATAGATTGAGTATGATTCTCTTTTCCTAAAGACGAAATTGGTCTTCGACCTAGGATAGTCGGAAACTTTGTGCCACTCAGCTTGGATAGCATTTCTTCCACGATTAGACAATGTTTTAAAGCTTCTTGCGATTGATTCCACATACATTCGAAAGTTTCTGTTAAATTTCGACATTCATTTGCACTATTTACCTGAAGCTTATTCCCAGAGGAGTCTTGAAAAGTTATACCTTTTGAAGACGATTTTGTCACCGTGCCTCCTAGGAAGTTCATTACAAAAATTATTCGTCAAATAAAAAATACCTACACTAACTGAATTACCTTAAAAACTTATATTTACATACTTTCAATTATATTTTGGAATACAATCAATAATTTACTATATCTGAACGTACACTGAAATTACAAATTTAATCAATAATAAATTAAGGCAAAACATAAACGTTTCAATATTACTCGTACTATACTATATTATATTTATGATTGATTAATAATTCATAAAAATAACCATTTTAACGTGATTCAGTTTATATTAGATAACATATTCAATTTACCTTCATAAAAACTTGCTTCAAAATCGGTCAAATTCTCCATAAGCACAAACTTCATCTTATCATCGTAACACGTGACTTTCGGTGTTTTTTCCTTAATTAAAGCAACAAACTGATGTGCGTACATATACTTTCTCCAGTGCTTTTCGGGCAAATTGTCGAAACTAAAAACATCGTAACTTCCTTGATGAGGAATAGGTGGTGGCGTTGATGTAGGTATTACTCCTCTTCCCCCATTTGGTTCATAGATAATTATTTTAGTGCCATCTGGTGAAATTCTTAATACCTCAGTGACAACATTCCGTTTTGAACTACCTTTTTTCTTCATTAATTCGACTACAACTTCACCCTCTTCCATTATATGCAAGATTGAAGTTTCTGTACCGTGTCTTTTTGGTAGAAGACGCTGAGACGACAACTGATGTAATTTCTGTCCTTTCGGTTTCTCACGTTTTTTATTAAGACTTTCACTCGAACTACTATTGTTTGACGACGAATTCCCTGTGACTGTTTTGCATGAATTTGAACCAGGCATGATTTTCAGTATTCTGTTTCCATCAGAATAGGCAGGATATAAGTCCTGATTAGAATGACTAACACTCTGATGACAACTGCAATGATTGCTTCTTAGTTCACATTGTGAACCATGATTCGAGACAACTGATATGTGATCATTCACTGGCTGATATGAGCAACACTGAGGATCGGAATAATTTGTTCTGATTTGGGCATCATACATTTTTTTTGTAATATGTTCCATGCTGTGAGAATTGGTAAAATGGTTTTTTGATGGAAGACAATCACTACTAATATAGTAATGATTACTTGCGGTCATGTATGTATTAGGAATCGCACTATCACTAAATGCGCTGTCTCTTCGACTGGACATTGTGTGAATCCCACTGTCTTGGGTTAAATGAGAGGTCATCATCTGTATTAAAAAAATATTAAATTAGAACATACATCTGACACGTGCAAAAGAGTTGTTTTACATCAAAACGTGATGCATAAGAATTGAAAAATACCACTTTTAATAAATGCAATATCTGTTCTATATTATGTTGAGGTTTTAAATTATTTACTACTAATTACTTATTTTATGATGAGTAAAAAACGAAAAACTGAAAATTAACCTTTCTAGTGAATGGTATGAGTACTAGCACTATACAGTCTGAACCATTGAAGGAACAACTACCAAAGTACTTCCATTCATTCTATACCTTCCTTCCAAGATATTTATAATAGGACTGCTATATTAGATCACCTGAATTATTGTAAATATTAAACTAACAATACCCGATTTATGACACTCTAATCCTAATCAGATCTGAGCTGATCAGCTGGCCTTCGTAAAAGTGAAATATATAATATGCAAATCTCTTATTCAGTGGTATAACAGTAGTAATCCATATAATCTATTTTGACTATAAAACATATTCAGTTTTTTTTTAAGAGAATCCGTGTATGTTAAAATAAAGATATGTACTTAATGTTAGAGAAGCACGCTACGCGTATACTTCAAATGAATTTTTTCTTTATAAAATTTTGTGATGACGTCATCAACATTTTTGCAAGGACATATACAGGGTTAGTATAAAGTCCCGGAACGATTGAATAACTTTGTTATTTGAAAAGCTTGTTTTGGAAATTTTGTGTGGCTATCTAGTTAAACATGGCGACTTGATCAATATTTTTTTCTTTTTTTATCACTTTCGGTTTGACACACAAGGCCGCCTACTTTTTTTAATGATTCGCCTTTTGGAAGAACAGCAGTAGATAAAACGAGTTCCCTCCCAGTAGCCGAAGAAGGACATCAAGTACATGGAGAGGCGGTCGAGCATTCACGAAGAATACGGTGACAAGTGATAGAACGAAGACACGTTACGACCTTAAGGACAATTCAATAGAGTTCCTGGCAGGAGATTTGGTACGGCTTTATAACCCCCGAAGAAGAAAAGGTCGTTGCCCGAAGTTGTCACCATATTGGGAAGGTCCATATACTGTCGTGACCAGGATAAACGATGTAACTTACAGGATTCGACAAGGGCCAAAGACGAAAATGAAGTTCTTCACTTAGACCACCTCATGAAATACAACATTGACATAGTTGACGTTTCTAATCGGGGCGATCACAACTAACGAGGGGGCAGTGTTACGAGATAATCCATACGCCGCCCCGGTGCGGTATCTAGTATGTGTGGCGATGATGTGTGACTCATCATCAATGATGGCAGCGTTCGAGTGGAGGAGCGCCTCTGCGGAAGTCTTGGCGGCGGGCCCCAGAACAACTTAGAAGCGGTGACGGCGAAGTTTCGAGAAGGGCCACATGGTTAAAGGGGAACCAACGTCGGGAGCAGCAGTCAAGTCCAGTCAGTGTTAAGAGAATTTGGGTCTAGTCAAATCGATTACAGTCGGAATTATTCTGTACATATGTATATCTGAGAAATAAATTGTTGAGTTTTGCCTACACGCAGTTTTAATTGCCAATCATCGTAACAATACTAATAATAACAGTATTGTATTCCAAATTTTCGGAAAAATGGAAATAGCCGCTCCTGATTTAACCAACAAAATAATATAAAATGATTCATTCATTAATTTTTTTTGGGTCACCTGTATAACCAATTCTAAAAAATATGAATGCACTGATATATCACAAGTATAGACTCATCATAATTTCCACACTTTAAATATGACTTATTTGGCAAAATTTTGAGATGGCGTCATTAATTTTTTGGGGTGGAATAAGCAGATGTATTTTGATTAAAAATTTACCATAGTTACGGTAACTTTGAAACGTCTAGATTACAGTGCTATCTGCACATCTTTATTTCGCAATTCACAAAAATCATTTTTAGCAGTTAAAAATGTCCCCCGTAGCGCAATCTGAACATTTATTAGAACCAAAGTAGAAGTAATTAATGTGATTGCTAAATAAGTATTACTACGTCATGCAGCGCTTTTGTTACAATAGTAAAATAAACTCTTCATAAAAATGTAATTTTCAAAATGCTCATGAATCGAAGTTTACTTTCCTATTTTGAAACGTCAGTGTCACTGTGACATACATACACACAATTTATTTTTAAATTAATGACTATTATTTCCCAATGAAACACAACATATTCTGAACAACATTCTCTGCTCATAAGCTTCAATTCTATTCATAAGAAAAACATCTCATGCTTTCTTATATTCCGGGACCAATGGATTGACCGTATTTTTGAAACTTGAAAAAATGCTGCTAATAAAATTGACAGTGACACAACAATGCACAGTTACGTGATATTAGGAAAATTGAATTTTGTACTTTTGGCTATTAGGTAGAAAGAGGCAAGTGGGTCATTTAAGCAGGATCAGACTGTATAAAATTTAGAAAATAATGGCGCCCTCGAAATATTATATTTTAATGACTAGGGAAGCAAAAATATGCCATATTTACACAAATGTTAAATAACACTGAAACTTATTAAATTTTGTTAATTAACATTTCATTATTTGACAAACAGGGGTTAGATTTTTTATAACTTAAAAATAACTATTCCTCCACTCTGAGTGTGGTTAGTTTCATCTTCAATTTGGAAATTAAAAAAAAATGGTGGAAAGTTGCTTAGACAGAACTTCCCTCGCTCCTAAGGCACAATGAAACATCCAGCATTTTCGAGTTGAATTTTTTCTTTACACAATTTTGTGATGACGTCATCAACATTTTTCCAAGAACACGTATATGAATTTGGATTGATGCAATGTAATTTTCACTTGAAAGACAATGACCATATATAAACTTATATTAAAATAATAATAAGAAAAAGTAGTTGGGAATTATGCAGCAAAAGAACTATTTTCCCGAATTACTTTTTTTGACAATAAACGAAGATGAAATTGAGCATTGTATTTTTTCTAAATTTTTTAACAGCACATTTTTTAAAATGAAAGTAAGTTTTTAAATTTGGCTATAAATTAACCTTTATTTATTACTACTGTTGTCCTATAGGGACTGTTTATTGATATAGGTATAATGTTACCTGTAAATGTATGTATGTATATCATATTCTTAGAAAATGTCATTTCTGTAACTGTAAGTTTGCTAGAGGCCTAATGTTTAATAACTTCCTCAACCAGGTGGAGATATAAAATAAACATTTTTTAGCATCAGACATAAGTTGAAAACATACTTGTTTACAAGCTGGTGGTCGAGTGAGATTATCACATAAGTGCAGTCTAGTTAATTTATTTCCTAAACTGCCTTTAGTAAGGCTACAGTTATATAACTGTAAAAATATATATTTCGTTTGAATAATTAAACAAGGGACCTACCTGTCCCCTTTTGATAAAGGGATGATCCAGAATCTGATCTAACTTCAGTCTATCCTTGGGGTTTTTCTGTAGAAGAGAATTAATTAAGTCTCTAGATTCAATTGACAAGTGGCTTGGTAAATGATAATTAGCAGAGACTATTCGATTTAAAGTATTTTTCACACCACGAGTTTCAAAAGGTGGTGAACCCACTAACAAATTATATAATAAACAGCCCAAACCCCAGACATCTGCCTCTAAACCATGAGAAGTTCTAGATAAAACTTCTGGGGAAATGAAGTTAGGAGTTCCACACATAGTTAAATGTTTCTCATCAGGTCGAGTCAATTGTGTGGCTAAACCAAAATCTGCAATTTTCTAAAATTGAAATGGTTAGTTTACCTAAATACAGTCTTGTGATACATACAATTTGCATGTCTTTTGTCAATAATAAATTTGACAAGGATATGTCTCGATGTAAAATATTGTGGGTATGCAGATATTTTATTCCTTCCACAACTTGTTTCATTATGTTGCTAGCTTCACATTCCGTCAATGCCTAAAATTGTACTTCAATAAAATACTCTTGATATTAGCTTCCTTTAGTTACTTTGCTTTCTATATACTGTCTTAATTCCCCATTATGACATAACTCCAGAACCAAGTACACATAATTCATATCCTCAAAAAATGTATACAGCTCAAGTATTGAGGGATGCTTCAATCGATAATGTATAGATACTTCTTGTTCTACACGTTTCACCATACCAGCAGTTTGCATTAATTTTTTATCAATCTACAAATATATAATTGTTGCAAATGTAACCTTTACACAATTAGTAATTGTACCATTTTAATAGCCACATTGAGTCCAGTTTTTAAGCATTTGGCATGGTAAACAGAGGCAAAGCCTCCTTTTCCTAACAAATTGTACACTTCATAGTCCTAAAATTAAAAATATACAAAAAATAAGATGTATTTAAAACATAAACAAAACATTCTAACCTCAATTTTCTCGCCCATTTCGAAATGCTTCGTTTAATCACTTAAGTGTTATAGTAACATTTAAAAAATATACATCCAAAGCAAATAATATTTACAAAAATTCTCTTGATTCATCTTAAAAATAGAAATTCGCTTTTTGATAACGAATGCCCAACTGAAAAATATATACAAATTTTGAAAATTTGACAGTTGACACCACGCCCGCTAATGCGTAAACAACCTTCTAAATAACATAACGTAAATGTAAACATTACATAACCAAACTTTTTTTCCGAAACTAAAGCGAACTGGATATGATTGAACCTCGAACTGGACACTGGTTTTAATGAAATGTGAAATAAATCGCAGCGTTATTATAACTAGTATATTAAAGAACGAGTTTCATAAGGCAAATTTTAAGGCACGAATCCAAGTTTATAGAACGAGCGGCGAAGCCGCGAGTTATATACAGGATGAGTGCCACAATGGCCTTATGAACGAGTTATTTATACTATTTTTTTACCGCGCACGTTTTTTCGCAAAAGTTAATTGAAATTTGAGTTTTTTTTAATCTGGGGAATTTTGTCGTAGTTGGCAATGAGCTGGTATGACACGAACTGTGGACACGAACAACGAAACATTTGAAGTTCGAATTTTCACAACAACAATTGTAATTGGAATTACTTCGAGTTTTTGTAAGTTAAAATATCTTGTGAAGAAGTTAGTGAAGTCCTTACGCCTCCCGAAATATGGGAAATTTTAATTTGACATTTGCCACTGACATTTCTCGTCATGGCTATCAACTTTACCGATCTAAATTACACCAGATCATTTCAGAACCCCTTTCCGCTTTGACGTAATTTGCGTGCTTTAATAGCTCTGTTGCAAAGTCAAGACAGAAAATTAGTATATTAAAGAACGAGTTTCATAAGGCAAATATTGAGGCACGAATCCAAGTTTATAGAACGAGCGGCGAAGCCGCGAGTTATATAAAGGATGAGTGCCTCAATGGCCTTATGAACGAGTTATTTATACTATTTTTTCTACCGCACACGTTTTTTCCCAAAATTTAATTGAAATTTGCATTATTTTTAATCTGGGGACTTTTGTCGTGGTTGGTGATGGGTTGGTCTGACACTAACCACGAAATATTTGAGGTTCGAATTTTCACAACAGCTATTAACGCACGCAAATGACGTCACAGCAGTTCGTTAATAGAGGAAAGGCGTTCTTTAATAGATCTGGTGTAATTTAGATCGGTAAGATTGGTAGCCATGACGAGAAATGTCAGGTGAATGTCAGTGGCAAATGTAAACTTAAAATTTCCCATGTTTCCGGACGCGTAACTTCTTCGCGAGACATTTTAACCAATTTTAAATTACAAAAACTCGAGTTGGTTCGAATTACAGTTGTTGTTGTGAAAATTCGAACCTCAAATATTTCGTGGTTAGTGTCAGACCAACCCATCACCAACCACGACAAAAGTCCCCAGATTAAAAATAATGCAAATTTCAATTAAATTTTGGGAAAAAACGTGTGCGGTAGAAAAAATAGTATAAATAACTCGTTCATAAGGCCATTGAGGCACTCATCCTTTATATAACTCGCGGCTTCGCCGCTCGTTCTATAAACTTGGATTCGTGCCTCAATATTTGCCTTATGAAACTCGTTCTTTAATATACTATTAACGAACAAGTTTGTTAATAAAGGAGATTAATCATCGAAATATTATTTTAACGCGCTAAGAACGAGCGCGTTAATGTTCGAGATTATTAATCGCCAATTAACAATCGAGTTAGTTACAATACTTTTCCGGTGATCGTAATTAAAAAAAAAAATACTGAAAATGCAAAACACAGTTCAAAATATGAGTTATGCAACTGAACATACAAGTGAGAATTTTTATAAATAACCATTAGTTTATTAAATTTGGATATTTCCAAATCATGACGGATGCTTAAAGTGGACCGAAGCATAGAATACTTTGGCCACAAGAGTGCTATTGAGCCTTTTTGGGAAATTTCGGAGAAGGATGCAAGTAATACGGATTCCGAATACCTGCTTTCCAGCGCACCATGCAACAGACTCATCGTAGGTTTTTTGGTAAAGCACTCTGCTTCTTTCTAGAAGTAAATTTAGTGAAGGCACATTTGCCTTTTCTACTTCCGGAAGAGTTAAAGAATCCATTTCTATGCAATTCCCAAGGAGGTTTAAATTTTAAATGTATAGAGAGAGTATTGGGCTCATTGTTTTGTATCGCACAATTAGTCATATACAAACCCCCTCTACTGTTTGTATTCTGTGTGAATTAAAGGATAAGCAATTGAGCGAATCAGTGGCGGAACTAGATTTTACTGCTGTCTATTAGTTTTAATACATTTGTCATTGTTCTAGATTTTAGTGGATGTTTGCAAAGACCAGATACGCGAACGTGTGGGAAGTGTATTAACCACATATTTTGTTTAAAAACCAATATCTTCTGTTTTTCTTTAAATTGTATGAAATTGAAACTCGTCAGCCACTGTACTGCGATGCAATTAGCCAATAACACGTGACGTCATGTTGTGGCGGGAACTCAGCGTTTGACAAGCGCCGTGAAACTCCATAAGCGACAATGTTAACATTTTCGCATTTTATTTAAAAGTGTGGGTATTTATTTAGAAAATAAACACGTGCATAGCTTCTTTCATATCTTTTCTGTGTATCAGGGTGCTTTTTTTGGCGATTTGAGTTTAGAAATACATAATAAAAATAAAAATACAGAACACTGTTTTGGTCTGAATTCCTCGTCATCCAAAATACATCCGTGTGTTTTAAGCGGGAAATTGGAAATTAATATTTTCGTTTGAGGTTACTGTGACGGGTTTAAGTGAAGGTGTGTGATTTGTTTTTAAAGTATGGATAATTTAAGTGATTATGCACCATGTCTTTCCGTCAAAGACAAAAACAGATATGTACAAAAGTTAAACAATTTAAACGGCGTAGATCCTTATACAATGAGTGCAAGTGATTTTAGTTTGTGTTTAGACGATGTACCTACCATAACAATGAATACCATTCTAAACTTTTTTATTTTTAGAGTAAGTAAAATAACCCACAATAAAACTCGTGCCTTCAAAAGTTTAGAGACATTTATTCAATTTTCTCTTTTTTAAACAACTGTGTCTTTCAACATTACAAGTATTATGAGTGGATTTATTTTGATATCCTAAATTTTGTGATGGAACATAATCAGGATGGTCCAGCTGCAGGTTTACCTAAAAGAGCACTAATGTAGTAATTTGTTAGAAACTGTAAATCTAATAGGCAGGTACTGTACCTAAAATAAAATGATCCGAACAAACATAGGAATACTTTACTTTGGCTTCGTTAAATCCACTCGTTTCAAGGCTTTTAACCAAAGCTTCCGCCTTTTTCCCCATCCTGTATATATTTACCATTATTGTTGCTAATTGCTGCGAAAGGAATATAAAATTTATCCGCATTTCTGGTGCTTCGATTTGCCCAACCCACAACAGCACAAAATTTAGGCATTTTCACCTAAAATACAAAATATTATAATATTAAGATGCTAGTGTATTTAAAAAACATTGATGTACATTAACAAAGAATTAATTTGCAAAACAAATAATACATATAAGATGCAGCGAAGTTAACCTGTACATCACATTGGAAAACATTATTTTTTAAGCATATTCAAACGTTATGGTGCGTTTTACAGATATCTACACAGTCTAGAAACTGTAACAAACTTACCAAGCTATAAAAACACAGTTGACACACTCTCAAATTTAAATGAATTACGAAAATATTAGCATTGACTCTTATGAGAATACCGGCTACTTGTCAAACGCTGCCATCTTGATGACCTCGGATGACGTCAGTGTATTTGGCTAATAAACCTCTCGCGCCTCACTCCTCTCACCCGGGAGATGTTAGTCACACTTTGATATATGGAAGGTATTCGGAAATTCGGCATACTCTATCTATACTTATCCTCAATATTTTTGGCAATTCCCCATTTTGAATCATGATTTAGGAAATTTTTGACATTCAGAAATGACATTTCACGCAAGTGGGTGTATATCTGGTTGCCTGAAATCATGCATTAATAGCCCTTAACCACAGCATAGATAACAATCAGTAGGGACGGCTCGCCGTTTTTCGTGACCCGTTTTCGTTGGTGGTCGTTCGCTTTATGACCGAATGAGGGCGCCCAACTGACGTCTAAAATATTTGAAATTTGGCAGTTTTGTTACAATATTTTTGCCGGTTTTGCTTGTTTAAGACTGCTTTTCCAGTAGAATTGTACAAATAGTATAAAAATGTAATTTTCACAATAAAAGGTAAAATCTTCGTCCGATGAATTTTCATACAGGATCCTTGTTGTGCGCCTGCCTTATTCTCTCCCTCGTGTTTGGAATTCTTGGAAAAGATAGTAAACATAACACACTTTTTGTTTAAAAAGTCGTCGCAAACGAACAACAACGGTGGTTATGAAATAAATATAAAAAATTTATTATATATGATTCCGTTGTTGTGGTAAAATTTAATATAAAAGTAATAAGAAACAAACTACACGTAACAAAAAATTATATAAGCAGACCTTCACTCAATAAACAATTTTTTTATTCGTCATGTATATATATTTTTTTTTTTGACCTACACAATCTTGAGTTTTATTTTGAGACGTTGCTTAACCCATAAGCAGTCGCGCGTGGGTAAAAATGACCCAAGCCGTACATTTTGTCAAATATCTTTTTTCGCTTAATCCCTATGGACTTCCGGTTTCATGAATTCCTTAATTATTCTTACCTGCGTCGACCCATACCAATTACCTGCACTTTATGCGAGTCGACAAATATGTATTTTTTTTTGTAATATTTTTTTGAAATTTTAAATGAAGTGATACTTTTTAAATTGGGTGGCGACATCTAGGAATAGTTTAGGCAACGACCATCCATGACGGCGTCGCCTGCGTTGACAGTTGCGCTGATAAAGCCTGCCGAATAGCGAAATTGGACGATATGCAAAATTTGGACACATTTTGCTGAGGGCGCTAGTTATCCTTCGTTGACAGGTGACCAATTTGAATGTACAGAAGAAATTGTTGGTTTATGATGTTCTGTGTAGGTTTAGGATTGTTGGTGAAGTTTTTCATTGATTATTATTGATTGATGAAAATGGTTTCGGTTAGTCAGTTACACACCTTCTTACACCTCTCTCTTACACACTTGTTAGTCACGTTATACATCATCACGACAAAAAATTGTAGTGAAATAAAAATGAAAAGTTACTCAGAAAGTTTAACAGTGGGCTAACCTGCGGATTTTCGTTCAATTTTTCTAAAATGATTGATTTATCAACCTACGCAAATCCCAAATAGATTAGCTGGAAATTAGCGTTTGTTAACTTCGTTCGTGGTATGCAGTACGTTAGTGAATGTAGGTACACCTAACCTATGCAAGTCACCTACATAATAATGTTGAAAGGTAATAATTGTATCAATGTTTATATACTCTTACTAAAAATTATAATTTTAGTGAAACTGAACAGAAATGGAAGGAACTCTTTGGAAGCATAAACAGATTGCTAGTAAAAATGAAACAATAAATTAAATTATTGCTGCTGGAAGAATTAAATTTAGTGAGTGGGGATTGAGTTACAGACAAATTCAACACAAATCGGCCCGTGTTTCTGCCTGAAAGGCAAAATAACGCTTGAAAGTTATTCAGATTAAAATTACACTAGTAATATGCTAAGAAAGAAGACTCAAGGTAGAATTCAAGTATGTAAATTAATTAAACATGTAACATTTATAACTTCAGAATTTTTCTAGATAGTGGTTTAGTTTCTAGCTTCCTCTTTAAAGTATTTGAATTTTGGCTAATTTGGCAACCAATATTCTGTAGGACTGGCTTGCTGACTTTCTCTATTAAAATGTCTGCCAGAAACAACCTGTGCTGTTCGCAAGTAAAACAGTCACTCTGTGAGACAGGAACTTGCAAAATTTTATGAATCACTGCTAGTGGTGAAGAGTCAGTCCGAAGGAAAGGTATTATGTTCAAAATAAACTGTGTTACTGCAGCTATAACAGATATAAACGGTGTTGATGGATATCTCAGAGAACCTTTGTCATGTAGATATATCAGATCAAGTAGTTTATTACTAGTTGCAGGAGTTGATATGTCTGTAAGGCATTCAATACAGCCAGCTATACGTTCTTCTATTGTCCTTACAACATATCCGGCTATCCATGCAATAGCAGCTGATTCACAGTTTTCAGGTAAGTTGGCATTTGATACAAACAAAATATTATTAATTAATTCTCCATAGGATGGCACTTTCTTTGCAAAAAAGGCTTCATCATGTGCACCATCAACTTTCTTCAGATTAATGTCAACTGTAGACCAACTAGAGAAAATATGTTTTGAAGACTGTGCCACATCTTCATTTTTGGTATTTCCATATTCAGAAGCTATAATTATACCAGTCTGCAGAATTTGTTTAATAGCGTACTCTGCCGCTCTGGCATCAGTCATGTCATTAGAGCCTCCTCTGAGGCGAATGCTGCTGAAAAACGATTCTATTGGGTCAGAACTGAACCTCCTAGTCAGTACATAGTAGAATCCATTTTGTAATAGGTAGTTAATGCACTCAAAAGTTGCTACACTGGTGAAAATTAAAGCTTCCGCTGTTTCGTCACTTAGTCCTTTCAGATTTTGCTTTTTAGAACATTCCTGGATGCTTTGAATATACAAGGGGAACTCATTCTTCAACCAAGTCAGTCGCTCGTCGGAAACTTTTCTGTATGGGGCGGTATCAGGATCCAACTGATGTATGTGCTGTAATGGATCACTAACATCATGTATTTTGAAAAATCTATGCATCATTTCCATAAATTTAATAGTAGAACCAGCCTTAGAAAACTCATAATTACTAGTTTTATGTTTCTGCAGGTAAATTAAAAGATTGGAAATCACTGGCGAAAATATTTGAACAGCCCTTAAAACATTCATCTTTTCGAATGTATTAGGCTCAATGTGCTTTTTGGTTAAAAATTTTACTGGCTTTGTGATCATATCTTTTTGAATGTTGTATATATTTTTAAGATAAATTGATGAAATTATCCCATTGTTATCAGCCATGTTACGGCTTAAAAATATATTGCGGGCATTTTTAATTGCATGGCAATAGTCAAACGACATAAAAAATTGCAATCCATCCACAACTGGATGAGGAATGCTTGTTTTTAGAGACCCATTTCCAAAATGACGAAACAAGGCAACATTAGATTTGTGATTGTCCCCAATTAATCGAATAATGTTGAAACCGCAATTTGTGACCTCTTGTAAAATGCACATTGTCATTTCGTACAACTGTTTTCCAGATGTGCCTCTGCTGAAAAAATAGGCAACAGGAATAGTAAATTTTCTGTAAAAGCCGTGGATCACAAAGCATAGTAATTTATTTGCTATTTGGGTCCTTGTGCCAATGAAACTTTGATTGTCAGTGTTTTCTACCCCATAAAATTTGTCTTCTGATCTGCTATAGTACATTCGCTCTTTTATAGCCATCTCATCTACTATAAGAGATACAAGACGCTCTTTTGGATCCTGATATTTGGCTGCCTCAACTGAAAGTCTCTGTCGTATGAGCTGTGTAATACCAATGCTTGGACAAGCTACATATTTTGCAATGGTAGAACGGCAGGGAGCTCGAATAAAAAGTCGTCGACCCAGATCATAGCCCTTTGGTGAAGCAAAGCGCCAAGCAACGCAATATCTTAGTGTAGTTTCTGACCACCTAGGACGTTTTAAATTGTAATTTGCTATTTGTTCTAAAATAAATATAGCTGTGATGTCATTTTTGCTGGCGTTCTTTTCAATTTGTTCAATTTTTTTAGATGTGTGTTCGAAGTGGTTAAAAAATTCTTGCAAATGTTGTTTTTCAAGTTCAAGCGTAGCAATTTTTTTTTGCAAGTCTTTATTTTCTTTTCGTAATGCAGTACTTTCAATGTCTTGTACATTGACTTGAACTGCAACATTGTTTGTCTGAAATTAAATTACATACTCTAATACTTAATTATTTATATAAGCAGAAAAGTACTATACCGATTTGTCCAATTGTTTTCTTAAAATTTGATTTTCTTTTTCATAAAATAAACACAATTTTTCGAGTTCAGAAATTTTGTCCAGTGGTGATGTTTGGTCATGCTATTAGGAATTTGGTAAGAATGGTTAAGGATGGTAGGTTTTACACTTACAGGTTGGTTGTCGGGATTAGGTAATCGTAATTCACATGGCTCTTGCAGGAGAGGACTTGGTTTTCGGAGGGTTTCAATATTTTGGGGAGTGAGATCTAAATACCAGTAAAATCTATTGAACAGGAATGTCTATTGCACAAACTTACCTTTATTAAACTGGGGAACTGCATGGCTTTTTAGCCTGCATCTACCCACAGAATCGTAGACAAAATCATTTTTATTAAAATGAAGAATACAGACTTTTGCCCTCTCCGAAGGAGGTTCAAAGTTTTCTTAAATGAAATTAACGTTCATTATTACGTTATATCAAGAATTTTATTTATTTTTTAATAGATAAAGAATGCAAACCTTTCAAATTTTCCCCAAGAGTGATACTTTTTATCCACGCAGAAAACCTCTGCTTCTGCGTTGGAAACTCGTGGTAGGTAACATTTGGATCACTGTTTGAACAGGATGGTATACAACAATGCATTTTTAATCCTATTTTATTAGTTCAAAATTACGAAAATTACAAATACAAACAAATGCGTCAAATTCAAATTTGAACTGTCATTCAAGGATAACTAGCGCCCTCAGAAGGAAAATGGCGTCGAAAGTAACTACTGGATTATCTGTCAAAGGTGGCTATTCGGCAGGCTTTATCAGCGCAACTGTCAACGCAGGCGACGCATGACGGCTTAAAATTCGGGTCAGAAAGAACAAAGGCGCCGACACGAGCTGTCCCTACTGATTGTTATCTATGCTGTGCCTTAACGCCTTAGATCATATAATAAATAGATACCACCACGCCGTGTTCTTTCCCTGGCAGAGCCTGTGACGACATCCTCCTGTTACACATCTCTCTTCTGCATAAAGGGATTACAATCAAGCTATCCTTGCCTGATCACTATTTGAATTTTGCGCGCCCAAATTTTAGGAAGTATGTCTGAACTAATTTCGTACGAAAGATGTTGACAGCTTGATTTTATAAATAATTCACAGTAGATAACGAAAGGAATAGTAAATTATTGGGCAGCAATTGTGATCCTTTATGATTACATCACTTAAAATAGAATCTTTGTTCTAAATTCTAAAATTGTTTTTCGTACAAGAACTCGAAAGAGAGGTTAGAAGAAACATCTGTCAAAAGCGATTTGTTGCGCTGGTGTGTTACCAGGATGGAAGTGAAATAGACATATACAGATGAAATGCATATAACAAAGATGAAGATGTGGTGAACACACAAGGATAGCATTATAATACTCCCCTTGACGTTGAAAACGACAACAGATAGCTTCATGTCTAGTCACAGCTTTCAGTTTGAGTATTGGTATCTATTTATTATATGATCTAAGCTTAACGCCCTTATTAGTAAATGATTTTCGTACATGAATCATGAATTAATCTCCTCATTAATAAACGATCACCGGAAAAAACATTTCAGCCCAGATGAAACTATTTCAATATTATAAAACTTAAAGGGCAATAAATAAAATAGTGGCAATTATTTTTTTTTTTGTCATCTCATGTTCATCAGTTAAGTCGTTAAGTGCTAAAAAAATTGGTCGAAAGTTGTTTCGACAGAACTTACCTCGCTGCTGAAGTAGAATGAAACATATCCAACATTTTTGCGTTGACGTGATCAACATTTTTGCAAGGTGTATCAACTTGGATTAGTGCAGCGTAATCCTAAAAATAACAATATTGTGTTCCCAAAATTTTCAGGGAAAAATGGAGTGACCCGTTCCTGATTTAATCAATAAAATAAACTGACTCATTTATTAATTTTTTTGAGCCACCTGTTTAACCAAATCTAAAGAATCCGGGGCGGCAGACAGACAGACGGAAACGGCAGACCTATTTTTTCGTACTGTAGGAGTCATGAAAGATCGAGAAAACGTAAAAGTAGAGAGTCGGTCGACGGACTCCATTACAACACTTCCTTCACTTCGGCTCCGGAAATTAAAAATATGAATGCAATGATAAATCGCAAGTAAAAACTCATCATATTTTGCACATTTTGGGTGGATTTTATTCAACAAAATTTTGAGATGACGTCACCATTTTTTTAGTGGGGATGAGTAAATACATTCTGATTATAGTATATTATTAGCCAAGGTTGCAGAGCCAAGCATTCTAGACCGAGCGCAAAATAGAACCCGAGACGCGCAGCGTCGAGGGCTCTGAAGCGCGAGGTCTAGAAGTGGCTTTGCAACCGTGGTTAATATACTATTTTTTTCACTAGTAGAAACCATAAGACAATAAACTGAAAAAATAAACGGTCAATTTTTTGACGCAACATGATTTTGTTTTGATTTCTAATCAAACTTAATCTACATCTTCAACATAAAGAAAACCGTTTATACTTTTCGCTGAGTTAATCATTTTATCTTCTACCGTGTAGCAACTACCATGCGTATACTCAAGTAATGTTTGTAGCACACATTTGTTCATTTTTTAAGAAATAATTACATCAAACATTGCGTACATAACCTCAATTTTTCTTTTTGAACCGGTGGTCGCAAAAGTTGAATTTGCTACCTCTAAATGAGTCGACATTTGCATGCGTCATGGCTGCTAGTGAAAAAACAATTTACCATGCTTATGATAGCTTTAAGACATCTCCAAGATTTCAAAGCATTCGGTTTTGCAGTTCCTGATTAAATTAAATTAAATAAGTTCACGCATTCATTAATTTTTTTGAGTCACTCTGTATATGCAAAACCAAAAAATATGAATGGAATGATTAAAGTACAAGATGTTGTTTCATAATTTTAATTTTTTTTCCAAAAATCTGGACGTTTCGGGTAAAAACTCAATTCGGAGTTATAAACTACATGTGCAGGACTAGGTTATTTTATACAATTTAAAATCCATGTACTATGTACAATTTTGAAGTGACGTCATTATATTATTGGTGAGGATGATTAGACAAATTTTGGTTAGCGTTTTATCACGACATCCCTAATATAAATGCAAAATTTGACAACAATCGGCCCAGTACTTTCGGAGAGTATCTGTCTAATAAAAATCAGGGACGGCGACAGACGGACAGACAGACAGACGGACAGATAAAAGGTCAGACAGACGGACAGACAGATAAACGGAAACGGGAGACCTATTTCTTTGTCCTCTGGGTGTCATGAAAGGTCGAGAAGATGGAAAAGTAAAGAGTCGGCCGACGGATTCGATTACAATACTTCCTTTGCTTACGCTCGGGAAGTAAATAGACAGTTGGGACCTCCGAGAAAGTTTTACGTTTTTAAAAAAGACAGTTGAGACCCCCGAGAAGGTTTCTCATTCCAAAAAAGAACATTTGAGCACCCCGACATTATTTTACATTTTTCAAAAATATAGTTGGAACCTCCGCGCAGGTTTCAGAAGAAAAGACATTTGGTGTCCCCGAGAAGGTTTTACACGAGGGGTAAACCGCAGAGGAAATCAATTGTACACGCTAGAGGAAATCAAAGGAAATCACAGGAAATCAAAGGAAATCAAAGGAAATCAAAGGAAATCAAAGGAAATCAAAAGGAAATCAAGAGGAAATCAACGAGAAATCAAGAGGAAATCACTGAGAAATTAACGAGAAATCAACAAGAAAACAAAGGAAATCCAAAATCATCATAGCAAATCCAGTTAAACTAGATATTTTCTAGAACTAATAAACGTAACATGTACGACATAAGTCATAGCATTCATCATAAGAAAGAAAATATCAGTTTAATCTTAAAAGTGGAGATTAAATAACCTTTTAAGGGCATAATGATAGAAAATTCCAGTATAATATCATTAACTGACAGCATGATATTTCAGCTTGACAAATATTAAAGTTGTAGTTAATGAAGTGCAGTCCCGATGAGAAATGATACATTATATTGCTTTATACCTACAAACCAAATTTATAATTTCACCCCAAATTAGTTTTTAAAAATTGAGTTTGTGATACCAAATTCATTAAGTTCAGGTCGTGCAAAAATCTTACTGATGATATGTTCTTGCCTTGGAAGTTTAGCTCTCAAACTTGTGAGAGTATGTTTAGAAGCCTTAGATCAATGACCTCAACTTTTAGCACAATTCTTAATTTTAGTATAAGAGATATGTTGCATCGAAGTGACAGACTGCAAACTATAAACAACATTAAAAATTATTTGGATAAAAAATTCGTTTTTCCTAGAGAAATCAGGAAAAAAAGTTCAATCATGAAGAGAGATGTTGTGAAAAATGATGACTTAGGAAACATTTCAGATAAAGATATACAAAGCACCGTAGAATCAGCTTTACGGGATTGTCTGCATGACACTGAAGATTTAGGAGTGAAAGTGATAGATTTCAACTATGTATTTTTGCCTCCGTGTAAAGACAATGAATGCAATGACGAAGTTGAAGATGAAATGTTTAGTGAAGAACAGTGCGATCACATTGAAAATTACAACAATTCTCAAATAGCCATAAAACGTAACTGTTTTCAAAGTTTGGAAAACGATCCAGTTGACCAAGATGAAGATTTACTGAATGATCTTTGCACCATTTCGTACGAATCTAAAAAATTTGACAGAGACATGCACCTTAGAAGTTTTGATAGTGATGATATTTTTGTTGAGAAAGGTGATCTAGTCAGAATACGCTTAACTAATACAACAAAAGTTATAAAAAAGTCTTCACTTTGCTGGCTGTTAGACAATGAAAAGGATCGCGTCAGTGTGGATCGTCTCAAAATATTTATTCAAAATAAGAAATGTAATAGTAGTAGAGTTAACTCAGAAACAGATACCTGCCTTCAACATAAAGTGGCATCTCAAATTCAAAAACCAGTCCAAATTGGAAAATAAAAAATTGGTCTAAAGAGTTTAGACAGTACTTCCCTCGCTGTCGGAAACTTGACGACTGCATGCCTATTGTGTTTTTTTTCTCATTACATTTTTGTAGTGGGAATTTAAAAAAAAATTGCGATGACGTCATCAACATTTTTGCAAGGACACGTATATCAGTTGGGATAGATGTAGTGTAATACTAAGAATAAAATTATTATATTCTCAAATTTTCGGGAAAATGAATTGGGTCGTTTTGAATATTGATTTGTAATAATCAATAAAATAACGAAACAATTTACTCACGTATACGTATCAGAGGCAACTGAAAATCGTGTATGTATAAACATTCTTAATTTAAGATGACAGGCGTAACAGCATACGTGAGAGTCAAACAGAGAAACTATAAACAAAACGACCATCGGTTTTATTGCTTCGACTTCCGCTTATTATATAAAACATTGGGTTTTATTTTAATTCTTGACGGTGAAATTCACAATTGGTTGATTATAAACATGTCTATTTCACATTCGCGGAACCAAGTGAACGCATAAAACAAATGCAGGTCTGTAATGTTAAAGTCGATGTAAATAAGCGTGCTACCCTTATGTTTCAACCGAGTTTTTCCTTTAACAAATTTTGTGTCTACCAAATTGGGTTGGTTGGGGTGTAATACTAATAATAAGTGTTGCCTTTAATTTAATCAATAAAATAAATTGACTTCATTAATTTTTTTGAACCACCTCTTAAGAAAATCTAAAAAATATGAATGGAATGATAAATCACAAGTACAAACTCATCGTATTTTTTGCATTTTAGATAGGATTTATTCAGCAAAATTTAAGGGTGACGTCATCAATTTTTTTAGGAGGGATGAACAAATACATTTTGAACAAAAGTTTACCATGCTTATAATAACTTTAAAATATTCCCAAGATTTCAAAGCATTCGGTTTTGTAATTCCTGATTAAATCGATAAAATAAATTCACGCCTTCATTAATTTTTTTGAGTCACCCTGCATATGCAAATCCAAAAATATGAATGGAATGATAAATCACATGTACAGACTCATCATATTTTGTACATTTTAGATACGATTTACTCGGCAAACTTTTGAGCTGACGTCATCAGTTTTTTGTAGAAGATAACCAAATATATTTTGACTAAAAATTTATTATGCTCTTTATAACCTTAAAACATCTGCAAGATTTCAAAGCATTCGGTTTTGTAGTTCCTGATTAAATCAATAAAATAAATTTACGCATTCATTAATTTTTTTGAGTCACCCTGTATATGCAAATCCAAAAAATATGAATGGAGTGATAAATGACAAGTACAGGCTCATCATATTTTGTACATTTTAGATATGATTTATTCGGCAAACTTTCGAGCTGACGTCATCACGTTTTTGGAGGGGATAAGCAAATATATTTTGACTAAAGATTTATGATGCTCTTTATAGCCTTAAAACATCTGCAACATTTCAAAGCATTCTGGTTAGCAGATTAAAAATTAAATTTCAAAATGTTGTTTCATAATTTTGATTTTTTTTCCAAAAATCTGGACGTTTCGGGTGAAAAGTCGATTCAGAGTTGTAAACTACATGTGTAGGACTATGTTATTTTATACAATTGAAAACCCATTTACTATGTACAATTTTGAAGTGACGTCATCGCATTAGTGGTGGGGATGATTAGACAAATTTTGGTTAGCGTTTTACCATCTACATGATATTCTTAATATAAGTACAAAATTTCACAACAATCGGTCGAGTACTTTCGGAGATTATCTGTCTAATAAAAATCCGGGACAACAGACGGACAGACGGACAGACAGACGGAAATGGGAGACCTATTTCTTCGTCTTCTAGGGGTCATGAAAGATCGAGAAAACGTAAAAGTAGAGAGTCGGCCGACGGACTCGATTACAATACTTCCTTTGCTTACGCTCGGGAAGTAAAAAGACGCTATAATATATCAAGTGACTCATCTGATTTAGACAACCCAAATAGTATCGAATATGAAGACAGAACGGACACCGAAAGTTTGAATTCTTCCAATTATTCTGATGATTTGAATCCTCGTTTGAATCTCAAGGCTGAAAATAGTAAGACTGATCGTTCTAAACCAGACTTAAATACATATAGACGATTATATGTATTATAGTACATACAATTAACAACTCAAAAACAAAACAAAAAATTGGTCTAAAGAGTTTAGACAGTACTTCCCTCGCTGTCGGAAACTTGACGACTGCATGCCTATTGTGTTTTTTTTCTCATTACATTTTTGTAGTGGGAATTTAAAAAAAAATTGCGATGACGTCATCAACATTTTTGCAAGGACACGTATATCAGTTGGGATAGATGTAGTGTAATACTAAGAATAAAATTATTATATTCTCAAATTTTCGGGAAAATGAATTGGGTCGTTTGAATATTGATTTGTAATAATCAATAAAATAACGAAACAATTTACTCACGTATACCTACGTATCAGAGGCAACTGAAAATCGTGTATGTATAAACATTGTTAATTTAAGATGACAGGCGTAACAGCATACGTGAGAGCCAAACACAGAAACTGTAAACAAAACGACCGTCGGTTTTATTGCTTCGACTTCCGCTTATTATATAAAACATTGGGTTTTATTTTAATTCTTGACGGTGAAATTCACAATTGGTTGATTATAAACATGTCTATTTCACATTCGCGGAATCAAGTGAACGCATAAAACAAATGCAGGTCTGTAATGTTAAAGTCGATGTAAATAAGCGTGCTACCCTTATGTTTCAACCGAGTTTTTCCTTTAACAAATTTTGTGTCTACCAAATTGGGTTGGTTGGGGTGTAATACTAATAATAAGTGTTGCCTTTAATTTAATCAATAAAATAAATTGACTTCATTAATTTTTTTGAACCACCTCTTAAGAAAATCTAAAAAATATGAATGGAATGATAAATCACAAGTACAAACTCATCGTATTTTTTGCATTTTAGATAGGATTTATTCAGCAAAATTTAAGGGTGACGTCATCAATTTTTTTAGGAGGGATGAACAAATACATTTTGAACAAAAGTTTACCATGCTTATAATAACTTTAAAATATTCCCAAGATTTCAAAGCATTCGGTTTTGTAATTCCTGATTAAATCGATAAAATAAATTCACGCCTTCATTAATTTTTTTGAGTCACCCTGCATATGCAAATCCAAAAATATGAATGGAATGATAAATCACAAGTACAGACTCATCATATTTTGTACATTTTAGATACGATTTATTCGGAAAACTTTTGAGCTGACGTCATCAGTTTTTTGTAGAAGATAACCAAATATATTTTGACTAAAAATTTATTATGCTCTTTATAACCTTAAAACATCTGCAAGATTTCAAAGCATTCGGTTTTGTAGTTCCTGATTAAATCAATAAAATAAATTTACGCATTCATTAATTTTTTTGAGTCACTCTGTATATGCAAATCCAAAAAATATGAATGGAGTGATAAATGACAAGTACAGGCTCATCATATTTTGTACATTTTAGATATGATTTATTCGGCAAACTTTCGAGCTGACGTCATCAAGTTTTTGGAGGGGATAAGCAAATAAATTTTGACTAAACATTTATTATGCTCTTTATGACCTTAAAACATCTGCAAGATTTCAGATCATTCGGTTTTGTAGTTCCTGATTAAATCAATAAAATATATTTACGCATTCATTAATTTTTTTGAGTCACCCTGTATATGCAAATCCAAAAAATATGAATGGAGTGATAGTTCACAAGTACAGACTCATCATATTTTGTACATTTTAGATATGATTTATTCCACAAACTTTTGAGCTGACGTCATCAAGTTTTTGGAGGGGATAAGCAAATATTTTTTGACTAAAGATTTATGATGCTCTTTATAGCCTTAAAACATCTGCAACATTTCAAAGCATTCTGGTTAGCAGATTAAAAATTAAATTTCAAAATGTTGTTTTATAATTTTGATTTTTTTTCCAAAAATCTGGACGTTTCGGGTGAAAAGTCGATTCAGAGTTGTAAACTACATGTGTAGGACTATGTTATTTTATACAATTGAAAACCCATTTACTATGTACAATTTTGAAGTGACGTCATCGCTTTAGTGGTGGGGATGATTCGACAAATTTTGGTTAGCGTTTTACCATCTACATGATATTCTTAATATAAGTACAAAATTTCACAACAATCGGTCGAGTACTTTCGGAGATTATCTGTCTAATAAAAATCCGTGACAACAGACGGACAGACGGACAGACGGACGGACAGACGGACAGACGGACGGACAGACGGACAGACGGACAGACGGACAGACGGACAGACGGACAGACGGACAGACAGACGGAAATGGGAGACCTATTTCTTCGTCTTCTAGGGGTCATGAAAGATCGAGAAAACGTAAAAGTAGAGAGTCGGCCGACGGACTCGATTACAATACTTCCTTTGCTTACGCTCGGGAAGTAAAAATGTTACATTGGTAAAGTGTTATCACTTAACCCTATTTTTTGTGATTTTTTGAAAAGGAATCCAAAAATTCCGGATATTTTTATGTTTTCGGACATTAAAGATCAGGGGGAGATCCAAGAAAATGAATATACGAGTATAATAAAACTACCTCCACCTCAGGTACTCAGAAGAGGCAGTTTAGTTTTTGAAAAAAAATTATTGAAAAAATATTTGATTTAATTCTAGTTTTTTTTTAAGTGATGTGATTAAAATTTGTGATAATGTAACCTCAACCTGGGTCGAGATTTGTACAAGTATATATCGTAGAGAATATTAAAGTAAGAAACTGTGCAAAATTCTAGGTGCCCATGAACACTTTTAAAGGGGAAAATTACCTCTGAAAATTTATCAAGTGGGGTTATCCACTCCTTCATTGTGCAGAAAAAGTTCTTACGTGTTAAATTTTGCATTTCAAAAGTTTTTTTCTAATATGCTTCATTTGAAAGTTCTGAACAAAAAATTAAAAGTGTTATCCTCTGTATTTATGGGTGGCTAGAATTTAGCATAGTTTTTTACTTCAACATCATCTACAATATATACACAAATCTCGACCCAGGTTATGGGGTAACTATTTTTTAAGAAGTTGTTTTATTTTGTGATATTTTGTTATGATCTAAAAGAAATGCTTTACTTTTATGTTTAGAGTTACCGTTTTTTTTAACATTTTTACCATAATAAATGTAAATTATTAAAAAGTAATGACTTAAGTTATTATTATAAGTTTGATTTAGTAGGTCAAACTTTAACATGATCTTGTATGCACAACACAGAGATAAACCTAATGATTTTGGACTATTTGGGATTCATTAATTACCTTTGTGAACGTATGAGCCAGTCGTTGTTGCCTTATGAGTATGAGTCACTGATAAGTAAAAACTGCTGACGTAACTAAAAATATCCTTTGCCTTATGTACTTTTAATTTCGTAAAGTCAAAAACAAAATTTCATAATATAATTTATTAAAAAATTAATAATAATATATAATATACTTTATTAAATCATTGAGTGATTTAAACGAACTAATTTGTACACACCAGATATTTTTAATTTCAAAATTAAAATAGACCATAAGGTTTTCTGACTGAATGTGCAAAAAATCTAGAATATTGCATATGTCCACTTTTAGAACAAACATTTGACCCAAGAAAGTGTAAAATTCGAACGTATACTTACTCTATTGATTTAGACATCTAAAACCTCGATTTCAGAGTAGCGTTCTTTTTGTAAGTAAAAGCAGATTTTTTTTCTTAAACATTTCAGTTTGTTGCTCAGCAGCACAATACATTTTATTTATTTATTTTTTTCGTCTAAAGGGAAAGCACTTCAGCTTACCTAGTCACCGTACGTTAATAAACACTTGGTAAAAAAAGGTTTAAATTCAACATCATTATCGGCAAAACAAAAAACTCAAGTTAAAAAAAAGTTAACAATCGCCCTTTAGTACATTATGTAAACAAATTTGAAGAAATCAAAAGGAAATCATAGGAAATAAAGAGGAAATCACAGAAAATCAAAGGAAATCACAGGAAATCAAAGGAAATCAAAGGAAATCAAAAGAAATCGGGGGAAATAAATAGGAAATCATTGTCAAAAGGAAATCAATTGTACACTTGATGGTCGGCGGTTTACCCCTCGGTTTTACATTATTAAATAAAAAAAAATCTTTTCGAGAAAGTGGGGTAACATCATCAATAAAAAATCTGTTATGACGTCATAAACATAAATAATACATAATGCTAGAGGAAAAGAGAAAAAACCGGAAAAAACGAAAGGTTAAGTTTGGAATCGAACGCGCGACGTCCAGTCCGCATTCCTGACTCGTAACCTCTAGACCACGATCAGGATGTCTTTATTACGCTCATCGCTTTGATTTCGGTCTGGTGGCAGCAACATCGGAGCTTTCGGAGCTTCGGTTCGGCTTAAAAATAGTACTTTACATACGAATTTTTAATTTACTGTTAATAAATATTAGTAAAAATATTTTGCGTTAGTGCTGCGGACACGAAGAACATTTTTCCAAAAATGCCCGAATTTTCTTTTAATTTATTTTAAAAACTAGCTGACCCCGTGAACTTCGTTTCACCTACAATTTAATTTTGAATCTGCAAAACCGAATGCTTTGAAATCTTACCGATGTTTTAAACATATGATAAGCATAATACATTTTTATTCAAAATATATTTACTTATTCCCTCCAAAAAATTGATGACGTCAGCCCAAAATTTTGCCAAATGAATCCTATCTAAAATGTCCAAAATAGAATGAGACTATACTTGTGCTTTTTCATTCCATTCATATTTTTACTTCCCGAGCGTAAGCAAAGGAAGTATTGTAATCGAGTCCGTCGGCCGACTCTCTACTTTTACGTTTTCTCGATCTTTCATGACCCCTAGAAGACGAAGAAATAGGTCTCCCATTTCCGTCTGTCTGTCCGTCTGTCCGTCTGTCCGTCTGTCCGTCTGTCCGTCTGTCCGTCTGTCCGTCTGTCCGTCTGTCCGTCTGTCCGTCTGTCCGTCCGTCTGTCCGTCTGTCCGTCCGTCTGTCCGTCTGTCCGTCTGTTGTCACGGATTTTTATTAGACAGATAATCTCCGAAAGTACTCGACCGATTGTTGTGAAATTTTGTACTTATATTAAGAATATCATGTAGATGGTAAAACGCTAACCAAAATTTGTCGAATCATCCCCACCACTAAAGCGATGACGTCACTTCAAAATTGTACATAGTAAATGGGTTTTCAATTGTATAAAATAACATAGTCCTACACATGTAGTTTACAACTCTGAATCGACTTTTCACCCGAAACGTCCAGATTTTTGGAAAAAAAATCAAAATTATAAAACAACATTTTGAAATTTAATTTTTAATCTGCTAACCAGAATGCTTTGAAATGTTGCAGATGTTTTAAGGCTATAAAGAGCATCATAAATCTTTAGTCAAAAAATATTTGCTTATCCCCTCCAAAAACTTGATGACGTCAGCTCAAAAGTTTGTGGAATAAATCATATCTAAAATGTACAAAATATGATGAGTCTGTACTTGTGAACTATCACTCCATTCATATTTTTTGGATTTGCATATACAGGGTGACTCAAAAAAATTAATGAATGCGTAAATATATTTTATTGATTTAATCAGGAACTACAAAACCGAATGCTCTGAAATCTTGCAGATGTTTTAAGGTCATAAAGAGCATAATAAATGTTTAGTCAAAATATATTTGCTTATCCCCTCCAAAAACTTGATGACGTCAGCTCGAAAGTTTGCCGAATAAATCATATCTAAAATGTACAAAATATGATGAGCCTGTACTTGTCATTTATCACTCCATTCATATTTTTTGGATTTGCATATACAGAGTGACTCAAAAAAATTAATGAATGCGTAAATTTATTTTATTGATTTAATCAGGAACTACAAAACCGAATGCTTTGAAATCTTGCAGATGTTTTAAGGTTATAAAGAGCATAATAAATTTTTAGTCAAAATATATTTGGTTATCTTCTACAAAAAACTGATGACGTCAGCTCAAAAGTTTTCCGAATAAATCGTATCTAAAATGTACAAAATATGATGAGTCTGTACTTGTGATTTATCATTCCATTCATATTTTTGGATTTGCATATGCAGGGTGACTCAAAAAAATTAATGAAGGCGTGAATTTATTTTATCGATTTAATCAGGAATTACAAAACCGAATGCTTTGAAATCTTGGGAATATTTTAAAGTTATTATAAGCATGGTAAACTTTTGTTCAAAATGTATTTGTTCATCCCTCCTAAAAAAATTGATGACGTCACCCTTAAATTTTGCTGAATAAATCCTATCTAAAATGCAAAAAATACGATGAGTTTGTACTTGTGATTTATCATTCCATTCATATTTTTTAGATTTTCTTAAGAGGTGGTTCAAAAAAATTAATGAAGTCAATTTATTTTATTGATTAAATTAAAGGCAACACTTATTATTAGTATTACACCCCAACCAACCCAATTTGGTAGACACAAAATTTGTTAAAGGAAAAACTCGGTTGAAACATAAGGGTAGCACGCTTATTTACATCGACTTTAACATTACAGACCTGCATTTGTTTTATGCGTTCACTTGATTCCGCGAATGTGAAATAGACATGTTTATAATCAACCAATTGTGAATTTCACCGTCAAGAATTAAAATAAAACCCAATGTTTTATATAATAAGCGGAAGTCGAAGCAATAAAACCGACGGTCGTTTTGTTTACAGTTTCTGTGTTTGGCTCTCACGTATGCTGTTACGCCTGTCATCTTAAATTAACAATGTTTATACATACACGATTTTCAGTTGCCTCTGATACGTAGGTATACGTGAGTAAATTGTTTCGTTATTTTATTGATTATTACAAATCAATATTCAAACGACCCAATTCATTTTCCCGAAAATTTGAGAATATAATAATTTTATTCTTAGTATTACACTACATCTATCCCAACTGATATACGTGTCCTTGCAAAAATGTTGATGACGTCATCGCAATTTTTTTTTAAATTCCCACTACAAAAATGTAATGAGAAAAAAAACACAATAGGCATGCAGTCGTCAAGTTTCCGACAGCGAGGGAAGTACTGTCTAAACTCTTTAGACCAATTTTTTAGATTTGCTTTTAGAGTGACTCAAAAAAATGTATGGATCTGTCAATTTATTGTAGTGAATAATTCAAGAGTGGAAGAAATGTATACTTTGAGATCTTGCAGACGTTTTAAAATTATTGTAAGCATGGTAAATTGTTAAGAATAGTTATTTACTCTCCCCAAAAAATTGATGGAACGGCTTACTCTATTTTCGCAGATAATTTTGGGAATACAATACAGTTATTTTTAGTATTACACTACACCAATCCGAGGTGGTATACCTGTTGATCGTAAATGTTGATTAGGTCATCAAAAAATTGTGTGAAGAAAAGACTCAACTTGAAAATGCTGAATATTGTGGTGACCGAATTTAAATCAAACTTTTCGCGCTGAAATTAATTAACAGCGGCGCGAAATCGCATTTGAATAATTTGAATTTAAAAAAAAAAAAAAAGAAGGTTCAATCACGAAAAGGAACTCCTTAAACATAGGCAACCAAATATGCATGGAAGTTCTCTTGCACGTAGCGCTTAGGGGTTAGTTTGCATGATGTTTGAGTAGATGGCAGCACGTAGCGCTAGGGTAATTTCAGCTAGAGGGTTGGTAGAAAAGCGGCATGGCGGTAGAGTGGGTCATTCTGGTGTGTTTCGTGTAAGTGTAACAACGTGGTAAGAACTAGGTTTAAATTAGTTGGTTTGGTAGTTAATAAAACGGGAGGAAGCCTTTGTTTAACGACGATCAAACGTATTTTTCATAATGATACAGTTGTCCCCAACCCGCGCGTTAAATTCTTGCGCCCTTTTAATCGAAAATTGCAGACTTCCGGTCGGACGCGAACACGTGTTGTGAATCTGTTTCTTTGTTTGTAAATTCACCAATCAAGCTAGTTTTTCTTAATAGTCAGCTAGTGCAAACACAATTTAACAATCAGGATTATTTAAATTAACCATTTGCTAGAAGATTTCATGAAATTCACTTAGTCAGGAAAAACACCTTATGTTTAATTACGAATAGGTCTCTGGATGCATATACGTAAGTGTTACATTATAACACTTCTAAATTCTTCACACAAGATTGCTAATAGTTCATTTACGGCAGTTAAACAAGTTCATTATACTGCGGACTGGCGGGGGGGTTATGATATTTTCTCCCCTTAGGTGGTTATCATCGTTATCAGGATTAATTCATCGGGGCATGTTTCGCAACGCCAGATTGATTAATTAAGGCATGCCCCCAACGCTACAGAAAATTTACATTACCGAGACGCTTTTTCCTCGCAACGATTTTGGAATTTACATCTCCGAGACGCTTTTTCCCTCGGAGCGATGATTGGAAATTTTTGTATTTGTTTATTATGTGTTTTGTTGGGGTAACCAGTTCGTAGTATTTTAACTTCTCAAAGTAAATTATTTTTGAAGTAACCAATCATTTAGATCATGATATAATTTGGCATAATGTAAACTCTTTGTTTGAACCGTTGATAAAGTGTGGCAAAAATTAATCTCATGTAAATTTTGTTAACTCTGCAAATTTTCACATCATACAATATTTCTTTAATCTCACAATTTTAACCTCAGTAATTTTATTTGTTGTATAATTTTAATTGAACCTAAATTTCATATTTTACATTTTTATTCTCACATAATAGTTCTAGTTGTACAAGTTTATTTCCCACCAGATCTTTCGTTGCATAAATCCTTGCTAAGTTTTGTTTTGTAAATACTTTGTTGATGAATGTTTCTATCCTATGAATTATTTGATGTCCGACTTTAATCTCGCATAAGAATTATTTGTTGTTTGAAATTTCACAAGGTTGTATGGCGAATTTAAATGTTGTTTATTGCTCTTTGAAACTTTAACACTTGTTCAGTTGTTGTTAACATCAGAGTTATAAGAGATTGAATATTTTAAAATGGAACTGAAGTTAAATGACACAGAAAACGTGGCAGAAGCGAAGTTCAGTTCCTAGTCGAGCTGGCGAGATTTATCGTGCCACCTGTACAAGTCCACAGGTTTGGATAGATTCAGGGGGCGGCCGCCGACGTTGTGAATTTCTCGATTTGGCCCAATAGTCGAGATCTTTGCGGGTTGGACGACCGTAATGGCCTAGTTCCGCAGGGCAAAGTTCGTCATGGGATATGCGTGTGGGGTAGGCTTTGCGATAGATAGAATCACCGTCGCGGGGGGAGAACAGTTCCAGACCGGTAGCTCTGACTCCGCTTATGCTACAACGCTCTAGGGGTACTTTTCTTGTGCTCCTGTTAACTGCCGTAACAAAAAAAAAAAGGAAAAGGAGATCGGCCGCCACACGCCTGTAATAACTTGTGTACTTGCATCCAGTGACTTGATTCAGCTTTTGCTTTGTTTTACTAAATTTGTGATATTCAAATATTTGCATTGATTCCAAACAGATGTACAGAATTTCCGTTTGTTCGTTTTTCGTGTGTGTATGTCTGTCAATTCGTGAGTGTTTTTCTTTCACATATCTTAAGGTGTTTGAAATGTAATATGTCGTCCGGGAATAAAAAACCAAAAGGGGGTTTTTACGCTGAGGAGTAAATCTTCGAAGCGCCTTTCCCCCTGTGAGGGTGCCGTACTCGCCCTCCAAAACAATTTTGTCTATTATTTCTTGCGCTCTCGACGGTGTATGCACTTGTATGAAAGAACGTCTTCCCGCCATTTTTCAAAACAAAAAAAAAACACACAACGTAGGTTCTCATTTGTTAGACGATCACAGCCAAGGCCAAACTTTGAATTTTTGAATTTTTCGCGGGCCTTTCAAACTGTTTCAAGGTCAATTTTAAGGCGGGAAGTTTGGGTTATCACAATATGTTTCATGTACTTTTGGTGCGAGGGAAGTTCTGTCGAAACAACGGTCGATCAATTTTTTGACAATGGTTGATATAAATAAAACTCAGTAGATGCTCATACTCGAAATACGAAGTATCTACTCGAATATCAAATCAAAATATTTCTAGTTTTTCTATATAACGTATGTAAGTATGTACGCATTATACGTACATCATTTGTTACGTACTTCAGTACGTAACAAATGATGCTCAAGTAGCATCTCGATATAACAAAAAAGGAAAACAGTGACAGTGTCCATCAAGGCAAAACTCGAGTCACCAAAATATAAATTAATATGGGGTAGACACCTTGAGATGGGAATCTCTCTGTTAGAAAAAATGCACTGCACAATTTATGCATAAATAAAAGTCAATTACCTGAAAAATTTTCGATATTCCCGCTTCTAATGTGTTTTTCAAACTGAATGCACCTTTGACGACGTTCCACGTTCATGAAAGTATCCATGTTTAGTCAAAATTCACTCTTACAACGATCCTACTCGTTTTCTAAGCTGCTTTACAGACAGCTCAGTCATTTGCCACGCCGATGCTCATTTTTAGATTAAATGCTCACAAAACGCATAGGTAGATGTTCAATTTGTGTCCGGGGAGATACAATGTTTTCAAGTAGGTACTCAGTACATAGAGTAGATGCTCAAGTATATAAGAGTAATAATGAAGTAGGTACTTCGTACTTCGAATATGAGTATCTATTCAGTTTTATTCATACCACCCAATGGGCCGTATGATTAAAAGTGAGCATTTGCTCGTACTCGTTGTTTTTGGAGCATATGCTTCGCTATATATGAATAAAACAGTGAGCAAACGGTTTTGCTCATACTTTGGTGTTGGAGCTTGAGCAAGTGCTCTAAATTTGAAGTAGCTGCTTACACTTGAGCAAATGATATGAATAAAAGAGAGCGTTTACTTACATTATGGAGCACTTGCTCACAAATTGATGCGTCTGCTATAAAGGAGACGCAACTTCTGTTGGATGGAACAGTATTTCGGAAAATGGCAGACATGGTTGTTCTACGAAAAACTAAACATTATAAGGAGCGTAGGGAAACCAACATAGGTGACTATAAAACCTTGTACAGGTAAGCGTAGAACATTTGTCATTATAAGTATACGATTAATAGCACGTATTGCAGATTTTCTGCAGAAAATGTTACTTGGTTAGCAGATTACTTTTTAAATGATTGTACTGAAACCAGGGGAGGTGCTTTGTCGCCAAAAATGAAAATGAAAATTTTTTTGAGGTGTTTAGCCAATCCCGGTTTTCAGTCAGGAATAGCAGAAGAATTAGGCGTTCATCAGTCGACAGTATCAAAAGTAGTTACATTTGTCACAACAAGGGTCACAGCAAAAGTTTCATCATGGATCAAATTTCCGCACACTGAACAAGATATTTTGCAGGCATTAGAAGACTGGCAAAATGTCAATCACTTTCCGGGGGTCATTGGGGTCATTGATTGTACCCATATTAGAATTGAAAAACCAGGTCGTCATGGGGATGAATATATCAATAGAAAAGGATGGCCCAGTATCAATGTACAAGCGACTTGCAACGCCCAAGAAATGTTTACAAGTGTTGATGCCAGTTGGCCAGGTTCGGTGCATGATACTAGAGTATGGAAAAACTCCACAATTCGGGAAGTTGTGCAAAAGTTTCCGAATGCTAGCTTATTGGGGGATCAGGGATATGGCTTGGAACTGTCACTATTGACACCGTATAGAAACACAGATACCGAAGCAAAAATACACTATAATCGGCTGTTGAAACGAGAACGTTGCATTATTGAACGCTGTTTTGGCCAAGTGAAACGGCGATTTCCTATACTGAAATATATATGCAGATTAAAACTTAGGAGAATATCACGTATTATTATTTGTTGTTTCATCATGCACAACATAGCAAAGCATCTTAAAGATGAAGAGTTTCCTGAAGAAGAAGATGAAGACGACACTGATGAAAATGATGAAGACGACAATCAAAATCAACATATCCCTGACAACGAGATGTTGCAACGTGCACGTGTAAAACGAGATGAAATTGCTGATATAATTGTTCGACGTCACCTTTATTAGAAGACGTTTCTTAATTAAAACAGACAAAAAAGAGTTGAATATGCATTGTTAAATATCGTTTATTTGGTATAATGCACATATTATCACTGTCAGTTTATTCCAGTCGTTCCATTTTCTTCAAAATATACTCTCTTTGTATCCTTGCGGTTTTTAGTTGCTCCAACAACACAAGTCTTTGTAGTTCCGTTGTGGTTAAACTGTGTGTTTCGTCAGTCTCGTAGTTGTAAAGTTTTGACTTCTTGGGCTCGGGAGAACGTCTACTCTTTTCACAGTTCTTTTCCTCTCTGTGTTTGGGCTCACATTCTTGTGCCCTTTTCGCCATACCTGCTACAGCAGGTTCTACAAAAAATGTTATTTTATAGAATTATAGAGTTTATTATGTAAAATGGTATATTATGTGTATTAAACACAGATGCGATAGGTACCTACCCGGAATTTTGTTGATTGTTGGATTATCATCTCCTTCAAGTATCTTATACAAGACCTTCTCCCACTCATGCAAAGTAATGCGTTTGTTTCCGGTCTTCTGTTTGTCGGTCTTCTTCTTGAGCCGCGATTTCATATTGTTAATTTTTTTCTTCAAATGTTGTTGGCTGATGCGAAGCCCTAAGTGGACTTCATACAATTCCACCACCTCCAGTAAGGATTTTTCTTTTTTTGCTTTTTCATTTGGTAACTGAGATTTTGATAGTAATTCAGGTCGTTTTTCGATTTCTCGGGCTATAAATAATTGTGAATTTGCAGTTTTCCCAGCACCGGACCCCGGCGATTCACAGCCACTTGACAAACTCATCTGGACAATGCACTGATGATAACCGAACTAAATGAAAATCATGGATAGCGAATTGTGGTTTTTTAAATAATCTCTTCATGGTCGTCGTTCTTATAGGAAATAAGCTATCGATGGGTGTTTTTATGAAGATAACGAATATGAGCGTTTGCTCCAGAGTAAGAAGCAAATGCTCTTAAGTAAAAGGTTTAGTTTATTCATACTGATTGAAGTATGTGCTCATACTCGTACTTTTTACTCTAAGCATGTGCTCATACTTCGTACTCGTGCTCACGAGCAATTGCTTCTTTTTATTCATACGGCCCAATGTCTCGCTTCAATGTTTGATTATGTTGATTATGAGCACAACGCTGATCAACTTCCATATCCGAATTACCCATGAAATAATTCATTGCGGATTGACTTCGTGGACCTATGTCAACTTGTCGTCTTCTCGGCATTGTAATGAACTTCATAAAACGACACAGAATTATTTTCACAGTCAATCAAATCTGTAATTTTTGTCTTGAGAATTTTAAAATATTGAAAACTTCAAATTAAATCCTCGAATAACGGTAAAGTTTGAGGTTTTGTCGAAACCAACAAAGTGACTATAGGTAAATAGAATGGCAGATTAAAATTAATATGACACTTTCGCAATGTGTAACTAAATTCACTTTAACCAAGACTTTTCTTAAAATAAACGACGTTTTTTTTTTACGAAAAAACAAAGAACGACTTGAAATGCAATATACTTTCACAATCGCACGGAAGAATTAGTTTTGTATGACACGTCAGTTAGACGACAGGTCCGTCAGGAACGCCAACTATTCAAATTAATTCGAAGTGGCGATTCCCATGCAAAATTTTTAGAATTTTTACTTCCCGAGCGTAAGCAAAGGAAGTATTGTAATCGAGTCCGTCGGCCGACTCTCTACTTTTACGTTTTCTCGATCTTTCATGACCCCTAGAAGACGAAGAAATAGGTCTCTCATTTCCGTCTGTCTGTCCGTCTATCCGTCTGTCCGTCTGTCCGTCTGTCCGTCCGTCTGTCCGTCCGTCTGTCCGTCTGTCCGTCCGTCTGTCCGTCTGTCCGTCTGCCGTCCCGGATTTTTATTAGACAGATAATCTCCGAAAGTACTCGACCGATTGTTGTGAAATTTTGTACTTATATTAAGAATATCATGTAGATGGTAAAACGCTAACCAAAATTTGTCGAATCATCCCCACCACTAAAGCGATGACGTCACTTCAAAATTGTACATAGTAAATGGGTTTTCAATTGTATAAAATAACATAGTCCTACACATGTAGTTTACAACTCTGAATCGACTTTTCACCCGAAACGTCCAGATTTTTGGAAAAAAAATCAAAATTATAAAACAACATTTTGAAATTTAATTTTTAATCTGCTAACCAGAATGCTTTGAAATGTTGCAGATGTTTTAAGGCTATAAAGAGCATCATAAATCTTTAGTCAAAAAATATTTGCTTATCCCCTCCAAAAACTTGATGACGTCAGCTCGAAAATTTGCCGAATAAATCCTATCTAAACTGTAAAAATATGATGAGTCTGTACTTGTAATTTATCACTCCATTCATATTTTTTGGATTTGCATATACAGGGTGACTCAAAAAAATTAATGAACGCGTAAATATATTTTATTGATTTAATCAGGAACTACAAAACCGAATGCTCTGAAATCTTGCAGATGTTTTAAGGTCATAAAGAGCATAATAAATGTTTAGTCAAAATATATTTGCTTATCCCCTCCAAAAACTTGATGACGTCAGCTCGAAAGTTTGCCGAATAAATCCTATCTAAACTGTAAAAATATGATGAGTCTGTACTTGTAATTTATCACTCCATTCATATTTTTTGGATTTGCATATACAGGGTGACTCAAAAAAATTAATGAACGCGTAAATATATTTTATTGATTTAATCAGGAACTACAAAACCGAATGCTCTGAAATCTTGCAGATGTTTTAAGGTCATAAAGAGCATAATAAATGTTTAGTCAAAATATATTTGCTTATCCCCTCCAAAAACTTGATGACGTCAGCTCGAAAGTTTGCCGAATAAATCCTATCTAAACTGTACAAAATATGATGAGTCTGTACTTGTGATTTATCACTCCATTGATTTTTTTTTGGATTTGCATATACAGGGTGACTCAAAAAAATTAATGAATGCGTAAATTTATTTTATTGATTTACTCAGGAACTAAAAAACCGAATTCTTTGAGATCCACTGCGAAAAAAAAAACATAATAGGCATGCAGTCGTCACGTTTCCGACAGCGAGGGAAGTACTGTCTAAACTCTTTAGACCAATTTTTTTATCTTTTAGCTGAGAGTTTGGTCTTGAAATATTTATGGAAATTCAGAGAAGGTTTAAACGGTGAGAAACAAAAATACTAAAAACAGAAATTCTATTTTCCAATACAACATGTTCTGAGCTGTGAAACATTTGATGTCTTTTGTCTTTTTAGAAATAAAAGATTGTCACTTGGTTGTAAAGAAGAAAAGTGCTGTTTTTAGGGTTTTACCGGCAATTATTCGAATTTTTCTCACCTTTTAAACCTTCCCTAGACCTCCACGGACGTTTCAAAACCAAGATAAGATAAATCCGTTCAGCCGTTCTCGAATTTTAGCGAGACTAACGAACAGCAATTGATTTTTATATATATAGATTGTTTATTGTATGTATTACTAACTTAACTTCGCAACGGTGGGTCTTGCTAATTTAGCTCGAGTGGTGTAAATGCTTTGTGGGTGTTGATGGTGCACTTGCTTGGGTATTAATTTTGCAGCAGTGCATCCTTTGGTTCCGAGTCTGAATTCTCCATGTCGTCAGACGCTCTTGGCCTGGGGGAGGCTTTGTTGGCCCTTAGACGCTGGATCGCATCATTCTATGAGAAATGGAGTCAGTCGGCCTTGGATTTATGGGGCTGCGTTCTTCCCTTGGGCTTGGGATTACTGCGATCCTATAGTTTTCGTCCGAATTACATCGGTATGCTTGCTTGGGTATTGATTTTTCAACATGCAGGTATCTCATTTCTTAAAGTGTGTCGTAACTTTTGATGCTAAAAATTTCTTCAGGTGGTGTATGTGCTTAGGTACTAACTATGCAACTGTATTATATCTGTATCTGTAGTATTTTTGGATCTGTATCTGTTCCGTATTCTGTATTGTAGCTGTATTGTATTTGTATTGTATATTGTATATTTTATTTGTATTGTATTTTTGTACTGTATAACGTGGGGGGGTTCTTTTTGGCCCTTAGACGCTGGGTTGCATCGCTCTTTGAGAATGAGGTAAGACGACCTTGGATTTATGCGGCTGCGTTCCTCCCTTGGGCGTGTGAGCGCCGCGACCTATAGATTTCGTCCCGAGTTCTATCGGTGTGCTTGCTTGGGTTTTCATTTTGCAACATTCTCAATTTTTGGTGCAATTTCTTCCGGTGGTGTATTGGGTACTAACTTTGCATTTGTATTGTATCTGAATTGTATCTGTATCTGTAGTATATTCTCTATTGTATTTCCATTGTATTGTACTGTATAACGTTCTATCCCTCATTAACAAATCCTAGCCCTCTCCTTTCCTGGCAAGACCTGCTCCAGACCTTCCCGTGGTTCTTTCTGAGCATCAACGATTCGGGCCGAAAAAATTCAAATATTTGGAGCCAGCCAAGTTGCCCAATATTAATAATAGAATAAAAAAATAAATAAAAATTCGTGAAATTCGCTCATTGGTGGCCAACGTGGAGCAAGGAGGACTTTTGTAACTGAAGCATTTATACTGTTTAAATATGATAAGCATAAATATATCACAATTAAACCGACAACCGTTTTCCTACAAACATGAAGTTATTAAAAACAATTCAGTTTGTTTAAACATTGTTAAATTAATTGATCGCTTCGTAATTTTACTCCGCAATATAAAATTTTATTCTTCTTAAATAGGTATGTTTCGTCTCTAGTTTGTAAAAAATCATATTTGTTAATTTTAAGGGGTCTCTATCTGTTGATGTATGATCAGGCACCAAATAAGGTAGATCCGCTTTTTCACATCAGTAGGATTGAATAAGCGACATCGACATCATTAATACAAGATATAACAAAATAGAAATCAAAACCCACTATTGACGTCGAACACCAACAAAATTATCCATAGTTTCACAGTAATTATCACATTTGGTTTGTCTTATCGGACAAATCGATTAATACTGATTAATCTGACATTTTTTTTTGGTTTATCATAAATTCCGCCGTATGGGAATTATTGATTTATAGGTTGCTTTATTTAACTAAAACACCAAACCCGGCAGCAACTCGAATCCAACTTATTTATCCATGAAACCGAATAAAAATTTTCGCGCGAAATAATGTAGAATTATATGACAAACGTTGCTAAGAAGGTTCCGAATTCTGTTTTTTCGGGCGCATTCGCCAATTTAGAACGTCAATCGCTTCGCTAAGTACCTACGTGTTTGTGTTTATCTCGAATTGTTTATCTAGAACGTCATGCACTAAGCACTAATATTTAATTCGTAATCTGACTAGGGATGCATATGCAATACAGGTAGTGCACAACTCAATGCATACAGAAATACTGCTACAATATATATAACATTGTTCACACATTACCGAATAAACATATTGTATGAGGGTGATTGTAAAATAAATTTACAAGTCATTACTTTTTTTTTAGGCTTTTAGGATTTATACAGCAAAATTTTGAGCTGACGTCATAAATTTTTTATTTTGATTAAACATTTATCATGCTTATCATAACTGGAGTGACTCGTTCTTAATTTGACCAATAAAAAATTTGTAATGAAGTCATCAACATGGATAATAGGTACTAGTCGCAACACAAAAGAAAAATAGTCGCAGCGTATTATCAATGCAAGAAAAAGAAAAAAGTAAACGGATTTCTGTCCGGGGTTGGTAATATCCCGGTAATATATCGTAAGAATGTTTTTGGGAAAATTTGAACCTTTAACGAAAAAACTAAAAGCGGATTCGTACACTACAAGTATAGGAGTATATTTGTGTATAAAATTAAAAGTATTTTAAAATACAATTCAATGAAATGACGCCATCAAATTATTGGCGGGGATGATTAGCCAAACTTTAAATAGTATTTAACCATCTAAGTACATGATATTTCTAACATACATACAAAATTTGACAACAATCGATTCAGCAGTTTCGGAGATTACTTGTCTAATATAAATGGATACAGACAGACGGAAACGGGAGACTGCTTTTTTCGTACTGTTGGGGTCATGAAACGTCGAGAAAATATAAAAATGGTCATTCGTCCCATGGACTCGATTACAATACTTCTTTCGCTTACGCTCGGGAAGTAAAAATAAAACTACGAACATTTTGCTTTGTTGGTTTGTTATATGTAATTGGTAAAATCATTAATTAACATTTATAAGTACATAAGTTAGCAATATGTATCCTTTATATTATATATGAAGTAATCAGTCTCATAATAGATAACTTTGGGTCGTCCGGTGTGATTAACCTCTTGGTGGAAGGAGAGAACATGCTCCTAAATGTTTTAGTTTTACTCCTGAAAAGTACATAAAATAAAAAATATTGACCTCAACCAGACTTTGGACTTATAGCGTGTCATTGACTGAAGCTTACATTTAATTTGAAAATTTAATCTGAATTCGGTACGTATCGTCGCGAGCAAAAAATTCTAGTCGTCAATGTCAGTGTCTGTCATATCATTATGTGTAAAAAAAATGACATTGATGATCAGAATTTTTTGCTCGCGACAGTACAACTATACAGTGCTTTTTTTAACGCTGGCCATAGGGATTTACTGGCTAAAATCTTTGGGTCGTGTTAATAAGTTTTCTAGCAGAGATTTTTTGTGAAATTTGAAAGAATATTAGATTAGTATTTTATAAATCAGTTTCAGTTCATTTTATCCTACAGAACAAAATAATTATAGCATTACAATAAAACTTAGCTTAAGTAAAAGGTAAGTAAACATTAGGTAATTTTTTACGTATCGCTAGACTAGAGAGGCCCTAACCAAGAAACCTAGTCTAATATTCTGCCAAATTTCACTTGAAGATTACTGCTAGAAAAGTCATTAACCCGATCCAAAGTATTTAGCATGTAAATCCTTATGGCCAGCGTTAAAAAAAAAGCATTTTACAAAATAATACATATATCTACGTTGAAAGTTAAGCTTCGGTATATAGTTACACTGAATGTAGATAAATTTCCATATTAAGTTTGTCAGTTTCTTTACAGAAAAAAAAATGGTATATAAAATAATAAGGTAAAATTCGATCAATCCACAGTTACATCACTGTTCAAATAAATTTAACTTTTACACAGATGATGAATTGGAGGCTTATTTACGCAAACTAAAACATTAAATAAAAACTACTAAAAGATCGTCTATTGCAAATTGATTGACTTACCAAGACAAGTTTTGTGTTGATACAACACACGTTCAGTCTTTTCTCATTAACGTCATTATAATTTACCCGGATTGCGTTTATAAAGCGGAGTTCACGATTTTTAAATTAATTATTATCAAAAATTATTTCAAATCTCAAGATGACTAACAGTGAACCCTCATTAAAAATGGTAAATGATTAAATTAGATAGTTACCACAATCTGTGTACCATACATTACCATTTTTAAAATTAAGACAACTGTTAAAAAAATGTCTCCCTGAAAATGTCTAAAATTTTATAGAAACAACGGAAACAATTTACTACTCATAATTAAGGCTCAGATTGTACGCAAAATGCATACTCCTTAAAATGCAGCATATTAAGAAAAAAAGATGTTTTCTGGCCATGTAATTTCTTTTTTTAAACAATGGACTTTAAAAATACATATTTTGCATAATTTTCAATCTCACTGAATATTTACCGATTAAGTGCATATTTATTCATTATTGAGTAAAATTTTCAAATTATACCTTTATTTAGTATGTACCAAGACATTTCGGTAGAATCTTTACCTGGAAAAAACAGTAATTATTAAAAGAGATCCTAATCCGAACTGGCGACATTCCGTTCATTTTGTCATTTGCGATTCTTAATTTTGTCAGTCCTTATTTTTGTACTGACAAGTGAACTTCGACTCCAAAATGTCAAAAGTTTCTGCAAGTATCCTCGGCTAGATAAAAAAAATTTCCCGAACTAGTGTTAGATGAAAATTCTTAATCTATTTTTTGCAGTGTGTGCTGTTAAAAGGTAAATAAGGTACCTAAATTTTTATCATTGCTTATTTTTGAATTTGTCACATTTATTTTTATTAGTACCAATTTCAAACAATTGCTGTAATTTATTGATATCTTATTGTTTTCAATTAAACGCGAAATGTAAAGCATGTACATTATCAATTAATTTTATTGTTCATGTCGCCTCTAAAAAGAAGCTTTCAATAACTCAAAGCATATTGGGACAACAAGCCTTCACAAAAATAAGCTGAAGAATTGTACTGATGTGAAGTCACAAAGCCTGCTCGCAGAATCTTTCTCCAATATCCAGAAGATGACAGATCAATAAGAACATTGTTTCGAATTGTGTGAATCATTCCTCAGTGCCAATATTCCATTATCAAAACTGAATAACCTCTAGCTACGATCATTTCTTTAAAAACGTACCATGAAGTCAGTTCTCGGAATGAGTACCTTAAGAAAAAACTACGTGGACAAAGTGTTAAAAAAAATGGTCTAAAGAGTTTAGATAGTAGTTCCCTCGCTGTGGGAAACGTGACGACTGCATGCCTATTATGTTTTTTTTTTCGCATTACATTTTTGTAGCGGGACATTTTAAAATAAATTGAATTAATTTTTTCAATTTTGTCATTATTTGTCATTGACATCTTTGTCACTTTTTTCTGTGATTGCGTATTATAAAAAAAAAAAATTAAATTGCACGAAGTCGTCTCTGGGGTGTATAATATGTTGCCTATGCAAAAATTGTCAGGTGTGCACAGATAAAGTGAACAGATAAAGTGAACAGATAAAATGAACACCCTGCATAGTACTTGTAATTTAAGACAAATAGCCATAACACTTATTTTAACTTGTAGACGTGACGGTGAAATACAAACGAAACTTAAACATGGTTTCTACGAATTGCAATAATAATAACCGGATGACAATGCGACGGTCCAGACTTTTTTATTGCTCTGAGTTCTGTTTGTTGAATAAAACACTACATTTTAGTTGGTTTTTGGATGCTGTAATTCACATTTGGTTAATTATAACTTGTCTATATCTAGGGGAGCATCCCCTAGCCTCCCCTAGCTACGGCCTTATGAAATATCGGGAAACGAGTACTAAACTGGAAAGTGTTTATGTTTATACATTGGAAGAATGTCACGTAGAAATTAATTTGATTTGAATACGTTCGACTCCTCAAAACAGAGAAACAAAACAATTAACTAGTAAGCTACAATCGACAAAATGTTCTGAATATCATTATTATAATTCTTATTAAATAAAGACGTTTGTATTTTCACATTTTCGAGAAAATGGGATGACTCGTTCTTAATTAATTTGATCAATAAAAAATATAAATGCTATGATGAATCACAAGTAAAAACTCATATTTTGCACATTTTGGGTAGAATTTATTCCGCAAAATTTTGGGATAACGTCATAAATTTTTTGGCGGAAATAAACAGATTTATTTGGATTAATAGTTTACCATGCTTACAATGACTTTAAAACGTCTGCAAGATTTCAAAGTATTCAGTTTTGCAATTCCTGATTTAATCAATAAAATTAATTGACTCAGTCATTTTTTTCAAACACCCCGTATAAGCAAATTTAAAAATATTAATGCAGTGATAAATCACAAGTATAGACTCATCATTCTTTACACATTTAAGATAGCATTTTTCAGCAAAATTTTGGGGTGACGTCATCAATTTTTTAGGGAGGATGAGCAAATACATTTCGATCAAAAATTTACCATGCTTATGATAAATCTAAAACATCTCCAAGATTTAAAATCATTCGGTTTTGTAGTTCCTGATTAAATCATTAACATAAATAAATTCACGCATTCATTAAAATTTTTGACTCACCCTATATATGCAAATCCAAAAAATATGAATGTAATGATAAATCACAAGTACAGACTCATCCTATTTTGTACATTTTAGGTAGGATTTATTTATTCGACAAAATTTTTAGATGACGTCATCAATTTTTTGGGATTGAAACACAGATACATTTTGATTAAAAAGTTACCCTGCTTACAATAACGTCTGCAAGATTTAATAATATAACATTTAATAATCAGTTGGTTTAATAAAAATTATAGCTAAAATACAAATACTCGTACTGTGTAAATAGCATGTTCTTACATATTTAATTTATTATAATTTGAATTCTTATACTGCAAATAAAAAGTGTTGTACTTTAACAATAAATAGTTAAAAATATCATTTTGCTGCATAATTTTAATATAAAGTGGTGCATATTTTGATCAAAAATTTGTGCATATTATGCGCTTTTTTTCGATATTTTGATGCATACAATCCGAGCCTTACTCATAATAGAATTGTTGCAGCGATTTTTAAAATTTTACAACAGTAAATTAATAGTGTTAACACTATTAACTGTAAGCGATTTGCTCTTTAGCAAATGCTTATGTAAAAACACAAAACCGCATTGTACTTAATTATTAGGAATATACCTCCTCAAAGATATGTTTATATAATTCACTATGGCCTGAACTGTTTTATTTTATCACTAAGTAGTTCAATAACGATAAAATTAAATAACTGACCTTGAAGGTTATTTTCTGTATGCCAAGACGATAAAAGAATGAGCGTTTCGAAATGTTTCATTTTCTAATTAACATGTACAGATTTTAGGTTTTTCCAAATAAATGTGTGATCATTATCTTTCAGAAAAGACTTGAGTAAAACAATGTTTGTTTCCTTACCAAAATTATACTAAAAAATATCTAAATATAAATCAGTTTTACATAACAACTGATTACGTAAAGTATAGTTTTATTGAATGATTTATCATAAGAATAAACTCGATATTTTTTATTTTTCGTGGAGAGCAATTAGTTTTTACACAATATACTCACTTTTTCCACACTTTTGGGCACAAATGAGCCGATGTCTGCTAAAATACGTCATGTCGTCATCCCCACAAACTGGATTATATTCAGGTGTCGATAAACATCGATCTTCACAAGGTGTTCTGGGGGTTCCCATTCCTGGGATAGCAACAGTTGAAATCGGTACCCTTGGAGTTGTGGGTCTTCTTCGTCGAGTTGTTGGCATTCTTTGTGTCGTTCTAACAAAATTTCTGTTGTCAAAGTCATCTTCAAAAATAAAACTATCACTTGAATCATCAGAAACTGAGCCCCATCCATTAAAGCGCCTCCTGTTAACATTATTCTGATTAAAAGATCCTGATGGGGAATCCCAATCGAAGCCACCGGAATTTATTTGCCTTCCTGAACGGCTAGCATCATCAAAATTATCAAAGTGTATGTATTTGTTATAATTATTTTGGGGCAGTTCGTAGCGGTTTTCATCTGAGGGAAGGTAGTAGTTGTGTGATGCGTGATAGGCAACGACGGATTGCACAAATGCAAATGTTACTGTGTACAAAAATTAAATTAATACATAGAAAATATTTAAGAATTTGGTACATACCTAAGAAACACTTAAAGATGTGTACTTGCTCAGTGTCTAAAGTTGACATTTTGCTAAGCTGTGGGTACTACTCGATTGAAATAAAAATACCGTGGGCTAAGTACTATACAACAAAAGCAAGATGTGGCTAGCGGCTAACTGGTTTAGCATTTATAAATATTAAGTTGTCTCCCATACCTCCACTAAACATGATGACTAAGATAACACTGTGGAAAGATCAAGATTCCTTTTCACTGTAAATTTGTACCTGAATTACTTAGCATTCACCTTGACTTTGACGATTTATGAAAAGTGGATATCGTAAAATAACAATAATGTGTATTGTTTATAATTATTTATTAGTAATTACCACTCAAAGGCGGTTAAAGCTATTAGTGATGTAATTTATAATAACTGATGATAAACACTTATTGCAAATAGATATAATCTTTTTTACGTCAAAAATGAAGAATAAAGTACTGGGAACGGCAGCAACATAAGATAAAGATGTGACGAATTTTTTGGTTTTTGATGTCAAAGTTTAATATTTCAAGTTAAAATTTATATTTTGAAGTCAGAAATTTTGAAAAACTTTAACACTTACTAAAATGATTTTAATCCCATTCTTACTTCCTCAGCGTAAGCTAAGGACGTATAGTAATCGCTAATCGACTCCATCGAGCGACTTGCCATTTTCATGTTCTGTCGACGTTTCGTGACCCCCCCTAGAATACGAAAAAAGTGATCTCTCGTTTCCGTCTGTCTGTCTGGCGTCTATGTCGACTTTTATTACATGCGTAATCTCTGAAACTACTTGACCGATTCTCGCCAAATTTTGTAAGTATATTAGCAATATCATACATATAGTGAAAGGCTAACCAAAATTCGGCTAATCATCCCCACCGCCAATTGGATGACGTCATCCCCAAAATTTAGAATAATATATTTTTTAAATGTTATAAAATAAGATACTCTTTCATTTGAGATGTATGAAACCGTATTGAGTTTTCACCCTAGACATCCGGATTTTTAGGAGAAAAAAATCAAAATTGTATAACAACATTTTGCAATTTAATTTGAAAGTGCAAATTAACCGAATGTTCTGAAATCTTGCAAACGTTTTAAGGTTATTCCAATCATGGTAAATCGAAAATCGCTATTCAAATTTATTCATATATCCACTCCTAAAACATTGATGACGTCATCTTAAAATTTTCCGGAATAAATCCTCTCTGAAATATACAAAATATTATGAATCTGTACTTCTTGTTTATCAGCGTATCCGAGTTGCATCCCCTACCTGAGTTTTCGATCTCAAAATGTCCGAATTAGGCACACTCAACTGTAGGAGAATGTTCCGAGATGCGCCCGCTACCTAGAAATATGATCACACCTACCCCGCTTTATTCTCCATGAAGTAGGTAAAATCTTATCGGAGGTTTTTTTTCATAATCTCAAAGTATGGTATTTTTCTTCCTTAAATAAAACCCAAATTTATATATAAATATAAAGACAAATTTGTTTAATATTTCGAAACGGTAAACCTGTAAGGATGACAAGAACTAAATGAGTTATTATATTTCGCCTGGAATGATTTGTAAGCATTTGTTGTTGCTCCTCAAAATTTTTCACTGTGGACCCAGATGATATGAGGGAACAACAGCCCATTACTATCTGTGTACAGTTCCATCACTTGAACAGTATCTAATAAAATTTTATTGGTATTTCAAAGTTAACCATGAAGGTTGTACCTACAATACCATAAATCACAAATTCAGTGCAACCCTGGATGTTTCTAGCCCACTGTATACTGGCGGCACGCTCCTTTTACTGGCGTCATTATCCCCCTGCATTGTCCGGAAAACTCTCAAAGTAGCGGTTGTAAAATTTTGCTAGGTACTGATGAAGTGTAGAAACTTTAGATTATATACAAATAGATGCACGAATTTATCATCATCAGACTGAGGAAAATTTGTTTCTATAAAACATAGCAGGCTAACACAATTTATCTACTAATTGAACTGAATATACATTTTATATATACATTTCAGGTAGGCATAGAGTAATATTACTATAAGAATAGCACCTCAGTAAAATTATGCATTCGTCAATTTATTTTTAGACTTCATTTCTGTGTTCATTTACATTTACGTAATTGAAATATCCTATATTGACGTCACAAAACACTGGATTTTCCAATGGAGGCTAATTTTTACCTGCATTGTAGGGTCTAAGAACGCTGTAAGGGAGCGTTCAGGTAGTAGGCGCAATTCGGACATCAATAGTGAATAGCTCTTTAATAAAATAACGATCACTAGTTAAATTAATAATTTTTAAAGTTTGGTTTTGCGAAATTTTTCAGGGTGACCGATTTTTTTTGCCAGTCAGTGTATTTTAAATCGAATAAGTTATAAATACTGTTCTAGCATTTGTAAATATTTACTTGTTACTTTAGTTGGTAAATTACACATTGTATTTTATTTTTTTTTATACAATATTATTATAATAATTAATTATGATATTTCTATATGATAAATAAAAAAAAAAGTATATTTTATAATAAACAACAATTGACAATACATGGATAGTTACTTTAATTAACCCAATCATCATCATTAGTCATCATTTTGTCAAAAAATACAAATGCAACATATTTTTGGTTTTTATTATTTTTTAAGAAAAAATTAATGACTGCGCCGCGTATACGTGTTTAATTTATATAAATTGACAACTCCAACCGTGCGTTCCTGGATCGACGCAATCTTTTTCTTTTTCTCTCGCTTTGTGTATAATTTATGTTTATGAGATCATAGCAAATTTTTTATTGATCATATTAAGCACGATTAGAAAAGGTGAGAATGCGTGCGTCTTTATTTAATAAAAAATATAATAATAATATTCAGAGCAATCTGTTGTGGCTGAATCAAAAATGTTGCTCTCCTGTTTTGAGTCGACAAACTCATTCAAATCAAAACAAATTTCTAGTGACATTCTTCCGATGTATAAACAAGCACTTGAAATTTTATTATTACTGCTGAGAGACCATTAATTTTTTCCCGTTAGTTATCTGCTTTAAATATATTTTATATTGTCCATAGTTGTGCAATTTGCACAATCCACTGCAATTTGCGCCCCCACAGCGCAAGGGCTGCGAACGTGTTAATTATGTCGCCGGTTTTTACTTTATAGAGGCTATCACAAAACAAACATAGCAAAATATAATTTTTCAAAGAAGCAAGGGAAGTTCTGTCGAAATAAACTTGGACCAATTTTTTTTAAATTGCTCATACAGGGTCATTAAAAAATTAATGAATGAGTCAATTTATATTATTGTTTAAATCAGAAACTACAAAACCGAAATTTTGCAAACGTTTTAAAGTTACAGTAAGCATGGTAAATTTGCAATAAAAAATCCAAAAAAAAAAACTGATGACGTCATCTAAAAATTTTGACGAATAACTCTTATTGAAAATGTGCAAAATATAATGAGTCTATACCTGTGACTTATCACGGCATTCATATTTTTTAGAATTGCTTATACAGGGTGCCGTAAAAAATTTAATGAATGAGTAAATTTATTTTACTGATTAAATCAGGAACGTTTCACTCCATTTTCCCGAAAATTTGGGACTGCAGTATTGTTATTATTAGTATTACACTGCACCTATCCAAATTGATGTATGTACGTGTCCCTGCTAAAATGTTGATGATGTCATCATTTAACATTACATACTTTATTTATTTTAACTTCTAGGGGTTCTAATAAAAAAAATAAAATAAAATTCGCAAATTCAAATTTTACAATTTTTTAAAAATCTGGATATGTTTTATTGTACTTCATGTTTTGTCGAAATAGTCTTCGACCAATTTTGTTTATTTTTGGGTCTCTTACAGTTTAACTAAAACACAGTCATTAAATCAAAATTTATTGAAAAAATTGTATTCGTGCAAAAGTTAAAATCAGACTTATAATGTACAGACAGGCAAGTGTTCGTAAAATAACAGCACATTATATTAAAGCGCCTGACATGATCCACCAAAAGCTCTTTGTACACCTGAAAACAAAATGTTAGTAGGTATCTCTTTTTTTTTTCAAAGTATTGATATTTACTGAGACCACACTGCTGGGCACATCTCAGATGACTTTCGTTGTTGTAAGTAATCCTATTTGTGCCACATATAGGGTTGTATTGCGGTGTTACTGGACATCTTCGTATACAGGTTGTATACTGGGGCGAAGCGGTGGTAGTTGTTGTAACACCACCACTGCCGCTTGTTGGAGTCACTGCTTGGCTTTGACGTTGAGTAGATGAATCTAGTCTGTCATCGTAATCTTCCCAATTAAAACCTTGTCGTCTGACTCGTGAAGGCACTGCTGATGATGCGATAACTGAAAGACGTATAATAAGTTAGATTGGATTAATTATTAAAAAATAGTAATCTGAACTGATTATAATGAAACAATTATGGTGTAGGTATTTAATTAATTAATATCGTTTTAAAACTTACCAAAAGCAGCAAAAAGTATTATAGTTAAGGTTTTCATTTTAATAATATTCTTTAATAACTGAGATAACTGTTGTAACTTATTGAGAGACCCAACAGTTGCAAACGACTAACTTTACGAGAATGCTGTTTCGAACTGGTGTCCGTCCTCTTTATTAGTGATTCTGATCTGGAATTACCACTTGCCATATCAGAACTCTTCTTGTTTTTCCAGAGCGATTTTCAAGGAATGAACTCTGATAAAATTGTTTACAAAAACAACAGAACACAGAGGTTAAGAAGATAAACATTTTGTATACATAAATACTTTTGTATCGGGGAATGGAATCAAAATTTGATACAATTAATAATAACCAACTATAATTTTGTTAGTAATTGATAATAATTAATTTACAATCCGCAGTTGGAAGTTATTGAAATTGCTAGAAAAATAAGTACATCCATAATTCTAAACGATGTTTAAACTAAATATTGTGTACCTACCTAATTGGTTGCCTGATGTTAACATACTATTACTCATTCCAGCCATTATGACTTTAACTTATTATTCATTCGCTGACAAATTTCCCTGTCATTAATAAAACTGCAGATTTATTGTGATGAAGCAAGCAGAACATAATATTCAATTAAAAGGTTTCTATCTTTGAGTGGAAAAACCAAAGAAAATATAACCGTTTTGTTGGATCAAGCTAACAAATTATACACTTGAATAACTTGCTATTTACTTAAAAAAATATGCGGTGTGATTTAACGGGGAATACCCTTCAGCCATTTGCTATAATAACTAACTGTATTTGGCAATGTCATGGTCTGAGACCTTTCATTCGTGAAGACGAGGTCAGCACGTCAGAAAATACATAGCATGCTTCACATAAGGTAGTGAATGAGAGGTCATGTTTAGTGTATTTTTGAATTCTTTTTTAACGTAAAGTTTACACAAAAAAATAATTTTAAAATGAATTTAAAAACTTCTACGACAGAGAAAATATTAGGCAACGCAAAATTCATGAAACTGCAAAATAAGTTTAACGTATATTACCAAATACTAATTTATAGTCGTTTCGTTTAGGATATACCTCATAAAATGTTATTATAATATTGACCTCTTTACAGGTAAACTCCTATTGTTGACAGTTTCAGTTAGAATCTACCTGGTTCTTAATCCAGGACCGGACTTGCCCGTATTGGTTATCTGGGTAATTGACAGTCAAAAAATAATAGGAGTATATATTAAATAATTATCTCTAATAAGTATATATATATACCTATATCGTTCTAAGATTGATCGTTACTCGAAATATCAGGATCTCCTGTATCCACATCAATTTACAAATAATCTGAAATTCAGAGAAAGAATGGCGTTTAGAAAAATCTACTGCTGGCCTACAATAAATCATCTGACACGTGTCGTCCATGACACGGACCGACCAGCCTCTTGTAAGATGGAGTCTATATAATTTTTTTTATAATAATAATAACATAATAATATCATTTATTGACGGTTCGTGGTAACCAGTTACAACACAGGAAGATATAATTTAAACAATTTTTGAATTAAACGATTTTTTTTTAAGTATTGCTGCAGATGTTCCTACAAAATCCAAATCTTTGCGTAAATAAGTTGGTTTACATAGCCGACAGTGGGTAGAATTTAAACCATACGAGGTCCTATGAAATGGAATATTTAAAAGATGGAAAGATCTACCGCAACGATTAGGAACATGTAGATAAAATATTTTATTTTCAAACGTCATATAACTGACACTTATATGGCGCTCTTACCGGGGTTTAAGTGTCATTTCTATGACACCGTGTTTGAGCGGCGTATAAGTACTGCTTATACTCCGCCGGCGTATAAATGAAGCATTTATACTCCGCCGGAGCATAAATATGTGAAAATCATAGTCGTTGTCAACCATAGTAACCATGGTAAGTGAAATCAAGGCAATTCCTTAATGAAGCAAGAAGATGGGAAATAATCATTTCAACAAAAGATTAATCGTTTGAAAATAAAATATTGTATTTCATTCGGAGTTTAAGTGACTTTATGTGACTCGTATGGACTTAATTCGCCTCGCTATTGCTCGGCGTTTAATCGTCCATACTCCGTCACATAAAGTATCACTTAAACTCCTAATAAAATAAATATCTATGAAGAACTGTAGAACAATCAATAACGGATGATAACACTTTATAAATAAACAGACATTCAAACATACATCTACGGGTCTCCAGCAGCGATAAACCGAAATATATTAAGCTATTTTTCCGGTGATCGTTTATTAATGAGGCGATTAATGCATGATTTATGTGCGAAAATCATGCATGATTTTAGGCAATCAGATATACACGTCCTTACGTGAAATTTCATAATACTGAATGTTAAAAATTTCCCAAATCAAAATTCAAAATGGGAAATTGCATAGAAATGGATACCTTAACTCTTCCGGAAGTAGAAAACGCAAATGTGTGTCACTAAATTTACTTCCAGAAAGGACCAAAATGCTTTACCAAAAAACCTACGATGAGTCTGATGCTTGGTGCGCCGGAAAGCTGGTTGTAAGGTATTCAGAATTCGTATTACTTACATCCTCCTCAGAAATTTCCGAAAAAGCCTTAATAGCACGCTTGTTGCCAAAGTATTCTATGCTTCGATCCACTTTATGCATCCATCATGATTTGGACATATCCAACTAATGTTTATTCATAAAAAATTTTACTTGTATGTTTGGTTGCATAACTCATATTTTGAATTTTCAATAATTTTTCTAAAATTACGATCACCGGAAAAGTATTGTAACTAACTCGACTGTTAATTGGCGATTAATAATAATCTCGACCATTAACGCGCTCGTTCCTCGCGCGTTAAAATATCTCGATTATTAATCGCCTTTATTAACAAACTTGTTCGTTAAATAGCTATTCATAGTTGTCACTAGAATAAAAAATATTAAATTTACAACATCAACATTTAACAAATTTTTTTCTGTACTTTCTCAATTCCGTCAATATAAATATTATAAAATGGAGACCAGATGACAGTACAATATTCTAAATTTGAATGTACTAAAGAATTGTAAAGTATTACCAACGTCCGCGTATTATTAAATTCAGTGCATGATCTTAAGATAAAACCAAGGAGCTTATTTGCCTTGGAGAGCATTTTATTAATATAGGTGGAAAAAGTTAACTGATGATCAAGAGTGATTCCTAAATCATTAAATTCTTTCACATTTTCTAATTTATTATCGGAAATAAAATAATCATAGCAGCTACTAATTACCTTATGGCCAAATCTTAAGACCTTGCATTTAAGTATATTCAAATTAAGATTATTTAAAGTACACCAAACAGTTAATTCGTTGATATCATCTTGAATGAGTTGACAATCTTCAATTTTAGAAATTTTTAAATATAACTTTAAATCGTCAGCAAAAAGTAAGATTTTACAATTCTTTATAACATTTACTACATCATTAACATATAAAATGAACAAGATTGGGCCTAGATGGGAACGTTGGGGCACACCCGATGGAACGTGAATTGCGTTTGATATAATTTCGTCAATTTCTACAAATTGTTTTCTACCAGTCAGATATGATTCCAGGCGCGGATACAGGATTTCGTTCAGGGGGGGGGGGGGGGGGGGGGCAATTTTTGTGCAATTTTACCATCTACCAGAAATTCGTTCTAAACAAAAAAAAATTATAAAATTTTAGCTAGTATACTCTTTTTCACATAACATGGGTGACATTTGGTTCTTTTCATTACACGTATAGTGTGCAGTAGAACTTCGATAATCCTAATTAATTGGGAAAAAGGTGTGTTCGGATTAACGATTTGTTTGGATCAGCAATTTTCCCAAAAATCTGAAAGGTAATTGAATAACAACTTCATACACAACTGAAAACCACGGCCAACTGTATTAATACATATGGCCATCCCAATTCGTATAAAAAGTTGATTCTTTGACGTTTCCAGAATCGTTAATCAGGCAACGACATCTGTTGAGTACAATTATGAACTTGGTTGGCAAATAATTGTCAAAATGACGTTTTAAAATATCACGTTTTTCTGAAAGTGTAGATAATGGCACAAGAACATTAATGATATTACTCATATTATTTAGTTTTGAAATAAGATAGATATATTTTTACAAAACGAAAATTATTTAACAAAAAGGAAGGTACATATTCATAATTTTAAAACTTTTCTGCTGGTAGGTTTGTTACAGATCGTTATTTTCTTCAACCAGTCTGTTTGTTCCAAACAAATATTATCAATAACTGGTTTCACTGTTGCTCGAATAATTATATCACAAACTCTTGATTTATGTTCCAAGCAACAAAATAATGGATTTTGGTCCAAAGAAGGATGGAGCAGATTACATATTTGTTGACATGTCTTTTTGGAGTTTAAAAACGGCAACATTTTTTGAGTGACGTCAGCCACTTCCTTCACAATGCCTACGAAATATGCATTGGGATAGGTTAATCCACCTCGATCCTGTAACAGGATGAGTCTTAATAGCGGACCAGGAACCTCTTTGGACAACAGCGGCGCAAGGCAGCTGTCGCAATGAAATTTGTCGTCTAATTACTTTAAAATGTAGCCAGCCAAAAAGGCTACAGATGCCGATGAAATGTTTGCACAGGGTTCAATTAATTTACTTAGGTTTTGAATCTTTTTTTTTTGAAAGGTACATCAAAATTTTCTTTGTCTTGTTTTGTATCATGATCCAAAACCGAGAATTTTGCAGTACTGACAAAGTCTATATTGGAAACATTAGATGATTTGGAACACTTAACAATTCCGCAGCGGAGCATCTGACGCATTGCATATTCTGCCGCTCTGGCATCCGTTGCATCATTGGAGCCTCCTTTTAATCTCACGTGTGAGAACGTTGCTTCCACCGCATCGGCGCTAAAGGAACGCGTAAGAACATAGTAAAAGCCTGCTTGTTCTAATAAAAACTTAACACACAAATATGTACTTCTGGCAATAAATTTTAAAGCATGTGCAGTCTCTTGAGTGAAACCACGAAAACCGGTGCTAGCAGTATTTGATAAGATAAAACTGATTTTCGCACTTTTGACATTTTCAACTATTTTTCATTTATTTTCGAAAATTAGCGAAAAAAGTGACAACAATTTTTCGTAATTTCCAGAAAATTTTTGTCTGAAACAGTTAAAAGACGATCTGACCCACCGGAAAATACGTAGTTGACTTATAGATAAAATATTTTTTGACGATTTGTCTTCAAATAACTGAGAAATGCGAGGAAAGGACTCCAAAAATCTCCAAAATTTCCAAAAAATGGCTTTATTTCAGAGAAAAACATTGAGTTTCTAGTTTTATAGAATACTAATCGCAAATTTACCTTATGAAATACTAGCCCCGCCCACCCACTCACCCTCCATTTTCTTAAAGAGTATGTCGTTTGCCAAATATTGTCTTATCTTAGCAACTACTAGCCCCACCCACCCACCCTCTATTTTCTTAGGAATATGTTATTTACTAAAATCAGTTTTTTTGTTAGCAAACACTAGCCCCGCCCACCCGCCCTCTCTTACCTTGTAGGATATGTCATTTGCCACCGTTAGTCTTACCTTAGCAAGTACTAGCCCCGCCCACCCGCCCTCTAGTTTCTTGGAAGGTATGTGATTTGCCAAAATCAGTATTATCTTAGCAAGTACTATATTGTATATTGAAGTGGCAAAATAAATGATTAAACAATAATTAAATACTACTTGCTAAGATAATACTGATTTTGGCAAATCACATACCTTCTAAGAAAATAGAGGGTGGGTGGGCGGGGCTAGTATCTGCTAAGATAAAACTGATTTTCGCACTTTTGACATTTTCAACTATTTTTCAACTATTTCAGAAAATTAGTTGAAGACATTTCTTTGTAATTTCCAAAAATTTTTTGTCTGAAACAGTAAAAAGACGATCTGATCCAACGGAAAATAGTTGGCTTATAGATAATTGTTCGCAGATGACGAATCTAAAATATTTTTCACGATTTCTCTTCAAATAACTGAGAAATGCGAGAAAAGGAGTCCAAAAATTCCCAACATTTCCAAAAAATTTTAAACCGTTCCAAATGGCTTTATTTGAGAGGAAAACATTGACTTTCTAGTTTTATAGAATACTAATCGCAAATTTACCTTATGAAATACTAGCCCCGCCCACCCACTCACCCTCCATTCTCTTAAAGAGTATGTCGTTTGCCAAAAATTGCCTTATTTAAGCAAGTACTAGCCCCACCCAGCCACCCTGTATTTTCTTAGGGATGTTTTTTACTGAAATCAGTTTTTTTCTTAGCAAATATTAGCCCCGTCCACCCGCCCTCTCTTACCTTGTAGGATATGTCATTTGCCACCATTAGTCTTATCTTAGGAAGTACTAGCCCCGCCCACCCGCCCTCTAGTTTCTTGGAAGGTATGTGATTTGCCAAAATCAGTATTATCTTAGCAAGTACTATATTGTATATTGAAGTGGCAAAATAAATGATTAAACAATAATTAAATACCACTTGCTAAGATAATACTGATTTTGGCAAATCACATACCTTCCAAGAAAATAGAGGGTGGGTGGGCGGGGCTAGTATTTGATAAGATAAAACTGATTTTCGCACTTTTGACATTTTCAACTATTTTTCAACTATTTCAGAAAATTAGTTGAAGACATTTTTTTGTAATTTCCAAAATTTTTTTGTCTGAGACAGTAAAAAGACGATCTGATCCAACGGAAAATAGTTGGCTTATAAATAATTTTTCGCAGATGACGAATCTAAAATATTTTTCACGATTTCTCTTCAAATAACTGAGAAATGCGAGAAAAGGAGTCCAAAAATTCCCAACATTTCCAAAAAATTTTAAACCGTTCCAAATGGCTTTATTTGAGAGGAAAACATTGACTTTCTAGTTTTATAGAATACTAATCGCAAATTTACCTTATGAAATACTAGCCCCGCCCACCCACTCACCCTCCATTCTCTTAAAGAGTATGTCGTTTGCCAAAAATTGCCTTATTTAAGCAAGTACTAGCCCCATCCAGCCACCCTGTATTTTCTTAGGGATGTTTTTTACTGAAATCAGTTTTTTTCTTAGCAAATATTAGCCCCGCCCACCCGCCCTCTCTTACCTTGTAGGATATGTCATTTGCCACCATTAGTCTTATCTTAGGAAGTACTAGCCCCCCCACCCGCCCTCTAGTTTCTTGGAAGGTATGTGATTTGCCAAAATCAGTATTATCTTAGCAAGTACTATATTGTATATTGAAATCGCAAAATAAATGATTAAACAATAATTAAATAGTACTTGCTAAGATAATACTGATTTTGGCAAATCACATACCTTCCAAGAAAATAGAAGGTGGGTGGGCGGGGCTAGTATTTGATAAGATAAAACTAATTTTCGCACTTTTGACATTTTCAACTATTTTTCAACTATTTCACAAAATTAGTTGAAGACATTTTTTGTAATTTCCAAAAATTTTTTGTCTGTAACAGTTAAAAGACGATCTGATCCAGCGGAAAATAGTTGGCTTATAGATAATTTTTCGCAGATTACGAATCTAAAATATTTTTCACGATTTGTCTTCAAATAACTGAATCTAAGTGTTACCCTTTTTAAAAAACTTTCTAATACCACCGTTTTTAAACTCTAAAAGGACATGTCAACAAATATGTAATCTGCTCCATCCTTCTTTGGACCAAAATCCATTATTTTGTTGCTTGGAACATAAATCAAGAGTTTATGATATAATTATTCGAGCAACAGTGAAACCAGTTATTGATAATATTTGTTTGGAACAAACAGACTGGTTGAAGAAAATAACGATCTGTAACAAACCTACCAGCAGAAAAGTTTTAAAATTATGAATATGTACCTTCCTTTTTGTTAAATAATTTTCGTTTTGTAAAAATATATCTATCTTATTTCAAAACTAAATAATATGAGTAATATCATTAATGTTCTTGTGCCATTATCTACACTTTCAGAAAAACGTGATATTTTAAAACGTCATTTTGACAATTATTTGCCAACCAAGTTCATAATTGTACTCAACAGATGTCGTTGCCTGATTAACGATTCTGGAAACGTCAAAGAATCAACTTTTTATACGAATTGGGATGGCCATATGTATTAATACAGTTGGCCGTGCTGAAAACAAACTTCAAGAAATAAACCTAAATTTTATTAAACAAAAATTAAAGAATTCTTAAGCAACAGTGGATAATAGATACATTCTAAAAAAATATTACTCCGTGACGATAAACACGCTTTAGATGAATTTTTCAAAAATGAAATTTTCCATTATGTTACCTATATTACCTCCATTATGCAAATTTCGACCCATTCTCGACGATTTTCGAAATTTAACTAAATGTATTTTCTAGTAGATTTTGGACCTCAGAAGTCACTTCTGGCTTCATTTCTTCGATAACTTAAACCATTTTTCCAGAATCGTTGAAATATCGCAATTTTTAAAAATTTCGAAAAATTCGAATTTCACAGCGAATTTTCCGAAAATATTGCTCCGTTACCATAAACATGGTATATTTTTGGAATCAGCACGTTGGGATATATATCTCTGAATTTTTTCAAAATTTTTAGAAAATTTTTTCGAAAATGAAATTTTTCTCATGCAAATTTCGACCCATTTTCGACAATTTTCGAAATTTAACTAAATACTTTCTCTTGTAGATTTCGGGTCTCCGATAGCTTCATCCGTTTTTCCAGAATTAGTTAATTAATTCAGTGCTTTGAAATATCGCAATTTTTAAAAATTTCGAAATATTCCATACCACATATGCAGAAAGATCTTGCGTCATTTTTGGAAGTAGATGCATGTTTTCAAGTTCAGATCGGATTGCAGAGTTTTTGTTCGGATTAAAGAGGCATCGACTTCAAATAGCATCTGTTCGGATTACTGGATGTTGAGACAATCGTGAGTTCGGATTATAGAGATTGTACTGTATATACAAAATAAAATATGATTTCAAAATTTTGAAACTGGTCAAAATAAAGGACCTCGGTCGTGTGTCAGGAGGGGGGCAATTGCACCCATTGCCCCCCCCCCCCCCTGGATCCGCGCCTGCATGATTCTAACCATGCTAAAAGAGGATTACCAATACCTAGGTGATATAATTTCAACAATAATCTTTTTATGTTTACAGGATCGAACGAATCAGTATAGACGCAATCTACTTCAAAACCACTTTCCATGCTGTTTAACACATAATCAGTAAACAGAAAAAGATTTGTCATCGTTGAACGCCCCTTTATAAAAAAATGTTGTTCTTCAGCTATTATTTGTCGGGCGTTAAAAGAAATAATATCTGCAAGTATAGAATCTAAAACTTCGGCAATATGTGATGCCAGCGAAACACTTCTATAATTTGAAACCTAAGGAAGTATTGTAATCGAGTCCGTCGGCCGACTCTCTACTTTTGCATTTTCTCTCAATCTATCATGACCCCTAGAGGACGAAGAAATACGTCTCCTGTTTCCGTCTGTCTGTCTGTCCCTCTGTCCGTCTGTCCGTTTGTCCGTCTGTCTGCCGTAGTTATTTATGCAACTAGTGAGTAAAGTGTATCTTTTTTTTACGAGAAGGAAAATTTGCCGCACGAGCCGAAGGCGAGTGCGCAAATCCGCCGACTAAAAAAAAGCCACTTTACTCACGAGTCGCATACAAAAATTTTTTCGCGTTCATAACAAACGCAACACCCACCAACTTCAAAAACTTTTTATTTTGGAACATAGATATTAAATGTAGCCGTATTTGCCATTTTGACAATTTTTTCGGGGGTGTACGAGAAATTTTCATCGCTGTCCGATTCCATTGTTCGAGCACACAAATTACCACAACACACCGAGAAAATTAATACAAACCAATTGTGTTGATGAATTATCCTAGTAACTCCAGGCTTCTATGTTTTATTCAGTTAATCAATGGCACGCTACGACACTTTTTTTCACTCAAATGCGTGAAAAAATGAACCGCTATGACACTTTTTTTCACGCTTTTGGGTGCGATGAAATAAACGTATCCTTTATAAACAAAAATTAATAAAAAATGTTACACTTTTTTTAACGAACGTTAAAAAATAACTACTATTTATTTAATTAGGAACTACAAAGCCGAATGCTTTGAAATCTTGGATATGTTTTAAAGTTATCATAGTCATGGTAAATCTTTAGTCAAAATGTATTTGCTCCTCCTCCCCTAAAAAATTGATGACGTCACTTCAAAATTATGCTGAATAAATCCTACCTTAAATGTGCAAAGTATGATGAGACAATACTTGCGGTTTATCATTCCATTCATATTTTTTTGGATTTGCATATACAGGTGACCCAAAAAAATTAATGAATGCGTGATTTTATTTTATTGATTCAATCAGGAACTACAAAACCGAATGCTTTGAAATCTTGGAGATGTTTTAAATTTATCATAAGCATGGTAAATTTTTCATCAAAATGTATTTGCTCATCCCCCCTAAAAAATCGATGACCCCATCCCAAAATTTTGCTAAATAAATCCTATCTAAAATGTACAAAATATGATGAGTCTCTTATTGTGATTTATCATTCCATTCATATTTTTTGGATTTGCATATACAGGGTGACCCAAAAAAATTAATGAATCCGTAAATTTATTTTATTCAATTTTGACATGTAAACAAACGTTTATTTTGCCGTCAGTAGGCCACTAAAGCTTTGGTTTATCCGGTAGCACCATAAAATTTTTAAACCGCTAGCGAAATAAAATTTTTATTTTGCTGTTTTAAAACCATGGTTACCATTTCTGTAATTTCTACAGTGTCCTGCTGCTCTTTCCATCTAAGGAACTTTTGATACAGTTTCTGATCTGTTTTTTTCTGGGAGCAAGTTTTGTCGTTAGAATCTTGCATGAGTTTGCAATTTTTCGACAATTTTAGTTTGTTTAAAATAAACAAACACCGTCGCCAGAGTCACATACTGCACACACACACCTGATATTGTACACTAAATTCTACGCATATAAAACTTTTATTTGGTCGCTGTCAATTCTGACGTTTCTCGAGTCAGAACTTTGAATCACCAATTTTTTCACAATTTGGGACTTGGGGTTGTCAAAATTGAATAAAATTTTGTATTACACTCGCGGTTAAAATGAATGTGTAACTCGCGGTCTTAAGGCGCTCGCGGCATACGCCGCTCTCGCCTTAAACTGACCGCTCATTAAACATTCACTTTAACCGCTTGTATAATAAATAACTATTATTGATTTAATCAGGAACTACAGAAACGAATGCTTTGAAATCTTGGAGAAGTTGTAAAATTATAATAGGCATGGAAAATTGTTGATCAAAATATATTTGCGCATCCCCCCTAAAAAATTGATGACGCCACACCAAAATTTTGTTGAAAAAAATGTGTTATCTGAAATGTGTAAAGATGTGTCTATACTTGTGATTTATTACTGCATTAATAAGTATTTTTTAGATTTGCTTATACGGGGTGTCTGACAAAAATTAATGAATGAGTCACTTTATTTTATTGATTAAATCAAGAATTGTAGAACTGAATACTTTGAAATCTTGCAGACGTTTTAAAGTTATTGTAAGCATGGTAACTTTTTATTCAAAACGTATCTGTTTATCAACCTCAAAAAATTGATTACGTCATCTAAACATTTTGCCGAATAAATCATTTCGAAAATGTGCAAAATATAATCAGTCTATACTTATTATTTATCACTTTTAGATTTGCTCATACGGGGTGACTCAAAAAAATTATGAATGAGTCAATTTTTTATTGACTCCGTTTTTCCGGAAAATTTTGGGAATACAATAGTGTTATTTTTAGTACTACACCACACCAATCCAAGTTGATATATGTGTGCTTACAAAAATATTGATGACGTCATCACAAAATTGTGTAAAGAAAAAACTCAACTCGAAAATGCTGGATTTGCTTCATTGTACTTCAGGAGCGAGGGAAGTTCTGTCGAAACAACTTTCGACCAATTTTTCATATAATAAGCGGAAGTCGAAGCAATGAAAATGTCTGCAAGAACATCAGTATTGTTTGCAGTTTCTCTGTTTCACTCTCACATATAGGTACAATCTCAACAAGTGTTACCGCTTGTTGTCTTAAATTAAGAATGCTTATACATAAGTAATTTTCAGTCACCTCTGCTAATGCATGCGGCATACGTGAGTAAACTGTTTCGTTATTTTATTGATTATAAATCAAAATTCAAAACAACCCAATTCATTTTCCGGAAAATTTTGGAATACAGTACTTTTATTTTTAGTATTACACTACATCTATCCAAACTGATATACGTATCCTTGCAAAAATGTTGATGACGTCATTGCATTTTTTTTTAAATGCCCCGCTATAAAAATGTAATGAAAAAAAAACATAATAGGCATGCAGTCGTCACGTTTCCGACAGGGAGGGAAGTATAGTCTAAGCTCTTTAGACCATTTTTTTCATTTATCCCGATAGACCTGTTGTGACAACTGGAACACTTTATAATGTTACTGCAAAATTTAACACCCACAGATGCGTCGATGGAGAAACAGATCAAATTATGTCCCAACTGAAGAAGTACAATTAAACATCTTATGTTATGCCGAAGAGAATTCATTGTCTTCGTTAACCATGACAAGCAACTACTTTGGAATTTCTCGGTCTTCAATTGGCAAAGTTTTGAAACAGTTTAAGTACAATTCTTATAAATTCACAAACCATCAACAACTAAGTCCAGAAGATCAAATTAAAAGAACGGATTTTTGAGGAACACTCTTTAATTTAAGAAACAATAATGAAAACATTTTACAAAACATTGTATTTACAGATGAAGCATCATTTTCATTAGATGGTGAAGTCCATTGCCAAAATTATCGGTCAGTCCTGTTAATTTCTTATACCTTCATATACTTTTCTTTTCTTTACAGATGTTGCTCAAAACCAATAGCCGTCTGCAAATTTTTTTAATGGTAGGGCTAATATGTGGGGAGGAATTATAAACCAAACCTTAATTGGTCCATTCTTTATTGAAGGAAATTTGAATTCTAATTCCTCTTTAAGACTGCTTCGTAACCACATAGTGCCCTAAATTCAAAACTTAAATATCAATGATGTTTGGTTTCAAATGGATGGAGTAGCCCCACATTCAACTTCCATAATAGATTATTTACACGAAATTTTGAACATTTGACCAAAAAAATGACACGTACCTACAATTCGAATGCTTGCATGGCGGTAGTACCAATTTAATACTTGTACTTTTTTTCAGTTGTATATATTTCTCAAATTTCCAAATTATATTTTTGGCAAGTTGAAAAGTTTAATTTTACTTCTACAATATTTAATTATCACGTAGGTTTGATGTAATATTGGTTGCAGACGTCTAATACATTGAAGTGTTTTTTCTTAGGATTGAACATAGGGACTTTATAGTGTATTTTAGAGTTAAAAAAATGAGTTACACAGAATTTCTTCTTAGAGTTAAAGCATTCTTTGCATTGCACATTGATAAGATAAGGCAAGGCGGATTAAATTACTACATAGTTGGTTATTATTTATAGGTACATGTAACCTTTTTCTTTTACTCATAATTTTTACTGGGATTTCTGAGAAATTATTTTTTTCCTTTTTGTCTCATTAATATTCCTTTCTCTTACCCACTTCCTTTGTTGGTGTACTTTATCAAAGTCGCGGTGATGACTGTCCTCATGCTGTAGAAGGTTTTCCCCCGTTTTTTCCTGATCCAACTAAAATATGATCTAATCAGTCATTTAAAACTGCGTAGATGTGACTAATACGAAAACACGTAATATTAATAAGAAAATAGGGTTACGTAGTCTTTATCGCTGTCCGTAATTGTTGTCAAATTACGTCGTTTATATTCTCACAAAATGACAAATACACGTAATTCGAAAAAGGAAAACAATTCTAACGACCATTTAGTGAAATTGAGTGATCTACGGCAAGTAGTGAATGATGTCGTAAGACGCGAAACTGCAAAGTTTCTGAAAAAAATAGAAGATCTGGAGGATCAAATAAATCATCTGACAGAAATTAACAATAGGTTATTCGATTATGTCAGCGGCACGGTTGTAGAATAGATAGGTTGATACACTAGCATACATTTGCATATCCCTGGTCAGCGACGCCAATTGCCGATCGCGTCGCCTGGTTTTTGACGTTTTAGGGACACAGAACTCTATAGGCATCTGTCTATAACCGATGTAATTAATAAAAGAAATCGTATTTATCGACTCCGATCAAATGTCATTTACAAATTTTGTATTGTTCATAAAGCAATGTAAACCAAAATCCCTAAAATAACTAGAACGATTTCCGCTCGACAAGGTAGAGGCGCTAGCTGTCTGTGTCCTTTCCATGGATATAGGGATCGAAAAAAAGCGTCGCCATCCCAAGCCATTAGTGTACAAACCTATCTATTCTACAACCGTGGTCAGCGGCAATGGTATGAAAGACCGAAATAACCAAAATATTCAAGTTCAAGCATTAGACACCTCGACTGATTCAGAAGAGTTTTTTTATACCGAGGTGCCAAAAAATAGCGATAAAGATAATCGTAGCAAGGAAAAAATGAAGAAAACAAATCCGCCTACCAATTCAGATAAGGATAACGGAAGGACGAAAATTCAACCCATTCGTCCTAAACAAAACGTTATAAAGGGAACAGGTGGAAATGACAATGGGAATGATTCAGGAAAGCAGTCTCTGAAAGCACCCGATAGAAGAATCTGGCTATACGTTGGAGGTTGTGATCCTAAAACAAAAGAAGAAGATGTTGAAAAACACTTAACCGAAAATTGGCCTCACAATCAATTTGCGGTAACTAAACTGGATTCTAAAGGTACTAACGCTTCCTTTAAAGTTAGCACTCAATTTGACAATGAATTACTAACACAACTGTATGATCCCGGTAAGTGGCCAGAACGTATTATTGTTAAGCAGTACAGATTTTTTCGTAAGGCCGGAACTTTTAGAGAATAAAATAGGGAATCCTAATTATTTATTGTTAAATGTTAGAAGTTTAAGTGTAGATAAATGTAACGAATTAGAATTAATATTGAATGCATATAGCGGAAATATTAAATTTATCTGTCTAACTGAAACCTGGGCTACCGATACCTCAATTAGTAGTTTTAGTTTTAGTAATTACAGTCTAGTATCTTATTACTGTAGGAAGTCTGTGATCGGAGGTGGCGTTGCTATTTGGTGTGCCAAAGGACTAAACGTACAAGCTATCAAATTAGATCATTTTTGTATCGACAAAAATTTTGAAATCTGTGGAATTTCCTGCAAATTAGACTCTAATAATACCTTATTATTGTTTAGTTGTTATCGATCTCCAACTGGAGATGTTAGTATGTTTTGTGACCAACTTTACAATGTGTTAAATTTGTGTTTTAAACCTAAGTTAAAAATTATATGCTGCGGTGATTTTAATATTGACGCAAAGGTTGATAGTAAAAATCTTAGATTGCTTAGCAGCGTGTTTACAAGTTTCAATCTTGGATTACACTTAACAAACCCTACACGGGTGAAGAATAATTCTGCATCTACCATAGACCTTCTCTATTCTAATTTATGGACGTTTGATAATAATTGGTCTGGTGTAAATGACAACAATATTTCTGACCATAGAACAATTTTGTATAATCTACCCGCTTTGCAATATAAACCGGTATCTCAAAAATTCTTTAAGCGGAACATAAATGACCAGGAAGCCATCGTGAATTTTTTAACGTCTCTTTCTCACATGAATTGGAATGATTTCTACAAAATCGGGAATATAGATTACGCTTTTGAATATTTTATAAATACATTTCAGTATTATTTCGATATATACTTTCCTAAAAAATTATATTTTGAGAATGCTCTTCACAAAAATTGGGTAAATGATGACGTGAAGCTATCTAGCTTGAAACTTAAAGATCTTTACATTCACAAATGTAGAAATTTCGAGTTAAACGAAGTCTATAAAGAAGCAAAAAAAGATCACTTTCAACTTGTTGCATCAACAAAAAAAAAAAATTTTCAAAACAAAATCTTTATGTCCAAAGATCCATCTAAAACGGCATGGCGTGTAATTGCACAAGCTTCTGGACGAGATAAGAAGGTGAATGACATAGAAATTGAAAGAAATGGTATCCAGCTTACACAACCAAAATTAATTGCTAACGCATTTAATAATTTTTTCAAAGATGCTCCAGAGAATGTTATTAATCAGATTCCATCCAAGCAAAACGATAATAAAAATCGAATAAATTTTCCATCATCAAAAGAAAGTTCAATTTATCTAACTCCTTTTCACTCGCAAGAATTAGTTAACTTGTTATTGACAAAAATGAAAAACAAGAGCTCAGCAGGACTAGACGATATTCCTTTGTGTATTATAAAACGTAGTATAACAACTATTGCCAATCAACTTACTTATTTAGTTAATTTGTCTTTCAGTTCAGGGAAATTTCCTAACTTACTCAAAACCAGCAAAGTAATACCTATATTTAAAAAAAATAACCCCCAGCTGATGGAAAACTATAGACCCGTAACATCAGTTTTTGAATACTGTTTTGTTCAGAGACTCCTAGGTTACATTAATAAGTTATCAATTTTATCAGATAGGCAACATGGGTTTCGTTTGGGACGATCCACGGCAACAGCATTACAAAAATATCATGAGAACTTATTGGAGTTTATTAATGAAGGCGAGTGCCCGGTTGGAGTATTTTGTGACCTCAGCAGGGCATTCGACTGCGTAAGTCATGAAAGATTATTCATTAAATTAGATCGAATTGGCATTCGTGGCAACGCTTTAGACTGGATAAAGACATACTTACATGACAGAAAACAATATGTTAGTATAACAAGCAAGAATAATCATAATATTGTTACAGCAACTAATTCTAATATGCAAAATATTAATGTCGGCGTTCCACAAGGTTCGATTGTTGGACCAATTTTATTCGTGTTATATGTGAATGATTTAGATAGTATTGCGGGGGAAGGATCATTTACGATTTACGCAGATGACACATCAATCGTAATCTCAGATAAACAAAATGTCAAGATAGAAGAGAAGTCGCAGAGGGTACTGAATGAAGTTTCTAACTGGTTTTGTGATAATTCATTATTCTTGAATACAGATAAAACTCAGTGTGTTCGCTTCCACGTTCGACAAAAAAGATGCGAAAATATATCTTTGAAAGTAAATGGCACTGGAATTAATAATGTTGATGAGGTAAAATTTCTCGGAGTGATTTTTGACCATTGCTTTACATGGAACAGCCATTGTGAAAGTCTTATTTCTAAGCTATCAAAGTGTGTGTATATGTTTCGTACATTAAGATCTTATTTGTCGAAACCACAACTTTTATGTTTGTATTATGCGCAGGTGGATTCTAGGATGAGGTATGGGATATGTCTGTGGGGATGTTCAACTATGGCATCTGATGTTTTTGTAACACAAAAAAAAGTTTTAAGAACGATCTTTGGACTAAGGAAAACCGATACCTGTAGAAATATTTTTAGAAAATATAAAATTTTAACCTTGACATGCTTGATTATTTTTGAGATGGCGATTTATACTTATGCAAACAAAAATACAATACCAACTGTACGACAAACTCATAGTTATAACACAAGACAAATTAACAACCTTACCGTGCCGTGTACCAGATACAATATTTGTTTAAATTCTTTGCGCTATTTAGGTCCAAAAATTTTCAGTAAATTGCCAACCAGGATTGGGACTTGCGAAACTGTTGCGAAGTTTAAGAAGGAACTTAAAATATTTCTAGTAGACAATGCGTTTTATAGTCTAGGAGAATTCTTTAATTGTGTTGTCTAATTATTATTTTGTGATGCGATTGGCGAGTGTATTGTTTTTTTTGTACTTATTGACGTGTCCTATACAATGTAAATGTTGTCTTAAAGGAAATAAAGTATTATTATTATTATTATTATTATTAATAATATTATTACCTACACCGCAACTAATTAATTATCATTATCATTACCTCATAAAAAAATCTAGGCACTGAAGAAATTAACAAATTTAATTAATAAATTATATGAACCATTGTTCCTATGGTAAAGTAAACAGGTCGTAGCAAGAACATACTACTCATGAAATTAATTTTTATTCGGCAATTCAAAATTCTTTCTACCTTTTTATAATGTTATCAGATGCTACAGAAATTTTTCACTTGTTCAATGTGTTATACTGATGATGGTAGGTAACTTAATTGCCTTATTTCAAAATATAAATTACTCAACGACACAATATTTTCGTTAGTTTCTTTGATTAACTAATCGTACACTATGCACCTGTCGCATTAGTTCATTTAAGTTATATATTGTAATCATTTTATACATATAATCCGCTTGATGTCTCTTGTAGTGATTAAAATTTGTAATTAGAAGGCACTGCATTTTTTTAAATAACAATTTGTTCGAGATTTCATTACAATTATAAACTCTCTAGTTTAATTGCAAGCAATTTTTCCACTGACGCTGAAGTACTTAGTAAAGACCACAGGTTCACTTCAAAAGGTAACCACCACTGTATGCTTGCTATTTTCTTGAAATATATGTTGTAGTAGCGAAAATTCCCAACTTTGCAAAAGCCAGTTGCAGTGGTTTATATGAAGATCTCGTACGAACTTATTTTGAATTTTGATAATATGAGATGAATTTTTAATTTTCTGTTCTAGTTGACCATGACGCAATGTCAGCCGTTTGAATTGCGCTACTAACGTACGCGTCACGACCAACTCGAGCAAAAATAAAAAAAAATTATCAGATACTAATACAGATTTAGCTGTTGACGAATTCCATGGCATTTCTATACAATTCTTTGTAAGTCAGTTCTACAAGGAAAAACTAATTAAAAACTGTTGCTAGACCGTACTAGCCAAAAATATTTGTATCGTATTGCTGTCTAGTACTTCTTGCTTTATAGTATCGGTATTTTTGGAACGAAGTTCCTTACGGCAGGCTTGGAGGAGATAGGGATTTTGCTGCGCGACCGAACTGAAACAAATGTGATAGTAAAACCGTAAGAAAAAGTCCGTGGAAAAAAGTCCGTGGAATAAAACCGTTAAATGAGACGTGCGCAGGCGCGACAGTCGTATACACAAGCGAGTAGTGGATAATACCTTTCTCTTTCTCCCTCTTTCTTTTCGTTCTCTCGTCCCTTCTCTCTCTATTGCCAATCCACCCCGCCAATACATAGTATATACTCATGAATTCATGCTTTGCAAATTGTGTCGATTCTATATTAGCCGAAGGAACTTCGTTCCTACCTGGTGTCCCACGACACCACATCTACTTTTATTTATCCTTGAGTAGTGGTTACTCGAAACTCATTTCTTCTTCATCTTAGTAAATTTAGGTTTGTGATGGTTGTTCTGCAAAATAGCGGCATTTATCAAATCAAAAAGAATTATATTTCCAATAATCTCAAATATGGGCCTGTCTAATTTGCAGACCACAGTTTATCTTGCAGACTGGGGGTTGAAAATGCTCCAATCAAGTTGAAACTCAACATTTGCTTATTTCTCAATACGAAGATTGTTGGTACAAAATTTCAACCCGTTCGGAGAAACCCTTAAAAACTACCCCCAAAACAACCTTGCAGACTGGGGGTTAAAAATACTCCAGTCAAGTTAAATTTTGACATTCGCTAGTTTTTCAATACGAGGATTATTGATGCAAAATTTTAGCCCATTCGCAGAAACCCTCAAAAATCACCCCCAAAACAACCTTGCAGACTGGGGGTTGAAAATGCTCCAATCAAGTTAAAACTCGATATTTGCTTATTTCTCAATACGAAGATTGTTGATACAAAATTTCAAGCCGTTTGGAGAAATCCTTAACAACCACCCTTAAAACAGATTTGCAAACTGGGGGTTAAACATGCTCCAATCAAGTTAAAACTCGATATTTGCTTATTTCTCAATACGAAGATTGTTAATACAAAATTTTAACCCGTTCGGAGAAACCGTTAAAAACTACCCCTAAAACAACCTTGCAGACTGGAGCTTAAAAATACTCTGATCAAGTTAAATTTTGACAATATCTAGTTTTTTAATACGACGATTATTGATGCAAAATTTCAGCCCATTCGGAGAAACCCTCAAAAATCACCCCTAAAACAACCTTGCAGACTGGGGGTTAAAAATGCTCCAATCTAGTTAAAACTCGATATTTGCTTATTTCTGAATACGAAGATTGTTGATACAAAATTTCAACCCGTTCGGAAAAATTGTTAAAAACTACCCCCACAACAAGCTTGCAGACTGGGGCTTAAAAAATACTCTAATCACGTCAAAATTTGACAATCGCTAGTTTTTCAATACGAGGATTATCGGTACAAAAATTTCAGCCTATTCGAAGAAACCCGCAAAAATCACCCCCAAAACAACCTTGCAGACTGGGGATTAAAAATGCATCAATCAAAGCAAAACTCGACAGTCGCTTATTTCTCAATACAAAGATTGTTGATACAAAATTTCAGGCCGTTCGGAGAAACCCTTAAAAATCACCCCCAAAACAACCTTGCAGACTGGGGGTTAAAAATGCTCCAATCAAGTTAAAACTCGATATTTGCTTATTTCTCAATACGAAGATTGTTGATGCAAAATTCCAACTCGTTTGGAGAAACCGTTAAAAGGTACCCCCAAAACAACGTTGAAGACTGGGCCTTAAAAATATTATTACCAAATCGAAACTTGGTGTTTAGTTTTTATCTATACGAGAAGTGATAATGCAAAAAAAACAGCCTTTTTTAAGCTGCTCTTAACAAGTACCCCAAAGCAATCTTTCATACGGGAGCTTAAAAATACTCCAATTGAGTCGAAAGTTGCCACTTGCTGAGTTCTTTACACAAAAATTATCATGTCAAATTTTAGTCACCTTGAAGCAACTTATAAAAATGATTGATAGTTGAAATTCATTTAAAGTACAAGTAGCAGAAAAATTTCAGACACATATAAAGAGTACATTATGTCTAGAATGAGAGGAGGTAAGATTGTTTGAAAAAATGCCTGGTACCGCGTTTTCTACTAGGGACATAAATGGTTCTTCCAGGTCCTCCGAGAAACTGGTTGTTTCAGTGGCGTACTCGAAAGCGTTTGCGGGATACTAGGCATAAAACAAAAATAATTTCATAAGAAAGCATATAAAAGTAGCAGCAGCAAATTTACTTGAGTTTTTAAGTGGTTGAGATTCGTTGCTACGGTCGTTGTGTTATCTCCACCTTTGCGCAAACCGAGCTAATTCCTACAATAATTAATCGCCTAATGATCTTAATATCATTGTTAATTATGAAAAATATTGTTTTGTTACCTTTTATAACTGTATTTTAATGCGTATACACTGACCGGCAAAACCACGCTGTAAAATTTCGCAAAATCAAACTTTAAAAATTGTTAATTTAACTAGTGATCGTTATTTTATTAAAGAACCATTCACTGTTAACACATGATGTATAAATTAGCAACAAAGAAGAAGACAAATAAACGCAGAATTAAATTTAATTTAACAAAATAACAGAAACAGAGCGACAATTTGGGAGACGTCTGTAAGAGTTAACATTATTTTCGCGTGAAAACGTTTATTAACTTCCAAACTTATAATCAAATAATGAAAAACACTGTTTACAACAACAGCCTCCTTTATTATTTTAATTAAGAAAATATCCTAATTGGTCTGTTTCTGTTATTTTGTTAAATTCATTTAAATTTTGCGTTTATTTGTCTTCTTTTTTTTGTTAATTTGTACATCATGTGTCAACAGTTTATAAATAAGGTATGTAGTGCCATTGGAAAGATTAAAATCATGTATATTTTCAAATTCTATATTTTTTTCTTGCATTTTCACATCTATATCGTTATTTCCATCTAAGAATTTAATTTATCAATACAACTAAAATTTCTCTAAATACATGCACTCAACTAGATTAGTCTTAACTGTAGTCGTATTTACTTTTACTAAGATTTTCCAATTCTATTTTCAGTCACTAGTAGGTAAAAGAGTTTTGAGAAAAATTTACACATACTCCTATCTTTTTTTTAACTTAAAATACAATCGAATCAAGTTACATTTGCAACAGCGTAACCAAACAACCTTTCTTATTTCCCATTTTATACAATTTATGTCATAGATTTATGTCAATTAACGCTTAAACAATGTCATACAAAATAGAGTTGCAAAGAGCCATATACCAGTTAATATAGTGAATATATTTTGGACCAAATATATTACACGCGCAACTATATACAGAACAATTAAAGACTGTCAGGTAGCAATACCACAATCAGTTTAGAAAGATTAAGTAGAAAGACAAGAGCCTGGAACATCAACAAGAAGATTGGCTCGATTGTTTAGAGTTCCTATATAACAGTTTCTAGAGAAATAGGCAAAAACAACTTAAAATACAGCAAAAGAGCTAAATGTTCAAAACATACAGCATCGCAGTTAGAGAGAATTCTTAGATGTTGCCGGCTATTGAGAATTCATCATTTTCTGGACAATCGTGTGGTTGTGTTGGGCGATGAAAAATATTTTACGTTTGCCCATTCAGAGATGGAAGGTAACGATGGATTTGATACAAACAGTATAGAAGAAATTACAAGTAAAATTTAAGTCGAAGGCAAAGTTTGAAGATAAAATTTTGGTTTTATGGGCTATATCTCCGGCCGGCGTTTCAGCACAATTCATTGGCCGTGTTAGAGGTGACGCGGTCAATACATAACAATATATGGGAACACCATAATAACGAAGATGTAATATTTTGGCCAAATTTAGCAAGTTGCCATTATACTAGAATGTCCAGGGATTGGTTAGAAAGCAATAATATAAGTTTTGTACCCAAGAAAAGGTAATCCCCCCATAGTGCCCCCAGTGCAAACAATCGAAAACAAAATTTGGGGAATACTAAGTAGAAAGGTTTACAACAACGGCTGGGAAGCCAATTTAGAAGAACAATTAAGAAGAACAATTTACCAGACAGTTAGAGAAATGGACGTGGACACCATCCAAAGGCTGTAAGACCTACATATGAAGACAATTTTGCGTCGTATTGAATATAACGAATCTTTATCTGTTTTCCCATTAATAATAATTAATTAAGAAATTAGCACATTTCTGGGTTCTTTTTGAAATCCAAATAAAATTAAGTTTGAGCTTCCCATTATTATTAATTTAAACTTTCTCTCAAAACGTTTTTTTTTACGTTAGGTTTCTCGGAAATTAAAAATGTCTCTAATTTTCTTTAAAATATCTTTAAGATTTTGTTTCATCTGAATTTTAAATTTTCTCTTCTGGACACCACTAACTTTGTATTTTTTGACTGATGATGAAAGTTTAATTATATCTCAAAGAACTCAAAACCAGCATATAGTATGTACTGAATGAACCAAGTTAACAGCAAAAATGACGTGTAAAAACGCACAAAAAATGAGAGATTGGACGAAAAAATGCCGAACTTATGCATTCTTACATAGTAGCAACAACTATCTAACAGCGATAAACATGAACTCAAATTATCACAATTCACGTATCTGTAACAAATACTCCTATATTCGTAATTTATATATTTTTTAAATTTAAATATTAATAAATTAATTAATAATTAACAATAAAATAATAAAAAAGTAAATTAATATCAAATTTTGACTTGATCAGAGTATTTTTAAGCTCCAGTCTGCAAGGTTGTTTTGGGGGTAGTTTTTAACGGTTTCTCCGAACGGGTTGAAATTTTGTGTCAATAATCTTTGTATTGAGAAAAAAGCAAATATCGAGTTTTGATTTGATTGAAGCATTTTTTACCCCCAATCTGCAAGGTTGTTTTGGGGATGATTTTTGAGGGTTTCTCCGAATGGGCTGAAATTTTGCATCAATAATCCTCGTATTAAAAAACTAGGGATTGTCAAAATTTAACTTGATCAGAGTATTTTTAAGCTCCAGTCTGCAAGGTTGTTTTGGGGGTAGTTTTTAACGGTTTCTCCGAACGGGTTGAAATTTTGTGTCAATAATCTTTGTATTGAGAAAAAAGCAAATATCGAGTTTTGATTTGATTGAAGCATTTTTTACCCCCAGTCTGCAAGGTTGTTTTGGGGATGATTTTTGAGGGTTTCTCCGAATGGGCTGAAATTTTGCATCAATAATCCTCGTATTAAAAAACTAGGGATTGTCAAAATTTAACTTGATCAGAGTATTTTTAACCTCCAGTCTGCAAGGTTGTTTTGGGGGTAGTTTTTAACGGTTTCTCCGAAAGGGTTGAAATTTTGTGTCAATAATCTTTGTATTGAGAAATAAGCAAATATCGAGTTTTGATTTGATTGAAGCATTTTTTACCCCCAGTCTGCAAGGTTGTTTTGGGGATGATTTTTGAGGGTTTCTCCGAATGGGCTGAAATTTTGCACTAATAATCCTCGTATTGAAAAACTAGCGAATGTCAAATTTTGAATTGATTAGAGTATTTTTAAGCCCTAGTCTGCAAGGTTGTTTTAGGGGTAGTTTTTAACGGTTTCTCCGAACGGATTGAAATTTTGTATTAACAATCTTCGTATTGAGAAATAAGCAAATATCGAGTTTTAACTTGATTGGAGCATTTTTAACCCCCAGTCTGCAAATCTGTTTTAAAGGTGGTTGTTAAGGGTTTCTCCGAACGGCTTGAAATTTTGTATCAACAATCTTCGTATTGACAAATAAGCAAATATCGAATTTTAACTTGATTGGAGCATTTTTAACCCCCAGTCTGCAAGGTTGTTTTGGGGGTGATTTTTGAGGGTTTCTCCGAATGGACTGAAATTTTGCATCAAGAATCCTCGTATTGAAAAACTAGCGAATGTCAAAATTTAACTTGATTAGAGTATTTTTAAGTGCCAGTCTGCAAGGTTGTTTTGGGGGTAGTTTTTAACGATTTCTCCGATCGGGTTGAAATTTTGTGTCAATAATCTTCGTATTGAGAAATAAGCAAATGTTAAGTTTCAACTTGATTGGAGCATTTTTAACCCCCAGTCTGCAAGATAAACTGTGGTCTGCAAATTAGAAACGCCTCTCAAATATACCTTAGTATGAATGTCCTGGAAACCGAATATTCATTACTTAGAAAATATCGACAAAGGACACTTTTAGAAAATCTTTAATACAAATAACAAAATTCTGGGCGTCGACCCCCTATCAGAAACTCAATATTAGTACTAACTAAATATACAAGGTAATATTTTTAAAATAAATGACGAATCTTTAAACGCATGGAGTACAACATTTGACCAAAAATATAACGCGAAGTGTGCTCCACAGATGGTTGGCACTGTTGGGAGAGGGTAGGTCGAGATGGACCGCAATGAAAATTTTGTTATATGTATAATATAATAATCGCCAAGACAAGTGTGTTTACAAGCTTCTAAGTAGGTCATTACGTACTTTTGGTTACTTTAATTCTCGGAATTTATAGTAAGTGCGTATTCTTTATGTTTCAACAATGATTGTACGTTAACCCTGCTCTTAAATTCAAGTACGGTCCTGTATTTTAAAAACACAAGTCGGGGTAAGTAGACAAGTTTACAACTGTTAATATTTAATATATAAATGAGTTTATTCTATTGTTCTGTTTCATTAATTCAACTTCAACTTTTAACAGCTTTAAACACGACAAATTTTTTTCGGTTTAATACGAATTTTTATGTTAAATAAATTTAAAACTTGTACATGTCAGGATATTTAAATAAATTACCTTATGTTTTCTCATTCTAAAAATTTGATTGTTATCACTTTTTGAACTGAACTATACAATTTATTTGTGTGCTGTATTTAAACTTAAATTTAAGCTAAACTTCCGTTTGCAAAGTGTTTAATCACAAACAAATCATTAACTCCCGTTTATTGTTCAGTTAAAACAAAAATACTGCCTTTCGGTAGATTAATAATATCTTGTCGTACTTATATCTGGTTCCAGTCAGGTAGGAAGGAGTAACTTCCATCTGGCGAAAGTCTGTAAATGTATAATCATTTGCAAAACCTTCTTAAATATAGTAATAAATAAATAGTTTTACGTGAATTTAAATCTACGAGCTGCTTCATTGTAGTTTTTTAAGAATAACAAATGTTTGGTAAAAAAACTATATTATGAAAAATCGTATACAATAATATTTTTAACAATACTGAAGTACTTAATCCTAATTCTAAATACGTATGTATTAAAGTACATTAGTGGATTAACCCTACTAGAGTGTTAGCATTCCCCCGGTTTCACCTCTGCAAAATCTACAAGAAAAATCACATTATTAACATGTCTAAAATAAAATTGAATTCTTTTCATAAAGTGACGTTTCATTAATTTACAGCATTATAATTATTATTTATAAGTAAGTATACCAACTTTACAGGTTTTTGGAATTTGCGCTCCCAAAGATATGTGTAGGTAAGCGAAGAAAAATGTTGCTTCTCCGGTGGGAATCGAACCGCACGTTTACCGCTTGCCGGGCGGGTGCCCTTACCACTAGACTACGGAGGAGCTTATCTTTCCTCGCTTACTACTACGTATTATTGTGATGCCACATATGTATGTAACATTAAAGTAAATGTAAAGAAGCGTGCTACGCGTACGTTTCAAATGAGTTTTCCCAAAATTTTACCGAATAAATCTAAAATATGCACAATATTAAGAGTCAATACTTGTGGTTTATCAATGTACCCTCGTTTGATTTACGATATACCTCATATAATTATATAGCCCTCATGTTACAAGAGCCGGATCCCGGATTAACAAACAGGTAGATTCAAGAGACACTTAACTGCAAAAATTCAGAAAACTATAGTCTACTCATTTACGATGTACCTCATAAAATTACATAGACCTCACTTTACAAGAGACTGATCCTGAATTAAGAACCAGGTAGACTCAAGAAACACTATAACTGCATCTGCCAACAATAGGATTACCGCATCTCCATCCCAACGTCTGGAGTTCTTTATTATCATAAAATTTTATAAGGTACATCCTAGACAAAACAAGAATATTCATATTTTTACAAGGTGACTCAAAAAAACTTATGTATGGGGCGACATGTTTTATTGTCCATCCTATTTTCCTTAAAATTTGAGGATACGGTACTGTTATTAATGATATTATACTGCACATATTCAATTTTATATGTGTCCTTGCTATTTGTAAGCATATGGAAAAACTCACTAGAAAGATACGATGCTTCTTTAACTGTACCTTAACAATCCACGCATATAATATTATTATAGCTCATAAAAAAATATAAAATTCTCAAAGTTAAATTTCACAATTTTTCGAAGCTGTATTTGTTGGACTGGAGGGGCAAGAGAATTTCTATCGAAATAACTTTAGACCAATTTTCCATGATTCCTTTGGATTTCGCCTAAAGCCACTTCTTTCTATTCCCTTACAGACTTGGTCCGGTTTTTCTGCCAGAACCTTATTTTCAACTTTTTTATTATTTTATTTAAAATGTTTGCTACGATTTATTTTAAAATTGGTAAATATTTCGCAATCGCTCTATACGACAAAAATGGATTTTCCGTTTTCAAGTTTTTCTTTACGAAACGCGTACTATCATTTTGTCTATATCATCACAAACAGATTTTATTGAAATGATATATTTGAAAACAAGTAAATTCAGACCAACACTGGATGAGGGATCATTTTTTATGTGCGATTCAAGATGGAAATATTATACTGAGCAACGAAAGTAAAAGAACACTAGCAAGGAATCATGAATTTGTAATGAAATTTTGTATACAGGTTAAAGATTGTTAAAATAAGTCAAAAATTTGAATGCCAATGTTATCTGTCCAGCAGTTTTTGGAAAAATAAGCGAAGCAGACTGGTAAATAAGCGAAATAAAGTCTTTCGCAATAATGTACCGATTACACATTCACCGTTTTTCGTGGAACGGCATGTGTATTAAAACGTTGGGGTTATGGTATGGATATGGCAGTAGATCACCCTTGGTTTTCCTTGAAGATACAATGAACGCACTGCGATACATAGGTAATGGGTAATATAGAGGGGCATATTCTTCCATAGTTTCACACACTTTAATATCGTGTTTTTCAATAAGACAATTTCCGATTACGTATGACAAGGGTTATTCTAAGCTGAAGTCAATCTTCTCCCTTGTTTTTCCAGATCTCCTGATCATTTGAAAATGTTTGGGATATGATAGATGAGACGCTACGCCATTTTTCCCGTTCTCTACAGACTCTGGATGGACTTGGAGACCAAGTATAGGTAACATGGTTTAAAATAAGCAAGGAAAACAATGACGGTCGCTTAGGATTAATGCCACGACCTGTTACAGGAATTATTTGAACTTTTTCATCGTGCAAGATTTTATTTTTCATTAATAAAACTACTGAATAGATTACGTTGAAATTCTAACGAATTGTTAATTTGAGGATTCTTAGCCTGTATATAAAATTTCATTAGTAAATCATGATTTCTTCTTGGTGTTCTTTTAGTTTTGTCACTCAGTATGTATAATTACTCTAAAGTGGCCAATTTTCTTTAAGCATGCACTGTACTGTGTAATTAAAGAATACAAATGTCACTTTATGAAAAAAAAAAAAAAACAACAATATACATACACGTTCCATATTGACAATACGCTAGATCTGCCATACATCTGTTTTCAAATGTTCTGGGCAGCCCTGAATCGTCAATGCCGCACACAGGACCAGAATCCATATCACAACCTTCACCCAAACAGGCCGGTAAAAGGGCGTTGTGGGGTGGAGCGGCGTCGGCTAATATTAACCCTACCAAGAATAAATATACTTATAAATAAAAATGCAGAGATTTTTTTTAACATCAATATTATTAATTAACTTATTTTTTAAGTATTCTTTGTTGGTACCTTCCAAGCACCTTCTGTTTCCGGCATATTCATACTAAGGCTAGTATATACCTGATTTGATTCTCCGCTGCCGTTTACATGTTATAAAAAATTACAACATAACCTGTGGGGGATTAACAGATTAGTTCCGCTGTATTTTATATGTGCCCTAATAACTGACTTTATCATTCGCGGTTCTTGTCTGGGTAGCAAAAATCCAAGTATTTTACATAAAGTTGTCTGTTTATCCACTCCGACAAATACAGGGTGTTTATAAATTATTTACATCATATGAAATTCATTTATTAATGTGACGCTTGAATTGCTAAATTAATTAACCTGTCAATTAGTAGTCAAATTTTAAATAAAATTTTAACATTTATTTGTGGACTCTAGAATAAGACAAATTTATTATTAAAGCCTATTTCGGCCTGGCCAAGAGATTGATGGAGATTGGCAATACTCAGCTTCTGCCGCTAAAAAATTGTGTTCTTCGAAAGCGACAAATTTTTTTGTCAAGTTGCTAACTATATTTCTTTTAAAACTTATATTTTAAACTGCTCCTTTGATTATGCGTTAATAATGTACCTACCGGTTATCGTAATAAAATAAAATTTGTAGAATGGAATTAATTTTACAGTTTGTTTTAGAACCTACTCAGCACTCTTTTTTAAAATTGTGGCTGTATAATTATGTAATTATGCTGTTCTACAAGCAGAGTTGCGTAAAGTCTGCGGTGTGTAGTCCAGTGGCAGGAGCGTTCGGCTTGTAAATAAAAGGCGTCGGGTTGATTACCCAGCTTCACTGCTTTTTTTGCTATTACATCAAAAATGGTTCACTTAAATTCTACGAAATTATGAGAGCAGGTAAGGTTGAAAGTGTTACGCCGCTGATATTAAAATGAATATGAGTATCACTGAATATTTAAACTATGGAATATTTTTTATGTTAATAAAGATCATATTATTATTACTATCCAAAATTATTACATAAATTTGATTGAGAAATGTACTCTAACATGCTTTAAAAGTGACGGAATTTCCATGTAAACAACTTTGGATGAATTGTTTAGCATAATTATTGTTACCTATTCAGTGTTTTCTTTCATTGCGCAAACTATAAAATATGTCTCGCTACGTGATTTCAACAGTTTATACGATTGTTTTATCGTCAACCAAAATATAAAAACATGAAAACAAAATACACGTACCTAATTATCTGATAATTTTGTAATTTTAATGCAAAAACAAAACACTTAGATCAATAATGCGCATAACTTTTTTAAATAGTTGTAATTTATATATTTTGCCAAGCAGAATATAGAAACTTTAAATCCGTCAGAAACAAAAACCCATCACGCAGTCTTTGTACTGACCTTGTAATGAACGTATCTGGAAGAGCAGACAATTAATTTGTCTTCTGAAATCGAAATCACTGGTCAAACTTTAACAACGTGTTGATATAAAAATAGCACTAATGATAAAACACGGTATGATAATAAAATTATTATTTCAACAACTATGAACACAGTATTAACAATTGTTGTGAAAAATGTGTTTTTTAAGAAATAATAATTCATGTTATTAGACTTTTGAGATAAAATTCTGTAATCGAATTTAGAATTCATTATGACATTATTTATTGCTTCCTTTATGATGACTTAAAGGAGAGATGATAACTTATGTTTTATTTAAGTCTTTTCTGTATCACGACATGCTAATGGAATATTTTAAAAATAAAAAAGAATGTTAGAAAAGTTCTAGAAAAATTACATAGCGAAGAATTTATACGGATGACGGAAGCAAATTAGACAAAATAAATGCATTCAACGTCAAAGGTAAACAATAGATTTATGCATTTTTAATTTAATTTAAATAAACAACAGAAAAAATCGTCAAAATTTATAACCCCAACAAAAAAATAAAACGAAAAATCACCAGTTGAAATTGATGTAATTAAAGTATTTCTAAATTAACGAAATAAAAATTATTAAAGCAACATAAATTTTCTTAAAACATTACACGGATTAAGATGAAACCATTGCATGCTAAAATTAGATTTCTTAGACTAAAAATAAAAATTGTTTGTACATACCCAAAACAAAATACAGTGCGTAGTGTTTATGCTTCATATCCAGATATCAAACCAGGCACAGTTTCAGATATTTATCAAAAATATTTCCGGTGAAGGGATCACGTGGCTTATGTGGACAGAATTATAAAACAAATCAATTTATGTGAATGAATACGGTATCCACTGATGCTCTTCTGAACGATTCATTGACGTAATATCGAGAATCAGATCAAGGATGGTCTTAATCAAAGTGGTTAAGCATGACTGTCAAGACTGTTAAATATGTACTAATAATTATTCATTCTGATAAAGTGATATATTTGACGAGTTTGATTTCAGCTTATTTTTAGAATGTGATTTAATGTTTGTTGATTTTTAATATGAATCTATTTTATGGGCACTTTTTTATTTCGGCTTCTTTATATTTAAGTGTTTTTTAATCAAATAAAGCGACTTCTTTAGAAAAGTAAAAAATCAGCTGCTTTTAGCACTTTGATATTTGTGTTCTTAAGTATTTACATAAGTAAAATATGGTAAGAAGTAATAAACTAACAACATACTATAACAGAAAACTTTAAAGTTGATCACTGGATAATTAACTATTTAATTTTTAATTGGTAACTTTTGTCACCGACTGATTCAAAGACACCGTGTCTCGCTGACGAACTAAATTTAAAAAGTGTGACATTGCTGCCACATAATGACATCAAAGATGCTTTGCGATTGGATCGAATAAAAATAAGCGACAATGCGTCTACCAATCGAAACTTTATAACAGAAAATATTATAAGTTAATTGCTCCCTACAGCCACATGGCATTTTTAGCCATAAAAAAATATATTTTTATCATGTGTGATTTAATTAAGGTATATTAAATTAAATTTTGTACAAGTAATTTACATACTTTAGCTTTTTGTAACAACAGTTGAATTGGATACATGATAATTGTTGTTAATCAACTTTTTTTTCGTTTCGTTGGTTCAATACTAACATGTTTTATCTCATTTTCAGAGAACTTGCAAAAAGATAGCAAGAACTTTTGCCCCATTGCAATACCTACATGTCAATCAAACTTCCATTAGTCAGTACAACGCGGCGACGCGAAAACTTATTTTTAGATATATCAAAACTTGTTTGCAAATAGCAAAAGAAATTTTAATCTTTCACAAAATATTTATTTGTATTCATATATAAGGTTGTTGTTAAAGAAAAATATTGCATTTAAATTGACAACGAAAAATTCATTGTAGCAAGTAAAAAAAAATACCAGAATTTGTAACTATTGAAAAGATGGCCAACATCATATGTAGTTGTTACAAAATTGAAACCAATTTACATTTACAAGTTATTTTTATTTTACTAAATTGACACGCAAATTGAAGTCAAATATGTATTAATTAACATCAATATCTTTGGTGATAAACCTTTTTATTTACTTATTTTTTACGTAAAATTAACCATGCGACATGTACGAACTGTATGAAGACTTAGTAATAAAATTTGTGAAACGTAAACGGATCATATTTTTAATTCGGTTAATGATATACTGTCACTGCGATTTTTCTGTCGCAACATGGTTAAACTACATCAAGAGTATGTCAATCGCACATATGCACATTTTTTTACCGAGAACACATTGATAAATTAAATCAAAGTACAATCTTATTCATAACGATTAGAGCAAAAATATAAATTAAATGAGTGCACACATGAACAAAGGTTAACAGATTGGAAATATACATAGGAAAATGAAATAGTTATATAGTGTCTGAGCAAACTTTCAATAACGGTATTATTTAACAACATAATTATTTTAACATGATAATTAATTTAAAATTAAACATTGGTGATTTAGAACAATGATCAATATGTAATTCTAGAACACATTTTTTAATTAGCTTTGATTCGCATGAAGTTGTGGCCTTTTTTATTAGTTTGATGAAATTTCATAAAGTTCTGTTAATAGGTTGCAATTTATAGTCGAACACGAAAACATTTCACGCTAACAAAACGTGTGAAGTACCTGCTACTCGAAACATATATTCTATTTAACAAGTTAAATGAATCAGTTTATAAGGAACGCAATTGTTATTAATATATACGTGCATATATATATACAGTGAGATCAAGGTTGACTGAAATATTTGGCATCACTGAATTAGCAAAATTTGGATGTTTAAGTTGTCTCTAAAAATATTTGTCAAAATTTGAAGTTTCGCATATGTAATGGGATGGCTAGGGACAATTAATCAATACTTGCACTACTAATAGATGTTTATTTTATAACTTTCCATAAATACAGCGACTGAATATTATTCGCGCGACGTTCTTAACGGCTCTGTCTTACATTTAGTTTTTTCTAGTTTTATAATATTAAGTTAATGAGGTGAAGGGAACAAGACGCCTAAAACTAATACATTTGATGATATTTTAATGAGTACAAGGAAAATACCCAACACCCATAAGAAGAGACAGACAATCGTGTTTAATGGATGCAATTATAAAATTTATCGTGCTGATCGGAAATTTGAGTCCGTTTTGAAAACTAGAGGTGGTGGAGTCTTAATTGCCATTAATAAAGAATATTTTTCATCTTACGTTCTTTATAGTCATAATGTGGAAAGTATTTATGTTCGTATTATTATTAACAATTTGAGGCTGATTATTATTTATGGTGTATATATTCCACCTACGTCTTCATTTGAAACTTTTACCGATCATTGTGCTGATTTGGAATCCATATTTGAACAATTTCCTGATTTTCACTACATCATTGCGTGTAATTTCAACTTACCTAATTTGGTCTGGGATGGTAACAGAGTTATTAATGATTTAGCTGGTTCTTCCAGAGAACTCTATAATATATAAAATATTACTTATGCTTTTTTGAATTTAAATCAGGTTAACTAAATCCCGAATAATAGGAATGTCTTCCTTGACCTTATACATATTTAAAAATTTAAAGCGGTTGGACATATTTAAAGCGGAAGATCCCATTTTTGATGACAGTCACCATCACATCTCATACTCTTGGGCCCTTGACATCAACGCCACGACAATTTTGTTATCATAAGTTGAAGTTTTTGATTTTGCCAATGGTGATTATGCTCTTTTGAACGACTATCTTGCTTCTATAAACTAGGATGTTTGCTTTCAAGGCATAAGTTTAAATGACAAAGTTTTAACATCCTGTGATATACTTTTTGATGGTATCAATCATTTCATTCCTACAAAAATATTAAGAATTGGTTGTTCGTCATACCCAAGATGGTTTAATAAGGAACTTATTGAATTATATATATAAAACGAAAAAGTCAGCACACTCGGCATTTCAAGTTTCTGGTAACCTTGATCCTTGATGATTAGTTATATTTTAAATCTGTTAGAGTTCGTTGCAAAGAACTTAATGACAGTCTTTATGCTTCCTATATTCGCAAGGTTGATGGTTGTATATTGAATGATCCGGCATATTTTTGGAAATTTACTAAAAGCAAAAAGAATTGTAATGGTATTCCGTATGAAATGTTTTTGGACCAGAGATATTCTTTAGGTGGTCAGGAGGTTTCTAATTTGTTTACAGATATTTTCTCATCAGTTTATGACAAGGGTAATAACTACGATCTGGTTGATAATTTTATTCCCAAGATGGAAGTAAACGATGGTGCTTTGAGGGTAACTAATGAGGATGTCTTTGATTATATCTCAGATATGAAATCTTCATTAATTCCTGATCCTCATGGCATTCCTGGCTTTCTGTTAAAAAAATGTGTTTGTACGATTACTTCGCCATTGTGTTCTTTGTATGAATCATCTTTGCGTGAATGTGAGTTTCCTGAGATATGGAAAAATAGTTATGTAACTCCTATTTACAAAACGGAAGAGCGTGATTTAATTATTAACTACTAGCTTTTGCCCGCGGCTTCGCACGCGTTAAATTCGGAGTAAAACAATCTTAATGTGGGTTATCCATAAGAAATAGACATATACCATCGGGGAGTTTTCTGTAGACCTTCTCAAGGTGTACAATACTTAGTACATTATTGTGATAAATCTCGGCCAGCGTTTGTAATGTAAGCGCAAAAAATTTAATTATTTACGACATCACATTAAAAACCTCAAAAATAACAGTACTTCTCTACTATATAATGGATGTTATTATACATATAAACCTTCCTCTTAAATCACTCTATCTATTAAAAAAAACCGCATCAAAATCCGTTCCGTAGTTTTAAAGATTTAAGCATACATAGGGACAGACAGCGGAAAGCGACTTTTTTTTATACTGTGGGGGTCTGCAATCAGTCCGCAATTCCTAAAATGTTGGATTTTATAGTTTGTAAGCTAATACAGTGGATGTCAGTTAATGTATTGTACGATAGACAGCATGATTTTTGCAAAAACAGGTCTACCCTCTCGAATTTATTGGAGTACTATTGTTTTTTGAATTATGCCTTTGCGGAAAAGTTGCAGGTGGACTCTGTTTATACAGACTTTTCCAAGGCATTCGATAGGGTTAACCATAGACTTCTCCTCTTTAAATTAAGTAAATTAGGTAGGGGTGATAGTGTGGAATTGTTCAAATCATTTTTGTCAGGACGAGTACAGCAAGTCAGAATTGGTCAACATCTATCAGAACCATTTTTAATTTCTTCAGGTGTGCCCCAAGGGTCACATTGCGGCCCAATATTGTTTTTATTATTTATTAACGAAATAATATTTCTGCTTCCAATACTCTAAGGTTTTGATGTTTGCCGACAATCTCAAATTGTTTAAGACAATTAGAAATAATGATGATCCTTCTGATCTTCAAATTGATTTGAAACGCCTATACGACTGGGTCATTGTTAATATGCTGCCCCTCAATATAAAGAGATGTTAACATTTTATCTTTCGTTAATATTAAAAGGATCATTACAACAGATTATTATCTTGGTGATTCTTTGATTCTTTAGTGTCTAGGGTTGAAGAGGTGAAAGTTCTAGGAGTCATTTTTTATTCTAGACTTACTTTCAAGCCTCATTATCAGTTAATTTTTAACAAATTGATGAATATGTTAGGTTATATATAGCGTCATTGTAAAAGTTATCTTCTCGGTCCATAAAAACTGTATATGTATCCATTGTTCGCCCACATCTTGAGTACTGTTCTCCCGTATGGCGGCCTTACTACAATGTTGATTCTTGTTTGTTGGAAAGAGTTCAGAAAAAGTTCTTTAGGTCAACTGAATATAAATTTAATCGAAGTCATCGCCAAGGTGACTACACTTGGATTATGTGTACTCTTAACATGAATTCTCTTGAAGAAATTTGTTAACCTCTTAGCTTGCGTCTAAACTTGTTAAAAATATATATTCTGTTCTGTATATTTTAACACGTTTTGTTAAATTAAGGTATATTTACTCAGGTTATTTTATATCTGTTTTTTTTTTTTTTTTGGAAAGTTAACTTTTATTTAGTTTTGTGTTTATATTTAATTTTTACGTTCTTCTGGATCTTTTTGTTTCACCATTAATTGTATGTGTCTTAAGGGGTATCCCGTTGATTAAATAAATAAATATAGAAATTACGAGTACATTACACATAGGTGTTTTTATTAGTACTTTAATAATCTATCTCGCCATTGCATTAAAAGAATTTGATTTTGTACTACACCTACAGCGTGATTTCGAAATATATGCAATAGTTTTAACCACGGCATTACGTAAGGTAGGTAGTAGTGTGGAAATATAGAAAAAACAAATTAAAAATCGAATGGGCCAGAACCCCCATGGATCACCCTCGATACGAAATCACTGATCCACCTTGTAAATAGAGGTGGAAAAACGTTCGAATAAAAACGACGTAAACACTTTCAGTTTCAATTAAATGTAAAATCGACTTTTTGCTGCTTATCCTGCATTCATCGTTAAATGTCAGTGCGGAAGTTTTTTGGTAATGCTTCATGATGATCGACTTTTGATTCTGACGGATGGTCCTTGCCACAACGATTTGAAATTGTTTATTAGAACAAAAATAAGAGCAACTTAGTATGCTACTACCTTTTTACAACAAATATTGAAAATATTGTCCTTGACTAGCAATACAGGCGTCAGAGCGTCGATATTTGTTGATAGGTAAAAAACCACCAGAGTAGCGGCTGTCACTTGCACTTCTTGTTGAAGCTCTTCGATAATTTCTGGACACTGTTGATTTCCACAAACTAATTGTTTCATCCAACCGATACACATTTATCGAAAACCGTCTCTTGAAATCGCACTTTTTGACGAGCATATGGATTTTCATTGGACCAAATGTGATTGTTGTGGCTGTTGAAAACAGCATTGCGAGTGAATCCTACTTCATCCGTAAACAAAATGCACTTTAAAAAGTTAGGGCGTTCACGACACTGTACGATGTACTACAAGCTGTGAAACACCAACTTCACCTGCAAGTCGGCGAATGCTGATGTCGGGCTTTTCTTCGTCGCGTTCCAAAATTTGTTCATCAGTTTGCAATATTCTTTCTGTCTATCACGGCCACGATCGTGAATTTGAGGTTGAAAGTACCATCATCTCGGAAATGCTGTACCATTGATGCAAATATTTGCGCACACCATAAAGGAGTACCATATCAACACATCTAGCCTAGTATGGAAAAAATCAGGGAATTCCCGCCCTCTGCATTACTCAAGTACAATCGCACGCAAATGTTTTGAGCCTATGGGCGGATCGTTTTTGCCTGCCCTCACCGAAGAAGGCGGTCCAAATCCTTCAAGGGCAGAATTTGTAGGTAGGCTCAAACTACAACGAAATTTACATTTGGTAAGAAATATTTATGGCTCACACCAGTTCTCTCGAATTTGTCGGAGAAGATTTAGCAGGTAGTTGTTCCCATAAAATAATGGTCACTTTCGTTCGTGAGTAACGATGGTCCGGACATGAATTATTTTGCTTTATAACATCTTTCGACCAATTGTTCCGTATAAAAAATTTCATCACTTTTTCAAATAAAATACTCTTAAAAAAAAACGATATTGTCGTTGAGTCACATGTAACTGGCATAATAATGAAAACGTGCCATTTTTGTTAACTGATATTTTTTTCATAAATGTCGCAAATTTATTAAATTTGTCTAACCATCCCCACCAATAATGGTGATGACGTCACTTCAAATTTATGCATAGGAAATGGGTTTTAAATTGTATACAGTAACATAGTCCTACACATGTAGTTTATGACTCCGTGTTGAGTTTTTATCCGAAACGTCCAGATTTTTGGAAAAAAAATCAAAATTATAAAACAATATTTTGCAATTTAATTTTAAATTTGCAAAATCGAATAATTTGAAATCTTGCAAATGTTTTAAAGTCATGATAAACATAATACATTTTTAATTAAAATATATTTGCTTATCCCCTCTAAAAAATTTATGACGTCCCCTCAAAATTTTGCAGAATAAATCCTATCTTAAATGTATAAAATATGATGAGTTTTTATACTTGTGATTTATCACTGCATTAATATTTTTTAGATTTGGTTATACAGGGTGTCTCAAAAAAATTAATGACTGAGTCAATTTATTTTATTGAAGAAATCAAGAATAGCAAAACTGAATACTTTGAAATATTGTAGATGTTTTGAAGTTTTTGTAAGCATGGTAACTTTTTCGAAAATTTGATTAATCAAATATGCGCAAAATCAAAAATCGGAAAAACTGAAATTCACTAATGCAAAACACAGAAAATCGAAAAATACAAATCGTAAAAATCGAAAATCTAAAAATGGCTAATCAAAAAATCGAAAATTCAATGAATCAAATACCTAGGTCGATCGAAAAGTGGAAATTCACAAACCTCAAAAATCGAAAAATCGAAAATTGAAAAATGGGAAAACCAAAAATCGAAAAGTCAAAAATTTGTAATATTGAAAATTAAAAAAATCAAAAACAAAAATAAAAAAATCGGAAATTAAAATAATCAAAATATATAAAGTAGAAAAAAATTGCAAAGCCTAAAAATTGAAACGAACAGAAAAATCGGAAAAGCAAAAAATTGGAAAAACAAAAATTCGAAAAATTTAAAATCGAAAAAGTGGAAAATCGAAAATCTGAATAAAGAAACTTGGAAATTCTGAAAATTGGAAAATCGAAAACAAAAAATCGGGAAGTAAAAAATTGAAGTCTAACAGTTGAGAATAGAAAAACTGAAAAACCGAAAATTCTAAAAATCGACAATGGACAAATTGAAAATCGCAAAATTTAAATTGAAAAATTGAACATAGAAAAATCGAAAATTCGACTACTCAAATTTTCTAAAAATCGAAAAATCATAAAACTGAAAAATCCAAAATTTTAATGATCGAAAGTCTGAAAACTGAAAATCGAAAATTCTGAAAAGCGGAAAATAGAGTATCGAAAAATTTAAAAGAAAGAATATTGAAGTCGAAAAACCGAAGAATGGAAAAATTAAAAATCAAAAAATTCGTAATATCAAAACCGAAAAATTCAAAGATTTAAAAAGAAAATCGAAAAATCAAACATCTGAAATTTGAAACTCGAAAATTTGGAAAATCGAAAAGTAAAAAAATTGAAGTCTAAAAGTTGAAAAATGGAAAACTGAACAATCGAAAATTCGAAAATCAAATATCGAAAAATCGAAAAGCCGAAAAATCGATTTGATGCATCAGATATGCGAAAAACAGAAAATCTGAAAATACAAAACTGGAAAATCAAAAATTTAAAAATAGAAAAACCGAAAATCGAAAATTTAATGAATCTAATACGTAGGTCGATCGAAAAACTGGAAATTCACAAATCTGAAAAATCGAAAATTTGCAAGATTGAAAAACCGAGAATTGAAAAATCAAAAAACCGAAAAATGGAAAAATCAAAAATCGAAAAATAGGAAAACCGAAAATTCATAATATTGAAAACTCTGTAAGTCGACAATTCAAAAATCAAAAAATTGGAAAGTAAAATAATCGAAAAATCGAAAAGTAAACAAATTGCAAAGCCTAAAAACTGACGAACAGAAAAATCGAAAAATCCTAAAATCAAAAAGTGGAAAATCGAAAACTGAAAATTGAAAAATCGAAGATTGGAAAATCGAAAAATCTAAAATCGGAATATCGAGAATCGACAAATTAAAAAACCGAAAAATCGAAAAATTAAACAACCGGAAATCGAAAAATGAAAAAAAACGAAAATTCAAAAATCGAATAATCCGAAAATAAAATAATAGAAAAGTGGAAAAGTAAAAATTGCAAAGTCTCAAAACTGACGAACAGAAAAATCGAAAAATCAAAAAAAATCGAAAAATATCTCAAAATGGAAAATCGAAAAATCGAAAATCGGAAAATGGAAAAACCGAAAAATCGAAAAACGAAAACTCGAAAAATCGAAAATTCGATGAAACAAATACTCGAACAAACGAAAAGTAAAAAAATTGCAAGGCCTAAAAATTGAAAAATCAAAAAAATCGGAAAAATGAAAATCGAAAAAACGACGATCGAAAAAAAATAAAATTGAAAAGTGGAAAATCGGAAAGTAACAAAATTGAAATCTAAAAGCTGAAGAAGGGAAAATTCTAAAACGCAACAATCGAAAAAAGCAAAATTAAAAATTGAAAATTTGAAAAATGGAAAATCGAAAACTCGAATATCGAGATTTTGAAAAATCGTAAAAATGATAATCGAAAAATCGAAATGCTCAAAAATCGAAAATTCGATTAATCAATATTCTAAAAATCGAAAAAACGGACACAAATCCACAAATCTGAAAAATCGAAAAGCGAAATACGAAAAATTAAAAAACCGAAAAATTGAAAAATCCCAAATCGAAAAATGCAAAAAAATTGCAAAATCTAAAAACTGACAAACAGAAAAATCCAAAAATCTAAAAATGGAAAGACGAAAAATCGAAAATTGAAAGAATGGCAAATCAAAAAATCGAAACATCGAAAAATCAAAAAAACGAAAAATTAAAAAATTGAAAAACGAAAAAACTAAAAACTCGAAAATTCAAAATACCGCAAATTTGAAAAATCAGAAAATTGGAAAGTAATAAAATCGAAAAGTTGATAGAAAAATTGAAACTGAAAAATCTAATTCGATGAAATGGTTGGTCGAAAAAACGAAAAATCGAAAATCAAAGTGACCTTTTTTTGAGACAGGCTGTATAAGTAAATCTAAAAAATATTACTGCAATGATAAATCACAGGTATAGACTCATGATATCAAATTTTACGATGACGTCATGCATTTTTTGGCGAAGATAAGGAAATACATTTTGATCGTAGCTTTGAAAGTATTCTTCGACTTTCGTTCCATTTCAAAATTTACTCTTTGTATATTTTAGTGGTCACAACGAGTTCACTAACTACGCTGAAGTATGCGAAGATTAAATTTGTCACCGAAAAGATGTCGGAAGTAATAAATTATCCTATCGGTCGAAGAGCGTTCGGTCCGGTGTTACACCTCGCATCAAGAGAGACCGCAGTAAAGGATAACAAATGGAACGGATAAAGTAAAGCGTCAAACATGATTGATAAACTTTAAACCAAAATTATGAAGTTTATAAACTGAACATTTTTTTTGTTTTTTGAAATGTAGTACACTTCAAAAAATGTCCGTGACTTATTTTAATATGAATTTTATAACTATGGTTGGCACAATTAGACCTAATATTAGTGTGATTTTGAGCATATTCTCGATTTTATTAGAGCAGAATAGGTTTTTTTTTCTAATTTTATAACTTACGGAAACTAATAGCACATCACAGATATTGCAAAAAAAATTGGGCTCAGGTTCCAACTAATTGACAAGATTTCAAAGTATTCAGTTTTGCAATTCTTGATTTCTTCAATAAAATAAATTTACTCAGTCATTATTTTTTTTGAGTCACCCTGTATGTATAAACAAATCCAAAAAATATAAATGGAATGGTAAATCACAAGTATAGACTCATCATAGTCTGAACATTTTAGATAGGGTATTTATAACATTAAAACTAATTCAGAGTAAGAATTTGGTTAACACGTAAATTTCGTTGTAGTTTGAGCCTACCTACAAATTCTGCCCTTGGACGATTTGGACCGCCTCCTTCGGTGACGATAGGCAAAAATGATCCGCCCATAGGCTCAAAACATTTGCGTGCGATTGTACATTCAAGCAGTTGGGTGGCTTGACGAGTAGAGGAGTGGGAAAACACCTTGATATGGACTTGGGGAAGGTACAATGGGCCCAAAGGCGATCCTGAGATCCAGGTTTAAAAGATCCGTACTCTCGAAAATGCTGCAACGTTCTTAAAACTGCGCACATTTGGCAGACGACGATTTGGGAGATTTTCTGAAAAAATTCGTTGGGCGCGAGTGCCGTTTCTCCGAGCTTCACCGTACGTTAAAACGATATCGGTGCATTCCAGATTTGAAAACAAAGCCATTTCAACACATTTCGTCTATAAATTAGAAATCTGTGCCAAACAAACTTTAAAGAGACAACGTTTAATAACATTGACATGAAAATAATAGGGTACTTGCACTCAACTGCCAATTTTAATAAAAATTGGTGCAAGTGTTCCCTATGTAATATAGAACCTAAAGTCCTCAACAAAAGTTGAAAAAAAAATTGTAAAAAATATCCAGAGTCTTAATTCTTGAGTTTTATTTTAAAGGCGGAACGTAGTCTCTGACGTCATAAGCCATAGTCCAATCATATCAGTGCTGAACATGGCAACATTGAAGCACTTGTTCTTCAATGACGCGTCCATAACTTGAGGTTATGTACGCGTCGTACATAACCTCTTATAATTTTATAACCTATTTTACGATGTCGGCTCTGCCAAAAAAGAGCGTTGGACATAATAACGCGAGACTAAAAAAACCGCGACAAAAGAGCGCCGAGATAAAAAAGCCCAGTAATTAAATAATATGGGAAAAAATAGCGCCGAGACAAAACAGCACGCGATTAAATACCGCTGGGACATTTTATTGCGCCATGAAATAGCGCAGCATTTTTAGCTTTGTAGTAGGTTTGTGCCAATCCAAAAAGTTTTTCTCATTTTGTCAAATTTTCAAATGCCCGTCATGGAATTTGCGAAATCACAAAAAGGTGGAAGAATATTGTTTTATGGTGGTTACCGCTACCGCAAAGACAAAGAGAACATCCATTCCGTTTCTTGGAGGTGTTCTCAAAAGGGATGCAAAGGGAGATTGCTAGTGTCAGAAAATTCAAGTGAACCGACTCCTACAACGGCTCATAGTCACGGCTCAGATCCGGCGAAGAGAGAAGTCGGAAGTGTAAAGCAATCTATGAGGGAATTGGCAGAAACTTCCAAAACCAAGGTAGATAATTCAAACCTCCATTGGAGGTACTTCCGAAGAAGCCGCAGTCCTCTTACCGACATACGACTCGAGAAGCTCTGGTAATTTTACCTGCCGAGAGGAAGTCGTAATTGAAGAACACCACAGGATTTCGGAAAGAGGTGAAAATTTTCTGCTCTTAGACACAGAATTCTTGTTTTTGGCACCAGAACGAATTTGGACACATTAACGGAGTTTCGACACTGGGCGATCGACGGTACATTCAAGACCTCGCGGCCATTATTTCAATAATTATTTACTGTGCACGTAATAATAGACGGAAAAGCGATTCCTGTGATATTCGGTCTATTGCCCAACAAGCAAGAACAAACTTACATGAAATTTTGTGAAAGCATACTGGAAGTGGAACCAAACTTGGGCCCAGAAACAGTTTTGGTGGACTTCGAAATAGCATCTTTGAATGCAGTCAGAATGTGTTTCGGGCAAGCAAGAACCGTCGGCGGTTTTTTCATCTAAGCCAAAATTTATGGCGAAAAATTCAGCAAACCTATCTAATGGAACAACAGCGAAGTCAGAATAGGATGTAAGATGTTGCTTGCTCTCGCATTTGTACCTGAAAGGGACGTGCAGTTTGCGTTGGAGATTATCGATGAAAATTTTCCTCATGAACTGCTACCTTTAGTAGAATATTGGGAGAAAACTTACGTCGGAAGACGAATGCATAATTTGAGGCCTAGGTACGATATCAACATCTGGAATATGTTTGATCGAATGTTAACGGACCTACCAAGGACGAACAACTAGCTAGAAGCTTGACACAACTCTTTCAAACACTCTTTGGATTGCCAACACCCTCAAATCTATAAGCTTATTAGACAGGGAACAAAATGCTACAGAAATGCATATGGCGAGGTACAGATCGGGAATAAGAAATCGAGAATCGGCCAACTGTAAATATGTTCAGCTGAGAAAGCGGTTGAAAGTATTGGTTTCGGAGTACTCATTTGCAAATGTTGAAAACTATTTGAAATCTGTGGCGTTAAACTTATCGCTTTAATCGTTTATTGTTTGTTTAATTTTTGAATAGTCTGTTTCTAGTTCTGAATTAAAGTTGAGTTGATTTTGTGTGGTTTATTCATAACTGATCTATTATGAGGCTATAGTATTACCGTTTTGAGACGTCTTATTGGGCTAGTAAAGGTAATTTTTAACATTTACGTCAATATTCATATTATTAATATTCGCATCAGGACATCATTCTCGCTTGTCTACCCTGTTCTGACGTATTCTATATGCCTAATAGTAATAAGACAATACATAATATAATTAATAGGTAACTATTAATTGTCGCAGATTATTTTGTCGCGTGTTAATTTGTCCTAGCGCCCTTTAGACTCTAAATGATATTGTCCTACGCCATTTTTTACAGCGCTTTTTTGTCTCGGCGCTGTTTTGTCGCAGTTTTTTAATCGCGCGCTATTTGTCCAACGCTGTTTTTTGGCAGAGCCGCACTTGACAGTACAACCAAATACAGCCAACCATAAAAAGTCCTTATATTAATACGGAAACATCCTCGACTTGTCAACAATGTATGGCTTATTACGTCACGCCCAAAAGTGCGCGTGATTTAAATATTAATTTTTAATAATTTATTGCTACACTATGAATAATCCCATGCACTTTTTACAACAATACCCTTGTTTTATGAGTTCTGCTGAATCATTTTCTGGTTTTACTCAAAAACGTGCAAGATGCCTATTGTCAGTGTCAAAACGGTTGCTACGGTACCTTCTTCATTGTTGTAGTGTTGCTATTATTTAAGTTATTATTTAAGGTGAACATAGACGGCTTGTGAATATATGGGTGGGAAAATTCGAAATTCGACTTGAGTTTTCCAAAAATGCTAGATAAAAAAGTTGTTCCGTTTCACGAGTTCTCTTACTGGTTAAAATTAATGTACTTATTTCTGAGACACCCTGTATATGTAGATATTATATGTTCAATTGTTCATGTTATTTACTAAATTGCATTAAGTTCTTGATTTAGAATGTTGAGTAATAAAAAATAACACTGTCCACCGCTAAGTCGGGGATTAGAAATGCACCACAATTTGGACAGGCCATCCTAAAATTTAAATGTTATATCCATATATAGTACTTATAAAACAAAGTGTCCGTCTCAAAAACTATTAAGTAAGTATACGGATTTTCATGCGGTTTTCACTAATAGATAAGACTGATTCACGATGAAGGTTTAGCTGCATAATTTATGGAGGTTTTATGTAAATCCGCCGAACTGTGATAATCTGATAATAATTGTCAGATATCCTGACTAGGCTGGGTATACCGTTAGAATATCGGATGTTGCATATATGTCTTGTTTTACAGTGTTCTCTGTCGTGCATTATATTATTATTAGATAGATCTCTTAAAAATGTGTTTTGTAATTAGGTTTTATTAATCACTACTTTTGTTTGAGTGAATTTTAGAAGTTAATTGTAGGTACATAGGATTGAATAAACAATGTTTGTAATACTAATATTTTTCGGGTAACATACCTACACTCGACCACAAAATTAACCGGACACTAGGTTTTATTTTTTATAAACATAACAACAGATATTTAATTCAATAAAAAATGTAATTAAATATTAAAGTATATGTATACCATTATGCAAATCAGATTTTTTTTAAATTAAAATAATTTTTTTATAAAATCTGTCACTGCAAAGCTGCAAAATTACTGGGCAGAATCATGGTTTAATACCGCGTATTTCCTGCTCGAGCTAACTTTCAAACCAAGAAACCAACATCAATAGCAACTAATAAAAGAGCCACATGAAACAGATTCAATGAAGGTGCCTAAAAAAAATTGCTAAAAAAGGGATCTTATGATATGATACCACCTAAAAACTTCACTAGATCTTTTATTTTGCATGTCTACATATGTACACATACTGTAGATTACTTTACAGAACATTTTAAAACGTTGATAAGGAAAAATATGAGTGCTCGGTTAATTTTGCAGTCTAGTGTACATATATGTATACAAATTCATTACGGCAGGCAAATGATCCGATTCAAATTATATATTTAATGCTATCCGTGTGGTTTTTATTTTATAGAGGTTATCAGTTATCACAAAAACAAAAATCGCAAAATCGCAATAATTTTTCAAAAAAGTGGGATTTGTTGAACTTTACTTCAAGGGTGAGAGAAGTTGTGCGTTTTAGTTATTTTAGCAATTACGCAAAATTTTCGATTTTAAAGTTTACATCCGTCAAACGACAGAATCTTATACTTGTTTCGTTCAGGATGTACCTCATAAAAATTTGTGATAATATTGAGCTCTTGGCGATGGGGTGGAGATGCGGTAAATCCTATTGTTGGCTGATGCTATTACAGTTGTATCCATCTGCTTGTTAATCAAGGATCAGACTCTTGTAACATGGGGTCTATATAATTTTATGAGCTATATCTTAAACGAAACGAGAGTACCTATCGCTGTATCTAGTAGTATTCTTGTGAGTTCCAGGTTCCAAAATTAAGAAAAGAAAATGATAAGGTTTTTGCTGACCCAGTATCGTCGCAATAACAACCAATAAACGCTCTAATCTATGAAAAACAAAACTTCTACATAACCTTCTTTAATCTGATGTAGGTTTCTATTAAAACAAAATTCAGAATAAATACAATTTCAATGGGAAATTTGACCTCGAAATTTGTAACAAGACTAATTTAATAGTTTATTGAAATAGTAACATTATTTAACTGAAATCAGTTACATACAAAAATATTATTCAAATCTTAGAAACATGTTAGAAATACTTATAACACAGTAGAACAGTGTTTTTGTTACATATATTTTCTAAAGATGGTCGGAAAGGTAATTTTGTGCTGAACAACTCTTAAAAGAGATAATATACCCATGTCGCCAAGAAAAAAAATATTCAAATTTTTATTGTCGTCCGGTGAACAATTAGAAAAAATGAAGTGAATTCTAATTTTACACAAAAAAACGCGCAAGAAGCACTAAAAAAATGTTCCGCAGATATTTAATTACGTCTACGAATATTTAACCTGGCTAGAACATCTAGAAGGATCTAACTCTTTATACTCATACTTGGATCTTTCTCTTAAATCTTGTTCGACTTTCTTGATTTCTCGATGAAAAGATTATTATCAGCAAAGAAATTTAAATGAGATATAATTTGTGGAACGTTTGTTTCCTAAAAATTCACTGATCACTAAGCTAACTGATTCCCAAGTAAATTTTTCTGTATCATTCAAATAGGCGTAGAACATTTGATCCTTCATTCGAATGTCCAATGAAAATTCCTAAATATAAAAAACGTACATAATATGAAAACTGAAATTCACTGTAATATTTTAGTTTTTACCTTGGTTTATGTCAGCAGCAGAAATCTTAAGAAACATTGGTTTCAGATGTTGAAATGCTTCTCTCTTGTATTTCACTTGCATAAGAAGCACATATGCTTGGTATATCCATATTGAAACCCAGTTACTAAAACTACAATTTTTAAATCGCCTATCAAATTGCACTCAAACTTTTTGTCGTTAATACAGTTTAACAAGTGTTGAATATTCTCATATGTTTCTGCAGTTTGTATGGAGTATGCAGTCGTCAGTTCTAGATATTTATTCCCATTATACAATAGTACACCTTTAACTGGAACTATCTATGAACAATTTCAAAAAAAAAATGTTTTTGACGACGTAGGCATAATGTCTTATTAGATAGTTATTCAGCACAAAATAAATTTTCAGAATACATTTTTAGAATGCTTGTAACAAGAAATTTTTCTAAAATTGTTCGACTGTGTAATTAGATACAATTACGAAAAAATGACACTTTTAATTCCCAAGCGTAAGCTAAGGAAGTATTATAATAGGGTCCATCCCACGAATGGCTCTTTTCCCAATATTTCATGACCTCTAGAGTCGGTGTTTCCGTCTGTCTGTCGTCTGTCGTCTGTCTGTCGTTTGTTTGGTTTTTATTAGACAGATAATCTCCGAAACTAATGGACCAATTGTGGTAAAATTTTATATGTACCTAAATTGGAAAATAATATCGTACAGAACTTTAGATGATAAAACGCTAACGAAAATTCGTGTACCTAATACCCGCACCAACAACGGGACGATATCGCCACCAAATATTTTTTTATACAATTTAATTCAATGTTAGGAGTCTTTAATAGTTATTTATGTATTAAGGGCATAATCAGGGAGATTGTGGCACGAGGGAATGTTTAAAGCCCGACGAAGGAGGGCTTTTAATTTCCCGAGTGCCACAATCGACAATTATGCACGTGGTACATACAACGTTTTATTCTATTTTAGTTTCTAAACTATTTTTAACGAAATAATCGAAATATTGAGTATTTTCGGCAAGACTGTGTGAATTGTGCCGATGCGAACTTTAATACATAGTTGGCTATTATTTTGATGTTGTTATGGATACCACGTTGATTATTTGATAATTTGTTTTTCAAAATGCAAATTAAAGAAGCGGAAAACCTTTATTCAAACGAAAGTTTAGAAGAATTTGAAGTCGGTCAGGTAATGATTTGAAAAAATAATATTTTTCCAACTTAAAAAAAATGTTGAATATCAAAGCTTGTTTGAATAATTAATTGATTAGTGTAAATGAACAATCAATTGTTGCTTAGCAATTTCTGACAGATTTGTGCTAAAAAGGCCAATTTATGCCCGCATTTGGGTGCTTATAAATAAGATTATGGTTCTAAAATAGAATAAATTGTATAAAATTAGATAGTCCTTTGCGCTTGTATGAATTCGTGTGGAGTTTTTACCCTAGATATCCAAATTTTTGTAACAAAAATCAAAATTCTGTAACAACATTTTGGAATTTAACCTTAAATTGCAAAACCGAATTCACGAATAGCATGTTAAACAGTCAAAGTTTGCTATAATTTTAAAATTAAAAAAACATCGTGTATTATATTATTGGTTTCTTAATTATTTGTTAACAAAATGTTAACAATTATTGTCGAATTTATTTCAATTAATTCTTATAAATTAGAATATACCTTGAGCCAATGTGCCCGCGTGATGGTCCAGTGGCTCTGTTTAAATTTACATAAATAATAATTACCCAAAAATGTTGTAAACACAACAAATCGACGTTGTTAAGAAAAAAAGAAAAACAAATATACACTGAAGCTGGAACGGAAACAGTTATTAAAGCTACGACCTCAAATGTCAAGCGCAGCTGACTGTTTTGCAGCGTGCCGAGCCGTCACTGAAAAGGTATATACTGTAACCTCTTTTGATATACACCTGTTAAAACTTTTATGACTTAAGCGGCTTAAGCCAAAGCACCTTTATCAGTCAAACTGGCTATTGTAAGCGTTGTGGACCTGAACCGCAAGATTATTAGTGTCCATTGTTGGCATAATGTAGCTATGAACTGAGTGAAGTAATACAATAGCCAGTTTGACTTATAATGGTGGTTTGGCTTAAGCCGCTTAAGTCATAAAAGTTTTAACAGGTGTATGTCAAATGAGGTTACTTTAGTTCCCTGGTCAGCAGTCATAAACTCTAGAGTACGCAAAATTAGGTCTCCCATTTCCGTCTGTCTGTCTGTCGTCTGTCCGGAATTTTATTAGACAGATAATTTCCGGAACTATTTAGTGTACCGATTATCATCAAATTTTGTATGTATATTAGGAATACCATTTAGTTGGTAAAACGCTAACCAAACTATATCTAATCGTCCTCACCAACAAATTGATGACGTCACCTCAAAATTGTACATAGTAAATGAGTTTTACATTGCATAAAATAACATAGTCCTACACTTGAGTTATTAAACCGTGTTGACTTTTTACCCGAGACATTCAGCTTTTTGTAAAAAAATCAAAATTTCATAACAACATATTGTAATTCAATTTTGAATCTGCAAAACCGAATGGCTTGAAATCTTATAACAGTTTTAAAATTGATGACATCTCAAAATTTTAACGAAAAAAAATTGGTCGAAAGTTGTTTCGACAGAACTTCCTTCGCACCTAAAGTAGAATGAAATATATCCATAATTTTCGAGTTGAGTTTCTACTTTACACAATTTTGTAATGACGTCATCAACAACAGCAATGACACGTACACCAACTTGGATTGGTGCAGTGTAATACTAAAAATAACAGTATTGTATTCCCAAAATTTTCTGGAAAAATGGAGTGGGCCGTTCCTAATTTAATCAATAAAATAAATTGACTCATTCATTAATTTTTTTGTCACCCTGTTTAAGCAAATCTAAAAAATATTAATGCAATGATAAATCACAAGTATAGACTGTTCATATTTTGCACATTTTAGATAGGATTTATTTGTCAAAATTTTGAGATGACGTCTTCAAGTTTTTGGGGTTGATAAATAGATACATTTTGATTAAAAGGTTAACCATGCTTACAATAACTTCAAAATGTGTGCAAAATTTCAAAACATTTGGTTTTGCAGTTCCTGATTTAATCAATTAAGTAAATTGACTCAGCCATTAATTTTTTGGGACACCCTGAATTAACAAATTTAAAAGATATTACTGCAAATATAAATCACAAGTATTGACTCATCATATTTTGCACATTTAAATAGGATTTATTTAGTAAAATTTTAAGGTGACGTCATCAATTTTTTGGGAAATACATTTTCATCAAAAAATTACCATGCTTATAAAACATCTCCAGATTTCAAAGCATTCGATTTTGCAATTCCTGATTAAATCAATAAAATAAATCCACGCATTTATTAATTTTTTTGAGTCACCCTGTATAAGCAAATCCAAATAATATGAATGGGATGGATCACAAGTATAGATTCATCATATTTTTTACTTTAGACAGGATTTATTCGGCAAAGTTTTGAGCTGAGTTCATCCATTTTTTCGAGGGGAGAAGCAAATATATTTTGATTAAAAATTTATCATGCTTGTTATAACTTTAAAACATTTGCAAGATTTCAAAGCATTCGCTTTTGTGGATTCAAAATTAAATTGCAAAATGTCACGGAGTCATAAACTACATGTGCAGTAGTATGTTATTTTCTAAAATTTAAAACCCATTTACTACGTATAATTTTGAAGCGACGTCATCACATTATTGGTGGGAATGATTAGACAAAGTTGGGTTAGAGTTTTACCATCTACAGAATATTCATAATACACATATAAAATTTGACAACAATCGGTCCAGTAGTTTCGGAGATTATTTGTCTAATAAAAATCCTAACAGACAGCAGACAGACAGACAGACAGCTAGGCAGACGGAAACGGGAGATCTATTTCTTCGTACTCTAGAGGTCATGAAAGGCAGAGAAAACGTAAAACAAGAGAATCGGTCGACGGACTCGATTACAAAGTTAATTCAGGCAAACTCGCTGCTTCGTCAGTATTATAGCCAGTGGCACGCTCATTTAAATAAATCAAAAACGATAAATCGAAAAATCTAAAAGACAAAACTCAACAACATAAGTGCCATGCTGATGTGGTTTTCCAAGGCTATATCTCTAAAGCTCATACGATTTTTTTCAAATATCGGAATTTCAAGAATTTTTAATATTTTATAATAGTTATTTATGAGGAACAAATAAAATATTCAACAATACATGCATGATAACGGTTTTACTGGCTCCAGAAGACAGTCTGAGGCTCACCAGTCGTATCCGTCTGTCCGCCAGTAAAACCATTTTACCATGTACTATCAACATATATAGATACATTAAACAAAAATAAATATATGCACTAAGGATAGTAAAAATATTCAGTGAAGTAAAGCAATGTCTAAAATCTGTAATTCAAACCAGCCCCTACTCTGATCAATGATCACACATTTTTGTAACTTGAAGAGGAGACCAGCACAAGCAGCATATCCCTTAATTCCAAACCATAAGAGATAAACATGAAAGAAAGAAGTCTTTTCAAAGCTTTAATTAAATAAATTTCTTAAAGTAAAAAGTGTGGCAATAGTTTTAGATTTGTTAAGAGACTGAAAAGCAGTACATGTGTCGTTGATAGAAACTAAAAATAGAGTGGGACCAGTGCTGGCAGATTCTTGAGTTGCAATAAATAAGTTTACAGTGCAAGAAAAGTTACTTACCTCAAGTTAATATTAAAAATATGTAAATAGTAAATTTAGTTAATTTAGCACAAAGTTTTAGAAAAACATATGTTAGCACATCTTAAACATAAGCATGATTATTAAACATGTTGTGTACTCCTAATCCTATCTGTATAACTGTACCGTATTAACTATGCATAACGGATATTGTAACCATCAATATGCTCAAGAGGTAATAACGAATTTGCATAATTTCGTTTATTTTGGAAATTAAAAAATGTATTGACTTTATGGCCGTTAATAAAATACACACCCCAGAAAAAAATTAAAGCAATTAACTATAAGAATATTTCTGTAAGCGACTGCAACTAAAGACAAAACGATCAAAAACAAAATTTACTATCAGAAGTTGGTCTTTTATCTTAGCCATTAAACGTTAATAACAATTCAACACAAACTAGTACGAAATATTTCCATCCCTACCTCTAATAACAGCCTGCATTCGTCGATTAAACTCCTAATGTACTCTTGCGGAAGATTTTCCCATTCTTACACGATGGCATTCTACATACATGGCATTAATATCTCCAATAACCAATCTACGCTCCTTTAAACTCCATTTTACATGATCCCACACATGTTTAATGAAGATCATGTAGGGCCTCCTGGCTGGCGAGGTAGAAGTGGAATTTCAACCTCTTCCAAGTATTGTTGTACAATGTGGGCTATTTGAGGCGGCGCATTATCGTGCATATATGTAAAATTCAGCCCTATGTAGGCTCCATAGGGCATGACATGAGGTCCTGGTCCAGTAGATGGTACTTCTGCATTAGTCTAGAAATGGACGAACGATCAACGCCCAGAAGAGTGGCCACATAAAGTTGGGTCCGACCATCTTCAACTAAAGCTACAGCCCGGATGACGGCTTCTTGAGGTAAGTGTGATGCGATTAGAAATATTCATTATACGTATATGCCAAAATGACGTTTTCAATTCAAACATTTCACAAACATGTGAATTAATATTCGATATAACGGGTACGATGATAAGATAATCCCTTTCTTTTAATAGATCCATCAGTTACAAACGATAAGGAACATTTTTTTGCGTAGATGAAAAAAATTTCAATGGAACTAATTATTGTTGTTAATAACAACATACTAGAAAGTCACATATTTTGCGCTATCATAAGAAGAATGTGTTTACCAAAATATTTTTGGAGAAATAGGGACCGAAAACTCATAATACGAGTATATATATATATATATATATGTATATAGATTACACATATGTACCTATTTACATATATTAATCATATTGCTACATTTTGCTCGGCAAGTAGTATAAGATATAATATACAGTACTGAAATTTAGCAGAGGAGGTTAGTTTTTGGCAGGTCATATTTCATTTAATTTCCGTAAAAAAAGTAAACTCATGCAGTAGCGTCTTTTTTGACGTGTCGAAATAATTTATATAGGAGGCAAATCGTTAACAAGTTCCATTTACCATTTAAAATCTTTAGTTAAATTATTTTTGTTTTGACCTTTTTATTACAGATTACTTTGTAACAAAACCGCAATGTCTCTTCTATAGCATAAATAATACAAAATTTCTCTTTATTATCTCAACATTTAAAGACCGTTTTAAATTCATTGTCGTTATCACTTGTTAAAATGGTAGATACTTGCAAACTCACATCTTATTGTTGATAAATTGTCGTCTAGATAACAGTTAGCTTAATCTACGATCAGTACATCTCAATAATTTTTCAGTTTGTAAAAGAATATTAATAACGACATTTATTTTTTTATTTTAAACCAAAAAGCAATAAATTTAGCTGAAACACATTACTGGTTGCATTTATCTACAAAAAAGTTCTTGTATTTTTGACATCTCAAAAATTAAATAACTTCGAAGAGTTTATAAGGACACTGTCTGGTATCAAGGCCTTATTATCTGTAGGAGATTACACTAATAAATATTGTAAAAGTTAATTAAAAACATAATAACGTCTCGAGTAAGACATCTTTAAGTTAGAACATTTTATTAATAAAATAAGAAATATTACTATTGTAACATTTCACTACTAGTTTCAATGCACATGTATAATTAATATTTAACAATTTCTCTTAAGTTCTTTTTTTACTTACATATTTAATTAGTTAATCATAAAAGTATAAATTTTGTTTTGAATTTAAAAGAAATTTCAACATATATTAACAGTAGAAATGTCCCAGAATTTTTAATGATAAATGACATATGTATGTACTCAAACATACATTTAAATCTAAGAGTTGTGTTCGACGTTAATGAAAACAAGTTAGGCAAAAATTAAAGTGTATTTTTTAAAAATGTTCAAGCACAATTATTAGTTTTACAAGTATTTAATCCACGTAAATGATTACTGAATTATCATTAATTATTATTATTGAACTGAATGATACGTTTACATTAATATTGATATTTAACATATATATTAGGTAAGAATGAGAGTTGCGATTATTTTGCCAAAATCGGTTACGACAAACGAACTCCTCCACCACCTGGACATTCTCCCTGACTTTGTATCTTCAGATCTGAAATTTAAAATTATAGGTAAATCATTTACGACATTAATTAAACACAAATGTCTTTTTTAATGCAAATATTTGTAAGCTAAGTAAGCATCGGTACTTGGAATGAGTTGATACAATATTATTAATGCATAAAAATAAACATGTTAAAATGTAGTATCATTAGTATAAATAGTTATATATTTTAGTGGAAATATTTTATCATTTTTTATCAGTTGATGCAGTTTGTCCGCTTTATACAGTCAAGAATTTAAGTGACAAAAATGTGACTTTGAAATTTAGATAAATCTTAGTGGTAAGTACGAGGGCACTGATTTATTTTATAAGACCAGTACGCATTATATTATGTAGTTTAAATTTATTTAAATATACACAAATTGATAGTGTTTAAGAAACATTTAAATGTGTTATCTGCAGGCGCATATCTGAAAGAGCTCTGCATTTTATCTTAATAAGTGACAATATTTTGAAAAAGAAATTCGTTTTTTAAATTTATATAAAAAAAAAACATTTTGTTAAATAATGCTAGTTTAAAATGATGTATAAATTCCTATAAATATCTGATGGAACTGCCAGCAAATATCCATTATTATTATTATTATTATTAGGCTAAAAATGTAAATAACGCAAGAAAATCAAAATTCCTAGATATTATCGTACAATATTCATTGTTTGCCAACAATATGTATGACATGAATACTATAATTTATACCTGCTGTGGTAATTATATTTTTTAAATAAAGTTTCAACAATCTAACTTTTGTTGCTGCTATTATTTCATTCCTTTGCTACGTTTGAATCAATTGTAAAACAAATCCGATCTGAAACCTTGATAGCCTCAATTGTTATGTCCATTTAGACAGACAACGTAAATTACGATAATTGCAGGAAAGAGTTAACACTCGGCTTTATTATGGTTAGTCATAATTTTCTATGGAACTAAACGCAGAATAAGCTTGATTGTTTAATGTATGAGTGCTCATTCAAATTTAAATTGCTTACTTCTGCTCGGTTAAAGACACCAGTAACTTTAAGCACACAATAAATAAATTTAATCCGGCTCAGCTTTAAAATAAGATAAGGAAGAATAATTACTATTTCCTGATTCGCAGTTGTAGTTAGACAGGACACATTCGCTTCCAAAAGATTTATTGTTTTTCCCGCTACCATCTCCTGCACATACGGGTTTATAGTCATCAGGACATTCTTTAAGACATGGTTTCTTTTTCAGAGCGGCCTTTGTTGATCCTTTCGCTGGTAAACCGTAACTGCTGGTTACCACGACAGCTAAAATCAGGGTCAAGATTTAGAACAAGATAAGTAGAAGTCAACAGACTGGAACTTCCTTCAATGAACCTTCACATTATCTGTCTTTATCGTTTTGAATTGAATGATTTCTTAAGTTATCAATAATTGCTTGATATTAATATTAACAAATCAAATTGCGTATAATCAGAATTATAAAAGTATCGGAATACTCGATTTGAAGATTTTGTAATTCGTTTATTGATAAACTTTGATCAAAACAAATGAATTGTTTTTATAGATTATCATTTTCTCCATTAAGAAATTTCCATTGCATTAAAAATAAAACTGATTCCAAAAGACGAATCAGTACCTATTTAATAACATCACTTAATTTCAACAAAAAAAATACATATCTACTTACCAATTACAACAAAACATACAACTGCAAACTTCATGGCGACTTCGATAAAATTATGCACTAGTTGAACCTGCTTGACTTTTATGTACTGCCCCCACTTCATCACCTTAATTTTGCATGCAACATGGAGATGAATCTGATTGCAAATTTAAATCGGTTTGTTAATTATTGTGTGAACAAAATAACAAGAGGTGACATTGCCGTAAATAATTAATTCAATTGAAATTTAAAATTGTAAAATTTTGTATGTTTATCAAAGCATCCTTTGTTTTTAATCCATTGTGTGGGAAGCTGTTATTGAACGCTCGCTTGACATAGAAAAAAGTTATTTATCCCATTTCTGTAACCTTTAACAAGTTCTTTGAAATAATATAATGAGTTATACTTAAACCGACTACGATATCTACATAACAAAGTTGTTACATAATAATACGGTTTATTCTGGCAATTTAAGACTTCTGTAACTTGTTAAATAATGACAAGACAAATTATTATTAATTCCAAATATACCGGCTGTCTGGAAAATGGTGGATTAACTCTTCAGTACCTTATACACGGGGGTTTCGGAAGTCCCAAAAAAATAATAAAAAAATTCTTTATAATATAGATTACGAAAAAAACGTAATTTTATAAAAGTAAAATTGGCAACACTGTACACACCCAATGCGTGAATACCTCCAGCTTATTTTCTGGTTTGTTAGTAACGATGGTATGTAATTGAAATCCACCTTCGCTTTATATCAGGCAAACATTGTTGTCAAATGGAATTTTATCAAATTATTACAAAAATAACACAGCCATATCTTTGTGCATTCTAACTGAAATGGTAATTAAACATGGTCATGGGCGAGAAAAATATTAACAAAAAGTATTAATACTAGTTATTCTGATAATGAATGAGTTGTTTAGTTGTTAAACGTAGCAAAAGAACCAATTTTAAAATCATTATAACTTCACCAAAATGTGCGAAGGATTTTTTTTACTATTTTTCCCAAACTCACCAGTTGATTGTTAAGAGGGTAGCGGAGAGTTAATCCGCCATTTTCCAAACACCCGATATATTTTATTGCTTTTACTAGATTATTTTAAAAATACATTATTCTAATAGAAAATGAACATATGAGTATTTAGACAGGGTTCGAGTAGGCCTTTGTGGTTGTTAATACACTGAAAGAGATAGAGATATGGGTAGTGGCGCCCTCCTAACCTAGATAAGAATGTATAATAAAGTGATATTTTTTAGTTGCTGCAGAAAAAAAGATTGGTTCTTTGTTAAATATTACTCCTATTACATATATGATATGTAGTTCATAGTCTTGAAAATAAAAGAACCAAATAAAATAATGGTACATAAAAACGTTATTCATGATTACAACAGTTTTGTAATATTTTTAGAGCAATAATTTGACCAGTTTATTATACTGCTGTTGCTGCAAAAATAATATTAGACACATTAATTTGATTAATAATCTAAAATAAAGTAGCAGTTACCAAGCGACTTTTAATGTTCATGATTTTTTTTTGTGCGGTTGGTAACATATTTAAAATTTTATAATGGAATACCTGATTGTCAAAGTAACATTAATGACACCTGCCATCGCCTCAACTAGAGAACGGATTTTAGGAAATTTGCATATCCGTTATTTTTTGCATATAAGTCTTGATATTTAATATGTAAACGAATCATGCTAATTAAAAATGAATACAGCTATAAAAAAATTGCATATTTGCATATATTTGCCTTCTGCTGCATATTTCACGGAATGGGTGCATATTTTGCATTTTTATCAATTTTTGTACTATTTTGAAAAAAAAGATTATTGTCATTCTATCGGCATTTATCTAGAAAGACGAAATTTTATGAATCATATTGCAAATATTATCCTGAGCTTCAAATAACTAGAAAAGGTTTGGGTTTTATGGTAGTTTGGAGACACCACTAGGTGTTAAGCCATCCTTCCAGGTAAATTCGCGGCCTAATTACTTTTGGAAATACCCTTCATTCCCAATATTTTTGTTCGTTAGTTAATAAGTGTACGTTTATTAGTGGTGATCGAAGGGACGTTATACTGTTATTATTTTTCATCGTGAGTTTATATTGAAAGTATTTAAAGGGATACAAGTGTATCAATATGTCGAAAATAACTCAAATTAATTTATGGATTAAACCTTTTCCTGAAGTTATTCTTCAAGAACGAACTGTACTTTGTCGCGCCTGCCCTAAACCGGTAAGTATTTTTACATCTGTGGACGTAGTACGCAGTTTTTCTATTTACAAATACATTTAGTTTAGAATCACCGGAAAAACTTTTTGTTAGAATATTTCGAAAAATATCTAAAAATCAATTATTATTATTATTATTATTATTATTAATACAAAAATAAGGATGGAGGTAAAACCTATGGATCCAAATAGAAATAAGAGACAATTTCAATAACAAAAGAAAAAAAAAATAGCTGCACTCCTAAATAATACAAATAATTGGATATATTTACTAAAACTTATAAATTGAATGCGTCGAATCTGTTCTTGAAGCAGTTAACACTGGGAGAATTAACAATTGTATCAGGAAGGCTGTTCCATTGGTTCACCACACGGTTTACAAGAAAATTTGAGCGAGACCTGGAAGAAGTTCTTTCTTTGATCAAATTGTACTGATGTCTTCTGAGTCTATCATTGATATTCAAACGATACATGTACGCTAAGTTCGATCCTATGATATTATGCAGTACTTTGAAAGTGAAAATTTGGTCGCCACGGGATCTTCTGTTGGCTATTGTATCCAATCCATACATTTCAAGCCGTTCTTCATAGGATGGTCTTATCCTACCAAATGGTAAGCGGGTTGCGCGCCGCTGGACAGCTTCCAATTGGTTGGTGTCCCTAATTAAGTCGCAGCTCCATACTGAACCGCAGTACTCGGCTTATCAAATACAGTTGACGGTTGGCTTTGTTACAAATGTTTGCAATATGAGTAGACCATTCTAACTTGTTTGTAACAGTTACACCTAGGTCACAGTGTGACGTTTCTTCTTTTAGGCGATGATTACCTAACCAGTAGCTGTTCTTGGGATTATCGGGACCGAAATACAACACTGTACATTTGTCGGTATTGAGAGGTAGTAGCCAGGTTTCGCACCATTGATAGATTATATTTAGATCTTCCTGTATGTTGTCATGATTACGAATGATCGTAGATTTTTGAATCGTCAGCGAAAAAGGGAGATTTGGAGGAGATGAGTTTGGGAAGGTCGGCAATGTATATGATAAAAAGAAGCGGTCCTAGGACACTACCCTGGGGAACCCCACTTGTGACAGGTCTTAAAATAGAAAAAGTCTGTCCCACACGTACTTTAAATGATCTTGTTGACAGATAAGCCTCGATCCAGCTTAAAAGTGTTCCGGTTACTCCGTATGATCTGAGTTTGAGAAGCAGCCTTCTTTTGGGAATTCTGTCGAATGCCTTCGAAAAGTCTAAGTAGATGACGTCGACAGGGATACGACTTTCGAAGGCTTTAGTCCAGTCATCGATACACTGCAATAGATTGGTTGTTGCCGATCTTCCGGTAAAGAAACCGTGTTGATCATCGGGTATTATGTTGTTGTCGATGGCGAATGCGAACAACTTGTCAAATATGATTTTTTCCATCAACTTAGAACAACTAGGTAATAGACTAATGTGTCTGTAATTGTCTGGGTGTAGCTTGTCGTGTTTTTTGTATATTGGTGTAGTAATAGCACATCTCCAGTCGTCAGGTAGATTACTAGATTTGAAAGATGAAGTCATTAATGTGGCTAATGGTTTGGATAGTACAAGATTGCCTTGTTTCAAAATATTAAGTGGTATGCCATCTACACCTGGGGCAGTGTTGCTCTTTGATTTGGTAATATATGCTGAAACAATGTCATCAGTAAATTCGACATTACTAAGTTGGTTTACAATGCTTGTTCTGAATACGGGTAATTCATCGATTGGTTCGTCGGTAAATGATAATGCGTTGGTATCTGCCAAAAGTTCAGCTACTTCGAAATCGCAGTTACATAAGTTGCCATTTGGTTTTTTGAGTAAAGGAATGCTAACTTTTGATGACATAGTTGTTCTAAGATACTTATAAAATTTTTTAGGGTCGTTGCTGTTTATTATATTCTTTTCGTAGTTTTGCCTAGATTGTCTGATTTTTTTGCTGACTGTATTCGAGTGTTGTCTATGGCGAAGAAGACTGTCTGGTGTTGGATTTCTCAAATATGCTCTCCACAGGTATTTTTTCAGTTTGATGCTCTTCAGGAGGTCGGAGGTGATCCATGGTTTTAGAGGATTGAATAATGTTGTTTTTGTGCGACTGTTTCTCTCAAGAGATTCACGAACTGTTGTTTTGAACCGAGACCATTGTTCGTTTACGTTGTCTAATTCAAGAAGCATATCCCAGTTAACTTGAGTGAGTTCATCCAACACGTTTTCCCAATCCGTTACTGTGACACTTTTGGCTTGGTTTTTAGATGTGTTTCTAATGACGACTTGAATGTTTGTTAGTAATACCACATGATCGGATTTTCCAATATTGAGTAGATAGTTTATTTCGCTGAATAGTTGGGGATCGGTTGTCAAAATTAGATCTAGAAGCGACGGAGTTTGACCCAGTCTGAACCGTGTAAATTGACTGACTAACTGATGTAAGTTTGCATTTTCTAGCATGTTGAGAAAATCCTCAGACGAAGTGTTCCTATCAGGGAAAGGCCAATGTAAGTTAGGATAGTTAAAGTCTCCAAATGTAATTAGGTTATTGTACTGTTGTAATAAAGCGTTAAGAGAGTTGTAGAGAATTGTATCTGATTCGGAATTTGTACTGGGGGGACGATATACACAAACTAAACAAAAGTCGAATGTGGGAGAACGAAAGTACAGTGCTAAGGATTCACAACCTGGACAGTCAAACGAGATGTTGGTAATTTTGAATTCTTTAAAGGCAGTGTTATTAATATAAATGCAGCATCCTCCTCCAGTTTGGTTTAAACGGTCGCATCGATAGATTGAATAGTTACGAATAGAAATGAGAGAATCAGGAATCTTACTAGAAAGATATGTTTCAGTGATAAGCATATAGGCTGGTTGAAATGATTGAACAACAACAAGAAATTCATCAAATTTAGCAGATAATGAGTTTAGATTTGTGTAAAAAAATGGTAGGTTAAGAAGCAAGGTTTGGGCTGTTACTTTTTTGTGATGGTTGCAGTACCTCTGATATATTTGATTGTAAGATCTTTTTCTCCTTCTGATGTACGTCTCCCCAGTTCGGCACGCAGCTCCTTCAGGTTGTTTAGTTGCTGGGGGGTTTTATCATCAGTAATTTTCAAGTTCTCAAATTCGGTGTTTATTAGGCGCTTTTGGTTTCTCAGGCAGGTTTTGGTGTAACTCGCGTCAGAAAGAATTATTTTAAGAGGCCGTGGCTTGTTTGTCGTGGTCTTTCCCAAGCGAATGGCTCTAACTGGCAAACATGACTCTTCACCAGACAGTACTATGGTTAGTTCTTTCGCCGTATTCTCATCTTGCTTCTGTTGCTCTTTGGGGTTTCCACTCAACTCAGCAACACCGTGGACTATAATATTTTTGGCACGCGTAATACGTTCAACTGCCTCAGCAGTAACTTTTTCAATCACCAGTTGGGAAGTTTCGGTCAAACTAGTTTGGTTTGAAATTTTGTTTTCAAGTATTTCTATTTTCTTAGAGAGCTGTAGTAAAAGCGATCTTATGTCTACTGCATTACAGTCGTTACAATAGATTTTAATACATTTGGATTTATTTCGCGTGATTCGTGCATGATCTTCAGAAGTGATTCCTACACAACTAAAATGCAATGATCGACTGCAGGCATCGCACTGTGAACAGTTATTGCGGGAATCGCATTGTTGAGAACAGTTTGCGCAGGTACTCATCGTTTCGGAGGGGTTCCCACAAAAACTTATCAGATATAGGTAGTTGATAATAGGAAAATTAGAGATAACTCACCGGGAAATGGATTTTCACAGGAATGGTGCTCAAGGTGGAAATATGCGTAAATTGTTACCAAAATAGTAATTAAATAGTGGATTACTACTATTTTTTAATTTGATCTGTTTATATTTATTTTTTAGTATAAGAATATTATTTTTAAAAACGTGATTTATGTGTTAGTGAGATGTAATTAAACACTTTGCAATGTGATTTATGTATTTTTTGTAATAAAATGTAAGCTCGGGAAACCTGTTTTTGAATTTTATAAATAAATTTAGTTTGCTTATTAAGCTTTTTTTTTTAATTTTTGGAGCATATGCAACTGCATATCTCTGCATATATTAAGAAAGTTACTGCATATTTGCATAAATTTGGTGCATATCATATGATAATATTTCTCAAAATTTTGCTGCATATTTTCCGCTCTCTAGCCTCAACTAATCAAAAGTATATTAAGCTTGCTCATGCAAACTGACAACTGTAAACTGACGTAGTAGCATGGACGCCAATAATTAAGATTAGTTAACACAAACATTTGCTTCAATCATTAATAGTATTATTATCTGGTTATATTAGGTATCTGGTATTTGTTTCAGTAATTATTATAAGCCATTATTTTACCACCGATTTTTATGGAGCACCTAGTCGGCGGTATTTCTTGCCGGCGTCAAAGTAGCAACACTCTTAAAGATACTGTGACGATTTTTTTACTTCCCCAGCGTAAGCTAAGGAAGTAATCGAGTCCATCGGACGAATGGCCACTTTTATATTTTCTCGACGTTTCATGACCCCTACTACAAGTAAAAGAAGTCTCCCGTTTCCGTCTGTCTGCCTGTCTATCTGTCTATCTGTCTGTCTGGTGTTTGCATCGATTTTTATTATACATGTAATCTCGAAACTTCTGGACCGATTGTTGTATTGTATGTACATTATTATTAGAAATATCATGTAGATGGTTAAATAACCAAAATGTTGCTAAGCATTCCCATCAGCAATTTAATGACGTCATTCTATATTTATTTAATTTAACTGTTATTGATGTATACTCTTATACGTCTGGTGTACGAATCTGCGTTGAGTTTTACAACCACGTTACTACATTGTACATCTAGTATATCTACTAAATTATATGCATATATATGAATGTAGCAGTAGTAGTCTCAGAGGTCGATCAAGACTTGGTTGTTAAGGGTCCGTCGGAGGGTATCCGAATACGGGCGTAAACGGACGTTTTACCGATTCGTTTTTTAAGCTTATTATTAAACTTGAAGACCAGCTTGAGGTGGCAATTAGTAGAAAATATAATATTCTAATGCGCACCGCGAAGAATTTTTTAAAAAAGGCAATAATTTGTTCCAAATTAATTAAAATAATAAAAGCCAAGAAGTCACTTATCTAGGTCCTCAGTTACATTATACGGATCAGCGTTAGCTCATCTTACACAGAGCTGCATGTTAACAGGCGCACCGCGACGTTTTTTGCGGAAAAATTAAGTCTCTACAGAGGGCAAGACTGGATGACCTACTCTTATACTCATGAGTGGTTTCGATAATTTCCTTTTTAAAAAATGTTCCTTACACTAAAATCACTAAAATACTAGTTATACGTCATTTTGGGAAAGTACATTTCAAACCAAGGCGGTAACTGTTAAATTTCTTTTACCGTGGACTGAGAAAGTGTTGTAAAACATACTTAGATAATTTGAAAAACAACGAAGGTCTCGCGTTCGATTCCAAAGTTGGCCATTCGTTTTTTTCTTTTTCTCTCGCGTTGTGTATGATCTATGTTTATGACGTCATAACAATTTTTTTGTTGATCAAATTAAGAACGAGTCACCCCACTTTTTCGAAAAGCTGGGAATTCGCCCGTCTTTATTTAATAAAAATTATAATAATAATATTTAGAACATCTGTTCGACTGTGGCTGAATCAATAATTTTACTCCCCTATTTTGAGGCGACAAACTCGTTCAAATCAAAACAAATTTCTACGTGACATGCTTCTAATATGCAAGGTGTTTTTGAAAGGTATGCAAAAAAATCTCATAAAAAAATTACGCCCTTCCACACACTTTTTCTGCGTCATTGACAAATATTAAATAGGTGCAAGGTGTACATAATTAATTATTGATTCCTAGCAACAAGAATTCCGGAGAGTATCGTTTTTGTTTTGACAGTAGGAAGCTGGACAGCGTGGTGAAGCACGACTCATACCCTCCTTCAAGAATAGACGGCAATGCGCAGTGGATCACTACTCGAGATTTGAAGAAAGCTTTATTTGATCCACAGTTTGAACTAAATATCTTGGTCTACCTGGACGGTCTCATTTTAGTCAGTTCCATTTTTGAAGAACACTGTTGTCTTTTAGGGAAAATGAGAGAACGGCTTAAGGCAGCGAATCTAACGATCAACGTAGGGAAGAGTAAATTCTTTCAAATTTTCCTCCACTACTTAAAAGTACGTCATGGCACAGAAGGCCTACGTACCGACCCGCCATAGGAAGAACGCTATGGAGATTAAACGCTTCATAGGACTTTGTAACTGGTACCGCCGTTTCATTCCCAGTTTTTCAAAGTCGGTGTCCCTAATGAACAATTTGCGGAAAGGGTGGAAAAAGAAACAAGAAGTGCTGTCGAACGACCAAATGGAGAAAGCTTACACCTCCGTCAAGGGAGCACTAATTGTCGTCCCAGATTGTTCTCAGCCACTGCAGTGCGATTCCTCAAATACAGATGTAGACGTGTGTTGACGCAAGTAGTACTTGCGACATGATAAAAGTCCGTGAACAGATAACATGAACATCCTATATATAGGTAATACATGTCAGCGGATTTTTTTATTTATTTTATTAACCATAAAAAAATATTTAGTCATGGAACTTTATGTTAATTTTTTTGTAGATTCCGATATTGATGAAGAAATGTCTTCAACATCGACGAGAAGTAAACAGATGACATCACGCCAACGCATTCATTTGCCAGTGGAGGCTATAAAAATATTATTATTAATGTTTACCACTGCATTAAAGAGGTTGACAAAGACGAACGTCCCATTAAGAAGACAGAATAACGACTGTATCTTATGCTACTCTGTGGAGGTGCGTGAATGTAAATATACAAGACAGAAAATCAAGAAAAGATTGAGGTACGGCCAGAAAGTTACAAGTCGACCGACATGCACATATCGTAAGATCAACGATCAACTGCCTATTAATGAAATGTATGAGGAAGAAATAGTACCAACTTTAAGAAGTTTGCGACAAAAACTTATTGAAAGGGAAATTGGTGCAGAGTTTGGCGTCGAGACTCTAAGACAATTCCTAGAATCAATTGGCTTCTTATTTAAAACAATTAATAAAAGGCAGGTTATAATGGAATCCCCTGGAATTAAAGCATGGCGATACAACTATTTAACCTTTTCGCTGCGGACCTATTATTTCCTTTGCAACACTCCTGTGCGGGGTTTATTTTTGCTAAAACGTATTAGTACGTACGAAGCACTGGTACAGTTTCTCGCACGTACTTCTACGTATACAGTAGCTGAGAATGTCAAACTCCGCACTTTTATATACGTGCACAGCACTATTCACAATATTTTCTAAGCGAGAATCCATGCAAACAGGGTAAGAATTGTTCAATCATTCACTGTAAATTTTTTTTTTATTTTGATGGTCATAAGCAGGTGGCCTTTTAATCAAAATAGAACTTTATTGAAATTTAGTTCTTACAATAAAAAAAATAAACATAAAAAATACTCTATCAGTCTGCAAAAAATAAAAATAACATTTAATTTAGAAACATTCAAAAATTCAAAAATTCTTTTTGGTGTGATACACTTCAAAACATGGAATTAGGCATAATTCTTTGGCCAGTCTTCGGAAATTTTACCTAGTTCTTCAAATTCTTCATCAGAAACATCAAGTTCATCCTCTGACTCGATTGTGGAATATAATTCTTTTAGGCAAGCTACTTCTTCATTTGACAGTCCGACATAGTCTGACATTTTGCTAACTTACAACTGAATAAAACAATATAACTGCATCGTGTTTGGGCTCAAAATAAAGCTAAAACAATGCTTTTTTACGTCATGCGCATTCTAGTGTCGTACGTACAAGTACGGAAGCAGAGTGAGTTTGTGAATCCAGGAACGTATATATACGCGAAACGCACACAGTTTACGCTTTTTTAAAACGTATATATACGAGTATAGCAGCGAAAGGGTTAAAAGAAATTAAAAAATGTGAAGAAAAAAAACAATTTATTTTCTTGACGAGACCTGGTACGACAGCCACGATGTCGTCAAAAAGAGATGGGTTGATAATTCTAACAAATATACTTTAGATGTACCATCGGCCAAAGGCAAGAGAATTATTATTCATCACTAGAGAGCGGAAAATATGCAGCAAAATTTTGGCAAATATGATCATATGATATGCACCAAATTTATGCAAATATGCAGTAACTTTCTTAATATATGCAGAGATATGCAGTTGCATATGCTCCAAAAATTAAAAAAAAGCGTAATAACCGAACTAAATTTATTTACAAATTACAAAAACAGGTTTCCCGACCTTACGTTTTATTACAAAAAATACATAAATCACATTGCAAGGTGTTTGATTACATCTCACTAACACATAAATCACATTTTTAAAGGTAATATTCTTATACTAAAAAATAAATATAAACAGAACAAATTAAAAAAAAAACAGTAATAGACTATTTAATTACTATTTTGGTAACAATTTATTTTTAAATATTTTTTGAATATTCTAACAAAAAGTTTTCCCGTGATTTTAAAGTATGTATTCGTAAATAGAAAAACGGCATACTACGTCCACAATTGTAAAAATAGAGCAGGCGCGACAAAACACAGCTCCTTCTTGAAGAATAAGTTCAGGAAAAAGTTTAATCCATAAATTAATTTAAGTTATCTTCGACATATTACATTAAATGAAATGCTTTCAATGCAAACTCACGATGAAAAATAAAAGGATAACGTGTCTTCGACCACCATAAAACACACCATTAATATACTTAAGAAACGAACAAAAATATTGGGAATGAACCGTATTTCCAAAAGTAATTAGGGCCTGAATTTACCTGGAAGGATGGCTTAACACCCAGTGGTTTCTCCAAACTACCATATAACCCAAACATTTCCTAGTTATTTGAAGCTCAAGAGAATATTTGCAATGATTCATGAAATTTCGTCTTTCTAGTTAAATGCCAAAAGAATGACAATTTTTTTTAATTAGCACAAAAATTGATAAATATGCAAAATATGCACCCGTTACGTGAAATATGCAGCAGAAGGCAAATATATGCAAATATGCAATTTTTTTATAGCTGTATTTATTTTTAATTAGCATGATTCGTTCACATATTAAATATCAAGACTTATATGCAAAAAATAAAGGATATGCAAATTTCATAAAATCCGCTCTCTATTCATCACGCTTGATCTAAGTTAGGGTGGGCGCCTAATAGTTTGCTTTTATCAGCGAAAGCAATAAACGACGCGAAATTAGATTATCTCGAGGAAATGTCAGGGGATCTTTTTATAATTGGTTTAAAATTTTTTTAATAAATACAGAGCCAAATAGCGATTGTGTGAGCGATGATGAATAACACTAGTTTACAGTAGGTACCTCTGTTGCCGGAAAAATTTTAGCTGTTGTTGAGTACATATATTATCCTAATTTCAAATACATAAGTAAATTTTTTTTATCAGCTTTAGTTTTTCAGTTTCAGCTATGTACATTTAAAACAAAAAAAAAAAACAAGTATTTATTAAGAAAAAAATATTAAAAAATTAAATTAATCATTGAGTTCTAAGAAACTTCGCTTTAAAGCTCCTTTGTGATTTGTTGATTTAGGAAAATGGCGGCAATAATTTTTTAATGTCTGAACAAAAGACAATATTGTTTTCTTCTGAAAAATACCGACGCAAATCTTTTTCTCTTTCACGATAAAAAGTTATTGTAGTGCCTGGCGAAAGTAAATTTTTTTCTTTCAGCCTTGATGCCAACAATTCTGAAGCTTGTTTAGAAAGATTCAAATCTCTTACAAGATCATCTAACTCGTTTTGGGAAAAGCGTTGCGGCTCATTTGTTATACTTTCAAAATTAGCATCACTTTGTGATGAGCCTGGTGTTGTAGTGTCAGATGGTGTTTCTTTTAAAGGTTCAGACATATTTTCAGACAGTAAAAAGTCAGGTGAATGTTGCAGTGGAAGCTGAACACAAGTAGTACTTGGGTATTGCCATTTGATTCTATTTTTCGTGTTTATGCTGTTTATGTTCACGCTACAAAAGTAACAGTCATCGAGATGATTTTGTGGTTCTCGCCAAATAGTTGGTGTTATAAATTTAAAGGCACTTCTTTTACCACTTTTCCATAATCTTAAACATTCAACACACGATCTACAAACACAATTAGGTGCCCAAGACTTGTCATTTTTATCCAAGGACATTTTAAAATACAGAATATAGGTGTTTTTAACCAACTCTGATATAACTTTCCGACAATTCTTAAACACATACTCTCCGCAAATGTAGCAAAAATTATTTGGATTATTTAAACAGCGTCTCCTTGAAGTACTCATGTCACAAAAACTTCAGATATTAATCTTAACACAGTAAAATATGCACGTTATGGAGTAATAAATAAGAAAAAATGATAAAAATGAAAAACACAAAAACTCGATCTGTACTAAAAATTTTGAGTTTAGATTTGTTAAAAACAAGTGATGAGTGAATATTGCCAACCAAAAAATTGGCGCCAACAGACAAAAATTAAAATTTTGTAAACTAGTGTAAACGGTGTTTTCTATTGTTTGTTGTTTGTATCCCTCAAGCTGCCACCTGCCTGACCGCGTAGCGCACATCGGAGCGAACTCTTCAGCTGTACAATAAACTGACGACAGGGCTGTAAAATGAATTAACTTTCGGAATTGGGAGTCCATAAAATTCTTATAATTCTAGACAAACTTTATGAGACTTTTATCTTTATTTTCTCCTAAATATAATTTTATGAAGGTCTCAAGCGGCCTGCGGCCGGTCAGCTTACCTGTGTAGTGATTGACAGCTGTCTAACTCTCTTCATTATTTTTTTTAATAATAATGAAAAAAGTTTCAGAGAAACAGTTTCTCTTCTGCCTGAAGACGGTACTGTGTACCGAACACGTGTAGCAGTGACTACAAATATATTATTTAAACTCTGAAAGTTTTTTCATTATTATTAAAATTAATATGGAGTTTAAACACGTATCAGCCTCATCAATACAAACATCTCTTCATTATGCTTGCATTGTAGGTTGCCTAATTTAGAAACAGGCTCGCTCCGACGGAGCTAGATGACAGACAAGTTTGAATTAGGCGCCATTTGTTGTCTTAAACGCAACCAGCAATTCTTCCTAAAATATACCTGCATCGCCGGGATAGACGATTACGGGACATGGTTCATAAAAACATCGTAAGCCGATATTGAAGAAGAATGGATAAATTATGACAGGCTGCCAACAACAGACCTTCAGCAGAAATAATCATGTCCCGTATTCTTTTGAAATATTAATTCGCCGCTCCGCCACACAGTCATTAAAAGATGCCAAAATAAGGCAAAACGCCAACCCATTTTGCGCCTTTATTTTAACAGTTGAAGAGCAGGGCGATACATGTGCGTGCTCATGACATAAAAATCTTCAAGGAAGAGTCTTGTATTTTTTAAAAAACGTAGCAGTTTTCAAAATAAAAAATAAAGTGCGTAAAACCCCAGCGGATTTTTAGCGAAAACTATTACTCGGTGTGCTTTTAAAAAATATCGAGGTGATAGAGAATTTTTTTCTACTTTAGGCGCCATTCTTCGTTTTCTGTTAAAATTTTACTTCTTTTAGTTATTGTAAAAAAACTGCAAAGCATTTTGGGCAAATTTTGGTAAGTTAGGCAACCCAAAATATTAGCTGAGGCGGTAAGCTGTAATTTATGACCCACACAATAGAGCACCTTTTAAATACCTTAAGCTTATTTGACCACCCTTTGAAGTACCTGACAATAGCATTAAGAAGGATATAGGCGAGTAAAATTTTTACAGAAATATGATGACATTTCTACGTTGTTGTTTTGATTTGATTCCCCCTTTTAATTAAATGAATGATAAATGGAATTTTATTATTGGAATACATTCAAGCTATATTACGGATGTAGGATATGTCTATGACAATATTCCATAATTAAGCAATATGACAATATGTGGAGTAAAGCAAATAACATTGCAGCTATAAATTACTACAATTCCTAAGAGAGGAGTACTTATACTGCACAAATGGAAACGGGTACATACAAACTGGCTGACGCGGTCGGTTTTTTAATCCGGCCCCGAATATTGAATATAGGTACGTTGGCTCCGACAGTACGAAAGGGAGAGATAGATTTTATGATACCAAAGAATTTTCAAGCAGAAATTTATAGATAGCAAAAAGGTGTAATCGCATTGCGTTTTGTGAGTTTGGTAAACAAAGTACTGACATTCCTGCCTCTATACACTGCATTTAAATATTAAACAATCACAGGAAAATATCATCATCAATAAAATCATATTAATAAAATAAAAATAATAACAAAAAAGCAAAGACCCCTTCAAAGCATAAAATTCAACATTTTACACTTATTGCCAAAAGAAACTTAACATTAGTCTATAAATCTTTTTTCAGTATATATATTTCGGAGTTGCTGATTTCGACTCCACTACGAGTCAACAATTTCTGGTAGCATGGCATTTAAATAAAAAATTTCAAATGCATTTACCATATGTTTATTCCAGAAGTCATCATCTTTTTCAATCAAAAAATATTCTAAATCTACGTTAGTGTAGATGATAAAATAACACCATTTTCTTTTAGTTATATGCAGTGGACCCTGTTATACCTGATACATATTACATATTTATGCTAAAAAAAGGTAGGAGGTGCTATTTAAAAAATTATCGATCATGTCATACACCTGTCAAATATCGCTCAAAACTTTTGAAACTAATATTACAAAATGGTAATTTTTATATACCAGTAGACGTGTTTTTGCGTTTTTACTTCTGGAACGTAAGCTAAGAAATATTGTTTGTTTTCTTTCATAGTAGATAAATATTTTAGTTCCTTACTCTGCTCGACCTGCAAGCTGGGATACACTTCCCCCGCTGACAATAGCAGTAATAAAACTAGTTATTGTAAACGAAGTCAACGATTTTAACCCTTAGAGATGAGTGGCAGCTGTCATAACGAGGTAGCATGGGTGTTTTACAAGTTGCATATCTTTTAAAATAGAAATTTTCTTGAGGTGTGGTAGAGCCTTAAGGCTCCTCCTTACAGTCATTCAAATCTGCCGAAATACGGCAAAACACCACTCCTTACAACAGCACTTGAAGACTTGTGCGACGTATCTATTTGTTCGCAGTGCAAACATCTTCACGGAAATAGTTTTTATACTCCATTAGACCCTGTCGTTTTTTTAATAATAAATAAAAACGGAAAAACGTTGTTTACTTTTTGGGCCAAAACTATAACGTATTTTGGCTTGTAAAAATCTGACAGTGTAGATACATACAGGTAGTAGTTCACCCGACTATCGAATTTGTTTTTTCGTTAAACTATCCAATTTTTAGTTATTGTTGATTAAAGCAAGACTTAAAGAAGTCATTTTTTTGTAAATGTAGACAACCAAACATCTTCTTTCGTCAAGAACGAGTAAAGACAGTATATGATTTACGATAGGGTTGGCCACTATTGATAGTTTAGACGGATTTAAAACCTTTGTTGAAAAAGTGTTCAAATAAATTGACCGTAGTGTGTTCTATACCTGGAAGTTGTGGATCATAAAATTATGTAAGAGTATTATATAATCCAATTTCAGAATAACAAATAAACAACTGAGTTTGAAGTTTTTACAAAACTGCCTTGCTAACTTGTTTCAACAGCTATAATTACTACTAGGGATGTAAAGTATATAACCTCATTTGACATACACCTGTTAAAACTTTTATGACTTAAGCGGCTTAAGCCAAACCACCCTTATAAGTCAAACTGGCTGTTGTGTTACTTAACTCAGTTCACAGCTACATTATGCCAACAATGGGCAGTAATAATCTTGCGGTTCGGGTCCACAAAGTTTACAATAGCCAGTTTGACTTATAAGGGTGGTTTGGCTGAAGCCCCTTAAGTCATAAAAGTTTTAACAGGTGCATTGATTAAATACATATGTATTTAATCAATGACAGGTGTATGTCAAATGAGGTTTGTGTACCGACTGTAGGTTTGGCCGACTAACCGACTAGCCGATTGTTCGGCCAGTAAAAACCGACTAGTCGGCCGATTGTTCGGCTTTGCCAAAACCGATTTATAAATGCGACAAACAGTGTGTTCTTTTTCTATTTCTCTGACTACCTCAAAGATTTGTTTTATTTTAATAAGAGGAATAACTAAAGTTCCTTCGTTTTCCAAAAAATGTGATGTTTGGATAAAATTTTAACATTTAATTTTTTGTAGGAACTAAATACAAAAATAAAGAATAACACAATTTATTGTATTATATACAATTTTAATTTTAACATATTTGTAACTTCACATTTTCCATTATCGGAATATGTACTTTGTATACGTGTTTTTTTCCAATGATTTTTCGTTCTTCATTGAGCCTTTTCAGTTTTCAAAAGAACTTGTGTAAAACCAATACTATATTCTCCATATATTTTTTTTAATAACTCAAGTACAAAGGTACCTTTGTTATTGTAACTTATGGAGGCAGCGAAACACTGATAGGAACCTCGCAATGAAAAATTTATTCTTTTTCCCCAAACAAATTTATTTAAAACCGAATTATATGTATGACTCTACTGCATTATTATCAACATCAAATAATAAACTTGATGATAAATTAGCCACTCGGTGCAGTGCCTGAATAAATGATTGAAACAAAGAACTTTTTCAATGTTTTAAATGAAGAAATTAAAAATTAATATCATTCCGCTGACCACTTTTGGTACATAATAATCAGTTGCACAGTTTTCGTAATTGCTAAATATGTGCTGGGGTGGATTTAATATGTCTTTTTTAAGATTTTCTATTTTTTCATAAAATGAACAATTCTAATTTTTGCAAAATTTTATGGCACTTACAACCACCTTACAACTGCGGTCCTAAATTTGTTAACGTTACTTTTCAATAAATTCTGTACATAAGTATCTGTTTTTGGAGTCTTTGCCAATGTTCTTACTTTTGTACAATAATTTCGGAAAACATGATTGCAACATTCAATTTTTTCGATAAAATAATTGGATTCGTACGGCCTTACACCACGAATTTTTCCAAAACGCTGCTGTCTCCATCACCAATACTTCTTTTGAATCTTAAATTGTGCACTTTTTCTGAATTTTTAAAACCATCTAAAATTATAGTGACTTCCACTGACATGGATGTTTGTTCCCAATTTTTTAAACACCTATGTAACGGAACCTTTTTTTGGCTTTCCTAAGTTTTATGAAAGCTACACATTTTATTTTTGACTTTAACAAAAAGAACTTTTTTTGTTCTAGCCCCAGTTATGCATCCAACACCTGAAGTGCATTGTAATTTGACTTACTTATAGGAACGCTTACTACATGCACCCTGAACAATCACCGTAATAATGTAAGGTACCCCATCACGATCTATTTCTCTCCTCAACGGCAAGCCTATATTCTTCTTTGCCCGCTTTTACCATTTCTTCTTCACAAAATTCATGAGTAATTTTTAAAATATTTGCTCTCTGCTTTATTGTATGTACTCTTAACAGACATTTGAGGTATGTCCAATGCTGAACAAAGTTCTGTAGGTTGAAAGTAATCGGCTCTCATTGCTACTCCACAAACAGCCGCATCATTAACATTGAAAAACATTTGTAAGAAAATATACTTTTAAAACAATAACGAGTTTCATTAATTATTTCAAGATTAACGAAAGTACAACCAGACATAGGTATTTCAAAATTGATAATAAATATCCTATGTCACCAATTCTACGTCCAGAAGGAATAAAACTGTTACCAGTCTGCTTAGGTACATCTGTTTTCATTCTCCACAATCGCTGTGAAACACTCACTGACTAAACATTTTTAATCCTTTTCTTAAATTCTTCCAACCATTTTTCATTGTTTGTTTCCTACTTTTGCGTTTTACGCTCATGCTAGGATGTGTATTGTTTGATGAAGAGTTCATTTAAAAAAATAATATTTAAAGTACCTAATTAATCAAAGAAATTATAAATTATACCTAAAATCTGTCTACAATATACCTAAAACTTACCACCTCCTAAAATCCTACTTTACACTAACTTATCCACTAAAAGTACATAGAACAGAACAGCAGAGCAGTCGGTCAGTTATTGGTCAGATGAGGATAACAAGTGTAACAAGTTCATGTTTTTCTTTAGAAATTTTTTTTATTTGATATTTGTGCCTACCTAATTAGCTGTAGGGGTACTAGAATTAGTGAATGTTGATTTGGGTTGATTTGAACAGGGATTATTATAGAGACATAATACAGCAAAATACACAAATACATGCTTTAATCAATAATAACTAAAAAATGGATAGTTTAACGAAAAAATAAATTCAATAGCCGGGTGAGCAACAATATTATCTTACACTGTCAGATTTTTACAAGCCAAAATATATACGTTATAGTTTAGGCTCAAAAAGTAAACAACTCTTTCCCGTTTTTATTTTTTATTAAAAAAAACGAAAGCCTCTAACGCAGTATAAAAACTATCTCTATAAAGATTTTTGTATTGTCAATAAGTAGATATATCACACAAGTCTTCAAGTGCTATCGTAACAAGAATATTGGAAGTGGCTTTTAGCCGTATTTCGGCAAATTTTAATGACTGTATGGAAGAGCACATTGATGCACTCCAATTATGGCAACCGTTGCTAACATATCCTAACTCTTTATCGTCACCAACGCACGGAGGAGTAATGTCGGGTTGCTAATGCACACAGGACGCTTGCAGTCCTATCACACACATATCCCTAAACGTCGAACTTTTTGTTACGTGGAGTTTTTATAGTAAACTCATTTGACATACACCTTCTAAAACTTTTATGACTTAAGCGGTTTAAGCCAAATCACCCTTATAAGTCAAACTGGCTATTGTAAGCTTTATGGACCCGAACTGCAACTGTGAACTGAGTTAAGTTATAAAATAGCCAGTTTAACTTATAAGGGTGCTTTGGCTTAAGCCGTTTAAGTGATAAAAGTTTTACACGGTGTGAGTCAAATGAGTTTACTGTAGTTACTGGCAGGGCCGGCTCAACACGGTAAGCGAAAGATGCACCGCATCGGGGCGCCCGTGACAAGGGGCGCCGGATGGCGAGCGCCGCCTTTGCTTTTATAAACTCTACAAAAATAAATTAATATTAGATTTGCATCGAATCACTACGTACAAAATATTGTAGCAGGAACAGACCAAGGCGCCCATCGAAAACTTTTCAGAAAGAGGTACATTTTAACATTCCACTATGAGGAGTGGTTCACCAAAACAGGTTCTAAGAAGTCAATTCCTGGCACTTTCTGAATGTAATAATTGAAAAAGAGTGCGCGTTTGGGTTGGGTGATTGGACCTTTAAATCAATACCGACAAAAAATAACCAGATTTATGATTACATTATCTGGGTAACAATTTGAGGAGACAGCGGTATGACCAAAAACCAGATGTTTTTCCTAACATTTGTCACATTTGTTTTTACCATACAGCTCCATGTTGGCACATTCTTAAAAAAATTCCCAGTCTAGTCGATTGGTTGTGGTAGTTTTTCAACAGTTTTATTATATTTTTCACTGTTCCTGTTTGTAGCCGAATTTGGTTCTGTGTATCATTCCGTGGCTCTTTGTCATCATTAATTTTAAATTTAAACTTCGATTAACATTGAGATAAGTCTAAATTAAATATAACTTTGAAGTTGTATCAATTTTACAATATTAAAAATTCAAAAGATTTTGCAATGTAATAGTATATTAAAGAACGAGTTTCATAAGGCAAATATATTGAGGCACGAATCCAAGTTTATAGAACGAGCGGCGAAGCCGCGAGTTATATAAAGGATGAGTGCCTCAATAGCCTTATGAACGAGTTATTTATACTATTTTTTCTACCGCACACGTTTTTTCCCAAACTTTAATTGAAATTTGCATTTTTTTTAATCTGGGGACTTTTGTCGTGGTTGGTGATGGGTTGGTCTGACACTAACCACGAAATATTTGAGGTTCGAATTTTCACAACAACTGTAATTCGAATCAATTCGAGTTTTTATAATTTAAAATTGGTTAAAATGTCTTGCGAAGAAGTTACGCGTCCGGAAACATGGGAAATTTTAAGTTTACATTTGCCACTGACATTCACCTGACATTTCTCGTCATGGCTACCAATCTTACCGATCTAAATTACACCAGATCAATTAAAGAACGCCTTTCCGCTATTAACGAACTGCTGTGACGTCATTTGCGTGCGTTAATAGCTCTATTAGAAAACCAAAAAACGTGGGCGGTAGAAAAATATTTTTATACTTATACTATGTACACTCACCGGCAAAAAAAGCGAATCACCCAAAGTTTGTATTGAAAATGGTTCCTTTTTTAAACGTTTGGCTACAGTCAATATCAGTTTTGAAAAAATCACACAAAATATACTAACACTAGGTTTTTGGTTCTATTTTGTACATGATATGAACCTCAAATCTGAAGATGATAAGTTTTTTCCAACAATGAGATTTGCAGTTGTGACGTTTAGAGGGCATTAACAGACGGTTTGTCATTGTGATTTGATGAAAACTGTGTTTTTGTCAATTAACATGAGTATTGTGGCCATTAATGCAGCACGAGCAATTGCTCTTATTCAGGATGGTCGAAGTTAACGGTACGTTGCCAATACGTTAGGGGTATCACGAGTGAGCATTCACAGAACTGTACGACGGTTTAATGAGACTGGATCATACAGCCGAAGACCTGATTCGGGTCGTCCAAAGAAAACATCGGCTCGGGATGACCGTTTTTTAACGCTGACCGTGTTCCGTAATAGGGATACGACCGCAGTTGAGGCCAGAAATCAACTTGAAGAAACACGAGGAGTTAGTGTAAGTGAAAGAACTGTAAGAAAAAGGTTAACTGCAGCTGAATTGAGGGCCCGTAGACCTGCAAGTGGCCCAGAACTTCTCCCACGACACAGAGTAGCCCGACTTGCATTTGCTCGAGAACACGTTAACTCGGATCTTGTCCAATGGGACCAAGTACTCTTTACAGATGAGTCGCGTTTTTGTCTACGTTCTCCTGACGGCCGTCAAAGAGTATGGCAAAGAAGAGGCGAAAGGTAGGCTCAGTGCAATATTGTTTCCAGACTAAGTTTTCATGGAGGTTCAGTGATGGTCTGGGCAGGAATTTCTGCCGAGGCTCGCACAGAACTTGTAGTGGTGGATAGAGGCACAATGAATGCTGATCGATATGTAGCAAATATTCTTCAAGAGCATGTCGTACCTTTTGCTCCTTTTATTGGCGATAATTTTATTCTAATGCATGATAATGCTAGACCACATATCGCTAGAGTTGTACAAACCTACCTCGACGAATTCGGGATTTCACGTATGGAATGACCAGCAGGCAGTCCCGACCTGAATCCAATTGAGCATGTGTGGGACATGTTAGGTAGACGTATCAGAGCACGTGTGCCGGCCATACAACACATAAGAGATCTTGCAAATGCGCTAGTTGAAGAATTTGACCAATTAGCCCAGGCTGAGATTAGACACCTCATCGAAGGCATGGAAAGACGTATGGCAACCGTAATGCAAGCTAGAGGCGGCAACAGTCGTTATTAATGATATGTTAAGTAGTCTTTTGTTGGTTTAATGTAATGGATTTTCTGGTATTTTTTAATAAACTCGTAATTGTTGCAACTTCAGCGAAGGTCCCGTTACCTTCTCATCTCCTTTGTCCTAGATAAACTAATTTGTCTTATAAATGTGACGCACATCAGAATTTATTGAAGATTTCTACAAAAATACTAATGATTCGATTTTTTTGCCGGTGAGTGTAGAAGAGTTGTTGCCCGCAGCTCCGCTTGCGTGGAATTCACAATTACCGAAACCGTCTAACTTAAAAATTCACGGGATTCTTATACGAATTTTCATTCCCTATTTTGTCCCCGTAAGGACGGATTTTCCAAAAATCCTTTCTTAATGGGTGCTTATAACACAAAAGGAACCTACTGTCCAAATTTCATGTTTGTGGCTTCAGTAGTTTAGGCTTTGCGTTGATGAATCGGTCATCTGTCAGTCAGCACAAACACTTTTATATATTACGATTGATTCATCATAATTTTATGTTTGTTAATAAAAAGTATCTCTCCACAAAAATGTGATTACACAAAAATTTTTTAGAGGGCGTTGAACAGTAAGTTGCATCGGGGCGCTTGGTCCCTTAGAGCCGGCCCTGGTTACTGGAATTTGAGCGAATGAAAATGCGTGTATATTTCGTTGCCTATATTTGGCGCAACTAATAGGGTGCGAACCAAAGTGCGAACACTAATCATTTTTTTGTAGCACAAGGTGCCGTTCCCTATTCCCACAATATTTGAAGAGTAGGGACGTGATCACGGGTGTTGTATGAGGATTTTGTAAAAACGGTTTCCATAAAATCGCAGTGGCTAATGTAAACAATTACGGAATAGCTCTTAATCGGCATATTGTCGACTTGTCCTTCGAAAAAATTTATGTTTTACAATCATGCTTGAAATATCGAACAAACCTGTGGTTTCTCTCTGAGTTGGCGATCTCATTAAACCAAATTAAATAATGTTTTTTATCTATAAGTTCATAATTCTAACAGTATTACAACAACTCGCAAATAACTAGAATGTTTCTCAAGTTGTATGTGTCGAAGCCCCGTAGGACACCCATATTTCATTCATTCCCTAGTGTACCAACCTTATATTCTGTAACACAGCCCCTCTTCTGTAAACTGAGACTTTTTCTCAAGGCCGCATGAATTCAGTCGGCCTTGCTTTTTCTCATAGATAAAATAAAACCATAATATAGAACGCAAAGTCCCTAAGAAATTTTGGGTACAGAGCCATCTATCGGCGTGGTGACGGTGCAAAACCACGGCCTCCGAGGACTTTACATTTATTTTATTTTTTTTATTTTTTCGCACTTTTACAGAAAAGAAAATACTACGAATACTTTCGATTTTTTATTTTTAACCTTTTGTTATACAATTCCGAGGCTTTTTTATAAACATTATTAGTAAATATTTTTGTTCGCGTATCTTTACCGCTTAAAATTAAATTCAACCCTTTAACATAAGTAAATATTGTTAAAGAAACCATTTTGTCGATAATTTCTTCTTCAATTTTGTTTTTGTGTTCACAGGTGAATGAAAAATTAATGTGATATCGAAGGACAGTTAAAATTTTGATTTCAATATTATTTGCCGAGGTAATGTTACTTAAAATGATTTTGGAAATATTATATATTTTGTTGAGGTTTTTTATAAACTCTAAATTGCAATATGTTAATTTTCGACGTGTTGGGTTATATTCTCTTGTACTGATCAATTCATAGCATGGCTCATTTTCGGAATATTGACCAACTATGTGAGATTTACATACTGAACACTCTAAATTTTTTAAAGTTTTACAGATCCAACCGGACACATATCCAATAACGCTTTGGTGTAAATTTTTTTCTAATTCAAATGCCGAAAGATTTGATATGTACCTGTTGACATTAAAGGTTTCATAAAAAATTTCGTTGTTTTGATAATTATTATTACACTGACTAATTTTATCTATTATTCCACGTACAATAAATAAATCGGGAATATTTGTACTTCCACAATTTGTATCTATTGATTTTGATCCACAAAAATTTCGAATTAAAAGTAATTTAAAATTGTCTCTAAATTGTAAAGCTGTTGGATTTGTGGCTCGGGTTCTTTGACTTCGAATTTTTCCAAAATAATTTTCAATGACATCCTGATTTAGAGCACGAGATAAAAAAAACTTACACTTGCCACCTTCTATCAAAATCTTTTATAAATTTAAAAATCCTTCCAACGTTTTGATCCAATTCTTTAGAGAAGGGGGTACTGTTTTCTGTCCATTACTATCTACAAAATACATATTGCCCAAGTGTTGAATAGCTTCTTTCCAAAATTTTGTATGTCCCGAATTTCTGTAAACCCCACCAGAAAAAGGCTTTCCACAGCGTGGACGAAGTGTTCCTCCATTTATGCTATCGAATAGTTGGTCAAAAAATTTTATAATCCTTGCAGTTCCCAGGGCTTCTCGACTTAATTTGGTATTACCTATTAAATAGGTATATATATTATACATCAGATTATTACCTACAGTGATTTTACCAATTACCACTCTCAACTAATAGTTTTATAGTTGACGCCATCGAATGACTCAACACTTGAGTTGCATATGACACTTTCATTTTTGGAATTTTGTCTGGTATTACATGCAGGTCCGTAATTTTATATAGTGCTCTTAATTCGCCACACGCTGAATCATTGACATAAGCTTCCACAATATCATCCCATTTTGCTACTAAAATTTCGCCATTTACTTCCAAAACTAAATTCTTCGTTAACATATTGTTTCTTATCCCCTTTATCAAATGAGGCCCGTCATACAATGGTATAATTTCTTGTTCTTGTACTATAATTTTTCTTTCTAATTGCTGACTAGATTCTTCGTTAATTTTGGAAGTTTCTTTTATTAACATATTTACAGCTGCTTGGTTTGTTGGTCCCTGGTCACAAACTGTAGCGATAACGGTTAACCCACAATTTTGAACTTTTTGAATCAAAAATTTCAATAAACTGACTATACGCGTAGATTTTGTTGTAGATGAAGAAAATCCGCAATAAATAAGTTGCTGCCATTTCTTAAAAAGCCCAGTGAGAAAAAATACAAGAGCGTGATCCGCAATTTCTAAACTTTGTTCCTCACCAAAATCTTGAAATCCATAAAATTTATCACTACTTTTTTCGTAATCAATATGAGGCATTATGGCCATTTCATCAAAAATCATGCTACAAATTGTATCTCTTTCTTTCAATTTTAACACAGCTTCCCTCAAGTTATCAAACACTAATTTATTAAATCCAGGATTAATTGGGACCTTATTCAACATCGACATAACTGTTTGTCTAGTTGGAAGAGCAAAAAACTGTCTTAATTTTGAATAACCCCGTCCTGTGTATTTGTGTAAGCAGAGTGCAAAAATTTTCTCTTCAGTGGTGTACCTGCGTCCTCTTGGTTTTACATTTCTTTTTCTCAATTGACTCAAACAAAAATTTATAGCGTCCTGTCCTAATACTTTGCTGTTCAGTTTCATTTCAAATTTCGAAAATATTTTCAAACGTTGAAGGTAAGATGCTGCTCTAATTTTATCTCTGCGATTTGGACGTTTAAAGTGGGACGAACATATTGATGAAGTGGCAGGAATCTTTCTTAGTTCAGGAGAAGTCCTGTTTTCCAAATCTAAATTCGGTATTATATTGTCTTCCGAATGCGTGGACAAATCGCTTAGTGCATTATTAGCAATTTCTAAAAAAATAATTGTTTTGTATTTAACTACTTGGTTAAATACTTAAAGTTACCATTTGGAATCAGTATACTAGGCACAGCAATGTTCCGTAGTTGTTTATCGTTTAGAAAATCAGATGCGGTAAAGTGCAGACTACAAACCCGGTGTGATTTATAAACCTGCGTTGGATCTAATGTTTGGAGCGCAGGATTTTGGATCCGTTTCAGCCATTCCCTGAACCGTGTTTGGTCTTTTAAGGGATTAGGAAACCTGTGCCCCTTAGCACCAACACTGTAGCACTTGTGGACGCTACACAGCCTCATTTTAAACAGCTAGTTACTCAAATAATAAATAGACAGAAGCACTGACAATGACAGTATTCAAAAATTTTTTTGAATAAAAGTCAAATTCCCGGTTGCGCCAGCTATTGGCGTGGTGACGGTGCGCAAAAAAATTTCTTAGAGACTTTGCGTTCTATATTATGGTTTTATTTTATCTATGCTTTTTCTTTATACCGTTGGCCATCTAGTGCCGAGAAGCCAAAATAACAACGACGACAATAATTATTAAAACAGAGAACTATTTAAATTTTAACTATACTTTCCATATGAAGGGCGCGAGGGCAGTTTTGTCTAAATTAGTTAGTATCCCTACATGGTCTTTCGCTACAGGGACACTAAATTGGTTCAACCAATTTTTTTGTGCGAATTTGGGAAATCCTTTCAATTTCCTCAGTAATGCGATGTCGATGTGACAAAACAAAGAAGCAACGGAGAATAAATCTCTGGTCTTACGAATATGGCATACCGTAACCGAACTTGAGTCATGTATTTCGGATGAATCATGATGCTTACGAAAACTAATGTGTGAATATTGAATACTGATACGGATGATTTAATACTAATAAGTACTCAATTATGATACCTTTAGGGGTCAGATATTGGGAAAGTTGGTAATTCTCGAGGTCACTTGCTGGTGACCACGCAGAGCCCAACAAAAAAAATGCTGCTCCTACACTTATGCATTTCATTCATTATTATTTATCGGCTGAACTAATAACAGAGAGTGGACTCTTCATGCCGATGTATGTATTTTTAATTTGCATAGTGGCTAAATAATTAAAATAGTGACGAAGATGGTCACTTTTTGGTGCCACTACCTTATGTATAACTTTTATATACAAAATATCGAACAAAAATAATAAATTTTAAGTTATTCAACGAAAAAAAACTCATTACTTGCCACTCTTGCCAGTTTTTATTTATTAATTATACGTTAATGTGTTATACGTAGGTACATGCAAACATACATAATATTCTGTAATTTTTGACATCAATATATGCATCAAATCATGGAGGTAGGAAACCTGCATGCATCAAATACATAAACTATACCTTCAGCAATATCAATAACAGCGGTGTAATGAAAATCGCCTATAGTACATAAGCTTTGAATTTTTTCTTCGAAACCAATTATTATTATATAAGCTTTTGAATTGTGGGAATGTCTGAGGAAGAAAGGCGTGATTGAGGAGCTGGTAAGGTAAGTAAAAGAGATATATGACGAGACGTGGAGTAGAGTGGGGGTGATTGAAAAAGAGGGTGAAAGTTTTAGAACGATGAATGGCCTACGTCAGGGATGCCCTCCAAGCTCCAGCCTGTTCTCGGCTTATGTAAGCGACATTGATGAAATGTTCCAAAGGGTACAGGCAGGTGGGGTGGTAAGAAGGTGTTATCCCTTGTGCATGCGGATGATTTGGTCAATCTGTAAGGGATGAAAGAGATGCTGAGGCAGCTAGAGAGATATATAAGTAGGAAAAAACTAGAAGTGATTGTAGGGAGGAGTAAGATAATATGATATGATACTCATATAATATTCAGAGAAGGAGGGCGAAAAGGTAAAGAATTAGAATGGTTATGGGAAAGGAAAAAACTTGAAGTAGTGAATGAGTTCAAGTTTTTCATTGAAAGCACACGTTAAAAACGTAATAAGAGAAGCTAGTAAGGTACTAGGGGATAATCTGGATAATCTAAGGGTGAGAAAGTTTGGAGATGACTGTAGAAAGAAAATGATGAAGTTTGATAGTTTAGTGAAAAGTATACTATGCATGGAGCCGAGGTGCGAGGATTTGATGAATATGAGGAGATTGAAAGAGTAGGTACAAGAGAGATATCTGAAATGGGTGTTAGGGCTGGAAAGGAGACACCATTGTACATAGTAATAGAGGAATTAAAAAGACAAAAATTGAGAGTGGCAGCAGAAAAGAGAGCAGTCAGGTGTGACGACAGGATGAATGAAAGAGAAGAATATATTGCAAGAATGTTGGAAAGAGAAAAACCGGAAAGACAGATAAGGCTATGGAAAGGTACGGGGAAATATTATGAGGCAAACGGGGACGCGTGTAAAGAAATCGAAAGGGAGACAAATCTACGAAGATTCAGGCTTACGCAGCGGGGACATTGACAGACAGGAGACACGAGAACACATCAGAGAGTCCAGGTACCAGGTACAATGGTCATTATATGGGAGTAATAACCGAGGACTGGCCAAAGTACCTGGACAGAAAGAACTGGAAGTAGAAAAATATGATCCCAAGATTTAGGTGTGGAAATGAGGAGGGAATAGGTCCTGGATGAGTGAAGAGGGTAGAGTGTGTAGGTTTTGCAGAGCAGCGAGGGAGACAGTCTGCATTTGTTGAAAGAGAGCGATGAAAGTAGAGAGGAAATTTTAGGTTTACGTATAGGTTGGACAACGCATATAGTACGGAGGTAGTGGAGAAATATAAACAGCAAAGGAAGAAGTGTAAGATGTTATGAAGAACCAAAAAGAGAATTTATGAAGAGCGACGCTTGCGTAATTTAGAAGACAAGTATAAAAATAAAGAATTACGGAACTTTTACCAGGAGGTGACAAATGTAAGGGGCACACGAAAACAACACATGATATTTGGCAAAGATAGTGAAGGACATTGGATTGGGGATGAAGAAAAGTTAATGGAAGGGTGGGAGAATTATTTTGAGAAGCTACTGAATGGTGACAACGACAGAGTTACGGTGGTGGAGAGAAGAAGAATATAGGGAAGTGGAAGGAAAAGAACTACAAAGAGAGGAGGTAATCGAAGCTATACGGAGGTTAAAAAATAATAAGAGTAGTGGGGAAGATATGATTTTGGCAGAGCTCATTAAATATGGCGGAATAGTAATTTATGAAGAAAAATATCAGCTGGTAGCAGTAGTACGGGACAAAGAGGAAATGCCAAGCGAATGGTCAAAGGGAATTATAATCCCAATACATAAAAAGGGATCAAAGTCAGAATATGAAAACTATCGAGGCATATCGTTGTTAAGTGTGGTCTACAAAATATTAGCGACGTGTATAAAAAATCGAATAGTAGCACAGATCGAGAGTAGTATAGGAGAATACCAATGTGGGTTTAGAGAAGGTAGATCCGTAATAGACCAAATTTTTACGCTACGCGAAATCCAGGCTGAAAGCTACGACAACAAGCTTAAGACACATGTAATGTTTGTGGATTTTAAACAGGCATACGATAAAGTAAATAGAGAGCAGGTATACCAGTCAATGAAAGCGATAGGGGTAGAAAACAAACTAATTAGATTAGTACGAATGACACTAAGTAACACGAAAAGTAAAGTAAAGATGGGGGTAAATGAGCCCAGAGAATTTCATGTAAAAGACGGTTTGAGACAAGGAGACCCATTATCGCCAGTGTTATTCAATATAGTTTTAGAAAGGGTGGTAAGGGACAGTGGAGTGAACAGGACAGGGCTGATATATCATAAAAGGCATCAGCTGCTAGCATTTGCAGACGACATTGCATTAGTGACAAGAACAGAGAAAGAGTTAAGGCAAGTAGTAAGAAAACTAAAAAGAGAAACGAGGAAAGGAGAGTTAGAAATAAATCAGAAAAAATCAAAATATATGAAATGGGATGATGAAGATTATGCACAATCAGATTTTAAGGTGGAAACTTGTGACGGCGAAATCGTACAATTCGAAGAGGTAGACAGGTTTTGTTATTTGGGCACGGTGTTTACGAAGTTGCCGGGTATGAGTGAAGAGATAGCAACTAGGTTACCCCAGAGAAATAGGTGCCTACACTCGCTAAACAGCATCCTAGCGAGAACTAATATTTCGAAAGCCACGAAAGTCAGAATATATAAGACAGTAATAAGACCAACAGTTACTTGCGGGAGTGAGGTATGGGTGATGGGAGTTGAGGAGGAACAATGATAGGCGTGTGGGAGTGAAAAGTGCTCCGAAAAATTTTTGGGGGCAGAAAGGTGGAAGGAGTATGGCAGAGGAGGACAAACGCGGAGTTATAGTTACAATTTGTATAATGAGCCTGATGTAGTTAGAATAGTAAGAGGGCAGCGAGCAAGATGGTTGGGACATGTAGCTAGGATGGATAAAATAAAAAAAAACCAAAGTCCATTCAAGTTGTTAGAGAGCCGTATAGGGGAGCGCAGGAGGCAGGGAAGGCCACGAAAGAGATGGATAAAGGAAGTGGAGACGGATTTAAAGAAGGCTGGAATCACTCAGTAGAGGAGAAGAGCGGAGAATAGGGATAGCTGGAGAAGAATTGTTAATTTAATTATTTACTGAATTGTATTAAGTTATGGGCCTAAATGGTCTTGTAATACTCAAATATATATATATATATATATATATATATAGGTTGGACAAAAGTGGCGTGTAGGGCTAAAAAAACAATTATGCGGAGTGGAAAAGGGAGGAAAAATTAAGGAAGCAAAAAATTTTGGTTTGTATGTAATATAAAAGCATGTTTATTTTTAAATTGATAGTATTTTATGTTTATTATGATTATATGGGAATTGTTTTAAGCCAGTGGGCAAAAATAAACGTTATCTATCTATCTATAAGTTTTTTAATAATATTAGCTTTAATGGAAAATTCAAAAAAGTTTTAAAAATGTTATTACGTTGATCGGTAAGTAAAATCGGCGTGGGTAAAACCATTGTTCTGGAGTCCGCCATCGAGACTTCGGCACCGCATCCAGACTTTTCTGTGTTCGAACGCCGCATCACCGATGATGAGTCACCACTGTTCATCGCCATACTTAATAAAAAATCCATTGGCGTCGTACTGGAGCGGCGTATGGGTTTACTTCGTAACAATATCAATTACATATGAGTTTGTCGTTTTTAAATCATGCATATATTATGATATGTTTTTTGAATGCTCTTGACGTTTAAGTTTTCAAGGTGAACATTGCATTGTTAATGAAATTAATTGATCTAAAAAAAGTTTCCTCGTCCCTGGAGTGCAACATAACATATTATCTGCTGAAAAATTAAAAAACCACTCAACCGGCAACATAGTATGAAAACTCAACTGGCAACATTGTGTAGGGAGATTTTTAACGCTAGTATGTGCTGTCAAAAGAATGAGGTTAGAATAATTATGGTTTTTATTCAACATGTTTGTTTTGTTTATCTTATTTTACCATTTTTGCCGTGAAATTTCAAATTTGAAGTTTTTTGTACTACCAGCTTGCCAGTATAAAAATAAAGCCTAAAGGAGTTATATTTGGTACCAGCTTAATTCAATAGGTGGTGTTGTTTTTTTTATTTTTGAATAAATAGTATCCAGCTGTTTCTAAAAATTATAAAATTTAGTTTTGCGAATTTTATTTTTATATACTCGTATAAAGACTGAAAAAGATTATAATGGGAATGTGCATCTTCTATTAGCTATGTTAATATAGTGTCCTACTCTTGAACGACCCTATCAACTTAATTTTTTTCGGTGATATTGACTCTTACTGTAAGCAAAGTGAGTCGACATTATATAAATTCCAATGATATAGAGTGAAACAAAGTCGCGCAGACGAGGTCAGATTTTCTGCAGCGCCAAGTTAAAATTAACCAATGAGAGACAGATTATCCATGTGTTCCCGGCTGCATTCTGTCAACTTCAAAAGCGGTTTGTTCTCACAGGCATTTGTTCTGCTGCCGGATGCTATTTCCAACGTGGTTTTGAAGATGCGTGCGCACGGAAAGTCACTATAGAAGTTTTATGATCTTACAGGAAAAGGGTCAATTGGGATCATGTGAAACCACATTGATTTCGTGGAACATGTGTAAAGTAGTGTTGTCACTATTTTTAAACCAGGGATGTTTAAGATTCCACAGTAATTGGTCCTATATTCTCCAAAAATCATCTACCTAAAAATACCCGAAAAACAGACAGCCTAAAATTTTATTTTCATGAAAATAGCCTTACTACAATACTCATTTCCTTAAATGACGTTCGAAAAACAGAAGAAAAGTAAAAAAATTGTTTCATTATAACTTCATATTTATATTATTAATTTCTTCATAGAAATGCATCAATAATAAAATGCAATAATTTATTCAAACTGTTTTTTATTGTTTTTGGCACATTTTCTCATCTACTGGTTACATTTCGCACAAAATATCTTTGATTATTCAAAAAACTTTTGCTATTTAATTAAAAGGGAAATCATTGGACAGATACATTTTTTAAGGATATTTCAGCATCGTGAGTCACGTTCACATTATAGTCAGATAGAACAGAAATCTTACTAGAATTTAAATTTAGTTAATTTAGCCTACTCTGAAAAGTAGTTAAATACAATGGTTTGGGAACTTGAACGTAAAACAAATTCTTCGGTATTGTCTATAAAAGATAAATTTCGTAATCTACCAAGTTCACTGGCTTGATTAAAGATTAGTGTTCTTGAAATATTTTTTAAACATATGTCATTCCTCTCTTTGATTAACAAAATTAGAATTTGTCGTATAACACGTGATAGATCTATAAAATCCATGTAGGTAAATATCACAAATAGATAATGAATTAACACTTTTCAATAATTTTATTGCATTAAGAACGTTAGTTTCAATATCAGTGATCAGTATGACAAAAATTAGTAACAAAAACACATTAGGTGCTACATCACTGTATGTACACAATTTAGATCAAATTATAAACAAAAATATTGTATCCTCGATCTTACGAACTTCTAAAACAAACTGTTTTCGTTTACGTACATACGCACACCCAAATATAAGGGCATTTGTGTTCCTGATTTTTAGCTTGTTGTTATATTTTCCAAATGTTTATTTACCAATCTTGCTATTCGTAGAAAAATAATATTTTGACTGGTAAAAAAATACTCACCCGCTAAGTCTGTAGCAAAACTACGCAAATATCCAGTTATCAATATATAGTAACGAAAGCTCTTTTATTGTTATCAGAAATATCAACAGTTTAGGTGAATAAACTTTACTTAAAGCTTATCGTTAAAGTGAAAATTATGACGACGTATGCTACGTAAAAATTACAATAAACTATTATATTTGTCATATATTTGTATGGTATGTGGGTATCAGTATAAATAACCACTTAGATTAAACGTGTCCTTCAAGAAAATCGGTAAACCTCGTTCTAGGTGTATGACCTTTTTATAAACAAAGTTGTTGTCATTTTTTATACTTGTGTCAGATGTTTAAAATTCGATTTATTTATTTAACAAAAATTATGTACTTTTGGATTTTGATGTAAGGACAACCATGGGAGCACACAACGGATTCGATTTTTTTATTTTGTGAAACGATCGTGACTCTCGAACCTTTCCTTGTAATTTTACTTCTGTAATTCTACAATTAACCAAAACTCTGTTAAAAAGTTAATTTATATACCATCTGTTCGAAAATGAAAGCCCCGGTCTGTAACTATCTTATTTTTTCGAGTACAGCAGTGTATGATACGTCAAATTAAATAGCTTTAAATATTGTTACGGAAATTGCAATCGGCCTGGATAAAAACTCAAATGATTTATTTATTGAATACACGAACTAACTATGCAGCGCTTATGTACAGCGAACAATTCTATGTTCGTAACATACTCGTATTCTCGACTTGACTTCTTTTTAGTCGACTGGGTTGGATTTGATTAGACCACCCACTCCCAACGGTGTTCCGTCTGGAGCACAGGTCTGGAGAGTTCGCAATTGCTGCTTCGAGGTCGTTGTGGAGTGTGCCACCGAGACTTCCGAAGAACCGCTTCTAGGCTTTTCTTTATTCGAATGATGAGTTACCGGCATTGCGGCCATATATTAGAAAACCCACAGACGTCGTACCGAAGCGAACCATCGGTTTATTTCGTAACAATATACTACGATCTGATTTGAAAAATTAATGTTTAAATCTCTCTTGTGTTTTTCTATGATATTCAATATTTTTCTTTATAAAGACATCTATATATATATATATATATTTTAAATTCTTATAGAGATTTTTTTTCTGAATTTATTGATATAGATATCATTTAGTCACCACATTTTGTGAAAAAGTTGTGCTAAAATTTAATTTAATTTTTGTAATGAATTATTGCCATAATAAAATTATTTGCATCTACAAAACAAATGTGGTTAAGCACTCCATGCCAAAGTTGTTATTAGCAATTTTTGTAACCTTTGTTAACATACAGAAGTATTTAAATTTGAACATTAAATTTCTTCTACACGAAAATAATAATTCAATACAAAATTTTATTGCAAATATAAAATTATTAATGTCTGAAAATCTGAAAGTATGATATATCAATGGATTCTCTACAAGAATCTTTAAAAATGTATAGGGTATCATTAAAAAAATGTTGAATACCGCCGCCTTAAATAAAAGAGCGTCCAAAATTAATCTTTCATATCAGATCGTAGTATATTTAAAATTATTTAATATGACGTATCACTCAATGTTGTACTCAAAAAAATGAGATAGCTATGAACAGGGGTTTTTTTCGACCAGACGGTATAAAAACGTCATACCTACCTTTGATAGAACCAACCAAAAATTTTCAAACTTCTCCAAAAAAAATGTAAATCATGCAAAAAATTACGAGGTAAGCGCCAAATATTCTCTGCCTAACCAAAAATGACATGGTGCAAAAAAATTAAATATTTATATTTCAACATAATCTTTGTTAACTTCAATACATTTAAAAAACTACGTTTAACTAACAGCTCTATCCCTTTAAAAAAATAATTTGAATCTTTATCACTAAAATGATGTAGTACTGCCGATTGCACTTCTTTATCCGTCCCAAACATTTTCCCCGCAAGTTTTTTTTTAACTTAGAGAATAGATAATAATAGACAATTAGCGAAATTACGTTCCGTACAACATATTATCCGTTAACATACACAATCGCCAATAGGGAACTGCATTTTCTGTTTCCATAGATAGAACAAAAAAGCGGTCCCAGGACTGGTCCCTGAGACACTCTTGAGTGTGCAGCAGTTTTCTTCAATGCATGACCCTATTTTACAATCTGAAATCTATCATATAAGCAGGACCGAGCTAGTTCGAAAAGACAATTAGAGAAACCAATGTTTTGCAGCTTTATAACGTTATAAGTAGTATCCGACGGTTTATTTTATCAAAGGCCTTGGAGAAATTGAAAAAAGGTCAGAAACAGCTTGAGTAAATGCACATAGATGCGTAGACGTAGAGCGCCCGTTAAGAAACGCACGCTAAAATTCTGTAATCCTGTTATGACGATTAATAAACAGGAGAAATTTATGCACACATCAGCGAGATAGATCTATAATTATGTATATCGTTTCTTTTGCCATTTTTGAAAATTGGTTTTATAACAGATACTTTCCAGATCCGGACACTAGATTTTGGTTTAATTTTCTTCAAATCACTTTTGCGAGAAATAATTCCAAAATCAGCCCGTAAAGCCATGGTCGGGCCTGCCCTCAACTGGTTAAGCGTATCGTTTTTACCTGGTTTCTCGGAGTTTGTGAGCGACAATTCACAAGACGAAGGCATTTCGAAGTGCGACAGTGATCTCCGATAAGTCTGTTTTACGTGTATTTTTTTCGTAATAACTGAATTCATTGCAATAGTAGACCTCTGAAATTTGAAATGACAACTTAAGATTAACGATGGTATAAAATTAAAATCAGAACTCTCGTGAGAGTTGCTCTCCAGTGGATACGTACCTTTAGGCCGACCATAGCTTTACGGGCTGATTTTGCAATTATTTCTCGCAAGCGCCCTCTCAAGTAGATACGTACCTTAAGAGTTCACTTTATAAATTGATCGCCAAATCGGGCATGTAATCAAATGAAATATTCATATCAGCGCCGTTGTCATTATTGTAATTTTTGCTGAAATGATCCGTAAAGGTATTAACAATTTGGTTCGGATTCGTTAGAGGTAGATCATCTGGAAAGAAATTCCATTACATTTTTTTTTTAAGTTATTAACATAAAATCAGCATTTCTTGGGTTCAAATTTAACTGAGGACGGTTTGTAATGTAGTTAAATAAGCAATTATTGTAAGCATTTCTAGCTTCCAGCTTAAGTTCAGATTGAATATACTTATGTTAAATTCTTGTTTCTGCGTTACTTATTACTAGTTCTAAATTTGTGTAGTAAACGCCATTTGCTTCTCAATTTATTAAGAATTGCATGTGTGTCCCAGAATGGAAATGACGATCTGGGGAAGTAACTTTTTGGTACAAAATTATCGAGAGCTGTTTGATGCTTATCACAAAAAAGTGAGCCCGCCAAGTTAAAGTCACTAATAAAAGAGATAATAAACCAGTCTGTCTGAGTTAGATAATCATATACATTAGGAAAATCCACCTTCCTAAAGTTCCATTGCTTGTCACTACATGTGTTCCGATTATTTACTCCAACGACAACATTGACTGTGAATTGAATCAAATTCTTTAAAAAATAAATTCATTTCAATAAATGCAAATCGCCTCCTAGCAACTGACAATACTCCTTCACTCCTGGAAAGAGAATATTGACAAGGTAGGAAAGAAATAGAAGCAGATGACTCCTTATAGAAAGTGATGGAAGAGCTGACTGATGACAATAATAAATAGACATTAGAGGAGTGCTTGGCGTGTAGTGGCAGAAATTGCTATATCATCTGGACCCATTAAAGAAGAGATCGTCTCTAAGTTGATTTAGATAATGTTTATGATACATGCATTTATTATAATCCCATGGAAATTTCATTCTACCCTATAAAATTTTATTAGCAATAACGAGACGGACAGTAGTACAATAGCAAGAGATATTTACAACTTAAAGTTGTCGCGTGCCGATAATTCCCAGATGTTAGAAAGCAGAATAATCCAGGTCCGGACAGGGCCCATCGTTCGAAAATGAGCATTATTTTATGAGTACAACTAGAGTTCCCTCAAACAAATAAGGCGTTTATGACTTCACACCAATTTGACTCCCATTATAATTCAATAGGCCGTCACAACCGGTGTCTTAAACCCGCTCACCGATACCTACCTGAAAAGACCTTTTCTGGTAAAAGCACAGGGCAGGACTGAGTTTTGCATTTACTGACAACTGCGCCTTTCCAATTTTTATATAACAGTTCCTTTGATGATGCAACAAACATTTACAGCTTATAAGACTCAGCATATTACTTTTCTATTTTTCTCTTCTTCACACTCAGTTTTTTTTAAATACTCATTTTTATGCACAGTGGATGTTTTCGCTTTTTGTTTTTCTACCTTCAGGTTTAAAAAACATGTACATATTGCTTTAGCAACGATAAGAAGAAAATTTCACATCAACGTAGACCTTACGTCAAATTTTAGCAACATAATTATACTTCTGATTTTTTTGGGATAACTTTAATTAGATTTTTGATTGTGATAAATACATATATTATTTTCTATTCTTCTCCTTTCTTTTCTCTTAAATATAAAAATGCGTGTTTATTGGTCCCGTATGCGTTCGTAAATCATTTATCCAATTGAGATGGAATTTTGGTGAGTTACTTATTGTCCATACGCCCACCAAGGTTTTCAATTAGTACAATCATTTTACAATTTGTTTGTGTTTCCTGCATATGAGTGCGCATGCTCGGTAGAATTGAACTTAAACAAATGCAAACAAATGCAAACAGTGATATTTCGATTGTTGGTTGATATTAGATAATTAGATACCTATTAATAAATAAATAAATAAATATCACACGCATTAACTTTATTATAGTGAACCAAGAGGTATAAGGTTATATGGCCATCATAAAATTAGTTGACCGCAAATAAATACCCCCTTTGTGTGGTTCGCACTAAGCTTACCGGTTGGCAATAAATCATCTTCTAAACATTTCTTGCTCATATTTAACAGGGCCGGCTTTCAAAGCGAGTGGTTATTTCGGAACCCTCAGCGGCTGCAGGTAGCAAAGAAATAGTGGAGTGGTGGATTTTCATATTTAGTGAAAGCCGCCCCTGAACGAAACCGCAAGAGCCGGTCGAGCTGTAGTGGACTCGTTATTTACGACCCTAAAACCTTTTCTATTGTAAACAACTTAACTTCGACACAATGGGATGATTTTATGATGGCCATATAACCTTATAGCTCTTGGTTCACTATACGTAGCATTGCAACGTATGGCAGGTAATAGCTAATATTTAATAAACCATATTGTTACGTTGTACGGGTGACTGAAATTGGCGTGGAAAAACTCAACAATTTATTTCTTACTAACTGAATTTACCTAACTAACTATTATACGATTATGCTTAAAATAATTCAGGTGCTTCTTGTCTGCAGTTTCTCGACACTCTGACTGAATTCGACTGAATAATGAATCATTCCCGATGGTGGCCTTTATTTAAACTCGTACTTCCGTCTAGATGTCGGGCATTCGGGGTCTTTCTGGATTGCCGTTCGCGAACTGCTTCCAGGCTTTTCTGTGGCGATCCGCCACTTCAAGACTTTCCTCTGGACGCCGCAATCGAGACCGATGACTCCCCACCCATCAAGGCCGGCCGTGCGTATTTTAGAAGCGAGGGAACCCATAGGCGTCGTACCGGGGCGGCGTCTGGGTTTATTTCGTAACAATATATTCATAAAAATTAATCTATTCTAACAATTAGGAGTAGTATTTAGTACAGTTATTTTAAAAAATTAAAGATATTACAACTTTTATTTTCAGCTCATGATTTTGTAACTCGCATTTGCATATTTCAGGTCCACAGTGATTTTATAACGAGACGCATTAACACTTTAGGTACCGACGCCCAGTTTATTTAGTAAAAAATGAAACATAATCTATTACGTTTGTAGGTAAGCAGAGAAAAATGTTGTGCCTCGGTGGGAGTCGAACCTACATCTCTATGCTTTCCGGGCAAGTATCTTAACCACTGGACGACGAGGCCACTTACCTTTCTGTGCTTACCGACGTGTTATTGTGCCGCCACACGTTCTTTGCTACTTTGAAATATTTATAATTTTTAGTAGGTTTTAGTAGGTTTTAGTTGTGTTAGTGTAAAAAAATCTAAAATACTGTTTAAGCAAAAGATTATAAATTACGTATCTTCACTTACAACAATAAACAAAAACAAAAATAGAATATATATTTTTCAAAAATACTACTTTAAAAAAGAACATCATTACTGGTAAATTGTTGCTGTGACATTATATTTCTCTAGCATGGCTTACTCTCAGGAAATAAAAGACGTGCATGTCTGGCTGGTGGTTACACTCGTAAGGAGCAAAAACTTGTACTTGATAATGATTCAATTTTCACCGAATGCGTCACTATGTGTAATGTAGAACATTTCAATGCTGGAAAATGGAAAGCTTTGTGGTATTCTGCTGCCATGTTATAGTTTAGGAAATTTCATTCTACCCTATAAAATTTTATTGACAATAACGAGGCGAACAGTGGTACAATGGATTCTTAATTATGGGGCTGGCCATAGCCAGCCGGCACTTAGGCCTCGCCTTTGGGTCCATTGTACCTTCCCCATGTCCATATCGGACAGTGCTACAATGGTAAGAAATATTTATGGCTCACACCAATGGATCCGTATTTGTCGGAGAACATTTAGCAGGTAGTTGTACTCATAAAATAATGGTCCTTTTCGTTCGTGTACGGACCTGGATTATTCTGCTTTCTAAAGATCTGGAGATTACTGGCACGCGACAACTTCAAGTTGTAAATATCTCTTGCTATTTTACTACTGTCCATCTCGTTATGGCCAATAAAATTTTGCAGGGTAGAAAGAAATTTCCCAGACTATACTTCCTATTTAAATAGCAGGTGTGTATTTTGATACGAATCTTTATCACCTTACCAACAAAACAAGAAAGATCAGAACAAATTTATGCCATACAAATTCTATCAGTTCAATAGGATAATGGGAATACCTCTAAAAATGAAGCGTTATACATTTTTTATAATCAGAACCCAGACCAAAGCGAGTGAACAGTGCAATTGCGCTCTTGAATCCCGCATCGAAGAATTTAGCCTTCAGGTGATCACAAAAAAGGGTGAGTTATCCTTTAAATTCACCCGAATCCAACAGTGTTCATACTACATATTTGCAATGGTGGTCCCATTGGAATCTGTTTTACGGAGGAAAATTTAAAATGAACAATAATCATAATTGTTAACTTACATACATACCGTTAATCCAGGTTAAACATTTTAACTCTACGTGCAAGCCTATGGACCACTTGAAGGTTTTTTATACACGCTCTGCAAAAATGTAATGTTTAGTCTGAACAGCAGCAGTGATTTCTTTGTACTTTAGATGAAATTTAACTAATGCGTAATTTTTTTAAACACAAACCTTAAATTGTTTGTAATGAGCGGTGTAAATTTTAGTCATAGTTTATCAGATCACAATAAGAAACATGAAAATTCTCAAGAAATTGTTGTCACTGATCAAGAAAGAAAAACGAAACACCAAAAAACATACTTTGATGTGTTTTTTGGTGTTTATGAATATCGAATATTATATTTTCTCCATGTGTCACAATTTGTACAACACAAAAGTGATGGTTCTACCCGTCTGTTGTTTTTCTGTTATCTGTTTTCAATTAGACAAGTAACTTTTGAAATTACCGAATAGATTACTGTGAAATTTTACAATTTATAATACAAACTACATCATTCTGAAATATTATAATTTTTATTCTTAACTATAGCCGACGCAGTAATAAATCGAAAACGTGGTGACGCTGTATTTTTTTTCAAGGATTTTATAGTGACATTGAAACTTGTAACATAAACGCCTCAATTTTTTTGGTTGTATACTAGAAAGTTTGGGTGAAATATCCCACATGCACATTAAACTATACCGGATGTCTGGAAAATGGCAGATTAACTCTACAGTACGTTATGAATGAGGGCGTCGGGAGTCTCAAAAAATAATAAAAAAAATCAGAAGTAAAAGTAAACACTGCACGTACCTAATGCGTGAATATCTTCGGCTTACTTTCTGACTTCCTAGTAACGACTGTGACTGAAATTCACCTTTTTTATTTTTTTACGTCAATAACCATAATAAACATTTTTATGGTCATTAATCATTGTGCATTGTTATTAATCAAACCAATTGTTATTTTTCATTAATAAATAAGAAAAACATTTAATAAAATAGGCATAAATTATAAATAAAAACATAACTAAGAACAAGAAAAATCCATGAAAGTATAACCGACTAAACACTAGCAAAGATGTTCAAAATGTGTGCCTTGTGTCTGTAAGCAAGCTTGTACTCGTCTGGTGCAATTCTCATTTATTTTTGCCAACATATTATCATTTACTGAGTTCGGTATTTCTTGGATTCCTTCAACTAATGTGTGAAAATTTTGATCATTTTTTGTAAAAGTTGCTCATCAGTAGACAGCGGATTTCTGTCGGGCTACGTCACGATTATAGGTGGGGACGCGCTGGATCGCCGGGACTCAGTAGCGGGTGATAGATAATCACTGAATTTAATAGGTACTAATTCCATAAATATAATTAACGATTTATTAATCAAACGGCTAAGTAAATGAGAACGGGAATTAACAGCAGAGTGCAACGAAACAGCGTTATTCTAATCTCAAATAAACGAAGTGCAGTCCGTAACTGCAATGAATTCGCATCCCGTACGAGCCGTACCGAGTTTGGCCTTGCCTAGCCCGACAGAAATCCGCTCTCTAACTCATCAGTCCACAAAATTTTGTAATCTAATAAAAATTGTCACAAAGGGCAAACAGACAGACACACAGCCAAACATACAGAAACGGGAGATCTGTTTTGTTTGTATTTTAGGTGTCATATCACATCGAGAAAATATGAAAGTAGCCAATTGCCTGATGGACTCCTTAACTTACGCTCGGGAAGTAACAACACATTATATATTAAACTTGAAAAAAAAGTTATAATTCAAACACTTGTAACACTCATGGAAAAATTTAAAAAACATTGCAAATTAATTTCCTTCTTTTTGGTAATTTCATAAGCTTTCAATGTTGTTACTTTTATTTTCATTCACGGTCCTTGTATCCTTGGTCTCGGATAATGATAAATAGAAATATAAAACATGAACTTATTAATAATTAAGGCTGAAAAAATCAGAATTCAAAACTAATGTTAACATTTGGACATGTACTCTGGTTAAAGCTTCTTAATAATAATAAGAATTTCAAAGAAAAACCTCTCATCAACTCATCTATCTTCGATTGATTTTTACCCATCCGTTCCATCGTCCCAACCGCAATTCCGTCATATTGGTTGCCTATTTGATGAACTCTCGCTAATGATCTCACATTTGACCTACTTTCCGCCGCCTTGCAATTTAAATATATTCCCTCGACTAATTACCGCCCGCTCATCCCCGCCAAAAACTTGTCCCTCCTCAAGTGTCCGCCTGTTTATTGTAATCCTATCAGTTCTTCCTCAACAAAAATAAACCTGTAAGTTCTACTCCGCGTTTACGTAAATCGGCATCTCGCGAAGCAGCGTTTATCGACCTTACCGTGCGAGATCACAACCCGACTTCCCGGCATGCGCACTAAGGATCCTCCGGGTAATTCATTAAAGTACGCTCGGATTTATTGTTGATTTAAAGTTTTCCAGCACTAACGCCGTCAAAGAGGCGGCAATCGATAACGTTCTCTATCGGGTCCGGTGTCAGTCCGGTGAAGGGGTTTTTGGACCCGGAGGAGTCGATCCGGCGGCAATTAGCGCTTTTCCGGGATCACCTGGCGTTCTTCTTTGCGTATATTTGTCATGTGGAAGCGGAAACAAGATGCAGTAAGCGCGCGGCGAAATTCTCGTGTCCCCCCCTCCAGAGCGTGTAAGCCACAGGTCATTCAACCCGCGCAGTCCCGGCGAACACAGCAGCAATGTACTCACCGTTTCTCGTACATGGTGTCCTTAATTCATGGTACTTATTTCATATTCCAGATTCTTTCCTAAACGGACCCGCAAGTCGCTAACCGCAACTAAAACCCGGTAAAATCAAAAGACTCGACGCAATCGAGGCGGCTTTGACAATTATTGTTTATAGTGATCAAGTGTGCAGTGATACTTCAAGCTTTCCCTTTCGAGATGGAACTTTCCCGGCTCACTCGCAGGTAAATACACGATTCTCCCCGGCCTGCTTGATCTCCAAAAATGCGTAGGCCCTTTCTCATCCTCGTTCTCTTCCAGGGCCCGCATAATTTTTTAAGGAAAATGATCGCCACCCCCACGTTGCTCTACGCCAGTTAAGATAAGCGAAATAAGAGCGCCGAAAAAAATGTAAGTCCAAAATTTCGCATTACAAAAAAATTGCCAACGTACGTAGCGAACGAGTAACATAGCATCATTTTTCAGTCGATTGTGTTTGAGCTTTCAAAGGTCATCGACCCCGCTTAATGTAGGTCAGTAATGGTGGGCGTCTACACGACTTGCGCAGTAAATCCAAAGTGAGCAAATGTCATTGCAATCGTGTGGAACTTCTAATTTTGTTATTACACTTTTTAATTGATTATGCCATGTTCATGAGAGTTGGCTTTCATGGTTTGCGTAATGTGAAAACGGGGAACTGTACGTCGGAAAATTTGTTGGATGCAATGTGCTGGGAGAATCAATCGATATTTAATTCATAAAGCTGGTCTATTTATAAAATGCTGTTCAACCACCTTTGCGGTCGTGAATATTTTGATAACTTATCAGTTTTTGGACAGTGTGAATGACTCCTAATTTTATCGGTCGAAGAAAATGTACCGTGTTTACCTCGTCGGTGTAACGACGGACGAATTAACTACAATCGAAAATATTTCACGACGCCTTCTACATTGTTGTTCAATGTTATCTCCAAGATTAAATACTTTATGTTCTTTTCTTAAATTTATTTATTTATTTGGAATGTGGTTTTTTAACTTGGCTGTAATTTTTAAAACTAAATCACGAATATTTACTTTTTTTAATACCGGCCGGCTTTAAACATGCCAATAATGTTTAAGTAATGACATATTAAAATATATTTGCTTTCTCTTATTTTTATGTTACTACCAGATACCGTGTTTGCGGAGTACGCAATATTTTCACGGTTGTCTCATCTTACGTGTTCAGAGAAAAAATGCTTGGTATTGTAAAGTAATACATATAATAAAATATTAAATATTTTCATAATAATTAAATACATTTTTTATATAAATATTAATCGTATGTAGAATTCTCATAACGACATTTTTATAGACGTAGTTCAGTTGTTTAAAAATGTAATATTTTTATGATTACTTAAAGCTTTTAGTTGCACTATATAATACACAATTTTGTAAATCTAATCCATAATACATAATATAAAAGATGTGGTGAATATGAGTCCTGTCAGTTTAAGCTGTATGGATGATTTATGACTTAACCGGTTTGGGGGGGGGTTCTAGGTTTTATGATAATTTGTACCCTTCCGCTGCGGTTATTAGCTCAGTCTTCGTTTATAGTAAAAAAATAACACTTATTAATCTACATAATTACCGTATCACTAATTGTTTTGTAATACTGAAATAAACATATTTAAAAAATGTAATACGCTGTTTATGTGAAATTTGTACTGAAAAACAGTTTCCATTGCATTTCATACACGGTGAAGATAGGAAGGACAATCATTTGTACTAGAAAATCGTTATATGTAAATAATAATACGCGTTTCCTAATTTCAAATTACGAATAGTTCATGGGTTATTGTTTCTAATATCAATCTTTAAAAATTCAAATGTGAAGTTGCAAAATCATTTTGGCGCTGATCATAAGTGATAGGACATTTTGCGTAGGAGTCTATTAAAATCATTCCACTGTACTGAAAACCGTTGGATGATTTTTAAATTTCTCCCTTACAATTACACTATTGACGTACGCATCATGGCCAGCTAGAGCAATAATTTAAAAAAACACAGGGTATTATATGGCATACAATTATTCGTCTTCTAACTCTCAAAAAATATATACTACATATTTTTTATTTAAATTTAAAGAGTGCAGATGAGTAATCAAATCATGCTGATTGATGTGATAGTGACGCACCGTGGCACTGAAATGTCCAAACTATGACATGCAGGTAAAAACTTAAATGGTGTGGAATGTGGAGTGACCCTCTTTTGAGACTATTTCATTGGACACAATATACCGAAATTTAAAAAAATCAACGATGCAAAAAAAAAGAAAAAGAAACTAAAACATAATATGTAATCTTAATAAATGCCCGATATGAATTCCTTGGACCTGTTGGTAGCAGTAAATGTTATCTGTTTTATTTTAACTAAAAGTGTCTAAGAAACCGAATTTGACGATAATAAATTTGTCTAATTGATATACCGATTTTTCAAGAACTAAGTTATTTTATTAGTTAAATTATTTATTGTGTTTGCTTTTTTTAGCATTAATGAATATTTTAAACTTTTGTATCATTTTTAGAATCATAAATAAGCTCTCAAAAGACGCTCCATGCCATTTGAACTGTTATACGTCATAATTTTAACATTTTAAGCTTTCAGCGCATCATTATGAAAACGATCAGCATTATTGGATTTTCTAATCCATGCGTTTTAAATTTGAAAGTTGTACCTTCAGCGGTTACAAAAACTTGTAAGGAGGGCTTGACTTTACAACCATACTGTATAACAACACAAGAAAAATGCACTCTATATATATATAAAATCTTTATATTTTTTATCTTTATACCAAAAACTAGTAGGTAACATATCTATACCGAACAACTAAAAAAGGCTATTAACAATTTTATGTTAAACCTTAATAACAAAAAATAACTGTTCAGGGTATTACCAAATTTGAAATTTCAATTTAAAATATCGCAACTGACGCCTTGTTTATATAATTTTACTTCTTTTATAATTTCACTTGCTTTTGTCTTCAGTAAGCAATAATTTAATCTATTGTTTTTTTTTGCCTATTTTCCAGGATCACACTAATGATTTCTAATTTACTCATAGTAACATATACACTAAGTAAGAAAGAAAACCAAGTGATTTACAGACGAAGATGACAATGTTTGTTTATTTAATATATTACTAGATCTTATTTATTTAAATTTTATTTCATTGTAGTGTTTTTCTGACAACGGAAATTTTCGCTTAAGTCTCAAGTTTATTGCCATAATAAAATGCGAAATTCAGTTAGAATAGTTAGATAAGACGCATGTGTAAACAACTAATCACTAATCAAAATCACTTCGTGTAACAAGTATTCTTATGATACACAGGTTTTATTTTGTTATTCATCCTGAGAAACATACTACAAATGTTTGTGCATTATTGTAATTCTTGAAGTTATGTGTACGACGTAAATAAATAGGTTTTTTTAATCACAGTTTCAGAGTTAAAATATATACATATACATTTTTTTCCATATCATTATAAACTTCTTATCAAACGTACTATTGTATGTTTAAATTTATATACCTGTCTTTCTAATTTTTAAGATGACACCACTAGTACTTATACATACAAAGAATATTGTTTTGATGCATAATTGACCGTTTAAATTTTTCAGCTTTTTTTATCCGTTGTAAAGTAATCCATTTTTGTCCGCAACAATTTAAGAATGGATAGTTACTAACCAATCTCTGTAATAATAGCAATAATAGTAGTATTTATTTTATTTTACAGTCGTAGCTTTTTGCGTAAATTATACACCTATGTTGCGTGAGAAAAATTCAATTTTATTAACAAGTGATATAATCTTACTATGGATACTACTAATACATCTAATGACAATACAATTTTTTTAGGTTAAACGAGCTGTCAGTTTGGATTTATCCTATTTTAACTTTTATGTAAAAGCTGCTGATGTAAGATAAAACCTCGTATATTATACGTGAGCGAAATCATTTCTCTCACTTATAATATAATAGTATTTTATATTGTAAGTGAGAAATGCTACATCATAAGCGAGTGATACTGCTCTCACGAGCGTATAATGGCATTTCGTATCCATAGTTACATTACATCACTTGTTAATAATATTGAATTTTTCCCTGGCAAAACCTTTGTATAATCTACTCCAAAACTTACTGCTGTAAGATAAAAAATAATAATTCTACTGTCCTATTTTTAGAAAATTATGGAACTGCAGTCATAAGTTATTCCTAAAATGTTATTTGTACTAAAACTAGACAGTTAAAAAAATGTGATGTACGTACTTAAGTATTTGCTTGTTAATATTAAATGCAGCAAATAATAAACCAAAATCGAACTCTAAATAGAGGTCCTAATGTTTTTGTATAAATTATCTGATATCTGTTACATTTTTAAATGTCAGATAATATAAGGTTAAATAATATTAGCTTATCAATAAAAAAATAAGTCTACAGGTAAACAGACATTTTCAGACTGATACCTCTACAGTACCTTTAAAACGGAGATTGCGGTCGTGATTTATTTGGACACGGTGTTTATTTAGATGGTATAAAATTACATTTTTTAATATTTTATTCTAATTCAAACCTGCAGTTATGCACAGATCTGAGTACTTTTCTCATTTGTCCGTAAATCATATAACATTAGCACAATATACAAACTACTTTAAAATCGAAAAATGTTACCATTTTGAATAGAACGAGGTTGTACAGTTTGTTACATTCTAGTAAAATTACAGTGCAAACCATGATATTGACTTTTGAACTATAATAATACAAGATCGAAGCAACTACTAAAGAACCGTTTTAACAATTGAACAAAGCCGTTTATAGAAACTTGGATCTATTTATTATAAACAATCAATACACAGAGATCTTTTGGATAAATAAATTAAAGACATATTAAACAGATTATAACACTGAATTTATATACAAATACATAGGTACACACTAATTTGATACATTCAGAGTAATACGTAGGTAATTTAATTTTGTACCTAGTAATACGTGAATGATATGCCCCGGTAACAATATTTTAAAACAAAAAAGGATTAAAATTTTTGTAGAACATTGACACAGAAACTGCAATACAAAGTAATCATTACTTCTCTTATGCTCATACATTTTTATATCATTACTATAACAAATGAGATGTTGCTCGCTTACTTTATGGTTAAATTTTTACATAAAGGAGTAATTTTTAATATTTTTTAACTCCATGAAACAAGACATAACGTCATAACAGTTGATAAAGTTATTTTAAAACAGAAATGTTCCTACTCCAGCAATAATTTTTAAGTTTCAGTACCAATTTGATAGTTGCGTAATCATTGTAAATAAAAATGTGACCTACGTTTGTACATTCTATATTTATCGTAAATAAAAATTTTGTATCTAAAAATCTTGTTTATATTAATGCATACAGTTATTTCTCTAACTGTAATGGACAAAATGTTTTTTTTAGGCAAGAAAACAATTTTTTTTTGACGAGATGTAACCCAATTAACAATATTGAGACGCCACACACACATTTTTATACAACTGCATCTTCACATAATAATTCTGATTTGTTTTACTACATATTAACACTTACGTTTCTTTGGTCTCCTGTTTTTTGCACAAAAATCATTTTAAATCATTTTTCTTTAATATTTCTTTCTTGTAAATGTATAAACCAAAACCACTAAAACTGTATGCTTATTATTACTTGTTAAAACTAGATACCATAATTTGGTAAACATTTAATAAGCTTATCAATATATGTTAAAATACAATCACTAGACTACTATACTTTATCATATCAATAAAAAAGAAAAATAAACAGGCCACCACTATAAATACTTTGAATATATTTTGTTCGTGTCACTTGTACTGCATAAAAATGTATGATCTTTTCCGCCAGTGTTTCATTTTGTTAATAAATGAACACCTATAATTTTATATTCAATATTTATATTTTTTGTAGTATCTGCGTTTTCGTGATTGTGATAATTAAAGATGAAAGACATTTCATTAGTTTGCAGTTTATTAATAAATACAAAAAATCGGACCCTGACCAGCAGGTACTAGAAAGTATGTATTTAATCCATAAATCTTTTTGGTTACTCATCAAACTGAGCCATTGTAACGAAAGCATTATCAACGATATAATTTTACGAGGTACAAATGAAACAGACAGTGGACCTACGACCTTATTAAGATTTTTAAACGTCACACAGCACATTGTTATAGTAGAATAATAAGAAAGTATTCGGTGTACGTACCAATTGGTAATTATTTCGTATTAGTGTCTTTCTTGCAGATTCACAAATTGCTTTATAGTAAATTAGTCAAATTTGATCTGTGGAATATTCTGTATTTTAAGTTGATTCTAGCTAAATTTTTAACATTCAGCAACACAAAATTCCTAAAATGTTTTTTTTTGTTTGTTTTATTTTTTTTCCTTTCCCTGTAATTGGGTCTACCCCGTTGGGAAAGATGTCAATAATAATAATAATAATAATAATAATAAGTGGTGGGTCTTAACATAATAATAATTGCAGCCAGTATCAATATATTCTAAAGAAGTTCAAGTTCACGCATTTGCTCAACAGTTGCTACAATTTTTAATAAAATTACGACAAAAATAGTCTCACTTTACCTCAATTTCAAGCCGATATTTTATTTTTCGTAGATATAAAAATTAATCATCAAAATATTTTCATTTTAGTTTTTTCTTCTTCGCAGTCACCAAAACAATAATAAATAAAGTACTATTATCACTTCAAAACACCGTTATTCGGACAAATGGTGCAACGTGGAGTAACAGCTGCCTTGATTTTTCTCAAACGTTTCTAGAAATATAGTTTTGTCTGGAAAGTCAATGATCCAGACGTTTCTAGGAACTTTTTATTTATTTTGCATATAGCTGTCCATTAATTCGAATTTTGCCAACTTAGATATCAGTGAAACTAATAATAAGCCAAATTGATTTATCCTGTGACCAATGCAAAACAGGATATTAATAGTCGTGGAACTTTCTGAATCATCCTGATAAGTCTGGAAACTATTCTTAAAGTGTTGATGACACGTGGTTAACCTCAGACAAAAAAGTGAACTTCGTTTCGCTAAGCATTAATCTTCTTATTGGATGGAACAAAGCACTGTATGCTGTGTAGCTATAAGAAAAGAAAGACAATATTTCTTCAAGCAATTTTCGCACGCAACTGTAAACTTTCCCTTATGCATAATATTTGAAAATGATTAAAATGAAACAGCGGTGTTAAAATGCTTCATTGTTTTTAGTCACGACAGCAGAAACAATAAAAGGGGTTATTAAATGATTCATTATGGGATGTTTGTGTTGATCGGAAATTTGTAACTAATTACTTAACAAAATCTGAAAAATCTTGAACATCGCACCTGCAATCCGTCTCTGATTTATCCAGTCGTAATACTACGGTTTTGTAGAGCTTAGCTTTTATTGGATTCATTACTTTAGTTAGTAATACTTATAGGTAATTGCGACATCATTTTCAGATAGATAATTACTTTTATTATTAAATCACTATTGATTACATTTGCGGAACAGCGATGTAATTTTATGGAGAAAACATTTCTTATTCATTCTTTACAGTTCATCAGTTTTTGCGGCAATCTAGGTATAGTTATGTCTGATAATGACGCTATGGGCAAAGAAGAAATTTTTCGCCTTACGAACATACGATCACATTACACAACAAAATAATGAACCTGAAAGAGCGGAAATCTTCATTTACCTGTGAGTTTGCAGCTTTCGTTTTTGTGCAAATTGAAATGGAAACATTCTTTCTAATAATTGTATTTTAACTCTCACCAACGAAAAAGCATCTATTTAATGGACCAGTGTTTGGTGCGGTGAAGAGTAATCTTTGTCCAAATAAGATCAATGATAATTTGCATTTAGAGATTTGCAACGGAAATTTATTTAAGTACTTTTTCAAATTGGCAAGTCAAGCAAAGTATATTTTATGTAAAAGGCACGTTAAACATGGCGACTACGCCATACTGATTACATATTTATCGTTTTTATCTATATAGGCCAGGTGATGAATATAATCGATTAAACATTATGAACTTTGTAAGTGAGACATGTTTTTTAACATTCTAGCCGTAAATATATTCAGTCCTCATTACAACGAAAATTTTTGTGATTCCGGTACGGAAACTCGAACTAGAACTTAAAATTCACATCCGCACATGTACAGAACGAATGCTGAATGAGCAGTCTAAAAGATAATAAAAAAGAAAATAAGTAGATTTCTTGCGTAATATCTGCGCTAATAGACTGTCATGGTATGTTTCCGCTTTGCGGTGAAAGTGAACACAAAAATCCCCTTTCTAAACATAACAAAACGCGACCACAATTCAAAAAAAAGCTATACCTTGTGAATTTTGTCTGCAGTATTTTTGATTACTATTTTTTAACATTAATAAAAATTAAAAAAAAATGGGGTCATTATTTATACACTTTTGTCGATTAGCCACAACACCGTGGTCATTTTAAGGACTAGCAATTTGCGCTACAGATCATCCCGCAACATAGCATCCCCGCTTTAAAATTCGAGTGAAATAGCTCTACGATAGCAATCAGGGCCGTATAAAGCAACAAATACCAAACAAATTGATGACAAATGATTTAATGAGACCGTTGTTAAATTTCGTGAATCCACCGTTACTTGACATTCAAAATTGCGCTCATAAACTAAGGTCAATGAAACTTCTCCCACTGATAATAGTGTAAGCGAGCAGTGTTATAGATTAATTGTTTTATTGTTTGTTTTTTTATCAAACCGTACAGTACGCCCGGCCCTGATAAGATAAAAAAGTTTGGGCCGGACTGAAATTTTTTTAAGTACAATACCCTCTGAATGTTGCTTGCTACCCGGAAAGCGATTGTGAATTCGAAACTGGTGGGAAAATTTTTTGTTCTTGTGAACCAGGAGCAAAGTCATCTTTACGTAACGTAAGTGTAGTTCAGCATTAACACTTTCACTCGTTTCACTATTGCTCACAGACGTTGAAGTATGCCGTAAGGTTTCTAGTCACGACAGACTATTCAAACTGTAACTTTCACTCGCGCTCTTCCTTATGCTAGTTTCAATTATTGGCGTGATGACTGCGATGAACTTCATGTTTTGTAGCCGTGAAGCATAAATACCACGCAAAAAACAAAAGGGAAAGAAAAGGAAATTTGAAAGGAATCGGCACCATTTTGTTTTTTGGGTATTTGTTTTTTCCATAACCCTCTTTTTATGCAAAAAGATGGCACTTTCTGATTTACCGCTAGTGCATCTTCCAAATTAAAACAAACAGAACTAATTATGTGCATAAATTAGAGCGAACTGTACACGGAATGAATTTTACGTAAAGCGCGGTTGAGAGAAGTAGCTTTGACGCATCATTCCGTTTGCGGTGCAGAACCGTGGGGTCATTGTACGTCCTCAAAACATGACCGTGTCGAGTCACTTTCCGTAAGACGCGTTTTCCGTTATTGAAATATTTTTTTACGATAGAACAAGTTTTAAAATTCAAGATATTCACATCATTCCGCGTATTTAATTCAAAATAAATAAATAAATAAATAAAAATACTTCACTGCAACGACCTGTACCTATTACTTCAACAACCCGAGCCAGCGCTCGGGTGTCTTATCCTAATGAAACTTATTGTATTCCATCATCGCGAATTTAATCCTCCTATTTTATCTCTCGGGAAAGCCAGTGCCCTCGCATAAGTTTTCCAGGTCGGGATCAATGACTCACGAGAGCATACAGCAATGAAAAGCAGATGACACTTTTAACTTGATTTAATTGAATTTCATTAATTTCATTTAATTCAATACACATAATAAATCGTGATGGATAGGGAGAGGAGATTCGTGTCGGAAGTGCATCGCTTTGTGCTGAAAGTCACGTGTTCGTGAAATTAGTGGTAAGACAGTGGATGTTTTTCTTTTTGTGTTTACTGTGGTATGACTGAGTACTTTGTACCACTGTCATCGCTATTAGTATGTCAGGACGACTAGTCGAATCGGCGCGCCGTTGTCGTCGTGTGACGTAACATGCCCTTGAAATGGGAGACAAAGACGTTCAAACTGCAAAGGTCGCAAATGATATTTTTCAAGGCTAACTTGAAAGTAGAGGCACTACGGCCTTGCTGCGGGAAAATTTCTGTTGTTATTTATTTTTGGCACAATTATGGCAAATCGTATGAAACGAATAGGTATTGTTTTGGATGGTTGATGCAAAAATTTTACATCTACATTATTTGCTTTTCATTATTATTGTTTTTTAGTTACAAATTCTGTTTTTCTTTTGTGTGTTAACATAATAATTAACAAAATATAAATAATCCCTAAAGAACTTATCTTGGATTATTATAAGTACTTTCATTTTATTTAGATATCATATAAACTTAAATCTTTTCGGACTCGTTGAAAAATTAACCGTGAAGTCTCTGACTTTCTAAGCTTTTAGGGAGTCAGAAAAGCTGTATGTTACTTAGTGATGGTGAATAAATTTATTTAAAACCTCGTCTTGGACTATATGACACGCTTTTCAGTAGTATATCGGCCATTTTGTATATTTAATCTATTGATAACAATTTGTTCTATTCTTTATCAGATTTTTTTTTAAATTGTTAACAAAATAACATTGATTTCAAATTTTAAATTTAGCATCGATTCTTTCTAGTTCATAATTCTCAAAAATATAATAGGTATGTATGTGTTTAATACGATTTATCAAAGGGTAAAGTTGTTCTCTGTGCCTTTATACCGTTCACTCTTACCCAATTAAACAATTGTATGTTTATTGTATTAAAATTTCAGCTGTACCTTTTAAAATCCCAACAGTCACTTTAAGGAAATAAGCACTGGGTAAAATCTTGTTTTAAAAGTATTTTATTATAAGACAATGTCAGTGTGATTAAAATTTTGACTACTTTTTGTTGGATCTTGGATTTCAAAATTAATTTTATACTAGTGACGAAAGAACCAAAGCCTTTTAGTTAACATCTTTTAGTTACAGTTATTTATTCTCTACTACCGAGTCATTTTTAATTCGCAAAAAATGTTTGTATCAGCAACCAAGATTTCATTTTACGTATTATTTTATTCACAAACTGCGTTTTTAAATTCAAATCCAGTTTCTCATCATTCATCAGTTCATTACTCTTTAAGTCATTAGCAATCCAACTTTTTTCTTAACATTGTCAAGTGTATGTTAAGTAATCAAACTTACGAAAGTACTTGAAGCTATTTTTATTTTATTCAAAAAGAATAGTACTTCGTTGTTTAATATATTTGCACATATAAACGCTGCCAAATGCACATTAAGCGACATTTGGCAAGAATAAAGTTATAACAACACTATAGTTACTGCAGTTTTCTTTTTAGCATTTTTGCGTAAATGCTAGTTCTTTTACTTTTTAAGGGTGATCATTCTTTCATAAATTTTTAACTATGATAAAAATTTCTGTATTTTTGACAGTACTAATGTCTTAACTTTATAATCAGTTAATCACTCAGAAATAAACTAGTTTGGTCTAATTTTTAGTGCAACGTGACAATGTGAGCCCAGATTTATGTACAGAACATTGTCCAAAGTAACTAATCAAATGTACCTGCTGTTTTTATAACGTTCTGTTAATATTTTCAATACAACAAATATAGCGTAATGTACACAGAAAGTTTTAAATTATGCAAAAAGGATTCTAAAATAAATACGTGCATAATTATAATACACCCTAAAACAAATGAATAGGTATGTTCTAGCACATTAAAAAATATCGCAATGTCGTAATAAAAAGATTTATTACACCGCAATGACGTAGTTTTAATATAACTTTTTCTACTCGAAGAATACATTATTATACTAGTTTAATTTACTATAATATCTGAGATTTTAAATCATAAATGAGTGTCGATCTCAATGAAACAAAAAACTAAGTTGAACTAAAAAAAACATTTTCCTCCCTGTACTTTAATACTACTTACTTGCTTCTTAACGGTCGCAAATAATTACAGCAAATCTGTAAGAAACTTTGCTAGTTTTGGACAATTACGTCGTATAAAAGAGATACTGACACAAATCTAAACCTGCAGCAAATTAGTTACGTAAGTAGAGATGCTGGATGCTCTGAGGCTAACTATACTATTTCACGACTATTCTACGTAATGCAAAATTAAGGTTTTTAATGGCAGCGAAGACTTCTTATGTAAGAGGACACTGATTTCCAAAAGCAATACTGATAATACTAATAACACGTATAATGGAGTACATATTTGAAATAATAGTGATGGCTACAAAATAATTTCCGGAAAAAACTAAACTAAGATTTAACAAAATTCTGCATAAAAGCATACAAATTAGAATCTTTTACGATTTTTTTGAAATTTATTATACGAAAAAATGAAAAATTGTTTTCTTCTAATAGGTATGTAAAGAGTAATAATAAGTTAAGAACGACATTTAATTAATTGCAGGCCATGCAATTGACACTAAATTGTAAATTAAGTATTAATCTATTGTTCAGGAGTCATGGGCATAAACCTATTGAAATCTGCTACGTATATAGGTATGATTAGTACCTATTAATCTTCTTGAAGTTCAAATCGAATTATTCTGTTTTCTTCTAAAAATTAAAATTACACGCATACAAGCCACATTTCTAATTTGCCATTTTTTAAAATCACAATGCTGTACAATGTGGGTCTTTAATGAGGGTAGGTAAATAATAAAAGTTATAAAAGAAAAGAGACGGAGGTGGAGTAGAAATGAACTTGGAAGTATGATATGGTTGCAGGATTATTATTAAGATAAGTATTATTATATAACGTATGTACATACATCTACTTATTTTTAAAGTACCTACTTTGTAAAAGATATGTAATTAGTCCACTATAAGGAAATAAAAGTATCAAAAACTAGACAAATATAGCTTCAACAAATGTTACGATTTTTTTTAAGAAAATCAATTTCTGCAATTGCCCAACGAATTTTATCAAAAGTTGTGCAATTAATAAGTGACTACTTGCATGATGTTTGTTGGAAAATTATTCCGTGTACTTCAACTGGTTGCCTACTTAGTCATTTTATTTACAAAGAAATGATAACCTTGAGCGTTTATCTACTTGATTTTACAAGTTTTTACTTTAAAATTATGTAGGTGCTGTAACTGGGTAGGAGTTGAAGCACTGATGTGAATATTTTAATAACAAACAAACGGAAAACTAAAATCAGCAATGTCATTATTCTGCAAAAGTTTATTTTTAGAGGAAATGCGATTTATTTACTCTGGTGACAGACAAATACGTCTTGGAATCGGGAATATGGAGATATAAAGACAAACAAGATTTAAAGAAATCGGATTCGTCATATTAACATATGCAATCATCTTGTTTTGAAGTCTGACAGTGTACAGTGTTCGATTTTTTGAAAATTTCTTAAATTATTTCTTTTTCGGTAGAGCCGTAAGATTTAGTTCTCATGTGGCGCCACGTCGCTCAGCCATTTTTAGACGAAAGCTCCGGCTAAAATAGAACCTTATGCAACTTATAAACACAGTTTGTATTAATAAAGCTTTATGTCTACATCTACGAGGTTATAGGAAGTGCTTCAAAAGCATATAAATTGATTTATGCTACGCTTTTTTTTTTTTCTAATTTATGAACACTTGTGATCGAAAAAATAACAGCGACGGCCAAAGTTCAATAAACTAGAGAGAAACATGAATTTATAGAGTAGGTAGACAAAAATATCTAAATGGACATTAATAATAGCAAAAATGTTTACGGTCTTTGAATTAAATTAATCCTTTTGTTTTCATTTTACGCATTGTGTACACTACACGATTTTGTCCGTTACCTCACAATCACTCCCGCATTTTTATTGTTCATTCTAATTAACATTTCAACTTTCTATTGTGCGCATGCAAGATTTTTTGTTTTCCCTTTTGGATTTTTATAGATTCGTTGCAATTATCTAACGGTTGAACCTTTTTCTTTGTCTTTTTTCATTATGTACCCCTCTAATACCATATGCTGCTGGTTGATGCTCTCTAAAAACTAAACAGTTATATCATGACTTTCACCAATGCCAACAAACTGTTTTATGGTTGAATAATTTTATCCAAATAATACAAAGAAATGTTTACATTTGCATAGTTTCTTTTATAAAATGACCCTGACAGTTCCGAATGAAATTATCGTCTAGCACCTGTTTTTCTCCAAACAAAGCAATATCAAGACTGTTTTCCTCTCTAAAAATAACACAATTATTGAAATATTTGTGAGTCATCCTATATAGATTTCATTAGCGGATGTAACATTTTCGTATTATTTATCTGTTGTTTTTGCTCTCGAACAAGATCTTCATTATAGCTCCGATTTAAGCTTTCTAAAAGTAAAAGTTTTGGTTTATGTAATTATTTATTGGCCCGGTTTCTTTACAGGTCTTTGTCAGTTGATAATTTGAAGTTTAATGCTAATTATTTGCATCAGATATCTCGTGCCAATGGCCTCTGTGACGAAATTTACGTGTTAACATAAATAAAAATTTAAGCTTATTTTGCAACAGTAATATATATTGTTAACATCTAGTATACAGCGATGGAATTTTATTGCAGATTTCAATGTCAAATCAACTTTCTGATTTTTAATGGCGATAGGAAATTTAATTTTATTTGAACTGATTGTTAACGGACCAGTGATAACGGTTACTGCGGTGACATCAACAACTACCTAAATTCTCATTTCTTTGTAATAAAAAAATTGGTTTAAAGTTATATAGACAGATCTTCACTCGCCCTTGAAGCGCAACCAAATAAGTCGAATTCCTTCGGTAAATGATAAAAAGTTATTCAGCAAATTTTATTTATTTTTTTTTTTTGGGTTTTCAAGATCTTTGGAAAAATTAGATAAAACATATTTTATTTAAGCAATAAAATTACTTGCATCATTCGTTAATTTTCCAAACATCCTGTCTAAACAGTTCTATAAAATAAAAACATTACTAAAGCAAGCGTATAGATAACGTTGCATCTCGAAGGCCATTTTTACGATGACGTAATTAACTTTCTAAGCCCTAAATCAGTCAATGTTAATCATTGTTTTGTGAATAAAAATTCAGTATAAAATTTGTTTCTACAAATTTGCTTTTTTCTACGGTAACTGGGATAGCTACCTTAAAATTATTATCGATATATTGTTAAATAAATAACAAATAAAGGACCATGCATCTGTAAATTTCAAGTAATATTGACGTAACAATATTTGAAATAATATCATCAAATTTATGGAAGGGGTAAACAGATGACTTCTGACGATTTACCATGTTCATCATGACTCATGACCTAAAAGCATGTGCAAAATTTCAGGGCAATCGGTTTTGTAGTTTTTAAGTTAACCTGTAAAATTTTATTGCACAATTTTCTTCTTCATTTTTCTAAAAATCTATAAGCATTAATTTAAAAATAGGGTAAATTAACAAATCACAATAATTATAGACACCTACCACTTTGTGCATTTTTTCTAGGATTCATTTGGCAAAACTTTAAGATGATGATGTGCATACAAATTTTGGTTAGCGTTCTTAAAATACTTATATCTAAAATTTCACACACAGCTGGTTCAGTAATTTCGAGGACTAGATTGGCCACAAAGATACAGTTCAGGTATGACTGATTAATTGCAGTTTAATAATAACTCTTATCGAGGAGACCGTCACACTCCACTGTCTTAAAAATCTGCTTGCGTAAAGAAAACATTTTATGGTGCAGGAGAGTAGGTATTGAGTTTAGCATTTATAAACGAAGTAACTTTGTACTCAATCATTCTTTATTATAAAAACCTAGCTATATTAAACTCGATGCACTTCAGTAATTTACAGTTTATGAAAATCGCCACTATTATCATCACTCGAACGTTAAAAACACAATTTTTCTTAGTCCGGCCCTTTGCGTATTTCGCGAAAATTCTGCAGCGAAATTTAATTGTTATTTTGAGGTTATTTTGTTATAACTTCGGTTTTTTAAGTGTTTGGGTTTGGAATATTTGACACCCAACGATTTCTCATTGAAGTACAATGGTGGAAATATACTTACCTATATGTATGAGACACAAAAATAAAAATATACCTATTCCAACAAAATTTTTTATCACTTTCTAGAGCTTCGTAAACATACTCAAGAAGATTCATTTTTACTTCTGCATAACGCAGAACTGACAATACTCGCTGTATTGACAGTTCGCGAAATTTCCGCTTGATTTGTTGAATACTAGTCGAAGCGGAAATTCCGCGCGCGAAATTTCGCAGCGAATATTTCGCTAGATTTGTACCGGCCCGTTACTTTTGCTGATTTTATGAAGCGTTAAGTTAAACGTCACAGCCATAACCGCACTTGTCTTTGCGGTCATATAGCTACTTGTCTAATAAAATCGACAGTAGACGATAAGCGGTAGATAATAGACAGAGGGAAACTGAAAATCTACATTTTCATATTCTAGGAACGTCGAGAAAAAAGGAAATTACCCGTTCGCTCCATGAACCCTACGACAGAAGATTAGTGTGGTTATGCCTTAATTACTTACTCAACTTGGAATAATTTTTATGATTTTGTCAAAATGGGCTGCAATAAACTGCCTGGCCGGATCTATTGCTATTGTTTTTTGTTTGTACCAAATAAAAATTATTTCAATACAGCATGTGACTAGTCAACTTATCTGTGTAACTTTTTAATAAAATTTTGTTTATTTTCTTCAAAAAATTGAAGACACATACAGTATGACGTTTCATATAAGCTTGCCCTAAAAGACTTAAATTTTAACAAATTTTACAGTTTATTTCAGAAATCACAAAACGTACCTATTTAGAAATTTTGATAGGTTACTAATCAGTAATTACAACGTTAACATGGACTGTTAATTAAAATATACTTACCTATATTCATTTTTTTATCACAAGTTGACCATCTTACCTCAGAAACTTGGTAGTGCTTATAGGCTTCAGTAATATTGTTTCATTTTTTAGAAGTGCTTACTGTTTCTAGCTTCATAGAAATATTGGAAACTCAGTAAGGATATGAATAATACTACATATCATGTCGCCAAAATGTTCATAACGCCATCTAAAAAGATATTTAATAAATAATACTCCTATCTTGTTCTTCTCAGGGCGTTTACTTTTTCGATACAAATATGTTTATTATTTCTCTAAAGTGACGTCAGTCGTCACTATTTTTTTGCTTTTCAAAACTTCAAAAATTAGGTAATTTATAAACGACGTCACGACCACGTTTTATTAAAAACAACGCAATACCTACATTTTCTGTACAATCTAGTACGATCTGCCTTAAAACAGGAATATAGGAGAGTTACATTGTAATTTCTATGTTCCGTGGCCTCTCTGGAAAGTATGTAAATTATGAAATCATAGCCATTTTGAAAACAAGAAAGGAAATACCTACCAAAATAGTGTAAGTTTTTTTCTGTTCCTAAAAATATTCCATTCATGCTTTAATGTTTTTGAAACATTATCCGATACCTATAGACAACCGTAAATGGTAATGGTTACCAAATCACAAGCAAAATCGCATTTTAGGGCACATACTTTCATTAATATTCTGCAATAACTAAATATATCTAACCGCTATGAGTTAAATTCGGGGTAGATTACTATGAGATAACATGACACCGCACGTTTTAAAATATTTTAATATTATCATTATTTTATTGCTTTGTTACTTTTGTACTATTACATTTAAATCTAAAGTATAGAAAACTGTAATCGAAATGACGGCATTGTGTTTTATTTATTTGGAGGGGAAGAGCAGACAATTCTTATCAGCATTTCATTTCGCATGTAAAGTTTGTCTAGAATTATAAGAATTTTATGGACTGCCAAAGTTAATTCAATTTTATAGCCCTGTTGTCAGTTTTATTGTTTAGCTGATGAGCGGGGCGAAATCAGGTACAGAAAAGATCGGCTTTCCCCTGACAGGCTCTTTACCTGTACAATAGAATTGACGCCTGAGCTGTGAAACAAATTAACGTTGGGAGTCCATAAAATTCTTATAATTCTGGACAAACTTTAACTCACTCGTTCGGACCATTTCGAACAGACAGAACAAAAGACAAGAGAATACGGGAAACTTGCATTTTCATATTTTACGAGATTTAAGATGTCAAGGACACATGAAGTTTGATATCAATCAAAGTGATCCTATTTTTATATTTCCCGTAACTATTGCCGCAACTTAACAAAAGTGTTGGTCGAGACGAACTCTTTTACACGTTTGATACTTCGGTGATAAATCCGAATGTTATCATATTTTAGGCGTGTTTGATAATTTTAATGGTAAATTTGTTCTTTAGGGCCGGTTGCATAAACGCAAATCAAATTTAATCTCTGATTAACTCCATAGTAACGATTGTTATTATCATAGTTACAATTGTTCTTAATCAGAGATTAAATTTTGTTTGCGTTTATGCAATCGGCCCTTAGTGTATATTTTAAAACGACATAATTAATAGTAAGTATTAAACTTGTATGAACTATATGCGAAAATGTAATTGAAATAAAAAAAAAACACAAACGACCTCTCGACTCAGATCTTTAGTCATATTTTTACTTATTAATGAAGAAATCCTTTTACAATCAAAATTATTCCTCTAATTTATCACTTTAATAACCTAATCTAAATATATATAACCATGGACATGTAATAAAATTTGTATGTACATATTAAAACTTATAAACGTCACTCTATCACCTCATTAGAGCAAAATGAACTGTAACCTCTAATGAAACAGATGGCGTCAAACTCATTATTGAATAGGTAGATATGAAAACATTTAACTCCTTATTTTGTTATTAAATCCCACCTTGTGACTATTTTGTAATGTATCAAACAAAGGTTATAAAAAAATATTATATTTTTAAAAATAAAAAATTAAAAATACGTGATAGATGTGACTGTACCTAAGAAAGTGCAACAAAATGACACTAATCGCCGTCATACATAAACTTGAAATATGAAAATTTATGAAAGACTATTATTTGCAAAAAGAGGGAAAAAAATAATTGAAAATCCAGCTTTTGGTTAATCGTACTTATTTTTCTTTGTTAATTTTTTTCCACAGAGTTCGTTTTTTTCATGAACATATTTCTTTGTAAACTATTATGGCAATGTTTTACCATTGTTAAATAACGTAACGTTAACGCTGAATTTCTAGTGTCTTTCTCATTCCCTATTGTGACTGGCAGACGATAAGCTTGCTCGTGCGTTTTAAACCTGAGAACGTTTTTTTTGTTAATCGCACCTTAGTTCGCTAAATCATTTACTTTCTGAAAAGTATCTGGAATGATGGTTTTTCTCATTTTGACGCAATTGATGAATATCTTGTATACGTTTTTCTTCTGTTTGGCTTTTCTAAATATGTTTGCCTCTTTCGTATCCTTCAGACCAGGACTTGTCCTACGTTCCATTTTATTAATAGAACATTCGAGGTAGTGCGATGTATTTAGCTTCCGTTTTATAAGAGATAAGTTTATCAAGCTTATTGGATGAATTCCGATGACTCATTCGGTATACCCTATCGTTTTTGACCGGTTTTGCCCTTTGTTATAGCCCGTCCCCTTTGGTTAAAGGGGGCGTAATCCCTCAGAACCTTTTTTCACTAGTGGTTGGGAGCAACTCAACCATGATCGAGGTAAAGCATTTAATGGCGACAGTGTTTTATGAGTAACTCTTGCAATTTCATCGTATTCAACGAAGGAAGAATTAGTTTGAAACATCGTCGTCTTGTTGGAGGACTTTAGAAATTCGCGGCTTCCTCATCTAAAGCTGAAGGTTTCACTTATGTAACACGTGGTGGATCTTTACGATGTACAAGCGGAACATGTGTGAGTAAGTTTTCAAAGTTTCTATCCAATTTGACTGCGCTGCAGTGAAAAACCGCTCAAAAACAAATATAAAACGATCGTCCTAAATTTCATTTGTGTATAATATTAACTCTGTAACTGCAAATAATAGCTTCTATAATGGCGTCCGGATTGCAACATTTGTCCTAGATGCGGGTCATTGCTATGTGAGAGCAGCGTTCCCATTGAAATCGAAATGTAAGGTCGTGTGGTGGGATTCTCTACATTCTACACTCAGCCAATCACAAATTCGTTTTATCATGTGAAAATTTTCCAAATTTGTTACATCATCTCGACATATCCCATCTCGACGCGTTTATGCAACATCAACTCTGTGACCATGCAAAATTTTCACCAGCAAGCGTTCATTGCTGAACGTACGTTGACCAATCGCTGGTGCATAACACAAAATCAAAATCAATGCTACGTTTACTGTTTGTCCCCGCAAAGAAGTGAAAGCATGCCAAATATTGCACAAACCTATAGTTTATTTTTATTTCTGGTTTTTTACCGATGGCTTGGTTCCTGAGTTGATAGCGATTTTTTTGTTTTAGTAAAACTTGACCTAAACGAAGGAGAACGTGACAACTAGAAGAATGATATGCAATCAATTATTTATAATAGGCAAGGGTAAAAGTATATGGATCTTTAAGCTTTTGCATAAACAAAAAAACTGAAGCAACAGAGCAGGATCAGATTTAAAACTTATTAGGTCTTACACAGAATATTAACCTTGATCCCTCTTCCAACATTACAAAATGAAACGTGCTCCACAAAGTTTAGTGCACCAGATTAAAGTAGATTTTTTCCTTTTGACAAACATTCATTTCAACTGCATGTTTTGTATACTCTTAAATTCAGCCATGGGTGTAAGCTGTAAGTTGTAATTTTGAAATTACGGTTAACTGTTTTCGGTGGAAACCTCATCATCTTTATAAATAAAAATCTTCCGGAATTCAATTCCAGCTCACTCAAACGCTATATACATACCGGAAAAGTAGGTATACTATAATTATAATTACTAATGTATTTGAAATAATTTTTAACACTGTTCTCGTTTGCTGTTGTGATATGTAATACTCGAAGTCAAGTTTAGAATTTTAGACAGAAAAATCACACTAAGGTTTAAGAAATATTTTTCTTCTGCGGTATATGTATTATTTATGCAAACCCATTAGTAAATTTAATTTTCCTTGAGATACATGCACAATGGACGACTTTGACAACAAACGTTATACAGGATGTCCCATAAAAAGTGGGACACCGCTCGTGTGTTGGGTCATCGATGCGAATTACACTCAAATTTGGTTTATTATTATTATTATTATTTATTATTTGACGCACATGCCTTTCAGCAATCTGCCATTATTTAATAACAAGTTGACAATTTTGACAGTTCTAATAATGTTGCTTAGCAATCCACGTCGTTAGATTTCACTCATTGTTACATACTCACAAACCTGCAGGTAATAAATTTGCTTTTTCAAGAAGGACAATTTAATAGTTTAAAAGAACCTTATTTGCGTATTTCTCGTGTGACAGAGAATATGTCCCACTTTTTACGGGACACCCTGCGTAAATGTTATAATGACTAGGTAAGTAAAATGACGTTATAAAAATTCATACATTTTAAAGTTGTTTTTGACTAATTAGTAGTTATGAACGTTTTAGCCAATTTAGTTGTAAATATTTTTCCAAATCAAATTCAAGTCTCAGCTGAAGTATTGTTAAATGGAAATTGTAAAAATGTATGGAAAACAAATATTTTAAATTAAAAAATACAGTAAACTATACGTATAGTCATACATCGTCAGCAATAATAACGTATCCCTTATTTTAGTAGATGAAAGTAAACTAAACTAAATTTAAACTATGTTTAAATATAGAAAATGGACACAAGGCACTTTTTTAACTGCCAAATAATAATCTTGCTAAATTATTCTAATTTTTGGTTGTTCTATATGTTAGTATATTTATTATTTTGAAGATAATGTATTACTCGATATTTGTATTTTGTCAAAATATACGTATTTTAACCAAACTCCAATAACAGAGATTTTGCTGTATGGTTTATACTACTCTTAAAATAAGAAATTGTAGACAAAAATTGATGGAAAATTAGAAAGAAAAGAAATTTTGTGATGAATAAATACATAAAAACAAAAAATCTCACTTCGAAAACTTAGCTACTGTAAATTTTTACTTTTTTAGAAACATTCTAAATAGCAGATAATGATTCGGAGGAATATTAAATAACATAACAGATTATTCTGCGCTTTCTCAGGTTCTTAGCAATCGCATCAGGCCATAATACTTATTACATGGTCTTGGTAGATATACATATTCATAAGGATAAAGTCTGGCCTAAACCCCGATTAGTACAGTCAATTCGGCATGAGGCCGTGCATTTTCGTTTGGAAAAGGGGTTGGCCATGATTCTAAAAAGAAGGGTGGAATTAGTTTTTTTATACGTATATCTCCGTAATGATAATCATGACAAAAAATTTTTGAAGAGAATTTCTTTGGATAATACCACTAGCTACAACTTTTATTAAAACATTTTCTTCGTAACGTTAATATCAAAAAAGTTAGGAATAAAAAATATAAAAAAAAATAAAAGATAACAAGTTTTTATAGTTTCAGCCATAGGGTTTTATCTCTTTTATTTGAGGTTACACATCGTCACATTTGGTTTTGCACTGGAAAAAAAAAATCAGAAGAGTTCAACAAAATTTTTCATTCCCTAATTTTTCATATTTTGCTACCAAAAACTTTTACTACTTCTAGTTGGTATTCGTTTTTCGCTAGAAATCAACACAAAACTTTCAGCTGGACTTTCACTATCTTCACAATAAGCAGTAAACTAAAAATTTCAAAGCAATGGATTTAGCAGTTTGGAAGAATGTTTCCTTAAAAAAAAATTGATCCAATGAAATCATTTACATTTGTGCACGACGACCAATAAGAATTGAATTTCAGCGATATTCAGAAGTGCAAAATTATCAGATTTAACATTTCGTTGAAAATGATAAATAATAAGACTACTTTCAAATCTTTATTTACAAAAGGTAGATTTTATATTTGAAAGGTACAATAATTAGGTATTACATGTACAATTAAGGAAACTTTTGCCTTCTAACTCTTTGTCTTATACACGCGAAGACGACCACCACCGAATTTTATCTATTATACTGTAGAACTTTTGCGACAGTGTTCCATAGAGTCTTGATTACGTTTTCCTTATATTCTTTACTAACACATCGTCTCATATTGAAGGAGAAATCTCTTAGAGCGAGTTCGGACGTAGTTGTACAGGGTTTTTATAAATGATTATAGAGTCGAACTAGGTCACGAACACGTGCCGCTTCTCAGTTTGGACCTTACTAAATGCCCAAGGGCGAACGACATATACCACACGCATCTGTATAACTGGTTGCATATGTGCGTCATACCTTTTTAAAAAATAACAAATTTATTGCGGTTAAACATTACAGTAGATGTTGAAAATGTTCACCATTTTGGTCGAAGCACATGTTTATTCTCTTTTTAATTTCAAAAATGTTCTGTAATCCATTGTTCAATTTACAAATATAATCTGATGTAAATAGATATCTTTTTTTTTTATAATAAAAAAATCAAATAAAGATTAATATTTGCTGTGTGGAACGTGATTTCAGAACAGATGAGAATTTCTTTTAAGAAGGATGTACTAGATCAGTTGTGTCACAAGAAAAATATAAGGCAAAACTGAGAGGTGGTCTGAGTTCTTTAAGCATAAAAATATTAGACGGTCCAGGCAAGTGAATGTGTTAACTTTTTCTGCCAATAAGTGATGTAAGCATAATAGGAAACAAAATAGCCAAGCAACGAGGATTTTGATAAAATTATTATAAGAGCTTAATGCGGACAGATGTTTACTTTCCAATTCAAAATTTTGAGTAAGTAAGACGTCAGAGGTTATATTTGCAATTTCTTCTGCAATAGCAGCTTGTAGTTCTTCTGCTATTTGCAAATTTGTTTTTAAGGTGTCCGAATAAAAATGGTGTTAAATCTGGGGAATGACTAGGCCAAATACCAATGCTTCTAATGTGCATTGCAGAGCGCCCAGGATGTCCAATAGCGGAATCTTTTTGAAAGTACACATCCTTCATTTGAAGATAGACGTCTTCAAGTGCTAATTCTTTTAATTCGTTTATAAAGGGTTTTAAAATATGGTTTATGTAGACTAAGAATTAATAGTAAAATTGAAAAATTGTGGACTGATAATAATAATTCATTGGCGAGAGCTACCCACACCTACATTTTGAGTGGATGCAAATTGGCTCCGACTACCGCATGGGGATTTCACTTGACCATGTCCTATAGTTTTGTGAGTTCACATACCTATCGAGGAAAGACCAAGCCTCATCAGAAAAGAAAGTTTTGTTAAGGATTTCGTTGTCATTTATGGTTTCATTGAACCAAATGCAAAATTTTTTCTACACGGAAAGTCAAGGTGTTTCTGCACCACATAAATTTTGTAGGAATGAAATTTCAATTTTTTTCCTCAAAATATTTTGACATAGGTTCTGCATATAAAAACGGGAAAGATATGATAGGTTCATTAAAGGTAAGAGACTAGAACCCTTAACTAAAGACGAACATAAAAAGGATGAAGTAGGGCGAAGTAGACCTGTTTGGAAGGAAAGTATCCGTACTTTCTAAGATTTTCATCCTCACACGAACATCCTATTCTCTATCACTTCGTTCGTGATGCTAGGGGGTCTAGCGGGATTTTCCCCTTTGTAAATGACCAATACTTACATAACGTTCTACCACTCGAAGACAACGCTGTTTAAATATAGGAAGAGTGGTAACATGCTCCTGAAATTGCTGGTACATTCATTTGGTTCATTTGGGTCATAGATAAAATGGATCGTGGTCGTTATCACGAAACTAACTTGTAGTTTTTCTTAAATCATAACTTCAAACTGATAAAATTGACATCTAGTTACTTTTTTACTGAGCGCAAGCTAAGTAAAAGGGTCCATCCCACGAATGGCTACTTTCATGTTTTCTCGATGTTACATGACCCAAAACTACGAAAAAATAGGTCTTTGTCTGTTTGTCTGATTTTTATTATTAGACTGATAATCTCTGAAATTCCGCGACCGTTATTGTAAACTGTTATAATATGTATTTTAGGAATATCGTGTGGATGGTACAAAGCCAATCAAAATATGTCCCACCAACAATGTGATGAATCACCTCAAAATATTTAAAATAAAAATAAATGGTACCTAAATTGTGCAAAATAAAACACTCCTGCATTGTGGTCTATGAATCCGTGTTTTTATGTTAGACATCCAGATTTTGTTAAAAAATCAAAACTGTTGAACAACATTTGGTAATTTAACATTGAAACTGCAAAACCGAATGCTCAGCATAATAAATCACTAATCAAAATTTATCCATCTTTCTCCTAAAAAATTGATAACGTCATCTCAAAATTTCACCGAATAAATCCTCTCTAGAGTATGCAAAATATTATGATTTTAAATTTGTGTTTACGTACGCAGAGCGACTCAAAAAAAAATCAGTGAACATATCTATTTTCTTGATCAAATCAAGAATGGTTGACCCCATTTTCTCTAAAATTTTAATACACAGTACTATTATGTTATTAATACTAGAATGGACTTATTCAAATTGATATATGTGTCCTTGCTAAAATATAAATGATGTCATCACAAAATTTTGTAATGGGAAAACTCACTTGAAACATAAGCATAGCATGCTTCTCTATTTTAACATATTATACGTATATTTATTTTAACTCATTAAAGATATAAAAAAAATAGCAAAATTAAAAATGTTATAATTTTTTGAAGAAGTTGTATTTGTTCGCCTGTATTTCAGGGGCGAGGGAGTTCTTTCAAAATAACTTTAAACCAATGTTTGTAACCAAGTCTAATGGTGGGTGTGCAAAATCATGACCTACTGCGTCGATAACCATTTTAAATATTATATACATGGACAAAAATTTCGCAAGTTTTTATTTAAAAAAATGACTGCCGGTTATGAAAAATAAAGAAAATCTGTAGTGATTCCAATTTTTTGTTAAATTTAACTTTACCATTTTTATTTATACAAAAACAGACGAGTCTGTTTACGACTACGCTGTGAAAATTGAAAATAGAAAGCAAATTAAATTTTAAAGAAAACACAACTTCTGTAAAACAAACTTTTATGGTAATCGAAAACAGCTGTGTACGAGTAGTCCTTCAGTCGTAACGCCGATGATAACAACTTATACCCTTCTGACCTAGTTCGAGTAACTGGCGTGAAATGGACTGAGTTTACAGAAAGTTATTAAAAATTGCCATTAAGCGGCAACAGACTGCGGAACATGGATACAGCATTTTTCACAAGTACAGTAATTATACAATTAAAAAAATGGTCTACATTTTTTTGGGCACTGCATTATAATCAAATACAGTTTTAAAAAATCGCAAAATTTGCTTTGGGGAATTTTATTTATTTTTATGATATATATAAGTTAAAATACGGATATATGTGGACTACACCTGCAGAAGTTACGCGTATGTAAGTGAGTTTTTCCATAAGAAAATCCTGTTATGACGTCGTTTTGACAAGGACACATATGTCAATTTGGACAAGTAGAGTGAAATACTAATAATAACGCTTCTCTATTCCCAAAATTTCCAGCAACATTGCTTCATTTATTAAGTTTTTTTAATCAACCCGTACAACCACTTCTAAAAATTGGTCTAAAGACTTTAGACAGGACTTCCCTAGCTGTCGGAAACGTGGCGACGGCATGCCTATTATGTTTTTTTTTCTCATTACATTTTTGTAGCGGAGCATTTTAAAAAATTTTTGCGATGACGTCATCAACATTTTTACAAGGACACGTATATCAGTTTGGATAGATGTAGTGTAATACTAAAAAAAATAGGGCTAGGCGGTTGAAATTTATGCGCTGCGTATGGACCACGGCAGACCAGTGGCTCGCAATCGATGTTACGCATCGCGAAGAAAATTATAGTAGAAACGTTTCTGTTGTATACAATAAAATTTTACAACGTCATTACGAGTGGTTGGCTAAGCTGTTCACTCACTGAGTGTCCCACCGCCTTGGCATGCGTCGCTATTGTTCAACCAGAAGAAGGGTAGCTAAGAACCGCTCGGGTTACTGGTCTTCCACTTGTCCGGTTTTCAAATTACAATTTATGGTGGGTATGAACCGCTGTGAAGTTAACTGGCTTAAACCATCATAAAATTTTATTGTATACAACAGGAACGTTGTCACTGTACGAGAAAACTAACGTCAACTGAACGTCAGTTGATGATTTTAAAATACATATCCACGACATAATAATAATATTTTTAATAATTTTCAAGTGTCGGTCTCGCTGAAAATAAAACTATTTCTGTAAATTATTAAAAATCATGCACAATTGGAAAGCGAGAAGCGAGTAAGGCATCGCCCCAAAACAGATGACTAAAATTATTCATAAGCCTCCATTGAACAAACTATTCTGAATGTTATTATTATAATTCTTACCTTATCATTATTTTATTGTTATAAAGATGAGCGTATTCTCCCATTTTCCAGAAAATGGGGTGGCTCGTTCCTAATTTGATCAATAATAAATTGACTGATTCATTAATTTTTCTGAGTCACCTGTTTAAGCAAATCTAAAAAATATGAATGCAATGATTAAAAATCTGTTCATATTTTGCACATATGCGAAAAGATGCCGTAATCAATTTTTTGGGGTTGATAAACAGATACCTTTTCATTAATAAGTTACCATGCTTACAATAACTTCAAAACGTCAAGATTTCAAAGTATTCAGTTTTGCAATTCTTGATTTAATCAATAAAATAAATTGACTCAGTCATTAATTTTTTTCACACACCCCGTATAAGCAAATCTAAAAAATATGAATGCAATGATTAAAAATCTGTTCATATTTTGCACATATGCGAAAAGATGCCGTAATCAATTTTTTGGGGTTGATAAACAGATACCTTTTCATTAATAAGTTACCATGCTTACAATAACTTCAAAACGTCAAGATTTCAAAGTATTCAGTTTTGCAATTCTTGATTTAATCAATAAAATAAATTGACTCAGTCATTAATTTTTTTCACACACCCCGTATAAGCAAATCTAAAAAATATTTATGCAGTGATAAATCACAATTATAGACTCATCAATACTCATCATACTTTGCACAATGCACTCATATTTTTTCGGAAAAATTTTGGGAGGACGTCATCAATTTTTTAGGGGGGGATCAGGAAATATATTTTTATCAAAAATTTACCATGCCTATGATAAATGTAAACCATCTGCAAGATTTCAAAACATTCGGTTTTGCAGATTCCAAATTAAATGTCAAAATGTTATTTCCTAATTTTGATTTTTTTTTCCAAAAATCTGGACGTTTCGGGTAAAATCTTAATTCGAAGTCTTAAACTACATGTGTAAGACTATGCTATTTGATACAAATTAAAACCCATTTACTATGTACAATTTTGAAGTGACGTCATCACATTAGTGGTGGGGATGATTAGACAAATTTTGGTTAGCGTTTTACCATCTACATGATATACTTAATATAAATACAAAATTTGATCGGCCCAGTACTTTCCGAGATTGTCTGTCTAATAAAAATCCTGGACGGCAAACAGACGGACAGACAGACGGAAACGGGAGACCTATTTCTTCGTCCTCTAGGGGTCATAATAGGTCGAGAAAATGCAAAAGTAGAGAGTCGGCCGACGGACTCGATTACAATACTCCCTTTGCTCACGCTCGGGAAGTAAAAATATGTCAATTCAACAATTTGTGGGGAGGATGAACAGATAAATTTTGTTAACGATTTACCATGCTTACCTTGCAACTTTGCAATGTTTGCAAGATTTCAGAGCATTCGGTTTTGCAATTTCTAAATCAAATTGTAAAATGTTGTTGGACGATTGTGATTTTTTTCCAAAGTGAGGATTCTAAAAATTGTTCTGGAACATTCGTTTGTCATGCCAAACAGCCAATACTCCACAGAAAGGGTATCAAAATAATGGTTCCTGTTTTGTATTCTACTCTAATAAAAGGTATTAAACGCAACTTAATAATAATAATAATAATACATTTATTTAGATATTTTACGAAATTATTGCCTGTCACTGACCTCAGCATTTTGTTAATTATATCAATGTGTATACAATTCTGTAACTTTTAATCACAATTAATTGTATAAGAAAATAACAAAAAAAAAAGTTGTTTAATATGTTTGTGTTTAAAATTAAACTCGGGAAAAACGAAAACAAAAACTAAGTACCTACTTATATATTGTGAGAACCTTCGGTTTTTAAGTTATTCAGTCACACTACATATTTGAAAATCTGTATGCTTATCTACATGTACACATTTTATTGTTAATTTATTTGGGGAAGTTGTCACTGTGAGAATTCTACATTAGCTTATTTCGTTGGCCTAGTGTATGGTCAAGTTCGACTGTTGATTTTTTTTAAATATGTAATATTTATTTTCTCAAATTTTGACATTTTGATTTACTGTAAGAAAAGAAAACCATCAAAATTAACGGATTTGTGAAGTAACTATTCCCTATTTCCATACAGTTACCATTTTATGTCCTATTATTTACACTCTATCCTTTCCTGTATGTATAAAATCCAGAGTTTATATGCGCAATACGCGCGTAATTTTATGCAAACGAATTACGAGAAGGCCTCGTAAAGTAAATCTTACATTTCTTTGTAATGGAATCTAAAACTATAATCAGAGGGTCAACCAGAAAATAAATAAGCAAACTAAGAACAACCTCAAATGCACTCATTAATCGAAGAAACACTAATTTCCGGCACGATTAAACCCTCATTTAAAAAATAATCTCCAAGTTTCCGATAATTCATATCGACACCGCTCTTGCGACTTGACCTCAATCATTTTTTAAGCAATGTTTGTCCATTTTAACAATGTCATTATCTAAATAGTTCAGGTTCTGGATTATGTGCTCTTGTCATAAAATTACGATATAAAATTTGTTTATATTTTTGTGTCGAATAAACTGATTGCGTCATGACGAATAAATTGTGTATGTAGATGCTTATGCGCCGTGAATATTTCAATAAAAAATGTTTCAAAACGCATCGTTCTGCGAGACTTCGGTATGTAGCAATTTTTTTGATAAATACATACATAGATTTAAATTTTTTAAAATTATGCACAGATGGCTGCAAACCCTTAGCGACTGTACGGCATTTTGATTGCCACATTGAATAGACGTACACGAGACATACACGGTTACGTGATCCGCTACATGAACAGGTGAAATGAACGCAACAGTCCCGTTATTGTGGAGATTTCAACTCCGGGACAAGAGGGATGATGAAATGAGTGGCGGCACTTGACGTTCTAAAACGGCAAAAACAAGCTTTGTTGAGCGTAAATTGAACGTATATTTTAGTAATGTTGAAACTGAAATCATAAGTTTAAGGCAAAAATCAATTATAAAACAATTGAAAGGCTATATGTTAATGCTGATAAGAAGGAATGTTTCCAGCTTTTTATGAACGTTGGCCGAAAGCCTGTAGTACCTATAGTATCTAACCCTTGACTATAAATAAAATAACGAAAACAGCAAAATTGAAAAAAAAACCGAGTTAATACTATGTCAAGCATTTTAGCTTGAGAAAACTTTGTTTCCAAATTTGTGTATTTTTTGTACTGCAAAGTGCAGTATGTTCTTACTCTTACTCTCGTCTGTTGATAAATCTTAAATGAAAAGTACACCGTGACAAATTTCCGTATGATTTAAAAAATGCACTCCGTTTAAGCGTATTTTTCCTTAAAAAAAAACATTGGACTGTCAAAGCTTTTGTATTTGACTTAATTAAACGCTGGTATTTACATTTTTTTTTAACCCTAAAATAGACTTTAAAACATTGATTAAAATTTATGTATTGTAAATTTGTAACCTCTCAAAATATTTTTCGGTCATTTTGTGGTTTAATACTTACTTCATTTCTATATTCAACCATTCTTAGGTATCTATGGTTGCAAAAAATAGGAATTTCAAATCTCACAACCCATTTCAAAGATAATATCTGAAAATTTTACCAATAATAAGACACTACTATTGATTTAAAGATTATAGATAGGTACCTGTTAATTGGAACAGACGAAGATAACGACATCTTAAAAAATTACTTTATAAACTTTATTGAGAAATATGCGCTAGGTTGTTATATTATTTGTACTTTAATAATATCCTTTCAATTTTTAGATTTACTTGCGTAATATGTCTCCACAAAAATGTATGCAATAATTTATTTAATCTGATATCTTAGAAACGGTGTATCAATCTAATTTTCTTAAATTTGTAGCATTGCAGTAGTTTATGATTTACGATTGATGTTATCTTGCACATATTAAAATTAATATGTTATCGAAAACTATGTCCTGCACGAGGTTGGTTTTAGGTACGTCAGAGTCAACGAAAGTTTTGTGTAAACATCGTTGCACCAGTTTTTTATCTATTGGTAATGTACAATTATTTACAATTCATACAAAACGATAAATAAAAACTTTAAATTAAGATAAAGTTTTTGGCAGTTACAATTACATATACCTAAGGAATTCATTGTAGTTTCAGGATAATAGTAATTTTCACATACATGTAGGTATGTATTGTTGAATTAAAAATAATATTACAAGGATTTAGTTTTTTATAAACAACGGGTGTTCAATTGAAAAATCATTTAGAGAAGGCGTTGGAATTTCATTTGACACAAACGGCATGTCTGTTGTTATAACATCCATTTGGCAGAAACATAAGCTATTATATGCTATAACTATGTTATAAAAACAGACATGCCGTTTTTGTCAAATGATAATCCAATGCCTACTCTGAGTGATTTTTCAATTGAACACCCATTACAACACTTCCACAGCCTCTTAAAATTTAGAGGTTATTAAAAAATAAACCGCCAATCCGATTTACGGATTCTACTCGTTGCTATGGAAAATTGCAATTTAACACCCTTTAATTTTAGCAAGTTTTTACAGAATTGTCCCTATAAATGTCATAAGTTGGTTTAACGGTCATTAGAATTTCTCCACAATACGTCAAAACTTAAATATTATGTATACGAGATATTTCAGTTCTGAAACTTTCATTACAGAATGTAGATGAATTTCGAGTGGTTAGGTCACGTAAGTTTGAAGAGTTCAGTTTACTCTTTATCCTTTTTGTTTCGCTACTTTTCTTAGCTGCAATATACCTAATCCCTAAATGACACTATATTCCTATATACATACATAAATACAGTAGACAAACGTACCTATATATCAAAATCATAAACATTATGATAATAAAACAGTACTTTTAAAACGAAATAATTAAAAATATTATCCACCGTTGTCTGTTATTTACAATAAGTAGAATAAAATTTCTCATAGCTCAAATTTTAATTGTTTAGCGTCATATATTCCATTTATTAAAATTTTACAAAAATATATGTAACTTTTCGCAGCTAGATACACGTTTTATATTGTATCATTACTCCTTGAAGGAGATATAGGTCCACATTTTTGTTACATTTTGTTACATTTTCCTAAAGAAATAATGAGATTTAAATTCTTACTTATTTCAAGGTCGTTTTCACAAAACGGAAATTCTTTATCATTGTCTTGTTGTTACTATCGTTAGAAGGCACCGCTGCTTTCCTAATAATAAAAAATAAATAATAACGTGTTATACTTCACAGTTATGACGTATGTGACACGTGTCGCTTTTTAGGTTCTGGTGGTATATCACTCAAAATCATATACCTAATAAGAATTGGCTTGATGGATTTGGAATTTGGAGGGCACCAAATGGATTTTTCATAATATGTTCTAAACGTTATTATTTTTTCAAAAATATAATAAACTATACAACTGTATTCTACTTCCGACGTCAGTGAGATGATTTAATCTGAAGGATTCTGTAAATTTAGTGGATGGTAATTGTTAATGCCCATTCTCCTATGTCTGTTGGTTCTAATTTTATCAGTTTTCGTTAGTTGTCAACTTTTAAAATGTTTAAATGAGTGGAAGTTCTTCATGTTCAAAATGGAATTCGGCGGTTCGATCAACGGAGTAAAAAAAAAAGATTTCCAGTCGATGCCATATTTTAAAATATGGAATAGACTTTAAATTGTTTTTCTACTCCTTAAAATTTTTATATAATGCTTAGATACACGCAAAAAATTACTGCCCTATTACTTGCAATGGTATCAATATGTTATCAGATTTTAATTCTGCAATAGCTTGTAAGTATGTACCTTTTCATTTATGCGTTTTTTTTTGTGTAGTACATTGAAAACACGAAACAGAAAGATATGGTAAGAAAATGCTGCTGTATGTTTTTTTGAAAAAACTGAAACAAAATTAGACAAAAGACTTTGCATTTTGTTAAAATAGTTAAATAAGTATTTCTGGATTTACACGTTTTGACTTGTTATTAAAAAACGTAAAAAATAAAAAAAAATGTTTCATGGAAACCTAGATGGGTTTTTGACATCATCAGTGCAGTCTCTTTTCAATGTGAATATGAGTACCAGCCGAATAAAAGCGAATGTGTGTGTGTACAGATGCGTGTAATCCGTTGTTTCTAACGGTACAATAACCGATTAAAAAGTGAATTGACGTCCACTAGACCATATCTGTGAAGCAGTAACAGCGATTATGAGAAGAGAAAGTAGGAAACGTATTATTTTTGAAAGTGAAATTGTCGGTAGGAAGATGCAACTTTCACTCCCATCCCATACGAGCGTAGGGCATCGCGACGCGTCCGTCGCTAGCGTCGGCAAGATGGAGACCCGCTGGAATTTACATAAACAGCATACTTTTACCGTTAAGTTCAGATTGGATGCGATGTAGGTCAACTTTCTCTTGCCGAGAGAAGTGAAACCGCCATTCGATTTTTTTCGCACACGCGGGTGAACAACCTGCGTTTGCCGTTCAGTTGCGTAACGATTGTCCTTCCTCGTGCTAGGTATCTCAAGATAAGTGCATGGTGCAGCCATTGGCTGCCCGTGCATCGGCCTTTCGGACTGCCACCTCGCCAATGGAGAGAGCCATGTCTTGTGCGGTGAAGATGGCGCGTGTGCCCCACTCAACTTCCTCTCCACTATCAAACGCCTGGGTAGTAGCTAGTGCACCAGTAGTATAGTTCGTGCCCTACTTTGTACCTGGATTATGCTACGCTCATAGCTGTATCTGTAGTACAACTTTTACCGTTAGTGTACGCGGTCGGTCACATCGTTCGCTGTCTTACCTGCTTTTTGCTGTGAGTGTGCACGGATTTCAGGAGTGAAGTGATACAGGATTAAGCCCTCGTCTTTACCGGTTCGTCACACCGCTACATTTTTTTCGCATTTATGCTGACTGCCCGTTAAATGGAAAAAAATGTCCTCTCTGGGTGAGATTCTCGAAATTTTACCAATTTTTAACGCGAGTTCTGCATTCATAATGTATGAAATGTAGGTTTGGCAACCGCAGCTTTCACTTCTCAGTTTCGTAATGTTCTTAAAATTTTAACAATATCAAGGCTCTGTGAACATTGACTTTGGCCATTTCGAAATCGCGGTTTTATTATACCTACCTAAAGCCTACACTTATGTAAACAATTCGCTTTTGTTCTCTGAAATCGACGACTTGTTTACTTCTGTATCATCAACCTTTAATAATGAAAATCACTAGCTGCAATTAAGTTACCGTTATACCAACAAATGCGTATCAGTAATTCACAGAAATGAGTTTATAAAATCGCATGATGCACTTTTTTTTTAATAAAATGAATAACGAATCACGTGGAGCCTACACTTATTAAACGTCCGGAAATGCTTCGACATAACCTTCTATTTATGTGCATTGCCACCACACAGCAATAAGTACTTTAAGAAAAGAAAGTTTTAAGGCGGTGAAAAATCTCGTAGTTGTTCGGTTTTATCTATTATTACACGCTATCATGATGGGCTATAAATGACAAAGCGACGCTATATACAACGCAAATATTATTATTTAAAAAAATTCATTTGTTTTTTACAATGGCCATACACATAATATGTTACATAAGAAATTAATGCATTTATGCAGCCGTTATCTAGGCCAATAAAATTACCAAACAAATTACATATGTATTTTTTCAATCAGTCATCAAATTATTTCATTGCTGATACTAAATAACAATATAATTTCATTTTATTAAATACTTATTAAAACCTGTCGTAAGTTTTTATGACAATAATACCAAATTGGTTTCTTTTTTAATAATAGAAAAGACATTGAAAACTAAGGTTTAGTTCAAAAGACATATTACAACATTACTGTAAAACTACTGATGACGCCAGCTGGGTGAAATTTATAAGCTTTGCAACGAAGTAACCATGAACTTTCGATGTGTTAATCATGGAGGAGAAAATTTGTTTGAATTTTTTATGAACGTTTCATATTATTTTTACAAAGAAAACAAAAAATGGCGGCCTTATATTTTTAGTAGATAATATTTCATGTAATTAATAAGCACATTTATAACTGTATCGTCATCGACTTCGGTTTTAACACCTACAAGAGGGTAACTCAAATATAATCGAAATTTCTAATTTGTAGCATTATTTGTCTGGGTTTTGCTTGTAAAACAATGGACAACAAAAAGGTGTCTATCGTTCGCTATACCTACTTATTGTTGATTATTTGAAAAATATTACAAAACATTATGTTTAATGATCTCAGAAGAAACTCACTCATGTTATAAAAATTAAGAGTAGTATTTTCAGTTATTTATCAGAAAAAATTAATTTTATCTCTACAAAATCAAGCAGTTGTCTATCAATAGCTGATTGTTCGCCTAAAAATCAAATACTGTGAACTATAAAAAAATGTATCTATCTATAATACCTATAACTTTTACTGGGTAATAAACAGAACTATATTATAAGGCGTTAAAAATGTCCAGTATCGTGTTGTTTAGGTATGAACATTTAAAATTGGTATTTGTAACAATATTAAGGTTTGGCCCAGTGTAGATGCACCCTTTCACTTTAATTCCTAAACAACAACGTAGGTATAATTGCATTTTGTAGATGTTAAATTCTGTGAAATAATATTCTCATTTTTAGTCAGTTTTTTATTACTTTTCAATTTTAGAGATATGTACTCCCTAATACTCTGTACCTACATATTATCTACTATTGCGATACCTATATATGTATTTGTGTTTAATTATAGATGTCTTTTTATCGTATAGTCGGGATATAATAAAGGATCGTTAATAATACGGAACTAGTTCGATATCTGTTTCCTAAACTGTCCATCACAAGCGATGCTTAAAATCTAAAAATCTTAAAGCTCATTTTCTGAAATTTTGTTGATACATCTGTAGAATTTCTGTTTCCAAACTGCAAAAAGCATAACAAAAAATAAAATAAAAATCAAGTTCATTTTTATAATTATCTTGTTGATTCTGTGTTCAGAATAATACTTACTTGGTCCATAAAAGAGTATCTAAATATATTATATTTTTGATGAGTCTAGTCAAGTCCTTTCATAACTGAAGCAGGTAAGTCTTATTTTTTCTGAAGTATAAAACTCTTGTTTTAATAATATTATCAGCCAAGTCATAAAAATTACAAATTTAAAACGCCTACCAAAATTTGTCTGTTCATCCCCACCAAAATTGTAATGCCGTTAAATCAAAATTTTGCCAAGTACATTTTATTTAAGAATACAAAATACTATATTTCGATACCTGTGATTTATTATTCTAGCCTTATTTTTAATATTACATATATTCAGGTTTGGGAAAAAAAGTCACATTTCATCTTAGAAACTATAAAACTGATTGCTCCGAAATTCTGCAGACTCGTTAAGTTTATCGTGAACATGGTAAATGGCTAACCAGCTTGATGACGTCATCTGAAAATTTTGATAAGTAAATCTCATTTGTAATATGCAGGCTGTAGCCTGTTTCTATATTACCTATATGTAGGTATATGCATTTTCTTCATTCGCTCCATAAAAGTTAATAACTAAGCTATTTATTTTATTCATAAAATAAAAAATGGATTCTCTCATTTTCCTCGATTTCTGGGAACACAGTAGCTACTCTCCTTATTAATATTATACACTGCATGTACCTATCCAAACTGATATATATTTTCACTACTAAAAATTGATAATGTTATCAAAAAATTGTATAAAGAGAATCGTACTTAGAATATTGGTACAGCATACTCTTTAGCTATAATTTAATAATTCTACCCAATTTTTATTTTAACATATAACCTCAATAAAAACTAACATTCGCAGAATCAAATTTTATAAATTGTCCCAGAGCTTAAATTTAAATGAATGAGTTTCAGAGGTGCGGAAAGTTTTGTTTCAATATCTTTGTGCCAATTTTTTAATGTTTCAGACTGATTTTGCACATTACTTAAATATAGCAACAGTAACTCAGTACCTATCAAAGTAAAAATTTTGATCGTCACATGCATAGATACATGGACTAGGACGTTATTTTAATAACTTATGATGAGGAAAGGTGGGAGAAGACCTAGGTATAACTCTTCCTGCTCCACGAAAGTTTTTTGGAGAAGTTGATGATTATTGTGTGTAAATTTTGCGTCATTTAATAACATCATACATATTATGGTTTAACAAATATCTGTATCTTTTGTATTGAATTAGAATTATTCAACTCTCTGTATAGAGTTTGCAAGAAAAACATACTTTTCGCAAAACCTATGTAAATATTTACAAATAACAGAAAAAAGCTGAAACCCTAGTCATATTCGAGTACACAGAGAAAATCGTTTTTCAATGGGTCCTTTATAACTTATTTCTAACATTAATTCGTCTAACTGATTTGCTGTTACTTGGTTCAAATAGTAGTTGATAGCTCTCTCGGTCTATCTAGAAACATCCATCATCACTAATAATAACTGAAGAAAGTTTTTTTGTATCAAATATTCGTGGGAATCAAAGTTCCACTATTTGCTTTCGTGCCTACGTAACATGGACGGATAAAACAATAGACTATCTTGCATATAAATATTGTTTTTATTGAGTTTATTTATGCAAATATTTCTTGTAGGAATTATGACCCTTACGCGTGCCCCGTGTGAGCTCGACAAGATGAGCCTCTTCCAGGACCTGAAACTAAAAAGAAGAAAAGTAGACTCACGGTGTAGCAGTGACGGTAGGTCAACTTTGTATAACTACTCAACTGTAGCTTAGAAAACACACATCTTTTCTTTATTTTTTTTATTTTTTCAATTAAAGAATATCCTTAAACTTTACAAAATTCACTAAAAAATGTGTCTTTTTTAACGTGGTTGTGTGTCTCACCAACCATAAGTCCAGTACTACTGTATAAGACCATTTTAAAATATTAGAGTAGGCAGCCATCAGCAAAATTTGCTTTTAGGCAATGTCTCTGTCCGCTTCTAGGCGAATCTGTCGCCGATACTAGTACATCCTCGCCAGATCTCGTCAGCCCTTCATCGCCTAAAATGTCAGAAGCTGTTCTGAATCCGCCTAGCCCCGACTCCACGCCCATCCAAATTCATCCCCCGGAACCAACGTTGGACAAAATCTCCAGTCGCCTCGAGGATTCCGGAGTTTTCGACGGTGGAGGCACGGCTAGCGTCATTCGAAGTCTTCCCGTTGTGCGATCGCAAAGTCCGCCTCTCCGGCCTGCTCCAACATCTAGCCCCTGCCAGCCCCCGCGTCCTCACAGTTCGCCTGGCCGCCCTGCCAACGCATCCCCAGTCATCATTCATAACCCTTCAGTTGTACAGCCCACGAGCTCTCCCTCCAAGTTATCGATGGAACCGACGTCGTCCTCGCCCTCCCCCATGCCTCCCAAGCGAGGGGTCATCATCACTCACCCGACCTCCATTGCGCAGAGTCAGCTGTGGATGAAGCACTCCCGTATTAACGGGGTTAAACCTGAGCTGATTGGGGGAAACTTCAGTGGGTACCCAGAGCTTAAATCGCCAACGGGGGGGAGCCCCATGAGGCCTGGTGGTACCACTCCTGTACGACAAACGCCCACCGTCATCATGGGTGAAGCCGGGGGTGTTAGAACCATGATTTGGTCGCAACCTAGCATGAGCGCCAGCCCTACCTCACCGGAAGCGCAACACCACGCAACCACCAGCTGGGGAAGCAGCACCAATGTGTCCAACACGGAAGAAAGCGCAGCTCAGATGTTGCTCAATTTGGGGCAAGATAGACTGAGATCCCCGGTGGCGAGGACGTTAGTGTCGCCCCAGTCACCTTCCACTGCTCATTTTGGAGGTGCTCCTTTGAACATGGAGAGGCTATGGGCGGGGGATTTAAGGCAGCTTCCGGTGAACCAGAGTCCGTTGAATTTGTCGTCACCGACTCCGGGTCCTCCGGTGTACTCAGAGGTGAAGATGAGCGAAACAACAGGGGAGACACAAGAGGCAGCAGAAGAGGAGGAACAGCCTATGATATGCATGATCTGTGAAGATAAGGCCACTGGGTTGCATTACGGAATTATTACGTGTGAGGGATGTAAAGGGTTCTTCAAAAGGACGGTGCAGAACCGCAGAGTGTACACATGTGTGGCGGATGGGAACTGCGAAATCACCAAAGCTCAAAGGAATAGGTGTCAGTACTGTCGTTTCAAGAAGTGCATAGAGCAAGGAATGGTTCTGCAAGGTAGGTGATTATAGAGTAGTGCGCATGGGATTCCTCAGTGGAGGTAAATTATAACACTTCGCTCGTTTAATTTTTTAAAGGGTCTGAATTAAATTAGTCTTCCCCAACATTTTGAAATTGAAAGAAACGTTATATTTTTTAATTCAATTACAATAATTCATTATTATCCTATATAGGTATCTATAGCAAATTTTAATTGTACTTTTACCACTGATTATTATTAAAAAAAAATAAGTAGATAGATATAATTTCTTTTACCAATTTGGAGCACGATTGTAAGTGTTTAAAAAACTATTACCTACTTTGCCCACTTTTGGAAAAAATACGGCTAACGAAAAAACATTAATTTTTAATAAATACTTATTTTTCATTTGTAACTTCTCTAAAATCGAATTTAAAACACAAAAAAGACAAAATTTAAACATTTGCAACATCGATCAACGTTTTAAAAAAAAAATAGGGTTATTATTTAAACAAGCCACAAATACACAAATGTCACAAATAATAACAAAAACTTTAAATTTATAGCAAAATGTATAGGTACTAAAAAGACCTGTCTAGCATTTTTGGAAAAAAAGTCATTTCGTTTAAATATAGTTACCTATTCCGTAATTTTATCAGAAAGAAATTGAGCTGAGATCATGATTTTTCTTTTTACCATCAAATGATTTCAACTATTAAATAAACTTCTATAGGTACCTACTTATTAGGATTTCACGAAAGATATTTATTTTGCCAAATTTTACTTTTAAAAGTAGATTTATACATATGCATTTTAATTAAAACCTGTCGCTGAGGAAAAACTATGTACCAACTTACATATAAAATGTTTCAAAGTATTTTGCGCTTTTAGTCGGTTATTAGTCCCTAGTTCTTATTTGTACTTGCCATTTCTTCTTTGGTTCCTAACCCTTTTTATTTCTCATTTAGATTATTTTCAGTATTTTTTTACGCCCAGTGTATTTCCGGTTTCAATTTCCTTCAGTACAATTGTAATAAACTGTGGCGTTAATTCGGTTGGTGATTTTAAGTCGACAACCTTTAGTAATTTATAAAAATTTACTTGTTTGTTTTCTAGTTAAAAGGCCGCAGTTCCTAGGCGAAAATCATTTTAAATTGGTTAACAACATAACTTGTTCTTGTTTAGTGTTTCGATACTCAGTTCAATTTCTGTGTTAAAATCATTAAGACTAGTCCGACGCCGATAGTATAAAATAATCTTTGGTATGTTTAATTCGTGAACGCGTTGTTATAATTTTTTCATCAAAACATGAGTGAGGTATTATCATTATTTACAAATTCCATACACTTATCATTTTCTTTATTTCTTTCATTTTGTTTAAATATACTTACCCGCCTCTTCATACTCGTATCGTATAGTTTCACGTTAATTTTCGTGTCTCATGTTGTGTTCTGTGAAAATGAGAAAGATAACTTTTTTAACGCGGTGGTGAAGATGTGACGATTGTTTCATAATATTTTTGCACATATACTATATTACTGTGGGGGGCAGTTTAATGTTACTATTAAAAAACATCCGAATGAAACGCTATTGGTTGCATATCGTCTAATACGTTTTACTTATTTCCAGCCGTGAGAGAAGATCGAATGCCAGGAGGAAGGAACAGCGGCGCAGTTTATAACCTGTACAAGGTGAAATATAAAAAACATAAAAAGCCTGCTTGCAAACAACCACAGAAGGCTGCGGCGGAGAAGAACATTCTGAGCCAACAGTTCAAGGTGGAACAACCATCCAGTATTCCAGCTAACCTAGTCAACGGGACCATACTGAAAACAGCTTTAACGAATCCCAGTGAAGTTGTTCGTTTGAGACAAAGGTTGGACAGTGCAGTTAGTAGTTCGAGGGACCGTAATTTCTCATTAGAATACTCTTTATCTATGATAAAAACACTTATAGACTGTGATGAATTTCAAGATATAGCTACTTTGCAAAATTTGGACGATTTATTAGATCATAATACGGACCTGAGTGAGAAACTTTGTCATATCGGTGATTCTATTGTTTATAAACTTGTGCAATGGACGAAACGACTTCCATTTTATTTAGAACTACCTGTAGAAGTTCACACTAGACTCTTAACGCATAAGTGGCACGAGCTTCTCGTTCTCACGACGTCGGCGTACCAGGCCATTCACAAAACGGGTGATCAGTTAACTACTGTTATTAAAACGGACTTCAACCATGAGGTAAGGAACCATCGTGTTTTTCACTTTTTTTAACCAAATACCTACATATCAAATACTAAACTCAGAACAAGTTGAAACAATATTGTGCTATTCGAGCACGGGCATCGTGGACTCAGTTGACTAGAAAAAGTACTTAAAACATATAAAGAAAATAAAATTGGTAATTTATTTCAAGACTGAATTGAATCAAATGCGGGACTAAAGTTAATTCATCTAATAAGTGAATACACCTTTGCTGTAAACTAAAAATGGAAAAATTTATATTGGCTTTGCGTTATCTTTAAAACTCTCGTAAGTTCCTGTGCAACATGTTCGGAAAGCCACAATTATCACTCAAACGAAAACATGCGTTTTATCGCTGATGACACAGTTTGATATGATTTTAGTAGTTCCACGAACTTGTTGCATTATTTGGAGCGATAAAAACCCAATGTACGGGATGAACGAAAGTGTGCTATTCAAATATCCCGCGATCTCTTAACAGTAAATTTAATCGTTTCCTGACCCGTTTTGATATGTCGCAACAAAGACAAGCTAATAAATCTTAATAAATTTAGAGCTCGGTTAAGTGGGCTGGCTTATCGGAAAAGAATTATTAATTGTCGCAACCTCGTCTTATCCCTGAATAACTTTAAAAAACACTAAATTTCAACAACAAATCCATTATGTCAATTATTGGTTTTCTTTTTGTACAATATTCATCTCTTGCAATATCGAGAAAAAAAAAACGAGATAAGATAACACTACAAATATTTATGCATCCTACTCTATGTGTAAAGTAGATTAAACTATCAATCTGACGAAAATAGAAAACACATTTAATCTATTTATAGGCACAGAGTTGTTTTTAGCCGCCTAGGTAGCCTTCATTTTGTAAAATTTCGATTTTTGTTGGACATGAATGAATTAAAAAATTGCATAAGGAAAAATATGGGTTTTAATTTTATACTTATAAGTTGTTGTTACTAAAGTTTATAGAAGACCTTGATATCTGAAGATAACAACAATAATGAGGCAAACTTATTTCCTATGTTATTAGACGTGGCAAAGGAAGCTGTTAGCAGATGACAAAATTGTGTGTAATGTACCGTTAATTTGAAATTATCTGGTAGTTAAAAAGCAAATACGATTCTACTCTGTTATAATGTTTCTTCGGTTAATCTGAATGTTGGTCTGTATGTATAGTAAATAAAAAAAAGATTAACAAATGTCATTTTGCATATTTAAAATGTATCCAACAATAAGTCTGTTAAGAAAGATCGTGCAGGTTCGGTCCGTTAACATTGATTGATATTTTATCAATGGTACGTGGTATGTACCTACATACTTAAATTTAGTTTAGAAATTTCAGCAGTATCTACTGCTTGATTAGAAACAACCAAAAATTTATAATAAACATAGATACAGGTATTTTCTGTTTTGCTGAATTTAAGAAATATTTTCTCCTGTATGGCTTGATGATACAGCTTTCATTGTGTATTAGCAATCAACATATAATATCTATAATTGATCAAGTGTTGCCATTGTTGTCTGTACTTATGAACCAAGTCAAATCTTGATCATGTGAAATTTGTTTTGTACGTGCAGACGCAGAAGAAAAAGTAACATTCAAAGACTTTTTTAGCAATATGAAAAAATACTGTTAAAGACTTTGTTGAAACACATATCTAATTGTAACAATAAAATTCAAGAAATTAAAATTTAAAGGAATTTTTGCATCGACTGTAAAAAATCAAATGGTAATTATTAGTTTTTCTCTTTTTAAACATGCTGTTGCCATCAACTCAAGACTATTGTAAACTCTAGGCATTACCCCAAGAGAGTACCATTAGAATGTGACTCTTTTTGGTTACAAAATGCACATGTATTCTTGGTTCATACAAATTCATAAAATGAGCCTGTTATTGTTTTAATGTTGGCAAAAAAACTCACTTTTGGTTTTTTTTATCAGATTCGTATGTATACGTAGCTGGATGGCCTTTTAGACATAAGACGTTTAAAATAAAGTTTATGGAGCGGCCGTTGAATCGTTTAACCATTGAACAGACATAAAAAAAAATTCAAAAATAATGACAAGGAAGACTACCTACGGACATGTCTAAAACTAGTAATTTTTTGTCTCATCATGTTTGTGTTTTAAGAGGAGATTTAACAGTATCTTGGGGTAATTCCTAGAGTATATCTATATGCACGTTCTGAACATTTTTAAATGCTTCAACATTTATTTTTAGAGTAAAAAGTTTCTGCTAGTGTCAAATATAGGATAAACTTGGGTATCATACGGATAATAAAACATGCTTTCTAATGAGGGATTACTCGACTCCTAATGCTATTTAAATTTTTTTACCTACATATATGTCATAGTTTTGACATTTCAAGGGCTCAGTGCGTCACTATGACCACACTATTACTCATCTGTACCTATATTTTAAATTTCAGAAGTTCTAAAGGTAACCAAGGCAGGGCTGACTTTAAAACAACACTGTATAATAGTAGGTATTACATACTTGCTTACTACAATGTTGAAAAACAACAAAAATTTTTGAATTGCTGTCGAAGATACGACAATGTTATTACAAATAAAAAAAATCCCGAAATGCCGAAACATGGTGTATCCATACCACGTTTCAGCATTTGGGATTTTTTATGACAACTTTAAAAACTATTTAGGTTTGCAGATAAAGTTGAATCATAGAAAAATGTAAAAACACGCTTTTTTGTCGGTAACTTATTTTGCTATAATATCTTAAAGATGAAGTAAAATTTTAAAATTTTGGTAGCTGTGTGTGAACAAAGGTCAATAATGAAATTTTAAAAATTTAAAAGTACATCATTTCTGAGCAGTCTGAGAACCTAACCTTTAGCAGTTTATTATTAATACAAAAACAATGGCTTTTTATCATATATCTAATATTACTATATTATTGCTAACTGGCTTCAAAAGAGTCCGAAAACACAACGTCAGAGCAATATATCGGACCTCTCTGTCTCTCTGTGGTACCAAACAGTACATTCGTACTTGCACAATATTCATTCTCGTGTTGATCGGTGTTGATCGAAAAAATGAATAATTTCGATTTATTAATGGATTCGGTTTCAACTTTAGATATACTCGTAGATTTGATGTTTTATCTTCTGAAAATATTTCGGTTAATTATTATGTATACCTACATACCTGTATCTGTTAGATAACTAAAGTTCTGAATGTTCTGGAAGATTGTCTGAATAGTGTAAATAATAAATATGTCGCGAGAATTAAATAACTGATTCTAAACGAATTTTTGCCATTCTAAACGTTGTCTAAACTATAGGTATTAAAGAGACGTTCTCTCATTCCTGAGATACAAAAAATTCTGCATGCATCTTAGTGGTATTCTGTAATAAAGATTCACTTATATATTTTTTCTAAAGATACTTCAGGCGGTATTTTTTCAAAACAAAGATGAATCATTAGCTTTTTAATGAAGGTAACTATAGTGCAACACTAACAACAAGAGTAACCCATTTGACGTCTAAGGTTAATATCAATAAATGATAAAATTAAAGGCAAGGAAACATGCCACAATATAAATTTCCAGCGAGATTTAGTTAGCAAAATTTTGAGATGGTACCGTAACATTTTTGATGAGCACGAACAAGAAAACTTTAGTTAACGTTTTACCATTTCCGATAGTCATAAGTAGAGGAAAGGGGGGCAAGACGGAGTACTTAACGTTTGAAGCGCAATAAAACTGAAACTGTTGTATTATTATGATCTTTTTTATTTCAATATCTAATCATCTCCGCGATAATTAGTTATTTACTTTTGTTAACTGATTCAATTTAGGAACATTTGTTACATGATTGAGTTGTAGAATATCCAAAAGTAAAAAAACCCCTTCCATGTAGAAGCAGTAGGTACCTCTCAAGTTTTCACAAACTACCTCGACTTTTTTTCTAAGGTTGTTTGGGAGACAGAAAATGTTTTTGCTGCTAGCATATAACCCATTTTTTCTTCTACGACAGCATTCGCTATATTTTTCATTCTCTGTTTCCAATCACTCCTTCTATTTGTTTTTCTTTCATAATTGTTCATGATTCTAAAACAAATTAATACATTTAATTGACGTGGCATCAGACACTTAACGATTATATTCATAGAGAGGCAATACGAAGTGTCGTTGCCTATCATGTTCAGTTGAACGTAAAAAAATATTTAAGAAAAATCATGCACATAACAAAGCCAAACAAGTTATTACCTGTTGACTTAATCATTAACACATGGGAAACACTTTGAACTAAATCTAAACTGCTAAACCGATTTCCGTAAGATACCTACACGTTGAAACTAAAGTCAAAAAATTAAAAGGAAATTGACACATAACTGTTTTTTTTTTTCAAATAGCAAATAAAATAATTGTTTTAGCTAACGGTGAATCTAATTTGCCTTTGAATTAAAATGTTATCGTTTTGGTTTTTACCCGAATAGTTTTTACTTCCTGGGCGTACGCTATTGAAATATGTACTTTTACAGGGTCTATTTGACCAATGGTTCCCGTTTTCTCATCATATCATGCCTCTTAAATGAAACAGTACGTATTTAATAAATGCACAACACACCATCAAATTGATTTAACCCTGCGCACGATCCGGAAAAATAACTATACAGTAGAACGGTATTTGTAAGATTTTTGATAACACTAGATATGTAAGAATAACCAAAAATGTTTAAGAGGAGTCGCTACGTTTGACTCTTATGGTGTTGTCAATATCAGAATGTTATATCTCCATTATTAACACATTTATTGTTATGAAATTTTTAATGTAACCTGTCCACAATTTTCACTATATAATGCAAGGGCAGCTTTTTTAACAGTTTATTATCATATATTTTTTTAAATTTTGTTCAAATTTTTACTTCACATATTTTAAAAAATGAATATTTCAGTTATTTATGGAAATTTTGGAAAGCGGTTTTTCAGCTTAGAAACCTTAGAAATCGAACCAGATATATTTTCGACTTTATTTGTTGGAATTGAGCAGCTTCTACGACACAAGCTTTTGTTACTGTCTATCGTCACTAACAAAAAAAGACGACGATTTATCTGGTACGATTTTTGCACTTTTGTAAGTTGAAAACAGTGATGAAAACCGTATTCAGAAATTTCCTTAAATAATTGAGATATTGATTTTTAAAAATACTTACATTATGCAAAAATTTCACTAAAATTAAAAAAAAGGATGATCACAAACTGTTTTTACCAAAACTGCTCTTGCGTTATATAAGTAACGAAAGTTATGGGCAGCTTACATTTTCAATTGTTGTGAATATAAGTCTGTTGGTAATGGAAATATTATATTCTGAAAATGTACCGAAAATTCCATACAGAAAACGTAGCGCTGGCCTTAATAACGTAATCCTGATCTTCTTGTTCAAATGACAAGAACATGAAACAACTGTAAATAGATTTAGTTTGATATTTAATTTTTGTATATATGTATTGTAGTGTGAATCATGACTTTATTTTTAAGGTGACCTATAATTCTAAATAAAGCAAGAACATATTATAGTTGGTGATCGATTAAAAGATGGAACTATACAAATTTCAGTCAACGTGACTAAATTTCTTCGTACCTAATACATGCAAACCAGTTTTTAAGTATAAAAGATGGTTTTAGTGAAATGAGCGTGACGTATTCGAGCAATATATAATAACTTTTGAACAAGTATGTAACTCTTTAAAATAATACACCTATCTATGGATACCCTGCCCTATTTATTAGAGTTCAATATTTTTATGGAAAAGCAAATATGGTAAGATTTATGGCACCATTAAACTGGTGATCAAAACAAAATGAACCTATGTGTCTTTAGCACGCGACCTTACAATAACCCAGCAGTTTGCAGTCAGTTTAACACCGCTAAGGCTATACCTACTCGTATTTACATCTGACAGTACTAATGATTAGTCAACCTATTGAACATTTTATAAGAGACTTCATTTTCTAAGGGCCACATAACCTTCGACGATTTGTTTTAGTATATAGTTGTCTGCAATTACAAGGCCACTGCAAAATCCGAATAGGTCTTTACTATTGTATATTGGAGCTTAGTTTACTTGTTATGTGAAATTGACGCGGGTTTGAATATAACAAGTTCATAAAATAAAAATAAATTAATCAAATAAAGGCAAATCGTTCAAAATTGACAATAAATAGTCACAAAACGTAGAAAAAAAAAAGAATTAGAACCAGCACTGGCTACCTAGTACTAGGCTACTACTTAGTTTTTACAATCAGTAATTGATTTATACGCAAGTAGGATGAGTACATCGTATTTATCATTTTTTTGATAATAAATATGTTATTAATTTATGTTACTTAAACTAACGTCTTTGTAAATCACAACTGTGCCGTTTTCATAACAAAAAACCAAGTTAAAGGTGTGTGAGAAAAATCGACATCAAAGTCGTTTTTTGAATTCCAGGTAGAGACGAATCTTTGTACACTTCAAACTTGTCTTACGTCCATGATGGGAAGGGAAATAACCATCGAGCAACTTCGCCAGGATGTTGGTTTGATGATAGAGAAAATAACCCATGTGACGTTAATGTTTCGCCAGATCAAACTAACTATGGAAGAATACGTGTGCCTTAAAGTAATTACAATGCTAAATCAAGGTATACGATAAAGTATTTTGTAAGAATCAGAAACGCAGTGTGATCTTATTTCAGCTAAACCTGCCACTAGTTCCGGTAACAATAGTGAATTGGACAGCATACATGAGCGATACATGACGTGCCTACGTGTTTACACACAACATATGTATCCTCAACAGTCGCAGCGATTTCAAGACTTACTAAGTAGACTGCCAGAGGTAAGTAGGTATCACAAGTAAAAGTTAAGCGAAAAGCGAATAATACAACTTGTTATATTGTACTGTGAAGAGTAAACACCGATGTTAGCTTCATTTTTTTGGGTAGAGGTAAAACAAACTGATGGTTGTTGTTGTGTACTGAACATGTAGTGGGTTGTTGAAGGAAGCTAGTTACCCTACGAGATTATCCATTTTTAGTTGGCAAGCTTCTGTATTACAAAAATCCTAAAATTATTATCGGTTAATTGAAAATTATTTCAATGGACTGTATACTCGTACAATGTAGGTATTCAAAAAAAAAAAAAAATGAAAATATAAAGATTTGACAAAAAATATTTTCCACTGAAATAAGTCAATCGCATAATTTTAAAACTTTCGTAAGTATTTTAAAACAATATCTACGATTACTTATAACTAGAGCTGTGCGGTCGAAATTTAAACGCTTCGAATCGACCCCTACTACGGCAGACCAGTGGCTCGCAGCCGATGTTACGTATGGCGAAGAAATTTACGCGAAAAATAATGTTCACTGAAAATCAGTTGATGTTTTTAAAATCCATATCCACGAAATAATAAGAATAATAATTTTAATAATGGTCAAGTGTCGGTCTCGTTGACAATAAAACGATTGATGTGAATTATGAAAAATAATACACAATGAGAAGCGAGAAGCGAGGAAGGCAAGACTGCAGCGGCCTGCACTGCTGGCCTGATGGGACGGATAGTGGGGATAAATAAATTTCGACCGCACAGCTCTACTTATAACGTTGTACGAGTACCTAAACTGCATGCACAAAATATGAAATAATATTTAGAAGAACTGTGACTACATACAAAAGGATTAAAAATATTTTAATCATAAAACCAAGCCAATAACACGTTGCTTTTTTAACTGGCACATTTTTTTTACGAAATACTTACCTACTACTTCAGCATTGTATTTTCATAAATATTTGTTTCCTTTTTCCTATTATCTACCTATTTGTTTTACCAATAAACTAAATTTATAGTAATAACTTTCAAGTCACGGGAATTTAAAAGATTACTGATAGTCTAATTGCTTCTGTTGTATCATTTTTTAAATTTTGCGTGGAATTTGTTTCACACTTTTGGTTATGTGATAAATATACTGAATGCTAACATTGCAAAAATGAAAGAAAAAAAAAACTGTATTTTTATTTTTTTTATTTCTCGTCGTTTGGTAGGTATCTGTCTGTATCTGCCTGTCGTCTATTTGTCGTCTGTCTGTTATCTGTGATTTTTTTGCTACTCTGTTAAACAAGTAGGTATACTTAGTAATCTTCAAAACTATTTGTTAAGATTTTGCAAAGTAAATTCTACTTTAAAATGTTCAAAATAATATGTTCCTATTATCTGTGGTTTGTGAATCAAGTCTTATTTCTTTATGCACAAGTAAGTTTAAGAAAATATAATAACAGAAATAATGTAAAAAATTATTAAAAATTATCTTAGAAACTAAAAAATTGATCGAATGTTATCAGGTGTTTTTTTTTAGAAAAAGTAATATATGTAAATATGTAGATAATACCATATAAAATATTATACAATTTTGATTAGGACAAGGGTGGTAAAAACTCAAGGAACACAAGATGGGTTCACAAACAAACAACAAATTATGTTATTTTATAAAATTTAAATAGCATTTGTCATTCAAAATTTTGAAGTGATCATCAAATCTGCTGGTGAGGATGAGCAGACAAATTTTGGGTAGCATTTTACCATCTGCACACGACAATCGGTCTAGTAGTTGCGAAGATAATCTTTTTAATAAAAATCGACACAGTCGACAGGCGATGGACAGAAAAAAACGGAAGATGTATTTTCCATATTCTAGGGGTCATGACGCGTTAAGAAAACATAAAAAAAGTACAGATTCGCCGGATGAACCCTATTCGTACATTTCCGCTCGAGAAGTAAAAACTGATTCCTCTGAAATTTTGTACATGAAGTGAATTCATTTCTATTAATCCCTTCTAAAAAGTAGATCTCAAAATTTTGGAAAATCAACATAATTTGCGAAGTTCAAAGGTAATAGATACTTTTCTACGTGCATTTTCTTCACACATTCTATTTTTTAGAACTATTTGTGCAGATTGACTAAAAAATTAATGAATGAAGTAATTTATTTGTTTGATTGGGTTATGTCTCATTTTTCCAAAATTATAAAAAAGGGTATTTTTAGTAATAATTACAATGGACCCAGCCGACCTGATGTACCTACTTATTTGTTCTTGCAAACAAGTTGATGTCATCAGAATTTTGCTAATAAAACCTACAATGTTATAATCCGCCCCTACTATACTTTTAATTTAAAGAGATTGCCACAAAAAAATAAAACTCTCAATATCAATTAAAAAAATACCGATTTAAGCATTGAAATCATTAACAAGATTAACAATAAGTTATTTATTCGTTCCCTGGAGAAACTTGATATAGGCATATCATCTGCAAAAATTATTAAATTGTTACCGATGCACCTTGAACTGTGTTGTTGTTAATATTAACAACAACACAGTTTTAAGCATATGCTCTTGTTTAAAATACCTGCATCTTAGAAAAAAATCAGTGAATGAAGTTTTGTATAAGATCCGTTTATGGCCGCTTTCGGTTTTTTTTTTCACTAAAAATTTTACATATCTAAGTAAATATTTAATTTTCCACGCATTAACATTAAATGAATACATCAACAATGAAGCTCCATAATGATTTATTGGTTCAACAAAAACCGAAACTTTTAAAGTTTTTTTTTCCCGACCCTTCTCGTAAGTCGCCTTTACCAAGTCACATTTGACGAAGGTAAGTTCAAATTACTAATCGTGTTCTGGCTGCCTAGGAAATAAGGAAATAATGTCACTTACCTCCCTAGGCCTACTTACCTCGCTAGGTAACTGAAATCACAGGACTCAATAAAACAACACCGTTTGATTTTACGATTTTTTGTAACAAAAATTAACAAAATGTGTTTTGAAATTATCTTTAATTGATACCCTTAGCAGCACGAAGGAGGCCAACTATTTTCATTCGATATTATGCATTTTGACAATATTGAATTAACTATTTGTTAGTTTAGCGATTGAGTCAGGAAAAAATAATATACATTATGCGGGGTCTCATGAGTTTGAAAATCTCGGGAGCAAGCTCCCTCGATTTACAAACTCTATCGCTCGACATGGTAAATCCTGTTTACTTCCCTTATAATGTAGGTAATATACCTACTTTTCTATTAAACACAACGGAATGAAATAAAATCTTCATACAATTTTTTTTACGACTCTTTTGACTAATTTTTCTTTTACGTACCTAGTTCCTTTTACTATTTTTTGTCGTAAAATGTCTTTAATTTTAATTAGCAATCATTTGCACGAATTATTTTTGCTAAATTGACCTGTTTAGTTTAGTTAAGAATTTTCAGCACAAGACATCACAATAAGCGATTAAATCACAATGTTTTTCAAATTTTTTAGACCGATTATTTAGGAGCCATTTGATGACTAGCTTGCAACGAGATTTCGCATATAATTCCAAAAAAATCTGTTTTATCGTATGGGCACGTATAAACTGCAGCGGGACTAATCCGTTAATCTTCCCCAGCTCATGTTGTAGGGTTTTAGAACATGTAAACTGCAACAGATAATAAAATCGGGTACCAGCCCCTAAATATAGGGTTACTCGTTTACCTGTAATGACTAGGAATTACTTACTCGAAATTCATATCTTCTTCGACCCAACAAATCTGTGTCTCTGATGGTTCTTCTGCAAAACCGGCATTTACCAAATCAAAAAGAATGATATTTCCACCAATCCCCCATATACAATCATTATTACATTATTACAATTCTAATAATGTAATTAATATAATAATATGTAGGTATCTAGTTGTTTTTTATTTTTTCAAAAAGAAAATCGTTAATACAAATAAAATTATTGTGGACGCTGACGCCTTAACAGAAATGTTTGCAGTATTAATTCTAACCATTAGGGTAAATGTGTACAAGAGTACGCACTTAGTGTAAAACTGTCAACAACTTTTTAATTTCTTTGGATAGACAAATTTTATGATATGGGTTCGTTATATACATGTTTAGAGATCAGATATATTTAATTGTACGCCCCAACACCACTATATTTTAAGAGTAATTTCAATATTTGTCAAGATGTGTAAATGCGCACTCTTAGACAGTTCATTGCACAAGAGTGCGCATTTGAACGCTTATGAGTACGCATTACATTTTATGAAAAAATATTTGTTTCTAAGGTGAAAATAAATGGGAATAAGTGACTACAGACTACACATAAAACGGGAGACCTATTTCTTCGTACTCTAGGGGTCTTGAAAAGACGAGAAAACGTAAAAATAGAGAGTCGGTCGACGGACTCGATTACAACACGCTCAGGAAGTAAAAATAAAAAAAAAATCACCATAACCACCACCCCACAACTCGAGAAGCAGTACAAAGTAGTAGAGTTAAATAATTCATTATCGTATGATATGTATCTCCAAGACTATTAGACTACGTATTGCAAGCAATGCGCACTCTTATACAATACCTCGCTGCGCACTCTTGTACATTTGTACATAACCTAATGTTTTCAAAGTTAAAAGCTTTTGATGGACAGAAAGTGTAAAACTGTTAGTGTATAACGACAGCTTAAAAGTTACAACTAATGGAAATTATTACTGTAAAATAAAAGAACTGGTACGTACCTTACAAAAAACTAAAACTATGAGCGGTAAAAATTACATCCACACAACGTGTGAACATAAAATCGTCAGTACGACCGAACTATAAACTATATTCAGGTCACTTTTGCACCTTTATCTCAGGTTTAACATTAAATTCTGAATGGTATAACTTCATCTTACCCAGATGGCACTAATAAGCAGAAATCATCAGTGCGTACTCTTATACATATGCGCACTCTTGTACACATTTACCCTACTAACGAAACCTACAACGTAATATTTTTAGAAAAAATTACGAATCGTGTAAATGTTTAAACGCATCGAGTACAGCATCTGGGTACATACCGCTGCAGTTTACATAGACCTTTCTCGGACACTGTGAAAGGTCCCCTGTAATTTACATGTAGGGATTAAAATATTCCCTCCGCCCGCTGCAGTTTGCATGCTCCGTTAGCGTATTTAGAGTGTTTTCGAGCGTGTTCTGTTTATCTAATATTCAGCACAAATATAGTAGATTAGTCTTTTTTTTTACGACAATTTAAGTTTTAACTGCATTAATTCAAAACAAATCACTGCTTTGCAACTAACGCGTTGCAGACCTTTCCCTCAGCTTTCCCATTTAAAAAATTCGAATGTCAAGGTCAAGGCCGTATTTTTTCAACACCTATTATGCAGGTTCATGATTAATAAATATACACGTGTATTTATTAAATTCCGTAAAGTAAAGATTATAGAATAAGTGATATATAAGGAAACATTCTTCAGAATCAAGGGCCATAATAACGCACATTATAAAATGGCGGTTTACAAGAGTGGAGGAGCGGCATAGGAGGAGCTATGAATGACTTGCTTCCCTACTGGCTTGTCTGCATAGGCGCCACTATTTGTCCTTGCATTTAGAAATTCATAAAAGCTTATCTATTTTACTTCAATAAAAATGAACCACTTCCATTACGATAACGTAGGCTATGGGCGTTTCAGTTTGTCTGCATTTGTGATAATCATGATTTTTGCATTGGAAATCTGCACGTTATCGTCCAATAATAATAATGCAATGATTGAAGAATGGTTATCTACAATTAGAAGGCGATCGTCAATTAAAAGTTGCATTCAAAGGGAAGAAACAAATTTGTGATTACATGAAGTTAAGAATTTCTCAACGCTGTTTTATGCTATACCTGTACTCCGGTCTGTCCGAACTGTGGTGGATTTTTAATCCTCTAATATGGAATTGCGGTTCAAAATTTTTTTGCTACCTGGTATCTTGATAGACACTGACCGAATTACGGTGCAAAATTTTATACCGACCTGATACCTTATAATCCCTGACCGAACTGCGGTAAGTGGGGGTTTCAAGAACTGCATAAAAATTTAGTAAATAACATGGACATACACTTTATATCAATTTTCAAATAACTGATATTTATTGAAAAACGATCCGTAGGTCACATACTTACATAGATTTGTATATAATCACTAGTTAATGTTTATTGGTTAGTAAATTAAAGCGATTGTAGTTTTACCTACATATAATTTCTGAAATTGTTAAATTAAATCACCCTAAACTAAGCTAAAATATATGTGAATAGTGAATATTATCTTATGATCAACAATTATGACATGATATTAGCAAACTTGTAGTTGACATATTTCACAAAATTATACTTTGAAATTTCATTATTTTTGAATTGAAAAATTTTAGATTCTACAAACCTAGGTATGTCTACGAAGTACATCTTTTGCAGTATATCGTTTTTCTTTTTTATGCACAAAATTTATTTTTATATTTAGGTATAATTGTTTATAATAACCAAGATTGTTCAGGTACCTACTACTGACGCAGTTGTGCCCTACCCCTAACCCCGAACGGAAATATACCGCAGTTCGGTCACCTGTACTTGACTTCGGTCAAAATTATCCATATATACCTACCTATCTGAATACCTGGAACAAAATTTGCAGTGCAATTCGTATACGAACCTGTACCTACTTAAATCAAATAATACACAAAACTTATAAAAATATTAATAACTATATTGTTATTTAAGTATTTCTACATATGAATCGTGCAAACACTGTTTCTTGCATAGCTTTTCAAATTGTTGGTTGAATATTGCTTATCAAGCACACCAGATCAGAAGCTATATGATTTATATAATTCTACTCCAACTTTACAGTTTTGGTGTATTTACGTATTAACCTAAAGGAATTTCAGATATAAATAGGTAACTAATTTTTAATTTGACTTCTAAGAAATTATTAGACGTTAAAAAATTTACAACATGTGAAATTACTAAGTACTAGGTACATCAAAATATTATCTAAGTGTATCTAATTATTTCATCCTTTCGAAAAAAAAAGCATACATGAGAATAAAATAATGTTGGTACGCATTACCTATTTATATGTAGAAGTTTATATAGGTATGCTAGATTGTCGCTTTCCAGACAAGGTCGCGAAAATGCGTCCTGCAATTTATTTTCCAACTAAGAATTAAGTTAACAATATTTTATAGATTTTTCATAATAGTTGCTAAAAATATTTCATAAAAATTTGCAGATCACAAAGTGTTGTACACCCTTTCTTATTGTAGATCAATTTACGCTTCTTATTCCATTTTCCAAGGTTCTAAGAGTAGGAAATAAAAACGTCACTTGTTCTAACCAATTTATTACTTTTAATCAAAACGATAGTTCCATTACAGTTGTCGTCTCCGTACGTGAGTTTGATGCAATTAAGTTGATTGTGTTAAATAATTTCAAATTTTCTATTGTTACATTTAGTTATGTCTAAAATGGTAGATATGACGTTTACACTCTCAACTGTATTTTCAACAATTATTTAACCTTTTCCCTCAAATGGGTTTGTTATAAACTGGACACCTGTCGTGTAAATAAGGTTTACCCTGTTCGACCGTCCTTGTCAAATTGACTACTTATTTTATTTTTTTTAATTTATGCCATATACGAATATGATAAAGATTGTACATGAGTATTTTTGTAATATATTGAAACTTTGTGAAATCATCGCCATACAGGTACATAATTATATTCGATACGAATAAGGTATCTAATGACATTCGTATGCGGTAACACAGTTAAAAATCTAATAAATGTTGAATAGCGGTGGTGAAATTGTAACTGATCTCGTTATTTTGCTTCAAATTTTTATGGCAAAATGTACTGAAATGCACTCATTAACAAAAATATGGAATATTTGGAAATGTTCATAAATTTTTTAAATCAACCTGCACATTTATTTAAGCCTAAAAAACTTGAATTTATAGAATGGAACCATTCTCAAATGCAAGTAGTAAATGTTTTAATGAATTTTGATAGATAATTAAATTACTATCACAATAATATAAAAAAATTGATTGGAGAATTGTTCATGTATTACCACAAAAAAAAAAAAAATACTACAATTACTATATTTACTCCTTAGCTTATGCTCAGGAAATAAAAAAATTAGTCGCAAGTTGTTTCAACAGAACTTCAATCACCCTTGAAGTATAATGGCTCATACCCAGCATTTTCGAAAACATTATAAAACTTGAATTTGCGAATTTTATTTTTTATGAGAACCCTATAAACTGACATAAACATGTATATCATGCTAAAGTAAATGTAAAGAAGCACGCTACGCGTTTGTTTCAAATGAGTTTTTATTTTACAAAATTTTGTGATGAGGTCATCAACATTTTTATTTTTGCAAGGACACGTAAGTAGGTATATCAAATTGGATTGGTGCAGTGTAATAACAGTATTGTATTGCCAAATTTTCGGGAAAATAGAAAAATGAAAAGCTTTTCAGCTTATCATTTTGCTATAAAAGGAAGGGAAAAGAAAAGACGTAAACAATATTTTAACTTAATAATTTATACGACCTTTTCTACCGCAATTTAATATTTTTAATACTACTTAGATATGGTAATGCAAATTTAGTTGTGTTTTGAACAAACATTTTAAATCATTTTGAAATACAAAAAACAGACTACGCAACAGCATTGCCTATCCGCAACATAATAAATATATGACTATTTCTTTTAAACAAGTGTTTACTTAAGATTTTAGCTGTTTACAACTAGAGTTCCTATATTTATTTAATTTTTGTACTCGTGATTTCTTAATATTTTTTTAGATATGTATTGTTAATAATAGATATTTATAATAAGGCCTTCTTCTCGCATTCACGCAAAAACAAGCGTTCATGCCAAAAGCAGGCTTTCCGAGACAACATGTTGTGTACAATATTTTTCGCAATAATACATTTTTAAAATTTAAAGATTAACTATGAGTTATTTATAAATAACGTCATTGACAGCGCTGCAATTACGTCACAGTTATGATGCATCAGAGCTACTCTAACGTCACCATCATGGTAATGGAAAGTAAAAAGCACTCGTGCGCGTAATTTGCAGTGGCGGCTCGTGGCCATTTGAAATGGTCACAATTTGATTGATGAGTTAAGTATGACGATATAAAACAGATTGTTAGTACCAATTAATAGACGAAGTTGTGTGACGGAACTAAATACAAACATACAATAAAAGTAAAAAAGGTTTTGTTCACATACCTTTTTGCCTTCGGTCAAAATTTTACGTTGATGGCATCTAAAAGTTCATTTTGGACAGTTTTAGACGTTCCTTTAAAAACCGTTGCTTCTTTCAAATGATCTGATAAAGCAGAGTCCAATTCAGCCGCAAAATCAATCAGATCTCAAAATATACCTGGATTTTGTGGTTTCCTACTTTCGTCATGTCCACGTAAAGCAAATTCAAACACTCCACAAAATTGTATGCACATTTTCAATCAGCGTAATATATGGCGATTTTTGTCGACCCTTGCGATATATGCCCGAATATTGTTAATGTAGGCGGTGTTTAGTTGTTTCCGAATGTCCGTATTACTGAGAAGGTTATCCAAGAACATTTATCATACCTATTTTACGTCTATCTCGCGCAGCATGAAAATTAAAACCCGCACTATCAGAAAGGGTCGCAGTCCCATTGAATGAAATGGCTAGAATGTGTGGTTTCCATGGCAACAGTGTAAACAAAACATTTAAATCAGCCATGATTCGGTCTTTGCCGTCTTTGTGCCCGGCTTTTATCAGTTATAATATATTAAGTGCATCGCAATCTTATCGATAATTTTGAGCAACAATAACTCGAATGCTTGTTGCATTGAAAACGCACGAGTGCTTTAGCACGAGTGCATTTTTCTTAGGCAACAAGCATGAGAGATTATTGTTGTTCAAAATTATCGATTTCATTGTGATGCACGCAATATATTCAACAGATTATTGCAAGAACAAACATTTTAAAAATAATTTTATAATGATTTACGAAGTAGTTTGGTGTGCGATACTATGGCGACGCAAGTAAATAAGAACAGCCATTTTGCAAAATTTGTGTGGGTTTAAAAAACCATGTCCAATTTTCGTTTTGGTCGTAACACGCCAAAAGAAATTGATGATTCTATTACAAACATTACGCCGCTAAATACGAAGAACTCACGAAATTCAATCTGGAGGCAATTTGAGAAGTTTTGCGGTGAACGCAAATATGTTTTTGATGGAAACACTTCCACGGAAAAACTAGCATTCATCCTCAAAGATTGGGGGTACAATATGAAAAAAGTCGATGGTAATGACTACAAAGAAGCAGTAATAAAAACGATGTGGAATGTAACGGCAAAGCAGTTGCAAGAACTGTATTTCAATAAATTTGGTATAAAGTTTGATCCTTTTGTTGACCTGGAATTCAAGGGTAGTAGAAATGCACGCGACGCAAAACGCCGGAACCTACAAATACAACCGGAAAAACGCAAAACTAGTTCCTCAATTTTGACTCTAGAAGAATACAACAAGATTCTAAAGATTTATAACGAAGACACGCCAGATGGTTTACAGAAAATGTTTTTTTATGTGGCTGGATTAGAATTAGCTTGGAGGGGATGTGAAGGTGTTAACGTTACTATCAAACATTTTAAGGAAGAAAGTGATAATTGTGGTTTGCCTACGGGGCGAATAGAATACAATTGTATTTTTTCCAAAACAGCTCAAGGAGGTAGCCATAAATTAACAGACAGCAAATGGCTTGCAACAAACACCACAGATCCTAGAATTTGCCCTGTTAGGTAATTAAATACTGTTTCAAATACAAAATAATAATTATTTTATTATTTAAGGCTCTACAAAAAAATGCTGAGCAAGAGAGGTAAACATATAACCACCGATCGTTTATTTTTAACGCCAAATCCTGCATGGAGAGAACCTAGTTCTGTAGGATGGTTCAAAAATTCACCCGTTGGAAGGAATGAAATGGGGAAATGGACAAGAACCGCCGCAGAAGAAATAGGCATCGACATAAAGAAAAAGAAGATTAGTAATCATTCATTACGGTCAACTGCAGTGTCGCAACTTGCAAAAGCGGGAGTCGGTGAAGAACAGCTTATAAAGATTACCGGTCATGCCAATACTTTCTCCATCAAACCATACCTTCAGCTCGATGGAGATCATCATTATCAAATGATTGACAAATTACGCGCCAACTCAACGGCTATGGAAGAGTCTAATAACAAATCCACAAATTGCGCACCGTCTGCTTTGGTACAAATGTCTAAAAATATAGTTACTACTTCACCAAGCACACAAACCCCTGTAAATTACTACAACTGTACCATAATTAATTACAATTCTTAGTTTCATAATTAAATATTTGGTTAGTAACCTCTTGTTTTTTTTTGCAATTAACTGGTACTTGCTTATCTTATAGTTGGCACATCTGGCTAGTGATAATTATCGGTAGTGGTAATTGCACAGTGTGCAATTATCACGTAATTGTATGCTGATTGGTTGAATTTACAAATATTGACGCGTTTGATTGGTCAGTTGACATCATGTGACATGTGAGTGCAATAATCAGCAATAATATATCATATATCCAAGACACACATCTTTAGATGTAAGTGGATATAAGTTTTGATACATTTTATACAAGCGGAGCGAGGTAAAAAAATTAGTTTTGATAATTGACACAAATTTTCGGATATTTTTTTAAATATTGAAAATTACTATTTTGCTATGTCCAGTGTGTTTGTAGAATTTGTAATTTTGGGGGGGGGGCACGTGCCCTTGGCAAATTACATAAAAATTTCCATCTCAATGTAAAAGTTTCTTGTGTGTTCATTTATTATTGTTAACCCGAGTGTATCTCGGCGTGGAGAGGGGCTAGAGGTCTTTAAAATGACCGGCCGAGGGGGGGGGGGGTGTTGTTTTGTTTATACACTGTCATTTCCTTAATTATGTACCATCAAAAAAACCAGTATAATTAATAACAATTTTATTTATATAAAAATCTTGTACATCACTCCCCTAGAACATTATTTTGCGAATAGTCGTTATTTGCAGGCCTGCTCTATCGGCTCGGCCACATAAACTAACTCGTATTCGCAAAAATATAATATCTGGTCTTATAATTCAAATAACTACCTATTTTATTTTAAAAACAATCAGAATTGTTGAAGTCTAGTATATAGGCCACCAGTTAAACAGTGTCTATGGTAAACTAAAATTGTGTGAAATTTATTATTAACGTACCAGGATTTCAACCTATTTCACCTTATATAACATTTTTAAAAGAACTTAAGCCAGTAATTTTCATTATGAAGATTTTGAAAACTTATTTCCCAGTATATCTGTTTCTCTGTTTGTTGAAATAATTAAAAGAAATGAAACTAACGAAAGAAGTTTAAAATCAACATCTCAGAATTCCTGCTCACAGAAACGCAAGATTTCATGATTTTAGTTATTTTGTTTTTTATTTGGTTAATAATTTATTAAAATACTTAAATGCATGTTAATTCTACTATAAAAAAGAGAATCACGTTTGGTATTTTAAGTGGCTATGACATCAGTCTTAATGTTTGTCGATTTTAAATATGTATAATACAATAGAAACTTATTAACTACAACGTTTATAAAAAACTACATTCTAACTTTGTGTACACATTTCCTAGTTCTGCAGTAAACATATCAATTTTAGTCTTTTCATCATCTGTAGTAAATTTCGGACATGTAAATTTTTTGTTTGTTCTGAACACATGTTATTCCACGTTTCAAAATAGGTTAATTTAGTTATTACTGGCCAAATTACACTTTTCAATTTTTAATGAATTTATTTCATTTTTTTTTTTTATACATTGTGTAAATGTACTTAATTATGAGAAAAATATAGAATACATCTTACATGAAGATTTGAGAAATTAAATATGATGCACATCTATTAGCTCATAACTGAATATATTATGACACGTACTGTTCAATAAAGTCGTGTACGTTTATGTTAAAAACGTGCTAACTAGACACATTGACATGGACCGAATCTTAGCGGGTCTTTTACATAAACCGCCCATGCAGTAATACACCTGAACATCATGTCGGAGTGTTGATTATTCGCTACAAAAATTGATAGTTTTCCTTCAAATTCACGCATACCCAGCAGCGTCGAAACTATATAACGTCCCTATTAGATAGATATAAAGCGCAATCATCATCACATTACAAAATGAGTTTTACAGGGAACAATTTAGAAAAAATTATAATCGTTAACGTACATAGCGCTAATTCAGGCTTACTTAGTCATGAGGGTTAGGTTGCAAGGGCGCGAGCCTTTGGGCGACCTGGAGGTTAGCCATATTTGTCTCATGGCATACCCGTTACCAGTTCTGTTCTGATATCTTAGATAACTGAAAAGATATAAGCTTGTAACTTGGAACGATTAATTGATACTATTGATAGAAAAAATGACAAAAAAAAAAATAAAATGACTACCTAAATCGTTAGTATCAGGCATATCTTTCTGGTTTACAGCAGAAAGTATCAACCTTTGTTATTTCAGATATAAGGAGAATGTTTGTGAAGTGTTTATACCAATCATTTATCACCGTTGTGATAAGTATTTTGTTTATCAAATGCTTTTAAATGCTTCTGAAATGCAAATAAAAATTAATAAAATGTGTGTGCATATTCGACTTTGCCTTAATTTTTGCAAATTGGCAAACAGACATAAAGTTATTAATTTTGGAATCTATTTTTCATATTAAGCTTTCCCAACACGCCAACAATTTGTTTCTTATTTGTGGCCGTATTTTTTTTTTATTCCATTCAGTTTTTTTTTTTTTTTTGATCTTGGTATACTTTGTTAAACGTACGAAATACACGCTGCTTTGAAACTTATTGTTTTGTTGGAAAATTCTTGTAAATCTTGTCGGTTGTGTTTCATTTTGTTGAAAATCTTTAGTTTTCTATTATTTTATTGCTCCCTTACAAAAATTAAACGAGAATTCAAGAAACATAATTTGTTCGCCATTACATAATTTAAAGCATGTCAAACGTTACATTGAGGAAAGATGAAGAAATATACTATATGAAATACGCAAAAATCATGCTTAATTCCATTAGTAAAAAATTCCAGCAACTATACTGGGTGTCTGGCAAATGCCGGATTAACTCTCCGCTACACTCTTAACAATCAAGTGGTGAGTCTGGGAAAAATAGTAAAAAAAATCCTTCTCACATTTTAGTGGAGTTGTAATGATTTTAAAATTGGTTCTTTTGCTACGTTTAACAATTAAACAACTCGTTCATTATCACAATAACTAGTAATAAAACTTTTAGTTAATATTGTTCTCGTCCACGACCATATTTAATTACCATTTCAGTTAGAATGCACAAAGATATGGTTCTGTTGTTTTTGTAATAATTTGATAAAATTCCATTTGACAACAATGTTTGCCTGATATAAAGCGAAGGTGGATTTCAGTCACCATCTTTACTAAGAAACCAGAAAGTAAGCCGGAGGTATTCACGCATTAGGTGTGTGCAGTGTGACCAATTTTATTTTTATAAAATTACGTTTTTTTCGTAATCTACATCATAAAGATTTTTTTTATTATTTTTTTGGGACTCCCGAAACTCCCGTATATAACGTACTGGAGAGTTAATCCGCCATTTTCCAGACACCCGGTATACAAATTCTCCAATATTTTATACTTTTTTGTTTTTTAGCTACAGAGAAAATTTTAAATTATTTACGGAAAAACCGAAAAGCTAAAGATGATGTAACAATAAAAAGATATTTGTTTTAAACCGCTTTGCGTGCTAATTTACCTTTACATCAACTTTTTTTTTCTGCCATTCAATTTTTTTTTTAAATATTGTGCCAAATCTGTTAACTATCAAGCGCTACATTAACGGAAAATGAAAAAAGGTATTATCACACTCTCTTAAAACACATACTCCATTCTATTGGAGAAGAAAAGTTGATGTGATTTTCGCATCATAATTTTCTTTTATTTTTGTTAATTAACCGTTTTAAATTTCAAACTTATTTCACATATGGAACAGGTATATTAGGACACCCCGTATATACAAGCTAATTCAGTTTAAATAACCCACTTGCCTCTTTCTAATTTCACTAATATCATGAATCCTAATGCATTGCTGTATACTTACTTGTCAGTCGGATTAGCAGCTTTTTTTCAAGTTTCAAAAATGCCAAAATATTCCTTCATAAACGATATTAACCTACGAAGTGTCTAGTAAAAGCGCTAGATCTAGCGGTAATCAGGTGCAAACTTCTACGCAGAGCAACACCTATAACAAAGGCACGCTACTCACAAAATTTCTAAACAGATTGAAAATCGTTTGAGAGGAATTTGCCTACAAGTAAACGTACAAGTTGACGTAGTCCCGACCTAATACCACTGAACTTACTGAACTAGATTTTACACGTAAAAGAAAGGGTATCCGCAACGCCGTTTAAAAATATTGTTGAGTTGCACGAACAAATTGGACAAATACCTATGTCAGTCCGTTGGTCCCGAAATGTTAGAACGCGTGAAATATTTTGTTTGTGAACAAAACAGAGGGGTGGTCACATTGATAATGTTGTTCAGAACATCATGTTTTATTGTTTATTATGTTAATCCTTTTTTTTTCCTGTTTCAGATACAATCTGCCGCAGCACTTCTCCTAGATAGTAAGATGTTTTACGTTCCTTTTCTTCTAAATTCAGCGATTCAGAGGTAGTACATAAGTACAACACCTGTAGATAAGATTCGTAAATGATATTTATACAGAAACTAAAGATGTATATATTCGGTGCATATAGACGGACATAAATTCACATAATATAATTTGTTGAACATCTGATATTTATGTTTTAATGACCTGTTAACTGTAAATTATCTTCACGCGTATATTATGTAGAAAAAAATTATATACATAGATAAATTATATGATTTTAAATGTGAAATGCATCGTAATCACTTCATGACTATGGAAAAAAGAAAATGAATCAATCAGATCTTAAAGCACGAAATTGTTGTGTGCGGACGACCGCTACATAAGTCTGAGTAAGTTGCCTTCTATTTGTTGTAAAATGCCGTACCGTAAGTGATTTTTTGAGGAAGAAAAACTGAAGAAATTATCTACATCACAGTTCCTCATTTTTAGTTCATATTGGGTTACATAAATAATTTACGGTACCGCACTATTACATCATCAAATATCTTATATATTTACATTAGATGATTATATAAATGTAATAATTGATATGACAAGTCATGCGGAGATGCGAATGGATCGTTTCCGCATGGCTGAATACGATGTCGTATGTTATGACTGCCAATTTTGTACGTAAGTTACCAGTGCAACCAAGTATGTGTACAAATTGTCGTTCCTTTGAGTTTTGATAAGACTATTAATCTTTTCATGTATACACTGTAAAACTATACATTTTTTTAAATATTTATTTCGAAAATAATGGCTTAAACCGAAATTTTGAAACATAGTTGTACTTACTGCGCAAACGAAGGAGATTTTGCTGAGATCCGTACTGTTTCTTTTGCGTTACTAAAGAATTACCACTGCAGCAAATTCTACTTCTTTTGAGAAGATCATAAGATTACCTGATGTATTAAGCATCGTTTTGAGTTACCGTTATTTTGTTAATTAACATTAAGGTTATCTGAGCTTGTTTATTAGAAAATAAAGCTGATTATTATTATTGTAAAGTGTGTTTTATTTCCTCAAATAAAAACTTACAGAATGTAGTCTCAACAGATTTATCATTAACACTTTTATAACAGCATACTATGATTTCTTGATATCAAACTATCAAATTTACACAATCTTTAACATTAACAGCCGGTCTGTGGGTAGAGTTTAACAAATTCAAAACATCACTTTACTAGTAGACTACATTTTTAATCAATCGCTGTAACAATAGAACCCAATTACGAAAACTGCATTAACTAAACCCTAACTAAACCATAAATGCAACTTAATACGATCCACAATTTGCTGCTTAGTCTTTAGTGTGATTGGAAGTAAATACGGTAAATTATCGTGGCCAACAAACCGAGGGTGACAGGCAAAATCCATGATTTGAAGGAGCTGCAAATTAAAAAAAAACACATTAAGATCAAATATTACGTAAATTAAAATATTTGTAAAGTTATTTACAATAAGTTTTCTTGTCTTTGAACAACAAATACAGCATGTTTTTTTTCAATATTAATAACAAATTATTGAGACTGTTTATTTTTTGTTAAGACTAAATACAGGCAGATTCAGCTTAAATGACACTTGCCTCTTTATAATAAGCAACTCATACTTTATTCGCGTACTTCTTGATGCAAATTTTAATTTAAATTTTTTAAATTCAATAATTGCCATGAATTTAAGTAGGCTTTGCTGGGCCACTGTCAGTTTGATTATCAGCATTTTTTCAAATTTCAAAAAATGTCGACGTATTCCTTCATAAACGATATTAACCTAGGAAGTGTTTGGTAAAAACGCTAGATTGGCTGCGAACTTATACAGTCGTTTCCAAAAAATTTCGGGCACGATGAGCAAATCAGGTTCCCATATATCAATGAAAAGCAATAGGAATATGACTCAATGTCAATGTCATTTGCCCGAATTTTTTTGGAAACGACGGTACACACAGCAATATCCAGGACGAAGACATCCCACTCACAAAATTTTCAAACCAGTTGAATGGTGTTTGAAAACAAATTGGCTTGTAGGTATACGTAGAAGTGTGCACATTGCGTAGTTCCGACCTAACACCACTGGACTACTTTTTATGAGCATACGTAGAAAAAAGGGTATCCGTAACGCCGTTTGAAAATATGGTCGAGTTGCAAGTATGAATTGGACAAATACGTCAGTGGATTGCCCAGAAATGTTAGAACACGTGACATGTTTTTTTATGGACAGAGAATATTGTTCAGAAGATCTTGTATTTTATTTGAAAATAATAACCATTGATTTAAAATGTCTTGTGTTTATGTATGTGAAACTGACACTGACGTTTCAAACAATGAAAGTAAACTTGGATTCAAGGCATTTTGAAAATTAAATTTTTAATTAAGAAATAAGCGGATAATATATGTTGGGACGCCTATAAGAAAGGGTTAACTGGGTCATTTACCCTTAAATCATACTGTATATAATGTATGCAGGGTGAGAGGAGTTTATGTTTCTAAATTTTAGTAGGTAGCAGTTTAACCCATATTAAATCAAAAACCTTAATAAGATTTTGTGTTTAGGATTACCATAATTATGTTACTGAACACACAACCTGTGAGTGTCCACGTTTGAGAACCAGCAGGCAATTGCATAGCTGAGATGCTTTTGGCCTGCACTTTAGCTCGTTGTCATGGATTTGAATTGTTATGACACTTTGCAAACAATAAAGACTAGTAGTAGGCTGCTGCTGATATGACACTTCCAAATTTTATCATTGTGTTACAATCATCTGACATGGATGACCAACATGGTTACTCAATCGTCGAATTAGCGGATACCAATTTCATTCATGGGAAGCGCGAGGACGATGTTGTATTCCAGTTCAGTTATATCAAAATGGTTTCCCTCAGAGGCAGATGCCGTCTTGCACTCTCTTCCAGCGTGTGTGCACGGAAGGCTAGATAAAACGGGAACGTTATTATCAATACGGGTTAAAGGAGGAAGAAGTTTTGGGTAACGTCGCAATTAATTCCACGTGTCGCATAGGCCGATTTGGAGAACTCTTAAGGAGCAGTTGTTGTACTCCTATCGTGACCAGCGTGTGCAGTCGTTGCATTCTAATTATCCACGCAGAATTGTATTTTACACTTGGTTTCTGAGGTAAGTATAAGAAAATGCCGAGTTTTTGGGAAACATTTTGGCAATTGACGAGGCAGGGGAGTTTATGTGAAGGCATTTTCAATTAGTCCAATCCTCATGTGACCTTTAGATGACGGGGCTCCAACACATTTCAGTCATATGGTGCGATTTTTGGATGACAATTGTCCACGTTGGTGGATTGGACGAAGACCTCAGACCTGGCCTGGTTTATCTTCCAACTTACTCCCTTGGAATTCTACTTGTGGGGTCACAAAGTTGTTCCATGCGGAAGAAATAAGGTCCTAATCCATGAAGCCGTCAACACAATACGTGTGAACTCAGGCAATTTCGAATGTGCACGCGAGTAATAAGCATTCACGTTCGGTAGAAGTAACTGACAGAAACTTTTCTGTGGTTAAGTTGCAATCTTAAGATCACTAGAAATTTAAGATTGGCATCAACTGTCTAATTTTCTAATTCAAATGTCAAATCTGAATTGTGTGGAAAAAAACGAAGTTTTTCTAATTTGAACACGCTTCGTTTCTAGAAAATCCTTAAATACAGCGTGGAAACAGTTTCCATAAAAGTAATCACGAGAAAGCTCATTTTAAAGGAAAAGAAACAAGAAATATTTCGTGGTTTTCAAAAAATTGGCGCTTGTGCCGTTAATATTATAATCAGAATCAGAAAGACGACTGGGCAGATTTATATACCTACATGCTTTGTTGGTTCCGTTCTACAATTGGTTTTTAAGTTTTATATAATCGTTATTGTTTTGTAAGAGGTAAAACACTTGGCTTTGAAAATAATTGTACATAATACACGTATAAATTTAGGTTTCCGAAGGCGAAGTTTTTCACATATTAAACACGTTATAGCTGCCAGAATCAAATTTCTAAGGCGGTACCTATCTCCAATTGCGTGATTGTGGTGAAGATTTACTTTTCATTTTCTTGAATGAGACATGGATATACCAGAACGGATCCATGGTGAAATTGTGGATCCATGATGATGACATCAAAGCTTGTCCTCCTAAAAAAACTAGTGAAGGGAAAAGATTCAAAATTTTACATGCGGGTTGCTCTTTGGGCTTTTAGAGGGATACGATTTTCTCCTTGGTTCAAAAATAGATTCACCAGATTACCACAAAACCATCACATTTTCGATATTTGACCTTTACTTACTTACATGTCACATTTTTGATAGCTACTTTCTGACATTCCAGTAATACATTATACACTAGAACAATTATGTCCGCAGTTACACAGCTTAAAAAAAAAAGTTACCAAATCTAGTTACATCTACCGAACGTGAATTCCTTATAGTCTACGTTCAAATGGACGGTCGTCATTTCGAGCATATCATGTAAAAATCCAATTTCTTGTGCTTAAATGTCAACTATGTATTTTTACCAGAGTGTTTGCTCAAGGGACTTTTTCGCTTATAAAACCACGTCGTTATAATTATAATCATATGGACCGTGTATACAGCGATTCCTTACACTATTTATAAAAATATCGAAGCCAATCAAAAAAACTCAACGTTATGCTGTCGCGCACGGAAGTAGGTCGTGTTGACATAACCTTAAACTTCAGTTTCAGTCCTTGGTTTCAGTCAAAGATATTGAACATATTGAAGAAAAGTATAGATAGAGTATGCCGTACACTTTCCATATATCAAAGTGTGACCAACATCTCCAGGGTGAGAGGAGTGAGGCGGGAGAGGTTTAATCCCTTGCAGAACAGTGGCTGACGCGTTTCACTTTCATACAATTTCAAGAAAAATAAAAAATATTGGTTTTTAAATAAAATGTGTGGTTAATACACTTCCTGCACGTTTGCGTATCTAGTCTTTGCAAACATCCACTAAAATCTAGTTACGCCACTGACTCGCTCAATTGCTTATCCGTCAATTTACGAATGTATACGAACACGATACGAACGGGAGAGAGGGTTTGTACAGAGAACATAGAGAAGCGCCATAGTTTAAATTAAATGACGGTTGAGGAGTCCGCAATTTATGTTGGCAGCAGTGTTTGGATCTAACTAGGAATAAAATTAACTAGAAGAAATGTCACAATATTTTTAACGACGCGTTTTACTTTCGACAAATTGACACTAGATTTACCAGAATATTACAAGCTGCTTACTATTTCCTTCACACGAATTACAATTATAGTGAACCAAGGTTTTTATTGGCATCGACTATTTAAATTTGGCGCTTGCCTTTGGCGGTTGAGGACTCCATAAGGGTGGTTTTGCAAAATCAGCCTCTATGTCGCTTCTCTATGTTCTCTGGTTTGTATATGTGCGATACAAAACAGTGGGCCCAACCATAGAAATAATATTATATGGAAGTAACTTAGAGAGAGACGCGCGTTGTCAACACAGTGGGACAGAGATAGGGCTCTCTGGGTGGCAAAACATTGGCGCGAAACTGCAGAGCATTGTGTTTCTGGAGGTTTCTTTCATACTGTCGCATGGTGTTTAAAGGTGTATTTTTTCAAATTTACGTTTTTTAGGCTTAAGTTACCTTATTTAAATGTCTACAGTCTTCTTAAGTTGTATTTTATTGAACTATTTGTTAAACATCGTGAAATCGTGTTGTGCGTATAATTGAATAGAACGTGCAAAGAAAGCAATCCTGTTTCATTTCATAGGTAATAATCGCATACACAGACGAAGGATTTCGTAAATAATTTAAAAAATTTGTTAGGTTCCCTAAACATTCCGAGTTACGAAAAAAATGGATTATTGCTTCAAAAAGAGGGAATTTTATATCTATTGATTATTGTTTTAGTTATTTGTACGTGGATTTAGAAAATAGATTTTAGTAGAAAATTCCAGACAATTAATATGTTTAATTTAATTAGGCACCCTGTTACTTTTATCGCAAGCTTAATTATTTTTATCCTAAAAATTTCAGAATTACCAATGAACATACACTACAAGATTAGTTAACTTGTAGAAGTTTATTGTACTAACTGAATTCGTAATATATTGTAGATTCTCTATACATTTCATTTTATTAAAAGATTATCTCCACCACTTAACATGAGTTTTGTTGTTTCACATTACACATAATTTTAATGTAAACTGTAAAAATATAGTTTTCATTAACAGACGTTTGTTATAATTGATTGTTTGAATAGATTCGTAAGAAAACGTATTAATTCCCGTTCAAATGAAGTGTTTCTTGCCACCCAGCACGTGATACGTGGTCAGCCGTCCTTTCCCCACTGATGCATAACCGCTCTAGCTATTTCTTTCTTATGTTGATTACACTCGCTCGCGTATGGAAACGTACACAAGGCTCCATCCACTCCTTTATTAGATCAATGGGCCCAACACTCTCTCTATACATTTAAACCATTTTGGTTTCAGTCTAAGATTTCAGTCAAGTTTCAGTAATCGACCACATAACCTAACTTATTATAACTAAAACAACTTAGCACATATGCGAAAAGTAAAATTTATGTTCTTCTCATTCCAGTAAAATGGGCTGCTTATATGATTATAAGTATAACGTACCCTTGCACAAACGCTCTAATTATGTTATTACATCAGCATTTTTTAAAGCTTTTCCTTGTTACTGATTTATAAGAGCATGCTCCTGATCAGCACCTCCTGATCATTTTGATGTGTAACAATAGTTACTAATAAAAATTTTATCTTGTTTTTTTATTTGCATACAAACCTTACGTGTTTGTATGCAAATTAAAAGTAAGGACAGTGGCTCTCAAACAAAGACATACAATTATTGTGGTCTAACCGTACATGTTAGAATAAAATGTTATTAAGGTTTTTGAATCAGAATGTTGTAAATTACCACTCCTTAATTTTATTTTATTTCGCAATGAACCCCTACCATCCTGCGTATACCGATTATTCATAAGGAGCTTGTCGCCAAACGCAACCAACAATGCAATTGTATAACAAACTTTGATATTTAGTACCACTATTTTTTAAAGTAAAATATACCTGTTTGATTTTAATAATTTGGAAATAACACATTCAAATTAAGAACTCGTGAGGTATGTCTTATACAAATAATATTCTCTCTATAAATGTGAAGCCGCTTTTTTCCTGCACTTACATTCTGCATTTTGTATCAATTCTGCCGAAATGTTCAATTTTAACATATCGAAGGTGATTTTGAAATTGTATTTCTGGTTGCATCTTGAATTTTGTGAAACCGGACATTGTCACACATTAATTTGTTTACAGTAAAAAAAAAATTAATTGAATTTCTTAAAATGACAGAAATTTTAGGCTTTTTGTTGTTTAGTTGTTCATTACACTAATGTATTACATGGAAACGAAGGCCTTCACAGCAAAGGTTAATAATAAAATAAAATTTTGTTAAACAAACCTCGTCTAAATTTATATTGTAACATTCCCCAGCAACTATAGTTTAATAATGTATAGATTTACATATGGATTATGCACAGGGATTATCGCAAAAAAAATTGTTAAAATGAAATTCTACAATTTGTCTTAAACTGTACCTAACAATTCTTTTTTGAAATTTTGGTTATACATTAACACTCATCAAAATTGGTGATTCTATTATATTCTTCTATCATATATTCTAAAAATATACTATACAGCGTTGTTCTGAGTACACTATAATATCAAGCTATAGATCATATGGTACTCTGTAACTGAAAAGCTCGTCTTGGATCCCCCGCATCTCTCTCTTGTATTATTAAAAAAAGACCTATTTAGTTCTAGTTTTCTCGAAAATGTTATGAATTTGGGTTACGGTTATGGGTACATATCTATATTAAAAATAAAAAAGTTGATTTTTAGTAAATTCATAAATTAATTTTTAATGACATATTTTTTCATTATCTTTATTGACATCTTAAATTTAGTAAAAACAGTGATACCCATAACAGCTATTAAGTAACCATGAGAAATTGCACTAGTTCAGTGTTATTAAATTTCATCAAAATTTACCCTGATTTTATGTGGAATTATGGACAAGCGAATTTATTAATTGTTCTACGCTAGGCAGTCATCTTTTTAGGGAATTCCACCACCATACCACTTTATTAAATTATTTTATTCAAAAAAAAAAAAAAAAAAAGAAACTGGACATGATGAGAAAATCAGGTTCTCATCGATCATGAAAAGCAATGAGAATAACACGTTTATGTCACTGTCATTTACCTCATTTGCCCAGTTTTTTTTTTAATAAAATCGTACCATATGATCTATCAAAAAAGTGGTCTAGTAAGTCGGTGAAATTTATTTTTAAAACGATGTTGGCATTGTAGTTATTAACACTTTATTTTAACAGTTATTTGACCGTAAACGTTAAACTGATTAACAAGAACAAGTAACGCGTTAGTGTTGCCTACCTAATTTTTTTAACATTAAATTTAAAGACTATTTTCTTTTTTTTTTTGGTTTAATACTCCATAACGTGACAAAATTAAATTGACAATGAACTAAGCATGAATAGCTCACAAATATTAATGGTGGCTTTTAATGTTCCCATGTTTAAAAAGTAAATAAAGATGACCAAATACTAAAGACAATTTTACTAAATTAAGAAAAGTAAACACTACGAGCTTATATATATATATACATTGATAGAACACTGATATTATTATTAAGCTTCTGTACACAGTACCGTCTTCCAGCATAAGAGTCACTCTTTCGCCGAAATACGTATGGCAATGTTCTATCAATATATTATTTTAAACTCGTAAAGTGTTTACTTTTCTTAACTTAGTGAAGATGGAGTTTACACAAGTAAAAGTCTCATCTATACAGTTATTAAAGGCAATTTTGATGGCATGTTTTGGTTCTACACACCCATGTTCTTTACAAGTTACAAATTAAAGAAAGCATTCCCGATTATTTAAATTTATTTCATTCATAACGGTCTTATGGATCATAACGAAAATCATCATGTGTGTATTTTCATAATAAATACGTAATCAAAGGCCGTATCGGACATTTCCAATCACACTGTGCGTTTAACTTTTCATAACAGAGAAAATTAAATTTATTTCAGACTTCAGTGGATGAACAAATAAGTACTAATAATCTTAATAAATTGGTATTGGACGGTGTCTCCCTGCATAAAAAAGCGATTTAGGTACGGTTTTACTTGGCAAGCGTAAGCAAACGAGTATTGTAATAGGGTCCATTCAACGAATGGATACTTTCATGTTTTCTGATGTTTCATGACCCCTAGGAAATAATAGGTCTCCCGTTTCCATCCGTCTGTCTGTCTGCCGTTTGTGTCGATTTTTATTAGACTGCGAAACTACTATTTTCGTAGCCGCAGTATTTTCTGCCATTTCTTCCCGTAATTGGTAAGATCACAAATCATTTGAACTAAATATAATATATGTACATGTACAATATTGCATTATAAGTGGTGTTAATTCTGAAATTGTGAGATGGTAAAATGAATTACCTTACAAAACGATTGATTACGTGTAAAAACAGAAAACAGGGCGATATATTACGCTAAATTGTAAATTTTCAGTTCAATAGCTGTGATTAACGGAACATAATTTTATTTATATGGGTCAGCTATCGCAAATACATACATAATTACAAAAATGATTCAAGCAACAAAACCGTAAATTTATAATTATCATTACAGTTCATTTTAAATTTTGGTTTTAAGATAAAACTAAATACTAAACATGCTTATCGCAATGACTACGTGTTTCGTCAAGTACTTGACCAACTGATAACAATTTGTTTACTTGTTATTACTAAGCGATTCCTAACATGAAACGAAAAAATAACCAATCATGAAGCAAAAATTAAAACTTTTCTAAATAAACGTGGCAAAACTGATCATTTTCAAAATGCATCCAATAAAGCTCAAAAACACTGCATTTTATTTTATATTTACAATTCGTGTCAAGTAGAGGCAAGGTTATTTCAAATGCACGTAGTCTTTATATTATTAAAACCTTGACGAAATTTTGCGAATAGGTTATGAAACACATGATTATGTTCAATTGCAAGACATATCATTCAGGAAGGTTTCGTTATATGAATTTTGTAGAGTCATACACTGATGACGGTTCACAACAAAAACATGCATGTATTACTCCACATACTTTATGAAATTACACACCTTTGGGAGCTAGAGTTATGAGACGAGCTGCTGGTCCAATCGACATTTTTTTCCTTAACAGGCTTTCGTTCTGATTCAATGATCTCTCCTATTTGATATTTTTTCATCAATTCGCGAGCATCACTTGAATGGCCCACATCTTCAAAAGCTTCACTACCATCTTTACCAGCTTGTTCTAGCAAGACTTCTTCACCTCCTGGATGCTAAGAAGGAAAGATTCAGTGCATATAAAAGTACCTTTAATTGGTTAGCTTATTTATATACGAGTATGTTAAAATATTGTTAGTAGTGTTTTCGCTATTTATATATATATATATTTTTTAAATTAACGATAATTTATTGATCATGCCGAAAACTATTACGTGGTATTACGTGATAAGACTGTATGGTGAACATGCAAAATACGGTGCCTTTATCATATTTTAATGAACTCATGGTAATTATTTGGGTCTAATATATCAACGTAGTTGTTCTACTTTTGTGCTGCTTTATTATACAATGCTTTTTGCTTTCTCAAAGTTATTATAACAGCTAGCAAACAATTTATAACAGGCAGACTCAAATAAGTACCAGTACACATGGTTTCTAGCTCTAAAATTACAATTGAATAAATACCTCGTTTAGAAACACCGTCACATCATATACATTATTATGAATGACTATCCAAGTACTCTGATTATCGTTGTGCTTTTTGACTTCCTCCAGGGAGTATTGTTTTGTGCTCATTTTCGAAGCTTGAGTAGACACTGTTTACTTTACTTTCGATCACTCGGTACTACAACTGCACGAAATGTCAACACTTAAATGTGCTAAAATTTCTTAACAAAAACCTTGATCTATGCCCAGTGACGCTGTAAAACTGACTAGTAGTCGTGAGTTGTAAAATAATGATGGTTCCATACAGCGCACACACGCGGATAACCTTGTAAAATGACAGTAGGAACACATGACGATGGATTAGCGGATGGCGGGATATTTAAACAATAATAATTTATTTATTCAATTCACATTAATAAATCGTCTTTCGCCGTATCCAAATATGTTACATAAATAATGACTGAAATAAGAAGGGTAAGAAATTATGTCTCCAAATACTTATTACGAAACTGTGACTTGAGAAAAAGAAAAACAGGCGACTCAGAAACCTCCTCAAAATCTAAAATATAAATATATCTTTCGCGTTGGTATGTGGTGTTTGTTAGTTATATCGCACGTTATATCGATTAGAAAGCACAGAGCTACCAACTCAGAAATTTTAAACGACAAATCGGATCGGGCCAACAACCACGGACGTATCCGAGTTGCGCCCGCTACCTGATTTTTCGAGCACAAGAAGTCCGAATTGCGCACTTTTTACTGTAGGCATCACTGCTGTAGGTGAATATTCCGAGTTGTCCCTGCTACCTGGAAATATTATCACACCTACCGACCTACCCCATGAATTAGGTAAAATTTTTTGTTTTTTTTTTTTTTTCATAATTTCTAAGTTTGGTATTTTTGTTCACTAAAGAAAACCATTTTTTTTATATGTAGAAACAATAGATATTTATTTTATTAGAAGTTTAAGTGATACTTTATGTGACGGAGCATGGACGATTAAATTAAAATTAAGTCCATACGAGTCACATAAAGTCACTTAAACTCCGAATGAAATACAATATTTTATTTTCAAACGATTAATCTTCTTTTGAAACGATTATTTCCTATCTTGTTGCTTCATTAAAAAAATAATCTGAAATTATTAAGTAGCCTTGTATTGACTTACCATGGTTACTATGGTTGACAACACGGTTATGAAAATAATAAACAAGCCAAAAAAAAAAATTTTTTGGTTTATCTTTGCGTTTTTGTTTTGAAGCTATTTAAAAATTATTATGAGCGACGAGGACGTGGAAATAGCCTCCACGCCACCAGACGTCGTAGCTGGAGCACAAGCGGCGGTAGAAAGTAGAAAGCCTTCTACCTACAAAATCAGCCTCCATATACGAAGCGTCATACGCAAGATTTTTAAAGTATTGCAAAGAAAGAAATATCAAGAAGTATCACTGGTCAACAGCTAAGCTCTAACTTTTATTATAGCAGCCAATTATTATTTAATTAACAATTTTAAATGATATTATAAACGGCTAAACCCAAACTTAGCTCTCATTTAAAAGTAATCTTCAATATTATCCTTTGAAAAATACAAAAATCGTACTATTAAGTAATAGGAAACTTTCTATAAGGTGTATTTTTTTGTGATCAAATTGCTACAAACTTCTTGGGAAACAATAAGAAAACTACGTTTAGTAAGTAGAAAACATGTTATCATCATATAAAAAATTTAAAATTAACATATTCTTAAAAGTGCATTTTATGTATTCGCATCTTGATTTTTTCCCCAAAAATTATGACGACGTGAATGACGGACGTAGATAACGCTTCCATCTGGGCATTTTGTGGATACAAAAACGTTACCAAGATCGATGGAACACCTAAATGCTCGCAGAATACTGCGGGACCATCAAGCGAGAGATCTCCAATGAAATCTATAGGAGGCAACCGAAAAAACGTCGGTCTTAGCTGTTTCTTTTGTTTTTTTCGTTTTTTAAACTGCAATCGTTGTTTTTTTCTTAATTATGGTTGTTCTTTTATTAATACATCACTTTTTGCCGTTAAAGATACAAAAATTAAATTGTTTTACCTGCTTTTTTGTTTTTAACATCAAATATGCATTTTTATTTTTAATTGAGCTAAGTTGTAAGGTTTATGCCCTTTGTTACAAACACAGAGACAAATTAAACGAAAACATTACTATTATGTCAAAGTTAGAGAGAAAAAATTGAATTTTGTTGACCAGTGATTCAGAGAATGCAGTGTTGAGTTATTTTGTTGAACTGGCAAATGTTAAGAAAATGAAGAGTTCTTCATTATGGAGCCATTACTCAATGGTGAGATCCCTACTTCATATTAGAGAAAAAGTGGACATTTCAAAATATTTGAATCTTCGTGCTTTTCTGAAAAAGCATCAGCGGGAAAATTATCAAGCTAAGAAGTCGGCCGTTCTAACAAAGCATCAATTTCTTACCTTCTTAGCAAAATCACCGGATGAAAAATATTTGGGAACTAAAGTAAGTGGATCAAAAAGTATTTTACCCATCTAAGAAAAAACATTTTTTTCAGATTGTGCTATTATTTGGAATTTCCGGAGCTTGCAGATGTGACGAACTAGTAAAAATGAAAGTGCAAGATATTGAAGATCATGGTTCCATAATTTACGTCAAAATTCCTGATAGTAAAACATCTGCGAAAAATTTGATTGTCCAAACGACCTCAAACCCAACTTATGTAACTCATCGCTGGTCCGAAATGTCGTTGGGCCTCAAGGTTACTTAATAGTGACTATAAAGGGACCTTGGTTGGGCCTATACCAGTTTTTGAAGATAATTCAAGTGCCGGTAAAAGTGGATTTTTTCAAAATAGTACGTTATATAACTGCACTTTTAATTTTAAGAAATAGTTTTTAGATTTGCCTGTACTTTAATGCATTGATTGTACATACTCAATGCTTGATGTAATTAAAGTTTAATTTGACAATAATAAATATATCCAACATTCATAATAAATTTATTCACTTTAGATTTTTGATTGTCATGTAATATTTTATTTATGCGCCGGCGGAGTATAAGTATTTTAGTTATACTCCGATGGAGTACATATAAGTTTTATTTATACGCCGCTCAAAAACGCTGTCATAGAAATGAGACTTATTAAACCCCGGTAAGACCGTCATATAAGTGTCAGTTATATGACGTTTGAAAATAAAATTCTTTAATACTTCGAAAAGGTAAAAATATAAGGATGTCAAGAACTAAATGAGTCATTATTTTATGTCGCGTGGAGCGATTTGCAGGTGTTTGTTTTTGTTCCTCGAAATGTTTCACTGTGTGCCCACATGATAGGAGAAAATAACAGCCTATTAGTAGTGCAGATTATACACTCACCGGCATGAAAAACGGGCCAGCTAATATTTTTCTGAGTACAGTGCTTCGACGTTTTTACTATGCTTATTTCTGATGTTGTTTCTTGACCTGCATATTAATTGAGTGTACCTGCACCTCACACTGTAGATGTGCTTTTAAAAGAACGAAAGAATATCCAACAAGAATAAATAAACAATTTATTTTATGGGATGCCCTGCAGTCTTACAGGTTCGTGGGGGAAATACCCGTTATTGACGGCCTTAAACAGTGTGTCAATGATCATTGATTTTGCTTTTTTGGAAACTTTAATTTTTTTCAGCTTTGATTATTGAATTTTTATCATTTTGCATTAAAATAACATATATTTTAATTCTTTTTGGATGAAATTATTACAATAAACGTTGCACAACAACACCAAAGTATTGCAACCTAAATCGTTCTTTATTTTGCATATTTTCATGCCGGTGAGCGTACCTATATGTATAAATAGATGCACAAATATTTACAATCAGACTGTGGAAAATTTGAGTGTATAAAACATAGAGCAGGTTAACATAATTTATCTACTACTTACTTAATTGAACTGAATCTGTTCTACATGTACCCACATTTTATATGTACATTTTAAGTAGGTATAGAGTAATAGTACTGTAAGAATGGCACCTCAATAAAACTACGCATTCCTCAATTAATTTTTTACTTCCCCAGCGTAAGCGAAGGAAGCATTGTAATCAAGTCCGTCGACCGACTCTCTTCTTATACGTTTTCTCGACCTTTCAGTACGAAGAAATAGGTCTCCCGTTTCCGTTTGTTTGTCTGTCCGTCTGCCTGTCCATCTGTCTGTCTGTCCGTCTTTGTTGGCGAAAAAGGGTTCTGATATTTCAACAATCAAACGGCAGGGTGGGTGGCGGTCTTTAGCAATAGCAGAAAATCACATTGCATGAATACGCCATATCAAATAAACTGGATATAGCAAAGAAAATTTCCGGCCAAAAAAACAAATTTACATTTTATACAAATTCGTCAAAAACTGTGCCAGATGTTACGATTTCCAAAAATGTCGAGAAAAAGATGCGCGTCAATGACACCGAAGTCAAAATATCAAAGGGGGCTATGTGTGTTACTTTAATACAATAAATGTTAATGTAAATAAGTAATTAAGTGTGTTACTTTAAATATAAATGTTAATGTAAATAAGTAATTATTCAATAAATTTTAATGATTTGTGTTTATTATTTTTCTATTTTTGTAACAGTAGAATAAACTAACTTTATCCCACTAGGGGATAAAGTGTTAGTTAAAACGGTTCATAAGTGTGGATTAAAATCCAATTATAAGTTGATTGTGGATAAACATTTAAATTTATTCTATTGTATATAGGCGATAAATTTACTTATTTTTGGAGATGTTGGTATGAATCAGAACAATCGTCATTGTCGTAAAAATCAAGGTTGTCCTTGTGAATCTTGGATTTTATGATTTCGCACCATGCTAATCAAGGTTTATAATTTCACAGTTAAATGTTGGCGCCGTTTGGCTGGATACGATGTCTTTGTCCAGTTTTATAATTTCATGGTTTAAATTTGTTAATTTTAACAAAAAGCACATTTATTAGCCACTAAAAATCTTCATATTACAGTTAATTAAGCCTAATTTGGTGGAAACACAAATACTTTTACGACACCCCAAATAAACTGGTAACAAGTAAACAATTTTGCGAAAACAACTCCTTTGGAGGGGTATTTACTTATAAAAGATCGAAAGATCCATTAAAGACCAGAGTTGCCTGTTTAGTGTGTGTTTGTGTTGTTACACAAGGGGGTAAGTGTTGACATCTCCAAAAATGTGCATGATTTCATAAAATGTTTAAAGTTTTGTTTTTGTTAATATTTTTAAAGTTCAGTTTAATTTTGATGATAAATCGCCCTTTGTATTTTCGATTGGATAACGTTTTGAGATTTATATTTTTAAAGATTAATTTGCATTAAAATTATTACTTAAAGAGTTATATTGTTTGATGAACGCTGACCACGCAACTACTATAATGTTTGTTACCAAATTTTGAGTTATGTTACAAAATTTGAGTTATGGTACCAATTTTGAGATTTGTTATATTTTTGTTTTAGATTTGTTTTAAATGTTTGTCTTATTATGCTTTCAAAGATTTAGTTTCATAGTTACGTTTTCTTGAATGTATTTAAAGATGTTTTAATACTGAAGTTCATTTTCTGTTAAGTATATTTGTATATTAAACTACACTACAATTTATTGTTATACCAAATTATTCTCATATGACTAAATCTCTTTTATACATACTCATTTCTAAATTAAATATAATTATTCATTTAAGCAAAATGCATATACTTGAAGTAGTCACTTTGTCCAATCACTAGAATGTGTTACCATCATCACTAGAGAGCTGCTTTTTGTGAAAAATGTAAGCACTTCAAAACTTTTTTATATCTGTAACTATGATACATTTTGGACTCATTTGACACATTTTTTTTTATGCTTATTTTCTTTTTTTTCAATTTTATGCATATTAAAACTTATATGCTTATTTAATGCTTTTTTCGACGAATATGAGTTTTACTGCCCATTCACAATGGACATAAGGCATAACAAGTACATAAAGCTTACATAAATACATAAAGTTGAAACGATGGAAAACGTGTACCCTTGTTCACAGTGGACGAACGTAATTCTTATGCTTATGAACGTTTTATGTAATCCTTATGTGCGTACACAAAGTTGAAGTAAGTTCAACTTTGTACACGAATTATGTCAAAATTATGTTAAAATCTAGGGACTTTTGAATGCTGCTATTGAATTCCCTTTGACAGTTGGCACTTGGCACTTCACACCTTTGATTATATTATATGCACGGTTGTAGAATAGATAGGTTGATACACTAGCATACATTTGCATATCCCTGGTCAGCGACGCCAATTGCCGATCGCGTCGCCTGGTTTTTGACGTTTTAGGGACACAGAACTCTATAGGCATCTGTCTATAACCGATGTAATTAATAAAAGAAATCGTACTTATCGACTCCGATCAAATGTCATTTACAAATTTTGTATTGTTCATAAAGCAATGTAAACGAAAATCCCCAAAATAACTAGAATGATTTCCGCTCGACAAGGTAGAGGCGCTAGCTGTATGTGTCCTTTCCATGGATATAGGGATCGAAAAGAAGCGTCGCCATCCCAAGCCATTAGTGTACAAACCTATCTATTCTACAACCGTGATTATATGTATAAATTATAATCAAAGCTTCACACTGCGAGTCTGTTCTGTACTGCGAGTTGTCAAGTTCGAATATCGTATGAAATTGTAGGTTAGATATTTTGATTGACTCAGTTTGAGGTTAGCCGTTTCTATGTTTAGCCGGGAGCACGGCCATATATAACAGGTCTGCGAACTCCGAGTTTAAAATGGTCTTTTTTCGAAGAGATCCCAGAAGGCCACGGGAGCTTAAAGTTCCTAGCGCCGTCTACTGGATACTATGATGAAACTGTCCACAATTATGAATGAAATTTGCGTAAAAATGTCCTTGAATGCAAGTTGTCATAAATGTCAGCTTTATAGGTTAGGTTTTGTGACATCTTTTTGAAAGATGAGGGGAAATATACGTCAAATGTCATGTCAAACGTCAGTCGATAGCGCAAATAGTACAAGTAACTACCACATGGTGGCGGTCATCTTAAGCTCCCACTAGAGACCCTAAATAAGAGAGTCTGGCCAAAGCGTCGCTTGGTTTTCATTGGTGCGGCCATCTTATATCACATTCTGTTTGAAAACGTATTGAAAACGGTATGTCTGGTTGCAGATACGCTTAAAACTGTCAGCTGTGACTACGGTGACATTTATTGCGTTGTTGTGATTTTATATTGTATACGAAACAACTGCCACCGTGTAAATTACACCGTGACAGCAAAATACTGTGGCAAAAGTATGGCAATGCATCATGGTGTAAACTAGAATAAATTTATGTTGATTGACTTTTTTGTCTTATTTCCGCTTAAGATTTTTTTATATTGCTTCATAACATGTACGAATTTTTAAGCCATCTAGTAGTTTATAGTTATTTATAAATTGACAGTTCTTCGTGAAGTCTAAGAAGTCTGAAAAACTTATTTTGTGTTATCAAAATTATAAGGGGAAAATTAACCCGTATCTAACCTTTTTAGACGCTACTGAAGGAAAAATAGGTAAGATTAATTTATTTTAGTTAATCCTAGTAACTGTAACAATAAAACTTTTGTCAAGACTAAATGTTGCTATAGAAACGAAAGATGATCTTTTTATCAGAAGCGTACAACAAATTTGGACATAAATTTTAATAATTTTTAACTCTAAAAGGAGAACACTTTCACCTGAACTTTTTTTACTTTTAGCACCCATACTTCGAGACCAATTGTCGATTTTATTTTGTACGTACCTTTCAATAACACGCTGTATATAACTGTATTTACATATTTCGTTCGTTGATGACCACCTTTGTTTTTGATAATTAAATAAATTTTTGGTAATTCAGTAATTTTTTCCTTCAATTTATTTAATGTTTTGTTACCGAATTTCTGCTACTTTTTTGGTTATTACACACGTGACGCCAAATTTTAAAAAAGGCGCGCTTGATTGTGATATAAAATGGCGGCTTTGGCCAGACTCTCCTATTTAGGGTCTCTAGCTCCCACAACCTACTACGATACCAGTTTTTAAGCGCCCGTTTTATGAAAATTTATGAATGGAGTTGAAACACCTTACTTATACCACCGTGGCCGGGAGTTATTCCGTTCTGCGTTTGCGCAGTTTAACAATTCTTACAGAGTTCACTCTGTCCACTGTGAACGTAGATAAGCATAAGCCAGACACAAACCAAAAACGTAAATTATGTTATGCGCTCGTTCTTATGTCTTATGTCCATTGTGAATGGGCAGTTAATGCATATTTTGTTCAAATGCCAGGCCTTGTCGGGATGACAAATACTTGTTAGTTAACCGTATCGTATCGTATGCATTTTACCTGGACTTGACCATTGAAGTACACTTACTCAAGACCCTTTCTGTGAATAGGTTCCGGTCGTTTGGGTAATAAAATTTTATTATAGGATTGGAAAAGTACTCCATAGATTTTATGACTTTAAATCCTTACTTCCGATGATAATGAATTAAAGCTTTTAACCAGATGTTTTTTTTCGGCATTTTGCGGCAAGACCGTTGAAGATTTTCTAGAAAAAAGGATTATTGTACCCAACTACCTACCTTAAAAATTTTCTAATGGAAACTTTTAAGTAAATGAACTTGTGAAAGTATTTTACAACCATCAGTCTATCGCATGTGTTGTAGTACAGTGTTATACGTGGTTCTCCCTTGTTACATGTTGAGTTCTTTTTGGTAATATTACTAATATTTTAAAAGAATGCCGAAAGTAAAATCGACGCCGGATGAGTGGATAAGGGATTTTCCAGAATTAAAATTAGAAAACAACAAAATATTCTGCAGAGCTTGTGTGAAAACCGTAAGCCCACTAATTTTTTTTTTATCTATTTTCCTTTGTTAATCCTGTATATGTACGTTGTTTTAGATTCAAAGTGATAAAAAATATAACGTGACGCAACATGTCAGAACGACTCTTCATATAGAAAGGAAGAAAATGTTTGAAGTTTCTAAAATTAAACAGCAGACCATATATGAATCTGTTGCATCTACTTCCACAAAAGATGAGCAATTTCAGTTTAATTTCGATTTATGTAAAATGATGATCCAGTCCAATATACCTTTAAAAAAATTGGAGAAAGGCCCTCTTCAAGAATTCCTTGAAAAACACTGCAATCGACATATTCCGGTTGAAAGTACTCTCCGAAAAAATTATGTAGGCCCAGTGTTTCAGCAAGTTTACAACGAAATTAAACATCGCATTGGAGATAATTATTTATGGTTCGCTGTCGATGAAACAACCGATAGTTGTGGAAGATGCGTGGCAAGTTTAATTGTTGGAATCTTAAATGAAAATTTCCCTAGTCGAGGGTATGTAGTAAGTTTGAAAATGTTAGATAAAACAAATGGCAATACGATTACCAGATTTGTAAATGACAGTCTTACGTCACTATTTTTGCCAAATGCCGTACCGGCGAATAAAATTTTATTGATGATCTCGGATGCAGCTAGTTATATGTTGAAAGCAGGGAATAATCTAAAAATATTGTACCCCAATTTAATTCACTCTACTTGCATTGCCCACGGTTTAAACAGAGTGACTGAAGGAATACGTTTGCAGTTTCCTACTGTTAATAAATTAGTGGCAAATGGTAAAAAGATTTTTGTTAAAGCCCCACTAAGAGTGCAACATTTTAAGGAAAAATTTCCAAACATACCATTGCCCCCAGAGCCGATTATAACGAGATGTGGAACATGGTTACAAGCCACATTTTATCATGACAAATATATCAAAGAATTTGAGGAAGTAGTTACGGAGTTTAGCGAAGATTCTTCTCAATCGATTAAAGATTGCATAAATATTTTGGAAAACAAAGATTTGCGACAAGATCTAGCTTTTCTAAGACGCAATTATCAATTCGTATGTGAGGTAATAGAAAAGTTAGAAAAACCCAACATGTTGTTGGTGGATGCCATAAACTTAGTGAAAGAATTTAAACAACAAGCAAAGGCAGTAAGGGGTGATATTGGTACTAGAGTATCTCAAAAACTTGACGAAGTGTTAAATAAAAATGCAGATTTCGGTGTTCTTTCTGACGTTGCTCGTGTTTTACAAGGCCAGAAGGCGGAAAATTAGTTAGATTCAACATTAGTTGCAAAATTCAAATTTGCGCCAACAACGAGTGTGGATGTTGAACGCACATTCTCCAATTTTAAACACATTTTAAATGATCGGCGGAAAAATTTTACAGTGGACAACTTGGAACATATTACATACAATCATAAATTGTTTTAAAGAAAACTGAAATACATGTGTAAAATATAAAGTCTAGGATTATTGTAATAATATTTTATCCAAAGTTCTAAGAAGTGTTCTTTGATTTGTAATATGATTATGTTTTTAATGCTTTTTTTGCTTAAAATAAAACTTTTTTATTGAAAATGTTGTGCTTATTTAAGCGCTTATTCTTAATTTTTTTGTGCTTATAAATCCGCTCTCTAATCATCACGAACCAGCCTACGAACAAATAATAGTATATTAAGTATTAAGAACGGTAAGGGGTGTTTACTGGTCGAAGGCAAAAGTTTGGAGACGGAGCGAAGCGACGCCTCCAATTTGTCTGAGACCAGTAAACCCCCTTAACGTTCGTGATGCTTATACTATTTTTTGTACGACCATCAAAAGATTTGCGTCTTTTTATCAAATTCATAAATTGAAAGAATTTATATCAAACATCAACAAGGTCGTTTTTTAGTTTAAAATTTGTTACTATGGTTTTGTAGTGGGGCTCTGTAGTTTTGTAAAAAGACAATTGATTGATATTTTGACGTTCGAAATAAAATAACACTTTTTCTTGTATTTAAAAAGTATATTTATTGAATAATACCCGGGACTAAAACAACAATTGGTGACCCCGACGTAGAAAATGAATCCAAACAACGATACATCTGAAACGAATCCGAGTGAAAACAAAACAGCATTCGTCGAAGCAGCAACACAAGTAAAATTGCCGCAATTTTGGACTTGTTCTCCAGCGGCATGGTTTTTCCAAGTAGAAGCACAATTCAATATAAAAAGAATAACCAGCGATGTTTCAAGATACGAACATGTTATTACAGCACTGCCTCAAGATATCGTGATATTAGTAGTGGACATTCTGCAAAAACCACCAACTGAAAATAAGTACGAAACTTTAAAGAAATCCTTGCTGGAAAGAACAGTTGAAAGTGAAGAAAAACGCCTCGCTCAAATATTAAGCAACAACAACGAATTAGGTGACAGGAAACCATCTGAATTCTATAGACATTTAGAAATTCTCGCGGGAAACTCTGCTATGGTTGGAAAAGAGCTTTTACAGAAATTATGGATGAGAAAATTGCCTATAAACATAAATGTAGCCCTACTTGCTTCAGGAAAACAAGACATTACAGAATTATGCGCAATTGCAGATAAAATTTGGAACGTGACACATACAAATTATATTTCAACTGTTTCAGACGTTTCTAGCTCAAATTTAAGTTCGGCAGAGAATTATTTGGCTCGTTTGGAGAGTAAAATAGATGCATTAGAGAAAAAGTTCACCAGGACAAACATACGTAAGGATGACATTAATGACAGACAGTTCAAACGAGAACGTAGTAAAAGTCCTCGTCGAAACTCAACGCGCAGTCAATTCAAGGAAAACGGCAAGTTCTGCTGGTATCATTTTACATTTGGTAAATATGCTCAAAAATGTATCAAACCATGCGAATTCAAGAATTTACAAGGTAATTCTTTAAACTAGTCAAGCCTGCGATTTCAACGGCGAATCGCAAGGTATTTCAAAATTCAAGCCGTTTATTTATAAATGATAAAATTAATCATCTAAATTTTCTTATCGATACTGGTGCTGAATTGTCAGTTATTCCAAATTCGATTTTTGGTATATACAAGAAAGAGTCTAATTTTGACTTAGCAGCTGCAAATGGAACAAGGATAAACACATACGGCACAAAAATCTTAAACATTGATTTTGGTTTAAGAAGGAAATTCACATTTCCTTTTATAATTGCGGCAGTTAACAGACCAATCGTCGGTGCAGACTTTCTTCAACAATTTGGACTTTTAGTGGACATCCAAAAGAAACAATTAATCGACACCTCAACAAACCTTTGTATTAGTGGAATAACAATCAAAGCGAACACACCTAGTCCACGAATTTTTCAAATTGAAACAGAATATACACACCTTTTTAGACAATTTCCAAATTTAAGTCGACAACCTGATTACAATGAACGATTAAAACACAATGTAAAGCATCATATAGTAATAAACGGTAAGCCACCATATTCTAAGCCGAGAAGATTAGATGCCAAAAGACACAGTATCGCTAAAAATGAATTCGAACACATGCTACAATTAGGAATATGTCGGCCATCATCTTCAAACGTTAGTTCACCACTTCACATGGTTCCAAAGAAAGATTGCGAAGACTGGAGACCATGTGGGGATTATCGTAGATTGAATGCTATAACAGTACCAGATCGTTACCCCATACCACACATACAAAATTTTAACAACAATCTGTACGGGAAGACTATATTTTCAAAAATTGATTTAGTTAGAGCGTACCATCAAGTGCCAGTCGCCGAAGAAGATATTCATTTAACAGCCATAACGACACCGTTTGGTTTGTTTGAGTTCACAAAAATGCCTTTCGGATTAAGAAACGCAGGCCAAACATTTCAAAGATTTATGGACGAAGTAGTAAGAGGGTTAGATTTTGTGTTTGTATATATCGATGACATCTTAGTTGCCAGTAAAAACAAAAGAGAACATTTAGAACACTTAAAAATTTTATTTCAACGTCTTTCAGACTATAACATCAATATAAAACCATCTAAATGCATTTTTGGAGTGCCTTCACTTACCTTTTTAGGTCATATTATAAACGAAAAGGGAATTTTTCCTGCGGAAGAAAAAGTTAGAGCAATTTCAGAATATCCTTCGCCAAAATCTATGAAACAGCTCCAACGTTTCATCGGGATGGTCAATTTTTACCATCGATTTATTCCCAATTTAGCAGAATCACTGAACCCATTGTACACACATTTGAATTGGCTAACGAAAAATAAAATTAGACATTTTTCATGGCCAAACAGCTGCAATAATGCTTTTATATTAATCAAAGAAAACTTAAAAGGTATATCACTCTTAGCACATCATAAGGAAGATTCAAAAATAAGTCTAACAGTCGATGCATCAAATACTACTGTAGCTTCAGCGCTGCAGCAGTTGAACAGAGGACATTGGGAACCTCTAGCTTTTTTTTCTAAAAAGCTTTCACCAACAGAAACAAGATACTCAACTTTTGACAGAGAACTTTTAGCAATTTATTTATCTATTAAACATTTTAGATATTTTTTAGAGGCTAGAGATTTCACAGTTTTCACAGATCACAAACCACTTCTTAACGCATTAACCTCAAAAGCAGAAAAAAGTCCTAGGCAAGCAAGACAATTAGATTTTATTGCTCAATTTACTTCAGACATTAAACACATTAAGGGCAAATGTAATGTTGTAGCCGACGCTTTATCACGTATTGAAATGGACGAAATATCAAAAACCAATGAATATGTTGACATAGAAGTATTAATTCAAGCTCAAAATGAAGATCCTGAATTACTAAATATGCTTAATAATCCACGATTAAATAGTAAATGCAAATTAACACCAATTCAAGTTTCCAAATCAGACAAAATAATTTGGTGCGAGACGTCATCGAATAATAATAATAGGCCTTATATACCTACAGAGTATAGAAAAAAAATATTTAATGCCCTGCATAATTTATCTCATCCTGGTATAAAAGCGTCTAAGAAATTAATTGCTTCAAAATATTTTTGGCCAAAAATGAGAACAGAAATTGCAAAGTGGGCACGTTGTTGCATCCCATGTCAAAAATCAAAAGTTTATAGGCACACTAAATCAAAATTCTCCGAATTTTTAACTCCAAATGAAAGATTTGAACACGTTCATATAGATATCGTAGGTCCTCTACCACCTTCAAATGGATACACGTACATTCTTACTATTATAGACCGCTTTACACGATGGCCAGAGGCATATCCTCTCAAGGATATTACAGCCCTGACAGTAGCAAAAACATTTGTCAGAGAATACATATCACGTTTCGGAGTACCAGTAAAATTAACAACTGACCAAGGGAGACAATTTGAATCAAATCTCTTAAAAGATCTTGCAAAACTGTTAGGTTTTTCTAAAATTCACACTACACCATATCATCCTCAAGCCAATGGAATTTTAGAACGTTTCCACAGACAATTAAAAGCTTCTTTAAAAGCGCGACTAAATACAGAAAATTGGTATGAAGAATTACCTTTAGTTCTTCTTGGGTTACGCACAATAATAAAAGAGGTCCTAAAATGTACTTCGGCAGAACTTGTATATGGTCAACCGTTGCGTATTCCTGGAGAAATTTTTGTGAAATCAGAATCTTTAGAGCCAAATAGTTATCATGAGTATTTGTTGAAATTACGAAAAATTATGTCCAATTTGATTCCAACTAATACTCGGACTAGTAAGCAGCATAACATTCATATGCCTAAAGATATTAATTCCTGTAATTTTGTTTTCTTGAGAGTAGACAGCGTCAAGACAGGCTTCCAAAGCCCCTACGAAGGACCATATAAAGTACTACATCGAAATGAAAAAACGTTTACAATAGAGAAACGTGATAAAGAATACACCGTTTCAATTGATAGGGTTAAACCAGCATATCTAGAGAAATTAGGAGATGAAGCATTTCCGATTACCAAGGCAGTTTCGTTCAAGACATAATTTTTTTTTTTTTTTTTTTTAGGGGAGGGGGAGTATATGTAGTGGGGCTCTGTAGTTTTGTAAAAAGACAATTGATTGATATTTTGACGTTCGAAATAAAATAACACTTTTTCTTGTATTTAAAAAGTATATTTATTGAATAATACCCGAGACTAAAACAACAGTTTCGATTAATATAAACAACAATTTTAAAAATCAGTTTCCATTTTGACAGCTGTCGATTTAGATTTGATCTGGGTTGATTTCGAGTTAATTTTCTTTCCGCGACTATTAGTGAGTGATTTATTTGCTTAAAATATCAATCATGAGTGATTCTGAAAGCGAAAATATCGAAGTCGAACAAGCATGGAATTTAAAATAAAAAATATCTTGAATGCGTGATTACTTACCGTTCAGCTGAACAGTAAGTAATTTGCTTACCGTTCTCCTCTTGGTTGTTAGTCGTAGCAACCCGCAAACTGAACTTACTGCTATGGAAACCTGTACGGTAAATGATCGAAAAAGCAATGGTCGTACAAAAATATTATTTTTCACTATATGTCGTCACACTATAATGAGTATAAAAGTAGTTGTCTAATGTCAGTAATATGTACGGTCTACGCTGTGTGCTTGTGTAAATGTTTTGGATCTACCTTCATTAAATGATATGAAGGATTGGTTACGTGGAATAGGAATAAAATTTGGGATCTTAAATACCATAAACATTCTATCTGCTAGTCTGCGTTTTGCATATTTGGGACGAGCAGCAGAGAGTTAATCTAGACAAAAATTCACAATTGGCTCAGACAAGAAAAAAAACGTTTGTATTCCTCCGCGGGAACTTACCCGACTAGTAAAAAGATTATGGCCTGTTCAAGGGGTACGGTCGTGGGCAGTGAATTTCGTCCACCCAATTTCTTTGACAAAAAAAAAAAAAACTCTAAATTAGCCCTTAGATCTTTCTAACCTTTTTTGTCATTTTGACATAAAGGGACAAACTAATTTACATTTGTCTTTCCTAGCACTTCTGAGAAGTTGAAAAAGTAAAGTAAAACAGGTACGACACGGTCTAAATTTAGGAACTAAATTTTCGCTTTAAATAACTTCTTCTAACAAACATGCAATCCATCGAAGATAATTATTATCTGATGACAATTAAGCCTGCTATCATACCTGCTTCTCGGGATAGAAATCAATGCAAGACCAAACAGAAAACAACTTCAAATTATAAAAGAAACTCAAAAAACTATTACATGCAGCACAGGTAGGTGTTTAGAATACAACAGTCAAAATATTGTATTTTTCTGGCACGTGTAACAAGACCCTACAGAAATTCATGCCCACATGTTGACAGATGTTTCGCTTTGTTGACATATTTGAAGATTACATCGTATGTTTCGAGGCCTATATACTTTTAACTTGCCATTTGGGAAGATTGAAAGATTTTGTCGTTTGAGAAAATAACTCCAACACCCTTCAGCCTACATAAGATGTTGTAAAACAAACCTAATCCCTATACTGTATGGTTTCCGAGTCCTCGTTCCCTAATGCGTCGTCGGGCAGTTCTTGCTGATGATCTGGGAAAATTAGTAGCCGCTGCAGCTTCAACTGCAGTTGTAAATGGCATGTCTTCCACAACTTGAACGACCGCATGATTTTCACCAACTGTGGTGATGCGACGGCGACGTGCCGATACTTACCTGGACGGAGATCAAGTTGCTCGCCTTTTCTCCATTTTTTATACGATAACTAAAACTAATCCGCGATAAGCCCAAAAGTGTAGCGACATCCCGTCTTGGAAAAGGGATATTAGTTTACCTTCATTAAAATAACTAATCGATGGCAGGTTCGAAGCTAAATTAAATTTGACAATACTTACGTCAGTCATCATGATAATTCATCATGACAATGAAGTACCGACTACAGTGAATTTTTGTGAATTCGCGTGAATTGTGTGGACGAAATTCACTGTCCGCGACTGTACACAACTTGCTGCCATCTATTAATAATTAGTAATTATCAACGCGCGGAATTGTATCTCATACGCTAGAACCAGTGCTGTCGTGGCCGTGGCGATAGTTTGATTACAAATATATATTTCTTTTGGACTATTTCAACATAATATAACATTTCAAGATCATAAATCTGTGGTCCTGTGGTTGAAAAAATCAAAAGGGCATCAAGTATTATTATTTGAAGTAATATAGTAAGATAGAAGTAGTTTTTTAACAAGCTGTAAACACTGCTCCTAGCGACGCACTGGCTATGAGCTTGTGGACCAGATCAAGGCGTCCCCGCTACTCGCCGTAAAACACACCTTACTTCAACTGGGGGATTGCAGCGGTGAGATAAATTCCCGCCTACTGGTAATTATACTTATTAAATAATTTTGAAAAAATTTAATTTGATTTGAAATTATGAGACTTTAAAATGTGATGTGGTACCAAAGTCGCTCTTTTTAACGTTTTCTTTTCCGTTCGGTTCGAAGCAAATCCTTTTCAAAGCTGGGATAAAGATAAAACCTACCAACTTCTGAGACACCTAGGTATCAAGCAGTGTACAATTACAAATTACTTTTTTTTTTAAAGAAATTCATTACAATTACTCAATACTTTTAAAAAGTAATGTACTAGTTACTTTAAGAATTACTTTTTGCACGTTAGTGTATATTAATGGAGTTGGCCATGATTAAACATAGTAACCTTAGCACTTGTTCAAATTGAAAAATAAAAACACGTTTTATTTTTTACTAATGCAATAAAATGTTCGAAGTGTGAACAGCGGAAGAAATCGTGGAGGACATCTACAGAAAGAACGACTGGGTAAGTGTGGAACGCACGAAGGACGAATTCATGCACGATTTCAGGTTTCTGTCCAGGAAGAAATGCCCGAAGTCGCCCAGGGATAATGTCACATTCGCGGTGAAGCGCAGTCTCCACAGGCGTTCGTGGACCGGAAAAAGATCACGGTGGGTTTGACCGTTTGACTGTAGTCTTTGTCGAGGAGATGTGGAGGAGATCCTGAGCGTGACGCGGTGTTCCAACTGCAACCATTTAGAAGAAAAAAATACAGAAGCAATAAGAGCCATTACTCGCGAGACATTAATGCGTCTTAAGACATCCTTCTCGAATAGGATTAACGCATGTGAGAAATACATGGGTCAACACTTCGAACATTTATTACTGCATTATTAAAAAATAAAACGTGTTTTTATCTTTCAATCTGAAGTTTTGTCAAAACTTTTGACACTTCAGGCTCTTTGTTACTCGTGGACCACCCTGTGGTAATTAACGTATTAATAAGAGGGGTAACTTAGGCTTAACATTCGAGCATATATATTTGCCGCTCGAGCGAGCGAAGCGAGAAATGCGTTCATTAGTTTAGTTTATCGTTCACTAAAATAAAACTAAAGCAACAAATTTAAATTAAAAATTACATTTTCATCTAAATCGTATTACTTATAAGGAATTCACGTTCGGTAGATGTAACTAGATTTGGTAACTTTTTTTTTAAGCTGTGTAACTGCGGACATAATTGTTCTAGTGTATAATGTATCAGAAAGTAGGTATCAAAAATGTGACATGTAACCCGTAGTAAATGTCAAACATCGAAAATGTGATGGTTTTGTGGTAATCTGCTGAATCTATTTTTCAATCAAGGAGAAAATCACATCCCTCTAAAAGCCCAAAGAGGAACCCGCATGTAAAATTGTGAATCTTTTCCCTTCACTAGTTTTTTTAGGAGGACAAGATTTGATGTCATCATCATGAATCCACAATTTTACCATAGATCCGTTTTGATATATCCATGTCTCATCCAAGGAAATGAAAAGTAAATCTTCATCACTATCACGCAATTGGAGATACCGCCTTAGAAATTTGATTCTGGGAGCGTGGTAGCTATAACGTGTTTAAAATGTGAAAAACTTTGCCTTCGGAAGCCTAAATTTATACGTGTATTACGTACAATTATTCTCAAAGCCGAATGTTTTCCCTCTTACAAAACAATAACGATTATATAAAACTTAAAAACCAATTGTAGAGTGGAACCAACAAAGCATGTAGGTATATAAATCTGCGCAGTCGTCTTTCTGATTCTGATTATAATATTAACGGCACCGGCGCCATTGTATCGGTATTATTTTAAAATTCGAAAATCACTCGTCAACATCAGCGAACTTTACGGAAAATATTTCTGCCACCAGTTTAACTGTTTCCGTTTTACTCAAGCGTTGTCCATTTTTCTCTGTAATTTTTTGATAACCACGAAATATTTCTTGTCTCTTTTCCTTTAAAATGGGCTTTCTTGTGACTACTTTTGTGGAAATTGTTTCCACGCTGTATTTAAGGATTTTCTTGAAACGAAGCGTGTTGAAACTAGAAAAACTGTGTTTTTTCCACACAAGTCAGATTTGACATTTGAATTAGAAAATTAGAGAGTTGATGCCAATCTTTAGTTTATAGTGATCTTAAGATTGCAACTTAACCACAGAAAAGTTTCTGTTAGCTACTTCTACCGAACGTGAATGCTTATTATACATATGGGTTACTATGATATTACAATAAATAAATAAAGAGCAAATTTGGTCAACGCTGTCCAAAAATGTGTTCATCGGAAATAATTACGAAATGGAGCCGATTGTTAGTGAAGAAATTCGTGCTCTGGCTACAGCAGCAACCGCAGAAATACTTCTCAGTGCTTCTAGAAGTAGGTACGAAAAGGAGTACGAAATTTTGAATAAATGAAGAGTCGAAAAATAGGAGTACAATACAAAAAACTTCTCAGACATTTTATGGCAAAATATATAGTGTTGACAAGAATAACTTAGCATTTATCCCCAGCATGTATGTTAAGAGAGTTTAACAAGTAAGTGAATGATAAAAAAATTAACATTTATAGTCTTTGCCATTTCTATTGAAACACCACTTGTTAAGCGTAAATTTGGCAACGTTCATATTCAGGCAATTTTCTAACTAAAAGCCGTTGTCAATCAACCGAAAGCTGTTACCAATTGCTAAATTTTAAGCAAAATCAACAGGTGGTGTTTCAATAGAAATGGCAAAGACAGTACCCAGTACCTATTCTTGCGTTTTTGTAAATTACACCTCAAATAGGGAGGTAAAATGTGGGATGAAAGATTGTATAGAAGTCGCCTAGTTTTCGAAAAAACAACTACTTATAGCAAGAAACCTAAATTTTTACGGGCGAAACTGCAGACAGAAGCTAGTTGTCAATAAAATGAAACCCTATACGTTGTGATTTTTTTTGTTGTTGTTGTGTTACGGGGGAGTGTGTTCGAATACAACGTGATGAACGTCAAGGCTGGAAAAGTGAGCTCAAATCAAAATACAAAATATAGAGTGAAAATTGTTTATTTTCAAACGTCATATAACTGACACTTATATCACGCTCTTACCGGGGTGTCATTTCTCAAACACGGTGTCATTTCTATGACACCGTGTTTGAGCGGCGTATAAGTACTACTTATACTCCGCCGGCGTATAAATAAAACATTTATACTCCGCCGGAGTATAAATATGTGAAAATCATAGTGGTTGTCAACCATAGTAACCATGATAAGTGAAATCAAGGCAATTTCTTAATGAAGCAAGAAGATAGGAAATAATCATTTCAAAAGAAGATTAATCGTTTGAAAATAAAATATTGTATTTCATTCGGAGTTTAAGTGACTTTATGTGACTCGTATGGACAACATGTTAACCGCCGTAATGCATTGAAAAATTCAGGTCCCTCAGGCTGACTTTTTTTTCTTTATAAATATGTTAAGAAAAGTATTATGTATGAAGAATATATGGATTTCGTTTCAAAATTCTGTATTTTTTCGTGTTTTTTTAAATTATTTTAAAAGGCACCACGTCTGTGCCACGCGGCGTCTGATTATCTTTTTGCCACACAGGCCGTTGTGGCACAAATGTTGTGCCTTGAATCATTGGCACGTCATTCAGAGAAAATGCACGAACTGAAAATTTTAGATATAAGAACATGTGTTGTATGCTACAAAATGAACGTCTCAGAAATTGGCATAATCAAAAACACCTCGATCTACATATCAATACAGCTAACATTTTTGAATTAAACTTTTTTTTTTAAACAAGACAGTTTTATAAAAACATAAACGTTTTGTTTGCAATTATTGCTCTTCAAATTTATTTCTGTTTGAAATCTATAAAATAATGTTTATTTTATATTTACTTTAATTTATTTTATTTTATTTTTTTTATTCCTTCTAAATAAAATTTTGAAGTCCAACATCAAGGATTCGAGTTTTCTTTCTCGTAATTTTAAATAATATTAGCAATTCTGGCTTAAATAATCCTATCTAAACTTTTTCTAGACCCACTACAAAATGATAATTTTTAATTAATTATAACAAAAAAAAATTCGTGGGGTTTTTGCGTTTCTGGGTCCGCTGCACCGCGCTTTATAATATCCCATTTAAATATGAAGGTTTCAATGCACAGCTAGGGTGCCAAGAAACAATGGAGCCCGGCAATTGACATGGCACAACTCCTGTGCCACAAAGCCTGGGCGGAAAAATTTGCAAGGCACATACGGTGTGCCATGCGGCGGTCAACGTGTTAATTCGCCTCGCTATCGCTCGGCGTTTAATCGTACATACTCCGTCACATAAAGTATCACTTAAACTCCTAATAAAATAAATATCTATTTTGTACGACCATTGCTTTTTCGATCATTTACCGTATAGGTTTCCATAGCAATAAGTTCAGTTTACGGGTTGCTACGACTAACAACTAAGAGGCGAACGGTAAGCAAATTACTTACTGTTCAGCTGAACGGTAAGTAATCATGCATTCAAGATTTTTTTTATTTTAAATTCCATGCGTGTTCGACTTCGACATTTTCGCTTTCAGAATCACTCATGATTGATATTTTAAGCAAATAAATCACTCACTAATAGTCGCGGAAAGAAAATTAACTCGAAATCAACCCAGATCAAATCTAAATCGACAGCTGTCAAAATGGAAACTGATTTTTAAAATTGTTGTTTATATTAATCGAAACCATAGTAACAAATTTTAAACTAAAAAACGACCTTGTTGATGTTTGATATAAATTCTTTCAATTTATGAATTTGATAAAAAGACGCAAATCTTTTGATGGTCGTACAAAAAATAGTATAAGCATCACGAACGTTAAGGGGGTTTACTGATCTCAGACAAATTGGAGGCGTCGCTTCGCTCCGTCTCCAAACTTTTGCCTTCGACCAGTAAACACCCCTTACCGTTCTTAATACTTAATATACTATTTCAAAATACCATGAATCCAAGTTTGCTTTTTTTTTTAAACTTCAGTGTCACTGTCACTCTCACATACATAAACATAACACATTTTAAATCAATGGTGTTATGATATCAGCATAAGTCCACAATCATGTCCACAATGGACACACATTCTGCATGGGTCTGCCACGTGCAAGAAGATGCGCTTCCACACTTGCATCAATATCAACATGAGAACTCCAATTCTGTAGTTTTCCTCCTTATAAATGACATCGAAATAATTCATTTTTAAGTTCAGAGACATCTGAACGTGTAGTTTAGTTCAGAAGCCGCCGCCGTGAAATTCATTTAAGCCCGTCATAATCGCGGTCTCCCAATAAGTTGTAATTATTTAAGTGAATAATTGTGAAGTAGAATGAAGTGATAATTGTGAATGATCAATATTAAATAATCCAGTAAAAATCAAGGGTAATAATAAGAATTGTGAATAAAATCAAAGTTCTTTTTAAAAACAAGTTTATTAAAACAATAAACTACGGTTATTTTTTTTTATGAGAAAAAACCGTGTCTACCACGGAGTGCATGCATACTATGCTTGTTTACATCTACTTTAACACTGTTTTATAATTTAAACGGGTTTTCATAAGAGTTGGATATGTTGTATTGTACATCCTTTAGGGGAGAGGGAAGTTCTCTCAAAGTAACCTTGACTCAATTTTTTTATATATAAAAGTCGAATTTTACTGAGTTTTTTTATTTCAAACCCCCATTTTAATGTATTAACAATTTCATATTTAAAATATACTTAATAATAGAAATTAAAATATTAATGAAATTACATAAATATTTTATACAAGAAATATATTTATATATAGATTATTGTGAAAAAGTATTTGTCAATCAGAATAATCCATAGTTTTTATGTATTCAACGGCTGAACAAAACTGTGTCCACCAGTAAAGTTCTTCGCCATCAATTTGATTTTGATAAAAGCTGTTCACAAATTGTATTGTAGAGAGAAGATATCTTGGATTAACCTAGAGAAAAGTAGTTAATAAAATATGAATATTACAAACCATACATCATATATATTTATAGCGACAAAAATGGTAACTAATGTTTTACGGTGATATAAGATAGCAATGTGTTGGGAGACTTACTGCGTTCCATTATCATTTTTGTCACAAACATTGTGCAATTTTTAAACGACTTGGACTAGACAGTGGGTGAAAACAGTTACTCCCCGGACAAGAACACCTGCCAGCACTGGTGTCACCTCTTCTTGGCACCTTTTCATTACGTTTTATACCAATAAACATTTAGACAAGGTAATGAAAACTTCTTATCCGGGAAGTAGCTGTTTCCATCCACTGGTTGGTTCAAGTCATTTAAAAATTGCATGTTTGTGACAAAAATGAAAATGGAACCCAGTGAGTCAATACGAATATATCTCACTAACGTTAGTTTGCTTGCTTTACGCTTGTAAAGATAAATATTTAAAAACTAGACAACCACTGAAATATGCTGTACTGCTGAGACTTAAGGAGGTCGAAACTGCAATCTACAGATTTTCATTGCGTTGTCTACATATTTATTAATATTAATGCTTTATTATTAAAAATACACATCTTACCCTGATTATTACGTAAACGAGCACAGGTGTAAAATCGTCTGCTGTTGTAGACCCAGCGTTTTGAGAAAACGACAACAAATCCATTATGCATTTTGCACAATGAACTACACAGTTAACTTTATCTCTGGGTGTTTTATAAGCATTCATAGCTTTTAAAGCATCTTGAGCGGGTATCCATGGCATCTCTCGCAGAAACATTTTATGAATCATTAAATCTTTATGATTAGGGCTTATAATACTGGACAACTTCTCAATGTGTTGAAAAAGAACACTAAAAAATCACAATAGCTACCAACTTCCAAAAATAATATTAATACTTACTGGTCCCTGTCGCGATCTCCATCACCGTTAGGATATAGAGCATATTTATAAATTTTGCACATAATGCATCGCTCCAACGTAATTTTAATAACGTCTCCGCAGTTTTTCAAAATATCTTGCCACAGACCATTCTTCTGCATCACCAAATACAACTGATCATAGAAGTTATTTAAGTAATCGCACTTTTCATCCGACAGGCTGATTTCCTTGAACTCTTCACAAAACTGCATTATCCTAATTTCTTGTTCCATTAAAAATTTTTTTACGCAAATCATACTTAAATACTTCTCGCATTGTTGTTTCTCGTTATTTATTTGTTCGCTGAGGCTAGAATATTGATTGTATAATAACATACGTGGGGGTATATTCGAATTACCCTTCTAGATATGAATGGCAAAATAGAAGCTCTTGGCGAGAATATATTAAATATTCTGTGTAGACAGCGCGTTGAAGGTAGTCTTCATGAAGTGATTGTAATAAGCTCAGGCAGGTACTTTCGTTCAACAAATTCACAAACCTCAACGTTTCGGAAATTCTGGCTATATTGGACCATTCTTTTAGTTTGCGCGCCTTACCTAACTCTAATCTAAGAATTGTTTCAACCTTACTCTTCACTGATAATCTATTTTCCTGTTATGGGTAAAAGTTTTATTATGTAGTAAGTATGACAATGATTAGGTAAATATGTATAGCAAAAAAAGAGAGAGATAAAGTGAGAAAAACGAAAGCTGAACTGTTTGTCATGAGAAACGTTGTCAACTCTTATTTCTACATTAATAACAGAACTAACCTTAATAACCTTGGGAGTTTGTGATGTGGTATTACTTAATACTAAACGTAACTTCTTTTTAATATCATCAAAACTATTATTAACATCAATATTATCGGGGCCATTTTCTTCCACAGATCTTACTTTTGAAGCTGATTTTTCAGTCCCATTAGTTCCCTTAAGTGGAGTACTTTGTCTTTCCAAATACGGCTTTGTTCTATATTTTGCTAAAATATCTTCTGACACTTCTGAAATCATTATACTCCTATTATTATTGGATAAAAATCAGTATTTGAATCATAGGGTGGTAGGGCGTGAGGATAAAATTTAGTTTTCGGTGGTATCATTGTTTTATAAGTTTTATGCATAACTTTTTGATATAACATTAACAATAAAAAAGTTATGGATAGAAAAATATGAAAAAATTAAGGGATTAAATCAGTTTTTTGCCAGTGCAAAATCAAATTTGACGATGCGCAACTAGAGATAAAACTGCGATTGAAATTGCAAAAAAATTTCATCCCTTAGTTTTTCATATGCCTATTTTTTTGTACGACCATTGCTTTTTCGATCATTTACCGTATAGGTTTCCATAGCAGTAAGTTCAGTTTACGGGTTACTACGACTAACAACTAAGAGGCGAACGGTAAGTAATCATGCATTCAAGATTTTTTTTATTTTAAATTCCATGCGTGTTCGACTTCGACATTTTCGCTTTCAGAATCACTCATGATTGATATTTTAAGCAAATAAATCACTCACTAATACTCGCGGAAAGAAAATTAACTCGAAATCAAGCCAGATCAAATCTAAATCGAAGCGGTCAAAATGGAAACATGATGGAAACTGATTTTTAAAATTGTTGTTTATATTAATCGAAACCATAGTAACAAATTTTAAATTAAAAAACGACCTTGTTGATGTTTGATATAAATTCTTTCAATTTATGAATTTGATAAAAAGACGCAAATCTTTTGATGGTCGTACAAAAAATAGTATAAGCATCACGAACGTTAAGGGAGTTTACTGGTGTCAGACAAATTGGAGACGTCGCTTCGCTCCGTCTCCAAACTTTTGCCTTCGACCAGTAAACACCCCTTACCGTTCTTAATACTTAATATACTATTTTGTTTCTAATATTTTAATAGTAATGCTACGCCGAAAATGTAAGATAAAAGTTGTAGATTATACAGGGTGTTTGCGAAATGCACCGACAAAAAAAAACTGAAAATTGGTCTGGATGAGTAGATATCATTAAGAAAAAAATGTTCTAATAAGTGTTTATTCAATTTTGACATGTAAACAAACGTTTATTTTGCCGTCAGTAGGCCACTAAAGCTTTGGTTTATCCGGTAGCACCATAAAATTTTTAAACCGCTAGCGAAATAAAATTTTTATTTTGCTGTTTTGAAACCATGGTTACCATTTCTGTAATTTCTCCAATGCCTTGCTGCTCTTTCCATCTAAGGAACTTTTGATACACTTTCTGATTTGCTCTTTTTTGGGAGCAAGTTTTGCCGTTGGAATCTTGCATGATTTTGCAATTTTTCGATAATTTTAGTTTGTTTAAAATAAACAAACACCGTCGCCAGAGTCACATACTACACACACACACCTGATATTGTAACCTAAATTCTACGCATATAAAACTTTTATTTGGTCGCTGTCACGGCTGTAGAATATAAGGTTGGTACACTAAGGGCCGGTTTATCAATGCGCAGTTAAGTTAAAGTAACTGGCAGTTAAAGCTTGTCTGTGAGTTAACCTGTTTATCATCACCCGCTAGCTCAAAACTGGTGGTCAAAGTGCCTGATAAATTAACTGACAGTTCAAACTGTCAGTTAAAGCGTTATCCACCAGTTAGTGGCAACATAACCTAAGAAATCCAAATAAATCTGTTATGAATTTAACAATATTTTGATGAGGACTTATGTTGTGCAACAAATTGACAGAGAAAAGATGAAAAAAACACTTATTATTAGCTGATTATTTTCCAGGTCTAATGTAGGTACCAAAAATTAAAAACCTATCTAATAATACCGCGAGATCGAAAAAGAAATTAATCGAAGTAGGCCATGCACGACAAGCCGTTTGTCGTAATCACGGTGGTAGGGTAATTTAATTTTTTTTATTAAATGTCAAATTGACAGTTTAAAATTAGAATTATGACGCCTACTTTTAAAACACATAAGAATGAATTAAAATCACCGTTTTCCAATTTTGTCTAAAATTTATCCCATTTCTGAAAATTCTAATAACAAAAAAGCTTTATTAATTTCGTTTGATAACAGTGCAAATTACTTTTGTCAACGTGACGATTAATAAAAAAATATTTTAAACTAAGACAAACGCCTTTTCATGCATGGCCAACTTTGACTAATTTCTTTTTCGATATTTCTGTATTTATTTATAGGTGTACCTACTTGTTTCATTTTTAATTTCCAATACTTTTTTTCTAATGCTAAATTTTGCTTTTTCATGATTGATCACGTGAAACGCGATATACAATCGTTGAATACCGAATGCGGATCGAATCTGATGGAACTTTCAAGGTCGGGGTAGTTTTAAACTGACCAATCACAACTCATTTCCAGTGGGGTGAGCGTTACCAACTTAAGAGAGTAACAGCTAAACTTCGAGCTACGAAACTGGAAGAAACATCGTGCATTGATAAACACTTTACCTCCGTTAACTGCTAGTTACCCTTATCTGACAGTTACTTAACAGACACTTTTAACTGAGCATTGATAAACCGGCCCTAAGGGAAATTTGGTGGAATAAAATTTGGGTGTCCTAGGCGGCTTTGGCGCGCTTTAGATCGTTTCGCCATCTGTGAATTACGATTACACACTAACATCTTTATGAATGAAATTTTCCACTACTGCAATGGCAAATTGACAACTGACAGGCTGCCAAAACTGTCATTCTACTAATCTACTTCTAGTTGATGTATTATGATAGAAATTACTGTTTAAATTGGTTTAACGAGATCGCCAACTCAGAGAGGAACGTACATTTATACATAACAAACCTCGGCAACCGCAGGTTTGTTCCATATTTCTAGCACTATTGTTTCATGTAAACAATCATTAAACAAGCATGTGCGATGACCAGATAAACACAGATTCCTTCGAAAAACAAGTTGACAATACTGGTTAAGAACTTTTCGGTAATTGATTACATTAGCCACCGCGATTTTGCCGAATCCGCCCCCACAAAAACCTCATACAACACCCTTGATCACGTTCCTACCTAACCTTCAAATGTTGTACAAACATTTCTCATAACATTTGAAGAGTAGGAACGCGATTAGGGCAGGGGCGTTGTATGAGGGTTCTGCAAAAACGGTTTCAGAGAAGTCGCATAGTAGCTGGTGTAAACAATGGTCAAAGATGCTTCCAAAAGATTGAACGTTTAACATAAAAATTATTATTAAATGCTTTGATTAAATGTCAAAGTTGTCATTTATGTCGGTATAATCGTATCCTTTTGATGTGGCAAAAATTAATGCCTCTAAATACCGTAAGAGGGACCCATTTGAAAACGCGCGTCATGGCCAACTGGTACGGAAAGAAATTATTCCACCTACCGGAACGTGAATGAATGAAAGATACTCAACCTATCTATGCTACAGCCGTGGTCGCTGTCAATTCTGACGTTTCTCGAATGTGAACTTTGAATCACCAATTTTTTCACAATTTGGGACTTGGGGTTGTCAAAATTGAATAAAATTTTGTATTACGCCGCTCTCGCCTTAAACTGACCGCTCATTAAACATTCACTTTAACCGCTTGTATAATAAATAACTAATTTAGTTTTCGAAATAAAATTGCATAATAAAAGTGCATTGTAAAAAAAAACGTAATCTTCATTGCTTAGTGACTCTAAAAATTCCGTAAAATTTATTGACTTTTAAAATGGCAGCTTTTTCTTATGCCGAAATGACCGATTTCGTCTTGATTTACGGAAGAGCATTTGGAAATGTTCATGAAGCGCAGCGTCTCTACCAGGAGGAATTTCTAGGCCGAAGATTGCCTCATCACACAACATTTAGTGCCATTTTTCAACGTCTCCGGGAAAACGGAAAATTTCAGCCAAGTACGACGGATCGTGGTCGTGAAAGAACCGAACATGTTATAGAGGTGGAACCAGAAATACTAGAAATTGTGGAAGAAATTCCAAGCATAAGCATTCGCAGATTATCATACAGATTAGGAGTTTCTCTGTTTGTTGTGTGGCGAACCCTAAAAGGACACCCATACCACGTGCAGCGCGTGCAATCCCTTAAACCAGAAGACCTGCCTCGTCGAGTGCGGTTCTGCGAGTGGTTGCTGCAAAAAATTAGGGTGCAATCAGACTTTGTGCAGAAGCTTTTGATCGCCGACGAGGCTACTTTCACAAGAGAAGGAGTTTTTAATTCTCGTAATACTTATATTTGGTCTGATGAAAATTCGCATGCCATACGGGAAACGCATTTTCAAGACAGATTTTCAGTAAATGTCTGGGCAGGCATGGTTAACAACAATTTGATAGGTCCATACGTTCTGCCCCCTCGCTTGACGGCGGTTGCGTATTTAGATTTTTTAAACAACGATTTAGGACCACTTTTGGAAAATGTACCCTTAAATGTTCGTAGGGATCTATGGTACCTTCATGATGGGGCTCCTGCACATTATGCCGTAGAAGTGCGGGAATGGTTTGACCGAAACTTTTCAAACAAATGGATTGGGAGGAATGGACCTGTGTTGTGGCCACCTCGTTCTCCCGATCTCAATCCCTGTGATTTTTTTATGGGGTTACATGAAGCAGGTAGTTTATCAAACTCCAGTGAATACGATGCAAGAGTTGACAAATCGCATTCAAAATGTTGCTGCCCAGATTAGAAATAATCCAGATATGGTTAGAAGAACGCAGCAGTCGTTAATTCAGCGAGCAGAAGCATGTGTGCAAAATAGAGGCCGTCAGTTCGAAAACCTGTTGTAATAGTTTGTTTAACGTTGTGTTAATTTTATTCTTTATTTTAATTTGATTAGTAAAGTTTAGTTGGTTATCGTCGTTGAAAAGTCTTATTCTTATTAGTACTTTCTTTTTGTTAACTATGCTCATTCATTAATAAGTCTCTACATAATTAGAGAAAATGACAACATCCTGAAAAAGAGCACGCAGACGATTACCTATCACGTCGGAATTCCAATGGAACCAAGATCGGCGAACTACTGTCGAGAACCGCGTTCTTATAAGAACTGAAAAAACCACAGCGGAACGCGAAAAACGGGAAAGAAGAGCCGCGACCCTGAACAGTGGTTCGCCGGCCCTCGTTCTAATAGGATCTCGACGCAAGGAAAATGAAGTAAAAATGACTCTAATTACTACCATTTAAAATAATTCTTTACTCCAAAATGTTTAAGCATCCAGTTAAAATTGTTTCAAATTGATTGTTTCTGAAAAAATACTTTTGACTTTTTACTTGAGATTTTTCAAACTTCACCTTTCGTTGTCAGTTTTTGGTTGTTATGTTTTTACAAAAAGTGAATTAATTGAATCGGATAGCACCTCTTACAGTGGCGCGAATAAAGCTTCGATAAAGGGTAGATTTACTTTGCAACTTTTGATAATACAACAGGAGTTTTTTTCATTCCTTATGCTCTCGGGAACCCCTCCAATTTATTTGTCCATGCATTTCGCAAACACCCCGTATTATAAAAAAAAATTTTTTTTTGCCAGAATCACCCAATGAAAAACCTAAGTGCACCCTTCTTTTCAAGACGGCGGCCGAATGAAAGCAGGACCGAAAACGCAGTGTTCGATTCATGGCCAACCCACTTACGAAACCTCCCCAAAAAAATCACCGTCTACCGAAAACGTTCGGTCTCATGGCGAATTGATTGTACTAAAGCTGTAATGTGCAAAAAAACTCAACTTACTTTGGAATTATACCGAGAGAGAAACAAAAACACGACCAAAGACAGGCATGAATTTTTGAAGGCTTGTTTTCGATAGAATTTTCTTGTTAGATTACTGTTAATTTAAAAGTTTGAATTCAAAATGCAACGATCAAAGATAAATTTTCAAAAATACATGGCTGCCTTTAATCGCATTTTATTACTTTCTCTCAGTATAATATTACTTATTAGACGTAGGAATGTTAGTTTTATGTAGATATTCAATAAGGTTTTTGTCAATAAATTAAACTAAACTAAATTTGAGTACACATACGAGAATATATGTATATGCAGGTTTCTAAAATTTTTATTTTTGGGTTACTATATTGTTATTATCCCCCAAGAAGTTTTGACAAGTTAAGAGGCTCTTTAAATTTATTTGAAGTGTTGTTTTTGAAACTTAAAAGAACTGTTTTAACTATTGTACGTATCTACAAATTGCACAATTAATTCACTAAACTTTTGGAATGATTAGAAATCTGAATTATTCTGTACTACGAGTATAAGCATATAAGCATACTAGAAATCATATAAAGTTTAAATTGTCCACTTTACAATCTTTTTAGTTTTCCCCTATCTAGTGCATATCGAAATTTCAATTACATTGCAAAAGGGTGAAACTTGTTTTGTATGATAACAGTAATTCAACATACCTTTTTTGTTGATATGATACACCAACTCCGTTAGAATTTAAGTTAAAGGAGGTGTTTTAAACCGTCGTTTAAGTGACAGCAAGAATACCACGCAAGCGTTCAAAAATTATTAGTTTCTGCTCATATTGAGAAAATGTTGAATTTTTACTGCATTTTGGATTGAGAAAATTGACCATTTTTCAATCTATTGAAGAATGAGCACTTTTCTCTACAGCTTTTGTCCAATCAGAACGCGACATTTACTTTTCTCAACAGTTCCCCACTATCACCCCTAATAAAAATTGAACTCGTCCATGCGTTAGCCTGGTTATGTTTTGTTTACACGTCATCATTACTGTTAATAAAAATAATTCTTGATTTTTTTGTCTATATCTTCTTGATTATATGAGCCGAAAAAATATGGTGTTAAACTCCTGAGAAATTGGTCATTCCACTCGGATGAGTTCCTCCACTTGCCTTTGGCTCGTTCCGGAAACTCTCGTTCTCGTGCAATGACCAACTTTCTCACTCGTTGAACAATATACTATTCTATTTCATTTTTTTTAGCAAAATTAAATAGAAAATGAGTAATGTATCGTTGTTTTTTATCCGAAAGGTAGATATAGTAAATTATCTGTATTGCTAACGAGTAGAGACGAAGATAGAAAAGAGAAATATAGATAAATCTAACCAATATATCGAATAACCTAAGAAGGATTGTAGATTTACATGTTTAATGTGCTATGAAGGGAAATAATTGAGAAGTGCCACTGTAATGCCACACATGATTACCTGTTATACAAGTTGCCAAAGTTATACCTGAAGATGAATAGAGATATATGTTGCCATTTACAGTATCAGTGAAATGTGTTAATGACCTTATGATTTCGAGAGCTTCTACAATGCCCAGCAAAATTATTTCAGTTTCCAAAAAAAAAAGAAACTAATTAATATTAAAATTAATCGTACGTATTTAAAAACAAACCAGAAATATTATTTTAGTAGGTACCCATAATTTTTTTTTATAATTTCTGTCATGTGTTAAATTCCAATTCAACTTAATTCAATGAAATCACATTTTTAGATTGGTCAAAAGAAGCACTCACCTGCATTATTTACTTTGACTGGAGATTCATTTGGCGTTTTTTTATTTGATCCAGAAAACTCATCATTCTCCATTCGAAAATCTTCTTGATTTCTAAATGACTTTCCTCTCCGGTTTTTAAACCCTATCCTCAATTTTCCAAAGAAACCACCTCTCTTACTTCTTTGATCATCGTCCAAATATTTATCTCCTTTATCAGCGCTCATATCGAAACTAATACTTTTTGGTATGGCCCCTGTGGATGCAGACGGCTTCAAACTTCGAGTATTCAATACAGTCGCAGATTTCTTAGTTACAATATTAACTGGATTATTCAAATTACTGACGCTTAAAACCGACAATTCGCTCGTACTTTCAGAAGGAGTGGATGTAACATTCAAGCTACTTCCGGAACTGTTTAACCACTGTTTGCTCTCCCATCTTTCGCAATTCTCAGCATGGGAATGTTTATTTTCAAAACTGTTACTACTACTGCCGCTAGAGCTGGAATTCAAACTGCAGTTACTAAGTAAAATTTCGTTGGATCTTTCTTCGTAACTATTTTGTTTCAAGAGTTCAGAGGCACTGGAATTGAAACCGCTGGGTCCTGGAACATCTTTCTGTAATCTATTAGTAACTCGATTTGAATTATATGTTGTAGTTTTTAGCTCAGAAAAACTTAAAGCGTTATGGGCAATCTGCTGAGTATCTGTTAAAGTAGTCACTGATTTGAACAACACATTGTTGGCATTGTTGTCTGTTTTGACGTCATTCTTAATCTCAACTTTTCTGTATTCCTGATAATTTACGTAATTAACGTGATTTACGTAGCTGTTTGACGAACCTGATAGCCTTCGGCTAGCTGGACTGACCAGATTCTCTTCAGTTTCAGATCGCGTATCATCAGATCGTGCTACACTATTTGTATCATCTGATTGCGCCACACTACCTGCGTCGTCATTATCTACTTCAGTCATTCTTTCAGTGTCTGATGCCATTACGTCAGTAGACCAAGCACTTTCGCTCTGTGTTTCTGAAATATCCAAGATATTTCCTGTTGGAACTTCATTAATTGCTTGATCTATCAATTGCAGGCCTTGACGTTCTCCTCGTGCATCTCCAGCATCGATTGTTTCATTATCGGAAGCTAAAACGTCCGTACTCCACGTTTCAGATATAATAGAAATAGTCTCATCTCCTTCTAACAGCTTCTTGATTTCAAACTTGCAAAATTTATCGTCAATTTCTGATCGAATCTGTCTACTAATTTGAGGTTGTGGTTGAGCAATGTCGGCTTGTCTTGCTTCTGGTATTGGTCTCTCTTCAATATCATTAACTTGAGAGCTTGGAGTATCTCTACCAGAGATGTTAGGAGTTCCTCTTCCAGACACATTAGCAGAAATCATATCAGAAAGATTGTCATTTTGATCTTCGTTTTCTAGTTCAAGGCTGCTAGCAACTGAATGGTTGCTTGCTGCTTCTGATATGGCTTCTAGATTATCTGAAGTATTTCCAATTGAGCCTTCATCTTGGAAATTTGAATATGCTTGTTTCTCTTCTACGTGGCCGTTTACAGCTTCTGTTATGATTTCCGTTGGTGGTTTTGGAAGTACCACCTCCTTCTTAATGTTCATGTTCATATTTACGACTTTTTCTTCTGGCAAAAAACCCACAGGTTCTGATACATCTTTGTCCAGTGAGAAAATCAGTACAGTTAGGGGAAAAGTCTCTTCCATTTCTTCTCTAGATTTAGACGTGTGATTTTTTGTGACTGAAAAAAATGTATTTGTTAGAGTAGCAATATTAACGAGCTTTTTGTTATTTTATTGCATTAACCAATACAGGCCGTTATAAATACACGATATAATTAAAATATATTATAAACACAGGGAAATTGAGTGTGGTTAACATCTGAATTTACGTACAAAAACATACTCTGTAACGATTTAGTAATTCATGATTTATATAATAGACCCTGTTAAATCATAATCAACTGATTTAATAATTACGACAGAAGTTGCTTAATTTTCTTAAATCATGTTATGTTTTACTGATCTGTATTTGTTGAGTTATTAAGGTTGTTGAGGTCACAACTAATAAGAATTCAAACTTTATTTGTGTACACATCTCTCTAATACAACTTAGTTAATCATTTCTCCATGTATTTATCATTTCAAAGTCGAATAACGTTGTCCCTCACATTATTATAAAAAAAAAAGAAGTTTGGTCAAAAATATTTAAACATAACTTCGTTCGTTTCTGAAGTTTTTAGACAATTAAAATATTTTTAAATATAAATAGAGGCGCATATTACTCAGGTAACGGCACATTTCCAGTGAAATTTTTCTTAATAAATTTTTGATATGTACAACGTATCACTAACAGCAACAATACTGTGTACTGACATTTTTATAGGAGATCTAAAATTTCACAATAATCAGTTCAGCAGTTTCAGAAATAATATGTGTTATCAAACTGCAAATTTGCTAACCTCTCCCCAAAATAGCATCATAGCATCGCTGTTTTCTGTGGAAAATCTAACTTCGACTTCCACATCGTTAATACTTATAAAAGGCAAATGTATCAGTAAATTTAGCACATACATATACACAAAATAATACTGATAACCTAGAATCCAAATTCTATACATTTCATAGTTATATCATATAAAATACGAACATGTTTACGGTGGAGCCAGTGAACAGAGAAATCCTTCACTACTTTATATTTAAGCACTATGTAAATTTAAAAATAACGCAAATACATATGAAAAAGAAGATATAGAAAGGACTTACCTAATGACAAAAAATTGGACTTCTTCAAGTTGTTTTCAGCAAAGCCGTTGGTGAATGGTTTATTAGTTTTTGGTGAATTTTCCAGTGAAGAAGGTAGAATAAGTGAAGCAACTTGTTCTTCTATGACATTACTTCCTAGAACAAGCTTTTTACCGCCATCATTTTGAGTCTGTTCATTATGGACTTTTTGGAGAAACATGACCTAAAATATTATATATGTACAAAAAGAACAAAAATTGATTTTATTAAATTACCAAATTATTTAATTCGTCTTCTTCAATTAGAGCACAGTTTCTAACAACTTGTGGTGTGATATCAAGAGGTGGTGAATCATCATCATACTCTAGATTGAATAAAATATCTTCCAAAAAATTACAAACCATATCATTATCCAATAAACTGTAAATATCGTTAAGTCTAATATCTGGAGATTCAAATTTGTTAAGCGCTAGAACTTGAAGCACTTGTCCAACTTGCATTAGATTGTGCTGCGTAATTTCTGTAATTTGCGCATCACAAATGCAGTATTGTTCAGGATCAACAATTGCTGGGCAAATGTATAAAGTAAAAATTAATTCGGTAACAATAGCATTTGCCTAAAATTGCAATGAATACACATAATCATGATAGTAAAATAAATCAATATAGTGACCTCTTTACTTCCAAAAGATTTTGTAATAATTTTTGAAATCTGATAAACAATCCAGGCTATGGGTTTTGGAAAACTGTACACATTTTCCCTTAAGGATGAAATAAAATGGTTTGTAAATTCAGCCAGTTTCCGTATAACTTCAGTTCGGTATTCTTGTATGTCTCTAAATTCTGCCTTTAGATTATTTTCATTTTGCTTGTACCTGAAAAATTAATTCTATTGATCAAAACAAAAAAAAAAAGAAACACTTATTTTACCTAATAAGCGTTTTATCTGGATCTACGTCCAAGTAGAAATCTCTATATGATGATAAACGCAATACGGGCAATTCTAAGGCAGCACTTAGGAAGAATTTTGCAGTACGCAAGACTTCAGTAAAAATGAAATATAAATTCTTAAAAGAACATATACCCTGTTTGAGCATTCGTCTAGGATTTTCACTCTTAATTAGCTGCAACTTTGACAGTTCATATAATAGTTTTAACATATAGTTTGTATCCTCTGGAAATATACAAGAAGCATACAATCCAGTAACAATTGTTTGTAAAACACTTGAGAACTGATCTGGCTCATCAGCCGTTTGTTCTCCCAAAAAAAGCCATCTTGCCAGTTGTTCAGGCTGTGACCGTAAGATTTGTAGCAAATTTTCAATTTTTACAGCCGACTGAAAACCTAAAAGTGTTTTAGCTTCCACAAATTCCGCATTTACTATGGCCTTGATATGTTCATAGTTTTGTGATGTAAACTCTCTTTGATTAAGCAGGTGAAGTCTTTGTTTTGTTGTTATCCAAGTTGTTTCGAGCAGAATTTCTGTTTTCTTTTTTATCTATTGAAGTTGATTATGTTTTAGGGGTGGTTGACTTTGTAATACATACCGCCTTATTCAATTTTTGGATGTTGGATTTCTCACTTGTGATAAATAACTTTTCTTTTCGTAATTGAGATAGGAGTTTAAAGACATTCCTGTCTTTTTTATCTTCTGCTTCATTATCTTTCATTCTCAATGCCTTAAAAGTGAAGAAATTTAAAGGGTTTGCACTACTATTAGGCAACATCAAACAATAGACCAACCAGGTTGTTTTTTAAATGGTGGTACCAGTTACAGATTGCAATTTCAATTAAGCACAAAACAATAAGTAACACGTTAATAAACTATTTCAGTTAAACATAAAACAAATGTTATGTAGAGAGTGCAACTTAGTATTTGCTGAAATTGTGATGAAGAGAAAGTTTTGAATAAATATTATTAGATCAACTTAACCTCCAAATGTAATTTTTGAAACTTGTATTTTTAAAATTCCATCATTTCCAGAACTTACCTTAAATTGGTACAAATAAGACTATTTACATTCGTTATAGAAACTCAAACTATTTACACACGTTTAAAAACTTGGAAAAACTTAACAAATGCTTTGTTTTGACACATTTGTCAATTTCTGAACGGACTACAAGGTTGAGATCACGGTGGTAGAAGTAAGGTGTGGAAACCTCATTCATAACTTTCCTCAAAATCATTGGTAGAAAACACAAATCGCGTGGTTTGGATTATATGTCATTCGCTGTCCACACCGCAGCGACGTCTAGAGAGATCAGTTGAAATTAAGTAATAGAAAACTGCATTAAATCTTTGACATTTATGCCAATGTCATTTATTACCCAATCACAAATGTCGAATCATCCACCAATCACACGATTCACACCAAGGACCAACCACAAACCGTTGTGCTGTGATTTATTTTCCCTCCAACGAATCTGTCACTTAATTCATTCATAAATACACTGACAAGTTGAAATGTTAATACATAGATGGACATACTGTGCTGCATACTATTTCGTAGTAAATAAGCCTACTGGGATGCGTGTTTTATTCAACAAATTGGAGCGGCTTGTTTCCACACCTTACTTCTACCACCGTGGTTGAGATATTAAGCGAACTTAGCGCCACTGTCCTTCAAAATTCTCCAACTAAAAGTACAAAGACCGTTCCACACTATAAAAACATCGTGGCTGCAACATTGTGTATTTCTGGTTGCATAATGATAACACAGACTACCACAGACCATTGTTTCACAGACTGTAGTGACAGTGACAGTGTAGAGAACAGAACATACAGAAGGGACAACTCCTGTCGACGTCTTTCATGTTTCTGACGTGTTTCTGACCCATAGATTAGTTCTGACCCGAATTTGAAGCCGTCATCGCGTCATCGGTGGTGGTTGCCTGAACTATTTCTAGGTGTCGTCACCCAATTTAAAAAGTATCATAATCTCTTCTCTTCCTTTGAAAATTTAAAAATTGATTCGTGTATGTAATTTACTACATTCTACTTTGTTCAAATCGTAATATCGTGAATCGCAAAAAAAAAGAAAGACATCTTTAATCTATTGTAAACGTGATAATTTGTTTCAGATTTTACTTTATTATTTGCACAATTCACACATTCTTTCTCAAGATACTTGTAGTTTTGTGATGTTTATCAAAATAATGTAATAAGTACGTATAAAAAAAATTTCCCTCGCTCCTGAAATACAATGATAATTTTTTTTGAGTCACCCTCACCCTGTATACGCAAATCCAAAAATTATTAATGGAATGATAAATTATAAGTACAGACTCAACATATTTTGTACATTTTAGATAGGATTTATTCAGCAGAATTTTGGGAGTGACGCCATCAATTTTTTAGGGGAATGGGCAAATACATTTTGATCAAAAATTTACCATTCTTATGATAACTTTAAAACACCTCCAAGATTTCAAAGCATTCGGTTTTGTAGTTCCTGATTAAATCAATAAAATAAATTTACGCATTCATTAATTTTTTTGAGTCACCCTGTATATGCAAATCCAAAAAATATGAATGGAGTGATAAATTACAAGTACAGACTTGTACATTGTTAGATAGGATTTATGCGCCATTTTTTGGAGGGGATAAGCAAATATATTTTGACTAAAAATTTATTATGCTCTTTATAACCCTAAAACATTTGCAATATTTGACAGTATTCGGTTTAGCAGAATCAAAAATCAAAATTAAATTGCAAAATGTTGTTTCATAATTTTTTCAAAAATCTGGACGTCTCGGGTAAAAACTCTATTCAGACTCATAAACTACATGTTTAGGACTATGTTATTTTATACAATTTAGAACCCATTTACTATGTACAATTTTGAAGTGACGTCATCGCATTAGTGGTGGGGATGATTAGAGAAATTTTGGTTAGCGTTTTACCATCTAATATAAATACAAAATGTGACAACAATCGACTCAGTACTTTCGGAGGTTATCGGTCTAATAAAAATCCGTGACGGCAGACAGACGGACAGACGGACAGACTGCCAGGCGGACAGACAGACGGAAACGGGAGATCTATTTCTTCCTCCTGTAAAAGTAGAGAGTCGGTTGGATTACAATACTTCCTTCGCTTACGTTCGGGAAGTAAAAATTGGTCGAAGGTTATTTCGACAGCACTTCCCTCAAGTCCAGTTTTTTCGAAAAAATATAAAATTTGATTATGCGAATTTTTTTTTTTTTTGATGAGAACCCTTATAAATTAAAATAAAGATATGCTTGTAACGTTGAAGTAAATGTAAAGAAGCGTAGTGGGCGATGTTACAAAACAGTTTTACCTTAACGAAATTTTGTGATGACGTCATTAACATATTTGTAAAGAAACGTATATCAATTTGGCTAGGTGCAGAGTAATACTAATGATAACAGTATTGTATTCCCAAATTTTCGGGAAAACAGAGTGAGCTGTTCCCGATTTAATCATTTTTTTTGGGAGGGGATAAATGAATAAATTTTGCTTAACGATTTACCATGATTAGGATAACCTTAAAACATTTACAAGATTTCAGAGCAATTGGTTTTGCAGTTTCAATTTATATTGCAAAATATTGTTATTCGGTTTTGAATTTTTTCCAAAAATTCTGGATGTCTAGGGTGAAAATTTGACACGGATTCACACATTACAAGTGTCTTATTTTCCAAAATTAAATAAAATATATTATAAATTTTGGAGATGACGTCATCCCATTGGTGGTGGGGATGATTAGCCAAATTTTAATCAGTGTTTAACCATCTACATGATATTCCTAATATACAAACAAAATGTGCAAACAATCGATCCAGTTGTTTCGGAGATTACTTGTCTAATAAAAATAGACACCAGACAGACAGACATCTGCCTAATAAAAAACCGGACAGACGACAGACAGACGGAAACGGGAGACTATTATTTTCGTACTCTAGAAGTCATGAAACGTCGAGAAAACATAAAAGTGGCCGATTACTATTGTTCGTTATCCTACACTTGTAGTGTACGAATCCGCGTTTAGTTTTAATATTTAATATTTAATAATTATTTTACAAATAAGTTTCTGCAATATTTGCTGCGTGTTGTGTACGATTATAACCGATATCTCGCTCGTGTCCGAACAACTGCGTTGCAGCTGCTTGGGCTGGGGCGCCAACCAGGCGTTCGAATAAGATCTACATTAGTGAAGTTCGAATCTCATTCGCATCCTCGTTCATCTTGTTTTTTTACCAAATCAAGAACGGTTCCCCATTTACTCGAAAATAACAGGAATGTCACACCGCAAATAATTCGAATTCTTTCGAATGCACTGCACATTTCGAGGTACGCGGCCGCTATCCGCGAAAGTGGCGACGCCAATGCAGACAGGTGTAATTCAGCGTTCGGCGGGGCTTTTGTCCGGGAAGTAGCTGTTTCCGTCCGCTGGTTGGTTCCCCAAAAATCGCGAAAGTACGATCTTTCGGCACAGTGGGGGAACACATAGGTCGCCACACTTGCCACTCACTAACATGTGTCTGCTAATCTTAAGCACATAAGCCAAACACAATGAATGCTAGACAACTCGTTGGAATATGCTGTACTGATGAGATCCAACAAGATCGAAACTGCAGTCTATACATCTTTCCAACGGGTTTTGTCTAGTCTTCGGTGTGATTTAAACACTTTGCATTAATAATAATAGAGATTCCGTGTTGAAATTCAGATTTGGCCCCACTTCTCGGGTAACGGCTCTACGTTTTATTAATTTATTTTCTGTGTCTTGGTAGCGTAAAATTCAAGGTTATTAGGAAACGCTAATCTACATTTTATTTTTTTACAAAAAACCATAAACAATTAGTAAACAATGGTCCCATTAAAACATGAAAAATGTTTTTTAGAATGTCCCTCTGAGACAAATGCATGATGAAAACAGGCATTGGTTTAAAAGTACATGTGTCAGCCAGACCGACAGAAACGGGAAACTACTTTTTAATTACTGTAGGGGTCATGGAACGTCGAGAAAATATAAAAGTGGCCATTCGTCCGATGGATTCGATTATTAATTATTATTATAGTTCCTTCGCTTACGCTCGGGAAGTAAAAAGTATATGATTCTATTGTTGTGGTAAAATTAAATATAAAAATAAGTAACAGACTATACAAATATATATTACAGCATGTAAGGAAAAATTCTGTAGAGAAAACTCTTCTCAATAAATAGTTTTAATTTTAATATTCATTATTTATTATAACAGATTGTGTGGTTTCTAAGATTAACTGCAAATTGTTATTGTTATTACACTATTTTTAATTATTTTCGGAAAATTCATATGCACAAAGTTAGAAACAGATTTTATACTTAATAAAAATATTTATCTATTCTTTTTACCTCCCGAGCGTAAGCTAAGGAAGTTAGTAATCGAGTCCATCGGAAGAATGCCACTTTTATATTTTCTCGATGTTTCATAACCCCTGCAATACGAAGAAAGTAGTCTCTTGTTTCCCTCTGTCCGTCTCGTGTCTGTAATCTGTATTCATTTTTATTAGACACGTAATCTCTGAAACTGCTGGACCGATTGTTGTCAAATATGTATTGTACGTATATTAGGAATATTATGCAGACGGTTAAATGTTAACCAAAATTTTGCTCATCATCCCCACCAACAATTTGATGACGTCATTTCAAATAATTCTATGGTTATTTGATTTAACTGTTATATGTATCTTTAACATTGTCCGTACTTTGTAATTTGCGCTCCCACGGTGCAGGGGCTGCGAGAGTGTTATTATGCCACCGGTTTTTATTTTATAGAGGTTATCTTAAAACAAACATAGCAAAATTTAATTTTATAATTTTTCAAAGAAGCGAGGGAAGTTCTGTCAAAATAAATTTCGACCAATTGTTTGTTTTAAATAATTGTCCACATATGTAGTTTTTAAAGATTTTATTTTTGATTTAGACCGTCACTAATTAATTGTGAAATTTGCTACAAAATATTACATTTTAATTCCACTATTGTATCTTCATACCATCGGGACTCGCATCTAGGAAACCATACTTCTTATAAATAAAAAAAAACTTAGTCTTGCTAGCTAGTTTTAAATTTACAAATGTCAAAGATGAAAAATTTAATAGAAAGAAAATAGTTTTGCCACATTAGGTAATTTTTTCATTTTCGCAACGTATTTTTTTATTTTTTTGGAAATAAATCTTTTTGTTTTTGTACGTATTTATTACATTTTTCATAATCGTCACAAAATCTGAGAAAGATGGTGTCAATTGTGCGAATAATAAATTAAAATCTTAAACAGATCATCACGTTTAGAGATTAACGATAGATTTCTTTCTTTTTATTTTGCGATTCACGATATTATGATTTGAGCAAAGTAGTGCGTAGTAAATTGCGTACACGAATCAATTTTTTAATTTTTAAATGAAGCGATTGTGATAGGTATTTTTAAATTGGGTGGTGACATCTAGAAATAGTTTAGGCAACGACCACCAATGACGGCTTAACATTCAGGTCACAAACATCAAAGGCGCCTATAGTAGTTGTCTAGTTGTCCCCACTGAACGATCTCTATACGATGGTTGAACATCGTCGATGTTATTATTATTTGCTATTTGATTTTTAAATGTTGGTCAGTTGGAGATTCAACGAATGGTTTAATGGGCTTGTCTTACTCATTTTTGACGTTCTTCAATAAAGAGATCTATAATTAAAATTTAATATGCATAAAGATCACTACAGTTTGCTAAAGTACGGTTACTCCATGGCTACTTTCTGAACTAGCCACAAAATGTCGAATGGAATGGAACGGTCATATCTCTTTAGAGATAACGGAGTTGGACATGACAGAGCTTGGATGTACAGCCCTCTAGTAATCGATTGCAAAATTACAAAATTGTACGTTTCCTGTTGATGGGTTGGTAACATGATACAAGTAAATATGGTATGGACATACGCAGGTTTGCTGACGTCACCTGGCTGTATTCAGGCGGGAAATTGAAATATTTACCGAGCCCAACTAAAGTCACTAGATCTACTTTTAGAAAGTACGGCAAACTGCCTGTGGTCGGAATTCGACAGAGAGGAACCTAACCTATGTGTTAAACAAAGATAGCGCGAGGCTAGTAATTTTCGCTATCTGTCAACGAAAGGTTGATGTGTTTACGATTTGAGGTTACGACAGACTGTACTAGAATTATTGAGTTAACGGACCGGAAAGAACACTATTCCAGTCCCAAAGTAACTCCAGCCCTATTCAACGAGAAAGTGTCACCGGTAACCAGCAAACAGTCGTGGAAGACGTGTTACCACCAAGGCAATTGACGGCCAAATGACAGTAACAGGATCGCCATACTGGAAGCAAAAAATACCTGCTGTCGAAAAGACGGAGCATAACAAGGACACAGATATTTTCTTATTATTTGCTATCATCCCCGCTATTTTTTTAACAACGCTAGGTCGCTAGCAAACCACCAATTTGTTTTTACGCATCAGTTTGGTAACAATAAACAATAACCCTCATAACCACAAAAACTCATAACTGCCTCATAACCCTTAAAATTGATATTTGACATCAGATGTCAACACAGAAGTGGAAGGTCATTCATTCCACATGACGTCAGATAACGTTGCGCAGAAGAAGACGAATTTTGGTTCATGGGATGTCCATACCATATTTACTTGTATCATGGGTTGGTAAGGTTGATAACCCTTTGGTTTGTTATTGTTTATATGCGGGAAAATTTCATCTTTATTCCATTTTTATCGATGGGTGAGTTAATTTTACATTGTTAGGTTTTAGTGGTGTTCAGAACATATGTTTATTTCATAAAGTTACGTTCCGCCTGCATTTCCGGCTCTTTTCCTATAGGAAGTTGATCGGAAATTTCCACTCCAATTTAGACATCAATATCAGAGAACATAGAGAAGCGACATAGAGGCTGATTTTGCAAAACCACCCTTATTGACATTGGAGTCCTCAACCGCCAAAGGCAAGCGCCAAATTTAAATAGTCGATGCCAATAAAAACCTTGGTTCACTATAATTGTAATTCGTGTGACTTGAATGAAAATGAAGGAAACAGTAAGCAGCTTGTAATATTCTGGTAAATCTAGTGTCAATTTGTCGAAAGTAAAACGCGTCGTTAAAAATATTGTGACATTTCTTCTAGTTAATTTTATTCCTAGTTAGAACCAAACACTGCTGCCAACATAAATTGCGGAGTCTTCAACCGTCATTTAATTTAAACTATGGCGCTTCTCTATGTTCTCTGTCAATATGTTGAATTTGGGAAAGAATGCTATTTAAACTCAAGTTTTTATATTAGTTTGTGAAACTATAAGGAATGTTGCTCAAATTGAGTGCTTACTGAAGACAACAGACCTGATATATATGAAATCAGAAAAAAAATCTCATATTTTTGTTTAGAAATTTATGAGAAGTTTACAGAAAATAATAATAATAATAACCTTTATTGCCGTACAGTTTCTAGAATCTATTACAGACTAATATTAATAATCATAAAATAAGTAAAAGAAACAAGATCGAACCGATGATTTAAATATTAATCAAAAACAAAAACAAATCAAATCCTAAGTAAGTAAATAATAACGTACTTAACAAAAAATGAACTAGAATTTAACATGTTCGTCGCTAATTTTCTGAAATTCATTTCATTAAGATAAAAGGCATCCAAAATCTTTAAACTTATTATTATACAACATACCGATTAAATTAATTGGGGATCTCAATAATATATGTAATTGTATGAGCTGCAGGAGAGTATAACGACAATGTTCCTCTCAGTGGCGTAACAATCAAAGTGCGGGCCTGTGTTCTACAACACTGTGGGGCCCCTAATGAACAGCGAAATAAAAATATTTAAAAATACGAGTATAATGAGTAAAGTATGAGTAGACTGCAATTAGGGCTTACGTTTTATTAAAATTATTCTACCTGAAACATTGAATTAAAAAAACAAAATACAATAATTACCTGAATACATATAATTAAAATATATACAATTATACATATTAGAAACTAGCCGACCCGGCAAACGTTGTTTTGGCATTTCTAGTGAATATTTTGGTAGTTAAATAAAAAATTAAATTAAAATAAATACATACAGTTTCCGACAAAAAATTTCAAACATCACTTTTCTGTCATGTCAAAAATTTTAATGTAGTCTATGCTTTATTGTCATTATTTCGGACAGCTGGAATGGCAAACTTTCAAAATTCCAGCTTACGCTACAGCTACATTCATGTAAGTGTCAAATGTAAAAGTTAAAAATGACCGTCAAATATTTAGGTCAGAAACTATTGGTACGAATTCAAAAAATCTTTTTGTGTTGGATAGTCCATTTATCGTATCTACATATAGGCTATATAACATCACGCTACGATCAATAGGAGCGAAGTAGCAATGAAAAATTCGGAAAAACGGGAAAATTATTCCTCCTTTGACAGCTTCCGTTGCTTACGCTGCTTAAACAGTTAAAGTTACGTAAAAATCATGTATGACGAAATTGTTCCCCTCTAAAAGTTCTAAAGAAAAGTCCGCGACAGCATATGTCTATCTTTTAAAGTCGACTCAGTATAATCTTTTTTATGGTAATGAAATTTGTTCTAAAATAATAATGCATTTATGTATAAAATTCTCGCGTCACAGTGTTTGTCACCGAACTCCTCCGAAATGGGTTGACCGATTTGTATGAAATTTTTTATGTACACTCACCGGCAAAAAAAGCGAATCACCCAAAGTTTGTATTGAAAATGGTTCCTTTTTTAAACGTTTGGCTACAGTCAATATCAGTTTTGAAAAAATCACACAAAATATACTAACACTAGGTTTTTGGTTCTTTTTTGTACATGATATGAACCTCAAATCTGAAGATGATAAGTTTTTTCCAACAATGAGATTTGCAGATGTGACGTTTAGAGGGCATTAACAGACGGTTTGTCATTGTGATTTGATGAAAACTGTGTTTTTGTCAATTAACATGAGTATTGTTGCCATTAATGCAGCACGAGCAATTGCTCTTATTCAGGATGGTCGAAGTTAACGGTACGTTGCCAATACGTTAGAGGTATCACAAGTGAGCATTCACAGAACTGTACGACGGTTTAATGAGACTGGATCATACAGCCGAAGACCTGATTCGGGTCGTCCAAAGAAAACATCGGCTCGGGATGACCGTTTTTTAACGCTGACCGTGTTCCGTAATAGGGATACCTACGACCGCAGTTGAGGCCAGAAATCAACTTGAAGAAACACGAGGAGTTAGTGTAAGTGAAAGAACTGTAAGAAAAAGGTTAACTGCAGCTGAATTGAGGGCCCGTAGACTTGCAAGTGGCCCAGAACTTCTCCCACGGCACAGAGTAGCCCGACTTGCATTTGCTCCAGAACACGTTAACTCGGATCTTGCCCAATGGGGCCAAGTACTCTTTACAGATGAGTCGCGTTTTTGTCTACGTTCTCCTGACGGCCGTCAAAGAGTATGGCGAAGAAGAGGCGAAAGGTAGGCTCAGTGCAATATTCTTTCCAGACTAAGTTTTCATGGAGGTTCAGTGATGGTCTGGGCAGGAATTTCTGCCGAGGCTCGCACGGAACTTGTAGTGGTGGATAGAGGCACATTGAATGCTGATCGATATGTAGCAAATATTCTTCAAGAGCATGTCGTACCTTTTGCTCCTTTTATTGGCGATAATTTTATTCTAATGCATGATAATGTTAGACCACATATCGCTAGAGTTGTACAAACCTACCTCGACGAATTCGGGATTTCACGTATGGAATGACCAGCACGCAGTCCCGACCTGAATCCAATTGAGCATGTGTGGGACATGTTAGGTAGACGTATCAGAGCACGTGTGCCGGCCATACAACACATAAGAGATCTTGAAAATGCGCTAGTTGAAGAATTTGACCAATTAGCCCAGGCTGAGATTAGACACCTCATAGAAGGCATGGGAAGACGTATGGCAACCGTAATGCAAGCTAGAGGCGGCAACAGTCGTTATTAATGATATGTTAAGTAGTCTTTTGTTGGTTTAATGTAATGGATTTTCTGGTATTTTTTAATAAACTCGTAATTGTTGCAACTTCAGCGAAGGTCCCGTTACCTTCTCATCTCCTTTGTCCTAGATAACCTAATTTATCTTATAAATGTGACGCACACCAGAATTTATTGAAGATTTCTACAAAAATACTAATGATTCGATTTTTTTGCCGGTGAGTGTATATTCGGTAGGTCTGAGAATAGGTTGTAAACTACTTTTTATACTCCTAAGTGATAAAAGGGTGGCCCAACCTATAAAATTTTTGTTTATTTTTTGGACAAAATTTTTTATTTTTATTTTTTTAAGATTTGGCATCAAAAAATACATATAACCCTAAATTTTCACCTTTCTACCACCAAACCCCATTTTTTAATCTTCTGTAAAATAAAAATCAATTGCTGTTCCTGTTAGGAAAAAAAAAACTCAAACAAAAAATGGTTTGACCGATTTGAATAATTTTTTATATCACGGGGATGGTTTATGAATAAAAAAAATAGGGAAAATTTAAAAGAACAGCTAAAAAATCAAAAAATTCTAAAAAATTTGTATGGGAATCGCCACTTCGAATTAATTTCAATAGTTGGCGTCCCTGACGGACCTGTCGTCATAGCCTATCGTCTAATTGACGTGTCATACAAAACTATTTCTTCCGTGCGATTGTGAAATAGTATATTGACCCTTTTCCTGTAAGATCGTAAAACTTCCCTAGTGACTTTCCGTGCGCACGCATCTTCAAAACCACGTTGGAAATAGTATCCGGCACTCCGGCAGCAGAGCAAAGGCCTGTGACAACCAGTAGCGGCTCGTGGTCTTTTTGTTAGGGGAGGCAACTTTTTCGTTTCAAAATCAGCAGGTATTAATTAACATGTTCGCAATTACTTTTGTTAAAAGACAGATTGTTTATCCGTTTTTATAAAAACAATACAAATAACTCTGAGTCAGTAACATATCTCTAATAGGTACACTTCTCCAATAAAAACATTTAATTGCTTCACACAAACCAATGAGAAGGTGTAAAGACTAAAAAATTTGCTTTATTAGCATTAAATATTAATTCATATGATCTAGGGTTGATTCAAAAATATTAATCAATTAATTAATAAAGTTCTGCTCAAATCTGGGATGAGAGGTTCCTAAATCTTTGACACACAATTGTTCGTCGTAAGAAAACCGTGCTTAAATATTTAAACTTTATAAGATATTCTGGAGATTAGAGATTCTTATATTGCTATCAGCATTGCGAAACTGACATTTTCATTGTCCTACTGTTCAAGTTAACTTAAAAGTTTTAATACATAACCTTGGCCATGCACATGCAGGGAACACCTTTCCTCGCGTCTAATTATTGCACAACTAAATGCACATTAAATGCATTCAGGATCCCTGTTCAGCATTGTGCAGTTTCACCGTGAGATTAAAAAATTCGATCTGATTGGCTTAAGGACGGTAGGCGTTGGTGCCTCCGCTGGCGCTTTGATAAAGCACTGATGACTATTGCCTTTCTCAAAAACATATTAGCACTACTGACTAATCATACTGAAGATATCCGTCTATCTGAGGCATGCCTCCGTCTGCAGCTGGCCTACACTAAAGCACTATATTAATACAGTAATAAACTGCTTTAGCCTACACTGTGACGATCAGCGCTTATTCCTGTCGAAAGCGCGTACTTCAAAATATATTACCAAGACGCGTTTTAATAAATCACAGTGTTCCATACAAGTTATTTGCTATATCTTCAAAATATATTTGAAGTTGAGAGATATTAAAACAAAAACTAACAGTTAATTTTTCCAGGGGAGGCACTGCCTCCCCTGCCTCCCCTGACGAGCCGCCACTGGTGACAACAAACCGCTTTGACAGAATGCAACCGGCTACACATGCGTAATCTGTCGCTCATTGGTTAATTTTAACTTGGCGCTCCAAAAAACTGACTTCGCCTGCGCGATGTTGTCTCACTCTGTATCATTGGAATTTATATAATGTCTACTCACTTTGCTTACAGGAAAAGGGTCAATTACATACCGAGGTGGGAAGTGTTTCATTACCGTCGAATGCCAGATTGTTGGACCGAGACGCGTAGCGTCGAGGTCAACAACAGGCGTGAAACGGGAATGAAACACGTCCACCGAGTGTATGTATACTATTTTATTCACAATCATCTTTATATATAAAAGGCAATGACCTGACCTATCAACGCCCAGCCCAAACCGCTAATGCTAGAAAGTTGAAATTCAGAGAGAATGTTCATTTTATGCTGGAGGCATCGTTTAAGAAGGGATTTCTCGAAATGCATTCCCTAAGGGGGTTAAAAAGGGGTGATAAAATTTGTATAGAACCGATATTTCTACTGTAAATTTACATCGTTACGTGAAATCTGAAACATTTTAATTCTCTTCAGTACAAATAAGGAAATATGTATACTACTCGCCGAAAAAATCGCAACACCAAGAAGTAGTGTTTTTATTTTAACTAAAGTTTGTGGGTGTCATTGTCTTAACAAAAGAAATGCACCATAACATTTGCAGTTTAAAATTCGACGAACAACAACAGTAAAAAATTAATAATGTGTCGGTCCACCCCTCGCATTTACACATTCTGCAACTCGCCGTGGCATACTTCTAACTAAATTATTGATATCCTCCTGAGGCAGGGATTCCCAGGCAACCTGGACTTCATGTCTAAGTTGAGCTAGAGTCTGTGGATACTGTGGTAATTCACCTAGCCTTCTGCCGATCATGTCCCACACACGTTCAGTAGGTGACAGGTCCGGCGAACGAGGAGGCCAAGGAAGAATTTGCACTTGGGCATCTTCTAAGCACCTCAAAGAGACCCGTGCAATATGCGGCCGGGCATTGTCCTGCTGAAATAGGGCATCTTCGATGGTTTGAACAAACGGTATAACAACCGGTTCCAGGATTTCATCAACATATCGTTGAGCTGTCATAGAGCCTTGAATCATGACTAAAGGTGACCTGCTGCCATATGCAATAGCTCCCCATATCATTATGCCCACAGTTCGAGCCACATGCCGTTCCACAGAAAAAGCAATATTCCTTCGTTCTCCACGAAATCTTCTAACCCTTTGCCGACCGTCGTGCATGCCTAAACAAAAGCGGGATTCATCTGAAAAGACCACTGAATTCTACTCAAGATGCTAGCCTAAACGTTCGCGGCACCATTCCAAGCGTTGCCGGCGATGTTCTGGAGTTAGCGGTAGTACCAAATGGGGACGATAGAAACGTAGTCCAAAAGACTGAATGCGGGTGTAAATTGTTCTCATCGCATCGGTCGACCAACCGCTGCATACCAGTCATCTGCTATCCTGCGTGTAGACACATGTCGGTTTCTTACTGCCAATGTTCGTAGGTACCGATCTTCACGTGGATTCGTGCTCCTCCTGCGCCCAGAACCTCTAGCTCGGTGACCTCTACCTTCCTCGTGCCATGCTCGCCAGCATCGCAATACAGTTGAAACATTTCGATCCACGCGAGCAGCGATTTCCCGAAATGACAACCCTGCTTCGCGAAGTCCCAAAATGCGACCTCGCTCTAACAGACTTAGTTGTTGAAAATTTCGACGTCTACGCACACGAGACATTGTGCCAGTACTAATATTGTCAGATAGCACAATAAAACACAAATTCCCATGGTGAACAGTAATGCAAAGAAATTATCAGTGGCAGAGAACAATAAGAAAGAAAAAATTCTATAAGCTTCAGTTTTCGGTAAAATCTATTGTAACTTTTATCAGTACATTATCAAACATAGATACATATTTCCACAAAGTTTCATTAATAAAAAACTGCCACTTCTTGGTGTTGCGATTTTTTCGGCGAGTAGTATATTTAAGCATTTTCGGAGATTCGACCGCTAAGGGGGCGAAAAGTGGTGTCAAAGTTTGGGCGGCTAAGTTTGTATAGGAACAATATTTCTACTGTAAATTGAAATTTTTACGCGAAACTTGGTATTAATGTTCTTCAACACAAATAATGAAACCCGTCTTCAAGCATTTTCTAAAATTGAGCCCCTAACTGCCCATTCACAATGGACATAAGGCATAACAAGTACATAAAGCTTACATTAGGGTGACCCATCAGACGTGACATAAAACGAAACTTTTAAAATACATTGCTCCTACCCCTTCAATGGGTGCATTCGATTAATACGTAATTGCAGAAAAAAATGTAACACATTTGTTGAACTCTAAAGGGTCGCTCAAACTGTTTGAAATTTTAAAACCACTGAGTTAATGTATAAGCATACAACTTGTGTTAAAAAACTTGTATAAAAAACATGACAAAAATTTATCAGTATTTTTTTATCTTAAATGTATTTAGGGGAAGAACTCGTGGGACTCGCATTTTTTGATAGCGAAATTTCTGTGCTACACAAAACGCTAATTTTTAAAGCTCTCACAAAACCACAAAAGAACTCAAGGAAAAAAGCGACAGTTGCCCAATCTGAAATGCTGGCAAATAAAATTTCGCTTGACTATTTTGTCACTGAAAAAACAAAATGCTTCTTTGATAAGCTAGGGTTAAGTTCTAATTTTTTAAATATACATACATCCTTTATATTGGGAAAGTGATAATGAATATCAACAAAATGTTGAATGTATCAGTAAACTAAAAGTAGTAAATGACTGTGCTGAGCGAGGTGTGGCGCTTGTACAAGAATATAATACTTCATTATCGAAAAACGAAATTGAGAAACAAAACGTACTACAAGTGGTACAAGCTCATCGAAAAGTCTATCCGAATTGCAACAAAAACACATTGATGAATAATTCAATTAACTGTTTGCTTTAGTTTTACTTATTATACCGTTTTATAATTTGTTAAACTGTGTAATATGTGAAATAGAGTAATATATATTTTTGGTATTCGTACTTTAGTTATTCTCTTTGAGCAACCTTTAAAACTTATTTTATATGAATGTGCTTTTACATAGAGTTTTTTTAACTCATTTAGCAACTGTTCCGAAGGTAGGACAGATAATTTTTTAATTTTTAATTTTTGGGTCAGCCTAGCTTACATAAATACGTAAAGTTGAAACGTTGGAAAACGTGTACCCCTGTTCACAGTGGACGAACGTAATTCTTATGCTTATGAACGTTTTATGTAATCCTTGTGTGCGTACACAAAGTTGAAACAAGTTCAACTTTGTGCACGAATTATGTCAAAATTATGTTAAAATCTAGGGACTTTTGAATGCTGCTATTGAATTCCCTTTGACAGTTGGCACTTGGCACTTCACACCTTTGATTATATTATATAAATTATAATCAAAGCTTCACACTGCGAGTCTGTTCTGTACTGCGAGTTGTCAAGTTCGAATATCGTATGAAATTGTAGGTTAGATATTTTGATTGACTCAGTTTGAGGTTAGCCGTTTCTATGTTTAGCCAGGAGTTATTCCGTTCTGCGTTTGCGCAGTTTAACAATTCTTACAGAGTTCACTCTGTCCACTGTGAACGTAGACATTGATTAAATACATATGTATTTAATCAATGACGTAGATAAGCATAAGCCAGACACAGACCAAAAACGTAAATTATGTTATGCGCTCGTTCTTATGTCTTATGTCCATTGTGAATGGGCAGTAAGGGGATGAAATGTGGAGGCTAAGTTTGTATGGGAAAATATTTCTATTGTATCTTTATATTTTTCCGTGAAACTTGGTAATAATGTTCTTCAACACAAGCAATGAAACACGTATTTGAATATTTTCCGAGATTCAACCCCTTAGGGGGTGAAATATGGTGGCTAGATTTGTGTGGGAATATTTCTATTGTAAATTTAAATTTTTACGTGAAACTTGGCATTAATACTCTTTAACACAAATAATGACACACGTATTTCAGGTTGTTTCGAGATTTCACCCCTAAGAAGATGAAAGGGAGTGACAAAGTTTTTATGAGCAAACCTTTTTTATGTCGATTTTTACTGGAAATTGTATTAATGTCCTCCGGCACATTTTTTACTTGAAAGTTGATAATAATGCTCTTCAACACAACGAATCGTCTACGCGAGCGAAGCCGCGGGCGAAAAGCTAGTTATAAATAAAAATAAATGGAAATAAAAATTCACTTCACTCATTTTATAATTAGACAGCAGGCGTTCCATGTCAAATTTGACATTATAATTTGTCAAGTTTTTTATTAAATTATTTGAGGCAAATACGCTAAATAAAATGTCTTCATACTTGTTATGGGCACCTGTAGCTTTATTTAGGTTGTTTTCCAACCATACGCTGGGGTAGAAGTGGGTGTTTATCTAAGGAACAATTTATTTGAAAATCAAACAATACTACAGAAATCAAGCCTTCACTGGCGTGGAGGTTCGTAAAAAATTTGCCGACCTCCGAAGAGGTTCGTAAAGAGGACAAACAATTGCCCACTTTCAAACTTCAAAAAAGTTGGCAAATGACATATTACGATATTACATACCGATTGTGAATAAAAACGTTTTTGGTGAAATAAGGAAGCAACTAATTCTTATTAAAAATGCATTGACCTTTTACAAAACTATAATCATTCTTTATAACCCTGTGCCAAAATACTAGTTAAAATAATAAAAAATTGTTCGAAAGTTGTTTCGACAAAACTTGCCTCGCTCCTGATGTACAATGAAACATATCCAGCATTTTCGAGTTGAGTTTTTTATTTACTATTATTTATTATTATTATTATTACTATGAGTAATCCCTCAACAGGCTGAGAGCCCAATTACTGAGGAATAAAAACCAGAAAATAAAGGCAAAAACAACTAAGTAAACATATAGTTAGACACTGAAAAACTGCTTAATTTTTGCTGGCGAAGTACTAAATATATCAATTTCCGATTCCACCTCTCTATAGTTTTGAAGCATTTGATAAACCGGAGACGATTTAAAATATGTTTGTTCTTGGGACAGGCATATGCAACAAAGAATATGATCTTAAACCTGGTTTTAGCACACGTAGCTTTAGGATCTCAAGAAGATCTTCACATTTGATATGATAATTTAAAATATTATGTAACGTTAAGACAGAAGCTGCTTTTCGTCTGCAGGCCAAACTCTGATAACCAAATCTACGTAACAGTATATCATTTGGAATTCCTCTTGTAGGGTAAACACCATCACAGATATAAGACAAGAATTTTAAGAATCGACGCTGCGTTTTTTGCAACAGAGAAATGTAGGTTTGATAAAAAAGGCTCCATACCACCGACGCATACTCCAAGACGGATCTGACGTATGATAAAAAGAGAAGCCTTAGAACATTAAGGTCTTTAAATTCCGCCGCGTTGCGAACAACAAACCCTAATGACGTAGTTGTGTACAACATTTGACAGTTTAATCGAATATGACTTGACGATGTATTTATCAGCGTTTAACAGCAAATTGTTTTTTTTTGGACCATAGCAACACACGATCGATTCAAGTTGTCTTGAAGACGAATACAATCCAAAGATGACTGTACGCGAAAAAAGATTTTCAAATCATCTGCATAAAGCAAGGAAGGAACGTCCAAAACATCTGTTAGAGCCTCTGGCGGGGACCTGTTTCACCCCTCCCCACCCGTAAGGGTGGGAGCCAGAGCCACCCCCACCTTGGAACACAGGGTAGCATTCATTCTTAATTCTTAACTCATTCATACACATTCAATTCTCAATTCTCAATTCGTAACTAACATTCAACTATCTCGACCGCACGGTCACATAATATTCTATTCTTATCATTCTTATTTATCATAACACTTGTCACTAGCAATATACATTTATCTTACTGTTCGCTGGTCTTTATTCATTTATACAAACTTCGACAACATCTATGATGTCATTGATATACATTACAAAACCGAGCCCTGCGGTACACCAGATGTCTGTGGAAACTGACGAGAGGAGCAACTGTTACAAAATACATACTGATATCTGTTGCTTAGATAAGATTTAAAGACACTTAGCAAACCGTCGGAAAAGCCAAAACTCTCCAGTTTTTGCAATAGAATACGATGATCAATGCGATCAAAAGCCTTGCTAAAATCCAAATAAATGCAATCAACGTGAAGATGTTTGTCAAATATTTCAGAGATATATTGCGTCTTGATCATCAAATTCGTGACAGTCGACCTTCCTTTAATGAAACCATGCTGCATCGGTGACAAGTGCTGCGAAACATGGGAAAAGATGCGAGCATGCATTACAAATTCAAACACATTAGCAAAGTTGTTAATCAAAGCAATTGGCCTATATTCACTAATTTCCGCAATGCTTCCGTTTTTATGAATAGGCAAAATCCTAGATAACTTCCATTTGTCAGGAAATTTTGAATTACCCAAAATCAAATTGAATATAACTATTAGTGGAGGAGCTAAAATTATGCTACAGTCTTTCCCAAAGAATTTTTCTTTACACAATTTTGTGATGACGTCATCAACATTTTTGCAAGGAGATGTATATCAACTTGGATTGGTGCAGTGTAATACTAAAAATAACAGTATTCTATTCCCAAAATTTTCTGGGAAAATGGAGTGAGCCGTTCTTAATTTAATCAATAAAATAATAATAATTTGACTCATTCATTTTTTTTGAGCCGCCTGTTTAAGCAAATCTAAAAAATATGAATGCAATGATAAATCAAAAGTAAAAATTCATCATATTTTGCACATTTTGGGTAGAATTTATTCGGCAAAATTTTGAGATGACGTCATCAATTTTTTGGGAGGAATAAACAGATATATTTTGATTTACAATTTACCATGCTTACAATAACTTCAAAACGTCTGCAAGATTTCAAAGTATTCAGTTTTGCAATTTTTGATTTATTCAATACAATAAATTGACTGATTCATTAATTTTTTTGAGTCAGCTTGTATAAACAAATCTAAAAAATATGAATGCAATGATAAATTACAAATGTAGACTGATTATATTTTGCGTATTTTAGATAGGATTTATTCGGCGAAATTTTGAGTTGACGTTATCATTTTTTTTTTTTGGAGGTGATAAGAAAATATTATTACGTTGAACGGTGATTAAAAATCGGCGTGGGTAAGACTCAACAATTTATTTCTCAATAACTCAAATTTACACGACACAGCGATTATGTTTAAAATAATTCCGGTGCAACTTGACTGGACTCTGTCTTGACTGAACCAACTGAATAATCATCGTTCGCTAAGGTTGCGTCTATTTAAATGCATACTCTCGTTCTAGAGGTTTCGTGATCGAGGTCTTTCTGAAATACCCATCGCGACTTCCCTTTCTAGGCTTTAATGGACGCCGCTCGGCCGCCGTCACCGACGATGAGTCATCCATCATTGCCGCATATACTAGAAAACCCATAGGCGTCGTACCGGGGCGGCGTATGGGTTTATTTCGTAACACAGCCCCCTCCTTAATTCTGATCGTCTCGATCAGAAACGTCAACGGTGTCACTGAGGCGGTCGAAATGGACAATCTTCATTTTCGTCTTCGGCCCTCGTCGAATACTGTAAATCGCCTGCCTGGAATCCTACTGAGTTACCCTTAAGGTCGTAACGTGTTTTCATTCTGTCACTCGCCATCTGGATCTTGTGGTGCACCGTTTCGTGAACGCTCAGCAGTTTCTCCTTCAAGTCATCGACGTACTCTATGACTTCCGTTGGTTCTTTCTTCACTCGGAGAGCCGAACAAGATGTCACAAGGCAGACGACGTTCTTTTTCGGAAACTATGCGCCCCGGTGTCTGACGGGTCATGGACAGCTGAACGATAAGTCACTAGGAACAGTGGAAGGTGTCGATCCTAATCCTTTTGATGTTCGGCCACCACCTTCGAAAGATGTTCTTCCATAGTACGATTGAACCGTTCTATCATTCCATCTGACTGTGGGTGCAACGGCGTAGTCCATGTCTTCCGTAACCCTAGGACTTCAGTAACCTTTAGGATTAGGTTTGACTCGAAGTTTCTGCCTTGGTCCGAATGTAATTTCATTGGGACCTCAAACCTGCTGATCCAATTGTCAATCAGCATTCTTGCAACCGTCGTGGCTTCTTGATTCGGTACGCCATAAGCTTCAGGCTATTTGCTGAAGTAATCGCTGAGGACCATTGTGTACTTATTCCTGTCCTCGGTCACCGGGAAAGGACCTGCTGTGTCCACTGCAATTCTTTTTAGGATTGGTGTCCTTTCACAGTTGAAGAACGTTTCACGCTGCTCGATCTTGTCACAATGTTTGCAGTTCTTACAAGGACTTCTCGACAAAGAGTACGCATTATTGTGAAGATTACCAACCTTGTGTCGAATTTTGAAGTGATACTGTTGGAGTCGTTCAAGCCATCTAGCTACTTGTCCTTCAGGATTCTTCATCTGGAGGGGCCATGTAAGCGCTGCGTGATCGATTCTAATCAGAAATTCGCGTCCGTAGAGATATTTATGGAAGTGTTCAACAGCTTTGACAATCGCCAACAACTCCTTCCTAGTGACACAGTAGTTCTTCTCAGGTTTCGAAAGTACGCTGCTGAAGTACTCGATGACTTTTTCTTCTTTGTCCTGCGCATGTGACAATACGCTACCTACTCGATCTTGCTTGTGTCTGTGTCCAAGATGAACATTCCCGATGATTGAGTATACAGAACAGATAGGACTAGAGCATAGTGCATTCTTCAATCTTTTGATGTGATGTCTAGGGTGAAAATTCGACACGGATGCCACAAATCCAGGGGTATTTTATTTTATATAATTTTAAAAAACTTACCATTATAAATTTTGGAGATGATGACATCTCATTGGCGGTCGGTACGATTAGCCAAATTTTAGTTAGTGTTTAACCATCTACATCTATCCTAATATACGTACAAAATTTGACAACAATCTTTTCGGTAGTTTCGGAGACTACGTGTCTAATAAAAATGGTTACATACGCTATATAGACAAACAGATGGAAACGGGAGACCACTTTTTTCGTACTCTAGAGGTCGTGACACGTCGAGAAAATATGAAAGTGGTAATTCGCCTGGTGGACTCGATTCCTATATTTCCTTAGCTTAGCTTTAGAAGTAAAAATGTATATACAATATTCTGTCTATCGTTTTTCATTTTCTAGTATTTCGTAAATACTATTGGTTTTAAAGTTCGAAAAATATAAGAGTCGTTTATAACTGTAGTAATTGTTGAGTTGTTTACATGTTTACAAGTCATGATGTTTTATGTGTATGTTATTTATAGAGTAATTATTATTAATTAGTCGGAAATTTGAATGATGATGTCATTAACTTAATTTTTACGATAACAGATCATAGTCCAGGAACTAGGTCATGTAACGAAGTTTGGTTAATATTCTTTTTACGTATGTTGGTATAATACAACAATATTTGAAATGTGTCGGTCAACATTTTACACTATTTTTAACTCATTGTCAGTTAAGTTCTAAACTAGATAGCTTATAAACTAACCAGACTGCTAATTATTAAAATGTAGGAAACACATTACCCATTCATTACTCACTATAAATCAGCATGCAATTTTATGCACTAGGTCTTTTTTGATTCATAAAAACACCGGCCGCGAACACTTGTTGAATTGAAAAATTGAATAGCCAGAGTTTTTCAGCGAGGCTAAATGCTGAGAAAATAGTACCATAAATGCTCTAAAGTACGGTGAACGCACTAAATTCGCATGAAGTTCGAGGTTTCCTAAAACTGCCGCAAAATGATTAAAGAACGGGATCATATTGAAGAGTAATAAACTCAAAGCAAAGTTATTAACTTCAAAGGGATCACAGTAAAATGGTTCCGGTTTCCGGTTCGGAAACCTCCCAAAAATCCACCTAAAATATTCGTATCGAGAATTCTGAGAATCGAACCCGGAAACCGAGGAAATATGGATAATTTTCATAAAAACGATCAGTAAGTTATCGGAAGACCCTCCCCGGCGACCTAAAGCTGACACAGGGCCAAGAGTACCGTTCGAAAACGAGAACATCTGTTAACGCTAAAAATTCTTTTCACCCCCGGCGCTATCGGTTCACATCAAACGCATCGAAAACCATCAACAAAAATGCATACATTAAACGCTAAATAGGTACCGCCTAAGCCGAGAACACATCAGGGTAGTTAGAATGAGATACGTTAAGTATGACTGAGGGTAGACTTACACAGATACAATATGGAAATTTGGTAAAAATCGCGAAACAGGCTGATACGGCTTTAATTGAGATTTGACTCCATTTTGTTTCCTGCGCTTCCGCTTTTATAGGGATTTTAACCCACTTATTTTGTCTCCCGCGACATTAAAGTGTAGTAGAAAGGTGTAGTATATGTCCTTTATGGAGTGCGTCTTAGATCATATTCGTATTTCGCGATTTTATAAGGTTTAGTTTCGCTCCGAATAGGATTTTGTCTCTGACGGATTTACGTGAGTTCGGGTCATGGTTGACTCGTAAGTTTTTCGGCTTTTTCAGTTTGCATAATTCGATTCCCATGTCATTATCTTTTCGTTGCATCAGCTGCGTCATCTCTGTTAGTAAAAGCGGCGTCCTTTGGTCCTTTGTTCCGTTTTTTGTTGAGATCCGTTGAGATATATGCGTCTGGGTTTCGCCTACTACTGTTTTAGTTTGGGTACGAATTTTAATGAAAATAATTGAGATTGGCGATTTTTATGGATGTGCGGTTCTGCGCATGTTGTTCGCAATGTCCGAGAAGCGCAATGATATTTGGCTTATTTGAGATTTGCGAATATGTATGCGAATTTTGTTCTTAGGTACCTTGTGGGATTGATGATCGATTCTGATTATCTGTCTGAATGATAATATAATATTATTAATAATAATATTAATAATAATAATGTATATTCGTGCCCAAACTGTACAGTTTTACATTCGTCAGAAAATAACAAACTAACACAACTTATACATATAAACATAAACACAAAAAAACATATACAAAAATTATTACAATCAATGTCGATTTAAATACTCGTCATAATCATAGTAAACACCGTTTATCAAGAGTTGTTTAACTACCTTCTTAAATTTGACAAGATTGAGATTTTTTATATCCGCCGGCAAACAGTTATAAAATTTTATACCAAAGTATCTGTGAGCTGTCTGCGTTCTCGTTAGGCGAATACTCTTCAAACACAGTTTATCCCTAGTCCTAGTATTATATGCATGGAAATCCCCAAATTTGTCAAAGATATGGATATTTTGTTTTATATAGAGTAAACATTCATAAATAAATAGTGCCGGAAATGTCAAAATATTTAATTCCCTAAAAGCAGGGCGGCAATCAGCTCGATATGGTAGACCGGCAACTATCCGAATTGCTCTCCTTTGAATGGAGAATAGATAATGCCTGCAAGATGCGTGACCCCATATTAAGATTCCATATCGCAGGAAGCATTGAATGAGGGAACTAAAAGCGATTTTTAGAACTTCTTGTGATACTTGATTCGCAAGGCTTCTAAGCATAAATGTATTTTTGCTAAGTTGTTTCGCTAATATGACACCATGTTCTTTCCAAAGCAATTTGTCATCAATCGTGATTCCCAAGAATCTCGTAGTTGTTTGAATATTTGGTAAGAGTGTTAGATTAGCTAGATTTGGTGACTTTTTTAGGGAAAACAACATGTTGACACTTTTCCCCTCATTCAGTGCAAGCCCGTTACTACAAAGCCAGTCAGAAGCCTTTGATATCGCTCTCCGATTTCTGGTCAGGATTTCATAGCAGTTTTTGTCGGTAGCACTGATTGTTGTATCATCTGCAAATAGAATTACATTATTTTCGTTTAGTTCTATGGGAAAGTCATTAAAGAATATTAGAAATAACAAAGGTCCCAGTACCGACCCCTGGGGAACCCCACGGCTGACAGGAAGATCAGACGATGTTGTTCCTTTAAGGCTAACTCTCTGAAAGCGTTCAGTTAAGAAAGAACTGATAATTCTGCAACTATCTGGATGGATGTTATATACGTATAATTTACGAATAAGAGTCTCATGTGATACAAGATCAAAAGCTTTCGTTAAGTCCAGGTATGTTGCAATGCAGTAATTACCACTTTCAAAAACTTCCGAAATTTGATCTATAAAACTTAGTAATGCGTCAGATGTTGAGCACCCTTTACGGAATCCAAATTGGTTTTTAACTAAGATTTTGTTGTCTTCAAAAAATTTCGTTAATTGTATACATAACACTTTCTCTAAAATTTTCGAAAAGACAGGTAATAGGGATATAGGTCTATAGTTACTCTTGTCATTTATTTCACCTTTTTTGAACACTGGTATGACAATCCCTGTTTTCAAACATTTAGGAAAAGTTTTGTTTTGTATGCATAGATTTATTAATTTGGTGAGTGGCGTAATGATGACATCTTTCACATTTTTTATTAATTCCATGCTGAAGCCATATATGTCTCTAGATTTACTCGACTTTAAATTTGCAATAACATCTCGCACACAGCTCTCAGAAACTTCAGTAAAACGAAAATACATGGTAACATTATTACAAACATTATTATTATTACACATCAATCCTATAGGATCATATTTGGGGTCAGGTACATTTTCTAGTATATCATTGGCGATATTATTAAAATAATTGTTAAAAACATCAGGTGTGATATCGCTGTCTAAATTTTTATAACTATTTTTATTTCGTTTACTGTTTATTACGTCCCACATAGCCTTAGACTTATTTACTGCAGTACCTATATATTTATTATTCGCCTCACGTTTTGCTTTCTCTATGCTTTTGCGATACATATTTCTATACAATGTTTTATATTCTTTAATTAAATTATTTTTTGTACATATGTACAAATCGTCCAGAAATAACAAATTAGTTCGCATGATTTGTAACTCATAGTTAAACCACTTAACCTTAGCTCGGTTATCACAATTATTATTACCTTTGAGTATGTTTTTTTTTGGAAAACATATTATACAAGGTGATTGCGAAATACATGCAAAAAAAAATGGGGAATAGCTCACAATATGATTATGTCACTGGGTAAAATTCACGGTCCTAAGTAGTAGCAGTGTCTAGAAAAAATTATTTGAAATTAAATGTAAATTGTTGTACGCGCCGCTGGACTGTTTTGTGACCTACATAATTACTACAATGAATGGAACAGAGTGAGTCGGATTAAGAACCAAAAAAGTGACTTTATCAGGCACTTTTTTAATCGCAACGTGAAAAACACGAAAAGGGCCAGTTAGCATCGAGCGGTCGGTGAAATCGGTTTATGGTGGAGTTTTCCCATGCAGATTGTGTCGATATGGTAATTGGTGCATCAGTGGTACAGCATCTTCGAGATCATGGTACCTTCAACCTCAAACTCACGATCGTGGCCGTGATAGGACAGAAAGAAGAAGTTTGATTTTCACAGCTTGTAGTGCATCCTACATTAAAAGAATACGGCCACAACCATACCATGTTGACAAAGTACAGGGTTTGGAGCCCGCTGATTGTCCACGTTGTGTAACTCACTTTTTGGCCGATCAAACTCCACATGCTCGTCAACAAGTACGATTGCAAGAGACGGTTTTCGATAAATGTGTATCGGTTGGATGAAACAGTTAGTTTGTGAAAATCAACAGTGTCCAGAAATTATCGAAGAGCTTCAACAACAAGTGAAAGTGGCAGCCGCTACTCCGGTCTTTTTTTACCTATCAACAAACATCTTGCGACGCTCTGACGCCTGTATGGCTAGTCAAGGACAACATTTTCAACATTTCTTATAAAAAGGTAGTAACATTTTAAGTTGCTCTTATTTTTGTTCCAATAAACAATGCAAAATCGTTGTGGCAAGGACCAAACATCCATCAGAATCAAAAGTTGATCATCATGTATACAGGGTGACTGCGAAATAAGTGCAAATATTTTAACCACGGCATCCCCCACCCTAGTAGAGTCGAAATATAGAAAAAACAAATTAAAAATCGAATGGGGCAAAACCCCCATGAACCACCCTCGATTCGAAGGCACTGAGCCACCTTGTAAACAGAGTTGGAAAAACGTTCGAATAAAAACGACCTAAACACTTTCAGTTTCAATTAAAAGTAAAACCGACTTTTTGCTGCTTATCATTCGTTCATTCATTTATTCATTCATCGTTGAAGGTCAGTGCGAACATTTTTTGGTAATTTTGATTCTGACGGATGTTTGATCCTTGGCACAACGATTTTACATTGTTTATTGGAACAGAAATAAGAGCAACTTAGAATGCTACTACCTTTTTACAAGAAATGTTGAAAATGTTGTCCTTGACTAGCAATGCAGGCGTCAGAGCATCGCAAGAGGTTTGTTGATAGGTAAAAAAATACCGGAGTAGCGGCTGCCACTTTCACTTGTTGAAGCTCTTCGATAATTTCTGGACACTGTTGATTTCCACAAACGAATTGTTTCATCCAACCAATACACGTTTCTCGAAAACCGTCTCTTGAAATCGTACTTGTTGACGACTTGTGGAGTTCCATCGGACAAAAAGTGAGTTACACAACGTGGACAATCAGCGGGCTCCAAACCGTGCATTTTGTCAACATGGTATGGATGTGACCGTGTTCTTTTAATGTAGGATGCACTACAAGCTGCGAAAATCCAAATTCTCCTTTCTGCCCCATCACGATCACGATCGTGAGTTTGAGGTTGAAGGTACCATGATCTCGGAGATGCTGTACCACCATATCGACACACTCTGCATTGGAAAACTGGACCATACACCGATTTCAACGACCGCTCGATAATGACTGGCCCTTTTCGTGTTTTTCACGTTGCGATTAAAAAAGTGCCTGATAAAGTTACTTTTTTGGTTCTTACTCCGAGTCCCCTACCCATTCATTGCCGTAATTATGTAGGTCACGAAACATTACCAGCGGCGCGTATAACAATTTACATTTAATTTCAAATAATTTTTTCTAGACACTGCTACCACTTAGGACCGTGAATTTTTGCCAGTGACATAATCATATTGTGACATATTCCCCATTTTTTTTTTTGCATGTATTTCGCAGTCAGCCTGTATTCAGCATAGATTACATCAATAAATTTTTTTAATTTGCTATTAATATTTATATTATCTAGAGTTATAAAGGTCCAGTCTAACTTCTTTAGGTTATTAAAAAACATAGTTTTACCCAAGCCTGTAAAAGGGCGAAACGATTTAGAAACTTTTTTACTTTTGTTTAATAAGTTTGTCTCAGTTATAATTTGTAGACTAAGAGCGCTATGGTCAGATATACCTGTATTAAGATTAGTTACCCTAACTAGTGACATATCTAGATTTGTGAAAATGTTATCTAAGCCATTTCCTAATCCAGTAGGAAAATTAACATGTGGCCTTAAGCCGTGACTAAGCAGCAAGTTAGTTAAGTTACGAGTAGCTTCATTTGGTACAGTAAATGATGAGTTAAAGTCACCACCAATAAGTAAACTTTTCCTATTGTCATATAATAAATCCAACACTTGATTCAAAATTATCAGGAAATCAGAGTGCTTACCAGAGGGACTTCTATATATGGAAAGAACAGTCAAATTTAATGCAGGGATAAACACTGCCGACATTTCACATACTTTTTCCTGCGACAAGTTGGTGACTTCAGGGATGTTATTGCAAATAAGGGAGTTGTGAGTGAGAATCAGCGATCCTCCATATCCATAGGTCCTAGCAAAGTATGAAGACAGATTGTATTGGCTTATAATAAGAGATTCACACTCTTGTTTTAACAGCCAGTGTTCACTAATACACAGCACTGAAAAAAATATTTTATTCTTCAGGAGAAGGGATTCAAGCAGATCCATTTTATTCCTAATTGATCGGATATTGAAGAACAAAATTTCAGTCAACTTCGATATGGGTACTTCTCGGCTATCTTGTAATTCTTGGGTTACTTGTTTACTACCAGTTAGGGACGAACATGAAGAGAACGTAAGATCAGGTTTAATGTTAGAATTGGTTGAGCACTTTTTCAACTGATTTAGATCACAGTCCTCCTGATGACGATGAGGTTCTGGTGTCAAATTTTGGTTTACTCTCGTGAAAAAACCTGTAGCGTTGGACTTTGACGTTTGAAGGCCAAAATTCTGGACTGTACAGTTGTTTCACGATAATATCATCATAGTCCGTGTTGATACGAAAGGATTTTTACACACCTTTAGAATCCAATTTAAAGATCTGAAACTTTTGGTCGGGAAGCTTTTTATTGAGATATGACGCCACTTTCGCCTCGGTGGTGTCCTTATTACACCTGAATAAATGTAACCATAACTGTGGTTTGGGTCCGCCGAAATCTGAGTCCGTAACTTCATTATTTGCACATCCTGTCACTATTTTTCTTGATTTAGCGGAATTTTTCTTGCTATTCTTTACACCGTTGTTTTCTAAGGTGTTTTTGTGGGGCAGGGTATCATCATTGTAGATAACCGTCTCGGTGCAGACATTAGAATTGTCCAAGGACGAATATTCATCATCACATCGTCTTTTGTTAAATTTAATGTTGATTTCCTTCGTTAGCTGATTATTTGCTGTTCTTAATTCGTTCACCTGTTCTTCTAGGGCAGCGATTTTATCGAGAAGATTTTTCGTAGCATCTTCGACGATTTTTTTGATAAAGTGTTTTAAACTTTCGCAGTTTACGTCACACAAGACATCACTTTTAGCTTTAGCACCACCTCGTGTCATGTTGAAGCTTAAATTTTGGTTAAGATTACTTATTTGCAGAGCGAGGATTCAGGAGACAGCGACACACGTTCACACGTTCACACATTATGTAATTAATATATGCAGATTTGGATATGCGTGTTAAGTAATAAGCATTCACGTTCGGTAGAAGTAGCTGACATAAATTTTTCTGTGGTTAAGTTGCAATCTTAAGATCACTAGAAATTAAAGATTGGTATCAACTGTCTAATTTTCTAATTCAAATGTCAAATCAGAATAGGCATCTTGCACGTTTTTGAGTAAAGCCAGATAATGATTCAGCAGAACTCATAAAACAAGGGTATTGTTGTAAAAAGTGCATGGGATTATTCATAGTGTAGCAATAAATTATTAAAAATTAATATTTAAATCACGCGCACTTTTGGGCGTGACGTCATAAGCCATACATTGTTGCCAAGTCGAGGATGTTTCCGTATTAATATAGGGACTTTTTATGGTCGGCTGTACTGTCAAGTGCGGATCTGCCAAAAAACAGCGTTGGACAAATAGCGCGCGATTAAAAAACTGCGACAAAACAGCGCCGAGACAAAAAAGCGCTGTAAAAAATGGCGTAGGACAATATCATTTAGAGTCTAAAGGGCGCTAGGACAAATTAGCACGCGACAAAATAATCTGCGACAATTAATAGCTACCTATTAATTGTATTATGTATTGTCTTATTACTATTAGGCATATAGAACACGTCAGAAAAGGGTAGACAAGCGAGAATGATGTCCTGATGTGAATATTAATATGAATATTGACGTAAATGTTAAAAATTACCTTTACTAGCCCAATAAAACGTCTCAAAACGGTAATACTATAGCCTCCAAATAGATCGGTTATGAATAAACCACACAAAATCAACTCAACTTTATTTCTGAACTAGAAACAGACTATTCAAAAATTAAACAAACAATAAACGATTAAAGTGATAAGTTTAACGCCACAGATTTCAAATAGTTTTCAACATTTGCAAATGAGTACTCCGAAGCCAATAGGTTCAACCGCTTTCTCAGCTGAACATATTTACAGTTGGCCGATTCTCAAACTCTTATTCCCGATCTGTCTGTACCTTGCCATATGCATTTCTGTAGCACTTTGTTCCCTGTCTAATAAGCTTATAGATTTGAGGGTGTTGGCAATCCAAAGAGTGTTTGAAAGAGTTGTGCCAAGCTTCCAACTAATTGTTCGTCCTTGGTAGGCTCGTTAACATTCGATCAAACATATTCCAGATGTTGATATCGTACCTAGACCTCAAATTATGCATTCGTTTTCCGACGTAAGTTTTCTCCCAATATTCTACTAAAGGTAGCAGTTCATGAGGAAAATTTTCATCGATAATCTCCAACGCAAACTGCACGTCCCTTTCAGGTACAAATGCGAAAGCAAGCAACATCTTACATCCTATTCTGACTTCGCTGTTGTTCCGTTAGATGGGTTTGCTGAATTTTTCGCCATAAATTTTGGCTTAGATGAAAAAACCGCCGACGGTTCTTGCTTGCCCGAAACACCTTCTGACTGCACTCAAAGATGCTATTTCGAAGTCCACCAAAACTGTTTCTGGGTCCAAGTTTGGTTCCACTTCCAGTATCCTTTCGAAAAATTTGATGTAAGTTTGTTCTTGCTTGTTGGGCAATAGACCGAATATCACAGGAATAGCTTTTCCGTCTATTATTACGTGCACGGCAAATAACACTGGTCAACAAAATTCAATTTTTTCTCTCTAACTTTGACATAATTGTAATGTTTTCGTTTAATTTGTGTCTGTGTTTGTAACAAAGGGCATAAACCTTACAACTTAGCTCAATTAAAAATAAAAATGCATATTTGATGTTAAAAACAAAAAAGCAGGTAAAACAATTTAATTTTTGTATCTTTAACGGCAAAAAGTGATGTATTAACAAAAGAACAACCATAATTAAGAAAAAAACAACGATTGTAGATTAAAAAAAGAAAAAAACAAAAGAAACAGCTCAGACCGGCGTTTTTTCGGTTGCCTCCTATGGATTTCATTGGAGATCTCTCGCTTGATGGTCCCGCAGTATTCTGCGAGCATTTAGGGGTTCCATCGATCTTGGTAACCTTTTTGTATCCACAAAATGCCCAGATGGAAACGTTCTCTATGTCCGTCACTCACGTCGTCATAATTTTTGGGGAAAAAATCAAGATGCGAATACATAAAATGCACTTTTAAGAATATGTTAATTTTAAATTTTTTATATGATGATAACATGTTTTCTACTTACTAAACGTAGTTTTCTTATTGTTTCCCAAGAAGTTTGTAGCAATTTGATCACAAAAAAATACACCTTATAGAAAGTTTCCTATTACTTAATAGTACGATTTTTGTATTTTTCAAAGGATAATATTGAAGATTACTTTTAAATGAGAGCTAAGTTTGGGTTTAGCCGTTTATAATATCATTTAAAATTGTTAATTAAATAATAATTGGCTGCTATAATAAAAGTTAGAGCTTAGCTGTTGACCAGTGTAATTATTGAAATAATGGAGGCGAGGTCTTGAATGTACCGTCGATCGCCCAGTGCCGAAACTCCTTTAATGTGTCCAAATTCGTTCTGGTGCCAAAAACAAGAATTCTTTGGTTATCTCCCAAGTCTGTGTCTAAGAGCAGAAAATTTTCACCTCTTCCCGAAATCCTGTGGTGTTCTTCAATTACGACTTCCTCTCGGCAGGTAAAATTACCAGAGCTTCTCGAGTCGTATGTCGGTAAGAGGACTGCGGCTTCTTCGAAAGTACCTCCGATGGAGGTTTGAATTATCTGCCTTGGTTTTGGAAGTTTCTGCCAATTCCCTCATAGATTGCCTCACCCTTCCGACTTCTCTCTTCGCCGAATCTGAGCCGTGACTATGAGCCGTTGTTGAAGTCGGTTCACTTGAATTTTCTGACACTAGCAATCTCCCCTTCCATCCTTCTTGAGAACACCTCCAAGAAACGGAATGGATGTTCTCTTTGTCTTTGCGGTAGCGGTAACCACCATAAAACAATATTCTTCCACCTTTTTGTGATTTCGCAAATTCCATGACGGGCGTTTGAAAATTTGACAAAATGAGAAAAACTTTGGATTGGCACAAACCTACTACAAAGCTAAAAATGCTGCGCTATTTCATGGCGCAATAAAATGTCCCAGCGCTATTTAATCGCGTGCTGTTTTGTCTCGCGTTTTTTTTCCCATATTATTTAATTACTGGGCTTTTTTGTCTCGGCGCTCTTTTGTCGCGGTTGTTTTAGTCGCGCGTCATTTTGTCCAACATTCTTTTTTGGCAGAGTCGACATCGTAAAATAGGTTATACAATTATAAGAGGTTATGTATGACACGTACATAACCTCAAGTTATGTACGCGTCATTGAAGAACAAGTTCTTCAATGTTGCCATGTTCAGCACTGATATGATTGGACTATGGCTTATGACGTCAGAGACCAGGTTCCGCCTTTAAAATAAAATTCAAGAATTAAGACTCTGGATATTTTTTACAATTTTTTTTTTCAACTTTTGTTGAGGACTTTAGGTTCTATATTACATAGGGAACACTTGCACCAATTTTTATTAAAATTGGCAGTTGAGTGCAAGTACCCTATTGTCTGGAAAAAAACGAAGTTTTTCTAATTTCAACGCGCTTCGTTTGAAGGAAATCCTTAAATACAGCGTGGAAACAATTTCCACAAAAGTAGTCACGAGAAAGCGCATTTTAAAGGAAAAGAAACAAGAAATATTTCGTGGTTTTGAAAAAATTACTGGGAAAAATAGACAATGCTTTGGTAAAACGGAAACAGTTAAACTGGTGGCAGAAATATTTTCCGTAAAGGTCGCTAGTGTTCTCGAGTGTTTTTCGAATTTTAAAATAGTACCGATACAATGGCGTCGGTGCCGTTAATACTATACTCAGAATCAGAAAGACGACTGCCCAGATTTATATACCTACATGCTTTGTTGGGTCCGCTCTACAATTGGTTTTTTAGTTTTATATAATCGTTATTGTTTTGTAAAAGGGAAAATACTCGGCTTGGAGAATAATTGTACGTAATACGTACACGTATAAATTTAGGTTTCCGAAGGCGAAGGTTTTCACATTAAATAGGTACCAGAATCAAATTTCTAAAGCGGTATCTCTAATTGCGTGATAGTGGTGAAGATTTACTTTTCATTTTCTTGGATGAGACATGGATATACCAAAACGAATCCATGGTGGTAAAATTGGGGATCCATGATGATGACATCAAAGCTTGTCCTCCTAAAATAACTAGTGAAGGGAAAAGATTCACAATTTTACATGCGGGTTGCCCTTTGGGCTTTTAGAGGGATGCAATTTTCTCCTGGATTCAAAAGTAGATTCAGCAGATCACCACAAAACCATCACATTTTCGATATTTGCCATTTACTTACTTACATGTCACATTTTTGATACCTACTTTCTGACATTCCAGTTATACATTATACACTAGAACAATTATGTCCGCAGTTACACAGCTTAAAAAAAAAAGTTACCAAATCTAGTTACATCTACCGAACGTGAATTCCTTATAATTAAGTTTTGCAAATTTGGGAATTTTGTTTTTATGTTCTGGGGATTTGTTTTTCGTCTTTTTATTGCGAATTTCTCGTGACATGACTTTATGACGGCCCGTCACAATCGTGAGCAATCAGTCAACGGAGGGTCAGAAGCGGTGCCATTTGGTCTACAATGGGGTCATTGGTAGTGAAAACGTCTTACTATTTGCTAATTATGGAAAAAGACAAACATATTGTTTTTTTGTTTCTTATGCTCAGCAAGGGGTTCGAGTCCGTCATTCAAACAAGTATTTTCTCGGAGGAATTGAAAAAGAGCCATTCCTTCCACTTTTCAAACACCACCTCCATGGTACGACGAGATAAATATTTGCAGTATTTTTTTGTTTAATGCAATAACGGAAAAATTGCACAACGTTTAAATTTGTTATTCCAGAAATAATTTACATTATTGTTAAATCACTTGAAATATTTTTTTGCACAATTTGAGATGTAATTCTGAATCTTTTGCAACATGTTTTTAACTTTGGGTTATCGTAAATATTAAAAAATAGTTTTGATTTATTTTACGAAAGAATAAATATCTTAAAGAAAATCAAAAATAAACTGAGTAATCTTGCAATAATTTTCATGCCGTTCATTTTTTTATTTATCTTTAGATTTCGTTGTTTTTGTTTCTTCTTTGTTTGTTATAAATAGTCGATTTATTTTTCTAATTTATTAAGTATATTAAGTCTCTACGTAATTAAAAAACGAGTTTTAAATTTAGATACGTTGTTCTTTAAATCCTTGATAAGTACTATCCTGCATAAACTGTTTCATTAAAAAATCATTTTATTGCTTCTTCGCGGTTATATTAAATGATTTCTCAATTTATTACGTGGTCATTTTGTTATCGTTAATCTATTGGTCAACAGTCCAACTGTCGAAGCTCCAATACATATTGCTCCAATATGTATACCATTCTTATTCATGTAATTCCGATTGAAAGCATCTTATCTTCCTATAAGAATGATGACTCGTTTCTTCCGAAATGTGTACGTTGTATCATGAATAACATTTGACCTCTGTGACGCAAAGTCGTGCCCCCAAAGATCTACAGATTTCTGAACTTTGGAATGAGCGTGCAAAGAATTCATATCACAATATTACTATTAATTATTTGTACTATTATTATAAAAATGTCTTTTGCATACAGTGCGTTATATAATTCGAAAATGTTGATCACACAGAGAAACCGTTTTACTCTTGTTCCTACGCGATAAGTATAGTAAAATGTATATAATACAATACAAATTAATACATTATTATCAACTCTTGTGTCTATGACGTTCTTATTATTTCTGAAACTTGGCTTAGTGATAACATTACCAGTTCTGAATTAAATTTAAACAACTATAATATATTTAGGGCCGATCGAAATGTTAATACTAGTATTAAAATACGTGGAGGTGGAATACTGATAGCAGTAAAAAAGGAATTGGAATCTTCGGTAATTCTTCTTGGAAACCTTATCGAAAGTATTTACATCCATGTGAAATATTATGATTTAAGCTTAATTGTCGGTGGAGTATACATCCTTCCTGCAAGTTATTTTACTTCTTATGTAAACTTCTGTCAAGACTTAGAATCAATTTTTGATCGTTTTCCTAAGTCGTCGTATGTTATTGCTGGTGACTTTAACTTACCACATATTGATTGGAATGATGATGGTGATTGTGGTCTCAACAGTTCTCTTGAATATGATTTAATTAGTTCTACATGTGCTCTAATGAATTTGATACAAATTAATAAAATTCCTAATATGAGAAATGTATTCCTAGATCTTGTATTTTCTAACGTTGATAATCTTGATGTCTGCTATGCATTAGATCCCATATTTCCTAGTAGTTGTCATCATTCTCCTTATTCTTGGTCTCTTTCCTGTTTATCTGCACCTTCTTTGAAATCTGATTTTCGTATTTTTGATTTTATTAAGGGTAACTATAAACTTTTAAACCATTTTGACGCATCTGTTTGCTGGGAGTCGTGTTTGGTGGGTCAAAACCTTGACGAAAAAGTTGCTACCTTTTATGATATTTTATTTTATGGCATCGAGAAATTTATACCATATAAAGTGATCAATTGCAAAACTAGTAAATACCCTTATTGGTTCAATAAAGAACTTAAAGAATTATGTCGGTTGAAAACAACAGCTCATTGCACGTTTAAAAACACCGGTAAACTTGATGACTACCTTTATTTTAAATCTTTGAGAGATCGGTGTAATGAGCTCATTGAAAAGGTATATGCTGAATACATCTCAAAACGTCAATCGTAGTATGGTGAGTAATCCGAAATTGTTATGTAAATTTATTAACAATAAAAAACATGGAGAATCTAACATCCCTAACGAAATGAATTTTGGACAGCAATGTGTTAAAGGTGGGGAAGAGATAGCCAATGCTTTTGCTCAATATTTTGCATCTGTTTACGTTAAAGATGATTCCAAGAAATTTGTTTGTGATTTCAAATCCAACTACGATGTAAATGATATCCCTGTTAAAAATGCCCAATCAAATCCAATCTAAATTATTTTGGGATCGCCCAATATAAATTAAATTGGGTACGCCCAATCAAATCCAATCTGCGAGTAGTCCGCACGCCAATCGCACAAAGAAGGTAAAAAAAGGCCACCACAATGGTCACGTGGTACGCAAGCAAACATATTATCACTATTATAGCGAACAATAAAACTTTTTTTAAAAAACAACCCTTTTACGCGGGTTTAAGTGTTAATATTATCCGAGAGGAGTATATTTTTGGGAAAAAATTCTGTGTTCGACACGATAACATTTATGACGATAAGCGTAATCAAAAAAATTGCATAAATATTTTCCTGCGTATTAGCAACCCCCATAAGGAGGTCGACGAAGAACGTAACCACCCACTTCGATCAGAAGTCGTAAAGAAACACATTACGCAACCATTATGCATCCTACGGCAACGATACGGACCGTAGGTGCCTCAATATTACGTTTAAACGACGGTCACAGTGTCGCCCAATCTGGCCCAATCAAATACAATCCCAAATTGGGGGCGCCCAATCTCGCCCAATCTGCGAATAATTCGCACGCCAATCGCACAAAGCAGGTAAAAAATGACCACCACAATGGTCAGGTGGTACGCAAGCAAACATATTATCACTGTTATAGCGAACAATAAACCTATTTTAAAAGACAACCCTTTTACGCGGGTGTAAGTGTTAATACTGTCCGACCGGAGTATATTTTTGGGAAAAAATTCTGTGTTCGACACGATAACGTTTACAGCGATAAGCATACCAAAAAAAAATTGCATAATATTTTCTACAAATTACCAACCCCAATAAGGGGGTCGACGGAGAACGTAACCACCCACTTCGATGAGAAGTCGTAAAGAAACACATTACGCAACCATTTTGCATCCTACGGCAACGATACGGACCGTAGGTGCCTCAATATTACGTTTAAACGACGGTCACAGTGTCGCCCAATCTGGCCCAATCAAATCCAATCCCAAATTGGGGGCGCCCAATCAAATCCAATCTGCGAATAATTCGCACGCCAATCGCACAAAGAAGGTAAAAAATGACCACCACAATGGTCACGTGGTACGCAAGCAAACATATTATCACTATTATAGCGAACAATAAAACTTTTTTAAAAAACAACCCTTTTACGCGGGTTTAAGTGTTAATACTGTCCGACCGGAGTATATTTTTGGGAAAAAATTCTGTGTTCGACACGGTAAGATTTATGACGATAAGCATAATCAAAAAAATTGCATAAATATTTTCCTGCGTATTAGCAACCCCCATAAGGGAGTCGACGGAGAACGTAACCACCCACTTCGATGAGAAGTCGTAAAGAAACACATTACGCAACCATTTTGCATCGTACGGCAACGATAATGACCGTAGGTGCCTCAATATTACGTTTAAACGACGGTCACAGTGTCGCCCAATCTGGCCCAATCAAATCCAATCCCAAATTGGGGGCGCCCAATCAAATCCAATCTGCGAATAATTCGCACGCCAATCGCACAAAGAAGGTAAAAAATTACCACCACAATGGTCACGTGGTACGCAAGCAAACATATTATCACTATTATAGCGAAAAATAAAACTTTTTTAAAAAACAACCCTTTTACGCGGGTTTAAGTGTTAATACTGTCCGACCAGAGTATATTTTTGGGAAAAAATTCTGTGTTCGACACGATAACGTTTACAGCGATAAGCATACCAAAAAAAATTGCATAATATTTTCTACAAATTACCAACCCCAATAAGGGGGTCAACGGAGAACGTAACCACCCACTTCGATGAGAAGTCGTAAAGAAACATATTACGGAACCATTTTGCATCCTACGGCAACGATACGGACCGTAGGTGCCTCAATTTTACGTTTAAACGACGGTCACAGTGTCGCCCAATCTGGCCCAATCAAATCCAATCCCAAATTGGGGGCGCCCAATCAAATCCAATCTGCGAATAATTCGCACGCCAATCGCACAAAGAAGGTAAAAAATGACCACCACAATGGTCACGTGGTACGCAAGCAAACATATTATCACCATTATAGCGAACAATAAAACTTTTTTAAAAAACAACCCTTTTACGCGGGTTTAAGTGTTAATATTATCCGACAGGAGTATATTTTTGGGAAAAAATTCTGTGTTCGACACGATAGGATTTATGACGATAAGCATACTCAAAAAAAAATGCATAAATATTTTCCTGCGTATTAGCAACCCCCATAAGGAGGTCGACGGAGAACGTAACCACCCACTTCGATGAGAAGTCGTAAAGAAACACATTACGCAACCATTTTGCATCCTACGGCAACGATACGGACCGTAGGTGCCTCAATATTACGTTTAAACGACGGTCACAGTGTCGCCCAATCTGGCCCAATCAAATCCAATCCCAAATTGGGGGCGCCCAATCAAATCCAATCTGCGAATAATTCGCACGCCAATCGCACAAAGAAGGTAAAAAATGACCACCACAATGGTCACGTGGTACGCAAGCAAACATATTATCACCATTATAGCGAACAATAAAACTTTTTTAAAAAACAACCCTTTTACGCGGGTTTAAGTGTTAATACTGTCCGACCAGAGTATATTTTTGGGAAAAAATTCTGTGTTCGACACGATAACGTTTACAGCGATAAGCATACCAAAAAAAATGCATAAATATTGTCTGCGTATTAGCAACCCCCATAAGGGGGTCGACGGAGAACGTCACCACCCACTTCGATGAGAAGTCGTAAAGAAACACATTTCGCAACCATTTTGCATCCTACGGCAACGATACGGACCGTAGGTGCCTCAATATTACGTTTAAACGACGGTCACAGTGTCGCCCAATCTGGCCCAATCAAATCCAATCCCAAATTGGGGGCGCCCAATCAAATCCAATCTGCGAATAATTCGTGCGCCAATCGCACAAAGAAGATAAAAAATGACCACCACAATGGTCACGTGGTACGCAAGCAAACATATTATCACTATTATAGCGAACAATAAAACTTTTTTAAAAAACAACCCTTTTACGCGGGTTTAAGTGTTAATACTGTCCGACCGGAGTATATTTTTGGGAAAAAATTCTGTGTTCGACACGGTAAGATTTATGACGATAAGCATAATCAAAAAAATTGCATAAATATTTTCCTGCGTATTAGCAACCCCCATAAGTGAGTCGACGGAGAACGTAACCACCCACTTCGATGAGAAGTCGTAAAGAAACACATTACGCAACCATTTTGCATCGTACGGCAACGATAATGACCGTAGGTGCCTCAATATTACGTTTAAACGACGGTCACAGTGTCGCCCAATCTGGCCCAATCAAATCCAATCCCAAATTGGGGGCGCCCAATCAAATCCAATCTGCGAATAATTCGCACGCCAATCGCACAAAGAAGATAAAAAATGACCACCACAATGGTCACGTGGTTCGCAAGCAAACATATTATCACTATTATAGCGAACAATAAACCTTTTTTAAAAAACAACCCTTTTACGCGGGTTTAAGTGTTAATATTATCCGAGAGAAGTATATTTTTGGGAAAAAATTCTGTGTTCGACACGATAACGTTTACAGCGATAAGCATACCAAAAAAAAATTGCATAATATTTTCTACAAATTACCAACCCCAATAAGGGGGTCAACGGAGAACGTAACCACCCACTTCGATGAGAAGACGTAAAGAAACACATTACGCAACCATTTTGCATCCTACGGCAACGATACGGACCGCACATGCCTCAATATTACGTTTAAACGACGTTCACAGTGTCGCCCAATCTGGCCCAATCAAATCCAATCCCAAATTGGGGGCGCCCAATCAAATCCAATCTGCGAATAATTCGCACGCCAATCGCACAAAGCAGGTAAAAAATGACCTCCACAATGGTCACGTGGTACGCGAGCAAACATATTATCACTATTATAGCGAAAAATAAAACTTTTTTAAAAAACAACCCTTTTACGCGGGTTTAAGTGTTAATACTGTCCGACCAGAGTATATTTTTGGGAAAAAATTCTGTGTTCGACACGATAACGTTGACAGCGATAAGCATACCAAAAAAAATGCATAAATATTGTCTGCGTATTAGCAACCCCCATAAGGGGGTCGACGGAGAACGTCACCACCCACTTCGATGAGAAGTCGTAAAGAAACACATTTCGCAACCATTTTGCATCTTACGGCAATGCCACTGACATAATGTGCGAACGACGCTTTTCAATAAATGTGTGGGCCGATGTCGCTTGGATGAAACATATATTTTATGAAAATCAACCGTGTCCAGTAGAAACTATCAAAGAGCTTCCACGACGAGTGGAAGTGGCAGCCGCCAAAGTTGATGGAATTCCCGGTGTTTTTTTTAGGTCGTTTATGTTGCGACGTTCTGAAGCGTTTATTGCTAGTTATGGGCAACATTTTCGACATGTATTGTAAAGAGGTAGTAGCACTGTAAGTTGCTCTTATTTGTATTCTAATAAACAAAGTGGAATCGTTGTGACAAGGACCAAACTTCCGTCAGAATAAAAAGTCGATCACGATGAAGCATTATCAAAAATCGGTCCTTTTCAGGTCAACCATTTATTTCTATAACAAATAACCTTCCGCATTGACCTCTAACGATGAATGAATGAATGATAACCAGCAAAAAGTTGGTTTTACTTTTAATTGAAACTGAAAGTGTTTACATCGTTTTTATTGGAACGTTTTTCCACTTACTCTTTAAAAGGTGGATCAATGGCATCGCATCGAGGGTGGTTCATGGCGGTTTTGCCCATTCGATTTTTAATTTGTGTTTTAGTTCCCGAGCGTAAGCTAAGGAAGTGTAGTAATCGAGTCCATCAGACGATGGGTCACTTTCATGTTTTTTCGTATTTCCAACAAGGGTTGTATGTATGTACGTCTCCTAAGCGCAGTGGGTGGGTATCAGAGAGAACGGCGACCTGCGGGACTGTGATTGTGGGTTCGTTGCCGAACTTGGCCGCTTACTTTTTATTTACTTTCATTGGTATAACCAGAGTATAACGCTGTGACTACTTCTCTTTTGTGCTGCGATTAGAATTATGCATGTTGATGACGTCATCACAAATTCTGTTATTGAAAACATCATGAACGAGTCACCTCATTTTCTCGAAAATGTAAAGACCACGCACATCTTTTTATAATAATACCTAATAAAATAAGCATTATAATATAATAATAATTTTAGTCTTTTGTTTTGAGGAGACAACTTATTCAATTAAATTAAACAAATTTCTACGTAACATTTGTTCGATGTATAAACAGAAAAATGATTTTAATGTTATATAAAAATATACTCCTATACTTGTAGTGTACGAATTCGCTGTCAGTTTTTCCCTAAACGTTCACATTTTTGCAAAAAACATTACCCAACGCAATACGGTTATATTACTAACACCGGACAGGAGTCGCGGTGGCGCTGCGGCAAAGGCGGAACACCGAGACGTTCAACGCAGCCGTGCGACAGGCGGAAAGTGGTTCGATGCTGAATGTGGCCGTCTTTTGTCTTATATTGGTAATACGCTGTGACTATTTTTCTTTCGTGCTGTGACTAGTATTATCTACTAGTATATTGATGACGTCATAACAGATTTTGTATTGGTCAAATGAAGAACGAGTCACCCCATTTCCTCGAAAATGTGAAAAACACGTCTTTATAATAACGATGATAAAATAAGACTTATAATTTTCAGAGAATTTTGTTCAATTGTGGTTTAATTCAAATCAAACTAATTTCTACGTGACATTCGCCCGATGTTTAAACATAAATAAACACGCGAGAATCCCGGATATGTTTCATTGTTACTTCAGGAGCGAGACAATTTCTGTCGACACAACGTTCGACCAATTTTTATTAAGGTGCTGAACCGATAAATCGACTTCAGATATAGTGTCAAATATTTTGAAAAAGAGACAAAAGGAGCATTTCAAAGTTTGGGAGATTTGTCGCCAAACGTGACAGATTCATATCACATTCACACAAGGTGGGGCATTGTGGGGCTCTTTGTATAAGTCACCGTAAACATACACAAGTATTTCCAACTTAAGAAAATGTACGACACTAAAAAATGTTTTATTCAATGTAAGGTACAAGTAATAACTACAATATAATTAATGTGTGAAAAAGTACTTACCTTGAAGGGTATTGAGGTACAATTTCAATAATATATATATATATATACGTATCCAACCGTCGTTACCAAACCCAACATATTAAACAGACGTTACCAAGCCCGGCTGTTTTTCCGAGAATAATATAATAAATTTAATGGTTTTTGCAATAACAAACTTAAAAAAAAGTAGAGGGGTAAAATTATTCCTTGAAAAAAGTTAACACCATATTCATCCAACGTTACCAGACCCACTAGGTCCAACCGCTTTCTCAGTCCCATTTCAGTATAAATAACACAGTAAACCGACGTTATCAATCCCGACATTGTTGCCACATTAAATTTATGGAAAATCGCTTCACATTGTATTGATCTGTAAAATTTCTTGTGTATCTTGAAAGTTGGATTTACAACCAGTGGATATGCAAAAGTGCCACAAAAGAAAATAAGGAAACCCAAAAACATATCTTATCTGCCTGTCTTTTTGACGCCATGAGTGCCATTAATGATAACTCATTAATAAAATAAACGCCAAGGCGATTTTTTTATTAACAGATATGCAAGTCTGATAGACATTAGTAACATTTTCTTTTTACTAGTTGTACATGTCTATCGAGTTAGTTCAACCAAAATTTGGATACCTATTCCCACCTAAAATTTTAAGAAAATTTATAAAATAACATAATTTTAGACTTGCGATTTATTAATGCAATTTTTATTTGACCTTAGGCTTACAGATTTGTAAAAAAATGTTAGCACAAAAATTTTCTAGTTTATTTCATAAAGTTTTTAAATGATATCTAAGATTTTCTTACACATAACATAAATCACAAATTAAGATTTTTTAATATTAACATGCTAAAAAAATCGAAATTTTTACCACAAAATGGTACAATATGTGTTAGAAACTTTAAGATTGATTTAGAGATCTAAAATTGCATATTCTTTAAGAGTAACTTTAATATTTCAAATTATTAATTAAAAAATTTAAGAACGGTAAACTAGTAATAAAAAGACCCTCTTCAAAATAGTTACAATGCTCCATAGCAATCATTTAATCAATACTTGTTAATAAGGGCGATTAATAATCGCCTATTAACAAACGAGTTGGTTGCAATACTTCTCTGGTGATTGCAATTTCATACACGAAACTGCTAAAAATCAGTTCCAAATTTCGTGATATTTATAACATTTAAATAAAAAATTTCACATCAAGTGCGCGGGGGTATATCTGATTGCTGTATTAACCCATTAATATATAAATCGTTTATTAATAGCCGTAATTAATGAATGATTTCGAGACAGAATCACCAAAAAATGTTTTAAGCCTAGCTGGCAGCTTTAGAAGCACAACAAAATGCTCTATAATTTTCTGCAATTTTAAGCTTGTCTCTTTCTATATTGTTAAATAGAAAAAAATAATTTCATAAATTATCGGTAATCTTAGTGTCAAAACTCAATGCATAAAACGTTTGCAAATTTACAGGCCCTCGAAGGATCTCGATTCCTTAATAATACTTAGCGTGGCAAACGCTACGATGAAATTAGTGCATGTGAAGTCCATGTGTCATTTTAGTTTTCGTGTACATATTTTGCCTGACCCATATGAATTCTGCAAAATAATCCTTATGCTTGCTGAGACACATTTTAAGACTTTCATCTTTCTCTAGATTGTCTGTTTTCCATCTAAGTATACCGGGTGTCCCACGTAACAATAACTCAGATATTTTTGAACGGATTGTTATGAAATTTGAAATGTAGGTATTTTGATAGATGAGGATTAATATGAACCGGTGAGAATAATCATTATCTTGAAAAAGTAAATTTTCCATGCCTTAATTTAATTTTGAAATAATTAAGTTTAATTAATTTGCATCATTTGATTAAACATGAAAAATAAATACTGTATGCAAAATTTCATCTCCGAAATACGTCTGGTTAGCCAAACCGATAAATTATTGCGAAAATAATTCCAAAAACTATTAAAGGATAGGTTGCTATGGAACAAAAAACTGCTATCCTCGCATTTTGGACACCCTTGCGGGAATTTGATACCTGTTTGCCAAGCCTTATTTTTTGAATTTTAAGTAAATACTAATTTTCAGTCATTAATTTTTTTGAGACAGCTGTATAACCAAATCTAAAAAATATTAATGCAGTGATAAATCACAAGTATAAAGTCATCATATTTTGTCTATTTAAGATAGGATTTATTTAGCAAAATTTTGAGGTGATGTCATCAATTGTTTTTTAGGGTGGATGAGCAAATACATTCTGATCAAAGATTTACCATGTTTATGATAATCTTAAACATCTCCATGATTTTAAAACATTCGGTTTTGCAGTTCCTGATTAAATTAATAAAATAAATCACGCATTCAATAATTTTTTTGTGTCATCCTGTTTATGCAAATTCAAAAAATGTGAATAAAATTTATACCGCAAAATTTTGATGTTTCATAATTTTGATTTTTTTCCAAAATTCTGCACTTTTCGGATAAAACTCAATACGGAGTCATAAACTACATGTGTAGGACTATGTTATTTCATACAATTTAAAACCCATTTACTATGTGCAATTTTAAAGTGACGTCATCACATTGTTGGTGAGGACGATTAGACAAATTTTGGTTAGCGTTTTAGCATCTACATGATATTCCTAATATACTCGTAAATACAAAATTTGACAACAATCGCCCCGAACTTTCGGAGATTATCTGCCTAATAAAAATCCGGTGCTGCAGACAGACGGACAGACGGAAATGGGAGACCTATTTCTTCGTCCTGTAGGGGTAATGAAAGGCCGAGAAAACGTAGAAGTGGAGAGTCGGCCGATGGACTTGATTACAATACTTCTTTTACTTACGCTCAGTAAGTAAAAAATTAACTAAATGCGAAATTCTAACGAACAGAAATAAATAAAACTAAATGTTGCTTTAAAAAGATTGTTGTCGAAATCTACCAATAGATGTACAAATTAGATGTAGCTAAAAGAATGATCTCTGTCAATTAATATTAAGTGAGAATCAATTAATTTAGAATATAATCAAGTTCCTATCTTCAAATAAAAATTAAGTAAAATATGGATACGTAGATCATTATAGCGAATTTGAAAATAAGAGAGGATTAAAAAAAACTACACGTACAGAAGTATACAATTTTGCACTTTTCAAATTACATTCAGTTAAACGCTTTGGTGACCTGACCTGACCACGTTCATTATAACTGTAAATGCTCATTCACAATGGGCATAAAGCATAAGGATGTCATAAGCATTAATGCATAAGAATTTATGTTTAGTGCTCTATTATGCTTCTATTCGTTTACAATGAGCATAATGCTTATGACATCCTTATGCTTTATGCCTATTGTGAATGAGCACTTATGCTCATTGTGAACGAATACAACCATAGAGCACTAAACATAAATTCATATGCATTAATGTATATGACTCCTTATGCTTTATGCCCATTGTGAATGAGCACTAAGGCATAATTATGCAAAATTTTGAGGAGTCGTTTTCTAATTTCTGAAATTAATTGTCAAATGTTGTATAATTTTTATATATTTTTCAAAAAATTTATTAATATCGTCTACTAAATATAAATACAACGATCTGATCTAAAAAAAATAATTTTTAACTTTCGTTTGTTTTTATCTACGACATACAACTTTTGTTTTTTAAATGACACCAGACACTCTGAATATTTTTTTAAGATTCATGTAGAGAATTTTTCTAAATTTATAGATGTATCATAGTGTACATAATACGTTAATATTTTCAAACATTAATAATTTAATACATCATATTTACAATAAAATGTCTTGAGTTAATAATGTTTTCGCATAGAAGTTTAATTTTCAAATTTAAAACTCCTATACATTAATAAGTGTTATAAACCGTGTTAAACTTGCTATGTAACAAAAATTTTGGTACATTTTTCAGTTACAGTTACCTTGCTATAAAAATTAAATTAATTTTTACCACAGCTTTTTAACAAAATGCGAAACATAGTACATCAATGTATTCAGAAAAAAATATCACAAGAATTAAAAAAAATATCTAGGATGTCATTTAAAAAACAAAAGTTGAATGTCATAGGCAAAAAAAAGAAAATTAAAAATCAGTTTTACAATTAAGATCGCAATACATTTAAAATTATTTAATTTGATCTATTCAAAAACATAAGATAGCTACGGTCCCGGGATATTTTTTTTTTTCGAACATATGGTATATTTAAACTAAAAAACCTTATCTTTATTATTTTTATTAAACATAAGGCTGAATTATGTATTTAGTTAATAAGCATTTTACCCCCGTCTCCACGATAATCCTAAACTGTATCTTGAATTTCAAAATAATCTGTATAGTATATAATTTTGGAAATTGTCTCTAACAAGAACGGCGGACAAGTGGCAATGAAAGACATAATTTTTCATATTCTAAGTCTAATAAGAGTTATGTAACATCGAGAAAACATGAAACTAGCCATTCCTCAAACGATTCATTGTAAAAATTCTTTATTAATTCAAATAACATATTTTTACTTAATGCAAGCAGTCAGATACAAGTAGAATAAGAAAAGCACTCATGATTTTCTTAAATACTGAACTGATCTGCTAGAATGCAGTGTTGCAGATTTACGGATCTGGTAACGTTGGTCCGATGTGGACGATTTTATGCAGGCAGATATTATATACAGCTAAGCGACACGACGCCCTCTGCAGAAAAGGGGAATGAACTATTTCTGTATAAAATTTGACGTTCAACAGTTTTACCAGACCCACTTTTTTATTTCAATTTTTAATTGTACTGGGCTCAAGAAGGCGATATACATGGTTAAACGTTATCAGACCCGAACCCGGGTCTGGTAACGTCTCAAAAGGTCTGGTAACGTTTACTAGATATAGCGAGTCGGGACTGTGTAAGCGGTATAACAACTAACATATATCCCTGAATTTATACATATATAGTTGTTATACCGCCTATACAGTCCCGACTCGATACATCTAGCAAACGTTACCAGACAGACCTTTTGAGACGTTACCAGACCCGGGTTCGGGTCTGACAACGTTTAACCATGTATATCGCCTTCTTGAGCCCAGTACAATTAAAAATTGAAATAAAAAAGTGGGTCTGGTAAAACTGTTGAACGTCAAATTTTATACAGAAATAGTTCAATCCCCTTTTCTGCAGAGGGCGTCGTGTCGCTTAGCTGTATATAATATCTGCCTGCATAAAATCGTCCACATCGGACCAACGTTACCAGATCCGTAAATCTGCAACACTGCATTCTAGCAGATCAGTTCAGTATTTAAGAAAATCATGAGTACTTTTCTTATTCACTTGTATCTGACTGCTTGCATTAAGTAAAAATATGTTATTTGAATTAATAAAGCATTTTTACAATGAATCGTTTGAGGAATGGCTAGTTTCATGTTTTCTCGATGTTACATAACTCTTATTAGATCTAGAATATGAAAAATTATGTCTTTCATTGTCATTTGTCTGCCGTTCTTGTTAGAGACAATATCCAAAATTATATATTATACAGATTATTTTGAAATTCTAGATACAGTTTAGGATTATCGTGGAGACGGGGGTAAAATGCTAATTAACTAAATACATAATTCAGCCTTATCTTTAATAAAAATAATAAAGATAATGTTTTTTAGTTTAAATATACGTTATATAGGTATGTTCGAAAAAAAAAGCCCGGGACCGCAGCTATCTTATTTTTTTGAATAGATCAAATGAAATCATTTTAAATGTATTGCGATCTTAATTGTAAAACTGATTTTTAACTTTCTTTTTTTTGCCTATGACATTCAACTTTTGTTTTTTAAATGACATCCTAGATATTTTTTTTAATTCTTGTGAATTTTTTTTTCTGAATATATTGATGTACCATGTTTCGCATTTTGTTAAAAAGTTGTGGTAAAAATTAATTCAATTTTTATAGCAAGGTAACTGTAACGGCAAAATGTACAAAAATGTTTGTTACATAGCAAGTTTAACACGGTTTATATCACTTATTAATGTAAAATGTATAGGAGTTTTAAATTTGAAAATTAAACTTCTATAGGAAAACATTATTAACTCAAGACATTTTATTGCAAATATGATGTATTAAATTATTAATGTTTGAAAATATTAACGTATTATGTACACTATGATACATCAATAAATTTAGAAAAAATCTCTACATGAATCTTAAAAAAATATTCAGAGTGTCTGGTGTCATTTAAAAAACAAAAGTTGTATGTCGTAGATAAAAACAAATGAAAGTTAAAAATTATTTTTTTTAAATCAGATCGTTGTATTTATATTTAGTAGACGATATATGTAAATTTTTTGAAAAATATATAAAAATTATACAACATTTGACAATTAATTTCAGAAATTAGAAAACGACTCCTCAAAATTTTGCATAGTTATGCCTTTACCATGGGCATAAAGCATAAGGATGGCATAAGCATTAATGCATATGAATTTATGTTTAGTGCTCTATGGTTGTATTCGTTCACAATGAGCATAAGTGCTCATTCACAATAGGCATAAAGCATAAGGATGACATAAGCATTATACTCATTGTAAACGAATAGAAGCATAGAGCACTAAACATATTTAAATTCTTATGCATTAATGCTTATGACATCCTTATGCTTTATGCCCATTGTGAATGAGCACTTACAGTTATAATGAACGTGGTCAGATCAGGTCACCAAAGCGTTTAACCGAATGTAATTTGAAAAGTGGAAAATTGTATACTTCTGTAAGTGTAGTTTTTTTTAATCCTCTCTTATTTTCAAATTCGCTATAATGATCTACGTATCCATATTTTACTTAATTTTCATTTGAAGATAGGAACTTGATTATATTCAAAAATTAATTGATCCTCACTTAATATTAATTGACAGAGATCATTCTTTTAGCTACATCTAATTTGTACATCTATTGGTAGATTTCCACAACAATCTTTTTAAATCAACATTTAGTTTTTATTCAATTTTTTTTTTAATGAATATATTTGTCGGCAAATGCTTTTTTTTTATTTCTGTTCGTTAGAATTTCGCATTTAGTTGTTTTTTTACTTACTGAGCCTAAGTAAAGGAAGTATTGTAATCAAGTCCATCGGCCGACTCTCTACTTCTACGTTTTCTCGACCTTTCATTACCCCTACAGGACGAAGAAATAGGTCTGCCCTTTCCGAAAGTACGGGGCGATTGTTGTCAAATTTTGTATTTACCAGTATATTAGGAATATCATGTAGATGGTAAAACGCTAACCAAAATTTGTCTAATCGTCCTCACCAATAATGTGATGACGTGACTTTAAAATTGCACATAGTAAATGGGTTTTAAATTGTATGAAATAACATAGTCCTACACATGTAGTTTATGACTCCGTATTGAGTTTTACCCGAAAAGTGCAGATTTTTGGAAAAAATCAAAATTATGAAACATTAAAATTTTGCGGTATAAATCCGCATTTTATTCATATTTTTTGAATTTGCATAAACAGGATGACACAAAAAAATTATTGAATGCGTGATTTTTTTTATTAATTTAATCAGGAACTGCAAAACCGAATGTTTTAAAATCATGGATATGTTTAAGATTATCATAAACATGGTAAATCTTTGATCAAAATGTATTTGCCCATCCACCCTAAAAAGAATTGATGACACCACCTCAAAATTTTGCTAAATAAATCGTATCTTAAATATGCAAAATATGATGACTTTATACTCGTGATTTATCACTGCATTAATATTTTTTAGATTTGGTTATACAGCTGTCTCAAAAAAATTAATGACTGTTAAATTAGTATTTTCTTAAAACTCAAAAAATAACGCTTGGCAAACAGGTATCGAATTCCCGCAAGGGTGTCCAAAATGCGAGGATAGCAGTTTTTTATTGCATAGCTATGTACCTATCCTTTAATAATTTTTGGAATTATTTTCGCAATAATTTATCGGTTTGGCTAACCAGACGTATTTCGGAGATGAATTTTTGCATACAGTATTTATTTTTCATGTTTAATCAAGTGATGCAAATTAATTAAACTTAATTATTTCAAAATTAAATTAAGGCATGGAAAATTTACTTTTTCAAGATAGTGATTATGCTCACCGGTTCATATTAATCCTCACCTTTCAAAATACCTACATTTCAAATTTCATAACAATCCGTTGAAAAATACCTGAGTTATTGTGCCCGAAAGTGTTACGTGGGACACCCGGTATATACTTAGATGGGAAACAGACAATCTAGAGAAAGATGAAAGTCTTAAAATGTGTTTCAGCAAGCATAAGGATTATTTTGCAGAATTCATATGGTTCAGACAAAATATGTAGACGAAAACTAAAATGACACATGGACTTCACATGCACTAATTTCATTGTAGCGTTTGCCACGTTAAGTATTATTAAGGGAAGGAGGACGGCGTTTAACGCATACCTCTACGGACGGCTTGCGGTCATTTGACCGCTGTACTTTTTTTTCAGTAAAACATGGCCAATAGCGTAAATACTTTATTAATATTAATTAAATAACTAAATTACAGTAACATAAACATTAGAAAGTGGAAATCATAAATGAAACTTATGATTCAAAGCAATTTGCATACAAGAAATTTGTAACTTTAATACATTTTCCGTATAAATTATTTTTGCATCTATCAAGCGTTCGGTTTGCTTTATTGCGGCATTTAGTTGCATGGCATTGTTTTCTTTTTCCTGTGAACTTTTTCTTAGGCAGTAGGTCATTTTATTATTTTGACCTGACCTGACCCAACATCACTTGCTGCGAGTTCTTTTCACAATTTCAAGAGGAATTTTCGTCTGCTTATTTTCTTCGTTATCACTTCCTGATATAAAATCCATGCATTTTTTACAGCCAAGTCTAAAATGTTATAAATAACTTGTCCTTGATCCCGCTTTGAACGAATTTTTTCTAGCCACTTGGTCCACAATATCGTCGCCATATTTTGTAAAGTTGCAATAGGCTATGGTGTCCAGAAGCTTTTTTCGATTATCTTGAATTATTATTTCAGGATGCATAGTGCTCAAAAGCAGAACATTTTTGTTTTTTTCTCTTGATATACAGTCGGCGTGGTAGTATTATACTTCAGAACTTTTGTGTCATATACATTACCACTATCCGTCTCGAGGCGAATTATTCAATTCTGCGAGTAATTCCAAATCTGTCATATATTTTCTCACCGAATGTTGCGACATTTTCAAAGCAAAAATCACCAAGAAAAAGCACACCCTTCACGAAAAGAACAAGATCCAAACCAAAGAATGTAATCACGTGCAATGCCAAAATAAATTAAGTTACCACGAAAATTACCAACCATCTTAGTGGAAATTATGTCCAGATGTTGACAGTATGTGGTATCAGGTAATTTTAATTATTTCGAGAATTTTTGAAGCGATTTTATTGCAGCGGTCAAATGACCGCACTCCGTCTTTCTAGGCAGACATATCCCCACACAGGTGACGAACAGTCCTATTGAATTGTGATTTTTTCCACATACAATCAAGAACAAATAAATAATTGTCACGAAGGAAAATAACGAAATACTTTATGAAACCAAAGATATCAAGAATAAAAAATTCGAAAGCGGTCAAATGACCGCCTCCGTCGTTCTAGTGTTAAGGGATCGAGATCCTTCGACAGTGATACTTTACTGGGCCTGTAAATTTGCAAACGTTTTATGCATTGAGTTTTGACACTAAGATTACCGATAATTCATTAAATTATTTTTTTCTATTTAACAAAATAGACAGACACAAGTTTAAAATTGCAAAAAATTATAGAGCATTTTGTTGTGCTTCTAAAGCTGCCAGCTAGGCTTAAAATCATTTTTTGGTGATTCTGTTTCGAAATCATTCATTAATTACGGCTATTAATAAACGATTTATATATTAATGGGTTAATGCAGCAATCAGATATACCCCCGCGCACTTGATGTGAAATTTTTTATTTAAATGTTATAAATATCATGAAATTTGGAACTGATTTTTAGCAGTTTCGTGTATGAAATTGCAATCACCGGAGAAGTATTGCAACCAACTCGTTTGTTAATAGGCGCTTATTAATCGCCCTTATTAACAAGTATTGATTAAATAATTGCTATGGAGCATTGTAACTCTTTTGAAGAGGGTCTTTTTATTACTAGTTTAGCGTTCTTAAATTTTTCAATTAATAATTTGAAATATTAAAGTTACTCTTAAAGAATATGCAATTTTAGATCTCTAAATCAATTTTAAAGTTTCTAACACATATTGTACCATTTTGTGGTTAAAATTTCGATTTTTTAGGATTTGAATATTAAAAAATCTTAATTTGTGATTTATGTTATGTGTAAGAAAAGCTTAGATATCATTTAAAAACTTTATGAAATAAACTAGAAAATTTTTGTGCTAACATTTTTTTTACAAATCTGTAAGCCTAAGGTAAAATAAAAATTGCATTAATAAATCGCAAGTGTAAAATTATGTTATTTTATAAATTTTCTTAAAGTTTTAGGTGGGAATAGGTATCCAAATTTTGGTTGAACTAACTCGATAGACATGTACAACTAGTAAAAAGAAAATGTTACTAATGTCTATCAAACTTGCATATCTGTTAATAAAAAAATCGCCTTGGCGTTAATTTTATTAATGAGTTATCCGTTTGTCATGGCACTCATGGCGTCAAAAAGACAGGCAGATAAGATATATTTTTGGTTTTCCTTATTTTCTTGTGTGACACTTTTGCATATCCACTGGTTGTAAATCCAACTTTCAAGATACACAAGAAATTTTACAGATCAATACAATGTGAAGCGATTTTCCATAAATTTAATGTGGCAACAATGTCGGGATTGATAACGTCGGTTTACTGTGCTATTTATACTGAAACGGGACTGAGAAAGCTGTTGAACATAGTGGGTCTGGTAACGTTGGATGAATATGGTGTTAACATTTTTCAAGGAATAATTTTACCCCTCTACTTTTTTTTAAGTTTGTTATTGCAAAAACCATTAAATTTATTATATTATACTCGGAAAAACAGCCGGGCTTGGCAACGTCTGTTTAATATGTTGGGTTTGGTAACGACGGTCGGATACGTATATATATATATATATGTTTTTCCGAGTATAATATAATAAATTTAATGGTTTTTGCAATAAGAAAACTTAAAAAAAAGTAGAGGGGTAAAATTATTCCTTGAAAAAAGTTAACACCATATTCATCCAACGTTACCAGACCCACTATGTCCAACAGCTTTCTCAGTCCCATTTCACTATAAATAACACACTAAACCGACGTTATCAATCCCGACATTGTTGCCACATTAAATTTATGGAAAATCGCTTCACATTGTATTGATCTGTAAAATTTCTTGTGTATCTTGAAAGTTGAATTTACAACCAGTGGATATGCAAAAGTGTCACAAAAGAAAATAATAAAAACCAAAAATATATCTTATCTGCCTGTCTTTTTGACGCCATTAGTGCCATGACAAACGGATAACTCATTAATAAAATTAACGCCAAGGCGATTTTTTTTATTAACAGATATGCAAGTTTGATAGACATTAGTAACATTTTCTTTTTACTAGTTGTACATGTCTATCGAGTTAGTTCAACCAAAATTTGGATACCTATTCCCACCTAAAATTTTAAGAAAATTTATAAAATAACATAATTTTACACTTGGGACTTATTAATGCAATTTTTATTTGACCTTAGGCTTACAGATTTGTAAAAAAAATGTTAGCACAAAAATTTTCTAGTTTATTTCATAAAGTTTTTAAATGATATCTAAGCTTTTCTTACACATAACATAAATCACAAATTAAGATTTTTTAATATTAAAATCCTAAAAAAATCGAAATTTTAACCACAAAATGGTACAATATGTGTTAGAAACTTAAAGATTGATTTATTGATCTAAAATTGCATATTTTTTAAGAGTAACTTTAATATTTCAAATTATTAATTAAAAAATTTAAGAACGTTAAACTAGTTATAAAAAGACCCTCTTCAAAAAAGTTACAATGCTCCATAGCAATTATTTAATCAATACTTGTTAATAAGGGCGATTAATAATCGCCTATTAACAAACGAGTTGGTTGCAATACTTCTCCGTTGATTGCAATTTCATACACGAAACTGCTGAAAATCAGTTTCAAATTTCATGATATTTAGAACATTTAAATAAAAAATTTCACATCAAGTGCGCGGGGGTATATCTGATTGCTGTATTAACCCATTAATATATATCTCGCTTATTAATAGCCGTAATTAATGAATGATTTCGAGACAGAATCACCAAAAAATGTTTTTAAGCCTAGCTGGCAACTTTAGAAGCACAACAAAATGCTCTATAATTTTCTGTAATTTTAAGCTTGTCTCTGTCTATGTTGTTAAATAGAAAAAAATAATTTCATGAATTATCGGTAATCTTAGTGTCAAAACTCAATGCATAAAACGTTTGCAAATTTACAGGCCCTCGAAGGATCTCGATCCCTTAATAATACTTAGCGTGGCAAACGCTACAATGAAATTAGTGCATGTGAAGTCCATGTATCATTTTAGTTTTCGTGTACATATTTTGTCTGAACCATTTGAATTCTGCAAAATAATCCTTATGCTTGCTGAGACACATTTTAAGACTTTCATCTTTCTCTAGATTGTCTGTTTCCCATCTAAGTATACCGGGTGTCCCACGTAACACTTTCGGGCGCAATAATTCAGGTATTTTTGAACGGATTGTTATGAAATTTGAAATGTAAGTATTTTGATAGGTGAGGATTAATATGAACCGGTGAGAATAATCATTATCTTGAAAAAGTAAATTTTCCATGCCTTAATTTAATTTTGAAATAATTAAGTTTAATTAATTTGCATCACTTGATTAAACATGAAAAATAAATACTGTATGCAAAAATTCATCTCCGAAATACGTCTGGTTAGCCAAACCGATAAATTATTGCGAAAATAATTCAAAAATTATTAAAGGATAGGTAGCTATGGAACAAAAAACTGCTATCCTCGCATTTTAGACACTCTTGCGGGTATTTGATACCTGTTTGCCAAGCGTTATTGTTTGAATTTTAAGAAAATACTAATTTTCAGTCATTATTTTTTTTGAGACAGCTGTATAACGAAATCTAAAAAATATTAATGTAGTGATAAATCACAAGTATAAAGTCATCATATTTTGCATATTTAAGATAGGATTTATTTAGCAAAATTTTGAGGTGATGTCATCAATTGTTTTTTAGGTTGGATGAGCAAATACATTCTGATCAAAGATTTACCATGTTTATGATAATCTTAAACATCTCCATGATTTTAAAACATTCGGTTTTGCAGTTCCTGATTAAATTAATAAAATAAATCACGCATTCAATATTTTTTTTGTGTCATCCTGTTTATGCAAATTCAAAAAATATGAATAAAATGCGGATTTATACCGCAAAATTTTGATGTTCATAATTTTGATTTTTTTCAAAAATTCTGCACTTTTCGGGTAAAACTCAATACGAAGTCATAAACTTCATGTGTAGGACTATGTTATTTCATACAATTTAAAACCCATTTACTATGTGAAATTTTAAAGTGACGTCATCACATTGTTGGTGAGGACGATTAGACAAATTTTGGTTAGCGTTTTACCATCTACATGATATTCCTAATATACTCGTAAATACAAAATTTGACAACAATCGCCCCGTACTTTCGGAGATTATCTGCCCAATAAAAATCCGGGGCTGCAGACAGACGGACAGACGGAAATGGGAGACCTATTTCTTCGTCCTCTAGGGGTAATGAAAGGTCGAGAAAACGTAGAAGTAGAGAGTCGGCCGATGGACTTGATTACAATACTTCCTTTACTTACGCTCAGTAAGTAAAAAATCAACTAATTGCGAAATTCTAACGAACAGAAATAAATAAAACATTTACCGACAAATAGATTCATTAAAAAAAATTGATTAAAAACTAAATGTGGCTTTAAAAAGATTGTTGTCGAAATCTACCAATAGATGTACAAATTAGATGTAGCTAAAAGAATGATCTCTTTCAATTAATTTAGAATATAATCAAGTTCCTATCTTCAAATAAAAATTAAGTAAAATATGGATACGTAGATCATTATAGCGAATTTGAAAATAAGAGAGGATTAAAAAAAACTACACTTACAGAAGTATACAATTTTGCACTTTTCAAATTACATTCAGTTAAACGCTTTGGTGACCTGACCTGACCACGTTCATTATAACTGTAAGTGCTCATTCACAATGGGCATAAAGCATAAGGATGTCATAAGCATTAATGCATAAGAATTTATGTTTAGTGCTCTATGCTTCTATTCGTTTACAATGAGCATAATGCTTAGGACACCTTATGCTTTATGCCTATTGTGAATGAGCACTTATGCTCATTGTGAACGAATACAACCATAGAGCACTAAACACAAATCCATATGCATTAATGCTTATGACATCCTTATGCTTTATGCCCATTGTGAATGAGCACCAAGGCATAATTATGCAAAATTTTGAGGAGTCGTTTTCTAATTTCTGAAATTAATTGTCAAATGTTGTATAATTTTTATAATTTTTCAAAAAATTTACATATATCGTCTACTAAATATAAATACAACCATCTGATTTAAAAAAAATAATTTTTAACTTTCATTTGTTTTTATCTACGACATACAACTTTTGTTTTTTAAATTACACCAAACACCCTGAATATTTTTTTAAGATTCATGTAGAGATTTTTTCTAAATTTATTGATGTATCATTGTGTACATAATACGTTAATATTTTCAAACATTAATAATTTAATACATCATATTTGCAATAAAATGTCTTGAGTTAATAATGTTTTCGTATAGAAGTTTAATTTTCAAATTTAAAACTCCTATACATTAATAAGTGTTATAAACCGTGTTAAACTTGCTATGTAACAAAAATTTTGGTACATTTTTCAGTTACAGTTACCTTGCTATAAAAATTAAATTAATTTTTACCACAGCTTTTTAACAAAATGCGAAACATAGTACATCAATGTATTCAGAAAAAAAACATCACAAGAATTAAAAAAAATATCTAGGATGTCATTTAAAAAACAAAAGTTGAATGCCATAGGCAAAAAAAAGAAAATTAAAAATCAGTTTTACAATTAAGATCGCAATACATTTAAAATGATTTAATTTGATCTATTCAAAAAAATAAGATAGCTACGGTCCCGGGCTATTTTTTTTTTTCGAACATATGGTATATTTCAACTAAAAAACCTTATTTTTATTATTTTTATTAAACATAAGGTAAACATTATGTATTTAGTTAATAAGCATTTTACCCCCGTCTCCACGATAATCCTAAACTGTATCTTGAATTTCAAAATAATCTGTATATTATATAATTTTGGAAATTGTCTCTAACAAGAACGGCGGACAAATGGCAATGAAAGACATAATTTTTCATATTCTAGGTCTAATAAGAGTTATGTAACATCGAGAAAACATGAAACTATCCATTCCTCAAACGATTCATTGTAAAAATTCTTTATTAATTCAAATAACATATTTTTACTTAATGCAAGCAGTCAGATACAAGTAGAATAAGAAAAGTACTCATGGTTTTCTTAAATACTGAACTGATCTGCTAGAATGCAGTGTTGCAGATTTACGGATCTGGTAACGTTGGTCCGATATGGACGATTTTATGCAGGCAGATATTATATACAGCTAAGCGACACGACGCCCTCTGCAGAAAAGGGGAATGAACTATTTCTGTATAAAATTTGACGTTCAACAGTTTTACCAGACCCACTTTTTTATTTCAATTTTTAATTGTACTGGGTCCAAGAAGGCGATATACATGGTTAAACGTTATCAGACCCGAACCCGGGTCTGGTAACGTCTCAAAAGGTCTGGTAACGTTTACTAGATATAGCGAGTCGGGACTGTGTAAGCGGTATAACAACTATATATATATATATATATATATACCTTAGTACTTAATATTACGCACTTGGGTATGTAAATATAAATCTATAAGATTTATTGCGAAAAAAATACCCTAACATATGCACGAAACAAATGTAAGTTACGAAAGTTAACAAAAATCTCATTATTCTTAATAATATCGAGAGTGTCGATGCACAAGTGCCGTTAAAAAAAGGCCAAAGGGCGTTCATTTACTTTTATCGCATAGTGTTTCTTTATCTACTATCACTAACGTTTTTGCAAAAAACAATCAGGTTGACCTATATACCATTACATTCAATGAGACACTATACCGTGAACTTGAATTCTGTTTTTATACTTCGGTTTTTCTTGTTGATGCGCTTGCTATATTTGCCTGTTTTTACTTGCAAACTACAATTTAATTTATACAATGCTATACTACAAATTAAGGTGCAGTGTCTAGTCCTTTAGAAGATACGATATAAAAAGCCAAAAGTGGCGTTATGTGAACGGCACTTTTATTGAATATCGTTATAAAGCATTACGGTACCACTTGTTTTCTTAGTATGGTAGCAAAGTAACACTGTGGTTTTTATGGAATCTGCATGATTTGTTCTCCAACAACAAAAAAAGAGATTCCAACCTGTTCAGTCTATCTGAACAAGGGTTTGGGCGGATACAAATTGTCCACCTTAGTCCCACCCGTATTAGGGTACCTATAGTAGTCCAGAAGCTATAAGGTTATATGGTCATCATAAAATTATCCCATTGTGTTGAAGTTAAGTTGTTTACAATAGAAAAGGTTTTGCGGCAGTAAATAACGTGTCCACTGCAGCTCGACCGGCTGCTGTCGTTTCGTTCAGGGGCGGCTCTCATTAAATATCTAAATCCACCACTCCGTTAATCGGCTAGTACCTGCAGCTACAGAGGGTTCCGAAATAATCAGTCGCTTTGAAAGCCGACCCTGTTAAATGTGAGCAAGAAATGTTTAGAAGACGATTTATTGCCAACCGGTAAGCTTAGTGCGAACCACACAAAGGAGATATTTATTTGCGGTCAACTACTTTTATAATGATCATATAACCTTATAGCTTTTGGGCTACTTTATAACCGTTTTCAAAATTATTCACGTTTAACCCGTCGACGAGGCCGCCTCGACACCGGTACGCCTCCGAAGCCGGCATTTTTATATTTGTGTGAAATCAAATAAATTACTGTGCAATCTCCGATCGCGATTTGATTTCGCGCTCCACAACCTCATAACCACTTACATAGATAACCAAGTATTATTTGTCTTTACTAAGTGGGTAGGTTTGGTAAATAAATACATTAATTGTTTAATGTTAACTTTATTTTACTATATATTTTATCACCTTCGGCAACCACCCTACTCTGTCTGAAAATAGAAATGGCATCGATCGTTAAAAAAAAAACATTACTGGGAAAGGTAATTGTCCAGAATTATATGAATTTTATGGACTCCCAAAGTTAACTTGTTTTACAGCCCTGTTGTCAATTTTATTGTACAGCTGAAGAGCGGGGTGAACTCAGGTACAGAAAACATCGGCTTTCCCCTGACAGGCTCTTTACCTGTACAATAGAATTGACGCCTGGGCTGTAAAATGAATTAACGTTGGGAGTCCATAAAATTCATATAATTCTGGACAATCTTTACATTCTACATGATATGCATACAAATGCCCCGTACATACATAGTCAGACTCTCAATATAAGTAAAAATGCCATTCGTGTCTATTACTATAAGATAACCACGAACAATATAATAAATAACTACTAACAATTCTGAGAATATACAGTCAAAAGCAACTCAGTCCCTTAAACAGTCCCTTCTACCATAGAGTCATAACATTATTAATTTTTTTTAAATCTGGAAAGGCTCAACAGCGAACAGAAATATATTCTTCAAGCAGTTTATCTGCTTATCCAAAATGGCAAAACCATATATTATGTTTACATGCAATAACCGGCTGCGATACTACATCAGCAATGTTCAGAAGGGGTAAAACTTCAGCACAGAAATTGTTTGAGAAAAAGGACTTAACTTATTGCGCTAAAGTATTTGAAGAAATTGACGCGTCTCCTCAAACGATAATCACAAAAAGAATTCGCTTCCTCCTTGCTGTTTATGGAGCTCCAAAAAAATTTGTTTCTACAAGTATAGATATGTATTTAACTTTTGGAAAAAAAAACGAAACAAGAAACAAGTACGACTATCTTGTCTTCCTCCAACATGGTTTCTGATCATCAACACTTGTACCGAGTATAGTATCAAGTTTAGACATGGCTAGTCTATCAACTGAACCCCGACGACTGGGGTTGGAAGCTAATACTTTGGAACCGATTCAAACTAGTTCCACCTTCTCCGAAAAAACTCCTAAACACAATAATTTGCAATTACACAAAAGGTTATTGTACATACTAAATGTGGCTGTAGAAGGGTAGGGTGGTTATGTGTAGCGTGCACTAATTGCCAAGGCCATTCTTGCTGGAATGTTCAACTGAATCCAACAGAGTAAGATTCATGTGATATCGATAAAGAGACAGCTGATTCATCTTCAGTTGAACAATTTATGAACATCCGGCAAGAAAAACAGGAAAAAGAAAAAGAAATTGAAGAAGACATGACTGTTGAAGTACGGAAGCGTAGAATGGTCAGATGGAATTTTATTTTGAAAAAAACTCGACATGTCGGGATTAAAACTCAACATGTTGAGAAAAAACTCGACATGTAGAGTTTAATCTCGACATGTAGACTTTTTACTTCCCGAGCGTAAGTGAAGAAAGTATTGACCTTCAACAACCCTACAGAACGAAGAAATGGGTCTCCCGTTTCCGTCTGTCTATCTGTCCGTCCGTCTGTCTGACGTCCCGTATTTTTATTAGACAGATAAACTTCGAAAGTACTGGGCCAATTGTTGTCAAATTTTTTATTTATATTAGGAATATCATAGATGGTAAAACCTTAAGCAAAATTTATCTAATCATCCCCACCAATAATGTGATGACGTCACTTCAAAAATTGTAAATAGTAAATGGGTTCTAAATTGTGAAAAATAACATAGTCCTACACATGTAGTTTATGGCTCCGAATTGAGTTTTTGCCCAAAACTTCCAGAGTTTTTGAAAAAAAAACAAAATTATGAAACAAGATATTACAATTTATTTTGGAATCTGCAAAACTGTGTGCTTTGAAATTTTGCAGATGGTTTACAGTTATGATAAGCATGATACATTTTTGATCAAAATATATTTACTTTTCCCGTCCAAAAAATTGATGACGTCAGCTCAAAAATTTGCCGAATAAATCTTATCTAAAATGTACAAAATATGATGAGTCTCTGCTTGTGATTTATCATCCCATTGATATGTTTTGGATTTGCATATACAGGGTACCTCAAAAAAATTAATGAATGCCTGAATTTATTTTATTGTTTAACTGAGGAACTACAAAACCGATTGCTTTCCAATCTTGGAGATGTTTTAAACTTATCATAGGCACGGTAAATTTTTTCTCAAAGTCGTCACCCTAAAATTTTGCTGAATAAATCCTATCTAAAATGTACAAAATATGATGACTAATGAGGCTATACTTGTGATTTATCACTAGATTCATATTTTTTAGATTTGCTTATACATGGTGTTTGAAAACAATTAATGACTCAATCAACTAATTTTATTGATTAAATCAAGAATTACAAAACTGAATACTTTGAAGTCTTAACATTTTGTCACTAATGTCACTAATTTGGAACGTATCATCCGTAAATTTTTGAAGTATTTGTCTTATCGGGAAGACGGAGTGTATCCTCCAATTGGTCTGCCTCAGCAGGATTTATTAAATAGATATAATTTTACCAGCTTTTTGAATACGTGTAAAAGATTTTACATGGTTTTTCTATTTAAACTTCTTAATAATGGTGTAGATTGCCCCATCATATTATCACAAATTACATTTAATGTGAGTTCGCGCAGTGTCCTGTCCCGTTATTATGATCTGTTTTATTTGCCAGTCCCAAGAACGGATATTGCTAAGTTTTCACCGATGTTTACCATGTGCAGAATCGGTAATGTGTTCCATCGTGAAGTAGATCTCTTTTCATCATCGCTTAGAGAAGTACGTGGTTTTGATTACAGTAAACTTTAGGATACTTTGGTTAGACTATAAAATATTCTATAATTGGGGTCTCACCCTGTAGAGTATTCACTTAATAATAATATTATTAATAATAATAATAATAATATGCAATTATGGATTCAATATAAGAATTAACAAACAAAGAGAAAACAGAATAAGTCACTTGCTGTATATGGATGACATAAAAATATATGCAAGTACACAAAATCAGTTAACAAACCTATTAAATCTGACTGAACAATTTTCCGGTGATATTGGTATGTCCTTTGGTATTGAGAAATGTAAGACCCAAGCAATCAGAAAAGGCGTGTTTCACCAAGTACCACATATAACACAGAATAAGGAAATAATTGAAGCCCAAGAACGAAACGATACATACAAATATCTGGGTTTCTGTCAATCCTCCCACATCAATCATACCAAAACGAAAACACAGTTGAAAGATCAATACGTAGCAAGATTAAAATTAATATTGAAGACACAGTTAAATGGAAAAAATTTAATGAAAGCAGTAAATACATTCTGCGTTCCACTGCTAACATATTCTTTTGGAGTCATTAAATGGTCCAAAACTGATCTTGAAAATTTAAACATCGCAACAAGGAAAATCTTCACACAGTATAGAAGGCATCACCCAAAATCGTCGATTGAAAGATTCTCATTACCAAGACAGAATGGAGGAAGGGGTTTCCAGAACTTAGAAAACTTATATCAGATACAAATTTCAGATTTGAAGAAGTATTTCTTGAAACGAGCGGAAAGAAATGAAATGTTTCGCACCATCACAAGAGCAGATTTGAACCACACACCCTTAAATCTATCGAACACCGAAGAAATCCACACCCCCCACACAATAGATAAAATAATAAGTGGGCTAAAACAAAAACAACTACATGGAAAATTCTACAAAGACTTAGAAGAAAATCATGTCAATAAGAAGATGTCATTGATTTGGTTAAAAAAATCAAGTTTGTATGCCGAAACAGAAGGATTTGTGTTTGCTATTCAAGACCAAGTAATCAATACCAAGAATTATAGAAAATACATCATCAAAGATCCGAACATAAAAAACGACTGCTGTCGCCTATGCAAAGCAAAACCTGAAACGATCCAGCACATAATCTCTTCTTGTAGCATCCTAGCACAAACTGATTACAAAGCTAGACACGACAACGCAGCCAAAATCATTCACAAAGAATTAGCAACACTTATGAACTTAATCGAAGATACGACACCCTATTACACTTATATTCCGTCTCCATTCCTTGAAAATAACAAATACAAATTATACTGGGATCGCACAATACTTACAGACTTAAACATTACAGCTAACAGACCAGACATCATACTTATCAAAAAACACACGAACGAAGCCATTCTTATTGACATTGCTATTCCTAACACAAACAACATTATTCAAACATACGACACCAAGATTTCAAAATATCTACAATTATCGATAGAAATGAAATCCATGTTGAATCTTAAAAAAATTTCAATTCTACCCCTAGTTATCTCTAATGTAGGTGTAGTTCCAAATAGCTTAGTTGAGAATTTAAAGTCTTTGCATTTGAATGATTCAATAATTGTCAAAATTCAAAAAGCTGTTTTGTTAGGAACATGTCATATTGTTCGTAAGTTTCTTGAACAGTCTGATCATGTCAGTCAGATTAGATTAGCACCAGTAGGTCAGATTAGTGTAGGTCACTTTTCATGTGATGCGCGGATAAATGGTCGGTAGTTACGCTGGACTTTTGGGGATGGGGTGAGATTAGAGAATAATAGCAGACTAATTTGTATGCTGTAATTCTAGAATCTCGAAAGTTGTTCTGTTAATCTAATCAATTCATATCATTACTTGGTCTTAGTACCCGTAATGATAGAAGTCTTGCCTGAATGCCGGTCATTTCCGGGTCAGTGGTGGGTCTTAATAATAATAATTTTGAAGTTATTGTAAGCATGGTAACTTTTTAATCAAAATGTATCTGCTTATCAACCCCAAAAAATTGATTACGTCATCTCAAAATTTCGCCAAATAAATTCTTTCGAAAACGTGCAAAATATGATGAGACTGTACTTGTAACTTATTATTGCATTCATATTGTTTTAAATTTGCTTATACAAGGTAGCTCAAAAAAATTAATGAATCAGTCAATTTATTATTGATCAGTTTAAGAACGTGCCACCCCATTTTCTCGAAAATGTGAGAATATGCTCGTCTTTATAACAATAACATAATGATAAGGTGAGAATTATACCTAATAAACATCCAGATTTTTTTTTCAATTGAGGCTTATGGATAATATTAGTCATGTGTTTTGAGGCGATAAACTCATTCAAATCAAATAAATGTTTACGTGACATCCTTCCGACGTATAAACATTAACATTTTTAATTCTACGCATATTGCGGAGATAGCTTTATTCCCGTTGATAATATGCTGTAAATATATTTTTTGCACTTATGACCTTTTTTGATGCCTTCGGGGCATTCAACAGCATGCGGGAGGTCCAACTTTCCGCACACGTGCTTTGTTCTTTCCGTCGCCATGGTAACCTTAAAATAGCCCGGAAACAGCAAACTGCTAAGTGTTGACGCCGCTGTCAACATCGTTGTTTATAAATAACTCACAGTTAATTTTTTTGGTTTAAAAGTTTATTCGTTGCAAAAAATATTGTACACAAACAATGTCATTAAAAAGTCTACTAGTTTTTTCTCAACATGTCGCGTTTTTTCTCGACATGTTGTGTTTTTTCTCAACATATCGAGTTTAATCTCGACATGTTGAGTTTTTTCCAAAAAAAAAAATTCACCTGACCATTCTACGCTTCCGCAGTTGAAGTCGAATTTGAAGATTAAAATGTTAACAGAAATTAGAACTACAGGGTGTTATTGAAAGGTACGTACAACAAAATTGACAGTTCTTCGCGAAGTCTAAAAAGCCTGAAAAACTTAGTTTCTGTTATCAAAATTATAAGGGGAAAATTAACCCTTATCCAACCTTTGTAGACGCTACTGAAGGATAAATAGGTAAAATTAATTTATTTTAATAAATCCTAGCAACTGTAACAATAAAACTTTTGTCAAGACTAAATGTTGCTATAGAAACGAAAGATGTTCTTTTTATCAGAGGCGTAGAACGAATTTGGACATAAATTTTAATAATTTTTATCTCTAAAAGAAGAACACTTTTTCCTGAACTTTTTTTTTACTTTTAGCCCCCATATTCGAGACCAATTGCCGATTTTATTTTGTACGTACCTTTCAATAACACGCTGTATAGTTTAAATCAATCAACTATATCAATATCAAAATCAATAATCATCATGCAGTAAAAACAGTATTTTTCCGTAAAACTCCGTCATAACTAGAGAGCGGATTTCTGTCGGGCTAGACAAGGCCAAACTCGGTACGGCTCGTACGGGATGGGAATTCATTGCAGGTAACGGCTGCACTTCGTTTATTTGAGATTAGAATAACGCTGCTTCGTTGCACTCTGCTGTTAATTCCAGTTCTCATTTAGTTAGCCGTTTGATTAATAAATCGTTAATTGTATTTATGGAATCAAGTGACAATTAAATTCAGTGATTACCTATCACCCGCTACTGAGTCCCGGCGATGCAGCGCGTCCCCACTAAAATTGTGACGTAGCCCGACAGAAATCCGCTGTCTAGTCATAACAGATCGTAGGCCTACTGGGACAACCACGTAAGCGCGTCAAGTACACTACCTCAGAGGTGGTGTGGAAATGTATGCATATCATATAGAATGTAACTCCTTCAACTTTTAGAACGGCAATGTCTTAGGAATGGTGATTCTTAAGAAACAAAGTATAAGGACCATTTTTGTAGATAATTTTATGCTCTATAACGTTTGTCTGAACTATATTTTTGATAACACTTACCTACCGTTCGAGAAAAATTCAAAAAACAAAAATTTTGACTTTTGACATTTTTGAAGCACACATGGGATCTTCTGGAACTTTTGGCACTTTATCTCTACGGGTGTACCCAAGGTGTCTCCCAAAATTCAGCTCTGTCCGAGTTTTTGTGATTTGAACACTATTTGTATATCTATTTTGACCGAATTTAGTGCATTGCAGTAGAAAAATGGATTCGACCCCCATCTAATTGAAACCATTGAAGGTCCGGTCAAAATAGGCATAAAAATAGTGATCCAATAACAAAAACTCCGACAGAGCTGAATTTTGGTAGAGACCTTGGATACCCTAGTAGAAATAAAGTCCCAAACGTCCTCATAGATCCCATGTGTGCTAAAAAAGTTATTCAAGGTCAAAGGTAAAATTTTTGGTTTTTTGGATTTTTCTCGAAAACGGTAAGCTTTATACAAAAATTATAGAGCATAAAATTATCTACAAAAATGGTCCTTATACTTTTTTCACAAAAAATCACCATTCCTAAGTTATCGCCGTTCTAAAAGTTGAAGGAGTTACATTCTACATGATATGCACACATTTCCACATCACCTGTGGGGTAGTGTACTGGCGTGGTTTTTTTTAACGTGGTTTCCCCAGTAGGCCTACGATCTGTTATGACGGAGTTTTATGGGAAAATACTGTATTTACTGCATGATGATTATTGATTTTGATATTGATATAGTTGATTTAAATCAATCAACTATAGTTCTAATTTCCGTTAACATTTTAATCTGATTCATGCTCTTCAAATTCGACCTCAACAGTCATGTCTTCTTCAGTTTCTTCCTCTTCTTCCTCTTTTTCTTGCTGGATGTCCATAAATTGTTCAACTGAAGATAAATCAGTTGTCTTCATCGATATCACATGAATCTTCGTCTGTTGAATTCTGTTGGACATTCGAGCAAGAGTGGCCTTGGCAATTAGTGCACGCTGGTGAACACAACAACCCTACTCTTCTACAGCCACATCTAGTACAACAACCTTTTTTGCAATTGCAAAAAATAGTGTTTAGGAGTTTTTTCGGAGTATAGTTTGAATCCAAAGTATTATCTGTTAGTTTCCAACCCCAGTCTTCGAGGTTCAGTTGTTAGCCTAGCCATGTCTAGACTTGATACTATACTCGGTACAAGTGTTGATGAGCAGAAGCCGATGTTGAAGGAAGACACAATAGTTGTACTTGTTTCTTATTTGTTTTTTTTTTTACAAACGTTAAATATCTATACGTGTCGATACAATTAATTTTTTTGGAGCTCCACAAACAGCAAGGAGAAAGCGAATTCCTTTTGTGATCATCGTTTGGGGAGACGAGTCAATTTCTTCAAATCCTTTAGCGCAATCACGTTCTTTTTTTCAAATAATTGCTGATGTTTAACCTCTTCTGAACACTATCGCAGCCGGTTATTGCATGTAACAATAAAACGTGGTTTTGGCATTTTGGATAAGCAGATAAACTTCTTCAAGAATATATTTCTGTTCGCTGTTGACCCTTTCCAGGTTTTAAACAGTAAATAATTTTATCAATTTATGGTAGAAGGGACTGTTTAAGGACTGAGTTTCTGTTGAGTGTATATTCTCAGAATTAGTTAGTAGTTATTTATTATATTGTTCGTAGTTACGTATTTTGTACATTTAAGAGACACGAATGGCATTTACATTTATTTAATACAACCCGTGTAACTTTTTTATTCTGAAATATAAACCTGTAGGTTTTTTTTGAGGAAACCTGTATCATTTTAAAAGATCTATGTGGTGGCAACCTCACATTTTTATTATCACTTCCGGTAGAACCAGAAATGTAGTAAAATATTTAAAAAAATTTCCATTTAATTCAAAATCTAGTTGTTTGAAAAACGATAGTAGTTTAATCTGTCAGTTCGGCGTTTCTAACAATAATTTGGTCATAATTTTTGAAGTTTGATGAGTGTTATTTTAGTGGCTCATAACGATAACATTATAGAAATTGTAGAAAATTTTAATAACGAAGACTATTTTCGTATGATCGTACTCTATGGGAAATGCGAAGAAAGTTTAAACGGCACTTGCCGAAAGTTCAACGAATTATATCCCAACAGGAGAAAGTTGTATCGAACAAAACTGAAACAAATAATTGAAAATTTAAAAAACCAAGGTCAGTTTAATGTGAAAACGAAAAGACCTGCAAATATCACCGAAGATTATGAGACGGTACTCAATGTTTTGCTAGCCGTTATTGAAAGTAAAGACATTTCTATTCGAGAGATTAGATCAACGTTTGGAATTGCTCAGTCGGCGTCCTTTTAAATACGCAAAGCATCAACATCTTGAAGCAGGTGCTTTCTTAAGGCGACAAAAGTTTGCAGAGTGGCTGCTAATAAGAGACCAAGAAGAACCACTATTTCTTCAAAATATCATTTTCAGCGACGAAGCATCGTTTACTAATAAAGGCATTTTTAACAGACGGAATACCTATTATTGGTCTACTGAAAATTAGCATTTATTTAAACCAAGAGGCAATCAGAGGGCGGGGAAATTCATTGCATGGATTGGTATTATCAACAACACGATAATTGAACCATACTTTTTTGACAACAACTTAAATGCCGAGCAGTATCTACGTATTCTGCGGCAGATGGAAGACGATTATTTAGATAACTTACCTCTCAAGCAAGTTCAAAACTTGTATTTCCAGCAGGATGAGGCACCAACTCACAACGTGAGGAACGTGGATAATTTCTTAACAGAAACATTTCAAGACCGTTGGATGGAGAACACGGGTCCAATAAGATGGCCTGCAAGATCGCCAGATATGAAACCCCTAGATTATTTTCTTAGGGGTTTCGTAAAAGACAATGTTTACTTTGAAGAATGGAGAGATAAAGAGCCCTTGAAAGAACGCGTCAGAGAAATTTGCATATCATTAAACCCACAGTTTATAACAAATGCCACACAAGGCATTCGTAGACGTGCTGAAATGTACATCCAACAAAACGGAGATATTTTTGAAAATTTATTGTGATAAAAACGTATACAATTGTTATTAGTTAGTTATTCAAAAATTACATTCTTGGTTGTTGTTAAAATTTTCATTGAAATGCAGTGAACCTACGTAAATAAATGACATGAGTGTCAATTTTTCAAGCTACTAGATTGTCATCAATAAATATGAATTTTTCGTCAATTTTATTGAATAACTTTTAAAGTATTGATTTTAGACTATTAATTGCTTTTCATTTTTTGTAGTACACTACAAAAAATCAATCTTTCCATTTATGACAAAATATACCTAGTGTTCCATTAAAAAAAAATAAGTTGACGTCATTTCCGTTTCTACCGGAAGTGATAATAAAAATGTGAGGTTGCCACCACATAGATCTTTTAACATGAGACAAATTTTCTCAAAGAACTACATGTTTATCTTTAAGAATAAAAAAATTACAGACGTTGTATCAAATAAAAGAGACACCTGTATACATGGCATTTGTGTGCATCATGTAGAATGAAACTCCTTCAGCTGTTATAACGGCGATATCTTGGGAATGGTGATTCTTAGGAAAAAAGTATAAGGATCATTTTTGTAGACAATTTTAGGATCTACAATTCTTGTCTGTGCTATGTTTTTGATAAAACTTACTGTTTCCGAGAAAAATCCAAACCAAAAATGTTGACCTTTGACCTTGAATAACTTTTTAGCACACATGGGATCTATGGGGACTTTTGTCCCTTTATTTCTACGGGTGAACCCAAGGTTTGTACCAAAATTCAGCTCTGTAGGAGTGTTTGTTATTTAAAATGTCTATTATGACCGGACTATATGTTAAATCTCGCTATTAAAACCATAGTTTAATCGAAAGGATGAATAAAATGTTCATAGCAACACTTTATTCACACGAATAAAGTAAAAAAAACTACAAATTTGCACTACCACTGAAATTTTCGTTGATATGGATGTGTAAACATATTCAACTAAAATTTGCAACGCTTGATGGTCCACCTTCTGTAAAACAATCCTAATGAAAGGCCAGGAACATCCTTTGAATTTGACCGTGACGAAAGTATAGGCAACTTAGGCAATTTACCTTGTTTAAATGCTCATCATATTAGTAGGAGTACAATTAATATTTATGTAAATACTGTACCTAAAGATTTTCATTTTTTAATTTTGCGAAATTGGAAACAATCTTCTATGAAACACGTGAATAAACGAATAATATCCACTATAAAACATTATCACACGCGGCTTCGCCTCGTGTGCTAAACTGTTTTTTCGTTAGACAAAGTTCGTTTTTAGTCATTTATACCATAAATAGCTATTTTACTATTTCCAAACTCACCAGTTGATTGTTAAGAGCGTAGCAGAGAGTTAATCTACCATTTTCCGACACCCGGTATAACGGTGCTTTTCGACACAATTAATTGCCCACATATCTGTATGTATTGCTTACAAGTAAGTTAAAGATGACGATAGAATACCCCAACATGCAGATAAGAAAAGAGAGATAGTTAAACAATATGATTAATTGATTATATTCATTAACAAACATCGGAACTATGCGACTGAATCCTAGAGCGCCAAAGCATTAGTCAACGTAAATAAGCGAGGTCATTCCCATGATTTACCTGGCAGACTGGATACGTCTTATCACTTAAGTTTTTCATCAATACGTTTTTATAAAAAAAACACTCAGATTAATCTGCATAATGCCGCAATGAATGAGCTACTATCGTGAACTTGAACTTTGTTTTATAGTTCGGTTTTTGTATTAGTACACACACTTCTTAAATATGCGTAATTTGTAGTACCTGAAGAGACAAAATATCTGCATCGTATTTCCAGCAGCAGCTCTTCACAATAAATAACTAATTCATAATGTCATATCTATCTAGTTTACGTAGACCGTTGAAATAAAAAGAAAAGGTTAGCAGCAGTAGGTCAGAGTAGTGTAGGTCACTTTTCAAGTGATGCGTGGATAAATAACCGGTAGTTACGCTAGGCTCTTAGGGATGGGGGGGCGTGTCTAATTTGCAGACCACAGTTTATCTTGCAGACTGGGGGTTAAAAATGCTGCAATCAAGTCAAAACTCGACATTTGCTTATTGCTCAATACGAAAATTGTTGATACAAAATTTCAAACCGTTCGGAGAAACCCTTACAAACCACCCCCAAAACAACCTTGCAGACTGAGGCTTAAAAATACTCCAATCAAGTCAAAATTTGATATTTGCTAGTTTCTCGATACGAGCATTATCGATACAAAATTTCAGCCTATTCGAAGGAACCCTCAAAAATCACCCCCAAAACAACCTTGCAGACTGGGGGTTAAAAATATTCCAATCAAGTCAAAACTCGACAGACGCTTATTTCTCAATACGAAGATTGTTCATACAAAAGTTCAAGCCATTCGGAGAAACCTTTAAAAATCACCCCCAAAACAACCTTGCAGACTGGAGGTCAAAAATGCTCCAATCAAGTCAAAACTCGATATTTCTTAATTTTTTAATACGAAGATTCTTGATACAAAATTTCAACTCGTTCGGAGAAATCGTTAAAAACTACCCCCACAAAAAGCTTGCAGACTGGGGCTTAAAAATACTCTAATCAAGTTAAAATTTGACATTCGCTAGTTTTTCAATACGAGGATTATCGATACAAAATTTCAGCCTATTCGAAGAAACCCTCAAAAATCACCCCCAAAACAACCTTGCAGAGTGGGGGTTTAAAATGGTTCAATCAAGTCAAAACTTGATATTTCATAATTTTTCAATACGAAGATTCTTGATACAAAATTTCAACCCGTTCGGAGAAATCGTTAAAGACTACCCCCACAACAAGCTTGCAGACTGGGGCTTAAAAATACTCTAATCAAGTCAAAATTTGACATTTGCTAGTTTCTCAATACGGGGATTATCGTAAGTAACAAAATATCGAGTTTTGACTTGATAAGAGTATTGCAACAAAATATTTTTTCAAAACCAACAGAATATGAAACCCATTTTCTGTTAATTTTCTCTACCAAAATAAAACTCCTAAATATACTTTTTCTGGAGTCTAATGGTAATTTTTATTTCCAAAATTGGTGGGTAGATAATTTAGTATTCAAGGGTACATTAGGACTTAGCTTTATAAATAAGGTATGCAGTGCCATTGGATTGGAAAGATTAAAATCATGTATATTTTCAAATTCTACTTTTTTTTTTCTTGAATTTTCACATCTATATCGTTATTTCAATACAACTAAAATGTTCCTAAATACATGCACTCAACTAGATTAGCCGTCTTTACTTTTACTAAGATTTTCCAATTTTAAGTCACTTTCACCGCTAGTACGTAAAAAAAGAGAGAAAAACTACTAAATTTTTTTTTAAACCAAGCAACCTTTCTTGTTTCCCATTTTATACAATTTATGTCATATGTCAATTAACGCTTAAACAATGTCATACAAAATAGAATTGCAAAAAGCCATATATCAGTTAATTACCGAAGTACCTAAAAGTGAAATTGTGAATATATTTTGGACCAAATATGTTATAGGTACTCGCAACTAAGTATGCACACAACAATTAAAGACTGCGAGGTAGCAATACCACCTGGTATTAATTTGCCAAAAAGTGATAGGCCACGAATTTTCAGTGAAATAAGTTTAGAAAGATTAAGAAGAAATAGTAAAGACAAGAATCTGGAACATCAACAAGAAGATTGATTAGCTCGATTGTTTAGAGTTCCCATATAACAGTTTCTAAAGAAATAGACAAAAACAACTTAAAATACAGCAAAAAAGCTAAATGTTAAACATACAGCATCGCAGTTAGAGAGAATTTTCAGATGTTCCCGGCTATTGAGAATTCATCATTTTCTGGATAATCGTGTGGTTATGCTATGCGATGAAAAATAGTTTACGTTTGCCTATTCCGAGATGGAAGGTAACGATGGATTTTATACAAACAATATAGAAGAAATTTCAAATAAAATTTAAGTCGAAAGCAAAATTTGAAGATAAAATTTTGGTTTGATGGGCTATATCTCCGGCTGGCGCTTCAGCACCATTCATTGGTCGTATTAGTGGTGACGCGGTCAATACATAACAATATATGACAACACGATAATAACAACGATGTAATATTTTGGCCAGATTTTGCATGCTGCCATTATAATAGAATGTCCAGGGATTGGTTAGAAAGAAATAATATAAATTTTGTACCTAAGAAAAGATAATCCCCCCCATAATGCCCCCAGTGCGAACAATCGAAAACAACATTTGGGCAATACTAGGTAGAAAGGTTTACAACAACGGCTGGGAAGCCAATTTAGAAGAACAATTAATAAGCACAATCTACCAGAAAGTTAGAAAAATGGACGTGGACACTATCCAAAGGCTGTAAGATCTATGAAGACAATTTTGCGTCGTATTGAATATAATGGATCTTTATCTGTTTTCCTATTAATAATAATTAATTAAGAAATTAGCACTTTTCTGGGTTCTTTATGAAATTCAAATAAAATTAAGTTTGAGCTTCCTATTATTACTTTAAACTTTCTCTCAAAACGTTTTCTTTACGTTAGGTTTCTCAAAAATTAAAAATGTCTAATGTGCTTTAAAATAATGTCTTTAAGATTTTGTTTCCTCTGAATTTTAAATTTTCTCTTCTGGACACCACTTTGTATTTTTTGACTGATGATGAAAGTTTAATAATAGATACCCCAAAGAACTTAAAACCAGCATATAGTATGTACTGAATGAACCAAGTTAACAGCAAAAATGACGTGTAAAAACACACCCCAAATTGAGAGAATGAACGAAAAAATGCCGAACTTATGCATCCTTACATAGTAGCAACTGATTATTATCTAACAGCGATAAACATAAACTCAAATTATCGCAATTCACGTATCTATAACAAATACTCCTATATTCGTAATTTACATATTTTGTAAATTTAAATTTAAATATTAATAAATTAATTAATAATTAACAATAAAATAATAAAAAAATAAATTAAAAAAAACTAAATTAAATTTAAATAATAAAATAATTTTTTGAAGTGATTCGTTTAGGGAGCTTTTAAGGCGATCGCTGGGTAGCCGGGCTGTTTTAATCCCTAGTCTGTTTCTTTTAAGGATTTCTACGAATGTACTGAAATTTTGTATCAACAATCTTCGTATTGAGAAATAAGCAAATATAGTTTTGATTGGAGCATTTTTCAACCCCCAGTCTGCAAGGTTGTTTTGGGGGTGGTTTTTGAGGGTTGCTCCAAATGGGCTGAAATTTTGCACCAAAAATCGTCGTATTGAAAAACTAGCGATTGTGAAATTTTGACTTGATTAAAATAGTTTTAACCCCCAGTATGCAAGGTTGTTTTAGGGGTAGTTTTTAACCGTTTCTCCGAACGGGTTGAATTTTTGTATTAACAATCTTCGTATTGAGAAATAAGCAAATATCGAGTTTTGACTTGATTGGAGCATTTTTAACCCCCAGTCTGCAAGGTTGTTTTGGGGGTGATTGTTGAGGGTTTCTCCGGAATAGGCTGAAATTTTGCATCAGTAATCCTCGTATTGAAAAAATAGCGAATGTCAAATTTTAACTTGATTAGAGTATTTTTAAGTCTCAGTCTGCAAAGTTGTTTTAGGGGTGGTTTTTAACTGTTTCTCCGAACGGATTGAAATCTTGTATTAACAATCTTCGTATTAGTAAATAAGCAAATGTCGAGTTTTGACTTGATTGGAGTATTTTTAACACCCAGTCTGCAAATCTGTTTTAAGGGTGGTTTTTAAAAGTTTTTCCGAACGGCTTGAAATTTTGTATCAAGAATCTTCGCATTGAGAAATAAGCAAATATCGAGTTTTGACTTGGTTGGAGCATTTTTAACCCCCAGTCTGCAAGGTTGTTTTGGGGGTGATTGTTGAGGGTTTCTCCGAATGGGCTGAAATTTTACATCAATAATCCTCGTATTGAAAAAGTAGCGAATATCAAATTTTAACTTGATTAGAGTATTTTTAGGCCCCAGTCTGCAAGGTTGTTGTGGGGGTAGTTTTTAACGATTTCTTCGAACGGGTTGATATTTTGTATCAACAATCTTCGCATTGAGAAATAAGCAAATGTCGAGTTTTGACTTGATTGGAGGATTTTTAACCCCCAGTCTGCAAGATAAACTGCAAATTAGAAACGCCTGGGATGGGGTGAAATTAGAGAATAATAGCTGACGAATGTGTATTTTGTAAGTCTGGGATTGCCAAATTTTTTTATTCATCTAATCAATGCATAACATTAATAGGTTTTAGTATCCGTAAATGCCGGTCATATCCGGGTCAGTGATGAGTCCTACCATAATATTAATAAGATGTATTGTCAAATAGGAAATACATTTCCAAATTCGACAATATCCCAATGACTGAGGTTATGAAAGTAAGCAAAGCATTTAGCGACAATTACAATAGAGAGGAATGAGGAACATCAATATTGATGATATAATAGTAAAAGACTTAACTACATTAGGAATAACTGAACATTGAATATCGTAATTCGTTTTGCTTTAACGTACGTTACAAGCATACAAAAATACCTAATCGGTTAATTCTCGATGTTTTTATAATAAGCACCACGCCTGAATGTTGAAACTTCTAGCCGACACAATTAAACGATTGTACTTTTTGCGGCAAAGATTCCTGATAAATTTTTGTAACACCGACACTAATACATATTCGATCAATGAGAGTGAATCTGTTTTTAGTGCTATATTTCATTTAATACATTGACAACCTCATTCATGGACAAGGGAAGATAAATACTAATACAATATTCGCATTGATGTCCGTAATACCCGCTTAACATTATTATTATTTTTATTATTGTTACGAAATAAACTCATACGCCGCCTCGGTACGACGCCTTGGGTTTTCTCGAGAGCTTTCTAGTAAGTATGTACGTATGAAAGCCACCTTTTAAGCAAATAAATAAAATTATAATCATTTCAATGCCTTGTGATAACCCAAACATGTCGCCCTAAATTCACACATGGATGAAACGTTACACTTGGTTGCCAAGATTTAACGATTTTCTTAATTTCTTTTATTCAAATTATTCAAATGCGATTTCGTCCCGTTGTTTTTTTTTTTTCGCCAAATTTGAATCCACATTTGGACACCACAGCGTTTTATATGTAGAAACGTGTTACAGCCCATAATAGAAGTTTGAACTTTAGACCTGTAATAGGTGCCGATCGGAAGTGAAGAACCCAAACCAATAAATGACGACGGTTTTTCAAATTGGTTACCTAAACGAGCGTCCTCAATTGTTTCATCAATCATGCGAACACATGTTTATTCACACATGCTGTTTCACATGGAAAGGCCGACATTAAAATCGCACCTATCATCGTGAGCAAAAAATTCTAGTCGTCAATGTCATTTTTGTGCACCGAATTAAATGGCACACGCTGATACTGACGACCAGAATTTTTTGCTCGCGACGGTATCTCGTTTTTAAAAGTACCTACACAGGTATTCAGTAATATCACTGATGAATAGGTACTGATGATATTTTGGTTAAGCTGACAACAAATTATACCATTTGTATCACTATCCTGTTAGTAATGATACGAAGGCTGACGGCAAGAATCGTCTATATAGTTAATGGTCCTTTTTCGCATTTCATATGGTACGTCGAAGACGATAGATTAAAAGACGTTTGATGGGCGACCAGCTCTAGCTTGTATCCTCGTCTTTTTCGCACACCAAGAGATAGGTAATATGATTCCACGTTTAGAGACTGATTTCTGTTAATAGGACCTGCACTCTGATATTCAAATAAAGAATAAGCCTAGTGTTAGTTTGGTGTTTTCGGATTTGGTAGAAACACTGGATAGGAACTTTAAACACTGCTACGATGGGGAAGACCGGATCATAAATTTGAAAAGACAATGGTGTATGTAATACAAACATACGTTAATGAAACCATTCAACGTAGATTTCACGGAATTGTTTTTCTTCGTTAGTGCCATGCCAACGCCATTTACGATATTGTTTTATCATGATTCCTAAAAAACGTTTTTTTCGAACCATGCAACTTACTAGTTCAATAGCGACAACACTCATTTTTTGTCCGATGAGACTCCACATGCTCGTCAACAAGTACGAGTTCAAGAGACCGTTTTCGATAAACGTGTATCGGTTGGATGCAACAGTTAGTTTGTGGAAATCAACAGTGTCCAGAAAATATCGTAGAGCTTCAAGAACAAGTGATATTTATCAACAAACATCTTGCGACGCTCTGACGCCTGTATTGCTACTCAGGGACAACATTTTCAACACTTCTTGTAGCATTCTAAGTTACTCTTATTTTTGTTCCAATAAACAATGTAAAATCGTTGTGGCAAGGACCAAACATCCGTTAAAATCAAAAGTCGATCGTCATGAAGCATTACCAAAAAAACTTTAGCACTGACCATTAACGATGAATGAATCCATGAATGAGTGATAAGCAGCAAAAAGTCGGTTTTACTTTTAATTGAAACTGAAAGTGTTTACGTCGTTTTTATTCGAACGTTTTTCCAACTCTGTTTACGAGGTGGCTGAGCGTCTTCGTATCGAAGGTGGTTCACGGAGGTTTTGCCCCATTCGATTTTCAATTTGTTTTTTCTATATTTCGATACTACCAGGGTGGGGAATACCGTGTTTAAAATTATTGCATATACAGGGTTATTCAGCTAAGATGATCCATTTATGTTTTTAAAATAGGCAACCCAAAATACCGATTCCACCTGAACCTGGATTACAAACAATGTTTCAAAATTGAATTGACTAATGACATTGTGAACGTCGTTTAAACGTAATTTTGACCCACGTCTGGTCAGGATCATTGCCGTAGAATACAAAACAGTTGTGTTATGCGTCTCTTCACGAGTTCTCATCTCATTTATGGGCATATATTAATCAAAAGAAAAATGTCTCGAGTATCCCAGGCCATGTGTTCAATAATGGTATTGAACTAACTGATCCACAAGAAATTGTCAATCATTTCGCGATTCATTTCAGTGACGTCTTTAGTAGTGATAATATCTGTGATAGTTTCCCAGTCTGTGATAGAGAAAGTGATATAGTGAGCGTCTTACACAATTTCGTAATAAATACCTGTGATATTTTGGATGCCGTCAAAAAAGTCAATTCTAATTTTACTATGGGTCCTGACAATGTGCCTGCTTTCCTTGTAAAAGACTGTATTTCTTGTTTATGTGAACCCCTTTGCTACTTGTTTAATTTAATTATTGCTGAGGCTGCATATCCTAATAAGTGGAAGTCTACTAAAGTTATCCCGGTCTTCAAATCTGGCGTACGTAATAACATCGAGAATTATAGGCCCATTGCAATAGTTTCAAATTTTAGTAAGATCTTTGAAAGAATTGTAGCTAATAATTTATATAGTCATGTATCTAATCAACTTAGCCCCAGTCAACATGGCTTTATAAAAGGAAAGTCAACTTCAACAAATCTGTGTGAATACATCCAATACATATCTGATTCTCTTGAAAGTAAAAAACAAGTTGATGTTATTTACACAGATTTATCTAAAGCTTTCGATGTGGTTAATCACTCGATTTTGCTTGATAAGTTGAGCAAATTTGGCCTGTGTAGTAATTTAATAAAGTTATTTCAATCCTTTTTGTGTAATCGCATTCAGTATGTTGAGTACCGTGGTTTTCGCTCTCAAACTTATGTAACTACGAGTGGTGTAACGCAAGGGTCAAACCTTGGACCTATTTTATTTATTATATACTTCAATGACGCACTTTTAGAATTTAAGTGTCCTATCTTTGTGTACGCTGATGACATGAAGGTGGCTAAAACTATTACCACGCTTGATGATTGTTACTCGCTTCAAAATGATCTTAATAATTTTATTATATGGTGTCACAATAATAAACAAAATATTAATGTAGCCAAATGTAAAGTAATAACCTTTTCTAGATCACCTGATACTACACAATTTAAGTATGAATTAAACGATACAGAAATAGATAGAATATTCCAAATTAAAGACCTTGGTGTTGTGGTTGATTCAAAATTGTCATTTATACCCCATTTTCAACATATTTGTGATCATGCTAATAGAATGTTAGGGTTTATTATAAGAAATACTGTCGGTTTTACCAATGTTGATTCTTTGCTTGTATTATATTATTCATTTATTCGTTCTAAACTGGAATATTCATCCGTCGTATGGGATCCATACTACAAAATTCATATATCTTCAATAGAGCGTATTCAAAGAAAATTTTGTAAACATTTATTTTATGTTAAATTTGGCAGATATCCCGTAAGAACTTGTTCGAGCGTAGTTCTTTTCAATGAATTTAATCTATACTCGTTGAAGGATAGAAGAACGGTGGCAAATATTATATTTTTACATCAGCTGATTCACGGGAAAATTTTTTCACAAAATCTGCTTGGTAATCTTAGTTTTCACATACCGCGCTTAAATTGTAGATATGCTGGAACATTTGCAATAGATTGGTGTAGAACTAATCAACATTTCTATTCGCCGTTATATAATATGTGCAGAAGTTACAATAATATTGCTCCTCTTGCTGACATCTTTTTACAGAATATCAAACATTTCACTTATCTGTGTAAAAATGCAGTTCTTACGCCACTGTAGTTGACATTCCTGCATGTTGAGTTATATAATTTTTTAGTGATTAGTGTTTAGTTATATAATTGTTTTGTATTGATTTCTTTCTTTTTTTGTTATATGTATTTGTGTATACTTATCCGGAGTTATGTACAAGTATCCACATAGATCTTTGTCTGTTGGATAATAAATTACGATTATTATTATTATTATTATTAAGTGAGTCAGTACGTTCTGCGTCAACCCTCATACAGGGGTTGCTAATTTATACAAAATATCTAACTTCTCATGTTTATAGTTATACATTTTATTGTGTCGAACACAGAATTTTTTTACAATAGTATACTCCGGTGGTGCAGTATTAACCCTTAAAACCCCGTAACAGGGTTGTTTTCTAAAAAAGTTTTATTATTCGTTAAAATGGTGATAATATGCTTGCTTGCGTACCAGATTACCACCCTGGTGGTTATTCTGTACCTTCTGTGTGAGATGGGTGTGCGGATTATTCGCAGATTGTATTTGATTGGGCGACACTATGAATGTCGTTTAAACGCAATATTGAGCCAAGTCTGGTCAGGACCATTCCCGTAGAATAAAAAATAATTGTTATGTGTCCCTTTACGTTTTCTTATCAAAGTGGGTCGTTACGTTCAGCGTCAACCCCCTTACAGGGCTTGCTAATTTATACAAAATATTTATATAACTTTTTTAATCATGATTACAGTTATACATTTCATTGTGTCGAACACAGAATTTTTTCCCAAAAATATACTTCTCTCGGATAATATTAACACTTAAACCCGCGTAAAAGGGTTGTTTTTTAAAAAAGTTTTATTGTTCGCTATAATAGTGATAATATGTTTGCTCGCGTACCACGTGACCATTGTGGAGGTCATTTTTTACCTGCTTTGTGCGATTGGCGTGCGAATTATTCGCAGATTGGGCGAGATTGGGCGACACTGTGAACGTCGTTTAAACGTAATATTGAGGCACGTGCGGTCCGTATCGTTGCCGTAGGATGCAAAATGGTTGCGTAATGTGTTTCTTTACGTCTTCTCATCGAAGTGGGTGGTTACGTTCTCCGTTGACCCCCTTATTGGGGTTGGTAATTTGTAGAAAATATTATGCAATTTTTTTTTTGGTATGCTTATCGCTGTAAACGTTATCGTGTCGAACACAGAATTTTTTCCCAAAAATATACTTCTCTCGGATAATATTAACACTTAAACCCGCGTAAAAGGGTTGTTTTTTAAAAAAGGTTTATTGTTCGCTATAATAGTGATAATATGTTTGCTCGCGTACCACGTGACCATTGTGGAGGTCATTTTTTACCTGCTTTGTGCGATTGGCGTGCGAATTATTCGCAGATTGGGCGAGATTGGGCGACACTGTGACCGTCGTTTAAACGTGAAATTGAGGCACCTACGGTCCGTATCGTTGCCGTAGGTGCCCAAAATGGTTGCGAAATGTGTTTCTTTACGACTTCTCATCGAAGTAGGTGGTGACGTTCTCCGTCGACCCCCTTATGGGGGTTGCTAATACGCAGACAATATTTATGCATTTTTTTTGGTATGCTTATCGCTGTAAACGTTATCGTGTCGAACACAGAATTTTTTCCCAAAAATATACTCTGGTCGGACAGTATTAACACTTAAACCCGCGTAAAAGGGTTATTTTTTAAAAAAGTTTTATTGTTCGCTATAATGGTGATAATATGTTTGCTTGCGTACGACGTGACCATTGTGGTGGTCATTTTTTACCTTCCTTGTGCGATTGGCGTGCGAATTATTCGCAGATTGGATTTGATTGGGCGCCCCCAATTTGGGATTGGATTTGATTGGGCCAGATTGGGCGACACTGTGACCGTCGTTTAAACGTAATATTGAGGCACCCACGGTCCGTATCGTTGCCGTAGGATGCAAAATGGTTGCGTAATGTGTTTCTTTACGACTTCTCATCGAAGTGGGTGGTTACGTTCTCCGTCGACCTCCTTATGGGGGTTGCTAATACGCAGGAAAATATTTATGCATTTTTTTTTGAGTATGCTTATCGTCATAAATCCTATCGTGTCGAACACAGAATTTTTTCCCAAAAATATACTCCTGTCGGATAATATTAACACTTAAACCCGCGTAAAAGGGTTGTTTTTTAAAAAAGTTTTATTGCTCGCTATAATGGTGATAATATGTTTGCTTGCGTACCACGTGACCATTGTGGTGGTCATTTTTTACCTTCTTTGTGCGATTGGCGTGCGAATTATTCGCAGATTGGATTTGATTGGGCGCCCCCAATTTGGGATTGGATTTGATTGGGCCAGATTGGGCGACACTGTGACCGTCGTTTAAACGTGAAATTGAGGCACCTACGGTCCGTATCGTTGCCGTAGGATGCAAAATGGTTCCGTAATGTGTTTCTTTACGACTTCTCATCGAAGTGGGTGGTTACGTTCTCCGTTGACCCCCTTATTGGGGTTGGTAATTTGTAGAAAATATTATGCAATTTTTTTTTGGTATGCTTATCGCTGTAAACGTTATCGTGTCGAACACAGAATTTTTTCCCAAAAATATACTTCTCTCGGATAATATTAACACTTAAACCCGCGTAAAAGAGTTGTTTTTTAAAAAAGTTTTATTGTTCGCTATAATAGTGATAATATGTTTGCTCGCGTACCACGTGACCATTGTGGAGGTCATTTTTTACCTGCTTTGTGCGATTGGCGTGCGAATTATTCGCAGATTGGGCGAGATTGGGCGACACTGTGAACGTCGTTTAAACGTAATATTGAGGCACGTGCGGTCCGTATCGTTGCTGTAGGATGCAAAATGGTTGCGTAATGTGTTTCTTTACGTCTTCTCATCGAAGTGGGTGGTTACGTTCTCCGTTGACCCCCTTATTGGGGTTGGTAATTTGTAGAAAATATTATGCAATTTTTTTTTGGTATGCTTATCGCTGTAAACGTTATCGTGTCGAACACAGAATTTTTTCCCAAAAATATACTTCTCTCGGATAATATTAACACTTAAACCCGCGTAAAAGAGTTGTTTTTTAAAAAAGTTTTATTGTTCGCTATAATAGTGATAATATGTTTGCTCGCGTACCACGTGACCATTGTGGAGGTCATTTTTTACCTGCTTTGTGCGATTGGCGTGCGAATTATTCGCAGATTGGGCGAGATTGGGCGACACTGTGAACGTCGTTTAAACGTAATATTGAGGCACGTGCGGTCCGTATCGTTGCTGTAGGATGCAAAATGGTTGCGTAATGTGTTTCTTTACGTCTTCTCATCGAAGTGGGTGGTTACGTTCTCCGTTGACCCCCTTATTGGGGTTGGTAATTTGTAGAAAATATTATGCAATTTTTTTTTGGTATGCTTATCGCTGTAAACGTTATCGTGTCGAACACAGAATTTTTTCCCAAAAATATACTTCTCTCGGATAATATTAACACTTAAACCCGCGTAAAAGGGTTGTTTTTTAAAAAAGGTTTATTGTTCGCTATAATAGTGATAATATGTTTGCTTGCGCACCACGTGACCATTGTGGTGGTCATTTTTTATCTTCTTTGTGCGATTGGCGTGCGAATTATTCGCAGATTGGATTTGATTGGGCGCCCCCAATTTGGGATTGGATTTGATTGGGCCAGATTGGGCGACACTGTGACCGTCGTTTAAACGTAATATTGAGGCACCTACGGTCCGTATCGTTGCCGTAGGATGCAAAGTGGTTGCGGAATGTGTTTCTTTACGACTTCTCATCGAAGTGGGTGGTTACGTTCTCCGTCGACCTCCTTATGGGGTTTGCTAATACGCAGGAAAATATTTATGCATTTTTTTTTGAGTATGCTTATCGTCATAAATCTTACCGTGTCGAACACAGAATTTTTTCCCAAAAATATACTCCGGTCGGACAGTATTAACACTTAAACCCGCGTAATAGGGTTGTTTTTTAAAAAAGTTTTATTGTTCGCTATAATAGTGATAATATGTTTGCTTGCGTACCACGTGACCATTGTGGTGGTCATTTTTTACCTTCTTTGTGCGATTGGCGTGCGAATTATTCGCAGATTGGATTTGATTGGGCGCCCCCAATTTGGGATTGGATTTGATTGGGCCAGATTGGGCGACACTGTGACCGTCGTTTAAACGTGAAATTGAGGCACCTACGGTCCGTATCGTTGCCGTAGGTGCCCAAAATTGTTGCGAAATGTGTTTCTTTACGACTTCTCATCGAAGTGGGTGGTGACGTTCTCCGTCGACCCCCTTATGGGGGTTGCTAATACGCAGACAATATTTATGCATTTTTTTTGGTATGCTTATCGCTGTAAACGTTATCGTGTCGAACACAGAATTTTTTCCCAAAAATATACTCTGGTCGGACAGTATTAACACTTAAACCCGCGTAAAAGGGTTGTTTTTTAAAAAAGTTTTATTTTTCGCTATAATAGTGATAATATGTTTGCTTGCGTACCACGTGACCATTGTGGTGGTCATTTTTTACCTTCTTTGTGCGATTGGCGTGCGAATTATTCGCAGATTGGATTTGATTGGGCGCCCCCAATTTGGGATTGGATTTGATTGGGCCAGATTGGGCGACACTGTGACCGTCGTTTAAACGTAATATTGAGGCACCTACGGTCATTATCGTTGCCGTACGATGCAAAATGGTTGCGTAATGTGTTTCTTTACGACTTCTCATCGAAGTGGGTGGTTACGTTCTCCGTCGACTCCCTTATGGGGGTTGCTAATACGCAGGAAAATATTTATGCAATTTTTTTGATTATGCTTATCGTCATAAATCTTACCGTGTCGAACACAGAATTTTTTCCCAAAAATATACTCCGGTCGGACAGTATTAACACTTAAACCCGCGTAAAAGGGTTGTTTTTTAAAAAAGTTTTATTGTTCGCTATAATAGTGATAATATGTTTGCTTGCGTACCACGTGACCATTGTGGTGGTCATTTTTTACTTTCTTTGTGCGATTGGCGTGCGAATTATTCGCAGATTGGATTTGATTGGGCGCCCCCAATTTGGGATTGGATTTGATTGGGCCAGATTGGGCGACACTGTGACCGTCGTTTAAACGTGAAATTGAGGCACCTACGGTCCGTATCGTTGCCGTAGGTGCCCAAAATGGTTGCGAAATGTGTTTCTTTACGACTTCTCATCGAAGTGGGTGGTGACGTTCTCCGTCGACCCCCTTATGGGGGTTGCTAATACGCAGACAATATTTATGCATTTTTTTTGGTATGCTTATCGCTGTAAACGTTATCGTGTCGAACACAGAATTTTTTCCCAAAAATATACTCTGGTCGGACAGTATTAACACTTAAACCCGCGTAAAAGGGTTATTTTTTAAACAAGTTTTATTGTTCGCTATAATAGTGATAATATGTTTGCTTGCGTACCACGTGACCATTGTGGTGGTCATTTTTTACCTTCTTTGTGCGATTGGCGTGCGAATTATTCCCAGATTGGATTTGATTGGGCGCCCCCAATTTGGGATTGGATTTGATTGGGCCAGATTGGGCGACACTGTGACCGTCGTTTAAACGTAATATTGAGGCACCCACGGTCCGTATCGTTGCCGTAGGATGCAAAATGGTTGCGTAATGTGTTTCTTTACGACTTCTCATCGAAGTGGGTGGTTACGTTCTCCGTCGACCTCCTTATGAGGGTTGCTAATACGCAGAAAATATTTATGCCATTTTTTTGAGTATAGTTATCGTCATAAATCCTATCGTGTCGAACACAGAATTTTTTCCCAAAAATATACTCCTGTCGGATAATATTAACACTTAAACCCGCGTAAAAGGGTTGTTTATTAAAAACAAATTATTTTTCGCTATAATAGTGATAATATGTTTGCTTGCGTACCACGTGACCATTGTGGTGGTCATTTTTTACCTGCTTTGTGCGATTGGCGAGCGAATTATTCGCAGATTGGGCGAGATTGGGCGACACTGTGACCGTCGTTTAAACGTGAAATTGAGGCACCTACGGTCCGTATCGTTGCCGTAGGATGCAAAATGGTTGCGTAATGTGTTTCTTTACGACTTCTCATCGAAGTGGGTGGTTACGTTCTCCGTCGACCCCCTTATGGGGGTTGCTAATACGCAGACAATATTTATGCATTTTTTTTGAGTATGCTTATCGTCATAAATCCTATCGTGTCGAACACAGAATTTTTTCCCAAAAATATACTCCTGTCGGATAATATTAACACTCAAACAAGCGTAAAAGGGTTGTTTATTAAAAACAAATTATTTTTCGCTATAATAGTGATAATATGTTTTGCTTGCGTACCACGTGACCATTGTGGTGGTCATTTTTTACCTTCTTTGTGCGATTGGCGTGCGAATTATTCGCAGATTGGGTTTGATTGGGCGCCCCCAATTTGGGATTGGATTTGATTGGGCCAGATTGGGCGACACTGTGACCGTCGTTTAAACGTGAAATTGAGGCACCTACGGTCCGTATCGTTGCCGTAGGATGCAAAATGGTTGCGTAATGTGTTTCTTTACGACTTCTCATCGAAGTGGATGGTTACGTTCTCCGTCGACCCCCTTATGGGGGTTGCTAATACGCAGACAATATTTATGCATTTTTTTTGAGTATGCTTATCGTCATAAATCCTATCGTGTCGAACACAGAATTTTTTCCCAAAAATATTCTCCTGTCGGATAATATTAACACTCAAACCCGCGTAAAAGGGTTGTTTATTAAAAACAAATTATTTTTCGCTATAATAGTGATAATATGTTTGCTTGCGTACCACGTGACCATTGTGGTGGTCATTTTTTACCTTCTTTGTGCGATTGGCGTGCGAATTATTCGCAGATTGGGTTTGATTGGGCGCCCCCAATTTGGGATTGGATTTGATTGGGCCAGATTGGGCGACACTGTGACCGTCGTTTAAACGTGAAATTGAGGCACCTACGGTCCGTATCGTTGCCGTAGGATGCAAAATGGTTGCGTAATGTGTTTCTTTACGACTTCTCATCGAAGTGGGTGGTTACGTTCTCCGTCGACCCCCTTATGGGGGTTGCTAATACGCAGACAATATTTATGCATTTTTTTTGAGTATGCTTATCGTCATAAATCCTATCGTGTCGAACACAGAATTTTTTCCCAAAAATATACTCCTGTCGGATAATATTAACACTCAAACCCGCGTAAAAGGGTTGTTTATTAAAAACAAATTATTTTTCGCTATAATAGTGATAATATGTTTGCTTGCGTACCACGTGACCATTGTGGTGGTCATTTTTTACCTTCTTTGTGCGATTGGCGTGCGAATTATTCGCAGATTGGGTTTGATTGGGCGCCCCCAATTTGGGATTGGATTTGATTGGGCCAGATTGGGCGACACTGTGACCGTCGTTTAAACGTGAAATTGAGGCACCTACGGTCCGTATCGTTGCCGTAGGATGCAAAATGGTTGCGTAATGTGTTTCTTTAGGACTTCTCATCGAAGTGGGTGGTTACGTTCCCCGTCGACCCCCCTATGGGGGTTGCTAATACGCAGAACATATTTATGCAATTTTTTTGAATATGCATATAGATGTATATTCTTGTGATCGATTCAGAATTCTTTCGAGCCTTGTTCTCGGGTAATAAAATGTTAACAACTTATTCTATTCGTGAAGGGGGTGCTTTTTTCAAATAATTGTATTTTTCGTTATAATCGTTTCAATAAGCGTTTTATTTCCATAATAAATAATTATCTTTTACGGCATTTTATTGTAAATGATAACTCAAAGCCATTTTGGGAATCTAAACGAAAGCAACAAAATTATTTATATTAGGGACATCAATGTTAGTGATAAAATAAAATAAAATGTTCCATTTGCACGTTCTAGCACACTCCAAACCTAAATTGTATTTATTACATCACATTTTGCTTTTTAGATGTTTTTATTGGTAATACACAATTATTTCCAATTTTCACAATCAAATCCAATCAAATCCAATCAAAGCCCTTAATTGTGTTTGCCCAATCAAATCCAATATAAGTTCAAATTGAATCCCAATTAACCCAATCAAACACAATCTGGTCCAATCTAACTTAGATTGGGTTATATTGGATTTGATTGGGCATTTTTAACAGGGATGGGTCTAAAGATTTGTTTGTCTGATATTTTCGATGAAATTTCTAAATTGAAATCTTCATGCACTCCAGGTCCTGACGGTATCCCAAGTATTCTTATAAAAAAACTGTAAGTTTGCTCTTTGTTCATCACTGTTTTTGTTATTTACAACCTCTTTGAGGGATGGTATTTTCCCCAAAATGTGGAAGAACAGCTACATTATGCCCATTTTTAATCTGATAAAACGTAAGGTAGTTGAAAATTACAGAGGTGTATGTTGTCAATCAGCAATTCCAAAATTACTTGATTCCATTGTAACTACTTAGGCAACTTCAATGAACTTCATCTTCAGTTATATCATCTAAACAACACGGTTTCGTCTCTTAATAGGTCCACATTGTCGAATCTCCTTGAATATCGATCATTTATAAACGAAGCATTGGTTAATCATTTGCAAGTCGATTGAGTGTATACTGATTTCGCAAAAGCATTCGACCGCGTTAATCATGAACTATTACTTTTAAAGCTGGATAAACTTGGTTTCAAAGATAACACTATTAAGTGGTTAGCATCTTTTTTGTCAGGCAGGTGCCAGCAAGTTTGCATTGATAACTTTATTGCATCGTTTTTCTCTGTTCCATCTAGTGTTCCGCAAGGTACTCATTGCGGACCCGTTCTATTTCAATTATTCATAAATAATTTAACGCAGTGTTTATGATATTCAAATTATTTGTTGTACGCGGACGATCTAAAGATCTTTAAAGTCGTTCGAGATACGCAAGATTTAGAACAAGTACAATTAGATCTTGACATGCTCTTTGAGTGGTGCAATAACAATTTACTCCCCTTAAATTTAGATAAATGTTATATTATGTCAACTTTTAACATAAAATCTAACATCAGTTTTAAGTACCAACTGAATAAGCGTTGTATTAAACGTGTGACTCAGATTAAGGATTTAGGAGTCATTTTCGACTCATCATTTTCGTTTAAAAGTCATTATTCCTATATGCCCAAAAAAGCTTTGAACATGTGGGGGTTTATTTGGCGAAATTGTCATGAGCTTTCACCTTTGGTGCTCAAAAGTTTATATTGCTCCTTAGTTCGGACACACTTAGATTATTGTTCACCTGTTTGGTCACCTTTATATATATAATGTTGATCGGGAGTTGCTAGAAAATGCTCAGAAAAAAATTTTGAGAGCTCTCGAATTTAAAGTTGGCTCCAAACATATTAAAGGCGAGTACATTTGGATTCAACTTCATTTTAATATACAACCCCTATATATTCGAAGATATGTAACGAATGCTTGTGTTCTGCACGGGATAATAAATGGTCGTATTGACAATCCATCGCTGCTATCAAGACTATCCTTGCCGTCAACAGCCGCACAACTAGAAGTAAAGATATTTTTAGGGTAGCACCATCGACGTCGAATATAGGTCGTAATCATCCTTTACATTGAATGATGCTAGCTGCAAATGACTATTCGAATAACAGCAATATATCGATGTTTGATTCTCCTTTGAACAAATTTAAATTCAAAATTTCGTTATTTTATAGCAGCAGATTTTAGTTCTTTATTTATTAGTTCATTAATTATTATTGTTTTCAAATTAGTAAGTGCCAAGCCATGAATATTTTGTTTTTTATTTACTTATTAGGGAACACTCTGTTAGAATATGTATTATTTACTTAGTTAATTTAGTTTAATATTTCAAAATATAAATTTGAGATTCCGTTACAAATAAATTAAATAAATTAAATAAATTAAATAAATTAAATAAATTAAATAAATTAAATAAATTAAATAAATTAAATAAATTAAACCTTCAAGTAAAAAATGTGTTGAAGGACATTAATACAATTTCCAGTAAAAATCGACATAAAAAATGGTTGTTCATAAAAACTTTACAGTAGAAATATTTTTCCCATACAAACTTTGCCACCACTTTTCACCCCCTTAGGGGTTGAATCTCGGAAAATGCTTAAATACGGGCGTCATTATTTGTATTGAAGAGCATTATACCAAGTTTCACGTAGAAATTTAAATTTACAATAGGAATATTTTTCCTATACAAACTTAGCCTCCACATTTCACTCCCTTAGGGGTTGAATCTTGGAAAATGCTTAAATACGGGTTTCATTCTTTGTATTGAAAAGCATTAATTTAATATCAAGTTTCACGCAAAAATTTAGATTTACAATAGACATACTTTGCCCATACAAACTTAACCAGTTCTTTTCACCCCCTTTGGGGTTGAATCTCGGAAAATGCTGAAATACGTGTTTCACTATGTATTAATACTAAATTCCATGTTAAAAAAAATTTACAATATAAATAATTTTCCGATATAAAGTTAGCCACTACTTTTCACCCCCTTAGGGGTTGAATCTCGGAAAATGTTCAAATACGTGTTTCATTACTTGTATTGAAGAGCATTAGTACCATGTTTGACGTAAAAATATAAATATACAATAGAAATATTTTCCCGTACAAACTTAGCCTCCACATTTCACCCCCTTAGGGGTTGAATTTTAGAAAATGCTTAAATACTGGTTTCATTATTTGTGTTGAAGAACATTAATACCAAGTTTCACGTAAAAATTTCAATTTATAGTAGAAATATTGTTCCTATACATACTTAGCCGCCCAAACTTAGACACCACTTTTCATCCCCTTTGGGGTCGAATCTCCGAAAATGCTTAAATACGTGTTTAATTATTTGTAATTAAGAGCATTAATACCAAGTTTTAAATAAACATCACCTCAAAATTTACAATAGAAATATTTTTCGCATACAAACTTAGCCACCACTTTTCACCCCCTTAGCGGTTGAATCTCGGAGAATGCTTAAATACGTGTTTCATTATTTGTGTTTAAAAGCATTAATACCAAGTTTCACGTGAAAATTTAAATTTACAATATAAATATTTTTCCCACACAGTTAGCCAGTACTTTTCACCCCCTTAGGGGTTAAATCTCTCGGAAAATGCTTAAATACGTGTGTCATTATCTGTGTTTAAAAGCATTAATACCAAGTTTCACGTAAAAGTTTAAATTTACAATAGAAATGTTCCCACACAAATCTAGCCATCACATTTCACCCCCTTTGGGGTTGAATCTCGGAAAATGTTTAAACACGGGTTTCATTATTTGTGTCTTAGAGCATTTTAATACCAAGTTTCATGTAAAAATTTCAATTTATAGTATGTAGAAATATTGTTCCTATACAAACTTAGCCGCTCAAACTTTGATACCACTTTTCGCCCCCTTAGCGGTCGAATCTCTAAAAATGCTTAAATACATATTTCCTTATTTGTACTGAAGAGAATTAAAATGTTTCAGGTTTCACGTAACGATGTAAATTTACAGTAGAAATATCGGTTCTATACAAATTTTATCACCCCTTTTTAACCCCCTTAGGGAATGAATTTCGAGAAATCCCTTCTTAAACGATGCCTCCAGCATAAAATGAACATTCTCTCCAAATTTCAACTTTCTAGCATTAGCGGTTTGGGCAGGACGTTGATAGGTCAGTCGGGACATTGTCTTTTAGATAGTCACAAGATCGTTAGGCCTTACTCTTTGTACAATGTATCATTTAATGGTAGTAAGTAAGCAAGCAAAGTGCTAGTTTGATTATTCCGTTGTAGGGCTACGTAAGTGCATAAGTACTGTAGTACTAGTAGTAGTTCGAATAGGGCTAAAAATGTAATGGTTTATATTATAATGTTTCGGAATCTGGATCTAGAGAAACGAACGTGAGAATTGAACACAGTAGTACCGTCATTTCAAAAATGATTGCAGACGATTTGGGATTTTCAGTTAGCGTGAAGAAAATGATTAGATTAGGTGAAGTTTTTAACAGTTCAAAACCGAGGCCATTAAAGATTGTTTGTAAAGATATCGATGATGCCTTGGACCTATTAAGAAACAGAGGTAAATGTTTAAATAATGTCAGGTTAAATAATGATCAAACACACATGCAACGTGAAAAACTCAAAACACTAAGAAATTAACTTGCTTTAAGGGTCGTTTTTGATCAAAAACTTAGCTTTGTCAATAAATATTCAAAAATGTTAGGTCTGATTAATATGTAGATCATTATTTCGTCTTTCTGTCGATGCTCATAAGCTTGTCTTTTGTGCTTTGGTAAGGTCTATTCTAGAATATGCCAGTATGGTTTGGTCGCCGACGTATTTGGTGCATATTAAGTCGCTGGAAAAAAATCAAAATTCTTTTCTTTGAACATGTACGTGGAAACTAGACTACGCTACTACTCTTCTTAGATTTGCTTGAGGCTAGGAAAAATTACACTAGTTTACAAATTTAAACTTTTTTTCGTATCCAAAAATACAAAAAATATTTTCTACTTCTAAATTACTTACTGATAACAAATCCAAAAACGGATAATCCCTATCACGTCAGGTTTTTTCATAAATCCAAAATAATGAACTTTGATTTTACCTTCTTGTTAGTGTTAAACTGATTATGTTAATGCACCATGTCGCATAAAAAATGTCTTCGAGATCGTGCAAAGTATGTGGAAATCAGTTTTCTTACGTTTGTGGTAAAATTATAGTACCTAAAGCTGGAAGACCTGTTCAAATATGCTTAAAAAGAAGGTATCAAGGTTTTTGGGACGAAAATGTGTTACTGTTGGTCTATTATAAGGGAAACTGACAGTACTGCCAATAAAATAAAGTGTTAATCATTTTTAATTTTCAGTCATAATGTTTATAATATATACTGGGTGTTGCTTTTATTTGATACAACCCCTGTAACTTCTTTATTCTTAAAGATAAACCTATACTTCTTTGAGCAAATTTGTATCATTTTAAAAGATCTTTGTGAGGCCAACCTCACATTTTTATTATCACTTCCCGTAGAAAAATCAAAAGCAACCAATTATTCTAAAATCAATACTTGAAAAATTTTAAATAAAACATTGATGACAATCTAGCTTAAAAAATTGACTCATATTATTTATTTACGTAAATGATCTTTTAAAATGATACAAATTTGCTCAAAGAACTATATGTTCATATATATTTAAAAATAAAAAAAATACAAGAGTTGTATAAACGAAAAGAAATACGGGGTATGTTGATATAAATATCTCAAAAACCTGACGTGATGGATTTTTTCTGTTTTCAGATTTGAATTTCCCGAACCCAAATCCTTTAGATTCAACTATTTTTGTCTTTGGATATAAAACCTTGTAAACTAGTGTTATTTAACGGTTATTTATTTTCCAGTGACTTATTATATGTTTTTGGTTTAAATTGTCCTAAAAGAAGTCTCAGAAGTAAGCCACTGTTGTTCATCCTGTTACATCGCACAAATTATGAATTCTCATCAACTGTTGCTCGCCTAACGCGTAAAGCAAAGTCACACAAGGTGGAACTGTTCGGGTATCCTTTTAGAAAATTCAAACTTTCACTACAAGATTTACAGTATCGATTTTTAGTATTATTTGTATTGTTTTTCTCTTTTTTTTTTATATATTTTTCATACTAAATCACAAATCACTGTATATGTTTCTTTAAGTATTTACAATTATTATTTCGTATTTTTAATTTGTGTCTTTTTGTAATATAATGGGGATTCCCGTAAATAAACAATTATTATTATAATTATAAAGTACATATTGGTAGAAAACCTCTTTTATAAAACCGACCGAATTTTTGAATATCTTTAAAAAATGCATTACAAACGCGTGTTAAAATTGATCAAACATTGACCCCTAATATCTTGAAGAAAGAGTTCAAATTTTAAAAATGTACTTTGGTCATTTTGTACATCCATCTTTTAATAAGATAAATGCGTTTTCAAAATTAGATTATCGTTGTATTTAAAGCTGTGAGAACGGTAGGATAAATAGCATTTTTTGGGCTTGTTTGCTTGGGGTTGCTCATCCTCTTAAATGACGTTGTTGAGAGTACCGAAATTTGTTGAGAAATGATTCAAGCTTAATTTATTGATTACTGAAGCGCGCAATTAGTTGCATTTTTGTTAATACCTACTCTGTTGTTATTAGAATTTGTTACGTTTATGTATGTTTAATCGCAATAAATTTGTTTCTTTTTATTACAATAAATTGGTTTTATTTTTTAATAAGATATGAAACATTTTGGCAATCAGTTATGGAAATGCGTGTGGTTTTTTTGTCATGCGTCCGTCCTTGGGCATTTAGTAAAGTTCAAATCTGAGAGGCGGCACGTATTCATGACCTACTTCGACCCTATAATCATTTATAGAAACCCTGTAGTTATTTGATTACTAGGCAAAATGACGTAGGATGGCAAAAATTTTGAATGTCGACAACAGATTGTTGACATTTTTGCTGATCATTTTGTTAATATTTTCGTCGACAAAACAAATGTTATTAGTACCGACGTTGCATCTGAGAAAATTAACTTCAACATGAGACATGTTACTGAAGATTTCATTCTAACAGTTGGAGAGCCCATGACATATGTTTCACGAAGTGTTTGATGCACTTATGCCCATTTGCACCAACGTTAGCGGTAAGCATTGCTTAGCTAAGCAATTCTTAAAAGTAACTACTTCTTAAATTGTACAGTTGTTGCACCGTCGCCGCTTAGACTCTACTTAACCCAGTAATACTTAGTTGGGGAATTGTGTAAAAGTTTCATTTCTATTGGCAACACTAACGCTTGTTTGTATAGAAACGTCAAATATTTTACGTTAGTTTGTACGTGTGTAGTTCGAATAGTGCTGATATTTATTTTCTCTAACGTTGGTTAGGTGTTTAATAAAAAATGGGCTTAGAAGATAGTCAAATACCAGGTCAATATTGTTCAAAACCGGGGGACGGGAAATGAATTTAGAAGAAGTTTTATAACTTTTTTTTTTGGGAAATTCATAATATTAACAAATCTATGCTATATTACTTTTTAATTTGACATTTTATTACATTTCCATGTTATTACGCTTAAATTTATTTTTCTGTTTCTTTTTTATTTCAATGTCTAACTCTAAAGTTCGCTTTCGCACCTATAATTCCATATTTTCTCTTCCTATTCTTGTTCAGTTGTGCCTCAAATAATTGTAGTTTCTCGCTCCCCTCTGGCGCTTTTTATTGTTCATATGAAAAATAGTTATTTATGCAACTAGTGAGTAAAGTGTACATTTTTTTCACGAGATGGAAAATTTGCCGCACGAATGTCTTCCTTTAAAAAATGACACACTACGACACTTTTTCATTTAAATGCGTGAAAAAATGAAACACTATGACACGCTTCTAGTGCCATGAAATAAACGTATCCTTTATAAACAAAAATTAATAAAAAATGTTCCACTTTTTACGAACACGAAAAAAACATGTTATTCTTTACAACAAAACATTGTAACTGTGGTACATACCTCCTTTATATTTATTTTTAAATTGTTAAGACTTTATTTTACACTTCAGATACACTTTTGAGCACTGATAAAAATGATGGAATCGTCACAAAATTGGAAATTTTTGATTTCATGTAATCACCAAAATTATTATCCAATAGAAATAAAGTGTTGTTCTGTTACCATGGGTACCGCACATGCGTTGTATCGTTGTGTCTCGTTAAGCATTGCTTACAAATTTAAGCCTCAGGTAATCGGGCGCTTAAATTAAAGTTTCATAGAACCCTTTAAGAAAGACTTAAACGTTGGTGCAACACATTGTTGGTTTTAAGAAATTCTTAAATTTTAAGTATCTGACTTAAACGTTGCGTTGGTGCAAACGGGCATTAGTAATTTTACCTGGTAGTTTCCATAGAATATATGAGTAAATAGTGAACGGTCTGCCTGACCTACCTGGAAACATCAGGTACTGCGTTTAGAGGAAAGTTGCGAAGAAAATGTTGCCAAAAAAAGTGTTTGATTGACAAGCCAACAAAGACATTTCAATAACTGAGTTGGTTTACAATAAAAAAATCAAAAAGGCCGACAGTTTGGAGGGGGGTAATTTAGAAGCAAAACACTCCAAAACTATATTTGCAAAAACACCGACGGTTTTTCCGGGGTTTAATCATTAAAATTTGAGATTTCCAATTTTTTGTTCCCGAGCGTAAGCGAAGGAAATATTGTAATCGAATCCGTCGGCCGACTGTCTCCTTTTACGTTTTCTCGACCTTTCATGACCCCTAGTGTACGAAGGTTTCCCGTATCCGTCTGTCTGTCGTCCCGATTTTTATTAGTCAGATAATCTCCGAAAGTACTGGGCCGATTGTTGTCAAATTTTGCATTTATATTAGGAATATCATGTAGATGGTAAAACGCTAAAAAAACTCAAAATTATAAAACAACATTTTGCAACTTAATTTTGAATCTGCAAAAACCGATTGTTTTAAAATTATGATAGGGATAATAAATTTTTAATCAAAACATATTTGATTGTCTCCCCAAAAAAATGATGACGTCAGCTCAAAATTTTGCCGAATAAATCGTATATAAAATGTCCAAAATATGATGAGTCTATATTTGTGATTTATCATTGCATTAATATTTTTTAAATTTGCTTAAAAAATTAATAAATGAGTCAATTTAAGTTGATTAAATCAGGAACGGCCTACTCCATTTTCCTAGAAAATTTTGGGAATACAGTACTGTTATTTTTAGTATTACACTGCACCAATCCAAGTTGATATACGCGTCCTTGCAAAAATGTCGTGATTTATAATATTCAGAACATTTTGTTCGACTGTGGTTTCATTAATAATTTTAGTCCTCTTTTGAGAAGACTCATTCAAATCAAACGAATTTCTACGTGATATTCTTTCGATGTACATATGTATTCGTATAAACATAGATAAACACTTGAGCTTCAGATTGCTATTACTTAGTGGTGAACGACATTGTCTGTGCGCTGATATAAAAGTTGAAGCGAAAAATGCTCCCTCCTCGTCTAAAAATGCAATTTCCTTCGAAGAATGAACGATTAATTAAACACTAAACAATCACTTATTTTAAAAAATATTGTGTCTTCCCCAGAGATTTAGACATAATCTATCAATTGAAAATTGAAAAATTTTTAGCTTTTATTGCCGATGGCAATTACCCACCACGAGACTGTGACCATGCTCTCTCCTCGTCTAAAAATGCAATTTCCTTCGAAGAATGAACGATTAATTAAACATTAAACAATCACTTATTTTAAAAAATATTGTGTCTTCCCCAGAGATTTAGACATAATCTATCAATTGAAAATTGAAAAATTTTTAGCTTTTATTGCCGATGGCAATTACCCACCACGCGACTGTGACCATAGTCTGTTACTAGATCGCTTTCTTTTAAATTCATTGGAGAGTAGACGATTTATAGTATCAATAAAATTTTTGATCTGTTTACTGAAGGAAAAAATTGATTCGTCATATCTTGTAGGTAAAATATTTTTCATTGTTCCGAGAGTAAATTCAAGATGCTCTTTAACATTTTACGTATCTACTTGTAGGACGAATATTTTGTATAAGGCTCCTGTACAAAACATATGTAATAAATTTAATTTAATTTCTAGACAATGCGACATTAATGCGGATTCTCTTCAAATAATTTCTAAATGTATAATAGATGTAGTAGGAATTTAATGAACAGTAATTTAGTTAATTTTTCTGTATTTTAGGTGCAGTATTGGTTAATTTTTCCATTTATATTGTATAGTTAATAAGTATGTTCTTTTTATGCAAATACGCTCTTTTCTGTGACCGCTATTTATTATATTTCCTGTAATTGGGCACATGTGTACCTGTTGGAAATAAAGGTATTATTATTAAGACCCACCACTGACCCGGAAATGACCGGCATTGAGGCAAGACTTCTATCATTACGGGTATTAAGACCAAGTAATGATATGCATTGATTAGATTAACAGAACAACTTTCGAGATTCTAGAATTACAGCATACAAATTAGTCTGCTATTATTCTCTAATCTCACCCCATCCCCAAAAGTCTAGCGTAACTACCGACCATTTATCCGCGCATCACTTGGAAAGTGACCTACACTACTCTGACCTACTGGTGCTAATCTAATCTGACTGACATGATCAGACTGTTCAAGAAACTTACGAACAATATGACATGTTCCTAACAAAACAGCTTTTTGAATTTTGACAATTATTGAATCATTCAAATGCAAAGACTTTAAATTCTCAACTAAGCTATTTGGAACTACACCTACATTAGAGATAACTAGAGGTAAAATTGAAATTTTTTTAAGATTCAACATGGATTTCATTTCTATCGATAATTGTAGATATTTTGAAATCTTCGTGTGGTATGTTTGAATAATGTTGTTTGTGTTAGGAATAGCAATGTCAATGAGAATGGCTTGGTTCGTGTGTTTTTTGATAAATATGATGTCTGGTTTGTTAGCTGTAATGTTTAAGTCTGTAGGTATTGTGCGATCCCAGTATAATTTGTATTTGTTATTTTCAAGGAACGGAGATGGAATGTAAGTGTAATAGGGTGTCGTATCTTCGATTAAGTTCATAAGTGTTGCTAATTCTTTGTGGATGATTTTGGCGGCGTTGTCGTGTCTAGCTTTGTAGTCAGTTTGTGCTAGGATGCTGCAGGAAGAGATTATGTGCTGGATCGTTTCAGGTTTTACTTTGCAGAGGCGACAGCAGTCGTTTCTTATGTTCGGATCTTTGATGATGTATTTTCTGTAATTCTTGGTATTGATTACTTGGTCTTGAATAGCAAACACAAATCCTTTTGTTTCGGCATACAAACTTGATTTTTTTAACCAAATCAATGACATCTTCTTATTGACATGAGTTTCTTCTAAGTCTTTGTAGAATTTTCTATGTAGTTGTTTTTGTTTTAGCCCACTTATTATTTTGTCTATTGTGTAGGGGGTGTGGATTTCTTCGGTGTTCGACAGATTTAAGGGTGTGTGGTTCAAATCTGCTCTTGTGATGGTGCGAAACATTTCATTTCTTTCCGCTCGTTTCAAGAAATACTTCTTCAAATCTGAGATTTGTCTCTGATATAAGTTTTCTAGGTTCTGGAAACCCTTTTCTCCATTCTGTCTTGGTAATGAGAATCTTTCAATCGACGATTTTGGATGATGCCTTCTATACTGTGTGAAGATTTTTCTTGTTGCGATGTTTAAATTTTCAAGATCAGTTTTGGACCATTTAATGACTCCAAAAGAATATGTTAGCAGTGGAACGCAGAATGTATTTACTGCTTTCATTAAATTTTTTCCATTTAACTGTGTCTTCAATATTAATTTTAATCTCGCTAGGTATTGATCTTTCAACTGTGTTTGTTTTCGTTTTGGTATGATTGATGTGGGAGGATTGACAGAAACCCAGATATTTGTATGTATATGTATCGTTTCGTTTTTGGGCTTCGATTATTTCCTTATTCTGGGTTATATGTGGTACTTGGTGTTGGACGCCTTTTCTGATTGCTTGGGTCTTACATTTCTCAATACCAAAAGACATACCAATATCACCGGAAAATTGTTCAGTCAGATTTAATAGGTTTGTTAACTGATTTTGTGTACTTGCATATATTTTCATGTCATCCATATACAGCAAGTGACTTATTCTGTTTTCTCTTTGTTTGTTAATTCTTATATTGAATCCATAATTGCAGCTGTTCAGGATATCGGAGAGGGGATTATTATTATTAATATTAATATTATTAATTGAAATGTCGATCTTTTTTTCAAAGTTGAAATTACGCCCGTAAAATGAACTTCTATTTAGCTCATTTTTCGGTCTGCTACTGGGCACCCTTAAGTGCTTTAAATATATTTTAAATTGTTCGTACGGCGCAGGGGTTGCGGGGGTCTTATTTATGCCGCGGGTATTTATTTTACAGAGGTTATCACAAAACGAAAATCGTAAACCAAATTTTATAATTTTTGTAAAGAGCTGGATTTGTCCAATTATATTTCAAGGGCGAGAGAAGTTCTGTCGAAATAGCTTTTTTTAAATTTTTGAAGAAAAAACTTTAAAATAATTTTGATTTGTAACAATCATACTAGCGCATTACCGTAACAAAAAATTTGTTGATAACAACAGAATAAATAAGTTCACAAAATGATTAATTCAGAAGAACTCGACATTTACGGTGAAGCTGCGGAAGCAGTACTAGCGAATTTAGTACCTGTTAAATCAAAAAGCAAGTACGAAAAGTGTTACCAATACTTCAATGATTGGAGAACAACAAAAAATACCAAAAAAGCGGATGAGACAGTGATGCTGGCTTACTTTTATGAAAAAGTTACTACGGTTTCTCTTTATTTAATTATCAATTTAATACCTGTTTTATTTATAGTCGGAAACTTTAAAGGTGTCGACGTTATGGTCGATGTACGTTTTCTAACGTCACTATTTGTACTTTCAATAGTTTTGACGTCATAAACATAGATATTACACAACGCAAGAGAAAAAGAAAAAGAAAAGAAAACGAAAGGCCAAGTTTGGCATCGAACGCTGGACCACCGGTCCACGTTCCGAGCTCTTATCGACTAAACCACGATCGGGATATCTTGCATTAATGGTATATATATTATACTGTGCATATGTTTTTGCGAAAATTTGGACGGTTAGAGAAAAAACTCAAAACGGATTCGTACACCACACGTATAGGAGTATATTGTTGTATAACAGTTAAATTAAATAAACATATAATTCTTTGAAATGATGTTATCAAATTGTTGCTGGGGATAATTAGCAAAATTTTGGTTAACGTTTAACCATCTATATGATTTAATATACTTATATACAAGATTTGGAAACAATCGGTCCAGCAGTTTCGGAGATTACGTGTCTAATAAAAATGGATACAGACACTAGACAAACAGACAGACAGACGGAGACGGGAGACTACTTTTTCGTACTGTAGGGGTCATGAAACGTCGAAAAAATATAAAAGTGGTCATTCATCCGATGGACTCGATTGCTATAGTTTAGCATATGCTCGGGAAATAGAAATGCAAAAATCAAGCACGTTACAGTTTTATGTTATTGAGTTGCATTTTATATGTTTTTTGGTTACGTACAGTTTATTCAAACTTCCCAGTTTCGAAACATGTAGTAAACTACTCATTCTAGGAAGCATTTGTCATCTAACTTTAGAAAAGCGATAAAATACCAACATTTCATGCTAAAACTGCGTGATTATATTGCAAAAATGATCGATAACTGCTTGAGTACTCAATTAAGAAAAAATTTAAATCAAGAATAATTTAAATTTATACGACCCTGTTCTATTTCCGTTTGTGTCATATTGATCTCAGAGAGCTAATTTTAAAAAAATAGTTGGATTGGTTGATAATGACATGATTTGGAATGCTTCCATCTTGCACTGTTGTCACAGAATTAAAAGGGTAAAATGACGTGTGACCTGCGGAAAATTTTTGGCTGGTCAACAGATAACAAGGTAATGCGATGAGATAATAAAACGTAGTCATATACCTAATCAAATAATAATATGATAAACAAGAAAATTCATTCAACATGTATTTTTGATATACTTATATGTAGCTTTTTAATTTTTTTCTCGTTAAAAATTGTAGGTCACTAAATTATGATGTAATAAAATTTTCGAAGAGTGATAATTAAATCAGTATTTAAAAAATATATTTTTAACTTCACATAGAAGTTAAATGTCATTAAAACTGAATTGTTAAATACGTGAACTATTTGAAGAAGCGAAAACTCTAAATTGACAAGAAAGGAAAGTAGTACCGAAGTATGGAAGGGATACCGACAAACAAACTGATACGAGTCAAAATTACTTTCAATTAGCAAATAATTCATGTATTATAAATCGTCGAAAATAATCCACTAACAAATGTACTTGACCTGTTGTAATTGTAAACAAATCTGAGAGTAAAATTGTAGCGTACTTTTATGTTGAATAGAAAAAAAAAATGCCCATTAAGTTACAAAAGCCACGGTTGTCAGACGTTTATTATTAAAAACACTTTAGAGAATACTTTACTATGAGGTCAGTTAAATTGAACATGGGTAATTGTACCGACTATTCATACGCGAAGGAAAAAGTCATAGCGTAATAGGTTTTAACTTATAATTATAAACGTCAGTTTTTTAAGGACACTATGAGCAAAAATGACTTTAGGGAAGCACTATAAAAGTAGTACCTACCTACATTCTAAATGCCTGGAAATAGCACGTATGATAAAAATTAACATTAAAATAGTGTGTTCAAATGTGACCATCTTTACTATCTATACCTTATACCTTACTCACAATTTTTAAGTTCAAACTAGTAAATTCAAGCATTTTTCGCGTAGTTAATATATGTTAAATGTCGCTTGTTTAGTCGCAGTCGTTCAAAAAATAAAAAAGGGGAAACTTTTGAAAAGCAGTGTATGTAGTGAAAACTTGGGGAAAATAATTGCAAGAGAAAAATAATTGCAAGAAAAAAATAATTGAATATAATTTATCAGTGTTAGACATATTTAATTTATCGATTCTACTGAAGCAGGAGATGTTTACAAGATTTATCACATCCGATAACCTCTGGAAGAACGATCCTTCATTGTTTGACGAAAATAATCCCATCGATCTTCAAATGACAAACTAATAAACAGAAATTAATTTAATATTTTCACTAAAAAAATAAATGAAATAATTAAGACCAGCATCATCTTAATAAAACAGTAATAACAAGAAAATGTCAACGTACTTGATTGTCTCTATGGGTTATTTATTGTTAATTTATTTACTATTATAAAGTCCGACAGTTTTTAAACAATATTCTAGATAATTCCAACTGATTGAGTTTTATCTAGTTTGGTTAACATTGGCTTAAAATTGGAAAACAGAAATTTTGTAAAGCACATAATCGTTTCCCAAATCAAGAAACGTCTTTAATTACTATATTGGTTAGTAATAATGGTTGTCGCGGTATGAATTCAGAAAAAATAATATCTGAAAAGATAAAGCAATAAATCCTAAATAATTTAAAAAATCTGCTTACATTAAAATAATTTTTGCCATAAAGTTTCTGACGTGGGTTGCTGTATTACATATCTTTACGAGATCACGTGATTGGATCTTTTTATATAAGTGGTGCACGCTCTGGAAGTTTCAGTTTAGTTGCGTAAATTGTTGATAGGTGTAGCGCTTGAACAGCGCTAACAGTTTCGTATTTGATTTTATTTGGATTTTTTGTTTTGTTTATACTTTTTAACATGTAAGTACTGCTATAACTACACTAGGCATTATTACTTAGTTTAAAAATTTTCAGAACAAAAATTATAAAAAAAAATACGAACATTCATCAAATATTTTTTTACTGTAAATTTGAACTTTATATTTTTACTCATACCGTTTCCGCATTAAGGTGTGATTAAATGATTTATGTAAGGAATAAAAAAAACATACGTTGCAGCGTGTGGTTTCTCGTTTCACGGTGCTAATGTAATCTAAATTTAATTCAAAACTGCCGACAAATTTAAATAGAATTATCCATATTTAATCGTAACCACAAATCACACATTGCCCTCGTGTACCTTTCGTAACAATTTATTCTTCTGAAATCTTGTGTTTACACCTATTTCAGTATTCAGTAGACCTACACAGAGTTGTTTATTAACAAGAAAGTAACCGGCTGTTCACGTATCATTCACGTGTACATTTAAACACAACAACATTCCTATAGATTGCTTTCAATACCTGTACGTTTGCCACTTACTCATGATTAATGCTATTCCCGATGGATGTATTTTTGGACGGATTTTTCTAGAATTCTCTTACGAAATCGGAATCCTTTTTGAATTTTTAGGTGATTCGCACACTTTTTTTGAAAATGGTACGAATGAAAAAACCAGGCATAATGAGAGTAGTATATTATCCAGTGACACTATAAAAAATATAACACATGTTTTTCGTTCCTGACCTGTCATATCGCAAAGAAAATCATCGTTGGATTGTAGAATAATGGTCGGGTATACTTCAAAATAGTTTTTGTTTGGTTCTTTTCAAGGAGAATGGTGATGTTTATAAACATTTACGTCACGCTTTAGTGTGTTTCTGTGATCAAGGTATTGACTTAGACTCGACTAATTAAATTAGTGTTGTTTTTTAGTCGTTTTCCCATTGTCAGTGCAAGACCAAAAATAGGTATGTTTGAAACGGTAGTTTCTCTACACTTGATTACTTAGTTAATGTTTATAAATTTTAAATTGGTAGTGTAAAAATAAATATTCTAATTATAAAGGTTCCAACTAGGGCACTAGATTGACACTGTAATTTATATTATACAGCGTGTTATTGAAAGGTACGTACAAAATAAAATCGGTAATTGGTCTCGAAGTATGGGTGCTAAAAGTAAAAAAAAGTTCAGATAAAAGTATTCTCCTTTTAGAGATAAAAATTATTAAAATTTATGTCCAAATTCGTTGTACGCCTCTGATGAAAAGGTCATCGTTCGTTTCTATAGCAACAAAAGGGTCTCTCATTTTTTTATTATTGTTACAGTTGCTAGGATTTACTAAAATAAATTAATTTTACCTATTTATCCGTCAGTAGCGTCTAACAAGTTTGGATAAGGGTTAATTTTCCCCTTATAATTTTGATAACACAAAATAAGTTTTTCAGACTTCTTAGACTTCCCGAAGAACTGTCAGTTTTGTTGTACGTACCTTTCAATAACACCCTGTATGTAATTAATTATTATTAAGTCTTAACTAAACGTCAACTTACAGGCGGAAACGAGTTGTAAGTTGTTGATATCTACGTCTTATACTAACAATTTATAAAACATAAGTACCTTGTTGCAATTCAATAAAAACCATGTTAAACATGTTTTGTTAGACACATAATCTCCGAAAGTACTGAGCCGATTGTTGTCAAATTTTGTCTTTATATTAGGAATTAATGTAGACGGTAAAACGCTAACCAAAATTTGTCTAATCATCCCCACCAACAACGTGATGACATCCCCTTAAAATTTTCTCCAATAAATATAACTTGAATTTCATAAAATATTGTACTCCTACACTCGTGTTTTATTATTATTATTATTATTATTATTATTATGGTTTAAACATCGTTCTCTCTTGCCACATAATATACGACTTTGCATGCGTAGCCGGTGGCTCAGTTGAGTTGGAGAATGCGTTGCAATTGGAAGTCCTGGGTACGGAGCCCGACACTTCCAGCTTTTTTTGCCCCTCAAATAAAAAAAACACTTCCAATTTTCGCGACAATAATGTGACAATAAGATATTTTTATTGTTTGTTGGTATTACACTGCAGTTATCCGTGCGCTTAATAATGCATTCATAATTTTCTATTATTGTTACATAATTTGATACATCAACCAACGCATTGGATGTTCTAGATAAAACTAAAGTATGATACATATATGAATGTAGAAAAAAGTCTCCACAGGAATCTCTAATAAAACTCAATCCTGTCATTTGCTTATTGGCGAAGTGACCATCGCGCCCAGATATATATCAACAATTCGCTCGATTAAAAATAAGCACTTCAGTGGCGGGTACAATTCTAGGCGTTTCCAATTTGTTTCCCTTCAAATCAGAAACAGCACATCCCATTTTCACAATGTGAGAATACAATAATAGATATGATGTAATGTTATTATTAGATACACTGTAGTTATCCATATGCTTTACAACGCATTCATATTTTTCCATTATTGTTGGTACGATACATCAAATACAGTGATGTAATAAACAAAACGAAATTATGATTCATTAATGAATGCTCATTAAAAAATCTCTCCAGAAAACTATAAAACGATAACATATACTGCGTCATTTGTTTATCGGCGGAGTGACCATCGCGCCCAGACATATATAAACAATTCGTTCGAATATCGTTGACCAAGACAAAGGTGGATGTTGTAGCCTAATAAGTAAATAAATGACATGTGGTAGAGAAACAAAAGAAATACTATAGCGTATCAAAACGAATTTATATGATCTCATTTACCTTCTTAGGCGGTTACTGTTATTACGTATCTATATTTATTTCAATGTATAGAGGTTATCACGAATGCAAATTCTCAAAATCAATTTTTTTAATTTTTCAAAGAAGCGGGGTTTGTTGCACTGCACTTCAGGGGCTACGGAAGTCCTGTCGGAATAACTCTGTACCAATTTTTTAGAATTCCCTGTACAGGTGACTCAAAAAAAATGAATGAATGAGTCAATTCATTTTATTGATTTAATCAGGAACCGTTCACTCCATTTTGAAAGTCTAGAGTAAAAATTCAATAGGGATTCATAAATCACACAGGCAGGAGTCGGCCATTTAAATTTTAATCCAATTGACTAGAATTTAACTCTAAACTGCTTTAGATAGCCATTTTAAAAACATACGATTATTTTGACGTAGGATTTTAACAAGAACAAAGTGACATAAAAATTACTAAGAATTTGCCGCGCAACACCGTTATCAATCTCGTAGTTAAAACACCCACCGTACTTTTTTAAATTTAGTGGGTCCATGTTAAAAAATACATAATAGTTAATCCACAAGTTTAATCCTTCTACAAACAATTCATTTGACTGAGACAAGGGCAACGCCTATTAAAAATTATTAGTAATTTTAAAACGGAGGAGAAAGAGTTGCAGAAAAAATTCTTCTGTTGAGTGAAGCATAAATCTATGTATGCAACTGGTACATAATCAGGCGTTACTGTACTCACCCTTTTAATTAGACTCACTGAAGTTGAAGGACTCAAACTGTAAGGACTATTCAGTCAATATGTCTGAAATACTTACAAAAATATTGATGCAGCCAAAAAAGAATAATTTCAAATGACATACATTATGCTGTAACTAATTTTCTTTGTACTGATTTATACACTTCAATTGATTGTTTCCTTTTTTGTTAAGTTTAGTCACTACAAAGAGTTCTATTAAAATAAAAAACACTCTAATTAGACTGAATTTATAACCTCAAAAAATTTATATAGTGTACTTTCAGTTCGTAAACATACGAATGCTTAGTGCGTTTGCAGCGGCAGTAGAGGAATACCGGTTAAACATTTGGAGTTAGACCTTTACATTTTAATTTGTTTACCCAAGATAATTAACGTACACAACAAAATCCTTTTGCACATTTCATAAACATTTAGAAACATACTTTTTTTCGCCGTAAAATACTTTTATAACGCTATTTCTCTTTTATTAAAAATTTTATAACTATTTTCCAAAAAACATTTATTTTGACGAAAAAAAATTCATAAAGATCGTGAAAAAACAAATTTTTCTTTATAAGTTTTTTGTTTAGACATTATAAAAATCTACGGACACCCTTTGCAATGTTTTCCTATGTACAGCAAAATATAATTTTATAATTTTTCGAAGAAGCTGGATTGTTGGACTGTACTAAATACATGAGTAAAGGAATATTATGTCTAAATAACTTGGGACCATTTTTTTGTTTCATTTTTCATTTTTTATATATTTTTTTTTTACAGATAACTCTTTAATGAAGATGATGAGTCGCAAATTAGCCATGCCTCTGCTGGGGGTGCTGCTTTGGGTGATCTTCATCCACGCAGGTACCTTCGCTACGGCTACGCTACTACCACAGCCAATAACAGGTACAAGCCGCACTTATACCACATTAATCATTAATTTCTCTAAGTGTGCGTGTAGTTTATTTTTTGATTATTTGCTCTATATTTTAACACTAGTTGTCCATTTTTTATTGATGCCCGTGAAAAGTCAGACTATAAACACACGCTATTGAAACCCCACAAACTTCATTCTGGAGAAATTAAAAATCAGCTAAACGAAACTAAAAAAAGTCATCTGAAAGCTGGTAACGTTTGATTGTGATTTGTTATTATTTGATTTTGTCTAGTTGTTACAACCGTTCTCTTTTAGGTTGTTTAAAAACGTCTACCAGATAGACTATTAAAATGTCAGACTTTTAATAGTTCTGTGATAATTTTTCCAACATTTTTAATGGAACACAATTTATTTGCGTATACAAACAAAGGATTTTATCCTGTTTGTGAATTATTTAAATTGAGGTAAGATTGTTGCCCTTGTTTATTGTAGTGTTGCGATATTGCGAAATGCACAAAAAAATTTTAGACTTTAAATTTATGTTCTTCTTAATGAAATATCAAGTCTGAAAAATTCTTTTTGTGGATACTGCAAATCGTGAATATTTCTGTCTTAAGAAGCAGAAATATTTATGGACAAATCTCACAGAATGTTGCGTTTATTAAAACGTAACAACTTAAATGTGGTCACTTCCAAAAATTGATTCAACAATTCAACATCATTCCATAAAATTTTATTACCCATAAAAATAATTGGTGGGCGATTAGTACTAAAGTTCGCATTTTTAAGCTGTTGCGTTACAAAGTAATTTAAAAACAAAACACCTTTATTCTGAATCTTAAGAAAAGTTTCCAAGGGTGTTTATTATAATAGGCACAATAAGTAAATTTCTGTTATTTGTATATGTGCTCAAGTAATAACGAAATTGTGTTTATTGTGCCGTCTTCTAACTACCTATTATGTATCGAAACTAATACTTTCGTCATTATAGGGATCGGAACACCAACCAAAGGAGATCAAAGCATAATACGTTTACATCCCGATGGGCTGAAAATCACAGAGAAAGATTTGAATCGTTCTGTTTCGTACGGACACAGCATTGTTAATCGATTATTGAGACTAGAAACGAACCTAGCATGGTCAGACGTTCACGTAAAGAAAGGAACGCCATCTCATGGTCAACTTATCGTTTCCAATCCGGACGAAGAGGCTTTGAGGCAAGGACGCGAAGCCTTAGTAGCTTCTAAAGCAACCCTTCATTTGATGAACATGTTCTGTCATAAGTATGTTAATAATTGAACTGATGATATGTAAATTAATTATCGGTGTTTTTAACTAGGTATCATATGTCTCCCTCTGATTGTGCCAAATACATAACTTCATATACATTCGTTTCGACACCGTTAGAGTCATCGTGTAAAAAATTCCACAAATCATGTAGCCAAGAAGACATTCTGTCTTCGTATCGTTCGATTGATGGGTCATGCAACCATAAGTTTGACAGTACTCAAGGGTCGGCCTTTACCTCGTACAAAAGACTTCTCTATCCTGACTACTTGGATGGGATTCAAGCACCTCGGAGAGCAGTTAGTAAGAAAGCGTTGCCTTCGGCACGACGTATAAGCGCATCATTGGTAAAAACTGGCGGTACTGTTTTTGATTGGACGTTGGCTATGCCAGAGTGGAGCCAATTTGTTGAACATGACTTAAGTCACACGGCTACCAGCAAAATGGGTTCGTATCTTATGATAACTTACTTTTTATCTGTTAATTGGTTGTTTAGTGCACAGTGACAACACTATTGAATGCTGCGCGCCCAGCGGTAATCATCTGTCCCCGAGATATATTCATCCTTTCTGTTCGCCGATTTCAATACCTTATGATGACGAATCCTACTCTCAACATGATCTAGACTGTATGACGTATGTCCGATCAGTTCCTGCGTTTCCTACTGATTGTACTTTTGGACCTTTGGAGCAAGTAATACATTGTTGTCTTAATAAAATAAAAATATAAAATGACTATTGCATTTAGGTAAATCAAGCTACTCATTATTTGGATGGTTCTCAAATTTATGGATCTACGATGAAGAGATCGGCGGTGTTGCGCTCTTTTGAATATGGCCAATTAAGGATGACTGAAAAGTTCAAAAAGATGTACTTACCCCTTTCCACTCACCCGACTGATGACTGTCAACTGACCGATGACGATACAGTGTGTTTCATATCGGGGGATTCCCGCGTCAATGTTGTACCTCAGTTGACAGCCATTCATACCTTGTGGTTGCGTGAACATAACCGAATTGCCAAAGAATTATCAGGATTGAATCCATCATGGGATGACGAAATTCTTTTCCAAGAAGCCAGGAGAATTGTTATTGCCGAAATACAGCACATCACTTACGATGAATGGCTTCCACTAATCTTGGGCAAAAAGTACTTCAATAAAATACAAAAATACAGTAACTATGATGAAAATGTGAATCCATCAGTTAGCAACGGTTTCGCGACTGCTTCAGTACGTGTGTTTAGTACACTAATAGATGGAAATTTAAGGTACCATGTATTTTAATCTTCGGTTGTCTCTTTCAACAAAATATTTACAGATTGTATAAAGAAAACCGTCTAGTTAATTCATCACTAAATCTCCGCAACCATTTCAACAACCCCAGTGTTATTGAAGAACCTCAGTATTTGGACGCTCTTATCCGAGGCTTAGCCACGCAGCCTAGTCGTAAACTTAACCTCCGATTTGCCGAAGATGTAAGTCTGACGTAAATAGTGATCATTATTTCAATGAGTAATCCACAGATCTCCACTCATCTCTATTCCAATGGCGCTTATGGCTATGATTTGTTTAGTTTGGACATTCAAAGAGGGCGCGACCATGGTCTACCACCCTACAACTCTTACCGTACTTTATGCGGTCTTCCTGAAGCTAGAACATTTGACGATTTAAGTGATGTCATGTCTGCGGAAGTTATCAATTCATTGTCAGAAGCGTATGGTAGCCCTCGAGATATAGATTTGATAGTAGGTGGAATTTTGGAACGTCCAAGTTCCGAATCACTGTTTGGGCCAACGTTTTTGTGTATTTTCGCTGATCAGTTCCTCAGGACAAGGCGTGGAGATAGATATTTCTACACAAACGAGTATCAACCGGCTCCATTTTCAAAGGCGCAGATTAGGGAGATAGAAAAAGTTACTCTTGCCAGAATATTTTGTGATAATGGAGATGACATTCAGCAAATGCAGAGGAATGTGTTCAAAAAAATATCGCAAAGGTTAGTATTAAGTTATTGTTTGTCCAAACATTGACATTTTATTTATTTATTTTTTTTTTTTGTAGTAATAAGTTGTACGACTGTGATAGCGATTATATTCCAAAAATGAATCTAAAAGTCTGGATGGATAGTAGGAGGAAGTACTATTAGTGCCTTAAGTACTTTACTACTTAAGTTAGCATCAGTTCAAGACTGATTTTCAATGGCTGTTTAATTAGATTTAACTTAAATTTAATACTCTTATTATCACAGACATGAATCTGAAAGAGGCTCGTTAGTCTTTTTTAATTTTTAAGTTATTTAAATTGGGATTGTTCATATTACTGAGAATCATTGTGTGACCTTATTTGTTCTAGAAGAAATTTTATTTATTTTTGTTACCTTAAACAATGAATAAACATGAAAATGTAGTTGATGTGAAGTTTGTATTGCTCAGTAGTTTTTATACATGTCATAAAACTTGTGCAATTTTATTTATTGTTGTATTTAGTTATAAGGTCAGACTATATTAGTTTGACCCGGAGGTAATGTAAGTACAATTTTATATGTATGTAATGTGGTAAGCTTTAAAGATGTTTTCTACATGGCGAAAATTCGAATGCAAATAATACTGTTTAGTGTTTGTGTTTTATTTTTTTTTATCGAGATCCCAATTTACAAGTCTAAATTTATAATTCAAGAAAATGTGTAGCTTTGTGTTTTTTTACAGCGTGCGAAAAAACCATCAAGTAGATCGTATTTTTAAAACTTGGAAAAAATTTAATACATGGGTAGACCCATTGCAAATGTAAGAATGATTATTAATGTGTGTTAAAAGTGAGATCTTATTTTCTGAGTACGGAAGTTTAACCAAGTGACAAGTGAACAAAATTTTAAAATTCGGAAAAAATTCAAAATTTGGCCTTGAACTATAATCGTCAACTAAAGTGGAACACTCGGCCGGCTAAGAACACTACGAACTACGATGTGTGTGTGTTTTTTTTAATGGCGGACTGCGTTCGTTCATACAAATTAGCACTCAGCGGACCGAGAATAGTGAAGGAATTAAAAACACAATAGAAAAAAATTGGTCTAAAGAGTTTAGACAGTACTTACCTCGCTGTCGGAAACGTGACGACTGCATGCCTATTATGTTTTTTTTCGCAGTGGATTTCAAAGAATTCGGCTTTATAGTTCCTGAGTAAATCTATAAAATAAATTTACGCATTCACCCTGTATATGCAAATCCAAAAAATATGAATGGAGTGATAGATAGAAGCAAATATATTTTGACTAAACATTTATTATGCTCTTTATAACCTTAAAACATCTGCAAGATTTCAAAGCATTCGGTTTAGTAGTTCCTGAGTAAATCAGTAAAATAAATTTACGCTTTCATAAATTTTTTTGACTGATCCTGTATATGCAAATCCAAAAAATATGAATGGAGTGATAGATCACAAGTACAGACTCATCATATTTTGTACATTTTAGATATGATTTATTCGGCAAACTTTTGAGCTGACGTCATCAAGTTTTTGGAGGGGATAACCAAATAAATTTTGACTAAAGATTTATGATGCTCTTTATAGCCTTAAAACATCTGCAACATTTCAAAGCATTCGGGTTAGCAGATTCAAAATGTTTTTTTACAGTTTTGATTTTTTTTTCCAAAAATCTGGACGTTTCGGGTGAAAACTCATTCGGAATTGTAAACTACATGTGTAGGACTATGTTCTTTTATACAATTTAAAACCCATTTACTATGTACAATTTTGAAGTGACGTCATCGCATTAGTGGTGGGGATGACTAGACAAATTTTGGCTAGCGTTTTACCATCTACACCATATTCCTAATATAAATACAAAATTTCGCAACAATCGGTCCAGTACTTTCGGAGATTATCTGTTTAATAAAAGTCCGGGACGGCAGACAGACGGACAGACGGACAGAGGGACAGACGGACAGACGGACAGACAGACGGAAATGGCAGACCTATTTCTTCGTCTTCTAGGGGTCATGAAAGATCGAGAAAATGTAAAAGTAGAGAGTTGGCCGACGGACTCGATTACAATACTCCCTTTGCTTAAGCAAATAAAAATATGTCCCCCGGTTTCGTCTGTCTGTCCGTCTGTCCGTCTGTCTGCCGTCCCGGATTTTTAATAGACAGTTAATCTCCGAAAGTACTGGGCCGATCGTTGTCAAATTTTGTATTTATTTTAGGTATATCATGTACAGTGAACCAAGAGCTATAAGGTTATATGGCCATCATAAAATCATCCCATTGTGTCGAAGTTAAGTTGTTTACAATAGAAAAGGTTTTAGGGTCGTAAATAACAAGTCCACTACAGCTCGACCGGCTCTTGCGGTTTCGTTCAGGGGCGGCTTTCACTAAATATGAAAATCCACCACTCCACTATTTCTTTGCTACCTGCAGCCGCTGAGTGTTCCGAAATAACCACTCGCTTTGAAAGCCGGCCCTGTTAAATATGAGCAAGAAATGTTTAGAAGATGATTTATTGCCAACCGGTAAGCTTAGTGCGAACTACACAAAGGGGGTATTTATTTGCGGTCAACTAATTTTATGATGGCCATATAACCTTATACCTCTTGGTTCACTATAGATGGTAAAACGCTAACCAAAATTTGTCTAATCATCCCCATCACTAATGTGATGACGTCACTTCAAAATTCTACATAGAAATTGGGTTTTAAATTGTATTAAATAACATAGTCTTACACATGTAGTTTATGACTCCGAATTGAGATTTTACCCGAAACGTCCAGATTTCTGGAAAAAAAATTAAAATTATGAAACAATATTTTGCAATTTAATTTTAAATCTGCAAAACCGAATCCTTTGAAATCTTGCAGATAATTTACAGTTATGGCAAGCAAGATAAATTTTTAATCAAAATATATTTACTTATCCCCTCCAAAAAATTGATGACATCAGCTCTAAAATTTGCCGAATAAATCCTATCTAAAATGTACAAAATATGATGAGTCTGTACTCGCGATTTATCATTCCATACATATTTTTTGGATTTGTATATACAGGTTGACTCAAAAAAAAAATGAATGCGTGAATTTATTTTATTGATTTAATCAATAACTACAAAACCGAATGCTTTGAAATCTTGGACATGTTTTAAAGTTATCATAGGCAAGGCAAATTTTTAGTCAAAATATTTGCTAATCCCCCCCTAAAAAATTGATGACGTCACCTCAAAATTTTGCTAAATAAATCCTACCTTAAATGTGCAAAATATGATGAGTCTGTAATTGTGACTTATCATTCCATTCATATTTTTGGATTTGCGTATACCGAGTGACTCAAAAAAATTAATGAATGTTTGAATTTTTTCTCAAAATTGGATAACTCTGATATTAAAAAAATATTTAAATAAATAATTCGCGGAGTAGCCCATGAAAATGTATTTTGGGTTGCATAAACCCAACTATTACAGCGGACGCTATTTGTGAATCACTCTGTATAAACAGGCATAACACACTCCACGTGTTTCTATCTGCAAAAAACCTTTAGCATGACTAGTTGTTGACAGTTTTGCAATTCTTGATTTAATCAATAAAATAAATTGACTCAGTGATGAATTTTTTTTAGACACTCTGTATAACCAAATTTAATATAAATATTAATGCAGTGATAAATCACAAGTATAGACTTTGCACATTTAAGATAGGTTTTATTCAGTAATATTTTGAGGGGACGTCATCAATTTTTTGGAGGGGATAAGTAAATATATTTTGATTAAAAATTTATTATGCTTATCATAACTTTAAAACATCTGTAAGATTTCAAAACATTCGGATTTGCAGATTGAAACAAAAAATTTTGTTTTATAATTTTTATTTTTTTTTTTCAATAATTTGGACGTTTCCGGTAAAAATTCAACACGGAATCATAAACTACGTGAGTAGGACTATGTTATTTTATACAATTTAAAACCCATTTACTATGTACAACTTTGAAGTGACGTCATTACATTATTGGTGGGGATGATTAGACAAATTTTGGTTTTACCATCTGCATGATATTCCCAAAATAAATACAAAATTTGACAAGAATCGGCCCAGTACTTTCGGAGATTATCTGTCTAATAAAAATCCGCACAGACGGTGTCTACCGTCTGTCTAGACGGACGGACAGACAGATGGACAGACGGACCGACAGACAGACAGACGGAAACGGAAGATCCATTTCTTCGTACTCTTGGGATCGCGAAAGGTCGAGGAAACGTAGAAGTAGAGAGTCGGCCGACGGATTCGATTACAATACTTCCTTCGCTTACGCTCGGAAAGTAAAAATCGTACGGATTTATAAACCATAAATATAGCAATAGGTATGTTACTAAATTTTTACCTTACTTAACATTACAGACCTGCATTTGTTTTATGCGCTCACTTGGTTCCGCGAATGTGAAATAGACATGTTCATAATCAACCAATTGTGAATTTCACCGTCAAGAATTAAAATAAAACCCAATATTTCATATAATAAGCGGAAGTCGAAGCAATAAAACCGATGGTCGTTTTGTTTACAGTTTCTCTGTTTGACTCTCACGTATGCTGTTACGCTTGTCATCTTAAATTAAGAATGTTTATACATAAACGATTTTCAGTTGCCTTTCATATTACTAGACAGCGGATTTTTGTCGGGCTACGTCACGTTTAATCGGTACTAATTCCATAAATATAATTAACGATTTATTAATCAAACGGCTAAGTAAATGAGAACGGGAATTAACAGCAGAATGCAACGAAACAGCGTTATTCTAATCTCAAATAAACGAAGTGCAGTCCGCAACCGCAATGAATTCGCATCCCGTACGAGCCGTACCGAGCTTGGCCTTGCCTAGCCCGACAGAAATCCGCTCTCTAGATATTACACACCGACGCCGTATACGTGAGTAAATTGTTTCGTTATTTTATTGATTATAAGAAATCAATATTCAAAACGACCCAATTCATTTTCCCGAAAATTTGGGAATACAATAATTTTATTCTTAGTATTACACTACATCTATTCCAACTGATATACGTGTCCTTGCAAAAATGTTGATGACGTCATCACAATTTTTTTTAAATTCCCACTACAAAAATGTAATGGGAAAAAAACCACAATAGGCATGCAGTCGTCAAGTTTCCGACAGCGAGGGAAGTACTGTCTAAACTCTTTAGACCAATTTTTTTAGATAATTTACTATGTAACATTTTAAGGTGACGTTTTAACATTGTTGGTGTAGCTGATCAGACAAATTTTGGTCATATAAAATTTTAGAACAATCGGTCCGGAATAAAAGTCGACATGGACAAACGACAGACAGATCATAGACAGATGGCAGACAGACAGAGGACAAAGGCTAGGCCTAGGCCATGAAAAAGTGTGAAATTTGCCAAATGGAATTTTGCCTATTACATAATGTACATCCCCCGTTTACTTCTCACGCTTGTGAAGTAAAAGTCAAGAGTGATCATTCGTGTGAAATACATAAATATACTACAACTGTTAGAATAGAAATTAACTGTGATCCTACTTGTTTTTTGTCGATAGAGATATTACATAGAAACATCAGGTGTTATAAAAAACAAAACTACCTGAATCAAAACAGGAGCAAAAATACATCCATTGATCAATTCGTCAAAATTTTGCAACACTTAGGACTGAAAAATTATTAATAAACTGAATAATTTTTCCTGAGGCGCAATATTCTATTTCTTTCCCTAGAGAGCAAATGTTTTATTTCTTTCTCAATTTTGAGGTCATAGAAACCGACTTTTCCTCACAGGAGTACAAAATAGTATATTATATGCCAAGAGATTAAAGTGCACGATGTAATTCCGAAAGTGGAGATTAGTGGCAGAGCGTTAGCGAGGGCAATAACCACTTGAGGGATTACATCGCACTTTAGTCTTATGGTGTATATACTATTTTTTGTCCTCTCGGGAGTATAGATACTAAATTTTATATTGGAAGAAAATATTCCAAATTACTTATGATCAATCGCGATACTAAGCTTTTTCGGGTAACTAAGGTTATGGATGTAAATAAGACAAGCCATTTTGAATTTTTCGATGTGTTTATATTACCACTTAAGTTAAAAAGTGTTTAGTTGTTATGGAAACACTTTTTATACCTAGCGTCAAAAAGAACCACTTTAGTCCCGATTTACAGAGACTAAAATATCAATACTACGGGCAATGAAAACCAAATATCATTGTCAATGATTATTGTGAACGCGTCGAAGTTGACCACATTACCATAATAATTTTTTAATGCGGTTTTTCTTTTTTCTTGTGCGAAATATAATTTTGCATCGGAAAACCACAGTACATATATGTACATACATTGGGCTAAAACGCTACAATAATTTCATTGACCGTTTCTTTGGATTAAATATATTATGCAACTATTTAATTTATTTAAAAATAATGTTTTTATACTGCATAAAACGTTATGTTTTAATTAATTATTAAAGAGAGCATATTTCTTTGTGAAAAAGTCATTACCACTTCATTCACTATAACTGTATTTTAATACAATCATGTCTAATAGCATAATGAAATGTGGGCTTACATTTGACTAAAAATCAAATGTAATCATATTCTCAAAATAAAAGTAAATATTTTTATTTAAATAATAATTAAATAAGTCAAAAACTGAAACTGTAGATTTTACGAACATTTTAACTCCTTTGCATAGTCTTAAATGAAAGTGAACATTATAGTATATTTCCTGGAGAGTCCAAGTAAAGTAGCAAACAATATTGCAAGGTCGAACGTGGTTGTACTACATTTTAATAGCAGTAATTCATCAAAGAATTTATTCAACTACAGACATGCAAACAACATGTGTGATAATAATATCGAATTGAATAAATAAATATTATTAATCGCAGGGTGAAAGGACCTCGTTGTGCGCAGTGTGCACCCACCACTGCATTTGACATAATTTTCTGTTTTTTTCAGTCCTATTAGTAACGGAATGCAAGTATTTTTTTCTATTAACAACACTATCCATTACTAATCTATCAATCAAATAATTAGTTACATTTTACAATTGCGGAATACGGATATTAAATTCTGGATTGAGGCTAAAATTTTATTTGTCATCAACATCCCATTGAAAGCAATTAACCAGTAACTCAAGCTACATTATACCCATTAGAATTGTATTGCATACCTTGTAATTTTATTGTTAATTGCTTTGAGTCGAATGTCAGCTGCACACGATTCGTGTCTTGTATTCATCGGCAATAGTATTAAAATGATTAACTGTTTGTATTACGTAAAACAATTTAGCAATCAGAGCAGTGTATGTAATATCAAAAAAAAAATGGTCTGGTTTCTTACATGCGCAAATTTATGGATTCAGTGAAAGTCTCAATTTATGCACTGAGCTAAAATTTCGTCATTACTTGTCTATAATTTGGAAGTATCGACCAGCAGATAAAATTCTCAGACATTTTTTTGGATTTACATTATGATGTAGAAAGAAGGCTGCAAAACGAAAACGTTTGGTCACACTTAATTGAAGTTGAAGTAATACATATTTTGTGATCAACTCATTCGCACTGAAACTGTTTATACGGTAATGCAACTACTAATTTTGATAATGACCTTTTGAATAGTTCAGTTTAGATTCCTGTTTTTTATACTTTAGAACTCAAGTATAGAAGATGTGAATATATTGATGTGACTAATGATTTTAGATACTTTCTTTTTAGTGTGTATCCTTCTAAACAATCGTTTTTAGTGAGAGTCTATAAATTTACAACTAGTACATTACTCATATGTTATGTAAGTAATTTATTTATTTGGGTACAAGAACATACATATGAAAGTCTAAATTTTTATAAGAAAGTGTCAGCACACCTTTTTTGGTTTAACTAAATATAATATTGCAATTTAAAAATCTCATAAATAACGTTGATTGAGAGATTACAAGAATCACAACGTGAGTGATAATTATTAATTTATTTAAGAAATTTATCAAACGATGTCACAATATTTGGATGGATTATATTAATTAGTGTTTCCGCATTTTTTTACAAGTCAGCGAAAACTGCTATTGATTAAATAATTTTTCACTAACATGTTTATTGCTACCATTAGTGAATGTTGATATGTAGGTTGACGGTGGTGTAGTCCACGGAAATTTGTGACACATTTGGTTTGTAATTTAATCAAATATAAATAATAATGCAGACTTTTACCTTAGTTGCTGCCATATGTTCTTATTTTCATCTTTCCGTGTATGTATTTTTGCAATTCGGGAAATTTAGCTCTTTCGAGACATTAAATTATTATCCTTTCTTGTTTGTAATTCAAAATTTGATTATTAGAATTTTTGGGGATAAAAACCGAAAATTTTTAATGCTAAGGTTTTAGACATTTATAATGTTAAAAATTTCATTGTAGGAGTATGGAATTTATCTATCCATGTACATAAGCTACACCAGCTACAAAAAATAATAATAAAAAAGGAAGATGTTACCTGTATCTGCTCATTTTTGTATTCGCTGTATTATGTATAATTTGTTATTGATAATAAGCGTCTTCATATCTTGTGTTCTTAAATTGTTGAAAGGGTAGCAGTTACGTTTTCTATGCTATTGAAATTGTTGCTAATTAATTACTACTTAAATGAAATTATTATTGTTATTATTGTAATAAGGGTAGGGACAGATAAATCTGTAGGGACAGATAAATTTCAAAAAATAGAGGCAATCTAAAATGTGAAACTTTGTCTAAAATGTGTACCTATCCAGCAACACCTTATGGAGGATAGCGCGTTTTGTCTCTAAAATATAAATATTTAAAGAACCACCTTTGTATCGTTTCCAGTTATTTATTTTGTTGCATATAATCAGGAAACCAAACCTCGGAACAATATTCCAAAGGCCTCGTTGTCAATTCAAAAAATAATGATTTAAATGCATCAATGTTATTAAAGTATTTTTTATAATTTTCAAGTTTTATTTGTTCAACTGTTCTTTAGAGGCGGGGGATGTTCTGTCGAAATAACCTTCGACCAGTTTTTTAATTATCAATTTTGTGACCCAATTCTTTTTGAAAATAATAATTATACAATTTTTATTTTTTGCGACACCCGGAAATCTTGGATGATTCTGTGTTTGAGGCATGTAATGTTCTACGAACAGTAGCTTTAGACACCTACAATAAATGATCTTCAGGAATTGTGTGCCAAATTTGATTCAAAAATCGCTGAAAAAGAATCTGATAATTTTTCTTCCAGCTCTTTACTAGTTAAAGGGACCGAACTCTTCAATTCAATACAGCATTTCTTAATTTTAGGTCAAGCAAATTTCTTTGTTTTCGTGATATTTTTTGAAAATGTCACAAACTTACAAATATCGGTAACCAACAGTTATGGCAACTATGTGGTTATACTTGCTTCCAAAATAAGAGAGTAAAACTACCTGCAAAACTGACTTGACTTTTAGGGATTTCCAACCCTAAGCGGCAGGTGGGCCAATAGGAATGATTGACAGCTCGTATCAGGTATAATGGATTAAGCTTATGACCCTATTATGATATCCTAAAAGTAAGTCAGTTTTGCAGGTAGTTTTACTCTCTTATTTTGGAAGCAAGGATATTCCAAAACAGATATAAAATTTCAACAATAGTTATCTATCTAAAAAAATCGACAACTGCATTTTTTTTTTTTTTGCAATCGTGCAGTGGCCAATAACACTAGGTAACAACCAATTTGTTCGTGTTTATTTTTTGTATGTTTAGTAGTAGGCTGTGTAATAAAATGTGACATGACAGTTCATTTTTATATATATATATATTAGAGATGTACCGACTGTAGGTCTGGCCGACTAACCGACTAGCCGATTGTTCGGCCAGTAAAAACCGACTAGTCGGCCGACTGTTCGGCTTTGCTAAAACCGGTTTATAAATGCGACAGACAGTGTGTTTTTTTTTTCTATTTCTCTGACTACCTTAAAAATTTGTTTTATTTTAATAAAAGGAATAACTAAAGTTCTTTGTTTTCCAAAAAATGTATGAAATTTGTTTAGATAATAATTTTAACATTTAATTTTTGTAGTAACTCAGTATAAAAATAAAGAATAACACAATTTAGGGCCAGTTTATACAATATTTTAACTGAGATTAAGTTGATCGCGCATTTAACAACGCCATTAGCGACGTCTGATTGGCGTAGAATCGGTCACATGGTACTTTAACGCAGTGTTAAAAATTAAATCGCAATTAAATATTTAATTGAGGTTCTGTAAACCGGGTTTAATTGTTTTATACACTATTTTTATTTTAATAAAAAAAGCCGACCGATCGGCTGTTTAGCCGACCAGTCGCCGACTGCCAGCCGACGATGAAAAACGGCCGAATAGTCGGCTTATCCGACCGGTCGGCCAGTAGTCGGTACATCCCTAATATATATATGGTCAACATTAACGTTAGTCTGATATTGCCGAATAACATACACTGTAAGAAAATAAAGGGCCGGCGGGTGGGGCTAGTAAATATGCTTCGGCAATCGGCCTTATATTGAAATTTTATTATTACTAATTTGAAGTTTTTAAGTCTTCCAGGGGGAGCAACCACAACTGCTAGGGGGGGCTCAGACCCATCTTGTGCCCCCGTAGCTACGGGGCTGCCATCATAAATCGTTAATTAAAATTTGTCAGTCATCTTACAATTTTACCGAATAAATGTTTTTCATGTGTATGAGTGTTTTTGTGAAAAAAAAAAACTGAATGTGGTTAATTAATTAATCTGTCCTGTCTTCTGCGTTGAGGAGACAAAATTAATCAAAACTCATTTGCTGTTAACCGCTGATACTTGTAATCTGAACTTGCTAATACTCAATTCTTTCGAAGTATAAACATTAAGAGTCGAAGTTAAGCACGTACTTGAGAAATTGAGAATATTTACTATTGGTTTTAGTTTTATTTTATAGAGGTTAGACACAAAACGAAAATAAATTCAAGTTTTATAATTGTTTAAACAAGATTTGTCGGACTATACTTTAAGGACGAAGGAAGTTCTGTTGAAATAACATTGGACCAATTTTGTTAGAATTGCTTTTGCAGGATGACTCAAAAGAAATAATGAATGAATCAATTTATTTTATTGATTAAATCAAGATTGGTTCAATCCATTTTCTCGAAAATTTGGAAATACAATACTGTTATTATTAGTATTGCACTGCACGTATCCAAATTGATGTACATGTACCTGCAAAAATATTGATGACGTCATCACAAAATTTTGAAAAGGAAAACCTATTTGAAACATAGCGTAGCACGCTTCTTTACATTTACTTTAAAATTACATACATATATTTATTTTAACTTATAGCAGTTCTCATAAAAAAATTAAATTCCCAAAATCAAATTTTATAATTTTTGGATAAAGCTAGATATGTTTTATTGTACTGCAGAGGCAAGGGAAATTCCGTCGAAATAACTTCGACCATTTTTTTTTATTGTAGAATGAACTTGTAAATTAAGTAACATATTAAGATAACCTATTAAATAAAGTGAAAATTTGGATCTCAAATTATATAATTAGTTAGTGAATGTGCTAAAACCAAGCTGGACACATTTATTAATCTACTTAAACCTAACTCTAATAAAACTTTCTTCAAAATTAAGCACGAAAATCGAACAATAATTATTTTATGTGTTATCTGCTGGCAATACTTAATGAAATTTAATTTAATTTTTTACAGTTTTGAATTTGAATATAATGTTTGAAACAATTGAACAGTCGACCTCTAATTCTTATGTACGGGTAAAAAAAAATGATAATAAAGGAATCATCGAGCTCTTGTATTGTTCATGTACTTATTGACCCGTTAATAAATTTTCGAAGACTTTCAAGGCTCTACTAATTATCCAAGCTTTCTCTTTTTTCTTGTTTCCTACTTGCTGGAAGTCAGAGATTAAGTGATGTCTTCTGTCCTATTACGTTATACATAAATAAACATACAACCTGATTTTTTTAATACTTTTCCTGAATATTTTGGAATTGCACAAATTTACATATTTCTGATTACCTCCATGCGTTGCAATTACTCATTTAGTTACATTTACATAATTCGGGACGTAAATTATCTAATGTCGCCCATTACATAGTCTTGCGATAGGTAAATATGTTTACTTAATTTACTTGAATTAATTAGATTTTATTATAGTTTTTATTTTTTACCTATACAGCTTTCCTTTATATAATTAACATTCTTTTCGGAAGGAAATTTCATTGCAAATTATCAAAAATCTGTAGTGCGGAGAAAGGTTATTGGAGTGCAATTTATTTGTAAATTTTAGTAATCTACAATGTTAGTGGTTTTATAAAATTACTATGTAAAATAAAACCACTCAGGCGTAAACATATTTGATCTTAAATTAAACTTTTTATACATTTTGGAAAGATAAAATCTGCATGCTTAGACACTAAAATTGCGCAATAAAAATTCCGTAAAAATTTATTTTACATAATTAGTATTTCAGATAAATTTAGCTCACTGTGAGAAGTGAGGCAAAATAAATGAAACGCAAGAAGACTGTAAATGTTTCGATTTAGAGAACGGAGATTTCACAGCCCTAATAGCTGTGGAAAGTGAATTAGACACAGATTCAATAAGAAAAGTATTATAATTAAAAAAAGTTGACAATAATTTTTGGTTACTTTGGTGCTCAAAGTATATTTGTCAGTGAGAATTTTGAATAAAACTAATTAATTTTTCTAGGTTACCACAGTATGTACATAACACCTATTACTTTTTATTGCGTAATAATTTTTAAGTTGTATACATTCTATATACTTACATGCACTTATTGTATGTTATAGTCGATATATATTTACTCCTAACAAATTATTTTATACCTGCAATAATTGAGTAATTGATGTTCTCTACTAAAACAGTAAAGTAAGTTTCATTTTTTCAAAATTACCTCTGTTAATTACGATTGAGAAATTAGGAAATTCCTGATATTATCACTGTAGAATTTCTCTTGAACTTGACTTTAACATGTTCAACAATACCATCGAATTTTAATCACGTTCTAAACTCGTTCATCGTGTTATGATATCACGAAATGTTTAGAATTGTGAAATTGACTTTGTACACATGACATTTTCAAAAAACATTAACCTAGGTCGGAATGTTTCTGTTAATAATATTTCGATACATGATCAAGGTTTTAGAGGTCATTGTCTAAAACTGCTTTGATCTTGAGAATGCAGTAGGTCTAACAGGTTATATGAATAAAGAACATATTTGTATATAAAGTGTTTGAATTAATTTGCTTATATAAGTTTTGTAATGGTTTTGTATATGAAAACAATTGGTATTGTCATCACGAAACACACAACCACAAACACGTTAACTCAATTGTACCTATATTAACGTTTGTACAGTTCAAGTTTACTATCTCTCTTTGCACCTCAATACATAATAATTATTAAATTGGTATTAACTTTTAATATTAATTTAATTGACTATTTACTGTGTACCGCACACTAAATATACTTTAACTGATATTAAAATTAAGTAGCCAATTTTTCATCACCTGAAGACTCACACTTGGGCAATTTTTAAAATTTTTACTTCTCGAGCGTGAGCTAAGGAAGTATAGTAATTGGGTCCATTGGACGAATAGTCACTTTTATATTTTCTCGACGTTTCATGACCCCTACAGTACGAAAAAAGTAGTCTCTCGTTTCCGTCTGCCTGTCTGTCTGTCTGTATATCTGTCTGACGGGTGTCTGTATGCAGTTTTATTAGACACCAAATCTCCGAAACTGCTTGACCGATTATTGTCAAATTTTGTATGTATTTTAGAAATGTCATGTAGATGGTTAAATGCTAACCAAAATTTTGCTTATCATCCTCACCAACAATTTGACGACATCATTTCAAAGAATTCTATGTTTATTTGATTTAACTGTTATACAACAATGTACCCCTATACGAGTCCGCTTTGAGTTTTTTCTCTAACCGGTGAGAATACCTTCCTCTTTATTCAGTAGAAATTAGAATAATAAAATTCAGAACATTCTGTTCGATTGTGGCTGAATCAATAATTTTAGTCCCCTGTTTTGAGGCCATAAACTCATTTAAATCAAAACAAATTTCTACGTGACATTCTTTGGATGTATAAGCAAGCAATTTCAAATGCTTGTTATACATCGGAAGAGAGATTGTTATTTCTGGGAGGTCATTTTTTGCAGTGGTTATCTGCTTTAAGTATATTTTACATTATCCGTATTTGTGCAATTTGTACAATCCCTTGCGATTTGCGTCCCCACGGTGCAGGAGCTACAAAAGTATTATTTATGCCGCCGGTTTTTACTTTTCAGAAGTTATCACAAGACAAACGTAGCAAAATTTAATTTTATAATTTTTCAAAGAAGCGAGGGAAGTTCTGTCGAAATAAACTTCGATCATTTTTTTTTTAATTAAAATAGAAAATGGAAGATCTACGTGATTTTGAGATATTCGAGGATAATTTAGATGTTATAGAAACCTTCGACGAAATGGACGAATGTACTTTTTATAAGAGACTTCCAATGACCGAGCAAACTTGCTTAAATGTTTTTGTAGAAATCAAGTAAATTTAGAGTGCCCATAATTTCTAAGTAGCATAATATGATTTATTTAGATGATATTCATAAGCAGTTATGTTAATTAATGATGGAAATAATAGTGTATCATCGATGAACCAGTTGCTACTTACTTTGAAGTTTTTTGCACTAAATGGGTATCTCTCTGACGTAATTTTTATCATGGGAGTACATACTTTAACTGCTTCACGGATTATAAGTAAAACGTGTTTCAAAAGCAATTGGACGCTGAAGGCCTAGACACGTTGAGATGCCAGAAGCGAATGATATAAAGATTGTCCAGAATTATATGAATTTTATGGACTCGCAACGTTAATTCATTTTACAGCCCAGGCGTCAATTCTATTGTACAGGTAAAGAGCCTGTCAGGGGAAAGCCGATGTTTTCTGTACCTCAGTTCACCCCGCTCTTCAGCTGTAAAATAAAATTGACAACAGGGTTGTAAAACAAATTAACTTTGGGAGTCCATAAAATTCATATAATTCTGGACAATCTTTACCAAGAATTCAGCACGAGTTTTACGAAATTGCTCGATTTCCAAGAGTACCTAATCGGCGCTGTCGATGATACTCATATTCGTATCCAATCTTCTGGTGGTGAAGACGGCGAAGCATTTAGAAATCGTAAAGGATATTTTTTCATTAACTACCAGGTGATATGGGTGATATGTGACATTCCATGAGATTGAGGAACGTGATTGTACGTTGGTCGGGTTGGGCACATGATGCTACAATTTTAAATAACTCCAGGATAAACAAAAACTTTGAAAACAGAGAGTTTCCAAATACCATTAGGCGATAGTGGATATATACTATAAAAAAATTACCTCCTATCTCTTTAGGAAACCCAACAATTAGGGCTGAACAACAATATAATGCAGTTCATATCTGAACACGTAACGTAATTGAAAGAGTAGGTATTTGGATGTTAGAATACCTAGAAGAATCGTTGCCCTTTTAAATATTGTACTCTGTACTTGTCTAATAAAACCATGTTTATGTTCCTCCTGCAGAGGATATAAACCCAGAAGATCTTGAAATATTAATTGAAGTTGGTCAAACAGAACCAGATGCTCCAAGAAATTACATACATTTTTAAAACAATACGAAAAATTTGTTAATTAATAATTATTTCGCAAATCTGTAATACGTTAATCTAATTTCTAGATAATCATTATTTTTTTAATAAAAAAAAAATGTAATTTCTAATTTATGCTTTTCCAATTTTAATGCATTTTCTTGCTCTTTTTGTGGTTTTAATCTTGTCAGTTCTATGTCTGCTATATGTAGAGTCAATTTTCTTATTTTTCGGCAACTCCGGATGTTGTCAAAGCTTTTTCTACGGGTGTTCGACGACTAGAATCATAGCCTCTGTGTGGAGGCAAATTTTTTTGAAGGGAAGTAGTGAGTTCCTCAATGTCAGGGTTTTCCTCAATCTCAACGGTAAAAACATTTTATAAACAATTACTCGCAGGAGAAGCAACGTTGGAAACAATTTGTCCATTTGTATTTTCAATTATCTGGAAATCTTCATTAGGTGTTAAATTTATGATGTCAACAATATTCACTTTGTCTGCATTCTAGAAAAATAATTATTCTAGTGAATATTATGAATTTTAAGAGATTAAAAGATATTTTTAAGGCCTTCTACAAATTTTTTGTTTATTATGTTCAATTCTAGTTCATAATTATCGGTTTTATGTACTTATTCCTTCTTAACACTTCCCTCACTCCTATAGAGTCCTTTTCTTCTGCTGTAGCCGCTTTTTTTGTTGCCTGGGTGACATTAAGGCACAATCTATGCAAAGAGATTCCTATGACCTTAAAATACCATTGGGAGACATTGTAGGTACTGAATTCGTTGGTAATTGTTTCCCAACATTTCTCCTTCTGGTCGACGGAAACCACATCAGTTTTCTGGTTTGCAATTATGCGCTTATACTAAATTTAATTGTTAAGACAATATTCTTTGGGGTGAAAAATTTGATCCCCGTTTTTTTATTATTTCCCATCGAGAAAGAATGTCGAAAAGAGAACATTAATCGACGTGAAATAAAATAACTACATGCGGCTGTAGGAATTTTATGATTTTATTGGTTTTAATTTAATTAGTACAAGTTACTTAATCCTTATTTAATCAATCACGGTGCAAAATATTCCAGTTTAAGTGTTACATAAAGATAAATATTAAGATCAAAAATGGTGCAAACGGACATCTCAACAATAACTTCATTACTGATGATTAATAGATTAGTTGTGTTCTTCTTCGTCAAAATTGCCAAAAAAAAAAGATTCATGTTACTAATTCATGTCGATGGCATGATGCTACTGTCATTCCTGTTGTCACCTTCATTTGATGGCTTGACGCATGGAAAAATCTTTTTGGAAATCTCTTGTTTCTTTACGAAACTATGTTCGATATATCTCTTAGCAACGCTAGATGAATTCTAGCTACCGTGGTTTCCAGCGTGAGGCCCCATCAGCGTCCACTAAAAATGTTGCAGAGCACCGACAAAAACAGTGCCCTGGATATAGCGTGGAATCTAGTAGTTTCAAAAATTCAGCAATTAACCGAGGAGTTTTTGAGAAGTTATTTTTCCAACGGGTTGTTTTGCATTTAATCTCTCTTTAATTTATAAATAATCGTCTGTGCGGCACATTTTCTGGCCTCAGTCTGGCATATTTTTTATACAGACCTAATCGACTTCTTTTGCTCATCAAGTCATCAATAATGGTAAATATTCGCGAGTTTTTACTTCCCGAGCGTAAGCAAAGGAAGTATTGTAATCGAGTCCGTCGGCCGACTCTCTACTTTTACGTTTTCTCGATCTTTCATGACCCCTAGAAGACGAAGAAATAGGTCTCCCATTTCCGTCTGTCTGTCCGTCTGTCCGTCTGTCCGTCTGTCCGTCTGTCCGTCTGTTGTCACGGATTTTTATTAGACAGATAATCTCCGAAAGTACTCGACCGATTGTTGTGAAATTTTGTACTTATATTAAGAATATCATGTAGATGGTAAAACGCTAACCAAAATTTGTCGAATCATCCCCACCACTAAAGCGATGACGTCACTTCAAAATTGTACATAGTAAATGGGTTTTCAATTGTATAAAATAACATAGTCCTACACATGTAGTTTACAACTCTGAATCGACTTTTCACCCGAAACGTCCAGATTTTTGGAAAAAAAATCAAAATTATAAAACAACATTTTGAAATTTAATTTTTAATCTGCTAACCAGAATGCTTTGAAATGTTGCAGATGTTTTAAGGCTATAAAGAGCATCATAAATCTTTAGTCAAAAAATATTTGCTTATCCCCTCCAAAAACTTGATGACGTCAGCTCAAAAGTTTGTGGAATAAATCATATCTAAAATGTACAAAATATGATGAGTCTGTACTTGTGAACTATAACTCCATTAATATTTTTTGGATTTGCATATACAGGGTGACTCAAAAAAATTAATGAATGCGTAAATATATTTTATTGATTTAATCAGGAACTACAAAACCGAATGCTCTGAAATCTTGCAGATGTTTTAAGGTCATAAAGAGCATAATAAATGTTTAATCAAAATATATTTGCTTATCCCCTACAAAAACTTGATGACGTCAGGTCGAAAGTTTGCCGAATAAATCATATCTAAAATGTACAAAATATGATGAGCCTGTACTTGTCATTTATCACTCCATTCATATTTTTTGGATTTGCATATACAGAGTGACTCAAAAAAATTAATGAATGCGTAAATATATTTTATTGATTTAATCAGGAACTACAAAACCGAATGCTTTGAAATCTTGCAGATGTTTTAAGGTTATAAAGAGCATAATAAATTTTTAGTCAAAATATATTTGGTTATCTTCTACAAAAAACTGATGACGTCAGCTCAAAAGTTTTCCGAATAAATCGTATCTAAAATGTACAAAATATGATGAGTCTGTACTTGTGATTTATCATTCCATTCATATTTTTGGATTTGCATATGCAGGGTGACTCAAAAAAATTAATGAAGGCGTGAATTTATTTTATCGATTTAATCAGGAATTACAAAACCGAATGCTTTGAAATCTTGGGAATATTTTAAAGTTATTATAAGCATGGTAAACTTTTGTTCAAAATGTATTTGTTTATCCCTCCTAAAAAAATTGATGACGTCACCCTTAAATTTTGCTGAATAAATCCTATCTAAAATGCAAAAAATATGATGAGTTTGTACTTGTGATTTATCATTCCATTCATATTTTTTAGATTTTCTTAAGAGGTGGTTCAAAAAAATTAATGAAGTCAATTTATTTTATTGATTAAATTCAAGGCAACACTTATTATTAGTATTACACCCCAACCAACCCAATTTGGTAGACACAGAATTTGTTAAAGGAAAAACTCGGTTGAAACATAAGGGTAGCACGCTTATTTACATCGACTTTAACATTACAGACCTGCATTTGTTTTATGCGTTCACTTGATTCCGCGAATGTGAAATAGACATGTTTATAATCAACCAATTGTGAATTTCACCGTCAAGAATTAAAATAAAACCCAATGTTTTATATAATAAGCGGAAGTCGAAGCAATAAAACCGACGGTCGTTTTGTTTACAGTTTCTGTGTTTGGCTCTCACGTATGCTGTTACGCCTGTCATCTTAAATTAACAATGTTTATACATACACGATTTTCAGTTGCCTCTGATACGTAGGTATACGTGAGTAAATTGTTTCGTTATTTTATTGATTATTACAAATCAATATTCAAACGACCCAATTCATTTTCCCGAAAATTTGAGAATATAATAATTTTATTCTTAGTATTACACTACATCTATCCCAACTGATATACGTGTCCTTGCAAAAATGTTGATGACGTCATCGCAATTTTTTTTTAAATTCCCACTACAAAAATGTAATTAGAAAAAAAACACAATAGGCATGCAGTCGTCAAGTTTCCGACAGCGAGGGAAGTACTGTCTAAACTCTTTAGACCAATTTTTTGTCTTAGTGTCAGGTACACTAATTACGGAGACGCATCCTCTGTCCTCTATATGATCTATTTCCATTTTTACTTCCCGAGCGTAAGCAAAGGAAGTATTGTAATCGAGTCCGTCGGCCGACTCTCTACTTTTACGTTTTCTCGATCTTTCATGACCCCTAGAAGACGAAGAAATAGGTCTCCCATTTCCGTCTGTCTGTCCGTCTGTCCGTCCGTCTGTCCGTCCGTCTGTCCGTCCGTCTGTCCGTCCGTCTGTCCGTCTGTCCGTCTGTCCGTCTGCCGTCCCGGATTTTTATTAGACAGATAATCTCCGAAAGTACTCGACCGATTGTTGTGAAATTTTGTACTTATATTAAGAATATCATGTAGATGGTAAAACGCTAACCAAAATTTGTCTAATCATCCCCACCACTAATGCGATGATGTCACTTCAAAATTGTACATAGTAAATGGGTTTTCAATTGTATAAAATAACATAGTCCTACACATGTAGTTTACAACTCCGAATCGACTTTTCACCCGAAACGTCCAGATTTTTGGAAAAAAAATCAAAATTATAAAACAACATTTTGAAATTTAATTTTTAATCTGCTAACCAGAATGCTTTGAAATGTTGCAGATGTTTTAAGGCTATAAAGAGCATCATAAATCTTTAGTCAAAAAATATTTGCTTATCCCCTCCAAAAACTTGATGACGTTAGCTCAAAAGTTTGTGGAATAAATCATATCTAAAATGTACAAAATATGATGAGTCTGTACTTGTGATCTATCACTCCATTCATATTTTTTGGATTTGCATATACAGGGTGACTCAAAAAAATTAATGAATGCGTAAATTTATTTTACTGATTTACTCAGAAACTACAAAACCGAATGCTTTGAAATCTTGGAGATGTTTTAAGGTTATAAAGAGCATAATAAATGTTTAGTCAAAATATATTTGCTTATCCCCTCCAAAAAATTGATGACGTCAGCTCGAAAGTTTGCCCAATAAATCCTATCTAAACTGTAAAAATATGATGAGTCTGTACTTGTAATTTATCACTCCATTCATATTTTTTGGATTTGCATATACAGGGTGACTCAAAAAAATTAATGAATGCGTAAATATATCTTATTGATTTAATCAGGAACTACAAAACCGAATGCTCTGAAATCTTGCAGATGTTTTAAGGTCATAAAGAGCATAATAAATGTTTAGTCAAAATATATTTGCTTATCCCCTCCAAAAACTTGATGACGTCAGCTCGAAAGTTTGCCGAATAAATCATATCTAAAATGTACAAAATATGATGAGTCTGTACTTGTCATTTATCACTCCATTCATATTTTTTGGATTTGCATATACAGAGTGACTCAAAAAAATTAATGAATGCGTAAATATATTTTATTGATTTAATCAGGAACTACAAAACGGAATGCTCTGACATCTTGCAGATGTTTTAAGGTTATAAAGAGCGTAATAAATGTTTAGTCAAAATATATTTGCTTATCCCCTCCAAAAACTTGATGACGTCAGCTCGAAAATTTGCCGAATAAATCATATCTAAAATGTACAAAATATGATCAGTCTGTACTTGTGATCTATCACTCCATTCATATTTTTTGGATTTGCATATACAGGGTGATTCAAAAAAATAAATGAAAGCGTAAATTTATTTTACTGATTTACTCAGGAATTACAAAACCGAATGCTTTGAAATCTTGGGAATATTTTAAAGTTATTATAAGCATGGTAAACTTTTGTTCAAAATGTATTTGTTCATCCCTCATAAAAAAATTGATGACGTCACCCTTAAATTTTGCTAAATAAATCCTATCTAAAATGCAAAAAATATGATGAGTTTGTACTTGTGATTTACCATTCCATTCATATTTTTTAGATTTTCTTAAGAGGTGGTTCAAAAAAATTAATGAAGTCAATTTATTTTATTGATTAAATTAAAGGCAACACTTATTATTAGTATTACACCCCAACCAACCCAATTTGGTAGACACAAAATTTGTTAAAGGAAAAGCTCGGTTGAAAAATAAGGGTAGCACGCTTATTTACATCGACTTTAACATTACAGACCTGCATTTGTTTTATGCGCTCACTTGGTTCCGCGAATGTGGAATAGACATGTTTATAATCAACTAATTGTGAATTTCACCGTCAAGAATTAAAATAAAACCCAATGTTTTATATAATAAGCGGAAGTCGAAGCAATAAAACCGATGGTCGTTTTGTTTACAGTTTCTCTGTTTGACTCTCACGTATGCTGTTACGCTTGTCATCTTAAATTAAGAATGTTTATACATAAACGATTTTCAGTTGCCCCTCATATTACTAGACAGTGGATTTCTGTCGGGCTACGTCACGATTATAGGGGGGGACGTGCTGGATCGCCGGATGATAGATAATCACTGAATTTAATCGGTACTAATTCCATAAATATAATTAACGATTTATTAATCAAACGGCTAAGTAAATGAGAACGGGAATTAACAGCAGAGTGCAACGAAACAGCGTTATTCTAATCTCAAATAAACGAAGTGCAGTCCGCAACCGCAATGAATTCGCATCCCGTACGAGCCGTACCGAGTTTGGCCTTGCCTAGCCCGACAGAAATCCGCTCTCTAGATATTACACACCGGCGCCGTATACGTGAGTAAATTGTTTCGTTATTTTATTGATTATAAGAAATCAATATTCAAAACGACCCAATTCATTTTCCCGAAAATTTGGGAACACAATAATTTTATTCTTAGTATTACACTACATCTATCCCAACTGATATACGTGTCCTTGCAAAAATGTTGATGACGTCATCACATTTTTTTTTTTAAATTCCCACTACAAAAATGTAATGAGAAAAAAAAACATAATAGGCATGCAGTCGTCAAGTTTCCGACAGCGAGGGAAGTACTGTCTAAACTCTTTAGACCAATTTTTTTTCAAAAATCTGGATGTCTAGGATAAAAACTCACCATAGATTCAAAAACTACACTTGTAGGAATACGTTATTTTATAAAATTTTAAACCCATTATCACAAAATTTTGTAATGAAAGCATTCACTTTGCATCATACACACAATATGCTTTAAAATTGCATACATAACTTTATTTTAATTTATAAGGGTTTTCATACAAAAAATAATATTCGTAAAATTAAATCTTATAATTTTTTGAAAAAGCTGGATGCTGTACTTCAGGGACGAGAGAAGTTCTGTATAAATAATCTTAGATCAATTTTTTTAACATCTGGGGATTTTCATACATTCTTTTATAGATGAAGTTTTTTTCAGCAATTCAACCAATATGCAAGTGCGGCAAAAATTCAGACGGTTGTTCCTTGAAATATATAAAGATCTGTCTAAACTCTTTAGACCAATTTTTAACAGTTCGTCTGTTCTGTAACCTTCGGCATTACTTTTTTTGATTTCTCCGACATGTATGTTAACATAATTTTTTCATTCAAACCTCGAACATTTTTCTTCTTCCTCCACTTGGAAAATTACTGGTATTCATTTTCACGGAACGTGATTGTTCGGGGAGTAAATTCTTTGAAGAGGCAACGGCTTCTTGAAATACTTTACCCGGAATAAAGACATTTTCATCACTTTCTGTCATTTTCTGACCAAATATACCTAACTAAGTTTCATAGAAAAGTTATAATTTTTTCTGTTAATAATAAACACGAATTACCTTCGCATAAAACTATATAAACGGCGACTTCATTGGGTTTCTACGTTTTTGGCGGAGGTGAACATCATTATGAACTGAATTCAGGACTAGTTTTAACGTGTCGATGGGAAAAAATAGTACCTATGTATAATAAGCAAGGCAAGATTAAATGTTTTTTTTGTTCCTTCAGAGATATTAAAGCCCTCGGCAAGCCTCGGGTTCTTAACATTACCTCAGAAATAAAAAACTTCTTTAATCGCTTGTTACTTAATATACTATTTATAATTTTTCCTAATATGGTAACTTGTCTTTTTGTTTCATTTCTTAATTAATTTGTTGGTTAATTATTTTCTTCTTGTTTCTTAAGTTTTTGTTTGTCTTTACAGTGCCCAAGCAGTAATTTTTATTGTATTATATATATGATCGAAAAATAAATTTCTAGTAGACCATGCGATTTATTTTTAAAATAATGATATTAACATTACAGCTATTTGACCCTTCATTTGATAGTTATTTCACCTATCAAACTGAACAAGGAACACGTTGGTCTGACAAAATCTTTTTGTTTTAAATTACACGGGCTACTAGAGCAGTTATTTTTCGATCATATGATATTAACGCTCGATTTGAAAATAAATGGATACCTTTTATTAAAAGTTATTCTCGCATAATATAATATTTTTTTCCCGACCCAATCGTTAAATCAACAAATAATTAATTCAATATTGCTAAAATGCATAATACCGAATGAAAATAGTTGGCCTCCTTTGTGTTGCTAAGGAGATCAATTAAAGATAATTTCAAAAACACATTTTGTTCATTTTTGTTACAAAAAATCGTAAAATTAAACGGTGTTGTTGTATTGAGTCTTGTCATTTCACTTACTTCCCTACCGATCTAAGTAGCCCTAGGGATGTAAGTGACACTATTTCACTATTTCCTAGACAACCAGAACACGATTAGTAATTTGAACTTACCTTCATGAAATGTGATTTGATAAAAGCGTCTTACGAGGAGTAGAATTATTATGAGCTGTTTTTCACTGTATTTTCACGGATTTTTCCGTTTGTAAGGTATCATTTCATATTTTTTTTTATTTCTTATATACTGTATGGTGATACTTTTTAAGCAAAACGTTTATGGGGTAATCCGATGCTGTGTTCCGTTGATGATATTAATTTGTGTGCACTTTTTGCGTTCAACTTTTTAGGTTTGCCAAATTTTCATAAATTTTCACAAGTCGCCATTTTTTATGGTCTGGTACTTAAATAGTGGTTGTATTAAAATTTGCTTTAACAAATTTTGATTAACAATTTAACTCTAAGTTGTAGCTACATTAGATGCATGTTTATTATTGAATAAACAATTAACTAATAAATACCGCATGTGTAATTCACAAATAAATTTAACGGTCTTAAGTCTTTTTGTACGGAGTAAACATTTTTAGCTCTCGTGCTTTGTCAGTAATTAAGGCTTATTTAGCAAGTAATACGACCTTGTATACATTGTACACAACAAAAATATATTTGTTTATATAGTAGTGAAAGTCAGATCGATGGTTTCAATACAATCATGTTTGGTATGCATACTTTAGAAAAGTAGATCTGGTACGCAGTAGATATTCAAAATATACAGCGAAAAACAAAGCTGGCCAGTTATTGTGAAAACCGCAGCATCGTAGTTTTTCATTCGACGACGTAAATACGTGAGATTATTGTCAGCTTACTCACGGTTTTAGGGTCCCAACATTGTCTTAATTAAATTAACAATTACTACACGTTGTACAAGAACATTTAACGTTGGCTAATACATGGTTTCATTTTATTTTTATTTGGTTCGTTTATTCTCATGGAATCGAAACTAGCCATTTGTTCGAAAGGGTTATTATGTTTGTCAGCTTTTCTTTTGATTGATTAAATTTAATTTCTCATGTCCTGTTAGTTGTTCTGTGGGATTTTAAGAGAGGAAATTGTTTATATTTTCTTATATACATATAGGTGTGTTATTGTTATAATTACTATTTTATGATAAACGCAATTTGAAAGCAGGAATAATAAATCAAAAATATTCAAATATTTTTGATTTGCCATTTCCTGGAAATTCAAGCACTATATTTTGGTAACCGGATAGAAATGTACATACATAATAAAATTATAAATGTTAAAAGGAAACGTGATCTTTTTTTAGGATATAATGACTCAGTTATTTTAATTTTGCTAAACACAAATAACTCTGTTATTATTATTTCCGTGGCCAGTTAGTACAATTAATATAGGTACTGTTGCTTCAAATATAAGTTTAGCACAAATTACATATTTATATATGTACATATGTTATAAATTTTATTTTTATTTAACATGTAGGATTGTCTCAAAACTTTGTATTATCATTTTGAAGACCTCCTGCCAGAAACAGTGTTTTTTCGACTAGATCCTCCAAAAATGACACTAATAAACGATTCAAAGGAATAGCAGCACTGACTGTCACTCAAATATCATTAAACTATATTTTTTCATTACTGGTGAATGATAAGGCTGCTCAGTAGTACTTTGAATGTGTGGAAGAACTGCGAATGTGATGATTGTAGTTGTTGTTAAGTATTGTTTGTGTTAACAAAATTAACTTATCGCCCTACCAAAAGCATGAGTGTTGTCCTTTTTTAAAAAGATATTAAATACTTACTTATTTATTAATAAATACGCTTCGATATGTGGCGTATACTATACTGATTGTTTTGGTACTGATTAAGCTAGTATTGTTAACATTTTGGGAAGACAGTGACGTTATGTTCAATCGTACTTACTGCACTCATCAAAATTATTTCTATTAAAAAGTCGAAAGTTAAGCGTATCTTTGGTGAAATTCGTGGAATTTTTTAATTTAATAATAAATTTACAGAATTCTCTCCTTCTATTTATGTATTTTTTAATAGTATAGAGTTTTTTTTAAATGACATTAGTTTCAACAGTTATAGAACCATGAAAAATCCCCGAAATCATGTAAAGTCCGCTCATTTTTAGCATTGCTTATTATTAAGTACGAATAAAAAACCTAAACTTTTTCTCCTAAATTTCTATACTTACCCGCTCACTACAACTTCCCAATTGTTTAACGTTCACTGCCTGATAAAATCAGCAAAAGAACTACATAATTTTGACAATAAGTGAATAAGTGAAACCGATATTTCAGTAACAAAAGATCTCTGTTTTTCCTACTATAATTGGTGCAGCGGTATAACGAATCATTGCATTTTGTACGTTTTTGCAATTTTTTCTTCATTAGAGTTTTAGACAAGTTAATTAACCGGTTAAATTACGCAGCCGGTTAAGTGGCAAATCTGTTACGCGAAGAGTCAATAGCAGCAGAAAGCTCAAGTGCATTATGTCTGTGGTACGTGATGATGCAATTCCGGTTTTCCGGTGAGCTGGTAGAGGTGGTACCGCGCGCTGTGCGTTGGCCGCCCTCCGGAGTACGAGCGGCCGCCCAATGTGATATACTTTCTCTTTCCATGTTAATGTTATAAAGATGGGGTGTACACAAACGAAGTTCAGTTGTGTTTGTGGTGCTGAACGTCACCCGGATTATTTTTGAGGAGTTAAAGATAAATATCAAAGGTAGATTTTTAAACTATCACAAGTACATTTAGTAATAAATTTAAAAATATTTTCTTTGCTAAGTTAATAGACAGACATTTTTTCTTTTTGTAAAACATTTTAGAAACAAAACTAATGTGTATAGCATATTTACGTTACAACAATTGGCGAGCATGTCATTCCTCGAGTTAAAATTTCCAAAATTAACTTTAGTAAAAGAGGTACTCACTGAATCTTAAAAAAGAGCTCTTTGTAAATAACATTAATACAATTTAATTAAGAATTACTAAATTCCATTTGGACAATTAGATTCTGGCAGGACATGATTCACAATTTTGTAACGATTTTAAATTCCCTATATGTAAACAGTTAAGAATTTTTTGAAGTAAACTTTGGCGTTTTTTTTTAACTTTTGCGATTTTTATTTAAAGCTATCATTTTCAAGTAAAAGAATAATAATTTCTAATAACAGATAAAAGGTTAAGTTTAGCATTATTGTTTAGTATTGTAAGATCACTTTATATGCGTACTAATAAAATTTTATGACATAATTAGGATTATTTGGTTAACAATCCCGAGTCGGCTTTTCGCAGTAGGGTCCTTGTAAACTTGTAAACCGTGTCGCGTGCCTACAGAATTTTCGTTCATTACAAATACATACGGTCCTGTGTTGCCCCAAGCAGACGGTCTTTGGCGGTCGTACGTGTATAATTATGGTTTTGCGGGTTGGGTTCTTTGACTAAAGTTGTAAAATATCATTAGTATGTATTTAAAGTGATCTTAGTATATACTATATGAAAAAATATCCACAACTACTAAATTTCCGCATCTAAGCAGTGTATGTATTAATAAAATTTTGTTAAGAAAAGATGTGTCTGCATTATTACATATTTGTATTAAATGTCTTTAAATTAGTGGTTGTTTGTCTGAAAACTGTAATAGAAAATTCCAAAAAGATACAAACGAACGTCAAGTTGGGAGCGATAATTTACACTTTGGTGTTAGCTCAGGATTTGTTATATGACAAAAAAAAATCGTAGTTAGTCATCATTTAAAAATTGGCGAATTTAAGATTCTTCTAACAAAATCAAAATAAAACATATTTTGTCAGCGGTTACTCAGGGCTCACCGAGACCCAATTTTAATACATATCATACCTAATCTAAAATATCTGAAAAGTTGTAATAAGCAGACCATTTTTGTAGATGAGAGCTCTTATACAAAAATGAAATTGAATTATGATACACTCTGTATTTTAAAAGCAAAATTGGTTATATTTTTTAGAAAATTTTGGATTTTCTTAGAGGCAGATAATAATACATTGAAACTAGTATTAAGGTTTCATTCTGCTCTATAAATGTAATAATAACCGTGAAAAATATATCTAATATCCATTTAATTTTTCGTAATTATTTCTTTCTACAGAAATTTAATATTATGCCCATAAAATCAGTTTTAACACAGAGTATTAAAACAAATGTTGCTAGTGTATGATGGAATAAAACGGATAGTTTAAGAAACGATTTATTTTAATATACAGCGTGTTATTGAAAGGTACGTTCAAAATAAAATCGGCAATTGGTCTCGAAGTATGGGTGCTAAAAGTAAAAAAAAGTTCAGGTAAAAGTGTTCTCCTTTTAGAGATAAAAAATATAAAAATTTATGTCCAAATTCGTTGTACGCCTCTGATAAAACAATAAAACATTTAGTCTTGACAAAAGTTTTATTGTTACAGTTGCTAGGATTTACTCAAATAAATTAATTTTACCTATTTATCCTTCTGGAGCGTCTTAAAAGGTTGGATAAGGGTTAATTTTCCCCTTATAATTTTGATAACACAAAATAAGTTTTTCAAACTTCTTAGACTTCGCGAAGAACTGTCAATTTTGTTGTACGTACGTTTCAATAACACCCTGTATTAAACTGATTCTCAGAATTTGTCTAAATGTAAATAGATATTTTTAAATTGGATACAAGAAAAAAAGGATTCAAGTAGTAATAAAAATTTATGAGATTTCTCAGCTGGCATATACTTGTTCGTTTTTATTTTAGCTCCATGTTGCTATTTAATTATTATCTGTTAGATATAAAAGAAGATTAGACATAAAAATGCAACAGATGATGATGTGTAAAAAAATGTCAAATTTGTTGCTAAGTAATAATTCATATGGGAAAAGAACAATTCGTGACAGTTTTGTAATATTATATTTTTAATTTTTCGTTATCCATTTTAGATATGTAATATTTGATCAAGTAAAGGAAAATAAAATTTACTGTATTATTCATTTCTTATACCTATACATATTTACTTTTCTATATGTATTTACAAATTATACTCGCTATTTTAGTTAAACTACTTTTTAAAATATTTGATTTCTGTATTAAATATTTGAACAAAATAAGTTCTTCAGTGTTACATCACAAACATGTTCCCAATTTTCAGTAGATCACTTATTTATCTCAGACAAACCTGACGTGACAAGTTTGTGTCGTTTTGCGAAACATATTTTCGCAATTATAACAACTTTTTTTTCTAGATCGTTAAGATTCTCTTGTAAACTTTGTTTAGTCTGATGATTTATACACTGGGTAGAAATTCAAATAGAAGTCCTTTAACGTGACGTAAAATGGGAACCTCGTAAATTTGATAAAACTATTAAGAGAGTGAATTAGTTAAACCTTTACACTTTAACAATAAATTTGAATATTTCTTATTGATACACTGTTAATATTATGCGATATTCACATTTTTTGAACTGGCAATTTTATTTTAACATTAAGTACCAGTTACGCATTAAAAAATGAGTATAAACTTACGGAGACAAAACCTCCCTCGCAACCGAAGAACAATCAAACAAATCCAGTTTTTAGGTAAATTACAAAAGATGATTCTACAATTTTTTGGTGATCACGCTTACACATTAACATACACAATATGAATGGATTACTAGACCACATGGATAGATATATATCTATTATTTACTTAGCATACTTTTAAGGTGATATCATCAAAGATTAAATTTTGGTGATAATAAATAGATAAAATTTGGTTAATTATTTATCAACCCCATGATAACGTTGTGAAGATAAACTGTCACATTTTCGAGTCATGTTCAAGCGTTTTTGTAAAATTTTCCTAAAATTTGTTTCCGTGTATGCAGAACTGTCTGTGTTGTTTTTTTTTATTTGTTTTCAAAGTTGTGACCTTTAGTTCAATTACAAATGTTTATTATGTTATTCCCAAAATATTAAACTATAGTTGTATGCACAAATGTCACTGCAGTGACATCATCTCGTAATAAACGTTAATAAAATGCAAGCCTGGAGTCGTTAAGGTGAGACATTTCATATTATAATCAGCGTGGTTTTATTCAGCAACTTCGTAACTACCTATTAGATGTAAATATGTTTCTTCAAACCTACAATTCTTGTCTAATATGCAAAGGTGTTGTTGACCCTTCCATTTCACTTTTTAATTTTTTATCGATTGAAAAACTATGTACCAAAATTTCGGACAACTGATGCACAAATTATGATTAATTTGATTGCATGGTATTATTGCTTCCTCTAAAAACTGCAACATATTCATCAAATTACAAAAAATCTTTTGTTTGAAGTAAATACAATTAAAACTCACTTTTTACGAAACTGAACCGTCAAAATAGGTCAATGGTAAAGATGCAACTACGGCGTAATACAAAAGGCCAGTTTCATCATTACGGAAATACACTGTAGACAAATTAGTGAATTTTGTGGTCTCAATTAACAACGATCATTAACGGATATCGTAAAACCCATTTTTAGAAATAATAACTTGAGATAAATAATTCTTTGCACAATGTTAACCTTATGTTCTAGAAAAATCCCCCCACGTGTTACAAATTGGATTGAAATTTAATGTAGCAATATTATAATGGGAATATCTTCAAATCTTGTTTGTACCTTAATTAAAAGAAAAGAGGCCACACTAGCAATAAATTTGATTGCTTTATAATTTTTGCTATGTCAAAACCATCGACAATGAAAGTCATCGTGACGAATAACTGCCACGGTTCCTTCACCGAAACTGCAATTTGTTTTGTAAGTAGATGGTGATTTTATGAGACAATTACGAGTCATTTGATAAAAAAGAGGCGAATAATCAGAGAAATTTAACTTTCAAAGGTAGCGGTTATGCAGCGCCCGAAAGATGTTATTTTTTCTTTTGCACTAAATTCTAATAACTTAATAATCTTTTAAAAAACTATGTTCAAAATTAGCAAACAAGTTTCACTACTTCCGTGTACGTATGTTTTTATTCATGTCTATAAAGAATGTATTATAAAAATGGAAGTAAATTTTCTGTAAATACATAGTAAAGGATTTATGTCTCTCATTCTTTTCAGATCACGTGTATAAACTCAAAACAGCTCATATTTGCATATTTTAATATGGAATATGAAACATACCGCAATTAGTAGCAATTGTTACAGCTGTAACCTTCTCTCAGTAAGTGACTATTAAAAAAAAAATAATAAATAAATAAATAAATCACCCGAAGAATTACAGAGTGTGAATGTAGAAAATACGACCAACTGAAGTGAATAGACGCCAAAACAGAAATAATATCATACCTTAAAACCACCACAATGATTGTTACTTTCTTGTCAAAAGTTTTTATGTACTCATTAAACCTTCACGCTTGATCTTGTTACAAAAAAGCGTAACAAATGAATTTAAACACGTCGCTGTTTGAACGGATGCAATAGTTACAGACATTTAATTCATTATTTAACTATTTAAACAAATTAAATTCCATTGACGTTTTTCATCCTTGCATTCAAGAAAATTTAAGCAGTAAATATCCTTTTTCAGAAATATGATCTGATTATACAAATTCTGTAACCTTCAGCTTCACAAACCTAATTTTTTAACTATAACTATAACAACATTTTAGGCAAAGAGCAACGCAAGAATGAAATATTTGGTATGCCTACATTAAAACAAGGGTATGTGCTTTTCGTAACTCTTCTAAAAGATGAAAAAAAATAATGTCAACAATGTGATTTGATTATATTGGCAATTGCACCTAACATTTCTTTTTCGGTAAAACTATTTACTTGCGGTACATGACAAATAAAAAAAACGGATTAATAAGTCGTCTATTTTTAAAGCAACAAACAAAGGGTCCAAAGTCATTTGCAATTTTGTGGTTCACTACCGTCAAATTTTTTTCTTGTTAATAGGTCATTGGAGCTACTAGCAATAACAAAAATAATCATTTGATCATATTCGTAGTAAAAAGAATTTACAAACAAACAATAATTTACAAAATGTATTTTTTTAACTTCCTTAAGTACACAGGATACCACTAAAATATGAACCATATGTTGATATTATAAAATATTGGTTATTCTGTTATTCTGAGTAGGTAATTAAACATTGTAAATGTTGTAATGCAATAAACCAATATGTTTAAAGTAAGAACAGCAAACTCACGATTTTTCTGACACTTAAATATAGCTTAAATAGTGAAAGGCTCTAATTTTGCGACAGCATTGAATTTTGTGAGCACATACTATTATGGTATTTCAATGGGACACCCTTTAAATAATTGACTGTGATTAGTTCTTGGCATTGAATATTTGTTAGCTGCTTTCTCTTCGTTTACTGTGGGTAAATCTTGTTATAATTAAACGCTCTATTACCACCTAGATATGTACCTAATAACTAATAACCGAACAACTGAAAAAGTTCCAGTTCGATCCTTTGGACACAATTATCTAATGTATGATAAATTTTGTCTCATGTTTGCTCGCTGGAAAGCAAATTCTGGAAATTATCTCAGTGCATACCATTTTTTTATGTGTATGATGTTCTCACTCATTAACTGATATTTATTCCATAATTGAACACATGGGAAAACTGTGGTTTTCCTGGTAAGCAGCAACCATTGTCGGAGGTTGAAACCGTATTTTGTTGCAAGTTGGCAAATTCTTGAGAAATCTCATCTATCTGAAATGAAGTGAAGTGAAGTTTTACAACAAAATATCTAGTTTTTATAATGGTGTGAATCACTACAAAACTCTCAAATTTTTAAATAATTTTTACTTCTCGACCGTAAGCTACATTTATGTTTCCTCCATATTTCATGACCCCTAGAGTAGGTATGAAAAATAGATTTCCTGTTTTCGTCGGTCTATCTATTGTCTTTCGTTTGTCTGTAGTCCGTGTCGACACTACTGGATCGATTGTATAAATTTTATGTTTGTTGCGAATATCATGTAGATGGTAAAACGCTAAACAACATTTGTTCAATCATCCTCGACAACAATTTGGTTACGTCATCTCAAAATATTATAAGGTAAATGCTAGTTAAATTTTCAAAAACAATATATACCTACTGCTGTGCTTGGAGTTTACGAATCCGCCTTGAGTTTTTCTCTTCGGCATTCAAATTTTTACAAAAAATTTGCCTTTTAAACTAATATACGCGGGTCGGACATTCGCCAGTACAATGGTTAGAGTGCCCTGATGGCTATGCTAAGATCGCGGGTACGATTCCCTGGTGAGCCTTTTTTTATACTGTAACTGTATGTATGTATGTATATATTTTTAACGTAAAGGAGCTTTCAATGTTATCATATAAATCTTTAAAATAAAATTTTTCAAAGAAGCTGGATTTATTGGACTGTGTTTCTCGGGGAAGCGAAGTCCTGACTAAATAACCTTAGACCAATGTTAATTTAATGATATAAATCACTTTGAAGCAACAAATACATCAAATACGTTTTTAAAAAAATGAAATTCTAAAAACAATTTAAAAATGTACAAAAACAAATTGTGGAGTACATAGTAGATATTTATGTTGGACCGAGAAAGCAGTAAAAAACACGATGAATAACAGCCATGGATTTTTGAAGATTTGTGTTTAATCGTTGAATTTTAAACTTTTAATTTAACGGTATCAAATCTTCAAAAATCCATGATTGTCATTTGATCATGTTTGTAGACAGTGCATCTTTTTTTAAAAGTGGCTACAGGGATTCCTATGTTAAATTTTAGGCCCCATGTTAACTTTTGTTAGAGTGAAAATCCAGGGATGATTTTTGCGGTAAAAATAGCTTTAGGGTTCTTACTTTAATTTCCACTACCACATTTTGTTAATTTGTGCTTTAAAAAATAAAAATTATATTGATTAAAAAATTTTGGTACATCATAGAATGTTATGACTTATCATTTTGACTTGTCACTTTTGATAGCATAATTTTAATTTTTCTACTTTGCGTCAACAATATTTTCATTATGAAACACATATGCGTTTCACAATAATGACATTTAATTTTATTATAGTACGCAAAACAGTAACATTTTCCTTGATTATGTTGGCAATGTTATTATCCGGGCAGTCGAAAAGTGGTCGAAAGTTGAAACCAAATGTTAGTGAACATTGTTAATAATAAGTAGCCCAATTAAATATATAAATTATATTGTTAATTAAGGAATAAATGAATAATGTATTTCGTGTTGCCGGTGACCACAAATCACATTCGTCATTTAGGCCGAATCACCCTTTATTTTTAAAATTTATTTATAATGCAAAGTAGAAAAATAGTACATTACACTCTTTTCAAGAGACGACTTGTGGGACTCATTCTATTTGTCCACTCCTCGCTGCGCTCGTCGTGGTCAAAACTCATTCGTGCCACAATAATCGCCTTATTAAATAAGTGTAATAATGTACTATTAATCATTAAATACCTTAATGTTTGACTCAGTCATAACGATGTCATTTATAACACTTCCAACAGTCCATAATCTACCACTTTATTGGACTGTAAAGTAATTTGGACTGCAACACAATTCATATGACAGTGACAACTGCAGCGCCCACTAAACATTATAAACAATTTTAAAATGGAGGTGAAAAAGTTGCAAAATAGCTATTTATGGTATAAGTGAATAAAAGTGAATTTTATCCAACGAAAAAACACTTTAGCACAAGAGGCGAAGCTGAGTGTGATAATGTTTTTGAGTGGATAAAATTCTTTTATTCGCGTGTATCATACAAGATTTTTTCCAATTTCGCAAAATTTTTCAAAAAATTTATTGTTTAGGTAATCCATACATGTACATAAATATTAATTGTACTATTACTAATATGATGAACATTTGAAGAAGGTAAATTGTCTAAGTTGCCTGTACTTTCGTCACGGTCAAATTCAAACTATGCTCCTGGACTTTCATTAGGATTGTTTTACAGGAGGTGGACTATCAAGCGTTGCAAATTTTAATTGAATATCCACACATCCATAGCAACGAAAATTTCAGTGGTAGTGCGAATTTTTAGTTTTTTTACTTTATTCGTGTTGTCAATGACAGTGTGAATGAAGTGTTGCTATAAACATTTTATTCATCCTTTCGATTAAACTATTGTTTTAATAGCGAAATTTAACATACAAAATGAGCATTTTATTAGTCGAAATTGGAAAAAATAAATTCTTCTGTTGAGTCAAACATAAAGCTATGTATGTCACACGTACATAATGCTTTTTATTGGACTTGCCCTTTAATTAGCCTCGCTAAATGAAGAAAATAAAATTGCGTTTTTGATGTCCACGATCGAGAAAACCTGTGTTTATAAATCAGCCATAAAATTGTATGTACTCACCAACAGAAGATAATAAATTGTGTGATAACTGATAATGTAACATTTATAGAATGTTTAATTAAAGAAAGGTTATGTAGAATAAGTTTCTGAAATACTGAGAGCTAATTACACGCGTAAACTGATTATACGTATAAAGTGATAGGTACATTTTGACGAAACGCTTGTTCAACATTTTTTATGTGGCGTGCCAAATTTGGAAATTCAACAACTTTATGTACCTGTATATTTTAAAGGGGCGGATTTATTGGTCATCGCTTGGAATGCAAAATCTTTCTGATCTTTGACCGAATATGCATTTCTATTTTTTGTCGAAATTATTGCACATATGTATTACAGACAGATCTACTGTCTTCTAAAGTGGGACAGGAAAATTAAATGTTATAATTCTAATATTAGCATGGCAACTATTTGAAAATTCTAAAAAAATATAAACTTGAAACTCATTGAGTAACTCCAGTGCTTTCACATATTTGTAAAAAATATTTTAAATAACGTGCATGTTGTGTTTACTGAAACAAATAAATAGCTTGACTTACAACAACTGTCTTAAATACCTGACACCTGACAAATTTGGTAGTTGTTATTCTTTACGTATTTGTTTGTAAATATGTTAAGTAGATAAAAAACAAATACACAAAAAAATATGGATACAAGTTCTCTAAATTCTTTGGTCAAATGAAATAGTCTCATACCTACAATAAATAAAAATAGGAACATGAAAATAAAATATGTGCATACAATCTGAATGATTAATGACTGTCGATATGAGTTCAATAAATGTATGCTTTTTAGTTATAATTTTGTAATATTGTATAATTCCTTATGTCATGGGTTTTCTACTCTGCAAGAAATGTTCATGAGGAACTTGTTCTGCATATCGCTTGACTTAAATAAATTTCCTTCCTAGTATTGTAGTTAATATAGAAATATCCGTTGGATCGTGGAAGCAACAGATATATTATTTGATGTTAGAATGAGCAACATTATTAATTTAAATATTTGGATTAACTTCTTTACTCAGCAGTTAACATGCTCTGCAAAACTAAAGGTAAAAATCCTGCATTATTTCTTGCTTCAACTTATATTATTAAATCGTCAAAAATGTTTAAAACTTGAATGCATGATCAACGCATGAAATAAGTTTTCCTTCCTTTCACAGTTGCTAATAAAGGCAGCATTATTAGAATTTAGGATATTATGATATTCTTTAAGTTTTGCTCGGTTACTAACAATTCAATTGGTAAAATATCACATGTTGTTATTAATTTTTTTGGTAATATAGGCCATACAACCAATCCCAATAATCGATGCATTATTGAGATTTGTTTTTAAATTGAAAAAATATTGTTAACTCTTAATCTAGACACACCACCGAAGATGGTATTGGTATTATCAGCACAATAATGACGACGAAAAATCGGAACAAATCGCGACAGAAATTCTGAAGGGGACAACAAGCAAACAACCTAAACTTGTCCCGCTTGAATCGGGACAGTTGGTTACCATATGTTATAAATATAAGTATCTATATCATAAAGACAGAATAGATGTAGTAAGTGTGATTTATCCTTGCGCATCGAATTTTAGGTTTTCAGGCCGCAAAATCATCCCTTTGTACATTTATCGTGTGCTTGCTTCGGATACCACACTTTATGCTTTATGGAAGAACCATTGATGACCCGGTGCAAAAACTGTGTTTAGTACAACCATTTTCTATCCTCCCATCATATCTCCGTGATGCAATAATTTTAAAAGTATTAACTGGAATGCAAAAAAAACCCTTAAAGATGAATGTGTATATACTGAAAATGTTTCATAGTTTGTAATAGTTATAATTTATGCATCAAGGGAATAAACTGCCACATTAATCCTGAGACCGTAAGTCTCTTCAGTCGAGGGATTTAAGAAAGTTTATTCCAGAGATGCATACAAACCTTTCCTCCCAAATTAACAATAAATTACAAACGAAAATGACGATTGCACGTTACTGATACATTTAAATAAAGTGGGCTGACAGTTATCAAAGAAACGAGATGAAAACGAGTTTGTTATGCGTTAAAAAAAACACTCGAAATATATATTCAAATGTAGTTAATTTTATGAATAAAATCATTCAAAAATTGAAACAATGAACATTGGACAAGAGTTTGATATACCTTTGGCCATTACTGCAAGAGCTAAAGATGTAACGTCCAATTTGCTTTCGGAGAAATCGAAAATTGTGCATAAAATTTGGTATTTCACTTAAATTGTTCTTACTGTGTTTTCTAGGGAATAAAGTACCACTTTATTATCAAAAACGGGGATATAAAGTCCCATTTTAATCCGGGTTGGGAGGAAAATGAATTATGAAGTTGGTGGTAGTATTTTGTACAAGAGAATTTACTGTAACAACTGTTCGTTAGAAATCTTGAGTTTTTTGTTTATTATGCCTATGTAAACTGGTTTGTGCTTATTTATAGTTCGAAATTGCATGTAGAATTACATATGAGGTATTTAATTTTAATAATCACTTTCACATTATCTAGGTAACACAAAGTATGCATTTATTTACATAGACGTCCCACGTCTCTGCAGCGTCCCATAATATGCATTAAAATATAACATTTATAACATTGTATAATGCAAGAATGAAAAAATTTAAGAAACATCAATAACAAACTTTCCACGATATTTATAGCTTTTGAAGCGTAGTTTACGTTTTTCGGTAGGTAAGGAAATAACATAAATTCAGAAAATAAACGAATCGGGGTAAAAAATAGCCAGAGTTCGACATTACTAGACATTGAAAGCTTACTACCTTAATAAATATTTTGTAATCAGAATAATTATTATATTTAGGGCATAATAAGTAGAATGAATGATTCATGTAAATAATATCTACAGTCAATTAATTAATAACATGCTGATATATGAAATATTTTCTTATTAAGAAGTCCTTCAAAAGTGCGTGAATAATAAAGAAAATTAAACCATTTATTAACTTACCTCTTGAAGTGCATATTTCGTAATAGTAACTTATCTATAAATAACAATGTCTTTGACAAGGGCAAATTTACTGAGTAAAAACTCGCGCTGATTGTATTACATAAAATATATTTCGCCGTCCGGATAATGAACTTTCTGTAGCATTTTTAACATACCTTTCAATTAATAATAATAATTTACACTGTTTAAACTGATTAAAGAAAGTTGCTTATATGCTTAATGTGATATTTTATTTATTGAAATACGAGCTGTCGTATATTGCCATTTCTTTATAGCACTTTATAAAAAATGTCCCTTAATTTTTTTACTAGAAAAACGACTTTCACTAAGTTACACGGGTTTAAAAAAATGTTTTAACATAATTATTTTCGTAGTTAAAATTCTATTACTCCGCAGTTTTTTTGCACATTTTCTTATCTATCGTTGCGTGGTGTTAGAATTAAAAGTTATTGTTATACATATATAGATGAAAGTTTTATTAACTTTTAGCGATCCTTATATTTTATGCTGATTTTAACATAGTGTGTGGGATTTTAGTACAGCCAGCAGTGAAAGGTATGTTATTAGGAAAATACGCACGTCATACGAGCCACCGGAAAAAATATAATTAGTCAGCTGAAATAGCGTTAATTTGAAATTTTTGCAAGTAGTAATGATAGACAAAATGTGTATTAATTAATTTGTGTGGACCGCCATAAATTTACTTTTATTATTATTGTGTTGCTTTTAATCTTTATGCTACATACCCACATGCGGTTATGTTGTCTGTGAACATATTTGTTATTTAATTATAAAACTAACAATCTAAATAGATACAAGTTTAGTCACGGAATTATGTTTATATTATATAACTATATTTATATTCGAACATGTGCTAATAAGGTTTTCTGTCTCATACATTTTTTGACAGTTTGACTGGAAAGATAAATATGTTATATTATTCCGTGGCTCAAAGAGTTCTAACGCTGGTGTATCTCGAATTTTACCGTTGCTTAAATCGTGACAAAATTTAAGTTCTGGTTTAGTTTTGCATATGCATGGCATTACGGGAAATAAAGGTTCATGGCATCATCTCAATCAATTATTAAGTAAATATTTTCATACAAATGATCGAAAAAAGTATTCCGAGTGGGCCATGAAATTTATTTTTAAAATAACCATATTGGCATCCCGGCTATTTGACAGTTTATTTGACAGTTAATTGACCGTAACTGTCAAATTAAATAATAAATTCATCGGACCCAGGACAATACAATTCTTCTAGAAGAATCAACTTATTACTAAATTCAGGGTTATCACATATAAATAAATATAAATAAAATAATAATAATAAAAAGCGATGCATTACCTCAAAATCTGATATACCTACCTATCTAGCATAAAGTTTAGAGTAGTTCCCTTAAGGGAATTTCTATTACTTCTCAGATATGTACAGACTTTTTACTCCAATCTGTTTTCTCTTCAATATGCCACTGACTTTGATAACTTGCAGAAGATATGCACCATTATTTTGAAATACTTGCTTTAGTAAGCTTTACACAACATGTAGCTGTAGATATGTTAAATGTGTGTTTGTATTAGTAATATTAGTCCGGCAAACGATCTAACACCAGCATACGCAGTTATGTTATCAACTTATTAATAATTAAGGAAGTAAAAGATGTCGATATAGTTTTAGTAGTCTGGTAACTAATTTTCCAAAAAACTAAACATCGAATCAATGTGCGTTTTATGGCTTACCAAACGTGTACACCTAGTTGACATTTTTTTCATTTTTAATTATTATTTATTAATTGCAATCTTTGGAAATTCAGAAGTAACTATATTACCTTTCATACAATGACATTACCGTATTCAATAATTTAACGTTGACGAAAATAAGAACAACTTAAATACTTGCATATGATACACATTCACTAGGCAAGAGGCTTGTGGAATCGAATCTCTAAACAGTTATAATTTCAGATGATGCTAAAAGATTTCCTCGGATTACTTTTTCTCTGCATAGTTGGATCCGAACCCAAGGGCGCTCATTACAGTATATTTCTTGAGCACACACCAAATTGGCATAGACCGTTCGGACCGTACCCCTCTCAAGTAGGACCTGTTTTGCCGCAAGTACCAAGTTTTGGAAGTTTTAGGTAAATTTTCAATTAGTTACAAATTTGAGTAAATTAACTCATGCTTAAATGTTAGCAATTATTTACCACCTACACAAACTCCACAAACAACAACACCTGATCCGTCAACACTGGGATGTGGAACTCCTCCTGCAAGTTGTCTCAAGACTCCATACCGTTCATATGACGGATCATGTAACAATTTAAGAAATCCAGTTTTGGGTACGCCTCAAACACGTTACGCCAGATTGTTACCTCCAAATTATGGAGACAGTAAGAGAAAAGTACGAGTTTTTATGTTTGGATATATTATTCTTTTTGTGTAGAAGTAAGCACGCCGACGATGTCTCAGACTGGAAAACCCTTACCAGGGGCTCGTATTGTTAGTCTGTTAATTTATCCAGATGTGCAGATTGAAGATCCGAAATTTACATTAAATGCTATGCAATATGGGCAAATTATAACTCACGATATGAGTATGATTGCAGGAAGTACTCAAGCGCGTAAGTTAAAGAAAACAACTATTCGCTCTTTTGAAAGAAACTGTGACCATATTGTTACGAAAACTATTTTACAGAACCCCATCAGACTAGATGTTGTACTAATGACGGACAGTTGCTCGAATTTGCCAACATTCCAGAGCACTGTTTCCCCATCCTCTTGCCCAACGATGACCCCGCTCACTCTCAAACGAACGCTAAATGCATGAATTTTGTAAGAACTATTACCGACCGTGATCGTAATTGCGTCGGGGGCTATCAGCCTGCGGAACAGGTGATTTACGACAATTTAATGTTCTAACACATGATCATGATGTTTGTCTTACAGCTTACAGCAGTAAATCACTATCTCGATTTATCAATAGTCTACGGCAACAATGATCAAGTTAATCAGCAAGTGAGACAGTTCCAGGGAGGAAGACTGAGGGTTGATTTCAGAGGAGGACAACAGTGGCCACCGAGAAGTAACAATGCTTCTGGAGTATGTTCGATCAGAAGTCCCCAAGAAGCTTGTTATTTAGCAGGTACGCTCGGCTGAAAATATCAGACGAAACAAAATTTAGTTAAATTGATTTTTCGTAATATTTCCTCAGATTTATATCTAACTATCGGTTCGAATAAGTATAATTTTTGTAAAATTACACGCAAACTTATTCATGTCATAACATAACTTGGTGTGTGCAGTGTGCTTGTCAAATACTTCTAAATCTTTATTGACAAATATGTCGTTAGATTAGATATAGGATATAGCAGACACAATAGTAATGATTTTTGTTAGTATTATTACTGAAAGTTTACTCCCAAGTCTAAAATACATACATATTTACAAAGCGCAGTGATTAAATACATACACTGCTCTTTTTTAAAAGTGGCCATAGGGATCCCCATGTTAAATTTTACACCCCGTTTGTTGAGTAAAGATTCAGAGTTGAAATTTTTACTGGATATAATATGGGTCATCTTTTGTCCATTTTATTAAAGGTCACGCTTAAAATTAAAGGATATTTCTTAAAAAAATTAAAATATTTGGATATTTTTGTCTGTAATATTGTAGGCAGCCATGTAAACACAGACATTTACCTGCCGTTTCTAAAATTTCATTACTCGTTCGACTCGTTCGAACTGGTTTTTAGTGACATTACTGGTTTTTTGTGACCGAAATTTGTCAATATGCCGCAGCACACAATTAAAGAAAAAGTGGAAATGCCTACTGATGGATACATTAAAGGCTTTTCGACAACAGAAAAATTGCATATCGTTCTATACCGGCAAGAGCACAATTTAAAAATTTTATGGCAGCTTTATAAACATAGGTTTTCTCGATCGCAGACATCCAAAAGGCAATTTCAGTGAAATTTTCTTTTATTTCCTTCATTTATGTTTGAATTCCATCATTCTGTTTCTTTTCTAACAACTGCAATAAAGGTATTTTTCTCCAAACGTCATTAAACCGTGACATTAATCAACTCAATCAACCTGTCTAAAGTCTGACATTTCAGCCGTCACCGGCCAGCGGCTTTAAAATACTTTTTTGTACGACCATTGCTTTTTCGATCATTTACCGTATAGGTTTCCATAGCAGTAAGTTCAGTTTACGGGTTGCTACGACTAACAACTAAAAGGCGAACGGTAAGTAAATTACTTACTGTTCAGCTGAACGGTAAATAATCATGCATTCAAGATTTTTTTTATTTTAAATTCTATGCGTGTTCGACTTCGACATTTTTGCTTCCAGAATCACTCATGATTGAGATTTTAAGCAAATAAATCACTCACTAATACTCGCGGAAAGACTTTGTTGATGTTTGATATAAATTCTTTCAATTTATGAATTTGATAAAAAGACGCAAATCTTTTGATGGTCGCACAAAAAATAGTATAAGCATCACGAACGTTAAGGGGGTTTACTGGTCTCAGACAAATTGGAGACGTCGCTTCGCTCCGTCTCCAAACTTTTGCCTTCGACCAGTTACCGTTCTTAATACTTAATATACTATAATGTCGCTCACGAGCGGAGTTAAAATAAAAAGCTGTCAAATTATAATTATTATTTGCAAGCAATTTCGTAGACTGCTCTCGATTTTGGGGGTTTAAGATTCTCTGTGGCTGCTGCAGCGGCTTTTGCAACGTCGGGTGGAGTAAATTGATTTACAACTCAATCATACTAAACAATTCTGTAGCAAATATTTCTCTTTTAATGAGAAAATATCTGGTTAACCGAGCTTCACTCGGCTCGTTTGGTAGTATTAGATCAGATTAGGACAGATAAATATGCGTATAAGGAATTCACGTTCGGTAGATGTAACTAGATTTGGTAACTTTTTTTTAAGCTGTGTAACTGCGGACATAATTGTTCTAGTGTATAATGTATAACTGGAATGTCAGAAAGTAGGTATCAAAAATGTGATGGTTTTGTGGTAATTTGCTGAATCTATTTTTGAATCAAGGAGAAAATCGCATCCCTCTAAAAGCCCAAAGAGGAACCCGCATGTAAAATTGTGAATCTTTTCCCTTCACAAGTTATTTTAGGAGGACAAGGTTTGATGTCATCATCATGGATCCACAATTTTACCATCGATCCGTTTTGGTATATCCATGTCTCATCCAAGAAAATGAAAAGTAAATCTTCACTACTATCGCGCAATTCGAGATACCGCCTTAGAAATTTGATTCTGGTAGCTATAACGTGTTTAAAATGTGAAAAAATTCGCCTTCGGAAGCCTAAATTTATACGTGTATTACATACAGTTAATTATTCTCAAAACCGAGTGTTTTCCCTCTTACAAAACAATAACGATTATATAAAACTTAAAAACCAATTGTAGAGCGGAACCAACAAAGCATGTAGGTATATAAATCTGCGCAGTCGTCTTTCTAATTCTGATTATAATATTAACGGCACTGGCGCCGTTGTATCGGTATTATTTTAAAATTCGAAAAACACTCGACAACACCAGCGAACTTTACGGAAAATTATTTCTGCTACCAGTTTAACTGTTTCCGTTTTACCCAAGCCTTGTCCATTTTTCTCTGTAATTTTTTGATAAACACGAAATATTTCTTGTCTCTTTTCCTTTAAAATGGGCTTTCTTGTGACTTTATTTTTGTGGGAAATTGTTTCCACGCTGTATTTAAGGATTTTCTTGAAACGAAGCGTGTTGAAATTAGAAAAACTTTGTTTTTTTCCACACAATTCAGATTTGACATTTGAATTAGAAAATCAGACAGCTGATGCCAATTTTTAATTTCTAATGATCTTAAGATTGCAACTTAACCACAGAAAAAATTCTGTCAGCTACTTTTACCGAACGTAAATGCTCAAGATATAGTATGCATTTTGAAGTACACGCACTAATTAAAAATACACATTAAAAAAGAAATTCCATAAGCAGTCTTTGTTTTAAACACTGATACTGATGTAGAGATTAAAGAATAGAAAACTGGAATTATTGTTTGACATTTATTACAATGTTATTTACTATTGTCTATGCCATTTCTATTGAAACACCACCTGTTGATTTTGCTCAAAATTTAGCAATTGGTAACAGCTTTCGGTTGATTGACAACGGCTTTTAATTCGAAAATTGTCTGAATATGAACGTTGCCAAATTTACGATTAACAAGTGGTGTTTCAATAGAAATGGCAAAGACTATACTCAAGTTCTCTCTCTGTGTCGTTCTCTTTTTTTTTCCTAGTTCTCTCTGTCTCGTCTCTATAAAAAGGTCACAACCACATTCTTACTCCCAGAAGAGTTTCGCCTCTGGTATGGTTAACGTACCGTGTTCTTTTGCGTCATTCCTAATTTCTCTTCTCAACCCTGCTCCTGAAGATGCCACTTACGAAAGTGTGCGAAACGTTGACCCCGAAAACTTAAATAACACGGTCCCAACCCGGAAAACGATCATATATTGACTCCGACCGTGGAAGCCTCTGAAATGAATGCTTGACAATATAACTTCAATTCAATGCACTTTCGTGTGCCTTTTATCCGCTCACTGTTTAGTTTTCCGTAAATTTTCTCACCTCAGAAGGTGAATTTTAACGTCCTCTGTACAGTGGAGTATGTTTCGCTACGTACAGTTGAAGATAAAAAGGTACATCCATCAAACGTACTGTCAAACTGTCATCCAAACTTATCTAAAACAAAACAATCTCGTGTTCGTGTAGTGTTATCTGATGTTTCCAAGCAACAAATATAGTTCACTGCCTGAAAATTGCTGAAAATGTATGAAGCTGCAATTTTCAGAAGTTAAAACTATGATGAATCGATTTCTTGACCCAAAAAACCCCCAACCTGTAAATTTCATCGAAATCGTTAGAGCCGTTTTCGAGAAACCCATTATATATATATATATGTATATACAAACTTTGCTCGTTTAATAGTATAAGATAATAAATAAATTAAGCGATATTTACGGGCAACCTGTTTTTTGAAATTTTGTTGTTGACAATGAAACCATAGTAACAGTTAACTTAATTCATTCATTTAAAAAAATTGATAATTCCATTTTTTTAAATTACTTCTTTAATTTAATTGCAGACGTTTGAAGAAAAAATTGTATATTTTATTCGGAGAAAAGTGACTTTTGCTCCTTATAAAATAATATACTATTAATGGCTAAATTAAAATTATGCTGTCAAAAATGACAAATTAAAGTGATAAGTCAAAACCACGTGGTGTCAAAATCCATGATGTACCAAAATTTTTTAATCAAAATAATTTTAATTTTTTAAAGCACAAATTAATAATTTGCTGCAAAAAGTGGTAGTGGAAATTAAAGTATAACCCTAAGGTTATTCTCACCGACAATCCAACTCGAAAATTCTTAACCAATAAAGTGGAAGAATTGTTTGAAATTTGTCCAATGGCATTCACCGAAAAATTTTTTCAGTGAAAAAACATCCTTCTGTTAGAGAACAACACTGTTTTTCAGAGAAAAAAATTATGTCAAATTAATTAGTCAAACTTGTCAAATGAATTTTAATAAAAAAATGATAATGAAACATACAAAATTACATTTTTAACTGAAATTACTGATTACTGATTAGAATAATAACAATTAAAGGTACAATTGTTATAAATCTTATTTTCCTTTCGATCTTCTTTTTTCTCGATGATTTTATTGCCACTTTCGACAGCTGTAATATCTTGTCTAAATGTTGTTACAATTTTATTGTGGTGAGAACTGTCTAGCTGCAAATAAGGACGGATAGATCCTGCCGAAGAGTGTCCTGTAATTGTTATTAATTGCTGTTCGCCAATTCCAGCTTTTGCAAGTTGACGAGCGTGCAGAGTGATTTGTGACTTTTTGGCGTTTTGTATCCAGTCCCACTTTTTCAGCACTAGTTTTAAGCCATTTACTGAATTCGTTTACACCAACTGGTGAATTTTTTTACCAAGACTATTTCTTCAATGAAAGATTTTCTGTCAAAAATAAACGATCCGTTTTAATGATCTTGCCTCTCCCTACCAACAGCCTCTAAAAGTCTAAAAAGGATACTTCTAGAAAAATAAAATAAAAATGCTGTTATTGTACCTGACAGGGCACAAATCTGGATTTTCTCTATTTGGTATTAACCATTTACTTTCACATGTCAGACTTGCACCCCCTTGCCGAGTCTTGGAAAAACTGGATTGTATTCATAACGTAAGAAAATGAATGCAGTAATAGAAGTGATGAACGAAAAAATTGATGCAACAATGGAAAAGATGGACAAAAAATAGATAAGCAAATTAGTCTCTCTCTGAAAAATTTTAAATGGACGTGGAAGTGGACAAAAATGAAATAAGAGACACTAATGAACAAATGAAAGACATGGAAAAAATAGAAATTTGGAAGTTATGTAGAAATTTTGTCGGAGAAAATGTGGTCTTGATGGACTGACAAGTAAAAGAAGGAGTTGAGCATCAGCTGAAAAGTAAGTTCGAGAAGTCAGTGCAGGAATATATGGAAGATACAATGAAAACTATAGAAGATCGAATGGAGAATAAAATGAAGAATTTAATTCAAAAAGTTAATGAAAACTGCAGCAACAACTAGGTCATGTAATGTGATGTCGACTCACATAACATTTTAGCCACCCATCTATGATGGTTAAACGCTTTGGTCATCATACAAGAAGCAGTTTGAGGCAGCAATAAAGGCAAATTCTTGGGAAGATTAGCATAAGAGCATTGGTAAAAGCCTTGCGAGGTGCAGCGCTAGAAATACTTGAAACCTTGTCTGAAGAAGATATAAGCAAATATAGTGCCTTAACTATTGTTCTAGAACTTCGATTTGAGGATGAACATCTAAAAAAGTTTTTGTAGCCCAATCAAAGACAAGAACACAGAAAGGTGGAGAATCTCTACAAGAATTCGCAGTAGATGTCGAAACAAGCATATTCTGTTTAGCATATTCACCATATTCATTTAGCACCACCGACTATTCAAGAGAGGTTTTCGACAGAAATTTTAATCAACGGTATTCGCGACGTTGAAGTTAAGAAGATGTTATAAGTACATATTTAGATGCCAGACAATCAGCTGATACTCTCATACGCGTTTTGGAAGTGTAGGACAAGAATATGCTATAAAATTAGCATAGCAGAACCAGAGAAAGAAGAAAACAACAAGAGGGAAAAGCTGTTGGAAAAATTGTTATAGCAAATAGCAGGGGCGGCTCATGACTTGAAAAGTTGATGAGGCAAAGAACAAAACGCTCCAAAATATAAATAAATCAAGATTACTTAAGTATTTTCTACTTAGTCAAATAAACACATTTGTAAACTCATTTAACTGTCCACCAAGAACCAACGTGAAGGTATAAGGAACTCTTGTAAGGAAAGGATGGGAATGACAACAAACAAAATTAAAATAAACTTTAAAGAAAACATATCGAAAAAAATCAAATACAACATAAAATAAATCTAATTTGATTTATAACAAAAAACAAAACGAAAAAAATATAAAACATAAATACTCTGGATTTATTTTAAATTTTTTTATAGATCAGTTATCGATTTACTCAAATCAGGAAACGGCTGTTTTAATTCCTTAACTACATACAAGTAGTTAAAAACGTATGTGAAAGTAGAAAAAACAGAACTGCCATTGTCATTTAACGTTAGTAGAGAAAAATTCCGATTTACTCGTAATCTTAAATAACGATTACCGAAATCAAATTATGACAAGCACAAAGCACTAACGCGACACACGCAAACGTAGGCACTTTTAAGACAAAATTCTGTTACCGAAATTTGGAATCAATTTATACACACACAGATTTGTGGAAAAACAATCAACGGCCTAATTTTGAATACTTCTGCAAATGCAGACTGCATTGTAATCGCACGTTCTCCGCGTGCAAATATTGTTGTCCATCTCTTTTGCAAGCACGGAAATGAGGCTAGCCTCAATTTTGTCTTTTTTCAACTCATACCGCTTATGAGTGTATTGCAGGTTGCTTGCCTATTAACGACATGATTTCTATATCGGCTGTAGAGGCAAGCTTGGAGCAGTGCTTGGAGTCTGCCTCATTCGCGTCACAAAATACATGTTGTGTCGAGTGTTTAAGTGCGCTGTTTAATTAAGGAAGAAACGAGTACCTACCGAGATAAAAATAAGAATATAATTTTCCATATTTATTTTTAAAATTTTAGAAAAAAAACACAAATTATTGGCGAAATGTGTGGATAAAAAATAATAAAAATCCTAATAAGGTGTAAAATTCATTGGTGAGGCACTGCCTCACCTGCCTCCAGGACAAGCCGCCCCTGGCAAATAGATGTCCTATTGCGAAGACGGGAGAATGAGGTGTTTTGTAAGAAAAGCGTAGAATGTTATAGGTGTGAGCGCCAGGGACATCTCAAACGTGATCGTGCTCGATCACCAGTTCCAAGAGGAGATGTAAAAGAGCCAGTACTGTGGGGAATGTGTCTACTGGTGAGAATAAGACAGTCCGCGAAGTGAAAATAAGAAGTTTCACCAGAGGTAGTAGTTCAACTATACAGGAGAAGATTAATGAAAATCCAGCAGTAATCACTATCAACTGTACGTAGAAGACACGTGAGAGCTGAAGATATAGAAACTATACTCGAAATGATCAGATTGAAAACTGTCACTGGAGAATTGACACCGACCAATTTTACTAAATAGGGCAACTCTACTAGTCTACTATTGTAGACTATTTTTAGGCTAGGGTCATCAATAGGTCTTCCAACTCTTCCGACAAACTGATTGTTCCAGTGGCGTTCGAAAGCGATTACCGGGTAATGGGCATAAGTATCAGTAAAATTTACTTGAGTTTTTATGTTGCTATTCTTACTTTTGTTTTTATTCCATAATTAAGTAAAAAATGACACGTTTTTACTACCTATGAACCCATTTTAAACGAAACGACATCGCCTCTGATCTTTCGTTGTTGACCGATTGCTACCTAGCTACGTATATATTAAAAGGTTCATAAATGACTGTTTCATGGAGCTCTTTTACCGGCAAATTTAACATTGGTACAATAAGGTACGCTCTCTCCTGTTATTCCATCCATCTAGCTGCCATATTCCACGGATTTGCGGAGGGGATCAAAAGGAGAAAGCACTGACTGTGAGCTATGTACGAAATTTGACCCGGCTGATTTTCTAGGCTTTTTTGCGGGACTACTAGAGGCACTGTGTGTAAAGACGGATCCACACAAGCAGATATACTACAGACTACAGATGACATTACAATCAGTAGGCATATTTACGTATAAATTGTGATAATTTGTATTGTAGTGAGATGAATCGGTAGAAGAATAATCTTGAACACAAAACATTATTAATACTTTATTAAATATTACAATTTTGAAAATTTATTACCACTATAATAATTTCCACAAAAGAGAAAGACGATCATCCAGTAGGAAAATGAGAAAAGTGCAATTTTAGTTTAATGAAAGTTTATAGTTGGTGATATTTTGATCTTCGAAAATTTATTCCCTGCAATTTTTTTCTCAGACTGAATAAAAATTTTGAATATTGACTACTAACCACTTCTGTTATAAATGTGTAAAATAATGCCTTTTGGACCCGAGTGGTATTCTCCGTCGAGAAAGTTTTTCAGTCATGCCCCAATGGGTCTATAGACCAAGAAACCCGAGATACAACGAAAGTTACGTTGGTTTATCCAAACGTACCGTACTGTTAATACGTGGGCGTGAATGTCGGTGGACAGACCTGGGATAATTCTGCATGTTCAGAAAAGATTAAACAGTTACGTTTATATTAGGATATTTGAAACCTTACCTTCTATGAGATTACATTACATTCCTAATAACAATTTCATCTTTTAACAAGACAATTGTCCCGTTCACACAGCCCACAGGGTAACAGGGTGGTTTCGGGTGCACAATATAAACGTTCTTGATTGTCGAAGTCCCGATTTAAACCCATTTGAAAATATGTGGGGTTTGTTGGTAAAAAAATATAAGGCACAAAGGGGAGCCTTGAAAATAGACGACAACTTTTGACTGCTATTAGAAGCATGGCTGTAACTACCAGCAGATTACCATCGAAATCTGTGCCTCTCCATGCCTAGAAGATTGGCAGAAGTTATCATAAGTTTATATTAAATGAATCTATGACAAAATATTAATTTTTTAAACCATTTTTTTTTATTTCGTCTGTTTCAAGATTGGTTTAATTAATTTATTAAAATTGTTATCATTTTTTACTTTTTGCGTTTAAATCAATATTTCATAAAAATTTACTGGACTGTTAAAATCATTTTATAAACCTGTTCATTTTAAAAAGCATAAGTGAGGCCAACAATTATTATTTTTGCGGAATCTGTCAAGCTCTGTTATTGTTATTAGTTTTGAACTTATAAGCAACTAAAAAAATATACTTATTTTATTAAACTCGCAAATGGGTGCAAGAATTTCGTTATTGTTAGTCATTGCGGCAATATCAAAAATAAAACACATTTATTTAAAAACATTAATAAAGACAATCAAAATAAAAGCTGAAGGGGTTGGTAAAGCAGGATAAGTTTGAAAACAACGCTCGGCAGGTGTAAATCCAAGAATAGGTTCCTCACTCGTGTGTCCATGATTGTAAAGTACCAATAATGTTTTTGCTCAATTTCATGAAAAGAACTCTTGTAATTTGTGCTAACTCACTGGTAAATTAACAAAACAGCAAGACGTTACTTCATTGTTTTTACCTGACGCTCCTTAGCTGTGTTTATCTTTTACATAATACTGCAAGAGCACGATGACAGAGAGCAGATATATACAGTACAAGAAAATCCGGCTTTTCTTGTTCTATGAGCAGTGAAACGCTAATAAACATAATGTAAATAATGTTTCTTTATATCGTGCAGATTTTAGGTAGGTTGCGTTATGAGCAATTCTTCTAACATTCACCGCCTCTTTCAGAGTGTGAAACTATTGTCAGGTTGATCGGTAATTTAAAAATCGGCGTTGGTAAAACTCAACAATTTATTTCTTAGTAACTCAAATGTACACGACTAATCACACAGCGATTGTGTACACAATAATTCCGACCGGAATGGATTTGACTAGACTTGCTGCTTCCATTGTCTGGACTTCACTGACTGCTCCCGACGGTAAACAGCCACGCGGTCCTTCTCGAAAGGTCACCGTCACCGCTTCTAGGCTTGTTCTGGAAAACCTCTCGTGACTTCGGCTTCCAGGCTTTTCTTTAGCTAACGCCGTCAGGTTATCGTCACCAACGATGAGTCACCCATCATCGTCGCACATACTAGAAAACCCACAGGCGTCGTACCATTTTGTAATAAATTAGCGTCAACACAAGTACTGCCCTGCTTGTATTTGGACAGTATTCTTAAATTCAACAGCAGTAGTCGGTCTGAATGGATATTTTTATTGATTCATTAGTAAAGTTTAATCATTAAGTTAAAAACTCCACCGTAAAAATATTTATTTAACTCTGTTTGGAGTAATATATTGCTTGAACAATAGACACAATAGTTAATAAATCATAATTTTTAGGAGACGCTCGAGTAAATCAAAACCCTCAACTGACCGTTCTTCAGATAATCCTCCTTCGAGAACATAACAGAATAGCTGACATTTTATCAAAACTTAATCCCCACTGGGACGATGAACGACTTTTCCAAGAGGCTCGCAGAATCAGCATAGCGGAACACCAGTTCATTTCTTACTACGAATGGCTGCCTATTTTCATAGGTGTGGAAAATTCTTTCAAAAATAAAATAATTTACAAAACCAATAGCTTCGTCGATGATTATGAAGAAGATGTAGATCCCACTGTTCTGAATGAACATGCTACCGCAGCTTTTAGATATTTCCACTCTTTAATTGCGGGCCACTTAGAGTAAATTTTAAATTCCAACTTTTATTTTATTTTCAAACAATTATTCATCTTGTAGTTTGGTAAATGAGCATCGTAGTAGTTATGGAAACTTGAGACTAAGTGACTGGTTCAATCGACCTGCTATTTTAGAAGAAGGTGATAATTTTGATGAATTAACTAGAGGTTTAGCTACTCAACCAGAACTGGGGTCAGATCCTTACCATGATAGTGAAGTAAGATTCAACTACCGTGAAATTTGCAAGTTATTGTATCTAATGTTGTAGATTACACAATTTTTGTTTAGGAACGGTCAACCGTTTGGATCAGATTTGAAGGCCTTTGATATACAAAGAAACAGAGATCATGGACTTGCCTCATACAATGACTACAGAGCTTACTGCGGACTGCCGAAGGCATTCAAATTTGAAGACTTTTTAGATGTGATGACCATGGATGTAAGCTGGAGTGTGTTAGTGTTATTATTATTGTAATGGTTACATTGTAATTCCTAGAGCGTACAAAAACTGCAGACATTATACGAAAACCCTGACGATATCGATCTAACCGTTGGCGGTTCCTTGGAAGCTCATGTTCCAGGAACTCTTTCCGGCCCGACTTTTCTTTGTATTTTAACAGAGCAATTCTACAGAACACGAGTAGGAGACAGATTTTGGTTCGAAAATAAATTAGATGGGTTCACTTTAGGTAAAACAAAAGCTGGCAATGGGAATCAGATACTAAACATTAATTTTTCATAGAACAATTGAATGCAATTCGCCGAACAAGTATCTCGAGGTTATTATGTGATAATGGAAATCACATCGAGTCCATGCAACTGAGAGGCTTCGAAAGAATATCACACGAGTAAGTTTTTATGTAATTTTATGATGAATAGTATTTAATTATTAGTGACAGATGAGTGTGAACTTGTATTTGCGTAATTTTTTAGTAATCCTGTGACTCCATGTGAAGCACTGCCATTTGTGGATCTTTCACTTTGGAAGGAGATTTCAGACACAGGAGTTCCAATTGATCGTCCATATGATTATACCCCAGATTTATCTCATGACTTTTATTTAAAAAAATAATATAAGAGCACTACAAAGAGGACTACGAAGGATTTGAGAGTAGTTTTGCAAAATTTTTGTGGTCATGAACAGAGTACTGTGATGGATGAAATTCTCTAAACTGTAGTCAAATTTTAAGCAAATTGTTTATTATGCTTATTTTTTTTCATTTTTGTTGTGTGCCCTATGATTGTTAATTTTATTTATAAGACTATTTTTGTTGTGTTGTCAGAGTGTTTTCTTACCCCAAGCTCTGTGTTTTCTATTTTGAATTAATTTCACTTTTATATTTTAGTTATGTATAAGTTTTACTTATTTATATCAGTATTAATAAAATCTTTTATTTTATTATGTTTGGGTTTCATAGAATTCAAAGTGATTAAAGCGTATATCGTTACCTGAAAACGGTCACGGGCATGTATAAGGCAAATACGAGAAGATGAACAAATTGTTTGCATGGAGCAACAGTGTTAATAACTAATAACTTAATAAGTAGTTCATATTCAGGACCCGGGTGGGTTAGGTAGCTCCGTGCTTACCCGCTACACCTTGGGTCGTGGGTTCGATTCCCGCCCGGCTCTGGGTGTTGTGTATGTCCCCCGTTCCCCTGTAATTGGGCCACCGGCCTGTAGGGGAACGTAATCAAATAAAAAAAAAAAAAAAAAAAAAACGTTGAAATAACTAAAATCATTTTCTGTTGTGTTAATTTATTCATACATACCTACTTACATAAAATATTGACTAAAATTTTCTCCTCAGACTTAAGTATGTGTAACCTTGCAACAGATATACCTACGTTGGTAAATAAACCATAGTATTTACGACGGATTTAAAAGCATATTTGCTTTGGGTCTGTGTAAAAAAAACGTTAAGCTGGAATTATACTCAGCGGCGAGAAAAGTTCTGTCGAAATAACCTTCGACCAATTTTTTAAGCATGCTATATGTTCTTACTTTTTAAAATATGCCCGTAAGTATTATTTCAAAAATCGCGTATCAATTAACTTTTCTTAACTCTTCACTACGTTAGATACGAGGATTTCTGGAGTCCCAAAAAATAATAAAAAAAATTCTTTATGATGTAGATTCCGAAAAAAAAAGTAATTTTATAAAAGTAAAATTGGCAACACTCGAGGAGGGTAGAATAAGAACGGAGGGAGCATGTCGTATGTTTTGAATGGTACGGTTTTGGCCCAAAATCAACTACCGCAAACACCGCTTACGATCGGTCTGTCGACTGTGCGCATGTGCGAGCTGGCTACAAACCTCGAGAAAACCCCATCGTTTTACAGTTACTCTATAGGCGTACATCTCAGTTATTTTGTTCCATCACGTGCTGTGTATCTTTATACTTTGAGACGTTTTTTTTTTTAATAAATTCAACATAGTGAACTGCAAACTTTGTAAGTCGTGGAATGGAAGAAAACAGTCTGTGAAAGACAGACTTAGTTTTCATAAGTAAGTAATAAATGTATAACTTGAGTAACTCTGCCCCGCCACTGTTTAGCGTTACTCTCGAAACTCGTCACCTTAGAACTGGTTTGCCGCATATCCAGATCGCGTCCGAGGGATTTTCGCCTCTACTGTTTGGTGCAGATTTGCCGCATGTCGCACTTGGGCGAAGCGAAACATAGTTTAGATTCAGTGCTGATTTGCCGCATGCCCAAGCAGAAATCGATAGAGTACCGTTATCCGTTTTTACGTACTTCCTTGTTGTTTTGCTTTTCAGCGTTAGGTTTGGGGTTGGGAAAGAAATCGTATTCAACTTCACGCGCAGAACAATAAGAATAATGTGAAATAAATAAAAAAGAGACTTAACAATTTTGATGAATATGAAATTAAAAAAAAGCAACTGTAATTTGTGCAACTCTTTTTCTGTTATAGATGTTACAAATATTTTCAAATTATTAGATTCGAAATTTTACAAATTTAAATTTCAAATAGATTTGTTGTTCGATAAACAAATAATTTAATTTTTTACTAAACAGTAATATTTTTCTTTAATTTTTTCTCGGGAGTGATTGAACTTATTTTCTCTAAAGTTTTAGTGAACAAGATTTATAACGCTGCATACCAGTAAAAGAGTTCACAATTTTTTGTAGTCTTCTTATTTGTAGAAACGATATTTCTACATCAATAATCACAAATAATAGATACATTTTTAATTTTTTAGATTAAAATGTTGTAAAAGTAATATGAAAATTAAAATTTCTAAGCAAAATCTGTTTAGGTGGATTTTGCTTCGAAATTTATTACTGGAACGTTTACAAAAATCAGCTTTTGACATAAAATGCTTGCAAATTTGAAACAGAATTGGAATGTTTCTTGACAATCATGCCTAATACATTTTTGACTTGTATTTTTTAAAAAGAATTATTTCCGAATTTATAGCTATTTACAATTTACGACTTACTTCAAGAATAAATTCCGTATTAGAATTTTACCTATAATAACTAAATAGATGTATGTTGTTAACTTATATAAGGTACCTTACATCGAAACGAGTAATTTGTTTTTTAATATGACACTGCCTTTCTTTATCATTCTATTTGTCTAACAATTAATGTTGTGCAATTAATGTTGTGCAATTATACGCGTGTAAATAAAAATAACTTTACAATAACTTATTTAAGGGTAAATTTTTTTACCAATTAATTTAAGTGGATGGTTATATGTAATGGTAATAATAGCCGCATAAAATTCACTCACTGTTTAGGTATACCAGATATCAAAAGCTATTAAATCCAAATGTTATTGTTTATTTTTTTTTATGTCTCGAGCGTAAGCTAAGGAAGTATTGTAATCAAGTTCATCGGGCGACTGGCTACTTTTATGGCTTCTCAACGTTTCATGACTCCTATAATACGAAAACATAGGTCTCTCGTTTCCGGTTGATAAAACGCTGACCAACATTTGTAATCATCCTCCCCATCATATAACGTCATCTCCAACTTTTACAGCAATAAATGTTATATAATTTTAAAAAATAACATACTTTTTCATTTGTTGTTTATTGAGTTTTTACCCTAAGCACCCAGATTGAATTAAATTACCATAACCCTAATTTCTTGAGATTTTGGAACCAGGACATACTACATAAAGAAAGTTAAAAGAATTTGAAGTAATGTAATGATACTCCTTTTACATCAACATACTATTATTTATCAATTAATTGGACATCGTCCAAAATACTGTTCATAAATTATAAGTGCAGGAAGTTTATGCAAAAGCATGCAAATACATTTTTTGCGGATAATAATATGTATTGCTTTATTATTAAATATCTACTCATTTACAAGAATTATTAAAATTAGTAAAAAAAAGTATTCAAGTCTCTGTCTAGAATTATTAAAATTAGTAAAAAAAAGTATTCAAGTCTCTGTCTAGTTTAATACCTTACCTTATTAAAATAATAAGTTTAATCAATTATGTAGTTAGCACACAATGACGTTTAATTTATACTTAGTAGGGTTCACGGCATTAACTTTTCACATTGCATGTTTAATTCGGAGTTATAATTTGAGAATATAACTTACCCGTTTATTTATTTTTGTAGTTTAGTAGTACTTCAGCAAATTTAGAAAACTGTATGTTATTTAAAAATACGTGACAAATCACGAGGCCAGGCAATCTAGAGATTTGACTGCTGGTTTGCGCGGGAAATACTGCATACTTTTTAGATAAAAGGAGTCTATGATAAGCGCACGTAGGAGATGATAGACAGAGAGCTAATATATAGAGCTAATGTATTGAAAAGAAATAGGATAGGTTTACGTGCGCACACCACAGCCTCCCTTTCTTCTCTAAACAGTTTGGGATCATACCATAGTATCATAAATAATAATTGACAAAGAGTTCGCAAAGGAATCCAACGGAAATATTTATACAATTGTTTGCAACTACCAGTACAAATAATTCTTTCATTTTCAACTGAAAAGCGTATAACTATAATATTAAGTACTAGATATTATGGAGTTAGGGGTAATCAAATAGATTTGGTTGCAGTCAACATAATTGTCACTGATACATAAGACATGGAAACGAATGATTTATTTCCAAATCCAAATATACTGCATTTACAGTTTTAAACAGTATCACTGCTAATTTTCTCTGGTTGCCCGACAATAGCTACTTGTAGTCAATATCCACGTAATGTAATAAAATACTGGAATGTAATTGTTTGAGACAACAACCTATTTTTACCCGAGTGTTCTTTATGAATTTGAATATTTTATATAAAAAAATTACATATTAAGCTGCAATTTTAGTAGGACTGCAGCGAGTCAACGAGCCGCCATTACTCCGCCAATGCAAAGAAAATATCATTTTATTATCCTTTGTAAAAATAATTTCTTTCTGTAAAACACATTTAAATTTGGTACTCCGTATTTCGTTCACAATTCACCATTTAACAATGGAAATTAACAATGCAATATTTGGATTCTACAATTTTTAGGTAAAATGAATGACTGCAATGAGTTTTATCAAATGTAGATTTTATATAAAAATAAAGAAAAATAAGTCTCTTTATTTTAAAAATATTTAGAAAAAATCGAATCAAAACATCAATAACTTAACATTCATTGTTCGTTATACTTAGTTAACTACTTCATCACGCGATTTCTAATATCGTTTCAATTTTTCATTTATTTCACATTATTAATCCTTGCCGTATTACTTGTTCTGCGCGTGAAGTTGATTAACAAATCTTAATCTTAATTATCTCTGAAAAATGTATCTATTATTATCTGTAATTATTATTGATGTGGAAATATCATTTCCACAAATAAGAATACAGGTATGCAGCATTATGAATTTTGTTGACTAAAATTTTAGAGAAAATAAGTTCAATCATTTCCGAGAAATCATTAAATAAAAATGTTACTCTTAAGTAAAAAATTAAATTATTTGTTTACTAGCAACAAATCTATTTGAAATTTAAATTTGTAAAATTTCGAATCTAATAATTTGAAACTCAATCTTTCTTAAAAAAAAAAATCGAAAATATTTGTAACATCTATAACAACAGAAAAAAAGTTGCACAAATTACAGTTGCTTTTTTTTAATTTCAGACTCATCAAAATTGTTAAGTCTCTTTTTTATTTATTTCACATTATTCTTATTGTTCTGCGCGTGAAGTTGAATACGATTTCTTTCCCAACCCCAAACCTAACGCTGAAAAGCAAAACAGCAAGGAAGTAGGTACGTAAAAACGGATAACGGTACTGTATCGATTTCTGCTTGGACATGCGGCAAATCAACACTGAAACTAAACTATGTTTCGCTTCGCCCAAGTGCGACATGCGGCAAATCTGCACCAAACAGTAGAGGCGAAAATCCCTCGGACGCGATCTGGATATGCGGCAAACCAGTTCTAAGGTGACGAACTAGGGACGTGGTTTAGCCGAGTGCGTATTCCAAACACCGTCATAAGCGGTGTTTAGATTTCGGGCGGTCGGTGCCACATTTTTCGACCGTAAAGTTTGTCCAGAATTATAAGAATTTTATGGACTCCCAACGTTAATTCGTTTTACAGCCCTGTCGTCAATTCTATTGTACAGGTAAAGAGTCTGTCAGGAAAAAGCCGATGTTTACTGTACCTGAGTTCGCCCCGCTCTTCAGCTGTACAATAACATTGACAACAGGGCTGTAAAACGAATTAACTTTGGGAGTCCATAAAATTCTTATAGTTCTAGACAAACTTTACTATCCCTCCGTTCTTATTCTATCCTCCTCGGTAACACTGCTCACACCTAATGCGTGAATACCTCCGGCTTACTTTTAGCAAAAGAACCAATTTTAAAATCATTATAACTCCACCAAAATGTGAGAAGGATTTGTTTTACTATTTTTCCCAGTTGATTGTTAAGAGCGTAGCGGAGAGTTAATTCGCCATTTTGCAGACACCCGGTATAGCAAAAATTCAAAATTCAAATTTTAGATATTCTAAAAATTTTTATTTTCATTGAATGTGATTTCGAGATGTAAGGTCCTGCATGAATACTTTTAAGATACACCACTGAACAGGCAGCCATATTGAAGCACATTTTATTGCTTTCATGCATTTTGGCGCGGGATTACTTATTTAAGCTCTCACTCTGTTCTTTATATTTACTCCTCCATGATCTCTCCTGTTTAAGGAAGACTTAAAAAAATCACTTGGTCAAATAAGTTGAACTTGAACAGAGTAAGTTTACTTAAAATATTAATGTGAACAATTTTCCCGAACGTCTTTGAAAAATCCACGTAGGTAATGTTCGTTTGTCCCTAATCATCAAGAACAAGAACAGCGATATACTCGTACTGTGCAAAACAAGTAAGATTAGATTAACAGTAACTGATACCTACAATAATAAATGGCTTATTACTATTAGAATCAGTAGTGTTTGGTTATCGTACTGTTAAAAAACTAAGAAAAAATTTAGAATAGTTTTTGAAAAAAAACAAAAAACACTATTTTAAAATTATGAAAACTCAGAAATAATAATTTGATTTACTAAGAAATAGCTCTAATAAAACAAAATAAATATGAGTGGACAAACAATATAAGTCAAAATTCCACTCATTAATGTAACTGTCGGTCATGATTGTACTGTAACTTCATTTGAGATACACCGGTTAAAACTTTTATGACTTAAGCGGCTTAAGCCAAACCACCCTCATAAGTCAAACTGGCTATAGTATTACTTAACTCAGTTCACAGCTACATTATGCCAACAATGGACAGTAATAATCTTGCGGTTCGGGTCCACAAAGCTTACAATAGTCAGTTTGACTTATAAGGGTGGTTTGGGTTAAGCCGCTTAAGTCATAAAAGTTTTAACAGGTGTATCTCAAATGAAGTTACAGTACCGCGTCTGATTCTCTGCTAACAACCACAGACTGACAACCGACCGCTTTCAATGACGTACGGAAAGAGTCATACATAAATAATTCTTGCGTGGAGCTGTTTTCTGGCGTTTCTTTCATTGATCAAATAAGGCATGCTCCCTCCTGCTACCTTACATTCATGGGTTTTGTTCATATCCAATTTTGCCGCCACATCATCGTAATAAGTTAATGACACTAACTGGTGTATCCAGTCACTTTAATCCAGATTTCCTTTTTCTTAGTGTTTTTTTTTTATTTGTACTGATTTACATTGATTCGTAACGTTAAATTTCAGGCGGGGAAGGATTTTGCATTTGGGGAATAAATCCATCTACTTAAAGTTGCGCTCATTTCACAATTGCTTTTATCATTCCTGCATATTTTGTATTTGATTTTCCAACCTTTGCATTTGAACGAATTACGCTATAAAAAAAGTGGTCGAAGGTTATTTCAATAGAACTTCTCCCGCCCTCGAAATACAATAAAACACATCGAAAAATTCCAAAATTTAATTTGGCGAATTTAATTTTTTATGAGAACCCCTATAAGTTAAAATAAAAATACGTGTGTAATATTAAAGTAAATGCAAAAAAATGAAAAATTGGTCGAAAGCTATTTCGACAGGACTTCCCTCGCTCCCGAAGTGCACTGCCACAAATCCCGCTTCGTCGAAAGATTAAAAAATTTGAAGAGTATGCTATTTTATAAACATTTTTGAGATGTCATGATATTGATAGGGAGATTGGGCAAATTTTGGTTAGAGTTTTACCATCTACACGATATTCTTAACATACATATAAAATACAATGAGTCCGGCAGTTTTGGAGTTTACCTGCTTAATAAAAATCTGAACAGACGGTACGCAGACTGAGCCACGAGACCTAATTTTTCATACTCTATGGGCCATGATGACGAATTTTTTTGTTCCCTTCGGAGTGGTTGATTAATGTGAGTTACCTTGCCTCTCACGTATTAGGGTGCTTGATTTGAGAGTCCCCTCGACTCTCCGAGTGCTTGATTTAGGTGAGTTTCTTCGCCTCTCACCTATCAGGGTGATTGATATATGTGAGTCTCTTCGCCTGATCGCCTCTCACTTATCAAGGTACTTAATGAGTCCTCTCGCCTCATCATCTTTCAAGTACAGCAAGTTTTCAAAATTATGGTCTTCGAATTCAATGCATATTGAATGTCACTATGTTTCCTCCAGAAACCGGGTTAATCTCCCAACTTAAACGAGTCAACGTATTCTCTGTTGCATTCGGTTGCCACCACCGCCACCGGGTGGCGGAATCTTTATCGAAAAGAAAATATCGCATGTAATTTATCGAAAAACTAAATGTCGAATACACAAAATATCGAAACGACAAAATATCGAAAAGAAAATATCGCATGTAATATATCGAAAAACTAAATATCGAATATACAAAATGTCGAAACGACAAAATATGGAAATTGTAAATATAAAAAATATTAAGAGAATGAGTAATATACGTACATTTTGCAAAATTATTAATGTTTAAAAATAAAGTTTTATTACAAGTTACATGCTACATTTGTTAAATAATTAATATAGAAATCGTTTGTATTTTGATAGCTTTCACTAAAATGGTTGACCACCACCTGTAATTTTTTATTTTTGTCTTTGTACTTTTTTTTTGGAGGTTCTTTCAATCCGGCACCTTGCTGAGTTATTTTCAATTCAGTCATTGACTGCTCTCTTTTAAGTCCATCAAAAAACGCCAAAACTGATGGTTTTTTGACATAAAACTGATTATTTAAACTCGTGTGCCACGCTTCTACTGCACTGTTAGTAGTTGGAAAATTTTGTACGATCGCATCGAAAAAATTCCAAAGAATGTGCTTAAATCTTGGCTCTCTTTTGGACATTTTTCGACCAATACAAGTATTTTCAAAATCTAATATGACAGATTGGGCATCTACTGGTATATCGCTTGCAACTCGTACTGCCTCGAATGCTCTAATAACATGCTCGACGGGAACAAATGCAATAGAAATTAGTTTTTTAACAAACAAATGTAAATCCTTGTCTGAGTCATATAAATATTTCTTTCCATTGGTTTGTAGATGTCTTCGTATACATTGATGGTAGTGAAAATAACATCCGTGACTTAATGCAGACGGAAATAAAAGTGAACAAGCATTGATAGCAGCCAATTCAAAGTCAATTATTATTCTCTGTACTTTTGGAACATTAAAAAATTCTCGGATTTTTTCAAACATTTTCACGTATATACCTTCAGTTTGTTTGGTAGAAGCCCAAATACCAGAGGGAAATGTGCATCTTCTATTTCGCCATGGATTGTATATAACTGATAGAAGAGACTCGAAACAGTTTGAAAAGTACCATCCATCAACCATGTAGGGCAGCAACGAAGTAATTCTAAATTTTTAGGTGTTCCAAAAATAATAACACTGTCTTCATCCTGTGAATCACATAAAAGGAACTGATCTCCGTTTGCCGTATTTTTATACTTGTCTGAAATTGGCAAATCACTCAATGTGAATGGAACTGATGATCCAGGATTTTAATTTTCACGACAATGCCTTACATTATGAGTTAGACTACTAACCGATGGAAAATGCATAATAGCAGCAGCACTCATGGATGACATAACTTCGGATATTATCGCTCTTGGAGCATCTTTTCCAGTTGCAGCTTTTTGCTTTATTTTGCTAACAGCCTCTACCACTTCTAGCTTTAAAGCATCTCCATCGTGATCATGTTCCCTCTTTAAGGTGAAAATTCCTAGATTGTTGATAATGGCACGTGCCTTACATTTTTTGACCCATTGATCGTATTTCCAGTATACCGCATTCTCTGTTGATTTTTCTTTTGTGTAAAAAAAACCGCTACAGTACAGTTTCTTCCTATTTTTCTGACTTTCAACGTAAGGAAAATCCATATTTTCAATCTGAATGAGTCGAAAAATGATAACACTTATTCTCGCTGACACTAAGTCTCTACGATTTTTTATTATTGCAATTAATAATGATGGAGTACTTGTTATAACGTAGATTTCATTAATCTGCTGGACGCTCAATATAGTTTGAATGCAAGCAATGTCGACAATAACAGCGCCAGCGTCATCATAAGAAATTTTCGATATATTTCGATATTTTGAAGTTTCGATAAAGTTTTAGCCAACAAGCAGAACACCCCTTTCACGGCTTTCGCCAACCTGCTGTGTCATGGGCCAAAGGCGTCCCACCTGAGTACTGGTACATGGTATCTGCCGGACATTTTACACGTCAATAGTACTCTCATGCTCAGGTTCACCCTAACCTGCGACCTTCTCGTATCAACACCTTAACTCCTTAACACCCAACTTATTGCTCTTATCACTCAACATTCAACCCGAGTCCGGCCCTGTCAAACCATCACAACAAAGCTGGGCCTTCACATCCACCGGCTACTTTACACTGACTCTGTCTGACTCTGACTAACTTACTCAAAATGCACTAATATAATATAAAATAATAACTAAAACTGATTGGTTTTGTCGCCTTTAAGACCAGCACTAAAAATTCAGTTTACACTTGTTTGTAAACTTTCTCTTTGAAATAGCCCCACAAAAAGAGATGGCGAAATAAGATCTGGTAATCTGGCAGGCCAATTGCCAGTGACCATTGAAATCATGATGAAATACTTCATGTGCTACCATCGAATAGTGTTCTGGACAATAAATTATCATGTTGAAATGTTGAAACCACATTTTCTGTTAGGTTTTCAAGTAATGTTGACAGTTCATTTTCGAAAATGTTTCGGTACAAAATCATTCAAGTTGCCTTCACTAATGTGGAGACTCATTTTTGATTATTTATAATGAAAACGTTGTATTTTTTTACTACAAACTTTTTGCAGAATTGTAAGTATGCTTAGGTTCTCAGTAGGAGAAATCGAAAAAATTGAATTTGTTTATTACAGCGTCATCTGTCATGAATCTAAAAAAATTGATCTAAAGAGTTTAGACAGTACTTCCCTCGCTGTCGGAAACGTGACGACTGCATGCCTATTATGTTTTTTTTTTCGCAGTGGATTTCAAAGAATTCGGTTTTGTAGTTCCTGACTAAATCAATCAAATAAATTTACGCATTCATTAATTTTTTTGAGTCACCCTGTATATGCAAACCCAAAAAAAAATCAATGGAGTGATAAATCACAAGTACAGACTCATCATATTTTGTACAGTTTAGATAGGATTTATTCGGCAAACTTTCGAGCTGACGTCATCAATTTTTTGGAGGAGATAAGCAAATGTATTTTGACTAAACATTTATTATGCTCTTTATAACCTTAAAACATCTGCAAGATTTCAAAGCATTCGGTTTTGCAGTTCATGATTAAATCAAAAAAATAAATTTACGCATTCATTAATTTTTTTGAGTCACTCTGTATACGCAAATCCAAAAAATATGAATGGAGTGATAGATCACAAGTACAGACTCATCATATTTTGTACATTTTAGATATGATTTATTCCACAAACTTTTGAGCTGACGTCATCAAGTTTTTGGAGGGGATAAGCAAATATTTTTTTACTAAAGATTTATTATGCTCTTTATAACCTTAAAACATCTTCAAGATTTCAAAGCATTCGGTTTTGTAGTTCCTGAGTAAATCAGTAAAATAAATTTACGCCTTCATTAATTTTTTTGAATCACCCTGTATATGCAAATCCAAAAAATATGAATGGAGTGATAGATCACAAGTACAGACTGATCATATTTTGTACATTTTAGATATGATTTATTCGGCAAACTTTCGAGCTGACGTCATCAAGTTTTTGGAGGGGATAAGCAAATATATTTCGACTAAACATTTATTATGCTCTTTATGACCTTAAAACATCTACAAGATTTCAGAGCATTCGGTTTTGTAGTTCCTGATTAAATCAATAAAATATATTTACGCATTCATTAATTTTTTTGAGTCACCCTGTATACGCAAATCCAAAAAATATGAATGGAGTGATAAATTACAAGTACAGACTCATCATATTTTTACAGTTTAGATAGGATTTATTCGGCAAACTTTCGAGCTGACGTCATCAATTTTTTGGAGGGGATAAGCAAATATATTTTGACTAAACATTTATTATGCTCTTTATAATCTTAAAACATCTGCAAGATTTCAAAGCATTCGGTTTTGTAGTTTCTGAGTAAATCAGTAAAATAAATTTACGCTTTCATTAATTTTTTTGAGTCACCCTGTATATGGAAATCCAAAAAATATGAATGGAGGGATAGATCACAAGTACAGACTCATCATATTTTGTACATTTTAGATATGATTTATGCCACAAACTTTTGAGCTGACGTCATCAAGTTTTTGGAGGGGATAAGCAAATATTTTTTTACTAAAGATTTATGATGCTCTTTATAGCCTTAAAACATTTGCAACATTTGAAAGCATTCTGGTTAGCCGATTAAAAATTAAATTTCAAAATGTTGTTTCATAATTTTGATTTTTTTTCCAAAAATCTGGACGTTTCGGGTGAAAAGTCAATTCGGAGTAGTAAACTACATGTGTAGGACTATGTTATTTTATACAATTGAAAACCCATTTACTATGTACAATTTTGAAGTGACGTCATCGCATTAGTGGTGGGGATGATTAGACAAATTTTGGTTAGCGTTTTACCATCTACATGATATTCTTAATATAAGTACAAAGTTTCACAACAATCGGTCGAGTACTTTCGGAGATTATCTGTCTAATAAAAATCCGGAACGGCAGACGGACAGACGGACAGACGGACAGACGGACAGACGGACAGACGGACAGACGGACAGACGGACAGACGGACAGACAGACGGACAGACAGACGGAAATGGGAGACCTATTTCTTCGTCTTCTAGGGGTCATGAAAGATCGAGAAAACGTAAAAGTAGAGAGTCGGCCGACGGACTCGATTACAATACTTCCTTTGCTTACGCTCGGGAAGTAAAAATTGGTCTAAAGAGTTTAGACAGTACTTCCGTCGCTTTCAGAATCGTGTCTTTATGTCTATCATAGATTCTTCTCATTAGAGTTCTGTGACGGGATATTTCAATAAATTCGCTTTCACACTGGAAGTCACGGCTCGTTCGTAATTTGATCAATAATAACTTGACTGATTCATTAATTTTTTTGAGTCACCCTGTATAAGCAGATCTAAAAAATATGAATGCAATGATAAATTACAAGTATAGTCTGATCCAGTGGCGGCTTGTCCATAAGGTCGTTGGGACAATGCCCCCCCAAATATTTTTACGAATAAAAAACATTATTTTTTTTATTACATATTACTCCATTTATTATTTCATAATTTATTTTTGATGATTTTTACCCTAAGCGAGGAGTAGATCCCGTCCACGTCCAAGCGCGATATGTTAACTCCGCAAAAAGACCGAGGTTTCCATGCAGTCGGCTTTCAGATTCGACTCTACAGTCGCTTATGGGGGCTGATAGCAAATGTGGAAACTGCATTTACGCAAGACAGAGATAGGCTTTAGCGCGATTCAACATATCAGACAAGTACAGAATATCCTCGGCATACCTACAGTGGTGTCGACGGCCCAAGACTGTAGCACGCTTCTGATTTCGTACCAACACCACTAACCGATTAATTATAATTACAAACTGGCAAAACAGCATTTCCAGGAATTATCACATGTATTGATTTTGTTTTTTGTTGTGCTGCAGTAGCAGTCTGTAGTTGGAACATTTTATAAGCAGTGCAATTTAGCATCAACTTTTTTAAATCTAATTTGACCCCCCCCAATCTCTAGAATCACGAGCCGCCACTGGTCTGATCATATTTTGCACATTCCCGAAAAGATTTTTTCGGCAAAATTCTGAGATGACGTAACCAACTTTTTGGGGTTGATAAACAGATACATTCTGATTACAAAGTTACGAGTAAGATTCTTTTGCAATTCTTGATTTAATCAATAAAATAAATTGACTAAGTCATTATTTATTTGAGACACCCCGTATAAGCAAATCCAAAAAATTTTAATGTAGTGATAAATCACAAGTATTGTCTCATTATACATTGCACATTTAAGATACGATATATTCAGCGAAATTTTGAGGTGACGTCATACATTTTTTAGGGAAGATGAACAAATACATTTTGATTAATCGTTTACCATGCCTATGATAACTTTTAAACATCTCCAAGATTTGCAAGCATTCGGTTCTGTAGTCCTTGATTAAATCAATAAAATAAATTCCCGTATTCATTAATTTTTTGGAGTCACTCTGTATATGCAAATCCAAAAAATATGAATGGAGTGATAGATCACAAGTACAGACTTATCATATTTTGTACATTTTAGATAGGATTTATTCGACGAACTTTTGAGCTGACGTCATCAAGTTTTTGGAGGGGATAACCAAATATATTTTGATTAAAGATTTATGATGCTCCTTATAGCCTTCTATTTTTTTTTTCCAAAAATCTGGACGTTTCAGGTAAAAACTCAATTCGGAGTCGTAATAAACTACATGTTATTTTCTACAATTTAAAACCCATTTACTATGTACAATTTTGAAGTGACGTCATCGCATTAGTGGTGGGGATGATTAGAGACATTTTGGTTAGCGTTTTACCATCTACATGATATTCCTAACATAAATACAAAATTTGACAACAATCGGCCCAATACTTTCGGAGATTATTTGTCTAATAAAAATCCGGGACGGCAGACAGACAGACGGACAGGCGGACAGGCGGACAGACGGACAGACGGGCAGATGGACAGAGGAACGGAAACATGAGACCTATTTCTTCGTCCTTTAGGGGTTATGAAAGGTCGAGAAAACGTAAAAGTAAAGAGTCGGCGGACGGACTCGATTACAATACTTCCTTTGCAGGGAAGTAGAAGCTTTCTATGCGCATGTTTCAAATGCGGTTTTCCTTTACAAAATGTTGTGAAGACGCCATCAACATTTTTGCAAGGACACGTATATCAGCTTGGATAGATGCTGTGTAATACTAATAATAACAGTACTATTTTTCCAAATTTTTGGAAAAATGAAGTGAGGCGTTCCTGATTTAATCAATAAAATAAATTGACTCAATCATTAATTTTTTTGAGTCACGTGAAGTATAAGTAAATCTAAATAATATTAAATATATAATAAATTATATAATCATATAACCTCATCAATCATCATATATTGCACATGTTAGATAGGCAAATTTTGAAATGACGACATCAATTTTTTTGAGGGGATAAGCAAATATATTTTGATCAATAAAATCTAATAAAAATCCGTGACGGCAGACAGACGAACAGACGGACAAACAGACAGACGGAAACGGGACAACGGGAGACCTATTTCTTTGTCCTGTAGGGGGTCGAGAAAACGTAAAAGTAGTGAGTCGGCCGCAGTGGCGTAACAATCAAACTGCGGGCCTGTGTTCTACAACACTGTGGGGCCCTTAATGAACACCGAAATAAAAATATTTAAAAATACGTATATAATGAGTAAAGTATGAGTAGATTGCAATTAGGGCTTACGTTTTTTTTTAAATCATTTTATCTGAAACACTAAATTAAAAAAACAAAATACAATAACTACCTGAATACATACAGTGCATCTTTTTTAAAAGCGGGCATAGGGATTCCCATGTTATATTTTATACCCCGTGTTAACTTATGTTTGAGTAAAGATTCAGAGTTGAAATTTTTACCGAATGTAATTTGGGTCATCTTTTGTCGATTTTGTTAAAGGTTACGCTTTAAATTAAAGGATATTTCTTTAAAAAAATTAAAATATTTGGGTATTTTTACCTGTAATATTGTAGGCAGCCATGTAAAACAGACATTTACCTGACGTTTCTAAAATTTGATTACTCGTTCGATTACTGGTTTTTAGTGACCGAAATTTGTCAATATGCCGCAGTACACAATTAAAGAAAAAGTGGAAATGCTCACTGATGGATACATTAAAGCATACCCACATCATTCTACACCCGGGAAGAGCACAATTCAAAAATTTTACAGCAGATTTATAAACACAGGTTTTCTCGATCGCGGACATCAAAAAGGCAATTTCAGTTTAAAGCACAAATTAATAATTTACTGCAAAAAGTGATAGTGGAAATTAAAACCGAAAAAATCATTTGGCACATTAAGCTTCTGGCAATTTGATTTTCAATTGAGAGATTCAGTGAAGATAATCTGCATTGGCCCATTGTGTTTTTTAAAAAATTTTTAGTCATTTTTATTTTCGAAAAAGATCTTTCCGCTGAAGCCACCGAAAGAGGTATTGTAAGAAAAATGAAACATGCTGTGATAATTTCAGTGAAAGTAGTGCAGGTACTAGGTACTCATTTTGCAATAATTTCGCGGAGCAGTTTTTTTTCTACTTAAAAAATTAGTTGTAACATACATCAGATATATTTTATTATTCCAAAAATGCACCACAAGTACAAAATTAGAATAGTTTTGAAAATACGAAAGTTTTCATAAAACACAACTAAAACTGAATTTTTTTAACGTCTTATTACAGCATAAAGTTTCACTGAAGATCTGAGGACAAAATTGAAGTATTTTGTCATCCTGCATCATAAATTAGTCATACTTTTGCCGGATAAAGATTGGTAATTTACTACATGGGTTGTTAGATTTGCCACAATGCCACTGCGACACTGCGACAGATCTATTAGAAACATTTTAGTGCTGCTGCAGTTCGGCCGCCGGTGCCGGTGACTAAAACCCGAGTTTATTGAGTCTATGATATTGAGATGCCGCCAGAGGTATCGTAAATAGCAATGAACCATCGATCCTGGGATTACTGCACATTTTCGAATTTTTTATTTCGGGATCTAATTTGCATAATAATAAAAAAAAATCCAATTAAAAAAAAGTTCATGTGACAGGACCGGGCCCCTTGAAGAAGCGGGCCCGTGTTCCAGCGAACACATGGAACACCGGTAGTTACGCCACTGGTCGGCCGACGGACTCGATTACAATACTTCCTTTGCTTACGCTCGGGAAGTAAAAATGTTTTAGACAAACTCTACGTACCTTTAGCCGCAGAATTCGAATCTGTAATCAAAATTCGGCGTTTCTATTTATGATTTCAAAGTTACCCCTCACCCTACCGAGGCGGGAAGGGGACTAGTTTTTTGCACGAAAGTATTTCCCCCCATGGAATGATTACATTTTGAATCTGGACATTTCTCTGAGAGTTACTAGCACTGTTAATTACCTCAGAAATTAGGACAAATAGTCAAAAAAATCAACAGTCGTCATTAGTAAAATTACAACACTAATAAATCTAGCACCTAAAACGCTAGTCTGGTCACCCTGCTTGGGTGAACTTTTTTGGCTGCTAACACTAATTCTTGGTTGCCTATACTCATTGCTTATTTCATATATTTACGTGGTGGGGCACCCGAACTGCGATCGTTTTCCGAACAGACACCGAACTGTCACCGTTCAAAATATGGCCGACACTGATGCGGTCGTCAGAGGTGCACCGCGAGTCGTTGACAACATGAAAGTGCCAAACGGACCCCGCGTTGTGACCATCAACAAAACGGAGACAGGTTTCGGTTTCAATGTTCGGGGCCAAGTGAGCGAAGGCGGCCAACTGCGGAGTATCAACGGGGAGTTGTACGCCCCCTTGCAGCACGTCAGCGCTGTGCTGGATAGGGGTGCCGCCGAGCAGGCTGGGATACGCAAGGGGGACCGAATTTTGGAAGTGTGAGTCCGCAAATCCATTACTCTTCTAGCTCCATTTTATACCTACCACAGAAATACAAAAAAATAAAGTAGAGGTTAAGATTCTCTGTGGTCTATTGATTTTTGTTTGAACCTGAGTGACAGTTCGGATTACCTGGAATTGCTGTCTTACCTGATGCAAATTCCGGACTTACGGGGCGTGAAATTATGAGAATTGTATGCGTTGAAAGTAAAAGTGGAAAAATTTGGTGTAACATGCTTAGGAATGCGGGAATTTACCGGTACTAGGATTGTGGCCTCGATTTGCAAATATTAGTGAATTTGTTGCGGTTTAAGCAATGTTTTTGTTTAAATTTGCAAATTGTGCAGTCAAAGTTGTTATTTTTTTATAACCATTTTATATATATATTTTTTACACAAAACTGCCCATTTTGGCAATTGATGATAGGGATGTTGATAACCTAAAAATAATGAAAAGTTTATTACCCTAAAGTGCAATGCCTGAACTCACATTGTTTGACAATAAAATGCGATATTGTAAGTTCACTAAATATACATACTAATAAAATTTTGCAACTTTAGTCAAAGAAGAACCCGCAAAATTCTAAAATCATAAATTATACAGATACGACCGCCAAAGACCGTCTGCTTGGGGCAACAAAGGAAATTTGTAGGCACGCGACCTGTCTTACAAGTTTACAAGGACCCCACTGCGAAAAGCCGATTCGGCATTGTTAACCATATAATCCTAATGATGTCATAAAAGTTTATTAGTATGCATTGAAAGTGATCTTAGTACAATATACAGCGTGTTATTGAAAGGTACGTACAAAATAAAATCGGCAATTGGTCTCAAAGTATGGGTGCTAAAACTTAAAAAAAATTCAGGTAATAGTGTTCTCCTTTTAGAGATATAAATTATTAAAATTTATGTCCAAATTCGGTGTACGCCTCTGATAAAAAGATCATCTCTCGTTTCTATAGCAACATTTAGTCTTGACAAAAGTTTCATTGTTACAGTTGCTAGGATTTACTCAAATAAATTAATTTTACCTATTTATGCTTCAGTAGCGTCTAAAAAGGTTGGATAAGGGTTAATTTTTCCCTTATAATTTTGATAACACAAAATAAGTTTTTCAGACTTCTTAGACTTCGCGACGAACTGTCAATTTTGTTGTACGTACCTTTCAATAACACCCTGCATAATAGAATATTTTTCATAAGCTGTTTTCTTGCACAAAATAATTTGTTCCAAATTATTAATGCTTTATCTTTATCACAGTGCCCTAACTAACTTGATGATGACTTTATTTTCTTTTGATAAATTACTGGACATTAATATTACCAGCCGATTCAGTCATGTCGAAATTTAATGAATTTAATTTGAAAGTTAACGAGTAGGGTCATTTTGCACCACTGTCAAGCCCCTACCGCTGCCTTAGACATGTGTAAAAACATGATATTTGAGACGTGGTTTACCTTAAGTCTTTACTAAATGATAAAAAATAATTCTTTTATGAATTATAGTAAAAATAACTATTAAACGTATCGTATTATAGTCACGTAATTTTTACATTGTCCCGGACAAAATTATTTAATTAAAAAATTGGTCAAATTAGACACAACCTTCCTCCCCCCTGAAGTACAGTGGACATATCCAGCTTTTTAAAAAGTGTATAAAATTTTACGCACAACTGAAGAGAAACTGTTTGTTTACAAGTTGGTTTCCATGGCAGAAAGTTTTACATTACGTTAAGCGGGTTGTAAAGTGTAAAGTAAAAGCCAGCTGTAAAAAAAACCCGCCCGGTTTTGAAAATAGAAGAGTCAATTTGATCAACATATTTATTTTTAATGAATGTGAAACATACAATTAGATAAATTCTTAAAATGCAACATATTTCTTGTGCTATCCCAGGGATAACGTCATCATCAACAATAATAAACCCCTTCTATCATTCCTTTTTGACTTTTTGTATAAACTTGATCACATTTTCTTTTGACAACAGCATGGCTTTCTGTGGTTGGTAACGCTGTTGTTTTTCAAAAATGATATCAATTTATGATACCTACTAAGGTTAGTGTCCTTTTTTACTGTTAATGTCTTTTTAATCATTCAGACTTTGACCAAAGAGAACTGCATTGCTATTTTTTGGACCGAAAATCACAAATTATATTCATTTTTATTAAAAGACATTAACCTTTTCACCGAAATATGCAAGTAAAATAGTTTCATTAATCGTATTTAATTTTTTGGTATTCTCCGTTTCGTTGCTCTCTTTAGATTTACTCGGAAGCACGCTCGGAAGTAATTCGGCTATCGCTACATCGGCTGCTTGCCCAATTCCTTCAGGAATAATTTCTTCCATTTTCACAAAATTTTCAGAATTTTTCTATTTACACATAAACACATGGCAACCAACATTTGCCTATCAAGCACCATCTAAATATAATTAGAAAATATTACTTTAAAAATACAAACATGGAGCATAGTAGTCAGTTTAACAAGTGACATATCACCTTCTGATCAGTTCCTTCAAAGTTTCGGTTTAGCTGTGCGTGAAACGTTGGTATAGTCTTTGCCATTTCTGTTGAAACACCACCTGTTGATTTTGCCTAAAATTTAGCAATTGCTAACAGTTTTCGGTTGATTGACAACGGCTTTTAGTTAGAAAATTGTGTGAATATGAACGTTGCCAAATTTACAATCAACAAGTGGTGTTTCAATAGAAATGGCAAAGACTATATGTATCCTCAGGCTGTAAAATCTGGTTTACACTATTCGAGTTTCGTATTCGACTTTTTGATTCGACATTTTCATTCGAGACCATCGAATGAGATCTCGAATCCAAAATCGTTTTGTCTTTACATACCATTAGATTTTTACATTCCATGGTGCTTTCAAAAATTAGAAATCTGTCAAAATGCTGTCATTCTACTTGCGTTGAGGTTATGTATTTATTATTAGATTGTTGCCCCAGTTTGTTGCATTTTTCTGGTGATTGGGTTTGTGCAACTGGAAACATTAATAAATAAGCATGTCTAGATATAATAATTCATGACATCTCGTTAGCTGATCGTTGAGGGGTTGAGCATTACTTGCGCATGCGCTATAAATTCTCGTTCTATCTGCGAAATATCAAATGTGAAATCGAACGAAAGATCGACGTCGCTATGTCGAATCTGGTCGAATGCAGAATCAAGAAGTATAAACAGACAAATTGGGAGTCGAATGAGGTCTTATTGCAAGTAAAATAAGAAAATCGAGTAGTGTAAATCAGCCGGGCCTCAAACTTTGGCCATCGGGCGTAATCTTACACTTACGGCCCTCTATACGTAAATAACTATTATCTTGCGAATTTCATTTTTACTTTCGAAGCGTAAGCGAAAGAGCTGTTGTAGGTAATATGCATCCAGCGAATGGTTTCATGGTGTCTCCATGGTTCATGACTTCCAGAGTAAGAAAAAATAAGTCGCCCGTTTCCGTCTGTCTGTAGTCTGTCGTCACAAATGTAGAATGATATTATTTTATAAAATTTAAATAATATTTATTATGCAAAATTTTGAGGGAACGTAACACGTTAGGGGGGCGGGTCAAAACCTTTGTGACATCACAGCTAATATGAAACAATTACATAACGAGGTTCATACGTGGCGATGTGTTGCGTGAATATAGTATGTACATTGCAGAGATATAAAATTTTATCGTATAGTAAACTCACTTGGCATAAAACTTTTATGACTTGAGCGGCTTAAGCCAAACCACCCTTATAAGTCAAACTGACCATTGTAAAGTTTCTACACTTTATTAATACCTAGTAAAATTTTACAACCACTACTTTGAGCGATTGTCGGACAATGTCCAGGGGGATAATGACGCCAATAAAAGGAGCGTTTGTATAGTAGGCTAGAAACATCCAGGGTTGCATTGAATTTGTGATTTATGGTGTTATGGGTCCAAGCTTCATGGTTAACTTTGAAATACCAATAAAATTTTATTAGATACTGATGTATTGTACTTACTGTAAGCTTATGGACCCGAACCGCGAGGATTATTACTGTCTATTCTTGCCATAATGGAGCTATGAACTGAATTAAGTTATACAAAAGCAAGTTTGACTTATAAGGCCGCTTTGGCTTAAGCCGCTTTAGTCATAAAAGTTTTACAAGGTGTATGTCAAATGAGTTTACTGTACTTATGATCGAAATTCCCTGCAGTTTTAAAAACTGTCTATAAAAACGGCTGTGAATTTTCTTGTTTATTATTTTTATGTGTAATAATTGTTACAATATCTGTTGAATTAATTTGTAGTCAAGCGTTTTTTTTTGTCAGCATTGCATCAGGTGAAGATTTTGAAGAGTACAATATATCAGAACTATAGTAGAAATAAAATCCCAATGATAACAGCCATTAGCGAAATTGGGCTCAGAAATCGAAGACATCATTAAGGAAAAGTCGAAATTTATAATTAAATACACCTCTGTGACGCGTGCCACAATGACGTCAGAACTTGTCACCATTGACTGTTTTATTTTATTTTCATATGCAACTTTCCACTTTGTGTACAAACAATGTATCTCTGCAGGGTACCATATAATGAGTGTTCATTTGAAAAAGTCATTAAGTTGACGTTACTTTTTTTTATTTATTTTCATTAGTAGTTGCACATGTTTCAGTAGCATTTCTTGGGCTTACCCCAGAAGTTCAGATCACCAAGTGATCAAAGCAACTTCCAGAGGAGGCTGGATTTTTACGTTCGTTTGTTTGACATTACGTCTCATTATTAATTTTTGGTAGAAGAAAACGGAGGGAAAAACGCACGTGTTTCATTAATCCATGTTGTGTATGGTTGACATTTCCACGTTGTCATTTGTCATCGATTAAATTTTTGATATATTGCGGACATACTTGGCAATGTCTACAAAAAATCAACGCCAACTGGATGATTTTTTCAACTGAACACCCGATATAAATTAAGATGATTGGTACAAATAAAGATGACTACATTTTTTAATACATAATCATAACTAAGGAAGTTGTAAGAAAAATATTTGTTGTTTTTTACTTCCCAAACATTAGCTAAGGAAGTATTGTAATAAGGTCCATCCGAAGAATGGCTACTTATGTTCTGAACGTTTCATAACCCTTTGAGTACGAAACAATAGGTCATCCGTTTCCGTCTGTCTGCCTGTGTCGATTTGTATTAGAATTAGGTGGATATAATCTTTGATGACGTCAGCTCAAATTTTTCAAAATAAACACCATTTCAATTTTGTTAATTAACATACAACTGTGCTTTACCTTAGGTGGCATTTTTGTCTTACACTATGACTGGTATTATGTATATATACAGCCTGTTATTGAAAGGTACGTACAAAATAAAATCGGCAATTGGTCTCGAAGTATGGGTGCTAAAAGTTAAAAAAAGTTCAGGTAAAAGTGTTCTCCTTTTAGAGATAAAAAATATTAAAATTTATGTCCAAATTCGTTGTACGCCTCTGATAAAAAGATCATCTTTCGTTTCTATAGCAACATTTAGTCTTGACAAAAGTTTTATTGTTACAGTTGCTAGGATTTACTAAAATAAATTAATTTTACCTATTTATCCTTCAGTAGCGTCTAAAAAGATTGGATAAGGGTTAATTTTCCGACTTCTTAGACTTCGCGAAGAACTGTCGATTTTGTTGTACGTACCTTTCAATAACACCCTGTATTATTTTAACTTGGGTATAGGACTTATGGGAGTTAACTTCAAAAAAATTAAATTTTCCAAAATCAAATTTAATAATAATAATTTTTCGAAGAAGCGGGGTATGTTGGATTGTATTTCAGAGGCGAAGAAATTAAGTCCGTTTTTTTTATGTTCATTCTTTATTTCACTTTTACAAAAAGATTTTACATAATAAATATGAGTAATAATGGCAGTGTTGTTTAATCAAACATTAATTCTACATGAAAATAGTTGTAAAACATGTAGCGTCACAACAGATGTGGATCACACGAATGTGATAAGTTTTTTGCGTGACGTAATTTTTGGATGACCCCTAATTAGAAAAATGTTGTTAGCGTTTTACCATCATACGATATTCCGAACAGTCTAAAATTTAACAATTGGTTCAGTAGTTTCAAAGATTATCTTTCTATTAGAAATCGATACAACAGAAGACAGAGAGGCGAAATTGGACGACTTATTTTTTTACACTGCAGTGGTTATAAAACGTTGAGAAAACATGAAAGTAGCCATTTTCCGGATGGAGCCTATTATAATACTTCTTTAGCTTACGCCTGGGAAGTGAAAATTAAGTTCATAAAATAAAATTTTATAATTTCTGAAAAAAACGGAAGTTATTTGGTTGTGCTCTTAAGGACGACGCAAAGTTCTGCTTGAACAACTGCAGACCAATTTTTAAAATTGATTCACATTATTTCAACTTCATCAGAATATTGTTACAACATTGGATACTTCTGTTGACGTCATGTGCATTTCTGTTGCAATCCCGAAAACTGGATGACGGACTTACCATGGCTAAGGTAAGTTTTGTTTCATCGCGTCTTGTCTCTTATAGTGGGATTAAAATGTGCGGATTTGACACAAAAATAAATAATAATGCTTATTACGTGTGATTCTTGAAAATGTAGCATGTAATTTCGATCAATTTTATGGTCAATGATTTTGATAACAACAATTTTTTTAGAATTTAATGACGCAAGGTGAAGTAATGTAATTCATAGTAGGCGGATTGTTATTTTACGGTCAGTTTCGATGCGGCTTTGAGTTTTAGGGGTCATGGTTTTCATTTCGTTTTGTTTTTTCTTTAGGTTAACCATGTGCTGGAAGGTTAATTAGAAAATTATTGTTATGGTAGAAATGTTGAAAGGGAAAAAAACTGTTGGACGTTAGCGGCAAGTAGATGTATACATTTTTTAAATTGGCGAGTACATTAAAGTGTCGATTGAACAAGTGGACGCGTTAATAATTTTTCAATGCTGAATTAATAACTGAACATTTGAAATATACGCGTAGCACATTTCTTAATATTTACTTTAAGATTATATACATATCTTTATTTCAACTTATATGGGTTCTCACAAAAAATAAAATTCGTAACATCAAATTTTTAGTTTTTTAAAAATGCTGGATATACCAGGTGTCCCACGTAATAACTCAGGAATTTTTGACGGATTTTTTATGAAATTTAAAACGGGTGTAATATAATAGGTAAAGATTAGGCTGATGACAAAAACTTTTTGATCGTACAAAAAATGAATTTTAACACAGCTTCCTGTTGTTAAAAATTATTCAAAATTGCGTTATAACTTTAAGCAACTAAAATAACGCCTGTGCGCGAAATAGTTATTTACGTGGCAAGCTTAGTAAATTAGCCTTTACGGGCGAGCCGGAATGTTTGCAGGGCGAGCGACGTAGGAGCGAGTCCTGTAATCCGGTGAGCCCCAGTAAAGGCTAGTTGCAAGCGAGCCGCGTACAACGTTTTACTTCCTCTTGCTGAAAATCCTGAAAATGAACAACTTTGGCATCGTCTCTAGAAATTTTACTTGAAATTACAGTCATAGCAATTGTAGTTATTTTTCATAGTTTGCTCCGGTAACTATGGAAAATTGAATTGTTTGAAAATAACGGGACTGTCAATTTGTAAATTCGATTAATAATTTAAATAGTTTAATTTTGTTTCTGAGCTCTGTTAATTGTGGAATTTGATGAAGATGAAGAGTTTGAAGGTGATTTTAACGTTAGTATTAGCACAGTATTAGTGAGATTAAGAAAAAGGCCGACGCAGCGAATGTGTGTTTGATTCCGGTGCTGTCATGATAACGTTTTACAGGCAAGGTGCCTGTAAAGCTGCCACGGTAACGCTTTACAGGCAGGGTGCGCGTAAAGGATAATCTACCGAGTTAGTTCAGACGACAGTAAAAGAGCTTTAACAAGACAAGAGGAAGTAAAATGAATTAAATAACTGTTTTTTCCGGAAATCGTCATTGAAACAGCATTTCCTTGCGACATTAGGCGCAGGAAAATTGGATTTCCCTGACTAGTACTGTAAAAACTACAAAAATGACGCAAAATAATTAGTTATTTAAACAAGAAAAATTTATTCAAAATTTCGTAAATTACACTATTTACAGATATTAACATTAATTGTAGAATTCGATATATTTGCAATGTTAATTCCAGACAGAGATTTATGATCAAGTTTAACCTTTTTATCAAAAATTTCAGTCGAGATTTCGGTGCAACAGATTTCAGATGAATCACTACTTGTAGAGGGACACGTCTCGATATTAGTGAAGGGTCTTTTTTTCGGACCAGCTTGTATTTTATTAGCTATATCTAATTTATTTTCGATGGACTCTTCTATGTATCCTTCTGCTACTGAACTGCTTTGCCATCCTCCATGCCTTTTTAAGTTGGTAATATCTCCTCCTGCGTCTACTAGTAAAGTCGCGGAACTGCGCCGCATACAATGTCCTGTGTATTCCAGAGGTGTTGGTAGACCAAGGTAGGTAGCAATTTGAGAAGGAAATTTACCAAATGAATGCAAGCCCACTGGTTGGACCGTACATTTCCCTTTCTTGTAATTTAAAAATAAGCGCTTGTGTGGAGTACTAGGCGGACGTAATTCCAAATAACGTCTGTATGTAGCAAGATTTCTTTCATCAACAACTACAAAGCGTCGAGGTTTTTTTGTTTTAGAATCAGGAATGTGTACTATTAGCACGTTATTTTGATCTTCAATGTCGTCAACTAACATCCTTGATAATTCGTCGCATCGACAGGCTCCAGACACCCCAAAAATAAGCGCCACCTGAAATTACCAAATTTAATAAAACTTAAATATGTAATCATTGTAAAGTCAATTTTTTTTTTAAAACAATTGTCAATGTGTTGTCATGTTGGTATGAGCCATTAGTTATTTTGATGGTGTTACGTTGACAACGTAAAATGTCATATGTAAGCCATTTTGACGTGAAAGCGCTTGCGCGACTGAACCGGCAATTTCCTGCGAATTTAAATAAAAAGCAAAATGAGTTCCCGAAAGCAAGGATCTGGACGGCCCCTAACGCAGCGAGAAAAAGAAGCTATCATTAGATTTTGTAAACAACGAAACCCCAAACATTCCTCTTAAAATATTTTTTTTAGGTTCACTCGACAGTCGTTTTCAAAATTATCCATGAATTTGATAATGTTGGTTGCGTAAAAATTCCTGAGAAAAAAGGCCGTCATAAAATAAATTACAAGACTAATCCAGCATTTCATTATATAAAAGAGGAGCTGGCAAGACAAATTCATACATACCATGCCAATGGAAAACACTTCACCATTGACGATCTTCTTCAGTTTGTTAAAAACAACTGCGATTACACTGGCAGTAGGTCTAAATTATACAAAATTATTAAATCAATGGGATATAAATGGAAAAAATTCAACAACAGAAAAATTTTAATTGAACAACCGCATATAATTGCAAAGAGAATTAAATTTTTAAAAAAGTATTTACAATATCTACAATCTGATAACTACATATTTGTCTTTTTGGACGAGACATGGATTTATGAAAATGGAAGTCCAGTAAAAACGTGGGTAAACGAATCTGATCCATTAGGCGTTCCTGAAAGATTAAAAGGGGAGGGTAGAAGATTCACTATTCTCCATGCAGGAACTGCAAGGGGTTTTTTAAAAGATTGTGACCTAATGCTAGGTTCAGATACAGAACCGCAGAATCTGATTCGGAAGATGATTGGGGGTCTGAACATTTTGAATCTGATTCTGAAACTGAATAAACTGTTACGCATTAAATAAATTTCCATTTTCCTGTTAGCTGTATTATGTTCAATTGCATTTTAACGTATCATTATCGTTTTTTAGTATTGTCCTTTGGTATAAAATGTGCTTAGATCTGTGAAAATTTTCTGACACTGACATTGACCGACATAACCACAAACCTTATCTTGAAAGATTTTACGATACAGTTGTTCCAAAATGAAAGGTTTTAGGGTGGTACAGTCTGGTCTTTGAGGGAATTTTGACACTGACAATTGTTTTAAAAAAAGAATAAACTTTAATAACTTACTTTCATTAATAAAAATTCCTTGTCGGGAGCTTCAAGCAGAAATTTATCTATCTGGTCCGGAGACAAACATTTCGATTTTTTTGGTTGGTAACCAGTCGATTTTCGTTTTAGGTAAGCAGTTACTTTACAAAACTTGCTGATATCCAAATTTTCCTTCAACAAAAGCACGGCTTTCAACATAGAGTAAGTGCTCCAGAGGCTTGAAGCCTTATAAGAACTTGATTTTTCCGCAAAATAAGCCAGAAATACGTCTTCCGTTAGCGAAGTAACATTTTTAAGCCTGCGCCAATCTTCAAAGATTTGGAACTGCTTTTCATACCGCTCCTTAGATTTCGACGGTAACAATTCTTCTGTAGCAGCAGCGGCTGCTTTGCTTAGGTCAAAAGGAACATCCTCACCAGTGTTTTCGCTTGTATTCATAATTAATTAATGAAATAAACACACAGCTCTGACGTACGCACAAAATTTTATAATTGTTTTGTTTGTAACCATCGTTTTCAAGAAATTGACAAACTAGATTTTTGCGCAATTAATTAAAAAACTTGTTGGAAAATCTCAATTTTTAGCGATTTATTGCGATTTCCGGAAAAATTTAATACAAACCTCGTCAGTAAAATGTCTTATTTGACTCGGAGCTTTAAAATGCTCGGCACAAAGTGCCTCGTATTTCAACATAGCTCCTCTTCAGTAATGAGACATTTTCCTGACTTTTATGTAAATAACTATTGTTTAAAAGAATTACGTTAATAAAAACGCAAAAATTAATTAATTTGTTTTTTTTTAAATTTAATAGTGCTGTTCGTGCAAAACAACTGCCTGCGTCGCCGAGTTCAATTTTGTACACCCCTGAAATTTTTGTCAAAATCTGACAAGTTATTGAAAATGGTTCGCTTTTCTTTAATTATTAAAACAGAAATCATTTTAACCTACCCTACGGAGAATGCCGTACAGACCTAGATGAAACAATCAGGACTCTTATTGAACGGTATCCCGATGACGAATTTACCAAATTGAAAGTACAGAGAATAATAAACTTATTTGAAGATACGGGAAGTGTACAAGACCCAGAACGAGTGAAAAAAACAAGATGGTAATACACCTAGCAAAATTATTTCCATTCAAGTTAGAATTAATTCCTGAACCTAACGCAATTTTGCACCTTCGAAAAGGTTGTAGCCGAGCAACTGAAAATTAGTATTTTCTTAAAATTTATAAAATAAAAATGCTTGGCAAGCAGGTATCAAGTTCCCACAAGGGTGTTCAAAATGCGAGGAATGCAGTTTTTTGTTTCATAGCTACCTATCCTTTACTACTTTTTGGAATTATTTACGCAATAATTTATCGTTTTTTGTTTAACCAGACGTATTTCGGAGATGAATTTTTGCATACAGTATTTATTTTTCATGTTTAATCAAGTGATGCAAAACTTAATTAATTCAAAATGAAATTAAGGCATGGAAAATTTACTTTTTCAAGATAATGATTATTCTCACCGGTTCATATTAATCCTCACCTATCAAAATATGTACGTACATTTCAAATTTCATAACAATCCGTTCAAAAATACCTGAGTTATTGCGCCCGAAAGTGTTATGTGGGACACCCGGTATATGTTTCATTGTACTTTAAGTGCGAGTGAAGTTCATTCGAAACAATTTGCGATCAATTATTTTTTTAAGAATTGATGTAAAACTAAATTATTGTTTATTTATTGATAGATTCTAAAATCCTGTGAACAAAAAATTGTTCAGACAAATCTGTCCAATTTATTGTAAAGTGTGAATGTCAAAAATAGTACTTATATTGTTTTATTATTATTATTAAGAGCAAAAGCAACACTTTTTGTGGCGAATCTGCAAGGTTGTTGGACGAAGGAAGTGAGTGCAGCATTGCAAAAAGTAGCTTTTGTTTCGAATAAAACGTGCTGTTTTTTCTACAAACGCCTGCAACTGCTCCAAATTGTACTGAGAATTAAAATTCATAAATCAAAATCCATCAAAATTCAGAATATGTTAGTTGATGAATACGTTACTATTTTACGTTACGTTTTGCGGAATCAACAAATTGAAAAATTTTTATACTCAAGTCAAATTTTGTAAGTACTTCTACATTTTCTTGGTGTTTTTTAAAGAGAAATGATTTTTTCTTCAAACTTAAAAAAAAACATGACACTTTGTAACTCAACAAATAGCAATAGTATACAAAGCAGACTGAAGTCACTTGTTATAACTTTGCCCCTTTGTCTTTATGTGTCTGTCTGTTTCACCGTGGCTTTCAAACGGATGGACTTATTTCAGTGCGGCTTTTTTTGTTTTAAAGGTGGTTCGATCGAGTTGGTTCTTAGCTATGTTTGATGATAATCACCAGAGAACACCGAAGCCGTTTTAATCTATAGGCGTGCACACAATTTTCGAAGTGTGCTCAAGGTCTAGCGTTGGCGTACACGGCAAGTGTTCGCTCGAGATTTTCCTCTGTAAAACGTGTTCTTTTAGGGCTTAATACGTTTTTCAATTTAGAAAATGAATGCTCCACGTCACAACGGGTTATGGCAGCGTAATTAAAAAATGGGAGCAAATTCTCATGTTTTGTTTTTATGTTTGGCTCTGTTATGGCGTCGTAAAATTGATACAAAATATTTAAATCCGGATTTCTATTAAAAACAGATTCTACTTTCATTTTTAACTTCTTCCCAAGTTTACCTGGAAAACTTTTTAATTGAGTCACAGCAGTTTAAAGATTTGATAAAGGTTCAGATTGTAAATAGACTATAATTTCAGATAAATCTTGACCATTTTGTTCAATGAGGCTTAAATGGGTATAGGTCAAAATATAATAAAAAGGTACTGTTGCAATTGTTGATAAGTCGAAAAAAGATAAACAGTCAATTTCTTGGTTGAATAATTTTCATACTCCGAAAAAAGTATTCGATTGGACACCCTACTAAAATATTTAAAACTACATATGATCAAAAATGGTATGGACTAATAAAATGTAGTATTTTACCACGAAGAAAATTATATCATCTTATATTATATACTAGCTGACCCCGTGAACTTCGTTTCACCTACAATTTAATTTTGAATCTGCAAAATCGAATTCTTTGAAATCTTGCAGATGTTTTAAACATATGATAAGCATAATAAATTTTTATTCAAAATATATTTACTTATCCCCTCCAAAAAATTGATGACGTCAGCCCAAAATTTTGCCAAATGAATCCTGTCTAAAATGTCCAAAATAGGATGAGACTATACTTGTGATTTATCATTCCATTCATATTTTTTAATTTTGCTTATAGGGGGTGTCTCAAAAAAATTAATCACTGAGTCAATTTATTTTATTGATTGAATCAAGAACTGCAAAACTGAATTTTGAAATTTTGTAGACATTCTGAAGTTACTGATTGACATGGTAGGTTTTCAATCAAAAGATATCTGTTTATCAAGCCCAAAAACTTGAAGACGTCATCTCAAGATTTTGCCGAATAAATCCTATCTAAAATGTGGAAAACATCATCAGTATATTTTCGTAATTTATCATTGCATTCATATTTTTTAGATTTGCTTTTACAGTGACTCAAAAAAATATATGGATCAGTCAATTTATTTTAGTGAATAACTCAAGAGTTGCAAAAATGAATACTTTGAGATCTTGCAGACGTTTTAAAGTTATTGTAAGCATGGTAAATTGTTAAGAATATTTATTTATTCCCCCCAAAAAATTGATGGAATGGCTCACTCGATTTTCGCAGATAATTTTGGGAATACAATACAGTTATTTTTAGTATTACACTGCACCAATCCAAGGTGGTATACGTGTTGATAGTAAATGTTGATTAGGTCATCACAAAATTGTGTGAAGAACAGACTCAACTCGAAAATGCTGAATAGGTTTTATTATACTTTTGGTGCGAAGGAAGTTCTGTCGAAACAACGTTCGATCAATTTTTTGACAATGGTTGATATAAATAAAACTCAGTAGATGCTCATACTCGAAATACGAAGTATCTACTCGAATATCAAATCAAAATATTTCTAGTTTTTCTAGATGATACTAATACTTCAGTAAGTAACAGTTGATGCTCAAGTAGCATCTCGATACAACAAAAAAGGACAACAGTGACAGTGTTCAACCATCAAGGCAAAAATCGAGTTACCAAAATATAAGTTAGCATGGGGTAGACACCTTGAGATGGGAATCTCTATGGCCAGTGTTAGAAAAAACGCACTGCACAATTTATGCATAAATAAAAGTTAATTACATGAAAAGTTTTCGATATTCCTGCTCCTAATGTGTTTTTCAAACTGAATGCACCTTTTGACGACGCTCCACGTTCATGAAAGTCACCATGTTTAGTTAAAATTCACTCTTACAGCGATCCTACTGGTTTTCTAAGCTGCTTTACAGACAGCTCAGTTATTTGCCACGCCGATGCTCATTTTTAGATTAAATGCTCACAAAACGCGTAGATGTTCAGTTTGTGTCCGGGGAGATACAATGTTTCCAAGTAGGTACTCAGTACATAGAGTAGATGCTCAGGTATATAAGAGTAATAATGAAGTAGGTACTTCGTACTTCGAACATGAGTATCTACTCAGTTTTATTCATACCACCCCATGTCTCGCTTCAATGTTTGATTATGTTGATTATGAGCACAACGCTGATCAACTTCCATACCCGAATTACCCATGAAATAAATCATTGCGGTTTGCACCTGAGGTAGTTCGTCGCACATTTGATTGACTTCGTGGACCTATGTGAGCTTGTCGTCTTCTCGGCATTTTAATGAACTTCATAAAACGACACAGAATTATTTTCACAGTCAATCCAATCTGTAAATTTTGTCTTGAGAATTTTAAAATATTGAAAACTTCAAATTAAATCCTCGAATAACGGTAAAGTTTGAGGTTTTGTCGAAACCAACAAAGTGAATATAGGTAAAAAGAATGGCAGATCAAAATGAATAAGAAACTTTGGCAATGTGTAATTAAATTCACTTTAACCAAGACTTTTCTTAAAATAAACGACGCTTTTTTTTACGAAAAAACAAAGAACGATTTGAAATGCAATATACTTTTAACAATCGCACGGAAGAATTAGTTTTGTATGACACGTCAGTTAGACGACAGGTCCGTTAGAAACGCCAACTATTGAAATTAATTTGAAGTGGCGATTCCCATACAAAATTTTTAGAATTTTTTTATTTTTTAACTGTTCTTTTAAGTTATCCTTATTTTTTTTATTTATAAACCATCCCCGTAATATAAAAAAATGTTCAAATCGGTCAAGCCGTTTTTGAGTCTTAGCGAGACTAACAGGAACAGCAATTGATTTTTATTTTATAGACGATTAAAAAATGGGGGTTGGTGGTAGAAAGGTAAAAGTTTAGGGTTATGTGTATTTTTTGATGCCAAATCTTAAAAAAATAAAAATAAAAAATTTTGTCCAAAAAATAGAAAAACATTTTTTAGGGTGGGCCACCCTTATCACTTAGGGGTTTAAAAAATACTTTACACCTTATTGTCAGACCTACCGAATATACATAAAAAATTTCATACAAATCGGTCAACCCATTTCGGAGAAGTTCGGTTACAAACACTGTGATGCGAGAATTTTATACATAATGCATTATTATTTTAGAACAAATTTCATTACCATAAAAAAGGTTATACTGACTCGACCTTAAAAGATAGACATATGATGTTGCGGACTTTTCTTTAGAACTTTTAGAGGGGAACAATTTCGTCATACATGATTTTTACGTAACTTTAACCGTTTAAGCAGCGTAAGCAATGGAAGCTGTCAAAGGAGGAATAATTTTCCCGTTTTTCCGAATTTTTCATTGCTACTTCGCTCCTAATGATCGTAGCGTGATGTTATATAGCCTATATGTAGATATGATACATGGACTATCCAACACAAAAAGATTTTTTGAATTTGAACCAGTAGTTTCTGAGATATGCGTGTTCAAATAAACAAAAGCTTCAGCTTTATTATATAAGTATAGAAGTATAGATTACCGGTAAAGAATAAATGTAAATCTGGTGGAGAAATGCTAACATTTCCATTATGTGGATTATGTGCCAAATTAAATAATAACATATGTGATCATATCGAATCTCAGAGAACTATCAGAGGAATCTGGTGTACAAGTGAAGTACAAAAGGCTATAGAAAAAAGTTATAAAATAATAACTATTGATAAAGTTTGACATTTTGAAACTAAATGTTTGTTTAAAGGATATGTAAAAGCATTTATGAAAATAAAGTTAGAGATAACTGAATGGAAAAATGATTTTTTTCGGTGAGTTGTTCGCGTTCGCCAAGGTTTTTGAATGAGTACAATCATGTATTTTCTGCGTATGAGTGCGCATGCTCGGTAGGTTTGAATTGAAACAAATGCAAACAGTGACATTTTGATTGCCGATTGACATTAGATAATTAAGGTAGATAATAACTAATATGATATCACACGCATTGGAGAGGTGTAGCAAAATATGCTTAAATTCCTTATGGGGTAAATTTGGTCAGAAACAAAATATGGGGGCAACAGAATACGGTACAGTATTAAACGATTTTATGAAATTTTGTTAGATGATGAACTTGATAATATACATATATGTAAATTAATTAAATGAAAATATGTTACAAATTGATTATTAATATAAAGGTTGCTGTGTAAAAAATGCTTTCAATACGAATATATTCATAGCTACTTTTACAACTCCAGATTAAGATTGTACTAAATGTTAGATAAATTAGGAGAAACTGGTATATGGGAGATTGGACCGATGAATTAGGTAAGGACGTATGAATTGTTGATTGGGTGTAAACAGGTCCAAAAATTTATTGTTAATAATACAGGTAAAGTTGTTTGTAAAATAAAAGAATTTAGATTAAACTATGAAACGTCCAAAAAGATTTAATTCTGATAATAGCGAACATTTTAAGTTGAACACAGTGAATCATTAGAATCTGACAACTGACCATCAGCCAGTAGCGTAACATGCACACTTCAGAAGGGGATGGATTTCTAGTGGTTTAAGTAGTAGAAGTATTGTAATCGAGTCCGTCGGCCGACTCTCTACTTTAACGTTTTCTCGACCTTACATGTCCCCTACAGTACGAAGAAATACTTCTCCCGTTTCCACTGCCTGTCTGTTTATCCATCTGGCTGTCCGTCTGTCTGCCATCCCGGATTTTTATTAGACATATCGTCTCCGAAAGTACTGGATCGATTGTGGTCAAATTTTGTATTTATATGTATTACGAATATCATGTAGATGTAGATGGTAAAACGCTAACCAAAAATGTGATGACGTTACTTCAAAAATTGTACATAGTAAATGGGTTTTAATTTGTATAAAATAAGGTAGTCCTAGATATGTAGTTTATGACTTCAAAATGAGTTTTTACCCGAAACGTCCAGATTTTTGGAAAAAAAAAATCAAAATTATTAAACAACATTTTGCAATTTAATTTTGAATCTGGAAAACCGAATGCTTTGCATTCTTGCAGATGTTTTAAAGTTATGATAAGCGTGATAAATTTTTAATCAAAATATATTTGCTCCAAATCGAAAAGATATGAACTTGTTGTAAACAAACAACTTCAGTATGCAGAGCACTTGTCTCTTTCTGGGACTCTTTAGTGACCTGTGTGTTGTTTATTTAGTTAGTTAATTTTTAATACAAACAGGCCGAAATGACTTGAAATTTAACTAATCGAATCGATACATTTTACACCTTAAAATAATTTTCTATCCATGTAACGATTTTTATATTCTAAAAATGTACATTTTTTCTTTTTGAATGACGTCGCGAAAATTGGGATGCATCTAATAAGTTTTATTATAACCTATTTATTTCAAGGATTCATTTAATTATGACTAATTTTCATGTTTATAAAAACGATTGATTTTGTACTTGAAAATCAAATTCTACAGAACAAACCCATATAGTAATATAAACTATTCCGTGCTCCCATTTGTACAGTATGTAAAGCCTATAAATGAAACTAGAGAAATATGTAGCTAAATTTTCTAATTTTTCTTAAATTTTAATCATTGTAATATTTTTACCTTCGTAATTTTGGATACTTTATTAACTTTATGTTTGTGACTAGTCGTCTTTTTGTTTATGAAGCCCTGTACAGAATATTATATTTTGTTTTATCGAACCGGTAATTTATCGTTGCTCAATGTGTTGAGTGGAAAATTCTGTGGTTTAATGTGCTTATACACTCTGTTAACTGTGAATAAAGTTCTGTATCCTGTTGGAATATAATTATAAAAATATTCAAGTTATCATTTAAAATAAAGTAGATTTAAAAAATTATTTACATGTAGGTTGAATAACCGATACTTCACATTCGGTTGCATCATCCGTCGTTTGCTTCCATTAACGAAAGTTCCGTTTTTGCAGATTTATGCAAATAGAAAGTTTATCAGTTTTCACCATTTTAGAGCTATAATTAACATAATTTTTGTAGCAACTGCTTTATTGTTGATTTAATTTCAAACCGGTCACGTAATCTCAAGAGAAAGTTTCTCTGTATCATCGAACATTCTTATCACAAATGTCAGTTGCTATCTGTTTTGCAGTATTGAAAGATTTGTTAGTTTTTTCTCTTAAGTTATAGAGTAGATCGTTGGCACATTTTGTTAATCTATAACATGTTAAGTTACCAAGTTCATGGAGACGTTGCCTTTAAGCTTCATACGAGGTAGGAACTTGTTTGCCTCGAATTGTGTGAGTAGCAGCAAAAATATTTGTTCATGAAGAGTTAATGACGTCAGAATTTTTTTCGTTTTTGATATTATGTTAATTTTGTCACTTTATCATTAAACTGTTTGTATAGCGAAACTAATGACCCTTCAGGGACGAATCAACTATGTATTAACTACTGTCCAGGGATCAAGTTTTTATTGATTTATGTCAGATAGAATTGTTCTATCACATTAATGCCCCGAACATATGCAGTAAAATTCTTTCTTTTGCAGAAATGGGGTGAACGTAGAGGGCGCCACGCACAAACAAGTCGTAGATCTTATTAAATCGGGAGGAGACGTACTGACTCTTACCGTCATATCAGTAACACAACAGGTAATTGTTGGTAATACAGGGATCTGTAGTGATTTTTATTCAATTAATCTGTATTGGTTGTAGGAGGCGGAAAGACTGGAACCTACGGACGATAACCAGGTGTATTACGATTATAGCGAGAAACGTTCCTTGCCCATTAGTATACCCGATTACCACTATAATGAGAGAGGTGGCGAGAGGTATGTTGCTTTTAACATATATATGGCGGGAAGGCATTTGTGTTCGCGAAGGTATAGAGAGTTTTCGAAGTTACATTGTGATCTGAAGAAGGAGTTTATAGGTGAGAAATTTTTTTATTTCGTTCATGTTTTCACGTTGATGAATTTAAAGGTTTTACTTTTCCGAAATTACCTGGAAAATGGCCCTTTAACTTGAGCGAGCAACAGTTGGACGCTCGTCGAAGAGGTCTAGAACAGTACTTAGAAAGAGTATGTGCTGTTAGAGTGATAGCAGAGTCTGATATTATGCAAGAGTTCCTCACTGATCAAGACGACGATAACAATAGCAGTCCTGTAGATCTTAAAGTAAGACAGTACTTTTATTGGGTGACATGGCATGTATATACGCAAGGAAATAATACGAAAGTTTTTGGAATAGCACAGATTTTGGCTAATGAAAGTAAAATATTTAGATCCTTGTGAATGATTAGAAAATGTTGTCGAATTATTATACTATTTATTTTAGGTGGTTAATTTTTAACTTCAAGCAGCTGAACGAGGTAGATCTTGAAAAATCATTAACCTTGATTTTAGGTTTTCTATGTTGTACATAACCTACACATTTACTCAAAAGTGTGGATCTTAAAGTGATTATTTTAAAAGGTTATTGCTAAATATTTTACACATGAAAATTAAATTTTTAATGAAATTAAAGCACAAATAACAGTGTTCCTGTTTTTTGGTCAATACTGTTAAACCAAAAGTTTTTGGTTTCAAATTTCGTCAGGTACAATTGGTGATTGGTTTGGCATAAAAGATATTGTTTTACCAGAAGAACTTCAAATATTCCATTTGATAGTGAATCTAATAGTTTTTTTGTGGAATATTGTGGCCCAGCTTCTTCGACTGCGTTAATTAATGTAATATTATATTGTGGTCGTCCATCTTTGTATACATTATCCGCCGACTACCCCACAGATATTAGTAGGTTATACCACGTGTGGTTTAGAATTATCGGAGAAATTTTTATTTTAACGAAAACACTGTTACCTAGCAATTTGGTGAAATCAAACTAATTTCTTCTTTTTAATTTAAAAAAATAAAATTCACAAAATCAAATCTTATAAACAACTGGATTTGATTTACTGTATACGTCTAATCTACTTAAATTACAAGTTTAACCTAAATCCTCCCATTGGTGCTCTTTTTCCGCAATGCTTCTTTAATTTTATGTAAACTGCCGTAATGTATATCGCATTCATTTCCTAGATTGTTGAACAGGCTGCACATTACATATATTGGTGATTTTTTAAAATAAATTGGTTCTTGGGTGCGGTAATTGGGAAGTGTCTTTGAGGCGAGTATGTGTGGAATTTTGTATTTAATTTGCTCAGGGATTTCATCATGTTACCGCGCAAACACTTGTATAAGAAGTTAACGGAATATAATTGTCTTCTTAATTGAACCGAAAAAACACCAAATCTTTCTAGTAGAACTGTATTTACTTCTTCGTGGATAAACAATTATCAATTTGGTATGCAACAAATAAAACAAAATATGGGAAACATTAAGAGAGGGCCAGTCCGGCTTCCCCTCAATCTGAAATAATGGTAGAAATCGCAAACGAACACTACGAAGATCGCCGCCAATCCTTTAAGAGGAGCGAGCCGCCCCAAAGAGCGCCCCTACAAAATGCCACTGACGATACGGCATGGCAGGAAGTCCTGTGCTCTGACCACCTGCTTCCCTGGATCTTTTGAGGTGCGGCAGGGGCGGCATGCAAAGCGACTAATTAAGTAGCAAGTTTTTTCAGAATAGTATATTCTTAGCTATGATTGGCTGAAGAAAATAATCAATACTCATAATTTTTAAGTCGGATGAATTACTTTGTCAATTCAACCAAAACTGGAACATTTTCTTCTCTACACCACTCTTGCACAATTCCTTCTAAAAAATGCATGGAACCGCATTAACCACTTTTTATAGGCAGTTTTTATAGCTGCAAGCAATTTTCCACGTTAGGTACAACTATAGTTCTGCAAGTGACAATTCGACAGTTTTTTGTCGACATGCGTTTCGTCAACCACGTTGATATTATGTATACAAAGCTAAACTAAAGTTAAATTACAACTAGACGCTTATTATACCCTAACTAGGACTCTTCCTACTTCATTAGTGGTGTAGGTCTTCATTAGTGGTGTAGAGAGACGATTTTTCCTTTTAAAAATTCGAAGATGTTCATGAATGCCCCGAAACATTGAATTACTGACACATTTAACAATATTTCAAGAATTTGAGCTTTAAATTGACAAATAGATTGGCTTTATACGAAGAGGTATTGATAAGTTCGTGAGAAAACGTTGGTCTATTTCAAAACACATTTTTACTTCCTGGGCGTAAACTAAGGAAGTATTGTAATCGGGTTCATTCGACGAATAACTACATTCATGTTTTATCGACGTTTCATAACTCGTAAAGTATAAAAAATAGGTCGCCCATTTCCGTCTGTCTCGGAAACTACTGCACCGATTGTTGTCCAATTTTGTATGTTAGGCATATCGTGTAGCTAGTAAACGCTAATAACAAAATATTTAAATGAAATCTTAAATTCTGCAATCTGACCTTTAAGGAAAAATCTATTAATTGTGCATCAAATCATGTTTTGCATTGTTTCCTTTTGTAACTAGAGGTGTTGTTAAACCCGTTGGATTTTAATTTCACACCGAGTTTATTTTTTGTAGGTATTATTACCCGATAGAGATGTCGTAACCGTATCCCTTAAAAAGAGCGCCAACGCTGACGAAGTTTACGAAGCTGTCGTTAAAAAGATTGCTATGAACAAACGCGTATCAAAATATTTTTATCTTTTCGAAATAGTTGAATACAACTTCGGTAAGTAGGTTTTTTTTCGTTGGCGTCCATGTAAATTTTTGTTTTAGAACGTAAACTCCAACCGAACGAATACCCCCACAATTTGTACATACAAAACTATAGTACAGCGACTAGCACGTGTCTGTGCATACGCAAATGGCTGTTTTCTATTTCCAAGGAACTGACGTTGATGAATGACACACAAGCGACTTCATATATTTTCTGGCAGGTATAAGACCTATTACCGGCAAAATTCAGCTTTAGTTTTATCTCTTTTCAGTCTGTGGATGAGGTGAATAGAGGTTATATCAACGCCGGAGAAAGACTGTATCAACTTAAAGCACTCCAAGATAACACCAGAGCTACTGAATACTTAAAACTGGCCCGGGAATTACCGGGTTATGGTGAAGTTGTCTTCCCACATTGCGCATGCGATTCGCGCAAAGATGGTCATGTGGTAGTGGCCATTGGCAGTTCAGGAATTAAGTTACATGCTTGTCGCGAAGACGGGACTTTGGAGAGTCAGGTTGTGGTTCTTCAGTGGGACACAATAAGGCAGTGGGAAGTGGATGATGAGGGGATGGCGTTCTGTTTGAAGTACAATAGGTCGGACAAGACGCCGAGATGGCTGAAAATTTTTACACCTTATGTGAGTAATGAAGAATCTAATCGAGAATCTGAGCTTCGAAATGAATCTGTCCACAAGAATTGTTTAGGGCCTGTTATAAAAGAAAATATTGTTGTATAATAGAAAATGGACTAAATAATTTTTACATCTACTGCTTCATAGTTTTCAAGATTTTCAAGAAGCTGTTTTATAATAATTTTGATTTCTTTCAAACTTGCAAGACTGTTCACATAGGATTGTGTTTTTGATTTGTGTTACCAACAATTTGACGCTTTTTTCTTAGGCTCTGCCTAAGGGAAGTAGTGTAATAGTGCCCTTTTGATGAATCTCGAATTTCATCTTCTCTTGATATATGTAATTAATTAAATATGAATGGTTTTCCCGTTTCCATCTTTCTGCTTATTGTCTGCACAGTTTGGTAAACTACAAAACTGCTGAAGTATTTGTGTTTTTTTTGTGTGTATTTTAAGATTAGATTACCAAAATTTGTTGATAATTTATACCTCTAAAAAAACGGGGAGTAATGTTATGAAAAAAATGACGAATAAAACAAAACACGAAAAACGAAAGGAAACTTAAAGCAAGTACGGTGACACGAAGCCACAATTATAAGAGTGAAAGCTTCAGCGGAAAGAACAGGTATAGTTTGTTGAGCTTCCTGAAAAATGTCGTACCTAATTCAATGCCGATATCCCTCGGCCAATAATATTAATAAGAGTTTTAAATGATCACGGGAAGATCCAAGCACTTTTACAAATGCATTTGCTCGGTAACTTGATCGTAGTGTTGTATTGTACTTAAATCTTATGATATGAGATGAGTCCAAATAATAATTAATAATCTATGTAGCTCTAGAACGAGTAATTAATGCTTTACTTTTTCACACAATTTTTTTGAAAGTTTTATAAACGAAAAAAGGGGTTTTTGCATTTATGTCGTGAAATATAAAATTACTAACTTATGAACCACCGGAGTTATAGTAGCCTGCCTAGATATTGTAGCCGTCCATAGAGTCGAGATTTGCGAATAAAAATAAAATAAAACCGGCTCAAACGGAGCCGACGACGGCTTGCAAGTTCTGTCACTACGGCACGCGTCATATCACACAGGGGTGTATTTAAGGCTGTTTGCACAAAATCTTAGGGTCACTGTAATCTTACTATTTTCTATCTATGACAAACGATTTGTCACACAGCTACGAAACCGATGATCTAGAGAAAGATGGAAGTATGAACATTTATTTCAACAAGTGTAATAACCGTTTGGTGCAACACAATTGGTTCAAGCAAACTAAAATATGACAGGAAACAAACAGTCCACGTGGACTAGTTTATAGGCGTGTTTGCTGCTAAGATGACTAGGTTTTTCGCTCCACCTGCCTCCGCAACGATGAATATACCATACCACAACTTGTGTACAGTGAACAGAGCTTCGATTTTATTGACGAGATTCAGCTCAGAAATTAAACAGATTATATCATAACGGAAAAAATGACATTTAATATTAAATACGTCTCTGTGCAACGTGTGCCAGAGTGACGTCAGACTTTGCAAGCCACCATCGGCTCCGTTTGAACCGGTTTTATTTTATTTTTATTCGCAAATTTCGACTCTATGGACGGCTTCAATATCTATGCAGCCTACTATACCGAATGATGATACCCATCGGGCAAGATCCATTTTTCGGGCGCAGCCCTAGGACTGCATTTCTTATCTTTTGTGACCTATTTCTTAATTTCTATGACCTATTTTCTTGTTTTTTTTTTTTTAAACTTATTTTAGGTACTTATTTTGCATTTTTTTATAACGTAAAATCTGGGTCAAAAATATCCAAATAATTTATCTTTTTAAGAAATACCCTTTAATTGAAGCATAACTTTAAAAAAATCGACAAAAGATGACTCAAATTACATTCAGTAAAACTTTTAACTCTGAATCTTTACTCAAAACACAAGTTAAATGGGGTATAAAATTTAACACGAAAATCCTTATGGCCATTTTTAAAAAAGATGCGTTAGATATTTTAACATCTTTGTTCCTAAGTAGCTCGAGATCAAATTGCATTCCTTTAAATAATTCTGCACGCATTGCGAAGACAACTCAAATAGTTTTTCAACACATCTATTTTCTTGAGAGAACTGAATAACTGCCTTTTGTGAATATTATGAATACGAAACAGCGACGCGGTGGCATACACTATATTCATTTGACCAGTTATTGGATGACTTAGTCGGTGTTGCCAGGAAGAGTAAGATGTATAAGATTTTTGTAAACTATTTCAATTACAGTAAAATTTTCAAAATTAAGAAGGAAAAGGAAGCGTGACTCATGTTTTACCTACATCGACATAAAGTTTTAGTTGCATTTTTGTTAAATATCGTAATATCAATTTGAATATACGAAAAACAACGAAGCAGTTACTTTGTCAAAATTATTTGATTCGTTAAACAAAACATTAATTAAACCCTAAATTTTTTTAAAATTTGGAAGTATGTGTCAAACTTACTGGTTAGTTTTCTGTGGCCGCTATTGTACTTCTAAAATTTTATAACAGGCGGTCCAGTAGTATTAGATTGTTTATCTAATAAAGTCGCCAACAGGTGACAGATAAACGGGAGATTCACATTTTTATTAAACCTTTTTTTTTTTAAGAATTGTAATTGAAAAATTTGTGCAATTATCATATTTACATATTGTCTATCTTTAGGAATAATAATTGTACTTGTTGAAGTTGATGGTTCAACCATAAATACTGTGGAAGCAATATTTTTTCTTGCAGATAAGGATTCATCAATGTAGTTTTCAACGACGGTGAAAGACTTCCATCGGTCGTGCCTTTTCAACATGGTTATATCGCCTCCTGAATTAACTAGTGAAATTGATAATTTTTGATTGACAATTCACAGTTATTAAATGTTATTCAATCTCAAATATTGATAAGCCCAGCATTTTCACTCTAGTGGTTGAAGCATAGGGTTGAAGTGAAATTTCAACTATCAATGCCAAGATGACACATTTCTATATTAATGAGTAGAAAAAAACTGCTTTCATCTTACGTTTACTTTTTTGTTCATAACCCAATTTAAAGTCGCAGACAAAACTTAACGACAAAGAAACCTCATTTACGTCTGAATTTGTAGGAGGTTCGATATTATAAGGTATGGGTTTAATCACAATTCAATGTGTCAAAAATTTAGGTTCACACCATAGTGTGACTTACACGTCAAGCGAATGTGTATACCTTCCATACAGTCAGGTAGGACCTGCATCTCGTGGATGATAGAAATGAGGCGCGAAAGGTTTATTCCCCAGTAATAAAGTGGCGGAAGAATTTCAATTTAATACAAATTCGAGAAAAAAAAAAGATTGGTTTTTAAACAAAATTTGTGTGGTTAATACCATGCCGGCGACCCAAAAGTGCACAATTTTTTTTTGGTGTTTTATAATTTTTATTTTAAATCGTAGGCGTTGCAAAATGTCACCTTTGACAGTTTTTAAATAGTATATTATGATACGAGTTTTATAAGAAGCATTTTGTCGCACGCACGGTTTTAGGGCACGGTGAGCGCAGCAAGAAATCAAGTGTAGCCTATTATTATTCGCACTAATGTGCGAATCCACTTTGTCGTTAAGTTTTGTCTGCAACTTTAATAGAGATTGTTTCTGTTTAACTAGCGAACTGACTTTTGTGGCAGACATGCTACTGTTCTGTAAAGATTAAAAAAAAAAACTAGAATCCATGTAAACGGACATTAGATTTGACATTTACAAATTGTCACTTAACTCAAAATAAATCAGTGCCGAAGAACACAAAATTTACTGCCAACATTAATAACTGAAGAAATAACAATGACTTAACTGTACTTAATATCGAACGTACCGTTAGCATCTATGACATTTTACAGTCGCTTTGTCATCGAGCAAACTGCTGTACATTTTCCACTGTAAAAATTCTTTGTTCATAATTCTCCATATATGTATTTATGATTATGTTCGAACTTCGTTGGCTTCTAAGAAGTCTACAATTACACGTACTTTGTAGATGGAGCAATTATTGTACTGGAAAATGAAATTATTGCCAAAAACGGGGGAAAAAAGTTCAGAGAGTTTGCTAAAAAAAGTCTCAATAAATCAAAGCGGTCAACCTTTCTTCAATTACGACACATGTACCAATCCTTGGGCGCTTATCCACCGCCAAACATTTAAGAAAATCGACCACTTCTTTGAATTTTACTAAGAGCGTTCTTGACATTCACCAACTGGTCAGCAGACACGAAGACATCCATTGCTGCACGACTAGAAAGTTCTTTAGTCTGAATATGCCACGTTTTTCCAAAAATTATTGTTATTTATGTGACGTCTTTCTTTTTTATTTGCTTCAGCCAATAAAATTTTTATTAGAAGTAGATCGATTTTGTAGATTACTTTCTTTCATTCTTTTCCTAGTAGTTCGTATACAACTGGGAAAATTTGTTTCCACTTTGGCTCTGACTACATACTAAAAGGCTGTTCCCTTGGAGCCTTAACCAAACGCATATCATCATTATGATCCGATATTCTCTGCCCCCTGCAACAGTTTAAAAGTGCTGATCACCTCTACGAGAGAATGGACAATAACTGTGTCAGTTCTTCCTAGAATGGTTCCTGTAGTATTCAATTTTTCGTTTAGCCAATAATACTGTGCTGTTGTCTGCATTTATTTCGTTTGCAATGCTCGCACCGTCCCTTACTCTAGCCTGAATATTACATCATTGTTATTCATTTAGCTGTGGCATCTTCAAAACTGTACATGTCACTCAAAACCTCACACTAACATTGTCACACCGGGTATAGTTATTTACGTGGCAAGCTTAGTAAATTAGCCTTTACGGGCGAGCCGGAATGTTTGCAGGGCGAGCGACGTAGGAGCGAGCTCTGTAATCCGGTGAGCCCCAGTAAAGGCTAGTTGCAAGCGAGCCGCGTACAACGTTTTACTTCCTCTTGCTGAAAATCCTGAAAATGAACAACTTTGGCATCTCTAGAAATTTTACTTGAAATTACAGTCATAGAAATTGTAGTTATTTTTCATAGTTTGCTCCGGTAACTATGGAAAATTGAATTGTTTGAAAATAACGGGACTGTCAATTTGTAAATTCGATTAATAATTTAAATAGTTTAATTTTGTTTCTGAGCTCTGTTAATTGTGGAATTCGATGAAGATGAAGAGTTTGAAGGTGATTTTAACGTTAGTATTAGCACAGTATTAGTGAGATTAAGAAAAAGGCCGACGCAGCGAATGTGTCTTTGATTCCGGTGCTGTCATGATAACGTTTTACAGGCAAGGCGCCTGTAAAGCTGCCACGGTAACGCTTTACAGGCAGGGTGCGTGTAAAGGCTAATTTACCGAGTTAGTTCAGACGACAGTAAACGAGCTTTAACAAGACAAGAGGAAGTAAAAATAGTTATTTACATTATGAGTGCGGTAGGTAGCATTTTACGGGCGAGGTTTTAATTTTGAAGCACGACGCGCAGCGGAGTGCTTTAATAAAGCCGAGCCCTGTAAAATGCCCTAACGCACAAATAATGTATAAAATTTTTTGTCCGACCTATTTTTAGACTTATAGTAATCTTTCAAATTCAAACTTTACGAAATTGTAACTCGGTATCCAGTACGCTGCGTTAAACAATTTTTTGTACGACCACCGCTTTTTCGATCATTTACCGTATAGGATTCCATAGCAGTAAGTTCAGTTTACGGGTTGCTACGACTAACAACTAAGAGGCGAACGGTAAGTAAATTACTTACTGTTCAGCTGAACGATAAGTAATCATGCATTCAAGATTTTTTTATTTTAAATTCCATGAGTGTTCGACTTCGACATTTTCGCTTTCAGAATCACTCATGATTGATATTTTAAGCAAATAAATCACTCACTAATAGTCGCGGAAAGAAAATTAACTCGAAATCCAGTCAGATTAAATCTAAATCGACAGCGGTCAAAATGGAAACTGATATGGAAACTGATTTTTAAAATTGTTGTTTATATTAATCGAAACCATAGTAACAAATTTTAAATTAAAAAACGACCTTGTTCATGTTTGATATAAATTCTTTCAATTTATGAATTTGATAAAAAGACGCAAATCTTTTGATGGTCGTACAAAAAATAGTATAAGCTTCACGAACGTTAAGGGGGTTTACTGGTTTCAGACAAATTGGAGACGTCGCTTCGCTCTGTCTCCAAACTTTTGCCTTCGACCAGTAAACACCCCTTACCGTTCTTAATACTTAATATACTGTTACAGTAGGCGTTGCGTTTTCTTCATTTCTCAAATATTTTGTTGAACAAAAATTTGCGTAAATAATATTTCTGCAGGTACCTATCCTTTATTATTTGTAGAACAATTAATTTTTTAAAGGCCTCTTAAACATAAAAAATTTCGAGTTATTTTACCTCACCGCGATGTGGTAAATCAATGAATGACTGTAAAATCGTAGTCACCGGGTACATCAGACTCATGAATGAGTTCTTTACAGATCGAGAGGCCAAAAAGTAAATTTACACATTGCAAAATATAAATTTTGTAGCGTGTTACAAAAAGTCGGTGTCTGAGTTTGTATGGTCCGCGACTGTAATATGTTACTGGTACACACATTGTTAAAAAAAAAAAAGTAAAAAATGTGAAGAATGAATTTTTGTAGATGAGTTTTGAAGTTCAGATTCCACATCACGAGTGCTTACCCATTTTAGTTTGTTGAAAAAAAGTGGTTGTTTTGTTTTTTAGCATCTATATTTAATGGACTGCTTTGAGAGGATCATCGAAGAAAGTAAATGGCTCGACACAGGGGAATGACTCCATACAATATCATACTAGAATTACTTGCATATTAAATATGTTGTTGAATTGTATTATAATTATTTATACTATATGAATAGTATTATATTCTCTACTAATTTATGTGATGTTATCAATATGTATATTTTGGTTAACTTCGTCAAGATCATAAAATCTAAAACTTGTTAAAATTCTTGTTATTGTATTTTTTATTATATCATTTTGTTTTAGAGCACAACTCGTCGATCTATAGAGTTAAAGAAATTCATGTGATAGATTAAATTACTAGTGTAGATTTATATGTATATATAGATATAGCGTTTCATGTGATCATAAATTTCGTGCAACACTGAATTATCTTAAGGCTTCTGTTTCATTTGAATTCTGTGGGACCTTTTACACTGCCAATTTTTTGTTCGTGCATTTCTTCAATTGCTGCAATGTCTTTATTTTTATATATATATTAGTAGCTATCGAATACTTTAAATTCTTTGAGTGTGTATCTACTAAGTGAATGGAGTAGTTCAATTTAGTTTCCTATTAGTCGTTTATCCTGCAGCCTAGAATTTTTTATGTACTACCTACAATATCCATAGTGTTTCTCTACTAAATATTTATTCTGTTAACTACTCGAGAAATCTATTGTTACTAAATAGCATCTTAAGATTTGGCTGTTACGCACTAAATTCTAAAATATATATCTACTTAACATGTGTGTGTGTTTTCAAAAAGTCTGTTTTAACGCCTACGACGTCACAAAAAAAAATATTAAATTATGGTACCTAATTTATTATGTCATTTTCCAATATTTGATGCATACTCTAATTGGCAATTAGTGCGTGGGCGGAGTTTCAATAATCAATGAACTTCTTGTAGTTGATTTAAAACCATACCTAGTAAAGTTTTTGAAGTACCCAATTTGGTTATTTAAAACAGTAAATTGTTGCATATGTATCTTGGGAAAATTCCAAACAGAAATATCTTCACAACACATTTCAGTAATAAAAGAAATCCTTGATTTCCAAACCAATAAATACTGCAATTTTACATCTCAGGTAAATAACGACAGCAATCGATTTTATTTATGGCAGTGTGGAAATGGAACGAAGAATAAGAAACCCTTCACTATTTCAAATCAAATAACGCCCACTCTGCGACAAACACCTTGTTTTTTTATACATTCCCTGCGGTAATGATACGCAGTGATAAATTGCGTTCATAAATAATGAAGCCTCTCGATTTACCTATAAAATCAAAGTTAAGGGTTTATCGGGGGTATTTACGAGCAAGCAAGTGTTCGAATAAGATGGTAAGTGAAGATTTTAGCGCGAACAAATATTTGTTTTTATATAATAGTACAGTAATTTATAGTGCGAATTAAACTAATTAATTTTCTAGGGATCTCCAACATTCATTATAGTGTTAGTGTTAATGGGGATAATTGAAAATTATATTTGTGCTGCTTCCATACCGGTCTGTATTACGTAAGTATTTTGTTCAAGGAATGAATTTTTGTTTTACAGTCGAGTACCTATAGTTTTTATTGTTTAAATCTGATCAAAACTTGAAATTTCGATTAATATATAACAAACACCGTGAGTGGTAGCAGGTAGGTTATTTATATTGGAGGATTATTTTAGTTAATCAAAACGCAGTATTTCATTCCACTGATCTTATTATTCCAATTTATTTTTCACTAAAATAAAATACAGCACCGTTATAACACGCAACAACCGTTAAAACAAAAATCACAAACTGCAAGTATTGGCTTTCACAGGCGTTGACTTCTCATCATTAATTTTCACTTCGTGCACGTTTCTGTTCATGGAACGGTACTCCTTGGTAGGATAAGTACAATTTTCTTTATTTTCACAAATGGCGTACTCTTTTCGTCCTAAAATTGCTCGAGGAAAAGGTGCTTTAGTGCCTAAAATTGGTCGTGGCGTATCTCCTGTCCCGTTGTTTGCTCTAACCGTTTTCCTGGAGTACCGCGAGCTTTGTGTACTTTGTGAACATGGTACTTTAATTATAGATTTTGGAGGGGTGATCTGGTCTAATGGGATGTATGCTTGGGCGCCAGCGCGTAGTTCTGAGTTCATATAATTGGAAGTAGAGCACAATGAAAATCGAAAGGGGTTTGAAGTTTGATGTGTTGATACGAGAGTTGCTAGGCATTTGACTGGAAATAGCTAAAAATCTTGGCCTACGTTGCACAAGTTATCAAATTTTAAACTAAAACTCTTTTAAAGGGGGCCACACACAGAGAGGGAAGAGTCAAGACTTGAATGTACGTGCCATGGAGTACAGTTAAAACTGCTAGTGTGTGGGGAAGAATGTGGCATGTGCAGTCACGTACGGGTTTAATACCTAGGGCCCGGACTTTAGGTTTTTTGCCGTTTTGTTCCTTTTTGCATTTACATAAAACTTAGAAATAAATGTGTTTCGGAAAAAATAACGTCATTTGAGCCTACTTTATAATTGCCGAATTGCCTATAATGTGAGTAGGTATGTAACCTAAAACTGATTTTTGTGACCTAAAACATCCTAAACTTGCTGTTTTGCGGCAATTTCACAAAAATGCACACAATGGATGAGCTGAAAGCAGATCTTTCCAGGAAACAACACCAATAAAATGCGGCAGTTCTTTGAAAGACGTCTAGCGCCTTTGCTTTCGATTGTAATACTTTATCTTACAAACAAGTTTGTTAACACATTTTTATTATTTCATTTGTAAATGCACTTCTGCTAATACCACTAGCCATATTTCTGAAGTTCAGTTAAAATTGTGTCGTGGTGTAAGTTTGATGTTCACTTGTGAAATATTCTTAAACGTCGTGATGCCTAAAGAAAAAACCTCTAACACGGTTAAGATTAACCACTGGCTCAAATCCGTGGATGTTGACGAATAAATTCTACCCAAAATGTGCAAAATATGATGAGTTTTTACTTGTGATATAAAATATGTGAAATACATTATGTATTTAATCAATGGTTCTGGTAAGGCTCTACTTTCGACTAAAGGACCTCTGCGGGTAGTAACTGTGGGTATTAAGTTGTCTAGAGCGACTCAGCTCAGCAGTAGGGGAGCGTGGCAGCTACCTTCGAGTTGATTTGCTTTTTTCACTTACTTCAAAAGGCTTGCGGGTCGAAATTTTATTTCGTACCTCATCAAGTCAGCCAACCCCACCTCCAACAGGTACGGACTGGGTAGCTAGCAACGGGCGTCAGACCGGGCTGGGTGGTGACCCAGACGCCCACCGCAGCGAGGTAATGGGGTAATGGCGAGGGTTTATCAATACAGCTATCTGATCGGGGTGCCCCCTTGTTAGCCTCGCATTCCCATCCATACCAACTAAAAAATGCCGAATGGTACGGAGATTGTTATTGGTACTTATGTTCGTTGTACATGCGGTACACGGTACATACATCATACATCCCCAGTTTATGTTTTGATACTTGGCACCATAATTTATTTATCATTGTGAAAAAAATAGATGCTCTCTGTACATATTTTCATTAAAAAGTAGACGTTTATTGAACTCTGCATTAAAAACTTTATTGCACCTTTTCTGCGTGGTTGACGAACAGATTACTGAAAACATTTTATTGTTCAACAACATTTATTTATAAATTTTTACAGCATAAATAATTAGCAGAATTTTCAATTGCAATTTGTAGCACTTTATATTCCTTTGACGTGGAAGCGTTGTTGGTACTATAGAAATGTCATCAAGATTGTTCATACAAACTTACTTCGATGGCTCCTTTTGTAAAATTTTATGCAAAATATAGAATTGGCAAGCAAGGTAGCCAAACGATCTTCTGAAATTATGTCCAGTATACTCTTTCAGGTTGGGCAACTTGAAATATTCTGCAATATCACATGGAATATTTCCAAAAGTATTACCCACCGGTTGGGCCGAGCATTTTCCGTTTCTATAATAAACAAACAATCCTTGATGTGATGTCTTCGAAGGTCTAAGAGAAACGTATTTTCTACAAATTTTTATAATTTTTATCAGGGCTTTGACAATCAATAACGAAACTTCGTGATTTGTTAGTTTCGAAGGCGGAGTTTTACTGTCAACACCGAAGCAGAGTCTTCTACATCATCCACGCTCTTTTTAGAAAATTCATACCTTCCACACGCTCCGGCAATGCTGAAAATGGCTATAACCTAAAATTCGAGATTACGAAACTGCTATAAAATTATAGGTACCTTCATCATTAAAAATCTGTCGTTCGGTGCTTCCCATAAAAATGCTGATTTTTATGAATGCTGTTAACTTGATGAACTTTTTCAAATCCACATCCATTTTAATAGCCAATGAAGTCCTTACCATAGAGTACTCTGACCAGAGGGTTGATGGTTTTACATATTCGGCTCTTTCAGAAAAATAGTCAAGGAGCGCGTTTTTTGTAGATCAATTCATACTGCGGACAGGATTTTTCAGGCAATAAATTTGATGTTATTTTTGCGCCGCTGCAAAAATTTCAGACGGAGTATTTTCCTGATCAGTTTGTTGATTTCCGTTCCACACATTTTTATTTGCATTACGTTTTAACTGCAAACTCGGCAAACTGCAAAGGCGTCTGAACTTTGTTTATACATTAGTTGAAATAGACAACATTCAGTCAAGGCACACTAATGCCAACGCAATAATACGGACAAAATTTAAAAATTGATTTTTTTATTTTTTCTGCTTACCTAAAAAAGAGACAATTGTATATAAAATGTTGTAAGACACGTATAAAAAGTATTTTTATGTCATTGGTACCACTTATGCAATAAACAATGACTTTTTATACTTGTATCTTAAATAACTATTTCAGCATTGCACTACATTTTTTATATCAGTTATGCATAAAATATGTAGTGGTGAGTGCGTTCAAATTTTTACCATAGTATCCTTCGCTGGCGGTTTGGTTAATCTGACTTTTCAAGAAAATTTGCTAACATTACTTTTTCAGTAAACTTGTTTAAGTCCTCCTTAGTAGGTACACTATTCGTCAAAAGGATTATGTAGTTGTTTTGTATGCAACGCATGATTTTTGTGGGTAAATGTAAAACTATATTTTCGGTGGCAGTGTCAATATCAATGAAATGCTACTCTCTCCATCGGAATAATTAATCTTCAATAAACCTAGTAAAATAATGTGAAATTACTGCAGTTAAATCAATAAATCTGAATTAGGTTTTTTTTTTTGTTATTATTTGTTACATTGGTGACAAGAACCACCAAAACTAGCAACGTTAGAAAATGAGCTATATATATCTTAAAAGAAACTTCTTTTGTTGTACAATTATATAAATAAAAGGATACTTCACTGCTAGTTAGTGATTGACATGTGAATATATAATCAATACATATCTATACATATTTTATGTTATTACAGAAACTGCGTGCAGTGTAAGCAGATGTTTGGGCCATATTTCCAAGGACGAGCTTGTGGAGATGCATGCATATCAAGCAACGGACAGCTTATGCCAGATTGCAATAATCCACGGACCTTAGGGAATTTTTTAAAGCGGCTGTACTAAGCTTCTGCGTACCAATATATCAGATGTAGTAAACAATTATCAATGAAAAGAGTGGTTTAATTTGATTTTTTTGTTTTTAAGCTTGCATTTACAATGCAGTAACTTAATATCAGAAGATTTTATTTATGTTCATGATTTACGAGCATGTTAGCGCTTCTGGCGGTCATATTTGTTCCGCCCCCACCACCCGCAAGGGTGGGCCAGAGCCACCTCCTGTTTGAATACAGGCTATTTAGGGCCAGCAGATAAATTCGTATATATTCATATACTTATATTGTACATCTTTTTTTATTATTTAATACGTAATTTATTCAAAATTTTTATGTTAGTTTTATAATAATAATATAATTAAACACTACTGAATTTGACACTGTAACTTTTATTGTATATATTAATATCTTTTAAAATTTATTAAAAAAAACTCTCTGTTACCTGCATAAAACACGTATTGCAATATTGCAATTCTTAGCAAGCATTGCGAAGAAGTAAATCATGCATGCTCTAAAATTATTTTTGAAAGGAAATGTTATTGACAATAATATTTAGTAAAAATATCTAAAATAATTGTAATGATGTCGTATTTGTGGGTTGTTTGAAAGATGTCTATAATTTAGAACTGGAACAAAAGCATTGTTACCGGTTATCTCTATTTTTCAAAAATAATTTTAAAGTAGGAGTATTATTTATTAAGTGATGGCAAGTGAATACAATAGAGCATACACTAATAACCGCTTAGATTGAGAGTCAACTCTATGTTTCTAGAGGAAACGTAATGGTGTATATAGATGTAAAGGTAATCTCCTCCACTGGTGTGACCACAATCAGGACCCCCTTTCACGGCTTTCCACAAACTGTTGTGTCAAAGCCAAAGGCGCCTTACATATCAGATTCGCCCTAGTCTGGCATCCGCTTTACTAAAACATAACACATACTAGATGTACTCAAACATGTGTAGGTATAGCTTTAAGGAACGGAAGCTTGTTTTCTAATTCCGGATGGTACTTTCTAGACCTAGAGCTTCGACGAGGTTGAGGGATATCTGGTAATGGTTTCTTTGGGTTTGTCAGTATTATTTGATCAGAAATATAGTGCGGAGTGTGTTCCAAACGTTTGTTGACTTTCAGTAATTTTTATACCTCCATCTTTGAAATAGAGGACCGCATTTGAATTTAACAGGAGTGTTAATGGACAATCATTGTCGAAACATAAAGAATACGCACTTACTATAAATTCCTAGAATTAAAGAAATCAAAGGCACCAAATGACCTGCTTAGAAACTCGTAAACACACTTGTCTTGGCAATTATTAGGAGTATATTATAATAAAATTTTAATAACGGTCCATCGCGACAAACCCTCTCCCAACCATCTGGACTGCGGCAAGTTTACAAGGATGCGCGGTTAAGCCGCCCTAAAAATTACTAAAACTCAAGAGACACTTGGGGCACACTCCGCACTATATTTCTGATTAAATAATAAGGACAGCCGCAGATGAGATGCTTGACAGTTTGTCTATAATCATACTACTTACAAGTAGTTGAGGGGTTCTGAGTGGGCGAAGTGTGTCTTAATCGTCACCGCGTTGAGAAGACTTGATCACGGTGATCTGATGGAAGTGGTAGTGGATGGTTAACTACCGGCTTAATATGCTGCAGTTTTGTAGACGCAGAGTTCTAATCTGTTTGCCTTTTTTGAGTTAGACTCTTTGAATAAAATTTTGCTGTCAGGTCCTAGAACAAACAAAATTTCTTCAGCATCTGTCAAATCCGCTCTTTCAATATTTTAGTTGTGGACACAAATTATCGTTCAACTTCAAGACATTGTTACATCTATTAATTCTGTACCATCATATGTGATACTGACACCTCCATACAAGAGATATTCAGTGATTACGACAGTAGCATCACTTTACTCTTGATATTCCGCAAAAATTTTTACCGTGGTCTTGTCCAAACCCATCGCTCATAGCAGCTGTTTTTCGGTGCGCCCACCAAAGGTCTCGACCATATAAAAAAAATCGAAATAACTGTTAATGGTGCAAGGTTATTTTATTATCAGAAAAATTAACGACAGCAAATTAAAACTCTTTATATTCTATAGTTACATTTATCCCCATATGAAAAGTTCCATTATCAATAAGGTTTCATGGCTGGCCGATCCACATTGTCCCTGCATTTTGAAACTTATAGACCCGGTTTATAGAAATCGAAATTAAAGTTAACTCCCGATTAACTTTTAATTGAGGTCTATTGCTAGGCAACGTCCATGTTTTAACCCATCACGGGCTCATATTCCACATTTTAATCTTCTGTTAAATTAATCGAGGATTAAATATTTAATTCGCTGTTCTGTAAACCGACCCATATTCTCGTAAATAGAGAATATTTTGTTATGCCGGATATAAGTTTTATAGGATCCATAGAAACGTAAAACACTGATGTTTATGTTTCGTCTGAGACCTTGGATACTGTCTTATTTCTACATATTTTAATTTATCTGTTATTTATATGTTAGAATTTGACCTGTAATTGGAACTCTTTAGTTCTGTTGGGCAAATAATTATATTTATTTATTTATTTATCTGTTACTGTTTAAACATTTATCATTGCAAAATAATCTTATAAAAAATTGGTCGAAGATTATTTCAACAGAACTTTCCTCGCCCTTGAAATATAGTCCAACAAATTCCAATTCTTGGCAAAAATGAGAAAATTTGATTTTGCAATTTTTGTTTTGTTGTAACCTTTATAAAGTAAAAACCAGTGGCGTAAATAACGCCCTTGCAGCTCCAGCGTTACGGGGCGCAAATTTCAAAGGCGCGCTTCGCAAAAGTGCGGACAATATTAAAGCAGATATAGTAGCCTGCATAGATATTGTAGCCGTCCATAGAGTCGAAATTTGCGAATAAAAATAAAATAAAACCGGTTCAAACGGAGCCGACGGTGGCTTGCAAATTCTGACATCACTCTGGCACACGTTGCACAGAGACGTATTTAATATTAAATGTCATCTTTTCCGTTATGATATAATCTGTTTCATTTCTTAGCTCAATCTCGTCAATAAAAACGAAGCTCTGTTCACTGTAAACAAGTTGTGGTATGGAATATTCATCGTTGCGGAGGTAGGTGGAGCGAAAAACCTGGTAATCTTAGCAGCAAACGCGGGTATAAACTAGTCCACGTGGACTGTTTGTTTCCTGTCATATTTTAGTTTGCTTGAACCAATTGCGTTGCACCAAACGGTTATTACACTTGTTGAAATACATTTTCACACTTCCATCTTTCTCTAGATCGTGGGTTTCGTAGCTGTGTGACAAATCGTTTGTCGTAGATAGAAAATAGTAAGATTACAGTGACCCTAAGATTTTGTGCAATCGGTCTTAAATACGCCCCTGTGTGATACGACGCGTGCCGTAGTGACAGAACTTGCAAGCCGTCGTCGGCTCCGTTTGAGCCGGTTTTATTTTATTTTTATTCGCAAATTTCAACTCTATGGACGGCTACAATATCTATGCAGGCTACTATAACTACCGTGAAAAATGTATTCTAAATTTTTCAATACATGCTTAACTTCAACTGTTTATGTTTATATTTCGAAAGAATTTGGCTATTCGCATGTTCAGATTACAAGCGTCAGCGTGTTAAAATGTAAGGACCGTAGAACAGAGAACTAATTAATTAATTAAGCACACTCTTTTTTTTCTCAAATTGGATGTCTAATGTTCATAACTTTGAAGAACATCAATCGCAAGAATCCACAAAATTGTAAGATAACGAAATCATTTTTGAGGACATCAGGAACGGACAAATGTTGATTTACCATGCTTCTAATAATCTTAAAGTGTTTGCAAGATTTCACAGCATTAGATTTTGCAATTTCAAATGTATTTTGTAAAATGTTATACATTTTATTGATTGTTGATTTTTTCCCAAAAATCTGGATGCCTAGGGTAAAAACTCGAACACGGATTTATAAATCACGATATTCCTAAATACATTTAAAATTTGACAACAATCGGTCCAGTAGTTTCGGAGATTATATGACTAATATAAATTGACATAGACGGGAAACGGCAAACAGACAGACAGACGGAAACAGGGGCCTATTTTTTCGTACACTAGGTGTTATATGGAACGTCGAGAAAACATGAAAGTATCCAGTGGTTCGATAGATTTGATAAGAATACGTCGTTAGCTTAATCTCGTGAAGTAACTATATTAAATAGATTGTAATCGTATTAATGAAGGAAAACAAAAATGTTATTTTTATTTTCTGCCTAGCTGCCCTTGTGCCCTTATAGGTATAGTTTCATGTTTCAGAAAATTACTTCTTTGGTTTCTTTAGTATAAATACTAAGATTAATAAGTATGCAAGCAGCAATTTTGAAACAATTAAGTTTATCATTTGAAAGTTTCAGGCTTTTGAAATGGTCAATGTCAAGTGTTAAAGAAAGCCACTGTCCTGGAATAGCTGGAATAGTTAGCTAAATAAGTATTGTAATAAGGTCCATCTGTCGAATGGTTGGTTTCGTGTCTTCTCGACAGGTAATTTCCGAAACTACTGGACTGATTATTGTCAAATTTTATATCTGATTGTTTATAGACGATTTCACGCATGTAATTACTGCGGACAAGTTGTTATATGCAGATGATACCAAGATATATACAATAGTTATGCAAATGGGAGACTGCATAAAACTTTAAGACAACTTAGACAACATTTTCACAAATTGCGGCAGAAATAAACTTTCAACAGACAAAGAGCTAAGTAATATCATATTCACTTAAAAAGTCTAGCATTAATTTATTACTCCCTGGAAGAACTGTAATGTACCTATAGGCCTGAATTAATTTCTAACTTAGATGTTGAATGATGGCAAAATCTCATTCTTTGCTCATATTAATAAAATTGTGTCTGACTGTCTGAAGCTATGAAAAATGTAGGTTTTTTCAGGGGCGGCTGGTGCCGGGGGGTCTACAAACACACTGGACATGGTAAAATAGTAATTTTCAATATTTAAAAAATTATCCGGAAATTTGTGTCATAATTATCAAAACTAATTTTTTCTCTCTCCACTTGCATAAAATGTATCAAAACTTACATCCACTTACATCTAAAGTGTGACTTGGATATATGATATGTTATTTCTGGTGAAATGCTGATAAAACCTGGGCACAGAGACCGAATAATGGCTGATTTAGATGTTTTGTTTACACCTTTGCAAAGAAAATCACACGTCGTAGCCGCCTGATATGCGTTTGATACAACTGGACTGTGGGCCCATTCTCACCGTGCTCGGGAGGATTGAGTTACTATCGCGGGTTTTAATTTTCATTCTGCGCCAACACGTATGATAAATATTCTTGTATAATCTTCTCGGTAATACAGACATTCAGAAACAACTACACACCGTATATATTAATAATATTCGGGCACATAACGCAAGGGTCGACAAAAATCGCCATATATTATGCCGATTGATAATGTGCATAAAATTTTAGTGGAGTGTTTGAACTTGCTTTACGTGGAGATGACGAAAGTAGGTAATCACAAAATCCAGGTATATTTCGAGGTCTGATTGATTTTACGGCTGAATTGGACTCTGCTTTATCAAATCATTTGAAAGAAGCAACGGTTATTAAAGGAACAGCTAAAACTGTTCAAAATGAACTTTTAGATGCCATGAACGTAAAATTTTAACCGAAGGCAAAAAGGTATGTGGAGAAATTCTTTTTACTTCCCGAGCGAAAGCAAAGGAAGTATTGTAATCGAGTCCGTCGGCCGACTCTCTACTTTTACGTTTTCTCGATCTTTCGTGACTCCTAGAAGACGAAGAAATAGGTCTCCCATTTCCGTCTGTCTGTCCGTCCGTCTGTCCGTCTGTCCGTCTGTCCGTCTGTCCGTCTGCCGTCCCGGATTTTTATTAGACAGATAATCTCCGAAAGTACTGGACCGATTGTTGTGAAAATTTGTAGTTATATTAGGAATATCATGTGGATGGTAAAACGCTAACAAAAATTTGTCTAATCGTCCCCACCACTAATGCGATGACGTCATTACAAAATTGTACATAGTAAATGGGTTTTAAATTGCATAAAATAACATAGTCCTACACATGTAGTTTACAACTCCAAATTGACTTTTCACCCGAAACGTCCAGATTTTTGGAAAAAAAATCAAAATTATAAAACAACATTTTGAAATTTAATTTTGAATCTACTAACCGGAATCCTTTGTAATGTTGCAGATGTTTTAAGGCTATAGAGCATCATAAATCTTTAGTCAAAAAATATTTGCTTATCCCCTCCAAAAACTTGATGACGTCAGCTCAAAAGTTTGCGGAATAAATTATATCTAAAATGTACAAAATATGATGAGTCTGTACTTGTGATCTATCACTCCATTCATATTTTTTGGATTTGCATATGCAGGGTGACTCAAAAAAATTAATGAATGCGTAAATTTATTTTATTGATTTAATCAGGAACTACAAAACCGAATGCTTTGAAATCTTGCAGATGTTTTAAGGTTATAAAGAGCATAATAAATGTTTAGTCAAAATATATTTGGTTATCCTCTCCAAAAACTTGATGACGTCAGCTCAAAAGTTTGCCGAATAAATCGTATCTAAAATGTACAAAATATGATGAATTTGTTTCGTTTCATGCAGATTCGACCGATATCGGGTTTCGCCTCGGGTCGTACCGCCCTCAACCCTCGAGGGGCAATCTGGCCACTCGAGACATATGTGACTTTAGTTCGTAGGAATAACTTGTAAAGAACACTTGTTTTGTTACTGTCTTAATATATACGCTAATTTAAGTCCACTGCGCATTTCTTTACTGCGAACGCATACCGACGGATAGTAACAGAATTTATACTTGTAAAATTTATCATTCCATTAATATTTTTTGGATTTGCATATACAGGGTGACTCAAAAAAATTAATGAATGCGTAAATTTATTTTATTGATTTAATCAGGAACTACAAAACCGAAGGCTTTGTACTTTTGGAAACGTTTTAAAGTTATCATAAGCATGCTAAATTTTTGATCGAAATGTATGTGCTCATCCACCCTAAAAAAATGCTGACCTCACCCTAAAATTTTGTTGAATAAATCCTATCTAAAATATACAAAATATGATAAGTCTGTACTTGTGATTTATCATTCCATTAATATTTTTTGGATTTGCGTATACAGGGTCACTCAAAAAAAAAAAAATCATTGTATTTCAGGACCGAGGGAAGTTCTGTCGAAACAACTTTCAACCAATTTTTTTTCTTTTGTTTTTTTGTGGTTCATAAGTCAGCAGTCTCGTCATGGGAGCACCGTCACAGGAGCAGTGTAATATAGGGCACTTGTGCTTTTACTACTGTTCTAACTTTTTGCTTGCTTACTTCAATTAGAACCCTTTAATTGGAATGTTTTTTTTTTCGTTGAGTCCTTTTTGTAACAATAAGACAATAACTTTTCTTCGGTAAACTTAAATTTTATTTTACTGTGCATCCTTTAGTACAAGTTAACACAATGCCAACAAAACCATTAAAGCTTCATTTTCATGAGTCAGTTTTTCGTCTTTTAAAATTCAACGCTATTAGAAAGACGGAAACGGAAAGAATCATTCAATAAATTAGTGACAACACGCTAATTGCATTCAGGTTGGTTATATGTAGTAATTGATTCATCAAGCCGACAATTCTATTGACAAATTACCGTGTACACTATAATTTTTTTCTAGTTTATGAAACACGTGAGAAGTGTCTGACTAATGCGGTGTCTAGAGAATTGGAAAAAGAAACAAAAATATTTAAGCAGAGGTGTTAAATAAAAAAGTTAAAATCGGCAAACAGTGGGCTAATTAAGATTATTTCAACGAAGGTTTGATCCGTAACGTGATGCTATGAACATGGTTTTCATAACAAGGAAGTGGATAGTTTTTTGGTAAGATTGTTCGTGTTTTTAATATTAATTTTACATGTATTATAGTTTATTACCAGTGTGGCTTTGTACAGCTTTAGTACCAAAACACCGAAGTTATTTAAATACTTCTAAAAATATAATTCCTGAATACTACGTCAAGGGTGATTTGCATTGGTTATACTGTATGGACAACAAAATTTTAGATAAAAGGAGGTTGTGATTAACATACGTAGGTAGGCGTATTATATTTGTTCCCAATAAATATTACTCCTTGTTTTTTATCTACTATGCCCAATGTAAGTCCATCGCAACCTCCCTTGATCACTAATTTTGTTGTTCGTACGGTAGTTTATGTTTCTTATTCATTAGAAGCTTTTTTAGAAGTGAGACCTCCAACTCTTCGTAATAGTCCAATAGAAGTAGAATTTAGTATGAGAGTTGTGGACATAAATTCTATTAACGTAGAAGACATGGATTTTCGGATGGACATGTTTTTGAGCCAAGAATGGGTTGATGCGCGCATCAAAATTCCAGAAGACATGTTTGAAATTGGAGACGATGCAGTTACATTACCTGCTCAAAGTTTCGATAATTTGTGGCAACCCGACCTATATTTTTTAAATTCAAAAGTAGTGGGTAAGCCATTTTAGTTGAAGTAGATGTGATTGTTAAGATTCGCGTATATTTTGTTAGAAATTGCTGGTCTTACGCATAAATTTTCATCAGTGACAATCTACAGAAATAAAACCATTAAATATAATGCCAGAATGCATGCCATTGTTGCTTGTCAAATGGAGTTCTGGCACTACCCGATGGATACCCAAATATGTCCTGTCAATGTAGAAAGTTGTGAGTATGCCTTTATATTTAAACTTTAATTTTTAACTATAGTTTCATACAACAACAACAAAATGCGTTTAAAGTGGTCCAGGAAAGGTGTGATGATAGTGCCAGAACTCAAGTTACTTCAATACAATATTCTTCCACTGCAGCTGGAAGAGCAGAATGTTTATACATCAGAAAAAAATGGTACGTACTACTTTACATCTTTGACAATAAAGAATATCTTTTCTTTCTAGGTAATTTCTCACGACTAGTGGTCTATTTTAGATTCGAACGTCAAATTGGACATCATTTGATTCAAACTTTTGCACCATCGACTTTAGTTGTAGTACTTTCGTGGCTTAGTTTTTGGTTAGGCTTGGATGCGGTACCAGGACGAGTGACGTTGTTAGTTACCTGTTTACTTACTTTGGTTACTATGTTCACCGGACTGAGGTCAGACATACCAGCAGTGGCATATATCAAGGTACTTCAAATATGAAAGTTTATTAGGTATTACAATCAGTAAATACTGTATTGCTGAGATAATTATTTCTTACGTAGATAGACGCTTTGTGTAATCATCTTAATATTATTATTATTTTTTAATTACAACAGGCTTTGGATCTATGGATGGCTGGTTGTATGGTGTCCGTCTTTGCCGCTTTTGGAGAATTCGTAATTGTTAAAGTTTTAGATGGCCAGTACCAGAAAGTGAAGAAAAAACAATGTGAACAAGCAATGGTAATAAATAAGTAGAAAAATCTGTCATTTAAATTTCTCTTGTAGGAAGCTGCAATGACACCGTGGAAACATTTATCAAAGCCTAGTTGCACATCTAGAAGGAGCAGTTACCCAGTAATTCCTCCTACTTGGCGAAATGTAGGTATTAATATAGTATTTATTCAGACATTAATAGTAAATCACATACATGATTTCCCTAATAAATTTGTTCCAGAAAAAAGGAAAAGAAAAAATTCTTTGGCACAAAGTAGATCGAATTTCCAGAATTGTATTTCCTGTTCTATTTTTCATTTTTGCTGTTATATACTGGACCAGTTTGATTTTTGGCAGAACACCCAGTATATTGCCATAACAAAGCAAAACATGAAACTGTTTACATCATCATGTTAAGTCTCAAGAAATAATAAAGTAGGTTGAGAATAAAACAGGTTTCTAGTGCAACAGTTTGTGAAACTGGTATCTTTCTGCATTCTTTATTTGTTTACACGTTACCAAAATACAAATAAATACTTAAATAAATAAAAAACTAACATCACAGGCAAATGGAATACGAAAATTATGTGATAACAGAAATAAGTTAAATACTTAGGGCACATTGCTCTGTTTTCCTTTAGACCTATCTGTCAAAAGTTTCCTCATTCGAATTTACTTAGAAACGGTGCAATGGACGCTATGTCTTCGCAGTCTGGAATGATTTTGCCTTTGAACTTGACACATGCATCTGCACAGAGTTGTCCTTCGAAGTAAGGTCCAAACATTTTCTTGCATTGCGCACAATTTCGTATACATACTCCTACAATTAATTTAGTTTAGTTTTTAATAATTTTTTAATTTATACCTACATACCAATAGGATTAGCATCCACTACGAGGAAAACTGAAGCGGTGAGAAACATTAGAAGCACAGTTCTTATAAAATTTCTGGTTCTGGTGTCCATTTTATCCTATAATCATGCGAGTAATAGTTTAGTAATTTCACAATGATATTAGCTCGTAAGCACACGCAACTCAACTAAAAATATTGAGAATTTCATCAGACTTTAAAGAAATGGTGAACAAAGAGTTTGATGGCTAGCCATGGGTGGTAGGCATAACTTTTTGTAAAAATTCTGAGTAACTCACAGCTATATCCTTGTTTTGATTAGTCGGTATGGACATAAACAATTTTATGAATTGAGTTGATTTTATAGTATTTACCGTATTAGAAGCTGCTTCCGCAAGGACGAAAGACCCGGATATTGGGTAGTGAAGTTCCGCGATTATAGTGAAATGATTATTTAAATGTTAAAATTTCATAGAAAAATTTTCCCATATGATTTTTATGATTTAATATTCTTATTTTTCAGTAATGAGGCTTTTTTCATTCAGCATATTGCAAAATATTTGATAATATTAAAAATATTTGTTAGTTTTAAGAAAAATATCTTCATAAAAATCGAGCTAAATGTGCTCAGTCCAGTTGTTTATTTTACTAAAATAAAATTAAAAGATATAAATGCCCACAAAAGATATTTAAGTGTGCCTAAAAATACTAACAATTGTTAAGATTTAAAAATATGTAAAGTAGAATCTATTTATAGCACGTCATTTCTTTAATAAGGTTCAATAACATTGCTCGGAAGTATTTTACTCGAGAACAGGATGTAAGTGATTCCCCACGAGACTCATGTCAAACTTAACAAAAATGTTGTTAGCAATGACTTTCAAAACAGGAATTTATTTCATTAAATTTATATGTGTGATTGAAAGTTTATGACAAACACAGAAAACGGAACATTTATTATGAATATTGTAACGGAATTATTTTTTATTGTCCTATTAATGTTCAAAATCAAATATTTCTAAAAATGTTCACGGTTTACACTGTTGCAATAAAATTAACAGATACATTCGGTAACAATACTACTTACCAACAAACAGCTTGGGAAAATGGTTCGATTAAGTACCAATTAATAAATTTATTGCTGGTCGCAGATTTTATTTAACAAGTGTCATTACAGAAATAAGGCATTACTAAAAACTTTTGTTTTTAAGCATATTTTTGTAAATATTCTAAACTAGCGGTTTTTTTTGTTTTATGCCCAAATAAAAAAACTATAAAATTATAGAATTGACCGTCATTGAAACACAAAGTAAGGCAACCTAGGACTGCTTTCTCGATACATGTTTAAGATAAGTATTTAATAATTTTGAAGAAATAACATCGTAACTTTTTTAAATAAAATTCCAAAAACTAAAAGAACATTGTCAAATTTTAAATAAAATTATTATATACTGTGGTATAGGAATTTTTTTAAATTTTGTTTCCTAATACAACTGTGCACTTTTCTATTAAAAGATTATATAACATTTTGCAAGACGAGATTTATTTTGATATGAGAAACAGACAAATCTTAACTAGCGTTTCACCATCTTCACAATAATTTTAAAGCGTTTGTACATAAAATTTCAGGGTAAAGGCTTTCGTAAGGAAATACGAGTACTTGAACATTTGGGTTTTATTAAACTGACCCTATTACAGTACGTTCCTTAGCTACCTCCTGTTATAGTCTAAGAGCTAGCAACAGATTTACATTATATAAATATTTCAGAACCCATGAAAATTGGTGGATGAAGTCTTGTATACCTACTAAATATGGATTACCCACTTTGGCAACTGATACAGACCGGAAAAGCCCTAATTCGCAAAGGGTACAAAAAAAAAGTTTACAATTTTTATAAACTAACAGGTCTGGCATTTGAAGATGAGTATTTCTTGAGAAGAAAAAATAGTGCCATATTATTTCCACTCCTCCAAATCGTTAACTAAATAATAAAAATTGGTATATATGTATATTTGATATTTGTGTGATTTCAAGAGTGTTGAAATTTAAATGTAGTTGAAAGTAAAGTGGTCAATATTTTTTTGTATGAAGCTAAAAAACATTCTTAACTTTATATCTAAGTTTCATTTCCCAAGCATAAGCTAATGGAGTATTGTAATAGGGTAATTATGATGTACTTATATTTTGTTACCATGTTCGCAGTTTTTGTAACATTATTTAAAACAGTTGTAAGTATGAGCCAAGCTTAGCACATATTATAACTTAACTAATACACAACCAGCGCAACTAGTCGATACTAATTAAAGCATAAAACAAAAAGCAAAATAAAATAAAATATAATAAAATAAAAATTTGTAATAATTACTTACTTTTCTTTGGAGAGTCTCAACTTACACTGACATTGCTGAAAGAACACTACACATTTATACCCATTTTCAGTTAAGTGCAAACGATAGGGGACTGATTTGGTTATGTTTCCAAAGAGGTTGCTTAATTTATTTTTTCCATTATCTTTAATATCCGGTGAACACAAACACTATATATTTGTCCTTTGTTTCTGGAAGTGCTGCAGACGTTTCGTTTGAATTACTAACTAAATTAATAAACACAGATACCATCACCATTGTAGGTTTTACATTCCCAGAGAAATTAGAAACCGCTCTTCGCTAGAGCTTTGCTGGTTCTTTAAGTGTGACGAATCATTCCACCTGAGTCCACCTTATTCAGAGGAATTATTTCTTCGTTGGTGCTTTCCTAGCTATTCTACTTCATTTTTGGACACGTATTTTTCAGTTCGTTGTCCCCGTATATCGCAAATCGTTGGTCACTGGGTCTTCCCGGTTTGTCTTCGGCCTTCTTCTCCCTTTGTTTGCCTCTGGTTTCCATATCCTTATTCTTTTAATCGTTAAGTTTTCTTTATTTACTAGTCTTCACTTTTAAGTCCTAGCCATTCTATTCGTGAGAGTATACCAAATTTGTTGCAATTAAGTTTGTCTATCTCTAGAATATTACCCACAAACCTCATTAGACGTCTATTTTTTCCACTGCCCGTTATTATTATAGGACCTAAAACAGATACTCCACTATAAAATTATAAAATGTAAAGATAAATAAATACCAAATATTATTTAAGTTATGGCATTTTAGCCTAAACATTTTTTTTAGTTACTTTATTTATGTCGGTTGTCAAAAAAGCATGTTCCATTTTATTGACTAGTAAGATGATTTCAAATTTTCACTTTGTGATAAGGCATCGTATTGATGAAAATTGTAAGTAGTAGGGAGACGCAAGTCACAACCCAGTTTTTGTCAAAGCTTAAATTAATGTTGATGCCTGTAGTACATAACGCAGCAAGACATTACTACATTCTAAAATCTAAGATGGTTCTTCAAAAAGATCAAGTTAACAATAAAATTTTATAGGCTGAAAAGTTCCAATTTATATGTGTAGTTATACCGAAATAGAAAGCTTTTTGTTTACGTTTCAAGCGGAAGTAATTAATGTAAAGGCACACCGAAAAGTTTAGACTGGTCTATAAAATGAATGAAAAATTTGCCTTCCTGATCTAATTTTTCGGCTGATTTGCTTTCATATATTTTTTAGCGCGCATAATGTTTTAAACACAGTTATTTTTTTTATTTGCACAAAATACATCATCTTAACAAGGATATTGAATTTAATTAGTCAGTCAATTAACCAAAAACATTAATAAACTAAACGGAACTTTCATGTAATTTGTTGACATGACTACTTTTTTGTCAAATCATGGATGCATATTACTACAAGTCTATTTTCTCAATTAGTAAGATTCTTAAATTTTTTTCTTGAGTATTTTGGTTGTAGCTAGTCTTAAGATCCAAGAGTCAGAAATCACTATTGTTAACTTTGTAAAGAAAAACTTGACATTATTCAATATATCATTTCTGTACGTACGTATGTATATTATGTACACTACTTGCTTATAGAAATCAAGTCACTGCTAAATTTTCAGTAAATTTCCATTCTACCTTTAGTAATTTTCACCATTGGTGTGTAGTACCAAATAGCTTAGTTGAGAATTTGAATTTTTTTGTTTCAGAGGATTAATAATAATAATAATTGTCAAATTTCAAAAAACTGTTCTGTGGGTAGAAATTAGGAAATAATAGCAGACGATTCTTTATGCTATAAGACTGTATAACTGTACATACTATCAAATATCTTGGTTGAGAACTTGAAATTTTTATATTTTATTCCTCGAACCTCAGGAAGTATTGTAACCAGATTCATCCAGCGAACTTTCATGTTTCCTCGAAGTTCTATGAATATGAAAAAATAGGTCGCTCGTTTTCGTCTGTCTATCTATGTGTTTGTCTGTCTGTCGTCTATCGTCTGTCGTCTGTCGTCTGTCGTCTGTCGTCTGTCATCTATGTCGATGGTTATTAGACTTGCACTTGTGGTTTATGATTCCGTGTTGATTTTTTACCCTAGTGACCCAGATTTTTGGAAAAAATAGTTAAAAAGTATATAACATTTTACAATATAACTTTGAAACTGTAACACCGAATTTCACCCCAACCCAAAAAGCCTAGCGTAACTATCGGTCATTTATCCGTGCATCACTTGAAAAGTGACCTACACTACTCTGACCTACCGATGCTAACCTATTCTGATGACGTGATCAAACTGTTCGAAAAACTTACATGACATGTTCCTAACAAAACAGCTTTTTAGATTTTAATAATAATAATAATAATAATCATCTTTATTTCCAACGAGCAAAAAACACCCAATTACAGGAAATAATTAAAAAAGAATGAAGCATATAAATGATAATTAAACATATTAACAATAAATAAATACGAAAATTAAAATAATTACAAATTAAAGAAAGCAATATACCTAATATTTAAATCGCTCAGATTAGAGTCTAAAACTTAAATGAATCTATGAGTAAGCACATCCTCCTATTCAAGATATTAATAAAAAATAAGGATGAAAATTAAAATAATTACAAATTAATGAAGATAACATAGTAAACCGTTAAGACCAGAAACTTAAACTTAAATGTTTGTAGGAGTAACCTCAAACTAAACATATTAATAACAAAAATGGGGATAATATTAATAATACAATTACAACACTAACAACTTTAGAAGAGATTTACATATATGTTGAGCTGAATCGAAATTGAAATCACAGTCACTGCTAATTAAGTTGCAATAGTTACACATGAGCGCAACGGGCGATCTACCTACTTAGAGCATTAGTTTTACAGCGAGGTGCATAAAATAAAGGATTCTGTCTGGAGTTTAATCTAGGGACAACAAAGAAAAACTTATCAAGGAGGTATGGACAATCTATTCTATTATTTAGTATATTGTATGAAAATTTAGCAACAATAATTATCCTTCTTGTGTGAAGTCGTTTGCAATTAAATCTGGCCAATAATAATTCATGATTGAACCCTCGAGGGGGATAAACGCCATCGGTCAGATACGCTACAAATTTTAAAAAATTTCTTTGAATTCGTTCTATTTGGTCGATATAGGTATTGTAGATCGGAAATCAGATCAAGGCACAGTGTTCTAGAAATGACCTGACGAGAGAATTAAATAGGGCAATAAGTGAGTGTGTGTTCGAGAAGTCACGACAGTTACGATATATGAAACCATACATTTTATACGCTTTGGAAATACATTCAGCAATGCGATTAGAAAAGTAGAATTTATTATCAAAAACAACGCCTAAATCTTTGTACTTATCTAAACGAGTTAAGACTACACCTTCCATATAATAGTCAAACTTAACAACAGAAGCTTTTCTCGAGTAAGAGGCAACGAAGCACTTAGATTGATTAATTGAGAGACGATTACACCTTCCCCAGTAAATTAGACGATTTAAATCTAATTGAAGTTGTTGGCAATCGCTCAAAGATTTGACGTCCAAGAAAAGTTTTAAGTCGTCAGCAAATAACAGTTTATTGCAGTTCAGCCCATCAACTATGTCGTTAATAAACAATATGAACAACAAGGGGCCCAGATTAGACCCTTGCGGCACACCGGATCTTGGGGTGAAAGGCTGAGACAGAAAGTTACGGTATTTCACGACCAACTCTCTGTTAAAGAGGTACGATTTAATAAGAGTTAAAAGCGGTTTGGAAAAGCCAAAGCACTGGAGTTTTTTGAGAGGCAGAAAATGATCGATATGATCAAAGGCTTTGGTAATGTCTGTGTATACAACATCTAGCTGATTTTGGTGATCTATAGCCTCAGCAGCGTATTGACAGAAAGAAACTAAGTTAGTGACAGTTGATTTTTTTTCTACAAATCCGTGCTGAAATGTCGTTAGGTAACTTTTGATGTTAGAATATATCCTTACATAAAGAATACTTTCAAAGATTTTGACAAAATTACACAGTAAACATATAGGTCTGTAGTTTTGTATCATAGAAGGGTCGCCTATCTTAAAAATTGGTGTAACCGTTGCCTTTTTCTATTTCTCAGGAAAAGAAGATGTCCTCAAAATTAAGTTAAATAAATAATGCAGCGGTTTGACTAATATATAAGCGCAGTCTTTCAGTATAAAACTAGGTATTAAGTCGGTACCTGAAGTGAGAGATTGTTTAGATCGTTTTAACGCAAGCAAAATTTCTTCTTCGGTAATGTCTGAGATTGAAACAAGTGCATTAGGAATGTCCTTTCCAGTGAAGCTATGAGAGTTATCAATAGTTGGATCGGAACTAATGAAAACACTGCTAAAATAAGCACCAAAATCATTCACAATTTCAGTCGGTGATGATAACTCTAAATCCTGATATGACATGGCTCCCGGAATTCTAGTAGACCCTCTTTTATTATGTAAAAAAGACCAACAAGTTTTTGGATCCTTCTGAATTTGATTTTCGATGTTGTGTATGTATGCCGTGTAAGTGTTTTGCACAATGGCCTATAGTATTTAAACTTATTTAGATCGTTATTGATTTTATAACGTTTATATATTTTTGATAGTAATAATTCTTTTGTTGAACACAAGTAATAACTTCATTACTAAACCAAGGTGGATATTTGGGATTCATATGCTTGAATTTCAGGATAGGCACTGAGGCATCAAATTTTTGGTATAATATATCATAGAATCCGGTAACAGCGACATTGACATCAGCGAACTACATCCCCCATCATTGCGTACTAAAACCCGACAGTATTTCAACAAAATTCCGGGTGGTCTTTGATGAGCCGGCGGTGACGCCCAGCGCAGTGGCGTAACTACCGGTGTTCCATGTGTTCGCCGGAACACGGGCCCGCTGCTTCAACGGGCCCGGTCCGGTCACACGAACATTTTTTTTATTAGATTTTTTTATATTATTGCCCAAATTACATCCCGAAATAAAAAAATCGAAAATGTGCGGTAATCCCAGGATCAATCGTTCATTGCTATTTAGTACTATTTACAAATTTTTTGCTGCAAAGGGCTGGACTTTTGGCGGCATCTCAATATCATAGACTCAATAAATTCGGGTTTTAGCGACCGGCATCGGCGCGGCGGTTAAAAATGCAGTGCAGCTTCAACTTTCGGACGAAGTCAAATACCTGGGAGTTGTATTGGACTGGCGACTGAATTGGAAGAAGCATGTAGATGATAAAGTAGAAAAAGCACGCTCGGCTCTTTGGCAATGTCGTAGGGTGGTGGGAAGGTCGTGGGGTTTAAATCCCAAGATCGCCCTCTGGATCTACACGGCAATAGTCAGACCCATGCTGTGCTATGGAGCTTTAGTTTGGTGGCCCAGAGCCAGACAAAAAACAACAGCCCTGCAACTTGAACACGTTCAGAGAATGGCGTGTCTCAGTGTTACAGGAGCAATGAGGACCACTCCCACAGCGGCTCTGGAGACTCTTCTTTGCTTAGCACCTCTTAACCTTTACATAGAGGAAGCGGCAATGACGACGTCTCTAAGACTTCACTCTCTGGGAGTATGGAACAAGCAAGGCCGCACAACGAAGCACACTCGGATCTTAACGGAGGCGTTCAACAGAATACCCTTGTTAAGGATGGGTTGTGACCGAATGGGCACAAAATTAATATATGAGAAGACATATAGAATATCAATGAATGATAATTCAGAAGGACGAGCCGACATAGATATCTATGTCGATGGTGCCAAAACAGATAGTGGTTCAGGAGCCGGCATCTACTCCGAACAACTGAACGCACAAATCAGTGTACCTCTCGGCACCCACACGTCTGTCTTACAAACAGAACTGATGGGAATAATGCTGGGAGCTAGAATCATTGCTGAACGTGAAATCGGCAACAAATCAATACGCATACTTACTGACAGCAAGTCTGCACTACTAGCCCTGGACAGCTGTATGGTTCGATCCGGGCTGGTTTGGGAGTGCAGACAAACGCTAAAGTATGCAACGCAGAGGAATAGTGTGGAACTTTGTTGGATCAAAGGACACAGTGGCAACGAAGGAAACGAGAGGGCAGATGAGATGGCGAAGCGAGCTGCGCGCATGCCCTTCTGGGGACCCGAACCGGCAATCACGCCTTCGGTCGCCCTCTCGAACGAACTCGTAAAGCAATATACCCAGAGACGCCATGAGCAGATATGGGTGAAGTTGAGCAGCTGTCGGCATAGTAGAGCTTGTATGGCGACACCAGACCGTAAGTTGACAAAATTTTATCTCTCACTTTCAAGGGACAAACTGCGTAAACTGGTAGGATTCCTTACGGGACATTACCAGTTTAACAAACATCTACATACGATAGGGGTGGTAACAGACCCAATCTGTCGTGGATGCAATGAAGAAGAGGAAACAGCTGAGCACATTCTTCGTGAATGTCCAGCCCTAGCCTCCTACAGGGAATCCATACTAGGGGACATCTGGCCTAGTATGGCAAATATCAGGGAGTTTCCACCCTCTGCATTACTCAAGTACATTCAAGCAGTTGGGTGGCTTGACGAGTAGAGGAGCGGGAAAACACCCTGATATGGACTTGGGGAAGGTACAATGGGCCCAAAGGCGAGGCCTAAGTGCCGGCTGGCTACGGTCAGCCCCCATAAATTAAGAATCCAGAATCCAGAATCCAGCATCTGTTTCTAATAAACCTGTCGCAGTGTCGCAATCCCATTGTGGCAAATCTAACACCCCATGTAGTAAATTACCAATTTTTATCCGACAAAAGTATGACTAATTTATGATGCAAGACAACAAAATACTTAAATTTTGTCCTCAGATCTACAGTGAAACTTCATGCTGTAATAAGACGTGAAAAAAAATTTAAGTAAAAAAAAAACTGGACTGGGAAATTATTACAGAATGATCTACCTGCACTAGTTTCACTGAAATTATCACAGCATGTTTCACTTTTCTTACCATACCTCTTTCGGTGGCTTCAGCGGAAAGATCGTTTTCGAAATTAAAAATGACTAAAAATTTTTTAAGAAACACAATGGGTCAATGCAGATTATCTTCACTGAATCTCTCAATTGGAAATCAAATTGCCAGAAGCTTAGATGTGTCGAATTTTGTATTAACTTGTGCCCATTGGGAAATAAGAAGAAAACAATTTTGAGATTAAAAAAAAAATGGGCATTTTTATCTACATTTCTATACTTACTTATATTATAAAGCTGAAGAGTTTGTTTGGTTGAACGCGCTAATCTCAGAAACTACTGGTTCGAATTAAAAAAATCTTCTTGTGTTGGATAGTCCATTTATCGAGGAAGATTATAGTGTACATAACATCACGTTACGATCAATAGGAGTGGAGCAGCAATGAAAAATATCGGAAAAACGGGAAAATTATTCCTCTTTTGACAGCTTCTGTTGCTTACGCTGCTTAAACGGTTAAAATTACATAAAAATCATGTATGATGGAATTATTCCCTTCTAAAACTTCTAAAGAAAAGTCTCCGACAGCATATGTCTATCTTTTAAGGTCGACTCAGTATAACCATTTTTATGGTAATGAAATTTGTTCTAAAATAATCTAATATAAAATTCTTGTGTCACAGTGTTTGTAACCAAACTCCTCCGAAACGGCTTGACCGATTTTTATGAAATTTTTTGTGTTTATTCGGTAGGTCTAGTAAACTATTTTTTATACCCCTAACTGATAAGGGTGGCCCACCAATTTTTTTTTACCAGTTTGACTTATAAGGGTGCTTTGGCTTAAGCCGCTTAAGTCATAAAAGTTTTAACAGGTGTACTTATGTCAAATGAGGTTTGTGTAATTATAGACGTCCGCATTTTTTAAAAACGTTGCTTGATTTTCGTGTGTATGTAAGAGAACCTGAAGTATATATTTAATATTTATAAGCTAGGCATGGATAATATTTTCAGTGTTTTAACAGGGGACAACAATGCATACGTTGGTCGTGCGTTTTACACAGTATGTGAATAGCTCGTTTTTGCAAATCAAAGATTCTTGTTGCGTGGGTTGAGCTTCCCCATAGTATTAATCCGTAACACATCAAACAGTGTACAGTTCGTCCAGAATTATAAGAATTTTATGGACTCCCAACGTTAATTCGTTTTACAGCCCAGGCGTCAATTCTATTGTACAGGTAAAGAGCCTGTCAGGGGAAAGCCGATGTTTTCTGTACCTGAGTTCGCCCCGCTCTTCAGCTGTACAATAAAATTGACAACAGGGCTGTAAAACGAATTAACTTTGGGAGTCCATAAAATTCTTATAATTCTAGACAAACTTTACATTAGAATGGTGTAACTGTACCACAGGAACAGTAAGTAATCAGTTTCCTTAGCTGAAAAATTGTAATATTAAGCTTATTTGTCAAAAATTCCACGTGGCATTGCCAGGTAAGTTTACAGTCTAAAATAAAGCCTAAACATTTAACGTTATTTGTCAAATTTACCTCAGAATTTAAAGCAAATTCTATAGTTTTATCTTTGTTTATTAATAGCCTGTTACTACTCAGCCACTTCTTTGATTGATCTACTTAAATTATCTTTTTCTACCGATATACGTAAGTTCATTTACGTTTGAACTGTGATTTACCATTGTCATATAGTCGGTAAGTAAGACTGTTTTATTTGGCCCACTATTTTTAGGGAGGTCCTGTATAAAGATAAGAACCGCAGAGGGCCTAGAATTGAACCTTGTGGCACTCCTATATTAATTTGTTTAAGATCAGGCATGTTTTCTTTTTCATACACCGATTGAAATCTATCGCTTAAATAACTGACGTCATAAAAATATAATTTCGCTAGAAGCAGACCATAGTCCACATGTGCCCAATGTCCAGGTTTTGTAAAATGCAATTTACTATTGAGAGTACTGCCTTAGAGGTCGAGTTATGTTTCTTAAAGCCAAATTGTTCATCTGCAAATAGTTTGTTGTTTACGAAAAAATTTAGCAGTCTATTTTTTAATACCATTTCAAAGACCTTAGACAGACATAACTCGTAGCATAGCTATAGGTCTGCAGTTGTTAATATCATCATTAAACTTCCTTATAACTATAATACTATAACTTTAGCTATTTTAAGACATTTTGGAAAAACACCTTGATCGATACATTTATTAATAAGAAAAACTAATGGTTTTGTGAAGGAGCTAATACGCTTTATTGGTTTGGCACATATATCGTATACATCAGGGCTACTTGAATCTTTAAGCGATAATATGCAATCCGCAACTTCAGATTCAGTAGCTGGTGTTAAAAAAATACTGTTATTTGTTGTAATGGAAAAACTTACTTGATACATACCTAGGTGATGCTTTTTATTTGCAGTTTGACAGTCCACACTTCACACATACCTTTATTTTAAGTTAAAGCGATTATCATAAAAGAAAAGGAAAATTGCTCGAAGGTTATTTCGACAGAAATTCCTTCGCCTCTGAAGTACAGTCAAACGAATACAGCTTCGAAAAGTGATAAAATTAACTTTGAGAATTCTATTTTCTTTTAATTAATTTTAGCCCAAAAATTAATATATGTCTGGATTGTTAAGTATGTATATGTCTCTACAGAGTTTTACCATTTAAAAAATTTTTATGATGACGTCAACAATATTTCAGGAAAGACAAGTGCGTCAACTTTAAGTGTAATACTGTTATGTATGTATATAAAGTGGCTGTCACAATAAGTTGAACGCCTCAAGCGCTCAATAAACCCCTAACCACAGCTTATAGATGCCATAAATTTGGGCCGAATGCCGCGTACCATTCAGTTAGCACTTAAATAAGAGATAAGCTGTGCCCAAACAGTGGAGAATGATAAAAATTACAATCATCCTAATCACTTCAATGAGTGGCAGGACGACCGCGCCCCAGGCAGCATTCGGTCTAATTTGACGGCCATAATATGCTATTTTATAAAATTTAACTAGCATTTACTATTCTAAAAGTCGGATGACGTCAAATCCTTGTTGGTGGTGACGATGAGACAAATTTTGGTTAGCCTTTTACCTACACGATATTCCTCATATATATAAAAAAAATTAACAACAATCGACCCGGTACTTTCGGCGATTATCTGTGTAATAAAAATCGACATAGAAGCGAACAGGCGTCAGACAGACGGAAACAATAGACCTATTTTTTCGACGCGGGGGGTGATGAAATGTCAAGAAAACATAAGAGTAACCAGTCGCCCGATTGATTCGATTATAATACTTCCTTAGCTTACACTTGGTAAGTAAAAATCGTAAAATTGAATTTTATAACTTTTCGAAGAAGCTGTATTTGTTCGGCTGTAGTTCAGAGGGAAGGAAGTTCTGTCTAAACAACTTTAAATCAATTGTTTCAGTACATTCTAAACAAAGTAGAAAACTAAAACACAAAGGAATATCTATAATTTTCGTTTTACTTTTAACCTTGAAACTGAAGTATCATTTTCGAATATTTTCTATTTTTAGATTGTATTAAATGTCATATTGAAGTGAATTCTGTATTAAAAATACCTACTAAGAGCCATCTGAAGTGTTTAATCAGGCTTTGAAATAAAAATTAAACCATTTTACTGATAAGCTGATAAAACAAAAATATGCCTCCTTCAAATGGGTATAAATTGCTTCGACACCCGTCACTTTGCTATTAAACAACAATGTTGCTAATTACATTTATTGTTTTTACAGCTATTGCTGCTTTGGCTCAAGTAAGATTTTTTTATAATTGTAATTTTTTATTTTATTTTTGATATTTCAGGGAGATACTTTGAGTGTATCAGTGTATTACGAGTCTCTTTGCCCCGATAGTAAACAATTCATTACCACTCAACTCTATCCAGCTTATGAACAAATTTCCAACTATTTGAACGTACAATTTTTTCCTTATGGAAATGCTGACGTAATTATTTTTGCAAAAAATAACATACCTGTCTAAAACAACAGCGTTCTTTCATTTGTAGATTACCACCTCAGAAGACGGAACTTTAAATTTCACCTGTCAACACGGTCCCAATGAATGTTACGGCAATGAAATTCAAGCTTGTGCCATCTCAATAGATCCTCAAAATTCTATTCAATTTGTTGATTGCGCTATGGCCAGTGATGACGCAAGTAACGATGAAAATTTGCAACAAGTATGTATTTTTTTTAAATGTATTACGGTTATCCGTGTAATTTTATATATTTATTTTTATTTTAGTGCGCCGAATCTAGTGCAATCTCTTGGGACTCTATTAAGGAATGCATCAGCAGTGGTTTAGGAGATCAGCTTTTTGTACACTACGGGGAACTTACAGATTCGGCACACATAAATTTTGTGCCAACAATATTTTTCAATGGTGTTTTCAATGAAACCCTTCAAAATTTAGGACAGTTCGATTTCCTACCAACCGCTTGTTTGTTATTGAATGAAGAACCCAGCGCTTGCTCTTCAACAGAATAAATAATTTGTAGTTTATAGTTCATTTTTGTTCAACGAGAATGTATTTTATTTGCTTCAAATAAAATGGAGACTATATATTTAGTTGCAGTGTTTGCTTATATGAATTATCAAAAATTTTACGATAATCAGAATCACCCATTCATAGTAGGCATCTTACAGCTAAATTAAACACACTAATATCCTATTACTTCGTTGAACAGTTGTTTGACTGCGTAGTCGTACATCGACTGTTGCAATAAACGCACTGTTAAAACATGAAAAATTTAATTTTTACTGTGTTAAGTGTGGGTGTTTTTTTAATATTAACGGTAAGAATAAATACTGAAAGAGCAAAATTACCTTAATTTGTTATTAGTGTTTACATAACTATTAAATTTGTGAATTTTTGTAAGTTAATTATTTCACCATAAAGTCTTTTTTATTTGTATCGGTTATGTATGTTTCTTGTCTGATAAAATCGTCACTTTTTTTTTTGACTTTGGGGCCAATTTGTAGTTACCAGTTTTTCTCGATGAAGTTCGCATTTATATATAACTTTAACTTCTCATCATTTTTTCCGTTTATTTACTTTCCTTGCTAATTTCGGCATATGTATGTACATTTGTGTAGTATATTTCCATCATTTTTGCTTTGCTGTTTTTTCTGTATCGTTATTTTAGTTCTTTTATAAAAAATAAGAGTGATGCCAGTTAGTAAATGAGGAGATTTTGACTAGTGGTTAAAAAGGTCATAATACATCCTGTTTTTCAAAAATATGTCCACAAGAATAAATTTTTGCAGTTTCATTTTTCTCGTTTTATTGTTTTTAAATAGCTGTTTATAGTATAAGTAAATAAAGATGACTTCAATTTTTTTTTGTTCACGTGTATCATACATTATTTTTTTCCAGTTTATCAGAATTTTCAAAAAAATTATTGCGAATTTTAAATTTTTTTACTTTATTCGTGTTGTCAATAGCAGTGTGAATAAGTGTTGTCGTAAACATTTTATTCATCCTTTCGATTAAACTGTACTGTTTTAATAATGAGATTAAAAATGTAAAATGAGCATTTTGTGAATAGGAATTGGAAATAATACTTTATTAAACATTCTAATTATAAGAAACGTTATAATTCTAACAAAACATGTGGCAAAATTGAAAAAAATTGAAAAAAAAAGTTAATTTTTTACTAGTTCTAAGCCAGTAAAACGTTGACCCGATATCCGTACAAAAGAAAACACTTACTTCGCGGAAGTTTAACGTACGAAAGTTTATAAACAAATTTGGTTAAGTGTCTACTGATAAATAAAATGGGTTTTATTTAATCAGCACTATCATAATCTGTTTCACAGAATTTTATGTTTATAAAGTAGGTTATTAACTTACACACATTGTAGCTATTCGTAGTTGTTTACACTAGCTTGATAAAATTATGATAATATATTAATAATTATTATATTACAGAGCATTTGATTTGATACAAGCATCTAGCTTTTCACAAAGTGTCAATTTTAATAGAGTTTTAGTTTTCTTTTATACGTTATAGTTCATATTTTGTCATTTTTAGTGTTTTTTACATTCCATTAATAACGTAATTTGAAGTGACTTCAAATATATCTTTCTAACAGACACACAGTAATGTATGTACAGGCAACAAAATTTATTTTGGAATAGGTAATGTAATTTTTTACAGTTGCCTTGAAGTGCATTTTAGCTTGAGTAATTAAAAAAAAAAAAATGGTCAAAAGTTGTTTTCACAGAACTTCCCTCGCTCTTGAAGTACAGTGAAACATATCCAGCATTTGTGAAAAATTATAAAATTAATTTTTTGATTTTGCGAATTTTATTTTTTTATGGGGACCTCTATAAATTGAAATAAACATATGTAAATATGTAATGTTAAAGTACATGTAAAGTAGCGTGCTACGCGTATGTTTCAAATGAGTTTTTAGTTTACAAAATTTTGTGATGACGTCATCAACATTTTTGTAAAGACATGTACATGTATCAACTTGGATTGGTGCAGTGTAATACTAATAATAAGAGTATTGTATTCCCAAATCTTCGGGAAAAGGGAGTGATCCGTTCTTGATTTTAATTTTAATCAATACAATAAATAAAATAAATCGATTCATTGATGAAGTTTTCTGAGACACCTTCATAAGCAAATCTGAAAAATATTAATGCAGTTTGCAAGATTTCAAAGCATTGAGTTTTGCAGTTCCTCATTTATTCAATAAAATAAATTGACTCTTTCATTAATTTTTGTTGAGTCAATTTATATAAGTAATTCTAAAAACTATGAGTGCGTTGATAAACGATAAGTATGCAGTCATAATATTTTGCAAATTTCAGACAGGATTTATTCGGGAAAATTTTTAGGTGGGATAAACAAATATATTTTGATTAAAAATTTACCGTGCTTATGATAACTTTGAAACATCTGCAAGATTTCAAAGCATTCACTTTTGCAGATTCAAAATGAAATTGCAGTTACATATAATTTTGATTTTTTTTACAGAAGTTTCGGGTAAAAACACGGATTCATAAACTATACGTGTAGAACTATGTTATTTTATACAATTTAAGACCTATTTACTATATACAATTTTGAGGTGAAGGCATCACATTATTGGTGGGGATGATTAGACAAAGTTTAATTAGTGTTTTACCATCTATATGATATTTATAATAAACATATAAAATTTGACAAAAATTACCTGTCTAACAAAAATCGTGACGGACGGTAGACAGATAGACATCAGACAGATGGAAACTCTAGCAGTCATGACCCATCGAGAAAATATGAAAGCAATACAATACTTCCTTAACTTACGCTCAGGAAATAAAAACTAATATTTTTTATTTTTAATGGAAATGATTTTTGTTTTTTTTTTCTTCTGCTTCCGGTGCCTACCAAATTGTTACAAATTAAACTGCTTAATCTATGAAAAACTGCTACCCAGCTGAATATCCCAAGTTTGTAAAATTTTCAACTTTTCATTGTTCGTTGTAGTTTGCAGGAATTACCTGCTAAAATCCGCAAAGTCAAATTTTATCATTTTTCGAAACTGCTGTTTATGTTTCATTATAGGTACTTCAGGAGCGAGGGAAGTTCTGTCGAAACAACTTTTCACCAATTTTTTCTGCATTGAATTTTGGTGCAAAATGTAGATTTTTCTGTTTCTATAAAGTTTTTGTCAATTAATTTAGAAGGTCATTTATTTTATTACGCAAAAAGTGGCAGCTCGGCTATCTGACCGAATACGGTGATCATTAATTCTGGTCTAAGGCCAGAGCACCCTATTGTAAACTTTGCATAAATTTTGGCTGTCTCTTTTTAAGTTTCAATTTTAAAATCCATGCAAATAAAAACAACCGTGAAACTAAATGGGTCAGAAACTAGACGTGTAATAAGCAACGCGTGGAATTGTACCTCATACGCTAGAACCAGTGCTGTCCCGGCGATAGTTTGATTACAAATATATTTTTCTTTTGGACTATTTCAACATAATATAATGTTTCAAGATCACAAATCTGTGGTCCTGTGGTTGAAAAATTAAAAAGGGCATCGAGTATTATTATTTGAAGTAATATAGTAATACAGGGTGTCCCAGAATTCGCGCCATTCCCGTGAATGACATGTTCCCTGTCCCGAACTGTGCCGTGATTCGCAAAAAGAATTGTCCAGGCTTTAACCGTGTGAGAACTGGAAGGCGATTAAGTTGACCAATAGAGAGGCTGCTTTTATATCCGAACGTTTCTATGTTCAAAGTTACCTATGCCAAGAACAAAAAATCGGGTAATACTAAAGTTGAATGAATTTTTTCCGAATCCCCCTCCGTCAACAAAAGGAAACAGAAGTGTGGTTATAAATTTAATCATTTTGACAATTGTTTGTCATAAACTGTCACGAAGTTCATCACTGACCTGAAGAGATGCTTCTGCGCCAAAGATGACTGATTAATATACACAGAGACGTCAAGGTTTACTTTAAGGCAAGTAGCATGGGACAGAAGTTATTTCTGCTGCCATTCTAGTTAAATTGTGTTTAACTGGGCTGTACATGTCATAAGAGAAGCTGTTTCATTTCATCGTAGGCAAGTAATACATTTGTTACTATTCTACATAGTGTAGATACCGAAGAGCAGGTATTAGAAGTCATTTTCTTAGAGCCCCGTGAATAATGTGTTGTTCTTTTTAACGAAAATTAGTACATTTTCAGAATTCACTATGCATCATATGCCTGATATTAAGTTTATCGTTATTTCTAAAAAAGAGTACCACATGTCCATTCAAAGAACGTTATTAAGTGTACTAAAACATAAATATCGCTTTTGATTAATCGGTGCTTATGATTTTCAATAAACAGTATCAATTTTTACTGAACAGCTTTGTTGCTGATACCTAATCTAAGCAACGAAAAAAGAGACGAGATTCCACTTCTCTGGTGTATTAAGATCATAGGTATGTGCTGTGGTGTCAATCATGTGGGGGAGATACTGAAAACTGAGACTTATTCAAGAATAATATTGATGTTGCACATGATGATTCAAAACAGTTTCTTTAAAGTTGTGAGTACTTTCTAGAGATTGAAAAGATACGAATAAAAATTATAACAAAAATCGTTTAGTTGCAATTTTTGTTAAGAACAATACAAACTATAAACAAATCAGTACCAATACCACTAAGTTATTGATGTCTTATTCATACTAGTATAAAGAATATTTGGAAATGATGTTAATTTATGGAGAATGTAAGGCGATCAGGTAACACAAACGGCCCCACTTAAAAAAACAGGAACGGAGTTTAGTGATAATTTTATCAGATGCATTAAAATTTTTACCACAGTAGTACCATTGATATATTCCAGCCCATAGATTAATAGTAAATCGCTCCTGATATGCTCTCACCCTAGTGAGATGTGGATTTGCGTGTGCCCAGAAATGCCAATTGTGTGCATTAAACATTCCTTCTCGGGAAAATGAACATTCGTCGGTGAAAAGAATGCGCAGTGTAAAATCAGGGTTTAGTTCATTTTGTCGCAGTAACCATTGAGCAAAATGTACTCGTCGCGGGTAGTCGGTTGGTCGCAGATGCTGCACTCTCGTGTAATGGTAAGGATGCAGTCTTCTCTCTTGAAGAATACGATGAGTGGTCGATCTTGAGCATCCACTCATTTGCGCTACGTAGAGGACACTTCTCCTAGGATCCGCTTCCATGTTTTCTAACACTTGCTCTTCAGCACCTACACGTACATTCCGTAGAGCCCCAGCACGGCCTTTCCGACTAGGTTGAAAAGATCCATCTTCTCTTGCTCGATGTAACAATCGGTGAAACACATGTTGGTCTAGGTGCCGACGATTATTCACGGGGCTCTAAGAAAATGACTTCTAATACCTGCTCTTCGGTAGCTACTCTATGTAGAATAGTAATAAATATATTATTTGCCTACGATGAAATGAAACAGATTCTCTTATGACATGTATAGTCCAGTTAAACACAATTTAACTAGAATGGCAGCAGAAATAACTTCTGTCCCATGCTACTTGCCTTAAAGTAAACCTTGATGTCTCTGTGTACATTAATCAGTCATCTTTGGCGCAGAAGCGTCTCTTCAGGTCAGTGATAAACTTCGTGACAGTTTATGACAAACAATTGTCAAAATGATTAAATTTATAACCACATTTCTGTTTCCTTTTGTTGACGGAGGGGGATTCGGAAAAAAATTCATTCAACTTTAGTATTACCCGATTTTTTGTTCTTGGCATAGGTAACTTTGAACATAGAAACGTTCGGAGATAAAAGCAGCCTCTCTATTGGTCAACTTAATCGCCTTCCAGTTCTCACACGGTTAAATCCTGGACAATTCTTTTTGCGAATTACGGCACAGTTCGGGACAGGGAACATGTCATTCACGGGAATGGCGCGAATTCTGGGACACCCTGTATAGAACTCGTTTGTCCTTCCCGAGCGTAAGCAAAGGAAGTATTGTAATCAAGTCCGTCGGCCGACTCTCTACTTTTATGTTTTCTCGATCTTTCATGACTCCTAGAAGACGAAGAAATAGGTCTCCTATTACCGTCTGTCTGTCTGTCTGTCCGTCTGTCCGTCTGTCCGTCTGTCTGCCGTCCCGGATTTTTATTAGACAGAGAATCTCCGAAAGTACTGGCCCGATTGTTGTAAAATTTTATTAGGAATATCATGTAGATGGTAAAACGCTAACCAAAATTTGCCTAATCATCCCCACCACTAATGCGATGACGTCACTTCAAAATTGTACATAGTAAATGGGTTTTAAATTGTATAAAATCACATAGTCCTACACATGTAGTTTACGACTCTGAATTGAGTTTTTACCCGAAACGTCCAGATTTTTGGAAAAAAAATCAAAATTATAAAACAACATTTTGCAATTTAATTTTGAATCTACTAACCCGAGTGTTTTGAAATGTTGCAGATGTTTTAAGGCTATAAAGAGCATCATAAATCTTTAGTCAAAATATATTTGGTTATTCCCTCCAAAAACTTGATGACGTCAGATCAAAAGTTTGCCGAATAAATCCTATCTAAAATGTAGAATACATATATGATGAGTCTGTACTTGTGATATATCACTCCATTCATATTTTTGGATTTGCATATACAGGGTGACTCAAAAAAATTAATGAATGCGTAAATTTATTTTACTGATTTACTCAGGAACTACAAAACCGAATGCTTTGAAATCTTGAAGGGGTTTTAAAATTATCATAAGCATGGTAAATTTTTGACCAAAATCTATTTGGTCATCCCCCCTAAAAAATGTATGACGTCACCACAAAATTTTGATGAATAAATCCTATCTAAATTGTACAAAATATGATGAGCCTGTACTTGTGATTTATCACTCCATTCGTATTTTTTGGATTTGCATATACAGGGTGACTCAAAAAAATTAATGAATGCGTAAATTTATTTTATTGATTTACTCAGGAACTACAAAACCGAATGCTTTGAAACCTTCAAGATATTTTAAAGTTATCATAAGCATGGTAAGTTTTTGATCAAAATGTATTTGGTCGTCCCCCTTAAAAAATTTATGACGTCACCACAATATTTTGCTGAATAAATCCTATCTAAAATGTACAAAATATGATGAATCTTTTCTTGTGATTTATCATTCCGTTTATATTTTTTGGATTTGCATATACAGGGTGACCCAAAAAAATTAATGAATGCGTAAGTCTATTTTATTGATTTAATCAGGAACTACAGAACAGAACGTTTTGAAATGTTGCAGATGTTTTAAGGTAATAAAGAGCATACTAAATTGTTAGTCAAAATATATTTGGTTATCTTCTCCAAAAAACTGATGACGTGAGCTCAAAAGTTTGCCAAATAAATCCTATCTAGAATATACAAAATATGATGAGTCGGTACTTGTAATTTATCATTCCATTCATATTTTTTGAATTTGCATATACCGGGTGACTAAAAAAAAAATGAATGCGTAAATTTATTTTATTGGAACTACAAAACCGAATGCTTTGAAATCTACTGCGAAAAAAAAACATAATAGGCATGCAGTCGTCACATTTCCGTCAGGGAGGGAAATACTGTCGAAACTCTTTAGACCAATTTTTTTACTAGCTGTAAACACTTCTAGCGATGCACTGGCTACGACCTTGTGGACCAGATCAAGGCGTCCCCGCTACTCGCGGTAAAACACACCTTACTTCAACTGGGGGATTGCAGCGGTGAAACAAATTCCCGCCTACTGGTAATAAGTAAAGAAGTTAGACAACGGCAGAATTTTAAACCGCAAACAATTTTGCATTCTCATATAATATAATAAAATTTTTAACTGCATAAATGCTATAATATTTTATCGGTTTCTGTCTATTAAATCTGTGTTACATTTATAAAAGTTGGCTGGTAGATAACCCACAACTGTATCCTGTATGTAAAATCGGTAAGGTAATATTATTACCTTACCGAAATGTTAATAGTCAACATTTGTTAAGAAATTGAAAAGCAATGAATGTGAAAATCAATAAATCTAAGTAACTTTATGTATTCAAACAGAAGAAAACTGTAAATAATACCTAATAGTTTAATATAACAATGAGAATACAATTCATGGATGACATACCCAATTTCTTCCAATGGAATTTATTCATGCCCTTAATTACATGTGTATCACAGCGATATAGCTATTTATGGTCCAACGAAAAAACAGTTTAGCACACGAAGCGAAGATTTTTTCCAATTTCGGAAAATTTTTGAAAAAATTTATTGTTTAGGTAATCCATATACAGTTAGGGACACGGAATTAAAGGTCACGCTTTAAATTAAAGGATATTTCTTAAAAAAAATTAAAATATTTGGATATTTTTGTCTGTAATATTGTAGGCAGCCATGTAAAACCAGACACTTACCTGACATTTCGTCAACATGCCGCAGTCCACAATTAAAGAAAAAGTGGAAATGCTCACTGATGGACACATTAAAAGCTTATAGAGAAATTGCGCAAAATTTTGCTACAGCATACCCGTATCGTCCTATACCCCGCAAGAGCACAATTCAAAAATTTTATGGCAGAGATATAAACACAGGTTTTCTCGATCACGGACATCAAAAAGGCAATTTCAGTGAAATTTTCTTTTATTTCCTTCATTTATGTTTGAATTCCATCATTCTGTTTTTTTTTTTCTAAAAACTGCAGTAATAGGTATTTAATGGCTAAATTAAAATTATGCTGTCAAAAATGACAAATTAAAGTGATAAGTCAAAACCTTTTATGATGTACCAACATTTTTTAATCAAAATAATTTTAATTTTTTAAAGCACAAATTAATAATTTACTGCAAAAAGTGGTAGTGGAAATTAAAGTAGAACCCTAAGGCTAGTTTCACCGAAAAAATCGTTTCTGGGCTTTCACCCTAACAAAAGTTAACATGGGGTCTAAAATTTAACATGGGAATCCCTATGGCCACTTTTAAAAAAGATACACTGTATATTGCTAGCATGGTAAAAGGGTTTTTACTGGTGGACAGAAGGATATGACTGGCAAGCAGCAGGCGAAGAAGTCACATTTTGGAACCAGTAAAACCGTTACTATGCGTGTATTGTTGAATATTTTATTTATTCCTCACTTGTAAATAACTAATTATTCCTATAAATTCGGATATTTGGAAAAAGAATCGTGTGAGTTTTAAACGTGCAACCTTAGCACGGTACTTATTGTGTTGTTTAATTGTGTCATTTAGATTTATCGATTTATCGTTTCCGATTTATTAAAATGAGCAAGCTATATTATTAACAAAGCAGCAAATGTGACTGGAGGTTCGTTGCCTGAGAAATCTTCATCTTTGGCTGAAATTTTTACAGGCTACCCAGTTAAGAGATGTTTTCAAGTTGTATATTGTGACTTGATAAATTGATGTTTAAAGTCTATTTGTTATAAGAATTCCATAGTCTTGTAAAACCATAACAAATAATAAATATTTCTCAAACGTTACTATTTTTGTCTCACTTCCTCTCATCACGGTTGAGATGATACGTATTGCCTAGGGGCGGTCCTAAAGATCTACTGGAAGATGCGTACAAAGCAGAAGTTCTCAAACAAAAAATACTCTTTTGTTGAACATGAAAAGGAGATGTTTAATGAAATAGATGAAATGTAAATTTTAAGTTAGTGTTATGTTTAATTTTCAGAATACCTTACTAATGGGAAAACGCATTAAGACTGTACAAGTGGACGGTGGAAACTGTTTATTCGATTTTGCATTTTGCCTGCAACAAAACTGTTACTACCATTTTTTGTTACTATCCGTCGGTGTGAGTTCGCAGTAAAGAAATACGCAGTGGACTTAATTAGCGTATATATTAAGACAGTAACAAAACAAGTGTTCTTTATAAGTTATTCCTACGAACTAAAGGCACATATGTCTCGAGTGGCCAGATTGCCCCTCGAGGGTTGAGGGCGGTACGACCCGAGGCGAAACCCGATATCGGTCGAGTCTGCATGAAACGAAACAAAAACATAACAGACTGTTTGCCAATCTCTGTCAAATTTCGGGTTTCACTCCGACAGGCGGAGCGAGAGCGCACATGCGCTTAAGTTAAAATGAGATAGCGTTTTGTTGTTCTTGTTTCTCACGCAAAGTATCGGTGGCGGAAAAAAAAGAGAATGAGTTTTACAATATCCTGGGAAAATGATAACAAATGGAGTACACAAGTGAGAAACAAATAAATGTTGTTTAAATAAACAATTATCAAAAACATTTTTTAGATAGTACTTTCTAATCCAAAATGAATTGAATGTGTTCTTTAAGTCAATAGAGTCAGATAGAATCAGATAGAATCAGGGGAAGTTAATGCCTTAGCTTTTTATTTTGTTCTTGATTTTACGAATTCACTCATTATTGGTAAATTAATAAACAAATATTTAAAGTCTAGTCTAGTTAAAGGTAATTACGAGTAAATACATAAATAATAAATGTTGTAAAAAATATATATCATTTGTGAACTAACAACGCTAAGCGTATATTGTTTTAGGAAGGAGTGAAGGTATCTTTATATTATGAGGCCCTCTGCTACGATAGTTCAAGATTCTTAGCATATCAGCTTTACCCCGGTTACGCAAGTCTTAAGAACTATATTCAGTTAGAATTAATTCCATTTGGCAAAGCCACAGTAAGTAAAAATAAATGAATTATTGTTTGTTTTACAAATAATTTCAGCACAATTTCTATAATAACAAATGGATTTTCGACTGCCAACATGGTCCAACCGAATGTAAAGGCAACAAATATCAGTCTTGTGCCTTAGCTCAAAATAGTGGTCAAGACAAAGATCTGGCATTTGTTCACTGTGTGATGAGAGAAACAAATCCTGCAGATGTTGCGATAATGGAATTTGTATGTGTAAGAAAATCGGAAAAAGTGTTGATAATTTATTAAATATTTTGTAGTGTGCTAAAAGAATAAATTTGAACTGGGAAAAAATTTCCAAATGTGCTAGAAGTCATCAAGGGGATGATCTACTCGCTCATAATGGCAATAAAACAAATAATTTGGAACCAAATATTTCTTTTGTGCCGACAATCGTATACAATGATGAATTCGACGACTATCTGCAAGAAAGGTCACTTGTTGATTTTGCTGCTGTTGTTTGTAGCAAAATTAAAGGAGAGAAGCCAACTGCGTGTAGAGGAAAGAGATTGCCAGAAAGGAGAAATTTCCAAGACTATTTTTCCGATTGAAAGATGATTTTTATTTCTAATTTTTTAATTCTTAATCTAATTAATTAAATGAAACTTTGTATAGTCGTATATGTTATCTGAAGTATTTGTCGACAGACATTAGTGCACTCGAGTTAGATTAAATCTGTCCACTCGGCATGATTCAGCAGATTTTTCGGAAAATTTACGACTCCACGTATAATCAGTGACTATAAATAAAATTTTTTGTTTTATTCTTAATAAAAGTCTTTATTATAACATTAAATCGCTTACAAAATTAATCAATAGAAACATCTTTCTTGAAGAAAAAGTTAGAGTTCGGATTTTCGTGAAAAATTATAGTTTTGTGTCAGTATTTTTGATAGTTTACGAAACATAAAATCCGAAATCTAACGAAACAGTTAACAGTTTATATAATTATTATTAACGAAATAAATTTTATAACTCAAATCACAGCTTCAAGTTGATGAGAATTTTATAAATTTAACAAGAGCTTTTTATTGATGGGTCAAAATGTTCCTTTTATTTAAATTTAGTGCTTTAAGTTGTTAGTGTGTCCCTAAAATCTGAGATAAATTCGATTAAAGTTTAACAAAAATGTTTGCAAAAACTCAACATTTAGAACACGCCTTTAGTTTTTACTCGGACCACATTTTAGGACAATACTAAAATTTTTTGGTTAACAACGTTAGAGTATAATACCATCGATGTTTGTTTTTTATCAAAACTCTAGTTTCTAAACTAAAATTAAAATATAAAAAAAACTAAAACTAAATTATTAAAATATATAAATCCCATTAGGTACATAAAAATAACTTATTAATTTCTAAAAAATAAAAAAAAATTCGTCGAAAGTTATTTCGGCAGAACTTCCCGAGCCCCTGAACTACAATAAAACAACTTTTTCGAAAAAGTATAAAATTTGATTTTGTGAATTTTATCTTTTTTATGAGAAATAATAAAATAAAAGTATACCTAGATGTAATGTTAATGTAAACGTAAGAAGCGTGTTACGGGTATGTTTCAAATGAGTTTTCCTTTAAAAAATTATGTGATGACGTCATCAACATTTTTGCAAGAATATCTATATTAATTTGGACAGGTGTAGTGTAATACTAATAATAACATTTTGTCTTCCCAAATTTTTGGGAAAATGGAGTGAGCCGTTCCTGATTTAATTAATATTAATATGATTGTTTCATTCATTTTTTTGAGACACCCTATATAAATAATTTTGAAATATATGAATGCAATGATAAATCACGAATAAATTTTGCACATTTTGTGATTTATTCGGCACAATTTTGAGATTCCGTCCTCAATTTTCGGATGATGAAAAGATATATTTTATTGAAATACGAAAATTTACCACGCTTACGATAACATTAAAACGTCTGCAAGATTTCAAACCATTTACTTTTGCAATATAATTTTGAGGTTTTGAGGTCATCATATTGTTGGTAGGGATGATTAGAGAAAGTTTGTTTAGCGTTTTACCATCTAGTGATATTAATGATACACATATAGAATTTGGTCCGGTAATTTTGGAGATTATCTGTCTAATAAAAATCGACACAGGCGGCGGACCGACAGACCGGAAACGGGAGTCTACATTTTTGTACTCTAGGGGTCATGACACGACGAGAAAATATGAAAGTAGCCAGTCGTCCGGTGGACTCGATTACAGTACTTCCTTAGCTTACGCCCAGGAAGTAAAAACAAAACAAGAATGACTGAAAAACTATAATAATATGTTTGCAAAAATGTTAGCACACTTCACAGTTTGTTCAAAAGCCGATGACACTATAATATTAAATATGTTGAACTGTAGAGACAAATTTCATTTTCTATTTGTGAAATATATTATGTGGAGGCTGTTCTAAAATGTGTAATTTTTTTTCAGTTACTTTCTTTTTTTTAGAGTTTTGTTTAGTAAATATAATGAAGTTTGAGGCAAAGAAATTTCAATTATTTTGTTTAGTAAAAAATATAAATTAATAATAATTAGAATACAGTGGCTGCCAAAATAAAGTAGAAACCCTCTTGAAAGGACTTTTTCAAAAGATTTAATTGGGTAAACTGGACTCAGTTGAATACGTATCCATTAACAATGACATTTAAACGTTAATACAAATTTGAAATGTATGTAGGTAGGTATATATTAAAAAATATATCGTTAAAATCAAAGAATTTAAAATTATTCCACAATATATAGGTCGTGAAAAACTTTAAGTAGCCTTATGAGAGCATTTTTATCAATATCGAATTTTTTTATCGATTTTTTCATTAGTTTATAGATGCACGGTGTAATATTGCGCCCAAATGTTGATTAAAGTGATGGAGCATTGAATAATTATATTTAAAAAATATACTACGAGAATAAGTGTCTTGAATATTTGCACATTTGGTTTTTAAAAAGCACAATTTAGAAAATTTTTTACCAACTATATTTAAAAGAATGGTGATGCAGTGGCAGACTTTTCAAAGTTCCACAAGCACGAAGTGGTACTTATTTCTTTTTTACGAATGTGAAAGTTTGGTGCTTGAGCCGAAGACGGAAAGTATAATGCTTAGAAGAAAGAAAAACGACTATTACTGAAAATCGGCTCTAGCCGTAGGTGTTGCAACATACACACCATTCTACTAGAGTCATTCACAATAAAATTTATAACTTCAGTTTTTATTAACGGAAACGAAAATACAGTGACTATTTTGCTTTCTATTAGTATTTATTAAAAAAAGAATTAGAGTAGAGATTAATGTTCCGTTTTAGATATACGCACACGTGTATAAGAACAAATGAAAAAAGTATTTATATCTGTTTAGTGTTATAAATATTTGAAAAAGTGTTTTTTGCGTGTAATAGTATTTGGTGTTAAATTATTGTTATAGACTTTGACACATTGTTAAAATAGTCACCTACGTTATCTTTCATTCTAGAATTTTCACATTTACTTATTCTATTTAGTTGAAACTGTGTCAGTATGTAGAAAAAAGTATACAACAAATTATCAGCAGTCCAATCTCTCGTTCATCCATGAGAAAAATCTTTACGTTTCTCTTTAAAGTTTTAGAGCTGCTCGATCCACAGGAACTCTTGTATCATATAAAGAAGGAGCCTGAAAAATTATTCCACAAGTTCCGCCAATACATGCTAACGTAAACACCCACAGAAAAAATCGGTCTAGTACCATTGAAACAAATTTCCAATCTTCAACAATCTAAAACTACAAGGTATAAACAAATTACATAAACGGGAATAATTACCTCATTATCTTTATCCGCGTCACTAATATGTTGTGCAATAAACCTAACACCCTGTAGAGCAGAAAGCACGTTAGCAGATAAAGTCCTGGGAGTCATATTTGAGGATCTTGAAGAATGAGCTTTCATCTTATTATCATCCTCAGGATTCTGCAACACAAAACTTGGTTCTCGTGTTGTAATTTTAAAATCCGTATTAAATGGATCTCTCATATTCAGTCTAAAAGAAGCTCCCATAAAAATTGTTTGTTTATTTGTAAAGCAATTTACTGCAATTCCATTTCGTTGGTATAACCTCTAGGAGGGAGGTTGTCGTCATATTCTGGTAGAGTGTACGTTGTTCTACGCATAATTAACAGTTTTGGCATAAACTGAAGGAAGATTTTGCGTACAAGAGGTGACATTTTATGTGTCGAAGGAGAACGGAAGTGTACATTAAGGACGCACACAGTCACCCAAATAGAAGATGTTACTAGAATCATTGTGAAAAGTAGATATTTCCCGAGGAGCGGTACAGCTAAAGAAGTAGGGGGGATAATTTCGGCTAAAAGTAGGAAGAATACAGTTAATGAAAGTAGAATAGAGACACAAAGTGAAACTTTTTCGCCAGAATCAGAAGGAAGATAGAAAACAAGTACAGTGAGAAATGTGATGCCAACACACGGAATGATGAGATTAACGGTGTAGAAAAGAGTTTTTCGTCTCATGGTGATCTTGAATGTGATATCTACAATGGTCTCTGTTAGTGTTAAAGACTAGTTAAAGAAAAAAATGTACCGGAATAGGGTTCGGTGCAACAAGGGTAATATTCCTCATTTCGCGTTGCGGGCACTGCGAGAATATCCCACTCGACAGAAAGGTAGAATTCTGATAAGTCGATTCCAACGTTTACTATGTTACTACCAGGAACTTGGTCCATATGTTTCAAGTCAACCTAAAATAGCAAAGTGATAAAAATACCATACCATTGGTACCAAAACTTACTTGGAAACCATTGTAAGTCCAGGAGCCAAATTTCATTAGACAACTTTGTTCATCGAAGGGAAAGTATTGGACGTTGATTTCGCAAGAAGATTTGTATATAGAAGGGGGTTTCCAGATTACTTCACCAGTGTAAGAAAGAGTAGCTTTAGTCATTAGAGTGACCTCGTAATTCCCATCAGCGCTGTTATTTTATTATTATTTTAGTTTTATTTATGAATCTTTCACCACTTACTTGTTGAAGAGAACAATATCTGGTAACCATATGTGTTCTGAAGGGACATATAACATTTCGACGCCTCCATATTCTTCCGGGTCCCACTTTAATTTATAGTCAAACCACCTCTACCAGTTTTCAGTTTCAGTTTTTAATTTTTGCACTTAAGTACATGTTTGAAGATCTTTCTTACCTGCACAACCCACAGATTTGTTGTCATTATCTGATTCTTCAAATTCATTTCTATCAACTGCGAGACTTTTAAACCCAGCCATACCGTCAAAGTTTGGGTATGATTTTCTACAGGTCTGATAAGTCTATTGTAGTTACTTAGTAAATCGTCGTATAAACGTTTAGCATCAGGATTTGCTTCAATGTGTTTAGTGCCGTCTAATGGAACACGCTGTAGGTTTATTAGAAATTGAAAAAACCCTTACCAATATTTTTGAAGAAAACAACAAATAACAAACATAAACAACATTTAAACTTCAACAAGTACATAACTATTTAATTTTCAGTGAGTTACACCCACATTTCTGTGATGCTGGTGCTTGCTGGACCAGTTTTCAGCAGGAAAATCGATGCAAAGGAATACGACAAAGCGCATGAACCGTTAAAAAAGTAGGTAATTTAATGTTTGCATAAAAGTTTAGACAAAATGAATCTCTAAAATCGGAGTTCTATCAGACATTTAAATAAAATTGATGGAACATTTATTAGTTACATGTACAGTTGGTTTAAAAAAAAAACGGGACAAATTACAGTGACATAAACGTCATATTCCCATTGCTTTTCATTGATCTATGAGAACCTGATTTGCTCATCTTGTCCCGTTTTTTGTGAAACCAACTGATGTATGTAATATATCTACATAACGAGGCTGAGAAATGTGGCTTTTAAAATTGTGTAAATATATATTATGCTGTATATCTGGAAAATGCCGGGTGTCTGGAAAATGGTGAATTAACTCTACGCTACATGTCGTAGTGTTCGTTAAAAGAAAACATTTTTTTACATTTAAATAGGTAGGTACATTAAAAATTAACGTCAAAAAATGTTATTGACTGAAACAAAATAACTCAAAACCACAGCTGTACGTATTTACACCATTTCCGTAACACCGAATTGTTGGCGATTGTTAAGCTAATATGATGCCCTATTTATCGTATTGTTGCTACACGTAGTTGCTATTAAGCTTAATTCAATTATTTTTAACACTTTTTTTTTGTAGCTCTTTACTGTAACATCGTTAATTTCTCAGATCAATATGGGCGTCGAATAATTACTTCATAATCCTTATTTTTTATATAATTTTTTTTTCTTTTAAACCGCCATTTTCTGTAACAAACAAAGAGATGGCGTTTTTAAACATTTTTCTCCTTGTGTACGACATCCCTCAATCATGCACCTTGAAGGATGTTCGCGACATTCCGAACACCTGTAGAGTCATAATACTTTACATATTTCAAACAGGATTTACTCGGCAAAATTTTGAGATGAGGTCATCAATTTTTTGGAAGGGGATAACTGATTAAATTTTGATTAACGATTTACCATGATTGAATGAACAATCGCAAATTTTGAGGATGACGGTATCCCATTGGTGATGGAGATGATTAGCCATTTTTGGTTAGCGTTTTACCATCTATATCGCTATGCTTAATATACGTATTAAATTTCATAACAATTGGTACGGTCATTCTGTCTAAAAAAATTGACACAAACGACAGACAGACGGACAACAGACTAACCGAAACGGGAGAGCCCTGGTTTCGTACTGGAAGGATCATGAAAATCGTTGAGCAAACATGAAAGTGGCAAATCGCCGGATGGACTCGATTACTGTACTTCGTATCTTACGCTCAGGAAGTCATATACAGCCTGTTATTGAAAGGTACGTACAAAATAAAATCGGCAATTGGTCTCGAAGTATGGGTGCTAAAAGTTAAAAAAAGTTCAGGTAAAAGTGTTCTCCTTTTAGAGATAAAAATTATTAAAATTTATGTCCAAATTCGATGTAAGCCTCTGATAAAAAGATTATTTTTCGTTTCTATAGCAACATTTAGTCTTGACAAAAGTTTTATTGTTACAGTTGCTAGGATTTACTAAAATTAATTAATTTTACCTATTTATCCTTCAGTAGCGTCTAAAAAGATTGGATAAGGGTTAATTTTCCCCTTAAAATTTTGATAAGACAAAATAAGTTTTTCCGACTTCTTAGACTTCGCGAAAAACTGTCCATTTTGTTGTACGTACCTTTCAATAACACCCTGTATATGTATTGTCTTCCCAGTTTAAAGTGGTTTTTATGATAGATCCATTGTGTCGAACTTGATGATGGGGACGATGCAGTAAATCCCTAGCCATAAATAAGAAAGTGGCCGGTTTCTTAAAGGCTCTTACTTTATTATTCAACTCATATTGTCCGTAGTGGGGTAATAATGAGGTGATAATGTTTATTATCTTGTCAAAAAAAACACTTTCAGCTGGGAGTACGCTATATGTGTAATATCCTCGGTCGGAAATGAAAAACATAGGAATGCATAACCTCAGTAAGCAAAATTTTTTTCGTATTGGTTTCGCAATTGTCTCTCTCCACCTAGTCGAGAGATTCCCTGCACGCCGCCCTCTGCATGTCGTACCTCCACACACTTGTGTCTGTGAGTTTGTGTACATATTTCTGTATTCATTGATGTATCATACATACATAAAGAGCGAATTTTAGGCTAGAAAAATACAGGCAAAATAGGCCCTAAAATAGGCGATAAAAACGAGGGATTTAGGTCCCCTAAAATTGTAAAATAGGCGCTTTAGGTAAGTTTTAGGAAGAATAAATTTTACGTAGCGTATGGTTTTCTTTATGATCTACATTTATTTTATTATTTTACGTGAGCAGCGATCCTAATATTCGTTAAAATTTGCATAACAAAATAGATATTTTTCTAAATTTTCCTTTTTGCCTGTAGGACATTTTATACCTAGAGAAGGATCTTTGAACATCATACGATGTTAAAGGAGAATATTTAAAATTAGAAATTTCAGTGGATTTAATTTTTAAATCTTTTTCTACATTTTCGCCTTGTAATACTGCAAAGCTCTTGGTCTCCGGTATTTTTTTTTTTGTAAAGTATTGTGGTGACAGAATTTAAATCAAAACTTTCGCGCTGAAATTAATATGCACAGTAACGCTTGCAGGGTAGTCGGACAATTTGGCGCTAGGGGTTTTTAGTTAGAGGGTTGGTGGTTAGACCGAAGCAGTCTGCATGTGTTGGTGTGAGTGTAAACACGTGGTAAGAGCTAGTTTAAATTAGTTGGTTTTGGTAGTTAATAAAAGGGAGGAAGCCTTTGTTTAACGACAATCAATCGTAACCAATGTCACTCAGTTGTCCCAACCCGCGCGGCTAATTTTTGCGGCTTTTAATAAAAAAAACGTGATCTTTCAACGCGAAACACGTGCTGCAAATTTGTTTTATTGTTTGTAAATTCACCAATTAAGTTAGTTTTTCTTAATCGTCAGCTAGTGCAAACACAATTTATTAAATAAACCGCGTGCTAGAAGATTTCATGAAATTCACTTAGTCAGGAAAACACCTTGTTGTTTAATTACGAATAGGTATCTGGATGCATATACGTAAGTGTTACATTATAACAATTCTTAATTCTTCACACAAGATTGCTAATAGTTCATTTACGGCAGCGAAACAAGTTCATTATAATGCGGACTGGCGGGGGGTTAAAATAGGTTAAAATAATTCCTTCCCTTAGGCGGGTATCATCGTTATTATCATCGTTATCATGATCACATCACTGGGGCATATCCTCACCACGCTACAGATTGATTACTTCATCGAGGCTTGTCCTCACGACGCTACAAATTGATTACTTCATCGAGGTTTGTCCTCGCAACGCAAGAGATCAATAACATCAACGAGGCTTATTCCTCCCACCGCTAAAATATATATCATCGAGGCAATTCCTCGCAACTATAAAAAAAATACATCACCGACATGCTTTTCCCCCGCAACAATGATTGGATCTTTTTGTGTTGTTTTGTTGGAGTAACCAGTTCGCGGTATTCTAAACTCTCAAAGTAAATTGTTTTTTTTTTAAGTGACCAATCACTTAGATCATGATATAATTTGACATAATGTAAACTCTTTGTTTGAATCATTGAAAAATGGTGGCAAATATTAATTTCATGTAAATTTTGTTAACTTTGCAAATTTTCACCTCATACAATATTTCTCTAATCTCACAATTTTAACCTCAGTAATTTTCTTTTGTTGCATAATTTAAATTGAACATTTGCACAAGTTTACTTCACAACAAATCTTTTGTTCTATAAATCTTCGTTAGTTTTGTTTTGTAAATACCTTATTGATGAATGTTTCTATTATATACCTATATACATTATTTGATGTCCAATTTTTATCTCACATTTGTTGTTTAGAATTTCACAAGATTGTATGGCGAATTTAAAGATTGTTTATTGCTCTTTTAACACTTGTTCAGTTGTTGTTAATATCAGAGTCATAAGAAATTGAACATTTAAAAATGGAATGAGGTTAAATAACACCGAAACACATAGCAGAAGCGCAGGGCAGTTACTTATCGGCGGAGTGACCGTCTCCGTCGCGGCCAAACAATTCGTCCAAATATGTAAACAAGCGTGATCTGGATGCTGTAGCGAAGTAAAGTGCGTTAGATCACTGCATGTTGAACAAAAATGTGATCTAGGGTTACTTATACACAACTTCCCTCGCCTTTCAAATACAGTCGAACAAATACAGAATTTAGCTTTGTCTTTAACTGATCAATCAAATTGTGTCCCCCCATTTCAAAAGGTCACGAGCCGCCACTGCCGCTTTATCACAAAAATAAGTATGATTCACACTTAGAATGATCACCAAAAATTTGACGCGGACCATTCAGAATATCAGTTTCAAGTTATTTCCTCCAGACGTTTTTGATAGTTCTCGTAATTTATTGCAATAATTCCGCAAGATGTGGTTCCGGCATTCAACTTCTTCCATAAAAATGCTTGGACTGTATGGTTTATTATCTCGAATTTTTTTAAAACCACTACTGTCATCATCACCTACAATTTTTGAATAAATTAAACCACACATTTCTACTGATTTTTGGCATTCCGCTAAGATAATACTACTTACTCTCCATTGCTGTGAGGCCTAGTTCCAATTTTTGAAACATTTATGAGGTTATTTTTTAAATGTTCATTATGTGTGCATGTGAGACAATATTTATTTTGTACAGCCATATAATAGTACATTATGGAACTAGTGGATGAAGTTGAATTTCAACGGCGAGAGTGATTTTTTCACACGAGCGAGTGCAACGAGCGAGTGCGAAAAAGAAACTCGAGCCGTTGAAATTTCTTCATCCGCGAGTTGCATATACTATTTTTTCTAAGAAATTAGGAAATAAATGTTTGTTTATGGTAGGTATTTTATTTTTGAAATACATTAACTGTAATAGAACAATTTGTGCAATTATCACCAATAATATTTACACTTTTATCGTAAGTATTATTTGAACTTGTATCTTTGTTTAAACTTAGTTGGCTGCTTCCTGTATCAATAACTGCACTTGTTGAAGTTGATGGTTTATCTATAAACAACCTGTTTGCAATATCTTTTCTTGCAGATAACGATTCGTCGATGTATCCTTCAGCTACGGTGGATGATTTCCACCCACCGTGTCTTTTTAACATCATAATATCGCCGCCTGCATTCACTAATAAAGTCGCAGAAGTTCTGCGGAATGCATGGCCCGTGTACTCTTGAGGGTTTCTTAATTTCAAATATGTGGCTATAGTTTTTGGCATTGCGCTAATTTTATTTATTCCAACAAATTGTTTTGTACACTTCCCTGATTGATAATTGCAAAATAATCTTGAACTCTCTAAAGCGGGAGGACGGAGTGCAAAATACTTCCTGCACAGATCAACATATTCAGCAGGAATAACAAATTTTCTCGAAGTTTTGTTTTTAGTATTTGGAAGTGTTATGATTATGTTTTCACCGTTTTCCATGTTATTTAATTTCAATCCATAAAGTTCATCGCAGCGGCAAGCACCCGAAATACCAATTACTAGTACCACCTATAACAAATTAGAAATTATTACTTATGTAGATCCACAATGTTTGAATTACTTTTGTCAATAAATAAACATGGTCCGGTGCTTCATTTATAAATTTTATGATTTGTTCTTTGGAGAAAGTGTTGGATTTTTTCGGGTGATACCCATCGGATTTTCTTTTCAGAAATGCTCGTAGGTTTAAATATTTCGAAATATCTATGTTGTTTTTATTTACAAGCATCGCCCTTAACATCGAATATTGTGCCCACAGTGTGGACGGTTTCTTGTCTTTAGCTAACTCCCCAAAATATGCACCAAAAACGTCTTCATTAAATGAACGGCATTGTTTTCTCTCTCTCCACTTCATAAATTTTCGATATGTTAGCTCATAAAACTTTTTAGACTTTTCGGGTATCAGATTCGAAAATGCCGCATTGGCAGCATTCAAAATTTCTTCAGAAACTTCGTCAGTCTCACTCATGTTCATTGTTTTCACTTGTGTAAACTAGCAGTATTAAACGTCAAACACTAACGGGTCGTCCAGCCTAGGCGTCATGATTTTCGAAGCGCGCGAAGCGGACGGTGCGGTCGGTGCAGGCGATACGCGACACGTTTCGCTAGCTGCGAAACGCTCAGGCTGGACGACCCGTTAAAATCGTAGACGGCCGAGTATTTTTCCACTAGAGGGTGAAATGAAATTTCATCCACTGCCAGCGATGGGAAAATGACAAACTTCAACCTTAATGAGTAGAAATAGTATATTATTAGCCAAGGTTGCAGAGCCAAGCATTCTAGACCGAGCGCAAATTAGAACCCGAGACGCGCAGCGTCGAGGGCTCTAAGTGCGAGGTCTAGAAGTGGCTTTGCAACCGTGGTTAATATACTATTTTTTTCACTAGCAGAAACCATAAGACAATAAACTGAAAAATAAACGTTCAATTTTTTGACGCAACGTGATTTTGTTTTGATTTCTAATCAAACTTGATCTAAATCTTCAACACAAAGAAAACCGTTTATACTTGTCGCTCAGTTAATCATTTTATCTTCTACCGTCTACCAACTACCATGCGTATACTCAAGTAATGTTTGTAGCACACATTTGTTCATTTTTTAAGAAATAATCACATCAAACATTGCGTACATAACCTCAATTTTTCTTTTTGAACCCGTGGTAGCAAAAGTTGAATTTGCTACCACTAAATGAGTCGACATTTGCATGCGTCCAGGCTGCTAGTGAAAAAAAAAAATTTTCCTGGTCCTAGCACCTACAAAGCATGCTGCCCCAGAAACAGCGTTGTAAGTACTGTTATGAGTAGTTATGCTTATGAGGCTTTTATCTCTTTAAACGTTTCTCCTAAATAAAATTTTATGAAGGTCCCAAGCGACCGCTTCCGGACCAGTCAGATTACCTGCCTAGTGATTGACAGCTGTCTAACTCTCCGACCTGATTTAGCTCCGACGGACCCTTAAGGTCAGCCCAATCTGTTTTTAAGATGGTAAAATGGCTTTTGATATAAGCCAAATTATGTTTGAGATGCTTTTGTTAGAAATAGTACGTACTGAGCATTGGCGATGCATTTCGACACTGTCAAAGTCAAATTCCATAATAACCTAAAATGTTTCATTTGATTTACAATTACACAACAAAATTATGAATAGCAACAAATGAACCTGTTTTATATCGTCAAAATGATCGCAATAATATATTGCCGCTCTAATCCATGAACCCATCTTGTCAGAACAGGTTCTAGAGGCAATGGACACTCCGGTAGGGCTCCACGGAAAATTCGGTTAATCAAATTGAGCTTGAACAAATAAGTTTCATTACGTTGGAAATTAAATCATTACCATCTTCATACTGATTCCGGATAACTTCAGCTACTAAACCTAAGGCGTGAGCCAAACATATTACATGAATTAATTAGTTGAGATCAAATATTTCCAGATGTTTGTCACATTTAACCACGTATGCAGCGCCGTCGGTTAGTAGCAGTTTTAGTTTTTCGTATTTGATTCCCGTTGACCATTATATGTACTCGTATATCAGCTGTATTATTGTATTTGAATTAACTTTATCATTTCAAAAATTGGTTCACAGACCAAATTTAAGTTCGACTTATCCACATCAGATTACTAACCTTACCATGCAACGTGTTACAGAAAAAAGTACATTAAATTTAACCACAAACTCATCATAAACTACACGTGTAGGACTATTTTGTTTAAAATAATTTAAAACCCATTTACTATGTACAATTTTGAGGTGACGTCATCACATTGTTGGCGGAGATGATTAGACAAAGTTTGGTTAAGTTATATATAGCCTTGTTTCTTACTATGTACTATGAACTGTTATAAGTGCTGCGCCAGCTTTCCAATTTACTGTGGTTAGTGTTTTACCATATACACAATATTCGTAATACAGATATAAAATTTGACGACAATCGGTTTAGTAGTTTCGGAGATTATCTTTCTAATAAAAATCCGGACAGACGGCAGGCAGACAGACAGACAGACAGACCAACAGATAGACAGACGGAAACGGACGTACTCTAGGGGTCATGACAGTAGAGAAAACGTAAATTTAGAGAGTTGACCGACGGAGATGATTACAATACTTGTGGAATGAATAGAAATGTGGAACTCCGAAAATGAGAATATGTTGGCTACAATAAATGAAAATTTTCGCAGAAGAATACAAGCTTGTTTAAATACATAAGGGAGGAATTTTCTCATCTTCTCTAGTATTTAGTTGGTCATTGCTTCCATGGACTTTTCTTTCTGTTGGTTTTGTTTTTATTTATAATTTACGATTGTTTTATTAAATGTTTTTTTTTTAATTTATTAGTTACTGAAAAATAACAATTTGTTTTATTAACAATAAATAAAGAAGATGGAATTCTAGTACCAATCACTAATAAGAAATCAGAAAGGAAGTCGAAGGTCGCGTTAGGTACGTACATTGTTGCCAATTTTACTTTTATAAAATTATGTTTTGTTTTTGTAATACCTATAGTCTTTGCCATTTCTATTGAAACACCACCTGTTGATTTTGCCTAAAATTTAGCAATTGCTAACAGTTTTCGGTTGATTGACAACGGCTTTTAGTTAGAAAATTGTGTGAATATGAACGTTGCCAAATTTACGATCAACAAGTGGTGTTTCAATAGAAATAGCAAAGACTATATAGGTACAGACATAAAAATTTTTATTTTTCACTCGTATATAATGTTTGTTTTATATCCATGATGTGATAAACGTAAAGCGGCATCTTATATCCGGGGCACAATGAGCGGGCATAAAGAGTTATTACGCCCTCTCATTATGCCCTATTTTGCTAAACCGAATTAAACAAAAATTAAAAAAAAATATTGTTTATTTTTAACCACTTATTTATTTTTTGACAATTTATTTAATAACGAAGATACAAATTACAATTTACAAACTTGCTATTCATACCAAACTATTCAGGTAAACTTAAACTTTTCGGAGGTGCCTCTATTGGAATTATTTCTGCCACTGCTTCCATTCTGCTAGCACCGTAACGTATTATGTAAAAATCTTGAATTGTGTTCACTCATCCTCCAACTACCTTTACAGCATAAAACATTCGTATTTAAATTAATTACAATCATCAAAAAATAACTTAGTTTACCTTCTGAAGTAAATATCTGTTGTCGGAAGCATCTTTTAGAAATTGCATGACTTGTTCGCCAGTCAAAACTCGGGATTTTTTTGCCACATAACCTTTTGGGTTTTTTATAGAAATATGTCAAACGATGATAATTAGAAATGTCTATGTTGTCGTTTACTCTTAAAGTTGTCTTGACCATCGAGTATTTTCACCATAAGGAACTGGGTGAATATTTTTCTGACTAAAAATGAAGAACACAGTTAAATAATTATTTTATAAACAGAATAACTCACCAATTCTTGGAAGTAAGCCACTTCTTAATCTTCCAATTAAGGAAAATTTTGTATTCTTTTTCATATATGGATCCTGATGTTCCAGGTATACTATCCTCAAACATATTTGGCGTTTATGACTTCACACCAATTTGACTCCCATTATAATTCAATAGGCCGTCACAACCGGATGTCTTAAACCCGCTCACCGATACCTACCTGAAAAGACCTTGTCTGGTAAAAGCACAGGGCAAGACTGAGTTTTGCATTTACCGACAACTGCGCCTTTCGAGTTTTTTATTTTAAGTAAAAACAAAGTAACTTTGTACTCAATCATTTTTTATTACAGCACAACTATTTACTTATTAACTACTACTGCTTATTTATTGATCGAAATAGTCACTGTCATCATCACTCGACTCTTCTAAATTAATAATTAACGGTGTTATCAACCGTGCCCTGTACTGGTCTTCTTCTTTTGTGGAATGTCGTACACAATTGGCCCACATTTCGGCAGTTATTTTGGAAGCTTCTTCCCTAATTATGTCAATTGTTGCTCTACTAAATTTTGGTGCCGTATTATTCCTTCTTATATTATTTTTCATTTGCGACCAGATTAGTTCGATGGGGTTAAATATACAATGGTACGGCGGAAGTCTAATCACCCTAAATCCACGATCTCGCGCCATAGCATCTATTTTATATTGTTTCTCAAATTTTCGAGTGTGTAACACTTCTAATAATTGTGTCTTTGTGTAATTTTCTTCAAAGTATAAATCATGTTCTGTAAGGAAATTTTGAAATTTGAAAATTTTAACAAACAAAATTACTCTGAGTCCGGTCCTTCGCGTCTCGACCGTCCCTGGCACGTCGAAAAGGTCTTTTCAGGTAGGTATCGGTGAGCGGGTTTAAGACATCCGGTTGTGACGGCCTATTGAATTATAATGGGAGTCAAATTGGTGTGAAGTCATAAACGCCAAATATGTTTGAGGATAGTATAACACATTTGCATTGGCTTTTTGCGCTTTCTTCACAATGTTTTCTGGAATTTCACAATTTTCCTCATTCATTTCCGCGGTCGAAAATATACGTGTTGACACCGTGAATAGACGCCGTGTTTGCAATAAACATAGAATCTCCTTGACAACAAAATCAACGCCACGTAAATTTTTTTTTTTACGAATTAATTATTTAAATTAGTCTTTTTTTTAGATTTTCTCGTGAAAAATAAAAGTTTGTATGCACCACGGGCACAACTTGATGTTTATAAATCTCGGGCAACTTACAAAATCTCGGACCAGAGGCCCTCGATTTTGTAAACGTTGCCTTCGAATATAAACATCTTCTTTGTGCCCTTGGTACATAAATAACTATTATGGTAGACTCAATGATAACGATGTTATTTATGACACTTGCAACTGTCCATAATCTACCACTGTGTTTGACTGTGACAATGGCAGTGCCTACTAAAAATTATTAACAATTTTAAAATGGAGAAAGAGTTGCAAAAGAAGAAATTCTTCTGCTTAGTCAAACATAAAGCTATGTATGTCACACGTAAAAATAATGCGTTTTATTGGACTTGCCTTTTTATTAGCCTCGCGAGCAGGCTCGCTCGACCATAAAAGGGCGCGTCCAATAAAGCTATGCATTATTTACTTGTAACATAAATAGCTGTTCAAAATTTGTTTTGGACATCGGAAATCCTCGTTTATACCCTACTGGGAAGTTAATCCGGCATTTTATAGATATCCGATATATATACGTACACGTGTGTAGTGCATGTGCGCTCATTGCAATAGTTACTAGCGCCAACTAATAGCAAATTTAGAAACTGTAGCTGCTGCAAAGTGAATAGATTTTGTCATTTTTATTCTCATTATAAACATTATGATAATAATATGGCAACAATATATATAGTATGACAACTGAATTCTTTAGAATGACGACTTTTGCTATGTGTGATTCTTGAATTCAATGCGGATCAATATGGGTGATCAATGCATATTAATAAAAACGTTAAATGAACCACATTCAATATTTTCATAATTTTATTCAGGATTAAAAATATTTATAACAATAATTATACAAACAATAATATATAACGATTTCGCGCTACAAATCCTAATCGTAACAGCCTATTTAATCACATTTGTGCAACAGCAATAGCAGTGAAGGGTAGTGTTAGAGGAATCAGTTGTACAAATTAATTTGTGTGTAAATATTTTATAGGCTTATATTAACTAAGTACTAATATGTATAACATGAATATTAAATTATTTATTTACGTTAGATTAATTAGTACTGAGCATAAATATTCTTACGGTGATGTAAGCACAACTATTCATGTGTGATGTTATAATAAAGATACACATTTTTTAAATATAAAAATTTTTACAATGTGTGTCTAACGCCTATTTGTGCATAAACAAGCAACACTTGGGTAAAAGGATCACAATCTCAAGAATAAGGTACATCAGTAGTCTTGAAGAGAGTGCTATGGTCCCAAAGAGTAATTGAAAGAGAATTGACAAATTACAACAAGCTTAATGCAACGGTGAGATCTGCTCAATTGTTTCTTTTTTACTGATAGTGTTCTTTGTGCTTGACCTAACGATATCTTATCGTTAGTATTACATTAATAATGATGAGTTTAAGATATGATACCCTGTTTTATTTATTTTGGTAATTTAAGATGATTTAATCATTTAATCCCTGCTCTGTTGTCATTTCTTAATTTTAGCGACATGTTTTTTCAGTCATTTTATTACGGTGAAAGCCTACTTACTAATTTAAAACTTGGAATGTTTGTAGTAAACAGCTTTTGTTGAGCATTACTTCGTTGAATTGTTGTGAACTTACGATCGAGGTTACGGATATGTTTTTACTGTATTGGGACGTGGGTATGCGAAGGTGGTGTTTGAAATATTTTAGTCAGAGGAATTTCGTGGAGTTGTTGATGAACAGGCACACGAGTATCATATAATGAGGGAGCTTGTAATATGATACCGAATGTTCCACCGATACACGCTAAGGTAAACACCCACAAAAAGAAACGGTCTAACACCATGGAGACGAACTTCCAGTCTTCCACAATCTGGAATTAAGAGAAAAGTAGCATATAAGTATTAAAAATAATATATATCACGATTATACATAAAAATATTTTGAATATTGCACAAGAAGCTAACATTACCATTATCTAAAATACCACCAGTAGGTAATAATTCCGAGAAGTAAGTAATACATCTCAACCCATGGTCACCCAAGTATTTTTTTCACCCAGTTTATGTTATAACAGTTGCTATTTTGTGATTTGCTTTAAATCTTTCTGATCTCCCGGTGCACTATAGTAATATAACGTTTATCCTCACAATACCGAAAACACACCCCAAAATATTTGCCGACGTTTTTCGTCAATTACATTGGCATTATCTCGGCAAAGCTAAAAGTAAACTAAAGTTAAATTACAAATTGACGCTAGCGTAGTGTGCGATAAAAAAATACTTCGAAATGTAGATGCAGCAACAGGAATCTAACTATAGTAGCTTGCATAGATATTGTAGCCGTCCATAGAGTCGAAATTTGCGAATAAAAATTAAATAAAACCGGTTCAAACGGAGCCGACGGTGGCTTGCAAATTCTGACGTCACTCTGGCACACGTTGCACAGAGACGTATTTAATATTAAATGTCATCTTTTCGATTATGATATAATCTGTTTCATTTCTGAGCTCAATCTCGTCAATAAAAACGAAGCTCTGTTCACTATACGCAAGTTTTGGTATGGTATATTAATCGTTGCGGAGGTAGGTGGAGCGAAAAACCTAGCCATCTTAGCAGCAAACACGGCTATAAACTAGTCCACGTGGACTGTTTGTTTCCCAGGCGCGGATCCAGGGGGGGTACCCATTGCCCCCCCCTGACACACGACCGAGGTACTTTATTTTGACCAATTTCAAAATTTTGAAATCGCATTTCATTTTGTAAATGCAGTACAACCTCTATAATCCGAATTCACGATTATCCGAACATCCAATAATCCGAACAGAGGCTATTTGAAGTCGATGCTTCTTTAATCCGAACAAAAACTCTGCAATCCGAACTGAACTTGGAAACACGCACCTACTTGGAAAAATGACGCAAGATCTTTCTGCATATGTTGTATGGAATATTTTGAAATTTTTAAAAATTGCGATATTTCAATGCACTGAATTAATTAACTAATTCTAGAAAAAAGGTTGAAGTTATCGAAGAAATGAGGCCCGAAATCTACAAGAAAAAGTATTTAGTTAAATTTCGAAAATCGTCGAAAATGGGTCGAAATTTGCATGAGGAAAATGAAATTTTTGAAAAAAATTTTCTAAAAATTTTGACAAAATTTGAAGAGATCCGACGATATCCCGACGTGTTGATTCCAAAAATATAGCATGTTAATGGTAACCGAGCAATATTTTCGGAAAATTCGGTGTGAAATTAGAATTTTTCGAAATTTTTAAAAATTTCGATATTTCAACTGGACGAATCTGGAAAAATGGTTTAAGTTATCGAAGAAATGAAGCCAGAAATGACTTCTGAGGCCCAAAATCTACAAAAAAAAGGTATTTAATTAAATTTCGAAAATCGTGGAGAATGGGTCGAAATTTGCATAATGGAGGTAATACATAATGTAAAATTTAATTTTTGAAAAATTCATCTAAAAATTCTGAAAAAATTCAGGGTATAGATCCAGGCGTGTTGATTCCAAAAAGATATCGTGTTTCTGGTCACGGAGTAATATTTTTTTACAATGTACCTATCTATTATCCATTGTTACTTAAGAATTCGTTAATTTTGTTTAATGAAATTAAGGTTTATTTCTTGAAGTGTTTTCAACTGTGTATGAAGTTCCCAATTCAATTCCCTTTCAGATTTTTGAGAAAATCGCTGATCCGAACAAATCGTTAATCCAAACACACCTTTATCCCAATTAATTCGGATTATCGAGGTTCTACTGTCCACTATAAGGTACGTGTAACGAAAACAACTAAATGTCACCCATGTTATGTGAAAAAGAGTATACTAGCTAAAATTTTATATATCTTTTTGTTTAGAACAAATTTCTAGGAGATCGCACAAAAATTGCCCCCCCCCCCCTCTAAACGAAATCCTGTATCCGCGCCTGTTGTTTCCTGTCATATTTTAGTTTGCTTGAACCAATTGTGTTGCACCAAACGGTTATTACACTTGTTGAAATACATTTTCAAACTTCCATCTTTCTCTAGATCGTCGGTTTCGTAGCTCTGTGACAAATCGTTTGTCGTAGATAGAAAATAGTAAGATTACAGTGACCCTAAGATTTTGTGCAAACGACCTTAAATACACCCCTGTGTGATGTGACGCATGGGGTAGTGACAGAACTTGCAAGCCGTCGTCGGCTCCGTTTGAGCCGGTTTTATTTTATTTTTATTCGCAAATTTCGACTCTATGGACGGCTACAATATCTATGCAAGCTACATAATTGTTGACTTTGTATTCACTACATAAACAGTGCATCTTTTTTAAAAGTGGCCATAGGGTTTCCCATGTTAAATTTTATACCTCATGTTAACTTATGTTTGAGTAAAAATTCAGAGTTGAAATTTTTACTGGGTGAAATTTGGGTTATCTTTTGTCGATTTCATTAAAAGTCATGTTTTAAATTATTAAAGGATATTTCTTTAAAAACATGAAAGTATTTTGATATTTTTGTCGGTAATATTGTAGGAACCCATGTAAAAACAGACATTTACCTGACGTTTCTAAATTTTAATTACTCGTTCGATTACTGGTTTTTAGTGACCGAAATTCGTCAACCTGCCGCAGTACACAATTAAAGAAAAAGTACAAATGGTCACTGATGGATACATTAAAGCCTTATCGACAACAGAGAAACTGCATAAAATTCGATCATGTATTGATTCCGGCCGTGGAAGCCTCCGAAATTAATGTGTTAGTATTATTATTATTATTAATTATATTTAATTTGTACTATGTCCTCTATGGGCGTTTTGCCCGCTGGGTAATAACTTTATTATTCTCAATCATCTGAATAAAAATTTTGGGAAAATCTTTAAAAAAATTATACGTCATACGTCACAATGTTTTTCATAAGTACAAGTAGGCTATGTATAACAATCAAGTTACCTCTGAACGCCTCTGAATAAAATTAGATTGGCGTTTTGAAGGTGAAAAACTCCGACCAAGTAATATCCATCTATTAGAAAATGTCCGATTCAGAATCTTTAACGTCCCCTGAATTAAAGTATGCAGCAAATGAAGTTACTCAGAATCTGCTCTTGGAAAAGAGCAAAAGCAGGTACGAAAAGGCAGTGGCGGCTCGTGACCTTTTGAAATGGGGGGACACAATTTGATTGATGACTTAAATATGAAGATATAAAACAGGTTGTTATTACCAATTAATAGAAGAAATAGTGTGCCGAAAAGAAATACAAAAATACATTCAATAAAAATAAAAAAGGATTTCTCCCCATACCTTTTTGCCTTCGGTCAAAATTTTACGTTCATGGCATCTAAAAGTTCATTTTGGACAGTTTTAGGCGTTCCTTTAAAAATCGTTGCTTCTTTCAAATGATCTGATAAAGTCCAATTCAGCCATAAAATCAATCAGACCTCGAAATATACCTCGATTTTGTGATTCCCTACTGTTACGTTTGACGGGAGAATAATTAATCGGGCGTAGGTAAAACTCAACGATTTATTTCTTTAACTCGAATTACACTACTAACTATTGCATCGAATATATTCCCGACGGTCGCCTCTATTTAAACCCATACTTCTCCGATCGAGATCTTTCACGAACATCCATGGCGACTCCGCTTTGAGACTTCCCTAGACGCCGCTTCAAGACTTCCGGTAACCGGCTCCAGACTTGTCTTTAGGCGTCTGCCGCTCGGCCGTCGATGAGTCACCGTTCATCGACACACATACTAGAAAAACTCATAGGCGCCGCGTCGCACCGGGGAGGTTATGTGTTTATTTCGTAACACTGCCCTTTCCTTAATTCTGATCGTCCCGATCAGAAACGTCAATGGCGCTGCTGTTGTATTTTATGAGGCGGCCTAAGTGAACAATCTTCATTTTCCTCTTCGGCCCTCGCCGGATTCTATAGACGACATCGTTGATCCTCGTCACGACAGTATAGGGACCTTCCCAGTCTGATGACAACTTCGGGCAACGACCATTCCGTCTTCGGAGGTTATAAAGCCATACCAAATCTCTCGCCTGGAACCCTACTGAGTTGTTCAGAAGGTCGTAACGTGTCTTCATTCTACCAGTCGCCACTCTGTCCTGGTAGTGCAGTATTTCGTAAACGCTCGGCAGCTTCTCCTGTAGGCCATCGTCGTAACCTTTGACCTTCTTCATGTCCTTGTTCCTTTCTTCGGGCACTGGGAGGGACCCGCTACTTCTCTTGCAGTTCTTCCAATAGGCGAGCCGACGTTGTGTACTTGGATCGGCCGTCTCGCCCTAATCTTCGATCCTTGAACTGCCGCACAGGTCCTACACTTCGTCCACGAGCTTTCGACGTCTTGCCGGCAACGGGCCCAGTAGAATCTCTCCCTAAAATTGGAAAGCGTCTTGTTGATTCCAAAATGAGCACCAGAACTCCCATTGTGCATCTCTCGAAGTACTTCCTGGATTCTGGTGGCCGGGACCACCACCTGCATAGTGACATGTTTTCCATCCGGACTTTCCCAAGCTCGCTTAAGCAATCCGTTCTCGACTCGCAAGGAGTCCCATTGAGCCCATAACGCCTTGAAAGAAAGTGACTCGCCTGATATTTCCGACCAGCCAGGTCGTTCCATCCCATCTTCTTTCCATCTGAGGAGCGGCCCAATATCCTTGTCTTCCTCCTGGTTCTTTCTATACCGAGCGGTAGTCCATTCATCATCTTCTACGACAGCTTTCTTCCTGCGGTTGAACAGTGCTTTCGGCTGCTGAAGCTCGTCGCAGTGTTTGCAGTTCTGATAAGCGACCAGTCTTGCAGGCTTCGCTTTAATACAACGCTGATTCAGGTTGAACTCTTCATTTCCAAAACGTAGAACTTTCTTCACCGGAACAATTGTCAATCCATGGCGGCTAATCAAATCCATTCCCAAAATGAAGTCATCTTCTATACTAGCCACGAGAGCCCGATGTCTTATTTTCAGCTGACCAACACAGATTTCTACCTCTGCTTCGCCCATGATCGGCGTCGACTCTACAGTTTTCAATCTTATCGTTTCGGGTATAGGTTCTACATCTTCAGCTCTCACAAGTCCTTTACGTACAATTGATACCTCGGCGCCAGTATCGATGTTGATTGCTGCTGGATTTTCATAAATCTTCCCCGGTACCGTTGAACCACTATCTCTAGTGAAACTTCTTATTTTTACTTCGCTGGCGGCCTTATTCTCACCAGTGAACCCATTCCCCAGAGTACTGGCTCATTTTACATCTCGGTGAGATCTTCGTTGTGTGCTTCTTCTTGGAGCTAGTAATCGAGGACGACAATTACCTTTGAGACGTCCCTGGCTCCCATCCCTATAGCATTCCATGCTTTGCTCACGAGATACATCATTCTTCAGTTTTCGAATAAGGTCATCTATTTGCGGCAGCACTTTTTCCAGCAGCTTCTCCATCTTGTTGTTTTCTTCTTTCTCTCCTTCTGCTACGCTGACTTTGCAGCACGTTCTTGAGGAGCCGTACACCGCCTCCACTTCCAGCGCACGAATCAAGGCTTCAGATGATGTCTGATACGTTGATGGTTGTAAGACCTTCTTAACTTCAACGTTGCGAATGCCATCTACGAAGGTTTCTGTCTCAAGCCTCTCCTGAATAGTTGGTGGTGCTTCGGGGTATGCTAGACGTACCATTTTGTTGACAAATTCTTGTAGAGATTCTCCAACTTTCTGTGTTCTTGTCTGTAGTCGGGAGGCAAAAACTCGCTTTAGATGTAGATCTCCAAATCGCAGTTCTAGAGCAGTAGTTAAGGCACTATATTTGCTTATATCTTCGGCAGATAAGGTTTCAAGTATCTCTAGCGCTGCACCTCGCAGAGCTATCACCAAGGCTGTAGCTTCCTGTTCTTCTTCCCAAAGATTCGCCGTCGCTGCTGCCTCGAACTGTATCTTATACGATGACCACGGTGTCTGACCATCATAGGTGAGTGGTTGAATCGTTGTGGAAGCTGACGTTCATTATCTTTTCAAATTTCTTCATTTTGTCTTCTATTCTATCTTCTCTCATTTTCATTCGATCTTCTACAACTTCTTTTATTTTTTCGTCCATTGTTTCCATCCTTGCGTCCATTTTTCCCATTCTTTCCCTAATTTTCTCGTTCATTTCCGCAAGCATCGCCGCCATCTGTTTTAGTTGTTCTTCCAACGTCGCTGCAGTTTGAGTTCTCGTCTCGACCGGCAAAAATTCTTCCAAATTCTTGTTCGATCTCCCCAGACGTCATAAAACCGGTTATTAATCTTCAAATCCCACTCCTGACACCAGTGCTACGTCTGAGGGGCGAATAATTAATCGGGCATAGGTAAAACTCAACGATTTATTTCTTTAACTCGAATTACACTACTAACTATTGCAACGAATATGTACAAATATTATTCCGGCGAATTTCACTGGACGCTCTTGACTGTCTCCACTGGCTGAATAATCCATTCCCGACGGTCGCCTCTATTTAAACCCATACTTCTCCGATCGAGATCTTTCACGAACATCCATCGCGACTCCGCTTCGTAACTTCCCTGGACGCCGCTTCAAGACTTCCGGTAAGCGACTCCAGACTTGTCTTTATGTGCCTGCCGCTCGGCCGTCGATGAGCCACCGTTCATCGACACACATACTAGAAAAACTCATAGGCGTCGCACCGGGGAGGTTATGGGTTTATTTCGTAACACTACTTTCGTCATGTCCACGTAAAGCAAATTCATACACAATAAAATTGTATGCACATTATTATCAATCGGCGTAATATATGGCGATTTTTGTCGACCCTTGCGTTATATGCCCGAATATTATTAATATAAGCGGTGCAGGGCCGTAACGAGGCACTCACGGGCCTGTGTTCGAATATGGGTTCTGGGCGCCATCCTTAACAAAATGTAATTATAACTCATTTCATATAAGAATGCAGTAGATATCCTCCTCAATTTACACAGAAAACTCAAGTATTAAATGTAAAAGTCTTTATTCGGGCAAGTCATATTTAATATCATGTTCAACACTTTATTTTAAACTTCCTGCGTTTTTTTATTTAATCTAAAGTTTCAATTGAGATCTTTTTTAATTACAATCTACTCCATACTTATATGAAATGACTGAAATGAGCTATAGTTGATTGCTAATAGAAATAAACGAAGGGAATAAATGTGTTTTCTTTATATTTTATAATATAACACAAATAAAAATGACATCTGAGTAATCTAATAATTATAAAATGCAACAGAGATGTTTTGTTAAATAGGTGAGTAAAATACAGAGAGTTCATTAATGATCGAGAACCACGTGACCAGTTAATTATTTGTAACTAATAAATCGATTGGCATTATTGATTAATGATCAATTATTTTTACTAAATTGTTATCGTTTATCTGCCATTAGTGTCATTTACGATCAGTAGCGTCCTTGTAGTAATAATTCCCATTCTCGTTCTGTTTTTAGTGTTTTCTAATTGTTTACTTACATACAAATCAGTTCTTTTCAGAACTAACTACTTGAAATTAACAACTGTGTGGTACGTAATCAAATTTGGTAAAATTTTACAAAACGCAGGCACTGTTCGATTTCACACAAACTGTTTGCACAAAACTCTTCTAGAGCACCCCCTGATCACGTTCCTCACCTTCAAATGTAGTGCCACAAAAAATTGTTAAATTTTGCATTCCTTCACTCTTTAATATCAGCCGTTGCTAATATAACCTAACTTTTTACAGTCACCAACGCGCGGATGCGCGGAAGGGTAATGTCTGAGTCTGATTTTTAATAGACACACGGGTTCTTCGCGCCCACAGACTATCCCCTCGCGCCATACACACCATCACAAACATACTCTTTAACGTGGAACTTCTTGCTCCGTGATCAATTAGTTGTTGGAATTGGTGCCAGTTAAATTGCGTGTGTAGTATATGGCCTATATCGGCCGCAACTATAGGGCGCGAACACTGAATATGTTTTTCTGACACAAGGTGTCATTTATACACATCTGAAGGTTAGAAACGTGTTCAGGGGGTGCTGCAGAAGAGTTCTGTGGAAATGGTTTGTGCGAAGGCGAATGGTGCGTTGTGTGAAGTTTCACACCAAATGTCTATATAAAATTAAGTACGTTGACTTTGACATTTTCAGGAAAACTTGTTGTTTAACAATGGTTTTCACACCCGAACAGGATGCTTTCATTCTGATGGCTCACTTTCGAAGTGGAACCCGAAACCCAGACGGAACCTGGTCTTATTCACTGCAGTCGTGTATTGACCAATTTACGGAAGCCTTTCCAGATGCCAATGTTGGGTATCAAACATTTGCAAATCATAAGGGCGTCCTTGTTCATCGTTTTGAGACTAAAAATTGTATTTGCAAAGGAAAGACAACTGGCAGAAAAACTGTTTTGACTGAAGAAGTTACAGAAGACATCCAGCATCGGTTAGAACAAAGTCCAAATAAATCTATACGAAAATTATCAGCACAGACAGGTAAAGATTGGTTGTCAGATTTTTTATTTTTTAAAGGCGTTAAATATTTTCATAAGAATTAAAGAGATTTTATGATACAGTTTAAAAGTTAAATTGTTGCAGGTCTTTCAGTCAGAAGTTGCCATAAAGCACTACAGAAAGTTCTGCACATGCACCCGTATAAAGTTTCAGTCGTCCATGAATTACTTCCACCGGATTTTGAGCGAAGAATAAATTATTGCCAATGGTTTAATAATAATTTAAATGATGATGCCTTATTAGACTTAACATTTTTCACTGATGAGGCATGGTTTCATTTGAGTGGATACGTGAATAGTCAAAATTATAGAACGTGGGCTACTGAGAATCCTCATATTTTTGTAGAAACTAGTTTGCATCCCATAAAAGTTGGAGTTTGGGTAGCCATTTCAAGAAGAAGAATTATAGGACCGATTTTTTTTCACGATACGATGAATGCTGAAAGATATCGCACTAATATTCTACAACCCTTTTTTGAACAACTGCATGATGACGAATGCCAGTATGGTTACTTTCAGCAAGACGGAGCGACGGCACATAGAGCAGGAAGCACACTTCGTTTCTTGCAGGAAGTTTATGACGATCGAATTATAAGTCAAGGACTGTGGCCCCCAAGATCGCCAGATCTCACCGCGCCGGATTTTTTTTTGTTTGGTCATTTGAAGAACAATGTTTTCCAAAATAGGTTGCATACCATTGATGAGCTGCAACAAGCAATAACCCATGAAATTGAAAATATAACTCCTTACACTCTTCAACGAGTATTTGATAATATGAAAAGAAGAGTTAATATGTGTATTGCTAACGAAGGAAATCATTTTCAACATTTATTGTAAATACCTAAATAAAAACAATTTATGAAATGCTTTATTTTTTTATTCTTAACTCCTTTGTGACGCCAATGAATTTAGGGACATTAATCTGCACTATTGCCAATTGTGTATGTTTGGTTGCATACATTTTTGATCACGTGGTTCTCGATCATTTATGAACTCTCTGTATAAATCTAATAAAATATACAAAAGTAAACAAAATTATGTCAAAAGGATTTTTTTCTTGCTTTAGCATTTGAAAAACGGTTTATAAGCTCAACATATCTAAAGATCTACCTATTTCGTTTTTAATTAAAATCGATGCTAAGGAAGATAGTCTACTTTGTGCCATTGCTTTTCCCAGATACGTTTTAATTAATTTTAATTTTGAAAATGAACAACGTCAATCTATTTAACAATTCCGCCGAAGCTACAGTCACCGGAATTGTTAAATATATAAAACAAGCTGTAATTATTCCACTATAACTACTACTTCAAGAGTTATTGGTTATCATAATGAAATTAAGTAATTCTTTTACTGATTGCATGGATTTCAATTCTACTCGAAAAGATTGGCAAAAAGAGAGTAATTGTTGCATAAATAATTCTCAAATGTCGTCATCATAAATTCGATGCAGTCTTTCTCCCATTTCAAATATTTCTTGATGAATCAAGTAAATAGTGAGGTGTAATGATTTTAAAATTAGATGCTGTTAATTGCAGACCTGTTGATCTAGTCGATATTTGTTGAAGAATAATATCTAAGGTCTTATAAAATTCATTAACTTTAAAAAGATCTTCATTAGTTTCAAATTTAAAATACTAGGCGAAAGAATTAGGAAATTTTTGGCAATTTTTGCACCCTTTCTTCAATTTCCGCTTTTTTTCTCTTTACATGACCTGATTTATAACTCATTATTAGAGAGCGGAAAATATGCAGCAAAATTTTGGGAAATATGATCATATGATATGCATCAAATTTATGCAAATATGCAGTAACTTTGTTAATATATGCAGAGATATGCACTTGCATCTGCTCCAAAAATTAAAAAAAAAATCGTAATCGTAATTTCCCGATCATAAGTTTTATTACAAAAAGTACATAAATCACATTGCAAAGTGTTTAATTAATTCTCACTAACACAAATCACATTTTTTAAAATAATATTGTTATACTAAAAAATAAATATAAACAGAACAAATTGAAAAATAGTAGTAATCGACTATTTAATTACTATTTTGGTAACAGTTTATTTTTAAATATTTTTCGAAATATTCTAACAAAAAGTTTTTCCGGTGATTCTAAAATATGCTTTTGTAAGTAGAAAAAGTGCGTACTACGTCCACAGATGTATAAAAATCCTTACCGGTTTAGAGCAGGCGCGACAAAACAGAGTTCCTTCTTGAAGAATAAGTTCAGGAAAAGGTTTAATCCATAAATTAATTAGAGTTATCGTCGCCATATTGACACACCAACCTGTATCGCTTTAAATGCTTTCAATGCAAACTCACGATGAAAAATAATAGGATAACGTCCCTTCGACCACCATAAAACATACTGTTAATACCTACACTTAAGTAACGAACAAAAATATTGGGAATGAACGGTACTTCCAAAAGTAATTAGAGTCCGAATTTACCTGGAAGAATGGATTAACACCCGGTGGTTTCTCCAAACTACCATAAAACCCAAAAAATCTCACATGTCATCATTTTTTAAGTTAAGACGCAAATGCTAGTTACAATTGAACATCTTGAAAAAGCGGTAAAATAAACTGCGAAACTGTCGACGTAGAAGACATCTGTTCTTCTTATTGGTTATGTCCACGAGTCCCGAAATAAAAAAAAAAATAATTTTATTGCACAAGATTTACACTTAAACATAATCGGCACATTCTAGGGCAAAACGGACCTGCCAAGCCCGCCTCGCGTTAGGTCCAATACTGAAAAAGTGAAGAAATGACGCATGTGGCAACAAGAAAAGATGCTACATTTGTCTGAAAAATAAAGATATAAAACAGTAACAAATATGCGATTTATGCGAGAGAAATGTATGTATTGAACATTCGATTAGTCGATTACAAAACTAATTTGTGCTAATTGAAAAAAATAATCATTATGTAACACGCAATTATTATTTTTTTTAAATAATAACATACCTTAAACAAATATTTTTAGTATTAAAATTACTCTTATTTAATAACACAAATACAACCAGCGGGCCTACCGCACCCGGGTTGCTCAGGTACACAGATAAAATGCATTGCCCCGACAAGCCTAAAATGCAGTGAATAGTGAATTGTGGTTTATGGTTTTAAAATACCATCTTACCATGGCTTAGATTTATTACCCCTTAAGATTATATTTAAAGATGTATAAGTACTAAAGGCTGCAATGTAGGAAATGATGGTATTTAAAATATAAAAATTTCCGTGACAGAACACTATTAGTGGACCTCTTACCTCTATTTTTGTTTATGTGAACAAAATCACCAACATGAAGTATCAAAAATTACTACTAGTATAACTCAACTAATAACTACTGAAAAAAAAAGTGAAATAAAAAAATTATCTGTATCTGCGCCATTAATTTTGTATCTAGATACAGATATTTTGTGCTTAAATTCGATTTTATCTAGATACAGATACTAGATACCCAAAAATGTATCTAGATACTTTATTTAGATACAAGTATGGGGGTGTGAGCCATCAATCCCCAAGATTGCCGGATGCAATCTGCCACTTTGGTGATATTTATTAACAGCGAGTCCGTGTCTTTTTAATTAATTGATAATCAGCAAATTCAGTACCATGTTATTATGATCTTGCATAAGATTGCTTTACTTAACAAATTATTCAGCAATGAGCTCTGTCCAGGAGGTTCGAATCAAAATGGTCTCTATCGTCTGATATGGAGTGTGCAAAGAGTACTACGGGAAAAGCGCGTGAAGTACTCAGCCTCGCTATCGACAATGGCGACTAGTACTGAGTCGTGCAATGGGGCGAAGGGAAAAAGCGCACGACACCCCCGCTCCAGTTACTGTCCCAGGCCTAGTATCAAAAAGTGCAGGGACATCAAGGGAAAAACTGTAGACGCGCGAGGTGCCCACTTTGATAATCAGTCCTTTGACCACGGACAGGGCCGGCTCTAAGGGACCAGGCGCCCCGATGCAACTTACTGTTCAACGCCCTTTAAAAATTGTTTGTAAAAAAAAACATATATTTTTGTAGAGAGATACTTTTAATTAACAAACATACATAAAATTATGATGAATCAATTTTAATATATAAAAGTGTTTGTCCTGACTGATAGACTAACTGATTCATCAACGCATGGAAAGCCTGAACTACTGCAACTACAAACATGAAATTTGGACAGTAGGTTCCTTTTGTGTCATAAGCACCCATTGAGGAAGGATTTTTGGAAATACCGCCCCAATGGGACAAAATAGGAGATGAAGATTTATCTAGGAATCTCGTGAGTTTTTAAGTTAGACGGGGGGCGAATGGGACGAAAAATGATGTGTCCAAACCCACACAAACGAGCAACAACTCTTCTAGTATAAGTATAAAAATCTTTACATTACAAAAATTTTTCAATTTTTAATATTGTAAAATTGATACGATTTCAAAGTTATTTTTAATTTAGACTTACCTCAATGTTATTCGAAATTAAAATTTAACCAAATTCGACTACGAATCAGAACAGTGAAAAATATAACAAAACTGAACAACCACCACAACCAGCCGAATAGACTTGGAAAATAAAATTTTTAAGTTTGTGCCGACAAGGAGTTTTATGGTACAAACAAACGTGACAAATGTTAGAAAAACATCTGGTTTTGGTCATACCGCTGTCTCGTCAAATTGTTACCCAGATAATGGCAATCATAAATCCGGTATTTTTTGTCGGTATTGATCTAAAGGTCCAATCACCCAACCCAAAAGCACACTCTTTTTCAATTATTACAGTCAGAAAGTGTCAGGAATTGACTTCTTATGACCTATTTTGGTGAACCACTCCCCATGGTGGAATGTTAAAATGTAGTTTTTTCTGAAAAGTTTTCGATGGGCGCCTTTGTCTGTTCCGGCTATAATATTTTGTGCGCAGTGAGTCAATGCAAATCTAATACTCCTATTAATTTATTTCTATGGAGTTAACACAAAAGCATAGGCGGCGCCCGCCGCCCGGCGCCCCTTGTTATGGGTGCCCCGATGCGGTGCATCTTTCGCTTACCGTGTTAAGCCGGCCCTGACCACGGATATCAAGGGAAAAACTGAAGACGCGCAAGATGTCCGACTGACAACTCTGTCCGCTACAACAGACACTTCCCCCGCAACAACAGAAGACTATCCGCTACAACAGATAGTCACACTAAAACGGGTAGTACCGGACTGTGCAATGGCAAGGGGGAAAAGTGCGCGCCTTCACTGGCCCCACTTACTACCCTAAGTTGTCAGTGAGGTAACACAGGAAGACGGACAGCTAATTAAATTAGCTCGACATGTCAAGACTCATTTCATCAATTATTACATTCTCCATTTCTCTCAAGTTCTGTTAACATTATTTAACAACTGACTCGGTACCACTTATCAATAATAATCAGGTCAAACACAGCAGTAATGATAAGGAACGGACTCACCGAATTATTGCCGATTATCCAATCAGATTTAATGACGACTAGCAGTAGGGATTACACCATTGTGAAATCTCGCATACATCATATCACCCTCAAGAGCCGATGACACTCACCTCAACACTTTTTAATCACACGATCACGGAACTGTTAAAGTCGTCTTATTCAGTTCGCGTCCGTTTTAAAACTGGAATCTTTATCAAGGCCTTTTTAGTTACACCCTCTCGAAAGAAACTCAGCCAACCAATCAACCCCAAATGAATATACTTTTTGAGTCAGACATGTGGTTTTTGTTTTTGACTGCGATTGTGATAATCTCAGATTTGTTTCGCTCAAGTGTAAGTAGCTAGGCGTGTGAAAGGACATATGCCATTCCCCAGTCTTTGGGAAATATATATATGGGGATATGCGAAAACATTCTTAAATGTTTTAAAAGTAAAATTGAAAATCTATCACGACAGAAATGTACGTACATCCAAAAGAATTTAAATCAACGATTTGGTTTATGTGTTAAATAAAGAGAAAAAACCCAATCTGAATCGGGAACTTCAACTGAACTACAAAGGTCCATTTAAAATAGGATAAGTGAATGACAATCACACCGTTAAAATCGAAAATAAACCAAATAAATTTGCAAAATTCATTTTAATTTACTAAAACATCTTTTTTTAGGAAATTCCTGAAATGAGTAATTGTCCTCCCTTTATCTTTTTCTTTCGTCATATTTGCCTTTTTCGTCTCATGCAAACCATATAAAATAGAACATTTTCATGAACATAGTGGCGTATTCTACAATCATTTGGGCACAGCAAAGGTAACTAACGATCTGTACACCCTTTTGTCATTTACCGTAATAAAGTTTTATGTATCAGAATCCAATTTTCTAAAAAATATTTACATCAATACACAAAGCTTTTCATGGAGCTTGGAATACGGAACGCAAGAATCTAGTGTTCGTCTTTCTTCAGAATGTTCGATTTCACCTTCCCTTCGCTTTCTTTCTGAGTAGTGTTCAAGAATCGTTCTACTGCTTCTCTCCTATACGATGAAATACGTCGAAAAGGTTCGTTTTTCGCTCAAATTCGAATTTGAGAATTTTTTCCGTCTTGCAAATTTTTTGCAAAATCCCACCGACTGCACCACTTTCACGATCCAGATGGACGTTATAAATGACCTTTTATCCTATTTTATTAATTATGATGATTACAAGAATTGAGCACTAAATATATGAAGAAATTAAAAAGTCCGAATATAAGGTACAATGTTAAAACCTTAAAGTCTGGACAAATACAAGTAATAGCTATTTGTATTACCAATAAAGAATGTATAGCGTATTGGATGAGCGCTTTTATGGCCGAGCGAGCTTGCCCGCGAGGCTAATAAAGGGACAAGTCCAGTAAAAGGCATTATGTACGTGGGACTTACATAGCTTGATGTTTGACTCAATAGAAGAATTTTTTTTGCAACTTTTTCACCACTTTAAAACTGTTAATAATGTTTAGTAGGCGCTGTCGTTTTTACAGTCATATGAATTGTGTTGCAGTCCAACCAGAGATATGTCCAACAAAGTGATAAATTATGGACAGTTGGCACCACTGGAGTCCAAAACACAATTTTTATTGTACTTGTACAATAATGAGGTAAATTATAGACTGGATAGTATCATAATTGACGTGATTATGATTTAGTTGAACATAAAGCTATGTATGTCACACGTAAATAATGCCTTTTATTGGACTTGCCCTTTTATTAGCCTCATCAGCAACCTAGCTTGACCATAAAGGGCGCGTCCAATAAAGCTATTCATTATTTACTTGTAACTTGTAACATAAACAGCTATTACATTAACCGTTACCTTTGATATGCAGTTCACTTTGTTAAAAATTTCTTAATTGGAACTCCTCTTCTTTATAAGTTGTCATTGTATCTGGTTGGATGTATTTTTTTTACATAGTTAGGTGGGTCTATTATTCTATACGCATTAAATTAAGACACTACGGCGTTGGTTTATAATATTTTTCTGTACCTATCCTGTGACCTATCTATACAAATACATGGGATACTTAAACCACAGTTGGGAAATCAATCAGTAGGGACCCGAATTTTAAGCCGTCATCGGTGGTCGTTGCCTAAACTATTTCTAGATGTCGCCCACCCAATTTAAAAATTATCACAATCGCAAATGAATTAAAAATAGTGTAAAAACAATAACATTTTGTAGTTGATCTTAGAAACCACACAGTCTGTTATAAAAATAATAAATTAAGTGCCCTACAAAGCGATGCCGTGCTGAAATTAAGATTTGACCTAGCTTCGGTGATAACGATTTTGTGTTTTATTAATTTATTTTCCATGTCTTGATGGTTGCAAAATTCAACGTTATTAGCAAACGCTAACATACATTTTATTTTTTTTTTACAAAAAACTAAATAGTAAACAATGGTCCCGTCAAAACATGAAGAATGTTTTTTAGAACGTCTCTGTGAAAATTACATTTAACTGAATTAATAATTTAATAAACCATCAAAACCAATGCAACTGAACTGACAAATTTAAAATATCTCTCATTAAAGTCACTAAATAACCAAAGTACTGCCGTTCAATGTTCCAATGCGTAAGAAAGAGAAGTACCTTGTGTTGCGCGCCCTCATACGGTCACAAGACAAACGACCACCCATGAAAACGCGTCAGTAAAAATAGCGAGTTGTCCCTATTGATTGATTTCTATACTGTGCTTAAACAAAATTCCCTGTCTGTCTGGGTCTGGCGATCTGTCTGAACGCAATAATCTCAAAAATTACTCTATAAATTTTCATTCGGTTTTCACTAATAGATAGAGTAATTCACAAAGAAGGTTTTGGTGTATAATTTACAAAGGTTTTGTGTGAATTGTGTAAAAAAAACTTAAAAATAAAACTTCCGATGTTCTATATTATATGCAATACAACAAACACATAGGCAATCTCCAGGTTGCATATACTGTTACCCTTGCCACAGATTACGGATACCAGATAGTTCACTCAGCTGTCGGCACTTTGAAGTCGGTGTCCCGAGATTTCAAGCGGTATTCACGCTACTACGCACGCTCTACCAAAATTGGTTCGCAAGCTTTGAATTTAAAAGCGCGGCGGTCAGAGAAAAATTACAGCGATGATGCAAGGGATGAGGTTCTAAGTGAAGAAAAAACGAACAAAATAGTTATTTGCCTTACACAAAATGATTTATGATTATTACAAATGCTTAACACTTCACAATTTCCTCTGAAAAGAATTGCGGACACATGCATCGGCATTAAAAAATTTTAGAGCGTAAAAAACACGTATTCTCGAATATAGTGCTAACAAGAAAGTGGTATATTAAAATTTTGGAATGGTGAATAAACGTAACCTCTTTAACTATACGGCTTAAAGGGTTACCGAAAGTTAGAAGAATTGGAGGGAATAGTTAATGAAATTTGCTGCGCTTGCCTTTCTGAACTTTGTTGTTACAGTTTTCTAATCTACTCGTCTTTATAGTGATCTTCGATTTTTGGTGGTTATTTAAGACATGTTCGTGTAGAAAGCGCAAACAATTGACAAATAGTTTGTTCGTAAATGACTGAAACGAGTTTAAAGGAAAAGAAGGGAAAATGTTTTATTCTCTTATTCATTTACAAAATCAGGCATTATAGACAAGATATATTTACTAAACGATAGTATAATACAGTTTAATGCAGGTAGGTATTTATTTAACTAATTTTCTGATTATTTTCAAACTTTTAAAAAATCCCTTCGTAACCAAAAAACGTAGAAATTAATCCTTGTAATGTTATTTATTCCCTGAATTATTACCTAAACTTTTATTCTTATATCTGCTTCATTGTAAATATTATTTTGAGTGTTAATCTGTCGAACCAGTTTCAAAGAGATTTAAAAGTGCTGCACCAATTTTAGTGTCATTTCTCCTTGATTCAAAAAGAAATTAACCAGATTACCACAAAACCATCACATTTTCGACTTTATTCCGAGAAAGGGAAAAAAATGTATAAACAGTAACACCATTTTGTATTAATCTCGGATATTTTAATTTTGATTGTAATTTTATCATTATTTTCTTTCAAGTGTCAAGTTCCATGTTACTAGTTTGTTGAACATATAAGAACCTGATGATGACGTTAAATAAAGTCGGAACATGTCGTAAAGTAACCACAATTATTTAGTCTCCTAATCATACAGGGTGTTATTGAAATACATGGAAACAAAAAATCTGGTGAATGTAGGGAACCTAAGAAGTCAAATGAACGTTTGTTGTTTTAGTAAAATTTTGAAAGGAAAATTAACCCCTATCCAAACATTCATTCCTCCACTGATAAATAATGGTTTCACGAAAAAATGTGAAACCTAGTAACTGAAAACTGCCGAGGTGTAACTACTGTTGCTATTAATTTATTGCTAGCAACAAATAAACAATGACAATAATTAATGAACTGACAATTAAAACTTCAAAATCATAATTTAATCAACCATAAAATGAAACAAAACGTACCGTATGCAACTAGAGCAAGTTTTCAAAATGTCCACCACCATTTCGTATACACGCTTCCGCACGTCTAATCAATGATTGTTGCCTTGTTCATGTAGAGTTCTCCACACCACAAAAGGTGAAACTCCCACTCGGTAAAACAATCGTCTAATGCTTAATACCTGTATCGTTTTCAACGACATTCAAAATTTCTTCTTCGGCATCAAGTGTCCGTTCTGTCCTTTCACGACCACGATCACTAAAACGAGGTTGAAATTTCCCATTTTCTCGTAGACGCTGAACAACGTTAGCAAATGTTTTATGATTTGGCAATCTTCGTTCGGGAAATGCTTCTTGGTATAAACGTCGAGCTTCCAAGGAGTTTCTTAAGGCTTGTCCATACATCAGAACCATGTCAGTCATTTCAGAATTAGAAAAATTCATTTTGTTCTTCCAAAAAATTGCAAAAACGTCAAAAAATGATGGGCTAATGAATGTATTGTCATGTTAACAAGCAACAATTTTACCTACTTTAAATTACTCTAGTGATCAAATTTACCTTTAACATTTTTGGAATCAGTAGCGCACACGCAAATTTTAACAGATTTTCAATCAATTTTATCTCGAAAACTAAAGGATTTTTATTAGATCAATATTTGATGCATAAATTCTCTACATCATGACCAATTACCTTAAAAAAAGTTTCCATGTATTTCAAAAATACCCTGTATATTACGTTCAAGAGGCGGACAAATATCCAAAAATTCAATATTTGACATTTACTTACTTACATGTCACATTTTTGATACCTACTTTCTGAAATTCCAGTTATACATTATACACTATTAACAATTATGTCCGCAGTTACACAGCTTAAAAAAAAGGGTGGCGGAAAATTTATCGAAACACAAATTATCGAAAACAAAATATCGAATACATTTTATCGAAAAAGAAAATATCGAAACTGCAATTTATCGAAACACAAGTTGTCGAAAGTACAATTTATCGAAACACAAATTATCGAAAGGACAAAATAGCGAAACATAATTTATCGAAACGACAAAATATCTAAACTACAAAATATCGAATATAAATTATAGAAGATGCAAAATTTCGAATTAACGAACAAGAACGAGGGACCTTTATTATAAATTTAAAGCAACATTTTTCAAATGGTTAATAAGAAACACTTCTGTATCTTCATATTCCTCTCGAAATCGACTTGCAATCTTTTATTTTTATCTTTGTACTTTTTTCTTTGCGGTTCTTGATTACCAGCGTTGGACTGATTGATCTTAAATTCTGTAAGCGATTGTTCCCGCAAAAGTCCCTCCAAGAATTTCCAAATCGATGGTTTTTTGGCGTGGAACTGATTATGCAGGGTTCTGTGCCAGGCTTCAACGAAATTGTTGGTATTTGGATAATGTTTGATAATTGAATCAAAGAAATTCCACAGAATCTGCTTAAATTTAGGATCCTTCCTCGGCATCCTTCGGCCAACCCAAGTGTTCTCAAAATATGTAATGATTGATTGGGTTTCTTCTGGGATGTCGGCTGTAGCGCAAACTATTTCGAATGCCTTAAAAACGTGCTCTACTGGGACGAAGGCGATTGCCATTATGGTTTTTACGAACGACTGAAAATCTCTGTCCCCGTCATATCGGGCTTGTTGACCCCCGGTTTGCAGCTGCCTCCTCATGCAATGACGAAAGTGAAAATAACAGCCACCATTTGTGGACGATGGAAATAAGAGCGAACATGCTTTAATCGCAGCAAATTCAAAATCTGTTATTATCACTTTGACTTTTGGATTTACTAAGAATTCACGGATTTTTTCAAAAAATTTCACATATATGGCTTCGGATTTCTTAGGCAGAAGGCCGAACACCAACGGAAAGTACGCATCCCGGATTTCTCCTTCAATTGTGTACAGTTGGTAGAATAGGGCCGGCACGGTCTGAAACGTACCATCCATCATCCACGTAGTAGAATTCGACAATAGTTCTAGATTTTTTTGGTCCCAAAGATTAGGACTCGGTCATCATCTTTGGAATCATAGAGAAGGAATTTGTCGCCTTTCGCGGTATTTTGGTACTGTGGCGGAATTGTCAATTCACTTAATGACAAAGGCACTGACGGATCCGAATTTTCCTTTTCGCGGGCATGGCGAATGGAACGCCTTAAACTGCTCACCGTCGGTAGCATCTTGGATGTAGTCTCACTAAGGGATGAAACTGCACGAGATACAATGGCTCGCGGAGCATCCCTCTCGGATTGTGCCCGTTTTTACTTCCCGAGCGTAAGCAAAGGAAGTATTGTAATCGAGTCCTTCGGCCGACTCTCTACTTTTACGTTTTCTCGATCTTTCATGACCCCTAGAAGACGAAGAAATAGGTCTGCCATTTCCGTCTGTCTGTCCGTCTGTCTGTCCGTCTGTCCGTCTGTCCGTCTGTCCGTCTGTCTGCCGTCCCGGATTTTTATTAGACAGATAATCTCCGAAAGTACTGGACCGATTGTTGTGAAATTTTGTACTTATATTAGGAATATCATGTAAATGGTAAAACGCTAACCAAAATTTGTCTAATCATCCCCACCAATGATGCGACGACGTCACTTCAAAATTGTACATAGTAAATGGGTTTTAAATTGTATAAAATAACATAGTCCTACACATGTAGTTTACAACTCCGAATTGACTTTTCGCCCGAAACGTCCAGATTTTTGGAAAAAAATCAAAATTATAAAACAACATTTTGAAATTTAATTTTGAATCTGCTAACCCGAATGCTTTGAAATGTTGCAGATGTTTTAAGGCTATAAAGAGCATCATAAATCTTTAGTCAAAATATATTCGGTTATCCCCTCCAAAAACTTGATGACGTCAGCTCAAAGGTTTACCGAATAAATCATTTCTAAAATGTACAAAATATGATGAGTCTCTACTTGTGATCTATCACTCCATTCGTATTTTTTGGATTTGCATATACAGGGTGATTAAAAAAAAATAATGAATGCGTAAATTTATTTTACTGATTTACTCAGGAACTACAAAACCGAATGGTTTGAAATCTTGCAGATGTTTTAAGGTTATAAATGCCATAATAAATGTTTAGTCAAAATATATTTGCTTATCCCCTCCAAAAAATTGATGACGTCAGCTAGCAAGTTTGCCGAATAAATCATATCTAAAATGTACAAAATATGATGAGTCTGTACTTGTGATCTATCACTCCATTCATATTTTTTGGATATGCATATACAGGGTGACTCAAATTAATGAATGCGTAAATTTATTTTACTGATTTACTCAGGAACTACAAAACCGAATGCTTTGAAATCTTGAAGATGTTTTTAAAATTATCATAAGCATGGTAAATTTTTGATCAAAATGTATTTGATCGTCCCCCCTAAAAAATGTATGACGTCACCACAAAATTTTGCTGAATAAATCCTCTCTAAAATGTACAAAATATGGTGAGTCTCTTCTTGTGATTTATCATTCCATTCAAATTTTTTCGATTTGCATATACAGGTGACTCAAAAAAATTAATGAATACGTGAATTTATTTTATTGAGTTAATCAGGAACTAGAAAACCGAATGCTTTGAAATCTTGCAGATGTTTTAAGGTTATAAAGAGCATAATAAATGTTTAGTCAAAATATATTTGGTTATCTTCTCCAAAAAACTGATGACGACAGCTCAAAAGTTTGCCGAATAAATCCTATCTAGAATGTACAAAATATGATGAGTCTGTACTTGTAATTTATCATTCCATTCATATTTTTGAATTTGCATATACCGGTTAACTCAAAAAAAATAATAAATGCGTAAATTGTTTTTGTTGATTTACTCAGGAACTACAAAACCGAATTCTTTGAAATCCACTGCGAAAAAAAAACATAATAGGCATGCAGTCGTCACGTTTCCGACAGCGAGGGAAGTACTGTCTAAACTCTTTGGACCAGTTTTTTTATAGTGCCAACAGCCTCCGCGACTTCCAAATTTGCTGGGTTTCCCTCGTGATTATGCACACCATTCAACGTTATTCCACCATCGCTATTAATGGTTGCACGCCCCTTGCATTTATTAACCCATTGGCCAATATTCTGCACTGTCCGTTCGCTTATCTTTGGTGTAGAAAAAGCCCCCACAATACAGTTTTTTTCTCTTTCTGTTAGTTTCCACAAATTGAAAATCCATCGTTGCTTTTGAAACAAAACCATGCTGACTAGGTCAAGAATTCTATTGTTCACATTTAATACCTTATTATATTGATTCAAGCTGAAGAAGTTCAAAAAAGAAAGATAACTTTTAAAAGTGGAGGAATGAGCATGCTGCTGTCCCGACATGTTCTGACCAATATACATAATCAGGAATATTAAAGTCTCCCAATATCAGAATTGACGACCCATATAGTTCATGAATGGATATTAAAAAGTCAAAGAATAAGTCATATTCATTGGATTTAGTAGATGGAGGTATATATATTAAACAGATAATAATATACCGAAACCTCACAAAAATTTTTACAAATAATACATCAATGTGCTGTATATTCTCATCCATATGATACACCTCACAAATATTTACTTAACAGCTTTTACATTTTTTTTTGACTGCTAATAGTACCCCTCCACCTCTCTTAATTTGCCTAATAGAGTGATCACGATCAGATTTAAAAACCTTATATCTATTGACGTCTAATATTTCACTGTTTACTACATCCTCATTCAGCCAGGTCTCCGTGATAGTAATGACATCATAGTTCAGTATCTGAAAATAATAGGATATTAATATTACTCAATTTAGTATTGATTCCTCTTACATTTTGGTAATAAAAATAAATGGATTTATCAAAATTCACAGTTTGTGAGGATGAACTATCTTTTGAAGGGCTTGTTTGTGATACTTGCTATTCCGAAAAAATATCATTTTTGAGCTTTTGAAGTGCTGATTTATACATAGGACAATTATAGTCCCAGACAGCATGATTAGTATTTAGTGCCACTAGCTCTTTCTCTGACTGACGTACATAGTTGACACACTTCAAAATTTCTGCTTTACAGTCCCTAATACTATGCTCCAAATTACATTTTGGGCATGACATTTTTTCTTTACAGCTGCGTGAAGTATGGCCATAGCTATTGCAATTGAAGCACCGAGCAATTTCCATGCCATCATAAACATTGCAAAAATTATACCCAACAAATACACTACCAGCCGCCAATAGTCTATCGTACGATTTTATGTCAACTTGTACAAGTGCCTGAAACACAGTTTCTTTTTTCTTAGTTGACCAAAATTTCAATATTTTACATTCGGAGTTGGAGTGAAACTTGAGTTGTTTCCTTTTTTGATTCGATCCGTTAATTCCAAAAATTCGTCCTCTTGATACATTTCCTGAAATCCGACAATCTTTACCTGCGGACACAAGCCTTTAGCCTCACATATATTATAGGAGTCAGCAAGTTTCGTTTCAGCTATTTGTTTGAATCTGTATGTCTGTTCCGTTGACAAGCAACCAACTAACATACCACCATTTTTAGTAGTAATTACCTTCGATATCTGCAGATCATCGATGGCTGGATCAATATTTGATTCGATGTCAGTTTTGGTTTTAACAGAGTTTTGTACATTCTTAGGCTCTATGATTATAACCGGTTTAGTTTTATTTTTAACAGCATCAGCAAAGCGAGTTACTGGTTTAAATTCATTTTCTTTAACACTGGTTTCTATTGCTTTAATAAGATCCACCTTTAACTCAGAAAAGACATCCTTTAGGCTTCCTACCATATCATCAAATTTTTTAGCTAAGAATGTATTTATTGAATCCAAATCAAGACAGAATCATTTTTGTACGCAATCTGAACATTTCCAACTTAAACCCGATATGATAGACTGGACTCAAACATTTAAGGCGTTTATAGCTTCACACCAATTTGACTCCCATTATAATTCAATAGGCCGTCACAGCCGGATGTCTTAAACCCGCTCACCGATACCTACCTGAAAAGACCTTTTCTGGTAAAAGCACAGGGCAGGACTGAGTTTTGCATTTACCGACAACTGCGCCTTTCGATTTTTTTTATTTTAGGTAAAAACAAAGTAACTTTTGTCCGTTATTTAAGTGTATTAAAAGTATGTTTGAGACGTTGTCCTGTTACTTTGAGTTTGCATTGAAAGCATTTAAAACGGTACACGTGTGTCAATATGTCGAAGATAACTCAAATTAATTTATAGATTAAATCTTTTCCTGAATTTATACTTCAAGAAGGCACGGTGTTTTGTAGCGTCTGCTACAAACCGCATTTCTATTTACAAATATATGTTTTCGGATCACCGGCAAAATTTTTTGCTACAATATTTCGAAAAGTATTTAAAAATAAATTGTTACAAAAGTACTAATTAAATGGCCTATTCTTATTATTTTTTATTTATTTGTCACTATTTAGTGTAAGACAATAGGCCCAATTCTGAATCAAACCTGTTAAAATTTAAAGGTTGTTAAAAAATAAACAGCCAATCAGATTTACGAATTTAACCCGTTACTATGGAAATTTGCAATTTAACACCCTTTAAATTTAACAACTTTGATTCAGAATTGCCCCTCTTAACTTTTAAAAAATTTATTTATCTATGTATTTTTTATTAAAAAAATTAAACTCGATAAACCTGTTTTTATAATTTGTAAATAAATTTAGTTGTGCATATCTCTGCATATAGAGTTCCCTCAAACAGTTAAGGCGTTTATGGCTTTGACGTTTAAAGTACTTTACAGCCGACTTTTCATAAAACTTAGTAAACGTAAACCATGCCACGTGCCAGGGACGGCCGAGACGCGAAGGACCGGACTAAGAGTAATTTTGTTTTTAACGTTTCTTCCGTACCTTAATTATTTAATCATTATTCTGCACATTTGAAAATATTATTAAGATACTGAAAGCAAAAAACATAAAATCTTTAATAAGTACGATCACGATCGCAATCATAGAAAACTGGTCCACCAAGTTTTTTGATAAATCAAATAATTTTGACGATGTCACCGTCCTTTTTTTCAAATCCAGAGGGTACATTCATATTGCTGTTATATTACTCTTAGTCCGGTCCTTCGCGTCTCGGCCGTCCCTGGCACGTGGCATGGTTTACATTTACTAAGTTTTATGAAGGGTCGGCTGTAAAGTACTTTAAACGTCAAAGCCATAAACGCCTTAAATGTTTGAGTCCAGTCTATCTAACTAATTTTGTAAACTCTGAGGTACATCTACACACTTATAATGGAACTGTTTATTGCAAGTACCTGAACACGTTAAATAGACAGGTGAGGTGCGGGTTTTAATTACCCCTAGACACTTCCCACACACAGACAGCATTATGTTAAATTAAGACAGACTGATCTATGTAAATATTCATAAATTTAAGTACTCAAATAAAAAAGCACACTATTTAAGGGTCACCAAACTAAAATATGATGAGTCTGTAGTTGTGATTTATCATTCCATTCATATTTTTTTGGATTTGCATATACAGGGTGACTCAAAAAAATTAATTAATGTGCGAATTTATTTCATTGATTTAATTAGGAACTACAAAACCGAATGCTTTGAAATCTTGGACATGTTTTAAAGTTATCATAGGCATGGTAAACTTTTAGTCAAAATGTATTTGCTCATCCCCCTCTAAAAAAATTTATGACGTCACCTCAAGATTTTGCTGAATAAATCCTATCTTAAATGTGCAAAATATGATGAGTCTGTAGTTGTGATTTATCATTCCATTCATATTTTTTGGATTTGCATATACAGGGTGACTCAAAAAAATTAATGAATGTGTGAATTTATTTCATTGATTTAATCAGGAACTACAAAACCGAATGCTTTGAAATCTTGGAGATGTTTTAAATTTATCATAAGCATGGTAAAATTTTGATCAAAATGTATTTGCTCATTCCTCCTAAAAATTTGATGACGCCACCGCAAAATTTTGCTGAAAAAATGCCTAAATGTGTAAAGAATGATGAGTCTACACTTGTGATTTATCACTGCATTAATATTTTTAGATATGCTTATACAGGGTGTCTGAAAAAAATTAATGACTGAGTCATTTAATTTTATTGATTAAATCAAGAATTACAAAAATGTAATACGAAAAAAGACATAATAGGCTTGCAGTCGTCACGTTCCCGACAGCGAGGGAAGTAGTGTCTAAACTCTTTAGACCAATTTTTACTTTCTAAATTACCATTTTATGTGCCACGTTTAACATCAAGATATGAAGCAAGTTTTCAGTTGCCAACGGCGAGAACAAATGTTTTACAACGTTCACCGATTCATGTCACGTGCAACGCTGTAGATAATGTATAGATGATATATTTTGTTAGGGTCACTTATAAGTTTGTTGTGTATTTTGATTTTTTTAGTGTTAATATTATTTATTTAACTTTACTTTGTTAAGCACACTGTATATTGTTATTAATATTGTCCTATAAGTGGTAAATTCTGTTGGACAATAAAGAACATATTATTATTATTAAAACTGTTTCCAACTTGGCAAAATTTACAACACTATACTCGTAAAAGATGTTGTATTTAATGTAACGTACAAACAATAATTGTAATATAATAAATGTAGGAAAAAATTCTTACCTGGAGTTATACGTAGGTATAATTTCAATACTATCTGCTTAATACAAAGCTAAGGAAACATTTTTGAAATAGCTTTCCACCATCACTCCGGAAACCACTGAGAAACGAACAATAGCAAATGAAAGTCTGTGCACTTTCAGAGGTAATGTAAACAGTAAGTTTTTAAACCACCAATAATTAATGATACACAATTCCTTGGGTATCTGGGCGTCTACAGCAGGCAATATTATTCAGAAAAACAGACATTTATTTTGGCCACGTATTTTCTATTTCGTTCCAATTTTTTTTATACGTAATTTTCATAGAGTAGTTAGCTTGCAAAAAGTTGCCAATTGTGGTTAGATTTCAGCAACATACATCCTTGTGACCAGTGCGTATTCTTGCAACCCCACTTTCGCCTATTCTATTACCGTAATGGATTTGGCGCTACATAAAAATAACAAGAATTGATAGGCACCCCCTTGACAGGTATAAGTTGGAAAAAATAATGGCGGCATAAAACACAATTTACCTCATTATCTTTATCGGCATCTCTGATATGTTGCGCAATAAACCTAACACCCTGCAGAGCCGAAAGGACATTAGCTGACAGAGTCCTCGGAGTTATATTTGACGAAGCAGTCACTAAAACAAAAACGTTAGTATTCGCAATATCCATTTTCCACTTTCTCACTCGAAGAATGTGCCTTCATCTTTCCATCATCATCCGTATTGTGTAAAATAAAGCTCGGTTCTCTTGTGGTTATTTTGAAGTCGGTGTTAAAGGGCTCACGCATATTCAAGCTAAAAATTGGCATATAAGAAAATATGGAATATGCGGTTCCCTATCTTACTGCATTTCTATTTCGTTGCTGTACCCTCGGGGCGGAAGGGTATCATCGTATTCAGGTAGGGTGTAAGTTGATCTACGCATAATCAAAAGCTTTGGCATGAACTGGAGGAAGATTTTTCGTACGACGGGTGACATTTTATGAGTAGAGGGAGATCTGTAGATAGCGAGACCTCATTAATGAGCGAAAATTATGCTTGAATAATTTAAGTAAAAACAGTTTACTGAAAATTGAATTGAACCAGTTGGGCAATATATCTCTTATTAATTGTTTTAGAGTGAAGAACTTGCGTCATAATTTATTTTGATAATTCTGCTAAGATGAGTTCATTTACCATTTAAATCTATTACTACGGTCGCACATGCGTATTTAACAAGTTTGAGCGCATTGACGAAAAATTAGGCGAATCGAAGAAAATTAGAACATTCTTGGGTTCATAAACAAAAACAAATTTGGTGGTCTCCTTTAAAAGATAAACCTCTATCAGCCCTGAACTCCTGCAGCACAGTCAAATAATCTCGGATAATTTATAAATGTTGGGTCTGTATTATTATTGCTTCCCGAGTATGAAAAAAATAGATCTCCCGTTTACGTCTGTCTGTTTGTATGTCTTCTGTGTCGATTTTTATTAGACAGACCATTTCCTTGGAAAAATGTATCCAATCATTTATATTTTGCATGATGATCAATAAACATCGAATTTTAGCGATACTTTTGCGCTAGTGCGAATTATCGATTTTTTTTTTCAATTTTTTATTTACAAAAGGTAGGTTTTATTTTTGTAAGGTATTATTACATGTATAATTAAGGAAACTTTTGTCTTCTGACTTATACATACGATGATGACAACCTCCGCATCGTCTCATATTGAAGGCGAAACCTTTTAATGGTAGAGAGAGTTGCGATGCAGTTACATTTCTTTCAAAAACATACCCTCTTGGTCTTGCCACACAAAAATGTTCATATTGTGTCCATCCGTTTGATTTTTTTATGTTAACTGGAGTCAAACTATTTATTTCCACATCGTTTTTGCTCGCGCAGCTTTGGCCAAACTGACCGGAATGTACTTTTACTTTTCACTGTTTATTACTATGTGGAAAGGTCTCCTAGCAGGCCTGAACCAATTACTAGGAGACAATAAAGAATTGTAAAAAAACACCCTACGTTTTTATTTTAATTACCTACATTTTCAATATATATGCATAAGCTCTTATGTGTTGTAACTAGAGAGCGGATTTTATGAAATTTGCATATCCGTTATTTTTTGCATATAAGTCTTGATATCTAATATGTGAACGAATTATGCTAACTAAAAATGAATACAGCTATAAAAAAATTGCCTATTTGCATATATTTGCCTTCTGCTGCATATTTCACGTAACGGTTTCATATTTTGCATTTTTATCAATTTTTGTGCTAATTTGAAAAAAAAAAGATTGTCATTCTATCAGAATTTATCTAGAAAGACGAAATTTCATGAATCATATTGCAAATATTGTCCTGAGGTGCAAATAACTAGGAAAGGTTTGGGTTTTATGATGGTTTGGAGAAACCACTGGGTGTTAAGCCATGCTTCCAGGTAAATTCCGCCCTAATTACGTAGTGTATTAATGGTATGTTTTGTGGTGGTCGAAGGGACGTTATCCTACTATTTCTCATCGTGAATTTGCTTTGAAAGCATTTAAAGTGATACAGGTGTGTCAATAGGTCGAAGATAGCTCAAATTAATTTATGGATTAAACCTTTTCCTCAACTTATTCTTCAAGAAGGAACTGTGTTTTGCCGCGCCTGCTCTAAACCGTAAAGTATTTTTACAGCTGTAGACGTAATACGCAGTTTTTCTATTTACAAATACATATTGTCTTTGTCATTTCTATTGAAACGCCACCTGTTGATTTTGCTTCAAATTTAGCAATTGGTAACAGCTTTCGGTTGATTGACAACGGCTCTTAGTTAGAAAATTGTCTGAATATGAACGTTGCCAAATTTACCATTAACAAGTGGTGTTTCAATAGAAATGGCAAAGACTATACTTTAGAATCACCGGAAATACTTTTTCTTAGAATATTTCGAAAAATATTTAAAATTAAATAGTCGATTACTACTATTTTTTAATTTGTTCTGTTTATATTTATTTTTTAGTATAAGAATATTATCATTAACAATGTGATTTATGTGTTAGTGAGATGTAATTAAACACTTTGCAATGTGATTTATGTATTTTTTGCAATAAAACGTAAGCTCGGGAAACCTGTTTTTGTAATTTGTAAACAAATTTAGTGCGCTTATTATGCTTTTTTTTTATTTTTGGAGCATATGCAACTGCATATTTCTGCATATATTAAGAAAGTTACTGCATATTTGCATAAATTAAGTGCATATCATATGATCATATTTCCCAAAATTTTGCTGCATATTTTCCGCTCTCTAGTTGTAACATGCCCTAATGTCCATCATTGTAGAATAAAATATATCAACCTACTTTTCGACAGTCTCTGTAACATCTGGTCTGCAGGTGATCATTTCATGATATTTCTCCTTGTCTTTTGTTGTTTAAGTACAGAATTGCATCTTTAATTACGTTCCAGGAATCATATATTTACCATTGCCACTAGCCTTGCGCATTTAATCATGTTGTTTATTATCCCATGCAGGCACATAGGATATAAGCATATAGCCTTCTCGATAGTAGAGTTATTACCTAGAAACGTTCACATACTACATAGGGTGTCTCAGAAATAAGTACATTAATTTTAATCAGTTATAGAAGTTATCAAACTCAACAACTTTTTTTAATAGAGTTTTGTCAGGAACTTTTTAATTACCAAGTTAAAAACTGTTAAAGTTTTATCCCAATTAAGGTTACCCACCCATGGATCCTCAGTCTCCCATGGACACTAATAATTCGTCACCTGAGAACTGGTTTGCCGCATAGACCAGGCCGCGTCCGAGGGATTTTCGCCTCTGCTGTTTGGTACAGATTTGCTGCATGTCGCACTTGGGCGAAGCGAAACATAGTTTAGATTGAGTGCTGATTTGCGCCATGTCCAAGCAGAAATCAATGCAGTACCGTTATCCGTTTTACTTCCCGAGCGTAAGCAAAGGAAGTATTGTAATCGAGTCCGTCGGCCGACTCTCTACTTTTACGTTTTCTCGATCTTTCATGACTCCTAGAATACGAAGAAATGGGTCTCCCATTTCCGTCTGTCTGTCCGTCTGTCTGTCCGTCTGTCCGTCTGTCCGTCTGTCCGTCTGTCCGTCTGTCCGTCTGTCCGTCTGCCGTCCCGGATTTTTATTAGACAGATAATCTCCGAAAGTAGTGGACCGATTGTTGTGAAATTTTGTACTTATATTAGGAATATCATGTAGATGGTAAAACGCTAACCAAAATTTGTCTAATCATCCCCACCACTAAAGCGATGACGTCACTTCAAAATTGTACATAGTAAATGGGTCTTAAATTGTATAAAATAACATAATCCAAAAAATATGAACGGAGTGATATATCACAAGTACAGATTCATCATATTTTGTACATTTTAGATAGGATTTATTCGGCAAACTTTTGAGCTGACGTCATCAACTTTTTGGAGGGGACAACCAAATATATTTTGACTAAAGATTTATGATGCTCTTTATAGCCTTAAAACATCTGCAACATTTCAAAACATTCGGGTTAGCAGATTCAAAATTAAATTGCAAAATGTTGTTTTATAATTTTGATTTTGTTTCCAAAAATCTGAACGTTTCGGGTAAAAACTCAATTCGGAGTCGTAAACTACATGTGTAGGACTATGTTATTTTATACAATTTAAAACCCATTTACTATGTACAATTTTGAAATGACGTCATCGCATTAGTGGTGGGAATGATTAGACAAATTTTGGTTAGCGTTTTACCATCTACATGATATTCCTAATATAAGTACAAAATTTCACAAAAATCGGTCCAGTACTTTCGAAGATTATCTGTTAAATAAAAATCCGGGACGGCAGACAGACGGACAGACGGACAGACAGACGGAAATTGGAGACCTATTTCTTCGTCTTCTAGGGGTCACGAAAGATCGAGAAAACGTAAAAGTAGAGAGTCGGCCGACGGACTCGATTACAATACTTCCTTTGCTTACGCTCGGGAAGTAATAAATGAAAAATTGATGCGATATTAGAAATCGCGTGGTGAAGTAGTTAACCAAGTATAATGAACAATAAATGTTATGTTATTGATGTTTTGGTTCGATGTTTTCTAAATACATATTTTCAAAAGAAAGAAACTTATTTTTCTTTATTTTTATATAAAATATGCATTTGATAAAACTCATTGCAGTCATTGATTTTACCTAAAAATTGTAGAATCCAAATTTTGCATTGTGAATTTCCATTGTTAAATGGTGAGTTGTAAACGAAATACGGAGTACCAAATTTAAACGAGTTTTACAGAAAGGAATTATTTTTATAAAGGATAATAAAATGATATATTCTTTGCATTGGCGGAGTAAAGGCGGCTCGTTGACTCGCTGCAGTCCTACTAAAATATTCTAACTGATAAAGTACACACTCGGATAAAAATATTTAGGTTGTTGTCTCAACGCCACGTCCAAGACCATTACGTGTTACTTTATTAAACGAAGCAGATGTGCGCAGTGTCATTCGAAATTCAAAAGTTTTAAAAACCCAGGAATCATTCAGACACATATCTCTATCATTTGATCGTACTCCCAAACAATTATCTTATTATAAACAGCTTAAACAGGAATGGATGAGCGTGTTCGCAATGGAGAAATAAATCATAAAATTCGCTACCCAAATGGTATTCCTAAGTTAAACTAAATTGTACATCCAATTACATAACTAATATATCATGTCTAAATCAAAATGTTAGGGGTCTTAGAATGAAGACTAACGAAATTCATAGTAATATGTCCATTTGCAATTATGATTTTGTCGCTCTCACCGAAACTTGGTTATCGGCAGATATTTATAACGCAGAAATATTTCCAAATTTTACAGTTTACCATAGTGACCGAGCGTGCTGGGCGTACGTTCCAAATGAATTTTCCCTTATCAAAATTTTGTGATGATGTCATCAACATTTTTGCAAAGACATGTATATCACTTTGGATAGGTGCAGTGTAACACTAATGGTAACAGAATTGTACTGCCAAATTTTCGGGAAAACGAACTGAGCTGCCCCCGATATAGTCAGTAAAATAAATTGATCCATAAAACTTTTAATACAATGATAAATCATAAGGATAGGCTCATCATATTTTGCACATTTTGGATAGGATTTATTGGACAAAATATTGAGATAAATTTTTTGGCAGGGGGTAAACGAATACTATATAATATTTACAAAATTTCAGAGCAATCGGTTTTGCAGTTTTGAAGTTATATTGCAAAATATTGTTATTCAGTTTTGGATGTTTTCCAAAAATTCTGGATGTCTAGGGTGAAAATTCGATACGGATTCACACACTACAAGTGCAGGAGTATCTTATTTTATGAGATTAAAAAAAACTTTTTATTATAAATTTTGGAGATGACGTCATCCCATTGGTGGTGGGGATGATTATCCAAATTTTAGTTAGCCTTTAACCATCTACATGATATTCTTAATATACATACAAAATGTGATAACAATTGGTCCAGTAGCTTCCGAGATTACTTGTCTAATAAAAATACATACACCAGACAAACAGACAGGCGGAAACGGGAGATCAATTTTTTCGTACTCTAGAGGTCATGTCACGTCGAGAGAATATGAAAGTGGAAATTAGCCCGATGGACTCGATTATAGTTTTGGAAATTTCATTCTACCCTATAAAATTTCATTGGCAATAACGAGACGGACAGCAGTACAATAGCAAGAGATATTTACAACTTGATCTTGTCGCGTGCTGGTAATCCCCAGATGTTAAAAAGTAGAATAATCCTGGTCCAGACAGGGACCATCGTTACTCACGAACGGAAATGACCATGATTTTATAGGTGCAACTACCTGCTAAATGTTCTCCGACAAATTCGGGTGAAGTGTCCGTGCCGTTATTGTCAATAAAATTTTATAGGGTAGAATGAAATTTACAAAACTATATTATATATACTTATTCCTTAGCTTACCCTCGGCAAGTAAAAAACACACAACAAATATCACATCTCAAGGCATGTTTTTCATTAAAGAATTATGTAATGAATTATTAAAGTTTTGAAAAATTTGAATAAATAAATTTTAGTTAATGTACATTTAGAAGTTTTTCTTAACTATCAAATACAACTTTAACATCATTACAAAATTTTTTGTCAGTGTTACAGATCTTTCAAATTTTACTTACTTTTTCAGACTTAAGACCATTTCCAAATTAATAGTTACTAGTGTTTTACTGAAAGTATATATAGTATATATATGATTTGTTATGTTGGCTCTGAGATATATTATAAAATTTGATGATTTAAACCGTTCGAATGTAATAGTAAAAACATGGATGTTGTATTATTTATAACGTCCTTGATGTGAATAGTATAACCAAATAATAAAATAAATAGCAAAGAAGCATTTTATGTTGCAACCCAAATATTTCAAAGCAAATGTAATTCCGCAGATCAACTGTATAATAAAACCACTAACAGACTACAGAAAAATTAAAATAAGAAACATGCATTTTTATACTCTTGGAATTGTAAATTGAAAACCGGAAATTAAATATATGATTTGATTGTTTGCTTACATTTAATTAATCTCCTCTTAAATAAAGCAACTTTATATTAAAATTCCTAATCGGTTTGTTACACACGATAATATTGTACCAAACTTCTAACATATATTACTTAACCAACCGTATACTTTAAATAATTAAAATTATACTTGTCCAAAAGGTATAAGGTTATATGACCATCGTAAAAGTAATTGACCGCAAATAAATACTCCCTTTCTGTGGGTCGCAATAAGCTTACCGACTGGCAATAAATCTTCTTCTAAACATTTCTTGCTCACATTTAACAGGGCTGGCTTTCAAAGCGAGTGGTTATTTCGGAACCCTCAGCGGCTGCAGGTAGTAAAGAAATAGTGGAGTGGTAGATTTTCATATTTAGTGAAAGCCGACCCTGAATGAAACCACAACAGCCGGTCGAGCTGCAGTGGACACGTTATTTACGACCCTAAAACCTTTTCTATTGTAAACAACTTAACTTCGACACAATGGGATGATTTTATGATGGCCATATAACCTTATAACTCTTGGTTCACTATACTATAATTTCTTTACCATGAAAACAGAAAGTAAAAGTTAACGGTACAATATAATACTGAAATTACTTTCAAACAAAAACCCGTAAATATTCGTCTCTATTAAAATATTTTTGACGTGAACAATTTTTCAATCACAAAATTTAAATTATTCTACATTGTAGTTATTAAAATTTCAAAAATCTTACATGACACTGTTGAATTTCTGTGCCATTTAAATTTTTTTAATACATGTTTTAAATGTATGCATCGAACTAGTAATAATGACATCATTTTATTGTTGAGTAGTCTATTGTTGATAATAACTTAAGTAAGAAATCAGGAACCAAAAACTCAAAATTGTTTCTAAAGAGCAGATGGTATAAAAGACTGCTCGAGTATATCAAATTTCTTGTTGATTTTTACTTTCCCAACAATACATATATTACGATTATGAGTGAAGTAGTTTGGATTTTATAGGCAAGATTTTAAGTTTAAATAAAGCACGACATGAAGCGAAATACTTTAATGCAACCGAGCACTGTAAATTGCAACACACAAGTATTTAATAAATTTTTTGCCTGACGCATTTGCACGTCATAAATTCGATCCATCCTCTTAACTGTAACTCGGTATCGGGTAAACTGCTTTCAATAATTTTGTAGTGAAAAATGTGAAAACATTTTGAAACAAAAGAAAAACGTCAAGATATTTGTTATTTTTATATGCTAAATGGAAATTATAGACATTTACCGAAATATTAGTTTGAATTATGTATTAAGAATTTTTTGCACAATGTTTACTTATAAACCTTGTTTTGCAAGCCGTAATTTGATCATAGAAAGTTTTATTCCAAAACTTTTATTATTTCAAAATATCATTAATTAACACTTTTTTGTTTCAAATGAGTCTCAACTGATGTTTCACTATTCGTCACTTCTAAATATTTCAACATTAAGGAGGGGCTACTGGAACTAAGAGAAAATAAAGGCATTGTTTTTAATAATAATATTAGTCACAATAATAATATTGATTCTGTCCCTCATTCCTGGCTATGCAAAATTCTGGAATTATACAAGATTGATACTAAAATCTGCACATTTCTCAAATGTTCCATGGAATTTTGGAAGACCACCCTCCAAATAACCTTAAATGAACAAACAATACAGTCAGACCCAATAATGATCCGAAGAGGAATTTTTCAAGGCGATTCTCTTAGCCCGTTATGGTTCTGCTTAGCAATAAATCCCCTCTCCGATATCCTGAACAGCTGCAATTATGGGTTCAATATAAGAATTAACAAACAAAGAGAAAACAGAATAAGTCACTTGCTGTATATGGATGACATAAAAATATATGCAAGTACACAAAATCAGTTAACAAACCTATTAAATCTGACTGAACAATTTTCCGGTGATATCGGTATGTCCTTTGGTATTGAGAAATGTAAGACCCAAGCAATCAGAAAAGGCGTGTTTCACCAAGTACCACATATAACACAGAATAAGGAAATAATTGAAGCCCAAGAACGAAACGATACATACAAATATCTGGGTTTCTGTCAATCCTCCCACATCAATCATACCAAAACGAAAACACAGTTGAAAGATCAATACGTAGCGAGATTAAAATTAATATTGAAGACACAGTTAAATGGAAAAAATTTAATGAAAGCAGTAAATACATTCTGCGTTCCACTGCTAACATATTCTTTTGGAGTCATTAAATGGTCCAAAACTGATCTTGAAAATTTAAACATCGCAACAAGGAAAATCTTCACACAGTATAGAAGGCATCACCCAAAATCGTCGATTGAAAGATTCTCATTACCAAGACAGAATGGAGGAAGGGGTTTCCAGAACTTAGAAAACTTATATCAGAGACAAATCTCAGATTTGAAGAAGTATTTCTTGAAACGAGCGGAAAGAAATGAAATGTTTCGCACCATCACAAGAGCAGATTTGAACCACACACCCTTAAATCTGTCGAACACCGAAGAAATCCACACCCCCCAAACAATAGATAAAATAATAAGTGGGCTAAAACAAAAACAACTGCATGGAAAATTCTACAAAGACTTAGAAGAAAATCATGTCAATAAGAAGATGTCATTGATTTGGTTAAAAAAATCAAGTTTGTATGCCGAAACAGAAGGATTTGTGTTTGCTATTCAAGACCAAGTAATCAATACCAAGAATTATAGAAAATACATCATCAAAGATCCGAACATAAAAAACGACTGCTGTCGCCTATGCAAAGCAAAACCTGAAACGATCCAGCACATAATCTCTTCTTGCAGCATCCTAGCACAAACTGATTACAAAGCTAGACACGACAACGCAGCCAAAATCATTCACAAAGAATTAGCAACACTTATGAACTTAATCGAAGATACGACACCATATTACACTTACATTCCGTCTCCATTCCTTGAAAATAACAAATACAAATTATACTGGGATCGCACAATACTTACAGACTTAAACATTACAGCTAACAGACCAGACATCATACTTATCAAAAAACACACGAACGAAGCCATTCTCATTGACATTGCTATTCCTAACACAAACAACATTATTCAAACATACGACACCAAGATTTCAAAATATCTACAATTATCGATAGAAATGAAATCCATGTTGAATCTTAAAAAAATTTCAATTCTACCCCTAGTTATCTCTAATGTAGGTGTAGTTCCAAATAGCTTAGTTGAGAATTTAAAGTCTTTGCATTTGAATGATTCAATAATTGTCAAAATTCAAAAAGCTGTTTTGTTAGGAACATGTCATATTGTTCGTAAGTTTCTTGAACAGTCTGATCATGTCAGTCAGATTAGATTAGCACCAGTAGGTCAGAGTAGTGTAGGTCACTTTTCATGTGATGCGCGGATAAATGGTCGGTAGTTACGCTGGACTTTTGGGGATGGGGTGAGATTAGAGAATAATAGCAGACTAATTTGTATGCTGTAATTCTAGAATCTCGAAAGTTGTTCTGTTAATCTAATCAATGCATATCATTACTTGGTCTTAGTACCCGTAATGATAGAAGTCTTGCCTGAATGCCGGTCATTTCCGGGTCAGTGGTGGGTCTTAATATTAACGATTCCAAAATTGCCAAACCGATATCCAATAAGTTGTTCGAAAGATGTCAAAAACAGTGTATTTCTTAAATCTGATAAAAATTTGAAAGTTCAATAATCCGATTATTTTCTCAGGAGTTTTTTAGTCCAAAAATACATCGACGATTCTATCGAAAAAAAGCGCAAAGTTAAAGTGTTTCTAAAGATATTTGGAAGCAGAGCTAAATACTTTTATTGACGAAGCAGCCTAAGTGTGACTATAATTTGCATTATATCATGACATATAGGTACGTACTGATGCAGAAATTGGTGATTTTCTCGTTGCATTTCAGTATAGGGACACACTCAGTAGAACCATTTGGACACTTAAAATTGATTTTGTTTTACTTGCCACAAATCTTTTTAAGTGTTGCGAAAGTGATTATTTTGTGTCCGAAAAATAACTGCATTTATAATTTTTCCGCTGAGTGCTTTTTTTGTTGTAAATCAATCAGTTTCCCAATTAGATTATAATTGCTTGGACTTACTATTTGTTGTCTTAATTTTTCGAAGTTCATTTTTGTACACATTCAGATTTTTATTTCTTATTAATTTGTTGTGGTCATTTTTATAAATTCGTATATGAAAACTGAACTGTTGACGAACGAAAATCGAACAATAATACACCACAAGCGGGTGCCGAACTGTTACCAGAGATCATGGGTGTCATAAATTACACCCCAGTTTTCCTGAGTTTCAACCAGCTTACCACTACTTCTCGTCTTTATTTTTCTACACGCAAACTTCTTGTGAAGACAATAACACGGCAAAATTAAATATCCGACAGTTTTCTTTTAGCAAACATCCCCTTAAAACCCTTTACTAGGCACAATTTTGAAGTGACGTCATCACATTAGTGGTGGGGATGATTAGACAAATTTTGGTTAGTGTTTTACCATCTACATGATATACCTAATATAAATACAAAATTTGACAACAATCGACCCAGAACTTTCGGAGATTAGCCGTCTAATAAAAATCCGGGACGGCAGACACATGAACAGATGGACAGACAGACGGAAACGGGAGACCTATTTCTTCGTCCTCTAGGGGTCATGATAGGTCGAGAAAATGCAAAAGTAGAGAGTCGGCCGACGAACTCGATTACAATACTTCCTTTGCTTACGCTCGGGAACTAAAAATAAACCAAGAGTATCAGGATCTTATCGCAAAGAGTAAATAGACGTATAACGAATATCGGGTAAACAACAGTTCCAATAAAAATAAAATAATGTGGTCCCTGGTTAAGGAATGTACTGAAGACAAAAACGAAAGCTCTAAAATTGAAATTTATGAAAATGGCATCAGGCTTAGTGATCAAGACTTTCCTAATCGTTTTAATAAATATTTTTCACAAACTGCAAATCAAACTGTTAACTAGTCAAAATATATTTCCTCATCCTCCCACCCCTAAAAATTAATGACGTCAGCCCAAAATTTCTCTGAATATGTCCTATCTAAAATGTACAAAATATGATGAGTTTGTGTCATTCCATTCATATTTTTTAGATTTGCTTAACACGTCGCTTAAAAAAAATTAATGAATGAGTAAATTTATTTTATTGATTAAATCAGGAATAGTTCACTCCATTTTCCGAAAATTTGGAGATACTACACTGTTATTATTAATATTACATTGCACCAACCCAATTTGATAGACACAAAATTTTGTAAAGTAAAAACTCCTTTGAAACATAGACGTAGCACGCTTATTTACATTCACTTTAACATTACAGACGTGCATTTGTTTTGTTGCGCTGACTAGGTTCCGTGAATGTGGTATAGACAAGTTATAATCAACCAATTGTGAATTACACCATCCAAAAATTAAAATAAAATCCAACGAATCAATAAAAAAATCTGGGTGACCATCGGTTTTGTTTGCAGTTTCTCTGTTTGACTGTCACGTGCACAATCTCAACAAGTGCGACCGCTTGTTGTCTTAAATTAAGAATGCTTATACATAAATGATTTCGAGTCGCCTCTGCTAATACACGCGGCATACGTGAGTAAACTGTTCGGTTATTTTATTGATTATAAATCAATATTCAAGACGACCCAATTCATTTTCCCGAAAATTTGGGAATACAGTAATTTTATTTTTATTACACTACATCTATCCAAACTGATATACGTGTCCTTGCAAAAATGTTGATGACGTCTTCGCAATTTTTTTTTAATTGCCCCGCTACAAAAATGTGTTGAGAAAAAAATATAATAGGCTTGCAGTCGTCATGTTTCCGACAGCGAGAGAAGTACTGTCTAAACTCTTTAGACCAATTTTTTTGTGTCGTTGTAATGATGAATGTTAAAAAATGAATAACCTTATAACTTGAACTAAAAATTTTAACGTTTAATTTATAGGTTTTGTTAACATAACCACAGTCCTGCACAGTCTCTTGTCCGGCAAGGTATGGAAGTCAGCATGTCTGGTGGGAGTCAGTTTACTTGTTAGTTAGGTCATTGATTAAATACATATAGATAGACCCATGCTATTGTTTGGAGCGAACAGGCCAACGGCCGGCGAACAAGAGATGGCGCACCAACAGTCGGCCGGCGAAAAGCTTGGACACCAATCGCGCGCGTAGATAACCCAAATCACAGCAACAATACATTTAATAAAGCTATCACTCGACAGAGGGCGACGAAAAAAATGTGTAAAAATCTCATAGTAAACATTTATATAATTTACAACGTTGCCAGATGAGCCTAACACAACTTTGCCGTTATTTCTAGTCGATTAGATTTTATTTCGTTTAAAAGTTTCTGGTGAATAAATGGAATTATTATAATGAATAAACAATACAAACAAATTACTTGTTATTTTAAATACTTGTTAGTGTTGATGAAAACATAAATGGTAATTAAAGTTATTCTAAATACGGTCCGGTCCGGTAGCTCAAATTTTACAGTACGAGTGGTATGTTTCAGGACGAGTAGGTAGCCGAGTCTTTAATTTCGAAACGAGTACTGCGAAAAGAGTTACCGGACGTATGTTGTTATGTATTTTATTTCATACTGTCAACATACTTTTTTATTCGATAAAATTATTATTATTTTGAGAAAAAATCCAAATCGAGTCACTTTTTCTGACATCGTTAGCAACCGCTCTTTGGTAAATGTTTTAATTTGTTTATTCGTGCAAATCAGCATCATATGTTTAAACACATAGTACTTATAACACTTTACAGGACTTATTGTTTTGTATAATCCGACTCGATGGACGAATGTTTTGTGCAATCCGTCTCGAAGGACCAATGTTTGTGCAACTCGGCTCGTCCTACCAGTATTTTTTGTAATCTGGTTGATACGACAATGTGATACCGAATTGTACTTTGATATTGCTCCAAGGACCTTTGTTTTCTTGCGTGCCAGATAATAGACAGCGTTCGGTTTCGATGTTTAATACAGGACGGTTACAGAAGTACTAAATTTACATTTGTATTTACAATAACAGGTAAAGCAAAAGAGACCCAAAAGGGTCAGTGGCCGCTTCCGGAAATGGAACACTTGTCCTTTTTGGCTCAATTTTATCGGACTTGTCCGTTTTTTTGATTTTACCGGACTCGTTCGAATCCAGTAAAACGTCAAACTTGACATAGTATGAAGTAAAATATAGTATATTATTAGCCAAGGTTGCAGAGCCAAGCATTCTAGACCGAGCGCAAATTAGAACCCGAGACGCGCAGCGTCGAGGGCTCTAAGTGCGAGGTCTAGAAGTGGCTTTGCAACCGTGGTTAATATACTATTTTTTTCACTAGTAGAAACCATAAGACAATAAACTGAAAAATAAACGTTCAATTTTTTGACGCAACGTGATTTTGTTTTGATTTCTAATCAAACTTGATCTAAATCTTCAACACAAAGAAAACCGTTTATACTTGTCGCCGAGTTAATCATTTTATCTTCTACCGTCTACCAACTACCATGCGTATACTCAAGTAATGTTTGTAGCACACATTTGTTCATTTTTTAAGAAATAATCAAATCAAACACTGCGTACATAACCTCAATTTTTCTTTTTGAACCCGTGGTAGCAAAAGTTGAATTTGCTACCACTAAATGAGTCGACATTTGCATGCGTCCAGGCTGCTAGTGAAAAAAATAAATTTTATTTTCAAACGTCATATAACTGACACTTATATGACTCTCTTACCGGGGTTTAAGTGTCATTTCTATGACACCGTGTTTGAGCGGCGTATAAGTACTACTTATACTCCGCCGGCGTATAAATAAAACATTTATACTCCGCCGGACTATAAATATGTGAACATCATAGTGGTTGTCAACCATGGTAAGTGAAATCAAGGCAAAATTCCTTAATGAAACAAGAAGATCGGAAATAATCATTTCAAAAGAAGATTAATCGTTTGAAAATAAAATATTGTATTTCATTCGGAGTTTAAGTGACTTCATGTGACTCGTATGGACTTAATTCGCCGCGCTATCGCTCGGCGTTTAATCGTCTATACTCGACACATAAAGTATCACTTAAACTCCTAATAAAATAAATATCTATTATGATGTAAATACAATTAAGTATATCGATAATTCGCTACTGAAAATTTATTGAAATATAATTTGTGTTAAAAAAAGATTTTTGTGGTTTTATGGTTTATTAAATGTAATTAAAATAAATACTATCAAGAACTTGTATTATATATTAAAAACATTCATTGTAAATAAGAAAATTATGTAAATAAACCATAAAACCATACAAAATGTTCCTGCGACCTGTATTCAAAGTCCCAGTTTACCAATAGGAATTAAGGCACAAAGATGTTTCACTGAATTTATTACCGATTTTTTAAGAAAAGTATGCTTATAAGCCTATAAGCGTCTAATGGATTAAAACAACAAATAATAATCACAATTTATTTGTTTTATGTGTTCATTATAATAATCCCATTTATTTACCAGAAACTTCTAAATGAAATAATATCTGGTTGACGAGAAATATCCGCAAATTTGTGTTAGGCTCATCTGGCAACGTTTTCGGTAGGTAGGTATCAATGGAATAATGCGATTAGGTATACTGACCGTTTTAAGGAGTGCTCGTCCAATAGTGCGTAAACTAAAAGATTTGGTAAATTTTCTTGGAAGAGTTTGTTTCTTCAATGAAAATTTATGGTTATTAAACTCTTCGGCCGCTTGAAAGTCTCGCCATGTGAAAATAGATTATTTGATAACCTGTTTCGTAATAATTGTAAATACGAACAAAAGCATATTTGCATATTCTAAACAACTGGCCATATCGATTCCAAACTTGTACAGATATGTTTTTTAATGTTTCTGTTTTCAATGAAATAAATTTTATTTGCAAAATACTTAATGTCTAACGACATATCACGCATACATACTACCCCATTTACTATATTTTCAATCTGTGCATTTTTCGCTTCATTCGTAGGAGCCAAGTAAGAAGTATCAGTGAGACCGGCGGTCTTTCAATAGCTCGTAAATGAAAAGATTTAGTAAAGTTTCCTAGAACAGTCTGTCTCTTCATAAAAAAATTTAGACATTTTTACTATGAAATATAGGTAAAGTACTCCAAAAGCTATAAGGTTATACGACCATCATAAAATTATCCCATTGTATCGAAGTTGAGTTGTTTACAATAGAAAAGGTTTTAAGGTCGTAAATAACGTGTCCACTCCAGCTCGACCGGCTGCTGTTGGTTCGTTCAGGGGTGGCTTTCACTAAATATCTAAATACCTACTACTACTACCTGCAGCCACAAAGGGTTCCAAAATAACCAGTCGCTTTGAAAGCCGGCCCTGTTAAATGTGAGCAAGAAATGTTTAGAAGACGATTTATTGCCAACCCGTAAGCTTAGTGCGAACCACACAAAGGGGGTATTTATTTGCGGTCAACTACTTTTATGATGGTCATATAACCTTATAGCTTTTGGGCTACTATACAATACGCTATATTCCACTGTTTGTTCTCTTTGAGATACGACTAGTTCTTTTGCCGAAGTGAAACACCAAAAAGTCTAAAGTCCGGAAATCAGAGTGAATTTTAAAACACATAAAACGACTTCTTTATTTATTTAAATATTGTCCTGTAACGTCCTGCGACGTGGAATGGAGTTTCTTAATGTACAAAAGTATGTTAGATAATAACCGAAAAATTTTCTTGATTAAAACTAAAGGAAACACAATTATTACTTGGAATAAAAATAAAGAATATCAAGAACTTGTGCTATGTATTAAAAATATTTAATTTCAAATAAGTAAATTATGTTAATAAACCATAAAATCACAAAAATCTTTTTTTAACACAAATTATATTTCAATAAATTTTCAGTAGCGAATTATCGATATACTTATAGCTATTTATGGCATAAGTGAATAAAAGTGAATTTTATCCACCGAAAAAACAGTTTAGCACACGAGGCGAAGCTGAGTGTGATAATGTTTTTGAGTGGATAAAATTCGTTTATTCACGTGTATCATACAAGATTTTTTCCAATTTCGCAAAATTGTTCAAAAAATGTATTGTTGAGGTAATCCATATACATAAAAATATTAATTATATTACCAATATCATGAACATTGGAGAAGGTAAATTGCTTAAACTGCCTGTACTTTCGTCATGGTCAAATTCAAACGATGCTCCTAGACTTTCATTAGGATTGTTTTACAGGAGGTGGACTATCAAACATTGCAAATTTTAGTTAAATATCCACACATCCATAGCAACGAAAATTTCAGTGGTAGTGCGAATTTTTAGTTTTTTTACTTTATTAGTGTTGTCAATAACAGTGTGAATAAAGTGTTGCACTATAATAGTATATTATTGGCCAAGGTTGCAGAGCCAAACATTCTAGACCGAGCGCAAATTAGAACCCGAGACGCGCAGCGTCAAGGGCTCTGAAGCGCGAGGTCTAGAAGTGGCTTTGCAACCGTGGTTAATATACTATTTTTTTCACTAGCAGAAACCATAAGACAATAAACTGAAAAAATAAACGTTCAATTTTTTGACGCAACATGATTTTGTTTTGATTTCTAATCAAACTTAATCTAAATCTTCAACACAAAGAAAACCGTTTATACTTGTCGCTGAGTTAATCATTTTATCTTCTACCGTCTACCAACTACCATGCGTATACTCAAGTAATGTTTGTAGCACACATTTGTTCATTTTTTAAGAAATAATCACATCAAACATTGCGTACATAACCTCAATTTTTCTTTTTGAACCGGTGGTCGCAAAAGTTGAATTTGCTCCCTCTAAATGAGTCGACATTTGCATGCGTCATGGCTGCTAGTGAAAAAACATTTTATTCATCCTTTCGATTAAACTATTGTTTTAATAGCGAGATTAAACATACAAAATGAGGATTTTATTAGTGGAAATTGGAAAAATTGTATTTACATCATAAAATTTATTTATTTTACTTCATACTATGTCAAGTTTGACGTTTTACTGGATTCGAACGAGTCCGGTAAAATCAAAAAAACGGACAAGTCCGATAAAATTGAGCCAAAAAGGACAAGTGTTCCATTTCCGGAAGCGGCCACTGACCCTTTTGGGTCTCTTTTGCTTTACCTGTTATTGTAAATACAAATGTAAATTTAGTATACTATCCTCAAACATATTTGGCGTTTATGACTTCACACCAATTTGCCTCCCATTATAATTCAATAGGCCGTCACAACCGGATGTCTTAAACCCGCTCACCGATACCTACCTGAAAAGACCTTTTCTGGTAAAAGCACAGGGCAGGACTGAGTTTTGCATTTACCGACAACTGCGCCTTTCGAGTTTTTTATTTTAAGTAAAAACAAAGTAACTTTGTACTCAATCATTTTTTATTACAGCACAAGTATTTACTTATTAACTACTACTGCTTATTTATTGATCGAAATAGTCACTGTCATCATCACTCGACTCTTCTAAATTAATAATTAACGGTGTTATCAACCGTGCCCTGTACTGGTCTTCTTCTTTTGTGGAATGTCGTACACAATTGGCCCACATTTCGGCAGTTATTTTGGAAGCTTCTTCCCTAATTAAGGTATGTCAATTGTTGCACTACTAAATTTTGGTGCCGTATTATTCCTTCTTATATTATTTTTCATTTGCGACCAGATTAGTTCGATGGGGTTAAATATACAATGGTACGGCGGAAGTCTAATCACCCTAAATCCACGATCTCGCGCCATAGCATCTATTTTATATTGTTTCTCAATTTTTCGAGTGTGTAACACTTCTAATAATTGTGTCTTTGTGTAATTTTCTTCAAAGTATAAATCATGTTCTGTAAGGAAATTTTGAAATTTGAAAATTTTAACAAACAAAATTACTCTGAGTCCGGTCCTTCGCGTCTCGACCGTCCCTGGCACGTCGAAATAGTATATTATTAGCCAAGGTTGCAGAGCCAAGCATTCTAGACCGAGCGCAAATTAGAACCCGAGACGCGCAGCGTCGAGGGCTCTAAGTGCGAGGTCTAGAAGTGGCTTTGCAACCGTGGTTAATATACTATTTTTTTCACTAGTAGAAACCATAAGACAATAAACTGAAAAATAAACGTTACATTTTTTGACGCAACGTGATTTTGTTTTGATTTCTAATCAAACTTGATCTAAATCTTCAACACAAAGAAAATCGTTTATACTTGTCGCTGAGTTAATCATTTTATCTTCTACCGTCTACCAACTACCATGCGTATACTCAAGTAATGTTTGTAGCACACATTTGTTCATTTTTTAAGAAATAATCACTTCAAACATTGCGTACATAACATCAATTTTTCTTTTTGAACCCGTGGTAGCAAAAGTTGAATTTGCTACCACTAAATGAGTTGACATTTGCATGCGTCCAGGCTGCTAGTGAAAAAAGGTCTTTTCAGGTAGGTATCGGTGAGCGGGTTTAAGATATCCGGTTGTGACGGCCTATTGAATTATAATGGGAGTCAAATTGGTGTGAAGTCATAAACGCCAAATATGTTTGAGGATAGTATACTTCTGTAACCGTCCTGTATTAAACATCGAAACCGAACGCTGTCTATTATCTGGCACGCAAGAAAACAAAGGTCCTTGGAGCAATATCAAAGTACAATTCGGTTTCACATTGTCGTATCAACCAGATTACAAAAAATACTGGTAGGACGAGCCGAGTTGCACAAACATTGGTCCTTCGAGACGGATTGCACAAAACATTCGTCCATCGAGTCGGATTATACAAAACAATAAGTCCTGTAAAGTGTTATAAGTACTATGTGTTTAAACATATGATGCTGATTTGCACGAATAAACAAATTAAAACATTTACCAAAGAGCGGTTGCTAACGATGTCAGAAAAAGTGACTCGATTTGGATTTTTTCTCAAAATAATAATAATTTTATCGAATAAAAAAGTATGTTGACAGTATGAAATAAAATACATAACAACATACGTCCGGTAACTCTTTTCGCAGTACTCGTTTCGAAATTAAAGACTCGGCTACCTACTCGTCCTGAAACATACCACTCGTACTGTAAAATTTGAGCTACCGGACCGGACCGTATTTAGAATAACTTTAATTACCATTTATGTTTTCATCAACACTAACAAGTATTTAAAATAACAAGTAATTTGTTTGTATTGTTTATTCATTATAATAATTCCATTTATTCACCAGAAACTTTTAAACGAAATAAAATCTAATCGACTAGAAATAACGGCAAAGTTGTGTTAGGCTCATCTGGCAACGTTGTAAATTATATAAATGTTTACTATGAGATTTTTACACATTTTTTTCGTCGCCCTCTGTCGAGTGGTAGCTTTATTAAATGTATTGTTGCTGTGATTTGGGTTATCTACGCGCGATTGGTGTCCAAGCTTTTCGCCGGCGTTTGACGGCCGACTGTTGGTGCGCCATCTCTTGTTCGCCGGCCGTTGGCCTGTTCGCTCCAAACAATAGCATGGGTCTATCTATATGTATTTAATCAATGGTTAGGTACTCAGGGTCCAAAAGTGACCGCGAGAACTCGATTCCAAACTGGGTTCCGAGTATTTATCTAAGCGGATTACGCAGCAGGGCGTTGTGCAACTATTGTCCCGCCCATTAAGTTGTCAACTTGACGAAACACAGGTTGTCTTTTTGTCAAACTTGAGCTTTTATCTGACCATGCTTATTTTTGTGTTTTAGGACACATAAATCAAAATGAAAAAGTTTATTTTGCGTGCCGGAAATAGATACGCCTATAATATTTTTATCGCTTCACCTGCACCACCAACGATTTTAGATTTATAATGCTGGTAATAAAGCCATAATGATTACTCCCTTAGTGATTAATAAGCGTAAAATCGTGCGGCTATAGATTCAACACCAGCGTGAAATTTGACTGATTGTCTGTAGAAAAAACACACCCTGCAATTAAATTCTCATTTTCTGTAGTGAAAAATCCATCGTAACGACGCGTGCAGTTAACAATAGAAATAATGCAGTAATTTGAGAAGTGGGCGTCCATCTTACCTGAAATGAACGTTGAGCACGCACACCGTGACCCATATGGAAGATGTGACCAAGATCATTGTAAAAAGAAGGTATTTGCCGAGCAGTGGTACGGCAAGAGAGGTGGGAGGTATAATTTCGGCCAACAGGAGAAAAAATACTGTCAGAGACAGGAGAATTGACACACAAAGGGTGACTTTTTCACCGGAATCCGAAGGGAGGTAGAAGACGAGGACGGTAAGGAATGTAATTCCGACGCAAGGGATGATTAGATTTACTGTATAGAATAACGTCTTTCGGCGCATTGTTATCTTGAAGGTAATATCTGGAAATTAAAATTTATATTAAAGGATCGGTTTTCAGGGAGAAATGTGAGAAGTTTGGATGTCTGGAAAAAGTCTTACCGGAATAAGGTTCGCTGCAGCACGGGTAATATTCTTCGTTTCGTCGAGCGGGCACCGCGAGAATATCCCACTCCACGGACAGATAAAATTCGGATAAGTCGATGCCAACTTTTACGATGTTACTTCCAGAGACCTGCTCCATGTGTTTTAAGTCAACCTGTGAGTTAGAATGTATTTTTTAACAAATAAATGTGTTACAAAAAATATATTTCAAGTCAACGATGAGAATGATGTCGTGCTGTAATTTAAGGAAAATTTGATAGAAATAGTGAAGCTTCTAGGATTTAAAAAAAAATGAGGTACCTAAGGTAAATGCTGAAATTTTTATTTCTGTAACAGTTGTAGGGATTTTGTAAACAAATTCAGGATTGAAGGATTATCCTGAAAATATTAAACACATGTTACCACGTACTCGGACTAACGACAGAAATTTATGCCGATAAATAAAATATACAGGGTCAGTGACTAATTGCGCGTTCCTCGACATCTTATTTATTATTAGAAACAGAAAAATATTACAGACCAAAGGTTACGGTTCATTCAGGACCATACTCTAAAATTATTTTTAGACAACAGAGTGTTCTGTTTCTAAGTCGTAGCACACAACTTAGTTTTTTTAAATGAAACACCCTATATATATATTTTTAGATATTTCGATTGAACTCTTCTTAGGTTTTACAACTACAGTTTATTTTTGAAATTCTGTGCGACCTTGTCAAGTTATTCCAATTTTCTTGAATTTTGTTACCAATGTAAGGGGTTCACAACAAAAACGCAGTAGGGTTATTTTTAAAATCTGTTTGCTGAGATAAATAAATGTACTCACTTTGTTTTGGTTTAAATGAAATTACATTTTCTTGCACAAAGTGTTCATCAAAAAAATACAATTTTCAAATATCGATATTTCCAGTAGCGGCTCGTGGTCTTTTGGTTAGGGGAGGCAACTTTTTCGTTTCAAAATCAGCAGGTATTAATTAACATGTTCGCAATTACTTTTGTTAAAAGACAGATTATTTACCCCTTCTTATGAAAACAATACAAATAACTCTGAGTCAGTAACATATCTCTATAGGAATAGGTACATTTCTCGAATAAAAAACATTTAATTGCTTCACACAAATCAATGAGAAGGTGTAAAGACTACAAAAGTTGCTTTATTAACATTAAATATTAATTCATATGATTTAGGGCTGATTTAAATATATTAATCAATTAATTAATAAAGTTCTGCTCAAATCTGGGATGAGAGGTTGCTAAATCTTGGACATACAATTGTTCGTCGTAAGAAAACCGTGCTTAAATATTTAAACTTTATAAGAAATTCTACAATGTCGTTAGAGAATTAGAGATTGTTATGTTCCTATCAGCATTGCAAACCTGACATTTTCATTGTCCTAATGTTTTCAAGTTAGCTTAAAAGTTTTAATACATAACCTTGGCAATGCACATGCGGTGAACACCTTTTCTCGCGTCTAATTTATTGCTCAACTAAATGCACACTAAATGCATTCAGCATCCCTGTTCAGCATTGTGCACTGTGAGATTAAAAAATTCGATCTGATTGGTTTAAGGACGGTAGGCGTTGGTGCCTCCGCTGGCGCTTTGGTAAAGCACTGCTGACTATTGTCTTTTTCAAAAACATATTAGCACCACTGACTAATCATGCTGAAGATATACGTCTATCTGAGGCATGCCTCCGTCTGAAGCTGGCCTACACGGTGATGATCGGCGCTTATTCCTGTCGAAAGCGCGTACTTCAAAATATGTTATCAAGACGCGATTTAATAAATCACAGTTTCTATAAAAGTTATTTGCTATATCTTTAAAATATATTTGAAGGTGACAGATATTAAAACAAAAACTAATAGTCAATTTTTCCAGGGGAGGCACTGCCTCCCCTGCCTCCCCTGACGAGCCGCCACTGGATATTTCATATATACGAATCTATACATATTTTATTATACATTTTATTCTATTTTTTATTCTCTTTCTTTCTCGTTAGTATTTTCTGTATGTAAAACGGCGATTTTTTACTTTTTTAAGAGACACGTCGACATATTCGAAGAGTGAGAGCAAAAATGGACTAAAATACAGTAATAAAATACAAGGTGTTCTATTTGAGAAACTGAAATATCTATATTTGAAAATTGTAAAATTTTAGAATTTTTTACAAACACTGCATATTAAAATTTGATTTAATTGGTACATGTATTTAATACTGAATACTACTATATTGCTAACTGTTTAGAAATAACAAAGAAACGGTGTTCACGGCCAAAGAGAGGTAGAAAATGTTTTCTGTCTATATGAGTACCAAGCGTCTGTGCGCAGGTACCCAAAATGTAGATGCGAAAATACGAAATGTCAAAACCTATCCAACCACGCTATTGATAACAGATTAATCTAGTACTAGTACATGCGCAACACAGTTTACTACCACAGATAAACAGAGGTCCGATATATTGCGTTGAGTTTTCGGACTCTTTTGAGCCCAGTTAACGATATAGTATTAGATGTATATGTTACGGTTAAAGTGAATACTCGGCTAGTTTCCAAACTATCTGGTTGTTATGCAAACTAACCAAGTCGCTAGTTATTATAGACGAAAAACTATTTTCTCTTACATTAGCAGGGTTTCTTGGTTAATTTGTAAACTGCCCAGCTAGTTTATAAACTACCGTACAAGTTTGGATAATTTACATACTTTTTTTAAAGTACATAAATTAACCGAAATAATTGGTTAGTTTACAAACCAGCCACTTTGTTCTGGTTAAAATAAGAACTTTTTCTCTAGTACGATAAAATAACTAACGAATTGTATCATATGTTAGGCAGTTAGTATGCAAACAGACAGTTGTTTTAGTGTTCAATGCAGGCAATGATACAATTCATTGGTTATTTTATCGTACTAGAGAAAAAGTTCTTATTTTAACCAGAACAAAGTGGCTGGTTTGTAAACTAACCAATTATTTCGGTTAATTTATGTACTTTAAAAAAAGTATTTAAATTATCCAAACTTGTACGGTAGTTTATAAACTAGCTGGGCAGTTTAAAAATTAACCAAGAAACCCTGCTAATGTAAGAGAAAATAGTTTTTCGTCTATAATAACTAGTGACTTGGTTAGTTTGCATAACAACCAGTTAGTTTGGAAACTAGCCGAGTATTCACTTTAACCGTAACATATACATGAATTCATACTACAAGAAAGCACAAAATATTATAACACAGATTGTGAGAATAAGCATACTGCGATTTGTTTTGTGAACCCTTCCATTGCTAAAAAATTAAGAAAAATGGAATAACGTTGCAATGTCACATCAGAATTTCAAAAATAAACTATAGTCATAAAGCCTAGAGTCAATCAAAATATCTAAAAATATATAGCGTGTTTCATTAAAAAAAACTAAGTTGTGTGTTACGCCTTAAAGAACACGCCTCAAAACACTTTGTATAGTTAAAAATAATTTTAGAGTATAGTCCTCAAAGAACCGTAGAACTTTGGTCTTTGATTTTTTTTCTATCTCTAATAATTATTGTGTATCGGGTGTCTAAATAAAAATCTTGTCAAGCGGGCTGCGTCCAATTGTATTCTTTTTCCTTATGTCGCAGTCGTGTTCGAAACAGTTGTCCTTTCCATGTCAAATACAGTTTAATAGTTATTTTCCTAACAAGTGTCGATTCCGAAACGGAATTTCGGAATCGCACTTCCCGCGCGCGTTGGGAACAATGTTTTTCCTAACGGCGTCTTTTAAATCTTTCAGCAATTAAGTTTTTCGTCAAATTTTAAATCGCAGCACATTCGAAAATCATATCTTTGAGTAGTCAAGGTATTGCGAATGCAATTGTTTAAACACAAACAAGTTTTTCGCAAAATATTTGTCAATAATACCTAATCATGTTGTGTTCTGTGTGTTCAGTTGAAGATGGAAAAGAAAGATTCCTCTAGCGATTCTATTCCTTCGGATATAGTTGCTGAAGCAGAGAATGCGATTCAAGGCCTAATACCGACAAAATGTAAGGACCGATATGAGAAGGCTTATAAGGAATTTTGGGCATGGTGCAATGAAAAGCAAGTAAAGAAAGTTCCAGAAGTAGTTGTATTGGCCTAACAGTTGTACTGTCACCGATAAAAAAAGCTGAAGTTGGATCTGAATAACCCAGAAGAGGAGGCAGCAAATGTTAGCAAGGTGTTTGAGATGAAAACCACTGAAGACAGATCGAAATGGAAGCAAAGAGAAAAATAACTACATAAATTGTTCTTTTACATTTAATATAAATAGTTGTATTCATTTATCAATAAATCTTTGAAATGTACTTACATTTTACTTCCCGCACTAGTGCGGAAAAGTATCACTTTCCGCACGCCGTTAGGAAAAAGTTATTAATTCACAATACTCTATGTGACAAGCGGATGACAGCTTTCAAAATTTATTTCGTATACCACATATGGAAAAAAACTGGTTACATACCACACTGACCAGGTTTAGATTTAGAAATCCGATATATTATACGCCAAGGTTGTTCAGTATAGCTGAACCTGGCCGGTACGGCTCATCTGTGACCTCCCCTCTCTCTCCTTTTTTGCGTAGTTTTTTGGATTTTGAAAGCGAAGCAGAGTTGTCATACAAGTCGTCGAGAAGTAACCGAAAGGAGAAGACCTACATACCCGAGAAAGCAGCAACGTTATATTTTGTGTGTAATGAATAAAACGTGAATTTCATTTACGCGCAAACAAAGGTAGTGAAGACAATCACTTTAGACCGAACTCAGATTATTTATAGTATAATATAAAGGTCATAATAATCTTTACTACAGTGGCGTATATACTATCGTTTTCACTAGTAGCACGACTACAAAGCATACGTTTGAAAAATTTGCAGTTTATTAAAAATAATGTAATATAATTAACGTCACTCATAAGGTCATAAGTCATAACTCATAACATTACCTAACTAAACTTTAAAGTCTGCTGCCATTATTTTTCGGCGTTTGAAAAGTTGCTTTGTAATGAGGTTTGCAATTTCAAATCTTCACTAATTTATATTAATTTTTTAAAGAAATATGTCAGACGGTAAACTATGTATTCCTCCCGAGATGCGATTATCACAGCAAGCATTTTTACATCTCTGGTGAATGTAATTTTAAAAATTTGGTAATCATCAACTTTCGATTGTCAAGCCGTACATAACCTGAATCTTTTTTAACCACCAACCGAAAAAGAGGGATGTTATAATTTTGACCGCTTTGGCTGTGTGTGTCTGTCTATGACGCGGTAGCTCCCAAACAAAGTTCTAAGCTATGTTTTATCTATCTTGCAAAGTGTTTATCACACAAAACGCTAGACAACTCGTTTGGAAAGTTGTAGACTGCAGTTTCGATCTTGTTGGATCTCATCAGTACAGCATATTCCATCGAGTTGCCTAGTATTCATTGTGTTTCGCTAATGTGCTTAAGATTAGCAGACACATTGTTAGTGAGATGCAAGTGTGACTACCTGTGTTCTCCCAGTGTGCCGAAAGATCGTACTTTCGCGCTCTTTTGGGGAACCAACTAGCGTCGCCAGTGCAGACAGGTGTAATTCAGCGTCCGGCAGGGCTTTTGTCGGTGAAGTAGCTGTTTCCGTCTGCTGGTTGGTGCTCCAAAAGATTGCGATAGTACGATCACAGCATAGATATCAATCAGTAGAGACAGCTCGTGTCGGCGCCTTTGTTCTTTCTGACCCGAATTTTAAGCCGTCATGGGTGGTCGTTGCCTAAACTATTCCTAGATGTCGCCACCCAATTTAAAAAGTATCACTTCATTTACAATTTCAAAAATTGATTCGTGTACGCAATATTGCAAACTGTGTAGTTTGCTCAAATCGTATAATCGTGAATCGCAATAAGAAAAAAAAAGTCGATATTTAAATTATAAACACGATGATTTGTTACAGTTTTTATTTTATTACTTATACAATTTGACAATTCGCACATTCTTTCCCTGAATACTTGAGGTTTAATTATCATTGTAAAAATAATGTAATAAATACATCTAAAAAGAAAGAGGTTTATTTAAGAAAAAATAAATAAATAAAATAAAAATTAAATTACAAAAAGGAAAAAAGTTAATGCTGCCAAATTATTTTTTTTCTATTAATTTTTTCACCTTTGGCATTTGTAAATTTAAAGTTAGCATTTACAAATCCGGAAATGGTACACTTTGTAATGGACCGTAGGTAAAGGAGTATTTTATGAGGACTAAATATTTTTCGAGAATAGACTCTTTTAGTTATTAAAGAAAGTATCCATCTTATTTATATATGTAGAAAGCTAAAAAAAAGTAGAGAAATAAACAGACAGGCGTGATAATGTAATTATGGTAATTACTTTATACAAGAATAAATATAAAAATAAGAACAGCACCTGTTAAATTGTTTAATAATTTCAAAAATTTTACGAAAAAAACGCATTTTACCTAACAACTGAACCCGTAAGCGTAATATCATATAAAGTAAAATTTTTATTTAAAAAAAAATTATTACAAAAAAAATACATATTTGTCGACTCTCATTATTATTATTATTATTATTATAAAGTGCAGGTAATTGGTATGGGTCGACGCGGGTAAGAATAATTAAGGAATTCATGAAACCGGAAGTCCATAGGGATTAAGCGAAAAAAGATATTTGACAAAATGTACGGCTTGGGTCATTTTTACCCACGTGCGACTGCTTATGGGTTAAGCAACGTCTCAAAATAAAACTCAAGGTTGTGTAGGTCAAAAAAAATATATATATACATGATGAATAAAAAAATTGTTTATTGAGTAAAGGTCTGCTTATATAATTTTTTGTTACGTGTAGTTTGTTTCTAATTTTTTATATATTTAATTTTACCACAACAACGGAATCATATATAATAATTTTTTTATATTTATTTCATAACCACCGTTGTTGTTCGTTGTGTTATGTTTACTATATTTTCCAAGAATTCCAAACACGAGGGAGAGAATAAGGCGCACAACAGGGATCCTGTATGAAAATTCATCGGACAAAGATTTTACCTTTTATTGTGAAAATTACATTTTTATACTATTTGTACAATTCTACTGGAAAAGCAGTCTTAAACAAGCAAAACCGGCAAAAATATTGTAACAAAACTGCCAAATTTCAAATATTTTAGACGTCAGTTGGGCGCCCTCATTCGGTCATAAAGCGAACGACCACCCACGAAAACGGGTCACGAAAAACGGCGAGCCGTCTCTACTGATTGATATCTATGCTGTGGTACGATCTTTCGGCACAGTGGGGGGAACACATAGGCCGCCACACTTGCATCTCACTAACTAATTATCTGTCTGTGGATTTGTCTGTGGCACCGTAGCTCTCGGATGAACCGATTTCGATGTCGTGTTTTTTATTTGAATGGTTTACTCGGAATGGTTCTTATGGATGAACCAATTTCAATGCGGTTTCTTTTGTTTGAAAGCTAGTTCATTCGGGGAGGTTCTTATGAGGGTAGTTCAATGATTAACTTATTTCGCACCGTCTTATAGGGCAAAAGAAGGAAAAGAAATAACTGCACATACTGACTTCAAGTAGGCTTCCCATAGATGACATTTCTACATATAATGTCAAGTCACTATGTCAGTGATTCTTTGTTTAGAAATTAACTGAATACTAATATTGGAGTGTTTTTTACTTAAAAAAGGAGACACTTGCGATTCGTACTGTGATTCAATTCTTCTTCTTGGAAGTGAAACTCGAAAAAAATTCACAAAAAAATGTTTCCTACATTGCGGGATTCATATTCTTCTTGTTCGCCTTTGACTTCAAGGGCAGGAGAATATTCGTTGAAAACGCACCACGTTTGGAGGACCAAAAATTGTCGTCATAACAGAAATCCTTGACAAAGTTCTTAATAGGGTTTTAGCTAACAGATGAATGGAGGTGCGTGAGTTAGCCGAAGCTAGAGGCATCCTAACCCAGAAAGTTCATTTTATTAACCTCCAAGGCAATGGTGGAGGAATCACCTTTCTTAATCAATTTTAAACTTTTTAATGGCTAATTTTTTGTCGGGTTTTTTACGAATTGCACTTGGTCTGTAATGACCATCTTCACTACTTTTCAACAAGTCTATAATTATATGTTTCTAGGCTACTGTTATATGCTACATGTTGTAACAACACGCATGTCAATTGAGCACACGTTACTATTTTTATTTCCCGAGCGTAAGCGAACGAAGTATTGTAATCGAGTTCGTCGACCGACTTTTACGTTTTCTCGATTTTTCAAGACTCCTCGAGTACGAAGAAATAGGGCTCCCGTTTCCGTCTGTCTGTCTGGCGTCTGTCCGGAATTTTATTAGACCCATAATCTCCGAAACTATTGGATCAAGTATTGTTAAATTTTATACGTCTTTTATGAATGAATGTAGATGGTAAAACGTTAACCAAACTTTGTCTAATCGTTCCCACAAATAATGCGATGACGTCACTTCAAAATTGTAGATAGTAAATGGGTTTTAAATTGTATACAATAACACAATCCTGTACATGTAGTTTATGACTCCGGGTTGAGTTTTTATCCGAAACGTCCAGATTTTTGGAAAAAAATCAAAATTATAAAACAACATTTTGCAAATTAATTTTGAATCTGCAAACCGAATGCTTTGAAGTTCTTGCAGATGTTTTAAAGTTATGATAAGCATGATAAATTTTTAATCAAAATATACTTACTTGTCCCCTCCAAAAAATTGATGACGTCGCTCAAAATTTTGCCGAATAAATCGTATCTAAAGCTTTGACTAGGAACTCTTAGCTTTCCCTAGGAAATGTAACTTTTACTAATTCTCTCTTTAATTGCAGTAAATTACCAAAAAGGTTAAAAAAGCAACAAAAACATTTTATTTATAATAAATATATGATAATATATCGCAACATCACATTTTATAGTTTTTCGAAAATCTTGGATATGTTTCATTGTACTTTAGGTGCGAGAGAAGTTCTGTCGAACAACTTTCGACCAGTTTTTTCAGTAGTAGCGCATTAAAAAACACACATTTGAAAATTTTTCAATTTATACAAGTAAAAGTAATATAGCGTCACCGACGTCACCTAACTGGACTTCGATGTTTGCGGTCATTATTTTTTGACGTTTGAAAAGTTGATTTGTAATGTGGTTCCACATTTTCCATTAATTTATATTAATTTTTTTAGGAAATATATCAGACAGTGTACTATGTAAATGAAAGTAATTTCAAAAATCTTGTAATTGTCAATTACCGTTTGTCAAGCTCTTCATGACCTTAATCTTTTTTGTAGGCCTTGGTCAATAAGGATCAATTTCGCTTCCAATATTAAAATTTCATTATCATTATTGACTTTGTTGCAGAAAAACGAATTCACAACTCAGTCAAGCATTTGGTGCATTTCTACGCTACTAGGGAAAAAAGACTTATACAGAACTTTTTTTCCTTTAAACTGTAATAGTTTTAGCGTTCTTTGATATTTATTTATGAAGATGATATTAAGTTTCTAGTGAGATTAAAATATATTTATTTCGAAAAGTTTAGTGTAATAATATTTACAGTATATTCCCAGAATTTGAAGAAATTTAGAAGAACCTGAAATAACAGAAATAATATTCTGGTTTTTTTAAGCAAATCACCAACTTTAGGGAGGAGATCAATAAATAGATATATACAAGGTTATTCACGAAAAACTCCACTCCTGAAGAATTTCAAAACGCACTCAACAGCACGATTTCATAGCAGTCGTTGATAAGTATTTAATTTAATGTCTTCCGCAACCGCATTTCTATACTGTAGGCTGAAGTATCAGGCTCCGAAACATGTAGGGTGTTGGTCCAGCGATCTCTGCATAGACTCATTCATATAATCCTCAGCTACACTGCTGGATTTCCAGCCACCATGTCATTTTCATGTGTAATATCGCCTCGTGCATCAACCCGCAGTGTATACTTGGTGCATTTCATTTGTATCCTAATAAAATTTTATGACTTTAACAACCTCGTAAATGTGGTCGGCTTCTGTGGATATTTGTCACATCTGCTGTTCTGAGTAATTAACAAATTTGTACTTTCGAAATAATAGACCTCTGCCTTTTTACGTACGAAGCGCACGACCACCGCCAGTTATGAAAATACAGCCCTATTTTTTTCTAATAACGGTTGAAACGAGTCAACTACCCTATTGTTGTCATAAAATTTGATTAGGGTACAGATTAAATGCACCAAGAGGAGCTAATGTTCGCTGAGAGCATATCCTGTGTACTGCTTACAATAATTTAGCAGTTTCAGCAAAAGAGACGCTACCTCACAAAGCACACGCCAGAGATATGTAAAAGACTAGATACAGATATGTAATGTTCTCGTGGACATACGCTTAGGACCAAGATGTACACTGTACGTTTATATCTCTCTCTTTTTTTTTAGCAGGTATAATGGTAACCCGGTATCTGAAGCTCTCGCTCTGTACGGCGCAACCAATCAGTTGGCTCGATTTATGATGCAACGTTTGTCGTTGATGCCGTTCTGTGTTTGTGCCGGTACGGGGGTACCTGTCAGACTGTGGGTGGTTATGATTATTTATAATTGCCGCCGTCAGAAGACAAGCACCTTTAAGAGAGAGATCGATGTAGCCTACACTTGGCAATCCATAGTACTGGTGCTGATATAGAAAAGGATAAACGACACAAAGTACATATTGCTATTCTTAGATCATACCTATTGGCCCCAGATCGGGAAAGCTATGACTACATCTGTCTTTTACATATCTGTGGGACACACACATCGCCAATTTTATGTACTAAGCCCATCACTGCTTTGTGGCATTTTCCAGATAAGTATTTTGGGGATAATCTCCTTTCACACAGACCTTCCGATCGTAAGAAACAATATTTTCTGCAGATGGTCACACACATTTCCCCAACAACTGTGAATGATCTATGATGTATGTATGTACTTAATTAATGCACGATAGAACGAGTCCGAACCTGGCTCGAGGTACTCGCCCCACCCCACCACCTACTGTATGGAGGGCGATACAGGATAGACACGATTCGAAAGGGTATCATACTAATATCAATGGAAAACTATGAACTGTTGTAAAGCACACGGATAAATGCAGTGTGATAAACAATAACAGTATCTATTTATTCTCACATTGTGCAGAAAATCGGAGGCCTTTTTTGTTGTGATAGGTAAAAAAATTGCAACGCTGTAGGATTCGTACTCGGGACTTCCACTTGGAAAGCAAGTCTCAACGTCTTACACCCATAACGCTTAACAAACGAGTCGTGTATAATGTGACAAAAGAGAAGGAAACTTAAATAAATTGACTGAATTATTAATTTTTTTGACTCACTCTGTGTAAGTATAAGCAAATCTAAAAAATATGAATGCAGTAATAAATTACAAGTACACACTGTTCATATTTTGCACATTTTAGATAGGATTTATTCTACAAAATTTTGAGATGACGCCATCAGTTTTTTGGATTTAACAAACAAGATACATTTTGATTAAAACGTTACCATGCTTACAATAACTTCAAAATGTTTCCAAGATTTCAAAGTATCAAGTTTTGCAATTTTTGATTTAATCAATAAAATAAATTGACACAGTCATTAATTGTTTGAAACACCCTTTATAAGCAAATTTAATCTAAAAAATATTAATGCAGTGATAAATCACAAGTACAGACTCATCATATTTTGTATATTTTAGATAGGATTTATTCGGTAAAATTTTGAGCTGACGTCATCAATTTTTTAGGGGGATAAGTAAATATGTTTTTATAAAAAAATTATCATGCTTATCATAATTTTAAAACATCTGCAACATTTCAAAGCATTCGGTTTTGCAGATTCAAAATTAAATTGCAAAATATTGTTTTATAATTTTGATTTTTTTCTAAAAATCTAGACGTTTCGGGTAAAAACTCAACGCGGAGTAATATATAGTCGCCTCAGCACTTTAAGAAACTTTGACTAAAGTTATAAATCATAACGACAAAGAAACCCGTCGGATTTATGTACCTACTTTACCACAGTAAATAGGCTAAATACCTTCCTCTGATAACGTTAATGCACCCCATCCTTTTATACCTGATTTATTTGTAATAATATCTTTGATCATTCATGAACACTATTATTACTATCAAATTAATTTAATTTAATTAAAGACGTTCTGCAGTGGGGTCGTACTCATACTGGCATTTGAGGAATAGTATGTACATAAAAAATATTAATGTACAAATAAAGCAGGTAGAAAAGGATGGGGTGCATTAACGTTATCAGAGGGACGTATTTAGCCTAAAATAAATTCGACGGGTTTCTTTGTCGTTATGATTTATAATTTTAATCAAAGTTTCTTAAAGTGGTGAGGCGACTGTACCACATGTGTAAGACTATGTTATTTTATGCAATTTAAAACTCATTTACTATGTACAATTTTCAAGTAACGTCATCACTTTATTGGTGGCCATGATTGGACAAATTTTGATTGGCATTTTACGATCTACATGATTGTCCTAATATAAATACAAAATTTGACAACAACCGGCCCAGTACTTTCGGAGATTATCTACGTAATAAAAATCCGGGATGGCAGACAGATGGACAGACAGACAGACAAACAGAGGGAAACGGGAGACCTATATTTTCGTATTCTAGGGGTCATGAAAGGTCGGGAAAAAGTAAAAATAGAGATTCGGCCGACGCGACGGACTCGATTACAATACTTCCTTCGCTTACGCTCGGGAAAGTACAAAAAAAAGAAAATTAAGCGTTGCGCTTCTGGACAAGGCTGGCTAATCCGCACAAGATAATCATGATGTTGCAATACATATTTAATTTTGTCTCTCAAATTCGCTGCTTTAAATACTAAATATTTTTCCGAATTTTATGTTAGTTCACTGATAAATATATGCTAATATAGCATCTCTATTAATGTAAGTGATACATATTAAGCCCACAATCGTTTTATTGACTGAGATAGATATAGCTATCTGGTGATTTACCGAACGCGTTAGTTTCATTGGCAGGTTACACCATTTTCAGAAAAGACAGAGTTGGCAGCAGGGGTGGGGGTGTGTGCATCTTCGTTCATAATCAATTTCTGTCCCAATTTGCCGTAACTTCTCTAACTGCTCAGACGCCAGATATCGAATCCTTGTTTTTGAGAATACAGAGTAGACTATGTTTATATGAGGATGCATCTACAGACAAACTTCATAGCTTGATAATGATCGTGTTTTCTTCAATGTTCTCGGAGACGTAGCACCAATATAGAGTAAGTTGTTTATATTTGGAAATTTCAATATGTCCGATATTTCATGGTCAACTAACACTTTGAATTCAGCTAATGAGTCCTCAGAGTTAATGGTGAATCTAATATCAAACAGTCATCCTAGCCAAGTTATAAACAAACCAACTCGATATCAACCACCCTCAACACTTGATTTGATCAGAGGAGAACTCTATTAGCAATATCGAGTACTGCGGCCCGATTGACAAATCTGATCACATATTAATAAAAAGTGAACTGCAAATTTGTCTCACAACTAACAGTCGTACTACAGTGATTCAAAAATTCATCACTAACTGGGAAGTGTTTAAAACTGAGGTCGCTGTGATTATCAAACTTTTGATGGGTCTTCTAAAGCTATTTCCTTCAGAAAATTTCAGCCAATGGAGAATTGACAGAGTTTTCAAATTTTTGCAAATCCATGCCAACTTACACGAACCGGGGGAGCCGAGAACTTATTGATATATAATAGTGTTACGTTGTACGGGCGATTAAAAATGGGCGTGGATAAAACTCGACAATTTATTTCTTACAAACTCGAACTACTAACTGTTACAACGATTATGCACAAAATGATTCCGGCACTTCCTGTCTGGATTTTCTCGACACTCGCTGACTGAATTCGATTGAATAATAATCCTCATTCCCGACGGTGGCCTCTATTTAAACCACGGAGGTAGAAGAGACCGGAGGGAAGGTGTCGTGAATTTTGTGACACAGACTCAGGCACCGTTTATGACCCTACTTGAAATGCGCGCTGTGCTAAGCTCCACCCTCTAAATGTTTAGCAGTCGTAACCAGTGGCGGGGCAACATATTTTATGTTGACTACCTAATATATAAGTCTCTAAATGTTATTATGATCGTTAGTTATAATCAAAGTCTATTCAAATTAAAAACACCAACAACACGTCCAAAACTAAAACAGCACAACTAAACTCAAACTCAAGAACGAACAATTGCATATAAACAGCACGTGTTACGTGATAATACGCCACTGGAAATCCAAACTCTGTCAGCTGTTGAGTGTAGGGGCGCGTTTGCGTCGGGCTGGCAAATATTGGCGCCTTGTTCAAATAAGATCATAACAGGGTCTGACCGGGTCTTGAACGATGCCAGAATCGTTACATTGCTAGCATACGGTACGCTCCCTCCGGTCTCTTCTACCTCCGTGATTTAACACTAGAACCGCCGAAAATTCCACATACCTGGAACCGCCGCCCCGGTCAAATTGACCGGTGATTAAAACTCGGTTTTTTCGATTGTTTTTATGAATTAGCATGTCTATTTACATAAAAATAAACGCAAAATACATAAATAATTGTTACCTTAACGTAGTTGTCTTAAATGTTGTTACAATTTTTGTAGTAGGTTATTTTAAATTCTTATAAACCACATAGGTTCTTTTTTTTAGTTCTCACACATAAGTTTTATTTTCACATTTATTTTCTAGATATGTACGTCTCTTACGAGATTGATGACATATCTTTGATCCACCCTCACAATTATTGGAATATTGTAGATCTTTTTTGTTATGGGCTATTCTGCGAGTGTTCTGTTGCACTCGACCAAGTAATATTCACCACCATCGTGTATCACAAACTGTGTCACGGTCAGATTCTCCACCACATTGTTCTTTACTCCGAACAAGGTGAGAAAGTATTTCATTTTCCTTATCAATATTAGATAATTTAGAATCATACACCGAATTTTTTGGTGGAAGATATTCCGGTTAGTCTAAATATGCTAATGCCTGTGAAGCTATGAGGCCTTTCCTGGACCACATACAATTCAATTTGTATATAGGTAAGTATAGAATACTAAAACTAAACAGAAAGCATGCCCTTTCGAAGTACAACAGAGCAATTTTTATGTTCACAAATTTACAGGCTGTAATTTGCAAAAATTTTGTACGCATGCGCAAAATCAGTTCTGCGCATGTGTGGCACAAGTAGAAACAGGTTCTTAGCCGAGTGTAAGAATGAAAACCTTGAAATAAGTACGAACAAAAACTAACAAAGAGGAAAAGCTCTGATTGTTTGATGCAGATATATGCCTTTTTTTTATTTTAGAAATGTTGAAAATATAAATTTATTTACATTTGGTGCAAGTCAAACTGTATAATTCATTCAACTGCTCCCAGAAAATAAACTAAATGACATATACATTTAATCAAAATATAACATTAACGTTCCGGTCAATCTGACCGGGCCGGCGGTTTCAGGAAAAAATTTCCAAAAGAGCGCTCAGAATATTTCAAAATGTTCAAAATTTTGTGACAGCATTGCCAAAGATAATTTAGAAAAACTCAGAAGATTGCAAGATCATAGAAAAATTATTTCCGTTAAAAAAAAAACTTTAAAATCGGAAAACGGTCAAATTGACCGGTGCGGCGGTTCTAGTGTTAAACCGTATTTCCTTCTAGACGTCGGGCATTCCTGATCTCTCTGGATTGCCGTTCGCGACTTCCACTTCCAGGCTTTTCTGCTGTGGCGATCCGCCACTTCGAGACTGATGACTCACCACCCATCAATGCCGGCCGTGCGTCTTTAGAAAGCTCGGGAACCCATTGGCGTCGCACCGGGGCGGCGTATGGGTTTATTTCGTAACAATAGCAAAGTTCTAAGGCGAGAATTTTCCTTCATGAACCATTCAAAGGAATAGATAATATTTTTATTAATGAAAGCAATAACAATGGTGAAACAATTAATTTTCTTTATTGTAATAGTTATTTATAAATGTACAATTGTTATAAATAGTTCTTGATTCGTTGTTCATTTCATTTAGCTTATTAACACTGACTTCTGCTGGTTGTCGCATTTTATCAACTATAACCGCATGGTGCATTGAGCTTAATTGAAGATAGGATTTTATAGAAGATACACTGCCTTCTCCACTCATTTTCGCAACTTGATGTTCCCATTTCCAAAGCGCACATTTTGGGAAAATTGAGATTTTCTGACTTGTTTAGTAGTAGTGATGGTGACAATGATAAAAATACAGAGGAGTGATTTTGAGTTTAAATTTTATTTAAAAATTTGTTTCTAGGACTGAAAATTCGACTAAGAGATGAAATTTTCTTCAGGAAATAGTCTGCCGAAAGACCCCTCAACCTCAGGGGAAATTATCGCCAAGTTTCCTTGGATATTACTATTGATAACTGGTTTGTATTAAAAGAATCCATTATATGATGTTGTTTCTAGGAATTCTCACGTTGTTACACAAAAAAAGTCTTCTACTAAACCTTGGATCCTTAAATTAATCCGACGTAAACGAAATTTGTGGAAAGTATTTAAACGCTCAGGCATTGAATTTAACTATGCAAGTCACAGAGTTTTCTCAAACAAATTATTCTTAATTATCAGAGAAGCTAGATCCAAGTACGAACAATTAATTTTCGATCACAAAAATCCAGAAGTTTTCTACAAGTACATACGAACACCATTAACGAGCCCTGTCAAAATACCCCGGTGAGAAAGGTCATCTTCTTGATAATAATTGTCAACCTGTTGCCAATATGTTTGCCGACAATTTTTATAAAGTTTTCACAAGTGAACCACTTACTGGTAATTTAAAAGTTAACACCCCGCCCTGTTCAGAATCTCTTAAAACAACAGATGTCTTCGAAAACATTATTCTCCGGAAGCTGAATAAGTTGAAAGATGGGAAATGTCACGGTCCCGATAGTATAAGAGTAACCCTATTTAAAAGATGTGCACATTTTTTCGCTAAGCCTCTGAGTATCCTCTTCAGTCGCTCCTTTAATTCAGGTTTCATCAGATTAGATGCCTTTGTTAGATCAGTTTATAAAAAAGGGGATCAATTTGACCAGGGAATTATCGTCTGATCAATCTCACGTCCATGGTTGTAAAATTAATGGAATCTATTATATATGACAACATACTAGCATTTTAATTAGAACACCATACAATACCTTCACAACAGCATGGGTTCATTCCTGGAAAGTTAGTTGTCAGTAACCTCCTCTGTTGTCTTTTGAAACGGGCTCCGGCAAAACACGCATGTTGTCTCTGCTCGTACGCCGTAATAATATATAATAATAATAACAGTAATATTTGAAGTTTAACAGATTTATCTTGTTGCATCCAGTTTCAGTATGCTCGCCGTGTCAAAAAGCACAAAAAAAGGTTACAATACTTAAAAGTGTTTTATATTTTATGACAATGGAATGACATTGACGTCCAAAATTTTATGGTCGTGACTGTAGGCTAGTCAAACCAAATGTTTTTTTTATTAAGTAACTAATAACGTACGTCAACACAATACATAAGTCCTGGTATAGTCGACGAGAAAAAAATTATATTGGTGGCCAGTAATTTTACCTTTTAGGTTGTCAGCCTGTTAGTCGTCATCAAAGTTGACATTCGAATTTTAAACCTACACAGCTAAGAATTATTTCCCCGTCAACAGTTTGGGTCAATCATAATTATTGCCAGTAATCACCGTAAGTTATGATTGAGCAATGTAACAATGAGTCTGTAAGCAATATCTTTCCTTTTGCGGTCTTGAAAACAATCTTAACAACGTTAAATTCAACGTGATGAGATATGTCAAAATATCAAGTGACGGAATAGTTACTAAAATAAATTTCTAAAATCTACGTTTATATTTCAAATTCTATAGTTACATTGTGGATATTTACGAAGGTGAACTGCCAAGTAGTTCTTTTCATTGCGCGTCGACTATATTTTAGAAACATGTTTATCCGAAGCAATTCAGAACAAAATTCAAAAAAATGAGAATTCGGCCAGAGAGTGATATTATATCAGAAATTAGTCGTCTTGAAAGTAAGGATTGCAAAATTGCAGAGCGATAAAACATTACACACATAAATGTTTCCGACTCAATTCAGTATTAGAAAACCGAAAATTCGACCTCATTTGTGATATAGGTATCAGAAGTTAATCGTCCTGAAAGTAACAAGTGCATTTGCGCAGTATCATAAAACTTTATAAAAATATTGTCGAAGCAATTCAGAAGAAAAAATTAAAAGAGTGAGAATTTTCCCTCTCTTGTTTGGAATTCCAGAAAATGGTATCTCAGAAATTAGCCATCCTGAAAGCAATGACCGCATAATCACAGCGTGATACAACTCTATACAAAAAATGTTCCCGAGACAACACGGAACATAATACTAAAAAATTACGGATGAAACCCCGTCTGTTTTGGAGATCCAGTGGAAATTCCGAATTGATTTCTTCTCAATTTTTCAATATTTTGTACTGAATTGCCTCGGAAATGATTATGCACTTTCAGGGGGACTAATTTCTGATATTCGATACTCTTTAATAATTTTGTCATGAATAGCCTCGAGAATACTTGGGCAAAGTTTGATGTTGCTGCAATTATGCAGTCAATTTCAGGACGACTAATATCTGATATTTCACACTCTTTAACATAAAATCAATGATAGCGAATTCTCAATTTTTTAATATTTTGTCTTGAATTGCCTCGAGAACATATGTGCAAAGTTTCATGATGCTGCGATTATGCAGACGTTAATTTCAGGATGATCAATTTCTGATATTCCACTCTCTTCAACTCCAAAACAAAAGAGAGCGAATTATCAATTTTTTAAAATTTTATCTTGAATTGCCTCGAAAATGCTTGTGCAAACTTTCATGATGTTTCGGGTATGCAGGATTGTTTTCTAATTAGAGACTAATTCGGAAACAGCACACTCTAGATCTCCAAAACAAGAGAGCGCGGATTTATAGATTTTTAATATATTGTTCTTAGTTAAGTCAGCAGCGTTTTTGTAAAGTTTGGTGAGGCTGCTAATATGCAGCCAGTGTTTTCTAAAAAACGAAGTATGGAATTACCTCCTTCTAGATCTGCTGAACTACAGACTCTAGAATTTGAATTGTTTTTATATTTTGCTTGAAGTTTTGTGGTGTTGTCAGAATGTAGTTATTGTCGAAATCTGGTAATACCGACAATAGATTTCAATAAATTCTTCTTATTCCTCTGAAAATCGCAGAATTTGCGTTTATTGCAGATGTTTTGTTTTAAATTAATTATCGGGCGCAAGGTACTTGCTATACACAGATAGTACACATTATAGTGTTAACACAAGCCGGGCTGAATTTGTAGTAAGTATACTGCCTTCTGACAACAATCGATCCGGTTGTTACATTCATGTCTAATGTAAAATGGGTACAGACGCCAGACATACAGTCCGACAGACGGAATCGGGAGACTACTTTTTTCGTACTCTAGGCGTAATGAAACGAGAAAAATTTAAGTGGCCATTCGTCCGATGGACTTGATTACTATACTTACTTACGCTCAGGAAGTAAAAAGAGACAAATAAATACAATCTCTAGTTAAAATTTAAATTGTAAAGTGGTTTTGCGAAATATTTCAGGGTGGCGGGTTTTTTTTTGCCGGTCAGTGTATAACATTCTTTTTTCCATATATCATGGATTTATATTAGCAATAGTCGACCCTAGAATATTACAAACATATTTCTTTAAATTACAAGACATAATTTTTTTTTTTTTTTAATAATAATGAAAAAACTTTCAGAGTTTAAATAATGTATTCGTAGTCACTGCTACACGTGTTTCGGTACACAGTACCGTCTTCAGGCAGAAGAGAAACTGGGGTTTTACAGAGCTACTCCTGAATTTATACCTGATTTAACAATAGTGTTTACAAATTTATGTTAAGTAAGGGAGATTTGTTTATTTAGGTTTGGTCGTTCATTAGTGTATTAAATCTATTGTACCTATTTATTTCCAGACATTCTAACGCGTTTAATTTTGCGCCTTTATTTTCTATGTGTAAAATTTTGAATTCGTCGTTGAAATTATGCTGTTCTTGGATAAGATGGTTCGCGTACGTAGAATTTGATTTTTTATTGACATATGCTGATTTATGTTCTTTTATCCTTTCCTCAAATTTTCTCCCTGTTTGTCCGATGTATACTAAGGGGCAGTCACTACAACTTGGCATGTAAACTCCAGAATTCGATTTCTTAGGTGACTTGTCTTTACTATTGTTACAAGATCAGTTGAATATACAACCTTTTGTTACATTTTATTTGCGTAAATCCTGTCATATAGACTATAACTTTTTCGCATCACAACGTACTCGTAACAAAAAGCCTCAGAATCGTCAGACTACAAAAACATCTTGTAGAAGTTGTATACAGATTGTTTTGTCGATCTTTGGTTGGGTATCACAGCGCCTTTTTGTAATCAGATTTGTGTATTGTGCAAAAACACGAAATTGTAACAAATTAGTATTTGGATTATTCACACACGTAAATTTAGTAATAGTTTTCTTTATAATTGCACAAAAATGTATGACAAAGATATGGTTAAATGCAGAACTATGTACTCTGTCAAACGATTCAAAAAGAACTTACACTATTTGATAGATACTGTTCTATATATGTATATTAGAGGAGTATTTTACTAGGTAACCATGTATTGCGAATTTGTTATATTTTCTTCTTGTGTATATTTTATATATGTATTTATATACTTGTGCCTTAATACAGTTATTTTTATTATTATTTTTATAATTTTTCTGGAAATGCAGCAAGTGAATAGTGCGTAAACAAAGTAATATTAATTTTTTAGCTGTAAGCTTACAAAGAGTAAGAAAAGCGGAGGCGCCGAGAAATTTAGTTTAGTTACACAAATTAAATTATTTATTAAATAGTAGGTTTCATGTAACACATAGTTGAAAAAATGATTTTATTATCAAAATTATGCAGAATGTTAGAAATATTTAATATTACACCGGTATGGATTTCTATAATTAATTAAGGATATTATATATATTATATATTAATAAAACAATAAAACAAACATGGTCATTTTGTCTTAAAACTAATTCTACATATCCTACATACTTAATCAAATAGTAGACATTATATCTTGCCAATACTCACTTGAAGGCCATTGTAAGTCCACGAACCAAATTTCATTAAGCAACTTTGCTCGTCGAAAGGAAAATATTGCACGTTTATTTCACAAGAAGATTTATATATAGACGGTGGTTTCCAAATTACTTCTCCAGTATAAGACAGAGTGGCTTTAGTCATCAATGTGACTTCGTAATTGCCATCCGCACTACAACATTTGCTGATAGTTGGGAAGAAACCTCAGATCCATCAAATCCACTTACTTATTAAACAGCACTATGTCAGGTAACCAAATGTGCTCGGAAGGCACGTATAACATTTCCACGCCGCCGTATTCTTCAGGGTCCCATTTCAGTTTATAATCAAACCATCTCTAGATTGACAGCTTAATAAGAAATGGCTTTAAGTCAAATATTTGAATTTTATACCTGTACAACCCACAGATTTGTTGTCATAACTTGATTTTTTAGATTCATTTCAATTAGTTGAGAGAGTTTTAAACCGAGCCAAACTGTTAAAGTTTGAGTATGATTTTCTACGGGTCTTATTAGTCGATTGTAATTACTAAGGAGATCGTCATAAAGGCGCTTAGCATCAGGGTTGGCTTTAGCATTTTTCAGAACATCTAGAAATTTAGGTTGATGTAGTAAAATAGCACATAAGTAATTTGTATGCTGTCAGTATTTTAATAATCTTGACGGTGGTATTTTTTTGTTTTTATACATATGTAATGATCTGAATTTGCTGTCAAATTTCTTATTAAAAAAATCATAGCTGTTGCCACCAAAATTATAACCAAAGAGACATTATTGTAATTAAAATTGTCATAAACTGCTTGCGAAAATACAAAAATAAGAATTGTTGGTTTCCGTTATTATAAAAAAAAAATGCTATTATCAAACAGTAATAAGTAATAAGTTTCTACGTTTGACTCAAGTAAATTTAGTATTGTTGATTCATCCAGAAACTATGTAATGACCATTTAAACATAGTGCCAGTGTCAGGATTGTACGGTGTAGTACAATGGTACAATGGAGTACTAGTTGTAATACGAAATAAGTAGATTATAAAGAAATAATGTTTTTTATACGATAAAATATATTTAACCAGTTAAAGAAGTCTTCTCATGAGCAGAAAATACATGCAATACTAAAAACCTGGTTAAGAGTGTTACGTCAACAGTTTTTGTTTTTTTTTTTCGTTTGTCACATCGATTCTTGTCATCGTCATTTCGATGTTAAACCAAGGTTGACATCGAAATGACAACTGTCTCGAACACGATGACAAACACTACGACATACGAAAAAAAAAACAATAAAATACGACAAAGCCCTCTTGACCAGATTTTTAATTGGACACCCGTTAAAATTGGTAACTTTAGTAGAAAAAAATATTAGATTATTCAACTTTTGGTGTAACTTATAGATTTGGTATGTTGAAAATTATACTGTGCGGTGAATTCAATTTGATTCATATGACCTTTACATAATATGCATCCAAATAACTGGGATACTGGGATACTGGACTTCTAATTATAATATTTTACAGCCATTTGTAAAGGAAACGTTTGTAAAATCTCTAAATTTTAATTTATTTTGCATTTTACTGAAGGACTGAATATAAAACATACTACATTAACATGTGTAATTTCTTATTCTGTGAGCTAATGACATTTATTAAAAACATAAATTTTAAACATTGAACATATTGCAGATTTGTTTTTTTTTTTGTGATTAATGCAACTAGAATTCACTTTAAACAGTAACGTATCAACAAAATATTCATATCAGTAACTCAAAGCAATCACACAAAATGTCTGGATGTGTATATTTATTATTGGTGAATTTGGAAATAACGTATTTTTAAAAAATTTAGAAGTAAATAAGCAATCCTTTTTGATAGCATCTTACGTATTATATAAATTACAAAACTTTTATAAAATTGTTGAATTTTATTCAGTATGATAGACGTAATCACGGAACCGTGGGAAGAATAAAATTAAAAAAAAATACTATGAACAGTTCTCAGTAATTAATTGTCAGTTTAATTTACTTCCCTTCTTTATTAAAGTCGTAATGTTATAAAATATTATAGAGTAGACGAGGAAATTATTGAATTATGTATTTTTTTTTTCTTTTTGTAAATTGATTTATTATTAAATTTTAAGAGGAAAGAAAATTATTTGCAAGTATTTTTCATGTAACCTATCATTTTGTCGTTTCACTTGAAACTATTTAATAGCAATATGTATTATGATTTATTTTTAAAATGTCACTGACCATTTAAACATTTTATCAATAGAAGATTAACATTCGCCGTACGAAAATCGAGTCAAAAGTGACCCAGAATTGATATTTTTCTTAATAACTTTTTAACAACAATTTTTGCAGGATTAAGCTCTCAATATGCTGGCTACGTTTATTTTAACCCATGTTTATACAAATTGTCTGTATTTTTTTTTAAATTATTTTCGATTTAGTAAAAAATGTTTTGGTGTGATTCCTGCAAAATATATATTTATGCCGACCACTCAGTTGTGGAGCAAATAAAAGTAATAAAACGTGTATCATTTGTCGCAAGGATGAAGATAGAAAACAAGAAAACATTAATTAGTAACATGAAATTCGCCTTTTTACCTTTCAGGTGGCGGAAATAAATCGGAATCTGAATTTCTAAATGTTACAAACATTTGTAACAATGTCAAGAGTAACATTTCCTTAGATCTCTTCGTAGTACTGTTACTGATACTTACAGAATCGCTAGGACCATGTGACTGAATTAGTCACGTGACAAAACAAGCGTCAAAATGCAATTCAAATGTACGTGGTTATAATCCTGTGTTGTTGATTAGCACAATTCTAATTGACTTTAATTTTGTAATTTTATTACTCGTATGTAGTTACTTTTTGTGATGGCAACCAATAAACTATGTAAAAATTTTCTACTCACTCCAGGAAATTAAAAACACAATAACACATGCAAAAAATCTAAACTTTGCAAAATTCATCACTCATTAATTAGTCAATAAGCTGAGCACTGCTTTACTCTCACATTTCTGCACGAGGCTGAAGCTGAATGTACCAACCTGTAACCTGGAAATCAATTGAGCGCACCTACAGCGCATGGACTTATAAATAAATGATAATGGAAACTCCTTGCAAGTTTATAACTTGCCAACAAGTCTTCGAAGTTGTAAAATTACCGTTTGAATCAAGGGAAGGTATTTTTTTTAATTATAGTTGGCGAAATCTTAATTACAATTGGTGGTGATAATTACGGAGCAAGCTGCTACAAATTAGAAATTTGTTGAAACAAGGTAACAGCTCCAGTGGGACGTAATTATTTTCGAACTTATAATTAGAAATCATTGCAACAAACATTACAATTGCCTGGACGTAAAAAGGCATACAATTTTTTGATAGAAAGAACTTGTCCCCTGCATACATTGTATTTATTTAAATAACGAATATAACTGGTGTTCAATTGAAAAATCACTTAGAGAAGGCGTTGGAATTTCATTTGACACAAACGGCAGAAACATAACCTGTTATATGCTATATCTTATACATTTAAATGAGCAAAGTTTGTATATATATATATATAATTGGTTTCTCGAAAACGGCTCTAACGATTTCGATGAAATTTACAGGTTGGGTTTTTTTTTTGGGTCAAGAAATCGATTGAATATAGTTTTAACTTCTGAAAATTACAGGTTCATACATTTTCAGCAGTTTTCAGGCAGTGAATTATATTTGTTGCTAGGCAACATCAGATGGCACTACACGAACACAAGATTGTTTTATAAGAGAAGTTTGGGTAACAGTCTGACAGTACGTTTGACGTACCTTTTTATCTTCAATTGTACGTACCGAAACATGCTCCACTGTATAGAGGACGTTAAAATTCACCTTCTGAGGTGAGAAAATTTACGGAAAACTAAACAGTGAGCTGATAAAAGCCATACGAAAGTGCGTTGAATTCATTAATTTCAGAGGTTCCACGGTCGGAGTCATCTGATCATTTTCCGGGTTGGGCCCGTGTTATTTGAGTTTTTGGGCTCAACGTTTCGCACACTTTCGTAAGTGGCATCTTTGGGAGCAGGGTTGAGATTGAGAAATTAGGAATAACGCAAAAGAGCACGGTAACTCAGTATGTTAACCACACCAAAGGTGAAACTCTTCTGGCAGTAAGGATGTGGTTGTGACCTTTTTCTAGAGACGAGAGAGAGAGAGAACTAGGAAAAAAAAAGAACGACAGAGAGAGAACTTGGGTAATAAATGGGCTGTAGGTAAGTTGTCTCCCAGTGGTCAAGGTGACAAAAAGGGTATAGGTAAATTCTCTCCCGGTTACGCAGGTTGCACACGGATTAAGGCTAATGGGCGGCTCCGTCGAGACTGTGGAATAATATAGAAGAATGTACTTCACCAAAAAAAAAACTGTTTTTATTGAAAAGAATTAGTACATGTAACATCCACGCCACAAATAAGTTATGCGCATGTCCAAATTACACTTTTTTGTATAACATTTATAATTAATTTACAAATACATATAATTATGTATTTATCTACAACCTAAGCCAATAAAAAAATATGTGTATACATTTATCTACAAAAATATCACATTGGTACAATAAGAGCAAAAAATATGTTTTTTTGTATAACATTTACAATTAATTCACAAGTAGGGGAACCAGGGGCTTGTTGTAACAGGGGTAACAAACAAATAATCGAAACGTGTTTTTAGATCTCGTTTTTACGAACATTCTTGATTTGCAAGTTTCATCCGCAGTCGATCCTATTTTTGCTGAAAGTTATCATCATATTCCTTATTCGTGGTCCATTTTTTATATTCCGTCTTCAAAAAAACTATCTTCACAAGCCAATGTATTTGATTTTGCTAATGGTGATTTTCAACAGTTAAATTACTTTTTAGCCTCTGTTAATTGGGTCAATTTTTTTTCTGGTCTTGAATTAGATGATATGGTTACTGCTTTTTATAATGTTGTTTTTTTTTGGAATGGACACATATATTCCTAAGAAAAGGGTACATTATTTTTCATCAACTTATCCCCGATGGTTTAATAAAGAGTTAAAAGATTTGTGTCGCCTTAAGAAAATTGCCCATTCAGTCTATAAGAAATCTGGCAGATATGATGACTATGAATATTTTTAAATCTTAAGGTCCCAATGTAAAGAACTTAACGAAAATCTATATAATTCCTACCTTTCTAAAGTCAGCGACAGCATTACAAATAATCCACAGTTCTTCTGGAAATTCATTAATGATAGGAAAAAAAGTAGTGGTATTCCTTGTAAAATGCAATATTTCCAGAAGTTTGCCAAAACTGGCACTGAAATTTCCAATTTGTTTGCGGAGTTTTTTTCCCTCGGTCTACGTAGAAGACGCCAACAATGATTTTGATCAAGAATTTGATGGTATACATGAAGTAGCTGATTCTGGACTGAAAGTTGAGTTATCAGAAGTTTTTGAAAATATCGTTCGTCTTAAACATTCTTTCCATCCTGGAGCTGATGGCATTCCAAACGTTCTGCTGAAGAACTGCATTTACACAATTACAATGCCCTTGTGTGAACTTTTCAAAGTGTCTTTGTCTCAGGGTAAATTTCCTAAGGCCTGGAAAAATAGTTACGTTACACCTATTTTTAAATCTGGGGATCGTAATAAGATCGACAATTACAGAGGTGTTTGCAATCAGTCTACCATTCCTAAAATATTTGATTCCATTGTAGCCAAACAATTGGAATGGATTTCTTCTTCTATCATCATCTCAACTAATAATCAGATCATAGACAACGATGTCATTTCATTTTTTCAAAGGAATAGACGTCCAGGTGTTACAACAGATTTTAATCTGGAACCAACTACTGAAAATGAGGTAGAAAATGTCATAAGTAATATTCGATCTAATGCAGCTGGTGTAGACAACATAAATTTAAAAATGCTCAAAATTGTACTACCCTACTGTAAAACAGCTTTAGTACACATTATCAATCATTCTTTTATAACAGGCACGTTCCCCGATCAGTGGAAATTATCTACGGTTATTCCTCTTCCCAAAAAACCAAATGCATCTTCACTAGTAGATCTTCGTCCTATTAGTATCCTCCCAATTTTGTCTAAAGTTATAGAAACCATAGTCAAGCGTCGACTTACTGATTATATAAAAAATTATCATATAATTCCATCCATACAATCTGGTTTTCGACCTCATCATAGCACAAATACCGCACTTTTAAAAATTATTACCGATTGTGTCCAAGCTATGGACACAGGGGAAGTTACAGCACTTATCACATTAGATTACAGCAAGGCATTTGATAGAATTAATCATAATTTGCTTTTAGCTAAACTGAAATATTATGGATGTTCAGATCTAGCTATTCTATGGTTTCAAAACTATTTGAAGGACAGGAAGCAAGTGGTGAAAATTGGTAATTCAGTTTCTGAAAAACAAGACATAACAGAAGGAGTACCCCAAGGAAGTGTGTTAGGTCCTACATTATTCGTCTTATTTATTGCAGATATCATCTGGTGGCGTTTACCAGGTCTAAAGTTTCATTTTTATGCTGATGATACCCAGATCTATACATCATTTAATTTGCATTCTGCTCTCTTAGGATCTACCATGATTAATAAACAACTGATGGCGATTAGCGAATGGAACAGAGCAAATGGATTGCTGCTGAACTTACAGAAGTGTGGAGGTAGTATAATAGGGTCAACAACAAATCGAAATGCTGTTCTACACAAAATCAAGAAATTGATCAAGATTGACGACCATATACTAGAGTTCAACGATTCAATTAAAAGTTTAGGTGTGTACATTGATTGCGAATTAAAATTTCAAAATCACGTTAATAGTGTTCTGGCTAAATGTTATGCTAAGTTTGGATATTTGTATCAATTTAAACAGTATTTGGATAGTAGTACTAAATGGAAACTGTGCAATACCCTAATGCTTACAAACTTTGATTATTGTTCTTCAGTTTATTATGCTCATTTAACTGTAGAATACAGTGGCGGCTGGTGGGTCAAAATTTCGGGTCGGCCAAATATTTTGAGTCTACACCTTGGTGTTATATATTTTCGTAATGTATGGCTGCTACTCATTAACCACTGACATTTTACGTGCCAGGATGTACAAAACATCTCAAATGTTTCGACCTGTTAAAATAATTTTTTATAGGAAATTGACAATGTTAGTTTGATTCCAAATACTATTAATCCTTAATTCTACTTGTTCTGCTTTATCATTAATTGAGAACCACCGAAAACATTATTTTTACTGAGTTCCGCGTCGACCGGCGGCTATACGGCTTGCCGACCCCGGACATCCACAATTAAATAATAATAATTAAATAATGACATGCAGTTAAAAAATATAAAAAAAGTAATAATAAAAGTACCAACTGTTAACTATCTTCATTTACATTTATTTTTTTTTAATGTATATGACAAATTGTCAAATAAATTAATTGAATAATTGAAAAATTAAAATGATTTAAAACTTTAAATTCGTTTCTGAAATATCTGAAAACGCTTAGATGCTAAAAATACAGAAAAAGCGCATTTATGTTGTAGCTAAGTTATGTACGAAAAATAAAATTTTAGATAATTTAATGTAATTTTTTTCGTTTATTATTCATACACAGAAAAATGTATTAAATCGACAATTATTATTAAAAAAAAATAGTATGCACTGAAGAACATCGAAGCCGTTATTGTTTTGTAATTTGGTTAGCTATCTTAAATATTAAGCGTTTTAAAAACTAAATTCGCGTTGCTGGGTACGGCGAAGGAGGATTTCGCCGGACCTGGCACAACATACGTTCCGCCAGGTCTTTGTCTACTACAGCGTACTAGACAAAGAGAACGATGAAACCGTAAGCTGCTACGAAGTCGAAACATCGAGTATAATGCATTCCTGGGTACGGCTTGCCGAAATCTCGCCGGCAAAGCGTGTTTATCAGCATTTAAAATTAGCAACAAATGCTTTATTTTGTACCTACAATATAATAAAATATGTTTTTAATATATATGATCTATCCTAACGTACATTCAAACTTTATTTCTTTTTTTATTTTCTAATTTCAACGCTTACTACGTATTTTAAAATGACTGGTACGGCGTGGCCGACCCTGCCGCCCCTGACCAGCCGCCCCTGGTAGAATACAAAAACAAAATCCAAGTGTTTCAAAATACATGCTTACGGTACAGTTATAATTTGCCTTTACGTGAACATGTTACACCATTGTATTACAAGCTTGGTATGATTAAATATAGTGAGAGGATAATGTTAGCAATTACTAAATTAGTGTATAATGTTTACAAAATGTGTGAACCTTTGTATTTAGTAACGTACTTTGTCAAACGTCAATATACAACACATTTAACTCTAAGAAATAAAGAACCATATGAAATACCGTACCACAAGCATGAAAAATTTAAGTGTTGTTTTGCATATATATGTGTGAAAATTTTAAATGAATACGATACTTTGTTTAGATGTAGCACTAGGTTTGATTGTGTTAAGAGTCAGATTATACGAAAATCACTGGAGAAATATCGCGATGTACATTAGGAAAACCTCTTTATCAATAATAAATCTCTTTGTCAACAATAAATTGAAGTACCAGGACATACTTATGTTAAGTAACTTAATTTATTTTAGTTATATAGTTAATAGGGAACGTTGAAAAACGCTTTGCGAATCGTTGCCCTTTTAGATGTTGTACACTGTACTTGTCTAATAAAACCATGTTTATGTTTATGTTTATCTCCATCAAACAACATGGTTTCCGCAAACAAAGATCTACTTGTACTAATTTAATGGAATATTATTGTTATTTAAATGAAGCTTTTGATAAAAAACTACAAGTGGATTCCGTGTATACTGATTTTTCAAAAGCCTTTGATAAGGTAAATCATAGGTTATTATTCTGTAAATTGCGTCACTTAGGGTTTAACAATAATACCGTTAAATGGTTAACATCATTCCTGTCGGAAAGATCACAGCAAGTTAGGATTGGTAGTTACATGTCGTCTCCTTATTTGGTTCCATCAGGCGTACCTCAAGGGTCGCACTGTGGACCAATTTTGTTTTTACTGTTCATTAACGATTTAATGCGTGGCTTTCGTTACTCCAATTTTCTGTTGTATGCGGACGATTTGAAGGTATTTAAAACTGTTAGTTCCGTGAAAGATGCACTTGAATTACAATCAGATCTTAATATATTATACGATTGGACAGAAAACAACTTATTGCCTTTAAATGTTAACAAGTGTTTTATTATATCATTTCTTAATATCAAACTGAGGGTGAACTTTGACTATTATTTGGGTAATTCTATCTTGTCTCGTGTTGAGGAAGTCAAAGATTTAGGTGTGGTTTTCGATTCTAGATTAACATTTAAGAATCATTATTATTTTATTTTTAATAAATCAATACGGACTCTTGGGCTCATTTGGAGGCATTGTCAACATTTTTCGATTTCGACCCTTAAAATATTATACTTTTCTCTTGTTCCATCTCACCTAGTTTATTGTTCTTCCATATGGTATCCTAATTATAAAACAGATTGTGATTTATTGGAAAGAGTACAGAAAAAATTCCTTCGCTTATTAGAGTTTAAACTTGGTCGAACTCATATACAAGGTAATTACACTTGGGTAATGTGTAATTTTCATATTAATTCACTCGAAACTCATCGCATAATTTCCGATATTTCATTTCTTCGAGGACTTATTAATGGTGAGATAGACAATGCCTGCTTACTAGAAAAACTATCTTTCATTGTGTTGCCTGCTGATAGCAGATTGACTCGCAGTCAACTGATTTTCAGAATTCCTTTGTCGATAACAAAAAGATCGCAAAACCATCCAATTAGACGAATGATGAACACAGCCAACACACTCGCAGAAGACCAGAGGTTCAACATATTTAATATTAATAAAACTGCGTTTAAGAATTTGATCAGGAATCTAAGCTATTTTGTAAATTCTTAATTAATAATTTTTAATTTTATTTTGCACGTATTTATTTATTATTTAATATTTAGTATACATATTTAGTTTTATAAGTTTGTTTTTTGTATTATTAATAATCTAATTAATATTGTAATAGGGGTATCCCGTTAATAAATATTCTATTCTATTCTATTCTATTCTATTCTAAGTTGAAACACTAAATTTTTACCCAGAATTTAAACTCTTTAACGTCAGGTTTTTTACTGAATTTAATTCTTGCACCATAAGACATCATGTCATCACAACCACTGTTCCTTCAGCCAACGCAGCGAGTGGATGTGTGCACGTGTCTCGTTTTGGCCAAGTAATGTAAAATATTGCTTTAGTAAAATTTGGTTTTTCGTATCAGTTATTAATTAATTTAAAACGTTTAGTTTTGCATGTAGCTCAAAAATGACTCAGCTTTAATATTCCTTACACATTTTGACGCTAAGCCACATAATTTCGTCGAAATGTAATTAAATGTAGAAAATTGTACTACGGGGCATGTTGTAACAATACACTTGGGGCAAGTTGTAACATGTTTCAACTTATCCCAAATTCACTTCTACAAATCTCTTACCTAGCATACGAAAAGCGAGCCAAAATTTTGACCTATGCCATATATTGCTTTCCAGATATATTAAGAAAAAGGAAGATAAAACTCAAATCTTTAATGTTGACTCTTCTTCTAAAAGTTTAGTTCAGTTTTACTGAAAAAAAATTGTATATAATGAAGTGTTGTGCTGATTTTTGAAAAATAAAGTCTAAATATGTATCAACATCAGCTTTATTTTTACTGTTACTACCTGTCTCATGGCTGTTACAACTAGCCCCAACCACGGGGCAAGTTGTAACACTGCACTTTTTTTAAGAAAATGCCTGGTGTGAAGTGAAGATGAACAATTTTGACCTTTTGCCTGTTCAGTCCAATAGGGGAATAGTTAGAGTACCGATAGATACTTTTATAATGGTCAAACAGCTAATAGATATCAAATTATATTCGTTTTCCTAAAAACTGATACAACAAGCCCCTCGTTCCCCTACATGTATGTAGGTATTTATTTACAATCTAAGCAAATGAAGAAATAACATACATTTATTTATAAAAATATCATATTCGTGCACAGGTACATAATATGTATGCAAGAGTCAAAAATATTTTTTTTTATAACATTTACAATTAATTTGCAAGTACATAGCATATGGATTAGTCTACAATCTAAGGGGCCAATTCCAAGTTGGCCAGTTGTGCCGGCGCAAGTCACTGGTGCAGCGCAACTTTGTAATGCTGATTTGGGTATCAAATGTTGGTTGCTAGGGGTGACGGAATAAACAAATGTACTTGTGTCGAATTTTCCATTGCAATTTGCACCTTGGAGTTGCGGCACCTCTAGTAGGCAGTGCAAGTTGGCGCAATTTATCTCGAAAAATTGCGGTCGTCTCTCAAGTTTCAGCGGGTGTTGCTGTTAATTTATTCAAAAATTCTAGTAAAGGTGAGGATAAACGACGAAAAATTACCGAGAGAGCTAAGATGTCGTTGTTGCACCCTCGTTGCATTGATGGAAATTTTGAACTTGAATAATTCACGATAACTGTTGGCGCAAATCGGTCGCGCAAAGTGGTGAGTTGCGCCGGCCAACTTGGAATTGACCCCTTATTAGTCAACAAAGAAAATATATGTACACTTATTTAGAAAAACATCACTTGATACACAGGTACATATGTAAAAGTAAAAAATTTTGTTTTATTTACATCAATTTGAATTATATTTTAAAAAATAAACATTATAATCTCAAATTTTTCTAGGTTTATATTTATATGAAACAATTTTTATAAACTCCAACATTGTTATGTCATGTCTGCCTAAATTTTCAATTTTTTCTTCTAAGAAGGTAATTCTTTCTAGATATTTCTTATCATAAATGACTTTACTTTGATTTACACTTCTTTGTCTAATATATGAGTTTACTTGAAAATTATTCAAAACATCTATGAAAGTGCTGCTAAATTACAACTCAATAATTTGAAAACAGGTAAATTAAGCGTAGGAGGTGTTTTTAACAATTAAACCACCCCTAATGAAGGATTGGGTGCGGGAGACAATTTATCTGCTGTCGGGGGACAACTTACCTATGGTTTTTAGAAATTTGTACATTTGGGAGACAATTTACCTCCTCCGAATAAATGACATTGTAATAAATTTCAAACAATTCCAGTTTTCTATTCTTTAATCTCTACATGTCACTCATCAATGTTTAAAACAAAGACTGCTTATGGAATTTCTTTTTTAATGTGTATTTTTAATTAGCGCGTGTTCTTCAAAATGCATACTATACGCATATTTATCTGTCCTAACCTGATGTAATGCTACCAAACGAGCCGAGTGAAACTCGGTCAACCAGATATTGTTATAAGAACAGACATGCTATTAGTATCAAATTATATTTCAACGCCTACTCTGAGTGATTTTTCAATTGAACACCGGTTAATTTAATATATATATGTATAATAGTGAGTTCTTTTTGAAATCGTATCAATTTAATGTGAATATATAAGATCTCAAGCATACCGCACGCGATTAATGGAGAAGCTTATTCCAATAACGTTCTAATACTAATTTATTAATATAATTTAAAGACAAGCATTTTGTAAACTTTGTTGGCACGCATGGTTAAATTTTTGGTTTTATAAAATTCATTGCTTTAATATAATACATGCTATGAGACAAATATACAAATATGAGTATGAGCGTATTAGTAACGTGAAAATATGCAACTTGTCTTCACTTTTAAGTTTACAAATTGTCTCTTGACATAGCTCGTGAATTATTATCGAATAAAGTAAAAAGATCAACAATTAAACTTATACAGTTCTTAGAGGTATATAATATACACCAACAGTATTTTCAACAATTCAGAGCGTTGTTTTTGATGCGCAACATACAACTTTTTTATTTTTTTTAATAACGATAGTCTCGGATGACAGCATCATAAGAAGTAATGCGAAACACGCGTATCAAGCAGCAAAATTACATAATGACTATACTGCTCGACCGGAAATAAGATCATCAAGCACAGTAAAGAAAAAAAACAATTATTACCACTCACAGAGAAAAAACCCTTCTTTGATCTATTATGCAATAGTTATTTATGCAACTAGTGAGTAAAGTGTATCTTTTTTTTATGAGAAGGAAAATTTTCCGCACGAGCCGATGGCGAGTGCGCAAATCTGCCAAGTAAAAAAAAGCCACTTTACTCACGAGTCGCATACAACATTTTTTTCGCGTTCGTAACAAAACTCAACACCCACCAACTTCAAAAACTTTTTATTTTGGAACATAGATATTAAATATGTAGCCGTATTTGCCGTCTTGATAATTTTTTCGGGGGTGCACGAGAAATCTTCATCACTGTCCGATTCCATTGTCCGAGCATACAAATTACCACAACACACCGAGAATAGTTATTTATGCAACTAGTGAGTAAAGTGTATCTTTTTTTACGAGAAGGAAAATTTGCGTGAAAAAATGAACCGCTATGACACTTTTTTTCATGCATTTGAGTGCGATGAAATAAACGTATCCTTTATAAACAAAAATTAATAAAAAATGTTATAAAACCAACCTCAGTTTTACTTCAATATAAAAATATGTTTAGACAATTACTACCGCGTGACTATTAACATTTGTAATTTTTTGTGAGGTTGGCAGCATTTTTATAATTTTATGATGGTATACGTAATGTAAAGTTGAAATTTTGGGCGCCAAGTCTGTAGCTGTCATCTTCTCATTAGTTTTTAGGCGCGCTCATGTCAAAATTGACAACTTGGCAGTGTATCTCGTAAGATACATATAGTTTAAACCTTAATTAAAGTACAAAATTTTGGTATGACGTCATCAATTTTTTGGGGGAATAAGCAGAAGTATTTTGATTAAATACTTACCATACTTACAATAATTTCAAAACGCCTGCAATATTTAAAAGCATCCGGTTTTTTAGTTCCTGATTTAATAAATAAAATAAATTGACTCAATCATTAATTTTTTTGAGTCACCCTATATAAGCGAACCCAAAACATATGAATGCACTGATAAACCACAAGTACAGATTCATCATATTCGGTTTTGCAATTCCAAAATTAAATTGCAAAATATTATATAATTTTGAAAATTTTCAAAAATCTGGATATTTCGGGTAAAAACTCACCATGGATGCATACATTACACCTACTTACTATGCACCTACAATTTTGAGGTGACGTCATCATATTATTGGTGGGGACGATTAGACAAAATTCGGTTAGCGTTTTACCATCTATCAGATCTTAATATACATACAAAATTCGACAACAATCGGTCCAGTAGTTTCGTAGATTATATCTGTCACGGACGGCGGACAGACAGACAGACTGACGAATACGGAAGACCCTTTTTTTCGAATTTATGGTCATGACCTATCGAGAAAATATGAAAGCAACCAATCATCTCTAGCTTACGCTTAAATAACTAAAACATTTTATTTGTGGTAAATATTTCATTTTTAAGGTTATGTTTAGTGGCGAATCACTGACAGCATCCAAGAGAAGAAACGTACACATTTACTAACGATCGGTAGTAACAAATTAATAATTGTCAGCATTAACTAGAAAAACTAACTTTATATTCTTCTTTCATAACTTTCACGGCACGTTTTAGTAAAAGCTAATTTTGAATAGCGAATGCTACAATCACGCGTTTCCGGATTTAACTGCCTACAAATATTCTAAACGAAGTGCTTCTTTAAATTTTTACTTCCTGAGCGTAAACTAAGGACGTATAGTAATCGAGTCCATCGGACGATTGGCCACTATTTTCTAGACATTTCATGACTAGAGTACGAAAAAAGTAGTCTCTCTTTTCCGCCCGTCCGTCTGTCTGTTTGTATGTTTGGTGTCTGTACCCATTTTTATTTGACATGTAATGTCCGAATCTCCCGGACCAATTGTGGGGAACTTTTGTATGTATATTAGGAATATCATGTAGATGGTTAACTAAAATTTGTCTAATCATCCCCACCAAAAACGTGAAGCCATCTCCTCAATATTTTTAACAATAAATATTTTTGAAATTTAATAAAAATAGTATACTCCTACACTTGTAGTTTATAAATCTGCATTTAATTTAATTTTAGTTGCAATTATTTTACAAAAATGTTTCTGCAATATTCGCTGCATGTTGTATATAACCGATATCTCGCGCGAGTCCGAGCTCCGAGCAACTGAGTTGTAGCTGCGTGATTTGGGAGGCCAACCAAGCGTTCGAATAAGGTAACTAATGAGGTTCGAATCTCATTCGCATCCTCATTACATCTTTTTTTTTACGGTTCACCCCAATTACTCGAAAATTACAATAATGTCAAATCGCAAATAATTTTTATTACAATAACAGCTCTTCACCCAAAATAATTTTAGAACCGTTTTGCTCCACTCCTCTGTTTTAAGGAGACAAAATAAATCAAATTTCATTTTCTTTTATGTGGCCGCTGAAGCTTGTACGTGATTATAGTCGAATTTTCTCTAAGTATAAACATAAATATTCGAAGTTAACCATGTAATTACCAACAGTTCATTTTCTTATGAAATGTATTTTCTACAGTTCACTATTGTGCGGACCACGGCACCTTGCAGTGTGCGCCCTCGCGGCGCAGGAACTGCGGAGGATGTTATTTAGGCCATTGGTTTTTACTTTAGCGGAATTTGTTTCTGTCGAAATAAACTTAGATCATTGTTTTTATATCCATCTAACCGTCTCATGTGTTGTTTTTACTTCCCGAGCGTAAGCAAAGGAAGTATTGTAATCGAGTCCGTCGGCCGACTCTCTACTTTTACGTTTTCTCGATCTTTCATGACCCCTAGAAGACGAAGAAATAGGTCTCCCATTTCCGTCTGTCTGTCCGTCTGTCCGTCTGTCCGTCTGTCTGGTGTCCCGACTGGACCGATTGTTGTGAAATTTTGTACTTATATTAGGAATATCATGTAGATGGTAAAACGCTAACAAAAATTTGTCTAATCATCCCCACCACTAATGTGATGACGTCACTTCAAAATTCTACATAGTAAATGGGTTTTAAATTGTATAAAATAACATAGTCCTACACATGTAGTTTACGACTCCGAATTGAGTTTTTACCCGAAACGTCCAGATTTTTGGAAAAAAAATCAAAATTATAAAACAACATTTTGCAATTTAATTTTAAATCTGCTAACCCGAATGCTTTGAATTGTTGCAGATGTTTTAATGCTGTAAAGAGCATCATAAATCTTTAGACAAAATATATTTCTCCAAAAACTTGATGACGTCAGCTCAAAAGTTTGCCGAATAAATCCGAACTAAAATGTATAAAATATGATGAGTCTGTACTTGTGATCTATGACTCCATTCATATTTTTTGGATTTGCATATACAGGGTGACTCAAAAAAATTAATGAATGCGTAAATTTATTTTATTGATTTACTCAGGAACTACAAAACCGAACGCTTTCAAATCTTGCAGATGTTTTAAGGTTATAAAAAGCATAATAAATGTTTAGTCAAAATATATTTCCTTATTCCCTCCAAAAAATTGATGACGTCAGCTCGAAAATTTGCCGAATAAATCCTATCTAAACTGTACAATATATGATGAGTCTGTACTTGTGATTTATCACTCCATTCATATTTTTTGGATTTCCATATACAGGGTGACTCAAAAAAATTAATGAATGCGTAAATTTGTTTTATTGATTTACTCGGGAACTACAATACCGAATGCTTTGAAATCTTGAAGATGTTTTAAAGTTATCATAAGCATGGTAAGTTTTTCATCAAAATGTATTTGCTCACCCCCCCTAAAAAATGTATGACGTTACCACAAAATTTTGCTGAATAAATCCTATCTAAGATGTACAAAATATGATGAGTCTCTTCTTGTAATTTATGATTCCGTTCATATTTTTTCGATTTGCATATACAGGGTGACCCAAAAAAATAATGAATGCGTAAATTTATTTTATTGATTTACTCAGGAACTACAAAACCGAATGCTTTTAAATCTTGCAGATGTTTTAAGGTTATAAAAAGCATAATAAATGTTTAGTCAAAATATATTTACTTATCCCCTCCAAAAAATTGATGACGTCAGTTCGAAAATTTGCCGAATAAATCCTATCTAAACTGTACAAAATATGATGAGTCTGTACTTGTGATTTATCACTCCATTCATATTTTTTGGATTTCCATATACAGGGTGACTCAAAAAAATTAATGAATGCGTAAATTTATTTTATTGATTTACTCAGGAACTACAAAACCGAATGCTTTGAAATCTTGAAGATGTTTTAAAGTTGTCATAGGCATGGTAAGTTTTTGATCAAAATATATTTGCTCATCACCCCTAAAAAATTTATGACGTCACCACAAAATTTTGCTGAATAAATCCCATCTAAAATGTACAAAATATGATGAGTCTCTTCTTGTGATCTATGATTCCGTTCATATTTTTTCGATTTGCATATACAGGGTGACCCAAAAAAATGATGAATTCGTAAATGTATTTTATTGATTTAATCAGGAACTACAGAACCGAATGTTCTGAAATCTTGCAGATGTGTTAAGGTTATAAAGAGCATAATAAATTTTTAGTCAAAATATATTTGCTTATCTTCTACAAAAACTGATGACGTCAGCTCAAAAGTTTGCCGAATAAATCCTATCTAGAATATACAGAATATGATGAGTCTGTACTTGTAATTTATCATCCCATTCATATTTTTTGTATTTGCATGTACCGGGTGATTAAAAAAAAATAATGACTGCGTAAATTTATTTTATTGATTTATTCAGGAAATACAAAACCGAATGCTTTGAAATCTACTTCGAAAAAAAAACATAATAGGCATGCAGTCGTCACGTTTCCGACAGCGAGGGAAGTACTGTCTAAACTATTTTGACCAATTTTTTACTTCAGATATCAAATTCATTTTACATACTCGTTCAATTCGTGCGCCCCACGTGGTAATCAAACAATCAAAGCTGGTGCTTCAAAATGCTGACTTGATTAATAGTAGTTAGTAAAAGTGGAAGTTACGATAATGTTTTTAGGCCCAAGATTAAATGAATTCCATTCATGTTAATGGAAAACTACAATAGAACAAGGTCTATTTTACTTGTAGCATGTTATGGTGGGTGTTCTTTGGTTTGATTAAAAAATTATAAATTTTATTTCAATCTCATTATTTCATAAAACAATACATACAGGTATCACAAACAGAAACAATTAATACTAAAAAAACGAATGGGTTTTACATCATCTAGTATAAGAATTCAGTTTATTTTGCAGCTAATTAATTTACTTTAATATCTCTCTGTTTGTCTATCTGTCTGTATCCATTTTTGTTGGACAAATAATCTCCGAATCTACTGGACCGATTGTTGTCATATTTTGTACGTATATTAAGAATATCCTGTAGATGATTAAATACTAACTAAAATTTGGCTGATCATCCCCACCACTAACGGGATGACGTCATTTCCAAAATTTATAATAAAAAGTTTTTTTTAAATCTTTTAAAATATAAGATACTCCTGCATTCGTGATGTGCGAATTCGTGTCGAATTTTCACCCTAGACATTCAGAATTTTTGGAAAAAGTTCAAAACTGAATAATAAAATTTTGCATTATAACTTTGAAACTGTAAAATCGATTGCTCTGAAATCTTCTAAATATTTTAAGGTTATCGTAATCATGGTAAATCGTTAAGCAAAATTAATTCGTTTATCCCCCTCCCAAAAAATTAATGATGTCATCTCAAATTTTTTCCGAATAAATCTATGTGATGAGTCTATACTTGTGATTTATTATTGCATTAAAAGTTTTTAAATTTTTTAGACCGGGTGTCTCAAAAAAATTAATGAATAAGTCAATTTATTTTATTGATTAAATCGGGAACGGCTCACTCCGTTGTCCCGAAAATTTGGGAATACAATACTGTTATCATTAGTATTACGTTGCACCTATCCAAAGTGATGTACATGTTGTTGCAAAAATGTTGATGAGATCATCACAAAATTTTGTTAAGGCAAAACTCATTTGGAACCAGTGGTGTAAATAGCACCCCCGCGGACCCCGCAATGCGGTGGGGCGCAGACCGTAACGTAACCGATATATTTTTTAAAATGTACAAACGAGTAAGTACATATTTATATTACTTTTTAAATTTGGTGCATGTGGAAGTAAGCTACGCCACTGTTTGGAATGTACGTCCAGCACGCTTCTTTACATTTACTTTAACGTTACATACATATCTTTGCTTTAACTTATATGGGTTCCCATAAAAAAAATAAAATTCTCATAATCAAATTTTATAATTTTTCGAAAAAATTGGATTTGTAGTCCTATTGTATTGAAGAGGCGAGGGAAGTCTTGTGGAAATAATCTTAGACCAATTTTTCCATATTGTTGGCGTGATATACTTATATTAAGGCGTCATTTCACATATTTGCAGCATTTATTTGACCGTAACCATCGTGAACACTGCACGTAGAATAATAATTTTTTACAGATCCCTAAATTTTTTCCTGCAGGTTCTTGAACTACTAATACCACAATATTAAGAAACTATATAAGTTAAAATAAAAAACAGTAAAGCAAAAAAATTGTTTATATATAAAATTATGAAGTTAAAGCTACATAACTTGATATATTACTGCTTTCTTGAATGGACTGCATTTAATAAAACGTCATTGATTAAAATCGTTCGATATAACTCTAAAATAAGCAACTATAATATTCAAATTTAATGTTTGTGATAATCATTGTTTTAAGTGTTTGGATTTTCAACTGTGTTTTTTCGTTGGTCTATGCGACAAGAGAATTTCACGACAAATCAGGACATAATTTAAAATATCAGAACAATGCTTCACAGTGTGTCAAACCTATACAAATAACAAAAAACAAGAACTATAGAACCTGAATACGTCCTGGCTATTTACGTAAAATGAAGTAATGATTCTGAGCACATTATAATGTAATTCAACTGAATAACAAATAGCAAATCGAAAATGTAAAACTACCATTTTAAGCACCGGCCAGTCTAAAAGAGCATTTTTTTAAGTCGCTTATTTTGTTAACCTTAGGAGGGAACCGTGGGAAGTTTATCAAATACTTTATTTTTTAATGGAAGGCCGTTAATTTTTTGTTGAATACTTTGTTTGTTGATCTCTATCGTTTCTGAATAGTCCTAACTTAAAGACAAGTATTAGGATTAGGGTAGCACCTTCTTGTAAATTCGTAAATTTCGAAACAGGTTTTGTATTATCACTCCTAAACGCACCTTAACTGCTGTCATTTTAATTATTTTAAAAATTGTCCATTGACAGATGACATCTGTTAATCAGTAATCAAAACTGTTTTAGCTTACTTATGTCTTCGGATGAAGATGACAAAAAAGAACTTTACCAGTTTGATCCTAGCTACTTAAAAAACCTAAACAAGATACGTAGGCAGTTCAATCTCATGGCAATTTCCGATGAGGAAGATACACAAGAATCTCAAGATGCTGCCTGCATAAGTTTACCATCGTCTACGAGGATCGATTTTAATGATGAAATGTATGAGTGTAATCCCGATTACCTTAAAAACCTGAACTCTATTCGAAGAGAGTTGAATATGAAGGAGCTCAGTGCAGATGAAAGTGAAGAGAATGTAGATAGTGAAAATTATGAAATGCAGAGTATTTTTGAGAGACGTAGCTCAATAGACGTAAGACAACAAAGCAAAAAGAAAGTAAAGAGCAACAGAAATGAAGGTGAAGTACAAAATATTTATACTCCTCCCAAGAAAAAAATGTGCATGAGAGATGATCCGCCACCGTACGAGTCACTGAAATTTCAAGAAAGTGGAACAGAATTACGTTTTGAGAATGTCATCGAAGACAGACACGAATTTAGAGCTGCAGGTCGAAGTATTGGAAGTGGAAGTGAAGAGAATGTAGACAGCCCAGATTTTAGTCTTAGTAGAAAAAAATCAAAATGTTTGCAAAATAACACTACAGATTACAAAGAAACATCTTTCAGTTCTCCTAATGAACCTAGTGAACAATCTTCACCAGTTAAAGAAAAATCTGCTGATCTAAAAACCACGATATTCAGGAATCATACTCCTGATAATCATCAACCATTTTTTTCTCTCAATGTTCCGACTAACAACTTTGAGGGCAAGTGTCCGTTACTTCCGAAAGTAACAGTTTTAATGGGCAACGAAATGTCATTTAACCCAGAAAAATTAGGCGATGATGAAGAAACCCCACTTAATAGACAAGTGGTAAAAGCACCTATTAAAAGTGATATTTTAATGGAGTGTCTGGAATTACCAAAAAAATTCAAAGATGTAGTCAATTTTCCATCACTCGTACAAATTACAAAATTTGGGACTGTTTTAAATCGAGAAATTAAGTATGATCATATTTTCGATAAAATGCATTCAAAGGGAGTAAAGAAAAATTTGTTGCAACCTGTTGAGTTTGACGATATATCAAAAGATAAATCCTTCGAGACAGTGGAGAATGAAGCAAAAAAAGGAAAGGTTCTTATAGAAGTGGAAACTCGAACGAGTTTAAAAAATATGAATCGGTGGAAAAATAAAGCGACAGATAGGGTAGTGCTAGTCAGTTCCCCATCAAAAGAAATGTTACATGTAAATAGTGAAGAAACTATGAGTGATAGCGATGAAGATATTAAGAAGAGCGGCTGCCGATGTCTATCCTTTTGTTTTACAACAAAACCAAAAAATTATTTTTCCTAATGTATACTATTTTAAGAATAATTATGCAGTTATACTATAGATTTAAGCACATCAATGTACAAAGCATCCCAGTTTTTAAAGTAAATGGTTTTATTATTAAGAGTATAATTTTTTTCTTAGCATATATTTATTTTTCGAGAAAAAGATAAGGATGACTGGCTCCCTTCATATTTTCTCGATTTGTCTTGGTCATGAATCATGACCGCTAGAGTACGAAAAAATATGTCTTTCGCTTCGGTCTATCAGTCTGTACGTCCATCTGTTCGTCGTTTGTGGTTTTTTGCAATGCAAATGTATTATGAACATTATGTAGATGATAAAACGCTAACCATAATCAAATTAATCATCTCCACCAACAATGTGATAACGTTTAACGTCACCGCAAGGTGTACATAGTAAACGAGTTTTAAACTGTATAAAAAAAGATAAAAAAAAAAAAATTTATAACAAAATTTTGCGAAATATTTTTGAATCTGCAAAACCGACTGTTTGAAATCTTGCAGAACGTTTTGAGGTTATCGTAAGCATGGTAAATTTTTAATCAAATCATACTTGTTTATCCCTCCAAAAAAATTGATGACGTCATCTTAAAATTTGATGAGTTTATGCTTGTGATTTATCATTCCGTTAATATTTTTTAGAATTGCTTATACAGGACGACTCAAAAAAGTTAATGAATTAATCAATTTATTTTATTGATTAAATCAGAAACTGTTTGAAAACCAAATGCGTTAAAACCCTGCAGACATTTTAAAGTTATCGTAAGCACGGTAAATGTGTAATTAAAATATAGGGGAGTATCTGATAATCCACTCCAAAAAATTGTTGATGTCTGCTCTAAATTTTGCCCAATAAATCCTATCGTAAATGTGAAAAGTATGATGAGTACTGTGATTTATCACTGCATTAATTTTTTTTAGAATTGCTAATACTGGGCGCCCCAAAATAATTAATAATGAGTAAATTTATTTAAATGATTAAATCAAAAACGGCTCACTCCATTTTCCCGAAAATTTTGTTATTATTAGAATTACACTGCACGTATCCAAATTGATATACGTGTCCTTGCAAAAATGTTTTTATCGTCATCACAAAATTTTGTAAAGGAAAAACTCATTTGAAACATATTATGTGTAACGCGCTTCTATACACTGACTTTAATATTACATAAGTACATATCTTTATTTTGGCTTATAGTGGTTCTCATTAAAATAAAATAAAATCAGCAAAATTAAATTTTATCATTTTTCGAAAAAGCTGGATGTTTTATTGTATTTCAAGGGAAATAATCCTTGGATCAACTTATTTTCGAAATCAAATAGGTTGATGTACAGTTTGGGCCACAAAATCTTGAGCAGTTCTGTCATTCCAGTGACATAAAGCTCTAAAACAGGCTTTACGTACTTATAACCTCAAATTTGCCATGTTTGTCACTTTGACGTGGACACGTAGACTGGAATGTGGATGATGACGTATGTCAAAATTCATAGGACGTATGTCAAAATTTATTTTTTAAAAGTGTCAGTCAACATGACAATAAAGCATAGACTACATTGTGTTTTTTTTAAATGACAGAAAAATACTGCCCAAGGTTTTCTGGCCGAAACTGTAACATTGGTTGCATGCTTCTAATGTTTGATGTGTGTTTTTTAAAAGTGAATGTAGGTATTATGACAAAATTTCTTGTCATATGTTCAGAGTTAAAAAAGTGTTCCCGCATATATCAAAACTGTCAAAAATGTGCCGACGACGCTGTTCTCATATTAAAGTCTTCTACTAGTGTGGGCTAAATGAAATTTAGGCAAAATTTTTTATAGCTTGCGTGTTTAGCATTATAAAATAATTCAGTTCCTATTTAATTTGTCACATATTTCTGGTCTGCTTTCAAGTATATGGAAGGAAATTTTTTAATCTCTATTATTTATAATTCTGGGAATAGAAAAATCGTTTCAAAATATAGGGGTAATTATTTTCCAAATTTTAGACGAGCTTACTTCTCAACAATTTAAGATCGTGTAAACAATCGGCAACATGGATTTTGTTTCAACTTATTATAGCAAGATTTCATTATCGATGGTCTAGCAAATAGATTGTAGATACACTCTACCTATGAGAATTTTTCCAAAACATTTAACAGAATAAATCATGGTATTGTGCTGATCAAATCAGGGGTATGAATTTTGATGTTCCTACGGTGGACTAAAAATTTTGTCAGCGGTAGTTCGTTAAAATAGACAATTCTATTTCTGAGGATGTCCTGTCATGATATCTCCAGGTGGTCCATAGAGTTTCCACTGTGGCCTACTATTATTTTTAGTATTTATTAGCATGTTTAATTTTATTAAATCTTCATAATTACTTCTTTTCGTGGATGATTTGAGGGTATATAAACTGATTAGGAATTCAACTGACTACGTGTGAGACTATGGGAAGTACTTTCAGTGGTGTTGTTCTAATAATATGGATATGAAAAATGTTGCAAAACTATTTTTAGTAAATTCAATTCATTTATTGACATATTTAATCCCTTACAAATAGACGTGATCAAGATATTTGTGATGTGCGAAAAACTTAGGTACGTGATTCGGGGTGTTTATTTGATTTAAAATTTTGTTTTGTCTCTCACATCGAAACGATCATTTACAAATCACTGAGAATGTTGGGTCTTATAATATGTTTCGTCCAAACACATAGGTAATGTTAAGAATGATTTATTACATAACACTGTATATATACAGGAAGTAATATAATACAATATTTCAAATACATACATATAACAGGAATAGTGAAGAAAGAAAAAAATTCAATTTGTTTAGAAGGAAATGAATAACTTAAAAAGAAAAGAAACCATACATTATTCGTTTATATTATAACTTCCTAGATGTTTTAATGAGCAATAAAACATATCACAGTTGCCACTAATGCGATTATACGATTTACGTACAAATAAGACAGGATATTTTTAATAGATTCGAAATCGTTATACAAAACTCATTTGACATACATCTTGGTAAACTTTTATGACTTAAGCGGCTTAAGCCAAACCAGCCTTATAATAATGGACCCGAACCGCAAGGATTATTATTGGCCATTGTTGCCATAATGGAGGTGTAAAGTTTGACTAGGTATGTGTGAACTGAGTTAAGTTATACAGTAGCCAGTTTGACTTATAAGGGTGTTTTGGCTCAAGCCGCTTAAGTCATAAAAGTTTTACAAGGTGTATGTCAAGTAAGTTTTGTATACTCATCCAAGTTTTGACTCCGCCTAGCGTTGCTTAATTCGCATTATCGCTATACCGGCATTCCTATGTTTCGTACCACATCCCTTTGTTTATATGAATAAGCTATTTAGTGGTAATATAGACAGAATTATTAGCTTTATTTTGTATTAACTCTCCGAAAAAATGTTACGCACAATGGAGTTATTGAAATTATTGGTGTGTCCCAGAACAACTGTACAATAATGCAGTGTGGTCCTACAATTTCTACACATTCTTGTTGTGTCTACTTATCAGTGGCGGTTCCTCAGAGGAGGCAGGGGAGGCTGAGCCTCCTTTGTTTTTTGAAGCTGAGCTTCCTCTAATTTTTTCGATGAAAGAATTTGTATTTTTCTAGACATTTGTTACTTTTCAGAATATTTTGTTTGATTTAATTTACTTTCATCATATATCAGGTTAAAATGTCTAAAAAAATTATATTTGCGCCCTTAGAATCATAATTCACACCACTCCGCGTTTGGCTTCAGCGGTAAAGACTAGCCTCCGCCGAGAATGCATTTTACTATTGAGATCGTAACCTTGATGCACCGTCATTCTGTACTGCATTGGCTAAAACGTTGATCGGGCTGCCGCTTCAGGCCGCTAGGCTCCGGCTAGTTCATCTCTTTTCAGATCAAGTCGTACGGATAATTTTATCTCTTTCTTATTAATTGGCGCGATCGGGTGTAAATAGGAAAAACATTGAGGTGGTTTCGTGTGCTCCCTGTTCAGTGGTGAGTGGTGTTTAGGCTTTACGTAGTACCTAAAGCCTAAGGTGTTTTTTGTATCATTTATTTGCGTTTTATTTCTGATCGTTAAAAACAGCTGTTCAGTCTCATGTGCAGATATCGTAAATTATCTATTAAAAAATGAATTTAGTAGCTTTGATTGTGATAAAAGGATAGCTATAAAACAAAAGGAGAGACCAACACCACCACTTCTATTTATGGTAATGACTCATACGCTAGATCCAGTGCTGTCGCGTCGATAGTTTGATTACAATATATTTTTCTTTTGGACTATATCAACATAATATAACATTTCCAGATCACAAATACGTGGTCCTGTGGTTGAAAAATCAAAAAGGGCATCGAGTATTGTTATTTGAAGTAATATAGTAATATAGAAGTAGTTTATTTACTAGCTGTAAACACTCCTACCGACGCACTGGCCACGACCTTGTGGACCAGATCAAAGCGTCCCCGCTACTCGCCGTAAAACACACCTTACTTCAACTGGGGGATTGCAGTGGTGAGATAGAATTCCGTGTACTGGTAATGACAGAGCATTTCATGAAAATAATTATAATAAAACTAAATGGATAACGGCTGCGGTTTTAAGAAGCACATTATACTGTTGGAATTGTGTATTATTCACAAGTGATAAATCTTCCGTCTGGGATAAACCAGGCTATAATAATTTATAAAATTTGTCACGATCTATAGAAAGGCGTAAAAAATCACAGAAACACATATTTTCTTCTACTTTAGATTCCGCTCATAAGAGGGATATTAAGAACTATAACGAAAAAGTTAGTGAAAATAGGACAATTTTGAAAAGACTAATCGATGCAATAGTTTATCTATCAACGCAAGAGTGTTCTTTTCGTGGGCATGACAAAAAAAAAAAAATGATTCAGATAATGAAAGATATAAAAAGTAGTGCTGTTCAAACTTGAGCCTCCTCTGAAGAAAACTTCACGAGCCGCCACTGCTACTTATGATTTCCTTTCTTGATATTATATATTGTGTTAACTAGATTCATTGGAGGTTTTCTGTAATAAAGTTTATTATTATTATAAGACCTCGATTGTCCCCTCTATAGGACCGCAGAGTTACCTTTGTCGCTATCAGGTGTAGACAAGTTGTACTCCACCTTAAATTAAAAAAAAATGTTTTCTTCTCTTTCATCAGCATCATTTCTTCATCTTTCCTAATATAAACATTCTCAGTTTCTCAGTGATCACACAGCCACGATTACCATAAGAAATAACTAAGAGCGAAAAGAGCTCTGAACAAAACTAGATAGGTAACAAACAAACGAAACTGACTTCAATAAATGATCAAAATGACATTCATTTTGGTGTTTGTACATATAGATAATTAATAACACAGTTAAACACCCCGAAAACGCCGTTTTACAATAACCATCTTCATCTCGGTCATCTGCAGATGTTTATTAGGGAATAGACGAATAACAAATATTAATTGACAGAAGTTAATACTTTTTATATTTAGTAAAACTGTGGCACCTTTACAAGTTAGGGGTGCAATTATTGATTTCCCCAATTATAAATGGAAGAGTTCTCAGTCAAAGCAGTCCTTATCACGGCACATTGAAGTACACCAGTGATATTTGCCAAAATCACAATTTGTTCGTGTATAACTTCTCCAGGTCTGTCCACTGATGAAATATTGATTTATTATATCCAAAACGTCTCACCATCGTCTCACTCTCACACTCCAACTTTAACGAACATTCGCTGGTAGCGCCATCTCACGGTGCGCACCTACAACCAACTACTGCACACTGCGCTCGAGTCCGTCACGTCAAAACGAAAACACTTGCCTCGCGCTCGCAGTTCACAGCTGACAGTCTGTTTCGGTCGTCTTCGCGAACTGCTGTCAGTGTGACAATGTTTTCGTGATTTTTGGACACACAGTATTAATCTTATCGTTCGCGAAACTGAAATGCCCTACTGTTAGTGCATGCCGATATGCTAGAAGAAGTTCTGTGTGGAAAATTGTGCAAGTGTCGCCAGCGTACTGCTGGAGAGTGTTTTTTAGAAAGTGGGTTTGTTGCCGTTTGTCAATTTCGCAAGCATTCGAGTTTCGGTAAGTTTTGCAGAAAAGCGCTTAGTAAAAGTTGCAAAAAAGCGTTTGTCTTATATCCAAACAATGGAGGTTGTTCGGAAGCAAAAGTTAGGTTAGGTGTACGATAGGGGGTTGTATGGGTTCCGGCACCATTTTTTTGCGAAGAATTTGGTAAAAGTACGTTAATTTTGTGTCAAGCCGAGAAGCGAAAGTTAACCGTGCAAGGACAATCACTTTTAATTGAAAACATACACATACACACATAATAATTACGTTAATTCGATGACCTCTACATTTGAAGGATTTGTCCATGTGGAGTTTGAACAGTCGGGAAGGGCATGTTGAATTTCATAATAAAACAATAGTACTTTCATTTCTTCCGTTCACCGTTTAGATTTAGAACGAATGAAATCGAAACTGTTGCATTTGTAAGAAAGTTCTTCAATGCCAATTACAAAGCACTCTAAATTTGTGGAAATTCTTTATTAAACATTTCGCAATTTCTGATTAAATATGCTAATGCACTCTTTGATGATTTACTGTAATTGACCGAGTGATAAAATTATCTATTATTTGCCGGAGTTATCAGCCTTTAAGAAAACGGGACACAAATAGTGCGTACAACTTTTCAAAGAAACGTAATGGTAAACTAAAATCCAATATTGTGGCCCACTCTTTGAATACTAACCGCTATATAAGTGACCTTATTTCGTTTGGTTTTACTTCTCCGCGTTTCCCTTCCATAGACATTGCTTCATAACATTCCATTTTGTTACTTTTATGTTCTGATATAAATCGTATATTAATTAATCAGCAACTGTTAAATTATTGTTCCTCTTGATCAATTGGGGGATAAGAGTTGTAAATATTTATTTTCATCAAGTAGAGTTTTTCTTGAGTTTTCTTGTATTGTATCACTGTTTCCAAAAGTGTGTAGTTTTAAGTTGTTAATATGGTAGATGTCGTATTAATTCATTGCAAATTTTACGAAACTCCGGTTTCGACATAACCATAAATTCGCAGATTACGTTGGCATTTAAGTTCCTTTAAAAGATATGGTTTATGTTTAGTTACTCTTTTTTTTTATTCACTAAATTCTGATATTGGCCTTGAAACTTTAATTTTGTCACTAACTGACATTTGCATTTGTAGTTGAAATTTAAGTCATGCCAAAAAAATGTGTGTATTTTTTTTGTTGCAAGGAATATTTTTACGAGAGTTTTGAGCTGGAAATGTCAAGTGGTATGGTTAATACCGAGTGACAATTAATGTTATTATAATTTTTGTTAGTTTAGCAACCTATTTAAAATTTTATGATGGCATACATTATTGTCAAAGTGACAGTTGCTGTCATCTCAGCCAAACCATACGTTTGTTAGGCGTACTCATGTCGAAATAATTGACATCTGTGAACTGACGTACTAGCACGGATGCCAACAATTCAGAATTGCCCACACAAAATTTGCTTCAATCATATAGTCACCCAGTATTTTAGCACGTGCTGTTTTTGATGTGAGACATTTTGTAATAATAATACAGTAATTAAATTAGCAAAAATGGTTTAATTAAAAAAAAAAAAATACAAAATAAATTAGTTTCATAAAATTGTAGTAATGGTAGCATTGTAACTTGGTTGCTGTTGTTGCTTTTAGCATTATATATTTTCTACCTGAATATGTGCAATTGAATAATAATAAGCATTATAACAAGTTATTTACATATTGATAATGGTGCTTGATTGTTAATTGTTAATGAATACATGTTCAATGGTTCACGCTTTTTCGGGTTGCTTTTTATTTAAATTATTTAGTTATAAAAAAGTTAATGTTAAGGTAGGTAGTTCAAGAAAAACAAATTATGGGGTCGTTTGGTAAAAGGACTGTAAACCTGTGATAATATGTATGCTGAATTTCGTTTGTCCTTTTTATATGTGGTAGTAAGTCAAAAATGAAGTTCATTTTTTGGACTCTCAGAAATTCAAAGTGAAAAAAACATACCAATAAAATTTTGTTTGTTTGAGAAAATAGGCATTAGAAAAGTAGAAGTAACAAGAACATTCGAAGATCTTTTATTCTACGTACTTTGTATGTTTCTGTTGATGTAATGAATTTAAAGCAGTGTGTTTTTGTTACATTTGCGAGTCTTTCAGAAACATTGAGAATTGTTATTTATTATGTGTGAAGATCCACTACGTGGTTTACTAAGTCATTACATGACCTTTTAATAAAAATAACCGGGGGAACCTTTTGTGTTACGTACTATATGTGGTTTCACTGACATAAGAGCTTAAAGTAGTCTTTCTCTTACATATGCATGTATTTTAGAAACCATTAGATTCACTACACATCTGCAAATGATATTTTTTTTTAGACACAAATGAGAGTAGATTTAATTTATTAAGTTCGAATTTAAACAAGGGGACGGGTCTGTGGGTAAATAGAGTCTCGCAGAACATGAAACCTTTACTTGGTATGTTTGACATAATTTATAACCATAATTTTATTCACTAAACTATTCTATTAAATAGGCGTGTGACATTTCCTCTTATATCGCCTTTCAGCTAGTGTGCCTTTATTTAATGTTGCCAAAGGGATTTACGTGCTAAAATTTCGAATCGTGATAATTAGTATATATAATATAGTATTTTATGAATAAGTTTTAGTTCATTTTATTGTACAGAACAAAATAATTACGGAATTGTAATCAAACTTACTTTACGCATCTGAAGCAAAAAGTACGTAAATACGTCATGTATTGCTTGCGCAGGAGGCCATGATAGTTGTCGTAGTATGACATTTGTGCTGAATTTAATAAATCTACTTTGTTGTAATTCCGTATTTATTTTCTTCTGTACAATAAAATACATAAATTGAAATAGATTTATAAAATACAGTTCTCATATTGTGCTAAAATACATTCGAAAATCCCCACTACAAAACTCATTAACACGACTTAAAGTTTTTAGCACGTAAAACCCTATGACCACCCTTAAAAAAAACCCTGTATAGTCAATCGTAAGTCAAAAATGTACTGGAATTGCATATCGAAACCAGTGTTGCAAAAGCTAGGGCTCACTGCCTTAGCCAAAAAAAATGATGACTGTAACACCTTTGCAGCATATCTATATAGCAAGTTTTTTATTTTCCGTTCTGTTTCCAGAATTTTATAAAAATTGGAAAAGTCGTTTTTAATTTAAGCAATTCAATTAATTGCTTCAATCAATAGTTTTTTTAAGACGTCCTGCATAAACAAGATACAGGGTGCTGAAAAAATGGCGTACCAATTCTATGACACGTTGTTGAGGACTGTTTATAGAACAGAAAAAAATAATTAAAACATTCTTGGGCCCAAATGTAGAAAATATAACCCTTCAAAATTTAACTTTTATTTGCAATATTTCATCATATTCTAATTCATCATTTAGTGTAGGATACATGAAATCAATTAGACTTTCATTATTCACAATAATTTTGGAAGTATCTTGTTTTCATCCACAGTTTTCTTCATTATATAATATAACAAAAGACTTAAAATTGGTTAGGATAAACTGGACAAGTGTGACTAATTTTTTGAGATTTTTGATTTATCTTTATAAACCAATATTTTGTTTCTGTAAGTGAACGTTAAACTGGCGTAAAGAATTTTTTAATGATTTTTCCCGAACTTTGACTTGTGAACTTAATACTGTAGCGTCGAGTTGGTGCCCCATTTTTTCAGCATCCCGTATATTGCTAAACCACAAATATAGGAGCATATCCCACCATAATTTGGAGCAAGATTTATTTAACAAAATTCTGAGGTGATATCAAGTTTTTGGAAGAAATGAACAGAAGTTTATCAATGTCTCCATGTTAACCTTAAAGCGTGTGTGAGTCATCGGTTTTGCATTTTTTATGTTAAATTCTAAAATTTCGTTTTGCACTTTTATTATGTAGATCTACATATTTACATAAAGTTAAAAATAGCAGTGAATTCACAGTCACAGCATTTACTTAGCAAAATTTTGAGATGAGGTCATCAGAGGTTTGGTGGAAATGCTCAGACAATCCTAAAATATTCTTAAAATATTTCCGAAAGTTACTTCTAACAAAATCGTCAACAGATGACAAGAACGGGGAAACGGAACAAATTTTAGTTAATACAATGCTCTTTATATTAACTTTTGTTAAAGTGAAAACCCAGACATGATTTTTGCCGTGAAAGTAGCCTTGGGGTTCTCTTTTAATTTCCACTACCATTTTTTACAATAAATTGCTAATTTGTGCTTTAAAAAATAAAAATTATTTTGATTAAAAAATTTTGGTACACCATAGAAGGTTTTGGCTTATCATTTTAACTTGTCATTTTTGACAGAGAATGAGTTTTACGATATCCTGAGAAAATTATAACAAATTGAGTATATTATGAGTTTGTGTCTATTAAATGCCTGTTTACATTTATAAAAGTTTTACTGGTAGGAAAGCCATAACTGTATCCTGTATGTAAAATCGGTAAGGTAATATTACCTTACCGAAATGTCAATTGTCAACATTTATTAAGGAATTGAAAAACAATGAATGTGAAAACCAATAAATGTAAGTAACTTTATTTAAACTTGATGCTTGACTATCTGCATTTTTAACATTTTCGGGCAATACATCGCCTACCTAATTCTATCATTTTTCTAATTTTCTTCACATATTTTTTTTTTAATAAACAACAAATTGTAACGATGATAGGGAAACATTTCATACAAACGCGATCAGCTCCATCTTATTTAAAGCAAATTGCCTGATTTAACTGTTTTCAATTTTTGGCTCAATGGACAGAAACCGATAAAACCTTAACATACCACGGGTGCAACAATGTCATAACAACCTTAAATGTCTCAAAATCTTCGCTAGCGATCGGATTTCGAACGGACGTTTACGGCTGTTATGACATTTATTACATCCTAGGTATGTTAATAGCTATTATTGCAGTTTTTAGAAAAGAAACAGAATGATGGAATTAAAACATAAATGAAGAAAACAAAAGATAATTTCGCTGAAATTGGGGTTTCTGATGTCCACGATCGAGAAAATCTGTGTTTCTAAATCTGCCACAAAATTTTTAAATTTTGCTCTTGCCGGGTATGGGACAATGTGGGAATGCGGCAGCAAAATTGTGTGCAGTTTCTCTGTTGTTGATAAGGCTATAATATACCATCAGTGACCGCTTCCATTTTTTCTTTAATTGTGTACTGCGGCATTGGTTACGAATTTCGGTCACTAAAAACCTGTAATCGAACAAATAATCAAATTTAAGAAACGTGATGTAAATGTCTGCTTTTACATGGCTGCCTATAACATTGCCGACAAAAATATCCAAATATTTTAATTTTTTTAAAGAAATATCCTTTAATTTAAAGCATTAACCTTTAATAAAATCGACAAAGGATGACACAAATTACATTTTTTTCTAAAAATCTAGATGTTTAAGGTAAAAAGTCAAGTTGGATTCATAAATCACAGGTATGTTATTTTAGGATAGTAATAAAACGCTCGATATTTATTTGAGATCTGTCCAGAAAAAAAAATATGAGCAGTATTTAACGGATTTTCATACAGTTTAAAAAAGAAATTGATTTATAAACAAATGTAATTTGCACAGTTATAAAATCAACTCAATTTTCGGTACTCAATTTAAAATAATAAACGCAGTCTTTTTTCATTTTGCAAAGTAGGTGGAGTAGGTTTCACTACTTCTTGATGTCGCTTGTATAAAATGTTTTGAATTTAAGTCCCTTACCCACATTTTTTCCAACTTGAAGTTAACATCTGAACCACAACGAAGGATGACATTTGGTATAATCAAAAAACTAGGGTAACCCTAGCCCAGCCTCTGCTTTTTGCAGTACCTACAGATTAGATGTCAACTAGGTATTTTATTGTTTAATAATTAGCATTATGAAAGAAAATTATTAATCAATAACTAATGTCCAAATTTAAGACACTGTAATTTCATTTCGTGAAAGTAAATAGTATCTGGAAAATATACTGAGCATTCCTTATTTAACCGAACAGTTATTAATTGAACTGAGTAGCTACTATTTCACCAAGCATATATGTATATGTATTATTTTTACTAAGAATTTATTTTTTAACTGAGCATTTATTATATAACTTAGTATTTATCATTTTTATCGAACAAAAATACAGAGCATTTAAAAATAAAACTGTGCATTTAATTTGTTCCAGTTATTTTATAAAATTTAAGTAGTATTTACTACCCAGATTTTGAGACGTCATCAAATTGTTGGTGGAGATGATCAGACAAATTATGGTTAGCGATTTACTATCTACATGATATTCCTAAGATACATACAGGGTTGCTAAAAAGTATGTATTCAGCAAAATATTTCAAGAACGGTTTATCAGAAGTCATTGAAATTTGCTATCCTCTGCAATGTTATTCAAATGTTCATCAACGTTTGTTTGGAGATATAAGGCCAACTTGTGTTATTTTTACGTTTATTTAATTTTTCTATCAATGCGTAGGTGGTAAAGAACTCTACTGATAAATAACGACACTTTCCAAGTTGTATTATTTTAATGTTTTTTTTATTTTTGAGTGCAAATAAAGAAACCCATATGTTACTTCACTGAATGCAGAAAAAAGTGATTTTTTCCAAAATATTAAATTTGACCCCCGTACCATTTAAAAAATCAAGTTGGCCTTGTATTTACAAAATAAATGTCGATAGAAATTTGAACAATATTTCAACCGATAGAGTTTAAATACTTTTACCTGCATACCAAATTTCAATGAGTTCTGTTAAACCGTTCTGGAAATATTTAGTTGTATCCATACTTTTTAGCAACCCTGAATAAAATTTCACAATCAGTAATTTCCAACAGACAACAGACATTTTTCATTGATACAAATTGTGACATGAGCCCAAAGGGAATAGTTCAAAGTTTTATACTCGTTACCAATGAGGAACTTTTCCTCATCTTGTTCAATAGACCATTATGAAATAAATCATATGTGTGTTCGATATTGCATCGTTTAATGTGACAAACAAAAAAGTAAAAAGGTGGCAATTTGCGAATAATATATTCTGTGTATTTCGCATGTGTTTGTGGTTGCGTTTTTGTAAGCAGAAAGTTGCATTTTTCTTGTTACATGTGTCCTATAATTATGCAAACGGGCGGTATTATTTTTATAAATAAGCTCTGGTGAAAAAGAAAGAATTAACACTTGTTACGGCTATTGCGACCGCTATTCGACTTCTTTGTGTGCCGACAAGTAGAAAAACGTACTATTGGAAAATATCACAAATAATACAAAATTTGAGGTCACTTTTAATGCTTCAGTAGATTCTTGTAAAGAAATAAAGTTGGCATTCACTTAGTTAAGATTAACATTTCGTCATATCATAAGATACCATGGAATACGCAAATAAATAGAAACTTAGCCACTTATTTTACAAAAAAATATTTCATATTGTCTTTGAGATTATGTTGTGATATGCACAAAGTTTTTTTTCCTTTAACTCATTAGTCATTACCACCACATTATACAAACATTACGCTTATTAAACGTTTTAATTTCAATTTCATAACTGCCATTACACTACATATGACTCGATAGAATTATCAGAATTCAATTAGTTGATACATATTTACAGTAAGAGAAATTCGGTTCGAGCTAAAAAAACATGAAATTGAATTTCTTGTTAAGTGACTAGCAAGTGAGAATTTTATTAACACCGAGATCAAAGAAGGGCTTTTTCAACGATCGTTTATAAGAAAACTTGTAAAGACATAACGCGACCAAGAGATATCGTAGAATGGAAAACGAATAGGATAAAAACGCATTTCAATTTCATGTATCAAAACAACTCGAAAATAATTTAAGTACTGACATCACAAAACGTCACTACATCTTGGCAGTGGTGTTACGTACTAACACACTTGAAGTGAAAATAGAACGTGTTAAATTTTTCTCATGCGTTGCCATTTCTGTTGTGCAACGATTGGCCTTAATGTTAAGATTGCGTTTATTATTTTTAATTTCTTGTTTGATTCTACAAAGCGATGCAAAAACAAGCGCTGTTCCTGACAGATTTATATCATCATTAAGGGGAGAGTTTAATACAATTCAGTTTCACTAGTTCATGAATAAATTGTGACTACTAAACAGGTTTAGGCAGTTGGTAAAAATGCTATTTGTAATCAGTGAAAGTTCTTCTTTTTGGATAATTTTGAATTACTTTAGATCAACTGTTATTTTGTATTTTTGCATGAATTATAGTTAATTGATAGAGAGAATTTTAACGACGGTGTATTGGCACGAGGGAATGTATTACGTGCTCTAAATTGTGAAAAAGAAAGATGAGAAGACAGATGTGATTGTATTCACGAGTGACTTTTGACTATTCTTTTTAAATTCGTCTGGTAAAAAGTTTCGTGTTTACTTGGAAAGTAAATCATTGTTTTTGATTAAACGCACATACGTTACACTTTTGTGACATTAGAAGAACTGGTTTTAAAAAGAAGACTAATGCTACATATGAGCGTCTTTAAAACCGCTGTTGAATTTTTTGGTATTACGTGAAGAGCACCCAACAATACTTATAAATGTCGCTTTTTTTATTTACTTCGTTTTGTAGTTATTGAAAACTTTGCAAAATTGATTTTAATGGCGAAATTATTTTAATTTTAATGTCTAAACTGCGTACACATAATTTTAATTTTTGTTTAAAAATCAGTCTGGAAATATAACTGATTATTTTATATAAATAAACCAACTTAGCTTCCTTTTAATCCTTTAGATGTAGAGTTGCTATCGACACTTTAAGAACTTTGAAAATGGACGTCATATTTAATGTTTGAGATACGTAGTCCATTTGTTACGTTTAAAAGTTTGAGATGGCAACAAAACTTTCTCGTTACAGCATAAAAGGGATTATGAAAGTTCATTTTTCGTATTTGTGTTCTCGTTTCCTTAACGGTTATTTAAAAATATGTCTAATCTCGTGGTGTTTTTTTTTTCATTTTCAACGGAGCAACAATTTTGGATTGACAAACGTTTCTCTGTTTGCTGAAACATCGGATTTAAAAGTGTCGTCGAAGAAGGTACATTATTAAGTTGAGTTACTCAACACGTTCTAAGTTTCTATGATTGGAATGTTTCTGCTCGGGGAACGCATATATATTTTTCAATACCTTGTGACTAGTTATTACCTGCTTTGAGGGCTAAATGAGTTTTACTTTCTTTTATAGGAATATAATAACATTATACGCCTATAGTTCCTCCAATATGTCCTAAATACTGTCACCTTTTTCCACTCTTTTGCAGTCGTTTGGGTAAGTTTTTTTTGTCTAGTAGCATTTTCCTGTTAAGCAAAACATCGGAATAATGAAAACATAATTATTTTAACAACTTTTCAGCTGTCTAAATAAGAGTATTTAATCCGGGTAGCATTAACAATTATGTTATGTAACTGTCCTACAAGTGCATTAGATCTGATTTTATGTTCTAGTTGCTAGAAGTAAATAAATTGTGTACTTTTTACGCTACATTTTAAACAAAATAGGTAAAAGTAGTTTCAGTTTTGTAGTTAGTTGATCGAGTGAAAGTTTAATATCAATATTATTGAATGTCATTTTGTAATTAACATTTTCTTGAGGAATTATTACACATTAGTAAAAAATGAATTACATGATGATGTTTAATGTGACATACAGTAATTTAGTCTATTTTCTATTTTATATATGGGAAATTATACTTTAATAATTTGTGTGGCTACTGTGCATTATTTAAGTCCACATTGTCATATCCGCACTCTTAAAGGCAGACGGTTACACTATTTTGATTTCTTGCATAATTTGTTTAACGCGGATTATAAACGTATGTTGCGTAATCGTGAATGTTTTTTCTGTGACCCACATTAACGAGCTATCGACACAATAATTTCGTTAAAAAATCATTAGTGAATAGATATCCGTGTATTCAAGCGAACAACAATTTCTTAATTAGACTTTTTATTTTTATTTAATTAGCCTTTGATGTTATTCTTAGTTAAACTGTGAAGTTTTCATCGAAGTAATTTACTAGGATGGTGTGAAATTATTCAGATTTGAAGTATTTGCAATTCTGTTTAACATTATTGAATTTTATTTTCACTTTTAGTTATTAGAGTCATTAAGTAATACTTGAAATCGCGGAGGGGCGCCACTTTAAACTTTTTTGAATTTTCAGAATATATGAGGTAGTATACATACACGTAAAAAACAGTGTGAATTTTTAATTAAAAATGGTTATTCCGATGACTTGTATTAGATAAATTGGTAAAGGTGTCCGGTTAATAGTCGCACGTTTTAAATATTAATTTATTACATATCTCCTGAGCATAGGTTAACGAAGTTTAGTAATCCAATCCAACGGGCGACTTGCCATTTTCATGTTTTCTCGACGTTTGACCCCTAGATTACGAAAAAGGTGATCTCCTGTTTCCATCTATCTGTCTGGCGTGTGTCGATTTTTATTAGACACGTAATCTCCGAAACTACTGGATCGATTGTTGTCAAATTGTGTATGTATATTAGGAATATCATGTAGATGGTAAAACGCTAACCAAAATTTCGCTAATCATCCCCACCACCAGTGGGATGACGTCATCGTCAAAATTTGCTATATAATTTTCTTTTAATGTTATAAAATAAGATACTCATGATGTGATGAATCCATATTGAGCTTTCACCCTAGACAATCAGATTTTTGGAAAAAAAATCAAAATTTAATTTGAATTTGAAACCGAATGCTCTTGCAAACGTTTTAAGGTTATCGTAATCATGGTAAATTGTTAATCAAAATTTGTTCGCTTATCCCCCGCCAAAAAGTTGGCGACGTCATCTCAAAATTTTGCGTAAAAAATCCTCTGTGAAATTTGCAAAATATACTTGTCATTTATCAATATACTCATAATTTGTGGAATTACTTATACAGGTGACTCAAAAAAATTAATGAATGGGGTAATTTATTTTGTTAATTAAATCAAGAATGACTAACTCCATTTTCCCGAAAAATTTGGGAATACACTAGTTATTATTAGTAATATATTACATCTATCCAAATTGACATACGTGTACTTGCAAAAATGTTACGGCGTCATCACAAAATTTTATAAGGAAAAAGTAACCTGAAACAAACTCGTAGCACGCTTCTTTACTTTAACATTACACACATATTTTTATTTTCACTTATTAGGGTTATCGTAAAAAAATGAAATTGCAAAATCAAATCTTATAATTTTTCGAAAAAGTTAGATTTGTTCTACTGTACTTCAGGAGCGAGGGAAGTTCTGTCGAAATAACTTTCGACCATTTTTACTTTCCGAGCGTAAGCAAAGGAAGTATTGTAATCGAGTCCGTCGGCCGACTCTCTACTTTTACGTTTTCTCGATCTTTCATGACCCCTAGAAGACGAAGAAATAGGTCTCCCATTTCCGTCTGTCTGTCCGTCTGTCCGTCTGTCCGTCTGTCTGCCGTCCCGGATTTTTATTAGACAGATAATCTCCGAAACTACTGGACCGATTGTTGGGAAATTTTGTACTTATATTAGGAATATCATGTAGATGGTAAAACGCTAACCAAAATTTGTCTAATCATCCCCACCACTAATGCGATGATGTCACTTCAAAATTGTACATAGTAAATGGGTTTTAAATTGTATAAAATAATATAGTCCTAAACATGTAGTTTACGACTCCGAATTGAATTTTTACCCGAAACGTCCAGATTTTTGGGAAAAAAATCAAAATTATAAAACAACATTTTGCAATTTAATTTTGAATCTGCTAATCCGAATGTATTGAAATGTTGCAGATGTTTTAAGGCTATAAAGGCATCATAAATCTTTACTCAAAATATGTTTGGTTATCCCTTCCAAAAACTTGATGACGTCAGCTCAAAAGTTTGCCAAATAAATCCTATGTAAAATGTTCAAAATATGATGAGTCTGTGCTTGTGATATATCACTCCATTCATATTTTTTGGATTTGCATATACAGGGTGACTCAAAAAAATTAATGAATGCGTAAATTTAGTTTACTGATTTACTCAGGAACTACAAAACCGAATGCTTTGAAATCTTGAAGGTGTTTTAAAGTTATCATAAGCATGGTAAGTTTTTGATCAAAATGTATTTGCTCATCCCCCCTAAAAAATTTCTGACGTCACCACAAAATTTTGCTAAATAAATACCATCTAAAATGTACAAAATATGATGAGTCTTTTCTTGTGATTTATCATTCCATTCATAGGTTTTGGATTTGCATATACAGGGTGACCCAAAAAAATTAATGTATGGGTAAATGTATTTTATTGATTTAATCAGGAACTCCAGAACCGAATGTTTTGAAATCTTGCAAATGTTTTAAGGTTATGAAGAGCATAATAAATTTTTAGTCACAATATATTTGGTTATCTTCTACAAAAAACTAATGACGTCAGCTCAAAAGTTCGCCGAATAAATCCTATCTAGAATATACAAAATATGATGAGTCTGTACTTGTAATTTATCATTCCATTCATATTTTTTGAATTTGCATATACCGGGTGACTCAAAAAAAATAATTAAATCTACTGCGAAAAAAAACATAATAGACATGCAGTCGTCACGTTTCCGACGGCGAGGGAAGTACTGTCTAAACTCTTTAGACCAAATTTTTCTTAATGAAATGTTTAACAGTGGTGTATCAACGCTGTTATATTATCAGAAATTCTGGTGAAATTCTGAATCAAATCTGTTGAATTTTAAACGTTGTTAAAAATAAACAGCCCATCAGATTTACTCGTTACTATGGAAATTTGTAGTTTAACACCCTTTAAATTTACGATTTTTTACAGAACTGCCCTTTAAGTCAGTTATAATAATGTTACGTTGATCGGTAATTAAAATCGGCGTGGGTAAAACTCAACAACTTATTTCTCAGTAACACAAACTTACACGGCACACGCGATTATGTACAAAATACATGGGGCAATTTGACTGGATTCTCTCGTTGTCTGAATGAATCGTTTCCGACGCTGGTCTCTATTTAAACTCGTACGTTCCGTTCTAGATTTCGCGCTCGGGGTTTTTCTGGAGTAACCATCGCGACTTCCGCTTCCAGGATTTTCTTTAGCGAACGCCGCCCGGCCGCCGTCAACGACGGTGAGTCACACATCGTCGCCGTGCATACCAGAAAGTCCTTGAGAAAATCCATAGACGTCGTACCGAGGCGGCGTATGGGTTTATTTCGTAACATAACTAATCATATTTAAGGGCTTCGATTTAGTCCTAATATCTGTCAATAATATACAGGGTGTCCCAGAATTCGCGCCATTCCCGTGAATGACATGTTCCCTGTCCCGAACTCTGCCGTAATTCGCAAAAAGAATTGTCCAGGCTTTGACCGTGTGAGAACTGGAAGGCGCTTAAATTGACCAATAGAGAGGCTGCTTTTATATCCGAACGTTTCTATGTTCAAAGTTACCTATGCCAAGAACAAAAAATCGGGTAATACTAAAGTTGAATGAATTTTTTCCGAATCCCCCTCCGTCAACAAAAGGAAACAGAAGTGTGGTTATAAATTTAATCATTTTGACAATTGTTTGTCATAAACTGTCACGAAGTTCATCACTGACCTGAAGAGACGCTTCTGCGCCAAAGATGACTGATTAATGTACACAGAGACGTCAAGGTTTAGTTTGAGGCAAGTAGCATGGGACAGAAGTTATTTCTGCTGCCATTCTAGTTAAATTGTGTTTAACTGGGCTGTACATGTCATAAGAGAAGCTGTTTCATTTCATCGTAGACAAATAATACATTTATTACTGTTCTACATAGTCTAGATACCGAAGAGCAGGTATTAGAAGTCATTTTCTTAGAGCCCCGTGAATAATGCGTTGTTATTTTTAACGAAAATTAGTACATTTTCAGAATTTACTCTGCATCATATCCCTGATATTAAGTTTATCGTTATTTCTAAAAAAGAGTACCACATGTCCATTCAAAGAACGTTATTTAGTGTACTAAAACATAAATATCGCTTTTGATTAATCGGTGCTTATGACTTTCAATAAATAGTATCAATTTTTACTGAACAGCTTTGTTGCTGATACCTAGTCTAAGCAACGAAAAAAGAGACGAGACTCCAGTTCTTTGGTGTATTAAGATCATAGGTATCTGCTGTGGTGTCAATCATGTGGGGGAGATACTGAAAACTGAGACTTATTCAAGAATAATATTGATGTTGCACATGATGATTTAAGACAGTTTCTTTAAAGTTGCGAGTACTTTCTAGAGAGTGAAAAGATACGAATAAAAATTATAACAAAAATCGTGTAGTTGCATTTTTTTTAAGAACAATACAAACTATAAACAAATCAGTACCAATACCACTAAGTCACTGATGTCTTATTCATACTAGTATAAAGAATATTTGGAAATGATGTTAATTTATGGAGAATGTAAACGCTATGCAGCCACTGCTGTGTGCGAATATACAGGTCTTTTCCCCAATCATCGGCTCCTTGACCAGCATGTGAATATTTAATGCGCACAATTGGCACTTCTGGGCAAACGAAAATCCACATTTAGCTAACGTGAGAGCATATCAAGAGCAATACTATTAATCCATGGGCCGGAATCGTTGTACTGTAACGTTATTAAACAATGTGCTCAAAATGATCACCATTAACTTCAATGCCAGTTCTAACTCGTCGCATTATGTTGTGTTGTATATTATTTAACATAGATATATAGACTCTTTTCAATGTTCACCGTGCAAGTATCGAATTATGTGGAGGAGCGCCGTTGTGCTGAAACCACATATTCCGCCGTACATTCAAAGGAACGTCTTCCAACAACGCCGGAAGCTCTAGTCGTAGAAAATTAGCATATGCCTCCCCATTAAGGTGATCAGGTAACACAAACGGCCCCACCTAAAAAACAGGAACGGAGTTTAGTGATTTTATCAGATGCATTAAAATTTTTACCACAGTAGTACCAATGATTCCAGCCCATAGATTAATAGTCAATCGCTCCTGATACGCTCTCACCCTAGTGAGATGTGGATTTTCGTGTGCCCAGAAGTGCCAATTGTGTGCATTAAACATTCCTTCTCGGGAAAATGAACATTCGTCGGTGAAAAGAATGCGCCGTGAAAAATCAGGATTTAGTTCATTTTGTCGCAAAAACCATTGAGCAAAATGTACTCGTCGCGGGTAGTCGGTTGGTCGCAGATGCTGCACTCTCGTGTAATGGTAAGGATGCAGTATTCTCTCTTGAAGGATCCGATGAGTGGTCGATCTTGAGCATCCACTCATTTGCGCTACATAGAGGACACTTCTCCTAGGATCCGCTTCCATGTTTTCTAACACTTGCTCTTCAGCACCCACACGTACATTCCGTGGAGCCCCAGCACGGCCTTTCCGACTAGGTTGAAACGATCCATCTTCTCTTGCTCGATGTAACAATCGGTGAAACACTTGTTGGTCTGGGTGCCGACGATTATTCACGGGGCTCTAAGAAAATGACTTCTAATACCTGCTCTTCGGTAGCTACTCTATGTAGAATAGTAATAAATGTATTAGTTGCCTACGATGAAATGAAACAGCTTCTCTTATGACATGTACAGTCCAGTTAAACACAATTTAACTAGAATGGCAGCAGAAATAACTTCTGTCCCATGCTACTTGCCTTAAAGTAAACGTCTCTGTCTCTGTGTACATTAATCAGTCATCTTTGGCGCAGAAGCGTCTCTTCAGGTCAGTGATGAACTTCGTGACAGTTTATGACAAACAATTGTCAAAATGATTAAATTTGTAACCACACTTCTGTTTCCTTTTGTTGACGGAGGGGGATTCGAAAAAAAATCATTCAACTTTAGTATTACCCGATTTTTTGTTCTTGGCATAGGTAACTTTGAAACGTTCGGATATAAAAGCAGCCTCTCTATTGGTCAACTTAATCGCCTTCCAGTTCTCACACGGTTAAAGCCTGGACAATTCTTTTTGCGAATTACGGCAGAGTTCGGGACAGGGAACATGTCATTCACGGGAATGGCGCGAATTCTGGGACACCTGTATTTTTCTGTACTTTATGCGAAGAAATAGGTTGCCTGTTTCCGTGTGTCTGTCTGTCCGTCTGTCTGTCCGTTTGTCTGTCCGTCTATCTGCCGTCACGGATTTTTACTAGACAGATAATATCCGCAAGTACTGGGCCTATTGATGTCAAATTTTGTATTTATATTAGGAATATCATATAGATGGTAAAACGCTAACCGAAATTTGTCTAATCATTCCCACCAATAATCTGATGACGTCACTCCAAAATTGTATAAAACAACATAGTCCTACACATGTAGTTTATGACTCCGAATTGAGTTTTTTCTCGAAACGTCCAGACTTTTGGAAAAAAAATCCAAATTATGAAACATTTTGCAATATAATTTTGAATTTGCAAAACCGAAGCATGATAAATTTTTTATCAAAATATATTTACTTATCCCCTCCAAATAATTGATGACGTCACGTCAAAATTTTGCTGAATAAATCCTACCTAAAATGTAGACTATGATGAGTTTGTACTTGTGATTTATCATTCCATTTATATTTTTTGGATTTCCATATACAGGGTGACTAAAAGAAAATGAATGCATGCATTTATTTTATTAACTACAACATCGAATACTCGAAGATGTCTTAAGGTTGTCATGTAGATTATAAAACGCTAACCAAAATGTCTCTAATCATTCCCACCAACAACGTGATGACAACCCCTCAAAATTTTCTCCAATAAATAGAACTTGAATTGCATGAAATATATATTATATTCCCACACTTGTGTTTTATGAATCCCATTGCTTTTATGTTTTATTATTATTATTATAATTCTTATTGTTTAAACATCGTTCATACGATAAACATAATTAATACGTGGTCCCGCAAGCGTGGCCGGTGGTTCAGTGTAGGTGCAGTGTACATTACAATTGGAAGTCCTGGTTACGGATCCCGGCACTTTCAATTTTTTATTGGTCAAATTAAGAACGAGTCACCCCATTTTCTCGAAAATGTGAAGAATACGCACGTCTTTATATAATAATGATAAAATAAGAATTAGGGATGTACCGACTAGTGGCCGACCGGTCGGATAAGCCGACTATTCGGCCGTTTTTCATCGTCGGCTGCAGACGGCGACTGGTCGGCTAAACAGCCGATCGGTCGGCTTTTTTTATTGAAATTAAAATAGTATATAAAACAATTAAACCCGGTTTACAGAACCTCAATTAAATATTTAATTGCGATTTAATTTTTAACTCCGCGTTAAAGTACCATGTGACCGACTCTACGCCAATCAGACGTCGCTAATGGCCTTGTGAAATGCGCGATCAACTTAATCTTAGTTAAAATATTGTATAAACTGGCCCTAAATTGTGTTATTCTTTATTTTTGTACTGAGTTACTAAAAAAAAATAAATGTTAAAATTATCCAAACAAATTTAACACATTTTTTGGAAAACAAAGGAACTTTAGTTATTCCTTTTATTAAAATAAAACAAATTTTTAAGGTAGTCAGAGAAATAGAAAAAAAAAACACACTGTCTGTCGCATTTATAAACCGGTTTTAGCAAAGCCGAACAGTCGGCCGACTAGTCGGTTTTTACTGGCCGAACAATCGGCTAGTCGGTTAGTCGGCCAGACCTACAGTCGGTACATCTCTAATAAGAATATATAATCTTTCGTGGTTTAATTAATAATTTTAGTTCTGTGTTTTAAGAAGACAAACTCATTAAAATAAACTATTCAATCAAATCATGACATTCTTTTGATGTATAAACATTAATAAACACTTGAGCGTCAGATTGGTATTACCAAGTCTTGTTAGAGATGGATTATTTTAGGTTCAACATGGTGAATCATCAGAATCTGACAACGGACTGTCAGTCAGTAGCGTAACATGCACAGCTCAGAAGGGGGTGGTTTTTAAATTAATTTTTTTAAATCGCAAACCGTAACACACGGAAACGTAAACTTAAGCGAACTGGTCACTATCAGTAGAAGAAGCAATTGCTATCCGAAATTTCAAAATTTGAATTAAGGATATATAAGAATTGAAATGATAGCAAATTACTTTTTCAATTTGAAAACTGTCAAAACGACAAAATGTCAATGTGAAGGTCAGGGTGTTAAACATAAAAACTGAAACTCCCTAAATGATCTCCTGCAGGCAACCAACATACTTACGAATTTGACAAGTTCAATCCATCGTGTTTTAGCTTTATTATCCACTAGCTGACCCGGCGAACTTCGTACCACCTTAGAACAATAATTGCGACTTCATCTATTGTAGGAGCGTTGAATTGTTGTTCGTGTGTTCCAGCGGGTCGTTTACGTGCTCTGATCACGATTTTATAGTCATCACTTGGCATACGATCCATCGCAGTTTTGAACAACCGAATCAATGCAAGATGTTCATGAAGTATTTACTGCAAATCTTGAATAATTTCTTTTTTCATTGCGTTATTGATCGTTTGGCCCCGATCAAGTTGGTCCTACATATTGCCCATGAAGTAAATTTGCAAGAATCTAAGCTGTGAGTCTTCAACCGGTTACAATGATACAATTCTATGGTGAATTTGTCCTTGGATTTGTAAAGTCGAAACCGAAGTGGTCATTGATAACCTGATTTATGTATGATCACTAAAAATGAAGATTATTGTCTTATGAACAAAACTTACCTTAAATGTCGGATTGAATCCGCGTTCTTCGATAATATTTGTTCCAAATGACATATGGTACGTTGTACCTTTGAACGTTCGAAAAAAAAATGTGATTCGTGAGTTTCGCAACGGCTCAGGTGGCGGAGGCAACAGTGAGACAGTACAATCCAGGCGTTTCTCCAGCGAACTTAAATGCACCGCAATGGACACACAGAACCTTCTTCTTCTTCTTCTTCTTCTTCTTCTTCTTCTTCTTCTTCAATTCGAACGAAAGGGTGTGAGCAAATTAACACTTGAAGCATTTCTTTTTAGGCCTCGACGTTGTTGATCACTGTGTTCTGCTCGACGATTTCTCCTTACCAACGGAGCCGTTTCAAGTATGGCCTCTCTGTGTTCTTGTGAAGCACGAAGTCGGGCCATACTAACACGGTGCTCCTCTCTTGCGATTTGTTCTTCATCTGCAGTGGATTGATTCGCAATATTCCGCAGTCTAATTGCATTAATGCTTCATTGTGAAAAACTCGATCTTCTCGCTCGCGGCATTGAAAAGAACACTGTGGCGGATATTGCTGATAAATGCTTCTATTATTATGCGACACACACAATCACAAATGCCATAACCTGAATTGCCTTTGCGCGCAGCATGACGACTGTATAACCTAACAAACCAAACGCCGTCAATTTGTTTAATCATTAATTTTTTTTCTTAATTTTCCAAATGTTTTAATACTTATTATCCTATTCCCGACGAAGACAAATCCAAAAACACAAAAATCAAAAAAATTGGTCCAGCCGTTGTTAATAAGTTATAAACGTTGTAACTAACACGACTTTGTTTTATATACAGTGCATCTTTTTTAAAAGTGGCCATAGGGATTCCCATGTTAAATTTTATACCCCGTGTTAACTTATGTTTGAGTAAAGATTTAAAGTTGAAATTTTTAGTAGATGCAATTTGGGTTGTCGATTTTATTAAAGGTCACGCTTTAAATTAAAGTATAGATATTTCTTAAAAAAATTAAAATATTTGGGTATTTTTGTCTGTAATATTGTAGGCAGCCATTTAAAAACAGACATTTACCTGACGTTTCTAAAATTTGATTACTCGTTCGATTACTGGTTTTTAGTGACCGAAATTCGTTAGTATGTCGCAGTACACAATTAAAGAAAAAGTGGAAATGCTCGTTGTTGGATACATTAAAGGCTTATCGACAACAGAGAATTCTTGCACAATTTTGCTGCATTGTTCCACATTGTCCTACGCCCGGCAAGAGCACAATTTAAAAATGTTATGGCAGATTTATAAACACAGGTTTTCTCGATCGTGGACAACAAAAACGTAATTTCAGTGAAATTTTCTTTTGTTTCTTTCATTTATGTTTGAATTCCATTATTCTGTTTCTTTTCTAAAAACTGTAATAAAGGTATTTAATGGCTAAATTAAAATTATGCTGTCAAAAATGACAAATTTTAAGTGATAAGTCAAAACCTTCTATGATGTACCAAAATTTTTTAATCAAAATAATTTTAATTTTTTAAAGCACAAACTAATAAGTTACTGCAAAAAGTGGTAGTGGAAATTAAAATAGAACCCTAAGGCTAATTTCACCGAAAAAATCAATTCTGGGATTTCCCTAACAATAGTTAACATGGAGTCTAAAATTTTACATGGGAATCCCTATGGCCACTTTTAAAAAATATGCATTGTGTATAGATTGCAGATCGCTAGAAATAACTAAATCTAGTTACTTTTTTTTTTTGAGCTATGTAATTGTGGCTATCATTTTTACAATTTAAAATCGGCTTAGAAGGTCAAGCCGAATGATTAATTCTCCATAAAATGTCAGTAATGTCAGTCTAAATAAATTAATCTAATTCGTCTACAAACTCAAACTCTGAGTCATCCGAATTTGATTGCGCCAAATTTATAACCACGGCACGGGTGGAATATTGTCCACAGGTGAGGTTCCCATTAACTTCTCCGAGTCCTCGTGAATTAGTTTTTCATAGTGCAAAAAATGTTCCTCCAAGTGCTTCATGTGTACAGCAGTATGATGGGTTTCAGCCATAAATTGCAACTATCTTGTAATGCTATATGCTTATTACAAAAGCCTTTCCACTGCACCCATGTAGGATTATTGTACTTGCATTGGTACGGTGAAAGGCGAATTGGTTCATATCCCGTAAACCCAAAATAATGTGACACATATTTTTGGCATGTTAAAAATTTCGCGTCACTTCTTAAAAGGCCGCCAACCTTTAAGTTTTAGTGATTACAAGAATGCATCTGAATGACAAAAAAATTACTGTTAGTCATTTCTAGCGATCTGAATTGATAATACTTCGACTTGTATTATGGAGCGGCAATAACAAAAAATTCATTTGTTTTCAAAGCCAAGTTGAGTACAATCATTTATGATGATTGCTGACCCCTCTATATCCTAAATATTGAAATCAAAACTCGTACAAAAATTCATTTCTTCCACTAGTAGCACTACAATGGCCAATTGTCGACTTGTTTAGAGGTCTGTAATTTGGAAAATTGTCAACCTTGGTCAATAATGTAAACGTGAAGTTGGTTACCTAATATGACAACTGTCTACAACTGTCAAAAAAATACAAAAAATGAGACATAACCTGAAAACGATCATTTTGAAAAATTTGTTTTTAAATTATGCCCTGGAATAATTTCGAAACCCTGAATTGATTATTCTCCGTGTAATTGATGATAAATTAGTCATACTAAATTAATTTAATAACTGAAATATTACAACAATATTAACAGTACGGAAAAACTTTATTCTTATTAAAATAATAATTGATGGTGCAATTGTGGCACGTCATATTGATACCAGCAGTCCCTGTATTTGTATTTGAATTAGAAAAACTGGCTGCAGGTATGTCTACTGTGGAGTTATTAAAAATTTCATGCTCTGGACCGCGGGAAGTGAACGGGAATGAAAATGAAGTTGACGGGAGTGAAACTGCCTCATGGTTACGATTTTTTTATTTTTGTGGAAGTAGCTGTTCTTCCATGCTTGGTGTCGCCTCTTTTATTTCAGGAGGAGTACATGACGATTCACTTTCCAACATTTTTCACACAAAAAATAATTAAAAACGGGAAATATCGAGAAAATTAAAATAAAAGTTTTGGACTGTCAAAAAGTAACAAAATTCCAAAGCTTACTAAAATGACGTGAGTACACCTTTTTATTGATGCACATCAGAAAAAACATTTTGAAATTTCGCAGATCTCAAATGGGCTACTAGTGTAAAAAATAGTATATTAACCACATTTGTGAAGTCAGTCCTAAACCTCGCGCTTTAGAGCCCTCGACGCTGCGCATCTCGAGTTCTAATTTGTGTTCGGTCTAGAATGACTGTCTTCACAACCTTGGTTAATAATATACTATTTTACCATTTTAAACTGAAATTGCTGAGCTAGAACAATAGGACAATCATTTTTTTGTCAATAATTAGTTTTGACACGTTAATGTTTTTTATAATTTCAGTTTGGACTTTACGGCTTTAGAAATCATGCAAAAAAAATTGCGGCTCGCTAATGTCAGTCATATGCTATTTGCCACTTTCAGATATAGCAGTACAAAAAATATTTTACCGTTATTAAATCAGTTGACATTTAGTTTTCTTTTTAATGAAGGAGCTTTGACGAAGATTGATTGTATACTTCCAATGCATTGATGTATATTCCTTAAAACTGAACTTACTTTCATATGCTTAGATTTAAAAAAATGTTCTGTATTTACACAAATTCATTTAAATTTTTCTTCATATTTATTTCACTGGTTGTAATCTTTTGCATTTGGTAATGTCATATATGTATATGACTACAAAAGTACCTGAACTAATAACGAATTCCGAATCGTTATTCATTGAAATGCCATCCTACAGTATCTAAATGGCGAATATTCGTTGATTCCAGAGTGATCCAATGTAGGACAAAGTAGGTATGCATGGCCAGTTTGAAGTACAGTTTGGGACACGGAATTTCAAACGACCTGTCATTTAAATTTCGTACACTCTAAAACAGTCTTTACTTGTTCATAACCAAACTTTTAATTCTTAGCATATTTGTCAAAATGACATGAGTGACAAATCTTTTTTTTTTCCATCTCAGATCAAAACAGTTGCTGTTTAACTCTTGCTAGAACTGTCTTATCTGATTAAAGAATGTAATACTCCGGGTGTATAAGTGTATAATTTGAAATAATGGAATACAAAAAAGCTCAGCTCAGCGTTAACTACTTGGCGTAGTCTGCTTGGTATGGATAAAAAAAGATTTCTGTGGTAACCCTGAGGTAACGCCTGCCATGCGTTGTTGATCGCAGCTATCATATCCTCCCTGAGGACTTGCAATCTTTGCTTTTTTATATTTCGAGTCAACAAGGCCCACATGTTTTCGATGGGGTTGAGATCGGGGCTCCGATTCGGCTAATCAAGGACGTTTATATTGTTATGCTCGAACCATGTTACTACCTGATGTGACGTGTGGACAGGACAATTATCCTGTTTAAATATAAAATTTCTATCAGGAAAGACCGCCGTCACAGAAGGTACATCACACGTTCAAGAATAGCTTTTCGAGAAAACCAAATACTGTATTGTTTAATTACATCATGAACGATTCACAACTAATTAGGGTTTACGAGCATACGGATTTAGGTGTAGTGTTTGATACGGCTCTTTCATTTGTCCCTCATATTAATTACATATGTAATAAGACCGCCAAAATGTTGGGATTTATAGTTAGAAACACCAAAGAATTTGTTAATATCGATTCTCTGTTAATGTTGTATACGGCTTATATTAGATCTGTACTGGAATATTGTGCCGTCGTTTGGAATCCTTATTATATAATGCATATCACTTCTTTAGAAAGAATTCAGAAGAAATTTTGTAAATATGTTTATTTCAAAATTCATGGCTGTTACCCTGTTAGGAACTTTTCGTATCAGGAATTACTTATGGAGTGTAATTTGGTACCACTACAAACTAGACGAGAATACATGTCTGTAATTTGTTTGTATAAGCTAATGCATGGTACCTTTCAAGATAGTAACCTATTGCGCCAAATTCAGTTGAATGTTCCTAGAACAAATATTAGGCATTTTAGAACATTTACGTATAGTGTAGCTCATAATAATCAACATATGCATTCACCGTTACTGAATATGTGTAGAATTTACAATAATATTCAGTTCGCAGTTGATATATTTGGTACTAGTCAGAAAGAATTTGTACAACTTTGTAAATCTGTATTTTTTAATTAGTTATCTCTTTCAATTAGTTTATCTCCACTTATTTTTAGTTTAAAATTTATTTTGCACTAATTGTTTTCGTTGTAGTGTCCTATTGGGCAATGCCCGTTGGAAATAAATTACTATTATTATTATTATTATTATTATTAATAGCAATGTACACCTCACTGTTTAGCCGACCTTCAACAGCACAGGATTACCTACAGAAATCCATGCCTACATGTTAACTGAGAAACGCCTGCTTCGGTCTTCCTCTTGAACATATTGAGGTTCATAGCGGGTATTTCTAGGCCTATATACTCGCAGTCTACAATTTGGGCTTGACTGAAATGTTTTTTCGTCGGAAAATACTATACGGTTCCAGAAATCATTGTCATGCACAAACTGTTCCAATGCGAAACCAAGTCTCAACTCCTTGTGCCTAGGTGTTAATCCCACTTTTCTGGCAGCCACATAGTTTCTTATCCCCGCAGTTCGTATTCGACGTCGTGCCGTTTTAGTAGAGCCTGGGAAGCGAGTAGTTGCTGCTGCAGAGACAGCTATAGCAAATGGGCTTCTTTTAATTTCACTAACCAAAGGCTCATATTGAGCTAAACTGGAAATTTGACGTTCGCCAGATCCTGGACGTCGTACAATTGTCTGCTCCCGTCTCCTCTTTTGAACGATACTATAAATTGTGCTTTTTGGGATTCCCATTGCTACAGCTACCTGCCCATAGGACATCCCACTTTCAACCAAAGCTATGACTCGCGCTTTGTAAATTAAAGACACTGCCGGCATTTTTCAAACAGCTCGTAATGTCAATGTGACAGCTTTGAAAGTTTTAAAAGTGTCAATCATAATGACAATAAGGTATAGACTACAATGTTTTTTTTTAATGTCAGAAAGTTGTCGTTTGAAATTCCGTGTCCCAAACTGTACTTTCTTTTTGGCAAACACTACGACAAGCACACGGGTTTAGGTTTGATTTGAAGATACACTATGAAAGACGCTTGTTTTTTGCTTATCTACATGATATTCCTAATATACATACAAAATTTGACGACAGTCAGTCCGGTACTTTCGGAGATCATCTGTCTAAACAAATCGACACAGACAGACAGATAGACGGAAACGGGAGACCACTTATTTCGTACTCTTGGGGTCATGAAACGTTGAGAAAACATGAAGGTGGCAATTCGCCCGATGGACTCGATTATTATACTTGGTTTACGCTCAGGAAGTAAAAAGACCCATGAAAGTACGACTAACCTCAAAAATCAAGAAAATAGATGCAATAAGAATCACGTTAAAGTTAAAGCGAACAATCACAATAAACAAAGATTAAACAAAAAGGAAAGGGAGATAGCTAAGAGTTGAATCCTACACATGTTGCAAGCACCTTTTAACTTACTTTTAACAGTTCCAATAAAAAATTAATTTGTTTTATAATTTTTAAAGTAATTCTAGTAAACTCATTATGGTCCCTGATTTCAAGATTACAATTATATGTTTATACAGTTATGTAAGAATTTTGTTTTGCATCCATCAATATTCAACATTTTCGACATGATAAGGTGCTGCCGGAAGTTATAATTTATAGTTTTTTAATACATGCAGATACAGTTAGTCCAGTTCCGTATTCCTACATACTGACGGCAGAAAAAACGAACTAAAACGTGACTTAAGAAGATGCATTAAATTAATATTACCATAACGCCTCTGCATTTTCCAGAAGTTCCGTCCGAGAGGTCTTCAAGACTCCAATGTAAAAGACCGGAATCTTGTTCGAATCGGTCGAACTGAACACGAAAATACTTTTTGCGAGAATGAGAGACAATCTAATGTCGTGGAGGCGCTCGTTAAATACTCGTCTTTGTCAGTGTACATGAACAATGGACCACAAAAAGACAGACACTGTCCGACACAATACAATGAAGGAATGGAGTGATGAAAGCGAGCTGGAAATAGCAAATTGAAGGAAAGAATGTGTACTTGCTCCATTGTTTCATAAGAGGATTTACCACGTTCACCACAACATAATATAAATTTTCCTTGAGGCTATTTTATGCCTGCGAACGTTGCTAAGATCTGAAAATGAAGACGTAAGGAAACGGAAATCTACGTCAAAGTTGGCTTTACATCGTCATCGGTAAATTATATGGAAGGAAATTAACATCATTCCCAGACGGGAAAACTTAAGTAAATAGAAAAGTCTGGGATTTACACATACTAAAAAAAATGGTTGAAGGTTATTTCGACACAACTTTCCTTGGCCCTGAAGTACAGTACAATAAGTCCAAATTTTTCTAATATAAGATTTGATTTTCCGAATTTAATTTCTTTATGGTACCCTTGTAAGTTAAAATAAAGATCTCTATGTTGTCGTAAAGTAAGGTAAAGAAGCGTGTTATGCGTTTGTTTCAAATTAGTTTTTCCATTATACAGGATTGAGATGCCGTCATCAACATTTTTTCAAGGACACGTATATCATTCTGAATAGATCTAGTGTAATACTAAGAATAACAGTATGTACTGTATTCCAAAATTTCCGGGAAAATGACGTAAGTTGTTTTCAATTTAATCAATTGCCTCATTATTTTTTTTGGCCCACCTAGGTAAGTATTTTTAAAGTATGAGTGCGTTGATAAACCATAAGTATAGTTATAATATATATTTTGCATACTCCAGGGAGGATTTATTCGAAAATTTTGAGATCATGTCATGAATTTTCTGGGAGGGGATAAACGAATAAATGTTAATTAACGATTTACCATATTTATCTTAACCTTAAAACTTTTGCAAGATTTCAGATCATTCGGTTTTGCAGTTTCGAATTAAATTGCAAAATGTTACACAATTCTGATTCTTTTCTAGAAATATTTATTTCATAAATATAAAAACAAATTTATTATTGTAAATTTTGGGCATGACGTGATTAAATTGCTGGTGGGGATGATTAGCCAAATTTTGGTTCATCCTATTTTCCCAAAATTTGAGAATACAGTATTGTTATTATAGTATTACACTGCATCTATTCAAATTGATGTAAGTGTCGTTGTTAAAATGTTGATGATTTTGTCAATATTTTACGTTTGACGTTGATGTTCATAACAAAATAATGTTGATTGTGCAAATTTGATTTTTTTTAGAACCCCTATAAGTTAATAGCAAGATATGTATGTAATGTTAAAATAAATGTAAAGAAACGTTTTTCAAATGAGTTTTGCCGTTATACAATTTCGTGATGATGTCATGGACATTTCTGCGAAGACAAGTGCATCAGTTTGGAAAGGTGCACCACTGCACTGTAATACTAATGATAACAGTATTTTATTTGCAAATTTTCGGAAAAATGGAGTTAGCTGTTCCTGATTAATCAATAAAATAAATTGACTCATTCATTAATTTTTTTGAGTCACCCGGGATAAGTAATTCGAAAAATATAAATGCAATAATAAATCACAAGTCTAGACTTATTATGTTTTCCACATTTTCGATAGGATTTACCTGGCAAAATTTTGAGATGAGGTCATCAATTTTTTTTTAGATGATATAAACGAATAAATTTTGATTAACGATTTACCATCATTACGATAACTTTAATAAAACGTCTCCAAGATGACAGAGCATTCGGTTTTGCAGTTTCAAAGTTAAATTGCAAAATGTTGTTACATTATTTTGATTTTTTTCCAAAACTCTGGATGTCTAGGATGAAAATGCAACACGGATTCATACACCACAAGTGTAAGACCATCTTATCTTATACAATTAATAATAATTAAAAATATTATTGTAAATTTTGGAGATGACGTCTTCCCAGTGGTGATGTGGATTATTACTCAAATTTTGGTGAGCGTTTTACCATCTACATGATATTCCTAATGTACATACAAGATTTGACAACAATCGGTCCAGTAGTTTCGGAGATTAACATTAACTATCTAATAATAAAAATCCGGATAGGCCGACAGACAGACAGACAGACCGAAACGGTTGATGTATTTCTTCTTATTCTAGGAGTCATGAAAGGTCGAGAAAACTTAAAAGTAAGGAGTCGGCCGCTGGATCCGATTACAATACTTCCTTACCTTACACTCAGGAAGTGAAAATATGAATGTAATGATAAATAACAAGTATAGACTCGTCATATTTTGCACATTTTAGATAGAATTTATTTGGAAACATTTGGAGCTGACGTCATCAATTTTTTGGAGAGAGAGGGGATGAACTATTAGATTTTAATTAAAAATTTGTCTGTATGATTTCAAAGCATTCGGTTTTACAGATTTAGAAATTACAAAATTTTGTTATACAATTTTGATTTTTTTGCAAACTGACTACTTTGACCAGAACTCTTGTGCGGAGTCTGCCTCAGGCGTCTATTGACATCCACTAATTTTTGTAATCTCGCCTCAGTCAAGAAGGCTGGGAGGGGGTTTGTCGAGATGGACCGTAATGAAAATTCTACTGTCATCTGTATTATTCAAGACAAGGTCGGGGCAAGTAGACAAGTTTACAAGAGCTCTGGTCAAAGTATAGCAACCCATCTTCCGTGATTTTCCATACTGTCCCCTACATCCATAAAAATTGTACACAATGATCGCCTCAAGTAGGGGCCTGTGAAAGCTGCAGGCTGCCAAATCCAAATAAGCAGCAATTAGTTGTGGCATAGCACTAATTTTGTTAATCCCCTACAGGTTGTTTTGTGCATTTCTTGTTTTTTGTGACTGGTAATTTTACAATAAGAGCTGCTTCTGCTTCTTTCACATCATCAACTGTGAGTTGAACGTGTTCTTGTCTTTGCTTAACACCACCAAATACCAAAATCACCTGAAGAAACAAACCAGTTTAATTTTCGTTTTTCAATGCTTACTTTTTGCAACACATATTCGTTGTCTGGGGCTTCTTTTATGAATTTATTTACTTGTGCCTTTCGTTTCAGAAAAGCTTTGAGTTTGGGATACAAACTTATATCGACATCCTGATGAACAATAAGCCTGCTTTTCAGCATAGAAATTGCGTCCATAAAGTATTTGGATTCATTTTTTTCGACATTTCACAGAATGGCCAGCAGAACGTTTTCCAAAAATAACGATTTCACAACTTGGGATTTCTTGCGCCATTCAGTTTTATGTATTACTTTTTCAGTTTTTGGTTTATTTTGGTATTATATATTTTGGTTTTGTTTACTAGGTATGTTCATTTGTTTATGTAGAGTTATCTTGCAGTGTAAACCTTGAAGTACTTAGGATCCATGATAACAACGAACCCTAAAAGTTCCTTCTATTATTTTTTTCATCTTTGGCATTTGCAAATTTAAAACTAACATATATTGTTATATCCCCAATTCAGGAGTATGTTTTTTTTGTCCATAAGGGGTATGGTTTCCTAGTTGTAGTTCTGCTGATACTATATTTAGATGAAGATACTACAGTGGAATTAAAATGTTCATATTTCATAGCATGTAGCATATTTGGCTTCATCGCCCCCTGTTGTCAAATAATTGCGTATTTTATGAGTAACAAACGAAAAGTCCATTTGAGTACACGACTACACGAGTGTTTAGGTGTTTTTTTTTTGTTGTTTTAAAAGTACATTTATTTATATATTAAGGCAAAGTCCCTGGTAATTTTAGTTAAAAGTACTTAAATTATGGAACGTAAAGGATTGAGATTGTCAAAGGTGTTGTGTTGTATGATAGGCTGCCCCAACACGGCCAAGAGCATCCAATGTTTGTATTCTCGAACAGGCTATATGCGCAATTACATCGGAAAATTTGGATAAACAGTGCAGGCAGAAAGTAAGAACCCAAATCTGTTTTAATCTAGTGTTAGTTTTTAGATTGTTAAGCTCACTTTCAATGAGCTAAAGAAAACATATTTTGAGGTTATAAATACCGGGTGTCTAGAAAATGGCGGATTAACTCTTCAGTACGTTATGTACGGGGGCTTCGGGAGTCCCAAAAATTGTTATGATGTATTGTCTTTGCCATTTCTATTGCAACACCACCTGTTGATTTTACTTAAAATTTAGCAATTGGTAACAGCTTTCGGTTGATTGACAACGGCTTTTATTTAGAAAATTGTCTGAATATGAACGCTGCCAAATTTACGATTAACAATAAGTGGTGTTTCAGTAGAAATGGCAAAGACAATAGTTTGTATCTTTTTAAAAGTAAATTTGGCAACATTGCACGTATCTAACTCGTGAATACCTTCGGCTTACCTTCTGATGGTGAGTAAAATCGACCTTTTTTATTTGTTTAGGAAAATAACCATAAGAACCACAATCATTGTGCATTGTTATTAATAAAACAAAGCTGTTATTTTTCTTAATAAATTAATAAAAAACACATTTGATGAGACAATTATGAATTATGAATAAAAACGAAAGCATAAAAAAAAGATTCATGAAAGAATAACCGACTAAACACTATAGAAGATGTCCAGAATTCCTGCCTTGTGCATGTAAGCACGCCTATACTCTTCTGCAGCAATTCTCATTTATTACAGCCAACATATTCTCATTTACTAAATTGGGTATTTCTTGGATACCTTCAATTAATGTTTACAAATTTTGATCATTTTTTTGTAAGAGTTGCTCATCGGTCGAAAATGCCTACATTCGTTAAAGCGGATATCCACCGGTAATTTTAAATGACCAATAAAATGTTGCCCCTTAATAAACCCAATGTTACTACCTTTAGTACTATTCAAGTTTAACACGCTTCTTTTGTGTTTTAAAATACAGCAAAAGTTGGGACGATGTAATTTCAGTCCAAATGAACGGATTTTGTGATAAATGGATTTCAGATAATTTTTTTTTATTCAGTTTATGTCGAAACTTCGCGATCGGCACCAATATTTTTGAACAATACGTCTTCTGGAGTCCCTCTCTACGTTTTTGAGCGATTTTGACACGCGCACTTCGTGCATATTAGTCTTGACGTCTTCTTCCTGCCAATTGCGCCATATTCTTACATTCTAAGGTTTAAGATGTGTCTCTTCTAACCCCTTTGCGATTTTATGAAATGGTAAAATAAGCTCTTGCATGTCATGGCTTATTTTTTGAAAACTTACTTGAGTGTGTTTACAAATACAAAACAAGAATTATGTCAATCATAATTCCTAAATAGACATAAAATGATTTAAAAAAGGTTAAAATAAAAACTGAATGATTGGTAATATCATCTGAAAAGTTAAGATTTATCTTTTAAATTACCTAAAAACTGTCACCTACGAATATCCTGCGTCCACTCATTCTAGGTGGTGTTTTTTTTTTGACTCAGTTTAATTACGTATATCGTGCATTCCAGTTTACGTCAAAAGGACAGATTTGACAAATTTAAAAATTTAGGTTACTAGTACGTAAAGCCTGTTTTAGAGATTAAGTTTCTGGAATAAGAAAATTGCCCAAGATTTTGTGGCCAAAACTATAAAACATCGTATTCGCAATCGCTATCCATTTTTGCATTACTTGTTTATTCACTTAAAATTCGTTCGTGTAATATTCGTTGCACATAATGGCAAAACTAGCGAAACAATGTAATTTTCAAAACAGTAAACAATCCATAGCAAGGTGCTCGTGCCCAACACAGTTAAATTAAAAAATGACGTAGCGTGTTTTTAAACATTTAACGGGTAAAAAATATTCCTTATTTTTTTGTTCAAGCCGTCTAAAAAATAGTGTTCACAACTCGTGTTGAAAGTGATTACATATCACGCTCATGCTTCTTACCCGAACTCGACTTCGCCTCGTTCGTGTATCTGCACTTGCATTGTATCACTCACTTTCGGCATTCGTTGTGAAATATACTACTTCTACATAAACAAGTACTTTATAGTACAAATCAAAATTTTGTAATCTTAGTTTTAAAGATCTATAGCACTAAACCTAAATATTCTCTGCATATTTGTTGTACTATGTATATAAATATATGTGCACATTTTAAACTTAATTTTAATTGCGGACTCTAGCCGTGAGCGATAAATTTATCTGAGATTTGAAAGTTTTAGACAGTTAAATTGTGTGTACGCTGACTGTATTATTCTGCAAATTTTAAATATGCGTTATCCATTGATGGACCAACAGATTTTCCTTTTCGATGGCGATCACGAACTTCATTCAACCTTGCAATACATAAAATTTTTCGGTGTAGGTGTGATGAATCCTTAAATTTTCATAAAGATACATGGTTATAGTGAGAGCTTCCTTGTTGTTTGCGACCTTGCCAATGCTCATAATTAGACGTTCTTTCTCAAGTGAATTAATTCTCAGAATTAAATCTCAAAATTATATAATTCGACGTTAAATCAATTCACATAGATTTAACTGAATTTGCTCTAGAAATTCTAACCGCCTTAGGCTTCAACTCTGTCTGATTAGAACTATGTTCAGTGGTTTGGTCTTTTTAAAACTTGATCGTATTTACGATTCTGCCAAGCAAAGATGCGCAAGTTCCCACGGACCAAACATCCCTTGGACCGATGGAATTAATGTGCTTTTTGGCCTCAAAGTACATCTAACCCTGCAGTTGGAACATTTCAGGCTTTGTATATATATCATACCCACTTTTACGCTCTGCCACTTAGATTTTATCGATCAGATGAGGAACTGCTTCAGGCACGTGTCGTATTATCAAGAATCACGATTACTGTAAATAATGTACGAGAAAAAATGAGAAAAACCCACTTCTTTGTACTCAAGGCGAAAACCTTGACTCCTGCGTTAGTACACAAGTTGATGAAATTTGATTTAGCCTTGCGACCTGCAAGGAAATAAAGTAAACGTAATAAATCTATCTTTGGGAAATATTTTGTGTTCGGTTCGGGTGATATTACATTCTCGTGCCTATTATTGCTGGGGTTGACGGGTGGAAGGGATTGCTTGTCGACCGTTGCTGAGACAACGGACGTGGTTGTTTTACTAGTCGCTGATTGAAGGTAATGAATTTGAAGTGAATCTTTGTGTACCTACATATGCGTGTCGCAAAAATTATAACTAATGCCCGCCTGACCTTTCGGCGTGCGAAAATAAAGTTTTTTTTTAAAGTATAGTGTAGCAACTGTGCGTTAACAAATCATTCAAGAAATCCGAACGCTTTTGCAGAACACATACTTATTTTTTTGTATAATTGTATAAATTTACACAATACTTTCATTTGTAGAATTGATTTGTATCAATTTACTAGTGACAATTGTTGTTCATCATATCTTGTAGGGTCCAAGAGATAGTAAAATTTTTTAACCATTGCTTTTAGCTTGAAGAGGGAAGCTTAATCTGGAACAATTGTATTATTTGTAAATTGCAACGTTTAACGAATTTTGGTGGATCATTAAATTACGATTACAATGGTGTAAAAAAAAACTGTTGTAAAAATAAATATAAATCATCTAAATTAAGAGATGTATCAAATTGCCATTGCCAAATTGACACGTTAAAAGAGGTGCAAACACAATTATTAGTTATTACATTACCACTGTTGATTTTTAAAATTATTTTTAACGTTTGAAATCTTCTGCTACTATTATTTGTTTACTTTTATCGAGAATGGTTCAATTTTTACTTCCTGAGCGTAAGTCAAGGTCTATTCGGCGAATAATTACTTTTTGTATTCTCGACGTTTCATGCCCCTGGAGCACGAAAGAGTAGGTCTCGCGTTTCCATCTATCAGTCGTTTGTTTGTGTCACTTTTTATTAGGAATGTCGCGTAGTTGGTAAAAAGCTAACTAAAATTTATGTAATCATCCTCGCTGACAATGGCATGTCGTCATCTCCAAAATTTACAATTATAAATTATATTTAAAATTTATAAAATAACAGACTTTTAACTTTTGATTTATGAATCCGTGTTGAGTTTCTACTCTGGACATCCAGACCACTGTTATTGTTAGTATTACAATGCACCTTTGACGTCATCACAAAATTTTGTTATGCAAAACTCACTTGAAGCAACCGCCGCATAGTATACTTCTTTACCGGTACTTGAACACTACACACATATATTTGTTTCATAAAAAAAAATAAATTGGCAAAATTACATTTTATAATATTTCGAAGAATCTGTGCTTCTGTTTACTGGAGGAGCGGCGGAACTTGTGCCTTTATAACTTTAAACCTGTTTTTACTTCCCGAGCGTAAGCAAAGGAAGTATTGTAATCGAGTCCGTCGGCCGACTCTCTACTTTTACATTTTCTCGATCTTTCATGACCCCTAGAAGACGAAGAAATAGGTCTCCCGTTTCCGTCTGTCTGTCCGTCTGTCCGTCTGTCTGCCGTCCCGGATTTTTATTAGACAGATAATCTCCGAAAGTACTGGACCGATTGTTGTCAAATTTTGTATTTATATTAGGCATATCATGTAGATGGTAAAACGCTAACCAAAATTTGTCAAATCATCCCCACCATGTGATGACGTCACTTCAAAATTGTACATAGTAATTGGGTTTTAAATTGTATCAAATAACATAGTCTTATACATGTAGTTTATGACTCCGAATTGAGATTTTACCCGAAACATTCAGATTTTTGGAAAAAAAAAATTAAAATTAGGAAACAGCATTTTGACATTTAATTTGGAATCTGCAAAACCGAATGCTTTGAAATCTTGCAGATAGTTTACAGTTATGATAAGCATGATAAAATTTTAATCACAATATATTTAGTTATCCCCTCCAGCTCAAAAGTTTGACGAATAATCCTATCTAAAATGTACAAAATACGATGAGGCTCTTCTTGTAATTTATCATTCCATTAATATTTTTTGGATTTGCGTATACGGGGTGACTCAAAAAATTTAATGAATGCGCATATATATTTTATTGATTTAAACAGGAACTACAAAACCGAATGCTTTGAAATTTTGGAAATGTTTTAAATGTATCATAAGCATTGTAAATTTTTGATCAAAATATATTTGCTCATCCCCCCTAAAAAATGGAACTAAACAGGCGGTATAATGCACTTCAAGTATATTATTTTATCCAACACCTCTATATTGTATCACTAGTAAAATTAAAACATATGTACTCAGGGATATAGATTTTTTTACGAGTATAATTTATAGAAATGTCACCTGATTGTTATTCCAAAATGTCAAATTTATAGTTATGTTAAATCGGCTTTTGAGGTGTTGGATAAAATTTTGTATGCCACGGTTGTAGAACTTACTTGAGAAATGTACCCCACTCGGGGACTGCGTGGGCTATTTGTTTCTCGCGTGACTTATCCGTAGCTGATCAACGGATCACACTTGTACCATAAATAACTATTTTCCAATTTCTACTAATAAAATGCTCATTTTGTATGTTAAATCTCCCTATTAAAACAATAGTTTAATCGAAAGGATGAATAAAATGTTTATAACAACACTTTATTCACGCTGTCAATGACAACACGAATAAAGTAAAAAAATCTAAAAATTCGCACTACCACTGAAATTTTCGTTGCTATGGATCTGTGGATATTCAACTAAAATTTGCAACGCTTGATAGTCCACCTCCTGTAAAACAATCCTAATGAAAGTCCAGGAACATCCTTTGAATTTGACCGTGGCGAAAGTACAGGCAGCTTAGGCAATTTACCTTCTTTAAATGTTCATCATATTCGTAATAGTACAATTAATATTTATGTACCTATATGGATTACCTACCTATACAATAAATTTTTTGAAAAATTTTGCGAAATTGGAAAAAATCTTGTATGATACACGCGAATAAACGCATTTTATCCACTCAAAAACATTATCACACTCGCCTTCGCCTCGTGTGCTAAACTGTTTTTTCGTTGGATAAAATTTACTTCTATGCACTTATACCATAAATAGCTATTTTTTCAACGTGATGACATTTATATGGAATTTTTCTTTTTATTTTGCCCTACGTCATGGATTTTTTAAACTATCTTACGGTAATTGACATCCGAAAATCTGTTAGATTCATCTCTTCGTTTTAAGACAGGTTTTTCGTCGCAGGCCTGTGTAATTGTAGGAATCCCCTGCATATCCATATTTTATGTAATAAGATTTTCTTTTCCCTTGTTTATTTGATGCAGTGGATGTCAGTTTTCCGGTATTCTGTGTATGAAATGAACGATTCATCATCAAAAAGTTGTTCTTGACTGGATCACGGTTACAGGTTTTTTTTTCTCACATTAATTATTTGGTACTCAGGTGCTAATCTACTTCTAAATATAAAATTCAAGTATTTGTTTTGTTCAGGTTTATTCTTTGATATATACGAATGAGATGGTCTTTCCAGAAATTTCAGAAATAGGTAAAAGTCAAGAAAAAACGAATTACTGCAGTGATATGGGATTCTAGGTACCACAACTTCCTTAGTTTCAAGCATACAAACGGAATCTTCAACAGCGGAACGCTTTGTAGTATAGTTGTCGATGTCGAGTGAGAGTCAAATATTGATAATTATTAAGTTCGGTGTCTAGCATCTTATATTGTTCGTCGTCACCTTCCGCTAGCTTTGCTGCCTTAATTGTTCCAACTTCAATCTACGAATACTGTTTTCCAATTACATTAGAAAATAGGCAATAAATAGTAAGAGGGAGTAGTATCGATAGGAGACTCAGCATTGGAGCAGTTTTTGCTATCTTATTTTTTTGAAGAGATTAACTGATTATTACCAGATAATTTTACACATCTAACGTGATACTTACAATGACAAGTTGCACAGCTTGTATATGTGGCGCATAAAATTGTACAAATCCATAATTTAAACACGAAATTCGTCTGTTATATTCAGTGAAATTGGTTATATTTAAATTGTTCATTTCGTAGCGATAAAATCTCGAAAACTTCCTTAACTTTTGCATACATTAAAAAGTGGCATAGCGATGACAGAATCCGATTTGCGGAGGTTTTTCCCGAGGAACGTTCCTTGTCTGCAAGTTGCACATGACGGAAACGATTTGTCGCGGTATTCTTCAACTTGCAGATGATTGCCAACTAAAGTTTTTAAGGAAACTGTTTTGATACCTTTCAAAGAAATTGCCTGCCTCAGACTTCAATAGAAATGATATAGGATTTTTCTTAGTTGCTTTGTTCTCTTGTTCGCGTTCGTTCAGCCGTTAAGAAGGAAAATAAGTAAACCAGTAAGTTCGCTTCCGATTATTTCATGTCTTTGTTATTCAAGGTGTGACGTTTTTATCCTTACAAGAAACGTTTTTCTGTACAGTATTGCACTTTATTCGAGGAAATTTCCAAAGCACATTTTCTATCAAATGTATAGTGACAGGCAAGGGTTTCCGAGAGGAAATTTTTATATCAGTGTGACGGGAAATTGTCTTGTGGATTCTTTTACATGGAAAATTCATTCTTCTGTGGCGGAAATGCAGCAGCAATATGAATTAATCATTGGATGGAAATTACATTTTCGAATCTTCGAACTGAAATCGAAACAAATATATTCATTCTATTTGTAAATCAAAACTGTAGACATATTCACGTTTTGAAATGCTCAGCGATTATTACACGGGACCTAAAGTTCTTTCTTATTGAAGAAAATATTTGTTATCAATTAATTGCAACTTTGCCGTATAACTTTGTGTTTATAAAATTTTACTTTTTACGTGTTTTTAAAGGAGTGGCTTTTAAATATTTCTCCATTGATTTGATAATAACAGTGACAGTGATAATAGCAATAATAATGTCAACAGTTTGTATGTATCGCCCTACATACCAGTTACCAACCTCAACATAAAAGTGAACATACAATAAAAAACCGATTGCGCTAACGTTGGTTTAATAGTAAGTAACAAAATACTTATCCGAACGATTTATTCAAAAAAAGTAAGGAAATAAATTACAATATCATAATGAAAGCAAAGGTTTTATATTTAAATACGATAAATTGTCAACTGTATAAGCATTGAAAAAATTATTTCGACCGAACTTTACTCGCTCCAGTGGCCCAACCCCGCAGCCAAGAGTGCTGCTGATTTTGAATGTTGTCTTCCCAGTTTCGGATATATTTTTTAATTATGCAATAAAATACAGATGTGAAATGTTGGTTGCATACTGATATAAATTATTATTTATCAGTTCGTAGCCGGTTGAACACTAGTAAAGAAAATAGTGAAAACAAAGTTAAATAAACTCTTGGAAATGGTGACAATTGTTACATAAATTGACACGTCTTTTGGAGTTCTTCATCATATGTAACTGCTGAACGAAAGCAGTTACGATATTATTGTTCCTTTACTATGTGCTGTTACGGTTTCCTCGAAGAATATGAGTCCAATGATTCGTCTCAATACGCACCATACATCAAATTTTAACAGAATGGAGTTGTGTTTTACACAAAAGACATGTGGATTTTCAGCACTCAAACATCTCATATTTTGCGAATTAACATAACCTTCAAAATAAAGCTCTCAACTGTGATTCAAATTGACTGAAGGTCTGTACCCGAGAGATGAAACTAACCTTCATCTGAGACAAATGTTAAGTCCACCAAGTTATCATCAGCCGGCAAAAGTTTATGATAAGCATGCAGTTTATACGTAAAAAGGAGCCTCGTTTTCAAAATTTTATAGCATGAATCCAAGGACAATCCAACTTCTTACGAAAGATACGTCAATTAAGTCGATGAATTATTTTCCATGCTTTGTTGAACATCTTCTGCGAGTTCATTGGTACCCAATGTTGGTCGTCTAGCACATTTTTTGTGGTGGACACTTCCTGTTTCACGAAATACTCGTACAGTGTTTCGAACACCGTTGTAAAATTCAGAAACGAGAAAATTAAAATCTGAAAATTTTTGCTTCAACTCTTGTTAAACAGCACCATTGTTGTAATGCCACTCTCTCTCAATTGCAACTCCATTTGGAAAGTACGATACAATAATAAATGTTTCAGAAAACCATTTTGCCTTTTTATTTTTAAAAAATTGTAAACTTTGACCACGGCCAACTGTATTAATACAGTTGACCGTGCTTTGACGTTTCAAATATTAGCGCGGCTGAACTTATCAAAGACAATCAAAATCTATCAATTTAGCCTCCACAGCCACCACTGATCTAAATAATTAATGAAGGCACGGTATTTAAAACAGTTAACCAACGGGAAAGAATGTATTCTTAATTTCTAGTACTTGCTTAACTTTGACTGATTATGTTTTTTAAGAATTCGACCATTACCACCTTCATCTCGTATCAGCGTCGGCATCAGAGTATGCATTTGTGTAAAAAGTCTGAAATTAATTGATACTGTATTGAATAATCAAGAACCACTTACTCCATTCCCGGAAAATTTGATAATTCAGTAGTACTATTATTAGTATTACACTTCATCGATCCAAATTGATATACGTATATTTGAAAAAATGGTGATGACGTCATTACAAAATTTCATAGTGAGGAAACTCATTTGAAGCAAACGCCTACTTTACTTTAACATTACATACAGAGTCATCAAAATTGATTAAGAGAGTTGGTGAACCTGAACTTGATTAATTTGGTTTATTAAGTTGTATAAAAATATTAGCTGTCAGATTTGTAGTTTCAAGTTTCAAATTTCAAAACTCAGTGGCGTCTTTTTTCGATTTTTTTTTTTTGGTAAAAAATATTAGTTGTCAGATTTGAAGTTTCGAACTTAGATCCGTTCATTTCTGGAATTTGTTCTCAAAGATGCAAGTAGCAATAGAGTGCGCATCGACGAAGGCGATTTGTACAAACGTTAAAACCGTTCACAACTTTGCAAGAAGGTAACTTTCGTATTCGCAACTGAGACAGGTGAGTTCGACAATCAACTCCCAGTTCTCTTGTCACGCCACTGAATTCATTGCCATATAACCTTAAACAAATCTGTCATAAGGTTGACAAACTCCACGACAAAAACATGGAGTACCAACTCTCTCAATCAATTTTGATGACTCTGTACATATCTATATTTCGCAAAATCAAGCAATTTTTATAATTGGGAATTAAACGTCAATCTTAAAGCATTTTTCTACATGATTGTTTTCCGGGTTGGAACCGTGTTAATTGAGTTTTTGGGCTCAAGGTTTCGCACACTTTCGTAAGTGGCATCTTCAGGAGCAGGGTTAAGAATAAAGCAAAAGCATGGTAACTCATTATGTCAACCATACCAGAGGCGAAGCTCTTTTGACGAGAAGAATTTGGTTACGGCCTATTTATACACGTGGTGGGGGAAAACGTCTTGATTGAAGCTGATTGGCCGGATTTTCCGGTCATAGAAATGTGGTTCTGTCTAAAGAAGCTATTGAAATCCATAAATGTTCAGATAACCTCAACCGAGACAACGGTTATTATTTGTCAAATATTTGGAAGCCCGCACTCGATACAAATGCTCGTTCATCTCCCTGTCCTTCCGGATCCGGCCAATCAGCTTCAACCAAGACGGTTTACCCCACCACGTGTATAAATAGGCCGTAACCAAATTCTTCCCATCAAAAGAGTTTCGCCTCTGGTATGGTTGGCATACTGAGCTACCGTGTTCTTTTGCCTTATTCTTAACTCCTGAAGATGTCACTTATGAAAGTGTGCGAAACGTTGAGCCCAAAAACTCAATTAACACGGTTCCAACCCATAAAACGATCATGTATAGATTCCGACCGTGCAAGCCTCCGAAATTATTAAGCATTTTTCTGTACTCAACACGTATTAAAATTTTTTCAGTGTTTGCTTACATTTTGCATCCATTTGCCGAAATGTCAGTTTTAGCATCAAAGCGGATAATTTCTTTAATTCTCTTAATTATTATTCTCACTTGTCATTAATGTCATTTATAACCTGTCATATAAAGTCATCGTTTTTATTGTTCTAACGTTTTACAAGTGTGATCGCTGATCCAAGCTCACAACAACTTTTGACGACAAAAGAATATTTGTGCCCGATTACTTAACATGCAGCCATGAAGTTACACAGAGAAGTAGAAAAACCAAAGAGTTTTAACTTCTTAATAAGTATGAAAAAAATTAATTTGATCAAAAGCTTTTATAATATACATTTACAGGCTGATTTAGTTTAAATGACCCACTTGCCTCTTTGTAATAGGCAACTCAACATACGTTACAAGCTTACTTCTTGATTAAAAATTTAATTTAATAATATCATGAATCTAAGTATGCATTACTGTGTCACTGTCAGTTTGATTAGCAGCATATTTTCAAGTTTCAAAAACGCCGAGGTATTCCTTCATAAACGATATTAACCTACGAAGTGTGTGGTAAAAACGTTAAATTAAAATTTCTAAATGAGTTGAAAAGTATTTGAGAGCAAATTGGCCTGAAAGTAAACGTAGAAGTGTACAAACTGCGTAGTCCCGATATAACACCAGTGGACACATGGGACACAGGCATACGTAAAAGAAAAGTTTTCGCAACGCCGTTCGAAAATATGGTTGAGTTGCAAGAACGAATTGGACAAGTTTGTCAGCCCGTTTGGTTCTAAAGTGTTAGAAACAGTGAGACCTTCTTTATAAACAGAGTTGTAGCCTGTTAGCAAAGAGAGGGCAGTCACATTGAGAACGTTGTTCAGAAAATCCTGTATTCCACTGGAAAATAATACCCATTGATTTAAAATGTCTTGTGTTTAGGTGACAATGACACTGACGTTTCATAAAAGAAAAGCAAACTTCGATTCATTACGTTTTGAAAATTAAATTTTTAATCAAGAAGTAAGCGGATGATGTATGTTGGGGTGCCTATAAGAAAGAGGTAAGTGTGTTATTTAAGCTGAATCACCCTGTATCTTATACTAATCTGTCCCTATGTAAAGGGTTTATGAGACAATCTGTGAAAAGTAACTAAATTACAACAAAATAAGATGATTAACTTGTGTATATACAGACATATCTCTATTTTAACTTATCGGGGTTGTCATAAAACAAAATATAATTCCCAAAATCAATTTTTGTAATTTTTGGAAAAGCTGGTTATGTTTTATTGTACTTCAGGGGCGAAGGAAGTTCTGTCGAAATAACCTTCGACCAGTTTTTCTATTCAATGGGAAATGTATATATCTTTAGTTCTCTAGAGTAAGCTAAAGAAGTATTGTATTGTAATCGACTGGCTGATTTCATATTTTTCTCCATGAGTCATGACCCCTAGAGTACGAAAAAAATGTGTCTCCGTTTCTTTCTGTCTGTTGGTTCGTCCGTGACGATTTTTGTTAGACAGATAATCTCCGAAACTACTGGACCGATTGTTGTCAAATTTTAAATGTGATTTACGAATATCATGTAGATGGCAGAACGCTAACCAAACTTTGTCTAATTATCCCCACCAACAATGTGAAGACGTCACCTCAAAATTGAACATAATAAATGGGTATAAATTGTATAAAATAAGATCGTCCTGGACACGTAGTTTATGAACCCATGTTCAATTTTTTTTAGGGGAATTCATAATATTAAGAAATCTATGCTATATTCTTTGCCATTTCTATTGAAACACCACTTGTTGATCGTAAATTTGGCAACGTTCATATTCACACAATTTTCTAACTAAAAGCCGTTGTCAATCAACGGAAAACTGTTAGCAATTGCTAAATTTTAAGTAAAATCAACAGGTGGTGTTGCAATAGAAATGGCAAAGACTATATATTACTCTTTGATTTGATATTTATTACGTTTAAATTTATTTTGCTGCTCCTTCTTTATTTCAATGTCCAACTCTAAAATTCGCTTCCGCACCAAAAATTCCATATTTTTTCTCTCTTCAAGCTCTTATTCTTGTTCAGTTGTACCTCAAATAACTGTAGGTTCTCGCTCCCCTCTGGCCCTTTTTATTGTTCATATGAAAAATAGTTATTTATGCAACTAGTGAGTAAAGTGTGTCTTTTTTTCACGAGATGGAAAATTTGCCGCACGAATGTCTTCCCTTAAAAAATGACACGCTATGACACTTTTTTTCATTTAAATATGTGAAAAAATGAAACGCGATGACACATTTTTCACGCTTCTAGTGACATGAAATAAACGTATCCTTTATAAACAAAAATTAATAAAAAATGTTACACTTCTTACGCACGTGAAAAAAAATTGGTCTAAAGAGTTTAGACAGTACTTCCCTCGCTGTCGGAAACTTGACGACTGCATGCCTATTATGTTTTTTTTTCTCATTACATTTTTGTAGTGGGAATTTAAAAAAAAATTGTGATGACGTCATCAACATTTTTGCAAGGACACGTATATCAGTTGGGATAGATGTAGTGTAATACTAAGAATAAAATTATTGTGTTCCCAAATTTTCGGGAAAATGAATTGGGTCGTTTTGAATATTGATTTCTTATAATCAATAAAATAACGAAACAATTTACTCACGTATACGGCGCCGGTGTGTAATATCTAGAGAGCGGATTTCTGTCGGGCTAGGCAAGGCCAAACTCGGTACGGCTCGCTCGGGATGCGAATTCATTGCCGTTGCGGACTGCACTTCGTTTATTTGAGATTAGAATAACGTTGTTTCGTTGCACTCTGCTGTTAATTCCCGTTCTCATTTACTTAGCCGTTTGCTTAATAAATCGTTAATTATATTTATGGAATCCAGCACGTCCCCCCCCTATAATAGTGACGTAGCCCGACAGAAATCCGCTGTCTAGTAATATGAGGGGCAACTGAAAATTGTTTATGTATAAACATTAGGGTGATTCAAAAAAAAATAATAATTTTTACTTCCCGAGCGTAAGCAAAGGAAGTATTGTAATCGAGTCCGTCGGCCGACTCTCTACTTTTACGTTTTCTCGATCTTTCATGACCCCTAGAAGACGAAGAAATAGGTCTCCCATTTCCGTCTGTCTGTCCGTCTGCCGTCCCGGATTTTTATTAGACAGATAATCTCCGAAAGTACTCGACCGATTGTTGTGAAATTTTGTACTTATATTAAGAATATCATGTAGATGATAAAACGCTTACCAAAATCTGTCTAATCATCCCCACCACTAATGCGATGACGTCACTTCAAAATTGTACATAGTAAATGGGTTTTCAATTGTATAAAATAACATAGTCCTACACATGTAGTTTACAACTCTGAATCGACTTTTCACCCGAAACGTCCAGATTTTTGGAAAAAAAATCAAAATTATAAAACAACATTTTGAAATTTAATTTTTAATCTGCTAACCAGAATGCTTTGAAATGTTGCAGATGTTTTAAGGCTATAAAGAGCATCATAAATCTTTAGTCAAAAAATATTTGCTTATCCCCTCTAAAAACTTGATGACGTCAGCTCAAAAGTTTGTGGAATAAATCATATCTAAAATGTACAAAATATGATGAGTCTGTACTTGTGATCTATCACTCCATTCATATTTTTTGGATTTGCATATACAGGGTGACTCAAAAAAATTAATGAATGCGTAAATTTATTTTATTGATTTAATCAGGAACTACAAAACCGAATGCTTTGAAATCTTGCAGATGTTTTAAGGTTATAAAGAGCATAATAAATTTTTAGTCAAAATATATTTGGTTATCTTCTACAAAAAACTGATGACGTCAGCTCAAAAGTTTGCCGAATAAATCGTATCTAAAATGTACAAAATATGATGAGTCTGTACTTGTGATTTATCATTCCATTCATATTTTTGGATTTGCATATGCAGGGTGACTCAAAAAAATCAATGAAGGCGTGAATTTATTTTATCGATTTAATCAGGAATTACAAAACCGAATGCTTTGAAATCTTGGGAATATTTTAAAGTTATTATAAGCATGGTAAACTTTTGTCCCAAATGTATTTGTTCATCCCTCCTAAAAAAATTGATGACGTCACCCTTAAATTTTGCTGAATAAATCCTATCTAAAATGCAAAAAATATGATGAGTTTGTACTTGTGATTTATCATTCCATTCATATTTTTTAGATTTTCTTAAGAGGTGGTTCAAAAAAATTAATGAAGTCAATTTATTTTATTGATTAAATTAAAGGCAACACTTATTATTAGTATTACACCTCAACCAACCCAATTTGGTAGACAAAAAATTTGTTAAAGGAAAAACTCGGTTGAAACATAAGGGTAGCACGCTTATTTACATCGACTTTAACATTACAGACCTGCATTTGTTTTATGCTTGGTTCCGCGAATGTGAAATAGACATGTTTATAATCAACCAATCGTGAATTTCACCGTCAAGAATTAAAATAAAACCCAATGTTTTATATAATAAGCGGAAGTCGAAGCAATAAAACCGATGGTCGTTTTGTTTACAGTTTCTCTGTTTGACTCTCACGTATGCTGTTACGCTTGTCATCTTAAATTAAGAATGTTTATACATAAACGATTTTCAGTTGCCGTATATGTGAGTAAATTGTTTCGTTATTTTATTGATTATAAAAAATCAATATTCAAAACGACCCAATTCATTTTCCCGAAAATTTGGGAATACAATAATTTTATTCTTAGTATTACACTACATCTATCCCAACTGATATACGTGTCCTTGCAAAAATGTTGACGTCATCGCAATTTTTTTTAAATTCCCACTACAAAAATGTAATGAGAAAAAAACACAATAACCATGCAGTCGTCAAGTTTCCGACAGCGAGGGAAGTACTGTCTAAACTCTTTAGACCAATTTTTTTTTTCGTGCAAAGAGGTTCAAAAGTTTCTTTTCAACGTAAAAAAATACCAGTTAAAATTTGAGCTCTTAATATTAATATTAAGACCGTCCGCATCGCGTTTTTCTATTTCCCATAAGAATAACATGGGAAAATTTTTGTTTGCACCTTCTGATTTTTATTGCTAGCCCGTCGTGTGTCGTGAAAAAAATTCAATCACATATTTTTATAGAGAATTGAACGCTCTACAAAAAGTGTCTCCTATGATTGTGCGAGAAACCTGATAGTTGAAGAGTTATTTTAGGCTAAAGTTAAATTTATCCAAATTTTGACGTTTTTGATGCATTATAATAAATTTGATGGTCTTATTGGAATAAATCACCACAAAAATTTATACACATTTTAAATTTAGTTTTTTAAACAGTAATTGTTTATAATTTTATGCTATAATAAGGCCAGTAAAACTCTTTCCGAACATTTTCAGCATCAGTGGGTTAAAAAATCATAGTCAGGTTTCTCGCAAAATCATAGGAGACACTTTTTGTAGAGCGTTCAATTCTCTATAAAAATATGTGATTGAATTTTTTTCACGACACACGACGGGCTAGCAATAAAAATCAGAAGGTGCAAACAAAAATTTTCCCATGTTATTCTTATGGGAAATAGAAAAACGCGATGCGGACGGTCTTAATATTAATATTAAGAGCTCAACTTTTAACTGGTATTTTTTTACGTTGAAAAGAAACTTTTGAACCTCTTTGACACGAAAAAAAAAATTTTTTTTTTTTTGAATCACCCTAGTAAACATTCTTAATTTAAGATGACAAGCGTAACAGCATACGTGAGAGTCAAACAGAGAAACTGTAAACAAAACGACCATCGGTTTTATTGCTTCGACTTCCGTTTATTATATAAAACATTGGGTTTTATTTTAATTCTTGAAGGTGAAATTCACAATTGGTTGATTATAAACATGTCTATTTCACATTCGCGGAACCAAGTGAACGCATAAAACAAATGCAGGTCTGTAATGTTAAAGTCGATGTAAATAAGCGTGCTACCCTTATGTTTCAACCGAGTTTTTCCTTTAACAAATTTTGTGTCTACCAAATTGGGTTGGTTGGGGTGTAATACTAATAATAAGTGTTGCCTTTAATTTAATCAATAAAATAAATTGACTTCATTAATTTTTTTTGAACCACCTCTTAACAAAATCTAAAAAATTGGTCTAAAGAGTTTAGACAGTACTTCCCTCGCTGTCGGAAACGTGACGACTGCATGCCTATTATGTTTTTTTTTCGCAGTGGATTTCAAAGAATTCGGTTTTGTAGTTCCTGAGTAAATCAATAAAATAAATTTACGCATTCATTAATTTTTTTGAGTTACCCTGTATATGCAAATCCAAAAAAAAATCAATGGAGTGATAAATCACAAGTACAGACTCATCATATTTTGTACAGTTTAGATAGGATTTATTCGGCAAACTTTCGAGCTGACGTCATCAATTTTTTGGAGGGGATAAGCAAATGTATTTTGACTAAACATTTATTATGCTCTTTATAACCTTAAAACATCTGCAAGATTTCAAAGCATTCGGTTTTGCAGTTCATGATTAAATCAAAAAAATAAATTTACGCATTCATTAATTTTTTTGAGTCACTCTGTATATCCAAATCCAAAAAATATGAATGGAGTGATAAATTACAAGTACAGACTCATCATATTTTTACAGTTTAGATAGGTTTTATTCGGCAAACTTTCGAGCTGACGTCATCAATTTTTTGGAGGGGATAAGCAAATATATTTTGACTAAACATTCATTATGCTCTTTATAACCTCAAAACATCTGCAAGATTTCAAAGCATTCGGTTTTGTAATTTCTGAGTAAATCAGTAAAATAAATTTACGCATTCATTAATTTTTTTGAGTCACCCTGTATATGCAAATCTAAAAAATATGAATGGAGTGATAGATCACAAGTACAGACTCATCATATTTTGTACATTTTAGATATGATTTATTCCACAAACTTTTGAGCTGACGTCATCAAGTTGTTGGAGGGGATAAGCAAAAATTTTTTGACTAAAGATTTATGATGCTCTTTATAGCCTTAAAACATCTGCAACATTTCAAAGCATTCTGGTTAGTAGATTAAAAATTAAATTTCAAAATGTTGTTTTATAATTTTGATTTTTTTTCCAAAAATCTGGACGTTTCGGGTGAAAAGGCGATTCGGAGTTGTAAACTACATGTGTAGGACTATGTTATTTTATACAATTGAAAACCCATTTACTATGTACAATTTTGAAGTGACGTCATCGCATTAGTGGTGGGGATGATTAGACAAATTTTGGTTAGCGTTTTACCATCTACATGATATTCTTAATATATGTACAAAATTTCACAAGAATCGGTCGAGTACTTTTGGAGATTATCTGTCTAATAAAAATCCGGGACGGCAGACGGACAGACGGACAGACGGACAGACGGACAGACGGACAGACGGACGGACAGACGGACAGACAGACGGAAATGGGAGACCTATTTCTTCGTCTTCTAGGGGTCATGAAAGATCGAGAAAACGTAAAAGTAGAGAGTCGGCCGACGGACTCGATTACAATACTTCCTTTGCTTACGCTCGGGAAGTAAAAATATGAATGGAATGATAAATCACAAGTACAAACTCATAAAATTTTTTGCATTTTAGATAGGATTTATTCAGCAAAATTTAAGGGTGACGTCATCAATTTTTTTAGGAGGGATGAACAAATACATTTTGAACAAAAGTTTATCATGCTTATAATAACTTTAAAATATTCCCAAGATTTCAAAGCATTCGGTTTTGTAATTCCTGATTAAATTGATAAAATAAATTCACGCCTACATTAATTTTTTTGAGTCACCCTGCATATGCAAATCCAAAAATATGAATGGAATGATAAATCACAAGTACAGACTCATCATATTTTGTACATTTTAGATACGATTTATTCGGCAAACTTTTGAGCTGACGTCATCAGTTTTTTGTAGAAGATAACCAAATATATTTTGACTAAAAATTTATTATGCTCTTTATAACCTTAAAACATCTGCAAGATTTCAAAGCATTCGGTTTTGTAGTTCCTGATTAAATCAATAAAATAAATTTACGCATTCATTAATTTTTTTGAGTCACCCTGTATATGCAAATCGAAAAAATTTGAATGGAATGATAAATCACAAGAAGAGACTCACCATATTTTGTACATTTTAGATAGGATTTATTCAGCAAAATTTTGTGGTGACGTCATAAATTTTTTAGGGGGGACGACCAAATACGTTTTGATCAAAAATTTACCATGCTTATGATAATTTTAAAATATCTTCAAGATTTCGAAGCATTCGGTTTTGTAGTTCCTGAGTAAATCAGTAAAATAAATTTACGCTTTCATTTATTTTCTTGAATCACCCTGTATATGCAAATCCAAAAAATATGAATGGAGTGATAGATCACAAGTACAGACTGATCATATTTTGTACATTTTAGATATGATTTATTCGCCAAATTTTCGAGCTGACGTCATCAAGTTTTTGGAGGGGATAAGCAAATATATTTTGACTAAACATTTATTATGCTCTTTATAACCTTAAAACATGTGCAAGATGTCAGAGCATTCCGTTTTGTAGTTCCTGATTAAATCAATAAAATATATTTACGCATTCATTAATTTTTTTGAGTCACTCTGTATATGCAAATCCAAAAAATATGAATGGAGTGATAAATGACAAGTACAGGCTCATCATATTTTGTACATTTTAGATATGATTTATTCGGCAAACTTTCGAGCTGACGTCATCAAGTTTTTGGAGGGGATAAGCAAATATATTTTGACTAAACATTTATTATGCTCTTTATGACCTTAAAACATCTGCAAGATTTCAGAGCATTCGGTTTTGTAGTTCCTGATTAAATCAATAAAATATATTTACGCATTCATTAATTTTTTTGAGTCACCCTGTATATGCAAATCCAAAAAATATGAATGGAGTGATAGATCACAAGTACAGACTCATCTTATTTTGTACATTTTAGATATGATTTATTCCACAAACTTTTGAGCTGACGTCATCAAGTTTTTGGAGGGGATAAGCAAATATTTTTTGACTAAAGATTTATGATGCTCTTTATAGCCTTAAAACATCTGCAACATTTCAAAGCATTCTGGTTAGCAGATTAAAAATTAAATTTCAAAATGTTGTTTTATAATTTTGATTTTTTTTCCAAAAATCTGGACGTTTCGTGTGAAAAGTCGATTCAGAGTTGTAAACTACATGTGTAGGACTATGTTATTTTATACAATTGAAAACCCATTTACTATGTACAATTTTGAAGTGACGTCATCGCATTAGTGGTGGGGATGATTAGACAAATTTTGGTTAGCGTTTTACCATCTACATGATATTCTTAATATAAGTACAAAATTTCACGACAATCGGTCGAGTACTTTCGGAGATTATCTGTCTAATAAAAATCCGGGACAACAGACGGACAGACGGACGGACAGACGGACAGACGGACGGACAGACGGACAGACAGACGGAAATGGGAGACCTATTTCTTCGTCTTCTAGGGGTCATGAAAGATCGAGAAAACGTAAAAGTAGAGAGTCGGCCGACGGACTCGATTACAATACTTCCTTTGCTTACGCTCGGGAAGTAAAAAAGCATGTTATTCTTTACAACAAAACATTGTAACTGTGGTACATACCTTCGTTATATTCATTTTTAAATTGTTAAGACTTTATTTTACACTTCAGATGCACTTTTGAGCACTGATAATAATGATGGAATCGTCGCAAAATTGGAAATTTTCGATTTCGTGTAATCACCAAAATTATTACCCAATAGAAATAAAGTGTTGTTCTGTTACCATGGGTACCGCACATGCGTTGTATTGTTGTGTCTCGTTAAGCATTGCTTACAAATTTAAGCCTCAGGTAAACGGGCGCTTAAATTAAGGATTTCATAGAACCGTTTAAGAAATATTGAAACGTTGGTGCAAACGGGCATAAAAGCTTTAGAAACAGCCCTAACCTATGTAGAACAATAACAAACAAAATGCAACTCCAGCCTATGTCTTACTAATCAGACTTTGGAGAGATATTGCTGTCAAGAACAGAATAAACAATAAATGGAAACAACTAAATATTACATAGGTTTTGACATAAATATATAAAAAGTTTTGATATGTATCTTGTTGTTCCAAAATTGTATAAGTACGTCATCTCAAAATTTTACCGAATAAATCCTATCTAAAATGTGCAAAATATGATCAGTTTATACTTGTAATTTATCATTGCATTCATAGTTTTTAGATTTGCTTATGCAGGGTGAATCAAAAAAATTAATGAATCAATCAATTTATTTTATTGATTAAACTAAGAATTGCAAAACTGAATACTTTGAAATCTTGCAGGCGTTTTAAAGTTATTGTAAGCATGGTAAATTGTTAATCCAAATCTGTTGATTCCCTCCAAAAAATTTATGAGTTCATCGTAAAACATTGCTGAATAAATTGTACCCCAAAATGTGCAAAATTTAATATCATTGCATTCATATTTTTAAGATTTGCTTGAACAGGTAACTGAAAAAAAATTAATACGTGAGTCACTTAATTTTATTGATTAAATCAGGAACGGCTGACTCCATTTTTCCAGAAAATTTTTGGAATACAATACTGTTATTTTTGGTATAACCTTGCACCAATCCAAGTTGATAGACGTGTCCTTGCAAAAATGTTGATGACATCATCATAAAAACAACTTTCGACTATTTTTTTCCTAGACATCAGATTTTTGGGAAAAAAATAAAAATTGTATAACAACATTTTACAATAATGTAACTTTGAAATTGCAAAACCGAATGTCCTGAAATCTTGCAATCATTTTAAGGTTATCGTAAAGATGGTCAATCGTCAATCAAAATTTGTTCGTTTATGCCCCCTAAATATTGATAACGTCAATTTACAAATTTGCCAAATAAATGTTTCTTAAATTTAATAGAATTACACACTCCTGCATGTGTGATTTAACAATTCGTGTTTAATTTTTATCCTAGACATCCAGGTTTTTTCGAACTTTGAAATTGCAAAATCGGATGCTCTGAAATTTTGTAAACGTTTTAAGGTTATAGGAAACGTGGTATATACATCGTTAATCAAATTTATTCGTTTATGGCCTTACCAAAAATTGCATGTGTGACTTATGAATGCGTATTGCGCATTCAATTTTTGGGGAAAAAAATCAAATTTATAATAATATTTTACAATTTAACTTTGAAATTGCAAAACCAAATACTGTGAAATCTTACAAATATTTTAAGGTTTTTGCAAACATGGTAAATTGTTGAACACAATTTGTCCGTTATCTTACATCTTTTGTCGAATAAATGTTTTTCAAATTTATAAGTGTTTTTGGGAAAAAAACTGAATGTCTTTAATTACTTGAGGAGTCCTCTCCTCTATGTTGACAGACAGGGACAAAATTAATCATATTTCATTTTCTTTTAACCGCTGCTGCTTGTAATCTGAACGTGGTAATAGTCGAATTCTTTCTAAGTATAAACATACACAGTCAAAGGTTGAAAGTTAAGCATGTACTGGGAAATTGAGAATAGGTATATTTTATCCCGTTGGTTATCTCTTTAAGGCCCGCTTTTACCAACCAGGGATAAACCAAGGATAACTCTATTCCTTGGATAAACGTCGGATAGCGATTTTACAATCATAGGATAACTACGGAATAGATAAAATTAGGGATAAACAACGGTATTTCTTAACCCGCGCTGTGGACATGGGATAAGAATTTATCCAAGGAATAGCAATTAATAATAACACTATCCCACATCATTTTGATAACTGATTCGAAACTATTGACTCTATTTTTTCTTTTAGAAGGTGTAGATCCACATTATTCTCTCGTTTCTTCAGTTTTATCAAAATGAACAACATAACCTCCAAAAAGTTAACCTACGATGGTTGCATGTACATACATTGCTTTATTCACGAATATGGATTTATAATATTCCTAATCACTCTAATCAGTTATAATATAACAAGTGATATGATTATTATCGATAATATTTCGAGTGAAACCGCGCTGCAGATTCAACGAGTGCGAAGCACGAGTTGAATGTGCTGCTTCGGTTTCACGAGCCATATCTTCGATTATTAATCATATCACGAGTTATATTCAACATGAGAATATAATAAATGAACACATTTTTTGATAATAGAATTGATTTCGTCGTTTTGAGCTTGCCCCCAACGTTGGCAAGCCATAAAAGACAAAAAAAATTACGAAATTTTAAAATTTGTCAATTTGACAGTTTTTAAATTTAGGTAGCAACAGACCACAATAAGGCAATAAAATTATTATCGCTGTGATAGACATGTAACTAAGGGCATGAACAAATTCTATTGGAAGAAATGGGGTCACGTGATTCATGAATTATATTCTCAGTTATAATATAACAAGTGATATGATTACACTATGCAACACTAAAAAATTCACAGAAAGTTCAGATAGTGTTTGAGGTTGGGTATACTCCATATACTAAAGAAAAAAATGTTTTATACTCATATCACATCACAAAACATAGATAACGGGTGTTTTGTTTTTCGTACTTTTTGGGACACTTGATTGCATCTAATCGTAAAAATATCGCTTTTATGTATCCACCCATGCTTGCAGACTTCTGTTGGTGTCTTCAGTGGGATACTGCGAGATCTGGCTACAATAGGAATGCCAATCGTTCGAAAAAAAGACCTTTTTCAATGAAAAATGAAGTATTGTTTTATTAATTTTGTATGATTTCAAAAAAATTCAATAAACACTTTTCATTTTGAAACCTGATGTGATAGGTTGGGTACCTATACTCCATATACTAAAGAAAAAAATGTTTTATACCCATATCACATCACAAAACATAGATAACGGGTGTTTTGTTTTTATTACTTTTTGGGACACTTGATTGCAGTTAATCGTAAAAATATCGCTTTTATGTATCCACCCATGCTTGTAGACTTGTGTTGGTGTCTTCAGAGGGATACTGTGAGATCTGGCTACAATAGGAATGCAAATCGTTCGAAAAAAAAGACCTTTTTCAATGAAAAATGAATGATGTTTTATTAATTTTGCATGATTTCAAAAAATTCAATAAACACTTTTCATTTTGAAACCTGATGTGACAGGTTGGGTACCTATACTCCATATACTAAAGAAAAAAATGTTTTATACCCATATCACATCACAAAACATAGATAACGGGTGTTTTGTTTTTCGTTCTTTTTGGGACACTTGATTGTAGTTAATCATAAAAATATCGCTTTTATGTATCCACCCATGCTTGCAGACTTCTGTTGGTGTCTTCAGAGGGATATTGCGAGATCTGGCTACAACAGGAATGCCAATCGTTCGAAAAAAAAGACCTTTTTCAATGAAAAATTAAGTTTTGTTTTATTAATTTTGTATGATTTCAAAAAATTCAATAAACACTTTTCATTTTGAAACCTGATGTGATACGATTCTTTCAAGCATAATCCTTAATTGAGGTTGAGGTGAGACATTTTAACTACATACTGTGCATTCTGTGAATTTTATTTTTTTTTAATTTGTTGCATAGTGTTATTATCGATAATATTTCGAGTGAAACCGAGCTGCAGATTCAACGAGTGCGAAGCACGAGTTGAATGTGCTGCTTCGGTTTCACGAGCCATATCTTCGATTATTAATCATATCACGAGTTATATTCAACATGAGAATATAATAAATGAACACATTTTTTGATAATAGAGTTGATTTCGTCGTTTTGAGCTTGCCCCCAACGTTGGCAAGCCATAAAAGACAAAAAAATTTACGAAATTTTAAAATTTGTCAATTTGACAGTTTTTAAATTTAGGTAGCAACAGACCACAATAAGGCAATAAAAATATTATCGCTGTGATAGACATGTAACTAAGGGCATGAACAAATTCAATTGGACGAAATGGGGTCATGTGATTCATGAATTATATTCTCACCATAATAAAAAATCGAGACACACTCTGAAGTCGTATTACAATCGCTAACGCACATTATTTATTATTAATCCATTAGCCCTTGCTACGTCACCAAACCCTAGCTGTCGATTGCCGCTGCAAAGATGATAGAATGAGAAACTTCTACATTATAGAGGAAAATTGTGAGAGTAATGTTGTCACAAAGCAGATCCAAGGAAACATTTCTGCATCAGAGAAAAATTGCTTTGGTAATGTTATTGTAAAGAAGATCCAGGAGGAGATGAACATTGTGGGCGTAATTCACATTCACGCATGAATCATGAATCTCATCACCGAGAAAAATGGGAATAAAATTGTAATTTTGATTACTATGTCAATGTCCCATTCGTCCTACCTGGCTCCTGATCTCTTCATTACTACCGAAATCAAAAACTTCCACCTGTTCTCCCCATATTTATTAAAATTTCTGTAAACTTTTGGATAACACACTTGTGTTGTGTCAATATTTTTGACATTTTACGTATCATTTTGTTACCAACATCACAACAAAATTAGGTAAACCGAGGGATAACTAACGATCAGATAAAAAGTATTGTAAAAGCAGTACAGATTTATCCAAGGGTTAAATGACGGGATATATTTATACCTTGGATAACTATTCCCATGTTTATCCACGATTTGTAAAAGCGGGCCTAAATATATTTCATATTGTCCACATTTGTGCGGACCGTACCCCCAAGAATTTGGGACTGCGGCATTGGTTGTTACTTTATAGATTATCACAAAACCAAAAACGCAAAATCAAATTTTATAATTTTTTATTTCCGTTTCTCTATGATGTGGCAGGTAGATTTTAGAAAAAAAAAATTGTTGTTAGGTTTTTAATAAAAGTAAAAAAACTATATTGGCAAAAACAACCCTATTACAATCTTATTTTGTATGTTGTAGAAATACTAAAAAATTATCACGAAAAATGTTTTAATCAATAAATGATAAAACTGTTAAAAAAAATCTCTGTTCACTGGAAACGAGATGGGGTATGGTTTAATCATCGTTGTGGGGTAGGTAGAGCGAAAAGCTTAGTCCTCTTAACACCAAACCCCGTAATAAATGAATCAAGGCGGACTGTTTATTTCCTCCATATTTTAGTTGGCTTGAAATAATTATTATTGTATTGTGCTAAACAGTGGTTATGAAACACATTTTAAGACTTCTCTGTTTGTCTTTTAAACCAAAGTTAAAGATCAGTTAATAAGAATTTTAGTTTTTCACTATTTGGGCGTCTGTTTCAAATAGATATTAGATTTACAAAGTTATCGGCAATTAAAATTAATTTTCTTAAAAACTTTTCTATGACGCAGGATTAGACGCAGCGTTAAACATATCATTTCAGAGAAGACATACAGATTCAATTCCAAGGATGATTTGATTACAATTTATGTCGCATGCCCGATAGTTTATGCGTACTGAGATTAAACAAACATTCAAATTTCGTTATACTGAATAAAGAAAAAAATATTTACATGATAACATTGATAACAATATAATGAGTGAAAACTTCTGTGGAACTTGTTGATTTTAACCTGATTTGCTTTCTTACTGTATTTGTATTGAGCTAGTAATTTTTGTCACACTTATTATCATTATTGCAGCTGGCACATCGTATCGATTTGTTTTGATTAAAAGCAGAAACATTTCGAAATTAATTAAATCAATTTACGTTGGTCTATAGAAACAGCTTTAAACAGGTAACCTCTACTGTGCATTTCCTTTATTTATTTATTGGCAATAACTCACGAAATAATGGAATCGCTATAAGTAAGCACCTAAATAGCTGTACTTTAGCGGACTGAAACTCAATCAGCATAAATCTGTTCCATAAATATCACCCACCTGTAACCTAAATTTCTAAATATTCGTTACTGTATATTTTTTTTTCGATGGCGAAGAACAAAGTTTGCTGTGTCCTATAAATAACGTTTTCGAACCGATCTAGCCTAAGATAACAAAAAGGCGGAGGATTAGATAGAATGGTGAAGTACCACTTCCAGAAAGTGGCAGGCCTGAAGTGGTCCTCCTGCTTTGAGTTGACTTTTTCCTAAATAAACTTACTTATTGTTTTCGGTTCTCTAATGGACACCTATAAAAGCTTCCGACTGACCGCAGTCCATCCAACAAATTCGATTGTTTCTACGGTTTAACGTTATTTTTCTAGTGCGGATCAAATACTTGATGAAATAATTCGTCTAAATGAGAGAAACGAGGGAGATTTAGCTGCTGTTTGATGTACGCGAGAAAAACTTTTACGGATTTGTCATTTAACCGGGGAATTTTGCTTTTTCCATTTTTTTTTGTTGTGTATACTCATTAGTATTAGCAAAATAAAAATACGGGGGTGACCTGTTTAAGGTGATTACTCGGGAAAAATCGGGTTTTTTTACTAGCTTGTACTAATTCAGAACGTGCCCTGCATTTGCAGAACTTTGTCACTTATTCAATGGAAAATGTCAAGGGAAGAAATACGTAGATATAATAATGATTTTTTTAACAGAGTGCCCAATAGTCAGTATTAACAACAATACGTCATCTACATATACGGGGATATTTTTGTAACTCTGAACATATAAACGTCATTATGGGCTTAATCCTTATGTTCAGTTTCAAAAATCACACATCAATACATTAAAGTATGAATATGTCCAATGTCACGTAAAAAATGCACATCTAATATTATAGAACAAGAAATTCCAAAGTAATTGGATGAAGTTAATGAGGACATTGGGTTTTGTTCTGGATATCACAAATAATTTAATTTTTTTTATTCAGTTAAAACGTAATTTGTTCTATTTCATTTGTGGTGTTTTATACAAGATGTCATGTGTAAATATTGTTTACATTTTTGTAAATCCAATGAACATTGTTCTCGAAGATGTTCATTAAATGAAACTAGTTGCGAAACTTTATTTTATTTAATTTCAATACAAAAACTTTCACAGCGTTTCTTTATTTGCACTAAAAGTTGTAAAAAATATTGAAATAATAACAATTTGAAAAAAATGTGAAATTTAGTTGGCCTAGGAAAAGTTCTTCTTCATGCGTATACAATATTTCAATGAGTTCGCAACGCTAAAAAGTATGTTTTACTTTTTAAAAGAGTTTCGGCACGAATCTTTGTTTGAGGTTGTCAATAATTTTTTCAGCTCCTTTTTGTAAAGTAATAATTATATTACCTTCCAGTGAAGAACCCTAATGAATGATGGATGATGATGATCATCATCTTATATGTGTATGAAAAAAAGTATAGTAGACTCGTTTAACAACTTCTTGAGTACATTGGTTGGATAACACCTGCAAAGCATAACACGTTTTGGATAATCTAGTGCTTAAATGTCTTATATGTTCTACCCAAGGAATTCTATAATCAAGAGTCACACCTAAAGGTTTGGAATATTCACTTAATATTAGTTTCAGAATCTAGATTTCTACCCGAATCACTTATTAAATTTCATCACAGATGTCTAATAAAGTAAGACACACAAGGACCTGTCTACATTAATATCTATTTGATTGTTAATCTAGTACTCTATACAGAGTGATGGGATTTTTTTAACCTGAAACTTTCAAAAATCTTGGAAAATAAGAATTCTGCGAAAAAATGTTCAGTCGCGGGGGAAATCCATTAGTGCTAAAATTAGCCCCTCTCCCCTCTCCTTGTAGGTGGGACAGGGGTTAACTTCGAAATGCTATTTTTTATTGCAGATTCCAAGTCTACGGCTAAAAGTACGTATGATTTGTTTGAAACATTTTTTTCGATTCGGGCTAGATGGCGTTGAATCGATGAAATTCAAATTTTTTCGATTTCTCCTACTGGGAACCTATGCATACGATTCTGCAATACATTGGCAATCAAAAATACCACGAAATTCGTCGTCAAAAAAGTTTATTCATCTTGCAAATTTCGAATAACTTGGAAATTGTTAGCTGTAGAATTGTAAATGGCTGGCGAATAAACTACTTTTAGTGTAACCCAGGAACAACGATGTGGACGAAGTAGTTTTTTGTTCCCTTCGGAATGCTTGATTAACGTGAGTTCCTTGCAGAGATGTAACCTTTATGTTCAACATAGTGAATCCTATTACTAATCAGTCACTGAAACATTAAAACTAGATTCCTGCAAATACCAAAGTTTCTCAATTTGTGTAACAGAATACAATGATTTACCATGTCAAATGCCTTAGACATATCCGTGTATATCACGTCCACCTGTACTTTGTTATCGAGTGATTCAGATACAAAGTGCGTAAATTCACATAGATTAGTAAGAGTTTCACAAACCCGTGTTGTTCTATGACAATATATTTTTCAACGTGTGAATATACTATATTCGATATAATGGATTCAAACAGTTTGGCAAAGTTGCAGAGCAATGCTATTGGCCGATAACGTTTCACATCAGCCTTATTTCCTTTCTTAAATACAGGACACACTTTTTGACTTTTTCCACTTACAAAGATAAATAGATTTCTGTATAATTAAATTAAATATATGATATAGTGGCTCAAACGCATTGATGTTATCTGGTTCTGATGTATTGTTGTTCTTCAGCTTCTTAGCAGCTTTCTTGATGTCATCTTTTTTATTTCAAAGAGGGATAGCATGTCACAATTACTTGAAATATCACCGTAAGAATCGCAGGGTACGGAAACACAACACTTTTTATTGCAAAAGTCAGAGCCACCGATATCACAGATGCAGTTGTTATCACAGGCACGGTTATCACGAGAAGTTTTGTATACGTTGGCGAATTCAACAGCAAACAATGTCTTGGGGGTCCTCCAACAGTATGTTATTGTCACCAACAGTCGTGCTGCCTGGGATTCGGTCACAATGACGTTTCATATTAACGTAAGACCAGAAGTGTGTTGGGTCCCTCTTGATACAGTCCTCTGCCCTATGAATGAAATTATCGTGTGCAATCTTTATATTCCGTCTTAAATTCTGTCTTAGCTGTTTCGTTTTGTCAAGATCATATTGTAACTTTAGTTTCCTATATTGATTCCAATGTTTATTATTTAATTTTATTTGTGATATTATATTCTTTGAATACCAGACTGGATAGTTGTTTTGCCTTTTTGTTGAGTAAGGTCTAATTGGAACATAAAGCAGAAATAAGTCTTGTAAATTTTTATACAAGTAATCACAAGCCAAATCAACATCTTCAAAATTATTAAAATTTGACCAGTCTATGTTGGAAATTGCAGCATACAATTCTTGAAAATTAGCTTTCGTGAAATCAAATTTAGCATTACATGTATTACCCTTAAAAGGAGTATTCGGCAATTCATTTATTTGCACAAGAGTAGACAACGACAGACATGGATGGTGTAAATCTATTTGAACAAGTGGTTCATTACAATTTTCAACATGAATTCCTACGTTTTCAGTCGATATTACTAAATCCAGGGTTCTAACATTAACATTCTTCATGTTGTTATGTTGAAGTAGATTATTTAATGTTAAAAAGTTGTCATAAGTATGATACAACTGCGTTTTTTTAAGTCCTTCCATACAGTCACAAAGCTCAGTTATGTTAAAATCACCTGTTATGATAATTGATAGGTCAAAGTTAAACGAGGCATCCAGAAATTCAAACAAATGAGTATACGATCGTAATGGTACAGAGGGTGGAATATATACATTGACTATTGACAATTATTTTCGATGCAGTGTAATTTGAACAGAAACTATATCAATCTCAGGTACTGGTGACTGACATGGGATTTTTTGCGCCATAAAGTAATCGTTTACAGCAATAAGGACTCCACTTCCACGTCCTGAAGTTCTGTCACATCTAAATACATTGAAATTGGCAGGGAAAAGTTCACTACCAGATACATTATCACTAAGCCACGTTTCGGTCAGCAATACCACAGGTACATCATCACAAGTACAAATATTGTTATAAAAGTAATTGACTTTGGAGTTCAAACGCCTAACATTTTGGTAAATAATATTAAGAGTTGCTGTTAAAGTGTTTCTTCGCTGAAGTTGTTTTTTACTCCCTTAATAATTATTTTCGGTACTCCATTGATATATCTTAATTTAATATTTGCTTCTCCTTTAGATAATCGCCCTTTGAATTCTTTACGGATCCTATAAGACAAATCCTGTTGCTTCACTGTTAAGTCACGATTGATATATACATTATTAGTTGTTTTATATTTACGTAAAATAAACTGAACTTGATCTGCTGATCCCAACGTAATTTTCACCGGCGATTACGGCCATTTTCAAATTTTCCCAACCTGAAGCATCTCTGAACGGAGATGCCATCCCTTATGGGAGCATCTAAGTAACTTAAGAATTTGGTTATGTCCTCCTGTTTCCTGTCATTGGAAGAGTTAGCTATTGATTCAGGAAGGTTATGAATAATTACATTCGTCGATCGAATTTGACGATCGAAACACTCAGACTATTATCTCCTCTTCAGATAACCTTTTTCCACATTGACTTATACCCTGACCTTCCAATTTCTTTTCCATAGTTCCTAATTTCTCCTTTAATTGTGATAGGTACTTCCGTTTTAAGTGCAGTAACTATTTCCATAATATTGCAATTCTCACAAAAGAAATTGATCTTACGTTTTGCAGACTTTAGGCAGTCTGCTTCTTGTCTCGATATGCCAGCACAAGTTATGTGAATTGAATGTCTACCTATATCACACACAACACCGTCATTGTTACTACTGGTTTTCTTGCAAATAATGCATAATTCCGGCATTTTACTTAATAATATCAATGGCTGATATGAAGCAATATAAACACGTCTGTCTTACTACTACGCGCGCTACATGACCGAGGTACGGTTTTAAAGAACTGTGCAGCCTCTCTTTCCACTCCGCTTTCTATTCTAACAGCGCAATCATTCATGCAATCTAGACTTCCCTCCGACTGGAAAACGGCGTTCGTCAAACCAATTTACAAGAACAAGGGTGATAAGTTTGATGCATCAAACTATATACCGGTGAGTTTGACATCGCTCGTGGTCAAGGTCATCGAATCCATTCTTTATGATCATTTAGTCAAGTTTCTTATAAATTACAATCTAATTCCACCTGAGCAGCATGGCTTCTTACCTGGGAAATCTGTCCAATCTAATCTTTTGCGCTGTTTGTCAGACTGGACTAGCGATATCGATCTGGGTCGCTCCATATCTTGAGTTTTCGACAAGGTTCCGAATCGTAGGCTTCTTCACAAATTGCAACATCTTGGTATATGAGGAAACCTTGGGTGGATAAATTCTTTTCTGAGCGATAGAACATTTCGTGTCAAAGTCGGTGATAGATCTGTCCATGTTGTGAGTGAGGTGCCCTAGGGCTCGGTGCTCGGCCCGCTACTCTTTGTCGTTTATACTGCCGATATTAAGAACATCATCAGCCTTTCGCCATGTTTGCAGATGATGTCAAGCTTTACAACAGTTGTGCGAATTATAGGGACTTAGAACGAGATCTTCCAGAAATATATTACTGGACTCATGATTGGTTGTTACCTTTGAATTTAGACACGTGCATAATCCTGCACCTTGGGAATAATAACCCGAAATACGTTTATTTCGTTGACAACTTAACTCTTTCATGTACAGATTCGCACGTTGATTTGGGTGTTATTGTCACCTCCAATTTGTCATGGACTGAGCACGTCCAGCGAGTTGCGAGCAAAGCAAATAAAATGCTCTTTCTTCTGAACAAAACATTTTCCAGAGCTAGTCCATTAGTCTTTTCTAAACTTTTCAAAACATATGTGCGGCCTTTTGCTAGAGTTTGCTAATGGTGTCTGGTCTCCCATACTTCAAAAAGACATTTTATGCTTGGAATCCATTCAGCGTCGAGCAACCAGATTTCCGTTCGGCAAAAATCGGGCTCCTCACTGCGAAAGGCTTGCACAAATGCATCTCTGCCCTCTTTCAGACAGGCGCAAACGAGGGGATCTAATCATTACTTATCAGGCCTTGAGTAATAGTCTTTCCCCAGTCAGGCATCTCTTCCCTCTCAATACCTCAGACCGCACCAAAGGGCATCCTGTAAAGTGTTTGACAGTTGAAACGCGTTACCCAAGGATATAGTGCTAGCTTCATCTATTGTAAGTTTTAAATCAAATTATGATACATATTGTGCGACAAAGAATTCTTAAGTTATACTTGAGATAAAACCACTACTCAGTTTGTCGCGGGCATAACAGGCGTAGCCTCTGCCCAATCGATTCCTTAATAATAATAATAATAATATCTGTTTATCTCCACCCCTCCCCAGAAATTGATGATCTCAAAATTTTGCCGAATAATTCCTATCTAAACTCTGCAAAATATGATGAGCCCATAGTTCGAATTTATCATTGCATGAAAGCTTTTTGAATTGAACATACAGAACGCCTCACTCCATTTTCCGGAAAACTTTGTAATGTTTTATTGTGTTAAACTAAAAGTTACAGTCGTCATAAAAAGAATACACATGAAGGTACTTATATATCTATAAAATACAAATTGAAATTATACTCTAAATATACGTTAGCGCTATAAAATGCATTTGAGATTAAAAATGCTTTTATTTTCTTTAGAGCTTCCTTAGCTGATAGTTGTCGGTAACTTAACGGCAGCTTGTTAAAAAATAATAAGCAATAACAATAATTTATGACATTTCTACAGCTGGAAGTCCGTCAATATTAGTATCACACCACACCTATCCAAAGTGATAGATTTACGTGTCCTTGTGAAAACGTTAATGACGTCATCACAAAATGTTATAAAGGAAAACTCATTTGAAACATACGTGCAGCACATGTCGTTACATTTGCTTTAACCTTATATACATGTCTTTCTTTTAACCTGTAACAAAATTGATCGAAGAAATCTTCTCTCGCCCCCGAAAATTAATAAAACAAATCCAGCTTTTTTGGAAGATTAGATTAGAATGAGAACCCTTATAAGTTAAAATGTGTATGTAACGTTAGAGTAAATGTAAAGAAGCGCGCTGGGCTGACGTTCCAAATGAGTTTTCCCTTAAGAAAATCTTATGAATCACGTCAACATTTTTGCAAATAACCATATATCGCTTTGAATGGTGCAGTGTATTACTAACGATAATAGTACTGTACTACCAAATTTTCTGGAAAATGGAGTGAACCGTTCCCGTTTTAATCAATAAAATAAATTGTCTCATTCATTAATTTTTATGAGTTGGCCTATATAAGAATTTTAAAAACTTTTAATCCAATAATACACCACAAGTATAGAATCATCATATTTTGTACATTTTGAATAGGATTTATTCGGCAAAATTTTGGGATGGCGACATCAATTTTTTGAGAGGGGGTAAACGGAATAAATTCTGCCCAACGATTTACCATGATTATGATAACCTGAAAATATTTTCAAAGATATATTTTAAAATATTGTTATAGTTTTGAATTTTTTCCAAAAATTTTGGATGTCTGGGGTGAAAATTCGACACGAATTCACACACCACAAATGCAGGAGTATCTTCTATAAAATTATATTACTAATATAAATTTTGGAGATGACGTCATCCCATTGGTGGTGGGGATGATTAGCCAAATGTTAGTTACCGTATGTACATAATGTACATACAAAATGTGATAACAATCGGTCCAGTAGTTTCGGAGGTTACTTGGCGGCAAAATTTCGTTATAGGCATGAAGTTTGGCGAGACAAGGTGGAGCTTTTTTTCACAATTTTATGGTATGTATCCACGGAAAGTCCAACTTCTTGGGACAGATGCCTCAATGAAGTTGATGGATTATTGCGTTCTGCAACATCTTCTATGACTTCATTGGTACACAATGTTGGTCATGCAGCACCTTTTTTGTGGTGGACACTACCTGTTTCACGAAATACTCGCACAGTGTTTCTAACAACGTTGTAAAAATCAGCAACGATAAAATTACAGTCTGAAAATTTTTGTAGGAATTCTTGTAAAACAGCACCATTGTTATAATGCCATTCGCCTTCAATGGCAACTCCATTTCGGAAGTAGGATTCAATCGTGAATGTTTTATGTTCCATAGTGAAAACCATTTTCCACTTTTATTTTCAAAAAATTCGAAAGTTTGCCAAACACGTGAGTGTCTTAAAGACAATCAAAATCTGCCAATTTAACGTCCACAGCTTCCACTGATCTAAATAATTAATGAACGTACGGTATATATGTACCCGTTTTATTTAACAAAGTTATAACATTTTAACTTTATATATGTTTTGTGGTTTTTCAGAGTTGATTGTATGTATGATGGGTGTATGTATTGTACCTAAATGTGACATCATACGAATAATGCTAGTTGGATAACTTTGTCAGAAAGTCGTTTCCTTATTTCCGTCTGCGGAAGTACGGAAGCTCAGCTTTAGTTGACTTCCTTCTACCTTTTAGACATTCTGTGTGTCGTTTCCGGCAAATGTTTCACTTAATTATGTGGGACCTCTTATGGAAAAAAACATACCTTAAATTGTTTGTTTGTTTCAGACTTGCCAACATTAGACTCGAGCTGGGAAGGTAAGAGATATTATCTTTGTGACGAAGTAACTTATTCCCAAACGTTTTGCAAATACAGATAATGCTAATAATCGGCAACACTCTTATTCCACATATAATACTCGTATATTAAGCTCAAAAATGATATAAAATATTTATTGCACATCGCACTGCATTTTCAAATATAGAATAATGTTAAACTCGGGAAACATAAAAGTAGAGAGGCGGCCGACGGACTCGATTACAATACTTCCTTCGCTTACGCTCGGGAAGTAAAAAGAAATTAAAGTTTTCCTTTCATAATCTAACGCTCTCTCAACTACATTGGTGACGCCGACGTGATGCGACGCTACACTCTAATAGTCGATTCACTAAATTTCAAATTAATAAAACCAGTTTTTAATTATTCAAAAGGTTTTAATTAAATATAAAAATTTTTAAATAATAATTAATTTATCCATTTTGATTCAAATATTTTTGTTTATCAATGTAAATATTAAAAGTACAGTTATTTAAATTTTGAAATATTTTAAATTTGCGCAACTGGAAATCTCAAGACAAGTTATTATTGTTTAAGCTTAACCTGAAGTTACATTATAATTGTCCGACTTTGTCAATATCTTCCTGTTGGTAATCATCTTCTGAGTTATAGTTTTCCACATAACTCTCAGCAATAGTGCTTGAACGCCAAGCATCATGATGTTTAAGATCTAGAATGTTTCCTTCAGCATCAGCCAACAAGGTGGTTGAGGATCTCCGAAAGCAGTGTCCTCTATAACTGTCTGGATCATTAAGTTTTAAAAACTTGGCATTTAACTTTGGCTATCTACAAAAAGAGTTAATACCCACCAGTGGCTGCTCGTGGCTTACTTGAATAGGGGGGTATTTAGAGAATAAAATTTTTGATAATATGTACGAGTATAGATTTATAGAACCCATATTTTTTGTTTATTTAAATACTCACTACAGTGGCTTCCCCTTCACCTTGAGGTACTACTGTCGATGCGTTGATCTACTACGGGGATGCTATAACAGGCCTACTCCCAATGAAAGAAAAATAAATGAAAAACATATTTTTTGAAAAACAACCCAAAATATAAAAAGGGAACACTAAATACCTTTTATAAAAATTGAAAAACAACAACCTCGGGTTGGTAATGATGAAAGCAATAATAAATAACTTGATGTAAGTTCTTAGTTAATTTTGCAAATAAAATCCATTCGTCTATTTTTTTGAGATACAAAATGATTTATAACTACTAAGTCGTTAAAATTTTCGGTGTTCTGAATCAATTCTTTTTTGATTGAACACATTGCTAAAGCAGACAGCCTATCCTGGACCATAGTATTCTGCGTAAAAGATTTAATTCTTTTTGGAGTTGAAAAACAACGTTCACTTTCAACTGTACTTATGGGAATTGTACAAATTATTTCCAGCAGCTTAACGGTTTCTTGAAAGACATTTATGAGGTTGTTTAAAAAAAAACATGAAGTAAGTGAAGCACCATTAGCTTGACCAAAATCTTCTCTTCTGTAGATGGTCATTAATTCTTGTTTTAGTGATACAGGATCAACTTTAAAATTTTTGCTCCTGCTAGGAAGTATTGTTCAGGAAATGCGACTGAATAATCTTGAAAATACGTTACATCAAATAACAAAAACGCTTCTAAATAATCAGTGAATGAAAAGCTATCAGTTATATTAGAAATGATAACATCGTTCACCTCTTTTGCCATTTGTATATTAGTAATTCTACATCATCATTGTCATCAACATTATAATAGTCGCAATTACTTTCATCCCTAATCTTCTGAATATAATTTTTAAAAGCAGATATAGATATTCCTGAATCTTTACACTATCTAGCTGCCGTTGTTATAATTGACTATAAAGAATATCGGAATTTGGAATAATTTTATTAAAAAATATAACCAAAAATTGAAATCTGGTTCCTTCAAATAATTCATCAACCCTGTGGATTTTCTGAGAGTGGCTTTATCATCTTCATTTTCAATGATATATTCGAAACATTCCAATAAATATTTTTTATATTTAAAAATAGTACAAACCACTCGAGAACTAAAATTCCATCGCGTGATTGACCCACTTGGTAGTCTTTTTTTGACAATGTTGTCTAAAATTTGAGTACGTTTTGGCAAACGAGAAAAAACAGCAAAAACCTTCATTATTGGCAAAAAATACTTTTATTTTTCACTCGTATATAATGTTTGTTTTATATCCATGATTTAATAAACGTAAAGCGGCATTTTATATCCGGGGCACAATGAGCGGGCATAAAGAGTTATTACGCCCTCTCATTATGCCCTATTTTGCTAAACCGAATTAAACAAAAATTTAAAAAAATAATTGTTTATTTTTAACTACTTATTTATTTTTTGACAATTTATTTAATAACGAAGATACAAATTACAATTTACAAACTTGCTATTCATACCAAACTAGTCAGGTAAACTTAAACTTTTCGGAGGTGCCTCTAGATTGGAATTATTTCTGCCACTGCTTCCATTCTGCTAGCACCGAATAACGTATTATATAAAAATCTTGAATTGTGTTCACTCATCCTCCAACTACCTTTACAGCATAAAACATTCGTATTTAAATTAATTACAATCATCAAAAAATAACTTAGTTTACCTTCTGAAGTAAATATCTGTTGTCGGAAGCATCTTTTAGAAATTGCATGACTTGTTCGCCAGTCAAAACTCGGGATTTTTTTGCCACATAACCTTTGGGGTTTTTTATAGAAATATGTCAAACGATGATAATTAGAAATGTCTATGTTGTCGTTCACTCTTAAAGTTGTCTTGACCATCGAGTATTTTCACCATAAGGAACTGGGTGAATATTTTTCTGACTAAAAATGAAGAACACAGTTAAATAATTATTTTATAAACAGAATAACTCACCAATTCTTGGAAGTAAGCCACTTCTTAATCTTCCAATTAAGGAAAATTTTGTATTCTTTTTCATATATGGATCCTGATGTCCCAGGTAACACATTTTCATTGGCTTTTTGCGCTTTCTTCACAATGTTTTCTGGAATTTCACAATTTTCCTCATTCATTTCCGCGGTCGAAAATATACGTGTTGACACCGTGAATAGACGCCGTGTTTGCAATAAACATAGAATCTCCTTGACAACAAAATCAACGCCACGTAAATTTTTTTTTTTACGAATTATTTATATAAATTAGTCTTTTTTTTAGATTTTCTCGTGAAAAATAAAAGTGTGTATGCACCACGGGCACAACTTGATGTTTATAAATCTCGGGCAACTTACAAAATCTCGGGCCAGAGGCCCTCGATTTTGTAAACGTTGCCCTCGAATATATTATTATTATTATTATTATTAAGGTATATCTCCTAACAGGCTTAAGAGCCCAATTACTAGGAGACAATAGAAAAATATAGCAAAATATAAAGAAGCAGTTGTTTATCATGTTTCCATTACATATAGGCCATTATACCTGAAAACATTTCTTAATCTCCAATCTTTTACAGCAAAATATGTCAACTTGTTCTTCAATATCTTTATAGGACTCAAGCGTCTGGTATAACGGTGATGATTTCATGATATTTGTTCTGGGTATTGGTTGTTGAAATATAAAATGGAACCTTAAATTATGTGATAGAACCCGAATATTTATCATCGCCACTAATCTTTCGCATTTGATCATGTTGTTAATTACACCATGCAGTAAAAGTACATAAGCACATTGCCTTCTTAATCCCAGACTAATCATCTCAAAACGTTCACACAACACTTTATACGAAAAGCCTCTACACGGGTATACCCCATCCTGCCTAAAAGCCATATACTTTAAGAAACGTCTCTGAACCCGTTCTAAGCTGTTGCAGTGAATCTGGTATATGGGACTCCAAACGACAGAAGAATATTCAAGGCGGGGTCTGACGAGGGCATAGTACAATAATTTCACCACTGCAAGCTCTTGAATTTCCCGAGAATTACGAATAACAAATCCTAGGGATGTGTATGCTGATGTAGATATCTTCCTAACATGCTCTATAAAGTTCACTTCTGTGTCATATGTGACCCCGAGATCTTTTATAAATTGTGGACGCTTCAGAATTTCTCCATCTATTTTGTACTCAAAATTAAAATTCTCTTTTCTCCTGGTGTAAGTCTTTATGAAACACTTATCTTTATTCAAAGGGAGTTGATTGTTTGTGGACCACAGAATTACACGATCTAAGTTTAATTGAAGCCTCTTACAGTCTTCAATATTCTTGATCTCAAAGAAAAGTTTCAAGTCGTCCGCATACAGCAGATATTCAACATCAAGTTGGTTGGTGATATCATCAATGTAGATATTAAAGAGTAATGGGCCCAGAACTGATCCCTGAGGGACCCCAGACGATTGAAGAAATGTGTCAGACGAATAACCCTTGTAATATACATATTGCGACCTGCCAGACAAATAAGAACCAAGAAGTTCAATCAATGAGTTTGAAAAACCAAAAGCTTCCAACTTGTTAAGTAACATTGCATGGTTGATCCGGTCAAAAGCCTTAGAAAAATCCGCATACGCACAGTCTATATAAACATCTTCTTTGTGCCCTTGGTACATAAATAACTATAACCTGCATATTCTGATGTGCAGCCCGTTCTAATATTAAATTTAGCTGGTGAGCGTAACAATGAATATAATTCGCGTCTAGATCGACATTTTTTATTTTCGCTTGAACTCCATTATTGTGGGCCCTCAGGTCTGCAGCCGCATCATAGCCTTGAGCGATTAGCTCTTCGGGTGTTTTGAGGATACCAAGTTTTTCCTACTCGGCAAAAATTACTGAACTTAACTCATCTGAGTTATGACCAGAAGATACTATAAAACCTATGAAACATTCGTGCACTTTGGCATTTTTCAGATACCGCACAATGAAAATCAGCTGAGTAATGCATTATCGCTTGTTTCGTCAGCTTGAATTCCAATATAACGACAAGTATCAATTTCTTGTTGAATTAAATTTTGAGCTACCGCGAATATCGAGTCTAATAGCTCGTGCTGAATTGTTTTTGATAATCCACTAAACACTGTATTTTACAATTTTCAATATGGGATTTTAAAGCAACGTCAATTTCTGACATTAAATTAACCAACCCTCTAATAAAAATGCCTGAATTTGAATTATCCTTTGATTCGTCATTAGTTCGCAAGGCCACCTCGAATGCCTCACAAAATTTAATGCAATCGATTAATTTTCCTAAAATGTACCTACCTATTTTGTTTTACTTTTTCATTATGTTTTTGAATATCAAACCGATAAGCGCTATTTAATTGATTTCTTATATCTGTCCAACCTAATGTTACAAATTCTAGTGAAAGAAACAAATGTTTTTGGACTTATACTGTGTTTTTTAACTTTTACTCCTAAATGTTTTAAATCTGTTACTCCAGTTTTCACCCAAGCTTTGTCGCAATCATCTGATCCCATTAATAAACATACAAAACAATGAAAAGCATTGCTTTTGTTGCAACCACAGAGCGATTCCGAATTTTTGTACGCACCTTCATTAAATCTACGGCAAACCGTTTTGCCTTTTACCACATTTTCAACTAAAATTTTCATATTAGGAAGTGGTGGACCCAATCCTTTGATGTGCACACGATCTTGAAAATTAAACACACTCTTTCTCAATTCTTTCAAAGTTTGTACTGAGTTCATTTTGATTAATTTTTTATAAATGTAAAATGAGCAGTACACAATCTTCGTTAAATTCACCAAAACCACGGATCAAGTGTGTGATTGTCGACTACTATCGTGACCATTCATTCGTACGCCTTGTTATATTGGCTGTTTGGCAAAGCTAGCTTTGTTCCAAGACCACCCCAAGACTACCTTTTACAACGTGGGTTTTGTTCTGAATTTTAGCGTTCGCGCGGTAAATACATACATCATTTATGCCCATTTGCACCAACGTTAGCAGGAAGCATTGCTTAGCTAAGCAATTCTTAAAAGTAACTACTTCTTAAATTGTACAGTTGTTGCACCGTCACCGCTTAGACTCTACTTAACCAAGTAATACTTAGTTGAGGAATTGTGTAAAAGTTTCATTTCTATTGGCAACACCGACGCTTGTTCGTATACAAACATCAAATATTTTAGGTTAGTTTGTACGTGTGTAGTTGGAATCAGGTTGGAACAGTGCTGATATTTATTTTCGCTAACGTTGGTTAGGTGTTTAATAAAAAATGGGCTTAGAATATAGTCAAATACCAGGTCAATATTGTTTAAAACCGGGGGACGGGAAATGAATTTAGAAGAAGTTTTATAACAATTTTTTTTGGGAAATTCATATTAACAAATCTATGCTATATTACTTTTTAATTTGATATTTTATTACATCTCCATGTTATTACGTTTAAATTTATTTTGCTGCTTCTTTTTTATTTCAATGTCTAACACTAAAATTCGCTTTCGCACCAATAATTCCATATTTTTTCTCTCTTCGTATTCTTGTTCAGTTGTGTCTCAAATAACTGTAGTTTCTCGCTTCCCTCTGGCGCTTTTTATTGTTCATATGAAAAATAGTTATTTATGCAACTAGTGAGTAAAGTGTATCTTTTTTTCACGAGATGGAAAATTTGCCGCACGAATGTCTTCCGTTAAAAAATGACACGCTACGACACTTTTTCATTTAAGTGCCTGAAAAAATGAAATGCTATGACACTTTTTTCACGCTTCTAGTGCCATGAAATAAACGTATCCTTTATAAACAAAAATTAATAAAAAATGTTACACTTTTTACGAACGTGAAAAAAAACATGTTATTCTTTACAACAAAACATTGTAACTGTGGTACATACCTTCTTTATATTCATTTTTAAATTGTTAAGACTTTATTTTACACTTCAGATACACTTTTGAGCACTAATAATAATGATGGAATCGTCGCAAAATTGGAAATTTTCGATTTCATGTAATCACCAAAATTATTATCCAATAGAAATAAAGTGTTGTTCTGTTACCATGCGTACCGCACATGCGTTGTATTGTTGTGTCTCGTTAAGCATTGCTTACAAATTTAAGCCTCAGGTAAACGAGCGCTTAAATTAAAGATTTCATAGAACCGTTTAAGAAAGACTTAAACGTTGGTGCAACACATTGTTGGTTTTAAGAAATGCTTAGATTTTAAGTATCTGACTTAAACGTTGGTGCAAATGGGCATTACACTGGCAGTTTGGACAAAGCTGACGGTTGCCCCCAATTTCATAATTGAATTATATAATCAATTTTGGAACGCTTCCCACTAATATTTAGTGACTTAAACGCAACTATCTCTGAAAATTACCTAAAAATGTTTCCTTTTTGTATACAGTCTTATGAAAAAAAAGTTCAGCTTTGCTTTGGGTAGGCAGTGCCCTGCACGAGCCACCAGTGATACCCACACATTGCATTGAACATTTTTCTTTTCAGTAAAAAATAAATTGATTTTTATGTCCCTCTGGAAAAACAGTAAAACGTCGTCCTTTGTGAGTTTGTGAATGGGAACTTGGAACTGTAACTCATATAAAGACCTTTTCACGAAAAATAGTTAGCTTAGTTTGTAAAACATAACTACCCACCGTTCAATCAATTCTACTTTTTCCCTTGAATGTTGGGGAAGGCCCCAACATTCAACTACCGTTGCCATTGTGGAACACTGTAAGTTTGAATTATTTTTTTTTACAAACTTCTCTCCGTGAACATCAATTTGATTAAAACAATTCGCGTGTGTTTCCCTGAAGACGCCATGTTTGTTTTGTTTGCCGACTCAATTTCTCTTATGGATTGTAACCATGTCAACAAATTGTCTGCGCAAGCGTATTATATCCGTGAAAAGGCCTATAAGCATTCTTATCTTCAAGGTCATTCGTGCTCATTTGATATATTTCGTCGCATCTGTATGCACGCGTAAACTAAAAATCGTAACAAACTAAAAACAAACAGGTAGTTTTTAACCTTATTTTAATAACAAAAGCAAATAACGTCTTAATTAACAAAAAGTTCTCATCCGGTGCAGTAGTAATAAATTTAGTAATTTCATCACGTGTCAAAACTTTAGATTTTTTGGGTTCATGCGATACATTTTGCGTTTTTAAGAACTGTACTCTTGGACCTCCCCGTCAATGTCAATTTTTTCATGTACCAATAACGTAGTTTTCAATCTTGAATGGTATGCCCACAAGCTTGATTGTTTCGCCTACAATGTCAAAAATATTAAATATGAATTTATTATAGGTTATTCTCGTAAAATGCTGAGTTATGATTTCTCGCAATAATTGCAAAGAACGATAGTTACCTACATTTTTAGATAAATATGCCACGATGATGTCCTCGTTGACACGACCAACGCCTTTTTTGGTTGTTCATTGATAAAATTTTTCGAACTCTTTTATATTTGCTTTCCGACTTGAAGTAAATGGGATGTTGCTTTTGAAGCTTCCAATGCTTCTTGTGGTTGGTACAATTACCTTATCCATTGTCAATGAGACGCGTTTTCCTAAAAAGTTTGACGTGGAAAATAATAAATAATGGTTGCTATGTAAAATCCACAGCCAAATACTGCATTGAAAGGTTGCGGAATTTTAATATTTTTAAATATTCAAAAAACAAAAGTATAAAATAAAATTTTGTATTCCACTCGAAAGTAAATGAAAATGTATCCACTCATGAAATTTACCTAACTTGCTTGCTACGCTCACTCGTTAGGCAAACTTTTCATTCGTGGGTAAATTTTCTTTTACCTTCTTCTGGAATAAAATAACGGTAATTGTTTAGAAGCAAGGCAAACATGAAATCTTCATAGAAAAATTTAGTTTCTTCACTAATCTTACCTAAAATTGTCTCAAGAACTCAAATCTGACGGCGGCAAAGTCAAAAGTATGCGATTTTTAACAAATTCTTGATTTTTCGTGAAGCGAATCGGAGCGATTTAGAGGTTATAATATTTATTGGACATTATTAAGCATAAGAAACATTTGACTTACGAAACAAGGTCATTTATATCCAAATTGTGCTTTTAATTTTCTTAAGAACCACTAAAATATTAATTCCCATTAAAATATCAGATTAAAAAATATTCAAATAACAATCTTCAAATTTTGACAACGATAAACTATTAACACACTCATTGAAGTGAAGATAGCTCACTGTTCGTCATTTTTGTTTTATATCTTCGACTATGCTATGGAAAGAATGCCACTTTTCTTCACTAATGCCAATCAAATCAGATTAACAATAATTAACTACCGTGTAATAAAGTGATGTCTTTTTATTTTCGAAATATATTAAGGCAGGTTCAAGCAAAAAAATTAGGCATTTCCAAGTTTGGAGATTGCGACGACTCTCACGCGCATGCGAGAATCTACTTGACCAGCAGTTATACAAAAATCGCCAATTTACGAAAAACGAGATTTGCACGCAAACTTAACAGTAATATTTAATTATATTAACTATTTAACGTGAAACAATTTGTAATGAACTGTGACTTTTGAAATGTTCAAGCAAATTCTGAAATGTATATTCTGTCTCATATGTATATTGTTACAGAGGTGTTCTGCATTAATTTTTTTTTTTAATATATATATAATATATATAATAGATAATAGTAGATTCCATTTTATACAAATGATACAAAAGTTTAATTACCGTGTCGGATCGGATCACAATATAAAAATCTTCAAATGCATGCGATTCGACGCTATTCGACCCGATCTGACCTGATTTAACCGACTCGATCCGATCTGCTCCGATATGACCGTGCGGCGTGGATCAGGTCACATCACCTCATAAAATAATGATCTTCGAATACCAGCCGCGAATCGGATCGGGAGATAATGTAACAATTTTCGAAAGCACGCGATCCGAACTAATGTGACTCGATCCGATCCAATTCCACTCGATCCTATCCGACTCCATCCAATCCTAACTAGCCCGACCCGATGGGTTCATAATATACGTAACTATCTTCGAACGCGCGTGATCCGATCCGACTCGGTTCTATCCGATCGAGCTCGGTCTTATCCGATTTGACTCGATCCGTTCCAACTCGATCCAATGCGATCTGATTCGATCTTAACGATCCGCGCGCAACGCGGATTGGGTCAATTCGAGTCATAATATAACAATTCTTCTATACACGCGATAAACAATCTGACCCGATTCGATCTGACTCCATCCTATCCGATTCGACTAGACCCCCTCCGATGTGATACGTGCAGATCGGGTTACATCGGCTCATAATATGAAAATGAATGCAAATGATCCGACTCAATCTGACCCACACCATCGGTGCGCAAAGATCAGATCGGATACGGTCGGGTCAGATCTCGTCCGATCGGATCGATTTGAGTCGTATAGCAATCATCACATGCATGAAATCGGATCGGGAAGGGTCAATTAGATTCGAATCAGGTTAGACCAGGTGCAGTCGATGAGTTTAAATGACTCCATCTGACCCCACTCGATCTGATTCGACCCGATCGGGCGCTCGGATCGGATCAGATCGGGTCAGATCGGACAGAATCGGGTCAGATCAGATGCAGGTGATAAGTTAAATGATACCCTATCAGACACTATTCGACCCGATCCGATTCGCCAATCGGATCGGGTCGAACAGCGTCTGATCGGATCAGATCAATTAGAGTCAGATCAGGTCAAATTGGACAGAATCGGGTCAGATCAGATACAGGTGATAAGTTAAATGATACCCAATGAGACCCTATTCGACTCGATCCGATTCACCAATCGGATCGGGTCGAATAGCGACTGATCGGATCTAGTTGGATCGGGCCACATCAGGTGCAGCAGAAGAGTTTTATAACCCGATCTGACCCTACTCGACGCGTAGGCTCGGGTCGGGTCGGGTCAGGTCGCGTCGGTTTGGTTCAGGTTAGGTCAAGTCGGCTCGGTTCGGGTCAGGTCGAGGCGGGTCGGCACAAGTCGTGTTGAGTCGGGTCAGTCGGCTCGGCTTGGGTCAGGTTGGGTCGGGTCGGGTCGGGTCGGTTCGTGTCGGGTCGGATCGGCTTGGGTCAGATCGGGTCGGGTCGGGTCGCCTCGGCTCGGATCGGGTCAGGTCAGGTCGGCTCGGCTCGGGTCAGGTCAGGTCGAGTCGGGTCGGCACAAGTCGGGTCGGGTCGGGTCAGGTCGGCTCGGCTTGGGTCAGGTTTGGTCGTTTCGTGTTGGGTCGGGTAGGCTTGGATCAGGTCGGGTCGGGTCGGGTCAGGTCGGGTCGGGTCGGGTCGGGTCAGGTCGGGTCGGCTTGGGTCAGGTCGGGTCGGGTCAGGTCGGGTCGGCTCGGCTTGGGTCAGGTCGGGTCGGGTCGGTTCGTGTCGGGTCGGCTCGGCTCGGATCGGGTCAGGTCAGGTCAGGTCGGCTTGGCTTGGGTCAGGCCGCGTCGGTTTGGGTTAGGTCAGGTCAAGTCGGCTCGGGTCGGGTCGGGTCAGATCGGCTCGGCTTGGGTCAGGTAGGGTCAGGTCGCGTCGGGTCAGGTCGGTTCGGGTCAGGTCGGGTCGGGTCGGGTCAGGTCGGGTCGGCTCGGCTCGGGTCAGGTCGAGTTGGGTCGGCTCGGGTCAGGTCGGGTCAGGTCGCGTCGGGTCGGGTCGGCTCAGCTCGGGTCAGGTCGAGTCGGCTCAGCTCGGGTCAGGTCGAGTCGGCACAAGTCGGGTCAGGTCGGGTAAGGTCGGCTCGGCTTGGGTCAGGTCGGGTCGGGTCGGGTCGGGTCGGCTCGGCTCGGATCGGGTCAGGTCAGGTCAGGTCAGGTCGGCTCGGCTCGGGTCAGGTCGAGTCGGGTCGGTACAAGTCGGGTCGGGTCGGGTCAGGTCGGCTCGGCTTGGGTCAGGTCTGGTCGTTTCGTGTTGGGTCGGGTCGGCTTGGGTCAGGTCGGGTCGGGTCGGGTCAGGTCGGCTCGGCTTGGGTCAGGTCGGGTCGGGTCGGTTCGTGTCGGGTCGGCTCGGCTCGGATCGGGTCAGGTCAGGTCAGGTCGGCTTGGCTTGGGTCAGGCCGCGTCGGTTTGGGTTAGGTCAGGTCAAGTCGGCTCGGGTCGGGTCGGGTCGGGTCGGGTCGGGTCAGATCGGCTCGGCTTGGGTCAGGTCGGGTCAGGTCGCGTCGGGTCGGGTCGGTTCGGGTCAGGTCGGGTCGGGTCGGGTCAGGTCGGGTCGGCTCGGCTCGGGTCAGGTCGAGTTGGGTCGGCTCGGGTCAGGTCGGGTCGGGTCGGGTCGGGTCGGCTTGGTTCAGGTCAGGTCAAGTCGACTCGGCTCGGGTCAGGTCGGGTCGGGTCGGGTTATATCGGGTCTGCACAAGTCGCGTCGGGTCGGGTCGGGTCGAATCAGATTAGAATGCATCGTATCGAGTAGAGTCAGATCGGGTCTGATCGGATCAGGTAGGGTCACATCAGATGTCGGTCCGATCCGATCCGCGCACACTATCTGATCGGGTCAGGTCAAACTCAAACGGTTTTACAACATTCGCGAATCGACTGAAAATTCCACATTTGGGGGATGTTTTTATATTGATAGCGCACTAGCCGATCTTTCACCTGTCACGTACATTCTACTGTGATTCCGCAGTCTAGTTTTTTGAATGTTTGAACACACAGAGATCATAATGTAATTCTTGATTTGAATTTCGCTGTTTTACGGCGCCTTGCGCAGTAGATCGATGAGAAGAAGTGTTACGAATGTCACGATATTTGACAGAACATGTAAATACTTGTGAATATCTTCTTATCAGTGTACTTTTCCGGTAACTCCATAACTTGATTAAAATGTGCGCCGATGGTCCCTTGATATGTATAGTAAGTTTAGCAATTCCCTCAACTTTTTATCTCATTGATAAGTTTTGTAGTTTTTACTATTAAAGATGGGAGTTTTGTTTTACGAAGAACGTCCAAAACAGGATATTTACAAACGCCTGAGAAGTCATTTAAGAATGGTATAAACGAATATTATTTGTTTGAAATGTTTGGTGGCCCTTAAAAGAACCAAGTCAAAAAACACCCGAACTCCATTTAAGATGGCGGTGGATAAAGAACTGCAGCTGCTAAGCAGAACTCGTGGACCCGTTCACCCAGTGGGAATCTTCTTTTAAATAAAAATTCCGCGAGGTACCCCACGAAGTGCTCTGTTCTGCGTCCATAGCGGGGCAGCCCTCCCCTCACGTCTCTCCAGGTCCGCTCGATGTTTTGGGTGTGAGCTTCTGGATCTGTTGGGTTGACAAAGTTGAGGGAATGGTTCACACTCAAGTGCTGGAAGCCCTCCTCTTCCAGCGTGTTATACGCCCTCCAGCAGTCGGATACAACAACACTACCAGGATGTATCCATTCACGAATAACCCCTAGTAATGTTGGTGCATCACGACTAGGTACGGGCACCAGGAAGACGTTCTTGGTGGTGCGGTCGAAACCTCCAAAAACCCACTGGCCTTCAATTCGGCGACCGCGGTTATATTTGCGTCTGCCAAATTTGGCCTCGTCAATCTCCACTATGACGCCAGGACCTCCGATCTTCATGGAGTTTGACAGGGCCCAGTTAAAGCAAACTTCCCTACAGAAGGACGACCAATCCACAATTGTTGCCGAGCTCCAGCCCAATTCCAATTGTGCCATTGCCTGCCTGGGGAATCTCGCAATACACCATACACCTATAAAATAGGTGATATCCTCCAGGGGTAGGTGGCTTCGCTCAAAAAAGGTGCCCACCCGACAACTTCTCTTGAACTGGCATTGCGTCTTCTTCGGAGCCTTCTTCTGTTCAGAACGGTCTGTGTACCGCACTCTTGCACATACGTGCAAGTAGCTGTTGATGTTGACTTCAACCGCTACTCCACACGTTGGACAATTGCGGAACCGTCTCAACATGTTGTGCGAGACCAGAAAATCGACAACGCGCCTCCGATCCTCGCAACGCACCGCAAGTTGTCGCAGCGAATTCGTACAACCCTCACACGCCATTATGAACAATTAATACAATTGACATATGTCATTAAAAGCCGCCAATTAGCTTCCGCAGAGGCAAATGGCGGTTTATGTCTTTGATGTAATTTTTATTGTTATAAAAAAATATAAAATTGAAAGCATTCCGACTTATTAGTGAATTATTTAAAAGATTCGCGGTCGTTTCCTTTTCATTCGAAATTACAAAATGCGCAAGTGTAGAAAATGTGACCGTCTGTCACTAGCTCCCCGTGGTTCAACTACCGCTAACTTCATTCAAAACAAAACCGGAGAAAATGACATTTGTGCATGTTTCTCACAGTTATGATTGTAGGTTATGTTTATAAAAAATACAAACAATATTAGTGGTATTATTCTATTTTAGAATATAATAACCGCTATAACGTGGAAATTTGTGGAAACAAAGTCGAGAATTCATGGAAACGTTATTCGCAATGGTTCTAAAACGATTAATTCCGTGTCATATTGTGAAATAAATATTTTCGCCAATGGTGTTCCGTGGCCCCGAAAACTACCTCCAACTTTTTAATGGTACATTTTTCCACTTCTCCGACACCGGAATTGAAATTATTGAAGGTTTCTGAGTAAGTTTAGTAAAAAATTTTCTTTATTTCATGTATTTTTAGCGTTTGCCCCGCTTCTAAACTGTTACCAAAATAACTATTAATTAATGTTGTTTTATACCGGGTGATCAGTATTTATTGTCATCGAGTCAGTCCTGAGTTTTAATCAACATGTCTTTTATGTATGTATAGATATGTCAAATCAAATAACAAATCTAAAGTCAAAAATGTGAATTTTAAGATGCGCCACTTTATGCTGTGACGTTCATCTATGATGTGCACAAACAAAAACCGGTCTACTCTGGTTTTTGATTAATTACTACCTAACTATAACAATAAAGCATGATAATTTGTATATTTCTGATCAGATTTACAGTAGCTAATATACGGAAATGGGAATATTATTTTCAAGTATTCACTTTAACCGCAATCTTGAAGAAATTATGTAATTTAGAGGTCTATTTAGTGGATTGTAAAACGGTTGGCCTTTGGCTTGTTTAACTGGGCGTAGCGCGAATGTATAGTCGCGGCTATCGAATACTGGGCCATAAGGTTTGACACATTTCCAAATTAAAAAAAAAAAGTTTAATTAATGTTTTGTTTGACAAATAAAATAATTTTGACAAAGTCGCTATTGGGTTTTTCAAGTCAGGAGCGTACATTCAAACTGCTGTTACGATATTAACACTAAAACTTTGTTTTGTCAAAGTGGTCCAGTTTTATATGGCCGCGACTGTATATGTAAGTGCTTCACTTAATGCAACTAATATACTATTGACACAGAATTTGCCACTATGTGGCATTGAATCATCACATACAGAAAGAAGTGATTGCCACTTGTTTATGACATTCACGTGTAACATTTGTTGAAAATGGTGAATGATTAACAATATCTTTATGTATATTTTTTCAACAAGTTTATTCGTATATTCGTGTTGAAAATTGCTGACAGCTAATGAAATCCGTGGTAACAAATGTCAGCTTTATTTCTAGTTCCTATCGACAGGAGAATACGGGAGAATATTTATATAAGGCTACTAAGTAGTGCGACCTTTCATTAGCACAGCTGCAATTTGTCGGCAGGATTACAGTAATCCTGGCAGACGCGCCTGAAAAGGCATTACGTGAGGGTTTTAGACTGCGTCACCCTCAATTCCCCAAATTACTCAAACAACTGATAACACACATGATGAGCGACATCTATATCAAACCGTGTTCGTTCGTAAAAAAAATCCCTGTTTTTATTGTAGAAAAGCTAGCATAGATTTCTTTGTTTTTCGTCGATAGTGATATTATCAAAAAACGGTTGTTAGATGGTATTAACACAGTCCTATTTCCTTTTCTGTAGGTATACGAGAGCTAATTTAAATGCAAATATTTATGTTTAGTATTGTACACACACATGTACGAACAAAACGAAAATTGACGCCAGAGTTCTTTGAACGAGTTTAGTCAGAAAAATGACTTTCGTGTGCATTTTCACCCTGTTCAAACTAAATTAAAATGTGGACGCGCAAGTTAGAGAATGGAACCTATATACACTCATTTATACAAAGCAGAACGGAGGTGGAATGACATTAAAGTTTATTTCTTTGTTGATACAATTCATACTCCTATTTACATTTTACCCAGCTTTCCAAAGCTCGTACCGTTTTATTCACAAATGCGCTGCAGAAACGCGATTAGTGACAAAAGACGTCACATTATATTCTATAAGCGAAAGATTGCGAGCGGGACTACCAACTTTGTGATGAATGTTTTCAAATAAATATTCTTAAAGTACTATTAGCTAAACTTCATACTCGAAATAAAAAATTGTCGCTTTGCATGTCGTTATATTGCGAAAAGCGAGTGATTTATTGGATCTGTTGCGAAAACTTATTCATTGTTACCTTTTGTAGATAATGCAGAGTTTCACAATTTTTTACTAAACTTTCGCAACTGCAATTATGATAAAATTGTCAGTTTTTAAACTCGAAATGATATAAGCACGGATTGATGATCCATCATTCAGAACGTCTTTAGTGTTAAGTGTAGGGTTTTAATGTGAAATAGTTTTTTAATGGAGCAGTAGAGTTTAATTTGTTCTCGAATGAAACACGTGCATGCGCTTCTGAGGATCACAAACTTTATCACTTGTGACTTGAAAATATCAACCGTATAATATTCGTTCACTTGGACTCATTTTCTATTTGTGTGAACTGTTCTATTCACTTTTGTGCCCCATGTCTATAGCTTTCCTATTTCTTAGACATGAGTACAGTTCCATGCGACTATACCTACATATAGTATTTTCTGTGATTTTTGGGAAGTAGTATACAACAGGGTGGTCCACGGGTAATAAAGAGCCTGAATAAATTTGAAACGCAACCCTAAATGTTCGAAGTGTTGACCCATGTTTCTTTTACATGCGTTAATCCTATTCTGGAAGGATGTCATAACACGCTTAGGCCTCGCCTTTGGGCCCATTGTACAGGGAGACTAAAAAAAGAAAGAATCAGTTAATTTTATTGAAGAAATCAAAAACTGTTATTATTAGTATTACACTACACCTATCCAAATTGATATGCGTGTGCTTGCCAAATTGCTGATGACGTCATCACAATATTTTGTAAAAGAAAAACTCATTCGAAACATACTCGTACTATGCATTTTTATATTACTTTTAACACTACATACATATCTTTATTTAAACTTACAGGTGTCTATATAAAAAAATTAAATTCGCAAAATCAAATTTTATAATTTTTCGAAAAAGCTGGTTATGTTTTATTGTACTTCAAGAGTGAAAGAAGTTGTGTTGAAATAACTTTCGACCAATTTTTCACGCCGAATTTACTGGACTACAGATGAACTTGTGTATTGTGTGATGAAGTAAAGCTGCATGCTGCCAGAGTAAAAGAGGAAAACCTACATATATTATACTAAAATTAGAAAATTACGTATCTTTGCTATAAATACTACTCTAAACTTAAAAAAAATGGTCCACGGTTACTTCGACAGAACTTCCCTCACTCTGAATGTACAGCCCAACAAATTCCGGTTTTTTTTTTAAATTAGAATTTTTTTTTCTGATCACCTTTATACATATATTAAAAACCAGTCGTGTAAATGACACCTCGAACCCCCTGCGCCTCGAGGCGCAAATTCCAAGGAAATGCAGCCCGCAGACATACGGACAATATGAAATATATTCAAAGCAAATAACCAACGGAAAAGAGGGCATTATTATCAGTGTACATGCTTAATTTCGATTGTTTATATTTATACATTGACGTAGAAATTTGTTTAATTTCAATGAGTTGTCTTTTCAAAACATAGGCCTAAAATTATTAATTAAGCCACAATGGAACAAAATGTTTTGATATGATTAGTATTATTCTTACTTGATCACATTTAAATAAAGACGTAGTTATTCTCACATTTTCTAGAAAATGAGGTTTTTAATTTGATCAATAAAAAAATGGTCGAAGGCTGTAAATATGTATAATCCGACAAATCTAGCTCTTAAAAAAAGTATAAAAATTGATTTTACGACTTTCATTTTTTGATACCCACTGTAAAGTAAAACCAGCGGCATAAATAACACCCCCGCATTACTATATAAAGACGTGCGTATTCTTCACATTTTTGAGAAATTGGGGCGATTCGTTTTTAATTTGACCAATGTGATGACGACATCTACATGAATAATACTAGTCACAGCACAAAAGAAAAGTAGTCATAGCGTATTACCAAAGCAAGAAAAAGTAAAGGGCTAACTTTGGCATCGAACCCTCGACCGCAGGTCGCCGTTCTCCCCAAAAAGGCCACTGCGCCACGAGGAATCATATCCCGCGTTGGTATAATGTTATTAAATCTTGCAAATGTTTTTGCGAAAATTTGAACATTTAGCGAAAAAACTGAAAGCGGATTCGTACACAATGATAGGAATATATTTTTGTATAACATTAAAATCATTTTATTCATTGAAATGAGGTAAGCAAATTGTTGGTGGTGATTTTTAGCCAAATTTTGGTTAACATTTAACCATCTACATAATTTTATAATATATGTACATACAAAATTTGACAACAATCGGTCTGAGCGTTTCGGAAATTACGTGTCTAATAAAAATGGATACAGACAGATAGGCAGACAGACAGACGGAAACGGGAGACGTAAAATTAGCCATTCGTCCGATGGATGCGATTACTATAGTTACGCTCGGGAAGTAAAAATTGGAAAATGTTAACAAATCTTTTCGTTCAGTATACTATTTGTTATGTGTTATATGATTGGTAGACATATTAAAATAAATCTCTTTCTTTAAAAGTGTTGCAGTTGTTACAAAATAAGACGGTTTGATATTATTTATTTGTTTTAGTGTGGTGAAATATAAAAAAAACTCAATAAATTTGACGAGATCTGCATATTTATAGAAAAAAAATTATCTATTGCTTTTTTCCACTTTTGTTTTACGCTACCTGCGATTTAATTTAACCCTGTATTAATGAAATAGTATTCGTTTATATTTTCCTGTCCAGAAAAAATTGTTTGAAATTTTTGCTTGAAATGTGATGTGGTATTTCCTTATCTTGTTTTAAAACTTTTATTAGTCTCATTGCGTGGCCTATTTTCAATTAAGATTGTCTTATAATATTCAATTCCATTGTTTAGATTGTTCGCGGGAGTATAATATACCCGTTCGTATTGCGAGCTAGTCCATATACTTACCATTAATTGACGTTTTAGAATGAAGTTCGAAATGAATTACGTTATTACTGAAACTGTATAATTATAGAAAGAGGAGTGCAAATTTTACACGATGCAATTAAAAGTTGGTTATGTTGAAAGTGACCGCCACACTTTACTTTGTGCATAAAAGTGAATGTTTGTCGTAAAGTGGAGTATGTAATAAGGATAGGGGCGAAATTTACTTAACAAAAAGTTGGATTAGTTCCTTAGACCTTTCCCAATTAGCAAACTTTAACACTCCGGAGTGCCGGTCCCGGTTCTGGTGTTCTTAGCCACATGTGTTGGAAGAGAAGTTAGTCAATGTGTCCCAAAGCTCCACAATACGTTCTTGATTATGATGGTGATATCAAAGGAATTACTCGAAGTGGGGCTCAAGTTTCATAATTATTCAAGATGTAACGTTTCATTTTAGGGTAATGTTTCTAATGTTCGGAGCATTGTGCGTTTCTAATTAGATTATGTGACGGCTTGATATTGGTGTGATGTCAAAGAACTCAGATGATATTAAAAGGAAATTTAGATTTTACTTCATTTATGTAGATGTTGTCACAGACATGTAGGGTGATATACTTGGTAGCATATTTTCCTCGTAGGATGTATAGAAAGGTAAAATCTATGACTATGACGAAGCAAGAGAAACAACAACGGAGAATAAACAAACGGAATTCATTTTTTATTTTCCGAGCGTAGGCAGAAGTTTTCTCGACGTATCATAACCCGTAGACTATGGGAAAATAGGCCTTCCGTTTTCGTTTGTTTGTCGTTTGTACTCTGTTGATGATTTTATTGGACCGATAGCCTCCGAAACTATTGGACTGATTGTTGTGAAATTTTATAGCTAACTATTTTAGGAATATCGTGTAGATGGCAAAACGCCAGCCAAAATCTATCTAATCATCCTCTAAAATGTTATTTAAATTTTATAAACTACATAGTACATACTTCCTTACCCTCGTTCATGCATCCGCCTTGACTTTTTACTTTATACATCTACATGTTTGGGAACAAAATCATTATTGTATCCCATTTTACACTTTAACTTAGAAACTGTAAAACCAGATGGTCTAATGATATAGTGCGCTTCTATTTGTTACTAGTTATTTACATTGTCGAAAATACCAAATATCGCACGAGTGTGAAAAACCCAGCAAGTGCGATGTTTGCCACTTACGCATGAGTTATGTACGCTATTTTTCCCACGACCACGACACAGCGCGTATTGAGAAATGTCTACGCCGTGGTGTATATTCAAAGTGGTCTTGAGCATGGAATACTGGGCCCACAAAGTGTTTGGCTTTAACTTCTCACCCAGTTCGCAAAAATATGCAACCAACACATTTTCCGAAAATGAGGAAGTGATATTTTTCGTTTGCCGCCAGCGGATAAATTGATCGTAGACAAGTTCATATCTTTTTTTGGATTTGTCATGTTATAATTTCAAATTTTGTTGCTTAGCTGCTTCCACAACCTCTGGTGGAGTGCCTTCCATAGAAGAATCACTCTCAATGTCCATTTTCACAAACTAAAACAACATAAACGAAGCACGAAAAGCAAACTGTCAACTAAACCTCAAACCACAACAATCCAACTATTTTAATGTTGAACCCGCGCGAAAGTAAATCGCACAGTCAAGCTGTGCGATATGTGTTCTATCACACGCGTAGGTTAGAGCCAAATTTCGTGACATCTTGATTGTGTGAAATTGTCAACTTTCGATAGTGGTCGTGGGAAAATAATTTAATAATATGATATAAACTTTTAAAAATTTGCCTTGACTTTTTGGTAGTATTTATTGTCTTTTGGGGGAAAGGCAAATTATGTATAAATCATTTTATAAATGTTTTTGTCTTGCGTTATTCTTTTTTACATTTTCGAGTTTACATTTGTGATAGATAACCTCTGACCCTAGTCGTACAATCTGAACTTAAGTTCAACTTCAATACCTTTGCTGCAAGAAATTTGAAATGGTCGAAACTTTAAGGCTACATACACTCTTATCGATTTGTTGTCAATTTTGCTATATATATGTCGAGTATGTGGACTATAGAAAAGTTTCCATCGTGTGTGAAGGAAATATAGTTTAAAGTTTGCAGAATCTAATTTACTTCAAATACGAAACGGTTTAATATCGCAAGTTGAATTATATAACCACCGATGGCTGGAACGAATCTAATCGAAGTTACATTATGTTCCGATCGGTCGTATTTCTTACCAAGGTTAGGCGGATTTTGAACTGAACAGATGGAATCTATTCAACAAAACATCAATAATAAGTTTTTGTCGTTATTTTTGGCGGGAATTTTGTGTGATTATGTAAGAAATGGTGTACGAAATGATGATAGTGCTGAAATGTGATGCATGTTATTTTTTTGTATTGGATTAATTGTTTTATCTGTACTGTTTTATTTATATTGACTGTCAAAACATAGACAACATAATCCGTGAGTAAATGACACTTAAAAAGTGTCTTTTTGATATTTAATACCAGTTAAAACAAAAAGTGAAATATAGCTATCTGTTTGGTGTAACAACACTGACGTAGGGTCAGATCCTATCGTATTAAAACATTTCGTCCGAATTGATGCAGAGAGTGTTTAAACAACGAAAGGATTGATACGATATTGATACACGGTGGATTCTGCACGGTTGTGCAGAGAACGTTATCCGCACACACCACAGAGATGCCCTGACGAGCTGTTGTTTTGAATTCGTTTGTTTTTGATTTTAACCTGATGATGTCATTACAAAATGTTATTAAGAAAGTACTACCTGGCACAGTATTAAAAAAAAAACTGGATAAATGATAACGACATGAATGTCTTATTCTCATTGCTTTGTATTGATCTATGGGAACCTGATTCACTCAGCTTACTCAGTTTTTTTTTTTTTTTTGTTTTTAATAAAATAGTACTATGCGCGTTTACCTGTTGTTTTATTCTTATAGATATAATTTCTAGGAGTTACCATAAAAATGAAATTTTTGTAAAAAAAAATTGATTCGAGGCGAAGGACGTTCGTTCTAAATAATTATGTAGATGGTAGTTCAGTTTTTTATAGACAATATTCAGTAATATTTAAGAATATTGTATTAAATAATAATAACAATAATTTTATTTAATGTAGATAATAGTATATTACATACCGAGGCGGGAAGTGTTTCATTACCGTCGAACGCCAGATTGTTGGACCGGACGCGTAGCGCCGAGGTCAACAACAGGCGTAAGACGGGAATGAAGCACGTCCACCGAGTGTATGTATACTATTTTATTCACAATCATTATAAATAAAAATAAATGGAAATAAAAATTCACTTCGCTCATTTTATAATTAGACAGCAGGCGTTCCATGTCAAAATTGACATAATTTGTCAAGTTTTTTGTTAAATTATTTGAGGCAAATACGCTAAATAAAATGTCTTCAGATTTATTATGGGCACCTGTAGCTTTATTTCGGTTGTTTTCCTACCATAAGCTGGGATAGAAGTGGGTGTTTATCTAAGGAACAATTTATTTAAAAATCAAACAATACTACAGAAATCAAGCCTTCACTGGCGTGGAAGTTCGCAAAAAATTTGCCGACCTCCGACGAGGTTCGTAAAGATGACAAACAATTGCCCACTTTCAAACTTCAAAAAAGTTGGCAAATGACATATTACATACCGATTGTGAATAAACACGTTTTTTTCACAAGTCACTTCGTACATCCAATAATGTACACTTCAAAAGAATACCAAAAAAAAAAAAACGCTACATAAATGTATCTTTAATACAGTGATCAAAGCACTAGTAAGCTTTTCTTAACAAATATTCCTTGATAATCTTCCTGAAGTGTACAGTGGCGGAAATTTAAAGTCGGGCACCAAGCTGACATTTTCATGACATTTTTACCAATTTTGGTAAACGGGGCTTTTATTACCCATTTTACTTTCATCATCTCCACGGTGATTTTGTATTCAATCAAATTACACATCTGACGTTAAGAAATTTGTTAAGAAATTCAACCCATTTTAAATTCTGGTTTCTTAGGATTCGTTATACTTATGAAACAATAATAAAGTCATATTTACAGTCGTCCAAAAGTTCTGCCCAACTTTAAATTTCACCCACTGTACATCGGTACTATTTTGGGCGTGAATTGATAATATGTGTATTGAAAAACTTTGGACCCAAGTATTCAGTACCATTGCTGCATTTCTGTAACCTTAATTTTTTGTGATAAACATGTGATTTGTTTCGTGTTTCATAGTTTGGATTTACGTATATATGAAATAAAATTATATATGCAAGTATATAAGTGTATACGCTCTTATTAGAATTATGATATTTACACTGCATTTCACACACCGGTATTAAATGTTGAACTCCACACACTGCGATTTGTGTGAAAGTGTTAATTCGCAAATGGGAGTACAAAAATTTAGTATACAGGGTGATTCGGCCTAAATGATGAATGTAATTTATGGTTAGCGGCAACCCGAAATACTTTATTCATTTATTCCTTGATCCAGAATAGAATTTAAAAAATCCGGGACGGCAGACAGACGGACAGACGGAAAGACGGACAGACGGACGGACAGACGGACAGACGGACGGACAGACGGACAGACAGACGAAAATGGGAGACCTATTTCTTCGTCTTCTAGGGGTCATGAAAGATCGAGAAAACGTAAAAGTAGAGAGTCGGCCGACGGACTCGATTACAATACTTCCTTTGCTTACGCTCGGGAAGTAAAAATATCACAAATCCACGAAATCTGTGGTTTTAAAAACGTCAAAACGAAGTGTCACTGTCATGCATTACATTTAAAATAAAAGTTGATGGAAATAATTTTCTGAAGAGGATTTTCAGGAATCCATCGCGGATTTTCTTGTGCCTAATATTGTTTGGTTACATTGACATTGTTGGAATTTGGCCCCATCACTAAATAAATTGTTCCTGATAAAATTGACATCATTTAGCAGCTGTTCCCGAACAAAATTGCAAAATGTTAATCTTCGGGGAAAGTCAGTCCCTCGTAGTTCATGAACTAAGCGCATGTGAAACGGGTAGAAATTGTTAGCCCTTAACATTCGATAAACAGAAGATTGATTTATACCAATTTCTCTCGCAATTGTCGGTTGCCTAATGTGAGGATTTTCTAAAACACTCTCCAAAACTCGGATCCGGTTGGGATATGAGTAGCGGTTAAAATACTTCCCCATTTACTCACAAGCCGATCGTTTCATAATTTCATTTCAAGTCTTTTGAAATTTTTTTCTGTTGAATGTTTAAATTCGGGATATTTCTAGGGACACAAATTTGCCGCTACGAAAGCATTTTTTGATATTCTTCATAAATTAAGATCATGTTCGTTTTCTTGGTGTTGGAAAATAAATATTTTGGCATTTTTGGAAATAATTTTCAACAGCTCAAAATTGACAGTGACATAAGAATGCAAACTTGAATTCATGATACTTTTTAAATTCTACTATGAATCAAGGAACATAACAAAAATGTACTTTGGGGTGCTTATCCGGATAGCTCAAATTCGTCATTTACGCTGAATCATCTTGTATATATATATATAAACGATACATTAACAAGTTGTCAGAATGATTTTATGAAATGAAAATTATAAGTACTTCTCACTTATCGTCTAGTAACTTGTCACTTGTCGGTTGTCAACTTGTAATGTATGGTCTGTTGTCTATAATGTTTCTGTCTGTAAGTATTGTAATTTATGTAATCTTGGTTATAAGTATTATTATTATTATTATTGTTATTATATAGTATATATATCGGCATTTCACATTTCAAATAGGAAAATTAAAAGGAGGGCTCTACCTGAAATATTTAGTCAGGAGTGCCAACTTTTTAACTGAAATAAAAGAAATTTTAATTTTTCATCTCGATGTGCAACTTAAGAAATATTTTTAGTGAATGCGCCTAATGTAAAATTAGAATGAGTAAATCGATTTTAAAAATTGATCGATTTATCTTCTTTATTATATAAAAGGCAATGTCCCGACTGACCTATCAGCGCCTAGCCCAAACCGCTAATGCTAAAAAGTTGAAATTTGGAGAGAATGTTCATTTTATACTGGAGGTATCGGTTAAGAAGGCATTTCTCGAAATTAATGCCCTAAGGGGGTTAAAAAGCGGTGATAAAATTTGTATAGGACCAATATGTCTACTGTAAATTTACATCGTTACGTGAATTCTGGTACATTTTAATTCTCTTCAATATAAATAAGGAAATAAGTATTTAAGCATTTTCAGAGGTTCAACCCTAAAGGGGGTGAAAAGTGATGTCTAAGTTTGGGTGGCTAAGTTTGTATAGGCACAATATTTCTACTAAAAATTAAAATTTTTACGTGAAACTTGGTATTAATGTTCTTTAACACAAATAATGAAACCCCCCCGCCCCTTAAGCATTTTCTAAAATTCAATCCCTAAGGGGGCGAAATGTGGAGGCTAAGTTTGTATGGGAAAATATTTGTATTGTATATTTACATTTTTACGTGAAACTTGGTACTAATGCTCTTTAACACAAATAATGAAACACGTATTTAAATATTTTCCGAGATTCAACCCATAAGGGGGTAAAAAAGGGTGTGGCTAAGTTTGTATGAGAAAAATATTTTTATTGTGATGTTTACTTAAAACTTGGTATTAATGCTGTTCAGCACAAATAATAAAACCCATATTTAAGAATTTTTCCAGATTCAACCCCTAAAGGGGTGAAATGTGATGGCTAGATTTGTGTGGGAATATTTCTATTATAAATTTAAATTTTTACGTGAAACTTGGTATTAATTGTCTCTAACACTGAAATGAAACACGTATTTAAGCATTTTCCGAGATTCAACCCCTAAAGAGGTGAAAAGTACTGGCTAACTTTGTGTGGGTAAAATATTTCTATTGTAATTATAAATTTTCACGTGAAACTTGGTATTAGTGCTTTTAAACACAAATAATGAAACACGTAGTTAAACATTTTCCGAGATTCAACCCCTAAGGGGTGAAAAGTTCGGGCTAAGTTTGTATGCGAAAAATATTTCTATTTTAAATTTTGAGGTGATGTTTATTTGAAACTTGGTATTAATGCTCTTCAACACAAATAACGAAACACGTATTTAAGCATTTTCGGAGATTCGACCCCAAAGGGGGTGAAAAGTGGTGTCTAAGTTTGGGCGGCTAAGTTTCTATAGGAACAATATTTTTTCTATAAATAGAAATTTTTACGTGAAACTTGGTATTAATGTTCTTCAACATAGATAAGGAAACCCCTGTTTAAGCATTTTCTAAAATTCAAACCCTAAGGTGGTGAAATGTGGAGGCTAAGTTTGTATGGGAAAATATTTCTATTGTATATTTACATTTTTACGTGAAACTTGGTATTAATGCTCCTCAATACAAGTAATGAAACAGGTATTTAAGCATTTTCCGAGATTCAGTCCCTAAGGCAGTGAAAAGTGCTGGTTAAGTTTGTAAGGGAAAAGTATTTCTATTGTAAATTTAAATTTTTGCGTGAAACTTGATATTAAATTAATGCTCTGCAATACAAATAATGACGCACGTATTTAAGCATTTTCCGAGATTCAACCCCTAAGGGGGCGAAGATTGTATGGGAAAAATGTTTCTACTGTAAATATAAATTTTTACCGGGAACTTGGTATTAATACTCTTCAACACAAATAATGAAACACGTATTTCAGATTGTTTCGAGATTCCACGCCTAAGAAGATGAAAGGAGTGACAAAGTTTTTATGAGCAAACATTTTTTATGTCGATTTTTACTGGAAATTGTATTAATGTCCTTCAACACATTTTTTACTTGTAGGTTGATAATAATGCTCTTCAACACAACGAATCGTCTACGCGAGCGAAGCCGCGGGCCAAAAACTAGTATATCAGATTTGTTCGAGAAGCATGACTGCACTAGTTTTTATCACAGTTGATTAGTTATTGGGTTATTGCTGTCGTGACACAAATGACCTCACCTTGAGAACAACCCAAAAAAATCCGGATCTACAAAATTAAGCCAAAACGTTATGAATTATTAGGCATGTTATTGTAAATTTGTAAAGTATACTGTGGAAAATCACAAACGATATTTTTATTCAGCACTATTTACATTATGTTCAACATTTGTTACAAACATTCAGCGCAATTACCCATGTGCGACCCTTCGTGTTTCTTTTAGATTAGATCGCCTTCGTAGAAGAAATCTCAACACAAATCATTTAATCTCGTTAAAACTCCAGGAAAAGGTTATTTATATGCTGGTTACATTTTTGTCGATGTTTGCTGGTATAAGTACGTTGATCGACTTCCTTAAAAAATCGTCGGAAAAGTAGGAACAATCCACTATATTAAAAAAAAGTACCTAAAATCTATAAATTGAAAATGTTTGAAACACAAATGAAATGGATTTCGTGCTGTTCTCGTCATTAAAGGTTGTGACCTTAATTATTATTCTCAATTACCTTGTTAAAGGATTTGAATTATACAGGGAGCAGGGAAGAACTTGACACGCTAAAAATTAATTATTTGTCCTGGAATAAAATGTAGTACGCAACATCCTGGACGTACGTACATTACATTAAAAATTGGAAGTTCTTATTTAGTTAGTGTAACTTATTTCTGGAACTTTTGGTCAATTTATCTTACGGTATTGCTTTGAAGAAAAATCCAAAATAGAATTAAACGCAGTTTATGACTCCTTAATGTTGAAAATTTATGGTATAAAAATTGATGGAAGGTTATTTCGACACAACTTTCCTCCTCCTGAAGTACAGTAGGACAAATTCAGTTTTTTCGAGAAATCATAAAATTTAATTTTGCGAATTTTATTTTTTTATGATAACCATTATAAGTCAAATTAAAGATATTGTTAAAGCAAAGATAAAGTGTGCTACGCGATGCGTTTATTTAAATTGACTTTTTCCATTACACAATTTTGTGATGAAGTCATCAACATTTTTACAAGAATACATACATATATCAATTTGAACAGATGCTGTGTAATACTAATAACAACAGTAGATACTGTATTCCCAAATTTTCGGGAAAGTGGAGTGAGTCGTTCTTGATTTAATAAATGCAATAAGTTACCTCATTCATTAATTTTTTGAGTCACCCTGTATAAGTAATTTTAAAAAGTATGAATGTATTCATAAATCACAAGTTTAAAGTCGTAATATTCTGCATATTTCGGAGAGAATTACGTCATAATTTTTTTGGAAGAGGGGTAAACAAGTAAATTTTGAATAAAAGAAAGTATTGTAATCGAGTTCATCGGGCGACTGGTTGCTTTTATATTTTCTCTATGTTTCATGATCCCGAGGGTACAAAAAATATGTCTCCCGTTTCCGTTTATCTGTCTGTGTGTCTCTGTCTGCCATCTGTCAAATTTTTAATGTATATTAGCAATATCATGTAGATGGTAAAACGCTAACCAAAATTTGGCTAATCATCCCCAACACTAATGGGATGCCGTAATCTCCAAAATTTACAATAGTAATTTTTTTTAAATGTTATAAAGTAAAATACGTAACGTATGTTACGTATGAATTCGTGTTGAATTTTGACCCTGGATATCAAGATTTTTGAAAAAAAAATCTAAATTGTATAATATTTGCAATTTAACTTTGAAACTACAAAATAGAATGCTCTGAAATCTTACAAACGTTTTAAGATTATCGTAATCATAGTAAATCGATAATCAAAATGTATTCGTTTTCTGTCTCCTAAAGAATTGATAACGTCATGTCAACATTTTGCCAAATAAATCCTCTCTGAAATATGCCAAACATTATGATTCTGTACTTGTGATTTATCAATGCACCCATGGTTTTTAGAATTACGTAAACAGATGGCTCAAAAAAGATTAATGAATGAGACAATTTATTTCATTTGTTAAATCAAGAACGACTTATTTCATTTTCCCGAAAATTTCGGAATACACTACTGTTTTTAAGTATTACGCTATCCATGAATGTACGGCTCCTTGCAAAAAATTGATCACGTTATCACAAAATTTTGTAATGGAAAAACTCACTTGAAACAAACGCGTAGCACGCTTCTTTACCTTTACTTTAACATTACATACTTAACTTTTTCATTGATTGATTGATTGATTCTTATATTTTTTCGAATAAGCTGGATTTGTTGTTCTGCACTTAGGGTCCAGAGAAGTTCTGCCGAGATAACTGGCAACCAATTTTTATATGCTGTAACGCACTTTATTTCTTTGTTTTTCTGTTGTCTCTTGTAGTTCTAAAGCTTTGCGACATTTACCACTGCCATGTAATTATCATACACCGAAATAAAACACGTCCAAAAAGAAAAAATTAACTGCAAACTCTTATCATTCATCGCGTATAAAACGGATTACGCGGTGAAAAACAGGATTTAAGCAAACTTTTTCAATGCATCAGAACTTCGCCAGATGTGCCTTTGTCTGTTGGCTTCTTCCTTGATTAAAATTTTAGAATACGCCTTTAGCGAAATTAAAGCTACCCCTAATCGATAAAATATAGAAGTAATTAATTATCATCCCTGCTAAACCAAAACCAAACACCATTTTGGTACACAAACTATTATTAGACATCAGCACGGAACAGTTAATTTGGCGAGTGCTTCTATTATTTTCGAATTTTCATAATGTTTTTCAGGTTTCTGACTACTTATTAGAGCAGTTTATCATGAAAGTTGAAATTGTAACCTTAAAAATTGGAAAAAGCGGGTTAAGAAAATTTAGTCAAACCCAAATGATTGATTAATGTTGGAAATTCACCTTTGATTGTACGTACCAAGTCAACTAATGACTTTTATTAAAATCAACGAATTTCAGTAATTGGAGTGTACCTTTGCTTACTTACAGGAAAGGAACAGGTGACGAGTATCGATCGTGTGAGGTTGCAAATCACTATGACGTTAAATAATGAGCAAGAAATGAAACATTAGGTAAAGTAATTCAGAAGACTTATATAAAGCATGCAGTCGAGGGGTCTTTTCGCTCTTCAAGATTCACAACATTATTGTGAGGCATAACAAATATTAGTAAAACATGACTGTTATCCTAATAATGGACTCGTATCTTTTACAGTGAAATAGGGGAAACAACCGTAGAAACTTTCAAACTCTCAAAGGCTAAATGTAAACCATGTTATAACGTAAGTAAGATTTTTGTGTTGTCAACCGGCCTATTAGATTTTAATGAGTAAAAATTAAGGTGTGCTTCGTTTAGTGTTAAGTCTCAAAACAAATTTGGTTGAGAACTTTCCTTTTACAAAGTTGTTATTGGAAGAGTTGCTACAAATAGATTTTTTTGTGGAGATCGAGGTGTTTTAATACATACCTGATCCTGGAAGTTCAATATTAAAAGTTTTTGTTTCTGGGAGATTTTTTGCGCAAACATTGTATTTTAAAATGAGAACAAAAATTTAATTTTTGCTTAATTAAAACGTAAAATCGATACCGTGAAGCGTGCGCTTATAAAAAATATGGTAGGAGAAGATTTCTTGCGACTAAAGTTGTTTATGAAATTTTATTAAAATTTTCTTGCGATGTCTGCCGTATTTCTTAGGTAAATAAGAATAAATAAATAATTATTAAGGAGAATATGAAACAGAATCAAATTATCACAGCCCGTTAATGTAAAGATAATGTTTATCGAAAAACTGCACTTGCTTGGTTTCAATTTGTTTTTTATGAAATAACCTTTGTGGGACTATGATAAATGAAACCATTTTTAGTGCGTTATTAAAATTTTGTATTTTCCGCGCGTAAGCTAAGGACTTAATAGCAATCGAGTCTATTGGACGAATTGCCACTTTTATGTTTTCTCGACGTTTCATGACCCCTACAGTACGAAAAAAGTAGTCTATCGTTTTCGTCTGTCTGACTGTCTATCTTTCTGTCTGTCTGTCTGTCTGTCTGTCTGTCTGTCTGTCTGTCTGTCTGTCTGTCTGTCTGTCTGTCTGTCTGTCTGTCTGTCTGTCTGTCTGTCTGTCTGTCTGTCTGTCTGTCTGTCTGTCTGTCTGTCTGTCTGTCTGTCTGTCTGTCTGTCTGTCTGTCTGTCTGTCTGTCTGTCTGTCTGTCTGTCTGTCTGTCTGTCTGTCTGTCTGTCTGTCTGTCTGTCTGTCTGTCTGTCTGTCTGTCTGTCTGTCTGTCTGTCTGTCTGTCTGTCTGTCTGTCTGTCTGTCTGTCTGTCTGTCTGTCTGTCTGTCTGTCTGTCTGTCTGTCTGTCTGTCTGTCTGTCTGTCTGTCTGTCTGTCTGTCTGTCTGTCTGTCTGTCTGTCTGTCTGTCTGTCTGTCTGTCTGTCTGTCTGTCTGTCTGTCTGTCTGTCTGGCTGCCTGCCTGCCTGCCTGCCTGCCTGCCTGCCTGCCTGCCTGCCTGCCTGCCTGCCTGCCTGCCTGCCTGCCTGCCTGCCTGCCTGCCTGCCTGCCTGCCTGCCTGCCTGCCTGCCTGCCTGCCTGCCTGCCTGCCTGCCTGCCTGCCTGCCTGCCTGCCTGCCTGCCTGCCTGCCTGCCTGCCTGCCTGCCTGCCTGCCTGCCTGCCTGCCTGCCTGCCTGCCTGCCTGCCTGCCTGCCTGCCTGCCTGCCTGCCTGCCTGCCTGCCTGCCTGCCTGCCTGCCTGCCTGCCTGCCTGCCTGCCTGCCTGCCTGCCTGCCTGCCTGCCTGCCTGCCTGCCTGCCTGCCTGCCTGCCTGCCTGCCTGCCTGCCTGCCTGCCTGCCTGCCTGCCTGCCTGCCTGCCTGCCTGCCTGCCTGCCTGCCTGCCTGCCTGCCTGCCTGCCTGCCTGCCTGCCTGCCTGCCTGCCTGCCTGCCTGCCTGCCTGCCTGCCTGCCTGCCTGCCTGCCTGCCTGCCTGCCTGCCTGCCTGCCTGCCTGCCTGCCTGCCTGCCTGCCTGCCTGCCTGCCTGCCTGCCTGCCTGCCTGCCTGCCTGCCTGCCTGCCTGCCTGCCTGCCTGCCTGCCTGCCTGCCTGCCTGCCTGCCTGCCTGCCTGCCTGCCTGCCTGCCTGCCTGCCTGCCTGCCTGCCTGCCTGCCTGCCTGCCTGCCTGCCTGCCTGCCTGCCTGCCTGCCTGCCTGCCTGCCTGCCTGCCTGCCTGCCTGCCTGCCTGCCTGCCTGCCTGCCTGCCTGCCTGCCTGCCTGCCTGCCTGCCTGCCTGCCTGCCTGCCTGCCTGCCTGCCTGCCTGCCTGCCTGCCTGCCTGCCTGCCTGCCTGCCTGCCTGCCTGCCTGCCTGCCTGCCTGCCTGCCTGCCTGCCTGCCTGCCTGCCTGCCTGCCTGCCTGCCTGCCTGCCTGCCTGCCTGCCTGCCTGCCTGCCTGCCTGCCTGCCTGCCTGCCTGCCTGCCTGCCTGCCTGCCTGCCTGCCTGCCTGCCTGCCTGCCTGCCTGCCTGCCTGCCTGCCTGCCTGCCTGCCTGCCTGCCTGCCTGCCTGCCTGCCTGCCTGCCTGCCTGCCTGCCTGCCTGCCTGCCTGCCTGCCTGCCTGCCTGCCTGCCTGCCTGCCTGCCTGCCTGCCTGCCTGCCTGCCTGCCTGCCTGCCTGCCTGCCTGCCTGCCTGCCTGCCTGCCTGCCTGCCTGCCTGCCTGCCTGCCTGCCTGCCTGCCTGCCTGCCTGCCTGCCTGCCTGCCTGCCTGCCTGCCTGCCTGCCTGCCTGCCTGCCTGCCTGCCTGCCTGCCTGCCTGCCTGCCTGCCTGCCTGCCTGCCTGCCTGCCTGCCTGCCTGCCTGCCTGCCTGCCTGCCTGCCTGCCTGCCTGCCTGCCTGCCTGCCTGCCTGCCTGCCTGCCTGCCTGCCTGCCTGCCTGCCTGCCTGCCTGCCTGCCTGCCTGCCTGCCTGCCTGCCTGCCTGCCTGCCTGCCTGCCTGCCTGCCTGCCTGCCTGCCTGCCTGCCTGCCTGCCTGCCTGCCTGCCTGCCTGCCTGCCTGCCTGCCTGCCTGCCTGCCTGCCTGCCTGCCTGCCTGCCTGCCTGCCTGCCTGCCTGCCTGCCTGCCTGCCTGCCTGCCTGCCTGCCTGCCTGCCTGCCTGCCTGCCTGCCTGCCTGCCTGCCTGCCTGCCTGCCTGCCTGCCTGCCTGCCTGCCTGCCTGCCTGCCTGCCTGCCTGCCTGCCTGCCTGCCTGCCTGCCTGCCTGCCTGCCTGCCTGCCTGCCTGCCTGCCTGCCTGCCTGCCTGCCTGCCTGCCTGCCTGCCTGCCTGCCTGCCTGCCTGCCTGCCTGCCTGCCTGCCTGCCTGCCTGCCTGCCTGCCTGCCTGCCTGCCTGCCTGCCTGCCTGCCTGCCTGCCTGCCTGCCTGCCTGCCTGCCTGCCTGCCTGCCTGCCTGCCTGCCTGCCTGCCTGCCTGCCTGCCTGCCTGCCTGCCTGCCTGCCTGCCTGCCTGCCTGCCTGCCTGCCTGCCTGCCTGCCTGCCTGCCTGCCTGCCTGCCTGCCTGCCTGCCTGCCTGCCTGCCTGCCTGCCTGCCTGCCTGCCTGCCTGCCTGCCTGCCTGCCTGCCTGCCTGCCTGCCTGCCTGCCTGCCTGCCTGCCTGCCTGCCTGCCTGCCTGCCTGCCTGCCTGCCTGCCTGCCTGCCTGCCTGCCTGCCTGCCTGCCTGCCTGCCTGCCTGCCTGCCTGCCTGCCTGCCTGCCTGCCTGCCTGCCTGCCTGCCTGCCTGCCTGCCTGCCTGCCTGCCTGCCTGCCTGCCTGCCTGCCTGCCTGCCTGCCTGCCTGCCTGCCTGCCTGCCTGCCTGCCTGCCTGCCTGCCTGCCTGCCTGCCTGCCTGCCTGCCTGCCTGCCTGCCTGCCTGCCTGCCTGCCTGCCTGCCTGCCTGCCTGCCTGCCTGCCTGCCTGCCTGCCTGCCTGCCTGCCTGCCTGCCTGCCTGCCTGCCTGCCTGCCTGCCTGCCTGCCTGCCTGCCTGCCTGCCTGCCTGCCTGCCTGCCTGTCTGTCTGGTGTCACATAACATTTCCTTCGGGTGCACTTTAAACTGTTTCAGAAGTAAATTCGTTAATCTTAAAGGCAACGCGTTATAAAACAAAGGCTCATAATTATTACAATTTCTACTTCTGCTTAATTTAGTAAAATTGATTTTGATTGTGGTACTATTTCGTGTATTATGTCGATGTGTACAATTCACTAATAAGTCATATTTGTCACGATTGTTTTTTGCATACATATAGAAGACATTGATACTTACATTATACAAAAACGAAAGTGTTAAGGGAACAAGGGGCTTGCTGTAACAGGGGTAAGTTGTAACACTAAATTTTTAACCGGAATTTAAATACTAAATTTAATTCTTGCACCATAAGACATCATGTCATCACAACCACTGTTCCTCCAGCTAGCGCAGTGAGTGGATGTGTGCACGTGTTTCGTTTTGGCCAAGTAAAATATTGCTTTAGTAAAATTAGGTTTTTTGTATGTTATTAATTAATTTTAAACTTTTAATTTTGCATGTAATTCAAAAATTACTTTATTAGCTTTATTATTATTTATTAGCTTTGATATTCCTTGCACATTTTGACGCTAAGCGTCATAATTTTGTTGAAATATAATTAAATGTAGAAAATTGTGCTACGGGGCATGTTGTAACAATATCTGGGGGACAAGTTGTAACATGTTACAACTTATCCCAAATTCACTTTTACAAATTTTGGCTATGCCATATATCGCTTTCCAGATATATTAAGAAAAAGGAAAACAAAACTCAAATCTTTAATGTTGACTCTTTTTCTAAAACTTTATTTCAGTCTTACTGATGAATATTATATATAATGAAGTGTTGTGTTGATTTTTGAAAAATAAAGTCTAAATATGTATCAACATCAGCTTTATTTCTACTGTTACTACTTGCCTCATGGCTGTTACAACTAGCCCCAAACACGGGGCAAGTTGTAACAGTGCACTTTTTTTAAGAAAATGCCTGGTATAAAGTGAATATAAACAATTTTGTCCTTTTGCCTGTTCAGTCCAGTAGGGGAATAGTTAGACTACCGACAGATACTTTTATAATGGTCAAACAGCTAGTAGATACCAAATTATATTCGTTTTCCTAAAAACTGTTACAAGAAGCCCCTCGTTCCCCTACTAACTTACTGATTAATATTTCGTGGCAGATGCAATCGAATGCCTTTTGTAAGTCACAAAATATCGTACCCACAAAATTTTTATTTTCAAGTCTGTGTACAATTTGGGTAATAAAGTGTAAGGTGATCGCGGTCGATGTTGATTTGCCACCCTGAAAACCAAACTGATTTTCATGTATGATATTGTTATCGGTTAAGTATTTACAAATTTGTTCCTTCAATAATTATGTATTCATAGATTTTAGCAAATGCCGGAATAATTACTACTGGACGATAATTGGTTGGTGAGGTCTTGAGATTTTTAGGGACTGTGAGAATTCTTCCTTGTCAGTTGCAAGATTTATAGTTGGGTACAAGGTGATATAATTACATTTTTCATGGCTTTCAGAGTGACAATATCAACATCATAAATGTCACTACTCTTTTTGTTTTTAATGTTATTGATTACCTTCCTTATTTTCGTTTCACTAACTTTTGTAAAGTTCCTAAAATTGCTATACACTCCTGAGACTCTTTGCTGTACCACGGATGAATTTAATTTGCTTACTATTTCCTGGGCAATATCGGTAAAGTAGTCATTAAACCCTTCTGCTGTTATTGAGTTGTCACAGTTTTTTGAAATACTTGTTTTTCAGTTTTGGTTTATTATATTCCAGCATGTTTTGTTTTTCTGAGATGCAAATTTCTTTTTAATTCAATTCTATACTGATATCGATAATTTTTGATGAGATATTCCATTTTTAACCTGGGATATTCAGCGTTAAGCTCAGTTAAAAATTACAGGTGATCTCTCATACCTCTGAGTCGAGCGTTAAACCAGCTGATTCTGGAGTAGTTTTTACCACGAACAAGTTTTGTTATTACCGGAAGGGTCTGATTTATATAACAAATAAATAAGTTTATAACTTTCTCAAATTTTTCACTAACCTTCAAGTTAATTTCATGTAGAAAATCCCACTTTGTGTCAGACAGCAATTTATGTAAATTAAACATATTTACACAATTTTTATTTGTAACTACATATATGCTGCAGTTGTCATTTTTTTTATAATGACTATGGTCTAACTTAACTAGTTCATGGTCAGACGAGCACGCATTTATGACTTTTGCCTTACCCATAGTTTGTGGGCGATTTACAAAAATATCTAAACAAGCGGTTAATCTAGTTGTAATGTGATTTTGTTCCTGAACTCCATAACTATGCATAAGATCTAAAAATTCGTAACATATTTTATTTTTACCTTCTAGAAAGTCAGTATTAAAATCACCTACTAAGACATATCTATGTCTAAGGTACAAAAACGACAGTAGACTGTCCATTACATTAAGGAACGTTTGATAACACCCACTTGGAGGCCTATATGTCGATACCAAGATGCAATTTAAATCTGACAGCAGCACATACTTCACGGGACATTTCTGCACTCATTGCTGACACGTCATCTAGTGCTGTAGCCGATAACTTGTATTTACACAGTATTGTGCTACCCCCTTGAGTATGCTGGGATCTGGAAGAACTAGCTACTATATTATAACCAAGTATATGGAGCTCTTCTAATTCAAACATATGCATCCAATGTTCAGTTATAACTACATGTCATTTGAATATTGACACTTTCTGTTAAAAACTCTTCAAGTTCTGATAGTTTATTTCTAAGACACTGTGTGTTCAGGAATGCAAATCCACCTACACTTTTCAGTCGTAGAAGTTGGCGGTTTGGCGGCTTGTTGATTGCTGATGTTGCCTTCTCTTCTTCAGAAAAAACTGGTAACGCCGTACCACTACACATTCTGTCCAAAATTCAGGTTTTAATATGATTTCGAGGTGGTCATATTTACTTGAAACCAACCTTGTAAGACACATTTGGCGCCTCGTTCTGCGATACAATTTCTACATCAAAATCCTTGTTTACGATCTTCGACTTGAGAAATTTTATCAGCCCCTCCTTTGTGGAGCCCTACTTACATCTTCCAACATATATCCAATTTTTCTTATTGATTGGACAGAATTCTGTTTTAGCTAAAGATATGTATATAATCTCAAAGTAAATGTAAAGGAGTAACATTTTTGCAAGGATTCGTATATCAATTTGGATAGGTGCAGTGTAATACTTGTAGTACCAGCATTGTATTCCCAAATTTTCGGGAATATGGAGTGAGCCGTTCCTGATTTAATCAATAAAATAAATTGACTTAGTCATTAATTTTTTTGAATCGCACTGTATAAACAATTCAAAAAAATATAAGTACATTGATAAGTCACAAGTATAGGCTCATAATATTTTGCACATTTTCCACAAAATTTATTCGGCAAAATTTTGAGATGTCATCCCATGGGTGGTGAATATAATTAACTAAATTTTAGTTAGCGTTTTATCATCGACATGATATTTCCAATATTCATAGAAAATTTGACAATAGTCGGTCCAGTAGTTTCGGAGATGATCTGTCTAATAAAAATCTGGACAGACCGCAGACAGACAAACAGACGGAAACAAAAGACATATTTCGTCGTACTCTAGGGGTATTGAAACATTGAGAAAACATGAAAGCAACCATTGGATGGACCTTATTGCAATACTTCCTCCTTCTTCCTCCTTTCAAAATTGTCGAAATTATTTCATAGTTATCGGAATACTGTTACGATTTTTTTATAGATTCTTTATTACCGGTAATAGACAGAAAACAAGTGACAGCTGAAAATATAAGGGCAATGAGATTTTCAGCAGTTTGCTGTTTCTAGTGATGTTCTGAAATACCACCAAGCACAGATAGTTCTTTTACACGGGTATTATTTCAAGTTTATACTCGGGCCAGGGGCCCTCGGGTTTCTAATACGTCGCCCTCGAAAGGGCATAAACCACTCCATACTACACTTTTTACTAAGAAAATTTTATATCTTACCGTGTAGTTGTTTATATTTAAAAAAAAAACATATTTGCAAATTCTTTTATTGCTTGCATTTACTTCAGAAGAACTAAAGGATTTTCTCGGATTTAAACAGCGAATTAACCACAAATATGTTTTACCAGTTTTATTAATTGTTGCTGACGAATGATGTTTATAAACAGATTAAATTTTACCTGGGGCCGGCCAGTAGTATAATTTAGCCCTGTTGTCGCATCTTCGCAACCAGCAACACTAATTAATAATTGCTTTCCCGCCGATTGCGCTTGCTATAGACGCTACTATGGCAACTATTCTTTATCTCCCAGGGTATTATTTGCTTAATAACGTATCTCAAAGCCATGCCATTATAGACTAATAATAAACCGGTAAGACATAAAGGTAATTTATAGTTTGTCGGTATAGATTTTGGTTTGGAGTTTTTGGATCATCTTATAATAGTTAAGTTTTGGTACAGTAAAGTAGCTTTTGCATATTTATTTTTGCTACAATTTTGTGACGTGCCGTTGTAATGAGATATTGATAGTTATTACCTTGTACCGACGTAAATACGACGTAGTGTTTTGAGTAAGCGTTGAACATATTACAAAAGCTTGGAAGTTATCTTTTTGGAATCCGTTTCCTGGATCTTCCCCTCAAACCGAGAAATTTACAAACCCCGCTATGTGGTTTGCTAGTAGCGCAGAGGGGTGAGTATTTCAATTTGGCCACTTTCGAAAATGCATCCGAGGCATATAATCCTTGTACACCGCTCGCTTTTCGCTTCTCATATTTTAATTATGCCTCAACATGAACTGACAAAAGCAGAATTTATTTCCACTGTTGGGAATTTCACAATTCCCCGCTTCAGAAGATATATTTGAATTATCCCACATCCATCGCGGTTGAAGTTGGAATAAAATCCCTGGTAACGTCAACATTATATTGGACTTTGCTGTCAGTTTCTTGTAGAGATGGTAGACAAACCTGTGATGCTCTGTTCTTTTTCTTTTCTCAAAAAGACTCAATGTGGATTTGTTGCCTTCAAATTTGTCAACTCCGCATTCCCATTTATCATTTAGGACGTTTAAAAGTTTTCCTCAAGCCAACGGCGAATTAATGCAGTGTCTATCTTCTGAAAAAGTGAACGACGATAACAGTAAAATTGGATGGAGCATTAGGGCCAATTCAAAATTAATGCCCGACTAACTTTTATGCCGACGAAGCGTCTTTCATGTTCGCAGGAGACACTTTAAGATTTTTCCTCGTCCATTTACACACACACACCCTAACATCGAACTCAGCATTCTTCGATAACCATTATGTGGAATTTAGTTGATTTTGGACATGCCGCATAAGAAGTCACTTAAATTAGAACTCTCACCCTTACCACCAGTAGCTAGTTTCATGTATAATTCAATGAACAATTCGGGGGTAATTATTGGAGCGAGTAAGAGTCCGATAAAGCTTAATACTAATTTATTTAAGGAAATCGATTTGAATATACACAAAACTAAATATTTACATTCTAACAGTGACTATAGACATTTAGGTTTGTAAAAGGCGAATGCATTGTGTGCCCGCGTTTGGATTAATTTGTTGTTGGGGTCCCACTGAATTCGGAGCGTTCCTGTTTTAGTAAATAGTCACTGTTTTTAGAGTTTGCCAGCTAAAATGCCGACGATTTTGCACGTTCTTTTCCGCTGCAGTTAAGTAATTAATGTCGTCAAAAACAATTAAAACATGTCTCGATATACGGTTTATTTGTTAGAGTCAACAGGAATTGCATGTATATCGCCTCAATGAAAAACACCATATTCTGATTCCATTCTTAGCCAAGACCAGCCTGAACAATATTGTATTTTTCAATCCTCAAAATACAATTGTTGTTTTCTGTGTGTTAACATTTTATATGTTGCGACGAACGCACGGGTTCGATCAGCTTTCCGGAAATGCATGGGGTGACTAGATCCTTTTAGGAACGCAGAGGCATTTTGTACACAAATGTGCCCCATAGAGTACTCGTAAGTGACTTGATTTCGATTCCCTCATCTTGATTTCGCTATTGTAGTCTTTATCTTTTTACTTCCCGAGCGTAAGCAAAGGAAGTATTGTAATCGAGTCCGTCGGCCGACTCTCTACTTTTACGTTTTCTCGATCTTTCATGACCCCTAGAAGACGAAGAAATAGGTCTCCCATTTCCGTCTGTCTGTCCGTCTGTCCGTCTGTCCGTCTGTCCGTCTGTCCGTCTGTCCGTCTGTCCGTCTGTTGTCACGGATTTTTATTAGACAGATAATCTCCGAAAGTACTCGACCGATTGTTGTGAAATTTTGTACTTATATTAAGAATATCATGTAGATGGTAAAACGCTAACCAAAATTTGTCGAATCATCCCCACCACTAAAGCGATGACGTCACTTCAAAATTGTACATAGTAAATGGGTTTTCAATTGTATAAAATAACATAGTCCTACACATGTAGTTTACAACTCTGAATCGACTTTTCACCCGAAACGTCCAGATTTTTGGAAAAAAAAATCAAAATTATAAAACAACATTTTGAAATTTAATTTTTAATCTGCTAACCAGAATGCTTTGAAATGTTGCAGATGTTTTAAGGCTATAAAGAGCATCATAAATCTTTAGTCAAAAAATATTTGCTTATCCCCTCCAAAAACTTGATGACGTCAGCTCAAAAGTTTGTGGAATAAATCATATCTAAAATGTACAAAATATGATGAGTCTGTACTTGTGAACTATCACTCCATTAATATTTTTTGGATTTGCATATACAGGGTGACTCAAAAAAATTAATGAATGCGTACATATATTTTATTGATTTAATCAGGAACTACAAAACCGAATGCTCTGAAATCTTGCAGATGTTTTAAGGTCATAAAGAGCATAATAAATGTTTAGTCAAAATATATTTGCTTATCCCCTCCAAAAACTTGATGACGTCAGCTCGAAAGTTTGCCGAATAAATCATATCTAAAATGTACAAAATATGATGAGCCTGTACTTGTCATTTATCACTCCATTCATATTTTTTGGATTTCCATATACAGAGTGACTCAAAAAAATTAATGAATGCGTAAATTTATTTTATTGATTTAATCAGGAACTACAAAACCGAATGCTTTGAAATCTTGCAGATGTTTTAAGGTTATAAAGAGCATAATAAATTTTTAGTCAAAATATATTTGGTTATCTTCTACAAAAAACTGATGACGTCAGCTCAAAAGTTTTCCGAATAAATCGTATCTAAAATGTACAAAATATGATGAGTCTGTACTTGTGATTTATCATTCCATTCATATTTTTGGATTTGCATATGCAGGGTGACTCAAAAAAATTAATGAAGGCGTGAATTTATTTTATCGATTTAATCAGGAATTACAAAACCGAATGCTTTGAAATCTTGGGAATATTTTAAAGTTATTATAAGCATGGTAAACTTTTGTTCAAAATGTATTTGTTCATCCCTCCTAAAAAAATTGATGACGTCACCCTTAAATTTTGCTGAATAAATCCTATCTAAAATGCAAAAAATATGATGAGTTTGTACTTGTGATTTATCATTCCATTCATATTTTTTAGATTTTCTTAAGAGGTGGTTCAAAAAAATTAATGAAGTCAATTTATTTTATTGATTAAATTAAAGGCAACACTTATTATTAGTATTACACCCCAACCAACCCAATTTGGTAGACACAAAATTTGTTAAAGGAAAAACTCGGTTGAAACATAAGGGTAGCACGCTTATTTACATCGACTTTAACATTACAGACCTGCATTTGTTTTATGCGTTCACTTGATTCCGCGAATGTGAAATAGACATGTTTATAATCAACCAATTGTGAATTTCACCGTCAAGAATTAAAATAAAACCCAATGTTTTATATAATAAGCGGAAGTCGAAGCAATAAAACCGACGGTCGTTTTGTTTACAGTTTCTGTGTTTGGCTCTCACGTATGCTGTTACGCCTGTCATCTTAAATTAACATATTTTATACATACACGATTTTCAGTTGCCTCTGATACGTAGGTATACGTGAGTAAATTGTTTCGTTATTTTATTGATTATTACAAATCAATATTCAAACGACCCAATTCATTTTCCCGAAAATTTGAGAATATAATAATTTTATTCTTAGTATTACACTACATCTATCCCAACTGATATACGTGTCCTTGCAAAAATGTTGATGACGTCATCGCAATTTTTTTTTAAATTCCCACTACAAAAATGTAATGAGAAAAAAAACACAATAGGCATGCAGTCGTCAAGTTTCCGACAGCGAGGGAAGTACTGTCTAAACTCTTTAGACCAATTTTTACTTCCCGAGCGTAAGCAAAGGAAGTATTGTAATCGAGTCCGTCGGCCGACTCTCTACTTTTACGTTTTCTCGATCTTTCATGACCCCTAGAAGACGAAGAAATAGGTCTCCCATTTCCGTCTGTCTGTCCGTCTGTCCGTCTGTCCGTCTGTCCGTCTGTCCGTCTGTCCGTCTGTCCGTCTGTCCGTCTGTTGTCACGGATTTTTATTAGACAGATAATCTCCGAAAGTACTCGACCGATTGTTGTGAAATTTTGTACTTATATTAAGAATATCATGTAGATGGTAAAACGCTAACCAAAATTTGTCGAATCATCCCCACCACTAAAGCGATGACGTCACTTCAAAATTGTACATAGTAAATGGGTTTTCAATTGTATAAAATAACATAGTCCTACACATGTAGTTTACAACTCTGAATCGACTTTTCACCCGAAACGTCCAGATTTTTGGAAAAAAAATCAAAATTATAAAACAACATTTTGAAATTTAATTTTTAATCTGCTAACCAGAATGCTTTGAAATGTTGCAGATGTTTTAAGGCTATAAAGAGCATCATAAATCTTTAGTCAAAAAATATTTGCTTATCCCCTCCAAAAACTTGATGACGTCAGCTCAAAAGTTTGTGGAATAAATCATATCTAAAATGTACAAAATATGATGAGTCTGTACTTGTGAACTATCACTCCATTAATATTTTTTGGATTTGCATATACAGGGTGACTCAAAAAAATTAATGAATGCGTACATATATTTTATTGATTTAATCAGGAACTACAAAACCGAATGCTCTGAAATCTTGCAGATGTTTTAAGGTCATAAAGAGCATAATAAATGTTTAGTCAAAATATATTTGCTTATCCCCTCCAAAAACTTGATGACGTCAGCTCGAAAGTTTGCCGAATAAATCATATCTAAAATGTACAAAATATGATGAGCCTGTACTTGTCATTTATCACTCCATTCATATTTTTTGGATTTCCATATACAGAGTGACTCAAAAAAATTAATGAATGCGTAAATTTATTTTATTGATTTAATCAGGAACTACAAAACCGAATGCTTTGAAATCTTGCAGATGTTTTAAGGTTATAAAGAGCATAATAAATTTTTAGTCAAAATATATTTGGTTATCTTCTACAAAAAACTGATGACGTCAGCTCAAAAGTTTTCCGAATAAATCGTATCTAAAATGTACAAAATATGATGAGTCTGTACTTGTGATTTATCATTCCATTCATATTTTTGGATTTGCATATGCAGGGTGACTCAAAAAAATTAATGAAGGCGTGAATTTATTTTATCGATTTAATCAGGAATTACAAAACCGAATGCTTTGAAATCTTGGGAATATTTTAAAGTTATTATAAGCATGGTAAACTTTTGTTCAAAATGTATTTGTTCATCCCTCCTATAAAAATTGATGACGTCACCCTTAAATTTTGCTGAATAAATCCTATCTAAAATGCAAAAAATATGATGAGTTTGTACTTGTGATTTATCATTCCATTCATATTTTTTAGATTTTCTTAAGAGGTGGTTCAAAAAAATTAATGAAGTCAATTTATTTTATTGATTAAATTAAAGGCAACACTTATTATTAGTATTACACCCCAACCAACCCAATTTGGTAGACACAAAATTTGTTAAAGGAAAAACTCGGTTGAAACATAAGGGTAGCACGCTTATTTACATCGACTTTAACATTACAGACCTGCATTTGTTTTATGCGTTCACTTGATTCCGCGAATGTGAAATAGACATGTTTATAATCAACCAATTGTGAATTTCACCGTCAAGAATTAAAATAAAACCCAATGTTTTATATAATAAGCGGAAGTCGAAGCAATAAAACCGACGGTCGTTTTGTTTACAGTTTCTGTGTTTGGCTCTCACGTATGCTGTTACGCCTGTCATCTTAAATTAACATATTTTATACATACACGATTTTCAGTTGCCTCTGATACGTAGGTATACGTGAGTAAATTGTTTCGTTATTTTATTGATTATTACAAATCAATATTCAAACGACCCAATTCATTTTCCCGAAAATTTGAGAATATAATAATTTTATTCTTAGTATTACACTACATCTATCCCAACTGATATACGTGTCCTTGCAAAAATGTTGATGACGTCATCGCAATTTTTTTTTAAATTCCCACTACAAAAATGTAATGAGAAAAAAAACACAATAGGCATGCAGTCGTCAAGTTTCCGACAGCGAGGGAAGTACTGTCTAAACTCTTTAGACCAATTTTTTGACCAATGAGGTACCATACTACCTAGAATACAGCAATCATCATCCAACTGCATTTCTCCCCCTTCACTGGTGCGTTGGACTTGGACCATCGCGGTCCGAGAGTGTCTCACCATTACAGTCACTGTTGCCGTTCTTTTAGGTGTTAGTAGATTTTGTTTGAAATTGATCCTGCAACTTTGGTCTATTGAAGTGACCCAGTTTTGTTGAGGGTTACATCTTCCCTGAGTTTTTTTTTTGCATGCAGTATTTATTATTCTAGCAATCTTCGGTATTATGAAGAGACAAGTGACTGTCTGTCCGTCTGTCCGTCCGTCTGTCCCTCCGTCTGTCCGTCTGTCTGCCGTCCCGGATTTTTATTAGACAGATAATCTCCGAAAGTACTGGACCGATTGTTGTGAAATTTTGTAGTTATATTAGGAATATCATGTAGATGGTAAAACGCTAACCAAAATTTGTCTAATCATCCCCACCACTAATGTGATGACGTCACTTCAAAATTGTACATAGGAAATGGGTTTTAAATTGTATAAAATAATACAGTCCTAAACATGTAGTTTACGACTCCGAATTGAGTTTTTACCCGAAACGTTCAGATTTTTGGAAAAAAAAATCAAAATTATAAAACAACATTTTGCAATTTAATTTTGAATCTGCTAATCCGAATGTTTTGAAATGTTGCAGATGTTTTAAGGCTATAAAGAGCATCATAAATCTTTACTCAAAATATATTTGGTTATCCCCTCCAAAAACTTGATGACGTCAGCTCAAAAGTTTGCCAAATAAATTCTATGTAAAATGTACAAAATATGATGAGTCTGTGCTTGTGATATATCACTCCATTCATATTTTTGGGATTTGCATATACAGAGTGACTCAAAAAATTAATGAATGCGTGAATTTATTTTATTGAATTAATCAGAAAACTACAAAACCCAATGCTTTGAAATCTTGCAGATGTTTTAAGGTTATAAAGAGCATAATAAATGTTTAGTCAAAATACATTTGCTTATCCCCTCCAAAAAATTGATGACGTCAGCTCGAAAGTTTGCCAAAGAAATCCTATTTAAACTGTACAAAATATGATGAGTCTGTACTTGTGATTTATCACTCCATTGATATTTTTTGGATTTGCATATACAGGGTGACTCAAAAGAACTAATGAATGCGTAAATTTATTTTACTGATTTACTCAGGAACTACAAAACCGAATGCTTTGAAATCTTGCAGATGTTTTAAGGTTATAAAGAGCATAATAAATGTTTAGTCAAAATATATTTGCTTATCCCCTCCAAAAACTTGATGACCTCAGCTCAAAAGTTTGCCGAATAAATCATATCTAAAATGTACAAAATATGATGAGTCTGTACTTGTGATCTATCACTCCATTCAAATTTTTTCGATTTGCATATACAGAATGACTCAAAAAATTAATGAATGCGTGAATTTATTTTATTGAATTAATCAGAAAACTACAAAACCCAATGCTTTGCAATCTTGCAGATGTCTTAAGGTTATAAAGAGCATAATAAATGTTTAGTCAAAATACATTTGCTTATCCCCTCCAAAAAATTGATGACGTCAGCTCGAAAGTTTGCCGGAGAAATCCTGTTTAAACTGTACAAAATATGATGAGTCTGTACTTGTGATTTATCACTCCATTGATATTTTTTGGATTTGCATATACAGGGTGACTCAAAAAAATTAATGAATGCGTAAATTTATTTTATTGATTTAATCAGGAACTACAAAACCGAATGCTTTGAAATCTTGCAGATGTTTTAAGGTATATAAAGACCATAATAAATGTTTAGTCCAAATATATTTGCTTATCCCCTCCAAAAATTTGATGACGTCAGCTCAAAAGTTTGCCGAATAAATCGTATCTAAAATGTACAAAATATGATGAGTCTGTACTTGTGATCTATCACTCCATTCATATTTTTTGGATTTGCATGTACAGGATGACTCAAAAAAATTAATGAATGCATAAATTTATTTTATTGATTTACTCAGAAACTACAAAACCGAATTCTTTGAAATCCACTGCGAAAAAAAAAACATAATAGGCATGCAGTCGTCACGTTTCCGACAGCGAGGGAAGTACTGTCTAAACTCTTTAGACCAATTTTTTGAATTATGTAGAACAAGGTTAAATATCAAACGAAGCTGAGTTCTCTAATGGTCAAGTAACATTCAATGTTCTGTTTGTATGTAAATAGGAGTAATAATGTAATGATATTTATTTCGAAAACGCATCAGTCTGTCATATCTAGCCTGGCCCTACAGTCTCAATACCGTCTGGATTGGTTCGATCATATGCAGGTGTTTATTGACAAATAGAAGGGCAATAAACATTATTCAACCGAAGTTCATATTTTTAAGATACGATGGCTTTCAAAGTTAGGTCTGCGACTTTTGTTTGCCACGAGTATACCCCATCTCGTTGCCAGTGAACAGAGCTTCCTTTCTTAACCATTTTTCTATTTATTGTTTCGAAAAAGTTCTTATATTTTTATAGTGTTTATGTAACATATAAAATAACATTGTAATAGAGTTTTATTGTTAATGTTTTTTTTTATTTTTCCTTCCTGAGCGTAAGCTAACTAAGAACAAAAAATTATCGACCTGAAATTTGCGTACTTTAAGAATACCATAAAACGCCATTACTGTTTCTGTTTTAAAGACTCAAAGCTAATTATAGGGAAGAACCCAAATTATCGTGTCTCTGGAGATATGTGCCAGCTTCAGGAATAATTTGCCGTCCCTTGATGAATTAAGAACTTTGAGGCTTCGATGTCGTTCATGAGTATCTTTCCCCTTTCTCTCCTCTCTGAAAAGTTTACGGGTCAGAGCCTCAAACTTTGTAAACTAGTAGACTGACCTTAGATTTTTCTTTGTCAAGCCATGAAAAAGTCGAATTAAGTTTTTGGTCGAAATGATTTTTAAGTAGTTTTACCCTTCATTTTATGGGTCTTTGAAACTCGACCACCTTATTTCTTATTTAATGAACGCAGTTTCGGAAAGTAATCGTCTTTTGTTTGATATTGACTTGGCAAAGGCTAAATTTTAAATTAATGAAATTTCAGTGCTTTTGAAATTGCAGTTTTTTTTTCAGGTTTTGTATTTTCATCTCGATACAATGGAGGTATTTGAGATGTTCATAAATTGTAGGGTACAATAGACAAGGATACTTTCGTTTCAGATTAAAGACGTTTATTTCGGGTCATAAATAAATCTGTTTTACTTTTGATTTGATTCTGGAAAACGGCACGAACTGCTGTAAATTTTCTTTTGGCACGCTATTATAAGAAGCATCAGTTGGAATTCGTTTTTTCACTTTTCTTTATTTGTGAGGAAAAATTTTAAAGGGTGGAAGATTTATGCGAAGGAATTAATGTGAAGTACAAAAAGAAATGGCAGCGAATATATCTCCGGTGGTGCGAATTATTGGACCCTAACATGCCAGAGTAATTTAAAAGTTAACCAGCGTACAAATTTTAGTTTTTAATCAAATGGTTTAATATTATAGCTTTAGGGTGTGTATGTTGTTTTTGTTGTTGTTTACTGTATTTTTTTATGGTTTTTAATTATTTACAATGTGGTTTAGCAATCTAAAAGTTGTTGTTTTGTGTTTACTTTTAATGTGACCGAATTTCTCTCGCCCCTGAAGTACAATATAGGTTTTTCGTGAATTTGATTTTTTTATGTGAACCCTTATGAGTTAAAATAAAGATATGTATGTACCGTTAAAGTAAATGCAAAAAAGTGTACTACGCGTACGTTTCAAATGAGTTTTCCCCTAACAAAATTTTGTGAAGAGATCATCAACGTCTACCACCTTGGATAGATGCAGTGTAAAACTAATGATAACAATATTGTGATCCCAAATTTTCAGGAAAATGGAGTGAGCCGTTCTTGATTTAATCACAAAAATAAATAATTTACTCATTCATTAATTTTTGTAAGTCAGCATGTATAAGAAATTCAAACACTTTTGATGTAGTCGTAAACCACAAGTATAGACTCATCATATTTTGCACATTTTACGTAGGACTTATTACAAATTTGCCATGTTTACGATACGTTTGAAACATCAACAAAGCATTCGGTTGTGCAGTTCCTGATTTAATCAATACAATGAATCGACTCTTTCCGTATTTTTTTTGGGTCACCTGGATAAGTAATTTTCAAAACTATGATTGCGTTGGTAAACCACAAGTATATGGTCATAATATTTTGCATATTTCAGAGAGGATAAACGAATATTTTTTTCTTAACGATTTACCATGACTACGGAAACATTAAAATGTTTACAAGATTTCAGAGCATTCGGTTTTTCAGTTTCAAAGTTAAATCGCAAAATATTGTTATACAATTTTGATTTTTTCCCAAAAAATTTGTATGTGTAGGATGAAAATTCGACACGGATTCACACACCACAAATGCAGGCACGTCTTATTTTATAAAACTAAAAAAACTACTATTATAAATTTTGGAGTTGACGTCATCGCATTGGTGGTGGGAATGATTATACAAATTTTGGTGAGCGTTTAACAATCTACATGATATTCCTAATATCCATATAAAATTTGACAACAATCGGTCCCGCAGGTTCGGAGATCACGTGTCTAATAAAAATGGATACGGACAGACAGACGGAAACGGGATACCACTTTGTTCGAAAGCTAGGTCATGGCATGTCGAGAAAAGATGAAAGTGGCAATTCGCTTGATGAGAAACCCATATTAATGCCGTTGTTTCTTCGGAATGTTATTTGTTTTGTTCGCTTCTTTTAGAGAATAGTAATAATTAGTTTCGATTTTTTGCTGTATTTTCTGTTGTTTGAAACATACATTTAAATTTGATGACTTGATGAATGACTCCGGTAACAACGTCCGATAAAGGCGCCTTTACGTTATGTGATTAAATCACATGATTTTTCGCATGAATTTATCATTTCAAAAATCATTGGCCATGTGATTTACCTAATAATAATTTCTTATTTTTCTTGCACCCGACTTGTGTTTACATTGCTATGATGCATGCTTATGTATGACAAAATACAGAGTCATCAAAATTGATTGAGAAAGTTGGGAAACCTGAACTTGAATAATTTGGTTTATTAAGTTGTATAAAAATAGAAGGTGCTAGATTTGAAGTTTCAAGTTTCAAATTTCAAAACTCAGGGGCGTCTTTTTTCGATTTTTTTTTGTTGTCCGATTTGAAGTCTCCAATTTTAGATTTGTTTATTTCTGGAATTTGTTCGCAAAAATGCGAGTAGCAATAAGGTATAGAGTGCGCATCGACCAAGGAGATTCGTATAAACGTTAAAACCGTTCGCAACTTTGCAAGGAGGTAACTTTCCTGTCTGCAACTGATTCAGGTGAGTCCGACAATCAACCCCTCATGCAAGATGGGTGATCAATCTTTGTCTTTGAATTTAGCCCGTCTTGTAGAATCGTTGCGCGCGCACTTACATTCCAGAATCCCGTTTTTTGATTGGCCACTTTCAGGTCACTTAACACCCACAACCGCCTCTGTTATTTACAACAGCACAAAAACCGAACAACCTTGATGCTTTACATTCTTTTTAACGACGCCGCCGTATCGGCCGCTATCTTCCAAGTGAAAACTCCGAAAAAAACACTTTTCACATCCTCTTGGAAGCGCCAAGCCAACTTTGTCTTTATGTCTTTATGATATGAAGCTAATCCACTCTGGTTCAGATTATGCCAGTTCTCTTGTCACGCCACTGAATTCATTGCCACATAACCTGAAACAAACCGGTCATAAGGTTGATAAACTTCACGGCAAAAACAGGGAGTACCAACTCTCTCAATCAATTTTGATGACTCTGTACATCTGAATTGACAATACACAGTAGTGTAATTTTAGTGACAATTGATGTTGATAGTAAAGTTATTTTCAAAAAATTTAATTTTCAATTTTAAAGCGAAGATAGCACAATGCATTTTTTTATCTTAAAAAAATGTGTGACAATAATCATCTTTTTGAAATAACGATTGTTGATATTACTTCAATCGCGAAAATAAGAATACAATAAGAGTATGGGCTGGCAATGGCTCCTACGGTGAGATTGTGGTCGAGCCATATTGAACTTGATATTTATTTGAAGAATTGAAATACGAATATCCATCAAGTTTTAAAAATGTTTGTCATATGTCCTCGAATACATTCGATATTCTCTTACAACAAGTTGTTTCAACTTGTTAATCTCTATTTTATTTAATTTGTCGGTAAAGCAGGTCACATCAGAACAGGCACCGTTCTATTCCTTGTGACCGACAAGATTCAATATGCTTTTCTCTGTGACTGTCTTTATGACAAGTTCCTTATGGTAAAATCACTAGATTATAAACGTAAAATTTTAGCTTATGATAAAATCATGTGACTAGTCATGTGATTAATCACACAATATAAAGACGCCTTAAGTGACAATTATATGATGATTGAAAATAAATGTATTTTTTATTGCAGAATTATTACGATTACAATAAATAATAACATCTTATCATACGAGCCCTAACAACTAAATATTGGGACACCAAAAAATTTTTATAAAAAAAATCACCAAACTTTTTAACAAAAATGTAATTTATTTTAGATAATTAAAATTTTAAAATTAATACGTTTTGCAAAACTGTTAATGTTTACAGCACAACAAAAACTGATTTCTAACTCAAACAGTGACATAAAACTCTAAAACAACGTAACATTTTGTGACACATAAATATTGGGACACAGCAAATTCAGTAACTGGTCATATCTCCTTTTGCCTTAATAATTGCAGGAATTCTTGCCATCATACTTTCAACTAATTTTCTACAATACACAGGAGTTGTTACCGTATCCTACACTCGCTAAATTTCCCGTTGCAGATTGACAATCGCTTGTGATGGATGATTTCCTAAATATTTTTTTATTTCACGCCATACCGTCTCTACTAGATTAGGATCTGGGCTATTCGATGATCAGGGCAAACATTTATATTATTATTCTTTGTAATAAGTGTTGTAGTGTAACTTGAAGCATCATCCTGTTGAAAAATATAAATATCAACAGGATAGACTGCTTCAGTAGTTGTTAATATTTCTTTACAAAGTCTCTTGATATTTGTTTGAATTTGTAATTTCCCTTCCATGAACGTTGTTAAGTGGTCTTTAAATTCCGTTAATAGACATGCACCCCCAAACCATTTTTCCGCTTGCAAACTTGACTCTTTGTTTGAGATAATCCATATTAAAATTCCTTTTTTATTTCAATAACTCTTTTTCGATTATTATCTCACCCAGACATCAAATTTGGACTCAGCGTTATGTATTACTTTTCTCCAATTTTTATTTTGGTCAAATTAACCGATTTTTCTTGTGGGCAGTTTTTAATTGTGGTTTTACTTTAGCCTAAAATAATATAAATAAATAATAAAGTCCATCAAAGATAACTTTATTTAAGATTTACAATTAAAAACCAAGGCCTGATTTGTGTATGCATTCGCGACAATATTGTCTTGAAAAATTTAGTTGGTTATCGCTATTCCAGCAAGTAGTAATTTCTCTTGAAGTAGTCCGTCGTCCACTTTTATAAATTTTCATCAGTTGTCGTTGATTACGCGGCTTCACAAGTGGTGACCTACCGGGAATTTTACCTTTTATTCCGATGGTACCTCTGTCTGCGTAATATTTTACAACATTTACCATCGACGACTAAGCTATTTGGAACAAATCTTCACTTTTTCTTAGCGATTTTCCCTTGAGGTACTGAGAAATTATTATTTTCAGAACTTTTACTAAAACTAGCCCGCCGCTAACTATTTTTTTCTAAATAAAACCAACACTAGCATGAAATGCTACGATCCCTATAATAATGGCAGCATTTACCACCTACTACGTTTGTATTTCGATAGTATACTTAGCAAATTTTCTCGGGTGTCCCAACATTTAAATGTCAGCAAAAATTGCACATTTTTTAGTTAGGTGACAATTTTTGCGCTCTAAGAAAATTTATTAATTTGCAAAATACCTCACTCTCTGCCAAAATAGATGCCAATGCAAAATTTGCATTTAGTCCAAACGAATTGAATGATATCAAAAATATCTACCGGATTTTTTTGAGAAATTGTCTGTGTCCCAATATTTAGTTGTTAGGGCTCGTAGTCCTTGATGCATAATACTCAATTTTTTTGATAGTTAAATATTTTACATTAAATAATTTAAATACTGTGTAAAAATTTTGAAAATTATTTTCAGTTTGTTTTGTTACACTTGTTTACACTTACATCAAGAAGGAACTTGTACATGCCCTGACGAGTTTCTTCTGTCAAATTATCTGTTTTTCTTTGAATAGGGGCAATTGGTCGTATTTCCAGATCCACATTGTCTCCACATGGGTATTTTAAACATAAAGTTAAAAAGTTATATCCAGAATTGCGGAAATTTGCACAAACATTAACATTCAATCTCTTGCCTGCTGTGGGATAAAATTGAAAAACGACGTACAACTTATTCATTGGTGTTAGGTGGTGATAACGTGCTTTTCTTTTATTATTCTCTCAGAAATCTGCCGTATGGTAAACTAGTCTTTGTTTCTTCATTATCATTATCACTATCACTACTTTCAGAAAAACTTGCGGCCACTATTGCAATAATAGTTCAAATCGACAGTGGTGTTGTGACAGGTCGGAAATCGGGTCATTTCTGACCGATTACGCGGCATTAGTGTCATTGCTGACCTCTTTCAGGTTTGTCCGACTCATTGAAAAATGTATCCGTGGGATAGCTGATTTTCTAACCAAAAAGCTAAAGCTGTATGTTACTGACTGATTGTGATTATAACCATGGCCAACTCCATTAATCTCTAAAGAGATATGGTCGTTCCATTCAGCATTTTTGGTTAGTGCGGAAAGAATGCCATGGAATGACCGTAAACTAGCGAACTCTAGTGATCTTTACGTATATTAAATTTTAGTTTAGAGCTCTTTATTTTATTGACATGGATTTTTGTATCCTAATTTAAGCAAATAAAACGTCAAAAATGAATAAGTGTTATTTATGCGACAAGACTAGTAAACCATTCTTTGAATCTCCAACTGACCAACATTTAAAAATCAAATGGCATGTCGAAATTATATCCACTATGTTCAACAGTGACCGCATGAATGAAAAGCCTATCACAAGAGACAGCATATGTGTTGAAATGTAGAGCTGGGAGCACGTACCTATGTATAAAATTTTTTCCAAGTCGAGCAATTCTCGGTTTGTGTAAGGATACTATACCATATACAGTTATTTATTTCGCTTGTCGGTAAATTATTAAAAAATTAGATGACAAATTTCATTCTGCTGACTGTCACTTTTATCATCAGATGGCGCCACTATACTGAAATTTTGAATTATTTGGATAGTCAGCTTTAATAATAATAATCATTTATTTATAAAATTAAAACGAAACATTCATTTATTTTTTTTTATTTTTTTATTTTGAATATTTTAAAGTTTTGGGTAATTTAATCAGCATAATTGTTTAGAACCTACACACAATTCCCTTCTCTCGCATGTTAACACACTAATCAACGTTTCTTTATTTCAGATCTTTTGAAACCATCCAGTGCCCTATGATCGCTCTGAAAATTTTCCTCGTGCAAATCGATCATTTTCAAGCATACTCATCGGTATCCGCTCTTTGGAATCATAATGTACGTAGTCAGATTGTGTAATCTTCTCGTGTGCGGGTGTGTACTGGGCACGGTGGTGCTTTCAGTCGGTCGTGAAGAACCCTTATATTCCAATGAGTTCGCTGTTCACATCCCTGATGGTAACGAGGTGGCGGACGAGATCGCGGCCAAGCACGGATTCGTCAATCGCGGACAGGTGAGTCGTTCATTATACATTTATTCCATCTTGAAGTAAAAAATCAGAATCACTTCATTTGCAATTTTCTACAATTCTGCAGTATTTAATTTCAATTGAAGATTTATGATGCTTTAAAATGTCATAATTATGTAAATGGGACTGATATTTATGAGCTATTGTAAATTTTAATTTGCATTAATGTTTATCGAATGTGTCTGTTGGAATATTTATGTTTACAATAATTGTTATCAATTCGTTGTAGGCTAGTAATTGTTGGTTCATTTAGTGATGTTTTGATGAAGAATAACTGTCCTCCAGGGAAGATTGCATAGTCATTAGCAATGAAACTAATATATAGGTGTCCGGTAATTTGGTGTCGATAGATTTAGCAAGTACAAATTGCGAGAATCCTATCGGTTTTCGGTATAGTTTTCGGAAAAAAAATCGTACTCCTAATAACCATTATGTACGACACTTTTTTAAAAACTGACATTTTTATTAACCAAACATCAGTAATAATAATAATGCTTCAGAATATCGATCTGTGCTTTTTTTATCACACGATATGCTTAAATCAGTTTTAGATCAGGGGTAGTGTTAAAATAATTGTCATTTGAATAAAAACTCGAATAATTGAGTTGAGCATTATTTTCCTACTCTTGGTGTTATAGTGATCCAACTCTGACTTCGTTTTTATGGCACTGCAATCTCAATTACCGCAAGTATTAGGAACTCTATTGAAAATGTAAATAGCCATGCCATAAATCATCTTAAAGGTTTACGGGCCCATACGGTCCTGTGTAGTGTACAGTTGGTTCCTTGATGGTTTATGACCGCTGGATTACTTGCGGGAGAGGCCTCTTGTGGAAGACTTAACTCCTTCACAATAGGATGCAGTCATAAAAACGAACCAGCAGTTGGAGCACTATAACTCTTATTTGTTATTTGTGTAATGAGCTAAGGAAAGACTGCAAATATATACTAAGCTCACTTTAAAAGCTTACTAATAACATTTTATGACATAATTGGTTGACAATGCCGAGTCGGCTTTTCACAGTAGGGTTTTTGTAACCTTGTAAACCCTGTCGTGTGCCTACAGAATTTCCTGTGCTGCTCCAAGCAGACGGTTTTTGGCGGTCGTACCTGCATAATTTATGGTTTTAGAGTTTTGCGGGTTGGGTTGTTTGACTAAAGTTGTAAAATATTATCTGTATGCTTTTAAAGTGATCTTCGTATAATAGTGTAAATAAATAAAGTGGTGCAGTACTGCACCTTGTTAAAGTTTTAAGCACACGCTGTAAAACATTTTATGGGTAATTTTACTTCCCAAGGTATTTTTACAAAGTAGTGTAAAATTACATTTTAGGGTAAAATGGAAAGTATCACTCCCGTCTAAATTTACTTGACAAGGTAAAACTACGCATTCCGTTCTACCTTATAGGGTAAACTTATTACCTGTGTATGATGTAGTTTTACTTTGACTCATAGGAAATTTAATTTTGATTGGGTAATTTTAATAATTCGGGGAAAATTACATTTATATTTCTTTATTGATTAAAAATAAAATACTGCCTAGTAGAGGTAAATACATTTGTTTTTACTAAAAAAAAACTTACCTATGACCAAATTGGATCACTTACTTTTGGGCCGCAGTAAAAATATGACAGTTCAAAATCCGATTCTCCTAAAATATCAGAGTAGACTATGCAATGTAATTTTTTTCACTTAATATTAACACTTTTTAGCATCCTTTTTATGTTTATGCTGAAAAGAACAATATACTTATAGTTTGATCTATAACCAAATTATAGAGTAGTCAATAGTAATAAAATAATGGTGGCCAGTGACAGCAACGCAAGTATGATTGTTCCAGCACATGTATTTCCAGTAACTATGTAAGTGCGTTGCATGTGTTTACAAGTAGGTACATCTGTCAAATATAAATAAAAAAATGTAAATAATACATATAATAACTTATTTAAATGTTAAAAAAGTTCAGTAGTTTCACTTCTGTAAGTAATTGTAGAAAAATTTTATTTCAGAGCATTCTTAACTCCTGTTCATGCATTATTTTTCTATTACCATTAATGAGATCATTAAACTCTGTAGCGTAGTTTTTTGATAAGAGACAAAACTGCATTTTAGAAATTGCACAAGGATATATTTTTAAGAAAAGAGTAGGAACATTATTACCCAAACTCATAAATATTATTTTTCTTTATTCTTACCTTCCGAGAATCTGCATCTGATTATGTTACAGGGTTCATATTAACTTAACTGCAAATTTCCATCTATGATAAATTATAAAAAGAACAATACAAAATAAACCTAAATTGAAGAAATATAATTCCTAACCTAAACTATCTAAATGATTAATTAAGATGCTACGTATGTGATTAAAAGAATCAAAATAAATATCACAGTATTCACCAATGGTATTGAAATAGTTACACATAAGTAGTTTTTGTGATCTCTTTAAAGCATTAGAACTACAAAGGGAGAATAGAATGTAACTGAATATCTACTATTTAGTCTAGGTAATAAAAAATATATTTTGCCTACCAGATATGCACATTCGCTATTATAATTAAGTAAGTTATACAAGAACTTAATGATGATAATTGTACGTCTGGTGCTTAGTGAACAGCAATTAAATCTACGTAATAACGTTCGATGATCACAACCTTGTGGTGGATAGGTACCATTTATCAAGTAGGAAACAAATTTCAAAAATTTTCTATGTACCTTTTCCAATTGTTGAATGTGTATAGCATATATAGGATGCGAGTTCAACGCACAGTATTCTAGACGAGATCTAACTAGAGAGTTAAACAAAGTGAGTAAAGCGTCTACATTAGAGAATTCACGGCAATTTCGAAAAATAAACCCGATTGTGAGAGTTTAACAATCAGAAGCCTTCTGGGAAATACATTCAGAAATATGGTTGGTAAACAGAAAATTTCGATCGAAAGTAACACCCAGATCTTTGAAGATTTCCAGACGACTTAAAGATTCACCTTCAATACAATAATTGAAATTAAGAATGTGTTCTTTCTTAGAATATGAAACAATAAAACATTTTGCGTTATTTAAATATAACCGGTTATTTTTGCTCCAAGAAATTAGTCTATTTAAGTCCTCTTGCAACAGTTCACAGTCTCTTAATGGTTTTATTTCAAGAAAAAGTTTCAGGTCATCAGCGAAGAGTAGCTTGTAGCTAAGTATTACATCAACCACGTCATTGATAAAAATTATGAACAATAATGGTCCTAAGTTGGAACCTTGTGGTACACCAGAGCCAGGTGAGAAAGAATTCGAGACAAAATTGCGATGTTTAACAAATAATTCTCTGCCCTGAAGGTACGATTTCATAATCCTTAGTAAGGGTTCAGTAAAACCAAAACACCGGAGTTTATTTAGTAAGATATAGTGATCTATCTGATCAAAAGCCTTGAAAAAATCAGTGTAGATAACATCTACTTGGTGTTTATGATGGATTGCCTCAGAAACAAATTGACTGAAGGTAGTTAGGTTAGTAACAGTAGATCCTTTCTCAATATAGTCGTGCTGAACAGGTGATATAAAGCTTTTTATATTGGAATATATTCTTTGGTATAGTATGGACTTAAAAGCTTTTGCAAAATTGCAAAGTATACATATGGGTTTGTAATTCTCTACGCGCGTCGAATCACCTTTTTTAAAAATTGATGTAACAGAAGCTTTTTTCCATATATCTGGGAACATTGATGAAGTTAACATTAAATTGAAAATATAATAAAGCGGTTTAACTAAGATTTCATCTTCTGAAATTTGTGGGATTGTAGCAGTTAGATTAGGTAAATCAGGACCAGTGAAACTAAAATTTAAATTTGGATTAGAGACAGTAAAAACGCTATTTAAAAATGTGCCAAAGCCGTTGACGATGTCAACTGGGGTGGATAATTCAGAGTTTTGATAAAACGTAAGACCTGGAATTCTCGAACTCCCTTTCTTATTACGACCAAAATTTCTTCGGATCGGAAGAGATTTCAGTTTGAATATTATGCATATAGTTTTTGTAAGCTGTGATTGTTAGAACTTTGCATAGAGACCTAAAATATTTAAATTTATCAAGATCATATTGAGATTTATTGCATTTGTACTTTTTATGATAGCAGTTTTTCTGACCAATACAATTAACAAGATCCTGGGTAAACTTGTGATAAGTACAAACAAGCCTGTGAAAAAGTATCAACAATTTTTTTTTACACTAATTACAGAAGTCTGCGTTGGTCAAATGTGCTGAAAAAGGGAGAAATATTGATACTAGGTTCTTTCACATTTTGTGTTTTTTAGGTCGCGAACGTAAGCTAAGGAAGTGCTGCAAAGTACAAGTGTATTGCACGGCTACTTTCATGTTTTCTCAATGTCTTGTGACCCTTACAGTGCGCAAAAATAAGTCCCCCGTCTGTCTCTCTGTCCTCCTACGCCTCATAAATCCGTTTTGATTTTGTACCCTAGGCATCGAGATTTTTGGAAACAATCAAAATTGTGTAACATCGTTTAGCAGTTTAACTTTAAGACTATTACACTCCATGCTCTGAAATCTTGCAAACATTTTAAGGTAATGTAAGTATGGTAAATCGTTGATCAAAATGTATCCGTTTTTACTTCCCCAGTGTAAGAGAAGGGAGTTTTCTCGACTTTTCATGACCCCGAAAATAAGAAAAAAGTGGCCTTCTGTTTCCGTTTGTCTGTTTGCGGTCTGTCGTCTGCCATCTCTCGTTTGTCGTCTGTCGTCTCTCCACGTCTTTGTCGATTTTTAGGAGACAGATAATCTCCGAAAATATTGGACCGATTGTCGTAAAATTTTGTATACACAGGGTGATAGGAATTTACGTTACTAAATTTTAAGGAGTCCTAATTTACAAGATTCTGAGTCAAAGTCGTTAATAATAATAATATACCTATTATCCTAACATGTACGGTTAAGCCACAATCAGTGCATGTGTCTTTATTTGAGAGCCACTGTCCATACTTTTAATTTGGCGTGCACGTAAGGTATGTACAAGATAAAATTATTATTAGTAACTATTGTTTCCTTTCTCGTTTGTTAGCCGCTCCCTGTAGAAATTATCAGTTCTATACATGCTACTAAAATTTTAAAATGAATTATTATCGATGTAAAAAACAAACATATTTGTTGAATACTTACAAAAATATGGTATAATATATAACTATATGAACCTCTTGGACTTGCTCATAGAAGTAAAACCAGGTATTTGCTTTATTTTAACTAAATCTGTTCGAGTAGCTCATTTTGAAGATGAGAAAAGCGCCTAATTAACATACCGATTTTGTCAGGAGCCAACAAAAGCCTTTTTTCTTGAAGTGATGTTTTCTTTAAACTTTGGTACCATATGTAGAATGAAATAAGCGTAAAGAATTTTCTTCACGCCAGAGGCAATTTTTATTCAGAACGTATATCAAGATATCCAAATCTAACACATACACCAGGTTGATGTATTATTCCCCGGACGATCCAAGTTTTTTCTCTCCGGTGTGGCGTTAGTTTCATAAATAAAAACATATTGCAGAGTTTTCGATGTGTCTCTGGTTACCTGTCACCTACTTTCGAGACGTCAACTTTAGAGTCACCTGTGCACAAAACAAATCGAATTGTATCTTAAAAAAAAAAACAGTGCCAGACGTAGAACCCTCAATGTGACTTTTATTTTCACGAATAACGAGAGTTTTCTGCGATTGAGAGGCGATTTAGATTCAAATTTAACTTAACAAACTTCGGTTTGTTATAGTCTTGGGAGAATTTGCGATCGATTACATGTCTGATGTTTGTGTGCCTGGCATGTTTACTAAAAATCGTTTCTCAACAAAGGTCTTGTCTGCCTCGGTTTGGTTGTTTGGATGCACCTTTGCGGATTTGTTATGTGAAACAAATAGTGAGACGGTTATAGCGTACATGTGCAGTTCCGTAGAGACGTTTTTACTGAGATCTTTAAAAATGAATGGGGGGAGCGGGGGGCATAAACGAAAAAATTTTGATTACCGATTTACCATGTTTCCGATAACTTTCAATCACTTGCAAGTGGTCAGATCAGGTCAGGTCATTCGGTTTGGAGTTTCAAAGTAAAAATAATTTCAAAAAGTGTTAAACAATTTTTTTTCCCAAAGATCTGGATGTCTGGGGTAAGAATTCACCACTGATTCATAAACCACATGCACAGGAATATCTTATTTTATAAAATTTAAATAATATTTACTAACTTAAATTTTGGAGATGACGTCATCCCATTGTTGTTGAGCGTGATTATTTTGTTTAACGTTTTACCACCTACACGATATTCCTATAACACACATACAATTTGACAACAGTCGGTCCAGCAGTTTCGGAGATTATCTGCCTAATAAAAATCCTGACAGACGACAGACAGACGCAAACGGGAGACCTATTTTTCAACTCTAGGGGTCATGAAACGTCGAAAAAACATAAAAGTAACCACTCGTCCAATAGACTTGATTACAATACTTCCTTAACTTAGGTTCAGTAAGTAAAAACATTTTTTTAAACATAGTTAATAATTTCCTTAGAAATTTATGTCATTTGATGATGGGCTCATTCAAGCGTCTTATTAGTGAAACTATCAGTATATGACACTTTTTTTGTTTAAAAACTTTCTCTTTTTTATTGAGGGTGTTCTTTTGACTAGCAGTTAAAAAAATAAATTACATTTTGTTCTCTGTAAATCATTTAACTACTTCTTATTGATTAGTACGCTATCTGCCAGAGTTACCACAATAGATCCGTTTGCAATTAAATTAGTTTCCCTGATGCATTTTAAACAAACGGCAATTCTACGAAATAACTTTAAATTATGTATTACGTTGTTCGCTGTTTGAAGTTATTATTACGGCCTGATGCTATAGTGGAAAGTATTTGAGACTGTATATAATGCCAAATATCACAAGACCGTACAACGGCTCATTATTGTAATACTTTCGCCGCAAGGCGTATTTCATGAATGTAGGGTATTTGAATATTATTACTTTGTCTCTCTAATAAGGTAGGATGTTCCAAATAATTTTTATTACACGTTATATGATCTGTATAATAATCGCCTTATAGGGAAAATAAAAAAAACCGGATATGTAGATTTTTTTGTGGATTATGGTTGTGAGATACAAATGATAATTTATTTAAGTTGTGATTACGTGGTCGTGATTTATTTTATCATTGTGTAATATTAATTGAGTAGATATTGTTTTAGCACCATCATGAAAATAAAATGATAAATCGTTGCTTTTATGGTAGGAATAATTTAAAAAACTCTATATTTTTCACAATCTGTTAAAACTTTGGGCACTGTCGGGTGTGGGACCTTCGGCAAAGGGCCACACTAATAAAGCAGGACAATATGCAGTCCTTTAACCTTGTGACCAAACATATCCAGCTACTCAAAAATTATTTTCAGACTGTTTTTAAAAGCAAATCAAAACAGTAAAAATTGATCCCGTTACGTGTTTTTGACAACGGTAATATTATAAAACGTTATGTTTTTGTAGTTTCTAAATATAAGGACTTTTCTCTTTCATGCTCTTTCAGGTATTAATTTAATAACAAAATCCAAAATTATCTAAACAGTAAAGGTGGATTAATAAACGAATTGTCAACTGAAATTTGCTTTTACTTTACCATATTTTGACATGCCGTCAGCAAGAGTATGGAAGGGGTGAACAGATAAATTCTGATCAATTTTTTTTTACGATAACGCGTTTACATATCATTTTAAATATGGATAAATTATTAAACCGCAAGTAAATTAGCATGTCGCATAATAAATTTTACGCCAGATTGATTTAATTTTTTTTTAATCTTCAGATGACTCATCAACATTTTGGAAGAGTTGACCTGATGATTTTTATTAACAATTTACCATGTTCATGATAACCTTTCAGATATGTGCAAAATTTTAGGGCAATCCAGATTATTATTATTATAATCGAGAATATTTGTAATACATATGTAATAAGTTTCCTTCGAACAGATAAAAAAACAAATTATAGGAAATTAATAAACTTTGAACAAATAAGAACGCACTACATGTAGAGTTGGACAGAACATAATTTTACCGTTATCGTAATTGCTATTTAGTGATAGTTTTGAGTTCGAAAATTGGACTACAACTTCCAGCTAAGAGTATTTAATTATGCATCGAGTTCTGCAGTGCGGGAAGCAATTAAATTTTTAATGTTCTTGAACAACATTGTGCCTATTTGCGTTAAAACATATAATAATGATAATAATAATTCCCAACAGAAATTATTTTCCAATTACAGGACAATATAACTTAAAATAATAACAATAAATTATTCAGAGAACAAGGCATAAAGATGAGAAATAAAAAAATAAAGATTAGAGATTATAGATTAAAGTGGCAGTGGGAGAAGAAAATAATATATTAAAGAACGAGTTTTATAAGGCAAATATTAAGGCACGACTCCAAGTTTATAGAACGAGCGGCGAAGCCGCTAGTTATATAAAGGATGAGTGCCACAATGGCCTTATGAACGAATTATTTATACTATTTTTTCTACCAGCGCACGTTTTTTCGCAAAATTTAATTGAAATTTGCGTTTTTTTAAATGTGGGGAATTTTGTCGTGGTTGGTGATGGGCTGGTCTGACACGAACCACGAAATATTTGAAGTTCGAATTTTGACAACAACTGTAATTCGAATCAATTCGAGTTTTTTTAAGTAAAAATTGGTTAAAATATCTTGTGAAGAAGTTAATGAAGTCCTTACGCCTCCCGGAATACGGGAAATTTTAATTTGACATTTGCCACTGACATTCACCTGACATTTCTCGTCATGGCTACCAATCTTACCGATCTAAGTTACACTAGATCTATTTCAGAACCACATTCCGCTATTAACGAACCGCGTTGACGTCATTTGAGTGCTTTAATAGCTCTATTAGAAAATCAAAAAACGTGCGCGGTAGAACAAAATAATACATATAAACCTGTAATCATAATAGTGATATGTATAAAAAATACATTGTTCAACAAAGTACTAAAATTACAATTTTAAATAATATTGCTGAATTTATTACCAATAGCAGTTTTAAACTCTTTAATGTTAATGTTACAAGGGTCACAATCAGTTAAACTATTTATTTATTTTGCTATAGTTGAGAAATGACACTTTAATCCTATGTTAGTAGTAGATGGCGAACTGTACAAAACGTCAAGTTGCCTAGAATTACCATATGGAATATGAAATTTCAGTAAGCTCAGTAATTCGGAACAATGAATCTTATTATTTAGCAATTTATGGCAAAATAACAACGTATTACTTATTCTTCTACACTGTAGAGATTCAAATTCAAATTGTTCAAACAACTGCTGCTGAGAATAGTTTGTTTGCGGCCATCCATGATAGATCTTAAAAAAAGAACAGTTTTAAAAACTTACGCTGAATTTTGTCAATAGCAGGTTTTTGGTAAATGTAGAAAGAGAACCAAACTAAAGTACATATAAGCATTTTAGACCCTCAACATCAGTCGAATTTTTACAAGTTCTAAACACAAAAGCAAGTATTTTGGACGATTTAACAATTAGGTTGGTGGTATGAGTACTAAAATTAAGCCTGGAGTCGAATGTTACACCTAGAGCATCAAGACATGTTTTCCTAATAATAATCATTCCAGAATCCAGTTTATAGTTAAAAATGAAGGGCTTATGTAAGCGGGTATAAGTTACAACGTTGCATTTGTCAATGTTAAGAAGAAGGTTGTTAGACACACACCACTTATGTAGATTATTATTTAAGCTCTTATTTTGCAGCGTGTAATAACCATTGATGGAATTGATTTGCCTGAAGATCTTAAGATCATCTGCGTCCATACGCGAGCCACATCCCAGAGACTGGACAATATCATCCACATACACAATGTATACTAGAGGACTCAAATTAAATCCTTGGCGGTCGCTAAAATGTATGGATGAAAAATAAAACTATTTATAAAAACAAATTGCTTTCTATTATTAAGATAAGAGCTGAGGAGGTCGACTCATGATTCAGATAGTCCAATTTTTGACAATTTTAATAACAATAATTTGTGATTTCCTTTATCGATTGCTTTGCGTATATATATTTGTTGGGTACTAGATATTCAATTTTTAAGATGAAAAGACAACTGACTTTAAGCAATTGTCTTAAAAACTTTCGAAAAATTTGAGAGGATTGTTATCGGTCTATAGTTTGGATACTTTCGAATTATTGCCTTTCTTGAAAATGGGAACCACTGTACTTAGCTTCCACACATCGGAAAAGCATGATGTTAAATTGCAGATTATAAGATATAATAAAGTAGATGGACAACCTTACAACAATCCTTCACAAGAAATGAAGGGATTTTGTGAATACCAGCCACTTCCCAAAAATATTTTTATGGTAATGTTTATTTAAGGCCTGGTATTAATGCTCTTCAACACAAATAATCAAACACATATTTAAGCATTTTCGGAGATTCGACCTCTAAGAGGGTGAAAAGTGGTGTCTAAGTTTGGGCGGCTAAGTTTGTATAGCAACAATATTTCTACTATAAATTGAAATTTTTACGTGAAACTTGGTACTAATGTTCCTCAACGCAAATAATGAAACTAGTATTTAAGCATTTTCTAAAATTCAACCCAAAGGGGGTGAAATGTGGAGGCTAAGTTTGTGTGGGAAAATATTTGTATTGTATATTTACATTTTTACGTGAAACTTGGTATTAATGCTCTTTAACACAAATAATGAAACACGTATTTGAGCATTTTCCGCGATTCAATCCCTAAGGGTGTGAAAAGTGGTGGCTAACTTTATATGGGAAAATTAATTGTATTGTAAATTTTTGACGTGGAATTTACTATTAATGCATAATGAAACACGTATTCAAGCATTTTCCGAGATTCAACCCCTAAGGGGGTGAAAAGTACTGGTAAAGTTTGTATGGGAAAAGTATTTATATTGTAAATTTAAATTTTTACGTGAAATTTAATATTAAATTAATGCTCTTCAATACAAAGAATGAAACCCGTATTTAAGCATTTTCCAAACCCCTTTAGGGGCTGAATCTCGGAAAATGCTTAAATACGTGTTTCATTATTTGTGTTTAAAAGGATTAATACCAAGTTTTACGTGAAAATTTAAATTTACAATAGAAATATTTTTCCCACACAAAGTTAGCCAGTACTTTTCACCCCCTTAGGGGTTGAATCTCGGAAAATGCTTAAATACGTGTACATATTATTTGTGCTGAAGAGCAGTTTTAAGTAAACATTACTATAAAAATATTTTTCTCATACAAACTTAGCCACACCCTTTTTTACCCCTTTAGGGGTAAATACACAATAGAAATATTTTCCCATACAAACTTAGCCTCCACATTTCACCCCCTTGGGGGTTGAATTTTAGGAAATGCGTAAAGACGGGTTTCATTATTTGTGTTGAAGAACATTAATACCAAGTTTCACGTAAAAATTTCAATTTATAGTAGAAATATTGTTCCTATATTAACTTAGCCGCCCAAACTTAGACACACACCACTTTTCGCCCCCTTAGAGGTCGAATCTCCGAAAATGCTTAAATATGTATTTCCTTATTTGTATTGAAGAGAATTAAAATGTACCAAGTTTCACGTAAGGATGTAAATTTACAGTAGACTTATTCGTCCTATACAAATTTTATCACCCCTTTTTAACCCCCTTAGGGGATGAATTTCGAGAAATCCCTTAAACGATGCCTCCAGTATAAAATGAACATTCTCTCCAAATTTCAACTTTCTATCGTTAGCCGTTTGGGCTGGGCGTCGATAGGTCAGTCGGGACATTGCCTTTTATATATAAAGATAAAGATATATATAGATTTTTTCAAGATTCCACCGCTAAGAAGATGAAAGGGGTTAACAAAGTTTGTATGAGGAAAAATATTTTTATGGCGATTTTTACTTGAAATTTAGGCCACGATTATAAATAAAATAGGAACAGAGGAGATTTGATGGAATTAAAGTTTAGCTAAATATATTGTGCGGTTATGGCTTAATTTCTGCTGCTAATCTTGCGGTAATTTTTACGAGGAGTCCGTCACAATGAGGGAAGTAATCCACTCGCCTGGCCAGGGACGTTCTCCTTTTGTAGGAGGAATACAAAAAAATGATTTCAATACGGCACGTTACCAACCTAACTATTTGTCTAACGTGCAATTGCTTGTATTTGTTTAATTTTATGAGGGATCCGCTGTGCAGTGCCAATGCAGTAACAGACGTAAACGCACGTTATCTTTGGACAAACTATACGATAGAACATCACATGTACTGTGCCAAAGACTTCAAACTTATATTGACATAAGACTAGACAAGACTAACCTAATTTGTCTAACAACTCCTGTGTATCAAAATGATATCACGCAACTTTATTTATCTCACAAAATATACCGTAAAAATTGACAGAAATTACAAATACACAAAATGTGTAGTAACGTTTATATAAGCTAAGTAAATTATAAAATTTTGTTCAGATTTGATTTTTTTTTCCAAAAATTCTTGTGTAATTTTTAAATAAAATTTACTTGGCAAAATTTTGAGATGAGCTCATCAAGTTCTCGTATAACCAACACGGTATTCTTAAAACACATTTAAAATTTCGCAATGCAATAGTTTTAAAGTTATGTGTCTAAAAAATCGCCAACAGACGACATATATATTTTTTTCGCACTCAAGGAGCGATAGAACGCAGAGAAAAGATGAAATTAGCAATTCGTTAAGTGAATCCTGTTACAATACAGTGCCCAGATATTACTACCAAAATTTAAAAAAATATATTATTCAAAAAAGACTCATTTACACGAACGTATTCGAATTCACTGGAGTGTGTTAGGCGTATTACAATCATCAAAGTTCTCTGCAACCACCATCCACCCTATTCACGACATCTTCCATAATTTCGAGTGGAATTTCAAGAGATTTTCCTCTACAGAGGCATGTGTGTCTTTTCTACCGGAAACACAGCAACAGAATAGTAATCGGAATACTTACTTGATATTAACACGGTTTCTAATTAAGAGCTTTAATTAACGAATGTTTGTGACCACAGACTGTAGGGAATCTTCTCCCCTAGGACAGGAATCGCGCGAAACAGATCACCAAGATAATGAAGTTTATTCTTCACTTCCTCTCCGACTGATGTACTTCGAAATTGAAATGTCAAAGATTTAAATAGGACGTGTAGTGCTTGCAATACATCACAAGGTTCAATTTTTCAAAAGGAGACATATATAATGCGAATGTATATAGGAAGAGAACTTAACAGAAAAGTCGGTATGCGAGCAACGAATATTGGAATTTCCTGAATCGGTGGAATAATAAATTAATAAGATAGAATGTCGAGAATGTTCGTATAGTAGGAGCCATGAGTAAGTCTGTCACTTCACGTGTAATAATAGCTACAATACTAAATTATTAACTTAGTTCCCTTCGCGTTACCAGGAACTTTTGAATTGTGCGGTAAGGTAGGTAAATCGTTTTCAATTAGACATTAGATTGCTGCCCCAACTTTGCAGAACTCGAGAATACCTACGATGTATCGTCGTCTTAAAAGTTTCAGCCGTGTGATTTAATAGGAGCCTAATAAATAATAGTATCGTAATTTAGAAACAAACTTGCTTCATAAATAATAGACATGAGTCCTTTACTGAAGTTTGCACTTGAGCATTCGTAACCGATAGACCACAGTAGCCTAATATTATAAGCAATATGTTTTTCTTGTTTTTTTTTTGTGTTACATTTGAGATGATTATTATCTTGCATTTATTTTACCCAAAAGAGTATATTAAAAAAAATGATGGGATAAACTGAACATTATATGTTAGCGGTTCTCATTAGCATCTTTTTTAAATAATGGAATGTTTCTTTAATGCAAAATTCTGAAAATTTAATTGGCATTTACAATAATTTACGAAATATTTATTAGAGTTATATAGTTTGTTCAAGAGCAGACTAGCAGAATCCATTTTGATTCTTAAAAATGGTTACAGCGTAATTACACAAGCGGAAGCCCGTATGTGTGGCGCTTACATCTTTTCTTTTCTAAAATTAATTAAATATTACCTTATTCATTGCATGCTGGTATCTATTAAGATGTGAGAAACATTTCTATAGCAAGCTTGTGTGGCAAGGTTATTGTTCGTTGCCAATGTACATACATACAAAGCAATGTGATGTAATTTCCTAACGCTATATAATGCTTCTTGAAAATCGGTTTGTGCTCTCTATTCACACAGGAGTTGTCTCAATTGTGTACACGACATAGGAGGAATAGTATTATGAGACAAATTGGCAATAATCTTATTTACATGCATCAACTCTGCACTTGTTAATAATACCGAAATATTGTATTCCTCTTTGAAGATACGCATTACATACACTGTTAATATCAATGAAATGACATTCATTCTTTTGACAAAATTAATTTATTGTCATAAGTTCCGAGTAATGATAGCATTGATAGCAATGTCAGACGCGAAACAGAGGTCAGAAAAAGTAAAACGGTGTATATGCAGGGTGACTGACAAACAACCTTTGACATTCTACCTATGTTGCTTATTTTTTACCTAATTCGAAAATCAAATGCAATCACTTCAAAAATATCGCGATCTACTCCCCCCCTCTCTATGTGTGTGTGTTTCTCTCGCTCTTTCTCTCTCTCTCTCTCTTTCTCTCAAGTCGCTACACTTCTCGTTTTCAGAAAAAATAATCTATCTGCTCGAATAGTATATTAAAATTACTAGTGTAGTTAATGAATCTTATTGTAATACGAGTGCCCACAATGAGCGAGTATTACAATGAGACATTGTAATATGTGTATTTTATACTATATATTCTATTTGGCCCCTTTAAATTTAAATAAAAGTAAACAGTTAGTTATGTCAGTTTCTTTCAATTGGTAACTGTCTAGGTTAGTGACATTCACTGACAAATATGACAATTCAAAGACTTTGTGGAAGTGAGGAGAAATGTCACAGCATTGAGCGGGATTTTGAACCCAAGTATTACCCTGGGACGTAACCAAGGGGGGGGGGGGCACAGGTCACCCCAGCAAAACCCTGTGCCACCCCTGGTGCCGCCTTAAATTAATTTTAAATTTTAAAAGTAAAGCAAATTCGAAATTTCAGATCAATAATAAATTTTAGCTATTAGTAATCTTATGTTCTTATCTTGTAATATAACTCCGAGTAAAGCAATACTGCTGTGAACAGTGTCCTCGATAACTTTTTTACGCAATTAGCCGATGCAACTGATATCACTTTTTTTAAAGGTCCCCTTATTTGCAATTAGTGCCCAGGCGGGGCCCGTCCAAAATAAAAGGCTGGTTACGCGCTTGAATCTTACCGTTTGCCGCCGGGCGCCGTATCAACTGCACCACTAGGACTGTGATAATCTCTTTTTACTTCTCACGTATTATTGTGCCGTCACAACTTCACTTAAACTTTGGGATGGAAACTAACCACACCATGTCAAAAATTACTACTTTTTTTTATACAAAATTGTCATTGTATTATCGAAATAGAAAAAAATATATACAGTGCGGTAGTGATTGTTTCTGAGCTTTTCTTCAAAAGACAAATGAGGGACAAAACTCCCATGTTGAAGGATATCAATGACAGAGACACGATTCAGAAGTCCGAGACAGAGATAGACGGGAAAGGACGAGCTGAAAATTCAAGACTAACAGAAGAGTATAAGGTTTCTGTCAAAGCAGTGGAAAAAAACAATAAACTGGTATTAACTTTCAACCCTACACCACCTATTGAGGCACAGGTTGTTGGTGGGGATATCATAGTCCGGGACGAAGAATCAAGACGAAAATTACGCCGGAATGTGGTACATCGAAAAACAGTAGACCAACTAAAGAGAGTAGAAGGCCAATGGTAGTCCATACAAAATGAAACTACGCCTACTGGACATCAGGCAACGAACAGTGTTTGTTATGTTTAGAGTTAAATATGCCCTTAATTTATTTGAATTTTATCATATTTTCTTCCGGAAACCATTGTTTCAGAACTCGAATCGTATCAGGAATACTTCGACATTCTACATACATATAGATTATCTCTTTTCCCCAAAAAATTTAAATTTCAGGTATTTTAAAACAAGCACACGGTTGAAAGTTCAAAAGTCACAAAAATGAGAGAAAATGAGTAGTTCCGTCAAAGTTAACCAAAAATTGTAAGAAAAAAACATGCATATGTTTTCATGGCGAAGTTTGTTTGCAAAGAATTTTTTTTTTCTGCCACATCAAGAGCACTTTATTTTCTTCAAAATTTTCAACTACCTCACGTGAAATAATAGATTCAAAATCAAAGATTACAATAACCAATAAATTTTGACATGAAACGGAATCTGCATCTTTCAGTAAACGTAAATACAAAATTTGAAAAAATTGATGGAAAAATAATTGAGATATAAGCACTGAAAGTCTTAGGTGAAACACCCGGTATGTATAGAATTATTTCATAAGCAATTTTCAGGCTGTGAAAAAGGTAATATTTCTGTATGTTTAAGAAGTATGTCACACTTGCTACATAGGAAAATTGGAGAAGAAAAACTCACAGAATAACTAAAGACAAAAAAAGTATTAGGGATACTTTAGGGGATTTAAAAAATTGACCCAAAATTATTTAATTAGTACTTTTCTCGCTTACAACAAAGGTATAATACGTGTTTAACTCCTGTAATATGTAAAAATTTAGTGATATATTAATGATAGGTATGGAATAAATTTTTCCTGGGTACTTTATTCTTAACCTTGTTGGACCCAAACAGCCAAGCGTCGATTACTAGTTTGTAATTTGATATCTTATATTGCTCTTGCTCCTTGTAGAACTTGCCCTGAAGTTGGAAAAAACAGTCGGCTGGGCCAAGTTTAATAAAATGTGAAAAATACGAAATAAACTTTTTAACTGCTGAAATTAATAAAAAAAAAGATATCGTGACCCATACAAAAGTCATCAAATTTTTGTTGAGCTCTAAAAGACAACTTTTGCCTAACTTTCTACCATAACGATAGTCTTCAAAGTACACCCAGAATTTCAACCGTTTAGTTTCGCAGATTATTATGTTTCTAACAAACGCTGAGCGACAAATAGGAAACTGACATTTTTGTGTCATACAAGTTGTCAAATGTCGAGAAAATATGACATGAGTCAGAATAATAATTATTGTAGAGTACTTCTTGAAAGTAAAATCTGCCTGTATTACACGGTACCTAATTATTAAGAGAACAAATTATGAAATGTCGCACCACAAAGCACACAATCTGTCGTGAAAGAAAGAGATTTATTTTCGTCAGATCGGTATTTACTTAAGAAGATTGATTCGATAACATTGACGTTAATATAAGATGTTTGAAGGAGAAACGCGAGCCACGGAACATAAGAAGGCTTTTAACGGTGCTAGTTGTAGTGTACGTAGGAGCGTATATATAAAACGAAGGTTTGATGAACGAATTAAACAGAAAGAAATTCCATATTATTTTACAAAATCAGTGGAAACAAAATACACATGTTGAATTTAAGGAATTTTGTAAGCAGTACACGCACAGCTTCTGGCCTAAAATATGAAATTAGAGGAGGACTCTTGGGGAAGGATAAGTGTTATTGCTATGGATGCGGACATAGCGGCGACAGCTTCATACGTGAAGAGGTTATTCTTAAAATAAATTGGGAAATATTGGGATTAATTGGTATATAACGTACGGCACTGTAGTCGACGGCGCTCCATTCACGAGATTTATTTTTAGGGATGGTATTAACACTTTTATTAGACACGAAAATCTTTCGATAATTTACGGGCACCTTTTTTCGTCAGTACATATTAATTGATTTTCCCGATATCATTGTTCATTGGAACGAAATCTATTTTGCTTTTTATATCGTTTATCAACGATTGGTAGGTATGTCATAATTTTACTGTAAGGCAATACAGTTAGTGGTCATGACATGCTTCTTGGGAAAAGATTAATTAGCTTATTGTCTGAATGTTCCTTAAAAGTATATTGGTTTCAGACTAATGGGTAAATCTAAAAAAAATGTTGATCTACCCGTTATACGGTTGAGAAAGTGAAAATCGAAGCATAGTAAAATATTATGCAGAAGTAGCATAATATGTTGTTCCAGCTTCAATTGGTAGCGTGTAAAATCCATTAACAATGCATTTTAAATGAAAGAATTCGCGACAGTCTTGTCAACGAGTAATAATCTGCTGAATAAGTGAGTAAGTATATGAATCATTTACAATTTATCATAGAGTCTACTGTTTGGCATCTATTATTATAGATAAAATTGTGTTTTAATTCATTTAAATTGCTTTGAAAACCGTACTTTAACTTGAATTTCCATTTTTAAAAAATTACTACATTCTGCTATTTATCATACCATATTTCAAAATATATGTACTTGAAGTTTTTTCTGGTTATGTACTTATTCTAACAATGTATCTGTCGTGCTATCTGTCAATTTTTTGAAAAAAATCTATATTTTTGGCCTATACAAAACGTGTTTTGATAATGTCAGCAGATAATTATTAATGTTATTGTTATTATTATTGACTATTTTGAAATTTGATCTCTGACAAACTTGTAGTCAATACCCTGGAATTATTTTTGAAAAGTGGAGATAACCAATAACAATTCTTTTCTTCCAATCAAGAATTTTTAATAGCGAGCCGTCACTCAAACAATGGAAACCCAGCATTTTTGAATTATGGCCCAGGTTTAAACATTTTTACGGCAAAAACAAAAATCTTTGTCAAATATTTCTTATTTCCAAGAATTATTTTCCACTATAGTCACAACTTTGTTGACTTTAATGTCTTCGGTATTAAAAAAGACCGGTTGTGTAAAATTTTAATAGACTTTTGTGGAGGTAACAAAGATTTTTGGTTTAACCACACTAGTACGACAAACTTTACGTACATCGTTGGAATTATTAATGTTTCGCTATAACAGGTGTACAATAAAAACTATATTTGGAGCAGGTTTTGGTATAATTTTTTGCCGTTTATTTATATAGTGGTTCCGGTTAGAGATTGGGATTTCTTGACAGTTGACATGTAAGTTGGCAGCAACCTAACACTATAAAATACACTGAAATTCCTACGCTGTCACTGTCTTTGTTACGAATGTAAAACTACTGAAAGTTCCATTACTAAGGTTAGGCCACTTTTCTGGCTCTTATCTCCAGTGCTTCTTTAAGGTACGTGTCCATTTGAGAGGGCGCTTGCGAGAAATAATTCCAAGATCAGCCGGTAAAGCCGCCATGGTCGGGCCTGCCCGCAACTGGCTAAGCGTATCGCTTGCCCAGGGTTTCTACCTGGTTTCTCCGAGTTTGTGAGCGACTCTTACAATACGAACGCGTTTCGTAGTCCGACAATGATCTCCGATAAGTCTGTTTTACCTATATTTTTTTGGTAATAACTCAATTAATTGCAATAATAGACCTCTGAAATTTGAAATGACAAAATGACAACTTAAGACTAAAGATGGTATAAAATCAGAACCAGAACTCTCGTGAGAGTTGCTCTCCAGTGGACACGTACCCTAAGGATGAATGTTCTAGTAGATATTTCAAACAATTTTCAGGAGAATACAGAGGTATAATGATAATAGTCATCGTTTTTTGTTATTAAGAGACAGTTTTGTAACAAAAAAAAAAACATCAACTCGAAGCCAGAAATTCATTTTCGTATCGTAAAGTTATGGCTCCTAAACGAAACTCACCACGGAAATTCTCGAGTAATGTAAAACTCATGTTTTGTGGCACTTAAGATTAGAATGATTTTGAAATTTCAAATTTCGCGCGGATGGTACACATTTCTTCGCGTAGATTTAGTGACTTTTCTGTCACTCAATCTCTCACCGTACGCAGTATAACAGGGTAATTCTTTTCGAAGAATAAGTTGGCAACCGAACATACTTTAGAGCAGGGATGGCCAACCGACGACTCACCCTAACCCACAATTTGTCCGACAATAGCAATTTTGAAATAATTTAAATAGAATTTGCAAAAAAAAACGCTTTGAATTCTCAATAACCTTTTGGATTAATTATGATGAAGTCGTTTATTTTGACTTCATCATAATTAATCCAAAAGTTCCTTTTATTGCCAAGTTGCTTTTGGCCCACCACCTTCTTATAGTTTTTTAAAATGTCCCTTGCTTTCTGTTAAGTGGGCCACCCTGCTTTAGAGCATAGATGGTTTCATCATTACTATCTTAAATGGAGTCGGGTTGACAGACAATTGACTTGACAGCGTTTCCTAAACTTCCGTATAAAATTTTCGCGCTTTATTCTTATTTCACTATTTGCTTTATTTGCGTGATAAGTCTTTTTTTTTTCAGAACCATAGTGTGTCCGTTCTGCTGTTTACACTATTTTAGCCCAGAAAGGCTTTTTCTGAACAGAACAAAGTATTCATGGTAATGTCTTACTATCGAAATGGTATAAAAGCGAGAGACGTAGTGGAAGAAACACCGGGTACTTCTATCCGTCATTTATCACAACAACTTGGTTTGTCTGCTAGTACCTGTAATTCGATTTTAAGAAAATATCTTCATTTGTTTCCTTATCTTCTCAGATCTGTGCCTGAATTACGTCTAACTGATTTTGTACAAAGAGTTCAATGTACAATGGTTTCTAAATACTCTACATCTGGATGACCAGATGGGGCATACTTTAATCTTTGTGGCTATGTAAACCCACAAAACACAAGAATATGGACCTCAGAAAATCTACATTTTTCAATTGAGTTGTTTCAATATCCCCAGAGTGTCAGCGTTTGGGCTGTGATTGGCCAACGCAGAATTATTGGTCCGCTCTTTTTATGGTAAAGAGGGTTCTAACAGTAAGATAAATGATGTTTTCCGGGAACAGAGATTCTGCAAGATACAGAGACGTAATTTTAACTCCATTCTTAATTCAACTGGATGATAATGAGTTAATTTATAGTAACTTTCAGCATGATGGTGTTTACTCATACAATTGGAGCTACAATAGATGTTTTCGCTGCATTTTATAATAATACGATTATTAGCCGCAATGCACCAAACTGACCATTTAAAACATGTGATCTTACTTCTTGAGACTTCTTCTTGTGGCCACATCTAAAAAATTCAATTCTGCAACACCATTGGAAGAATTGCGGAACTAGGATGACATACAAAAATAATTAAATAAAAAACACTGCAGTTGTTTTAGCAAATGTGTCCAGTGCAGTAAGGAGAAGGACTAGTTTGTGAGAAGGGAGTTCGCAATTTCAACATTTATTATAATTTAATGTTAAAGATGTTTAATAATTCACCGTGTAACAGACATCAGTAGAGAGATGCAAAAATAGTTCAAGGACGCGGTTATAACTCCCACTCCTCATTATCATTGCCTCTCCAGTGTCGCGCGGCGAAATGCAAGATTTAACATACATATCAGTAGTTTAACAGCGGACGCTGCTGACGGAAAGTGGTGGGAGGCGCCTGGCCTAAAACTGCATCTCCTTAGACATCAGATCATACCGTACAGGGTGTTCTTCTGAATTCTTAGTCTCCACCCGATCCATAAATTTGATTTTCTAATTTTATTTCAATAATCTAAACTTGCGAGCATTAAAATCGGGCCACTATTCAAATGTGACTTTGAATGAAAATTATTTAAAATCTATATCTATATCTATATGAATCCTATAGAACATGTGTGGGATGAACTCAAACGAAGAATTAGAGATAGGATCCCGGCTCCAAGAGCTCAGAATAGTCTTTGAAGAAGAATGAGTTAATATCCCGCAAGAAGTTGTCACCTTAATTGAATCCATGAATAGACGAATGCGAGCGGATTAGAGCTAGGGTTGGCAACACCGAATATTAACATCATTTTCTTCTTTAAATTGTTGATTTTCTTAACATAAAAAATTTCGTTATTGAACAATTTTCTTTTTTGCCCAAAAAAGAATATTGCAAAACAATTTCATGAAGTTTTTCGTAACTGTTGTAAAGACAAACATCTGGTCTTTCTAATGGCTTTTTTTAATAATAATAGTAATATAGTTCGGTGGAAAATTTGAGTCCGATGTGAATAGTGGCCCGATTTGTGGCCCGATTTCAATGGTCGCAAGTGTACGTTAAGCATATCTGCACCAAAATGAGAAAATGTTTTCTAACCTAATATCATTTTTGTGTTAAATGTCATTTTCAGTAACCGTTAGTTTTTAACGTGACTCTTCACTCTAAAAAAGCCTTAAACAATTGAGTTTTCACCGCCTGCTCCAAATATATTTTTATTGTACACCGGTTATTAGGGGAAGGGGGCCTAAAGCGGGCATAGAGCCTAAAGCGGGCACTCTCTTTAGTTTTGGCGTTTCAAAAGATGGTGCGCCCTAACCGCGCGGACATAGTGCATCCCCCCCGCATACTTCACATCAGTCGCCCGAGCCTCCTGAGAGTACCCAATTATGTGCTGTAATAAATAAATAATTTTCACATGATTTTGAAAAATATTGCAAAGTGTGTCACATCTGTTTTTTCTATGTTTGTGATTTTTAAGCTAAGAATGAAATTCGTTAATCAATTTGTGTTTATTCGGCTACCATAAGGTAGCAGTTAACTGCCACTTGTCGCATCATTTTGAGTTTAGATGTTGTTTGCAATTTTAATTGTCGAAATGGGCAAAGCGGGCAGGGCAAAGCGGGCACTTGTCCGGTTTGTCCTTCTAGTGTATTTACTAAATATCTATAGTTGTTTCGAAAAGAAGAACAAAGGCAATGTGGAGTCTGTGAAACAAATTATAAAAGAGGAACTTGCTGAAGATAAAACGAAGTCTAAGAAGTGAAAAAACCAAAAAGAAAAATACGAGATATATCGCTTTAAAAAAATTATATTTCGAATTACCAAACGTCACTCCAGGGGACCTTCATATTTATATTCATATCTAGTCTACAGTTTTTACAAAAAAAAAAATTATAAAGTTGAGCAACTTTTACATCACACTTTAATCGGCACATTGATGCATTTTTTGACGAAGTGCTGAAGAGGTTTGCATTTTGAGATAGAAGGTCCTCTGGGGAAAAGTGTCAGCTTTCTTTTGATACCATTTATAATCCTAAAAAAATCCATGACTGAGGTAAATAACTCTCGAAAAGTCAAAATCTATTAAAATGAGCTTACTTAACTTCTGGTTTGGTTGCAGACTTTCAGTATTTCTAAAATGCAATTCCGGAAACCCCGACAATGTTTTCAATGTATTTAGTATAGAGCGAAACCGAACCAGACCCCAACCTTAACCATTGCCTGGTTTGCCCTAGTTGAATGCCCGCTTTAGGCCTCCCCGTAGGGCAAAGCGGGCAGTTGTAAAGATTTAGTTATCTGCTTCTAACTTTTTTTTTAATAAACTTTCTTCAATTTTAGTTATGCATCATTGAAAAGGGTTAAATCAAGCATTATAATATAAAAATTTAAAGGATCTAGATTATCCATAAACTACTTTTTTTAATATTTTTCCTTATGGTGCCCGCTTTGGGCCCTCTTCCCCTACTATTAAAAAACTGTGACAAAACTTCAAAAGGAAGAGGTGTTAACCGAAAATGGTAATTTTAAAAAATATAAAAATTCAAGAAAAAAATGCTATTTATTATTTTTAAATATAGTAAAAGTCTACTGTTAATACTACTAGATGCGGGAGGACAAAGACTTTCTAGAAATCAATCATCAATCAAAGATTGGTGTACCAACTTTTTCAATTTAAAAAAGTTCTTTCATAAAAATTGTGTTGAATTGTAGGCTGCCAACTCAAACTAGAATTTTCTAATCATCATAGAATTGTATGGATCAGTGCCCCTAACGCACTTTCCCGCATTCACGCACCGCCACTACGTGTCCGCACCCATGCCGGTACCCACCCGCACCCTTTCACTCCTTTTCTGGCCTCATTCAAAGAGGATCCAGAAGGCCAGATTCGGCAAGTTTCTCGTTTCCGAAACTTCACTGCTCATCTGTGCGTCTCCTTGCATCCGAGGGGTCTTGGAGGTCCGGATTGAACCTCACCATGGTTCGAGCATCAGCGGGGCATCCTAGGGGTCCCGCAGGTCCAGCCGTAGGTCTACGGAACGTGTCACCTTCTTCCACGATACTGTCAAGATCCTCCGCGAGTTTATACAAACTATGCAACATGTTGTAAGAGACTCTACTGATAGTGAATGTAAGGACTGGTGTGTTAAATAACGACCGTGTGTCGGAAGTGCCTATTATTGTGTTATTGTCCTGCAAAAATGACCCTGTAACAATATTATCCCAAGCTCTTGTAAATTACTCTATGCTCTGAATAAAATACTACCGACTGAACTAGCCGCCCTGACTATTGTAGTTTCGTCAATACTTTTCCGGTGATTTTTATCACTATTTTATGTTTGAAATGAGGCGTATATAAAAAACGTCAAAAGAGATTTAGAAACACCCCATAGAAGATTATAACGTGATTTGCGGCCTTAGTAGGCTTTTGCTCTAATAAATGTAATAAATATGATTCAGATCCATTTCTTTAATGTCTTGCTTTTTATTAACCGTCCATTAAATGTGCAGGTAATTTAAAATTATTCGTTTTGAATTAAGAAGCTCAGGAAACAAAGACAAAATTAAAGAGAATAATCGTTCGAGAACCGTCATGCGTCCTCTCTGTTTAACTGTCCAACAAGTAGCAAATTTACAGGAGAGCTTTTGAAACCTAGATGCTTTCAGCAACAATAGAAACAAATAAACGACGTGCCGAGGAGTCGTCGGAAAAGAGTATTTTCGTAATGGATTTCCCATTCGTCTTTTAGTGGAAGTACCGAGCTAGATAATTAAACTTGAAAAAGTAATTTCGTTTTATTACATTATTTGTCAGTACGATCGGCCCCATAAAAGCATACTTTGTTCTTCCTAGCGTGATTCAATCAATTTAACCTTTCCTTTGCAGACAACAGAAAAAAACTCTTTTAACTAGAACAAAGCTAATTCACAAAAAATAATTGCCCGTTCGGAGAGTCTGATTACTTTTAATCTGTCGTTTGTAGCAAATAGACTTTTTCCGACAGATTCAATTAATGAATTAACGGTTGTTTCAGGTTACTTAGAAAGTTTCGTCTTTGAGGTCTTTTGCTCCTTTTGTTTATGGCAAACACTTTGCGAAATACCGAATTGTCGAATAAATAGAGCGCTTTAAATTATAACCAAGATCTATTGAAGTTGAATGCCTTCGTAACCACTGAGATTTATGGGAAAACTTAGGTGTATCCACTTTTCGGCATGTCTTTGTTATATATTCTCTTTTGCTGTGCGCCAGTGTGAAATGGCTTCTAACCTCGCTTGATAGCTTGATACTCTATTAAATTACTTTATTATGCCATTCACAATTTGGAGCTTTTTTATATTCGACTTTTATTGACGTTCAAATCAAATATGGGCATAAAGGAAAGATATGTTAATGCACATTTTGTCGACCAATTCGAAGATTGGTCGACTTAAAATGATGTTTTCATCAACGGAAATTATTCAGCAGCATTTGAACTCGAATTGTGCGTACACTGCGACGTCGGATTTTTTTTTTTGCAATACAACTAATAATAATTAGAAAATTTAAAAAGATTAATATTCGCATTTTTGATTTTTTTTCGATTAGTTATAATACCCTTATTTTTTGCTTGTGAAACATGAATTCATACGTCACGATTTCAATCAACCATAGGAACAAAATTACATATTTCACTGGTACGTTGAGCGAATAAGAAATAGTTATTTATTATACATTTTGAGTGCGGTAGGTAACATTTTGCAGGTTGAGGTCCTAATTTGCCACCCGACGCGAAGCGGAGGGAGGCAAATTAGGACCTCAACCTGCAAAATGCCTAACGCACGAAAATTGTATTCAATTTTTTCCCCGACATTGAATTTATTTTAAAAAATATTTCATTTTAAAAATATTTTCCGAAATGGCAAGAAATGAAGTGACAGTTTCGGGACTTGACGTTTACTGAAGGAATCTATAATACCGACAGCCACGAGATGGCGCCATGTGATTTTTTTTTAAATAATTTATTTTTTCTAATTCAAAAGTTTTGATTGAACAAAACATGATGTAGTGTTCTAGTATGTTTTCTTTTATTATTTATACAGAACTTTTTTTATTAGAGCTTCTACAGGCTAATGCATATTGAGTTACTTTGGCACCCAAAGGCGGTAAAGCGACCGTAAATTGATATTTGGTGCGTAAAGTCACTGTTACACGGCTCATCAAACGTGTGTGAATGTTTTGTTTACATGTCAGGAGGCCAAAAAAACTTTTACAAGTTAGTATCCGACGATTCATTATTTAAATCGCCCGTGCTTATCCTACTCTAACAATCGACAAGAAGTGGTGTGGTCGTGATATTTGCTTATTTATTATGGTTTTATGCTTTGTTTATAGGTTTCCATTTTAATGTTTTACGCGATTTTTTTTTTTTGTTTGTTTGGCACTATAAGAAGTATAGTATTATTATATTCACAATTAAGACCATTAATCACTCAGATGATTTGCGTCTCAAACGTCATAATTGCTCATTAATAAAATACTATTTAAAATCTATAATCATGTAAATAACTCAAAAAAATTGGTCGAAGGTTATTTCGACAGAACTTCCCTCGTCCCTGAAGTAGAAGACTACAAATCCCGCTTCTTGGAAAAATTATACAATTTGATTTTGCGACATTTTATTTGTGATAATCTTTATACACAAAAATATAGATAATAGTAGTAGAAGTTTCAGAAAAAAAGATAATAAAGGCGCATGAGGTGGAATTGAACGTCCGACCATTTTTGCATTCCAACATGAGGTGGCTACCTTACGCGCTGTGCCACGTAATTGTGTTCACGGTAGTCTATAAGACGTTGTAACGCATTTTTGTAAGGCGATTGATTATTCCCCATTTACAAATTTAATATCATTACTTTTGGCTAATAAATAAAAAAGTTATTCGAGTTGTCCCCTTTTAGCTGACTCATCCTGTACATAAAAAGATTGACAGCAATCGGTCCAATAGTTTCGGAGATTATCCTTCTAAGTAAAAATCGACAAACGACAGAAAGACGGAAACGCGAGACCATTTTTTTTGTATTCAAGGGGTAATGAAACGTAAAGAAAACATGAAAGTGGCAAGTCGTTTGATGGAATCGATCGCTATACTCGATTACTATACTTAGCTTACACTCGGAAAATAAAAAGAAGGGGTCGCGTTGGGCATCCAACGCGCACCGGTTTTTTTTAAACTATTTGACTCTTTGCACAATACATGTGTAAATGTGGGCGCGTATTGGCTTGCTCTATGGAAAACCTTGGTCGACGTTGCTCGCAAAAGGTTATTGATTATAGACTGTGATTTTTTTTTTGCAAAAATTTGGATGCCAAGGGGAAAAAGTCAAGCGGATTCGTACACCACAAATGTAGGATTATATTGCTGCACAACATTTGATTTATTCTAATGTAGACACCTCTGAGATCACTTCATCAAATTTGTTATGGACGATAGCCACATTTTGGTTATCGTTTTACCATCTAGATGATATTCCTAATATATACACAAAATTTTACAACAATGGGTCCAGTAGACACAGGGACAGATAGACAGACAGAAATGAGTGCCCATTTTTTTGTAATCTAGGGGTCGTGAAACTGAACTCGATTATTATACTTCCTTAGCTTACGTTTGGGAAGTAAAATAACAAAAAAAAAATGCAAAAATTTTAAATTTAATTTTGCGAATTTTATTTTTTATTATGATAAACCCTATAAGTTAAAAAAAGTGGCCATTCGTCCGGTGGACTCGATTACAATACCTTCTCCGCTTACGCTCGGGAAGTAATAAATTTATGTATGGAATCTTAAGTTGTTAAAATGTTGTTATAGAATTTTGATTTTTTTGGCAAAAATGTGGATGTCTTGAGTAAAAACTCAACACTACACGTATTGATCATGTATTGATTCCGACCGTGAAAGCCTCCGAAATTATTTCCAAAACTACACGTATGTTTTTTTGTAAAATTTTGTAAGTGTTCAATTTTGACGTGACGTTATCACATTTTGTTGGTGGGAACGATCAGGCAAGCTTGGTGAGCGTTTTACCACTTCAACGATATTCATAATACCTATATAAAATTTGGCAACAATTAGTTCGGTACTTTCGGAGATTATGGATCTAACAAAAATCAACACAGACGGTGAACAGACGGATGGACGGACGGACGGAACCGGGAGACCTATTTTTTCGTACTCTTGGGTTCATGACACGCCGAGAGAAAACATGAAAGTAGCCATTCGTCCAATGGACCCATTACAATTCTTCTTTAGCTTACGCCCGAGAATTGTTAAATTTTACATAACAATACTGTATCACTAGAAGACTGGCCTTAAAGTCTAAAGTAAAGTCTCATTTTATTTTTCACGATACAAATGAAAGAAACATTGCAGAAATTAATATTTTTTTCCGTAAATTATGATGATTATGCGCAATAAATTACCTTGAAGTAACTGCTTCCACAGAAAGAATCGGCAATAAATTACCTAGAAAACCGCAAAATCGTGAATTTATCTCTACAAAAACATATTCTTAGTATCCCTTGATTTCAACACATCAGCACGACGCTGGTATTCTAATAATAATCGACACAACGACATAAATCATTCTGCACCGCCAAAGATAATATTTGTCCTGGAAAAGTTCAATATTCGTTCTTGCATCAGGGTCTCCCGGAAATTGCACAGCCTTAGTGAATCAAGGTCCCACCACCACTACCCGTATATATTTTGCTGTTGTACGCAAAAAAAAATTCCGAGTTATATATTGCACTGTGAGAGCAATACTCACGTAACTCAAAGCCAGCGTGTTTTGAGTAATGATGATTTAAAATTCCCAAGTGTTTATATATTATTTGTATCTTAAATACCAAAGGTTTCGAAATACATTATAGTCGTATTGTCAATCTACTATTAATCGTGTTTTTATTCCTTTAGAGTAGACCCTTCTACTCGTTATAGAAAACAAGAAATTTTGACTTGCGTGACTATTGCACTGCTACACCATATCAAATATTTTGGCTTGCGTGTTAATAAATTTAAGACAAGAGCAAACTAGCAACACATTGTAATGAAAAAAATTTAACAAAACACAAAACGATCACAGTATTAATTCATTCTACATCTACACTGACCGGCAAAAAAAACCGGCCACTCTGAAAAATTTCGCAAAACCACTTTAAAACTTAATTTAACTAGTGATCGTTATTTTATTAAAGAATCATTCACTACTGACACATGATGTACAAATTAGCACAAAAAAGAAGACAATTAAACGCAGAATTAAATTTAATTTAACCAAATAACAGAAACAGACCAAGTACGATATTTTCTTAAAAAAAAAAAAAACAATAAAGGAGGCTGTTGTAAATAGTGTTTTTCATCATTTGATTATAAGTTTGGCAATTAATAAACGTTTTCACGCGAAAATAATTCCGTTAACTCTTACAGACGTCTTTCAAAGTGTCGCTCTGTTTCTGTTATTTTGTTAAATTAAATTTAATTCTGCGTTTAATTGGCTTCTTTTGTTTCCTAATTTATACCTTATATGTCAATAGTGAAAGGTTCTTTAATAAAATAACGATCACTAGTTAAATTAATAATTTTTAAAGCTTCGTTTTGCGAAATTTTTCAGGGTGGCCGGTTTTTTTTGGCGATCAGTGTACTATGGCTAAATTGTTATAAAATGTGTTATAATTTTATTTAATTCGTTTTTTTATACATAATTGATTCAGTCCATCGTATGTTTTTCCGTATTGCTAAAGGACCTTCATAAATATTGTTTAATCATTTTCATTTAAGTCTGATGCCGCCGTTGTCGTAATGTTCGGGCATTTATTGACTATTATTTCCTGATATACTTCCTTTCTATACGAAGTTACAAAATTCCATCGGAATTTTTGATAAATTTTAAATTTTTTATTTCACTCTAATTAACTTTCCTACCTTTCCTATTCAAAGAAAAATTGATTTCCATGTTTTCGGTCAATTCTTAACTATATCAGAAGATATTGTGCATTTGTTGTGTTCAATTTGTACCTAAATTAGTAGGAGTATCAGATTATCAACATCGACTGAAATCTCATAGCTTCATAGCTTACGTGCATTTCACTTAGTTTTGAGATACGGCAGTCTTGCATTAAGTGCACTGGTAATGTTCGGAAATGCAATACAAACATTTTGATGAATTTGAGCATTACGCAACTATTAAAAACCGTTTATACTTACATATGCTAAAACTACATTAACTTTTTTATGCATTAATGATAAATTTAAGAATTCGGCAAATTTTGACTTACGTGGGTATTGCTCTCACAGTGCGATATGTTTAAATATGGGGAAAGGAGAATGTGATGATTATTATCTAAAAGCTATTGTGCACGCTAGAGAATCGTACATGAACCAGCTTAAAATTTATAATGTTATCATGTTAACTGACAAACAATATATCAGCTGTTTACATGAGGTCGCAAAAATGGCACTTACCATGAGAACAAACAAATATACTCAACTCAAACATAGAAATTCATATCTGGATTTAGCAATCTGTATATCATTAGTAATATTAATAATATTAATAATATTAATATTCATCATGGTTATTTCAGACATCAAGTATCTTGTCTTAAGGCCGTATGACACGATGATAAATTTGTAAGAAAATTTTCTGCAATAGTATATGAAGATATTAGTTTATAATATAAAAGATTATGGCATGAAAGAAAGTTTAGCGCATGAGCGCACCGAATGGGATAATTCTATGATCGACCGGGATGCCTTACGCTAATGGTATTATTATACCGTGCATTATGTTTTTGCAAAGATTTGGACGGTTAGGGAAAAACTCAAAGCGGATTCGTAAACCACACTCATAGGAGTATATTGTTGTATAACAGTTAACTCAAATAAACATAGAATTCTTTGAAATGACGTCATCAAATTGTTAGTGGGAAAGATTTGCAAAATTTTGGTTAGCATTTAACCATCTACATGATACTTCTAATATATGTACAAAATTTGACAACAATCGGTCCAGCACTTTCAGAGATTACGTGTCTAATAAAAATGGATGCAGACACCAGACAGACAGACAAACGGAAACGGGAGACTACTTTTGTCGTACTCGATTAAAATACTTCCTTCGCTTACGCTCGGGAAATAAAAATGTGAAAGTAGCCCGATGGACTCGTTTACAATACTTCCTTACCTTACGGTCGGGAAGTAAAATTCTTGAGACCAAGACTAACACGCATCGATCTCTTACCATCATAGGAGAGGAGTATTTAGCTAAATATGGAAGAATGGAAGGTGTTACAAATGGTTACTGGAATACATAAGATTGGAAGAAAAAGAAGTGACATTGTATTTAGGTCTATCAAAATGGAAATAATATATTGACCACTGCCTACACAGGACGTTTGCATCATTCCTTGTAGAGAAGGGTGGAGATATAACAGCCTTAAATTACCATGGTGGTTGCCGATCTACGTTACTGGCGGAAGGGCACATCGACGAGTCGATTGAAGCCAAAAAATTCTTCGTGTGGAAATAAAGGATTACCGTTACAAGAAGAGAAGTCAAATGATGAAGCAACTACCGATGCCGGAGCCTTGTAATCCTTTGAACGAAACAGTACCGTTTTTGATTCTTCGATTAACTGTAACTATTTTCCTCAATGTAACAATCCATAACTGTCCATTTAATATTAAAAAATAAAGTTCTATTGTTTTTATTTTATTTGCTTAATCCCATAAAATGCTAAAAACGCTTTAAGCAATGAAATCAAATTTTTACGTTGACAATGCAGGTGCACAAAGCGTCACTTTTGTGACGTTTGAGAAAAAATGTATACTATATATTACAGTTGTTATTAGAACATTTCTCGGTTACGTCTCTTAATCCTGCTGAGTCCGACTCTGGTTGGTGTAATCTTGTCTTTTAGTGTATACTGCGTGGCATCTCCTATGACTGGCCATATTTCACGCTTCCGGACGACATTTCGCACTCTCTGTATCGATTAAACGTGCGTGTGCGGAACACAGAGGGCAACATATGTGGTCACCGTAGTGAGACATCAATCTTATCTCTTCGTCCTGAGTCCCGAATTGCTTTACTGCTGCATCGTCGTAAATCCACCAACTTTCAGTCCGTCGAGATGGATTAGATTCTCTCCTTTCATGTTTTACAACAGTTTACGACACAATCGGGGCTTTTCACGATCAGGATTCTCATAGAAGAAACGAAATCACACTCATATGCATCTTATAAGAGCCATTTGTTACCGCAAAAAAGAGAACGATGCAAAAATACAGACAGTTTTCGTTAACTTCTATGTTTTCAGATTGAATTTTTCGAGAGTTTCGTCGCTTGAAGATTTATGATATATCCTAGAGGGTGTTGCAACTAAAAGTTTGAGTAAAATTGAAAAATGTTATTTTTGCATCCTAATAGAGCCTTAGTAAGAACTAGGGGTTTTCGAATGATGTTCATTACGATTCTTGTGAAATTGATGTTACTATATTGTAGCTTGGGAGGCAGGAGTCCATCTGGCGAATGACTACTTTCCTGTGCTCTCGACATTTCAGGACCCCAAGAGTAAAAGCTTACATAAATACATTAAGTTGAAACGATGGAAAACCCCTGTTCACAGTGGACGAACGTAATTCTTGCTTATGAACTTTTATGTAATCCTTGTCTGCGTACACAAAGTTGAAATAAGTTCAACTTTGTGCACAAATTATGTCAAAATTATGTTAAAATCTAGGGACTTTTGAATGCTGCTATTGAATTCCCTTTGATAGTTGGCACTTGGCATTTCACACCCTATGCTTAGCCGACAGTTATTCTGTTCTGCGTTTGCGCAGTTTAACAATTCTTACAGAGTTCACTCTGTCCACTGTGAACGTACATAAGCATAAGCCAGACACAAACCAAAAACGTAGATTATGGTCTGCGCTCGTTCTTATGCCTTATGTTTATTGTGAATGGGCAGTTAAGCTTGAATCACATATAATAATTTGTCATAAGTGATAGAATGACAGTGCCTAATATTTTTGAATAAAATAGTACATAACAATAATACATATAACAAACATTCGTTGGAATTTTATGTGAAGTGTTCTGTTATACGTAATAGTAAATTCAGTGTAATATAATTGTAAAAGTGAATGTAAACTTTGCTTTCCACGATTGCTCGAAGTCTGTCATGTCGATTTTTTTTTACCAAAATTGTCATTCAGATCGAAAAAACATGGATTCTCCTATCTCATATGGACACTGACGCAGTGTCGAATTATTGTGTGTCATAATGACCTTTGACACTAGAAAGTCCGCCATAACGTACCTGACTAGTACGTCCAAAGGGATCATTTTGGCCCCGAATTTTTGAAGCAGTTAAAACGCAGTTGAAAGGAATTGGTGACCGCAATATATGATCGACTCTAATTTCATTTGTTAATTACATTGTTTAAAAAATTACAACCCCATATTTTATGCTTTTTTTGACATTTACCACACATCGTGTTGTTACAACCGTTACACTGATTGGACGTGTGCTTTTCTTTACAAAACATTTTGACATGACCCTTTCTTCTTTTTTGGCTAGACTCAGTGCTCTTTGTTAGTTCAACCGGTGTTTCTGTGTTCTGTACTGATTTCGGGAGGCAAGATATGAGGCTTGTAATTCTTCACATAACTGAAGAATAAACCTACATCGACTGAGTTTACTTTCAGTGACCTCTTTATATATGATCTATGTATTATAAACAACGGTCGTCTAGAACCAACTTTAGTTATAGTAGAATAAAGACGCACCATTTAGTCCACTATATCAACCCCATATTTGGTCTTATAAAAGCTGACTGTTTCCACCGACAACAACATCCACTGATTGATTTAACAAGCTTAATGGAAGTACATTTTTGTGACTCTTTCATTGATACGCTGTAAGTGTTGTCTTTGGGTCGTTCCGAAATAGATGGGTAGAAGGCAATGGTCCATTTTCATGCTTTACGCTTAGAGGAATAAGCGTAATCTACCTGAGTTTTTTTACTCCACCAATAACACATCCTCACCTTGCTATGAGAGTGTATAAAGTTTTATCAAAAGGTATTAATATTATTATTATAGAGAACTACGAAAACTATAAATTAATGATTATGTAAGATAACATTCAGCTGTCTATGAACATGTAATATGTAAATACCTATGAATGCTTGTATATAATGTATGGTATATGTATATACGGGTGTTCAAAAAATGACGCACTAACTCACCTATGCATTATTAAGTTTACAAGTCTAAGTTCGACAAAGATCATTAAACAATTTCTTACTCAATTTGACGTTCACTTACAAAAACAAAATATCGATTTAGATAAATAGATAAAAAAAGTGGCAATTCGTCCGATGGACTCGGTTACTATACTTCCTTAGCTTACGCTCGGGAAGGAAAAACTTGAAAAATTAACCCCTGTCATGGTAAACAATTTTTATGTTTTTGTTATTGTATAAAGTGAAGAAAACTTTCAAAATTGTTTTTCATAATGAAAATTTGTTTGATTTCAGATACCCAACACAAAGTAGTGAATTAATTTGGTGAAATTTCTGAAAAAAAAAAACTTTGAAGGGCTGTATCTATACATTCAGACAAAAGAATTGCGCGTCCCGGGCTCTAATTTGCGCTCGGTCTAGAACGATTGTCTGCACAATCTTGGTTAATAATGCAGGCTGATTCAATGTAAAAAAATGAAGAATTTGACTTGCCCCTATAGGCAACTTAAAATGCATTTTTCTTCTGTTCCTTGATTCATAGTAGAAATTAAAAAAATGTATTAATTCAAGTTTGCATTCTTATGCCACTGTCAATATTGAGCAGAGTGTCAAAAAAATGTTCTGGTGGCGACCATTTTGTGCGCCTAGAAATGTCCCGAACGTAAACATCCAACAGATACAATTTTGAGAAGACTTGAAATTATATTATGAAACGTTTGGCTTCTGCGTAAACGAAAAAATGTTTTAACCGCTACACATTTGGACAACGAAATTGGCGTAATTCAATCTTCTGTTTGTCTGATATTCCATCCGTATCATATGCTCTTAGTTCATGAACTACGAGAGACTGACTGTTCATGGAGATTGGTATTTTGCAATTTTGTTCGGGAACAGCTGCTTAAATCCCAAATTTATCAGGAACATTTTAGTGATAAATCTCAATTTTCTAACAATGACACTTTAAACAAACACATTTACATTATGCACAAGAAAGTCCACGATGGATTTGTGAAACTCACTTTCAGCCATAGACTAGACTTCGTGGATTTGTAATCTTTTTGGAATTCTAGTGTTAATCACGGAATAAATGAATAATGGATTTCTAGTTGCCGCTAACCACAAAACACATTCGTCATTTATACCGAATCACCCTGTATACTAAGTTTTTGTACTCCCGTTCGTGAATTAACACTTTCACACAAATTGCAGTGTGTGAAGTTCAACATTTAATACCGGTGTGTGAAATGCAGTATAATTATAATAATTCTAATAAGAGCGTATACACTTTTCGGCACTCGTATCGTTATTAATAGAGTGCTCTAATCAAAATTGTGTTACAAGACGCCTTGAACAACTTGAACTGTCAATCGTAAGTTAATTTTATGTTTTTTTCGTCAATTACTTAATTTGTCAAATTCAGGATATGAATTCGTCTAATTCGGATTCAGATTCAGACTTGAGTACTCCGCCAGAAATTACAGCGGCAGCAAATAGAGCAGGTACTTCCCTACTACCACAAATAATATTGAATGTCAATGAGAACACACAATACAAATTGGTGATGTAGAAAGAACATTAATTTCTTTTCTGAAAATATTTATATCGTAAGTGCTAAAAAAATCCGAACATCTGGATAGAATAATAATTTTTTGAAAATATTTTGGATTTACGGTAAACTACTACTTACCACTAGTAAATGATCAAAAATTCAAATAGAAATGTTAACGTATGTATAAGCTAGGAATGGGTTGGAGCACACCTGTTATTGAGGCATTCGTTTACATGTGTTGGCATAGACCTAATGCCTCAATCAATGTCATCCTGATTTAATTCATCCCAAGCAGCTTCACGCTTCAGGTCGTTTAAAGTTTGTGGTGGTCGCTGAAGATGAGTTAAACGTCGTCCCATCATATCCCATACATGCTCTATGGGTGAGAGGTCAGGAGATCTAGGACCCATGGCAATAACTCTACTTCAGACTTTTCAAAAAAGTTTAAAATGTTTCTAGCAATGTGTGGACGCGCATTGTTTTGTTGAAAAACAAGCCCATGTTGCGCTTTTAAGAAGGGAAGAAGATGTGGTTCCACCACATCTTCCACATATCGCTGAGAGGTCACACTCCCCCTAATAAACACTAACAGAGATCTACTGCCGTAACCAATGCACCCCCACACCATTAATCCTACTGTGCGGTCTTGTCTTTTTACAGCAAACTGAGGATTTCGTCTTTCTCCACGTCATATTTTCACTAACATACGGCCATCATGCATTGATAAACAAAAGTGGGATTCGTCACATGTTTATAGGTCTACCAACATCAGCAAACCATTCGTTGATGTTTATAGGTCTACCAACATCAGCAAACCATTCGTTGGCAATTACCCATGTTGTAGAATTTCAGTCTTTTAGAGCTAACAAACGCAGACGACGGTCTTCGCGCTCAGTGGTATCTCTTGGTCGCCCAGATCCTCTAGATCTGAGTCCTCTATCGTCTTGACTCCACGCCTGCCAACATTTCGTCACTGTAGACACAGAGCTCTGTTAACACGAAGTGCAATTTCTCTAAAGGAAAATCCTGCCCCACGTGTGCCTATTATTCGACCCCTATCAAAATCACTTAATTTTGAATACTGAAGACGCCTTCGCACTGAGGGCGTGTTAATGGCTTTTTAAGGAATTTGAATTGTCGAAAGCGAATACCGAAAAACGTCAAAATCTGACAGAACAGCCTTATATTGCTACACCTGTCTTCACATGTTTATCATTTCTTATTTATTTTATACAACAACCAATTTGTGTATAAAATTTCATTTAAAAATATCGACAAGGTGTTCGGATTTTTTTTGCAGTTAGTATGATAACAGAGTTGTCGAGGAATTTTAAATCATCAGCCCTGGGAAATGAATATTTGATACTGACGACTACTTTACGCGTTAATCAAAATATAAATATTGCCGAATATCCCGAAGTACATATAATAAGCATTCACGTTCGGTAGAAGTAGCTAACAGAAATTTTTCTGTGGTTAAGTTGCAATCTTAAGATCACTAGAAATTAAAGATTGGCATCAACTGTCTAATTTTCTAATTCAAATGTCAAATCTGAATTGTCTGGAAAAAAAAAACGAAGTTATTCTAATTTCAACACGCTTCGTTTGAAGAAAATCATTAAATACAGCGTGGAAACAATTTCCACAAAAGTTGTCACGAGAAAGCCCATTTTAAAGGAAAAGAAACAAGAAATATTTCGTGGTTTTCAAAAAATTACAGAGAAAAATAGACAATGCTTGGGTAAAACGGAAACAGTTAAACTGGTGGCAGAAATATTTTCCGTAAAGTTCGCTGGTGTTTTCGAGTGTTTTTCGAATTTTAAAATAATACCGATACAACGGCGTTGGTGCCGTTAATATTATACTCAGAATCAGAAAGACGACTGCCCAGATTTATATACCTACATGCTTTGTTGGGTCCGTTCTACAATTGGTTTTTAAGTTTTATATAATCGTTATTGTTTTGTAAAAGGGAAAATACTCGGCTTGGAGAATAATTGTACGTAATACACGTATAAATTTAGATTTCCGAAGGCGAAATTTTTCACATTAAATAACTACCAGAATCAAATTTCTAAAGCGGTATCTCTAATTGCGTGATAGTGATGAAGATTTACTTTTCATTTTCTTGGATGAGACATGGATATATCAAAACGGATCCATGGTAAGATTGTGGATCCATGATGATAACATCAAAGCTTGTCCACCTAAAATAACTAGTGAAGGGAAAAGATTCACAATTTTACATGCGGGTTGCTCTTTGGGCTTTTAGAGGGATACAATTTTCTCCTGGATTCAAAAATAGATTCAGCAGATCACCACAAAACTTACATGTCACATTTTTGATACGTACTTTCTGACATTCCAGTAATACATTATACACTAGAACAATTATGTCCGCAGTTACACAGCTTAAAAAAAAAAGTTACCAAATCTAGTTACATCTACCGAACGTGAATTCCTTATAGGTACGTGCCTATTCAAAACGAAAAAATGAAGGGTATACTCCAAAAAGATCACGTGTTTGGAAAAAGAACAAATCTGCAAATTTGTAAAAGTAACGCCTCATAAAAAATATTTACGTACGAATTTTTATACATATTCTATTTTGATTGCATTTTTCTGCTATTTGATGTTTATTCAGCAAAACAAATGAATATTTTCTACTTTTTTCTCGATGTAAGGTAGTGTCGCAAACCTCACGCTTGTATAAAAAAATTCCACTTCACATATCACTTGTTACACAATTTGCTATTTTGTTAAGTACTTACATGTATAATATAAAAAGCTAATTTGTATGATCTAAGGTGGTAAAAGAACCAATAAAAAATTATAATTTGTTAAAGAAAAATTCACTGTAACAAAAAATTTATTTCCCATTTTTAAACTTTGTAGTACAAAGTTTGTGTATTTTCATTGCAGAAAAACAATCCAACATGGATTTGCCACGTTGTCTCATTATTATTTCAAAGAAAACTTCGTATCTGCTGTTACGGGATTCATCATTGAGTGTCTACCTAACTTTATCACATTTTCGTAATGCCATTCATCTCGAGTACAAATTACTTCCTTGCTAATAGAAGTTGACTTGACATGCGTTCACTGCCTTATCTTACTTACACTCAAATTTGTCATGTTGTTGTCGGATGAAATAGTTGAAATTTAATTGCGAGTGTCATAAGAAAATACGAAACATCACAACTTTCTCGAATTTGTTGTGGAAAACAAGCAAATGTCATTTTGTTGGGGTAATTTATAACTGCGCGTTAAGAGGAGTTTCTGTATAATCTAGGTGAATTTTGTGTCTTCGTAGTGATTCGTTTTTATTTTTATAATTTTAGTAGTTTTTCAGTTTTTAATCCTTGTTCATGGACATGCGCACAACAAAAAGGACAATTTTCAGAAAATCGGTCAATACTTCACAGCAGGTGAATAAATCACACAAATCAAGTATTTAATTTTCATCGTTACACGGATTCGTGTCGGATCGTCATGATACGTATCAGCGCAAAACTCCTTTATCTTTTCAATTACAGCACTCTGCAGCAGAAGTAAATGTCTCAGATATATATTTGGTGTAATCCTTCTTTGATCTGTTTGCCAATATAGGCATCCCACCGAAGCCCCTTCAAAAGGAGCTTTGCCGTCTATAAACACATCCTACTGAGATCATCTATAATAACCCGAAATAACGTCCCATACACTGTTGTAAATTCCGACCGATTTATTCGGTCTAATCTCGGCTTGCTCGCTCGGTAAGGCTTTATGATGTGTCTTAAAACAAACCGCCTTTTGGTTACAATTTCCTAGAAGTAGAGGCATTGCGATATACTCGGCACTCACAGTGCGTTTTTATTTGTTGTAAGTCCAAAATTTAACCAAGTTTAACTCAAATTTCAAGTCAGTTTAAAGCTGTAATTGTTTTGCTTCTGTCTCCAGTTTGCATAGTTACGAAGAAACTCTGTCTCGTACGTCCAAAATGGTCCAAGTTGGACCGCAACGTTGGTCGGTTTCTGTCTGCGGTCATATTACCTCAACTAGGCCGCAACGACCCAGAACGATCTAGGATTGGACACCGTTTTAATAATGGTCTGTGCTTACCACAGTATTAAACTTGGAAAATCGAATAATAGCTTTCTTTTCCGGTTTGTTGTCTACTTTGGATTCACATGATGTTCGCGACTAAAATCGTTCACTTGAGCATAACGAACGCAATGGCAGTATTTGCGGTTTTAGAGTTAGCGTGAAACACGTAAAAATGAAGTGGAGGATATATTTTTAGCGAGTATAAAATGCAGGTGCTCCAGTGGAGTAAATAGCAGCACAAAGACGAGTCATCATATATTATCACAGAGATAATGATGATTTCGGCGTCAGGTGACTAGTGGTTTGATTTTTTATAACTTGGACTGTACAATCAACATGGATAATACTGGTCATAACACAAAAGAAAACAAGCCACAGCGCATTATCAATGCAAAAAAAAGAAAGGGACAAGTTCGGTATTGAACCCAGAACCGCAGGTCACCTAGAAACCCCCAAATGACTAGCCAAATTTTGGTTAACACTTAATCATCTACATGATATTTCTAATATTCTCGTATCTACAACATTTGACAACAATCCGTCCAGGAGTTTCGCAGATTACCTGTCTAATAAAAATGGATACAGACACCAGACAGACAGTCAGACCGAAACGGGAGACTACTTTTTTATTATTATATTTATTTGTACTAGTGGTAATGCCCATTCCGTTGAACGATATAGTTTTTAAATTTTTTAAATAATCAGTTCTGAGGTAACTTTGAAATTTAACCACTCGCCGCTTTAAGCAATATCTGACTACAGATGGATGGAGCTGGGATTCATTATGCTATACCTGTGAGAGAATGGATGAATGAAAATTATCCACATCAATAAATAGGTGGTGGTGGTCCCATGTCGTGGCCTGCGAGGTCAGCAGCTTAAATCCTTTGAATGTTTTTCTCTCAGGACACGTGAGAAATGTAGTTTACGACACAGCCCCGGATAGTCGACAAGAACTGGTAAGACGTACCACAAACTGGGACACTTGTAACGTTTGCAACGTCCTAGGAAGCATTATGAGAAAAGTACGTCCGTGGACGCAATTTTGAACATTAACTTTAATTCTTCTTCTCTTTGACCTTGTCTTTTTGTGCGGTAATTTTGGAACAGCCTGTGTAATAACTGAAGATATAATTTGACCATATTTTTTACCAAAGAAAATGCCAATCAGCATATGTAAAAAAACTAAGTTATACATTGTAGGTACAAGGTTATTCCCTAGAAGTAAAACATTCAAGACGCAACCAGAAATACAATTTCAAAACCATCTTTCATATTTCATATCATTTTTACTTCTCGAGCGTAAGCTAAGGAAGTATAATAATGGAATCCATCGGACGAATGGCCACTTTTAAGCTTTTCCGACGTTTCATGACCCATAGAGTACGAAAGAGCAGTCTCCCGTTTCCGTCTGTCTTTCTGTCTGCCTGCCTGGCGTCTGTATCCATTTGTATTGGACACGTAATCTCCGAAACTGCTGGACAAATTGTTGTCAATTTTGTACAAATATTAGAAATATCATGTAGGTGGTTAAACGCTAACCAAAATTTGGTTGATTATCTCCACTAACAATTTGATGACGTCATGTCAATGAATTGTGTTTTAAAATGATTTAAATGTTATACAACAATATATTCCTATATTTGTATTGTACGAATCCGCTTTCAGTTTTTTTGCTAAATGTTCAAATTTTAGCAAAATCATTTGCAAGGTATAATGGCGTTGTTTTACCAACGCGGGATGTAAGTATTTATAGCGCAGTATGTTTTTAGAATAATGGCGACCTGCGATCGCGCGTTTGATGACGAACTTCGACGTCTGTTTTTTTATTTTCTTGCACTGTGGCTAGTTCTTTTTGTGCTATGACTAGTTTTCTTTTGTGGTATGACTAGTATTATTTATGTTGATGACGTCATTACAAATTTTTGTTGGTCAAATTAGGAACGAGTTACCCCATTTTCTCGAAAATGTGAGAATACGCACGTCTTGATTTAATAATGATAAAATAAGAACTATAATTTTCACAACATTTTGTTCGATTGTGGTTTAATTAATAATTTTAGTCTTTTGTTTTGAGAGGACAAACTCATTCAAATCAAACTAATTTCTACGTGATATTTTTTCGATGTGTAAACATAAATCAGATTGCTATTACCTGATGTTGAGAGGGCATTTATCCCGGTGGTTATGTGGTTTAAATATACTTTACATTGTCCGTGCTCGGGAGTGCAAATTATAAGATTTTGTGCTGCTCCCACGACGCAGCGGCTGCGGGGATGTTATTTATGCCTCTGGTTTTTACTTTACAGAGGTTATTACAAATTGAAAATCGTAAAATCAAATTTTGTAATTTTTTTAAACAAGCTGGATTTGTCGAATTATACTTCAAGGGTGAGGGAAATTCAGTTGAAATAGCTTTTCACCAATTTTTTAAAAACAGTAAAACAATTATCTGTTTTGTGTAACCACTAAAAAAAAAACTATAACCACATTGATCTAAACTTGGTTCACGTTGCATTAACCTTTTCAAAGTCACACATTTATATTTTTTATCAGTGTGACTGTGACTTCTCTTTTTCTTCCCCTGTGTACGTAATCAACCAGGGTCAATTTAGTAACCATGTCAAGCATTATGTCACTTAAGATTATGTTTGAAATTGTCAAATGAAGTCATGTTAGGAAAAAATATTTTTTGGTATTACCTACTTCACTACATTGCTCCTTCAAGTACGAAATCTTCGATGTTAAATACAGTCAGAAATATTCTTTGTGAGCCAGTTCATCTTAGTTTATTGTACGCACTGCTCAAGCATTGATCTATGTAGGGGTAACATTCTACGAACGTTTGGCATTGTCTTGCTAATTTCTTGTAACTTTTAAAGTTATAAAACAACAACAAACAAATTAACCCGTGGTTTCGAGTTTAATGCAGCTGGAGTTTAAAAAAATGAGAATACGATTTTGGGGTTAGTTATGGTTTCTTGTTCATGCTTGTGTACCATTTAGAATGATTAAATTTCGATTTACTTGAGTTTCTTAGGGTGAGCCTAAAACGTAGCATTTGTGTGGAAGATGGACACAGGATTAAATAACGCGTTCGTGAATAAACTTACGTTAGAACCGTTCAAACGAATATTTTATGAATTTTATACCTAAAAAATTCTGGAAAGTTTTTCAAACAGGATTTTTTTAGGGGAATCTGGATAAGGATCTTGTAGCTCACGGAAGCAATTAATATGGGCTTCTTTAACAGCTGCCCTTAATAATTTTCTCTTTTTTCTGTCAAGCATGATTTGAAAATTTGACATTTTAAAAAAACTGACAACGTGCTATATGCTTTCAGTCATATAAACATCATCATAAAAAATCCCCAACGAAAAATGCACCCAGGTATTCAACATTATCCTCAATTTGACAGGGTTATTGCGTGAACCGAGTTTAGTGTAAGGTACTGTCATGTTAAAGCTGACATTTTGGGAAAGTATATTCAAATGATGAAAAGACTAATATAATTTTAAGCAATGGTTACTGTTTCACTGTTTTTTGCAGGTAATAAAAAAGATTTCTTAAAACAAATGTAACGACACAAGTGCAAACAATTGCATTGTCAGTCAGTACTATTTATGTATACTAACGGTATAAAAGACAAGGCAAACCTTCAAGTAAATAAATCCTAAAATATAACATGATGAATACGAGAAAAATGTAATTTAAAAATCATGGAAATTCAAGAAAAAAATCGGTTTACAACGAAATTTTATGGGCTTTCCAGAAATTGAGCAGATTGATGATTTCATTAGAAAATCGTATGCTTTTGATAACTACTAAAGAATACCGTCACGAATTCTTTTATATGAAATGCAACAGTTATCGGTTTTCAACCTAAATCTCAGACATTACCTATTTTTCTGCATTTCTTATTATTTTTTGTCTTGTATCTCTTTATGAAAGTCACTTCATTTCACTCGATACAATCAGAGTTATCACATTTACAAACTCGTGGTGAAAATAAAAAAAAAATATTGACAAAAAACACTACGAGGCGATATTGCATGGCCTTATGTATATTTTATAATATACTAGTGAATGAGTAGCATTAAGGAGTGTTCATTTTATTAAACGGACACCTTTAAAGTAACGCCAATTTTCTAATTTTTAAGCTAAATTATTCTAGTTTTTGTATATGAAAGCTTTAAATTATATCTATTAAATGCCATTTTTGTTTTCAAAATAACGTTATTTCTTTTTAAAATGAAGCGAATCGCCATTGGGGCAAGAAAATTATTTTTGCAAAAGTGATGCTACGAAAAATTTCCGTTGGGGGAACTGGCTAAAATAACTAAATGTTCAAAATCAGCAGTGTTCCAAATAAAAAAGTTTGGGGAGTTTAATACTTTAGAAGATTTGCTCAAATCCAGACCGAGAAAAGGCCCGCTTAACGAAAATATTGAGAAAAACATCATTAAGCTGCTAAAATTAACGAAATGTATGTCTGTGCGGGAAATACCGAAGAAGCAAGGTATTACCGTAGGTACTGTACAAAATATAAAGACTCAGAATAACAGTAGAACGTATTAAAGCAAAAAATCCCAAAAAGAAGCGAAAAGCAGCGCATACAGTTTCAAAAAAAAAACGGTAAGTTATAAACAATTTTGGTCAGGAACAAAAATCGTTGTGTTTTGATGGACAACGAAACGAAGGTTAAAATGGATTGCAATACACTACCCGGCTCCCAGTTTTATAATGCAGTCGTAGGGGAAGATGTCCTCGATGACATGAAAACAAAAAAAATTGAAAAGTTTGGGAAAAAAGTCTTAGTGTGGCAAGCCATTTGTTTCTGTGGGTTAAAAAGTTTTAGTTTTTTTTTTACGATTGGAACAATTGGGGGCGATGATTACAGGAAAGAATGTATAAAAACGCGATTATCGCCTGTTTATCGCAAACATCATAACCCTCCATCGTTTTGGCCAGATTTGGCTTCGGTTCACTATGCTGGTGCCACTCAGGAGCTTCTTAATGCCAATAATGTACAGTTTTTAAAAAAGGAAGATAAACCACCCAACTGTCCTGAGCTTCGTCCACTTGAGCGATAATAGGCAAATATGAAAGCAGTGTTAAGAAAGGATGGCCGAATAACATCATGACTTGGAGAATTTAAAAAAATGTGGCCTCCTGCTACGAAGAAAATCACAAACAAACCTGTGCAAAGAGTGATTCGCGGTATTCGCGCAATAGTTAGAAAATTTGATAGTTTCTGAATATAATTGATTAGAGAATAAGAATAATTGTTTCATATAACATTGTTAAACATGTTTATAAAAAAAAAAATTAAATTAGCCCAAAGTACTCGAATTAGTAGCAATTTTTCAGTGTCCGCTTTATAAAATGAACATTCCTTAGTTTCACGCACTGAAAACTGCACGATCCTCTTTCACATCGTACAACTTCTACATTGTTCTCATATTATTTTGCGAATATCATCGCAACATATCATATGTCGATTCTGGATTTAATTTCCCTAATTGCATTTGTGCATAGTTTGACCAATTACGATTATTCCGTGGTCCGTGATAGATGTTTACGTAATAATTATTGCTTATCGTTAGATTGTCCATTAGTCTAATTAGAAGGTAGTTGCTGTCAGATTAGAGCTGCACGATGTCAAGCTCTGATCAAGCGAAAATCGCAATTTTGCAACTACGGTGTAGTGGATCGGAATTTTGAATTATTGTTAACATTGGGTTTAATTAAATTGGCGTTTGCTTTAAAGTGAAATGGGTTTTGTAATAATTTATTTTGCAAGAGTTAGTAGTGCAAATATCTATTGTACTTTGATATGTGTTTCATACACTGCGGACTTTGTTTTGCTACAAAAAACCCCCACTGGTGAATCGAAATGTACGGTTCACTTATGAGTAGGATGCAGACATCGGACAAAGAATGAAGTTCTGAAATTGGTCCACTGTTAATAAACCATAGGATAAATTTGCAGCAACAGATGTTGCTTTTGCGAAGTGGTTGCTGTGGAGTGACCACTAATACACATTACTAGGAGTGTCAAATTAAATCGAGAAAATATACGCATGATAGGCCTTATAGATGAAGCCATTTGTTGCAAACTATTTTCGTATAAAATATATTTTGAAATTTAGTGTCCTGCTTTACAGTGACTCCTCGAACTGGTCTCAAAATTATGTTGAAATTGTGTCGTTAAAGACAAATTCAAAATTAACCAATCAATTGCCAAACAAAATTGCAGTAAAATTAACAATTTATAAAATCTACTAGTTTTAAAAAATATGTTTTATTTCAATTAAAATACTAAATTATACATATTTGATAGAAATTTCATAGAAAATACGATACAAAAAATATTCTCTCCAAAAAAAAATCTGTAGGTGGGAGTATAAACTCACTTTTCCAGTGTTAATATTTCCAACAGTAGCTTTCGTTCGATAATCTTAATAAGTTTGAACAATTAGTCAAATGTAACGACAGTATTTGAAATAAGTAAATACGTATTTCTTTTATTCAAATTTATTTTTTAAAATTAACAAAATCTTTAACAAGGTAAGTATTGTTAATTTTATTGTGGGTCTAATGAAATAATGACAGATATGAACAAACGTATGTTTAAAATACTTGAGTTAATTTTTTTTTTTGCATAAAACAACCGTAAAAATAGTGTTAGTGAAAAACGTTGTGTTACCCTGTATTGACTTATTATTAACAAGACAATATCGACTGACCAATATTGATTGTAATCGAGTCATCCTTAGTGCTGTAGATAATTGTGGTATCTAAAACAAAATATTTTAATGTTGTTCGCGCCTACACTTAATAGTAATAAAACTAATAAATTAATAAGTATATTCAGAACGTTGGTTCCATTGTAGCTTAATTAATTATGTTCTTCCTGTTTCCATAATTACTAAATCTGTGTGAGCTTCTAATGATATGACTCCCCAGACCATAACACCTCCGCCTCTATAGGGTATTCTTTCGTTAAAGCAGCACTGTGCATAACGTTCATTAGGTCTTCTCCAAACCCGTTGTCGTCCATCTGGTGATCTTAAATTAAACTTTTTCCCGCTGGTTGTCCAATCAAGATTCTCTCTTGCAAACTCTAATCTTTGCTGTCGATGCTGCGCCAACAGTTTTACACCCGTTGCTGTTTTTCGAGATGATAAATTGTTTTCCCATAGTCTTCTGCAGACTGTTCTTACAGAAATAGTAGTACCATGCGAATTTCTTAATCGCTGTGCTACAATATTGGATGTTGTACGACGATTTCTCAAAACGCACAGCAGCATAAATCGATTTTCGCGTTCTGTAGTACATCTCTTTCGGCCAGAACCTTGTCTCCTGTTGTAAGAACCACTTTCCTGAAATCGTCTTAGTGCATGATGCACAGTACTTTTTGCGACATTTAAGACATTAGCAATATGGCACACGCTACAACCATCATCATGAAGAGCTACTATTTTTGCCACTTCTTCAGGACTGATTTTACACAAGCAAAAGTTACAACAGCAAATTAATTTGCGAAAGACATTAACAATTATAACAGTAGCCATGGTAACCAGAAAAACAAAATTCACAACTATCTGAATACTACACTGAATACGTTCATAACTTAATACAAATTTCGGAATTAAATAAAAATTCGAAAAAATGATTTTGCAAGTTCCAGGACAAAATAATGAAAGGGAAGTTATAGAAAAACGTGCAGAAATCAGTATTGAGTTACACAATATTAATTTTAAAGTTTAATTGACATGTTATTAGCGTTAAAGTTATAAATATGAAGGGGTCGGGATTATTTTGTCCAGCAGTGTATATCAGGTTTTGGAATGGATGAACAGATAGTCATAAATCAATTATACTGTTCATTCATAATGACGTTAAATCGTCTGTAAAATTTCAAGGCAATTGGTTTTGTAATTTCTAAAATCAATCACAATGTTCTTATACGATTTCGAATTTTTTGCACGAACGTACACCCTTAAAGGCCGGACCAGACGTGCAGATATTGCAAGTTCTTAACAAGTACCCAGTATTTACTTGGAGAATGCCGAATAGCCTAGGAGCTCCTCTTGGTGTTCGCCAAATAGCGAGTACTTTGAAACAGACATGCGTACTTTGCTGGGCAGCGAACCTCTCTGGGAACAACGAATATTCCCCGTCGAAAAGCTAATTCTTTTTCTAATTCTGAGACATGTTTGTTTGATAATGCTTTAAGCTTTGTCATTGCTCTAATGTAGTCGCATCGACTTATATTTGTAACAGATCTAGTCACCCCTTTCTCGTTTAATCTGATACTACATGAATACTGTATACGAACATTTTATATACGCGATATACATTCTTAAGCTTTAAACGATGTGTCATCTGGAGGTGTTTTTTCTTCAACATAATCAGCACCTCCAGCCTACCCTTTTATTTGATTTTTTATAACAAACAAGGCTCAAAGAAGCACCTAACGTAATCGTCCTTAATGAAATACGCTTTTTTGAGTTTGCTCATTAAGGAATATCGGAAACTCCGCCTTGGTCTTTTTCAGGTGAAGGGATACGGCGTTAATGTGTTTGGTTAGCTCACTAATTAAGGCCAGGACATTTTGCCTGACACGTTAGATCATCTGAGTTATTAGGATAAAGATTTTCAACTCGTACTCTAAATGAACGACAGATTGTTGTGAAACAAGTTGAGTGTGTTGTTTAACACAAGCTGTCGTCGTAAGAGGAGGTTGATCAAATCAAGTGCAACTTTAAACTAGGTTAACTATCCTGAATCTGAAGGGTCTAATTTGGCTAATCAAGTGTACGTTTGTTGTTTCCAAGCGGGATCAATAACTCTCTGGGTTAACTACCACTGCCACTATTGTTTAATGCATAAGGATTCACCTTATCCTGGCGAATTTAATAAATATCAGTTATGGTTTGTCAAAATTCGACAACTTGTCCTGCATTGACACGTGCGTATTCTAAGTTCTGTACCCATTCCTAAAATCCATAAACATTTTTTTTCAACGTCGTAAATGGCAGATAACATTCAAAACGTTATTTTAATTATCTAAATTACGGATATACTTTTAGTGAAATAATGATCTAGTTTCCATATTACTTTAGATATAACTAGAATGAGTAATAAATTATTACATGTTGTAATTTGTCTCAAAATTTTATTATTTCCATAATAAACTTAAAAAAAAAGTGCTACTGTATTACTCAACATGAGATAACCTTCTCGCTTAAATTTGAAAGCAATTAAACGATGAAACTTATTTTAGGGTAGATACCATTAAAAAGTTTTCTCGCGCTCCCATTTCCGATAGATTGCTTAATCAAATTTCGATTACATTAATAAACAAAACATTGCGTAAACAAACTAAAGTATAAGAAGTTGAACTGTGTTGATTCTGCAAACAGGAGGCTTATATAAATTTATAGAATTTAGCAAACTTTCTTTAATAATAATCAACAGTACAAGAACTGTGTTCCGTGTAAAACTAAAATTAAGGACCATGTCGTAGAGATCCGAATGCGAAATCGGGCCTGTGTCAAAATTAAATGCTTCGTGTTAATTTTTAAATATCTTTGAATTTTAAAAATAGTATAAAAGTATTGTAAATTTATTATAATACATATTATGCAGTTGTCACTTTTAGCGATATTAAGCCGTATTCATATGGTCATTCAAAGGTGCATCCGGCCACACTTGATTTTTGAAGCTACCGCAAAATCAAAAGGAGTACGATTAGTTTCAGCCAGTCCTGAAATTAGTGACATTAAACTTAAAGGTAAACACAAACAAATAAGTCAACCATAATTCTTGCCCGATATATTCTTGACTATAATTTTCATAATTTATTTCGTAAATCTTCCAGTTTCACTTTATCTTTCGAGTTACCCAGGAGACTTTGAAGACAAAGTCTCTAAATGTGAATCATTGCTATGCTAAGTCCTTTAAAATCTTTTTCCATAATTTGAAAGATGAAATTCAAGTGTGCATAAAAATGTCTTCTATAACCGTTCTTTTTGAAAACTAAAATACTCCGAAACCATTTTCTCAAGTTTAAAGTAACTATACATATGTTGCGTACATTTATACAGGGTTATTATAAAATACTGTAGTCAACTAACCTATGAAAAACAACTGAAATTTTTCTCGTGCCGCGAATCACCAAAATGATTTGAACTCCTTTGAAATGTAACGAACGTCAAAACAAATCTGTCAAATGTGTCAAAAATGTCAAAATACATTTGACCTTCAAAAATTGTAAATTATCAGAAAAGCGTTTAAGGGCTTTGCCACGAATTACACCTTGGAAAGTCGATTAGAGTTGAACAGAATAAATCATCTGGTTTGTTTTGCAAAGTAACAATGATTTTTCAAATAATGAAATCCAAAAAGTGAGGTTAAATTTGTCGAAAACAATGAACAAATTAATTAAAAAATTACATTTTTGTAGGTACTCTGAAGGCAATAATTGTGAAAAATCACTTAATGGACAATGGCAGAACAAGTCTTATTACAATTAAAGAACAGTACCACTGTTTTAAAATGAGTGGTTTTTGCATTAAATAATGTTGCTAAAGTGTGGTCCTGCCAAAGTTCAGTTTGTAAATTGTAAGGAATCCTCAAAACATTGTGCAGACGTGGTTTGTAACCGGTGTTTTTTTCTTAAAAAAACACAACTGAAAGCCTTGATCTTCGTCCCTACATTAGGTGAAAACTCCCATGTCCAAGCATTACCTTCAACAAAACAAGTCAATTAATGCAGAAAATGTGGGAAAACGCGCCACTAATCAGTAAAAACGAAAACATTATTGGCACCCGACAGAATCTGATGAAGCGTTGGCGCCGAAACAGTGCAGCCACTAAAGTGACGTTAAAAATAAAAATTCCAATATTAGTGTAATCGTTTCCACCAAATTGTGAAAGGCGGCACACAGTGTCAACAAAGTCATGGCCTTCCTTGACTACAATATTTTATGATGACCCTAAATATATATATATTATATGATACGAGCTCTTGTAAATATCAAAGACTGCTATGAAATTGTACCATTGGTTGCATTTTGCATTTTTCCGACGTGGAGCTGTTTGTAAATAACCTTGTATATATACATATAAATTCCTATTAAAACTAAAAACTGTAGTGTCGTTTTATTATCTTCTGCATCAGACTCATTAATTACAATGTTGGCAAACAAAATCTTGAATATTACAGATAGTTGTGTCGAAAACGATAACAAATTCGTTTACGTACACTAACAACCTTCTTGGAAAATATTTGTATTTAAAAAATGTTTTATTTATTTTTTGGACAACATTTTTTATTTTTATTTTTCTAAGATTTGGCATCAAAAAATACATATAATCCTAAATTTTCGCCCTTCTACCACCAACCCCCATTTTTCAACGATATTAGGATCTTTACTTTCATCCACAACTGCGCAATAGGGTTGCAAGATGGCTGTTGAATATAATCATTGTCGTACAATAAATTTGTATGTATAATTTATAATTTAATTTAATTATAATTTATTTATTTTAATTTAATTTTTCATTTAACTACCAAAATATTCACTAGAAATAATTTATATGGCAAAACAACGTTTACCGGGTCAGCTAGTAAATACATAAAAATGTATTCTTCTCTAAAATATGCAAAATATGGCTCTATACAGGGTTACTAAAAAAAAGTAATGTAAGAAGCAATGTAATGTATTGGTTAAATGAAAAACAGCGCATCCCATTTTCCCGAAAATTTGGGAATGCAGTACTGTTATTATTAGTATTCACGGAATCTATCAAAACTGGTATAAAAACTGGTTGTAAAATGTTCATGGCGTGGTAACAAAATTTTTAATGGAAAAACTCACTTGAAACAAAGACGTAGCACGCTTTTTTACCTTTATTTTAACATTACATACATAGTGTCTATAAGCGTTTTCATAAAAAGTAAAATTCCCAAAATTAAATCTTATAATTTTTCGAAAAATCTGTATTTGTTGTACTGTACTTCAGGCTCGCACGAAGTTCTATCAAAATAGAAATAATTTTTGACTAGTTTTTTTTAACAAAAAGTAATATTAAATTTGATATTAAATACATAATGTTGTCCAATTCTTCTGTGTGACTACATATCAAGTCTTAATATCTGTCTAGTTGATGGTTAGGATTTTTTTTTTCTAACGTAATATTGCATATGGATAAAATATTTCTTATTGATTTAGGTTAAAAAATGTAAATTATGTTTTTACTGCATCCCTATTTTTTCTTTTGTAATGGGACTCAGTAAACTTTTAATTAGTCAACAAACGCTGTTTGTTTTTCTTGGAAATCCTCTTACGTGATGTATTTAAAGTATTAGTGGAGTATTTCTACGAACGAAGGGTTGAAAAAGCTTTTAAAACCCACCCTTGGGTATTCTGTATTTTATTCAAATAAACTAGAATGGTTGCCTCAAATGATCTTTATCGCAAAGTGTGATGTATTAATAATAATAATTATTTAGGAATTTACTTATTTGTCGCATTTGTAAGTATTAGCTTGTGTTAGTTTCCTTAAAAATAACAAACTATAGTTTCAACAACTTACCAAAATGAAGCGAACGTTAAATTACAGTAAATATAAATCGGTTTTCTTTTCGTTTCAGAAGCTGAATAATGGTGGATGCGCCGGGTTTCTTTCCAACTTACGTTTTCATATTTAAATTTTAACGAGCACCGAATACGTGATAGAATGTTTTGTTTTTTTTCACAGAGAAAACATATTAAATGTAACAGTGTGACATTTATCTTTGCTGGCCTGTGCAAATTAATATGACATATTTTACGTTGTAAAAAATGAAATAATCAAGTTACGAAAGAGAGTCGGTGATAATATCTCGGTTTTTATTGAAGCAGTTGCAGCGAATAAATTGGAATTTTCAACGGGAACGAAGTTCGATCCTTTCAATTTTTAGTTTAATCGGGGCGTGTGTTAAAATTAAAACAGACTAAATGAATAATTTTGGAACTTTTTAATGTCACACATGTAGAGGAAATCGTTTTAAGGGTTTATTGTAGTGTGTATACAATATGTAAAAAAAATGTTCTAAAATTATTTAGACAGAACTTGCCTCTCACCTGAAGTACGCAGTCCAACAAATACAATTATTCGAAAAATTATACAATATGATTTTGCGAATTTTACTTTATTAAAATTTTAATTAAAATTTAAAGTTATCATGAATACCATAAATTTTTAATCAAAACAGATATGTTCATTCCCCAAAAAATGACATTACAAAATTGTGCGTAATACATCCTACCGAAAAATATGCAAAATATGATGAGTCTATACTTGTGATTTATCATTGCTTCATATTTTTAGAATTTCATATACAGATGACTCAAAAAAATTAATGAATATGTCAATGTATTTTATGGATTAAATCAGGAACTCCAAAATCGAATTCTTTGAAATCTGACAAACGTTTCAAAGCATGGTAAATTTTTAGTCAAAATGTCTCTCTCTACTCCGCTTCAAATTGATGATTTCATCTCAAAATTTTGCCGAATCAGTCCTATCGCAAATGTGGAAAATGTGATGGGTGTATACTTACAATTATTGCTTTCATATTTTCCGAAAATTTATTTCAAAGTTATCGTAAGCACGGTAAATTTTTAACTAAAATATATCTGTTTATCCCTGCCCAAAAATTGATAATGTCATTCTATCGAATAAATCCAATCGAAGACGTGCAAAATATAATGACGATGAGTCTGTATATGCGTTTGATTATTATCTTCATATGTTTACAATTGATTATACAAGGTGACCAAAAAAATAATGAATGAGTCCATGTATTTCCTGGATTAAATCAGGAACTGCAAAATCGATTGCTTTCAAATCTTGCAAACGTTTAAAATTTATCGCAAGCGTGTAAATTTTTATCTCTCTAACCAGCCTACTCCTTTTTTTATTACTTAAAATAAATTTAATAAAATTAGTCAATCTCTAATTTTTTATTGATCAATTTAAGAACGAGTCACCCCAATTTCCCGAAAATTTGAGAATACGCACGTCTGTATTTATTTTAATAACTAGAAGAGCTGTTGCCCGCAACTCCGCTTGCATGAATTTCGCAATTAGAACACATTATTTTTCACCTCGTTCACTCCCATTTGCCCCCGTGAACCCGTCTAACTTAAAACTCACGGGAATCCCATACAAATTGTCATCCCTATTTTACCCCCCTAGGGCCGTAATTGCCAAAAATCCTTTCTAAGTGAATGCTTATAACACAAAAGGAACCTATTGTCCCAATTTCATGTTTCTAGCTTTAGTAGTTTAGGCTCTGCGTTGATGAATCCAGTCAGTCTTTGAGTCAGGATAAACACTTTTATATATTGACGTGATTAAATAAGGATTATAATAATAATATTCACAACAGTTTGTTTGATTGTGGCCTAATTAATAAGTTTAATCCTGTGTGCTAAGGCGGCAAACTCATTAAAATCAAATTGATTTTTACGTTACATACGATATATAAACATAAACACTTCAAGTTGTTATTATTGCTGAGAGGCCATTTTTATTTATTGAGCGTAAGCTCAGGAAGTATAGTAATCGAGTCCATCGGGCGACTTGGTACTTTCATATTTTCTCTGACGTTTCATGACTCCTAGACAGGCCCGTAACTAGCGCTGAGCCTTCATTAGAGAAATGTTTGCTTCTCATACACCTAAACAAATTATAATTAACCAAATGTGAGTTACAACATCAAAAAATCCTAATAAAATGCAATGTTTTGTTTAATAAATGGAACTCAAAGCAATGAAAAAAGCCTGGACCATCGAATTGTGATCCGGTTACTGCAATTCGTAGAAAATATCGTTTAGTTTAGTTTCTTTGTTTCACTCTCACGTGTACAGCGTCGACAAGCGTGATGTCTATTTGTCTTAAATTACAAGTACTTATCAATGCTTTTCAGTTCCGTTGCATCTCTGGTACTAGACATGGCGGACGTGATTAAATTATTTTCTCATTTTATTGACTAAGTCAATATTCAAGAACGTCACTTATTGAAACATAACGGCTTGTTTTATTATTAATACTTAATCCACAATGATTAATGACTTCTGGTTGTTATGGGTTATGGCTACTATCTTAAAAAAAATAATAAAAAAGGTGGATTTGCCACAGTCGTTACTAAGAAATCAGGAAATAACCCAAAGGTATCACGCGTTAGGGAAGTACGTGCAGTGTTGTTTTTTGAGACTCCCGAAACCCTCATACATAACGTACTGAAGAGTTTAATCCGTCATTTCTAGACACCCGGTATATGTATAAAAATGGATGTTGGTACAATATAAATCTGAGATTTATAGACTCCGACACCGTTTGACCGATCACCATGAAAGTTGTCACATATAAGTGTTTGTTTCATGGAGAAGGCTATCCGCTTTGTTGTAACTCGTAACTAGATGGCGCTGCAGCACATCAATATCTACATCGTTCAACTGATCGCTATGAAAATTGGTATACATAGGTATTTCAGCACGGAGAATATCTTCGATTTATAGATTCATTAGTCATTGATGATTCCATATAATCAATAATTGAATTATTGATTAATCAGTCAATATTCAGTATTTCATTAGTCATCGACTTATAGATTAATTAGTTATAATTTTTGACAAAGTTTAAAAAAAAACAGCACTTGTTGATTTCAGTAGTGATTTTCAGATTATACCGTTGGAACTTCAACGAATATCAAAGTTATCATTCATCACCAAACACGGAAGCACAAACAAATTAAATCAATTGTATTAATGTTTGCAGAATTTGAGTTTAGTGCCTCTCTTTAAAACGTTTCCAAAATCTGCAGTTGAGTATAAATTATTTATATAGACAGCGGACGACCGTCGGGCCAGGCAAGGCCAAACACGGTACGGCTCGTACGGGATGGGAATTCATTGCAGTTACGGGCTGTACTTCGTTTATTTGAGAGTAGAATAACGCTGCATCGTTGCACTCTGCTGTTAATTCTCGTTCTGATATATATACTTAGCCGTTTTACTAATTAAGTTTTCGTTAGTTGTATTTGTGGAATAAGTGACGCGTCGCCCACATATGTCAAACGTCAGATTTAATACTACGGTGTTGTCAGTTGTATTTACAAGATAAAGTGCACTGTTGGTGGTTTTCTAATTTTGGCAAATGCTAGTCATTTATGGCTAGGAATAATCATCAATTGAATCATTGATTGCGACGTTCAATTACGATAAAGACTGAGATCACGGATAGGACAACGTCTACCGGGTTCTACCAGTCTTTTCTCTAAATTTAAAATTAGTTTTAATACACACGATTTAAAAAAAATCTCGGCTGCTCTACAGTGTTAAAGCTAATACAACTAAATTTGTTCGTATCCGTAGACACCAAATTAATTTATCATAATAATAATAATTGTTAGTATCACTGCCCAATGGATCATGAGATTTTTTCCAATATTTTTAGCATGAGAAATTAATAACCCAATAATACCTAATGATAAGATAATATAATTAAGCGGTGCAGGTAGGTACGTTTTTTCTGGATCCGTTTGTGAGGGTATTTTATTGTATAATAATTATCAATTAATTAGTTTCTTTAAAATAATAATGTTGATTGTAATTTGATGGTTTTAGGTAGAAAATCTACTATATTTTTAATTTCGGTCTAGGGTAAATGTGTACAAGAGTACGCACTTAGTGTAAAACTGTCAATAACTTTTTAATTTTTTTGAATAGACAAATTTTATGATATGGGTTCGTCATATACATGTTTAGAGATCAGATATATTTAATTGTACGTCCCAAGACCACTATATTTTAAGAGTAATTTCAATTTTTGTCAAGATGTGTAAATGCGCACTCTTAGACAGTCCACTGCACAAGAGTGCGCATTTGAACGCTTATGAGTGCGGATTACATTTTATGAAAAAAATCTTTATTTCTAAGGTGAAAATAAATAGGGACAAGTGACTACAGACTACACATACAACGAGATCCATATTTCTTCGTACTTTAGGGGTCTTGAAATTCGAGAAAACGTAAAAGTAGAGAGTCGGTCGACGGACTCGATTACAATACTTCATTCGCTTACGCTCAGGAAGTAAAAATTAAAAAACAAACATTACCATAACCACCACCACACAACTTGAGAAGCAGTACAAAGTAGTAGAGTTTAAATAATTCATTATAGTATCATATGTATCTACCTTATAAGACTGCGTATCGCAAGTATTGCGCACTCTTGTGCATTTGTACATAACCTAATGTTTTCAAAGTTAAAAGCTTTTGATGTATAGAAAGTATAAAACTGCTAGTGTATAACGACACCTTAAAAGTTACAGCTAATGAACATTATTACTGTAAAATAAAAGAACTGCTACGTACCTTACAAAAAACTAAAACTATGAGCGGTAAAAATTACATCCACACAACGCGTAAACATAAAATCGTCAGTACGATCAAACTATAAACTATATACAGGTCACTGTTGCACCTTTATCTCAGGTTTAGCATTGGATTGTGAATGGTATAACTTCATCTTACCCAAATGGCACTAATAAGCAGAAATCATCAGTGCGTACTCTTATACATATGCGCACTCTTGTACACATTTACCCTACTTTTATTTGCAATGGCAGCATGTTTGAACGTGTCCCTCAAAGCAGTTTTTTTTTTTCTCGTAAATTACCACTGAAGTTGACTGAATCATTTTATTGACCTAAAAATTTGCCAGATTTACAGTTTAGAATGCCAACATTTACGTGACAGCAATTTAAAATGGAGCATCTGCCTGAAATTGACCTGAAATGTTTTACAACCATTTAAATATTTTCTATTCCGGACACACACAGCGGCAACGAGCGAATAAAATGTGATTTTCTCGAATAAATTCTCTTTTAATAAGTTCTATTGTTGTTTATCTATGGTGTTTTCATTATTGTTATGAATATTGACTTTTGAAACCAGGGTATGGAAAGGCGTAGCTCGAAAAAATGTACGTTTCAGCTCACGATTGACCCATCAGTGATCACTGATAACACAATAAATCCGTGTCCTGTGAATGTTATTCCCATATTTTGTTCTAGTTTACTAAGGACCAGTTTGTATAATATTTTAGCTGATATTAAGTTAACCACGCATTTAACCAGGCCTTTAGATACATCTAATCGGCGTAGAGTCGGTCACATGGTACTTTAAAACACCGTGTTAAAAATTTAACCGCAATTAAATATTTAATTGAGCTTCTGTAAACCGGATCTAAGTGATTTATACGAAAGTGGAAAATATTGATCCACAAGGTTAGGGACTTAGCGATTTTAGGAAGATTTTTTTATATATTTTTATATCTTCACGCCCCGGTCATATTCACAGTTGCAGTTGAATCTCCTCTCATCTGAGCCTTTTATTTTCAATTTAACTATACCTAACACCTCTAATCCTTCCACTATCACGGGAATCATGCCTTTCCGGTGCGTCGACACATCCCCTTCATATTTTCACCACGCTCAAAATACATTAAAGTTTATAGCGAGTAAGTGAACGAACGAGTCGTTGTTTATTTTGATCTGCGTTTAGTCCAGCAGCTTACCCAGCTCAGAGAGTAATCCGCACAGGGCAGGATTCCGTCGAGAAAGACCCTTGACATAGAAAAGCTGCACCACATTACGATGTTGGCTTTCGAAAGACCCTGACATCAACAACGGAAGCTCCATTCAGAGTAAGGTCGGCGTCTTTCTGATTTCACTGGCCATGAAATAACACCGCTGTTGGTCCAGAGAAATCGAGAGATTACTGTTTAATGAGGCGAGCTTTGAAATTTCACCACTCGTGGGGAAATTGTTAAACTACACAAGGGAGTATCACTGATGTAAAAGAATTTTTATCGGTTATTTGGATCAGTGCAACCGGCGGGAAATTGAATCTTGGTAGTACCTATGTTCTTATTTTTAGATTTTAAACTGTTTAAGTTACTGATATTTTCGTTGAAGTAACCCTTATTGCCAGGTCATGTTTCGTTTCATAAATTTTTTCTTAAAAACTCTGCGTGGAGATTTCCAGGTTCTTAGATGGTAGATATGCAAACATTCTTTAATAACTAAAAAAACTGTAATTTAACGTAACAATTTTAATGCAAGTTTTAAGCCGTGTTTTTTGTCTCTTCTAATTTTTATTTCCCGAGCGTAAGCTAAGGACGAATGGCCACTTTTATGTTTTCTCGACGTCTCATAACCTCTACAGTACGAAAAAAGTATAGTCTCCGGTTTGCGCCTCTGCTGTCTGTCTGTCTGTCTGTCTGTCTGGTGTCTGTATCCATTTTCATTAGATACGTAATCTTCAAAACTGCTGGAATGATTGTTGTCAAATTTTGTATGTATATTAGAAATATCATGTAGATGTTTAAACCCTAACCAAATTTTTGCTAATCATCCCCACCTACCATTTGATGATGTCATTTCAATGAATTGTATTTTAAAACGATTCGAATTGGTAATGCGCTGTGAGTACCTTTGTTTTGTGCTATGTAACTTTTGTCTGCTTTGCGCACCAGCCACGTGACCTCACATTCTCTTGAAAACCATGCTTTAAACGCCTTTCTGACGACTTCGAAAGCTGTCAAAATGTCAATTTATCAGTGTTATGGATGTAACTTATCTTCGAATGTGCTATTTTTTGTTTGGTATCGTTCGTTGATAATGATAATACGAACATATAACAAGCGGTCATGACAGCCACGTAACTTCACACAAAATGCGTAACATCATACCATGTTTTCTTGTACCATCGTATTATCCATGTCGATGATGTCATCACAAATCTTTTACTGTTGAAACTAAGAACGAGTCACACCATTTTCTCGAAAATGTGAGAATACCCACGTCATTATATAATAACTAGCTTTTCGCTCGCGTAGACGATTGGTTGTATTGAAGAGCATTATTATTTTAGACTCTTCTCTCTCTTTTGTCTTCTTCTTCTTGAAGTGCCTATCCTCTGTGGATGTCGGCTATCACATTTGCCCACATTACTCTATTTACCGCCGCTCTAAATAGTGCCATTGAGGTCAATCCGGTCCATGATCTTAAATTTCGCAGCCACGATATTCTTCTGCGTCCTGCTGTTCTATAACCTTCTATTTTGCCTTGCATTATTAGCTGTAAGACGCGGTATTTTTCCCCTCTCATTATGTGACCGAAGTATTCCAATTTCCTGTATTTAATAGTTGTTAGGAAGTTCAGTTTTTCATGAATTCTCTGCAAAATGGTTTCGTTTGACACGTGATGGGTCCAGGATACTCTTAGCATGCGGCGGTAGCACCACATCTCAAACGCGTCTACACGTTTGCACGATGCATCAGTGAGCGTCCATGCTTCCGCTCCATATAGGAGAGTTGGTAGTATATAGCTGTTTAGTATCCTAATTCTGGTTTTTATGTTAAGTTGTAGGTTGCATAATACATTGCGCATTTTGTTGAATGTGGCTCTTGCTGTTTCTATTCGATGTTTTATTTCTCGTGAGTGGTCCCAGTCTTCATTCAGAGTGCATCCCATGTATGTTACAGAGTCGACTATCTTGAGAACTGTGTTGTTAGCGGTAATTTGTGGATTATGGGTATTATTTTTACTGATGATTAGTATATGCGTTTTTTTGGTGTTCAATTTCATCTCGTATATGTTACATGCATTAACTACACGGTCTATGAGTCTTTGAAGTCCTTCGGCGCTGTCAGCTAAGCGGACGGTGTCGTCCGCGTATCTGAGATTGTTTACTATTTCCCCGTTTATTATAAGACCATCATCTGTGTTTTCCAATGCTTCTCTGAAAAGTTGTTCTGAGTACACATTAAACAAGAGAGGCGATAATATGCATCCCTGCCGTACTCCTCTTCTCTCTTTTGTACCACATGTTAATTCGGTTTGTAGCAGCGCCCTAAAGTCGTTAGGTTTTATTAAAAGAAATACGTCCAGCTTCCAAAACTTAGAGTGTTTAATGACTCTTTATAACGCATTCGTACGAACAAAACTAGAGTACTGTTCCACTATCTGGACGCCATTCTATAATGTTCATATTGCTGAAATAGAGAATGTTCAACGTAAATTCTGCAAGTATCTATATTTTAAGAAATATCATGCTTACCCTGTGCAAGGCTACCCTCAGGACCGTCTGTTGGTAGAATTCAATATGCATTCATTAGAATTAAGACGCAATTTTTCAGCACTTATAAGGTATTTCTTTACAAAATTGTAAATGGCTTAATAAATTCGCCTTCAATGTTGAAATATATTAACTTAAATGTACCGCGAATGAATTTACGAGAATTAGAAACATTTTCTTGTGAAATACCTAAAACTAACCAACACATGTACTCGCCGCTTTTTAATATGTTTACCATTTATAATCGTACTAGTAAGAAACATAAAGACCTGGACATTTTCACTCAGAATATGGATGCATTTATAAAAAATTGCAAACAGCACATCTTATGTATACCTTAGTTATAAGTGTAATTGTATATGTGTCATTTCATGTAAGTTTGATTTTTTAAATTATTTAAATCTCTTATTGAATATTCAGTATTTAAATTTTTGTATCTTTTCTTTTATACATTGTTGTAAAATTTCTATCCTCTTCTGGACCCACTGGTCTGCTGGATAAATAAATTATTATTATCATTATTATTATTAATATTATTATTAATGATATTATTATCAACCCTCAAGTAAAAAATATGTTGAAGGGCATTAATACAATTTCCAGTAAATAATAAATCGACATAAAAATAATTTTGTTCATAAAAACTTTGTCACCCCCGTTCATCTTGGAAAGGAATCTCGAAACAATCTGAAATACGTGTTTCATTATTTGTGTTGAAGAATATTCATATCAAGTTCCGCGTAAAAATTTAAATTTACGTTAGAAATATTTTTCTCATACAAATTTAGGCTCCACTTTTCACCCCTTTAGCGGTTAAATCTCGGAAATGCTTTAATACGTGTTTCATTATTTGTATTGGAGAGCATTAATTTAATATCAAGTTTCACGTAAAAATTTAAATTTACAATAGAAATACTTCCCATACAAACTTAAGCAGTACTTTTCACCCCCTTAGGGGTTAAATTTCGGAAAATGCTTAAATACTTGTTTCATTATGCATTAATACTAAATTCCAGCCAAAAATTTACAATAAAAATAATTTTCCCATCTAAAGTTAGCCACCACTTTTCACCACCTTAGGGGTTTAATCTCGGAAATGCTCAAATACGTGTTTCATTATTTGTGTTGAAGAGCATCAATACCAAGTTTCACGTAAAAATGTAAATATACAATAAAAATATTTTCCCATACAAACTTAGCCTCCACATTTCACCCCCTTAGGGGTTGAATTTTAGAAAATGTTTAAATACAGGTTTCATTATTTGCGTTGAGGAACATTAATACCAAGTTTCACGTAAAAATTTCAATTTATAGTAGAAATATTGTTCCTATACAAACTTAGCCGCCCAAATTTAGATACCACTTTTCACCCCCTTTGGGGTCGAATCTCCAAACATGCTTAAATACGTGTTTCGTTATTTGTGTTGAAGGGCACTAATACCAGGTTTTAAATAAACATTACCATAAAAATATTTTTGCCAATACACACCCCTTTTCGCCCCCTTAGGTGTTGAATATCGGAAAATGCTTAAATATGTGTTTCATTGTTTGTACTGAAGAGAATTAATACCAGGCTTCACTTAACAATGTAAATTTACAGTAAGCATATTGGTCCTATACAGATTTTATCACCCCTTCTCTAGGGGATGAATTTCGAGAAATCCCTTCTTAAACAATGCCTCCAGTATAAGATGAACATTCTTTCCAAATTTCAACTTTCTAGCATTAGCGGTTTGAGCTGGGCGTTGATAGGTCAGTCAGGACATTGCCTTTTATATATAAAAATATAGATTTTTTCAAGATTCCACCCCTAAGAAGATGAAAGGGGGTGACAAAGTTTGTATGAAGAAAAATATTTTTATGGCGATTTTTACTTGAAATTTTGTATTAATGCTCTTCAACACATTTTTTACTTGAAACTTAGCAATAATGCTCTTCAACACAACGAATCGTCTACGCGAGCGAAAAGCTAGTATACATATAAAATTGGACAACAATCGGTTCGGTAGTTTCGGAGATTACGTGTCTATTAAAAATGGATACAGACACCAGACATACAGACAGACGAAAACGGGAGACTACTTTTTTCGAACTCTAGAGGTTATGAAATATGGAGAAAACATAAAAGTGTCCTGTGGTCCAATGGACTGGATTACTATTCTTCGTTATCTTATGCTTGGGAAGTAAAAACTTAATTTACTTCCGGTGAAGTGCAAACTCCCCAGTTACATTTTATTTTGTAGATTGTCCATTATGCCCATTATGCGATTCATAAATAGTCAGGTGGAACAACGTTCGAGCGTTTAAATCTCCAATATTCGAACTATAGTTACATTGAAAACTACATTGAAGATTTTAGTTTTGTGCTTAAATCGTGGAAATGAACGGTAGTGTTCGTTTCTCGTTTGATAATTATTTGGTTAAATTTGGTATCTTATAGTTAACGTGATAGAAAAAGTTTAATCATGCATTTATAACCTCACGAAGCGTGCTTGTGATTTTCAGCTCGTGCGTAGATACTTTTTACAATTCTAGTTATAATAAATAAAGCAATATGGAAAGAAACTTTATGAAAATAAACCAGTTTTTTTGTCACATTGTTGACCGAATTGGATGTTGTCAGAAATAATTTGCTGCACTTTTTCATCTGAAAACTATACTTTGATCCCACCCGATAGTGATTCTATTTAAAAACTCGTGATGTCATCTCAAGACTTTATACCGACCATTTAAAAATCGTTTTTGACTCTAAATTAGGACCCGCAAAGAGCATCTTAAATTAAATTATTGTATTATTGCCTTGCCCTTCATGGTTAATGTAGTTAATAAAGTTTGGCACTTTATTTGAAATAGATTCTGAATCAGTAAATTTTTATGGATTCAAAACTAATATGCGTTAAACTATACCGATCTATAAGGTACCTTAATTAGCGATTTGTTGCCATCGTATGTATTTATATTATAATACTTTATTTACAATACAATAGTTCCCGCGCTGTCCGATTCATCTCGCAATATATTAAGATTATATAAATTAATTATGTGTTATGTATTTACAACATTAATAAGTTTGTTCCTGCGTAACTTTAGCGTGAAGTAAAGCCCTAAACTTGAACCGTTTTGTTTTTACAGGTCGGCAGCTTGAAGGGTTTCTACTTGTTCGAACACAAGCACGTGCATAAACGTTCCCTGCAGGCCAACGACTTCTACCACCAGTCGCTGATATCCGAGCCCCAGGTTAGTGATGTTTCTGAGCAAGCTAATTTACTTTCATAGAGCTTCCCGTCGACGTCTACACAAATTTCAATACCAATCTTGTTTGTACAGATTATGTTAAGCGTCTAAATGTTTTTAAAATGAGCCAAGGTAGGGAAAGTTTCCAAACTAAGCTTTAACGTATAAGAAAGTCATCGGCTCATCATTTAAAAGATTATTTTTTTCTGACTTGGAACAATTTACCGTTTGAACAATCTTTTATGCATAATAGAACATGTTTCCTAAAACAATTTTTCCATGTGTTCCTAAATCCTTAATACCAATTATGTTTTAACGTGCAAGTGGTAGTTGTGTTCTTCAGAGGCGAGAGAAACGCTAGGAACATCTCTTTACAGACATTTTAGCGAGTATAACACGGTCGACAAAAGTCGTCCTCTTGTTGTAGACGATCAAGTTGCTTTTCCATCATGCACTACTGACGACAATACGAAAGGACAATTTGTGTTCATCACATACTGTTTTGCAAACAGTTCCATACTATGTATTGCAGCCAAAAATTTTTCTGTAGACGTGATTAATGCTTGAATTTCACATTTCACATTTAGTCGACAAAAACGCACTTATTCATATCGTAAGACTATCTCTGGCCAGATAGCGGCTTTAGTGCAAATTATCAACAAATATTCACCATCAATGACGGTCAAACCGGTACAACCAATTGCAATCTACAGAATCACTCACCCCTACATGTGACACTCTAGTAAGTCAGTTATTTTGCTTATTTAAGTGTAATATAGTGTGCAACACATTTGAAATTGACTCTTTTCACACTTCTTTGACTTTCAATAATAAACGGCAAACTTGTGTGAAAAAGGTCATTAATAAACTTGTAGCACAACATACTTTTTCCACAATAAATCAAACAAATTGACATTCAGTTTTTCTGAAAAGTAATATTGCTTGCATACTTTTAATGCATTGATGTGTTTTTTTAAATCTGAACATATAGATTAAGACCATACTTACTTTCATATGCTTAGAGTTAAAAAAATGTCCAGGTATATGCAGCTTGACTGACAAAAAACCTTTGACGTTGTATGTTGCTTAGTTTTTATCAGATTCGAACGAAAGATAGATCAAATGAAATCGTTTCAAAAATAATTCATTCTGTTGTGTACTTAGCAAACAAATATGACGTTAAGGTTTTCACAAATAGTAGGCAGCTTTGTCTTCTTTTTAAATTGCACAGTATATTTTTTTGTTTATTTTTGTAGAGATTTGTTTTTAAAATATGAATGCGTAGGGAAAGTAAAAAAAATTAGTCAAAAAAAAAGATTAAGGGAGGAAAAGAAAACATCATTCTACCGAAGTTGTTCAAAATTGCCACTATGTTGCCCAGACATTGTTGACACCTAGAAACTTCATCGTTGCGTTCAATACAATATTTTGCGGTATGTCGTGACAGATTTCCACACTCAATCATTTTTTTGTCTCATTTTCGATAGTTTTAGTTTAGTTATTTAAATTGTCGATTATTTTTCAACGCATGACAATAATCGCTACATTTTTCATTTTCAGAAAATAAAATTATAAAATCGAATAAAAAAATATATACAGTTATTCAACTAAGATGACCGATTTGTGTTTTTAAAATAGGCAACCCAAAATACCGATTACACCTGAACCTGGATTACAAAAAATCTTTCAAAATTAAATTGTATCAAAGTTTGATAAATGTATAGAAACGTCAGTCAACGTCAGTGTCAGAAAAACGCCTATGCATTCGTTAACGAGAAAACCGACATGATCCTTAGTTATGGACACGTTATGGAGATTGTTGACTGCCATCTGTCGAAGACAGTTCTCAAAAAAATTAAATTAATTTTATTTTTAGTGATATATCGTTTATGCAAATCGAGTAAAAAATAAGTAATATATGGCGTCAAATATATTGTATATACGAGGCACATCCAGAGTGTAGCGCCCGATAGCAAACAAAAGACGCTCATGTTGAAAAAATGGGATCCCTCAAAGTGAATTATTTAAAGGCTCATGGTAGCTTCCTGTATCCGAAATTTTATCAATTTCATTATAATAGTTTTCGGAGTGATGTTTTCTAACAGGTTACAAGAATAAATATTGCGAAATTTATCGCCAAATCACTGAAGTAAATCAGAACTAGTTAATTAATGAATCCCCTGTAAGGATAAAGAGATGATGTGGAATGTTTAAAAATGGAAGAATTTCGGACCCGGAGAGTCATGATTGTGCATGACAATGCTTAGCCACACGTCGTTGGAAAAACCAGAAAATTACTGGAAAGATTTAAGTGGGAAATTATGAATCACCCAGCATCCAGATCTTGCTTGACAGTCAGTGATTTTCACTTGTTTATTGATTTGAAAAATGCTTTATGTGAAAAACGATTTGAAGCTAGTGAAGAGGTAAAATTGACTAGGAATAAATGGCATTGCGTGAACAGGCGGGAAAATTTTATGCAGCGGGTATACAAAACTCATCTTACGCCAGGAAAAATGTTTAGCAATAGGTCGAGACTGTGGAAAAATAAGTCAATGTGTGTAATGTATAATAGTAATTATATACCAAGGGAGATAAGACACTTTTCTGACCCGAGCTGAATTATTTTCCGAGATCAGAAGGATGGAGGGAAATTAGAAAGCGAGGGCTCGAAAAATCTTCTCTCCCGTGGTTTATAGATTTACTTTTTCCATTACTAGGATATTTACGTCCACATATACCTTTATTTTATAATGATAAAAAGTTTAAAGCAAATTATTATCGCTGATTTCAAATATCCGTAAAGAGATCAAATAGGCTTGAGCCTGTCATTTCAAAACATATGAACAAATAAGTGGAGTTTGTACTCCTCCCGAAATGAGGAAAGAGGCAGCAAATGTTGCAAATAATCTGCTGCTCAAAAAATCTAAAGATTTTTAAATGAAAGTTTATTCTGCGTTTAAGGACTGGTGTCAATCGAAGGGTGTATATCAAGTGAGTGAAAGTATATTGTTGGTGTATTTTGAAGAGAAAGGCTGAAGGTAGAAAAGTTTCAAGTTTGCGGGCTACCTTCTCTATGTTAAAACAAACTTTAAAATTGCGGGAGAACATAAACATTTCAAAATATTATAAGGTAGTTGCATTTTAAGACGGAAAGGTGATACTTATTCTGCATAGAAGGCAGCAGTTTTGAACAAGAACACGTTACAAAATTTATCAGTGAAGCACCGGATTAAATCTTTCTTTCCACAAAGGTAAATCATTAATTCCACAATAAACCTTCAAACATTACAAGCAAGTGCTTGTTTTAGGCCGTTTTTGTAATAGGTCATGCAATAGCCTGCAGGACGGATGAACTATGTAATATAAAAGTGGTAGATGTTGTGTTCGGAAGGATGTGATCATGATAAACATACCACACACAAAGAATAACTCTAAAAAAAAATTTGTTATTGTACAACCTTTGTGGAGTGATGTCAAAAAATACCTCTCTCAAAGACCTTTTCCAGATATGCAAAAACTTTTCATATCATATAAGCGTGAAAAGCCAACAAGGCAAAACATGGGACACAACACCATCAGCAGGGTACCTGCTAAGATTGCCACTTACTTAAAATTAAATAAAAAATCCAAATGAGTTTACTGGGCATACTCTGAGGCATATGTCCGCCACAATTTTCGCTAATAATGGCGGAGATATCTTGACTCTTAAAAGTCACGGTGGATGGAAGTCTTCCACTGTGGCAGAGGGTTATTTGGAACACTATCTTGGTCAAAAAGCACGTATTGCTAAAATGGTTCAAGGGACATCTATTGCTCCTGCACTACCCAGTACAAGCACTGCAATTTTTGATACACTGCCTTCTACTTCCATAACAAACACGGAAGTAAATATACCGGTGCAAAACATTAATAAGTAATTGATTTATGAATTTTTTCATTTGCAATTTCTAAATAAAAATTTCCAACCTAAAACCACTAAAACAGTTATTTGTCCGCACTACTATCAAAATTATCATATTTATGAATTATGATTTACTTAATATGTAATTAACTATACATAAATACAGCTTACGGCGTTACATAGGTAACCCAAAATACGATATTCATTATCTACCAATAGGAGAGAAATTTAATTTCACAGTTCGGAAGCAGACCACATAATGACACGTTCTCAAGCTAGTATTGAAAAATAGTATATTATTAGCCAAGGTTGCAAAGCCAAGCATTCTAGACCGAGCGCAAATTAGAACCCGAGACGCGCAGCGTCGAGGGCTCTGAAGCGCGAGGTCTAGAAGTGGTTTTGCAACCGTGGTTAATATACTATTTTTTTCACTAGTAGATACCATAAGACAATAAATTGAAAAAATAAACGTTCAATTTTTTGACGCAACATGATTTTGGTTTGATTTCTAATCAAACTTGATCCAAATCTTCAACACAAAGAAAACCGTTTATACTTGTCGCTGAGTTAATCATTTTATCCTCCACCGGCTACCAACTACCATGCGTATACTCAAGTAATGTTAGTAGCACAAATTTATTCATTTAAGAAATAATCCCATCAAGTATTGCGTACATAACCTTAATCTTCTTTTTGAACCCGTGATCGCAAAAGTTGAATTTGCTACCTCTAAATGAGTCGAGATTTGCATGCTTCATGACTGCTAGTGAAAAAAATAAATAATTGTTGTTAATTGAATAATTTATGTTTGTATTAAAGCAAAGCAAACTCCATTGACTTGAAATTCTGTAAACGCCATTGTTTTTAGCTTGAAGGGTAAACCTTAATTGAGTACATTGCAAATATGACGCACATATATGGTGTCGGCGTTGCGATGCAAATCTTCTATATACTTACATACACATATATTAATATTGTGTTATACATATAGGCTGATTTAGCTGAAGTGACCTCCGGATTGAAAATTTAATATCAATAATATCATCTATCTAAGCACGCATTGCTGTGTCACTGTCAATTTGCCTAGCGAGGTATTCCTTCGTAAACGATATTAACCTACGGAGTGTCTGGTAAAAACGCTAGATTAGCTGCAATTTTATACGTACAGCAGTATCCAGAACGAAGACATTCTACTCACAAATTTTTTTATGGGGATCCGTAAAAGAAGGAGTATCCGCAACGCCATTTGAAAATATGATTGATTTGCAAGAACGAATTGGGCAGGTATGTCACTCCATTCTGAAATTTTAGAACCCGTGAGTTATTTTTCTATAAACAGAATTAAAGCTTGTGAGTAAAGCGAATGTTGTTAAGTGGGTCATTTAAGGTGAATTATCTTGTATATACAGGTGTCTCAGAAATAAGTACATTAATTTTAATCCGTTATAGAGCTCATCAAAATCAACAACTTTTTTTAATAGCATTTTGTCAGAAACTTTTTAATTATCAAGTTAAAAATCGTTAAAGTTGTATCCCAGTTAAGGTTACCCGCCCATTGGATCCTCAGTCAGCCATGGACACTAATAATTTATGGTCAAAAACAGTTAACTAGGGTACGCATTTTTCTAATCATGTCAACATGACTAACATTAAAAGAGAAACTGAAAGTGCTGTTCCTTAATGGCACACGGAATTTCATCGGCCCAAATGTGGGTGTTGATTACACCTTCCCTCGTTTATCCCGCCTCATCAGTTGACGGTACAACAGAACAAAATTTGCTTATTCGTTTATTTTTCTATTAACCCACTCACAAAAGTTTTGCCTACGTGGTAAGTCTGTTGGTTTCAATAACTGAACTTTCTGGTCCTGAAAAGGGTACATATGCTCTCTGAGTATCCTCCAAATACTACTCCCCGATACATCACACTGGACAGTGGTGCGTGCTAGTGCCCGGTCGAGCTTCGACACTGTCCAAAACAGCCTCTTCGATGTTAGCAATTCTATTACTACGTAACCTACCCCGATTCTCAGCTGCAAGATTTGGGAGGCTCTATGAAAAAATTCTTTGGGCGCGAGCGCCATTTCCCCGAGCCTCACCGTAGGTTAAAACGATATCGGTGTATTCAAGATTTGAAAACAAAACCATTTTAACACATTTCGTGTATAAATTATAGATCTGTCCCAAACAAACTTTAAAGAGACGACGTTTAATAACATACACTTGGAAATAATTTCGGAGGCTTCCACCGTCGGAATCACTACTTCATGGTTTTCAGGGTTCGAACCGTGTAAATTGAGCTTTTGGGGTCAACGTTTCGCAAGAATTTTGAGAATTTCGCCTCTGGTATGGTTGACATACTGAGTTACCGTGCTCTTTTGCCTTATTCTTAACCCTGCTCCTGAAGATGCCACTTACGAAAATGTGCGAAACGTTGAGCCCAAAAACTCAATTTACACGGTTCCAACCCGGAAAACGAACATGTAACATACACTTGACATAAAAATGATTGTCAGTGTCAAAACGGTTGCTAGGGTACCTTCTTTATTCTTGTAGTGTCGTTATTATTTAAGTTATTATTTGAGGTGAACATAGACGGCTCGTGAATATATGGGTGGGAAAATTCTGTTAGTTCTGTTAGTGGTTAAAATTAATGTACTTATTTTTGAGACACCCCTATATATCCATATATCCACTTGTCGATGTGGTCGCGAATTAAGTATTGTCTTGGTTCTGCCCTTGTCGTGTATAAAGCATGTCGTTAAGTAGAAAATTAGATAAGCATTTCGGCCAGATCTTTATTTCACTCGTTCGAAGTCTGAACGTAGTATATCGTAATCTGAAAAGTCATTAACATTATTTTGTAACATGAATAATACAGTTTTCTTAAACTGTTCAAGTATCGAAGGTTGGTGACTAGCATGTCGATCACAGAAAGTTCATATCAATTGTAAAGAGTAACACATTTTTTTTTTTTCGAAATACAAAACCGGCCTTACCACCAGAATCATTTGTATACACGTTGCTTGAGTAGTTTTTGTACAAATTTTACAATTTAAAATAATTGGCTGTATATTGAAAACGGCCTATTGATTGTGTAAACTCAACAACAAACATCGTTAGCATATTCTGGAATTATTGAAATTTTTCACATTAAATTAAACACTAAAATAACATTTGGTCTTACTAATTTCCCTGGTTCATCCTCGTTATTTTCAGTAATTATGATTTGCGAATTAGGCGAACATGTTTCGTGTTTTAGCGCGAAATCTGAAAGCCAGCCCTTGAGGGAATTGTCGAGTTGTTGCGAAAACGCGGACGGATTTTTCCGGTTAAGCCCATTATGTGAAAAAGAGCTGTGGAAAAAATCGTGAGTATTATATCTTAATACCGCGTTTTTTCCGTTTTTCCCGGGCATTCTTGTTGAAAATACCTTGCGAAAATTAATCTCGGTACAATACGAGACTGCGCCCTGTAATTAATTGTATTTTTTCACATAAGCGGATTTTGTACAGCTGGTGGCCTTCATAAGGGATTAACATTGTGAAATGTCGATAAGCCATACGGCCCCCGCACACGTTTTAAAACGACGTTTGTTTGCTCGCGTTTTCCCCCCACAACGGTTTTTATTTCGTGGGGGGTGCAACGAAGGCCGAGTTAAACATTACACGTTTTATTTCACGTCGTTTATTCGGCTTGGCCGACCCTCGTTATTTCTTCCGTTCCTGTAAATCTCATACATAATTTTCTTTGTGCGCCACCTATAATTTACGACTTTATTCATGCAGAAGCCACTGCTTTCTTTATTAAGTTTTATTACTAGGTCGAACGTAAAACAGCTCGGACTGTACTTGCACTAGTGAGTTCGATGTTTTAAAAGGCGAGTGATTGGTATTTATGACGGGTGAATGAATGCCTTAAAGGAAACGTTTTTATTCTTATTTAGCTCACTTATTATTATGCTCTACTCGCAGGAAATTTACGACTTGTTCTTAGTTTAAAGTGGAATGCTCATTTCAAAAAAAAAAATAATAATAATTGCGTCACCTAGAATTTATATATATTTATTTCTATATACAGTTAATAATCACATTTATTTATACATATTCAGATGTTCCAAAATATAAAAATGGTTTCCTTTGTTTTTCCTCACGTATTTTTATCAAAATAAGTGATATGTAGGAAATGTACAAAATATTACAACAATCGGTCCGGCAGTTTCGAAGATCACGTGTATAATAAAAATGGATACAGACGTCAGACGAACGGACGGAAACGGGAGACCACTTTTTTCGTACTCTTGAGATCATGGGTACGATTTTGTTTCTCGATCGAAAAAAACTCGATAGCGATAAAATCTCGTTTGCTGATTGGTTGAGATGCGACACTTCTGTCACATTTCTCGATTCTGTCACGAAATCAAGTCTTCATGGAGTGATATTTTCTCGATAGCTCTGAGTGAAGTGATAAATTTTGGAGACATAACCTCGAAATTTATGTCAAAATAGAAGTTCAAAATCGTAATTCTGAGTTATAAGTTCTTAAAATTAAGGTAATTGTAAACTTTCGAGCATTTAATAAGCTTATATGCAAAGAATAAATGCAAAGTTTTGCATTTAAAAGCTACGCAATGACATTTATCGCAAGTGATAATTTATCACTTAAAAATATTGAAACATAAAGTCCCTAGGAAATGTATTTGGGAAGCATTAAGAATATCTGAAGTCGAACCCGGACTAATTGAAGCAATCAAATCCACTTACAAATCAAGCTGGAACATAGTGAGAACACTTAATTGTGAATCCCGAAGATTTGGAACAACCCAGGGAGTGAGACAAGGGGGGGTACTGAGTCCATTATTGTTCTTGATATTCATGAATGGCATCATAAATAAATGTAGTGCACAATCCCAAAGAACATAAGCTGGTTACCATCGATTAAGAAGCATTAAAGTGAGTGAATGTATATTTGCAGATGACATTGCACTAATAGCGAGCTCCGAGCAAGCACTTCAAACCAATCTAAACATTTGGGCCAGAGAACTATCGGTTAACGGAATGACAATCAATCTTGACAAAACAAAAGCCGTAGTCATATCCAATTCTCCTAAAGAAATTAACTTACTTCTGAATGGAAATAAAGTGGAGCAAGTAAAAGAATATGAGTATTTAGGAGTCAAGATAGATGAAGAAGGAAAACTACAAAAAGAACTAGACACTAGAATTGCGAAAACAACAAAACTATACCATTCCTTGAAAAAAGGTTTTATTAATAAGAAAGAAGTCAGTAAGAAGACAAAAATAACTATCTACAAGACGGTATACCTCCCTACACTCCTGTACGGATGTGAGACATGGACCCCTACTGAAAGACAAAGACACAAAATACAAACAGTTGAGATGAAGTATCTACGCAGAGTACAAGGAATAACAATAATGGACAAAATCAAGAATGAGACAATTAGGAATAATCTCAATGTAGAGAGCGCCAACAGTGTAATTGAAAGATCACAACTAAGATGGTTTGGACACTTAAACAGGATGAACCAAGATAGACAAGTCAAGAAAATTTGGGAAGCTAGAGAATACGGTAAAGTAAGAAAAGGAAGGCCACGTAAACGTTGGAATGACGTGATTTCTGAAGCACTACAACGAAGAGGAATTACCTGGCCTGAAGCGAAACAAACGGCACTCAGTAGAAAACAGTGGAGAGAACTCATCAGGAAGTAATGGACATCTATCCCTCAACACCTAACGGTAGAAGAGGAACCGGTTATATATATATATATATTAGGGTGACCCATCAGACGTGACATAAAACGAAACTTTTAAAATACATTGCTCCTACCCCTTCAATGGGTGCATTCGATTAATACGTAATTGCAGAAAAAAATGTAACACATTTGTTGAACTCTAAAGGGTCGCTCAAACTGTTTGAAATTTTAAAACCACTGAGTTAATGTATAAGCATACAACATGTGTTAAAAAACTTGTATAAAAAACATGACAAAAATTTATCAGTATTTTTGTATCTTAAATGTATTTAGGGGAAGAACTTGTGGGACTCGCATTTTTTGATAGCGAAATTTCTGTGGTACACAAAAAACTAATTTTTAAAGCTCTCACAAAACCACAAAAGAACTCAAGGAAAAAAGCGACAGTTGCCCAATCTGAAATGCTGGCAAATAAAATTTCGCTTGACTTGTCACTGAAAAAACAAAATGCTTCTTCGATAAGCTAGGGTTAAGTTCTAATTTTTTAAATATACATCCTTTATATTGGAAAAGTGATAATGAATATCAACAAAATGTTGAATGTATCAGTAAACTAAAAGTAGTAAATGACTGTGCTGAGCGAGGTGTGGCGCTTGTACAAGAATATAATACTTCATTATCGAAAAACGAAAGTGAGAAACAAAACGTACTACAAGTGGTACAAGCACATCGAAAAGTCTATCCGAATTGCAACAAAAATACATTGATGAATAATTCAATTAACTGTTTGCTTTAGTTTTACTTATTATACCGTTTTATAATTTGTTAAACTGTGTAATATGTGAAATAGAGTAATATATATTTTTGGTATTCGTACTTTAGTTATTCTCTTTGAGCAACCTTTAAAACTTATTTTATATGAATGTCCTTTTACATAGAGTTTTTTTAACTCATTTAGCAACTGTTCCGAAGGTAGGACAGATAATTTTTTAATTTTTAATTTTTGGGTCAGCCTAATATATATATATAATATATATATAAATATTGAAACAGTATCATGACATTTTTTGTTTAAAAGTGGAAATCTTGAGAGCTGATTTTTTTGCTTTTTTTGTGGTATCAAATTAAAACATGCAAAGAAACTGAAATGTTACGCCCAAAACATACATATACATACACTAGTTGTATAGAAATTATTTTTTGATTAATTAGAGCCATTGGGTTTTATAAAACCTATCATTTTTTTCAGTTGATTGCCAAAAATAACGACACAAAATTTTCAAATCCAAGATGTCATTTTTTTAATGTGGGCATTTTGTTAGTCCTTTAGACTGCTTATCCCAAAACAACAAAGTTTTATCACGAAATAATTTCTTGGAAGTAATCTAGCCTAAACATTACGCCATCCATTCACACATATAAATGACGATTAATAAGTTACATAACCGCCAGGGTCTAACAAAACGGAAATTGCTTCATAACTTTAAGGACCATAGAGAGCACCTAAACAAAACACGAAACTCCCTGAATTATTACCTCGTGTGCTTCAATAGCTCCAACTAATTATTTACAATATCCAAGCGACACTCCAGTTAATAATCCGTTAAAAACAGTCTGCTACGCTAATGGATTCTCTCATATTCCGCCTTCCTAAAAGAGCCCTTCCACTCCGACGTGTCGACTTTTTTCGATTTACTTTCAATCAGTAGAAAAACCTGCAATTTGTTCGTTTCTAATTCGAGATGCTCCGATCGAAGAGACGTACCGTGGGAATACAAAAAGCAAAAATTCGCAGCTATAAAACATCATTTTCTCTCCCTCTGAAATTCTCAATCACCGGCTTGTCCCGTATAATGTCCCACAAGCAACAAATTCAACCCTGCACTGAATTAAACATTCCGTCCGTTTCATGGCACGTCTCTTGCTTAATTCCCACTCTCAGATGTCAGATCATCCAGAAACTGTCGGTCTCTGTCGGTAAAGTCCCAGAGGCAAAAATCAAAAGGATTAAGGGCTGATGAGCAAACAGATCGTTCGACCATCCCACCATTCGGTCACAAATCCTCATCAAACGCTTTAAATAGTCATTTTTAGCGCTCAGCGCGTTCCTTTCCCCTGAAAAAGTGAAATTTATCGGAGATTCAGGAAAGGGAAACTTTTAATCCCAAGATATAATCGGCGATTCTTCAAGTTTGCGATGAGTTCACACCTGTTTGTTTGCCGAGAAGAGCTTCGAAATAATAAACAGGGATTATGGAACAGCACAGGGGGCACGAATAATTCAAGAAACAAATGGCCACGTTTAGAAGAAATATGTACCTCGTGTACCTCAAAAAATGAAACAATTTATTCACAAATACGGCACGTCATACAATTTAAAGGCGTGCGAGGAATTTATGAGCCAACTTTAAAAAATTCGGAGTTTATGTATGGTAATTCGAAATGTATACGCTTTATCTGGAGAACAGGCAGATGCCAGGGTACAACGGATAATTATGATCTCGCTGGGTAAATATTGGCGGAATTTAATAGCACAGAAAATCGCTCATTCGATAGAGAATAAGGGCCGGAAAATGAAAAAGTAAAAATAACGTAAAAGCAGCTATCTGTAGCACGTCACCAGTTGTATTCAGTGGTATTCATATTTTAGTAAATTTGACGTAAAATGTAGAAACTTAACGATAGGAATAAACATAAACACGAAAGAAAGATTTGTAGTGCAATTTTCAACTTACAATGCAACAAATTATAAAATATTGGTCCAAGTTATTTGGACAGAACTTGGCTTGCCCGTGCACTGCAGGCGAAGAAATACATATTCTTGGCAAATTATATAATTACATTTTGTGAATTTTATTTATTTTTTTGGTAACCCCTATAAGTTAAACTAAATATACCTAAGTGTGGATTGTTAAAGTACAGCTAAAAAACCATGCTGTGCTTATGTTTCAAAATGTGTTAACCTCATCAATATTTTGTAGATGTAGTGCAATATTATAATAACAGTACTGTATGCTCAAACTTTTCAGAAAATCAAGCGAGGCGTTCTTGATTTCATCAATAAAATAGATTACCTCATTTATTAATTTTTTTGGGTCACTATCTATAAGAAATTCTAGAAACTATTTTTTAGAGTTATTTATACAGGGTGACTAAAAAAATTATTGTACTGATAAACCACAAGTATAGAGTCATCAACTTTTTGGGAGGGGATACTTGGATAAATTAGTTATCGGTTGTGCAGGTCAGATTAAATTGGTAAATGCTATAATATTTTGACCTTTTTCCAAAAATCAGGAGATCTATAGTAAAAGTTCAACACGGGTTCATAAACTACATGTGCAAGAGTATCTTATTATATCGAATTTAAATAAGATTTAATATTGTAAGTTTTGGAAATAACGTCATCCCGTCATTGATGGTGGTGATTAGCCAAATTTTGGTTAACGTTTTATCATCTGTTCTACCACGATATTCCTAACATACATGTAAAATTTGGTAACAATCAGTCGGGGGTCTATTTGGAGACCAACAGATTGATGATGTCAGTTCAAAATGGTCTGAAATTTTGCAAACGTAAAGTTATCACTAGCATGGTAATTTAATAACACTGCACCCATTTTAGTTGATACACGTGTCTTTGCTAGAGTTTTGATGAATTCTGACTTCATCATCATCATCATAAGTATCACAAAATTTTGTTATAGCTAGACTCACTTGAAATACACGCAAAACATGCTTTTTTACTTGGACATACTTTAACCATACTATATTTTTATTTTAACTAATATTGGTTGTACAAAAATAATTCACAAACTAATAAGTATAACACTTGTGTGAAACCAAGGACTCTTATTAGAAGGCTACGTTGGGTGGGAGTGATCTTCGATCGAGAGCCCAGTGCAATTATAATAATTGAGCTTCACAGGGAAGCTTTAGTTTGACTGTTCAATTGTCCTATGGCTCTTCATTTCTATCACTGTTAAAGTTTTACTTGTTATATAGCATGATTGATTGATTGTTGCTACTGACTGGTGTATTGGTGATTATATCTTAGTGTAGTCACGAATTTGGCATTTCGCAATACCAATAACAAAGGTATAACATCATATCAATGACAGTTGATGTAAAACATCATTACACGCTTATGATGATTTGGCCACTAATACGAGTAGAATTTTTCAGGACATCGTATGGGGGTTGAAATGTTTTAGAAAAATTTTGAATTTAAGCCAGTGCAAATTTGGACATGACCTGCGAAAAACGCACAAAAAAGTTTACCAGTTAATCTTAAGCTGCGTTTGCGTTAAACAATGTGCGAAAAATTTCTGCTAAGGGCACTAAGGGCGTAGCGGCAAGTAAAACTTTTAACAGATATGAAGATTTAATATTTTCGTGGCAATGGATTGGAATAATTTTTTACATTTTGTTTTTAATTGATTATTTTTTAAACGAAAGTTAATATATTAACCTAACGTAGGTTTGATATGAAACAACCGATTTGAGTACAAAAAGTCGAAAAATACACCCCCAAATATATCCATAAAACGTAAACTCGCAAGTGATATTTTTCCGGGCACGTATGGGAAGAGCGAGTAAATACCGTTTTAATGTAAGGTCGCGACCTCTACGGCACATAAATATCCATCCAATATTTTTTACACATGTGTCGTATATTAAATATTCTGGCTGAGGGGATAAGCTTTTGCTTCTATAGCTAGCTATAGAACATTATGATTAATTTCGAAGAGATAAAGGAGCGGAACTGTGTAATGAAAGTTTGCGGGATCGGCCTACATACGGATCACAGATTCGGGATATTTGCTAATCCGTTCGCGTAAAATATTATCCTTTCGGTCGCATAATCGAATAATACGAACGCCGCACAGAAAAACCATAGATACTTATTTAAGCAGAAAATTGAAGCTTGAGGCGAAAGTCGTAAAGAGCGATGTCGTCGTAAACATGATTATCGTTGGCGACGTCAAATTAAAAAAGTAAGGGATGAAATGTCATTAAAATGTTTCCACTCCATGAATTATATAGTGGTTTTTTAACATATTCTTGTGTTTTGGGCTAGAATTTTCGAATTCTTCAAGAAATAAGTACTCTAAAATTATCTAGAGTTCCTACAGTGTAAGCCAGTAAATAATCGCGCTACTCTAGGAAAATTAAACGTGAGTTTTAAACATGTTGAAGAAATTTACCACGGCATTGGTGCTAATGCATTATTTTAAATATATAGTTTAATTACTTGAAGTTCTTTTCAAGTTAACATAGAATGTATAATTTATTCGCAAATTAATAACGCACCACCATCAGCATATCGCACCGTGAGAGCAATACTCACGTAACTCAAAACCAGCGTGTTTTGAGTAATGATGATTCCCAAATGTTTATATATTATTTGTATCTTAAATACCAAAGGCTTCGAAATACATTATAGTCGTATTGTCAATTTATTATTAATCGTGTTTTTATTCCTTTAGAGTAGACCCTTCTCCTCGTTATAGAAAACAAGAAATTTTGACTTACATGACTATTGCACTGCTACACCATATCAAATATTTTGGCTTGCGTGTTAATAAACTTAAGACAAGAGCAAACTAGCAACACATTGTAATGAAAAAAATATAACAAAACACAAAACGATCACAGTATTAATTCATTCAACATCTACATTGACCGGCAAAAAAAAACCGGGCACCCTGAAAAATTTCGCAAAACTACTTTAAAACTTAATTTAACTAGTGATCGTTATTTTATTAAAGAATTCACTATTGACACATGATGTACAAATTAGCACAAAAAAGAAGACAATTAAACGCAGAATTAAATTTAATTTAACAAAATAACAGAAATGATTTTTTTTATAACTGAGACATCTGTAAATTATAAATTTGTTTTCAATAGCGTTACTGAATTTTCTTAAGAATAAGAGATTTTTGATTAGGGGTGATAACGACTTACGTTAAGCATTCCGCATTTCATCAAAAAATTCTTTATGATGTAGATTACGAAAAAAACGTTATTTTATAAAAGTAAAATTGGCATCACTGCTCACACCTAATGGGTGAATAGTCCGGCTTACTTTCTGGTTTCTTAGTAACGATGGTGACTGAAATCCACCTTCGCTTTATATCAGGCAAACATTGTTGTCAAATGGAATTTTATCAAATTATTACAAAAACAACACAGCCATAACTTTGTGCATTCTAACTGAAATGGTAATTAAACTTGGTCATGGGCGAGAAAAATATTAACTAAATGTTTTATTACTAGTTATTGTGATAACGAATGAGTTGTTTAGTTGTTAAAAGTAGCAAAAGAATCAATTTTAAAATCATTGTAACTCCACCAAAATGTGAGTGGGATTTTTTTTACTATTTTTCCCAAACTCACTAGTTGATTGTTAAGAACGTAGCGGAGAGTTAATCCGCCATTTTCCAGACACCCGGTATACTAGATTTATAGATAAATTAGACAATGTGATCCGAATTAATGAAATTTTAACTTAAACACAAATGAAATAAAGGATAAAAATACATTTTTGCACACACCACATCCTTTCTTATTTATTTCAATTTGTTTTTAATTGTCACGAGAATTCACCTTAAGCCTTCTCCCAGTCCAGGGCTGGAAAAATGGTGTTAGAAGTATATTCACGTTCTCAGCTCCGGTTGCTGGCCGATAAGAATCCATGCATAAAAATGAATCTGCATCGAAAACCTTTTTTATAGGTAAATCGATTTTAGTCTAACACTTTGCAATGTTCAAAAGAATTTCGCTTCACCCTTCAAAAGAATTTCGCTTCACCCTTCAAAAAATAATTCTCCTAAATTAACGCCAAAAAACACCAAATCGAATAAAATATAATATCCCGTCATGAATATTTATTTATCTCGTACTTTCTCTTTTTTCGTGACCGATTCTTGGTACTTTTTTTTATTTCAGGTACAATTAAAGATTCTAACTATGTAATTTTTCTTTGTTTTGTGTGAGGTGGGTTTTTTGGAATGCAAAATGAAATGCAAGGTCGTGAACTTGACCCTAATGCACTGAAAAAGTTTATTCGAAGAAAAAAATTAGCTTCTCAAAAAAAAAATGAGTTAGAATAAGTGTTGAGTATTTACCAATTATTGTCGCTGTAATTCAGTAAGGGGCATAATTTGGTAATGCAATAAGCATGCGAGTGGTCAGAAATTGATGAATGAAATTTTATTAAGCTATGGCTGTAGGTGTACCCACACAGCAATAAAACGACACGGAGGAATGAACCTATTGAACTGACAATGAAATACACCGAACACACGTAATTTTCGCAAAGCTCTTTAAACAAACTGCTATCCCTTAATTATCTGGTTTTGGGTTCCAGTTACAAATCATTCTGTCAGATACTATAGATATTCTCCTTGCTCATTTCAGTGTAAATGCGTAATAGCTGTAATGAGTTCACATACACCTTGGATTTAGTCCCTTCTTCCGGCGTTTTTATTTATACCGGGTGTCTGGAAAGTGGCGGATTAACTCTCCGGTGCGCTCTTAATAATCAACTGGTGAGTCTGGGAAAAATAGTAAAAAAAATCCTACTCACATTTTGGTAGAGTTATAATGATTTTAAATTTTTATATTTTAATTATCATTTCAGTTAGATTGTACAAAGATATGGCTGTGTTGTTTTTGTAATAATATGATAAAATTCCATTTGACAACAATGTTTGCCTGATATAAAATGAAGGTGGATTTCAGTCACCATCGTTACTAAGAAACCAGAAAGTAAGCTGGACGTATTCACGCATTAGGGGTGTGCAGTGTTGTCAATTTTACTTTTATACAATTACGTTTTTTTCGTAATGTACATCATAAAGAATTTTTTTATTATTTTTTTGGGACTCCCGAAACCCCTTTGTATAACGTACTGAAGAGTTAATCCGTCATTTTACAGACAGGCGGTATATGTATATATGAAAATAAAAGATGTGGGTGTAGGAGGAGGATGTTATTAAATATACAAGATAGTTATTTGTGCATCAAGGCAAAAAAGAGGAACTTTTTCGACCGATCTCAAGTTTGACGCGGAGATCTACAAATCAGATGAGTCCAAAAAGTTGGCCAGGGTACACACAACGTTTTTTAGGCAACCATACAAAATCTAAGTGGTTTTGACATTGCAAAATATTTCTCGTTGTTGGAGGAAAAGTCCTGCAGATTGGATCAAAATTAAATCGCTCCCTTGCTCTTACAAAAAAAAAAAATAATAATAATTAAAAATAGGACCGTTATATTTCACAACGATATTCAATAAAGGTGTAGTTCAAATACCTAACGGCGCTTTTGGCCTTTTCACTTAAATAAATGTTGGTCAAAATCACAAGACCAAAGACGCAAAAGTAAATTTTCGACATCTTAGTACAAAAAGTGACAAGTCAGTCCAAAAAAGTTACAAGTGAATCCGAAAAAGTAATTTTGACATTTCAGTACAACAAAGTGACACTTCATGAACGCAAAAGGAAAATCGGTTATTGAGGTATTACCTAGTTTAACCTAAAAGTATAGCGTATAATTGTAGATATAAACTTTTTCAAATTTATGAAACATAGTACAAAATATTATTATATAATATGTAAATCACATTTAAATAAACACAACCCTGAGAAACAATGAAAAGATGTTTTCAGTCATACACACCTATGTCAATGAATATGAATTAGGTGTTTGTTTAAAACGCATTGAAAATTTCTAAAGTTATGGTCAAGGCTTTTTAAGCTGTGAAAAATATATCAAGGGAAAATGTGAAATAAAAACGCATACAGTTTTTTCGGTTTATTACTTTATTTTTAGAAAGTTATAGATCGACCACCAATGGACAATTGATGTGAAGCTAAACGTTTATCTCACTTGTGCAATACGTAAAAACAACATGTGCAGATTTTCAATCATTTTAATGCTTCATCGGAATCTGATATAAAAAAGCTGCATGTTGCTAATTTAACCATTTTTTGTTAAATGCGGAGACGTCAGATTTCGAAACCCTTGTCTTTTATTATTATTCTTTTTTAATGTATGTTGTTTGTCGGACGTAATTAGACGAATGTATTTTTTAGTTTTGGTAAGTATAAGTAAGATATAATAATACAGAATTATTCACGCTCCTCGCTTAAAAAATTCTAAACGCAACAAATAGATTACATAGCTGTCTTTGATATTTTACTATCACTTTTTTTTAATAAAACGTACGAGTCGTTAGCTGTTTGGTTTTGATAATTTGGAAATAAACGTCAATTGTTAGGTTAAAATAAAAAACAAACGAATTCAAAACACGATCTCGTCAGGGGATGTCCTGTATGGATAATGTTCTCTACACAACTGCGAAGCACTCACCATTTATCAAAATTATATGACCCTTTTCGTCATTTGTATGCACTCTACATCAATTCTGACGAAATGTCAGTTTTAACATAATGGTACAGTTGGGAGCACCGAGTAGTTTATGCATTAATTTTCCTAGTTTAATTTTATAAAAAAAATATTAATTTGACCAACCGAGATAAACGGAAGCCGTGCTACCAATTGTATGTCACACTACGTCAAATTGTTACACAAAATATGTAACTATGTTTCACTTTTTTTACTGGTTGACTGAACATTGTAATGTTACATCCTGAGAGCACCGAAGTCGGAGTAGTATTTTCTGCATTAATTTCATTTTTGTTGTTACAACCTAAAATAAAATCTTTGATAAACACTTACTATATTTTAAATTTGTTGGTGCTTTACGTACTCCACAAACTACTTGCGATTCGCAATTTTTCCTTCCCAAGTATAAGCTAGGGAAGTATTGTAATGGGATCCATCAAACGAATGGCTAATTTCGTTTCTCGGCGTTTCATAACCCCTAGATTATGAAAAAATAGTTCACTCGTTTCCCTCTACCTGTTATCTGTTTGCGATTTTATTAGACAGATAATCACCGAAATGACTGTACTGATTGTTATGAGATTTTAGATGTATTTCAGGAATATCTTGTAGCAAATAACTCTAATAAAAATTTGTCTGCTCAAAAAATCAAATTCGTTAACTTGTTTGAGAAAGAATTGTCAGTAAGAGAAGGTATGTCTCAATAACGTTGGATACTTTTTTTCATTTTAATCCCCGACGTAATACAAGGGATGTTATAATTTTAAAGCCTTTGTCTATTTGTGTATCTATATGTGGCATCGTAACTCCCAAATTTCAAGTCGTCGCCGTTTGGAAACACCGGCAGTACGGGGTCGTCAAAAATTTGTGCATGTAAGAATGGATACTATAAATTAGTATTTGAAAAAATTGTTTCCAAACAAAAATACGTGCTATCAATTTTGTAAAAACAATTACGTTTAAAACAAATTACAACTTGCTTAAGTTACTACTGAACGATCTGCGACTAAAAATGTACCACTTTTTTTTTATTCTTGTCGATCCCTCTCACTCACATACCGGCTACGGTTGTTCCACACACCTTTTTCGATTCTTCGGTTTTAAAATCGCATTGCAACCGTTGGTGCCTTTCGGAACATACTTTATAAACTAAATTGAACCAAATAACCTTTATTTAAAATTAATTTCTAGGTACATAGCAGTTGTCATATCTTTTTAAGATCTTTGTGAATACATAAAGTTTTGCATAAACTAATTATAAATGTCTTACGATACTTTCATTTGGCGCCCCATTAAAAATACATTTGTAATTATCGATTGCATGTACTCCTGACAGATCGGTTTTAGATTACGTTCCCGTTTTATTATCGTGCACTCGAAACTAGGAGATAGTAGAACACAGGGTTATCTTCAAGTCACCTAATTTTATTGAAAGTAAAAGGTAATCTATTTCAGGGATGTCAGTAGGAGCACGCAACCGTACGAACCCTACTCCCTTCTAATGCCTTTTTAATCAGAATCATAAATCAGATCAGCAATTGATGTTGTGAATGCGGCTGTCATGAGTAGAAGCCATTAATGCCATATACATACATACATAGTAGCATTTGCTGTATCTACACCAATATGTTATTCTCTAGTGGCCATGTTTGTCTATTTAACCTACCGCGCTTAATTAGGGTTGTTTCATTGTGGTGGTAACTTTTCGATGCAGTTAGAAGCATAAATACTTCATTCGTACACCAAGTTAATTAAGGGTAAACTTTACGCAAAGTTTTATTATCTCTTGCCATTTTGAAATGTCTGTGAAGGTTGCTATTTTCAGGAAAAGCTAATACCTACTTCAGAAAATTTTCATTAGTGTTTTTATCAATGAACTGCTTTCGTATTACTGCATTGCATCATCTCCTGGCTACACTACATCTCAAAATCATACCAGCAGAGTTTTCGAAATTATGTTGTGCGAAAACTTATGTTAATGTATACGTACATATATGTATACAGAGTGTTGATAAAATTTCACAATTCCGTTAATATACGTTTTCTTTAAATATCCACACACAGGTCAATTTTATCTTTTAAAATAACACTTTTTGACCAAAAAAAATTTAATGTGAGCAGCCGTTTTTGCACAGATTGTGATAATCTTCTTATTAGTTAAATAATCGCAGAAAAAGTTGATACCTTACAAAAAGTCGACGCACAATGAAAAAATGGAAAAAAAATGTTGGCAACGGAATAGCAGTAATTCCGAAGGTAGTTCTGTGGAAATAAACTTCGACCTTTTTTTAAATAATTTTACAATTTATTGGCTTTTGAATGAGAATAAAAGAATTTAATAATAAAAAAAATTGGTCTAAAGAGTTTAGACAGTACTTCCCTCGCTGTCGGAAACGTGACGACTGCATGCCTATTATGTTTTTTTTTCGCAGTGGATTTCAAAGAATTCGGTTTTGTAGTTCCTGAGTAAATCAATAAAATAAATTTACGCATTCATTAATTTTTTTCAGTCACCCTGTATATGCAAATCCAAAAAAAAATCAATGGAGTGATAAATCACAAGTACAGACTCATCATATTTTGTACAGTTTAGATAGGATTTATTCGGCAAACTTTCGAGCTGACGTCATCAATTTTTTGGAGGGGATAAGCAAATGTATTTTGAGTAAACATTTATTATGCTCCTTATAACCTTAAAACATCTGCAAGATTTCAAAGCATTCGGTTTTGCAGTTCATGATTAAATCAAAAAAATTAATTTACGCTTTCATTAATTTTTTTGAATCACCCTGTATATGCAAATCCAAAAAATATGAATGGAGTGATAGATCACAAGTACAGACTGATCATATTTTGTATATTTTAGATATGATTTATTCGGCAAACTTTCGAGCTGACGTCATCAAGTTTTTGGAGGGGATAAGCAAATATATTTTGACTAAACATTTATTATGCTCTTTATGACCTTAAAACATCTGCAAGATTTCAGAGCATTCGGTTGTGTAGTTCCTGATTAAATCAATAAAATATATTTACGCATTCATTCATTTTTTTGAGTCACCCTGTATATGCAAATCCAAAAAAATATGAATGGAGTGATAAATTACAAGTACAGACTCATCATATTTTTACAGTTTAGATAGGATTTATTCGGCAAACTTTCGAGCTGACGTCATCAATTTTGTGGAGGGGATAAGCAAATATATTTTGACTAAATATTTATTATGCTCTTTATAACCTTAAAACATCTGCAAGATTTCAAAGCATTCGGTTTTGTAGTTTCTGAGTAAATCAGTAAAATAAATTTACGCATTCATTAATTTTTTTGAGTCACCCTGTATATGCAAATCCAAAAAATATGAATGGAGTGATAGATCACAAGTACAGACTCATCATATTTCGTACATTTTAGATATGATTTATTCCACAAACTTTTGAGCTGACGTCATCAAGTTTTTGGAGGGGATAAGCAAATATTTTTTGACTAAGGATTTATGATGCTCTTTATAGCCTTAAAACATCTGCAACATTTCAAAGCATTCTGGTTAGCAGATTAAAAATTAAATTTCAAAATGTTGTTTTATAATTTTGATTTTTTTTCCAAAAATCTGGACGTTTCGGGTGAAAAGTCGATTCAGAGTTGTAAACTACATGTGTAGGACTATGTTATTTTATACAATTGAAAACCCATTTACTATGTACAATTTTGAAGTGACGTCATCGCATTAGTGGTGGGGATGATTAGACAAATTTTGGTTAGCGTTTTACCATCTACATGATATTCTTAATATAAGTACAAAATTTCACAACAATCGGTCGAGTACTTTCGGAGATTATCTGTCTAATAAAAATCCGGGACGGCAGACGGACAGACAGACGGAAATGGGAGACCTATTTCTTCGTCTTCTAGGGGTCATGAAAGATCGAGAAAACGTAAAAGTAGAGAGTCGGCCGACGGACTCGATTACAATACTTCCTTTGCTTACGCTCGGGAAGTAAAAAGAGCTCGAACTGAATTTAGACTAAACCAAACACCATGATTAGCAGCCTATCTGAAGAAAATGCACTGCAGTTTAACGCTAGTTTGTTCACATTAATTAAAGATAAGTGATTTTTAGTTGAACTGTAAATGAATTTGAATTGGACGTTAATCAGAGTTATTTTATCTCGTCCTTTTTGATAAATTTAGATCTCCGTAAAACTTATAGAATCGATTTGTCTGCATTTTCTACGTTTGCACGTGACGTGCACTGTCCATACCGCATACAAATCGGTGTTTTAGTAATGATATATGATCTAAGTGCTTGAAAACATTATTGAATTTTTTTTGTAAATATTTAACAGGCTCTACTGGTTTGTATTCTGGCATTGAACGCAGTTGCCATTTTCGGGTTGATGAGTTGAATTATACTTTGATAAAATTTTCGTTGGTTATGTAGTAAGTAATGAAAGAAAATTCTCACTGTGAAGAGGCACCTGTTTTGTTAACGTATTTTTCACATGGAAAGTAGAGCGTGATAATCGAAACTGAAAAACCTCCGATTGAAAGCTGGTCCGAGAGGAAAACATTGTTCTGATAAAAATAAGAGGTTTTGTTGCTGGAGAGGATTCGATGTCCTGAACACACAACAGAGAATTGAGTATTAGTGAGGGATTTATTGGACACACATGTAGTAGATATTGAACTAATCAGTTTGAATATATCGAAATCGGCAGATTTTTAACTAGTAGAACTATACATACAGGGTGCCTAGAAGTATGATACAGCTAAATACAGAACGGTGTATCAGAACTCATTGTGGTAGTAGGGTAATAGTATTTTACGTAGCGAGGTGAGTGAAGTAAGTTTTCACGAAGCGAGCTGAAATGTGAGTCAGTGAAATAAAACCATTTATTTCAGAGCTACGTACATCGTTTTATTGTTGTGCAGTACTATTCAAAACGGAAAATAATTCTTGTAAAAAAGATCATAACCGCAAAGTAGATTCTGTGCCTTGATTTCAAACCATAGCAACAAAAATTTGTTTCTATCAAAAAATCGACTTGTGAAGTAAAAATCGATGTGTATAGTAAAAATTGACGTGTAAAATAAATTCAACCTGGAAAACTTGATTTTCTGTTTGTTGTTAAAATTATGTGAAGCAGGATTTTTTACATTACAAGCGCCGAAAATACCGACTAGCATACGAGCGAGAATGTGGCTCGGCGGCGCAGCCGGAGAGCTGCATGCAAGCGAGTTATGCTTTGGCGTGTGTAGTGTACATAAATTTTTTGTAGTGATTTTCTAAAATTATTTTTTTTAAGAAATAATAATTTTAGTAATATCACCAGTCCAATGTTCTTATTTAGGTTGGTGTTAGCCTTGTCACTAATAAGTGTCAAATGTCACATTCGTAAAACCAATTTGAAATGCGAATTTTCAACGCAAACGTTTACTATTAACAAAGATGAACGAAGCCCCAAATGAACCCTACCATTTGCAAATTTTGGCGGACGAGACAACTGCCGATTTGTTGTAAAATAAATTTGGAAAGCGGTACGGATGCTGACTTTCAGGGGTGCTAACCCAAAATTCGTTAGGTGAATTTACCCTAAATATTGAAATCAAAAATGCATTTTTAACCATTTTAAACTGAAATTGCCGAGCTATAACATTAGGACAATCATTTTTTTATGTCATTAATTAATTTTGGCACGTTAATGTTTTTTATAATTTCAGTTTGGAGATCTTGCAAGAAAAATTGCGTGTCGCTAATGTCATATGTTATTTGTCATTTTTTTTCAGGTAGAGCACTACAAAAAATTATTTAAACTCTATCCTCTGAAATGTTATTCAAATTTCTATCAACATTTGTTTTGAAAATACAAGGCCAACTTGATTTTTTTAAATGGTTGTGAGGGGTCAGATTTAATATTTTGAAAACAGCATTTTTTTCTGCATTCGATTATCTAACACATTTCTTTCTTTATTTCTGCTAAAAGGTAGAAAAATCTTGAAATAATGCAATTTGAACATATATGAAATTTACTCTATTACCACTTCCTCCTAACCGATTTTCATCATTTTTTTTTGTTTCTTGAAATCAATTTCCCCTCATAAACAATAAGTGTTGTCATTTGTTGGATCAATTTAATGTAGACATTGGTTAAAAAAAGGATGCTTTACAAAAAAAATATATGAAACATTAGTCTAGTTTAAACACGTACTGTAAATACTCGCAGTAAATCGCAATAACAATTTTACGACATTTTTATATTTTCATCATTGAAAAATCCGTTTTGTTTGTTCTGGTTGTTAACAGTATCTTGTTTGATGAAATTACAAATTCTTATTTGTTGCAACAGGTTTATCCGGACAAACCCTATATATAAAAATAATTCTTTATTCTTTCGATATTAAACTGCGACTACAGTTATTAATTCTCAAGGAAGTCCATTCTAGTTTGTAATGATTTACAACTACTTCGCTTTTTGTAATCGGAATCGTAAACGGCAGAAGAAAAAGCTAAATGGTACGTGTTCTTATATGTGATTGACCTCAATGACGCACCCACTCAAAGGTAGCCAGCTGTGGCAATTCCATTGCCACCATTGTGGTTGTAGTGTCAGTTTTCAACTTTTGTCCATCTCCGTTCCCAGCTTTATTTCTATTTACCTATCAACTGCCACATGATCGAAAAAAAACTTAACACTTAAGTATACTTTGGAATTTGTTTTAAATTGTATTGATAAGTATAGCATTGACGATTTCTGTCATTTTCGTATGACAAGTGTCACAATTATATGTTGAGGTTATGTAAATCAATAGCAATGATAACTCAGAAGAGAAAACAACGAATACATTTTTTTATTCAAAAGCGCAACTTTTCCTACCGAATGCCCAAAATAATCTCCCCCAGTTTCCGTCCAAAGTGCCACACGTCGCTTCATTGTCAATATGCTTATCAGTATAGCCATAAAGGTGGAACCAGGCTTCCTCTGGAAAGCACGACAACAATTATGTCGCTGTGGAAAGTCAACTTACGTAAGTTCTTGTAAACAATGTATCTTGTAGGTCTTTTTGACAATTAATTGGCATGTTCTGTATGACAGCCCTGTTTGCTGAGAATGCTTTCTCAAAGATTTTTTGAGTAAAAGATCTATTTGCTGCTGCGTATCCTCAATATTTTCTGGTATCCTTTTGCTTGGTCTTCTGCCAAAGTCCCGTAGTGATGCTGAAAACTTAAATACGAGCATATAATGATAACTTAGTATATGAGACAAAATACCTTAGGAACGATGACTACATTTTTACAGTGTTTTGTAATTGTCAAATTTTGAATATAATGGTAGAAGTAAATGGCGCTAGGATAAAAAATACTTTCAATACGAAACCAATTTGTATAAAAAAAGATGACAATGATAAGTACACATTTTTGGTCAGTGTTTCGACGCTATTTAGTAGATAACGATAATAATCATTCATTCCCAGTATGGCCCGGATATTTTAAAATTTAAATGTATGTATTACTTGTTTGCCCCACGTGATCTGGAGATTGACACCGGCATGTCTGACATGATCAGAGAAAATAAGATTTTTACATGTTTTTATCGTTCAAGTTGTTAAATGTACACTAAAATGCTGTCACAACTTTGATAACTATTTTAAACTCTTTACAGAGACATGTTGTAATGATACATATACTGCCGAAATGTTAAGACTTCGTAAAGCTTCACTTTGTCTATTTTGTATACCACCAAATGTATTATTTACTGGTTGCGTATTAGCAGGATTGTCGTTTCACGAAACGGACAATTCATTTTCATTATACATACGTTACGGGAAGCACCGATCAACGTACATACCATACAAGAAAATTAATGATCTTATTTGCTGGAACAGGAGCACAACGGTTCGTTCAAGCGAAAGAAGAATCGCCTGATATATTCTGAAATAATAGACATGATTCGAAATACGACTAACAAAACCATTAATTCACTTGAACGAACTACTTTATGAGATTACATCGAGCACAGAGATAATTAATTTATTTTCCACAACATTTATAACAAAACCCTTAAGAGTCACGAATAAAAAATGGTTTTATTATGATTAAAGCGACCCAGGGAGTATTATGTCCTCCCTTTATTTGATAAAATAATTAAACTTGTGTTAAATTGAGTCGACGAGTGTGGGAGTGTGTTTTACTTTGCATCAAATATATTAAGTCATGACAGTGGATTCAGGAACGATTTTGAATTAGGTAATTATAAATGTCGCGTGTTATATATTTTTTGGGAGCCATATCAATGTCGACTGTTGCTTTTGAATGATGGTCCAATGATATTCTATATTTCTTGTCGTAAAATTATGAAAGACTTTACTAAGCAACGGCTATATTTCATCATTCATCCCTCTTTATTCCACACACCCCAACAAGAAGGTCTTAAGGCGGCCACACACACAGACGGAAGATTGTGCAGTTAAAAGTGTGTACGCTTGTCGTAAGTTAAACCCGTACTCTCTAATTGCACACACAGAGAGAGGGGATACTGCGCAATCAAAAGTGTGCACGCTTGTCATAAGTTATTAAACCCGTGCACTCTCAACGGCGCAACTGAATTTAAACTCAAGCGTGCAGCGACTTGTGTGTCAACACACTGAGTTTTCCCCGCGCAGCTATAACTGTGCACGCTAACAACAGACTTGACTGCACATGCTACATTCTTCCCCACACACTAGCAGTTTTAACTGTACCCCGCGGCACCTACATTCAAGTCTTGACTCTTCCCTCTGTATGTGTGGCCGCCTTTAGAGATTATTTAAGTGACCTTATATAGAAGTCACGAGGTACCAATCACAGAAGGTTTTCTAGAGCCACCGTGAGACTCAGATCAAGTTAGATAGATTCTATTCCGGTCTAGGACAATTCGGCGCGGCCAACTTGGCGCGAGACATTTTGGCGCAAAGCCAACTTGGCGCAGGGACACTTTGGCGCAAGCCATCTTGGCGCGGATGAACTCGCACCAAGAAAAATAGATATAAATATACAAAAATTGCAGCCGTTTTTAGCATAACCTAATTTTTATAGTCACCAACGCGTGGAGGGGTAATGTCTACTTTTTAATGGACACACGGGCGCTTCGCGCCCTGCACCCCATTATAAACATACTCCTAAACGTGGAACTTCTAGTTCCGTGGATCATTTAGTTATTGGAATTTCTGCGAATGAAACTGTGTATTTGGTTGCCTACATTTGTCATAAATAACAGGGTTCTAACCACAGTACGAACAAGAAATATTTTTTATGTTATATGCCGTCGTACTCGCGCCAAGATGGCTTGCGCCAAAGTGTCCCTGCGCCAAGTTGGCTTTGCGCCAAAATGGCTCGCGCCAAGTCGGCCGCGCCAAGTTGGCCGCGCCAAGTCGGCCGTGCCAAATAGTCCCATTCCGATTCAATTCACCCCAGGAGTGTTCTAGTACGAGAAGATAGGTATTTACTGTCTGTTCCAATCTAACATTTATTCATAATCTAGTCATTTGAAAAAGGTTAAGGTTATATTTCTTTTGGGGTAGACAGTAAACAGTGTACTGCTTGCAAACACTTTCCACAGAAGTACATTTTCAAAGCGATGATTTTCTTGTTCCACCACAGCGTACTTTTGGCTAAACCTACTTTTTTCTATATCTGCATAATTTACTTAAATCAAGAACAACTGAGAATTGATAAAATTTTGATTATTCTGTATTGACTAACCAACAGATTTACTAGATTTTCATAGCCAACCCTATTTCGGAAAGATCGTGAATGAGTAATAGCAACTCGAATTAGCATGACTAGTTGCATTATCAACCAGCTCTCGTAAAGCATTGATACTGTAGTTATTAAAACTGGACATAACCCTATGTTCAAAGATAAAAAAAATCTTGGTATGCTTTACTACTTTATTGATCATGATCAGTCAGACACAAGCGTATCCATATTTGGAACACATTAGTGATTGGGAAGTACATAGCTTTGTTTCAAGCGAATATCTTCCAGTGGTATATAGTGATGTCAGCAAAATATTTACGGCCGGTTCCATAAACAAAGTAAAGTAGTCTTTAAATAGAAAAGGAGACTTTACCTGCTAAAACCCGTTCCATAAACCAAATTTAAAGGGAAAGCGTACTTTAAAATCGCCGTTAATGGAAAGTTCCGAATTCGGCCCTTTAACTCTGTAAAGGTCCTTTAAAACTAACGATCAGCCAATAGCAGAGCAGGTACTGTGTGAAGGGGGTGGGGGTGGATGTGGTGTAGTGAAGTATTTGAAATGAATGAAATGTGTAAACGGAAGAAGGCGCTTTTCGAACCGATTGTTTTTGAATATTTCGTTCGGGTTTTAAAACCACGTGGTATTTTCTTTGCACTACAACTTCAAATCAAAAAATTAGAGCAAGAAATGAAACAAAAGTACAATACAGAGATATGATTATATTTTTCCATATTTGTTTTATAAATTTTTATTATTAAAAAAATTACAATCTCGCAAAGTATTCATCTATTAGTAGGCGCCTCTGATTTCTACCCTCAATAATATGTTCATCCGGTCCAGGGGGATTTTGAATGTTGTCTTCATGTTCGATATTTTCAAACCATTCTTCTGGAAAAAGGTCGTTCTATTCTACAACAATGTTGTGCAACACTGCTGTAGCAACAATAACTTCCATTATTGTTTCAAGTTTTAATCTCATACCGACTGATAAAACTGGAAATCGTCATTTCCACACTCCATACTGTCGTTTCAGGACGTTTCTTGTTCTCAACAACGATTCATGATATAAATTTTCTGCAGGTGTTTCAGTGTCATGCAGTTTTGTCATTCTCATTAGGTATGGTTCAATGGCATAACCACTGTCACCAATTAAAAAATATGGCTGGTATCTTCCTGCCTCAAAGTCTCTTTTTACACGACTATTATTAAAAATGGTCTGGTCGTGGGATTAGCCTGGCCAACGTGCAACAATGTTTCGAATTTTAAGATCGGCATCTGAAATGGTTCATCGTCAGACAATGAGGTAGAACTCTCAGTTAAATGATTCATATTTCAATTTTAACGCACTGTTATGATTTTTATAGTGTAACCTCTAATGTCACGCTACAAAATAACATAACCTAAAAGTGCGATTTCAGACCAGATGACGATGCGTACAAAATGCGGCAAATATCGATTCGCTGATTGGTGGATGATTTAAAAACGATGATGGCTCTCGGTGTCTCAAGTCACATTTCGGCATGGAACTTGGAGCCGTCTAATACCAACCTAATAAATGAACTTTAAAGGGATCTTTACCTAAAAGACGTCGTGTCTTTATTTATGGAACAGGAACCACTTTTAAAGTCGACTTTATCGAAAATGACACTTTACGTAAAGGCACGATACACTTACACGTGTAAGTGTATCGTGCGTAAAGGCTACTTTTCGATGCTGTTTATGGAACCGGCCGTTAATTTTCTCGTAGGTTGATTGCGTACTATGTAAAACTTGATCAAAATATATTTATTTCCCAAACGTCTGATTAGAAAATATATGTCTGTATTAAACAAACTTCGCAGTACTGAAGTTTGTTCAAATAGATTTAACATACATTTTACCAAGCAAAAATAAAAGTATGCGGAAAGTCAAAATAGTCTAGTTCCTTTTTATGTCTAAAGGCATTGCTATACAATTGTGATATATATTTTACAGCTAATATCCGAAATCCGTTATTATGCATAATAACTAAACATTTTAGGAATTATGCGTAATAACTAAACTTGTCAGTTATTATGCATAATAACCGGAAAGATTAGGAATTATGCGTAATAACTGAAAATTACCCACCCTGCCTCGCTTTCCGCTACATATCACATATACAGGCGATCAAAAAAAAAACGGGACAAATTACAGTAACATAAACGTCATATTCCCACTGCTTTTCATTGATCTATGAGAACCTGATTTCCTCATCTTGTCCCGTTTTTTGTGAAATCAGCTGAACCTGTTAGGCAATATGCTTAAAGATTAATGTTTCAGGTATTATGCATAATTCCTCTTCCTCTGTTAGTCATTACCAATAGGTATTACGTAAACGTTTCCGTTATTATGCATAATAACTGAAAATTTCAGTTATTACGCATAATTCCTAATCTTTCCGATTATTATGCATAATAACTGACAAGTTTAGTTATTATGCATTATAACGTATTTCGGATATTAGGTGTAAGATATATACGTAAAGTAGTCCAAGAGCTATAAGGTTATATTACTATCATAAAAGTAGCTGACCGCAAATAAATACCCCGTTTGTGTAGTTCGTACTAAGCTTACCAGTTGGCAATAAATCGCCTTCTAAACATTTCTTGCTTAGATTTAGATATTTAGCGAAACCCGCCCCTGAACGAAACGACAACAGCCAGTTGAGCTGCACTGGACACGTTATTTACGACCCTGTTGGCCATATAACCTTATAGCTCTTGGACTAGTATACATTTTTCGGAAAAGTGCAAATGTATTTCCGATTTATATTTACTAAAATATATTTTTTTAAGATTCGGTTTGCATTGACCAAAAAAATGTTTCCTTGTTTTCAAGTTCAGTGGATTAAAAGATACTTCTTCTAACCTTCAAAAAGCAGGTTACAAATGGATGACCATTAAAATGTCTAGTATGTAGTTAATGAATGATCATAATGTCAGAATAGATCACATTAAAAACTTGATTTAAAAAAAAAGTAACACCTTCAATTTTAGTGTTTATTTTAGCATGACTGAGTTGCTCCTGCTGTTATTTTCAAAAAATGTTCAAGGTTAGAAGGGTGGGTGGAGTTTTCCCCGCTATTAGTTGATTCTCTGGATACAACCTGACAAAAGTCTGTAAGCCCGTCTGCTTTGTTTAAAATGATTACTCCTTAAGTACTACTTTACTTGTCATTGCATTACTTTTGGTATTGCAACTACTCGCGTCAAAAAAATAATGTGGTAACCTTAGATCATATAATAAATAGATACCAATACTCAAACTGAAAGCTGTGACTAGACATGAAGGTGTATGTTGTCGTTTTCTACGTCAAGGGGAGTAGTATAATGCTATCCTTGTGTGATCACCACATCTTCATCTTTGTTATATGCATTTCATCTGTATATGTCTATTTCACTTCCATCCTTGTACCGCACCAGCGCAACAAATCGCTTTTGACAGATGTTTCTTCTAACCTCTCTTTCGAGTTGTTGTACAAAAAACAATTTTAGAATCTTATTTTAAGTGATGTAGTCATAAAGGATCACAATTGCTGCCCAATAATTTACTATTCCTTTCGTTATCTACTGTGAATTATTTATAAAATCAAGGTGTCAACATCTTTCTTCCGAAGTTAGTTCAGACATACTTCCTAAAATTTAGGCGCGCAAAATTCAAATAGTGATCAGGCAAGGATAGCTTCATTGTAATCCCTCCATGCACGAGAGAGATGTGTGACAGGAGGATGTCGTCACAGGCTGTCCTAGGGAAAGAACACGGCATGGTGGTATCTATTTATTATATGGTCTAAGGTGGTAACTACTTGTACCAATTATCATAAAAAGACGGCATCCACGTGTATTTGAGTTTGATGGCCACAATGAAGTTATTTTAAAAATAGCATAAATTAATTAAATTGTTTTTATTCCATTTCAAAAAGTGTATATCATTCCATTTGTAAACATCGAAATAAACCAACTTGAGACCAAAGTGTTCTCTACTATACGATTTAATCTTTTTAGGGAAAGAGTGGATATTGCATATGGCGAACTGCTCTCGTTGCCAAAGTAAATATACTATGATTTTTCTTTAATACGAAATTAGATGTTGCTCATAACTACCTTATCATAATAGTCCATTTGGTTACTACTTACGAGAAAAAATGTAAAAAAGACGTGTAGTCGCACACAGTACTGATGGTTGCTTCAAAGGGTTAGAAAAGGTCACTGATTTATTTTTTCAGTTAGCTCCGAAATAGTTAATCTATTTATTTTTCCTCTTCGCTGGGAATATATAGTAGCGCTATACTTTTACGTATTGAATAGTTATTTATGCAACTAGTGAGTAAAGTATATCTTTTTTTCACTAGAAGGACAATTTGCCTCACGAGCCGAAGGCAAGTGTGCATATCCGCCTAGTGAAAAAAAGTCACTTTACTCACGAGTTGCATACAAAATTTTTTTCACGTTCGTAACAAAACACAACAACCACCTACTTCAAAAACTTTTTATTTTGAAACGTAGATATTAAATGTAGCGATACTTACAGTCTTGACAATTTCTGGAAGAGTGAACGAGAAATCTTCATCGCACACACACAAATTACCACAAAACACCGAGAAAACTAATACGAAGTATTAAATTACAAAATATTCAGATGCACTTTAAATTCTGACAAATATGTTGATGAATCGTCATAGCAACGGCGGCTTCTATGTTTTGCGTTTAAATGCCTTCCGTTAAAAGCGACACATTTTTTCATTTAAATGCGTGAAAAAATGACACGCCACGACACTTTTTTCACGCTTCTAGTGCGATGAAGTAAACGTATCCTTTATAAACAAAAATTAATAGAAAATGTTTCACTTTTTTTACGAACGTGAAAAAAATTTATTAAATAAATCTTTACCGAAGAACACTCTCCGAAATACATTTTTCGGCATTGGTTGTGCTCAAAGGCGTCAGAAGTTCGATTCTGATAAATATGCGCTGTTTTTGAAACCGTAATTAAAAAAAATCGCCTGAATACCGCCGTTGGAAGCTGTATTATTATTTATTAGATGTTTCTCACAAGACAACAAATAACAAGGGTAAAGAGGGTATGCCTGTTTGGAGCAAAGGGAAAACATTGCATGGCTATAACCCGTATAATAACATTTGAGGATTATTACATCCTGGGGAAAGACAACGGTGTACGCTAGGGCAAATGGGAAATCTTAAAAACACCTCCTTCTGTAGTTAACTTTTCTTAATCGTTTGTTGAAATAAATAAAAGTAAATAACCTAGTAAAACAAGAACTCAGAATAATGCAACTAATGTGTATGCTGTGTTTTTGATTGTTATTTAGTTTAGGTCTATTAGTGTCACAATGACCTCAACTGTTGAAGAGTTATTGACACAATCTGAAAGTCAAAATCTTTTATATTGTAATGTCTGCATATTTAACTATGTAAATTACTAAGAAGTTTCCGATGAGGCACTACTGATTTAGTTCATTTCTTTTCTACTCGCATAAACTCCTTTAACAGAATCATTTCCTTAATATTCACTTAATCCAATGATAATACCGAATCAGTTGCCTGATCACTCGTTCGTAACTTTCAGATTAATATCTTAATCAATATTTAGACAGACAAGATTATTCAAAAGGAATGTATTATCCCCTTTTCTATAATAATAAATTAAAACAATTAAGTTGTAAATAATATTCAATATTTAAATTGGGTAAGAAAAGATTAGTGTACAAAAACGAAATAACAAAACTTTAACACTGTGAGATATGCTTGAAAATGTTGAAACTTATACGTCGAGGTTTAATTAAACTTAGCAATCTTGGGACAATTCAATTTCCGGTAGAATATTCTTTAATTGTTCAATGTAATTTAATCCAACTTTGAGTTCACTTATCTGAAGGCCATAGCTTTTGAGTATTTGTCACTAAATAAAAGCCATTTAGCTGAGCGTGATGTTTTTGCTATTTGCAGATTCAGTAAACGCTATGATACACAATACACTCTTGCTGTAGAATTATTTTGCAATTAATTTACTGAGGTGATAAACACCCTTAACAAATGTGCAATTAAAATTTAAATATTAAATGCAAATTTAGTATACACTTACGTTTGTGCTTGAGATTAAGTTCAACATTTCATTATGATTACTGTCGACACTTCTGAAGTATTAAAGAACTAAACTACTTTATATTTGTTCTTATTTTACTGTGGTATTTCAGATTACAGAAGGAACTGGTGCGTAATAAAAAATACATTTGGAGCAGACGGTGAAAATTCAGTTGTTTAGGACTTTTTTAAAGTGTAGTCACGTCCACAAATTATCTGCCAGCCGATACTTTGTTGTCAACACCATTTGAAAAAATTTGGTTAGCTAGCACTGCTTCAAAATTCCTTATTTTTAAAAAAGCAAATGACAAGTTTTTTGTGTTGACAAGTTACTTTTGAAATACAAGTAGAAGTAATCAAAACCATAATGCTTGCTGTAACAACAATAATAAAATATTCTGCATAATTCAAACATTCGTTAGGGTCTGATATCTGCTACATTTTTAAGAAGTGTGATCACATGATCTAAACGGCCTGTTTGGTGTATTGCGAGATTTGCGACTAATAATCCTATTGTCAATTAACTTCAGCCAAAAAAATCTGTTGTGGCTCTAGCCTGAATGAGCAGTAAACACCCTTCTGCTGAAAGTAACTATAAACTAACTAATCATCATCCATTTGATTTAAAAATGGAGTTAAAATTTCGTCTCGGTATTTTGGCAGCATTTATGTTTCCTAAAAACATTATTTATCTGATCCTTAAAACATTCAGAAACTCGTTACGATCAAAACAATCGGACCAATAATTCTGCGTTGGCGATTCGCACCACAGACACCGACTTTCTGGGGATAAAAGGACGACTCAATGAAAAACTGAGGATTTTCTGAAATCCACATTCTTGTGTTTTGTGAGTTTACGTAGCCGCTAAGGTGAAAGTATGCTTCATCAGTATTCACTAAAAAACCTTTTTTCGAAATGGTCATCCGGATCGAGGATATTTAAGTAGAAACCAGTAACAGTATTGAATTCTTTGAGGAAAATCATATGGAGGTAAATCATGTAGGATAGAAAAACAAGTGAAGATCTTTCCTTAGAATCGTATTAGCAGACAAACCAAGTTGTGATAAATGACGGATAAAAGTACCCGGGGTTTCTCCCATTAATTAGTTCTCTTGTTTCTTTAATAAGTTCCAGAGTTCGCTTCTTCGGACTGCCGCTTCTAAATTTTCGTACCACAGATCCATTTTGTGGAAAATTTTTAAACAGACATCTGTCGTGAACAGCAAAACTCGCACACTAATTCGGAAAAGAACTGAAATAATAAAAAATTGATGCGTAACTCTAGGAAATGCTGTCAAGTCAATTATCAATCCGACTAGATTTAAGATAGTAATAAAGAAACAAACGCTTAAATACAGTCGGTGGACAAATAAAACTGGTACAGGTATAATTTTACCAGTGCGTAGCAAGCTATTTAATTGTCAATCTATCGTCAATCAAAAATTTAGTTTGTCATCTTTTCAGTTTAAAGTTTTGCAATAGAAATCTAAAAATGCCTTTAACTGGTTTTCAGAAACATATAATTTTACAAAGATTTGACGAGGGAATGCCGCTAAAAGCTATTGCTGATAAATTGCTCATGCGTTATCCATCTGTCATGCCGTAAAAAACAAAATTACACAGGATATAAACGAAAAATAATAATTCTAAGACCCGCTGCAAATATATTTTTTATTGTACACCTGATATGAATAAATTTCTCAGAATATAAATATCTTTGGTGAATAGGTTTGTCTATTTGGTTGCCTAAAAGAGCGAGCATAATTGATGTGTTTATTTGGTTGCATAAAATAAGAGCAGTTTAAAAATGTATTATAATATATTATTTTTCAAAATGAGCGCGAACGTCAAGGACACGCAAAACCCAAAAATTTACTCTTAACTGTGTAGTTTAGTATTTTTTACACCTCATTATTTTACTTTATCGACAATGCAATAGTGACTGATCTGTCAGTTGAGACTTCAAGAACCGCATTAAATTTGAATCGTTTCTATGAGCGCCTTCTGTCGCAATATTTATGATAGATTATGTTCTTACGGAGTGGAGAAGTTAGAAGAACAACTTAAAAGCACCCAGCAGAAATCCTAAAAGAACAGATTTATAAATATGTCTAAGGTAAATGCTATGACAGTGACAAGAGCAAGAGGAATTATCCACCTATTTTTCAATATTCCTATCACTGTCAGTATTTTCCAATTGGACTGGCATGGGGACAGTGTAAACTTTATTACAATAAACATATTCGGGAACACGGTGGCGCTATTGGTGTTGTACAGTCCCTATGGAGGGAGGCTCTTGCTACAGTAGGTGCAGACAAATGGCAAAATATTATTAGACATTGTGAACGGCTGATCAGGGATGATTGGAAGCGTTTAATGGGGTAATGCACCATATGAAGACATCATATTTTCTCTCGATTCTGATTCTGATTCTGAATCAGAATATTTTTCAAATAACTTGTCAGCTTGTCACTTTTTCATTTGGCATTTAATGTCAACAATAATCAGCATTAAGCCCTCAATGCAAACGACTCTAAAGTCCTTGCTATGTACAGCAGCAGTGTTGAAACATGATAGTGAAAGCAATGTAAATTCTGTGTTTTCTGTTATATAACATACTAGTTTAGTTACATTTTCTTTTGTTTACAATATTATAGACGAGTACAACACAGATGTACAACAAAACGGTTTGTTTACTGTAACGTCCGCAACCCTATAGTTTTGCGAGGGTTGTGATCTCCGCTAACTACACTGGTAAGTTGTCGACCTTGAAATTTGCTTAAATTTTGAAAAATAATATAGTTAATTATTATACAGGACTTTTATAAATGATTCTAAGGGCATAGTTGGCCATGAATTTCGAAAATCCCGTTTCGCTGAAATGATGCCTCACTATGACGGTTCTCAGTTGTCATTGATGACATTTGTAACCTGTCATTTAAAGTCGTCGTTTTTATTGTTTTAACGTTTTTCAAGTGTGAATTACAGTAATTCTCGTTGATCGAAGCTCAATCAACAAAACAATCGTTTTCAAAACTCTTGGTGGTTGCGTACGGAAATTTTGTTTTGGAGCTAGGAAGCCGAAGACCGTGAAAATGGTTTATTCTGTTGAACAAGACATTTTAATTGTTATGTCTTGTTAACGCAATGGGACTTCGTAAACAAAACCGCTTGTAAGCAAGAATATCTGGCCAAATACCATTTAATAATTCAAGAAACATCGTTGAACGCTCACATTTAAGATGTAATCAACAGATTTGTTCGAACTGGCAGTGGTAACAAAGAGACATCTCGGGGAAGAACTTGAGTATCTGAATCTGAGGAAGTTGTTGATGATTTGAGACAACTTGAGCAGACCGCAAACATCTTTCACAAAATTTCCTCTGCAGTCAAGAGTTTCTGTTGCAACATGAAATTGAACAATGGCCCTTGAACAAAATGGTGAACATTTTCAACATTTGCTGTGATGTTTAACCGCTGTTTCTTTTTATTGTAAGGAATTAGTTTTATTTTTTAAAAAGATATGAAGCATTTAAGCAACCAATTATACAGATGCGTCTGGTCTTTGTCATGCGTCCTTGGGCTTTTAGTACGGTTCAAATCGAAGAGGCAGCACGTGTACATGACCTGCGACCCTATAATCATTTATAGAAACCCTTTACAAGTGCGTTAGGTAGCATATAACTCACGAGAGCAAAGTTTAGTCACGAGCGAGTGGACTAAAATTAGTAAGAATTAGTAGAAATTGAAAAAATAAACTTTTTCCAATTTCTACTAATGAAATGCTGATTTTGTACCTTAAATCTCGCTATTAAAACAATAGTTTAATCAAAAGGATGAGTAAAATGTTGATAGCAACACTTTATTCACACTGTCATTGACAACACGAATAAAGTAAAAAAAAAACTAAAAATTCGCACTACCACTGAAATTTTCGTTGCTATGGATGTGTAAACATTATTCAACTCAAATTTGCAGCGCTTGATGGTCCACCTCCTGTAAAACAATCCTAATGAAAAGCCAGGAACATCGTCTGAATTTGACCGTGACGAAAGTACAGACAACTTAGGCAATTTACCTTCTTTAAATGTTCACCATATTAGTAATAGTACAATTAATATTTACGTAAATGGATTACCAAGCAATAATTTTTTTTTAATTTTGCGAAATTGGAAAAAATCTTGTATGATACACGTGAATAAACGAATTTTATCCAACGAAACAGTTTAGCACACGAGGCGAAATAGCTATAACTCGTAAGTTCACCTCCATAAAGTTGGAATCCTCGTCGTTTCCTGAAAATTTTTCAACACGAATTACAAAGAATGTACGGCCCAACGAAAAAATACTGCATCACGAAGTAAATGTTATTAAAAAAGCATAAGTTATAACACCAAAATAAACACTAGTATGTACATGTTCAGAGAAAAACTTCAAAATGCCGACCATTATGCTGTAAACATGTTTACTTGTGCTTCTTTTCATGTTGTCAAAAATGTTCTGCAACATTTTTGTATTGATTCTATGCTAACAGTTTGTAATTTATTTCTGTAATCCTTCTATATTATTTATTTGCCGTTGAAACACTTCATGTCTGAGATGACCAAATACTGAAAAATGCATTGGTGTTCGATCGGGAAAACGAGGTAGACATGCAGACTGCAGTAGTAGTCCTAAAATTATCACACGATTGTCATAAATAAACCGTTGTAAACAGGCAAGTATTACAGCTGTTAGATGTGGATTAGCCCCTTCTTGTTGAAAATATCCGAATCCTCTTCTTCGCTATTAGATTAAATGATAAAAGTTCCATAATATTTACCGTACATCTTTCTGCTGAAATGATGTTACAAAAAAAGATAGACCTACATATTCATCTACCAACCACACACCAACTTTCAACAGCTATAGATTCCTGGATTAGACTAAACTCTAATTCTCTCATTGACTGATTGTTCGTTCTCGACGGTGCTCTGTATTTAAACCGCCATGCGTTCTTCTAGTCTAGAGGGTTCACGCTCGTCCTCTGCGAACTCTTGTGAAGTCCGGCATCGAGACCTCCGGCACCGTATCCAGGCTTTTCTCTATTCAGACGGATGATGACGATGAGTCACCACCACTCATCGCCGTATATACTGGAAAACCCACAGGCGTCGTACCGGAGTAGCGTATGGGTTTACTTGGTAACAGTATCATAATTGAGATGATTATGATTGAGTTGAACATAATAGTATATAACGTCACCAGTCATGAAAGTAGAACTTTGCATGCTAGGAGGCTTGTTGAAGAATACGAGGACACCAAACGTCCGAGTACTTCTACAAAGCCTCCAAGGTTAGCAGAAACACTTTCATGCTATGTGATGTGCTGTATTTTTCTGAAATCGCTTTTTAAAAAATTAAAAATAGATTCTGTCAGGTTAGTATTTTTATCGGAGTTTTGTACAAGCTCCAACTTTTAATTTAAATCTGACAAATGAGGGTAAAAGAAAACAACCCTCAGCAATCCGTATGAACACCATATTCAAGCTTACTAGTTTCAAAATATTTCAAAACATGATCTAAACTTATTTTAATTATTGAAACTGGTGAAAAATAAAATGTATGCACCACAGACGTTATTAGATTCTAATGCCCACAGACAACATCCATTCCTTGGGCTGGAGCCTGTTGCCCTCGGGGCATTATAACTCTTATTAACGCTCTAGGTACATAAATAATGATTAATAGCTATTTAGAGCGATAGTGAAAATAATAGTATACAAATCTCAGAGACAATTCCGTTCTCGAGAAATAAATAGTTCACCAATCTTTTTTTTCGAGAGAAGTAAAACACTTGCCACATCGATATGTAATATACCATTTTCCCCATTCCAAACTTTACTGACGACTGAAGACCGATTCATATTTCGAGAAATTATAATTTTCACTACACAAAATATGTTAATCTGTCCAAACATTAATAAAATCACACAGCATAAAACTGCAAACATCACGTTCAAGCAGAAGTATCTTGCAAAGAGAATTATAATCATAATTGCATTTGGCAAATCATTTATTAACTTACTCAATAACACCTCAGACCATGTTTTTCAGTTTTTAGCTGATAAATTGGGATGTAATTATTTTAATTTTTTCACATTATACCGCATGATGATAAAATTTTAGAAATTTACAAAACTGGTTTCAGTACCCTTCAATTCTACGACGGGTTGTTATTCTTGTACATTCTGTCAAAAGAAAACTGTGCGTGTTGCAGAAAATAAGACATGCTGCTGAGAACAAAATTTCGTAAAATACTTACCTGGCGTTAAATAGGCTGATGAATGGATTTTGCATAAGGAGAAATTAGCATTGTTGGGTTTTTCTAAGAAAATGCATGAGACAATTTGATTTGCACGAGCGGGTATTTTGCAGATTGTTTCCTAAAAGAAAAAATATATGTTCATCATTCTGATCCAGTCAAGTTGAAAGATTAATGTAATGCGAATTTTTACATAACAACGTAAACAGTGAAAAGTAAAAATGCATGCAAGAGGGTATGTGTTTCAAAGAAATGCAACATTAATCAAAAATCTTTAACCTAACCTCGCCCAAATGCCATAAACGTAATTTAAATATTTATTATCAAAACATTAGGGGACGTCGAACAAAAACGCTTAATTTCTTTAACAATCCTTTTATTTCTGCTGACAATTAGGACATAATTGGATTAACCGAAACCTGGATGACTGAGGATTTTGCTAATTCGGAACATTTTCCAACTTCTTTCCATGTGTTGCGATGTGATCGTAATTTATCAATAATTATCGGTGGTACTAGAGGTGGTGCTGCACTATTAGCATTCAGTCATGCGTTAGCCTGTGAAAAGTTAGATCTACATTGTATCACTGAGTGTGTTCCAACAATTGATATAGTTGGTGCCAAAATTTCATATTCGCCTAATACTAAATTAATAATAATTGTTGCTTACATACCTTCAGCCACTGAACTTGCTTCATATGAACTCTTTTTCGATTTACTGTCACATCTCCCATTTATATATGATAATCATGTTATACTGTTAGGAGATTTCAATGTTCCTGAATATAATACTGACCATCAAAATGACAAACGCGCCATGTTAATTAAAAACTATGGAAACTTTCTCATTTCACACAATATAATTATGTAACTAAGTAATTCCCTCGGCCGGGTTCTAGATCTTGTCTTATCTAACATTGATAACTGCTCAGTGACTAAGGAATTTCCGCTTATAAAAGAAGACAATCATCATCCAACATTGTCCGTACAATTAACTATTCAAGCAGATAAATATATCAACTTCCAAGGTAATGCAATTCATTAAAAATACAACTTCAAAAAAGCCAACTTTCATCGATTATACGAGCTTTTGCTACAAACTAATTGGACCTTTTTAAACAAATTCTCTGAGATAAATGCAGCATGTCAACCCTTCTATGATGCCTTATATAAAATATTAGATCAAACTGTTCCTGTAGTTAAATATAATAAATCTTCAGTCAAATATCTTCCTTGGTCTAGCGTTGACTTGATTAAAAATATACATAAAAAAGACAGGCTACATAAAAAGTTTAAGAAAAGCGGTGATCATACTGACTACATCAATTTTAACGCCTTAAGAGTTTTCAAGTATTTTATTCGTTCAACAGAAGAAAAAGTTACCAATGACCCTAAATTAATTTGAACATACATTAACTCTCGTAAAAATCGCTCAAGAATACCTAATATTATAACAAGATCAACAAAATTAACACAAGAAGGATCTGATGCAGTTGTTAATGCTTTCTCAAAGTACTTTGGTAGTAAATTCGACACCCCAGGACAATGGAAACTATAATACTGGTTCTACTTCCTTGGAGTACGTAAATATAAAATCTCTCTCCGAAGAAGACATAATAGCGGCAATCTTAAGGCTAAATAACAAATTAACATCCGGTATAGACCAAATTCCAAGTTTTATAGTCAAAGACTGTCGTTCAGTGTTTGTCAGACCATTTCATATGTTATTCAATCTTTCTCTAAAAACCAGTACCTTTCCCAACATTTGGAAGCAGACTCGTATATGCCCAGTTTTTAAAATTTATCTAAAGTCTTCGAATCTATATTACATAAGTACATCTCTAATGCTATTAAATTGAATATTTCTATTTCACAGAATGGGTTTATGGAAAGACGATCAACGATCACCAATCTTGTTACTTTTTGTCAATACCTTTCTGAAAATATGGATACACAAATACAAACTGATGCAATTTATAAGGCATTTGACTTCATTGATCATTGCATTTTGTTACAAAAGCTGGAAAAATTTGGAATGAGTACTTCGTTATTAGAGTTATTCAAATCATATTTATGGAATCGCTCTCAGTTTGTTGAATTCCAGGGTGTACATTCCAAATATGTTGTTCCAACTTCTGGCCTGCCACAAGGCTCAAATTTGGGTCCGTTATTATTTCTCATATTTATCGATGATTTACCTGGGCTTCTTAACTGCAGAAAACTGCTATTTGCCGATGATCTTAAGCTATATTATAAAATCACTACTATTTCTAATTGTCATTTATTGCAACAAGACATTTACACTCTAGTCGCTTGGTGTAAACAAAATCGATTAGAACTAAATTTTGACAAATGCTTCATTACTACGTTTACCAAGTCAAAAAGTCCGATTATATATTATACTATAAATAAATACTATAAATAATAGCATTCTAATTCGTGAAACATCAATTAAAGATTTGGGAGTACTGTTTGATTCAGAGTTCAATTTCTCTGAACACATAACATCAATAGTGGCCACTGTTTTCAAAATCCTAGGTTTCCTGTTTCGTAACTGCAAAGATTTCATAAATATCCAGTGTTTAGTTGCACTATACAATGGTTTAATCAGATCTAAATTGGAGTATGGTTGTTTAGTTTGGTCACCTATCCATAAAGTATATATACAACAGATTGAAAACATTCAGCGAAAAGTTTTAAAATATCTAGCGTTCAAAGAACATGGATTCTATCCTCACAGAGGCTTTACTCAAAATATTCTCGTAGACAGATTTCATGTTATTTTTCTGGAACATAGACGTAATAACATTTCCATTAAATTCTTACATAATTTAGTGAATAACGAAATTAATTGCATAAACCTATTGCCTCAAATTAACTTTCACGTTCGAAGATTAGGTACAAGAAGTTAAACTTTTTTTTATGTAAACACTCCTCGCACGACTTTTTAGCTCGATCTCCAGTACATCTGATGTGTAACAGCTTTAATAAATTCTGCTCAACTTGTGATATCTTCGAAGACAACATTAAGAAGTTCATCCCTACTGCTGCAGCAATTTACATTGTAAAGTAAAGAAATTTATTTTAATTTTAATTCAATTTTTTTTCCTGTTTTCATTCTCAATTTTTGTTATATTACCTATATTATAAGCAATATGCTAGTGTATTTACATGTAACGTTAATTTTATATTTCCTGTATTTGGGCTTTGCCTGTTGGGAATAAATAAGTATTATTATTATTATTATCAGATTTCGCCTTCAATATAAGACGATGTGATGGTACAGAATATAAGGAAAGTAATCAAGACTCAATGGAACACTGTCGCAAAAGTACTACAGTGCAATAGAATAAATGCGGAGGTCGTCGTCTTCATGTGTACAAGACAAAGAGTTAGAAACCAAAAGTTGCTTTAATTATACACGTAATAATTATTGTACCTTACAAAAATGAAACCTACCTTTTGTAAACAAAAACTTGAAGTTAGTCTTCTATTATATTTATCATTTTCGACTAAATGCCAAAAAATTTGATAATTTTGGGCTAGTGTAAATTATCACTGAAATTCAATTTTTATTGGTCATCATGCAGAAATAAAAATAATTTGATTGGATCCATTTTTTTTTAAGGAAATAGTTTTATACAGGGTTATTCAGCTAAAATGACCTATTTATGTTTTTAAAATAGGCAACCTAAAATACCGATTCCACCTGAATCTGGATAACAAAAAATGTTTCAAAATTAAATTGTATCAAAGTTTGCTAAACGTATAGAAACGTCAGTGTTGACGTTGGTCAGTGCCAGAAAAACGCCTATGCATTCAATAACGAGAAAACCGACATGATCCTTGTTTATGGACACGTTATGGAAAATGATACAAAAAGGCTCGCCGTACAGCACAATTGTATGCCCGAAGATACCCTGACCGTGTGGCCCCAACACCCAAAATTTTCAAGAGGCTAGAAAATTCGTTGCGTCAAAAAGTGGCCAGCTAACAAGAGAAAACGGAACCAGACTGCGACTAGCTTGGAAAATGAAGTATAACTTCTTGCACAAGTTAATGAGAATCCTCATATGGGAGGGAGTTATGGCACAAATTGCTATTGCTAAACAAATAAATAAATTTCATCCTAACCGCTCTAACCATCTGTACTTCGACCAACAAACCGACCACAAAGATTGGATTTTTACAACTTTATAAGAAACAAAATGCAAATTAAACCCAATTTTATTGAGTATGTTTTGTTGAGTGATGAAGCCAAAGTCAGCAATTTATTACAGTTGCATGACAGTCTTAAATTTATTGAATGTGTTTCGTTCACCTACCAAGCAATAAAAAAACACAATTTTCCCACAAAAATCTCTTTTAGATTCGGCAAACATGTCGGTTTTCTCGTTATTATCGTAAGAATGCATTTTTCTGACACTGACGTTTCTATACACTTATAAGCAAACTTTGATACAATTCAGTTTTGAAACATTTTTTGTAATCCAGGGCAAAGTGGAATCGGTATTATGGGTTGCCTATTTTAAAAACACAAATGAGTCATCTTAACTGAATAACCCTGTATATACAAATATATTGAACCATGACATGACCAAGAAATTCAACAACGAGACAACAATTTTCATTCTCGGTTCCCTAGCTGAATTTAAATATTGATCTCGCGCAGAGTATTATACGTAGACATTTCCTTTGCTTGGGGGTGAAGTAATCTTATAGAAAAGTTTGCTTAAAACAGAGAGAGTCAAATATAACACTATAAAAAGCAACGTGGTCAACTGCAGCTACAGTCTACGACGGACGACTGATTTTACAGTTACACGCAGCACATTTCATCTTATTTCATTTTCATATTCGGTACATCAGTAATTCAAGAAATCTTACGTTTCAAATTTAAAAATAAGTTTGAGTTTTAGAAACGAGTAGAATTTGAATTTGAATAAATCACAAAAGAAAAATCTAAAGAGGTTTAACGGTACTTCCGCGCAGCCCCATGTCTCTTGAGCGTTGTTAAATTTCCTCCTGCGTCCACTCTCAGGGTCGTCGAGCTACGGCGCGGACAATGACCGCTGTATTCTTTAGGGTTTGGTAAATTAAGATATCTAGCAACGTAACTTGGGATCTTTCCAAAAGTATGCAGACCCACAGGTTGAACTGTACACTTTCCTTTTTTGTAATTTCAAAATAAACAACACCGTGTTGTGTGAGGCAGTCTGAACGCTATATATTTCCTATAAAGAGCAATATTGTCGTTAATTTGGCCATTAACTACAACAAAACGTCTGGCGTTTTTGAGTCAGAAATTTGGATCACCAAGGCATTGCCTCTGTCATCGACGTCGTCAATCAAGATCTTCACGAATTCGTCACGACACGCCCCAGCCAATCCAATTATTATTATTAGCGTAACCTGCAAAACAAGAAAAAAAAAATCTTTAAAAAAAAATACTGGTAGTACGTCTTTTACTTACTTTCATACTTTCATCTACTTCTGATCGTGAAAATGTTCTGGATTTTTCCGCTTGGTATCCCACAGAGTTTTTTTAAGTATGCTATTAACTTGGAGAACTTTTTAATCTCAACGTTATTTTTTAGCAAAAATGTAGATCTTATCGTAGCGTACATACTCCACATAGTCGATGATTTATACAAATTACTTTTCTCTAAAAAAGTACAAGAAGAATATCCTCTGTAATTCCTTTTAGCTCTTTGGATTTACACCAATGTTCGAACGTTGTTGTTGCGTGTGCTACAATATCGTCGGTACGCCTATGTCTTTGGTGCGCCTATGTCGTCGGTGTGTCAAAGAAATGTTGCAGCAACGGGTCTGCAGTGGTTCGTCAATTAAGTCACCACCCCGTGCCAACAATCTAAAAAATCTCCCCTCACCGATACACACCATTATGGTCTTTCGAGCCGGATATTTATAAATTTCGGTAAAAAACAGTGGATAGTAGTGACCAGTGAGCAGCAGGAGAAGAAACGCAAAAAAAAGGGAACAAACAGTTCTCGCAGCAACACGGCAGCAGTGGTTCGTCAATTAAGTCACCATCCCTTGTCAACAATCTAAAAAATCTCCCCTCACCGCTACACACCAGTTGTGAACGCTTTTTTATATCGGAGTTTTGATTTGAATGGTAGCAAATCTTGAATAGCAGCGTTTGCAGTGGCACTGATGACAGATAGAACGTACACAGAATCTTCAGATTTACTATTTGTTTCGCACATACTGTTTTTTACGAACACAAATTTTACGAAAAAATTACAATTTTTTTTTGTTTACTTGATTGTTTCGGTCACCTCAGTAACGAAAGCAGTGGTTAAGCGCACTACTAGATCTTTATAGAAAATCTTTATCTTTAATAGTTTTACGCTAATAACGACGATTTCAGAAAAAATAAAATATACATGAACTTGTCAGTAATGCAACATTTTCCTGATCCTTATGTAAGTAACTATTATCCAAAAATAAATGGTTTTCGACGCTGATACAGACTCCCCGTGAACTTCCTCTAACGCGGCTTTAAACTCTGTCTTGATCCAGTTCTTTAAATAAAAGTGTTTTATCAACGTACAAAACTCGTGTTTTTCAATTCTTGTGGAAAACAGAAAAGTGGTAAACTAAAACGAATGTCATACTTACACTACCCGTTCTGAGGCTAAAATTTGGCAACAAGTTTTCTAAAGGATGACCCTTTGCATACTATAATGCCATTTTGCGAACTGTGACACCGTATCATGCAAATTTACCACAAAATAAATTAAAATTTGTTTCATCGCGGTCAAATTATTTTATCAAAATTAGTATATTTATCTTTCCTAAAGATTACTAAAAAATCTTTACCTATTAAAAAAATATATTTTTCCTCTAAAAATCTTCCTACTTGCTTTTTTCTCATTTCTAGATTAGCGAACCTGAAAATTTTAATTTAGAAATTTTGCCCATCGAAACATGTTTTTGTTTCTATTATTGATTTTAATTTGACGAAAATTCTATGAAAAAAATCATTTAGTAACAAATGGTGTTTTTTACTTCCCGAGTGTAAGCGAATTGCAAATATTTGAAAGTTATGATAAGCATAATAAATTTTTAATCGAAATCAAAATATCGTATCCCCTCCAAAAAATTAATGACGTTATCTCAAAATTTTGGCGAATAAATCCTATCTGAAATGTGCAAAATATGATCAATACATACTTGTAATTTATCACTGCATTCACATTTAAATTTGTTATACAGGTGGCTCAAAAAATTAATGAATGAGTCAATTTATTTTATTGATTAAATCAAGAACAGCTCATTCCATTTTCTTAGAAAATTTTGGGAATACAATACCATTAGTATTACACTGCACCAATCCACGTTGATATATGTGTCCTGATAAAGATGTTGCTGACGTCAAATTGTGTAAAGTAAAAACTCAACTCGCAAATGCTGGATGTTTCATTGTACTTTAGGTGCGAGGGAAGCTCTGTCGAAACAACTTTAGACCAATTTTTTTTTTTTTTTTTGCTATAAATGATGGAATGAAAATTCAGAAATATAGTTTGCTGAACTGAATTTGCTCAAAGACGCTTAACAAAACTGATCATATGTAGTATACACCGTACATAGCCTATGGAGTATATTCTCATGTGATAACCATTATGAAAGTCTTAATCTCCATCAAGTGTGACATCTATAAATTGGCCATCTTTAACACCAATTTTGTGGCATTACTGTTAATAGCTGACAATCCCAGCAACTCATATTGATAACGTAGGACGTGTGGCCTGCATCGGATTGAAACGATCTGGGCGTTATGTACGTGCCCTATTCAGGTCGAGACTATAAGTGTCAATGTGTAAGTGCGATAATTCCACCCTCCGAAGTGGGTATCTGTTGTGACGGGCTCAACATAATCGCGGATCATCTGAATGAGGGTAGGTGGGTGTATAAACTGGTAATATTAAAGCAAACTCGTTGTTGAATGTTGAGCGGTTGCTTTATTATCAAGGCCATAAGAAAAAATCGCAGAGAGTTAATATACGGAAATTAAGTATATTCACGATCTATTCAAGATCGGGAAATGTGACGATAAGGAGAGAACAATATTTGAAATTGTGAAATCGATGCAAATGGAACTTAACACTACGCCGTAAAAAAAGTCAAAACTTCAATTTAGAAACAGCAGTTTCAATTCTTGCCAGTTATTCAGATTATTCATGTAAAACAAGCTGTTATTAAAAACTGTAAAAAAAAGGTCATATTCTGAGAAAAATTAGAAAATTTTATTTTTACTGATCACCTATAAGTTAAAACAAAGATGTGTAGACTGTTAAAGTAGAGGTGAAGAAGCATTCGATTACTACTTCCGTACTTCCTAGCGTAAGCAAAGGAAGTAGTAATCGGATCCATCTGGCGACTTGCCATTTTCATGTTTTCTCGACGCTTCATAACCCTTAGAGTACGAAACAAGTAATTTCACATTTCAGGCTGACTGTTGTTTTGTAGTAGATTGATAATCTACAGAAACTGCTGTTGTCAATTTTGTATATATATTAGGACTATCAGGTAAGTGTAAGTAGATGGTAAAACACTAACCAAAATTTAGTTGATCACCCGCAACTCCAATTGGAGGTTACAATAGTAAATTTATTTTTAATATTATAACATAAGATACTCTTGCACTCGTGATGTATTATGAATCTGTGTTTAGTTTTTACTGTAGACATCCAGAATTTTAGAAAAAAAAATCAAAATTTTAAGAAGATTTTACAATTTAACTTGGAATCTGCAAAACCGAATGCTCCGAAATCTTGCAAACGTTTCAAAGTTATCGTGTTCATACTAATCTTTAATCAAAATTGATCCGTTTATCCCCCCCCAAAAAATTGAAGAAGTCACGTCAAAGGTTGGTCGAATAAATTCAGACTGAAATATGCAAAATATTATGACTCTATGCTTGTGATTTATCACATTCATTGTTTTTAGAATTACTTATAGAGGTGATTCAAAAAAATTAATGAATGAGGCAATTTATTGTATTGATTAAATGAAGAACGACTCAGTCTCTTTTCACGAACATTTCGGAATACAGTACCATTATTAGTTTTACCCTGCATCTATCCAAATTGATATTCGTGTCCTTGCAAAAATATTGACGTCATCACAAAATTTTGTAATGGAAAAACTCACTTAAAACAAATGCGTAGCACGTTTCTTTGCCTTTACTTTAAGGTTGCATTTCTTTATTTCTTCTTATATCTTATTTCTTATTTATATGTATATTGTTAAAAAATTAATTGTGCAAATCAACATCATATTAAAATTCGTTGTCAGAGCAAAGTTACTAAAAATTCCGATATATTTCGTAAAAAAAACACCAAGCTGTATAACGCACATCCTCTCTTTCCGAAAAATCATTCACCACCAAAACAAAGCATCTTTCCAATTAACGCGCTCTTCCCAAACCGCTGAAATATTGAATCCTCGCAATCCGATAAATTCACCCCACGAGCACCAGTTCGAAAAAATCAAATGAGCGTAGGAAATTTACGGTCGGTAAATTTGATCGTGCAAACTGCAAGTGGGTCCATTCACTCCACTCAGGACTAAAACAATTCGGTCCAAGCAGTCAAACAGATGGAATGAGGGAGAACGGAGTTGTGCGTCGTTGCTTGCGGTGTCACAATTTGCTCGTCCCCTTTTCCTCCCCTAGACGACGCACACGACTGATGGGGTCCTTGCCGAGGTCAGCTGAGAACCTTATCTGATAAAGCTGAGCCAATGAGGTTAGCACTTCATTTCGCTGGGGACGTGAGCCGAATCCATTCGAGCACTTCATTTCGAATTACTTTATTCTGAAAAATATTGACCCGATATCTCAACATTACCCGCATCCCGGTTGGATAATAAATGAAACGATGTTCGTTTGCGAAATCATATTTTCCCAGATCCTCAAATATGATCGATTCAAATGATAAATTGTAAGGCTTGGATACTTTTGGATTTAAAAAAGTAGCTGTACAACAAAACTGAATCAACTCGCTCAGATTCTTTCAAATTATTTTCTTTTAAGAATGTTTACACTTAGGAATTAGGACGTATTTACCATTCAGTAAAAAAATTCGCTTTTGCTTTATTTCAAAGATTTCCTACTTTACATTGTCACATTTACTATGACATAATCCGAACTAAGTATCTACTTGCTTAATACTTCTGTAAACAGTGCATCTTTCCCATGTTAGCTTTTGTTACGGTGAAAACCCAGAAATGATTTTTGCGGTGAAAATAGCCTTTTGCGGTAGCTACGCCAAACGTTCAGAAAACATTTGAGCATAGAGAAATAAGTAGAGGTGTTTTTTATATGATCGCTCGTTAATTTTTATCACGCAAGCAAAACAAAAGATCACCATCCCGCATTAGACTTCGAATTTGTTAGTAATCACTCAAATTATGAACCATTTGAAATGAATGATCATTATGAAGTTTTTAATTTTAAGAAAGCGAACTTTCCTGTTATGTATCAGATGTTAGTCTCTACAGATTGGAGTTTCTTAAATGAACAAGCAGACGTCAATACGGCTTGCTCACTATTTTATGAGAAATTAAATGACGTACTTGATACTACTGTACCGAAAATGAGATATAAAAACCACCGCTACAACTATCCTCCATGGTATAATAAAGAAATTATTCAGTGTATTCGTATGAAGTTCGCTTTGCACAAAAAGTATAAAAAATTCAAATCATCGTATTATTATAATTTATTTAAAGATTGCCGTTCACGCTGTAAAAGTCGAATTGCGGAAGCCTACAAAAGGTATATGTCCGATATAGAGTATTCCATTTCTAAAGATCCAAAAAAATGTTGGTCATATGTCCACATGAAGAAAGGGGTAACACGTATTCCAAGTTTAATGCACTACGAAGACCAAGAACTTACTGCTCCAATAACTATAGTCAATGCTTTTGCGAGTTATTTTGAGAACATTTTTACCACCCCGGCTTATGATAACTCCACTTTGAATAGTATTCTTTCAAATAATTCTTTGATTTCAATCACTACTATATCAGAAGATCTAATCTTAAAGGTATTAAAGCAAACCAAGAATTCCTTCACGCAAGGAGCTGACGGTATTCCTAGTTTTTTACTTAAGGACTGTGCTATTGTATTTGTAAAACCCTTGTCTAAATTATTTAATTTGATTCTGACAACTTCTACATTTCCAGAAATGTGGAAAATGGCTTGTGTTTGCCCGGTTCGAAAAAAAGGGGATCCTACTGAAATAGAGAACTATCGTCCTCTTTCCCTTATATGCATTTTGCAAAAATATTCGAAACAGTCCTATACAAAAGTATTTACCCTTGCATAAAACACCTAATTTCAGATCATCAACATGGCTTTATTGAACAGAGGTCTACTGTGTCCAATTTGGCATGTATCAGTCAAGTCGCAGCTTCTGCTATTGACAACCATGGTCAATTGGATGTTATCTATATGGATTTTCACAAAGCTTTTGACCACCACTTACTGATTAAAAAGCTAGATTTTCTTGGTTTTTTCGAACAATCTTCTGCTGTTATTCCAATCATATTTGCGAAATCGAAAACAACGTGTTAAATATCAAAATTTTTTTTCCAGCCATTACATTGCCACATCGGGTGTTCCGCAGGGATCGAACCTAGGTCCACTGCTATTTTTATTATTCATAAACGACATCACGGAAGTCATAACAACAAATAAGCTTTTATTCGCAGATGATTTAAAAATATTTTGTCAGATTAATAGTCAGGAGGACTGTAACAAATTACAGCTTGATATAGATTCCCTTACAACATGGAGTGACAACAATAGATTAAAATTTAATAAACGAAAGTGTTATATAGTTACCTATACCAGGAAATCTGCCCCTTTGATACATAGCTACTCTATAAATGGTACTATACTGGAACGCGTTGGCAAAGTTAAGGATTTGGGCATATTATTTGATTCCAAATTAACATTTAACTTTCATATAGAAGAAATTGTTTCAAAATCGTTTAAGCTGTACGGATTCATTTATCGGAACTGTAGAAACTTTAAAAATGTTACTACTGCATTAAACACATTATATTTTTCTCTAATTAGGTCTAGGTTAGAGTATGGCGTCTTAATTTGGTATCCTATTTATAAGGATAATAATTTAATACATCTTTCTTTGACCCAGCAGGATACATACATCAACTTGAATCCGTACAAAGAACCTATCTTAAGTTTTTGTCCTTCTTGACTGACGGGCAATATCCAGAAAGGGGATGTAATCATGAATTGTTGTTAAGTAAATTTCAATTTTTATCGTTAGCAAAACGACGTAACATTATAGTGGTAAAGTTTTTGTATAATCTTTTAAATAATCAAGTTGACTGTGCGTGGCTTTTGGCCAATATTACTTTTTTGTTTACCTAGATTAAATATGCCCCATGTTCTTACATTCTACTGCTGTACACCAAAGTCAAATGTTATGGCTAAATCTCCAATTCCAATTATGTGTAGGACGTTTAATCTATGTAAGTGTAATAGGGTGTCGTATCTTCGATTAAGTTCATAAGTGTTGCTAATTCTTTGTGAATGATTTTGGCTGCGTTGTCGTGTCTAGCTTTGTAGTCAGTTTGTGCCAGGATGCTGCAGGAGGAGATTATGTGCTGGAGGCGACAGCAGTCGTTTCTTATATTCGGATCTTTGATGATGTATTTTCTGTAATTCTTGGTGTTGATTGCTTGGTCTTGTTATTAATATTAATATTAATGTTATGATTATTAAGATGCTGAACGGTAGCGGTAAATGTGTGAGCATCGGGCGATCGGGCACAGTTCCTCCAGGAAATGTTTCCGTATAAAGACATTGTGCTTCACGAGCGTTTGTAAGAGCCCTTCCATACAATAGAACCATATCAGTTAATTCAACATTTGTGTAAACCGTTTTAATACAACTGACACAAAATTGACAACAGTACCCTGACAAATCAACTTTTTATTATTGCTAAGCGAACAAGATTACATTTTGAATTACCTTTAATACAGTGGTGTACTGGAAATTTTAACCGAATATTCGATTAATTTTATCTCGAAAACAAAAAAACTTTTATAAAAAGTCTTTTTTGTCAATTGCTTCTATTTATCATGACCAATTACCTGCTCTTTGTTGGTAGTGTATTTCAAAAAACACCCTGTATAGTGAATGAAAGCTTCATCCTGTTGGAAAATTTCAGTTCTACATATTATATCTTACTGCATTCAGTGTTCCTAAAAAAAGCTGAGAGTAAAAGTCATTGCAGACATTGTTTTATTTATGGTTTACTTTAAAAAAATATTGGCTCACTTATTCATCTGTGACAAATTACAGCTAAAAGATTTTTGAAGATTGTAGTGCGTCTTCAATAAATTCGTATGAATTTTCATGAGCTCAAATTCTAGTCGTCGTGAATGATCAACTAGTGAGGAGTTTTGGAACACTGTCCACCGTGATACGATATACAGAAAGTTTCAATTCCTGTGTAGGTTGTTCTAGCCGAAAGATTAAGTTGTTGGTGTAACTGAGGAATAGAGGTTTCCAATGCATTTTCCATTATTACGTCAGCATGAGCAATAACTTCTGAACGTTTTTTAGATGCTGCACTCCCATATTTTCGTTCAAGACTCCGAGTTTCTGAAAAGAGCTTTACCATCCTGTCCAAAGTTTTTTTAAATAGCATTTAATCAATAGCAATTGTTGGAAATTCGTTTTAAAATTCCTCAACAGGTCTGCACAGAATAAATTCATCCGCCATCAACTTTAACGCCATTGCTGGACTCTACTTACTGAGCCAAAAACACCTTGGTGTCTAAGGTGTAAACCTGATACCAAGAGTGAAACTGTTGGTAGTTAACTGTGAAAACGACAGATTTTTTAAAGAATTTGACGAAACAGATGCAACAAACAAGAATAAACTAAGTACCCGACGACACACAATCTCAAAAAACGTAAACTACTCTGCCAAAGGTAAACTTTTTCAGTTTAATACGTAACAAAAGACACCTATTCAGTGAAACATCGATTTGGAGGACTACTAACTCACCATCAGCCCGGTTTCTGTGTGTACAAGTGTTATATTTTGATTCTATTTAATTTTAGAATATCAAAAGCTTTTGCAGCGCAACAACAGCCTGCAGAAAATTAAGTTAACTGCACTGTTTCGTTCAAACACCTCTTGTCCGCACCCTCAAATACCAAAGATGTGAGCAACTGTAAACATATTCAATTTAATGTTAATTCAACCGTACACACATCAAAGTAACATCATCCTTTTTCCAGCTACAGTCAGTTTTAGTTTAAATATGCGAAACGTGCCTTTCAGAATCAAATAAACAAATTTTTTATCTTAATCAGAACTTTTTAATTGGTTGACAAATCATTAATTTTTGTTGTTTTTTATTTGGCTGCCTTTTTTAGCGATCAGTTTATTTATAGGTCAACCACTTTGCTTTTATAATACACGTAAGCATGCCAGGAATTCGCTTTGGAATAGTAAGCTATGTATTTGTCTTCTTCTTGCACTGTTTAAACGTCGATTTGCAACTAACCGTATGTCATAAAATGTTCAATTTTCATACTGAATAGAAAATAGAAATGGTGGAGGCGCCGGGTGAACCTGTTCTTGCGTTTTTATGTTAAAAACTAAACTAAATGTTTATTAAACAATATTGTCTTTAATAAGCATTCTGAAATCTACTAGATAATAGGAAAAATGAGGTACACGTTTTATTAGAAGGCTGGTACAAAATACACTGTTTAAAATTGTAAGTACAGGATTACTATCAAGGTATGTTTGATTTCGGTGACAAGTAAGTTAGTGTATGAATTCAATTATTATTAAAACTACTTTATTATATTTTACAAAAAATGTAATTAAACCGCCACAACGACATTGAGATACCATTTCTTTTTATTTTCAAATTTTATGGCGCTATTTACTCGCTTGACAGGAAAATAAATTTTTGATCGAATAAACACTCACATGAGAATAAATGCCATTAAAATTGTTTACCTGGAAATTTCCTTTTAGAATATACATATATTTTCCCCTCACCCTCTGTTTCAACAAAATTTATGTAGGCAGCATGCAAATCTTTGAAAAACATTAAAAACAAAACACACATTTGTTTTCATTCCCTGCTATCGATTACAGAAACATTAGGCGAAAAATGGACATCGTAATATACGACACAATTTGCTACCATCTTTCCTCGATTAGGTAGTAGTTATTAGTTTTAAAATTTGTCTTATGTGAATGTTGAAAAATATTTTATAAAACATTATTGTTTTTATCGAATCATAATGAAGATAATGAAATGAATTGTTTTCTTCCTCCGTTGAGGCAAAAAAAATAGTCATAATGTTGTCAATAATAGTAATGCGGCAATTTGTTTCTATGGGCGTAAATGTAACGGACGTTTACCAAAAAACAAAAATAGATAAAAATTCTCAGAAAGATCATAGTGACAATGGTCGAGATGACAGCTAAATGATATACTCTTTTAACGAAATTGATGAGACACTTTTCAGGCAAGCTTTTTGTGTCTTATCCGCCTTTTAAACAATCGAGTAACGCTAATGCTCCAGCTCAGCACACACATAATAATAAATGTACACGTTGACAAGGTAAAAAATATATCGGCCATTATCGGCCAAATGGGGGTGGAGAAAAATATCGCGATATTTAACCGACGTCATAGACGCAGCGAACCAATCATGATATAGTGCGGTGAATTGAAACGAACATTTCAGCGGGCAATTTTTGTCCTCCTTTCTGCTTTTAGCTTATTGCCCGTCAGTTATTTACATCGTCAACCAATGAAAGTCGCGATAGACCGAAGGGATTAGTTTTCTCTCTTCTCGTTGATATCTACTTACAAAGGATGTGTTACTTTTTTTTTCTCGAAGCACAGATATGTGCAATCTTCGACATTGCTGTCATAACGTCTTATGTGCTTGAGCTTTATAATACGTGCGGTTTTCTCTTGTATTGGTAATGCAGTGTGACTATTATCCTATGTATAGTATCATCAGTTGTTAAATACGTCATCTCAGAATTGTTTATTGATCAAATTAAGAACGAGTCACCCTATTTTCTTGAAAATAGCCGATATTTAATAATGATAAAATAATAATTGAGGTTTGCATCTTCATGGGGCGGGGGGTGCTATTCACGCAGGTTTATCCGTTCACCGAAAGGAATCGAAGAATTTCTTAGTGATTTCGAAAAACTGCACAACAAAAATTTATCAGTTGTACTTGCAGAGTTGTGCTGCCTGCAGAGCTGCTACCTCTTTTTAGAGTAACTCAGATATATTACTTAACGACACAATTTATTTTATTGATTAAGTCAGGAACTGCAAAACCGAATGCTTTGAAATCTCGCAGATGTATGAAGTTATTGTTGCCATGATAAATTTTTAATCAAAGTATCCCCAAAAAATTGATGACGCCATCTCAAAATTTGCCGAATAAAATCCTATCTAAAATGTGCAAAATATGATTAATATTTTTTTTATTTGCTTATACAGGATGACTCAAATAATGAATGAGTCAATTTGTTTTATTGAATAAATCAGGAACTGCAAAACCGAATATTTTGAAATCTTGCAAACTTAAGGTTATCGGAATCATGGTAAATCGCCAATCAAAATTTATTCGTACATCCCCACCCAAAAAATTCGTGACGTCATCTCGAAATTTTGTAGGCTAAATGCTCTCTGAATTATACAAAAATTATCACTCTATGCTTGTGATTTACAATTGCAAAAATAATGAATGAACAAATTTATTTTATTGTTATTATTAGTATTACACTGCACCAATCCAAGTTGATATACGTGTCCTTGCAAAAATGTTGACGACATCACAAATTTTTGTAAAGTAAAAACTCATTTGAAACATGTACGTAGCACGCTTCTTTACAATTACTTTAACATTACATATTTGCCTAGGTTTATTTCAACTTATAGGGGTCCTCATAAAAAATAAAATTCGCAAAATCAAATTTTATAATTTTTCTAAAATGCTGGATATGTATACCTATTTTCATTGACTTCAGTAGCGAGGGAAGTTCTGTCGAAACAAAAGCTTTCGACCAATTTTTTTATCATTTGAAAATAAAACAAAAACCTAAATGTATCATTGTAATTGTAATTTAATGATCTATCAAAATCTGTTGAAACAAATATATGTACGTTGCAATTAAAATTTGAGTATTATCAGGCTGTGTCCTTCAAATCGAAAAAAACTAAAATTAACGAAGAACTTAGAAATATGAAAAAATTAATTTAAGAGTACAGAGCAGGAATATTGAAGTTTTAATTGCAGATTTATTCGTTTTGAATTAAGCAAAAAAAGTTATTCCTATGTTATTTTTTTGTAAAATGTAAAATACAATAACATATGATTTGAAAAACATTCTTACGGATACACATTGTCGTAAGAATGTTATACCGTACGATATTTTAAACTGGACGTAAAGGGAAGCTCTGGAAACAAAATATATGAAAAATGCAGGGTGTAATTTAATTAGTTTAACACCAATTGGTCTCAATGACAGTGACATTTACTTAAAAAATAATCAAAACACACCCTACGTCTTTCACATCTTCTGTTTTTAGAACCCTTCCTTATGTGAAACTTAAAGAAAAATAACACGAAGATCGCTTATGGTTTTCTTTTTTATTGATCAAATCAAGTTAATCCCATTTTCCCGAAAATTTTAGAATGCAATACCGTTATTATTATTGTACCTATTCAAACTGATATATGTGTCCTTGGTAAAATGTTGATGACGTCATCACAAAATTTTGTTAACGAGAAACTCTGTTGAAACATGAACCATACGCTTATAGCAAGCACGTTTCTTTACTGTATTTTAACAGTCTACATATATCTTTATGACTTTCCTCATAATCGAGTCCATCGGACGAATTGCTAGTTTCCTATTTTCCCGACGTTTCATGACCCCCAGAGTACGAAAAATGTGATCTCCCGTTTCCGTATGTCTGTCATATGTATCAATTCTTCTTAGACACGTAATCTTCCAAACTACTGGACCAATTGTCATCAAACTTTGTATATATTAGGAATATAATGAAAAACAACCAAAATTAGGCCAGTCGTCCCCACCCGCAAGTTGATGATATCATCTCCTGTGAGACGAGTTCTTTAATTGTATTTTAAAATGATTTAAATGTGACACAACAATATACTCCTATATTTGTTATGTATGAATTCGCTTTGAGTCTTTCTCCCCAAACCCCAAAATTTTCTGTGTAACTAACTTTATAAATTAAATTTATATGTTTTCCATTACACAAGATTTATAAATACTTTTATTGTTCATACTTGAAATTTCATTTAATTCTCTATTTACTTTTTCACGTTGTACCCATTCGTAGAAACAAATACGTTTTAAAGAAATACATTTTGTTACATATGCATGATTTCGCCAGAACCAATCAATCCCTCTGAAAAAAAATATATTGACGCTGTTTTAATTTACGGTTTCATTCGTTCGAAAATAAAGCAATATCAATATTTACATGACAAGGCTGTCAGTTTTGTTTTTTAAATTCATGCGAAAGGTTTGAAAGCGCAAACATTTTTTGCAGTTCAAAAAAGCTGCTTTGGCCACAAACTTTGTGATATTCCCAATAGTTCAATAACCACTGCTATACCGGTACAAAAACATAATTTATAACTATCTGCTTCTCTCCATTTTCATACAAGAGTTCCAAGTTTAAATTTGCGTTCAGTCATATGTAAAAGTGGCTCCAGAGACCTCCCAAACTAATAATTTTAACATAGATGTCTCGCATGTCCATTACAAAACCTTAATGTTATTTCACCGGCATCACTCGCAATTTTGCATCTCTTATGATTAAAACTGTCAAGCGAAATGGCACTGCGGATTTTCAGAATGTTACTTAAGCTAATAACAATTTTGTATAAACTGTAAAGGTTCTTTAGTAAGTTTTAAGGACTGTATTAAGTACTGACATTAGGTTGAAAACCGGAATATTTGACTCCTTCATGTCGGAAACCATCAACCGCACTGGTATTATAACGATACGTTTCTAATTTGGGGATTTTCGGGAGGAGTAGTAAATTTTCTTACTTCTTGCCGATTAAATCGGAGCTGACGTGATTGTTATTCTGATTTGAAAGGCGAAATGGATTTTCACGGAAAGCAGTTCTGCGGCAATGTTGGCTAAATATGATCAAGGCGTTTCACGTATTCTGAAATTTTAATTTTTAAAATAATGTAGTTAAATAGTACTCATCTATGCACACTCACCGTTTTTATAAAACTTTTAAGTATATGACATAATTTAATTATAACATAATGTAACTTTTTGTATATGTAAAAATTTGTTGATGTTAATACCATAGTCAGATAGGTATAGAATTGTATCTTATGTAATAATTAGTTTTTAACTAAACCTTTGAGTTATGAATTTATATCACAAAACTATATAGTGCTGATACAGTAACGTAATAAAAATGACTTTCCACCTTATATAAAACAAACAAAATATTCTAAATATTATTACAAATTATTCTTATTTTATCATTATTGAATGTTGCGTATTCTCACATTTTCGAGAAAATCGGGTGAATCGTTCTTGATTTGATCAATAAAAACCTGAGAATGATTAATTTTGATTAATTTTATCACTTCCCGAGCGTAAGCAAAGGAAATATTGTAATCGAGTCCGTCGGCCGACTCTCTACTTTTACGTTTTCTCGATCTTTCATGACCCCTAGAGGACGCAGAAATAGGTATCCCGTTTCCGTCTGTCTATCCCTCTGTCCGTCTGTCTGCCGTCCCGGATTTTTATTAGACAGATAATCTCCGAAAGTACTGGACCGATTGTTGTCCAATTTTGTACTTATATTAGGAATATCATGTAGATGGTAAAACGCTAACCAAAATTTGTCTAATCATCCCCCACCACTAATGCGATGACGTCACTTCAAAATTGTACGTAGTAAATGGGTTTTAAATTGTATAAAATAACATAGTCTTACACATGTAGTTTATGACTCCGAATTGAGTTTTTACTCGAAACGTCCAGATTTTTGGAAAAAAAAATCAAAATTATGAAACAACATTTTGCAATTTAATTTTGAATCTGCAAAACGGAATGCTTTGAAATCTTACAGATAGTTTATAGTTACGATAAGCATGATAAGTTTGGAGTCAAAATATATTTACTTATCCCCTCCAAAAAATTGATGACGTCAGCTCAAAAGTTTGCGGAATAAATCGTATCTAAAATATGCAAAATATGATTAGTCTATAGTTGTGATTTATCATTACATTCATAGTTTTTGGATTTGCATATACAGGGTGATTCAAAAAAATTAATGAATGCGTGAATTTATTTTACTGATTTAATCAGGAACTGCAAAACCAAATGCTTTGAAATCTTGCAGATGTTTTAAATTTATAAGCATGGTAAAATTTTGATCAAAATGTATTTGCTCGTCTCCCCCTAAAAATTAAATTAAATGTGTAAAGAATGATGAGTCTATACTTGTGATTTATCACTGCATTAATATTTTTTTAGATTTGCTATGTGTCTGAAAAAAATTAATGACTGAGTCAATTAATTTTATTGATTAAATCAAGATGTCAATGCCAAATAATGACAAAATTGAAAAAATTAATACTCATTTTATTTTAAAATACCCCGCTACAAAAATGTAATACGAAAAAAAATCATAATAGGCACGCAGTCGTCACGTTTCCGACAGCGAGGGAAGTACTGTCTAAACTCTTTAGACCAATTTTTTCATCGTGAAATGCCACCCGCCAGCTTCCTGCGCTCGACTTTCGATTGCGAGACGGGTGCTGTACGAACTGAGCTACGCTAGCTATAAGACGGTTGCGTACTATGTGTCTAAAGAAATGAGCGGATTAAACAATAAACAAATCTGATACTAATGAACAAAATCAGGGTAGATTCGTAAACCACAAGTACAGGAATATATTATTTCATACACTTGTGAGAATGTTAATTATGCAATATAATGAACGGACGTCATATTTTAGTGGGGATGATTAGTACATTTTGGTTATCGTTTTACTAATATACTTACATACAACATTTGACAACAATCGGTCCAGTAGTTTCGGAGATTACCTATTGTTTATTTAAAATATGTGTAAAGCAATGATATGATTCAGATCAGCAGCAGTTAGTTTAGTTTATAAGAATAAACAAGGACACTTTAAAGCTCACATGTTTTCGCGTTTACGTGCTTCCAAAGGGCTGATTTTCAGTCAACTGCCAAAGTGTATCTTTTACTCATGGTAGCATTGTCCCATTACAGTTTATACGTATGTGGTGCCCTCAACGTCTTCCATCGTAAAGGGGACATCAGGGACGTTCTTTACAATCAAAGTTTAAGCAACGTACAGTCACCGCTGGTCTAAGTTTAACGGCTTGAAACTTTACAGCAGCAATTTGTACACAAGCTCTCCAGCTGCTTTTAACAAGTTAAAATCTTTCACCGATATTTGAGTTTATAATATTTACGTTTTATCCTTCGTGTTTTCGGTTATCATAAATTCGCAGATTTGATATGTGACACAGCGGAACGGTGAATAATGCTGCGCAAACAATGATAATATATTTTTACTTGTAATTCGGAAATATTGCCGAAATCTTTCATGCAAATATGCCGATGCTGCAGAGTGCACAGATCATAAATCATGCGTAATTTATCGACATCATCATGAACGGATTTATTAATATAAATCCCTGGAATCGAAACGGTCAGCGCCTCTGTGAAAAATTATGACCAGGAGGTGATCATTCATCGTTAAGTAGTACAACTTTATGTATATTTGACTTCGAAAATGTATGTTTACTTATTTTAAAAAACGATTTTTTACATTTATGTTATAAAATGCCGAAAGTAAAATAAAAAAATATTGGACTTCATTTTAAACATATCTTCCTGAACGTAAGCTAAGGAAGTATTGTAATCGATTGGGCGACTGGCTGTTTTTTAATTTTTTTAATATTGTATATTGATTAATAGAAAAAATTAAATAACAATAATTAATTCATTTTGAGTCGGGTATACCCATTTAGATCCTTTTTATCCTGAATGCAACATTTTTTTCTTTATTTTAATTTTCATAGTTTAAAGGGTAACTACGAGTGTAACAAAAAGTATTGCTAATACGAGGAAATCATAAGATACTGTAACGAAATTGTAATTATAGGTATATGAAAACTAAATTTTAGAATGTTTATTTCTAAGACCTTCAGAGATGCTTATTTTAAATTGTGGTTGACTATAGTGTTTTGCAAAACTATGGTGTATCAAAAATGATTTTAGTAAAAACAAAAGAAATGAAACAGCGCCCATCAATATTTTGAAATATTGCTAAAAAAATTATTTTAAAAATTATCAATCAGCAGTCGTTTTTGCAGAGTTCATAGACAGTAAAATTTTTCCAAGAACTCATAAAAACAAAAAAAATGCAGCCATTCAAAGAATTCGAGAAATGTATTTTTTATGTAGGCTCTCGACACTGGTAACTCGTCTAGAATCTGACGGGGTGGTCTCCTTGCATAAATGAAACCATACTTGACAGATACGAAATTCGTAAAAAGTATAACTAAAACAGAAGAATAGAGATGAAAAGAAAGTATTCACTAGAGGAATTTGCTATGGCAACCAAATGAATACCCTAATACTGAGCTATCTATCATTGATCGTGCTGGAACTGCTGTAAATAACTGCAACTGCATTAGGATCCCAGAACTTTTTACCATGATAGACTGGGTCTCGGTAGAAATAGGACTACCAGAACATTATTTCAGCGGGATTACACTGTTGCCATTTAAAACCAAAAATGTTCCTATATTAGTCTTAACAGGGGTTAAGTTTGGAGTAAAATTCAATGCTTTAAAAATATAGTCTGTTTTAACTCATTCATCCTCAACAGATTCCTCTAATGTTAATCATATCCTAAACTGTTTCCACCTGTTACTGCTCTTTTTATTTGAGCCAGTTAGAATGCTTGAAAAACGTTGCTATGATGTATGTATCATATTATCTAAGCCAAGCAGCTCAACTGTCCAAGTAAGCTGATCTATATTGCTATTTCATTTTAGTCGTTACGTCTGTTTCTTTCTGTATTACGAGATAAACTCCAAAGTAAACGTGAACATCAACATATATTCTTGCAATGAAACACCAAAGAGAGGCTCATTTTATGCTGCACAAATCTGGTGTATATTACCATTCCTCAACAACTTATGTAAATTCAATATTTCACACTAATATTGATAATACCTAACCAACGTTTAAATTCACGCTATGGTTTAGCGCTAAAGATAAATGGAAACATTTAGCGTCAGTGTGCCTTCACTAAACCGAGATAAACATTTGATCAGCAAAAATGGCCATTAATTACCGTCGACTAAGCTCGCCGAAAATCACCGTGGATGCCTAATTAGTTGAAGATTTCTGTGGTAATTGTTGACGACTCGGGAATATTTCTTTGTCGTTGCTTTTAATTAAGTTTCCCCCTAAAAGCTGGGATTTTTAATGGACCTCCTTATAAAAAATTAAAATTGTCAAATAGGATTTGACCCGGGGCAAATCGAAGCTGCAACTTTTTTACGTTCCCTCTTTTTTGCCAAGGAATCGTAAGCAGTTTAGGAAAAGTTATGGTGGTCGGAATTGAATCACAACTGAAACGTATAAAGTGTTCGAAAGCGTGCAGTAGTGAGAAGTTGGTGAGCATTTTTTTCCAATAATCCTTAATCCTTATCTATGCACATGAAAAATCAAAATAGTAAAACTAATAATACAAGGAGTTCCGGTTAACAGTCATAAGATACGTCGGTCTCTGCCCGAACGTATTATTTTAATAATAAAAAAATTGGTCTAAAGAGTTTAGACAGTACTTCCCTCGCTGTCGGAAACTTGACGACTGCATGCCTATTGTGTTTTTTTTTCTCATTACATTTTTGTAGTGGGAATTTAAAAAAAAATTGTGATGACGTCATCAACATTTTTGCAAGGACACGTATATCAGTTGGGATAGATGTAGTGTAATACTAAGAATAAAATTATTGTATTCCCAAATTTTCGGGAAAATGAATTGGGTCGTTTTGAATATTGATTTTTTATAATCAATAAAATAACGAAACAATTTACTCACGTATACGGCGCCGGTGTGTAATATCTAGAGAGCGGATTTCTGTCGGGCTAGGCAAGGCCAAACTCGGTACGGCTCGCACGGGATGCGAATTCATTGCCGTTGCGGACTGCACTTCGTTTATTTGAGATTAGAATAACGTTGTTTCGTTGCACTCTGCTGTTAATTCCCGTTCTCATTTACTTAGCCGTTTGATTAATAAATCGTTAATTATATTTATGGAATTAGCACCGATTAAACGTGACGTAGCCCGACAAAAATCCGCTGTCTGGTAATATGAAAGGCAACTGAAAATCGTTTATGTATAAACATTCTTAATTTAAGATGACAAGCGTAACAGCATACGTGAGAGTCAAACAGAGAAACTGTAAACAAAACGACCATCGGTTTTATTGCTTCGACTTCCGCTTATTATATAAAACATTGGGTTTTATTTGAATTCTTGACGGTGAAATTCACAATTGGTTGATTATAAACATGTCTATTCCACATTCGCGGAACCACGTGAGCGCATAAAACAAATGCAGGTCTGTAATGTTAAAGTCGATGTAAATAAGCGTGCTACCCTTATGTTTCAACCGAGTTTTTCCTTTAACAAATTTTGTGTCTACCAAATTGGGTTGGTTGGGGTGTAATACTAATAATAAGTGTTGCCTTTAATTTAATCAATAAAATAAATTGACTTCATTAATTTTTTTGAACCACCTCTTAAGAAAATCTAAAAAATATGAATGGAATGATATATCACAAGTACAAACTCATCATATTTTTTGCATTTTAGATAGGATTTATTCAGCAAAATTTAAGGGTGACGTCGTCAATTTTTTTAGGAGGGATGAACAAATACATTTTGAACAAAAGTTTACCATGCTTATAATAACTTTAAAATATTCCCAAGATTTCAAAGCATTCGGTTTTGTAATTCCTGATTAAATCGATAAAATAAATTCACGCCTTCATTAATTTTTTTGAGTCACCCTGCATATGCAAATCCAAAAATATGAATGAAATGATAAATCACAAGTACAGACTCATCATATTTTGTACATTTTAGATACGATTTATTCGGCAAACTTTTGAGCTGACGTCATCAGTTTTTTGTAGAAGATAACCAAATAAATTTTGACTAAAAATTTATTATGCTCTTTATAACCTTAAAACATCTGCAAGATTTCAAAGCATTCGGTTTTGTAGTTTCTGAGTAAATCAGTAAAATAAATTTACGCATTCATTAATTTTTTTGAGTCACCCTGTATATGCAAATCCAAAAAATATGAATATAGTGATAGATCACCTCATATTTTTTGTAATAATGTACTGATTTCAAAATAAAAGTAAGAGTTCCATCTTTGAAAGAGATTTATATTGTGGCATTTTCTTGAATTAGCAGTTGACTTTTTTGCCTTTCACGCTGCTCTTGTTTGAAAACTGAGTGGATTTCGTTCCTTTTTACTTCCCGAGCGTAAGCAAAGGAAGTATTGTAATCGAGTCCGTCGGCCGACTCTCTACTTTTACGTTTTCTCGATCTTTCATGACCCCTAGAAGACGAAGAAATAGGTCTCCCATTTCCGTCTGTCTGTCCGTCTGTCGGTCTGTCCGTCTGTCCGTCTGTCTGCCGTCCCGAATTTTTATTAGACGGATAATCTCCGAAAGTACTGGGCCGATTATTGTCCAATTTTGTACTTACATTAGGTATATCATGTAGATGGTAAAACGCTAACCTAAATTAGTTAGTCCGCGTGTGTAGCGACATACCTCTGCGACTCCCCCTCTTGGAAAGGGATATTATTTAATATAATTATTTAACTTTATTAAAGTAACTATTCGGCGGCATATTCGGAGTTAAATTAAATTACTTACGTCAGTCAGCATGATAATTCATCATGACAATAAAGCACCGAGTACAATGAATTTTTGTGAATTCACGTGAATTGTGTTAACGAAATTCACTGTCCCCAACTGACTAAATAAAAATGTCCTAATTGAAAACGATGATTTCCGTATAATACTAGTAAACCAGCAAGCTCCTATTCCATATTCACTTTGGCACTTTGCAATTTTCACTTTTGGAACTGACTCTGCGACAATTTGTAAGGGTAAAAGCTAAAGTTCTGATAAATTTCACTTTTCATTTTACTTTGTAATTACGAAATACACTGCACATGGTGAATCGGTCGGTTTGAAAAGTCACAAATGCAGTAAAATTGCAAACTGAAGGATAGAATAGGCCCCTTTTGTTGAAAAATGCAAAAATAGACTTTATAAACAACCAAGAGATGGAAGTGGAATCAGAAATAACTAACTTCCAAACTTTTTTGCCTTTACAAAGTTTTTGATGCCGTCACCAACATTTTTTCAAGGACATGCATATCAATGTGGATAGGTGCAATGTAATAATAATAATAATAACAGTATTGCGTTCTCAAATTTTCGGGAAAATTTGAGTGACCCGTTTCTTATTGATTAAAATAAAATAAATAGACTCATTCATTAATTTTTTTAATCACCCGGGATAAGTAATTCTGAAAAATATAAATGCAATGATAAATCACTCGATAAACAAAATGAGAGAAATGTTATCGAAACTGACACATTTTTTGTTTCTTGATTGTGCATAGCAGTCATTGATATTATGTAAGTAACTAAGTATGTAGGACCTGGGTGGGTTAGGTAGCATCGTGCTTGCTCGCTACACCTCGGGTCGTGGGTTAGATTCCCCCCCCCCCCCCCTGTTTTGGTTGTTATGTATGTCCCCCGTTCCCCTGTAATTGGGCCTCCGGCCTGTAGGGGAACGTGATTCAATAAAATAAAAAATAAATAAAAATCATGTTATTATGGCCGTAAGCGGAGCTTCTATTGGTTATGAACTTTTATCTTAATGAGAACTTGTACCTTAATGGACGTTCTAAAGTACAGATAGTGCACATGTAATGCGTCAATTAAAACATGAAAATAGAAAAATTGAAACTCCTTTAGCATTATTTATAATCTAGAACATAATTTTGTGATTTTCGACATTCCTTGCTTGTTTTAAATAGGTGTAAGTGTTAATTCTTGTTGTATTTTCCTATTATTTTAATTTGAGTAATTTGAGAATCCCAGTTCGGCTTAACAATTTTCGCGATATAATTTACCACTGCAATATATGTGTACATATTGCTCAAATGTGAGAACTGGTGGGGTGTTTTCTGAAATTCCGAAAGTAACAAATAATTATTTTATTTTTGTTGCTGTTCAAACACGTCGTGTATCCTATGTGCCCAGATTCACCAGAACTGGACGAAACACTTTTCGAGGCCAAGGTACCGTTTAAATTGTTAATTTCTCCCTGAAAGCGTTCACGAATTTGTTTCAAATTGATTTATTTCTTTATTTTATTGCTCAGTTTCCAACAGAGCGAGGCCCAATTATTTTAAGTATAAGAAACGAGACGTACAGAAACACCCAGAGGCAGGGCGAGAATGGAACCCATGTCCCAGGTGTTTATTTTAAATTTATTTTTCTACCGCGCATGTTTTTTGGTTTTCTAATAGAGCTATTAAAGCACCCAAATGACGTCATAGCGGTTCGTTAATAGCGGAAAGGTGTTCTGAAATAGATCTGGTGTAATTTAGATCGATAAGATTGATAGCCATGACGGCAAATGTCAAATTAAAATTTCCTGTATTTCGGGAGGCGTAAGGACTTCACTAACTTCTTCACAAGACATTTTAACCAATTTTAACTCGAATTGATTCGAATTACAGTTGTTGTGACCAACCGATCACCAACCACGACAAAATTCCCCAGATTTAAAAAAACGCAAATTTCAATTAAATTTTGCGAAAAAACGTGCGCGGTAGAAAAAATAGTATAAATAACTCGTTCATAAGGCCATTGTGGCACTCATCCTTTATATAACTCGCGGCTTTGCCGCTCGTTCTATAAACTTGAATTCGTGCCTTAAGGGTGGCGTCTGGTTCGGTTTCGCCCAATACTAAATACATTCAAAACATCGTCGTAGTTTCCGGAATTGCATTTTTAAAATACTGAAATCTCCAACCAAGTCAGAATCTAAGTAAACCTGCATTCTGCTACCGCATCACAGCTCGTTTAATACCGATTTCTCGTTTCAATAGATTTTGACTTTTCGCGAGTTATTTACCTCAGTCGTGGATTTTTTAATATTATAAATGGTATCAAAAGAAAGCTGACACTTTTCCCCAGGGGACCTCCTATCTCAGAATGCAAAAAACTTCAGCACTTCGTCAAAAAATGCATCAATGTGCCGGTTAAAATGTGATGTAAAAGTTGTTCAACTTTATAATTTTTTTTTGTGAAAACTGCATACTAGATATGAATATAAATATGGAGGTCCCCTGGACTGAAGTTTGTTAATTCGAAATATAATTTTTTTAAAGCGATATATCTCATATTTTTAAAATGCAACTCCGGAAACCGCGACGATGTTTTCAATGTATTTAGTATAGGGCTAAACCGAACCAGACGCCAGCCTTAATATTTGCCTTATGAAACTCGTTCTTTAATATACTATTTCTACTTTGCGTCAATAATATTTTCACTATGAAATGCATCTGCGTTTCACAATGACATTTAATTTTATTATAGCACGCAAAACAGTAACTTTTTCCTTGATTATGTTGGCAATGTTATTATGCGGACAGTCTAAAGTTGAAACCAAATATCAGTGAACATTGTTAATAACAACTATCCCAATTGAATATTTCCATCTATTTGCTCCCTTTTCTGTTAAATGATCATGAACATGTTGATTTTGTTACCAACCGACTGTCGAAAATCTCTGATCGAAAATAATTTTTTAGAATTTATTTTTAAAATGTATTTACAATGCAAAATAGAAAGAATATTATATTACACTCTTTTATAAGACGACTTGTGGCACTCATTCTATTTGGCCACTCCTCGCTGCCCTGGTCGTGTCACAATAATCGTCTGATGAAATACGTGTAATAATGTACTATTTATTAGCCAAATCATACTGTTTATGCATTAGTACGATGCTAAATCAATAAACACAAAATTTGGAAAACGCTGTCAAATGGAGTCAGTAAATGAACACCTAAATGTTTCTTAAAAAGTAGCAACAGAGGAAATCATTGCAAGCACTTCCAAAAATAGATAGGAAAAGGAGTACCTGATTTTTAATAAATGGAGAACGGAAAAGATTTGACCGTGTGATTTTTCTTATCATGGTCCAAGCATGTTAAATGAAAGGATGCATGTTAAAGGTACTGTAACAACCCCCAATTGGTTTGTTCTCGTCGTCCTTGTGCCCACGGGCGGCTTCCAACAATGACTCAAAATCCAACAATGTGGTCGCTCCGAATTAAACACTAAAAGCATGTAACAACATTCGGAGATGATAAAATATTGTATACATATACATATTATACATTATACATATACATATTTGTACAAGGAAATAGTGGGTTTCTTATGTAGACTAGGCAAGCGAAAGACTATGAGGCCGTGAGGCAGCACTCTCGTCCAATTACAATTATTAAAATTTTACTGTGGTTAAATTAAGAACTTATCTGAACACTGCCGATTATGTTGGGAGACGGTTCTACTAGAGAGTCCCGTGAAGGTGGCACCGACCTCCTGGCTGCTGGCTTCCAGAAGGGTCAAACACCAACTGACGCCCGACTCACACGTTGCTTTCAGTACTTATATAGGACCTGAGAAGTTGGAATGGGCCCTACGGAGATCTGGGGGATCGGGAGGCGCCTTGATTGAGCTATTTGGAACTCTGTTTCTTCCGTCTGTGAAGTGTCTTTAGTCCTCCAGCCCGCACCTTGAGCGTCACTTACTCTCTCTGGTTAAATTGTCGGCACATGGCCGTCCCATACGTTTGACTAACTACAACTAATCTAATCGATGACTATTGTAATCGGTATTACGACCCAGGAAACTACCCGCTTTGAGTCTTGGCTCTTTTTATACAGAGCACCAGAAACCGAGCTACTTAGTTGAGGAATTGATGACAAGAAGAACAATCTTTGTTGTCAAGTAGTGGTAATCGATTCAAAAATCAATCACTCACGCATCGTTATATGCGTGTTGGGTGGTTGTTGTAACAGTAAATTCAAATTGAACAAAACCAACTACTTATGGTAACTTTCTGTTGCTACCGAAAGGTATCAGTTATAATTTTGTAGGGGAATTTCTACCAACAAACAGCACGAAAATAAAAGCACTTTCACACCCACTCTGTTATTCGCACATTACGTAAAGTCAATTTTAAAGATGAAAATTTTAGGATGATAAATAAGTAATAAACTTCAAGAAAATTTCAAACCCTATCCTACTTGTCCCAAGGGCTCAGTTATTTTAGAATTTTACACTGATTATATTAATTATCTTATTCAGAAAACTGAACAACCTTTGTGTTTTTTGTCGATCATTACACTGCAGTTTGTTCAGAAGCTGGCTCAATGTCGAACTTATGTATTTTTTTTTTTATTAATTTCAATTAATTAACATTTCATACTTTACAGGTTATTTTTAAGCAAATTACGCTTGTGTTGGATTCCTAATTTGTATCTACATATGTATGTATGTTCCTAATTTATTTTTTATTATTTGTCTTTTCCGCAAAAATTGCTGTTTGTGTGGCGTTCGGAAATACAACGAAAATGTATTCCAAGATCTTTAACTGTTGTCATGTTTACTCGGCGGAATAATTAAAACTATGGCAAGGTAAATTAGGCAAATTTTCAACGAACGGCGTGCCATTCTTGTGCAGCTAAACTAATTAAAATATACCACTGCCTGTTTTATTCAACTCCACGCGGCACACGCAATTATAATTTTGGCATGCAGCAACGAGCAAAGGCGTACGTCGTTATTAAATTACAAAAGAAAGTCATTCGGTTAATGTTTCCCCGTGTAATATTTCGTAGTGGCGCCCCCTCACACAGATTAAACTTATTGTTCTTCCTGAATGACGAGGGTGTTTTTATTACGATATCGTCTTCAAACGAAAACTTTATATATTTTAATAGCCCACCTTTTTCCTCAAAGCGAACGAAAATCGAAACCGGGTTCTTTCAGGTGGCTAATAAAATCCCCGACGCCTACCGAATATTTGCATAAAATGTTCGCTCAGATTTTCTGCTTTTTTATGTCTTAATCTAACAATTCTTAGCGCAGTTTTAAGTTGACAATTGGCACAGAATCGTCAGTGGAATTTTAGAAAGTAGTATTGATACATTATTTTTAAACGGGATTCATTACATTAGTAAAAAGTTGGACTTATGTTGTTAAGAACTTCCCACGTCCCTGAAGTATAAGAAAAAATAAAGTTGACCCATGAGGTAATGGAACTCGCGACGGAATCATCTTATATTAGTTATTCACGAGAAGCTCTTCGCCTAAAGAATTCAAACCCCAACCAATAATACAAGAGTTTTGCTATCATTTTCAATTAGTGGATAATTTTTTAATTGTTCTTTTTTTTTGCTTGCCATGGCAGTCTTTGATGTTTACTACCACCTTTTTTTAAGTTAAACATTTTCGTCCGTACTCTTTTCCTTTAATTACTTAATGTTCATATTTAATATTAAATCAGACAAATCTGTTTCAGAGATAGTCCAGTTTCATAATTTTCACAGTTAATATTCAGAATACAACAATATAATTGTTCAATCTTAATTTAAAAGGCAAGGCTACTTTTCAGGTTTTTATTCAAATTAAATGCAATAAATTTTACGTGGATATTTTCATCAGTGATGTTCCAAGCAGGTGGTTAAAAAAAATTGAGACTTACTCAATTCGATTCCTTAAGAATGCGAAAGACCTTTATTAACTTTTGGTAACGTATTTCAAAAACACCCTGTATATAAACAAATCAAACTAAAGTGGCAGGGAACCTGGAATTTAAAACTTTCTAGAGCTTCTGGAAAACATGAAACGAGTATCAAGGAAGTATTAAGTGTAACTGAACAATTCTTTCACCGAAAATTGTTTTCGATGTGTATTCCGTTCGCACTTAATCATAATTCGCCCTTAACCAGCGGTCTTACTTCTTGTGTCATTTCCATTCCCCATAAATCTTCCGCATTCCTCGTGACTTAACAGAATTTTGATTCTTTGAATGCTGTACACTTTTATGTAACTAACGTTTCACCCCCCCAAACCGATTCAGATCTGAATTGTACAATCTAATAACAAATCCGTTTTCAACTATTTGGCTAATTTTTTGGAAAGGATGCTTGAAATCTCATACCATCAGCAGTCATTTCAACGTTTTTCATTCTCATTCCAAAATTCCCTATACACTTTGTCGAGGCGCTTCTTCTCTATCGCCACCCAAAATCAGGAAGTTCCTCGAATACCTCGTAAAATTACCCGAATAGTTTACCGATGTATAACCGGTGCGTGCGAAATCTCGCGGAAGTCGTATCAAACAATTCTCGAAATGATTTTCATGTTCTATTTAGTGAGGGTGTGAGAAGCAATTACCGAGCTCTGCGGACGTTCCTTTCGCCTGCGAGCCAATAAACACTTCATCATAAATTCAGAACTGGAGAACACAATGGCTGGAAATAAAATTAAAATGCTTAGCACTTCCTCACTTTAATTTAATAAGACCGGAAACGTAATTGCCAGGGCCTCTGACTAATTATTTTATCAAATGAATCACAAAAAGCTCACCGCACAGTCGATATTTCTTCTTTTTTTCAGTCAAGTTCCTGCGATATCTCGTCGCTCATGATTGTCAGGTTTCTTGTTTTGGGGGTTGATTAGAACCTAAATGGGGCGGGATTTGTACATTCTTCCTGCGATCTTTTTGGTATTCTTGAGATAATTAAGTTTAATCTTTCTTATTGCCTTTTTAATTCCTGAACGTAAGCTAGGGAAGTATTGTATTTAATAGGGTCCATCCGATGAACGGCTGACTTCACGTTTTCTGGACATTTCATGATCCCCAGAATATGAAAAAACGGGTCTTTCATTTCCGTCTATCTGTCCTGTGTGTCGATATTTATTAAAGAGATAACATTTCTTCTGTGTCGATATTTGTTAGACAGATAATCTCCGAAACTACTGGGCAGATTCTTATTATATTTTATATGCATCTATGAAATATCGTGTAGATAGTAACACGCTAACCAAATTTTGTCTCATCATGGCCACTAACAATGTCATGACGACGCCTCAAAATTTTGCGTACTTAGTAATTGTTATTTAAATTTCATAAAATAACATACTTTTATTCTTCCGGTTTATGAGTCCGCCTTTATTTTTTAAAATGGATATCCAGATTTTTACTTCATGAGCGTAAGCTAAGGAAGTATACTAGTCGAGTCCAATCGAGCGACGAATTGTAACAGGGTCCATCCGACGAACGACTAATTTCATGCTTTCTCTATGTTTCATAACTTGTACTCCTATATGGTATGAAAAAATAGGTTTTCAGTTTCCGTCTGTCGTTTGTTAGCGATATTATTAGACGGATAATCTTCGAAACTGCTGGACGTGAAATGTGATAACCATTTTCGGAATATCGTGTAAATGGTAAAACGCTAACTATAATTTCTTTGATATCTCCAACAACAACTTGATGACGTCATCTCAAAGTTTTGCAATGTATTTTTATGTAAATTTTACAAAATAACGAATTTTGTGTATCTGTGGTCTATGAGTCCACCTTTTATTTTTTATAGTAGACGTCAAGATTTTTGGAAAAAATCACAACAAAACATTTTACAATTTAACTTATATCGCCAATCAAAATCTATCTGTTTGTCTCCTGCAAAAACTTAATAACTTCACTTTACTTTAAGATCTTGCTGGATAATTTTTATTTTTTGGACCACCATTCTCTAAATACTTGTTTCCGAGTAGCCTAAATCGTCCGAAAGCAAGTTGTTTCCAGCCTAGACCGTAAAAAATGAGTCTAACAATTTCATTAGTCTCTAAGCAAAGGAAGCGCTGACTGTCATCTGTTTCGTCAGGAAATATGAAATTATTTAATTTTTAATAAATAATATATTTACGCAGCCCAAAAATAGTGTGCATCGCTCTGGCAGAAGCTGCTTTTGCGAATACTCGCTTATTGCAGCCTCGCTAATGCTCGGCTTGTATTCACCAAAGTTTAGTCTGTCCTTATAATGCAAATAACTGTTATTGATTCAATCAAGAATGGCTCACATCTTATACAAATTTTGGAAATACAGTATTGCTGTCGTTGGTATTATAATAATAGGCATTCGAAACATACGCATCGTAACGGATGCTTAATTGAAAAATCACTCAGTGTAAACGTTGGAATTTCATTTAACGCAGACAGCATCTATGTTTATAATTATAACATTAACTTCATATACTGTGGTTGCATATGTGACAGAAACTGTTTGTTTTAAAATGTAAGATTGTGTTTCTGCCAAATGGATGTTATAAGAATAGACATGCCGTTTGTGTCAAATGATTTTTCCAAAACCTACTCTGAGTGATTTTTCAATTGAACACCCGTTATGTTTCTTTATATGTAGTTGAACAGTTTGTCTAAGAAACTGAATTTGTTTGATTATACTTCTAGAGCGACAGAAGTTCTGACTAAATAATTTTAGAGCAGTTTTTTTTATAAAAAGCAATTCAATTTCTTGTGAACCGATATGAACTAATTGATCACTTAATTAATTATTAAATTAATTAATTAATTAATTAATTTCTAAATACAGGATCCACCTAAATCTAAGTGAATAAGTTTAACTAATTGCTGACTTTTCATTGTACCAAATACTGCATATTTTCAATGAATATAAAAACCAGTCTCTGATAAAATGTAACATTATTCATAAAAAAAAACTCAATACATTATAGTGAGCTATTATCATATAAATGGGTTCTAGATATTGATTTGTTTCAAATTAACCTACAACTTGTCCCGATTGATTATTAATTGTTAGTATTATTATACTAATTGGCAGACATTTCTACTTTTTTATTCTCTGGATGCACCCTCTTAACAAAGATTGAACAATTACACTTCGAAATAGATTCCCAATTTCAGTTACGTATTTGCAATATTACAAGTTGCTGTGTTTTGAACTAGATACTTGTTAATTAATATAGAAATGTTTTAGGAAATTACTCTGACTAATACAATAGTTCTCAGATTAGTAAACTTACCTGCCGTGGTGCATTGAAATTAATATGTAACTGATTTCCTGCCATACTAGACTTTGCCCTGATAAACACTATAATTTTTTACGTTATTCAAACGAGGAAATAATTTGCACTCGTTACTTAAACGTACCGTTTAATTTTTATAAGTAAAGTAACATACGCCTGTACTTGGGGTTTTTGAATTCACTTTCCGTTTTTCTCGTATTTTAACTTATAGCGTTTATTATAAAAAATACAATTTCCGAAAACCAAATGTTATAATTTTTAGAAGAAGCGGGATTTGTTCGACTACACTCATTATAAATTGCATAATTAACATTACCGAGTTTGAATGAAATAATATAGTCCTTTACTTGTGGTTCACAAATCTATCTTGTTTTTGTTTATTATTACTATTTTTTTATTGTATGAACCGCCTTGTTCTCTACCAATATATGTAGTACTTGTAGTTGTAGTAGGTGTAGCTCAGAGGTAGAGTTTTTGCTTCACAGACCGACGGTCGACGGTTTGAAATCAGCGGTCGGCATTTTTTTTTTCATTAGATTAAATAAATTTAATAAAATCAATCACTCTTTAATTTTTTATTGATCAAATTAAGAACGAGTCACCCCATTTTCTCGAAAATGTGAGAGTACTCACGCTAATGATTAAATAAAAATTGCAGGTAATCACAAAAAATTCAAATGTCCGTTTTTTTTTGTCTGGCGGTGTATTAATAATTTTAATGTTTTGAGAAGACAAACGCATTCAAATCAAACTAATTTCCACGTGACATTGTTCCGATGTATAAACATAAACACTTCCAGTTCTTATTACTGCTGGGAGGCCATTTTTGCTTATTGAGCATAAGCTAAGGAAGTATAGTTAAGTATTATTATATTATAAGTTATAGTTCTATCGGGCGAACTTTGTACTGTCATATTTTCTCGACGTTTCATGACCCCTAGACAGGGCCGTAGCTAGGAGGAGGCCAAGGGATGCTGATCCTCCCCTAGAGAAATTTTTGCCTTCTCTACACCAAATGTGAATTACAACATCGAAAACCAAAATAAAATGAAATGCTTTATTTAATAAGCGGATGTCAAAGCAATAAAACATCGCATTGTGATCCAGTTATTACAATTCGGAGGAAATGTAGTTTAGTTTAGTTCAGTTTCTCTGTTTCGCTCTCACGCGTAGAGTGTCGACAAGCGTTATCGCTATTAATTTGTCTTAAATTAGGAGTATTCATAAATACTTTCAGTTCAGTCGGACCTCTGCTACTTTACTACACATGGCAGACCTGATCAAATTGTTTCGTTATTTTTCTGTTTCAATCAAGATAATCGTTTTATTGCTAGTGAAACATTTGCAGCTTTTTCCATTAAAGATAGAATTACCCAAAGTAACAGATTCAGCTGTATTATTAAAATTGTTACGTTCTATTCATTAAGTGGGTGACTTTTACATATTACGTAATGGCAAAGCATTTTCTAGTTTTTGTGCACTTGATCACCTGTGACCTAGAACAATTTTAAATTTAAACAGAAGTGTGTCGAGGCTGAATTGTTCACGCAATGGCTCCACTGTAGGTATATGTATTACCGGCACTGTGGATGCTGCAGAAACAAATCCTATAGATCAGCATTGATGATTGATTAATCACCGTCCTAAAATTCATATGTTTACCGAATGCTATTTCATATCGGGCGCTCTTTTTGAATTCTGATCAGCAATGACAGAAATGACAAATCGCCCTCATTAACCATAGCAGTCCTCAATTTTTTATTTACAGATCTCCAAAGTCAATTTAATCTCCTTTAACTCCTCATATAGCGTCACATCTAAACGCAAATAACAGTTTCTATTCCTCGAAGGTTATTTCTGCTTAATATGCAGAGGAGGGGGGGCTTCGACAAACATTTATTTTGCGTAAAGTTAACAGTTTAGGTCTCTTTGAAGTCTTCAACAATTCTGAGAACCCCCATTACTTTTCTTCCCCTCTGCATCGAAATTTAAGCGATTAACATTCGATTCTTTTGTGCTTTGCAAGTCGAGAATATCAACCGAACGGTGTGTAAAATTGAAATCGCGTTTTCACCCTTAACACTTTGTACCTTTTCATTGTGTAAAGTTTGATGGAACCTGATTCTATTTTGCCACCGATTTGTGTCAAATTCACGACGTATTTTTGTGAATGCCACCCTCGCAAGCTAAACATGTATTTGCTTCTTCGGGATTGCAAGCAAATCAACTGCAATTCTTGGGCATTTTACGTCGGAAATCAGTTTTTGGGAGGAAAATGTTGGTTCTAATTTCAACGGCTAAAATTTTTTCGTTTTATTGACTTGAAATTGTTACGGTTTTTGGGGCACTAACAGTAATGAAGGTGAGCCAAGCTTTTCAGATTTAAATGCACGGGTTTGCAGAATTTGAAGTATAAGTTACACAAGTTACGAAGAAAAAATTGTGGAATTGTATAAACAACACTTTGGCAAGGTTTTGCTATTTTTATATTAGGAAGGATTCTTTGACTTTTACAGTTCTTTATATCTGTCTCTCATAATTCGTCAGACAATTTCGCAAAATTCGCCGTCATGTTTTCTTACGTAGCACTTTAACGTTCGCTTAGGGGTTGGCTTTTACCATAAAAGAACACCATTCTCACATTTTACGGCTATTATTATAGGTCAGAGCAAAGTTTTTATTTCGTGTATATAAGGCATAAAAGCATTAACCGTACCCTAACTACGTTATTACGAGTGCGTATAAATCGTCAATTACCTTCGATATAATATTAGCTACAAGGTGATAGGGTAACGTTTTAATCTGGCTTCCCCCTAAAGATATTACACCTAAATTCAACCATTAAATGAACACATTCACAAAGCGTTTGATTAAATTTTCAAGCGATCGAAAGTTAACAGATTCTATGTTTATGAGTCCAATAGTGAGCAATTTGTAAATTACCCGACACTACAGGATTTTCACTACAGTTTCTGTAGAAATCAAGTTGTTACGTATTGCAATTCACAAACAGGGGAAGACAGTAGTAATGATAGTTTTGTTCGTAATTTTAACAAAATTAATTTTTATTTCCCGAACGTAAACTAAGGCAGTATTCTAATTTAGTGCGTCAGGCGGGTGGTTGCCGTCATAATTTCTCAATAGATCATGACCTCCAAAGTACGAAAAAATGGGTCCCCGTTTCCGTTTGCCTGTCTGTTCGTCTGTCGGTCCGTCCATCCGTCCGCCGATTATTGACAAAGTTTGTATATGTTATATCGTGTAGATGGTATAAAACGCTAACCAAACTTTGTCCAATCATTCTCACCAATAAAGTGATGATGCCACCTCAGCATTGTATATAGTAAATGGGTTTTAAATTGTATAAAATAACATAGGACTATGTGGAGTAAATTCTAGCTAAAATGTGCAAAATATGATGAGTTCTTGTGATTTATCACTGCTGTCATATTTTTTAGATTTGTATACAGGTGGTTAAAAAAAATAATAAATGAGTCAATTTATTTATTTATTTATTTACTGTTATTAGTATTACAAGTCACCAATCCAAGTTAATGTACGTGTAATTTTGTAAAGTAAAAACTCATTTGAAACATACGCGTAACACGCTTCTTTACATTTACTTTAACATTACATACATAATGTTTATATCAATATGTAGGGGTTGTCATAAAAAAAACTAAAATTGGCAACATCAAATTTTTTAGTTTTTCGAGAATGCTGGATATGTTTCATTATACTTCAGATTAGAGGGAAGTTCTCTCGAAACAACTTTCGACCAATTTTTTCAAATAAAATACTGTCATACGTATAAACAAAACTAAATTCAAAAATATTGTGTAGAGTTATTACAACAGTTGTCTAAGTAGGAAAAAATAAACAGACGATCGACTAACAAATGGAAACGGTAAATCTTCGTTCCCGAACTCAAAATACCATACAGACATCAGTGGCGGCTCGTGACCTTTTGAATTGGGGGGTCACAATTTGATTGATGAGTTAAATATGAAGATATAAAACAGGTGTGGAACGAGATTATGTGACGGAAATAAATACAAGAGTACATTCAATAAAAGTAAAAAAGGATTTATCCACATACCGTTTTGCCTTCGGTCAAAATTTTACGTTGATGGCATCTAAAAGTTCATTTTGCACAGTTTTAGACGTTTCTTTAAAAACCGTTGCTTCTTTCAAATGATCTGATAAAGCAAAATCCAATTCAGCCGTAAAATCAATCAGACCTCGAAATATACCTGGATTTTGTGGTTCCCTACTTTCGTCATGTCCACGTAAAGGAAGTTTAAACACTCCACAAAATTTTATGCACATTATCAATCGGCGTAATATATGGCGATTTTTGTCGACCCTTATCCAAGAGTATTTATCATACCTGTTTTACGTCTATCTCGCGCAGCATGAAAATTAAAACCCCCGATTGAGTTACTCCTGCCGAGCACAGTCAGAACGGGACCGCAGTCCCATTGACTGAAATGGCTAGGACATGTGATTTCTATGGCAACGGTGTAAACAAAACGTTTAAATCAGCCATGATTCCGGTCTCTGTGCCCGACTTTTATTAACAATAACATAGCATATATCCAAAACACACATCTTTATGTGCAACTGGATGTAAGTTTTGATACATTTTATACAAGTGGAGCGAGAAAAAAAAAATTGATAATTATGACACAAATTACCGGATATTTTTTTAGATATTGAAAATTACTATTTTGCTATGTCCACTGTGTTTGTATACTTAATTTGTTATAATTTTTCCAGGATATCGTAAAACTCATTCTCTCTTTTTTCCACCACCGGTATTTTGGGTTATGCTGTGAGAAACAAGAATAACAAAACGCTATCTCATTTTAACTTAAGCGGATGTGCGAGAGAGAAAACACATAGCTGCGTATGTCGGAGTGAAACCCGAAATTTGACACAGGTTCTCACAGTTATGTTTTGTTGCAGGCAAAATGCAAAATCGAATAAACAATTTCTACCGTACAGTTGCACAATCTTAATGCATTTTCCCATTACTAAGGTATTCTGAAAATTAAACATAACACTAACTTAAAATTTACATTTCATCTGTTTCATTAAACATCTCCTTTTCAAGTTCGACAAAATAGTACTTCTTGTTTGGGAACTTCTGCTTTGTACTCACCTTCCGGTAGATCTTTAGGACCGCCCCTAAAATGCTAGGCAATACGGATCATCTCAACCGCAATGAGAGAAAGTGAGACAAAAACAGTAACGTTTGAGAAGTATTATCTGTTACGGTGTTACAAGACTATGGAATTCTTATAACAAATAGACTTTAGACGTTGTAATTTTGGGGGGCACGTACCCTTGTGCCCCTCAGCACCAGCCGCCCCTGACAGACATTAACATTGAAGTGGTACGACAATGAAGTAATATACTTGTACATCCTACATCAAAAACATACAGCTTGGATTCGATTTAAAATAAACCAAAATTGTAAAAATTAGGACTGTTTTAAAACATTGCGGAGTAGAAGATATTGTTGAAAAACGTTTATAAAGTATACCTGCAAAAAAAAACTACTGCAGAGATTAAGACACTCCTGCGTTAATAGATAAATAAACTATTGCATCGATTAGTCTTTTCAAAATTGCCCTATTTTCACCAACTTTCTCGTTGTAGTTCTCAATATCCCTCTTATGAGCGGAATCTAAAGTAGTAGATGTGATTTTTCATGCCTTTCTATAGCTCTTGACAAATTTTGTAAATTATTTTAGCCTGTTTTATCCCAAACGGAAGATTTATCACTTGTGAATAATACACAATTCCAACAGTATAATTTGTTTCTTAAAACCGAAGTCGTTAACTATTTAGTTTTATTATCATTATTTTCATGAAATGCTCTGTTTTGCTTTCTACCTGTCATTAGCATTAATGGGAGTGGTGGTTTTGGTCTCCCCTTTTGTTTTATAGCTATCTTTTTATCACAATCAAAGCTACAAAATTATTTTTTTAATAGATATATAATTTACGTATCTGCACATGAGACTGAATTACTTTCGTTGCTCATTCTCGTTAAGTATAAGTAATATTAATATGCCGATAATACCAACTGTTTTTAACGATCAGAAATCAAATGCAAATAAATGATACAAAAAACACCTTCGGCTTTACGTAGGTACTACGTAAAACCTAAACACCACTCACCACTGAATAGGGAGCACGCGAAACCACCTCAATGTTTTTCCTATTTACACCCGATGGCGCCAATTAATAAGAAAGAGATAAAATTATCCGTGCGACTTGATCTGAAAAGAGATGAACTAGCCGGAGGCTAGCGGCCTGAAGCGGCACCCCGATCAACGTTTTAGCCAATGCAGTACTGAATGACGATGCGTCAAGGTCTACGGTCTCAATAGCAAGATGCATTCTCGGCGGAGGCTAGCTTCTACCTCTGAAGCCAAACGCGGAGTGGTCTGAATTATGATTGTGAGGGCGCAAACATAATTTTTTTTCGACATTTTAACCTGATATATGATGAAAGTAAATTAAATCAAACAAAATATCCTGAAAAGTAACAAATGTCTACAAAAATACAAATCCTTTCATCGAAAAAATTAGAGGAAGCTCAGCTCCAAAAAACAGAGGAGGCTCAGCCTCCCCTGCCTCCTCTGAGGAGCCGCCACTGCAAATCAGCCAAATTCAGTCAAATGTATCTGAAAAATTTTAACACCTTCAACATTAAACAAGTATCCGAAAGTGAAATACATATATAAAGCTATTAGATAACTGAAGCCCATAGTGTCCACGGGTCCAGATACTATTCTTTCCTTTCTAGTTAAGGAATGTGTTGCTATTTATCGAAGCCTTTATCTGTTATCTTCAATTTAATATTAAAACTGTTAATATTTCCAACTACATATTTAGAAGAAATCATTGTTCCAATTCATAAATCAGGTGGGTGACATGCGATCATCAAATAGAGACCTATTCGATTGACAAATAATTTTGCTAAGATTTTTGAAACTGATTTGTATTTTTGGTTGTATTTACTACAACCTTTTTTTTTGTTGGTTGACAGCGTACGACAACTCCTGTGTGGGGGCGAGTCGTGGCTCGGCTAAAGATCTGAATATTTTTGTTGGGCGCCAGGTAGCTTACCTTTTGTATTAATTTACACCGCTACGATGAAGTAAGAATGAAGGAAAATATTTATTCAATGGCAATCACTAATAACAACAATAAATTTAAGATAAAGTAAGATGAAAATGATTTATATCAATCAGTGGTTGGAAACAGCTACTTCCCGGACAAGAGCCCCACCGGACGCAAATGTAATTCAGCATCCGGGAAACAGCTATTTCCACCCACTGGTTGGTCCAAGTCATTTAAAAAGTGACAATGTTTATGACAAAAATGATAATGAAATCCAGTGAATAACTTCCGACACATTTCTCGTAATGTTGTTTTAGAAATAATGTGTAGATCGGAGATGGCTAATGAAAAGTTATCTGATCCCCACCCATAGCTTGATGACGTCATCTCAAATAGCTACAAAATAAATTCTATTTCTGTTGTAGAAATGATAAAACAACATACTTCTGTATCTGTACTTTATGAATCTGCCTTTATTTTTTACGTTAAACGTCCAGATATTTTTTTGTATTGCTCATACAGAGAAATTAATGAATGAAGCAATTTATTGATTAAATTGAAAACGACTTAACTCATTTTCCAGATATTTTGGAAACAATGCATGTTTTAGTATTACAAATTGTTGACCTCGGTCTAAGGAGTTCATAACGTCATCATAGAACTTTATTATGAAAAACTCACTTGCAATACGCGTTGCATGCTTCTATACTTGATATTTTAACTTGTGGGGATTATCAGTAAAGAAAAATTATCCAAGAAACTGGATTTGTTTGCTTGCTTTTCAGGGGCGTGGGAAGTACTGTTTGAATAACTTTGGAGCATTTTTCTTTCAGTATCCATTTGACAACGTACTTTTATATTTTTGGGTGATTCTGTAACAGTCTCTTACACTCTTGATCCTAAACAAATAACTTTTTAGTCCTTGCTTAAAACGGCCACTGCTTTAGAAACCATAAAGCCGCCAACAAAATCCAACATTTCACTAGAAAACGAGATAATCCCTTGACCAAATAAACAAGTCGCGGTCGAAAATACAGCAGCAGATTAAAAGTCGATCGAGTCCATAAAACACATCCGTGAAGGGCGGGTGATTGGATAAAGGAGCCATTGTAGAGTGCCAATGGACCATTATAGTGCCAGTTAAGGGTCGCCTGGACCATTACCGAACCGATGGACGGTGATTTGAGCCCGCGTCACGTGCTTCTCTGGACTAACCTACAACTCCAACAACTTCCACACATTCATCTTACTAAATGTTCTCCTTACTCATCCAATATTAATAAAGTTTATAAGAGCACAGTTGAAGAAGTTATTGTTTCAAGAACGAACGTAAAAATATTGCAGCTGCAGGACATGATTTACAATATTTTTGTGTTCCGAAAGGTAGTGAAAGTCTACTGGATAGCCACTGTGTTTGTTTGCACACAGTAATTGTAAGGAAGGTCTAGCAGATCATGTATGGCAGGCTATAAAGACCATAAACTCTAATAAGTCTAGTATGGTGGAAAGATTTTGCGTTGACGATTCTAATGCATTTTAAAAACGTACCAAGGTCTCACAGAAGTTAATACATAAAACCTAGTTGGATTAAAAAGTCAGAAACATTTTTTACTGCACATAGTTTTAATATTCCCGGACATTTTTTTAACTCCTAACATATGAAAGGAAGTATGGGTCTAATCTCTATGTTCAGTTTTAAAAATACACTTCATTGCATTGAAAGTATGCAATCAATATTACAACCAGCCTCCTTCATTAAAACAAAACTAAATGTCAATTGTTTGAATTGTTTTCTTTTGCATATTTACATATTTTACAAAAATATAACAAGGTTTATACCTGATGCATCGAGAGTATAAACACCACATAATGAAATACAAGAAATTATGTTTCAACTGAAGAAAATAAGTTAAATATCTTATGATATGCAGAAGAAAACGCAGTGCCTTCATTAACTTCATTTCAATTACTTTGGAATTTCTTAGTCCACAAAATCATTGGTTACATAATTCCAATGCATTACTTACATATGTTCAAGGTTAAAAAAATGCCCAGTATATTAATCACTGCGAATTAAAAATAATGTTTTTGCACTCATGACCTTTTTTGATAGCTTTCGCGCATTCACCAGGGTGCGGGAGTTCGAACTTCCCGCACACGTGCATTTAACTTCCCGTTGCCATGGTAACCTTAAAATACTCGGGTAGTGTCAACATTGTGACGTGTTGACGGCGCTGTCAATGGCGTTGTTTATAAATAACTCACAGTTAATCTCTTCAGTTTAAAGGTTTATTCGTCGCAAAAAATATTGTACACAACACGTTCGTGAGCCTGCTTCCCGCATTCACGCAAATGCGTCACTCCCTTCGGTCGTGCCGCAAACAAGCGTTCATGCGGGAAGCAGGCTATCCCGAACTAGTTGTGTAAATTACTATTTCAAATATACTTCTATTGTTAACGATATTTTATAACTTCCTATTGCTGGCATTGGATGCAAGGTTATTATAATATATAACATATTATCGTATATTTTTATACGAGCATGTTATGATGGCTCTTATTCACACGGATGATGTTTACGAGCGAACTTGCAACCATTTATTAAATAATTTTTTCTACTCTCATATCTAAAACCTTGTATAGCTTAGGTAAACGCACGGCGCTAATCGATGCTTTATTCATTGTTTCATAATCCGTGGCTTTTAACTCACTAAACACGGACCGACGATGCGTTCGGGCTCATGAGTCACGTCTTGAGCACGTTCGTGTTCATCAAACATGGCTTGGCTAAAACAGTCTTAAATCGAGTTACTTTTGAGTACTGACATTTTTGCTTGTCACTACTTGTCATTTCAAACCGGCTTCGCATGCTCAAATAAGTGCATTGTTTAATACTCCCCTACGTCTTATCGAATGTGGATGCAAACATTACTACAAACGAAAACATTTTCATAGACAATCCACCCGAAATCAGAGAAGCAGCATAAACAGCAGATGTAAGTAACGCAAACAATTCCTTTTCAGAAAACGTTTTGTTCGCGTAGTTTCGAAACTTGTACCTTCTCTAGATAGTCATTTTTTAAACACTCGCTTCGCCTAGCCCCGCTCATGATTAAATAAACTCGGTGTAAAGAGGCGTTTATATAACTTGTTACATTATATGTACTAAAATAATAAAATTTTGAAAACCAAAAAAAAAAAGTAAAAAATTAAGAAACAACAATAGAACATTGCTTATTAAAAACTTAAAGAACAAAAACTAAATAATACCATGATCATTTTTGACCCACTTTGCCTGTAACTTTGACAGGAAATTTACCGTAAATAACAAATATGCTACAACTAAGTTACAAATTTGTTCGTCCTTGCGTCTGAAAACATCATTCAATATGTGAGCATTGTCACAACCAGGATTAGAACTGTTGATGGTTTTGTGCAAATGTGGTCCAAGATTACTCTTTTTGGAAATTTTGTGAGCCATATTATTTTTATTTTTCAGAAATTATCAATTTATACTTTCTTAAAAATCCGAACACCTTGAAGGAGTTCAGCGTTTTGGTTCAAATTCTCGAAACAAATATATGGAGAGTCATGAACAAAATAAATGAAATATCAGCAAAAACCATTAACGTTATCTTACCCTTTTTACCTTTTGAATAAAAAGTTTATTCTTGCAGAATTGCGCTGTATCAGTTAATTTGAGTAACTTGTACAAAAAGTTTGTGGATTATCGTGCAAAACTCAATTTGAAAAATTCCAAGACTCCGTGAGCCAGTTCATTTTCGACTATTAAATGATTTTGAAAGAGGCCACATTGTTGGCATGAGGGAAGTCGATTTTTCATGAAGGCAGATTGCGGATCGAATAGGCAACGTAGTTTTTCAATCGTGTTACAGATTGGACTACATGAGCTCAGGCTGGAATGCATGCACGAATTCGTGGATCTGGTCGTCCTCGAAGAACGTCAGTACGCGAAGATCACCCACTAGTTAAAAAAGGACCAATTACATGCATAACCAATAATACCGCAACAAATATTCAATTTTTCTGGACGCTGTGTGTGGATTTGCTCCATCCAGTATGGATTTGTATCAGACCCGTATTCACATGACCATTTAAACAAAATGTATATTCATCAGACTGGTGATAAAATTTCCGTCTTGTTCTATTATGTTCATAATTTACGTAAATTCAACTCTACGATCAAAATCAGCTTCGTTTAGCTCTTGTACCAAATGTATTTTGTGTGGGTGAAAGTTTTCCATTTTCAGTATTGTTTGAATTGATTTTCTACTAACACTGTGAGTCAGCACTAATTGTTGCACTTCCGTTTTTGATTTTCTGTTGCGTCTAAAAGAACATTAAGGGCATTTTCATCATTTGTAGCAATTTTTGGTGTCCCAAATTTTGAACCTTCTTTAACACTTCCAGTTTCATTAAATCTTCGAGGGTTTTTGAAACCGGCGACTTCGAAATGGGTTCTCGCTCAGAATGAATTTCATTGAAAAGTGTTCTATTTGAGCAAAACTTAGTCTTTTGTCACCGTAACCGATAATAATAATTAATAATTCAAATTATTTCGAATAATTTATTTTGCCATTTCAGTCAGAAAGAAAGTATGGTTGTGCTATATCAATGAATTCAGAAAAAAAAACTACATTAAAAAATGCATTAATTATATGGTAGTGCTATTAAAAAAAAATCAAGCTGGCCTTTCATCTCGAAAACAATAAAGGAAAACAAATTGTTTTAGAAAAAATAATTAGAACACAACTTCTTGTACCCCTATACCTAATTTCAGATGATTTGTAATATTGGTTCTTAAAATATTTAACCATTTCCATACATTCTAGCGATCCTGTATAAGTTGGGATTTGAAAGATTTAAGAAAGTGGCAACCGCTTTTCGCATGTTGCCAAATTTATTTATTCCTACGCTTTGTATGATACATTTGCCGTTAACATAGTTGATAAAAAAAGGGGTTGCACAATGTTCTGGGCGAAGACTTATGTACCTCTTACATATTTCGTTATCCTTTCCTATAACGGAAAATTTCTGTGTTGTTTTGGTTTTAGTATCTTTTATTGTGGCTAGAAGGGTTGATCCAAAATCATTTATTTACATCTTTATATCTGATACTTGTATTCTGTTTTTGTAAATGTGAAGTCATATAGTTTTATAATTGAGTTCGAAATAATCCTTTCTATTCCCATCCTGAAACAACAAATGTGTCACGTAGCTGGTCTTAACACCGGAAATATTTTGACAACGTTTGGAATGTAAAGTAGTGCAGCTTACAGTCAAGTATAAACACACGTTAACTGAGGAGTTAAGTCTATTTTATGCAAGTTACATCCGCTCTAGGTAACATTTAACCGGGCGAAACGACGGAACAACAAAGGTTCAGGCGAGATCAAGAGGTGAAAGTAATGCGTGTAGAGACCGCTGTTTTAAGCAGAAAGACCGTGAAAACTGCAAGGATCAACTAGACGAAAACTCGTACTTTCTACGCAACGGAGCGTTGACTTACTGGATCCTGCATTTCGCTGCCTGCTTCCCTGATAAGAAATATTTTCAGATGAAATACCGACCGGGATCTCCAATAAAACCGACGACTTTAACTCTTGAACGAAGGAAAATAAATTATTTGGAAAAATTTCGGGACATTCCTGGAACGTTCCACAAACATTCGGCGCGAAATGCGGTCGAGAAAGACATGGATGGAAAGAGAATTAACTACTCGAAGAGTTACTTGAGATCGTTTGGAACGCAAACATGGATACGTCTTGATGAATCCTAACGAAAACTTGCGTAAATGACGACTGGAAATTGTCAGACGATACACTACATTCCTTGACCTTAAGTTACCATTAATAAAACATGGCCCATAAGGGCAACAACACTTGAGAGCCAAACGATATTCATGCTTTATTAGTTGCTCCTGAAACCACTATATCACAAATTTAATTTAATTTTTTAAAAATTTGTTTACCCTTGCCTTTGGAAAACGTTTCACATGTTCCATATTTAAAAGCGGAAATAAGAGTGACTGTAGTATACTCGCATGTCTAAATATACATAGTCACAAAACAGTCTCTATATATCTGGTACGATTTCTACAGTTCTGTAAACTAACAACAGTGGTGAAAACTGCGTTCCAAAGTTTCCATCAATAACGGAAATATTGATTTTTTAAAATACGTGATGTAAAAATTTCAACAAAATTAAAAAATATGTGCTATCAATGATTTCAAAATATGAGTTTGTAGGAAAATTTTAAAAACGCTGATTTTGTGGATTGCCGACGTTTCGAAAATACTTTATTTTCTTCTTCAGGACTCTAAAAATAGTAACAATTATTATCACCAATACGCGGAATTCGGTCTCAGGGCTGCAATCCCCCAGTTGAAGTAAGGTGTATTTTACGGCGAGTAGCGGGGACGCTTTGGTCTGGTCCACAAGATCATAGACAGTGCGTCGCTAGGAGTGTTTACAGCTAGTAAAAAAACTACTTCTATATTACTATATTACTTCAAATAATAATACTCGATGCCATTTTTAATTATTCGACCACAGGACCACATATTTGTGATCTTGAAATTTTATATTATCTTGATATAGTCCAAAAGAAAAAAAGTTGTTTCGACAGAACTTCCCTCGCTCCTGACGCACAATGAAGCGTACAGCGTTTTCCAATTATCCAATTTTTACACAATTTTGTGATGACGTCATCAACATTTTTCAAGGACACGTATATCAACTTGGATTTTTTTTGGGGTGGAGTCATAAATTTTTTAGGGGAATGAGCAAATACATTTTGATCAAAAATTTACCATGCTTTTGATAAGTTTAAAACATCTCCAAGATTTCAAAGCATTCGGTTTTGTAGTTCCTGATTAAATCAATAAAATAAATTTACGCATTCATTAATTTTTTTTAATCACCCTGTATATGCAAATCCAAAAAATACGAATGGAATGAAAAATCACAAGTACAGAAGACTCATCATATATTGTACATTTTAGATTTATTTACCAAAATTTTGGGGTGACGTCATCAATGTTTTGGATGGGATAAGTAAATATATTTTGATTAAAAATTTATCATGTTTATCATAACTGCAAACCATCTGGAAGATTTCAGAAGATTCTCACTCATACACTACATGTATAGGACTATGTTACTTTATACAATTTAAAACCTATTTACTATGTACAATTTTGAAGTGACGTCATAACATTATTGGTGGGGGTGATTAGACAAATTTTGGTTAGCGTTTTACCGTCTACATGATATTCCTAATATAAATACAAAATTTCTCAATAATCCGTTCAGCACTTTCGGAGATTATCTGTTTAATAGAAGTCCCGGACGGCAGACAGACGGAAACGGGAGACCTATTTCTTCGACCTCTAAGGGTCATGAAAGCTCGAGAAAACGTAAAAATAGAGAGTGGGCCGACGGACTCGATTACAATACTTCCTTTGCTTACGCTCGGGAAGTAATATATTTGTAATAAAACTATCGACGCGACAGCACTGGATCTAACGTCGATTATTTATGCTAGCTAAACATAATGAAGTAAAAAATTCATTAGCTCTACCTCCACTCAAATTTTCCATCATATACCTCGTCATTTCCCCACTTTCTCAATGATTACTATTGTTAAAAACAGTTTTATGATAATTGTTTATAAACATGTTAAAATTAATAATACACGTTAATTAACAAAAATTAAAACACGATGTACAGCGACATCTATCGTCAGCCACTACTATATATATAGTTACCTACTTACATTACAATCTTATTATTATAAATATTTAAGAAATTACTATAAATTCTACTTAAACTATCTATCTGATTTTTGATTGACATTATTGGTAGTGCTTAAAGTGCGTTTTTTAATTGAAGGTCCACCACCTGTTGATTTAGGTTTATAAAACAAAATTTCCTAACGACAGAAACTTTCGTATGCTGTTAAGTGTCAGCAATGCTAACTGTTTCTGTTAAGAGTGTCAAAAGACGCCATTTCAATTAACTCGACGTCTGTTTGTAGCGCAAGCGCTTCGTGGATCTACAGAAAATTTAAAAATATTGCAATAATGGATCGTAAAAAGAGAAATTTGCTGGATGCCAAATTAAAAATGGCTCAAATAAAATGATCCAAGAGTTTTAGAACCTAGACCCTTCCCTCCGTAATCGCGAGATTGAAGAAAAGCTTTCTAATGTTTTTTCAGTAAACGTTTCGGTGGTAATTTATTTAAAATCTCAAAGTTAATTTTTGTAAGTATGCAGAACTACTGTACGTAGAATTTTGCATGACTGTATAACGAGGAAAGAAGTGCAGACATCTACAACTCATGGCGGTCGTAAACCATCTTCATTCTTCAATGATCACTTTTTTCGCGAAGAGATAGGCCGTAAAATTGTGACATTTAAAGAGAAAGGGGAATACTTCAACTTGAGTAAATTATTAAAGTTTTGTCAGGACTCTTTAAAACACACTGGGTCGCGATCAACACTATACAAAATTTTAAAAGCCATGGGCTATAAGTACAAGCTGGAAAACTACAGGAAAGTTTTAATCGAAAGACCTCATACTCGTACAGTAGCAGAGAAAATTAAATTCTTAAAAACGTATTTAAGGTATAAAGAAGATTATCCGAATAATATTAAATTTGTTTACTTGGATGAAACATGGATATACAAAAATGATTCTCCCACTAAGACATGAGTTAATGATAATAATCTTCCCACTACAAATTACAAATTAAGAAAGTCAGAGGGCCAGCGATTCACAGTGCTACATGCTGGTTGTTCATCAGGTTTTCTTGATGGTTGTGGTTTACTTTTTCATTCACAAACTATTGATAAAGATTACCACAAAACAATGACTGGTGATATTTTTAAAGAGTGGGTGCAAAGTCAGTTAATTCCTGTACTAAAATTTGATGGTTTTAAAACGGTTGTGATATTACTGATATTATACAACGCTCCCTACCATTCTGTGCGTCTTGAAAAATCTCCAACCCAATCATCAAAGAAAGCTGCAATATAAGCCCAATTAGAAAAACATAATATCAGCTTTCAACCTACTTTAACCAAAAAGCAATTATGGGATTTGATAAAACCTACTTTACCAAATAGTCCCATCAAATATGAAATAGACACAATTTGCCGCAACAATGCTATATATGTTTTAAGATTGCCGTCGTATGACTGCCAATATAACCCAATAGAGTTGGCATTGGGTTACTGCAAGCAGTATTATAACAAACATATAAAAATGGAGACTACTGATCCCCAAAGAACAGCAAATTTATGGACTGAAGCTGTTTATAATTTCACTCCTGAAATATGGCAAAACAGTATTAGGCGTTGTGAAAAACTCATTGAGGAAGACTGGAAAAAGGCAATGGGCAATTTTTCTGTACAAGATATACATACCACCAATCATTATAGCGTTAACAGAAGACGATTCAGACACTGACTTTTCAATCTCAGATGAGGACGACGATCAAGACGTTGAAAACATGGAACCTGAAAATGTACCCAGTACGTCCTCTTTTTGTTAAACCTCACTTCTTTCACTTGTTATATATGTTATTATTTTGTTTCTGTTAATATACGCTCATTCAATTTCTCTTGCTTTTATAACTGAAAAATGTAAAACCATTACAAAAAAAATAATAATAATACCCTTGTTTTGCCAAAAGGCAGATGCTACAATCCAGTGTTAATGTCAAATAACAACAATAAAAACAACCAGAGTACAAGCAGACGCATGGATGTATGAATTCCACTTTCCACTCAGGTTGTTTTAAAGTAGACAAAAGTACTTTGACGTTTACTGTGCTACTCACACAAACGTAAATTAATCTACTCAACCATATTTTTCGTTAATTACACAATTCCAATATCGGAATCACCGAACCGTTCAGGTTCAAACAAACTTCTTAATCAATTTTTGAGACTTCAGTTTCAATTGTCAAATTATAATTCTGATTCTAACCTTATTTTTTTTCTTCATCCTAAAGGAAACCCTAGCTATGTTGCCACTTATATTTTTAGCAAAGAGTGCGGCGTTGGTGCACCTTTAATAAAAAAACGCACTTTATATGAATCATCATGCGTTTGAAGTAGGAACAATAGTATATTGTGACCGTCGGTCGTCTCCACGTCATATTCTGAGTTTATGATTTCTTGCAAAAATGCATTTGTATCGGTGCAAAATGTAGTCCTCGATGGCAGAGCAACCGTTAACAACCCACAGTTTTCTTTGATTTTTCGATGGGTATGGTTGTTGTGACACGTTGTTTAGAATTATTGCTTACACCAAATGACTCAAAAAATTTATGAATAAGCAATTTATTTTAATGATTAATGATTTGATGAAATATTATTTTTCCAACTTTAATAGAAATGTTGAATATCTAAGCTTGTTTGAATATTTAATCAATGTAAATGGATAATCAATCGCAATTTTTGACTGATTTGTGCCATAAAGACCAATTTATGCCCGCATTTGGGTGCTTATAAACAAGATTTTGATTCTACAATAGAATAAAGTAATTGACGGCGTTTGTTTATAAGTTTAGAGGAACTTTAAAATGAATATTAAATTTAACTACACGGTACTGATAACAACAAACTCGACCAGTTATCATTTCCCTGTAATATTTTGACGTTCAAAGAAGTCGAAAAGAATTTGCTATATTTGAAATGTATTTGTAATCTTCACGCCGACACTGACCACACAGGTACTAGTGAGGTACTTGCTTCAAAATAATAGCCGAATTTTTACACCTGCTTGAAAGCAATTTTTTCTCGAAAAATAACTCACATAATCATTAACCTGAGTGTCATACCGTCAGAATCAGGTATAAATAAACATAATTTACTACATATTTTCTTTTGTCCTTTGTGTTCTTATCTTTATTCATGTTGTCTATTGCTCAGTTATACTCAAGATTATAATAAAGATCTATATAGACAACATAAATAAAAGTACAATTTACTTCATTTGTCAGTATTGCATAAGCAACATTTTCACGACTAGATATGAGTCCATCACTGTTTATACGTTTTCAAAGATAACATTAGTGAGATGCCAGTGACTCGATGAGTTACACTTCACTTTTTTTTGTCGTAAATATTGCTCACTTAATAAGTGAACCAAACCAGTGAGTGTAAACAGTTACTTCCCGCACAAAAACCTCACCGGATACTGGTTTACATCTGGTATCACTGGCGTCACGCCTTGATTTACGTAGAACCTCCGTTTATACCGCTAAAAACTTTTTAACTCGAAAAGCTAGGGATCAAGGAAGAACTGTAGCCTGGAGTGTCAACCAGTACCGCATATTTCAGTGCTAGTTTAGGTAGCTCGGTCACTACGAACATTCTTCTATATTTCGCTAATATGAGTCTGCTAAATTTGATTTAAAATCTTTTAATAATCATTCGGATGATACAAGTAGAGTCTCTAAGTCCCCAACTATGGCATCTGCTGTACTGATGAGACCAAAAGAAGTCGGAACTACACTATGCTTTTCATTGAGTTTCCTAGCCTTTCACGATAGTAACTCTGGCGATTTTCAAAGATAAAATAACTGATCGTCTCCAACAACGTAACAAAATGGCTATAGAAATACTAACAAGCGACAATATTTAAACTTTTCAAAAATTGGTGAAGGTAAATAATTTCACCATCATAATTTTTTCATCAAAACTCGACATTGGAAATCTCTGTATATAATCACGAGTACATGTTCCATTCAGGAATCACGTTTGACAACAAAGCAACATACATTTCGGAGCGGCAACTCATCCACAGTCAAAGGGTATAATTTATTTATCGAGAGTTTCCACAAACGAGCCAACATTAATGCGGCCGTCGTAATTACGTTACCGATATAAACCAATTTTGACTCTTATCTTGACAAATAACGACAGGAAAGGAAAAGCAGCAACGTCCGGAAGAATTCAGCTTTGTCCTGTTCTGACGTTTTTATCGGTTGTAGTGAAAGCATCCGGCGTCAATACTGCCACCATGATAAGGAAAAATAACCCATGAAGGAGAAGATTAACACGAAATAAAAAAAAATAATACGACTCTGTAGGACAGAATGAAATATGTGTCCGGGCTGATGTGAGTTATTGCGACACTTTAATGCGCACATTTAATCAAAAAGCTATTACTTTTATATTTTACATCGTCGGATTTTAATTTTTGCTAATATCTTCCATCACTAAATAAAAGTGGAGTACGCTGAATAACAAATCTCGCGAAAGAGCAAATTTTATTCTGTTGATTAATTCCTGTTCTGGTGATTCGCAGGTGCACTGTGTCACGTCGAACAAACTTCGTGGCGCTCTTCTGTTGGCAGCGTTTGAATGCCAATATTTCACGTTTCTGACTCGTATATCGTGTTTTTTAGTGCTTTTGCACTCTTTTATACATTGTTTACGACATGGCTGTTCAAATTATTCGGTGAAACTTTACACAAGTTTGCTTTTTAAAGGATTTACTTTGTTCCTGTTGTCGGCGTTTTATGGTACTTTTTTATTTAGTCCCGGAGTAGATTAAAAAAAGTTTTAATCCGCGATTTCGTTATTTGTCTTGTTTACAAAAAAAAAGAGAGATTATTAATAACCACAAATATTCGCTACTTCAAAACTAGGATAAATGATCGAAACATGAAAATGAGGAAAACATATCTCCAACATAAAAAGACAAAACAACCTTAAAATTGTTTATTCAATCATACGACAAAAATGGAAATTAATATTACTTAACGCAGTATAAGGAAATTCAGCTTCACTATGTATTCAACAGGATGAGTATGAATGACTACTTTGTTGAACGGTGTAGAGGTGAGCCACACCTTGATTTTCGATCACGGCCTGAACAGTGACCGTTGTTCCCAGTGACGGTTATGGTGATTTTAGATAGTGATCGTGATCATGTTTTTGACATCCCTTTTACGTAAGAAGTAGCGATATGCCATGAAAACATAGCTTAGATAGATCTACTAGAGATGAGCGATACCTTGATTTTTCATTCACGGTGATGTTAGACAATATCGATTGTGGTCGGTGTTTACGTTTGGTCAACCCACTTTACTTGAAAGAAGCGCTATGCTATTTTCCATTAGCTTATGCCGTAGAACCTTCTTTTTACTTCCCGAGCGTAAGCAAAGGAAGTATTGTAATCGAGTCCGTCGGCCGACTCTCTACTTTTACGTTTTCTCGATCTTTCATGACCCCTAGAAGACGAAGAAATAGGTCTCCCATTTCCGTCTGTCTGTCCGTCTGTCCGTCCGTCTGTCCGTCTGTCCGTCCGTCTGTCCGTCTGTTGTCCCGGATTTTTATTAGACAGATAATCTCCGAAAGTACTCGACCGATTGTTGTGAAATTTTGTACTTATATTAAGAATATCATGTAGATGGTAAAACGCTAACCAAAATTTGTCTAATCATCCCCACCACTAATGCGATGACGTCACTTCAAAATTGTACATAGTAAATGGGTTTTCAATTGTATAAAATAACATAGTCCTACACATGTAGTTTACAACTCTGAATCGACTTTTCACCCGAAACGTCCAGATTTTTGTAAAAAAAATCAAAATTATAAAACAACATTTTGAAATTTAATTTTTAATCTGCTAACCAGAATGCTTTGAAATGTTGCAGATGTTTTAAGGCTATAAAGAGCATCATAAATCTTTAGTCAAAAAATATTTGCTTATCCCCTCCAAAAACTTGATGACGTCAGCTCAAAAGTTTGTGGAATAAATCATATCTAAAATGTACAAAATATGATGAGTCTGTACTTGTGATCTATCACTCCATTCATATTTTTTGGATTTGCATATACAGGGTGACTCAAAAAAAATTAATGAATGCGTAAATATATTTTATTGATTTAATCAGGAACTACAAAACCGAATGCTCTGAAATCTTGCAGATGTTTTAAGGTCATAAAGAGCATAATAAATGTTTAGTCAAAATATATTTGTTTATCCCCTCCAAAAACTTGATGACGTCAGCTCGAAAGTTTGCCGAATAAATCATATCTAAAATGTACAAAATATGATGAGCCTGTACTTGTCATTTATCACTCCATTCATATTTTTTGGATTTGCATATACAGAGTGACTCAAAAAAATTAATGAATGCGTAAATATATTTTATTGATTTAATCAGGAACTACAAAACGGAATGCTCTGACATCTTGCACATGTTTTAAGGTTATAAAGAGCATAATAAATGTTTAGTCAAAATATATTTGCTTATCCCCTCCAAAAACTTGATGACGTCAGCTCGAAAATTTGCCGAATAAATCATATCTAAAATGTACAAAATATGATCAGTCTGTACTTGTGATCTATCACTCCATTCATATTTTTTGGATTTGCATATACAGGGTGATTCAAGAAAATAAATGAAAGCGTAAATTTATTTTACTGATTTACTCAGGAACTACAAAACCGAATGCTTCGAAATCTTGAAGATATTTTAAAATTATCATAAGCATGGTAAATTTTTGATCAAAACGTATTTGGTCGTCCCCCCTAAAAAATTTATGACGTCACCACAAAATTTTGCTGAATAAATCCTATCTAAAATGTACAAAATATGGTGAGTCTCTTCTTGTGATTTATCATTCCATTCAAATTTTTTCGATTTGCATATACAGGGTGACTCAAAAAAATTAATGAATGCGTAAATTTATTTTATTGATTTAATCAGGAACTACAAAACCGAATGCTTTGAAATCTTGCAGATGTTTTAAGGTTATAAAGAGCATAATAAATTTTTAGTCAAAATATATTTGGTTATCTTCTACAAAAAACTGATGACGTCAGCTCAAAAGTTTGCCGAATAAATCGTATCTAAAATGTACAAAATATGATGAGTCTGTATTTGTGATTTATCATTCCATTCATATTTTTGGATTTGCATATGCAGGGTGACTCAAAAAAATTAATGTAGGCGTGAATTTATTTTATCGATTTAATCAGGAATTACAAAACCGAATGCTTTGAAATCTTGGGAATATTTTAAAGTTATTATAAGCATGGTAAACTTTTGTTCAAAATGTATTTGTTCATCCCTCCTAAAAAAATTGATGACGTCACCCTTAAATTTTGCTGAATAAATCCTATCTAAAATGCAAAAAATTTGATGAGTTTGTACTTGTGATTTATCATTCCATTCATATTTTTTAGATTTTGTTAAGAGGTGGTTCAAAAAAAATTAATGAAGTCAATTTATTTTATTGATTAAATTAAAGGCAACACTTATTATTAGTATTACACCCCAACCAACCCAATTTGGTAGACACAAAATTTGTTAAAGGAAAAACTCGGTTGAAACATAAGGGTAGCACGCTTATTTACATCGACTTTAACATTACAGACCTGCATTTGTTTTATGCGTTCACTTGGTTCCGCGAATGTGAAATAGACATGTTTATAATCAACCAATTGTGAATTTCACCTTCAAGAATTAAAATAAAACCCAATGTTTTATATAATAAACGGAAGTCGAAGCAATAAAACCGATGGTCGTTTTGTTTACAGTTTCTCTGTTTGACTCTCACGTATGCTGTTACGCTTGTCATCTTAAATTAAGAATGTTTATACATAAACGATTTTCAGTTGCCCCTCATATTACTAGACAGCGGATTTCTGTCGGGCTACGTCACGATTATAGGGGGGGGACGTGCTGGATTCCATAAATATAATTAACGATTTATTAATCAAACGGCTAAGTAAATGAGAACGGGAATTAACAGCAGAGTGCAACGAAACAACGTTATTCTAATCTCAAATAAACGAAGTGCAGTCCGCAACGGCAATGAATTCGCATCCCGTGCGAGCCGTACCGAGTTTGGCCTTGCCTAGCCCGACAGAAATCCGCTCTCTAGATATTACACACCGGCGCCGTATACGTGAGTAAATTGTTTCGTTATTTTATTGATTATAAGAAATCAATATTCAAAACGACCCAATTCATTTTCCCGAAAATTTGGGAACACAATAATTTTATTCTTAGTATTACACTACATCTATCCCAACTGATATACGTGTCCTTGCAAAAATGTTGATGACGTCATCACAATTTTTTTTTAAATTCCCACTACAAAAATGTAATAAGAAAAAAAAACATAATAGGCATGCAGTCGTCAAGTTTCCGACAGCGAGGGAAGTACTGTCTAAACTCTTTAGACCAATTTTTTACTGTATGTATCTCATTTCCAACAGAAAAAGCCGACAATGAATCCGGTACGATTTTTAGAAATTTTGAAGCTGAAAACAGTAAACTGAAATACGGGTTGCAAAAATTTCAACAAAATTAAAAAAAATTATAGTAATACACTGTTTAAAAAAACTGCTGTCGTATTACATATGGTGTTTACTAAACCTGCGGCAAAAATTCAGAATTATTCCCAGTGTTATTTTAAGATTTGTTGTCTTTTGATTTTCGGAAAGACAGTTTCGAAGTTACTTTTTCAAAAATATAATAGTTATTACAAGTTACAAGATTTCAAAGCATTTGCAGTTTCAAAGTTATATTGCAAAGTATTGTTATTCAGTTTTGAATTTTTTCCAAAAATTCTGGATGTCTAGGGTGAAAATTCAACACGGATTCACACGCCACAAGTGCAGTACACGAGTATGTTATTTTATGCAATTAAAAAAAACTTTATTAAAATTTTGAAGATGACGTTATCCCATTAGTGGATGATTATTCAAATTTCAGTTAGCGTTTAACCGTCTACATAAGGGCAATTTCATGGTGTCGGACGTAAAATTTGGAACACAAAATACAATGTAAAAGCCTCCTGCATCAATTCATAATAATTTTGATACTATTATTGTTAATGAAACATCTAATAAGACATCATAGATTATAAAAATAACATATTTGCAGCAAATAGTTCCCACATGTTTAAGCGAGAATCTTACATATTTTGGTGTCGGACGTATTCACACAAAACCATAACCAAACAGTGAGTTGTATGAACGTAATTTTCTGCGAATTTTGGAAATATTCGAAGTATTGAGAGAAATCATACTATGAAATGATATGTTTAGAATACACCTATAACGTCAGACCATAGTTAACAATTTAATTTTTATATTTTAAAATAATTTAAGTTTGGTGTCGGACGTAAATTTATGGTGTCGGACGTAAACTTATCAAATAAAATTATGCAAATAAAATGGTTTAAAGGTATATTTAACTAGAACAACATTTAATTCTTAATGAAAACAAACTAATAGGACTAAACATTTATTTTTACTCCCCGAGGAGTATCACCAGACAACTCACTTATGAGCAAATCGCCTTTTCCACAAGGCTGCACAAAATGAAGAGATTGACAACCAGTAATAGACTTTGCCGTTTTCCATATATTTTCCAATTCTTGTGCACGATGGTAGTTCTTAATATCTCGTGCCGAAATGTAAAAAATGGATACATTTACGTTCCTCATTCGCGCAATCGTTGCAAATTGTTCTGCGTTTGTTGCGACCGCCTGTCCACTTTTCACATAGTTCCAAACACTTCTTTTCACCGTGCCTCCAATACCATCCACAACACCTTTGCCATGGGACGTTGCGAAGAAGTTCCACTTCAGAACGATATCATACTTTTCTTCAAAAATGTGTAGAGCGGAAAACATGAATCGTTGTTTGAACTGTGACGTTGCCCCATCAGAGAAAATGTTAACTGTTCTAATTTCTGAATGATTTGTTTTTAAAGTTGAAATAATTTTTTCCAAGTAAATAAAAACACGTAGTTTGGTGTGTTCCAAGTCATCAGAAACGACGACGAAACTTTTCCCAAGATTTTGAGAAATCCAGGCGTAAGCTGTGAATAAAGTTGCCTGCTTGTGATTCCAATGTGCAGACTGGATTTCATTTTGATGTAAAAGTGTTGCATTTTCCGAAAAATCTACTTGCACTACAATTTCTTTGACGTTCACAATGTTCTTCAAATTTTCGAAAATTTTCGATTGGTGTCGTTTAATAAATGTGTGCCAGAAAAACTGTTTCAGTTTAGTCTTCAGTTTTTGAAATATTTGTAAAGATGTTTCAGATAAATTGACTTTGTCTGTGCGTCCATTGATACTTTGCCACTGACAGTACTCTAGCACTATTTCTTCAGTTGGAGTAAACGCATCTATTTTATTATGGCATAAATCACAGAGTTGTAACATACAATCTTTCGAAGAATCGTCGCAAACGATTTGAGAAATAAATTCTCCAGTATTTGTTTTTAGATCTGTGCACTTTGCAAGTGTATCGAGTAAAAGTTTGATATTTTCGTGGTATATACAAACACATACCGTATGTGGAAGAGATCGGAAGAGTTTGCAGTGTTTTGGTCGTAAAAGAGTAAACTTTGTAAATCCTATCTTTATATCTGAATGTACAGTCTGAAAATGTGAGTACGTTTCTTTTAATGACGACAATAAATATCTTGCTTGTTTTTCCACCTTTTTCCCATTTTCTTTATATACAACTTTATCTTTTTTTCCAGGAGCTTGCCAACTGACTTCGTCTTGTTCGTAAAAGTTTTTCACAATATCTGAATGATTGTCCTTTTGTAACGGGGAAATAGGCGGACCGTCGTTAACATCTATTTTGTACTGTAAAGCCAACTGACAAATCACTTCCTTACGTCTTTCAGTTGACTTTGGCAAATTATTAGTTACCTTCTTTAAAGCTTTTCCCAATGCTTGTCGACTTTTGTAGACGGTTGATAATAATTGTTCAGTAGAAGAACTAGACTCTACATTTTCTTTACTTTTTTGCTTCTTCATTTTATACCAGTTTTTCATTCTTTCGCATTCCTTTAATTTAAATTGTTTTAGCTGGTATGCTGTCATTTTTTGATTACGCTTGGTCCGGTACTCAATTTTCCTTAATCTGTCCTTTTCCAGGTATGCTTTTTTCAATTCAGGATTGCTGTTTAATTTTGCCCTTCTTCTTGCCATTTTTTGCTGATTTGTTAACGCCATTATTTAACACGCGTATGCAACAATTTCAAAAATACACGGTAATGACACAAACACTCTCAATACAACACAAATTCGAAACCTAGATACATCAAAAAAATAATTTCAAACCCGCCTAGGCTTGCGTAGGTTTCTATGTTCTGCGTGACGAGACTTTCGAAGTTTAGAAATAGAAATATTTTACGTCCGACACTACTATTTTACTAAAGACCGTCAGAGTATACTTGAACTTAATTATCTCAAGAGTTGTATCATCTAAAGGTTGCATTATATCCGATAAACTGATTAATTATTATTGTTGCGTGTGCTACAATGTCGTCGGTACGCCTATGTCTTTAGTACGCCTATGTCGTCGGTGTGTCAAAGAAATGTTGCAGCTGCAGGTCTGCAGCCACCCCTTTGACCCGGTTGACCCGTAAAAAATCATTGGGTTTCGATTCGGGGGCGACTTCTTATGTTACACCGACACAGTTAGTTTTTAAGTCAGTCGCTATTAAGTTTTGTCGGGAACATCTAGCACACGGGTGCGCTGATGTAATAATCAATTTTCAATAAAACTGTGTGCCATACACAATTGTTTATAATCTCCCCTCACCGCTACACACCATTTTGGTCCTTCGAGCCGGATTTTTATAAATTCCGGTAAAAAACAGTGGAGAGTAGTGACCAGTGAGCAGCAGGAGAAGAAACACAAAAAAAAGGGAACAAACAGTTCTCGCAGCAGCACGGCAGCAGTGGTTCGTCAATTAAGTCACCACCTCGTGTCAACAATCTAAAAAATCTCCGGAAGCGACGCATACAACTCCGGTGAAATCATTTAGAGGATCCACAGCAGATCCCACTTCCCACATCGCCGTCGCCGAGGCCCGAGACCTGCAGCACCAAGTAATACGCCTGCGAGGAGTTCAGCCACCACCAGCACGGGAATCAAAGGTCAGATCCCATTTTCCTTCATTCGTACGATTTCCGCCTCTGTTCAAGTACTTATTGTGTGTATTTCCACATAAATTAAAATTAAAATGGGCAAAAGGGTTAACAAATCGTCCAAAAGCAGAGATGCCGAATCCGATTCGGAAGGTGAAACAGCTAATTTATTAAGATCGTGGATAAATAAGCGCAACCAAATTGTTTCAGAGTTGGATCGAATTTTAGAATTTGTCAGGAATTTTCCGTCTGGCAGCAATATAGGTTTAATAATCGCACGAAGACCAATCGCTCTTAACGCAATTAACGATTTCAAAGAAGTGCAATTTAAAATCGAGGAAAATGTTCCACCTGCATTGCTTGACGATGAGGTAGACCACCGGATTAATTTCGAGGCAAAATATTACGAAACTATAGCCGAAATTGATACCATTATTAAAAGCGAAGGTAATTCGAAACATACTAGTATAAACAATCGTGAAAATCCAACTCCAAAAATAACTCTTCCGGCATTAAAACTTCCGGAATTTAGCGGAGCTTATTCTGACTGGACTTCTTTCCGGGATACTTTCAAATCTGTCATACATGAAAATTCGTCTTTATCAAATATTGAGAAATTCCATTATTTGAGGTCCACATTGAAGGGAGAAGCTTTTCGAGCCATCGAGTCGTTGTCCCCGGTAAATGCCAATTACGAAATTGCGTGGGATTTGTTAAACAAACGCTTTCAAAATAAGAGACTAATTGTACATGAGCATATAAAAAACATTTTAGATGCGCCAGCCGTCACAAGGGCTAATCAAGAAAATTTAAGACAATTAAGCGATTTATTATGCGCCAACATTGCAGCATTAAAAGCCTTTGAAATTCCAGTAGATCAATGGGATTCAATCTTAACCACCATAATTGTCGATAAGCTTGATTACCAAACAAAGCGTGAATGGCAGTCAAAATTAACAGACGATATACCCAAATTAGCGGAATTATTTAAGTTAATAGATGCGCGGTGTCAAATTTTGGAAAGTACTGCCCATGTTAATGCAAATCCACGACCGAAACATTACAATATTAAGGGAACAGTCAGTCACTTCACAGCAAAAAGGACATGCTTAGTTTGTAAACGGCCTAATCACAATTTGTACTCATGCAATGAATTTTTAAAAATGTCATTAGAAGAACGCATCAAAAAGGTAACATCTCTAAAACTTTGCAATAATTGTTTAAAACCAAACCATATTTGTATCGAATGCAGATCAAATAGTTCATGTAAGTATTGCAAACAAAAACATAATAGCTTATTACATAGAATGGAGATCCAACAAGTATTGCCTGAACCTCACGTTGGTACCAGCACTTCAAATCATAGCAGCAATTACAATTTGTCAGAGACATTACTTAGCACCGCAATTATCTACATTTGGGATAATTTCGGAAAGATGCATAAATGCAGAGCGTTACTTGATGGAGGCTCGCAATCTAATTTCATTACCAGAGATTTATGTCAAAAATTGCGCCTCAAAACACAGAGTACAAATCACATTATCACTGGCGTAAATTTATCGTCCAACAGAGTAAACGAAACCGTTCAGGTGCATCTTTCTTCATTATTTAAAGAGAGTTTGCATTATAACATAGATTGCTTGGTACTGAACAAAATTACACAAAACATACCTCTAAACTCATTTTCTACGAAAGGTATGGTAATTCCAGATTTTGTAAATTTAGCTGACGCCAATTTTAACATTTGTGGAGAAATAGATATCTTATTAGGGGCAAGAATGTTTTTCCAAGTATTAAGAGATGGGAAAATCCAAATAGGCAACTCTCTTTATTTGCATAATACAGATTTGGGTTGGATTATTGCAGGATCCATAAACACTACTAATTTTATGAGCTTAAGTACGTGCAATACAAATACGCTGCAAGCTTTAAATGACCAAGTCTTAGATTTTTTTCAATTAGAGGGTCTTGCTGGAAGTCCTCCTAACAAAATACTCTCTCCCGAAGAGAAATCTTGCGAAAAACAGTTTGTTGACAAACATAAACGTACCGATCTTGGAAATTTTGTAGTAGACCTCCCCTTTAAAAATAAGTCCATAATGTTGGGACATTCAGAAACAATGGCGCGAAATCGATTTTTCACATTAGAACGAAAGCTCTTAAAAAACATAGAACTGAGACATCAGTACATCCAGTTCATGAGAGAGTATGAACAATTAGGCCATATGCAACTAGTGTCTGACATTAGCTCAGAAAATTCCTATTTTATTCCTCATCATGCAGTCATAAAAAATACGACACAAGGAAATAAACCTCGGGTAGTATTCGATGCATCCATGACAAGTTCTAACGGTCACAGTCTAAATGATAATCTATTAATCGGACCTAACTTGCAACAGGAATTATTTTTAATATTATTAAAGTTCAGAACGTACAAGTATGTCATTAGTGCGGACATTGAAAAGATGTATCGTCAAATTTTCTTAACTGAAAATCATCAACAATTTCAAAGAATATTTTGGCGTGAAAATGTAAGTGACCCTCTCCAAATTTATCAATTAAAAACAGTGACGTACGGGACAGCGTCAGCACCATATCTTGCGATGCGGTGCTTAAAACAATTAGCACTAGAAAATATGAATGTATTACCTGTAGCCGCGTCAAATATTTTAAATAACTTTCATATGGATGACTTAATTTGTGGTTCAAGTACATTGGAAGAAGCGCTTGCACTTCGCGACGACATCATTCAGATCTTAAATCAAGGTAATTTCAAATTACACAAATGGGCTTCAAATGAACCAACATTATTACCAGAAACTGACATAAAGGCTTCTGTTAATTTTTCTAGCGACACTGAAACAAAAACTTTAGGTTTAATTTGGAATTGCCACAAAGATCAACTGAAGTATAACTTAGCGTTAAACAGGCTACCCAGCAAAACTACAAAACGCACTATTTTGGCCACAGTGGCTACAATTTTCGATCCATTAGGTCTTATCACTCCAGTAATTTTAAAGGCTAAATTACTTCTGCAATCTTTATGGGCCGCGCAAATTGGTTGGGATGACCCAATTCCTAGTGATCTAGAATATCATTGGAACCAATTTCTGATTAATTTACCTGATGTCAAGAATATTGAAATCTCACGTCATATTTTTAGAAATGACACACCGAATATCGTTGAATTGCATGGCTTCGCAGATGCGAGTACTAAGGGTTTTGGAGCCGCCATTTATATTAAAACAATTTTATCAAGTACTGAAACACATACTCAATTATTATGTGCAAAAAGTAGAGTAGCCCCACTCAAAACTATATCGCTGCCTAGATTGGAGCTTTCAGCAGCTTTACTATTAGCGCGATTAATAAGTAAAATTCTGCCTGAACTAAATTTAAAAATTAATAAGTGTTTTTTGTGGACCGATTCAACAATCGTGTTAAACTGGATTGCGGCTTCACCACATAATTGGCAAACTTTCGTGGCGAATAGGGTGTCAGAAATTCAAACTTTAACATCCGGTCATAATTGGCGCCACATAAATGGTGCCGATAACCCTGCAGATCTGATTACTAGAGGTTTATTTCCTAAACAACTCATTGATTGCAAATTGTGGTGGTTTGGTCCCGAATGGCTCTCAAAACCACCTACGGACTGGCCACAGACAATCATCGACTTAGGAACTGAAGTTCCAGAAAGACAAAAAACATTAATTACTTCCACCTGTACTACTTTTAAATCGGATTTATTAATCAGATTTTCAAATTTTACCAAGCTTAAAAGAACTGTTGCATGGATCAAGCGTTTTGTAAGTAACTGTAGAAACAAAAGACTTAACAAAGAATTAAAGTCGGGTTTACTAACCATAGAAGAATTGGACGATGCCAACCGCGTAATTATAACGTTAGTTCAACGTGAATCTTTTCAAAAAGAAATTGCTATTTTAAAATCGGGTAAAGAATTGCCAACAAACAACTCGTTACTCTGCTTAAGTCCGTTTTTAGACTCTAATAACATTTTAAGAGTCGGTGGTAAATTACGTAATGCCGTTCTTGCTTATGACAGAAAGCATCAGATTATTTTGCCAAAGAAACATTACTTCACGGAGCTATTAATTCGTCAATATCATATCGCTCACTTACATGCGGGGGCCCAGGCCACACTAACCGCGTTGAGACAAATTTATTGGCCCATCGCTGGACGGGATGCAGTCAGATTCATCCTCAGAAAATGTATTAATTGTTTTAAAGTAAAACCCAAAATTAATTCTGAAAAAATGGGCGATCTACCGGCGGTGCGTCTGCAACAGTACCGGTATCGATCTTTGTGGTCCGATCATCACCAGGATGGCCGTGGTAGAAAACCGAAACACGTTAAGGTGTACATAGCGTTATTTGTTTGCCTCAGCACCAAAGCCGTGCACCTGGAACTTATTTCTGATCTTTCAACCGAAGGTTTTTTAAATGCGCTAAGACGATTTATTTCGCGACGTGGTACTGTTAGTGAAATTTATTCGGATAATGCTACCAATTTCGTAGGTAGCGACCGAAAACTAAAGCAAATCTTTAGAAATGTTTTAAACAAGGAAACATTAAAGTCAAATTTGGCAAACATGAAAGTAAAATGGTGTTTTATTCCCCCCAAAACGCCCAACTTTGGAGGAATTTGGGAAGCCAATATCAAATCGGCAAAATTACATTTAAAAAAGACAATTGGTGATACAATTTTGAATTATGAGGAAATGCACACATTACTTGTCAGAATTGAGGCTTGTCTTAATTCGCGCCCTCTGCTCCCCTTGACCAATGATCCAAACGATCTTTATCCTCTAACACCTGGCCACTTTTTGATTGGGGCTCCGTTAACTGCCCCCGTAGAAGAAGATCTCGAGTCTACAAAGCTGAACCGGCTAACACGGTGGCAGCATGTCGAAAAAATGCGGCAACATTTTTGGCGAAGGTGGCAAAGAGAATACGTATCGCAACTACAACAGAGGTCCAAGTGGCGAGTTATGGGGCCTTCTTCCGTGAAACCGGGCATATTAGTCCTTCTTGTGGAAGATGACGCACCACCTCTTCACTGGCCGCTTGGCCGGGTCCAGGATGTCCACCCAGGAAAGGACGGCGTCGTCCGCGTAGTGACGGTAAAAACTTCAAAGGGTGTCTACAAACGCGGTGTGTCCAAAGTGTGTGCGCTGCCAATAGATGGCCAATAAAAATACTGTACCCGCGAAATGTCAAAGTGCTATTGTGTAGTGAAGTGCGTATGATAACGACCTTTGTGGCTCTTGTGCTGTGCGTACTCACTCAGACTTGCATTTTTATGTGTTTAAATTTACGTTTCTGGATTTTGTACCCTTCATGTTATGTTCAAGTTTATGTTTGCCTCTTAATTTGTACATATGTTGTTGGATTCAAATGGATGCTTATTTTTACGTATATTATTTGACGTGTTGTTAGTACTCAAATTCAATTTCTTTAGCGCATTCCAATCAATGTCATTTCTTGTGTATTTAAAATATGGTACTGTCTGATATGCACTACAGGTTTTGTATGGTTTGTCATCAATCTGTGTGTGTTCTTATTTTTATATTGCTAGTCTAAAATGTACAATTGTAGTGTGAATTGTATGCCTAGAGGCATTCAAGGGCGGCGGCATGTTGCGTGTGCTACAATGTCGTCGGTACGCCTATGTCTTTAGTACGCCTATGTCGTCGGTGTGTCAAAGAAATGTTGCAGCTGCAGGTCTGCAGCCACCCCTTTGACCCGGTTGACCCGTAAAAAATCATTGGGTTTCGATTCGGGGGCGACTTCTTATGTTACACCGACACAGTTAGTTTTTAAGTCAGTCGCTATTAAGTTTTGTCGGGAACATCTAGCACACGGGTGCGCTGATGTAATAATCAATTTTCAATAAAACTGTGTGCCATACACAATTGTTTATAATCTCCCCTCACCGCTACAATTATTTCAAATTTACATGTGGCAAAGATATTTTGTATTTTTTTGGTGTCGGACGTAAACGTTTTCAGTAAGTGTATTTATTTTATTCCTTTTGTAATAACTACCCCAAATTGTATTGATTAAATTCGGGTAAAGTAACACCTGACACTCATTATTAAGAGCAAGATTACAATTTGTCTTGATTATAAAGCGTAATAATTATTTTTGTTTAAATTACGAAGTCACCATGTAATATGAGAATAATTAAGTATTCGGTCATCTTATAAAAAACACTCAAAAATTAAATAATTTCAAAATCTTTTCAAAAATCGATACTAGTATGAAACTAATGAATATTTACTCCAGTGGTGGAAGTAAATTTAATTGTATAAATTTGCAATTAATTTTGTTGGTGTGAAGTTGACAAATTTGTGAAACTGCCCATAATATTCCTAATATTCATACAACATGTGACAACAATCGGTCCAGTAGGTTCGGAGATTACTTGTCTAATAAAATATACAGAAACTAGACACACAGACAGACGAAAAGGGGAGACCACTTTTTTCGTACTTTAGAGGTTATGACACGTCGAGAAAATATGAAAGTCGCAATTCGGCCGATGGACTCGATTCCTATACTTCGTTGTATTACTCATCTCAAGGGTGGAAAGTGACATCTACTTCCATCTCTTGGGTGGAAAGTGACATATCCACCCTTAAGATGGAAGTTTCGTATATAATAGCTCATTTCTAAACTTTTAAAAAGTTTGAAAAGTCACATTACTGATCGATTTTGGCTTCCAAAAAAACCTCTAAATTAGATACTTGTACATGTGAGTTTTTACTTCCCGAGCGTAAGCAAAGGAAGTATTGTAATCGAGTCCGTCGGCCGACTCTCTACTTATGCATTTTCTCCACCTGTCATGACCCCTAGAGGACGAAGAAATAGGTCTCCCGTTTCCGTCTGTCTGCCGTCCCGGATTTTTATTAGACAGATAATCTCCGAAAGTACTGGGCCGATTGTTGTCAAATTTTGTATTTATAATAGGTATATCATGTAGATGGTAAAACGCTAACCAAAAAAATTATCATTGTATTTCAGGAGCGAGACAAGTGCTGTCGAAACAACTTTCGACCAATTTTTTTTTAGATAAAACATTAGCTTGAATATCACACCCACCATTCATAAACATTAACTTAAAAGGTGAAACTCTGGTTATGAATAAAACGGCGTTTCCTCATAACACCGGATGTTAAGAATCGCTATTCTTAAAGACAATACACAAAGTAAAATTTAATATGCTCCAACTCAACAGTGATCCAACCTCAGTGTTAGAAAATATAAATAAAAGTAAACACTTGATGGCTTAATTATTATATTTTCTTATTGCTAGAATTGTGTGTGTATCGTCGATTAACTGCTTCACTCTTATCTTTCTAGGTGTATTGGGTCCAGCAACAACATGAAAAGAAACGAAAAAAGCGGGACTACGTTTTTCGCCCTTCTGTGACCCCATTTTCTCAATACTTCAGCGCTGCAGCGCCAGGTGCTTCACTGCCACACGGTCAACCGCGTTATCGAGCAGCACCCTCAGGCGATTTTCCGGATCCGCTCTTCAAAGAACAATGGTATCTGGTAAGTTGTCATTTCATATATTCCATTTTCAAATTGTTACATGATACTTTCAATGAGATTTTCTTCAGAAATATTGTATAACAATTTTTGGTAAATAAAAAGCAACATATTTTACGAAACTTATCCAACTCAACACGATGACCATAGCATCACCCGTAAACCATGTACCATCTTTAGTTAAACCGTTATCCAAATGATGAAGCATAATCTTGATGCTTTGTAATGTTCTGACATTGCGCCGCACAATTAAGCCGTAATTACGCGGTGAGTTTTTATGTACTCCACGACTGCTAATTCCTCAAGAAAACTAAGAGGGTTTCATCTTAATAACTCACTCGAGAGCTGCTTTCATATCGAGACAGATGAACATTAATTTCACGCCGACTCCACCACTATACGGCTTAACAATAGCATCTAGTTTTAATGCCCGACGTGTACAACGTCTGACACTAAGAGAGATATAAAAGGCAACAATAAATAACTCGTGCAAGCCGAGGTGCATAGGCTTTATATAACAATAAGGTTCTCTCTTCAGCTCTGTACTCTTTATAGGCCGAGAGGGCACGGACGGAATGATTTATCGTTATATTCTTCGCTGTCAGGTTAGCGGTTATTGGTGTCATATCCTCCAGGATAATGGACTATTCATGCCCGATCCTCCGGGCTCAGATGTTGGTGCTTGAGTGTCCTTTCAACGAAGACGTTCACGGTTCTCTTATGTCACGATGTGTAGTATACGCGCAATTAGGTACCTTTAGTAGTAACGTATACGTATACGGTAATCGTTTTCTAATGGCTTCATCACGTTGTTATTTTCTGTCATTACAAATGATTAAATCACACTGAATTAAAAGTAAATTCGACACCTTTAAGTTCCACTGAAGATGAAGTAAATTTTATTTTTGGCTACAAAACAAATGAGAAACCGTTTTTAATTACACTTTTTCGTAAATAATTAAGAGCACAGTTGAGTTTAAAATGTTTTAAATGTGATGTTAATTATTGTTTTATCTGCTCCAACAAACAAATATCTCTTTGAAGTTTTAGCACACCTTTTAGAAAAAACAAAAACGCTAAATTGTGTTTGTGCAAGTTTAACTCTGATTTTTGACTGATTCAAGTCGAATTTTGGTACCAGTTTAACAACAGTGCAGTGGTGTTTAGAACAGTACATGGGAAGATATTCTGTGATTTTCTTTAAATCCCGCGTGTCTTATCAATTGCTCTTTTTGTCTGCTGTTATCTTGTTTCGTATTGAGGCGAGTCACTGTAGATTCAAAATTCTTCGTCTGAAGACGAGAACACCCTCAAAAGGGATAGGCGTCATAAGAGCACTATGTTAAGATGGGGGAGAATCTTTGTTCTCCTCTTTTTCCAGCCTAACACCAAGTTGTTATTTTAAGTGCTATTAGAGTTGTAAAATTTATTGTGGCTCTAAGTTTTTCATCAAAAAATCTCATCTTCGCGTCGCGAATGTCATACGATGGCTATCACAGTTAACAGTACTGAAGGAAATGTACGTTGTTTTTTAATCCTGCAAAACGTGTTATTTTCTCCAAGGCTTGCCTGTGCAGCAGTCCCCCACAGAGTTATAGAGGAAATGGTCAAGCAATTAAGTTTTACTTCGGTTTCCTTTTTTTTTTTTTTTTTCTTACATTTATGTCAAACCTAACGAATAAATAGATCTTCCATCCTCACTTGTTTTAAAATATGACGAAAAGAACTACTGAATTTACTACCAACATTACTATAAAGAACCCTAATAATAATGGTCAGACAGCAATTCCACCAAAACTAGGAACTAGACGACGTACACAGGACGACGGTTAACTGAGCAGAATCTCATGGACTTATCACTTAGCCCACTTATACATGAGGAAAATACTCAGCAAGAGCAACCAACGAAAAAGATAAGCTTTCATATTCCATTGAAACTTTAAACCCTATTTCTGACTTGTGGTATCTAGCCAAACAGCTCCTTGAGAATGCCCAATCCCCACGCAACTTTGAGAAAAATCAACTGGAAAAGTGGATCTGTTGACACTGACTCATAGATATACAACTGACGTACAAGGTGTAATAGACATGTTGTTTGATATATTTCCTGTGGTTCAACACAAAAGCGTAAAGAATCGCTGTAAGAAAATCCAGAAATGTTTAAGGTGTTTCTTGCAAAACTGGTGCTTCTAAGTGAAACTGAGCGCATAGAGTTATTAATGATTATGGGTTACGGTGACAAAAGAGGAAGTTTTACTCAAGTAGTAACACTTTTCAGTGAAATTCATCCTGACGAAAAACCATTTCTAAGTCGACGGTTTCGAAAACCCTACGAAGATTTAATGAAACTGGAAGTCTTAAAGAACGTCCAAAACTTGCCTGGTGAAAAACTGCTCCAAATACCGTTAATGTCCTCTTAGACGCAACAGAAAATCCCAAAACGTCAGTGCAGCAATCAGCACTGAATCACAATGTTAGTAGAAAATCAATTCAAAAAATTGGTCTAAAGAGTTTAGACAGTACTGCCCTCGCTGTCGGAAACGTGGCGACTGCATGCTTATTGTGTTTTTTTTCACAGTAGATTTCAAAGCATTCGGTTTTGTAGTTCCTGAGTAAATCAGTAAAATAAATTTACGCATTCATTAATTTTTTTTTTGAGTCACCCTGTATATGCAAATCCAAAAAATATTACAAGTACAGACTCATTATATTTTGTACATTTTAGATAGGATTTAATATGAGTAGACGTACAAAATATGATGAGTTTGTACTTGTGATTTGTCATTCCATTAATATTTTTTGGATATGCGTATACAGAGTGACCCAAAAAAAATTATCATTGTATTTCAGGAGCGAGGGAAGTTCTGTCGAAACAACTTTCGACCAATTTTTTTTTCGTATGTTGATGTATCAGAGCTACTATATAATACAATTTCTACAATTAATAGTGAAAAAACAATTTTCTTACAGCCCTTTACACCTATCGAGGCAATAACATTAATATTAAAGACCACAAGAAAAACTATGCCTGGAATTGATAATATTGAAGACCGGGCACTTAAAGGCAGTGGCAGTTGCTTTAGCTGAACCTCTATGTTATTTCATAAATTAATCCTGGGAGAAAGGAGTTTTTCCCAACAGCTTGAAACATTCCAAGTGTGTACCAATATTTAAAAAAGGGGGTTCAAAATTCAACATATCAGATTATAGGTCAGTGTGTATACAAAGTCAGATGTGTAAAGTTTTAGAGGCGGCTTTTTTAGAAAGATGATTATTTTTTCTTGAAAAAAATAATCTATTTTAATATAATATATACATTTATTTACGGAAAATTACCTTATTACAAATAAAGAATTACATATTCAATGCAGATCGCACATTACGTTTAAAAGTTAATATATTTGTGGAAAAAAAGTCAATACTTCCACAGTACTCATTAGTAACTGAGATCAATCTACTTACTGTGTTTTTGTTTCCATAATTTGTCCTATGAGATGATCTATTTAATAAGTCACTATGTCTAAGATTCCTCGAAGGAACATTATATGCAAACAAAGACAAAACACCTGGACAATTACAAATATTATTTAAAAGTTTGAACATGAAGCAGAGGTCAAAATAATTTCTACGTGTCTTTAAGGCGGATAATCCAAAATAACAAAGTAATTGACAATAATCACTAGATCTATAATTGATATTATACTTAAAACATAAAAATCTGACAAAACGTTTCTGAACATTCTCTAGTCTTTGTATGTTAACTTCAACGTAAGGAGACCAAATTAATGACCCGTACTCCAAAAGAGATCGTACAAGGGAACAATATAGAAGTACAAGCGTTCTCATATTGCTAAATTCGTTGCATTGTCTTAACAGGAAACCCAGTATTTTATTACCTTTGTTCACAATATTTTCAATATGACTATTGAAAAGAAGAAAATTACTAAAAGTTACACCCAGGTCATTAATTTGCTCTACAGTTGATAATTCGTCCACGTCAATAAAATAAGACTGTCGCATCATTAGTCTTTTACGAGAAAACCTTACAAGTTTACATTTAGATTTGTTTAACTCAAAATCATTAGATCGACACCAATTGACAAAGCTGTTCAGTTCATTTTGAAGTTTGATACTATCTAAAATTGAGGTAATGCGGTAGAATATTTTTACATCGTCCGCAAAGAGCAAAAAACGACAATCCTGGAAGGCGGATTTCACGTCGTTCATAAATAAGATAAAAAGTAAGGGCCCCAAGTGAGAACCCTGGGGAACTCCTGATGAAACATCAATAAGTCGAGACTTGATGTTAGATGTCTTCACTCTTTGCTTACGGCCAGTAAGGTAGGATTGAATCCATGATAACAAAGGGTCACTAATTCCCATACATTTAAGTTTAATTATAAGTTTCGAGATATTCACGCGATCGAAAGCTTTCTTTATGTCTGTATACACACAATGAACGTCATAACCAAGCTCAACATTATCAATTAGGTATTGCGTAAATTCTAAAAGATTGGTGCTGGTGGAGCGACCCGCCATAAACCCATGTTGTTCATCAATAATAACATTTTTTGTTAGGCGTGATAGCACATTAGTTATTAACGATTCGAAAACTTTAGCCATGGTAGGTAAAATACAAATACCTCTATAATTTTCTACCAGGTTTAAGCTTCCACTCTTGTGAATTGGAACAATATCCGCCAACTTCCATAGAGCTGGAAAGACTCCAGATTTTAATGATCTTGTAAAAATCAGCTTCAAAGGAAAAGATAATGCTGAAGAGCACAGCTTTATGAAAGCAGACGGAAGAGCGTCAGGTCCAAGCGACCAATTCATCTCGAGGTTAGAGAGTGACTTTTCGATTTCATCTACTGAGATGTCGACGTGACTTATATCTAAAATATCACCTGTAAATGGTGTGTCACTTTTTACGTTAGTATTATAATTAACATACACTTTTTCAAAATGGTTTGCGAATGCATTACATATGTCAGGGGCAGTATCAATCTTTCTATCGTCAATATGTAAACTTTTAGGAAAGGATTTACAAGATTTTTTAGAATTAACATAATTCCAGAAGGACTTTACATTATCAGTAATATTACTTTCAATTTTGTCCCTATAAGTTTTCTTGCACTTTGCAATTTCCACCTTACATCTACGTCTTAAATCACAGAAAGCCACATAATTATCAGCAGTACCCTTTTTTTTATATTGCTTATGTGCTATTTTTTTATCAGTTATAAGCTTCCTGGTGCTTTTATCAAACCACTTAGGAAAACTTTTAGGTCTAACTTGATGAACAGGAACAAAGAATTCAACAACTGAATATAATATATCATATAATGCTTCAACACAATTGTTAGATATGTTAGATATCTAGTATGTTTAGAGACTTACTTTTGTCATGTAAAATAAATAGTTACAGAAATTAAATATATTAGAGAACACTCCAATTTGTAAAGACCGTACCGTTTTCTATACAAACATAACAAATATTGGCGACGAGGATGCCGAATGAAGCTACGACGAGGATGTTGAATGAAACTACTCCAAGTAATACTTTCAAAGCTACTTTAAATATTGAACCTTTTCGACCTTCAATGAATTGGCTGAATTGGATTAGAAGATTAAAAGGTGATTTCAAACTTTTTCAAGTTAAAGACGTGGATTACGCTCCGGGATTATTACATTATATTGGACATGAAGCATTTGATGTCATTTGTGACAAATGCTCGCCTGACGATCCGTACAGCAAATCATTTGAGGAAATAATACAAATACTACAAGAATTTTACGCACCGAAACCGTTAGAAATTGCCGAGAATTATCGTTTTCATCAGCGTAACCAAATGGAGGGAGAATCATTACAAGATTACGTTGTGGCGATTCAGAAATTAGCGATAAACTGTAATTTTGGAGAATATTTGAAAACTGCGTTAAGAAATAAGTTCGTTTTCGGTCTAAAAAGTAATAGAATTCGCTGCAGACTATTGGAGATGGACAAATTAACATTTGACGATACAGTGAAAATAGCCCATGCGATGGAAATGTCAGAAAAAGATGCAAATAAAGAAATACTAAATACATCAATGAACTATGTTACACTTAGAGAAAAGAAGAAAGGTGGTACGAAAAATACGTCTAGAACTTCTTCTATACTAGAGGAGAGTACGAAGACAAAAAAATTACAATCCATTCAACCGAAGTTTACGTCGCGAAATTCTAATTCCAATATTAAATGTTACAGGTGTGGAGGAAACCATCTAGCTTCAAATTGTCAATTACCTAAGAATACAAAGTGCAGATTTTGTGGGACCCTTGGTCACATCCAAAAAGTTTGTTTTAAGCGAATAAATAATAGTAACGAATTTGGTGCAGTACCAACTCACCAGGTGGAAGCAGAGGAGGAAATAAATCAATTAGACCATACTCACTTTAGAGATAAGTACACAATTTCTTTAAATATTAGTGGGAAATGGATTAAATTTGAAATTGATTCAGGTAGTGCTGTCACAGTTATGTCAAAATTACAATTCAAAAAAATGTTTCCAAATACGACCATTAATAGTACCGTTACAAAATTATTTACTTTCTGTAATACTGAAGTAACGACTGAGGGATACGCAAATGTTATTGTCAACCACAAAAATCAACAATATAATTTAAATATCTATCTTACTGATACAAATAAAATGCCTTTACTTGGTCGAGAGTGGATTAGACAATTACAATTGTTAAAATTAGACACCTTACATACAATTGACGTTCATAAGGAAGAAATAGATTCCCGAGTACAATTTTTGTTAGAAAAATACAATTCAATTACAGAGACAAAATTAGCAAAAATTACAGGGATACAAGCAAAGTTAACATTAAAATCTAATACGGTTCCAGTTTATATTAAAGCTCGTCCAATTCCATTTAAACTTAAACAGTTAGTAGAAAATGAAATAGATAAGTTAGTTGAGGAAGGAGTTTTGATTAAAGTTAATACATCAGATTGGGCTACACCCATCGTTCCGATTTTAAAAAGTAATAATACCGTTAGAATTTGTGGGGACTTTAAAGTTACATTAAATCCACATTTGATAGTAGATGATCATCCATTACCTACAACCGATGAATTATTTGCTACTATGGCAGGGGGTAAAAAATTCACAAAAATTGACTTAAAACAAGCTTATTTACAATTAGAACTTAGACCGGAAGACCAACATTTACTTACAATTAATACACACAAAGGACTATTTCAATGTACAAGATTATTGTTTGGTATTGCCAGTGCCCCAGCTATTTGGCAAAGGGAAATGGAAAATATCCTAAATGGCATACCGGGAGTTTCAGTTTTCCTTGATGATATTAGAATTACTGGTCCTGACGATTTGATCCATATACAAAGATTAGAAGAAGTATTAAAAAGACTTCATAAATATAATATAAAAATTAACACCGATAAATGTGAATTTTTTAAAAAAGAAATAAATTATTGTGGATATAAGATCGATGAAAAGGGAATACACAAATGTAAAAATAAAATTGATGCTATCGATAAAATGCCCAGACCTGCAAATAAAAGTGAATTGCGTTCTTTTATTGGAATGATTAATTATTATGGAAAATTTATAAAAAACCTAAGTACGATTTTATACCCTTTAAATCAATTATTACGAGAAAATGTTTCATTCACGTGGTCAAAAGAATGTGAAGAAGCATATTTATTAGCAAAGGAAGAATTTAAATCCGACACAATTTTAGCACATTACGATTCTAATTTACCACTTACAGTGGCTACAGATGCAAGTTCATATGGTGTAGGAGCTGTACTTTCACAAATACAGCCAGATGGTTCAGAAAGAGTTATACAGTACGCATCTCAAACACTAAACGATACACAAAAAAAAATATTCACAAATCGATAAAGAAGCTTACGGTATAATATTTGCAATAAAAAAATTTCATCAATACTTATACGGAAATAAATTCATATTAATTACAGACCATCAACCATTAGTTCAAATTTTCTCTCCAACCAAACCTTTACCAATTTACAGCGCAATGAGAATGCAACATTATGCCTTATTCCTACAAGGATTTAATTACGATATTAAATACAGAAATACGAAAAATCATTCAAATGCTGATTGCCTTTCCAGACTTCCACAATCACATACGCGAGAATCACAATTTGATGTAGTAGATGTTTTTCAAATACAAACGATAGAGACGTTACCAGTAAATATCGCTGAACTACAAAAAGAATCAGTGAGGGATAAGGAATTAAGTACAGTGATAAACAAATTACAAAAAGGTGAACTAAAAGAATCTATGTTATTTAATATAGACATAAAAGAATTTAGTGTACAACAAAATATTTTATTACGAGGACACCGAGTAGTTTTACCAAAGACACTACGAAATCGCGTGTTACAAGAATTACATTTGGGGCATTTTGGCATCGTGAAAACGAAGGCCTTAGCTCGCAGTTATTGTTGGTGGCCAAATATCGATCGCGATATTGAGAATCTTATTAAAAACTGTAACGCTTGTCAACAAGTTCGTAATAACCAAAAAAAAGTAGAAAATCACATTTGGGAACCGGCTAGTGCTCCATTTGAGAGAGTACATTTCGATTTCGCAGGACCTTTCCATAATAAATATTTCGCAATTTTAATTGACGCATACTCAAAATTTCCATTTGTAAGAATATTATCAGATATTACAACACTGAGTACAATAAAATTTTGCAGAGAAATTTTTGCAACATTTGGAATACCCCAAGTTTTTGTGAGTGATAATGGTACACAATTATGTTCACATGAATTTAATAAATTCCTTTTTAGTAACAATATTATTCATAAAAGAATAGCGCCGTTCAATCCTGCAACTAACGGACAAGTAGAAAGATTTGTACAAAGTCTGAAGAAAAGTCTAGTTAGTTTAAATATAGATTCCCAAAATACAGATGAGGTAAATCTACAAAGAATGCTAATGCATTACAGAATTACACCACATAGTACAACTAATAAAAGTCCTTCAGAATTATTGTTCGGTAGACAAATTCGAAACAGATTAGATTTAATGTTACCAAATGCAATTTCAACGAAAATAAGTAATGTTAACAAAAATAATAAAATTAGAACTGTATCAGTAGGTGATAGAGTACAGTGTAGAAATTATACCTCAAAACAAAGATGGTGTGTAGGAAAAGTTGTTAAAAGATTAGGAAAATTACACTATTTGATTCAGCTAGACGATAATCGTACCTGGAAACGTCACATTAATCAAATTATTAAATTGCCTTTAAATGATAATCAAAAAGTCCATTTCGACACAGTGTTCTCGAGAAACAATGTACCGCCAAGTAACCAAGTTGATAACTACAATTCACCTATGCTTACACCTGGTATACCTGATGGAAGAACGTTACCAAGGTTTCCAAATTCAAATAATCATAATGTTCCGAATGAAACTAGACAGGTTTCTGAAGTAACCAATGTTACATTTAGCCAAGATATTGTAACCAGTCCGGAACCAACGCCGGTAGTTAGTCAACCCAGCATTCCACAAATAGTCGCAGAAACGAGGCCCAAAAGATGGAATAGAGGTTGCTTACCAAGAAGATTATTAGATTTCGAAGTAGGAAAGTAGAAGTGAAGAAAGTTGGGAATTTGAAGTTGTCCTGACAGGAGAGGGTGTTAGATATGTTAGATATCTAGTATGTTTAGAGACTTACTTTTGTCATGTAAAATAAATAGTTACAGAAATTAAATATATTAGAGAACACTCCAATTTGTAAAGACCGTACCGTTTTCTATACAAACATAACAACAATCATCAACAGTCTCTAAGTGATTTAAAAACAGCCAGTTAATGCTATTTAAATAGTGATTAATATCTACATATGAGGCAATTTTAAAATTAGCAATATTATAACTAGAGTAAAATTCTTCTTCAAGTGCACAAAAATCTGGAATACTTACAGTCAGAGCTGGATGATAAAAATCATTGTCAATTAGAGGATCACAGATGTTACAAGTTATACTATCATAATTAGAAAACACTAAATCAAGAATCGAACCAGCCCCATTAGGGTGAGGATTATACTGACCAAAACCACTGAACACATAACTATCACAGAATAACGCATCACGATTCCTACTTCCGCAGACAGGAGATAGACCACTGCCAACGTCAGAGCAAATCCATTTGGTAGAAGGAAGATTAAAATCGCCTACCACAAGAACAGTAGACTCCGGATGACTGGACACGATGAATTCCATTGATGCACAATGATCAGCGTAAATCTCTATAGGGGACTTTGGTGGAATGTAGGCCGTACCCAATATAAGGCTTTTATTGCTGATGGTAACATTAATCCATAATTCTTCTTTATTTTTAGTATCAATGTCAAGCTGGTGTGAGCATAAAGATTTAAGTACTGCGATCAGAACTCCACCACCCCGGGACATTGAAGTGACTTCGACTGATCGATCTTTCCTAAAAACACAATATCGATCATCAATGAATTCGCTGTCAAAGAAACCATCGCATAGCCAGGTTTCCGTAAAAATGATAATGGGATACTCCTCGCACAGAATATTTTCAAACATCTTAGCAAGCTTAGTCCGGAGTCCACGAACGTTTTGATAATAAACTGTTAATGGATCTAAGTCATACTTGTGCCATCCTGGGGAAGCGTCTGAAAATTTTGGCTTTTGGATGATGTATTAAAATATTTTCTGACAGCCACACCTTTAGGCCAAAAGTTCGAGTCTAAAAGAGTTTTTACATAAATTGAATCTATAGTCACCTTAAAAGAACTATACGATTCAGGATAACGAGATGACAATTTTAATAATTTTATGTTGGGTTTAATGTTATCTATTTGCAAAGATAACGACTGAAATTTATCTTCCACAAATGTTTTTATTTGGTCCTCAGATATATTCGGATTTACTCTTGTAACATGCAAAGAAGATCTCTTTACTACTCTCGCAATAGCAAAGTCATCACCACTTTCAGAAGAGAAAGATGGTCCATTACCTATGATCAAGGATTTACTTTTTCTTGGAACAGGAACGGTTTTCTTTGATAAATAATGTTTACTGTCATTCACAACTTCTTCCGTATGCAATTGGGTGTTATCAGTCATTATAGGTTGAAGGATCTTCGCACTATTTTTATCAGTTTTAGTTTTCTTATCATCTTGTGATAATGGAACAGACTCATCCTTGCTTAAAACTGTAACCTGCTCGGATAATAGCTTAATACGATCCCGAAGTTCTGCTATTATCAGGTCTTTCTGCTTAACTATGTAATTGAAAATAGATATGTCTATTTTCTTGTCTGGCCCACTTAACAGCTCGACTGCATCAAAAAATGCAGCGTCGTCATCACTACTCGAAGAATCACCACAACAATTGAACAATGCAGAATCTAGCAGTGGATTGTTGGACACTATTTTCGCACACTTTGGATGATAAGAACTGCCACAAATTTGACATTTAGTCGCATTCACTACTTTAGATTTACATCTGTTACAGCTAAGAGCACCTTGAGCTGAACCACTCGCACCACCCGCCATCTTGTCTATTATCAGATACTCAACATGGTTTCAGGAAAAATAAAACGACACATACTGCACTTTCGGTGATAGTGGTTTTTATTCATGATGCACAAAGTGGGAGGAATGAGGCTGTTGCACTTTTGTTTGATTTAACTCATGCATTCGATACGGTTGACCATGACTTGCTATTAAAGAGGGTTTGGGGAATAGGAATAAGAGGAGTTGCACATTCATGGATTAGGTCTTATTTGTAAAATCGCACCCGAAGTGTAAATATAAAGAACTGTACATCCAGGAGCAGATCTATAGAAGGTGGGGTTCCTCAAGGGTCACTATTAGGACCTATTCTGGATTCTGGATTCTTAATTATGGGGGCTGGCCGTAGCCAGCCGGCATTTAGGCCTCGCCTTTGGGCCCATTGTACCTTCCCCAAGTCCATATCAGGGTGTTTTCCCGCTCCTCTACTCGTCAAGCCACCCAACTACTTGAACGTACCTACTTGAGTAATGCAGAGGGTGGAAACTCCCTAATTTTTGCCATACTAGGCCAGATGTCTAGGAGCTATTTTATTTATTATGTTTAGCAATGATTTATCTCTTGCATGTGGTAAATATGGTAAAATAGTAAACTACGCGAATGATACAGGCATATACTTGTATCGAGTGGCATTGTACAAAATTTAATGATAGCTGTAATGTTGAATCTAAACAATTTCATGAGTATAGTAAAGTGAATGGACTGCATTTAAACAAAAAGAAAACCTGTTATATCCGTTTACTCCCTAAAAATGTTACAATTGATAGTAGTCTGCTTCTACTCTACGTTTTGATAACTTGTCAAGACGGTCGACTGAATGTATAAAAATATTAGGTTTAATTTTTGATTCTAAATTGAAATGAAATGGCATTCTCATATTAATTAGTTAACACAGAAAATTAGGAAAAATTGTTACTTATTCCGATGTTTGCGTAATTGTGTTTCTTCTCATATTTTAAGATCTGTCTATTTTGCTATTGTTCAATCGCGCCTTACTTACGGTATTCTTTTTCGATTTACAAATGAATTTCTCAAAGTTGGAGATTGGTAAACAAAATGTAAATTATATCGGTGTACTTTGCTACAATGAAGTCAGAAAAGTGATCAAGGATTGTGACTTAATGAGTATTAGTTTATTTAAGAAAAAAGTTCGTAGCCATTTAAGCAGTAGAGCCTATTGTAGCATAGATGAATTTTTGTGTTCCCAATTTTGACTAGACCTATGTACTGTAGAAGTATTTGTGTAACAATAAACTTAAACTTACTACCAAATGTAAAATTTTTATCTTATTCATTAAATTTTTATAAAGAAACAATTTTTGTGATCTCAGCAGGCGTGCAAAATTTCTTCATTCTCAGATTATCTCGTTAACTGCAGTTGACATATTTTAATTGATCATAGGCATGGGCAGGATATATTCTTTTTACACGTCTTAACAGAATTATTGTAATCACTGAGTCTTCAACATTTAATTATGTTTATGGAATCGTAAATATTACTTCTGTCTAAACGTATTAATCAGTGTCCATCCACTACTTTACACTTTTTTTTACGAAGACATTTAGAATTGGAAAATCACCGGGGAAAAGTCCTTGCCATTTATTATGTTTTAAGTATTTCAGGAAAGTACATTGAGATGATTAAAAAAAATATGTTTGTTTCAACAAATACGGCACAACTTGATGTCACTGATATCTTCTGAAATACTCGAACTACGAATATATCGGAAATGTGCTTTCATAACATTTTTCCTTGAAATTATTATTCTCCATTCCGTCTTACACATTTAACCTTAACAGTTCAGCAACTCAAATTGAGTCAGACATCCCAAGTTAGAAATTCTAATTTGACGAATTTTGTTAACAATACAGGTTCATTATTTCTTCAACATCTTGGATTCTATCGGTACGTCAAGTTTAGTAGTAACTAACAGCACTATGTGTAGGCGTCGGAAAAAGTTGCAGATTTTCGTATACAGGGTGTCCCAGAATTCGCGCCATTCTCGTGAATGACATGTTCCCTGTCCCGAACTGTGCCGTAATTCGCAAAAAGAATTGTCCAGGCTTTAACCGTGTGAGAACTGGGAGGCGATTAAGTTGACCAATAGAGAGGCTGCTTTTATATCCCAACGTTTCTATGTTCAAAGTTACCTATGCCAAGAACAAAAAATCGGGTAATACTAAAGTTGAATGAATTTTTTCCGAATCCCCCTCCGTCAACAAAAGGAAACATAAGTGTGGTTATAAATTTAATCATTTTGACAATTGTTTGTCATAAACTGTCACGAAATTCATCACTGACCTGAAGAGACGCTTCTGCGCCAAAGATGACTGATTAATGTACACAGAGACATCAAGGTTTACTTTAAGGCAAGTAGCATGGGATAGAAGTTATTTCTGCTGCCATTCTAGTTAAATTGTGTTTAACTGGGCTGTACATGTCATAAGAGAAGCTGTTTCATTTCATCGTAGGCAAATAATACATTTATTACTATTCTACATAGAGTAGCTACCGAAGAGCAGGTATTAGACGTCATTTTCTTAGAGCCCCGTGAATAATCGTCGGCACCCAGACCAACATGTGTTTCACCGATTGTTACATCGAGCAAGAGAAGATGGATCTTTTCAACCTAGTCGGAAAGGCCGTGCTGGGGCTCCACGGAATGTACGTGTAGGTGCTGAAGAGCAAGTGTTAGAAAACATGGAAGCGGATCCTAGGAGAAGTGTCCTCTACGTAGCGCAAATGAGTGGATGCCCAAGATCGACCACTCATCGTATCCTTCAAGAGAGAAGACTGCATTCTTATCATTACACGAGAGTGCAGCATCTGCGACCAACCGACTACCCATTTCCAAATATTCTTTATACTAGTATGAATAAGACATAAGTGGTATTGGTACTGATTTGTTTATAGTTTGTATTGTTCTTAAAAAAAAATGCAACTACGATTTTTGTTATAATTTTTATTCGTACCTTTTCAATCTCTAGAAAGTACTCACAACTTTAAAGAAACTGTTTTAAATCATCATGTGCAACATAAATATTATTCTTGAATAAGCCTCAGTTTTCAGTATCTCCCCCACATGACTGACACCACAGCAGATACCTATGATCTTAATACACAAGAGAAGTGGAGTCTTTTCTTTTTTTCGTTGCTTAGATTAGGTATCAACAACAAAGCTGTTCAGTAAAAATTGATACTGTTATTGAAAATCATAAGCACCGATTAATCGAAAGCGATATTTATGTTTTAATACACTTAATAACGTTCATTGAATGGACATGTGGTACTCTTTTTTAGAAATAACGATAAACTTAATATCAGGCATATGATGCATAGTGAATTCTGAAAATGTACTAATTTTCGTTAAAAAGAACAAAACATTATTCACGGGGCTCTAAGAAAATGACTTCTAATACCTGCTCTTCGGTATCTACACTATGTAGAATAGTAATAAATGTATTATTTGCCTACGATGAAATGAAACAGCTTCTCTTATGACATGTACAGCCCAGTTAAACACAATTTAACTAGAATGGCAGCAGAAATAACTTCTGTCCCATGCTACTTGCCTTAAAGTAAACCTTGATGTATTTGTGTACATTAATCAGTCATCTTTGGCGCAGAAGCATCTCTTCAGGTCAGTGATGAATTTCGTGACAGTTAATGACAAACAATTGTCAAAATGATTAAATTTATAACCACACTTATGTTTCCTTTTGTTGACGGAGGGGGATTCGGAAAAAATTCATTCAACTTTAGTATTACCCGATTTTTTGTTCTTGGCATAGGTAACTTTGAACATAGAAACGTTGGGATATAAAAGCAGCCTCTCTATTGGTCAACTTAATCGCCTTCCAGTTCTCACACGGTTAAAGCCTGGACAATTCTTTTTGCGAATTACGGCACAGTTCGGGACAGGGAACATGTCATTCACGGGAATGGCGCGAATTCTGGGACACCCTGTATTTGATTAAACCTAGTTACCTAATATGTCTGACATGATATAAAAAAAATTAACCGACAACATCAGCATGACATAGAGGGCTAGTAAGAAAACTGAAACAATACAGTTACTCGAACTAAACGGCGAACTAAGCAACAATCGAATACGAATAATTTTTGCTCCGACTGGAAGGGACTTTAATAGTGCAATATATTTCGAACTAAAATTTTAGCAATAGTACCTCAGAAGAGCCTCCAAACTTTAAGGAATGATTAGACTTGGTTTCACAATGTTGGTACGTTATCAAACTCCCTAATTTCCTACAAAATAAAAAACATATATCGTTTCCCTCAATTCACATTACAATTTTAATCGAATACTGTCGGTCACGTGACGTACCCGGACTGCACTAAATTAAATCCCGCTAATAAACCACAGCCTCCAAGTTCGGGCCTGGATTCTGGCGGTGGCTTTGGCCCAAACTCTGAGTGACACTCGCTGGTTTCAACTTACCGAAAGCCCTAAACTTATACCCTCATCCGGGCCCTTCCTCTGCCCCCGTTTCACTTCATCTTCTCAAATACAATTAAATTATATTGCCACAGCCGTGGACTCGCTCTCAAATTAATAGTTAATCGAGTTAACGATAATAAATGAGCGAATCGCAAGTGCACCAAACTAAACTAAATAAGAAAACAAATTAACCTTCAAGACAACGGCTCCGTAACTAATCATTTATAATTTGCCTGTCAAAGTTTATCGAAAGTTGGCGATTCGATATTGTGTTAATAGATTGGAGGTAATTACGCAGTTCAGATGGAATATTATACACATATTGGAGCTGGCATTAAAGAGAAATTAGCGGACCCGAAAATGAGGAGTTTATACTAAAATTTATATTGACAAATAAACTTTTAAATAAGGACAATAGAAATCTTAAAACTGCAAAAATCTAATAATATTCGAGTTGAAAAGTCGTATTGTACAAACAAAACAAAAGAAATATCTTTTAATGCTAAAGAAAAAAATTGCCCGACGAATCCGACATATACAGGGATTTTTTAATGATTATTAATATCAGTTGATATTATCGCTTGTCATTATGTCGCTAACAAGCATGTTACCTAGTGCATATTTCTGCAATTAAGCAAAGTTTTTCTAAGTCAAAACCACTCAAAAACTAGAATCTTTTTGTTGTTCAGAATGGGGGACTATTTTCAAACATTTCATCGTCGTTACCACCATTTTAGAAAATATTCACTTGAAGATGACAAATTACTTTTCTGGTGTTAACCGCATCAAATTTCCCCAAATGTCAAATTTTCGCAATAATTTTTTAAATAGTTTCATATGCAACACAATATATACCGGGTGTCCCACGTAACACTTTCGGGCGCAATAACTCAGGTATTTTTGAAGGGATTTTTATGAAATTTAAAACAAGTGTAATATAATAGGTAAAGATTAGGCTGATAACAAAAAAAAAACTATTTTATCGTACAGAAAAACGAATTTTAACGCAGCTTCCTGTTGTTAAAAATTATTCAAAATTGCAACTGAAATAACGCCTGTGCGCGAAAAATTAATTAAATCACTAAGTTTCGCATGCATATGGTTTACAGTAAGTTCTTCCTTATACAAATTTGTTTGATGACGTCATCAAATACACTTGCATCAATTTGAAATATGTACAATGTGTCGCACGAAGACTTAAACAAAAACGTAGCAGTTGTAGTTGATACGCTTTTACAACACCTTACGAAAACTAAAAGAATAATTCTACTGAAGGTTGACAACACCATCGTAACTCTTTTCCAAAAACTTGCGATTTGGACTTACTACCCACTAAAGGTGACCTGAAATTTATAACACCCCGAGTCCACGAATTGTCAAAATTATGTAAAATACATTTTCAACTTCCTTCTTCATATTTCATAATCAAAACACAACGAATTTCCTTTAAACGAGGTGTTTTGTGTAACATTTTGCATCTCATTTTTGTCTCAATCAGACTTTGTGTCTATATCAATCTGGCGTCGATCCATCGCTCCACACGTAGCTAAATTTATGTGAAAATTTATGAAACAACTCTTGCTAGATTCATGATTAATATTGCAAAGTTTCTGGATGCAAATCATCTGCACAAGAGTTTTCGGTCAGATATGCCCCTTTATTTACAAGTATAATTTAGCTTTATTAATAACACTACAGGAAACAAGTGGTTTGTCTGGTTGTTCTGCTTTGTTTTCGTTAAATGTCAGACTTTTTCGTCTGGGTCGATGACAAACTATAGCACAATCAAATTGAAATGTCCACTTTCAGTTTTCTACTATTTGCTATAGGTATTACTGTTAATGTGTCTAAGTAGCCCATATTCGATTTTGTTGTAAATCGAAATATGAAAAAGTGCACTGCCGCTTTCAAACGCATTTGCTAGAGCGCAAGTTAATTGTACAATCGCTTTTCCAGTTTCAAGTTCTTCGCAGTACTCGTAACTTATTTACTGTAATCTGGACTCACTTAAAATTTTTAAGATCCTACTGGGGTGAGAAAATTCTACCTACCCACAGTAACATTACTATGTAAATTTATAATTGCATCTGCCTCTCATCGTCGAACAATGCTTTTGAAGTGCATTCCGATGCAATTCGAAATAATAGCAGAGACGGATTTTTTTAAATTATTCCAGCCACTCTACGGGCTCATTTACTCGATGTTTTCAACGAGCTTTCTAATAAGAGACGACCTGGTTCAGCATTTCAGGACTTTGTTCAATTCCTGTTTTAATTGTAGTAATGCGCTTCTCACAAATTGGAAATACTGAAATATCTTCGTTTGAAGCTCGTCTGCGTATGTATTTTTTTATGTTTATCAACTTGTACGCTTTTCATAAAATTTCACATTTTAAAGTGATGAAAATGTAATACAAAATAAAATTTTGTTTAACATCGAAGGAGACGCTTTAGACGAAGTTTTGCAATTTAAAAGATTTGTACAGTGTGCCTCCTATGAAGTGAAAATTAACGGTACTATTTTAGTACTTGTTACATATGAAAGAGATGTTCAAGATTTTTTTTTTTCATTCTTATTGGTGTTCTTTCTCAGTAAATAATATGTTATTTGGAATAATAATAACAAATAGAGAAAATGAAAAGAGCGTTGTTTTGATTTGCTTCGCAGTAATGATGAAATTTAATTTAATTATATTTAGTAAATTTAGGGTTAGTTTTTATGAAAATTTACTACAAAGTTTTACAAAGTTCCTCGGGCAGAAGTATAAACTTTTAGTGTTGTTGGGATTAAAACGTTAATAATGCTGTATACTTGTAAAGTGTACGTAATATACGTATACAATCAAATTATAATAAAAACTTCCACTTGTGTAAAAAATTGGTCTAAAAAGTTTAGACAGTACTTCCCTCGCTGTCAGAAACTTGACGACTGCATGCCTATTGTGTTTTTTTCTCATTACATTTTTGTAGTGGGAATTTAAAAAAAAATTGCGATGACGTCATCAACATTTTTGCAAGGACAAGTATATCAGTTGGGATAGATGTAGTGTAATACTAAGAATAAAATTATTGTATTCCCAAATTTTCGAGAAAATGAATTGGGTCGTTTTGAATATTGATTTGTTATAATCAATAAAATAACGAAACAATTTACTCACGTATACGGCGCCGGTGTGTAATATGAGAGGCAACTGAAAATCGTTTATGTATAAACATTCTTAATTTAAGATAACAAGCGTAACAGCATACGTGAGAGTCAAACAGAGAAACTGTAAACAAAACGACCATCGGTTTTATTGCTTCGACTTCCGCTTATTATATAAAACATTGGGTTTTATTTTAATTTTTGACGGTGGAATTCACAATTGGTTGATTATAAACATGTCTATTCCACATTCGCGGAACCTAGTCAGCGCATAAAACAAATGCACGTCTGTAATGTTAAAGTCGATGTAAATAAGCGTGCTACCCTTATGTTTCAACCGAGTTTTTACTTTAAAAAATTTTGTGTCTACCAAATTGGGTTGGTCCAATGTAATACTAATAATAAGTGTTGCCTTTAATTTAATCAATAAAATAAATTGACTTCATTAATTTTTTTGAGCCACCTCTTAAGAAAATCTAAAAAATATGAATGGAATGATAAATCACAAGTACAAACTCATCATATTTTTTGCATTTTAGATAGGATTTATTCAACAAAATTTAAGAGTGACGTCATCAATTTTTTTAGGAGGGATGAACAAATACATTTTGAACAAAAGTTTACCATGCTTATAATAACTTTAAAATATCTCCAAGATTTCAAAGCATTCGGTTTTGTAATTGCTGATTAAATCGATAAAATAAATTCACGCATTCATTAATTTTTTTGAGTCACCCTGTATATGCAAATCCAAAAATATGAATGGAATGATAAATCACAAGTACAGACTCATCATATTTTGTACATTTTAGATAGGATTTATTCAGCAAAATTTTGGGGTGACATCATCAATTTTTTAGGGGGGATGAGCAAATACATTTTGATACAAAATTTACCATGCTTATAATAACTTTAAAACATCTCCAAGATTTCAAAGCATTCGGTTCTGTAATTCCTGATTAAATCAATAAAATAAATTGACGCATTCATTAATTTTTTTCAGTCACTCTGTATATGCAAATCGAAAAAATATGAATGGAATGATAAATCACAAGTACAGACTCATCATATTTTTCACATTTTAGATAGGATTTATTTACCAAATTTTAGGGTGACGTCATCAATTTTTTTAGGGGGGGATGAGCAAATAAATTTTGATAAAAAATTTACCATGCTTATGATAACTTTAAAATATCTCCAAGATTTCACAGCATTCGGTTCTGTAATTCCTGATTAAATCAATAAAATAAATTGACGCATTCATTAATTTTTTTAGGTCACCCTGTATATGCAAATCCAAAAAATATGATTGGAATGATAAATCACAAGTACAGACTCATCATATTTTGTACATTTTAGATAGGATTTATTCAGCAAAATTTTGGAGTGCCGTCATCAATTTTTTAGGGGGGAAGAGCAAATACATTTTGATAAAAAATTTACCATGCTTATGATAACTTTAAAACATCTCCAAGATTTCAAAGCATTCGGTTCTGTAATTCCTGATTAAATCAATAAAATAAATTGACGCATTCATTTTTTTTTTCAGTCACCCTGTATATGCAAATCGAAAAAATTTGAATGGAATGATTAATCACAAGAAGAGACTCACCATATCTTGTACATTTTAGATAGGATTTATTCAGCAAAATTTTGTGGTGACGTCATAAACTTTTTAGGGGGGACGACCAAATACATTTTGATCAAAAATTTACCATGCTTATGATAATTTTAAAACATCTTCAAGATTTTAAAGCATTCGGTTTTGTAATTCCTGTGTAAATCAATAAAATAAATTTTGAGCCACGCTGTATATGCAAATCCAAAAAATATGAATGGAGTGATATATCACAAGTACAGACGCATCATATTTTGTACATTTTAAATAGGATTTATTCGGCAAACTTTTGAGTTGACGTCATCAAGTTTTTGGAGGGGATAACCAAATATATTTTGACTAAAGATTTATGATGCTCTTTAGAGCCTTAAAACATCTGCAACATTTCAAAACATTCGGGTTAGCAGATTCAAAATTAAATTGGAAAATGTTGTTTTATAATTTTGATTTTTTTTCCAAAAATCTGGACGTTTCGGGTAAAAACTCAATTCGTAGTCGTAAACGACATGTATAGACTATGTTATTTTATACAATTTAAGACCCATTTACTATGTACAAATTTGAAGTGACGTCATCGCATTAATGGTGGGGATGATTAGACAAATTCTGGTTAGCGTTTTACCATCTAGATGATATTCCTAATATAAGTACAAAATTTCACAACAATCGGTCCAGTACTTTCGGAGATTATCTGTCTAATAAAATTCCGGGACGGCAGACAGACGGACAGACGGACAGACAGACGGAAATGGGAGACCTATTTCTTCGTCTTCTAGGGGTCATGAAAGATCGAGAAAACGTAAAAGTAGAGAGTCGGCCGACGGACTCGATTACAATACTTCCTTTGCTTACGCTGGGGAAGTAAAAACAAATTTTACGAGAGAAAATCTACAAAATCTGTCTATGTATAAAGATTTTAGACTTTATCGAAACTCTTCAGATTTTGCCCGGTATAAAACCAACTTTTCACTTAAAAAAAATTAAATGTAGGATTGCGGAATTATATCCCATTACACAGTATTATTACAATTCAAAAATGTGCTTTCTACAATGTTCGGAACTTTGTTTTCAGATTATAATAAATACTATTGGACAAATCTGTTATCATTTCAAACAAATTTTTATGTTTACAATATACTTTTTTAACGTTCGTTAAAAAAAGTGTAACATTTTTTATTAATTTTTGTTTATAAAGGATACGTTTATTTCATCGCACTCAAATGCGTGAAAAAAAGTGTCATAGCAGTTCATTTTTTCACGCATTTGAGTGAAAAAAGTGTCGTAGCGTGTCATTTTTTAACGGAATAAAACATAGAAGCCTGCCGTTGCTAGGATAATTCATCAACACAAGCGGTTTGTATTAATTTTCTCGGTGTGTTGTGGTAATTTGTGTGCTCGGACAATGGAATCGGACAGCGATGAAGATTTCTCGTACACCCCCGAAAAAATTGTCAAGACGACAAATACGGCTACATTTAATATCTGTGTTCTAAAATAATAAGTTTTTGAAGTTGGTGGGTGTTGAGTTTTGTTACGAACGCGAAAAAAATTTTGTATGCGACTCGTGAGTAAAGTGGCTTTTTTTTCTCGGCAAATATTCCTTCTCGTAAAAAAAAGATACACTTTACTCACTAGTTGCATAAATAACTATTGTTGCATTATAAAAAGCCTTACCTGGTTAGTTAACTAGTCACTTTCCGCACGCCGTCAGGAAATGGTTATTTACATTATTAGTGCGATATCTAACATTATACCGTGCGAGTGCGAGAAGGTAAAAAAAAATTGGTCGAAGGTTATTTCGACAGAACTTCCCTCGCCTGCGAAATACAATCAAACAAATCTAACTTTTTCGAAAAATTATAAAATTTGATTTGGCGAATTATTATTTTTTATGAAAACACTTATAAGCTCAAATAAAGATATGTATGTAATGCTAAAACAAATATAAAGAAGCGTGCTGGGCGTACGTTCCAAATGAGTTTTCCCTTAACAAAATCTTGTGATGACGTCATCAAAATGGTTGCAAAGACACGTATAACACTTTGGATAGGTGCAGTATAATACTAATGGTAACAGTATTGTATTCCCAAATTTTCGGATAAACGGAGTGAGACGGTCCCGATTTAATCAATAAAATAAATTGACTCATTCATTGATTTTTATGAATCACCCTCTATAAGAAATTTAAAAACTTTTAATGCAATGATAAATCACAAGTATAGGCTCATCATATTTTGCACATCTTAAATAAGATTTATTTGGCAAAATTTTGAGATAAAGTTTTACAAAATTTCAGAGCATTTGTTGTGCAATTTCATAATTATATAGCAAAATATAGTTTTGAATTTTTTCCAAAAATTACGGATGTCTAAAGTGAGAATTCGATACGGATTCACACACCACAAATGCAGGAATATCTTATTTCATGAAATATAAAGAGACTTTTTATTACAAATTTTGGAGATGACGTCATCCCATTGGTGATGGGGATGATTAGCGAAATTTTAGTTGGCGTTTAACCACCTACATGATATTTCTAATATAAATACAAAATGTGACAACAATTGGTCCAGTAGTTTCGGAGATTACTTGTCTAATAAAAATGGATACAGACACCAGATAGACAAACAAACAGACGAAAACGGGAGACCACTTTTTTCGTACTCTAGAGGTCATGACATGTCGAGAAAAAGGCAATTCGACTGATGGACTCGATTACTAGCTTACACTCAGAAAGTAATAAACTACGATAACGAGTCCACAAGTATTTATTAAACGGCAAAAATTTCATAATGAATATCACTGACCTTATCATTTACTTGAACAATTGTCTCTGGGAAACATCTATTGATTAAGAAACCGTCCTCTATAACATGTTTGAAATATATATGCAAGTTTAACAAGCCGAAAGCTTTATTGGAAAGAAATAATGAAAGTCGTCCAAAGACGTCAAAAATGTGGCCTAGTGAAGATACGGACCAATGATATTCATGTACACAGGCTCATCATAAAAGACTGTAGTCAAAGATGGCTCTGACACAATTGAATTTGTGTGCCGGTTCTTATTTACACACAAAAGTATTAATTCTAGTCCATTATAGTTATCGGTAAATTTTTTTTTGCAATATTGGTACCGCTAAATACTTGCTTATTGTTGTTAAATATTATTAGATGTTAATTTTTAGAGCAATAGTCATTTATACTACATGGAATGTAGGTGATCGTCATGGGCGCCGGCAGGGGGTGCAAGGGAGTGCACGTGCACCCCCTGGCTTAATATAAAATACACACTTTAATTTAAATCCAAATTGCAATCTTCTAGGAAGTGGATAATAGTTTTTGAAATGGCTTCCGCATTCAGTTCTTGCAGGGGCACATATCCTAAAAATTCTTCGCAAATTATTGGATTTTTATTGTCTTGATCACAACGCAAATACCGAACTCCAATCGATAATTGTTCTGTGCCACTAATATTAGCAGTCTCATCAGCCAACACCTAAAAAACGGATGCCTGATTCACCTACTCAATTATTTTGCCCTTCAGAACATCAGAACAAATTTCAATCAATTCATTTTGAATTTGATGCGATACATACAAAGAGTTTCGTGCTCCTGACACTAAATGATTTTTTTAAATTTCTTCCCCAGATTCAATTCGAAAATGGAGCAAATATACTATATCCTATAATGTATGGGTGCACCCCCCTGAAATAATCCTGCCGGCGCCCATGGTGATCGTTACCAGTCGAGGACGATGTTTGCGCCCGAGCATTAGCGCAGGCAGGCAAACTAGTCCGAGGCTAGTCAGGAACTACATCCCGAGCTTTCTACATTTTTTCAACTTCCGACCGTAATTTTAAGAAAAAAGCTTATTTATTAAAAATATACAATATGACAATCACGCAGAGTCGCTTTTGTTTGCTACGGTTTTCATTTGTATGTTGCATGTAGCCTCAATTAATTAGGGATCAAAATGTTTAATGTTTACAACATAGTCGAAGTCACAATGAATCTCTAAGAATATATTGCCCTCCCCCTCCCCTTTCGGTTAAAAATTCAGATTATACACATCAGCACAATACTAAGTGTTTGCAGCTCAGACGAATTAATTCATTTTGAAATCTAATATTGAAGTTATTCGTTTTAGTTTGTCTTAATGTAATATATTAATTTCTTTTTGGAATAACATGCCCTTGAAAGGAATAGGAGTCCTCTGCAGATACGAGTAAAGTCACTAGATCTACTATTACTTTTAGAAAGTACGGCAAACTGCCTGTGGTCGGAATTCGACAGAGAGGAACCTAACCTATGTGTTAAACAAAGATAGCGCGAGGCTAGTAATTTTCGCTATCAAATGTAGGAACTGTCAACGAAAGTTTGATGTGTTTACGATTTGAGGTTACGACAGACTGTACTAGAATTATCGAGTTAACGGACCGGAAAGAACACTATTCCAGTCCCAAAGTAACTCCAGCCCTATTCAACGAGAAAGTGTCACCGGTAACCAGCAAACAGTCGTGGAAGACGTGTTACCACCAAGGCAATTGATGACCAAATGACAGTAACAGGATTGCCATCCTGGAAGCAAAAAATACCTGCTGTCGAAAAGACGGAGCATAACAAGGACACAGATATATTTCTATTTCATAAAAGTTACTAATTGCCACACATTTCAAGATCGAGTCACATTAGATACGAGTAGATACATATCATGTGCACCGCATTAGGTAACAACACACGTGGATCTAATCTGCAGTCTGTCACCAAATCCGAATGCAACGCGGGAGCTGTTGTAGGCAACAGATTTTCGATGGTTTGCCCATTGTTTTCCGAAAGAGGGTGACGTTGAAAAAATATGTTTAGTTACAGTTAAACGTAGAAATTTAGCGTATTAATTTAATGTTTAATAAAGTACCGACATGGGTTAATAATCAGGATCATGTACCTAGGCTTGATCTGAATTGTAACGAATTTTCACAAAGCCGGACCAAAAAAAAACGATTTTTTTATTCGGCTGTACTTGGGGGGGGGGGGAGTTCTGTCTAAATCACTTTCGACCAATTTTTTCATTTGGTGCTTGTTGATGTATGTATGTATATAAGTGAAAAAATTGATTCTTTGGTAATTTTACGAAATTTGTAAAAAAAACAATCCCGTGTCGTATCCCAAAAATAGTTTTCCATTAGAATAAAGGTCTGGTATTTTTTCATTATTATAACAGCAATATGTTAGGGCGGAACCACCGTATCGTTTACGACATTTCGAAACGACTCCAATAAAAAAAAAGTAATTTGAAGGGTTTCGCTATTAATCTTCGTCTTCGAACGAAAGTCGTCCTTTACAACAATGAATATAAAACCACGAGATTAAGTTGCCATATATCCTTATCAAGCCCGCAGTAAAACCTCTTTGAGATACAAGAACCAATAAAAATCTGGAAGACGTAACCGAAGAAGTCGTTTATTATGTCCGACGATGAAGCTTTTAGCACCCAATTTTACTAGAACCTTGCGAAGTAATACCAGATGTGATAATATTTTTACAGCCCGTTTTACGAGAAATTCGACTTCAGCACCTGATTGTATCGACCGGGGCATGAATTTGAAATTTATCTGTAATGTCTTTGTTCGATAACTCCGGCAGCTGTTACGTTCATAAAAATTCAAATGGAATCGTTGATTTGAGCGAAATCGTTTCGCCTTTAGATGGCGCGAGTTCCCACTCGATCCGCCAATTGGATTACTTATACTGAAAATAATCGCTAGATATTCAAAACGACATCCGCACGAGAGTAGTCACGCTCCACTCACGATTTCTGACACTAAAATAATTATATTCGTACGATGATGTTGGGGACTCCTAACCACAAAAACCAGAGAATGCCGGAGACGAAGCAGATTCTGCCTAGATGCGACGTTTTCAATTTTAATCGTTCGGTTTTGAGACGAAATTGTTTAAAAGTTAACTCGCAACTGTTAAAGTGGATTTCATCTAAGCCGGTTTTAATTCAATTAGGACGAAATGGTCTTTCTTGAGACGAATATTTACACAGACCATTTAACAAATTGAATACGGTTTCACAGTGCACTACATACTTTTAAAACAAATTTGTCACGTGCAAGAAAAACTTTACTCCGAACTTATTCTTCGCTGTTTGAATATTTTTAATAAATTTTAACATACCAAAAGTTTTGAAAGCATTCGGTATGTAGTATATGTTGATGGATCTTTACAGTAATTGGTTATCATTTTTAGTCTACGAGGGAAAACATTATCCTAACGCTACCAACCTACAATTTTTCACATTTTAAAACAGTCTCTAACATTTTATATTTTCCCTTGATCACGCTTTCTCGCCCTTGTATCGTTTTGCCTGCTCGTTTTCGAGTTTTGATGTACTTTTTTTAGTTCTGATTGGTCGGAAAGTCAAGAAGTCCTTGTGATTTTGGAAAACAAATCATTTGATTTAAATTTTATAAAATAACATACTTTTATACCCGTGATTTGTGAATCCATCTTAGCTTTTTATTCTAGACATCCAGATTTTTGTGAAAAAGTCAAAACTATAACTTCATAACGTATGAAGTACAAAATTTTATCCAATTTCGTTGAATTTGGCCATTTAAATGCGTTTTTAATTTTGTTATGAGTGTGTGACAATCCTTTATAAATATGGCAAATAGGTAAGTGGGCAGTCGTCTGAAAAACAAGTGAATCATTGTTTCGAACCAAAAGACAAAAGTGGCAATTGGCTTTGTAAAATGAGCGATTCTGACTGTGAATTGCCGTCGGACGTCGAAGAATGTGCCGAAGGTTACGTCGAGAGCTCTTTAACTAATACAAAAAAACTTCCAACAGTATTTTATACCAGAATTCAAATGTGAGTGTTATCTGAGAAACAGAAATTAACGGAGAAGAATCAGCAGTAGAGGAAAAACACGTGCCCTTAGAGTCAGGCCAAATTGTTTTTAAGAATTGTATTTGCAGTAATCTTGTGTTTAATTTAAATAATAAACCATAAAGGCGTATGGCTTTTGACTTTTTAACTTCCCCGAAGAACCTCCGGGAAGTTAGTTCATATCAATTGAACGAATGATGAAATGAATTCTCATTACGTAACTGAGTTATGAAATGAAGTGACAGTCATGAAAAAAATTGACTTCTTCTACGATCACCACTGTAAATCGTTAAGATCACACAGCGTGCGTAAGAAAAGCCGATCGCACAGTTAAGGATTTTTCCATTTATTCAATTTAGGTTGGTAGTGAAAATGACAAGACTGACAGGCAAATACAAAATTGTGGACACTGTCAACGTTGCTGTTAATAAAAGAGGAATAATCAAAGAATTTTAAAATGAGAAAACGAACAAGGTAATATTTACCACAAAAAATATCAATATTTCTCTCTTTTTACGGATTCTATTTATTTGTAATCTAAAATGTCTAGCGATAGTGATGAATTAATGTGCACGCCGTCATAGATAATTGAAAAGGCCCAAACGGTTATCGGCAACCTATTGCTCACAAAGTCGCGTGAAAGATATGAAATCGTTTACCAAAAATTTATGGAATGGAAAATAAAAAATAAAGTAAATTCATTGTTAGAAAACGTAATGTTGGCATATTTGAAGAGTTGTCAACTACAATGAACCATCTTCCCTTTGGCCGATATATTCAGTGTTAAGGGCTACAATAAACATAAAACATGACAAAATCAACATTGCCACTTATCCTAAATTAATAGCTCTAATAAAAAGAAAAGCAGATGGCATTAAGAGCAAAAAGTAAAAAACTTTAACATGCAAAAATATAAATGATTTTTTACAAAATGCTCCAGATAGGCAATATCTATTTATGAAGGTGTCTCACATCTATGTTATAACCTCATAAATATAACATTTTATTTTAGGTTGTTCTTATCATTGCGGTTAGTGGTGCATGCAAAAAACAGGACTTGCGAAATATTAAACCTGAACATGTGCAAGATACTGAAGAATCATTGATTATCACCATTCCTGATTCAAAAACAAAAACCCAACGTTATTTTTTTGTATGTAAAACTTTTTATCCAACTTGTAAGAAGTATATGAACCTACGTCCTTCAGGATATGATACAAAATCACTAACTTTTTTTTTTAAATTACATAAACCAAAAATGCGCCAAGCAGTGCGTTGGCAGAAATAAGTTTGGTAGTGTACCAAAAAATATAGCAGAATATCTTTGTTTACCAGATCTGAAACAATACACTGGTCATTGTTTCAGGCGATCGTCTGCCACCATCCCTATGATGCTGGTGGTGATTTACTAGCTTTAAAAAGGCATGGTGGATGGCGGTCGTCATCGGTAGCTGAGGGCTATGTAGATAATTCAATGCAAAATAAAACCGACAATTCACTAAAAATCGCATCTGCGATAAACAACAGTCCTACTACATCAAATAGTGATGTAACTATTTCAGATTATAATGTGACTGCATCCTGTAGTCAGAGTACAAGTAGCAACAAAACTAATACTACTGACCATTTCCTTGTGTTTAACAACTGTACAGTGACAATAAACAATTAGCACAAATAATTACAACATCTAATATAACTAAAATGCTAATGTTCATGAATAAAATGATATTTTTTCTTTGCCTGTGCTCGTAGAAAAAGTATAGTACATAACTCGAGTTGTAAAGCCCTTACGCACTCATGGAAATACGCACTCGCCGCTTTTTCCATTCGTGCGTAATATGCTTCTTACAACTGTTATTACATAATATGCTATTTGACAACTGTCAACAATTTTGAAATAACCTAACTTTCGTAACGAAATCGGATTAAGAAATTTGTTGAAATACTTCAGTATAGTTGATACGAGAACTTATAATAAGAAACAATAGACAAATGGAATCCGAAATGCGTCTAGTGCGAAGCCTGTTCATCTCAAATCTTTTTAACAGGTGGTCCTGTGGGAGGAATACCTTGACATGGATGAATGCCATCTAATAAAATGATGCTGTGATTTGATGGAGCGTCTTTGAATTGTCTCCAGTCTGCTTGCTAATATGTATCTTGCAAATTGGCCCCCAAACCATCGAAGCATACTCTGATTGCAAGCGCATAAAACTATAATATAAAATATTTAAGGCATCTACATAATTTATACCTTTAGCATTCCGAATGACGGAGCTAGGTGATTTTAATGCAGATGTTGTCCATACGGGTAGTGAAAGTCAACTTTGCATAAAATGTAACGCCTAAATCTCGCATGTGTTCCGGTCTGTCTATGATGTCATTAAAGATATTGTGGTTGAGTTTAATTGAACTGTATAGTACATTACAAAACATTTTCGGCGGTTAATTTATTGACTCATTAATTTGGGACTATCAAAGACTTTTGGAGATTGTGTTGTAATTCTTCGCAGTCATTACATTTTTAATTCAAGATTGCCAAGTTTTTTATTTAATTAAACAATTATGACTTATTCTATCAAAACTTTGAAGAAATCTGTGCATTATCGTATGCAGTCAACTTGACCTGTGTAACTAAAGAATTGCACAGATACCGAGATTTCACTTGTAGATTATAGTAACGGTGGACCTGTCCTCACAAAACCATGCGGACGTGCCCGAGTTGCGCCCGCTACCTGAGTTTCGAGCTCAAAAAGTCGGAATTTACTGTTTATGAATATTCCAAGTTGCGCCCGCTACCTGGTATATCGTCACATCTACCTCGATCTATAGCCTATTTCAGAGCTTCGTCCTCTTAAGCCCTAAACATTGACAGATTCCAGGATGTCTCAACCGTCGGTAGCTTGAGAGATGATAATTCTCAAAAATCACTGCCACAATGGAGCAAACGATTCATTTTGTTTTATTAATTGTAAATAATAAAGAAAAAGGTTACCTTTAAAAAAAATACTATTTCAGTTTCTCTTGTACATGTAAATGCAGTGTTTCGACATTTTTAACGTCACTACTTTAAGCATTGAGTAAATCGCTATATCATACAACCATACTGAAAGTGTACTATGGTTTTCTTTCTTCAACTCGTTTGCCCTATAGTGAAAGACAAGGACACCCTTAGATTCAACGCTTACCGGCGAAAAGAAGAGGACACCTTGTTCTTTAATAAATTTTGATTTAGAATCACCCCGGTTTATGGCTTAAGCGAACGGAGTTCTGAAATAGACTATATCCACCCTGAAACAGGTAAACTTTTGTTGGAGTATACCCAGAGTTTTTTTTTTCATAACTTTCAAGCATGATGCTTTTCTTCATTAAAGAAAACCAAATTTTTATGTAAAAACAAATTCATTTATTAGAATAACAACATTTAATATTTCTACAAAAAATTTCCTTAATTGTACTATACATAATTTGATTGTGCCAACAGCTTAAATTTTATTTTTTATATACTGCGCTGAAACATTTTTAACAAAACTGGAACAATCAATAAGATCTTCTTTGTATTTTTTAATATTGCTTATTATCGCCACTTGCTTTGCCAAAAGGTTCTTATTTATTATTTTAATACTTTAAACTACCCCGCGAATCAAAACAAAAACTTCTTCTTGCAAGTCCTTTAATACTTTGCAAAAGATAAAAACATTTAGTCCATTTGACATTAGCTCCTCAATTTATATGTACATTTTAGGTAGGTGTAGAGTAATATTACTGTAAGAATGGGACCTCAATAAAACTTCGACAATTTATTACTAGAGTTCATTTCTATGTTTATTTGTGTCTACATAATTCAAATACCCCATAATGACGTCGTACAACAGATATTTGCTACGAATTGCAATAATCGGATCACAATGCCGATGGTTCAGATTTTTTTATTTCTTCGACCTCCTCGTATAAAATAAAACATTGAACTTCATTTTGATTTTCGATGTTAATTCACATTTGAATAATTGTAACTTGTCTAGGTCTAGGGGAAGCAAAAATTTCTCTAAGGGAGGCCCAACAACCTCTGGCCTCTCCTAGCTACAACCGTGCCTAGGGGTCATGAAACGTCAAGAAAATATGGAAGTACCAAATCGCTCGATGGACTCCATTATTATATTTCCTTAGCTTACGCTCAATAAGCAAAACAACTTGAAAGTGTTTATGTTTATACATCGGAAGAATGTCACGTAGAAATTAGTTTGATTTGAATGAGTTTTTCGCCTCAAAACATATGATTGATCAAACAAAATGTGTATTAGAATAATTGTACGTTCAATTTTTATAAATAATAAAGAAATAAATAATGTTGACATTCATTATATAATCGTAACGAATACCACTCGAGTCTTAGAAAATAACAAAAATACTAACCTCTTAACTCGACGTATTATCATTTATCAGAAACACTACTCGACTGCGGTCTTGTGGTGTCTCGTTAATCGGTTAGTATTTTCCATTATTTTCTATGCTCTCGTGATATTATAATTGATAATTTGATCTTTTTAGTGCTATAGTTTGTCTATAACGAACGTTCAACTAGATTAAAAAAAACTTCCTCAGATTTGGTCAAGTCAGTTGGTCAGGAAAAGTGATCACAACTATATTTTAATTATGGCCAACTTTACCTTATTATTTGCACAAGTAATTTTTTGCAGTTTTGCGAATATAATAGATATTCATTTTATTTTTAGGAGTTTAAGTGATACTTTATATGACGGAGTATGGACGATTAAACGCCGAGCGAAAACGAGGCGAATTATGTCCACACGAGTTACATAGATTCAATTGAACTCCGAATGAAATACAACATTTTATTTTCAAACGATAATGTTCTTTTGAAACGATACTTATTTTCTGCCTCCTTGCTTCATTAAAAACTTGCCTTATATTGACTTACTACTATGGTTGACTACCACGATGCTTTTCACGTAAACATATTCTATTTATACTCCGACGGAGTATAGTAATATGTACTTATGCTCCGTTCAAACGCGCTGACATAGAAATGACTCCGGTAACAGCGTCCTATAAGTATCAATTATATGATGTTTGAAAATAAAGTATATTATTCATATCACTTACTTATTGGTTGTGTAATGAGTTATGACTTTTGTAATGAAAATCAATTTAGCATATATTTTAATATGTTAAGAATATAAATATAAAGTGAATATCTATAAACTTGATAGAGATTAACGTCGTTTTATTGTACATATAATACCTTAATAAGAGCAGCATTGAAAAGTTGATAAGCGATTGTTGCCCGGCACCTCCGCCATTATACACACACATATACGTTCAATCGATTAAATGGCGCAACTGACAAATTGACAGAAAATAATGAGTAATACTGCGACGTACCTATTCGTGCTTATTTCAATGAAATTTTCATCAAAAAGGTTGAATTTCAACAAAGGCCAACATCTCTGACGTACAATAAAAACTTAATTTCACTCAATATCAGCATTAAAACCGTTTACTTAAATTTGAAACGAGCGACGGTAAAACGCAGGCTGATAATAACTTTATTATCCAGTCCTTCGGTTGAAATTCATGATAATTCACCAGTTTACGATGTAGAATACGATATGACAAGTTATAATGTCATTTGTCGGAGGTCTTTGTTAATCCGAATAAAAAATACGAAATATTACTTTTAGTCCTCCAGCAATTTTTCTGGCGACGATTCTCCGACTAAATCTTTCTATAATTACATGTCATTCTGGATTTTTTTATAAGCGGTAGCGCACAGTCAGGACGCCATTAAAAATAATTGCCCGTTTATGTGATATTCCGGTACCTTAACGAATTTTTATCATTACACTTTAACTGAGATATATTTTTAAACACAAAGCAGAAACAATATAGAAAATATAAAGTTTGAGAGGCTGAATTGGTGTTAACATGACAATTTCGATCTAATTAAACACATATAAAGTAATAATATCTGGTTGACCGAGCTTCGCTCGCCTCGTTTAATAGTATTACTTAGATCAGATTAGGACAGATAAATATGCGTGTAGTTGGTATACATTTTGAAGTACCCGCACTTACGACAAGTAGTTAGTTTTTCACAGTGCCAAAGATTTTTCCTCCAAATGCTTGAAATCCTCGGTAGTATGGCTTTCAACCAAAAATTGCGAACTATCTTGTGATGCTAGGTGGGTCTTTGCACTGGACCCATGCCAACCCTGTAGGATTCTACTGGCAATGGTAATGTGGAAGACGAATCGGTTCATATTTCCTAAACTATTTTTCGCATTTTAAAAATTTCCCGCCACCTCTTAAAAAGTCGCCAACCTTTAAGTTTTAGTGATTACAAGACTGCATCTGAATGACAAAAAAATTATTGTTAGTCACTTCGAGCGATCTGGAGTCCCTAATACACTGAAATTCCCTTCTTTGTATACGTGATAGTGGTGTGATAGAAACATTTTTTTTTTTAACAATTGACTACCTTCAAAATTCCATAAGGTAAAAGAAATGTCTTTTAGAAAATCTGCCACAGTGGTCTTATTATATCCGACATCAATAAGGTGTTTACCTATTGTAGAAAGTCGACGATAACCAGCTGAATATCGGTTTTTCTTTGTTGTCGTTGACTGTTGTTTGTGTACAGTTTTGCTTTATTCCGCTGGAGCGAGATAATAAGAGCGTCCTCAGCGAAATACGGGGAAATAATTAAAAACTCGGTTACGTAATGTGGAACAAAGAATAATGAACGTTTCTGGCCCAAAAATAGGGAAGAACACGGCATAAAATATTAGGTTCAAAGTCGCAAATTATGTACGTAATATTTAACGTTGCAAAATGAAAATTTGTTGGATTAATTTTTCAGCACGAATTGTTATTAAAACACTCGACACTAGACGCTCGTAAATTACAATATTACAAATAGTGCAATTTATTATTGCATTAAAAGAGGGTAATTTGGAAAGTGGAATTCTCGTTGAACGTAATCGGGTCACGGGAACTTCGTAATTCCTAATTTTGTCGTCTGTATTCTATCTTTACGCTCGAGGGACATGAAACGATAGGATGATGGTAAAATATGATGTTTCACGAAGTTGAAAGCATTTTTATTAAATCCACATTAAAAAAAGTGGAAAGTTTTCTAACTATGCTGAGCGACGTATTTGAAAAAATGTTAATCACAAGAAAAACAAACTTAAAAGCTTCAGTGTTCTGACATATTAAATTATAACTTTAAGCTGGATTAGGTGCTTGGGAAGCAAAGTAACTTTTGGGAGAAAATGCAACTCTCTTAAACATCTACAAATACAATCTTGTCGAGTTTGGTAAAGTTTGGTTTCTAAGTTAACTGATATTTTTGTACAGTTGTCACGGCTAACGTTGTTATCGGATGAACAAAGTTCAAATTGTGAACAACACGAAGTCTTTTTTCTTTACATGAGGGTGTAAGTATACTGAGTGTTCGTGGAATAATCACTCTGCATTGATAGTATCAAACTATAATTCGAAGTATTTGAGGAGTTACTGTCCAAACCATAACTAGGTAAATTATTATGATGGGGTCATTTGATAAAGATGTTTTCATGACATTTTACAACGCATAGAATACGAAAATGAAGACTACTATTAGTTTGTGAACTATAGTTATAATTAAAAAATGTAAGACACTTATAATGTAATGTAACATAAATATGACATGCTGTTTTACTTTTACCTGGATTTTGTAGATACATATATCGGTTGTAATATGTAGTGTTTATATCATCAAATTATAAAATAATTTCAATAATAACTGAACCTTTTTAATTTTTTTATAAGATAATAACGTTGGTTTATCATTACATAACATTCACTGATTTTTTTTGTGTATTTATTAATCTGTTAGGAATTTGCAGTGATCAGAACGACTTCAAGTAGAGTGCTGAATTTTACCGATAATAATAGAATGCTCTAGACGTGGGAAATCCAGTACATTCACAATGTAACTTATTCCGTCTATTTATTGGTTTACGTAGATGATCTTTTATAATTCAGTATATTTGAACGCCAGTAACACACAATTGCACATGTATACAGGTGTTCCGTAAAAGTGGAAGATCGTTATGGTGGATATTCTCTGTCACATGAAGAAAAGGAGGTTAAGCTTAAAATCGTATAACTATTAAATTTTCCAAATAATGGTTTCTTGAAAAGGCAATTGTTACGTGTACGTTTGTAAGTATGTAACAATGACAAATGTTGCTAATGTAGAGGGTGAGTTAGTTAGCTAAAAGGGAACAACTCGAATAACTTTTTTATTTATGAAGCTATGTTAATGAAATTTAGTTTATAAATAATTAAGTTCTATGCATGCATCACTTCATTAACATGAAATAATGATAAAAAGCAAAGTACTTAAAAAAGAAATCGTCACAATTTTTTTTAATTTATCTAAATTTTTATTTTGCTATGAAATTGAGAAAAAAAATACTCTGTAAAGTTCAATATTGATTATTATTTTTAATACGTTTTGTTTTTGTAAAATAATATTTCCTTAAAGGATTTTCTGCGGTTTGTTTTCTAAACACGTTTGTAAGTAAAGAATGAAGCATCTATTTTTTAGTCTGGTGAAATTGTTTCATTTATTATGCTTTTCTGAACAATCTAATCCAACAGTTTACCAAATTTTACGTAAAGATGCACTAGCAAACACCTTTAGTCAGAAAGTTATTTTATTTATTTATTTTTTTTAAGAAAAATTGCAATAATTTACAAATATTAAATGGCGAACCTAATAAAGCATTTTTTTATTTCATTATTTATTTATTTTTTAATAAAAGAATGCAAAATCTCAAAAAATAGCTAAATGGTATTTCTGCAATATACTTTAGTTATTTTTTTAAGCAGTGAATATCATTACAGACCTTCCTCTCCATTATTGAATGGAGAGGAAGTCTAAGAATTAGGCACTGCAACGGTGTTTCACGGATTTAAGTCATTTAAGTCATTTAAACTGACAGTTGCAACCAGTTCCTCGTTCTCTGCTCAGTTACTAGGTATATCAAAATGTACTTGGCTTGCATTCCAAAACAACTTTTTTTAATTCTGTCTGTTCACCTTCTTAGCAATTTGTTGTTCTCACTGAAACTTGGCGTTCTGACGATATCCTAGATACCGAATTCTTTCAAAATTATTACCTAGTTTATAGGAAGGACAGAAATTTTGGTGTTGATAAAGTAAGAGGTGGTGAAGTTCTTACAACAATTCAAAATACATTTAGTTGCTCCCAGATTGATGTCTCACATATAACAAACACTCTACTTGCCATAGATATATATATTGGGTCTAAAAATAAAATCGTTTATATACGGTGTTCTTTATATGTTTGCAGTGTATAGTCCACGAGCAACTAGCTATGGTGATACGAACGTTTTCTTGACCTACTTAACAATGTTGGAGAATCAAATAAGGATAACACGATTATTATCGGTGATTTTAACACACCAGATTACATAGACCAACCAAATAATAGATTTACTATTCTGATTAACAATTTTGCTAATTTTTATAATTTCCTTCAACATAACACGCGTAACAAAAACTCTGAAACTTCACTTGCTTGGTAAGTCAGTCCGTCTATGCTGCCGTATCTGAGGACGGCCACCCTCCTTGGATATTCTATATCTAATCAAGTAACCAAGATTTTTCTTTTAATTCAAATTCTAATCAAATTAACTCTCGTAAAGTGAACTTCCTACTACTATATGACTTAGTCCTCAAAACAGACTGGTCCTTCCTACAATTGACAAATGTTAATGTGGCGTGTTCAAGGTTCTGTAAAATCTTCATCAAATTTTTGAAATGTCAGTCCCCAAGTTCAGTTCTAGAAACAAAACTCGACACTACCCTATTTGGTTTGATTCTGAAATTATTGATGCAATACGCCAGTAAACCATTTGTCATAAACAGCTTAAAAGACACAAAACCCCCAGCATTCTCAAGATTGTTTTAAACAGTAGGTACAGAAGTTGATCCATAATGATTACCTTAAATATATAAATGACGTTCAATCTTCCATCTCCTCTTTTCCCAAGAAGTTCTAGTTTTATGTGCAAACGAGTAATGGTAGGTCCAGAATTCCACCTATTATGAGATTCGATGATAAAAAACTATCGACGCCGCTTGAAATTGTTAATTCATTCAGTTTATTCTTCAACTCCGTTTATGTGACCTCCAACGCGTAGCAGTATTTTATGATTTAAATAACTTGACGGTAAACATTGAGCAAGTAACAAAAAAAGAAATTCTCCAATTCCTAAAAAAATGCATGGACTCCTTAACTGCAAGTGTCGACAATGTGCCAAGCTTCCTCTTAAGAGACCGTGCTTCCATTTTCGTAATACCCTTACATTACTTATTTAATCTTAAATTCTTAAATTGTCGTCTTTTCCCCAGATTTGGAAGGAAGCCTTTGTTACTCCGGTATTCAAAAAGGGTAACCCGGCCCATATTGACAAATATCGACCCATTTGTATACTTTGCAACTTTTCTAAAATATTCGAAACAATTATTCACAAACATATTTTCGTTTCCCTGTCATACTTCAGTCAATAGGTACGTCTCAAAGCTTCTTGATGATAACAGTCAAGTAGATGTCATTTATACCGATTTTAACAAAGCTTTTGATCAGATTGCTCACTATGCACTCCTTGCAAAATTTAACTCATTTCGACTTTCTAACTCATTCAACTGTTTAAATCTTAGCTACAGGACAGGAAACTTTTTGTTAAGTATCAGAATTTTGTTTCTAACGGCTTTTGTCCCACCTCTGGCGTGCCGCATTACTCTTTTTACTATACGTGAATGATATTATTCATATTAATCATATTATTATTATCATTATTATATTTTGAACTTGTTGACCTGCCAAATACTGCTCTTCGCTGATGCTCTTAAACTATTTTTGACAGTTAAGGCGATACAAGAGCTTTTACAGGACAATTTAGATTTCTTATCCGCATGAAACGAAAAAAAATCTTTTTTTTCCAATTTCTACTAATAAAATGCTCATTTCGTATGTTAAATCTCGCTGTTAAAACAATAGTTTAATCGAAAGGATGAATAAAATGTTTATAGCAACACTTTATTCACACTGTCATTGACAACACGAATAAAGTAAAAAAAACAAAATTCGCACTACCACTGAAATTTTCGTTGCTGTAGATGCGTGGATGTTCAACTAAAATTTGCAACGCTTGATAGTCCACCTCCTGTAAAACAATCTTAATGAAAGTCCAGGAACATCCTTTGAATTTGACCGTGACGAAAGTACAGGCAGCTTAGGCAATTTACCTTCTTTAAATGTTCATCATATTAACAATAGCACAATTAATATTTATGTATGAATTACCTAAACAATAAATTTTTTGAAAAATTTTGCAAAATTGGAAAAAATCTTGTATGATACACGTGAATAAACGGATTTTATCCACTCGAAAACATTATCACACTCGACTTCGCCTCATGTGCGAAACTGTTTTTTCGTTGGATAAAATTCACTTTTATTCACTTATACAATAAATAGCTATATTCTTAAATATCAACGAATGTGTCAGCTATACCAGGAAAGAGGAAAGAAAAAACCATCATCTACGAATATTCGATTGATTCAGTGGTCTTAAGAAGTCTGGACTCATTCAAAGATTGACGCGTTTCAGTTCTATTCAATAAAAAAGCGTACAGCACATTGGGTGTTATAAACATTGTTGTCAATGACAATTTAGTGACAAGATTTGTCAAAAAAATCCCTCTAATATTAGGCGATATCATCATAATCAATTACAATTTGCAAATATGCCTCAGCATTTGATTCTCCTCAAAAATGTTCACATCATACCGCGACTGAAAGATGGTTGGTTAATTTGAGCTGTTCCGGTAATTACAATTTAAACAAAATTGGTTCCGGCAGAGCTAAAAGAAGATGCCGCTCGTTTAAATCATATAAGAGCAAATCCTTTTGATTCTGCGAGATATTGAGAACTGCAACATATAGACCACATACTATTGATAACTATCTAGTGTTAAATAGTCATGCCCAAAACGGAGCTATGACCAAATACTAGTTTTAAATTATTGTCAGCAGTACCTATGTTACTTGAAATCACAATTTTCTCCAACAGTACGTGTAATAAATGTTTGTGTGTTAATTTTACTCTTACTTTGTCTTAGGTCTTGAAATAATTATGTTACATGCAGTTACAAGTTTCTTTAATACCTTTAAACAAATTATCATTATTAACTCAAAATCAGATAGACAACCTACAATACTATTTTAGCCCAATTCACAATAGCAAACATTATTAGAAAACGAACATAAGAATTGTACGCTTTTTCATTGAATACGACTGTACATTTGACTATACGTAAATTCACTTTCAGAAATTATATCCTTAACTATGTCACCGAAACCCACAAAATATTTGGTTTCATTTACAGGAATTGTTCCAATTTTACTTTGCTTAATTTGTATTATTCGTTCGTACGCTCCAGGTTAGAATATGTTACTGTTATATGGTATCCAATTTATTCTACGTATGTTCAGTTAGTTGAATCACTACAGCAGAAGCATCTTAAATTTCTATCATTCCTAATCGACGGTATTTATCCTCCTCAGGGATATGATCGCTCTGCTGGTCAAATTTAGTTGCAGCCTTCTTCACACTATGTAGCGTTTCATTTTTAGTATTAAACTGCTTCATAGCCTTCTCACCTACAAAACCGACTGTATTCATTTGTTAAGTAAAATTCTAATTCGGATTCCTAGATTTAATAGTAGAAATTGTAACGTTTTACTGCAACACATGTAGAACTAATGTCTTAACCAGATCGCCGGTATACTCGTGTATAGTAATTATAATTTAATTAATACTTTATGTGAGATCAACTACGATTCATAATCATATTGTTACGAAATATACCCATACGCCGCCCCGGTACGACGCCTATGGGTTATCGAGGCTTTTGTAGTGTGTGCGGCGATGATGGGCGACATTCGCATAAAGACAAGCCTGGAGCGGGTTACCCGAAGTCTCGATTACAGCGTCCAGAAAAACCTCGAAGCAGCGTCCACGATCCATCCAGAGGAGTATATGGATTTAAATGGAGGCCACCTTCCGGAACGGATTATTCAGTTAACGAATCGAGTCCAGTCAAATTCCGCCGGAATTATTTTGTACCACAATCAGTATGTAATCAAAATCTTGCAAATTCGAATTATTATGAAATAAATTGTAGAGTTTTACCCACGTCGATTTTTAATTACGATCAACGGAACACTGTTTTGGATGTTATACTTCGTTACTTTGAGAATTGTTAAATTAGTGGTCAGGTAATTTTTATAAATGTAATAATTATCATATTTTCTATAATTTTTATTATGTTTAATATTGTTCGGTTATTGTTGTTGGGAATTTAGTAAAAGTTATCACTTTTATTTCACTTGAAGTATGTATTGCTAGCCTACACCTGCTATATTTTCTTTTGTATTTTCATTTTCACTAACTGAGTGCTACCTACGTGTAAACTTCACCCGAATAATGTAATGCCTTATTATGAACCGCTGTTTTTAACAAGTTATTTCCAGGCTTGACACAGAGGTTGAGTGCATACGCAACACCTTATCAAATAGAGTTGAAACAACACTGATGAACGCTACTTATTCTGTACTAATCAATTGTATGAATGTAATTGTAAAATTTTAAAACCTGTTCTTAACTAATTAGTATGTTATTTATATTGGATTTATTATAATTGATAAGATTGCAATTATCAACCTTTTCGTCACAAAAATTTTACTTTCTTTGATTTGATACCCACAATTTCACTTCATGTCCATAAAAACTCTCCTTTATATTATTTACATTCCTGCGTGTTTATAGTTTCAGCTCCGTTGAGCATATTTGATCGAAGTGGAAGCCTCCTGTCGAGAGACTCCTCTGTAACTTTTTTATTTAATTCCAGAACGGCGGTGCCAAAGATGGATTGGACATGAATCTGGCGCCAGCCTGGAAGAAAGGATATACTGGTAAAGGAGTTGTTGTGTCAATCTTAGACGACGGCATCCAAACTAATCATCCGGATCTCGCACAGAACTACGTAAGTACATACAACAGAAATAAAAAGAGGGCAAAGAAAGGGGGAAAAGCACGCAAATTTTACATGACAGCTATCGGGACATCTGAGAGAAAGCAAAAAAACGAGCAATTTTCTAAAAGATTGTATTCCTTTCAAATCTGACGTTTACCCTCATCACGTAACAGTTTTTTATATCCCGTTCTTTATTGCGGATGCTTCAGGAAGCGTCATGTGTCTTGTACTTATTTTCAAAATAGTGGGTTTACCAAATTCACTCGAATCAAAAGGGATTTAAGTTTCTGTGGAAAATCTAGTGGTGTATACCATAATTATAATGACTGCAAGGATATAATCGGAGCAGCAACCTTTTATGAAATTACAATCAAGTTAAGATTTTAGTGACTGCACTAGTTAGAACATTTCAACAAAACTTCCTTCGTCTTAGAAACACGATCAAACAAATACAATTTCTTAGATAAAAGGACATTAGGACTTAGATGAAAGGACATTCTGCATTTTTACTTCCCGAGCATACACCAAGGAAGTACTGTAATCGAATTCATCGGATGAACTGGCTACTTTCATGTTTTCGCGAAGTTTCATGACCGCTAGAATACGAAAAAATGGGTCTCCCGTTTCCTGTCTGTCTGCCGTCTGTCCGGATTTTTATTAGACGAATGATCTCGGAAACTACTGAACCAATTGTTGTCAAATTTTATGTGCATTGGGAATTTCTCTCCACCAACAGGAGGAGGCCGCTATCTCCAAAATTTAAGTTAGTAAATATTACTTCAATTTTATAAAATATACTCCTACACTTGTGACTTACGAATCCGTGTTACGTTTTTACGCAAAACATCTAGATTTTTTGAAAAAAATCTAAATTGTATTACATTTATCAATTTAATTTGACGTCATTTGACAATTTTGTTGAGTAAATGTACTGAAATTTTAAGGATTTTTTTTTTTTATAAATCCGTGTTAAATTTTTGCCTCAGATTTCCAAATTTCTATAACAGTATTTTAAAATTTAGCGTTGAAATTGCAAAACTGAATGCTCTGTAATCTTAGAAATGTTTTAAGGTTATCGTAAGTCATTAATCAAAAACGCAAAATCAAATTTTATGATTTTCCAAATAGGCGGGATTTGTTGGAGCATACTTCAAGGGTGAGGGAAATTCTGTCGAAATAACCTTCGACCAAAGTGCAAACAATACTGAAACTCGTACATTTGTTAACAACAAACATTTATTTAATCATTTTTTTTTTATAGAACTTTTACTTTACTTTCATGAAAACCAGAACACGTATCATTAAAAATGTAAATACATTGTTAAACTACAATTAAATGAGCATACCACATTATGAATTTCAAGTAAGTTTTACTACTTTACAAAATTTTAAGATGACATCAAGTTTTTGGAAGAGATAGACAGATGAGTTGTGATTAACAATGTACCATTGACGAACAATATATTTTTCTTTTTTGATGTGGGAAATTTTTAAAATAAGTTAATAAGCACAAGTAAGAACACAAACAATGGAAAAGCAAATTTTATATCTATATGGAAACCAAAATAACTGACAACATTGATACTTAACAAATCAGTTGTAAGTGTCCCACCTAGAATAAAAAACGATTACAGTATTCAATATTGACAATAATAATTGAGCGTGACATAATATTGTTTAACATTTTGTCAAATGTAGAGTATCACAGTAATTTAAACCTACAGTGAAAATATTTTTATTTTTTAACGCTAAAAACATGCGACATATATTTCGAAAATAATGTATAATAAAATATCCAACAAACAGAATGAACCCTATTGCAACACTTCCGGAGCATAAGCTAGAGATGATAATATGAATGTAATCATATGTCCTCTGTTGTTTAAAACCGCGTATGACGTAAGTATTTGCCGCGAAAATGGATCTACACTTCTAGTTATGAAATTAGTTGAAAATAAATTTCGCTGGGGATTTATGGACGCATTGTTTCGTGGGACGCAATTTCTGTAATAGGTATTTGTAGAACTTTTCAATTATATTTTCCCTTGTCGGACCGTCTCTTGTGTATAACAAAGTAATCTGAAATCCAATTTATGATGTAAACATTAATCGCCCAAAAAAGTACAGAGTTTATGAAATTTGTAATGAAAAGTGCTTTCCCTTAACGTAAGCCCTGATAAAAGCTTCTAAATTGATCTAAATTTTTATTCATTCATGCATGTATTAAATCTGTTTTAAATTGAAAAGGTATTTATTTGTCTTAACATAGGCATATCATCGTCAAATAACCAAAAAGCAGTTCAAACAGTCACTAACCGTCGCATTCACAATTTCTTCGTTAGCAAAAAAAAAAAATAACAAAAAATTTAAGCATTGACTATTTATAAAATATTTTATTGAGCTGAAAATCAAACAAAATTTTTTCGAGAAATAAATTATCCCGCCTCCGACATGCCAACGACAAACTATGGCTTAAAACATGTAAATAATATTGAGAGATTATTGATTTCCCTGGATCCATATTAGATTTTTGGTTTTTAAACTTCGAAAATCTCAGAGAGTATATACCGGGTGTCCCACGTAAGACTTTCGGGAGACTTTCGTAAGACAGTTCGTTCAAAAATACTCAGATATTTTTGAACGGATTGTTATGAAATTTGAAATGTAGGTATTTTGGCAGGTGAGGATTAATATGAACCTGTGAGAATAATCATTATCTTGAAAAAGTAAATTTTCCATGCCTTAATATAATTTTGAATTAGTTAAGTTTTGCATAACTTGATTAAACATGAAAAATAAATACTGTATGCAAAAATGTCCGAAATACGTCTGGTTAGACAAAAAACGATGCTTATTGCGCAAATAATTCCAAAAAGTGTTAAAGGATAGGTAACTATGAAACAAAAAACTGCATTCCACGCATTTTGGCCACCCTTGCGGAAATTTGATACCTGTTTGCCAAGCCTTATTTTATCAATTTTAAGAAAATACTAATTTTCAGTTACTCGGCTACAACCTTTTCAAAGGCCCAAAATTGTTTTAGTTTCAGGAATTAATTCTAACTTGAATGGAAATAATTTTGCTAGGTGTATTTAACATCTTGTTTTTTTCACTCGTTTTAGGTCTTGTACACTTCCCGTATCTTCAAATAAGTGTATTATTCTCTGAACTTTGAATTTGGTAAATTCATCATCGGGATACCGTTCGATAAGAGTCCTGATTGTTTCATCTAGGTCTGTACGGCATTCTCCATAGGTTAAAATGATTTCTGTTTTAATAATGAAAGAAAAGCGAACCATTTTCAATAACTTGTCAGATTTTGACAAAAATGTCAGGGGTATACAAAATTGAACTCGGCGACGCAGGCAATTCTTTTGCACCGACAGCATTATTAAATTTAAAAAACAAATTAGTTAATTTTTGCGTTTTTATTAACGTTATTCTTTTAAACAAAGACAGTAATTAATTTTTCGCGTTATTTTAGTTGCTTAACGATATAACGCAATTTTGAATAACTTTTAATAACAGAGAGCTGTGTTAAAATTCGATTTTTTTTTTTTACGATAAAATAGGTTTTTTTGTTATCAGCCTAATCTGTATGTATTATATTACACCTGTTTTAAATTTCATAAAAATCCCTTCAAAAGTACGTGGGACACCCGGTATATATAACGACCTGTGCCTGACATCTCACTATCTCAAAAATTGACAGAAGTTCGTTTTCCAATCCGTCAGATCATATGGTACAGATGTACTCATATTTCAACAAGGGACTCATTTAGTATAATTAACAAAGTATTGATTATAACGGTTCTTTGTGTATAAATTCGAAGCTTTCCATTATCGTAGTACATTCAATGAAAAAATGGACTAGAAGTGATAACTGCGTGTCCAGTGCGTACTAATTATACATTTTTTTATATTAAAAAAAACGTAATTATGACTTTTTAATTTAATTTGTATTCTAAAATATTTGCAACCTTTAATAAAGAACATGCTAAAGTGTTTGCATACATTCACTATTTTTACAATGATATATTGTTAATTATATTATATTTATTAGTTTAGTGGTTTTCTCTCGTTGCTTCCAGTGCAAGGTTCGGTCAGTCTTCGACATACGTGGGTGACGGAAATATTATTATCGAAGCACAAATTTTTGCAAAACTTATTATTCAAACTACAATAAATCTAAATTAGTATATTATATAATTAGCATGGAAAGTGAGTTGATATCGTGCGAGTGAGAATTTTGACGCACGAGGTGCCAGCCGAGTACGGAAATCTTACGAGCAAAGGATAAACATTTTCCAGCGTATTTGGTCCACTATTTTACATGCGTTTACAAACGGGCAATCCTTTCTTTAACAGTTTATTGCAATTTGTCATTAACTGTCAGATATTATGAAAACGGACGTTCTCCGAAGACGATGATTTGATGTATTTAATTTGGTGCTAATCCATGAATTAATCATGCGATATTTCATACCTTTTGCGCTATTTTTCAGATAATAATTGGTGCAAATTGCAAAGGAAAATTTGACACAAGTGCGTTTGTTTATTCCGTCACCCCTAGCAACCAGCATTTGATACCCAAATCAGCATTACAAAGTTGCGCTGCACCAGTGACTTGCGCCGGCGCAACTGGCCAACGTGGAATTGGCCCCTGAGTTAAGTTATACAATAGCCAGTTTGATTTATAAGGATGGGTTGGCTTAAACCGCTTAAGTCATAAAAGTTTTACTAGCTGTATGTCAAGTGAGTTTAGTATAGTCGTTAGGAAATAGCTATTCACATTCAAGCGCCGAAAGTACCGAGCAGTATAACGATTAAGAAATGATAATGTTAGGAATATTACCAGTCCAATGTTCGTATTTAGGTTGGCATTAGCCTTGTCATTAGTCATTACTAAGTGTCAAATATCACATTGGTAAAACCGATTTGAAATGGGAATTTTCAACGTAAACGTTTACCATTAAAAAAGATGAGCGAAGGCCCAAATGCACCGCACCATTTTGAAATTGTGGCGTACAAGACAACTGCCGATTTGTTGTCAAATAAATGTGGAAAGCGGTACGAATGCTGACTTTCAGTAGTACTAACCCAAAATTCATTAGATAAATTTACCCTAAATATTGCAATCAAAACTCGTACAAAAATGCATTTTTTACCATTTTAAACTGAAATTTCCGAGCTTATAACATTATGACAATAATTTTTACTTCTCGAACGTAAGCGAAGGTAGTATTGTAATCGAGTCCGTCGGTCGACTCTTTACTTTTACGTTTTCCCGATCTTTCATGACCCCTAGTATACGAAGAAATAGGTCTCCCGTTTCCGTCCGTATGTATGTCTGTCCGGATTTATCTTAGACGCATAATCTCCGAAAATACTGGCCCGATTGTAGAGTATGACAACAATCGACCCAGTACTTTCGGAGATTATCTATCTAATAAAAATCCGGGACGACAGACAGACGGACAGACAGACAGACAGACAGACAGACAGACAGACAGACGGACCGACGGACAGACAATAAATAAACTCACTTGAAACAAACTCGTAGCACGTTTTTTTTACATTTTACGAAAACATTACATACATGTCTTTATTTTAGCTTATAATGGTTGTCACAAAAAAATAAAATTCACAAAATCAAATATTTTAATTATTATTTTTCGTAAGAGCTGGATTTGATATACTGTACTTTATGAGCGAGGGAAGTTTTGCCGAAATATTCTTCAATCAGTTTTCTAATACAGCATTTCTTGTGTATTCAGTATTGTAATACATGTATTTTTTTTATTTGCAGTAAAATGTAAAAAAAAATATTAAAATAATACAATTGGAAAAGTTTTTTGTTTGCTTTATTTCCGTTAAATCTGTTATTTTTACAATTATTTTTTAACTTTTATTTGATTTTTCTATCAACCCACATTGTATTATTTTAATGTTTTAATATTATTATTGTTATTATTTAGTACAAATAAAAAAAGGCATGTGTTACATCACTGAATGTAGAAAAACATGTTTTTTCAAAAATATTAAATTTGACTTTTCCTGCCATTTAAAAAAAATATTTGGCCTTGTAAGTCCAAAACAAATTTTGACGGAAATTTCAATAACATTTCAGATGATGGAGTTTAATAGTTATTTATATATCAAGGGAGGAAATGGCACTTTGCTCAAGTGATATATATATATATATATATATATATATATAATTTTTTCTTCGAACAAACGTTTAAAATCAATTTTATACAAATTTAAATGAACAAACTAGTACCGCAATAAACTATGTCATCTAGATAGTTTCTATGACAATTGTCAAACAAAAAAAAAATTAATCGCATTTGAACAAAGCGTCTCGTGAATTGTAGTTTTGTGTTCCTTAAAACGCATTAATTTTGAAAAAATGGAGGATTTGGATGAAAGTAGTGCTTCAGATAATAATTGTACCCGTCCAGACGTTTTAGAAGTACTTAGCAAGTTTATAAATTTATAAACGTCATTTTTGACAAAAATGTACTTTAGCTTCCGGCGGAAGCCAAAATAGTGACACTTTATGCCCTTACATGAGGGAAGAAAATCACATTTCTATATAGTGAGTAGAAAAATACTTTTAGCTGAATACCAAATTTCAATGAGTTCTGATTAGCCGTTCTGGAAATATTTAGCTGTATCCATACTTTTTAGCAATCCTGAATAAATAAAATTCGCAAAATCAAATTTGATAATTTTTGGAAAAAGCTGGATATATTTTATGATACTTCAGGGGCCAGGGAAGTTGTGCCGAAATAACCTTCGATCAATTTTTTGTTCAAAGCACCGAAAATATCAGTTATAATAATAATTAATTAAATTAAAATAAAATAACAAATACAGAAAAATTTTTTTCAAAATAGTATTGAGTACTGATTGTTCCGTATGATTTTTTAAAATTTGACTAAAATAGAAGATCTGGAAATAAAAGATGTGAAAAAGAAGAGTGGTTTATCTATTTTTTATGTAAATGCCATTGTTATTGACAATAATTGTTTATGCCACTACCGTTGCCACAAATTGAAGTCAAACTAATTAAACTACCCCTTTACAACGCCCCAGCTGTTCACATCTTTTGTTTCCAGAACTTCCTCTTATGTCCATTATAAAAAATCGGACGCTGTATGCATTTATATTTTCAAAGTATTGTTGGTTGCATATACTTTTTATTTTAAAGCACAGTCGCAGTATAACTAACTGCCCATTCACAATGGACATAAGACATAAGAACGAGCGCATAACATAATTTACGTTTTTGGTTTGTGTCTGGCTTATGCTTATCTACGTTCACAGTGGACAGAGTGAACTCTGTAAGAATTGTTAAACTGCGCAAACGCAGAACGGAATAACTCCCGGCTAAACATAGAAACGGCTAACTTCAAACTGAGTCAATCAAAATATCTAACCTACAATTTCATACGATATTCGAAGTTGACAACTCGCAGTACAAAACAGACTCGCAGTGTGAAGCTTTGATTATAATTTATATAATATAATCAAAGGTGTGAAGTGCCAAGTGCCAACTGTCAAAGGGAATTCAATAGCAGCATTCAAAAGTCCCTAGATTTTAACATAATTTTGACATAATTCGTGCACAAAGTTGAACTTATTTCAACTTTGTGTACGCACACAAGGATTACATAAAACGTTCATAAGCATAAGAACTACGTTCGTCCACTGTGAACAGGGGTACACGTTTTCCATCGTTTCAACTTTATGTATTTATGTAAGCTTTATGTACTTGTTATGCCTTATGTCCATTGTGAATGGGCAGTAAGTATCATTGAATGATCTCTATATGTGTGGTGTACAACCTGGCAACGTCGGTATGTATCGGTAGGTTTAAGCCTCCTAAAAAATCACCCCTAAAATGTCAAGTTTAAAGTAGTCATAGCGGCCCCTTTAAATGTTCAGCCATATACTGGAAATGTTTATTAGACCACGGTAGTAGAAGTAAGACGTGGAAACCTCATTCATAACTTTTCTCCAAAATCATTGATACAAAACAAACGGCGTGAGTTGGATTAAATTTACATACCGTACCGACGCGTAGAGAGATCCATTTAATTTCTAGTTATTTATTATACCAATGAGTTAGGTAGCATATAACTCACGAGAGAAAAGTTTCGTCACAAGCGACGAAGGAGCGAGTGGACTAAATTTCTCGAGTGTGTTAGAGCCCTAACTCGCGAGTTTAATATAACATTTTATCCAACACATGAATTAATCGCTAAAATACTGATAAATAAATTATTTGACACTTCCTATCAAACATGACAAGAATGGACTGCAGTTGAAATGGGTAGTGGAATGGTCTTCAGTGTGTTGCTAATGTAAACGAAAAATTTAGAAATCTGGTGAAATTGTGGAAAATTTGCGCTGTTTCGTGAATAATTATGGAAAAAATTCGGGAAGAACCCGCTGTAGCATCTTCAAAGATTGTTGGCGTATCTCCTGAATCTTTCAAAAATAGTTGCTTCTTCTTCAGCGTGGACCAAATGTTCAGTGTTGATTTGTTGTTAAACTTTCGTTTCAATAAATGAATACGTAGTTTATCTTATGATTTGACATAACAGTGAGTTAGGGTTATAACTCACTCGTGGGTTAGAGTAATAATTCACAGGGTTAATTATAATAGTATATTATTTGACAAGCGCATAATGTAGCATATTATTCACGAGGATGAAAATTACACACGAGCCGCAGGCGAGTGTGTAAATCATCCGTGTGAATAATAGCCATTATGCGCTAGTTAAATACGACGTTTTATCTACGACTCTAAACAAATTATACACGTTTCACAAATAATAATTTATTTCAGAAACAATAAACAAAACAAATAAGTAATTAATTATTATTATTACTTGTCTTAGCAAGAAAATTAAATGTAAAATGGCCACTGCAGTTTGAAATCTGTATTGGCTTGCCTTTCATGTCAACACTGACATTACTACTGAGGGAATGGGAATTTTTAACAAAATTACTAGTTTCTCTTAAACCACAATTAGTTTCACTTGATGTACATGGGGGAGATGGATTCATCACAACATTATCGCAGTTTACAGCAGCATACTCCTCTATGTTTTCACAGTTTTCTGCCATTACAGGAGCTCGAATTGATGTACATGGTGTTGACGAGGGATTCACCTGTTTAAAAATTTTCTTTGATGTTTCTAGTTTGTATTTCACACTGTTATCTATGTAGCCCTCTGCCACGGAGGAGCTTTTCCATCCTCCGTGGCGTTTTAAATCGGTTATGTCCCCTCCACCATCCACCAATAAAGTAGCCAAGGATCTACGAAAAGAGTGTCCAGTAAATAATTCTGGATTTGGGAGCCCCAAATATGCTGCAACTTCTTTCGGCATACCACCAAATTTATTGATACCTATTCTCTGCATAGTACATTTACCATTCTGGTAATTAAGGAAAAACACATCTGATTGCACTTCAGCTGGACGTAAATCAAGATACTTTTTGCATATTAAATAGTAATCTTCAGTTACTGTGAAAGATCTTCTAATCTTTGTTTTAGTGTTGGGCAGTGTTACCAAAAAAGCTGAATTCAAATCTTTGATGTCTTGAATTCGCATTGAATGCAGTTCTTGAGTCCTACATGCACCCATTATGCCCATTATCAAAGCCACCTTTAAAAAAATAATAAATGAAAACCTACAACATAATTTTGAAACAATAATTTCTTACCTTCGTTGCTAGATATTTTACATCAGGGGCTTCAGTGATGAATTTAGTTATTTGTTGAGGACTAAGCGTTTTCGCTTTCTTTGGCTGGTAATTTTCTCCTTGACGCTTTAAGAATGCTCTTAATTTATGGTACTGTTCTATATTAATGTTATGATTGATGTTGAAAGTACTTCGTAGCATGGAGTAATAAGTCCACAGCGTAGAAATTTTGTATTTACTTGATAAGTCTGCAAAGTATGCTAATATCACCCGTTCGGAAAATGAGGTAATCTTCTTTTCTTGTTTCCACTTCATTAATTGATTGTACGCTATTTTGTACAATTTTTGAGATTTCTCTGGTAACAGGTTAACAGCACCAGCTGCTTCTGCCACTTCGGGAGGTGTGCCAGGAAGATTTTCAGTGTTTTCATCCATTATAACTGATGATAACCTCTTATAAAAACACTCGTCGGTAATAAATTTTCGCAAGAAATCAAAATTCAAAACAATACGCACAATGGCGGCTAAGCGTCCGTAGTAGCAGGTGGCAACGTAAACAACGTCAGAGCCATCTACAATCTACAATCGCGAAATACGAATTCCGTTTAGATTGTAAATTTAAATTTTAAATCCTACACAGAATAATAACTGTTAAATATATAACACGTAAAAAACGAATACATACATAGTTTTGACGTTTATATTTTTCTAGAAAAAAAGGAACAGTATTTTAGGACATTTTGAAATAAATCCATTATTCACTAGTGTTTAATATTCATTAAACACTAGTGATTAATATGGGGTATTATGTATCTATAGTTACGTACATAATGCGTCTATTATTAAAGAGTCGTAGATAAACCACTTTACTTAATAGAAATCACAGTTATGGCTGTTTTATGTGCATGTGTTGGATAAAATAATAAAAAACTGCATTCATTCTTTGGCATTTATAAGTGTCATCCACCAATAACACAAAACACCAACAACAAACCATAGTGTCATGATTTATTCTCTCTCCAACGAATTTAATTTTGATACCTAGATGGACATAGTATGCTGGTTACTATTTCGTAGTAAATAAGCCTGATTAGCAACTTGGAGCAGCTTGTTTCCACATCATACCTCTACCACGGTGATTAAGACTTTTTATATTGTTTTTATTTTTAAATAGTGAAATTTATTAATTTAAATGAGGTGCTTCTATAAATTTAAAATAAAAATATTTTTATAGTATCCACACTCTACATCTTGTGAATAGCCCAAAAGAGAACTTTTTTATTAAATTTTAATATTTACCATACTTTTTCGACATTTTACCAACACTACTATGTGTTTGCTTGCTTTTACCTTTCAGTCCATTACATTAGTACACATTAGACACAACCACCAAATGTATTGTTAAGTAATTTTTCTTCATCGTAAATAAGATACAATCAACAGAAAATGTCCTGAAGATAGTGTTGGACGAGCAAACTGTTTTTCGAGTTCACGTTAATATCTGAGTGTCTTCATTGCGTGTTATGGGACAAGACGAATATTCAAAACGGAAACAAGTACCAACTTTATATCTACTCTCATTCATGCAGTTTTTCTGCTGTACCTAATTAAAGAAACCTCCATTCCGCTTTTCCTTATAGAACCTTTAATTTCCCTCAACTTTTTCAGTCATTTTCATTTCATCGTTGTTCCACACACTCGATTTCATTATAATTTCTTTTTCACCAGGACCCGCTAGCCAGCACCGACATTAACGGCAACGACGACGATCCCATGCCGCAAGATAATGGAGATAATAAGCACGGTACCCGTTGCGCTGGTGAAGTGGCTGCTGTTGCTTACAACCAATTTTGCGGAATAGGCGTCGCCTACAACGCGAGCATAGGAGGTGAGCTTTCATCCACCAGAACTCTTCTTCTTTATTAAATATCAGCTCTGCCATGTTTTCATTAAATTAATTGCTGACGGATTTACTTCATTTTACTCGAGCCGAGTAATGAGCGAAGTATTTTCCGTATTGTTCATCACTCCTCAGATTATTAATAATTCAACAGACGTGAAGTGAAACTTCACCGAGGGGATGATTTTTTTAAAGTCCGGCGGCTTGTAAATTTTAATTATTTCGAAAATAAGTCAACGACAAGTTTGTTAACCGAGTTGCGCGTCGTAACTTGGTAATTAACCGGATCTTTTTGTACATAAAGCCAGTGAAACTTGGAGTTTTGTTCTTGGCTCTTGGTAACAATGCAGGTGCAAAGGTTTATTAATTATTTTTGTTGTTATGAAAGCAAGAAATTTTTTAAGTATAGATTTATATTTTAGCTAGAATGAACACGCAAAATTCAACGAAAAACCAACAGTAAAGCAACTTAAATCGTGTGATATTTGTTAAATTTTGTTCTAGTTGGCGCGTACGTCAGCAGTGCAATTGTAACGACTGCGGATAATAAGACTGTAAGGATCATAGCTAACTAGAGCAGAAATTTAAAAAATCACCCAATATTTTAGCTCTTAACTGAATTAGGAACAAACACTTTCCCGAAATAAAAGCAGAACTCATTCAATGTCATTAGAACCGTTATAACAGCACTGTTGCCAGTAATGGTATACGCTGTGGTTCCCAAAGTAGTCGATACCGCCTTCTGGGGGGGCGCTGGAAGGATTCAGGGGGGGAAGGCATAGAGTTTCTGGGAAAAATTGAAAGCGTAAATTAATTTGAGGGGGCGGCAGGCACAAGAAAATATCTAAACATTTTGAAAAACCAGTAAAATGTTATCATTCAAATTAAATACAGCTGATCAACAAGTACTGCTTTGAGTTGGCAATACAATTAAGCAATTGTGAGAAAAAATGTTTCCCTGCTATTGCGAAACCTGATTGAAATGCTTGGAGCCATGTCACTTTTAACCCCATAAGAAAGTTTTGTTAAGTATAACATTTTAATAATAATCAGCAGACTTCGGCATCGTGGAAGTGATGCTCATTGCCGTCCGATCGTCAGCGCTATTGCAGTCATGGCCTACAACTTCGGGAATTCTTAATAAACAACTATTACTTTTTCTAGGTTTTCCTCATACGAGTTCTCCTAGATGTTTTTAAAGCATTTTAACCGATTACATTGGTCAACAACCAAAATACTCCTTTAATAAAAATGTATGCACTTAACGCAGTTCTTTATGTAGATTTCAAATCTGCTCTGCAAATTTTTCCATCACGTCACATTTTTGTGCTACACGTAATTTTATATCGTAAAATTGCCATTTTTCACATAAAACGTGCATCTGTACTGCCCTTATTACACGAGTTGAAAAAATCAGATTCGATGAATTAGTCAAATAGGCATGTGTCACAATTTAACTGACATTTAGAAGTTACGTCAAAATTCTTGTTGTGTGTAATTTTGCATAATGAGTGTAATACTAAAAAAAAATCGCACTTACAATTGGTTTCACAAAAAACGGGACAAGATGAGTAAATCAGGTGCTCATAGATCGAAAAGCAATGGGAATATGACGTTTACGTCACATTCATTGGTCCGGTTTGTTTTTTTTTTTAATCAATTGTACATGTGTAAGAACAACCCTAATGTATTTTGTTACATCTGCAGTCAATATGCTATAAAATGTCAACGTCTGCATATATCACATATTATTAAATTGATATATCACCAATATCTCGGTTTCGAAGTAAGGGATTAGGATAAACAATGGGAGATTATTGTTGGTTCCTGCAAAGGGAGTGTTCATCGAATTGTTACAGTCGTCAAGCAAAAAGAAAACGATTTTAAGCATCTAAAATTAATTAAAACCATTTATTCAAATCCTTGTAAATAAAATTTGCTAATTATTTCATAAAAATTATTATTATTGGGCAAGGTATTATTTTTTTGAAAAGTGTTAAAATCGTTGTTTTTTCGTATTTCGGACTCCAATAAAAATTAAACTAGACCTGCACAAACGGCAAAAATCATTTTTATAGAAGTTTTAGGATACAAGGAAGTCATTTATGCCCAAAAGACAAAAAGCGTATGACTGCGATTTTTTTTTGTAGACCTGTGTTACCGTCAAGGTAATGGATCAAGCCGATTTCTCCATTACCTTGACTGAACTCGATCCCCAAGCAGTAACTCGCCTGAACGAGATCTTTGATTTCAAACTCTTCAGCCAACGCCGCAACGAGGCGGGAGATTTTTTTGGAATCACGACAAGCGATTAAAATGTCATCCACGTAAATGGCAATAATTGTGAATCCTTCCCGGAACCAATCTGGAATAGACAAGGGTCTGACCTGGTGGGGGTTGCTCCATGACTTCTCAGTACTTGGTTTAGCTTGACATACCAGCTTCTCCTCCTCCTCGCCGTTCAAGCATGCGAACTAGACCGAAATGAAAATTGAGCCGCTAGAGACGCCATCAGGCGAATAGAGCTGGAACGAGCCACCGGTGCGAAGGTATCTGAGAAATGGATGCCCGGCTGTTGGCTGCATCCCTGCGCCACTAGTCGCGCCTTCCACTTCTCGATCGTACCGTCTGCCTTTAATTTGTTGGGCAACACCATGCGACAACCGATCACCCTCTTTTGCTGTGGGCGATTTAACTGCTCCCATGAGTATTGTTTCGGATGATGGACTTCATTTCGGAAAGGAACGTACTTTCAGTGAGTTCGGTTTCGATTTCCTCACCCTCCTCCGCAGTATTTGCTCGATACTGCTTTCTAGGTCTCCCCCTTTCGCCGGTTCTCACTATTTTGGACCTGCCACGACCTCTAGTGTGGTGTTGGAAGGCGCTTGAACTTGATGGCCCTCCGTCGATGACTTCGCCTTCGCTCTCACTATCTGCTGATGCCACTGTGATCGCGCTTTCGTCATCCGTCGGGTCGCCGGTTTGTTGCGAACCACTTGATCCCGCTGCTAGTTCTCTACGTCACTTGCTTTGGGTTGCTGGCTTTCTTCCTCTCGTGGGGCAGACCACTCCAGGTTTATGAAGCTTTGGGAAGAATTTATTCGGTCGTTTGCTGGTATGAAGGCTTCTGTGTCGTCCTCGTCGCTCATCGAGTAAGGGGCGTCTAACTCGAAAAATTTGACGTCGCGATTGGTCACCACCGTGCCTTTCTCATACAACCAGATACGGTAAGCCTTGTATTCGCCAGAATAACCGATAAACCTTCCCCCTCTTGGCCGCGCTGGTCCATCTTGCGCCTTCCGGGCTCTCGGTTCAGGTACATCACCCGACATCCAAACACCTCTAAATTGGAAACGTCAGGCACCTTACCCGTCCAGACTTCGTGTGGGGTTCGCCCGTCCAGACTCTTGGTGAGGAATCTGTTGCGAAGGTAGTTCGCCCTATTCACGACCTCAGCCCAAAATCTTTTCGGCAGATTTGCTTCTGCCAATAGACATCTCGCGCCGTCCAATAGGGTGCGATTCTTTCTCTCGGCCGTCCCGTTCTCCTCTGGGTTGTGTGGTGCTGTGGGTCTTCGAGTAATTCCTTTCTCTTGCAAATACTTTTCGAATTCGTAGCTCGTGTGTGTATTCGCCGTCGTTGTCAGATTGCAGCGATTTCACCGTCCTGCCTTTCGGGTTCTCGACAAGGGCAATGTATTCTTTTGTCGCCTGGAATACTTCGGCTTTTGTTTTTAGAAATCTCACGTCGCACCACCTGGAGTTATCATCTATAAATTCAACGTAGTATCGTGCTCTGCCCAAGGATTCGACCTGTATCGGTCCGCACACGTCGGTGTGTATGAGGTCCAGTGTTTCCGTCTTCCTGAATGACTTCTTCGGAAATGGAGTTCTAGACATTTTACCCCTCAAGCATACGTTGCAATCTAATATCGAATCAGAGTTTTCGAGTCGTATTCCCATCATGAAATTCTTTCGCACTACATCCGAAACGTCTCTCATGTTGGCAGGACCAAAGCACCTGTGCCACAAATCATTCGACTGTACCTTGCTTCGCGGGTGGATCGCCATCGGCGATGCGTCGTCTTTCTGTTCTTGTATATAATACAAATCTGCAATTCTGTCGGCGCGGAGAGCCACGTTGCCGTCCTTGTACACGATTTCCGCTCGATCCTTCCTGAAGGTGACTTCAAAACCGCTGTCGATTATCTTACCTACGGACAGAAGATTTGTTCGTAAGTCTGGGACGTACGCGGTGTTCACGGGCGAAATGTTTCTCTTCGCACCAAACGTTAAGGCCGTAAACTGCGATGTACCCGTGCCGTTAATCGCTGTCGTGAAATTATTCGCTAGGTTAAGCACGCCTCGTTTTTCGTCACACATCTCGCGAAAAATGTCGGAATCACTGCACATGTGCGAAGTCGCACCACCGTCCAGACATCATCTCCGTTCGCGGTACGCGATTCGAAACGCGGATACCCCGACCGCGTTGAAGCACAAGTTCTCGGCGTTCTTCGCGAATTGTCTCCCATTGGACCTGCACTCAGCCTTTTTGTGTCCCAGTTTTTCGCACTTGAAGCACCGCAACTCCGCCGTTCAGGGCCTCCTGGTCTCATCGTTAGTCCCCGCTTTCCGTTCTCGATCGCCGCGTCCGCCGCTTCTGTTCACGAACAACGCGTCCGACTTGTTCGCGCGCGATCCGTTTGTTCGGACGTCGCTTTCTTCCACGATTTTTATTCGCAGTGTCTCGGGCGTCGGAACGTCATCGCGGGATTCAATAGCACACCTGAAGTTTTCGAAGCTTGTAGGAAGGCTGTATAGGATCATAATCGTCAGGAGATCCGAATTTATTTCAATTCCCATCTCCGAGAGTTTGTCGACGGTGTCAAAAAATCGTTAAGGTGATCGCAAACTTCGCCACCGTTCACCATTTTGTGGAGAGTCAGCCTTTTCAAAAGCGTCGCTTTCCGAGCCGGTTCTTGTGATTGGAAAATTTCATGTAGCTTAAGCCACATGGCCCGTGACGTCTCGCAATTTTTCACAAGCTTTAATTCGCTCGGGGAGATGAACAGAATTATGTCAGACCTTGCTTTTTGGTTGTACTTGCTCCATGCTTGCACATCCGCGGCGTTTGCACCATCTCTTGCGGACTCCGGTTTAGCTACGGTTCCATTGACATATTCCCACAGGTCATTTGTTACTAGAACTGCCTGCATCTGCAGCTTCCACGTGTCGAAGTTGCTTTTGTTCAAGCGCTCAATTCTCGCAGTGATGGCCGCCATGACTGCTTCCCTTCGATCACGTTGCCGCCGTTCTTCTTTTCGTCAACGTGGCACTGTTTAAATCACTCACTGCAATCTTCTGGGTCCATAACCTGTTAAAGGTCAGTGGGCAGCAAAACACCAGAGCACATTGAACGATATATTGAAACAGAGCAAACAGATATAACATTACACACGAAAATTACAAACAAGGCTTCGACTTCGAGAGCACCATCTTGTCATCTCTCTTGTTGTTGTCGTCAGCCGTGCTGCCGTCCATTCGTACTTGCGCACGCGCCCGATCGGTACTGTTGGAACTGTCGCCGGTACCGCGTACGGTACTGACGCTGTGACTCGCACGATACCGTTTATTTCCCTTACGAAATTTCCCGATACGCTTACCCAGTTGAGAGCAGGCCCGATCATGGCTTTACAGGCTGATCTTGGAATTATTTTTCGCAAGCGCCCTCTCAAATGGACACGTACCTTAAAGAAGCACTGGAGATGAGAGTCAGGAAAGTGGCCTAACCTTGGTAATGGAACTTTCAGTAGTTTTACATTTGTAACAGAGACAGTGACAGCCAGCTGTGAGTGACAGGTAGGAATTTCAGTGTATTTTATAGTGTTAGGTTGCTGCCAACTTACATGTCAACTTTCAAGAAATCCCAATCTCTCACCGGAATCACAATACTTGACGTTTCTGAAATTTCATTACTCGTTCGATTACTGGTTTTTCGTAACCGCAATTCGTCAACATATAGTGGTTCCTAACACTATAAAATACACTGAAATTCCTACGCTGTCACTCACAGCTGGCTGTCACATGGCTGTCACTGTCTCTGATAAAAATGTAAAACTACTGAAAGTTCCATTACTAAGGTTAGGCCACTTTTCTGACTCTCATCTCCAGTGCTTCTTTAAAGTTATGTGTCCATTTGAGAGGGCCCTTGCGAGAAATAATTCCAAGATCAGCCTGTAAAGCCATGGTCGGGCCTGCCCTCAACTGGGTATGCGTACCTATCGCTTGCCCAGCGTTTTTACCTGGTTTCTCCGAATATGTGAGCGACTCTCACAATACGAACGGCGAAAGCGTTTCGTTGTGCGACAATGATCTCCGATGAGTCTGTTTTACGTATATTTTTTTGGTAATAACTCAATTAATTGCAATAGTAGACCTCTGAACTTTGAAATGACAACTTAAGACTAAAGATGGTATAAAATCAAAACGAGAACTCTCGTGAGAGTTGTTCTCCAGTGGACACGTACCCTAAAGATGAATGTTCTAGGAGATATTTCAAACAATTTTCAGGAGAATACAGAGGTATAATGATAATAGTCATCGTTTTTGTTATTAAGAGACAGTTTTGTAGCAAAAAAAAAACATCAACTCGAAGCGAGGAATTCATTTTCGTATCGTAAAGTTACGGCTCCTAAATGAAACTTACCCCAAAAATTCTCGAGTAATGTAAAATTTATGTTCTGTAGCGCTTAAGATTAGAATGATTTTGAAATTTCAAATTTCACGCGGATGGTACACTTTTCTTCGCGTAGATATAGTGACTTTTCTGTCACTCAATCTCTCACCGTACGTAGTATACCACAGTACACAATTAAAGAAAAAATGGAAATGGTCACTGATGGATACATTTTAAAAGCTTATCAACAACAGAGAAATTGCTCAAAATTTTACTGCAGCATTCTCGTATCGTCCCATGCCCGGCAAGAGCACAATTTAAAAATTTTATGACAAATTTATAAACACAGGTTTTCTCGATCGTGGACGTCAAATAGTAATTTACACAACTAGTTCGGGATAGCCTTCCCTTCGGTCGTGCCGCAAACAAACGTTCGTGCGGGAAGCAGGCTCACGAACGTGTTGTGTACAGTATTTTTTGCAACGAATAAACCTTTAAACTGAAGAAATTAACTGTGAGTTATTTATAAACAATGGCACCGTCAACACGTCACAATGTTGACACAACGCGAGTATTTTAAGGTTACCATGGCAAAAAATGCACGTGTACGGGAAGTTCGAACTCCCGCACCCTGGTGAATGCACGAAAGCCATCAAAAAAGGTCATGAGTGCAAAAACAATAATTTTTGTATTTTAAAGCACAAATTAACAAATTACTGCAAAAAGTGGTAGTGGAAATTAAAATAGAACCCAAAGGCTCTTTTCACAGCAAAAATCACCGCTGGGTTTTCACCCTAACAAAAGTTAACATGAGGTCTAAAATTTAACTTGGGAATCCCCATGGCCTCTTTTAAAAGAGATGCACTATATGTATAAACGAAAAGAGCACTGAAAAAAGGTCGGATATCAAATGAAACAACAGTAATCGTCAAGTGAAATTCACTGTGCTGTTTATATGTACGCAGGTAAATAATAATGCAATGATATTCCGAAAGTGCTTCAGCTTCTTCTACTTACCTTGCTTATTTGTGTTTCTTCATAAATAGAAAAGTAATACACATTATTTGACAGAAGTTAGTACTTTTACAGTAATCCTACGGCAGCTTTAAAATTTACGTCTGCAACTTTTACTTGCCAGGAGTATGTATTTAAAATACTTGTTTGTAATTCGTGACAAATATATTTTGTCAAGTTTTCAAGGTTAAGATGTTTTATTAACGATAACAATGTAACGTAGCAAATTTTTTCTATTGTCTTGTTGTATAATATATGAAAATGCTTGGATGAATCGTTTGTCTTCTGAAATTCGACGGCTCGGTCACCCTTCGAATAAATTTTCTACTTGAATTGGATGTTTTGATCGCTGCGACGGTAATTGTCCAACATTGAAAATGCGAGTTTTGCGAATAACAGCACTAGACACAGTTTTATAAGTAGCTCCTCCGATTATCACTATACGGCACGAAGGACCATAAAATGTGCGAAAATACATTCCCAAAACCACGATTAATGTTTACGATTAGGTGTTTATTGCTTGACGATTACAGGTAGACTCTCAGTTTACATGTGTAACGCTTGATATTTACAGGCAGACTCTTGGTTAATGAATTATGCTCGTAAACACTGAAGGTGGCGGAAGTTGAAAATGAGGTTTGTACCAGTGGAACCAAACAGTGGCGAATGCGGAGTGAAAAACTTATCTAAAATTAAATAAGGGAACATACCTGCTGGATGTCATAATTAATAGTATATTGTATGTACTACGAGTGCAAAGTTTGCTGGATTTTTAGAACTTTGCATAAGTGACTTAAAAATATTCCATCGAAGTAATTTTTTAACAGTAACAACTTTAGTGGGTGTTGGGTCACTTGCACACCGCAGTTAATTTACCGCATATGACAGGTCCAATCCCCATTAAGGTCGTAAGGGCACTTACGCTCAAATAGAGGTTGTCATTGCCATCGTGATACCTAGCTGAAAAGAAGCCACCTACAATACAGTTCCGTGAGTTTCATGGTACGTCTACCAGTACAAGGAGAAAAAGATCCGCAGATCTCTTTTTATGAAAAAATGTTTCTTGTAGATTTGTAAAAACAATAAGTAATTTTTCGAGTAACTATTTTATTTTTTATAACATGAGCCTGTTGATAGAAAATTTAAGAGCAATAAAAAATATTTTCGGCTTTATACACATTTGATGTTTGGTAAATAAAATACACTACATCCCAAAAAAACGCGCAACGCACCAACAGATTTTATTGAAACTTCAACCACATGTATATCAAATCAATCTTATAAAATGATTAATATTTGGACCATTTCAGTCAACAAATAAGATAACCAACTTAATATTGAATGGCATCTCCACGATTATTAAAACACTCTGTAACTTGCCCAAACATGCTGGAAATTAAGTGTGCAATATTTGCTTGAGGTATGGTCTCCCAGGCTCTCTGTAGCCGTTGTCGAAGTTCCTCCAACGTATTCGGTGGATGACTTCCCGACTAGCATATCCCATACATGTCCAATTGGGTTTAAATCCGGAAAGCGAGGGGCCAAGGCAGTATGTTGATATTATTTTCTGCCAGAAAGTTCATTGTTACAGGGGCAATATGTGTTCGCGCGTTATTTTGTTGAAAAATACCATGTTGTACTTTTTTAAAATAGGATAACAACACAAACTCTAGCACGTGGTCAATGTAACGACGCGCATTTAAAGTTCCCGGGATGAACACTAGAGCGGCTATTAAACAATGCTATGTAACATTCACAGCCAAAAATACTGCATTAAAAGGTTGCGGAATTTTATTACATTTAAATAATGATAACAAAGTGAAACCAGGACAACACAAGTATTTAATCTGTGGCCAACCCGTTTGCCTTCGACGAACCGCGGCCCAGCGTATTGAAATTATTTCGTACGATCACATTCGAATAGCTTTAAAGTTTTAGTTAAAATCTGGCACAAAATAAAATGAAATAGTATACTCGAAGATAATAGAATTTTATATAAGTGAGAAAAATGCTATATTATAAGCGAGTGAGAATGATGGTCACGAACGCGTTAGCACGAGTGATACTGCTCTCACGACCTTATAATGACGGTTCGCTCACTTATGATAACGACGCGACGTTTTATTTTTCAGTAACAGCTTTTACATAAAAGTAAGAATAAGATAATTCCAAATTAACAGCTCATTTAACCTAAAAAATTGTATTGTCATTATAGTGGTTCCGGTGAGAGATTGGGATTTCTTGACAGTTGACATGTAAGTTGGCAGCAACCTAACACTATAAAATACACTGAAATTCCTACTCTGTCACTCACAGCTGGCTGTCACTGTCTCTGTTACAAATGTAAAACTACTGAAAGTTCCATTACTAAGGTTAGGTCACTTTTCTGACTCTCATCTCCAGTGCTTCTTTAAGGTACGTGTTCATTTGAGAGGGCGCTTGCGAGAAATAATTCCAAGATCAGCCCGTAAAGCCATGGTCGGGCCTGCTCTCAACTGGGTAAGGGTATCGCTTGCCCAGGGTTTCTACCTGGTTTCTCCCAGTTTGTGAGCAACTCTCACAATACGAACGCGTTTCGTAGTGCGACAATGATCTCCGATAAGTCTGTTTTACCACAAAAATTCTCGAGTAATGTTAAACTTATATTTTGTAGCGCTTAAGATTAGAATGATTTTGAAATTTCAAATTTCGCGCGGATGTTACACTTTTCTTCGCGTAGATTTAGTGACTTTTCTGTCACTCAATCTCTCACCGTACGCAGTATAGATGTATGAATACCAGAGTTTCATTAGATTACATCAGTTCTTAACAATATTGAATTTTTTCTGCTCATATTGAGAAAATGTTGAATTTTTACTGCATCTTGGATTGAAAAAATTGACCGTTTTTCAATCTATTGAAGAATGAGCACTTTTCTCCACAGCTTTTGTCCAATCACAACGCGACATTTCCTTTTCTCCACAGATCGCCACTATCACCCCTAATAAGAATTGAACATGCGTTACCCTGCTTATGTTTTGTTTGCACGTCATCATTAATTTTAATAAAAATAATTCTTAATTTTTTTGTCTTTATTTTTTAATTATATGAACAGAAAAATTATAGTGTTAAACTCGTGAGAAATTGGTCATTCCACTCCACTCGCCTTTGACTCGTTCCGGAAACTTTCATCCTCTTGGAATGACCAATTTTCTCACTCGTTGAACAATATACTTTGAATTGAGAAAATTGATCATTTTTCATTCTATTGAAGAATGAGCACTTTTCTCCACAATTTCCGACTATCACCCCTAATAAAAATTAAACTCGTCCATGCGTTACCCTGGTTATGTTTGTTTAGACGTCACCATTTTTTCAAAAAGTAATTCTTGATCTTTTGTCTTTATTTTCTTGATGAGCAGAAAAAGTATAGTGTTAAACTCGTGAGAAATTTCGGATGTGTTCCTCCACTCGCCTTTGGCTCGTTCTAGAAACTCCCATCTTCGTGGAATGACCAATTTTCTCACTTGTTGAATAAAATATCGGCTGTAAGCGATCTCGTCCTGCTGCCTCGACTTCGTCGGAAGCAAATTTAGGGTAACTCTCTTAGTTGCTTCTTCGATTTCCTCTGGTACTGCATGGTTTCCTCCGTTTTATTTAGTATTCATGCCTGTAAACATTGATGCAACGTTTTGTATGTAACTAACGATAAACGGATATTTTATATGAGTTTATTCATATCTACCCCAATGTTGTTCATTGAAAGTAATAAAATTACGAGTTTTTGTTGCCTTTTACAGTGTTTGTATAAAAAAATAGTGTATGATATTCATGTCAAAAATGATTTTATTTTGTTCCACACTCAAAATAAAATCTTACTTTTAACACTTATATTATATCATAATTCATAAATAACCATTAGTCGTGTTAAAGTGAGCAAAGTTATGGTTTTGACTGATCAGACTTATACAGGGTGTCTCAGAAATAAGTACATTAATTTTAACCGGTAACAGAACACGCGAAACGGAACAATTTTTTTATATAGCATTTTTTCGAAAACTCAAGTCGAATTTAGAATTTTCCCACCCATATATTCACGAGGCGTCTATGTTTACCTTAAATAATAACAACACTACAACAAGAAAGAAGGTACCCTAGCAACCGTTTTGACACTGATAATCATTTTTATATCAAGTGTATGTTATTAAACGTCGTTTCTGTAAAGTTTGTTTGGCACAGATTTCTAATTTATAGACGAAATGTGTTGAAATGGTTTTGTTTTCAAGCCTTGAATACACCGATATCGTTTTAAAGCTGGTTTACACCATTAGATTTTCGTATTCGACTTGATTCGATTTTTTCATTCGAGACCTTCGAACAAAAATAGACACCGTTCTATCTGCGAAATATGGAATGCGAAATCGAACGAAAGATCGAACGTCGCTATGTCGAATGTAGTCGAATGCAGAATCGAATTGCAAGTCGAATACGAAAATCGAATAGTGTAAACCAGCTTTTAGCCTACGGTGAGGCCTCGGAAAACAGCGCTCGCGCCCAAAGAATTTTTTCGGAAAGCCTTCCAAATGTGCCCTCGCAGCACGTTGCAGCATCTTCGAGAGTACGGATCTTTTAAACTTGCAGCTCAGGATCGAGGTAGGTTACGTAGTATAGAATTGCTAATATTGAAGAGGCTGTTTTGGAGAGTGTCGAAGCTCGACCGGGCACTAGCACGCATCACTGTCCAGTGTGATGTATCGGAGAGTAGTATTTGGAGGATACTCAGAGAACAACTGCACCCCTTTCACGACCAGAAAGTTCAGTTATTGAAACCAACAGACTTACCACGTAGGCAAAACTTTTGTGAGTGGGTTAATAGAAAAATAAACGAACAAGCAAATTTTGTATCTCGTATACCATCAACTGATGAGGCCGGATACACAAGGGAAGGTGTAATCAACACCCACATTTGGGCCAATGAAATTCCGTACGCCATTAGGGAGCAGCACTTTCAATATGTCTCTAAATGTTTGTCATGTTGACATGATTAGAAAAGTACGTATCCTAGTATGTAACTGTTTTTGACCATAAATTATTAATTATAATAATTATTAGTGTTCATGGGTGACTAAGGATCCATGGGCGGGTAACCTTCATTGGGATAAAACTTTAACAATTTTTAACTTGATAATTAAAAAGTTTCTGACAAAACCCTATTAAAAAAAATTGTTGATTTTGATGAACTCTGGATTCTGGATTCTTAATTTATGGGGGCTGACCGTGGCCAGCCGGCACTTAGGCCTCGCCTTTGGGCCCATTGTACCTTCCCCAAGTCCATATCAGGGTGTTTTCCCGCTCCTCTACTCGTCAAGCCACCCAACTGCTTGAATGTACTTGAGTAATGCAGAGGGTGGAAACTCCCTGATATTTGCCATACTAGGCCAGATGTCCCCTAGTATGGATTCCCTGTAGGAGGCTAGGGCTGGACACTCACGAAGAATGTGCTCAGCTGTTTCCTCTTCTTCATTGCATCCACGACAGATTGGGTCTGTTACCACCCCTATCGTATATAGATGTTTGTTAAACTGGTAATGTCCCGTAAGGAATCCTACCAGTTTACGCAGTTTGTCCCTTGAAAGTGAGAGATAAAATTTCGTCAACTTACGGTCTGGTGTCGCCATACAAGCTCTACTATGCCGACAGCTGCTCAACTTCACCCATATCTGCTCATGGCGTCTCTGGGTATATTGCTTTACGAGTTCGTTCGAGAGGGCGACCGAAGGCGTGATTGCCGGTTCGGGTCCCCAGAAGGGCATGCGCGCGGCTCGCTTCGCCATCTCATCTGCCCTCTCGTTTCCTTCGTTGCCACTGTGTCCTTTGATCCAACAAAGTTCCACACTATTCCTCTGCGTTACATACTTTAGCGTTTGTCTGCACTCCCAAACCAGCCCGGATCGAACCATACAGCTGTCCAGGGCTAGTAGTGCAGACTTGCTGTCAGTAAGTATGCGTATTGATTTGTTGCCGATTTCACGTTCAGCAATGATTCTAGCTCCCAGCATTATTCCCATCAGTTCTGTTTGTAAGACAGACGTCTGGGTGCCGAGAGGTACACTAATTTGTGCGTTCAGTTGTTCGGAGTAGATGCCGGCTCCTGAACCACTATCTGTTTTGGCACCATCGACATAGATATCTATGTCGGCTCGTCCTTCTGAATTATCATTCATTGATATTCTATATGTCTTCTCATATATTAATTTTGTGCCCATTCGGTCACAGCCCATCCTTAACAAGGGTATTCTGTTGAACGCCTCCGTTAAGATCCGAGTGTGCTTCGTTGTGCGGCCTTGTTTGTTCCATACTCCCAGAGAGTGAAGTCTTAGAGACGTCGTCATTGCCGCTTCCTCTATGTAAAGGTTAAGAGGTGCTAAGCAAAGAAGAGTCTCCAGAGCCGCTGTGGGAGTGGTCCTCATTGCTCCTGTAACACTGAGACACGCCATTCTCTGAACGTGTTCAAGTTGCAGGGCTGTTGTTTTTTGTCTGGCTCTGGGCCACCAAACTAAAGCTCCATAGCACAGCATCGGTCTGACTATTGCCGTGTAGATCCAGAGGGCGATCTTGGGATTTAAACCCCACGACCTTCCCACCACCCTACGACATTGCCAAAGAGCCGAGCGTGCCTTTTCTACTTTATCATCTACATGCTTCTTCCAATTCAGTCGCCAGTCCAATACAACTCCCAGGTATTTGACTTCGTCCGAAAGTTGAAGCGTTGTGTTAAATATTTTTGGCATCTGTAGTGTGCCAATTTTCCTTTTCCTGGTGAACAGGATTAGTTTCGTCTTTTCTCCATTAACGGAGAGGGTATGTCTGCTGCACCATTCCTCGACTATTTTTACTGCAGCTTGCATTATCTCACATAATGTATCTGCGTTTTTTCCTGTTAGCAGAATGACTAGATCGTCCGCGTATCCAATTGTGTGGTAGCCAAGATCATTGAGGCGTCGTATCAGGCTGTCAACGACAGTATCCCACAGTACAGGAGAGAGAACTCCTCCCTGAGGACATCCCCTGTCTACAACAGCCTCGATCTCAGTGCCACCTACATTAATCATTACTTCCCTGTTCCTCAGCATACCGGCCACCCACCTACTCAGGGTGGGGTCCACGTCGTGCTCTCGTAGGGCTAGCTCTATGCTTTTGAAAGTCGTTTTATCAAACGCTCCTTCAATATCCAAAAACATTCCTAAGGTGAAGAGTTTGTTCTCCATCGCCCACTCTATACGGTTTACAACTGTGTGTAGGGCCGTATCGGTGGATCTTCCTTGGATGTAGGCATGTTGGTTCGGATGTAGAGGTTGCTTGCTCAAAGCAGTCTCCCGAATCTCTTTTTCGCTTAGTCTTTCTAGCGTTTTCAGCAAGAATGATGTTAAGCTAATTGGTCTGTAGGATTTAGCCAAGGTGTAATCTTGTCGTCCTGGCTTAGGTATAAAGATAACCTTTACTTTTCGCCATGCATTCGGTATGTAGCTGAAAGCCAGACACGCCCGAAGCATTGGCAACAAAATAGGGCGTAGTCTGCTCATTCCCCTCTGCAGGAGGGCGGGATAAATACCGTCAACTCCTGGAGATTTGTATGGGGAAAAGCTGTCCACTGCCCACTCCAGTCTTGCCTCCGTGACTACCTTTGCAGCCAGCGCCCAGTCCTTCGGGGAAGGTTGAGTACCGACTACATCCCTTTTGGAATGGGAGGTAGTCCGTGTGCTGCCTGGAAACATGGTCTGCAGCAAAAGTTCTGCGGACTCTTCTAAGGTGGCTGTAAAGGTGCCATCTTCTTTCTTTAGGAAACCTAGTTGATGTGTGTGGTCCTTCGAGAGAACTCTCTTCAGCCTTGCGGCCGAAGCAGTCGACGTTATGTCGCTGCAGAAGGATCTCCACGTTTCCCGTTTCCTCTTTCTTAATTCTTTCTTAAACTCTTTCCGGTGCTCTTTATAGGCTTCCCAGTCTTCAGTTTTCTTAGTGTTTTTTGCTCTATTGAAAAGTTTTCTTAGCCCCGATTGAAGTAGGCTGAGCCTTCGGTTCCACCATGGTGTACCTTTGCCCAGACCTTCCTTCTTTAGGGGGCAACTTTTCTCATACGCTGACATTAGAGAGTCGTTGATAATGGTCAAGGTTTTCTCTATGTCTTCTGTCGAACTGTATTCTGTTGGTATAGACTGCACGGAGGTCCCCAGTCTGTCGTCCAGTTCTTCGTTGTATGAAGCCCAGTTCGTCAGCCTAGGGTTCCTGTACGTCTTTATCTCCATGTCTATACATTTTGATGTATACATGATCCATCTATGGTCTGACACTGACGCCTCTTTAGAGACGTGCCATCCCATTATATATTGTGAGATATCCCATGTAGCCAGTGTAATATCTATTACTGACTGACTACGTGATGTTACGAAAGTTGGTTCGCAGCCTCGGTTGAGAATCTCTAGATTTGTTGATAAAAGATATTCAGCTAGTGTTCTTCCTCTATCATTAGTGTCTTTGCTCCCCCACAACAGACAGTGGACATTCGCATCGGCACCGATGATGAGGTTTATATTTCCGGTATCACAGTGTTCCACCAAGTTCGCCATTTCCCATGTTGGACATGGTTCCTGTGCTCCCTGTGGTAAGTACACGGATGCTATTACCAGTTGCTCTTCGCCTCTTCCTATGTTACACTTAACATTTACCGCAGTCACATCCCTGGAGCTGACCTGAGGTAGGAGGACGGCTTTAATTTTCCTCGGAATGTAGACGCATGTCCTTGGAGATTCTATTGTGGTACCTGAAACAACAGTGCCATTTAAATTGCTCAACCCTGCGATCCTGGATTTTACAATCCATGGTTCTTGGATTATTGCTATAGTGTTCTGCATCTTGTCTAGACGACGACACAAAACAGTCGTCGCCATGCGACAATGCTGCAGGTTGATCTGAATGAAATTTATCTGCTGCAGCGCCATCTCTGCAACCAAAAAAATCCCATAATTGTCCTAGGAGACACAAGGCATATGTCTCAGGCGGGCCCGCCCCCACTGGTAGAGGCTTCACCCCCTGGGGTTTCTACCTCTTCCATAGGGGTCCGCCCTTCCTGAGCCGACGCCTCGTTCTCCTTGAGTTTCAGGTTGAAAGAGGACAGCATATAGTTAATTCTGCCCTCCCTCTCCCTGATTATCTTGGCCTCTTCCATCCCAAGACCAAACACAAAGAGGTTGCCCGGAGAGGCAGCCTTGGGTTTGGCCTCGCGATGGAAAAGAAGCCATTTTTTGACGTGGGCCCATTGGTTCTGACCCTCCAGGCGGCGAAGTACGACTCCTGCATCCACCGGTGGTCCCGGTATCCACAGGGTCGCCCTCACCAGCCTTGGTAGCTCAGCCAAGGGGACCACGCTAAGTTGTGCGCCCTCCCACAAGCGTGTTAGGGAGCGCACTGTTTGTTGTAGCCATTTCAGGGACAACTCGTCTTCACAGGTTATCCGTAGGATTTCCCCTGTGTACTTCATGCCCCTGAAAGTGGCTGCTTGTCTACCCGATGCCAAGCACTGGTCAAGTTGCCTGTCCAGCGCTCCCATCAGGCCCTTTTGTACTATCTCCACCTGGTCAGCAGTCAGCTTACCAAGTGGATGCTGCACATCAATCACAGCTACACGGAGATGACTTGCAGCCGCCTCCCTGTAGCTCTGTTCTCTAGAGGTAGTCTCCTGCCTCCTCATCCTCTTTTGCTTTTCAGCTGCCGGAGGTGTGGAGGTTGAAGACCTCACTCTTTTCTTTGACCCTGAGGTCTTTTTCCCCACGGGTTGTTTAGGGTTGGCTATCGTAGCCTGCCCTTTACCCTTGGGGTTTATCCCGGAGGAGGATGGACCCGGTTTCGGCGGGTCGGTATTCGCCGCCTCCGCCTGCAAACGAGCCTTCCTCCGCCTTTTTACCTCAGCCCCGCAGATTCGCTTCCTCCTAGGAGGCTGCGACCCCACATTGGCTGGGTTTCCTGTTTGAGGTGCACCCGAAGGCACTTCCTCAGTGGTTTTTTTATTGTTATTCTCCATAGATCTGGATTTTAATTTCGTCCTTCTGCTTCCCCACCCACCACGGAGTCCAACAAGGGGACGTCGAACTTCGACGTCAGGGCTAGCAGAAGGATATAGCCCCCAGGGAAGCTCATCCTGCAGTACGCAGCCTCAACTAGTGAGGTTACTCCTGCTCAGACTACACTTCCCCCAAGGACTCACCCTGTCGGCGGTCTGACCCGACGACACAGCCGATTGATCTGAGATGGGTTAGTCTCGACCTCCCGTTTTGGTGGAAATCCAGGCCAAAGAGGCGTGTTGCCCAGCCTTGGTGACACACTGCACCAAGGGGGGCTCAACCTCCAGGATTCCTTCATCCCACCTTACGGGTCTCCACGCACGGCACAAACACGCGGGAGCTTGTCCGCGGGGCTGTTTTGACGACCCCACGCCAGGGGTTTAATCCCGGGGGGGCACGTTTATTTCCAGCCCTCCTCTACTGAACCGCCTTCGCGGCCGTCTAAGCCGACAACCACCAAGGCATGTCCAGGCAAGACGAGCCTCAGCCCTAACCTACATATCTGGAGAAGAGAAAATCCAGGTCGGACTTCCACCACCCCCAGGAGTGTTTAGTTCCGAGGGGCATATCCGCCCTCCCCAGACCCCCCTCCCCAGACAATGCCGGTCTCCCCCTATCCGCAACCCTGGGGACGCGCCTGATAGGTAGCTCAACCCACAGGTTTGATATAGAGTTCATCTTTTTGATGAACTCTATAACTGATTAAAATTAATGTACTTATTTCTGAGGCAGCCTGTATAAATGTGACGTCTAGAACACATGGAACCAACATTACGAAACAAACTGCTAGCAAAAGCAGTTTCAAAAAGACGGAAATATATTTATCCACATTAAATACTTCGGTTGAAGTTTCATGACTTTTGCAACTGTGATGTTTTATATTGTCCACTAATATGTTTCTAATCTATCTATCTATATTAATAAAAATGAATCGCCGAAATGTATGTACGCTCATAACTTCAGAACGACTGCACCGAATTGGACGATTCTTTTTTTTACGTGTACCTTATTGTCAGGACAAGGTTTATATGTAAGAAAATTTATACAAAATAAGACGGCTAAAAGATAAAAAAAAATTAAAAATTTTGCATGGGAATCGCCACTTCGAATGAATTTGAATAGTTGGCGTTCCTGACGGACCTGTCGCCTAACTGACGTGTCATACAAAAACTGTTTCTTCCGTGCGATTGTGAAAAGTATTATTGCATTTCAAATCGTTCTTTGTTTTTTCGTAACAAAAAACGTCGTTTATTTTAAGAAAAGTGTTCGTTAAAGTGAATTTAGTTACGCATTGCGAAAGTTTCTTATTAATTTTGAACTGCCATTCTATTTACCTATATTCACTTTGTTGGTTTCGACAAACCCTCAACCTTTACCGTTATTCGAGGATTTAATTTGAAGTTTTCAATATTTTAAAATTCTCAAGACAAAATTTACAGATTTGATTGACCATGAAAATAATTCTGTGTCGTTTTATGAAGTTCATTATAATGCCGAGAAGACGACAAGCTGACAAAGGTCCACGAAGTCAATCAAATGTGCGACGAACTACCTCAGGTGCAAATCGCAATGATTTATTTCATGCGTAATTCGGATATGGAAGGTGATCAGCGTTGTGCTCATAATCAACATAATCAAACATTGAAGCGAGATATTGGATGGTATGAATAAAACTGAGTAGATACTCATATTCGAAGTACGAAGTACCTACTTGCAAACATTGTATCTCCCTGAACACAAATTGAACATCTACGCGTTTTGTGAGCATTTAATCTAAAAATGGGCATCGGCGTGGCAAATGACTATTTGTCCTTATAAATAATAAATTAAATGTAATATATTTTTGTTTCCTTAAGAATATAGAGTTAACAAAGTTAGTTGAGTTACAAAAGTCTCTCTTGCTCCACGTTGGCCACCAACGAGCGATTTTCATGATTTTTGTGAAACTTTGCTGGTTTTGAATTTGAATTTTCTGTCCTCGATAGTTGATGCTCAGCAAGAACCACGGGAAGGTCTGGAGCAGATCTCGCTAGGAAAGGAGAGGGCAAGGATTTGTTAATGAGGGCTAGAACGTTATACAGTACAATACAATGGAAATACAATACAGGTACCTACAATCTAACTACAATACAGAATACACTACAGATACAGATAAAATTCAGATACAATACAAATGCAAAGTTAGTACCCAATACACCACCGGAAGAAATTGCACCAAAAATTGAGAATGTTGCAAAATGAAAACCCAAGCAAGCACACCGATGGAACTCGGGACGAAATCTATAGATCGCAGCGCTCACACGCCCAAGGGAGGAACGCAGCCGCATAAATCCAAGGTCGTCTTACCTCATTCTCAAAGAGCGATGCAACCCAGCGTCTTAGGGCCAACAGAACCCCCCCAGGCCAGAGCGTCTGACGACATGGAGAATTCAGACTCGGAACCAAAGAATGCACTGTTGGAAAACTAAAACCCAAGCAAATGCACCGTGAAAACAAAGCATTTGCACCACAGAAGCTAAATTGGCAAGACCCAAGTTAAGTTAGTAACACATAAAATATACAGTACAAAATGCTACAATTACAAAAGTTACAATATACAAATTTCTCCACGTTTGCCACCAAAGAGCGATGACTTTGCTCGCTAGTTGCTGTTGCCCAGCAAGAACCAAACAATACGAGGTGGTCTGGAGTAAATTTGTAAATTTGGACGCCGGAGTTTAAAAATGATGCATACTGTATTTTGTGAATTATGAACGCTGTACTTTGTATACTCTAAAGCCGTACTTTATCAGTCCTGAATGCATGTTATTAACAACATATTTCAAAAAAAATCGGGCATTTTTGGAAAAATATCCACTTTCTTTCGTGTGCACAGCACTTAACACAAAACATTTTCGCTAATATTTATTGACAATAAATTAGAAATTCGCGAACACGTGCTACTTTTAACTCAAAACGGACTCCAGTGTTGCTGCTACCAGACCGGAATCAAAACTGAACAGAAAGGATCGAAAATGTGACCTTTCATCAGGTAGTTCACGTGACAGTGACGTCATCGTACGTCACGATGAGATTGCAAAATTTATTTTTCATATTTTAGCTCAGAAATTGTACATTTTCGAGGTTAATTTAACAATGTTTAAACAAACTAATTTGTTTTTGCTAACCTCGTGTTCTTAGGAAAATGGTTTTCGGTTTAATTATCATATATTAATAGTTATCATATTTAAACATTGTGAATTATATTAATTATGTTTAAATTTTATTTAATTATATCGCGAAAATGTATAGCTTTGACCCACCAACTTCAATCGTTTCGAAAATTTATCCAAAATGTATACATTTTCGACCAAACGAATCACGGAATCCGATAAATTAAAACTGAAGTCGTACTTACCCTGTTTTCGGTCCTTTTCGGAAAAATATCCATTCTCGTTCGTGTTCACAGTACTAATACAACACATTTTCACTAATATTTCTTAATAATAAATTAGAAATTCGTGAAAAGAACCCTACTTTTAAGCCAAAACGGACTCTAATGTTGCTGCCACCAAACCGAAATCAAAACTAAACACAGAGGACCGAAAAATGTGACCTTTTATCAGGTAGCTCACGTGACAGTGACGTCATCGTACGTCACGATGAGATTGCAAAAATTATTTTTCATATTTTAGCTCAGAAATTGTACATTTTCGGGATTAATTTAACAATGTTTGAACAAACTAATTTGTTTTTGCTAACCTCGTGTTCTTAGGAAAATAGTTTTCGGTTTAATTATCAGATATTAATAGTTATCATATTTAAACATTATGAATTATATTAATTATGTCATTTTTGCAACTCTTGAGTTATTCTCTAAAATAAATTAACTGATCCTTACATTTTTTTGAGTCACTGTAAAAGCAAATCTAAAAAATATGAATGCAATGATAAATTACGAAAATATACTGATGATATGACGTCATCAAGTTTTTGGGCTTGATAAACAGATATATTTTGATTAAAAACGTACTATGTCAAACAGTAACTTCAAAACGTCTGCAATATTTCAAAATTCAGTTTTGCAATTCTTGATTCATTCAATAAAATAAACTGACTCAGTGATTAATTTTTTTGAGACATTCCCTATAAGCAAAACTAAAAAATACGAATGGAATGATAAATCACAAGTATAGTCTCATCCTATTTTGGATATTTTAAAAAGGATTCATTTGGCAAAATTTTGGCCTGACGTCATCAATTTTTTGAAAGAAGTAAATATTATTTTGAATAAAAATGTATTATGCTTATCATATGTTTAAAACATCTGCAAGATTTCAAAGTATTCGGTTTTGCATATTCAAAATTAAATTGTAGGTGAAACGAAGTTCACGGGGTCAGCTAGTATTGAATAAATCTAGAACATTAGTTTCCTCACAGTTTGTACCTATTGATTTTGATCCGAAAAATCCTCGTATCATGAATAATTTAAAATTATCTGTAAACGGTAATGCTGTGTGATTTATAGCCTGAGTTCTTTGATTTCTAATTTTGCCAAAATAATTTTTTTAATGTCTTGATTTAAAGATCTAAATAGTTAAAAAAATTATTTTCCTTTATAAATCAGTATTTCATATCATTCTAAAAATCTTTCCAAAATATTGTATGCCCAGAATTTTTGAACACACCTCCGCGGACAGACTTGCCAAGATGTGAACGAAGTGTGCCACCATTCACACTATCGAAAAGTTTATCAAAAAAATTGACGATTTTCGACTATTAAATACAGTCAAAAGCATACCAGTTTTAACTAATAAAGAGCTAGTTGAGGCCATAGAATGGGTAAGAATTTTCAGGTCTGAAAACCATAAAACTGATCATTGCTTTTATCATAATCTATATACGGCATTATCTCTAAGCTTGTTTTAAATTATCATATAGTAGCTTATTGTACCTCCATTTAAAGGTACTTTGTTCAACATTGACATAATTGTCTGTCGCGTAGGAAGCGCAAATCGCTGTCTTAATTTCGTGTAAGCTTTCCCAGCCTGTTTACATAACGCTAGTGCCAACACTTTTTCATCAGTAGTATACCTGCGCCCTCTAGTTTTAATATTTCGGTTTCTTAATTTAGATAAACAGAAATTGGCTGCGGTGTCATCCAGAACCTTGTTGTCTAGTTTCATATCAAATTGTAAAGTTAATTTCAAACGTTGACGATATTCTTCTGCCCGAGATTTACTTTTTCGTGCTGCCTTCTTGTATTTTAAACATGGGTGATGAATCAGTTCAACCACAGGAGATAGATTCCGTTTCCTTGTCGATTTAGTATCTTTTAAGGTCTCACACGCTGTTTCGCTGTTCAAAGTATTACTTTGTGGTGGCTATAGGAGCGTCAAGAATATTACTTATGGTAGGCAGAGGCAACGCCTGTATGGATGGCTCAATCACGAAATCATTTTGAATTTGGGTAGATCGCGCTAAAAACTGTCGATTGCAGAACTTATTGTCGAATTCTCATTTCGTGAAAGAACTAATCATTGCACTATATTTACAGTGGATAAATTTTTGAATTTACCTGAGGGAATGTGTAACGCAGGTACAGCGGTACTTGGAGTTTATTATTACTAGAGAAATCAGTGGTATTAATTTGTAAACTACAAACCGTGTGCTGGTTACACATCTTTAAAGGATCAATTTGTAGCAAACAGGAATTGCTGCAACGTTGTGTTCATACATCAAAACGTGCCCGATCTTTTTTGAGATTGGGAAATGTGTGGCGCGTGCCTGTCGTACCTGTTGTAACAAGTTGCAAATTCTCATTTTTTTTCTTGTTTAGAATGTTATTAATAGTATACTATTGATTAAACTGACGTCAACAAACTATAACATTCAATTTTAATGACATTATTTGAATTCTTTGAATTTTGTTTCATGGTTAAGTAGATTGTTACAATTTTGCAACTAGTGCGCACTCTGATGGGCTGTGGCTGGTTCGCACGAGGAACTGACAAGATTATTATTTTAATCATTCGATAATTTATCCAACACCTCTATATTATTGTGTCATAGTAATTTCAATTAAATTAGATACATAGGTCATAACTCATAACTCACTAGTCAAATTAAAACATACATACTCAGGGGTATAGGTTTTATTATAATTTATCCCAGCTAATTGTCATTCCAAAATGTCAAATTTATAGTTATGTTAAATCGGTTTTTGAGGCGTTGGATAAAGTTTTCTATGCGTGTGTTCAGTACAGAAATCACTCCGTCCCCTTGTGGGCTACTTGTTTCTCCCGTGACTTATTTGTAACTGAACACACTTATAACTACCATAAATAACTATTCATTCTACATACGATAGTATATTATCTATGACCAAATTTTAAACGGCAAATGGAACATTTTTATAAATGGAAAAATGGAAATTCGGATGGCCGTGTACGAGCGTAAGCGTAGACAAATGCAGGTGGCCATGTCCAAACTTTAACAGACAAAGGCAACCCTAATTAATTTTATTTTCGATCGGACAGTATTTAAAACTGACAAAATATCGAATCTACTAAAGTTGGTTGTTTATATCGTTCATTTTTTAGGATGGAGTTCCAGTCTTCTGATATGTTGTGCGGTTTTTCGTTCACTTAAACTTTCCTATCCAATTTAATCTATTCAAGAATTCATTTATTATCGGTCGATTAGCTAAAGCCGCCCAAGTTGGAAATTTTTGTAATTCAGAAGTGGGTGTGGCCAAAAATGCAAATCGACTTGTTGGAAGCTTTCCCGGGTACGATGAATAAATTAAAATCATTAAAGAAATATAATTTAATGGAAACGTTAATGGGTTAAAGGACAAAGAAAATGAATATAAATTTAGGTAAGTTAGCGTACTCGTTGATCTGACAGATTAAAAACAGGATATGATACGTTATAATGAAACAGTGTGTCGGTGGTGGAGCGGAGAAGGGTATTATTTCATGAACATAACCGAGTGATATTTTGCCCTTCCTCTATAAAATTTAAATATCATTTTACGCAACCCTCACACACAAATTGAACAAAAGACTGGGCGAAAACGCACAAAATGAAATAGAAATCTGCCAAAATCAAACTTTTATAAAAGTATAAGGTTACATTTTCTTCGGTATAAACCTTTTTCTCTCGTATTGATTTTGCAGATGGAACTCGTGAGTTTCTAGAATTGTTTTATGTAATAAAAAGTAAATATCCTCGGTAGTATGCAAGACTCGCAATGCTCTTAGAGCATAATTGGACCCTTGAGGCTTGTGATATAAAATGGTGACATTATTGTGTATATTTCTCTGGGTCTTATCCCTTATCTAGTTTTACATTTTCTAGATAGCAAGTGCATTGCTACAAAAATTTATTATTATTATCGCTTGCTTTATTATCAAACCCGCTCCTTGCTGTCCATAAAAGCTAAACTCCTACATCATGCAAACGCTTTATCGAAACAAACGTGACGATGATTCACTAGCAACTCACTCCACACAAAATGAAAAACAAATTTTAACGAAAAGAAAATATATTCTTGAGATGAGGGTGGTGACATCACTGATTTCAGTATCATTATTTTTCTCAACAAAATTTCACACGGAGAAAACACTCATTTTACGCTACACCGTAAAGAACAAATTGACCTTTCGAGAAAAAGGGCGATTGGTAGTATGTATTTCGTGGTTTTAAAGCAAATCATGTCCATCTTTTCAAAAACTGAATTATGAACCACCTTGTTACTTCCCGAGCGTAAGCTAAGGAAGTATAGTAAAATCTTTTATATTTTCTCGACGTTCCATGACCCATAGCCCATACAATACAAGAAAATTGGTCGAAAGTTGTTTCGACAGAACTTCCCTCGCTCCTGAAGTACAATGAAAATATCCAGCATTTTCGAGTTGGATTTTTTTCTTTACACAATTTTGTGATGACGTCATCAACATTTTTGCAAAGACACGTATATCAACCTGGATTGGTGCAGTGTAATACTAAAAATAACAGTATTGTATTCCCAAAATGTTCTGAGAAAATGGAGTAGGCCGGTCTGATTTAATCTATAAAATAAATTTACTCATTCATTAATTTTTTTGAGCAAACTCTTTACGGAAATATATAAAATATGAATGCAATGATAAATCACAAGTAAAAACTCGATCATATTTTGCACATTTTGAATAGAATATATTCGGCAAAATTTTGAGATGACGTCATCAATTTTTTGGGGGGAATAATTTTGATTAGCAATTTACCAGGCTCACAATAACTTTAAAACGTTTGTAATATTTCAAAGTATTCAGTTTTGCAATTCTTGATTTAATCAAGAAAATAAACTGACTCGGTCATTAATTTTTTTTGAGACACCTGTATAAGCAAATCTAGAAAGTATTATTGCAGCGATAAATTACAAGCGTAAATATGTAATACATAAATTCCATATGCAGGACTATGTCATTTTTTACAATTTAAAACCCCTTTACTATGTACAATTTTGAAGTGACGTCATGACATTATTATATACCGGGTGTCGCACGTCACACTTTCGGGCGCAATAACTCAGGTATTTTTGGAGGGATTTTTATGAAATTTAACACAGGTATAATACATGTAATATGTAAAGATTAGGCTGATAACAAAAAAACTATTTTATCGTACAAAAAAAGAATTTTAACACACCTTCCTGTTGTTAAAAATTATTCAAAATTGCGTTATAACTTTAAGCAACTAAAGTAACGCGTGTGCGCGAAAAATTAATTAAATCACTGTTTTCGTTTAAAAGAATTACGTTAATAAAAACGCAAAAATTAATTGATTTGGTTTTTTTTTAATTTCATAGTGCTGTCGGTGTAAAACAATAATTGCCTGCGTCGCCGAGTTCAATTTTGTACACCCCTGACCTTTTTATCAAAATTTGACAAGTTATTAAAAATGGTTCGCTTTTCTTTAATTATTAATACAGAATGCCGTACAGACCTAGATGAAACAATCAGGACTCTTATCGAACGGTATCCCGATGATGAATTTACCAAATTCAAAGTTCAGAGAATAATAAACTTATTTGAAGATACGGGAAGTGTACAAGACCTAAAACGAGTGAAAAAAAACAAGATGTTAAATACACCTAGCAAAATTATTTCCATTCAAGTTAGAATTAATTCCTGAACCTAAAGCAATTTTGCACCTTCGAAAAGGTTGTAGCCGAGCAACTGATAATTTGTATTTTCTTAAAATTCATAAAATAACGCTTGGCAAACAGGTATCAAATTCCCGCAAGGGTGTTCAAAATGTGAGGATTGCAGTTTTTTCTTTCATAGCTACCTATCCTTTAATACTGTTTGGAATTATTTGCGCAATAATTTATCGTCTTTTGCCTAACCAGACGTATTTCGCAGATGAATTTTTGCATACAGTAGTTATTTTTCATCTTTAATCAAGTGATGCAAAATTTAATTAATTCAAAATTAAACTAAGGCATGGAAAATTTACTTTTTCAAGATAATGATTAATCTCACCGGTTCATATTAATCCTCACCTAACAAAATACCTACATTTCAAATTTTATAACAATCCGTTCAAATATACCTGAGTTATTCCGCCCGAAAATGTTACGTGGGACACCCGGTATATGATATTCCTAATAATAGTCGGCTTATCCGACCGGTGGGCCACTAGTCGGTACATCCCTAATTTAAATACATGTTTCTTTATGCATTAACACTAAATTCCACGTCAAAAATTTATAATAAAAATATTTTTCACATGCAAACTTAGCCTCCACATTTCACTCCCTTAGAGGTTGAATCTTGGAAAATACTTAAATGCGGGTTTCATTATTTTTGTTGAAGAGCATTAATACCAAGTTTCAGGTAAAAATTTAAATTTACAATAGAAATATTGGTCCTATACAAATTTTGGATACCCGTTTTCACCCTCTTGGGGGATGAATTTCGAAAAATCCCTTCTTGAACGATGCATCCAGTATAAAATAAATATCCTCTCCAAATTTCTATCACTAGCGGTTTGGACTGGGCGTTGATAGGTTAGTCGGGACATTGCCTTTTATAACTATAAACGACGATCAAAAAGTGTTCAGATTAGAGTTGGTCATGGAAATATTTGTCATGTCTTTGATTAAACTGTAAAAGTGAAAACTTTTTGATCACTCGTTATACATATAGATTGCGAATTATAGACCACTTCTAGATTTTTGAATAGTTTCCATGTGTCTGTCTTGGCGAAATGCTGTGGAATGTATAACAAGCTGGGAAAAATTCTGAACTTAATATTACTGTGGAGCCAAAGCTGTGTTCGTGCTATGAAGAAAAAAAATATTTAAACAATTACCATTGTAAAAGTTATCCGTTTTTGAACAGAGTCCTCTGACGTTTTGATTTCATAATCAATCGTTTCATAATTGGAGATATCGTAATTGGGTGAATTGTTTAGTTTAAAGTAATTTTTTAGAGCCTGGGAACTCGGTTAATACATATATTTATTTTTAATGTTAACAAATTATCTCTTCATGAAAAAGTTCAGTGATAAGCACGCATACCTGACTATTACTTATCTATTGACTGAAATGAGGTTATGTCGGAAAAACGAGTAAAATATTATTGCAGTTTGATGTGGCGAAAGTGTTTCAGAAAAACATAATAACAAGTGTAGCACACACTTTTTTAACGAGTTTTCGCTGGAATTATTCGAAATTTAGCATTGGACGACACACAATGTCACACCTCTTGACCTCTTACACCTTACACCAAAATATTCTTTAAAATGTAAGGTTACCTATCAACCATTGCAATTCTAACGCCTACTCCGAGTGATTTTTCAACTTCAACACCTATTACTTCAAAGGCGAAGGAAGTTCTGTCGAAATAACTTTCGACCAATTTTCTTTTTATTAATATTATTATTATTATTTTAATCAGTATCTATCTTGTTATCCTTACCTGCCGGAATAAACCACTTTTAAACAAAAACAAAAACAGGGCATTTTTTAACTCTGAACATATGAATAGGGGCTTAATCTCTACTTTTTGTTTTACAGATACGCATCAATAACAAATCAATGCATTGGAAGTTGCAACCAATCTTCCTTCACTAAAAAAAGCCAAAATGTCAACTTATTTTAATTGTAAAATATTTGACAAAAATGTAAAGAATACTTGATGCGTCGAATATCAACAGCAGTAAGGAAATAGTTAGAACAAATTATGTTTTAAATAAGGAAAACAAGTTAAATATGTAATATCTTATGCGATGTAAAAGAAAACCCAATGTCTTCATTAACTGCATTCTAAATAAGGTAATTTGGAATTGGAATTTTGTGTAAAAGGAGGAATATCTTTTTCCGGTTTTCGAACCGAATAGTGGTCTCTATCACTCCTAAATTGGTTTCTAAATTCAAATTCAATTTGTATTTGAATTGACCGAATTGACTTTCGTCACATGGATGCCAACATAATATTACTTTTTTTCCGTAAATATTTATTTTACAGTCTTCCAAATTGTCTAAGATTATATGGCCCCACTAAACCTAATAATAGGAAATAATAACCCCTTTAGTGCGACTGGTCACCGGCACGAGCCTACCGTTATAAATCAAGGATTTGTCCCAATTTCTTACCAACCAGCGCAAAGCCGGCTTCATCATCCATTTTTCCAGGACAGTTAAAGTTTTATTTATTTACAAATGAAACATATAGATTTAAGAAACAAAACATTGTAAAATGATGATACACGTTATGTGTCCAAATACCTTCATTGAGTATTTTAGAAGAGTAACGCATTCTCTTGAATCCGCCTCTGAAATGTATGACGGATGGGAGCAGGTATAACCGAAAAGGTTTACAATTGTGGCTTTGCCTTATTCCCACTCCATTGTCGACCTCACAATACCCTAATTTTACAACAGCCATATAAACTTAGATAATTTACAGGAATTTAAATTATTATAGTAAAACAACACGAAAAATGTTGTATGTTACTCGTATGAAAACGAGCACAGTATAACTCACTCCCATGCAACACTCGCGCTTCGCTCGCGCTAACGTTCGTTACGCTATGCTCAGTATTCAATATACTTGATAGATACTTGTAAGTTGATATTTGTCTAAATTACACATCAACACATGAAGTTAACCAAGTTTTGTAGAATTGCGCATGTATAACTAGAATTAGTAGAAGTCCTACAATGAAAATTCAAGCAAATTATGTCTTTTATTTATATCATGTTTTTACAATGAAGGTTTTAATGGGGAAAATTTGTAGAGCGTAGCTTCATCGTAACACTAAACAGATTCCCTTTTTTTGGAGTTAATTGCATTGTCTTAGCGCTGTCTAATATTTCAAGGTGTCAGGATGCTGGACGGCGTGGTGAACGATGCCGTCGAGGCTAGAGCATTAGGATTAAACCCCGAACATATTGACATCTATAGTGCCTCTTGGGGACCCGAAGACGACGGGAAAACAGTGGATGGTCCTGGTCCGTTAGCACGGCGTGCTTTCATTTACGGAGTAACGAGTGGGAGGAAAGGAAAAGGTTCGATTTTCGTATGGGCGTCGGGAAATGGGGGCAGGCATACGGACTCTTGCAACTGTGACGGATACACAAACAGCATTTTTACGCTTAGCATATCCAGCGCAACACAAGGAGGGTAAGTCAGATTAGTTTTATTGAAGCTTTTAAAGAACGCCTCGTTCATATAGTTATGGTTGTGAATAATATTGTTTGCTTTACGTGGATATACTATGTATGGTCCGTCGTCGGAAGTAACAGAACATGCGGCAAATTTTGTTTCAAGCGATAAAGTCACATTTTACTCATAATCATTATCGCTTTTGTAATTAGAGAAAATAAAGTAGGGCATTGGTACCAGTGGTGCACACTTTAAGGACAAGGACTGTATGTTTCTACATAAATGTTTAAAACTACAAGTGGGCACTGATTTATTCCTCCTTTTTCCAAGTGTGTTTAACGATAATGGCAGCGAAAGTTCAAATATCATACTAAGGAGTGACAAATCGGCAACATTTTCAAATTTTACAGGTGACTAACTGCACGTTTATGTCATCTGACTTAGTGTTACCATTATCGTGTTTTATCATTAAGCTTTAATCAGTATGCAGTTATAATTTATTTACTGTTGACTGATTCTGTGGCGCCAATCTTGGACACTCATATTTCGTATTGATCCTATATTGGACAGTAAAGTTATACATATATGCCATTACAATTACAAATATTGTTATTATTAAGATTAAGACCCACCACTGACCCGGAAATAACCGGCATTCAGGCAAGACTTCTATCATTACGGGTACTAAGACCAAGTAATGATATGCATTGATTAGATTAACAAAACAACTTTCGAGATTCTAGAATTACAGCATACAAATTAGTCTGCTATTATTCTCTAATCTCACCCCATCCCCAAAAGTATAGCGTAACTACCGATCATTTATCCGCGCATCACTTGGAAAGTGACCTACACTACTCTGACCTACTGGTGCTAATCTAATCTGACTGACATGATGAGACTGTTCGAGAAACTTACGAACAATATGACATGTTCCTAACAAAACAGCTTTTTGAATTTTGACAATTATTGAATCATTCAAATGCAAAGTCTTTAAATTCTCAACTAAGCTATTTGGGACTACACCTAAATTAGAGATAACTAAGGGTAGAATCGAAATTTTTTTAAGATTCAACATGGATTTCATTTCTATCGATAATTGTGGATATTTTGAAATCTTGGTGTGGTATGTTTGAATAATGTTGTTTGTGTTAGGAATAGCAATGTCAGTGAGAATGGCTTCGTTCGTGTATTTTTTGATAAGTATGATGTCTGGTCTGTTAGCTGTAATAAATGTTTGATATAAGTCTCTAAGTATTGTGCGATCCCAGTATAATTTGTATTTGTTATTTTCAAGGAACGGAGATGGAATGTAAGTGTAATAAGGTGTCGTATCTTCGATTAAGTTCATAAGTGTTGCTAATTCTTTGTGAATGATTTTGGCTGCGTTGTCGTGTCTAGCTTTGTAGTCAGTTTGTGTCAGGATGCTGCAGGAGGAGATTATGTGCTAAGTGTATAAGAGGCGACAGCAGTCGTTTCTTATATTCGGATCTTTGATGATGTATTTTCTGTAATTCTTGGTATTGATTACTTGGTCTTGAATAGCAAACACAAATTCTTCTGTTTCGGCATACAAACTTGATTTTTTTAACCAAATAAATGACATCTTCTTGTTGACATGAGTTTCTTCTAAGTCTTATTTGTAGAATTTTCCATGTAGTTGTTTTTGTTTTAGCCCACTTATTATTTTGTCTATTGTGTGGGGGCTCGTTTCAAGAAATACTTCTTCAGATCTGAGATTTGTCTCTGATATAAGTTTTCTAGGTTCTGGAAACCCCTTCCTCCATTCTGTCTTGATAATGAAAATCTTTCAATGGACGATTTTGGATGATGCCTTCTATACTGTGTGAAGATTTTCTTTGTTGCGATGTTTAAATTTTCAAGATCAGTTTTGGACCATTTAATGACTCCAAAAGAATATGTTAGCAGTGGAACGCAGAATGTATTTACTGCTTTCATTAAATTTTTTCCATTTAACTGTGCCTTCAATATTAATTTTAATCTAGCTAGGTATTGATCTTTCAACTGTGTTTTCGTTTTGGTATGATTGATGTGGGAGGAATGACAAAAACCCAGATATTTGTATGTATCATTTCGTTCTTGGGCTTCGATTATTTCGTTATTCTGGGTTATATGTGGTACTTGGTATTGGACGCCTTTTCTGATTGCTTGGGTCTTACATTTCTCAATACCAAAACACATACCAATATCACCGGAAAACTGTTCAGTCAGATTTAATAGGTTTGTTAACTGATTTTGTGTACTTGCATACATTTTTATGTCATCCATATACAGCAAGTGACTCATTCTGTTTTCTCTTTGTTTGTTAATTCTGATATTAAACCCATAATTGCAGCTGTTCAGGATATCGGAGAGGGGATTTATTGCTAAGCAGAACCATAACGGGCTAAGAGAATCACCTTGAAAAATTCCTCTTCGGATCATTATTGGATCTGACTGAATTGTTTGTTCATTTAAGGTTATTTGGAGGGTGATCTTCAAAATTCCATGGAACATTTGAGAAAAGTGTAAATTTTAGTATCAATTTTGTATAATTCCAGAATTTTGCATAGCCAGGAATGAGGGACAGAATCGTAAGCTTTCTTATAATCAATAAAAGCAGTATATATGTTTCGGTTTTCTTTTCTAGCTTGTTCACAGATGATGGAATCTATGATTAATTGCTTTTTGCAATCAAAGGATCCTTTAATACATCCTTTCTGTTCTTCATTAATGATGTCAGAGTTAAAACAGTGTTGATAGATTTTTTTGTCTAATGCATGAGGTTAATCTAATATATAAAAATAAGTCGGGTTTTCCTTCCTGACGTTATAACTCCAGAACGCACGAACCGAGTTCCACGGTTTTGCATTCGTTGGAAAGGTCTCGGGCTCCGTGAGGTTTATAGCAAAGAAAATTCTGGAAAAATTTCAAAAGAAAAGCAGGAAAACAGGGAAAATCATTTTTCACATACAGCCACGTACTACAACGGCGCCAGTACTTGGTGTGTGAGTATCCCTCACGAAAATAAGTACGTTTTTAAGTAGAAGGCGCCGGTGCGTGATACATTGTTTGACAGCTACTCATTGTACTCTGCTCAGTTAATTTCATGTGACATTTATTATGCGCACGTTCTTTCGAACGATTACTTAAATTTTGCACGGGAATCGCCACTTGGAATGAATTTGATTAGTTGGCCATTCCTGACGGACCTGTCGCCTGACTGACGTGTCACACAAAACTATTTCTTCCGTGCGATTGTGAAAAATATTAAAAATTTCGAGCTGACGTCATCAATTTTTTGGAGGGGATAAGCAAATATATTTTGACTAAACATTTATTATGCTCTTTATAACCTTAAAACATCTGCAAGATTTCAAAGCATTCGGTTTTGTTGTTCCTGATTAACTTAATAAAATAAATTCACGCATTCATTAATTTTTTTGAGTCACTCTGTATATGGAAATCGAAAAAATTTGAATGGAATAATAAATGACAAGAAGAAACTCACCATATTTTGTATATTTTAGGTAGAATTTATTCAACAAAATTTTGTGGTGACGTCATAATTTTTTTTAGGGGGCACGACCAAATACATTTTGATAAAAAATTTACCATGCTTATGATAATTTTAAAACATCTTTAAGATTTCAAAGCATTCGGTTTTGTAATTCCTGAGTAAATCAGTAAAATACATTTACGCATTCATTAATTTTTTTGAGTCACCCTGTATATCCAAATCCAAAAAATATTAATGGAGTGATATATCACAAGTACATACTCATCATATTTTGCACATTTTAGATAGGATTTATTCGTTAAACTTTTGAACTGACGTCATCAAGTTTTTGGAGGGGATAACCAAATATATTTTGACTAAAGATTTATGATGCTCTTTATAGCGTTAAAACATCTGCAACATTTCAAAACATTCAGGTTAGCAGATTCAAAATTAAATTTCAAAATGTTGTTTTATAATTTTGATTTTTTTCCAAAAATCTGGACGTTTCGGGTAAAAACTCAATTCGGAGTCGTAAACCACATGTGTAGGACTACGTTATTTTATACAATTTAAAACCGATTCACTATGTACAATTTTGAAGTGACGTCATCGCATTAGTAGTGGGGATGATTAAATTTACCAAATTTTGGTTAGCGTTTTACCATCTACATGATATTCCTAATATAAGTACAAAATTTCAAAACAATCGGTCCAGTACTTTCGGACAGAGAGACGGAAATGAGAGACCTATTTCTTCGTCTTCTAGGGATCATGAAAGATCGAGAAAAGGTAAAAGTAGAGAGTCGGCCGACGGACTCGATTACAATACTTCCTTTGCTTACGCTCGGGAACTAAAAATATGAATGCAATGATAAATTACGAATATATACTGATGATATTTTGCACATTTTAGATAGGATTTATTCGGCAAAATTTTGAGATGATGTCATCAAGTTTTTGGGCTTGATAAACAGATATATTTTGATTAAAAAGCTAACATGCTTACAGTAACTTCAAAATGTCTGCAATATTTCAAAATATTCAGTTTTACAATTCTTGATAATAATAAAGTTTATTTACGGTTTTCAGTCAATAAAATAAATTGACCCAGTGATTAATAGTTTTGGGACACCCCGTTTAAGCAAAACTAAAAAAATATTAATGCAGTGATAAATCACAAGTAAAAACTCATCATATTTTGCACATTTCAGATAGGATTTATTCAGCAAAATTTTCAGGTGACATCATCAATTTTTTAGGGGGAATGAACAAATACATTTTAATAAAAAAATTACCATGCTTATGATAACATTAAAGCATCTCCAAGATTTCAGAGCATTCAGTTTTGCAGTTCCTGATTAAATCAATAAAATTAATTCACCCATTCATTAATTTTTTTGAGTCACCCTATATAAGCAAATCTAAAAAATATGAATGGAATAATAAATCACAAGTATAGACTCATCCTATTTTGGACATTATTAGATAGGACTCATTTGGCAAATTTTGGGCTGACGTCATCAATTTTTTGGAGGGGATAAGTAAATATATTTTGAATAAAAATTTATTATGCTTATCATATGTTTAAAACATCTGCAAGTTTTCAAAGCATTCGGTTTTGCAGATTCAAAATTAAATTGTAGGTGAAACGAAGTTCACCGAGTCAGCTAGTATTTTATAGATTGTCGGTAAACATGTGATAGGTCTGTATTTTGATGGATTTTTTGGGTCGTTATCTTTAGGTTTTAGGTATGTTACACCATGACATAAGAATGTTGGAAAGGAGAATGGGTCAAGAAGGAACTGATCTAAGTGATGTAGTAAATTAATATGTACACAATTTAATTTTTTTATCCAAAAATTATGGATTTTGTCTGCTCCTGGTGATTTCCAGTTGTGTGTCTTATTGATGGTATTTATTAATTCGGCAAGTGTTATCTGATGATCATTTATTGGTGTAACTGTGGATAGTTTATGGGATATATGAGGAATCCATTTGGCAGATTGGTTAAATTCAAATTCTTGAGACCAAAGTTTTGACCAAAATGTTGTTACATCCTGTGAACTTGGAAGTTCACCAGATAATTGAATTTTGCTTGAATTAGTTAAATGTTGATAGAATAGTTTTTCGTTGTTTAAAAATTTAGTGTTATGAATTTTTCTGAAATGTGATTTAAGTCTTTTACTATATAAGGAAAGCTTTTGTAATAGGGTATCTTTAATTTGGGATAGTGTTGTGTTGTACTCATCGTAATCAGTTTGATGAAAATTATTGTTGGTCAGTATCGAATGCATACATGTCATGATATGCGGTGTTTTAACTCCTCTAAGGTACTGTGTTATTTGACCTAGTTGTTTTCTAATGTTATTAATTTTATAATTTAACCGTGTTTCCCAATGAGGGGTGGAGGGTATATGACTGGTGTTTGTATTTATTATGTTATCTTTACATGTGTTAAGGTGATGTTATCGGTTTAGTTTTCAGTGAATTTACAGTAGATTTTGTTTCACAAATACTAGACAACTAGTTGGAATCTGAACCCAATTTTTTTTTTACAATATCTTTGATATGGTATTAGTGTCCGGAACTTATAAAATTGGAGAAACAATGACTTGTTTTGCTCTAATAAAATCGCAAATATGCTCAAAATCACACTAATATTAGGTCTGACTGTGCCGACCATAGTTATAAAATTCGCATTAAAGTAAGTCATGGACATTCTTTGAAGTGTTTACTATGATATTTCAAAAAGAAAAAAAAATTCTCGATTTATAAAACTTTATAATTTTGGTTTAAAACTGATCATGTTTGAAGCTTTATTTTATCCGTTCCATTTGCTGTCTCTTACTGCGGTCTCTCTCGGATCGGGGTATAACACCCACCGAACGTTCTTGGACCGATGGGATAATTTATTACTTCCGACATCTCTTCGGTGACAAATTTAATCTTTGCATAAATTTACTTCAGTGTATTAGTGAACTCGTTGTGACCACTGAAATATACAGAGAGTTCATAAATGATCGAGAACCACGTGATCAAAAATGTATGCAACCAAACATACACAATTGGCAATAGTGCAGATTAATGTCCCTAAATTCATTGGCGTCACAAAGGAGTTAAGAATAAAAAAATAAAGCATTTCATAAATTGTTTTTATTTAGGTATTTACAATAAATGTTGAAAATGATTTCCTTCGTTAGCAATACACATATTAACTCTTCTTTTCATATTATCAAATACTCGTTGAAGAGTGTAAGGAGTTATATTTTCAATTTCATGGGTTATTGCTTGTTGCAGCTCATCAATGGTATGCAACCTATTTTTGAAAACATTGTTCTTCAAATGACCAAACAAAAAAAAATCCGGTGCGGTGAGATCTGGCGATCTTGGGGGCCACAGTCCTTGACTTATAATTCGATCGTCATAAACTTCCTGCAAGAAACGAAGTGTGCTTCCTGCTGTATGTGCCGTCGCTCCGTCTTGCTGAAAGTAACCATATTGGCATTCGTCATCATGCAGTTGTTCGAAAAAGGGTTGTAGAATATTAGTGCGATATCTGTCAGCATTCACCGTATCGTGAAAAAAAATCGGTCCTATAATTCTTCTTCTTGAAATGGCTACCCAAACTCCAACTTTTATTGGATGCAAACTAGTTTCTACAAAAATATGAGGATTCTCAGTAGCCCACGTTCTATAATTTTGACTATTCACGTATCCACTCAAATGAAACCATGCCTCATCAGTGAAAAATGTTAAGTCTAATAAGGCATCATCATTTAAATTATTATTAAACCATTGGCAATAATTTATTCTTCGCTCAAAATCCGGTGGAAGTAATTCATGGACGACTGAAACTTTATACGGGTGCATGTGCAGAACTTTATGTAGTGCTTTATGGCAACTTCCGACTGAAAGACCTGCAACAATTTAACTTTTAAACTGTATCATAAAATCTCTTTAATTCTTATGAAAATATTTAACGCCTTTAAAAAATAAAAAATCTGACAACCAATCTTTACCTGTCTGTGCTGATAATTTTCGTATAGATTTATTTGGACTTTGTTCTAACCGATGCTGGATATCTTCTGTAACTTCTTCAGTCAAAACAGTTTTTCTGCCAGATGTCTTTCCTTTGCAAATACAATTTTTAGTCTCAAAACGATGAACAAGGACCCCCTTATGATTTGCAAATGTTTGATACCCAACATTGGCATCTGGAAAGGCTTCCGTAAATTGGTCAATACACGACTGCAGTGAATAAGACCAGGTTCCGTCTGGGTTTCGGGTTCCACTTCGAAAGTGAGCCATCAGAATGAAAGCATCCTGTTCGGGTGTGAAAACCATTGTCAAACAACAAGTTTTCCTGAAAATGTCAAAGTAAACGTACTTAATTTTATATAGACATTTGGTGTGAAACTTCACACAACGCACCATTCGCCTTCGCACAAACCATTTCCACAGAACTCTTCTGCAGCACCCCCTGAACACGTTTCTAACCTTCAGATGTGTATAAATGACACCTTGTGTCAGAAAAACATATTCAGTGTTCGCACCCTATAGTTGCGGCCGATATAGGCCATATACTACACACGCAATTTAACTGGCACCAATTCCAACAACTAAATGATCACGGAGCAAGAAGTTCCAAGTTAAAGAGTATGTTTGTGCTGGGGTGTATGGCGCGAGGGGATAGTCTGTAGGCGCGAAGAACCCGTGTGTCTATTAAAAATCAGACATTACCCTTCCGCGCATCCGCGCGTTGGTGACTGTAAAAAGTTAGGTTATATTAGCAACGGCTGATATTAAAGAGTGCAGGAATGCAAAATTTAACAATTTTTTGTGGCACAACATTTGAAGGTGAGGAACATGATCAGGGGGTGCTCTAGAAGAGTTTTGTGGAAACAGTTTGTGTGAAATCGAACAGTGCCTGCGTTTTGTAAAATTTTACCAAATTTGATTACGTACCACACAGTTGTTAATTTCAAGTAGTTAGTTCTGAAAAGAACTGATTTGTATGTAAGTAAACAATTAGAAAACACTAAAAACAGAACGAGAATGGGAATTATTACTACAAGGACGCTACTGATCGTAAATGACACTAATGGCAGATAAACAATAGCAATTAGTAAAAATAATTAATCATTAATCAATAATGCCAATCGATTTATTAGTTACAAATAATTAACTGGTCACGTGGTTCTCGATCATTAATGAACTCTCTGTATAAAGAGTAAATTTTGAAATGGGACGAAAAAGTGGAAAAAACTTTTATCAGAATTATTATGTCAAAAACCTACTAAAACTACAGACAAAAAATGCAGTTTAATCATCGTTTGATTGTTTTACTATTATTATGCTTTTATTCCCTAATTTCTGTACATATAAATATTATTGTTTTTTAGATCCGCCGCTGTTTTTATACACTTACATAAAGTGTAAGTCAATTATACTAATAGAAATTTTATTATTGTTACTTTATATGATCACCAATCCTAGTGCTTCTCGGCTTTTTGTCAAAGATCAAAGTGTATTACCTGAAAGAATTTTATTTTGTTGAATAAAAGATTACCATAAACCTTATAATTAGCCGGATAACCATTCAGTATACACAGGTAGTTTCTATACCTCTTTAGTTTGAACTTAGCCGATACTAACCAGATAGGGAACCAGTTATAATTGAAATATGTAAACCAAATAATTGAAGTACTTAATTTTAAGTAAAACAATTGGGTACATTTATAAATACGCATAAATAAAAACGAAACAAATTATTGGTCTCCAGTTTATTTTATTATTTGCATTACATCATGACATATAGGAACGTACTGATGCAGAAATTGGTGATTTTCTCGTTGCATTTCAGTATAGGGACACACTCAGCAGAACCATTTGGACATTTAAAATTGATTTTGTTTTACTTGCCACAAATCTTTTTAAGTGTTGCGAAAGTGATTATTTTGTGTCCGAAAAATAACTGCATTTATAATTTTTCGGCTGAGTGCGTTTTTTGTTGTAAATCAATCAGTTTCCCAATTAGATTATAATTGCTTCGACTTACTATTTGTTGTCTTAATTTTTCGAAGTTCATTTTTGTACACATTCAGATTTTTATTTCTTATTAATTTCTTGTGGTCATTTTTATAAATTCGTATATGAAAATTGAACTGTTGACGAACGAAAATCGAACAATAATATACGGCAAGCGGGTGCCGAACTCTTACCAGAGATTATGGGTGTCATAAATTACACCCCAGCTTTCCTGAGTTTCAACCAGTTTACCACTACTTCTTGTCTTTATTTTTCTACACGCAAACTTCTTGTGAAGACAATAACACGGCAAAATTAAAAATCCGACAGTTTTCTTTTAGCAAACATCCCCTTAATTTGAATACAAGTTAAAGCTGCACAGTAGATAATTGTATGAAGTTTTTCAAAAGAGATCGAGTTTGTGAGATATTTTGGTAAAATCAAGGAGTTCATTATTTCTACAATTGCCAGACACTGTTTAGAATAACACTGACGGGGAAGTGAATGTCTATCATTTGATTTTAATTTAGAACATGTTTCGAAAGTTAATTTAAATTGGTCTTCAATTTCATTTTGGAAATTAATGTGAAATTTAAAATTGTTGTTTACAGTTTTGATTAATGTGTCTTCAGTGTTGTAATACGTGTTTTGTAGATTATCTGGGATGTTAATTTGGTTTTGGATTGTTCTTGATAAATTGTTAAGTGATTTGTCAGTTAATGTCTGGGATCTGTTTGATAGTGTGTTGGTAATTTGTGTTATGGTTGTGATCTTATTTTGAGGTGTTTTGTTTAATAAATCTTTAGTAAATGTGTCAGTCGGTGTCTGTGGTGTATTTGATAGATTACTGTTACTATTTTGTGGTATAATTGGGATCTTATTTTGAGATGTTGTTTTTGACAAATTGGTGACAGATGTGTCAGTCAGTAATGTATTTGCTGGTGTGTTTTTGGAAAGTTCATTTTACTTCCCGAGCGTAAGCAAAGGAAGTATTGTAATCGAGTCCGTCGGCCGACTCTCTACTTTTACGTTTTCTCGATCTTTCATGACCCCTAGAAGACGAAGAAATAGGTCTCCCATTTCCGTCTGTCTGTCCGTCTGTCCGTCTGTCCGTCCGTCTGTCCGTCTGTCCGTCTGCCGTCCCGGATTTTTATTAGACAGATAATCTCCGAAAGTACTCGATCGATTGTTGTGAAATTTTGTACTTATATTAAGAATATCATGTAGATGGTAAAACGCTAACCAAAATTTGTCTAATCATCCCCACCACTAATGCGATGACGTCACTTCAAAATTGTACATAGTAAATGGGTTTTCAATTGTATAAAATAACATAGTCCTACACATGTAGTTTACAACTCCGAATTGACTTTTCACCCGAAACGACCAGATTTTTGGAAAAAAAATCAAAATTATAAAACAACATTTTGAAATTTAATTTTTAATCTGCTAACCAGAATGCTTTGAAATGTTGCAGATGTTTTAAGGCTATAAAGAGCATCATAAATCTTTAGTAAAAAAATTGGTCTAAAGAGTTTAGACAGTACTTCCCTCGCTGTCGGAAACTTGACGACTGCATGCCTATTGTGTTTTTTCTCATTACATTTTTGTAGTGGGAATTTAAAAAAAAATTGCGATGACGTCATCAACATTTTTGCAAGGACACGTATATCAGTTTGGGATAGATGTAGTGTAATACTAAGAATAAAATTATTATATTCTCAAATTTTCAGGAAAATGAATTGGGTCGTTTTGAATATTGATTTGTAATAATCAATAAAATAACGAAACAATTTACTCACGTATACGTATCCCAGGCAGCTGAAAATCGTGTGTGTATAAACATTCGTAATTTAAGATGACAGGCGTAACAGCATACTTGAGAGTCAAACAGAGAAACTGTAAACAAAACGACCATCGGTTTTATTGCTTTGACTTCCGCTTATTATATAAAACATTGGGTTTTATTTTAATTCTTGACGGTGAAATTCACAAGTGGTTGATTATAAACATGTCTATTTCACATTCGCGGAACCAAGTGAACGCATAAAACAAATGCAGGTCTGTAATGTTAAAGTCGATGTAAATAAGCATGCTACCCTTATGTTTCAACCGAGTTTTTCCTTTAACAAATTTTTTGTCTACCAAATTGTGTAATACTAATAATAAGTGTTGCCTTTAAGTTAATCAATAAAATAAATTGACTTCATTAATTTTTTTGAACCACCTCTTAAGAAAATCTAAAAAATATGAATGGAATGATAAATCACAAGTACAAACTCATCATATTTTTTGCATTTTAGATAGGATTTATTCAGCAAAATTTAAGGGTGACGTCATCAATTTTTTTAGGAGGGATGAACAAATACATTTTGAACAAAAGTTTACCATGCTTATAATAACTTTAGAATATTCCCAAGATTTCAAAGCATTCGGTTTTGTAATTCCTGATTAAATCGATAAAATAAATTCACGCCTTCATTAATTTTTTTGAGTCACCCTGCATATGCAAATCCAAAAATATGAATGGAATGATAAATCACAAGTACAGACTCATCATATTTTGTACATTTTAGATACGATTTATTCGGCAAACTTTTGAGCTGACGTCATCAGTTTTTTGTAGAAGATAACCAAATATATTTTGACTAAAAATTTATTATGCTCTTTATAACCTTAAAACATCTGCAAGATTTCAAAGCATTCGGTTTTGTAGTTCCTGATTAAATCAATAAAATAAATTTACGCATTCATTAATTTTTTTGAGTCACCCTGTATATGCAAATCGAAAAAATTTGAATGGAATGACAAATTACAAGAAGAGACTCACCATATTTTGTACATTTTAGATAGGATTTATTCAGCAAAATTTTGTGGTGACGTCATAAATTTTTTAGGGGGGACGACCAAATACGTTTTGATCAAAAATTTACCATGCTTATGATAATTTTAAAATATCTTCAAGATTTCGAAGCATTCGGTTTTGTAGTTCCTGAGTAAATCAGTAAAATAAATTTACGCTTTCATTTATTTTCTTGAATCACCCCGTATATGCAAATCCAAAATATCTGCACTTACCTGGCAACAATTATTGTAACTTGGTCCAATTTTTAAAATTTGGAGATATATATCCTCAATGACACTCACTCTTCAACAGTTTTTTTCGAATTGGCTTCGCATTTCGTAATCGCAACTGTTTCGTCTCGCCACCCAAACAAGTGATTCCCCCCGCGCCCCTCGTCGTTACCAACTTCCGCTTTTTGCTATGGCTGGGAGTTTGTTTATATAAACTATGTCTCAACGTGCGATAAAGAAATGACACGGTCAGTGGCGTAACTGAAGCAAATGCATATGTACTTTTTCTCTGCTTCTCTCGATGTATAAACATTAACAGTCGAAGTTAATCATGTATTGACAATATATGAAATGATTAAGAGATATTCTTCCGATCACAAAAAAAAATTTCAACATTTGCTATTTATGGTGCTTATTCACGAACACACAATAACAAATAAATAAATATTATAACATTATTGTTGCGAAAATCGGAAGTGCTGTTCTTGATTTGATGGGCGAAAAAAGTTGGAAGTGCCGGGATCTGTTACCGGAACTTCTAATTGCACTGCACACTCCACCTCCACTAAACCACAGGCCACAGTTGCTTATGTTAAAACTCATCATATTTTGCACATTTTGAGTTAAACTTTTTTGGCAAAAATTGTAGATGACGTCATGAATTTTTTCGGGGGAATAAACAGATATATTTTCATTAACAATTTACCATGCTCACAATCAATTTTAACCATCTGCAAGATTTCAAAATATTCAGTTTAGCAATTCTTGATTTATTCACTAAAATAAAGTGACTGATTCATTTCTTTTTTTGAGTCACCCTGTATAAGCAAGTTAAAAAATTTGAATGCAATGATTAGTTACAAGTGTAGTCAGATCATATACTTTAGTAAAATTGTGAGAAGACGTAATGAATTTTTTTTGAGGTTGATAAAGAGATACATTTTGATTAAACAGTTACCATGCTTACAATAACTTCAAAACGTCAAGATTTCTAAGTATTCAGTTTTGCAAAATCAATTCACTCCGTCATTAATTTTTTTCAGACACCCTGTATAAGCAAATATCAAAAATTTTACAAATATAGTCAGATCATATACTTTATTCAGCAAAATTCTGAGAAGACGTAATGAATTTTTTTTGGGGTTGATGAAGAGATACATTTTGATTAAACAGTTACCATGCTTACAATAACTTCAAAACGTCAAGATTTCTAAGTATTCAGTTTTGCAAAATCAATTCACTCCGTCATTAATTTTTTTCAGACACCCTGTATAAGCAAATATTAAAAATTTTAAAAGTATAGTCAGATCATATACTTTATTCAGCAAAATTGTGAGAAGACGTAATGAATTTTTTTTGGGGTTGATAAAGAGATACATTTTGATTAAACAGTTACCACGCTTACAATAACTTCAAAACGTCAAAATTTCTAAGTATTCAGTTTTGCAAAATCAATTCACTCCGTCATTAATTTTTTTCAGACACCCTGTATAAGCAAATATTAAAAATTTTAATGCAGTGATAAATCACAAGTATGGACTCATCATACTTTACACATTGAAGATGGCATTTTTTCAGCAAAATTTTGGGGTGACGTCATAAATTTTTTAGGGGGGACGACCAAATACATTTTGATCAAACATTTACCATGCTTATGATAATTTTAAAATATCTTCAAGATTTCGAAGCATTCGGTTTTGTAGTTCCTGAGTAAATCAGTAAAATAAATTTACGCATTCATTAATTTTTTTGAGTCACCCTGTTTATGCAAATCCAAAAAATATGAATGGAGTGATAGATCACAAGTACAGACTCATCATATTTTGTACATTTTAGATATGATTTATTCCACAAACTTTTGAGCTGACGTCATCAAGTTTTTGGAGGGGATAAGCAAATATTTTTTGACTAAAGATTTATGATGCTCTTTATAGCCTTAAAACATCTGCAACATTTCAAAGCATTCTGGTTAGCAGATTAAAAATTAAATTTCAAAATGTTGTTTTATAATTTTGATTTTTTTTCCAAAAATCTGGACGTTTCGGGTGAAAAGTCGATTCAGAGTTGTAAACTACATGTGTAGGACTATGTTATTTTATACAATTGAAAACCCATTTACTATGTACAATTTTGAAGTGACGTCATCGCTTTAGTGATGGGGATGATTCGACAAATTTTGGTTAGCGTTTTACCATCTACATGATATTCTTAATATAAGTACAAAATTTCACAACAATCGGTCGAGTACTTTCGGAGATTATCTGTCTAATAAAAATCCGGGACAACAGACGGACAGACGGACGGACAGACGGACAGACGGACGGACAGACGGACAGACAGACGGAAATGGGATACCTATTTCTTCGTCTTCTAGGGGTCATGAAAGATCGAGAAAACGTAAAAGTAGAGAGTCGGCCGACGGACTCGATTACAATACTTCCTTTGCTTACGCTCGGGAAGTAAAAATATTTGCTTATCCCCTCCAAAAACTTGATGACGTCAGCTCAAAAGTTTGTGGAATAAATCATATCTAAAATGTACAAAATATGATGAGTCTGTACTTGTGATCTATCACTCCATTCATATTTTTTGGATTTGCATATACAGGGTGACTCAAAAAAATTAATGAATGCGTAAATTTATTTTACTGATTTACTCAGAAACTACAAAACCGAATGCTTTGAAATCTTGCAGATGTTTTAAGGTTATAAAGAGCATAATAAATGTATAGTCAAAATATATTTGCTTATCCCCTCCAAAAAATTGATGACGTCAGCTCGAAAGTTTGCCAAATAAATCCTATCTAAACTGTAAAAATATGATGAGTCTGTACTTGTAATTTATCACTCCATTCATATTTTTTGGATTTGCATATACAGGGTGACTCAAAAAAATTAATGAATGCGTAAATATATTTTATTGATTTAATCAGGAACTACAAGACCGAATGCTCTGAAATCTTGCAGATGTTTTAAGATCATAAAGAGCATAATAAATCTTTAGTCAAAATATATTTGCTTATCCCCTCCAAAAACTTGATGACGTCAGCTCGAAAGTTTGCCGAATAAATCATATCTAAAATGTACAAAATATGATCAGTCTGTACTTGTGATCTATCACTCCATTCATATTTTTTGGATTTGCATGTACAGGGTGATTCAAAAAAATTAACGAAAGCGTAAATTTATTTTACTGATTTACTCAGGAACTACAAAACCAAATGCTTAGAAATCTTGAAGATGTTTTAAGGTTATAAAGAGCATAATAAATGTTTAGTCAAAATACATTTGCTTATCCCCTCCAAAAAATTGATGACGTCAGCTCAAAAGTTTGCCGAAAAAATCTTATCTAAACTGTACAAAATATGATGAGTCTGTACTTGTAATTTATCACTCCGTTCATATTTTTTGGATTTGCATATACCCTGTATATGCAAATCCAAAAAAATTAATGAATGCGTAAATTTATTTTTTTGATTTAATCATGAACTGCAAAACCGAATGCTTTGAAATCTTGCAGATGTTTTAAGGTTATAAAGAGCATAATAAATGTTTAATCAAAATACATTTGCTTGTCCCCTCCAAAAAATTGATGACGTCAGCTCGAAAGTTTGCCGAATAAATCCTATCTAAACTGTACAAAATATGATGAGTCTGTACTTGTGATTTATCACTCCATTGATTTTTTTTTGGATTTGCATATACAGGGTGACTCAAAAAAATTAATGAATGCGTAAATTTATTTTATTTATTTACTCAGGAACTACAAAACCGAATTCTTTGAAATCCACTGCGAAAAAAAAACATAATAGGCATACAGTCGTCACGTTTCCGACAGCGAGGGAAGTACTGTCGAAACTCTTTAGACCAATTTTTTTAATTGTTCTAGAGTAAGTTGAGGTATGTAGTTATTTTTAACTATAGCTCTACGTTGATCTGCTAAATTTTGAATGGTAACTGGAAAATTTGGGTACTCACGGTTGAAGGCTTCGTGTAGAGCTGTACGATAATTACTTACATCAGTTTTATATTATTAATTTTATAATATAAGCGCATAATATGTAAATTCATGTCTAGAGACCACTTTTTACGCTTTTTTGGTTCTTCTCGTCTTCTAATGGTCTGAGGCTGATTTGTCTGAGAAACATTAGAGACTAATAAGCTGTTAATTGTCCTTGTGGTAGTATTTCCCGAGGTGATGCCACTTGCTCCATCGACCTCTTCGGAGACTGCGGTAATAGGTGTTCGTCGGATTTCGAGTTGAACATTCTCCGTTGTAGGCGAAACAATTTGGTTTAGACTCATTTTTTAGTTGGAAATGTCAGCGTTTTAGAAAAGATAGAAATTTTTGAGTGTTAACTGTTTCACGCGGTGGAGGTGTTCTAATTGCTATTCGAGCATGTTTTAAAACACTTTTATTAGATCTATCAGCTATTGATGAGATCATTTCCAATATTGATGTTGTAGGTGTCAAACTGCTGCTCAAGGGTCAGAGCCTAATTATTCTTTCAGTGTACATGCCACCACAAACGACATTCCAGGAGAATTATTTCTTGACACTTTAAATACTATTGACGATTTTAAGTTCTGTAAGTTGCTTATATTAGGGGGATTTTAACATTCCTGAGTTTTCACTCGGCACTTCAAATCAATTCACGACTGCTCTTAACAACTTTTTACAATTTAATATTCTATCACAGTCCAACACAATACAAAATACGCGGCAGCGCATCTTGGACCTAGTTCTGTCTAACTTGAAATGCCAGGTTGATAGTGCAGATTTTGATCTTGTTGATGCCGACGATCATCACCCTTCTTTATCCATACTTACGGTTTTAGAGAGTCCACTGCGTGAATTTCCATTAAATTATATGACTAATCAATTCAAATTCAAAAAAGCTGACTTTCGATTGCTCTATGATTTGCTTGGGTCAATCAATCGGGACTTTTTAGATGCTAATATTGATGTTGATATAGCATGCTCACTTTTTTATGATAAACTTCATGAAATTTTTCTTCTTGCTGTTCCAAAATCGGTGCCCAAACGTAATAGTCACTCCTGGCCTCCCTGGTTCAATCAGGAAATAATTGCAACTATTAAGGCAAAGGATGCTTGCCACAAGCTGTATAGAAAACACAACACTGATTATCACAGGAATTTATTTAAATTGTATTGTTCTCGGTGTAAGCATCTTATTAAGGCGTCGTACAAAGAGTACATTCAAAGAATTGAGAACAACATCTCAACGGACCCTAAATCGTTTTTGGGCGTTTGTTCAATCTAAAAAGGGGCTACTAGGATTCCTGGGGTGATGCAATTTAATGAGTCACAACTTACTTCACCAGAGGAAATTGTAAACGCATTTGGTAAGTACTTTAATAGTGCATACATTGCCTCTAATGATGACCTATGTCCCTCTTTTGCTTCTGACAAGTCGACTCAACTATTTGTCTCTATTGACTATCCAACTGAAAATGATGGTTTTCTAGCCTTGAAAAAGTCAAGGAACTCTTGTACTGCTGGGTTGGATGGCATTCCTAGTTTCCTACTGAGTGACTGTGCATGTATCTTTGCCCATCCCTTGCTAAAGATCTTTAATCTAATATTAAAGCAATGCAAAATGCCTGATTGTTGGAAAAAGACTTATCTGGCCGGTATTCAAATCGGGTGATGTCTCTGATATTGATAAATATAGACCCATTAGTTTATTATGCAATTTTGCAAAAACATTTGAGACTGTTCTGTATAACTACATTTACTCAGCTGTCAAATCCCATATAACTGAATATCAAGATGGTTTTTTTTCAGGGAAGATCTACGATTACAAACCTGGCGTGTTTCTCTCAATATGTTTCTGTTTGTCTTGATAATAGGGGTCAAGTTGACACTATTTACACGGATTTTCGTAAAGCATTTGACCAAATTGATCATTATATCTTGGTTGCTAAATTACAACAGTTTGGCTTTTCCACTCCTCTGATCAACTTTTTCCGTTTATATCTAACGAACAGAGTCCAAGTCGTTAAATATCGTAACTTTTATTCTCAACCATTTTCTCCTACCTCGGATGTGCCGCAAGGGTCGAACTTGGGTTCATTATTGTTTTACTTCCCGAGCGTAAGCAAAGGAAGTGTTGTAATCGAGTCCGTCGGCCGACTTTCTACTTTTACGTTTTCTCGATCTTTCATGACCCCTAGAAGACGAAGAAATAGGTCTCCCATTTCCGTCTGTCTGCCGTCCCGGATTTTTATTAGACAGATAATCTCCGAATGTACTGGACCGATCGTTGTGAAATTTTGTACTTATATTAGGAATATCATGTAGATGGTAAAACGCTAACCAAAATTTGTCTAATCATCCCCACCACTAATGCGATGACGTCACTTCAAAATTGTACATAGTAAATGGGTTTTAAATTGTATAAAATAACATAGTCCTACACATGTAGTTTACGACTCCGACTTGAATTTTTACCCGAAACGTCCAGATTTTTGAAAAAAATCAAAATTATAAAACAACATTTTGCAATTTAATTTTGAATCTGCTAACCCGAATGTTTCGAAATGTTGCAGATGTTTTAAAGCTATAAAGAGCATCATAAATCTTTAGTCAAAATATATTTGGTTATCCCCTCTAAAAACTTGATGACGTCAGCTCAAAAGTTTGCCGAATAAATTCGATCTAAAATGTACAAAATATGATGAGTCTGTACTTGTGATCTATCACTCAATTCATATTTTTACTTCCCGAGCGTAAGCAAAGGAAGTATTGTAATCGAGTCCGTCGGCCGACTCTCTACTTTTACGTTTTCTCGATCTTTCATGACCCCTAGAAGACGAAGAAATAGGTCTCCCATTTCCGTCTGTCTGTCCGTCTGTCCGTCCGTCTGTCCGTCTGTCCGTCCGTCTGTCCGTCTGTCCGTCTGTTGTCCCGGATTTTTATTAGACAGATAATCTCCGAAAGTACTCGACCGATTGTTGTGAAATTTTGTACTTATATTAAGAATATCATGTAGATGGTAAAACGCTAACCAAAATTTGTCTAATCATCCCCACCACTAATGCGATGACGTCACTTCAAAATTGTACATAGTAAATGGGTTTTCAATTGTATAAAATAACATAGTCCTACACATGTAGTTTACAACTCTGAATCGACTTTTCACCCGAAACGTCCAGATTTTTGAAAAAAAAATCAAAATTATAAAACAACATTTTGAAATTTAATTTTTAATCTGCTAACCAGAATGCTTTGAAATGTTGCAAATGTTTTAAGGCTATAAAGAGCATCATAAATCTTTAGTCAAAAAATATTTGCTTATCCCCTCCAAAAACTTGATGACGTCAGCTCAAAAGTTTGTGGAATAAATCATATCTAAAATGTACAAAATATGATGAGTCTGTACTTGTGATCTATCACTCCATTCATATTTTTTGGATTTGCATATACAGGGTGACTCAAAAAAATTAATGAATGCGTAAATATATTTTATTGATTTAATCAGGAACTACAAAACCGAATGCTCTGAAATCTTGCAGATGTTTTAAGGTCATAAAGAGCATAATAAATGTTTAGTCAAAATATATTTGCTTATCCCCTCCAAAAACTTGATGACGTCAGCTCGAAAATTTGCCGAATAAATCATATCTAAAATGTACAAAATATGATCAGTCTGTACTTGTGATCTATCACTCCATTCATATTTTTTGGATTTGCATATACAGGGTGATTCAAGAAAATAAATGAAAGCGTAAATTTATTTTACTGATTTACTCAGGAACTACAAAACCGAATGCTTCGAAATCTTGAAGATATTTTAAAATTATCATAAGCATGGTAAATTTTTGATCAAAACGCATTTGGTCGTCCCCCCTAAAAAATTTATGATGTCACCACAAAATTTTGCTGAAAAAATCCTATCTAAAATGTACAAAATATGGTGAATCTCTTCTTGTGATTTATCATTCCATTCAAATTTTTTCGATTTGCATATACAGGGTGACTCAAAAAAATTAATGAATGCGTAAATTTATTTTATTGATTTAATCAGGAACTACAAAACCGAATGCTTTGAAATCTTGCAGATGTTTTAAGGTTATAAAGAGCATAATAAATTTTTAGTCAAAATATATTTGGTTATCTTCTACAAAAAACTGATGACGTCAGCTCAAAAGTTTGCCGAATAAATCGTATCTAAAATGTACAAAATATGATGAGTCTGTACTTGTGATTTATCATTCCAATCATATTTTTGGATTTGCATATGCAGGGTGACTCAAAAAAATTAATGAAGGCGTGAATTTATTTTATCGATTTAATCAGGAATTAGAAAACCGAATGCTTTGAAATCTTGGGAATATTTTAAAGTTATTATAAGCATGGTAAACTTTTGTTCAAAATGTATTTGTTCATCCCCCCTAAAAGAATTGATGACGTCACCCTTAAATTTTGCTGAATAAATCCTATCTAAAATGCAAAAAATATGATGAGTTTGAACTTGTGATTTATCATTGCATTCATATTTTTTAGATTTTCTTAAGAGGTGGTTCAAAAAAAATTAATGAAGTCAATTTATTTTATTGATTAAATTAAAGGCAACACTTATTATTAGTATTACACCCCAACCAACCCAATTTGGTAGACACAAAATTTGTTAAAGGAAAAACTCGGTTGAAACATAAGGGTAGCACGCTTATTTACATCGACTTTAACATTACAGACCTGCATTTGTTCACTTGGTTCCGCGAATGTGAAATAGACATGTTTATAATCAACCAATTCTGAATTTCACCGTCAAGAATTAAAATAAAACCCAATGTTTTATATAATAAGCGGAAGTCGAAGCAATAAAACCGATGGTCTTTTTGTTTACAGTTTCTCTGTTTGGCTCTCACGTATGCTGTTCCGCTTGTCATCTTAAATTAAGAATGTTTATACATAAACGATTTTCAGTTGCCGTATACGTGAGTAAATTGTTTCGTTATTTTATTGATTATAAAAAATAAATATTCAAAACGACCCAATTCATTTTCCCGAAAATTTGGGAATACAATAATTTTATTCTTAGTATTACACTACATCTATCCCAACTGATATCCGTGTCCTTGCAAAAATGTTGATGACGTCATCGCAATTTTAAATTCCCACTACAAAAATGTAATGAGAAAAAAACACAATAGCCATGCAGTCGTCAAGTTTCCGACAGCGAGGGAAGTACTGTCTAAACTCTTTAGACCAATTTTTTGAATTTGCATGTACAGGGTGAGTCAAAAAAATTAATGAATGCGTAAAATTATTTTACTGATTTACTCAGGAACTACAAAACTAAATACATTGAAATCTTGCAGATGTTTTAAAAATTATCATAAGCATGGTAAATTTTTGATCAAAATATGTTTGGTCGTCCCCCCTAAAAAATTTATGACGTCACCACAAAATTTTGCTGAATAAATCCTAACTAAAATGCACAAAATATGATGAGTCTCTTGTGATTTATCATTCCATTCAAATTTTTTCGATTTGCATATACAGGGTGACTCAAAAAAATTAATGAATGGGTGAATTTATTTTATTGAGTTAATCAGGAACTACAAAACCGAATGCTTTGAAATCTTGAAGATGTTTTTAAAGTTATCATAAGCATGGTAAGTTTTTGATCAAAATGTATTTGCCAATCCTCCCTAAAAAATGTATCACGTCACCACAAAATTTTGCTGAATAAATCCTATCCAAAATGTACAAAATATGATGAGTCTCTTCTTATGATTTATCATTCCGTTCATATTTTTTCGATTTGCATATACAGGGTGACCCAAAAATAATAATGAATGCGTAAATGTATTTTATTGATTTAATCAGGAACTACAGAACCGAATGTTTTGAAATCTTGCAGATGTTTTAAGGTTATAAAGAGCATAATAAATTTTTAGTCAAAATATATTTGGTTATCTTCTCCAATAAACTGATGACGTCAACTCAAAAGTTTGCCGAATGATATCTAGAATGTACAAAATATGATGAGTCTGTACTTGTAATTTATCATCCCATTCATATTTTTTGAATTTGCATATACCGGGTGACTCAAAAATAATAATGAATGCGTAAATGTATTTTATTGATTTAATCAGGAACTACAGAACCGAATGTTTTGAAATCTACTGCGAAAAAAAAAACATAATAAGCATGCAGTCGTCGCGTTTCCGACAGCGAGGGAAGTACTGTCTAATAAACTCTTTAGACCAATTTTTTTCTGTTTGTAAATGATATTGTTGATGGTCTATCATGCGAGAAACTTTTATATGCTCAATTTGTTTATGGAAATTAAAAATATTAACGACAGCGTGAGTCTTCAAGCTAATATTCAGATTATTCTGCAATGGTGTATTCGTAATCGGTTATCCCTTAACCAAGACAAATGTTTCGTTGTGTCCTATACAAGAAAACTTAATCCTAATTCCTTACACCATAGTCAATACTGAGTTACAACGTTGTGACAATTTTAAAGATTTAGGCATTACGTTTGATTCTAAACTTAATTTCGTGAAACATATAGATGATGTAATAGTAAAATCTTTTAGGATGTATGGTTTTGTTTACAGAAATTGTAGCGACTTCTCAAATATAAGGACTTTATGTAATTTATATTTTGCGCTTATTAGATCTAGGTTGGAATATGGTGCTATAATTTGGTATCCCTTATATGATGTGCTGTTAAGAATATGTATTGAAGCTGTTCAACGTAAATTTCTAAAAAAATTTATGTTATTGTGTAGATAAAGTTTATCCTGAAAGAGGCTGTGATCATGCTGCACTACTGGGTAGGTTTAAATTTTTAGCTTACCAACTGTTCAAGGCTGCATCTAGTTTAATGCATATCTACTAAAATGGAGCGAAAAAATAAAGGGTTTGTTTTTAGGTTGCCTATATCATTATTTTCATTCAGGTGGTGGACGGGTTTACAATAATGAAGTATTGAAATATGAAAAGGATCTGGCATTGTGAAGTATTACAATTTGTATAATAAAAACAAAGAGGCTGGCGATCAAAACAGTACCTGTAACAAAACCTGAAAAAAATTTTTTAAGTGTTAATTTTGCCCTCGTTTGTTAAATTTAGTACGTGACGACTGTTAACTATACAGCGTGTTATTGAAAGATACGTACAAAATAGAATTGGCATTTGGTCTCCAAGTATGGGTGCTAAAAGTTAAAAAAAACTTCAGGTAAAAGTTTTCTCCTTTTAGCGATAAAAAATTATTAAAATTTATGTCCAAATTCGTTGTACGCCGCTTAAAAAGATCATCTCTCGTTTCTATAGCAACATTTAGTCGTGACAAAAGTTTTATTGTTACAGTTGCTAGGATTTACTAAAATAAATTAATTTTACCTATTTATCCTTCAGTAGCGTCTAAAATGGTTGCATAAGGGTTAATTTTCCCCTTATAATTTTGATAATACAAAATAAGTTTTTCAGACTTCTTAGACTTCGCGAAGAACTGTCAATTTTGTTGTACATACCTTTCAATAACGTCCTGTATAAAGTCGATATGTCTAAAACAAGAACAAACTCTTTTTGCTTCGTGTTTGGGGCACCTAATAGATTCAATGGAAAGTTATTTGACTGTAAATTTAGTTTCAAAAATTGTAAGTGTAAGATCAAAATTCCTATATCCCAAACAGAATTCTTCAGGGATCAGAGAAATCAGAGAAAGATGGGGTTGAGATCTATGGATAAGTAACTAACTCAGAAAAATATGGCGTTGCATGATAAGAAAATAAAAGATATTGAGAAAATTCAGAAACTTAAACAAAAAAATTAGTTATATTTTCGAACTAGAAAAAATGAAAGTTCCGGTAGTCCAAGGGTGGAAAAAGAGGAACTTTTCAAACCGTCTGCGATGTTATCAACAAAAATAAACCCAGAAATACTGTCGCAGACGATACTATCGTTACCAACAATCGTAAACATTTGTGACAGAGCAGAAATATCAGACAGATCAGTTGCTATGCTTGTAACGGCAACACTTCAAGGTCTTGGGTTTGTAACACCCCGTAATTCATCTAAAACTATAGATCGCAACAAAGTTATAGATATTGAACTTTCTCAAGTCGTTACAGTAGGTTGTAATGGTACGATCACTAACACAGTTTCAAAAACTAGAGTTGTGACACAAATAGGGTGATTTATTGGTCAACCATTACATTAGTTCGTTTTTTATTTCATATGAATGAGTTGCCGTTACGGCATACATTTCAAAAATTAGACGGGTCAATGACGAGTTCTAGAGAATATTCTATTCTATATTATTCATTTCCGCCACCATTAGGATGACACCATCTCCAAAATTTACATTAAAAAAAATATTTTTAATTTTGTACTTGCGGTATATGAATCCGTGTTGAGTTTTCACCGAGACATACAGATTTTTGGGGAAAAAAATCAAAATTGTATAACAACATTTGGCAATTGAACTTTGAAACTGCAAAACCGAAGGTTTTAAGGTTATCGTAATCATGGTAATTCCTTAATCAAAAATCGTTTATTCCTTCCCAAAAAATTGGTGACATCACAAAATTTTGTCCTCTCTGAAATAAGCTAAATATTATGACTCAATACTTGTGGTTTATCAAGGGGTCTCAAAAAAATTAATGAATGAGACAAGTTATTGTATCAATTATATCAAGAACGGCTCACTCTGTTTTCCCGAAACTTTGGGAATGCAGTACTGTTATTATTAGTATTACACTGCATCTATCCAAATTTATATACGTGTTCTTCCAAGAAGGTTGATAACGTTATCACAAATTTTTTTAATGTAACTCACTTGAAACAAACGCCTAATACGCGTCTTTACAATTGCTTTAACATTACATATACGCTAACTATACAGGGTTGCTAGAATGTACGGAAACGATGAAACATCTTGAGAACCAATTCTACAAATCACCCTAAATTAGGTATAGGGGTACAAGAAGTTGTGCTCTAATTAATTGCGTAGTCATACGAAACATCACTCTTCACTTTACACTTTATTGCTAAATGTCAATGCTTCACATTTTTCTGCATTAAGTGGTAAACAATTAACATCGCCCCAAGCAACAATCTTATTGATATATTATTCTGTTGCAAACTTCTGCAATCTTCTTCAGATCTAATGACTGAAAACAATTTCATATCATCAATATACAACAAACACAGAACTGTCAAATTAGATGAAATGTCGATGTTGAAAACCATCGGACCAACACTGATCTTTGCGGAACACCCGAAAAAGCAGTAAACTCATCCTAATAACGTCCATGAAAACAGACACAAAGCCTGCGACCACTTGAGTATGACAAAAGAAGTTGTAAAATATTAGTTGATCATTCTACGAGTAGTTTACGAAGTTTATCATCAAGAACATCATGCTTCAGCTTGTCAAAGGCCTTTGAAAAATCAGTGTAAATAGTACCATTCTGTAAACCTAAATCTAGATGAGCAGGAGTGAATTATGTAAAAGTATACAGAACAGAATATAAAATATAGTATGTACCCACCATCGGTGACTGCGGTGCTCGAATAAAGAAAAGCCTGGAAGCGGCCCGCTGGAAGTCGTGGGAATTATCTCTACGGTGGACTCCAGAACAACCTCAAAAGCGACGCGATCTTTCCAGACGAAGCGTATGATCAGGAGGAGTCTAGTGGAGTCACTGGAGTCTAGTCAATGAAAGAATTAGATCGGGTCGGAATTATTGTGTACATATTCGTTGTACAGTTAGTCATTTAAATTAGTATTACTGAGAAATACATTGTTGAGTTTTACCCACGCCGATTTTTAACACCCGAATAACGTAACAATATTTTAAGCAAAAAATGTAGATATTCCCAATTTTTCAGTACATGCCTAATTTCGACTGTTTACGAGTATGTTAGAACGGTTAAAAGAAAATTAAATTTGGTTGATTTTATCTCCGCAACGCAGAAGAGAGGGCTCATTAATTAATTAACAACAGTCATTCGTCTCTCGGGAACACTTATACATCTATACATTCGGTAAAATGGTAAAATGACACACAAATTTTGATTAACGATTTACGATGCTTCTAATTACCATAACAAGATTTCACAGCATTCGGTTTTTGCAGTTTCATAGTTAAATTGTAAAATATTGTTACAAAATTTAGATTTTTTCCCCAAAAATCTGGATGGCAAAGGTAAAAATTCAATGTGGATTCATAAATCATACATGCAGAAGCATGTTATTTTTTAAAATAAAAAATAAATTATTCAGCAGAATTGTAATATGACGTCATCATTTTTTGAGAAGGCCATAAACGAATATTTACATTAACGATATATAATGCTTCCTATAACCTTAAAACTTTTGCAAAATTTCGGAGTATTCGGTTCTGCAATTTCAAAATTAAATTTTAAGCTAAACTTTTGAATTTTTTCCCCAAAAACTGAACTATAGGATTAAAACGCAATACGGCTTCTTGAATCATACGTGCAGGTGTATGTAATTCTATCAAATTTAAGGAACATTTATTCGGCAAAGTTGAAATTACCTAATCATTATTTGGGGGGCATAAACTAAAAAATTTTGATAAACGATTTACCATTGTTACGATAACCTTAAAACGCTTGCAAGTTTTCAGGCATTCGGTCTTGCAATTTTAAAGTTAAATTGTAAAATGTTGTTATAGTGGTTCCGGTGAGAGATTGGGATTTCTTGACAGTTGACATGTAAGTTGGCAGCAAGTTAACACTATAAAATACACTGAAATTCCTACGCTGTCACTCACAGCTGTCTGTCACTGTCTCTGTTACAAATGTAAAACTACTGAAAGTTCCATTGCTAAGGTTAGGCCACTTTTCTGACTCTCATCTCCAGTGCTTCTTTAAAGGTACGTGTCCACTTGAGAGGGCGCTTGCGAGAAATAATTCCAAGATCAGCACGTAAAGCCATGGTCGGGCCTGCCCTCAACTGGGTAAGCATATCGCTTGCCCAGCGTTTTTACTTGGTTTCTCCGAGTTTGTGAGCGACTCTCACAATACGAACCCCTTTCGTAGTGCGACAATGATCTCCGATAAGTCTGTTTTACGTATATTTTTTTGGTAATAACTCAATTAATTGCAATAATAGACCTCTGAAATTTGAAATTACAACTTAAAGACTAAAGATGGTATAAAATCAAAACCAGAACTCACGTAAGAGTTGCTCCCCAGTGAACACGTACCCTAAAGATGAATGTTCTAGGAAATATTTGAAACAATTTTCAGGAGAAGACAGAGGTGTAATGTCATCGTTTTTTGTTATTAAAAGACAGCAGAAAAATTCTCGAATAATGGAAAACTTATGTTTTGTAGCGCTTAAGATTAGAATGATTTTGAAATTTCAAATTTCGCGCGGATGGTACACTTTCCTTAGCGTAGATTTAGTGACTTTTCTCTCACTCAATCTCTCACCGTACGCAGTATATACAATTTTGAGTTTTTCCCAAAAATAAGGATGTGTAGGGTAAAAACTTGACATGGATTATAATAAGTCACACATTCGGGAGTATGTAATTCTGTAAAATTTAAAGTACATGTATTCTAATAGCGATGTACCATGCTTACGATAACCTTAATACGTTTGCAAGATTTTAGAGAATTGAATTTTGCAGTTTCAAAGTTCAATTGCAATACATTTTTGATTTTTTTTTTTTTCAAATTTTGGTGTATCGTGTTACCATCTACACGAAATTCCTAATGCATGTGCAAAATTTTACAACAGTGAGTCCAGACGGAGATTATATATCTAATAAAACTCCGAACAGAAAACAGACGGCAGACAGACGGACAAACGGAAACGGGACATCTATTTTTTCGTGCTCTAGGGTTCATGAAATATCGAAAAAACAAAATCGTCCAATGGACTCGGTTACAGTAATGAATTAGCTTACACCCAGGGAGTAAAAATTTGTCGAAGGTTATTTCGACACAACTTCCCCGGCCCCTGAAATAACGGGTGTTCAATGAAAAGATCACTCGGAGTTGGGATTGCAGTGGTTGGATATATGGCAGAAACAGCTTGTTTTAAAATGTTAAGTTATACTTCTGGATGCTATAAGATTAGACATGCCGTTTGTGGCAGATGAAATTCCATCGCCAACTCTAGTGATTTTTCAATTGCACATCTGTTACTATAAAACATATCCAGCTTTTTCGAAAAATCATAAAATTTGATTTTGCGAATTTATGTATACGTAAGTTAATATAAAGATATATAATGTAGTATTAAAGCAAATATGAAGAGGCATTGTACACGTCGATATGCTTCAAATGAGTTTTCCTTTACAAAATTTTGCAGCATTTTTGCAAGGATATTAATTTGTATAGGTACAGTGGAATACTAATAATAAGAGTATTAAATTTCCAAATTTTCAAGAAAATGAAGTGAGCCGTTCCTGATTTACTCAATAACATAAATTGACTCATCATTAATTTTTTGAGTCATCCTATATAAGCAGTAGCAACAAAAATGAATCAATCATCAGTATAGACTCATCATATTTTGCACATTTTACTTAGAATTTATTCGCCAAAACTTTGAGATAACTTCATCAATATACATATATATATATTTTTAATTTACAGTGCTGACGCATGCAAGATTTCAAAACATTCAGAAGTAAAAAACCAACGTTATAAATAACACACCCCCAGTCTCTGTGCCGCTGGGGGACCAATTCCAGGGGGACCCTGCACAACTACGAACAATGTAAAATATATTTAAAGCAGATAACTAACGGGAAATAATAACGCGCTCATTAACTTCAACTGTTTATGTTTATACATCGGAAGAATGTCACGTTGAAATTTGTTTGATTTGAGTGAGTTTCTCCCCTCAAAAAAAACTAAAATCATTTCTATTATTATTGGTATTTTATCATTATTAAATAAAAACGTGCGTACTCCCACATTTTCGAGAAAATGAGGTAGCTTCTTCTTAATTTAATCGATAAGATTTTGGTCGAAGGTTGTTTCGATATAACTTTCCTCGTCTGTGAAGTACAGTGAATCATGTCCAGCATTTTCGAAAAATTGCAAAATCTGAATGCGAATTTAATTTTTTATGAGAACCCATATGAATTGAAATAAACATATGTATATAATATTAAAGTAAATGTAAAAAGGCGTGTTACGCGTGTGCCTCAAATGAGTTTTTACATTACAAAATTTTGTGAAGACATCATCAACATTTTTGCAAGGACAGGTATATCAACTTGGATAAGTGCAGTGTAATATTAATAATAACAGTATTGTACTTCCAAATTTTCTGGAAAATGGAGAGAGCCGTTCCTGATGTATCCAATTATCCATAAAATAAATTGACTCTCATTCATTAATTTTTTGAGCCACTTGTATAAGTAAATCTAAATAATATAAATGCAGTCATAAATTTCAAGTTAAAACTCATGATACTTTGTACATTTTAGGTAGGATTTATTAGGCAAAATTTTAAGATGACGTCATCAATTTTTAGAGGGGAATAAACAGATGTATTCTGATTAAAAATGTACCATGCTTACAACAACTTTAAAACGTCTGCTAGATTTCAAAGCATTCAGTTTTGCTATTCCTGATTTATTCAGTAAAATAAATTCATTCATTCATTAATGTTTTGCAGTCGCCCTGTATAAGCAGGTTTGAAAAATATGAATGCAATGCAAGTGTTGACTCATCATGTTTTGCACATTTTAGACAGGCTTTATTCGACAAATAAAACATCTGCAACATTTCAAAGGGTTCATTTTTGCAGTTTCAAAATGAAATTGCAAAATGTTACATATCTTCTTTTCCCAAGATCTGGACGTGTCGGCTAAAAACTCAACTCTTTAAACGAATTCATCAACTACACGTGTACGACTATGTTATTTTATACAATTTAAAACCCATTTACTTTGTATAGTTTTGAGGGGACGTGATCATATTGTTGGTGGGGATGATCAGACAAAGTTTGGTTAGCATTTTACCATCTACTTGATATTCATAATCGTAACACACCTATAAAATTATACAACAATCATTCCGATAGTTTAGGATATTATCTGTCGTAACAAGTCTGACACACGACAGACAGACAGACGAGGTGGGGGTTATGACCCATCGAGAAAACATGAAATAATAAATGACACTGACACTAACATGCTTGATAAAATCTAAATTTACCCTTTACATATTTTTAAATTTTGTTGTGTGCCCAAGGCCATTGTCCTACTTTTTTGGCGTCCACTGTACATATAAAATTTAAAAACAGTAAATCCAATAGTTTTGGAGATCATCTGTTTAATAAAAATCAACACAGACTGATGGAAATGCGAGACTCACTTATGCTCGGGAAGTAAAACCAATAAAAATTGATCCTATTTAGTATTCTTTCACAATTTACAATGATAACATGTCGTACGCAAATAGTATTAGCATAGGCTATGAAATGCGCTACAATTAATAGCGACGACTTTATTATTGTTCATTTATCTCCTAGCCACTGCAATCTGACATTTCTTCCGAAAAATTCTGAGTATAAATAGAATAGACCGGCTCACATTGCAGTAAATTGCCGCACTATTTTTAATCTGTTTTGATATGAAAATACACGTATTACGTTAATTGATTTGTTCGTAATTTATACCTATTTAATTATATATGTTGTTGCAGCTACAAACCGTGGTACCTCGAAGAATGCTCTTCCACCCTCGCCACCACCTACAGCTCCGGAACTCCTGGTCACGATAAAAGTGTCGCTACAGTAGATATGGACGCTCGCCTTCGCCCCGACCATATCTGTACTGTGGAACACACTGGGACTTCTGCCTCCGCACCTTTGGCAGCGGGAATATGTGGCCTGGCTTTAGAAGCCAACCCCAGTCTCACATGGCGTGATATGCAGTATCTGGTGGTACTAACTTCTCGATCGCCGCCCCTCGAAAAGGAAAGCGGTTGGATTACAAACGGCGTAGGTCGTAAAGTTTCACACAAGTTCGGTTACGGTTTAATGGACGCCGGTGCTCTGGTGAGTTTATCCGAAAAGTGGACAACAGTACCTCCGCAGCACATCTGCAAGTCGCAGGAACTCGTGGAAGACAGAAGGATCGATGCCGCTTACGGTACGACCTTAGATTTTCATATGGACGTTGACGCTTGCAGTAACTCTTTAAATGAAGTTCATTTTTTGGAACACGTACAATGTAAGATCTCCTTAAGGTTTTTCCCGAGAGGAAATTTGCGAATTTTACTGATTTCACCAATGGGTACAACTTCGACGTTACTATTCGAGCGACCACGAGATGTCGTTAGCTCGAATTTCGACGACTGGCCATTTTTAAGTGTTCACTACTGGGGAGAAAGAGCAGAGGGACGGTGGACCTTACGAATTATTAACGCGGGTAATAGACACGTAAATCAGCCGGGCGTTCTTAAGAAGTGGCAACTGATCTTTTATGGGACTTCCGTTAACCCTATCCGGGTGCGGCCTGCGGGCAGGCCACCCTCTAGTCCATGGAAGTCCCCTCTTAATACGTTTACTTTTCCTACGGTTTCTGAATCAGTCACTCCCGTCACCGATAACTTCTTTAATTCAGAATCATTCAAGGGTTTCCGCAATTTCCCAAACGTGTATTCGTTTGCGGGTTCGGAAAATCAAGAGTCCATTAGTCCATTAGATGGGAAAAAGACGAAGATAAGAGATAACGATAATAATATAGATGATGATGAAGAAACAAAGGAGAACTGTGATGAACAATGTGATGATCAAGGATGCTTCGGGAGAGGTCCGACTAAATGTATAGCCTGCAAGAACAAGAGAATGGATAGGTAAGTTTCTCTAGTTTAGCGATAATCGTTTACATAAATTTTTGTTTCAACAGGACCTGTGTAAGCACTTGTCCACCCAGAAGCTACTCCGATTCACAGAGTGTCTGCCAACCGTGCCATGAAGCTTGCGAAACGTGCACCGGGTCAGATCAAAAGAGTTGTCTTACATGTTCACCAGGTCATGTGAGAGTCATCGATCTAGATTTGTGCTTACAACAATGTCCGGAAGGATACTTCGAAGGTAAATTATGAAGATTAAGTAAAAGTAAGAGAATTAACATGATAGAGCTGCCTTCAAATGAGAAGATGACAGGAGGAGCTTATAATGCGCACTTGTAATTCGCTACTGGCCAAACAAAGTGTAACATGGAAAGGTTATTTGCAAAAAACAAATATGAGGAAAAAAACACATAATAAAACTTATTTATTTATTTCGTACTTGGTCAAATTCTGATTTTTTACGGTACTGCTTTCAACCCGGTAGTAGCTATTTATCGGTTTCTGTCTGTTAAGAAGTATTTTACATGCACAAAAATAGTCTGATAACTATAACATAACCTAACAGTATCTGTAAATTATTGCACAATATGTCAATTTTACAAACACTGATGAATATGTTAATTTTACAATAATACCCCATTTCACGACAAATCAACTGAAAAAATTCTTCATAGCTTAAACAACAGTATTTACTAACATTTCAACATTTATTGACATTTAATCTTTCTTAACGTATAACAATTTCATATACCTAGAATTTCTCGACAAAGAGACAAAACAAAGTCTTAAGATATCTAATGCGAATTAAAGTTGGGAATTTTCTTTGCCATTGTAATAACAATTAACGACGGTGCATCCGGAAAAGTGGATTGCTGATGATGGTGTCGATCAGTTCTTCAGATGTTTTCGCTGTTGAACAACTGATCGCATTTGTTCTTACATTATTGTCGTACTGGATCGGCGTTGAGGCACTGGAACTACTACTGTCTGCATCGGGACCAACCATTCTCTTAGCAATTTTAATTTTGTGGTTGACAGACTCCTTAATACATATATCCTTCGGCTACACTATTTAATATATTTTCCGGTAAAAAATCGCTGGAAACGCCGTTTGAACTTATTTTACAAATTTTGATATTGCATAAACAACAAAATGTAACTATGACACCGAAGTATATCATGCAAACGTAATCAACCAAATTTATTTAAATTTTTATTGATTTTTGGACCATTGAATTAAAATGGGCAGAAACCGATAAAATCTTGAACACACCGCAGATGTAAAGAGTGCCATAACCGCCTTAGTCGTGTAAGCCTAATTAAAATCCCGTTAACGCTCGGATTTCAAACGGACGGCTACGGCAGTTATGGCACTTTTTACATTCTAGGTATGTTAATAGCTATAACACACCTAGGATGTAGTAAATGTCATAACAGCCGCAATTGTCAGTTCGAAAGCCGAGCGATAGCGAGGATTTTGAGACATTTAAGGCTGTTGTGACATTGTTAGATCCATGGTGGGTTCAAGGTTTTATCGATTTCTGTCCATTGAGCCAAAAATTGAAAACAGTTAAATCAGGCAATTTGCTTTGAAAAAGATTGAGCTGATCGCATTTGCATGAGATGCTTCCCTGTCATGGTTACATTTTGTTGTTTATTCAAAAAACCTTTATGAACAAATTTAGAAAAATAATGGATTTATGCGACGTACTACCCAAAAATGTTAAAAATGCAGCCAGTCAAGCATTAAACAGTTTAATTTCGGAAAAATCGAAAATTAGGTATAAAGAGGCGTAGCAGGCATTCAAAAATTAGCAAAGAGAGAACGGCGTTTCATTGTTAAACCAAGATGTTCTTCTAGGATATTTTCAGGTACTGGTAAGTTGTCTTAAATGTTATTTTCGGATATATTTTTTTGGACTCCCGTTTTTGTAGTCTAAAAAATTGCCGGGAATTGCGATTTCTGGTTTGAGAGATTGCACTATCAAGGTTTGTTTTAACAGGGATGATAAGAATCAGTTGTGGTGTAGGAATTTTCATTTTCATTGTTATACTAAACTATTAGGCAGTGGCGGCTCGTGAAGTTTTCTTCAGAGGAGGCTCAAATTTGAAAATCACTACTTTTTATATCGTTTATTATCTGAATAATTTTTTTCCTCATGCCCACGAAAAGAACACTCTTGCGTTGACAGATAAATTATATTGCATCGATTAGTCTTTTCAAAATTGCCCAATTTTCACCAACTTTCTCGTAATAGTTCTCCCTTTTATGAGCCGAATCTAAATTATTGGAAATGTTTTGCTTACCAAGCATTTCTAATTTAATCGAAGAAAATATGTGTTCCTGTGATTTTTCATGCCTTTCTATAGCTCGTGACAAATTTTGTAAATTATTATAGCCTGTTTTACCCCAAGCGGAAGATTTATCACTTATAAATATAGGTACACAATTCCAACAGTATAATTTGTTTCTTAAAACCGAAGCCGTTAACTATTTAGTTTTATTATAATTATTTTCATGAAATGCTCTGTTTTGTTTCTAATTGTAACTGTCAATACCATTAATGGGAGTGATGGTGTTGGTCTTCCCTTTTATACCCTTACCTACGTAAAGCCTAAACACCACCACCACTGAACAGGGAGCTCGCGAAACCACCTCAATGTTTTTCCTACTTACACCCGATTGCTCCAACTAATAAGAAAGAGATAAAGTTATCTGTACGACTTGATCTGAAAAGAGATGAACTAGCTGGAGGCTAGCGGCTTGGAGCGGCAGTCCGATCAACGTTTTAGCCAATACAATATACACCGACGATGCGTCAAGGTTACGGTCTCATTATTCAGATGCATCGTCGTTCAGAGGCTAGCGGCTAGCAAGCCTCTGCCGCTGAAACCAAACGCGGAGTGGTGTGAATGTGAATTATGATTGTGAGGGCGCAAATATAAATTTTTCCGACATTTTAACCTGATATATGATGAAAGTAAATTAAATCCAAGAAAATATTCTGAAAAATAACAAATGTCTACAAAAATATAAATTCTTTCATCGAAAAAAATTAGAGGAAGCTCAGCTCCAAAAAAAAGAGGAGGCTCAGCCTCCCCTGCCTCCTCTGAGGAGCCGCCACTGCTATTAGGTATTCTTTACAGTTCTCTTTCTGGTTGAAATAAAGTTACTTACATTTATTATTTTTCTTCACATTCACTGCTTTTCAGTTCCTTGACAAATGTTGAAAAATAACATTTCGGTAAGGATTACCTTACGGATTTTACATACAGGATACTGTTATGATGAGTGTTATGGCTTACTTTTATAAATGTAAATGGGCATTTAATAAACAGAACCCGATAAATAAAACGTCACCTGAGGACTGGTTTGCCGCATAGACCAGGCCGCGTCCGAGGGATTTTCGTCTCTGCTGTTTAGTGCAGATTTGCCGCATGTCGCACTTGGGCGAAGCGAAGCATAGTTTAGATTGAGTGCTGATTTGCCCCATGTCCAAGCAGAAATCGATACAGTACCGTTATCCGTTTTTACGTACTTGCTTGCTGTTTTGCTTTTCAGCGTTAAGTTTGGGATTTGGAAAGAAATCGTATTCAACTTCACGCGCAGAACAATATGGGAATGACTCATAATGTGAAATAAATAAAAAAAAGACTTAACAATTTTGATGATTCTGAAATTTAAAAAAGCAACTGTAATTTGTGCAACTCTTTTTTTTTGTTGTAGATGTTACAAATACTCTCGATTTTTTTTTAAGAAAGATTGAATTTCAAATTATTAGATTCGAAATTTTACAAATTTAAATTTCAAATAGATTTGTTGCTCGTTAAACAAATAATTTAATTTGTTACCAAACAGTAACATTTTGTTTATTTTTTTCTCGGGAATGATTGAACGTATTTTCTCTCTAAAGTTTTAGTGTACAAGATTTATAATACTGCATACCAATAAAAGAGTTCACAATTTTTTATAGTATTCTTATTTGTAGAAACAATATTTCTACATCAATAATCAGATAATAGATACATTTTTAATTTTTTAAATTAAAATGTAAAAATAATATGAAAATTAAAATTTCGAAGCAAAATCCACCTAAACATTCATAATTTACTACTGGAACATTTACAAAAATCATCTTTTGACATAAAATGCTTGCAAATTTTGAAAAGAATTGGAATGTTTCTTAACAATCATGCCTAATACATTTTTCACTAGTATCTTTTAAAAAGAATTATTTCCGAATTTATAGCTATTTACAATTTACGACTTAGTTCAAGAATAAATTCAGTATTAGATTTTTTTTTTAATTTCAAAAATGTTCTGTAACATCCTTTCGTCAATATTTTGGACCCATTGTTTAATTGTTCAATTCTGATCAAGTCTTCTCAAGTCATTAACAACTTCCCCAGATACTTAAAATCATCCACGAGAGTTCTTTTTGTTGACACTGCCAGTTCGAACAAATCTGTTGATTCCACCTCTAATGTTAGCCTTTAACGATGTTTCTTGAATTATTAAATCACGGTATTTGGCCAGATATTCTTGCTTACAAGCGGTTACAGAATACACACATTCTTCGTTTACGAAGTCCCATTGTGACAACAAGATGTAACGATAAAAGTGTCTTGTTCAGCAGAATAAACCATTTTCACAATCTGCGCTTTGTAGCACAAAAGCAAAATTTTCTTACGCAACCACCAAGAGTTCTGAAAATGACTGTTTTGTTGTTTTGAGCTTGGGTCAACGAGAATTACTGTAATTCGCACTTGAAAAACATTAAAACAATAAAAAGGACGACTTTTAATGACAGGTTACAAATGACATTAGACATCAGTGTGACAAGCGAGAACTATCATAATGATGCATAACCACGGGCATAATTTCAGCGACGCGAAATTTTTGAAATCCATGGCCAACTACGCCCTTAGAATCATTTATAAAATCCCTGTATTATTGTCTTTGCCATTTCTATTGAAACACCACCTGTTGATTTTGCTTAAAATTTAGCAATTGGTAACAGCGTTCGGTTGATTGACAACGGCTTTTAGTTAGAAAATTGTCTGAATATGAACGTTGCCAAATTTACAATTGACAAATGGTGTTTCAATAGAAATGGCAAAGAATATAGTATACCATTTGTTAATCGTAAATTTGGCAACGTTCATATTCACCCAATTTTCTAACTAAAAGCCGTTGTCAATCAACCAAACGCTGTTACCAATTGCTAAATTTTAAGCAAAATCAACAGGTGATGTTTCAATAGAAATGGCAAAGACAATAATACAGGGATTTTATAAATGATTCTAAGGGCGTAGTTGGCCATGGATTTCAGCAGTGGATCGAGCCAAAATGCAATTTGTCAAAAATAGATCTTAAGGTTTAACCGAATTGGTGGCAGCCGAGGGACAGAGGAGCTCACAAAATATAGAGAAAGACAAATCCCAAAAGCTTCCCTCCCAAAAAAAAAAATGAAATGGAATATGTTTTGTAAGCATTTTTATATTTCATATTGTTTCCTACATACTGACAAAAAAAAATGCATAGGCCTTCTAATTTTACATTACAGTTTACATTTTTCTTCAAATTTGTATTCTCCTTTTTTTCCTTATCAGATAGAATTACGTTATTCTATATGAAGTGTTGAATTCTGTACTTTTTAAAACTTCAGCACTTTATGAATTTATTAAATAATAGTAATTCTGTAACACCTGCTTGTACAAGAAAGCTTAGTAAGTAATTCTTTAATTTAGTGTGTTCTTAGGGTGAACTTGTTGTAGATCTGCCACATGGAATAAGATCCGGAAAGGAGGGTGGTATGAGTTTACTTCGTAACTATATAATACTAAATATTTAGTAACGTTGATGCGAATATAACGTACACTGAACAAAGCGCCTATTTACAGACCAATACATGATTGTAAACCCGCAAACTTTCAAAGGTTTCTTGTACTTCCGCTTCGGCTTTTCTTCATACTATTTCCCAAGTTTTCTAAATACTTCAAACAGTTTTTTTACATTTCTTTTTCCTGTCTTTCATTTCTATTTAATTTCTTTGTTCGTTAAGCAGGCCAAACTGACAGCAAATTAAAAAGAGTATGTGATTAGGGATATTCTTATTTTGACCAAAAATATTAATGTAGAACGATACATTAATTAAATCGATGCTCGAAGTGTCAATAAATGTATACTATATCGTCTTGTATGTATAACTAATAAAACACAATTTACGTTGTATGTAGTGTTCCTCTCCATTAATAAGTGTCACAAAATTATTTAAAAATAGTATTTAAATTAATGAGTAATGTTCAATAATAAAATGATATGATAGATTCTGCTTGTTGTATAGATTACGTGGCAAAAACATGTACCCCTTGTCAACCCAACTGCGCCGGATGTCAAGATCGACCGGATCATTGCACAAGCTGTGATCACCACTTACTCCTCTACCAGAACAAATGCCTGGCATCATGTCTCGAGAACACTTACGAAACTGAAGACTACACGTAAGTATAGAAAAGTTAGACCAAACGATCTCAGACGCTCTGCTAATCTCTTCTTGATGTCCCGGCACCATATTCTATTGAAATAACTTCGTAGAACTTTTCACATGAAGTTATCTCTGATAGTCTTGCAGGGCCATTGAAGCGGTATCGCACAAGAAGCGACACGATAACAAAAAAAAGCGTCAATGCATCCTCGCTACCTCATTTCAGCACCATGTCCTATTAAAATGCCTTGTCGTCATTAGGTGTGCACCTTGTCACGAAACGTGCGAGACATGCAACGGCTCGAATAGTTCCCAGTGTATATCATGCGGTCAAGGAAGGTTCTGGAACGAAGGCCGATGCGTCAAGGAATGCCCAGCTCATCATTATTCCGATCCTCATCAACACGAGTGTGTCGAATGTCCACCGGGATGTTCGGAATGCAACAAAACTACATGTATTTCATGTCTAGACGATTGGCAGGTGAACACTAAGGGAAGGTGCGTGCCGCACGGAAGTGATCGCTGCGATACGGGTAAGTAACTCATTAATTCATTACTATTAAGGCTCATTAACTCAATCTATAGCCCAAAATACCGACAAAAAATAAATTTCTAAAGGGCCAATTTCAAGTTGATTTTAAATCCGTATTAATTCGTCATCACGGATCTAAAAAAGTTAATAATTAAAACTGCACACAAAATTAAAAAGTTACAAATTCATATTAATGTAAATACACAAGAAGCAGTGTTAACAATTAATTGTCGATATAATACTTCTTTCCGCAAATTATAAAAATGTTGTTAAATGCACTATGAATCTTTCTTCGATAATACATGTTTCAAGTCTTCGTTGGACTTCGTGTATGTTATAGGCTTCGATGACAGCTTGACAATTTACAAGTGTGGTAAACGAACATTAAATAACTCTTCGCGTGTGTTACTGACTTAATAGTTAAAATAAAATTGCAGAAGTTGCTGTATATAGTAGTAAAACATAATCCAGTGTGAAAGACGGTTTTTAAACTATAGTTACACTTAGAAGTTTTTTGTAGTTTTGAAGTTTTGAAATATTATATTGATTTTTTTTAGTGCAATGTGATTAATAGTTATTTATTAATACAGTGAGATTATCCACGAGAGACCGGTAGGTCGAATTGGTTATTTTTCTCTAGTAGATAGTCTCATTTTACTCAAGAATGTAATACAAAGTTTTATCCTGGTACCACTTTTTTTAGCAAAAGTTCTGTTAAATGTTGGACAATTGTCACATGGTATGGATGAAATCGGTTTCCTTTTAAGATGTTAAAAACCGAACCCAAACTAATCTCCATTTGTCTTGCAATCTGTCTTTGACACACGTGGGGATTTTCTGCTACAATTTCAATTAGAGCAGCGTCATGATCCGGCGTTGTTACAATTCGATTTCTAACTTTTTTTTTTGAACTGCGCAAATTCTCGTAAATTTTTTTCAAGTTTTCTAAACGCTTGATTTGAGGGAGTTCTTCTATTGGGATATTGCCTGGCGCAAAGACGAACAGCAGCATCAAAATTTTTGTCACACTTTCCTAATATTAATAGCATGTCTGTTTTTTCAGAATTCGATAACATTTTAAAGCAAACGAAAATTGAAAATATTTGGCTGGCCGAAATAATTTGTCATAATTTTGGTTCTGATCATTGCTATCTATGCGTTCATTATTATTTAAAAATAAAAATTAATCAAAGCTGTTTATGGAAACGTAAAATGGGTTGCCTATGCACAAATAAAATGAACATCCTGTATTCTGGTCATATAATACAATGTTTATGACGTCATAACAAAATATTGTTATCGGAAACTCACTTGAAACACACACATAACCTTTAATACCTGCAGTTTAACAGTCCACACATAGTTTTTTTAACTTATCGGGGTTGCATTTGTTCGTCTGTGCTTCAGGATCGGGAGAAGATATGTGTAAATAACCAAAGACCATTTTTTCTTTGTTAACTTTTTTGTATTGTTTAACCGAGATCTGAAATACTAAACCTAAGTGACGCTATGATGTTAACCTAAATTTTTACCACACTGAATTTTGACTAAACTACTAGATCTCCATAAAGGTTATAATGTAAAATCACCTGAAAATTTTGACACAAAGGACGTTTCTGTGTCACTAAGTTTTGGCTGCGACTGTTTTATTGAAAAACAGTAGTAACAAAAATAAGTTACATACATTTCTGGCCAAGCCGGAAGCATAAAAAGATTGAGGATGTATGGATTTTTGAAGATTTGTTTTCGATAGAATTTTTGTTTTGTTGTGTTACCGTAAATTTGAAAGTTTGAGCTGAAAATCCAACTATCAGATCAATGGCTGCGTTTGATTGTGTTTTTATTGCTCTCTCGATATAATAAAATACTTTCTTGTAATAATTTAATTGTTAATTTTAACAAAAATGGTATCGATTCACAACCAATAATTAAAAGTGCTTTTATTACACTTACTGCCGGTTGTATATTTCCCCATTACGTGTAGTTTACTGCCAAATATGTTCTAGTTGCCTTCTTTTATACTAGATTGAGTCATCCAGCTGTTGGGTGGATGATTTTAGAATTTTTTTTTTGTGATAAATCATTTAGTATTACGTTGTAATCCATTTCACATGTTTTTAGACCAATACTTCGACGGAGGACTCTGCAAACCGTGCCATTCGACATGCGAATCCTGCGATGGCCCTACCGAACACGCTTGTCTTTCCTGCGCCAGCCCCCTCATCCTACAAGGCACGCGATGTGTCGCAGTCTGTGATAAAAGCTTCTTCCACGACAAAGGGACACGTCTCTGCGAACCTTGCCTCCACACGTGCACGAAATGTGTTTCGAAAACCAACTGCAGCGAATGTATAGCAGGACTACAGGTCCGTATGCAGGAGAATTCTACAGAACCATATTAGAATATGGTTCCTTTTTTTTTTCAGCTACAAGGCGGTGAGTGCACTTCCACGTGCGCCTCAGGCTACTACAGCGACAAAGGGATTTGTTCGAGGTGCTACATGAGTTGTAAAACATGTAGCGGCCCAGGACACAATCAGTGCGTTAGTTGTCCATTAGGCTGGCAACTTTTGTCAGGAGAATGTAGACCGGATTGTCCCGAAGGATACTACAAAACAGAATATGGATGTCAAAAGTGCCATTATTCTTGCCGAAATTGTATTGGTACGTTGAAAATGGCTGAGTATAGGTGTTCTTTAAGTTTATAAATTTCAGGATGTAAAGTACAAGAGGATAAGAGACGGATAGATGTGCAAGCGTTGTTGCTGTCTGCTCAACCGGTGAACACATTGCAGTTGATCAGTCCATTCAATTTCATCACGGGGTTGGCAATAATCGCCGTTCTTTGTATTGTTATACTTTTTATAACAGTTTTTATAATTTTACAGGTAAGGAATAGAAAAAGAAATAGAAAGCGAGTTAGGTTAAGCCTGATGTTACAATCATACATTTTTACTTCCTGAACGTAAGCTAAAGAAGTATCGTAATCGAGTCCATCGGGCGACTGGCTTTCAGATTTTCTCGATTGGTCATGGAAGAACGAAAAATGTCTTCCGTTTCCGTCTGTCTGTCGGTCGGTCGGTCCATTTGTCCGTCCGTCCGTCCGTCAGTTGCTTATCCCCCCAAAAAATTGATGACGTCACCTCAAAATTTTGCCACATTAAATGCAAAATATGATGAGTTTTTACATGTGATTTATCACTGCATTAATATTTTTTAGATTTGCTGTTACAGGTGGCTCAAAAAAGTTAATGAATTAATCAGTTTATTTTATTATTTGATACAATGCTCTTATTTTTAGTATTGTGGCGGCACAATAACACGTTGGTAAGCGGAGAAAGATAAGCGGCCTCGTGGTCCAGTGGTCATGATACCTGCCCGGAAAGCGGGGAGCGTGTGGTTCGATTCCCACCGAGGCAGCAATATTTTTCTTCGCTTACCTACAGTATTCCACTGCAGCAATCCAAGTTAATATACGTATCCTTGAAAAAATGTTAATGACCACAAAATTCTGTAAAGTAAAAACTCAACTCGAAAATGCTGGATATCTTTCATTGCACCTTAGGTGCGAGGGAAGTGCTGCCAAAATAACTTTCGACCAATTTTTTTATTATTATTTTTGTTTATAATTTATGGTTGTCTTATTAAATGTTTGTTTTTTATTTATTTATTAATGAAAAATAACAGCTTATTTCATTAATAACAATGCAAAATAATTAATGGCTAGTGGTTGTTATGGTTATTGCCCTAAAAAGGTCGTATCAGGCTGTCAACGACAGTGTTCCACAATACAAGAGAAAGTACTCCTCCCTGGAGACATCCCCTGTCTACAACAGCCTCGATCTCAGTGCCACCTACTACTCAGTACTTCCTTTTTCCTCAGCATACCAGTCATCCACCTACTCAGGGTGGGGTTCACGTTGTGCTCTTGTAGGGCTAGTTCTATGCTTTTGAAAGTCGTTTTATGGAACGCTCCTTCAATATCCAAGAACATTTCTAAGGTGGAGAGTTTGTTCTATACGATTTACAACTTTGTTTAAGGTCGTATCCGTGAATTTTCCTGGGATGTAGGCTTGTTGGTTCGGATGTAGAGGTTGCTTGTTTAAGGCAGTCTTCCGAATCTCTTTTTAGCTTAGTCTTTTTCTAGCGTTTTCAGCAAGAATGATGTTCAGCTAATGGGTCTGTAGAATTTAGCCAAGGTGCAATCTTGTCGTCCTGGCTTAGGTATAAAGATAACCTTTACTTTTTGCCATGCAGTCGATATGTAGCTGAAAGCCACACACGCCCGAAGCATTGGCACCAAAACAGGACGTAGTCTGCTCACTCCCCCTGGGGTTTCTGCCCCTTCCATAGGGATCTGTCCTTCCTAAGTCGACGTCTCGTTCTCCGTGATTGTTTTGGCTTCACCCATCCCAAGACCAAACACAAAGAGGTTGCTTGGCGAGGCAGCCTCGAGCTTGGCCTCGAGGTGGAAAAGAAGCCATTTTTTAACGCATGGCCATTGGTTCTGACCCTCCAGGCGATGAACTGCGACCTCTGCATCCACCGGTGGTCCCGGTATCCACAGGGTCGTCCTCACCAGTCGTGTTAGCTCAGCCAAGGGGACTACGTTAAGTTGTGCGACTTTCCTCAAGGGTGTTAGAGAGCGCACGGTTTACTTTAGCCATTCCAGAGACACTTCGTTTTCACAGGTTATCTTTAAGATTTCCTCTGTGTATTTAATGCCCCTGAAAGTGGCTGCTTGTCTTCTCGATGCCAGGCACTGTTCAAGTTATCTGTCCAGTGCTCCCATCAAGCCATTTTGTACCAACTCCACCTGGTCACCAGTCAGCTGCCGAGTGGATACTGTACATCAATCACAGTTACACGAAAATGACTTGCGGCTACCTGCTACTGTTCTTTAGAGGTGGTCTCGTGCCTCCTCATTCTCTTTTGCTTTTGTGCTGCCGGAGGTATGGAAGTTGAAGACCGCACTCTCTTTTTTGACCCTGAGGTCTTTTTTCCCCCGGGTTGTTTTGGGTTGGCTGTCGTAGCCTGCCCTTTGCCCTTGGAGTCTATCCCGGAGGAGGATGGGTCCGATTTTGACGGGTCGGCATTTGCCGCCTACGCTTGCAAGCGAGCCATCCTTCGCTTTTTTACTTCAGCCCCGAATATTCGCTTCCTCTTAGAAGGTTGCAACCCCACAATGGCTGGGTTTCCAGTTTGAGGTGCACCCGAAGGCCCTTCTTCAGTGTGTTTGTTTGTCGTTTTGTTATCCGTATCTTTGGATTATGATTTCGTTCTTCTGCGTCCCCACACCACGGAGTTCAACAAAAGGACGTCGAACTTCGACGTCAGGGCTAGCAAAAGGATATAGCCCCCAGGGAAGCTCATCCTGCAGTACTCAGCCTCAACAAGTGAGGCTACTCGTGGTCAGACTACCCTTCCTCCAAGGACTAACCCTGTCGGCGCGGCGGTCTGATCCGACACCCTAACCGATTGATCTGAGATGAGTTAGTCTCGACCTGTACCTAGGGTAGAATGAAATTTCCAAAACTATAACAATAGTGACTGAAATCCACCTTTCATTTTTATTAGAGCAATAACCATAACAACCAGTAGTCATTAATCGTTGTGCATTATTAAATAAAATAAACTGTTATTTTTCATTAATAAATAAACCAAAAGAAAAACGCATTAAAGCATAACCAACAAAACACTGGAGAAGATGTTCAAAATTTCTGTCTTGTGCATGTAAGTAAGCTCGTATCAAATTTTGATCATTTTTTGTAGAAGTTAATGATAAGTCCACAAAATTTAAAGGTAAATCGTAATCTACATACACTCCCAACTATGCCAATGGTCCGGTCATTTCTTGTCCGATCGTCAGGCACAAAATGTAAAATATCTTTCTCTAACTTTGAAGTACGTATGGTCCTAGAACGACCTCAAGCATGAAACTGGGGATAAACAAGCTGCCTGTTTCCCTCTAGCTTGCGTCCAGTTGCCTAATCTCATTTAGCGTGGGATGCCTTCTTACCCGATAACACTCAGTATAAACTCGTACGGCAAGAGTGGCATTCCCTTCGCATTCGTCAAAGACCAGCAGGTACACACCAGCATCCTCATTAACTGCGAACATTTTAAACCTAGGGTTTTGAAAACTTTGACAATTTTCGACACATTTCAAACATTTTTAACTACTTAATATATATGTATAGTAGAGATGTACCGACTGCAGTCGGCCGACTAGTCGGCTTTGTCAAAACCGGTTAAAATTAGTTTAATCGACCGAAAATTGGTGTCAAAGTGTAGATAATCTTCCGCTAGTTACGATTCTGAAATCGCCGTCACGATATATGGTCCAATAAACACGCAGAGCGAATTCAAAATTTCCAAAAAAGTGGTTAAAATTGGTTAAGTATTGTATAAACTGCCCTAAATTGTGTTATTCTTTATTTTTGTACTGAGTTACTACAAAAAATTAAATGTTAAAATTATCCAAAAAAATTTAACACATTTTTTGGAAAAAAAAAACTTCAGTTATTCCTTTTATTAAAATAAAACAAGTTTTTAAGGTAGTCAGAGAAATAGAAAAAAAAAACCACTGTCTGTTGCATTTATAAACAGTCGGCCGACTGTAGTCGGTACATCTCTAATGTATAGATTTTTGCTGATTTGTACCTTCGCTTTCTATCAGGTAAACATTGTTGTCAAATGGAATTTTATCAAATTATTACAAAAACAACATAACCATATCTTTGTACTTTTTAATTGAAATGGTAATTAAACATGGTCATGAGCGAGAGAAAAGTTAACTAAAAGTTTAATTACTACTTATTGTGATAATGAATGTGTTATTTACTTGTTATACGTAGGAAAAGAACCAATTTTAAAATCATTATAACTCCACCAAAATGTGAAAAGGATTTTTTTTTACTATTTCTCCCAGACTCACCAGTTGATTGTTAAGAGCGTACCGCAGAGTTAATCCGCCATTTTCCAGACACTGGGTAATAGGATTATCATGTAGATGATAAAACGCTGACCAAAATTTGCCTAATCATCCCCACCAATACTGTGATGACGTCACTTCAAAATTGACATAATAAATGGGTTTTAAATTGTATAAAATAACATAGTCCTACGCATGTAGTTTATGACTCCGTGTTGAGTTTTCACCCGAAACGTCCAGATTTTGGAAAAAAAAATCAAAATTATAAAACAACATTTTGCAATTCAATTTTGAATCAGCAAAACCGAATGCTTTGAAATGTTGCAGATATTTTAAAGTTATGAAAACCCTAATCAATTTTTAATCAGAATATATTTATTTATCCCCTCCAAAAAATTGATGACGTCAGCTGAAAATTTTCCCTAATAATTCCTATCTAAAATGTCAAAAATATGATGATCAGGAACTGCAAAACCGAACGCTTTGAAATCTTGTAGATGTTTTAAAGTTAGTAAAATGTATTTGCTCATCCATCCTAAAAAATATGACGTCACCACAAAGTTTTTTTTCTACCTTAAATGTGCAAAATAGGATGAGTCATGGCCATATAACCTTATAGGTCTTGGTTCACTATATGTTTCGAGGCCTGTATACTTTTAACTTGCCATTTGGTAAGATTGAAAAATTTTGTCGTTTGAGAAAATAACTCCAAAGCCCTTCAACCTACATGAGATGTTGTAAAACAAACCCAATCTCTATACTGTATGGTTTCTAAGTCCTCGTTCCCTAATGCGTCGTCGGGCAGTCATTGCTGATGATCTGCAGCTTCAATTGCAGTTGTAAATGGCATGTCTTCCACAATTTGAACGAGCGCATGGTTTTCACCAACCTGGATGGGGATCAAAGTTTTATACGAAAACTAACACTAGTCCGCGATAAGCCCAAAAGTATAGCGACATCCCGTCTTGCAAAAAGGATATTATTTTACCTTCATTAAAATAACTAATGGATGGCAGGTGCGGAGCTAAATTAAATCTGACAATATTTACGTCAGTCATCATGATAATTCATCATGACAATAAAGCACCGACTACAGTGAATTTTTCTGAATTCGCGTGGACGAAATTCACTGTCCGCGACTGTACATCCAGCAAGAGCACAATTTAAAAATTTTATGGCAGATTTATAAACACAGGTTTTCTCGATCGTGGACAACAAAAACGCAATTACAGTGAAATATTCTTTTATTTCCTTCATTTATGTTTGAATGCCATCATTGTTTCTTTTCTAAAAACTGCAATTTATGTCCGATTGCTCTATAAACGTTACTTTATTTTATAATTTAGCGGCCGTAATGTGGTACTTTATGGTACTAGTACAATAAAAACAACTTTATTTTACACTTGTTTTTATTAAAGTTTTCGTGAATACAATTAAACTTACTAAAATAATCTAGGCATGGTCGCAATGTTTAATATTTACAACATAACTAGTACCAGAAAACATATATTGGATATTTTCCTTGTCGCATTTCACTGCTTTTGCTTCTATTACTGCATCTGCTTTTCCACAACTAAACATATCTTCAGGAACATCTTTTTCCGAAAGATTTTTTCCTAGAATTTTTTCCGCAACGTTAATTTTAGCAGTTTGACCCTTCACCTTTCCGCTTCAGAAATGCGATGACCAATGACACATGGGAATTTACTGATATCAACTCCTTCATGTAAATTTATGGTTGATTGACGTGGAATAGCTCCATAATGATGAACTTTCATACGAGAGAAGCTCTGTAGTGAAATATGCCAAAATATTCTCTTCCGACGTTGATTTGACGTTCTTTTTAGAGTACCACTTCCAATAAAGGTTGTATGTTTCTTTTATTGTACTTGTTACATAAATAGCTATTTTTATAGCTAAATTAAAATTATGCTGTCAAAAGTGATAAATTAAAGTAATAAGTCAAAACCTTGATGATGTACCAAAATTTTTAATCAAAATAATTTTAATTTTTTAAAGCACAAATTAATAATTTACTGCAAAAACTGGTAGTGGAAATCAAAGTAGAACCCTTAGGCTATTTTCACCGAAAAAATCATTTCTGGGTTTTCACCCTAACAAAAGTTAACATGGGGTCTAAAATTTAACATGGGAATCCCTATGGCCACTTTTAAAAAATACGCGCTGTATATACGTATACGAAAGTGTAAACTGATCACATTTTGCACATTTTAGGTAGGATTTATTCCGCAAAATTTTGAGATGACGTCATCAATTTTTTGGTGTTGATAAATGGATACATTTTGATTAAAACGTTACCATTCTTACAATAACTGCAAAACGTCTGCAAGATTTCAAAACACTTGGTTTTGCAGTTCTTGATTAAACCAATAATATAAATTGACCCAATCATTATTTTTTTTGAGACACACTGTCTATAAAAATCTAAAAAATATTACACAGTGGTAAATCACAACTGTAGACTCATCATGTTTTGGACATTTTAGATAGAATTTATTCGCCTAAATTTTGCGTCTTTTGGACAGATAAACAAATATACTTATTTTGGTTAAAAATTTAGCAAGTTTACAATAACTTTAAAACCTGCACAAGATATCATAGCATTCGGTTTTACACTATATATTTAATTATTAAATTGTAAAGTGTTGTTATAAAATTTTGATTTTTTTCCAAAAACCTTGACGTCTCGGGTAAAAATCAACACGAATTCATAAACTGCACTTGTCGGACTGTATCATTTTATATAATTTAGAACCTATTTACTACATACAATTTTTAGGTGACGTCATCACATTGTTCGTGACGATGATTAGACAAAGTATGGTTAGCGTTTTACCATCTACATAATATTCATAGTATATACCGATATAAAATTTGACAAGAATCGGTCACTAATAATAATATTTAAAACTAAAAATTTGTCGTGGTAATTCCTTTTGAAACGAATTTTTATCCATAGTTTTTTTTTCAGAGAAACAGTATTCAGGCTGCGCAGCGAGGCTACAGCAGGGTATCAATAAAGAAGCCTAAAGTAACTTGTAACTACAACGTAGTGGCTGTGAGTGACGGAGATTCCTCAGATTCAGACAGTTCAGAGGGCCACAACTTAGTAACACCTAAACCTGATCGGACTGCTTGTTAAAAAATCAAATGAGCGGAACAAAACGAGTGTGTAAATATGATTTATATAATACTGTCTTCATTGCCTGTGTTGTGTTTTATACTAAACAATGACCTCGTTAGGCTTGTTAAAGCTTAACACGTAATTTATTGCAGATTGTAATGTATATATTGTGAATCCCTCTATGAAACGAAATGATTACCACTTGTACCAAAATCCTAAGTGTTATTTTATAAGATGTTTTAATATCATCAATGAAGACAGCTCAATGTAAAAAAAGGATTAAATTTTAAGATGCGAAACTTAAGTGCTCTTGATATTTCATGTCGTAAATATAGTTATTTTTAAATGTACACTTTGTATATAATCAATAGATAATTGTTTCAATGTTATTTACGAAATTTACCAACGATCCGTTGATACCAAATCCACAAAATTATTTTTCATGTTTTTTTTTTTTGTTTTGGCAGGTTTTTTGGTTAATAAAACATATATTTTTTGATTAGTTCGCTTCCTTGATCATTGTTTCAGTTCCAACTTAATTGTTGTTTCTTTTTTCATAAATTCCAATATGTACCTCTAACATTGCACTAAAGTCGTTCTGAAATCCAGTAGTGGTTGAGGTTCCGCCATGAACGAATATTACAGAACCAAACATTGGTGAAAGGCCAAACAATATGGGACTGGTTGCGACATTAAATAGACAATTATTATCAATTTATTATCAAAACGGCTAACTAATGTGCCCCCAATTATCCAAGTAAAGAATCCGTGAGGAAGGAAGGACTAGTCGAATGAATCTAATCGAGAGAAAAAACGGAAACAATCGTCGTTGCAATTCGATAAGAGTAACCAATCCAAGCGGTCTTTGTAAATCCCGACCCAAACCACTATCTCACACTACATAAAACAAATTATTAAATAATGTCGACTCAAATTCGTCAATACAATCGGGGATTGCACAAGCGCTCGACTTATCGTTTTTGTGTGTAAAAACTTAATAAAAAATGTCCTTTCGGATTGATGACATTCTCAAAAAGGACGTGAATTACTTTGAAACTGACAAAAATTACAACAAACGTGAAAAAAAATCGGAGTGTTATTCGACTGCAAACAATAGTATTTTACAGAAAACTTTACTAAACCGACCAACTTTTCAATACTATAGATCTATAAGCGAACCACATGCTGGAGGCAATGGATGTTGGTACCAAAGTGACAGGCTGTACCATAATCCGGAACACTACGATGCATACAGGACCAAAGGTACGTTGTAATGATTTTTCATTTTTTGATAAGACTAAACTTTCGAGAAAAATGTTAGTTTTTTGATCGAAAAACAAACCTCATGTTAAACATGTTAAAAAAATAGTTTTTTCTTTCATTTTTCCATATTAAAAAAGAAAAAAGTGACGTAATACATCAAGAGAGAATGGTTGCTATTAAAACACATTTATTTCGTCTGCACAAAATCCCAACTTATCGCGTTTTAACCATAAAAATTTAAACTTCCGCCGAAAATGTACAATTTTAATTGGGTTTAGCCACGTACTGACGACCAAAGGAAGACCTCAATCCGCACGGTGGTTACTAATTGGATAACGTTACATTTTCTCAAGGTTGACGTATTCTAAAAAAAATGTGATAATTCTACAATCGATTTTATACTTCACTGAACAAGCTGACAAGAATTATCCATAATTTGATTGATAATGAGGCAAACTAATCTGTTTCCACAAATAATCGCAAAACTGAAGCTTCTTCAAGTCGAAAATTGCCAATTTCGATATTGAAGTGTGTTCGGCAATAATCACCAAATTATTTACTGCTTTAGATTAATGAATAACATTATTTCCTAATCTTATGTGTACAATCCAAGTTGTTATTATCAATTTCATCCATCAAATATGTTCAAATAACCCTTACACATTAAATCCAGATATGTCAATTTGTTATTAACATTAATGATGAATAGTTTCATTAAGTGATTTTCTGTTAACATATTTGTACTTGTTTCTAACAAAGCTTAATTTTTGTTCGAAATAAATCTTTATGGGTTTACATCACTGACGGGACTACTACGGATTAGTAAAAGATCCATCCTTTATTAACTCTTACAAGAAGCTCTGAATAATCCAGAGTATAGTAACCTATGAGCTCTCATAAAAAAAATTAATAAGACTGCAAATTTTGAATGCATAATTTTTTTCATTAACCCAAAACTTTTTATTTAAACATTTAATTGAGAGTTAAGTGCGAATATTTAAACACCGAAAAATTTTAAAAATTTTGTAAAATTATAAATCGTTTGATTTGGGTTTACATAAACCTACAGATTAAAAAAAATGGAAATTCTACTATATTCTGCATAATCTACGCATCTGAATAAGCAACAGTAATACATACTGTCAAATTAAGAGGAATCCGATCCATTAAGCACATCAAAATGCCCTAGAATTCGCATTGAAGATGATTGGTGGTTCTATAATTCTTTTTTTTTTTCGAAAAACAATATCAAAAATAATTTTCACCGTCAGAAAAAATAAACTTCTCTGCTGTTACTCTTTAAACATTTCACTGGATTTTAAAGAAATTAGTATTTCAGGGTAGCCAAATTAAGCTAACTTTGTAGTTCTGTATTTTACTTTTTATAGAGGTTATCACAAAAAATTAAATTTTATAAACTCAAATTTCATAAATCTTCAAAGGAGCGTGATTTGTTAGACTGTACTTCAGGGACGAGGAAATTTCTCTCTAATAACCTTTGACAAAAATTTTTCTAATCAGCCCCACCAACGATGACGTCATCTCCAAAATTTACAATAGCATAATGTTATTTAAATTTTATAAAATAACATGCACTTGCACTTGTGTTTTATGAATCCTTGTTGAGTTTTTACCTTTTACATACAGATGTTTGAAAAAAAAACCTAAATCGTATACCAACATTTTACAATTTAGCTTTGAAACTATAAAACCGAATGCCCTGAAATCTTGCAAAAGTTTTAAGGTTATCGTAAACATGATAAATCATTAATTAAAATCCATGGATTTATCCCCTCCCAAAAAATTGATGACGTGTTCTCAAAATTTTGCCGACTGAATCCTAGCTAAAATATGCAAAATATTATGAATTTATACTTGTGGTTAAAATTATATGCAAATCTTCTGGATCGCAACAAACAACCGACTCTTGCTTCTCACATAGTTTGAGTGCAGCTGTCCTTAGAGATAGAACCACCTGCCTGCAGATTTTTTTACCGTGGCGCGCAACTGACCCATGGCCCTGAATTGTACGCTAATAAAAATTTTGGTAACATGTTGTAAAACTGTACCAATTTGGGACATCTGCTATGTTTCTGATTCTCTCTTTGTCCGACCCACTCGTAAAAAATCCCGCACTGTTCAGCAAATACAGTATGTCGGACGAATAATACAGAAACAGAAGCATAATGTTTTACAATACGTTGCCAAAGTTAAAATAAGTCTGTTCTTTAAATGTGAAATATGTAACATCGTTTGCATTTTTCGTTAGTTTCACATTTTTAATATAAAATCAACTAAAAAAATTGTTAGAGTTGATGAAAAATTTCTCAGTAGTAATATATACAGCAAAATTATAAAATGAAGAAAATAACCTTTATTTATCTCTCATTAAAGGAGGCCATTAGATTCAAACAGATACTATTCGTTCCCAACTAATTATCGGATTAAGATTACACTCGCCGAGAGTCATAAACGGTGCGCGGACATTTTTCGGGATTGTATGTCATACATTGGCGCGCATACGAGTGGGGACTGCATGCCCCTCGTAGCACGCATTATTCCGACTGCCATTAACACGTTTTGTCTTCCCCGCTGTTCTTGTGCACTTTTTATGTTCTTAACACTTTTTATGTTTTTTTGAAAATAGCTTGGGTTTCGTTTCTGTTTATTTGATTTTATTTTCAATTCGTTTAATCAGGCAGTGTGGTTACGAATTTCAGTAATTTCTTAGAACAATTTGATATTATTTCATTTTAATTTTTCGTTTTATTTGTATTTTCAATTAGAATTCACTTTTTATTTTCGTACAATTACATTTGGAGTTACATTTTTATTTACTTTTTTAATAAAATATGGAATTTTACAATTTTTCATATGTAAATAATAAACAAGTTTATCCGCATTACTTGTTCAAAAAGTCTTGCGTTCAGAGATAAAGATAGTTTGCAAAAAAAAGCACGTGAATACTGAAAGACATAAGCATAATTTAGCTGAAACATCAAAAGAAACAATTTATGAAGACGTTTATGGTGCTTTTATATCTCCTATATTCCTTGAAAGAAATTAAACAACCCGTCCTTAAGAAATGTTTTAAATAAATATATGAAACATGATATTCTCGACGAAACTACGATTGGAAAAAATTATGTTCCAAAAATGTATGATCAAACAATATTAGGGATAAAATCTTTTGATTTTATTACTATTGCATCAGAAAATTACGTATGGACAGTGGCGGCTCCTCGGGGTGGGCAGGGTGGAGGGGTAATGTCAACTTTTTAATGGATACACGGGCGCTTCGCACCCTGCACCTCATTATAAACATACTCCTAAACGTGGAACTTCTTGCTCCGTGGATCATTTAATTATTGGAATTTGTGCGAATGAAACTGTGTATTTGGTTGCCTACATTTGGCATAAATAACAGGGTGCTAAGTATAAGCACAGTATAGATATATAACTAACGTATATACGTTAGTTATAGATATATCTATACTGTGGTATAAGTGTTTGGTGGTGCTAACCACAGTACGAACAAGAAATATTTTTTATATTATATACCGACGTACTCGCGCCAAGTCGGCCGCGCCAAATAGTCCCATTCCGCCCTTTTACCTAACTCACCTAATTATACACACATAGAGATTTTCAAAAAATAGTGCACCAAGATATATATAATACTTTGTTCAGGGTCTTTTATTATGGAGCAGAGGGAAAACAATTTAAGAAAACGTTTTGTCTAAATGTAGGAGATATAGCCCTTCAAAGCTTTTTTTTCGAAATTTTACCATATTTGAATTCATTGCTGTTTTGGGTAAATATTTGAAATTGATTGGACTTTCATTATTCAAAATAATTTTGGAGGTATCGTATCTTTTTACAGTGATTTTTTTCTTTTCATAACATTACAAAAAATTTAAATATTGTTTAGGATGAATCTGACGACACAGTAGCTAAATTTTCACGTTTTTTGATCTATTTTGATCTACTATTAATTATGTTTTATCTTTGTAAGTGAACGTCGAATTGGCGTAAAGAATGTTTTAATTTTTTTTCTCTAACTTGGACTTGTGAATTTAAGGCAACCTCACTTACCCGGAAATAACGTAAAACTGCGTTTCCAGTTGTAGTTTCATATGAACATTTTGGGAGATATTTATTTGCGTTCCTCGCATAAAAATCTCTGTAGAAAAAATGTTATTTTCCAAATTTTGTTGTAGTTTTTCTTAAAAAAAGTATAACTTTTAAAATTTAAGTACAAGAGCTTGTTTTGTGTGAAGATAATACAGTATTTTGATGTGAAACATACGTAGGCTTGTAGAGAATTTTACTGCAACTTTGTAAGTTACAACAAAAAAATGAAAGAAACAAATTGCAAGAGTTTGTTATAATCAGACAACCAAGTATACAGACTCGAGATAACACTAGTTTACAAATTTAAACTTTTTTTCATATCCAAAAATTAAAAAAAATATTTTCTACTTCTAAATTACTTACTGATAACAAATCCAAAAACGGATAATCCCTATCACGTAAGGTTTTTTCATAAATCCAAAATAATGAACTTTGCTTTTACCTTCGCGTTAGTGTTAAACTGATTCATGTTAATGCACCATTGTCGCATAAAAAATGTCTTCGAGATCGTGCAAAGTAAGTGCAAATCAGTTTTGTTACGTTTGTGGTAAAATTATAGTACCCAAAGCGGAAAGATCTGTTCAAAATATGCTTAAAAAGAAGGTATCAAGGTTTTTGGGACGAAAATGTGTTACTGTTGGTTTATTATAAGGGAAACTGACAGTACTGCCAATAAAAGAAACGCTAGTGTTAATCATTTTTAATTTTCAGTCATAATGTTTATAATATATATATACTGGGTGTTGCTTTTATTTGATACAACTCATGTAACTTTCTTATTCTTAAAGATAAACCTGTATTTCTTTGAGCAAATTTGTATCATTTTAAAAGATCTTTGTGAGGCCAACCTCACATTTTTTTTATGACTTCCCGTAGAAAAATCAAAAACAACCAATTATTCTAAAATCAATACTTGAAAAATTTTAAATAAAACATTGATGGCAATCTAGTAGCTTGAAAAATTGACTCATGTTATTTATTTACGTATATGATCTTTTAAAATGATACAAATTTGCACAAAGAACTATATGTTCATATATATTTAAAAATAAAAAAATTACCTACAAGAGTTGTATAAAAGGAAAGAAATATGGGGTATGTTTATATAAATATCTCAAAAACCTGGCGTGATGGATTTTTTCTGCTTTCAGATTTGAATTTCCCAAACCTAAATCTTTTAGATTCAACTATTTTTGTCTTTGGATATAAAACCTTGTAAACTAGTGTAATTTGTCACCAGTGCCTGGATTTGTTTCGGAATTGTAAAAAGTCGTCAAATCGGCCCCTAAGAGGTTTGACTGCACGAACCCCCGTGATTCAATAAGAAGTAAGTTCAAGCATCGAATACATGGGCGTGCGACAAACAGGGTTATTCTTTGATGTAAATTTCAAGTGTTTATTAAAATAAACTACCAAAATTCTTTAATTTCAATAATATAACAAGGTCGGTGGTTTTAATTTGACAAATAAGCTTGTACAATTACGTATTTTTCCAAATTTTCCTCAGAAAATGAGTTTCGCTTGGGTGTCAAAACGTCTTTGAGTCTAGAAAAAGATCTCTCCACATCTTCACTACTAGAGCAAACAAAAAATTAGATACAAATTTGGTACATTCTAAGAAAGTAGTATCTGTAACAGTGTTTAAGGATATTGCTTTTAATATTAAGAAACCAGGATTTCTTGCCAGTACTGCGTCAATTTTGGTTTTAAATTAATCCTGAAACGGCCAATTTACATCTTTTAAATGAGATAATGTCGATTAAAATTTTTCCATTGCGGTAAACAATTCCAAATTTTGTCTTTCTAAAAATTTTATTGATTCAGGTATTATTGAAAAGCTATTTTCTATAACATGTCATTGTGAATGCAAATTTTCTGTTTCAAGCAGAGTCTTGCGTTGCTTAATGCTTTGAGCATTATTTTCTAACTTTGAAACAATAGTATATTAAGTATTAAGAACGGTAAGGGGTGTTTACTGGTCGAAGACAAAAGTTTGTCTGAGACCAGTAAACCCCCTTAACGTTCGTGATGCTTATACAATTTTTTGTACGACCATCAAAAGATTTGCGTCTTTTTATCAAATTCATAAATTGAAAGAATTTATATCAAACATCAACAAGGTCTTTTTTTTAATTTAAAATTTGTTACTATGGTTTCGATTAATATAAACAACAATTTTAAATAGTTATTTTTCTAACAAGTGTGGGAAGTCAGCGATTCCGAAACGAGTACCTGCACGAGTTTCGGAATCGTACTTCCCGCGCGCGTTAGGAACAATGTTTTTCCTAACAGCGTCTGTTAAATCTTTCAGCAATTAAGTTTTTCGTCAAATTTTAAATCGCAGCACATTCGAAAAGCATATCGTTGAGTAGTCAAGGTATTGCGAATGCAATTGTTTAAACACAAACAAGTTTTTCGCAAAATATTTGTCAATAATACCTAAATCGTGTTGTGTTCTGTGTGTCCAACTGAAGATGGAAAACAAAGATTCCTCTAGCGATTCTATTCCTTCGGATATAGTTGCTGAAGCAGAGAATGCAATTCAAGACCTAATACCGACAAAATGTAAGGACCGATATGAGAAGGCTTATAAGGAATTTTGGGCATGGTGCAATGAAAAGCAAGTAAAGAAAGTTTCAGAAGTGGCTATATTGGCGTAACAGTTGTACTATCACCGATAAAACGAAGCTGAAGTTGGATCTGAACAAAAGGAGGCAGCAAAGGTGTTTGAGATGAAAACCACTGAAGAGACAGATCGAAATGAAAGCAATGAGAAAAATAACTATATAAATTGTTTTTACATTTAATATAAATAGTTGTAATCATTAATCAATAAATCTTTGAAATGTACTTACATTTTACTTCCCGCACTAGTGCGGAAAAGTATCACTTTCCGCACGGGTTAGCGTGCGGAAACTAGTCACTTTCCGCACGCCGTTAGGAAAAATCAGTTTCCATTTTGACCGCTGTCGATTTAGATTTGATCTGGCTTGATTTCGAGTTAATTTTCTTTCCGCGACTATTAGTGAGTGATTTATTTGCTTAAAATATCAATCATGAGTGATTCTGAAAGCGAAAATATCGAAGTCGAACAAGCATGGAATTTAAAATTAAAAAAATCTCGAATGCGTGATTACTTATCGTTCAGCTGAACAGTAAGTAATCTGCTTACCGTTCGCCTCTTGGTTGTTAGTCGTAGCAACCCGTAAACTGAACTTACTGCTATGGAAACCTGTACGGTAAATGATCGAAAAAGCAATGGTCGTACAAAAAATACATTGTGATGATCACGAACATGGCACACCACACCATGGACATTCTGTCACGACCGTTGTTAAATTTTTTGATAGTTTTTTCGCCCTTTCTATGACATTTAAGCTCAATCTATGAGCTCAATCATTAACATAAACTGTATTTTAGATTCATTTTCTACAAATAAATTCATAATCACAAAAAAAATCGCACTACTTTATCGGCTTCTTCGAATAGTTACTGAATAGATGAACTACTCTTCAGTTTTTTGTTTAACCAATAACACCGTGCTTTTGTCTACATTTATTTCATTTGTAATGTTCTTAATGCTCGCACCATCCCTTAGTCTAGCTTGAACAATACATTTTTGTAATTCATTTAGTTGTGGCATCTTCAAAACTGTGAAGGACGTCACTGAGTTATCAAAATCTGACACTGAAATTGTCAGACCAGGTAAAAAGAAAATTTACACATTATTGTGAAATTGAAATTTTTGTAGCGTGTGTCCAAAAGTCGGTGCCTGAGTCTGTAGGTATAGTACGTATGCACATGGGCTATTAATATTCGTTTGCAAATTTAATGTCACTGCTTTTGATAATAAATAAAATATATTTCATATTTCTCTTTATAGCTAACTCAAGATAATCTGGACAAAATGTGATATGTTGGTGATCTTTTCAAAGTTAAAACATTTCTGGTGTTAAACTTAAACGTTATATATATATATACAGGGTTAGTCACGAGAGAATTACTTCTGAAAATTATTTTTACGCAACCCAAAATACTAATACCCTGTACCACTTGATATTATCTGAATTTAAAATGAAATGCCTAATCCATGATTGCTTTGACTTTGGCAGTGTCACTTTGACGTTAATTAATTTTTAACATTTTTTTTTTTCATCGTTGACTCGCCTTTAGAGCCCCATTGGATCGACGACATACAGTCAGATCAATCTGGGCTATACTAGAGTCCCTGTAGTCTCTACAGGGACTCTAGGCTATACTGAAGCCGTAAGTGCTCTACCAATGTTGTTCGCCGCTAATGTGCATGTGTTAATTCGCCATCTCTGCGTCACCTAGAGCCTCTTCGAAGTGCAAATCTGCAACCTCTGGACTTCTTCGGCCATCCATTTACAAAAAAGCCGTAGCATCCCCCCAAAATGCCCAACATTTTCAACAGATTAGTAGTTAAATTATTTACTTACTTGTTTGAGTTTGTGTTGTAACCTTTGAATAAAATTCCGTAAAAGGAATTTTTAGAAATAATTTTCTCGTGATTAATCGGTTGCAAAAGATCAAGAGGCACACTGACAAATTTATTAGCGGCGCCGGAGGAGATTTCCGACTGGCTGCGGTACCACCATGGACACTCGCGTAACCTCCTTTTCCACAATTGTCAAAATGAGATTGCCAAACTCAAAGCAATCATGGATTAAGCATTTTATTTTAAATTCAGTTAGTATCAAATGGTACATGGTATTCGTATTTTGGGTTGCGTAAAAATAATTTTCAGAAGTAATTCTCTCGTGACTAACCCTGTATATATATATAAAAAAATATACCAATGCTCTTGCAAATTGCAAATAAGTATAATTATATATACATTACTTTTTTTCAGCAATTTCATATCCAAACATATATACACGGACGCCCACCTGGTCAAACTATCACACTTTCCCACTCACTTTTCTTCCACAATTATGCTACTTTTCCAAACGAAAAGGGGGCCAAGTTCGTTTCACGGCCAATCAGACAGATGCCCTAGAAAAACGTTTTACATCCCATAAATATCTGAGTCCCGAAGATAGGAAATTATTGGCAGATTCTTTAAAACTGACAGACCGGCAGGTAATCGTATACACATTAATTAATTCATACAGCAAAATTGAAATGTTTTAGGTAAAGACCTGGTTTCAGAATCGCAGAGCGAAATGGAGGCGTTGCAATTCGGTCTCTTCTACAGAAATTTCGTCAACAAAATTTGAAGAAAATAAAGTTAATGTGTGTAAAAAATCTGAAATCTTTGTGAAATCTCATAACTAATAAATCTTTTTTACCGCTTGTTATTAAATTTATTATTGTTCAAGGTTTGAACAGGAATTAATAACAATGAGATTCATAAATGAAACATTTTACTTAATCTTGATTTGAAATTTCTTCAAAAAAAGAAAAAAAAAAAAGAGGCTAAACATATACACTAATTTCAGTCTAACCTATGATACAAAATATTGTAGAAGCTGTATGTTACAAAAAAGAACAATAAAAACATATGAACACTGTTATTACATATCCTAATATAAAAAACTATCACAATATTATTTCACAAATATTGTAATTGATGCAATAAATAATGAAACTTAAGAACTTTTTGAGTTTATTGCAAACGTAATAAACCCAAAAAGTTCTTAAGCTAAATCACTTATCAGAGAACAAAATTTATGTTAACATATCCACTGTTTGGCTATAGCTAAATAAAGGTTAATAAGTTATAACCAAACGGTAAATACATTAACATGGATTTTATTCATCTGAGTTTTTTTTGTAAGAAAAAAATTCACATGAATGAAACAAATTCAGGAAGACTGTTCCTGGCCATTAGCTTCCTGGGATTTCATAACATCTGGCAAATCAGGGGGAGCCGAATATGGGGTCAATTCAAGGTGTTCAAAAGCATCGGCAGTTTCTCTGTATGATACTCATGTTAGATACTTATTTGCCAGAAGACCACTTTCACTCACCTTACTGCAAGCCCCACTGTCGCTGGGCTCTGGGCCTTAGCTGTGGTCGATGTTAGTCCATAATCCTGCAACATCCTATCATCCACCATTATAGCATTATCTTTATTAAACAACTGTTGGTCCTGCGGCGGTATCTTCAAAATCCCTATCAAAAAATAGGTTATGTTTGACGTAGAAAAAAATTACCAAACTCACCTTCAATGATTTTTTTCAGTTCAAGGACGGTGGTTGTGTCTTTAGCATCTGTAAATATGGTCAACTTCTTCCTCCGAATCATCAAAAACACGTCCTGGAACAAAAGAATTGTGGAATCATTGCCAATCATGATTGTATTGTAACTCGGTCAAAATGGCAGAACTTGGAATATACCCAAGGCGTTCTTATTTGAGTACTTACCATGGTTCAAACAGTGGGATGAGGTTATTTTTTTTAAATAATAAACTGTAGCCTTTTCATTAAAGTTTTTAACCTCACTGCCGCAATTACTGTTATAGTCGTTTGTTCGTTACGGGAATGAAAAATGTTTTATAACACTGCAGCAGAGGGCGCTCTAGACTAGACGATCAAAGGAGAGGGAATCTTAAATTTCGATCTTTCTCTGATCGAGTAATAAAATAAATATGTATTTTTCTTCGAGACGAAGCTGAGTGTGATAATGTTTTTGAGTGGATAAAATTCGTTATTTTATTACTACTACTATTTTGGACTAGAAATTCTATACAGTGATTTACATGCTAAAACTTTACGTCGTGTTACTGAATTCTCTAGAAGGGATTTTTACGTATAATTTGGCAGAATATTAGACTCGAGTCTAATCGATCGTATTTTAAAAATCACTTTCAGTTCATTTTATAGTACAAAACAAAAAAATTGGTGGAAAGTTGTTTCGACAGAACTTCCCTCGCAACTAAAGTACAATGTAACATATTCAGCATTTTCGACTTGTCTTTTTACTTTACACAATTTTGTGATGACGGCATTAACATTTTTGCAAGGACATGTATATCAACTTGGATTGGTGCAGTGTAATACTAAAAATATCAGTATTATATTCCCAAAATTTTCTGGGAAGATGGTGTGAGCCGTTCCTGAGATAATGAATAAAATAAACTGATCATTAATTTTTCTGAGCCAGATGTATTAGCAAATCTAAAAAATATGAATGCGGTGATAACTCACAAGTAAATATTCACATTTTTTGTACATTTTGGATAGGATTTGTTTTTTGGGAAGGGGTAAATGAATAAATTTTGCTTAACGATTTACCATGATTACGGTAACCTTAAAATATTTACAACATTTCCGAACAATTGGTTTTGCAATTTCAAAGTTATATTGCAAAATATTATTATTCAGTTTTAAATTTTTTCCAAAAATTCTGGATGTCTAGGGTGAAAATTCGACACGGATTCATACACTACAACTACAGGAGTATCTTATTTTATAAAATTAAAAAAACTTTTTTTATAAATTTTGGAGATGAGGGCTATGGATGAGGCCATCAAATTTTGTTTAGTATTTAACCATCTACATGATATTTCTAACATACCATCGGGGACACGGAAAACTGGGTAGAGGTGTCATACAGTCAAAATTTCTAAACCAGACCTTAGCCACTCATAAGTTCATAATCACGCTTTTAATGTTTGGCGTATTTGTCATTTTGACACTGACAAAGTTGAAGTTTTATTAAATTTGTTTCAATTATATTAACATGTAGCACTGTGTGCTCGTAGTTGTAGTCCAGTCAAATTAGCGATAAACCTCGGAATGAGAGATAATAAGCTGAATTTTCGTATATACCTTCATTTTGGCGTTCTAAAAGTTGTTTCAAGAGTCTCATAAAATCTCGCGTCTGCGTCGTAAGTTATTCCAGGTCAAATATAAAAAAAAAAAACAGTTTTTCGCGATTATCTCGGTTTCTATTGCCCCAATGATGTTATCATAGTTGTAGAGCATAAAATTTGAGACAAATTTTATTTGAAACATTTTTTGATACGCTCAATCGTTTTTGAGATAGAGGGCGGTGGGAGCGCAGCGCTCATCCATATGTACTGTAATGCAAGATCAACCGTGAATATCTGTGAATAGCTTGAATTTTGAATAATTTGTATTAGTTATCAGTTAATACATTGTATTTAATAACATTTTACATCTTTTCAATATATTCATTTAACAATACTTACCTACTTTGTGTAATTAAAAACTCTTTAGATTAAATACTTATTGTCCATCTTAATTTATTGAAAGTAGATTTTAAGTAGAAAAATAATTAAGTACTTTATCTTTAAAATGTGTAAGTTCAGTAGATATATTAGATAATATATTATACTTATTATATTAATTTATTCAAAGTAAATTTTAAGGAAGTAAAAAGAGTTTTTATATTTTTGATCGTTTATTAATGAGGCGATTAATGCATGATTTATGTACGAAAATCGTTCATTAATAAGGGCTATTAATCATGGATGTATTTATTAATGCATGATTTTAGGCAACCAGATATACACGTGCTTACGTGAAATGTTATATTTCTGAATATCAAAAATTTCGCAAATCAAGATTCAAAATTGGAAATTGTATAGAAATGGATTCTTTAACTTTTCCGGTAGTAGAAAACGCAAATGTGGGGTCACTAAATTTACTTCCAGAAAGAAGCAAAATGCTTTACCAAAAAACCTACGATGAGTCTGTTGCTTAGTGCGCCGGAAAGCTGGTTGTAAGGTATTCTGAATCCGTATTAGTTGCATCTTTCTCCGAAACTTCCCAAAAAGGCTCAATAGCACGCTTGTAGCCAAAGTATTCTATGCTTCGATCCACTTTATGCATCCGTCATGATTTTGACATATCCAACTAATGTTTATTCATAACAAATTTCACTTGTAATTATGTTTTGTTGCATAACTCATATTTTGAATTTTCAGTATTTTTTGTTTTTCAATTACGATCACCGGAAAAGTATTGTAACTAACTCGACTGTTAATTGGCGATTAATAATCTCGACCATTAATTAAATATCTCGATTATTAATCGCCTTTATTAACCAACTTGCTCGTTAAATAACTATTAATTTTATCTTCATTCAGCAGCTGTACATTTTTTACGATTTTTTTTTATCTTACATTACAGTACGTATGGATGAGCGCTGCGCTCTCACCGCCCTCAATCTATCTCAAAAACGATTGAGCGCATCAAAAAATGTTTCAAATAAAACTTGTCCCAAATTTTATGCTCTACAATTATTATTATAATAGACATTAACATCATTTGAGCAATAGAAACTGAGATAATCGCGAAAAACTGTTTTTTTTTACTTTTGACCTTGAATAACTTACGACGCAGACACGAGATTTTATGAGACTTTTGAGACAACTTCTAGAACGCCAAAATTAAGGTATATACAAAAATTCAGCTTATTATCTTTCATTCCGAGGTTGATCCTTTTTTATGCTAAAGTGACTGGACTATTGCGAATGCCAGCTGTCCTCAAACGACGACGAGCAGTTTTGACATTGCCCGGAAAATTGGTAATTATAGTTGTTTCGGCAGCACTGGTAAAAGGGCTCTCTCTGATTATATCATGCAAAGCTTCGTTTTCGCCAAGTGTAGAAACAAGATGTCCTCCTGAGCTTGGACGACGTTTCACAGTCTGCTCTCGTCTCTATTTCTGCACGATCAAATTCACCGTGCTTTTTGGAATCCTCAAAGTCACGGAGACTTGCCGCTGCGACATCCCACTTTGAGTAAGAGCTACTGCTCGAGATTTGTTAACAATTGATACAGCTGGCATGTTGAACATATTGATATATTTCAAAGTTAATTTGACAGTTTTTTCGAAAATATCAATCATGTTGACGCTAAAGGTGCATTTACATTGACATTTTTTTAAATGACAAGAACACACTGCCCAGGATTCTATGTCCCTCAGAGTACATACAAAATTTGACAACAATCGGTCTAGCAGTTTCGGAGAATACGTGTCTAAAGGTAAATGCAGAATGGAAGGGGCCATATGTTTGTGTTGTTAATTTCAAGGTCACTCTTCCACCTTTGCGGTTCACCTCTTGCATCAGAACGCATTCCGCCATTTCAAAACACAACGTAGGGTCCCCATTTTGATTACGATCAAAGTTCATGGCCACTTTTCGAACTTTTCGCGGGTTTTCAAATTTTGTGCGCATGTCTCAATTTTGGCGGAATGTTTGTGTTATTACAACCCATTCATGACCCTTACCATTAACATGGATCAAATATATATGTGTTCTTAATCAATACCATTAATTTGCTACATGTTAATTTTTGTATCGTATCTTCAGCCTCTCGACAAGCGTTTTCGAGCACGCCACTGGAACAACCAGTTTCTCTGAGGAGGTGGAAGAGCCATTTGTGATCCCAGTTGAAAGCGCCGGTATCAGGTGCTTTTTCAAACTATCTTCCCTTCTCTAATACTACCTCCATGACACGGAATCATAAATTACATGTATAGGACTATGTTATTTTATACAATTTAAAATCCATTTACTATACACAATTTTGAAGTGACGTCATCACATTATTGGTGAGGATGATTAGACAAAATTTGGTTAGCGTTTACCATCTACATCATGGTACAAGAAGACATGCTATGATACTACGCATTTTGTGTGACGTCATGCGGCTGGCATGACCGCCAACTTTAAATTTTGGCTTGTTGCATGTTCGTATTATCACTATCAACGAGTATTTCTTTTGGCACGCTTTTAAACAATTGCTGTTCTTGTTTGCTTTTATTTAAAAATTCATCTTATCAACAAAATGTTTACTATTGATTTAATTGGTCCTGGTATCAAACAGCAGTTAACCAAAGTCATACTATTTAAACACCAATAAAATATTTAGTATTGATCTTGACGAACAAGATAAAAAACTGTACTTTTTATTTAATTTAATTGACTGATGATCAGGGGCGGTTCATGACTTGAAAAGTTGATGAGGCAAAGCACAAAATGTCCCAAAATATAAATAATACTTGCAAGGTTACTTAAGTATACTTTCTACTTATAGATAAACAAATTTGTAAACTCATTTAACTGTCCAGCAAGAACCAACGTGGAGGTGTAGGGAACTCTTGCCAGGAAACTGTATTAAGTGTCAAGTACGTAGACAATTACCTGTAAAATTTGTTGAATTATAAATAAGTTCTTCATTCTTTCTGTAGACAATTGTTGAACAAATGGCTCCAACTAAAGTGTTTCCAAAATGGATACTACCGCACAATGTTTGTTTCCGCTTAATTTTATTTCTCTAGCATAATGTTAAAACCTTTTATTTTCGTAAAGACTCGATGCCCTAGTCACTCCTCAATGAAACCCAGAATCCAGATAATTCAACTTTCGAGACAAAACTTAATATGTTGTGATTTATTAAGCATTCCGTCACCTGTAAAAAGGATTACTTATGCAATAAACCAAACGTGTTAATTCATACTTACAATATTCATTGTTAATTGCGTTGCTGAAAAATCCAGTAGGAGTAGTAGTACAATACTTCAGTAATCTTGGGTGTAAATGATAATAAAAAAAAAGGTAAACACATGTTGTTCTGAGTGGTAAGTATTGTTGGATTATAATTTGTAATAAACAACAATTCCACTGGCGATTACAATGACGCAATTAAGCAGTTGCTATAAGATTCAGTGTTCGGGTCCACAAAGCTTACAATAGCCAGTTTGACTTATAAGGGTGCTTTGACTTATTAAGCCGCGTAAGTCATAAAAGTTTTAACAGGTGTATGTCAAATGAGGTTTGTGTGTACAGTGCATCTTTTTTAAAAGTGGCCATAGGGATTCCATATTAAATTTTAGATCCCATGTTAGCTTTTGTTAGGGTGAAAACACGGAGATGATTTTTGCGGAGAAAATAGGGTTCTACTTTAATTTCCACTACAACTTTTTGCAGTAATTTGTTAATTTGTGCTTTAAAAAATAAAAATTATTTTGTTTAAAAATTGTTGGTACATCATAGAAGGTTTTGACTTATCATTTTTGACAACATAATTTTAATTTAATTATTAAATACCTTTATTGCAGTTTGTAGAAAAGAAACAGAATGATGGAATTCAAACATAAATGAAGAAAATAAAAGATAATTTCACTGAAATTACATTTTTATTTTGATTTATTCAATAAAATAAATTGATTAATAAAAAATATTAATGCAGTGATAATTCACAAGTAAAAACTTTGCACATTTAAGATTTATTCAGCAAAATTTTGAGATGACGTCATCATTTTTTAATGGGGGATGAGCAAATACATTTTGATCAAAACTTTAGCATGCTTATGATAACTTTAAAACATCTCCAAGATTTCAAAGCATTCGGTTTTGTAGTTCCCGATTAAATCAATAAAATAAATTCACGCATTCATTAATTTTTTTGTCAGCCTGTATAAGCAAATCCAAAAAAAATGAACGGAATCATAAATCACAAGTACAGACTCATCATGTTTTATACATTTTAGATTTATTTGGCAAAATTTTGAGCTTTTTACTTCCTTAGCTTACGCTCGGGAAGGAAAACTTGAGGGGACGTCATCAAATTCTTGGTGCGAATGATTACCTAAATTTTGGTTAGCGTTTTACCATTTACATGACAGTAGTTTCGGAGATTATGTGTCAAATAAATATTGACACAAACGACAGACAAACAGACAGATGGATACGGGAGATTACTTTTTTCACACTCTAGGGGTCATGAAACGTCGAGAAAATTTCGTCTGATGAACTCGAGTACTATAAATACTTCCTTAGCTTACGATCAGGAAGTAAAAATTGGTCGAAGGTTATTTCGTTGGAATTTCCCTCGGAAGTAAGTACAGCAAATCTTTTTCGAAAAATTAAAGATCTGATTTTGCGATTTTTGTGTTATTTGTATCAGTTGAAATAAAGATAAGAATGTAATCTAAAAGTAAAAGAAAACAAGCATGCTAGGCGTTTGTTTCAAGTGAGTTTTTCCGTTATAAAATTTGTGATGGTGTCACCAACATTATTGCAAGGACATATGATGTTCCTAATATACACACAAAATTTAACAACAATCGGTCCACTAGTTTCGGAGATTATCGGTCTAATAAAAATCAACACGGACAGACAGGCACTTTATTCATACTCTAGGAGTCATGAAACGTCAAGAACACATGGCACTGGCAAGTGCCTCGGTGGAGTCGATTACAATGAGTTCATACGTCCTTAGCTTACGCTTGGGAAGAAAAATTAGAAATGTATTATTTTCAGAGGTCGTGAAGCTTGTGATTATGTCGAGCAAAGCGACGGCTTTACACAAGTACAAACAACTCATTATTTATCATTTTATCCCAGTTCGTCATGTTTTGTTCCTAATCACACTAATCAGCTTGAACCGTTTACCAGTTGCTGTTTTTGATTGTTGTGTGTTCATAAAACTGATGCTAGTGAGTGTAGGCTCTGCTTTTGGTATATAATACATATATTTTTTTCCACTATTATAATTTTAAAATGCACGGCAAGTTGTTAATATTTTTCATTTTCTGTACAACAGTCGCAACCGTAAGTTTTGAAATTAATAGGTACCTATAGGAATATTTCAAAATGTTACATTATTGTAGGCAAAAAAATTGCCAGTTACACTTTATTATGAATCATTATGTCCTGACAGTGTGAGATTTGTTACAAAACAATTGCACCCCACCTTCAAAGATGCAGGAAAGTATTTAGATCTCGATTTAGTGCCATTTGGATTTGCTACGGTAAGAAAATATTTAACCGAAATTTATTGTGAAATTTGAATGTATCTTGAATAGGCTGACAATTCATCAGGTCACTGGGAATTCATCTGCCAACATGGCGCTGTGGAATGTTACAACAATAAAGTCCATTCGTGTGTTATCGCACATAACTCAATTGCAGCCAGCGTTGAATTTATTTATTGCGCTATGAAATCAAAACCTTCAAATGAAACATTAACATTGGTAATCCGGTGTTGCATGCGAGCTTACTTTTAGTTTAATATATAATTTCAGTGTGCTAATTTAACGAACATATCATGGGAATCCATCGAAAGTTGTTTGTCGTCTGGTGAAGCTGATATTTTGTTGGTGGAAAATGGAAGAAAGACGAATATGGTGATACCCAGCATTTCATACATTCCAACTATAATATTCAATGGAATTTACAACAAAGCATTGCAAGTAGAAGCTGAACACAATTTTCTAAAAGTGATATGTCTATTGCTGAAAAATAAGCCTGATATTTGTAAATATCTTGGGATTATACAAAACCTAATCATTTAATGTGTAAATGAATGTGCAATACGTATACCTACCTAGTATAACTGAAAAAAAGTATATCTAATTTACTTGTGTAAAAATGTATAACTACTATTATATAAGCATATGTGGTCATTTATATCCACTTCTATTACAAAATACATGCTGCAGTAATGCTTTATGAGAAGTTTTTTTTTATCTACAGCGTGGTCCACTAGTAATAAAGAACATGAATAAATTTGAAACACTATCCTGGATATTATTATAATTACAATTGGGGCATTCAACATAGCAACCTCAACACTAACTTGTCAAAAGTTTTGACAAAAACTTCAAACCGAAAGATAAAAACACGTTTTTTCTGCTCATACTGAGAAAATTCACCATTTTTCAGTCGATTGAAGAATGAGCCCTTTTCTCCACAGCTTTTGTCCAATCAGAACGCGACATTTTCTTTTCTCCACAATTCCTCACTATCACCCCTAATAAAAATTGAACTCGTCCATGCGTTGCCCTGGGTATGTTTTGTTTACACGTCATCATTAATGTTAATAATAGATATTTATTTTATTAGGAGTTTAAGTGATACTTAATGTGGCGAGTATGGACGATTAAACGCCGAGCGATAGCGAGGCGAATTAAGTCCATACGAGTCACATGAAGTCACTTAAACTCCGAATGAAATACAATATTTTATTTTCAATCGATTAATCTTCTTTTGAAATGATTATTTCCTATCTTCTTGCTTCATTAAAAAATTGCCTTGATTTCACTTATCATGGTTACTATGGTTGACAACCACTATGATTTTCACATATTTATTGTAATATAGTTAATGTAAGATGTGTTGCCTACCTATTGTGTACATATGTAACCATACTTTATATCTGAATAAAACCAGTATACTCCTGACTCTGAGTCTGAACAGACATCACATGGCGCTGCGACAAATTGTTTCAAATTAAACAAAATTAAAGAAGCAAAATACAGTAAAATGGAGAGAACACTTCCCCCGATGAATTTCACCGACAATTTGGCCGTCAATTGGCAAATTTGGAAACAACGATTTCAAACATACCTAATTGCGTCGGAAACAAATACGAAAGAGGAAGCAGTTCAATGCGCCCAACTACTCCACTTTATGGGTGAAGAGGCCCTGCACATCTATAATACTTTCACCATTGCAGACAATGAACGCAACAAAATTGCCGTTCTACTGGAAAAATTTGATAATTACTTTATCCCCAAAACAAATGTAACATACGAAAGGTATAAATTTGTTAATCTCAGACAGACCCCACAAGAATCCATTGAACAGTTCACCACACAATTAAAGAATCAAGCAAACAAGTGTGAATTTGGAAATCTAAAGGATGACATGGTAAAAACGATATTAATATCAGGCATACAAGACGAAATACTACGGGAAAAACTTCTATACCAACAAAACAAAAACCTACAAGACGTAATCGAAGCCTGTATTTTATGGGAAAATACAAAATTACAGAGTCAAGATATGCAAAAACAAGTTCATGAAATACAACAAAAACGAGGAACTACGTTATCACACAAAATGCAGCCAAGGTCAACGACTACAGTTGCACCAAAAGTAACACGTCATCAACAAGCTGTGGAAACAAGAATCAACAGGTCAGTGCAAGATCGTTTCATCACTAATTGCAATAAATGTGGCAAATCACACAAAATTAATAACTGCCCAGCTTATGAAAAAACCTGTAATTTCTGTAAAAAGCTCAATCATTTTTCTGTAGTTTGTAAAGCTAAATTACGTAAATCCTTGCATGAAGTAAATACAAAACAAGAAAATGACAATAAAATAAAATTTTCCATTGACAGTGTAAACTATAAAAACAACTCATGGACTGTAAATTTACAAATACACAACATAAATTTAATATTTAAGGTAGACACAGGAGCTGATGTTAACATTATGTCATTACAAACATTTAATAAATTAGGTCTAAGTTTGTCAATAATAAAAAAATGTATGAATAAATTATATGATTATAACGGTAATCTGATACCTACAATAGGAAAATGTATCATTACTTCTAAATTTCAAAACAATGACTATGAAATTGAATATTTTATAGTAAAAGGTTATAATCACAGAAACATTTTAGGTTTAAGTACGTCTGAAAAGTTAGGCTTAATAAATCGTATAAATTTTGTTAACCTAAATAATCATTATCAAACTTTGTTAGCGAAGTATAGTTTGGTTTTTGAAGGCATTGGCATGCTAGGAAAACCGCATAGCATCGAATTAAAAGAAAATGCACAACCAGTTTCGCACCCAATAAGAAAAGTCCCATTTGCAATTGAGGAACAATTTAAACAATATCTAAAACATTTGGAAGATAATAAAATAATTGAAAAAGTACATGGTAGTACAGACTGGCTCAATTCATTTGTAATAGTCAAAAAATCAGATGGATCGCTTCGCATTTGTCTAGATCCGAAAGATCTCAATAGAGCAATTAAGAAGCAAAAATTTAAAATTCCGGTCATAGACGAAATTATGAAAAACTTAAAGGATTCTAAATATTTTACAACACTAGATGCAACTACTGGGTTTTGGAATATTCCACTTGATGAAAAAAGTAGTGATTTATGTGTTTTTGGAACTCCTTTTGGCCGCTACAAATTTAAACGTATGCCCTTTGGCATTACTACTGCGAGTGAAGTTTTTCAAGAAAAATTTCAACAACTTTTTCAAATGGAAGGAGTAGAGGTCTATATTGATGACATTCTCATACACGGAAAAACCAAAGAAGAACACGACCAACGTTTAGAAGCTGTGTTAAAAATAGCACAAGAACAAAACATCAAATTTAATAAAGAAAAATGTCGAATTGGCCTACAAGAAGTTACATATTTAGGTTATAAATTTTCAGGCAGAGGGGTTGAAATAGATGAAGAAAAACTCAGTGCCTTAAAAGAGATGCCATCACCAAAATGTAAGAAAGATCTTCAAAGATTTTTAGGACTTATTACATATGTAGGAAGATTCATTGAAAATCTTTCAGAAAAAACTTATTTGTTAAGACAACTTTTAAAAGAAAAGAATTCATTTGCATGGGAAGAAGAACAAGAAAAAGCGTTTCAAGAATTGAAGAATCTTTTGATGCAACCTCCTTGTTTACAATTTTTTAACGTAAACCTTCCAGTCACAATTTCTGTAGATGCATCCAAAAATGGTTTAGGAGCGGTGCTAATTCAGAACGGGTCACCTTGTGCATATGCATCAAAATCCATGACATCTACTCAAACGAAATATGCACAAATCGAGAAAGAACTATTAGCAGTTTGCTTCGGAGTGGAAAAATTTCACCAATACATATATGGACAAAAATTTACTGTGGAAACTGACCATAAACCACTCATACCCATTTTTAAGAAAAGTCTAAATGATTGTCCAGCTCGTCTTCAACGTATGCTACTGTCACTTCAAAAATATGACATTGAAATCAAATACAAACCTGGAAAAGAACTAATTATTGCAGATCATTTATCGAGATCAATGTCACCAAAAGTATATCAAGAAAAAATGGACTTAGAATGTCAAATTTGTCTAATAAATGATCGCATAGAAATCAGTGACGAACGCTTAGAAGAAATGATAACTGCAACAGCTGAAGATATGGAAATGCAAGAACTGAAACAATACATAGAAAACGGATGGCCACAAAACAAAAGTAAAGTACCAGACAACATCAAAAAGTATTATAACTTCAAGAATGAATTATTCCAAGGAATGGGTTTAATCTATAAAGGAAATAAAATAGTAATACCCTACAAAATGCGCACTAAAGTCTTAAATAGCATTCACACTGGTCACTTCGGAATAAATAAATGCATTCAACGAGCAAACCAAGCAATCTACTGGCCAAACATGAATGTAGAAATAGAAAATTTTGTCAGCAAATGCCAAATATGTCAACAATATAGTCGAAACAATACAAAAGAACCACTAATATTACACCAGATTGAAAAAATTCCATGGTTCAAAGTTGGAATTGACATATATGAATTGTATGGAGAAGTCTATTTACTCGTAGTAGACTATTATTCAAAATATGCTGAAATTGCAAATCTTAACAGAAACATGACCTCAACCTCAGTTATAAAACATCTGAAATCTATTTTTGCTAGACATGGAATACCAGCTATAGTAGTCTCAGATAGTGGCACACAACTGATTAGTCAAGAACTACAAAAATTTGCAGAAGAATGGAAATTTCAAATACACCCTAGTTCTCCATATCACCAACAAGGAAATGGAATGGCAGAAAGAACCATTCAAACTGTCAAAAAACTATTAAAGAAAACAATCGAAACAAAAGCAGATATTGAACTTGCCTTACTAGCTTATCGAAACACACCTGTATATGGCACCTACACACCATCACAAATTCTAATGGCAAGATTACTTCGAGATAACGTACCGAGATCCAAACATCATCTTGAATCTCAACTAATCGAGCGAAATAAATTTCATAAAGAAATGGAACAAGCCAGACAGAAACAAAAGAAATACTACGACAGAAGTACTAAAGAGCGACCAATTCTAGAGAATCTTATATATTATCAGGACAAACCTGGCACTCGATGGAAAAAAGGAAAAATAGTGAAGTCACTCAACGATCGTTCCTATCTTATACAAACGGAGGAGGGTAAAACCCTACGAAGAAACAAACAATTTCTCAAACGTAGAAGGGAGGAAATAGATATAGAAACGAATATTGAGAATGATATCGGTACCAATGAAGAACAAGACAGGGTACAACAACATGCGACCTTAGTTGTGCCAATTCCTCCGAATAATCGAATATCACTTCAAAATAGACCGCATAGAACGATTAAGAAAAATCCAAAGTATTTTGGTCCCCAATTTGTTAATTCCTAAGTTAGTAATAATTTATGTCTTGTATACATACATTAGTGTCATTGTGTTATTATTAGTATTAGTTTTATAAAAAGAAAGGGAGATGTAATATAGTTAATGTAAGATGTGTTGCCTACCTATTGTGTACATATGTAACCATACTTTATATCTGAATAAAACCAGTATACTCCTGACTCTGAGTCTGAACAGACATCACATTTATACTCCGGCGGAGTACAAATGCTTTATTTATACGCCGGCGGAGTATAAGTAATACTTATACGCCGCTCAAACACGGTGTCATAGAAATGACACTTAAACCCCGGTAAGAGCGTCATATAAGTCTCAGTTATATGACGTTTGAAAATAAAAATAATTTCTTGATTATATGAGCAGAAAAAGTATACTGTTAAACTCGTGAGGAATTGGTCATTCCACTCGGATGAGTGCCTCCACTCGCCTTTGACTCGTTCCGAAACTCTCGTCCTCGTGGAACAATATATTATTATTTTTTACTAAAGGCGGCCACACAGAGGGAAAAGTCAAGACTTGACTGTACGTGCCACGGGGTACAATTAAAACTCCTATTTTAGTGTGTGGGGAAGAATGTGGTATGTGCAGTCAAGTCTCCTGAAATCAAAATTGTCTAGATTTTTAGCATGCACAGTTATAACTGCGCGGGGATAACTGAGTGTGTGTGGAGACAAGTCGCTGCACGCTTGAGTTCTAATTCAGTAGCGCCTTGGAAAAGGGATATTATTTTACCTTCATTAAAATAACTAATCGATGGCAGCTTCGGAACTGATTTAATTCATCATGACAATAAAGCACCGACTACAGTGAATATTTGTGAATTCGCATGAATTGTGTGGACGAAATTCTCTGTCCGCAACTGTACGTGCCACGGGGTACAGTTAAATCTCCTAGTGTGTGGGGAAGAATGTGGCACGTGCAGTCAAGTCTGCAGGGGCCCAGTTCTCGAATTCACACGAATTTATTCGTATTCGAATTTTTTTTTAATTCTTGAATGTCACAAATTCGAATTCGTAATTTTCTCGTATACGAACATATTACATCGTATAAATATGTGTTGTACCGTTGATTAGAATAGTAACTTAAAAACTTCAAAAAATTAAATTTGTTTTGAAAAAATCCGCCAAAATGCAACGTAAAATGGAACAACGGAAAAGATTGGGAAATTTCAGAACAAAACAAAAGGCAATGCTTGCTGACTTTATGGGTGCTCATCCCGAATTGCGAAGGGGAAAATTCACGTCCACGTTTACCCATAAAAGTGCTCAACAATTGTGGGAATCACTGACAGCACAACTTAACCAAACAAATGGGGCTCGGAAGGACTGACAGGCTTGGCGTCAAGTAAATCTTACCAGTTTTTAAGAAACGAGAAAATATTTCGTTTTATCGACTTAAATTTTCTAGACGTGGCAAGATCAGTGCAATATTGCAAAAAAGAAGAAAACTAACATTATTAAGCATCAGATTGGCCTAGGCGGTGGATCAGACTCGGAAGAAAAATTAACGGAATTCAAAGAAACGGTATTGGGGATGTGCCAATAGAAGGCCAACCAAAAACAGCGGAATCAGAAATCAAACTTTTTTTCTCAATCAAAACAATGTCACTGACGAATTTAATGTGGCAGATGGTACACCCTCCCCTCCACTCAAGTAAGCACAATATAATTATTGCCGACGATTTAATAAATGTAGTAAAACCACCACATTCACCCTCAACAGCCTTCACCGAATCCCAGATGAACAATAATAACTGTTGCCGTAAAAAAAGATTCGCGACCCGACGATTAGAGAACACGAGAAAGTGCTACAGAAAAAATGTTCAAACTTGGACATAAAAATAGATTATTATAAAAATTGAGTTGTATGAAAGAATTGTAGCGCTCGAAAACTATTATAAAGAAAAATTAAAAAAAAATGTAGAAAAGAAATTTGTTTATTTATTAATTGTATTTTAATTAGTTTTGTTCCTATTGATGAGTTAGTAAATGACACAACAACAAAAATGTCTTTTACTAATTTACGTATGGGTCTGCATTTCTTCCTGTGTCTCGTGCTTGTTCACTGCTTTCCCTTGTTTCGTTATTTATTGCTTCGTTGGCCGTTTATGTTTTGGAAGTTCGTTTTTAAAAAATGTTTTTCAAGACAATTTTGCTTCTGTTCTTTTTTTACTAAGTATAAAATGTCGTGTAAGTGCAAAAACCCCTTGTCAAATTTGAAAACTAATTAATTTATAATTTATTGTTGCAGATGCCAATTTTTTAGCAAAAAAATTTATTTTTATTATATGGTTGTCTTTATTCTTTTATAAATGTTGCCCTTTTTACTTCCCGAGCGTAAGCTAAGGAAGTATAGTATCGAGTCGATCGGTCGAACTGCCACTTTCATATATTCTCGACATGTCATAACTTCCGTCCGTCTGTCTGCGTGCCTGCCTGTCTGGTGTCTGTATCCATTTTTATTAGACAAGTAATCTCCGAACCTACTGGACCAATTGTTGTTACATTGTGTATGTATATTAGCAATGTCATGTAGATTGTTAAACGCCAACTAAAATTTGGATAATCATCCCCACCAAAAATGGGATGACGTCATCTCCAACATTTATAATAGTTTTTTTTTTAATTTCATAAAATAAGATACTCCTGCACTTGTGGTGTGTAAATCCGTGTCGAATTTTCACTGTAGACATCCAGAATTTTTGGAAAAAATTCAAGACTGAATAACAATATTTTGCAATATACATTTGAAACTGCAAAATCTATTGATCTGAAATCTTGTAAATATTTTAAGGTTATCGTAAGCATGGTAAATCGTTAAGCAAAATTAAAAAAAAAATCTCCCAAAAAATTGATGATGTCATCTGAAAATTTTGCCCAATAAATCCTGTCCAAAATGTGCTATATATGATGAGTCTATACTTGTGATTTGTCGTTGCATTAAAAGTTTTTAAATTTCTTATACAGACTCATAAAAATTAATGAATGAGTCGATTTACCGTAAACGGCTCACTCCCGAAAATTTGGGAATACAATACTGTTATCATTAGTAATACACTCCCCCTATCCAAAGTAATATACGTCTTTGCAAAAATGTTGATGACGTCATCACAAAATTTTGTTAAGGGAAAACTCATTTGAAATGTACGCCCAGCACGCTTGTTTACATTTACATACATATCTTTATTTTAACTTATAAGGGTTCTCATAAAAAAAATAAAATTCGCATAACTAAATTTTATAATTTTTCGAAAAAGCTGAATTTGTTTTATTGTATTTCAGGGGGGAGGGAAGTTCTGTCGAAATAACTTTGGACCAATTTTTTCAATTGTTTTTAAAAGAAATATTACTCAGTCGAGTTTAATTTATTAAAGCGCAAAATAATAATTTACTGCAAAAAGTAGTAGTGGAAATTAAAGTAGAACCCTAAAGCTATTTTCACCGAAAAAATCATTTCTGGGTTTTCATCCTAACAAAAGTTAACATGGGGGTCTAAAATTTAACATGGGAATCCTTATGGTCACTTTTAAAAAAGATGCACTGTATATTATTGTACCATGTATTATTACCTGTATCTACTCTTACGGTCGGTTCATAGAAGTGAAATTAAATCTTTAATGCCAAATTACCACCTGATTCGTCGAAATTACATCAATGAATTTGATGGTCACGCTCTTATATGTATATATTATATATAATAATATAATACCGATTCTAAGGGTTTATTAAAAGAAACTCATGTATTTTTTTCGATTCTCATATATTTCAATGCCTAACCTCATACAGTGGAATATTGAAAATCCGGACAATGTATAGTACCATAGGTATAGGGAAAGGTCATTCTAGGTATAAGATTTCAATGTAGAAATATGTACTTCACAATGTTTATAAAAAATCAAGGTCAACTTGATGACATTTTTAATTAAACACGCAATACTAGAGCTGCAATCACCATATACTAAAATATACAATTAAAAAAGCCTCCCTAAAACTACAACCCAAATGAGATATACATATTTGCAATATAGTTTACTTATGATGGTGGCGAATGGGTAGTTCCTTCACCAATTAAAGTATCAGTAAGGTAAGTTATTTTAAGCACGCGTGCAAGATACTGTTTTTCAGCAGGAGCATTGACTGTCCAAGCGATTACCCTCACTCCCCTGTCCCGCCAATTCAAAATTGTTTTTCTAAAAATTATGCTTATCTACCAAAAGCCCAAAGCGAAATGGTGTTTCTTTTTTTTTTCTGAATATACTTACCCATTGATAACATCTTTATGAAGCAGTATAGCTGACAATCCTATAAAGTAGTATATAATTCTTGGTAAAGCCCATCCATGGATCACATCACAGAGTTCAAGAAAATAATGTTTGTACCATTCTTTACTCCTACGCGGCCCCTTTCCTAAAGGATAATTGTAGGACTCATAAGCAAACACATGGGGCCTCCACGCCATTGAACAAACGATTTTAGGATTGCCTTTTCGAATCTGTTTATAATAATTGAAAATTGTGTATTTATTAATATGCATTACATACTTACAAGGTATAATACTGTAGGATAAAAGGATGAAACAACAGCTCTAGAGTAAAGATGTGGATGTTGTTCAAAGAGATTGTGGATTATTTTTACAATCTAAAAATAAAAAGATGTTTTAAAAGACTTGATATTACATTCATTTTTTAGTTACTTAAACAACCACATTTAGAAGGAACATAAAAATGATGGACAGTACCACCTAGTAACTTCATTAGAACAATCGCGAATTTGATTATTCACTCAATGTAATCAACAGAGCCATGCAAAATTAGTCGAAGCGCTTGAGAGAAACAATATTGCGCGCTACTGAAGTAAAATCGTGGAAGTCTCATCTGCTAAAAACGCATGGCAATGGTAATTAACGTTTTTAAAATTTCATTTTCTTTCAACTATAAAAATAACAAAATATTGGTTTTTTATCACTTTACCTTCCTGTTGTTATCTTTAATATCAATAAACATCCTCTGTCCACAATCTAGCAACTGTGTTACTGTCTGTTCTAATGTGGGTATGTTAGTTCTAGAGAAACGGTCCCTATTAAAGAATTAATAATAAGCCATTCTTCACACAACCACTCTGTTTAAACCATAAACCCTTACTTAAAAATGTGTTTCACTGATATGTCTATATTAAGCAGATCTGACCAGGTATGCTCAGAAATCATCATCTTCAGGTCAGTCATTCTCTCCAAATTGTAATCATGAAAAACAACGGGAACGTCATCTTTGGTTAACACTACATCAAATTCGATAGCATCACATCCCTTCTCTGCACACTAAAATACAATCCACATATAAGGCAATAAACTCAACATCAGTAAACTCACCATTTTAAATGCAATTAAGCTGTTTTCGGGAGAATCTAAGCCAGCCCCTCGATGTGCAACAGTCTTCATAACATATGCATTTTCATCATTTGTTACAAGAAAGGGATCTTTTCCTAATACAGATTCGACAGTTTCAGGGTTAGGGGTTGGTATTCGAAGAAAATAGCCAGCACATACTAATGTAAGAACTAGGATTAGTCCGAATGGTAATATTGTTTTCATTACTTCAGTTAGAAGTCCCCCTGCACCATATAGTGCTCCTACAGTGCAGAAGGATGTAACAATTAAATCTTGCACAGGTATATGTTTCATTTTATGGATTTTATATATATATACACTATACACATATATAATCGGTTTAGGTTTTAAGGCACATATAAACTTTTGTTACACAAAACTTTTGTCAGAATGACGTATGAGTTCTACAACCAACAATTTTGCTGTTATTTGCGTTGCATAACTTACGATAACAGCACAGTATAGAGATCATTCAGTAAGCACAAATCGTGTCGGCGCCTTTGATGTTTTTGACCCGAATTTTAAGGCGTCAGATGCGTCATCGGTGGTCGTTGCCTCAACGATTTTTAGATGTCGCCACTCAATTTAAAAAGCACGGCCAGCTCCATTAACTAAATACGGCCGTCCCATTTTTTCTAAAAGTTGTTCCTAAAAAGCATGCCATGACCGCCCTCTATTTGGCGTCATCTATCGGAGAACTGTCAAACACTGTCAAATTCAAATCCACGAATTGTCAATTTAAATATTTGATTAAACTCTTTCATTATTAAAGAAAATGGTTAAAAAGTGCTTTATTTGTGGTAGTACGGACATTCCGCTGTTTCAGTTTCCAGCGGAACATACTTTAAGAGCCAAATGGTTAGACGTCATTAATAAAGTTTGTGGTAAATTTGAATATTGAATATCAATGTAAAAATTCACATATTCTTCCTTAATTTAGACGTAACAAATATTAATGATTACTCTGTAATCTGTAAAAATCACTTTGAAGAAGGCTGTCTCAAATTTGTCAACAGGAGATACCGGCTGAATAAAGAAGCTGTACCCACTGTTGATGTAAAATTATTATTATATTATTTTACAAAATTCGAAATTATATTGCTTAAAGGTTGAAACATCTCCAGAACCTGAATTTCCTGTCCTGCCTTGCAGATTTGAAAAATATGTACAAGCTGATTTAATTTCTTTAAAAGAACTTCAAAATTTGCGGTACCACTGTAAAGTGTTAACTCAAAAATTGAAAAGAACCACACAAAAATACCATCAATGTTTGTCAAAAATTGAAGATTTGAAGCAACAGAAAAGCGAAAACTCTCCAAATGTAGAGCTTATCACTAAATTAGTAAGAAATGCAGAAGCTGGTGATGAAAAGGCGGCATTTCTGTTGGATTTATTAAAAAACCACTTTAAGCAGAAACCGAGATGGTCTGAGCAAACCATAAGAATGTCAATTATATGGAGATTTTGCTCTCCGAAAGGTTACCGATTCTGTCACACGAATTTGTTTAAAGTTCCTTCGAAAAGTACTTTATCAAGGTTTCTTGGTGAATACAAAGGCCAAAATGTCTTAATAAAACAACGTTTGGAGGCTGAAGTCCAAAATTTTAGAGTACCGGTTGAAAGAGTGTGTTCTTTAATAGTTGACGATATGTCAGTCAAAGAAAGAATCCAGTATAGTAGAACTGATGATCATATTTATGGCTTGGATACTTGTGGTTCCCACGAAATAGGCCAACGTCCCCAAATCGCAAATAAGATGTTGTGTTACGTTGTCCATGGGTTGTCGACGAAATATACCATCCCAGCGGGATATTTTTTTCATAAATCTTTATCCACAAATGATTTTCATGCGCTTACTATTTCGGTTTTACAACTTTTGAGTGAAAGTGGATTTATTGTGTTGAGACTGGTGACGGATAACTTTTCGGCAAATACTGCACTTTTTAAAAAGTTGGGAAATGGATCTCTTCAGAATTATATTTCTCACCCTGTTCTGCCATCAATACCTTTGTTTTTGAGCTACGACTACTGTCATGCAGTGAAGAATGCGAGGAGTTTATTTTTAGACAGGGAAATGTCCTCTTCCGAAGGTGTTATTTCATCTACATATTTGAAAAAATTGTACGAGTTACAAAAAGATTTGCCTGTTAAACCTGTAAGGTACCTAACCAGGAAGCATTTGTACCCTTCGAATTTTGAGAAAATGAATGTGCTGCGAGCCATTCAAATATTTTCACCATCAGTAACGGCATCTTTGAAGTTTTTGAAGTAAACAGGTGATCCGAGGTTTTGCAACGTCGACGCCACTATTAGTTATCTGGAAAACATGTATAAGTTTTTCCAAATCCACAACGTGTCTAGTAGAACGTATTATATCCGTTCACGAGACAGCACGGTTGCACCTTATGCAGATGTATCAGACCAAAGGTTAGAGTGGTTAAATGTAACACTTCCTAATTACATCGACGATGTGCAAAGCAGTTCTTCAAGAGACAGATTGTCTGGCTTATCAGAAGAAACAGCAGAGGCCTTAAAATTCACCGCCAAGAGTACATGCCTTTGTATAAAATTCTTGCTGAAACAAGTTGGATTTTACTACGTTTTAACAAGGGGATTCAGTTCAGATGCTGTTGAAGCTATGTTTTCCCATGTACGCCTGAGAGGAGGGTCTAATGATGCAACAGACGCAAGGGCGGCGGAGTACGCCCTACGTCAAATATTACGTTGTGGCATTGTTAAGGCTTCCACCTCGGCAAATATTTCTGAAACTATGAGTTTTGTGAGTACAGCCCCATCAAAGACAAGAGAGGTAGTAGAACAACATATAGAAGATATGGTATTACCTTTTCAGTTAAGAATGAAAATTCAAAATTTGAAGACAAACATGCCTGCTAACAATACAATATATTCTGCGTCAGTAGCGTTCCTAGCAGGTTACATAATTAAGAAACTGAATGATAAATTAAAGTGTGACGTGTGTGTATCACTATTAGTTTCCACAACACTTCCAGGGCCTTTGCTCCGTTTGATATTCTTGCAAGATCGTGGAGGTCTAACATATCCTAACGAAACTTTTGTTGGAATCATTAAGAGAATAGCTGACATTGTGCAAGAAATTTCACCTTTTTTAAAATATGAAATGCCATATCAAGCATTTCAGTGCTTATATCCTCATTTGAAGGAAAATTCGTTATTTTGTTGCCCCTTGCACAAGGATAAATTGTCTAGTATGGTTATCAATCTAACTGTGAAGCCTGTTCTTGACAATATTTGTCTAGAAAAAACGGACATGGTTAAGAATTTACAATTACGCCAAAAGCCATTACATAGAAAAGTACTGAAATTATAAATAATGTAAATATACATTTGTGATCGCATTGTCCAAGATATTTTCACGAAATTATGCTCCTTAATAAGTCCCTTACTGTTGTTTTGGTAGGTACTTGTCGTTTTAGACTTTAGTAATTTGTAAGCATTTCAATAAAACTGTTTGGTTTTGTAATTTAGTGCCCTATAATATATTTGTGTACTATTCAAGGCGATTTTCAAGAGTAGTATTGATTAAAATTACTATTTACAAACCGTTTTTAGTTCAATTACGTTGGACATCGACGATTCACTGACATACATGACAATGAAAATCAACAAACCTGACCAAAAATGTCGTGTTTGATAACACTAGTAATCAATAGATGTCACTGTATAAGGGGCGATTTTGACAGATCTGCAGAAACAATTTGCCTAATGGAAATTTGAAAAATGGGACGGCCGTATGTAGTTAATGGAGCTGGCCGTGTAAAAAGGATGGCCGAGTCGGCCATGTAAAAAGTAGCACAATCGCTTCATTTGAAAATTTAAAAATTTATTTGTGTCGCAACTTATTACACACTACTTTGCTCAAATCGGAATAACCTGAATCGCAAAAAGAAAAGATAGAAATCTGTTTTTAATCTGTAAATGTGATGATTTCAGATTTTAATTTATTACTCGCACAAATGATACATTCTTTCTTAGGATGTTTTTAGTTTTGTGATGAATATCAAAATAATGCAATAAATACGTATAAAAACAAAAAGGTTTATGTCAAAAAAAAAAAATTGCAAAAATGAAAACAGTCAATGTTGCCAAATTATTTTTATTATATTTTATTTTTTCATCTTTCGGATTTGTAAATTTAAAACTGGCATATATTGTTATATGTCCAACTCACGACTTTCCTTTCCTTGTTCACAAGGAGTATGGTTTCCTAGACGCTAATCTGTATGGAATTAAAATGTCCATATTTCATAGCAAATGCACAATTAATTAGAGACGATTTTAGATCAGAAAAAAATCTTTAAAAACTAAATGTGTTTATGCAAATAAATAATAACAATAATATCTTTTTGTAGTTGATCTTAGAAACCACACAGTATACTATAATAAATAATAAATTAAGCGCCCTACTACAGAAATACTGTGTTGAAATTCAGATCTGGCTCCAGGCTTCTTGGATAACGACTTTACGTTTTATTAATTTATTTTCTATGTTTTGATGGCTGCAAAATTCGACGATATTAGGAAACGTTAATCTACATTTTTTTTTCAAAAAACCATAAACAGTTAGTACCTAAACAATGGTCCCATCAAAACGTGAAGAATGTTTTGAAAGATCAGCCGTAAACCATCAAAACCAATGCAATTAGACCGCCCAATTTCAAATATTTCAGACTAAAGTCGCTAGAAAACCAAAGTACCGCAATTCAATGTTCCAGCACAGACTACAGTTCCAATGTGTAAGAAAGAGAAGTACCTTACGCTGCGCTAAAGATGTCTACTATACATAGATGGTGAATAAAGGTGGTGGGGGTTGAGGCAAAACGTGTATACTTGACGTGGACGCAGAATCGTCTCAGATTAGGAAAAGGAAAAGGAGACGTTTGGGCTTAGATCATATAATAAATAGATACCAATACTCAAACTGAAAGCTGTGACTAGACATGAAGCTATCTGTTGTCGTTTTCTACGTCAGGGGAGTAATATAATGCTATCCTTGTGTGATCACCACATCTTCATCTTTGTTATATGCATTTCATCTGTATATGTCTATTTCACTTCCATCCTTGTACCGCACCAGCGCAACAAATCGCTTTTGACAGATGTTTCTTCTAACCTCTCTTTCGAGTTGTACAAAAAACAATTTTAGAATTTAGAACAAAGATCCTATTTTAAGTGATGTAGTCATAAACGATCACAATTGCTGCCCAATAATTTACTATTCCTTTCGTTATCTACTGTGAATTATTTATAAAATCAAGCTGTCAACATCTTTCTTCCGAAGTTAGTTCAGACATACTTCCTAAAATTTAGGCGCGCAAAATTCAAATAGTGATCAGACAAGGATAGCTTCATTGTAATCCCTCCATGCACGAGAGAGATGTGTGACAGGAGGATGTCGTCACAGGCTGTCCTAGGGAAAGAACACGGCATGGTGGTATCTATTTATTATATGATCTAAGCGTTTGGGTCAATTTTATGCATTCTGGCGTTCGTAGATACAAGAAAATTGTTAAAATTCTTCAGAAACGTCACTTTTGAAGTGTTTTCTTGTAGTTTTAAGCCAATCAGAAACCCTACGGGCTCGGAAAGAGCAACGAAACCATAAAATTTTAGCTAGAAGCAGTATTTTTGTCGATTTTTATTAAATCTGAACTACATTTCAACATTTTTTGATGATTCTGAGCGACGAAACACACTTAGAGCATGCAGAATCGTCTCAGATGAGGAAAAGGAGACGTTTGGGTCAATTTTATGCATTCTGGCGTTCGTAGATACAAGAAAATTGTTAAAATTCTTCAGAAACGTCACTTTTGAAGTGTTTTCTTGTAGTTTTAAGCCAATCAGAAATCCTACGGGCTCGGAAAGAGCAACGAAACCATCAAATTTTAGCTAGAAACAGTATTCTTTCTATATTGACTGTTCTGTGGTGGACCTAATTAGCTAACTTCAAAGTCTGGACTTTGCCAACTTCGTTTACTTTTTGTTTTTTGCATTTAAGAATGCCTCGTTGCCAAGTAAGATCGTGTAAAAGTGTAAATTATTCAAGACAAGGTGTTAGTTTTCACAGGTAATTCAGAATCAATAAGTTAATCAGCACTAAAATGTTATTTGTAAAATTCGGTTGTTAATTGTTCTAGTTTTCCACATTCATTTGGCTTTGGAAAAGTGAAATTTTTCCTAACTAGAGCGGAAAAATAAAACAAAACAATATCAAACACCAGTTCTCAAACTCGTTGTACGCTTTTTTATATTTTTTCTTTGATTTCTCGGGCAATAGTGAGTTGCGTGCCAGTGTGGCTGACTCTTCAACATCAAAAGATACTCATGCAACATCATCTTCCAACATTTTTACCTCAAGAAACACCCAAAACACTTCAAACGTTGAAAAATTGAAAAATATTGCGTTGTTTGTTTGTATTTTCCATGACAACAAATTTATTGCATTAAAAGGGACTTGATACTTTATCATTCAATTAAATTTATAATGAAGAGTTTTTTTTTACCTAATCTTACAAAATCTTGTGTGCAATTTGATAGGAAAAGTGTCTTTCCACATTCACGACATGTTTTTCTCTCATGTCTAGAATGTGGGAAAATGTCACTTTTCCTATCTTATTGCACAAATAGCTATTTTTCAGGTTACCTCATTCAAACCCTGGTTTACTAAATCAGTGGCTAGCTGCGATTGGGGTTGACAATATTATCACTACATAGCACGGTGGTAGAAGTAAGGTGTGGAAACAAGCCGCTCCAATTTGTTGAATAAAACACGCATCCCAGTAGGCTTATTTACTACGAAATAGTATGCAGCACAGTATGTCCATCTATGTATTAACATTTCAACTTGTCAGTGTATTTATGAATGAATTAAGTGACAGATTCGTTGGAGGGAAAATAAATCACAGCACAACGGTTTGTGGTTGGTCCTTGGTGTGAATCGTGTGATTGGTGGATGATTCGACATTTGTGATTGGGTAATAAATGACATTGGCATAAATGTCAAAGATTTAATGCAGTTTTCTATTACTTAATTTCAACTGATCTCTCTAGACGTCGCTGCGGTGTGGACAGCGAATGACATATAATCCAAACCACGCGATTTGTGTTTTCTACCAATGATTTTGAGGAAAGTTATGAATGAGGTTTCCACACCTTACTTCTACCACCGTGCTACATAGTATAAAACAAAGTCGCTTTCCGCTGTCTGTCCCTATGCATGCTTAGATCTTTAAAACTACGCAACGGATTTTGATGCGGTTTTTTCTAATAGATAGAGTGATTCAAGAAGAAGGTTTATATATATAATAACAACCATTATACCGGGTGTCTGGAAAATGGCGGATTAACTCTCCGCTACGCTCTTCTTAACAATCAATTGGTGAGTCTGGGAAAAATAGTAAAAAAAATCCTTCTCACATTTTGGTGGAGTTATAATGATTTTAAAATTGGTTCTTTTGCTACGTTTAACAACTAAGCAACTCATTCATTATCAGAATACCTAGTAGTAAAACTTTTAGTTAATATTTTTCTCCTTCATGACCATGTTTAATTACCATTTCAGTTAGAATGCACAAAGATATGGTTGTGTTGTTTTTGTAATAATTTGATAAAATTCCATTTGACAACAATGTTTACCTGATATAAAGCGAAGGTGGATTTCAGTCAGCATCGTTACTAAGAAACCAGAAAGTAAGCGAGAGGTATTCACGCATTAGGTGTGTACAGTGTTGCCAATTTTACGTTTATAAAATCACGTTTTTTTCGTTATCTATAGTCTTTGCCATTTCTATTGAAACACCACTTGTTAATCGTAAATTTGGCAACGTTCATATTCAGACAATTTTCTAACTAAAAGCCGTTGTCAATCAACTGAACGCTGCTACCAATTGCTAAATTTTAAGCAAAATCAACAGGTGGTATTTCAATAGAAATGGCAAAGACAATACATTATAAAGATTTTTTTTATTATTTTTTTGGGACTCCCAAAACCCCCGTATATAACGTACTGAAGAGTTAATCCGCCATTTTCCAGACAGCCGGTATAGTAGAGAAATACTATTATTTTTGAGGTTTCTAATGTGATGTCTTAAATAATTACATTTTTTCCGCTTACATTGCAAACGCAAGCTGAACCCTTCGAGATTTATCAAAATAATGTACTAAGTATTGTACACCTTGAAAAGGTCTACAGAAAACTCCCCGATGGTATATGTCTATCTCTTATGGATAACCCACAATAACATTGTTTTACTCCGAATTTAACGCGTGCGAAGCCGCGGGCAAAAGCTAGTAATTAATAAATGGTCCAGAATATGTTCCAAGCATTTTGAAGCGAGTTGTCCGACTCTTTCGAACAACATTTGCTCGATCTGGACATGGTTCTAACCCGCCTGGGTGACGCCAAATTAACTGTCAACCTAGAGAAATCCTTTTTTCTGCAGAGAGAGGTCCGCTTTCTGGGTCATGTTTTGTCGTCAAATGGCATTGCCACCGACCCTGACAAACTCAAGGCCATTCAAGATTTTCCGACACCCAAAACCCAAAAACATCTGAGAGCCTTTCTGGGTGTGTGCGGTTAGGATTATAGATGATTCAGTGATCGCTATAGCGACTGCATCGCTCCACTCACTCGCTTGCTCCGCAAGGGTATCTGTTGGATTTGGTCTGCCGTTGAGCAAGATGCTTTCGAGCAAACAAAGCGACTTTTCCTCGACACTGTCCTGTTGAGATTTCCAGACTTTGATAACATTTTCTATCTGCAGACGGATGGTTCTGGTGTGGCTCTGGGCGTAGAAGTATACCAACTCCTCGAGGACGGCGAGCACGGTGTTATCGCGTTCGCAAGCAGAATTCTGCGAGGTCCGGAGTTGTTATACACCGTCACTGTAAAGGAACTTCTGTCGATCATCTTCGGATTGCAGAAGTATCGAACAATTCTTCTACGGCGTAAATTGGTTATTCGCACCGCTCATTATGCTCTCAAATTTCTAAAACAATGCCGACTGTTGAATGACCGTCTCACTCGTTGGTCCTTGCTTCTGAACGAGTTCGACTACGAAGTTGAACACATTCCAGGGAAACAAAATGTCGTCGCTGACACTTTTTCGAGTTATCCCGCCGAAAGCAGTGGCATTCCCATTCGTTCTCATAACTCTCCTGTAGTAGCCATATCATCCGGGAACGAAATCGACGTCATTTCAGCCCTCTTCAGCACTTCTGGTCTGAAGGACCTTGCCAAACATTTCGGCAATATGAGAGAACTCCAACTTGAGGACGAATTTCTCGGACCACTGTTTCGTGCGAAACTTCAAGGAAAGGACCATTTCCAAACGAACCGTTTTTATCATTTGATGAAAATCCATCAGGATGTTCTCATCTTTTTCCACCCGTCTGACGGCCGCCCGAAACTGCCCCTTCCCGAAAACCTAATCGACGATGTTATTCAAAGTTTCCACGAACAGTATGGACATTTTGGAATTTCTAAGATTTTCTTCTTGATCCGTCGGCACTTCTTTTTTCCAAAGATGCGACTCCGAGTTGAGAGGATTGTCAAATCTTGTGACCACTGCCAAACGTCCAAGTTTCCTAAAGAGGGCTTTTAGGAGAAATGGACTCCTAGATCAGTGAAAAACCCGGTGACCTTGTCACCGCCGACTATTATGGACTCCTTCCACAAAGTCGTTCCAGAGTCACATACATTTTCGTTGCGATCGATGCTTTCTCCAAATTTGTCAAACTCTACCCACTTCGCCGAGCTCAGGCAAAGATTTCTGTCAAAAAGATCGTTGGAGATTTTCACCGAACGCTTCCGGTCAAAGTTGTTCTGAGTTATCATGGGACCCAATTCCAATTAAAACATTGGCAGGACGCCCCGAAACACGTATTTAAGCATTTTCGGAGATTTCACCCCAAAGGGGGTGAAAAGTGGTGTCTAAGTTTGGGCGGCTAAGTTTGTATAGGAACAATATTTCTACTATAAATTGAAATTTTTACGGGAAACTTGGTATGAATGTTCTTCAACACAAATAATGAAACCCGTCTTTAAGCATTTTCTAAAATTCATCCCCTAAGGGGGTGAAATGTGGAGACTAAGTTTGTATGAGAAAATATTTCTATTGTATATTTACATTTTTACGTGAAACTTAGTATTAATGCTTTTCGACACAAATAATGAAACACGTATTTAAACATTTTCCGAGATTCAACCCCAAAGGGGGTAAAAAACGGTGTGGCTAAGTTTGTATGAGAAAAATATTTTTATGGTGATGTTTACTTAAAACTTGGTATTAGTACTCTTCACCACAAATAATAAAACAGATATTTAAACATTTTTCCAGATTTGTGTGGGAATATTTCTATTGTAAATTTAAATTTTTACATGGAACTTGGTATTAGTGCTTTTAAAGGCAAATAATGAAACACGTATTTAAGCATTTTCCGAGATACAACCCCTAATGGGGTGAAAAGTGGTGACTAAGTTTGTATGGGAAAAATATTTGTATTGTAAATTTAAACTGTTACGTGAAACTTGGTATTAATGCTCTTCAATACAAATAATGAAGCACGTATTTAAACATTTTCCGAGATTCAACCCCAAAGGGGGTGAAAAGTGGTGGCGAAGTCTGTATGGGAAAAATATTTCTCTTTTAAATTTTTACGGGGAATTTGGAAGGGTATTAATACTCTTCAACACAAATAATGAAACACGTATTTCAGATTGTTTCGAGATTCCACCCTTTAAAAGATGAAAGGGGGTGACAAAGTTTTCATGAGCAAACATTTTTTCTGTCGATTTTTACTGGAAATTATATTAATGTCCTTCAGCACATTTTTTACTTGAAGGTTGATAATAATGCTCTTCAGCACAACGAATCGTCTACGCGAGCGAAGCCTTTTTACACATTTTCTTTGAATATTTTCAAGCCCGATTTTTTGACAATTGTAGCGAGGAAACCATACCAGTGTACAATACTCAAGCCGAGGGCGTACAAGGGAACTATATAAACATTTCAAAGATTTGGTGTCAGTCAATTTTTTGCATGTCCTCATAACAAAAAATCCTAGCATTTTTGATATTTTCTCAACTAACTTAACAACATGGATATTGAAATCTAATCTTGTATCAAATGTAACTCCCAACTCTTCCACACAGCTTTCCCTAACTATAAGCTTACCTTCCAGTAAATAATCACATAAAACCGGATTAATGTCTCTTGTAAACGTTATAACAACATATTTAGCCACATTCAGAGGTATATTATTTAGTTCACACCAGTGTTGCAAAATGTTAAGTTTATTTTGTAGAATACGACAATCTTTAACAGTTGTTACTCCCCGAAAAATCTTTACATGATCAGCAGATATTAGTGCACAAGATTTGAGTGTATGTGCTAAATCATTAATGTCCATATGAAAAGTAAAGGGTCCAAATTTGAACCACCTGTTTTCTACTCGACAAATATAAACTAAAAAAATTGACTAACTTATGCGAAAATCCCATTTTTAATATTTTCTCAAGTAGTAATACATCAGATATAGTTTGTGTCATTAGAACTAAATTTGTTAATTCCTTAATTGTAATTCAGAAAGCGTCAGTTGTAATTCAGTCAGTTTATTGTTTCCGAGAAAGTATCAATTGTAATTCAAAAAACGCCAATGTTATTTCAGTCAATTTTATTTAATCTGATGAGAAAATATCAATTGCAACAGCTCATGAAAAGAAAATATATGTATAGCATTTGTAATACAACGTCTCAACAATGAAAAATTACAAACATAAATTAAATAGGTAAAACAATTACATAAACACATTAACGGCCAACTTGCTCCAATGTTAATGCTGCAGCATGGTGAATGGTGTGTTGTGCAGCTCGAGCACAACACAAGCAGCTTAACAAGTTTTTGCAGCGTCAATTATTTCTTCTAAATATTAGTCTTTGTCCCACTACGCCTGGGGGAGCCACCACAGGAATGTGAAAATGGATTTTACCCATATATCTAATAGTAAACTATTGGATATATGATTTTACCACACATTTTGATTTTAGACCAAATGCTGTCAATTGAGTTTAACATCTCAAAAGAGATGCTTCTGTATCGTTTATTGCTTCTTCAAGTGAAGCATGACATGGGGCATTGCCACAGACCAGAACTAGGTCCGTGATTTCTTTGCCCCTAATTTGCAACCTGTTCATTAGCCAATACCGCTGTGAATCACCCTCTCCTGCGCTCCATTAGTAAAGTAAACTCATTTGACATACACCTGTTAAAACTTTTATGACTTAAGCGGCTTAAGCAAACCACCCATATAAGTCAAACTGGCTATTGTATTACTTAACTCAGTTCACAGCTACCGTGAGGTTTTTTTTTCTCTGAACATAGGAACAATGTTAAGTTGGTTGCATACCTGCTTGTAATAGCACATTATTGATATCTATACTGTGGTAATAGATTGACTTGGACTTTTAAAATCTGAACATAAATATCTAATCGAGATTAAACAGTTGAAAACGCGTGATCAGTGCGTGTTCAACTGCCTATTGTTCGACAAATTTGGTGGAGGGTTTTTCCCAAGCCAGTTTTACACTGTACCGATATTTCATTGCCGGTGCGTTTCATTGTTGACTCATCCCTTGCGTTGTGTTTTCTCCTTGGTTCCGTGGCTTGTGTTTTTGCTTGTTTTTATACTTGTGACCGCCATCAAGTCGAATGTTGGAAACATTATTTTGTCAAAATCAGAACTTAAAAGTTCTCTAAGGGCCGGTTTATCAATGCTCAGTTAAAAGTGTCTGTTAAGTAACTGTCAGATAAGGATAACTAGCAGTTAACGGAGGTAAAGTGTTTATCAATGCACGATGTTTCTTCCAGTTTCGTAGCTCGAAGTTTAGCTGTTACTCTCTTAAGTTGGTAACGCTCACCCCACTGGAAATGAGTTGTGATTGGTCAGTTCAAAACTACCCCGACTTTGAAAGTTCCATCAGATTCGATCCGCATTCGGTATTCAACGATTGTATATCGCGTTTCACGTGATCAATCATGAAAAAGCAAAATTTAGCATTAGAAAAAAAGTATTGGAAATTAAAAATGAAACAAGTAGCTACACCTATAAATAAATACAGAGAGATCGAAAAAGAAATTAGTCAAAGTTGGCCATGCACGAAAAGGCGTTTGTCTTAGTTTAAAATATTTTTTTATTAATCGTCACGTTGACAAAAGTAATTTGCACTGTTATCAAACGAAATTAAAGCTTTTTTGTTATTAGAATCTTCAGAAATGGGATAAATTTTAAATAAAATTGGAAAACGGTGATTTAATTCATTCTTATGTGTTTTAAAAGTAGGCGTCATAATTCTAATTTTAAACTGTCAATTTGACATTTAATAAAAAAAATTAAATTACCCTACCACCGTGATTACGACAAACGGCTTGTCGTGCATGGCCTACTTCGATTAATTTCTTTTTCGATCTCGCGGTATTATTAGATAGGTTTTTAATTTTTGGTACCTACATTAGACCTGGAAAATAATCGGCTAATAATAAGTGTTTTTCTCATCTTTTCTCTGTCAATTTGTTGCACAACATAAGTCCTCATCAAAATATTGTTAAATTCATAACAGATTTATTTGGATTTGTTAGGTTATGTTCCCACTAACTGGTGGATAACGTTTTAACTGACAGTTTGACCTGTCAGTTAATTTATCAGGCACTTTGACCACCAGTTTTGAGCTAGCGGATAATGATAAACAGGTTAACTCACAGACAAGCTTTAACTGCCAGTTACTTTAACTTAACTGCGCATTGATAAACCGGCCCTAAGTAACCTCATTTGACATACACCTGTTAAAACTTTTGTGACTTAAGCGGCTTAAGCCAAACCGCCCTTATAAGTCAAACTGGCTATTGTATTACTTAACTCAGTTCACAGCTACATTATGCCAACAATGGACAGTAATAATCTTGCGGTTCGGGTCCACAAAGCTTACAATGGCCAGTTTGACTTATAAGGGTGATTTGGTTTAAGCCGCTTAAGTCATAAAAGTTTTAACGGGTGTATGTCAAATGAGGTTGCAGTACAAGTTCCGCAGCTGAAATTGCTCCTATCAGGTGGACGTTGGGACCTCAGTGTTTTCGTTTTATGATTTCGATATTATTTACAGCAGTTCTACAGAGAGGACGTACTTGGTGAGGTCCACGGGTCAGGTCTACTGCGCGGTTGCAGACAATTTGTATAGAATAAGTGTCTGCAGGGTGACAGACATGTGGGACCGATTTTCGGAGCATGGGCACCCTACATATAATACAGTTATCTTTTAAATTAAATTCTTTTGTGACAAATCTATACAGGGTTAGTCACGAGAAAATTATTTCTGAAAATTATTTTTATGCAACCCAAAATACTAATAACGTGTACCACTTGATACTAACTAAATTTAAAATGAAGTGCTTAATCCATGGTTGCTTTGACTTTGGCACTTTTGGCAGTGTCATTTTGACAATTCCGGAAAGGAGGTTACGCTAGTGTCCATGGTCGTACCGCAGCCACTCGAAGATAGACTACGCTGGCGCCGCTAATAAATTTGTTAGGGCTTGCTTCGAGTACCTCTTGATTTTAGAGTTAGTTATGAGAGAATTATTTCTAAAAATTACTTTTACGATATTTTATTCAAAGGATACAACGTAAACTTGAAAGAGTAATTAAATAATTTAACTACTGCAACAACTGTTGAAAATGTTGGCATGTTGGGGGGATGCTACGGTGTTTTTGTAAATAGGTGCTCGAAGAGGCTCAGAGGCTACAGATTTGTAATTCGAAGAGGCTCTAGTTGACGCAGAAATGGTGAACTAACACATGCTCATTAGCGGGGAAAAATATTGCTAGAGTACTTACGTCTTCAGAAGTGCGCAGATTGAGAGAGGTACGTCGATCCAATGGGGTTGCAGAGCGAAGTACACGATGAAGAAGAATGTAAAAATTAACTAACCTCAAACGGACACTGCCAAAGTCAAAGCAATCATGGATTAAGCATTTTGTTTTAAATTCAGATAGTATCAAGTTATACGGGGTATTGGTATTTTGGGTTGCGGAAAAATAATTTTCTCGTGACTAACCCTGTATTAATAAAAATGAATCGCCGAAATGTATGTACGCTCATAACATCAGAACGCCCGCACCGAATTAGACGATTCTTTTTTTTTACGTGTACCTTATTGTCAGGACAAGGTTTATATGTAAGAAAATTTATAAAAAATAAGACGGCTAAAAGATTAAAAAAAAATAAAAATTTTGCATGGGAATCGCCACTTCGAATGAATTTGAATAGTTGGCGTTCCTGACGGACCTGTCGCCTAACTGACGTGTCATACAAAACTATTTCTTCCGTGCGATTGTGAAAAGTATGATTGCATTTCAAGTCGTTGTTTGTTTTTTCGTAACAAGAAACGTCGTTTATTTTAAGAAAAGTGTTCGTTAAAATGAATTTAGTTACGCATTGCGAAAGTTTCTTATTAATTTTGATCTGCCATTCTATTTACGTATATTCACTTTGTTGGTTTCGACAAAACCTCAAACTTTACCGTTATTCGAGGATTTAATTTGAAGTTTTCAATATTTTAAAATCTCAAGACACAATTTACAGATTTGATTGACTGTGAAAATAATTTTGTGTCGTTTTATGAAGTTCATTACAATACCGAGAAGACGACAAGCTGACATAAGTCCACGAAGTCAATTAAATGTGCGACGAACCACCTAAGGTGCAAATCGCGATGATTTATTTCATGGGTAATTCGGATACGGAAGTTGATCAGCATTGTGCTCATTATCAACATCATAGTCAAACATTGAAGCGAGACATTGGACGGTATGAATAAAACTGAGTAGATACTCATATTCGAAGTACGAAGTACATACCTACTTCATTATTACTCTTATATACCTGAGCATCTACCCGATGTACTGTGTATCTACTTGCAAACATTGTATCTCCCCGGACACAAATTGAACATTTACGTGTTTTGTGAGCATTTAATCCAAAAATGAGCATCGGCGTGGCAAATGACTATTTGTCCTTATAAATGATAAATTAGTAAATGTAATATATTTTTTTTTCCTTAAGAATATAGAGTTAACAAAGTTAGTTGAGTTACAAAAGTCTCTTTTGCTCCACGTTGGCCACCAACGAGCGATTTTCATGATTTTTGTGAAACTTTGCTGGTTTTGAATTTGAATTTTCTGTCCTCGATAGTTGATGCTCAGCAAGAACCACGGGAAGGTCTGGAGCAGATCTCGCTAGGAAAGGAGAGGGCTAGGAATTGTTAATGAGGGATAGAACGTTATACAGTACAATACAACGGAAATAAAATACAGGTACCTACAATCTAGCTACAACACAGAATACACTACAGATACAGATACAATTCAGATACAATACAAATGCAAAGTTAGTACCCAATACACCACCGGAAGAAATTGCACCAAAAATTGAGAATGTTGCAAAATGAAAACCCAAGCAAGCACACCGATGGAACTCGGGACGAAATCTATTGGTCGCAGCGCTCACACGCCCAAGGGAGAACGCAGCCGCATAAATCCAAGGTCGTCTTACCTCATTCTCAAAGAACGATGCAACCCAGCGTCTAAGGGCCAAAAGAACCCCCCCAGGCCAAAGCGTCTGACGACATGGAGAATTCAAACCCGGAACCAAAAAATGCACTGTTGCAAAATTAATACCCAAGCAAGCACACCGATGGAACTCGAAACGAAATCTATAGGTCGCAGCGCTCACACGCCCAAGGGAGAACGAAGCCGCATAGATACAGGGCCGACTGACCTCATCCGTTTAGGATGATGAACCTCATCCGTTTAGGATGATGACCCAGCGTTTAAGGGCCAACAGAACCCCCCCCCCCCCCAGGCCAGAGCGTCTGACGACATGGAGAATTCAGTCTCGGAACCAAAGAATGCACTGTTGCAAAATTAAAACCCAAGCAAGTGCATCGTGAAAACAAAGCATTTGCACCACTGGAGCTAAATTGGCAAGACCCAAGTTAAGTTAGTAACACATAAAATATACAGTACAAAATGCTTCAATTACAAAAGTTACAATATACAAATTTCTCCATGTTTGCCACCAAAGAGCGATGACTTTGCTCGCTCGTTGCTGTTGCCCAGCAAGAACCAAACAATACGAGGAGGTCTGGAGTGCGTCTTGCCATTAAAAGAGAGGACTAGGGTTTGATAGCATGGGTGAAACCCACCGTATTTTGTAAATTTGGACGCTGTAGTTTAAAAATCATGCATACGGTATTTTGTGGATTATGAACGCTGTACTTTGTATATTCTAAAGCCGTACTTTATCAGTTCTGAATCCATGTTATTAACAACAAATTTCAAAAAAAATCGGGCATTTTTGGAAAAATATCCACTTTCCTTCGTGTTCACAGCACTTAACACAAAACATTTTCGCTAATATTTATTAACAATAAATTAGAAATTCGCGAACACGTACTACTTTTAACCTAAAACGGAGCTCCAGTCTTGCTGCTACCAGACCGGAATCAAAACTGAACACAAAGGATCGAAAATGTGATCTTTTATCAGGTAGCTCACGTGACAGTGACGTCATCGTACGTCACGATGAGATTGCAAAAATTATTTTTCATATTTTGGCCGAGAAAATGCACATTTTCGGGGATAATTTAACAATGTTTAAACAAATTGATTTGTTTTTAATAATTTAATTTTTAGGAGAACGAGTTTCGGTTTAATTATCATATATATTTATGCTTACCATATTTAAACATTATAAGTGATATTAATTATGTTTAAAATTTATTTATTTATATCGTGAAGATGTATAGCTTTGATCAACCGATTTCAATCGGTTCGAAAATTTTCCCAAAATTCAAACAAACTCGAGTGAACGAATCACGGAATCCGATAAATTAAAACTGAAGTCGTACTTACCCTGTTGTCGGTCCTTTTCGGAAAAATATTCATTTTCGTTCGTGTTCACAGCACTAACACAACATATTTTCCGTAATATTTATTAATAATAAACTTGAAATTCGCTAAAACGCTCCACTTTTACGCCAAAATGACGCGACGATCTTGCCGCCATCAAACAGAAATTAATACTGAACACAAAGGACCGCGAAACGTGACCTTCGGACAGGTAGCTCAGGTGACAGTGACGTCATCGTTCGTCACGATGAGATTGCAAAAATTATTTCTCATATTTTGGCCGGGAAAGTGCACATTTTCGGGGATAATTTAACAATGTTTAAACAAATTGATTTGTTTTTAATAATTTCGGGCTTTTAAGATAACGAGTTTCGGTTTAATTATCATATATATTTATGCTTATCATATTTAAACATTATAAGTGATATTAATTATGTTTAAAATGTATTAATTTATATCATGCAAATGTATAGCTTCCATCAACCGACTTCAATCATTTCGAAAATTTTCCCAAAATTTAAACATTGTCGAGTGAACGGATCACGGAATCCGATAAATTAAAACTGAAGTCGTAAGATAATTAACTATTATTTATGCATAAATTGTGCAGTGCGTTCTTTCTAACATTGGCCATAGGGATTCCCATCTCAAGGTGTCTACCCCATACTAACTTATATTTTGGTGACTCGATTTTTGCCTTGATGGTTGAACACTGTCACTGTTTTCCGTTTTTGTTGTATCGAGATACTACTTGAGCATCAACTGTTACCTACTGAAGTATTAGCATCATCTAGAAAAACTAGAAATATTTTGATTTGATATTCGAGTAGATCCTTCGTATTTCGAGTATGAGCATCTACTGAGTTTTATTTATATCAACCATTGTCAAAATTTGATCGAACGTTGTTTCGGCAGAACTTCCTTCGCACCAAAAGTATAATGAAAGATATTCATCATTGTTGAGTCGAGTCTTTTCTTCACACAATTTTGTGATGACCTAATCAACAGTTACGATCAACACGTATACCACCTTGGATTGGTGCAGTGTAATACTAAAAATAACTGTATTGTATTCCCAAAATTATCTGCGAAAATCGAGTGGGCCGTTCCATCAATTTTTTGGGGGGAATAAGTAAATATTCTTAACAATTTACCATGCTTACAATAACTTTAAAACGTCTGCAAGATCTCAAAGTAGTCATTTCTTCAACTCTTGAGTTATTCTCTAAAATAAATTGACTGATCCATACATTTTTTGGAGTCACTGTAAAAACAAATCTAAAAAATATGAATGCAATGATAAATTACGAAAATATACTGATGATGTTTTGCACATTTTAGATAGGATTTGTTTGGCAAAATCTTGAGATGACGTCATCAAGTTTTTGGGCTTGATAAACAGATATATTTTGATTAAAAACCTACCATGTCAAACAGTAACTTCAAAACGTCTGCAATATTTCAAAATTCAGTTTTGCAATTCTTGATTCAATCAATAAAATAAATTTACTCAGTGATTAATTTTTTTGAGACACCCCCTATAAGCAAAACCAAAAATTATGAATGGAATGATAAATCACAAGTATAGTCTCATCCTATCTTGGATAAGTAAATATATTTTGAATAAAAATTTATTATGCTCATCGTAACTTTAGAACATCTGCAAGATTTCAAAACATTCGGTTTTGCAGATTCAAAATTAAATTGCAAAATGTTTTTTTTTTTTCAAAAATCCGGACGTTTCGGGCAAAAACTCAACACCAAGTCATAAACTACATGTGTAGGACAATGTTATTTTATATAATTTAAACCTATTTACTATGTACAATTTTGAAGAGACGTCAACACATTGTTGGTGGGTATTAGACAAATTTCGGTTAATGTTTTGCTATTTACATGATGTTCCTAATATAAGTACACAATCTGACAACAATCGGGCCAGTACTTTCGGAGATTTTCTGTTTAATAAAAATCCGGACGGCAGACAGGTGGACACACAGATGGACAGACAGACAGACAGACAGATAGACAGACGGAAACGGGAGACCTATTTCTTCGTACTCTAGGGGTCATGAAAGGTCGAGAAAACGTAAAACTAAAGAGTTAGCCGACGAGCTCGATTACAATACCTCCTTGGCTTACGCTCGGGAAGTAAAAATTACAAAACTTTTTTCATCAGAACAACGAATTAATCAAAATGGTCAAAACTGCGTTGGATCGGATATCAGGAAGGTTGATTAGGATTGATAATAATTGCTGATCAAAACTTATAATCAAATCAATTATAGGTGAAACGAAGTTTACCGGATCATCTAGTCATATTTAAAATTCTCGTGTTACAGTGTTTGTAAACAAACTCCTCCGAAACAGCTTGACCGATTTTTATGAAATTTTTTGTGTATATTTGGTAGGTCTGAGAATAGGTGGTAAACTATTTTTTATACCCCTAAGTAATAAGGGTGGCCCACATAAACATTTTTTTGTTTTTATTTCTTGAACAAAATTTTTTATTTCTATTTTTTTTAAGATTTGGCATAAAAAATACATATAAGCCTAAATTTTCACCCTTATACCATCAACCCCCATTTTTTAATAACGATATTATAGTATAGTATTTCCACCGATAGATTAACTGACAGAAAAGTCACCAAATATTCCAAATACACCGCTATAAAAAGTAGTGATAAAGGCACTGTATTTGAAATATAAATGGTTTTGAAAATAATGTTGAACTATGTAAAATTACTTTTAATAGAATAAATCGAGAACTCACTCTTGCGTAATTATGAATTTTATTCGTAATATCTTCTATGCGGTTCATATATATGAAACGTTTTTTAACACAAACAATTTAATCGAACACAAAAAACTTAACCTAAAATGTCCAAACTTCAGCCATTAATTGCCATTATACAAAAAACAGCATAAGGGTCTATAACATCATACCTAACAAATCAAAACAAGTAAAAAAACACGAACACTAAACGCAAAAAAACACTTTTTAACTTTTTGAATCAAATTTTAAATTAATGTCCAAAACACAGGTTAAATGAAACCGGCGGCCGACTGGCGTAGGCATAGAAGCGTAGGAAATTTGTTGGGCGGAAAAAAAAAATGTTGGTTGCCAACAGACATCATGAACTACAATTCTTCAACTGCTTTAATCGTATAATGTTAGTATATTTTGGATTCTTCGGTTGGCAATTGCGAATTCAAAATTTTCCAATGTATCGCTGGAAATAGTACATCTTTACTTTCATCCACAGGGTTGCAAGATGACAGATTCGCAATAAACATCATCTTAGGTTGTACCTTTATTTCTGCTACGTTTAAATTAAACAATCATATTTTCTGAAATACATAATTATAACCGAATCTGAATATCAAATGACAATTTCTGAAATACAATTCACTGATCTGAAATATACAGGGTTATTCAGCTAAGATGACCCATTTATATTCCGATTCCACCTGAACTTGGTTTACAAAAATGTTTCAAAATTAAATTGTATCAAAGTTTGCTAAATGTATTGTAGTGTACCGGTTCAAATTAAATTTAAGCGCCAGAAAGAATGAAATTTTTAATTGTAATGTAGATTTGCGTTTTTCTTGAAGAGAAGTGGGGGAGCTCGCGCGTCTGGAGCAGAGAACATAGAGAAGCGCCATAGTTTAAATTAAATGACCGTTGAGGACTCCGAAATTTATGTTGGCAGCAGTGTTTGGTTCTAACAAGGAATAAAATTAACTAGAAGAAATGTCACAATATTTTTAACGACGCGTTTTACTTTGGACAAATTGACACTAGATTTACCAGAATATTACAAGCTGCTTACTGTTTCCTTCATTTTCATGCAAGTCACACGAATTACAATTATAGTGAACCAAGGTTTTTATTGGCATCGACTATTTAAATTTGGCACCTGCCTTTGGCGGTTGACGACTCCCGACGACTCCAATGTCAATAAGGGTGGTTTTGCAAATTCAGCCTCTATGTCGCTTCTCTATGTTCTCTGTCTGGAGGGTCAGATTGTTTCAAATAGTCGTAGTGTGCGGATGCAAATCTCCAGTGTTAAAGTCACATGTGTTTGAGATTTGTACGTTTCATTTATTTGTAAAATATGACCGAAAGGGCCAATTGTCAGTAGATTAGAGGGACACCATCGTTAATCCTAGGTGTAAGTATAGTTTAATGTAATTTTTAATTGATAATTCGCCGTTCTCACGTGTTGCGACGACGGCGTCGGGCAATGCTGCAATTTCGGCACATTGCGTCATTGTTGTTTAGACTAGCTGGCTGGTTTTCCCGGATCGCGCTCGGACTTGTTAAAAGCGATAAAATTGTTATTTAATTTCACGGAGTCGCTGGGAATTATACATTTTATTTTCTTACATGACGATAAAAAAAACAATGTTATGTCAGGAATGTTTAAATGCAACATTTTATAATATTTTAAATTGTGAAATATCTCAGGGGATGGATGGTTCTTCGTAAATTATTATTTCAATTTAAATAGATTCTCGTCTGGAATTCTAACATAGTTTTTTTTGGCAGTATTCAAGATGTAAAATTTTAAAGATTGAGTCGCTTGGGAAATAATCAGCGAAATAAATGTCGTCCTGGATTCGAAAGGGCAAAGGGGATTTTATGCTGATTTTGTGGTATGTTTTATGTGTTTTATGATTCCAAGTTTGGAACATTGATTTTCGAAAGTACCTCTCAGAACGATGTACATACAAACCAAATGATATTTTATGTTTTGACCATATGGAACATGTGTTTTATGTATTTATGTGTTGGGGAATTCGATTCAAGATGTACTCTTGTTTCATTAATTTTGTTTAATTGAATTCGGTTGGGTACTTCGGCCCAAGTCAAGACTGACTAATTTCTCCTGTCATTCATATGACTGTTTATTCGCAATACCGGGATGCCGCCAACACGGGATATGCAGAGGGTGTCTTGCTGGTAAAGGAAACTTTAGTGGTGGGAGCCAGTGTCGTGTGTCCCGCGGTGGATGGAGTAAAGTTACGGGATAATACTTGCAGCCGCTGCCTCAGGCGCCGGCGAACACAGCATGGAGATAGCGTGACGTTTGGGGTGGCACACTGGCTTGGTTGTACGTAGCTGTGGTAGTGCAAAGAAACAGTGCGATGACAGTTAAATCGTTTAAATAATCAAAATCTGCCAACATAATAATTTGGGCATTGCTTTCCATTTCCCTTTGATATGAATTTGCAAACTAGAGCATTGTATACTGTTTAAGAACCAGCTGTGTTTAATCTGATCGAAATTTAAAATTGTTACACCTGAAAGAACCAAGTTTTTGTAACTGAAATATTGAAAAAAAAAACAATAACAACAACAAAAAAGAAAGAACTTAATAAAATAATTCCCGCCATATTTTTGTGTTGTTAATTTCAAGGTCACTCTTCCACCTTTGCGGTTCACCACTTGCATTCGAATACATTCCGCCATTCAAAACACAACGTAGGGTCCCCATTTTGATGACGATCACAGCTCATGGCCACTTTTCGAATTTTTCGCGGGTTTTCAAATTTTGTACGCATGTCTCCAATCTTGGCGGAATGTTTGGGTTATTACAGTATAGAAACATCAGTGTCAGAAAAACGCCGATGCATTCAATAACTGAGGACCCGGGTGGGTTAGTTAGCTTGCCCGCCACACCTTGGGTCGTGGGTTCGATTCCCGGCCTGCCTCTGGGTGTTGTGTTTGTCCTGTCTCCTGTAATTGGGCCTCCGGCCTGTTGGAGACATAATAGAATAAAAATAAATAAATAAATAAAAAAACAACGAAAAAACCGACTTGATCCTTAGTTATGGACACGTTATGGAGAATGACACAAACCCCAAAATTTTCAAGAGGCTAGAAAATTCGTTGCGTAAGAAAGTGGCTTACTAACAAGAGGAAACAGAACCAGACTGCGATTAGCTTGGAAAATGAAGTATAACTTCTTGCACAAGTTAATGAGAATCGTCATATGGGATTTATAGGACAAATTGCTATTGCTAGACAAATAAATAAATTTCATCCTAACCGCTCTAACCATCTGCACCTGAAGCATGCACTTCGACCCACAAACCAACCACAAAAATTGGTCGGTTTTCTAGTTATTATCGTAAGAATGCATAGGCATTTTTCTGACACTGACGTTGAGTGACGTTTCTATACATTTAGCAAACTTTGATACAATTAAATTTTGAAACATCTTTTGTAATCCAGGTTCAGGTGGATTCGGTATTTTGCGTTGCCTATTTTAAAAACATAAATGGGTCATCTTAGCTGAATAACCATGTATATATACAGTGCATCTTTTTTAAAAGTGGCCATAGGGATTCCTATGTTAAATTTTATACCCTATGTTAATTTATGTTTGAGTAAAGATTCAGAGCTGAAATTTTTACTGGATGTAATTTGGGTTATCTTTTGCCAATTTTATTAAAAGTCATGTTTTAAATTAAAGGATATTTCTTTTTAAAAAATTAAAATATTTGGATATTTTTGTCGCTAATATTGTCAGCCATATAAAAACAGATATTTACCTGACGTTTCTAAACTTTGATTACTCGTTCGATTACTGGTTGTTAGTGACCGAAATTCGTCAACATGCCGCAGTACACAATAAAAAAAAAAGTAGAAATGGTCACTGAAGGATGCATTAAAGCCTTATCGACCACAGAGAAACTGCGTAAAATTTTGCTGCAGCATTCCCACATCGTTCCATACCCGGCAAGAGAATATTTTGGAAATTTTATGGCACATCTATACACACAGGTTTTTTCGATCGTGGACATTAAAAACGGAATTTCAGTGAAATTATCTTTTATTATCTTCATTGATGTTTGAATTCCATCATTCTGTATCCATAGAATACCCTCTCTATAGAACACGATCTCTAATGCTTTTATGTTGGTCACAATGTCAGCATCTACTGGCTGGGTCGGGAACTAAAACTGGCGCTAAATTTGAAAGCGAATTTTTAAGGTGAATTTTTTATAATTGAAGGGAAAAATATGGTTTGTGTATTTTATATGTTAGTTTCAAAACGTGTAAATACGTTTTGAAGCTGACATATAAAAAACACAAACAGTATAAAAAAAAAGTAGATAAAATATTTGACACAGTATATTTAAAACTTAACATTCATTTGTAAATGTAAATACAATAATGACAATAAATAAATAAATACATTGATAATATCCTAAAAATATCTTAAGAGAAAATTAGAAAAGTAAGCAAAAGTCAAATAAAATAGTGCAAAATAAAATAACATTTTAAATATTAAATGTTCAAAATTGATAACCAAATATGTTTTCCAGTACTTTGTTATGGTATGAACAAAACAAAGCTGATGAATAACCTGCAAAATCCAAAATTATACAAACGTTCCACTTTCTTTCTGTAAAACGTAAATATAACTGCATTTCTATTTCCGATGGAATTGATTTGTTAGGCTCTTCCTTACCAAATACTACATTACTGACTTTTTTCATACATCTAAAGATAGACTCTCTTAAAAATAAATGAAAAAGTTGAGTTTTTAGTTCTTCGATATGCAAAACACTCCCGAAAATCAAAATCAATCGCTGTTGCCCCTTTCATAACCGTTTTATAAAAAAATGGGCAGTGTTTACGCCAGGCATCGAATTTTTACAAAAAGCAAAAACAACAGGTTGCTTCTACCTTCCGAAAATTCCTCTGAGTACGCAAATATGGTCTGCAATTTTTTCCGTCCTTGTTGAACCGTCATCTTCAAAAACCGCAACTGTCCTCACAAGGCAAGTGGTCCAGATGAGGCTGAATGAACATCTCATCAAAGATGAGAGTACATACTTAGGGTTAATTTTGCGACTTACTTGCTTTCTGAGAACTTCGAATATAGGTTTGATGATACCCGGTTCTATTGGAACTTTATTTAGGGTTGCCCTCAAAGTGGTAATAGATAGCAACATAAACATTCTTGGCAGAAGTTTATACGATTTTGAACCATACTTCCAAATGGCAATGGCATCTGCTTTCATCTCAAATGTAAAACTCCTGCTTTCCGATTTACGTTTCTAATCTAGTTTTCAAAAAATTCTGCTGAAAAGAAGCCAATCCTTTCACGATACCAACCAAACGTTGATCTCCTAGAAACTTCTTAGCGGAGCGAAAGGCGTTCTTGTGATTGCCACATCAATGTGGTTTGCTTCGAGTGATGCTGTAGCAAGTTCACTATCAGCTGTGAATAAAAATATCTTAATATTTGTTTTGTAGTGACTTTCAATTTGTTTTTACCGTGGAAAGGCAAAATAGCTGGTACTGCAAATCTATGCGGCTTTTGCGTTCCTGGTATGTAGTCTTTGTCTGGTCGAAAATGATGGAAGCCAGTGTACCCTCTGCTATAAATTTGGTTGTTGTTTAAAACCACCAGTTTTTGGTTATTCGCGGCGTTATTATTTGCGCCATAAACCGATTTGGATGTGGAACCCAAAGATCGGCTTAACTCTCGTCGTATATCCGTAACATGTTGTTGTCTTGCACTTTTGTTCTACAAAAATTGGGTATAATAATCTAGTCAAGGCAAAGTTATATACTTACATTTGGCAATTACACTCTACAATGTGCAATGTAAACACATAAATTAAGAAAACTTTGAGAAGCACTATCCCACTATGAAATCACGCATAAATCACGCGAATACAACACAGGAAATGTGTCAAATGATAAACACTGCCGTTGCTAGGAGATCTAAACGAATTCTCAAAAATTTTGAAATTCACAGCTTTTACAGATTTCTATTCATTACGACTCCTGGCGGGCGGGTCGGAAAACTTCGCAAAGAAAGGATAAGGTGAAGGCTATCTCATTTCAAGACCCCTTTCTGTATCTTTTCTAAAAACTGCAATATAGGTATTTAATGATTAAATCAAAATTATGCTGTCAAAAATGATGAGTCAAAACCGTCTATGATGTACCAAACATTTTTAATAAAAATAATTTTTATTTTTTAAAGCACAAGTTAACAAATTACTGTAAAAAGTGGTAGTGAAAATTAAAGTAGAACCCTAATAATAATCCTTAGCAAGTCTGACAAATAAGTTATTATGTATTAGAGACAGGTAAAAATAGTTCAAGGCCTCGATTATTTCTCCCACTCCTCATTAAGTTTGCCAGTCCAGGGTTGCGCAACCTAGCATGCAGTGATGGGCTAAGCGAAACAATAACATCGCGCGCTACTGCAGGAAAGTGGTGGGAGTCGCATGGCCTAAAACTGCATCTCTTTAGTTATTATTCACAAGTGAATTGCGAAGTTTTTAATTCACTCTTCACTCACAGAAAAATAAAAAACAACCTCAGAAACATAAACCTCTTGTTTATTATTTTTTATATTTTTTGACAGAATACGATTTGTTTACAATTTTCACTAAAAAGTTGCTGTATCTAAATCTCAGGATTGTTTGGCAAATTTCTTTGGCTCCGTGAGGCGGTAATTTGGGAATTGTATACCTAAATCCTACACCAATACAATTCCAAAGAACGTTTCGAAAACTATTTACTACAGAGTTTTTCATACAAGTCTAGGAACCAACTGCGGGGCACTATTTTACTTGAAATGAAGAATTTGCCAAGTTGTTTTTTTGAACAAACTTCCACAACACATCTTCTCACTATTCTGACTTCTTAAACAGTCATTAAGCGATATAGATTAGCAAAAATTCACCTAGAAAGAACAAAACTGTTTACGGTATGTTTGTGGATACTTACATCGCCACTCCTGCGAAGTTTATATGAACTTTGCACATTCTTGTGAAGTGGTAGATCCCGTTTTAATTAATATACAGCGGTAATGGATAAAACATTTTGCGATTTTTTTCAATTTATGCACTGTAGCCATTAACTGGTTTGCTGCTAAAAACGAATTATAAAAAAATACCATTCTACCAACCCTGTAAAGACTTTCCTCTTGATTACCACGTTCAATTTTTTATTAGAATTTTTTACACACTAAAATTAAAAAATAAATCTTGGACCGCTCAACCACGCAGACATAGAAAGTTAACATTTTATGTCATCTTTAACCTGTAGTTAGTTGACCTCTGCAACCTGCAGTTTTTTAGTATTTTTTATATGTATCGCAAATATCTATTATTTTGTTATTAAAATAAATTTTACTTTTATTTTAAATGTTTTTAACCCATGGTAGAAGGAGACATGGTATAGGCATCCGATGTACCAATTTAAAAATCGTCTGCGCATCCATTTGTGACGTTAGGTGGCATCAACGACCTTGTGACTCTTGTGAGCTTCGCTAGGGAAGTCTAGGGAATTTCAGCTTGAGTTGTCATTGCTCTGTCCAATACGTCAATTAGTTGTCGGCTAACGAAAGTTAATGAAATTAATAATGATAAAAATGTAATTATTGAAAGTTGAACGGTCCAAAAATGTGGTTTCGTATCAATTTCAATAAATGTGGGACATCAGCAAATGCAAATACCAATTTGCTCTTATCTCTTGAGTGTTGAAAAGAGGTTTTTGACATATTTATGCTCAGTTCTCTCCACAAACCTAAATTCTGCGATCAGATCACACATACGACTGCAACAACTGAATAATCACAAATAAATTTTTGCAATTTAAAGAATGTATTTTAAATTTCGCGCTAATTTCACCCCACTTGACGTCACACCCGATGCGTATGCCTATACCATGTCTCCTTCTACCATGTTTTTAACCTAATAACCCAGCATCTCCTAATTAATAATATGACATTGATTGTTGACAAAACGATCACCAAAAACCTAAAAATGAAAAAGAAACTATGTTCTTCAAGGTCGGAGCGCCTTTAGCAAGGCCAACTCAATTCACCACACTTGGCTCGTGATAAGGCCAAGTCACTTCCTAAAAAATGAGGTTTTCAAGAAGCAAGCCTTAAAGTTTAGAAAGTGGTGTCTTCTATTCCCAATCATAACAACCAGTATAAAATCGTAACTTCCCAGCCCAAATATGAGAGGTTTTAAACCCCAAGATATCTTTTTTATTTATTAGTAATAATTGTGGTCTATTACTCCTATTAGCGAAAATAAAACAGTGTAGTATCCTCCCTTCTTCGAGGCCCCACGTTAGGGCGCCAGATTTGTGGTAGCTCAGCGGTTTATTGATAATAAAAATAATACAAGGCAAAAATATGGGTATGGGTTCTCGAAGTGGCAGCAATTCTCGTCGGGGATGGTGGCGGCTCCTGGGACTTGGAGCGTCATAGGGGATGGCGGCGGCAATGTATGTGGACGGTGCGACCCTGGAAATGACGACGTTGGCAATGCGGCACAGGGGACCTGCACAGTGCAGCCCTGGTGATGATCTCGAAGCAGCTCAGGGGACCGTAGAACAGTGCAGCCCTGGTGATAATCTCGAAGCGGCGCAGGGGACCGTAAAACAGTGCAACCCTGGAAATCACCAGACAGTGCAGCCGTTAAGGTGGAGATGGTGGAGTTCCATCTGTACGGTGCTTACCAGAAGGGGACCGAGACAGTGCAGCCGTTAAGGTGGAGATGGTGGAGTTCCATCTGCCTGAATTTTTTTTTTTTTTTTTGGTGGAGGGGAAATGTCTACGCAGACCACCGTAATGGTTCTTGGCCTTTTCTGCGGCCTACGGTGGTACTGGGGGAATGGTTACCGCCCTAAAACCCCTCCTTCTTCTGCTCGGGTACCAGGATATTGTCCCTTACACTGCCTGAATTTTTTTTTTTTTTTTTTGGTGGAGGGGAAATGTCTACGCAGACCACCGTAATGGTTCTTGGCCTTTTCTGCGGCCTACGGTGGTACTGGGGGAATGGTTACCGCCCTAAAACCCCTCCTTCTTCTGCTCGGGTACCAGGATATTGTCCCTTACACTGCCTGAATTTTTTTTTTTTGTGGAGGGGAAATGTCTACGCAGGTCACCGTAATGGTTCTTGGCCTCTTCTGCGGCCTACGGTGGTACTGGGGGAATGGTTACCGCCCTAAAACCCCTCCTTCTTCTGCTCGGGTACCAGGACATTGTCCCTTACACCCATGACGCGCATCTCGGTAGACACAGCGGGAGCTGCGCTACCGAGCTCGGTTGAGCTATTGATTGCCTAGGAGTTGGCCCCCATCATCGGCTCTTCCTCACGGTCCTGCGGCCGGTGGAGATCTGAAACAGAAAAAATGCGCTATGCGCTGGCGTTAGATGTGCAACACCTTGGAGGCGATGCGGTCGGGAAGTTGGGAAGGCTGGGAAAGGCCGGTCGGTGGAGACGGCAGGTGGTGTTACTTGCCGATTTGGTCTTCAAGCAGCGCCCTACGGGGCCGCTTGCGACTGGGGGGGGCTTCCTCGTCGAACTCGTAGTCGACGGCTTCTCTCACCAGGGGGTTGGGGTGTTCTTCAGCTTTCCTGAAGGCTCGGAGGGTCTGCCTGAAAAGTGGTCGCGTTGGGCCTTATATAGGCAGGGTTGAGTTGCGTGGGAGTGCCTGCGTAGTGACGCAGCTCCAGGTGGGGTGCGTTTCAATGGGGGTGAGCATGGTGGGGCTAATACTGGCGCTGCCGAGGACAGCGCCCTCGAGAGGGTACTAGCGGAGCGCTTTGAAAGCTCCGCTACAATAGATTTATAAAAGTCATTGTCAATTAATTTTCGAAACCTTCAGTGCCAGTCTCTGATTTCCATTCTCTACCTTTGTAAGTTATTAAACTAAGTACTTACGTATTGTGTTTTTATGATATTACGCATTGTAACAGATAACTATTCGTCCAGTATGGCTTTAATCAAGAACTTATGTGGAGGACCTCTAGAAAATTATTTTTTTCACTAGTAGAAACCATAAGACAATAAACTGAAAAAATAAACGTTAAATTTTTTGACGCAACATGATTTTGTTTTGATTTCTAATCAAACTTAATCTAAATCTTCAACATAAAGAAAACCGTTTATACTTGTCGCTGAATTAATCATTTTATCTTCTACCGTCTACCAACTACCATGCGTATACTCAAGTAATGTTTGTAGCACACATTTGTTCATTTCTTAAGAAATAATCACATCAAACATTGCGTACATAACCTCAATTTTTCTTTTTGAACCGGTGGTCGCAAGAGTTGAATTTGCTACCTCTAAATGAGTCGACATTTGCATGCGTCATGGCTGCTAGTGAAAAAAATAGTATATTAACCACGGTTGCAAAGCCACTCTCTAGAGGCTCTAGGTGACGCAGAGATGGCGAACTAAGACATGTACATTAGTGGGGAAGATATTGGTAGAGTACTTACGGCTTCAGTATAGCGCAGATTGATAGAGGTACGTCGATCCAATGCAGGCGCGGATCCAGGGGGGGGGGGCAATGGGTGCAATTGCCCCCCCCTGACACACGATCGAGGTACTTTATTTTGACCAATTTCAAAATTTTGAAATCGCATTTCATTTTGTAAATACAGTACAACCTCTATAATCCGAATTCACGATTATCCGAACATCCAGTAATCCGAACAGAGGCTATTTGAAGTCGATGCTTCTTTAATCCGAACAAAAACTCTGCAATCCGAACTGAACTTGGAAACACGCACTTACTTGCAAAAATGACGCAAGATCTTTCTGCATATGTTGTATGGAATATTTTGAAATTTTTAAAAATTGCGATATTTCAATGCACTGAATTAATTAACTAATTCTGGAAAAAAGGTTGAAGTTATCGAAGAAATGAGGCCCGAAATGTACAAGAAAAAGTATTTGGTTAAATTTCGAAAATCGTCGAAAATAGGTCGAAATTTGCATGAGGGAAATTTCATTTTTGAAAAAGTTTCCTAAATATTCTGAAAAAATTCAGAGATATATGTATATCCCGACGTGCTATGTTAATGGTAACCGAGCAATATTTTCGGAAAATTCGGTGTGAAATTCGAATTTTTCGAAATTTTTAAAAATTGCGATATTTCCGCTAGACGAATCTATAAAAACGGTTTCAGTTATCGAAGAAATGAAGCTAGAAGTGACTTCTGAGGCCCAAAATCTACAAGAAAATCTATTCAGTTAAATTCCGAAAATCGTCGAGAATGGGTCGAAATTTGCAAAATGGTGGTAATACTTAATGGAAAATTTCATTTTTGAAAAATTCATCTAAAAATTCTGAAAAAATTCAGGGCATAGATTCCGGCGTGTCGATTCCAAAAAGGATTCTTTAATTTTGTTTAATAAAATTATGGTTTATTTCTTTCTATTTGTTTTCAACTGTGTATGAAGTTGTTATTCAATTCCCTTTCAGATTTTTGGGAAAATCGCTGATCCGAACAAATCGTTAATACGAACACACCTTTTTCCCAATTAATTCGTATTATCGAGATTCTACTGTACACTATACGTGTAACCATGGCCGACTAGTATAAAGATTATGGCCTGTCCACGGTGGTAGAAGTAAGGTGTGGAAACAAGCCGCTCCAATTTGTTGAATAAAACACGCATCCCAGTAGGCTTATTTACTACGAAATAGTATGCAGCACAGTATGTCCATCTATGTATTAACATTTCAACTTGTCAGTGTATTTATGAATGAATTAAGTGACAGATTCGTTGGAGGGAAAATAAATCACAGCACAACGGTTTGTGGTTGGTCCTTGGTGTGAATCGTGTGATTGGTGGATGATTCGACATTTGTGATTGGGTAATAAATGACATTGGCATAAATGTCAAAGATTTAATGCAGTTTTCTATTACTTAATTTCAACTGATCTCTCTAGACGTCGCTGCGGTGTGGACAGCGAATGACATATAATCCAAACCACGCGATTTGTGTTTTCTACCAATGATTTTGAGGAAAGTTATGAATGAGGTTTCCACACCTTACTTCTACCACCGTGGGCCTGTCCAAGAGGTACGATACGTGTTGCCATCTATTAATAATTACACTTAATAATTTAGCAAAATTTTAATTTGACTTGACATTATGGGACTTCAAAACGTGTAATGGTGGTTTGTTTGGGTATGAATGCCTTTGTGCCTTTCAAAAGGTGTTAATAATTCTTTTGTCGATTTTGAATTATTAATAGATGGCAGCACGTATGGTACCTTTGGCATTCCTTTGGACAGGCCATAATCTTTATACTAGTCGGCCATGGTGTAACGAAAACAACCAAATGTCACCCATGTTATATGAAAAAGAGTATACTAGCTAAAATTTTATAATTTTTTTTGTTTAGAACCAATTTCTGGGAGATAGGTAAAATCGCACAAAAATTGCCCCCCCCCCCTAAACGAAATCCTGTATCCGCGCCTGATCCAATGGGGTTGCAGAGCGGAGTAAACGATGAAGAGAAATGTTAGAAAAACTAACGTCAAAGTGACATTGCCCAAGTCAAAGCAATCATAGATTAGGCATTTCATTTTAAATTCAGATAGTATCAAGCGTCGTCTTCGTTGATTCACTATTAAAGTCTCTTCAATCCCTTAAATGTGACATGTGAGGGCGCATACGTCGGGAGGGAAAGGAATCTGTAATATCGGCTAAATGTCTGTCGTGGTCTGACGTTTTGACACAATTTGACATCATGTATTTCAGTTTTTACTTTAAGAAGAGGCAAAATTTCGGTACCGGTGCCAAAGTCACAACGCCATGGGCGTGGATGGTCTGCAAAGGGGTATGCAGTAGGAAAGCTTTTCTTTGAGGTGTTTACAATGTTATCGGAATGTGTCTCAGGAATATTGAAGCTGCATTCTGGATCACGTTTAGTACTTGCTGGAGAGCTTGAAGAAGTAGGATAGTAGGAACAGGTAGCGGTGACTTGGAACCATGGAAGAACAAACTAGGAGCAGAACCGGGTTTAAGTCTTTTATTTGTATAATAACAACTTCTCTCAAAGTGTTTACCACAAATGTATAAATTATTTGCAATATTTTCACCTGAAATGGTTTTAATGGCTATACATTCCCTTAGGTAAAAGATTCATGTGGGGGTACCTACTTGTAGCATTAAAAAACTTTTTGCACCACAACCATTTGTTCACAGTGTTTGAAGGGAATCTGTGCATTATTTTGTGGTCTCTAGGATCCTTGATTACCCCACAAGCAGGCACAGAACAATATTTTTTGGGCATTTTCATAATCTCAATTCAAGCACAAACTGTTTTGGCGCGTAACAAAACGGATTAATTACAGGTTCCTGTAACTCCCGAAGGGAGTGACATCTTTTGATATTTTCCCTTTTGACAAGTCGGACGATTGTAACCAATTGGAGAGACTTTAATAGTGAATCAACGAAGACGACGGTATCAAGTAGTGCAGGGTTCAGGGTATTTGTATTTTGGGTTGTGTAAAAATAATTTTCAGAAGTAATTTTCTCGTGACTAACCCTGTATAATTATGCAATTACAAAAAAAAGTCAATGTGATGACTGCATTGCGTAAGCGTCAACTACAATGCCTGAACCTCTCTCAGAATTAATAACTCTTCAGGACCATGCTGGAATGGTGCATCGGAATTAATTTTTTTTGGGGCTTGTAAAAAGAGTCGCCGATGTAATACAGGACACTTTCCCTTGTTTAAAAAATTGGTCAAAAGTTGTTTTGACAGAACTTCCCTCGCTCTGTGAAGTACAATGAAACATATCCAACGTTTTCGAGTTGAGGTTTCTCTTTACACAATTTTGTGATGACGTCATCAACATTTTTGCAAGAACACGTATATCAACTTGGATTGGTGCAGTGTAATAGAAATAATAGTATTTTTGTATTCCCAAAATTTTCTGGGTAAATGGAGTGAACCGTTCCTGATTTAATAAATAAAATAAATTGACTCATTCATTAATTTTTTTGGCCCATCTGTTTCAGCATATCTAAAAAAATATTAATACAATGATAAATCACAAGTAAAAACTCATCATATTTTGCACATTTTAGGTAGAATTTATTCGGCAAAATTTTGAGAGGACGTCATCAAGTTTTTGGGGGGAGTAAACAGACATATTTTAATTAACAATTTACAATTCTTGATTTAATCAATAAAACAAATTGACTCTCAGTCATTCATTTTTTTGAGACATCCTGCATAAGCAAATCTAAAAAATATTAATGCAGTGATAAATCACGAGTATAGACTCATCATGCTTTGCACATTTAGATAGGATTTATTCAACAATATCTTAAGGTGGGTCCCCCTGTATACGCCAATCCAAAAAACATGAATGCAAGGATAAATCACAAGTATGTATAGGCTCATCATATTGTGGACATTTTAGATAGGATCTATTCAGCAAAATTTTGAGGTGACGTCATCAATTTTTTAGGGGGGCAAGCAAATACATTTTAATCAAAAAGTTACCATGCTTATGATAACTTTAAAGCATCTCCATGATTTCAAAGCAAAAAATTACATTTTTTTAAACTATTTCTACAATTAACTGAAGACGTTTGAAGAAAAATATGTAGTGTATTTTATTGGGAGAAAAGTGACTTTATGTGGCTTGTTTATATTTGTCTCCCTTTGATCGGCCGTCAAACTTACAGACTCGCCACAAAAAGTTTCACTGTGCTCCTTTTAAAATAATAATATACTACTCTACAAATAACAGTCCTTATATTACATATGATATTCCAACAATTAACAGCCCTATCTATATGTATAGTTCGAATAATAACGGAGCGGTACGGAAATAATATTATCGAAGTTTTATTTTGGCTCTGATATAAATCCCATCGACAAAGTTTGGGGTTTAATCGTACAGACTATATACAAAAGAAATTTCAAATCTTTAAATGGAGAAGGGCTGTGAATAACTATTCAGAACATCTGAAAAGAGTTGAACCAAGATCAAAATTATCAATAAAATGTATCTAATCAAATCTAGGTATGCCCAGGAGGAAGAACAAAGTGCTGGAAGCAAATGGGGCAATGACGAAATATTAAAACATTTTTTAATGCTTTATTTAAAAATAAATACATTATGTGTTCTAATTTACAATATGTTCCTTTCTTTCTGATATGCAACAGACTTACTAACTAACTTACTAAGTCAGATATTTATTGGAGATATAGTCTAAGTGTCTTGGCAACAACAAAATGTTAAGTAAACTAGTAATTCAAAACTACTACATTATTTGACTCGTGATTTGCTTTTTATTTAAAAGCACAAATTGTGAAACTTAGATTACTCATCTTTTTTGTATAGACGCTGTAGTACAGCAAAATAGGAATATGATGATCGTAGAATCTGTAAGAAAAAACACTTACTAAGCTACATATTTAAAATGAAATCGTTTTTTCCATGCTTTCACGACAAAGAGATTCTTCATTGACAATCTCCAAAACAATTTACCCAGATCACTGTTGTTAAGGATAGAGTAATAAACTTTTCAGTATTTAAAAATTAGTTAGTAGTTATTGAGTTAATGCTGGTATGGAAAAAATATGTTTCTACTATCGAAAACAGTTTAACAATGGAAGCTTTTGTGAAACTGATTTTGGTAAAAGTTTGTTTTCTAGAACGTCACATGCACGTCAAATCTAACTGGTCAAAACCATAACTTCGTCCACAGTTCGTAATTTGACATTGTTGCCATCTACATAAATCATGTTCAAAAAAAACCCTAAATAATAATCGTAACCAGATTTTCTATTTTAAGTACTTCATGAAATCATGAGCAAAGTAGAAAACAATTGTATATTACACTTGTTTAATAAGATATGTTGTAGCAACTCGTGCTGCAGTAGAACGTCTTATTAAACAAGTATAATATTATACTACTAATAGTTAAGAGCGCTCACTCACGGTGTAAACGTTGAGTCAGTTTTTCTCGATATATTAAGGGTGCTGTGTGCTAAAATTGGTGTCATTGTAACCCTCATTGTTGGATAAACAACATATTAAAAAATCCAACTTATCGGTAAACAAAAGGTAGGAACTTTGAGATATTTCAGTACACCTTAACAAATTTCCTAATCTCTCAATGTCTAAAAACTGTTGATAACGTTTTTTTTTGTTAATTGATTCTTTACTATTTCTTTTTACACGTATATTTACACCTGTGTACCTTTATTGTTTAAATCCGTGGCCCACCTGTTAGTGCAAATAGTTAGTCACCTCGAAAGGCCCCTTGGTGCGAAGAGTATCCTTGTAATTCATTCCACTTCCATAGTAAATATCCTTTTTTTTTGTTATACCTATTGTGGTGCGAAGAGTATCCTTGTAATTCATTCCACTTCCATAGTAAATATCCTTTTTTTTTGTTATACCTATCTAACTGACAATTTGAATCTTTGCAATAACTGCGGGAAAGCGACGAATAACAACCATATACAGTGCGATGGTTGTCAGGGTTACTTACACCTCGGATGTGTCGGACTGAGCGAAAATGATATAAAGATAACTCGTGGTAAATCAAGAGCTATTAAACTGGTTTGTAATACGTGTAACACGAATATGTCCCAGTTTAAAGACATCAAAAATTTAATTGCCACTATTACTTCAGATTTTGACACAAAGTTAAATAATTTAAAATCTCAATTTGAGGTTCAGTTAATGGATCTTAAAAAGTTAATTGATCAACCTAAACCTGATCCTTTGTCTAAATCTAATGATAATTTCGAAGAGGTTGTATTTGAAGTAATAGAACGCCAAAAGAGGAAAAATAATATTGTGATTTTTGGTTTGGAAGAGCCTATAAGAAACGATGGGGAGCATACCAGCAACGATCAATTAGAGGTGTTAAACATATTGAAAGAGATTAATCCTAACTGTGATGGTAACAGCCTAAAAATATTCAGACTTGGTAGATTCAATAAGGATAATCCTAGAGCAAGACCGGTGAAAGTCATATTCAATAACGGCTTTGATGCCACATATTATTTAAAAAATTCAAAAAAAATTAAGAATAATGCCCGTTATAAAAACTGTTTTGTTGCATCAGATAAAACTCCTCGACAACTAGAATACTACAAAAAGCTTAAACAACAATTGATTGAACGAAAAACCAAAGGCGAATCAAACCTCACAATACGCTATTTTAACGATGTTCCCAAAATCACTAATTTAAACTAGAAGCTGTATCCAATTGCTCTCTTCATTGCTTGTATCAAAATGTTAATGGACTCAACTCAAAACTTACGGATTTCTATAATAATGTTGTAGCTTGTAATTATGACTTCATAGCGTTAACAGAAACATGGCTGTCAGATGAGGTAAGAAATAGTGAACTATTTAATGCTAACTACAATGTATATCGAAAAGATAGGGACTTCACGAATCTTGGACTCTCCAGAGGAGGAGGCGTTGTTCTCGCAATAAATAATAAGTTCAGTTGCACTGATTTCCACTAATCTCCACTAAAACAACTGCAACACCGGAAATTGATATCCTTGGTCTAAAAATTTCAATCAACAATAAGACTTCATTATACATATTTCTTGTTTATATACCACCTTCTACATCGTTGATAAATATTGAACAGTTCTTTGAAATATTGGAAAGTGAAACTAATTTACACTCTGAGAATGTGGTATTCTTAGGAGATTTTAACGCACCCTCATTTATCACAGATAACTCAAACAGGTATAGTGTTATCCTAAATAATTTTCAAAATCTCTATAACTTGGTTCAGATTAACGCTGTTCACAATCAGATTGGTCGTATATTAGACTTAATATTTACAAATATGGAACCAATTTCAGTATGTAAATCAGATAATCCGTTAGTAAATGAGGACAAATATCATCCCGCACTTGATTTTTCTATTCAATTCACTCGAAGCCAATTTAAACCTTTTGCGATAAACCACGATACACCACATTTTAATTTTAAAAAAGCTAATTATCACCTCCTTTACGACATGCTGCGATCTGCAGACTGGTCATGTATCAATGCGAATGACAACGTGGAAACAGCTTGTAATCGTTTCTATAAAACACTGCATGGAGTACTTACTAATTGTGTCCCTATATATCGTTTCAAACAGAATCAAAGTTTTACCTATCCGCCCTGGTTTGACAGCGAAATAATCCATTCCGTACGTCAGAAGTGGTTGGCTTTCAAGAAATATAAACGTCACAAATCTGAGTATTTTTATAATATTTATCAGCAATGTCGAACCAAATGTAAAAATTTGATTGCTGCTGCGTACAAACAATATTTACAGAATGTAGAAAATTCTCTCTTGGGAGATCCAAGCAGGATTTGGGGATTTATTCAATCAAAAAAAAAGATTCCAGGATTCCATCTGTCATGAAGCTTAATGAATATGAATACTCCAACCCTCAATCTATTGTTAATGCATTTGCAACACACTTCAAAGATGTTTATATAATGCCAGACCCTAGTGTTTCCAACGATATCTATTCATCTGATGAATTTAAACTAAACTTTTGTATTAACATTGAGAGCATCTCGGAAGAGGAAGTTTTTAAAGCTTTAAAAAGTAGTAAGAACTCATTTACACAAGGGTTTGATGAAATCCCCAGTTTTATCCTCAAAGACTGCGCAGGAGTCTTTTCGCAACCTTTATGCACACTTTTCAACCTCATTCTCAAACATTCTACTATCCCGGAAATATGGAAAAAATCATTCACAACACCAATTTTCAAAAAAGGTGATGTACAAGATGTAAAAAATTACCGACCCATTACTCTAATTTGCAATTTTGGTAAAATCTTTGACACAATACTTTGTCAACGTATATATCCTATGATCAAAGATATTATTTCTTCTGAACAGCACGGTTTTATGAGAAAAAGATCAACAGTAACTAATTTGGCTTGTTTTAATCAATTCGTGGCCGAGGTAATGGACAGTGGTAGTCAAGTTGATACCGTATATTTAGACTTTCAGAAAGCCTTTGATCAGGTGGATCATCATATTTTACTAACGAAGCTAAAAATTTATGGGTTTTCTGACTCCCTTGTTTCACTGTTTACGTCGTACTTGCTGAACAGAAAACAGTATGTTAGGTATCGAAACTTTATCTCCGATTTTTACACTCCGACTTCCGGCATTCCCCAAGGGTCAAACTTAGGACCGCTACTTTTTTTATTATTTATGAACGATATTACTGCTGAAATTTCATGTAACAAACTTCTTTTCGCGGATGACCTTAAACTCTTCACCGAAATCAAATCAATAAATGACTGTCAGTTTTTAAAAAATAACCTCCAATCAGTTATGAAATGGTGTGGAAGAAATCGCCTGCATTTAAATAAGGATAAATGTTCTATGGTTTCATATAGTAGGAAGAAGAGGATTTTTGAATATGATTACATAATACAGTAGCGGTCATTTCTACGGAACCACTCGATAAAAAGTCAAGTTGGTAGCCCTGTCATCTAGTACTTTACGCCGAACGCGGTTGGTAGTGGTAGTTGATGTGGCAATCGAAACTAGCACAACACGAATGTTTCGGTTGCCCTCAGCTATGCCGCAGTGTATCCCGTGCAGACTGTATGTTCTGTTCATCTATTTATTAAAATAAAATATCTACATTGACAATATGGCCATCTAACCTGTCAAATTTTTGACACATATGTTTTCCCCCAGAAACCCGTCAAGGCCACTTACACCAAACAAATTTTGAAAATTTACACTAGGGAGTGGTTCTATAGAAAAGATCGCGACTTTAGATGGTGTTACAATATCAAGAATGGATAAAATTAGAGATCTAGGAGTATTATTCGATAGCAAACTCTCTTTTAATGAACATATCTTAGATATAACCTCCAAATCATTAAAAATCTATGGTTTCATTTATCGGAACTGTCGTGAGTTTCGTAATATTGAGACATTACGTATGTTGTATATTGCATGTATAAGGTCGAAACTAGAATACGCCTCCTTAATATGGGATCCTCTATACATTACTTATATCCATATTCTTGAAAAAGTGCAGCGAAAATGCCTCAAATTTTTAGTTTTTATTGCCGATGGCAATTACCCACCACGAGACTGTGACCATAGTCTGTTACTAGATCGCTTTCTTCTAAATTCATTGGAGACTAGACGATTTATAGTATCAATAAAATTTTTGTTCTGTTTACTCAGGGGAAAAATTGATTCGTCATATCTTGTAGGTAAAATCTTTTTCATTGTTCCGAGAGTAAATTCAAGATGCTCTTTAACATTTTACGTATAATCTACTTGTAGGACGAATATTTTGTATAAGGCTCCTGTACAAAACATATGCAACAAATTTAATTTAATTTCTAGACAATGCGACATTAATGCGGATCCTCTTCAAATAATTTCTAAATGTATCATAGAGGTAGTAGGAATTTAATGTAAAGTAATTTAGTTAATTTTTGTGTATTTTAGGTGCAGTATTGGTTAATTTTTCAATTTATATTATATAGTTAATAAGTATGTTCTTTTTATGCAAATACGCTCTTTTCTGTGACCGCTACTTATTATATTTCCTGTAATTGGGTACATATATACCTGTTGGAAATAAAGATATTATTATTATTATTATTATTATTATTATTACTACTTTTTCACGTTGCGTTAACAAAGGCCTAGTTGTTATACTGACAACAGTTTAACTATGGGAATTTTGTGAAATTGTTTTTGGTAACAGCTTGTTTGTAATGTTGGTTCCATGTTAAGCATGATCATGGGCGAAAAAAATATTAACTAAAAGTTTTATTACTAGTCATTGTGATAATGAATGCGTTATTTGATTCTTAAACATAGCAATTTTAAAATCATTATAACTCCACCAAAAATGTGAGGAATTTTTTTTACTATTTTTCCCAGACTCACCAGTTGATTGTTAAGAACGTATCGGAGAGTTATCCGCCATTTTTCAGACAGCCGGTATAGATAGATGTCATCTCGTTCATTAAGTTTTTTGAACCACTTGTATAAGCAATTAAGGAAAATATGAATGCATTATTGCATTGATAAACTGCAAGTATACTAAGATCACTTTAAATGTATACTAATAAATGTTTATGACATCATTAGGATTATTTGGTTAACAATGCCGAATCGGCTTTTCGCATTAGGTCCTTGTAAACTTGTAAGCCATGTCGCGTGCTTACAGAATTTCCTGCATTGCCCCAAGCAGACGGTCTCTGGTGGCCGTACCTGTATAATTTATGGTTTAAAAATTTTGGGGGTTCGATTCTTTGACTAACCTTGTAAAATTTCATTAGTATATATTTAAAATGATCTTGCAAATATAGATATTAATATAGACTCTTAATATTGTGCATATTTGACATTTATTTGGTAAAAATTTGAGATGACGTCATCAACTTTTTTTGGGAGGTGATAAACGGATAAATTTTGGTTAACAATGTTTCCGACAGCCTTAAAATGTTTGCAAAATTTCAGAGCATTCGGTTTTAGAGTTTCAAAGTTAAATTTTAAAATGTTGTTATACAATTTTGATTTTTTTACAAAAATGTGGATGGTTAGGGTAAAAACTCAACACCGGTTCATAAACTACAAGTGCTGGAGTAGGTATGTTATTTTATAAAATTTAAATAACATTTGCTATGGTGAAAGTTGGAGATGAAGTCATATCATCGATGGTGGGAATAACCAAACAATTTTTGGTCAGCGTTTTATCATCTGCAAGATATTCCTAATAAACACACAAATTTTGACAACAATGGGTACGGTAGTTCAAAATCAAAAAAGCGCGGAAGACATTTTTCATAATGTAAGAAATTATAAAAAAACTGTAGTTCTGTTATATGGTATCGTACATCATTTAGAAGTTACCCTCGTAACTTAATTTTCTCCAAAAAATTGCTCTAGCATAATTTATTTTAGATGACTCTGGAGCTCAGTCGAACATGTACAGCATTACTACTTAACAATGTTGTTAATTCAACTCCAGTAGTCTTTTTATAGCAAATATTAGTAACAAATTACGGAGCAAATTAAGATAATAGAGGTAGATAATAGAAAAAAAACTTAAGTAAATTAACACAAGCTCCAAAAAATGTTTATTTTAAAAAGATGAAATTTGTTCAGTTCTAAGAATACTACGAAAATTGTAGTACAAAAAATGTAGTTGTGTTCATAAAGAAAACTCTTATGGGTATGTATTATACTTCTCATAAAATGTAGAGAATGATGTTTGGTAATCAATAATTTTAATAATTACGGGAACAAACTGATTATTAAGTGGACACATTCAAGTTGAGTATGTATGTCAAATATTAATAAGTAGGTACTGGTTGGAGGCCCTCTGTTGAGTAATTTAGTGTTTATTTATTTATACTCAAATGTCCCTGTGTGAAAATGAATATTAAATTTTCTGGTCTAATTTGAAGGATGTTACTGTGTTTTTAAAATTATCATTTCAGTAAATTTGATTTTTAAAGCGATTACGACTTCGTTTTTTCATTATTAGATTTTAAAGGAAGTTTTTTTTTGTTTTATTGTTGATAATGAGCAGTGTTTGTTTTTGCTTTCCTCTGGAGAAGAATTTCTACATTAAAAATGGTACAGCTTCGTTGTAAATTATTTAGGGGAAAATATTTCACGATTATTCAGATTTACGTGTATCTATCACAACCAGTTTATATCATCCCTAATATATTTATATTTTCTGAAAGTAATTATATTAGTATCATGTCACAATTTTGAGTAATTAATTTCTTTTTAACGAAAGTTTTCTTGTGAGGTCATTTTAAACAAATTTATCCCATTTTACGAAACGCTGTGTCTAAGGTGAGTTGCATCTTTGTATATTTGCTAAAAATTTAATCTTAGGTTCGATTAGCAAAAAATATTTCCAACCGAAACTGTCCAAACATGCTGTCTTTCTTTTCGTGGGCCTTCCAACAGGAAAGACAGTTAAAAAGCCTGCACCAACTAAAGGATGATTCAAAATTGCACGACAATAGGGTGATAAAAGTCAAATATTGCCATATGCAATTTTTGATTAGAGATTTCATTTGATAATATCTATCGCAGCATAATAAATATGTGGCAGTAAGGAAAGATAAGTATTATATAGTAGAATTCTTTTCATTTTGATAAGAGGTTGTAAAACTGTATGTTTATGTTTCTGTCTTCGTCCGACAGACTGTATTTACGCTTTACGCAGGTATCGTTTCCACCCTCAAGGTTACTTAATAGAGAACAGGTGGTTATGGTGCTGGCAAATAGAAGTCAGACCTGATTTTTAAGACAATAATAACAGGATTAGCATTCAAGTAATGGTAATCCTATTGTAATAATCCTGTTGCAGCCTGAAAAGCTAGATTTGCCTTCTATTTTCCAGGACTATACCACATAAACGAGCATGTGGGCAAAATTGTCAGCCCATGTGACGTCAAAATGAGGTTGGTATTACTTGGGAATTTTTGGTAACATCTGGTTTTGGATTGGTGCGATCGATCAGCTGGTAGGTACCTTTAATCTATACCCAGTGTTGCCAGACGTAGCAGAATTTTGACCAAAGAGCAGCGTAGCGCAAAAAACCTGGAAATGTAGCGGAATTTTTCCAAAACCTGAAAATTGGAAAATTGGAGGGTTTTTTGTGCATTTGGGCACTTTATATTGTATTTATAAAAAATGTTATCTTGAATGGCTGGTGTAAACTTCGAAATTTTTCCCCCGTGACGACGCGATTTTTGCCTGTAGCGACCTGTAGCGGAATTTTAACTTTGGTAACACTGTCTGTACCTTTAATTATGACATGTTTGATGAGAGTCGTGTGTTGCCATTGTGTACCGTGTTTTATGTATATACCATTATTTAGTATTTGCTGTGTGTTGTGTTGCTCTGGGTAGCTTATAGTTTGATCCTACAAAAACTGTTTCGTATGGTGGTTTAACTGAACCCTTAAATATGCTAAAGAAGGTGTGTCGATTCGAAATCATAGGTTTAATGTTACACAGAAATAAAAGTTTCGTTTTAAGAAAAAATTGTAACTCGCATGACAAATTTGTGAAAAAAATATGGTGGAACTACCAAAAGAGATCACAAGAGCTTTTTTAAAACAACGAACATTAATAAGAATAAAATATTTAAAGGATAAATCCGAAAACAAAAAAATATATACAAAATTTTAAAAATTAGCTGGAACTGGTGGTATGCAAATAAAAATTATTATAAAATTTTGTGTATTTTTTACCACGACCTCCTTTATTAATATACATATACCGGCCTGTTTATTTTCCTGTTGCAAGTGTCGTCCGCATGGCGCCGTCAACGATTAAATGGCAAATAAAATACGCGCCAACTACAAAAAAATACTTCAGTTAAATGTGTCACGAGCAGAGTGAAATGAATAACCTGAGAGGGTCCACGCCGCTCGGCTGCCCCTAAGAGCGATCCTCCATCAAGAAGCTTTTCACTACTCCCTCGAGTCGTACCCCAATGCGGGTCGACACGGGGGGACGGCAGTCCCAGTTGGGGCTTGAGGGCCCGCCTCGAGATAGCAGGCTTTATTAGTTCAAGGGGGCACCTCAGTCAGATAGGTACTGGTAAACCCTCGCCATCGCCCCGTTACCTTGCTACGGCGGGCGTTTAGGCCACCACCCAGCCCGGTCTGACGCACTTTGCTAACTACCCAGTCCGTACCTACTGGAGATGGGGTTGGTTGACCTGATGAGATACGAAATAAATTTCGACCCGCAAGCCTTTTGAAGTAAATGAAAAAAGCGAGTCAACTGGGAGGTAGCTGTCATGCTCCCCAACTGCTGAGTTGATTCGTTCTAGACAACTTATTACCCGCATAGCTCCTTTACTCGAAAGTAAAGCCTTACCAGAACGCAACCGTTCCGTTACGGGTCGGACTCGTTCACGTTTCCACGTCCCAGATTTCGTGACCTGTCGAAACAAGCGGTTAGTTCAAACCGATACTCCCAGCTCTCCCTGAAGTGTCAAACGTCCTCTCACCTCCCATACGGGTAAGGCTAACTCACAACCATCCAGTTCGAAGGACTAACACACGAGTTGCTCCACACCTGGCCCGGGCTTGTTCAAGAGGCTTTCCCTTGGCCCGTGGGTACTAAGGCGGGACTGACGGTGAAGTCAGCCTGCCGTTTTCCCCACGGCCTGTCGGTGACACTCCATGGCGGGATCGGATGCGAACATCTTCCCGCCCGCGCATGCCGCCGGCTTCCTCAGCTCCTTAACTGCCCCAGAGCCTTCACCAGCCGGGACCAATGTCGTAGAAGTACCCTGTGCCAGCTTCTTAACTCAGTTAAGCGAGATTGGAAGCTACGGTGAGCCTCCGCCAGAGCTCCCGTCACTAAAAACAGCCTGTACCTCGTCAAGGTGGCTGTTAACATTGAGCAAGAGAAGCTGTGTGTTCGCTTCTTTGTTCCATAAAGAATGTAGTTCCTGTAAATGTACCGGAGGATCATACTGCTCCTCTCACATCCCCCTGACGTAGGTAATGCTTACCAGCTCCAGTTTCCTAGTGCCGAAGGAGCCAAGTCCGTCAAGAGTGCAGTCAGAATGATCTCTTGCAATAATCTGCAATGATGAAATACACCATAGATTTGCATTGAAGTTCCAAGTCACAGAACCCAATTTCAAGCCCTAGCAACTGAAGCCAGGAGGCCCAGTACCGCACCATAGCGCACTTCCGTTTCCCAACCGAGTTTTGGACAAAAGGCATAGTAGAAGCAAAAGAAACGTGGGAACTAGGAACATATTGGAAAGTTGGCAAATTTAATTTGAATTTGAATACTTACGTTACGACTTACAATAATTTTAGATAATGGTATATTTGTAAACATTTTCTGATATTAAAACTCACACTAGTGACATGTTATTAACCTAATGTGACAAATGCATTTGACATATACCTGACCGTTGAGTGGCGCCGATGTGGAAACATCTGGCGTTTCTCCAAGATCAAAATAGTTATTTACATTACAAGCTGCGTAAGGAAACTTTTTTGTCGAGGTGGATTTGACGGGCCGAGGCAACGCCGAGGCCCGGCAAACCTCCGAGACTTAAGAAAGGAGTTACGCAGCGTGTATTGTATTACGTTTTTTCTGCTACCGACACCAGTAACACTAAAAAGTAATAATTCTAGTAACTAAAAAATATTTAAGAAATTATCAGGAACTCATTGAACGTATTCATTTCCGTAGCAACAAGATAAAAAAATTTGTTTACAAGTGAAGTTTTCTAATAAAAAGTAGTTGTTCAAAGTGAAAAATGAGTGATTCAAGTCATTTACAGGCAATAGAAGAAGCTGCCAATATTGCTTGCGCTTGTCTGTTACCTGAAAAATCGAAATTCCGTTATAATGAAACTTACAACGCATTTTCAATTTGGTATACATCACGAAACATTCAAGATGTTAATGAAACCGTAATGTTTGGTTATTTTAAGGAAAGATCCGAAGCCCGCAAGTCTCCTAGCAGTTTATGGTGTGAATATTCAATGCTGAAATTAACGTCGTGTCAGTTCTGTTTGTTACCTCAATTATATAAGAAAATGTTGGAAGCTCATGCAGTTGATGAAAATGTGACAGTTACTAATTTTGAAATAACTTCAAATAATAATCCTTTAATAAATATTACTGAGTGTAGTGTTACAGTTAATATTAATAAATAATTATAAAAGAAACTATTGCTGTAAAATGAAATTATTGACATTTCTCTGACATTCTACTACTTTCATTACTTTTTTGTCCTGGCAGCGTAAGTAACACTTACGCCCTTAGTAACCTACTTACGGAGCTAGCAACGAGGTTGCCCTATTTACTTCACTTACGCTTACATCAGTGTCACTGGAGCAATAAGATTCATTTACGCTATCGGTAGCAGAAAAATAGTATATAATATTACATATCGAGGCGGAAAGTGTTTCATTACCGTCGAACGCCAGATTGTTGGACCGAGACGCGTAGCGTCGAGGTCAACAACAGGCGTGAGACGGGAATGAAACACGTCCACCGAGTGTATGTATACTATTTTATTCACAATCATTATAAATAAAAATAAATGGAAATAAAAATTCACTTCACTCATTTTATAATTAGACAGCAGGCGTTCCATGTCAAACTTGACATTATAATTTTTTCAAGTTTTTTATTAAATTATTTGAGGCAAATACGCTAAATAAAATGTCTTCAGATTTGCTATGGGCACCTGTAGCTTTATTTAGGTTGTTTTCCAACCATACGCTGGGGTAGAAGTGGGTGTTTATCTAAGGAACAATTTATTTGAAAATCAAACAATACTACAGAAATCAAGCCTTCACTGGCGTGGAGGTTCGCAAAAAACATGGCCGACTAGTATAAAGATTATGGCCTGTCCAAGAGGTACGATACGTGTTGCCATCTATTAATAATTACACTTAATAATTTAGCAAAATTTTAATTTGACTTGACATTATGGGACTTCAAAACGTGTAATGGTGGTTTGTTTCGGTATGAATGCCTTTGTGCCTTTCAAAAGGTGTTAATAATTCTTTTGTCGTTTTTGAATTATTAATAGATGGCAGCACGTAATGTACCTTTGACATTCCTTTGGACAGGCCATAATCTTTATACTAGTCGGCCATGGCAAAAAATTTGCCGACCTCCGACGAGGTTCGTACAGATGACAAACAATTGCTCACTTTCAAACTTCAAAAAAGTTGGCAAATGACATATTACATACCGATTGTGAATAAAATGAAATGTTTGATGTATTATTATACAGGAAAAATTAAACCAGTAAATACAGATTGTTTGCATTAAAAATTAAAAAGTTCAGTTAATAGTGTCGTCTGTATTTGTTCTTTTCGAGTTCGAATGGTAAAAAAAGATTTTGGATATTGACACGGAGAAACCCACAAAAAAGAACTTGAGCAAGCTATTAAGTATTTGAGAAACAGCAAAGATACTAACACCCCTAATAACAGACATATGGGAGAAACAAAGTATTCCTGAAGAATGGAGAAATGGGAATATAATAAATCTACCCAAAAAAGGAGATGCAAAATCTGTAAGAACTGGCGAGGGGTAAGTGCTATGTACAATAAATAAAATAGTAGCATGCATTATACACCAAAGAATAATAGGGGAAAACCATATACTGGTTTTTATTGAGTTCGCGAAAGCCTTCGACAGTATTATTCACGTAAGTCTGATTCAGAAGCTGATCAAGCTAATATGTACGATGATGCGACATGCCAAATACTGCAAGAGACCGTTTATCAGATAAAATAAAAATACAGAAAGGTGTTGAGCAAGGATGTATTCTATCGCCCATGTTATTCAATATATGTTTAGATTTTATATATTAATGAACAAAACAATAGGAAAAAAAACGGAATTGCGTGGAGTTACTTTCAGGGAAAAAGATTAATAGACCTCGAGTACGCAGACGACATTTGATTAATTTCAAGACCAATTGAAGATATGGGAAAAAGGTTACAAAATTTAGAAGAAAAAGCAATGAAACTTGGACTTGACATAAATGTATAGAAAACAGTTGAAATGAGAATAAACATGGAAGAAAAGCCAGAAAAACTCTACCTAAAGGAAAAGGAAATACAAAAAATAGATCAATTTTGCTACTTAGGCAACATAATCAGTAGGGAAGAAGGAGCAGAATTAGACACAAAACAGAGGATATAGAAAGCATAAGGAGCGTTTGCGAAAATGAAAAATATCTAGCTATCATCGAAGCTCAGCCTACGAACGAAAAGACGAATTTTCAACAGTAACGTTAAGTTAGTGCTATTATACAGATGTGAAACATGGTCTGTTACTAAAAACAACCTAAATAAACTGCAATCTTCTAGCCCAAAACCATCACGAATAAAGAGCTATGGGCTAGATTTGTGCAAGAACCAATAAGAAAGGAAATAAAACTAAGGAAATGGAACTGGATAGGGTACACTTTGAGAAAACAACTTGATGACATCCACAGACATGCACTGAAATGGACTATGGAAGGAGAACGAAACAGAGGAAGACCACATTTAACCTAGAGAAGAAAAACGGAAGAGGAACGCAAGAAAATAGGGAAAAGATGGAAAGAACTGGCAAGAATGGCGAAGGAAAAAAAGGGTGGAAGTGCTTCGTAGAAGCCCTATGCTCCGTAACAGAGTAAAAGGATTTCATATACTTACATTCTTATCTAGGTAGCTAATCGCTGCTCCCTTCATTAAACAACGCGCTTCAACACTCGACACAACACGCATTTTATGAGGCGAATGAAGCAAACTCGAAGCTTGATGTCCGTTAATATGCAAACAACTTCCAATCTTTATATATAGAAGGCAATGTTCCGACTGACCTATTAACCAAACCGCTAATGCTAGAAAGTTGAAATTTGGAGAGAATGTTCATTTATGCTGGAGGCATCGTTTAAGAATGGATTTCTCGAAATTCATCCCCTAAGGGGGTGAAAAGGAGTGATAGAATTTGTAAAGGACCAATACTGTACATTTACATCGTTACGTGAAATCTGGTATTAATTCTGTTCAATACAAATAATGAAATACGTATTTAAGCATTTTCCGATATTCAACCCCTAAGGGGGCGAAAAGGGGTGCGTATTGGCAAAAATATTTTAATGGTAATGTTTATTTAAAACCTGGTATTAATGCTCTTCAACACAAACAACGAAACACATATTTAAGCATTTTTGAAGATTCGACCCTCTAGGGGGGTGAAAAGTGGTGTCTTAAGTTTGGGTGACTAAATTTGTATAGGAACAATATTTCTACTATAAATTGAAATTTTTACGTGAAACTTGCTATTAACGTTCTTCAACACAAATAATGAAACTCGTCTTTAAGCATTTTCTAAAATTCAATCCCTAAAGGGGTGAAATATGGAGGCTAAATTTCTATGGGAAAATATTTCTATTGTATATCTAAATTTTTACGTGAAACTTGGTTTTAATGCTCTTCAACACAAATAATGAAACACGTAAATATTTGAGCATTTTCCGATATTCAACCCCTAAGGGGGTGAAAAGTGATGGCTAACTTTATATATGGGAACATTATTTCTATTGTAAATTTTTGACGTGGAATTTAGTACCTATTAATTCATAATGAAACACGTATTTAAGCATTTTTGAGATTCAACCCCTAAGGGGGTGAAAAGTACTGGTTAAGTTTGTATGGGAAAATATTTGCATTGTATATTTACATTTTTACGTGAAACTTAGTATTAATGCTCTTCAATACAAACAATGAAACACGTATTTGAGCATTTTCTAAGATTCAACCTCTAATTTTTAAGAGGCTGAAAAGTACTGGTTAAATTTGTTTGGAAAAATATTTCTGTTGTAAATTTAAATTTTTACGTGAAACTTGATATTTAATTAATAATCTTCAATACAAATAATGAAACGCGTATTTAAGCATTTTCCAAGATTCATCCCCTAAGTGAGGGAAATGTGGAGGCTAAGTTTGTATGGGAAACATATTTCTATTGTAAATTTAAATTTTTAGGTGAAACTTGGTATTAATGTTCTTGAATACAAATAATGAAACACGTATTTAAGCATTTTCCGAGATTCATATGGGAAAAATATCTCTACTGTAAATTTAAATTTTTACGGGTAACTTGGTATGAATACTCTTCAACACAAATAATGAAACCCGTATTTCAGATTCTTTCGAGATTGCAACCCTAAGAAGATGAAAGAGGGTGACAAATGTGTTATGAGCAAAAATATTTTTATGTTGATTTTTACTGGAAATTGTATTAGTGCGCTTCAACACATTTTTTACTTAAAGGTTGGTAATAATTAGAGCTGTGCGGTCGAAATTTATTTATTCCCACTACCCGTCCACAGTGCAGGAGGCTACAGCCTTGCCTTACTCTCTTCTCGCTTACCAATTGTGCATTATTTTTGATAATGTACACAAATACTTAGTTTTATTTTCAACGAGACCGACACTTGAAAATTATTAAAACTATTATTATTACTATTTTGTGGATATGGATTTCGAAATCATCAACTGACGATCACTTCATATTTGTTTTCTCATAATTTTCTTCGCGATACATAACATCGGCTACAAGCTACTGGTCGGCCGTAGTGGGAGGCAATACGGAGCATTTAAATTTCAACCGCCTAGCCTTAGTAATAATCTAATAATGCTCTTCAACACAACGAATCGTCTACGCGAGCGAAGCCGCGGGCGAAAAGCTAGTACACTCATAAACGGTATGAGTTGAAAAAAGATAAAGTTGAGGCTATGAGGCTAGTCTTATTTCCGTACTTGCAATAGTGATAATAGACAACAATATTTGCGCGCCCAGCACGTGCGATTGCAATGCACTGTACATTTGCAGTATTCAAAATTAGGCCGTTGATTGTTTTACCGACAAATCAACAATAAATTGATTCAAAATTTCGGTGACAGAATTTTGTGTTAAACGTGCTTACGTTTGCGTGTGTCGAGTTAGTGCTTTGTGCTTGTTTTAATTTGATTTCGGTAATCGTTATTTAAGGTTACGAGTAAATTATCGCAAATCGGAATTTTTCTCTACTAACGTTTAATAACAATGACCGTTCCAGAATCCAGCAAGGTGCATGAACTCGGGTACAAAGTAATTCTTAGGGACACGAATGATGTGGTAGACTTTTTAATAAATAATTGTGTTTTTCCATTCTCACGTATGATGGATGATAAATTAAAACGGCCGATTCCAGATTTGAGTAAATCATTAACTGATCTATAAAAAAATTTAAAATAAATCCAGAGTATTTATCAATTTTTTTCGTTTAGTTTCTTGTCATATTCGATTTATTTTATGTTGTATTTGTCTTTTTTTCGATATTTTTTATTCACAGTTTATTTTATTTTTGTTTTTGTTAGAATTAATATTTAGTTTTTCCTGACTACGTTTTCTTTTCCTTTTGTCCTGTCATTTCCAAATTTGTTTAACTGACTAAACAGAAAGAAAATATTTAAGTAAAATTGCATTATTTATATTTTGGAGCGTTTTGTGCTTTGCCTCATCAACTTTTCAAGTCATGAGCCGCCCCTGTTTGCGTTAATACTGTGTGTCTAACGAAGATAAAAACCGAAACATACCAGATGTCTTAATTGGTACAGTTCTACAACACCTTGCAAAAATATAAAAAATTCTACTGTACAACTCGGTAGTGTAGTTGGAAAGGCACTTGCCTGGTAAACGAGGGAACCTAAATTCAAATCCCTCTTCTTGATGCTGGACATTTTTCTCACCTTCATTCATCTACAGAGTGTAAAATTTTTGAACATTTACATGTAAAAACAGAAATTTGAAAATATTGGTCCCCTAATTATTTTAGAGCAAAACATTAAATATAAACATTGTAGGGAACTAAAAGCTGCATTTTACTACAGTTCATATAATTTTAAAGAAACAACGCGCAAAATTTAAATCTTATAAATAACTATGAAAGATACGAACAGATTTTTGAGGAGGACGAAGAAGGGAAAATGTTGTTTTACGAAACTATCATGACGATGGCAAATAATAACAGAAATTGTATTCTCGAAATTTAATTTAGCGACGAATGTACTTTAAATGGTAAAGTAAACTCACAAAAGTACCAATATTAGAATACAGAAAATCAACATTTATTCTTGCCAACTAACACCATATCGTCATAGTGTAAATGTAACACGAGATGGGCCGGTCGTCATCATATCATTGTATAGTAGACCAAAAGCTATAAAGTTATATGGCCATCATAAAATCATCCTATTATGTCGAAGTTAAGTTGTTTACAATAGAAACGGTTTTAGGGTCGTAAATAACGTGTCCACTGCAGGTCGACCGGCTGTTGTGCTTTCGTTCAGGGGCGGCTTTCACTAAATATGTAAATCCACCACTGCATTATTTCTTTACTACCTGCAGCCTGAGGGTTCAGAAATAACCATTCGCTTTGAAAGCCGGCCCTGTTAAATGTGACCAAGAAATGTTTAGAGGACGATTTATTGCCAACCGGTAAGCTTATTGCGAACCACACAAAGGGGATATTTATTTACGGTCAACTACTTTTATGATGGTCATATAACCTTATAGCTTTTGGCCTAGTATACTATATTTTATTCCAAACCATTTAAATGGTACGCACCATTTAAATTTGCTGCAAGGAAGTGTAGTACCAGCTACCTACTAATGATTTAGGAATTGATGAGATTTGGTTTCAATAGGATGGTTCTCTGATCCACAATGCACATTTTGTAATGGATTGTTTAAATACCACCTTTCCCGTAATTTGGTACCGATCGATCATTCGAATGATGTTTTTTTTTGGAGCGGGCACTTGCAAAACTGTGTTTACATCAATGGAACGACTTACAAGATGTCGAAGATTTAAAAGCGGCAATAACTACAGAAAGTGTTTGAATCAGTTGTTACCAATTAGCGACACCGTGAAGAATCTTTTATTATCGCAATTAGGGTATATAATTTTTTTTCACCTCCTGATAGAGTGAATATTGTCTCCTTAGGAGTGGAATTTCCCAAACTATTTTCTTAGTGTGTGCTTACATAACAAAATGAACCTACTGCCCAAATTTCATGTTTATAACTTCAGTAGTTTACGCTCTGCGCTGATAAATCAGTCAGTCACGACCATGGTACAAGAAGACGTGATATGATATTGCGCATTTTCTGTGACGTCAGATTACGTACCCTAATAACGTAAGGGTATGTAATTTGTGACTCAGGGAAGCATATTTTCAATTTCCTAGTCGAAAGTACTACCTATTTAATGGCCGACCCATGGTAGAAGGAGACATGGTATAGGCATCCGATGTACCAATTTAAAAATCGTCTGCGCGTTCATTTGTGACGTCAGGTGGCATCAACGACCTTGTGAGCTTCGCTAGGGAAGTCTAGGAAATTTTAGCTTGAGTTGTCATCGCTCTGTCCAATACGTCAATTAGTTGTCGGCTAACGAAAGTAAATGAACTTAATAATGATTAAAATCTAATTATTGAAAGTTGAACGGTCCAAAAATGTGGTTTCGTGTCAATTTCGATAAATGTGGGACATCAACAAATGCAAATACCAATTTACTCTTATCACTGGAGTGTTGAAAAGAGGTTTTTGACATATTTATGTTCAGTTCTCTCCACAAACCTAAATTCTGCGATACATCACACATACCACTGCAACAACTGAATAATCACAAATAAATTTTTGCAATTTAAAGAATGTATCTAAAGGTCACACAACTTGAACCCTTCAACATCAAAGATACCACCGCAAGCCTTCGCATCCTGTAAAGGTATGTAATCTGTGCCCATGGTCCAAGAAGACATAGTATGATATTGCGCATTTTGTCTGAGGTCATGTGGATCTCATGACCGCCAACTTTAAATTCTGCTGGTTTGTTGCATGTTCGTATTATCACTATCAACGAACGATGGCAAATTTTGAACACATGTTATTAGAATCTGAATTCAGCTTAGTACATTCGAAGATAAGTTAGCCCATGATTAAAAACTGAACCGAATCTCAACCTCCGTTGTAACCTCACATATCACTGATAAATTGACATTTGGCAGCTTTCGTCAGAGACAGCGGTTCAAGCCAGAGATATGTAAAAGAATGTTCAAGCACAGTTTTTCAAGGCAATGTGACGTCACATGGCTGGTGCGCAAAGCGTACGAAAATTCATCCACCTGAGTAGCATACCATGTCTTCTTGTACCATGGTCAGGACAAACACTTTTAGATCGGGACATTTTTTTAACTCTGAATATGTATGTATGAAGAAAGTAAGTAGACTATTAATCTCTTACTTACGTTAAGTTTTATAAAACACACAACAATGCATGGAAACTATAGAACCAAAATAACTACATATTTGATTTTGTAGAACAAGAAATTCCAAAGTAGTTAGAATGAAATTAATGAGGAAAGAGTTTGTTTTATTTCTTTAGTGGTGTTTATACTCAACACATCGAGTTTTTACATTTTTGTAAAATGTCTTACAACAATGATAATTCAAACAAGTTCACATTTATTACTGTATTTTTTTTAATCAAGTACGTTGACGTAACATTGGTTACATATATGCGTCATTTTCATTCTAACGATTTGATTCAATTTTAATCCGTTAACGTAGGATTTTTCATCGAATTCCATTAGTTAGGGCATATTTATTTAAGGGTGGCGTCTGGTTCGGTTTCGCCCAATACTAAATACACTGAAAACATCGTCGTAGTTTCCGGAATTGCATTTTTAAAATACTGAAATCTCCAACCAAGTCAGAATCTAAGTAAACCTGCAGTCTGCTACCGCATCACAGCTCGTTTAATGCCGATTTCTCGTTTCCATAGATTTTGACTTTTCGCGAGTTATTTACCTCAGTCGTGGATTTTTTAATATTATAAATGGTATCAAAAGAAAGCTGACACTTTTCCCCAGGGGACCTCCTATCTCAGAATGCAAAAAACTTCAGCACTTCGTCAAAAAATGCATCAATGTGCCGGTTAAAATGTGATGTAAAAGTTGTTCAACTTTATAATTTTTTTTTGTAAAAACTGCATACTAGATATGAATATAAATATGGAGGTCCCCTGGACTGAAGTTTGTTAATTCGAAATATATTTTTTTTAAAGCGATATATCTCATATTTTTAAAATGCAACTCCGGAAACCGCGACGATGTTTTCAATGTATTTAGTATAGGGCTAAACCGAACCAGACGCCAGCCTTAAAACATGTTACGAGTACTTCGAAAATTTTGAATGGCGATTTTCGAATTATTATTTGCGTCGCGTAACTTTTATCACGTGTGCGTAAAGTAAATTCAAACGGGGGATTTAATTTGTGTTTGGTTTGCTATTATTTGTATATCAGAAAAATCAGAACCTTTGATCTCCCAAACGCGAGATCTAATTTGTCCTACCGAGTCAGCCTTCGCTTGACCACTCATTTCAATTTGTTGTTGCGTGATTTAAGTCGGTTGTTGTCTCGTTTTAATTGATTGCTACATCATTAAATTTGTTGTTGCGTCGCTTAGTTTGTGGTGCGTCGTTTAATTAGTTATTGCGTCATAAAAATTTTTGTTGCGTCGTTTAATTTGTTGTTGTGATGTGTAATGTTTGCAACATTACGTTGTTTCATTTTTGTCGATGGCACATTGTTGTAATATCTTGATATTGCCATCCATTTGTTTCACCTAGGATTTTGTGCCTTTACCGTGTTTACGTATTATTTGCGATGCTTCTAATATTCGTTCCCTGTTCTTAGGCTCAAATTGAAATAAGCCCTTGGGGAGTTATTTCTCATTGTTTTTCCTATTTAGTATTTTTAATTCCTTCACTCTTCCCAGTCCACAGTGCGCTAATTTGCATACACGCGTTCCGCCATTTTTCAAATCACAAAGTAAGTTCAGTTCCATTTTGTTGATAAATTTTCGCGAGTTTTTAAAAATTTGTTCACGTCAGTTTTTGGTGCAATGTTTGAGTTATCACAACATGTAAAATCCCTCTGTTCAAAAAACAATTCTATACCCGGCATCTAAAATAAACACCTGCATTTAATATATCAGCAGATATTGTCACAATGTTGTTAATCCGAATCCATAACAGCAGCAGCAGTAACTCTGGATACGTTAAACCACACATATTTTTATTTTTATTTATAGGTGTATCATATGAAAATTACAAAAATTAAATTTTATAATATTTTGAAGGATCTTTGTTGCTTCGACTGCACTTCAGGGGTGAGGCCAATTTCTAACGTATTCTATTCAGAATTTAAAATAATTTATAAGTTTGTAAAAAATAAAATATATTTATGTAAAACAAGTAAAACACTGACTGCCAGTCGAAATATATTTGTGAAATTTTAGCTTAAATGGGAAATGACGCATCCGATTACTTAAATAAAAACCGTGATACAATGAAGAAAACAATCTTTGACTTTTTGGACACTTAATTTCTAACACTAGTCTTTTTGTCAAAATTTTCTAATATATATGTGTTTTATAATTATTTTAATCGTCATCTGAGCAAATAACTTAGTAGATATTCAGGTGTAAGTTTTTTGCAGTGCCTAAAAAGATTATTCTACAACTGTACTTATGGTTTCATATTTGCTTTCCTTTTTTTTCATACGTTACGCTACAGTGATGGCTACGAAAAAGTACTTACTGCGGTAAAGGTAGTTAAGGACAGAGTAACAAATTTCCCAGCTGTTAAAACCACCGGCTTTTTAGTTCTTTCCAAAAATATTTGCATATTTTTTCTTAGTTTGAAATCCGCTTCATACCAGTTTGACATATAAAAATACTGCCCAACTGAATTGCTCTGAAAATTCATAATTAGACTAAATTTAAAGGAAGATACTAAATTACGTTTGTGATAATGTCGTGTCCATACCAACAATACATAGCAATTTGACACATCATGCAAGAAAAATAAATAACCAGAAAAATAAACTGCAGACTCGGAACTGGTACCTGCAAACCAAATTGTAATATTTTTACCTGAACTACTCGTTAGTACTTACAACAATCATTTGAAACCCAGTAAAGCATATAACAATAATACTAGCGAAAAATTGCAAGAAAATGCCTTTGGAAAAAATGTCTTCAACTGTGTAAGCAAAAGCTACAATTGCTTTATGATATTCAACGCAGTGCTGAAATTTTTCTTGTATTTGTTTTTTGGCGCTCTCATTATAAGTTTTATAGTCTGTAGTTTTAAGATTTTCTTTTAAGATATCAAATTCCGCTGAAACTACTGTTATTAACATACAAGTCAAAATATCAATACTTGAGTTGTTATATGCACTGACAACAACACTCATTATTTGAAAAACCACAGTAGGATAGTAGTACTTTTTAATGTCATAAGGTAACCACCCTGGTAATGGTAAAGTTTTTTCTTCTTTGTGGTCCACGTATGGTACTAGAGTGTAAAAAAACACCACCAAAACACACAAAATTCGAAAAATTTTCGCTACAAGCTGACAGGAACTGACTCGCGTTTTAACCAACATGAGTCTTTCTAATGGATGCCCATAAAAAATATTTCCAGCAAGAGTATCTTCAATATCGAACATTTTTTTCTTATAGTACACAAAATTTGTAAGTTTGCATAAAAAGGTAAAATGCGTCATAAAAAAAAGTAAAGTTTCAGTTAGCTTCGATAAATTTTTTCGATCAATAACCATTTGTACAATCATTGAGAAGAGTTGTCCATAAGCAACCAATAAATTAAACAGGGAACTTAATCTGTAAAGCAATGCGTGCTTTCTGTTGCGACGCGGATAAAATCCAGAAAGTAACAATAGTATTCTTTCGATTTGGAAAGCGTTGCGGAGGTCGTAGTCCTAAAAAATATTTTTTACTAAGACTAATTACTTTAAAATATATGTACTTGAATGGAGAATTCCATTGTTGCCTGTTGCTCGGTAAGGACTAAACGTTTCATATATATGTTTACTAAAAATTAAAATAAAAATCAATTTAATTACTGATCGAATGTTACGAACGAAACAAATCTCTTAGTACTTGTTTTCTTAAATAATTGATCCACATTTAAAATGGTAATTGCAGTATTGAGCAATGGTAAAGGGTTAATTATAGAGGGTTTACTTGAATTGCCGGTATTTTAGTACATATGATTAAATTTTGAATATTTAAATAGTGATTAGAAGCCTTAGAAATTAATGTAGATTTTAAAAGCAAGTATTTTTTATTGTATGGTATTTGTAAATTTAAAATGGCAACCTAATTTTTTCATGTGGTAATCTTTCTCATATAATATAGACATCATTTCAAGTCATGACATTATCGTCCAAAATTCATAATATTCATTAGACAAATATCTATCATATGATAACAGAAAATGTTATAAGTGTAATTGTTTCAAATAGATCATTTATAAAATAACTTTTGAACAAAAGGTAGACAGACAAATTGATCTAAAGTTATTTATTAGACAGAAGTTCTTTCGGCCTTAAAGTACAATCAAACCAATCCAGTTTCTTAGACAAGGTATAAAATTTAATTTTGCGAAGTTCATTTTTTGATGCTAATCCCTATAATAACTTAATATAAATAGGTATGAACAATTAAACACAGGTAAAGAAGCATGTTTCACTTAGGTTTCAAGTGAGTTTTTCTTAAAAATTTTGTGACGTCACCAGCTTTTGGTAGGAACAAGTAGGTATATCAGGTTGACTAGGTACGTGATTTTATTTTAATCAATAAAATAAATTGCTTAATACATTAATTTGATGAAACACCTAGTACAAATAATGGTGAATTAATAAATCACAAGTGTAGATGCATACTGTTTCACACATTTTGGACAGGATTTAGCTAGCAAAATTTTGAGATGGTGTCAACAATTTTTGAAGAGAATAAAAAAAAGTTTATTAGCGATTAATTTATCATGTAATCTTGAAACAAGATTTTAGAGCGGTTGGTTCTGTAGTTTTCAAGTCAAATACTAAAATGTCGTTTTATATTTTTTATTTTTTTTAACGTTCGTTAAAAAAAGTGTAACATTTTTTATTATTTTTTGTTTATAAAGGATACGTTTATTTCATCGCACTAGAAGCGTGAACAAAAGTGTCGTAGCGTTTCATTTTTTCACGCATTTGAGTGAAAAAAAGTGTCGTAGCGTGTTATTTTTTAACGGAAGTAAAACATAGAAGCCTGCCGTTGCTATAATTCATCAACACAAGTGGTTTGTATTAATTTTCTCGGTGTGTTGTGGTAATTTGGACAATGGAATCGGACAGCGGTGATGATTTCTCGTGCACCCCCGAAAAAATTGTCAAGACGGCAAATACGGCTACATTTAATATCTATGTTCCAAAATAAAAAGTTTTTAAAGATGGTGGGTGTTGAGTTTTGTTACGAACGCGAAAATAATTTTGTATGCGACTCGTGAGTTAAGTGGCGGATTTGCGCACTCGCCTTCGGTTCGTGCGGCAGATTTTCCTTCTCGTAAAAAAAAGATACACTTTACTCACTAGTTGCATAAATAGTATTTATCAATCGTCAAAAAAGGGCGATTTAATAACCCCAACTTAATAAAATAAATAAATAAATTTAATACAAATTAAATATTTCGTTACTTATAAAATAACATTCTCCTACAATTTGACTTCGAAGCTACAACACCGAATGCTGCAAAATCTTGCAAACGTTTGAAGGTTTTCGAAAGCATGGTAAATTGTTAATCAAAATGTATCTGTTTATCACTCCCAAAAGATTTTGCTGATTAATTCTAATTAAAATGTTCAAAATATTATGAATCTATACTTTTATGTTTATAATTTTAAGATTGATTAACACAGGGTAACTCAAAAACATATTTTACTGATCAAAGCAACAACGGCTCACCAAATTTTTCCGAACATTTATAGCATAGCACTGTTATTATTAGTACTACACTAAACTGATGGCTAAAATATTGATGGCGTCATCACAAAATTTTGTTAACAGAAAAACTCACTTGAAACTAATTTTTCGAAGAAGTTGTACTGTGAATTGAAAACGGGTAGATACACTGGAATTATGTAAATGTTTTTAGCTTGAAGGAGGAAACTTAATTTATAGTAAGTTGCAAATATGACATATGTACGTTGTCGGCGTCGCGATACAAATCTATGTTTTTTAAATTCCAATTCAAATTTTTTCAAATCATACAGATAGATCATTAAATCATAATTACAATGATATAAACACTATGATAAAAGTTTAAACAGTTATTTCTAGAAATTATCTAGATAATGGATTGGTCGTATTTTTAAGAATAAACTGGCTGTCAGTAAATACGTAGTATATGGTTTTGAGAAGAAGGAACCGTAAGATATTCCTTAGAATAATATGTTTATTAAATTACTTATATTTCTTGTTTTGATTAAGTGCAAAATTAAATGTAATATTATAAAGCAGGAGCACTGTGTAATTTTAGATGTTGTGACATTTAATTGTCAAGATAAAATTTTGGATACTTAAAAAAATATTACAAAATATTAAATATAAAAACCAACGAACTGTTGAACAAAACGTTTGGAATTCCGGGTCATAGTGGACTAGCAACATTTGAATAAAATTAAAAAAATCAAAATTCATTGAGAACGCGTTGGCATAATTGAAACATATTTTCCAAGAAAAATAAACACTGCTTTAAAATTAATATTCAATATATAAAAACTAACAATATTATTTAATGTAAAACGAGGCTTCCTGTTAAAAGCACTTAAAAAATAATTAAGTTTTATTTTACTGTAGCTTATATAGTCAAACCGAGACTACTGAATCATACGATGGAAAAAAAAGATATATCTGTATAAACGTACGTCCAAAAAATACGACTTTCAACGCCGTGCTTCAGTTGTACGACAGGCCCCAAAACCAACAGTACTTTGATGACCGATTATTTACTCTTTTGTTACACATTTTGATAAAATTCATTTATAAACACAACTTATTAGTTACTCTTCTACCATACAAATAAGTACATACTTACAAGTTACATTGAAATTACACTTTTTATAGTGAAAGCAAAAATTTCCACATTTTAAGAGACCTAAGTTTTGTATAAAACTCTGTACCTGCCCTGGTTTTAGGTTTTACAAAAACAGCTACAAAAGTGAGCAGTATTTTTACTTTTGTAAAAAAGAAGAATAAAACAATCTTAAAAATGTTAGACGTTTTTAACGAGTGCAGCAAACGCACTCCTTTAAAAACACAACTAGACTGACTAATAGCTAGGAGATTAAAATGAGTGCATGATATGCACGTCACGTAAGCCCGAACATGTTCGTGAACGCCATTTCTGCATAACTAATGTGTACTGAAACTTTCGTTCCTATCGATGTTGTTGAAATCATTCATAATTTGTACTGATTCGCAGTAGTATTTACTGTGTTACACGATAGCAGTAAAATTGGGTCGATTCAATAATAATTATTTACATAACAAGTTATTAAATTATCTTTCACTGGATGAAGGAGCATAGTAAAATTATGAAGCGCTAAAAAGCTGAGTACTTCTAAGCTCCTAAATCCAGCAGAACTTTCATAACGTTTTTTGTATAAAATTGTGTCGGAAATCGCCTAATGTGACGAGCCGTCAATTCACAAGAAATTCGCAATAAAAAGACGAAAGACAAATCCCCAGAACGTAAAAATAAAATTCGCAAATTTGAAAATCTGATTTGCCTGACATGCATGACCAAATTTGCATATAGTACCTACCATCCAAGCAGGTAATCAGAGTCAGCCATCAATCCTCTAACGTAAGAACAAAATTCGCATATTCGCAAATATCGAATATAATTGCGCTTGTCAGACATTGCGAACAACAGTTACTTTAATTAAAATTCGTACCCAAATTAAAAGAATAGCAGGCGAGATCCAGACGCATAAATCGCAACCAAAAAGTCGGAACAAAGAACGCCGCCGTTACTAACAGAAATGAAGCACTACATGGGAACCGAATGATGCATGGTGAAAAAACTGAAAAATTTACCAGTTAACCTGATCCGAACTCGCGTAAATCCGGCAGAAAAGAAATTCTATGCGGAGCGAAACTAAATCTTATAAAATCGCGAAATACAATCTAAGACGTATTCCATATAGTAGACCTTTTTATTGCACTCTAATGTCGCGAAAGTCAAATAAAATAGGCTAAAATTCCTATAAAAAACAAAACCTAGGAACCAAATTCAGCCAAGCCTCGAGGTGCCGTGGGTCGTGTTATCCTGTTTCGGGATTTTGTCCGAATTTTTGGCGAATTTTGAAGAAAACTGGACTTAGAAAAATTTGCTGAATTCAGGAACAAGTTAGAAAAATTTACATGTTATATCTATACAGTCTACTTCGGTCTCACTACCCTAATGCATTCCAAGACCAAGAGATATTCACGAAGTCCGGAGTTTCTTGGGATTATGCATGGATGGGCTTTAGAACAACCTCGAAACCGACGATCGCGACCTATCCAGAAGAAACGTGCATATGGTATTTTATTATATAATATTGTTAACTACATTATTAAGTCGGAAAACATTTTGGAGTTAATAGGTTTGAATGTTCCAAAGAAGAACTTAAGAAATAAAATAACTTTTCACCAAAGCATACCAAGATCCAATGCTGCGAAAGCGTCGCCGTTATACCAAATGTTGGAGTTCCATAAAGATATTGAGCGAAGTCTGGACATATTCGATTGCAGATTATCTGAAATCAGAAATTGCTCCATTTGATCGAAATATAATGCATTTAATCTTCGTAGAATATAATGATATATTTAAGGAGTTTAATAGTAATTCTATTCTGTTGTATAATATTTTTGTAATTTGATATTTGTAATTTGTTAATTGTATAAGCAATGCCCCTTAGTAATTGGGCTCTATGCCTGTTAAGGGACTAGAATAAATAAATAAATAAATAAATAAATAAACTTACCGCCGTTTAAATAGAGACCACCGTCGAGAGCAAGCTAGTCTAGTCTTATCCAACCGAGTCGATTAAGTTAATGAGTATCAGTCACATTGAGTTGGAATTATTCGCTCTTACATTTTCGCAGTGTAGTCAGTCGTATAAATTTGTATTACTGAGAAATAAATTGTTGAGTTTTACCTACATATATTGATCTTTATTATGTCCCAATGTCCCGACTGGAGCTATCAACGCCCAACCCAAACCACTAATGCTAGAAAGTTGAAATTCGAAGAGAATATATGTTCATTTTATACTGGAGGCATCGTTTAAGAAGAGATTTCTCGAAATTCATGCCCTAAGGGGGTGAAAAGGGGTGATAAAATTTGTACAGGACCAATATGTCTACTGAAAAATTTACATCGTTACGTGAAACCTGGTACATTTTAATTAATCCTCTTCAATACAAATAAGGAAATACGTATTTAAGCATTTTCTGAGATTCGACCCCTAAGGGGGTGAAAAGTGATGTCTAAGTTTGTATGGGAAAATATTTCAATTGTATATTTAAATTTTTACGTGAAACTTGGTATTAATGCTCTTCGACACAAATAATGAAACACGTTGTGGTGACCGAATTTAAATCAAAATTTTCGCGCTGAAATTAATTAACAGCGGCGCGAAATCACACTTGAATAATTTGAATTTTGAAAGCGCTTAGGGCTTAGTTTTGCATGTTTAGTTAGAGAGCGGCTTGGTAGACAGAGGGTAGCCCCAAACTCCGCTTGTGCTAAACCGCCCCAGGGGTACTTTGGTTGTGCTACCGTAACTTTAAAATCTTTTATATAACATTTTGCAATTTCATTTGGAATCTGCAAAACCGAATGATTTGAATTCTTGCAGGTGATTTACAGTTATAATAGACATAATAAATTTTTATTCAAAATATTTACTTGTCCCCTCCAAAAAATTGATGACTTCACCTCAAAACTTTGCCGAATAAATCCTATCTAAAATGTGCAAATTATAATGAGTCTGCACTTGTAATTTATCATTCCATTCATATTTTTTGGATTTGCATACACAGGGTGTCTAAAAAAAAATTAATGAATGCGTGAATTTATTTAATTGATTTAATCAGGAACTACAAAACCGAATGCTTTGAAATCTTGGATATATTTTACAGTTATCGCAGGCATGGTAATTTTATATATTTATTGTCAAAATATATTTCCTCATCCCCCGTTAAGAAATTGATGACGTCACCTTAAAATTTTGCTGAATAAATCCTATCTTAAATGTGCAAAGTATGATGAGACAATACTTATGATTTATCATTCCATTCATATTTTTTGGATTTGCATATACAGGGTGTCTCAAAAAAATTAATGAATGCGTGAATTTATCTTTTTTATTTAATCAAAACCGAATGTTTTGAAATCTTGGAGATGTTTTACAGTTATCATAAGCCATAAGCATGGTAAATTTTTAATCAAAATGTATTTGCTCATCCCCCCTAAAAAATTGATGACGTCACCCCAAAATGTACATAATATGATGAGTCTGTACTTGTGATTTATCATTCCATTCATATTTTTTAGATTTGCTTAACAGGTCGCTCAAAAAAATTTATGAATGAGTCAATTTATTTAATTGATTAAATCAGGAATAGTTCACTCCACTTTCCCGAAAATGTGGAGATAGAACACTGTTATTATTAGTATTATATTGAATGTAATAAAATAAATGTAATAAGAAAAAAAATAGGCATGCAGTCGTCATGTTTCCGACAGCGAGGGAAGTACTGTCTAAACTCTTTAGACCAATTTTTTCTAATCGTTGTATCGAGCTCATTTTCTGTAAAAGAATTTTTAGCGTTAACAGATGTTCTCGTTTTCGGCCTTCCGTCAGCTTGCGAATGTAAAATTTTTAGTGATTCGAAAAATGTGTGAAATTTACCCAAAATTGCCAAAAAACCTTTGGCCGTATAAGTTGATTGCGGTACATTTTTCTGATATTTAAAATATCAAATGATATATACTTACATATTTAAGCATTCGTACAAGTATGTCTTCCCGAGCTGAAAAAATTAACAAACGTGTATGTATGTAGAGTGATGTAGACGCATCTTACAACATTGTCATGAAAGTTATTACTTACTGATTAAATTAACCATTAAAGAACAAGCGGGCCCTCGCTTTTTCATCTAATCGCAGTAAAACATAGAATTTTAATGAGGTTTTAGTAATAAAAACTCACTAAAATCAATTTGTGCATTTATTCCGTTTAATTTGTCCTACAATAATCATCACACTATATGAAATAATTCAATTTGAGTTGTATAGTGATTTCTGAGTGAGATTCGAGGAATAATTTATAAATTTATTTTAACATTTAGATTTTCCATGATTCCATGGCTAATCCAAGAACACGGTCGTCGAACTGAGATGGAACGTTTCGAGACAAATCAGACCGAGAGCTAATTTCAAAATACGATTTTTAAAGCCTTTTTACAGTGAATGGGGTCGACGCAACGATTTGAAAAAAGTACTGGCTGATTGCTTTGCGTTGTCTCTACAAATGCATCACTCAATAATAGCATTAAAGTGATCTGGGAAGATATTTTAAAATTAAAACTATCTATGTTATCATTGTTTCATATACAGGGTTTCTATAAATGATTATAGGATCAAAGTAGGTCATGAAAACGTGCCGACTCCTTAGATCATATAATAAATAGATACCAATACTCAAACTGAAAGCTGTGACTAGACATGAAGCTATCTGTTGTCGTTTTCTACGTCAAGAAGAGTAGTATAATGCTATCCTTGTGTGATCACCACATCTTCATCTTTGTTAGATGCATTTCATCTGTATATGTCTATTTCACTTCTATCCTTGTACCGCACCAGCACAACAAATCGCTTTTGACAGATGTTTCTTCTAACCTCTCTTTCGAGTTGTTGTACAGAAAACAATTTTAGAATTTAGAACAAAGATCCTATTTTAAGTGATGTAATCATAAAGGATCACAATTGCTGCCCAATAATTTACTATTCCTTTCATTATCTACTGTGAATTATTTATAAAATCAAGCTGTCAACATCTTTCGTACGAAGTTAGTTCAGACATACTTCCTAAAATTTAGGCGCGCAAAATTCAAATAGTGATCAGGCAAGGATAGCTTCATTGTAATCCCTCCATGCACGAGAGAGATGTGTGACAGGAGGATGTCGTCACAGGCTCTGCTAGGGAAAGAACACGGCATGGTGGTATCTATTTATTATATGATCTAAGGCCGACTCTTAGTTTTAGACGTTCTGTATAACTAGTTGCCTAAATGCTTCATATCTTATTAAAAAATAAAACGAATTCATTACAATAAGAAAAAACAAATTTATTGCGGTTAAACATCACAGTAAATGTTGAAAATGTTCACCATTTTGTTCAAGGCACATGTTCACTCTCTTTTTCATTTCAAAAATGTTCTGTAATCCTTACGTCATATCCACTGTTCAATTTCATGTTGCAACAGAAACTCCTGACTACTGAGGAAATCTTATCAAAAATGTTTGCAGATTCTGCTCAAGTCGTCTCACTCGTTGACACTGCCAGTTCGAACAAATCTGTTGATTACATCTCTAATCTATGAAGTATGAAGATTCGACAGCTCGATATAACAACAGCTTAACTGAATGGAGTTATCAAAGAGCAAATATTTATGGAGGTTCCGAAACATTTAAAAAAGATACTTAACCACATCGTAAGAACTGAATAAAAGGAAATGATGATCAAGGAAAAACAAAAAAGATGCAGATGCGTAAAGGCAACATGGTCTGTTTATTGAATAAAAGTCTTTACAGTTTCCCATAAGCTGGGAGAGCTTGGAACGATCGATTGAATGAGAAACTATACGAAGTCTTGGGGCGGTTTCATCCGACGCAGACCTTTGTGCATACGTCGTACAAGCATCGAATGACATAATCATCTACGTCGACGACATATTAATTATGTCCAGCAACGAGGTAGAGATCGAGTGACTAAAGAATTATCTTTCCCGAAATTTTGAGGTCAAATATTCGAGGGATCTGAAGTACTGTTTAGGTCTTGAATTTAAGAGAAAAGAGAATTACCTATGTCACTGTAATCCAGAAGAGATGTATAGACGACATAGATACTCGAGAGATCAAAGTGTGCGATTGCAACCCGATATCTACGCCGTTGGAGGTGGTTATCAAGTTGGATAAATACAGTGGAAAAGGTGCTTGACCGAAAGGTATCATTTATCGAGAACTTCTTGGTGGACTTGGCTAGGGGGACAAGGCCGAATATAACCCATGCCGTAAGCTATCAGTTTAACAACTATTATTGAGACCATCACTGGAAGGCGGCGAACACAGTCCTATGATATCTTAAAGGAACAAAGGATCTGAGCCTAGTGTACTCTCGAAGCAGCGAACCTCCAGTGATATACACTGATGCGGACTGACGCAACTGTTATATATGAACAGGAAGGCCTACACTGGATATGTTTTCTGATTGGTGGCACAGCAGTCAGCTGTGAACTGACGAAGCAGCAGTCTGTGGCACTTCCCTCAACAGAAGCTGAGTGTATGGTGCTGTCAGATGCGACTAAAGAGGCTATTTACATGAAAAGGTTATTAAAAGTCTCGCAGTTGACCTGGAGACCATCGTCTCAAAAAAACAATAACATTAGCACACCAAAGCCATCGGTGAATCCAGGTTTCCACGCTCGCTTCAAACACGTGGATATAAGGTATCATTTCATTCGTGACGGCGAGAAGAAGAAAGAGATTGCTATTGAGCACGTACCTACTGAAGAGATGACAGCGGACATCCTAACCAAGGAGCTTACCAGAGCTAACCATGAAAACTGCGAAAACAGTCCTGGGATATGAGACGCGAGTGTTCATAATTTTCATTTTATAAAATAGTTGAAGTTCGAGGGGGAGTGTTAGTGATTTGCAGATTCGTCCGTGACATTATTTTACACAGGGTTAGTCACGAGAAAATTACTTCTGAAAATTATTTTTATTTTATCCTATATTGTAACCATACCGATAACACGTTGACAACGAGTTACGTTAAGGCATACTTTACATTACTAGTACTGTTAAGAATTTTCATAACAACACTAGTGTTGTTATGAAATCATAATCTTCACTGACATTTTCCCTTCAGAGCTGTTGACATAAATATTAAAAAACTATACTAATTCCGAAGCGTCTGCTAATAGTAATTAATCTATCTATGGTGTATTTTTTTCTCCAGGTCTTAAAGTTTACTACCTCTTTGAGATGCCTGCCAGCTGTTTTTTTGCCTTGCAGCAACGGCCTTTTATTTTGGAAGTCATTCTCGCATTTACAAAATCAGAAACAATCGTTTTTTCAGTGTAAACAACTAATACCGTGGCTACCAGCGCAGGCATAGCTGACTGATTTTTCGTGCGCTTTGAACTTTGTCGTTAAAAATATTTTTGTTATAGTTTTAAATTGTGATTATAGGATAAAATAAAACGTGTTACGATGCACGTAACCTTATCTGGTTTTACATTACTCGGAAATTTTAAAGAACGAGGGGCTACCGCCCCTCGTTCTTCAAACATATTCCTCGTAATGTAAAAACCCTAATAACGTTACTTGTATCGTAAACTACTATTACGCAACGCAAAATACTTATATCCAGTACCACTTGAAACTATCTAAATTTAAAATGAAATGCTTAATGTATAATTGCTTTGACATTGGCAGTGGCATTTTGACAGTTGCGGAAAAGGAGATTACGCGAGTGGTCATGGGTGTACCGATATTCAAAGCCAGTGCCGATATTCGGATATAATCTCCACTGGTACCGCTAATAAATTTGTCAGGGCCTACTTCGAGCGCCTCTTAAGATCTTTTGCAATGATACGGATTGGTCACGAAAGAGTTATTTCTAAAAATTACTTTACGGGTACGACATAAACTTAAAAAGTAATTAAATAATATACAATAACAGTTGAAAATGTTGGCCATCTACTAATAGACATGCATTGGTTCTACAGGGTGATTTCGAAATATATGCAATAATTTTAACCACGGCATCACGTGCTGTAGTAGAAAAAATAAATTAAAAATCGAATGGGGCAAAACCTCCATGCACCACGATACGAAGTCACTGATCCACCTTTTAAACAGTAGGTGAAAAAACGTTCGTAAAAACGCTGTAAACACTTTCGGTTTCAATTAAAAGTAAAACCGACTTTTTGCTGCTTATCATTCGTTCATTCATCGTTAAAGGTCAGTGCGAAAGATTATTCGTTGTAGAAACAAATGGTGATCCTGAGAAGGACCGATTTTTGGTAATGCTTCATGGTGATCGACTTTTGAATCTGACGGATGTTTGGTCCTTGCCACAACGATTTTACATTGCTTATTAAAACAAAAATAAGAGCAACTTCGAATGCTACTACTTGTTCTTACAAGAAATGTTTAAAATGTTGTCTTTGACTAGCAATACAGGTTTCAGAACGTCGCAAAATGTTTGTTGATAGGTAAAAAACCACCGGGAGTTCGACGAACTGTAGCGTCTACAACTTCCACTTGTTATTGAAGCTCTTCGATAGTTTCTGGATACTGTTGATTTCCATAAACCAACTGTTTCATCCAACCGATACCGGCCCACACATTTATGGAAAACCGTCGTTGAAATCGTACTTCTTGACGAGCGTGTGGATTTTCATCGAACCAAATGTGAGTGTTGTGGCTGTTGAAAACAGGATTGCGAGTGAAGGCTGCTTTATCCGTAAACAGAATCCACTTTAAAAAGTTAGGGCATTCATGACACTGCTGTAAGAACCATTTGCAGTAAATTACACAACGTGGACAATCAGCGGATTCCAAACCCTGCACTTTTTGAACATGGTATGCATATCGCTCTTCTTCGTCGCGTTCCAAAATCTATTCTCCAGCTTGCAGTATTCTTTCTGTCCTATCACGGCCACGATCGTGAGTTTCAGTTTCTTAGAGCTGATGTACCACTGCACTGGTGCAAATGTTCGCACACACCATAAAGCATTACCATATCGACACACTCTAAATTGGAAAAAATCACCATAAACTAACTTGACCCATCGCTCGCTAGCCCTTTTCGTGTGTTTGCACGTTGTTTGTCAGTCGCTTTTTTGGTTCTTAATCCGAGTCGTTCTGTGCTATTCACTGAAAGAAGTAGGTCAACAAATACTACCAGCGGCGTGTATAACAATCTATATTTAATTTCAAATCATTTTTTCTAGACATTGCTACCACTTGGAAACTTTACACAGCTCAATAATCTTATTGTTAGCTAGTTATTCCCCATTTTTTTTTATTGCACATATTTCGAAATCAGGCTGATGATCTTTTAACGGGCTGCAATGTTTGCTCTGCACTCCAGGTGTATTCTGTTTTTTAAAACTTCCATAATTAATAGTGGCATCTCATATACCTTTTCTTTTATAACTCTCTACAGAAAAAAATCCACTGATGTCAAATCGGAGCTTCGAGGTGGCCAGATATTATTCTCGACCTATCCAATGATCCTAAACGTTTAATCTAAATATTCTCGGACAATTGTGTTGTAGCCATAAACTTTGTCTCGTATTTAGATCAAGATCTTCTAACAGTAAAGGCAATTTGATTTGTAAAAAATTTAGATACATTGTGCCATTAACAGTACTATAAAAAATGTAGGACCCAATGACATGATAATTTATAATACCGCACCAAACGTTAACTGAGACTGAGAGTACATGTTGGAAATGTATTTCTCGAATCCATCGTGGATTTTTGTGCATGGTAGTGGTAATTGTAGCGGTTTACTTCCCCGTTATTGCTGAATCTGGTTTCGTCACTGAATAATACCTGATCTAGGAAATTAGGATATGCATTTAGTTTTCGTTGGATAAAATGACAAAACTACACTCTCTTCGGAAAATCTATTGGTTTTAACACTTGCACCAAGGTTATGTGATATGGGCGAAAGTTATTTGCATGGCGAATACGGCCTACCGTTGACTGACTAATGCCAATTTGCGTAGCCGGTAAAATTTGAACTATATATATGGGGATCTTCTGTGACTGCTTCAAGCATCGTAATCTGATTATCTGGACCAGTATAGCATTCCTTTCACGGTGTCGTTTTACCTTAGGCTAGGCTATTTTAGCATAATGTTGCTTCTAATTTTCTAAAAGTTTGAGATACTGGATGACTTCGATGCGGATATCTTTGAAGAAATAGCGCTACAGCACCCACAGCATTTTTTTGATATTCCCGTAGAAGAGGATCCTGTCTGTTTTCTCATCATTTGTGTAAGACATTGTCACGGGTTTCTTCACTCAGTGAGTAGGGGAGCCAATAACGTCTCACTGTAGTGAAAAGTTTCTACGAAATTTTCTTTCGTAGTGGGGAGGGGCATGCTACGAGGTTTTTGTAAATGAGTGCTCGAAGAAGCCAAGAGGCTGCAGATTTGCATTTCGAAGAGGTTCTAGGTGACGCAGAGATGGCGAACTAACACATGCACATTAGTCTAGAATAATATGGGTAGAGCATTATGGCTACAATATAGCGCAGATTGATAGAGGTACGAAGATCCAATGGGGCTGCAGAGCGGAGTAAACCATGAAAAAGAAATATCAAAAACTAACCAACGTCAAAACGACAGTGCCAAAGTCAAAGCAATCATGGATTAAGCATTTCATTTTAAATTCAGATAGCATCAAGTGGTACAGGGTATTAGTATTTTGGGTTGCCTAGAAATAATTTTCAGAAGTAATTTTCGCGTGACCATAATAATCTCTGCATATGTTGCCCTTATGTTGTGCGTTGCAGATTGAGTAAGCGTAGAAGGTTGATATTGATTCGTACACTTTTGACCAATATTTTATACACTGTATTTATGAGATTTTTCAAATACACCTTCATTTTGTTCCAACACCGATCATCGTAACAATAGTTATATCACATTACACAATGGAAGTTATTACTATTGCTGTTCAGATTTAAACTGTGGTTAACAACGCATAAAATCCACAAAAAATGTATTGCGTGATGCTGTAAATTTATGTAAAACACCCCGAATTTTTCAAGAAGAGCCAGCTGCAGTTAAACAGTTTATTTCTCTACTAAACTGAGGCACACAATGATCTAGTTTATCATTCATTAAATATTTAGGACACATTTTTTTACTTTTATAGTGTTTCAAATTGTGGCGTCAACCTTTGCAGTTGTAACGAACAGTTTGGATTTTATTAAGCAATAAATGCCACTGTACTAAATGCTTTTTCTACAGTTTTGCATATTCAGAGAAAGAGGGGATATGCACTTAAATATGTAAGCAGAAAAGAGAAAATAATGTGTTAGCTTAATGAATATTTTATATAGATAAGTCTAAATAAAACAATTCAACTTTTTGCTAGGACATCATTAGAATACATCAAAAAACCTAGAAGCGTTTTACAGTTATTCACTATATTTATGACGTTTTGCCTGAGGCTTTTGTTATGGTTTTAGTCATTCTTACTATATAATCGTTGAAGTACTGCAAAATAGGAGTAAGACGATTTGAGAACCTATAAAATTAAAAACTGCGATTTGAGATATAAAAGTATCATGAAACATACTGTCATAAGTGTCGTAAGAGTAAGGGAAAACAATTTTCCAGCAGTCAGAACCAATGGTCTTTTACCCCTTTCCATAATAATATAGAGACTTGTACAAATTTCAGAGTTACACATATTCCAATCAGACATATAACAAGCCTCTGACAAACCCATACTCTAAAATAAAATTCCCAACTAATACTTCTTTTAATATGAATTTATATACCTTATACATCAGCTCATTTCCATACCAGCAATACAGCACAATCTGACAAGTCATGGTGGAAAAATAAATCATCAGTAAAATAAACTGCATGCTTTTCACAGAAATCTAAAAACAGTTTAATCCAAGTAAAATAGTTAACGACAAGTAAGACGTACCAGCAGCATTTGGAATCCAGTGAGACAGATAACCATAACACTTGCGGCAAACTGTACTAAAATACCATTACTGAAGAGACTTTCTACTTCTTTCATGTATCTGTTACCAATATTGAAAACATTAACACACACAATATTATGTAAACATTACTTACTGTAAAAGAAAATTGTGATACATAATGCAATTATTTAATCTCTTTTTTACAATTTTTGAACTTATTTCCCAACGTTCATCGACTTTCATCACAGTCCGTAACCTTTCTTTTAAAATATCAAACTGGGCAGAGGCCAAAGTAATCAAGATTGTAGGTAAAATATCTAAAGTAGAATTAATAAAAGCTCCTATTCCAATTCCAATAGTTTGGGCCGCTACCAGCTCATACTGATACGTTTTAATATCAAAAGGAAACCATCCTGGTAAAGGTAGCATGTGTTCAGGATCCTCGTCAATAAACGGGAACATTCCATAAAAGGCTACTGTAAGAATACACAAAACTCTAAACAATCGTCCGAGATAAGTCACTTCAATTATATAGTTGTCTAAAACTACCATCTCGGAGTGACTTAGGTTAGTGAGAATCGGACTTGTTAGTATTTCTTCAATTTTAAACATTTTTTTGTTTTTGCTTAAAAAGTTAGTAAGTTTGCATAAAAACGCCGCTTGTGTCATACAAAAGAGAAGTGTTTCGGAAAGTTTTGTCAAATTATCTTTTTCTACGAATAAAACGGCAACCATCGAAAAAAATTCCGTCCAGGAGTAGACAAGCATAAATATGCCAATAAGAATAGAAGAGATTTTTATACTTGAAGAAGGATAAAAATATCCATAAAGAAGATATCTTTTTTCTGTCTGAAATGTTCGAATAAGGACTTCCTAAAAATTACAGAAGCATTAAGAAGTTGAATTGTTAAAAAACTTACTTTAGATGCACATTCCATGATTGACAGAAGAAAAATGAAAGTGATTAGTGACTGTGTAAAGACGGTGGTAATTATAGAGTATCCTATGATGTAATTAAGTACTAATTAATTAATGTAACAATATGAACAGGTATTGCTCTGCAATTGGTTTTTCTTAAAAATTCAATATTTATATCATTATGAGTATCTAATGAAATTTGAAACTGTTTATTTTAATTATAGACTATTTTCTTTCTCTTGTTTATAATTAATTACTACCTACTTACAGCTTCACGTAATTACAGTCTTGTTTGTTTTGAGTTTACCGTTGCTAAGATTAAATGCAATTTTTTAAGTAATCTTTATTAAATTATTTTAACAATAATATATTACAAAACTTAAGTTTAATGAATTTAATTTTCATTTACGTTTAACCATTCTGCAACAGAATTTAGATGTCTCTCTCTCCAACTGATTCTGATTTTTATAGCATCAACAGCTGCCTGCATTAGACTTGCTACTGATTTTAAATCTTTTTGATGAAGTTTGTAAAACTGTGTCAACTAAAAAAAAATGTGTTCAGTTATTGCAAAGAAGGACTAAAAAGCATTTACATCTTGTAGATCAATCTCCGTCGACAGATAAGCTAGGAAATCTTGACATATTGAGTTTAACACCAAATATACATCTTCATATGTTTTGTACACTCTTTCCCAGTTTAATCTCAAAAAGTGAAAGCCTGTTCGAATGCCTACAAGATGATTAATAGATTCCCAAACGTATGGAATATACTCTAAGGTGATGTTGCCACTTAAAGAAAGTTCGAGGTACCTACAAATTTTTTAAGTATCTATTATTATTTATGATATTATATTATAACATATACATATATCCAACTATCCCCAGTAGCACAAAATATTTATTAAATATGTAAAACACAATATTTATGTACGTAACATATTTTCGACAGATTTTTAAATATGTAATAAAGATCATTTTCATTTCAACAATACTCGTACAAACTGCTCCATTTTTTTTTAAATTAATGTCGTTCATTTGCCTCATACATATGTTACGTGATCTTAACTTCTAAGGTGACTACTAGAGATGCTACTGAAACATGTGCACAAAAATGATAATCAGAGTAACAGATATATGATTTGCCTCATCATCAAATTATACATTTCAAAAAAATATATAACACATCTCATGAAAAATGAGCATGTGTTTAACATTTTAAAATAAATATAATTCTATAAGATTTCTCGAATATATTATAAATATTACTACATATTTAACAGGGTGATTATTTTATCTTTAAAACTTTCGTGTAGGCACACAGATTACACATATCTTAAGCAACTTTGATCAGTCTATTAATCTTTTTAAATTAGCAATCATAGTAAATGCAACAACAACAATGACCTCAAGGAACTAATAATGGCAAAATTCAAATAAAATAGAACGTAATTTCTTCACTCCTTAAACGAATATAAAGAAAAGAAAATAAATAAATAGGTATCCTATAATAAGTCCTCAAAATATCTTCGCGCAAAAGATCTTGATTTTGAATTGGAAAGGCTGAAACGGCATGGGTGAAATCGATTTGCCCTCAGGATGTTAAAAACCGAACTCTGAATAATCTGCATTTGTCTTGCGATCGGCCGTTGACACACGGTGAGGATTTATCATCTATAATTTCAATCAGGGAAGCTTTATTTTCTGGCGTACTTACTGTAGGACGTCTAACTTTAGTTTTCTTAAATTGATCAACTGCTCGTAAGTTTTTTTCGAGCCTTCTAAATGCTTGGTTAGAAGGAATTGTATCATCTGACATGTAGACGAACGGCAGCATCGAAAGTTCCATCAGACTTTTCCAAAAGTTAAAAGCATATCGGTGGTTTTTTCGGAATTCGAAAACACTGTTAGCAAAAGTTGAAAATAATTTGACTGCTAGGATTAATTTATCATAATTTTGGACCAATTATTGCTGTCTACACGTTATTTATTAATTAAATTAAATTAAGACGAAGTCGTTTATGGAAAGTAAAATGTGTGGCGTGAACAGATAAATTAATCACACTGTATTAGAATAATACGAACTAAACATAGAAAAAATATTTGATGTTACTAAGAATATGTTATTATATTATTACGGTAATCTTACGTCCAATTGGCAAGCGCATTACCTATGTTACAATGTAGTCAAATAATATTTTTTGTGGTCGAGTAGTCTGATAATTGCCTTTTGTCACACTACAATTTGTTTATAATCCGTCACATTACGGCACGATTTCATTATTACACGATTTATAGTGCCATAAAGAGGTGTCATGGAAACAAAATAGTACACTAGGGATTTTTCACGAAACATTGAAATTGTTTGAAAAAACGTCATAAATTGTCATTTTTATTTTTATTAAACTGAGAATATAATTCATGTATCACATGACCCCATTTCTTCCAATAGAATTTGTTCATGCCCTTAGTTACATGTCTATCACAGCGATAATAATTTTATTGCCTTATTGTGGTCTGTTGCTACCTAAATTTAAAAACTGTCAAATTGACGAATTTTAGAATTTCATAAATTTTTTTGTCTTTTATGGCTTGCCAACGTTGGAGGCAAGCTCAAAACGACGAAATGAACTCTATTATCAAAAAATGCGTTCATTTATTATATTCTCATGTTGAATATAACTCGTGATATGATTAATAATCGAAGATATGGCTCGTGAAACCGAAGCAGCACATTCAACTCGTGCTTCGCACTCGTTGAATCTGCAGCTCGGTTTCACTCGAAATATTATCGATAATAATCATATCACTTGTTATATTATATCTGAATATAACTCGTGATATGATTAATAATCGAAGATATGGTTCGTGAAACCCAAGCAGCACATTCAACTCGTACTTCGCACTCGTTGAATCTGCAGATTTCGGTTTCACTCGAAATATTATCGATAATAATCATATCACTTGTTATGTTATTATAAATGAAAATAGAATTGAGATTTGAAATTGGAATTGAGGTTCCATTATAGCTACTTCGACCACAAAATAGCGTATGACATTCGTTTCTAATGCGGGATTATAAACTAATATAACATAGTATTATGGTAGGAATAATTTTTAACCATTACTGCTTGTCAAAATTTACTATACATGGTGGATAAGATAAAGTAATTTTACAAGTATAAAATCTTGCTAAATCTGATTTTTTATAACCATAGCGTTTTTACTTTTGAGATCCCAGTTCACATAAATTTTCTTCTGTTTATTGCTAAATGTAGTAACTTTTTTAACTCACCTATTTATAAGCCAAGGATCATGGGTACATCCTAAACTCAAATAAGCAGTTTTCAAATCAGCCGTTGAAATCTGCGGTGACAAAGTCCTATTCCACAAAAAGTCCCATTCTTTCAAGCTTCCTATCTTAATCCCTATACATTCCACAGTGGAGCGATACTCGTACGGTATCCTAAAATGTTTTTTTTACTTCATTGTCTGCACAGTATTTTGCAATCCTTACGGATTTTTATTGTCTGGATCAGCCTGTTCCATCCAAGTCGAAAATTCACTTTGTGCCCACTTTAAACACGACTCAAACCTAAGCTCACATGCTACTTGTATCAACTTCCATCTCAAAATTTTATCATTTTGGCTTTCATTGTTTTTTTCTTTTGTACCAAGAGAATCAAATTTGTATTTAATGAGATTTGTCATGTATTTTTCAAAAGCTCCAGTGTACTCATAATTGTTTATGATGAATCTGATCTCCGCCAAGCTATTTAGAGCAGTGAGCCAAGGACTATAGTTTGATTCTTTTCTGGTCAAATATTTTGTTAAGCTTAGCGGAATGCTGTAATTTATTATGTCCATTTGAGCTAATTCGAAAGCATCATCAATCAGTTGACCACGACTAGCCACAGGGATTTCTCCAGGGTTGTGGAACAGTTGTTGGATTAAGAGCTTCCAGTTATAGATGTCGTAATTTACACGAAAGTATCCTAAAAAATATGAAAAAAGTTCTGGCACACATGAATAATATTCTCTTAGAATATAATTGGTTTATAAAGATTTTTCGAAGATTACTATAAATATAACATACATATAAACTAAAAGTGTAAAGGAAATTTACACTGTGATAAAGATTTTATACCGAAAACAACAAAAATTTTCGTACATAGAACGCAAAAAATGCATTAATGCCGTACTACTTTTGCGTCTTCGGTTTCAAACTAAAGTGATATAAAAATTAACAATTCACATGATATGTTGACATTTCCAACAATTTTAGCAAACTACTCCTACAGAATATCGACAAATGTGATTTCAATCATACATAAAAAAAAGGAATGTCCCATCCCAAACCACTAATGATAGAAATTTTAAATTTGGAGAGGATGTTCATTTTATACTGGAGGCATCGTTTAAGAAGGGATTTCTCGAAATTCATTCCCTAAAGGGGTGAAAAGGAGTGGTAAAATTTGTATTGGAAAAATATTTCTACTGTAAATTTAAATTTTTACGTGAAATTTCGTATTAATGCTCTTCACACAAATCATGAAACACGTATTTCAGCATTTTCCGAGATTCAACCCCTAAGGTGGTAAAAAGGGGTGTGTATGGGAAAACATATTTTTATGGTAATGTTTACTTAAAACCTAGTATTAATGTTCTTCAACACAAATAATGAAACTGGTATTTAAGCATTTTCTAAGATTCAATCCCTAAGGGGGTGAGAAGTGGTGGCTATAAGTTTGTATGGGAAAAATATTTCTGTTGTAAATTTAAATTTTTACGTGAAATTTGGTATTAATGCTCTTCAACAAAAATAATGAAATACGTATTTAAGCATTTTCCGAGATTCAACCCCTAAGGAGATGGAAAAGTAGTGACGAAGTTTGTATGGGAAAAATATTTCTATTGTAAATTTAATTTTTTATATGAAACAATGTTGTTCAACACAAATAATGAAACACGTATTTCAGAGTTTTTCGCAATTCCACCACTCAGAAGATGAAAGGAGGTGACAAAGTTTGTGCGGTGAAAAATATTTTTATGGCGATTTTTAGTTGAAACTTGCCCTTCAACACATTTTTTACTTAAAGGTTGGTAATAATGCTCTTCAGCACAACGAATCGTCTACGAGAGCGAAGCCGCGGGCGAGAAGCTAGTCATACATAAAAATCTACAGATTCATGTTTTCGACTTTCTAGCACTCGAAGTTATCAACAGAAAACTGGTACCTTGAAAAATACATGTGTACAGAAAAGGGCGAAAGAGAAATCTAATCAAAAATGGGCGCATTGGATACTGATGTGTCAACGACTGAATAAAATTCTTAATGCTCACCTGCTTGGTCAACGTTAAACAAAACCCAGGATGAATTTCCATTTTCAGTTATATTTGCTAAAGTAATATTTCTTTGATTTTTTAACCATGCATATTTGATGACATCATTTGTAGTTGTATAACTTAGCGGTATATACCAAAGGGTATTGTTGTTAATGTTATCTTGGATAAAAATCTGCTGAGTGATTATGGCTTCCCCATTTTCATAATTTCGATCTACAGTTAAATAAGGATACCCTTTTTGTTTAGTCCACGATTCCATAAAAGTTTTCACAGTAACATCCGCTGGGAGAACCGAATGATTTTTGGCAATGTCCGTCAATGACTTCCATAAGGTATTCTGATCAGTTGACTTGAATGATCTATAACTAAATGCAAAAAAATCTCTTCTTACTAAAAATTACCAACATACAAACTCTTCAAGTAATATTGCAAACCCTGTCTGAACACAGGTCTAGTTAAAGTATAGTTCAACATCCGAATCAAACTTGTTGCCTTACTTTGAATAATAGTGTCATAAATCTGTTCAATTTGCACAGTTTTAGTAAAATCAGTTTGAATTGGATGTGTCGACTTCAAACTATCCAAATTAAAACTCTTATACATCACTCGCAAAGGGAAATCATTGCTAGTCTGCCACCTTGGTTTCAACTACAAAGAAATGTCAAACTGCTTTTAACGACTGAATCATAAAACTTACACTGCTTTGTACAACTTCTGCCATGAAACTTCCAATTCCTTCGTTTAACCATAGGTCGTTCCACCACTTCATAGTAACAAGATTTCCAAACCACTGATGAGCGAGTTCATGTGCCAGCTTAATGAAAATATGTTGTTTGATTTCCCAATTCCTCGAATACTCTTCTAGAAGAATGGCAGATTTTCTGAAAGATAAAATTCCCCAGGATCCCATTGCTCCTCTTGGAAAGTTTGGTACTGCCAACAGATCAATTTTTGAAAGAGGATACTTAATTCCTAGATAATCTTCTAAAAAGACAAGTATACTCTGGGCTGCTTCTAATGCGTAACGCGCTCTTGGTAGATCTCGTTGTGGGGCCCAGATATTGATAACAGGTCCAGCCGCTGTTGAAGTACTTCTCAGGTTATGGAAATCACAAATAGTGAAAGCTACCAAGTAAGTAGACATTGGAAGAGACGTTTCGAAATGATCCCAAACCCATCCAGGTGCGTTAGTACTAAAACAAGTAAAGAGCTGCTAAATGGATACGTTATATGTTTTACTTACATCGGTTCAGTCTCACGAAGGGGCATATTAGAAAGTACTGTCATGTTTGTTCTTCTGGCTATGGTGATTTCAAACTGGGATTTAAAATTTGGCTCATCGAAACAAGGAAACACGCGCCGAGCGCCGATTGGTTGAAAATTAGTGGTAGCAATCCATCTAAAAATTTATAGTAATGCTAATGAGTTTTCTTAATACTACAAAATACTGCTCACCTAGACTGCCCATTCAGATCTTTATAACTGGTTCTATAAAATCCCGCCAAGTTGTTTGTGATGTTACTTGTCAGTTTAATATTAATGGTGTAGTTGTGATCTACCTCCAAAAGATTTCTCATCACTATAATTAACTTAAAGTTTTCCTCTTCTTTATAAACTTCTTGAATAACAAGCTGGGTACTCTCTGCTCCTATCAGAATTTCATCGGTGGAATTATCTTCGTTATTATCAACCACAATAATGGTATTATTATGAAGCGTGCTGTTTTTTTGGTAGATTTCGGGTTGATCGTTATCACTTTCTTCCTCTTTAGCTAAATTTTCGTATCTTAAAATTGTCGTTTTAAGAGTGGATACTGTCACGTTGTGCTCTGTTATATCTAAGTCATCAACATTTAGTATGATTTTGTTCGTTTTGCTTAAACATCGAACAACGATTTTCACATCTGCTGTGTATGTGAAATTGTCAGGTGAGAATTCGTCTAAAATTGGAAAGATTCGTATACGGTAGTGTACAGGTTTGAGGGTTGTCGGAAGTCGAATATTTTCTTCGGTTTCTTCATTAATTGTTTTGTTAATGAGTTCTTCGATGTCTTTCATATCATCTCGAAGCTGAAAACACAATTAATTGAAAAACATTGTTCAAACTGAAATCCTACCGAAAGTATAAATACTATACAAAAATAAATAAATATTAGTTAAAGCGAGTAATGCGAAATAAATGTACATAAAAAATACAAAACATTATTAATGTACCTATTCCGAAATAAATATTTTGAAGCATTACCCATGCTTATCACACTTTTATTAGTTTCCACACTCTAGAACGGCAAATATAGGGTGTCAAACGAAAACTTCTGTTGAAAATATTTCTGTACATGTTCAATATTCTTGAAAAAGCTGAAAACCATTTTGAGGGATAAAAGGGTATACTACCCTCACCGTTTGAAAGGTTTTGCAAGACATAAGCTAGCTACAAATTCTTGATAAGACAATGCCCGCATGCATTCGTGATAAGTGCTCATTCGGAGGTTGATTTCGGTATTTATTATACAGTTCCTAGAAAGTTGTACTTTTTTGTTTTTTTTTTTTCAGTGGCACACTCCTGTGAAATATTTGCTCTAAACAATTTTCTGAGTGCGCCTTGCATGCAGAGAAGTGCAGAATTTTGATACGAGGCACAAGGTTTTGGTTTATGGTATGGTTTATACTTTATGGTATGGGTATTTACATCCCACTGTGAAATTAAGCTGAGTGATCAACTGTTTCCAAATATTTCTAGAAATACTGTATCTATTATATAGTTACGTTAATCTCCGAAACTATTGGAGTGATTACTGCGAAATGTTAGGTGTTATCATAAAGTCGCAGGCAAAACTTAATAGTCATTAATGTCAAAGTTTTGGGGAGATATGTGTATTATAATATAAATTACGGAATAAACTACACTCTCGGAGGTGTAGATTTAGCCGCAATTCAGTGTGGCAATAATTTATGGTCTCAGTGTCGTATCATATCATATGTATCTGTCAAGTACAGTACAAATCCTCTGAAGTATTAGTATAGGTATTAAATTCCCATAATCTAGATAGAGTATCACTTGTTGCACCAGTTACTTTTGCAACGAATTCTTACTGTGTTATCCTTTATGCAGCTGGTTTATTAGTAGTTATTGGAATTCTTCTTTTCATTAATTACACAGTCGAACAATTTTAGAAAAATTTCTTGTTACAATCATTCTGAAAATGTATTCTGAAAGGTTATTTTGTGCTGAATAACTATCTAATCAGACATTATGCCTACGTCGTCAAAAAAATTTTTTTTGGAGATTGTTCATAGATAGTTCCAGTTAAAGGTGTACTATTGCATAATGGGAATAAATATCTAGTACTGCCGACTACATACTCCATACAAACTGCAGAAACATATGAGAATATTCAACACTTGCTAAACTGTATTAACGACAAAAAATTTGGATGCAATTTGATAGGCGATTTAAAAATTGTAGCTTTAGTAACTGGCTTCCAATCTGGATATAATAATCATATGTGCTTCTTATGGAAGTGAAATACAAGAAAGAAAGCATTGCAACATCTGAAAACAATATTTCCTAAGCTTTCTTCTGCTAAAATAAACCAAGGTAAAAATTAAAAGATTACAGTGAATTTCAGTTTTCATATTATATACGTTTTCTATATTTAGGAATTTTCATTGGGCTTGAAATTCGAATGAAGAATCAAATGTTCAACGCCGATTTGAATGATATGGAAAAATTTACTTGGGAATCAATTAGTGATCAGTGAATTTTTAGAAAACAAACGTTCCACAAATTATGTCTCATTTAAATTTCTTTGCTGATAATTTTTTCATCGAGAAATCAAGTATTGGTCGAAGAAAGATTTAAGACAAAGACCCAAGTATCCATTCTTTCCGAATACATGAGGCTTTTATAGAGAGTTAGATCCTTCTACATATTCTAGGCAGGTTAAATATTCATAGACATGATTAAATATCTGTCGACAGAAATCTATGGAACATTTTTTTTGTGCTTCTTGCGCGTTTTTCTATGTAAAATTAGAATTCACTTCAGTTTTTCTAATTGTTCACCGGAAACAATAAAAATTTGAATAATTTTTTTTTGACGACATGGATATATTATCTCTTTTAAGAGTTGTTCAGCACAAAATTACCTTTCCAACCATATTTACAAAATATATGTAACAAAAACAAAATAAAACATTTATACTCCGCCGGAGTATATACAGGGTTAGTCACGAGAGAATTACTTCTGAAAATTATTTTTACGCAACCCAAAATACGAATACCATGTACCATTTGATACTAACTGAATTTAAAATGAAATGCTTAATCCATGATTGCTTTGAGTTTGGCAATCTCATTTTGACAATTGTGGAAAATGAGGTTACGCGTGTGTCCATGGTGGTACCACAGCCAGTCGGAAATCTCCTCCGGCGCCGCTAATAAATTTGTCAGTGTGCCTCTTGATCTTTTGCAACTGATTAATCACGAGAAAATTATTTCTAAAAATTCCTTTTACGGCATTTTATTCAAAGGTTACAACACAAACTCAAACAAGTAAGTAAATAATTTAACTACTAATCTGTTGAAAATGTTGGGCATTTTGGGGGGATGCTACGGCTTTTTTGTAAATGGATGGCCGAAGAAGTCCAGAGGTTGCAGATTTGCACTTCGAATAGGCTCTAGGTGACGCAGAGATGGCAAATTAACACATGCACATTAGCGGCGAACAACATTGGTAGAGCACTTACGGCTTCAGTATAGCCCAGATTGATCTGACTGTATGTCGTCGATCCAATGGGGCTCTAGAGGCGAGTCAACGATGAAAAAAAATGTTAAAAATTAATTAACGTCAAAGTGACACTTCCAAAGTCAAAGCAATCATGGATTAGGCATTTCATTTTAAATTCAGATAATATCAAGTAGTAGAGGGTATTAGTATTTTGGGTTGCGTAAAAATAATTTTCAGAAGTAATTCTCTCGTGACTAACCCTGTATATATGAATATGTGAAAATCAAAGTGGTTGTCAACCATAGTAACCATGGTAAGTGAAATCAAGGCACTTCCGTAATGAAGCAAGGAGATAGGAATTAATCATTTCAAAAGAAGTTTAATCGTTTGAAAATAAAATATTGTATTTCATTCGAAGTTTAAGTGACTTTATGTGACTTTTATGTACTTAATTCGGATCGCTATCGCTCGGCGTTTAATCGTTCATACTCCGTCACATGAAGTCACTTAAACTCCGAATGAAATACAATATTTTATTTTCAAACGATTAATCTTCTTTTGAAATGATTATTTCCTATCTTCTTGCTTCATTAAGGATTTGCCTTGATTTCACTTACCATGATTACTATGGTTGACAACCACTATGATTTTCACATATTTATACTCCGGCGGAGTATAAATGTTTTATTTATACGCCGGCGGAGTATAAGTTCTATTTATACGCCGCTCAAAAACGCTGTCATAGAAATGACACTTAAACCCCGGTAAGAACGTCATATAAGTGTCAGTTATATGACGTTTGAAAATAAATATCTATTAGTGGAAATAATGCAGTTACAGGTTACAGATTATTTTGGTTTTTTACTTTCCGGACGTTCGCTAGATTATTACAAAAGGTTTATTTGACGAACGGCTAATTTCGTGTTTTCTCGACGTTTCATAGTAATCCAGTAATCTCAGAAATTACTGGACAGATGTTGTAAAATTTTAGATGTGTTTTAAAAATATTGAGTAGATCGTAAAAGTTTGTGTGTTCACCCCCATCAAATATTTGATGACGTTATCTTAAAGTTTGCTAAATAAATCCTACAAGGTGTTTCAAAAACATTTTCATATAGTCACCTCTGGATTTTCCATGCAAATTAAAAAATACCGCTTCACGAAATCAATGACGAAGATAACGATTATAAGGTAATCGTAATTGTTGGTTGCATAACTACAAAATACACTGGAAAAGTGATCAGATAATAATGTAGATATCGACGACAACTCGATCGTTGGAGGGATAAGGCTAACTGAATCTCTGTTTAATTCTTCTGCTTGTTTAAATTTCTTCTTCAAAGTTGGCGATCTTATATTGCACATGGCACAAGTAGGCACAAAGGACAACGATTTTACGTTTTCTCACTTTCGCACTTTTAACGTTTCTACAGAAGTTATAAGAAACACCCTTAAAAAGAAAAATAATCTATTTTGGCTATGAAAAAGGGCGAAAGTTCTTATTGTCAATTTTACAGCAAGTGTTCGAAGTGACCACTTCGTCATACATAAAACCAGACTGCGACGTTTCATTTTGATGGAAATGTGGTGCAATGTGTCATCGCATATTAAGGTAATTTGTTCTATTAATTCCTCCACATTATTTATAGACCTGGTCTTTGATGAATAAAACTATAGAGAGGACTAGTGGAGTAAGATCTGGGAACCTGGCTGGCCAAGTACCTCTGCTCACAACTCGGCCAGGGAAAAACTCTTCAACAAATCCTAAGTTTTCTCAAGTAGTATGAGCTGTAGCTCCATCTTGTTGGAAGAAACCACTTTCAAATTCCTCTAGATGCATCTGTTTTAAAAATGCTCCAACAGTTGTTGCTTGTAACGTTGCCCATTAATGGTAGATACTGTGAAAAAATATTGGCCCAATTATTCTTCGACGTGATTATGGCTAACGATATTCCAATTTTTACGGGATGTAAAAGGTCCTCAATGAAATTATGTGGATTGACGACACTCCATGTTCGGTAATTCTGTTTGATGACATAACCGCTCAAGTAAAACCACGCTTCACTCGAAAAGAAGCCAAGATCAAAAACGTTGTCGTTGTTTAAATTCTCCTGAAAGAAGTTGCAATATTGCATCCGACTATTGTGATCTAGTAGTAAAATTTCTTGCACCAGGGTGATTTTATATGGATGCATGTGCAAACGGTTTTTCAGAATCCTTCTTACTGATCTGAAAAACACGTCAGTTCGAACTGATAGACGACGTAATGATGAATGGAGATTTTTTTCAATAAGCGTCTGCACTTATTCCGTGACATTTTCAATTGTCTGTGGCCTCCCAGTCAATTTTCCTTTTAATACGCTTCCTGTTGTCTGAAATCTGACTATAATTTGGCAGACGCGATGATCTTCAACATTTTTGTTGGGAAATTTTAGTAGAAAGTGTGCTTTGTATTCAGGAATTGAATATTGCCTATCTCCGTTTATTAAGCGTCCACTTCGAAAATAAACTTCAAAAATGAAAGTGTTTTCTTGTATGGTATATATATATATATATATATATTAATTACTTATTAATTTGAAAGTTTTGAATAAATATTGAAAGTGATTGACACTGTATTATTGATTGACAAGTTAAAGTGACACTATTGGCGGAAGTTCAAAAGCAGTACCGTCCGAGCGGCACTACAAGAATTACATTTAAATAAATTCCAAAGATGAAAATCATTTTAAAACACCTTGTATCTAAAATGTGCAAAATAATTGTTTATTCTCTAGCTACTGTTAATTAATCCAATCTTATTTTCAATTTAGCACTTGCACGTCTCTTATAAAAAGTTCAAAATTATATAAAAAAGTTTTACAATTCAACTTTGAAACTGCGAAAGTGATTGCTTTGAAAATTTTGCACACGCTTTAAGATTTTGTGAACTAGGTAAATCGCTAATCAGAAGTTATGAATACAAATCGCACAAAACCGATTATTTTGAAATTTTGCAAAAACTTTATAGTTAATGGCTAATTAAAACTGATCTGTCTGAAAAACTTATTTTGTGTTATCAAAATTATAAGGGGAAAATTAACCTTTATCCAACCTTTTTAGACGCCACTGAAGGATAAATAGGTAAAATTAATTTATTTTAATAAATCCTAGCAACTGTAACAATAATAAAACTTTTATCAAGACAAAGGGACGGTTGCATAAACGCAAATCAAATTTAATCTCTGACTAACTCCATAGTAACGATTGTTATTATCATAGTTACAATTGTTCTTAATCAGAGATTAAATTTGATTTGCGTTTATGCAACCGGCTCTAAAATGTTGCTGTAGAAGCGAAAGATGATCTTTTTATCAGAGGCGTACAACGAATTTGGACATATATTTTAATAATTTTTATCTCTAAAAGGAGAATACTTTTACCTGAACTTTTTTTCACTTTTAGCACCCATACTTCGAGACCAATTGCTGATTTTATTTTGTACATAGCTTTTAATAACACGCTGTATAGTTGAATTAATGTATCTTTTTACACACGTGACCAAAGTATCATACAAGCTCAGACAGCACCTACCATGGGAATCTTTGTTTTAAGGATTACAAAAACGAAAAGTCAGACAAATAGTATGTCTACCGAAATTAGTCCAAATTACGCTCGACGTCTTCCAAAAAGTTCCTTGAATTATAAAAAGATAAAATGCATAATTAATGCGTCCACATCGTGCGACAGGCACTGATGTAGTCAATCTAATAATTCATGGATTTTTCATCAAGCGTCACTGTCATTTTTGGTTTTACTCAGAGTGGTTAATCGCAGTTTTTCGTTGTTCTCAGTTTCAAGTTTTCTATTCAGTTCTTCGTAAATTTCGTTGGTTGTTAGTATTCTTGTTTCGTTGTCCTATTTTCTGTTTTGTTATCGTGTCTCTTGTTCGTGTTTCGTCTACAACATGCCTAGCAAACCTTTGAGATCTCATGCCCAGGACATGGTGTTCAACTTTAAAGAGTATTTTGCTCTTGATAAGGAAAACGGTGGTCCTTTAATCTCATTAAATGCTATAAAACAAGTAAGGAAAAACCACTTGAAGGTTCATGATTAATAATTTCGCTCAAATTTTTAGCGAGTTGCAGATGCTCTAGGCGAAACTCGCCAAACGGTTTCGAAGATTGAAACTCGAAAAGAAAGACTGGGCGTGCTTCCCAGTCCAACAAAATCAAGGCCCAATCGGAAACCGCCGAAAACAAGAGACCTGCCTAAGCCTATAAAAATGGAAATCCGCAGCACAATTTATGACATGTGTAAAAACAGTAGGTTCAAGAAATCCCATAGATACAGTTTTGTAATAACCACGGTCGTCTAGATAGATAACGCTTGACGCGTTATGTGGCCGTCCCACTCCGGGTTTTTAAAAATTTTTGTCAGGTACGAAATGTAGCGCAATCTCATGAAAAGTTTAAATATTACAATTGTCATCGTGGTCATTGTCAACAAGTAAATATTTTAGGTGTCACTGTCAACATTCATGTGCCAAAAGAAAACACATAAATAAACTAGAAAAGGGCAAGTAGAAATGATTTATTATTGTTTAGAAAGTTTTAGAACTTTCTGCTTAAAGGTTTGTTATCTACTAATTTTCTTTTCAGAGAACATGTTCTGCCCACGCAAATGTTGGATAATACTGGTTTTGCTGCTGTTGCAATGATTATCGCACTCAGGTGCATTTGGTGCAGCTCACAACCCAATAAAGGATTTTTGATTAAATTGGGTTGCAAAATTTTGATAAGCTGACCACACGTCTTCTCATATCTTAAATATGGTAAAGTTGCCTGTATTGTGTCAGCTATTTTTTTTTTATTAGACCCACAAATAGTTTATCTGGGTAGAGTAATCGACCACGATCCTGTAGCGTGATCAATTGCATTAAAGGTCCCGGTATTGTGGTCGACACTAACGGTGAAATGCAACCGTCACATCGATGTTTTTGTTATACTTTTAGAATTATGTATCCAGCCAAAAAAGCGACAGATGCAGAATAAAGATTGTTTTCTGGTACTTCGTTTCTAGATAAACCATAAAATTTGCAATTTAAATCATCAAGCATAAGTAAGTCTTCATTATGTTTATTATGTACACCAATAATTGTAGATCTTCTAATTCCAAATTGATTATGACTAATATGATTTATAGGACCTGCAGTGTTATCTGATGCTGAAGCTTTTAAGACGCCACATCGTAAAATTTGTCGTAGACCACATTCAGCAGCTCGAGCATCAGTTGCGTATTTGTACCTCCTTTATACGGATGTGTGAAAATGTGGCTTCCAAGGCGTTAGAACTAAATGTCCGAATTAAGACATAGTAAAATCCTTTAGGAGGAACTCTACACATAGTCCAGTCATTTTAGGATAAAAAAGGGATCAATCTCGGAATGAGAGATAATAAGCTGAATTTTTGTATATACCTTAATTTTGGCGTTTTAAAAGTTGTGTCAAAAGTCTCATAAAATCTCGTGTCTGCGTCGTAAGTTATTCAAGGTCAAAGATGAAGAAAAACAGTTTTTTGCGATTATCTCGGTTTCTATTGCTCCAGTGATGTTAACATCTATTATCATAATTGTAGATCACAAAATTTGGGACAAATTTTATTTGAAACATTTTTTCATGCGCTCAATCGTTTTTGAGATAGAGGGCAGTGAACACGCAGCGCTCATCCATTCGTACTGTAATGCAATCAACCGTGAATATCTATGAATACTACCTTGAATTTTGAAAAATTTGTATTAGTTATCAATTAATACATTGTATTTAAACATTTTACATATTTTCAACATATTCATTGAATAATACTTACCTACTTTGTGTAATTAAAAACGCATTTAATGAAATATTTATTGTATATCTCAATTTATTTATATCTTTAAAATGTGTAAAGTTTTAAATACTTATTTTTCTATCATGATTATAACTGGAAGGTCTGGAAACAACGATTCAGGGCACCGAAGATGATGACGATGAAACAGAAATTCCCGAACGTCCAGAAGATGACGGTGAAGAAGAAGAAAATTAATACTTTTGTTCTTTAAATTATTAAAGATTTCTAGATTTTCACTGCAATTCAATTTCAATCGTAAGAAATGTACAGGTACTGAACAAAGATAAAATTAAAATACATTAACTCGTTTTACTTCCTTAAATCTTTACTTTGAAAAAATTAATATAACTTTTAGATGTATAATAATATAACAAGTATAATATATTATCTAATATATAAAAACTTTCACATTTGAAAGATAAAGTACTTAATTATTTTTCTACTTAAAATCTACTTTCAATAAATTAAGATATACATACAATAAGTATTTCATTTAAAGAGTTTTTAATTCCACAAAGTAGGTAAGTATCATTATCATTAAATGAATGTATTGAAAATATGTAAAATGTTATTAAATGCAATGTATTAACTGATAAATAATACAAATTATTCAAAATTAAAGGTAGTATTCACAGATATTCACGGTTGATTGCATTACAGTACGTATGGATGAGCGCTGCGCGCTCACTGCCCTCTGTCTCAAAAACGATTGAGCGCATGAAAAAATGTTTCAAATAAAATTTGTCCCAAATTTTGTGCTTTACAATTACGATAATAGATGTTAACATCATTGGAGCAATAGAAACCGAGATAATCGCAAAAAACTGTTTTTCTTCACCTTTGACCTTGAATAACTTACGACGCAGACACGAGATTTTATGAGACTTTTGAGACAACTTTTAGAACGCTAAAATGAAGGTATATACGAAAATTCAGCTTATTATCTCTCATTCCGAGGTTGATCGCTAATTTGACTGGACTAACACAAAAATGCACTTTTTGCAATAAATTTCAGTGCCTGTGCAGTTTCATTGCTTAACCCTTCGAACCCATTGCAGGCCGAAATCAACTGAATGTCGTCAATATAATTTTGAAATGTTACATTCAGCCTATGCAGACGTTCATCTGAAATGTTGACATACGGTGCAACACTGATGTCAAAGGCGTGGATGTAGTGATTTTTAGAAGTTTATTGCACTTTTATCACAACAAATACAAATAAAATTAACAATATTAAAAAAATCCGTTTGCAGCAGCATTCGAACCTGCGTTGTTATGCAACGACTGTAATCACAACGACGGAAATGAATAAATAGCATGTTTGCGAAAACCTTTTCTTATAAAGTTTTCCTTATGCTTACAATTATAATTTATAATTATAGTTATAAGTATAAATTGTAACAGTTATGCTGACGGCTTAGAACCTTACATTGACAAGCAGAACTGACTTTCTGTCACGCAAATTGATTCATTTTGCCCATGAATAATTTAGAAATTTTGGCTACTTTTGGCAATACAGAAGATGTACAGAACTACTTAGTGCATCAGTTAATACAAAAAGAGTTAACAGAAAAGCGTTATTCATATACGTGTGTTAAATTCAACATGAATAGCATTCCGCCAGAAAACTTTCGTTTTCTTTTTCGATTTGAAAAAGAACATATAATTAAATTACATCAAGCTTTGCAAATGCCTGCAAAATGGGTTACACCAGATGGTCATGTCATTGAAGGTTTATTATTATCTACAATCGAGAAGAAATTCCGTATTTTTAAACACTCTTCATTTATAGGTCTTGCAGGATTATGTCTCGTTTTAAGACGATTTTCTTACCCAAACAGACTAAAAGGATTGCAAAATGAATTTGGATTACATTTTTCGTCAATCAGTAAAATTTTAAAGTTTGTTGTTACTTTTATATTCAAGAAATGGGCCAAGTTATTATTAAATTTTGATAAAAACATATGGTTAACGCAAGGTTTTCTCGCAGAGGTGGCTGCCTTCGTACATAAGAAAGGTGCTCCTTTAAGAAATTGCATTGGGTTTATCGATGGTACTGCCCGGGCAATTTGTAGACCATCAAAATTTCAAAAAGAAGTTTACAGCGGGCATAAAAGAATACATTGTCTGAAATTTCAATCAATCACCGTTCCAAACGGTATCATTTTACATTTAAGTCCTCCGTATTCTGGCAGACGACATGACTCTTTTATCCTTAAAAATTCAAAAATCTTAGAGCAAATGAAGCTCCATTGCCCACAGTTTTGTTTATACGGAGACGAAGGGTATCCATTAGTGCAACAATTAATAAGACCATTTTCTAATCATAATTTAACAGAGCAGCAACAAATGTTTAATACCAAAATGTCCAAAATACGCCAATGCGTAGAATGGAGTTTTGGTAAAATAACAACGCAATTTGCGTTTGTTGATTTAAAAAAAAATCAAAAACTTTTTCTGCAACCAATAGGTCAGTATTATATTGTGGCTGCATTACTAACGAATGCGCATACATGTTTTTATGGAAGCACAACTTCTCGATACTTCGATATAGAATCACTAGATATTATGGAATATTTTCAATAATTTCTTTTTAATCAAACAGTTACCTTTAATTAATATGTTATTATTAAATAAACATTTAAAAGCTGTAATTATTTCAAAAATTATGTCAGATTTTTATTATTTAAATTTTGTGTTAAAATGTTTTCCAAAAATCTGTTTAAAATTGCATTTTTTTGTCTTTCTATTTTACGGCCCTCTTCCTCCTCTTGCCATTTTTTCTGTTCGAACTCAAGTTTAGCTTTTTTGAATTCCAACTCTTCTATTTGAATTTTCATATTATCTTGATGTTGCTTTTCTTTAAATCTTAATTGTTCTTGTTGTAGCTGACTTTCCCGTTTCATTTTTTCAATTAAATATGAAAAACTTGTTCCATCTTTAGTTCCATTTCTCGTCTTTCGTGCTGCTGCTGTATAAACCCTGCTAGATTCTTGGTTGAACCCTTCACGACCCCCACGCTCACCATCAATATCAGTGTCATTAAAATCGTCAACAGTGTGAAAAAATATTTCATTGTCCACGTCAGTGGCTTCTGTTTCTAATATTTGTTCACTATTACAACTTTCAATAGGATTGTCCAAACTTTGCAGAGCAGCTTGGCGAATTGCTTTTGCAGGCATAACCTCGTCGAATTTTTGGCCACTGCATCTTTTTTTACCCCGTTCATTTTTTTTATTTTCTATGTCAATTTGTGCCACATCTTCATATTGCGACCAGACAGTCAGAAGTTTTCTAACAGCGTCGCCCCACTCAGTCTGTATCCGTTCTTTCCCACTTTCTGTAGCTTCGTCGGCATCAAATTTTCTAAATTTTATTACTCGTTCCAACATATGATCTTTTAATAATTTGAAGCTACAGTTCTGAAAGCGCTCTCTTTCGTCTTCACTTACGACTGCATGAAGTTTTTTCCACACATCTTCTTCGTTTGTAAATTCAGTCTCGCAAAGAAGGTCGAATAATGCATTCAAACATCTTATACGTTCCCTCTCTGAGAATCGAAATCGTTTCTTTTTCAGTTGCGACATAACTAATTAAAGTTCTAAATGACACTGACTGACATTGTAGAAAAAATCTACTATTGTCAATATAAGAAGTATCGATTGTGAGTGTTATAATTATAAGACATAGTTATAAGGATAAGTGTAAGCATAAGAAAAAATTTATAAGAAAATGTTTTGCGCAAACACGCTAATGGCACCCCTTTTCGTGCCGTCAAGGCTTACTTTCGTAGAACCTAATTTTATGCGGAGTGGGACGGCCATATAATGCGTCAAGCGTTCTCTATCTACTCGGCCGTGGTAATAACTATGAAATACTTTCAGTTATAATATAACAAGTGATATGATTATTTATTAGCATGTTTGCGCAAAACAGTTTCTTATGCAGTTTACCTTATGCTTACACTTATAATTTATAATTATAGTTATAAGCATAATTGTAACAGTTATGCTGACGGTTTAGGACCTTACATTGGCAAGCAGAACTGACTTTCTGACACGTAAATTAATTAATTTTGCACATGAATTATTTAGAAATTTTGGCAACTTGTGGCAATATAGAAGATGTTCAGAACTACTCAGTGTATCAGTTAATACAAAAAGAGTTTCTTTTTCAGTTGTGACATAATTAGAGTTCTAAATGACACTGATTGACATTGTAAAAAAATTATGTTGTTGTCAATATAAGATGTAACGATTATGAGTGTTATAATTGTAAGACATAAGTTATAAGGGTAAGTGTAAGCATAAGAAAAAAATTATAAGAAAATGTTTTGCGCAAACACGCTATTATCGATGATATTTCGAGTGAAACCGAGCTGCAGATTCAACGAGTGCGAAGCACGAGTTGAATGTGCTGCTTCGGTTTCACGAGCCATATCTTCGATTATTAATCATATCACGAGCTATATTCGACATGAGAATATAATGAATGAACATCACCACATAAAAGTTACGCAACGAAAATTTTGCAACAAAATACAAATTTTTATTGATCAAGACGATTATGAGAACTATAATACATATTTTTAACATTAAAAGTACAGTTTTGGTAAACAACTCTTGGTTGATTTTCCAAAGACGTAGAAGTAGAAATTCTGATATTATTTGTTTCAGAGTTTGTTTCTTTTGAAGAATGACCTCTCATAGATGAATGTGAATTCTCTAGACGCCAATTAGGATTCTCAGTCAAAAAGAAACGATCAGTAGTTACATTTTTGGGACGCTTCTCTAATATTTTGTAATATAAGCGAACTGGACATACATCTTCATCTGAATTTTTAATTAACCATTTGCTTGAAGCACAACTTTTGCTCCCTCCTTGATTGGTCTTCGTGAATACTGGATTGTATTCCACACGTCCTGTCAAATCCCCCGTATTAGATTTTTCAATCTGAATGTGATATGTCATCGCATATGCAGCCTCATTGCCTCTCCAGGCCAATTCTTTAGAAACTATAACATAAAACTTTTTTTGTAACCCTTCGGGTGTGTTTTCATCCCAGAATTTGGTAATTTTGTTATGTTCATCTAATGTAAAAGCTGATGAGCTAATCTTACGTTTCTCCGGCTTACGTTGGAGTTCTTTACGTTTGGAATCTCTAGCTTTTCGTGCTTCTATAAATTCAATATCTTCAAATGGGTTGAATTTTATTTTGTAATCCTTAAAAAAATGTTCTCGCAAAATTTTCGCTGTTCCATTCCACATTGTTTTAATCACACTCTCTTTATATTCTGTGCCATCTTTACGCCTCATATTCACAGCATAATCCTTCAAAATTGTTGCCAGTTCTGGAATGGTTGAAGCGGCGTCAATTTTATAATTCTTTGCTTCACAAAATTCTCTGAACTGACGCCATTGGCTTTGTTTGTTAACAACGGTGTTGCGAGGCACAGATTTTTCGATAATAGCATCAATTTCCTCGTTTTGAGCTTGCCCCCAACGTTGGCAAGCCATAATCGACAGAAAAATAAAAAAAAATTTAAATTTGTCAAATTTGACAGTTTTTAAATTTAGGTAGCAACAAACCACAATAAGGCAATAAAATTATTATCGCTGTGATAGACATGTAACTAAGGGCATGGACAAATTCTATTGGAAGAAATGGGGTCATGTGATCCATGAATTATATTCTCAGAAAAACATTTGTGTCATGTTGACCTTATGAACATTATCATCTTTTTGACTAATTACAACAAAGTGACAGTTATTAATTCGGACGTTAGCTTTTGGTCACGTGTGTAAAAACATACATGAATCCAACTACATATATTAGTGACTGAATTAGCTTAAATCCAACTTAACTTCAAACGCATCTCATACACGTCTATATTTTTTTTAGATGATTATTCAGGGAGACTTGCGATAGAAATCTTAAGTGGCATTCGCGACGTTGAAGTTAAGAAGGTCTTACAACTATCAGGGTATCAAACATCATTCGATGTCTTTATTTGTGCGCTGGAAGTGGAGGCGGCGTAGAGTTCCTCAAGAACGTGTTACAAAGTCAGCGTGGCAGGAAGAGAGAAAGAAGAAAACAACAAGATAGAGAAGCTGCTAGAGAAACTGTCAAATATTTGGCTTCTTTCGAAGACGGGAGAATGCTGTGTCTCGTAAGCAAAGTGTGGAATGCTATAGGTGAGGACGCCAGAGACACAAGCAATTGTCGTGCTCGATCACCAGTTCCAAGAAAAAACACGCAACAGAGATCTTACCTATATCTAAAAAGAGCCAGTAGTCATAGTCGCTGATGAGAATAAGGTCGCCAGTGAAGTGAAAATAAGAAGTTTTACCAGAAGTAGTGGTTCAATTATACCGTGGAAGATTTACGAAAATCCAGCAGCAATCACCATCGATACTAGCGCTGAGGTATCAATTGTACGTAAATGACTCGTGAGAGCTGAAGATGTACAAACTATACCCGAAACGATCAGATTGAAAACTGTAACTGGAGAGTCGACGCCGATCATGGGCGAAGCATCGGTAGAAATCGGTATTGGTCAGCTGAGAATAAGACATCGGGCTGTGGTAGCTACCATGGAAGATGACTTAATTTGGGGAAGGGATTTGAATAGCCGCCATGGATTGACAGTTGATCCAGTGAGGCAAGTCCTATGTCTTGCTCTTCAAGCTAAATCAGCAGTGTATTGAAGCGAAGCCTCCAAGATTGATCGCTTATCAGAACCGCAAACACTACGACGAGGTTGAGCAGGAAGAAAGCAGTCGTAGAAAATGATGAATGGACTACAGCTCGGTGTAGAAAGGAGGAAGACGAGGATATAGGGCCACTCTTCAAATGGAAGGAAAATGTGATAGAACGATCTGGCTGGTCGAAAACACCAGACGAGTCACCTTCTTTCAAGGCATTATGGATTCCTTGCATGTCGAGAACAGGTTGCTTAAGGACCCTGGGAAAGTCCGGATGGAAGGCATGTCACAATGCAGTTGGTGGTTCCGGCCATTAGAACCAAGAAAGTACTTCAAGAAATGCACAACGGAGGTTCTGGTGCTCATTCTGGAATAAACAAGACGCTTTCCAAAGTTAGGGAGAGATTCTACTGGGTGTGTTGCCGAAAAGACATCGAGAGCTGGTGCAAGAAGTGTAGGTCCTGTGCGGCGGTTAAAAGACCTAAGATTACGGCGAGAAGGCCGATGCAATCACAGAACGTCAGTTCGCTTTTTGGAAGAACAGCAGGAGATAGAGCGGGTCCCCTCCCAGTGACCGAAGAAGGGAACAAATACAGGAAGAATGTCAAAGGCTACCACGATGGCTTACAGGAGAAACTGCCGAGCATTCACGAAATGCTGCACCACAAGAATAGGGTGGCGAGTGGTAGAATGAAGATACGTTACGATCTTACGGACAACTCAGTAGAGTTCCAGGCAGGAGATTAAGTATGGCTCTATAACCCCCGAAGAAGAAATGGTCGTTGCCCGAAGTTGTCACCAGACTGGGAAGGCCCATATACTGTCGTGACGAGAATCAATGATGTCGTTTACAGGATTCGACAAAGGCCGAAAACGAAAATGAAGATTGTTCACTTAAGCCGCCTCATAAAATACGACAGTGACACCACTGATGTTTCTGATCGGGACCATCAAAACTAAGGAGAGGGCAGTGTTACGGAGTCACCCCATATGCCGCCCCAGTACGACGCCTATAGGTTCTGGTATGTACGACGATGTTGACTCATCGTCGGTGACAGCGGCCAGGCTGCGTTCGCTAAAGAAAAACCTGTAAGAGGAAGTCGCGATGGGTAATCCAGAAAGACCTCGACTGCGGAACTTCTAGAAGGGAAGGGGGAAGTATGGCTTTAAGTAGAGCCCACATTCGGGAATGATGCGTATTCAGCCAGTTCAGTCAAAACAGAGTCTAGCCAAGTTGCACCCGAATTATTTTGTACATAATCGCTGTGCAAATAAATTGTTGAGTTTACCCACGTGGACTTTAAATTAACGAAAATCGTAATAATATCTACGTCTGGTTTCCATTTGAGTGTGGTTTTCGGCATACTAGAATGGTAGCTTCTCGAGGTTTATGGTTTACAAATTTTACTTTTTTCTCCAATGTACACAAAGGCTACTGCTTCAGTTATCTGTTTCATTTTTTTTCATTACACCATGACTCAAATACATCATTTCTCGCTACACAGAAGATATCAAATTGTCACAATACGCTTTAGCGACCTTATTAATAATATTTTCACAGTCTACATCACTTTCCTCGCTCATTTTCAAACCGAAAATCACGAAAAATCGTAGACAGAAGCATCAATTGAAAAGTTTTTGTTGGCTCAATATTATTATTTCAGAACCCATCGCAGGTTTTAAAACGATAAATTCTTTAGTTAAAAGTGGAAAACTTACTAATTTACAATTGTAACAAAATATATTGTACGCATTATGTCCGAAAAGTTAGATTTTACTGGCCTCGTAAACTGCCACCTCTGGCGCTGATAACGGCTTCACATCTTGGTCAAATGTTTACAATGTCTGTTCAAATTTCGTTTATCAAAATTGGTCCAAATTTTTATTAACCTGTTTCCTACTTCTTCTAGTGTATTTGATCGCTGGTCTGAAGTTCTTAACCATCTTCCTAAGATGTCCCAATTGTCCCACACATGCTGTATGGAATTTAACTAAATCCGGACTCTTTGCAGGCCCGACCATTGTCGTAATATTAGTCTCTTCAAGGTAGTCGCGGACAGTTCCAGCAATATGCGGACGAATATTATCCTGCATAATAAGAAATTGGTCGGCTATAAATGGGGCATAAGGTACAACATATGGTTCCAATATCTATCTGTACACATTAAGTGCTCATCCAGTTGTAACAAGTTCTGTACGTACGCGCCTCCAATGATACACCACCCCAGACAATCACGGATCCTCCACCAAATTCCACTGTTCTCACAATATTACACGATGCATATCTCTCACCCGAGTATCTGTACACCTTTACTCGTCGATTACGATTATACATTTGTAACTTATTCTATTCGACGTTCTTGGTCCTGAGCCATTTTGTCTATTTTGTATTGTTTACAATAGTCTCGAGTTTTTAGAATTTCTAGTAACTCCTTTTTTGTATTATTTCCTTCAAAATAAAATCGGTCCTTCCTATAATCTCAAAATAACAGAGTGTTAAAAAAGACTGCTTGATTACAAGAAAGAAAACACACAGAAGGCAAAACCGACACACAGGAAAATACAACCTGTGGAGAAACCGTAAAAGAGGCAAGTAAATTTTTAAAGCCGTGCTGAAATATTTATCCTTCAATATTCACCCTTTCACCACCCGACTTTGCGTTTGAAAACATCCAGGTAGATTTGTAACGAATTAACTATAAGATATGTTTCTAGAAATAATTTTGTCTACACTAGCGACACATTTCTGGGTAAAAGAAACCCAGGTATATACAGGTATGTTTCTTAGTAATTAAGCAATAACCTTGTTTCTCATATATTTTAAAAATGAATTGTTAAAAACAAAATTTTTTTACTGCGGCCCTTTGCGTATTTCTTCGACCGTGGCACCTGCCGGAGTTTGCAGTTGTCGAATTTTATGTTCCGCTGTAAAATACTTAAAAAACCAAAGCCATAAACGCACTATATTTTGGCGGCCACTATACTCACCTTACACATTTTGTATTCTTCATTATTATAACTATTATTATTAATGTGACTCATAACAAACAATGTGGGATATACATATGATAGATTAATAAAATTAAAAACTGTTCGTTTTTCTAGTTAGTTCTAGAAGTTTTTTTTTCTCGTTACATATACATATAATAAAAAATTCAAAACATCTAATATATCATATTCTAATGACGACAGATAAATAACGAAATTACACAGAACTTGAAACAATAATCTGCATCTCTTTATCAATATGAAAACTTCTTCATTATAATCATTTTTTCGGTCATTTATCACTCAAAATGTCGCGCAAAAAATAAATCAAAAAAATCACAGAAGTAGGCAATAAAATTACAAATATTTAGCTAAAAACAAATACCTACAGCAAAACGTTCCAGTCAATAAATTTACATCGTAAAATGTTTCTTTTTATTTGCATTGGGTTCATTACATGAGAAATAATAAAATTCGATTTAGTGTGTGACCTTAAACAACAATATGCTATTAGAAGCACGACAAAATGTGCAATTTAAAATTCTATAGCTATGTTTAAACTGTGCACATAGTGTAGTAATAGACACCTTAAAGATTTAATTGATATCTACCAATTATTATTAATAAAGGAACATGTTTATCAATTTAAATTTTATTACATAACAATCAATGTCATGTCAAGAAAAACAAAATTATCCATTTGTAAAGTACTTCCTGTCTGAAATCAAAATTCCTGAAAAATTACCTCAATTCATACACGTAACATCAATAGAAAACCTTCGGAAAAAATCGCATGGAGACCTTGACACCTATATGCCACTACATTTTAAATAGTGGCCTTTAAACCGGCGAAATTTCGAACATTTTTCAAAATAGACAGTCAATACATATAAACACAATAATAAAAGCAGTGAAGGTTATTAATGACAACCGTGATAATTGATGATGAATCATTTTTGTACCAATATAGTCCAATAATAATTAAATGTGATACCAAACAAGGCGAGTACTAACAAATATTCATTGCTTTGCTACGACTTTTGACCGAAAAATATTTTTAATTGTGATAATTTTTTTGTTTATTATTTGTTAGTACCGCAAGTACTTTACGGTTAAATTCACATACATTATTCTTCCATTACGTAACTGTTGCACGAATAAATAAAAAATACCTCCTCTAATTTCCGATTTGGTCCATAGTAGTACATCAGTATCACAACTAGAAGTAGTGACAGTACTGCTATAAGCACAAACGATATAGCCCTTTTGGTGGTGACGAAACAGCCCCCATTCCTGTGATATCGAATATCGTCGATAGATTCTTCAGCCAAAAATTCAGATCTTGTGGAACCAACTCCTCCTCGTCCCATCTTTAAACACTCACTAATTCACTTTCATTTAAAAAACGTGCATTCAGTACGACTGTTGCAGGTGAAGTGCTAACGTACTCCTACCTATACGCGAAATCACATGATTACAAATTAATAAGATGTTTCAATATTTACTTATTTAAATTTTTTGTTCTTCCTTTTTAACTTTCGCAGAAAAATTTTTACCTACAGCCAGTTTTTCCGATACTTTGATTGTTTTCCATTTTTTGCTCTGTTATGCATTCTCCATAATTAATTAATTTACGGGTGAAACATTTGTGTGATAATTATCTACTAACTACGAGATGCTTTATTGTAATATTTAACGAAGTTTGTCGTAGTTTCAAACAACTAAACGGATAATTATTTGAAATTCAGATAAGCGATAATATTATAGCAGAATTATCGAACTAGAAATATTCTCGAAGAATCGAAAACGAATAATGCGAGTCCTTGGTTATGGTCAATTAAATCTTGTGAGATTATGATTATAATAATACACTTGACCTGTAGCATCTTCTTTTTTTCAAAACTATTTGCATATGGATGTAGGTCAAAACCGCACAAGTTATGCAAAATATTGAAATCAGTTGCTAAACGATGTGAAGTGATTACTGTGGATTGATTAATGCTATATTGTACAAATCAATTGCCTTTTTAAATAAGTATACTCATTGATTGGAACAATTACTTTTAAAAAGTAATTCATTGCATTACTCATTAGTCATTATTCAGTAAAAATAGTAATTCATTGCTTTAACAATTACTTTTTGTACTTTGAAAATTTGATAAGGAGACAATTTTAGATATTTGTTGTATAAGTACATAATTTTTTCTAACATCCAAGGGGCCAAGAAAAAACGTGTTAGAATGAAAAAGACAGTGAGTGATTTATTTTATTAACGCATTTGTATATATTAACACATTCGTTACATATTCACATCAATAAGATAAAATAAATATACATATACTTCACACAAGAGGAGTATATTCATAATTTAAATTAAACAATAATTGAGACTCAAAATTTTCCTCAGTTTTATAATAAAAACATCCGCGTCAACACTAAACATTCTATCCACAGCGGCACTAAATGGAATTGTTGTATTATATTTTATAAACATGTCTCTAAAACATGGAGCACTTTGATTCAAAAAGATCTAATTGAAAATAAATTATTTCAGTACTTACCAAAATATGTTTCCGCAGATTTGAGGATGCTGCTAAACTGCACGACAAAATTTTTGTTGCAGGTAAACAAAGGTTACATTGCGCATTTAAATTTTTAGACAACTTCTCAGTGCATTAACAAAATATTTTCAAGCCAAGCCAAGGTGATCATTGTAATAATAATAATAATAATCACAATCACAATATAACTCAGAATTACAAGATCCACAATTATTGCTCTTCAAGGGCTGCTTGAAAAGTGGCTGCAAATTTTGAAAATTCGAGCTTTCATATCAATCGCTATTGTCATTCCCCTTCACTGCTAAATTACTTTTTTCACTAGAAGCCTACAAAATTAACCATTGTCATGTTTGTCTGTGAATAGAGAATTCGTTTTTCTCTACCAAAGTCAATAATGATAATTAAATTTGACCAAGGTTAATAATGGAAGTGAAATTATTATTGACCAAATATTTGAAATTATTTTCACGAGGAATGTAAAAGTGCCAACTGCCATAATAACAGCATCTCAGGGGGGGTACATAGTTCTTTGCCTGGCATATTTCCTAAAAAAAATAACAAATTAATTGAAAATTTAAAGTTACAAACCTCATGACAATAGTATATTGTGATAACCCAAGATCCCGCTTTAAAAAAAAAATTGAAAGCCCGCGAAAAATTCAAAAGTCAAAAATTTGGCCTTAGCTGTGATCATCTAACAAAATGAAACCTACGTTGTGATTTTTTTTGTGGTGGAATGCGTTCAGATACAAGTGGTGGACACCAAAGTTGGAAAAGTACCGCTAAATAAAACACCAAATATATGGAGGACACAAAATTATTTATTCCTCCACTTTCCAAACTTCAAATGAAATCAAATTAAACGTACTAAATCAATACAAATTGTGAGCCATCGTTATACATTTCCCCAAACAAACACAAAAAAACATAACAGGCAATCTGGAGGTTCAAAATGGCGTCGGACGAATGCGTCGTTCCAAAAAAGTCTCCCAGAAATGCAATCAATCCTGTGGCGTTGTGCAAATAATGATCGAAATCAAAGCAATAAAATGCACGTCCCACATGACCCACAGTGTTGTTAACTTGTTCAACGAGATTTTACAGTTCATATACAGGATGACTCAAAAAAATTAATGAATGCGTAAATTTATTTTATTGATTTACTCAGGAACTACAAAACCGAATGCTTTGAAATCTTGAAGATATTTTAAAGTTATCATAAGCATGGTAATTTTTTGATCAAAATGTATTTGGTCGTCCCCCTTAAAAAAATTATGACGTCACCACAATATTTTGCTGAATAAATCCTATCTAAAATGTACAAAATATGATGAGTCTCTTCTTGTGATTTATCATTCCGTTCACATTTTTTGGATTTGCATTTACAGGATGACCCAAAAGAATTAATGAATGCGTAAATCTATTTTATTGATTTAATCAGGAACTACAGAACAGAATGTTTTGAAATCTTGCAGATGTTTTAAGGTTATAAAGAGCATACTAAATTTTTAGTCAAAATATATTTGGTTATCTTCTCCAAAAAACTGTTGACGTCAGCACAAAAGTTTGCCGAATAAATTCTATCTAGAATATACAAAATATGATGAGTCGGTACTTGTAATTTATCATTCCATTCATATTTTTTTAATTTGCATATACCGGGTGACTCAAAAAAAAAAATGAATGCTTGAATTTATTTTATTGATTTAATCAGGAACTACAACACTGAATGCTTTGAAATCTTCTGCGAAAAAAAAAACATAATAGGCATGCAGTCGTCATGTTTCCGACAGCGAGGGAAGTACTGTCGAAACTCTTTAGACCAATTTTTTTATCTAATATTCATTCTAATGTTCTGAGGGACACGATGAATTTCAGTTCAAGAATAAAACTTTTATTGATTTAAAATGAAATAGTTTAGTTTTCTCACTCGTTCTCATGCTTCGTCACTTTGTTTTTTTTCCTTTACAATGTAACTTTATTTAAAAAAAATATATACAATGCATCTTTTTACTTCCCGAGCGTAAACAAAGGAAGTATTGTAATCGAGTCCGTCGGCCGACTCTCTACTTTTACATTTACTCGATCTTTCATGACCCCTAGAAGACGAAGAAATAGGTCTCCCGTTTCCGTCTGTCTGTCCGTCTGTCCGTCTGTCTGCCGTCCCGGATTTTTATTAGACAGATAATCTCCGAAAGTACTGGACCGATTATTGTGAAATTTTCTATTTATATTAGGAATATCATGTAGATGGTAAAACGCTAACCAAAATTTGTCTAATCATCCTCACCAATAATGTGATGACGTCACTTCAAAATTGTACATAGTAAATGGGTTTTAAATTGTATCAAATAACAATCCGTCTAATCTCTCAATAGTGGCCAACCCCTATCGTAAATCATACACTTTCTTGGCTCGTTCTTGACGAAAGAAGGTGTTTGGTTGCCTACATTTACCAAAAATGCCCTTTTTAGGTCTTGCTTTAATCAACAATAACTAAAAAATGGATAGTTTAACGAAAAAATAATGTTTAGTCCCACGTGAGCAATAATATTATCTACACTGTCAGATTTTTACTTCCCGAGCGTAAGCAAAGGAAGTATTGTAATCGAGTCCGTCGGCCGACTCTCTACTTTTACGTTTTCTCGATCTTTCATGACCCCTAAAAGACGAAGAAATAGGTCTCCCATTTCCGTCTGTCTGTCCGTCTGTCCGTCTGTCCGTCCGTCTGTCCGTCCGTCTGTCCGTCTGTCCGTCTGCCGTCACGGATTTTTATTAGACAGATAATCTCCGAGAGTACTCGACCGATTGTTGTGAAATTTTGTACTTATATTAAGAATATCATGTAGATGGTAAAACGCTAACCAAAATTTGTCTAATCATCCCCACCACTAATGCGATGACGTCACTTCAAAATTGTACATAGTAAATGGGTTTTCAATTGTATAAAATAACATAGTCCTACACATGTAGTTTACAACTCTGAATCGACTTTTCACCCGAAACGTCCAGATTTTTGGAAAAAAAATCAAAATTATAAAACAACATTTTGAAATTTAATTTTTAATCTGCTAACCAGAATACTTTGAAATGTTGCAGATGTTTTAAGGCTATAAAGAGCATCATAAATCTTTAGTCAAAAAATATTTGCTTATCCCCTCCAAAAACTTGATGACGTCTGCTCAAAAGTTTGTGGAATAAATCATATCTAAAATGTACAAAATATGATGAGTCTGTACTTGTGATCTATCACTCCACTCATATTTTTTGGATTTGCATATACAGGGTGACTCAAAAAAATTAATGAATGCGTAAATATATTTTATTGATTTAATCAGGAACTACAAAACCGAATGCTCTGAAATCTTGCAGATGTTTTAAGGTCATAAAGAGCATAATAAATGTTTAGTCAAAATATATTTGCTTATCCCTCCAAAAACTTGATGACGTCAGCTCGAAAGTTTGCCGAATAAATCGTATCTAAAATGTACAAAATATGATGAGTCTGTACTTGTGATTTATCATTCCATTCATATTTTTGGATTTGCATATGCAGGGTGACTCAAAAAAATTAATGAAGGCGTGAATTTATTTTATCGATTTAATCAGGAATTACGAAACCGAATGCTTTGAAATCTTGGGAATATTTTAAAGTTATTATAAGCATGGTAAACTTTTGTTCAAAATGTATTTCTTCATCCCTCCTAAAAAAATTGATGACGTCACCCTTAAATTTTGCTGAATAAATCCTATCTAAAATGCAAAAAATATGATGAGTTTGTACTTGTGATTTATCATTCCATTCATATTTTTTAGATTTTCTTAAGAGGTGGTTCAAAAAAATTAATGAAGTCAATTTATTTTATTGATTAAATTAAAGGCAACATTTATTATTAGTATTACACCCCAACCAACCCAATTTGGTAGACACAAAATTTGTTAAAGGAAAAACTCGGTTGAAACATAAGGGTAGCACGCTTATTTACATCGACTTTAACATTACAGACCTGCATTTGTTTTATGCGCTCACTTGGTTCCGCGAATGTGGTATAGACATGTTTTAAATCAACCAATTGTGAATTCCACCGTCAAAAATTAAAATAAGATCCAATGTTTTATATAATAAGCGGAAGTCGACGCAATAAAACCGATTGTCGTTTTGTTTACAGTTTCTCTGTTTGACTCTCACGTATGCTGTTACGCCTGTCATCTTAAATTAAGAATGTTTATACATACACGATTTTCAGTTGCCTCTGATATGTATACGTGAGTAAATTGTTTCGTTATTTTATTGATTATTACAAATCAATATTCAAAACGACCCAATTCATTTTCCCGAAAATTTGAGAATATAATAATTTTATTCTTAGTATTACACTACATCTATCCCAACTGATATACGTGTCCTTGCAAAAATGTTGATGACGTCATCGCAATTTTTTTTTAAATTCCCACTACAAAAATGTAATGAGAAAAAAAACACAATAGGCATGCAGTCGTCAAGTTTCCGACAGCGAGGGAAGTACTGTCTAAACTCTTTAGACCAATTTTTTATTAAAAAAACGAAAGCCTTTAATGCAATATAAAAACTATTTCCATGAAGATTTTCTTATTACGAACAAGTAGATATGTCGCACAAGTCTTCAAGTGCTATAGTAAGGATGATATTGGAAGTGGCGTTTTGCCGTATTTCGGCAGATTTTAATGACTGTAAGGGGGAGCCTTAAGGTACAGATGGTAGAGATACATAACTGCAAATCTTAATGGTCACTGAGTGAAAGTTCTGTATTTTACTGTAACCTGCCCTCTATTGGTAAGTAGATGACTGAAATACAATATGAACAATAGCGCGCTAGGTTTAAAAACTATGAATTTGGTACTCCCTCTGTCCGAAAATATGGTATACATTTTACAAAATTATTATAATTAACGAGTGATGAGGAGCAAATTATAATCAAGTAATTTTATTTGCAACTTGTATAATAATGGAACATCATATATAAATAGTGGACTGAGATCTACGTTGTTTCTGTTAAAAAAGTGACCAAGAAAATTACTACAATAACAACAAAATAAATCGACACCGGTTGAATTTAAAAAATTAGAGATTTTAGCAAGAATAATTAAATTAAATAAATTATTTATTATAATAAATAATAATAATATATTATAATAATCTAATTTATTTATTTATTTTTTTAATTTACTTATATTATTGTGCTTTATGATTTTGTTTAATATAGTGATTATGTAATTCTCTATCATGAAATAAAAAATTAAAATGTTTTAAAATTTGCATTTAATTTGAAATAGCACTTTGCTTAGAAAATTCAGTACGTCATCGAAAGAGGTCGCGGCAACGCTGGTCGCATCTATATTAATCTATGGTTAGGCTGTGAGGTTAGGTATGTTTGATCATGGATTTTAGTGCGGTACCAATGGTGAAAGTTAACCGAAATTAATTCTGACAAAAACAAAAGTCAAATAAAGCATGTCTGCTCTAAGATTCAGAAGACCCTTGTTAAATTGCGTCAAAGAATATAGATATGTGTCCACTGGACTGCCCCAAGAAGATCAATATTCGTACACTCCGCAATACCCACCAATTCTTGATATATCCCATGAAAAAGTAGCCGCAAAAAAGAAAGAGGCAGAGTATGAAGCAATCAAAGCAGTTAAAACAGTTGAAGAAAAACAAATTAAGCTGAACATGTCGAAGTATTATGGTTTTAAGTGTTACATGCTTTTAGAAGAGTATATCCCATACAATAATTTGGAGTTGATTCAACATGTGACGAGGACCCATTTAATACGAGACGAAAATTTACCAAACTTTTACAATGGAATTGATGTCAGCAGTTTACTAACTGCGGTAAAAAATGATATAGAAGAAACAATTTTGATTGAAATGGATCAGTGCAGGTGACTACTTTTAAGAGTTGTGAATTAGTTGTAAATAATGTTATAAATTATAGGCAAAAGGTAGATTTACATAAAGTGCAATTAAACATAGGGGAAAGAGAAAATATTGTTAGTTCAGCTTTAAGTAAACAAATAAATCGAATAATTATTAACAGTATGTCTAAACATTATTCTCACATAGATAGTGCACAGGTAAAAATTTGCAAGTTTATCTCAGAGTTATTCATTTAGAGATTTTGATTATTTCAGGTTGATTTTAATCCAAGAATTGAGTCACTATGGTTTGCTGGTGGTATGGACCCTCCTGAAAATATTAAGAGGTGTAAACGTGGACAAGAATGGCGTAAAAATGAAGTGGATGCACCTACAAATCGCGCTATGAATTACATAGGCACAGCTAGTGTAGCCTTGAGGTCTAATAAGCCATTGCGTCCAATATTATCACTGAGTGAGTCTGAAAATCCAGATTTTATTGTCCCCCGTTTTAAACTGGATCCAAGAACAGTGGGTACAGCAAATCAATTCAGGCATATTGCCAATATACCAGGTAAAAACTTTACATAAAATAAATAACGCAATATGTTGGTAGCACGAATCATGAATTGATGAGAATATTTTTGTGATATTTTTACTTTTTAAAATTGAAACTTTTAAATACTGTGTATGCCCATTTTGCTACAAGTTTTAGATTTTGATACAAGTAAAAAAGAAGTGTAGGAGTACGTTTATTGTGTAATAATTTAAAACTTCGAAGGCCCTATTTAATGGTCCAAATTGTTATTGTGTTGTATTTATTCCATGTGGAAAAATGTTTTGAAGATACATCAAATCCAACTTTTTCAAAAAATGAAAAGATTTGAATTTGCCAATTTTATTTTTTATAACAGACCTTGTAAGTTAAAATAAAGATATGTATGTTCAAGTAAAGGTAAAGAAACGTGCTATTCGTTTGTTTCAAGTGAGTTTTTCTACACTCACCGGCATGAAATACGGGCCAGTTAATTTTTTTTTTCAACGTTTTTACTACGCTTATTTTTTATGTTTTTTGACCAGCATATTAATTAAGTGTAGCTGTACCCCACACTTTAGATGAGCTTCAGAATACGATGAAAATATGTGTATGAAATAAGTGACGACAAACGTCGGTTTTAAGAAATGCGACACACGCACGCACACACACACATACTTCTTCTACAAATTTTGTTAATCTTCTTTGTTAAAGACTGAATCGAAAATTTATAATACTCGGAAGATACAACAGTTAGGTATAACGCATGTTGAGGTGATACGTGAAAGTGAAACAGAAACTAAACTAAAAGATATTTTCTACGAATTGCAGTTTGCAATAACCGATTCAGAATGCCGATCGTCTAGATTTTTTTATTGCTCCGACTCCACTTCTTAAATAAAACATTGCATTTTATTTTGATTTTCCATGTTGTAATTCACATTTGGTTAATTATAACTTATCTAGCTCTAGGGGAGGCAAAAATTTTTGTATGAAAGTAACAAGTCGCCCGATGGACTCCGTTACTATACTTCCTTAGTTTACGCTCGTTAAGTAAAACAACTTGAAACTTTTAATAAACACTTTCAAGTTTCTACGTGACATTCTTCCGATGAATAAACATAAAACACTAGATTCGACATAGCGACGTTCGATCTTTCGTTCGATTTTCCTTTCGAGATTTTTGCAACGCATGCGCAAGTAATGCTAAATCCATCACCGATCAGCTGACGAGGCGTCATGAATTCTTATGTCTAGGCATGCTTATTTATTAATGTCTCCACTTGCACAAACCCAATAACCAGAAAAATGTAACAAACTGAGGGAACAATCTAATAATAAATACACAACCTCAATGCAAGCAGAATGACAGCATTTTGACAGATTTCTAATTTTTGACAGCATCATCGAACTTAAAAACATAATGCTATGTAATAAAGACAAAACGATTTTGAATTCGAGATCTCATTCGATGGTCTCGAATGAAAAAATCGAATCAAAAAGTCGAATACGAAAATCGAATAATGTAAACCAGCTTTTAGTAAGTGTAGCGACCCTATGTGTTTTCTCTCACTATGCTGAAATGTCATATTTTCGCGCTACTTTGGGGAACCACCAACCAGTGGACGGAAACAGCGACTATATGTCTGAGTTCAGCATCCATGTATTAGCGAGATATAAGCACAATCATTTTTAATTAGAAGGCTGTGATGTAAGTGTTGCGAGGCGACCCTATTATGAGTTTTCTCCCACTATGCCGAAAGCTTACGCTGTCTAAGGTTATTTAGACAGAACTCCCTGAAGTGCAGTCAAACAAATACAGCTACTTTGAAAAATTATAAAATTGATTTTTGTCATTTTTATTTGCGTAAGCGAAGGAAGTATTGTAATCGAGTCCGTCCGCCAACTCTCTACTTTTATATTTTCTCGACCTTTCATAACCTCTAGAGCACGAAGAAATGGCTCTCTCGTTTCCGTCTGTCTGTCTGTTTACCGTCCGTCCAGATTTTTATTAGATAGATAATCTCCGAAGCTACTGGACCACTTGTTGTCAAATTTAAATGTTTATTAGCAGTGTTAGGGGCAGATACTTTGAAAAATTATCTAGATACAGATTGTTTTCAATTTTTTCGAAATGTATCTAGATAATAGATACAAAAAACAGATCCTTTGTCAAGCTTTGGCAAATAAAACAACTGATAACAAATTTTTATTCATTTTTAATGCGTCTTTTAAAATTAATAACATTTCAAATGTGTCGCCTAAATTATTATTACTTCCCCAGCTTAAGCGAAGGAAGTATTACAATCGAGTCCGTCGGCCGACTCTCTACTTTTACGTTTTCTCGACCTTTGTCCGTCTATCTGCCGTCCCGGACTTTTATTATTAGACAGTCCGAAAGTACTGGACCGATTGTTGCAAAATGTTCTATTTAAATTAGGAATATGTTGTAGATTGTAAAATGCTAACCAAAATTTGTGTAAACATCCCCACCAATAATGTGATGACCACTGCAAAATTGTACATCGTATAGTTTTGAAAATTTCATTCTACCTTATAAATTTTATTGACAAACACGAGACGACCAGTATGGTAAGAAATATTTATGGCTCACACTACTTCACCCGAATTTGTCGGAGAACATTTGGCAGGTAATTGTACTCATAAACTAATGGTCATTTTCGTTCGTGAGTACTGTCCGGACCTGGATTATTCTGCTTTCTGACATCTGGGTTTACCGACATGCGACAACTTTAAGTTGTAAATATGTCTTGCTATTGTACTACTCTCCGTCTCGTTATTGCCAATAAAATTTTATAGGATAGAATGAAATTTCTAAAACTGTAAATGTGTTTTAAATTGTATAAAATAAGATAGTCCTTCACATATAGTTTATGACTCCGTCTTGAGTTCTTACCCGAAACGTCCAGATTTTTTGAAAAATAATCAAAATTATGAAACATTTTGCATTTTAATAATAAAATACTTTGAAATCTTGCAGATGTTTTAAAGTTATGATAAACATAATAATTTGATAACGTCAGCCCAAAATTTTGCCGAATAAATCCTATCTAGAAGGCCCAAAATATGATGGGTGTATACTTTTTACTTCCCGAGCGTAAGCAAAGGATTGTAATCGAGTCCGTCGGCCGACTCTCTACTTTTACATTTTCTCGATCTTTCATGACCCCTAGAAGACGAAGAAATAGATCTCCCGTTTCCGTCTGTCTGTCCGTCTGTCCATCTGTCCGTCTGTGCGTCTGTCTGCCGTCCCGGATTTTTATTAGACAGATAATCTCCGAAAGTACTGGACCGATTATTATGAAATTTTCTATTTATATTAGGTATATCATGTAGATGGTAAAACGCTAACTAAAATATGTCTAATCATCCCCACCACTAATGTGATGACGTCACTTCAAAATTGTACATAATAATTGGGTTTTAAATTGTATGAAATGGCATAGTCTTACACATGTAGTTTATGAGTCCGAATTGAGATTTTACCCGAAACGTCCAGATTTTCGGAAAAAAAATCAAAGTTAGGAAACAACATTTTGACATTTAATTTGGAATCTACAAAACCGAATGCTTTGAAATCTTGCAGATGGTTTACAGTTATGATAAGCATGATATAATTTTAATCACAATATATTTAATTATCCCCTCCAAAAAATTGATGAGGTCACCCCAAAATTTTGCTGAATAAATCCTATCTAAAATGTACAAAATATGGTGAGTCTCTTCTTGTGATTTATCATTCCATTCATATTGTTTGGATATGCATATGCAGGGTGACCCCAAACAAATTAATGAATGCGTGAATTTATTTTATTGATTTAATCAGCAACTACAGAACCAAATGCTTTGAGATTTTGCAATGTTTTAAGGTTATAAAGAGCATAATAAATTTTTAGTCAAAATATATTTGCTTGTCCCCTCCAAAAATTGATGACGTCACCTCAAAAGTTTGCCGAATAATCCTATCTAAAATGTACAACATATGATGAGTCTCTTCTTGTAATTTATCATTCCATTCATATTTTTTGGATTTGCATATACAGGTGACCCAAAAAATTAATGAATGGGTAAATTTATTTTATTGATTTAATCAAGAACTACAAAACCGAATGCTTTGAAATCTAATGCGAAAAAATATACATAATAGGCATGCAGTCGTCACGTTTTCGACAGCGAGGGAAGTACTGTCTAAACTCTTTAGACCAATTTTTTTGATTTGCTTATACATGGTGATAAAAAAAAATAATGAATGCATGAATTTATTTTGTTGATTTAATCAGGAACTGCAAAACCGAATGCTTTAAAATGTTGGAGATGTGTTAAAGTTATCATAAGCATGGTAATTTTTTTTATCAAAATGTATTTGCTCATCCCCTCTAAAAAGTTGATGATGTCACCCCAAAATTTTGCTGAATAAATCCTATCTTAAATGTGCAAAGTATGATGAGTATAGACTTGTGATTTATCACTGCATTAATATTCTTTAGATTTGCTTATACAGGATGTCTTAAAAAAAATTAATGAGCGAGTCAATTTATTTTATTGTTTAAATCAAGAATTGCAAAACTGAATATTTTGAAATCTTGCAAACGTTTTGAAGTTGTAAATATGGTAACGTTTAATCAAAATATATCTGTTTATCAACCCCAAAAAATTGATGTGACGTCATATCAAATTTTTTCCGGATAGATCCTATCTAAAATGAGCAAAATATGATCAGCCTATACTTGTGATTTTTCATTGCATTCACATTTTTTTAGATTTGCTTATACAGGGTAACTCAAAAATTTAATGAATCAGTCATTTTATTTTATTGTATAAATCAAGAATTGCAAAACTGAATACTTTGAAATCTTGCAGACGTTTTAAAGTTATTGTAAGCAGGGTAAATGGTTAATCAAAAATGTATCTGTTTGTTCCCCCAAAACATTGATGACGTCATCTCAAAATTTTGCGAAATAAATTGTACCCAAAATGTGCAAAATATGATGAATTTTTACGTGTGATTTATCATTGCATTCATATTTTAAGATTTGCTTAAGCAGGTGGCTCAAAAAAATTAATGAATGAGTCAATTTATTTTATTGATTAAACGGCTCACTCCATATGCCCAGTAAATTTTGGGAAAACAATACTCTTACTTTTTGTATTACACGGCACCAATCCAAGTTGATTATACCGGGTGTCTTCAGTACGTTATGTACGGGGGTTTCGGGAGTCCCAAAAAATAATAAAATAGTATATTATTATACATGTTGCATAAGACGCTCTATTGGCGCACGAGTATTTTGAAGCACGACGAGCGAAGCGTGGAGTGCTTCAAAGACACGAGTGCGACGATGCGTCTTATGAAGCGAGTATAATACACTATTATGATGTGGATTACGAAAAAAAACTTTATAAAAGTAAAATTAGCAACACTGTGCGCACCTGTAGACAACTCGATGGGATGGGCTGTACTGATGAGATCCAACAAGATCTAAACTGCAGTCTACAGCTTCCCAACGGATTGTCTAGCCTTCCGTGTGATTAAACACTTTGCAAATTTAGAGGAGGACGCCAATGCAGACAGGTGTAAAATTGCAACATGAAAAATCAAAATAAAATGCAATGTTTTATTTAATATGCGAAAGTCAGAGCAATAAAAAAGTCTAGACCATCGGCATTGTGATCCGGTTGCAATTCATCGAAAAATGATTTTCAGTTCATTTTTTAGTCGCACCAATGCGATGACACACGGTAGACGTGATTAAATTGTTTCGTTAATTTGGGAAAACAATACTGTTATTATTAGTATTACACTGCAACTATCCAAACTGATATACGTGTCCTTGCAAAAATGTTGATGATCACAAAATTTTATAATAGAAAAACTCACTTGGAACCCATGGCACATTTCTTTACCTTTACTTGAATATTACATACATATCTTTGTTTTAACTTATAATGATTGTCGTAAAAAAATCGCAAAATCAAATCTTCAAATTTTACTGGATTTGATATACTGTACTACTGTACTTTATGGGCGAGGGATGTTCTGTCGAAGCCCAATTTTTTTCCAAGTGATAAATTAAGGCATGCAAATGAACACGTACGTATCTGGTTTGAAGATCTAAACATAGTTTCTCTCTATTAATAATAATTTCATATCAACGATTATGCCACTAACAATTTTAAGAAACTGAGAAGTAAATATATCTTATTTAAAAAAGGTAGTCACACATTACTCATTTAAATCTGAAATTATTTTTCACCTGCTTTACAAACAGAGTAGTAGTAACCAAAAACAATTTATCATATGTATAAGAATCAACTCTTTTTTTTAGGGTTTTGGCCTGGAGATCCGAACCAATTTGGACTTTTATCATACCACCAGCGTGGTCATCATTTAACACGCCATTATAAAGATCCTGAAGATAACCTACGAGCTATTGATAGGCAGGGAATTTTATCATCTTTTGCATGGTTAAACAGTCAGGCGAACTTTCTCGGTTTTACTACGTTCAATGACGTTACCTACCCACTCTTAACGCAAACCATAATAACGAATGGTCAGCTTTGGTCATTCTTCGTGTATCAGTTGAATACTGTTTTGATTCATTCAAAACATATTGAAGATAATCCCCAACGTAATATCTGTTGGACAACCCCTGTTCTCAAACTTTATGAAGGCATTGTGGATGGAAAATTGGTAGGTTTCAATGATCAAGTTTTGCAGAATTTATTGAAATTTTACGCCAATGTCCCGGAAGAGAGATTAGGCGTTGAAATGAGGCCCTACTTGAGTAAGGAAGAGAAAGTATGTGGAGATTATCAGGACGATGATCAGAGACAATGGCTTGAGAGAGAATACAAGCATTTGGTCTCCAATAGACCCAGACATGCTCTAGATTATGAAATCTATGCTTGGGAGAAAATTTATAAAATTGATCATGAGACCAAGTTTTTAGACAAAAAGAGAAGGCCGTTTGAATATGGGATTAAACCATGGAATAGAAAATTAGATGAAAGACTACCTAGGTATATACCAAGGGTACATAGACCGCATTTACCAAGATGGAAAGGTCGGTATGCAAAAGAATATTTTCCCTAAGGTGTGTGTAGTATAACAAATATAGCAAAATTAAATCCAAATAAAAACTTGAAAATATTGTTTTCTTATGTCCTTATTTTAGCAAAGCACTACCCAACCCTAACTATGCACAGTACTAAAAGTAACTGAAAATGTTAATTAGAAGTGAAGAGTTCAATTAGCTTTACAACTTGAAATTTTTAAAAAGTTAAGAGCAGTTTTGAGTTTGAAGTATTTGCCACTCATGGCCAGTTGCACCAGCATTACTTAATAAACCTTGCTTAACCCTTAAGAGTCCCTTAATCTATGTTAATGTAATGATTGAAGTGGTAAAAAAGTATTAAGAAAAGAATAAAAAATGATTTAGGAACAGTTTTTTTATTCTCTGTAACTTTTGAATTTAACGTGTTGACCTAAAATATATAATGAGGAGAGCCAATATTTTCACATTTGTTTTTACATGTAAAATCCCTATGTTCCAAAAACGATTCTAAACCCTCTATATTAATCATTAGATGCTACGAGAACTACCTATTCTGTAATATTTGAGATACTTAAAACTAGTTGGTTTTAGGAAATTAATATTATAATAACATGATACTTTATTGTCACAAATAAGTACCCAAGTATCAGATCATCACTGTTTAAGTCATTAGAAACTGTTGAGCGACTGAAAATGGTAGAAACGTGAAGTTATCAAGCGAGTCCTGTCGTTCCATGATTCACTATGATTTTAAAGCTGGATTAACTCTAGACGAACATTTACAACGTTCAAAAATCGTGTTTGATAATAAAGCACCGTCTTGAGCCACCCTTTTTAGGTGGTTTGCAGAATTCCGCAGGGGTCGTACTATTCATTACTTGGATAAATCATGGAGGTAGGATGACCTCTACCTTCAGGGTAAATGCAACGTGTGCAAAAAATATAGTTGGTTTGGGAGTATGTTAAAAATTCCAAGACAAAGATTGATGAAAACAATAATTTTTGTATATTAAAGAATAATAAAAATAATGTGAGAGTTTACAGTAAACTTTATGCAACATTATAGTCTAATACCTTCAGTGTGGGAAGCCTTCAACTAGTCAAGTAAACGTTGTAAACATTATACTTTACAATTACCATTTAAACATTGTTATTCCCTTCCGTACCTACTTTTACATTCCATACTCCGTATTTTCCTCTAAAAGCTTGTTAGTTGTTGTCCAAAAATACATTTTTTTGTAAATTCGTCATTCATCTTCCTAATTCTTTAAGTTTTTGTTCTAACAAATTTACATTTAAAGAATGCTTACATAAATATTGTCCATTCAAAAAAAGTACGGGAATTTCGTATCTATACATTCTCAACCATCTTACATTTTCCTTTTGCGTAATATTAACCGTTTCAACATGTATTCTATCCGAAAAAAGTCGCAATTTCTCTTTCACTTCATCACACAACGGGCAAGGGTCTTTAGTGTATAAAGTTAATTTTGGTGTCTCACCAAATGGAAGTTTTCCATCCCTGATAAACAAAACAAAAACAACAAGAGTATAAACATATTTATTTGTACAGCATTTGATGTAGTATAAAAATAGATTTTGAAGATATAAAGATTGTGTAATATGTTTTTCAAACAATTGCCACACAGATAAAACTTACAATTTCTCAATCATAATCGAAGATGCACCACCGCCACCATTACATATAGAAGCAACTCCCTTTTGACCAGGCTTCAAGGCGTGGACCAAATGCACAATTATACGTGCTCCAGACATTCCAATTGGGTGACCAAGACTCACAGCACCTCCGTGAACATTAACTTTAGCGGGATCTAAATCTAGAAGTTGTTGGTTGGCTAGAACCACAACACTAAATGCTTCATTAATTTCCCATAAAGCAACATCTTCTTTTTTGACTCCAGTGCTACTCAAAAGCTTGGGAATTGCTATGGCTGGGGCAATGGGGAAGTCTACAGGTTCAGTAGCGCCATCTTCAAAACCTACAATTCTTGCTAGAGGTTTTACGTTAAATTTTTTAGCAACTTCCGGTGTAGTGAGGATAATAGCAGCAGCGCCATCATTTAATGTAGAAGCATTTCCCGCTGTTACTGTACCACTTTCTTTCTGAAACACCGTCGCTAACTTACTAAATTTATTGAAATCAACTCTTTTGTACTCTTCATCAGCTGAAACAACTAAATCTGGGCCCTTCCTTTGTGGTATACTGACGCTAACAAGTTCTGAGTCGAACTGTTTGTTAACGTAGGCCTCAGCGCTTCTTTTATAACTCGAGATAGCATATTCATCCTGTTGCTCTCGTGATATTTTTAACTTTTTTGCCGTATTCTCAGCGCAATTTCCCATGTGGAATTTATTATAAACATCTGTTAACCCATCAAATACAATCCCATCAACTAAATTCACCCCACCATACGGTGTAGCTCCTCTCTTCATATAATAGGGTACATTTGACATGGACTCCATCCCTCCAGCTAAAACTACCTCCTGATGGCCAGTTTGTAAATTTTGTGCAGCAAGCATGACAGCTTTCATTCCAGAGGCACAGACTTTGTTGACAGTGGTACAAATAGTGGATTTTGGAAATCCTGCAAAGATTGTTGCTTGCCTTGCAGGAGCTTGACCTACACCCCCTTGACATACATTTCCTAAATAAACTTCTTTGATCTCTTCTTTTGGGATTCCAGCACGTTCAACAGCTCCTTGAATAGCAGCAGCGCCCAACTTTGTCACATGGACAGAAGATAAAGAGCCCAAAAATGAACCAATGGGGGTTCGGGTGGCTGACACTATCACTACTTCATTAAGTTGAGGTTTTGTGCTATAAGCTCTTGCTATAACCTAGCAAAAGAAAATACATAAAAAAAAAACAAGAAAACAGAAGACTGGTAACATATGGATTTGCACTACAGTAATTTATTTTTTCTCTTTTGCATTCAAATAAAAGAATAAAATTAACATCATGTATGGAAACACAGACCTGTGATATTTTGAACGTGAACATTTTGTAGCTTTTCAGCACTGACCACCAGCTCACCACTACGGCAGTGGTTTCAAAATTGCTGTATCATATATCTTCCAAGCAAACACAACTTGGAAGGACTTTGCCCTGGGCTATCAGCTGATGTTGCTACCATTTCATTGTTTGAATTTAAATGAATATGAACTATTAAAATTATCTATTTGTCACAACGTATATAAAAACAAAAGTAGTAGCTTCTGATGTACATAATAGCTAGTGAGTACTGTGGTACTAGCAAAAATAAACAAATAATTGAAATAATTATATTCACGCATTACTGTTTAAAATTTGCGCTGGTGGCGCTGGTCATTGCAGTGCCACCATAATTAGAAAAACAAATCTCGGTAACCTCACAGCTCATACCAAAAATGATTAATATTTTTAAATTATAGGAAACATATAACATATGACTGAAGTCAAGTCTGTACTTCACGATAATCGGAATCGAAACCCGTTGAAAAATATTTCAAACTGTAATATACGTGTGATTAGTTCATGATTCATCAAATGCTTTGTTACTTTTCTGTTTATACGATTAAAATCCCTAAACCTTTAATTCTCCAAAATGGGCGACAAGGAATTATTAGATTCACGAGAAATTAATGAAAGATTAACAGTTCTTTTCGAAAGATATAAAGATGAAATAAACACTCAAGAACGTCCAAACGTGAATTATCTTTTGTACCATATAAATAATGCAACAGATAACTTATTGTATCAAGTTAAATATGAAGTCGAGCAGCTAATGACAGGCAAATTAAAAGAAGAGGAATCAACAGTGGCAAGAAAGTAAAAGAAAATCATATTTGTTTCTCTTTGTTTACTGTTAATAATTTATTCTAGTCTTGCCATAAATAACAAGAAAGCTGAATGTCTAATAAAGTTGCAAACCCTTACTTCAGAACTTACGTGTAGTATTATGGAAGACTATAGAAAGAAGGTAGAAGAAAGTAAAGGTTTCACTACGTAGAAGAAATCAAATTTCGTTGTATAATTTTTTTACATAAATAAATGTTTTGAATAATGACTGCTCTATCGGTAATGTAGGCGCTTCGACTCACCGGTGCTGGGTAATGTCAGCCATCAGCTGACAGTCTTTGGTGAAGTGGTTCGAGAAGGAGAAACGAATATTAATGTCTTAAACAGCAAAGTGAAGTGTTTCGTCCACATCGTTCATTTAGTAAACTCCCAAGTTCAGTTTTCTGTAATTTTGTAAAAATGACATAACCTAAAAATCTATAAACATGAACGTTGAACAAAACAGATTAGACACCTTCCAAGAATGGCCACATGATGCAGTGGTGAGTCCTCAACGCATTGCCAAAGCTGGTTTTTTTTACAAAAACCAAGGATTGATAGTCGAATGTTTCTCATGCCATTTAACAATCTCCGAATGGAATTATGGTGATCAAGTAATGGCCAAACACAAAACTTTAAGCCCTACTTGCCCATTTGTACTAAATCCAACTACCTCAGGAAATGTTCCTATAATATCACAGCCTACTAACGTACCTTCATCATCAACAACCTCTGACTCGATGAAAGACGAAGCTGCGAGGCTTAAAACATTTAAACGATGGCCTATACCTCATATCGTAACTGCAGAAAGTTTAGCTCGTGCTGGATTCTATTATCTCAACGCTGGAGACAACACAAAATGCGCTTTTTGTAAAGGAGTAGTTAGGGCATGGGAAGTAGGTGATGATCCTGATAGAGAGCACAAGAGACACTTTGAAGATTGTCCATTCGTACTAACAGAAATCATACCAAGACTCAACTTAAATTCAAATGATGAAGACAAAGTCAAAACGGACTCCTCTTTTTCAAATCTTCACATAGTGACTAATGAAAATTTACATTGTTTGGGCGTTCAAACACATAAGGGACCAAAGAAACCAAATTATGCCACTTTAGAGTCAAGATTGAGATCCTTTACAATGTGGCCTCCTGATTTAATACAGACTCCCGATATATTGTCACAGGCTGGGTTCTATTATGAAGGAATGGGGGATCAAGTCAGGTGCTTTCATTGTGATGGTGGGTTGAGGCACTGGGATCCACAGGATGATCCATGGACTGAGCACGCCAGGTGGTTCCCAAGATGTTCTTTCATTAAATTAGTTAAAGGCCAGGATTTTGTAACGGCGTGTTCATTGGAGTTGAATGTCAACAGCAACTTGGTAAGGGAGATTTTTTTAAGTTGTAACAAATTTGTTAATATAACTCGCGTGTTTTTACTTATTTCTCAGACGCATTGTAATAAACTTCATTTTAGTACAGTCAATTCGACATGAGAACATGCTTTTTGTGTAGGCAGCGAATTTTTTTGGGGGGTTTCGTAAGGGGGTTTGCGATGAGTTTAAAACTGAATTTTCGAGACTGGGGCTGCTCTCATTCGGCCGCCGTCTTCAAAGGCAGGATGCAATTGGTTTTTATCATATATTTCCGTAACGGTAATTTTGACAAACAAATTTTAAAAGAATTTTTTAGATGATGGAATTATCTACATTATATCTACATTTATAACTATGAAGGGATGAAAGTTTTTGTAGTTTCAATCGTCGAGTTTTATATCTTTCTTTTGGAGGGGATAGTTTGCACATCGCCACATTTGGTTTTGCATTGGTAAAAAATTTATCCTAGAAGACTGCTCACAGTTTTTCATACCTTAATTTTTCCAATTTTTCTGTCCATAACTTTTTACTTCCCGAGCGTAAGCCAAGAAAGTATTGTAATCGAGTCCGTCGGCCGACCCTCTACTTTTACGTTTTCTCGACCTTTCATAACCCCAAGAGTATGTGCTCACGTTCTTCGATTTTTATTTATACAAGGAGAAACAAAATACGGATAGTTTAACGTGTTTTATTTACAACTATTTACAACGATCAAATTGTACAGAACCGACGTGTTATCGGTACCGTGTGCTGGACCTAAGAGAGAGTTTCGACTTCTTTCTGGTTCATCTTCTCCTTTTGGCACCTGCGTCATCGTTTGACCAATTAATGAGTCGCGTAATGTGTGTGACCTATATACGACGGTTGAAGTCGCCACAAGTACGAAGAAATAAGTCTCCCGCACAGAACACCCTAAATTAAGAACACTGGCTCATTGAAAAATTACGAATTGTAAAACGTGGCGCCATCTCGTTTCGACGGATGAACTAATTACACTATATCGAGGTTGGGGGAGGGGGATCCAGGGATCATTGACATCGACACATTGATTTGATTTGTAGGTTAATGGTACCGAAATTCACTTAAATAAATAATTTAACAAGAAAAACAACATTGTGCTATAAAAATTTATTTTATTGTTAAGAAGCCTACTAACAATATAACTGAAGTGAAAACATCAGTTTGTTAATAACTAATCAATGCACAAAATCTGAAAATTCTAACAATTTTAAAAACAGTCAGAGGAGAAAATTACATAATAATTTTCGTTGATACATGCAGTTAAATGTGTATATAGGGTAACATAATAGAAACGAATTCATGTTTTTACAGCTACAATGGTTACGATTATAAACAGAGCCCAGGCAGGAGTTGGTAACTTGCAATTGATTCCTTACTGCATATAGTAAGGATTTGCGTGCAGACTGAAAAACTAATTCAGAGTTAAGGGTTTATGCGTTAACCAAATTTGTGGTGGTGTAAAACTGAGTTTGTAATGGAGTGATCGTTGCCTTTTGTCCCCAATTGGACACCCGTGAATTTGAATGAAAACTACAAATTTTTGCTTGTTCAGTCATTCCTGTTTAGACTCTGGTTATGCGGTATGTGTCAATAAACAAATGTTCATAATACAAATAATATAAGTTACAGGTAATGTGAGTAAGTGTAAAAGGAGACAGGAAAAAAGGAAACTGAGAATGATTTGGAGTTAAAGTGTGCAACTTTTTCAAAAGATAACATCGAATCCTGTGTGAGCACAAACTCAACAGCATAATTGTCATAATTAAGATAATGTAGTACTGTATTAAAATGAGGTAAATGCAGTGGTATTATTAGTATTACCTATTGGGAAGAATTACTATATCAATGTTGTATCATACAATACCTAGGGATTTGAATTTTCCCTGTAACAACAAATTTATAATTGAATGCAAGTATTTTAGTCAACTGTGCATATAGAAACTATATGCACAGTTATATATTGCATATATAAAAATATATATTAACAATTTAAACCTGTACTTCACCAAACTAAACAGAGTAAAAACTGTGCCAAACAACAAGTTTTAAATTTGATACAAAAAAAAAGTAACGCTATTTGGAAAGACCTTCATATGTATAGCGCCATTAAGGTAGTCCAGTTCCTTACATTTCAAAAGTTGGTGTTGCCAATTGAATTTTTTTATATTGTTATATGTATATTAAAATAAGAAATTAAGCTCTGGTCTTCCCATTTTGTTAAAATTAAATAAATCATTTTTTATTTTATTAATGCAATTGAATGATTTATTAATTCTTTTACACATGGTGTATCAACATTTCTAAAAAATGAAAATTTACTACTAAAGCGGAAACAACGATGCATCTCGATGAGGAATTTTTAATAAATAAAATTAATAGCATATACTTGTGTAAAGTCGTTAGCTCCAGTATGACTACAGTGATTAAATGCTGTGCGCTTTTAAAGGCAAACGGTGATGCATTGAATGATGAAGTTTTAGATGGGTGACTTTTTGAACAAAAATATAATTAAACAAACACAACCGGACCTTTGACGAAATATAACAGTATGAATGGCGGTATGAATTCCCCCAGAAAGGAGAAAAAAAGTACACAAATGTATACTAGTGATTCATATCATAAAGAGTTTTGGATGAGAGCAGAGCATATATTTAAATCTATGGAATCTAAGAAAACGTCTCGCAGTTTTAACAGGTTGGATAACAACTATAAACGGTTTCCTTCAAGTTGCTAGTACTTTACAAAACCTAGGTTATGACAAATTTCCAACCAGGCCATTTAATCAGGATAATTGAAAATTTTTTGGTCAATTGAGACAGTATGGTGGTAGAACTAATAATCCTATGTGTGTTGCTTTCGTGCCATATTTCAAATTATCGATAAAAAAAATCTAAAAACATTTGTAGTAGTTCCAACTGTAAGCACGATAGTGATGAAGTACTGTTAATTAACATTAAATCACTTTTTAAAACCAAACAAAAAAAATAGACAACCGGACATTTAGCAATATAGTGAGATACCAGATGTAGATACATTAGAAACACTGACAATTAATGAAGTTCAAACACTGGTGCAATTTTAAATAGCATTGTGCCCGAATGTGAATAATATTGTGAGAATCTGTTGCACAAAGGTGAGGCGACAGATATACTGAATAAACTAGAACGAGGTGTAAAATGTTCCTACTAAAAATAGTTATTTGATGCAAAAGAAGAATTTAGAAACTATTGATGCGTTTATAAAAACGAAAACATTTTTAGTTTTTCACTTGAGATGCATGTTGTTTGTGCTTCGGCAATAATTCTATTTTTTAGAACACTTCATATTGAATATCTAATTAGAATTACTGAATAAAATGATTTATTGTAGGACTGAAATCATAAGCGCCTTAATTGATTTTTTTGGGGACCGATATAAAAAGAGCTACTTTACGATTCGATTTGCGGCCCTAAAGTTTTATTTTTTCAGACTGAACTGTCAAAATTACTTTTTTGGACGGAAGTGTCATATTTACTAACTTTTCTTTGAAGTCCTTGCATGTTTACCTTACATATTTTTTAATCAAGCACTTTTAGCTAATGGAATTTTTCTTGTATCTTACCAAATTACCTTAACAATAAGATGAGATCTATTTCTATTTATTATATTATAAAAATCACTGAAGCATGAGGGATCAAATATTTGAAACATTTATGAAGTGAGATGAGATTGGTTCCCAAATGTTTGTTGCAAAATAGCCTTTCTTCTACATTCTCTTAATTGAAAGGAAAAGTAGGCTTCCGATTTTGTTGCAAATCCTTCAAGGTTTTTGTCCAACAAGAAAAGCAACAGTTTTCTAATCTCAAAAACGTAAATAACTATATACCTACGAAACAAGTACCATTACAGCAGTGGGGTGTAAGTAATACAACTTAGATTTTTGTTGATGAGTACGTGATTGCCGTTGATTAGAAGTTGTATTATTAATTCCGCAAAAATTAGCAAATATTAAAATATGGAAATCCTTCTGTGTATGCTAGCAAAAATACATAGGTACATGCCAAGCGTGGTTTAGATTTGAAATTCTAGTGTATTTTGCTTGTTTCTATAAACTTGTTTTTCAAATTTAACTAGGAATTTTTACATGTGGTGTTCTAAAAAATGTTGCATACACCACGTCCAAAGAGAACTTTTTCAAACTTTAGATGGGCCGAAAAACTTCCTCTTTATAGCCTTGGTACATAAATAACTAAAATCTTGAGATGACGTTCTAAAATTTTTGGTGGCGATGATTAGACATATTTTGGCTAGCATTTTACACAATATTCTTAAAATACATTTAAAATTCCATAACAATTAGTTGAGTATTATCTATTAAAAAAAAAAAAACGACGACGGCAACCGACAGTTGGATTCTGAATACCTACCTTTATAAATTCTGAAAGGTATGAGAAAAACCTTGAAATCAACAGTTCATCAAATAGACCCCTCTCTTGTTTGCTGTTGGAAAGTAAAAGTATATATAATTAGATTAGATTAAATTTTATGTTGTAAGCGTCAAAAATAAACAATGTGGAGTCACATTTAGTGATGAAGCCAAATATTGAAAACCTGATGACTTTGGGAGGTAAATGTTATGATGTATTCACATCTGACAAGGAATAGAACCACAGATTCATTTTAAAGTGAAACTTTTTGTTTATAAAATTCAATTCTATCCTTATTTTTGTATTATTAATAATAATAATAATTGTTTTGTTAATCTAATCAATGCATATCATTACTTGGTCTTAGTACCCGTAATGATAGAAGTCTTGCTTGAATGCCGGTCATTTCCGGGTCAGTGGTGGGTCTTAATAATATTATTCTTTTTAGCAACATTAAAGTGGCACTTTTTAAGCAAACAGTTGTTATTGCTTTCAGTGTTAAGTGATAGAAATTGATCTAATGTTATTTAAATAGAATCAGTAAAATTAACTGATCTATTCATTTTTTTTAAGGTTCCTTGAAACAGTTCTAAGAGCGTATGAATAAATAAATTTAATTGTTCAGTATCTTGCCAAAAACTCAAAATGGTTCGCAATTTTTTTTACAAATTTATTTTTTAATTCCCGAGCGTAAGCTAAGGAAGTATAGTAATCGCGTCCATCGGCCGAATTGCCACTTTTTTTACGGTAACATTTATCATTAAATATACAGTAATACATTATTAAACTACACAGAAAGGAGCATGTCGTAATAAATTTCACGAAAGATTTACCTAATAAAACTTTAGATAAAATTAAATTCAATAAAATTTATCAAAAACAATAATAAGAAAAAATGTTTTTATGGATGCTTCAATTAATTCTTTTTCTTTCGCATCGAGTAAATATTTTTGGTACATTTTGCTGCGCGTTCCAGTTTATTTAGTGAATCGTCTGGTAGTTGCAATTTCCCGTTCATGATGTTAACTAGTTTTTTTGTGTATGTAAACAAGAATAATTCTGTAAATTTTGTGATAATGCTGTCCGATATTGTTTCAGAATGTGGACATTTTTTAAATTTAAAGTTAACCCATAGTTTCAACACTTGAGTGATTCTATTTTGTAAATTATTTTTATAGAAAACACTTTCTATAATTTTGTTCAAAATGTAATAAGTTATTATTAAGTTATTTATTAGGTCAGTATTTGCATAGCACAAACTTTTCTTGGTGTCAGTATATTCTTTTAATAAATTGTACTTGTGGTGTATATCTGTCGCCTCACCTTGATGCAACAGATTCGCACAACACGATTCACATTCGGGAACTTCAATGCTATTTAAAATTGCACCGGCAACATAACCAATAGCAGTGGTTTCTACATGAGAAATATTTGTTTGAACTTCGTTAATTGTCAGTGTTTCGAATGTATCTACATCTGGTATCTCACTATATCGCCAAATGTCCGGTTGTCTTTTTTTAATTAAATTTTTGTTTGGTTTTAAAAAGTGATTTAATGTTAACAGTACTTCATCACTATCGTGCTCACAGTTGGAACTACTACTAATGTTTTTAGAGAAATTTTTTATTAGTAATGATTTGAAATATGGCACGAAAGCAACACATGTAGGGTTATTATTTCTACCACCATACTGCCTCAATTGGCCAAAAAAATTTTCAATTGGATCCTGATTAAATGCCCTGGTTGGAAATTTGTCATAACCTAGGTTTTGTAGAGTACTAGCAATTTGAAGGAAACCGTTTATAGTTGTTATCCAACCTGTTAAAACTGGAGGACGTTTTCTTTGATTCGCTTTTTTTGGAATAAATTCCATAGATTTAAAAATATGCTTTGCTCTCATCCAAAACTCTTTATGATATGAATCACTAGTATACATTTGTCTACTTTTTTTCTCCTTTCTGGGGGAATTCATACCGCCATTCATACTGTCAAATAATTTATCAAAAAATTTTATAATAGTTACCGTATCTAAAGCTTCGTCATTCAGTGCATAATCACCGTTTTTGCTGTTTGCGTTAAAAAGTGCACAGCATTTAATTGCTGCAGCAGTGCTAGAACTAAAGACTTTTACACAATTTGAGACTTTCATTTTTTTCACTTTTGAGGGATTGACGTGATGTTCAGTTATACCTTTTAGCAACCCAATATTATGACTTTTACAGATATTATAAGCACTCCATATGTGATCCCACTTAGCTACTTGAGACTTACTACACATTGAAAATTTTAAATCTTTATCTAATAGATTATTTCTTATACTTTTCAACAGATGAGGAGGGTCGTAAATATGAATTACATGGATTTTTTTGTTAATTACTATAACTTCTTCTTCAATGTCAGGATTTTCCTCTTTGCTTTTTTTTAATAATGTGTTTATGGCACGAACATTTGTTGTCCCTTGATCGCAAATAGATGCAATCACTTTTAAGCCTATTGCTTCAGCGCGTACTACAATATCTTTGTAAAAACTGACAATTTTATCTGCTGACATTGAGTCTTTACAGAATGAAAATGCAACGGGCTGTTTCCATCTTTTGAAAATGCCACGCAACATAAATACCATTACATGGTCGGCAATTTTCTCAGTTCTTTGGCTGCCGTCATCCTCTAAACCTACCACGTAGTCCTGGTGTTTATTATAATCTAAATGAGGCTGAATAGCCATTTCATCAAATATCAAAGTACAAAGCTTATCTCTATGTTCAAAATTTTCAATTTTCTTTTCCAAAGCGTGAAATATGGTGTCATTAATACCAGGTTCAATACTAACAGCGCTTAACACTTGTTGCAGCGTACTTACAGAGGGAAGACATAGCAGTTTATACAGTAGGCGATACAATTTGGGACTAGTCTTCCACATAATAATACAATTAATTTTTTCTTCGTCTGTGAAGGTCCTGCCGTACTTCTTCTTCCCGTAGTTTCGAAATTGACACTTTAAAAGAGTCTGCTGAAATGGTGTCATATTATTCAGCATTTCTTCAAGTTTTCTGTTTTCTTTCAAAATTTTGGAAGTTTCTTTCACCAACTTCTTACTTGTCAAAATTTTTTTTTCCAAACCACGCACCTTTCTTTTCAAACGTTTAACTTCATTCTTTAATTCATTGCTCTGAAGAGCTATCAAAAAAAAAAGATGTTTAAAAAAAATGTTCGCTCGACATGAAAAAATTAAATATTGGTACCTACTAAGGTTGGGTATAATAACACTAACAAAATTATTTTTAATCTTTATTCTTTTTTAAAGAAAACTATTTATAAATAATGTAAATATGTACTACCAACGAAAGGAATCAGGTATCTAATGTGTCTACCAAAAATTTGGTAAACTACTAGGTAATGGAAGCAGTTATGAAAGGAATAGTTTAAAGAAACTCAAAAAATAAATAAGGGTGGATGTTTAAAGAGAAAAGAATAATATCAGCATTCAAATGAACATCACAGTGAGTTAACAAGAAAATTGGAAAACAAGATGAAAACAGGAATTTGAGAGCATGTTTTCAACACACTGCTGGGTTTATTGCAGGAAATTTAGGAGAAAACAAACATCTGCAGGAGATTCTAAGTTAAAAAAAATTGCATGCTGATTTTATAATCTACATAATATTTACACGTAAGTTGTGAAGGTAGAATCTTCTTTTAACTTACAGACAGTAGCCATCTTTACCTATGGTGAAGGATGAGACAAAAAAGTGTATGAACCTATCTGAAACTTATCAACAAAAGTAAGAAAAACCACCAGACGCAATCGTAGTCATTAATAGTACCTAAATGTAGTTTGGTGTGTTTAAATTTCTTATAAAAAAAAAAGAAACAATAATTGCAAACGTACCAATAATTTGCCTTTCATGTGGTGCCTCGTCTTTTTCTAAAATGTCCACATCATCTTCTTTATCAAAATCATCAGTGACGTCATGTTCCCGTTCTTCGCAAGGATCATTTGCAACAATTGTAGGTGTTTTTGCCACGATGCGAGCAACTAAAAAATAATACAGTATATAAGTCAGTGTCATATTTAAGAGTTTTAACGTATATAGCCATATTTTTTTGTATGTGCATAGTAGACAGTATAATCAAAATAATAATACTCGATGCCCTTTTTCATTTTTCAACCACAAGACCACAGATTTGTGATCTTGAAATGTTATATTATGTTGATATAGTCCAAAAGAAAAATATATTTATACTCAAACTATCACCGCGACAGCACGGGATGTAGCGTATGAGATACAATTCCGGGCGTTGCTAATAAGTATAAAATAAATTAAGGGAGTAAAGATATATCATCACCTTTAACATTTCTATCAGAGTCATGATCGAGTGTACCAGAACGTTTCCTTTCAAATGTGTGAAGTCCACTTGTAGAGGGTACTTCCTGCAAATCTTGGTAAAAGTCGAGCTCAATTGTAGTACTTGTCTCATAATTATTTGGGCAATCAATCAAGTTGAGATCGCAGTCATTGTTTGAAGCAACCGCTAGAAAATTGTTACCTTATTAGAATTATTGTAAAAATGTTCACAGAGTAATGCGAATAAGTCGTTTTTAATGTTTCTCAATATCATGCAACATGCAACCCAAATTGTGACCCTGTGTGTAATGTATAGTAATACCGTATCATAACAAAATAGCAATTTAAATAGCTCTACAAAAGTTTATTTATACCTGTAGGTAAACCCAAAGATGGTAAGATATCCTTCTTTAGACGATGGTTTATTAGGATATTCTCTGGAAAATGTCTTCCACAGATTCTAAAGTGTTTATGAACATCTTCCGGTTTGCGATTTTTCAAATGTTCGTTTCCGCAAAGGTTTATCCATTTTTTAAAACGTGTGATTTCCTTTTTTGGATCCGGAAAGCGCAACACGGGCACTCCTTTGGGGATTCTACCACAAAGTGGAACACAGCAGCTAACGTGTTGATATTCCATTATTACCTGTTAAAAAAGTGTTGTAAATAATGTAACGCATTTAACTAATATAGGCTTCTATAATATGTATTTTTAAATTTGAAACTTCAAAATTGTCAGAGTTCAAACAATATTTTCTTCATTTAAAAACATTTCACATTGATAAGCTAAGGAAAAACAATATTTTGAAATTATATCCAAAAGTTTTATAACTACAGAAATGCCTATAAATATCGGAGCTTAGCCCTTATGACTTTCTTAGGAAGTCTGCAAGGCACTAGAGCCTCACGATTCTAAAACATATATGAATGTGACTTGGAGTAAACTATTTCTGCCAACAAAGCCACAGAAGAAACATTCTAAACATATAAACTACCGCCCTTACCTGCTGCACTTTAAAGGCAAACTGCTTTCTAGTAACAAAAAAGTCTCTTAAAATGGTGAAAAGTTTCTAAACTAATAAACAAAAATGCGAAAGAACGGAACGAGAACACAAAAACGAACAGTAACACAAACGCAAACAATAACACTATAAACTACAACGAAGAACGAAAACGAGGAACGAAGAACGAAAACGAGGAACGAAGAACGAAAACGAGGAACAAATAACTCAAAATAACAACAAAACGCAAAAGGAAACCACTAAAACACCAGAAAAAATCACTTCGATACGCTAAACGAGCTCGCTCAGAAAATCAAATAAATTGACATAAAAAACACACTCTTGATTCAAATTTCAATTTTCATTGCGCTGCAGTAGCGCCATCTGCTTTCGACGGAGTGAACTATCTGTCAGTTTATGAATGAAATCTTTTTACTACGATTTTTACAAATGACATGACAAAACCCACTGAGCTGAAGGGCCCTGGTCTCCCGTTTACGTTTGCCTGTCTGTCTGCCGTCCCGCATTTTATTAGACAGATAATTTCCGAAAATATTGTCAAATTTTGTATTTATATTAGAAATATCATATAGATGGTAAAACGCGAACCAAAATTTGTGTAGTCATCCCCACCAATAATAATGTGATGACGTCACTTCAAAATTGTGCATAACAAATGGGTTCTAAATTGTATGAAATAGCATAGTCCTGCACATGTAGTTTATGACTCCAAATTGAGTTTATACCCAAAACGTCCAGATTTTTCGAAAAAAAAATTAAAATTATGAAATAACATTTTGCAGTTGAATTTGGAATCTGCAAAACTGAATGCTTTGAAATCTTGCAAATGGTTTACAGTTATGATAAGCAGGTTAAATTTCTAGTCAAAATGTATTTACTTATCCCCTCCAAAAAATTGATGACGTCAGGTCAAAATTTTGCCGAATAAATCTTATCTAAAATGTACAAAATATGATGAGTCTATACTTGTGATTTATCATTCCATTCAAATTTTTTGGATTTGCATATACAGGGTGACTCAAAAAAATTAATGAATGCTTGAATTTATTTTATTGATTTAATCAGGAACTACAACACCGAATGCTTTGAAATCTTGCTTATACGGGTGCCCGAAATAAATTAATGACCGAATCAATTTATTTTATTGTTTACACTGAATACTATGAAATTTTGCAGACGTTTTGAAGTTTTGTAAACAAAAAATTGATGACGTCATCTCAAAATGTTACCAAATAAATCCTATCTAAAATGTGCAAAATATGATCAATCTATACTTGCAATTTATCATTGCATTCATATTTTTTAGATTTGCTTATACAGGGTGACTCAAAAAAAAATAATCAATTTATTTTATTGAATAAATCAAGAACTGCAAAACTGAATGCTTTGAAACCTTGCAGACGTTTTAAAATGATTATAAGCATCGTAAATTGTTAATCAAAATAAACTTGTGTATTCCCCCCAAAAATTGATGACGTTATCTCAAAATTTTGCCGAATAAATTCCACCGAAAATGTGGAAAATATGATGAGTTTTTACATGTGATTCATCATTGCATTCATATTTTTTATTGATATTAAGAACGAGGCTCAGCATTTTCCCGAAAATGTGAAAATACAAACGTCTTTATTTAATAAGAATTATAATAAAGAAATGATATTCAGAATATTTTGTCGATTGTAGCTTACTACTTAATAGTTTTGATCCTCTGTTTTGAGGGGACAAACTCATTCAAATCATATTAATTTCTACATGATATTCTTCCGATGTATAAACATAAACACTTTCAAGTTGTTTTTCTTATCGAGGATAACCTACGGACGTACAGTAATGGAGTCCGTCGGGCAATTTGGTACTTTCGTGTTTTCTCGATATTGCACAACCCCTAGACAAGGCTGCAGTTAGGGGGAGGTTAGGGGATGGTGAGCCTCCCTTAGATCTAGACAAGTTATAATTACCCAAATGTGAATTACTATATCGAAAATCAAAATAAAATGTAATGTTTTTTCAATAAGCGGAAGTCAGAGCAGTAAAAAAGTCTGGACCGTCGGCACTGTGATCCGGTTATTTGCAATTCGTAGAAAACATGTTTTAGTTTAGTTTCTGTTTCAATCTCACAGGTTGATAACTGTTATCGCTATTTGTCTTAAATTACAAGCACCATAATTGATTTGGGTCTTCAGTCGCACCTCTGTTATTACAAACGGCAGACGTGATTAAATTATTTCGTTATTTTGTTGATTATAAATCACTGTTCAAGAATAATAATACCATACTTTTATTATTAGTATTATAATGCATCTTTCCAAACTGATATATGCATCCTTGCAAAAATGTGGATGACATCAACACAAAATTTTGTAATAGAAAAACTCACTTGTAACAAACGGTTAGCACGTTTCTCTACCTTTACTCAAACACTAACTGACCCGGTGAACTTCGTTTCACCTACAATTTAATTTTGAATCTGCAAAACCGAATGCTTTGAAATCTTGCTTATACGAATGCCCCAAATAAATTAATGACCGAATCAATTTATTTTACTGTTTACACTGAATACTATGAAATCTTGCAGACGTTTTGAAGTTTTGTAAAAAAAAATTGATGACGACATCTCAAAATGTTGCCAAATAAATACTATACATACTTGCAATTTATCATTCCATTCATATTTTTTAGATTTGCTTATATAGGGTGAGTTTTCTTGATTTAATCAGGAGCTGCAAAACCGAATGCTCTGAAATCTTGGAGATACTTTAATGTTATCATAAGCATGCTAATTTTTTTATTAAAATGTATTTGTTCATTCCCCCTAGAAAATTGATGACATCACCTGAAAATTTTGCTGAAAAAATCCCATCTGAAATGTGCAAAATATGATGAGTTTTTACTTGTGATTTATCACTGCATTAATACTTTTTTAGTTTTGCTTATACGGGTGTCTCAAAAAAATTAATCACTGAGTCAATTTATTTTATTGATTGAATCAAGAATTGCAAAACTGAATACTTTGAAATATTGCAGACGTTTTGAAGTTACTGTAAGCATGGTAGCTTTTTAATCAAAATATATCTGTTTATCAAGCCCAAAAAGTTGATGAGGTCATCTATAAAATTTTGCCGAATAAATCCTATCTAAAATGTGCAAAATATCATCAGTATATATTCGTAACTTATCATCAAGTATAGATATAGATTAGATACATATTTTTATTTTAGTTTATAATGGATGCCGTCAGGGTTGGCCTAATTTAAATAATTTGATTCAAATCGTGATTTAAATCAACTGATTTTTAAAAAAATCATTGATTTAAATCATTCTTGTTTTTTTTTAATTGTCTTTTTGAATTACGAACATATAATGCATGTTAGTCTTTTAAATGCATTTTAATTCGATAAGGGTACTAACTGCGTACCGCCGCAATTTACGTAGACCTTTCTGGGAAACCGCGAAAGCGAAAGATCCGTTGCAATTTACAAGTACAGTCCGATTCTTTTAACTTTGGCAGTGCCGTAAAGTAATGACAAAAAAGATATCTGGGATGCTTACGTGTATGTCTTCCAACTCACTGCGGCTGTAAGCTGTTACTACAAAGAATGTGCGTATTTCGAAACACTGGGTGCAGACCGTTTCAAGCTTTCGAGAAAAGAAACTGACCCTGGTTTTACGACACTTTCCCAAAATTAAAAGCACCAGACTCCTGGAATTTAAAGTATTTTTTTTGGTCAGCTGCAATTTACATTTGCCGACAGAAGCAGTGAAGCACGATTCAAACATGACAGAGCCGCATATTTGTGATTTGTGAATGTTTGAAAATACGCAGAAAATAAAAATTACAACAACTAAATAAAATATAAAGCTTTTAAAAACTGAATAAAAATAATTAAAAGTGCAAACTTAAGCCACATGACTTTTGATTTTTTTCTTACTACTTTTAAAGTTTGAATTATTGTGGGTAGCCGAAAAACTAAAAAAAAATCAAAGAAAAATCAAAAACATTTAAAAAAACCAAAAAAAATCATTGATTTTTGATTTTTTTAAATCCGTTTCCAACCCTGGTTACCAAAACAATAAAATTCGCAAAATCAAATCTTTTTTAATTTTTCGATAGAGCTGGATTTGACAAGCTGTACTTTATGGGTGAGGGAAGTTCTGTCGAAGTAATCTTCGACCAATTTTTTTTTCCAAAAATTTGAATGTCTTAGGTGAAAACGCAGTACGGGATCATACATCGCAAGAGCAAATGTATCGTATTTTATGAAATTAAAAAAAAATACAATTGCAATTTTTGGAATGACGTCATCCCATTGGTGATTGGAATGATTAGCCAACTTTTGGTTAGCGTTTTACCACATGGAAAGGGAAAATAAAATGCAACGTTTTATTTAATAAGATGAAATCGGAGCAATAAAAAAGTCTGGACCATCGACATTGTGATCCGGTTATTGCAATTCGGAGAAAATATCTTTTAGTTTAGTTTCTCTATTTCACTCCCACGTATACAATCTCAACAAGCGTTATCGCTATTTGTTTTAAATGACGGGTATTATAAATGATATTCGGTTCAATCTTCAGTCGCACCTCTGTTATTACATGTGGCAGGCGTGATTAAATTATTTGGTTATTTTATTAATTATTAATCAATATTCAATTCGACTCACTCCATCTTCCCGAAAATTTGGGAATACAAAACACTGCGTCTATCCAAACTGATATACATGTCCTTGCAAAAATGTTGCTGCCGTCATCACAATATTTTGTAATTGAAAAATTCAATTGAAATAAACGCATAGCACGTTTCTTTACCTTCACTTGAACATTACATAGATATCTTTATTTTAACTTATGAGTTGTCGTAAAAAATTAAAATTCGCAAATTCAAATCTTTTAATTTTTCAAAACAGTTGGATTTGATGTACAATTCTTTATAGGCGAGGAAAGTTCTGTCGAAATAATCTTCGACCAAGTTTTTTTTTCTCTGTTTATTCTTAGATAAATGACAAGGGAATAGTTTGAATGGGTGCATTTATATTTTTAGTACCTCGCTTTATGAATGAGTGGAAAACGGATGTTACTGTTTACAAAGTAGTGGCTTATTTTGAACATCTGTATTGGGATCTCCTGGACAGATCGTTGAATAATTCAGAGTTTTTTTTGTTAAAACTGACGCAGTTTATATGTTAATCTACGTCATAGTTCTTAAAATTTAGCAGAAAGTGGTTTGCAGACATGCAATTAAATACGTTTGTCTAAATAAAGTTTAAATGCAAACGGTAATGATAATCGAGGTAGATTTCAGAAATTTTCAGTTTTTTTTTTAAGACATAGTAAAGCGCCCTCGTTATTTTGTTTTAATATTTATAAAAAATTGTGAAACATGTGTTGTTTAAATTGTGACGTTGTATTAAAATGTAACCAGTTGTTAATTTTCCAAGAATTTGGTTGCATAAAAATAAAATGCTGGTTGTCCTTGTACGTTACTTGAAATAAACCTGACCCAGAATTTATAACATTGCGCAATTTTTCAAATCGTCGATGGCAATATATGGCGTCTATTCCTTGTGTGCATTTCCCAGCCTATTTAATGTATTATCAAGAATGTATGACTCACAGTTTCATTTGCATTGTTTTTAATTCATGTGACTGTACTATCACTTGGTATTTTATTCTGTTCATATCAGCTCTTCACGATTATAACGTCTTAAACCTATTAACTTTATGTTAATATTGTTTTATACGCTCTTACGTTGTTCCAGGCTCATACGAATTTTTATATCGTCTGAATATATGTATTATTATTTAGTAACGACAATCATGTGATGCTTACGGGTTATTTGTTTTGTACTTTAATTATACAAAATACCCAGAAATTAAACCAGCAAATATTTTGTTGGAATGATAAACACCGGATCGTACCTACGCACATGAACAGGATGTGAAATTCATGTTTTTCTGCAATTATAAGCACACCTTGCCACTTTGACTTTTTACATAATTCTTTTAAATGACAAACTGTAGAAATATGTAACAAAAATGCATTAACACTTTTTACTCCCCGAGCGTAATTCAAAGTTAATCTGGAATTTTGTTGTGACATTTATTTCAAACAATAGTAAGTATTTTCAAAACATGCATAATTTTTTGTATTCGCCTTATACCTCTGCACTTCCACAATGTTCTTGGAAGTTTTGCACAAAATTCCGCACCTCCTTATTACTCCCAAATTTCATGCCAGCAAAATAATGATTTTTTAAGTGGCCCAAAACAATAACAGGGTGACAAATCAGGACTATAGGGAGGATGTGGGAGAGTCTCCCAATGTAATTTATTGGGTGTTTCTAGGATTAACATGGCTGTATGTGGCCACGCGATATCATGCAGAAGAATCACACTTCTTAACGATCGTGAGTGGATTTAAGACTGAAAGGTAGGTTTAATTTTGCCAGCGTCATAAGGAGCATTATTTAATTGTGCGCAGGGTTGGAAAAAAAAAATCGGAATTTTTTGTTTGTTTTTTTAATGTTTTTGTTTTTTGTTTTTTTTTTTTTTTTAGTTTTCGGTTACCCACAATAATTCAAACTTTAAAAGTAGTAAGAAAAAATCAGAAGTTAAGTGACTTAAATTTTAACTTTTAGTTATTTTTATTCAGTTTTTAAAAGCTTTATATTTTATTTAGTTGTTGTAAGTTTCATTTTCTGCGTATTTTCAAACATTCACAAATCACAAATATGCGGCTCTGTCTGTAGGCAAAAATGTAATGTAAACTACAGCTGATGAAAAAATACGTTAAATTCCAAGAGTCTAATGCTTTTAATTTTGGGAAAGTGTCGTAAAACCATGGTCAGTTTCTTTTCTGGAAAGTTTGAAACGATCTACACCCATTGTTGCGAAATACGCACATTCTTTGTAGCAATAGCTTACAGCCGCAGTGAGTTGGAAGACATAAACATAAACATCCCAGATGTGTTTTTTGCTGTTACTTTACGACACTGCCAAAGTTAAAAAAATCGGACTGTATTATATTAAAAAATTATACTTGTAAATTGCAACGGATCTTTCGCCTTCGCGGTATCCCAGAAAGGTCTACGTAAATTACCGCGGTACGCAGGTACATTGCAGGTGCAGGTAGTACCCTTACCCAAATACTCTACTCCATGCTTTTAAAGATTTTTACAGAAAAATCATGATTTAAATCAGGCCAACCCTGATTGTGCGTCGGCCTCTTAAACAATCTGCGTATCAATTCGTCTATTTGCAGAATATGAATTTCAGAAAGCGCAGATTTGGGACGTTTAACCCCTCGTTTCACGGGTCAGGCCTGTCAGTTTTAGGGAAATTCATGATTACTTTGAAACTATTTATGCCAAACCGCGCATCTCCCATGTACCTTTTCCAACCCTGAGTACATACTTTTAGTAAAATTTTCATGAAAAAATCTTAAGCAGTTTTTAATATATTACGTCAATGTCACCACAGACCTCACCCATACAAAATCTTAATTTTTGTTTAAGGAAATGACCACAAGCATTTTTATCAAACTAGTTCTCCTATGGTTCCACAGAGGAGATATTTCCAGCTCTGTGAATCCCCGACGCGGCTGCGATGTATTGAAAATTTTGTTTTATAAGCAAGTAATAATTAAGAGTTCAAATCGGTGTTCATAATTTATGAAAACGTGCATACTGCTTCAAATTGATTAGCTTACGGCAAATATTAAAAAAGGCGCTAGCTACGTGGACAAATTTTGCCAAAAATTGGTTGTATAGGGCACATAAGTGTCTGCTGTTGCGTTACCAAAAATTTTTTTTGGCATTCATCACCGAGCGTAAACGAAAGAAGTATTGTAATCGAGTCCGTCGGCTAACTCTCTACTTTTACATTTTCTCGACTTTTCATGACCTCTAGAGGACGAAGAAGTAGGTCTCCCGTTTCCGTCTGTCTGTCGTCCCGGATTGTTATTAGACCGATAATTTGTCTAATCATTTATGAAACAACATTTTGCACTTTAATTTTGAATCTGCAAAACCGAATGTTTTGAAATCTTGCAGATATTTTAAAGTTATGATAAGCATAATAAATTTTTAATCAAAATATATTTGCTTATCCCCTCGAAAAAATTGATGACGTCAGCTCAAAATTTTGCCGAATAAATCCTATCCAAAATGTGCAAAATATGATGAATCTATACTGGTGATTTATTATTCCATTTACATTTTTTGGATCTGCTTATACAAGGTGGCTAAAAAATTAATCAATGCTTGAATTTAATTTATTGATTAATCAAGAATTGCAACACCGAATACGTTGAAATCTTGGAGATAGCCTAAAGTTATGATAAGCATGGTAAATTTATGATCAAAATGTACATATTTGCTCATCTCCCCTAAAAAACTTATGACGTCGCCTCAAAATATTGCTATGTGCAAAATTTGATGAATGTATACTAGTGATTTTTCACTGCATTAATATTTTTTAGATTTGCTTATACAGGGTGTCTCAATAAAATTAATAACTGAGGTGGTAATTTCAAGTTGGATTTGCGAAATCGCAAGTGCCGTTGCTATGATAATTGCGATGACAGTTGTTGCGGTTCGCGATTTGATTCGTTATCGCGACTGCTGCCATCGCAATTATCATAGCAACAGCACTTACGATTTCGCAAGTCCAACTTGAAATTGGCCCGTGAGTCAATTTATTTTCTTGATTAAATCAAGAATTGCAAAACTGAATACTTTGAAAACTTGCAGACGTTTTGAACTTATTGTAAACATGGTAAATTTTTAAGTAAAATGTATGTATATCAACCCCAAAAAATTGATGACGTCTTGTAAAAATTTTGCCGAATAAATCCTACCTAAAATGTGTAAAATATGATCAGTCTATACCAGTGGCGGCTCGTGAAGTTTTCTTCAGAGGAGGCTCAAATTTGAAAAGCACTGCTTTTGATATCTTTCATTATCTGATTTTTTTTTTCATGCCCACGAAAAGAACACTCCTGCGTTGATAGATAAATAAACTATTGCATCGATTAGTCTTTTCAAAATTGCTCTATTTTCACCAACTTTCTCGTTATTGTTCTCAATATCCCTCTTATGAGCGCAATCTAAAGTAGTAGATGTGATTTTTCATGTCTTTCTATAGCTCTTGACAAATTTTGTAAATTATTATAGCCTGTTTTATCCCAAACGGAAGATTTATCACTTGTGAATAATACACAATTCCAACAGTATAATTTGTTTCTTAAAACCGAAGCTGTTAACTATATAGTTTTATTATAATAATTATTTTCATGAAATGCTCTGTTTTGCTTTCTACCTGTCACTACTATTAATGGGAGTGGTGGTGTTGGTCTCCCCTTTTTTTAATAGATAATTTACGTATCTGCACATGAGACTGAATTATTTTCGTTGCTCATTCTCGTTAAATTTAAGCAGTGGCGGCTCGTCAGGGGAGGCAGGGGAGGCAGTGCCTCCCCTGGAAAAATTGACTATTAGTTTTTGTTTTAATATCTGTTAACTTCAAATATATTTTACAGATATAGCAAATAACTTTCATGGAACACTGTGATTTATTAAAACGCGTCTTGGTATAAAACATATTTTGAAGTACGCGCTTTCGACAGGAATAAGCGCTGATCACCGCCGTGTAGGCCAGCTTCAGACAGAGGCATGCCTCAGAAAGACGGATATCTTCAGTATGATTAGTCAGTGGCGCTAATATGTTTTTGAGTAAGACAATAGTCATCAGTGCTTTATCAAAGCGCCAGCGGAGGCACCAACGCCTACCGTCCTTAAGCCAATCAGATCGGATTTTTTAATCTCACGGTGAAACTGCACAATGCTGAACAGGGATGCTGAATGCATTTAGTGTGCATTTAGTTGTGCATTAATTAGACGCGAGGAAAGGTGTTCACTGCATGTGCATTGCCAAGGTTGTGTATTAAAACTTTTAAGTTAACTTGAACAGAGTAGGACAATGAAAATGTCAGTTTTGCAATTCTGATAGCAACATAAGAATCTATAATCTCCAGAATTTCTTATAAAGTTTAAATATTTAAGCACGGTTTTCTTACGACGAACAAATGTATGTCAAAGATTTAGAACCTCTCATCCAGATTTGAGGAGAACTTTATTAATTAATTGATTAATATATTTAAATTAGCCCTAGATCATATGAATTAATATTTAATGCTAAGAAAGCAAATTCTATAGTCTTTAAACCTTCTCGTTGGTTTGTGTGAAGCAATTAAATGTTTTTTATTCGAGAAGTGTACTCATATAGAATAGAGATGTGTTACTGACTCAAAGCTATTTGTATTGTTTTCATAAAAACGAATAAACAATCTGTCTTTTAACAAAAGTAATTGCCAACATGTTAATTAATACCTGCTGATTTTGAAACGAAATTGTTGCCTCACCTAACGAAAGGACCACGAGCCGCTACTGAATTTAAGTAATATTAATACGCCGATAATACCAACTGTTTTTAACGATCAGAAATAAAATGCAAATAAATGATACAAAAAACACCTTAGGCTTTACGTAGGTACCACGTAAAGCCTAAACACCACTCACCACTGAATAGGGAGCACGCGAAACCACCTCAATGTTTTTCCTATTTACACCCGATGGCGCCAATTAATAAGAAAGAGATAAAATTATCCGTGCGACTTGATCTGAAAAAGAGATGAACTAGCCGGAGGCTAGCAAGATGCATTCTCGGCGGAGGCTAGCTTCTACCGCTGAAGCCAAACGCGGAGTGGTCTGAATTATGATTGTAAGGGCGCAAATATAATTTTTTTCGACATTTTAACCTGATATATGATGAAAGTAAATTAAATCAAACAAAATATCCTGAAAAGTAACAAATGTCTACAAAAATACAAATTCTTTCATCGGAAAAATTAGAGGAAGCTCAGCTCCAAAAAACAGAGGAGGCTCAACCTCCCCTGCCTCCTCTGAGGAGCCGCCACTGGTCTATACTTGTAATTTATGATTGTATTCATATTTTTTAAATTTACTTATTCAGAATGACTCAAAAAATTAATTAATGAATCAGTCGATTTATTTTATTGAATAAATCAAGAATTGCAAAACTGAATACTCAAAAAATTAATTAATGAATCAGTCGATTTATTTTATTGAATAAATCAAAAATTGCAAAACTGAATACTTTGAAATCTTGCAGACGTTTTAAAGTTATTGGGAGCACGGTAAATTGTTAATCAAAATATATCTGTTCCCCCCAAAAAATTGATGACTTCATCTCAAAATTTTGCCGAATAAATTCTATCCAAAATATGATGAGTTTTACTTTTTTAGATTTGTTTAAACAAGCGGCTCAAAAAAAATGAATGAGTCAATTTATTTTATTGATTAAATCACGAACGGCGCACTCCATTTTCTCAGAAAATATTGGGAATACAATACAGTTATTTTTAGCATTACACTGCACCAAACCAAGTTGATATACGTGTCCTTGTTTTTTCTTGCACTAGTAATACGCTGTGACTACTTTTCTTTTGTGCTGTGACTAGTATTATCCATGTTGATGACGTCGTCATAAATTTTTTATTGGTCAAATTAACCACGAGTCGTCCTATTCTCTCGAAAATGTGAGGAATTCGCACGTCTTTATATAATAATGATAAAATAAGATTAATAATATTCAGAACATTTTGTTCGCTTGTGGTTTAATTAATAATTTTAGTCCTGTGTTTTGAGAAGACAAACTCATCCAAATCAAACTAATTTCTACATTACTAACATTTCTTCGTCCTGTAGGGGTCATGAAAGGTCCAGAAAACGTAAAAGTAGAGATTCGGCCGGCGGACTCGATTACAATACTTCCTTTGCTTACGCTTGGGAAGTAATAATAATAATAATAACAATATTCAGAACATTCTGTTCGCTGTGGCTGAATCAATAATTTGAGTGTACCGTTTTGAGGTGACAAACTCATTCAAATCAAAACAAATTTAACTTCCGAAAATCGCTATGGTAATGCATGTCTCTATTGCCGGTTGGCGATAAAAATTTGTATGCACCACGTCAGTAAAGGATCTTTATCGAACTCTCCTGTTACTCGCCTCGCTCGCTTCGCTCGCTCGGCTCATAATCTCAGACTCGTTCGATAAAGAATCACTTTACTGACTTGGTACATAAATAACTATTACATTGTCCGTACTTGTGCAATTTGCACAATCCCTTGAAATTTGCGCCCCCACAGGGGCTGCGAGAGTGTTATTTATGCCACCGGTTTTTACTTTATAGAGGTTATCACAACACAAGCATAGTAAAATCTAATTTTATAATTTTTCAAAGAAACGAGGGAAGTTTTGTCGAAAATTTTTTAGAATTGCTTATACAAGGTGACTAAAAAAAATTTAATAACTCAGTTTATTTTATTGATTAAATTAGGAACTCCAAAAACGAATAAATGCTTTAAAATTTTGCAGACACTTTAAAAATTTTCGTAAACATGATAATTTTTTAATCAAAATATACCTGTTTATCCCCTCCAAAAAATTGGAGACGTTATTTCAATATTTTGGCGAATAAATACTATCTAAAACGTGCAATATATGATGAGTCTATACCTGATTTATCATTACATTCATATTTTTAAAATTGCTTATACAGTGTGACTCAAAAAAAATGAATGAGTCAATTTATATTGTTATTATTAGTATTACACTGCACCTATCGAAATTGATATACATATCTTTATAGATATGTCGATGAGTCATTACAAAATTTTGTAAAAGAAAAACTTATGAGAAACACGCTGCTTTACATTGACTTTAATATTACATATAATTATATCTTTGTATTAACTTATATGTGTTCTCATAAAAAAATAAAATTCTCAAAATCAAACGGCGAGGGATGTTTTGTTAAAATTCAACCAATTTTTTGGTACTCTAGGGGGTCATGAAACGTCGAGAAAACATGAAAGTGGCAAGGCGCCATTTCTTAGCTTACGCTGAGGAATTAAAAATTATAAATGCTCTAAAATTAAAGGGTGTTCAATTGAAAAATCACTCAGAGTAGGCGTTGGCATATCATTTGACAGAAACGGTATGCCTGTGTTATGTTATTTGTTATAAGAACAGACATGCCGTTTCTGCCAAATGATAATCCATCGCCTACTCTGAATGATTTTTCAATTGAACACCCATTACATGTTTAGATACATCATATTTGCAAAATTTTGACATAACGTCATTGGGTATTTCAAAATCTAGATGTTCAAGGACCAAATGTGTCATTGTAAAAAATCTACAGTATCGTCTACGTTATTGTTTGAATTGCACTACAAAAAATATTTCTACGGTCAATGGAACTAATAAAACATGTCAAGTGTCGATAGTGGAGTCAGTTTACAGTAAATATTTTGATGTGTTCTAATACTTCTGTTTTCTAGTAAAATTAGTTAAGTTCTCTCATTACTCACTGCTTTACGTCAATAGCGTGAGTCCGGAAAATGACATTTCCCGGACTTTTCCGGTAAAGTAGATTACCGAACAAGTCCGGTAGAGTGTTTCTGTGACAACGCAATAAGGAAAAATAAAAGAACTATTTTTATTCATTTACTGAAACACAACTTAAAAATAACACTACATACTTTTAACTTATAAATGAATCTTACTTCAGTAATTATAGTAATAATTCATTTGATTCGTTTTTGTATGAGGAATAATGATAAATCACTAACTGGGGCTTAGTTTCTTCCAATGACATATTATGCAATTCTTATGGGCGGCTATTCCAATTATGGCTACCATCTATAATTAAAGAAAACAGCTTATAGTGTGTTTTTCTTATTATAATTTTCATCTTACTTTTATTACTTACTTCTTTCAGAAATTTGTAAATGTCTTCCCTGGTTAATGTCTTTGCCTGTTTCGGAGACAACTAACTTCGTGCTGCGGGAGATATCAACATTTTCATTGTGAAACAGGAATAATTTTATTATAGAATATTTTGGCCAAATGATGATGGACACATTTTCTCAGATTGAAAAACAGTTGATTTGTGAAATAATCATGTGACTGAACATTTAATTTGTCAGCAAATCTAAGAAGTATGCTAACATAACTTCCGTTCAAATTATTTATATAATATTTTCCGGTAGCCACTTGCAAAATTCACAAAATTGTCTTTGATATCTTTCAGACGATTTCCTCGGAATCAATTGCGCACTCGCTTCTACAGATTTTTACATTTTTTCTTTAGGAATGTTTTCGGAATTCATTTTTCTGACGAAAAAATTATTACAGTAAAACAATAAACATTTTTTGTCAAGCGACCGTTACTACCAATATTACGTGTAACAGTACGTGACCGGACTGAATTTGATTTTATTTGGAACTTGACGTATAACTGCGTCAAATTCCAAATAACGTGTTAACCATAAATCATTGTTTGTTTTTGGTAATTATGTGGCAAGGAATTTCTATAATCTCATTCCAAAATTGGTATCTAATCAGTTATACTCTTATCATATAAAATATTGCATTGTTTACAATTTTTAGAAGTGATGATTGATTCATTCTCATACTTTTTGGAAATGAAAATCAGTATATACAGGGTGTTTCTTTTATTTGATACAACCCCGGTAACTGTTTTATTCTTAAAGATAAACATGTAGTTCTTTGAATAAATGTATCATTTTAAAAGATCTATGTGATGGCAACCTCCCATTTATATTATCACTTCCGGTAGAACCGGAAATGACATCAACTTTATTTTTTTTTATGGAACACTAGGTATATTTTTTCATAAATGGAAAGACGGATGTTTTCTAAAAATCAAACGCAAGCAATATTTCTAAAATCAATACTTAAAAAATTATTAAATAAAATACATACACGAAAAATTCATATTAATTGATGACAATCTAGTAGCGTGAAAAATTGACACTCATGTCATTTATTCACATAGGTGATCTTTTAAAATGATACAAATTTGGTCAAAGAACTATATGTTTATTTAAAAAAAAAAAAATTACGGGGGTTGTATCAAATAAAAGAAACACGCGGTATAGTTATAGCAGCTACAATTTTATGATCCATACTGTTTTGCTAGCATACTTGAAACCTAAATGTCTACAATTAAGAGCATTTTGGAATGCGTATTGTTAGTGGTTTGTTTCTTAGTTTTGGCAGTTATTTATATAAATTCTAGGAAAGCACTACTGTTAGCGCCTTCACATTCCAACCGATACCCTTCCCGGAATTAGGGACTCTCTACCTCTCGGCTTCTTTTGCACCTTCCAAGAATCGTACGCGGTACATTACACAAAAGCGAGTTGCGTGTCGATATAATGAAATTCCTGGGGACTTTTCAGCAAGAAAAAGAAATTCCATTTCAGATTAATTCAGAAAGAACGCAGCACAAAGGAATGGAACGGCGCCGTGAATGTTTACAGTCGTTAAAAGTAAATGAAATTACTGTAATTGAAGCGATAAAACGATGATTGTAACTTTATTAATCAGTGAGCCGTATGTGTCATTTAATGAGAAATTAGAAGAAAGTAGAACTGGAACTGCAATATTTTACAGAATAGGTAGTTTAATCATTGGCATTTGATTAACTCATGAAATCGCTCGTAGTATTTATTCATAATACATATATTCAATTGTGTGTAAATAATATAATTACTTATCGTCAATGTATACTTGTGGTGTGGGATACAAAGAAATACCCTATCCCTACTTATTAAATTACATGGTATAATAATAAAAGTTGTCTCATGCACCGCCGTTTTTAACGTTATTGCAGGATCTATGAAAAACTGAGAACAGCTGGTTTAAAAAAAAAGTTGACGAATGCGATTGGTCGAAAGTTATTTCGACAGAACTTCCCTCGCACCTAAAGTACAATGAAACATTCAGTATTTTCGAAAAACTATAAAATTTGATGTTGCTAATTTTATTTTTTATAAGAACACATTTAAGTTGAAATAAAGATATGTACATAATCTTAAGGTAAAAAATGCTAAGCGGATGTTTCAAATTCAACATTTTTGCAAGGACACGTATATGTCAACTTGGATTGGTGCAGTGTAATATTTAAAATAACAGTATTGTATTCCCAAAATCTTCTGGGAAAATGGACTGAGCGTTTCCTCATTTAATCAATAAAATAAATTGACTCATTCATTCATTTTTTTTTGAGCGACCTGTATAAGCAAGTCTAATTTTGCATATTTTAATTAGGATTTATTCGGCAAAGTTTTGAGATGACATCATCAATTTTTATTAGACATGTAATAATCTCCGAAACTACTGGACTGATTCTTGTCTGATTTTGTATGGATATCATGTAGATGGTAAAACGCCAACAAAACTCTGTCTAATCATCCCACCAATGTGATGAGTTGATGACGTCCCCTCAAAATTGTATTGTTGTCCAAGTCTGACTTCGTTTTTATGGCACTACAATCTCAATTACCGCAAGCATTAGGAACTCTATTGAAAATGTCAATATCCGTGTCATAAATCATCTTAAGGACCGGCTCTGTTTTTATTCAATGAAGGTAAGGGTAGTGGACAAAAACCTCGTAATTAGTAATAACAAATACAAATACATAACACATATAGCTACCAGGATAGTTAAAAAATTGCTTAAACAATTAGTTATCGAATAATAAGGTGAGGTACATAACAACATGTTGGGAGAAAGTACGGCCCTGTTAGTGTATAGTCTATTTCAAAACTCCTTTCGCCTAAGCCATAAACCGGGGTGATTGTAAATCAACAATTATCACTCAGTAAGTAGGCTTTTACCGCGCTTCTTTTGTTAAAGAACAAGCTGTCCCCTTCTTTTCACAGGTAAGCGTTGAAGGTAAGGGTTTCCTTGTCTTTCGATATAGGGCAAACGAGTTGAAGCAAGAAAACCATAGTGCACTTTCAGCATGGTTATATGATATAGCGATTTACTCAATGCTTAAAGCAGTCACGTTAAAAATGTCGAAGAACTGCATTTACATGTACAAGAGAAACTGAAATAGCATTTTTTTTAAAGATAACCTATTTCTGTATTATTTACAATTAATAAAACAAAATGAATCGTTTGCTCCATTGTGGCAATGATTTTTGAGAATATATTGGAATCTGTCAATCTTTGAGACAGTTTATGGCTTAAGCGAACGGAGTTCTGAAATAGACTATAGACAGTTGGTCTCTTGATGGTTTACAACCGCTGGATTACTTGCGGCCGAGGCCTATTGGAGTGGAAGACTTAACTCCTTCACAATAGGATGTAGTCGTAAAAACGAACCAGCACTTAGAACACTATACATAGTAAATGGGTTTTAAATTGTAAAAATAACATAGTCCTACACATTTAGCTTATGACTCACTGTTGAGTTTTTGCCCGAAACGTCCAGATTTTTGGAAAAAATCAATTATAAAATATTTTGCAATTTAATTTTGAATCTGATGATGATACGCATGATAAATGTTTGATTAAATTGTATCTGTTTATCACAGTGGCGTAACAATCAAACTGCGGGCCTGTGTTCTACAACACTGTGGGGCCCCTAATGAACAGCGAAATAAAAATATTTAAAAATACTAGTATAATGAATAAAGAATGAGTAGATTGCAATTAGCGCTAACGTTTTATTAAAATCATTCTACCTGAAACATTGAATTAAAAAAATAAAATACAATAATTACCTGAAGACATATAATTAAAATATATACAATATCAGAAACTAGCCGACCCGACAAACGTTGTTTTGGCATTTCTAGTGAATATTTTGGTACATAGTTAAATAAAAAATTAAATTAAAATAAATACATAAAAATTTATCGTACGACAATGATTATTTATATTCAATGGCCATCTTGCAACCCTATTGCGCATCTGTGGATGAAAGCAAAGATACTCATGTCGTTATTAAAAAATGGGGGTTGGTGGTAGAAGGGTCAAAATTTAGGGTTATATGTATTTTTTGATGCCAAATCTTCAAAAAATAAAAATAAAAAATGTTGTCTAAAAAATAAAAAAAGTTTGGTGGGTCACCCTTATCACTTATTAGGGATTTAAAAAATAGTTTACTATACCTACCGAATATACACAAAAAATTTAATAAAAATTGGTCAAGGCGTTTCGGAGGAGATTGGTTACAAACACTGTGACACCAGAATTTTATATTAGATTATTTTAGAAACAAAAATCATTACCATAAAAAAGGTTATACTGAGTCGACCTTAAAAGATTGGCGTATGCTGTTGCGGACTTTTTTTTAGAACTTTTAGAAGGGAACAATTCCATCATACATGATTTTTATGTAACTTTAACCGTTTAATAAGCAGCGTAAGCAACGGAAGCTGTCAAAGGACGAATAATTTTCCCGTTTTTCCGATATTTTTCATTGCTGCTCCGCTCCTATTAATCATAGGGTGATGTTATATAGCCTATAACCTTCCTCGATAAACGGACTTTCCAACACAAAAAGATTTTTTGAATTCAAACCAGTAGTTTCTGAGATTGGCGCGTTCAACCAAACAAACTCTTCAACTTTATAATATAAGTAATTATAGAAGTATAGATGAAATGCCCATGCAAAGAAAATTTCAGTGGTAGTGCGAATTTTTAGTTTTTTTACTTTATTCGTGTTGTCAATGACAGTGTGAATGAAGTGTTGCTATAAACAAAGTCTGATAGAAATATCTCGAATTGTTAAACAAAACACTGGTAGACCTAGATTACTGAAAGTAGTGTTTAACAATCCACATGTTGTTCAGAATATTTTACGCCTTAAACAGCAGAAAGGAATTTACATCAATGCAGATTTAACTCACAGAGAAATAGCGGATATGCTGTTCGGAAAGACTTCAGGGAGAGACGTGGGAAAGGAGAAGAGAATATTCATTTAAAATATTATAAAGGAATCACAAAGATAGTTACAACAACAAATCCACAAAAAAACTAATAAATTTCCAGCAGGCAAATACACAATGTATTTCATTAGATAATAGTTTAGTAGTGTACCAGAACGTTCGTGGGTTAAACACCAAAATTAGTGAATTTTATGTAAATTGTTGTGATTCTGATGTAGACATCATTTTTTTAACGGAAACATGGTTAACTCCGAATGTACAATCTAACGAACTGTTTCCTCCAAATTTTAATGTACTGAGAAGAGACAGGCTTACGGGTAGAAGAGGAGGAGTGTTGGTTGCTGCAAAAAATAAAATTAAAATTCAGGAACTTGACTTGAAATCGCCAGTTTTAAATGTTGAAATTTTGGGTTTAAAGATAGTAGAAAAACAGTGTCACCTTACAATAATTCTTATATATATTCCTCCATCTACAGCAACGTATGAGTATGTGCAGTTATTTGACATTATCGAAAACTCTGTTGATTTCTCGTGTCCAGTTATGATCATTGGCGATTTCAATATAACCGAATTGGAAGAATGCGTATCAGGAGTAAGATATACAAATTTAGTCAATATATTTCAACAGTTTTTGGCTGTCAACAATATGCAGCAGAAGAATAGAGTGCTTAATAGTAATGGAAGAATATTAGATTTAGTACTGTCGACTGATCACTTTGTTACCGAGGTTTCAAGGTATGATTTTCCATTAGTACCGGAGGATTCACATCATCCATCCTTGATAATAAGTTTAATAGGGAACAGATCTCAGGATTCTTCGTTTTCAGAAGAGAACAATTCATTTGAACATAATTTTTACAAAGCCAATTTCGAAAAACCGTATTTGTATAGACTAGCTATAGAGCTCGCACAGATTGGTCCGATGTACTAAATTGCGAAAATGTTAATTTGACATGTCAAGTTTTCTATGAGAAACTTTATCAGCTGTTCAGGAAGTTCGTGCCTGTGCGTAAGAGAGGCGATAGTGAAAATGTTTTTCCTGCGTGGTTTACACATTCGACTATCAAAAAAGTGAAACAGAAAAATGTGCACTGGAATAAGTACAGAAAAACTAAGTCATTATACCACTTGGATATGGTTAAAATGCTGAAAAGAGAAATAAGACGGGACACTAAATTGGAATATAAAACGCTCATTCGCAAGATAGAAAATATGCTACAGCAAGACCCAAAAAAATTCTGGTCGTTTGTCAATCAGAAGAGGAAAACTACAAGTGTACCAGCTCAAATGTTATGGAAAGACATCAGGTTAACTTCTCAGCAAGATATCGTTAACGCATTTGGCCAACAATTCGCCAGTGCGTTCAGTAAGTTAAATGGTCATATCTGTGATAACAAATGCTGTGATAATGGCTCAGTCTTATGTGAATTTTGTTCCACCGCTTGTTGTCCAACTGTCTGTGATATTGAAGTCTGTGATAATGTTCCTACACTAAGTATGTTTGTAATAGAAGACTGTGATATTTTAAAGGCTACAAAGAAAATGAAAAGCAAAAACACTCGTGGTCCTGATGAAGTACCTGCATTTTTATTAACTGATTGTATTGTGTCATTTCTAGTTCCACTTCGTCATGTTTTTAATTTAATTTTAAGTACCTTGGTATACCCCGAAACTTGGAAAACATCGTGCGTAATTCCTATATTTAAAGCTGGGGATAAGGCAAATGTAAACAACTATAGAGCAGTGGGATTATTATCGAATTTTGCATAAAAACTATTTGAATCGATATGTTCTGAAGTCATTTATTCGCATGTAATTTCTAATATAGCGTCAGAGCAACACGGATTCGTTAAAGGGCGGTCTACAGCTACAAACTTGTGTGAATTCACGCAGTTTGTATCAACAGCTCTTGATAATCGACAACAAGTAGACGTCATATACACTGACCTATCTAAGGCGTTTGATAGAGTCCACCACTGCATATTATTGAAAAAATTAATCGTAATGATGAGGTCTTTATTAACGGGAAGAAAACAGTTTGTTCAACATCGTGGATTTAGGTCTCTACATACTTAGTAACCAGTGGAGTTGTGCAGGGATCTAATTTAGGACCTTTAATGTTTATCATCTTTTACAACGATGTGGTCAATTCAATTTCTTGAAGGATGTTCATTTATGCAGATGATTTGAAGTTTGCAAGTGTTATAGATAGCAAAGAGGATTGTTTAAAATTGCAAGAAAACATCGACAAAACATTAATGTGGGGTCAAAAAAACCGATTAAATTTAAACAAAGACAAGTGTAAAATTATCTCATTTTCGGGGAAAAATAGTAACATCGCATTTTTTTATAATATAAATGGGTTTGTATTGCAAAAATGTGATCAACTGTTAGATTTAGGTGTTGTTATAGATAAGTCCATGTCATTCACTCCTCATATTTTAAAAATAACTAATGATGCCATAAAAACGTTAGGATTTGTATGTATACAAAGGATTTCACAAACTTACAATGTATTAAGACCTTATTTTATGCTTTAATTCGATCTAAGTTAGAGTATTGTTGTGTTATTTGGAAACTATATAATCATAATTATATCAATCTAATGGAAAACATATTGCGTAAGTTTTCAAAATATATTTATTTTAAAAAGTACAATCGATACCCAGAGAGACATTGTGACCAAAGAAATCTTTTGTTAACAGTCCAAGAGAGCTCTCTTAACGCGAGAAGAAATGTTTTATCACTAATTTTCTTGCAAAAGATTTTAACAGGCCAAATAAAATGTTCAGCATTGCTAGAGAACATTAATATTAACGTCCCAAGGTTTAATAGTAGATGTCCTCTTACTTTCAATTATGATGTTCCAAACACCTATCATCATTACAATAGTCCTGTACTTAAGTGTTGTAGATTGTATAACCATATTTCAAACAAAAATGATGTAGATGTTGACATTTTTTTCCAAAATTTTAGTAAGAACAAAAAAATTTTGTTAGCCTTATGTGAAAATTGTGTATTATGATGTACAGCCTTTAGTGTTGGAAAGTAATCCACTATAGACTATTGTCTGCTGGAATAAATACTATTATTATTCATCCTTTCGATTAAACTATTGTTTTAATAGCGAGATTTAACATACAAAATGAGCATTTTATTAGTAGAAATTGGAAAAAGTATATTATTTCCATGGGACAAACGTTCAGAGTCCATTGCTATGCTGCTGTAACCACAATTTTCATTTTAAGCTTATTGTTACTTCCAAATTTCTTACGTGTTAAATCAAATCCTCATCGTTGGCATTAGCTACTGTGGGTATATTTCGGTAATATTTCTGGGCGGCTGCTACAAGAATCTTCCCAAAAACTGAAGATTTTCGAATTTTTCCTTCAAAATTGGTATATGATCTTTGTATAAGCCCTCTCATGTTGTTGACTACCAAAGAAAAACATCGGTGCCCGTTCTGAGCATTTGTGTTGGACTTTGATCTTTTTATCATTATACTGAGGAGAAATTTTTGACTAAATTGGGAATATATGTAGAGAGTGAAACGCAAAAAGTAGAGACACACCATGATGGAGATATCGTCCGTAAATTTTTTGAAAACCCTCAAGTAACTAACGGCAGAAATAATTGGACTCGACGAGCAGCTTATCCGAAGATTTGCTGTTTTATTGCAGGCAATATTTTCTAGGAAAACCATCAACGCACAAAAATTTGGACAGTGCGGCAAAGAAACAGCTGCGCTATTTGTAACCAAAAACCCAGGGTATTATAGTTTTTGCAAACTACCACCGGACAGTGGAGATCATAAAAATTAAGCAACAAAGACGACTCTAATCGGATTACAACGTGCCAAAAATTATGACACCATCTCTTTTAGCCGGTCGCTGGGCGGTTTAGCTGGAAAATCCTAGAAACGATACTCACGACAGAACTTGTTATTACGTTTTCTACATTTACAATAATGTCATTATTAGTACTACACTGCACCTATCCAAATTGATATACGTATCCTTGTGTTGATGACGTCATCACAAAATTTTGTAATGGAAAAACTACTTGGAACAAACGCGTAGCTCGCCTCTTTATTTTTACTTTAACATTACATATATATCTTTATTTTAACTTATAGGTTCTAATAAAAAAAAAATCAAAAATCAAATTTTATAATTTTTCGAAAAAGGTTTATATGTTTTATTGTACTTCAGAGCGAGAGAAGTTCCGTCGAAGTAACCTTCGATTAATTTTTAATATCTTTTACTTCCCGAAGGTTAGCTAATTTCTTATATGGAATCCTTGAATTTTAGAAGCAAATTTTCATTACATGTTAGCATCTTATTTTGTACTGGAGTACTAAATTGATGATTTATATTGTAGGAAGAAGTAGACCAGAGACACCATACTTCTTTCCCCAAAAAGCGTGAAGTCAGCGAACGTGAAGTTCAAGAACACATGACGGGAGAAGTGGCGTTGTCAGCTTTAGGTATAGGTCTAAATGTAGAAAGAGTAAAAAGAGCAATCCGCGAGAAGTTAGAGCAAACAGGACGTGGATACTCCCAACCTGACGCTTTAGTAGAAGCCGCCTTAAATCTCCAACACAGCGAAGAAGATCTATCAGAAGATCAAGAGTCTTCAGGCGTGTTTCAAGTGAAGAATGTTGTAGACAGTGTCTTAGATAATGTTGTAAGAAGTTGCTCCGGTGATATTAAAAAAGAAACTGATGCGTCTGTAGATAGTAATCAGATTAATGCGCATAAAGAATCTTCTAAGATTGGTAAAACTATCTCATTGGAAGAAGAAAATCGTATTCTCAAAGAAGCAAGGCTTTGTAAAATCTGTATGGATGCCGAAGTCGGCATTGTGTTTTTACCATGTGGACATCTGACAACCTGTGTTAATTGCGCACCTAATCTGGAAGATTGCCCACTTTGTAGATCCGCCATCAAGGCTACTGTTAGAACGTTTTTGTCATAATTTATTAATTCAATAAATTTATTTTATAAACTATTGTTTCCTTATACATTCATCGTTATTTGATCAGATACTGAAAAGCTCATTGTCATAAGAATACAGTGTTCCCAAATCCAAAGCATAATAATCAACGCGCGGAATTATGTTTCATACGCTAGATCCAGTGCTGTCGCGGCGATAGTTTGATTACAAATATATTTTTCTTTTGGACTATATCAACATAATATAACATTTCAAGATCACAAATCTGTCGTCCTGTGTTTGAAAAATTAAAAAGGGCATCGAGTATTATTATTTGAAGTAATACGGTAATATAGAAGTACTTTTTTAACAAGCTGTAAACACTCCTAGCGACGCACTGGCTACGACCTTGTGGACCAGATCAAAGCGTCCCCGCTACTCGCCGTAAAACACACCTTACTTCAACTGGGGGATTGCAGCGATGAGATAGATTCTCGCGTACTGATATAATATTCAAAGGTAATGCCTAACCAATTAATTTTGCGCCTTATGTTTTATTATTTTTACCTTACTTCCCGAACGTAAGCGAAGGAAGTACTGTAATCGTGTCCGTCGGCCGACTCTCTACCTACTTTTACGTTTTCATGATCTTTCATGACCCCTAGAGTACGAAGAAATGGGTCTCCCGCTTCCGTCTGTCTGCCGTCCCGATTTTTATTAGACAGACAATCTCCGAAAGTACAGGGTCGATTGTTGTCAAATTTTGTACTTCATTAGGAATATCATTTAAATGGTAAAACGGTAACCAAAATTTGTGTAATCATCCCCACCACTAATGCGATGGCGTCACTTCAACATTGTACATAGTAAATGGGTTTTAAATTGTATAAAATAGCATAGTCCTACACATGTAGTTTACGACTCCGAATTGAGTTTTTACCCGAAACCTCCAGATTTTTGGAAAAGAAATCAAAATTATAAAACAACGTGCGCTAACCCGAATGCTTTGAAATGTTGCAAGATGTTTTAAGGCTATAAAGAGCATCATAAGCCTTTAGTCAAAATATATTTGGTTATCCCCTCCAAAAACATGATGACGTCAGCTCAAAACCAGCCCCGTAGCTAGAAAACTCATTCAGGGGGGGCAAGTTTGTCGACAGAAGGGGCTTCATGTAAATATATATATTTTAATAATACACTCAGATAACTACTTTATTTTTTCTCAGTTTTTACATTTGAAAGAATATTAATAATAATTTTTTAACGTTCGTTAACTTTAAAAAAATAATTGTAAACATCGATTTTTTACACTATTAAATTTTCGTAAAAACCTGTCGAAGTCCAAAGAATTGGTACGGTACTTTTCAAAAGCCAGAAAAACCAAGTTTGCCAATCTTTGATGTGTCATTGAATGCGCCGGGCAATCTATTCTGGTTAAAACAGAGAATGTAGATTCACAAACAGATGATATACTGCATCCAAAAATTCGTGCAGTGGCCAATAACACTGGGTTGGTAACAACCAATTTGTTTGAGTTTATTTTTTTACATGTTTAATAGTAGGCTATGGAATAAAATGTGACAAAACAGTTCATTTTTTTATACGGTCAACATCAAAGTTAGGGTGATATTGTCAAATAACATACCCTTTAAGAAAATAAAGGGCGGGCGGGTGGGGCTAGTAAAGATGCTCCGACATTATATTGAAATTTTATTACAAATTTGAAATTTATAATGTGTAAATCGTCCAGGGGGGGCTCAGCCCCATCTTGCCCCCCGTAGCTACGGGGCTGTTCAAAACTTTGCCGAATAAATCCTATCTAAAATATCCAAAATATGATGAGTCTGTACTTGTTATCTATCACTCCATTCATATTTTTTGGATTTGCATATACAGGATGACTCAAAAAAATTAATGAATGCGTAAATTTCTTTTACTGATTTACTCAGGAACTACAAAACCGAATGCTTTGAAATGGGCAGATGTTTTAATGTTATAAAGAGCATAATAAATGTTTAGTCAAAATATATTTGGAATAATAATCCATAGTAGTACCTATGGACTCATGTCTTATATCATGTATGGACTGATCATATTTTGTATATTTTAGATAGGATTTATTCGGCAAAATTTTGAGGTAATGTCATCAAATTTAGAGGGGGGGATAAGCATCTGCAAGATTTTAAAGCATTCGGTTTTGCAGATTCAAAATTAAATTGCGAAATGTGCTATAATTTTGTTTCTTTTTTCAAAAATCTGGACCTTTCGTGTAAAAACTCAACATGGATTCATAAACTACACGTGTAGAACTGTGTTATTTTATACAATTTAAAACCCATTTACTATGTACAATTTTGAGGTGACATCATCACATTATTGGTGGGGGTTAGACAAAGTTTGGTTGGCATTTCACCATCTACACGATATTCAAAATACACATATAAAATTTGCCAACAATCGGACCAGTAATTTGGGAAATTACCTGCATAACAAAAATCGTCATTCTTAATTGCTAGCACCTACTTGTTTAACTTTGACTGTTTATGTTTACACTTCAAAAGAATGCGACTATTACCACGTCATACCGTATCAGCGGCGGCATTGAAGTATGTAACCCCGACATTAAATGCATGCATTTGCATATGTGTTGAAAGAAACTGAAATTTGATTGATTTTGTCTCTTCGATACAGAAGAGAGGATCAATTAATTAACTAAGCACACTCGATGTTTTTCTCCAAAAATTATAGATAATTGACCCTTTTCCTGTAAGATCGTAAAACTTCGATAGTGACTCCGTGCGCACGCATCTTCAAAACCACCTTGGAAATCGTATCCGGCAGCAGAGAAAATGCCTGTGAGAAACCGCTTTTGAAGATATGATCTAAGTTTTGAAGTTGACAGAATGCAGCCAGAAACACATGTGTAATTTATCGCTCATTGGTTAATTTTAACTTGGCGCTGCAGAAAATCGCCTGCGCCATTTTGTCTCACTCACTACATCACTGTAATTTATATGTATAATGTCGACTCACTTTGCTTATACTATAAGGGTCAATAGGAAACGCGAGAAAATGCCGGTGGCGCCCTCGCACGGCCGATTGCTCAACGGATGACATAATCACAGATAATGACGGCTGAATGTTGCGTATAGGATTGTATGTGTGTTTACAGTATATAATCAGTGTTTTTACGGATTTATTAGTTACTAGTGTCAGAAGAAGTTGATAAAAGATAATTTTATTGGCGTAGTTTGAGTTGAAATGGAGCCAACAAAATTAAACACCAGTTTTCGGGTTAGTTGCACTAATTGTTGCGTCGTCGGTTGTCAGAACAATTACACGAATACGGATAAAAGTGTCAGCTTTTATGGATTTCCTTCATTACCACACGAGAAACTACGACGTACACAATGGATAAATGCTGTTAAGAACCAAAAGTACCTAAACTATCCCAAAGTCAAGTTCATTTCTGTGACTTACGCGCGTTAACCTCTAAAATAGAAATGTCTTTTCGAATGGAGGATAAAATTCAATTCCACTAAAATGTGTTTAAAAAAATTCAAAGTGATGAACATCATACCAATACACATAAAAAACAGTAAAATAAACCTTCTACCCAAAAATGTTTGTTCAAAATTGAGGTAGACCGTCCGAATGTCACAAAACTGGATATCAAAAATTGTACAAATAATATGGTTATAAACACCCGTTAATTGATACCGATAATACTGCTTATAGGTCTGATAGCAAAAAAAGTTGGGAACCAAAACCATATTCTAGAATTTGCAGTCAGCATTTCATTGGAAATAAGAAATCAAACCACCCTCATAATCCAGTATTTATCCCTACAATATTTCCAGAGGTACATGTTTGCAAATTATTTTACTTATGTTACCACAGAATAGGAGGGTGAATTGACGTTGGTTTGTCGCATTACGTTTGCCCTTATGATGCCAGGCGCGGATCCAGGGGGGGGGGCAATGGGTGCAATTGCCCCCCCCCTGACACACGACCGAGGTACTTTATTTTGAACAATTTCAAAATTTTGAAATCGCATTTCATTTTGTAAATACAGTACAACCTGTATAATCCGAATTCACGATTATCCGAACATCCAGTAATCCGAACAGAGGCTATTTGAAGTCGATGCTTCTTTAATCCGAACTTGGAAACACGCACCTACTTGCAAAAATGACGCAAAATCTTTCTGCATGTGTTGTATGGAATATTTTGAAATTTTTAAAAATTGCGATATTTCAGTTCACTGAATTAATTAACTAATTCTGGAAAAAAGGTTCAAGTTATCGAAGAAATGAGGCCCGAAATCTACAAGAAAAAGTATTTAGTTAAATTTCGAAAATCGTCGAAAATGGGTCGAAATTTGCATGAGGAAAATTTCATTTTTGAAAAAGTTTCTTAAAAATTCTGAAAAAATTCAGGGGTATATGTATATCCCGACGTGCTGATTCCAAAAAAATAGCTTGTTAATGGTAATCGAGCAATATTTTCGGAAAATTCGGTGTGAAATTTGAATTTTTCGAAATTTTTAAAAATTGCGATATTTCAACTGGCCAAATCTGGAAAAATGGTTTAAGTTATCGAAGAAATGAAGCCAGAGGTGACTTCTGAGGCCCAAATCTACAAGAAAATGTATTTAGTTAAATTTCGAAAATCGTCGAGAATGGGTCGAAATTTGCATATTGGTGGTAATACATATTGGAAAATTTCATTTTTGAAAAATTCATCTAAAAATTCTGAAAAAATTAAGGTATAGATCCCGACGTGTTGATTCCAAAAAGAGCGTGTTTATGGTCACGGAGTAATATTTTTTTAGAATGTATCCATTATCCATTGTTGTTCAAGAATTCTTTAATTTTGTTTAATAAAATTAAGGTTTCTTTCTTGAAGTTTGTTTTCAACTGTGTACGACGTTTTTATTCAATTCCCTTTCAGATTTTTGGGAAAATCACTGATCCAAACAAATCGTTAATCCGAACATACCTTTTTCCCAATTAATTCGGATTATCGAGGTTCTACTGTACACTATACGTGTAACGAAAACAACCAAATGTCACCCATGTTATGTGAAACAGAGTATACTAGCTAAAATTTTATAACTTTCTTTGTTTAGAACGAATTCTAGGAGATAGGTAAAACCGCACAAAAATTGCCCCCCCTAAACGAAATCCTGTATCCGCGCCTGTATGATGCAAAAGTCTACTAATTTTCGTTCTTTGACATTCATAACGTGCCCGGCAAGCACTAATGCTTCACCTTTTTGTTCACTTACACTAGTTCTGTGGTTAAAATGAACCGATTCAAACCCAAAATTCAGTTCAATTTCCATCACAACACACAAAATAACTCAAGTCACGTTAAAACCTATTGTAAAAGAATAATTACGGCTCGTATCTGCAGAAATACATACGTGAAATGACAAGTTTGGCCTTGTTGTTATGCCGATGGTTTCGCTGCCATTCGCAGGGGGCGCTTATTTAAAAATTCCCTCGCCGCCTATAGCAGGATAGTATAAAGAACAAAAAAAAAACATGGTGGAATTAAACATGCGGTGTTTACTTGTTACGTGTATACCCCCAGAAAACACGTAGTATCAAGTATCGTTACCGTGGAGCAAAGCTGGCGTAAACTTGACAAAAACAAAAATTACTGATACCATTTGACATACCGCAAAATTTAAAATGGTTTTTTGTTGGAATTAAAGTTGGTAGTTTATACACAAAATTTGGATTTTTAATTTGAATTAAATTAAAAAAATGTGTTGATTAGATAAATATTAAGATTAGATAAATATTAATAAAATATAAAATTTAATCAATAAAGTTTGATTTAATAACTGATAATTTTAAATCAAACACAGAATTTGTTCGTACATTTTTTTTTAGTCATTGAATAACTACTATGTACATTTTTTTTGTGAAGTTTTAGATCACTTGCCTTGATACCAAAAAAGATTCTGGTACGTAACTCCTGATTTACATTTTTTTTTTTTAATTCCATTACACTGACATACAGTTGTCCCAAGACCGAATCCTAATATTAAATCAAAACATGTTGAACCACTAATACGACTTTAAACAAGAATAACGTACACGCCATGACCACATGACAACAATCATTTCAACTCTGTGCTAACAAAATTTGGTTCCAAACAAGGGGAATTTTTTGCGTTACCAACTGCATTTGCTCCACTGGTACAACAATGGACGACGATACTATGTATTCCTAGGGCTATATCCTGTGGCTATAGCTCCGTGTCCAGAAGCAGATGGGGCGAACCATGCGCCAATGTATCCCTCAAGCAAATTCGCTTATACTCGTAAGTAGAAAAGGTTGCCGTACAGTTTCGACTTGTTTTGCGAAAATTGGGACACCTCGGAGAAAATTTGAAGACAGATTCATAAAGACCAAGTGCTGTATGTTATGTTATAAATTCTAAACCCTACTTATTATTATGGAACATTTTGAGGGGATTTCATCATGTTGTTGGTGGGAATGATTAGAAAAATCTTGGATAGCCTTTAACCATCTAAGTACATGATAATTATTTCCAATGTAGGTAGTAGGTTTATTTCGTAACAATACATACAAAATTTGAAGACAATCGGTCCATTAGTTTCGGAGATTACTGGTCTAATAAAAATGGATATAGACACCAGACCTACAGAGTGTTAATAATATTTTACAATTTAAGTTTGAATTTGCAAAAACCAAATGCTGTGAAATCTTGAAACTATTTTAAGGTTATTGGAAACATGGTAAATCGTTAATCAAAATTTGTCCGTCATCTTACAATTTTGCCGAATTCTTATGAGTGTTTTTGGGAAAAAACTTAGTGTGATTAATTAATTATTATTATTAATTAATCAGTCTTCTCCTCTGCGTTGAGGAGGCAAAATCTTTTAACCGCTGATGAATGTGCTAATAGTCGAATTCTCTTGAGGTACATATAAATACTGTCGAAGTTGAGCATGTACTGAAAAATTGAAAATATCTCCCTTTTCCCCGTTAGTTATCTACTTTAAATAAATTATTTCATATTGTCCACACTTTTGGAACTTCCGCCCCCGAGGCGTAGAGAATGCGGGGGTGTTATTTACGCCACTGATTTTTACTCCATATGGAGATTATCACAAAACGTAAATCGCAAAATCAAATTTTATAATTTTTTAAAAAAACCGGACCTGTCGGACTACTTCAAGAGCGAAGGAATTTTGTTGAAATAACGAAAGTTAACTGCAGCGTTAGGGTAAAACCCAATGGTTTTTACCTTGAGCCAAGTTGAGCCAACATCGGAATCTCACGTAGGAACACCCACTTCGTTGCCTATATCGGATAACAACCAAGCAAGTTCGTGTAGTCCTCGAATGCAAGCGAAATTAACCGTAAGATTTGCCGAGTTCCTTTAATTGTATTTCTCTGTGGTTGTGGACCAATATACTTACTACATGATGTTAGAATTTTATATGGTTTATTTAGTTATTGTATACTTTTTTGAAAAGCAGATGTTTTAAAAACAGGTGCAACGCCAGGTGCTGAGTGCGTAATCATCTGTCGTAACAACGTGGCCAGTTAGTATTCCTTAAGAGACCATGAGCCAAAAATGATACACAAAATCGTACCTATATTACTATAGATATAGAGAATTAGAGACTGTGTAGTACAACTGACAAGCAGTTCGGTAAATACAGTTTATTTTTGGACGTTCCATACCACATTTCATTATTTATAATACAAGTTTTCATGATGTATTTATTTATAAAGTGACTTTGTGTTACGAATATTATTTTTCATTTGGTCTTTGTTCCTTAGATTAAAAAAAAATAACCTGAAACACATTGTGGAAGTGGTCGGCTCCAGATTGCCACATCTGTGCACATTGTTTAAATTATTGATTAAAAAACATTATCAAATATTATTAGGGAGATAATTTTATCGGTGATAACAAGCTAATTTAAGATCGACGCTCTTCGTCCTTCACTTGCAATAAGTAAACGAAAGGTCGATGCCTTGCAAAAAATCTTGTTTAAACAACGACGCAGGTTTTAGATAATTACGAAATCTATCACATACAGTACAAAAATTTTGCTAGATACTCGTATATACTTGGATACACAACTCATCGTCGCAAGGTTGAAAGAAGGAATTTTAATAACTTCCAACTTTTTAAAACTAACTAAAACTAAAAGCCCTTGATATATGTATTGTACAACAATATGATGCACAACTGTAGTTTATAAGAATGAAAAATTAGTAGTCCTCTACGAGTTATACACGATGCTTTTCTTATGATTATACACAGGACTGTGCACTTCTTAATAACGACAAGCATATTAACGAATGTAATGTACAACCAACCAAAATAATGTAAGTAATTAGCGCTGGATGATTGTCTTCTTCATTTCCCCCAGCCACGACTAAAGACTTGACTGAGTTTTTACTAACGCTCTTATAAAACATACTAATTATCAAAGAACTCATTTTGCACTAGTGTAGGTAACAATATGTAAAGAAAGCATTGCTCAGTACTGGTGAGAAAATATATTAACTTAATATTAATTAAAATTTGTCTATGAAGTGGGACTTGTTTAAGTGTATTCCAGGGGCGAGGAAATTTATGTCTAATTAAATTGAAAGCATTTTATACCTACTTCCTAAGTGTGAAGGGGCGTATGTCAGTTCGACCACGGCGGTGGGTGGTCATAAAATCCACCGGTCAGTTCAACCACGGTGTTCGACCTGAGGGATTAAGTAGATAAGAGGATTAAATAAAGGGTAAAGATCGAAACAAACATGTTTCTTATATACATTTAAACAAAAGAAGAAAAGTTACAGAGTATGCAAGTACAAATGAGAAACACTTTTTACAAACGTATAACGAGATATAACTTGTATAAACAACAAAAACTAACTAAGAAGAACTTGCACACAGTTTAGAGAAACTGCAATAAACTCTGGTGTAAAGTATTGTAATAAGGCCCATCCAGTAAATGGCTACTTGCATGATTCCTAGAGTAAGACAAAGTAGCTTCCGTTTTTTTTCTGTCCGTACATTCATCCATCTGTCTGTCTATCGTCGATTTTTATTGGAAAGATCATCTCCGATACTACTGAACTGATTGTTGTCAAATTTAATATGTATTTTACGAATAAGTATCGTGTAGATGGTAAAATACTAACAAACATTATTTTTTCTAATCATCACCACGCAATGACGTCACCATAAAATTTTGTTCAGTAAATGTTAGCTAAATTTTTACTTCCCGAGCGTAAGCAAAGGAAGTATTGTAATCGAGTCCGTCGGCCGACTCTCTACTTTTACGTTTTCTCGATCTTTCATGACCCCTAGAAGACGAAGAAATAGGTCTCCCATTTCCGTCTGTCTGTCCGTCTGTCCGTCCGTCTGTCCGTCCGTCTGTCCGTCTGTCCGTCTGTCCGTCTGTTGTCCCGGATTTTTATTAGACAGATAATCTCCGAAAGTACTCGACCGATCGTTGTGAAATTTTGTACTTATATTAAGAATATCATGTAGATGGTAAAACGCTAACCAAAATTTGTCTAATCATCCCCACCACTAATGCGATGACGTCACTTCAAAATTGTACATAGTAAATGGGTTTTCAATTGTATAAAATAACATAGTCCTACACATGTAGTTTACAACTCTGAATCGACTTTTCACCCGAAACGTCCAGATTTTTGGAAAAAAAATCAAAATTATAAAACAACATTTTGAAATTTAATTTTTAATCTGCTAACCAGAATGCTTTGAAATGTTGCAGATGTTTTAAGGCTATAAAGAGCATCATAAATCTTTAGTCAAAAAATATTTGCTTATCCCCTCCAAAAACTTGATGACGTCAGCTCAAAAGTTTGTGGAATAAATCATATCTAAAATGTACAAAATATGATGAGTCTGTACTTGTGATCTATCACTCCATTCATATTTTTTGGATTTGCATATACAGAGTGACTCAAAAAAATTAATGAATGCGTAAATATATTTTATTGATTTAATCAGGAACTACAAAACGGAATGCTCTGACATCTTGCAGATGTTTTAAGGTTATAAAGAGCATAATAAATGTTTAGTCAAAATATATTTGCTTATCCCCTCCAAAAACTTGATGACGTCAGCTCGAAAATTTGCCGAATAAATCATATCTAAAATGTACAAAATATGATCAGTCTGTACTTGTGATCTATCACTCCATTCATATTTTTTGGATTTGCATATACAGGGTGATTCAAGAAAATAAATGAAAGCGTAAATTTATTTTACTGATTTACTCAGGAACTACAAAACCGAATGCTTTGAAATCTTGGGAATATTTTAAAGTTATTATAAGCATGGTAAACTTTTGTTCAAAATGTATTTGTTCATCCCTCCTAAAAAAATTGATGACGTCACCCTTAAATTTTGCTGAATAAATCCTATCTAAAATGCAAAAAATATGATGAGTTTGTACTTGTGATTTATCATTCCATTCATATTTTTTAGATTTTCTTAAGAGGTGGTTCAAAAAAATTAATGAAGTCAATTTATTTTATTGATTAAATTAAAGGCAACACTTATTATTGGTATTACACCCCAACCAACCCAATTTGGTAGACACAAAATTTGTTAAAGGAAAAACTCGGTTGAAACATAAGGGTAGCACGCTTATTTACATCGACTTTAACATTACAGACCTGCATTTGTTTTATGCGCTCACTTGGTTCCGCGAATGTGAAATAGACATGTTTATAATCAACGAATTGTGAATTTCACCGTCAAGAATTAAAATAAAACCCAATGTTTTATATAATAAGCGGAAGTCGAAGCAATAAAACCGATGGTCGTTTTGTTTACAGTTTCTCTGTTTGACTCTCACGTATGCTGTTACGCCTGTCATCTTAAATTAAGAATGTTTATACATACACGATTTTCAGTTGCCTCTGATACGTATACGTGAGTAAATTGTTTCGTTATTTTATTGATTATTACAAATCAATATTCAAAACGACCCAATTCATTTTCCCGAAAATTTGAGAATATAATAATTTTATTCTTAGTATTACACTACATCTATCCCAACTGATATACGTGTCCTTGCAAAAATGTTGATGACGTCATCGCAATTTTTTTTTAAATTCCCACTACAAAAATGTAATGAGAAAAAAAACACAATAGGCATGCAGTTGTCAAGTTTCCGACAGCGAGGGAAGTACTGTCTAAACTCTTTAGAGCAATTTTTTCAAATAACACTCCTACAATAGTAAAGCTGTTTTCTTTTGTTTGTTTTAATTTTATAAAATAACTGAACTTGGGTTAATCAAAATTTATTCGTTTATCCCCTCCCAAGCAATTGATGACGTCATTTCCAAATTTTGCCGAATAAATCCTCTCTGAAATATGCAAAATATTATGGGTCTATACTTGTGGTTTATCAATGCATTTATAATTTTTAGAATAACGTACACAGGGTGACTCAAAAAAATTAAAGATTGAGACAATTTATTGTATTGATTAAATCAACAACGACTTACTCCATTTTACCGGAAATTTGGGAATACAGTACTGTATTTATTAGTATTGCACGGTATCTATCCAATCTTGTTCTTGTAAAAATATTGATAACGTCATCACAAAATTTTGTAATGAAAAAAATCATTTGAAACAAAAGCACAGCACTCTTCTTTACGTTTACTTTAACAATACATATGTATCTTCATTTTAACTTACAAAGGTTATTATAAAAAAGTAAAATTCGTAAAATCAAATCTTTCAATTTTTGGAAAAATTTATTGTACTGTATTTTCAGTGAGGGAAGTTTTGTCGAAATAACCTTCGACCAATTTTTGATTCTACACATCCAGATTTTTAGAAAAAAATCAGAATTGTGTAATCAACATGTTACGATTTAACTTTTTTGAATCGCCAAAACTAAATTCTCAAAATTTTGAATGACATCATCGTAAGGACATCCGGCGCATCGCCACTTTCCTGTTTTCTTACTGCAGCCTTATTAGACAACCAACAGTAACAACATCAGCAACAACTTTTCAGTAAATTGAGGATGTTTACATTTTATTATTTATTGTTATTATTCGCAACATATTCTGTCTTTGCTAAGACAGCAAGTATACAGAGAACAACGTCGATGAAGATGTGCGGTGAACAGCTCGAGAACGTGGTGAGGCGATAGCGAAAACACTGCAAAAGCCATGATGGGTTGTGGTGTATGTATGTACCATACAATAAAACTGTTTTTTTAGCTGGTGTACTTTTACCTTTCGGATGCTGTTATAAGCGTGTAAGTAATTTACCGATTTATTCAAATTTTTTCTATTGCCTTTTAGTTATTACTTATTAGTAAGATTTTCTTCATGCAAACTGGTTGGATAAACCAGTGTAACAACTTGTGTGCATATTTTCAGTCGAGCGCGATAAACGAAGGGTGAAACGGATCAATAAAATCGCCATACAGCATATTACACAATAATAGGAGACATCAATGTGCACACATCAAATAGAACAATATTTTGCATAAATTACAAAAATATATATATGTTAAACCAGAAGTGGAAACATTTGTAAAATTCAGTCCAGGGTCAATTATTAGCAAACACAATTAACGTGTAGGTTTTATCTTTTCGATTTTGTTGTTATATGTTCGATTATACGATCCGTGGGTATACAATGTAATCTCTAGAGGGTCTAATCATAGCGTAGGCGCCAAGCTGGTAGTATTTTTGCGATATTATTTTTCAAAGGCAATTCAGCGACCATATGTACATCTTCCACAAAATAAAACGCCATTAAAAAAGTATGTAAATTAGTCATTGTTTGAAAATTTCTTACAGCCGACAGTGCACTAAACTTCCTACAGTGGGAGAGCACTCACCTATGACTCCAATTTCCGACGTGACTTTTTTGAATAACAATGGTATTATTTTAGTTATGGTGACTGCACCCACATATTTTAAGATATACTATCATTGTTGGCAAAAATTGGAAATAACGTTGTTTGCAATCTTTTAAGAAGGATAATATAATGATTTTACCAATTCCGTGATAACATCAAACCAGTACTTCGGATTATGTCTAGACGTTTCTGCAATAGCGCGTTGCGTCAGAGGACGGAAAGTACACAAACGGCACCATAAAGGGATACATAAATATGCATAAGATGAAAAGGTTCTTACAGCCTACATTCTAGTGTGGGAACAGACACGCCGCAGATTCGAAAAATCGATGCAAGCGAATTTCACCTCTACGGTTTGCCAATACAAAAAGACAAATTTTGTGTCCTGTGCGAATTGTTGTTTTCCTCAAAGGTGAGTTTTTGAGGACACTTAGCTGATTATTTATTCCTTCTACAAGAGTTGGTGAACTACTTGAGACTGCAAATTATTAGGGCTACTATACCATGACTCAAGGATTTCTCTTAGTATTAGGAGGAGTATTCACCAATAATTGATTTTAAAGATACATTTTTAGGTCCAGTATTTTTGCCAAAATTAGTCGATTTTTGTTTAATGCGCATCAGTAACATAAGAGAAATATGTCCCAAAATTAATATTCTTTTCAGTTTAGTATTAGTGTAAAAATATTACTGCTAGAAAAATTGTAATTTATTCCCAACAAAAATGATTTTGCTACAGTGAAGTAAATTTAATCATTTTTAATGTTTGTATACTAAGATTACCAGTAATAAACCGTATTATCGGTCACCACTCAGCAGGGTGATTTACAGATGTTTGCACTTTTTACTTCGCGAACATAAGCGATTGCAACCGAACCACAGCAAAGTTTATTATACCTGAGTAATTGTCAAATAGTCATTAGGATGTTACGATATTGGAATTATTACACACTGAGCGTAAGGTAAGAAAGTGAGAATAGTAATAGGGTCCATCGAACGAACGAATGACTACTTTTATGTTTTCTCAACGTTACATGACCCATAGACTACGATAAAAGTAGTCTCCCATTTCAGTCTGTCTGTCTGTCTGTATACAAATATTCTCCGAAACTACTGACAACCGATTGCTATCAAATTTTGTTTGTATATTGGGTATATCATGTTGATGGTAAAACGCTAACCAAAATTTGGCCACATCCCCATCACCAATAGGATGACGTCATCTACTAAGTTTACAATAGTTTTTTTTTTCTTGTTGTACAAAGTAGGATATTACTGCAATTGTGGTGTATGAATCCGTGTTGAGTTTTCACCCTGGACATCCAGATTTTTGGAAAAAAATCAGAATTGTATAACAACATTTTGTAATTCAACTTGGAAACTACAAAACCGAATGCTCTAAAATCTTGCAAACGTTTTAACGTTATTGTAATTATGGTAAATCGTTAATCAAAATTGATTCGTTTGTCTCGTTCCAAAAAATAATGACGTCATTTCAAAATGTTGCCAAATTAATCCTCTCTGAAATATGCAATATATATATATACTTGTAGTTTATCAGTGCACTCATAGTTTTTAGAATTACTTATACAGGGTGACTCAAAATAAATCATGAATGAGACAATTTATTTTATTGATTAAATCAAAAACGACTCCTCCATTTTTCCGAAAATTTGGGAATGCAGTACTGTTATTATTATTATTATTACAGTGCATCTATCTAAATTAATGTAACTGTTCTTGCAAAAATGTTGATGTCATCACAAAATACTGTATTGGAAAAATGCACTTAAAACAAACGCGCAGCACGCTTCTTTACATTTACTTTCACAGTGAATAGATATCTTTATTTTGACTTATAAAGGTTATCATAAAAAAATAAAATTCCCAAGTTCAAATCTTATAATTTTTAGAAAAATCTGGATTTATTGTACTCTATTTCAGGGGTGAAATAAGTTTCTTCGAAATAACCCTCGACCATTTTTTTTGCCAGATTTTCAAATGTGCCTAGCATTTTTGGATATGTATTTTTCTTTTGTGTTCATTAATCCTCAACTTGGCATAACTACATAAGTCGTAAGAGTGTTAAATCCCTATAATATATATATTCATAACGTATTTTAATACAATGAATGCGTCATTAACGGAAAACACGAATTGCATTATCAATTGTACTATTTTAATGCTAATGAATAATAATGAGCTGTAGTTTTCATTGCCTCCACATACAACGTATTCGTTATAATCGTATAGGCAAACATCACTCGTTCATATCAGACCGAACATACAGTTTGTTATAAAAAAAAAGTCGTTTTCGATTAACGTTTACTCTGAATTGTTGCATTTTTAATAACCTCAGAGCTGAGATAATAACTTTTTTTCATAACTAAAGTAAACAAACTTATTTACGCCTTATTACTGCTAAACACATACCTGGAATTATTACGTGGCAGGTGCTAGTCATCACAGAGATGACCTAGGTGAGGTTTAAGTCAAGAATGTATGTAATTTATATATACGGTATTTATTGTTATTGGGAAATACGAATTTTTTTGTGGTACGGTACACCCCGCGGACGCACCCATGTGTTTCATCCGCATTTGATAACGAATTTAGCACACGTTATACTAATGGTTAATAACAAAACAAGGACAAACACGGAGTTATTGTACCTTTGCGCATTTTTCTTAATGACCCAGTATTGTTTTAATATGTTTACATTACAACAACTCTGAATCCTGAATAGGGTCTCATGATTTTAAAACGATCACACAATTACTTAAAACTAAAAATCTGTCTGAACAATTCAGTTGAATATGTACTGAGAAATTAACGTCCAGAAAAGTGCCTAATCTCATTATTCTACACCACTCACGCTTTCAAAATCAGCTGAGCACTAGCAAAATATGCACGATTGGACAAATTGTATTACGTAACCAGTAGACAAAGGTATAAAATGGGTGAAAGGTTAAATTTCGGGGCCCACTCAGGGTCTTTTTTCGTTTGTGGAGGTTCCACTTGCTGCCTGCTACAAGGTTAACTGAGTCTGAAATTGCGTCATTGCTATATTCATAGTTCGCATTAAATAACAAATAAATAAACAAAGATGTAGAACCAGTAATTGATGTAAAATTGTATCAATACTCCAAAAGTAATAATAATGCTGCATTTTGTCTTTCAGCGAAATAAACAATCAGTTGTCAAATCCGTCAAAAATCCCATGAGAAAAATACAATTAATCAAATATGTTCTAAATTTTGTTAGCGCATTATGCTATTAAAAGTATGTGTATAGTATTTGCCAAAATTAAAAAAAACACCAACATTGCATTCTACCTTACAAATACAACTGACAACACCGTAGTATTATACATATATCTGAAGTTTGACATGAGAAAAAAACAAAAATAGGCTATAACCAAGTTATACTCAATTGCAGATTTTATAAGGGTTTTGACGTTTCAAAACGTTTTAAAGAGATGTAGAATCTAAACTCAAATTTTACAAACGTTAGTGTAATTGACTTAATTTATTTGTGCTTGCATGTTTCGTGATGACAAGTTTGATGTTCGTTGAAGTTTCAACGGTATAATATGAAAATCACCACTGGAAACTATTACAATGACTTCATAATTTAACATTTACGGTGTTGTAAGTAACTGAAAGTGAAGAAGAATACACTAGTCATTTTTTTATTTTTACAACGTCATCTAAAATCTTATTAGTTATTCATCGGACGCTTTCTTTTTCTCACAATGAAGATAGATCGTTACAGATTATGTTATCTAGTTATGTCAGACAAACGTTTTCTGGATTTGAATCATGTCAAAGTTGTCCCTGTTATGGGAACCAAGATTCATTAATGTGGTGACAAAGTCTGTCTGTATGTCTGTCTGTCTGTCTGTCCGTCCGTCTGTCCGTCCTTCTGTCCGTCCGTCTGTCTCTCGTCCCGATTTTTATTAGACAGATAATCTCTGAAAGTATTGGGCCGATTGTTGTCAAATTTTGTATTTATATTAGGTATCATGTAGATGGTAAAACGCTAACCAAAATTTGTCTAATCATCCCCACCAATAATGTGATCACGTCACTTCAAAATTGTAGGAACGGCTCACTCCAATTTCCTAGAAAATTTTGGGAATACAATACTGTTATTTTTAGTATTATACTGCACCAATCGAAGTTGATATACCTGTCCTTGCAAAAATGTTGATGACGTCATCACAAAATTGTTTATAGAAAAACTCAACTCGAAAAAGCTGTTGTACTTTAGTTGCGACAACTTTCGACCAATTTTCTTCCATATGTGTTTGTCATCGTATTGTGACAAGCGGATGACAGCTTTCAAAATTAATTTTGGAAACGACATACGGAAAAAATAAAGTCTGGTGATATAACACTATTGATCAGGTTTTTGTTTAGATACCCGTTACCTCGTTAGTTAGAAAGCGTCTGTAGAGAGTTAACCTTTATTGGAAAGAAATATAGGATAATTTTACGTATATTAATCACAGCCTTCTTTATAAGAATTATTTTGGATCATATGCATATATATTTCAGTACTCTAAAAATCAGTAGATGAAATCTTGTGTGACTACTGAATAAAGATCTGGTAACTGATACCGTCTGGAAAACAATCCCTAATTCCCAAAGGGGATAAAAAAACTTACAAATCATATATGAACCAACAGGTCTAACATTTGAAGATGAATATTTCTTGTGAAGAAAAAATACTGCCAAGATATTTCCACGCATCTAAATGCATAACTGAATAATAAAAAATTGTGTATATATTTTTAAAATTTCTATTATTTCAACAATGCTGAAACCTATGGCTGAAACTTACATACACTTTAAAATAAAATGTTCGAAGAAATGATTCTAAAGTCAAGAACAAAACTGCATCACCAAACCCCCAGCAGAGGCGCAAAAAATCTTTGTAAATTTTATTTCGCATCTAAAAAGAATAATTCGCATAATTCATTGTGCCTCTATAACAATAAAGTTTACATTATATTTCCGTTATTACCCGTAGTCGACGCTGGAAAATACACATTTATTATATACAAACCAGTTACAATAAAAAGTTGAAAACTAGCGTTATTTTCAGAATACAGCAACTTCCCTGTGATTCACGATATACAAAGATGTAATTTCTAAAAATCTTTTTTTTATATAAATACTCCTGCCTCGAAAGCGTGTGTGCAAGGCACATTTTCTTTACACTAGTCATCGCCGTTGACCGCAAGGACAAGGTCGTTCCATCCGGTTCCATCGATGCTAATCTCCATGGGACTTTATCTGGAATATTTTTATTTTACTCTTATCCCGTTTCGAATACTGAAGCTGCATACAGTGAAAATTGTTACCATACCATTAGTCTTCAACGCAAGCTAACAGCTGCAGAGACAGACTGATCATGCAGCTGTCGGCTGCCACTACCTTTTATGAGTAAATGTAGTGCAATGTCTCCTTTTCTGGCCTTTCATACGTTTAATAAAACTCAAAGTCCACATGACGCTTTTTCCGGCAAAACGAGTGTTAAAAATGTTCGAAATAGAATAATTGGAGTTGCTTTGTGTAGAAACGTGGAGAACGGTTCTGCTTTAGGCTAAAAATGTTGATCCCGTTAAGTCCAGTAGTGTCGATACAGTTGCAGTTTGGATGTTCAAGATTGATTGTGTGGGAGAGGAAGGAGCGGTTCTGTATTTCCTGCATTTAATTGTTTTGGGCTTCCGGTATTCACACGCTGTTAATCATCAATTTATTTGGCGGTTGGACAGATGCGCAAACTAATAGACAAGACTAGGAAGTGTCAAGTACATAATGTACATGTGAGTGCGTGATCCGAAATTACTCGGCAAGCACAAACGAAATTTGTTTCTATATTATTTTACGTTTCAACTTACAACTCACAATAATTGTAGGTACCTATTTCAGATTTAAAAGTATGTGGTTTATGTGTATCAATTTTACTTTAGTATTTTCAGGACCCCTACAGGACGAAGAATTAGGTGTCCCATTTCCGTCTGTCTGTCTGTCGTCCCGATTTTTATTAGACAGATAATCTCCGAAAGTATTGGGCCGATTATTGTCAAATTTTGTATTTATATTAGGAAAATCATGTAGATGGTAAAACGCTAACCAAAATTTGTTTAATCATTCGCACCAATAATGTGATGACGTCACTTCAAAATTGTGCATAGTAAATGGGTTTTAAATTGTATAATGTATAAAATAACATAGTTCTGCACATGTACAGTTTCGGCCACAAAATCTTGGGCAGTTCTGTCATTCCAGTGACCTAAGCTCTAAAACAGGCTTTACGGACTTATAACCTCAAATTTGCCATGTTTGTCAGTCTGACGTAGACTGGAATGTGCATGAGACGTACGTCAAAATTTATTTTTTAAAAGTGTCAATCATTATGACAATAAAGTATAGACTACACTATGTTTTTTTTAATGACAGAAAACTACTGCCCAAGATTTTCTGGCCGAAACTGTAGTTTCTGACGCTGTGTTGAGTTTTTACCCGAAACGTCCAGATTTTGGAAAAGAAATCAAAAGTACATAACAACATTTTGCAATTTAATTTTGGATCTGCAAAAGCGAATGCTTTGAAATCTTGCAAATGTTTTAAAGTTATGATAAGCATGATAAATTTTTAATCAAAATATGTTTGCTCATCCCCTTCAAAAAATTGATGACATCAACTCAAAATTTTGCCGAATAAGTCCTATCTAAAATGTCCAAAATATGTTGGGTCTATATTTGTGATTTATTACTCTATTCATATTTTTACTTCCCGAGCGGAAGCAAAGGAAGTATTGCAATCGAGTCCGTCGGCCGAGTCTATACTTTTACGTTTTCTCGATTTTTCATGATCCCTACAGTACGAAGAAATAGGTCTCCCGTTTACGTCTGTCCGTCTGTCCGATGATAATAATAACATTCAGAATATTTTGTTCAATTGAAGCTTATTAATAATTTTAGCCTCTATTTTGAGGCGATAAACTCATTCAACAAATGTCTACGTGTCTAATGTGCTGTAAAATATATTTTTTGCACTCATGACCTTTTTTGATAGCTTTCGCGCATTCACCAGAGTGCGGGAGGTCGAACTTCCCGCACACGTGCATTTAACTTCCCGTTGCCATGGTAACCTTAAAATACTCGGGTAGTGTCAACATTGTGACGTGTTGACGGCGCTGTCAATGGCGTTGTTTATAAATAACTCACAGTTAATCTCTTCAGTTTAAAGGTTTATTCGTCGCAAAAAATATTGTACACAACACGTTCGTGAGCCTGCTTCCCGCATTCACGCAAATGCGGCACTCCCTTTGGTCGTGCCTCAAACAAGCGTTCATGCGGGAAGCAGGCTATCCCGAACTAGTTGCGTAAATTACTATATGACTTGCAGAGACAGACAGCAGCCACCTGCACAAAGAGCTGCCGCCTAAGTTTTGTTTGCAGTATTGTTTCTTATTTTTATTTTGCTTTTTTTATCATTCTATAAAGTATACCGCACACTTTTGAAATTACTGCATTTGCATTAATATTTTTTCGATTTGCTTATACAAGTGATGAAAAAAAAATAATGACTCATTTTATTTTATTGATGAAATCAAGAACTCCAAAACCGAATACATTGAAATCTTGCAGATATTTTGAAGTTATTGCAGACATGATAACTTTTTAATCAAAATATATCTCTTTATCCCCCCCCCCACCCCCAAAACTGATAACGTCATGTCAAAATTGTGCCAAATAAAGGCTATCTAAATTGTACAAAATATGATTCATTCAGACTTGCGACTTATTATTGCATTAATATGTTGTAAATTTCCATAAATAGATTAGTTTGTTTTATTGATTAAATCAAGAACGACTCACTCCATTTTTCCCAAAATTTTGGGGGCCGGGCGGGAGGGAAGGGTGGGGAGAGAATATAATACGTAATTGGGTCTTGAATTTGAAAGTAATAATTATGTTTTTTATTTAAAATTGTTTACCCTTGTTTATCTAATTTATACATAGTTATCAATTTTTGGAAAATGGTTTCATCCGGTGTCATGAATGTCATGAGTGCAGAATAAGGACACTTCACTTCTACCGTACCATTATTATCAATTAGACCGTCAGATGTGCATAAAAATGGACAAGCTAGTATAAGTACAATTTTGTCACTTGGACCTACCATTTTAGGCGAAAAAAAAATCATAAAACATTTACTTACTAATCTCAAAATACTTGAATGGTTTGTTTTTTCTATTTGTCTACATGCTATTAAATGACTTTGGGACTAGGCTCATTTTCTCTCAAGCGTCCTACTATTAAATTTACAATGTAACGCCCACAAGTACCGCTGGTTTCGTCCACAACAAAATATATACAGTGTTCACCAATATTCTGCTTAATATTATTTAAGATGTTTTCATAAATATTGGGAACGAAATTTTTTCTAAGAGTGCTCTCGTCAGGCATAGATTTTTGTGCATATTTCTCCAAAAATTTTTTGAATGATGGGTCTTGGACTTTCTGTAAAGGTAAGTATATCTGCACATACCAAAGCTTCGCACAAATCCGAACTCAATGTACGTTGTTCACTTTTGGAAAATGCTGTAACTATTGTTTTTTCTTTTTAAAGAAATTGAACCAGCTTCGACTGTTCCAGATTCCGACAGTGTGACTTGTGATAATCTGTAGCGACATACTGCTCAACCAAAAATTTCCGTTTTGATGGAATGTGAATTAGTGAAAAAAAAAACTTTTGTACTAAATAATTAAAGGAGTTATTTGTGCTACAAGTTTTGAAAGTCATGTTTTTTCACAAGTTTAAAGGTTGTCAATGAAACGAGTAAAAAAGTACCATTCAAAATGTGTTGTACAAAAGTATTTTTTTGTATTTTAATCATAAAGGCCAAAATTTGGACAACATGATGCCTTAGAATTCAACTGTGCTATGCGTCACAATAGGTAACCCTGCTAAATATAAAAAGTACATAAGAGAATACATATTTCATACTAATAAGGAAAAATAAAAAAAAAACTATAATTGAAATTTTTGCAACGGTGAATACTTAAAAAAAATTCATAGAATGGTGAAGCACTTGCTAAAAATGTCCAAATCCGTGTTGAACAACTTTCAAAAAGAGGCAATTAAAAGACGTTTTACTAGAGAAACTGTCGAAGGTGGAGAACAGAGTAAGTATAATACCAACATTGCCAACACAGCTCTCGTCTGATGATACACACTCTCTATTTACTTTCGTTTTATTTTTACTTCCCGAGTGTAAACTAAGAAAGTATTGTGTTCGAGTCCACTGGGCGATTGTCTACTTTCATATTTTCTCGATGTGTCATGACCCATAGACTACCAAAAAAATGGGTCTCCCAATTCCTTCTATCTGTCTGTCTATCTGTTTGTCTGTCCTCCGTCTGTTGTGTCGATTTCTGTTGGACAGATAGCCCAATGTTTGTCGAATCATCCCCACCAACAATGTGATGACGTCATCTTAAAATTATAAATAGTAAATGGGTTTCAATTGCATAGTCTAACATACTTCTGCATGTGTAATTATGATTCCGTGTTGAGTTTTTACTAGACATATCCAGATTTTTGGAAAAAAAAATTCAAAATTATATAATAACATTTTCGAATTTAATTTTGAGTATGCAAAACCGAATGCCTTGGAATTTTGCAGACGTTTTAAAGTTGTTTTAAGCACGGTCAATTTTTAATCAAAATATCCTTCACCAAAAAATTCTTTTTGTCATCTCAAAATTTGCCGAATAAATCCAATGGGAAATGTGCAAAATATGAGGAGTCTATACTTGTGATTTTTCATTACATTCATATTCTTAGAATGATTGCTTATATTCTTCTCATTCTTGTTGTGTCTGCAATTTACAAATTTTTTCCTAAAAGAAAATAAGACACCTGGGAATTACAATTGATTTTGATTTTCGGGAGTGTTTGCCTATCAAAGAATTAAAAGCTCAACTTTTTCATTTATTTTTAAGAGTGTCTATCTCTAGATACATGAAAAACTCAGCAGTGTAGTATTTGGTGAGGAAGAGCCTAATAAATAAATAATAAATCAATTCCATTGGAAACAGAAATGCAACAGTTACATTTACGTTTTACAAACAGAAAGTAGAATGTTGATATAATTTTGCACTTTGCAAGTTATTCATCAGCTTTTTTTTGTTCATACCATAACAAAGTAGCCCCAAAAATATTTTGTTATCAATTTTGAATATTCAATACTAATTTGTTATTTTATTTTACACGGTTTTGTTTCACTTTTGCTTACTTGTTTAATTTTCTCGTAAGTTATTATTGTATTTACACTCACAAATCAATGCTAATTTTAAATATACTATGTCCAATATTTTTAATAGTTTTTTATACTGTTTGTAATATTTTTGTACATGGTCTATTTTCATACAAATTAAGAAAAGTGACAAAAGATGTACGCCATTTTACGAACATCCACAGTTTAATAAGAAACACAAGATAATAACAAGTGTAAGTACAGTAATTAACGTTCTGAAGATGTAATATGTATTTAATAGTAATAAACGAAACTAGTCGACACTGATGAGTTTTTTTTGTCCACTATCGCGATAATTAACACTAAAGTCCATTAATAGTTGGACATTATGTATATATTAATCAACAAATTGAATGTTTATTAAGTTTTAAGTCTATATTCCAAAATAAAATACTATTTGTATATATAATTATATCAAACTCTTGTCCTTCTTTTACAACCGTTTTATATTTTAATCTTTATTATAATGATAATGGCTGAGTGTAAAGTAAATATTTAATTGTGATAGATTAATTAATGAAACTGTCAAAAGTACCAGGTTTTAGTGTTAAACGACCAGAGTGTATTGTCTTTGCCATTTCTATTGAAACACCACCTGTTGATTTTGCTTAAAATTTAGCAATTGTTAACAGCTTTCGGTTGATTGACAACGGCTTTTAGATAGAAAATTGTCTGAATATGAACGTTGCCAAATTTACGATTAACAAGTGGTGTTTCAATAGAAATGGCAAATACTATATTATAAGATTAACAATAGTTATTATTATTAAATAAGCCGCAGTAGTAAGACCATAATACTACATATTTACAATTACGTACAAAAATGAGAACGAGAAATTTACTTTTCCAACATTTATGTTTGCGAATTATGAATGTCTAATTGTTATTCTATTATCTAATTTACCCGAAAACACGGTTTCGTCAAAGATTTTCAGATAAGTAATAAAAAAAACAAAATAGTGAAAAACATTCATAATTTATAGTAAAGTACACGGTTGTTTACATTTGCTTTTGTTATCCGTGGACTTTCAGCCTGTAAGCTATTGTTCGCATTTCTTTATTTAAACCAGACCGGTACCATGCAACAGAAAACAACTCAGATATAATAATTACTTGCTTCATGTGCTGTGATAAAATATTTGTAGTTGAAAGTTTTTTTTTTTGTAAATCAAGGTGGCAAACGGTGGATATGAAGTTTTTTAAGGTAAATAATAAGTTATGATTTTGTTGTAATTTATTGAAACTATGACATTCTTGTTTACTTATGAATTGGGAAAATAGTAATGGCACAAGGTCATTATAGCTAGTATGTTGTTTGTAGCACAATTTTCGAGACACTGCGTTTCGCTGACTGGTCTGTTACGTACATACTTCGCATTTAGAAATACTTAAAAATTTGGAAAACCTCCAGCTACGATGACACATAACACAGACGACAAAGAGACGATAATGGTGTCATTTTTTGAACTTTAGATTACCCCGTTTAAAACAGTTGATTAATACTTTGTTATCGTTTTCTCAAAACTCACTGAATATTTTTCTTATCTTCAATCAACTTCGTTGATTCTAATTCTTTGAATTTCCCGCAACTTTGTGATAGTACGTTAAATCGATTTTCCTTGTACGACATTGACAGGCATTCCGATTACACGCGAATGTACTTTTAACCTATGACGCATATTTGCAAATCACTTGTAATTTTCATTCATGAGGAAATCTCATGGTCAGTTGTTATTGAGAATTTTGTTTTTTTTTAGTTCTGATGGCAGTGACTATAGTACACTGCATCTATATAAAAAAGACAACGTAAATATTTTTGTTTCTTTTTTTTAATAGTCCAATTAGAATTGCCATAGTACGAAATCGGGTTTGTAAAATCCACTTCTCACGGTCCCATATGGCAACCGCGCAGCATTCGTAGTTCGTACTAGATCGGTGTGTTCGGGATATCTTCGTCAGTTTCGAGTTGGTCGTTGGTGGAAGTTTACGTTTACGTTTCAGTACGTGGACTGTAGTGGTTTGTGGAGAGTGTGACAACACTGAACCGTTGATAACTGTCATGTTATTTTAAGGACTCGATTTCGAAACTCTTTAAATTTAATCAGGTTAGTTACATTCAATCTGAGATATTTCAGCACACTTTCGTAGTTTCTGTACTGCTTGCTTTCCTATCACTTTGACGTACGAGAAAGTGGCCATATGTCGTCCTTGTGTCCCACTTAAGGCAAAAACGATAAACCAAAACATCAAAGTTAAGTTCATAGAGATTCAATTGGGATATGGTCGATATATGGGCAAACCCCCGACCGTCTGGGAATGTCTGCATCCGTCTCTTTTTCTCTCGATGGGAGTTTTTTTTCGTGTTTCCGGTGCTGGCGGCCGACCGACCATTGATGTGATCTCTCTGGAATGTGGTAGGGCTGGGTGCTTGTAGCGGTCGGGGAGCGGTAAGAATGGAATGCTGGAAATCGTGAATGGTTTCTGAATTCCAACAATGTTGCCGACATTGGGTCCCTTCGGTGCGAGTGTACTCAGACGGCCGTACGATTATTACTCGGACACTATCTGTCCTTTGCTTCGTAGGAACGCCCCACTAATGATGGCGCAAGAAATTCCACAGACTTGCATTCGGCGGCGAGGAATACGTTTCGAGAGAAATCGATACCAGCAAACACCATCAAATTACTGGAGAAATCATCCCAAATAATAAAATGCAAATAGGCGAGTTCGCCGACGGGGCGATTTGGCAACTTAGCATGAGTTATTTTGACGGGGAAACATTATTAAAAATAACAGAGATGTTTGTCTACGCAGTGGTGCGGGAGATAAAAATTTAGTATGTATAAAGTTGGACGTTATCGTGCCACGGGTACAATTGCGATTTGCGATAGTTAAATCTGTAGATACGGTGTTTCGTAAACGTGACGTGTATGTTCAGCGCCTGCGATTTGACAACACAGGGTCAGAAACTGTCGACTGCATCATTTATTCTGCAATGAGGAAAAGGACAATTGAAACTTAATTTTATTTATACCCAAAATTTCACAATTTTTTCAATAAAGTGCCAGTACAGATTATGTTTTCACCTCGATTATATAAATTTAAAGAAATTGTTTTAAACAAATATCGTGCTGATTTGGCTGGCTGCGCTCATGCTCCAAACAACTCTTACTACATTGAACATCTTGCTCAACTAGTATAATATACTGTTATTTATACATAAAATATAATACATTAGTTTAAATACCATGCCATAATCATGCCTTATAAAATATAACATATGGTAATTTTTAATATGTGCGAAAAATCGTTAGGGTTACTTGTATATAAATTCTTGATTTCTTTATTAACAGTTTATAACTTGTAAACTAAGCACTTTTACTTGCGTAAGCAAACCGTAATAGGGTCCATCCGACGATTGGCTAGTTTGTTTTCTGCATGTTCATGACCCCCCAAGATTAGGCCTCCCGTTTCGCCTGTTTGTCATCTGTGTTGTAAACTAAGGAAGTATCGTAATCGAGTTCATCGGATGACGGGCTACTTTCACGTTTTCTCGACGTTTCATGGGTTCATGACAGAGTACGAAAAAATAGGCCATCATTGTTTGTCTGTCTGTCTGTCCGTCCGTCCGTCCGTCCGATCGTGTTAATTTTTATTAGACAGATTATCTCCGAAACTACGGGACCGATTGTTGTCAATTTTTATATTTATTTTTGGAATATCTTCTAGATCGTAAAACGTTAACCAAAATGTACATTAGTAATGTTATTTAAAGTTCATTATACTTTAGCCCGTGTGGTTTATGAGTCCGTGTTTTTACGCTAGAAATTTAAATATTTAGAAAAAAATTATATTGTGTAACATCATTCATAATTTTTCGTTTATGCCCCCAAATGATGACGTAATTTTACAATTTTTGACACTATAGAGTAACAGTAACATACTCTTGCATGTGTGGTATATGTATCCATCTGGATTTTTTACCTTGGGCATTCAGAATTTAAAATCAGTTGTATAATAACGTTTTACAATTTTTTTTTTTGAAATTGCAGCAACGAATGCTCTTCGTTGCGAAGATTTTAAGATTACATGATAAATCTTTAATCCTAATTTATTCGTTTATGGCCTCCTCAAAAAAAATTGTGTCGTCTTACAGTTTTGTAGAATAAATGTTCTTCAAATTTATGAGTGTTTGCACCAGACATGCAGTTTTTTTGGGGAAAAAGTTGGTCTAACGTTATTTTGACAGAACTTCCCTTGCCTCGGAAATACAGTACAAATAACTCCAAATTTTTCGAAAAATTATAAGACTTGGATTTGCGAATTTAGTTTTTTTTTTTATAAGTTACAATAAAGATATGTAAAAACTCATACACTTGTGTATGAATCCATGCTGAGCTTTCACCGTAGACATCAAAACTGTGTAACAACATTTTGCAATTTAACTTTGAAACTGCAAAACCGAATGCTCTGAAATCTTGCGAAATAAATCGTTAACCAAAATTTATTATTATTGTTATATATACATTTGTTGTTATTAGTATTACACTGTATCTATCCCAATTGATGCACATGGCCTCGCAAAAATGTTGATGACGTCATCACAAAATTCTGGTATGGAAAAACTCACTTGAAACGCTTCTTTTATCATTACATACATGCCTTTATTTTAGCCTATAAGGGTTATCATAAAAAAATCGTAAAATCAAATCGTATAATTTTTCGGAAAATCTGGTCTTATTCTGTCGTAATTCAGCGGCGAGGGAAGTTCTGTCGAAATAACCTTTGACCATTTTTTTAGAATTCTACAGGGTGACTTAAATAGGTTAATGAAAAGATCAGTTTAATCTATTGATTAAAGAACACCCTATTTTCCCGAAAATCTGAGTGCTATTATTATTATTATTATTGATATTGCACTGCGCCTATTGATTTATGTATCCTTGCTAAAATGTTCATGACGTCATCACAAAATTTTATAATGGAAAATCTCACTTGTTACATGTATGCTTTCTAACCTGTACTTAATAATCCATACAGATGATAAAATAAAATTCTCAAAATGAATTTCGATAATTTTTCGAAGAAACAATTGTTCGTCAGCACTTCAGGAGCGAGGAAAGTTCTGCAACTTTGGACTTTTTTTTAAATCACGGAGAAGAAAAAAAAATCGCATACATTAAGAGTCACGTTCTTTGTACATAAAATTCAGAAGTATAAAGGCAATGGTTAAAAAAACTTACGTATACTTAACATTTGACGTGAAATAAGTTACGCCATTTTTAAAGTCTTACAAACATTAAATTTTGGCATTGTAAACTCCTCTTAAAACGTCATATACGTATGTGCCCTGAAAAAAATTAATTGTAAACAAAAAAAATTGAAGCCGATCGAAAATTTTGCAACAAAGAAGTTCTCTTTAACTTATTTGCTCTGAAATGACAATAAATTGATACTACTAAAAGTACCTGGAATTATAAAGTAGCTTGCTTTTGCTCGTAAATCTTTTTTTTGTCGAGGTGAAGTTCTTGCGCTATATTTTTACTAGAAGCACGATTCTTCAGTCTTCTGATAAAAACAGATTTTTGTATGTAGTTGAGGTAATTGTGACATTTTAAATGACATTGACGTCAACTTGATGGAATAAAACCAAATATATACTTCACAAATTTTGATATTTTCGTAGGGTGCGTTCATAAACTGTACGCCTTAAAAGAGCTGCGACTGTACATCAAAAATCCAAGTTGTTTTTTCTGTCTCTAAAGTTGAAAACTAGTAGGCCTAGAAACCATTTTCTCAAATTGTTTTTGAATTGCACTCTTTTATTCATTAATTTTTAAATCATATAGCTATTAAATTTTTAAGATTACTGAAATCTTATAATTTTAAGTTTGCATTTGACAAAGTTGTAGGCGCAAGAAACGAAACCAAAATATTAACCCTGGTTGATACTATTTCAACGTCGTTGTTTATTCTTTATTTTTTGGTCATTTCCATTTAGTTTGTCTGTTGATTCCTGAATGTATTAAGTTCCAGAGCTATAAAAAGGCGATAGGAATTCAAGCTTCCCTACATTGTGATAACAAAAATGTTTTCCTTCTCTAGATAATACATTGTTTAATTCAACAATGTATTATATTATTGTTCCTATTTTTCACTATGTTGGTGCCAATTAATAAAATAAGTTTCGATTGTTCCAGGAAACTATGGTTGACACTCTTCCCAACAGTGGACCATTAATAAACATCTTTCCAAAGTATGGCTCAAAATGCGAATACACGGGAAAAACTATCACCGAACCAGATAACGGTCACAAGACCGAAAGTTTGAGCAAACTGGACTACAGAAAGGAGGGCGAACGGTTAAAATCGTTCAAACATTGGAAAAGTGAGGCAGTCCGACCAGAAGAGTTAGCTAAAGCTGGATTTTATTTTTTGAACAACCCTGCCAATCCAGATCTTGTTAAGTGTGCCTTTTGTAATGCAGAAATCTGCAGCTGGGAATCTGGTGATGATCCAATGGACGAACATAGAAAATGGTCTCCGAATTGCTCTTTTATTAGAGATAAACTTCATACAGCCATAAGTCCTTTTGAATTTTTCAGAAGTCAAGCTTCTGGGCAAGATGTATGTGGCAATGCAGAAATTTTCAGTAATTCGATTCCGGAAAGCGAAACATTCAGATTATTAAGTAACATGGTTAGGAATTACGAAGATGAAAAAATTCGATTAGAATCGTTCGTCAAGTGGCCCAAATCTTCAAAACAGAAACCGGAAATCTTGGCAGAAGCCGGATTCTATTATCGTGGAGTTGAAGATCATACAATTTGTTTCAAATGTGGTGGAGCTTTAAGAGATTGGAAAGATGATGATGATCCCTGGGAACAGCACGCGCTCTGGTTTCCCAAGTGCAACTTTCTTCTCCAAAGTAAGGGATCGAAATATGTTGAAGATGTGCAGCGCAAACTCAAGTCTGGTGTTCCATGTAACAACATAACCAAAGAAAAAGAATGCGAGCAGAATGTGTGTGAACAAGGTTCCAGTGCGTCTCCAGATGACGGGATTCTCCGTTGCAAAATTTGCGACTCGAACGAACGAAATGTGATTTTTATTCCGTGTAAACACATTTTAGCTTGTGACGAGTGTTCAAGACAGTTTAATAACTGCCCGGTGTGCAGGAAGCGGATTGACGAGAGAATGAAAGTGTTTCTGTCTTAAACTGTTAAATTATTGGGTTTTTCATTTCATTTCTAGTCAATGTTCTTCAGACTTCATCTTTATTAATAAACTTCTATCAATAAATTCTATTTTTGTAAACATCCTAATCCCTTCAGTACAAATTTTGATAGGAAATCAATGCTGTGGTTGTTGTCTAATTGTATATAAAGTTGTTTAGTTTTTTCACCAATACGCTTCACTTAGATTTAGTTTTTTTTTGTAGCAAGTTCCTCCATTGCATTGCAATAGATGAAGTAAAACTATTGTCTAGAAACATTAAAAACTGGAAAGTTACTTCATATTTTTGTGTACTGCAAAATAAACATGAGAATAGACTTTTGAAATTACATTGTTTTTTTTTTACCTTACCAGATGCGCGGCGCAGTCGTGACCGTAGAGCAGAAAGAAGAAATGGAAGGAATATGACGTGAAGCTATATGTTATGGTTTCGCGTGGTCTCTTGTCAAGGTGATGAGTATTAAGAGTACAACAATTTTTTAGATGTACTCGGTTATAAATGCAAAATTGTTCGTGGAACGTATATCTCTGAGTGGAGGTTAAAATTAATGTAAAAAGGTTGTTTATGAGTTTACTGTTTTATTAAAAAAGGGCATGTTTCGAGAAACTCCTGTTCTCATCTTCTGCTTGGTAAACGTAAATTTAAAAACTGATCGCAGGTTGTTTCGACAGAATTTCCCTCGCCCTTGTACAATGAAACACCCAGCATTTTCTAAAAATTATAAAATTCGATTTTGCGAATTTTATTTTTTTATGACAACCGTAGTAAGATGAAGTAGAAAATGCAGTTAGCCGTTCCATTTTGATCAATAAAATTAACTAACATTCTTTAATTTTTTTGAGACACCTGTATAAGCAATTCTAAAAAATTGGTCCAAAGTTTTGCAGAACTTCCCTCGCATCTAAAGTACAATGAAACATATTCAACATTTACATAAATAAACATTTTCGAGTTGAGTTTTTTCTTTAGACACTTTTATTATGATGACGTCATCAACACTTTTGAAAGGACACCTACATCAACTTGAATGGGTGCGGTGTAATACTGAAAATAACAGTATTGCATTCCCAAAATTTTTTGGGAAAATGGAGTGAGCCGTTCTTGGTTTAATCAATAAAATAAATTGATCCATTCATAAATTTTTTTGAGCCACCTGTATAAGCAAATCTAAAAAATTTTAATGCAATGATAAAACACAACTAAAAACTAATGATATTTTGCACACTTTGGGCACAATTTATTCGGCAAAATTTTGAGATGACGTCATCAATTTTTTGAAGGGAATAAACAGATACATTTCGATTAACAATTTACGACGCTTACAATAACTTCAAAATTTTTGCAAGATTTCAAAGTATTCAGTTTTGCAATTTTTGATTTATTTAATAAAATATGTAAATTCACTGATTCATTAATTTTTTTTGAGTCAGCCTGTATAAGCAAATCTAAAAAATATGAATGCAATGGTACATTACAAGTAAAAATTCATCATATTTTGCACATTTTGGGTAGAATTTATTCGGCAAAATTTTGACATGTGGAAAAAAGCTTGTGTCGTAGAAGCTGCTAAACGTTTGTTTTTACCTTAGATCATATAATAAATAGATACCACCATGCCGTGTTCTTTCCCTAGGACAGCCTGTGACGACATCCTCCTGTCATACATCTCTCTCGTGCATGGAGGGATTACAATGAAGCTATCCTTGCCTGATCACTATTTGAATTTTGCGCGCCTAAATTTTAGGAAGTATGTCTGAACTAACTTCGGAAGAAAGATGTTGACAGCTTGATTTTATAAATAATTCACAGTAGATAACGAAAGGAATAGTAAATTATTGGACAGCAATTGTGATCCTTTATGACTACATCACTTAAAATAGGATCTAAATTCTAAAATTGTTTTTTGTACAACAACTCGAAAGAGAGGTTAGAAGAAACATCTGTCAAAAGCGATTTGTTGCGCTGGTGCGGTACAAGGATGGAAGCACGGCCGTATATAACAGGTCTGCGAACTCCCAGTTTAAAATGGTCTTTTTTCGAAGAGATCCCAGGAGGCCACGGGAACTTAAAGTTCCTAGCGCCGTCTATTGGACACTATGATGAAACTATTCACAAAGGACGAGCCGTCGTCTTCGTTGATTCACTATTAAAGTCTCTCCAATACGCGAACTAAATGACCGTTGGGGGCGCCACTGTTAACTGCAACATGGCCGCTCTAAGGCATATTTGACGTATCCTTTATGGCAAGTCTTGAGTGTCCATCGTGTGAAAAAAGTGTGTTGTGTTAATAAATCGAGCGTTTTTGTAGTGGATTTGTTCAGTTTACAGCCTGTTTCGTTGTTTGTGTCAGTTTTTTTTGTAGTTCTCATTTTATTAACCCTTTGTTTAACTTTTTAAGTGAACACATGCTTAATCATGTGGTGTTAAAACTTCTGTGAAAACTTTATTAATTATAGCGATTATTGTTTTTTAAATTAAGTGTTCATTTCATACTATGTATGAGTGGAATAATGCATAATAATAAAATAATAAAGCATGAATAATATTACAGGTTATTGCTGTCACCATTTTAAACAAAACTGCTAAAACAGCATAAGAAAATGTATTTTTCAGTTTCATAAAAGTTAACAGAACACGTTCTTTCAAGTTTAATTTATGTTTATTACAGAATTTTCCAAACATCTCACAATTTGCAACAATAGCATTAAATAACAGAAAGGATGGTATTCCAGCCATTGTATTTAAATCATTATCAGATTTAAGTGTACTTATAAAAGGTGCCACCAAATCTCCACTTGTCACTTGAATATTTTTATCCTTTTTTTGTGAATTTTGTAAATGTAACAAAGCCTGCACGGTTTCCATTTCTAATGCTAGAAAATAATCTGTATTTTTTAAATATCATCAAATGTATACATACTTGAAACAGTTTTTTGATGTAACTGACTGCTGTCGAAGCAATTTACATCAGTACTATCTGTACTTGAAATTATGTAACCTTCAGATTTTCTCATTGTTGTACTTCTGACTGCTTTAAAGTCTCGATTTTTGGGCCTTCTAGGTAGTAATTCTTTAGTAATGATACTTACATCTACAATATTTCATTTATTGTCTATTATACATTAACATTTACCCAAATCTGTACTTACCAGGTAATATTTTTATTTATTTTATCCTATGATGTCTCTAACAAGCTGGAGGCCCAATTACAGGAAACATGACATACACAACACCCAAAAGGCAAGGCGGGAATCGAACCCACGACCCAAGGTGTAGTGGGCAAGCACGAAGCTAACTAACCCACCTGGGTCCTCAAATCAAATCCTCAATATGAAATCATCCTGATTACAATGTAGTGAACACACTTTCATGTGGTTTGTTGCTGGTTTTCCCATATTTAGCTTTACCATCCAAGTCTTATATCTGTCCATTTTTTTCCCTGATTCCTAACCTAAAAATATAATATATATATACATATTATACTGATAATCAAAAACAATTTAGTTAAATACTGATTAAACTAAATTTACTGTTGATATGAATACTTACCTGTTCATAACATTTAAACAAATGACTTGTTTTTTATGGGGAATTTATGAAAAGAGAGCACACTGTTTCTATTGTTTTTGCTATGGCAGCGAAAAACACAACAATTTGTATTGTTAACAGTCATTTTTTCAGGAATACTGGGACCAACTTATTTAATTTTGTTGGTTTAACATAAAACAACGAAATTTCACTGTACAACCAACAGTATTTACATCTTTCACTATGCTCCTGAGTAGTGCACATTTTTGACACCAGGTGTCGTATCAGATCATTTAGATCTAAAGTCACTAGATCTACTATTACTTTTAGAAAGTACGGCAAACTGCCTGTGGTCGGAATTCGACAGAGAGGAACCTAACCTATGTGTTAAACAAAGATAGCGCGAGGCTAGTAATTTTCGCTATCTGTCAACGAAAGGTTGATGTGTTTACGATTTGAGGTTACGACAGACTGTACTAGAATTATTGAGTTAACGGACCGGAAAGAACACTATTCCAGTCCCAAAGTAACTCCAGCCCTATTCAACGAGAAAGTGTCACCGGTAACCAGCAAACAGTCGTGGAAGACTTGTTACTACCAAGGCAATTGACGGCCAAATGACAGTAACAGGATCGCCATACTGGAAGCAAAAAATACCTGCTGTCGAAAAGACGGAGCATAACAAGGACACAGATATATTTCTATTTCATAAAAGTTACTAATTGCCACACATTTCAAGATCGAGTCACATTATTTAGATCTAAAGTCACTAGATCTACTATTACTTTTAGAAAGTACGGCAAACTGCCTGTGGTCGGAATTCGACAGAGAGGAACCTAACCTATGTGTTAAACAAAGATAGCGCGAGGCTAGTAATTTTCGCTATCAAATGTAGGAACTGTCAACGAAAGTTTGATGTGTTTACGATTTGAGGTTACGACAGACTGTACTAGAATTATCGAGTTAACGGACCGGAAAGAACACTATTCCAGTCCCAAAGTAACTCCAGCCCTATTCAACGAGAAAGTGTCACCGGTAACCACCAAACAGTCGTGGAAGACGTGTTACCACCAAGGCAATTGATGACCAAATGACAGTAACAGCACGTAACAGGATCGCCATCCTGGAAGCAAAAAATACCTGCTGTCGAAAAGACGGAGCATAACAAGGACACAGATATATTTCTATTTCATAAAAGTTACTAATTGCCACACATTTCAAGATCGAGTCACATTATTTAGATCGCGTATTGGTTACAATCGTCCGACTTGTCAAAAGGGAAAATATCAAAAGATGTCACCCCCTTCGGGAGTTACAGGAACCTGTAATGAATCCGTTTTGTTACGCGCCAAAACAGTTTGTGCTTGAATTGATATTATCAAAATGTCCAAAAAATATTGCTCTGTGCCTGCTTGTGTAGTAATCAAGGATCCTAGAGACCACAAAATAATGCACAGATTCCCTTCAAACACTGTAAACAAAAGGTTGTGGTGCAAAAAGGTTTTTAATGCTACAAGTAGGTACCCCAACATGAATCTTTTACCTAAGGGAATGTATAGCCATTAAAACCATTTCAGGTGATAATATTGCCAATAATTTATACATTTGTGGTAAACACTTTTGTGAGAAGTTGTTATTATTCAAATAAAAGACTTAAACCCGGCTCTGTTCCTACTTTGTTCCTCCATGGATCCAAGTCACCGCTACCTGTTCCTACTTCTTCAAGCTACCAAGCAAACACTAAACGTAATCCAGAATGCAGCTTCATAATTCCTGAGACACATTCCGATAACAATGTAAACACCTCAAAAAAAAATTTTCCTATTGCATATCCCTTTGAAGACCATCCACGCCTATGGCGTTGTGACTTTGGCACCGGTACCGAAATTTTGCCTCTTTTTCAAGTAAAAACCGAAATACATTATGTCAAATTGTGTCAAAAAGTCAGACCATGACAGATATTTAGCCGACATTACAGATTCCTTTCCCTCCCGACGTATACGCCCTCACATGTCACATTTAAGGGATTGGAGAGACTTTAATAGTGAATCAACGAAGACGACGGGACGAGCAATATGGATGAAATTTGCGTAAAAATGTCCTTGAATGCAAGTTGTCAAAAATGTCCTTGAATGCAAGTTGTCAAAAATGTCAGCTTTATAGGTTAAGTTTTGTGACGTCTTTTTGAAAGACGAGGGGGAATATACGTCAAATGTCATGTCAAACATCAGTTGATAGTGCAAATAGTACAATTAACTACCACATGGTGGCGGTCATCTTAAGCTCCCACAACCTACTACGATATCAGTTTTTAAGCGCCCGTTTTATCAAAATTTATGAATGGAGTTGAAACACACCTTACTTATACCACCGTGGATGGAAGTGAAATAGACATATACAGATAAAATGCATATAACAAAGATGAAGATGTGGTGATCACACAAGGATAGCATTATACTACTCCCCTTGACGTAGAAAACTACAACAGATAGCTTCATGTCTAGTCAAAGCTTTCAGTTTGAGTATTGGTATCTATTTATTATATGATCTAAGGTTTTTACTGTATCTCACTTCCAACAAATAAAGTCGAAAATATTAGTAGTACGATTTCAAGCTGAAAACCGTGGTTCCAAAATTTACATAAATAACTGAAATACAGATTTTTTTAAAATACGTGATGCAAAAATTTCAATAAAATTCAAAAAATATGTGATCGTAATAAATTGTTTAAAAAAAACTGCCCTCGCTTATTATATGTATAGTGGAAGTTGTGGACAAGTTATATTTAAAATGTTATAACAATAATAAGTGTGTTAATAATGGAGATATTACATTTTGAAAATATATTGACAACACTATCAAATCAAAGCCAAACGTACAGATTCCCCGTAATGGCCGTCACTCTTTTTCATTATACAACTCAACTCTTTTTGTAATTTTGACATTTTGATATATGCAACCAGATATACGCATAGAAATAAAACAAAAACCAGGACAATAACATTATTATTTATTGTTTTAGAATGAATATTCATAACAACAATTTATTTACCTCATTAGTGGGATAGAGGCATTATTACAGCACTACGAGTGCGAAGATTGTAGATGACGAGGCCGTTAGACCGAGTTATCTGTAATCACACGATTTGCTGTAATATGTAGTGTCTTCATTGTTGCCTGATAAATTAAAAACCAAATACGAAAAATTTTATAAACGGTTCACTGACTGGTGTGCATCCAAGAAAATAAATAATGAAGCAAGAGAGAAGGTGCTGTGATAACCCAAACTTCCCGCCTTTAAATTGACCTTGGAAAAAGTTTGAAAGGCCCGAGAAAAATTTAAAAATTCAAAGTTTGGCCTTGGCTGTAATCGTCTAACAAATAGGAACCTACGTTGTTTTTTTTTTGTTTTTGAAAAATGGCGGGAAGACGTTCTTTCATACAAGTGAGCATATACTGCATGTGAGTTGAGAGTGCAAGAAATAATGGACAAAATTAGGGAGGTCGAAATCCTTCCTTAGGAGGAAAAGAAACGAAGACTGACAGTGACTCAGCGTGCCCTTCTGGTGGTTACGCAGGGTCAAGGCGTCATCGGTCTTCATTCCCAAAAACCCCCTGGGGTTTTATTCATCGAAATATTACATTTCAGACACCTTAAGATATATGAAAGAAAACACTCGCAAAAAAAAAATATAAAAGACATACACATATGAAAACCGAACAAACACAAAAACCTACACATATGTAAAATGGATGGCAGTACCCGAATCGTTATGAGAGTGTGGCGATCGAACAAAATATGTATATCAATTTCATTTACGAGCACAGCAAAATACCCAGAGGGGGCGTCGTAGCGCAAGCGAAGTTTGGGGCTCCCGGTCTGGGCTGGTCTCCCCCGCGACGGTGATTCTATCTATCACCAAGCCTGCCGCACAGCACACCTCCATGACGAACATGCTGCCCTAGCAGACCGTTTCGGCCGAAAACTAGAGGTGAAGTCCGGTTGACAACTACCTCGTCGTCCAGACCGTTCCCACTGAATCGTATTCAAAGCCTGCACACGTTGTGCAGATAGCGCGATACATTCCGCTATCTCGACTAGGAACCGCGCCCATCGTCGACACTACCTGTTATTGTGTTATTTACCTTCAATTCTATTTAAATATTCAAACTCTATGACTCTAATATGACAGAAATATTCATCAACAAAAATATTTACATGATCAAAAGTTAGCAAAGATTTATAAAACAAAGATCTGGTGTGAAATAAACTTGTGCAAATAAAATATTATGTGAGGTTAGAACTGCAGAGCATGGAAATTTACGTTCAATTAAAATTATACAACAAGGAAAATTATAAATTACTGAGGCTAAAATTGTGAGATAAAGAAGAATTGTGTGAGGTGAAACATTGCAAAGTTAACAGATTTACATGAGATTAATAACAATTCGTGTCCAGTCAAGTTATTGGTTAAAATTCAAAATATGAAATTATTCAGCTACATTGTGGGCCATTACTATACATTTTCCCCAAACAAACACATAAACAAAAAAACATGGCAGACAATCTGCAGGTACAAATTGGCGTCGGACGAATTCGTCATTCCAAAAAAATAGGCGTCGAAAATATGCGATGCAAATATGCGATGAATCCTGTGGCGTTGTGTAACAATGGGCTAACTCAAAGCAATAAAACGCACGTCTCCCCATGACTCACAATGTTGTTAATTTGTTCAATAGATATAACAGTTAAAACATGTTCTCGGTTATGGTGACCGAATTTAAATCAAAGTTTTCGCGCTGAAATTAATTAACAGCGGCGCGAAATCACATTTGAATAATTTGAATTTGAAATAAAAAAAAATCAATCACGAAAAAGGGAATCGTTAAACATAGGCAACCAAATAGACATGTCTGGGTTAATGCATGATCATTGAGTTAGATGGCAGCACGTAGCGCTAGGGTGATTTCAGTTAGAGGGTTGGTAGAGAGAAGCTGCATGGCGTAGAGTGATTTCATTCTGAACGTGCTGGTGTGAGTGTAACCACGGGGTAAGCGCTAGGTTTAAATTAGTTGGTTTGGTAGTTAATAAAACGGGAAGAAGCCTTTGTTTAACGACAATCAAACGTATTTTTCATAATGATACAGTTGTCCCCAGCCCGCGTGGTTTATTCTTGCGCCCTTTTAATCAGAGAAATGCGGACTTCCGGTCGAACGCGAACACGTGCTGTAAATTTTGTTTCATTGTTTGTAAATTCACCAATCAAGCTAGTTTTTCTTAATAGTCAGCTAGTGCAAACACAATTTAACAATCAGGATTATTTGAATAAACCATTTGCTAGAAGATTTCATGAAATTCAGTTAGTCAGGAAAACACCTTATGTTTAATTACGAATAGGTCTCTGGATGCATATACGTAAGTGTTACATTATAACACTTCTAAATTCTTCACACCAGATTGCTAATAGTTCATTTACGGCAGTTAAACAAGTTCATTATACTGCGAACTGGCTGGAGGGGTTTAAATTGTTTTCTTCCCTTAGGCGCTTATCATCGTTATCATGATTAATTCATCGGGGCATGCTTCACAACGACAGATTGATTAATTTATCAAGGCATGCCCCAACGCTACAGAAAATTTACATCACCGAGACGCTTTTTCCTCGCAACGATTTTGGAATTTACATCACCGAGACGCTTTTTCCTCGCAACGATTTTGAAATTTACATCCCCGAGACGCCTTTTTCCTCGGAGCGATGATTGGATATTTTTGTTTGTTTATTATGTGTTTTGTTGGAGTAACCAGTTCGTAGTATTTTAAACTCTCAAAGTAAATTATTTTTGAAGTAACCAGTCACTTAGATCATGATATAATTTGGCATAATGTAAACTCTTTGTTTGAACCGTTGATAAAGTGTGGCAAAAATTAATCTCATGTAAATTTTGTTAACTCTGCAATTTTCACATCATACTATATTTCTTAATCTCACAATCTTAACCTCAGTAATTTTATTTGCTGTATAATTTTAATTGAACGCAAGTTTCATGTTCTACAGTTTTAACCTCACATAATATTTCTATTTGTACAAGTTTATTTCACACCACATCTTCTGTTTCATAAATCCTTGCGAAGTTTTGTTTTGTAAATACTTTGTTGATGAATGTTTCTATCATATAAATTATTTGATGTCCAACTTTAATCTCACAGAAGAATTATTTGTTGTTTAAAATTTCACAAGATTGTATGGCGAATCTAAATGTTGTTTATTGCTCTTTGAAACTTTAACACTTGTTCAGTTGTTGTTAACATCAGAGAATATTTTAAAATGGAATTGAGGTTAAATGACACAGAAAACGTGGCAGAAGCGAAGTTCGGTTCCTAGTCGAGCTGGCGAGATTTATCGTGCCACCTGTACAAGTCCACAGGTTTGGATAGATTCAGGGGCGGCCGCCGATGCTGTAAATTTCTCGATTTGGCCCAATAGTCGAGATCTCTTGCGGGTTGGACGACCGTCATGGCCTAGTTCCGCAGGGCACGTTCGTAATGGAGATATGCGTGTGGGGTAGGCGTTGCGATAGATAGAATCACCGTCGCGTCGTGGAGGGAGAACAGTTCCAGACCGGTAGCCCAGACTCCGCTTATGCTACAATGCCCCAGGGGTACTTTTGTTGTGCACCTGTTAACTGCCGTAACAAAAAAAAAAGAGATCTGCCGCCACACGCCTGTAATAACTTGTGTATTTGCATCCAGTTACTTGATTCAGCTTTTGCTTTGTTTTATTAAATTTGTGATATTCAAATATTTGCATTGATTCCAAACAGATGTATAGAATTTTCCGTTTGTTCGTTTTTCATATGTGTATGTCTGTCAATTCGCGAGTGTCCTTTTTTCATATATCTTAAGGTGTTTGAAATGTAATATGTCGGTGAATAAAACCCCAGGGGGTTTTGAGGAATGAAGACCGATGACGCCTTGACCCAGCGGAGTCGCCCGAAGGGCAAGTTGAGTCCCTGTCGCTCTTCGTTTCTTTTTCCTCCTTAGGAAGGCTTTCGACTTCCCGCCGTTTTTCAAAAAAAAAAACACAACGTAGGTTCTCATTTGTTAGACGATCACAGCCAAGGCCAAACTTTTGAATTTTTAAAATTTTCGCGGGCCTTTCAAACTGTTTTCAAGGTCCAATTTAAAGGCGGGAAGATTGGGTTATCACACGGTTAAAAAAAAACAAAATGGACGCTTCAAAATGGCTGCCGTCTGAACAAAGAACGGTGAAAATAACAACTCGTTTGCCGCCATCCAAAATACAGATTCACAAATATAGCTAAATAAAGGATGGCCCGAACTAAAAAATCACTTCCCGTAAAGCTCTACTACGACGGATTTTAAATGAAAGATAAAAAAAACGAGATTAATATTTGCCACACTTTATCAACGATTCAAAGTGTACATTATGTCAAATTATTAGGGATGTACCGACTAGTGGCCGACCGGTCGGATAAGCCGACTATTCGGCCATTTTTCATCGTCGGCTACAGTCGGCGACTAGTCGGCTAAACAGCCGACCGGTCGGCTTTTTTTATTAGAATTAAAATAGTATATAAAACAATTAAACCAGGTTTACAGAACCTCAATTGAATATTTAATTGCGATTTAATTTTTAACCCCGCCTTAAAGTACCATGTGACCGACTCTACGCCAATCAGACGTCGCTAATGGCCTTGTCATTGATTAAATACATATAGATAGACCCATGCTATTGTTTGGAGCGAACAGGCCAACGGCCGGCGAACAAGAGATGGCGCACCAACAGTCGGCCGTCAAACGCCGGCGAAAAGCTTGGACACCAATCGCGCGCGTAGATAACCCAAATCGCAGCAACAATACATTTAATAAAGCTACCACTCGACAGAGGGCGACGAAAACAATGTGTAAAAATCTCATAGTAAGCATTTATATAATTTGCAACGTTGCCAGATGAGCCTAGCACAACTTTGCCGTTATTTCTAGTCGATTAGATTTTATTTCGTTTAAAAGTTTCTGGTGAATAAATGGAATTATTATAATGAATAAACAATACAAACAAATTATTACTTGTTATTTTAAATACTTGTTAGTGTTGATGAAAACATAAATGGTAATTAAAGTTATTCTAAATACGGTCCGGTCCGGTAGCTCAAATTTTACAGTACGAGTGATATGTTTCAGGACGAGTAGGTAGCCGAGTCTTTAATTTCGAAACGAGTACTGCGAAAAGAGTTACCGGACGTATGCTGTTATGTATTTTATTTCATACTGTCAACATACTTTTTTATTCGATAAAATTATTATTATTTTGAGAAAAAATCCAAATCGAGTCACTTTTTCTGACATCGTTAGCAACCGCTCTTTGGTAAATGTTTTAATTTGTTTATTCGTGCAAATCAGCATCATATGTTTAAACACATAGTACTTATAACACTTTACAGGACTTATTGTTTTGTATAATCCTACTCGATGGACGAATGTTTTGTGCAATCCGTCGCGAAGGACCAATGTTTGTGCAACTCGGCTCGTCCTACCAGTATTTTTTGTAATCTGGTTGATACGACAATGTGATACCGAATTGTACTTTGATATTGCTCCAAGGACCTTTGTTTTCTTGCGTGCGAGATAATAGACAGCGTTCGGTTTCGATGTTTAATACAGGACGGTTACAGAAGTACTAAATTTACATTTGTATTTACAATAACAGGTAAAGCAAAAGAGACCCAAAAGGGTCAGTGGCCGCTTCCGGAAATGGAAGACTTGTCCTTTTTGGCCACGGAGGTAGAAGAGTGTCTCTTCTACCTCCGTGTTTTTGGCTCAATTTTATCGGACTTGTCCGTTTTTTTGATTTTACCGGAATAGTTCGATCCAGTAAAACGTCAAACTTGACATAGTATGAAGTAAAATAAATAAATTTTATGATGTAAATACAATTAAGTGTATCGATAATTCACTACTGAAAATTTATTGAAATACAATTTGTGTTAAAAAAAGATTTTTGTGGTTTTATGGTTTATTAAATGTAATTAAAATAAATAATATCAAGAACTTGTATTATATATCAAAAACATTCATTGTAAATAAGAAAATTATGTAAATAAACCATAAAACCATCAGTAGCGGCTCGTGGTCTTTTCGTTAGGTGAGGCAACACTTTCGTTTCAAAAGCGGCAGGTATTAATTAACATGTTCGCAATTACTTTTGTTAAAAGACAGATTGTTTATTCGTTTTTATGAAAACAATACAAATAACTCTAAGTCAGGAACATCTCTATATGGGTACACTTCTCGAATAAAAAACATTTACCTAATTGCTTCACACAAACCAACGAGAAGGTGTAAAGACTACAGATTTTGCTTTATTAGCATTAAAATAAAATTCATATGATCTAGGGCTGATTTAAATATATTAATCAATTAATTAATAAAGTTCTGCTCAAATGTGGATGAGAGGTTCTAAATCTTTGACCTATAATTGTTCGTGGTAAGAAAACCGTGCTTAAATATTTAAACATTATAAGAAATTCTGGAGGTTAGGGATTCTTATGTTCCTATCAGCATTCCAAAACTGAGATTTTCATTGTCCTACTGTTTTCAAGTTAACTTAAAAGTTTTAATACATAACCTCGGTGAACACCTTTCCTTGCATCTAATTAATGCACAACTAAATGCATTCAACATCCCTGTTCAGCATTGTGCCGTTTCACCGGGAGATTAAAAAATTCGATCTGATTGGCTTAAGGACGGTAGGCGTTGGTGCCTCCGCTGGCGCTTTGATAAAGCACTGATGACTATTGTCTTTCTCAAAAACATATTAGCACCACTGACTAATCATACTGAAGATATCCGTCTAGCTGAGGCATGCCTCCGTCTGAAGCTGGCCTACACAGTGATGATCAGCGCTTATTCCTGTCGAAAGCGCGTACTTCAAATATGTGACCAAGATGCGTTTTAATAAATCACAGGGTTCTATAAAAGTTATTTGCTATATCTTTAAAATATATTGAAGTTAACAGATATTAAAACAAAAACTAATAGTCAATTTTTCCAGGGGAGGCACTGCCTCCCCTGCCTCCCCTGACGAGCCGCCACTGAAAACCATACAAAATTTTCCTGTGACCTCTATTCAAAATCCCAGTTTACCGATAGGAATTAAGGCACAAAGATGCTTCACTGAATTTATTACCGATTTTTCAAGAAAAGTATGCTTATAAGCCTATAAGCGTCTAATGGGTTAAAACAACAAATAATAATCACAATTTATTTGTTTTATGTGTTCATTACAATAATCCCATTTATTTACCAGAAACTTCTAAATGAAATAATATCTGGTTGACGAGAAATATCCGCAAATTTGTGTTAGGCTCATCTGGCAACGTTTTCGGTAGGTAGGTATCAATGGAATAATGCGATTAGGTATACTGACCGTTTTAAGGAGTGCTCGTCCAATAGTGCGTAAAGTAAAAGATTTGGTAATTTTCTTGGAAGAGTTTGTTTCTTCAATGAAAATTTATGGTTTTTAATTCTTCGGCCGCTTGAAAGTCTCGCCATGTGAAAATAGATTATTTGATAACCTGTTTCGTAATAATTGTAAATACGAACAAAAGCATATTTGCATATTCTAAACAACTGGCCATATCGATTCCAAACTTGTACAGATATGTTTTTTATTGTTTCTGTTTTCAATGAAATAAATTTTATTTGCAAAATACTTAATGTCTAACGACATATCACGCATACATACTACCCCATTTACTATATTTTCAATCTGTGCATTTTTCGCTTCATTCGTAGGAGCCAAGTAAGAAGTATCAGTGAGACCGGCGGACTTTCAATAGCTCGTAAATGAAAAGATTTAGTAAAGTTTCCTAGAACAGTCTGTCTCTTCATAAAAAAATTTAGACATTTTTACTATGAAATATAGGTACAATACTCTATATTCCACTGTTTGTTTTCTTTGAGATACGACTAGTTCTTGTGCCGAAGTGAAACACCAAAAAGTCTAAAGTCCGGAAATCAGAGTGAATTTTAAAACACATAAAACGACTTCTTTATTTATTTAAATATTGTCCTGTAACGTCCTGTGACGTGGAATGGAGTTTCTTAATGTACAAAAGTATGTTAGATAATAACCGAAAAATTTTCTTGATTAAAACTAAAGGAAACACAATTATTACTTGGAATAAAAATAAAGAATATCAAGAACTTGTGCTATGTATTAAAAATATGTAATTTCAAATAAGTAAATTATGTTAATAAACGATAAAACCACAAAAATCTTTTTTTAACACAAATTATATTTCAATAAATTTTCAGTAGCGAATTATCGATATACTTAATTGTATTTACATCATAATAGTTATTTATTATACAAGCGGTTAAAGTGAATGTTTAATGAGCGGCCAGTTTAAGGCGAGAGCGGCGTATGCCGCGAGCGCCTTAAGACCACGAGTTACACATTCATTTTAACCGCGAGTGTAATACAAACTTTTATTCAATTTTGACAACCCCAAGTCCCAAATTGTGAAAAAATTGGTGATTCAAAGTTCACATTCGAGAAACGTCAGAATTGACAGCGACCAAATAAAAGTTTTATATGCGTAGAATTTAGGTTACAATATCAGGTGTGTGTGTGTAGTATGTGACTCTGGCGACGGTGTTTGTTTATTTTAAACAAACTAAAATTATCGAAAAATTGCAAAATCATGCAAGATTCCAACGGCAAAACTTGCTCCCAAAAAAGAGCAAATCAGAAAGTGTATCAAAAGTTCCTTAGATGGAAAGAGCAGCAAGGCATTGGAGAAATTACAGAAATGGTAACCATGGTTTTAAAACAGCAAAATAAAAATTTTATTTCGCTAGCGGTTTAAAAATTTTATGGTGCTACCGGATAAACCAAAGCTTTAGTGGCCTACTGACGGCAAAATAAACGTTTGTTTACATGTCAAAATTGAATAATAGTATATTGTATACCTAGGCGGTAAAGTGATTGTTTTCCGGGACGAAAGAAGAGATGGACAGGCGAGGCGAAGCCGAGGCTGGCCACTTCTTGAGGCCCGGAAAACACACTTTACCGGCATGGTATACACATAATTTTTTATCCTACACAAATACAACCACCGAACAGGGTTTATTTCATATAAACATATTGTTAATTATTACTTGTAATGTTGATATTGGACGTTGCATTGGGTATGATGCAGTTAATAAAAGAAGTAGCTAATTTAAATAAATTTGATAATCATATATTTTTTTGGGATAAATTCGTCAATTTCATGTTGAGTAAATATTCTTGATTTTTTTGCGGCATACTCCACAGATTGCTTTTTGAGAAAGGCGATCACAATGTTGAGGATTTGTATTTTTGCGACAGGTACCTTAGCATCACGTTTTCACCATACCTTTTAACTTTTTTTTTGTACACCAATCCAGAAACAGTTTATATTGGAAGTTATACTTTTCTTTTGCCTTAGTGGGCAATAAAACCAATGTAACTTCCTTCACCGCATTACCAATTTCATGTGGTGTGCAATATTCCATTGCTTTTTCTTTGCAATTGTCCATTTCTATCGGTTTAGCTCTAAATGTTAACTATCAAACAACAAAAATTACATCAAACAGAAATTCATAAATAGCAGGATGTAAACCAGATTAACGAAATTTTCATGCAAACGTATTTGACGTCTAATAATGATTATTGATAATAATAATTATATTATATTTACTGCAAACTGACGTTTATGTTTAATGAAAGAGAGGTCAGGGAAGTGAGGTTATATGGAATTATGGTAAGAAATATTAATAGAAAAGCGGGCAGTGAGGTTAGGTGGTCTATCATGGCCCTATTAAACCCCCAGTGATCACTGCAGCAAAGCGATTTTAGCAATTATGACTGAGTTTATGTATAAAAAAAAATTGCATTTATGAGAGCTATCTGGTGGTAAAACATGGCGATTATTTTGTCGGCTAGGCATTTTTAGTTATTTTGTCGGGCTAGCCGTGAAAAGTCGCACTTTACCCTTTCTATAGAGACAGTAAAATTGGATTTTCTAGTAGTGTAGGATAAAAAATTTATTTATTTTACTTTACTATGTCAAGTTTGACGTTTTACTGGATCGAACGATTCCGGTAAAATCAAAAAAACGGACAAGTCCGATAAAATTGAGCCAAACAGGACAAGTGTTCCATTTCCGGAAGCGGCCACTGACCCTTTTGGGTCTCTTTTGCTTTACCTGTTATTGTAAATACAAATGTAAATTTAGTACTTCTGTAACCGTCCTGTATTAAACATCTAAACCGAACGCTGTCTATTATCTCGCACGCAAGAAAACAAAGGTCCTTGGAGCAATATCAAAGTACAATTCGGTATCACATTGTCGTATCAACCAGATTACAAAAAATACTGGTAGGACGAGCCGAGTTGCACAAACATTGGTCCTTCGAGACGGATTGCACAAAACATTCGTCCATCGAGTCGGATTATACAAAACAATAAGTCCTGTAAAGTGTTATAAGTACTATGTGATTAAACATATGATGCTGATTTGGACGAATAAACAAATTAAAACATTTACCAAAGAGCGGTTGCTAACGATGTCAGAAAAAGTGACTCGATTTGGATTTTTTCTCAAAATAATACTAATTTTATCGAATAAAAAAGTATGTTGACAGTATGAAATAAAATACATAACAACATACGTCCGGTAACTCTTTTCGCAGTACTCGTTTCGAAATTAAAGACTCGGCTACCTACTCGTCCTGAAACATATCACTCGTACTGTAAAATTTGAGCTACCGGACCGGACCGTATTTAGAATAACTTTAATTACCATTTATGTTTTCATCAACACTAACAAGTATTTAAAATAACAAGTAATAATTTGTTTGTATTGTTTATTCATTATAATAATTCCATTTATTCACCAGAAACTTTTAAACGAAATAAAATCTAATCGACTAGAAATAACGGCAAAGTTGTGCTAGGCTCATCTGGCAACGTTGCAAATTATATAAATGCTTACTATGAGATTTTTACACATTGTTTTCGTCGCCCTCTGTCGAGTGGTAGCTTTATTAAATGTATTGTTGCTGCGATTTGGGTTATCTACGCGCGCGATTGGTGTCCAAGCTTTTCGCCGGCGTTTGACGGCCGACTGTTGGTGCGCCATCTCTTGTTCGCCGGCCGTTGGCCTGTTCGCTCCAAACAATAGCATGGGTCTATCTATATGTATTTAATCAATGGCCTTGTTAAATGCGCGATCAACTTAATCGCAGTTAAAATATTATATAAACTGGCCCTAAATTGTGTTATTCTTTATTTTTGTACTGAGTTACTAAAAAAAATTAAATGTTAAAATGATCGAAATTTAAAAAAAATTTAATACATTTTTTGGAAAACAAAGGAACTTTAGTTATTCCTGTTATTAAAATTGTATGAACAACAGTTCCCACAAAATCAGGTGTTCAACCTGAGCGCATTCATAATAATTGTATAAATGTAAATACTTCCGATCTTTCGGCTACCTGCCCTACGCTCCTACATACTTTCTCTTTTCCCTTCTAGAATTTTCTAAACTCCTTCTTTACCTACTTCCACCTCTTCGAAACCGAGCTTACCTGTGTACCATTTTAAACACCCTTCCTTCTTCTCCCTGGCACTCCCGAACAGTAAAGAACGAAATAAAATCTGAAAATCGTACCGTCGCTTTTAAATCACCAACAATACCCACAAAATAAAACAAATTTTTAAGGTAGTCAGAGAAATAGAAAAAAAAAACATACTGTCTGTCGCATTTATAAACCGGTTTTAGCAAAGCCGAACAGTCGGCCGACTAGTCGGCTTTTACTGGCCGAACAATCGGCTAGTCGACTAGTCGGCCAGACCTACAGTCGGTACATCTCTACAAATTATATCATGATTTAAGTGAATTTTCATGAAATCTTCTAGCAAGTGGTTTATTTAAATAATCCTGATTGTTAAATTGTGTTTGCGCTAGCTGATGATTAAGAGAAACTAACTTGATTGGTGAATTTACAAACAATAGAACAAATTTACAGCACGTGTTTCGTGTTGACCAAAAGTCCGCAATTCTCGATTAAAAGGCCGCAAGAATTAACCGCGCGGGTTGGGGACAACTGTATCATTATGAAAGTTACGATTGATTGTCGTTAAACAAAGGCTTCCTCCCGTTCTATTAACTACCAAACCAACTAATTTAAACCTAGCGCTTACCACGTGGTTACACTCACAGAAGCACATTCAGAATGAATCTACGCCATGCTGTTCCTCTCTCTACCAACCAACCCTCTAACTAAAAACTCCCTAGAGCTATGTGCTGCCATCCAACTCAATAATCATGCAAACTAACCCCTAAGCGCTACGTGCATTAAACCCGACATGCATATTTGGTTGCCTATGTTTAACGATTTCCTTTTCGTGATAGAATTTTTTTTTTTCAAATTCAAATTATTCAAATGTGATTTCGCACCCCTGTTAATTAATTTCAGCGCGAAAACTTTGATTTAAATTCGGTCACCACAGTGCTGTTGGCATTTTTTGAAGATTTGTCGAAAAATTATAAGTGTAGCAGCCTTTGGGCGTGCTATTCTATGTTGTGGGCTACAATCTCCATGCGACAAAATGTGGACATCAATAAATTTAATAACTTAATTGCTTTTTTGAAAAAGCGGTTAGTGGGACAGATTTTTCGTATCTTCATACTAGATATAAAAACCTATCTTGAAAATTTTTTATTACTCCCGGAGGAATCAAAGGAGTGAATATGGTTCAAATAATGCAAAAATATCTTGCCTTGCGTCCTGATCATGCCATGCCGATCATGAAAGGTTTTTTGTTGGTTACAGAGGTGGTAATTGCATAAAGCTTCTAGTTGGTATGAACACATTTAGTGCAATGCCAAAGAAGATTGCCTCTTTTCTCAATTTACCAAAAGCTCAAGCATACGCAGGGCATTGTTTCCGTAGATCGTTCACTTCACTTTTAGCAAATACGGGAGGCGACCTTATGTTATGACAATAAAGCGTCTTGGTGGTTGGCGGTCCAGTACTGTATGTGAATGTCATAAACAATGGTCATATCGACACCTCAATTGAAAACAAGAAAAAGACCGCTTGTTGGAGGCGATCCTGGAGTTGGAACAAGTACTGCCAGCAGCTCCAACCCAGATTCAAGCAGCCCCGTAGCTACGGGGGGGCAAGATGGGGGTGAGCCCCCCCTGGACGATTTACACATTATAAATTTCAAATTTGTAATAAAATTTCAATATAATGTCGGAGCATCTTTACTAGCCCCACCCGCCCGCCCTATATTTTCTTAAAGGGTATGTTATTTGGCAATATCACCCTAACTTTGATGTTGACCGTATAAAAAAATGAACTGTTTTGTCACATTTTATTCCATAGCCTACTATTAACCATGCAAAAAAATAAACTCAAACAAATTGGTTGTTACCAACCCAGTACTGCACGAATTTTTGGATGGAGTATATCATCTGTTTGTGAATCTACATTCTCTGTTTTAAACAGAATAGATCGCCCGGCGCATTCAATGACACATCAAAGATTGGCAAACTTGGTTTTTCTGGCTTTTGAAAAGTACCGTACCAATTCTTTGGACTTCTACAGGTTTTTACGAAAATTTAATAGTGTAAAAAATCGATGTTTACAATTATTTTTTTAAAGTTAACGAACGTTAAAAAATAATTATTAATATTCTTTCAAATGTAAAAACTGAGAAAAAATAAAGTAGTTATCTGAGTGTATTATTAAAATATATATATTTACATGAAGCCCCTTCTGTCGACAAACTTGCCCCCCCTGAATGAGTTTTCTAGATACGGGGCTGGATTCAAGCATTGTTAGAAGAGAAATCTTAAATACTAGACCTGTAACAGACATTTGCCAACAAAACCTAAACATCATTATGAACAAAGATACAAATCATTTCATTTCATCTGGTATTAATATCAGTAATTGTAAGGAATGTATTTGTTATCAATAGAGCTATGCGGTCGAAATTTAAACGCTGCGAATTGACCCCTACTCCGGCAGGCCAGAGGCTTGCAGCCGACGTTACGTATCGCGAAGAAAATTCCGCGAAAAATAATGTTAAAACGGCATGTCAGTTGATGATTTTAAAATCCATATTCACGAAATAAGAGTAATAATAATTTTAATAATCTTCAGGTGTCCGTCTCGTTGACAATAAAACTATTTGTGTGAATTATCAAAAATAATCCACAACTGGAAAGCGAGAAGCGAGCTAGGCAAGGCTGTAGCGATCGGCACTGTGGGCCGATAGTGGGGTTAAATAAATTTCGACCGCACAGCTCTAGTTATCAACAACAAATAAGTTAAGAATTAATTAATGTAATTTGATGTAATCTGCATGTTAATAAAATTCAATTAAAGAGTGGAGACCTTCATTACACCACTCGTAGAATAATAGGGTTTATTACTCAACTCAAACAGTGCCGAATGAGTCGTGTAATAAGGCCTTTATAAAGCAGTTGTAGTTAAAATTATTAACACTACAATATTGTTTAATGTTCCTTTTTATCACAGTAACTTTGAATTTTGCTATTTAGTTCGAATTTTAAATATTCATTATTCATTATTCATTGCTTCACAGTGTTTTCGATTAGCTTTTAAATTTCTTAAACTAGACAAAAACATTTTTTTTTCAATTGTAAAGGTGTTTTAATCATGTTTAGTAACTATGAAAGTTAACCTTTATTCATTCAATGATGAACATTTTTTGATTACAAGTGAGGGAAAAATTTTAATCACTGATGGTCAAATTTTAATTTTTTATACAATGTAAATGACAATTCTGTGCTAATAAAAACATATTTATTCACAATTAATATTAACAGTAGAACAAGAATTAAATATAAAAACACCAAGTAAGGCACAACTTTTCAATGTCTTCTCCCAAAAATGGTTTCGATTTTTTTGCCATATAACCCTGAGACTGTTTCTTTATAAAGGCTTTAAGAACCTAAAAAAACATCTTTTAAAGAGGAGAATATTGTTGATCGTTTACAATCCTGCTAACGACTATACCTTCTTTAATCATTAGAGTCTTCTTCAACATCGAATATTGTGACCATAATGAACTCGATTTGAACACTTTGGTTTTTTCAGAAAAATATGCGAACATTACACTCTCAGAAACACCAGTAACTTTCTTTTCCTTTTTCCATTTGAAGAAATTATTGTTGCCCGTGCTTCTTGTTCCACATCCGGTGGTGTTACAATGATTTCCTCTCTCAGTTCTTCCATGATTTCTTCCGAAACAGCACCACAAAATATCACTTTTATAAATTTGCTATAAATTGTTGATCTTATTTTTACGCGTTACTAGGTATAGATGCTCGTACTATGAGGGACATGGAATCCTGGGCAGTCTGTTCTTGTCATTTCAAAAAATGTCAGTGTAAATGCACCTTTACCGTCAATATGATTGATGTTTTTGAAAAAACCAGTCAGCTGTATCAATTTTTAACAAATTTCGAACAGTAGGTCTTATTGAAAGCGGAATGTCACAGCGACAAATCTCCGTGACTTTGGGGATTCCAAAAATGACGGTGAATTTGATCGTGTAGAAATGGAGCCGAGAGCAGACTGTGGAACGTGGTCCAGGCTCAGGGGGACATCTCGTTTCTACACTTGACGAAGACGAAGCTTGGCTTGATGTAATAAGAGAGAGCCCTTTTACTAGTGCTGCTGAAGCAACTATAATTAGTAATTTTCCGGGCCATGTCAAAACTGCTCGTCGTTTGAGCACAGCTGGCATTCGCAACTCTATATTGACTCAACGACGAGAATCATTGAAAGCACATAGTGCTGCATGTTAATATAATTGAAACAAAGTTAATAAAACTTCGACTTTGTCAGTGTCAAAATGACAAATACGCCAAATATCAAAAAGCGTGGTTATGAGCTACCACCGTGTGAGTAGCTAAGGTCTGGTTTAGAAATTTTGACAATTGTATGACACCTCTGCCCAGTTTTCCGTGTCCCCGATGGTACTTATCAGCTCTGCCAACTATCTTTGTGCATTCCAGTATTCCACAAATTAAATTTATCCGTTACAACGTTACAATTGGAAAAAAACATTATACTTCACTCATGAGGGATCGAATTTTAATCATTCGTGGACACTTACTTCATTCGCCTTCGGCTCATGAGTTAAATTGTGTCCACTCTTGATTTGCATTTATTTTGATAAATATGAAATGTACAGTTTGTTGCATTATTAAAAGTCAATCCGTCGTAGACAGATGGTTGTCAGATATGTTGAAACTTAAACTTGATGAAGACTGTGGCAAATGCTGAAGGGGATTCTGAATGGGATGCTGATCTACGATTACTTCGTTTTGAGTCAGGATCTACGATTACTTCGTTTTGAGTCAGGTCACTGAAGTTGCCGGTATGAAGAAATGTCTACGCCTTCATTTATACGTAAATATTTTTCTTTTGATTTATTAGGAAGCAAATTTCTAACTGCTTCTCGTGAAGCTGCTGCAATTTTCAGTTGAAAATCTTGAGAATAACTCGCAGAATCGTTCATTTTTTCGTGGAATTTTCGCTTATTGACTGGTCACCATGGAAGTTTGCAATTATTTCAATGGTTTCTACGTTTTGTAGCTTGATGGTTCTTTAAAAAACTCTTCGATTTCCATTAAGGATACAAAATTATAACATGTTGTACTCGTTAGAAAAGTGCGTTTTCCAGCTCGTGTAAAATTAAACCTTTTTACACTCCCTGAAAAACTAGCACTTTTCTAAATTTGTAAAACAGTCTACTATTTATTCAAACCCTTCGAAACTGTGAAAATGGTTCCAACTTTAGCCGTCAGCTCTGTTTGTGTGATTTTGGTTCCATAAACTTTAATAATAGGTATTTGATTATTGCAACTTTTTACCGTGACGTCAATAAAGTTCTTGTCGTCTGCTACTTTTTTGATAAAGTCGGTTTCATTCCTCTGGTGAATACTTAATTATGCTTGTGGTATTTAAATGACAAATTCTTAACGCACGACAAACATTTCATTTTTTGAATATCTGAAACGTCAAAATGACAAGAAGGCAAATATGTAAATCCCAGTAGAGCAATCCTACCAACTTTTTTCAAGTTTAAACAAAAATTTAGTGGGCATATTTTAAAAAATAAATAATACCCCATTTTGTCACCAGAATAAAAGCGTTTGCGGTCAACGAAACCATGTTGTAATAAACTCGTTTCCCAGCAAACACAAAACTAGAGCAGTTAAATAACTACAACATAATAAATACTGTCACAAAAGATGTAGCAGATTATATAACACTATCATAACATTAACATACTATGCTTGCATAATTTGGTGTCCTCACCATAACATTCATTTAATGCATCTGGAACGTGTCATACGAAGGTTTCTTAAATATTTGTTTTACCGAGATAATGGTTTTTACCCACCTATTGGTTTTCCTCAATCTGAGCTTTTAGATCGCTTCACTTTCTCCAGTTTTACGGAAACTTGTAAAAAATTCTTTATGTTGTTTCTAGTTAAAATGATAAATAACAGTGTTGACTGTCCTTTAAGGGTCCCCAGTAGCAGACCGAAAAATGAGCTAAATAGATTTTTATTTTACGACCGTAATTTCAACATTGAAAAAAAGATCGACATTTCAATTGATAGATTATGTCTAAATCTCTGGGGAACACACAATATTTTTTAAAATAAGTGATTGTTTAGTGTTTAATTAATCGTTCATTCTTCGAAGGAGTTTGCATTTTTAGACGAGGAGAGAGCATTTTTCGCTTCAACTTTTATATCAGTGCAAAGACAACATTAAGCTCTATGGGGAAGACCCGGTCATTTTTGTTTAGAATTTATATTTATCAAAATATTTGCGTTTTAAAAAAATACTGAATGATGAAATTAAATTGAAACTAGGCAACTCTATTTACAAAGGATCCGTTTCCATAAATGGTTGATTTTGCACAGCAGGGAGCCTTGCCGACCGACCCTTTCAGGTAATCCGTCCAGGTACTTTAGATCATAAAACTCATAAATACTTTTAGCTTACCAACATTGTTGAAACTCTTACAAGTCGACTTCTTTCATTGCTAACATAATTTGAATTAAAAGTATGCAAATTTTTATAATTTTATACATTGTATTAAAACATTTTCTTACAAAAAATTATTCCAGTATTTTTTACTAATCTGTCATTCTATATATAAATCAATACACAAAACTGACAAGATTTAGATTCTCATCACTTCACCAACCACTTATTTACCTGAACAATCATATTTATTTAAATTTAATTTTTTGATACTCTTTTCCGCACCACCTATGAGGTAGAGTATTATAGGCACGTTTTTTACGTGATATCTCCAGTAAACCTATTCCAATATTACTATTTATTCCTGTGTGTGTTTATACTAGAAGGGGAAAAGATTTATATGAACTACACATGACGCGAATGCAAATAAAAAATTTTAATTGTACAATCTTTTCTTTACAATTTGTCTAATGGGTAACGAGAATCTACTCTCTCCGGAAGTAAGGCATAAAATAAAATTTTTCTCTCTATCTATTTCGCTCTATCATATTATTTTCCCAAAATTTATCATCTCGTTGAATTAAGTAAATTATTTAAATTGGACATTTTATATATTTCTAAGATAGCGTTTTTGTTTATTAAGCCGTCTGGCGATGCCGCTAAAAATGTACAAACCGCATTGTCTTATTGTCAGTTTGGTGTTACTGCAAAATGCTTCAGTTACCCTTGCTTCATTTTCTATCCAAAGATTTTGGGAGAGTACACGCCGAACTAGATTTGCAGGGATGTAAAATGTTTTTCACAGTACAGTAAGATTAGCCGTGTTACTTGTTCTCTCATTTTGCAAATTTTACCAAAATAACGTTCGGTTAGTCTAAAGGATTTTTCTGCGCACCATTCTGGATTATTGCGTTCGCAAATTGTGTTTTGTTCGACTAAAAAGACATCAAGGTTTGAAAGTTTTTTGAGAAATACTTTTTGCGCTGTGACATATCAGGTATTTCAACTGCCTCGTTATTAGGTACATCGTCGCCCGAGAAGGTATGATCCACAGACCGGAGCGCGCTCAGGCCAATGTCGACTCTATAAGCCTCCAGAAATTCTGCGGGAAATAGTTATTATTTAGATGCTTTTGTTTACACACGTCTCACATGTTTCACTCGACTTTGACACTCAACTATTTTTTTGTTTAACTAAGAATTAATACTTTCACTGCGTTTGATACTAACGTCCTAAATTAGCAATACTAGTGGAACAGTAATCAAGCAATAGATTTTTTTGGGAAAGTACAGTTAATTTTTATGTTTTAGCAGCAATGTGTTCTATTTTCTATTAATTTTTAGGTACATATTTTTAGTCACAATTTTGGTAGTTATTTTTTACTTTTATTTTTAGCAATAATAAATAGTCCAAACATGAAAAAATAAAAAAAAATTAAAATCGGAAAATCTAAAATTTAGAAATCGAGAAATTGAACAATCGTAGGATAATTGAAAAATCGAAACATCGAAAAACTGGAAAATCGAAAAATTAAAAAAAAATGGAAAATCAGAAATATAATGAATTCCGAAAATTGAAAAACTGAAATACATATGCACAGAAGAACTGAAAACTGGAGAAATCGAAAAATCTAGAATTTTAAAAATTGAAAAATTAAAATATCGAAAAGTTGAAAAATTGCGAAATCGTATCAGTGAAACATCGGACAATTGAGAAATCGAAAAATAAAAAAATGGAGAAATCGAAAATTTGAAGAATGGAAAAATTGAAAATGTCAAAAATTAAAATACTGAAAAATTGAAACATCAAAAGTTGAAAAATCGAAAAACTGAAAAGTCGAAAAATCTCAATAATGTATTTATAAACCACATGTTCGTGCTTTTCATTCGCCGTGATTCCGCTTTGTTGGGTGGCGAGAATAAAAAACAACACTTGTGGTTTTTGTTGATTTATTTACACGGAACTTACTTCGGCAACGGACACAAGACAACAGATGAAGTATATACAAAATACGGGCCTTTTATACCCAAAAAGGGAGCCGAGCTACCTGTTCTTACAATGGATTTAACTGTACATTTTTCCTAGACAGGTAGCGCACCTGCAACTACTGTACCCTTTCTAGTCGGCTACCTAAACTTCCTGGAAATATACTTTCCATACCGGCCACCTTGAAGACCCTAACTTCAATTACAAGATTCATTATGATATTATTACATTGACAGGAGATTACAATTTGTAAACCTGAATTAAGCATTTGATTGGTAAAAAATAAATCATATTATTTTTTACGTTAAATAAAATGGCATTAAGATACAAGTTTAAATAGTATAAACAACGGGATCGACAATTTTTCAACTTAAACTAAGATGCACTCCGCTATGTTGCCCGCTGATTTGGGGCGCACCTTTTGAAACCGCGCACTTTGGATTAGGGGCGCACCTTACATAGGCAGAACGCATAACTTTCGTACTGCTCTTTTCACAACACCGGCACTGGTTTTTACGGACACCACGCGAACGACGCCGTCGGTACCAGGGTGGACGTCCAGGATTCGGCCCAATCTCCACTGCAACGGCGGGGTGTTTTCTTCAACCAGGATGACCATGGTGTTGACGGCGATTGCATCAGGCTGCGTAGCGAATTTTTGATTACGAAGGGAGTACTGAGTTAGGTACTCTTTTTTCCAGCGATGCCAAAAGTCCTGACGAAGGCGCTCGATTTTTTGCCACTGTGATAAACGATTAACCTTGAGTGGCGTGATGTCCTGTTCATCAATGGCTGTGAGTGGTTCGCCAATTAGGAAGTGACCAGGGGTTAGAGGTTGAAGGTCATTGGGGTCGTTACTCAGGGGAGTAATTGGTCGGGAGTTCAAAATTGCTTCAACACGAGTTAAAAAGGTGTAAAGCTCCTCATAAGTTAAAACGATTGAATTCAATGAACGTTTGATATGATTTTTAACAGATTTTATGTTGCCTTCCCAAAGGCCGCCCATGTGTGGTGATTTTGGAGGAATAAAATGCCATTTTATTCCTTTATTTGCAAGATTCTGAATGACATTTCTGAAAGATTGCGATTTCAAAAATTCTGTTAGTTCATTCAATTTATTTCGAGCACCTACAAAGTTCGTAGCATTGTCCGAATACATATGATATACGTGACCACGCCTGGCCACTAGTCGATTAAAGGCTGCTAAAAATGATTCGGTTGTCAGATCGTTTACAAGTTCCAAATGGATCGCTTTGGTTGAAAAACATACGAATAGGCAAATGTACGCCTTGACATGACGCTTGCTACGACCACGACATTCCTTAATTAGCAGAGGTCCGGCGTAATCTACGCCACTGACTAAAAAGGGACGCGTAGGTTCAAGTCTTGATTTAGGCAAGTCACCCATTGGTGGGAATAAAGGTTTTGGATTTGTTCGAAAACAATTAAAACATTTGTGTAACACACCTCTGACAACGGTTCTAGCAGCAGGTATCCAAAATGTTTGTCTAATAGAAGCTAATGTGCCTTGAAGTCCTGCGTGCAATTGCTTTTCATGTTCGTACTGAACCAAAATTTTTGTGATGTGATGACCTTTAGGTAATAAAATCGGATGTTTTATGTCATAAGATAGTGACGATTTTTTAAGTCGCCCTCCTACGCGAATTAATTGGTTTGTTTCATCGAAAAATATGTTTAGACTTAGCAATCGTGATTTTTTGTCGATCGCTTGGTTTTGTTGAAGACAATTATATTCATTTTGAAAAGCTGTTTTTTGTAACTGACGTGCGATAGTGAATTTTGAATTTTGAAGTTCTTCTGTTAATAAATGGTTAGCCAAGTTTTTAGAATTTGGATTTTTGCAATTATTGATGAATCTTAGTACCCAGGAGAGCACTCTTTCTGTTTTTTTATAGGATGAAAATTTGGTTAAAATTGGCAGCTCTATTGTTGGTGTTTCGGATGATAATAACGAAATTGTACGTCGTTCTGGGGTTTCTACGGTTTCTAAATTGACATTTTGTATTGGCCATTCGGAATAGTTTTGATTTAACCATTGTGGTCCGTGCCACCATAATGAGTTATTTTTTAAGTTCCCCGGTGTACAACCTCGACTAATTATATCGGCGGGGTTGTCTTCACTTTTGACGTGATACCAACCGTCTTTAGGGCTAAGTGTTTGTATTTCGGAGATGCGATTCCCTACAAATGTTTGGTAGGACGCTGGAGTTCCCTTAATCCACGCTAAGACAATAGTGGAGTCTGACCAGAAATATTTTCGATTTATTTCCATATGTAAAGCTTGCGAAACAACGTTCATTAGGCGAGTTAATAACAACGCTGCTGAGAGTTCAAGTCGTGGTAACGTGATTGTCTTAAGTGGTGCGATTCTGCTTTTGGCTGCTATTAAATGAGTTTGACTGTTTTCGGATGAATCCGTAACCCTGAGATAAACCGCTGCCCCGTATGCGACTTGGGACGCATCTCCAAAGCCATGCATTTCGATTGCAATACGGTTAATCTGAATTATATTGCGTGGAATGTTAATTTGATTTAAACTACCGAAAGTTCTTAAAAGATTTTGCCATGTTTGTTGTATAGTTTCGGGAACAGGCTCGTCCCAACCGATTTTTAACATCCAGAGCCTTTGGATCACTATTTTTGCCGTAACAATGACTGGGGCAATTAAACCTAAAGGGTCGAATATTTGTGCGGTTTTCGATAAAATTTCACGTTTTGTTATTTGATTTGAAACATTATATTCAAAATCCCTGACTGAATAATTTAAAATGTCGTGATAAGGATTCCACAACAATCCTAAAGGTTTTGTGTATTCGCCTTTGTCCAATCGGATGTTTAAATTTTGTTCATGACTATGTGTGTCAGGAATTAGCTCAGAATGATTGGAGGCCCACTTCCGTAGCGAAAATCCTCCATGTTTTAAGATCTCCCGTGAGAAGGTCATCGACGTAGAAATCTCTTTGGATGATTTTCGCGGCCTCTGGATATTGGGATTTGAACTGTAAGGCCAATTCGTGCAGGCACCTGATCGCAATAAAACTAGCCGGTTTTGTTCCGTACGTTAAAGTGGTTAACCGAAAAGTCTTTAATTCATCCTGAATGTTATCTCGCCAAAAGATACGTTGATAGTCTGTATGCTCAGGATGCATTAGTATCATGCGGTACATTTTCGTTATGTCGCCACTTAAAACGTATTTGAAAGTTCGAAACCGTGTTAATATGCAAAAAGATCGTCTTGTATTGTAGGACCTGCTAAAAGATTGTCGTTGAGGGAAAGTCCGCTTTCGGTTTTTGATGATGCGTTAAATACTACTCGCAATTTGGTCGAGGTGGATTCTTTGAACACCGCGTGATGTGGCAAATATGTGACCCTTTGATTTTCGATTTCACTAGGAGGAACTTCTTCCATATGGTTTAATAGTTTATATTCGCGCATAAATTTTGAATAATCAGCTTTGAGGTCTGTTTTTTTTACAAGTTTTTGTTCAAGATTATAAAATTGCCTTAATGCATTTTTGCGATTTGAATCAAGAATTGGCGGATTATTAACAAATGGTAATTTAACTATAAAACGGCCATCAGCTGCCCTATTCGTTGTTAATTTATAATGATTTTCAGATTTAAGCTCTTCGTCAGTGAGCCTCGTGCAGGCGGTTCGGCATTGTTCTAATTCCCAAAATTTTTCTACCTGTTTTTCTAATCCGGATGTTAGGGTAATGCTTAAGCTGGATGATGTATTTAGATTACCTGAATGCGGAACGTTCAAGGATCCTCCGACAATAAAACCTAACTGAGTTGCCTGCAATTTAAGTTCGCCAGCGGGCGAATTTTCGTTTGGACACAAAAGTTCCCAAAACAGACCGGCACCAATGAGGATATCAATTGGTCCAGGATCGTAAAACATAGGATCTGCTAATAGTTTATCGTTTGGAATAACCAGATGTTTTGGATCTATTCGCGCTAACGGCAGATTTTCAGTGATATGATCCAAAATTAAACAATTTATGTTTGCCGAAAACTTCTCATAACGCGATTTTATTTCTACGTTCGTCGAATATTTTATGTTAGATTTGGTTTTTCCGATACCGCCGATATTTATATGTATTGGATTTTGTTTTAAACCTAATTTTTTGCATAGCGATGTAGTGATGTAATTACTCATGCTTCCCGAATCTAAAAGAGCTCTGCATTGTATGTATTTGTTTTGTGCATTTTTAATTAGGATTAGAGCTGTTGATAGAATTACAGTGTCCTTTAAATTGAATAATGAATGATTTACAACCGAATTTACGTGCTGAGTTTCGCTGTTTTCGGGTCCATCGCGGTGCAAAAGTGTATGATGTTTTTCTCCGCATTCGCGACATCTTGATTTTGAAAAACAAGTCTGTGTTTTATGATTGCTTCGAAAACAGTTAGTACATAAATTCAATTTTTTAGTGAAATTAAATCTTTGTTGTGAGCTTAAATTTCGAAATTCTGGACAATGATATATACTATGAATTTTATCACAGTAAAGGCAATTACTGTCTTTGCTTGTAGCTACATGAGCTACCGCCCTTGGTTTTTTGTTAATACTTTGGTTTGCATTAGAAGTTTGAGGCGTGTTCGTTTTATTATTAATTAAACTGATTGATTCTAACGTTCTATACCGTTTTTCTAAGTATATGATTAACGATGAATAGGTCGGAACATCTTTGTCCAACGTAGCTTGCCAGTCTCTAATTGTGACATAGTCTAATTTTTCGATTATGATTGGGACGATTAGCGCGTGCCACTCGTCTATTTTAATATCTAATTGTTTTAAGGCTGTGACATTTCTGATTATAGTATCTAAAAGTTCGCGAATTGCATAATGTGACGCTTTAGACAAACTAGGTAGTTTTAATATGGATAAAATATGATCCTGTACGATTAGTCGCGTGTTTTTAAATCTGCTTTCGAGAATTTTCCACGCTTCTTGATAATTTTCGCCGGATGCCTCTAACTGTTCGATTGACCTTTTTGCTTCACCTTCTAAACACGATCTTAAATGCTGGAACCGTTGACAGTCGGTTAGTTTGTAAGAATTGTCTTCGATAATTGACTTGAACGTGTTAGTGAATGTTAACCATTCTTTATAACAACCCGAAAATGGTTTAATATTAATGGGTGCGATTGGAGGAAGATGTGCAAAAGGTGCGTGATTACCTGAATTAGACGTTTGTGCGTCGTCGCGACTTTCAGTTTTTGATTCGATTGTAGCTATTATTTCGCAATATTTATTTTCGATTTCTTCGCGATATTCTAAATGTTTTTCGATAAGCGCCTTGTCAGATCTATCTAATAACAAGTCGATTTCATCCTGTATACTGTTGTATTCTTGAAATGCTTGATTGGCTAATGTTACGCGCGTTTTTAAGAAATGAATATTAGAGTTTGCATTGAATGAATTAACAAAAGTTTGAATTCGTGTAAATTTTGACTTGATCGTGGTTCTTTTAACGATTAATTGATCTAAAGTGGGCGCCATTTCCTGACTGATTTATGATTAAAAAAGTGTGTTTTTTGGTTATAATAAGGATTGGAAAGGAAACGAACCACTCACCTGATACTTGTTGCTGTTGATATGTTGATGTGCTCGTTGTATGTTCACGTGTTGCGTATCACTTAGTTATGATGTCGCGATATTACTGATCGAATCACTAAATTCGTGTATTTACACATCCGGCTCGAAGGACCATATGTTCGTGCTTTTCATTCGCCGTGATTCCGCTTTGTTGGGTGGCGAGAATAAAAAACAACACTTGTGGTTTTTTTTGATTTATTTACACGGAACTTACTTCGGCAACGGACACAAGACAACAGATGAAGTATATACAAAATACGGGCCTTTTATACCCAAAAAGGGAGCCGAGCTACCTGTTCTTACAATGGATTTAACTGTACATTTTTCCTAGACAGGTAGCGCACCTGCAACTACTGTACCCTTTCTAGTCGGCTACCTAAACTTCCTGGAAATATACTTTCCACCACAAGTTCAGCATTATGCTACTAAAAAATTGATAACATCATCTCAAAATTTTGCTGAATAATTTCTACTAAAAATGTGCAAAATATGATGAGTTTTTACTTGTAATTTATCATTGCATTCATATTTTTTTAGATTTGCTTATATACCTAGGTGGCTCAAAAAAAATTAATGAATGAGTCAATTTATTATATTGATTAAATCAATCACGACTCACTCCATTTTCCCAGAAATTTTTGGAATACTGTTATTTTTAGTCTAATCCACATTGATTTACGTGTCCTTGCAAAATGTTGATGATTTCATCACAAAATTGTGTACCTAAAGTAAAAATTTAACTCGAAAATGCTGGATATGTTTCATTGTATTTTAGGTGCGAGGGAAGTTCTGTCGAAACAACTTTCCACCAATTTTTCTTGCTGTTATATTTGAACATAAACAGTTTATTTTATATATTTTTAAAACATTATAAAGAAAATAAAAAGTTGTGTTAGATTGAACCTTATGGGTTTCTCAATCTATTTTCCGCAGCATTTTAAACTTTCAACTCAATTTCTTTCAAAATAGATAGAAATGGATTTCGATGGTTATTTCCCTGTACCCTTCATTTCAAAATAAATAAGCTTATCTGGTGTTGTTTACCGATTTGCATTTTATGACGGACTCCCTACAGTGACCATAATCTCTCCTCTCTTGGGTCGCTACCTGCCGTGCATCCGTACTTTGGGTTGCATAGTTACAAAAAATAATTCTTCTCACTGAAACCGATTTTGCGGGCGACGACTGGGGACCCTTAATGCTAGCCAAATTATCATTTAATGCACATCCTAGTATCTCGCTACTCTGAAATTTTCTACATAGCTTGCCCGGGAACTGATATCGCCAAATTCTCTCCTATGTCCACTATGTGTAGGATCGGAAATAGAACACATAATAAGATTGATCTTTTTTCAACATCACTGCGAGCTCTTAAATTCTTCTTCTTCTCTTATTCCCAAATTTAGTAGGCTTTCACATTACTTCGTAAATTAATTTATTATCTGAATTATCTGATCTTCTATGATTACACATATACCTACCTAATTTGAAAATATGCATTGAGATTTGGAGTAGCTTTAAACTTTTCCTATTTGGGATTCACAGTAATTTGTAGCTGCTGATTAGTTATTCTACTTCTTACCATTTGCTTTCGGTTATTTGTTGGTTTGGGTACATAACCTGTAATAATAATATTAATATTAACATTGTGGTGACCGAATTTAAATCAAAGTTTTCGCGCTGAAATTAATTAACAGCGGCGCGAAATCACACTTGAATAATTTGAATTTGAAAGAAAAAAAAATTCAATCACAAAAAGAAATCGTTAAACATAGGCAACTAAATATGCACGTAGCGCTTAGGGGTAGTTTGCATGATTATTGGGTTAGATGGCGGCACGTATGGCTAGGGAGTTTTTAGTTAGAGGGTTGATTGGTAGAGACAGAGCTGCATGGCGTAGATTCAGTCTGAATGTGCTGGTGTGAGTGTAACCACGTGGTTTAAATTAGTTGGTTTGGTAGTTAATAAAATGGGAGGAAGCCTTTGTTTAACGACAATCAATCGTAACCAGCGTCACTGTTGTTGTCCCCAACCCGCGCGGTTAATTCTTGCGCCCTTTTAATCGGAGAAATGCGGACTTCCGGTCGATGCGAGACACACGTGCTGTAAATTTGTTTCATTGTTTGTAAATTCACCAATCAAGTTAGTTTTTCTTAATAGTCAGCTAGTGCAAACACTGCAAACACAATTTAACAATCAGAATTATTTAAATAAACCACTTGCTAGAAGATTTCATGAAATTCACTTAGTCAGAAAAAACACCTTATGTTTAATTACGAATAGGTCTCTGGATGCATATACGTAAGTGTTACATTATAACACTTCTAAATTCTTCACACAAGATTGCTAATACTTCATTTACGGCAGTTAAACAAGTTCATTATACTGTGAACTGGCGGGGGTTATGATATTTTCTTCCCTTAGGTGGTTATCATCGTTATCATGATTAATTCATCGGGGCATGCCTCACAACGCCACAGATTGATTAATTCCTCGAGGCATGCCATCACAACGTTACAGATTGATTAATTAATCAAGGCATGCCCTCCCAACGATTTTAAAATTTACATCACCGAGACACTTTTTCCTCGCAACGATTTTAAAATTTACATCACCGAGGCGCTTTTTCCCTCGGAGCGATGACTGGATATTTTTGTGTTTGTTTATTATGTGTTTTGTTGGGGTAACCAGTTCCAGAGAGTATTTTAAACTCTCTAAGTAAATTGTTTTTTTTTTTGAAGTAACCAATCACTTAGATCATGATATAATTTGACATAATGTAAACTCTTTGTTTGAATCATTGACAAAGTGTGCCAATTCTTAATCTCCTGTAAATTTTGTTAACTCTGCGATTTTCCACCTCATACAATATTTCTTTAATCTTGCAATTTTAACCTCAGTAATTTTATTGGTTGTATAATTTTAATTGAACGTAAATTTCATGTTCTACAGTTTTATCCTCACATAATATTTCTATTTGTACAAGTTTATTACACACCACATCTTCTGTTTGATAAATCTTTGCTGAATTCTGTTTTGTAAATACTTTGCTGATGAATGTTTCTATCATATAAATTATTTGATGTCCAACTTTAATCTCACATAAGAATTATTTGTTGTTTAAAATTTCACAAGATTGTATGGCGAATCTAAATGTTGTTTATTGCTCTTTGAAACTTTAACACTTGTTCAGTTGTTGTTAACATCAGAGTTATAAGAGATTGAATATTTAAAATTGGAATTGAGGTTAAATAACACAGAAAACGTGGCAGAAGCGAAGTTCGGTTCCTAGTCGGGCTGGCGAGATTGATTGTGTCACCTGTACAAGTCCACAGGTTTGGACAGATTCAGGGGCGGCTGCCGATGTTGTAAGGTTCTAGGCTTCGTGCTAGCCTAGATCCTCTTGCGGGTCGGACGACCATAATGGCCTAGTTCCGCAGGGCACGTTCGTAATGGAGATATCAGCCCCGTAGCTACGGGGGGGCAAGATGGGGCTGAGCCCCCCCTAGCAGTTGTGGTTGCTCCCCCTGGAAGATTTACACATTATAAATTTCAAATTAGTAATAAAATTTCAATATAAAGCCGATTGCCGAAGCATATTCCCTAGCCCCACCCGCCCACCCTTTATTTTCTTACAGGGTATGTTATTTGGCAATATCATCCTAACGTTGATGTTGACCGTATAAAAAAATGAACTGTCATGTCACATTTTATTCTATAGCCTACTACTAAACATGCAAAAAAATAAACTCAAACAAATTGGTTGTTACCTAGTGATTGGCCACTGTACGAATTTTTGGATGCAGTACAGCTGTTTGTGAATCTACATTCTCTGTTTTAACGCCTTCAATGACGCATCAAAGATTGGCAAACTTGGTTTTTCTGGCTTTTTAAAAGTACTGTATCAAATCTTTGGACTTCGACAGGTTTTTACGAAAATTTAATAGCGTAAAAGATCGATGTTTATAATTATTTTAATGCTCTTTCAAATTAATGTACAAACTGAAAAAAAATAAGGTAGTTGTCTGAGTGTATTATTAAAAAAAATGGTCTAAAGAGTTTTGACAGTACTTCCCTCGCTATCGGGAACGTGACGACTGCAAGCCTATTATGGCTTTTTTGTATTACATTTTTGTAATTCTTGATTTAATCAATAAAATTAATTGACTCAGTCATGAATTTTTTACAGACACTCTGTATAAGCAAATCTAAAAAATATTAATGCAGTGATAAATCACAAGTATAGACTCATCATGATTTACACATTTAAGCATTTTTTCAGCAAAATTTTGCGGTGGTGTCAACAAATTTTTAGGGGGGATGAGCAAATACATTGTGATAACCCAAACTTCCCGCCTTAAAATTTGACCTTGAAACAGTTTGAAAGGCCCGCGAAAAATTCAAAGTTTGGCCTTGGCTGTGATCGTCTAACAAATGAGAACCTACGTTGTGTTTTTTTTTTGTTTTTGAAAAATGGCGGGAAGAAGTTCTTTCATACAAGTGCATACACGGTCGAGAGCGCCAGAAATAATAGACAAAATTAGGTTGGTCAAAAGCCTTCCTAAGGAGGAAAAAGAAACGAAGAACGACAGACGCTCAAATTGCCCTTCTGGCGAATCCGCAGGGCCAAGATGCCATCGGTCTTCATTCCCCAAAACCCCCTGGGGTTTTATTCACCGACATATTACATGTCAAACACCTTAAGATATATGAACGAAAAACACTCGCGAATTGACAGACATACACATGAAAACCGAACAAACACAAGACCTACACATATGTAAATTGGATGGCAGAACCCGAATCATTATGAGAGTGTGGCGATCGAACAAAATATAGAACAAAATATATCAATTTCATTTACGAGCACAGCAAAATACCCACAGGGGGCGTTGTAGCGCAAGTAGAGGTTGGGACTCCTGATCGTCACTGTTCTCCCCCACGACGGTGATTCTATCTACACCAAAGCCTGCTCACACGCACATCTCCATTACGAACGTGCCCTGCGAAACGAGGCGGTTACGATCGCAGATCCGTAGTTGGGTCCCGGCTATCACGAAACCGGCAGCGTTAAAAACCCGCGATCGCCCTCTGAAGCTATACAAAAACCCGCGGACTTGTGCAGGTGACGCGATTAATCCCGTCAGTTTGAGAAGGAGTCGCGCGCCCCACGTACACTACGAGTTATGTGTTATTTACTTCAATTTCATTTAAATGTTCAATCTCTATGACTCTAATATTAAATGACAACCGAACAAGTGTTAAAGTTTTAACAAAGAGCAATACACAACATTTAAATTCGCCACACACTCTTACGAAAATTCAACAACAAATAATTCTTAATTGAGATTAAATTTGGACATCAGATAATTTACATGATAGAAACATTTATCAACACAACATTTACAAGATCAAAACTTAGCAAAGATTTATAAAACAAAGATCTGGTGTGACATAAACTTGTGCAAATAAAATATCATGTTAGGTCAAAACTGTAGAGCATGGAAATTTACGTTCAATTCAAATTATACAACAAGGAAAATTACTGAGGCTGAAATTGTGAGATAAAGAAAAATTGCATGAGGTGAGACATTACAAAGTTAACAAATTTACATGAGATTAATAATAATTCGTGTCCAGTCAAGTTGTTGGTTAAAATTCAAAACGTGAAATTATTCAGCTACATTGTGGGCCATTATTACACATACATTTCCCCAAACAAAACACATAAACAAAAACATGGCAGACAATCTGCAGGTCCAAAATGGCGTTGGACGAATTCGTCAATCCAAATAATAGGCGTCGAAAATATGCGATGCAAAAATGCGATGAATCCTGTGGCGTTGTATAAACGATGGGCTAAATAAAAAGGAATAAAAGGCACGTCCCCCCATGACCCACAATGTTGTTAATTTGTTCAATAGATTCAGTTAAAACATGTGCTCGGTTAAAAGAAACAAAATGGACGCTTCAAAATGGCTGCTGCCTGAACAAAGAACGGTGAAAATAACAACTCGTTTGCCGCCATCCAAAATACAGATTTCACAAATATAGCTAAATAAAGCATGGCCCGAACTAGAAATCACTTCCTGTAAAGCCCTACTACGACGGATTTTAAATGAAAGATAAAAAAAACGAGATTAGTGGAAAAAAAAGCGCACGCGTCGCTGAGTCACGAGGTCAGGAGCACCGTCGAGACTTGAAACTCGCCGCGAAACAGGACCCAGTTGAAAACGTGTTCAAAACATACCTCTCCAAAGATGCGAAGATTTCGACACAGCTTACCGCCAAAAGGAACACAAAAACCTCGTCGTAAGAACGATGAGAAATCAGGAACACCCAATGGCTCAACGGGGGCTGCTAGGTTTTCCAATGGAACGGATCAACACTGGAAAAGCAAAAAAACAACAGTAAAAGGCACAGAATAACTCACAATTAAAAATACGACCTGTTGCTCGAAGCGCTCGAAAAGAAGTGGTGTGTCTTCTCGAAGCGGTCAAAAGGAAGTCGACCGTTTGTTCGAAGCGGTCAGAGGGAAGTGAATCATTTTACCAGAAAACAAAACCACCCCCACATTTGTGCATGTCTCTCTCTTGGTGTGAGAGGTTGCCAACCTCTTCTTCTTACCAACCGTTTCTTGTGCGCGCGAAATTCATTTGAAATTTAAAAATTCGAATTGGATCCTTACAACATTTTGATCAAAATTTTTCCATGCTTATGATAAATTTAAAACATCTCCAAGATTTCAAAGCATTCGGTTTTGTAGTTCCTGATTAACTTAATAAAATAAATTCACACTTTCAATAATTTTTTTGAGTCACCCTGTATATGCAAATCCAAAAATATGAATGGAATAATAAATCACAAGTACAGACTCATCATATTTTGCACATTTAAGATAGGACTTATTCAGCAAAATTTTAAGGTGACGTCATCAATTTTTTAGGGGGGATGAGCAAATACATTTTGACTATAAATTTACCATGCCTATGACAACTTTAAAACATCTCCAAGATTTCAAAGCATTCGGTTTTGTAGTTCCTGATTAAATCAATAAAATAAATTCACGCATTTATTAATTTTTTTGAGTCACGCTGTATATGCAAATCCAAAAAATATGAATGGAATGATAAATCACAAGTACAGACTCATCATATTTTGTACATTTTAGATAATCCTATCTAAAATGTACAAAATAAAATGTAGGTATAATTATTCGGCAAACTTTTGAGCTGACGTCATCAATTTTTTGGAGGGGATAAGTAAATATATTTTGATTAAAAATTTATCGTGGTTGTCATAACTGTAAACCATCTGCAACGTTTCAAAGCATTCGATTTTGCAGATTTAAAATTAAATTGCAAAATATTGTTTTATAATTACTACGTACAATTTTGAACTGACGTCATCGCATTAGAGGTGGGGATGATTAGACAAATTTTGGTTAGCGTTTTACCATCTACACGATATTCCTAATATAAATACAAAATTTCGCAACAATCGGTTCAGTACTTTCGGAGATTATCTGTCTAATAAAAATCCTGGACGGCAGACAGACGGACAGACGGAAACAGGAGACCTATTTCTTCGTCCTCTAGGGGTCATGAGAGATCAAGAAAACCTAAAAGTAGAGAGTCGGCCGACGGACTCGATTACAATACTTCCTTTGCTTACGCTCGGGAAGTAATATATATTCATATTTATATGAAGCCCCCTCTGTCAACAAACTTGCCCCCCCCCCCTGAATAAGTTTTCTGGCTACGGGGCTGGGAGATATGCGTGTGGGGTAGGCTTTGTGATAGATAGAATCACCGTCTGGGGGGAGAACAGTCCCAGACCGGTAGCCCAAACTCCGCTTATGCTACAACGCCCCAGGGGTACTGACGAATGTTCATTTGGTCTTAACGGAAGTTATAATCGTCAGAACGATCAAATTTGAGCATAACACAACCCTCACGTGGTCCATGACTATAGTTATCAATGGCGTGCAACTGTCAGTGTATGACTGGGGCTTCTAGGACATCATGTCAGTGCACCTCTTTTAATCGAATCTAGATTGAATGCTCAGAAGTAGGACAATATGCTAGCTTAGCAAATACTTCCTGGACTCGAAGGGTGCGGCATCTGCAGCAGGTCTTTTACATCCAGGACCAAATCTCCAGCAATATAACTCGCATAAATGTTGTTTATTTGAACCAGTATTTTCCCGGCATGTTGGAATGGAAAGTTTGCACCGCCCCATTGGTCTGTGCATTCGCCGGATCTAAATCCCTGGAAATTTTTTCTTTTGAGATTTCTTCACGACCATCTGTATTCAAACAATACCAGCTATACAAACAGAGACGCGCTGAAACAAGCAGTCCAGCAAATATTGTCTTCAGATTGCAACGCAAATGCTGATCAACACGCGTAGAAGTTTTGAAGATCGGCTTACTTACTGTACAGCTGCTGAGAGCAGTCTTTTTGAGCAATTCTTGAAAATAGTGCAATACTTCTCCAGATTCGTACAATATTTAATTACTTCATTCATCAACAATTGTTAAGTTTTGTTATTTGTAGTTATCTAAATGGTTCATTACAAGGTTCTCTTCAAAAGCACCAGCTGTTTTGATGGTAAATCTTATCATCGCACAATAAGAAAAGCGGGCGCTCGCATTTTCATCTAATCACAGTAGAACATGGCATTTTAATGAGATTTTAGTAATAAAGACTCGACCAGCACCAGCAACATACCCTAATAAAATATTCTGTGCAGCTTGTGCATTTATTCCGTTTAAATTGACCTACAATAATCGACATATTGGACAAAATAATTCAATTTGAGTCGTTCAGTGATTACTGAGTGAGACAGCGCGAGTACATTCCTAGCTTGAGGGCTCCCAGGACATGTTACAATCCTGCCGATGGGGTTTTGAGGAAGACCAGCTGCTCGAAGTCTTCATCTCGGGCTTTTTGGATACGGTCTGAGCGTAGTTCGAGATGGCTCGTTTGACGGAGTCGCGCACTATGACGAATGAATGGATCAATTTGTGCATTTATTCCGCTTAATTTGTCCTAAAATAATCATCACACTGGATAAAATAATTCAGTTTGAATTGTTCGTTGATTTCTGAGAATAATTTCGAATTTCATTCGACAGTGCGACGGAACATTTCGCGACAAATCGGATTGGGCGCGAATTTCAAAATACGATTTTTAAAACCTTTTTACAGTGAATGAGCGCGATGCAACGATTTGAAAAAAATGCTGACCGATCGCCCTCTTCAACCTCCACAAATGCATCACTCAATAATAGCTTTAAAGTGATCTGGGGAGATATCATAAAATAAAAACCAATTCCCATGTTAATTCCCTATATCCATACTTGGATGCGGCACCCTGTATACAGGCACATTTTTTTTTAACTCTGAACATACACCATATAAGAACATGTTCGAGCGAAGTTCTTTTCAATGAATTTAATCTAAACTCATTGAAGGATAGCAGAACGGTGGCAAATATTTTATTTTTGTATGCGCTGATCCACGGGAAAATTTCTTCAGAAAATCTGCTTAGTAATATTAAGTTTCCCATACCGCGCTTAAATTGTAGATATAAACATTTGCAATAGGTTGGTGTAGAACTAATCAACATTTCTATTCGCCGATATATAATATGTGCAGAAGTTACAATAATATTGCTCCACTTGCAGACATCTTTTTACAGAGTATCATAGCTATTTATGCAACAAGTACATAAACCAGGTCTTTATTGACAAGCCGATTTTAGTAGACGAGGGAGCGTAGCGACCGAGTCGATAAAAAAGGCGCGTCAATAAAGCCGGTTTATGTACGCGTTACATACAAGGCTTTATGTCTGATTGCAACAATTGTTATAATTTAAAAAAATAAAAATTAAGGAAAACCAATTGCAAAATAAATTTCTGAAAATCTAGTCTACTTTTTCATTGTTACTACAGTAACCCATTTTTACACAAGTGAAAATTATTTTGATTTTTGCTGTTTGCGTTTAAAGTTGAAAAATGCAAGCTAGTACATCGAACCAAGCAGAAAGTGAGATAACAGAGATTGCTAGGAGTGTTAAAGAGTGTTTACTACCATCAAAATCAAGACATTTATACGGAGAAACTTACAACCTTTAGCGGAAGTGGTGCTCTAAAAAGAACGTCAAATCAACGTCGGAAGAGAGTATTTTGGCGTATATCACTACAGAGCTTTCCTCGTATGAAAAGACATGGGGGCTGGCCTTCATCAACTGTAGCGGAGGGGTATATTGATGAAACTGCTAAAATTAACGTTGCGGAAAAAAATCTAGGCAAAAATCTTTCGGAAAAAGATGTTGCTGAAGATAATAAGCATTCACGTTCGGTAGAAGTAACTGACAGAAACTTTTCTGTGGTTAAGTTGCAATCTTAAGATCACTAGAAATTTAAGATTGGCATCAACTGTCTAATTTTCTAATTCAAATGTCAAATCTGAATTGTGTGGAAAAAAACGAAGTTTTTCTAATTTCAACACGCTTCGTTTCTAGAAAATCCTTAAATACAGCGTGGAAACAGTTTCCATAAAAGTAATCACGAGAAAGCTCATTTTAAAGGAAAAGAAACAAGAAATATTTCGTGGTTTTCAAAAAATTGGGTAAAACGGAAACAGTTAAACTGGTGGCAGAAATATTCTCCGTAAAGTTCGCTAGTGTTGTCGAGTGTTTTTCGAATTTTAAAATAATACAGATACAGCGGCGCTTGTGCCGTTAATATTATAATCAGAATCAGAAAGACGACTGCGCAGATTTATATACCTACATGCTTTGTTGGTTCCGTTCTACAATTGGTTTTTAAGTTTTATATAATCGTTATTGTTTTGTAAGAGGTAACACACTTGGCTTTGAAAATAATTGTACATAATACACGTATAAATTTAGGTTTCCGAAGGCGAAGTTTTTTACATTTTAAACACGTTATAGCTGCCAGAATCAAATTTCTAAGGCGGTACCTATCTCCAATTGCGTGATTGTGGTGAAGATTTACTTTTCATTTTCTTGAATGAGACATGGATATACCAGAACGGATCCATGGTGAAATTGTGGATCCATGATGATGACATCAAAGCTTGTCCTCCTAAAAAAACTAGTGAAGGGAAAAGATTCAAAATTTTACATGCGGGTTGCTCTTTGGGCTTTTAGAGGGATGCGATTTTCTCCTTGGTTCAAAAATATATTCACCAGATTACCACAAAACCATCACATTTTCGATATTTGACCTTTACTTACTTACATGTCACATTTTTGATAGCTACTTTCTGACATTCCAGTAATACATTATACACTAGAACAATTATGTCCGCAGTTACACAGCTTAAAAAAAAAAGTTACCAAATCTAGTTACATCTACCGAACGTGAATTCCTTATATGTTCAGTTGTGGAAAAGCAGTAGGAGTAATAGAAACAGAAGCAGTAATAGAAACAAAAGCAGTGAAATGCGACAAGGAAAATATCCAATATAGGTTTTCTAGTAGTAGTTATGTTGTAAATATTAAACATTGCGATCATGCCTAGATTATTTTAGTTAGTAAGTTTGATTGTATTCACGAAAACTTTAATAAAAACAAGTGTAAAATAAAGTTGTCTTCAGTGGCGGCTCGTCAGGGGAGGCAGTGCCTCCCCTGGAAAAATTGACCATTAGTTTTTGTTTTAATATCTGTTAGCTTCAAATATATTTTACAGATATAGCAAATAACTTTTATGGAACACTGTCATTTATTAAAACGCGTCTTGGTAATATATTTTGAAGTACGCGCTTTCGACAGGAATAAGCGCTGATCATCGCCGTGTAGGCCAGCTTCAGACGGAGGCATGCCTCAGATAGACGGATATCTTCAGTATGATTAGTCAGTGGTGCTAATATGTTTTTGAGAAAGACAATAGTCATCAGTGCTTTATCAAAGCGCCAGCGGAGGCACCAACGCCTACCGTCCTTAACCCAATCAGATCGAATTTTTTAATCTCACGGTGAAACTGCACAATGCTGAACAGGGATGCTGAATGCATTTAGTTAGTTGTGCATTAATTAGACGCGAGGAAAGGTATTGACTGCATGTGCATTGCCAAGGTTATGTATTAAAACTGTTACGTTAACTTGAAATTGAAAACAGTCTGGACAATGAAAATGTGTGTTTTACAATGCTGAACATAAGAATCTATAATCTCCAGAGTTTCTTATAAAGTTTAAATATTTAAGCACGGTTTTCTTACGACGAACAATTGTATGTCAAAGATTTAGGACCTCTCATCCAGATTTGAGCAGAAATTTATTAATTATTTGATTAATATATTTAAATCAGCCCTAGATCATATTAATTAATGTTTAATGTTAATAAAGCAAATTCTGTAGTCTTTACACCTTCTCGTTGGTTTGTGTCAAGCAATTAAATGTTTTTTATTCGAGAAGTGTACCCATATAGAGATATGTTACTGACTCAGAGTTATTTGTATTGTTTTCATAAAAACGAATAAACAATCTGTCTTTTAACAAAAGTAATTGCCAACATGTTAATTAATACCTGCCGATTTTGAAACGAAAATGTTGCCTCACCTGACAAAAAGACCACGAGCCGCTACTGGTTGTCTTTATTGTACTAGTACCATAAAGTACCACATTACGGCCGCTAAATTATAAAATAAAGTAACGTTTATAGAGCAATCGGACATAAAACATTTTATGTTTCTATCTTGTGATAACCCAAACTTCCCGCCTTAAAAATTGACCTTGAAACAGTTTGAAAGGCCCGCGAAAAATTCAAAAACTCAAAGTTTGGCCTTGGCTGTGATCGTCTAACAAATGAGAACCTACGTTGTGTGTTTTTTTTTTGTGGTTTTGAAAAATGGCGGGAAGACGTTCTTTCATACAAGTGCATACACTGTCGAGAGCGCAAGAAATAATAGACAAAATTGTTTTGGAGGGCGAGTACGGCACCCTCACAGGGGGAAAGACGCTTCGAAGATTTACTCCTCAGCGCAAAAACCCCCTTTTTGTTTTATTCCCGGACGACATAAATATTACATTTCAAACACCTTAAGATATGTGAAAGAAAAACACTCGCGAATTGACAGACATACACACACGAAAAACGAACAAACGGAAATTCTGTACATCTGTTTGGAATCAATGCAAATATTTGAATATCACAAATTTAATAAAACAAAGCAAAAGCTGAATCAAGTAACTGGATGCAAGTACACAAGTTATTACAGGCGTGTGGCGGACGATCTTCTTTTCCTTTTTTTTTTTGTTACGGCAGTTAACAGGAGTACAACAAAAGTACCCCTGGAGCGTTGTAGCATAAGCGGAGTCTGAGCTACCGGTCTGGAACTGTTCTCCCCCCGCGACGATGATTCTATCTATCGCAAAGCCTACCCCACACGCATATCCCATGACGAACTGTGCCCTGCGGAACTAGGCCATTACGGTCGTCCAACCCGCAAAGATCTCGACTATTGGGCCAAATCGAGAAATTCACAACGTCGGCGGCCGCCCCTGAATCTATCCAAACCTGTGGACTTGTACAGGTGGCACGATAAATCTCGCCAGCTCGACTAGGAACTGAACTTCGCTTCTGCCACGTTTTCTGTGTCATTTAACCTCAGTTCCATTTTAAAATATTCAATCTCTTATAACTCTGATATTAACAACAACTGAACAAGTGTTAAAGTGTCAAAGAGCAATAAACAACATTTAGATTCGACATACAACCTTGTGAAATTTTAAACAATAAATAATTCGTATGTGAGATTAAAGTTGGACATCAATTAATTTATATCATAGAAACATTCATCAACAAAGTATTTACAAAACAAAACTTAGCAAGGATTTATGCAACAAAGATCTGGTGCGAAATAAACTTGTACAAATAGAAACATTATGTGAGGTTAAAACTGTAGAACATGAGATTTACGTTCAATTAAAATTATACAACAAATAAAATTACTGAGGTTAAAATTGTGAGATTAAAGAAATATAGTATGATGTGAAAATTGCAGAGTTAACAAAATTTACAGGAGATTAATATTTGCCACACTTTATCAACGGTTCAAACAAAGAGTTTACATTATACCAAATTATATCATGATCTAAGTGATTGGTTACTTCAAAAATAATTTACTTTGAGAGTTTAAAATACTACGAACTGGTTACCCCAACAAAACACATAATAAACAAACACAAAAATATCCAATCATCGCTCCGAGGGAAAAAGCGTCTCGGTGATGTAAATTCCAAAATCGTTGCGAGGAAAAAGCGTCTCGGTAATGTAAATTTTCTATAGCGTTGGGGGCATGCATTGGTTAATTAATCAATCTGGCGTCGTGAAGCATGCCCCGATGAATTAATCGTGATAACCATGATAACCACCTAAGGGGAGAAAATATCATAACCCCCCCGCCAGTTCGCAGTATAATGAACTTGTTTAACTGCCGTAAATGAACTATTAGCAATCTTGTGTGAAGAATTTAGAAGTGTTATAATGTAACACTTACGTATATGCATCCAGAGACCTATTCGTAATTAAACATAAGGTGTTTTTCCTGACTAAGTGAATTTCATGAAATCTTCTAGCAAATGGTTAATTTAAATAATCCTGATTGTTAAATTGTGTTTGCACTAGCTGACTACTAAGAAAAACTAGCTTGATTGGTGAATTTACAAACAAAGAAACAGATTCACAACACGTGTTCGCGTCCGACCGGAAGTCTGCAATTTTCGATTAAAAAGGGCGCAAGAATTTAACGCGCGGGTTGGGGACAACTGTATCATTATGAAAAATACGTTTGATCGTCGTTAAACAAAGGCTTCCTCCCGTTTTATTAACTACCAAACCAACTAATTTAAACCTAGTTCTTACCACGTCGTCACACACACACAGCCACATTCGTAATGGCCTACCATGCCGTTTCTCTACCAACCCTGTAACTGAAATTACCCTAGCGCTACGTGCTGCCATCTAACCCAAAGATCATGCAAACTAACTCCTAAGCGCTACGTGCATTAGACCATCCATGCATATTTGGTTGCCTATGTTTAAGGAGTTCCTTTTCGTGATTGAACCTTCTTTTTTTTTTTAAAATTCAAATTATTCAAATGTGATTTCGCGCCGCTGTCAATTAATTTCAGCGCGAAAACTTTGATTTAAATTCGGTCACCACAATCTAAAAAAGCAGTTCTTACGCCACTGTAGTTGAAGTTCCTGCATGGCTTGTTATATCAGTTTTTAGTGATTAGTGCTTAGTTGTATAATTGTTTTGTTTTGATTTTTTTTTGTTATAGGTATTTGTGTATACTTATCCCGAGTTATGATACAAGTGTCCACATAGATCTTTTGTCTGTTTGATAATAAATTACCATTATTACTACTCAAGTACATTCAAGAAATTGGATGGTTTGACGAATGAAGGAGCGGGAAGACATCCTGATATGAACCTGGGAAAGGCTCAATGGGCCCAAAGGCGAGGCCTAAGTGCCGCCTGGCTACGGTCAGTCCCCATATAATTAAAATTTAGAATCCAGACACGTTTCTATAATATATTAATGAGTAGAAAAGAACGTTAGAACTTTTGCGTTTGTGACGTCGAAATAAATAAAAAACATGCTTTTAAAAGAACTTACTTATGGAATGAACACAACCAACATATATGTTACTTAGAGTTTTATTATTAGATGCATTATAAAAAAAATACTACAGTTCATCTTTCTCAAAAAAAACTCACATATTTTTTACGCTTATATTAATAAACGTTTTTAAAAAAATGTTAATTCATTGTACTTAAATCAATTTTAAAAGCCAACTCTATGACATTTTGCGGAATACTGTCTTGGTAACAAACATAAACTTCACGGGGATGAGGCATGTAGAACAGTCTCCTGAAATTAAATTCAAAAATATAAATGTACAAATTTTACTCTTAAGACCGATTTGGGTAGCAACGACGTAGTTAAATACACAATAATAAACATGTATTGAATTTATTATTAACCAACACTCCAACAGGGTTAACTCTATTTGTTTTATATGAATTAGTACACACAATTTCACATTCTACACAATACTGATTTGCAATCCTTTATTTTATTGATATTTCAGTATTGTTTCAACTGAAGTGAGAAAAACCCTAGTACCATTAAACAAATACTTACCCAACAACCCAATATTTGATTTTATATTTCTTAGTATCAACATCATCTAAGAATGGACATTCAAACATAATTCCATGTTCCTTGATTGCTATGAGACTTTTATTCATTACAGATTTTGCCATATCTTGAGCAGGCATGTTCTAAAATAATCCACAATGAACAATTTAAAAATGTATTCAAACGAAAAAACTACTTTAAATCTCATTGTATTCTGAAACAAGCAATGTATCTTGTGACATGCCTGACGAAAACAGTTCAAAATTGCATCGAGAGTTTGTGATGATATCCTACATTCTGGTGCGCAAACCAACACACCTTCCGTAGAGTCAAACTGAACAAAGTGAAACAAAACGTTCTCTTTCCCAGTAGTCAACTGCTGAGGCTGAAAACCCCCAGTCTCTGATAAAATCGTTTGACGTAACTCTGAAATATCGAAACTGCTGTTGCTCATTTGACTACCGTCCTGCAATGCAATAAAATAAAATATGTACTAAACGCCATTCGTTTGGCTTTGCCGATTGCACGCACAATCAACAGTCAGCTGTTTAATATCGTTTAGGCTCCCAAAATTGAACATCAACTTTCTCATATTAAAATAGTTTAAATGTATAGTCTTTGCCATTTCTATTGAAACACCACTTGTTAATCGTAAATTTGGCAACGTTCATATTCAGACAATTTTTTAACTAAAAACCGTTGTCAATTAACCGAAAGCTGTCAACAACTGCTAAATTTTAAGCAAAATCAACAGGTGGTGTTTCAATAGAAATGGCAAAGATAATACTGAACTAACTTCCGTTGATTTATACTCATTTGTATCTAACTCCTTTTACAAATGCTTTAGGCTTTGGGTTTAACTCAGTTTGCTCCAAATATTTCAAACTTTTAAGATGGTACTTTATAATAATAGACTCAACCAGTGATCAATCAGAACAAAGTCAAATTTTTTATCAGAATGGGATGTGTGCGCCACCGACAAAGCTGATGAATGGAAATACCCATAATAAAACTGCACCAACCCCATAATCATCTATATCCGATTCTTCATCATTGGAATCATATTTTCTCCTTCTCACATTAGAATTTTCATCGCTCATTTCACTATGCCCTCCTTGGCTACCTGAATCTTCCGAATGCATATCACAGGGATCATCAGACAGAAGTAATGAGCTGGAATGAATGAGAGCCTGGTCGGAATTCCGTCGTTTCAAAATAGACATCACTTCAGGTTTTCTGTGTTCTTTATGTTGTGAAACTGTTTTACTCAAATTATCTAAGAAATCTGACTTGCGCTTATTGCATGTTTCGGGAATAGTGACTTGCGGTCCGGGATTTGAAGCTATCCAACGATCAGCAAGGTCGGAAATTCCTAATTCTTGGATGTGGGCCAGCGTTGCTTGGACTTCCTCAACATAGAAAGCATCAGGACCCATATTTTCCTCGCCTGGTTCTGTGCAGCCACCTGCCTCCATTATTACAGCCAGCAAGTCCTAAGCAAAGAAAAAAGTTTCTTTGTAATCAAAACTGTCTGTTTTAAGTTCATATTTTGAACTTAACGTTGTGGTGTGTCCTAGTTAGAATTAAAATTTCGCGTTGAAAAAAAAAAAACAACAACGGCGCGAAGTTGAAAAATAAATTAAGAATGCTAGTTTGTTTAATTTGCCGTTGCGTTATTTAAATTTGCCGCCACACCATCGTAATAGGCGTCGTCAATACTCTATTCTTATTAGCCAAATACACTGACGTCATCCGAGGTCATCAAGATGGCAGCGTTTGACAACTAGCCTGTTTTCTCATAAGAGTCAATGCTAATATTTTCGGAATTCATTTAAATTTGAGAGCGTGTCAACTGTGTTTTTATAGTTTGGTAAGTTTGTTACAGTTTCCAGACTGTGTAGATATCTGTAAAACGCACCATAACGTTTGAATATGCTTAAAAAATAATGTTTTCCAATGTGATGTACAGGTTAACTTCGCTGCATCTTATATTATTTGTTTTGCAAATTAATTCTTTGTTAATGTACATCAATGTTTTTTAAATACACTAGCATCTTAATATTATAATATTTTGTATTTTAGGAGAAAATGCCTAAATTTTGTGCTGTTGTAGGTTGTGCGAATCGAAGCACCAGAAATGCGGACAAATTTTATTTTCCTTTCGCAGCAATTAGCAACAATAAAGGTAAATATATACAGGATGGGGAAAAAGGCGGAAGCTTTGGTTAAAAGCCTTGAAACGAGTGGATTTAACGAAGCCAAAGTAAAGTATTCCTATGTTTGTTCAGATCATTTTATTTTGGTACAGTAACTACCTATTAGATTTACAGTTTTTAATAAATTACTACATTGGTGCTCTTTTAGGTAAACCTGCAGATTTGTCGGATGTGGACCATCCTGATTATGTTCCATCACAAAATTTAGGATATCAAAATAAATCCACTCGTAATACTTGTAATGTTGAAAGACAAAAATAGAGAAAACTGAATAAATGCTTCTAGACTTTTGAATGCACAAATTTCATTGTGGGTTATTTTACTTATTCCAAAAATAAAAAAGTTTAGAATGGTATTCATTGTTATGGTAGGGACATCGTCTAAACACAAATTAAAATCACTTGCACTCATTATATAAGGATCTACGCCGTTTAAATTGTTTAACTTTTGTACATATCTGCTTTTCTCTTTGACGGAAAGACATCGTGCATAATCACTTAAATTATCCATACTTTAAAAACAAATTACACACCTTCACTTAAAGCCGTCACATTAACCTCAAACGAAAATATTAATTTCCGATTTACCGCTTAAAACACACGAATGTATTTTGGGTGACGAGGAATTCAGACCAAAACAGCGTTCTGTATTTTTATTTTTATTATGTATTTTTAAACTCAAATCGCCAAAAAAGCACCCTGATACACAGAAAAGATATGAAAGAAGCTATTCACGTGTTTATTTTCTAGATAAATACCCACACTTTTAAATAAAATGCGAAAATGTTAACATTGTCACTTACGGAGTTTCACAGCGCTTGTCAAACGCTGAGTTCCCGCCACAGCGTGACGTCACGTGTTATTGGCTAATTGTATGCTTAATTAGGGTTTTTTATGTGACTTGGGTCGTGGTTTAGAGCTATTAAATCGATTATTAGTGTTGCAAAATGCTATATTTGTGATTGAAAATTGATGTAAAAATTAAGTTCGAGTTCCAGGCAGTACAATATAAATATTACATTCGCGGAAATGAAAGTAAAGGTTTGGGGTTACGGAAATCAAACCATATTGTGGACTTTAAAATTTTCTTTATTTATTCTTAATTTATCATTCTCATGTTTATCGGTGTATAAGTGTACTAACAACAAATTAAAAACTGCTACAAACATTCCACAAAGGCTAATCATTTCTTCATTTTTAACAGAACACTGTCCATGAATTTCTTTGCATTTGCTATTGTCTGAGTTGCCTACTTTAGTATTTCTTGTTTCTTTCATAACATTACATTCAACATTTACTTGAACAATAAAATATGGAAAACATGCAGTCAAACGTAAACTGACTGATTATAATATAAGTATCGTCTACCCTTTTGAAATCAGCAAAATTTACTTGGTACTTGACATTTTATTTTAACGGCAGCTTAACATCAGCAACAGGAATACAATCAGTTTCGTTGATGCTGTTGTCTTCAGATCTGTTGAAGGATCCTCGCTTAGGTATTTTTATTTTATTTTATTCTATAATGTCTCCAACAGGCCGGAGCCCCAATTACAGGAAACATGACATACACAACACCCAGAGGCAGGGCGGGAATCGAACCTACGACCCAAGGTGCAGTGGGCAAGCATGAAGCTAACTAAACCACCCGGGTCCTCGGTTTCAGAAAATCAGAAAACACGCATCTGGTGCAAAGAGTAGTATAACAAAAGACAACAGTTTACTTATATGCGTTTACTGAATGAGCAGCGGGTGTCGTCAAAAGCCGATCTACAAAATTTTTTACGTATGGACGAAGACCATTTTGATTGGTTGCTAAAGCAAGTTGCACCATGTTTAATGTTTAATGATCATGTCTTTGTTTGCCTCTGGCTATACTTCTTTTATTTTATTAATTAGTATTTTATGTGCTTGATTTCTCAAATTGCGATTTGTATATTCTTTGTTTGTAATTTTCCATACTCCTCGATGAATTCTTCCAAAAATTGTTTTGAATAATTTCGTAAATCACTCATTCTTTCGTATGTTAAAGAGCTTTCATTTTACAACTGCCGATGATCGTAATTACCGAGTTTTTCGATATGCACGCAAATATTTCTGCAGTGAACAGTCGTTACCCGCCTCCTCACTGAAGTCCTGGCCCCATAAAAAACGCATTGAAAATCAAAACCTGCAGATTCTTCAAACAATGTTTGTGTGATAAGGTTGCACATACATAATCCTAAACTAGACGTAATTTTTCGTATGCACAAACAGATTTGTCCAAACATATACGCTGATTTATTGTAACATGTAGTCTGAAACTATGTTGAGCTATAACATAACGATCAAACATGTATAAAATTACTTTGACTTGATTGAAAAAATCTGTTTGTACAAACAATTTATACAAACATTTTATTATGTGTAGGGACGATTTATGTAAGCACATACAATTAACTCAAAAAGACCAGTACCAGAGAACATAGAGAAGCGTCAGTTTAAATTAAATGACGGTTGAGGACTCCTCGACTTATGTTGGCAACAGTGTTTGTTTCTAATTAGGAATAAAATTAACTAGAAAAAAATGTCATAATATTTTTAACGACGCGTTTTACTTTCGACAAATTGACATTAGATTTACCAGAATATTACAAGCTGCTTACTGTTTCCTTCACTGTAATTCAGGTCACACGAATTACAGTTCGTCGTTTGAGAACTCGTTTGATCTACTACGCACTCAGGCCAATGTCGACTCTAAGCGTTCGGAAACGATTTGACCACAGAACAGCGATTTGATTTATAAGCCATGATCCGTGATCTGATACACATCCTAACCGGTTTCGACCATAATTTCTTGCTGTTTCAATTTTCGAATTCTCAGTTTTTCGAAATTTTAGTTTGGGGATTTTTCAGTTTACTCCTATTTATTATTCAATTTTTGGATTTTACAATTTCTCGGTTTTCAGTTTTTCTCCTCAATTTTACGATTTTTAAATATTTCGATTTTTCAATTTTTGACTTTTATAAACTCTTTATTTGTCGACTTTTCAATTAATTGATTTTTCAGGTTTTTTGGTTTTTCAATTTTTCTATTTTTTCAGGTATTGATTTTTCAACTTCACTTTTTGATTCTTCGATTTCTCAATTTTTCAATTTTTTAATTTCTCAGTTTTTGGACATTTCAGTTTTGGGATTTTTCAGTTTACTTGTTATTCAATTTTTCGATCTTACGATTTTGCAGGTTTTTGATTGTTCAATTTTTCGATTATTTTAAGGTTTCGATATTTCGACTTCACTTTTTGATTTTTCGATTTCTCAATTTTTCGATTCTTTGGACTCTCAGTTTTTGGATATTTCAGTTTTGGGATTTTTCAGTTTTTCGATTCATCAGTTTTTCTTTCATTTTTCAGTTTTTCGATATTTCTGATCTTCGACTTTTCCATTTTTGACTTCTGGACTTTTCGATTTTTAAATTTTAGATTTCTCAATTTATTGGTATTTTGATTTTTCATTTCAGTTCTTACATATTGCAATTTTTCAAATGTTTCGATTTCTTAATCTTTCGATTTTTCGACTTCCCGGTTTTAGATTTTCTGTTTTTCAATTGTCGTTTTTTCAATTCTTCAATTTTTAAATTTTAGATTTTTTGATTTTTCATTTCAGTTCTCCGATATTTCAATTTTTCAAGTTTTTGGGATTTTTCAAGTGTTTCGATTTCTTAATCTTTTGATTTTTCGACTTCCCGATTTTAGATTTTCTGTTTTTCAATTGTCATTTTGTCAAATTTTCGATTTTTTAATTTTTCAAATTTGACTTTTATAAACTCTCAATTTTTAGATTTTCCTGTTCTTCATTCTTTAATTTTTTGATTTTTCAGGTTTTTAATTTTTCAATATTTCAATTCTTCGGTTTTTCTATTTTTGACTTGTGGATTTTTCGATGTGTCTACCTTATTACTTTTTCGATTTTTCAATTTTCCTGGTTTGCTTGTTCAGGTTTTCGATTTATCAGTTTTTCAATTTTTTATTTTGGCCTATTTCGGTTTCTCAGTTTTTCCAGTTTTCCATTTATTCGTTTTTTGATTTTTCCGCCTTTCCAATTTTTCAACTTTTAATTTTTTGTTCGTCGATTTCTCTATTTTTCGACTTCATCACTTTTCGATTTCTCGTTCTTTTGATCTTTCAATCTCTCAATTTTTCAAATTTTTAAGTTTTTTGATTTCTCGATTTATCGAGATTTGGATTTTTCGATATTTTGATTGTCAATTTCTCAATTTATAAATTGTTCAATTTTTAACTTTTCGATTTTGGCCTATTTCGGTTTCTCAATTGTTTGACTTTTCAACTCCACGATTTCTTGATCTTTTGATTTTTCGCTTTCTCGGTTTTTAGATTTTCCAATTATCCGATTTTTTAAATTTGGGGGTTTCGACTTCTCGATTTTTCGTTATTCGGTTTTTAAATTTTAGATTTTTGAATTTTACATTTTTTCGATTTTCTGATGTTTCATTTTTCGATTTTCAGTTCTTCGATATTTCGATTTCTCAATGTCTCGGTTTTACGATTTTTTAAGGTTTCGATTTTTCTGTTGTTAGATTTCTCGATTTTTCGATTACAGTATAATCTCACTAATCCGGCACTATTAAAAACCGGAGGGTGCCGGATTATTGGAATGTTCGGATTACTGGATTATAGTGAAAAAGTCATAGGTAATGACTAAAATAAAGCATTTCATAGAGGGAATAAATGTATGTAATGTATTAGAGGTGTAGAGGGGCGAGGGAGGCGTGGGCGGAGGGGCCGGATTATTGGACGTGCCGATCTAGCGAAGTGCCGGATTAGTGAGATTATACTGTATTTTTATTTTTCATTTTTTTTCGCACTGTTAACGTTATACAAAAATTGTCACTAAAAACATTTAAAAATTCATATAAAATAGAACACAGTGTTTCCAAAACATTTACCCGAAAAAAATCCATTGGGTTACTACGATTTCAACAATATTCTTAGTTTAATAAGACGTTTTGCTAGTATAAAATACAAATAAAGAATTAATTCTTAGTTAAACAAAATATGTAAAATCATCTAAATATGTACCAAAAATATTCGTTTAATGGTTATATAAAAACCGACCAAACAACTATTTCCCGCAGAAATTATAGTCCAAACCAACCAAATTGCTTCTGAATGTCGACATTGGCCTGAGCGCGCTGTGGTGTGTAGATCAAACAAGTTCTCAGGCGACGAGTTGTAGTGAAACAAGTTTTTTTATTGGCATCGACTATTTAAATTTGGCGCTTGCCTTTGGCGGTTGAGGACTCCAATGTCCAATTAGAGTGGTTTTGCAAAATCAGCCTGCATGTCGCATCTATATTAATCTATGCCAGTACAATTAGACGTAACGGAATTCCGCTTGGTAGGACCTCATTAAGCGCAGACAAAAGCAAGAATGAATTCTCATCGAAAAAAATATGAGGTATTTTTTTTTTATTTTAATTAATTATATCGCTTTTCAATGAATTGGTTATAGAGCAAATAATTATTAAATAAATATTTCTGTATAACGATTGAAATGTAGCAGAACATTGTTAATTCCATTGACAATGTATTTTTATTTCATTGTAAGTTGGTAGTGTAATATTATGTTTAAAAAATTTATATTGTGTTTCACATCACGTGATTTTTTAAATTTATGCTCTAGTTGCCCATGAAGCTTATGCCAGCAGTTTCAGTTTCACTGCTGACATAAGTGTCATGGGTAACTACAGCAGAAATAAAAAAAAAATCACCTGGTACAAATTTTCAACGAATTGGTTCTAGGACAAATAATTTTTAAATGTATAAATATTGCCGCAACGTTTCCAATACACTGTTATTTCCAGTGACAATGTTTTTTTGTGTTTAATAAATTTTATATTGTATTCCATGCAAGTTTTTTTATATCCATACCCCCTTTCATATGAAGAACATTTATTAAATGTTCTGAACTAAATAAGTATTAAACATTGAAAATAAATATATATTCAATATTTAAAACCAATATTGATTTTCTAAAAAAAAAAATCTGTCGTTACCCATATTATTTAAATGTTAGAACTTCAATATTTATTACATATAAAATTCTACTGGGGTATATATATCATTACCACGGCCAACTTCATTACTTGATTTTTGTAGTCATAGTGACAGAAATTTTGCCTAAATGCCGGTCATTTCTGGGTTAATGGCGAGTCTTTATAGGTATTTAAATACATACAAGCGCACAAGGAACGTTCAACATGTGTAAAATTCTATATGTTCTATACAAGATTTATTTACCTTTTGACTACCAACCAGAAGCAAGTATCTTTTTCCGAGTGGAACTTTCACATTCCTGTTTTCATTTCTGCTACAAGAGCATGGGAAAACCTCTTTCCACAGAACCAAAGTTTTCACTGGTTCTGTTTTAGATAAATGAAAAAATCCTTGCTGACGACAATAAATATGTACATCAATTAGATCTTCATACATTAGGTGAGACGCTAACAAGTATCCATCATGATATAAAGCACTACCAAGAATTGTGAACAATCGTTGACAATCCAGTGGTTCTTCGTTCTACAATAAATATGAATAAAATACATAAACATTTGACCATATTTTAATTTACCCATTCTCTATAGTCACTAGCTTCTAACTCTGTTAAGGCATCATCAACTTGCATAAAAGCTTCATTTGACAGTGGCATTAACGTTGCCGCTGGAAGAACATCTTCAAAAAGTCTCAAATTCTGACTCACTTCTGAATAAGCAAGCAGTACGTCACTACTTGTCCACATTCCACCATTTAGTAATTTAGTAAAAAATCGACCAAAGAAGTGATCAACTTGAGATTTATTTACTTCATTAGTAAAAGATTTATCTAGTGATTCATACAGAAATATAAGCATTCTTACAATTTCTTTTGTTACGAGAAGAGATTCTCCTAATGAAACATGATAATCCGGAAACATACAAAGCAGGAGTTTATTATTTAAGCAGGTGTAAGTAACATGATACAGCTTTTCTCTATACAGGAATGACGTGATTTTGGGACTACTCTTTGTCACTTCATTTATTAAATGATTCAAAGTTATAAAAATTCCTCTTGCCTGACACAATACTGACTTTTGGAATGGGTATGTATAACAGTATATAACATCTTCAAATTCAGAACTTGTTTCACTCAATTTGTCTATACTTAAGTAAACCACCCCAACAGGGTACTGACATAGCTTTTCAAACAAGATTTGTTCGCTTTCTTTATTAAATTTCACCAATTCCCTTACAAATTTTGACTGATAATTCAACTCGTTTATTGGAGGATCCTTAGTTACTTCAACCCCTGCAACTCTCTGAAGCTTTAGCAACACATCATTCTTATCAAGAAACTTCTCAAGAACACTGTTTAAATTCTGATTAGTTACTGGAATGTGATTTACACTTTTCAACCAATCTCCAATTTTGATGTTCTTTTCATGTTTAGCGTCACTATCTGGCAAAAATCCAGCAACCATTACACGATTACCGTCAGACAAAGTCTCAACATTTATTCCTAACAAAATTTCTGATAAAGCTTTATCTTTCCGAAAATTATCTTTATTAAGCTTTAAGATTACTTCTTTCTCCTCGCCTTCTTGTGAGTCGTGAAATTTCACTTTATTGGTGGACGAATCCAATGTATCTTGTGATTTCTGATCCCTTCTGCTGTGTCTCTGGCTGTCTCTTCTTCGTATTAATCGAAGAAACTTGCCCCTGGTGCTACGTCTCAATTGATCTTTTGAGAATGGTCGCAATTGTTCTTTTTGTTTAGTGTTGTCTACATTATTTTGAGTCACAAAAGGGTGACAGTCAATAAATAATAATTCTCCTGTAATATCATGAATTGATGATTCCCACTCAGGAACTGAGCTAGAAATACTTCAATTAATAATTATATTATTATCAATAATAAACTAACCTGTCACTGTCAGAATAACATGACTCTTCACTTAATTCATCGGACCACTCTTCTTCAGAACTGCTTCTGTCACCACTATATAACATACGCCTTGAATCGTCCGAAATGTTGACATCCATTGTACGATTACGAATGATTACGAATAATAGCACGTATACACGTAACTGGACGGAGCCAGACCACAGCCAGACGGAGCTTGGAAAAGGTTAAAGCATACCACGAAGCGAGAAGGATATAGTCGATCAGCTGTTGCGGCATTGTTTTCGTCACGGTGGTTTTCGTTGTGATTTTACCGTGTGAAATCATTGTGATTCGTCGTTTGTGAATATTGTTTAAAACATGCAGAGTGTTATTGAAAGGTATGTACAACAAAATTGATAGTTCTTCGCGAAGTCTGAGAAGTCTGAAAAACTTATATTGTATTATCAAAATTATAAGGGGAAAATTAACCCTTATCCAACCTTTTTAGACGCTACTGAAAGATAAATAGGTAAAATTTTAGTTAATCATGCAACTAGTGAGGAAAGTGTTTTTTTTTTCACGAGAAGGAAAATTTAAAAAAATCCGCTGAGAGAAAAAAAGTCACTTTACTCACGAGTTGCATACAAAATTTTTTTCACGTTCGTAACAAAATTCAATAGCCACGAACCTCAAAAACTTTTTATTTTGGAACATAGATATTCAATGTAGCTGTACTTGCCGTCTTGATAATTTCTTCAGGGGTACACAAGAAATCTTCATCGCTGCCCGATTCCATTGTGCGAGCACACAAATTATCACAAAACACCGAGAAAACTAATACCTACAAACCACTTAAATATGGATTAATAAATTACAACATTTTTGTATACATTTTAATTTTTGACAAATGTGTTGATGAATCGTCATAGCAACGGCAGGCTTCTATGTTTTACCTGGTTCTACGTTTAATAAATGTCTTCCGTTAAAAAATGACACGCTGCGACACTTTTTTCATTCAAATGCGTGAAAAAAAGTGTAATGGCGTTTCATTTTTTCACGCATTTGAGTGAAAAAATTGGTCTAAAGAGTTTAGACAGTACTTCCCTCGCTGTCGGAAACTTGACGACTGCATGCCTATTGTGTTTTTTTTTCTCATTACATTTTTGTAGTGGGAATTTAAAAAAAAATTGTGATGACGTCATCAACATTTTTGCAAGGACACGTATATCAGTTGGGATAGATGTAGTGTAATACTAAGAATAAAATTATTGTATTCCCAAATTTTCGGGAAAATGAATTGGGTCGTTTTGAATATTGATTTCTTATAATCAATAAAATAACGAAACAATTTACTCACGTATACGGCGCCGGTGTGTAATATCTAGAGAGCGGATTTCTGTCGGGCTAGGCAAGGCCAAACTCGGTACGGCTCGTACGGGATGCGAATTCATTGCGGTTGCGGACTGCACTTCGTTTATTTGATATTAGAATAACGCTGTTTCGTTGCACTCTGCTGTTAATTCCCGTTCTCATTTACTTAGCCGTTTGATTAATAAATCGTTAATTATATTTATGGAATTAGTACTGATTAAATTCAGTGATTATCTATCACCCGCTACTGAGTCCCGGCGATCCAGCGCGTCCCCACCTATAATCGTGACGTAGCCCGACAAAAATCCGCTGTCTAGTAATATGAAAGGCAACTGAAAATCGTTTATGTATAAACATTCTTAATTTAAGATGACAAGCGTAACAGCATACGTGAGAGTCAAACAGAGAAACTGTAAACAAAACGACCATCGGTTTTATTGCTTCGACTTCCGCTTATTATATAAAACATTGGGTTTTATTTTAATTCTTGACGGTGAAATTCACAATTGGTTGATTATAAACATGTCTATTCTACATTCGCGGAACCAAGTGAGCGCATAAAACAAATGCAGGTCTGTAATGTTAAAGTCGATGTAAATAAGCGTGCTACCCTTATGTTTCAACCGAGTTTTTCCTTTAACAAATTTTGTGTCTACCAAATTGGGTTGGTTGGGGTGTAATACTAATAATAAGTGTTGCCTTTAATTTAATCAATAAAATAAATTGATTTCATTAATTTTTTTGAACCACCTCTTAAGAAAATCTAAAAAATATGAATGGAATGATAAATCACAAGTACAAACTCATCATATTTTTTGCATTTTAGATAGGATTTATTCAGCAAAATTTAAGGGTGACGTCATCAATTTTTTTAGGAGGGATGAACAAATACATTTTGAACAAAAGTTTACCATGCTTATAATAACTTTAAAATATTCCCAAGATTTCAAAGCATTCGGTTTTGTAATTCCTGATTAAATCGATAAAATAAATTCACGCCTTCATTAATTTTTTTGAGTCACCCTGCATATGCAAATCCAAAAATATGAATGGAATGATAAATCACAAGTACAGACTCATCATATTTTGTACATTTTAGATACGATTTATTCGGCAAATTTTCGAGCTGACGTCATCAAGTTTTTGGAGGGGATAAGCAAATATATTTTGACTTAACATTTATTATGCTCTTTATGACCTTAAAACATCTGCAAGATTTCAGAGCATTCGGTTTTGTAGTTCCTGATTAAATCAATAAAATATATTTACGCATTCATTAATTTTTTTGAGTCACCCTGTATATGCAAATCCAAAAAATATGAATGGAGTGATAGATCACAAGTACAGACTCATCATATTTTGTACATTTTAGATATGATTTATTCCACAAATTTTTGAGCTGACGTCATCAAGTTTTTGGAGGGGATAAGCAAATATTTTTTGACTAAAGATTTATGATGCTCTTTATAGCCTTAAAACATCTGCAACATTTCAAAGCATTCTGGTCAGCAGATTAAAAATTAAATTTCAAAATGTTGTTTTATAATTTTGATTTTTTTTCCAAAAATCTGGACGTTTCGGGTGAAAAGTCGATTCAGAGTTGTAAACTACATGTGTAGGACTATGTTAATTTATACAATTGAAAACCCATTTACTATGTACAATTTTGAAGTGACGTCATCGCATAAGTGGTGGGGATGATTAGACAAATTTTGGTTAGCGTTTTACCATCTACATGATATTCTTAATATAAGTACAAAATTTCACAACAATCGGTCGAGTACTTTCGGAGATTATCTGTCTAATAAAAATCCAGGACGGCAGACAGACGGACAGACAGACGGAAATGGGAGACCTATTTCTTCGTCTTCTAGGGGTCATGAAAGATCGAGAAAACGTAAAAGTAGAAAGTCGGCCAATGGACTCGATTACAATACTTCCTTTGCTTACGCTCGGGAAGTAAAAATAAAATATGTTTGTGAACGTGTATCAATAAGGTTGCCATAAAAAAAATATTCATGGCTATGATTAATTAAAATTATAAAAAAGTATTATTTTTTCAAATTTGACTGTCTTGGTTGCCAAATGACTCATAGTCTAATTGAAAGTATACAACATCTGCTATATGCAGTCGATCGGTTCCCTACCTTTTTCTGTTCCCTTTTACCTGGTAGCCGCGTGCAAACAGGTAAATTGATATTAGTAACAGAGATTTCTTAGTAGTTACTAAGAAATCTCTGATTAGTAATTGCGCTCATCTGCTTACCACCATATTTATATATCAAAATGTAGGTAAATTTATTGCGAGTAGAATAGTATAAGGTTGCTTAAGAAAATCTGTTCATAGATTACGGTAGCTAGGCTTTGAAGTTGCAAAAATTGGAGCATGTAAATATGTGTGACAGAGAAGCGTTGCTCGTACTGTTACCATGCGATAAAGGAGGACGTAGTATAGGTATAGCAGCTGCGCGCCACTGGCCGGTAGAATATAAGAGAGTGCGCATGCTTCCTATTCGTAGTATAGACAAGGAAAAAAATAGTATACTCTAGAGGATCATTTTCAAACGTAGTAGAAGTAATTTCAGCACGAAAGGGCACAGGGGCGGGGCTTAAGTTGCGCGACTTGTAGCCGGGCCATCAGTGGCGTAACATCGATGCATTGAGAAGGGAGGCTCGGCTGAGTTGTACTTCTTTCAAAAACAATTAAAAAAAGAGCAATTTCTACAAAAGAATACAGACAACCATTTAGTAAAAATAAATTAATTTGTTTGTTAAAAAAATAGACTTACGTAACAATAAATTATGATAATCTATCACACAAAATTTGGTATTTTTAATTATTAAACGAGTTTATAATGTGAGGGATTATAGCATGAGTAAAAAATTTCACGAACCCCTCATTATAAACTAGTATCATATACTAAGGTATTTTATAGTCGACTAGTCTTAAATCAACAGTTAAATCTTTAGATAAAAGCGGGCTTAAAACTCTGAGAATAAGCAACCTATGACTATAATTATATGTTTTTTTATTTTCTGGCACAATTTATCGATACCGTAAAGTCGGATTATAATAAGGCTTAACGTTTTCTGTCTTTAACATCGAAGTAATAATCACAGTTCATATTCTAGCATAATTGTCGTTTATAACTAGAGCTTCGACTGTATCCTAATTTAACAGTTATTATTGCTCACTAAAAATTACCTTTTTACTTCTTTTACTTACTTTTTTATTCAACTCATACATCAAATACAGCACTAATAATTGTTTAAATTCTTTTTCTACAATGTCAACGCTAATAAAATAGAAAAGTGATATTTTTATTAACCGCAATAATATATATTTTAATATTTAAAATCGAAATATTCATCGCCGCTGCCACTGCTTGCACGATATTTGTAAGGCCAAATCAAAACAATGTTCTGCGCACTCCCACCACCTGTACCCTTTCGTCTTGAAAGCTGCTGTACGTTGACATTGATTAAATACATATAGATAGACCCCATGATACAATAAATACTAGGTATGATATTGCGCACGTACGGAGTGGGGGAGTGACGTCACTGGGTGAGTAAACACAGGCATTTCGCGCGTATTCTGCAACGTTTTTCTGTCTTCCACGTATTTTTCAGAAGGTTTAGTGGCTGCACGTTATGTTTTAATAATTTGATAAAGTTACAACGATGCGTTGTGGCGTTTTTGGGTGTAATAGCGATAAACAATCAAGACATTTTCAAAAAGACATACAATTTTATTCGTTTCCAAGGGACAAGTATGGGTTATTTCTTGTCGTTCGGACTCATTTATAGTAAAAAATGCAAGAGTGTGTTCACAGCATTTTAGTGAAGACGATTTCGAGCGAAATTTGCAACACGAACTTCTAAATTATCTTCCTAAAAAAGGAAAAAAAAAAAACCTAAAATTTGGAGATCAGCCAAGTTAGTTAAAGACATTTGTTCTAGGGATGAAATCTCAGAAATTAAGTAGGTTATTTTACTTGAATATTGATATAAATCAAACAAATTCAGTTAAAAAAAAAAGTTCCCAAAGAACATCTTGTAGTACTCTTTTTTTAGCAATTATTTTATATTTTCATTTATTTTATAGCACTTAAACTAATGACGCAAATGCTATTTCGGATGATAAAACAGAATCTACAAGTAAATCTGTTGGGTATATTGAACATTTATTGTATTTACTCAAGGATTCTTTTTTTTTGCACAATTACTTTTATGTTTGCACGGTTTTTTTTGCATGATGTATATTTCTTTCTCAAGGGAAACGATTATTTGTATATTTAATTATGTTTTTTACGTAGTACATACAAATACAGATCAAGATATACAGACAGAAGATCTAGAAGCAAAAATTGCTTATCTTAAAAAACTAAACGACGAACTTTCAAAAGAAAATCAAGCTATGAAAACAATTTTCACTCCAAGACAAATCATCGAAAAATTGTTAATTAACATGTAGGTTACAGTTCAATAGTACATTGTACTTATTTTTAGTGGTTACTTTTTCTTGTACTCAGTTTTTGAAAGATTAGAACAGAATTTCTAAAGTAGATTTATATTTAAGATAATTATGTTCACGTTAAATGTGCATAATTACCATAACAACAAGTCTGTTCATGATAATCAAATAAAAACCTAAAAAAGCAAAAAATGGATAATTCTGAAGATCTTGGCATTTTCAGATAACCTGTGCGCTACTAACGAGAAAAATAGCACTTTTTTTATAATTATCTTCAAATTAAAGCCGCACTTTTCTATTGAGTACACGAAAAATAATATTAAACGCGAAATTTTAATTTGATGCACACAATAGAAATACGTATCAAACTCCGTTAAATTCGTTTTTACAATTTAATTCAGATAATTCACGTAAATTTAGTTTTCAGGTTGTTTAATGCAGCATTACAATTATTATATTATAATATAGAGGTTGTACAACACATTTTTTTAAATATAAAATGAATTATAACAATAAAAATAAAAAATATTAGCGATTCTTCGTGCTTTTATGTTGAAATCCCAATAGTTCTACTCACCGAGTGACGTCACTGCGCGAACTGGTTTCATTTTGAGCCGCACGAGTATCATACCTAGAGAATTATTATATCATGGATAGACCCATACTATTGTTTGGAGAGAACAGGCCAACGGCCGGCGAACAAGAGATGGCGCACCAACAGTCGGCCGTCAAACGCCGGCGAAAAGCTTGGACACCAATCACGCGCATAGGTAACACAAATCACACCAACAATACATTTAATAAATCTACCACTCGATAAAGGGCGACGAAAAAAATGTGTAAAAATCTCATAGTCAGCATTTAGATAATTTACAACGTTGCCAGATGAGTCTAACACAACTTTGCCGTTATTTCTATTCGATTAGATTTTATTACGTTTAAAAGTTTCTGGTAAATAAATGAAATTATTATAATGAATAAACAATACAAACAAATTATTACTTGTTATTTTAAATATTTGTTAGTGTTGATGAAAACATAAATAGTTATTAAAGTTATTCTAAATATCTCAAATTTTACAGTACGAGTGGGATGTTTCAGGACGAGTAGGTAGCCGAGTCTTTAATTTCGAAACGAGTACTGCGAAAAGAGTTACCGGACGTTTGTCGTTATGGATTTTGTTTCATACTGTCAACATATTTTTTTATTCGATACAATTATTACTATTTTGAGAAAAAGTTCAAATCGAGTCACTTTTTGTGACATCGTTAGCAACCGCTGTTTGGCAAATGTTTTAATTTGTTTATTCGTGCAAGTCAGCATCATATGTTTAAACACATAGTATAACACGTTACAGGACTTATTGTTTTGTATAATCCGACTCGATGGACCAATGTTTTGTGCAATCCGTCTCGAAGGACCAATGCTTTGTGCAATCCGTCTCGAAGGACCAATGTTTGTGCAACTCGGCTCGTCCTACCAGTGTTTTTTGTAATCTGGTTGATACGACAATGTAATAACGAATTGTACTTTGATATTGCTCGAAGGACCTTTGTTTTGTTGCGTGCGAAATAATAGACAGCGTTCGGTTTCGATGTTTAATACAGGACCGTTACAGAAGTACTAAATTTACATTTGTATTTACAATAACAGGTAAAGCAAAAGAGACCCAAAAGGGTCAGTGGCCGCTTCCGGAAATGGAACACTTGTCCTTTTTGGCTCAATTTTATCGGACTTGTCCGTTTTTTTGATTTTACCGGACTCGTTCGAATCCAGTAAAACGTCAAACTTGACATAGTATGAAGTAAAATAAATAAATTTTATGATGTAAATACAATTAAGTATATCGATAACTCGCTACTGAAAATTTATTGAAATATAATTTCTAATTTGTGTTAAAAAAAGATTTTTGTGGTTTTATGGTTTATTAAATGTAATTAAAATAAATAATATCAAGAACTTGTATTATATATTAAAAACATTCTTTGTAAATAAGAAAATTATGTAAATAAACCATAAAACCATACAAAATTTTCCTGCAACCTCTATTCAAAATCCCAATTTACCGAGAGGAATTAAGGCACAAAGATGCTTCACTGAATTTATTACCGATTTTTCAAGAAAAGTATGCTTATAAGCCTATAAGCGTCTAATGGATTAAAACAACAAATAATAATCATAATTTATTTGTTTTATTTGTTCATTATAATAATCCCATTTATTTACCAGAACCTTCTAAATGCAATAATGCGATTAGGTATACTGACCGTTTTAAGGAGTGCTCGTCCAATAGTGCGTAAACTAAAAGATTTGGTAAATTTTCTTGGAAGAGTTTGTTTCTTCAATGAAAATGAATGGTTTTTAACTCTTCTGCCGCTTGAAAGTCCAGCCTTGTGAAAATAGATTATTTGATAACCTGTTTCGTAATGATTGTAAATACGAACAAAAGCATATTTGCATATTCTAAACAACTGGCCATATCGATACCAAACTTGTACAGATATGTTTTTTAATGCTTCTGTTTTCAATGAAATAAATTTTATTTGCAAAATACTTAATGTCTAACGACATATTACGCATACATACATATGTTGGTACTACCCCATTTACTATATTTTCAATCTGTGCATTTTTCGCTTCATTCGTAGGAGCCAGGTAAGAAATATCAGTGAGACCGGCGGTCTTTGAATAGCTCGTAAATAAAGAGATTTAGTGAAGTTTCCTAGAGCAATCTGTCTCTTCAATGAAAATTTTAGTTTGTTAACGTAATTACCTAATTAGGTGGGTAGAATTTTAAACCGGATCGACAATTTTACTATGAAATATAGGTACAATACGCTATATTCTTTTCTCGTTGCAAGACAGAATAAATAAAAGAATAGTTTCTAAAGCTGTTCCATTTTTCCACTCTTTGTTTTCTTTGAGATACGAGTAGTTCTTGTGCCGAAGTGAAACACCAAAAAGTCTAAAGTTCGGAAATCAGAGTGAATTTTAAAACACATAAAAACGACGTCTTTATTTATTTAAATATTGTCCTGTAACGTCCTGCGACGTGGAATGGAGTTTCTTAATGTACAAAAGTATGTTAGATAATAACCGAAAAATTTTCTTGGTTAAAACTAAAGGAAACACAATTGTTACTTGGAATAAAAATAAAGAATATCGAGAACTTGTGCTATGTATTAAAAATATTTAATTTAAATAAGTAAATTATGTTAATAAACCATAACACCACAAAAACCTTTTTTTAACACAAATTATATTTCAATAAATTTTCAGTAGTGAGTTATCGATATACTTAATTGTATTTACATCATAAAATGTGAAAGAAAATGTCTGATTTTTGACTTTATGCGGCATATGTTACCCGTTTTTTAAGATATATATGAATGCATATGTTTTGTCTTTAGTATATATCTGTCCGTCTCTAGTCTAATAAATTTTCTAAAAAAATATAGTAAGTTTTGAGAAAACGCATTTAAAAGCATTTTCCTTTGTATTATTAGTAACAAAAGCGAGCACATAAAACCGTAAAAAAAATTTCCAATGTGTTATTTACATTTATTTTACTTCATACTGTGTCAAATTTCACGTTTTACTGGATTCGAAGGAGTCCGGTAAAATAAAAAAAAAACGGACAAGTCCGGTAAAATTGAGCTAAAAAGAACAAGTCCTGTAAAGTGTTACTATGTGTTTAAACACCATTTTTGATGCTGATTTGCACGAATAAACAAATTAAAACATTTACCAAACAGCGGTTGCTGACGATGTCAGAAAAAGTGACTCGATTTGAACTTTTTCTCAAAATAGTAATTATTTTATCGAATAAAAAATATGTTGATAGTATGAAATAAAATCCATAACGACATACGTCCGGTAACTCTTTTCGCAGTACTCGTTTCGAAATTAAAGACTCGGCTCCCTACAGTCGCCTCGTCCTGAAACATCTCACTCGTCCTGTAAAATTTGAGTTACCGGACCGTATTTATAATAATGTTAGCACTAACAAGTATTTAAAATAACAAGTAATAATTTGTTTGTTTTATTTATTTTTATTCATTATAATAATCCCATTTCTTTATCAGAAACTTTTAAGTAGGTTTTATTTCGTTTAAAATAAAACCTACTTGGCTAGAAATAACGGCAAACTTGTGTTAGGCTCATCTGGCAACGTTGTAAATTATCTAAATGCTGACTATGAGATTTTTACACATTTTTTTCGTCGCCCTCTATCGAGTGGTAGATTTATTAAATGTATTGTTGGTGTGATTTGTGTTACCTATGCGCGTGATTGGTGTCCAAGCTTTTCGCCGGCGTTTGACGGCCGACTGTTGGTGCGCCATCTCTTGTTCGCCGGCCGTTGGCCTGTTCGCTCCAAACAATAGCATGGGTCTATCTATATGTATTTAATCAATGGTTGTGATAAACACGTGTTTTTGTGAACAAAATTAAAAATGGAAAAAAAATGCTTTTTATGTGGATTGAAAAATTCTGTTATTGATTTTAATGACAGAACATTTGATCATTGCTATTTAAAATTAGCATACCGACGATCTAAAGGCTTAAAGGCTTTAAGTACGAGGAGTTACAATTAAACAGAGATTTTAAAAATTGATGATATTTTGCAAATATCGGAGAATGCAAATGAAGAAGCTTCTTCCGACTTAGAAGACGGCGATATAACTTCCGGAGATTCCGATTCGGAATAATTTACAATTATGACTTTGGCATTTAATGTCTTTTTTATGTAAATATTGTTTGATAATAAAGATTTATAATTTTCAAACTATACACGTGTTAGTAAATTTATTTAATTTTTTTTTTTTTTATTTTGAGAACGTTTTTTTATTACGCTTTTCTTATTTATTTTATTACACTCCAAAATGATCCTCTATACTATAGTATACTATTTTTTTCCTTGTCTATACTACGAATAGGAAGCATGCGCACTCTATTATATTCTACCGGCCAGTAGCGCGCAGCTGCTATACTACGTCCTCCTTTATCGCATGGTACAGTACGAGCAACGCTTCTCTGTCACACATATTTACATGCTCCAATTTTTGCAACTTCAAAGCCTAGCTACCGTAATCTATTAACAGATTTTCTTGAGCAACTTTATACTACTCTACTCGCAATAAATTTACCTACATTTTGATATATAAATATCGTGGTAAGCAGATGAGCGCAATTACTAATATCAATTTACCTGTTTGCACGCGGCTAACAGATAAAAGGGAACAGAAAAAGGTAGGCAACCGATCGACTGCATGTAGCAGATGTTGTATACTTTCAATTAGACCATGAGTCATTTGGCAAACAAGACAGTCAAATTTGAAAAAATAGTACTTTTTTATAATTTTAATTAATCATAGCCATGAACATTTTTTTTATGGCAACCTTATTGATACACGTTCACAAACATATTTTATTTTTTAAAATATAATTTTCACCTGGTTATCAAATCGGTGAAGGTCGTTCTTACTTAGGATCCTCTACTATAATCTATGTTTCAAAATAAAAAGTTTTTGAAGTTGGTGGGTATTGAGGTTTGTTACGAACGCGAAAAAAATTTTGTATGCAACTCGTGAGTAAAGTGGCTTTTTTTACTTGGCGGATTTGCGCACTCGCCTTCGGCTCGTGCGGCAAATTTTCCTTCTCGTAAAAACAAGTTACACTACTCACTAGTTGCATAAATAACTATAAGTGTTGTTTAAATATTACCATAAATTCATTGACTAATTAAAATATAAAATTAAAGACATGGTTCATTCATGTTGTGCTTACAACTGTACCCAAAGGTACAAAAAAGGAAGTGGCATCTCATTTCATTTCATTCGTGAGTGTTGTATTTAAAGGTGATCCAAGTCCAACCAGATTTTTAAATGGAAAATATTTTTTCAGATTTCCGAAAGATGAAAATTTAAGGAACCAATGGATTCCTGCTATGAAAATAGATAAATTTGTGCTCACGGCAAGTTCAAAATTATGTACCAACCATTTAAAAAAAAAACAGATTTTGAATACAATTTTGGAAAGTTATCACTTGTTGAAGACTGTGTTCCCTCAATTTTTGATTTTTCTCCGCATTTAAGGAAACCAGAAACTAAACTGCGAAAACGAATACAGATTATAAAGCAAGAATGTAAAGATTTACAAACAGCGGTGCTTGATAATTGTCCTTCGACTTCTACAGGTACAGACGTGAATGTAGAAGAGGCTGAAAATGTTACGTCCATGGGTTCCCAGGCAACATGATGTCGTCTTTTTCCAGTGAGTAAATGGTCATCATTTACGTCATAGTGACCAAAGATTTCACGTGATATTGACGTAACAATGACGGTCAAATGTCTCGTCCAGATGACGTCATTTTCTAACGAACTATTGACATCCTTGTATTGACGTGATGTACTGACGTCCTAGAGACGGCATTTATTGTCCATTTTAAGACGTTTTTTATATTTTGATTTTTAGAAAAAAATATATAATAAAACGCTGAAATAATTTTATATTTTTATATTGTTTACCTTAAATAAAATATTATAATTCGTTATAATCACCAGGTAAACCCCAAAACAAAGTATATATTAATTAAAGTTAAAACAAATTAGTGAAAAAAAAAAAAATTACTACAATTCTGTACAACCAACAATGAACTTCAATAAATAAATAAAAAAATATATGTCAATTAAACAAATTAAAGATAAACCACTCCTACGAACACAAACAAATCTAAATACAGGCAATTACGAGTATAATTAGTATAAACAAAAAAAAAAGGATAATGTACAATCTACAGGGTCATCAAAATTGATTGAGAGAGTTGGTAAATCTGAACTTGAATAATTTGGTTTATTAAGTTGTATAAAAATATTAGCTGCTAGATTTGAAGCTTCAAGTTTCAAATTTCAAAACTCAGTGGCGTCCTTTTTCGTTTTTTTTTTTTTTTTTGTAAAAAATATTAGTTGTCAGATTTGCAGTTTCGAATTTTAGATTTGTTCGCAAAGATGCGAATAGCAATAAGGCATAGGGTACGCATCGACCAAGGCGATTCGTACAAACGTTAAAACCGTTCGCAACTTTGCAAGAAGGTAACTTTCGTATCCGCAACTGATTCAGGTGAGTTCGAGTATCAACCCCCAGTTCTTTTGACACGCCACTGAATTCATTGCCACATAACCTTATAAAGTTAGGTACTTGATTTGAAAATGCACTGTAAAACCACAGTATATGTAAAACTATCTAATTCACGACGACTTGACTGTTCCCAACACACAAAAAAGTACCGTTAAGAATTAATTCTGTTTTAACAATCATATCAATAACCTAAGTTTTTTAAGTTTGCCTCAATTTATTGCACTGAAAAGAAAAACCCGTTAGAGTGCATGGATTAATGGAAATGCAATCATTTTTTCGTATATAGCAAGCATTTGGCTATTATTAAATTTAAGGGATTACAGCTTAAAGCAGAAGACAAACTCTGCATTTTAAAAATGCTAAATTTACTTGAATCTAACGGATGATCGTTGTCAATACTTTTTACAACGAAGCGAAATGTGCCATGTATATAAGTTACCAAAAAGTGTCGTAGTATTACAGGCATCTACCTGTATATAATATCCAATATTATGTTATATATAAATTCGTTGTATTTTTTTAACTTACAAAGAAATCTGCTTGTTCTAATATGCAAAGATAATCTTGTAATTCATCAAAATTTGTTTAGGTGTGGTCTTGGTGGCATAACTTCTATTTTTCTTTTCTTTTTCAGTTGTCAGATTTGATGACGTTTCCATGTTGGAGATTTTTTCACTCGTTTTTTTTAGCATTTCTTTCGTTTCGCACATGTGTTTGTATTTGTTTCAAATCTAGAATAAAATTATGTTCATTAGCATTAGTTCATAAAAATTGCAGTAACATACCTTTGCAATATTTTATAGCGCCTCATTTTCAAAAACAATCACCGTAAGTTTTTCATAATTAGTGGGAATATCTTCAGTGGTTAATGGTGGCCTTTTCAGCTTATCTGAAAAAACTGCTTTTGTTATCTACGTACAGTTATAAAAAATAACAGAAACACGTAAAAATTAAAATAATTACTGTTCGAACAGTAAGTGCTCCATTCCGGCGCACGCGCGAGTGAGCGGAAGTAGTACGCTACTGAACGTAAAAGGTGCATGAGTAAACGGTTTTTCCTCTCGCGTGTTCCTCGTTGTACTTCTCAACATCAGGCTACCAAGAACCAGGGGCCCCTGTCACCGCCAGCAGGATACTCCAGGTTAGTGGTACTTCTCAGTTATTCTCGGTCCTTCGCGCAAAAGTTAAGTCACGGCACCCCGCGTGCACATTTGGTCCTTCGAGCCGGATCATAACCTCAAATTTGTCGGTTTATCGGTTTCTCGATCGACGCTTTATCGCGTATCGCCGCAATGACTAACGAAGAATTGTTGCAATCTCAAATTAAGAAGCTCGCCGTACTGAAATCTACACGGGAAAAGTTATTTGCTCAAGTTCAAAACTGTTATGACTCCATGAAGAGAACCACCGTTGATACAGCTCTTCAGTTCAAGCCTCGGTACGAAAAACTAGAGGTTATTGAGATAGAAATGGATAAGACTCAGAATGCAATTATTCAGCTAAATGCAGATTTATTGGATAATCGCCATGCTCTCGAAGTCTGTAAGGTGCAAACAGCTTTCGATGATTTAGTATTTAACACACGTGGTCGTTATTTAGACCTGGTGAAGACACAACCTCCGCAGCAAACCAGCAGTAATTCGGTCGCCAACAGCAACCAGCATTTGCCCAGAATAAATATCCCTACGTTCACCGGTCGCATCGAAGAGTGGTCGGCGTTTTTCTCACTGTTCGATTCGGTTGTCCACAAAAACGATGCGTTATCAGAAGCTGAAAAATTCCAGTATTTGCGCTCTTATCTGCGAGATGACGCATTAACAGTCATTGCCAATTTTCATTTAACCCCCGAAAATTACGCACTGGCGTATGAGGCATTGCAACTTCGCTACTAGAATAAAAGACGGTTGGCGACTCACTACGTCAATCAAATTCTAGGTTTTACTCCTTTATCATCCCCAAGTTCTAGCAGTTTGAGACATTTTTTGAATATTCATTCGAATTCCATTAATGCTCTTAAGGCTTTGAATCTTCAAGACCTTGGTGATTTTTTGCTGTTTCAATTATCGTTTGCAAATTTGGATCCTGTATCTAGAAAAGCTTTTGAGAATAGGCAAAGTTCAAATTCCGTTCCCAGCTATCAGGCGTTAATTGATTTCATAACGGATCAGAATCGAACGTACGAACTTCTCTCTCAGGACACCAAATCACCGAAATGTAAATCTCTATCAGTTAAGTCATTCCGTGCTTCACTCATGACAAATGCCAAATCCGATGCCTCCTCTACGTGCTGTGTCCCGTGCGTGCTCTGCAAAGGTTCACATCCCTTTCCGGCATGCAGCGAATTTCTCCAGAAAACAAATGAACAGAAATATGATACGTTGAAGAGATTGAGACGATGTTTCAACTGTTTGGGTGCTCATAATCGAAATGAATGTCAATCTCGTAAAACTTGTCGTATTTGTCACAGCAACAAGCATCACTCCGTGTTACACCAGGAGTCCAAGGTGGATACCTCCGAAACTAGTACTTCTCCCTCTGTAGAGGAAAGAAAATCTCCCGTTGTGTTTTCGTGCAAGACCTCAGCGGAGCGCAACACTGTTTTACTAGCGACTGTGACAGCCCAGATCCAAGACTGTAATGGAGATTATCACAAGATAAGAGCTGTGGTTGATCCCGGCTCTCAAGTATCAGTGATTACTTCATCAACGGCGCAACATTTGGGATTAAAAAGAAGCAGATCTCCCATTGAAGTTACTGGCATTGCCAGTTTTCCTGTCCGAACTCAAGGTCTCATTCGTACCACTCTACGCTCTAGAACTCGTGCTGATGTCGTAAACGTTCACGCTGTTGTACTTTCGTATATTCCTAATAAATTTCCTAGTCAGACGTTACCTTCTCACATTAAGGATCAGTTCAGTCATCTAACGTTAGCTGATGAAAACTTCCATCAAGCTGCTCGAGTTGAATTCTTAATTGGAGCAGATCTATATCCTCACATTTTATGTAATACGCAGCCTAATGTTATTCAAGGACAACCCTCTGCCATTGACACAATCTTTGGATGGATAATTATAGGCTCGATTTCATCTTCAACAAATTCCCCCTTGTGTTCTCTTCTCACATGCAACGATTCTCTTGATGATACCGTTCGTAAGTTTTGGGAAACTGAGACTCTCGCTGATAACCTTTCAGTCTCCAATCCTGAAGATGACTTTTGTCAAGCTCATTTCAAGGACACGCACTATCGCGATCGCTCAGGCAGATATGTGGTATCAATGCCAGTCCGTGAGCAGCGCTCGCCGCTTCTGAGCAACCGAGAGACAACTCTGAACACTTATCTCAAAATAGAAGCTCGAATGACCAGGCGTCCCCAACTCAACGCTGCTTATATTACTTTTCTCCAAGAATACCGCGATCTCGGACATATGCAACTAGCCGCACAACCTTCCATGTACGTAATGCCTCATCATTGTGTTCAAAAGGAAACTAGTTCAACTACCAAAGTGCGAGTTGTGTTTAACGGATCCTCCCCTGACTCAAACGGGACAACGCTTAATCAGCAACTTCTGCTCGGTCCTAAGCTACAAAAGGATTTGAGCCACATTCTCATGAATTTTCGCCTTCATGCTATAGCAGTCACAGCGGATATTCAACAGATGTATAGACAGATTTGGTTGAATCCAAAGCAACGTTATCTCCAGCACATATTCTGGAGGCCAGATCCCGCTTCTAATGTGCAGGAGTATGAGTTAAAAACAGTGACATATGGTTTAGCACCATCAGCATATCTTGCTCAACGTGTCCTTCTCCAGCTCGTCGAGGACGAAGGGCATGAGTTCCCATTGGCAGTACAAGCTATCACAGAAAGCACCTATGTGGACGATATTGCGCATGGTGCCTCTACAGTTGAGGAAGCGAAGTCGCTACAGTTACAACTCGCAAACCTACTCAATCGTGGCGGTTTCCAGCTGAGAAAATGGGCTAGTAATGATCCAATTGCTCTAGATCATGTTCCAGAACAGCATCGTGAATCTCCGTTGAATTTCTCAAGTGACGATCCTTCTATTAAGATTCTTGGATTACGGTGGGATCCTCGGTCTGATACTTTCACCTATTATGTACAAGAATTTGATTCTCAAGTTACCAAGCGCACTGTTCTTTCTTATATCGCTCGAATCTTTGATCCCATGGGGTGGTTATCTCCAATTGTATTTTGGGTTAAGCATTTTCTGCAACAGATATGGATCTCTAAAGTGGGCTATGATGATATCCTGCCGCCTTCCCTATCGGAGGCTTGGGGAAGGTTTTCTTCTCAAATGCGGTGTCTACGCGCACTTAAAATTCCTCGATACATTCTCCAAAGTTTGCCACGTTTGCTCTTGGTGGGATTCTCGGACGCTTCCTCTAAAGGATACTCCGCTTGCATCTATTTACATGCGTATGATTCCAGTAGCACTTGTAGCAATTATCTTTTGAAGGCCAAGAACAAAGTGGCACCCCTCAAGACATTGACTATTCCTCGATTGGAACTCTGTGGAGCGTTGTTATTATCTAGACTACTTCGTGATGTGATTAAATCTCTTAAAGCCGTAAGATTTGAAAATGTTCATCTCTATACCGATTCTCAGATTATCCTTGCATGGCTCCACACCTCTCCTCATCTTCTCAAAACCTACGTGGCCAATCGTGTAGTTCGCATATTAGAGCATACATCTCTTCACCAATGGGCACACACAGTGTCGAATCAAAATTCAGCCGACTTTGCGTCTCGAGGATTATTTCCCGAAGAGATCATGGATTGTCATTCCTGGTGGAATGGACCAGATTTTATGCAGAATCCGCCGTCCAAGTGGCCCGTAAGAGGCGATAATTATGTCGCACCCGAAGAGCTCCCTGAGCGTAAAAACGATCCTATAGTTTTGCGCATCCAAGCCGACCCAGAAAATCCTCTGTATGAAGTTGTGTCACGATTTTCTTCATTTAGTAGACTACAACGCGCTTTCGCATTTATTCGCCGATGGCTACTCCGAATAAGATGTCCCGAGATGAAGGGTCCACTCTCAAGCGAAGAGATGCGATACTCGACCTTATCGCTTGTGCGTCTCATACAGCAAAACCATTTTCCTCTGCTTATAGAAGAGTTGCGTTCCAAAGGTCACACCACAACTCCATTAAGGAAGCTGTTCCCATTCTTGGATGCAATGGGTATAGTTAGGGTGGGCGGACGGCTACGACACTCCGCCCTTCCCCTAGATGCGAAACACCCTCTGCTTTTACCTCAGAAAGCTCATCTCTCGGCTTTAATTTGCGACTACTATCATCTGTACGCTTGCCACGCTGGACCTAGAAGCGTGCAGACGCTTATACAGCAGAAGTTCTGGATAATATCGATTCGATCCCTCCTACGGCAGCGCATTTTTCGCTGCATTCGCTGTTTTAAGTTTAAATCGAAACCTGTATTTCCCTTCATGGCTGATCTACCACCAGCTCGAGTTCAACCTAGCAAACCGTTTTCCTCTGTTGGCATTGACTTTGCCGGACCCTTCACGGTCAGGGAAAGTCGTCGACGTAAGGCCCACACATACAAAGGGTATCTCTGTTTATTCATATGTATGTCTACGAAAGCGGTCCATTTAGAAATGGTCTCGGAACTCTCCACAAAAGCCTTTTTAGCCTCGCTCAACAGATTCACCGCACGCCGTGGTCTACCCTCTGACATATACTCTGATTGCGGACGTAACTTTCTCGGCGCCGCTCGACACCTGAGGGAGGTGAGTCAGTTTCTACGTTCGCACTCCTCTGAGATAACGAGTTCCTTAACCTCTTTGGAGATAAAATGGCATTTTAACCCTCCAGCCGCCCCCAATTTTGGCGGTCTATGGGAGGCTGCGATCAAATCCGCAAAGAGTCTCTTGTATCGATCAATCGGCACCTCTCTCTTAACTTTCGAAGAGTACAGCACGCTATTTTGTAAGATTGAGGCTGTATTGAACAGCCGTCCCTTATGTGCCGTCACCTCTAACCCAGAAGACGCTGTAGATTACCTAAGCCCTGGACATTTCTTAGTCGGCAGACCGTTATTGCAACCTCCTGAAGCTCCCTTGGAGGACAACTTGAATTGGACCTGTCGGTGGCAACTACTCTCCCAGCTGTATCAGCGGTTCTGGAAGAGGTGGTCTACGGAGTATCTCCATACTCAACTCCAACGTCAGAAGTGGAATAAGGATCAACCAAACATTCAACCCGGCGCCATTGTCGCATTGTATGGCGCAGAAACTACCCCCCTTTCATGGCCGTTAGGACGCGTACAAGAGGTACATCCTGGAACCGATGGAGTCGTCCGTGTGGCCACAGTGAAAACCTCGACCGGTTTATATACGCGTCCGGTAAACAAGCTCGTGATTCTCCCAACCCAATTCTCAATGGAGAATTGAGTGAGCTCTCATAATGTGCATAAAGAACTCTCTTTAATTTTCGTTTAATTTTTCGTTAAATTTTGTTAAAATTGGTGGGCGGTTATGTTCGAACAGTAAGTGCTCCATTCCGGCGCACGCGCGAGTGAGCGGAAGTAGTACGCTACTGAACGTAAAAGGTGCATGAGTAAACGGTTTTTCCTCTCGCGTGTTCCTCGTTGTACTTCTCAACATCAGGCTACCAAGAACCAGGGGCCCCTGTCACCGCCAGCAGGATACTCCAGGTTAGTGGTACTTCTCAGTTATTCTCGGTCCTTCGCGCAAAAGTTAAGTCACGGCACCCCGCGTGCACAATTACTTTATTAGATATTAACTTACCTAGTATAAATAAGTACAACCCACACTGAATGGCAGAAATTTTCACAAAACTGCATTAAAAATAAAGTGAATAACAGATACACGAGAAAATTTCGGTGGTTGAGAACCAACTGGAAATATTGGAATGCTTCACACTGAAGTGCAATAAACATAAATACCGAAAAAAGGGAAAGTCCGCATGCACACCCCAAACATCTGATGTATTGTATAGTAAATACGGAAGTTGAGCATTATTTTTTCATTATATGAAATAAATTTAATAAAACTGAATATTAATCACTCTCTAATTTTTTTGGTAACCATCATGACTTTACAAACGTCTTTATAAAATCAAAATTCGATGAAGGAGGTCTTCAAAACCTTGTCCCGTTTTAGGTACAATGGACAAAGAATTTTTATGACTTTGTTTGTGTCGTTGGGTATTTTCGCTCAACCCCAGATGTTCTATTTATAATATGCCAAGCAGGTATGTACTTACAAAATAACACTTCCAGAGTAAACAAATTTTCAGAAATAATTATTTTATTAGAATGAAAAAACTTGTCTTTGGTGTATTTCTAATAAAGCCGTTGTATTTTTTGCTCTAAATATAATTAAGCATTATGAAGGCCACTTTTTAAAGAATACGACGACCTACATCTAATTGATCATATAATCTATAAAAAATGACGAAGAAAGGACGGTCTTTTGACGTCAGAAGTAAGTCATTATCACGTGATTTTTGGGCGAATGACGTCGCCGACGAGTTATGACCAAAAATTGACGTGAATTAGACGACAGTCTGCTGCTTGGGTTAATGTCAAGTGACAGATTACCTGTTAGGCAATAAACTTTAAAAAGAAGACCAATTTATTTTGGGGATTTTAAAGAACATGACTTGGAAGTGCCACAGAAGGTTCGAAAAACGTGGAATATTGCTAAATTAACAATAGACAGACAAAAACGAACCATAAAATTTTTAGGGAATAGGACGCATAGACTTAAAAACAGAATAAAATCCGTTGAAGACGTCATTCACCATCTGAAAGATTCTAAGCAAATTTCTGACAATTGTTATCCCGTTTTACAGGTTTGGTGTTTGTGCATACCCATTACATATATATATTTTTTTTTTTTAGTAAATTAGGGGATATATGAATGCTAATATAATGAACAAATAAATTTGACACAGTTTATTAGCTGTTTGGAGAAATTGAAGCCACTTTTCTAATTTTCCTTGTGGCCAAATTATAATTTAGTTTTTTAAAGAATTTGTATGACCACAGCTGGTTTTTATAATTGTAAATTTATATACCTACCTAAATCAAGAATGTATCTACTATTGGAGTATAGTTCAATTCTTCCTTATCTCTTGCCTTTTTTTATTTGTCTATAACTTTTGGGAACATCAGGATTTATATTTATTTCAGAATACGAGGAATTTCTTTTACTAGCTGCTTTACGCATAACAAATTATAATTTTCAGGATTGTGTGCCCGTTACTTAAGCCGGAATTCCACTGAGGCAACACTGAACGACATGTTGCTTGATACGTGTTGCCTGTTGTAGCACAGTATAGAGATCAATTGATATCTATACTGTGTTTGTAGGCGTGCGACAATGTGGCATAAAATTCAAATTAATGTCGCTGTGTGTTCCTTCAATGGAAAGACTGTTTGTAGCATGCGTCAATGCCGCATGCTACATGTTGCCTCAGTGGAATTCCGGTTTTAGAAATATGAAAATTTCGACGCCAACGGAATATCCCGAAGAACTGGGAATATTCGCTTTAACGTTAAATTTTTATTCAAGTTCGGCCTATGACTATGTTCGTAAAACATTTGCAAATTGCCTTCCACATACTAAAACGTTGCAGAAATGGTACAAGTCGGTGGATGGTTCTCCAGAGTACACTAGGGAGTCACTTCATGCCATTGAAATTAAGGTAAAAGAATGTAGAAAAGAATACAAGGTCCTTGTTTGCTGTTTGATGATGGACGAATGGCTATCAGGCAGCATATTCAATGAAATGGTAAACGTTAAGTGGGTTACATAAATTACGGAACAGAAATGCCTGGAGACACATTACTTGAAGCAAAAGATGCACTTGTTTTTCTAGTGGTGGCACAAAAATGCAGGTGGAAGATTCCAGTTGGATATTTCTTAACGAATGGTTTAAACACAGAAGAAAAAGCAAATTGGGTTAAAGGATGTCTAATAATGATGAATAATATTGGAGTGGCAGCAACATCTTAACTTTCAATGCTGCTAATCTAGTAACACATTTTTCGCATCGTACAACGGAGAATCCGATTTTTATCATGTCTGATGTCTATCATATGATAAAATGAATTAGAAATACTTTCTTTTCGTATTATAGAACACGTATACTCGAACTCGGTGTCGACGACGCCGACACCGGTCTGGACTGAGTCTGAACATAGGCATGTAACGCTGCGCAATAGAAAGAGAGAAACATAAACTATTTAATAAAAGGTGTTCGTTTGACTGATCCAACGACTAAATTAGGTACAACAATTGATGCCGTTTTCACACGCTTTATTACTCATTTAAGAACTGATATGATATTTATATCACTCATTTTAGTCACCATAGGCCACTAATAATTGTATTAAATGGTAGGGATAAAGATACCGAAGGCTATGATTGAACAGTAATTTGTATTTTAAATCGAATAAGTTATAAATACTACTCTAGCACTTGTAAATATTTACTTGTTACTTTAGTTCTTAAATTACACATTGTACTTTATTTTTTTTTTATACAATATTATTATAATCATTAATTATGATATTTCTATACCTATGATAAATAAATAAAAAAAAGTATATTTTATAATAAACAACAATTGACAACATTTACTTTAATTAACCCAACTATCATCATTAATCATCATTTTGTCAAAAAATACAAATGCGACATATTTTTGGTTTTTATTATTTTTCAAGAGAAAATTAATGACTTCGCCGCGTATACGTGTTTAATTTATATAAATTGACGACGCAGAGTTAAAACTTCATCATCCGTGCGTCCCTACGTCGACGTACTCTTTTTTTTATCAATTGGTTGAATTACAAGAAAATGCTGGTGTGCATGCTGCTACAAAATTAAGAAGACGCCATTTGAATTACAAAAAATTGGTCGAAATTTTCGAGTCAGTTTTACTTTACAATCTCAAAGTTTTCTTATCTATTAGTACCCTTCGAGATTGTGAAATCTTGCAGCACAATTTGGATCTGTTAACTTCGTGGACCATAAAAAACCGGTTATTCTTAAACAAAGACAAGTGTTTTATTATTACTTATTTCAGAAAACTAACCAACATAGTTTATGAATAGTCTATTGAAGAATTTAATTTGGTTAGACAGGATGCGTATAAGGACTTAGGCGTTGTTTTTGATAGTAAATTTTTCTTCAAAAATCATATTATTGTGGAGTGTACGACTAGAGCGTATAATATGTTTGGGTTTATTTATAGAAACTGTTCTCGAACGTTCAATCGTTGCTTACGTTGTATTACTCATTTATACGTTCTAGACTTCAGTATGCCGCTGTTATCTGGTTTCCTATATATTCTATTTACATTCAATTACTGGAGTCAGTTCAACGCGTTTCTCAAATTTGTAGTATTTCTAGTTGATGGGACTTAACCTCCTCGCGGATATAATCATGGCGTTTTACTAAGCAAATTTAACTGCAAGTTACTTAGTACTAGACGGGTAATTTTAGGTGTAAAACTTATTCACAGCTTAATTAATAATATAACTGACTGTACTTATCTGTTCAATAAAATTGTATTCTTAGTTCCTCGGTTAAATGCTCGAAGTTACCATACGTTCTATTATAGTACTAGCAGAACAAATGTTATGAATAGATCACCACTTGTTTTAATGTGTAGTAATTTTAACTTAATTAGTGATTTATGTGACATTAATAATGATCCTTTTAGTTACATATTAAATGCTTTAATTTCTTATTTAGAGAATTGGGGAGTATTGTTTTATTTATATTCTGGCCTCTTTATTATAAATTCAGCATTGCATTTTTTTTCCTTATTCTTAGTGTTACAGTTTGTACCATTATGCCTACATTGTTTTTCTTTTTGTTTCCTGTAATTGGGTGCTTACCCGTTGGAAATAAACATTATTATTATTATTATTAATATTATTTACACAATTTTGTGACGACGTGATCAACATTTTTGCACGGACTTGGCTTGAATACTAAAAATAACAGTACTGTATTCCCAAAATTTTGTGGGAAAATAGAGTGAACAGTTTCTGATGTAATCAAGAAAATAAATTGACTAATTCATTAATTTTTTTGAGCTACTTATATAAACAATCTAAAAAATATGAACGCAATTATAAATCACAAGTAAAAACTCATCATATCTTGCACATTTTTGGTAGAATGTATTCGGCAAAATTTTCAGATGACGTCATCAATTTTTTTGGGGGACAAACAGATACATTTTGATTAAAAAATTACCATGCCTACAATAACTTTAAAACGTCTGCAAGATTGCAAAGTATTCAGTTTCGCAATTCTTGATTTATTCAATAAAATAAATTCACGCAATCATTAATTTTTTTGAGTATCCTGTATAAGCAAATCCAAAAAATATGAGGATTTATTCGGCAAAATTTTGAGATAACGTCATCATTTTTTTGGGGCTGATAAATATATAAATTTTTTGTACATTTAAGATGGGATTTATGCGGCCAAATTTTGAAGTGACGTGATCAATTTTTTGGGGGGATAAGCAAATACGTTTTAATTAAAAATTTACCATGCGCTTGATAACTTTAAAACATCTCCAATATTTCAAAGCATTCGGTTTTGCAGTTCCTGATTAAGTAAATAAAATATGATTAATTTTTTTGAGTCACCCTGCATAAGCAAATCTAAAAAATACCAATGCAGTGATCAATTACAAGTATTGACTGATCATAGTTTGCACATTTTAGACAGGATATATTCGGCAAAATTTTGAGATCACGTCATCAATTTTTGGGGGTTGATAAACAGATACATTTTGATCAAAAATTTACCATGATTTTTATAACTTTAAAATTATTTCCAAGATTTCAAAGCATTCGGGTTTGTAGTTCCTGATTAAATTAAATTAAAATAAATTAACGCATTCATTATATTTTTTGAGTTACCCTGTATATGCAAATCCAAAAAATATGAAAGGAATGATAAATTACAAGGTGAGACTCATCATATTTTGTACAATTTAGACAAGATTAATTCGGCAAAATTTTGAGCTGACGTCATCAATTTTTTGGAGGAGGTAAGTAAATATATTTTGATTAAACATTTATCATGCTTATCATAAGTTTAAAATATCTGGAAGATTTCAAAGCATTCGGCTTACCAGATTTAAAATTAACTTGCAAAATGTTGCTTTATAATTGTGTTTTTTTTTTCAAAAATTTGGACGTTCCGGGTAAAAACTCAATACGGAATCATAAACCACATGTTTAGGACTATGATTTCATACAATTTAAAACTCATTTACTATGTATCATTTTGAAGTGACGTCATCACATTATTGGTGAAGATGTTTAGACAAATTTTGGTTAGCGTTTTACCATCTAAATGATATTCCTAATATAAGTACAAAATTTGACAACAATCGACCCAGTACTTTCGGAGATTGTCTGTCTAATAAAAATCGGGACGACAGACAGACGGAAGCGGGAGACCGAAGACTCTAGGGGTCACGAAAGGTTGAGAAAACTTAAAAGTAGAGAGTCGGCCGACGGACTCGATTACAATACCTCCTTCGCTTACGCTCGGGAAGTAAAAATAATAAAATTCGCAAAATCAACTTTTTCAATTTTCTGAAAAAGCTGGATGTTTTTTGTATTTTAGAGGTGAGGGAAGTTCTGTCGACATAACCTTCGATCAGAAAATTCTAGAAAATTCTACTGTGGATCATGAAAATTTGGTGACAGGCAACGTGAATAGCGTAAATTTCTGGATACCTGTGAATGTATATCGACTTCCTCGAAAATAGGTGGTTTTAAACTACATTTACTGATTACAAAATTTGCTCTCTTCCAACAGCACATTCGGGGCAATAATTTAAAAATATTCACATTAATAAAAGCAAAAACTTAGAAACTAATACTTGCAACATTGTAAAATATTGACAATATTACCAGAGAACATAATATTACCATGATGGAGAGATGAATATACACGTTTGGGAAAAGTCATTAAAAATACATTTTAACAATAAAATGTTTTACCAGAAGCATAAAATTGTCACATCAATAAACAGGAAACAAAGGGTCAATCTCTTTGGAGTATGCATAAAGGCCACCTTTAACATTAAAAAACTTCACAGACGTATCTGGGAAATTCTTTTGTAAAAAATCAACAGATCTCTGAGAGTCATTTCCTCGTCTGCACAACATATACACTAAAAAAAAGTCAAAATAATGATGCAATAAAAATTAACAAAATTCAATAAACAATTATTACCATGTCTATATGTATCAGGATCTTTCTTAATCAATTCTTGCAAATTTGCTATACCCTTATCAGTTGTGATTATAGAATAAGGCAAATTGATAGTCCCTGGTATATTACACATAGAATACTCCAATTCAGGTCGTACATCTATAACAACATATTTTTCTTTTAAAATATGTGGCAGCTTCTGTATGTCTATATTATTTGCATGTTCAAGAATATCCACATCAATAACCTAAAACGTTACATTTGTTTCTCGTTCATATTAATATAATATATAATGCATACTTTATCATTTGCCTTGGAACCACAAAAATGCTCATAATCAACAGGTGAAGTAATTGTTGGATTTTCACCACAGACATCACAATTAGTCATCTTTTGACGTAATCTCACATTACGAAAAGTTGTTTCTACTCCATCAAACAATAACATCCTTCCAGATAACACTCCATCGACGTTTAAAATAATTTTTATAGCTTCCAAAGCTTGCAATACTCCAATGATTCCAGCCACGGGTCCGAGAACTCCACCATCTCCACAGTTAGTTACAGTATGAGTTGGTGGTGGTATTGGGAATAAACAACGATAGCAAGGTCCGTTCTTGTAATGATACACTGTTAATTGACCCTCCATTTGTAACGCACTACCTGATACCAGAGGAATGTTGTGAAAAACACAAACATCATTTAATAGATATCGAGTAGGAGCATTATCACTGCAGTCAAGAATTACATTGTATTTATATTTTTGTATAATTTCAACAATTGAAGCGGAAGCGTGAATGTGCAGTGGCACTACTAATATATTACTGTTTAAGCTGAAAATGTTAATATTTGAAAGTATATATTCCACAAGGCACATACTTATTTACAGGTTATTTGAACACAGTAATACCATATGAAATTTACCTGTTCAATTTATTGTACACCGAATCAACCTTGGGTCGCCCCACATCTTCCTCAAAATGTAATACTTGTCTGTGCAGATTTGATAATTCTACATCATCATAATCAGCAATATGAATTTCCCCTACAAATATCAAAATCTTAGAAAATAAGCTTCATTGATTTCAAGTCCAGTTACCAACACCAGCTGATGCAAGGTACAATGAGGCTGGACAGCCGAGACCACCTGCCCCAATAATTAAAATTCTACTTTTCTTGAGAATCACTTGGCCTAGCTTTGAAACTTGCGGCATTATCATCTGCCGACTATATTTAACTACTTCTTGTGTAGATAAATAATCAGAATATGGGCATTTCCATTCATTCTGTAAACAAATATTTGTATAAAAAAATTTAGACATACATAACCTAACATTTGTTTTAAGTTGGTGAAGTAATGCTTTTTTGGTGCGGAGAATATCTTCTAACTTTATAATTTCTTGTTCTAGATCTTTGATTTCAGTAATCGACATTTCAACAACTTAAACAGGGTGTATTGCCGTTCTTCACTTTTTCATAGATGTTCATAGACGACGAATCACAGCGACAAATCACAGATTCACAGAACACGACAAATCATAGAAGCGAAAAATCATGTACAGCGCGGTCGTAGAAAACTGGACCACTTTGCCTAGTTTTTATTTATTTTTTAATACAATAGCAGTTTAAATGTACGCCCCCGATATGAAAAACGGGACAGTGATTTCGAGTTTGAAAAATTGTTTAATTTGTCAAACAAAACATGAATTAAACTCTAATAAAAGTTTTAAAATTTGGAAGTTAGTGATCCAGTTTTCTGCGGTCGCCACTGTACATCTAAACTTCTTTTTGCAGCTTGCAGCAGGGTGTCAATAACACGTGAACTTGTACAAGTGACATTTGTTACTGGCTCCCTCTATAAACACTATTCACCCAATGAATCAACCCCAGAACCCCTGAACTAACCTTTAAATATGCAATGATGCATTTAAATTTTCCATGAAGCATTTTTTATATACTTATATATAATAAATGTTTCACGTGAAGTAAGTGTCAGTTGCTCTAAGTGTTTTACGCAAAGTAGTTACCACAAATTGGAAGATAATATTTTTTAGGCAAGAGAACAAGTTTTTAAGATTAAGTTGATAAAGAAAAATTAATGGGAAACATAAACATTAGAAAAATGACAACCACATTATCCAACAAACCAACACCAAAAAAAGAATATGAACCAGTGGAAACATTCAAATTTTTACAATCATTCACAGAAGAAACAAATAATGGCCTTTATTTAAATTATGTCTATTTTCCCGAAGAAGTGATAACAATGATCCTCAGTTACGTAGATCCTACAGAATTATTACACGTTTCAGAAGTTTGCAAGAAATGGTGCAACATCATCAAATCTGATACTTTTTGGGCAAATATTTACCAGAGGAAATGTGGTAAAAAACCAAAGAAGTTACCATGGTATGTCTATTACTGCTTTTTCGCAACCAATTATTTTGATATAAATCTCATCAAAAATGGTAATGGTGAAAATGGGTATGACAGTTGGACAATTGTTGTTAATTATGGAGATCAGTTCCGAATAGAAGATCCTCCTTGTGGGGCTGACCCACTTCCTATTGATGTTCCAGAATTTAATGGCAGGACTAGCTGTTTTGCAACATCATACTATGAATGCAATAAATTACAAGAAATTTCACTCGAAAATAATAGGCTTATTCAACTCATTCTTGATAAATTTAAACCTCATATTTATTTAAGTGAGTGGATGGCTGCAAGGTTTGATTGTGGTTGTATTTATAATTTATGGTGTAAACTTTTTGGAAAGAAAACAGAAAACTCGAAACCAGTACAAGAAGCGCATGACACAGAAGTGAATTCAGAGTTAATTGGAGATGAGTTGGAGGATGTTTTTGAAGACGATCAAAGTGAGTTTTATGGAGAAGAACCTTTGCATATTGAGCATGCCTCAAAAAGTGTGGAGCAATGGGCTGGTTCTACATGGATAAAAGTTTGTTAATTCAATAGTTGGTCGCTTTTAATACATTTTTATCTGTTTAGGTTGAAATGGTTGTAAAAAATTATCCCTCAGGAGTAAGAAGTATAGTTTTTCAACATGAAGGTAGAGATACTCAGTTTTGGAAAGGTCACTATGGAAGTAAAATGGCAGGTGGAGTTGTTAAAATATTATTTGATTCAATTGAGCCTTTAATATAGAAGTGCCTTTAAGATAATTTATTATTAATATTATAGAGAACAAAAAGCCTTGCACAAACATAATTTCAGCAAGTGTTACAAGTTCTTAAAAATATAGATATTAACAAATTAAAAAAAAATTTGGCAGTGTTAATAAAATCAATGTAACATAGAGTAAGTTATAAGGGCATTTGTATAAAGATTTAAACGTACTGGATGAATGTTATAAATAAAGCAACATAAACCATTCAGGATGTTTTTAGACAAAAGTGAGTCATGAAAACTTTTCTTCACGTTGGATAAACTGGTTCGTCAATAAAACAGTTTGTGTCAGTGCATGAGATTGCCGTTCACTTGCTTGAAGCTAGTTTGCCACATATAATCATATTTTCAAGTTAAACATTTCTGATTTCTGTCATTAAAATTTAAAATGCCGAAATAGTTATTTAGGATTAGGATTCATGGTCGGAAAATGTATGTTTACGCATTTTACGTTACGAGTATGAGTGGAAATGCGGAGCCGAGACGCCAGTTGAGACGGAGCAACACGAATACTCGCAAAAACATTTTATGGACGTGTGTTCCACGAGCCTTTGAGGGCCAAGTATTTAAATTTGTTTTTCTGGTAATCATTTATTAATGACATTAATGCATGATTGATGTATGAAAACCGTTTATATTAAGGCTCCGTCGGAACGAGTCCGTATCACAGTACAGAGATCATTCAGTAGGGACAACTCGCTATTTTTACTGACCCGTTTTCATGGGTGGTCGTTTGTCTTGTGACCGCATGAGGACGCGCAACGCAAGGTACTTCTCTTTCTTACACATTGGAACATTGAATTGCAGTACTTTGGTTATTTAGTGAGTTTAATGTGAAATATTTGAAATTTGGCAATTTAGTTGTATTGGTTTTGATGGTTTAAGGCTGATCTTCCGGTGTAATTATTGCAGTTAAGTGTACTTTTCATGTTTTGATGGAACCATTGTTTACTATTTAATTTTTTTTGTGAAAAAATTAAATGTACATTAGCGTTTTCTAATAACGTTGAATTTTACAACCATTTACAACCATCATTAATGAAACGTAAAATCATAATCTGAATTTTCAATACGACATCTCTGTTATAGGGTGCTTAATTCATTATTTATTATAATAGACTGTGTGGTTTCTAAGATCAGCTAGTTACAAAATGTTATTGTTATTACATTATTTTTAATTCTTTTCCAAAAATTCATTTGCACAAAGTGTAGTAAATTGAATGATCAAAGGCGCCGACACGAGTTGTCCCTACTGAATAATCTCTATAGTGTGTCCGTATATCCATTTTCTAAATTAGGCAACCCACAATGCAAGTACTATGGGAAGAGTTGAAGAGCTGTCAATCACTAGCCAAGTAGGCTGACCGACCGCATGGGACGGATCTTCCTCAAAATTTATTTAGGAGAAAAGATGAAAGAGATAAATAACAATACCAAAGAAGATAAACAAAATTTGAAATTTTGTTAATTTTCTTTGACAGTAAGAGCAAGTATTTTGGTAGTCGCGGATGGAGCGTGGAGCAAGCAATCGTATAGAAATAATTACAACGCTCTTTTAGGAGTCGCATACATTATAGGTGCTAGAACCAGGAAAATTTTATATGTGGGAGTAAAAAATAAACACTACCTCACATGCACACGTAAAAAAAATAAAATAAGGATAAACCTCATAAATGTTTCAAAAATTGGAACAAGGCCTTTACAGCAATGGAGAGTAGTATTGTCTTAGGGGGATTCCAAAAATTAGTAGAAATGCATGGTTTAATTTATGCAAAAATTGTAGGTGATGGTGACAGTAGTGTTTATAAAAAAATTCGAGACATTAAACCATACGGTCCAAACATCTTTGTGGAAAAAGTTGAATGTCGGAACCACATCTTGCGGAATTATTGCAATTACGAGAACTATTAAAAACGTCTGGAAGAAATATTCATATGCGACAATTTTTGCGTAAGTAATAGGAGTAAAATGTATTTTAAAATTTCGTAGTGTAATTGCACTATGTACAGTATGTGCAGTGTTCGGGTTTCGGTTTTACCCACCAACCGCAACCCTTGTCAACAAGCGTCCCCAAATTTCTCTTCTACCTGTGTATGTACCGCTTCCGAATTTAACCACTTTGTACATAGACTCCGAACCGTCAACAACAAGTAAATACAGTGTTACACAGCACATGTTTGTGTTTCATTTATATCAATCTTTTCGGTACGTATGTATGAGTAATAATCATATATCCAACATGCAGTAGTATTTATTTGTGTAATAATATTTAAAAATTTCTCCCGAAGTGTAGTGCCACAAATCCCGCTTCTTTGAAAAATTAAACAAAATTGATTTTGCGAATTTGTATTCAGTAAAACAAATACAAGAGTATGCTGTTTTATAAAATTTCTACACGATGTTCCTAACATACATATAAAATACAATCGAGATTATCTGTCTAATAAAAATCTGAACAGACGGCACACAGACTGAACCAGGAAACATACCCTATAGTTGATGAAATGTCGCGAAAACATAAACGTAGTTAGTCGCCTTCCGATAGACTCCATTACAATACTTTCTTTGCTTACGCTCAGGAAATAAAAATAAAATTCGCAAAATTAAATTTTATAATTTTTCGAACATTTTGTATTTTATAGAACGTTTACTGCCACAATACCGAAAAAACAGAATATTTGTCGACGCGTTTCGCCAACCACGTTGGCATTATTTCGACAAAGCTAAACTCTGTATTTGAACGGCGAGGGAAGTTGTGTATAAGTAACCCTAGATCACGTTTTTGTTCAACGTTCAGTGATGTAACACACTTTACTTTGCTACAACATCCAGATCACGCTTGTTTACATATTTGGATGAATTGTTTATATGTCTGGGCGCGACGGCGATGGTCACTCCGCTGATAAGTTTCCGGGAGAGACTTTTTTATGCATTCATTAATGAATCATACTTTAGTTTTGTTTTTTATATTCAGTGCTCTTGGGTTCATGAAAGGTCGAGAAAATGTAAAAGTAGACAGTCGGCCGACGGACTCGATTACAATATTTCGCTTACGCTCGGGAAGTAAAAATATGAATGATAAATCAAAAACTCATCATATTTTGCATATTTTGAGCAGAATTTATTTGGCAAAATTTTGAAATGACGTCATCAATTTTTTGGGGGGAATAAATAGATATATTTTGATTAACAGTTTAAACCATGCTTACAATAACTTTAAAAAGTCTGCAATACAGTAGACGCCGCTTAATATGATCACGGTTAATGTTATCAACCGCTTAGTGTGATCAAAATGGCTTGGAACGGTCCCACGCAATACTAATGCATTACAGTTTTTCCGTTTATTGTGATCAATATTTCGCATATTGTGATCAATCTCGCAATTCTTTTACAAACGGGAATTGCTTTTTTGGAGAAGTGAGACGACTGAAACTGGTATTGTGTTCTAATGAATATTCATTGCTTTCAAAAAGTACATTCGCTTATACTAATCACTTTGTACAACCACAATCAGTGACAGTTTTACGTAAACAGTGCGTTTTCGTCTTTTGAACAAACGAATTTTTTCTGTTTTAAATTAGAGGACTTACGTAAAAATGAGCACTTCGAAATAACTAGATCTCAGCTTATTATCGGTGTGATTAAACACTTTGCATATTATCAAAGCAGTTGGAGATCTTAAGCCAGTATGATCGCTCCCATCATGGATGAATCAGCGTAAGGTCGCGGTAACCTTAAAAATTTCTCAGCCAAAGGAAATCGAATGTTCCTTTCTCAGAATGGTAACCAAAATTTAAAATAAATTCTAACGTTTATGTACCTTCATCTACAGCATAATAAGCAGTACGTGTGAACGATTTTATTTTGTTTCGAGGTTTTACTGTCTCTGCTGGTGGTTTTCGCTTATTATTATCAGTCGGTTAGTGTGATCAATTTGTCTGAGTCCCAAAGTGATCACATCAAGCGGCGTCCACTGTATTTCAAAGTATTCAGTTTTGCAATTCTTGATTTATTAAGTAAAATAAATTGACTGATTATTATTTTAGACTGTGTAGCTGGTGGCAGGCAATAAACCCTATTTATTGTAAAGAATCTCTTGCCGTTTTATTTCTTTATTCTCGTGATTTCGCGGAGGCTCACCACCTGAATTCCGTGTCTCCGACTTCAGAGCACCCCGGCGCTCCTCCCCCCGGAGAGGGAGCTGGCGCCCGAGCGACCGCCGCTCCGGACCGAAGGCGCCACCCCCGGCGGCGTGAAGGTCGCCGCATAAGCTTGGTCGACCAGACGTGTTTCTGATATCAGCGATACTAGTCGACCCAAAGCTTGGCACCCAAGTACGCCGCCACCTCATACGTTATCGGCGAGATTCCGGAATTTCGTCGCTATATGTGTCTTGGATATGTTATTGCTGATAAAAGCCGGGCACAGAGACCGAATTATAGCTGATTTAAACGTTTTGTTTACACCGTTGCCATGGAAACCACACGTCTTAGCCATTTCATTCAATTGGACTGCGGTCTCATTCTGAGAGTGCTCGGTAGGAGTAACTCAATCGCAGATTTTAATTTTCATGCTGCGCGAGATAGACGTAAAACTGGTATGATTAATATTCTTGGATAACTTCCTCAGTAATACGGACATTCGGAAATAACTAAACACCGCCTATATTAATACTATTCGGGCACATAACGCAAGGGTCGACAAAAATCGCCATATATTACGCCTATTGATAATGTGCATACATTTTTGTGGAGTGTTTGAATAAGGTGACCAATTATTAAAAATCAAAAACCAGAACACGTGAAATTCAAAAACAGATTTATTGATTAGGTAATCCTAATGATACATGGCATTTCCCATTGCACATCATATATAATATAAAGTACATTCACTAACGTTGTGAATTGTCAGTGTCAAAATTTTTCAAAATTTCTTGGGTGTATGTACCAGCATTTGTATAATTTTTTTCATACTGTACATAAAATCTAGTTACTATTTACTTTAAGGTTATGTATGCCACAATCAAATTCAATCATAAGGTGTTAACGCATTGCAACCAAAATAGATTTTCAAAATTCCTATTAGTTTTTTGTCAATGCGACCAACTAACGACACTTTGACAATTCACAACCTTAGTGAATAAACAATATATATAAATTAATTAGACACATAACTAAATGAGACAAAGACAACGAGCAACAAGCCGTTAAGCCGTTAACTGATAAAAATTCACAACAGTTAAAATTTAAAATGTGAACTGTTGGAGTTTTCAGCAGTTTTTAAAATTTAATACCCGGATCAATATTTATATAAAATAAAATATATTACTCTTGCAGTGTGTGTTCCATCTGTCCTATCAGAACACTTTACAAAAACCAGAACATTTACAGGTTTTGACAACGAAAAATTTTACCCAGAACTGAAGTCCGAAAAAACAGTACTGTTCTGGAAAAAACAGTACGGTTGGTCACCTTATGTTTGAACTTACTCTACGTGGACATGACGAAAGTAGGGAACCACAAAATCCAGGTATATTTCGACGTCTGATTGATTTTACGGTTGAATTAGACTCTAAAACTGTCCGAAATGAACTTTTAGATGCCATCAACGTAAAATTTTGACCGAAGGCAAACAGGTATGTGGAGGTGGACACATACTTTTTTTCACTAGCAGCCATGAAGCATGCAAATGTCGACTTATTTAGAGGTAGTAAATTCAACTTTTGGGACCACGTGTTCAAAAAGAAGATTGAGGTTATGTACGTAATACTTAATGTGATTATTTCTTAAAAAATGAATAAATTTGTGCTACTAACATTACTTGAGTATACGCGTGGTAGTTGGTAGACGGTGGAAGATAAAATGATTCATTCAGCGACAAGTGTAAACGGTTTTCTTTGTGTTGAAGATTTGGATCAAGTTTGATTAGAAATCAAAACAAAATCATGTTGCGTCAAAAAATTGAACGTTTATTTTTTCAATTTATTGTCTTATGGTTTCTACTAGTGAAAAAAATAGTATATTAACCACGGTTGCAAAGCCACTTCTAGACCTCGCGCTCAGTGGCGTAGCTAACTTCCACTGCGCCCCCCCCCCCCGCAGTTTATAGTAAGCGCCCTCATACACCAAATTTAAAAATCAATATAAATATGTACTTACTCGTTTGTACATTTTAAAAAATATATCGGTTACGTTACGGTCTGCGCCCCTTTTGGCACTGCGCCCCAGCCCCGTAGCTAGAAAACTTATTCAGGGGGGGCAAGTTTGTCGACAGAGGGGACTGCATGTAAATATGTATACAGTGTTGGGCAGTATCTAGACACTTGTATCTAAATAAAGCATCTAGATACATTTTTGGGTATCTAGTATCTGTATCTAGATAAAATCGAATTTAAGCACAAAATATCTGTATCTAGATACAAAATTAATGGCGCAGATACACAGACATTTTTTTATTTCACTTTTTTTCAGTAGTTATTAGTTGAGTTATACTAGTAGTAATTTTTGATACTTCATGTTGGTGATTTTGGTCACAAACAAAAATAGAGGTAAGAGGTCCACTAATAGTGTTCTGTCACAGAAATTTTCGTATTTTAAATACCATCATTTCCTACATTGTAGCCTTCAGTACTTATACATCTTTAAATATAATCCCGAGGGGTAATAAATCTAAGCCATGGTATGATGGTATTTTAAAAACCATAAACCACAATTCACTATTCACTGCGTTTTGCGCTTATCGGGGCAATGCATTTTATCTGTGTACCTGAGCAACCTGGGTCCGGTAGGCCAGCTGGTTGTATTTGTGTTATTAAATAAGAGTAATTTTAATAGTAAAAATATTTGTTTAAGGTATGTTATTATTTTTAGAAAATAATAATTGCGTGTTACATAATGATTAATTTTTTCAATTAGCACAAATTAGTTCTGTAATCGACTAATCGAATGTTCAATACATACATTTCTCTCGCATAAATCGCATATTTGTTACTGTTTTATACCTTTATTTATCAGACAAATGTAGCATCTTTTTCTGTTGTCACATATGTCATTTCTTCACTTTTTCATTGTTGGACCTAACGCGAGGCGGGCTTGGTAGGTCCGTTTTTCCCTAGAATGTGCCGATTATGTTTAAGTGTAAATCTTGGGCAATAAAATTGATATTTTTACAACCCTCGGTAGAATAATTTATCATGATATATTCTCAGAAATCGTAAAACGAGATTAAAATAAAATGAGTTTCAACAAAAATCTGAGAATTTAAAGTTGCACTCTGGTGATTTCGACCTGCCAGGCAGCCTTTGATACTATAAGATACTACCTTTCTAAGAAATTGTACTTATTTTGCCTTAAACGGAACCAGCAATTCTTCCTAAAATGTATATACCTGCCGCACCGGGATAGACGATTACCGGACATGGTCATAAAAACATCGTAAGCCGATATTGAAGAATAATAATTTATGACAGGTTGCCGACAACAGACCTTCACCACAGAATAATCATTTCCTGTATTCTTTTGAAATATTAATTTTGTATGTATGGGAATAAAAACAAAAAAAAAATTCTTTTTAAGCGTACGTAATAAACTAATAAATATTGCACAATTCGCGACACATTAAAGCAGCGAAGCGCTGGCCTATTTGCAGGAAAAAAGGAAAGATTTTTCAGTCTTGAATAACTATGCTACAGTAAAATGTTTATTTTTTAAATTTGATACCACAATCCCTTGTTCTGCACCTGTGGAACGGGTGTTTAGTATCGGAAACAAAATTGTGACACCAATAAGAAATAATTTATGTGACAATACCCTCGAAATGTTGTTAATTTTAAAAAAATCATTAAACAATACATAAAAAAATACATAAACATGTTTTCAGTTATTTTGTTCGCCAAAGCTTCAAAAAGTATCTGTTTTCTTGTATTTGTATCTAGATACATTTCGAAAAAATCGAAAACAATCTGTATCTAGATACTTTTATCTTCCATATATCTATATCTGTATCTAGATATTTTTAAAAGTATCTGTCCCCAACACTGTATGTATATATATTTTAATAATACACTCAGATAACTACTTTATTTGAAGAAGCATTAAAATTAGTGTAAACGTCGATTTTTTACGCTATTAAATTTTCGTAAAAACCTGTCGAAGTCCAAAGAATTGGTACGGTACTTTTCAAAAGCCAGAAAAACCAAGTTTGCCAATCTTTGAAGCATCATTGGATGCGCCGGGAGATCTATTCTGGTTAAAACAAAGAATGTAAATTCACAAACAACTGTACTGCATCCAAAAATTCGTGCAGTGGCCAATAACACTAGGTAACAACCAATTTGTTTGAATTTATTTTTTTTGTATGTTTAGTAGTAGGCTATGGAATAAAATGTGACATGACAGTTCGTTCTTTTATATGGTCAACATCAACGTTAGGGTGATATTGCCAAATAACATACCCTGTAAGAAAATAAAGGGCGCGTGGGTGGGGCTAGCAAATATGCTTCGGAAATCGGCATTATATTGAAATTTTATTATTAATTTAAAATTTATAATGTGTAAGTCTTCCAGGGGGGGCAACCACAACTGCTAGGGGGGGCTAAGCCCCATCTTGCCCCCCCGTAGCTACGGGGCTGCTGCGCCCCCCGGCATTGCGGGGTCTGCGGGGGTGCTATTTACGCCACTGCGTCGCGCTTCAGAGCTCTCGACGCTGCGCGTCTCGGGTTCTAATTTGCGCTCGGTCTAGTATGCTTGGCTTTGCAACCTTGGCTCAGGGCCGCCGTAAGCGGGGGTGCAAGGTGTGCACCGCACACGGGCGCTGCCAAAGGGGGGCGGTAAATTGCCACGCAAAGCAGCACTTTTCAAAATTCCCAAAATAATATAAAAAATGTACAACTCGAAAAAAGGGTTTATTGAGACTTTGGGAGAAAGCATAGAAAGAAATATTGTTTAGGTCATCCAGTCATCGATAAATCAATAAACATCTGTTTTTTATAGTGCATGGTGAACAAACTTATAGATCGGTAAAGCATAAAGGAATAAGTTTCCAGAATTGCGGGTGTTGTTTGTCGGAACGTCAACGGGGATGTTAGCAATAAATTAAATTATTTTAGTAATTCACAGAAAGGTGTTAAAGAACATTGCTCCAAAAATTAGTTGGTGTCCGAGCTGGCAAATGCAACAAAGTTGTTATTTGCACTTGTAGTTTGGACGATAAATTTATTTTATTTATACGTATCACATTTGCAAAATCTTTGATGATTTGCTGGAAATATCCGAAGATACTTCTTCATGGTAGTTATTTGTTCAACGATAATTTGATTTGATAAGTATTCTGAATCAAATCAACATCTTAACTAAAATGATGCAGAATCCTAATATCAACATCAAAGTATATATCAATTTACTTAAAGATGTAATGGGTTACTTTACCAAATATCGTTCAGATGAAAGTTTTGCTAAAATTATACCTGAAACAGACAAACTTGCCTATGAAATTAATGTTGAACCACTTTTTCCGCCAATCCAAACCGTGCGTCCAAGAAGAAAACCGAAACATTTTGATCACAAGCAGAATTACGAAGTTGTAGATCCAAAAATTAATTTTAAAATAATTTTTTTTACCGAATTCTGAACCAAACTTTGTCTTCAGTTCTCAGAAGAAGACATGTTAAAAAACTGTAAAGATTTACATTTAAAACTTGCAGTTGATTCCCTTGGTGAGGTCGACATTGTCGTATTTAATAAGATTAAAGCTTTAAAACTGCACTCTTCAGCTATACCGTTAGAAGATCCCCACTAAATTTCACGTATTGGTGTGAAAACAATTTAATCTCAACTTTTCCGATACATCAATAGCATTAAGAACTTTGCTTACACCACCAGTTTCGGTTGCATCTGGCCAGCGATCCTTTTCAAAATTGAAAATAATAATAAATTATCTCAGATCAACCATGAGTCAAGGCAGGCTAAGTAACTTATCTATTGTTGCAACTGAACATGAACTGTTAGACAATTTGGACATAAAAAAATAGTTGCAGAATTTCCCAGTATGAAATCTAGAAACATTCATTTGGTTTAGTAAAAAATATTTAGTTATATTATTTGTATGCTTTAGGTTTTTCCGTTTCTTTTTTTTTGTATTCAGTCATATTATATGGATACATATGTATTTATGTTTTTTATTAGCAAAATAGATTTGTGTTCGATAAAGGTATTAGTTTGTTTATTTTATACGAAATAAATTTTAATTTTAACGTTTTACAGACTGGCCCTTAATTTTCCACTAATTTTAATACAATTTTTACTTAAAAAATCTTATCTATATTGAAGAGGGGCGCTAAATTCAAACTTGCACTCGGGCGCCAAAAGTTCTAGCGGCGGCCCTGCCTTGGCTAATAATATACTATTTCAATTTCGTCACTATTTTGGCATTGACATGTTTGTCATTTTTTTTCTGTGATTGCTATGATTGCTTATTAAAAAAAAAAAATGGACGATGTCATCTCTGGGGTGTATAATATGTTGCCTATGCAAAAATTGTCAGGCGTGAACAGATAAAATGAACAGCCTGTATTGTTTTCTCAGTCTATTACCCATTATTGTATCTTGTCTTGTCAATTTTTTTATAAATAATTCTTGACACTTTGACACTCTAATCAACATGCTACCAATGGTATTTGTTCTAAAATATCTCTGATTTAAAAGAAAAAATAAGAGATATCCTCATTCTGTCACACCCGTGACATGGATTTACTGAAAAACTACTCCCAAAACAGCATTGCAGACTGCGAGTTAAAAATGATGCAGTCAGGTTAAAAATTTTTTAATAAGGGGATTATTGATGCAAAACGGTTTCGGAGAAACCGTTAAAAACCACCCTCGAAACAAACTTGCAGACTGGGGTTTAAAAATACTCTCATCAAGTCAAAATTTGACATTCGATAGTTTTTCAATACGAGGATTATTGATGCAAAATTTCAGTCTATTCGGAGAAACCCTCAAAAATCACCCCCAAAATAGCCTTGCAGTCTGGGTGTACTTTAATGCTCCAATAAAGTCAAAACTCGGCATTTGCTTATTTTTTAATACGAGCATTAATGATGCGAAATTTCAGCCTTTTCAAAGGAACCTCTAACAACCACCCCCAAAACAGCTCTGCAGACTGGAGGTTAAAAATACTTCGATCAAAGCAAAACTCGTTCGGAGGAAGCCTTAAAAATTGCATCCAAAACGACCTTGCAGCCTAGAATACGTCAAGTGAAAACTTAACATTTGTTTATTTTTACATACAAAGAGTGTTGATTCAAAATTTCATCTTTTCCTAGGAAACCCCTAAAAACTACTTCGAAACAATTTTACAGATTGGGCCTAAAAAATATTCCTAACAAGTCGAAATTTAATATTTGCCTATTTATCGATTGCTGAAGTATTTATATACAATTTCAGTTTTTTTCAAGCAAACCTTAAAAACTACCCCCGAAAACAACCTTGCAGACTGGGCCTTGAACATAGAATTACGAAATCGAAAGTCAGTGTTTGCCTGTTTATATATACGAGTATATATATATATACGAGAAGTGTTAATGCAAAAAATCAGCCTTTTTTCAACTGCCCTTAACAAGTACCTTAAAACAGTCTTTTATTCTGGAGCTTTAAAATACTCCAGTTGAGTCGAAAGTTAACATTTGCTGAATTCTTTACACAAAAAAAATATGTTAAATTTCAGTCACCTTGAAGCAACTTCATAAAAATGATTGATAGTTCGCGTTAATTTAAAGTGCATAGTAGGAAAATTTCAGACACATATAAAGGGACAACATTTCTTAAGTAGGGCGAACTATGGCGGTAGAATGAGAGAAGGGAAGATGGTATGACAAAATGCCTGGTACCGCGCTTTCGACTAGGGTCATAAATGGCTCTTCCAGGTCCTTCTAGAAACTAGTTATTCCAGTGGCGTGTTGGAAAGCGTTTGCCGGGTACTGGGCATAAAATTCAAAAATAATTTCATAAGATAGAATATAAAACCACCAGCAGCAAAATTTACTTGAGTTTTTATGTTGATAGCAATATTTTTGTTTTTATACCATAATTATGCAAATAATAAGATGAAGAGTGAAACACAAAAAGAATTCACCGAGTGCTAGTGCAACGCAGGTGAAACACGTGAAACACAAAACGAAATGCGACACACGGCACTGGGAGATTACCTCCACTACTTTTTGAAAATGGCCTCGTCTGGTCTCAATTTCGTTTTCTGCGCACTTTTATTGGTGTGCTATATTTACAGCGGGCAAACTCTACCTCATTTTAAATCAAACGGCACCACCCCTGATTATCTGTTTTTGACCGAACGCTCCGGATGTACTTTGGCAAGGTTCATAAATGGCTCTTGCGTGAAGCTCTTTTGCCGACGTTCCTTTAGCATTGGTTCAATGAGGCAGGCTTCCTCCTGTCATTCTACCTCCGTACCGTATTTTTTACCCTCACTCTGCAAGGTTGTTTCGTTTGTTTTAAAAGGTTTCGTCCGAATGGGCTCAAAATTTTGCATCAATAATCTTCGTATTAAAAAATAAGAAAATCTCTAGTTTTGACGTGATAGGAGTATTTTTAATCCCCAGTCTGCAAGTCTGTTTCGGGGGTAGCTTTTAGGGATTTCTCCGAATGCATTGAAATTTTGTGTCAACAATCCTCGTTTAGATAAATAAGCAAATGTCGAGTATTGACTTAATTGGAGCACTTTTAACCTCCCGTTTACAAGGCTGTTTTGAAGGTATTGTTTAAGATTTTCTCTGAACGGCCTAAATTTTTCTATCAATAATCCCCGTTTTAAAAAAATTGCAAATGTAGAGTTTTGATAACATTGAAGCATTTTTAATCCGCAGCCTGTTTTGGGGGTAGTTTTAAACGGTTTTACCGAACGGGTTGAAATTTTGCATCAACAATAGCAGTGGCGGCTCGTGACTTTTTCTGTTGGGGGGGCAAAATTAATACACAGTATTATGCTAAATTTAAAATTTATGCTAGGTAAAAATTATTGTTTCTTTTTATTAAAAATTTAGAAAAATGTCAAGTTAGAGGTCCGTTAGCCAGAAATTATTGATTGAAAATTGATAATTGAAAATCGATAATTTCTGTTTACCATCTGGAACCACGAGGAGGTGGACCTAATTCCAGACTTCCCCAACGGTGATGGGGCGAACTCAAAGTTCCTTTTAAATTTGTTGCCATAAGAAATATAAATAAAATTTTGTTAATCGCGTGTCCAGTAGATGCAATAGGTATCCCCCACTTTAAATTATTTTCAATTTTTTTAATTAATGTTTCTATATATAAAATCCATACGTCTTTCTTTGTTACGAACAAAATGTTCTATAACTAGTTCATTGAAATTCGTGGTTTCTTGCACTAGTTTTTTTTCTATTGAACACATTGCCAAGGCACACAATCTTTCTTGACACATTGTATTTCGTAAAAATGTCTTTATACGTTTTAACGTCGAAAAACATCGTTCGCATTCACTTGTCACCATCGGTAATGTGCAAATAATTTTCAATAATTTTTTTGTTTCTGAAAATACGTCTAATAAATTGTTTTCATACATAAACTTCAAGAATGTTAAGGCACCATTTGCTGTCGAAAAATCGGGATGATTATAAATAACGTTTAACTCATTTTTTAACACATTAAAATTTAAATCATATTTTGTAGCACATAATTCAACTTCTTTTGATGGAAAATTTAGTTGAAAATATGAAAATAAGCTAGTCTGAAACAAATTTGCTGCTGTAATATAATCTGCTTCTAAAAATCGATCATTTATACTAAATTTAATATTGTCACAAATTTCTTTAGCAATTGCAATTTTATTATCATTAAAACGAGACCGCTTTTTTGAAGATTCACCCTCTTCGTTTTCTTCTCGGTAATAATCGTAGTCGATAGAATCTGTTACATGTTGTATGGCAAGTTTAAAAGAAGTAATGTTTTTCTGAAGTTTAATTAAGTCCATTTCGCGAATTTGAAGTTGGTTGAAAAGTATCTCGGTACTAGGCATGATTCTGTGAAAGAAGTATAACCAAAAATTAAAATCGTAATCTTCTAATGTTTTCCGTAAACTACTTGCCTTGGCAATTGTTAATTTATCACTATTTTTATCTTCCATTATAATTTGAAAGCAGTTAATCAAATCATTTTTAAAACTATGTACAGTATTAACTATTCGTGACTTAAAGTTCCATCTAATCGGACAATTTCTTGGTGTCGTGCCCAAATAGTTTTGACCGCGGCCGAGCTTTTGGACACTAACAAAATTATTTATTTGGGTGTAGGCCCATTTCCTTGGAAATGGAAGAGCTAAACTGCATGTAGGGGAAGAGGTAATAATTAAACATATATAACATTTTTATACGTATATTAAAAGAAAGCATAATAAGCATGTCAAAAGAATAATCGAATAAATGTGTAAATAATCAACAGAAAAATAAAACATAAAATAAATTCACACACATAACACGAAAAAAACAAAACAACATGCAAAACATTCTTCTAAAGCGCTACGCAATTATATTCCACTAATAAAATAAAACTCTTAAAATCTATGAACATAACCCACATTTTTAGTTAATAAACTTAATCCTAGAAAAATCAGCATGCAAAACATAAAACAAAAAACTACTAACTACGAAATCGAATAATTACTTAATTATTTAAATAAATTGCGATCGGGCATTTATATATATTAATTAAGTCATGAGAACAACTAAAATAACGGGTAAAAATCATGCACTTAAATCTACGACAACTTATGAATATAAACATGTAAAAAGAGAGATAAATAAGTTTTCACATACATCGATTAGCTAAATATGCCGAGCACAACAATCGTTCACAAGAAAAATTGATGGTTACAGGACAGGTAGATACATGTAAAAACAAACAGTCATAATTTATACATGCAGTTAAACATTGGGACGTTAGTATCATAAATGCGCTAAAATACAATGAGACGATTAAAATAAAGTATAATGTGAGAAATATAGCAATATAACATATACTATAGCAAAATAATCAGAGAACGGAGTCATATTTAAACGGCAAAAATTCAATATAAAATAATCGACAGCAAGAAAATTAGATTAAAAGGTTTCAATTCGGGAACTTCCCAAAAACGCACATAAAATATTCATGTCGCAAGCAAAGAGTTAAATCGGTCAAATTTACAGAGATATTGGAATAATTATTATAAAAGCAAATGGTAAAAATCAGAAAAATCCTCTCCAAAAACGCATATAAAATATTTATGTCGCAAGCAAAAGAGTTAAATCGACAATTTACAGAAATTTTGGAATAATTATTATAAAAGCAAATGGTAAAAATCAGAAAAATCCTCTCCAAAAACGCATATAAAATATTTATGTCGCAAGCAAAAGAGTTAAATCGACAATTTACAGAAATTTTGGAATAATTATTATAAAAGCGAACGGTAATTTATCAAAAAATCCTCCCCAATAATCAAGAACCGACGCAAGGCTAAACGTGCCACCTGCAAACGGGAACATGTGGAAGCACTAAAGATTACTTTCGGTGCCGGTGCTAACTGTTCACACCCAACGTAACGGAGAAAACGCATAAATTAAACGCTACACATGTACGATTCGAACTCGAGAACACATGACGAAAAAACGGAAAGCAAGATAAACTAAGAATGACTAAAAGGTAGACTTACACAGCTGCAGCATTGAGAATTTTTCTATCTTCCTCTCGAGCTCAGCAAATTCTTCTAAGTTCGGAATTCTTCAAAATTCAGCAAAAATTAATAAAAAATCTCGACACCGGTTTGGACAGAGCCTTCGGCGGCAACTGGAAACTTCTACTCTAACTGAATTAAACCGTTTTCGGCGCTACTGCTTATATAGGGATTTTTACTCATTATTCTTGTCTCTCGTGACTTTAGTGGACTATATTTCTTCATGATTAGTGTATTACTCGGTACGGGATTTTAGGTTTTATTTCGTTGTGTTATAGGGTTTAGCTTTTAATTATGGTTCCGCGACTGACGTTTTTTATTGGTTAGTGTGTCGTATATTTTCGGGTTTTTTCAACTTGCGTCGTGCTTTCCATGTCGTCATCGCTACATGTGGTTAGCTTGTTGTAGCTATTTTTAAAAAGGGCGTTTTTTCTGAGGTTGTTTATGTGTCTGGGTTTCGTTTGCAGCTGTTTTAGTTTGGATACAATTTTATATGAAAGTAATTGCGATTGGCGATGTTTCTGGCGTATCATTTTGTACACGTTATTTGCAATGTCTGGCAAGCGTAATGTTATTCGCAATTTGCGAATACGCGAATTTTGTTTCTGCATTTGGGGATTGATAGTTGATTTTGTTTATCTATTTGACTGGTACTATATGCCGATTAGAACATGCGTGTTAATTAATTAAGATTTGCAAATTTTCTAGTTATGTTTTGAGGGTTTGTTATTAGTCTTTTTAGTTACAATTTTCTCGTGAACGAATTTAGTGACGGCTCGTCACAACACTCCCTGGCAAAAAGTAAAATGCGAGCACCGAAATGTTCGCAGTTTTACTCCTACGTCCCTGATATGACTGGTTTGCGATCTGTTTTATTAGCAAAACTTTCCTATTATTTCTGATTGTTAAATTTTTACGGATATAAAAGTTGTGCCAATAATACTTGTTGCTTACTTATTTGTATAGAATGCGCTCTTCTTCTCTTCTGGAGGTGTCAAGTGTGATGCCTTTCTATGGGTCGTTTTGATTTGACGGGCTCAGTTCTGGGTTGTTAGTCTCACTTTCTTGGTCCAAGGTTGTGGTGGTGGGTAACTCAATGACTACCGTTTTGCGAGGAGTCACGCCTTGATATATGTGTACGTTGGAGTATGTATGAGGACGAGGAGGCGTTTCGATGGTTTGCCTCTCTGTTGTGTTTGTTGGTGATGGGCTCGTCTGGATGCAAGTGATCTGCTCTATGGCTTCATATACTCGGGCTGTCTGGTGTTCGTTGTTGATAGCCTCTCCTCGAACTGTCGTGGCTGGTCTCGGGGTGTCATAACCGGCTGCTGTTTCATTGTTCGCCATATAGAGAGGGTTCTCCTTGTAGTTGGACCGCCATGTTATGTTGGAGGGAGTTCGTGCCAACGAGGTGAAGCCTTCTGGGGAAGTTGAGGATACTTCCAGAGAGGTTGGTGTTGTGGGTGTGGATTGTGCGTCCCCACTGGATGGATTTTTGTGTTGTGGAGCCCCTCGGTACAGGTTGATCATGCAAAACAACAGTATATTAATGATGATCAGGCCAAACACAATGATTAGGATATCATTGTATTGTTCTAGCTCATTGAAATTTTGCGTTAATGAGCACCTTGGTTGATATACGAGTGTTTGTGATTGTTCAACAAACGCTCGTATAGGATCATATTGCTTGAGACTTATCGTTTGTCGTTCTCCGCAGTTCATAGGGAGGAGAACTGACGTCATTATCGTCGAGATATTGTTCACGGTGTTTGTGTCGTGACTAACCCACCATATGTGTATTGGGTTAGAGTTGTTCCTTGGTTGTTGCCATGTTAAGTTATATAGCTTAGCATTGTCTTTAACTGGCCAAATTATGGGGACCCATTGCTGATTTACAGTAGGCATCTTGTCGTTGAATTTCTAGGGTTTATGCTGAATTTCCTTCTTGTGTCGGACTACCTACGGTCAAACTCTTTTATCTTGCTCTCTTACAATTTTATTCTATGATCTAAAGTTATTTATGTATGTGATTATATTCTTAAAACTAGGCATGCATTAATATTTGTTAGTACTAATTTTTTTTTTTTTGTATTATTATTATATATATATATTTTTTTGTTTTTCTTTTATTATTATTAGTGTTAGTTTAAGTGAACAGTTAGAACCAGGTATGATTTCGGGGTTCTTTTAGATCGTCTATCGCTTGCTTAAGGTCCACATATGTTATCGTATGAGATTTGGTTAATTTCTTTTTCTCCGATTTCGCGTCAGGTCTTGTATCTGCTAGAGGTTTTTCCGACACTTTTGAACACGATGGTTCTTCCGGTTTTACATCAAAGTTTTCGGAGTACATGTAAGCTAAGTCGGGAGCTGTTGGGAAGTATTCCGGATTGGGCGGGTTATTATCGCTAGGTGTATCGCTACGTTCTGTGATTTTTTGCATATTTCGGAACACCTCTTTCTTGTGTTTCCGGTGGAGAAGCCACAAATTTTCGGGTGTCCCAAAAACTAGCTAAGATTTTAATTGCTCATCTGTGTTAATTTTGAATAGCTATCGCGTTTATATTTATATAAGTTAGTGATTTTATAAAGCGAATAATACCGTATAGTTCTTATCTATTGTGGTTTCTGCTAGTTTTTCTATTTCTTCAGCACTAAAGATGTGCATCTAAACTCCCTGATTGTCTATTTCTTGACCCATCGCTTTACATGTGTATGTCATTGATGGCTTTTCGTTCATGTCCGAACAGCATAGCGTCTTGTGCCGCTCTGGTTTGATATCATCGTGATGTTTGTTGATGGGTTCTGACAATCGTAGGCGATTAGGGATGCGGTTTGTCTGAATAGGCCAATCCATGTTAAGATGGCGATATACTCATTTGTAAGCAATATGTGGTCTTAGTATTTGTCTTCTGGTTCCTCTATGCTATGTTATTAGTCTTATATATCTTAACGGTTCTTATTTTCTATGTGTCTATCTATCTTTAACGGTGTATGTATAGTGTGGTGGGTTATATTCGTTTACGTAGTACCCAAGGGTGCTCTGGGGCTCTACCTTTGCTTCTTGTATGGTAAGGATGCGGTTGTCCGTTTTCTTCTTCTTCATCGTCGTCTTCGTCGTCTGATGATTCTTCTATTTCGGCTTCTTCCTCTGCTTGATTTGCTTCTTCTTCTTCTTCTTCTGCGCTGCTAGTTTCTTCTTCAAAAGTGAATAATTGTTGTAATCCGTCTAGATCTTCTAGAATTCTCTTCTCTATCTTTCGTTCTCCTTCATCTTCGTCACTGCTTATTTCGCTGTCTCTCGTTGGTTTTCTCGTTGGTAATTCGAGTTCTTCTTCTTCTTCTTCTGAGTTTGATGGCAAGTTGGTTCTCCACGGTTTCATTCGGCTTTCATGTACTAATAGTTCCTTTGTTTTTCCGATTTCTTTGATTAAATAATTAACTGGTCCTGTTTGTGTAATTACGCGATAAGGACCGCTCCATTTTGGATAGAATTTCGATGCTAATTTCTTTCCTTTTACTGCTGGTGTGAAAAGATACACTTTGTCTCCTTGTTGGTAATGTTGGTATTTGGTTTTCTTGTTGCGTTTGTCACACCTTAGTTGGTTGTTTCTTTCCAGGTTGTGTCCGGCTGTTTGTAGAGCTTGTTGCATCCTTGCCATTAGTTCACTCGGGTAATGTTCATCAAAATTGTATCGGACTCGGGTTGGGTTGAGTAAGGTGTGGAATGGTAGTTCCATATCTCGTCCATGCATTAGGAAAAATGGTGTTTCTTTTGTACTTTCATGAACTCTGTTCCGATAAGCCGTTACTACGTAGGGAATCATTTCGTCCCACTCTATGTATTCTTCTGAGATGTAGTGCGAAAGCATAGTTTTCAGTACATGGTGCATACGTTCGATGACTCCGTTCGTCGAAGGTCTGTATGGACTTGTTTGGATTTTCTCGATTCCTAAAATTCGACACATTTCTTGAAAGAGTTCCGATAAGAACTGGGTTCCACAGTCTGTAAGTAACATTCGTGGTGTTCCATGTCGTAGGACTATGTTGGTTACGAAAGCTCTGGCAATGGTTTTGGCTTTCATATCGGGCAATGGAATGCACTCTGGATATCTGGTGAGATAGTCCATGCACGTTAAGATATATCGGTTTCCTGTGGTGGTTATGTGAAGGGGTCCGACTATATCTAGAGATACTAATCCCCAAATTCCACATGGTACTGGCATTTTCTGCATATCTGGTGATGGTTTTGGTTGGTGTTTTCGCAAATTACAGGAGTGACAACCTTGACAGTATTTCTTTACATCGGTGGTCATTCCTTTCCAAAAGAAGTTCTGCTGGATGAGTTTAGTCGTCTTCTTGGCTCCTCCATGAGCTGTCCATGGAGTATCGTGGTGTAATTGGATGATCCTGTATCTCAATGGTCTTGGGATTACTATAGGCTCATGTCTTTGCAGTTCTTCTCTAGGTTTATGGCATACTCCATCTTGATCGAGGTAGTATTCTCCGGTTTTTAGTCCTCTTTGCACATCGTGGTCATTCTTCTGATAGTTCTTTATTTCATCCATGTTGTTGATGACAGGTTCGCAGTAAGGTAACTTGGTTGTAATTGTTTTCACTTCTATTTCTTCTTCCATGAGTATACTTGAATAGTCCAGTCTCGTGAAAGAATCCACATGGTTTCGTTTTCCAGGTCGGTATTCAATTTCGAAGTCAAATTCCATGAGACACATTGCCCATCTGGCTAGTCGTGAATTTGGGTCTTTGACTGAGAATAAATATTTTAAAGGTCTGTGATCTGTGTAGATGGTGAATGGTTTTCCTATTAGATATGCCTTGAAGTGTTTTACCGCCCAAACTATCGCTAAGAGTTCTCTTTCGATCGTGCTGTAGCGTGTTTCGGCATCTTTAAGTATCCTGCTGGCATAACTTATGGGATGTTCGATGGTGTATTTTTGAGCTAGTATAGCGCTGACTGCGATTCCTGATGCGTCTGTTACCAATATGAAAGGTCTTGTGAAGTCTGGATATTTCAGAATTGGTGGATTCATTAATGCTGTTTTAAGTTGATCAAATGCAAGTTGTTGTTCCTCTTTCCATTCGAACTTGGTATCCTTCTTTGTTAGTGTTGTTAGAGGTTTTGCTAGAGCTGCAAACTTCGGTACAAATTTTCTGTAGAATCCGCAAAGTCCAAGGAATGCTTTGATTTCTTTAGCTGATTTAGGTCTTGGATAATGTTCTACCGCTTTGATCTTTGCTGGATCTGTTCTGCATCCTTCTGCTGAAATGATATGACCTAGGTATTTGGCTTCTTTTAGTAGAAAGTTGCATTTAGTTGGTTTAAATTTCAGATTAGACTCTCTCATTCTGATGAAGACGTTTCTCAATCGTTCTATATGTTCTTGAATGTTGTTACTGCTGAAGACTATGACGTCATCGAGATATACTAAGCATTCTGTTCCTACTAGGCCGTTGAATACGTTGTACATCAATCTTTGCCATGTACTAGGTGCGTTTCTTAAACCCATGGCCATTCGTTTAAATTCGTAATGACCATATGGTGTGCTAAAACCGGTTATTTCTCTATCTTCTGGTTGTATTTCAATTTGGAAGTAGCCACTGGCCATATCCATAATAGAAAATAAACTTGCTCCTTGTAGTTGATCTAGTGTGTCTTGTAGTATTGGTAGTGGAAAGAAATCTGGTTTCGTGATCTTATTGAGTTCTCGATAGTCGATACATAATCGAAATTCTGGATCTTCTCCTGGATGTCTCTTCTTTTCGATCAGTATAGCTGGTGCTGACCATGGAGATTGACTTTCTTGTATAATATCGTTGTCAATGAGGGTTTGTATTTCTTTGTTAAGTATGTCCTTTCGATGGAATGGGACTTTGTATGGTCTTCTGGAAATCGGCGGAACGTTTTCGGTGATGATTCGATGGTTAACTTTACTAGTACATGTTAGTCGTTGATCTGGATTGCGAAAGATATCGGTGAATTCCGCAATTAAATTTTCAAACATCTGTTTCTCTTCTTCATTCTCTTCAGGATACGTGAGAGTTGTTAAAAGTTTTTGTAATTCTTCCTTAGTTTCTTTGATTGTTATTTTCCTCACAGTGCAATTCTCTTTCTTTATTTCCTCATCTGCATTAATTGTTTCACAACATTTTCCTATTATTGTTCCTTTTTCTAATGTGATTGGTCTTTCAGTCATATTTGCCATACGCACCGGGATAATTGCTTCATTTATGCACATCACGCGCGTTGTTAAAACGTCGTAGAACTTCTCGTCCAAGGGTTCGATAACGATGCACTGCGAAAGGGCCCTTTTCGAGAGTGCGCCTTGGCAAACGGCTTGGCTTCTTGGTGGTATCTTTATGTCGTCGAGAAGTGTTACAAAGTTTGCCGATGTTGCATCTTGGTTGTTGATTTCATCTGATTTAGTAAGATCTTCCTTATCTCGAAATGTATGTTCTTGTTGATGTTGTTGGTGCTCCGGAGCGTTTACTGGAACTTCACATAATTCTTTTATTTCTTCGTAGTCTTCGATACCTTTGGTAATTAATCCTATCCTAATACTACGGGGTACTTTTTCTTCTATCTGTCTCCAGTCATTCTTATCTCTTTCATAAAACTTTTCAGGAGCTCCTGTACTTGGGGACGCCACTACGTTAGCCCCAATCTCAATACTCGGGGTCGCCACTACGTTAGCCCCTATTTCTTTACTCGAGGTCGCCACTACGTTAGCCTCTATTTCTCTACTCGGGGTCGCCACTACGTTAGCCCCTATTACTCTACTTGAGGTTGCCACTACGTTAGCCTCTATTTCTTCACTCGGGGTCGCCACTACGTTAGCCCCTATTTCTCTACTTGAGGTCGCCACTACGTTAGCCTCAATTACTTCACTCGGGGTCGCCACTACGTTAGCCCCTATTACTCTACTCGAGGTCGCCACTACGTTAGCCTCTATTACTTCACTCGGGGTCGCCACTACGTTAGCCCCTATTTCTCTACTTGAGGTCGCCACTACGTTAGCCTCAATTACTTCACTCGGGGTCGCCACTACGTTAGCCCCTATTTCTCTACTTGAGGTCGCCACTACGTTAGCCTCAATTACTTCACTCGGGGTCGCCACTACGTTAGCCCCTATTACTCTACTCGAATACTCCAACTCGAATCCTTTTTCTAATCCTAATAAATCTACATCTTCGTACGGGATTGCCGCAACGATATTCTTTGAGTCTAATACGATTCCAGCTTCGAATGGGGTTGCCATGCGACTATTGCTTAATTCGAATATGATTTCAGCATCGTATGGGGTTGCCATGCCGATATTGCGTAATTCGAATGAATCTTCTCGATTAAACTCTTCTTCTAAATCTAACGGATTCGCATTTACGTATGGAGCTGCTATTACGGTATTTTCTCTCTTTAACTTTAAATCTTCTCTTAGTTCTCTCATTCTCTGCGGTCTTTCATACTCATTCATTCTTCTTAATTTATGCGCGCTTTGTTGGGGTGATTCATCATCAATCCAACACGATGTCATGACATCTTCTTCAAAGGTCTCTTTTACTACGGTATCCTCAAAGAAATAATTTTCTCCAATAAGATTTTCTTCTGCTTCTATGTTGTGATAGTCGAAACAATTTTGCTGTTCATTGATATTATCCTTCATGGTGATGGGTCGAATTGACTGTGCTTTTCCTTCGGTAATTAATGGTATTTTGCATCCTGCGATGTTGATTAGTTTCGAAGCCCAGCATATTTGTACCTCAAATTTGCCGAGAAAATCTAATCCTATTAAGAGATCGCCTCTGTACGCAATCTCATCTGGTACAACGATGAAGTCATGTTCTACTATGGTGAAGTCATCTAGCTGCAACGATAGGTGTATGAGTCCATCGTATGGTATAGCCTGTCCTTGTACGTCGTTCATAATTAGACTGGTGGGCAGTATGACGGGTTTCTCTAGAAGGTTGACGACTTTTCTTTTGCTTAAACAGACGTCGGCTCCGGTATCGACGATGGCTGTTAGTGGGTGAATATTGTTGATCATTATTACGAAGGTGTTTTGGTGGCGAATGTTGAATCGGATGTAGCATACTTGGGGGTGTGGGGAACAACAAGTTAATTGCGTCTCGCTGTCGCTGGACGGTGAGCTTGTTGCGGTGACGGGACCGAAACTTTCCCCGCTTGTTCGGTCCGGTTGTAGTTTAAAGGTTGCGATGTGGTGTTGCCAGGGAACGTATTTTGTTCTACACGGAAGGGGTGGTATTGTTGGTTGTGTACGTAACCCCGATTATAAAACTGGGTCTGTTGATTAAGCGGAGCTCGCATTCCGCGGTTTATTGGCTGGTAAAACATTTGCTGATGATTGTTATGAGGTGTGAAGAAATTGCTGGGTTGTTGCGCACTATTGTCATTCAAATAGCGAGAGTTGAATCTGCACTGTCTTGCAAGATGTCCGGTTCGCCTGCAATTATAGCATACAGGTTCAATGTTGGTGTTGTAATTCGCCCTGTTGCTGTATTGTTGGTTGCTGCGTGGTTGGTTTTGTGAGTTTACGAAGTACTGCGTATTGGGTTGTTTTGCAAAATTGTTATTACTTGGTTGATATCGTTGTTGTGAACTGTATCGAAAATTGTTATTGTTTCGGAATGATTGTTCTACTGCTTTATTGTTAATAGGGTTCTTTGGTTTGGTGCCTGTGTAGTTTTCATCTTTTCTTGTTGCCTTTTCTTTCTTCTTCGCAAAATTTTCTTCGTCCTCTTGATCGGACGCGACTTCCTCAATTTCAATCACTCGTTGAAAGACTTTTCGACTGACATGTCGTTCAACTTGTTCTTCCTTAAGTGCCAAAGTCACGGCGTCGTCGAAAGTTGGTGGATCAGCTGACATCACTCTTTGTCTAATGGGGTCATTTAATCCTTCCATAAAGTGTTGCAAGCATTCTTCGCGGATGGTTTCCTTTTTAATGCGATCTCTGTTGGCATCACCGCTTGGTTTGACACGAGCAAGCGCGAGCATTTGCAAGCGCTCTCCGTATTCTTTAACACCTTCTCCTGCTCTTTGTTTGCATTTCCTGAATTGATGTAGTGCTTCGACAGGTAGCAAAGGCGTTTCATAACGTTTGATTAATTCGTCGCAAAAAGTTCTCCATGTTGCGGCGGCTCTCAATTCGTCGTTATGTTCAAGAAATTTTCTCGCATTCCCTTTTATTTTAATCTTTGCCACTTGTATTGTATATTCATCGGTCCAATTGCCAATTGATTTTACGTCGTTGATATGACTGATAAACGTACGTACGGATTCTCCTCCCGTGAAGTCCGGGATCATGTCCGCGGTTAATTGCAAGGTCACCGCCATGATTGGTGAGTTAGATCTAGAGGAGCTCGCGGTGCTTGTTCTTTTTGATCGACTTTTCCTTTTCCGCCCTATGTTTGTAATTTACTCACCTTAGTGAGTGGCTAGCTTATCGTCTGTTGATACCTATAATGGAAAGCCGTTGTATTCGTTGTTCTCTTATCCGCTGTTAAGTTTGGCATGCTTTTTCATAATCATTAAAACTTTAATAATAATTAAAACAAAACTATGATTTCAATACCATAGCATTTTCAGTTTTACCGACGAATTCTTTATGTATGTGCAGAGGTCTTCTCTGCGCGCATGAACGCCTTTAACCCTTACCATAAGTGCGCTACCCCTTACTAGGTGGCGCGAGTTATCGCTATACTTAAAATTTTTCTCTTGAACGTAAACAAACCCGATTAATTCTTATTTTGATTTGTCCCGCTTAATGATTTTTGAAATTACGTAGCGCTTAACTTAATTAACTATTCTTTTCTATTTCTATTTCTTATTCCTATTATACTAACTAGACTTATTTAACTTAAAACTGCCGTAACATAGTAATTTACCATTGCGTTTGCGAGTTGTTATTATTCTCCGTTTTTTTTTTTTTTTGTGAACAGGTGCTGAGTATGAGCTTTTTCTATCGTCGTACAATAATTCTTTCTTTGTATTTCCGCAATATTTTAGTTATAATTTGATTTCCTCAGTTTAGTCGTTTCATTCCCGAATTGTTTGCTAGTATTCTGTTCTTGTGCGTATGCATGTCGTATATTCAGAAGCGAATTATTATTATTGAATCGAATGCGGACGGTCACTCGGAGCTTTCTCGCGGTATGATGAGTGATGACCGGCGACGGAGTTTTTGCGTTTATTAGAAAAGGACCCCTCTTTAATGTTTTAGTGGATGTTCTGATGTAACAGTAATACGAAAGAGACAACAAAAAATTTTTACTGTAATTTCTCGGATTTAAAAAATTTTTATTCATTGATTAAGTCAAGACTGAAATTGAAATTTTGAATGTTATTAATGTTATTTATCAGTTTCCTGCAAAGGTTGGTTATTTGATTGCTAAGAGAATTACTGAAATATTAAGTAATTAAATCTGTTAACTTTTAAGATATTTGAGTATTGGCTGTTCTTTTACGGTTTCTTGTTAGTTTCGTGTAAGGGTTTCACATATGGTCTTTTGGTGATAACGATATCGTTCCGGATTGGTTGCTGCAAGAAATGCATCTTTTTCTATAATTTACGCAATTTTAGGCTTAAGATACTTTATCTATACACATGGGGTCTTAGGTTTGCGGTCAACTTTTTCAAGTGGTTTGGGTGGAGCAGTGTTTTAATTTTCTAGTGGAGAGCTTTTCTGCGGATTTTCGATTCATTTTACTGTGTGACTTTTAGCTAGAATGTGTAAGTATGAACATCTTGGTCTATTATTGCATTGCTTAGTTGTCTATTATTTTTGTCATCATTTTTCTTTTTATTTCGTTTTATATGATTACTGGTTCCATAAAATAATGAATTTATTGTTTCAGCTTCGGAAAAACGCCTCATAAATCCACCAGCCGGGTACGAGGAGGAGGAGCGGTTGCGGCTGCTTCGCGAAGACGGTTTGTAACTTTTTGTTTGTATATTTTCTTTTTTTATAATTTTCTCTTTATAAATTCTTGTAATTTTCATTTTTATTTCTTTAAGGTTGTTAGCGATGATTAATGGTGTTTTTGCATTATGATTATAGGTTTCGATGAGGTAGAGATAGGGGTCTTTTTCGGGGCTTCCTCCTCCGAAGAAGATGGGGAGGAGCAGGGCACCTTTACGCCCGAACGCATTCAAGAGCTTTATCGGGAGGCGCGGCGTCTCCATTTTGCAAGGGGGCGCCGCGCCCGCGGTGGTCACCGGCGCTCAGCAGCATCTCGTAAGTATCCTCTCTTTTTTTTTTTTGTGAGTGCGGTTTTTGTTAAATACTTTTCGGCTTTTGACACTAATTTGTTCAAGTCATGGTTGGTAGTTCTTTCTGTTAATATTTGAGTTTAATTATGCAATTTCCGTAAAGCTCACGTCAATCGTTCTTTTTACTTTAAAGAGTGATTAAAATAAACTATTTCGAACAAAATTCTGTACCGTCATTTTAGAAATAATATTTATGAATTGTTGGATAAAAATTTTTGTTTTTTGTAAATTTTTGTGTGATCAAACATTTGCACCTTATGTGGAAGTTTTAAGCAATAATGTAAGTGTAAATTACGTTCTGAAAATTTTGAAGTTTGTTGTGCTTTGTTCTCTTAGTTCTGTAACTTAATTGATTTCTTAATAACCTTGCTAACTGATTATTTTTCTTTTTGTTTCAGAGGCGACCCAACCATCGGCCCCTGTGACTGGCCAACGGGACGCGGAAAAGGGCCCTTGAGTAGTCATATATATATATATTTTTGTTATTTTGAGAAAAAAAATAAAATTTCTGCTTTAATTTTACTTTTGTGTCTTTGTTCACTCTTCTTTTTTTTTTTGTGATTTGGAAACGTACAATTTTTCTGTAAAAGGTATGGTGCTTACAAAATCTTTTGTTGGATACGACCTCTTAATGTGAGGGATCGCATTGCGAATCTGCACCTTGCGAGTTTTCGTACAGGTGCAGTGGGGTAACTTCTGAGTGCTAGCTTGTGACGCGTGTTAAATTGAAGTGAAATTTCTGGGTGTTAACATCTGTTATGATGACACTCTTTGTGATAATTATGTTGCGATTCTTTGTGCATATGACGACACGTTGTCTCCCGATAATCGAAACAATTTTTACATACTCAAACTCAAGGTTTCTATTTAAGAATAATTTTGATTTATACGCGCAATTGACAAGTTTTTTACCACTAAAATTAAACTCTACGTGGGGTATCTGGTATTTCTTGAACCAATAGGGTTTAGCGTCGGTTAACCCTTCTACCAATTAGGCGTTTATTGAAGCGAGAGAACACTTTTCGGTGATAATAAAATTTTTGGATAATTCGTAAAGACGTTAGTATCTGTTCATAGTTCATTTGTTCATGCTAGAGTGAACGCGGCCCGTAATTTTCAAGTAAAAGATTGATAGCAAAATTTTCAATGGGTAAGTAAAATTAGTGACTTTATTTGATATTAAAATTATTCTTTGGCGATTATGTGTCCGTCTGTTTGTATTCCGAAATTTTATTGTTATGAGTAAATTTTATTTCTAGGTGAGCCGCGACGATGTTTTAACGGATTTTCCGCGCTAGGTTCGGACGAAGAACTTGACGTTTTTGGCGATAGCGAACCGTTTTACCAATTGGCGGCGCAACTTCGCGCTGCTGCGATGGTGAACGATCACGCAGATTCGACGACCAGCGGGCCCTCGACATCGCGACCCCCTGCTGAACAACCGGTGGTAGCCGATGGTCAGCAAGCCCCAATAGCGAGACCAGTGGTCACGGCGCCAGCGATGCCCTTGCCGAATTTTCAAGCGACATTTGGTCCACCGCCACCTGTTACAGTGCTATATCCGCCGCGATTTGAAGTGATTTCCGGACAATTTCTGGGAATCCCTCCGATCTGCACGTCGATTGTTTTCTGTCCCGAGTTGAATTGTCGCGTGGGTGTGATTGGTTATGGGGGGCGTTTGTTAATTTATATTTCCAACCAGTAGGGTATGTTCTGTTTACATAATAAAATTTGGAAAATGTGTCTCTGCATTTTTATTGGTAGTTTGCTCGTAATTGGTTGCGAATTCAAAAGGTCGTTACGAAATTAGCTCGTTAGAGCTCGAAATGTTGAAGTGATAAAACTTTTTTCATGAAAAATTTTGATTATAATAAAAATAAGAAATTTTGACGAAGAGAGTGACATAAAAATGTTTCTAAGAGTTAATATAAGCAACGTATTTTAAAAAATTTTGGTAGGTATGAACTGGTTTTTTTACTTTTTTATTCTCAATTTGCGTTTTACTCTGCTTGCACTAGATAAACGATTACTTTTTATGAACTCACTTTTCTGGAAATATTAACCGTAATTTTAATTTGGCATAAATAAACTGGTTTTTTGATTAAAATATTGTACAAACTCCGACCCTCCATAAAATTAAAACATAAAAATGCCGCGCTTTTACAAAAATTATTCCCAAAGGTACGGACTTGTAATTTTCTAAACTTAAAATGGAATTTCTGTGACTGATAGAAAATCTCGACAATTTGCTTTTCTGTCTCGTTCAACACCTGTTTACAACTTTATTTTAATTTATTCTTACGAAAATGGTCCGTTTAATGTGATTTAAACCAAAATATTCAGCGCAATAGTCCGAGATGAGTTCGGCGAAATTCTGTTGAAAATTAGTCGCGCGACGAACGAGCTTACGCTGAAATAAGCGCGCTGACACGACACGGAGGTTCGACAAGATGGCCACGACAGTTATCACGGTGAAATTACCACTGAATTTATTTTTCTTAGCCGTCATTTCGCAAGAGTTAAAGCTACCTTAATTCTACCGTATTTTCTAGGGTGTCTTACTTTGGATTTTTCTGATTTTTATGATTTTTATGCGATTTTTACGATTTTTCAAAAATTTTTTTTTTTTGTTAATTTATTATTACAACTTCCCTTCTTTTGCAATTTAGCGAATAATGAAATCCTACCGACTGCGCCATTTTGTCGTGCCCAAATAGTTTTGACCGCGGCCGAGCTTTTGGACACTAACAAAATTATTTATTTGGGTGTAGGCCCATTTCCTTGGAAATGGAAGAGCTAAACTGCATGTAGGGGAAGAGGTAATAATTAAACATATATAACATTTTTATACGTATATTAAAAGAAAGCATAATAAGCATGTCAAAAGAATAATCGAGTAAATGTGTAAATAATCAACAGAAAAATAAAACATAAAATAAATTCACACACATAACACGAAAAAAACAAAACAACATGCAAAACATTCTTCTAAAGCGCTACGCAATTATATTCCACTAATAAAATAAAACTCTTAAAATCTATGAACATAACCCACATTTTTAGTTAATAAACTTAATCCTAGAAAAATCAGCATGCAAAACATAAAACAAAAAACTACTAACTACGAAATCGAATAATTACTTAATTATTTAAATAAATTGCGATCGGGCATTTATATATATTAATTAAGTCATGAGAACAACTAAAATAACGGGTAAAAATCATGCACTTAAATCTACGACAACTTATGAATATAAACATGTAAAAAGAGAGATAAATAAGTTTTCACATACATCGATTAGCTAAATATGCCGAGCACAACAATCGTTCACAAGAAAAATTGATGGTTACAGGACAGGTAGATACATGTAAAAACAAACAGTCATAATTTATACATGCAGTTAAACATTGGGACGTTAGTATCATAAATGCGCTAAAATACAATGAGACGATTAAAATAAAGTATAATGTGAGAAATATAGCAATATAACATATACTATAGCAAAATAATCAGAGAACGGAGTCATATTTAAACGGCAAAAATTCAATATAAAATAATCGACAGCAAGAAAATTAGATTAAAAGGTTTCAATTCGGGAACTTCCCAAAAACGCACATAAAATATTCATGTCGCAAGCAAAGAGTTAAATCGGTCAAATTTACAGAGATATTGGAATAATTATTATAAAAGCAAATGGTAAAAATCAGAAAAATCCTCTCCAAAAACGCATATAAAATATTTATGTCGCAAGCAAAAGAGTTAAATCGACAATTTACAGAAATTTTGGAATAATTATTATAAAAGCAAATGGTAAAAATCAGAAAAATCCTCTCCAAAAACGCATATAAAATATTTATGTCGCAAGCAAAAGAGTTAAATCGACAATTTACAGAAATTTTGGAATAATTATTATAAAAGCGAACGGTAATTTATCAAAAAATCCTCCCCAATAATCAAGAACCGACGCAAGGCTAAACGTGCCACCTGCAAACGGGAACATGTGGAAGCACTAAAGATTACTTTCGGTGCCGGTGCTAACTGTTCACACCCAACGTAACGGAGAAAACGCATAAATTAAACGCTACACATGTACGATTCGAACTCGAGAACACATGACGAAAAAACGGAAAGCAAGATAAACTAAGAATGACTAAAAGGTAGACTTACACAGCTGCAGCATTGAGAATTTTTCTATCTTCCTCTCGAGCTCAGCAAATTCTTCTAAGTTCGGAATTCTTCAAAATTCAGCAAAAATTAATAAAAAATCTCGACACCGGTTTGGACAGAGCCTTCGGCGGCAACTGGAAACTTCTACTCTAACTGAATTAAACCGTTTTCGGCGCTACTGCTTATATAGGGATTTTTACTCATTATTCTTGTCTCTCGTGACTTTAGTGGACTATATTTCTTCATGATTAGTGTATTACTCGGTACGGGATTTTAGGTTTTATTTCGTTGTGTTATAGGGTTTAGCTTTTAATTATGGTTCCGCGACTGACGTTTTTTATTGGTTAGTGTGTCGTATATTTTCGGGTTTTTTCAACTTGCGTCGTGCTTTCCATGTCGTCATCGCTACATGTGGTTAGCTTGTTGTAGCTATTTTTAAAAAGGGCGTTTTTTCTGAGGTTGTTTATGTGTCTGGGTTTCGTTTGCAGCTGTTTTAGTTTGGATACAATTTTATATGAAAGTAATTGCGATTGGCGATGTTTCTGGCGTATCATTTTGTACACGTTATTTGCAATGTCTGGCAAGCGTAATGTTATTCGCAATTTGCGAATACGCGAATTTTGTTTCTGCATTTGGGGATTGATAGTTGATTTTGTTTATCTATTTGACTGGTACTATATGCCGATTAGAACATGCGTGTTAATTAATTAAGATTTGCAAATTTTCTAGTTATGTTTTGAGGGTTTGTTATTAGTCTTTTTAGTTACAATTTTCTCGTGAACGAATTTAGTGACGGCTCGTCACATTGGTAATCTTTTAGAAACGATATTATCAAGTATTTTTATACGTTTAGGAGATCTTGAAAAAAACGAGGAAAATGATTCTAAATTTGAAAAAAAAATTCTTACTTGGCTGTGTGCTGATGCCGCCTTTTCTATAATTAAATTCAACTGGTGAGCATAGCAGTGAATAAACTGAGCTTTAGGGTAATGTTCCTTGATTTTTGCTTGTACCCCATTTTGTCTTCCACTCATAACCGAAGCACCATCATAAGACTGAGATATGAGTTTCTTTGGATTTTGATTGATTTCAAGTTTTTCGAGCTCATTTAAAATAATACTAGAAATACAATCAGCTGTGTGATCTGTTGGATTAATGAATCCTAAAAATCTTTCAAATATTTTACCTTTCAATTCATATCTAACGACAAAAACCAGCTGCGACTGTGAAGCTACATCTGTAGTTTCATCAGCTAAAATAGATACATAGTCCGCTTCCAAAATTTCATCTTTGATTAAATTAATACAAACAGCATAAATTGAATCAAGTAGTTCGTTTTGTATGGTTTTTGAAAGACCCATAAAAACGCGATTGTTCGTTTTTTCTATATGAGATTTTAATGTAGTGTCAAGCTCTGCCATTAAATTAATTAAACCTCTGAAAATTCCCGGATTTGCAGAATCATGCGTTTCATCATGCCCCCTTAAAGCCAACTCAAAGACTCCACAAAATTTTATACCGTCAATCAGTTTACTTAAAATGTATCTATTCTGTTTTACCTGATCATTATATTTCTCGACGTTCTCTCTATAAGCACTATTTAACTGATTTCTTATGTCTACTTTACCTAAGACTGCGAACGATACGTTGAGATTTAAGTGTTTTTTACTCGAGCGATGCTTTTTTACTTTTTCTCCCAAATGTTTTAAATCCGTGATTCCGGTTTCAGTCCAAGCTTTATCAACATCTCCGTTATTCATAAGGGTACATACAAAACAGAAAAGGGCGTTTTTCGCGTTGCAACCACATAACCACCACTCACTTTGATACATAGTCTTATTAAATTTTCGATGCACGAGTTTGTCTTTAACTTTAGACGACACAGCAATGTCCAAATCGGGTCTTGGCGGTCCAACGTTTTTTATTAATAGTTTTTCATCATGGCTTAATTTATTTTCAGATTGTAGCCGCAAAATTCTCTCAATCGAATTCATATTGATATTATTGACAACTCTACAACACAGTTTTTTAAGTTTCTTAAAATCACTGCAAACGCACAGAAAACTAAAACTGACGAAGTTAGCAAATTTCACTCGATCGTTTTGTTTCAAAATCGATGACTAAATCGATAAAAGTGTATGCAATCGTATATGCATTTAAGTACTTAAGTTGCAGTACATAATTAAGACGAAGCGATTACTATGCCCTGCCGAGATGTTGCAATATCGTGCATTTGTGCATATAATCGCGAAGATTGCCAAGTACGGGTCAATGAAAATATTCACAATTTGGCAACATGCAGGACGGGCAAAGGTGTATGATACCCCGCCGAGATGATGCCAGATTGTGTTCTGAACATAGGCAACTCGTAGGTTTCCTAATTAAATGCATTTTGATAATTAATAGCGCGAAATTCTCAGATTTAAAAATGTGCTTTCATTTTGGTGGGGCATTGCCCGTTTGCCCTTCCTGCACCAGCCGCCACTGAACAATAGTCGTATTAAGAAATAAGCAAATGTCAAGTTTCGACTTGATTGAAGTATTTTCCACCACCAGTCTGCAAGTCTGTTTTGGGGGTGGTTTGTGAAGGTTCCTCCAAACGGGCTAAAATTTTGCACCAAAAATCCTGGCATTAAAAAATAAACACACATCGAATTTCGGCTTGATCGGAGTATTTTTAGCCCCCAGTCTGCAAATCTGTTTTAAGGGTAGTTTTTAACGGTGCTTGTGAACGGGTTGAAATTTTGTATCAATAATCCTCGTATTAAAAAATAAAGAAATGTCGAGTTTTGACTTGATTGGAACATTTCTAACCCCCTGTCTACAAGTCTGTTGTGGGATGGTTTTTAAAGTTTCCTCCAAACGGGCTGAAATTTTGCACCAAAAATCCTTCTATTAAAAAATAAACACAATCGAATTGTATTTTAAATTAGTCTTGTCGAATTTTTAAAATATATACTTTTGAATTTTTATAAAGTAACTTCAAGATCTTTTTTCTTACAAATAACACAAACACATTCCATTTTAATCGAATGATTTTTGTCTGTTAACAAGTTTTTGAATTTTAAAGCAATAAAATATATGATATTGTTTATAGTTTTGCAAATTTAATAAAAAGCTGAATAAAAAATATTAAAACATGTGGTCACAATCATAAAGCATGTTGATGCAACACAGAACAACCAATGTAGCATTAACAATGTTAATGAGTGAAATATGAGTAGCCAGCATGCTGTGTGTAAAGTAACCTCATTTGACATACACATGTTAAAACTTTTATGACTTAAGCGGCTTAAGCCAAACCACCCTTATAAGTCAAACTGGCTATTGTATTACTTAACTCAGTTCACAGCTACTGCGAGGATTTTTTTCTCTGAACATAGAACAATGTTATGTTGGTTGCATACCTGCTTGTAATAGCACAGATTACGGATACCAGATAGTTCACTCAGCTGTCGGCACTTTGAAGTCGGTGTCCCGAGATTTCAAGCGGTATTCACGCTACTACGCACGCTCTACCAAAATTGGTTCGCAAGCTGTGAATTTAAAAGCGCGGCGGTCAGAGAAAAATTACAGCGATGATGCAAGGGATGAGGTTCTAACTGAAGAAAAAACGAACAAAATACTTATTTACCTTACACAAAATGATTTATGATTATTACAAATGCTTAACAGTTCACAATTTCCTCTGAAAAGAATTGCGGACACATGCATCGGCATTAAAAAATTTTAGAGCATAAAAAACACGTATATAGTGCTAACAAGAAAGTGGTGTTAAAATTTTTGCATGGTGAATAAACGTAACCTCTTTAACTATACGGCTTAAAGGGTTACCGAAAGTTAGAAGAATTGGAGGGAATAGTTAACGAAATTTGCTGCGCTTGCCTTTCTGAACTTTGTTGTTTTCTAATCTACTCGTCTTTATAGTGATCTTCTATTTTTGGTGGTTATTTAAGACATGTTCGTGTAGAAAGCGCAAACAATTGACAAATAGTTTGTCCGTAAAAACGAGTTTAAAGGAAAAAAAGGGAAAATGTTTTATTCTCTTATTCATTTACAAAATCAGGCATTATAGACAAGATATATTTACTAAACGATACTATAATACAGTTTAATGCAGGTAGGTATTGATTTAACTAATTTTCTGATTATTTTAAAACTTTAAAAAAATCCCTTCGTAACCAAAAAACGTAGAAATTAATCCTTGTAATGTTATTTATTCCCTGAATTATTACCTAAACTTTTATTCTTATATCTGCTTCATTGTAAATATTATTTTGCGTGTTGATCTGTCGAACCAGTTTCAAAGAGATTTAAAAGTGCTGCACCAATTTTAGTGTCATGCGCACGGAAAATTTGCGGACAGTTACGCCCACAAGTGAACCAACCATCTGGTATCCGTAATCTGTGGTAATAGATTGACTTGGACTTTTAAAAACTAAACGAGATTTAATCGAGATTTAGGATATGTCAAAGATATTGCCATTGACATTTGGCACTACTGCCTTAAGGTATTGTAATAGGTACAAGTTTAAAGAACAGAAAATTTACGTTATTGACCTTTTTAAAAAAATTTCGTCAACAATTTTACTGTAAATGTCATCGTTGACATGGCCTACTTCTCAATTATTACGAATCTTATGTGATCTTGGGTGGTATTAATAAAAGTAAGTATTTACTGATACTGACAGTTTTTTAAGGAAATCCTTACATTTGTATTAATAAAACATAAGTAAAACTAATGCTGAAAAGTATATGCTTATGTAGGAAAAGTATATGCTCATACTTTTTATCAAAATCAGTATTTACTTAAGACTGTATAAATAAAATCAAGCTGATACTTACAGAATTCAGTATCTACTTATAAATTTATAAGCATGCTATTTGACGTACTTACGACAGCAAAGACTTAAGAAAAATTGTGAAAAATGTTCAATTACGAAGTGCGTGCTCGCAAAACTTATAAACAACGTAGACAGAACCCTCTTGAACGGGATTTTATTCGATTATATCGTTTTACAAGTGAAAATGTGATGTGGATGGCAGAACATTTTCTTGGAACCAGCAATGAAACAAGAGGCGGCAGTCTGGACTCATTTACAAAAATATTTTTTTTTTTGCGGTATGCAGCCGATTCAGGTTTTTAGACTGGAGTCGCCGAAGATATAGGAGTTAGCCAGCCTGCAGTTTCATATACTATAAAGTGTGTTGCCCAGAAGATTATGAACAAAGCGCACATTTGGATTCGGTTTCCCCAGGTAAAACGACAGCAAATACTTTTTCTTGCCCTATCAGCTTGGCATGATAAATTTATGTGAATTGCAGGACAATGAAGCCATACAAGAAGAAAAACAGCGATGGTTAAGAAGATATAATTTTCCCACAGCAATTGGAGCTATTGACTGCACATTAATAAGAATTAAAAAAATTCATGTAAATAGACATGGCAATGAATACATCTGCAGAAAACAGTTCCCTGCTCTTAATGTGCAAGCAACATGTAACGCGGAGGAATATTTTACAAGTGTCAGTGCTGAGTGGCCAGGATCGGTACATGACAGTTGCATCTGGAGGAACAGTTCTGTGTGCCGAGTCTTCAGAAGTTTTAATAATGCTGTACTATTGGGAGACCAAGGATACGGTATAGAAAAATGTCTGATGATTCCTTACAGAAATCCAGCCACACCAAGGGAAGAAGCCTTTAATAATCTGTTAAAACATGAGCGGGTTATAATAGAAAGATGTTTTGGGGCCTGTCTAATTTGCAGACCACAGTTTATCTTGCAGACTGGGGGTTAAAAATGCTGCAATCAAGTCGAAACTCGACATTTGCTTATTTCCCAATACGAAGATTGTTGGTACAAAATTTCAACCCGTTCGGAGAAACCCTTAAAAACCACCCCCAAAACAACCTTGCAGACTGGGGCTTAAAAATACACGAATCAAGTCAAAATTTGATATTCGCTAGTTTTTCAATACGAGGATTATCGATACAAAATTTCAGCCTATTCGAAAAAATCCTCAAAAATCACCCCAAAACAACCTTGCAGACTGGGGGTTAAAAATGCTCCAATCAAGTCAAAACTCGATATTTCCTAATTTCTCAATACGAAGATTGTTGATACAAAATTTCAACCCGTTCGGAGAAACCCTTAAAAACCACCCCCAAAATAACCTTGCAGACTGGGGCTTAAAAATACTCCAATCAAGTCAAAATTTGATATTCGCTAGTTTTTCAATACGAGGATTATTGATAGAAAATTTCAGCCTATTCGAAAAAACCCTCAAAAATCACCCCCAAAACAACCTTGCAGACTGGGGATTAAAAATGCTTCAATCAAGCCAAAACTCGACAGTCGCTTATTTCTCAATACAAAGATTGTTGATACAAAATTTCAAGCCGTTCGGAGAAACCCTTAAAAATCACCCCCAAAACAACCTTGCAGATTGGGGGTTAAAAATGCTCCACTCAAGTCAAAACTCGATATTTCCTAATTTCTCAATACGAAGATTGTTGATACAAAATTTCAACCCGTTCGGAGAAATCGTTGAAAACTACCCCCAAAACAACCTTGCAGACTGGGGATTAAAAATGCTCCAATCAAGTCAAAACTCGACATGTGCTTATTTCTCAATACGAAGATTGTTGGCACAAAATTTCAAGCCGTTCGGAGAAACCCTTAAAAATCACTCCCAAAACAACCGTGCAGACTGGGGGTTAAAAATGCTCCAATCAAGTCAAAACTCGATATTTCTTAATTTCTCAATACGAAGATTGTTGATACAAAATTTCAACCCGTTCGGAAAAATTGTTAAAAACTACCCCCACAACAAGCTTGCAGATTGGGGCTTAAAAATACTCTAATCAAGTCAAAATTTAACAATCGCTAGTTTTTCAATACGAGGATTATCGGTACAAAAATTTCAGCCCATTCGAAGAAACCCTTAAAAATCACCCCTAAAACAACCTTGCAGACTGGGGATTAAAAATGCTTCAATCAAAGCAAAACTCGACAGTCGCTTATTTCTCAATACAAAGATTGTTGATACAAAATTTCAAGCCGTTTGGAGAAACCCTTAAAAATCACCCCCAAAACAACCTTGCAGACTGGGGATTAAAAATGCTCCAATGAAGTCAAAATTTTATATTCGCTAGTTTATCAATATGGGGATTATCGATACGAAATCTCAGCCTATTTGAAGAAACCCTCAAGAATCACCCCCAAAACAACCTTGCAGGCTGGGGATTAAAAATGCTCCAATCAAGTCAAAACTCGACATTTGCTTATTTCTCAATACGAAGATTGTTGGCACAAAATTTTAACCCGTTCGCAAAGACCCTTAAAAACTACCCCCAGACAGACTTGCAGACTGGGGGTAAAAAATACTTCAATCAAGTCAAAACTCGAGATTTGCTTATTTGTCAATACGAAGATTGTTGATGCAAATTTTCAACCCGTTTGGAGAAACCGTTAAAAGCTACCCCCAAAACAACCTTGAAGACTGGGCCTTAAAAATATTATTACCAAATCGAAACTTGGTGTTTAGTTTTTATCTATACGAGAAGTGATAATTCAAAAAAACCAGTCTTTTTTAAGCTGCTCTTAACAAGTACCCCAAAGCAATCTTTCATACGGAAGCTTAAAAATATTCCAATTGAGTCGAAAGTTACCACTTGCTGAGTTCTTTACACAAAAAAATTATCATGTCAAATTTTAGTCACCTTGAAGCAACTTATAAAAATGATTGATAGTTGACATTCATTTAAAGTACAAGTAGCAGAAAAATTTCAGACACATATAAAGAGACAGTACATTATGTCTAAAGTAGGTGCGCACCATAGAGGTAGAATGAGAGGAGGGAAGATTGATTGAAAAAATGCCTGTTACCGCGCTTTCTACTAGGGTCATAAAATGGTTCTTCCAGGTCCTCCGAGAAACTGGTTGTTCCAGTGGCGTGCTCGAAAGCGTTTGCGGGATACTAGGCATAAAACAAAAATAATTTCATAAGAAAGCATATAAAAGCAGCAGCAGCAAATTTACTTGAGTTTTTAATTGGTTAAGATTCGTTGCTACGGTCGTTGTGTTATCTCCACCTTTGCGCAAACCGAGCTAATTCCTACAATAATTAATCACCTAATGATCTTAATATGCATTGTTAATTATGAAAAATATTGTTTTGTTACCTTTTATAACTGTATTTTAATGTATATACGCTGACCGGCAAAAAACCTGCCACACTGTAAAATTTCGCGAAACCAAACTTTAGAAATTGTTAATTTAACTAGTGATCGTTGTTTTATTAAAGAACCATTCACTGTTGACACATGATGTATAAATTAGCAACAAAAAAGAAGACAAATAAACGCAGAATTAAATTTAATTTAACAAAATAACAGAAACAGAGCGACAATTTGGGAGACGTCTGTAAGAGTTAACGGCATTATTTTCGCGTGAAAACGTTTATTAACTGCCAAACTTATAATCAAATGATGAAAAACACTGTTTACAACAACAGCCTCCTTTATTATTTTAATTAAGAAAATATCCTAGTTGGTCTGTTTCTGTTATTTTGTTAAATTAAATTAAATTTTGGGTTTATTTGTCTTCTTTTTTTTGTTAATTTGTACATCATGTGTCAACAGTTTATAAATAAGGTATGTAGTGCCATTGGAAAGATTAAAATCATGTATATTTTCAAATTCTATATTTTTTTCTCGAATTTTCACATCTATATCGTTATTTCCATCTAAGAATTTAATTTATCAATACAACTAAAATTTCCCTAAATACATGCACTCAACTAGATTAGTCTTAACTGTAGTCGTCTTTACTTTTACTAAGATTTTCCAATTCGATGTCACTTTTACCGCTAGTACGTAAAATGCAATCGAATCAAGTTACATTTGCAACAGCGTAACCAAACAAACTTTCTTATTTCCCATTTTATACAATTTAAGTCAATTAACGCTTAAACAATGTCATACAATATAGAGTTGCAAAGAGCCATATACCAGTTAGTTACCCAAGTATCTAAAAGTGAAATTGTGAATATACAGGGTGTCTCAGAAATAAGTACATTAATTTTAATCAGTTATAGAGCTCATTGAACTCAACAACTTTTTTTAGTAAAGTTTTGCAAAGAACTTTTTAATTATCAAGTTAAAAATTGTTAAAGTTATATCCCAATTAAGGTTACCCGCCCATGGATCCTCAGTCACCCATGGATACTAATAATTATTATAATTAATAATTTATGGTCAAAAACAGTTACTAGGAAACGTATTTTCCTAATCTTGTCAATGTGACAAACATTTAGAGAGAAATTGAAAATCCTGCTACCTAATGGCGTACGGAATTTCATCGGCCCAAATGTGGGTGTTGAACACCTTCCCTCGTGTAACCGATCTCATCAGTTGATGGTATAAGATATACAAAATTTGCTTGTTCGTTTATTTTTCTATTAACCCACTCACAAAAGTTTTGCCTACGTGGTAAGTCTGTTAGTTTCAATAACTGAACTTTCTGGTCCTGAAAGGGGTACATTTGTTCTCTGAGTATCCTCCAAATACTACTCTCGGAAACATCACACTAGACAGTGATACGTGCTAGTGCCCGGTCGAGCTTCGACACTCTTCAAAACAGCCTCTTCAATATTAGCAATTCTATTACTACGTAACTTACCCCGATCCTGAGGTGCAGGTTTAAAAGTTCCGTACTCTCGAAAGTGCTGCAACGTTCTTAAAACTGCGCACATTTGGCAGACGACGATTTGGGAGGTTTTTTGAAAAAATTCGTTGGGCGCGAGTGTCGTTTCTTCGAGCTTCACCGTACGTTAAAACGATATCGGTATATTCCAGATTTGAAAACAAAGCCATTTCAACACATTTCGTCTATAAATTAGAAATCTGTGCCAAACAAACTTTAAACAGACAACGTTTAGTAAAAACATTGACATAAAAATGATTGTCAGTGTCAAAACGGTTGCTAGGGTACCTTCTTCATTGTTGTAGTGTTGTTATTATTTAAGTTATTATTTAAGGTGAACATAGACGGCTCGTGAATATATGGGTGGGAAAATTCGAAATTCGACTTGAGTTTTCGAAAAAATGCTAGATAAAAAAGTTGTTCCGTTTCACGAGTTCTGTTACTGGTTAAAATTAATGTACTTATTTCTGAGACACCCTGTATTTTGAACCAAATATATTACACGCGCAACTATATACAGAACAATTAAAGACTGCGAGGTAGCAATATCACAATAAGTTTAGAAAGATTAAAAAGAAAGACAAGAGCCTGGAACATCAACAAGAAGATTGGCTCGATTGTTTGGAGTTCCTATATAATAGTTTCTAGAGAAATAGGCAAAAACAACTTAAAATACAGCAAAAGAGCTAAATGTTCAAAACATACAGCATCGCAGTTAGAGAGAATTCTTAGATGTTGCCGGCTATTGAGAATTCATCATTTTCTGGACAATCGTGTGGTTGTGCTAGGCGATGAAAAATATTTTACATTTGCCCATTCAGAGATGGAATGGAAGGTAACGATGGATTTTATACAAACAATATAGAAGAAATTAAAAGTAAAATTTAAGTCGAAGGCAAAATTTGAAGATAAAATTTTGGTTTGATGGGCTATATCTCCGGCCGGCGTTTCAGCACAATTTATTGGCCGTACTAAAGGTGACGCGGTCAATACATAATAATATATGGGAACACCATAATAACGACGATGTAATATTTTGGCCAAATTTAGCAAGTTGCCATTATACTAGAATGTCCAGGGATTGGTTAGAAAGCAATAATATAAGTTTTGTACCTAAGAAAAGGTAATCCCCTCATAGTGCCCCTAGTGAGAACAATCGAAAACAAAATTTGGGGAATACTAAGTAGAAAGGTTTACAACAACGGCTGGGAAGCCAATTTAGAAGAACAATTAAAAAGAACAATTTACCAGACAGTTAGAGAAATGGACGTGGACACCATCCAAAGGCTGTAAGACCTACATATGAAGACAATTTTGCGTCGTATTGAATATAACGAATCTTTATTTGTTTTCCCATTAATAATAATTAATTAAGAAATTAGCATATTTCTGGGTTCTTTTTGAAATTCAAATAAAATTAAGTTTGAGCTTCCTATTATTAATTTAAATTTTTTCTCAAAACGTTTTTTTTTTACGTTAGGTTTCTCGGAAATTAAAAATGTCTCTAATTTTCTTTAAAATATCTTTAAGATTTTGTTTCCTCTGAATTTTAAATTTTCTCTTTTGGACACCACTAACTTTGTATTTTTTGACTGATGATGAAAGTTTAATTATATCTCAAAGAACTCAAAACCAGCATATAGTATGTACTGAATGAACCAAGTTAACAGCAAAAATGACGTGTAAAAACGCACAAAAAATGAGAGATTGGACGAAAAAATGCCCAACTTATGCATTCTTACATAGTAGCAACAATTATCTAACAGCGATAAACATGAACTCAAATTATCACAATTCACGTATCTGTAACAAATACTCCTATATGTATTCGTAATTTATATATTTTTTAAATTTAAATATAAATAAATTAATTAATAATTAACAATAAAATAATAAAAAAATAAATTACTGTCAAATTTTGACTTGATTAGAGTATTTTTAAGCCCTAGTCTGCAAGGTTGTTTTAGGGGTAGTTTTTAACGGTTTCTCCGAACAGGTTGAAATTTTGTATTAACAATCTTCGTATTGAGAAATAAGCAAATACCGAATTTTAACTAGATTGGAGCATTTTTAACCCCCAGTCTGCAAGGTTGTTTTAGGGGTGATTTTTGAGGGTTTCTCCGAATGGGCTGAAATTGTGCATCAATAATCTTCGTATTGAAAAACTAGGGATTGTCAAAGTTTAACTTGATCAGAGTATTTTTAAGCCCCAGTCTGCAAGGTTGTTTTGGGGGTAGTTTTTAACGGTTTCTCCGAACGGGTTGAAATTTTGTGTCAATAATCTTCGTATTGAGAAATAAGCAAATATCGAGTTTTGATTTGATTGAAGCATTTTTTACCCCCAGTCTGCAAGGTTGTTTTGGGGATGATTTTTGAGGGTTTCTCCGAATGGGGTGAAATTATGCATCAATAATCCTCGTATTGAAAAACTAGCGAATGTCAAATTTTGAATTGATTAGAGTATTTTTAAGCCCTAGTCTGCAAGGTTGTTTTAGGGGTAGTTTGTAACGGTTTCTCCGAACGGGTTGAAATTTTGTATTAACAATGTTCGTATTGAGAAATAAGCAAATATCGAGTTTTAACTTGATTGCAGCATTTTTAATCCCCATTCTGCAAGGTTGTTTTGGGGGTGATTTTTGAGGGTTTCTCGGAATGGGCTGAAATTGTGCATCAATAATCCTCGTATTGAAAAACTAGCGAATGTCAAAATTTAACTTGATTAGAGTATTTTTAAGTGCCAGTCTGCAAGGTTGTTTTGGGGGTAGTTTTTAACGGTTTCTCCGATCGGGTTGAAATTTTGTGTCAATAATCTTCGTATTGAGAAATAAGCAACTGTTGAGTTTCAACTTGATTGGAGCATTTTTAACTCCCAGTCTGCAAGATAAACTGTGGTCTGCAAATTAGAAACGCCTGCAGCTGTACAGTAAGTAAGCCAATCTTCAAAACTCCTAAGCGTGTTGATCAGCATTTTAGTTGAAATCTGAAGACAATATTGCTGGATTGCTTGTTTCAGCGCTTCTCTGTTTGTATAGCTTGTCTGAATGCAGATGGTCGTGAAAAAATCTCCAAAGAAAAAATTCTCAGGGGCGATTGCACAGGCCAATGGGGCGGTGCAAACTTTCCATTCCAACATTGCGGAAAAATACTGGTTCAAATAAACAACATTTATGCGAGCTGTATGGCTGGAGATTTGGTCCTGGATGTAAAAGACCTGCTACAGATGCCGCACCCTTCGAGTCCCAGGAAATATTTGCTGAGCTAGCATATTATCCTACTTCTGAGCATTCAATCCGGATTCGATGAAAAAAGGTGCAATGACATGATGTCCTAGAAGCCCCAGTCATACACTGACAATTGCACGCCATTGATAACGAAGATCATGGACAACGTGAGGGTTGTGTAATGCTCAAATTTGATCGTTCTGACGATTATAACTTCCCTTAAGACCAAATGAACGTCAGTAAAATAAATTTTCCTCAAAAACTCTCCATCAGCCTAGATTCTCTCAAGCGTTCCTTCGTAAAACTCTATATGTGAGAAGTAGTCCTCAGGCTTCAATTTTTTGTCATGATGCTTTTTGAAATTCTTCTATCTCATCTGTTTAAGATCCCTCAGTGATTACTGAGTGAGGCAGCCGGAGTACATTCCTAGCTTGAGGGCTCCCAGAAAATGTTACAATGCTGCCGATGGGCTTTGATGGGGTTTTGAGGAAGACCAGCTGCTCGAAGTCTTCATCTTGGGCTTTTTGGATACGGTCTGATTGCAGTTCGAGATGGCTCGTTTGACGGGGTCGCGCACTATGACGAATGAATGGATGAATTTGTGCATTTATTCTGTTTAATTTGTCCTACAATAATCATCACACTGGATAAAATAATTCAGTTTGACTTGTTCGTTGATTTCTGATGAGAATAATTAATAAATGTAACTTTATTTTGCGAAATATTATTTTTATTTTTGTTGTTGTTAACACAATAAACAAAACAGTAATACAAAAGTTTCTGAATCCCAAAACACATTCGTAATAGAGAAAAATACTTTAAAATGTTGATGAGTCAATGTTCTACATTTCTCTCTCAAAAATTTCCAGTAAAGAAGATGCTTCCTGGAGGCAAAAAATCCATCCCTGCTTAACGAATGTAAAATCAATTGACTTCCAATCTTTAGTGATTCCAAAAAAAAGGGTGCAATTTATCCAAATTACCTACTAATTAAATTAACCGTTGAAGAACACGCAGGCCCCCGCTTTTTCATCTAATCGCAGTAGAACATAGCATAACCTAATAAAATATTTTGTGCAGTTTGTGCATTTATTCCGTTTAAATTGACCTACAATAATCGTCATAGTGGATAAAATAATTCAATTTGAGTCGTTCAGTGATTACTGAGTGAGGCAGCCGGAGTACATTCCTAGCTTGAGGGCTCCCAGAAAATGTCACAATGCTGCCGATGGGCTTTGATAGGGTTTTGAGGAAGACCAGCTGCTCGAAGTCTTCATCTTGGGCTTTTTGGATACGGTCTCATTGCAGTTCGAGATGGCTCGTTTGACGGGGTCGCGCACTATGACGAATGAATGGATCAATTTGTGCATTTATTCCGTTTAATTTGTCCTACAATAATCATCACACTGGATAAAATAATTCAGTTTGACTTGTTCCTTAATTTCTGTTGAGAATAATTTCTAATTTCACTTTGACATTTGAATTTTGCGTGGGTAATGAAAAGACGCGATCGCCGAACTTCGACAGTACGACGGAACACTTCGCGACAATTCGGATCGGGCGCGAATTTCAAAATACGATTTTTAAAACCTTTTTACAGTGAATGGGCGCGATGCAACGATTTGAAAAAAATACTGGCCGATAGCCCTCTTCGACCTCCACAAAGGCATCACTCAATAATAGCTTTAAAGTGATCTGGGGAGATATTATAAAATAAAAACCAATTCCCATGTTAATTCCCTATATTCAGACTTGGATGCGGCACCCTGTATATTATATCAGCGGTATGTAAGATTAGGTACTTGTGCTTCACGAACGAGGGAAGTTCTCCCTAAATAACTTTAGATCAAAACACTTCCAACGAGCTACGCCGTTTGTATAACTTAGCATAATTTTTCTACCAGATATAATTTATTTGATTTATCGAATTACCTTAAATTGTTAAATACAAAACTGGATCAACTCATCAGTCTTTTGTAAATAGGACACGGCCAAAACAAAATAACTTGAAATAGATTTTATAATGTAAATTGTAGATTGGTAGTGCCTTGGCAAACGCACCACTGAATTATTTATGCCGTGGAACGCATTTTTCTATTCGACTCCTACACTGTGTTGTCTCTAGGGAACATTTCAAATACGGCAAGGCAATAAAAACATGTTCAGAGCAATTCGCCGAAACGGGAATACAATTCTTGAAAGAATCTAAGTCGATGAGTAATGCAAAATGATAATGCAATCTATTTAATAGAGAGGAAACCTGACGGACACTTCTCATGATTGATATAAGAAGCTGAATGATGAATGATGGAGAATGGAGATGTGCGTAAGAGATTGTCACTTTAGATAACTTGCTGAAGAAAAGTTTTGTTTTACAACGGCATTTCTTTTCTGATAATAAAGCTTTGACAAGAAACTTCGAATATGACATCATTTGTGATGAAAGTATTACATTACGTTTAGGTTATTTCTTGAACGTAGGCTAGACAGGTAGGTACTTATTATACTTAATAAGATAATTTAACGAATGTCTAATTTTATGTTTTCTCAACTTTCATAGGTTGTAGAATACAAAATATCGGTCTATTGTTCTGTCTATCTATCTGTCTATTGTAGACGCAGAGCCCATGGCACATGTTTCATGAATGTTGCCAAAAGAAGTGTTTGATTCAAAAGCAAACAAAGACATTTCAATAATTGGGTTAGTTTAGAATAAAAAAAATAACAAAGGCCGACAGTTTGGAGGGGGTTAATTTAGAAGCAAACCACTCCAAAGTTACATTTCTAAAAATCCAAAAAAAATTGTTTGATTCACTTTGAAAATTTAATAGCGTGTTAATTATACATATTAAAAAATATTTGCAAAAAGGCCCACCGTTTTTCCGGGGTTTAATAATTGGCAGACAAATGTAGCGCGGAGTAGAGAGAGAAACAGTAACCTCATTTGACATACACCTGTTAAAACTTTTATTACTTAAGCGGCTTAAGCCAAAGCACCCTTATGAGTCAAACTGGCTATTGTAAGCTTTGTGGACCCGAACCGCAAGATTATTACTGTCCATTTTTGGCATAATGTACGGTGAAGTTTTTTTTTCTCTGAACATAGGGCAGTGGCGGCTCGTGACTTTTTCTGTTGGGGGGGGGCAAAATGAATACAAAGTAGGTATTATGCTAAATTTAAAATTTATCCTAGGTAAAAATTATTGTTTCTTTTTATTAAAAATTTAGAAAAATGTCAAGTTAGAGGTCCGTTAGCCAGAAATTATCGATTGAAAGGTGGACCTAATTCCAGACTTCCCCAACGGTGATGGGGCGAACTCAAAGTTCCTTTTAAATTTGTTGGCATAAGAAATAGAAATAAAATTTTGTTAATCGCGTGTCCAGTAGATGCAATAGTTATCCCCCACTTTAAATTCTTTTCAATTTTTTTAATTAATATTTCTATATATAAAATCCATATGTCTTTCTTTGTTACGAACAAAATGTTCTATAACTAGTTCATTGAAATTGGTGATTTCTTGCACTAGTTTTTTTTTCTGTTGAACACATTGCCAAGGCACACAATCTTTCTTGACACATTGTATTTCGTAAAAATGTCCTTATACGTTTTAACGTCGAAAAACATCGTTCGCATTCACTTGTCACCATCGGTAATGTGCAAATAATTTTCAATAATTTTTTTGTTTCTGAAAATACGTTTAATAAATTGTTTTCATACATAAACTTCAAGAATGTTAAGGCACCATTTGCTGTTGAAAAATCGGGATGATTATAAATAACGTTTAACTCATTTTTTAACACAGTAAAATTTAAATCATATTTTGTAGCACATAATTCAACTTCTTTTGATGGAAAATTTAGCCGAAAATATGAAAATAAGCTAGTCTGAAACAAATTTGCTGCTGTAATATAATCTGCTTCTAAAAATCGATCATCAACATTAAATTTAATAGTATTACAAATTTCTCGAGCAATTGCAATTTTATTGTCATTAAAATGAGACCGCTTTTTTGAAGATTCACCCTCTTCGTTTTCTTCTCGGTAATAATCATAGTCGATAGAATCTGTTACATGTTGTATGGCAAGTTTAAAAGAAATAATGTTTTTTTGAAGTTTAATTAAGTCCATTTCGCGAATTTGAAGTTGGTTGAAAAGTATCTCGGTACTAGGCATGATTCTATGAAAGAAGTATAACCAAAAATTAAAATCGTAATCTTCTAATGTTTTCCGTAAACTACTTGCCTTGGCAATTGTTAATTCATCACTATTTTTATCTTCCATTATAATTTGAAAGCAGTTAATCAAATCATTTTTAAAACTATGTACAGTATTAACTATTCGTGACTTAAAGTTCCATCTAGTCGGACAATTTCTTGGTAATCTTTTAGAAACGATATCATCAAGTATTTTTATACGTTTAGGAAATCTTGCAAAAAACGAGGAAAATGATTCTAAATTTGAAAAAAAAAATCTTACTTGGCTATATGCTGATGCCGCCTTTTCTATAATTAAATTCAACTGGTGAGCATAGCAGTGAATAAACTGAGCTTCAGGGTAATGTTCTTTGATTTTTGCTTGTACCCCATTTTGTCTTCCACTCATAACCGAAGCACCATCATAAGACTGAGATATAAGTTTTTTTGGATTTTGATTGATTTCAAGAAAAACTTGAAATTTTTTCGAGCTCATTTAAAATAATACTAGAAATACAATCAGCTGTGTGATCTGTTGGATTAATGAATCCTAAAAATCTTTCAAATATTTTACCTTTCAATTCAATATCTAACAACAAAAACCAACTACGACTGTGAAGCTACATCTGTAGTTTCATCAGCTAAAATAGATATATAGTCCTCTTCCAAAATCTCATCTTTGATTAAATTAATACAAACAGCATAAATTGAATCAAGTAGTTCGATTTGTATGGTTTTTGAAAGACCCATAAAAACGCGATTGTTCGTTTTTTCTATATGAGATTTCAATGTAGTGTCAAGCTCTGCCATTAAATTAATTAAACCTCTGAAAATTCCCGGATTTGTAGAATCATGCGTTTCATCATGCCCCCTTAAAGCCAACTCAAAGATTCCACAAAATTTTATACCGTCAATCAGTTTACTTAAAATGTACCTATCTATTCTGTTTTACCTGGTCGTTATGTTTTTCGACGTTCTCTCTATAAGCACTATTTAACTGATTTCTTATGTCTACTTTACCTAACACTGCGAATGATACGTTGAGATTTAAGTGTTTTTTACTCGAGCGATGCTTTTTCACTTTTTCCCCCAAATGTTTTAAATCTGTGATTCCGGTTTCAGTCCAAGCTTTATCAACTTCTCCGTTATTCATAAGGGTACATACAAAACAGACAAGGGCGTTTTTCACGTTGCAACCTCATAACTGTTATGTCTGGTCAATTAATGATAACGGCCGTACGAACTAACCAACTTTATTTACAATAATCTGGGTTGTGGGATCGTGTTCACGTTGAGACGGTCGGTGGCAAAGAGGGCGATTCGTTGGTGCATTGATTAAATACATATAGATAGACCCATGCTATTGTTTGGAGCGAACAGGCCAACGGCCGGCGAACAAGAGATGGCGCACCAACAGTCGGCCGTCAAACGCCGGCGAAAAGCTTGGACACCAATCGCGCGCGTAGATAACCCAAATCACAGCAACAATACATTTAATAAAGCTACCACTCGACAGAGGGCGACGAAAAAAATGTGTAAAAATCTCATAGTAAGCATTTATATAATTTACAACGTTGCCAGATGAGCCTAACACAACTTTGCCGTTATTTCTAGTCGATTAGATTTTATTTCGTTTAAAATTTTCTGGTGAATAAATGGAATTATTATAATGAATAAACAATACAAACAAATTATTACTTGTTATTTTAAATACTTGTTAGTGTTGATGAAAACATAAATGGTAATTAAAGTTATTCTAAATACGGTCCGGTCCGGTAACTCAAATTTTACAGTACGAGTGGTATGTTTCAGGACGAGTAGGTAGCCGAGTCTTTAATTTCGAAACGAGTACTGCGAAAAGAGTTACCGGACGTATGTTGTTATGTATTTTATTTCATACTGTCAACATACTTTTTTATTCGATAAAATTATTATTATTTTGAGAAAAAATCCAAATCGAGTCACTTTTTCTGACATCGTTAGCAACCGCTCTTTTAAATGTTTTAATTTGTTTATTCGTGCAAATCAGCATCATATGTTTAAACACATAGTACTTATAACACTTTACAGGACTTATTGTTTTGTATAATTCGACTCGATGGACGAATGTTTTGTGCAATCCGTCTCGAAGGACCAATGTTTGTGCAACTCGGCTCGTCCTACCAGTATTTTTTGTAATCTGGTTGATACGACAATGTGATACCGAATTGTACTTTGATATTGCTCCAAGGACCTTTGTTTTCTTGCGTACGAGATAATAGACAGCGTTCGGTTTCGATGTTTAATACAGGACGGTTACAGAAGTACTAAATTTACATTTGTATTTACAATAACAGGTAAAGCAAAAGAGACCCAAAAGGGTCAGTGGCCGCTTCCGGAAATGGAACACTTGTCCTTTTTGGCTCAATTTTATCGGACTTGTCCGTTTTTTTGATTTTACCGGAATCGTTCGATCCAGTAAAACGTCAAACTTGACATAGTATGAAGTAAAATAAATAAATTTTATGATGTAAATACAATTAAGTATATCGATAATTCGCTACTGAAAATTTATTGAAATATAATTTCTGTTAAAAAAAGATTTTTGTGGTTTTATGGTTTATTAAATGTAATTAAAATAAATAATATCAAGAACTTGTATTATATATTAAAAACATTCATTGTAAATAAGAAAATTATGTAAATAAACCATAAAACCATACAAAATTTTTGTGCGACCTCTATTCAAAATCCCAGTTTACCAACAGGAATTAAGGCACAAAGATGTTTCACTGAATCTATTACCGATTTTTCAAGAAAAGTATGCTTATAAGCCTATAAGCGTCTAATGGATTAAAACAACAAATAATAATCACAATTTATTTGTTTTATGTGTTCATTATAATAATCCCATTTATTTACCAGAAACTTCTAAATGAAATAATATCTGGTTGACGAGAAATATCCGCAAATTTGTGTTAGGCTCATCTGGCAACGTTTTCGGTAGGTAGGTATCAATGGAATAATGCGATTAGGTATACTGACCGTTTTAAGGAGTGCTCGTCCAATAGTGCGTAAACTAAAAGATTTGGTAAATTTTCTTGGAAGAGTTTGTTTCTTCAATGAAAATTTATGGTTTTTAACTCTTCGGCCGCTTGAAAGTCTCGCCATGTGAAAATAGATTATTTGATAACCTCTTTCGTAATAATTGTAAATACGAACAAAAGCATATTTGCATATTCTAAAGAACTGGCCATATCGATTCCAAACTTGTACAGATATGTTTTTTAATGTTTCTGTTTTCAATGAAATAAATTTTATTTGCAAAATACTTAATGTCTAACGACATATCAGGCATACATACTACTCCATTTACTATATTTTCAATCTGTGCATTTTTCGCTTCATTCGTAGGAGCCAAGTAAGAAGTATCAGTGAGACCGGCGGTCTTTCAATAGCTCGTAAATGAAAAGATTTAGTAAAGTTTCCTAGTACAGTCTGTCTCTTCATAAAAAAATTTAGACATTTTTACTATGAAATATAGGTACAATACGCTATATTCCACTGTTTGTTTTCTTTGAGATACGACTAGTTCTTGTGCCGAAGTGAAACACCAAAAAGTCTAAAGTCCGGAAATCAGAGTGAATTTTAAAACACATAAAACGACTTCTTTATTTATTTAAATATTGTCCTGTAACGTCCTGCGACGTGGAATGGAGTTTCTTAATGTACAAAAGTATGTTAGGTAATAACCGAACAATTTTCTTGATTAAAACTAAAGGAAACACAATTATTACTTGGAATAAAAATAAAGAATATCAAGAACTTGTGCTATGTATTAAAAATATTTTTTCTAACACTGACATTTTAAATCGTTTCTAAGATCCATTCAAGCTCGACCAAAAAGGTATCTATAAATCCACTGTTCTTTATAAAGTATGTCGTCAATGGTAACGTCCTTTATTAGTTATTTATGTACCAAGGGCACAAAGAAGATGTTTATATTCGAGGGCAACGTTTACAAAATCGAGGGCCTCTGGCCCGAGATTTTGTAAGTTGCCCGAGATTTATAAACATCAAGTTGTGCCCGTGGTGCATACAAACTTTTATTTTTCACGAGAAAATCTAAAAAAGACATTAATTTATATAATTAATTCGTAAAAAAAAAAAATTACGTGGCGTTGATTTTGTTGTCAAGGAGATTCTATGTTTATTGCAAACACGGCGTCTATTCACGGTGTCAACACGTATATTTTCGACCGCGAAAATGAATGACGAAAAGTGTGAAATTCCAGAAAACATTGCGAAGAAAGCGCAAAAAAACCAATGAAAATGTGTTACCTGGTACATCAGGATCCATATATGAAAAAGAATACAAAATTTTCCTTAAATGGAAGATTACAAATTTTGTAAATCGTATCAGCGAGACAGTTATGATGGCTTACTTCTAAGAATTGGTGAGTAATTTAGTTTATAAAATAATTACACTAGTTTACAAATTTAAACTTTTTTTCGTATCCAAAAATAAAAAAAATATTTTTTGCTTCTAAATTACTTACTGATAACAAATCCAAAAACGGATTATCCTTATCACGTCAGGTTTTTTCATAAAAAAAAAACAATGAACTTTGCTCTTACCTTCACGTTAGTGTCAAACTGATTCATGTTAATACACCATTGTCACATAAAAAATGTCTTCGAGATCGTGCAAAGTAAGTGCAAATCAGTTTTGTTACGTTTATGGTAAAATTATAGTACCTAAAGCAAGACCTGTTCAAATATGCTTAAAAAGAAGGTATCAAGGATTTTGGGACGAAAATGTGTTACTGTTGGTCTATTATAAGGGAAACTGTCAGTACTGTCAATAAAAGAAAAGCTACTGTTTATAATTTTTCATTTTCAGTCATAATGTTTATAATATATACTGGGTGTTGCTTTTATTTGATACAACCCCTGTAACTTCCTTATTCTTAAAGATAAACCTGTATTTCTTTGAGCAAATTTGTATCATTTTAAAAGATTTTTGTGAAGCCAACCTCACATTTTTATTATCACTTCCCGTAGAAAAATCAAAAGCAACCAATTCTTCTAAAATCAATACTTGAAAAATTTTAAATAAAACATTGATGACAATCTAGTAGCTTGAAAAATTGACACTCATGTTATTTATTTACGAAAATGATCTTTTAAAATGATATAAATTTGCTCAAAGAACTATATGTTTATATATATTTAAAAATAAAAAACGTTACAAGAGTTGTATAAAAGAAAATAAATACGGGGTATGTTTATATAAATATCTCAAAAACCTGACGTGATAGATTTTTTCTGCTTTCAGATTTGAATTTCCCGAACCCAAATCCTTTAGATTCAGCTATTTTTGTCATTGGATATAAAACCTTGTAAACTAGTGTTATTTAACTGTGTTCTTCATTTTTAGTCAGAAAAATATTCACCCAGTTCGTTATGGTGAAAATACTCGATGGTCAAGACAACTTTAAGAGTAAACGACAACATAGACATTTCTAATTATCATCGTTTGACATATTTCTGTAAAAAACCCGGAAGGTTATGTGGCAAAAAAATCGAGTTTTGACTGGCGAACAAGTCATGCAATTTCTAAAAGATGCTTCCGACAACAGATATTTACATCAGAAGGTAAACTAAATTATTTTTTGATGATTGTAAGTATTTAAATACGAATGTTTTATGCATTAAAGGTTGTTGGAGAATGAGTGAACACAATTCTAGGTTTTTATATAATACTTTATTCGGTGCTAGCGGAATGGAAGCAGAGGCAGAAATAATTCCAATAGAGGAACCTGCGAAAGGTTTACCTGAAAAGTTTGGTATGAATAGCAAGTTTGTAAATTGTAATTTGTAACTCCGTTATTAAATAAATTGTCAAAAAATAAATAAGTAGTTAAAAATAAACAATACATTTTACTATTTGTGTTTAATTCGGTTTAGCAAAATAGGGCATAATGAGAGGGCATAATAACTCTTTATGCCCGCTCATTGTGCCCCGGATGTAAGATGCCGCTTTACGTTTGTCAAATCATGGATATAAAGCAAACATTATATACGAGTGAAAAATAAACTATTTAAAGTACGCTGCTTCATTTTTCGTAACATTTATTTATTGAATACAAAACTACAATTATTAAAATATAAATTTCCATTACTCTTGAAGGGTGAATTCTTGTTGTTGATGTTGGTTGTCTCTGCTACTTTCGAAGGCGGAATCCAGCTTTGTACATTTAATCTGGTTGCTGACCTCTACATTGGAATCGTCGCTACTACTGTTTAAAAAATTGGTCTAAAGAGTTTAGACAGTACTTCATTCGCTGTCGGAAACTTGACGACTGCATGCCTATTGTGTTTTTTTCTCATTACATTTTTGTAGTGGGAATTTAAAAAAAAATTGTGATGACGTCATCAACATTTTTGCAAGGACACGTATATCAGTTGGGATGGATGTGGTGTAATACTAAGAATAAAATTATTGTGTTCCCAAATTTTCGGGAAAATGAATTGGGTCGTTTTGAATATTGATTTGTTATAATCAATAAAATAACGAAACAATTTACTCACGTATACGACGTCGGTGTGTAATATGTAGAGAGCGGATTTCTGTCCGGTTAGGCAAGGCCAAACTCGGTACGGCTCGTACGGGATGCGAATTCATTGCAGTTACGGACTGCACTTCGTTTATTTGAGATTAGAATAACGCTGTTTCGTTGCACTCTGCTGTTAATTCCCGCTCTCATTTACTTAGCCGTTTGATTAATAAATCATTAATTATATTTAGGGAATTAGTACTGATTAAATTCAGTGATTATTTATCACCCGCTACTGAGTCCCGGCGATCCAGCGCGTCCCCACCTATAATCGTGACGTAGCCCGACAGAAATCCGCTGTCTAGTAATATCAGTGTAATATGAGAGGCAACTGAAAATCGTTTATGTATAAACATTCTTAATTTAAGATGACAAGCGTAACAGCATACGTGAGAGTCAAACAGAGAAACTGTAAACAACACGACCATCGGTTTTATTGCTTCGACTTCCGCTTATTATACAAAACATTAGGTTTTATTTTAATTCTTGACGGTGAAATTCACAATTGGTTGATTATAAACATGTCTATTTCACATTCGCGGAACCAAGTGACCGCATAAAACAAATGCAGGTCTGTAATGTTAAAGTCGATGTAACCAAATTGGGTTGGTTGGGGTGTAATACTAATAATAAGTGTTGCCTTTAATTTAATCAATAAAATAAATTGACTTCATAAATTTTTTTGAACCACCTCTTAAGAAAATCTAAAAAATATGAATGGAATGATAAATCACAAGTACAAACTCATCATATTTTTTGCATTTTAGATAGGATTTATTCAGCAAAATTTAAGGGTGACGTCATCAATTTTTTTAGGAGAGATGAACAAATACATTTTGAACAAAAGTTTACCATGCTTATAATAACTTTAAAATATTCCCAAGATTTCAAAGCATTCGGTTTTGTAATTCCTGATTAAATCGATAAAATAAATTCACGCCTTCATTAGTTTTTTTGAGTCACCCTGCATATGCAAATCCAAAAATATGAATGGAATGATAAATCACAAGTACAGACTCATCATATTTTGTACATTTTAGATACGATTTATTCGGCAAACTTTTGAGCTGACGTCATCAGTTTTTTGTAGAAGATAACCAAATATATTTTGACTAAAAATTTATTATGCTCTTTATAACCTTAAAACATCTGCAAGATTTCAAAGCATTCGGTTTTGTAGTTCCTGATTAAATCAATAAAATAAATTTACGCATTCATTAATTTTTTTGAGTCACCCTGTATATGCAAATCGAAAAAATTTTAATGGAATGATAAATCACAAGAAGAGACTCACCATATTTTGTACATTTTAGATAGGATTTATTCAGCAAAATTTTGTGGTGACGTCATAAATTTTTTAGGGGGGACGACCAAATACATTTTGATCAAAAATTTACCATGCTTATGATAATTTTAAAATATCTTCAAGATTTCGAAGCATTCGGTTTTGTAGTTCCTGAGTAAATCAGTAAAATAAATTTACGCTTTCATTTATTTTCTTAAATCACCCTGTATATGCAAATCCAAAAAATATGAATGGAGTGATAGATCACAAGTACAGACTGATCATATTTTGTACATTTTAGATATGATTTATTCGGCAAATTTTCGAGCTGACGTCATCAAGTTTTTGGAGGGGATAAGCAAATATATTTTGACTAAACATTTATTATGCTCTTTATAACCTTAAAACATCTGCAAGATGTCAGAGCATTCCGTTTTGTAGTTCCTGATTAAATCAATAAAATATATTTACGCATTCATTAATTTTTTTGAGTCACTCTGTATATGCAAATCCAAAAAATATGAATGGAGTGATAAATGACAAGTACAGACTCATCATATTTTGTACATTTTAGATATGATTTATTCGGCAAACTTTCGAGCTGACGTCATCAAGTTTTTGGAGGGGATAAGCAAATATATTTTGACTAAACATTTATTATGCTCTTTATAACCTTAAAACATCTGCAAAATTTCAAAGCATTCGGTTTTGTAGTTTCTGAGTAAATCAGTAAAATAAATTTACGCATTCATTAATTTTTTTGAGTCACCCTGTATATGCAAATCCAAAAAATATGAATGGAGTGATAGATCACAAGTACAGACTCATCATATTTTGTACATTTTAGATATGATTTATTCCACAAACTTTTGAGCTGACGTCATCAAGTTTTTGGAGGGGATAAGCAAATATTTTTTGACTAAAGATTTATGATGCTCTTTATAGCCTTAAAACATCTGCAACATTTCAAAGCATTCTGGTTAGCAGATTAAAAATTAAATTTCAAAATGTTGTTTTATAATTTTGATTTTTTTTTCCAAAAATCTGGACGTTTCGGGTGAAAAGTCGATTCAGAGTTGTAAACTACATGTGTAGGACTATGTTATTTTATACAATTGAAAACCCATTTACTATGTACAATTTTGAAGTGACGTCATCGCATTAGTGGTGGGGATGATTAGACAAATTTTGGTTAGCGTTTTACCATCTACATGATATTCTTAATATAAGTACAAAATTTCACAACAATCGGTCGAGTACTTTCGGAGATTATCTGTCTAATAAAAATCCAGACGGACAGACGGACAGACGGACGGACAGACAGACGGAAATGGGAGACCTATTTCTTCGCCTTCTAGGGGTCATGAAAGATCGAGAAAACGTAAAAGTAGAGAGTCGGCCGACGGACTCGATTACAATACTTCCTTTGCTTACGCTCGGGAAGTAAAAATTGGTTTAAAGAGTTTAGACAGTACTTCCCTCGCTGTCGGAAACTTGACGACTGCATGCCTATTGTGTTTTTTTTCTCATTACATTTTTGTAGTGGGAATTTAAAAAAAAAATGCGATGACGTCATCAACATTTTTGCAAGGACACGTATATCAGTTGGGATGGATGTGGTGTAATACTAAGAATAAAATTATTGTGTTCCCAAATTTTCGGGAAAATGAATTGGGTCGTTTTGAATATTGATTTGTAATAATCAATAAAATAACGAAACAATTTACTCACGTATACGTATCAGAGGCAACTGAAAATCGTGTATGTATAAACATTCTTAATTTAAGATGACAGGCCTAACAGCATACGTGAGAGTCAAACAGAGAAACTGTAAACAAAACGACCATCGGTTTTATTGCTTCGACTTCCGCTTATTATATAAAACATTGGGTTTTATTTTAATTCTTGACGGTGAAATTCACAATTGGTTGATTATAAACATGTCTATTTCACATTCGCGGAACCAAGTGAACGCATAAAACAAATGCAGGTCTGTAATGTTAAAGTCGATGTAAATAAGCGTGCTACCCTTATGTTTCAACCGAGTTTTTCCTTTAACAAATTTTGTGTCTACCAAATTGGGTTGGTTGGGGTGTAATACTAATAATAAGTGTTGCCTTTAATTTAATCAATAAAATAAATTGACTTCATTAATTTTTTTGAACCACCTCTTAAGAAAATCTAAAAAATTTGAATGGAATGATAAATCACAAGTACAAACTCATCATATTTTTTGCATTTTAGATAGGATTTATTCAGCAAAATTTAAGGGTGACGTCATCAATTTTTTTAGGAGGGATGAACAAATACATTTTGAACAAAAGTTTACCATAACTTTAAAATATTCCCAAGATTTCAAAGCATTCGGTTTTGTAATTCCTGATTAAATCGATAAAATAAATTCACGCCTTCATTAATTTTTTTGAGTCACCCTGCATATGCAAATCCAAAAAATATGAATGGAGTGATAGATCACAAGTACAGACTCATTATATTTTGTATATTTTAGATATGATTTATTCCACAAACTTTTGAGCTGACGTCATCAAGTTTTTGGAGGGGATAAGCAAATATTTTTTGACTAAAGATTTATGATGCTCTTTATAGCCTTAAAACATCTGCAACATTTCAAAGCATTATGGTTAGCAGATTAAAAATTAAATTTCAAAATGTTGTTTTATAATTTTGATTTTTTTTCCATAAACCTGGACGTTTCGGGTGAAAAGTCGATTCAGAGTTGTAAACTACATGTGTAGGACTATGTTATTTAATACAATTGAAAACCCATTTACTATGTACAATTTTGAAGTGACGTCATCGCATTAGTGGTGGGGATGATTAGACAAATTTTGGTTAGCGTTTTACCATCTACATGATATTCTTAATATAAGTACAAAATTTCACAACAATCGGTCGAGTACTTTCGGAGATTATCTGTCTAATAAAAATCCGGGACGGCAGATGGACAGACAGACGGACGGACAGACGGACGGACAGACGGACAGACAGACGGAAATGGGAGACCTATTTCTTCGTCTTCTAGGGGCCATGAAAGATCGAGAAAACGTAAAAGTAGAGAGTCGGCCGACGGACTCGATTACAATACTTCCTTTGCTTACGCTCGGGAAGTAAAAATTTAAAAATGCTAAATGTATAGGTGATATATGATAGATGAGCATAAACCTAGCCTAAAACAAACTGGTACTTACGCTTGCATCAAGGAAAGTCCGAATAACGTCTTCCGTCACTTTTTTTACACCTTTTTCTGACGTCCACTGATTAAAAGCCACGTACACCTTCTCATAAGCGTTTTTTGATTTTGCGGGTAATAATTTGGTGCGTAATTCATTGGCTTTTTCTAAAATTCCCCTTGAAAGGCGTTCACACATTTTGACGAACAAAATTTTTTTTCAAAATTTGTTGATACTATTACCATGACTACTACCCACGGCAGCCTCAAGAAACATTTTGCCTCACTAAGAATCTTCCGATAAAATATTAATAACAGACGATTTCGGATCAAATAAGCTTCAGTGTTAGAAAAAATATTGAAGATAACACGGTGTTTTATAGTTGAAAGGACTCGGTCCCATTAAAACCTCGCTCCCTTCGGTCGCTCGGATTTAAACTGGGATCGCGTCCTTTAAAGCACCTATAAAACACCTAGTTATCTTAATAGCTATAATTTCAAATAAGTAAATTATGTTAATAAACCATAAAACCACAAAAATCTTTTTTTAACACAAATTATATTTCAATAAATTTTCAGTAGCGAATTATCGATATACTTAATTGTATTTACATCATAAAATTTATTTATTTTACTTCATACTATGTCAAGTTTGACGTTTTACTGGATCGAACGATTCCGGTAAAATCAAAAAAACGGACAAGTCCGATAAAATTGAGCCAAAAAGGACAAGTGTTCCATTTCCGGAAGCGGCCACTGACCCTTTTGGGTCTCTTTTGCTTTACCTGTTATTGTAAATACAAATGTAAATTTAGTACTTCTGTAACCGTCCTGTATTAAACATCGAAACCGAACGCTGTCTATTATTTCGCACGCAACAAAACAAAGGTCTTTGGAGCAATATCAAAGTACAATTCGGTATCACATTGTCGTATCAACCAGATTACAAAAAATACTGGTAGGACGAGCCGAGTTGCACAAACATTGGTCCTTCGAGACGGATTGCACAAAACATTCGTCCATCGAGTCGGATTATACAAAACAATAAGTCCTGTAAAGTGTTATAAGTACTATGTGTTTAAACATATGATGCTGATTTGCACGAATAAACAAATTAAAACATTTACCAAAGAGCGGTTGCTAACGATGTCAGAAAAAGTGACTCGATTTGGATTTTTTCTCAAAATAATAATAATTTTATCGAATAAAAAAGTATGTTGACAGTATGAAATAAAATACATAACAACATACGTCCGGTAACTCTTTTCGCAGTACTCGTTTCGAAATTAAAGACTCGGCTACCTACTCGTCCTGAAACATACCACTCGTACTGTAAAATTTGAGCTACCGGACCGGACCGTATTTAGAATAACTTTAATTACCATTTATGTTTTCATCAACACTAACAAGTATTTAAAATAACAAGTAATAATTTGTTTGTATTGTTTATTCATTATAATAATTCCATTTATTCACCAGAAACTTTTAAACGAAATAAAATCTAATCGACTAGAAATAACGGCAAAGTTGTGTTAGGCTCATCTGGCAACGTTGTAAATTATATAAATGCTTACTATGAGATTTTTACACATTTTTTTCGTCGCCCTCTGTCGAGTGGTAGCTTTATTAAATGTATTGTTGCTGTGATTTGGGTTATCTACGCGCGCGATTGGTGTCCAAGCTTTTCGCTGGCGTTTGACGGCCGACTGTTGGTGCGCCATCTCTTGTTCGCCGGTCGTTGGCCTGTTCGCTCCAAACAATAGCATGGGTCTATCTATATGTATTTAATCAATGTATGAACTATTAGCAATAATTGCAGCAACAAGTTTTAACAATCAGGTTGCTATGCATAATAATTTTTACCTGTAGGTTGTTGGTAAGGTAATTTTGTGCATATCAATGGCGCCGAGTGGGGTCAGGATTTTGGAGTTTTTACCTCTGCCATTGATTAAATACATATAGATAGACCCATGCTATTGTTTGGAGCGAACAGGCCAACGGCCGGCGAACAAGAGATGGCGCACCAACAGTCGGCCGTCAAACGCCGGCGAAAAGCTTGGACACCAATCGTGCGCGTAGATAACCCAAATCGCAGAAACAATACATTTAATAAAGCTACCACTCGACAGAGGGCGACGAAAACAATGTGTAAAAATCTCATAGTAACCATTTATATAATTTGCAACGTTGCCAGATGAGCCTAGCACAACTTTGCCGTTATTTCTAGTCGATTAGATTTTATTTCGTTTAAAAGTTTCTGGTGAATAAATGGAATTATTATAATGAATAAACAATACAAACAAATTATTACTTGTTATTTTAAATACTTGTTAGTGTTGATGAAAACATAAATGGTAATTAAAGTTATTCTAAATACGGTCCGGTCCGGTAGCTCAAATTTTACAGTACGAGTGATATGTTTCAGGACGAGTAGGTAGCCGAGTCTTTAATTTCGAAACGAGTACTGCGAAAAGAGTTACCGGACGTATGTTGTTATGTATTTTATTTCATACTGTCAACATACTTTTTTATTCGATAATATTATTATTATTTTGAGAAAAAATCCAAATCGAGTCACTTTTTCTGACATCGTTAGCAACCGCTCTTTGGTAAATGTTTTAATTTGTTTATTCGTGCAAATCAGCATCATATGTTTAAACACATAGTACTTATAACACTTTACAGGACTTATTGTTTTGTATAATCCGACTCGATGGACGAATGTTTTGTGCAATCCGTCTCGAAGGACCAATGTTTGTGCAACTCGGCTCGTCCTACCAGTATTTTTTGTAATCTGGTTGATACGACAATGTGATACCGAACTGTACTTTGATATTGCTCCAAGGACCTTTGTTTTCTTGCGTGCGAGATAATAGACAGCGTTCGGTTTCGATGTTTAATACAGGACGGTTACAGAAATACTAAATTTACATTTGTATTTACAATAACAGGTAAAGCAAAAGAGACCCAAAAGGGTCAGTGGCCGCTTCCGGAAATGGAACACTTGTCCTTTTTGGCTCAATTTTATCGGACTTGTCCGTTTTTTTGATTTTACCGGAATCGTTCGATCCAGTAAAACGTCAAACTTGACATAGTATAAAGTAAAATAAATAAATTTTATTCAATTTTGACATGTAAACAAACGTTTATTTTGCCGTCAGTAGGCCACTAAAGCTTTGGTTTATCCGGTAGCACCATAAAATTTTTAAACCGCTAGCGAAATAAAATTTTTATTTTGCTGTTTTAAAACCATGGTTACCATTTCTGTAATTTCTCCAATGCCTTGCTGCTCTTTCCATCTAAGGAACTTTTGATACACTTTCTGATTTGCTCTTTTTTGGGAGCAAGTTTTGCCGTTGGAATCTTGCATGATTTTGCAATTTTTCGATAATTTTAGTTTGCTTAAAATAAACAAACACCGTCGCCAGAGTCACATACTACACACACACACCTGATATTGCAACCTAAATTCTACGCATATAAAACTTTTATTTGGTCGCTGTCAATTCTGACGTTTCTCGAATGTGAACTTTGAATCACCAATTTTTTCACAATTTGGGACTTGGGGTTGTCAAAATTGAATAAAAGTTTGTATTACACTCGCGGTTAAAATGAATGTGTAACTCGTGGTCTTAAGGCGCTCGCGGCATACGCCGCTCTCGCCTTAAACTGGCCGCTCATTAAACATTCACTTTAACCGCTTGTATAATAAATAACTATTATGATGTAAATACAATTGAGTATATCGATAATTCGCTACTGAAAATTTATTGAAATATAATTTGTGTTAAAAAAAGATTTTTGTGGTTTTATGGTTTATTAACATAATTTACTTATTTGAAATTAAATATTTTTAATACATAGCACAAGTTCTTGATATTCTTTATTTTTATTCCAAGTAATAATTGTGTTTCCTTTAGTTTTAATCAAGAAAATTTTTCGGTTATTATCTAACATACTTTTGTACATTAAGAAACTCCATTCCACGTCACAGGACGTTACAGGACAATATTTAAATAAATAAAGAAGTCGTTTTATGTGTTTTAAAATTCACTCTGATTTCCGGACTTTAGACTTTTTGGTGTTTCACTTCGGCACAAGAACTAGTCGTACCTCAAAGAAAACAAACAGTGGAATATACCGCATTGTACCTATATTTCATAGTAAAAATGTCTAAATTTTTTTATGAAGAGACAGACTGTTCTAGGAAACTTTACTAAATCTTTTCATTTACGAGCTATTGAAAGTCCGCCGGTCTCACTGATACTTCTTACTTGGCTCCTACGAATGAAGCGAAAAATGCACAGATTGAAAATATAGTAAATGGGGTAGTATGTATGCGTGATATGTTGTTAGACATTAGGTATTTTGCAAATAAAATTTATTTCATTGAAAACAGAAACAATAAAAAACATATCTGTACAAGTTTGGAATCGATATGGCCAGTTGTTTAGAATATGCAAATATGCTTTTGTTCGTATTTACAATTATTACGAAACAGGTTATCAAATAATCTATTTTCACATGGCGAGACTTTCAAGCGGCCGAAGAATTAAAAACCATAAATTTTCATTGAAGAAACAAACTCTTCCAAGAAAATTACCAAATCTTTTAGTTTACGCACTATTGGACGAGCACTCCTTAAAACGGTCAGTATACCTAATCGCATTATTCCATTGATACCTACCTACCGAAAACGTTGCCAGATGAGCCTAACACAAATTTGCGGATATTTCTCGTCAACCAGATATTATTTCATTTAGAAGTTTCTGGTAAATAAATGGGATTATTGTAATGAACACATAAAACAAATAAATTGTGATTATTATTTGTTGTTTTAACCCATTAGACGCTTAGAGGCTTATAAGCATACTTTTCTTGAAAAATCGGTAATAAATTCAGTGAAACATCTTTGTGCCTTAATTCCTATTGGTAAACTGGGATTTTGAATAGAGGTCGCAGGAAAATTTTGTATGGTTTTATGGTTTATTTACATAATTTTCTTATTTACAATGAATGTTTTTGATATATAATACAAGTTCTTGATATTATTTATTTTAATTACATTTAATAAACCATAAAACCACAAAAATCTTTTTTTAACACAAATTATATTTCAATAAATTTTCAGTAGCGAATTATTATCGATACACTTAATTGTATTTACATCATAAAATTTATTTATTTTACTTCATACTATGTCAAGTTTGATGTTTTACTGGATCGAACTATTCCGGTAAAATAAAAAAAACGGACAAGTCCGATAAAATTGAGCCAAAAACACGGAGGTAGAAGAGACACTCTTCTACCTCCGTGGCCAAAAAGGACAAGTCTTCCATTTCCGGAAGCGGCCACTGACCCTTTTGGGTCTCTTTTGCTTTACCTGTTATTGTAAATACAAATGTAAATTTAGTACTTCTGTAACCGTCCTGTATTAAACATCGAAACCGAACGCTGTCTATTATTTCGCACGCAACAAAACAAAGGTCCTTCGAGCAATATCAAAGTACAATTCGTTATTACATTGTCGTATCAACCAGATTACAAAAAACACTGGTAGGACGAGCCGAGTTGCACAAACATTGGTCCTTCGAGACAGATTGCACAAAACATTGGTCCATCGAGTCGGATTATACAAAACAATAAGTCCTGTAACGTGTTATACTATGTGTTTAAGCATATGATGCTGACTTGCACGAATAAACAAAATAAAACATTTGCCAAACAGCGGTTGCTAACGATGTCACAAAAAGTGACTCGATTTGAACTTTTTCTCAAAATAGTAATAATTTTATCGAATAAAAAAATATGTTGACAGTATGAAATAAAATCCATAACGACATACGTCCGGTAACTCTTTTCGCAGTACTCGTTTCGAAATTAAAGACTCGGCTCCCTACGGTCGCCTCGTCCTGAAACATCTCACTCGTACTGTAAAATTTGAGTTACCGGACCGTATTTATAATAATATAGCACTAACAAATATTTAAAATAACAAGTTTTATAATAATTTGTTTGTATTATTTATTTTTATTCATTATAATAATCCCATTTATTTATCAGAAACTTTTAAACGAAATAAAATCTACTTGACTAGAAATAACGGCAAAGTTGTATTAGGCTCATCTGGCAACGTTGTAAATTATATAAATGCTTACTATGAGATTTGCATACATTTTTTTCGTCGCCCTCTATCGAGTAGTAGATTTATTAAATATATTGTTGCTGTGATTTGGGTTGCCTATGCGCGTGATTGTTGTCCAAGCTTTTCGCCGGCGTTTGACGGCCGACTGTTGGTGCGCCATCTCTTGTTCGCCGGCCGTTGGCCTGTTCGCTCCAAACAATAGCATGGGTCTATCTATATGTATTTAATCAATGCCCTGTATATATAGATTTCTCCAAAAAGTGTTCTCCCTTTTCCGTCTCTCTCTGGTCTCTGTGGATTTTTATTATTTATTAGGTAGATAATCTCCGAAACTCCTGGCCCGATTGTCGTCAATTTTTATACAGATATATTTAGTCTTGATAACTTACCGTTTAATTGCTGCAATTGCTGTGAGTCGCTCCTATTTTCAACACATCTTGAAATATTCACCACTAAAAAGCACAGAAGTCGTGTTTCGCAACTTTATTATCCGTCGCGGCCTCGCCGTGAACTTTCCAACCTTATTATTTACGGGTTTATGAACAGACCTAAAGAAGTATTCCCATATAACCCGATGTTTCAAGACTAAACGGTCGCAGAAAAACCTTTTTTTTTTTTTTCTTAAGAGATTTTATGTATCAACTTCATGAAAATAAAACATTCTGTGAACGGATTTGCTATTCAAATTCAATATTGGGTTGAGAGGTATCGGTAGCAGATGTGTTTGAAATACAGACACACCCTGCTTATTTGAAGAAGTTGTTCATCAATAAAAGATGTCTGTAAACCAACAGGAAACATTTAGCCGGAAATGGAGGCCGTGGCTTTGATCGAAAACACAACACAAACATTTGTTTTGTGGTGTTATAAAAGATTCTTCAAGGATGACCTTCATATCAAGTACTTACTGTATTTTATATTGTTTCCGATAGATGTGATATTTGTAACTATTTGAATCATTTATTATTTCAACTTCCTCTGTTAAAATAACGAAAATCAACGATATTTAACAAAAAAATAATACTATTTTTCTAAATAAATATCGAAATTTTACTTTTATACTGAAACTGTAACAGCTTAACTCTCCAATATTTAATTGAAGGTACTAAATATAATGTAATGATTGTAAGTAGTCATATTAATAGTAATAATGATAAAATTAACACTTAAATGATAATAAAAATCTGATGAAACATTTTACATATTTTGTGTTCCACTATTGACATTCGATATAATATATGTAATTTATTATTATAATAATATATAATTTAAACATCATAACAAGCTAAGTCCTCACACAGCATAGAAGCCGAAAAGAGGATATCTGTCCCCCTTTTCTTTTTTCCAAAAAAATGTCCTTGATTTGGTTGAAAAATAACATTTTATGTGTAGAAACAGAAGTCCTTTATTTTCAATACAGATTAAATCGTCAACATAAAGAACTACAGAAAACGTTATCGAAGATCCAAGAATAAGGAAAGATCATTATCAACTCTAAAGAAAAATAGAAAACACTTTAATACGTCTTACTTCGTTGTTTCTTGAAAATGAATATAAAGCGTGAACGATAACGCAAGAAAGATTTTTAGCGACGAATTGGCAACAAAGCTGACTATACCCTGGCCTTTTTATACTCACACTATAGAACCACTACCCGATAACACCAACTAAAATTTAAACTAGTGTCGTAACATCGACAGTTATGAATGATCTTCCGTCTGCTCAAGATATGGTTTCAAAATGCTGTCTGTATACCGACGATACAGCGTTGGTACATCTACTCAAGACATCCACTTTTGACAAAATTCTCAATGCATAGCAGAAGAATGGTTTAGGCAAAATATTTTAATTAGTAACCGGGAAAAAATAGAAAAAAATTGGTCGAAACTTCTCAGAACTTCCCTTGCTCCTGAAGTACAATGAAACATGTCCAGCATTTTCGAATGGGCGCACCCTCAGAGGCGTCATCGTTTCTCTGTAATAGTGAATTTTTCTCTCTGCGATGGGTACCTTACTTGTTCAGATTAGTGCTTAATAGACTCATCCGCATTCGTGCTAGCGTATTGATCAGTTCACTTAAGTTTATGTTTCCGCGTGTTACTGTTTGCGATTTAAAAAAATTAATTTTAAAACTATCCCCATCTAAAGTGTGCATGTTACGCTACTGACCGTTGGCAGATTCTGGTGACTCACCATGTTGAACTTAAAATAATACATCTCTAACAACCTTTGTCCTTCAACACTATGTAACAGCATTTTGACGCTCAAGTATTTATTTATGTTTATACATCGAAAGAATGTCACGTAGAAATTAGTTTGACTTGAAAGAGTTTGTCTTCTCAAAACATAGGACGAATAAAATGATTAACCAAATGATAATCAACAAAATCTTCTGAATATTATAATTCTTATTTTATGATTATTATATAAGGACGTGCGTATTCTTGACATTTTCGAAAAAATGGGGTGACTCGTTCTTAATTTGACCAATAAAAAATTTGTGACGACGTCATCAACATGAATAATACTAGTCACAGCACAAAAGAAAAATAGTCACAGCTTATTATCAATGCAAGAAAGAACAAGGACACGTATATCAGCTTGCATTGGTGCAGTGTAATACTAAAAACAACAGTATTGAACTCTCAAAATTTTCTGAGAAAATGGAGTGAGTCGTTCCTGATTTAATCAATAATAAAATAAATTAACGCATTTATTAATTTTTTTGACCAGTCTGTTTAAGCAAAACTAAAAAATATGAATACCATTGTGGGTATTGTTAGTGATTTAAAAGCGACGGTACGGTTTTCAGTTTTTATTCTGTTCTTTACTGTTCGAGAGTGCCAGGGAGAAGAAGGAAGGGTGTTTAAAATGGTACACAGGTAAGCTCGGTTTCGAAGAGGTGGAAGTAGGTAAAAAAGGAGTTTAGAAAATTCTAGAAGGGAAAAGAGAAAGTATGTAGGAGCGTAGGGCAGGTAGACGAAAGATAGGAAGTATTTACATTTATACAATTATTACGAATGCGCTCAGGTTGAACACCTGATTTTGTGGGAACCGTTGTTCCTACACCATGATAAATCACAAGTAAAAACTCATCATATTTTGCACATTTTGGGTAGAATTTATTCGGCAAAATTTTGAGATGACGTCATAAGTTTTTTGGGGGAATAAACAGATATGGTTTGATTAACAATTTACCAGGCTTACAATAACTTTAACACGTCTGCACGATTTCAAAGTATAGATTTATTCAATAAAATAATTTGATTCATTAATTTTCTAAAAAAAATTGAATGCAATGATAAATTACAAGTATAGACTGATCATTTTTGCAATTGGTGCAGTGCAATACAAAAAATATCAGTATTGTATTCCTAAAATTCTCTGGGAAAATGGAGTGAGTTTTTCGTGATTTAATAAATTTTATTCGACAAAATTTTGAGATCATCAATTTTTTTTGTGGGGAATAAACAGATATATTTTGATTAACAATTTACCATGCTTACAATATCTTTAAAACGTCTGCAAAATTTCAAAGTATTCAGTTTTGCAATTCTTGATTTATTCAATAAAATAAATTGACTGATTCATTAGTTTTTTTTGAGTCACCCTGTATTAGCAAATCTAAAAATTATGAATGCAATAATAAATTACAAGTATAACTTGTGGGTATCGTTGCTGATTTTTAGAAATAGCGACGGGTACGGTTTTCAGATTTTATTTGGTTGCCTACTGTTTGATAGTGCGAGGGAGAAAATAAAGAAGGATGTTTGAATAGTCGACAGGTAGGTTTGTTTTTGGAGGGGTGGAAGCCAAACTCTTTCTTTTAAGAGTTTAGAAAATTCTAGAAACTGGAAGAGAAAGTAGGAGCGTAGGGCAGGTAGACGAAAGATCGGACGCAGTTACATTTGCACACAGATTAACATAAGTAATGAATTTAGGTCGATCACGTGATTTTGTGTGAACGGTTGTTCCTACAAATTGCACATTTTACATTACGTTTTTTTAGGGGGGATGCGTAAATACATTTTGATCAAAAATTTACCATGCTTATGAAAACTTTAAAACATCTGCAAGATTTCAAAGCATTCGATTTTGCAGTTCCTGATTAAATCAATAAAATAAATTCACGCATTCATTGATATTTTTGAGTCACCTGTATAAGCAAATCAAAAAAATATTAATGGAATGATAAATCAAAAGTACAGACTCACCATATTTTGCACATTTTAGATGGGATTTATTCGGCAAAATTTTGAACTGACGTCATCAATTTTTTGGAGGGGATAAGCAAATATATTTTGATTAAAAATTTATCATGATTATCATAACTTTAAAACACCTGCAAGATTTCAAAGCATTCCGTTTTGCAGATTCAAAATTAAATAGCAAAATGTTGTTTTATAATTTTGTTTTTTTTTCACAATGTTGGACGTTTCGGGTAAAAATTTAACAGTCATAAATTACATACGTAAGAATATGCTATTTTATACAATTTAAAGCCCTTTTACTACATATGTAGAATTTTGAAGTGAGGTCACCTCATTATTGGTGGGGACGATTAGACAAATTTTGGTTATCGTTTAACCATCTACATGATATTCCTAATATAAATACAAAATTTGACAACAATCGGTCCAGTACTTTCGGAGATTATCTGTCTATCTATAGTCTGGTAGGAATCGAGATGGCATACACACGAACAGACGGACAGACGGACAGACAGACAGACGAAAACGGCAGATCGATCTCTTCGTACTTTAGGTGTCATGAAAGGTCGAGAAAACTTAAAAGTGGAGAGTCGGCCGACGGACTTGATTGCATTACTTCCTTCACTTACGTTCGGGAAGTAAAAATTCAATTTAGTACAACAGCTGCGGAAAAAAAATCATAACATTATTGGGAGTTCACTTGGATAATGAGCTGAAGTGGAATACTTATCTTGTACATCTGACTGAGAAATTGTCTTCTACCATTTTCTGCATTACAAAAATCAAAATGTATTGTTCACTGGAGGCGGCCAGAATGACGTATTTTGCCACCTTTCGTATGGGATATTGCTACGGGGAAGCTCGTCCGGTATATCTTGAAGCCTGCTTCCCGTATTCCCGGAACCGTTCATGCGGGAAACAGGCTATCCCGAACTAGTTTGTGACTGGAAGAATACCTCTTAATCAGGCTGTAGATTTAAGCGGCAGTACATATGCATTTGTTTAAAAATAAAATTAACTGGTACTGATTTTGTCTGCTGAAAACAGAGGAAAAGTCTAATTTTTATCAATTAAGCTATAATGAGTATTATTTTGGCACGTAAGTATTAACTTAATAATTATTATTTTATTATTATTAAATATAAGGGGGTATAACTTTAACTTTGCGGGGGGCGCGTCTATATTTAGTTACGCCACTGACCGTGTCATTTCTATACCGGCGACTTCGCACGTTCAGGCAAGTGTATATAAACAACCTAGTAGACATAACAGTGTGCGGAAGCTCGAGACCATGATACAAGTAAATATGGTATGGACATCCCATGAACCAAAACTCGTCTTCTTCTGCGCAACGTTATCTGACGTCATGTGGAATGAATGACCTTCCACTTCTGTGTTGACATCTGATGTCAAATATCAATTTTAAGGGTTATGAGGCAGTTATGAGTTTTTGTGGTTATGAGGGTTATTGTTTATTGTTACCAAACTGATGCGTAAAAACAAATTGGTGGTTTGCTAGCGACCTAGCGTTGTTAAAAAAATAGCGGGGATGATAGCAAATAATAAGAAAATATCTGTGTCCTTGTTATGCTCCGTCTTTTCTACAGCAGGTATTTTTTGCTTCCAGTATGGCGATCCTGTTACTGTCATTTGGCCGTCAATTGCCTTGGTGGTAACACGTCTTCCACGACTGTTTGCTGGTTACCGGTGACACTTTCTCGTTGAATAGGGCTGGAGTTACTTTGGGACTGGAATAGTGTTCTTTCCGGTCCGTTAACTCAATAATTCTAGTACAGTCTGTCGTAACCTCAAATCGTAAACACATCAACCTTTCGTTGACAGATAGCGAAAATTACTAGCCTCGCGCTATCTTTGTTTAACACATAGGTTAGGTTCCTCTCTGTCGAATTCCGATCACAGGCAGTTTGCCGTACTTTCTAAAAGTAATAGTAGATCTAGTGACTTTAGTTGGGCTCGGTAAATATTTCAATTTCCCGCCTGAATACAGCCAGGTGACGTCAGCAAACCTGCGTATGTCCATACCATATTTACTTGTATCATGCTCGAGACGACGAGGACAGTGGGCGGGGAGTCACTCGATTAGATCATGAGAGGATGCAATTGCGAAGCCAATTGGGAAAAAGTTGTGTATGCGTGAGGCTGTGTTTTCTGTTTTATAATTATTTAAATTTGCTTACACAGGTGGCTCAAAAAATTAATGAATGAGTCAATTTATTTTATTGATTAAATCAGGAGCGGCTCACTCCATGTTCCCAGAAAATTTTGGGAGTACAATACTGTTATTTTTAGTAGTACACTGCACCAATCCAAGTTGATATACGTGTCCTTAGAAAAATGTTGATGACAACTGCAAAATTGTGTAAAGAAAAAACTCAACTCGAAAATGCTGAATATGTTTCAATGTACTTCAGGAGTGAGGGAAGTTCTGTCGAAACAACTTTCGATCGATTTTTTTCCAAAAATCTGAACGTTTCGGGTAAAAAGTCAACACGGATTCATAACACGTGTAGGACTAAGTTATTTTATACAATTTAAGCCCAATTTACTATGTACAGTTTTGAGGTAAAGTCATCACATTGTTGGTAGGAATGATTACACAAAGTGTGTTTAGCGTTTTACCATCTACATGATATTATAAATACACATATAAAATTTGACAATAATCAGTCCAGAAGTTTCGGAGAATATCTGTCTAATAAAAATCCGGACAGACGGCAGACAGACTGACAGACAAACAAACAGATGGCCAGACGGAAACGAGGGACCCATTTTTTCGTACTCTAGGGGTCATGGACCCATCGAGAAAATTGGAAAACAATTAGTCGCCCGATGGACTCGATTACAATACTTCCTTAGCTTACGTTCAAGAAATAAAAATGCAAGTGACTATATCTATACTATTGTGCATAAATGACATTTTTTTATTTTAAAATTCTCTAAATCGGTGCTATTATAGTGCAGTTTCCTTAATATGTACTGTTGCGGGCACGAAATCTCGGGCAGGATTTTTATAAGAAAGGTTATACGATGCGTAAGAAGTGTTTCACAAATTGTGTTCCGACATTCCGTGCTCGCAATATTACTTATATATTTTTAATAGGTCGTTTGCAACTTGCAAATATTTCATATCAGTTAATCAGTGTACCCTGCATAATATGTTGTGTTCTATTCTCACTTAATATCTTAACGACTACAGTACCAGTATTCCTTTTTTACAGAATATATAGATATATTTCTCTATGTATTTCTTTGAGGTAAACAAAGTATCATTAATAAATCAAAAACGAGTACTTATTTTTGAGAGAAAATTAATCCGATGAGTGCTCGTGATGAAGTGTGAGGATTTAAACCGACAACTTTGACATGCGTCATTAAATTATTTAATTGCCATGATACAAGCTCACTTTATCCGGATATGAATAATCAACTTAAAGACAATCAAGTCTAGCCACTTAAAATTAGACCATGATTGATGGGATGTACTTCCGCCAAAATCCATCGAACTAACCGCATTAGACTCGCTTTGTGGCGATAATGAAATTACTGACAACGCATGCTCATCATCAATCTTATAAGAAAAGAAAACGATCCTACTAACAAGCTGAAATGATTACAAACTTTTCACCAACATTTCTAAATATTTAATAAAAAATGGCAAAGACGGAAAAGAAGAACAACAAATTGTAAATTGACTGTAAATTAAATTGGTTTCATTTAATTTCAAAACATTGTGCATTTCTTATAAATTAAAATCAAATTTACAAATTAAGCAAATTCTTAAAATTTTCAGATCTAGTAGCAGACAAAATACTGTATTATAAAATAAAAATATTGTTGCAGTATAAAAGAAGAAATTGTGCATTAGTTCATTATTAGTATATTAAAGAACGAGTTTCATAAGGCAAATATTGAGGCACGAATCCAAGTTTATAGAACGAGCGGCGAAGCCGCGAGTTATATAAAGGATGAGTGCCTCAATGGCCTTATGAACGAGTTATTTATACTATTTTTTCTACCGCACACGTTTTTTCCCAAAATTTAATTGAAATTTGCATTTTTTTTAATCTGGGGACTTTTGTCGTGGTTGGTGATGGGTTGGTCTGACACTAACCACGAAATATTTGAGGTTCGAATTTTCACAACAACAATTGTAATTCGAATCAATTCGAGTTTTTGTAATTTAAAATTGGTTAAAATGTCTTGCGAAGAAGTTACGCGTCCGGAAACATGGGAAATTTTAAGTTTACATTTGCCACTGACATTCACCTGACGTTTCTCGTCATGGCTACCAATCTTACCGATCTAAATTACACCAGATCTATTAAAGAACGCCTTTCCGCTATTAATGAACTGCTGTGACGTCATTTGCGTGCGTTAATGGCTCTATTAGAAAACCAAAAAACGTGGGCGGTAGAAAAATTATATTTTGAGAACGGTTCATTATATTAAGATTCTGGAAAAGTCATTGTTTTTAGTTTCAAGACCACAGCTTAACCAAGTACATTGTAAATGTGGCGCATATATAGTGTTGGCGTCGCGATGCGTACCCACCTTTATTTATGCTTCCCGAGCGTACGTTAAGGAGCTATATATATATATATATATATATATTATTATCGAGTCCAACGGAGGACTGACGTCTTTCATGTTTTCTCGACGTTTCATGGCTCCACGAGTAGAAAAAAAATGTGTCCCCGTTTCCTTCTGCTTGTAAGTCTGTCGTGTCTGCCGTCTGACCGGTTTTTTTAGACGGATAAACTCCGAAATTACTGGACCGATTGTTGTCAAATTTTGTATGTTTGTTAAGAATATCGTGTAGATGATAAAATGCTAATCAAAATTGGCTAATCATCTCCATCAACAATTGGTTCACGTCATCTCCAAAATTTACATTAGTAAATGTTATTTAACTTTATAAAATAATATGTTCATGCACTTATGATTTATGAATCCGGGTTGCATTTTTATCCTGGAAAACAAATCAAAATTGTACACTAACATTTTTCCAATTTAAATCTGAAACTGCAAAAATCTTGCAAACGTTTTAAGGTTTTCGTAAGTATGGTTAATCCTTAATGAAAACTTTTTCGTTTATCCTCCTGCCCCCATTGCCAAATAAATGTTTTCTAAATGTTAAATCACATGCTTCTGTATGTGTGGAATGATAACGTGTTGACTCTAGGCATCCAATTTTTGGAAAAAAGCAAAATTTTGTAACAACATGTTATAATTTAACTTGCAAAACCGAATACTGCAGAAGCTAAGAAAGTATAGTAGTGAGCCATTGGACGAATGGCTGTTTTTAAGTTTTCTCGACGTTTCATGACCCCTACTGTACGAAAAAAGTAGTCTCCCGTTTCCGTCTGTCTGTCTGGTGTCTGTATCATTTTTATTAGACACGTGATCTTCCAAACTGCTGGACTAATTGTTTTCAAAATTTGTATGTATATTAGAAGCGCTGAAAAGGTCCTAAGCCTCAGCAGCGTACTATTGTAAATATAATTATCTCATAAGTATCAATTGTAATCAAGACATGCTTAAATAAATGTATTAAATTTTAATTGTAAGTATATTAGAAATATCATGTAGATAGATGGTTAAATGCTAATAAAAATTTGGCTATTCATCCCTATATTTGACAAAAAATAGTAATTTAAATGAACTAACAGGTAATCATCTCGACAACCATTTCTCCTTCAGCAGTTCTTTCAACTTCTTCGACCTCTACTACTACTGCTTCAATTTCTTTTTCAACTTCTTCTATCTCTACTACTACTGCCTCAGTTTCTTTTTCAACTTCTTCTATTGTACTTGTTTGTGTATTACTCAATAAAGCCTCTAAATCCTCTTCGGTTCTTAAATTTCTTATCCTGTCTGCAGAAATAGGAAGCTTATTTAATCCGTCTCTACAAGATATTCCAAATAAAGCTTCTTAAGGGCTTCGTCCAATGCCTGAGTGATAACATCTAAAAAACGAATCAAAATCACCGAAAAGAGGAGATGCATAATTATTTTATACCGATTTTTAGAAAATTGAATAAACCGAAGTCCCTCGCTCCACTTGGTCGTATTATTGTCTTTCATCCATGAGGCTAGTTTATTTTCTATATCCTGGTTTGCCCGTTCTACTGACCCTTGTGACTGTGAATGTCTTGGTTTACCATGAACAATGTGACATTCAGGCCACATTGTCACCAATTCTTCGATAATCTGCAATTATTTTTTATTAAAGACCAAACCACACAAGAACATCAACTTTTTAGAAATAATCCATGTTTTGAATTAATTATTATTACGTATATCTTATCAGTCAGTGTAATCGAATAATTTTAACTATTGGTACTCACCTGATTAGCAAATTCTCTTCCATTGTCACTTTGTAAAATACATTGACTACCTAAATCTGTGAACACATCAATTAAATTGTAAGCAACTTCTTTGGCCGTTTTTGTTTTCAGTGGTCGTAGGCGAACAAATTTCGTTAAATGGTCTTGGTAAACAAATATAAATTCGTAACATCCATCAGGACGTGTCTGTAGATCTATGAGGTCGACTTGACATCGAGAATTAAAAGTATGGGACGTTATAGGTCTTACTACAAGTCCTTTTCTGGTTTTGTTTCTCTTCATTTGACAACTGTCGCACCCTTCAATGAAGAGAGACACAATTTCTTGAGAAATGTTGGCAAACTTTTCATTTAACTCTTTCAATGTGACCCTCCATGACCTGTAGATTGGTGGGCCGTTTTTACGGCGTCATATAAATCGTTGGTGCTTACAATTATTTTTCCACTTCCTTTTTTAATAACACTATAATTTCCGTCTGCAAGTTGAAGTTCATATACTTTTTTATTAAATAATGTAGCTTACCAGAGTGAGATGAGTTGGACTTTCCGAGCTGTGCGTTCTGAGTGATCTTGGCTTGGAGGTAATGGCTGGGGTGCTCCTGGAGAAAGCACTCGGCAGGGGGTGCGCGAAATAGGGTTATGCCCTGACGCGGGTTATAGCGGTAGCAGGTACAACAATGGCGGGTTAGAACAATAGCGGATACAACAACAGCGGGGTTATAATAATAGCGGGTACAACAATAGCGGGGTTATAAGAATAGCGGGAATCATAAAGCGGGATCAACGACAAGATGGCGGGTTATGTCGCTGCCGGTACGACTACGACTTCACAATGCGCGTCCAGTCCACTCGACTGGTTGCTACTCAAGCGGTCACCAAAAGAAAAAAGGGCCGCAATAGGTCGGCCACCAGTGTAGCGAGGGTTGCGGGCGCAGTACTGCACCAAGCGATACAAATTAAACTAAAACTAAATAAATATTGAGTTGGGGACGAGACATTCCGCTCACCAAAAAAAAAAAAAAACAAAAAGGTTTTTTTTTTTACTGCAAAGTTGCAGGGAGTGGACAAAGTTTGGCCACTGGGCGCTTTAGGACTCCACCGGCGGTTTTCAAGGTGACAACCCGAACTATGCCATCTTGTCCCGGATGGAGAAGTAGGACTCGGGCGAGACGCCACTGCAGAGGGGGTATCACCTCGTTTTTGATAAGGACGAGGGATCCGACCGCGATAGAATTAGGTTTCTCGGCAGACCATTTCGACCGCTGATGCAATGTATGGAGATATTCGGCACTCCATCGCGACCAAATACATTTGACAAAGCTTTGAACTAGCTGCCAGCGAGTTAGGCGGTTCACCGGCACGTCTTCAAGGTCCGGTTCTGGGAGTGCAATTAAAGGGGCAAACGTAAGAAAATGGCCGGGAGTCAGTGCGGTCAAGTCGTTTGGGTCGCTGCTTACAGGATGAAGCGGACGGGAATTCAGCATTGCTTCGACCTGAGAGACTAAAGTTAAGAGCTCTTCGTAGGTTAAGATTTGGTGGCCTATGACACGGACTAGGTGGGTCTTTACCGATTTGACACCGGCCTCCCACAAACCACCAAAGTGTGGAGCTGATGGCGGATTGAAATGCCAATGAATCTGTTCCGACTGTACAGCTTCGCGCATATATTGATCTAATTGTTTGTGGGCACTAACAAAATTAGTACCACAATCGGAATAGATATGCTGGCATCTCCCTCGCCGCGCAAGAAAGCGTCGTAACGCCGCTAGGAAGGCGTCGGCGGTTAAATCTGAGGCGAGCTCCAAATGTAGAGCTTTCGTCGCAAAGCATATGAATAGACATAAATACGCTTTTAGCGTTTTAGCACCGCGCGTTTTGGCCATGGTAATAGAAAAGGGGCCGGCGTAGTCCACCCCAACTCGTAAAAATGGTTTAATTTTAGAAAACCGAGAAGGAGGCAAATCCCCCATGCGTGGTTGAGTGGATACCGGTTGGGTACGGAAACATCTTAGACACTTAGAGAGCACCCGTCTTATCGCGCGTTTGGCGGACATAATCCAAAATTGGTTACCGATAAGGTAATGAACCGTCTGATGTCCAGCGTGAAAATATTTGCTATGCGTGTATTCTATGAGCATAGAGGTGAAACGATGCCCAGACGGTAACAAAGCGGGAAAGCGTTTCGAGTAGGGTAACGGAGCCTGTCGTAATCTACCGCCGACTCGAAGAATCTTTTGATCGTCTAAGAAAGGGGAGAGATTTTGAAAACCCTTCGGTAGCGGTTTTCCACGATTAAGGAAGTCAATTTCCCTAGAGAAATGGAAAGCTTGTATATGTCGGACCACCGTCATCAAGGCTTCGGACCATTCCGATGAAGTGATATACGGGGGGGCGCTTTTTGTAGGTCTAGTCATTCCACGAATAAATCGGCGTACATAACAAAGAATGTGAATAATCTTCGGCAGAGATGAGTGCGTATTGACTAAGTCGTCCAATAAAGAGGTGGTCACTATCGCCTTACACGATTGCGTGCGTTCTTCGTCCTGAATGGAGACAGGGACAGAAGGCGTCAGATTATTATTGAGAGGCGTGCCGAACTTCAAAAAAGGGGGTCCCGCCCACCATAGGGAACTAACCAGCAACTCCTGAGGGTATGCCCCTCTAGACCCAAGATCAGCTGGATTCTGACCGGAAGGAACATAGTACCACGACGAGGAGGGCAGATGCTCTTGAATAAACGAGACGCGATTGGAGACAAATGTCTTCCAACGATGCGGCGAAGATTTGATCCAAGCTAGAACTATCTGGGAGTCTGTCCAAGCACATAGGCGATTAAAAGGAATTTTGTCTTTGTAAATTCGGCAAACCAGATTGAGGAGCCGTGTTAGCAATATTGCGGCAGAAAGTTCCAGCCTTGGAATCGTAATCTTCTTGAGCGGTGCTACTTTAGATTTAGCACAAACAAACTGCGTGCGTGGTTCAAGCGAGGCGAACCTAAAAACCAAATAAACTACGGCGGCATAGCCCTTCTCGGAGCTGTCAGCGAAACCATGAATTTCACACGAGAGGAAATTATCGCAAAGGAGGCGGCGCGGTAACGAAAAATCGTTTAGAACGGAAAGATCCCTAGCGAAGATATTCCAAGCGCGCAAAATATCATTCGGCGGTGCGTCGTCCCAAGCTAACTTGAGAGTCCAGATGCGTTGAATTAAATGTTTTATGAAAAAAGTAAGCGGAGTCAATATGCCAAGAGGATCAAAAATGCGTGCGAGACTGGATAAAAGATGGCGTTTAGTGCAGTTGTCGGGAAGAATATGAACTGTAAATTTGAAAGCGTCGGATACGGGATTCCACTGCAATCCCAAGATTCTAAGAGTGTCATTACGATCTTCCTCTCGTATATTAATGGCATCAAGACAAACATGAGACGGAGGAAGGTCAGAGACAAGCGAACTATCATTGGTAGCCCATTTGCGAAGTTCAAATCCTCCACCCTTAAGGAGTGCAATAAGTTCATCTTTCAACTTTAAAGTCTGTTGATAAGAATTGTTACCAGTAACAATATCGTCCATGTAGGTGTCCGTCTGGAGGGCGGCAGCGGCTAATGGAAACGACGAACCATCCTGCTCGCTCAATTTTAACAGAGTACGAATGGCCAGATAGGGAGCGGGCGAGGTTCCATACGTTAGAGTTTTTAAACGATAATCCTGAATGGGTTGTTCAGGAGTAAAACGCCAAATAATCCTCTGAAAATTGCACTGAACCGGATTGATTAAGATTTGGCGATACATCATTTTGATGTCGGCAGTCAAGACGTACGTATGGAGGCGAAAATTCAATAAGATAGTGCAAATATCCCTTTGAAGTTTGGGACCGATAAGAAGATGCTCATTTAAGGAGGTTTGATTAGAGGATCGTGCGGACGCGTTGAACACAACGCACAGTTTTGTGCTTAAACTGGCTGGCTTAAGTACACAATGGTGTGGGATATAATAAGTGGCAATGGTGTCATCCGGAGGAAGAACAGGTTCCATATGATTAAACTCTAAATATTCTTGCATGAACTTAGAATACTGCGCATACAACTGCGGTTGCTTTAACAGTTTGGCCTCCAGATGAAGGAACCGATTGATTGCGATTGACCGGCTGTCTTCGAAAGTGGGCGGGGTATCGCGAAACGGTAGAGATACGACGAACCGACCTTTGTCGGTGCGAGTGTAAGTTTTATTGTAAATGTCCTCGCAGAGTTCCTCATCTGGAGACAAAGTCTGTAAGCGAGGAACTGCTTCCACTTCCCACAATTTCTGAATAGATCTTTCTAATTCGCAACATGTGTTAACCGTGGTAATAAAGGAATGAAGATTCGTATTAGCAGTACTAGCGGTATGTTGCCCTACTAATACATAGCCCAAGGCTGTCCCTAGCGCATCTGGTTCTCCCTTCTGACCCTTAACCACCTCTCCACTAAGCAGTTGTGAATAGACATCCGCTCCTAAAAGCATATCGATACCTGCACGAGAGACACAGGAAGGATCTGCGAGCGGTAGCTTGGCACGAAAATGAGACCAATGTTCGGCCGAAAGTGACGCACAGGGCAAGTCATCACAGATCTTGGGTAAAATTAGCGCATTTACCTTGAAAGTGGGCGTTAACTGGCCTACCGGTCGAACCGTTATTATCACTGAACCTAAATTGGCTGCCGTAACTACTTGACCCAAACCTTGCACCAGACCTGAAGTATGTCGTCTAGACAGACCTAGCAATTGGAAGGCTCGTTGCGAAATGAAGGAACTTTGTGAGCCACAGTCCAGCAGCGCTCTAAGAACCTTAGAATTTCCGCCGTTATCGCGAACTTCTATTAAAGCGGTAGCCAATAAAACTCCCATTGCTGGCGATGCAAATCCAACTCCACTCATTGGTTTGATGGAGGTAGCTTCCGCAGAATTCGGCACCTGACAATCGCCGCTCGGAAACGCTTCGAAATGTAATAGACTATGATGCCTCTTACCGCAGTGACGACAACTGTGAGTAGACTGGCACGCCTTACTCACATGACAATTACTAAGACAATTGAGGCACAAGTGTTTCGACTTAGAAATGGCGTAGCGTTCACGGGGAGATTTCCCGAGAAACTCCAGACATTTGTAGATTAAATGAGGCGAGGTACAAACAGGACACTTTACAGACTCTGACTTCGCCACTAAAGACGTGGTAAATCGCGGTTGTGGCGTAAAAGACTTATGTGGACTGAACTTTTTCTGTTGAGGTTTAACTGGGATGGCATTGCCTAACGCGCTCCATTGGTGTTCTAAAAACTGATACAGTTTATGATAAGTGGGAATTTCTTTAGAATTGTGGTGAAGTTCGAATCGCGTTATCAATGACGAGTCTAGCTTTTGATGCATTACATTGAATAATAAAAAATCCGCTAGATCTATAGGAAGGGTAAAATTACGAATAGCTTTCAAATGAGTTGAGAACGTGTCTATAAGTGTTCGCAATTCCTGCGGATGCTCCGAATGAATCTTGGGTGCGTTAACAATCGCAATCCAATGGGCTTGCAATATTTGTCTATCATTTTTGTAACGATTATGGAGTTCGGAGTATGCTGTTAAATAATTATTATCCGTGACTGGTAGATTTTCTATTAGCGCTCTAGCTTCTCCTTTCAACGCGGAAAGCAAATAATTAAATTTTTCTACAGCGGTTAAATCGCTCGATTTATGAATGAGATTATTAAACATGTCCATGAAAGGCACAAATGTCGTAATATCACCAGAAAAGCTAGGTAATTCTACTTTGGGTAACTTGATATGAGATTTAAGGGGGGAAGCAACCGAAGGGGGCTCACTGGTCTCGGCTGCCTTTTGAACTTTAAAATGAATGGTCTTAATCGCTAGAACCATGGAGTCGAAGACTTTTCGAATATCATCTTCCCCATTAAATTCATCTGCGTTTATCAAGCCGATGATCGCGTTGTGATAACGATAAAAATCCGCGCACAGTTTTTCAAGGTCACCGATTGCTACTGCGAAGCTATCACGGTCATCTAGGTTATGTTCGGCCTGTTTTGCTAAGGTATTCATTTCGACTACCCTATTGTAAGGGGTTTGTCTGAGCAGTTGCTGCTTTTTAATTTTTTCCGAATTGGCCATGATTCAAATACAAACCCGACAATGTCAGATTAGCAGAAAAACCAACGCGCAAAAACCTAATCACTTCTAACACAACCCTCGCTAATCCGGCTCGAAGGACCATAAAATGAATATGTAGCTTACCAGAGTGAGATGAGTTGGACTTTCCGAGCTGTGCGTTCTGAGTGATCTTGGCCTGGAGGTAATGGCTGGGGTGCTCCTGGAGAAAGCACTCGGCAGGGGGTGCGCGAAATAGGGTTATGCCCTGACGCGGGTTATAGCGGTAGCGGGTACAACAATAGCGGGTACAACAGTGACTCTGGATTATAGTTCTTTTATTAGTATATTTATATAATCCTTTCCAAGTGCATTTGTATTGTAATCAAACGTGCGATCACTTTTTCCTAAGAGAGTTTTTATTATTGGTAAGTCTTAGTTTTTGATATCATGTGATAAGACGATTACTTGAAGCCGCCATTTGCTCTGTTTTTACCTTTGTTCTCTCTTTTTCTTTCCTAAGGTTTCACATACACATATTCCGCTGTCTTATTACCCTTGTTTGTTTAATTGATAAGTCGTTACGACAGGCACCGTCAACGTGAAGAGTGTGTCCCTGTAATATCCTTTATTATTTCTTAATTTTATTCATTAATTTAAGATCTGTATTTGATTCTTATCACTGCACGATGCCTAATTTTTGTCTGAGTTGCAACTCAGCAATTACCCCGACAACACCCTCAATTAAATGTAACGGATTTTGCAAAAAATATTGCCATATAAAGTGTTCGTCTTTAACCGATGCTGAAGTAACTGATGTTATTAAGAACAGTTCGACATGGTCTTGTGGAAAGTGTACTCAAACCAAAACTAATAATGAACAACCCAACCACTCTATTACAGCTGAAGTTATTGAAAGTATTATGGCAAAGCAGTTAGAGTTATTAAAAAAAGAACTGCAACAATCAATGGATGATCACTTTAGACAGTTGAATGATCGCATTGCCACAGTCGAAAATAATGTAAAAATCATACAAGATGAATGGGCCGAATTCAAGAATAATAATAATAATTCCGTGGAAAACAGTGAAATTAATTTAAATAACGTTGTATCAGAAATAGAGGAACGCAAACAACGAAGCTGCAATGTCATGCTGTTTAATATTCCGGAATCGACTGCTGCTGAACTAGCAGGAAGAGTTGCTGAAGATCTGCAAAAAGTGATGTCTATTTTAACACCCTTAGGTACGTTTCCTCAGCCTAATAAAATGATTAGGCTTGGAAGCAAGAAACCTAACGTAAAGAGGCCACTAAAAATTATCTACGACTCTGAGACTGCAGCAAGAGAAATTTTAAGGTCAAATAAGTCTAATCCCAACCGGGAATATCATTTTCGTCCAGACTTAACCGTATTGCAACGAGATTACAATAATCGAGTGAGAAAAGAATATCTTGATAGAACTGCTAATGGAGAATCTGATATTGTCTTGAAGTACAAGAATAATTGCCCGTTTATTGCTAAACAAAATGTAAAAGGAGGTCCATCAAAAAAGTAGTTCATTTTTATTATCACAATGTGGGTGGGATGCGAAGCAGACTTAAGGAATTTTCTCTTAATGCTAACTCTAGTGTTTATGACATAATTATTATAACAGAAACTTGGTTATTCGATGAAATATCAAATGAAGAATTGCAACTAAGTAATTATAATATTTATCGCACGGATCGGGATTTGAAGAGGACCATGAAATCAAGAGGTGGGGGTGTGATGGTTGCTGTTAATAAGAGTTTAAAATCATCTGAAGTTTACTTGGGTACCAGTGTTGAAAGCGTTTATGTTAAAGTAAATACTGGTGATTTAAATTTGATTGTTGGGGGCGTGTATATTCCTCCTGCTTCTGATCTTAACACTTATAATACTCACTGTTCAGAGTTGGAAACCATCTACTCTCAATTTTCAGATTTTTCGTTTATAATTGCTGGGGATTATAATCTCGCTCATCTTGTTTGGGAAAACAACAAAGTAAACTTAGATTTGCTGGGTAACTCGAAGGATTATTATGATGTCATTAATGCAACATACTCTTTTTTAAACTTGCTACAAGTTAACGAAATTCCAAATAATAGAAACGTTTTCTTGGATCTAATCTTTACAAATATCACAGATATAAAAGTTTGCGCTGCCATTGATTCGATTCTCCCGGAAACTTATCATCATATCCCATATCATTGGTCAGTCTACTCATCATATGATTTTAAGAATGTTACTTCTGAATATGAAATTTTTGATTTTGCAAATGGTAATTATCATCTTCTCAATGAATTTATTGCTTCTGTGGATTGGAAATTTCTTTTTGATGGTCTTGAATTTGAGGTGATGGTTTCTACCTTTTATAATATTATTTTCATTGGCATTGAAAAATACATTCCTAAAAAAACTATTAAATATTGTTCTAGGTCTTTTCCTAAATGGTTTAATAAAGAATTAATAGATTTGTGTCGAGATAAAAAGGTTGCTCATTCAACCTACATTAAATCTGGAAAATATGCGGACTATTTACATTTTAAAGCGTTAAGAAGTAGATGTAAAGATCTTAGCGCACGTCTTTATAATTTGTATTTGGTAAATGTAAATAATAGTATTACAGATAATCCGAAATATTTTTGGAAATTCGTTAATGATAAGAAAAAGTCTCGTGGCATCCCGAATGAAATGAGTCTTTTTCATACGTTTGCCAATGGTGGAGAAAATATCTCTAACTTATTCGCTAAATTCTTTTCATCAGTGTATGTTATTGATGACAATAGCAACTCAGACTTTAACTTCAGCCTTGATGGAGAAGTATGCGATAGTGGATTAAATGTAAATCTTGCTGAAATATTTGAATATATCTCTCAATTAAAGTCTTCTTGCAATCCTGGTCCAGACGGAGTGCCTAGTATTCTGCTAAAAAACTGTGTTTTTTCAATCTCATTACCATTGTTTTTGTTATTTAAGACTTCTTTATCTTTAGGGAACTTTCCGACAATTTGGAAAAACAGCTATGTAACTCCCATCTTCAAATCAGGCAATCGGAGTAAAATTGATAATTATAGGGGGGTATGTAATCAGTCAGTAATACCAAAAATATTAGATTTTATTGTGGCCAAACAATTACAGTGGATTTCTTCGTCTCTTATTTCTGAGAAACAAAATGGTTTTTATAAAAATAGATCAACATTAACTAATTTGATGGAATACTACTGTTATCTTAATGATGCTTTCTCTCGAAAAAGTCAAATAGATTCTTTATACGCTGATTTCTCAAAAGCGTTTGATAAAGTCAATCATAGGTTACTTATTTTTAAGATGACTAAATTAGGTTTCAGTGGGAAGACTATCAAGTGGCTAACATCGTTTTTATTTAATAGATCTCAGCAAGTTAAAATTGGTAATCATTTGTCTTCTCAATACTTTGCATTTTCTGGTGTACCACAAGGTTCACATTGTGGACCTATACTGTTTCAAATTTTCGTTAACGATTTGACAATTGGATTTCAGCACTCTAAATTCTTACTATATGCTGATGATCTGAAATTATTCAGAACTATTCAATCTGTTGATGATGCTTCAGATTTTCAACTAGACCTAAATACTCTGCATAAATGGACAGTGAGCAATTTACTTCCGTTGAATTTGAAAAAATGTTGTATAATTTCTTTTTTTAATATCAAATCAGTGTTGTATTTTGATTACCAATTAGGGAAATCGTCAGTAATTCGTGTAAATGAAGTCAAAGATTTAGGAATCATTCTAGACTCCAAACTTACGTTCAAGGAGCATTTTCATTATATATTCAATAAATCAATAAGCATGCTGGGGCTCATTTGGCGTCACTGTTGTACATTATCTGTCTCTGCTCTTAAAACCTTGTATTTTTCTTTGGTGCAGTCAAATCTTCAATATTGCTCTCCTGTATGGTCGCCATTTTATAAGAAAGATATCGACCTTTTAGAAAGAGTCCAGAAAAAATTTCTACGACTGTTGGAATTCAAACTTAATCGGGTCCATCAAAGAGGGGATTATACGTGGATTATGTGTAATTTGAAAATATTGTCATTAGAGGATCAACGTAAAATGTACGATGTTTGTTTTCTTCATGGGCTAGTTAATGGTTACATAGACAATCCTAGCTTGTTGCGTCAACTAACATTTCTAATACCTCCTTCAAATAGTAGAAAAACTCGGAGCACAGTGATATTTAGGGTACCTGTGTCCACGACTAACAAATCGCAAAATCATCCGATCAAACGTATGATGGAAACAGCTAACAGGATAGCGGACAATTCAACATTTTTATTATTTGATTGTGACAGATCAAAATTCAAATCTAGAATTAAGTGTATTTTAGGTCTGTAAATTAAAGTGTATGATAGAATGTTAGTATTTAAGTTTAATTCATTTTCAATTCTTTAAGAAAATTATTAGTGAAGGGTTTATAAGTATATAGATTTTATTTACTTAATTAGTTTTTTTTTTTCTGTATTTTCTAAGATAATTTCAATGTGTATAGTTTATAGTATTGTAAATTGGGGTTTTCCCGTCAAATTAAATTAAATTAAATTAAATTAAACAATGGCGGGTTAGAACAATAGCGGATACAACAATAGCGAGGTTATAATAATAGCGGGTACAACAATAGCGGGGTTATAAGAATAGCGGGAATCATAAAGCGGGATCAACGACATGGCGGGTTATGTCGCTGCCGGTACGACTACGACTTCACAATGCGCGTCCAGTCCACTCGACTGGTTGCTACTCGAGCGGTCACCAAAAGAAAAAAGGGCCGCAATAGGTCAGCCACCAGTGTAGCGAGGGTTGCGGGCGCAGTACTGCACCAAGCGATACAAATTAAACTAAAACTAAATAAATATTGAGTTGGGGACGAGACAAATAATAATCGTTTTTATTTTTGCTATTTGGTCCTACTCTGCGTAATTCCTTCAACTTCTCCACGAGGCCATCTAATTCACTTTTGGTTACAATTTGGGAGTTTTTTGCTTTAGCTTTGTGCAACAACTTAATTGCAACATCAAACTTTTGACGATGCTCCATTGTTATCGTTGAAATGACATCCATGATCAGAAAACAGCTAAACAGCACATAACCTCAAAATTCACATACCTAGCCTGCATTGAACACTAAAACAACTGTCTGTTTGCATACTAACTGCCTAAAATATGATACAATTCATTGGTTATTTTATCGTACTAGAGAAAAAGTTCTTATTTTAACCAGAACAAAGTGGCTGGTTTGTAAACTAACCAATTATTTCGGTTAATTTATGTACTTTAAAAAAAGTATGTAAATTATCCAAACTTGTACGGTGGTTTATAAACTAGCTGGGCAGTTTACAAATTAACCAAGAAACCCTGCTAATGTAAGAGAATAGTTATTTACATTATGAGTGCGGTAGGTAACATTTTGCAGGTTGAGGTCCTAATTTGCCACCCGACGCGAAGCGTGCAAAATGCCTAACGCACGAAAATTGTATTCATTTTTTTCGCCGACATTGATTTTATTTTAAAAAATATTTGTTTTTAAAAATATTTTTCGAAATGGTGACAGTTTCTAGACTTGACGTTTACTGAAGGAATCTATAATACCGACAGCCACGAGATGGCGCCATGTAATTTTTTTTTAAATAATTCATTTTTTCTAATTCAAAAGTTTTGATCGAACAAAACATGATGTAAAGTAGTATTCTAGTATGTTTTCTTTTAGTATTTATACAGAACTTCTTTTATTAGAGCTTCTAGAGGCTAATGCATATTGAATTACTTTGGCACCCAAAGGCGGTAAAGCAACGGTAAATTGATATTTGGTGCGTAAAGTCATTGTTACGCGGCATGTCAAAGGTGTGTGAATGTTTTGTTTACATGTCAGGAGGCGAAAATAGTATATTATTAGCCAAGGTTGCATAGCCAAGCATTCTAGACCGAGCGCAAATTAGAACCCGAGACGCGCAGCGTCGAGGGCTCTGAAGCGCGAGGTCTAGAAGTGGCTTTGCAACCGTGGTTAATATACTATTTTTTTCACTAGTAGAAACCATAAGACAATAAACTGAAAAAATAAACGTTCAATTTTTTGACGCAACATGATTTTGTTTTGATTTCTAATCAAACTTAATCTAAATCTTCAACACAAAAAAAAACCGTTTACACTTGTCGCTGAGTTAATCATTTTATCTTCTACCGTCTACCAACTACCATGCGTATACTCAAGTAATGTTTGTAGCACACATTTGTTCATTTTTTAAGAAATAATCACATCAAACATTGGGTACATAATCTCAATTTTTCTTTTTGAACCGGTGGTCGCAAAAGTTGAATTTGCTACCTCTAAATGAGTCGACATTTGCGTGCTTGATAGCTGCTAGTGAAAAAAATAGTTTTTCGTCTATAATAACTAGCGACTTGGTTAGTTTGCATAACAACCAGTTAGTTTGGAAACTAGCCGAGTATTCACTTTAACCGTGACATATACAAGAATGGAGTATATTACAAAAATTTCAGGGTGGCCCCCCCTGAGAAAGGTTTCTATGGGCGCCCATGAACGTAAGCACCGCAAGAAACTTGCGTCGGTTACGGATCGGCTTTCGGATGCGGAGTTGTGTTATACAGTGAAACCTGTCTATGCCGGACTCTGTAGAAGGCGGAAAACTGCTCATCGCGGAAATTTTCCGCAGTCCCGTTTTTTCAAATACCTAATTTAATGTATTTTGGTCCGTATAAGACGGAAACTGTATAACGCGGAAACGGAAAATATTTGTAAGTCCCAACGTGTCAAAATACATGCACCCAAATCTGTGTAAAACGGAAGCGAGAACAAAGTTAATGATTTCTACGAAAAATATATAATTCAATTCGTGGACCTGCAGGTGCATTTTTTGTCAACAGAAAATCACTGTTCTCAATTCTCATTTAATTGGTGTCTCACGTGGGTACCTATATGTGTGTTCACAATGGCCCAAAAAACGACCAACAATAACAACTAAATGGATTTAATTAATGTACACGAGCAGCAAAATTTGTGTGTTAAAGAAATTTGCAAAAGTTCGGTTGTAAAAAACGCAAGTGTATCAAATTATAAGACATATCCTAAAATAAATTAGAGAGTAATGGCAAAGCGGTGAGTGTGTAGCCAACCTTTTGCAGTTGAGAACAAGCATGGAAAATATATCTTAATGGCCGAAAAAGCAAATAACAATAAACAACTATTTCAAATAATTCTTTTATATGTACCTATGTATTCAATTTAATAAAAATTGATTTCCGTTTTATAGAGGTTTACTTTCCGTCATAGCCGGGTTTCCTGTAAAAGCCGGAACCCTGTTTAAGACGGATAAAAATTTTGGACCCGCGCGATTCCGGCATAGACAGGTTTTACTGTAAAAGCATTGATATAATAAAGGAGTGGATGGAGCCTTGTATACGTTTCCATTGATTAAATACATATAGATAGACCCATGCTATTGTTTGGAGCGAACAGGCCAACGGCCGGCGAACAAGAGATGGCGCACCAACAGTCGGCCGTCAAACGCCGGCGAAAAGCTTGGACACCAATCGCGCGCGTAGATAACCCAAATCGCAGCAACAATACATTTAATAAAGCTACCACTCGACAGAGGGCGACGAAAACAATGTGTAAAAATCTCATAGTAACCATTTATATAATTTGCAACGTTGCCAGATGAGCCTAGCACAACTTTGCCGTTATTTCTAGTCGATTAGATTTTATTTCGTTTAAAAGTTTCTGGTGAATAAATGGAATTATTATAATGAATAAACAATACAAACAAATTATTACTTGTTATTTTAAATATTTGTTAGTGTTGATGAAAACATAAATGGTAATTAAAGTTATTCTAAATACGGTCCGGTCCGGTAGCTCAAATTTTACCGTACGAGTGATATGTTTCAGGACGAGTAGGTAGCCGAGTCTTTAATTTCGAAACGAGTACTGCGAAAAGAGTTACCGGACGTATGTTGTTATGTATTTTATTTCATACTGTCAACATACTTTTTTATTCGATAATATTATTATTATTTTGAGAAAAAATCCAAATCGAGTCACTTTTTCTGACATCGTTAGCAACCGCTCTTTGGTAAATGTTTTAATTTGTTTATTCGTGCAAATCAGCATCATATGTTTAAACACATAGTACTTATAACACTTTACAGGACTTATTGTTTTGTATAATCCGACTCGATGGACGAATGTTTTGTGCAATCCGTCTCGAAGGACCAATGTTTGTGCAACTCGGCTCGTCCTACCAGTATTTTTTGTAATCTGGTTGATACGACAATGTGATACCGAATTGTACTTTGATATTGCTCCAAGGACCTTTGTTTTCTTGCGTGCGAGATAATAGACAGCGTTCGGTTTCGATGTTTAATACAGGACGGTTACAGAAGTACTAAATTTACATTTGTATTTACAATAACAGGTAAAGCAAAAGAGACCCAAAAGGGTCAGTGGCCGCTTCCGGAAATGGAAGACTTGTCCTTTTTGGCCACGGAGGTAGAAGAGTGTCTCTTCTACCTCCGTGTTTTTGGCTCAATTTTATCGGACTTGTCCGTTTTTTTTATTTTACCGGAATAGTTCGATCCAGTAAAACATCAAACTTGACATAGTATGAAGTAAAATAAATAAATTTTATGATGTAAATACAATTAAGTGTATCGATAATAATTCGCTACTGAAAATTTATTGAAATATAATTTGTGTTAAAAAAAGATTTTTGTGGTTTTATGGTTTATTAAATGTAATTAAAATAAATAATATCAAGAACTTGTATTATATATAAAAACATTCATTGTAAATAAGAAAATTATGTAAATAAACCATAAAACCATACAAAATTTTCCTGCGACCTCTATTCAAAATCCCAGTTTACCAATAGGAATTAAGGCACAAAGATGTTTCACTGAATTTATTACCGATTTTTCAAGAAAAGTATGCTTATAAGCCTCTAAGCGTCTAATGGGTTAAAACAACAAATAATAATCACAATTTATTTGTTTTATGTGTTCATTACAATAATCCCATTTATTTACCAGAAACTTCTAAATGAAATAATATCTGGTTGACGAGAAATATCCGCAAATTTGTGTTAGGCTCATCTGGCAACGTTTTCGGTAGGTAGGTATCAATGGAATAATGCGATTAGGTATACTGACCGTTTTAAGGAGTGCTCGTCCAATAGTGCGTAAACTAAAAGATTTGGTAATTTTCTTGGAAGAGTTTGTTTCTTCAATGAAAATTTATGGTTTTTAATTCTTCGGCCGCTTGAAAGTCTCGCCATGTGAAAATAGATTATTTGATAACCTGTTTCGTAATAATTGTAAATACGAACAAAAGCATATTTGCATATTCTAAACAACTGGCCATATCGATTCCAAACTTGTACAGATATGTTTTTTATTGTTTCTGTTTTCAATGAAATAAATTTTATTTGCAAAATACCTAATGTCTAACAACATATCACGCATACATACTACCCCATTTACTATATTTTCAATCTGTGCATTTTTCGCTTCATTCGTAGGAGCCAAGTAAGAAGTATCAGTGAGACCGGCGGACTTTCAATAGCTCGTAAATGAAAAGATTTAGTAAAGTTTCCTAGAACAGTCTGTCTCTTCATAAAAAAATTTAGACATTTTTACTATGAAATATAGGTACAATGCGGTATATTCCACTGTTTGTTTTCTTTGAGGTACGACTAGTTCTTGTGCCGAAGTGAAACACCAAAAAGTCTAAAGTCCGGAAATCAGAGTGAATTTTAAAACACATAAAACGACTTCTTTATTTATTTAAATATTGTCCTGTAACGTCCTGTGACGTGGAATGGAGTTTCTTAATGTACAAAAGTATGTTAGATAATAACCGAAAAATTTTCTTGATTAAAACTAAAGGAAACACAATTATTACTTGGAATAAAAATAAAGAATATCAAGAACTTGTGCTATGTATTAAAAATATTTAATTTCAAATAAGTAAATTATGTTAATAAACCATAAAACCACAAAAATCTTTTTTTAACACAAATTATATTTCAATAAATTTTCAGTAGCGAATTATCGATATACTCAATTGTATTTACATCATAATAGTTATTTATTATACAAGCGGTTAAAGTGAATGTTTAATGAGCGGCCAGTTTAAGGCGAGAGCGGCGTATGCCGCGAGCGCCTTAAGACCACGAGTTACACATTCATTTTAACCGCGAGTGTAATACAAACTTTTATTCAATTTTGACAACCCCAAGTCCCAAATTGTGAAAAAATTGGTGATTCAAAGTTCACATTCGAGAAACGTCAGAATTGACAGCGACCAAATAAAAGTTTTATATGCGTAGAATTTAGGTTGCAATATCAGGTGTGTGTGTGTAGTATGTGACTCTGGCGACGGTGTTTGTTTATTTTAAGCAAACTAAAATTATCGAAAAATTGCAAAATCATGCAAGATTCCAACGGCAAAACTTGCTCCCAAAAAAGAGCAAATCAGAAAGTGTATCAAAAGTTCCTTAGATGGAAAGAGCAGCAAGGCATTGGAGAAATTACAGAAATGGTAACCATGGTTTTAAAACAGCAAAATAAAAATTTTATTTCGCTAGCGGTTTAAAAATTTTATGGTGCTACCGGATAAACCAAAGCTTTAGTGGCCTACTGACGGCAAAATAAACGTTTGTTTACATGTCAAAATTGAATAAAATTTATTTATTTTACTTTATACTATGTCAAGTTTGACGTTTTACTGGATCGAACGATTCCGGTAAAATCAAAAAAACGGACAAGTCCGATAAAATTGAGCCAAAAAGGACAAGTGTTCCATTTCCGGAAGCGGCCACTGACCCTTTTGGGTCTCTTTTGCTTTACCTGTTATTGTAAATACAAATGTAAATTTAGTATTTCTGTAACCGTCCTGTATTAAACATCGAAACCGAACGCTGTCTATTATCTCGCATGCAAGAAAACAAAGGTCCTTGGAGCAATATCAAAGTACAGTTCGGTATCACATTGTCGTATCAACCAGATTACAAAAAATACTGGTAGGACGAGCCGAGTTGCACAAACATTGGTCCTTCGAGACGGATTGCACAAAACATTCGTCCATCGAGTCGGATTATACAAAACAATAAGTCCTGTAAAGTGTTATAAGTACTATGTGTTTAAACATATGATGCTGATTTGCACGAATAAACAAATTAAAACATTTACCAAAGAGCGGTTGCTAACGATGTCAGAAAAAGTGACTCGATTTGGATTTTTTCTCAAAATAATAATAATATTATCGAATAAAAAAGTATGTTGACAGTATGAAATAAAATACATAACAACATACGTCCGGTAACTCTTTTCGCAGTACTCGTTTCGAAATTAAAGACTCGGCTACCTACTCGTCCTGAAACATATCACTCGTACTGTAAAATTTGAGCTACCGGACCGGACCGTATTTAGAATAACTTTAATTACCATTTATGTTTTCATCAACACTAACAAGTATTTAAAATAACAAGTAATAATTTGTTTGTATTGTTTATTCATTATAATAATTCCATCTATTCACCAGAAACTTTTAAACGAAATAAAATCTAATCGACTAGAAATAACGGCAAAGTTGTGCTAGGCTCATCTGGCAACGTTGCAAATTATATAAATGGTTACTATGAGATTTTTACACATTGTTTTCGTCGCCCTCTGTCGAGTGGTAGCTTTATTAAATGTATTGTTGCTGCGATTTGGGTTATCTACGCGCACGATTGGTGTCCAAGCTTTTCGCCGGCGTTTGACGGCCGACTGTTGGTGCGCCATCTCTTGTTCGCCGGCCGTTGGCCTGTTCGCTCCAAACAATAGCATGGGTCTATCTATATGTATTTAATCAATGACGTTTCCATACGCAGGCGAGTGTAATCAACATAAGAGAGAAATAGCTAGACCGGTTATGCGTCAGTGGGGAAAGGACGGCTGACTGGGTGTCACGTGCTGAGTGGCAAGAAACGCTTCATTTGCACGGGAATTAATACGTTTTCTTCCGAATTTGTTCAAACAAATTATTATAACAAACGTTTATTAATGAAAACTATATTTTCACAGCTTACATTATAATTATATATAATCTAAAATAACAGAAATCGTGTTAAGCGATGGAAATCCTCTTTTAATAAAATGAAATGTGTGCAGAATCTACAATACATTACGAATTCAGTTAATACAACAATCTTCTACAAGTTACCGAAATCTAATAGTGTACCATAATTGTTTTTTCAAGCTAACATTTGGAAATCTGAATTTTTAGGATAAAGGTAATTAAACTTTCGGAAAAACTAACAGTTTGACTAATTTAATTAAACATATTAAATTGTGTGAATTCTCTACCAAGATCAATTTTTTAAATTCACGTACAATTAACTAACACAATAACCAAAAATGAGTTAAAAAATAATAATATTGATTAATGAGTAAAGTAAGTGTGTTTAGGTACCTTGTTGGAAATGAACGCCTTCGCTTAAGTATTCTTCTGGTTTTTTTATTTTTGCATAAATGTTCAGGAAAATTAAAGACGCTGGGAATAACATCTTTCTTCAATTGTCTTTTACCAAAATGGATTATGAAATCTGATTCTAGAAAATGTTTTCCACAAATACGAGTATTTTCAGTAGGTATAAAATCCTCCCTTTTTGTAGCTATAATCCATTTTTTTCGTAATTCGGGATGTTTAGGGAATCTAACAAAATTTTTATATTATGCGAAATCCTTCGTTTGTATACAACATGTAATTACTACCTGTGAAATGAAATAAAATTGCTTCCGTTTGCACGTTCCGTGCAGTTATATGCACAACACGATTTCACCATATTTAACAAATAGTTCGATAAAATGCAACCTAAGAACACTACTAATTTGAATAATTGTAACTTGAGTCCACTAACGTAATTTTGCAAACAAAACACCTTCACACACCATGCGAGAACACGAAAGAAACCTCCCAGAAACACATTGCCGGGCAGTTTCGCGCCAATGTGTTGCCACCCAAAGAAACCCATCTCTGTCCGACTGTGTTGACAACGCGCATCTCTCTCTAAGTTATTTCCATATAATATTATTTCTATGTATAAAAGCATGTTAGCCATTGATCTAATAAAGGAATGGATGGAGCCTTGTATACGTTTCCATACGCGAGCGAGTGTAATCAACATAAGAAAGAAATAGCTAGAGCGGTTATGCACCAGTGGGGAAAGGACGGCTGACCACGTATCACGTGCTGGGTGGCAAGAAACGCTTCATTTGAACGGGAATTAATACGTTTTCTTACGAATTTGTTCAAACAATCAATTATAACAAACGTCTGTTAATGAAAACTATATTTTTACAGTTTACATTAAAATTATGTGTAATGTGAAACAACAAAAATCATGTTAAGTGGTGGAGGTAGTCTTTTAATAAAATGAAATGTATAGAGAATCTACAATATATTACGAATTCAGTTAGTACAGTAATCTTCTAAAGTTAACTAATCTTGTAGTGTACGTTCATTGGTAATTCTGAAATTTTTAGGATAAAAATAATTAAACTTTCGATAAAAGTGACAGGGTGCCTAATTAAATTACACATATTAAATTGTGTGGAATTTTCTACTAAAATGTATTTTCTAAATCCACGTACAAATAACTAAAACAATAATCAATAAATATGAAATTCCCTCTTTTTGTAGCAATAAACCGTTTTTTTCGTAACTCGGAATGTTTAGGGAATCTAACAAATTTTTTAAATTATTTACGAAATCCTTCGTCTGTGTATGTGATTATTACCTACGAAATGAAACAGGATTGCTGTCTTTGCACGTTCTATGCAATTATACGCACAACACGATTTCACGATGTTTAACAAATACTCCGATAAAATACAACTTAAGAAGACTGTAGATATTTAAATAAGGTAACTTGAGCCTAAAAAACGTAAATTTGCAAAAATATACCTTCAAACACTATGAGACAGCCTTAGATCATATAATAAATAGATACCACCATGTCGTGTTCTTTCCTTAGGAGAGCCTGTGACGACATCCTCCTGTCACACATCTCTCTCGTGCATTGAGGGATTACAATGAAGCTATCCTTGCCTGATTACTATTTGAATTTTGCGCGCCTAAATTTTAGGAAGTATGTCTGAACTAACTTCGTACGAAAGATGTTGACAGCTTGATTTTATAAATAATTCACAGTAGATAATGAAAGGAATAGTAAATTATTGGGCAGCAATTGTGATCCTTTATGATTACATCACTTAAAATAGGATCTTTGTTTAAATTCTAAAATTGAACAACTCGAAAGAGAGGTTAGAAGAAACATCTGTCAAAAGCGATTTGTTGCGCTGGTGCGGTACATGGATCGAAGTGAAATAGACATATACAGATGAAATGCATATAACAAAGATGAAGATGTGGTGATCACACAAGGATAGCATTATACTACTTCCCTTGACGTAGAAAACGACAACAGATAGCTTCATGTCTAGTCACAGCTTTCAGTTTAAGTATTGGTGTCTATTTATTATATGATCTAAGGAGACAGCAGGAAAGAAACCTCCAGAAACACAGTGCTCTGCAGTTTCGCGTCAATGTTTTGTCACCCAGAGAGCCCTATCTCTGTCCCACTGTGTTGACAACGCGCGTCTCTCTCTAAGTTACTTCCATATAATATTATTTCGATGATGTTAGCAAAAGGTGATGTTGAATTTTCTTCCGTTGCGTCATCCGGGCCCGTTTGCGTATGCGGAATAGCTATAAAGCCAGCTTTATACTCCGCCGGGCTATAAATAGAATACGTTTATGTGATTAATACATACAACCAATCAAAATGCATGAAAATTTGAATTTTAACTAATAGCAACGGTATTACACTGAATAAACACCAAGTTGGTGTTTATTCAGGTCAGGTAAGGATGTGTTTAATTACTAGATTTATAGTAATGTTAGAACAGAATAGTTAATTTTTATTTTGACATGAACAGTTTAAATAAAATGTACAGTTATTATATGTTGCTCCACTGCCTTTAGCCTTATTTTCAGAAACTATTAAACTCGAACTCGAAACTCTTTCGTCACTTCTTATCTGCTGATGTTCACCACCAATTTGTAAATAAGATTTTATGGAATTTGCAGAGCTGTGTCCTGTTAATTTGATAAGTTGCTGTTCGCCGATACCCTTTTTTACCAACTGAGTCACAGCCGCTTGTCGATTCGAGTGATTGGTAATTTTTTTTCGTTTTACATCCAGGCCTATTCTTTCTGCACCTTGTTTTGTCCACTTTGCTATTTCGCTTTTCCAAGGGGCATATTTTTAAACCAACCACTCGAAGTTGTCTTGTTCCAATTCGGATTAACTGTCAAAAAGAGTCTTGACGTTGTGATTCTGTCAGTTCTTTTGGACATCAACTTCCTGAAGAGACGGACAGGGCACAGATCTTCATTGATATTGTTAGGTACCAACCATTTATCTTCCGCGAGTTTGTGAGCACCACCCTGCGTTGTCTTGCCGAAGATTGGATTATATTGCAGCCTAACTACATACAACGCAAAATTTGATTAATTACGAAATTTGACAATAAAATTATTATTATTAAAGTTCCGTCATTTTGGGTCTCTTCTTTAAAATGTTCTACAAGACATCCTGCCGCTTCGCCCCCTCTCTAAGCCAGTTCAAATGCGGCTACTTGGTAAAACTTACGTTGAAGTCCATCAGGCGTATTTTCGTCGCATATTTTAGCAATTTCCTGGTGTTCCTTCACGGTTAGGGCAACAGAACTTATTTTTCGCTTTTCTGGTATAGCCTGCAAATGTTTTCGTTTGGCATGTCTTGCTTCTCTTGAAGATTTAAAAACAATATCTTTAAAAGGATCCAACACTCGTTTATATTTTTCATAATAAGTACATGTCTTGAATCAATTTTGCCACGGTATTAAATATAGTCTTAATCACTCCTTCCTTATATTCTTCACCATTAACTTTTTTCATATTTACGGCCCAGTCCTTCAATATCTCGTTGATCTCTTCCTTGTTTGTATCGTGCAAAAGGTGATGTTCCTTTTCCTTACAAAACAACAAAAATTGACTCCATATAGATTTATGTGACTTCACTGTATTTTCCGGGACAGATTTATCTATTAAAGTATTATGATTATGATTATGATTATGAATATCTACCCCGGAAACACTTCCAAATCGATGTGGAACTTTAACCATTAATTTCTTTTTCAGCATTCCGCGTTATTTTTCCTTGCAACTTTAAATTTTCATTTTGCAGTTTTTTGATGAAGTTGTCTTTTTCCAAAATAGTCTGCTGAAGTTCATCAATAACATTTTTTGCCAAGAACCGGTTATTTTAAGGTAAATTTAGCCAGATTATAAATTGTTGGAATTGCGTTCGCACATATTTTGCATTGACTTCAAATATAAAATTTTCTTTTTTGAAGTGGACGTATCCGAGTTGCGCCCGCTACCTGAGTTTTCGAGCTCAAAAAGTCGGAATTAGGCACATTTTACTGTAGGTGAATCTTCCGAGTTGCGCCCGCTACTTGTGAATATTTATTGTCACACCTACCCCGCTTTATCCTCCATGAAGTAGGTAAAATGTTGTTGGAGTTTTTTTTTTTATAATTTTATAAGTATAGTATTTTTCTTGATGAAAAAAAAAATTTTTTTGCATAAAAGGAAAAGGTAAAACTATTAGGATGACAAGAACTAAATGAGTTATTATATTTCGCGTGGAACGATTTGCAAGCATTTTTTGTTGTCTTCAAAATTTTTCACTGGGGGTCTATATGATACGAGGAAACAACAGCCCATTAGTATCTATGTAGATTATATACAAATAGGTGCACGAATTTACAATCAGACTGAGGAAAATTTGATTCTATAAAACATAGCAGGTTAACACAATTTATCTACTAATTGGACTGTATATACATTTTATATGTAGGTATGTATATTTTAGGTAAGTATAGAGTTATACTACTGTAAGAATGGCACCTCAGTAAAACTATGCATTTGCCAATTTATTTTTAGAGTTCATTTCTGTACGTAATTGAAATATCCTTTACCGACGTCACAAAATACTGGAATTTCCAATGGAGAGTAATTTTTACCTGCATTATAGTGTCTAAGAACGCCGTAAGGGAGCATTCAGATAATGAGGCAACTCGGACATTTTTGGGGCCGTAAAAGGGTGCAACTCTTATCTTTCTCAGGTCATGTGCGCAATTCGGACTCCCCCTTTGAAGTGAACCTATTGACCAAGGATTAGATGAAAAATATAGTTTTGGACAACAACCTCTCAGATGTAAGCCCTTTTGCCAATTTTTCAAGATGGATATTGCATCTGTTCTCTCCATTTGTTAAGTAATATCTTGTTTTCGAAGCATTTAAACAATGGGAAACCATTTGCTTTTGCATTTATACAGTTTCGTACACAGCAGACGACGACTATTCTCTTCCACGTGTATGTACTAAATGACAATTACAAATTGTCAAAACATGACAAAAAAAGCATCCGTAGCCAGTATAGTAAAATGAAATTTACCATTAATTTTGACTTTTCGTGTCACAACTCTTCTTCAAAGTCTAGGGTATGTACTAGGGTCTCTAGTACATACGCTTTAAATAAATACTTAAAAAAATACAGAGTCATTAAAATTGATTGAGAGAGTTGGTACTCCCTGTGTTCGAACAGTAAGTGCTCCATTCCGGCGCACGCGCGAGTGAGCGGAAGTAGTACGCTACTGAACGTAAAAGGTGCATGAGTGAACGGTTTTTCCTCTCGCGTGTTCCTCGTTGTACTTCTCAACATCAGGCTACCAAGAACCAGGGGCCCCTGTCACCGCCAACAGGATACTCCAGGTTAGTGGTACTTCTCAGTTATTCTCGGTCCTTCGCGCAAAGTTAAGTCACGGCACCCCGCGTGCACACCTTAGATCATATAATAAATAGATACCACCATGCCGTGTTCTTTCCCTAGCAGAGCCTGTGACGACATCCTCCTGTCACACATCTCTCTCGTACATGAAGGGATTACAATGAAGCTATCCTTGTCTGATCACTATTTGAATTTTGCGCGCCGAAATTTTAGGAAGTATGTCTGAACTAACTTCGTACGAAAGATGTTGACAGCTTGATTTTATAAATAATTCACAATAGATAATGAAAGGAATAGTAAATTATTGGGCAGCAATTGTGATCCTTTATGATTACATCACTTAAAATAGGATCTTTGTTCTAAAGTCTAAAATTGTTTTTTGTACAACAACTCGAAAGAGAGGTTAGAAGAAACATCTGTCAAAAGCGATTTGTTGCGCTGGTGCGGTACAAGGATGGAAGTGAAATAGACATATACAGATGAAATGCATATAACAAAGATGAAGATGTGGTGATCACACAAGGATAGCATTATACTACTCCTCTTGACGTAGAAAACGACAACACATAGCTTCATGTCTAGTCACAGCTTTCAGTTTGAGTATTGGTATCTATTTATTATATGATCTAAGGTGCACACCCTGTTTTTGTCGTGAAGTTTGTCAACCTTATGACAGATTTTTTTAACGTTATATGGCAATGATTTCAGTGGCGTGACAAAAGAACTGGGGGTTGATTGTCGAACTCACCTGAATCAGTTGCGAATACGAAAGTTACCTTCTTGGAAAGTTGCGAGCGGTTTTAACGTTGGTACGAATCGCCTTGGTCGATGCGCACCCTATGCCTTATTGCTACTTGCATCCTTGAGAACAAATTCCAGAAATGAACGGATCTAAAATTCGTAACTTCTAATCTGACAACTAATATATAAAAAAAAAACGAAAAAAGACGCCACTGAGTTTTGAAATTTGAAAATTGAAACTTCAAATCTGACAGCTAATATTTTTATACAACTTAATAAACCAAATTATTCAAGTTCAGGTTTACCAACTCTCTCAATCAATTTTGATGACTCTGTATATATTTGGGTATTTTTGTTTGTAATATTCTAGGCAGCCCCGTAAAAATAGACATATATCTGACGTTTCTAATACTAGACGTTCGATTACTGGTATTCGTCAACATGCCTTAGAGTTTGTTTGAAATCAGAAGTACATCGAGTGGGAGGGATGAATGCGCGAAGCGCGAAATTGGCCGAAGAGTATGGACGAGTCAGTGGCGGACCATTAGTGTTGTCATTGATTAAATACATATAGATAGACCCATGCTATTGTTTGGAGCGAACAGGCCAACGGCCGGCGAACAAGAGATGGCGCACCAACAGTCGGCCGTTGAACGCCGGCGAAAAGCTTGGACACCAATCACGCGCATAGGTAACACAAATCACACCAACAATAGATTTAATAAATCTACCACTCGATAGAGGGCGACGAAAAAAATGTGTAAAAATCTCATAGTCAGCATTTAGATAGTTTACAACGTTGCCAGATGAGTCTAACAGGCCTTTGCCGTTATTTCTATTCGATTAGATTTTATTTCATTTAAAAGTTTCTGGTAAATAAATGGAATTATTATAATGAATAAACAATACAAACAAATTATTACTTGTTATTTTAAATACTTGTTAGAGACTGTAGGTCTGGCCGACTAACCGACTAGCCGATTGTTCGGCCAATAAAAACCGACTAGTCGGCCGACTGTTCGGCTTTGCTAAAACCGGTTTATAAATGCGACAGACAGTGTGTTTTTTTTCTATTTCTCTGACTACCTCAAAAATTTGTTTTTTTATTTAATAAAAGGAATAACTAAAGTTCCTTTGTTTTCCAAAAAATGAGTTAAATTTGTTTGGATAATTTTAACATTTAATTTTTTTTAGTAACTCAGTACAAAAATAAAGAATAACACAATTTAGGGCCAGTTTATACAATATTTTAACTGAGATTAAGTCGATCGCGCATTTAACAAGGCCATTAGCGACGTCTGATTGGCGTAGAGTCGGTCACATGGTACTTTAACGCGGGGTTAAAAATTAAATCGCAATTAAATATTTAATTGTGGTTCTGTAAACCGGGTTCAATTGTTTTATATAGTATTTTAATTTTAATAAAAAAAAGCCGACCGATCGGCTGTTTAGCCGACCAGTCGCCGACTGCAGCCGACGATGAAAAACGGTCGAATAGTCGGCTTATCCGACCGGTCGGCCACTAGTCGGTACATCCCTAATAAATAGTTATTAAAGTTATTCTAAATAGCTCAAATTTTACAGTACGAGTGGGATGTTTCAGGACGAGTAGGTAGCCGAGTCTTTAATTTCGAAACGAGTACTGCGAAAAGAGTTACCGGACGTTTGTCGTTATGGATTTTATTTCATACTGTCAACATATTTTTTTATTCGATAAAATTATTACTATTTTGAGAAAAAGTTCAAATCGAGTAACTTTTTGTGACATCGTTAGCAACCGCTGTTTAGCAAATGTTTTTAATTTGTTTATTCGTGCAAGTCAGCATCATATGTTTAAAACACCGTGGTTTAAACACATAGTATAACACGTTACAGGACTTATTGTTTTGTACAATCCGACTCGATGGACCAATGTTTTGTGCAATCCGTCTCGAAGGACCAATGTTTGTGCAACTCGGCTCGTCCTACCAGTGTTTTTTGTAATCTGGTTGATACGACAATGTAATAACGAATTGTACTTTGATATTGCTCGAAGGACCTTTGTTTTGTTGCGTGCGAAATAATAGACAGCGTTCGGTTTCGATGTTTAATACAGGACGGTTACAGAAGTACTAAATTTACATTTGTATTTACAATAACAGGTAAAGCAAAAGAGACCCAAAAGGGTCAGTGGCCGCTTCCGGAAATGGAACACTTGTCCTTTTTGGCTCAATTTTATCGGACTTGTCCGTTTTTTTGATTTTACCGGACTCGTTCGAATCCAGTAAAACGTCAAACTTGACATAGTATGAAGTAAAATAAATAAATTTTATGATGTAAATACAATTAAGTATATCGATAACTCGCTACTGAAAATTTATTGAAATATAATTTCTAATTTGTGTTAAAAAAAGATTTTTGTGGTTTTATGGTTTATTAAATGTAATTAAAATAAATAATATCAAGAACTTGTATTATATATTAAAAACATTCTTTGTAAATAAGAAAATTATGTAAATAAACCATAAAACCATACAAAATTTTCCTGCAACCGCTATTCAAAATCCCAATTTACCGAGAGGAATTAAGGCACAAAGATGCTTCACTGAATTTATTACCGATTTTTCAAGAAAAGTATGCTTATAAGCCTATAAGCGTCTAATGGATTAAAACAACAAATAATAATCATAATTTATTTGTTTTATTTGTTCATTATAATAATCCCATTTATTTACCAGAACCTTCTAAATGCAATAATGCGATTAGGTATACTGACCGTTTTAAGGAGTGCTTGTCCAATAGTGCGTAAACTAAAAGATTTGGTAAATTTTCTTGGAAGAGTTTGTTTCTTCAATGAAAATGAATGGTTTTTAACTCTTCTGCCGCTTGAAAGTCCAGCCTTGTGAAAATAGATTATTTGATAACCTGTTTCGTAATGATTGTAAATACGAACAAAAGCATATTTGCATATTCTAAACAACTGGCCATATCGATACCAAACTTGTACAGATATGTTTTTTAATGCTTCTGTTTTCAATGAAATAAATTTTATTTGCAAAATACTTAATGTCTAACGACATATTACGCATACATACATATGTAGGTACTACCCCATTTACTATATTTCCAATCTGTGCATTTTTCGCTTCATTCGTAGGAGCCAGGTAAGAAATATCGGTGAGACCGGCGGTCTTTGAATAGCTCGTAAATAAAGAGATTTAGTGAAGTTTCCTAGAACGGTCTGTCTCTTCAATGAAAATTTTAGTTTGTTAACGTAATTACCTAATTAGGTAGGTAGAATTTTAAACCGGATCGACAATTTTACTATGAAATATAGGTACAATACGCTATATTCTTTTCTCGCTGCAAGACAGAACAAATAAAAGAATAGTTTCTAAAGCTGTTCCATTTTTCCACTCTTTGTTTTCTTTGAGATACGAGTAGTTCTTGTGCCGAAGTGAAACACCAAAAAGTCTAAAGTTCGGAAATCAGAGTGAATTTTAAAACACATAAAAATGACTTCTTTATTTATTTAAATATTGTCCTGTAACGTCCTGCGACGTGGAATTGAGTTTCTTAATGTACAAAAATATGTTAGATAATAACCGAAAAATTTTCTTGGTTAAAACTAAAGGAAACACAATTATTACTTGGAATAAAAATAAAGAATATCGAGAACTTGCGCTATGTATATGTATTAATAGTTATTTATGTTACAAGTGTTGAAAACTGTCCATTGCATTACGAACGGGAATACGGCGCGAGACGCAGTCGAGCGCTGTATGTAAGTGAGTAATGCAATGGAGTTTTCACACGAGTATCATACAATATTTTTTGCGCTGCCTTTTTGAAAAAATAACATTTTTCAATCGCTAAAAGAATAAATATTACTGAACCGAAATTATGTTGGTATTGAATTTATCACCAAATACGTCAAATACCAATCTGTCAATTTGTCCGGGGCAGATTTTGAATTTCAAAGTTGAAATGGAAATTCGTGTACGTATTCAGAAAACTGCAGATAAAGCAACTGCAAATTTGTTGCCTGCAAAATCCGCAAATCCATATGAAGCCGAATATAAAAAATGCATCAAGTGGTGCGAAGAAAATAAAATACGCGAATTTTCTGAAACGACGCTCTTGGTTTATTTTCAAATTAAGTCGGAAATTATGAAAGCATCCACACTGTGGACAATATATTCAGTTCTGAGAAAAGTACTCTTGGCATCAAACATAACATAAATCATTCGAAATTTTATAAATTAACAGCGTTTTTAAAGCGGCAGAATGACACAAGCCCAAGAAGTCTGAAATACTTACCAGTGGAAACATTTTTATATACGGCTACAGATCAGAGAGAATCTTGTGATTATGATTCAGCGTGAGGTTGCGAATAACGTCAAGTTTAAACGGTTTTTTTATTTAACAAGAACTATTAACAAACAGTATTAACATAATAGTTGTCAACAACATAAACCAAACCACCGATTAGTGTCAACTGTCAAATTACTGTAAATCTAAATTTTGATCAACAAATTCCCCTATTTAAGATTACAACTTAAATTACACTTTTTTTTAAATTTCGAGCCACTTTTTGTTATAATAACTTTAGATACATGCTTATCAATTAGTAGTAATTACTTTGTGATAATCAATTTATTTTTTCAAAGCTTAAATTCCTAGTTTGTATTTTGCAACACTAGATCCTTTTTCATTGCCATTGCGACACGCCACGTGTCAACGTAAAATGTCAGTTACAACTATGGCAGCGCAAAAAAATATTTAATTCAAATAAGCAAATTATGTTAATAAACCATAAAACCACAAAAACCTTTTTTTAACACAAGTTATATTTCAATAAATTTTCAGTAGCGAGTTATCGATATACTTAATTGTATTTACATCATAAAATGTGAAAGAAAATGTCTGATTTTTGACTTTATGCGGCATATGTTACCCGTTTTTTAAGATATATATCAATGCATATGTTTTGTCTTTAGTATATATCTGTCCGTCTCTAGTCTAATAAATTTTCTAAAAAAATATAGTAAGTTTTGAGAAAACGCATTTAAAAGCATTTTCCTTTGTTTTATTAGTAACAAAAGCGAGCACATAAAAGCGTAGAAAAAATTTTCAATGTGTTATTTACATTTATTTAACTTCATACTGTGTCAAATTTCACGTTTTACTGGATTCGAAGGAGTCCGGTAAAATAAAAAAAAAACGGACAAGTCCGGTAAAATTGAGCTAAAAAGAACAAGTCCTGTAAAGTGTTACTATGTGTTTAAACACCATTTTTGATGCTGATTTGCACGAATAAACAAATTAAAACATTTACCAAACAGCGGTTGCTGACGATGTCAGAAAAAGTGACTCGATTTGAACTTTTTCTCAAAATAGTAATTATTTTATCGAATAAAAAAATATGTTGATAGTATGAAATAAAATCCATAACGACATACGTCCGGTAACTCTTTTCGCAGTACTCGTTTCGAAATTAAAGACTCGGCTCCCTACAGTCGCCTCGTCCTGAAACATCTCACTCGTACTGTAAAATTTGAGTTACCGGACCGTATTTATAATAATGTTAGCACTAACAAGTATTTAAAATAACAAGTAATAATTTGTTTGTTTTATTTATTTTTATTCATTATAATAATCCCATTTCTTTATCAGAAACTTTTAAACGAAATAAAACCTATTTGGCTAGAAATAACGGCAAACTTGTGTTAGGCTCATCTGGCAACGTTGTAAATTATCTAAATGCTGACTATGAGATTTTTACACATTTTTTTCGTCGCCCTCTATCGAGTGGTAGATTTATTAAATGTATTGTTGGTGTGATTTGTGTTACCTATGCGCGTGATTGGTGTCCAAGCTTTTCGCCGGTGTTTGACGGCCGACTGTTGGTGCGCCATCTCTTGTTCGCCGGCCGTTGGCCTGTTTGCTCCAAACAATAGTATGGGTCTATCTATATGTATTTAATCAATGGTGTTGTTATTGGGGTTTGTACGTTGCACGTGTTGGCACCAGTCTATACAAAACAGATCCGAAGGGTAAAGGAAGTTCGTTCTCGACGCCGCTGATTCTGTGAAAGTAGTGCTCATGCGCACTGAATGGTGTTTCAAATACTGGTATTTGCGCTCTTTTATTGCTGTGTACTTCTAATTTCAAATAAGCTCTAGTACACAATTAAAGAAAAACGGAAATGGTACCTGGGGACATTAAAAATTTATCCACAAGGAGGTAGCGCAAAATTTTGGCGCAGCTTTCTCACACCGGCAAGAGCACTATTCAAAAATTTTATGGCAAATTTATAAAAACATATTGTCTTTTTTATCATCTTCGTTTATGTTTGAATTCTATCATTTTGTTTCTTTTCTAAAAGCTGCAAGAAACGTGTTTAATAATTAAATTAAAATTATGCTGTCAAAAATGACAAGTTAAAATGATAAGTCAATACCTTCTATGATGTACGTGGATGTACCTAAGCTTTTTAACCAAAACCATTTTTTTCTTTTTAAAGTATAAATTAACAATCCACTGCAAAAAATGGTAGTGGAAATTGAAGTAGAACTTTAAAGCTATATTTTCACCGCAAAAATCATCTCTGGATTTTCACTTTAACAAAAGTTAACATGGGATCTAAAATTTAACGTGGGTATCCCGGCGACTTTTAAAATAGATGCACTGTATAAAAATCTAATTTTAATACGAACAGAAGCGGAATCACAAAACGTTTATGATAATTTGTGTTGATTCATGTATCAACTTCTTCAAAAATCGGTTGGTTGTTGTATAATTGACAACACCGTTGCAAATTCTCCCATATAAAATGCATTGCTAATGGGTTTTGTACGTTACCAAGTCCAGGCGGAACGCACAATAGACAAAAAGATGAGCCGTGAAATGTAATAAATGGTTTTGTTTGCTAGGTCATTTGATCCTGGGAATTGGAAATTTTGGTCTTTACTGCTAAGAAGATGATTCAGACAATTAGAACGTTATCGATTGTAGTGTGTGATGCTGTAACTTGCAAAGAAAGACCTTTGATATGTTATAAAAAGTTAAATATATGATTTCTTTCCACATTTAAAATTTAGGGCAGTAACAAAGAAATGTTTGCTTAAGTATTAGATTTCAACAATTTTTGTTTAAATAACTTAGATTGTCCTACTCCTACGTTAATGATTAAATAAAATATAAAGCAGCTACAGTAAAATCGTAAAATTTAAGAGAATAATGAAAAGATTTGGAAGTTAAAGGATACTTTAAATTTGTTAGCATATCATCAAGCATGAGCAAATGTATATCATATCTAAACCGTGAGAAACTACTCATGAATAAAAAATGTAACTGAATAAATTATTTTCTTAATGGATCAACATTGCCACAGTTTTATTTATGAAGTCGAGAAGGCTGCAAGTAAATGTTCTTTGAGTCAGCTGTTGCCAAGTTATTCGTATATTTTAACTCACAGGCACATTTTTATTGGGGCAGAGAAATAATTTAAATCGCCTTTGAGCATCTGGTTCCTACACATAAATAATGCTGAATGCGAACGAAATGAGTACATTTTAAATTAATACTGTTCGGAGATGGCATTATTAAATTTAATTTAGATATGAAGCAACAATTTCTGGTACATTATGGACACGCTACTGGTAATTACAGCTCATTAGTCATATCGTGGAAGGCATTCTATTTGCAAAATTTATCTTCTATTTAAATAGTTATAAATGTATTTATTATTTCGTCCTATGTGCAGGTTATATAGACATTATTGAAATGTATCTCTTGTGCGTCAGGTTTTATGAAGACAGGTTTCCAGGCTTTCGTGCCTAACATGACATGTGAAGATATTAAAAGACAGGCAAAGGGACCATATTGGATGTACATTACTATATGAAAAGCTTCAGATTTATTTACTCTACTCAGTTCAACTTATTACTTCGTCTTACAAAATTCCGTTATTCTTTCCCGTCTCCCTTCCATAAGAAAGAAAACTTTTCCAATTGAGTTACTATACATAATATAAATTAATTCCATTTTTCGTACTAACATAAAGTTTGTTCTTTTATTTCGACACCGCAATCAACTTCCTTGTAACACTCATTTTGGAAAGTAATAGGTTTTACATCGGCGATCGTGATGGAAATAAAACGGGACAAGAATAGAAGTCAACCTAATTAGGACAAATAGGGACAGATACTTTACATTCAGTGTTGAAAGAAATTAAATAACGAGATCAATACTTTACGTCGGAATTTTTTAAACGAATTAGTGAGCAGAATAGTTATAACCATATTCTTGTTTACGACCTTTGACACGTTTATGCGTGCAAATGATTTTTAACATTGTGTAATCAGCTTTCGATACCACACATTTCAAATTAGATAATACCAGATCTAGATACCTATTAATAAAATTTGGATTGAAATTTAATTGTTGGAGTTCGACAAAATTCAAAAACTGAAGGAAAAGATTAGTGATTAGATCACTACTAACAGTACTTCCTGGCAAATACTTACTGATGTTAAAATCACCTACAATTAGAACTTTCGAATTAAGAGAGAATATAATGTTACTAAGAGAATAAAAAAATAATTCGTAGTCATTATTATTAACATCTGGCAGAACATAAGTCGCTGTTAGGTAAAATTTGACATTACAAAAAATAACTTTCACAATGAGCAAATCTATTGAAGAAGGTATGGGCCAATCAGCAAACTTTGATAATGGAAGTACTTCAAAATGTATCGATTGATTGAAAGCGATTAGAACACCTCCACCTCTAGATTTATTTAATAAGTCATATTTTCTATCTGCTCTGATAACACTATATTTACTAACAAATATTTCTGAGTCGTGTACCGAATCATTTAACCATGTTTCTGTTAAAATAATTATGCCATAATCAGACAGAGCGGATTCATAGAACAATGTAACTAATTTCGTATTAATACCACGAACATTCTGGTAATAAATAGAAAGAGAATTGAGGCAATTGGAAGATTGTTCAAACGTAGCATTATCAAGTGAATTTGGTGGCTATGAAATTGCTAAAATATTCTGTTTTAAAGCATCCATAGTGGATTTATAGACTGTACATCTGGGATCCCATACAGCATGATTCTTATCGATTTCGGCGTTTAATGTCTTCTCTAGTTTTACACAATTCATGCAATGTAAAGTTTCAGATTTACAATCACTTAAATCATGGTCCTCCTAATATGTGAAAGAATCATGCTAATTAGAAATGAATACAGCTATAAAAACATTCGTGATTTTAATAAGTTTTTTGAGTCTTTACAATCTCTTGATATTATGATTAACTCTAATCTAGTATTGCTGGGTGATTTTAACGTTCCTAATTTTAGTCTTGGCATTTCAGATCAATTTACATTTACTCTCTCCAGTTTTAGTGAGTTTAATAATTTTGTTCAATATAATAACGTTTGGAATTCGCATCAACATATTCTTGATTTAGTTTTTTCAAATGTGAATTGTCATGTTAATCTGGCTCATTTTGGTCTTGTAAATTTAGATTCACATCACCCACCTCTGGATATATACGTGGATAACAGAAATTCATCACAGTGTAGTTTCCCTATAAATATTAATGCAAGCCAGTATAATTTTAAAAAGGCGAACTTTCAACTGCTTTATGAAATGTTGTCGTCCTGTAAATGGGAATATAATGAAGACGTTATAGACGTCGACCAGGCATGCTTGTTATTTTACAGTAAGTTATATGAAATACTTGATTTAACCGTTCCCAAAACTAAGCTGAGGAGTGCGTATCGCTTTAAGTTTCCACCGTGGTTTAATGAGGAAATAAGGCGTCATATTAGACAAAAGGATAAGTTTCATAAGTTGTATAAAAAGTATAAGTCGGATTACTATTACCACTTATTTAAGCAACAGAGATCTCTTTGTAAACAACTTGCAGATGCTGCTTATAAAAACTACATTTCTAATATTCAGAGCTGTATCTCTAATGATCCTAAAGCTTTTTGGTCATTTATTCAAAATAAAAAGGGTGGTACGAGAATTCCTTGCTTCATGAGATATAAAGATTCAGATCTGTCCTCGCCCACTGATATAGTTGATGCTTTTGGGGAATTTTTTGATAGCGTGTATATTAATTCTGATCCTTTATATGCTGATAGCTTAATAAGTGATATTGCTCCGCAACTAAATGTTTCTGTTGACTCTGTTACTGAGGAGGATATTCTATTTGCATTGAAAAAGTCAAAAGACACCATGACTGCAGGACCTGATGGTATACCCAGTTTTTTATTGCGTGACTGTGCATGTCTTTTTGTTTCACCTCTTCTAAAATTATTTAATCTTATATTGCAAAAGAGTAATATGCCCGCTCTTTGGAAGCAAACATGCATTTGTCCTGTGTATAAATCAGGTGATGTCACGGAGATTAAAAATTATCGTCCCATTAGCCTGTTGTGCAACTTTGCGAAGATTTTCGAGACAATTTTGTATAAACATATTTATTCTAGAGTTAGTCCTTTCATTAATTCCTGTCAGCATGGTTTCGTTCAAAAAAGATCAACTGTCACTAATTTAGGTTGTTTTGCACAATATGTTTCAGAAATAATTGACAATAGAGGTCAAGTGGATTCAATTTATATGGACATAAGCAAGGCTTTTGATCAGATTGATCACTTTATATTACTGAGTAAATTAAAAGCGTATGGGTTTTCTGATCAACTGATTTCATTTTTTCGTGAATATCTTACCAAAAGGGAACAAAGAGTACGATATCGAAATTTTTACTCGAGTCCAATTTATCCAACATCCGGAGTACCCCAAGGATCCAACTTGGGACCACTCTTGTTTCTTATATTTATCAATGATATCACAGTTGAGGTATCTTGTAAAACACTACTTTTCGCTGACGACTTGAAATTATTTTTAGAAATTAAAAGTGAAGAAGACTGCATGACACTTCAGAATAATATAAAGCACATTGCAGAATATTGTAAAAAAAACTGTTTAACTCTTAATAAAGATAAATGTTATATAGTCACTTACACCAAAATACAGGAACCTATAAGATTTTCTTATGAAGTTACCGGCAAGAGTTTGGTCAGGAAAGAAAGTATAAGAGATCTAGGTGTCATATTTGACTCAAGGTTTATGTTTGTGGAACATATGTATGACATAATAGCAAAATAATTTAAAATCTACGGTTTTGTGTATAGAAATTGTAACGAATTCACCAGCTTAAGAGCTCTTAACAATTTATATTGTACAATGATAAGATCACGACTTGAATATGCGTGTATAATATGGTACCCATTGTGTAATACTCATATCACTCATCTGGAAACCGTACAGCGTAAATACTTAAAATTCTTGTGTTACCGTTTGGATGGGTTCTATCCTGAAAGAGGCACTGATCATCTAAACTTATTGAATCGATTTGGGTTTACATCATTAGAAGTAAGAAGATTTGTTGCTGTAGTAAAGTTTACATATAATTTAATGCACAATAAGATAGATTGTCCTGAGATATTAAGTAAACTTTTGTTTACAGTTCCTCGTAGCAACTCCCGTAACAGAATTATTTTTTATGGTCAGAATTACAGAACAAATGTACTACGCAAATCTCCTGTAACCCTTATGACTGATGCTTGTAACAGAATATCGAAGGATTGCGACTTGTGTGCAGATTCACTCATTAGTATAATCAAAGTAGTTCTAAGATATTTTAAATATAATTAGTGCTTAAATTTTACATTGTATTGTGGATATAATGTTTTATTTATTTAATGGTGCTCTATTACAGTAAGGATGTGTTATTTTTAATTTTTGCATTTTGTAGGAATTTATGTTTTATTTAATATTACAGATAAACAATATTCTAGATAATGTTATATTAAGTTAATTCCTTGTAATTGGGTGTAACCTGTTGGGAATAAATCATATCATATCATATCATATCATATCAATTGCATATTTGCATATATTTGCCTTCTGTTGCATATTTCACGTAACGGGTGCATATTTTGCATTTTTATCAATTTTTGTGCTACTTTGAAAAAAAAAAATGATTGTCATTCTATCGGCATTTATCTAGAAAGACGACATTTTATGAATCATGTTGCAAATATTGTCCTGAGCTTCAAATAACTAGGAAAATTTTGGGTTTTATGGTAGTACTCCTTCCAGGTAAATTCGGGCCTTAATTACTTTTGAAAATACTATTCATCCCCAATATTTTTATTCGTTACTTAAGGTGTGTTTTATGGTGGTCGAAGGGACGTTATCCTATTATTTAAAGCGATACAGGTGTGTCAATATGTCGAAGATAACTCAAATTAATTTATGAATTAAACCTTTTCCTGAACCTATTCTTCGAGAAGGAACTGTGTTTTGTCGCGCCTGCTCTAAACCGGTAAGTACATATTTTTACATCTGTGGACGTAGTACCCAGTTTTTCTATTTACACATATATACATACTTTAGAATCACCGGAAACACTTTTTATTAGAATATTTCGAAAAATATTTAAAAATAAATTGTTATCAAAATAGTAATTAAATAGTCAATTATTACTATTTTTTAATTTGTTCTGTTTATATTTATTTTTTGGTATAAGAATACTACCTTTAAAAATGTGATTTATGTATTTGTTGTAATAAAACCTAAGATCGGGAAACCTGTTTTTGTAATTTGTAACTAAATTTGGTTCGGTGATTAGGTTTTTTTTTTAATTTTTGGAGCATATGCATCTGCATATCTCGGCATATATTAAGAAAGTTACTGCATTTATTTGCATAAATCTGATGCATATCATATGATCATATTTCCCAAAATTTTGCTGCATATTTTCCGCTCTCTATTCATGAGTGAAGGAGTTGCATCGTGGTATTCGCATTTGGGTCAATTGATAAAAATTCAATCCTTGTGGGCTTTATTTAGGTGTTTAATAAGTCTTAATATCGTTGTTCCGCAAATTTCGTCAGCCGATAAGTCGCAAAATTGCTTGATCTTAATACGTAAAATTTGGTTTGTTTTGTGTTTTTTTATCTTGCGTTGTGTTAATGTGCAACGCCTAAGTGCCTTATTTACTGGTTGTCTAATGTTATATTTCGTGTATATGCGATAGCCTTTGGTTGTTAATTTGGTGTAGTTTATTTATTGTTGGTTCCTCTGCGTTTTTAATTGAAAATCGGTGGTATTGTAAACGTTGTGGATTTTACTTTGTCTTGTTATAATTCTAACGTCACGTGTTTTCATCATATTGGAACTTTTGTTTGGGTGTGGTTGACTGAATGATTGATTCTTAATGGTGGCTGGGTAATACTATGCGATTGGGTATGCGCAATTTGGTTGCTTTTGCGAATATGCGAATTTAGTTGTTAAGTTAGAGAATTGTGTTTTGAAGTTTCTTATTGTAGTCGTTAGATTCAGATAAAATTTTGGCTTTTTTGATTTGTATAACCACCAAAAGTCCTTCTCAGAAATAAAAATAATTTACCCAATCTGCAAGACATATAATGTCGAAAATACATGAATATGTAAGTACAAGGTAAAATCTATAACACTATCCTTGAAATGTCAATGTTGCCATAAAGTTTCAAAGGAAGTTTCAACACTGAAATCTTCGTCCTCAATGACGTAACGTATCTCTGATGTCTCCTTCACGTAAGCTAGCAATACAACTTCGTTAACCAATTTTACATACTTCCTTCTGTGTCACCTATAGCCCTTAGAAACCCCATAGTGTCGCCACCGTGGAGCAAACCTGGCATAAACTTAATGAAAACAAAAAACAAATATTGAGACCATTTGACAGAGCGCGAAATTTAAGATGGTTTTATGTTGGATTTAAAGTTTGTAGTTTACATGAAATTTGGATTTTTAATTTGAATAAAATTCAAAAAAAGGGTTCATTAGATAAATATTAATAAAATATAAAATTTAATCAATAAAATCTTATTTAATATTTCTTATTTATATTAACTGACTTTAAACAAGAATAACGTGCACGCCACGATCACGTGACAACAGCGGTTTATGTTCTCTCAACTCTCTGCTGACAAAATTTGGTTCCAAACCAGGGGATTTTTTTGCGTTACCAACTGCATTTGTCCGACTCGTATCAAGGTTAGTTAATAGAGAACAGGTTACCACATAAACGAGTAAATGTGAGCAAAATCGCTTACGGGGGAGGAGAGGTGTCAGCCCCATGTGACGTCAAAATGAGGTTGGTATTACTTGGGAATTTTTAGTAACTTGTAATTTTGAGTTGGTGTGACCGATCAGCTGATGCCTTTAATCTGTACGATCTGTACCGCTAATTCTGACGTTTGGTGTTAGTACTGCTACGAAAAAATATAAAAAATTAGCTAAAACTGTTTGATGTATGTAAATAAAAATTATTATAAAATTTTATGTATTTTTACTTACCAGTAGTGTTAATGTTTAGTTGTAATATTTTCACAAGTTTAATATTGCAGTGAATTAAAGTGGTGTTTGCCTAACAAAAAAAAAAAAATAAATTTATTTGTGTGTAGAGATTATATAAATTCCAGTGATACAGAGTGAGACAACATCGCGCAAGCGAAGTCAGATTTTTGGAGCGCCAAGTTAAAATTAACCAATGAGCGACAGGTTACTCATGTGTTTCCGGTTGCATTCTGTCAAAGCAGTTTGTTGTCACAGGCCTTTGCTCTGCTGCCGGAGTGCCGGATACTATTTCCAACGTGCTTTTGAAGATGCGTGCGCACGGAAAGTCACTACGGAAGTTTTACGATCTTACAGGAAAAGGGTCAATTTTCAAGTTCTACGGGCAGCAAAATATTTTTCTTGAGGTTTATTAAATTGTTCTTTACACAGGATTGAAATTTGCGAAGTAGAAGCGGTCACTTGATTAAAAGTTTCCGTTTTTAGTGCGTTATTCGAGTATTTAAAACGGGCAATTTTCGCGCCATTTGAGAGCCCCTTGTGACGTATCAATATGGCATCCCAATGTGGCAACCTTATCTATTAAATGACTTTGGACTCGTATAACAATGGATGACGACACTATGTAATAATTTAACCATTCACGTTCGGTAGAAGTAGCTGACAGAAATTTTTTTGTGGTTAAGTTGCAATCTTAAGATCACTAGAAATTTAAGATTGGCATCAACTGTCTAATTTTCTAATTCAAATGTCAAATCTGAATTGTGTGGAAAAAAAACGAAGTTTTTCTAATTTCAACACGCTTCGTTTCAAGAAAATCCTTAAATACAGCATGGAAACAATTTCCATAAAAGTACTCAGGAGAAAGCTCATTTTAAAGGAAAAGAAACAAGAAATATTTCGTGGTTTTCAAAAAATTGGGTAAAACGGAAACAGTTAAACTAGTGGCAGAAATATTCTCCGTAAAGTTCGCTAGTGTCGAATGTTTTTCGAATTTTAAAATAATACAGATACAGCGGCGCTTGTGCCGTTAATATTATAATCAGAATCAGAAAGACGACTGCGCAGATTTATATACCTACATGCTTTGTTGGTTCCGTTCTACAATTGGTTTTTAAGTTTTATATAATCGTTATTGTTTTGTAAGAGGTAAAACACTCGGCTATGAAAATAATTGTACGTAATACACGTATAAATTTAGGTTTCCGAAGGCGAAGTTTTTCACATTTTAAACACGTTATATGTATGCCAGAATCAAATTTCTAAGGCGGTACCTATCTCCAATTGCGTGATTGTGGTGAAGATTTACTTTTCATTTTCCTGGATGAGGCATGGATATACCAGAACGGATCCATGGTGAAATTGTGGATCCATGATGATGACATCAAAGCTTGTCCTCCTTCTGTATACATTAGCATTTAATTTTTGCTCTACTATTGCGCAAATTCCACGTCCTCTGGTGCTAACCTACCCCCAAATATTAAAGGAAAAGCCACCGGACTGTTTATATTTATTGCAATAGCGTTCATCATATCTCGTTCCTGGGGGTCTATAGACACGACGACGCCCATTACTATATGATTTGAAAGTTTTTTCGTAGGAAAATATCACATTATTCCATATATCTGCAGGTTCATTGACAAATTCCAGAGCAAATAATACCCTATTTGCCTTGTTTTGCTCTGTTAAAAATATTTTATTGGCAGCAGCCCGATTTCTTATTTCAGTTTCGTGGAGTTTCTTCCGGGCTGTTTTCAGTGACGCAAGGAAATTGGTTTGCTGCCTTGAGTTAACCACTGTTTCGAAAGGATATTCTCGAATGAAATTTGCCAATTGAATGTTTTCATCTGCAGTCGTTTTTTTTGGACGACCCCACCCCGCTCTTCTGATAATTCTACCATGTTCATTAATTTTTTTTTTCGCCAGTTGCTATTGCTCTAATTGAGACCCCATCTCTTAAACGTTGCGCAATAGTTTGCTTTTGAACTTCATTCAAACTTGGTATTTTTGAATTGGCACTTGACATTAATGAAAGTGACATTTTTTAAATTTCATTTTGAATTACATTTTAAAGAGCTGTTTACAATTCAAAAATTTTCAGTGTCCCAGTTTTTTATTTTCACCGATGGTACTTCTAGGGGCTATAGTATCACCATTATTTAAGTATATTATATAGTTGGATTCACGTATGTTTTGACACACGTGACCAAAGTAACATACAAGCTCAGACAGCACCTACCATAGGAATCTTTGTTTTAAGGATTACAAAAATGAAGAGCCAGGCAAATAGTATGTCTACCGAAATTAGTTCAAATTACACTCTACGTCAGTTATTTTCTTCCACAAAGTTCCTTGAATTAGAAAAAGATAAAATACATAATAAATGCGTCCACATAGTGCGACAGACACTGATGTAGTCAATCTAGTGACTGTTAATAATTCATCGATTTTTCATCAAACGTCACTGTCGTTTTTAGTTTTACTCAGAATGGTTAATCGCAGTTTTTCATTGTTCTATTCAAGTTTTCTATTCAGTTCTTCGTAAAGTTCGTTGGTTGTTAGGATTCTGGTTTCGTTGTCCTATTTTATGTTTTGTTATCTTATTTCTTGTTCGTATTTGGTCTACAACATGCCGGGCAAACCTTTGAATTCCCGTGTCCAGGACATGGTGTCCAACTTTATAGAGTATTTTGCTCTTGAGAAGGAAAGCGTTGGTCCTCTAATCTCATTGAATGGTACATAACAAGTAAGTAAAACCATTTGAAGGTTCATTGTTAATAATTTCGCTCAAATTTTTAGCGAGTTGCAGATGATCTAAGTGTTACTCGCCGAACGGTTTCAAAGAAATAAAACTCGAAAAGAAAGACTCGGTGTGCTTCCCAGTCCAACAAAATCACGGCCCAATCGGAAAGCACCGAAACCAAAAGACCTGCCTGAGCCTATACATTTGTGTCATGTTGACGTTATGAACATTGTCATCTTTTTGACTAATTACTACAAAGTAACAGTTATTAGTTCGGACGTTAGCTTTTAGTCACGTGTGTAAAAAGATACATGAATCCAACTATAGTTGGACAACCTAATACAAATTTTACTTCGCCTAAATAGTGAGCTTTAGGACAAGGAATCCAGGGGGCGTGGGACAAATTTTTCGTCAACGCGCATTTTCACTACAGTGAGCGAACGTATTAGGTTTATTTTACTCTACTTCAGATGGCGCCATCAAACATTAGCAAAGGCAAACACCCTTCACTCTGCTCTTATACGAGGAGTTATCCATAAATCCATAATTAACATCGTTCCGTAAGGAGTAATGTGTATAGACATATATGTTCATAAAGTGGGCTTTTCCGCACATTTTTCGAGTAAATTTCAGTCAGTTTGGCATATTTTGTGCACTTTCGCACTGGTGCCAAACTACCACCGCACCCGGTCGGCAGTTCGGCACGTGACTTGGCAACATGGTATAGGATCGCCAAACATGCAACAGAAAATCATTAATTGAAAGCAGAATTTCTTCTTTCCACAGGTAGATGGCAATATGAGAATATTTATCATAAGCAAAATCGGAAAATAGTGAATAATGCCAAAGTTCGGCGACCAATTCAAGCAGTAATTCAAATTTTTAACAAACAATTCTAGTACTGGGAAGCAAAGGCATTATTAACTGTTTAAATTTTCGTATTTTGGTGACTGACAGCTATTTTCTTGTGTGCCAAACTGCCTGGTGCATGTGTACGGTACGCATTTAACAGGCAGTTTCGCATGATTTTTATTTTTTCCTAAAATATTTCATCTCTAAAAAAAGGGATTTTTAACAACAAAAGACTTTATATTACGCGTAAGAATATTCGGAGCAAGGTAAGTGTAAGTATTATACGTACAGTATATATATTTTTTTTATTAAAAAAAAAACATCACATTATAAATTGTGTTTGGACATGTTAAGTGGTTGCTGATGTTCCAACAGACCAACTCAGTCGGAAATTGACATCTAGAGATTTTTTATGGTGTAATGGTCCAATTTAAGCGAAAATTTAAAATTTCAGCAAAAATGATATACTTAGAAATTAAAAACGTCATTAATTGTCATAATTTTCTCATTTCGCTGACTGTGATTTTTTGATAAATTTTAACGTGTGTGTCAAACTGTTGCTGCTTGCGTACAGTACGCATTATGCAGTACTTACTTAATTTTTTCGAAAACAAGCAAGTTCTGCAGTAAATAATGTATCTGAACGTAAAAATCGGTTTTTTAATGTTTCAATAGCCTAATACAAACCGCAATTTACATCTTAAACAAACAGGAATACTAGGGAAGTAAGGGTGTAATTGATTGTAATAATTTTCGTATTTTGATGACCGACCTTGACAGGTATCTTTGGTGCCAAACTGCCTGTTGCATGCATACGGTACGCATTTAACAGGCAGTTTCGCATGATTTTTATTTTTTCCTAAAATATTTCATCGTTAAAAAAAAGATATTTTTAACAACAAAAGACTTTATATTACGCGTAAGAATATTCTGAGCAAACTAAGTGTAAGTATTATGCAGTATATGTTTTTTTATTAAAAAAAAAAAAAAAATATTTCTGCATTATGAATTGTGTCTGGACATGTTAAATGGATGCTCATGTCCTAACAGACCTACTCAGTCGGAAATTGACATTTTTAGCAAACAGAAGTGGTTAGGGAAGTAAGAACACACTTAAGTTTCACCACTTTCGCATTTTGCTTAAGTTGCCAGGGATTTACGTATTTATTGGACAAACTAATTAGAGATTTTTAATGGTGTAATGGTCCAATTCAAGCGAAAATTTTAAATTTCAGCAAAAATGATATACTTGGAAATTAAAAACGTCAATAAATGTCATAATTTTCGCATTTTGCTGACTATGATATTTTGATAGATTTTAACGTGTGTGTCAAAAATGGTTAAACTGTTGCTGCTTGCGTACAGTACGCATTATACAGTATTTACTTAATTTTTTCGAAAACAAGCAACTTCTGCAGTAAATAATGCATCTGAACGTAATAATCGGTTTATTAATGTTTCAAAAGCCTAATACAAACTGCAATTTACATCCTAAACAAACAGGAGAAACTATAGGGAAGTAAGGGTGTAATTAATTGTAATAATTTTCGCATTTTGATGACCTTGACAGGTATCTTGGGTGCCAAACTGCCTGTTGCATGCATTCGGTACTCATTTAACAGGCAGTTTCGCATGATTTTTATTTTTTCCTAAAATATTTCATCTTTAAAAAAAGGGATTTTGAACAACAAAAGACTTTATCTTACGCGTAAGAATATTTTGAGCAAGCTAAGTGTAAGTATTATGCAGTATATGTTTTGTTATTAAAAAAAAGTATATTTCTACATTATGAATTGTGTCTGGACATGTTAAGTGGGTGCTGATGTCCTAACAGACCTACTAAGTCGGAAATTCACATCATTAGCAAACAAAAGTGGTTAAGGAAGTAAAAACAAAATTAAGTTTCACTACTTTCGCATTTAGCTTACGTTGCCATGGATTTACGTATTTATTGGACAAACTAATTAGAGGTTTTTAATGGTGTAATGGTCCAATTCAAGCGAAAACTTAAAATTTCAGCAAAAGTGATATACTTGGAAATTAAAAACGTCATTAATTGTCAAAATTTTCTCATTTTGCTGACTATGACATTTTGACAAATTTTAGCGTGTGTGTCAAACTGTTGCTGCTTGCGTACAGTACGCATAATGCAGTGCTTACTTAATTTTTTCGAAAACAAGCAACTTCTGCAGTAAAAAATGTATCTGAACGTAATAATCGGTTTATGAATGTTTCAAAATCCTAATGCAAACTGCAATTTACATCTTAAACAAACAGGAGATACTAGGGAAGTAAGGGTGTAATTAATTGTAATAATTTTCGTATTTTGATGACCTTGACAGGTATCTTTGGTGCCAAACTGCCTGTTGCATGCATACGGTACGCATTTAACAGGCAGTTTCGCATGATTTTTATTTTTTCCTAAAATATTTCATCTCTAAAAAAAGGGATTTTTAACAACAAAAGACTTTATATTACGCGTAAGAATATTCTGAGCAAGCTAAGTGTAAGTATTATGCAGTATATGTTTTGTTATTAAAAAAAAAGTATATTTCTACATTATGAATTGTGTCTGGACATGTTAAGTGGGTGCTGATGTCCTAACAGACCTACTCAGTCGGAAATTCACATCATTAGCAAACAGAAGTGGTTAAGGAAGTAAAAACAAAATTAAGTTTCACCACTTTCGTATTTAGCTTAAGTTGCCATGGATTTACGTATTTATTGGACAAACTAATTAGAGGTTTTTAATGGGGTAATGGTCCAATTCAAGCGAAAACTTAAAATTTCAGCAAAAGTGATATACTTAGAAATTAAAAACGTCATTAATTGTCAAAATTTTCTCATTTTGCTGACTATGACATTTTATAAATTTTAGCGTGTGTGTCAAACTGTTGCTGCTTGCGTACAGTACGCATAATGCAGTACTTACTTAATTTTTTCGAAAACAAGCAACTTCTGCAGTAAATAATGTATCTGAACGTAATAATCGGTTTATTAATGTTTCAAAAGCCTAATACAAACTGCAATTTACATCTTAAACAAACAGGAGATACTAGGGAAGTAAGGGTGTAATTAATTGTAATAATTTTCGTATTTTGATGACCTTGACAGGTATCTTTGGTGCCAAACTGCCTGTTGCATGCATACGGTACGCATTTAACAGGCAGTTTCGCATGATTTTTATTTTTTCCTAAAATATTTCATCGTTAAAAAAAGGTATTTTTAACAACAAAAGACTTTATATTACGCGTAAGAATATTCTGAGCAAACTAAGTGTAAGTATTATGCAGTATATGTTTTTTTATTAAAAAAAAATATATATATTTCTGCATTATGAATTGTGTCTGGACATGTTAAATGGATGCTCATGTCCTAACAGACCTACTCAGTCGGAAATTGACATTTTTAGCAAACAGAAGTGGTTAGGGAAGTAAGAACACACTTAAGTTTCACCACTTTCGCATTTTGCTTAAGTTTCCAGGGATTTAGGTATTTATTGGACAAACTAATTAGAGATTTTTAATGGTGTAATGGTCCAATTCAAGCGAAAATTTTAAATTTCAGCAAAAATGATATACTTGGAAATTAAAAACGTCAATAAATGTCATAATTTTCGCATTTTGCTGACTATGATATTTTGATAGATTTTAACGTGTGTGTCAAAAATGGTTAAACTGTTGCTGCTTGCGTACAGTACGCATTATACAGTACTTACTTAATTTTTTCGAAAACAAGCAACTTCTGCAGTAAATAATGTATCTGAACGTAATAATCGGTTTATTAATGTTTCAAAAGCCTAATACAAACTGCAATTTACATCCTAAACAAACAGGAGAAACTATAGGGAAGTAAGGGTGTAATTAATTGTAATAATTTTCGCATTTTGATGACCTTGACAGGTATCTTGGGTGCCAAACTGCCTGTTGCATGCATTCGGTACTCATTTAACAGGCAGTTTCGCATGATTTTTATTTTTTCCTAAAATATTTCATCTTTAAAAAAAGGGATTTTGAACAACAAAAGACTTTATATTACGCGTAAGAATATTCTGAGCAAGCTAAGTGTAAGTATTATGCAGTATATGTTTTGTTATTAAAAAAAAAGTATATTTCTACATTATGAATTGTGTCTGGACATGTTAAGTGGGTGCTGATGTCCTAACAGACCTACTCAGTCGGAAATTCACATCATTAGCAAACAGAAGTGGTTAAGGAAGTAAAAACAAAATTAAGTTTCACCACTTTCGTATTTAGCTTAAGTTGCCATGGATTTACGTATTTATTGGACAAACTAATTAGAGGTTTTTAATGGGGTAATGGTCCAATTCAAGCGAAAACTTAAAATTTCAGCAAAAGTGATATCCTTAGAAATTAAAAACGTCATTAATTGTCAAAATTTTCTCATTTTGCTGACTATGACATTTTATAAATTTTAGCGTGTGTGTCAAACTGTTGCTGCTTGCGTACAGTACGCATAATGCAGTACTTACTTAATTTTTTCGAAAACAAGCAACTTCTGCAGTAAATAATGTATCTGAACGTAATAATCGGTTTATTAATGTTTCAAAAGCCTAATACAAACTGCAATTTACATCTTAAACAAACAGGAGATACTAGGGAAGTAAGGGTGTAATTAATTGTAATAATTTTCGTATTTTGATGACCTTGACAGCTATCTTTGTTGCCAAACTGCCTGTTGCATGCATACGGTACGCATTTAACAGGCAGTTTCGCATGATTTTTATTTTTTCCTAAAATATTTCATCTCTAAAAAAAGGGATTTTTAACAACAAAAGACTTTATATTACGCGTAAGAATATTCTGAGCAAGCTAAGTGTAAGTATTATGCAGTATATGTTTTGTTATTTAAAAAAAAGTATATTTCTACATTATGAATTGTGTCTGGACATGTTAAGTGGGTGCTGATGTCCTAACAGACCTACTCAGTCGGAAATTCACATCTTTAGCAAACAGAAGTAGTTAAGGAAGTAAAAACAAAATTAAGTTTCGCCACTTTCGTATTTAGCTTAAGTTGCCATGGATTTACGTATTTATTGGACAAACTAATTAGAGGTTTTTAATGGTGTAATGGTCCAATTCAAGCGAAAACTTAAAATTTCAGCAAAAGTGATGTACCTAGAATTTAAAAACGTCATTAATTTTCAAAATTTTCTCATTTTGCTGACTATGACATTTTATAAATTTTAGCGTGTGTGTCAAACTGTTGCTGCTTGCGTACAGTACGCATAATGCAGTACTTACTTAATTTTTTCGAAAACAAGCAACTTCTGCAGTAAATAATGTATCTGAACGTAATAATCGGTTTATTAATGTTTCAAAAGCCTAATACAAACTGCAATTTACATCTTAAACAAACAGGAGATACTAGGGAAGTAAGGGTGTAATTAATTGTAATAATTTTCGTATTTTGATGACCTTGACAGGTATCTTTGGTGCCAAACTGCCTGTTGCATGCATACGGTACGCATTTAACAGGCAGTTTCGCATGATTTTTATTTTTTCCTAAAATATGTCATCTCCAAAAAAAGGGATTTTTAACAACAAAAGACTTTATGTTACTCGTAAGAATATTCTGAGCAAACTAAGTGTAAGTATTATGCTGTATATGTTTTTTTATAAAAAAAAAAGAAAATTTCTGCATTATGAATTGTGTCTGGACATGTTAAATAGATGCTGATGTCCTAACAGACCTACTCAGTCGGAAATTGACATCTTTAGCAAACAGAAGTGGTTAGGGAAGTAAAAACAAAATTAAGTTTCCCTACTTTCGCATTTTGCTTAAGTTGCCAGGGATTTACGTATTTATTGGACAAACTAATTGGAGATTTTAAATGGTGTAATGGTCCAATTCAAGCGAAAATTTAAAATTTCCGCAAATGTGATACACTTAGAAATTAAAAACGTCATTAATTGTTATAATTTTCGCATTTTGCTGACTAGGACATTTGGTTGATTTTAACGTGTGTGTCAAACTGTTGCTGCTTGCGTACAGTACGCATTATGCAGTACTTACTAAATTTTTTCGAAAACAAGCAAGTTTTGCAGTAAATAATGTATCTGAACGTAAAAATCGGTTTATTAATGTTTCAATAACCTAATACAAACTGCAATTTACATCTTAAACAAACAGGAGATACTAGGGAAGTAAGGGTGTAATTGATTGTAATAATTTTCGTATTTTGATGACCGACCTTGACAGGTATCTTTGGTGCCAAACTGCCTGTTACATGCATACGGTACGCATTTAACAGGCAGTTTCGCATGATTTTTATTTTTTCCTAAAATATTTCATCGTTAAAAAAAGGGATTTTTAACAACAAAAGACTTTATATTACGCGTAAGAATATTCTGAGCAAGCTAAGTGTAAGTATTATGCTGGATATGTTTTGTTATTAAAAAAAAAAAGAATATTTCTGCATTATGAATTGTGTATGGACATGTTAAATGGATGCTGATGTCCTAACAGACCCACTCAGTCGGAAATTGACATCTTTAGCAAACAGAAGTGGTTAGGGAATTAAAAACAAAATTAAGTTTCACTACTTTCGCATTTTGCTTAAGTTGCCAGGGATTTACGTATTTCTTGGACAAACTAATTAGAGGTTTTTAATGGTGTAAAAGTCCAATTCAAGCGAAAACTTAAAATTTCAGCAAAAGTGATATACTTAGAAATTAAAAACGTCATTAATTGTCAAAATTTTCTCATTTTGCTGACTGTGACATTTTGATAAATTTGAGCGTGTGTCAAATTGTTGCTGCTTGCGTACAGTACGCATAATGCAGTACTTACTTAATTTTTTCGAAAACAAGCAATTTCTGCAGTAAATAATGTATCTGAACGTAATAATCGGTTTACTAATATTTCAAAAGCCTAATACAAACTGCAATTTACATCTTAAACAAACAGGAGATACTAGGGAAGTAAGGGTGTAATTAATTGTAATAATTTTCGTATTTTGATGACCTTGAGAGGTATTTTTGGTGCCAAACTGCCTGTTGCATGCATACGGTACGCATTTAACAGGCAGTTTCGCATGATTTTTATTTTTTCCTAAAATATTTCATCTCTAAAAAATGGGAGTTTTAACAACAAAAACTTCTGAGCAAGCTAAGTGTAAGTATTATGCAGTATATGTTTTGTTATTTAAAAAAAAGTATATTTCTACATTATGAATTGTGTCTGGACATGTTAGGTGGGTGCTGATGTCCTAACAGACCTACTCAGTCGGAAATTCACATCATTAGCAAACAGAAGTGGTTAAGGAAGTAAAAACAAAATTAAGTTTCACTACTTTCGCATTTAGTTTTAAGTTGCCATGGATTTACGTATTTATTGGACAAACTAATTAGAGGTTTTTAATGGTGTAATGGTCCAATTCAAGCGAAAACTTAAAATTTCAGCAAAAGTGATGTACTTAGAAATTAAAAACGTCATTAATTGTCATAATTTTCTCATTTTGCACACTATGACATTTTGATAAATTTTAACGTGTGTGTCAAACTGTTGCCGCTTGCGTACAGTACGCATTATGCAGTACATACTTAATTTTTTCGAAAACAAGCAACTCTTCTGCAGTAAATAATGTATTTGAACGTAATAATCGGTTTATTAATGTTTCAATAGCCTAATACAAACTGTAATTTACATTTTAAACAAACAGGAGATACTAGGGAAGTAAGGGTGTAATTAATTGTAATAATTTTCGTATTTTTATGACCTTGACAGGTATCTTGGGTGCCAAACTGCCTGTTGCATGCATACGGCACGCATTTAACAGGCAGTTTCGCATGATTTTTATTTTTTCCTAAAATATTTCATGGTTAAAAAGAGGGATTTTTGACAACAAAGACCCTATATTACGCGTAAGAATATTCTGAGCAAGTTAAGTGTAAGTATTATGCAGTATATGTTTTGTTATTAAAAAAAAATATATTTCTACTTTATGAATTGTGTCTGAACATGTTAAGTGGGTGCTGATGTCCTAACAGACCCACTCAGTCGGAAATTAACATCTTTAGCAAACAGAAGTGATTAGGGAAGTAAAAACAAAATTAAGTTTCACCACTTTCGCATTTTGCTTAAGTTGCCATGGATTTACGTATTTATTGGACAAACTAATTAGAGGTTTTTAATGGTGTAATCGTCCAATTCAAACGAAAACAAAAAATTTCAGCAAAAATGATATACTTAGGAATTACCAACTTCATTAATTGTCATAATTTTCTCATTTTACTGACTATGACATTTTGATAAATTTTAACGTGTGTGTCAAACTGTTGCCGCTTGCGTACAGTACGCATTATGCAGTACATACTTAATTTTTTCGAAAACAAGCAACTTCTGCAGTAAATAATGTATCTGAACGTAATAATCGGTTTATTAATGTTTTTGTGTGAATACTACTGTGAATACATTGGAATTGGCCAAAACTAATTGAGGAGAATAAACTTGTCTAGCTTTATTGAAACGTCTTCTTGCGACGACAATCAGAGACTTACTTCGAATACATTCCAACGACATAAAACAAAGAGTAGGGAGCGAGACACCTGCATCCGCTTTGCAGCGTCTGACGTCATTCGTCTCCCAACAAAAACAAGCAAACTTTAAATTCACAAATAAAAATACTTATTCTAACAGTTTCAAAAGCCTAATACAAACTGCAATTTACATCTTAAACAAACAGGAGATACTAGGGAAGTAAGGGTGTAGTTGATTGTAATAATTTTCGTATTTTGATGACCGACCTTGACAGGTATCTTTGGTGCCAAACTGCCTGTTGCATGCATACGGTACGCATTTAACAGGCAGTTTCGCATGATTTTTATTGTTTCCTAAAATATTACATCTCTAAAAAAAGGGATTTTTAACAACAAAAGACTTTATATTACTCGTAAAAATATTCTGAGCAAGTTAAGTGTAAGTATTATGCTGTATATGTTTTGTTATTAAAAAAAAAAGAAAATTTCTGCATTATGAATTGTGTCTGGACATGTTAAATGGATGCTGATGTCCTAACAGACCCACTCAGTCGGAAATTGACATCTTTTGCAAACAGAAGTGGTTAGGGAATTAAAAACAAAATTAAGTTTCACTACTTTCGCATTTTGCTTAAGTTGCCAGGGATTTACGTATTTCTTGGACAAACTAATTAGAGGTTTTTAATGGTGTAAAAGTCCAATTCAAGCGAAAACTTAAAATTTCAGCAAAAGTGATATACTTAGAAATTAAAAACGTCATTAATTGTCAAAATTTTCTCATTTTGCTGACTGTGACATTTTGATAAATTTGAGCGTGTGTGTCAAATTGTTGCTGCTTGCGTACAGTACGCATAATGCAGTACTTACTTAATTTCTTCGAAAACAAGCAACTTCTGCAGTAAATAATGTATCTGAACGTAAAAATCGATTTATTAATGTTTCAATAACCTAATACAAACTGGAGTTTACATCTTAAACAAACAGGAGATACTAGGGAAGTAAGGGTGTAATTACTTGTAATAATTTTCGCATTTTAATGACCTTGACAGGTATCTTGGGTGCCAAACTGCCTATTGCATGCATACGGTACGCATTTAACAGGCAGTTTCGCATGATTTTTATTTTTTCCTAAAATATTTCATCATTAAAAAAAGGGATTTTTAACAACAAAAGACTCTATATTACGCGTAAGAATATTCTGAGCAAACTAAGTGTAAGTATTTTGCAGTATATGTTTTTTTATAAAAAAAAAAAAGAATATTTCTGCATTATGAATTGTGTCTGGACATCTTAAATGGATGCTGATGTCCTAACAGAACCACTCAGTCGGAAATTGACATCTTTAGCAAACAGAAGTGGTTAGGGAAGTAAAAACAAACTTGAGTTTCACTACTTTCTCATTTTGCTTAAGTTGCCAGGGATTTACGGATTTATTGGACAAACTAATTAGAGGTTTTTAATGGTGTAAAAATCCAATTCAAGTGAAAACTTAAAATTTCAGCAAAAGTGATTTACTTAGAAATTAAAAACGTCATTAATTGTCATAATTTTCTCATTTGAATAAAATAAAATAAAATAAAAAAAAATTTTGCTGACTGTGACATTTTGATAAATTTTAGCGTCTGTGTCAAACTGTTGTTGCTTGCGTACGTACGCATAATGCAGTACTTACTTAATTTTTTCGAAAACAAGCAACTTCTGCAGTAAGTAATGTATTTGAACGTAATAATCGGTTTATTAATATTTCAATAGCCTAATACAAACTGTAATTTACATCTTAAACAAACAGGAGATACTAGGGAAGTAAAGGTGTAATTAATTGTAATAATTTTCGTATTTTGATGACCTTGACAGGTATCTTTGGTGCCAAACTGCCTGTTGCATGCATACGGTACGCATTTAACAGGCAGTTTCGCATGATTTTCATTTTTTCCTAAAATATTTCATCTCTAAAAAAAGGGATTTTTAACAACAAAAGAGTTTATATTACGCGTAAGAATATTCTGAGCAAGCTAAGTGTAAGTAATATGCAGTATATGTTTTGTTATTAAAAATAAAGTATATTTCTACATTATGAATTGTGTCTGGATATGTTAAGTGGGTGCTGATGTCCTAACAGACCTACTCAGTCGGAAATTGACATCTTTAGCAAACAGAAGTGATTAGGGAAGTAAAAACAAAATTAAGTTTCACTACTTCAGCATTTTGCTTAAGTTGCTAGGGATTTACGTATTTATAGGACAAACTAATTAGAGGTTTTTAATGGTGTAATTGTCCAATTCAAGCGAAAATTTAAAATTTCAGCAAGAGTGGCATACTTGGAATCTAAAAACGTCATTAATTGTCATAATTTTCGCATTTTGCTGACTATGATATTTTGATAGATTTTAACGTGTGTGTCAAAAATGGTTAGAATATTGCTGCTTGCGTGCAGTACGCAATATGCAGTACTTACTTAATTTTTTCGAAAACAAGCAACTTCTGCAGTAAATAATATATCTGAACGAAATAATCGGTTTATTAATGTTTCAAAAGCCTAATACAAACTGGAGTTTACATCTTAAACAAACAGGAGATACTAGGGAAGTAAGGGTGTAATTAATTGTAATTATTTTCGTATTTTGATGACCTTGACAGGTATTTGGGGTGCCAAACTGCCTGTTGCATGCATACGGTACGCATTTAACAGGCAGTTTCGCATGATTTTTATATTTTCCTAAAATAATTCATCTTTAAAAAAAGGGATTTTTAACAACAAAAGACTTTATATTACGCGTGAGAATATTCTGAGCAAGCTAAGTGTAAGTGTTATGCAGTCTATGTTTTGTTATTAAAAAAAAAGAATATTTCTACATTATGAATTGTGTCTGGACATGTTAAGTGGGTGCTGATGTCCTAACAGACCTACTCAGTCGGAAATTGACATCTTTAGCAAACAGAAGTGGTTTGGGAAGTAAAAACAAAATTAAGTTTCACCACTTTCGCATTTTGCTTAAGTTGCCAGGGATTTACGTATTTATTGGACAAACTAATTAGAGGTTTTTAATGGTGTAATGGTCCAATTCAAACGAAAACAAAAAATTTCAGCAAAAGTGATATACTTAGAAATTAAAAACGTCATTTATTGTCAAAATTTTCGCATTTTGCTGACCATGATATTTTGATAGATTTTAACGTGTGTGTCAAACTGTTGCCGCTTGCGTACCATACGCATAATGCAGTACTTACTTAATTTTTTCGAAAACAAGCAACTTCTGCAGTAAGTAATGTATTTGAACGTAATAATCTGTTTATTAATGTTTCAATAGCCTAATACAAACTGTAATTTACATCTTAAACAAACAGGAGATACTAGGGAAGTAAGGGTATAATTAATTGTAATAATTTTCGTATTTTGATGACCTTGACAGGTATCTTGGGTGCCAAACTGCCTGTTGCATGCATACGGTACGCATTTAACAGGCAGTTTCGCATGATTTTTATTTTTTCCTAAAATATTTCATCGTTAAAAAAAGGAATTTTTAACAACAAAAGACTTTATATTACGCGGAAGAAAATTCTGAGCAAGCTAAGTGTAAGTATTATGCCGTATATGTTTTGTTATTAAAAAAATAGAATATTTCTACATTATGAATTGTGTCTGGACATGTTAAGTGGGTGCTGATGTCCTAACAAACCCACTCAGTCGGAAATTGACATCTTTAGCAAACAGAAGTGATTAGGGAAGTAAAAACAAAATTAAGTTTCATTACTTTCGCATTTTGCTTAAGTTGCCAGGGATTTACGTATTTATTGGACAAACTAATTAGAGGTTTTTAATGGTGTAAAAGTCCAATTCAAGCGAAAACTTAAAATTTCAGCAAAAGTGATATACTTAGAAATTAAAAACGTCATTAATTGTCATAATTTTCTCATTTTGCTGACTATGACATTTTGATAAATGTTAGCGTGTGTGTCAAACTGTTGCTGCTTGCGTACAGTACGCATAATGCAGTACTTACTGAATTTTTTCGAAAACAAGCAACTTCTGCAGTAAGTAATGTATTTGAACGTAATAATCGGTTTATTAATGTTTCAATAGCCTAATACAAACTGTAATTTACATCTTAAACAAACAGGAGATACTAGGGAAGTTAGGGTGTAATTAATTGGAATAATTTTCGTATTTTGATGACGTTGACAGGTATCTTTGGTGCTAAACTGCCTGTTGCATGCATACGGTACGTATTTAACATGCAGTTTCGCATGATTTGTATTTTTCCACAAAACTGAAAATCTAAAAAAAGCGGTTTTCTCTACTTTTACGTTTTCTCTACCTTCCGTGACACCTACAGTACGAAGGTGTCCCGTTTCTGTCTGTCTGGCCGTCTGTCTGTACATCTGTCTGCGGTCCCGGATTTTTATGAATTATGATACAGATAATCTACGAGCCACCGTTTGTTGTCAAATTTTGTATTTATATTAGGAATATCTTGTAGGTAATATCAATTCCCGCTTGAATTGGGCTATTGGAACATCGAAAACCATTAGCACACCCAGATACAATCTATCCCATAGAAATTCCTAGTTTTTTAAGCAAATACAGTATAATCAGCGTGCTTAGAATATTCTTATGAGTAACATAGAGTGTTTTGTTCTTAAAAATCACTTCCTTTTTGATTTAAAATTTTGGGGGAAAATAAATGTCATGCGAAACTCCCTGTTAAATGCGTACCGAACGCATACAACAGGTAGTTTGGCACACACTTTAGTCCCGGTCACTGTTAGCAAAATGCGAAATAAAGACAACAAATAATGCCTTTACTTCCCTAGTATTTTCTATTTGTTAAAGGTTTCAATTTCCGCTTGACTTGTGCTATTGGAACATCTAAAACCACTTTGAATTTCCAGATACAAACAATTGTGTCGAAATGTTTTATTTTTTAAAAAAGTAATTCTAGGGGTGACGTACTTAGAATATTCTTATACGTAACACAAATCCTTTTGTTTTTTGGATTTACAATTTTGTTGAAACTTACCGCAAACTTTATTAATTATAACATTTTAAATATAAATGCCAAAGTGCCTTTTAAATATAATTAAATTTTGTTTGGCCATCTATCGTCGAGGGGCTGAACTATGCCGTATTTTCCTTATGTGCGAAACTGACTAATTTATGCGTTTGATCTACTACAGTGTTGCCATAGTGTGCCGACCGTGCCAAAGTTCCGGGATTACATACATATATACATATATACAAAATATGAAAATATACTTGACAAAAAAAATATGAAGCAAGGCGTTGTAACGTGATACGAAAGAATTGTATTTAAATGAATTTGACGCCTATTTTTATTTGACTATCTGAAGACTGACAGAAACTTTAAAAAAGGTTTTTAAACTGGTATAATTGTTTAGTTTTACAAGATTTAGTAAAATTTTGATTCGTGGTGTTACAAAAATATTAACACAAAATGAAAATATATATTCAAAGTAAATAATAGAATGACATAAACTTTCGGCGTTGACATTACAAATAATTACAAGACAGAAAAAAAACGCATGTTTGTAATACCGGGTTGTTAAAGGCTGCTTTGAAGACTGTTTGTATCTATGAAAAACAATTGATGAAATCCGAAGTTTTGGTAGATTTTGTTCCAAAAATACGAGATAACTAATTGTTTCTTGAACTAGTTTCCGTAACTTTTAAAATTTAAAAAGGATACGCCATTCTGCTGTAATAAAATCTAGAATAATCACACATTAGTGTGATTTTGACCTTATTATTAAATTTTTAAATCAGATGTGATATTAATTACATCTGATTTTGTCAACCACATGAATATAATTTACATTAAAATAAGTTACAGACATTGTTTGAAATGTTTACTATATTTCGAAAACAAGATAAATAAATAAATAAATAAATAAAATGTGCAGTTTATAAACTTCAGAATTTTAGTATAAAAATAATCATGTTTGAAGCTTTATTTTGTCTGTTCAATTTTTTTGGGTGTACTGGGCCCCTCTCGGGATATAACACCGACATCAGTGCACCGACCCAACGTTCTTCAACCGATGGGATGATTTATTACTTCCGTTATGCTAGCCCTACACACAGCGATGTGGTTTTCGGATTTTCGGCTAAATCTGCACATTTAACTCTTTGCGCACTGCACACTGACACAGACACAGAGTATTCCGAAAGCACTTCTTCAAGTGTTAATTTTTTTAAGATGTAATATTTGTCAGCGTTTCCAAAATTTTCCTCTTTGCACAGGTCAACTAATTTTTCGTAAATCGCATTTTAAAATTTTTGTTATTGTATTTTTTACTTTTTAATTTTCTAAGGCAAATCCCATATAGGTTTCTATGAATTTATTAACGAAATCCACTGATAACTTGCGCGCCATTTTGTGTTAATAGTGATTATGATAATTTTAATCCATCTGAATGAAAATCCATCTCTCCCAAATATTTTACACCGATATAAATTTATTACTTTCTTGGCACGATTTGTAATCCGAAGTCTCCCTCCACATGCAATTTTTCGTCGCCTGAGAACTTGTTTGATCTACAGACCAAACCACACTCAGGCCAATATCGGCTTTAAGCGATCTATCTATAAGTTGACATTCGTTGGAGTTGATCTGATACACATCCACTACGAAGAACTAACCCGTTTCGACCATTGGACTTTACAACGAATAAGTGAACAAAGTTCTTGAACATCTTAACGATTTAATACATAATGTTTCCGAATGACAAAATTTACATTTCAAATTGTATTATCAAATGGTAAAACACTCACCAAAATTTGTCACCAACAATGAAATGACGCAATCTCCAAATTTTACAATACTATATCCCAGTGGCGGCTCGTGGTGATTTTTGATGGGTGGGCAAAGCATTATAGGTAGGTTATAACATGTATGAAAAAAAAAATGCATATATATAATTAATCATTTTTGTGAGAACGTGTTTTTGTTTTGGTGCTGCATGTCAATCAATATAATATAACAAATATTTTATGTATATTACATATATATTATTTTATAAATGTTACTTACAATGTCGGTCAGCAAGAACCAACGAGAACGTCGAAGACTCTTGGTAAAAGAGGAAAGAGGAGCAAAAAAAAGGTTCAGCACATAAATAGATTTGTTAGGAGTTTATAGAACTATAAACTCAAATAATGATCACAACATGTAAAGATTTTGAAATAACATGACGAGAAAACATTAAATTTTAAACCTTTGAGATAAGCTACACTTAGAAAAGCAGCAATTTGGAAAATTATTGTAAAAGCAAAATTATCAATGCCAAACAAACAAAACATAAATTCTCAAAATACTAACAAAGTTAACAATAACAAATAAAATAAAAATAATTCTAAAATAATCGTTCTGAAGACCACCAAAGACTCCTCCAAAAAACTTTTTAAATTCATCATCGAATTTACTTTAAGAGAAATTTGCGATTCATCTTGTCCCCGAAATGTATGTTTTTGTGTAGCCAAGAAAATTATCATATCGAATAAACGCCGAATTTAAGAGAATTTTCTATAGTTTCACTTCGTTTTCCAAGTAATTTTCGTTTATTCAGATTGGTCATGTTTTTGTAAAGCAGTAGCGATATATTTTATATCGCTCTTCTTGTGGAATTCTAAAGTATTCGTAATTTAATTTTAAGTTAAATAGCAGATAATTCCAACAGTTTTGTTTGTTGTTTCACTACCGATCAACCAACCAATAGGTACCTAATATTTATTGTCCGAACTTTGATTAAGGCCTTTATTACTGCCACGAGAGTTTGTGATGACCAATTGTTTCATTTTGGGACATGATCTTAATTTATAAACAAATAATTCATAAATATCAAGTTCCATACTACTGAATTTATTTATTAAAAACAAAAACTCAATGTCTTTAATGCCTTCTTTACCATTTCTCTAATATTATTTGCACAGCTTACAGTAGGATTTGCCATTAAAAAAAATTGCTAGAAAGTACCTACTTTGGTCCCCGCCTAACTATTTGGTAATTTGAATAAGCTACATTTTATAATTAAATGCACTATCCATCCGCAATGCAGTTTCTGATCTGACTGAATTCAATTGAGTCGTGTCTCCGACGAGGACGAACCATGCCGAGTGCTTCCGATTTTCAGGGTGGATTTGCCCACCCATGCTTGAGCGAACGCCTAACAAACCTGTGCGGACAGTCTGAATTAAGTAATAAATTAAGCGTATATTTAACTTTTGTTGACTCTGCTACAGCTAAATTTATGAAACAAAAATGCATATGTAATAATAAAAAAATACATATGTCAGATACGTACTGCAATAATAAATGTATTACTTATTCTCATCATTAGTTATTCGGATTTTTAAATTTATAATTCATTATAAAGTTTACACGGTGTCATAATACAAGAATATGGTTATTACAAATTTTCATTTGATATGAAAAAGTATTTATTAATTATTATGGTGTTGCTCTTTTCTATAATAATAGTATTCAAGAATTTTCGCATAACATTATTTTCCTTACTAAGTACCTTACCCATATTTCAATAGAGTAATAAAAATAATTACCTCTATACTTTTACAATACAGAAGAAGTAAAAAAATCGAAATTAATTTATTGAATCCTTGAATAGAATATTGAGAGATCCGATTCTGCAGCGTTTGAGATATACGTTGAAGGCAGGGCGTCCTGCCCCGCTTGCAGCAAGAAAACACGGATACGCAAAGACGCGCGTTTCGAATTCTTTACTCTCAATTACGTACATAGAAAACCGAACGTATGTCGTTGCTTACAATCAAGAGGGTGGACCAGGGTGGACTAGCCCATCCTCACATGAACCGTATAACGCCGAGATCTGACGCACTTTTTTACAACTGCAATTTCTCAGTTGCGGAAACTGCGGGATGTAATGAAGAAAATCCGTTGGCTTAAATGATGCTTACGACGGTAATTATTTGTGTATACATATAAAATATTTTAAAAAAGAAAAAAAATCAATATTTTACTTCGTATCATAAACAATCAAATAGGGTGGGCATTGCCCACCCTGCCCACCCCGAGGAGCCGCCACTGCTATATCCTCCGTTTACGGTTTATGCATCCGTGTTGAGTTTTCACCTTGGACGTCAAGATTTTTGGAAAAAAAATGAACATTTTCCAATTTATAATGTTATTTAAATTTTAAAAAATAGCATAGTCCTGATCTTGTGATTTATAAATACGCTATTGAGACTTTTAGGCTTTTCGATTTCTCGATTTTTCAACTTTAAATGTCTCAATTTTTCAATATTTCAATTTTGGGCTTTTCCAATTCTTCCATTCTTCAAAATTTCCATTTCTCGGTTTTTACTTTTTGGATTTTCAATTTATTGTTAAACTTTAGATTTTTCAATTCTTCGACTGTTTTATACTTCGATTTTTTTTTTCGATGTTTTAATATTTCATTTTTTAAAATTCTAGGTTTTTCGATATCTCGAGTGTGAAATACTTCTGTATTTCAATTTTTCAATTTTTCCAATTTTTTAATTTTAATTTTCGGTTTTCCAGTTTTTCTTTTTTAAAATTTTTCGATTATTCAATTTTTTAATTTCTCAATTTATCGAATTCAGATGTTTCGTTGTTTTGATTGTTCAGTTTCTCAATTTATCAATTTTTCAATTTTTAACTTTCCTTTTCGACTCTCAATTTCTCGATCCTTCGATTTCTCGATGTCTCAGTTTTTGAATTTTTCGATGTTTCGATTTTTAGATTTCTCGGTTTCTCGATTTTTTTTCTTTTGAGCTTCTCAATTTCTGGATTTTCCAATTTTTTAATGTTCCGATTTTTCAATTTTTCAATTTTTTAAATTGAATTGGATTTCTCGATTCTTGAATTTTGCGATATTTTAATTGTTCAATGTTTTAAATGTTAGATTTTTCGATTTCTCAATTTTTTGACTTCTCAGTTCTTCAGTATTTAAATTTTTCATTGAAAAAATTTTGACGTTAAATTTTCAGTTTTCTGATTTCTCAATTAATCTATTTTTGATTTTCCTACTTCTCAAAGTTTCGATTTTTCAGTTCTTCAATTCTTCAATTTTTCAATTATTCAGGTTTTTGATTTTTCAATTTTTCGATTTTTTAAGTTTGCGATTTTTCGACTCTGCTTTTTTGACTTTTCTGTTTCTCAATTTTTTAATTTCCTAATTTTTGGATATTTCGTTCAATTTTGTGATTTTTCAGTTTTTCGATTTCTCAATTTTAACTTTTCAATTTTTAAATTATTAGTCTTTTCGATTTTTTGAGTTTTCAGTTCTTCTATATTTTAGTTTTTCAATTTTCGGAATATTTAAATTTTCTATTGTCCAATTTTTTTTTATTTTTCGATTTTCCAATTGTTCGATATTTCGATTTTTGAATTAACCGATTGTTCAATTTCTCGATTTTTAAAGTTTAGATTTTCCAATTTTTATTTTTTTGATTTTTTTATGTTTCGATTTCTCAATTTTACAATTTTCCCATATTTGAATTTTTCAATGTTTTAAATTTTCGATTTCGAGAATTTACTGTGTTACAGTAGTCATCACTCATCAAGAACGATTATTGCTGTGCGTTCAAATGCCTACATACTGATAAGCACGTACATACAAGACGCATTTAAGGCTGTTTTAAGTCTGCTACATTTAATTTTTGCGATTTTAAATTTATTTCTTGATGTCTAAATCGTATATATTTAAATGGTGGTAAATATTTTGTGATAAAATGCATTTTAGTTTCAAAGATAATATGTATTTAATGATTTGACTATTGTTAATAAAAAAAATACGTAAGATGTTCATTAATTTGGTGTTCATAGTTTGATGATAACCCATAGTTATTCTGGAGGTAAATTGGATGACTTGTTACTTATTAATTAAAGTAGTGGTGTTCATGGACATATACTGCGATAATATTAAATTTTTGTTACCTTAACCTTTATTTGTTTTTGTGCAAATATACGTGCTACCACACACATGAAACAGGTATGCACTACATATAAATATATTACATATATGTAGTCTTCAACACGTACGTTCGCTTATTTTGTGACTGCTCCCCGTACAACGTACTGACTAATACGTCCGTTTACTACCTTATCGACACCACGTGCTTACAGACTATTTTTACCTCCTTTCGTAAGGTACCGCCACTTCACAGTGAAGCGAGTGAGATGTAAAATATATGTTCATTCTTTTCTACATGGGAAAGTGATTCTCCGTATAGGTTGTCCAACTATAATATACTTAAACAATGGTATCACCCTTTGAAATTTTCATATTCCTTCTGATATCGATCCTTTAGTAGCGCGATGTTATTGCTTCGCCTATCGCTGCATGTTCGGTCGCGTGACACTGGACTGGCAATGATAATAACATTATTAATTATAATAATAATAGGGATTTATTTCCAACAGACTACATTGTCTATGGTGGAAACTTAATACACTAACATTATTAAAATTGTTTCTAAAAGAACCTAACAAAATAGAAAAATATAAATGAAAAGGGAAAGCAAATTAGATCACAGCAAACCGTAAATCGTATTAAAGTTGTAACAAATAGCAGTTAGTTTTGCTTTATATTTTGCGTTACTAAAATTATCATAAAATATGTCTATATTACGATTTATTAAACAATTACACAATCTCAAACATCTCGTAAGCGGGCTATTGAAATGATGGAATGTACTAGGCACCTGATAATAAAATGTTGTAGGTGTACGACAGTTTACACGGGGGCAGATAAACTGAATATTTTGTAATATTGATGGACAGAAAATTTTGCCACTTATTAGTTTTTGTATAAAGGTTACACAGGCTACATTTCTCCGCGCATAGAGGAAACATTCGTCAACTATATTATATAACGCTTCTGATGCAGTGTTGAGGCGGATATGAACCATACATCTTAAAATAAATTTACAACATTTTCGCAACACATTTTCAATAAGATTAATATAAATTTTATAATGTGGTGCCCAAACTACACAACAGTACTCAAGCTTACTTCGACCTAAAGCATAAAACAAAAGTTTAAAACTAAATATATCTTTAAAATCCGCTCCATTTCTAAATATAAAACCTAAATTTTTAAAAGAACTGTTCACGATATGTTCGATGTGCGGTACAAAAGACAACGCGGAATCAAATATTACACCTAGATCCTTAAATTCATTACACACTTGTAGCGGCAAGCCATTTATGTTATAATAAAAATTCAATTTATCTACCTTTCTTTTTATTCTCATAATTTTGCACTTGTCAATGTTAACATCAAATTTATGACACCAAGTAATGAAACTATCTAAGCTCGATTGCAACTTCAGACAATCATGAACAGACTTTACTATATTTACTATCTTTAGATCATCTGCATAAATAAAACTTTTTGTTTGAAGATTCGTTACGACATCATTAAAAAATATGGTAAAAAGCAGAGGACCTAAATTGGAGCCTTGTGCCACCCCACTATTTACATCTATTTCAAAAGACTTACATCCACCATACTCAACATATTGTTTTCTCCCTATAATCATTGACCTCAATAATAACAACAAATCATTACAAAATCCAAACATTTCAAGTTTTTTTAAAAGCACGTAATGATTCACCCTATCAAACGCTTTTGTCAAATCGGTATATATCACATCTACTTGGAAGTTATTATCTAAAGCTGATGACACAAATTGCGCGAATTTATATAAATTAATAATAATAATAATAATAATATTAATAATATTTATTAGAAACAATACAAGATTGTAAACTAAATGGATGATGCATCGCACTTAGTGTGTTTTTCAGCATCCCCTCTAAACCCTAAATAAACTTAATACAAATATGTTATTTTAAACTAACTTAAGTATTTCGATAGAAAATATTCAACAATTTGAGTTTTTAAAGAAATAAAACTATTACTACTTATAATTTTGTCACTGTCTTCATTTAGAATTTTTGTACAAATATATGAAAATGAAGCTTTAAATTTTTCCGTAGCGTGTTAGGAATATCATAGGGCTCTTTATTTCTAAGATTGCGCTGGTGTACTTCTTCTCTCCTTCTTAGACATTTTATTAAATACACTGGTTCTCCCTTTTTGATTATGCTAAATACAGCCCTTATGTACATCAAATTAAATCTTTCTTCAATTTTTAAAATTAGTGGTGGTTGACTTTCCTTTGACAAAACCATGTTGTTGTGGGACAATGTAATTTATAACATGTGAATATATTACATTAGATAATATAGTTTCAAATAATTTGGAAAAGTTTGACAAAAGCGCTATGGCTCTATAATTTTTAACACTTGATTTATCGCCTGACTTAAAAATTGGACACACTTTAGACAATTTCCACTTGTACGGATATGTGGATGGTTTTAACACTAAACAAACATCTAATGCAGTCAACTACAAAAAACGCAGGTATATATATATACAGGGTGTCTCAGAAATAAGTACATTAATTTTAACGAGTAATAGAACTCGTGAAACGGAACAACTTTTTTGTCTAGCATTTTTTCGAAAACTCAAGTCGAATTTCGAATTTTCCCACCCATATATTCACGACCTGTCTATGTTCACCTTAAATAATAACTTAAATAATAACAACACTACAACAATGAAGAAGGTACCGTAGCAACCGTTTTGACACTGAAAATCATTTTTATGTCAAGTGTATGTTATTAAACGTTGTCTCTTTAAAGTTTGTTTGGCACAGATTTCTAATTTATAGACGAAATGTGTTGAAATGGCTTTGTTTTCAGGTGAAGTTCGGGGAAATAGTACTCGCGCCCAAAGAATATTTTCAGAAAGCCTCCCAAATCGTCGTCTGCCAAATGTGCACACTTTCAAGAACGTTGCAGCATCTTTGAGAGCACGGATCTTTTAAACCTGCACCTCAGGATCGGGGTAAGTTACGTAGTTATAGAATTGCTAATATTGAAGAGGCTATTTTGAAGAGGCTATTTTGAAGAGTGTCGAAGCTCGACCGGGTACTAGCACGCATCACTGTCTAGTGTGATGTATCGGAGAGTAGTATTTGGAGGATATTCAGAGAACAAATGTACCCCTTTCAGGACCAGAAAGTTCAATTATTGAAACTAACAGACTTACCACGTAGGCAAAACTTTTTTGAGTGGGTTAATAGAAAAATAAACGAACAAGCAAATTTTGTATCTCTTGCACCATCAACTGATGAGGTCGGTTACACGAGGGAAGGTGTAATCAACACCCACATTTGGGCCGATGAAATTCCGTACGCCATTAGGGAGCAGGATTTTCAATTTCTCTCTAAATGTTTGTCACGTTGACAAGATTAGGAAAATACTTGGGCATACAAAATTTGAGCCAATCCATTTCTGCGTTGAATTCCTTGAATTGGATTGTGGTTTTCGTGTTCTACAATTTCATTATCTTCTTCAAGAGGAATATCAGGAAAGTCGTTTACATCATTTACAAATTGAGAAACGTTGTGCAGAACAAAACAAGAAACTATCAATTTTGGTATTCTAGACAAACGAACCCTAAGATCATTCATCAAAATTGGAAATCGTTTTTTCACTTGACCGAAACATGTTTCGATTATCACTCTGCCTTCTAGCCTTATAAATTTTTCGTCGCCGAATGGGCAGCATGAATTGAGCCATTTTGAACTTTATTCACGTCAATCAATTCACGACTCATGATAATTTGATTTAATTCCTCTTAGAATAAATAAAACAGTAATTGTTAAAATAAGATCGATTTTGGCAAATGACATACCCTCTAAGAAAAGAGAGGTAGGTGGGGCTAGTACCTGTTAAGATAAGACTGCTTTTCACAAATGACGTATTCTCTAAGATATTTAATTAAATTATTATAAGAAAAGACACTAGGGGCTCCAAAGCATTTTCAAATTCTTTCCAAACAGGAATACCTAGAACTTGAAGATTGTTTTAAATTTTTGAAAAAAAAAACAGGCTCCCAAAATTTACTCAAAAACAGGTCAGGTTAGAATTTTCCAAAAATAGAACACCAAAGTTACCCAAAATTGTTTTCAAGCATCTCATACAGCAGCTTGAAAAAAATTAAGTTTGTAGTATCCTCCCTTGTTCGCGGCCCCACGTTAGGGCGACAGATTTGTGGTAGCTCAGCGGTTTATTAATAATAAGAATAATACAAATCAAAAGTAGGGTATGGGTTCTCGAAGTGGCGGCAATTCTCGTCGGGGATGACGGCGGCGATGTATGTAGTACAAGGCACCTGGACGTTGCGACCCTGTAGATGACGACGTCAGCGATGCGGCACAGGAGACCTAGAGAGTGCAACCCTGTAGATGACGACGTCGGCGATGCGGCACAGGGGACCTAGACAGTGCGACCCTGGAGATGACGACGTCGGCGATGCGGCACAGGGTACCTGGACAGTGCGACCCTGGAGATGACGATGTCGGCCATACGGCACAGGGGACCTAGAGAGTGCGACCCTGGAGATGACGACGTCGGCGATGCGGCACAGGGGACCTGGACAGTGCGACCCTGGAGATGACGACGTCGGCGATACGGCACAGGGGACCTAGAGAGTGCGACCCTGGAGATGACGACGTCGGCGATGCGGCACAGGGGACCTAGAGAGTGCGACCCTGGAGATGACGTCGTTGAAACGGCGCAGGGGGACCGTAAAACAGTGCAGCCCTGGTGATGATCTCGAAGCAGCGCAGGGGTCCGTAACACAGTGCAGCCCTGGTGATGATCTTGAAGCAGCGCAGGGGACCGTAACACAGTGCAGCCCTGGAAACGACCAGAAGGGGACCGAGACAGTGCAAACCTTAAGGTGGAGATGGTGGAGTTCCATCTGCCTGAAAAGTGGTCACGGTGGCCCTTTTATAGGCAGGATTGAGATGCGTGGGAGTACCTGCATAATGAAGTAGCTTCAGGTGGGGTGCGTTCCAGTGGGGGTGAGCTTGGTGGGGTTGATACCAGCGCTGCCGAGGACAGCGCCCTCGAGAGGGTACTAGCGGAGCGCTTTGAAAGCTCCGCTACAAGTTTTAACTTGTGAAATCAAGTAGATACTATTTATTATGCATATTGATCTGAGCATTTACTGGAAAATTTAGTAAATGCTAGAAAAATTTTAACCTAGCTAGCATGTAGTATATACTTTTTAGTTTAAACTAATTTTTATGCATATCACTCAATGAGTAAAAATTCCTATACAGGCTGACTGCGAAATACATGCAAAAAAAAAAAATGGGGAATAGCTCACAATATGATTATGTCACTGGCAAAAATTCACGGTCCTAAGTGGTAGCAGTGCCTAGAAAAAATTATTTGAAATTAAATATAAATTGTTATACGCGCCGCTGGTAATGTTTCGTGACCTACAGTTAAATCCATAAGGTTGTAACCACTCGTTAAATTGTAAGGTTGGCATTACAGCCAATGGTGTTTTTCACATGAACAGATTGGTAGCGGCGCATATGTCAAAATTTGACAATTACGCACGAGAGAGTTTTATTTAAATATCTCACAGTTTGTTATTAAACCATACCATTGAAAAATGGTACCGACACGGCATATTGTGGTAAATAAGCAGATGAAAATGGCACTTGCCAACTGCCACAATGAATTGAAACTTGCTTATCCCCAAGCATCCTCCCGAGAACTTGAATTCAAGCTTGTAAAAATCTTTTCAGTATGTAGTTATTCTTATACCATGGAAAGAGAGTACTATACTATGAGAGTAACGTATCGACATTCGGAACTTTTTTCATGTTATTACAACATGGTGGTATGTCGAAGGACTTTTAGTTTTAACTATCTCAAGTTGAAAGTGTATATCTCGCTTTTTAGTACAACATTGTCTTTTCAAGTTTTATACCCACTCTTTATATCCTACACAATACAACTAAATGTCCCTCATTAAATTCAAGCACTGCATACTTTCCCTGTAAACTTATCATTAATTCCTATCCTTTCCATAGTGTTCTCGATGTCAAGCCCACAAAATTATAACCCAACACCAATCTGGAGAACCGTTACAAGAAGCAAAGTGGAAACCAAAACAAAAATCGCAGTGGTATTCAAATTTGGAATTTAAAGAAGATCTAACCTACCGTATATTTGACAAAAACAAAAAAAATGAGTTTTTTACTCTTCAGGATTTGTTTATTTTTGCGAAAGAACATCCAGAATATACAGCAAGTTTAAATACTTTACGTTGAGTATTAAAATCCATGGGATTCAGATTTAAGAAAGTTAACAACAGAAAAATAATTGCTTTTTGGTTATTTGGTCTATGTGTTCCCAATGTTTCTAACCACTCCTGTAACAGTAAGTTTAAATAAGCCGTCAAATTATTTTCAACATACCTATTATTTTAGCCTCTGAATTTTGTGAAGTTACATTTTGTTCATTATTACCACTAAAATCGTCAGGACGGAGGAGCATAGCCAGACCTATCGCCTTCAACCAAATCCCTTGTACATTTTGTAAATAATAAGTAGTACCAAATATTAGAGTTATTAAACATAACATTAAAGACTTGTTGGTGTCCCATTTTTTTGATGAAAAATTGGTCATCCATTGCAACTAATTAAGGTGATCTACCCATTATAGACAATTTTGGTGTTGCTCGCGAGATTGATCATTTCAGTCGAGAGAGCTGATCCTTCGAGTCATAGTTAGCCACACATATAATTATCACGTATACTCATGTACAATAATTTAAACAAATTCTGAATATCTCAGTTATTCCCCATCTGTAAAGTAATTTTTATGAAGCAGCAACAATAAATAAATCAATTCACCTTGTTTTTTTACCAGCCCAATATTTGATTTCATTCGTGACCACAATATTTTTGGGTTCATTTTATCGTAATTCGTAAACGTATCGACTGCAAGTCTAAATTACAGCAGGTGGCATTCTTTCTACAGATGAAAGATAAAACACGTTTCTATTTATCGTTGCTCTTGTATTATAATTACCATGAAGACTCAGGTTATCCTGTTTTTATTGAAAATTGTTTATCAGTTTTTACAATATTGCGACAAGTTACAATGATAATTATGAAATAACCTGTGCAGGAGTGCAAGAATTGCAGTGAAGTCGAACGTAATCATGTGTCGCGAATACATGAATGAACTGACATTATATTGACAGGTCACCAAATATGTCACCAGGTTATTAAAAGACAGATTTACACTGAATAATTTTTAAAAATTTACACTAGGGAGTGGTTACAACCTTATGGATTTGAGTTTACATAATTATTGCAATGAATGGGTAGGGGACTCGGAGTAAGAACCAAAAAAGTAACTTTATCAGGCACTTTTTTAATCGCAACGTGAAAAACACGAAAAGGGCCAGTCATTATCGAGCGGTCGTTGAAATCGGTGTATGGTCCAGTTTTCCAATGCAGAGTGTGTTGATATGGTGGTACAGCATCTCCGAGATCATGGTACCTTCAACCTCAAACTCACGATCGTGGTCGTGATGGGGCAGAAAGGAGAATTTGAATTTTCGCAGCTTGCAGTGCATCCTAAATTAAAAGAACACGGTCACATCCATACCATGTTGACAAAGTGCACGGTTTGGAGCCCGCTGATTGTCCACGTTGTGTAACTCACTTTTTGTCCGATGGAACTCCACATAGTCGTCAACAAGTACGATTTCAAGAGACGGTTTTCGAGAAACGTGTATTGGTTGGATGAAACAATTCGTTTGTGGAAATCAACAGTGTCCAGAAATTATCGAAGAGCTTCAACAAGTGAAAGTGGCAGCCGCTACTCCGGTGTTTTTTTACCTATCAACAAACCTCTTGCGACGCTCTGACGCTTGTATTGCTAGTCAAGGACAACATTTTCAATATTTCTTGTAAAAAGGCAGTAGCATTCTAAGTTGCTCTTATTTCTGTTTCAATAAACAATGTAAAATCGTTGTGACAAGGACCAAACATCCGTCAGAATCAAAATTACCAAAAAACTTTCACACTGACCTTTAACGATGAATGAGTAAATGAATGAACGAATGATAAGCAGCAAAAAGTCGGTTTTACTTTTAATTGAAACTGAAAGTGTTTGGGTCGTTTTTAGTCGAACGTTTTTCCAACTCTGTTTACAAAGTGGCTCAGTGCCTTCGTGTCGAGGGTGGTTCATGGGGGTTTTGCCCCATTCGATTTTTAATTTGTTTTTTCTATATTTCGGCTCTACTAGGGTGGGGGATGCCGTGGTTAAAATATTTGCATATATTTCGCAGTCACCCTGTATAAGCAGTAGCGCCGGATTTAGTTGGAGTAGAAGTTTCTAGTTGTGGTCGAAGACTCTGCCGAATTTTTTTGTCGAGATTTTTATTATTTTTGCTGAATTTTGAAGAAATCCGAACTTAGAAGAATTTGCTGAGCCCGAGAGGAAGATAGAAAAATTCTCAATGCTGCAGCTGTGTAAGTCTACCTTTTAGTCATTCTTGATTTATCTTGCTTTCCATTTTTTCGTCATGTGTTCTCGAGTTCGAATCGTACATGTGTAGCGTTTAATTTATGCGTTTTCTTCGTTACATTGGGTGTGAACAGTTAGCGCCGGCACAGAAAATAATCTGAAGTACTACCACATGTTCCCGTTTGCAGGTGGCACGTTTGGTCTTGCATCGGTTCTTGATTGTTGGGGAGGATTTTTCGATAAATTACCGTTCGTTTTTATGATAATTATTCCAATGTTTCCTTAATTTGCCGATTTAACTCTTTTGCTTGCGATGTGAATGTTTTATGTGCGTTTTTGGGAAGTTGATACCTTTTAATCTAATTTTCTTGCTGTCGATTATTTTATATTGAATTTTTGCCGTTTAAATATGACTCCGTTCTCTGATTATTTTGCTATAGCATTTTATTCTATTTTAACCGTCTCACTGTATTTTAGCGCATTTATGATACTAATTTCCCAATGTTTAGCTGCATTTATAAACTATGACTGTTTATTTTTACATGTATTTAACTGTCCTGTAACCATCAATTTTTCTCGTGAACAAATGTTGCGCTTGGCGTATTTAGCTAATCAATGAATGTAAAAACTCATTTATCTCTTTTTACATGTTTATATTCATAAGTTGTCGTAGATGTAAGTGCATGATTTTAATTCATTTATTTTAGTTGTTCTTATTATCAGTGGAGATTTCTCCGAATCCACTGAATTATTGGTTTTATTATTATTTTAGTTGTTTTAATGATTTAATTGATATATATATGCCCAATCGCAATTTATTAAATAATTAAGTAATTACTCGATTTCGTGATTAGTAGTTTTTTTTTAGTTTATTCATCACGCTCGTAATATTAATATTGGCTGATATGCATCAAAATAAGTATTTACTAAAAGTAAAAACTTTTAGTAAAAGCATCTACTTATTAGTAGTTACTACAAGTAAAAGTATTTACTGAAATTCATATGCATAACCTTTTACTTATACTTATAAGTAAATACTTGCAATTTTCCAGTAAATACTTTTAAGTATTTTTACGACATTTACGTTAATCAGTTTTTAAACTGATTAACGTAACTGTCGTAAAAATAATTTTTTTCACTAGCAGCCTGGACGCATGCAAATGTCGACTCATTTAGTGGTAGCAAATTCAACTTTTGCTACCACGGGTTCAAAAAGAAAAATTGAGGTTATGTACGCAATGTTTGATGTGATTATTTCTTAAAAAATGAACAAATGTGTGCTACAAACATTACTTGAGTATACGCATGGTAGTTGGTAGAAGGTAGAAGATAAAATGATTAACTCAGCGACAAGTATAAACGGTTTTCTTTGTGTTGAAGATTTAGATCAAGTTTGATTAGAAATCAAAACAAAATCATGTTGCGTCAAAAAATTTAACGTTTATTTTTCAGTTTATTGTCTTATGGTTTCTACTAGTGAAAAAAATAGTATATTAACCACGGTTGCAAAGCCACTTCTAGACCTCGCACTTAGAGCCCTCGACGCTACGCGTCTCGGGTTCTAATTTGCGCTCGGTCTAGAATGCTTGGCTCTGCAACCTTGGCTAATAATATACTATTTTCCACTAGTAGCATTACAATGGCTAATTGTCGACTTGTCTAGAGGTCTGTAATTTGGAAAATTGTGAACCTTGGTCAATAATGTAAACGTGAAGTTGGCCACCTAATGTGACAACTGTCCACAACTGTCAGAAAAACTGAGACATAACCTGAAAACGATCATTTTGGAAAATTTGCTTTTAAATTATGCCCTGGAATGATTTCCAAACCCTGAATTGATTATAAATTGAGGATAAATTGGTGAAACAAAGTTGATGAAGTTGATGGGAGTGAAAATGAAGTTTACGGGACTGAAACTGAATCATGATTCCGATTTGGTTTGACTTGATTTGCCGTAGATGAGCTTTGGACGATTTCGGCGATTTTTTTTTTTTATTGAAGATCGAGCCGTCGTTGTATCCTGCTATGCTGGAGGATTTCCATTCCCCGTGTCGCTTTAACGATAAAAGGTCCATACCTTTTTCAGCCAAATTTGTCGCGGTCGCGTAAGTACGACGGAATGAGGAAGGGTACATGATGGTTCACTTTACAACATTTTTCACACAAAAATTTATTAAAAACGGGAAATATGGAGGAAATTAAAACAAAAGTTCTGGACCATTTCTGGATTGTCAAAAAATAATAAAATTCCAAAGCTTACTAAAATGACGTGAGTACACATTTTTATTGATGCACTTCAGAAAAAACATTTTGAAAATTCGCAAACCTCAAATGGGCTACTAGTGGAAAAAATAGTATATTAACCACGTTTGTGAAGCCAATTCTAGACCTCGCGCTTTAGAGCCCTCGACGCTGCGCGTCTCAGGTTCTAATTTGCGCTCGGTCTAGAATGTCTGTCTTCACAACCTTAGTTAATAATATACTATTGTGATTTGTGTCATACGTACGAATTTGGTTGCAACATGAATTCCTCAGACTCCGAAACCGGTGAAGAAAGTGTTGAAACTACTCAAATAAACAACAAGCAGGAAAGATTTATTTCGATTTTAAAGAAATGGCCGATATTGCGACGAAATTCCGGATGATGATGGGACGGACGGTCCGGTGACGGTCCGGAATCTCGCCGATAACGTATGGGGTGGCCGCGTACTTGAGTGCCAAGCTTTGGGTCGACTAGTATCGCTGATGTCAGAAACACGTCTGGTCGACCAAGCTTATGCGGCTACCTTCACGCCGCCGGGGGTGGCGCCTTCGGTCAGGAGCGACGGTCGCTCGGGCGCCAGCTCCCTCTCCGGGGGAGGGAGCGCCGGGGTGCTCTAAAGCCGGAGACACGGAATTCAGGTGATGAGCCGCCGCGAAAACTAGAGAATAATAAATAAAACGGCGAGGATGTGTGATAACAAAAATAGGGTTTATTCCCTGCCACCAGCTACACGGTCTAAAATAATAAATCTTACGGCTAAGCAACTTAAGTATCTAACAAAACGGTTTTACAAACAAAAAGAATCAAACGTCCGGCACGGTCGTTCCTCCTGGGCGGCGACTTCCTTCAGGCCGGGCTCCTCCGGGCTCTGGGGGCGGCGACCTTGAACCTGGAAATCGCGCGAAGACGGTACGGCGACCCGGGAGGGGAGCGCGGTGACGGTAACGACGCGTGCACGACGGTGTCGACTTTCGACGGTGACAAAAAGAACGCGGTGACGGTGACACGGTTTCTCGCTTGGGGGCGGCGATTCCAAAACCGGTACTAAGACGGGCAGACGACCCAAAAAGGTACTTACGGTGGGTCGGAGGGTCAACTGCAGGCTTCTCAAACGAAACTTCTCAAAAACACCCAAAATCACTCAAACAGCCCCAGCACTTCCGCACTCCTTGAAGTTGCAGGCAAGAGTCCTCTTTCTTCCGCCGCGGCGGCGCGGCGATCGCCAATTTACCCCCGGCTTTCGCGGTACGCGCCACGGTTTCCGGCCCGCGAAAATTCGCTTCGTTACAATATTATTAACCAAATCGCAAACACCAAACAGCCGAGAGAAAAAAAAGGCTGCTCTAAGTAAGTTCGCAAGCCAATACGCCATAGATTATGGAGAATCTATGCATTTTGCCTTGATTTTCTTAATATAGGAGTTTTTGGTAAAGTTGATGAAAATTCGCTTTGTTAAAGTTGAAGTTCTTGTTCAATCTGTTCATTTGAAAAGCTTATGAGGCGCAAAAAGAGATTTTGTTCAAATTTATAGACAGTGAAGAATGATGTAGATCTTCCTCACGTTATAAAGGGACAGTCCTCATAAACCGAACAATAATTACAAGGAAAAAGGGGGAGTAGTTTTTTTCACCAAAATATTTTGCCCCCAAGGAATGATTAAAATTTGCATCTATCTATCCAAATACTGCGCGTTTTCTTCCTCGAATCTGTACATTGCCTTGTACGTATTTGGATAGGCTTGTCTCCGGGGTTTATATAATTTCTGTTGACGAAAAGGAAGAACAAATAGCGCCACTCTTAACTGTTCTAAACTTTAAATGTCAATCACATTCTTAAGACACACTGCACGTTGACTGAATTCAATTTAGTATAATCACTAGTCTACTAAAAAGTAGCTTGAAAAATTTTAAGTACTTACTTGCAAGTACAAGTAAGTACTTGTTATTATGCATGCAACTTGAAGTATTTACTGGAAAATTAAGTAAAACCTAGAAAATTTTTCAAGACCAAGTAATAAGTAAATACTTATAAGCTTATACTTATTATTATTCATACGAAAGTCAGTATTTACTTGTAAATTTCAGTATTTAGTATTTACTAAACTCTATGCATATCACTCATTGTTTAGAAGGTATCGCACTTAATTAAGGATTTACCGAATTTAATTTTAAGTTTTTGCATGCTGATTTTTTCTAGGATTAAATTTAATTAAAAAACGTGGGTTATGTTCATAGATTTTAAGAGTTTTATTAGTGGAATATAATTGCGTAGCGCTTTAGAAGATAGTTTTGCAAGTTGTTTTTCGTGTTGTGCGTAAATTTATTTTATGTTTTATTTTTCCGTTCATTATTTACACATTTACTCGATTATTCTTTTGATATGCTTATAATTCTTTCTTTTAATATATGTACTTATAAAAATGTTATAAATGTTTAGTTATTACCTCTTCCCCCAAATGCAGTTTAGCTCTTCCATTTCCAAGGAAATGGGCCTACACCCAAATAAATAATTTTGTTAGTGTCCAAAAGCTCGGCCGCGGTCAAAACTATTTGGGCACGACACTAGTCCGTTTGAATTCCACGGTGCGTGGGCGGTTGCCGAGAGTGTCATCATTCGAGCGTAAATGGCACTAAGCGCTTGGGTAGCGGACATAGTGTACTAACGAATGCGCGCGGCGTGGGGCCGTGGTTGAGCTTCAGCGTGGCGTGGGATGATGGCGTTAGGTGTTCCGTTACATCCTCCCCCTCAGGACCAAAATTATCGTCCCGATCATTGGTTCTCGACTGCAGGGTTTTTCCTAGGACGGCCCCGTTTCCGAATGGGCATGATGGGTGCAGGCGGCGCGCCTTCCTGGGTGGTACCAAGGTAAGGTCTTAGTTGGGAACTATGGTATGTCCCCAGTGGTTGCGAAGGATCTGCGTTGGTTCCGATCTCGTATGAAGTGGGACCACGGGCTTGAAGTACTCGATAGGGCCCATCTCGCCGAGGTGCAAATTTAGAGCTTATTCCAGCGCGGGTTTTGCTGAGAATGTGAGTTGTTACAAGTACTAAGTCACCGGGGTTGTACTCTGGGGCGGGCCTTCCCTTGTCAGCCTGACACTTTTGACGAAGCTGTCCCTTTTCGTGAGTTTCACGGGCTTGACTGAGGTTGTCGGCGAATCGTAGGAGACGAGTGGTGATTTCTTCAATAAAAGTTTCGAAGACGATGAGGCCCCGTAGGTCCTGGGTGACGTCGCCGACGGTCCGAGGCTCGCGTCCGAACATTAGGTAGACAGGGGTGAATCCGGTGCTGCTGCAAATGGCAGTATTCATGGCGAATCGGATTGCGGGGAGCTTATCGGGCCATTGGGTATGCGGATTTTTCCATATCTGAATGGCAAGGAGTGTTTTCATATCCCTATTCTTCCTTTCTATTGGGTTTGCCTTTGGGTGATACGTTGGGGTGAAGGACTGCGTGACTCCCAGACAGTAGAGGGCTTTCTGGAGTACAGTGCTGACAAATTGGGTGCCGTTGTCGCTGATGATGCGTCTGGGCACGCCATACCTCAAAAATACTTCGTTGATGAGGGTCCATGCGCACTTTTCAGCAGTAGCCTCGGTGAGGGCGAATAAGTCGACCCACTTGGCTGCGTAGTCGCCAATGATGTATATCCACCGGAAACCCTCTTCGGAGGTAGGAAGTGGTCCGAATAGATCTATGGAGAGGACCTCCATCCGTTGTTGCATTACGGGCGTCTGAAGTAGGCCTGCTGGTTGGAGGTTTGAAGGCTTGTATTTCTGGCATTCGGGGCAAAATGTGACGTGTTTTTCGACATCTCTTCGCATTCCTACCCAGTAATAGCGCTGGGTTATGCGGGATAGGGTGCGTTCTACACCTAGATGTCCGGCTGTTGGAGCATCGTGACACTCCTTAAGGACGGTGATACGCTTGTCCTTAGGAACTACGTACTGGGCTTCTTCGCTATCGCTGTCTGGCCCATAGTGATAGAGAACTCCTTGGGTTAGTAGGTATCCCTTGGAAGTCCAGGGTTGGGTTTCTTCGGCTTTCATCGATGATAGGGCCCCGATGATCTTTTTCAGTTCGGGATCTTCTAATTGTTGTTGGCGGAGTCGTTGGGCTCCTTCTGTAGGGAGGTCGATCTCTACCACATTAACCTGGCATGAACTAGGGACGATCGGTGGTCGAGAAAGTGTATCGGCGATCACGTTAGCCTTCCCTGGTGTGTACTGAACCATGAGGTTGAATGGTTGCAGCTGTAAGGCCCACCTTGCGAGGCGGCCCGTGGGAGTTTTTAGTGTCATCAGCCATCGAAGAGGTTGATGATCGGTGATGACAACCACGGAGCTTTCATCAACGTAACCGCGGAATTTCGTCAGTGCCCAGACGACCGCAAGAGCTTCGCGTTCCGTGGTAGAATAGTTTCTCTCTGCGTCCGTTAGGAGTCGACCGACATACTCGATAGGCCGTTCGTCGTTTCCCTCCCCCTAGAGAAGAGCTGCACCGACTGCATAGGCGCTGGCGTCAGTGCGTAGCACAAATGGTTGGTTGGGATCGGCCTGTCGTAGAATAGGGGCCGATGTCAACTTCTCCTTTAAAGAATTGTAGGCGGCTTCCTGGGATGACCCCCATTCCCAGATAGCGTCCTTCTTGGTTAACTGGGTGAGAGGCCTAGCGACCTCTGCAAAGTGCGGAATGAATTTCCTAAACCAGGAGCACGTTTGAAGAAACGTCTGGAGCTGCTTCAGGTTTATTGGAGCTGCTCGTTCGAGTAGGGCAGTGACTTTGTCTTCTGCAACCGATATTCCTTCTGGTGACACATAGTGTCCGAGATACCGAGTGCGTTGGCAACAGAATGCGCACTTTGGCCGTCTCAAGCGTAATTGGTATAGACGCAATCGTTCCAGTACCTGCCGTATATCTTTAAGGTGTTTCTCGAAGTCCTTGGATATGACAATTAAGTCATCAAGGTAGCCGAGGAGCGTAACATCTGGGAGTCCTGCTTTGAATCTATCAATTAGGCGCTGGAACGTGGCGGGTGCATTTCGTAGCCCAAACGGCATTTGAGTGAAACGGTACAGGTCAAATGGACATATGAAGGCGGTCTTATCTCGGTCTTGCGTCCTGACTCGAATTTGCCAATAACCAGCTTGTAGGTCGAGGGTGGTTATATGGCGACTTTTCCCAGCTGAATGGAGGAGGTCATCCATCCTCAGGAGTGGATAAACATCTGGAGTCGTGATCGAGTTCAGTTTACGGTAATCAATGCACAACCGAATGGTACCGTCTCGCTTGGGCACCATGACAACGGGGGATGCCCAGGGGGTATCGCACTCCTCTATGATGTCTGCCTCGAGCATTCCGTCGATTTCGGTCTTAAGCTGCGCCGTTTTTGCTGGGGTCAGCCGATATGATGGCTGGGAGATGGCAGTGTGTTCCCCAGTGGGAATACCATGCTCCATATACGGGGTTGGTGGTCTTTGCTCTCGAAAGACATCTTCGTACTCCTTGAGTATTTGGTTTAAGTGTCCGCGCTGTCCCTCTGATAGCGACTGGGCTTCGTTTGCGCGGAGGTGTACGGAGAACAGGTGAACTCGTGTAGTTCTACGGGGTTTCTCTGGGAAGAGGTAGTTCTGTTCGGTACTGACTGCGTCCCAAGCTAGGTATGCATCGTGCATCATATACTCAGTGGCGTAAGGAGCCTGATACACGTGCCAGCGACCTTGTGGGGCTTTCTTAGCAATCGGCGGCGGTGGACCAAAGCAATCGTCGTCATCGTCTACGTCCATTATTTCTGGCGCTATCTTTCGAGGGTCGAGTGGATCTGGAGGTCGCATGGACGCTAGGGCAGTTTGTGCTTTGGCGTCAGTGGGCACCTTTGTATCGTAGACCGCTTGCTCTACGAATGGAAATTCTCGTTGGGGTTCACCTTTGAAGTGGTAGCTTCGTCCTGCTAGGTCCAAGACTAAGCGTGCGTCTTCGATGAAGTCGGCGCCTAGAAATGTCTTCGTACCTTCATGACCCGAAATCATGGCGAACGTGGTAGGAATATTTCGGCCATCTAGACTGACCTGCGTTCTTACCGTTGGGACCCTTGTGGTCCGGGTCACTCCATTGGCTAGTGTGATATCTACATTTTCTTCGTCCGCGTGAAGTCCTCTAGCGGTCAACACCTTGAACAGGCTGGCGCTTGCGACACTTACGCATGCGGCGGTGTCGAGGTAGGCAGTTCCCCAGGTGTCTTCTATTTTAATGCGGATCGCAGGGTGGACTCGTAGCTGTAACTGCAGGTCGGGCAATTCGTGCGATATACTCCGGGCTTGTTGCACCCGTAACATCGGATGATCTGGCCTTCCTGGTTCTGGGACATCTTTTCCCTTTTTTGCTTGCGACATTCCTGTGCCGTGTGTCCGAAACACTTGCAGAACTGGCACTTGATCCTTGTTCTCTCTCTGTTGAGTTACATATTTGTCGGTGGGCAGGTCTTTTGGCTGGGGATAATTAAATATTTCGAGGAAGAGGCGGTGATTTGGGCGGCGCGGAGCGAAAGCTTTTCGAATCAACTCGATGGCGTGTTTCCACGATTCGATCATGCTCTTCACCCCGTTCCACCATTGGTTGGCCTCTCCTGTAAGCAATAGCGGTAATCCCGCTATGGCCGCTTGGTCACTGATTCCTTCTATATCCTTGAAGATATTTGCGGGTGTAATGAACTCCTCGACAGCAGCGTGACTACGGGTGCCATCGAAACGTGCCGCGCATTGGGTGAAGTGTCACGTATTGCTTTTGAGCGATGTCACCTCCGGGGGTGGCAGTACAGTTATTCGACTGAGCAATTCCCGAAACTGCTCTTGGGTCATCTGAACTGCTGTCATCGTGGGGTGGAGAAGTGGACTTTTTCGCGGTATCGTGATTAGTTTTTTTTTTTTTTTGGGTAGTTTAACGAGGGCGTGGTTACTTCTCGTGCCTGAAGTTGGGCGTCAATTATGTAACACACACTTGATAGTGGTGAACGGACGCAAACGCGTGCTTGTATTTACTGACTTTATTTACAACTATGTACAGGAATATTATATATATATATATATATATATATATATATGGTATGATCTAACTCAAAAGACTCCAAGGTCCAATATCGGCCGTATTCACAGCGCGCTTATCGGAGCCGAGGGATTATTCCAATTCAAAACCCAGTTCGAGTACCGCCTTTTCCAAATAAAACCTTGGGTCCATCACCGAGTAGTGCGGTTCAAGGGGCTGGAGCGAGTAGGGGTTGAATTCTTCTAGTCCGTTTGAATTCCACGGTGCGTGGGCGGTTGCCGAGAGCGTCATCATTCGAGCGTAAATGGCACTAAGCGCTTGGGTAGCGGACACAGTGTACTAACGAATGCGCGCGGAGTGGGGCCGTGGTTGAGCTTCAGCGTGGCGTGGGATGATGACGTTAGGTGTTCCGTTACATACTTTATTGAATATGATACAATGTTTTTCCTATACAAATTCCAGTGTTTCTTCTTTTCATTTATTTTATCAATGATGGATTTAGTGAACCACGCAGAGTGTTTAGCACGTTTGGTATTAACACTACATTTGGGTACATGTTGATCGAATAAATCAAAGATTATTTTATAAAGCTTATCACACGCAACATCCACATCCTCGATGCTTTCAATAAATGACCATTCGACTGACGATACAGCCGCATATAGATCTTGCAAGTTGGCTTTATAGAAGTTAAATTTGATGAGTTCTGATTTTTGCTTAACAGAAATATGTTCTTGAAGATTTAGTGAAACAGACGAATTTAATGCAGGATGATGTGGATCCTCTGGTACTAAAGGAAACTGACTTTGCTGGCAAACAACATTGAAATGATCAGTTGACAAAAAAAGGTCTAGTATTCTTGTATATGTATTAGTAATTCTGTTGTGTTGTCTAATACTTTTTAAAGAAATAAAATTACTATAAAGGTTGAATAAATTAGATGTCTTCATTTCTCTCACACATTCAGCGTATTCAGAGATATTGAAATCGCCCAAAATAATTAACGGGTTCGAGAAATCCAAGTGATTTTCAAGGTGTTCAAAAATTTGTATGTAGTTCCCAGTTTGCTGTGATGACGGAATATAAATTGCGACCACCGTTATATTTGATTTTTTGATTGAAATTTTGGCTGCCACTATTTCAATTTGTGGAATAGGTGATATAACATTAAGGGCCGGTTTATAGAAACGCGAGTTAAATATTTAATCCTCGATTAATTTAACACTGGATTAAAATGTGATTGGTTAAAACCTGCACGTCGCCTAGCAACGAACCTCAATTAAAAGTTAATCGCGAATTAACTTTAACTTCGGTTTCTATAAACCAGGTCCTAGTTTCTTAATAGCAAATTTGTCGTTTACTGCAATCAAAACCCCGCCACCTCTTCCACATAATCTGTCATCTCGAACTACATTAAAATAAGTTGGAAATAGTTCACTAGACAACATGCTACTGATTAACCATGTCTCTGTTAAGACTACAATATACAATAATGAGTAGTGGGAGAACTTTTCGAGCCTGTCAACTAATTTTTCCCGTTTTTAGTGATATGTGATGTTTTGTTCCTAATTCTTGGCTTCTTTTTACATATTTAGTGAAAATCATTATTCTTAATTTTTCTAATCTACCGATACAAATGCCGCCTTTAGGGCTATACATATAGTGTATTTAGCTTTTTATGATTTTCATTACGTTTGTTTATGGCTGATTTTGTTAATTAAATTTGTTTTTACTTCTCGAACGTAAGCTAAGGAAGTATAGTAATCGAGTCCATCGGACGAATGACCACTTTTAAGTTTTGTATATGTTTCATGACCCCTACAATACGATAAAAATATACTCCTATACTTGTAGTGTACGCATCCAGTTTCAGTCTTTTCGCTAAACGTTCAAATTTTCGCAAAAACAATTGCAAGGTATAATAACGTTATATTACCAACACCGGATATACGTCTTCGTGGCGCAGTGACTATATCGGGCAGAATGGCGACTTGCGGTCGTGCGGTTGTGGATTCGATCCCGAACTTGGCCGTTTACTTTTTTTTGCATTGGTAATACGCTGTGACTACTCTTCTTTTGTACTATGACTAGTATTAATCATGTTGATGACGTCATCACAAATTTTTTCAAATTAAGAACGAATCCTCTTATAGTTGGATTCATGTATCTTTTTACACATGTGATCAAAAGCTAACGTCCGAACTAATAACTGTTACTTTGTAGTAATTAGTCAAAAAGATGACAATGTTCATAACGTCAACATGACACAAATGTGTAGGCTCAGGCAGGTCTTTTGGTTTCGGTGCTTTCCGATTGGGTCGTGATTTTGTCTTTCTTTTCGAGTTTTAATCTTCGAAACCGTTCGGCGAGTAACGCCTAGAGCATCTGCAACTCGCTAAAAATTTGAGCGAATTTATTAACCATGAACCTTCAAGTGGTTTTTACTTACTTACTCGTTCTGTACCATTTAACGAGATTAAAGGACCGCCGTTTTCCTTCTCAAGAGCAAAATACTCTATAAAGTTGGACACGATGTCCTGGGCACGGGAACTCAAACGTTTGGCCGTCATGTTGTAGACCAAACACGAACAAGAAATAAGATATCAAAACATAAAAAATAGGACAACAAAACAAGAATCCTAACAACCAACGAACTTTCCGAAGAACTGAATAGAAAACTTGAATAGAACAACGAAAAACTGCGATTAACCACTCTGAGTAAAACCAAAAATGACAGTGACGTTTGATGAAAAATCGATGAATTATTATCAGTCACTAGATTGACTACATCAGTGCCTGTCGCACTATGAGGACGCATTTATTACGTATTTTATTTTTTTCTAATTCAAGGAACTTTGTGGAAGAGAATAACTGACGTAGAGCCTAGTTTGGCCTAATTTCGATAGACATACTATTTGTCTGGCTCTTCGTTTTTGTAATCCTTAAAACAAAGATTCTTATGGTAGGTGCTGTCTGAGCTTGTATGATACTTCGGTCACGTGTGTCAAAAGATACATGAATCCAACTATAACTTACAAGATTTTAAAGATTTTTAGAAAGTCTGGAGTCTTTTGAAACATCGGATTACTAGAAGTTAAGGATATTTACAACTTCTAGGATCTTTATAATTCTCAGGATCTTTAAAATTTTTAGGATTTTGTTGGCTCTTTCTTAAATTTGGGATATTAAAATTTTAGTTTGTTTACAATTTGGAATTTCACTATTTTTTCTAATGTATAGGATTTTTAAAAGTTTTAGAATGTCTGGAATCTTTAGAATCATTGGCCATTTTAAACACTTTAAGATTACTAGAAATTTAGAATGTTTAATATTTCTAGAATCCATGAATGAAAATTTTATTGTATAAATAAGTTAAATATAGTACTTGCATCACTCTGTACATAGTTTAACAAACATTGCAAACAGGGGCGGCTGGTCAGGGGCGGCAGGGTCGGCCACGCCGTACCAGTCATTTTAAAATACTTAGTAAGCGTTGAAATTAGAAAATAAAAAAAGAAATAAAGTTTGAATGTACATTAGGATAGATCATATATATTAAAAATATATTTTATTATATTGTAGGTACAAAATAAAGCATTTGTTGCTAATTTTAAATGCTGATAAACACGCTTTGCCGGCGAGATTTCGGCACGCCGTATCCAGGAATGTATTATGCTCGATGTTTCGACTTCGTAGCAGCTTACGGTTTCATCGTTCTCTTTGTCTAGTACACTGTAGTAGACAAAGACCTGGCGGAACGTATGTTGTGCCAGGTCCGGCGAAATCCTCCTTCGCCGTACCCAGCAACGCGAATTTAGTTTTTAAAACGCTTAATATTTAAGATAGCTAACCAAATTACAAAACAATAACGGCTTCGATGTTCTTCAGTGCATACTATTTTTTTTTTAATAATAATTGTCGATTTAATACATTTTGCTGTGTATGAATAATAAACGAAAAAAATTACATTAAATTATCTAAAATTTTATTTTTCGTACATAACTTAGCTACAACATAAATGCGCTTTTTCTGTATTTTTAGCATCTAAGCGTTTTCAGATATTTCAGAAACGAATTTAAAGTTTTAAATCATTTTAATTTTTCAATTATTCAATTAATTTATTTGACAATTTGTCATATACATTAAAAAAAAAATTAATGTAAATGAAGATAGTTAACAGTTGGTACTTTTATTATTACTTTTTTTTTATATTTTTTAACTGCATGTCATTATTTAATTATTATTATTTAATTGTGGATGTCCGGGGTCGGCAAGCCGTATAGCCGCCGGTCGACGCGGAACTCAGTAAAAATAATGTTTTCGGTGGTTCTCAATTAATGATAAAGCAGAACAAGTAGAATTAAGGATTAATAGTATTTGGAATCAAACTGACATTGTCAATTTCCTATAAAAAATTATTTTAACAGGTCGAAACATTTGAGATGTTTTGTACATCCTGGCACGTAAAATGTCAGTGGTTAATGAGTAGCAGCCATACATTACGAAAATATATAACACCAAGGTGTAGACTCAAAATATTTGGCCGACCCGAAATTTTGACCCACCAGCCGCCACTGATTGCAAATAATAGTTATTTAATCAAGTGCTTGGCACCAGCAATATACGTGTATATTTGGTTAACTACATCGTTATTTGAATTTTATTGAAAAACGAAAATTAAATAATAGTAGCAAAAAACACAAAAATTAAGGAAAATTTGCAAAATATACAAATATACAAATACGGGAAATTGTTACAACATTGCAAATCTCCAACAACAATTCAATAATTACTTAAGAATGAAATTCAAGCGTAACAATAAACAAACTGTATCTCTTATTTCCCAACAGTCAAAACATTACGTATCAAAGATTATGCATACACTCTTGCTTTTCTAAATGCTTAAAATCCAGCAAAAACGCATCCCAAGAATTAAACAAAATTAAAATTTCCGACGACCGTTCATTGTCTTTAATTAAAGTTAATTCATGAGAAGTTGAATTTTAAGAGCCATCTTTGCGCGCAAAAACAATACAACTTTACTTCTCCAATTCAAGTGCCGATCTGCTTACAAAATCAAAGTAAAAAATTTTCAAAAAATTTTGCAGTGATTAAAACTGTGGGATTTGGGGATTTCAGTCTAACCCTGTGAGAAAATAATTGTTTTTCCTTTTTGGATATTCCCCATAACACAAAGTCCGCTTAATGTACAACCTGAAATCCGCCAAATTTGACAAAAAAATATTGTTTGCATCGAAGTGATTGGTTTTAAGTAGTTATTAATATCTCAACACGCAATTTATCGACTCTTTAAAACATGTTCACTGATCTATTTCGAAACCAGTTAAAAATAGCAAAATTAATTGAGCAAATATTTATTTGATGTAAGCACCATCGATTTTTTTACATGTTGACGACATCAGCTTACTTACACTCCACGGGATTTTCAAAAATAAATACTCAAGAGATAAAGCAGCACATGTTTTTTAATAATTAATCTCGTCAGCCTCAATTAAAACACGATAAATGGAGTGTTACACAACGATCTTATTCATGCACAGTTCCCGTTGTAGTAACTGCATACAACAATTTATGAACGACTTTCTATTTGTACTCAACAGGTTCTGACGTGAATCGCTATCTTCATTATAAACAAGATTAAAAAATAGCACGTGGCAAAATTCGAATTTGGCGCGCTCGCTTAGGTTGGCAACGAAAGCGTTACAATTCACCGACATTTGCTCGAAAATATGAAGTATACGCACGTCTGTATTATAATAGTGATAAAATAAGAATTATAATATTCAAAACATTTTGTTCGATTGTGATTTAATTAATAATTGTGGTCCTTTATTTTGACAAGACAAACTCATTCACATCAAACTAATTTCTACGTGACATTCTTTCAATGTATAAACATAAATAAATACTTGAGTTTGCTATTACCTAGTGCTGAAGGACATTTTATCCTGTTAATTATGTGCTTTAAATATATTCTAATTCTATGTTCAGTGTACGGATAATGACCCATATGGCGCAGGGACTGCAGGGGTGTTATTTATGTCGCTGGTTTTTACTTTGCAGCGGTTATCACAAAACGAAAATTGTAAAATCAAATTTTGTATTTTTTTTAAAGAGCTGGATTTGTCGGATTGTACTTACAGCCTTCGAGCAATTTTTTAATGATCAAATTAAGAACCTCATTTTCCAGAAAATGTGAGAATACCCACGTCTTTATTTAATTATGATCAAATAAGCACAGTATAAATAAGTATAATAATAATCATATTCAAAACATTTTGTTCAATTGTGGCTTAATTAGTAATTTTAGTGCTGTTTTAAGGAAACAACTTATTGAAATTAAATAAATTTTTACGCGTCATTCTTTCGATGTGTAAACATGAACAATCGAAGTTAAGCATGTACACTGATAATAATACACTCTTCTCCGTTGGTTATTTGCTTTGAATATATTTCATAGTCTCTGTATATCTGAGGACGCAACTTCCTGGAATTTGCAACCCCGCGGCACAGGGGGTTCGAGGTGCCACTTACACTACTGGTTTTGAATATACCGGGTGTCTGGAAAATGTCCGATTAACTCAGCGCTACGCTCTTAACAATCAGCTGGTGAGTCTGGGAAAAATAGTAAAAAAAATCCTCATATTTTGTTTGAGTTACAATGATTTTAAAATTGGTTCTTTTGCTACGTTTAACAACTAAACAACTCATTCATTATCACAATAACTATTAATAAAACTTTTAGTTAATATTTTTCTCGCCCATGGCCATGTTTAATTACCATTTCAGTTAGAATGCACAAATATATGGTATATACTGTGATATGGTTGTGATGTTTTTGTAATAATTTGATAAAATTCCATTTGACAACAATGTTTGTCTGATATAAAGCGAAGGTGGATTTCAGTCACCATCGTTAGTAAGAAATCAGAAAGTAAGCCGGAGGTATTCACGCATTAGGTGTATGCAGTGTTGCCTATTTTACTTTTATGAAAGTACGTTTTTTTCGTAATCTACATCATAAAGAATTTTTTTATTATTTTTTGGGACTTCCGAAATACAACGTACTGAAGAGTTAATCCGCCATTTTCCAGACACCTGGTATAAAGGTTATCAGAAAACAAAAAAAATTGGAGTTTGTTGGAACATACTTCAAAAGCGAGGGAAGTTCTGTCGAAGTAACTTTGGACCATTTTTTTTTATTAGTGTTTCACGGATACGTCGCTTTGTTGAATACGGAGCTTTTCGCTTTATCTGTCATCAGGTGGGTTTGTTTAAATTCTTAATTTTTACGTTATATTTTTGATTAAATTTTTAATGTTGCGTAACATGGACGAGAAGTATCCTGAATGTAATGCCAGCGTTGCCTCTGAAATTTCGTTGCTGTAGGATGGCTGTGATCGATCGATGCATTTTTCGTGCGTAGCGTTACTCCCCCAATACGGCTGCGGCGTGTGATAGAATGTCCTCGCATCTAAAAATCTTGTGTGCTGACTGTGATAACAATTTAAAATTGGTCGAATGTTATTTCTACAGAACTTCCCTCTCCGCTTTGATCCCCGGTAAAAAAAAAGCTTAAATTTAAACCCTATACAATATGATAAATATTTCCGCCACCTCTTAAAAAACCGTCAATATTTAAGTTTTAGTGATTAGAAGAATACATCTGAGTGATAAAAAAATTAGTGTTAGTCATTTCCAGCGATCTGGAATCCCTAATACAATCTAATGTATATATACATGTAAGGATAAGGATTAATTATGCTCACTCTTATTGAATCTAACGCGCAATTAGGTCGGTAAGTTAGATCTCTGAATGCGATGATTAATTATGGCATGTCGCAATGAGTGACGAAGCAAGTTAGATTTCATGCAATAATATAAAAGATTGTGAATAATAACTTTGAATGTTGTTTCGTTGTTACAGGTAGGATTAGGAATTAGATTAAATAAGTACTTTAATAAAAACGTTGTTACAGTTACAGAGAAACAATTCAAGTTTTATTCCCTTCTAAAGAAAAGAAAGAAAAAACGGAAATAACCTCGCATTACATACATTTATTGTAAAGAATAAGAAAATCGAATTTGCAATTGCTATTATTGAGTCAAAGATTTCGCAAATTAATACAACCTTCTCAAGCAACCAGGTATGATTATCTGTCTACAATAAAATGTCGTGTCCATTTTGTTTATTATTATCGGCCGCTAAGCATGGACACTAACATAGTATAGTTCCTACACTCCAATAGTACCTAGTAAAATTTTATTGGTATTTCAAAGTTAACCACCAAGGACCCACAAAACCATAAATCACAAATTCAGACGCAAGAGTTCAGTTCGTAAAGGTCCGTACTGACGCTTTTGACCCATCGTTCGAAGGATACCGAACGGTGATAAACAACTTGATTCTTTAAAGATTTTCATGGCCAATATCTCTGTTAGTTATGGACGGATTTGTATAAAATTTAAAACGTAGATAAACATAATATGTGAAGACGAGATTGATGACAATAAAATGACTTTATCTCAAAAAACGCAAATTTTATTGTCATCAATCTGTATAAATGTTTTATGCAATATGAATCTTTAGGTAGTTTACTAGAAGTATGTAAGATACCGATTACAACACAAGAAACACACCTGAAGTCTTAGCAAAATTAGAAAGTTGTTAGATATAACAATTTCAATTTCATTTTCCCGGAAGAATTAAGAAACATGGGTACAAAGATAACAATAAGCACTTAACCCAGGTAAACACATTTATATTTCTTATCACCCTTCATTTTGTATTTACAGCTCTTCATCATTGCCTACCCACCCTCATTACTCGTCTAGCTCTTAGATAGTAAAACAGATTTTAATTTTAAATGTCGGTTAAGGGTTCGTCGGACCGAGCCCGTATTTCTGTTTTATAAATTAGGCAACTCACAATGCAAGCATTATGGAGAGAATTAGACAGCTGTCAAGATTTTTCGAAAATATGGCTGTGTGGCGTCCTTTTGACTTTGAAAACATTCCATCATCTTCGAGAGTTAATGAAAGTGATAGAGGAAGTGATATAATTTTGTGCATCTCTGAACTAGAAACTGAAGAAACACATGTTTCGGGAAAAGATTAGAACCGGGTACCCGCGAATCAATAGTTTCCGTTCATGAAACTTTAGTTTCCGAAAATCATCGGTCACCAATAGAACGAACGGTACAGTTACTGAAATTATCTTACAATACAGTAAAAAGTGTTCTGTGCAGTAAAAATCCAACTCCAAAAGTTCAGGCGCGGATCCAGGGGGGGGGCAATGGGTGCAATTGCCCCCCCCTGACACACGACCGAGGTACTTTATTTTGACCAATTTCAAAATTTTGAAATCATTTCATTTTGTAAATACAGTACAACCTCTATAACCCGAACTCACGATTGTCTCAACATCCAGTAATCCGAACAGAGGCCATTTGAAGTCGATGCCTCTTTAATCCCAACAAAAACTCTGCAATCCGAACTGAACTTGAAAACATGCATCTACTTCCAAAAATGACGCAAGATCTTTCTGCATATGTTGTATGGAATATTTTGAAATTTTTAAAAATTGCGATATTTCAAAGCACTGAATTAATTAACTAATTATGGAGAAACGGTTGAAGTTATCGGAGACCCGAAATCTACAAGAGAAAGTATTTGGTTAAATTTCGAAAATCGTCGAAAATGGGTCGAAATTTGCATGAGAAAAATTTCATTTTTGAAAAATTTTCCTAAAAATTCTGAAAAAATTCAGGCTGATTCCGACGTGCTGATTCCAAAAATATACCATGTTTATGGTAACGGAGCAATATTTTCGGAAAATTCGCTGTAAAATTCGAATTTTTCGAAATTTTTAAAAATTGCGATATTTCAACTGGACGATACTGGAAAAATGGTTTAAGTTATTGAAGAAATGAAGCCAGAAGTGACTTCTGAGGTCCAAAATCTATAAGAAAATGTATTTAGTTAAATTTCGAAAATCGTCGAGAATGGGTCGAAATTTGCATAATGGAGGTAATACGAATACATAATGGAAAATTTCATTTTTGAAAAATTCATCTAAAAATTCTGAAAAATTTCAGGGTATAGATCCCGGGGTGTTTATTCCAAAAAGATAGCGTGTTTATGGTCACGGAGTAATATCTTTTTAGAATGTATCTATTACCCATTGTTGCTTAAGAATTCTTTAATTTTTGTTTAATAAAACTTAGGTTTATTTCTTGAAGTTTGTTTTCAGTTGTGTATGAAGCTGTTATTCAATTCCCTTTCAGATTTTTGGGAAAATCGCTGATCCGAACAAATCGTTAATCCGAACACACCTCTTTCCCAATTAGGAATTAGGATTATCGAGGTTCTACTGTACACTATACGTGTAATGAAAAGAACCAAATCTCACCTATGTTATGTGAAAACGAGTATACTAGCTAAAATTTTATAAATTTTTTTGTTTAGAACGAATTTCTGGTGGATAGGTAAAATCACACAAAAATTGCCCCCCCCTGAACGAAATCCTGTATCCGCGCCTGCAAAAGTTTACCCCAAAAAATTCCGTAAAGTTACGTCCAGCCGATTACCACGAGGATATGACGGCAAATCTATTTAAGAAATGGTTTCAAGCTTTCAAGAGCAACTTATACACAATCTTCTAGCGGGAACCATCATAGTTATGGACACGATATTAATTATTCTCGCCAGATTAAAAAAATTCCGAATACCGGAACACGCAAGGTGGATATTTTGGAATTTCTTTCCACCAAAAACGTCATTGTACCGCCTGAAGTAAAAACAAAAAAACAATTTTTGGATTTAGTAAAGTCTCACAATTTCGATAAACGGTACGCGATTGACGAAATGGCACAAGCAAATGGGCACAAAGTATTGAAACTTCCGCCGTATTTTTGCATATTCAACCCGATCGAACTAATTTGGGGCGATCTTAAACAGGCAATCCGAAAATTTAACACACGTCCAGAAAGTTCACCAGCGGTCATCGAGTTGATTAGAGACCAAGTTTCATACATTACACCAAATAAATGACGCAAATGTGTGGAACACATTAAAAATACTGAAAAATCATTTATTACCACGCCACCGTCCAACATTAATATTTGTTTGAATACTGAAGATTCTTCTGATCTTAGCGACTAGTTTTTTATTTTATACGTAGGTAGTATTATGTTTATATAATTATTTAAATAAATAGAAATCTTTCATTTAAAATGGTCATGCACCAAATACAATAATTTTTAATGCAACCCTGGATGTTGTCAACCAACTACAAACACTGGGCACTGGCTGTACCCTCCTTTTATTGACGTCATTATCCCCCTGCGTTGTCCGACAATCCGTCAAAGTAGCGGTTGTAAAATTTTACTAGGTACTGATGTAGTGTTCTTTCAATACATCATGTGCCAAGTGTAGAAAAGTGAAGTTTTACCAAACGAGTATGATTGTTTGAGTACGAATGAGCGAAGCGAGCGAGTAACTTAAAAACCATACGGGTTGTGAATACATAATTTTCTATCGAGGCGCGTATATTATTTTTTCGTACTTCATAACCAGATATTATTTGCATTAATAATTTTCAATAAAAGTCAATTGCAGATAAAAACTAATAGTAGGTAACGCTTTTCAATAACATAACAACCAAGCAGAACTTGTTTTTTGCGACAGTTAAACAAATTTAAAATAAAGCAAAAATGGAATAAACGATTCAACGAATATTCCGGTGAGTGTGAATATCTTGACTGCTGCCCATGAAGCTGAAATAATTGTATTTTTAACATATATATATATAGGGTGATGCACGAGTAGTCTGAAAAAATTTAAAATGCAACCAACATTACATGCCGCACCTTACGTGGATTCAAAATTCTATCTATATTAATAAAAATGAATCGCCGAAATGTATGTACGCTCATAACTTCAGAACGACTGCACCGAATTGGACGATTCTTTTTTTTACGTGTACCATATTGTCAGGACAAGGTTTATATGTAAGAAAATTTATAAAAAATGAGACGGCTTAAAGATAAAAAATTTTTAAAAATTTTGCATGGGAATCGCCACTTCGAATGAATTTGAATAGTTGGCGTTCCTGACGGACCTGTCGTTTGACTGACGTGTCATACAAAACTAATTCTTCCGTGCGATTGTGAAAAGTGTATTGCATTTCAAATCCTTCTTTGTTTTTTCGTAAAAAAAACGTCGTTTATTTTAAGAAAAGTGTTGGTTAAAGTGAATTTAGTTACGCATTGCGAAGTTTCTTATTAATTTTGAACTGCCATTCTATTTACCTATGTTCACTTTGTTGGTTTCGACAAAACCTCAACCTTTACCGTTATTCGAGGATTTAATTTGAAGTTTTCAATATTTTAAAATTCTCAAGACAAAATTTACAGATTTGATTGACTGCGAAAATAATTCTGTGTCGTTTTATGAAGTTCATTACAATGCCGAGAAGACGACAAGCTGACATAGGTCCACGAAGTCAATCAAATGTGCGAGGAACTGCCTCAGGTACAAATCGCAGTGATTTATTTCATGGGTAATTCGGATACGGAAGTTGATCAGCGTTGTGCTCATAATCAACATAATCAAACATTGAAGCGAGATATTGGATGGTATGAATAAAACTGAGTAGATACTCATATTCGAAGTACGAAGTACCTACTTGCAAACATTGTATCTCCCTGGACACAAATTGAACAACTACGCGTTTTGTGAGCATTTAATCTAAAAATGGGCATCGGCGTGGCAAATGACTATCTGTCCTTATAAATAATAGATTAAATGTAATATATTTTTGTTTCCTTAAGAATATAGAGTTAACAAAGTTAGTTGAGTTACAAAAGTCTCTCTTGCTCCACGTTGGCCACCAACGAGCGATTTTCATGATTTTTGTGAAACTTTGCTGGTTTCGAATTTGAATTTTCTGTCCTCGATAGTTGATGCTCAGCAAGAACCACGGGAAGGTCTGGAGCAGATCTCGCTAGGAAAGGAGAGGGCAAGGATTTGTTAATGAGGGATAGAACGTTATACAGTACAATACAATGGAAATACAATACAGGTACCTACAATCTAACTACAATACAGAATACACTACAGATACAGATAAAATTCAGATACAATACAAATGCAAAGTTAGTACCCAATACACCACCGGAAGAAATTGCACCAAAAATTGAGAATGTTGCAAAATGAAAACCCAAGCAAGCACACCGATGGAACTCGGGACGAAATCTACAGGTCGCAGCGCTCACACGCCCAAGGGAGGAACGCAGCCGCATAAATCCAAGGTCGTCTTACCTCATTCTCAAAGAGCGATACAACCCAGCGTCTAAGGGCCAACAGAACCCCCCCCCCCAGGCCAGAGCGTCTGACGACATGGAGAATTCAGACTCGGAACCAAAGAATGCACTGTTGGAAAATTAAAACCCACGCAAATGCATCGTGAAAACAAAGCATCAAGACCCAAACAATACGAGGAGGTCTGGAGTGCGTCTTGCCATTAAAAAAGAGGACTAGAGTTTGATAGCATGGGTGAAGGACACCGTATCTTGTAAATTTGGACGCCGTAGTTTAAAAATGATGCATACTGTATGTACTGAATGCATGTTATTAACAACATATTTCAAAAAAAATCGGGCATTTTTGGAAAAATATCCACTTTCTTTCGTGTTCACAGCACTTAACACAAAAGATTTTCGCTAATATTTATTGACAATAAATTAGAAATTCGCGAACACGTGCTACTTTTAACCCAAAACGGAGCTCCAGTGTTGCTGCTGACCGGAATCAAAACTGAACAGAAAGGATCGAAAATGTGACCTTTCATCAGGTAGCTCACGTGACAGTGACGTCATCGTACGTCACGATGAGATTGCAAAAATTATTTTTCATATTTTAGCTCAGAAATTGTACATTTTTGTGGTTAATTTAACAATGTTTAAACAAACTAATTTGTTTTTGCTAACCTCGTGTTCTTAGGAAAATGGATTTCGGTTTAATTATCATATATTGATAGTTATCGTATTTGAACATTATGAATTATATTAATTATGTTTAAATTTTATTTAATTATACCGCGAAAATGTATAGCTTTGACCCACCAACTTCAATCGTTTCGAAAATTTTTCCAAAATTTAAACTTTGTCGAATAAACGAATCATGGAATCCGATAAATTAAAACTGAAGTCGTACTTACTTTGTTTTCGGTCCTTTTCGGAAAAATATCCATTTTCGTTCGTGTTCACAGCACTAACAGAACATATCTTTCGTAATATGTATTAATAATAAACTAGAAATTCCCTAAAACGCTCGACTTTTACGCCAAAAGGAAGCGACGATCTTGCCGGCATCAAACAGAAATTAATACTGAACACAAAGGACCGAAAAACGTGACCTTTATACAGGTAGCTCACGTGACATTGACGTCATCGTACGTCACGATGAGACTGCAAAAATTATTTTTCATATTTTAGCTCAGAAATTGTACATTTTCGGGGTTAATTTAACAATGTTTAAACAAACTAATTTGTTTTTGCTAACCTCGTGTTCTTAGGAAAATGGTTTTCGGTTTAATTATCATATATTAATATTTATCATATTTAAACATTGTGAATTATGTTAATTATGTTTAAATTTTATTTAATTATATCGCGAAAATGTATAGCTTTGACCCACCAACTTCAATCGTTTCGAAAATTTATCCAAAATGTAAACATTGTCGACCAAACGAATCACGGAATCCGATAAATTAAAACTGAAGTCGTACTTACCCTGTTTTCGGTCCTTTTCGGAAAAATATCCATTCTCGTTCGTGTTCACAGTACTAATACAACACATTTTCACTAATATTTATTAATAATAAATTAGAAATTCGTGAAAAGGACCCTACTTTTAAGCCAAAACGGACTCTGATGTTGCTGCCACCAAACCGAAATCAAAACTAAACACAGAGGACCGAAAAATGTGACCTTTTATCAGGTAGCTCACGTGACAGTGACGTCATCCTACGTCACGATGAGATTGCAAAAATTATTTTTCATATTTTAGCTCAGAAATTGTACATTTTCGGGATTAATTTAACAATGTTTAAACAAACTAATTTGTTTTTGCTAACCTCGTGTTCTTAGGAAAATAGTTTTCTGTTTAATTATCACATATTAATAGTTATCATATTTAAACATTATGAATCATATTAATTATGTCATTTCTGCAACTCTTGAGTTATTCTCTAAAATAAATTAACTGATCCTTACATTTTTTTGAGTCACTGTAAAAGCAAATCAAATGATATGACGGCATCAAGTTTTTGGGCTTGATAAACAGATATATTTTGATTAAAAACGTACCATGTTAAACAGTAACTTCAAAACGTCTGCAATATTTCAAAATTCAGTTTTGCAATTCTTGATTCATTCAATAAAATAAACTGACTCAGTGATTAATTTTTTTGAGACACTCCCTATAAGCAAAACTAAAAAATATGAATGGAATGATAAATCACAAGTATAGTTTCATCCTATTTTGGATATTTTAAAAAGGATTCATTTGGCAAAATTTTGGGCTGACGTCATCAATTTTTTGAAGGAAGTAAATATTATTTTGAATAAAAATGTATTATGCTTATCATATGTTTAAAACATCTGCAAGATTTCAAAGCATTCGGTTTTGCATATTCAAAATTAAATTGTAGGTGAAACGAAGTTCACGGGGTCAGCTAATTTTTAATAAATATGTAACCATAGCAGCCATAAAGTTTGTCAGTTTTGACATTAACATTACAAAAACTGAAATAAGTGAAATTCTAAGGGAAAAGATGCTTCAATAAAGAACAGCACATAAAAACGAAACGAATCAGTTAAGAAGATGTTCAAAATGCTGTCCACCACTACTTTCGCATGCGTCAATTCGGTTCCAGAAAGATCTTCTCACTCTCACAAGCATCGCTAGCGTTACAGATCTACAAGCGACAGTTATTCAATGTTCGAAATCTTCTCTACTGTTAATATTAATAATAGGTCTTTGGTAGACACGAACTTTGACCATTCTCCATAAAAAGTAATCTAATGGAGTTGTATCAGGACTTCTATACTGTTCAAAGGAAAGAGTCAGTGATCACGTGAAACCTGCATTATAAGCATTCTAGAGCCAAGTGCGCGTAAGTTTCCTGCGCCTAGTCCGTGTTACATTGTAGAAACATTTTAAGTTTTAATTTTGACAAAATGATGTTTCCAACATCCGACATGATGGCGGTTACAAATTTAGTATAAAAATAAGCAAAAACACAAACGACGAAAGCAAGGAGACGACACCACCGACCACGCAAGGGATGAGTCAACAATGAAACGCACCGGCAACGAAATATCGGTACAGTCTAAAACTGGCTTGGGAGAAACCCTCCTCCAAATTTGTCGATCTATAGGCAGTTGAACACGCGCTGATCACGCGTCTTTATTGCTAACTCTTTCGCTTGAATATGCTATAGGGGCCAAGGATTAATTGAACCCCTACCCATCCATTTATTTGCAAAAACTGAGTCCAAATAGTGTCTTACATCTCTGTGGAAATGCGAAGATTGACTAATGTCTTCCAATTGTTGCCTGTTATTGCCGTTGTCCCACATGGGGTTCCTTCTCAAGAATTTGAATGACTTCTAGTTCGTGTACCTTACCGGTAGCTATCCTTTGCTTTGATTTGCGATTCTGCGCCCACTCGAAAGTGCGGAAAATTCCTCCTCGTTCATGCAAGTCATCTCCCTTCCCGAATCGAGCAGAGCCAGAAGTTCCCTACCAAAAATTGAGATGGAAATGTGGGGTAGAAGGGAGCAGCTTCCGAAATCTGGTGGAGAATCTGAAGGGCGTTGCTGAAGCGTGGAGATGCCATGCTCGAAAACGTCCCCCACAATTTTCGTGCGCTCCAGGATGGAGACCATCGGGTGAAACTTCACACAGAGCGGTGTTGAAATCCCTCCTTGATTCGGACCTAGACCTCCCAAAAGCCTTTCCCACCCCATCCGATAGACCTGGCAAAACCCACGAGGATACCTTCCCTTCAATCTCCGAAGAGAGAGAGGGACAGAAGGTGCCACCACGACCCCTCGGCGCACGAGACTCGTGGAAGATTGAGCGTTAATGGGCTCGGGCGGAATGTACCCTTCGGGCACGAATTTAATTAATGGAAAATTCGAGGGCTTGGAGCTGGTGGACGGACACGATTGCCTCACTGACATGTCCGGTCGGCATTTCCCGAAACGTTTGGCGGGGGAATGGAGAAAGGGTTGAATGCCATCAAGGGCGAAACAGTGGGGGCAGGAAATTGGGTGTCCCGGGCCTCGCGGCTCACGCTTTGGTCGGACGACCGATCTTTCACAGGGCCCGAGGTCTCTCGTGGCCTGCATGTCGATCACGAAATGTTGGGCCGCTTTAACCGTTCTCATTGTGCGGGGAACAGCGTTCCAGGCGATTTAGATCTCGCCTGGAAAAAGTCTCATTAAAACTGCCATTATATTTGACTCCTTTCGCGGTAGTATCAGTGACCGCGCTATACTTAGCCGTCCCAAGAAGAAGTCGACCATGCTAACGTCTCGGCTTGGCGAACTGATCTCCTTGTATCGGTCCTCTCGGTGCGTGCCCGCCCAGAAGTGCCCCAAGAACTCCTCCCGAAACCCCTCAAAGGTGTCCCAGTCGGACTTATTGATATCGTACCAGGACTCTGCGACTTGCCTAAAACACAGACGGACTGCATCGAGCTTGTTAGAACTTCTCGTCCGTGTCTTCAGGTAAAACGCCTCGAAATCCTCCAAAAATTTGTTTCCCCTGAATAAAACGGACGAGGCAGCGGTGCAGCTGGTGCCGGTGCCGGAGTCTCCTCCGGTTGCCGACTCTGCTCCAGCAAGTGGAGTGCGAAGCTTTTCCAGTCCATCTACTCCGGGCGGGCCACGGCCTGCAGTTGCTCGTCTCGGCTCGTTGTTGGTTTCTCGTGGATGGGGTCCACGGTGCTCTGGACCCTTCTTCGAGAGCTGGATGGTCGCTCCATGTCAGGCCGCCTCCTACGCGTCGTCTTTGGCCTTCCTGGGCTTCGCTGAGTTGTCGCTAGCAGTGGTGCGATCCTTGGCGCCTTCACGTTCCAGGCGCCACTGGTATTGACTATCTGTCTCTTCTTTCCGATCATGTTCTTCACACAAGTACACTTCTCGCTGGCTGTGAGTAAAAAAAAACATAAATAAGTACATATGCAACACAAAATACACTCTTCCAATGCTAAAACTTACATATGGAAAAAAAACTATGAGAAATAAATCCAATCAGAGCTCAAGGGACCTTGGCCTCGGGCCCCAGAAGAGCCTAAAGAATTTATTCCTCAGAGAGAAAAAAAAACCTTTATTTTCGTTGGAACCTGAGGACATAACAAAATATTAGCAACCTCACAAGTACAACAATAAACAAATTAAAAGTCGCGGAATTCTCGGAAAAGTAAATGGATGGCAACGTTCTAGATATTATGACAGTGTGGCCTCTACAAACAAGATGGGGGCACACAACGAGCGCAGGGCGGCAGCCGCACTCCCCGTGAAGGGCCACGTGGTCCTGTTTTACCACTTCACGCGCATGCTCTAGGTTGACCTTCCTGCCCCCGCCAATAAGCTGAGTAAACTCCGAGTCAGGCAAGGCTGGAAGTCTGGCAAGAGTCGTAACCACCCGCACGGAGACGTCGACGCTACCGCGTGCACGCCACACGATCCCCGAGTTAACTAGCGCTATCAAATTGAGTATTTGGATTTCAGACAAGCAATAAACAAAATTTAATTGGTCACACTCCATCAACACTTGTTTTAAATAACAAAGAAATTTAAATGAGATTAAATTATGCAACAAGGAAAATGAAATGAGAAATTATTCATGTTTTATCCATGATTTTAAACAACAAGAGGTTTGTATTGATGAGGCTGATACGTGTTTAAACTCCATATTAATTTTAATAATAATGAAAAAACTTTCAGAGTTTAAATAATATATTCGTAGTCACTGCTACACGTGTTTCGGTACACAGTACCGTCTGCAGGCAGAAGAGAAACTGAGGTTTTACAGAGCTATTCCTGAATTTATACTTGATTTAACAATAGTGTTTACAAATTTATGTTAAGTAAGGGAGATTTGTTTATTTCGGTTTGGTCGTTCATTAGTGTATTAAATCTATTGTACCTATTTATTTCCAGACATTCTAACGCGTTTAATTTTGCGCTTTTATTTTCTATGTGTAAAATTTTGAATTTGTCGTTGAAATTATGCTGTTCTTGGATAAGGTGGTTCGCGTACGTAGAATTTGATTTTTTATTGACATATGCTAATTTATGTTCTTTTATCCTTTCCTCAAATTTTCTCCCTGTTTGTCCGATGTATACTAAGGGGCAGTCACTACAACTTAGCATGTAAACTCCAGAATTCAATTTCTTACGTGACTTGTCTTTACTATTGTTTATTAATTTATGTAACGAATTGTTGGTACGGAACGAAATTTTATAGCCTGCATTTTGCAGTATTTTTGCAGTTTTAATAGAAAGTTTTCCAAAATGAGTTATAATGTTATACTGATTGGTTTCTTTAATTAAAGGATATATTAATGGTGATGTGATTTTTTTTATTTTACACAGATTGTTGATTGTCCCCTTATCTAAAAATAACTTTGAGGTCGAACTTAAGAGAATAAAAATAATAGCTAAAAATAATGGTTATTCGGACGAGATCATAGATAGTATGTTAAAAAAGAAAATCTCCCTAGCATGCCAACATTTTCAACAGTTGTTGTAGTAGTTAAATTATTTAGTTACTTTTTTAAGTTTACGTTGTGCCCTTTGAATAAAATATCGTAAAACTAATTTTTAGAAATAATTTTCTCCTAACTCAAGAGGTACTCGAAGCAAGCCCTAACAAATTTATTAGCGGCGTCAGCGTAGTTTTTATCTCCGACTGGCTACTCGCGTAACTTCCTTTCCGGAATTGTCAGAATGACATTACCAAAAGTGCCAAAGTCAAAGCAATAATGGATTAAGCATTTCATTTTAAATTCAGTTAGTATCAAGTGGTACACGGCATTAGTATTTTAGGTTGCGTAAAAATAATTTTCAGAAGTAATTTTCTCGTGACTAACCCTGTATAATGGAAGTAAATGAAACAAAATAGCTATTTATGGTATAAGTGAATAAAAGTGGATTTTATCCAACGAAAAAACAGTTTAGCACACGAGGGGAAGCTGAGTGTGATAATGTTTTTGAGTGGATAAAATTCGTTTATTCACGTGTATCATACAAGATTTTTTCCAATTTCGCAAAATTTTTCAAAACATGTATTGTTTAGGTAATCCATATACATAAATATTAATTGTACTATTACCAATGTCATGAACATTTGAAGAAGGTAAATTGCCTAAGATGCCTGTACTTTCGTCACGGTTAAATTCAAACGATGCTCCTGGACTTTCATTAGGATTGTTTTACAGGAGGTGGACTATCAAGCGTTGCAAATTTTAGTTAAATCTCCACACGTCCATAGCAACGAAAATTTCAGTGGTAGTGCGAATTTTTAGTTTTTTTTTACTTTATTCGTGTTGTCAATGACAGTGTGAATAAAGTGTTGCTATAGTCTTTGCTATTTCTATTCAAACACCACTTGTTAATCGTAAATGTGGTAACGTTCATATTCAGACAATTTTCTAACTAAAAGCCGTTGTCAATCAATCGAAAGCTGTTACCAATTGCTAAATTTTAAGCAAAATCAACAGGTGGTGTTTCAATAGAAATGGCAAAGACAATATAATAGTATATTATTAATCAAGGTGTAGGTTTAATTTCCTCCATATTTCCCGTTTTTAATATTTTTTTGTATGAAAAATGTTGGAAAGTGAACCGTCATGTACCCCTCCTGAAATAAAAGAGGCGGCACTCATTCCGTTGTACTTACGCGATAGCGACAATTTTGGCTGAAAAAAATATCAACCTTTTATCGTAAAAGCGACACGGAGGATGGAAATCCTCCAGCGTAGCAGAAGGATACATCGACGGCTCGATTTCCGATAAAAAAAGAATCGCCGAAATGGTCGTGACCATGAGGTAGTTTCACTCCCGTCAACTTCATTTTCACTCCCATCAATTTCATCAACTTGGTATCACTAATTTATCCCCAATTACACCGAGAATAATCAATTCATGGTTTGGAAATAACAATGATTTTTGTTCTTGACCAAAATTTTGTATAACTTCTCGTTTTTTTTTTAGACTATTTGCGCTGCTCTTCCCTTCTTTTTGGATTTTTTTGCTTTGATACGTTCTAATGTTGTTCCGAGTTTTTATATTTTGTACAGTACTGTGCTGGGAGAACAAATTATTTTTCAAAATGAAGGAAAATAAAAATTATCCAAGTTCCCTCTTTCACGTAGACAACAGAAAAAAATCGAATATTGTAACGTTATAGTGATTAGGCCTGTGATCGTCATTTGTCGCAAATTAAAACAAAATAAAATAAAATTCACTTACCCTGCGTTGTGTCTTATTAATAACAATTGCATTAATGTTTCAGTTTTTTTTTCTTTTCACAAAAATTTCCACTAAATTTCCAGATTCGTTTTACAAAGTAGTGTCATAACGCATGGGAGAACATGTTTTAAAGACAACGCAGAATTATATTCAATTTACAAATTTATTAGTAAAATCACACAGAAATCAATATATTTCTAGTCACAATTTCGGAAATTAAAGACAATAAAATTACAGAGGCAATACATTGTAACCCTAAATATGATTTTGTCAACAAAGAGAGGTCATTTGTGTTACTAAGAGAATTTTTCTTCAACAATTTTCAGAGAGTTAGTGTTTGGGTAATTTGAAACAACATAAGTATTGCTAACTATTCTGATTAACTATTTTCGAGTTTCTTCATCTGGTTAAGAGTTATTTTTTTTAAGATTTTTATAATTTCTTTAAGTTATTTGTCTTATTTAGGTTTTTTTTTTAGACAAGTAAGTTGAGCGGTAAGAAAACAAATTTTCAGCCCTAAAACAGGTAGATTTAGTCCGGTCCGCTCCAAGAGAAACGTAAACGACCAACAAAATAATAAATTTCTTTGATCACATCAAATCGTGACTCTGCCACAAGTACGAAACTACGCTGTCTACAATATTTCGCTTTCGCTTAGCGCTTATGAAAAGGTTAATTCATGCCACAAATTTAGTTTCGCCCTAGCAACGCGAGCAGAAATCGAGTATTAATTTCGCTGAGCAAAAGTGACGGTACGGAATGCCTTACGCTCACATGCTATTTCGCCAGGTGGTCATTAACAAAAAAACATTTCTCGGAACGAGACGTACTAAAAAAAAACGGCGATTTAAGTATGTGGACGCGCCTCGGCGAATTGCGATGGGGTTGTTCCAACAGCACCATCGACGAATTGGCCAGTTTATTAACGAATGACTCGCTTACTAAAAAAAATGATGATTTGAGCGGGAAACGGGGCTTCTATAGTTATAGGACGTTTCTAGCGCTCTGTTGATTTTTGTGAAACAACTTCCTTTTTTTTGTTTCTGTGTTTTTTTTTGAGTGTGTGTGTTTTTTTTTGTGTATCCCGGCGTGGCAAACGAGCTCGTAATTTCAGGCATTCAACAAATTAGCAAAGACGGTCCACGAAAAAAAAAACAGTAAAAATTAATTTATGCAATGAAGTAGTACGCATATGAAATTTACTCATTATGCGTCCAAATTTTGGATGTAATTAAATTCGTTCCCTTTTTTTTGTACTCTATTTGTGGTGAAACCCTTTTTTTAATCAATTTCTTAACTGCTTACTTTAGATTTTTCATTCATGTTATAAAACCTCAGTAAGTGATTTAGATAAATTTCTTTATGCTCCTAAATTTGAAAAGTGAACAAGAGAAAGAAATAACACCTTTAAATTTGGATAATGGAAATTCTTTTCAACCCAAGGCTTAATTCAACAAAAAACATTTTATCAACATTATTGGTAACTTACTGGAGTAAGTTAATTTTTGCTTTTGAATAAGTTTTACTAAACACATCTGAGTGTTCAGGATTGCCAATTTTTGAGTACCTGTGAATTTTGGTGTACTGCACCGCAATAACTCTCTTTGTAACTTCACTAGCACCAAATTTTAACTAACTGAAGTCAACACACAATTTTTTCATTTTGCACGAACTACATAAAACGGCTTTTAACCCCCACAAGGCAGAGTTAAAAAGTTCCCTACTTTTCACCCTATTTTTACTTAAATAGTGACGCCAAAACTGGAGACGTCGCAGTACCAGTGGGCAAATTTTTACGAATTCTGTGTTGTGATTGGCTCATTAGCTGGCTTAAGCTCTGCTCTCCTACTCCCCTCTATTAAATTGACCGAACCAATTTTATGTAACAATCTAATTAATTATTAATACAGGGTGACTGCAAAATATATGCAATAATTTTAACCACGGCATCCCCCACCCTAGTAGAGTCGAAATATAGAAAAAACAAATTAAAAATCGAATGGGGCAAAACCCCCATGAACCACCCTGAATACGAAGGCACTGAGCCACCTTGTAAACAGAGTTGGAAAACGTTCGAATAAAAACGACGTAAACACTTTCAGTTTCAATTAAAAGTAAAACCGACTTTTTGCTGCTTATCATTCGTTCATTCATTTATTCATTCATCGTTAAAGGTCAGTGCGAAAATTTTTTGGTAATGCTTCATGATGATCAACTTTTTATTCTAATGGATGTTTGGTCCTTGCCACAATGATTTTACATTGTTTATTGGATCAAAAATAAGAGCAACTTAGAATGCTACTACCTTTTTACAAGAAATGTTGAAAATGTTGTCCTTGAGCAGCCATACAGGCATCAGAGCGTCGCAAATATGCTTGTTGATAGGTAAAAAAACACCGCAGCAGCGGCTGCCACTTTCACTTGTTGTTGAAACTCTTCGATAATTTCTAGACACTGTTGATTTCCACAAACTAACTGTTTCATCCAACCCATACGCATTTATCGAAAACCGTCTCTTGAAATCGTACTTGTTGACGAGCATGTGGAGTTTCATCAGACAAAAAGTGAGTTATACAACATGGACAATTAGTGGGCTCCAAAACCCTGCACTTTGTCAACATGGTATGGATGTGGCCGTGTTGTTTTAATGTAGGATGCACTACAAGCTGTGGAAATCCAACTTCTTTTCTCTGTCCTATCACGACCACGATCGTGAGTTTGAAGTTGAAAGTACCATGATCTCGGAGATGCTGTACCACTGATGCAAATGTTCACCCACACCATTTACCATATCGACACACTCTCCATGGGAAAACTGCACCATAAACCGATTTCACCGACCGCTCGATGCTGACTGGCCCTTTTCGTGTTTTTCACGTTGCGATTAAAAAAATGCCTGGTAAAGTCACTTTTTTGGTTTTTAATCCGAATCGCTCTGTTCCATTCATTGTAGTAATTGTGTAGGTCACGAAACATTACCAGCGGCGCGTATAACAATTTACATTTAATTTCAAATAATTTTTTCTAGACGCTGCTACCACTTAGGACCGTGAATTTTACCCAGTGACATAATCATATTGTGAGCTATTCCCCATTTTTTTTGCATGTATTTCGCAATCATCTTGTATAATTGTTAATGATAATTAATGTCCTGAAGTTTACAAAATTGTTATCCAACAATATCCGTTGGATAAATGGCGTGATCAAAAATTATAATCACCGAATAAATCTATACAAACTTATTTTTCCAAAGGTTGTTGTAGATGGTTGTTTTTTTTTGACAAATTTTTCAAAGCGTTGACACTGAAATATCTACAGCAGATTTTGTATATTTTTCATGAAGGAAAGATTATTGAATTTAAATCGGTTGTTGTGTAAAGGAAACTGGAATACTTGTTAAATTACCCTCTCAAAGAGGTCGCCTCTTGCATAAAATCGAACTACGCAAAGAAAATCGATGATTTTTTCTATTTCCCCACCCTCAACTAAATTGTTAAGCTATGTTATTGCTGAGGGACAATCGTTTACACCTCTCACCTACAATTTTATACCTGTCTCTATCTCAAAGGGTTGACTCTATTTTTGAACAACAGAAAAGGATATTCTATTTTCCATTCAAAATAATGATATAATTAAATTGGGACCATTCAAACCTTGCACCTACATGACATTAAAATAAAGTGGAATAAAATAATAAAAAAAAATAAAACAAATAGCTAACTAAATTTTGCCTGCTGATTCTCGCCTCACGCAAAGGGTTGAACAAATTGTATCCAATTTAGATCTTCTAAACAAATCAGAAACAAATTATTCCTTTCAACAGATTATTACTTCTGTGTTTATTTAATTGTTTCCTAAATATTTCAATTATTTCTTGTTTAAGCTAACTGACTGAACCTGCACTGTAATAACTTAATAAGCATTCACGTTCGGTAGAAGTAACTGACAGAAATTTTTCTGTGGTTAAGTTGCAATCTTACGATCACTAGAAATTAAAGATTGGCATCAACTGTCTAATTTTCTAATTTAAATGTCAAATCTGAATTGTGTGGAAAAAAACGAAGTTTTTTTAATTTCAACACGCTTCGTTTCAAGAAAATCCTTAAATACAGCATGGAAACAATTTCCATAAAAGTAGTCACGAGAAAGCCCATTTTAAAGGAAAAGAAACAAGAAATATTTCGTGGTTTTTAAAAAATTGGGTAAAACGGAAACAGTTAAACTGGTGACAGAAAAATTCTCCGTAAAGTTCGCTAGTGTTGTCGAGTGTTTTTCGAATTTTAAAATAATACAGATACAACGGCGCTGGTGCCGTTAATATTGTAATCAGAATCAGAAAGACGACTGCCCAGATTTATATACCTACATCATTGATCTAATAAAGGAGTGGATGGAGCCTTGTATACGTTTCCATACGCGAGCGAGTGTAATCAACATAAGAAAGAAATAACTAGAGCGGTTATGCATCAGTGGGGAAAGGACGGCTGACCACGTATCACGTGCTGGGTGGCAAGAAACGCTTCAATTGAACGGGAATAATACGTTTTCTTACGAATTTGTTCAAACAATCAATTATAACAAACGTTTGTTAATGAAAACTATATTTTTACAGTTTACATTAAACTTATGTGTAATGTGAAACAACAAAAATCATGTTAAATGATGGAGATAGTCTTTTAATAAAATGATATGTATACAGAATCTGCAATATATTACGAATTCAGTTAGTACAATAATCTTCTACAAGTTAACTAATCTTGTAGTGTATCTTAATTGGTAATTCTGAAATTTTTAGGATTAAACTTTCGATAAAAGTGACAGGGTGCCTAATTAAATTAAACATATTAAATTGTGTGGAATTTTCTACTAAAATCTATTTTCTAAATCCAGGTACAAATAACTAAAACAATAATAATCAATAGATATAAAATTCCCTCTTTTTGTAGCAATAATCAGTTTTTTCGTAACTCGGAATGTTTAGGGAATCTAACAAATTTTTAAATTATTTACGAAATCCTTCGTCTGTGTATGTGATTATTACCTATGAAATGAAACAGGATTGCTGTCTTTGCACGTTCTATGCAATTATACGCACAACACGATTTCACGATGCTTAACAAATAGCCCGATAAAATACAACTTAAGAAGACTGTAGATATTTAAATAAGGTAACTTAAGCCTAAAAAACGTAAATTTGCAAAAATACACCTTCAAACACCATGCGACAGCACGAAAGAAATCTCCAGAAACACAGTGCTCTGCAATTTCGCGTCAATGTTTTGCCACCCAGAGAGCCCTATCTCTGTCCCACTGTGTTGACAACGCGCGCCTCTCTCTAAGTTACTTCCATATAATATTATTTCTATGACCTACATGCTTTGTTGGTTCCGTTCTACAACTAGTTTTTAAGTTTTATATAATCGTTATTGTTTTGTAACAGGGAAAACACTCGGCTTTGAGAATAATTGTACGTAATACACGTATAAATTTAGGTTTCCGAAGGCGAAGTTTTTCACATGTTATACCTGCCAGAATCAAATTTCTAAGGCGGTACCTATCTCCAACTGCGTGATAGTGGTGAAGATTTACTTTTCATTTTCTTGGATGAGACATGGATATACCAGAACGGATCTATGGTAAAATTGTGGATCCATGATGATGACATCAAAGCTTGTCCTAAAATAACTAGTGAAGGGAAAAGAATCACAATTTTACATGCGGGTTGCTCTTTGGGCTTTTAGAGGGATGCGACTTTCTCCTTGATTCAAAAATAGATTCACCAGATTACCACAAAACCATCACATTTTCGATATTTGACATTTACTTACTCACATGTCACATTTTTGATACCTACTTTCTAACATTCCAGTAATACATTATACACTAGAACAATTACATCCGCAGTTACACAGCTTAAAAAAAAAGTTACCGAATCTAGTTACATCTACCGAACGTGAATTCCTTATAATTTGATACTTTTTCACATTTCGCGAAATGCAGGGCCATCTGCACCCTTATTGTATTGGGATCAAGTGGATGCTGACGCTGGGAACCTTTCGACTTTGTCTACGCTCTATTATGGCGCATATGTGCATTACAGTGGACCATGCCAAAGTGGCCAATTGTTGCAAACTCACTAACAAATGGCTAGAAAAATGTTACAGGTGCTTTCAAGTTAACCAAATTTATTTAATCCTAACTGGATGGGCTTATTAACAATGTGCAGTGTACTGAAACTTTGAGATTTATAATTGAACCTTCATTTAATTTTAAAAGACAAGAGGAAATATCACAAGATCAATTCTTCATTTTGTTATTACACTTTGACTTGCAATTTAGGTTATTTGACTAAATTTGACCATTGAAATTACTTTAGCAGCCGCTGAAAAGGAATATTTTAAAATACTGCACTAGAACCAATATGCATCTGGATGATTGGACACACCCCTAATTTTTTAACACGATACAATACTTACTAAGTGCATTTACTGGCTACCAGTAAAATTTTTATAGCCCTGCTCGTGCACATACCGCCATGTATTTTAAACATTTTAAATTATTATAAGTTGAAATGACAGCCAAAATTGATTCAGTTAAATTTTCACTCACAATTGCTGCTTCCTCAGTAATATAGCTTGCGCCACACGCATTTCAATACATCGAAAACGATAAATCGAGAAATCTAAATGACAGGACTAGACAACACAGTAAATGCTATGACTTGAATGAATTTACAGTTATTAAGGCCTGAAAAGTTGTAATAACATCTCGTCTTGTTCTTCTTATAGAGAGTGAGGGTAGGTTCATGGCGGCTAGTCTATCCAAGTATTACGGATGATTTATACCATATGGCATTCTGGTTACTCTATCTGTATGTATTAAACATATTGAACACTAAGAGCATCACTTGGACGTGCTTTTAACTTACTATTTCAATAATCAATAATTAACTCAAAAGAAATTAAAGAAATAGTTTAAGTTGATATATCATATTCAGTTGTATGTATTTTCATACAAAAAAATTGGGTTTGCTATTTAAAAAAGTTAACCATAAAATTATAACTTTAGTAATTTCGCTAATTTTTTTTTAAATATGTAAGGTTTTTTACCATATGTTCTAGTTTTAGAAAATTGATTTCTGTAAATTTCTAAAATTGAAGATATTTTTGTTGTTTTTCAACTAAAAGAAAATATAATTTGTACTTATGTACTAAAATTACACGAGTTTATAAAATAGATACTATTACCCTGCTAGTAATGTTAAATACTATTTCCTTTGCTAACATACATACAAAATTTCTAAAAATGGTCCGTGACAGATCTTTTCCAAATCTACGGAACACATGTGTGTTTGCTTAAAATTTCAAGTCGTAACGTTCAATATATGTATTTTTTTAAAATCGAGATCAAATAATCGCACTATTAAATGATTGACCGCTCGGAATAATTAAAATATACTGGTGCTTACCACATTCGCCACCTGTCTTGCGTTACATCGTCGGTGCTGCGTGAGACACACAAATGGTGGATGCGGCCATCTCTCGGTAGTCTTCCGTACTTCGACATGAGAACTGGTGGAGGCGCCAGTGGTGGGGGCACCCGTGGTGGTCACGCTGCGCTAATAGTGGATGCGCCTTCCATCGTTTGTGGATGCGTCCCTCTCTCGGTGATGTTGCGTACTCAAACATCAGACATCAGAAATGAACGGCCCCAAGGATACTTTTCCCTCGATTGGGCAGCCCTTGGCTCCGGGCCCCGCAAGTAGTGGTGCGAGCTACCACAACGACGTGCTCGGACCGTACATCTTACGTGGATTTCTTCATTTGGTTTACTGTCGTGCACTTGATGGAAATGCACACTCAAACTGTTGCCGGTCGAACATGTGCCAGGTTACATGGCGCGGCGATGGTAGAGCTTGAGATTGGCCATATTGTACACCCCCTTCTCTTCATTATGCACCGGATTTACGAGACGGTAATGTTCAGATGTGACCTGTCAACGATTTTATATGAACCACTGAACAGAGGAAAGAATTTGGCGAACTGCTGTGTCGTGGTGTCTGATATTACCTTCTTCTTTAACAACACCCAATCTTCTATCTCCAACTGTGTTGTTTTCCCCTTTTGTTGTCTTTAACGCCCCTCAGCTTGGTGACGTAAATTCCGTCTCACTAGCACAAGCATTTGGCCTCGTGTAACGGGTGTTCGTTGGCGTAATAATCTGCTGGTGACGGTATCCAGTAGATTTGGAGGAATTCTTCCATAAATTACTTCGTGTGGCGAGAATCCCGTACTTATGTGTGGAATCGTGTTCAAGCACATCTCTATGTTGGGTAAATGGTTAACCCAGCTTTTGTGGTTTTGTTGATAATAAGCCCGGAAAATGCGACCTGACTCTCGCATTACGCACTCACTGGTGTTCGAAGCAGGGTGACGTATTGATGAGTGCGTGGTTCGTTTTCCCGCTGCTTCCAAAATATTTTTCCACCATCTTGACGTAAACTGTGTCCCATGGTCGCTCAGTACGCATTTCGGTTTCAAGTACGTGGCGAAGTTATCGACTATCTTCTTTCTTGCCGCTCGTGCCGTGGCTCTTCTTCATGGGTAGAGCTTCAGGAATTTGCTGAAGCAGTCGACTGCTACAAAGACGTACGTATTCTAAATGAGAACGCACCAAAGAACAGTACAGCGTTCTAAGTGCAACAGGAGAGTTCTTTACAATGACCCCCAGATGAAGCCCCACATACCTAACGCCTTCTTTGAAATATATTCATAATGGCTTTTAAGCGACAATGTTGACACCTAAATCCTTTATTTCAGAAACACGATTCAGCGAATTATTATTAATATGATAGTCAAACCTAATGCTTAGACTTAATATTGAAAAAGGAAATAATATAACATTTCTTGAAGTTCAACGGTCACAAATTATGATTACACCAACTTAATGCATTATTAAGATCCATTTGCAGTTCTTCAGCATTCTTATGACAACGAATAATTTTAAAGATCTTCAAGTCATCGGCATATAGTAAATAACTAGAATATCTTAAATGACATATTAAGTCATTTAAAAACAATAAAAAAAGAACAGGTCCACAATGCGTACCTTGCGGAACACCAGAGGGCACGTCAAATGAGCGAGATAAAAAATTACCAATACGGACCTGTCGATTCCTGCCTAAAAGAAACGACCACAACCACTTAATCGTGTTATCTCGAAAACCAAGCTTATCCAACTTCATAATTAATAAGTTATAGTTGACGCGATCAAATGCTTTAGCAAAATCCGTATAGACTGAATCGACTTGTAAACGATTTGAAAAAGCTTAATTTATAAATGATGTGTATTCAAGCAAATTTGATAGTGTGGATCTCTTGGGTATAAATCCGTGTTGTTTATCTGATATTATAGAAGAAGAAGCCCATTGCAACTGACTTGTAACAATAGAATCCAGTAACTTAGGAATAGCCGATTGACTGCATACTTCTCGGTAGTCATCAATTCTATTCCGTTTACCCGATTTGAAAACTGGCATAACATAACTGCATTTCCATGATGACGGGAAAATGCCTTGTTCCAAAGAAGTTTTAAACAAAATATATAAAGGTAAACTGAGTGAAAATTTGCAGTTTTTTAAAACAATGCTAGGGACACCATCTGGTCCAGAATCACACGAGGGTTGTAGTTTACAACTATGTTCAAAAACTTCACGTATACTGGTTCTTAAACCAACATCATTTATAGTGAACCAAGAGGTATAAGGTTATATGGCCATCATAAAATTGGTTGACCGCAAATAAATACCCCCTTTGTGTGGTTCGAACTAAGCTTACCGGTTGGCAATAAATCATCTTCTAAACATTTCTTGCTCATATTTAACAGGGCCGGCTTTCAAAGCGAGTGGTTATTTCGGAACCCTCAGCGGCTGCAGGTAGCAAAGAAATAGTGGAGTGGTGGATTTTCATATTTAGTGAAAACCGCCCCTGAACGAAACCGCAAGAGCCGGTCGAGCTGTAGTGGACTCGTTATTTACGACCCTAAAACCTTTTCTATTGTAAACAACTTAACTTCGACACAATGGAATGATTTTATGATGGCCATATAACCTTATAGCTCTTGGTTCACTATACTTGTGTGTTCTGATCAAGTTCATATGTTGTCTTTGTGTAATTCTCATTTGTGTAAACCGATGAGAAATAAACCGCAAAAAGATTAACAATGTCTTCTTCGCCTTTTGCGAGTTGTTGACCCAAGTTCATTTCTAACGGGAAATTATTATCCGATTCAGCCCCGTAGCGACGGGGGGGCAAGATGGGGCTGAGCCCCCTAGCAGTTGTGGTTGCCCCCCCTGGGTATATTATTTGGCAATATCACCCTAACGTTGATGTTGACCATATAAAAGAACGAACTGTCATGTTACATTTTATTCCATAGCCTACTACTAAATATACAAAAAAATAAACTGAAACAAATTGGTTGTTGCCTAGTGTTATTGGCCACTGCATGAATTTTTGGATGCAGTACAGCTGTTTGTGAATTTACATTCTCTGTTTTAACCAGAATAGATCTCCCGGCGCATCCAATGATGCATCAAAGATTGGCAAACTTGGTTTTTCTGGCTTTTGAAAAGTACCGTACCAATTCTTTGGACTTCGACAGGTTTTTACGAAAATTTAATAGCGTAAAAAATCGACGTTTACAATTATTTTAATGCTCTTTCAACTGTAAAAACTGAGAAAAAATAAAGTAGTTATGTGAGTGTATTATTAAAATATATATACATATTTACATGCAGCCCCCTCTGTCGACAAACTGGCCCCCCCTGAATAAGTTTTCTAGCTACGATCCGATTTCCTTTTGCTGTTAACAAATTTCCAAAAAGATTTAGGATTCTCAGTTATATTATTATTAGTTTTTCGGATGTACGTGTTGTATGACTGTTCTCTAAATATTCTACAGCGATCTCTTAAAGATTTAAAATATAAATAATCATCAAGTTTACCAGTTTCTTTGTATCGACGATGGACAGAAGGTTTTAACTTGCATAATTTCTTAAGTTCCTTACTGAACCAATTAAGAAATGTTCTAGCTTTATGTTTAATAAGTTTATACGGAATGTATTGCTGGAAACCATAAAACACAATTTCATAAAATAAAAACACATTTTCATCCAAGGTGTCACCAACTAAAGAAGTATCCCAACAAATAGACGAATAGAATGCATTTAAACCTTCATAACATCCATTAGCGAAGTCTAAAACTTGGATTTCAGATCCCAATGAAGCAGGGAGATTAACGGAAATAATCCAGGAATACGGAGAATGATGAAGATTTTCAGGAAATAAACTATCTAGTGCGGAACATACATCCACATTATCCACACTAGAGAAGACTAAATCAAGAAAAACGTTCCTTAAATTGGGTGTTTTATTAATTTGTTTCATATTTATAAGAGAACAAGTATGACTAATGATATTAAAGAAATCATTCGAAACACTGAGGTCATCGCAACTATTCCAAGGTACATTAAATTTCCAGCAATAATATAAGACAAATCAGGAGTAAGATCAAAAGGCAACTCTAAGTCAGAGCAAAAATCTTCATAAACACTCAGATCACTAGCAGGAGGAATATACACGCCCCCTATAATTAGGTCTAAATTATTCAATTTTATCCTGATGTATATACTTTCAACAGATTGACCAACAAGAGCAACAGATGCGTTCAATTCTTTCCTAACAAGAATCAATACTCCGCCTCCACGAACTTTAACGCTAGTTTTAAAATTACGATCCGCCCTAAAAATATTGTAATTACATAGATTTAATTCATTATTGGCAATACTATCACAAAACCAAGCTTCTGTTATAATAAGAATATCGTAGACACAAGAATTCACCTTAACCGAAAAGTCCTGTAACTTAGTTCTTAAACCGCCAACATTTTGATAATAAAAACTTATCACTTTTTTGATCGCTCATACACGGGTGGATCTATCTTCTTTGTAATATAGGGTTGATTGTTCTTATATTTAAAGGTAATGTCCGATTCACCTCGTGCCAGCCTATCCTTATACTCTTTCCGAACAGTATTGTTAATCTCTCTCTGCATGTTAGTAAGGTCCGGATGAAAATGGAACTGCCTGTTATCATTATTTCTGTTAGTACGTAGAACTTCTTTTACAATAACTTTATTATCAAAACGAATTTTTAATGGACGAGTAATATTAGGTTTAGGTGTCCCGATGCGAACTACTTTCTTAGGTGGAGGAAAAGTTCCAAGGATCGACGTTACTTGATCCAAATCTGTCTGGATTTTTGTTGCCAATTCCGAAGCCGTAGATTCACAAATATTAAATAGCATTACATTGGAACTACGTAATTTACGTTCTTCAATCTCTGCAACGATATCATTCATATCATATTTAGCATCACAAGTCGATTTAGAATTTTTGAACTCAGACCATTCATCTTGAATCAATCGTACATTATTTTCCACCACTGATAATCTATCGTTGAATTTTTCAAAGTGACTATCAATCGATTCTTTCAATTCCATTTTTAAATTTGAAAACTGCAATTTAATAATTTCTTCAATTTTCTCGACCGTTATCATATTACTAGCTGACCCCGTGAACTTCGTTTCACCTACAATTTAATTTTGAATCTGCTAAATCGAATGCTTTGAAATCTTGCAGATCTTTTAAACGCATAATAAATTTTTATTCAAAATATATTTACTTATCGCCTCCAAAAAATTGATGACGTCAGTGCAAAATTTTACCAAATGAATCCTATGTAAAATGTCCAAAATAGGATGAGACTATACTTGTGGTTTATCATTCCATTCATATTTTTTAGTTTTGCTTATAGGGGATGTCTCAAAAAAATTAACCACTGAGTCAATTTATATTATTGATTGAATCAAGAATTGCAAAACTGAATTTTGAAATATTGCAGACGTTTTGAAGTTACAGTTTGACATGGTAGGTTTTCAATCAAAATATATCTGTTTATCAAGGCCAAAAACTTGAAGACGTCATCTCAAGATTTTGCCGAATAAATCCTATCTAAAATGTGCAAAATATCATCAGTATATTTTCGTAATTTATCATTGCATTCATATTTTTTAGATTTGCTTTTACAGTTTGGATCAGTCAATTTATTTTAGTGAATAACTCAAGAGTTGCAAAAATGAATACTTTGAGATCTTGCAGACGTTTTAAAGTTTTTGTAAGCATGGTAAATTGTTGAGAATATTTATTTATTCCCCCCAAAAAATTGATGGAATGGCTCACTTAATTTTTGCAGATAATTTTGGATATACAATACAGTTATTTTTAGTATTACACTGCACCAATCCAAGGTGGTATACGTGTTGATCGTAAATGTTGATTAGGTCATCACAAAATTGTGTGAAGAAAAGACTCAACTCGAAAATGCTGAATATGGTTCATTATACTTTTGGTGCGAAGGAAGTTCTGTCGAAACAATGTTCGATCAATTTTTTGACAATGGTTGATATAAATAAAACTCAGTAAATGCTCATACTCGAAATACGAAGTTTCTACTCGAATATCAAATCAAAATATTTCTATTTTTCTAGATGATACTAATACTTCAGTAGGTAACAGTTGATGCTCAAATACCATCTCGATACAACAAAAAAGGACAACAGTGACAGTGTTCAACCATCAAGGCAAAAATCGAGTCACCAAAATATAAGTTAGTATGGGGCAGACACCTTGAGATGGAAATCTCTATGGCCAGTGTTAGAAAAAACGCATTTCACAATTTATGCATAAATAAAAGTTAATTACCTGAAAAGTTTTCGATATTCCCGCTCCTAATGTGTTTTTCAAACTGAATGCACCTTTTGACGACGTTCCACCTTCATGAAAGTCGCCATGTTTAGTTAAAATTCACTCTTACAACGATCCTACTCGTTTTCTAAGCTGCTTTACAGACAGCTCAGTTATTTGCCACGCCCATGCTCAGTTTTAGATTAAATGCTCACAAAACCCGTACATGTTCAATTTGTGTCCGGGGAGATACAATGTTTCCAAGTAGGTACTCAGTAAATAGAGTAGATGCTCAGGTATATAACAGTAATAATGAAGTAGGTACGTACTTCGTACTTCGAGTATGAGTTTCTACTCGGTTTTATTCATACCACCCAATGTCTCGCTTCAATGTTTGATTATGTTGATTATAAGCACAACACTGATCAACTTCCATATCCGAATTACCCATGAAATAAATAATTGCGGTTTGCACTGAGGTAGTTCGTCGCACATTTGATTGATTTCGTGGACCTATGTCAGCTTGTCGTCTTCTCGGCATTGTAATGAACTTCATAAAACGACACAGAATTATTTTCACAGTCAATCAAATCTGTAAATTTTGTCTTGAGAATTTTAAAATATTGAAAACTTCAAATTAAATCTTCGAATAACGGTAAAGTTTGAGGTTTTGTCGAAACCAACAAAGTGAAAAGAGGTAAATAGAATGGCAGATCAAAATTAATAAGAAACTTTCGCAATGTGTAACTAAATTCACTTTAACGACGTTTTTTACGAAAAAAACAAAGAACGATTTGAAATGCAATATACTTTTCACAATCACACGGAAGAATTAGTTTTGTATGACACGTCAGTTAGACGTCAGGTCCGTCAGGAACGCCAACTATTGAAATTAATTCGAAGTGGCGATTCCCATACAAAATTTTTAGAATTTTTTGATTTTTTAGCTGTCCTTTTAAGTTTTATTTCTTTTATTTATAAACCATCCCCGTAATATAAAAATTTCTTCAAATCAGTCAAGCCGTTTTTGAGTTTTAGCGAGACTAACAGGAACAGCAATTGATTTTTATTATACAGAAGATTAAAAAATGGGGGTTGGTGGTAGAAAGGTGAAAATTTAGGGTTATATGTATTTTTTGATGCCAAATCTTAAAAAAATAAAAATAAAAAAATTGTTAAAAAAATAGACAAACATTTTCAAGGGTATACCACCCTTATCACTTAGGTGTATAAAAAATAGTTTGAAACCCATTCTCAGCCCTACCGAATATACATAAAAAATTTCATACAAATCGGTCAACTCATTTCGGAGGAATTCGGTTACAAACACTGTGACGCGAGGATTTTATACATAATGCATTATTATTTTAGAACAATTTTCATTACCATAAAAAAGGTTATATACTGAGTCGGCCTTAAAGGATAGACATATGCTGTCGCGGACTTTTCTTTAGAACTTTTAGAGGGGAACAATTTCGTCATACATGATTTTTACGTAACTTTAACCGTTTAAGCAGCGTAAGCAACGGAAGCTGTCAAAGGAGCAATAATTTTCCCGTTTTTCCAAATTTTTCATTGCTACTTCGCTCATATTGATCGTAGCGTGATGTTATATAGCCTATATGTAGATACGATAAATGGATTATCCAACACAAAAAGATTTTTTGAATTCGAACCAGTAGTTTCTGAGATTAGTGTGTTCAATTAAACAATCACTTCAGCTTTATTATACAGGGTGTTAATGAAAGGTACGTACAAAAAAATTGACGAAGTTCGCGAAGTCTAAGAAGTCAGAAAAACTTATTTTGTGTTATCAAAATTATAAGGGAAAAATTAACCCTTATCCAACCTTTTTAGACGCTACTGAAAGATAAATAGGTAAAATTAATTTATTTTAGTAAATCCTAGCAACTGAACAATAAAACTTTTGTCAAGACTAAATGTTGCTATAGAAACGAGAGATGATCTTTTTATCAGAGGCGTACAACAAATTTGGACATAACTTTTAATAATTTTGATCTCTAAAAGGAGAACACTTTTACCTGAACTTTTTTTAACTTTTAGCATCCATACGTCAAGACCAAATGTTGATTTTATTTTGTACGTACCTTTGAATAACACGCTGTATAAGTATAGAAGTATAGATAAGAAAGCTCATTCCCGCATTCGTGGCTATGCAAAATTCTCAAACATCAATGAAATTTTGAAAAACCACCTTTCAAATTACCTTAAATGATTCGCTCAGTCCGCTATGGTTGTGCTTTGTATAAAATCTTCTTTCCGACATGTAAGACTCAAGCAATTAGAAAAGGCGTTCAGCAACATACACCATATACACATAACCCAGAATAACGAAATAATCGAAGCCCAAGAACGAAACGAGACATAAATATCTGGGTTTTCATCAGTCTTCCCATATTGATCATATGAAAACTAAAACATAACTCAAAGAACCATATCTGACAAGATTAAAATTAGTTTTGAAGACACAGCTAAAAGGGAAAGAATTTAATGAAAGCAGGAAATACATTCTGTGTTTCACTGCTGACATATTCTATTGGGATAATTAAATGGTCAAAAACTGATTTGGAAAATTTAAACATACCAATGCGACAATTCGTCACACAGTATAGAAGACATCATCCGAACTCATCAATTGAGAGATTTGCATTACCAAAACAGAACGGAGGAAGGGGATTCTAAAACTTAGAAAATGTATACAAGAGACAAGTTTCGGAATCGAAGAAATATTTCCTGAGACGGGCAGACAGAAACGCACTGTTTCGCGTCATAACAAGGGCAGACTTGAACTACACACCCTTAAATCTTTCCAACATCGAAGAAATTCCCACACCCCACAAACTAGACAACATAATAAGTGGGCTGAAACAAAAAATAACTGCATGGAAAATTCTTCAAAGAATTACACGAAACTCACATCAACAAGAATATGTCATTGATTTGGCTAAAGATATATTTTCTTTGCTATTCAAGATCAAGTATCCTCAATACCAAGAATTACAGAAAATACATAATCAAAGATCCAGATGTAAGAAACGATTGTTGTCGACTTTGCAAAGAAAAACTCGAAACGATTCAGCACTTAATTTCATCCTGTAGTATCCTAGCACAAACTGACTACAAAGCTAGACACGATAACGCAGCCAAAATCATTTACAAAGACTTAGCAACAAATCTAAACTTGATCCAAGATACAAAATTTTGGATGACGCCATCAACATTTTGCAATGATACGTGTAGTGTGATACTAATGATAACGATGTAATCCCAAATTTTCTGGGAAACGGAGTGAGCCGTTCCTGATTTAATTGATAAAATAAACTGTCTCATTTATTAATTTTTATGAGCCACACTCTGCAAGCAATTCAAGAACTTTTACTGTAACGATAACTTACAAGTATAGACACATCATATTTTGCATATTTTGGATAGGATTTAGTCGGCAAAACTTTGAGATGATATGAGTTTTTTTGGAGGGGGGATAAACAGATATACTTTGATTAAAAATTTACCATGCTTACGATAAGTTTAAAACGTCTGGAAGATTTCAAAGCATTCGGATGCGCAGTTCCTGATTTAATCAATAAAACAAACTGACCTTCTCAGTTTTTTTAGTCATCCTGCGTTCAGTCTACCTGAACAGGGGTTTGGGCGTAGCCAATTTGTCCACCCTACCCACCCGTTTTAGGGTAGTTTAACGATTTTTAATTTATTCAACATCGAATGATCGAGAAATAATGAGAGGGTAGAGACGTGCCTACTTGAGAGACCGGCAGTTGTAATATTTGTGCGTTATTATGAATAAACCATGAATCGAAATCGTCCTTAGAGACAAATTTTTCACGGAATCAGTGGTACTGTTCTTTCTTATGTCGTTGATAAAAGCTCCACGATCAGGCCATTCCCAGGAAACGTAGACGACTTCTTCAGGAGCTTCATGTCCAAGACAATCTCGAACATTGTGACAACTGACGACTGCAACTCCAGAGCGTAGACGATTTTAACAGGAGCGTTACGTCCAATACATTTTCCCCATTACTCCTTTATTTCGTATCAGTGTCAAGTAGATTGTCGTAGAACCATTAGTGAACAATGACTACTGAAGAATTTTCTGATTTATATATTAAGCGGAGATGGCTCAAAACGCAATAAACGATTTCAAGTCATTTAAAGCTTATTTTTCAGAAGTTCAGGAACGTTTCATTAAAATCAGTTCAATTTGTGACGAATTTTTCGATATTCAAAGTCAAATTGAGGAATTGGAAATTGTTTTAAAAGAAACGTCTACCGCAGATCAAGGTATCACTTTTGACAAGGAATTTCATATTGTTCTACGGGATTAAAAATGATTGGAAGTCAAATATACAGCCAAATCTTGAAAAAAATCTAATATTCCTAGCGATAAAAATAGTCCTGTCAATGTTAAAGACTATCAGAATTAACGTTACCCTCTTCTGATGTCTCATACACAGAAATGGACTTCGTTCCACGACACATTTTCCGCTTTCGTTGACGAAAATAAATACCTTTCAGAGATTTATAAGTTTCATTATCTAAAGTCCTGCTTAAAGGGCAAGGTAATACAAATAATTGGATCATTAAAGATCACTAGTGAAAATTATGAGCCTGCTTGGAATCTTTTAAAAAATCAATACATAAGTACATATATGTTTCATTCTTTTGTACATTTAATTAATTCATTTTTGTAAATTGGAGTAATCCGTAACATGATTAATAATAATGGTCATTTAGAACCCTCACAGTACACAACGTTGATCACACTAAATTTCGAGATATTATTTTTGTAACAATACAGCGTGTTATTAAAAGGTACGTACAAAATAAAATCGGCAATTGGTCTTGAAGTATGGGTGCTAAAAGTTAAGAAAAGTTCAGGTAAAAGTGTTCTCCTTTTAGAGATAAAAATTATTAAAATTTATGTCCAAATTCATTGTGCGCCTCTGATAAAAACATATCTCTCGTTTCTATAGCAACATTTAATCTTGACAAAAGTTTGATTGTTACAGTTGCTAGGATTTATTAAAATAAATTAATTTTACCTATTTATCTTTCAGTAGCGTCTAAAAAGGTTGGATAAGGGTTAATTTTCCCCTTATAATTTTGATAACACAAAATAAGTTTTTCAGACTTCTTAGACCTCGCGAAGAACTGTCAATTATGTTGTACGTACCTTTCAATAACACCCTGTATTTTCTAAAAAACTAGATTTCGCTTCAAAAAGAGAATTGCAAGGTAAATTAACTTCAGAGCTGGGAAAGAACTGAAACAATTCTTTAAGAAACACTGTGAAAGATTAGAAACACCCCATTTAATGTCTAGTAAGTATAATAATAATTATCACGAAACCCATCCGAAAAAGGCGAATACTAGAGCAGCGGCAATATCAACAAAAAATTGGTCGAAAGTTGTTTCGCCACAACTTCCCTCGCTCCTGAACCACAGTGAAACCTATTCAGCATTTTCAAGTTGAGTTTTTCCTTTACACAATTTTGTGATGACGTCATCAACATTTTTGCAAGGACACGTTTATCAGTTTGGATTGGTGTGGTGTAATACTAAAAATAACAATATTGTATTCCCAAAATTTTCTACAAAAATGGAATGAGCCGTCCCTGATTAATCAATAAAATAAATTGACTCATTCATTAATTTTTATAAGCCACCCCGTATAAACAAATCTAAAAAGTTGGTCTAAAGAATTTACTTCCCTTGTTGTCGGAATCGTGACGACTATTATGTCTTTTTCCGTATTAAATTTTTGTAGCGGGGCATTTAAAAATAAATTGAGTATTAATTTTTTCAATTTTGTCATTATCTGGCATTGACATCTTTGTTATTTTTTGTGATTGCTATGACCGCTTTTTAAAAAATAAATAAATTGGACCGAGTCGTCTCTGGGGTGTATAATATGTTGCCTATGCAAAAATTGTCAGGCGTGAACAGATAAAAGGAACACCCTGTATGGAACTTGTATTTTAAGACAAATAGCCATAACACGTATCAATTTGTAGACGTGATTGTGGAACACAAACTAAACTAAAACATGTTTTCTACAAATTGAAATAACTGGATGACAATACCGACGGTCCAGAATTTTTTATTGCTCTGACTTCCGTTTATTGAATAAAATACTAAATTTTTTCGGTTTTTGGTTGCTGTAATTCACATTTGGTTAATTATAACTTGTCTAAATTTAGGGGAGCCTCCCCTAGCTTCCCCCTAGCCTTGTCTAGGGTTTATGAAAATCGAGAAAATTTGAAAGTAACAAATTGCCCAATGGATTCCATTACTGTACGTCCTTAGGTTATACTCGATAAGAAAAACAAGGGTTTATGTTTATACATCCGAAGAATGTCACGTAGAAATTAGTTTCAATTGAATGAGTTCATCCTCTCAAAACAAACGATCAAAACAATTAACTAGTAAGCTACAATCGACAAAATATTCTGAATATCATTATTATAATTGTTATCAAATAAAGATGTTTGTATTTTTACATTTTCGGGAAAATGGGGTCACTCGTTCTTAATTTGATCAATAAAAAATATGAATGCTATGATGAATTAGAAGTAAAAACTCATCACATTTTGCACATTTTGGGTACAATTTATTCGGCAAAATTTTGATATAACGTCATCAATTTTCTGGGGGAAATAAACAGATTTATTTTAATTATAACAATTTACTATGCTTACAATGACCTTAACACGTCTGCAAGATTTCAAAGTATTCAGTTTTGTAATTCTTGAGTAAAGCAATAAAATAAATTCACGCATTCATTAATTTTTTTGAGTCACCCTGTATATGCAAATCCAAAAAATATGAATGGAATGATAAATCACACCTACAGACTCATCATATTTTGCACATTTAAGATAGCATTTATTCAGCAAAATTTTGAGGTGACGTCATCAATTTTTTAGGAAGGGATGAGCAAATACATTTTGATTAAAAATTTACCATGCCTATGATAACTTTAAAAGATCTCCAAGATTTCGAAGCATTCGGTTTTGTAGTTTCTGATTAAATCAATAAAATAAATTCACGCATTCATTAATTTTTTTGAGTCACCCTCTATATACAAATCCAAAAAATTGGTCTAAAGAGTTTAGACAGTACTTCCCTCACTGTCGGGAACGTGACGACTGCAAACCTATTTTGTCTTCTTTCGTACTACATTTTTGTAATTCTTGATTTAATCAATAAAATTAATTATAAATATTATTATTATTAATAATATTATTTTGGTGCGATCGGGCAGAGGCATTGCCTGTTATGCCCGCGCTAATCAAGTGATTGGTGGCTAGAATGATAAAATCTGGAAGAGAAGAAATTTCTTAAACATTGTAGGCGTCATATTAATGTGCGTTTGAAACTGAAATTGAATCACACATTACAATGTCGGAGGGGTAGGGAATTCCATGATTCGAAAATTCTGTTTACGATAAAATGTTGTCTAACGGTGGTCTGAAATTTATCTTTGGACAGTTTTAGGCAGTGTCCTCTAGTTCTACTGTTATGTGCTAATGGAAACAGGTGTTTAATAGGAGACAGAGGAGCTTTTAAGGGTTGAAACGTAACAATTAGATCTCCTCTCTTACGACGATCAGAGAGCGTAGGAAGCTGCATCATAGATAATCTGTCCTTGTATTTTGGACGAGTACGTCCAAACGGGATTCTTGATGCTTTTCTTTGCACTGACTCGAGCAACAACACATCCTTTTGGGGTATAGGAGCCCAGACACTATTAGCAAACTCGAGGAAGGATCTAATATAGGTCCTATAAAATTTACTGACGACGCTAAAGTGACTTTTTGCAAATACTTTACTGAGGAGAAACACCAGTGAATTTGCTTTTTTTACAACACGCTGAACATGCTCAGACCAAGATAGGCAAGAAGTCATGAACACCCCTAAGTCCGATAGTGATTCCGATTTTGTTAACTTGGAATTATCAATGGTATACGTATGTTGCGGGTTATTTTTACCAATATATAGAACCGAACATTTAGATACGGTTAGAGGTAGTAACCAGGCAGAGCACCATTCGCCGATAGCTGACAAGTTGCTTTTCAGGATAGACTGATTGTTGCTGGTGTTGTATATCTTTATATCATCAGCATACATGGCGAAAGGTGATTGAAAATAACTTTTAAATTAGCGGTGTATGCTATGAACAATAGTGGACCCAAAATCGATCCTTGAGGTACACCACTCAGGACCGGTCTATGCTCGCTTAGACCGTCACCAACCCTCACTCTAAACGTACGATCAGACAAAAAGGCGAGAATCCAATGAAGTAGATTTCCCGCTATGCCAAGATTTTCAAGCTTGGCTAAAAGCCGGCGTTTGGGAACCCTATCGAAAGCTTTGGAATAATCCAAGTAAACAACATCAACTGGAACACCAGAATCATAATGCCGGGTCCAGTTTGAGAGACAGCAATTGAGATTCGAAATTGTGGACTTACCGGGAAGAAAACCGTGCTGTTCTTCCGGAATAAGATGTTGATCCAATAGGAACTTAATGAGAGTTTCGTAGATTATTATAGATTCCATGGTTTTAACAACGAGGGAGGTCAAACTAATGGGCCGATAATTACAGGGATTGAACTTATCTCCCTTCTTAAAGATAGGTCTCACGATTGCTATTTTCCAATCAAAAGGCAAGATGCCTGAAGTAAATGATTGTTTTATTAAGAGACTCAGAGGTAGAGAAAGACATTCGGAACAGTGGGCCAAAACGGAAGCAGTAATTGCGTCCGGCCCAGGGGATTTAGAAAGTTTTAGTTTCTTCAACTTACTACAAATGACATCTTCAGGGAACTCAATATTATCGAGGGAGACATTCGGCTTGGGTATTATTGCACTTGGTAATCTACTGTCAGTTTCAAGAGTGAAAGTTTTAGAAAATGTGTCTGCGAAAATATTTGCAACAGTAGCACAGTCATCGGTGATTTTGTCGTCGTCGTCTCTTAATTGAAGAGTTGACACGGGCCCAGAAAGTTTGTTACGAATAAGTCTGTAAAAACGCTTAGTGTCTCAAGAGTCGGTAAGTTGCTTTTCGTATGCGATACGAACTTCTCTAATTATGACTGAAAGATTATTGGAAAAATTACGATGTGCTTTGTAGTCGTTTTGATTTCCTGATCTCTTAAATGCTCGCAATAGAGCTCGTTTAGTTCTTATCATTTTTAGAATTTTTTTACCAATCCATGGTTTAGTTGAGGATCTTTTGATGCTAATACTAGAGGAGTGTTTACACACGAGGTCGAGCACTGTGGCCTTAAATAATTCCCAGTTATCTGCGACCGAAGAGGTAATGAACAACGACGGCCAGTGAACATCGGTTAAGGCGTTATTCACAGATCTGTAGTCAATAACAGCTCTGGTGTATATGACTGTTCTTTCCTTCGAAAGCGTGCAAATCTGGAAATTAGCCTTGGGGGTGGAGTGATCTGACTTTCCGACAGGATTAAGGTATTCCAAATGGGCCAGAGACTTGTCGTCACTAGTGATAATTAAGTCCTGTGTCGATGGGTTTTGATTTATCCTGTACCGGGTCGGTTGCGTTACCAATTGACTTAAGTGACTATTCAATAACAGGTCGACTAATAATTAAGAAGATGGAGCACAAGAGTGAGAGGCATATTGAAATCACCAAAAATAAAAAGATGTTGATAAACGTCAGTCATCTCTGAGATGCACTGGAAAAGGGAGTGGTCATCTTCGATGATGGACGTAGGTGGCCGGTAAATGCAATCTAACAGAAACGTCAACCTCGTATTTGTTATCTTCAGGAATATGGAGTCAATGTTACCCGTGTCGGCTGTAATGGGAATAACTGCAAAATTCGCGCAGATGAATAAACACAAACACCTCCACCTTTGTTGTTGTGACGATCTTTTCTAAAAACTGCGTATCCATCTAAGGAAATCGGCGGGTCAGTCACTAAAGGGGTTAACCAGGTTTCTGAAATTAGTACAAATGATGGTTTCAGTTCACTGACTAGGGTGCATAATTCGTCATATTTCGCAAGTAATGAAGCAAGGTTAGTGTAATTAATAGGATGAGTAAAATAGTGTGCATTAGCAGACGCCATTTTTATTAAAACCCGCAAACGAGAACATGGTAGCACTAAATTCCTTTCACCCCCGGCGCTATTTGTTCACACCAAACGTATCGAACACATAATGAAAAAATTGGTCTAAAGAGTTTAGACAGTACTTCCCTCACTGTTGGAAACGTGACGACTGCATGCCTATTATGTTTTTTGTTGCACATTTAAGATAGCATTTATTCAGCAAAATTTTGAGGTGACGTCATCAATTTTTTAGGGGGGGAGCAAATACATTCTGACTAAAAATTTACCATGACTATGATCATTTTAAAACATCTCCAAGCCTTGAAACCATTCGGTTTTGTAGTTCCTGATTAAATCAATAGAATAAATTCACGCATTCATTAATTTTTTTGAATCACCCTGCATATGCAAATACAAAAAATATGAATGATATGATAAATTACAACTACAGACTCATCCGATTTTGCACATTTAAGATAGGATTTATTCAGCAAAATTTTGTGGTGACGTTATAAATTTTTTAGGGAGGATGAGCAAATACATTTTCATAAAAAAATTACCATGCCTATGATAACTTTAAAATATCTCCAAGGTTTCAAAGCATTTGATTTTGTAGTTTCTGATTTAATAGATTTAATCAATAAAATACATTGACGCATTCATTAATTTTTTTGTCACCCTGTATATGCGAATTCAAAAAATATGAACGGAAAGATAAATCCCAAGAACAGACTCATCATATTTTGTACATGGGAAGTAAAATTGGAAAGCAAGATTATAACCCTCTTTCGGAGGGTTTTACAGCGAACGGCAGCTCTTTAGCCGGGGCGGGTCGCGGTTCGGAGAGTTCTTATTATTTTTTTGTATTATTAATATTATTATTATTATTAATATTATTATTTTGCATCTTCTCACAGACGGTTGTCCAATTATGAGAAGGCATAATGTGTTGGAAAGGCAAGCTTATAAATGAAATTCGTAAATTAAAATTGAACTTTTAATTTTTTTAAATCACGTATTTTGCAGAAAAATATGTCGATTTCGTCTGAGACCCTATTGTAGTTCGAGCACATCGCATATAGAGGGGAATATTTGTATATATCAATTCTAGGTGTGGGCAAATAGAATGTGTTTGAAGTCCTGTTATGTCTAGTACGACAAACAAAAGGTAATTTCTCCAAAATATAAGGGCAATTCATAATCCCATGTATTATTTTATACAGAAATATCAGGGAACAAATGAATCTGCGGTCAATCAGGGGCTGTAGCTGAACCTTGTTGAGTAACAATTCTTGTGATGTATGCCGTGGCGGGTACATTCCTTCCAATTTATACGTCGCAAATTTTAAAAATTTTCTTTGAATTTTCTCAAATAAATCTATATATTTCTGTTGATAAGGAGACCATATAACGCTTGCGTATTCAAGTTTAGATCTGACGAATGTTACGTATATAGTCTTTATGATAGCAAGTTGTTGAAATTCGCGTACGTTTCTTATTAAGAAGCCAAGAGCTTTATAAGACGAATTAATTATGTTATTGTAGTGAGTAGTAAAGGTTAGCCCAGGATCAAACGTAACCCCTAAGTCTTTAATAACTTCAGGTCTATTCAGCTGAAAACCGTTCATAATGTAACCGTGATTTATAACGTGCACTTTGTTTGTAAATGTAAAAACGTGACATTTGTCTTTATTCACCTCAAAGCCATTATTAGAACACCAGTCAAAAACCTTTAGAACATTTTTCTGAAGTTCAAAGATGTCTTCCGAAGATTTAATACGCAGAAACAATTTCAAATCATCCGCATATAACAAACATGGAACAGACAATTCATGAACAATATCGTTGATAAACAGGTTGAAAAGCAACGGCCCCAAAACCGAGCCCTGAGGAACTCCAGACGTAACATAGATATTCTTTGAGAAATAGCCATTGTAAACAACACATTGTGTTCTATCCGACAGATACGAATATAAAAACTTAACAAGATTTTGGGACAGACCAAAATTATTAAGTTTCGCTTTTAGTAAAAGGTGATCTACCCTGTCAAAAGCCTTAGCAAAATCAGTATATATTACATCAACCTGTTGTTTGTTATTGAATGCTTCGCAAACATATTGGGTGAAGTTGAATAAATTCGAAGCTGTTGATCGTCCGGGCACAAAACCATGTTGTTGACTGCAAATCATATTCTTTGTGTGTTCACCGATAAAACGATGAAGAATAATCTCAAACGTCTTTGAAAAATTGGAGATAAGAGAAATAGGACTAGAATTTTCACCTTTTTTAGGAATTGGCGTTATATGTGATCGTTTCCATCTTTCTGGAAATTTAGCCGTGGCCAGTGATAAATTGTAAATAATGGTTAATGGAACAGCAAAAACTTGAGCGCAATCGGTGAGAATAAAACCAGGAACATTATCAGGACCAGCAGTATATGTAGACTTTAAAGAATGTAGTGCATCAAGTACGTCTTTCTCCTCCACATTAAATAGATTCAGTGTATCTATGCTAGATCGTTGATCAGTTATAGAATTAGAGTTCATCAACGGGGTATTGGACATTGGACGCCACGTAGCTTCCTGTTGGGGTAGTTTACTCCGCTACGTCGAGTAAACAGTCGAGAATAATCAAGCCACAAGAAAACACAGAAGAAAAAAACTAAAAATATGTTCAACGGATAATAAAATACAAGTGTTGATTAAATGAAATTCCTCTAATATTTCGCAAAAAAAAAATTACCATTAACGTCCAGAAGGGACTATCACTGACATATATTAAAAAAAATACAGCAGAAAATGAAATGTATTCATGAGTCCTCGAACAAAACTATCTTGCGATACCCCAGTAGCAAGCAATATTTTTCTAATATTTATATAAGATTGATATAATATTAAATGTTGACTAGATATTACAAATATTTATATAATATTCATTTTATATTTATAAATTTATATATGAATTTCAACCTATATTACATATTTATGAAATGTCTTTTTATCAAGATACCGAACAACAAAAATGAAAAAAAAAGTACCATGTTGGGACAACTTGTAGGTAATTTATGTCATAGGGTTTTTATTGGAGCAATATTAAAAATTGATTTGAAAAAATACCAGCTATTGTGAAATTGACACTATTCGAAATATCGTGTTGCACACTATTAATTGCTCATTAAAAAGTAAAATTTTTTTATTTTTGCGAACAAAAAATAATAATTTTATTCATCATTTTTATAAAACTTACTTAAATTTGCGCTTGCTCTGCTGGAACGCGTTTGCGCAATGTGCAACATATACATATTTTCTGTTATTGTTGGTGGTTCAAAAAGTATTTTGTGTAAGTTCATGGTGTTTGTCCTATTGTGAATTGTGATTATCGGTACTGCGATAAAATCAGAATTGTGTAGTAAATACCGTTTTGTCAAGAAAACAGTACTAACCTTACATAACCTCACTTCTACAAGCAATGCAGAAAATGCAATTTCTCAACACGTAAGTATATTTAAGAGGTTTAATATTTCTGAATATAAGCACATTATGAATGTAGAGACAAAATGATGAATGTCCGGGCACAACCAAAAAAAAAAGAAAAAATCCAGTTAGAAATTGCGGGAGACACGCAGAAATTGAATGAATTGGTAAGCATTTATTATTCTTATTATTAACTCCTAGTATTTATAAACTAGTTAGTTTCAGACTGATAATAATGTTTATTTGCCAGGAAGAGAAGATGTAAAAAAACATGTACCTATGCAATTTTGAAGAAATTATTAATAATGAACCAAATTGCTTTCAAGTTTTCAGGGCAAGGAAAAAATAAGCTCTCTTTTAGTGAACTCACAATTAACAAGGCTGCAATATGTAAAGTTATGTGATTTCTTAAAAATTACGAAATTTGTAAGTTAATTTAATTGTAGGTACCACACGGAAACGTCACAAAAACGCCACAACTGCTGAAATTTAAAAAATGGTAGGACCTCATTAAGCGCAGACAAAAGCAAGAATGAATTCTCATCGAAAAAAACATGAGGTATGATTTTTTTTATTTTAATTAATTATATCGCTTTTCAATGAATTGGTTATAGAGCAAATAATTATTAAAGAAATATTTCTGTATAACGATTGAAATGTAGCAGAACTTTGTTATATCCATTGACAATGTATTTTCATTTCATTGTAAGTTGGCAGTGTATTTTTATGTTTAAAAAATTTATATTGTGTTTCACATCAGGTGATTTTTTAAATTTATGCTCTGGTTGCCCATGAAGCTTATGCCTGCAGTTTCAGTTTCACTGCTCACATAAGTGTCATGGGTAACTACAGCAGAAATTAAAAAAAAAAACACCGGTACAAATTTTCAACGAATTGGTTCTAGGACAAATATTTTTTAAATGTATAAATATTGCCGCAACGTTTCAAATACACTGTTATTTCTAGTGACAATGTATTTTTGTATTTAATAAATATTATATTGTATTCCATACAAGTTTTTTTTATATCCATACCCCCTTTCATATGAAGAACATTTATTAAATGTTCTGAACTAAATAAGTATTAAACATTGAAAATAAATATATATTCAATATTTAAAACCAATATTGATTTTTAAAAAAAAAATCTGTCGTTACCCATATTATTTAAATGTTAGAACTTCAATATTGATTATACAGGGTTAGTCACGAGAGAATTACTTCTGAAAATTATTTTTACGCAACCCAAAATACTAATACCCTGTACCATTTGATATTATCTAAATTTAAAATGAAATGCATAATCCATGATTGCTTTGACTTTGGCAGTGTCACTTTGACGTTAATTAATTTTTAACTTTTTTTTTCATCGTTGACTCGCCTTTAGAGCCCCATTGGATCGACGACATACAGTCAGATCAATCTGGGCTATCCTGAACCCCTAAGTGCTCTACCAATGTTGTTCGCCGCTAATGTGCATGTGTTAATTCGCCATCTCTGCGTGACCTAGAGCCTCTTCGAAGTGCAAATCTGCAACCTCTGGACTTCTTCGGCCATCCATTTACAAAAAAGCCGTAGCATCCCCCCAAAATACCCAACATTTTCAACAGATTAGTAGTTAAATTATTTACTTACTTGTTTGAGTTTGTGTTGTAACCTTTGAATAAAATGCCGTAAAAGGAATTTTTAGAAATAATTTTCTCGTGATTAATCGGTTGCAAAAGATCAAGAGGCACACTGACAAATTTATTAGCGGCGCCGGACGAGATTTCTGACTGGCTGCGGTACCACCATGGACACTCGCGTAACCTCCTTTTCCACAATTGTCAGAATGAGATTGCCAAACTCAAAGCATTCATGGATTAAGCATTTCATTTTAAATTCAGTTAGTATCAAATGGTACATGGTATTCGTATTTCGGGTTGCGTAAAAATAATTTTCAGAAGTAATTCTCTCGTGACTAACCCTGTATATAAAATGTTACTGGGGTATGATAAATAAAAAAATAAAAAAACTTCCAAGAATTTCGATAAAGATAGCTGTGACCGGGCGACTAAATGGAAAATTAGAACTATAAGGCGCTAGAGTGGACTTAGCTCGTAACCGTAGTTATCAGCAGCTCCTCTCCGTCTGGATTGGAATTGATAAAAAAAACAGCGGTGCTACAGACCTCTGGATCCGAAGAAAAACTTCAAGGTTAGCGGCGGCTCCGCAGGAACAGCAGGGAAAATCAAAGTCGTCGGCTCGATATGGTCTCTTCAAGGGAACAACAGGGACGACGATAAGTTACTCACTGCAACGGCATCACGATAAGCTTGGTTCTTCCAGGAACTCTTCACTTGGGTGCGGTGATAAAAAAACGAACGATAAAATTCCTCTTCGTCCTTGCACCTCCTTCCTTCAGTAACCCCACCAAAATCTTCTCGAAAACTTCTTTTCTCCTCTTTGGCTACGTCCTGGCACTTCTTCTCCAAAAACCCTCCGAGAACCTCTCTCTTCCCCTATCAGGTCGATACTCTCGAATATTCTTTCACGCGGAGTGGGAGTACCAGCGCATTAGCAGTGCCACGATGTCGTTTGACACTCCCGATAGGCATCCCTGATGTCTTAGATGTCGGCACGTATAATATTTGCATCCCCAATAAAACAACCTTTTTTTTTTTCTATCTCAAAAGAAGGAATGAAACAAAACAATTGGAACGTTTATCTCTTCCACAAAATTGAAACGTTACAAGATAAACCAAGGATGACTAAAGGTAGACTTACACAGTCGCAGCATTGAGAATTTTTCTATCTTCTTCTCGGGCTCAGCAAATTCTTCTAAGTTCGGATATCTCCAAAATTCAGCAAAAATAGTAAAAATATCTTGACACGGATTTGGGCAGTCTTCGACGAAAATTCGGAATTTGAATGAAAACCGTTTCCGGCACTACTGCTTATATAGGGATTTTTTTCCATTAATCTCGTCTCCCGCGACTTTAGTGGACCGTATTTCTTCATGATTTGTGTATTACTCGGAACGCGCCTTTAGGTTTTATTTCGCTGTTTTATAGGGTATAATTTCGTTTAATAGTGGCTCCGCGGCTGACGTTTTTTATTGGTTACTGTGTCGTATATCTTCGGGTTTTTTCAACTTGCGTCATGGTTCCCATGTCGTCATTGCCACATGTGGTTAGCCTGTTGCAGTTTTTTTATGTGTCTGGGTTTCGTTTGCAGCTGTTTTAGTTTGGATACATTTCCGATGAAAGTAATTGCGATTGGCGATGTTTTTGGCGTTTTATTCTGTACAAGTTGTTTGCAATGTCTGGCAACCGCAATGTTATTTGCAATTTGCGAATTTTGTTCTTGCATTCGGGGAATGGTGGTTGAGTTTTGTTTATCTATTTGAATAGTACTATATGCCGATTAAGACATGCGTGTTAATTAATTAAGATTGCAAATTTTCGAGATATGCTTTGGGGATTTGTTACTCATCTTTTTAGTTACAATTTTCGCGTGAACGAATTTAGTGACGGCTCGTCACATTCGTGAGGCCCACAGAATTATTTTACAATTTATAAAGTTGGAATAGAGTTCGATTTATTAGAACAAGTGACAAGGCCAGATATATGACTGAGAAATGTTGTGGTAAAAAGGTATCACTTTTTTCGAAGATGCCCAAATAAAAAGAAAGGTGAGGAAAAAACACAACGTATTTATCTTTTAAACTGTTAAATGTTAACGTCCAATGTATTTCTGATAAATATGCTATTCTAGATCTAATTCTAGAAGAAAATGATATAGACATCCCCTGTATAACAGAGCACTGGTTGGAGGAAAACGTGGTAACAAATCTTGTCATAGAAAACTATAACGTAACTAGCTATTTATGTAGAGACAATTACCTATATTTTCGTATGGAAGAACACTAATTTTGACAAAGAAAAGTATGCAACCAAATATACTCGACATTAAGGCTCTTTATGAAAACAAAGTCTTTGAAAATCTGGAATTTTCGTTCAAGATATGGAAACGGTATGTGTTTCTGTAGGTATACAGAGCACCAAAAACATGTGGCAAAATTTTCTTCAACAAATTAGAGTAACTAATCACAAATTTAACTGGTAACAAAAAGCATAAGCATATCTTTATCGCCGGTGACTTAAACATCGACTTTCTGAACGACAGCAGTGAAACCAGGGAACTGCTTAGCATATTCAAATCCTTTGGGTTGAAACCAAGCCTTCTAGAGTAACCGCTACGACCGCCAGCGGTGTAGTTAGGCAATATTTATTTTAATCTAGAAAAATGTAAAACAAAAACTGCAAATCTACATTTAGGAGATCATTATGGAATCCCTAAATGTTAAGCACGAGAAGTCTAACACAACTCACATTGTGCGATATACCAATGAAGTTTCAGTTGGTAAACTTATTGAAAAATTGAGTAACACAGATAATTAATTTAATAGATGTTTTGTTTACACCGGTGCCATGGAAACACACTTCCTCACAACTGGACTGCGGACCCATTCCAACCGTGCTCTGCAGGATTGAGTTACTATCGCGGGTTTTAATTTTCATTCTGCGCGAACACGTATGATAAATATTCTTGTATAATCTTCTCGGTAATACAGACATTCGAAAACAACTACACACCGCCTATATTAATAATATTTGGGCACATAATGCAAAGGTCGACAAAAATCGCCATATATTACGCCGATTGATAATATGCATAAAATTTTGTGGAGTGTTTGAACTTGATTTACGTGGACATGACGAAAATAGGGAATCACAAAATCCAGGTATATTTCGAGGTCTGATTGATTTTACGGCTGAATTGGACTCTGCTTTATCAATCATTTTAAAGAAACGCCTAAAACTGTGAACTTTTAGATGCCATGAACGTAAAATTTTAACCGAAGGCAAAAAGGTATGTGGAGAAATCGTTTTTTACTTTTATTGAATGTATTTTTGTATTTATTTCCGTCACACAATTTCGTCTACTAATTGGTAATAACAACCTGTTTTATATCTTGATATTTGACTCATCAATCAAATTGTTTCCCCCCTATTTCAAAAGGTCACGAGCCGCTACTGCTAAAAAGCCAGCTGGATTGTTTGCACACAATTATTATTAAATGCACGCAAGATCTGTTCGCGAGGAAAACATAACTATAATACACTGAGATGTAAATATAAAACTTCAATAACAGCTATCAAAGAAGCTTACAACACTGGAAGAATAGCAGAAGTTACCAACAAACAGAAGGGTGGTCTGGTTTATAATTAACGAAATACCAGTGAATACTTTTGCAACATTACAAGTCAGTGATGACATGGATATGATTAGCGCACAAAAAAAACATAAATTCACAGCACCACGGGTTTTTTGTTTTATTTCCTTTTTCAGAAAAAGAGGTTCTGAACTATGCCAAGAAAATTAGAAAGAAAAAGACATTTGATATTTATGGCTTTAATACATCTATTTTTGAGGATAATCGCATACATGATCACACTTTTGTGACGTCGTTAACAAGTTTGGAGGAAGGACTATTTCCGGAACAACTAAAAATAGCTAGGTAGTCCCAATCTGTAAAAAAGGGGAATTGGAGTACCCGTCGAGCTAAAGACCTATTTCTATTCTCTTAGTTTGTTTCCAAAATATTCGAAGGCTTTTTGAAAGAAAGAATAATAAAATAGTTTCAAAGCAAAGAACTCTGGAATGCTAGCCAACATGGATACCGTGACAAAGGCAAATCTACAATGACAGCGCACTAGTAGAGGTAATAAATTACATAAGAACTCTGTTTCAATATATTTCTGAGTTGGCTGACAACAACGACAAGTTGTTCATCTTTGGTGACTTTATTATTCTCGACGTTGTCTGGTCCTTAAATAAGTGTCATATTTGTGGAGCGTCCTCTCAATGGTTGGTCGATCTGTTACTATCTTCTCATTTAAACCAGTTGGTAACTGAACCTACTAGATATCGATCGGGACAGATACTTTTAAAATGATCTAGATACAGATATAGATATACGGAAAATAAAATTATCTAGATATAGATGGTTTTCAATTTTTTCGAAATGTATCTAGATAATAGATACAAAAAAACAGGTATTTTTTTAAATTTTATCTTTATTATATTATAAATATATATAATATTTCAAATGTGTTGTCGTCTAAACAATTTTTTCTTGGTGTAAGAAGTTGGCTTATCCTGCTAAACATTCGCCCGACAGTTACAGAAAAGGAACTGTTTTCTTAAATTTAAAAAATAAGCATTTTACGGCAGTATTCATTCACATTCCATTACAAAACTAATTTGTGCTAACTAAAAAAATTAATCTTTATGTCAGACGTAATTATTATTTTTTAATAATATAATAAATATACCTGTAAAGAAATTTTTTACAATCAAAAATGACTCCCAATTTAATAACACAAATAACGGGTGTTGCATTGAAAAATCACTCAGAGTAAGCGTTGGAATATCATTTGACACAAACGGCATGTCCGTTATTATAATATAACAAATAAGGCATATAACAGGTTATATTTCTGCCAAATGAATGTTCTAAGAACAGATATGCCGTTTGAAATGAAATTCCAACGACTTCTCTGAGTGATTTTTCACTTGAACACCCGTTACAACCAGCGGGTCTATCTGCTACAAGGGTTTATTGTAAAATATAGTGAATAGTGAATTGTGGTTTATGGTATTTAAAATGCCATCTTAGCATCACTTAGTATCAAGGGACCTCAGATTTATTACCCTTCACGATTATATTTAAAGGTGTTTAAGTACTGAAGGCTACAATATAGAAAATGATGGTATTCAAAATATGAGAGTTTCGGTGAACACCTGATTAAATAGCTTAATATTAGTCACATAACACTATTAGTGAACCTCTTATCTTTATTTTTGTCTTTAAAACCACCATCACCAACATAAACTGTCAAAATTACCATTACAATAACTAAACTACCAACTAATAAAAAAAATGTAAAATAAAAAAGATATATGTGTAATTTATTTTTTATATAGATACAGATATTTTGTGCTTAAATTTGATTTTATCTATATATAGATAATAGATAACCAAATATGTATCTAGATAATCTACTTAAATACAAATATCTAGATTATGCGCAACGCTGATTATAAGCTACCAATATGTCCCGTTTAATCGTACGTCTTAATTCTTTAAATCCAGATTGGTCAGCGATATTTCTGTCTATTAAGTTAATAAATTTGGCGCAATAATAGTTATTTATTCTCTTAGTGAGATAGAGGCATTATTACAGCACTACGACTGTGATGATTGCAGATGACGAGGTCGTTAGACCGAGTCATCTGTAATCACACGAGTTGCTGTAATACGCTCTAGCAATCTAGCCCACTTATGATATATAAAACTTTATCTAAAACTGTCCAAAAATAAAAAAGAAAAAGCCAATTAAATTTTTTTATTAATTAAAAATCAAGAACTAAGCGAATTTTTGCAGTATAATGACAACCGCTCAAATTTGTTGTAAACTTGTAAACAACGTGTTAGGTTTTAGAAAAAAAATTTGTTCAATTGAGAAATGAGTGATTCTGAAGCAGAAAGCCTGCTTATCGAGATAGAAACTGCTGCAAATGTAGTGTCTTCATCGTCGCCTGATGAATAAAAAACTAAATACGAAAAATTTTTCTAAACGGTTCACATTCTCCTTATTACACCATTAGTGTAATAGGCTTTATTACTCAACTCAAACAGTGCCGAATGAGTCGTATAATAATTTTAATTTTAATATGAAAAACCCTTCTCAACTGCAAGTATTCTATAAATTGGTTGTTTTTTTTCCTGGGTTGAAAAGTAGGCCTTATCGTATAATAGAATCCTTTAAAACATAGTTCTTCTTATGTAAGCCACAAAATATGTCTATGTTGTGCACACAATATCATTTAGAAAATGAACCACAAACAATTCTTAACTAAATTCTTATTTATTACATTTTATATGTACCTCTCTTAACAGACAGGTTAAGCAAACATACTCGTAATTAAAATTTCACGCATCAGTCACTGCCCCCTCGTCACTTCGTGTGCGAAGTAAAACCGTAACAATTACCAAGAACTTAATGTAGCCAAGATCTTCCGTAAATTGCTTTTGTAGTTTTAAAGCTGGTCTTTAATTTATGGTGTGGTTAGATCTAATTTAAAGCAGATCGTTTGGATCAACAACTCAGCACCAGAGCAACACATTCTTCGTCAATCTCCGACAAGCCGTGGCAGCTTAGGTACTTTGCTAGACTGCTCCTCATTTCTCAACTAATTAAAAGTTAACCTGAGTGCAATATATCTTCCGGTGTGATTAAAATAACAGGAAAATTGCTTTTATAATGTGACAGGGAGGATTCACCATTGTAAAAAGAATTTTGAAAGGCTCGACCTGACAGAAGAATAGTAAAAATTGTATTCGTGATTTTTTTTGCAGAACAGATTTAAACCGCAATCGTGACCCATGTAGTTCCGGTAGATAACCGTCATTTGTCAATGTAACTATCTACGATCCGTAAGGTTCCTTTTATCTTTTCCCTCGCAAATATTCCAAAGCGTTCTGTTCGAAAAACCAGGTGTAATAAATTAAAGGAAAACAATATTACTTTCAGTTAGCTAGAAGTGAAATCGATAGCGTCATTGGTAACGAGATGACCTGGAACGGCATTGTTATAATATTTTTCTTTGATCGCCGAACTCGACAACTGTCTGATTTATTGGACACGTTTCAGATGATCCGCTTTAAGCCAGGATAAAGATGATTAATTTTTTTATCTAAGTTGGAAATTATGGTCATGGTGATCCTTTCTAATCCAAATAAGGTTTAAAACGGAATCCTTGTACAAATCTCGATCAGAGTATTAACATGGTAATTAACATGGGGGACAAGTGTAACTAGACATTCCACATTTACCCGGGAGTATACTTTTCTACTTTCGATTCATAATGTCATGGAATATTACTATTAGTTATTTAGTAGTGCAGAAAAGTCTCTAGATTATTAATAGTTACACTAGTGAGTAAAGTGTATCTTTTTTTACGAGAAGGAAAACTTGCCGCACTAGCCGAAGCCGAGTAAAAAAAAGCGACTTTACTCACGAGTCGCATACACAATTTTTTTCGCGTTCGTAATAAAACTCAACACCCACCAACTTCAAAAACTTTTTATTTTGGAACATAGATATTAAATGTAGCCGTATTTGCCATCTTGACAATTTTTCGGGGGTGCACGAGAAATTTTCATCGCTGTCCGATTCCATTGTCCGAGCACACAAATCGCCACAACACACCGAGAAAATTAATACAAACCACTTGTGTTGATGAATTATCCTAGCAACGGCAGGCTTCTATGTTTTATGCCGTTAAAAAATGACACGCTACGACACTTTTTTTCACTCAAATGCATGAAAAAATGAAACGCTATGACACTTTTTTTCACCCTTCTAGTGCGATGAAATAAACGTATCCTTTATAAACAAAAATTAATAAAAAGTGTTACACTTTTTTTAGCGAACGTTAAAAAAATAAATTCTATTCGGATGAATACGTGAAAAGGTTTTCTTGTGATAAGTATAACAATTAAAACGGAAACAAATGGTGTCTTTTCCAGTGGCGGCTCGTCAGGGGAGACAGGGGATGCAGTGCCTCCCCTGGAAAAAAGGGACAATAGTTTTTGTTTTAATATATGTAAATTTTAAATGTATTTAAAAAAATAGCAAATAATATTTGTAGAACACTGTGATTTATTAAAACGCATCTTGGTAACATATTTTGAAGTACCTACACGCTTTCGATAAGAATTGCGCTGATCATCATCGTGTCGGCCAGCTTCAGTCAGAGGCATGCCTCAGATAGATGGATATCTTCAGCATTATTAATCAGTGGTGCTATCTAATATGTTTTTGAGAAAGACAATAGTCAGCAGTGCTTTATCAAAACGTCATCGGAGGCGCCGACGCTTAACATTTTTAAAGTAATCAGATCGAATTGTTTAATCTCGTGGTGAAACTCCACAATGCTAAACAAGAATATTGAGTGCATTTATTTGTGCATTAATTAGACACGAGAAAAGGTTTTCACTGCATGTGTAGCGCCAAGGTTATGTATTAAAACTTTTAAGTTAACTTGAAAACATTAGGGCAATGAAAGTGTCCGTCTTGCGATGCGATGGAATATAAGAATAATAATTGATTTATTAACGGATTCACCATTACACAACATGTACGTAGTTACATTTTCAGTGCTGTACGCACTGAGCGTTTAAATACAAAACTAGACACATTAAAAAGGCTAATGTCACGGCGGTATTTATTTGCTAAGTTTGACAGTCTAGGAACGACAGAGTTTGATGAATAATTTGTGCGATGAAACGGCACATCAAATAAGATCGGGTTTCTGACGTTCCGAGCTGGAACATGAAAATTAAACAAAGAACAAAGATTGGTAGGTACAATTTACACATATTATTTAAAATCTTAAACATAAAATAGAGGTCGAAATAGGTTCTACGAGATTCTAAAAGAGCCAAACCAAAGAATTGTAGGAGATTGGCGTAGTTGTTTGATTTAAAGTCAACATTAAATTTAAAACATAAAAATTGGTCTAAAGAGTTTCGACAGTACTTCCCTCGCTGTCTGAAACGTGACGACTGCATACCTATTATGTTTTTTTTTCGTAGTAGATTTCAAAGCATTCGGTTTTATAGTTCCTGAGTAAATCAATAAAATAAATTTACGCATTCATTATTTTTTTTGAGTCACCCGGTATATGCAAATTCAAAAAATATGAATGGGATGATAAATTGCAAGTACAGACTCATCATATTTTGTACATTCTAGATAGGATTTATTCGGCAAACTTTTGAGCTGACGTCATCAGTTTTTTGGAGAAGATAACCAATTATATTTTGACTAAAAATTTATTATGCTCTTTATAACCTTAAAACATCTGCAAGATTTCAAAACATTCGGTTCTGTAGTTTAAATCAATAAAATACATTTACGCATTCATTAATTTTTTGAGTCACCCTGTATATGCAAATCCAAAAAATATGAATGGAGTGATAGATCACAAGTACAGACTGATCATATTTTGTACATTTTAGATATGATTTATTCGGCAAATTTTCGAGCTGACGTCATCAAGTTTTTGGAGGGGATAAGCAAATATATTTTGACTAAACATTTATTATGCCCTTTATAACCTTAAAACATCTGCAAGATGTCAGAGCATTCCGTTTTGTAGTTCCTGATTAAATCAATAAAATATATTTACGCATTCATTAATTTTTTTGAGTCACTCTGTATATGCAAATCCAAAAAATATGAATGGAGTGATAAATGACAAGTACAGGCTCATCATATTTTGTACATTTTAGATATGATTTATTCCACAAACTTTTGAGCTGACGTCATCAAGTTTTTGGAGGGGATAAGCAAATATTTTTTAACTAAAGATTTATGATGCTCTTTATAGCCTTAAAACATCTGCAACATTTCAAAGCATTCTGGTTAGCAGATTAAAAATTAAATTTCAAAATGTTGTTTTATAATTTTGATTTTTTTTCCAAAAATCTGGACGTTTCGGGTGAAAAGTCGATTCAGAGTTGTAAACTACATGTGTAGGACTATGTTATTTTATACAATTGAAAACCCATTTACTATGTACAATTTTGAAGTGACGTCATCGCATTAGTGGTGGGGATGATTAGACAAATTTTGGTTAGCGTTTTACCATCTACATGATATTCTTAATATAAGTACAAAATTTCACAACAATCGGTCGAGTACTTTCGGAGATTATCTGTCTAATAAAAATCCGGGACAACAGACGGACAGACGGACGGACAGACGGACGGACAGACGGACGGACAGACGGACGGACAGACGGACGGACAGACGGACGGACAGACGGACGGACAGACGGACGGACAGACGGACGGACAGACGGACGGACAGACAGACGGAAATGGGAGACCTATTTCTTCGTCTTCTAGGGGTCATGAAAGATCGAGAAAACGTAAAAGTAGAGAGTCGGCCGACGGACTCGATTACAATACTTCCTTTGCTTACGCTCGGGAAGTAAAAATTTTATAAAACGACTCTGTATCTTCTCAAGTCTTTGGATCTTAACTAAATGATAAGGAGACCAAATTACTGTGCAATATTCTAACACGGAGCGTACAAAAGAGCAATACAAAATTATAAAGGTCCTAAGATTATAAAAGATAGTGCCCTGTCGAATGAGAAAACCGAGCAATGTATTTGCTTTATTGGCAATATTGTCAATATGGATATTGAAGTCCAATTTGGAGGAAAAAGTTACGTGTTTTACTGAAAGGGTAGTTTCTAGTTTCCGATCTTTTATAAAATATGTTGGAGGATCTAACAATTTTTTCGTGGAAAATCTAATAGATTTACATTTCTCAATATTTAATTCCAATTTATTAGAATCACACCATTCTACAAATTTCCCAAGGTCATCTTGAAGTAATGTAACATCACTTGAATTTCGAATACGGCAAAAAAGTTTCAAGTCACCTGCGCAAGGTAAAAATCTACAATGTTTAAAAACCAAGTTTACGTCATTAATAAACACTAAAAATAGTAGCGGTCCTATGTGTGACCCTTGTGGCACTCCAGAAGTTACTTCAATAAAATGTGATCTATTATTGGATATTTTTACTCTTTGCAAGCGACCTGTCAGATACGAGTTTATCCAAGATAATATGGGGTTACGTATACCTAAGTTATTAAGTTTATTGATTAATAGCTGAATACTGACCCTATCAAAAGCTTTTTTTATATCTGTGTAAATACAGTCAACTACGTAACCATTTTCAACATTTTTGAACAAGTAATCCGTAAAGATTGTGACGTTAGTATTAGTGGATTTATCAGCCATGAACCATTGTTCCTTTAATATTGTAATTTTAATACAAGAGTATAACTTATCGATAACGATAGAATCCAGTAATTTAGATAACGCAGGCAATATACTAATACCTCTATAATTGTTCACTTGACTTTTACTTCCGCTTTTGTGAATTGGTACTACATCGGAGATTTTCCAGGCTTCAGGAAAAATACCTAAGTGTAATGATTTATTGAAAATAATTTTTAGGGGAAAAGATAGCGAGGACGCGCACATCTTCACAAATGCGGGAGGTATGCCAACGGAACCAGGACTCCAATTTAGGTCAAGATTTGATATAGCTTTGGTAATCTCCTCAACAGATATCTCCAGTTCACCAATTTGTGCATCAATGGATGGACAGGCTTTTGTATTACCAGATGGGAAATTTACTGGGTTGTCAGAATGACTGTATACAGATTTAAAATATTCAGCAAATTAAATTGGTTAAAACCACATAACATGTAATAGTCACTAACCATTTGTTCACGAAGGTCATTGCTGCAAACAGGAGATAGGCCAACACAGTCCTCGTTCGGTATCCATGAAATGTTTGGCAGATTGAAATCGCCTATTACACAAATACGCGTATCAGCATATTCTTGAGAGATGGTTTCAAGGAATGAACAATGGTCATTATATACTTCCGGCGATGAGTTAGGGGACAGATATATAGCACAGAGAATTAGATTTTCATCGTTCCAACTAATTTTCACCCAGAGTTCTTTGCGCCTTCCGGTATCAATATCCAGTTGGACTGAGTCCAAATTTTTGAAGACTGCAATGAGTACCCTATCTCCACGGGATTTGGACCTTGTCGCCGAGCATCTGTCACATCTATAAACCGTGTAACGTTTTTCAATAAATTCCGCATTGAAGATTCCGTCCATCAACCAGGTTTCGGTCAACACAATAACTGGATAGTCCTCGTTTAGGATACTTTCGTGTAATTTGTCTAGCTTCGTACGAAGACCTCTTATATTTTGATAAAAAATGGGCAGGGGATTTACGATACGGTGGGTTTTTCGTTTTTTGAGTTTTTTGAAGACGATAGAATCTCTAATTCTCCAATGACATTGTAGAATTTCTTATAAAGTTTAAATTTAACCGCGGTTTTTTCACTTTTTTGACCAATTGTATGTCAAAGATTTAGGAACCTCGGTCCACATTTGACCAGAATTTTATTAATCAATTAATCTAGATCATATGAATTAATATTTACTGCTAATAAAGCAAATTTTGTAGTCTTTACACCTTCTCGTTGGTTTCTGTCAAACAATTAAATATTTTTTATTTGATAGCATACCTATACAGAGATATGTTATTGATTAAGTAGAGTTATTTGTATTGTTTTCATAAAAACGGATAAACCGTCTGATGCGGAATCCGGCTCGAAGGATCAAAAAATGACGGGGTGGCGGTTCGTAGGCCCCAAAAATGTTGTTTTGTTCTTGTGATGCAATTCAATCTGGTGAATCGCGTCGTCGCTTCGAAGGATCAGGTCACAATGGATGACCAACTTGTAAGCCATAATGGATGGCCATGGTTGCTTGTAGGTCACAATGGGTGACACTCTGGACCACGGTTGTAGAATAGATAGGTTTGTACACTAATGGCTTGGGATGGCGACGCTTCTTTTCGATCCCTATATCCATGGAAAGGACACATACAGCTAGCGCCTCTACCTTGTCGAGCGGAAATCGTTCTAGTTATTTTGGGCATTTTCATTGACATTTCTTTATGAACAATACAAAATTTGTAAATGACATTTGATCGGAGTCGATAAATACGATTTCTTTTATTAATTACATCGGTTATGGACAGATGCCTATAGAGTTCTGTGTCCCTAAAACGTCAAAAACCAGGCAACGCGATCGGCAATTGGCGTCGCTGACCAGGGATATGCAAATGTATGCTAGTGTATCAACCTATCTATTCTACAACCGTGCTCTGGACTAACGAGGTTCAGAGCAGCTACAAAACCGTTTGTACTTTTACCGTTTATTTCCCTAGCCTAACAATAGAACTAACAATATTTACAAATTTAAGTGGGAGAGGGTGGTTACGTCCCCTTCCCTTCCCTAGCTGGTTGAACGACGGGCTTCTCGATTGGCCCGAACACCGTCTGCCTTTTAACAAAAGTAATTGCGAACACGTTAATTCAGTGGCGACTGTTGACCTTTTGAAATGGGGGGACACAATTTGATTGATGAGTTAAATATGAAGATACAAAAGAGGTTGTTATTACCAATTAATAGACGAAATTGTGTGACGGAAATAAATACAAAAATACATTCAATAAAAATAAAAAAAGGATTTCTCAACATACCTTTTTGCCTTTGGTGTTCATGGCATCTAAAAGTTTATTTTGGACAGTTTTAGGCGTTCCTTTAAAAACCGTTGCTTCTTTCAAATGATCTGATAAAGTCCAATTCAGCCATAAAATCAATCAGACCTCGAAATATACCTGGATTTTGTGATTCCTTACTTTCGTCATGTCCACGTAAAGCAAATTCAAACACTCCACAAAATTTTCTGCACATTATCAATCGGCGTAATATATGGCGATTTTTGTCGACCCTTGCGTTATGTGTCCGAATATTATTAATATAAGCGGTGTGTAGTTGTTTCCGAATGTCTGTATTACCGAGAAAATTATCCAAGAATATTTATCATACGTGTTCGCGCAGAATGACAATTAAAACCCGCGATAGTAACTCAATCTTCCAGAGCACGGTCGCAACGGGCTCACAATCCAGTTGTATCAGGCGCATATCAGGCGGCTACGACGTGTAGTTTCCATGGCAACGGGGTAAACAAAACATCTAAATCAGCCATGATTTGGTCCATTCGGTCTCTGTGCCGGGCTTTTATCAGCATTTCATCAGAAATAACATATCATATATCCAAGATGCATCTTTAGATTCAAGTGGAAGTAAGTTTTGATACATTTTATACAAGTGGAGCAAGATAAAAAAAATAGTTTTGATAATTATGACACAAATTTCCGGATAATTTTTTAAATATTGAAAATTACTATTTTCCTATGACCAGTGTGACGTTCTAATTTTGGGGGGGGGGGGGGGGGGTACGTGCCCTTGTGCCCCCCGGCACCAGCCGCCCCTGCGTTAATTATTAATACCGGGTGATTTTGGAACAAATATCTTGCCTCCTCTAACGAAAAGACAGCCGCTACCGCTCTCCTCTGTTAAATGTCGCCGACTATTATTACAGGTCTGTGTTGGTTTATTTAAGCCTAGGTTTTGATAGATTTGCTCAGTTATTCAACCTGAGTGGTGCTTTAATAATATAAACTTCATACAGCTATTATGAGGGGAAAATTCTAATATTATTCTCTCAGTTAAATGAAAATGACTAAATTTTTAGAATGAATGAACTAAATTAGTACAAACTATAAATTTGAAAATTCTAAGCACATTCTAGAATTGTTTTATTTGTATTCTGTCAAGATGTACCACAAATGTTAACTAGGAGACAAGCAAATTAATTCTGTGAATGTTATTGTTACTTGGTATGTAAATAGCTATGTATTATTTACACAGCGTAAACTAAGGAAGTATTGTAATCGAGTCCGTCCGCTACTTTGCATTGCGCCCCTGTAGCACGAAAAAATAGGTCCCGGTTTTCGTCTGCCTGTCTGTGTATCCATTTGTCTGTCTGTTTGTCTGTATATAGTAAATGGGTTTTAAATTGTATAAAATAGGATAGTCTTACACGTGTAATTTATGAATCCATGTTGAGGTCAGTTGAGTGCAAAATATGACGAGTGTATAAATAGTTGTTTGTGATTCATCATTCCATTCATATTTTCTGGATTTGCTTTTAGAGAGTGACTCAAAAAATTAATGAACGAGTTAGTTTATTGGAAATTTTTTAACAAAATGTATTTGTTTATTCAACCAAAAAATTGATGACGTCATCTCAAAATTTTCCCGAATCAATCCTATCACAAAAGTGGAAAAAATATGATGAATGGATACTTGTGATTTATCATTGCCTTCAGATTTTTATGTTTGCTTATACAGGCGGTCTCAAAAAAAAATAATGAATGAATCAATTCATTTTATTGATCAAATCTGAAAGTGCAAAACCGACTGTTCCAAAATTTTGCAGACGTTTAAAGTTATCGTAAGCATGGTAAATTTTTAATCAAAATATATCCTATCGAAAATGTACAACATATAATGAGTTTACGCTTACTATTGATCAATGTCTTCATATTTTTAGAATTGCTTATACAGGGTGACTCAAAAAAATTAATGAATTTGTGCATTTATTTTACGTATTAAATCAGGAAGCTCGACAAATTATTTTTAATGAAAATATATCTGTTGAAGCCTCAAAAACGTAATGCCTGCTTCTCAAAATTTTATCGAATAAATTTCGTCGAAAAGATGCAAAACATGATGAGTCTATACTCATCATTTATCATTTTGCGTTTGCGTCTTACATGAGAGTGATACGTTCCGCGTGGGCTCTGTGTGTAAAGTGCTATTTTCGAGATAAATGGTTTGAATTTTTTAATATTATTATACAATTTTTCTTACCTTGAGTATAGTTATAAGGACGTTTAATCTTAAATGAGTAGGCTGTATTAGAAATCAGCTGTTAATAGTCTTCTTTATAGCAAAGTTAAAGTTTATTCTTTTTCCGTTTTCCTATATCTAATCTTATAACTTTTTGCTTACTAACTATTTATAAATGTTCAGATGAACAATTTGCTTGTTGACCAAGTCATACAACAAAAGAAATGTCGTGTCTCAAATGTGGTACAGCTATCCAAGAATTTAATCTGCAGCCGTGCCTTATATGTACCTAATTGCTCCGAATTATTATCAGCAGAAGTAAAATATTTATTAGAGTTACGATCTACAAATAAAAGACTGATAAAATATATTGTTTAGAACGCGAACAGGGGTTGCATCAAATGCCCAAGATGATGTCACTAATTAATGAATTAAAAAATGAAGTTGCAAAACTAAAAGAAGCAAATAATATTAAAGCTACATCTCCTAATACGTCAGCATGTATTACCTAATATTGTTTTATCACCTTTCGCAGTGAAAGAGAGTGTCAATGAAATATCTAAACTCAACAAGCGGGCCAATAATGTAATAATATTTGGTGTGGTTGAACATTGTACCTCTAAATAAGAACAACAAGTTATGATCTCACAAATGGATCTGACTTAAGAACAGATTAAACCGATTGGACTAAGAAAGTTTGACAAGAGCACTGATCCTATTTCTCGTCCAATTAAAATACAACTATCATTTCCTCAGAGGGTTCATACTGTTGGATTAGTTTATTTAAGTCTATTAAAGCAAAACAATCCAACAGAATATCATTGCAATTTGTTTATCAAAACGTTACAGGTCTTAAATCAAAGACCCATCAGTTCTATTGCAATACTCTTAACTCTAATTTTGATGTTATTTTGCTTACAAAGACATGCTTAGATGATTCTGTTTTCAATAATGAATTCCTGCCGAATAATTATAACACTGTCCGTTACGATCCAAATTTACTACTGTTAAACGTTTTAAGAGTTGCTATGTCAGATAAATATTCCTATTATATTGTATTGGACATAACTCATTTAACAAATCTCATCCCTTTAATTGATATTGTATTAAGTAGTTCGATCGATTTCATATTGGGTGTACTCTATATTCCTCCTAATATTAGATCTAATGATCTTGATGTATTTTTATCGTCCTTGGAACAATTATTATTTGGTGAAAAGTTCATCCTCGTAGGTGATTTTAATATCTCAAATTATTTTGACTTTGACTATGTATCCCATCTAAATCTAAAGTTCTACGTCATTTTATGGAAATATTGGACACAACTCAATATAATATATTGAGATGTGTTTATATAATTCGGTTTCAAAACGTTCTACGACGTCTTCCGATTTCTAACCGCCATTCTTCCCTGTCTCTCCATAGGCCTTCTGGTAGATCTCGTTCTTTTATTTCTTTATCAATTTCTTCCCGCCAACTTCTTCTAGGTCTCCCTCTTTTCCTTCTTCCATGTGATGTCCATGTCAAGATTTGTTTTGGAAGTTTATTTTCAGCCATAATTTGTCGAATTCTGTCAGTTGGTACTCTGTCCTTTCTCGATTTACCTGCCGACCTCCTCCAGTAGTCCATTTTCGTTATCAGTAGCATTTTTTCAGTGTTTTGTTTAAATTGCCATACTTCGCTGCTCTATGTGACGATGCTCTTCACAATACTGTTGTATATTCGGTGTTTATTCACAACTCAATACAAAAATGCAGATAATAAACTACTGGATATTGGATTTAACTCTATCTAACGCGATCTGGAATTTATCGGTGGTAAATTGTAATGAGCCTCTTGTAAAAGAAGACAGATATCAGCCTGCTTTGTCTATGATATTTAATATTGTACCTAACTTAAAATCTGAGAAACCTTTTAAATTTCCTTTGAATAAGAATAACTTGGTATATAATTTTCGTAAAGCCAACTTTCCTATGTTGTGCAATGCTTTATGTCATATCAACAGGTCTTGTCTTAAAAACTTTACTAATGTTCATGAAGCTTTGGAAAACTTATACAGGGCGTTTGCGAAATGCACCGAAAAAAACCTGGAAATTGGTCTGGATGAGTAGATATCATTAAGAAAAAAATGTTCTAATAAAAGTGTTTTAGTTTTCGAAATAAAATTGATTGAAAATTTGGTCAAAATAGCATGTACGCTACTGAGTTAATAGTGATTAAAAAGCTAATGTGGTTACTAAGAAAAATGTAACATTGTAGGTGCATTGTAAAAATTAAAAAAAAACGTAATCTTCATTGTTTAGTGACTAAAAATTCCCTCAAATTTATTGACTTTTAAAACGGCAGCTTTTTCTAATGCCGAAATGGCTGATATGGTCTTGATTTAGGGAAGAGTATTTGCAAATGCTCATGAAGCGCAGCGTCTCTACCAGGAGGAATTTCCAGGCCGAAGATTATCTCATCACACAACTTTTAGTGCCGTTGTTCAACGTCTCCGTGAAAACGGAAAATTTTAGCCAAGTACGACGGATGGTGGTCGTGAAAAAACCGAACATGTTATAGACGTGGAACTAGAAATCCTAGAAATTGTGGAAGAAAACCCAAGCATAAGCATTCGCAGATTATCATACAGACTAGGAATTTCTCCATTTGCTGCAAAAAAATAGGGAGCAACCAAACTTTGTGCAGAAGCTTTTGACCACCTACAAGGCTACTTTCACAACAGAAGGAGTTTTTAATTCTCGTAATACTCACATTTGGTGTTAAAACTTCTCTACTTCCTTGGTCACACTTAAGGGATGGGGAAACAAGCGAACTCAGTTAAAAATAATAAAAACTATATTAAGCACACTCTCTATATTTACGGCTCGGAAATACTGTAACTGTTCCACATCTCGACGGCTCGACTCTTCACGAACGACTCTTCACCACAGCTCTTCACGAACGACTCTCCGAACGACGAGCCTCTCGGTCCAAGCACCCTCTCTTCCGGTACCGGATCTCTCCCCTTCCACGTCCGGTCGAAGGGTGACAGCGCGCCGCATTTAAATTTGGCGGGCGCTAACATTTCTGATGAAAATCCGCATGCCACATGGGAAACGCATTTTCAAGACAGATTTTCAGTAAATGTCTGGGCAGGCATGGTTGACAACAATTTGATAGCTCCATACGTTCTGCCCCCTCGCTTGACGGCGGTTGCGTATTTAGATTTTTTAAACAACGATTTAAGACCACTTTTGGAAAATGTACCCTTAAATGTTCGTAGGGATCTATGGTACCTTCATCATGGGGCACCTGCACAATATGCCGCAGAAGTGCGGGAATGGTTTGACCGAAACTTTCCAAACAAATGGATTGGGAGGAATGGACCTGTGTTGTAACCACCTCGTTCTCGCAATCTCAATCTCTGTGATTTTTTTTAAGGGGGTACATGAAGCAGGTAGTTTATCAAACTCCAGTGAATACGGTGCAAGAGTTGACAAATCGCATTCAAAATGTTGCATGCCGGCCTTGTCGGGATGACAAATACTTGTTAGTTAGCCGTATGGTATCGTATGCATTTTACCTGGACTTGACCATTGAAGTACACTTACTCAAGAGCCTTTCTGTGAATAGGTTCCGGTCGTTTGGGTAATAAAATTTTATTATAGGATTGGAAAAATATTCCATAGATTTTATGACTTTAAATCCTTACTTCCGTTGACAATGAATTAAAGCTTTTAACCAGATGTTCTTTTTCGGCATTTTGCGGCAAGACCGTTGAAGATTTTCTAGAAAAAAGGATTATTGTACCCAACTACCCACCTTAAAATTTTTCTAATGGAAACTTTTAAGTAAATGAACCGTTTATTTCACAACCATCAGTCTATCGCATCTGTCGTATTACAGTGTTATACGTGGTTCTCCCTTGTTACATGTTGAGTTCTTTTTAGTAATATTACTAATGTTTTAAAAGAATGCCGAAAGTAAAATCGACGCCGGATGAGTGGATAAGGGATTTTCCAGAATTAAAATTAGAAAACAACAAAATATTTTGTAGAGCTTATGTGAAAACCGTAAGCCCACAAATTTTCTTGTGTGAAAACCGTAAGCCCACTAATTTTTTTTTATCTATTTTCCTTTGTTAATCCTGTATATGTACGTTGTTTTAGATTCAAAGTGATAAAAAATATAACGTGACACAACATGTCAGAACGACTCTTCATGTAGAAAGGAAGAAAATGTTTGAAGTTTCTAAAATTAAACAGCAGACCATACATGAATCTATTGCATCTACTTCCACAAAAGATGAGCAGTTTCAGTTTAATTTCGATTTATGTAAAATGATGATCCAGTCCAATATACCTTTAAAAAAATTGGAGAAAGGCCCTCTTCAAGAATTCCTTGAAAAACACTGCAATCGAGATATTCCGGTTGAAAGTACTCTCCGAAAAAATTATGTAGGCCCAGTGTTTCAGCAAGTTTACAACGAAATTAAACATCGCATTAGAGATAATTATTTATGGTTCGCTGTCGATGAAACAACCGATTATTGTGGAAGATACGTGGCAAGTTTAATTGTTGGAATCTTAAATGAAAATTTCCCTAGTCGTGGGTATGTAGTAAGTTTGAAAATGTTAGATAAAACAAATGGGAATACGATTTCCAGATTTGTAAATGACAGTCTTACGTCACTATTTTTGCCAAATGCCGTACCGGAGAATAAAATTTTATTGATGATCTCGGATGCAGCTCGTTATATGTTAAAAACAGGGAATAATCTAAAAATATTGTACCCCAATTTAATTCACTCTACTTGCGTTGCCCACGGTTTAAACAGAGTGGCTGAAGGAATACGTTTGCAGTTTCCTACTGTTAATAAATTAGTGGCAAATGGTAAAAGATTTTTCTTAAAGCCCCACTAAGATTGCAACATTTTAAGGAAAAATTTCCAAACATACCATTGCCCCCAGAGCCGATTGTAACAAGGTGGGGAACATGGTTACAGGCCACATTTTATTATGACAAATATATCAAAGAATTTGAGAAAGTAGTTACGAAGTCTAGCGAAGATTCTTCTCAATCGATTAAAGATTGCATAAATATTTTGGAAAACAAAGATTTGCAACAAGATCTAGCTTTTCTAAGAAGCAATTATCAATTCGTACGTTAGAAAAGTTAGAAAAACTCAACATGTTGTTGGTAGATGCCATAAACTTAGTCAAAGAATTTAAACAACAAGCAAACGCAGTAAGGGGTGATATTGGTACTAGAGTATCTCAAAAACTTGACGAAGTGTTAAATAAAAATGCAGATTTCGGTGTTCTTTCCGACGTTGCTCGTGTTTTACAATGCCAGAAGGTGGAAAATTTGCGCCAACAACGAGTGTGGATGTTGAACGCACATTCTCCAATTTTAAACACATTTTAAATGATCGGCGAAAAAATTTTACAGTGGACAACTTGGAACATATTACAATCATAAATTGTTTTAAAGAAAACTGAAATACGTGTGTAAAATATAAAGCCTAGGATTATTGTAATAATATTTTATCCAAAGTTCTAAGAAGTGTTCTTTGATTTGTAATATGATTGTTTTTAATGCTTTTTTGCTTAAAATAAAACTTTTTTAATGAAAGTGTTATGCTTATTTAATGCTTTTTTGCTTAAAATAAAACTTTTTTATTGAAAATATTGTGCTTATTTAAGCGCTTATTCTTAATTTTTTTGTGCTTATAAATCCGCTCTCTACTAATCACGTCAACATGACAAACGTTTAAAATGAAATTGATAGTGTTGCTCACTAATGGCGTGTTGAATACATCTTTCCTCGTGAATCCCGCCTGATCAATTGATAGTATAAGAGATACAAAATTTGCTTGTTTGTTTATATTTCTATTAACCCACTCACAAAAGCTTTGCCTACGTGGTAAGTCTGTCGATTTTAATAACTAAACTTTCTGGTGGTGAAAGGGGTACAGTTGTTCTCTGAGTATCCTCCAAATACTACTCTCAGATGCTTCGTACATCACAGTCTACGCGTGCTAGTCCCCAGTCGAGCTCCGCATTATCTTTCGTGCGATGCCGTCTATCGTAGTGATGTTTTTGTCGTTGTTTTTCTGCCTCCATTTCTCTCCTAATTGCTTGATGGTTTGGCAGCTTTGGTACCAATCTTCTGCTTATTGCTGGCACCCTGTCCCGTAACTGCCTGCCAAACAACAGCTGGGCTGGGGAGGCTCCGCAGGATAAGGGAGTATTTCTGTAGGCCAGCATGCCCAGAAATGGATCCTCGTTCTTCTTCAAGATGGTTTTCAATAGTTTGACTGCACTTTCTGCTTGTCCATTACTCTGCTGGAATTCCGGGCTGCTGCTCACCCATCGAAATCCGTAGTCCTTGGCAAAAGTTCTGAACTCGGGGCTGTCGAACTGTTTACCATTATCGCTTCTTAATTCTTCCGGAATTCCATGGTGCGAGAATATGTCCTTGAGATATTCTATTGTTTCTAAGCTAGTCAGTTTTTTCAGCTTGCGAATTTCAGGGTATTTCGAGTAATAGTCCTGCACCACTAGGTAATTCTTTCCATTGTAGTAGGCGAGGTCCGCACCTAGGACTTTCCACGGACGGGATGGTACTGTGGAAGGGATCATTGGCTCGACTACAGGCTGGCGGTGCTTGATACAAGTCTCGCAGTTTTCAACCATATCCTTCAGATGTCGGCGTAATTCAGGCCACCAAACTGTTGTCTTCGCTTTTTCCAGACATTTGGGCGTGCCCAGGTGTCCATCGTGTAGTACTCGCAAACATTGCTTGCGGAGGGCCCTGGGAATTACTAAGCGATCTCTATAACAGATTAGGTTATTGTGGATTTTTAATTCGTTACGAAATTTAAAGTATGGTGTCACGGCAGTAGGTGGTTTTCCTGGCCATGTTTCTACTACAAATTTCTTCAATAGTTGCATTTCTTGATCTTCCTCCTGATGTTTCCGTACCACCTCTTCTGAGCAGGAACTCGATGATAGTTCTGTCAACACTGCGTTGATATATATTTCCTGGTCCTTAAGCGCTGAATCGCCGTCGCGGACGCCTTCGTGTAGAGGTGCGCGAGATAACGCGTCGGGTACATGGAATGTTTTTCCCGGGACGTATTGCACATCATAATTAAACTTTAACAACCGCATTCTTAGTCTTTGTAATCGGTTGGAGAGTTTATTAATTTCTTTCGTCGTTAATATCACTAACAGCGGTTTGTGGTCCGTTAGCACTAAAAAACGCGATCCTATGAGAAATTGCTCTAACCGTTCGCATGCCCACGTGGCTGCGAGTGCTTCTTTTTCGATCTGAGCATACCGTTGCTCCGCGTCACTTAAGGTTTTGGAACAAAAGTACACTGGTTTCCAGTTGTCGTCATTTTGCTGTTGTTCCAACACAGCTCCAATTCCAAATGCTGAGGCGTCGGCTGCGACTCGTGTTGGTTTGTCGACGTCATATTTTGCTAATACGGGAGCTGATGCTATAGTTTCCTTTAAATTCTGGAATTCTTCCTCGTGTTTTTCTGTCCACACAAATGACGTGCTGTTTTTTATCGTCTCTCGTAGATACTTGGTTTTCTCGGCAACATTGCTAATAAATTTCGCGACATAATTTACCATACCAAGAAATCGTTTGACTTCTGTTGGGTTGTTGGGTGCTGGATAGTCACGAATAGCTGCTATGCTTTTTGGGTCAATTTTGATACCTTCCGCTCCAACAACATATCCCAAGTAAGAGGTTTCTGATTTGTTGAATTCACATTTGTCTTTGTTGAGCGTTAAACCGTGTTTCTTCACTACTGTTAGCACTTTGTCCAAATTTTCATTGTGTTCTTGACTGTTTCTGCCCGTGACTAGAATATCGTCAGCATGCACGTGTATCCAGTCAGACTGAAGTTCTTGTATTATTCCATACAGTGTTTTTTGAAATATTTCTGGAGCCGATGTTATACCGAAAGGTATTCTTCGATACATGTATCTTCCGAAAGGTGTTATGAACGCGGTGTATTTTCGTGATTCCGGTGTAATTTCCAGTTGCCAAAACCCGGAAGAGAAATCTAATTTCGAAAATAACTTGGCTTCCCTCAATTTGGCAAGCGTTTCGTCCACTGATGGGAGCTGATACCGTTCGCGTCTCACGAACTGATTTAATTGCGTAAAGTCTGCACACACACGTACTTTACCGTTTTTCTTTTGTGCTACCACCATAGGTGCACACCACTCTGTTGGACTGTCCACACGTTCGATCACTTTTTGTGTCACCATTTTGTTTATTTCTTTTTCCACTTGCTTCATTAACGGAAGGGGTATTCTCCTGGGTGTCGCAATGGAGAATGAAACTGCGCCCTCCTCAACACAGATCTTATGCTGAAAGTTGTGTAACTTCCCCAAACCTTTGAATACTTCAGGCCATTTTGCGAGAATTTCTTCTTTGGTTGATCGCTTATTTTCTAGCCTCACTTGATCGATCATTTTTATCTCGTTTCCCAACCGCTGTACGATCTGTAGTTTCAGCAAAGCTGGTTCTCCCAGAAGGTTTTCGTTCGTGTCAGCGACGTAGGCTTTAATGACTTCTTGTCTCCCACCTATTTCTAAGGGAATTTTTATTTTGCCCAGCACGGGACATCTGTTTTGGCCCAAACCTGCTAATACTGTTCGAGTAGGTTTCAATCTGTAATGATTTTTTAATTTCTTTTCATAGTCTTTTGAGGTTATGACCGATTCCTCAGCCCCTGTGTCAAGTTTAAAGACTAATTTTAGAATCTTCGTGACTTTCTGGCCCATGTGGAGCAAAAGACTATTTATTTGTACTTTCTCGTCTGCTGTGTCCAACTTTGTCGTTATTCTGTGGCGTTCATAATGCGTTAGCCATGCCGTCCATTCGTTTTTGTCGAAACTAAATGCTTCGGGAGCCGGCACTGAATTAATTACGCTTGGTTTTGCAGTTGAGTGCAGATTCTGGAGCATTTGTTGTAGGACGTTCAGTTGTTGGCGTAGGTCAGCGATTTCCTGCTTATCGTCGCCGTTGTCCGTCATTTTGTGGATTTTCTTGTTTGTTTCCTTTTCGAACTTATCCGTTGGTTGTTTTCACACCTGACACCATGTGCGGCCGTGCCTGAGAGCCCCAAGAACCCGGAATAATAACACTTAGGGGTAGCTGCTTTTTATTCTCACTCTTAACTCTCTAACCTCCCTTCTCACAATTCCCAGCGCGCACTCGCTTAGTGCCCGCGCTGCCAACTTAACATATCAAGCATCCCTACAAAATTGATGACCAATAAGCCGTCGGAGGTGACCGCGCTCCAGAGAATTGAAATGCAATTTATTTTCAGTGACCTCTGTAACAGATAAGGGATATTCTTTTGAGTTAAATCGAGAAGAGTGCAGAATAACTAAAGGAGGAGAAGTATTTGCATTAGGAAAGAGAGTAAATCAGTTGTACCAGTTATTATTTCAAGTAGAGAATAGTGAGAAGAACGAAAGTCGAGTTTATTTGAGTACCTATCAGAATAAAAAAGAGAAATTGAAAGTTTGGCATGAAAGATTGTCACATCAGAATGTTGCTCAAGTAAGATCAATTTTGAACCAGCTTAAGATTTCATTTATTGATGATCGAGATTTTTTCTGTGAGGATTGTATGTTAGGAAAACTACATGTCTTACCATTCAAGTTAAGTAACAGTAGAGCTGATCAACCAGGAAAGATAATACACGCCGATGTATGTGGTCCAATGGAAGAACAGTCACTAGGTGGAGCTTATTATTTTCTAATGTTGAAAGATGACTATAGCCACTATAGAACAATATATTTTTTGAAGAGAAAATCTGAAGCTAAGCAAAAGATAATAGAGTTTCTAGTGTTAGCTGAGACTCAAACTGGAAACAGAGTGAAAATATTGAGAACAGACAATGGATTAGAAGAAGTTAATAAAGAGGTTGAGAGTTATTTAGCGAGTAAAGGTATTATACATCAAAAGAGTTGTCCATACACTCCACAACAAAATGGAAGAATAGAACGCGAGAACAGAACAATTGTAGAAGCAGCAAGAACTCTACTACATTCAAAGAATCTCGAAAAGAAGCTATGGGCAGAAGCAATCAATACAGTGAATTTTGTCATAAACAGAAGTGGATCTAGTTCAGTAAAGAATAAGACACCATACGAATTGTGGTTTGAAGAAACACCAGATATACGTTTCTTTCAGATATTTGGATCAGAAGCGTTTGTTCATCAACCCAAAATTTTAAGAAAAAAATTGGATCCTTGTAAAAAGGGAGTTTTTGTTGGATACGCAGAAGAGTCCAAAGGGTTCAGAATATATATGAGAAATGAAGGAAGAGTTATAATATCGAGAAATGTGATATTTAAACCAGAATCGAAAGAAGAAGCTAAAGAGTTTACGAACATTCAAGAAGATCGAACAGAATACATTGAAGAATCAGAATCAACAATAAACGAATTTCTAAATGAAGTTGAAGAAATTGAAAATGAAGTTGAAGAAACAGAAAATGAAGTTGAAAATATTGATATCAATAATGAAGAAACTGGAGCAAATCAGCAGAACGTCAATGAACAAATAGTAGAAACTGAAGACGAGGAAGAAGATCAAAATGAAGCCACAAATCGTTATAACCTAAGAAATAGAAGTTGCTTGCGACAACCTAGAAAACTAGAGGTGTATGATATGGATTCGTCATATGAAGAAGAAGATTGTGAGACAGCCCTCATTTGTAGTTCAATCTTAGATGATAATTTGTCGTATCAGGAAGCTGTGACCGGACCGAATAGTAAGCACTGGAAAGAAGCAATAAAGGAAGAATTTAAAGCTTTAGAAGCGAACCAAACATGGATGATCGTAAGAAAACCAATAAGGAAAACCATAATAGACACGAAGTGGGTGTTTAAAATGAAAAGAAATGAGAAGGGTGAACCATCAATATTTAAAGCTAGACTAGTTGCAAGAGGGTTCCAACAGAAAGAAATATTTGATTTCTCAGAGACTTATGCACCAGTAGCAAAGTTAACAACATTAAGAGTGTTGTTATCATTAGCAAATCAGTATGATTATAAAGTACATCAAATGGATGTTAAGAGCGCCATTTTAAATGGAGAAGTTGGAGAAGAAATTTTTGTTTATCCACCAGAAGGAATGGAGTTGCCAGAAAATCAAGTTTTAAAGTTGGTGAAGTCATTATATGGTTTGAAAAAAAGCCCACATTACTGGAACAAGAAATTTAATGCATTTATGGAAGATAGTGGCTTTGAAAGATCAAAGGCTGATTTTTGTTTGTACATCAAAACTGAAAAGCATGCTAGAATTTACGTCTTACTATATGTGGATGATTTGATAATATGCGGAAATGGTAGAGTAGAAGATTTCAAGGGGAGATTGCAAAACCACTTCCAGATGAATGATTTAGGACCAGTTTCAAACTACTTGGGATTACATATCAAGCAAGAGAAAGAAAGTATTGTAATTCATCAGATATACTTAAAGAGAATACTGAAGCTGTATGGTATGGAAAATTGTAACCCAGTCTCTACACCTTTAATACCAGGAATTATGTTTCCGAAAAACCCATCACCAGACAAGGAAATGGAACACAAATGCAGAAAGCTTATTGGATATGTTATGTATGCAATGTTAGGATCTCGACCAGATCTGTGTGCTGCAATTAGCATTCTTAGTAGATATCAAAACAGAGCCAGCTTAGAATTATTCGGAGCACTCAAAAGAGTTCTTAGATACATAAAGGGAACTCTGCACCTGAAATTGACTTATCTAAAGAGTAACACCAACAATAGAATAATTCAAGGTTACGTCGACTCAGATTACGCTGGAGATGAAGATAGAAAATCCACAACAGGCTATCTTATCAAGGTATTAGACAACACAGTATCATGGGCAACAAAGAAACAGTCTACGACGGCTTTATCATCATGTGAAGCTGAATACGTTGCGTTAACAGCAGGAATAAATGAAGCGTGCTAGATTATACTGTATGTCAGAATTTAATTAATTTGTTTTAAAAAAATATTTTTATTGAAGGGGAGTGTTAGGTTGGCAATAAAAACGGTTTTTTAGAGTGTCATTGCAGAATGTTGTCATCTGTCATTTTTCTTATGTTTCGTTGTATTGTTTCTTGATTATACTACTAGTTTATTTGAGAGTGAATTCTTTTCCCGCTGCTTAACCTGCTTAAAGTCATCAAATACATTTATTTAGGAATTAACCTAGTAATTGACTTTAGTTGTAGAATTCGTTTCGATATTCGTCTGGTTTTCGTGCTGTGGAAGTTTTATAAAGTCTACCATGGGGAAGAAGTATTGTGCCATTAATTTTTGCACCAATTCATCTGCGACGGAAAGGAAGAGCTTTCACCGGTTCGATGAAATTAAATTAATATTGTTGCTTTTTAATATTGCATGTGATTTTGTGCCTAGGTTGCCTACAGGACCGACCAAGCAAGAATGGCTCAAGCGGCTAGGAAAGTTTTTTTTAATTTAATTGCCCAACCATTTTTTTTTGTTGTCACTCATTTTATATCAATTACGAAATGACTTAAGATCGTTAGCATCCCTGCTTTTATTCAAAAAGCGCGCTTGTAATACCTTTGCATATGCGGCCACTTGTCCTGCAATTTTCGGTGGTGGGGACTACAACACTCATCCTCCATTTAATATATATATACTCAAAGATGTCGGTACTATATGTAATCTAGTGGCTATACTATGTATACCTTTGTGGCGCCAGCTATGTGAGGCTGTACTGCGGCGTTTCCCCCCACCGGAGGGCTACTGAGAATTTGTACTTTTTAGTTTTGCTCTGATGTCAACACCGTTTTGTATTTCATCTTATGTGAACAACGCTTGTGAATAAATTGTTAATTGTTGGGGATTTGAGAGTTATTGAGCACCTGACCAACATCAACCCCACACCTTTAACATGTGGCAACTGTGGGTGTGTGACAATGTTGATAGTGGCGAAGAGGTTTAGATGGGCCTCAATAACCTTGATGAAAGAGAAGGACATATCCGAGTTGCGACCGCTACCTGAGTTTTCGGGCCCAAAAAGTCCGAATTGCGCACATTTTACTGTAGGTGAATGATCCGAGTTATTATTTATTATTATTTTTATGCATATTTACTTTGACTTGCAATGTCACTTTTAATTATATCATACTTGCTATGCTTACGCATCGTAAACCTCGGAAGCACGAATCACCCGAGTTGCGCCCGCTACCTGGAAATATTATCACTAGAGCTGTGCGGTCGAAATTTATTTATCCCCGCTACCCGTCCACAGTGCAGGAGGCTACAGCCTTGTCTTACTCTCTTCTCGCTTTCCAATTGTGCATTATTTTTGATAATGTACAGAAATAGTTTTATTTTCAACGAGACCGACACTTGAAAATTATTAAAACTATTAATATTACTATTTCGTGGATATGGATTTCGAAAACATCAACTGACGTTCACTTCACATTAGTTTTCTCATATTTTTCTTGGCGATACGTAACATCGGCTACAAGCCACTGGTCGGCCGTAGTGGGAGGCAATACGGAGCATTTAAATTTCAACCGCCTGGCCCTAATTATCACCCCTACCCCCCTTTATCCTCCATGAAGTAGGTCAAATTTGTTGGAGGTTCTTTTTTTATAATTTCTAAGTATGGTGTTTTTGTTCATTAACGAAAACCAAATTTTTTCATAAAGACAAATTTCTTTAAAATTTCGAAAAGGTAAAACTATTAGAATGATAAGAACTAAATGAGTTATTATATTTCGCGTGAAATGATTTGCAAACATTTGTTGTTGCTCCTCAAAATTTTTCACTGTGGGCCCACATGTTACTCGTACGAGCAAACAGCTCGTTAGCATCTGTGAATTTACAGACTAAGGAAAATTTGATTCTATAACACATAGCAGGTTAACACAATTTATCTACTAATTGAACTGAATATATATTTTATATGTACATTTTAGGTAGATATAGAGTAATATTACTGTAAGAATGGAACCTCAATTCATAGCATTCGTCAATTTATTTTTAGAGTTCATTTCTGTGTGCATTTATATTTACGTAATTGAAATATCCTATACTGAAGTCACAAAACACTAGATTTTCCAATGGAGAGTCTTTATCTGCATTATAGGGTCTAAGAACGCGGTAAGGGGGCATTCAGGTAGTGGGCGTAATTCGGACATTTTCCGAGCGGTAAAAGGGCGCAGCTCCTATCTTTTTCAGGTCATGTGCGCAATTCGGACTCCCCCAAAGAGGACAAGGAGTCGTAAATGTCGATGAAATTGAAGAAAATCTTGACGTCACAGCTGTTGATGAAGGAAACGATAACTTTGAAAACATTTCACCAAAAGGTAACGACGAATCACATTTTACACAATACTTCTCCACACGTCGTTTTAAAGACGTGTGGAGAACGAACTTACATATACCTTTTATTTTTATTGGTAAATTGTATTAATTTACAGACATAAACGTCACCAGACGATTTTTAGGTACGGATGAGAAGAAAATCGTTCAGTGCGTTTATCAGAAACTGGGAGAAAGAGGAGAACGTGCTCCAGTAAAGGAAACTGCAGAATTAACGGAGATTCTCATGCGAACAGTAAGTAGAATTGTTTCCATTGATAAAGAAAATTTGCAACGAAAAAAAACTCAACGGGAATCTATTTTTGATCGATTAGACAATTCCCAAAAAGAAGAATTTCGGGTGGTGGTATATGACATGTATCGGGCGAAAGAAATTCCAACCTCGGCTGCCATTAAAGAAAAATTAATTTTAAAAGGTTTCGACGTAACATTTTCGGAGAGAACACTGCCAAATATTTTAAAACAACTCGAAAAATTTGTAAATTTCTTTAAACACAGTCTTGATGGATACATCGGCTATAAATAATAAATCATCCTAAGCGCATTACCCGCAGTGAAGTCACCTCCAAATATTGGTAGCCAGGCTTTAACAAATGTTACAGTACATAAATATTTATGTTTACACACGTCATTCAGAAGATAGATAATGCAAATGTTATCATTTAAGAACTCCAAATAAAAATAGTAACATTTTTAAATTAGTATTAATTAAGCGATTTTACGAAAGATGGCAATTTATATATCTGTTTATCGCTCAAAAAAATTATGATGTCTTAAAATTTTGCTGAATAAAACATATCTAAAATGTGCACAATATGATGAGTGATTTATCATTCCATTCATTTCTTTTAGAATTGCTTATACAGGACATTGATTAAGTACATGCCTACTCAATCAATGTACAGGATCTATCAAAAAAATTAAAAAATGAATCAGTTTAGTTTATGAATTAAATCAGGAAATACTTACTTTATTTTCCCGAAAATTGATATAAGTATCTTAGTAAAAACGTTGATGTAAAGCTAAATTTTTAAATTTTGCCGTCGCGAAAAATTATTTTACTTCAATTAGCGTAAGACTGAGAATTAATTGTTTTTGTAATAAGCGACATATTTATTACCACGTTTATTACGCATTAGTTGCGGGACGAAATTAATTATACATAACCGTTAGATTATCAAGTTGCCGCAAAATCTAATGGGACGCACTAACTCATTTGACCCTCCGCTAATTCCCTTTGCAGTAACTAAAAGCAGTTTACTTGTTTTCAGTTCATTTATACATTTGTTGTTTTGTATAGCTTAGACAAAATACTAGCTCACATAATTCTATTTTATTGTTATTAACATATTCCAAATTTGTGTTGTGATTTTAATAGAATCCACCACTTTATTAACTACGGCGAGACCTCTTAACAACTTCAAAACCACAGCATTAATTTATTACTTTGAGCTAAGTGAGATGTCCTAGGGGATTTACCGTTTCAAGTTAAAATTTTTAAGTCGTTGTTATACAAAAGACATTATCGGTTACGGGATGAAGGAAGTAGTAATTGGTTCATAAAAGCATGTAGTGTATTGAGAATTGAAAGGGTGTTTTGTAGATCATTCTCTGAATCTTTGAAAATGACGAAGATATTATCGACATAACTGTACCAGCAGTGGATATGGTTTAAAGTTTGAGTACTTGTTAGTGCATTCATGAAAATTTCTGCCAAAAGTGGAGATAAATTTGAGGCCATGCCTGGACCTGAATTTTTACAATACATTTTTTTATTAAACAGAAAGAAATTTTGATCAAACTGATTCTTACTAGTCACTACATTCCATCAAAATAAACTTCTTTGTCACATGTGCCCTAGCAACAGATAACATCGTTCTAGTGGGAAGGTTGCCCAACATTCAATTTTAATTTTCATTAATTTCTTCTTTTGTGATTTTCCACTCCATAGAAGATGAGGACTGAAGTCCTCGAAAAAAATTGAATTTTAAGTAACGTGTAGACATACTTCTATTCCTATTCTAAAAAAGATATAGAGTACTTATTTTGATTAAAAACTTACCGTGCCTGCAATAACTAATAACACTTGCTCTAAAGTGTACGTACGTACAATTTTTGCTGGTGAAATTTTTATGAGTTTAAAAAGTTATAGTGCGAATTATTATATAAAATTTACATATTCAGTTATTAGTGTAAAATCTTCTGAATATTGTGACGTGCATTGATTGTCCCTTGATTTGAAATAGCTTCGTAATTTGACTGGTAAATGAGCACTTTAATTCACAACTTGGATCAGTGAATGTTTTTGTGTTCACTTCTTATTGCTCCTTAATTGAATGTCGCTGAGTACTATTATTGATTATTACTGCCTTTAAAATTATTCTTCACAATCTGCTTGACCTTTGTACTCAGTCGCCGTTCCTTACCGTTGTTGATCTTTTCTTTTTTTACTTCCTGAGCGTAAGCAAGGTCCGTCGGCGAACTCTCTATTTTTAGTTTTTTTCGACCTTTCATGACCCCTAGAGTACGAAGAAATAGGTCTCCTGTTTTCGTCTATCTGTCCGTCTGTCCGTCCGTCTGTCCGTCAGTCTGTCTGTCCGTCTCTCTGTCCGTCTCTCTGTCCGTCTCTCTGTCCGTCTGTCTGTCCTTCTATCTGTCCCTGTGTCTGTCCGTCTGTGTGCCGTCCCGAATTTTTATTAGACAGATAATCTCCGACTGGGCCGAAATTTTGTATTTATATTAGGAATATCATGTAGATGGTAAAACGCTAACCAAAATTTGTCTAATTATCCACACCACTAATGTGATGACGTCACTTCAAAATTGTACATAGTAAATGGGTTTTAAATTGTATAAAATAACATAGTAGGTTATGACTCCGAATTGAGTTTTTACCGGAAACGTACAGATTTTTGGAAAAAAAACAAAATTATGAAACAACATTTTACAATTTAATTTTGAATCTCCAAAACCGAATGCTTTGATATCTTGCAGATGATTTACAGTTATGACAAGCGTGATAAATTTTTAATCAAAATATATTTACTTATTCCCTCCAAAAATTGATGACCTCAGCACAAAAGTAAATCATATCTAATATGTACAAAATATGATAAGTCTGTACTTGTGATTTATCATTCCATTCATATTTTTGGATTTACATTTGCAAAGTGATTCAAAAAAATTAATGAATGCGTGAATTTATTTTATTGATTTAATCAGGAACTACAAAACCGAATGCTTTGAAATCTTGGAGATGTTTTAAAGTTATCAAAAGCATGGTAAATTTTTGATCAAAATGTATTTGCTTATCCCCCCCCCCCTAAGAAATTGATGACGCCACCTCAAAATTTTGCTGAATAAGTCCTATCTAAAATGTACAAAATAAGATGAGTCTGTGCTTTCTATTCATATTGGGGATTGAAAAAATTAATGAATGAGTCAATTTATTTTATTGATTAAATCAGGAATAGCTCACTCTATTTTCCATGAAGTTTGGGAATACAGTATTTTTATTTTTAGCATTACACTACATCTATTCAAACTGATATACGTGTCCTTGCAAAAATGTTGATGACGTCATCGCAAAATTTTGTAATGGAAAACTCACTTGAAACAAACGCTTATCACGTTTCTTTACTCTTATTTGTACATTACTACACATCTTTATTTTAACTTATAATGGTTGTTATAAAAAAATAATATTTCCAAAATCAAATCTTTTCATTTTTCAAAACAATTAGTTTTAAGAAGGTGAAACCTTCTTTTTTTCTGTTACACTGTGACTATTACCTCTATATTGTTTTTACTCCATCGTGATTACCACGAAAAAATAAAATTTCGAAAAATCAAATTTTATAATTATTCTGAGAAGGTGTATTTGTTGCACTGTACGTCAGAAGCGAGGGAAGTTCTGTCGAAATAACTTTAGACCAATTTTTTCTTTCCTTGTGTGTAAGTATTTTTTCCCAAAGTTACTGCGACCGACACCACGAGTGTGAAAAAAGTGCCCCTATTATATCCAACTTGCCGAATTATGAGCACTATAAATTATAGTTGTTGTGATGTCCCTGTCCCCGCAGAACCTCATAAAATTTTTTTGCGAATGTAACAAACCCTATAAAATAGATTACGTGAATATTTCATTAGGGGAGGCCCAAAAAATTCACTCAAATTCCGGTCTGACTTATATGCAAGAATTGTGCCCAATTGGGAAATGACATCAATAGTTTAGAGAAACTCATAATTGCACTACAAAATGATATTAATGACTTGAAATCAAAAATATTGACGCTGGATGCGGCAAATTCACAGGCCAATTGACTTGATGTGGAAAAGATTGTTCAGAGAGAAACGTAAGCACAACATCGTTGTCTTTGGTCTCAAATAATGATCAACTGAAAGCTGATAAAGTTACGCTTCTAAAAATTCTTTCCACGGTCGGATTCAATGAAAACGATTTATAATTTATGCGGATGGGCAAATTTGATTCTTGTAAACAAGAGCGTTGTCGTCCTGTGAGGGTCTTCGACTGATAACGTTACTGACATTTTGTGTAACCTTTTTAAGGCTGATTATACAGCAATATTTCTATTTCTTCTGACCGAACACCAATGCAGCTTCAAGTTTACAAAGCTGTTAAAAATGGACTAACTAATCGCTTGGCCTGAATCTTAATATTAAATATTAAAATTGGATTCCTGTCATTGTCTCAACTTTAAACTAGACGCACCCAACAATAATTCCACCACCATTAATATGTACTATCAAAATACAAGGAGTCTTCGATCTAAAATGCATGATTTTTATCTTGACGTCTGTGAATCCTCCTATGATATTCTTATTGCTACTGAATAATGGTTAAAATCCATTCAGCATTATGAATTATATATTTCCATCTTGTCATAATATTGTTGGAGTTGCCAGACAATTTGATGTTGTTATCAAATCTGATGGTGGAGGTGATAAAATATTATACAATGTTGTTGACGTTTCGAACATTTCTCAACTAATATAAGACTACTATATAAACCATTGATTGATATTGCTGCATGTGAATGTCAATTGTCTACTAGAAATTTTTTCTTTGTTGTCTTGTCTATACCCCCGAATTGATCATATAATGAATATGAAGCACTTGAACTCGCTAACAAATCTGTCTTGTTAATAATTGGAGACTTTAATATAACATCTCATATTGACAATAATACTACATGTATACTGGAGCTACATCTCTTCAACACTTATGCAGTTCTCTTGGTCTTGCGCAATTTAATGATATCATTAATACAAATAATACAATTTTCGACTTAATATTGTCAAATCCGAATTACAATATTGAGGTTAATCGAGATTATGAACCAAATCGCCAGGACAACCATCCCTCTGTCCTGGCGATTTCAGTTCAAATCCCGGCCACTCTGAAATCACTTCCGTTTCCGTCTGTTCAACATAAACGATTCAACTTCAGGAAAGCGAATTTTATTACATTATACAATGATCTTTTTAACATGGACTGGTCCTGTCTTAAAAGATACTCTGGGGTAGATCAAGCACTTCACGCTTTTTATAATATTCTATACAGAATTTTAGGAAATTTAGTTCCCCAAAATAAAATACAAAAATCTCAGTATGCTCCTTGGTTTTCCTATAGTATTATATCTAAATTAAAACTCAAAAATGACTACTGGTGGAAGTGGAGATCTAGTAGTAGTAAGTATTAATTTATTATTTGCCTTACAGGCTTAATAATATTCCCAGTAGGGGTACAAATTAACTTAATTTACATCAGATAAATCAATAACAATAAAAATAAATAAAATAAAATAAAATAAAAATTCGAGTGTTATATAATAAATATTCTATTCTTTCTCCTTGCCATAGTTCCCTTATCTTCCATACTTCTTTTATCCAGTCCAGTCCTCTTCCATCCTCGTTTAGCACTTCTTCCCTACTTTCCTCCGATTCTCTCAATCCTTCACATCCTTCCAGCATATGCTCTATTGTTTCTCCCTCTCTCGAACATATCCTACACCTTCTGTCAGTTTCATCCATCCAAAAATTATTCTCTTTCTCTTCATTTCCACACCTAAATCTCGCCATCATTCTTTTCTCCTTTATACTTTCTCTCTCTGTGTACTTTGGTACTTCATCGTTTACTATTTTTCTATAATCTGCATTATATCTAGACTCCGATATTCTCGATCTACGTTCTTGCTTATCTATATCCTTATCTCTTACACTCAGTTCTTCTTTCATACTCCTTCCCATTTCTTTCATTCTCTCTATTTCTTCACATGCATATCCCTTTCCTTCATAATACTTGTCCATTTCGTTCCAAACATGTTTTCCCCCTTCCTTTCTTATTTCTTTCCAACATTCTTGCAATATCTTGCAATCACCTCTCTCACTGAACTTCTCTGCAAATCCAACCGCCCTTTTACCCGTTTCCACTCTCATTTTCTCCCTTTTTGTTTCTTCTCTCACTATATACCCTGGCTTATACTTTTTCAATCCCAATGTCCATTTCAAGTATTTTTCTTGCACTCTCTCTATTTCTTCATATTCCCTCCATCCCCAAATCTCAGTTCCGTACATAAATACACTTTTGATCAAACTATCAAACATCATCATTCTTCTCTTATAATCATGTCCAAATTTTCTCTCTCCTATTCCCCATACTATTCCTATCACTTTGTTCGCTTTTTGGACCATTTCTTGAATATGCGCTCTATCTGAGTTATTGCTCTTTAATGTATATCCTAAATACTAGAATTCTTTCACCTGTTCAATATTCTTCCCTCTCCATGCCCACTCTTCCTTCTCCTTTCTTACTTTCTTCCCAAACACCACCATTTTTGTTTTTTCCACATTCACTTCCAATTCCTTTTTTTCACATACTTCTCCAAACTTTTAATTATTGCTTTCATTTCTTCTCTTTTCTTTGCCACAATCACCAAATCATCTGCGTACGCGAACGACCACACTTTCTCTTTGCCGACTACCACCCCTCCTGTCTGTGCTTTTCTGAACATTTCATCTATATTTCCTAGATAAGCTGCAAACAATGCGGGGCTTAGTGGGCATCCTTGTCTCACTCCTCTATTTGTATAAAAACTCTACTCTCTATTCCATTCACTCTCACCGTATTTACTGTTTCTTCATATATTTCTTCCATTTTATTTACCAAGTATGCATCTACTTCCTTTCCAAGTGGAGATCTAGTAAAAATGTAATTTATTTAGATAATTTTAAAAGATTACGTCGTCTTTAGAAAACTGATATCTTCACAGCTAATGCTTGTTACATGAATCGAATTGAACAATCTCTTCAGTCGAATCCCAAGGAAGCATTCAAGTATGTACACACGAAGCATGGCACGACCAGGATTCCGAGCAGAATGGAAAGATAATGGTAATCTAAAGTATGCTCTGCAAGCAAAATTGTGAATGCTTTTGCAAGCACATTCTCTCATTCTTTTAGTTATTCATCAAATGTTCCAGTTGTTGTTACTTACACTTCTTATGATACTTTCAATTTACAAAAGATATGTGAGGAGGATTTAGTAAAAATAATGTCAACCCTTTCAAACAAAAATACAGCAGATGATGATTTGGTACTCAGCATTTTAGTTCGTGATTGTAGATACGTTTTGGCTAAACCTTTATGTACAATTACATAATATTAACTTAGCTATTTGTTCATGTTGTTTTCCCATATTGTGAAAACGTTCTAGAGTTGTTCGGATTTATAAGAAGAATGATAACTCTCAATTAAAAAACTATAAACGAATAGCTATATTAAGTAAATTTGCCAAAATATTTGAACAAGTTATGTACACTGTACAGTACTGTATATCTTACTTAATACCCATCTTCACATCTCTCCTTATCAACACGGTTTTTTAACTGAAAAATCTACCATTATAAATCTCATGATAGTACCGCAGTACATTTTTGAGGAGTTCGCACAAGTGAATGTAATCTACACAGACTTTTCTAACGCGTTTGACCGTGTTGACCACAACTTGCCTCTGAATAAGATCAGTTTTTTTGCATGTCTCCATCATTTATTAAACTTATTGAATTCTACTCGGTGGTACAAATTAATTACTCTTTTATAATGGTTACTTATCACATGAGTATAATGTCTACGTCAGGTGTACCTCAAGGTTCCAACCCGAGACCTTTTCTTTTTATATTATTGATTGACGACTTGTTGAGGTCACTTATATGTCTTAGACTTGGATTTGCAAATGACTTGAAAATTTATTCATCTATTGATAATCTTAATGACTCGAAACTTCTTCAGGCGAACCTATACAAGATTTACAGATGGTGTGTAGAAAATAATATTCTTTTAAACATTATTAAGTGCTGTTTTCTGACATATACTCGCAAAATAAATCACTCGTTTTCTAGTTATTAGATATATCAATGATCAAAATCTTATTAAGAATGGCACCGTAGTCTTTGATTCACAGTTAACTTTTTCAGAAGACATTTAAGCTCTTGTATTATCAGCTTCAAATTCTCTGGGATTTGTAATATGCGTTTCTAAATATTTCAGAACTCCAGCTGTAATAAAATCATTTAAACTGTATCGTTATTACCCTCAAAAAAATATGGAATATGGTATGATGCTCTTCTATCTGGATCAGTATCAGTTTCAGTCATTGGCAATACGAAGAGATATTCACTCCAAATTTCTTTGGAAAATTATACATAATAGTTTTGATTGCCCTTACATCCTATCGATGATCAATTTCTATGTGTCACGTCTGAATAATCGTCATGCGGTGACATTTTATTTACCTAAATCCAAAACTAACATGTTAAAAAATCTCCTAGTACTTAACTAACCTATATCGTTATGCTAATAAGTTATATTATTATTATTGTTATTAATAACTTCAACACGTCTGCAAGATTTCAAAGCATTCGGTTATGTAGTTCTTGATTTGATCAATAAAATAAATTGAGTCATTAATAAATTTTTTTGCATCACCTTGTATAAGAAAATCAAAAAAATATTAATGTAAATGCAGTAATTTCAAAAGGGTGTACTGCATTATTGTCGAATAAGCAAATACATTTTGATCAAAAATTTACCATGCTTATGACAATTTTAAAACATTTCTAAGATTTCAAAGCATTAGGTTTTGCTGTTCCTCATTAAATAAATTCACGCATTCATTAATTTTTTGGGCCACCCTCGATAAGCAAACGCAAAAAATGTGAATGGAATAATAAATCACAAGTATAGACTAATCATATTTTGAACATAATGAATGCGTAAATTTCTTTTATTGATGTAATCAGAAACTACAAAACCGAATGCTTTGAAATCTTGAAGATGTTTTAAAGTTATCATACGCCTGGTAAGTTTTTGATCAAAATGTATTTGCTCATCTCCCCTAAAAAATTGATGAGTCTGTACTTGTGATTTATCATTCCATTAATATTTTTTGGATTTACGTATACACATACAAAAAATTATCATTTTTCAGGAGGGAGGGAAGTTCTGTCGAAACAACTTTCGACCAATTTTTTTGCTTTCACTTTCACTATTACAGTTGGTCAGAGTCTTTGACCTAAATCACGCTACAGTAGTGATCAGCACTCGGATCAGCATTTACGAATGAAACAATTTTCGTTTTGAAATAAGCTAGAGTCTTACGGCGTTCATATTCAAATAAACTGCGAACGTACATAATCACTTTTCCTGAGTTTCTGTTTCGGTGGAATCGCCCTCGTTCTGGAGAGTTGTTGTTAAAACATACAAAAAAGAGAAGAAATTGAAGAAGCGGAACTAAATATATTCAAGTCGATTTTGGAACATTCGTTTCACGCTGAATATAAATACAGTGATAGTCTTCATCCAGAGCCATGGCGTGACACATAATGGAAATGCGGCCTAGTTTATGAATTATACATTACCAAGAGTATAAATTACCGTACACCACCTTTAAGCTGGCTTTTAAATATACCTGCTTTTTGTTCTCACTGTCTTACGTAAATATCTAATCGATGTTTTCATTTCGACGTTATTACCACCTTTGTTAAAACAGAAACTCATCTCTAAGAGAAATTTAGAAAACGATGGAGCCCATTTGGGTGTAACAGATTTCCACTGTAAAAACGTTTGTGTTTGGTCGATTGATAATTTTCAAAGAACGAACAATTGCCTGGAATTTTAATACAGATAAATAATAAAAGGTAATTATTACAGATGAAAATTAAAGAATAAGTAGTTCAAATGTATATCAAGAAAATACCGGTTATAAGTAAATGGATCTAGTTAGTTCTTATGTTAATACTATAGCCCCTAGAAAACATAGTATCGTCACCGTGGAGCAAACTAGGCGGAAACTTAACAAAAGCAAAAATTATAAACACCATTTGACAGACCGCGAAATTTAAAATGGTTTTATGTCGGATTTAAAGTTTGTAGTTTATATACAAAATATGGAGTTTTAATTTGAATAAAATATAAAATTTAATCAATAAAATCTTATTTAATAATTATTAGTAATATTAATTGACAATTAATTGACTTTAAACAAAAATACCGCGCCAAGGCCACGTGAAAACAACGGTTTACGCACTGTCAACTTTCTGCTGACACAATTTGGTTCCAAACCAGGGGAATTTTTTGCTTTACCAACTGCATTTGCTCCACTCGTACAACAATGGATGACGGTACTATGTATTTCTAGGGGCTAGAGTTAATACAAATATAAATTACGAGTTCTCACATTCGTTATTGAGTATTCTTTGTAAGCAGTTGTAAACAGTAAAACCACATTTCTAAAGTACCCACTTCAAAGCAGCCTTTTAATAAAAAAAAAATAATAAGTCATAATTTTGAGATAGTTATCAGTTAAAAAAAATGGTCGAAATTTGTTTCTACAGAATTTTCTTTGGTCTTGAAGTGGAATAAAACATATCCAGCATTTTCGAGTTGAGTTTTTTCTTTTCACAATTTTGTGATGAGGTCATCGACATTTTTGTAAGGACACGTATATCAATTTAGATTGGTGCAGTGTTACTACTAAAAGTAACAGTATTGTATTCCAAAAGTTTTCTGGGAAAATGGAGTGAGCTTCCTGATTTAATCAATAAAATAAAGTGACTCATTCATTAATTTTTCTAATATATATATATAGTTGTTATACCGCTTACACAGTCCCGACTCGCTATATCTAGTAAACGTTACCAGACCTTTTGAGACGTTACCAGACCCGGGTTCGGGTCTGATAACGTTTAACAATGTATATCGCCTTCTTGAGCCCAGTACAATTAAAAATTGAAATAAAAAAGTGGGTCTGGTAAAACTGTTGAACGTCAAATTTTATACAGAAATAGTTCATTCCCCTTTTCTGCAGAGGGCGTCGTGTCGCTTAGCTGTATATAATATCTGCCTGCATAAAATCGTCCACATCCGACCAACGTTACCAGATCCGTAAATCTGCAACACTGCATTCTAGCAGATCAGTTCAGTATTTAAGAAAATCATGAGTGCTTTTCTTATTCTACTTGTATCTGACTGCTTGCATTAAGTAAAAATATGTTATTTGAATTAATAAAGCATTTTTACAATGAATCGTTTGAGGAATGGCTAGTTTTCTCGATGTTACATAACTCTTATTAGACCTAGAATATGAAAAATTATGTCTTTCATTGTCATTTCTCCGCAGTTCTTGTTAGAGACAATTTCCAAAATTATATACTATACAGATTATTTTGAAATTATAGATACAGTTTAGGATTATCGTGGAGACGGGGGTAAAATGCTAATTAACTAAATACATAATTCAGTCTTATGTTTAATAAAAATAATAAAGATAAGGTTTTTTAGTTTAAATATACCATATGTTCGAAAAAAAAAAAGCCCGGGACCGTAGCTATCTTATTTTTTTGAATAGATCAAATTAAATCATTTTAAATGTATTGCGATCTTAATTGTAAAACTGATTTTTAACTTTCTTTTTTTTGCCTATGACATTCAACTTTTGTTTTTTAAATGACATCCTAGATATTTTTTTTAATTCTTGTGATTTTTTTTTCTGAATACATTGATGTACCATGTTTCGCATTTTGTTAAAAAGATGTGGTAAAAATTAATTTAATTTTTTTAGCAAGGTAACTGTGACGGAAAAATGTACCAAAATTTTTGTTACATAGCAAGTTTAACACGGTTTATAACACTTATTAATGTATAGGAGTCTTAAATTTGAAAATTAAACTTCTATACGAAAACATTATTAACTCAAGACATTTTATTGCAAATATGATGTATTAAATTATTAATGTTTGAAAATATTAACGTATTATGTACACTATGATACATCAATAAATTTAGAAAAAATCTCTACATGAATCTTAAAAAAATATTCAGAGTGTCTGGTGTCATTTAAAAAACAAAAGTTCTATGTCGTAGATAAAAACAAATGAAAGTTAAAAATTATTTTTTTTAAATCAAATCGTTGTATTTATATTTAGTAGACGATATATGTCAATTTTTTGAAAAATATATAAAAATTATACAACATTTGATAATTAATTTCAGAAATTAGAAAACGACTCCGCAAAATTTTGCATAATTATGCCTTAGTGCTCATTCACAAAGGGCATAAAGCATAAGGTGTCATAAGCATTAATGCATATGAATTTATGTTTAGTGCTCTATGGTTGTATTCGTTCACAATGAGCATAAGTGCTTATTCACAATAGGCATAAAGCATAAGGATGTCCTAAGCATTATGCTCATTGTAAACGAATAGAAGCATAATAGAGCACTAAACATAAATTCTTATGCATTAATCCTTATGACATCCTTATGCTTTATGCCCATTGTGAATGAGCATTTATAGTTATAATGAACGTGGTCAGGTTAGGTCACCAAAGCGTTTAACTGAATGTAATTTGAAAAGTGCAAAATTGTATACTTCTGTAAGTGTAGTTTTTTTTTAATCCTCTCTTATTTTCAAATTCGCTATAATGATCTACGTATCCATATTTTACTTAATTTTTATTTGAAGATAGGAACTTGATTATATTCTAAATTAATTGATTCTCACTTAATATTAATTGACAGAAATCATTTTTTAACTACATCTAATTTGTACATCTATTGGTAGATTTCGACAACAATCTTTTTAAAGCAACATTTAGTTTTTATTCAATTTTTTTTTAATGAATATATTTGTCGGCAAATGTTTTATTTATTTCTGTTCGTTAGAATTTCGCATTTAGTTAATTTTTTGCTTACTGAGCGTAAGTAAAGGAAGTATTGTAATCAAGTCCATCGGCCGACTCTCTACTTCTACGTTTTCTCGACCTTTCATTACCCCTACAGGACGAAGAAATAGGTCTCCCATTTCCGTCTGTCCGTCTGTCTGCAGACCTGGATTTTTATTAGGCAGATAATCTCCGAAAGTACGGGGCGATTGTTGTCAAATTTTGTATTTACGAGTATATTAGGAATATCATGTAGATGGTAAAACGCTAACCAAAATTTGTCTAATCGTCCTCACCAACAATGTGATGACGTCACTTTAAAATTGCACATAGTAAATGGGTTTTAAATTGTATGAAATAACATAGTCCTACACATGTAGTTTATGACTTCGTATTGAGTTTTATCCGAAAAGTGCAGAATTTTGGAAAAAATCAAAATTATGAAACATCAAAATTTTGGGGTATAAATTTTATTCACATTTTTTGAATTTGCATAAACAGGATGACACAAAAAAATTATTGAATGCGTGATTTATTTTATTAATTTAATCAGGAACTGCAAAACCGAATGTTTTAAAATCATGGAGATGTTTAAGATTATCATAAACATAGTAAATCTTTGATCAGAATGTATTTGCTCATCCACCCTAAAAAACAATTGATGACATCACCTCAAAATTTGGCTAAATAAATCCTATCTTAAATATGCAAAATATGATGACTTTATACTTGTGATTTATCACTGCATTAATATTTTTTAGATTTGGTTATACAGCTGTCTCAAAAAAATTAATGACTGAAAATTAGTATTTTCTTAAAATTCAAAAAATAACGCTTGGCAAACAGGTATCAAATTCCCGCAAGGGTGTCCAAAATGCGAGGATAGCAGTTTCTTGTTCCATAGTAACCTATCCTTTAATAATTTTTGGAATTATTTTCGCAATAATTTATCGGTTTGGCTAACCAGACGTATTTCGGAGATGAAATTTTGCATACAGTATTTATTTTTCATGTTTAATCAAGTGATGCAAATTAATTAAAGTTAATTATTTCAAAATTAAATTAAGGCATGGAAAATTTACTTTTTCAAGATAATGATTATTCTCACCGGTTCATATTAATCCTCATCTATCAAAATACCTACATTTCAAATTTCATAACAATCCGTTCAAAAATACCAGAGTTATTGTGCCCGAAAGTGTTACGTGGGACACCCGGTATACTTAGATGACAGACAATCTAGAGAAAGATGAAAGTCTTAAAATGTGTCTCAGCAAGCATAAGGATTATTTTGCAGAATTCATATGGTTCAGACAAAATATGTACACGAAAACTAAAAATGACACATGGACTTCACATGTACTAATTTCATTGTAGCGTTTGCCACGCTAAGTATTATTAAGGGATCGAGATCCTTCGAGGGCCTGTAAATTTGCAAACGTTTTATGCATTGAGTTTTGACACTAAGATTACCGATAATTCATGAAATTATTTTTTTCTATTTAACAATATGTATAGACAGAGACAAGCTTAAAATTGCAGAAAATTATAGAGAATTTTGTTGTGCTTCTAAAGCTGCCAGCTAGGCTTAAAAACATTTTTTGGTGATTCTGTCTCGAAATCATTCATTAATTACGGCTATTAATAAACAATTTATATATTAATGGGTTAATACAGCAATCAGATATACCCCCGCGCACTTGATGTGAAATTTTTTATTTAAATGTTATAAATATCATGAAATTTGGAACTGATTTTTAGCAGTTTCGTGTATGAAATTGCAATCACCGGAGAAGTATTGCAACCAACTCGTTTGTTAATAGGCGATTATTAATCGCCCTTATTAACAAGTATTGATTAAATAATTGCTATGGAGCATTGTAACTATTTTGAAGAGGGTCTTTTTAATACTAGTTTAGCGTTCTTAAATTTTTTAATTAATAATTTGAAATATTAAAGTTACTCTTAAAGAATATGCAATTTTAGATCTCTAAATCAATCTTAAAGTTTCTAACACATATTGTACCATTTTGTGGTAAAAATTTCGATTTTTTTAGGATGTTAATATTAAAAAATCTTAATTTGTGATTTATGTTATGTGTAAGAAAAGCTTAGATAACATATCATTTTTTTTTACAAATCTGGAAGCCTAAGGTCAAATAAAAATTGCATTAATAAATCGCAAGTGTAAAATTATGTTATTTTATAAATTTTCTTAAAATTTTAGGTGGGAATAGGTGTCCAAATTTTGGTTGAACTAACTCGATAGACATGTACAACTAGTAAAAAGAAAATGTTACTAATGTCTATCAAACTTGCATATCTGTTAAAAAAAAAAAATCGCCTTGGCGTTTATTTTATTAATGAGTTATCCGTTTGTCATGGCACTCATGGCGTCAAAAAGACAGGCAGATAAGATATATTTTTGGTTTTCCTTATTTTCTTTTGTGACACTTCTGCATATCCACTGGTTGTAAATCCAACTTTCAAGATACACAAGAAATTTTACAGATCAATACAATGTGAAGCGATTTTCCATAAATTTAATGTGGCAACAATGTCGGGATTGATAACGTCGGTTAACTGTGTTATTTATACTGAAATGGGACTGAGAAAGCTGTTGGACATAGTGGGTCTGGTAACGTTGGATGAATATGGTGTTAACTTTTTTCAAGGAATAATTTTACCCCTCTACTTTTTTTTAAGTTTGTTATTGCAAAAACCATTAAATTTATTATATTATACTCGGAAAAACAGCCGGGCTTGGTAACGTCTGTTTAATATGTTGGGTTTGGTAACGACGGTTGGATACGTATATATCTATATATATATATATATATATATATTAATCAGATATCTAGTAACTACAGTTAACATTACTTATTGGTTACATAACCGTAGTACTCCATTGTGATGTTACAAGGCTTACCTGCCAACTATATCGCTGCGACACAATAATGAGATATCTAGTAAATGCAGTTAACATTAGGTGTTAGTTACATAACAGGAGTACCACAGTGTGATGTTTAAATGCTTATACGCAAGCTATATCGCTGCGACATAATAATGAGATATCTAGTAAATGTAGTCAACATTACGTGTTGGTTACATAACATGAGTACTCCATTGTGATGTTATATAGCTTACGTTCCAGGTATATCGTTAAGACATAATCATGCGATGTACTTATTGTTCTTTTGTGAGTACGTACCTGTTACGTCAACATCACAACTGTGTTTACTGGGATGTTCCTAACAAAACGGCTTTTTGAATTTTGACAATTATTGAATCATTCAAATGCAAAGTCTTTAAATTGTCAACTAAGCTACGAGTATTTGGGACTACACCTACATTAGAGATAACTAAGGGTAGAATTGAAATTTTTTTAAGATTCAACATGGATTTCATTTCTATTGATAATTGTAGATATTTTGAAATCTTGCTGTGGTATGTTTGAATAATGTTGTTTGTGTTAGGAATAGCAATGTCAATTAGAATGGCTTCGTTCGTGTGTTTTTTTGTAAGTATGATGTCTGGTCTGTTAGCTGTAATGTTTAAGTCTGTAAGTACATATTGTGCGATCCCGGTATAATTTGTGTTTGTTATTTTCAGGGAACGGAGATGGAATGTAAGTGTAATAGGGTGTCGTATCTTCGATTATGTTCATAAGTGTTGCTAATTTTTTGTGAATGATTTTAGCTGCGTTGTCGTGTCTAGCTTTCTAGTCAGTTTGTGCCAGGATGCTGCAGGAGGAGATTATGTGCTGGATCGTTTCAGGTTTTGCTTTGCAGAGGCGACAGCAGTCGTTTCTTATATTCGGATCTTTGATGATGTATTTTCTGTAATTCTTGGTATTGATTACTTGGTCTTGAATAGCAAACACAAATCCTTCTGTTTCGGCATACAAACTTGATTTTTTTAACCAAATCAATGACATCTTCTTGTTGACATGAGTTTCTTCTAAGTCTTTGTAGAATTTTCCATGTAGTTGTTTTTGTTTTAGCCCATTTATTATTTTGTCTATTGTGTGGGGAGGTATGGATTTCTTCGGTGTTCGACAGATTTAAGGGTGTGTGGTTCAAACTGCCCTTGTGATGGTGCGAAACATTTCATTTCTTTCTGCTCGTTTCAAGAAATACTTCTTCAGATCTGAGATTTGTCTCTGATATAAGTTTTCTAGGTTCTGGAAACCCCTTCCTCCATTCTGTCTTGGTAATGAGAATCTTTCAATGGACGATTTTGGATGATGCCTTCTATACTGTGTGAAGATTTTCCTTGCTGCGATGTTTAAATTTTCAAGATCAGTTTTGGACCATTTAATGACTCCAGAAGAATATGTTAGCAGTGGAACGCAGAATGTATTTATTGCTTTCATTAAATTTTTTCCATTTAACTGTGTCTTCAATATTAATATTAATCTCGTTAGGTATTGATCTTTCAACTGTGTTTTCGTTTTGGTATGATTGATGTGGGAGGATTGACAGAAACCCAGATATTTGTATGTATCATTTCGTTCTTGGGCTTCGATTATTTCGTTATTCTGGGTTATACATATGTGGTACTTGGTGTTGGACGCCTTTTCTGATTGCTTGGGTCTTACATTTCTCAATACCAAAACACATACCAATATCACCGGAAAACTGTTCAGTCAGATTTAATAGGTTTGTTAACTGACTTTGTGTACTTGCATATATTTTTATGTCATCCATATACAGCAAGTGACTTATTCTGTTTTCTCTTTGTTTGTTAATTCTTATATTGAACCCATAATTGCAACTCTTCAGGATATCGGAGAGGGGATTTATTGCTAAGCAGAACCATAACGGGCTAAGAGAATCGCCTTGAAAAATTCCTCTTCGAATCATTATTGGATCTGACTCAATTGTTTGTTCATTTAAGGTTATTTGGTGGGTGGTCTTCCAAAATTCCATGGAACATTTGAGAAAAGTGCAGATTTTAGTATCAATTTTGTATAATTCCAGAATTTTGCATAGCCAGGAATGAGGGACAGAATCATAAGCTTTCTTATAATCAATAAAAGCAGTATATATGTTTCGGTTTTCTTTTCTAGCTTGTTCACAGATGATTGAATCTATGATTAATTGCTCTTTGCAACCAAAGGATCCTTTAATACATATACATAATAATATTAATATTATTAATATTATAATCTCTCTATAATGCTTCAAAGTGCTATGAGCTCATCAATAGTAATCGCTTCTAAGTTATTATAACTCTATAGTTGACAGGTGAAAAATAACAGTATATTATTATACGATCTTAATATGATGAATGAATAAGAAGCATAACACGCGAGTGTAATACAACACTTTACCTAAGACCATCTATCTACGTAAAAATGTCATAAATTTGTGATTTTTGTCTACCCTTCACTAGAGTAGGCATATCAATCCCCGCATCGAGTAATTTTTTCTTGGAAAACTTGAATTGGAAATTCAATAATAATTTAAGAAATATAAAAAAAAACAAAATTTTATTGTAATACAAACCAAAAAGAACAGTAACGGAATTACAAATTTACAAATAGAAAAACGAACATTCTTAACACAAAAGAAGCATTACATAGTAATCTGATTATTTTTGACTACTTTGATTGGAACTGTGGAAATTGATTGTCATAGTACCATGGTTTACAAATTAGATTGTAAATTAGTTTGGTTTTGCATTTGAAAACATATATTTTCATTAAATGTATGAGTATTTTCAGAAAAGCAAATAGAAGATATTGATGTTGATGGTTCTGTACAAATATCGCCCAAGTTTTTGGGTAACCATCCGCCCTTCTTTAAAGAAATGCCCGTAACTTTGAGTACTTGTCGTACTTGTTAAACTTTACATTGTCGTTCACATTTAATGTGCTTCTTAGCATAGTGTAAAAAGTCCATAAACTCGAAACGGGATATTTTTCAGATAACTCTCCAAAATACGCCAGCAATACGTTCTCTGATATTGGAATACTTTTATTTTCTATTTTCCAATCCGTGAACAGTTTATGGGTAAGTTCATATTTGTTCCTAGATTTCTCCGGAAAGAAATTTACGGTTACGGCTTTTGCTGCCTCTGCAATGTGTGGCGGACTATTCATTAATTCGTCAGAACTGTTAGCACAATCATGCATGTTAAATAATATTTTCTTCTAAAATATGCACCAAAGCTTAAAAAAATTTTATTTAATTTTTGTTATCAAAATAAAATGTAGCAAATTTTTCACGGAGCACTACGACAAATTGTTGAACCATTAAGTTATGATCATAATTCGACGATTTTCAATCAATCAAAACTCATGTTCAATTTCGTAACTACACGCATATCAGTTAAGACTAGCATAATTTATTTCAAATGAGTGATGTTAAAAGTGGATAACTAAATGGTCGTGTATGAAATAAATAAAATCCATTCTCGGGTCGAAAGATTTTTTTAAATCTAAACGTTACACTTTCAGCACCTGGAAAAACCGTCTTGATTAATATTAATCACAACTGGAGTTCAGAAAACAAAATTTGCGTTTTGATTAAAATTTTATAATCATCAAACTCCGACATCGGTTCTTTTTTTAATTAATGTTTCAAGTTCCTTGATGGTGAAGAGTAAAAAATTACCCAATACGTAAATGCAAAATTGTGGATGTAAACTTACTTACGCACGATTTATGTGTGGTATGTGTTAATTAAAATTCAGCATTGAGCTTTCCATTAGGAGACAACAAAAGTATATACGAGGATTTGTTAAACCTCGACTGTGTTGCATTATTGCGGACGTGCAGTTAACCACAAGGAGTGTGTTTTGACTGTACTATATATTCTGTTTAAAAACCCACCGCCGACCTGAAAGCTTTTGCTTTGTGAAAGAGCAACAAACCGGAACACATGTGACTGGCGAAGGCAAAAGCTCAACTAAATGAAACTTGGTAGCATTTGTGAAATATTAAACAAACACACATTACGTTGTCTGTGACCACTACTACCTGACTTTGTTATTATGAACATAATAATAAGCGGTTTGAAATATTTCTGAAATTTAACGGATATTTTTAGAGTAGCTTGGCCGAAATTGCAAAAAAAACAGCTCTAATCAAACATCATTCTTGACGTCTCAACTCTCAGAACGGACAAGATCTCCTATCAGTAAGAGAAATGATTAATTGAAAAAAATGCTGAACTACAGTACTAAGAATTTATTTTTGAGTTGCATGCATCGTTGACTTTTCCATTTCCATCAATTTGCTAAGTGACTAATATGATAAGAGGTAATTATACATAGATTAAAATAAGTAAAGAAAATATTATCATAGATACCAAGGAATTCACACACGTTACCTAATAGTGGCGCTTGAAATAATCAACTGCGGTTTAATTTCTTACAGTGGAAACTAAGTCTCATGACGGCAATAACTTAAAAATTATTAGTTGTATGAATGCATTAGCCCCATTTGGACTGATACAGTTAGGATAGCTTTGGATCTTTCGATAAGTTAAAGTATAGTAACCAAATAATTAAATTTTAAAAAGTGAATTAGAACTTACATTCTATGAATATTTTCATATTTTAATTTAATCTTTTTTTTTTTTGGTCGGCGATAACGGTTCCGAGAACAATAGAAAATTGTGCTTCTGCTTACAATTTACTTGTTTTGGTTGTGTAGAGTTAGTGTTTTTACTTCAAAATGGCCAGTGATTCGATGTTGGGAATGCCTACCTTTCCTGTTGATTTTGTCTGGATTACTCTGTGTAAGCCCCAGTAAATCTTGAATGTATTAATTGCAATTAACTTTCTATTGCTTGTTCTTATCCACTCACACCTGATAAGGTTATCGGCAATCACGCCGTTTTATAAACGATGATTTACCAGGTTTCCTGTATCTGCACTATTTACATTCCGTGGTCCTGTTTGTCACCATGACGGATCCCATGGCGTGAAAAACTGTGCCTCTGTTCATTCGTTGTTACATAATGCCAAGCATCTGCTCGATTTGTGCTGGTGCTATCACACTGAAAATACCCTCGATCAAATGTTGCATTTGTACAAAATATGGACATAATAAATGTTTAAATTTGCCTGATACTGCATTTGTGGATAACTCTCAAGACCAACCTACCTGGACGTGTCCCAATGGAACTTAAAAATCAATTAATAATATTTTCTAGGGTATATTTGACAGTTTAAGTTTTGTGGAAGTCAATGTTCGATCATTCCAGGATGAAATAAATGATTTCAAACATGTCATGCAAAATAAAATTAAACGATCTATTGATATAACCACCTAGAAACTATACTGAACAGATTAACGAGTTTAAATCATATGTTAGTTGATTTCAAGTTGAAATTGATAAGTTAAAAAATGCCGACGTAAATCAGCCTCTTCCGCTCGAGATCTTAATAATGTCATTTCGGAAATTGAACAGCGCAAAACTCGTAGTTCAAACATTCTTGTATTCAGAAAATTAATGATGATCTCCAACAAATCATGACTATACTAAGTCCGTTAGCATCGTTTTCTCCACCAATAAAATTCATCCTCATTGGTATCAGACTTATTGGCCAAATTATAATCGTCCATTGTGACTTACAAATAAGATCATGGAGCTTGCGAGAAGTATATACTATAAAGGCAAACCTAATAGAAGACAACATTTTAGACCCGACTGTGAATTCAACACAGCAGTGTACAATGAATTTAGGGATCGGATATACAGGGTGTCTCAGAAATAAGTACATTAATTTTAATCAGTTATAGAGCTCATTGAACTCAACAACTTTTTTTAGTAGAGTTTTGTCAAGAACTTTTTAATTATCAAGTTAAAAATTGTTAAAGTTATACCCCAATTAAGGTTACCCGCCCATGGATCCTCAGTCACCCATGGACACTAATAATTATTATAATTAATAATTTATGGTCAAAAACAGTTACTAGGATACGTATTTTCCTAATCTTGTCAATGTGACAAACATTTAGAGAGAAATTGAAAATCCTGCTCCCTAATGGCGTACGGAATTTCATCGGCCCAAATGTGGGTGTTGAACACCTTCCCTCGTGTAACCGACCTCATCAGTTGATGGTATAAGAGATACAAAATTTGCTTGTTCGTTTATTTTTCTATTAACCCACTCACAAAAGTTTTGCCTACGTGGTAAGTCTGTTAGTTTCAATAACTGAACTTTCTGGTCCTGAAAGGGGTACATTTGTTCTCTGAGTATCCTCCAAATACTACTCTCCGATACATCACACTAGACAGTGATACGTGCTAGTGCCCACTCTTCAAAACAGCCTCTTCAGTATTAGCAATTCTATAACTACGTAACTTACCACTTACCCCGATCCTGAGGTGCAGGTTTAAAAGATCCGTACTCTCGAAAATACTGCAACGTTCTTAAAACTGCGCACATTTGGCAGACGATTTGGGAGGTTTTCTGAAAAAATTCGTTGGGCGCGAGTGCCGTTTCCCGGAGCTTCACCGTACGTTAAAACGATATCGGTGCATTCCAGATTTAAAAACAAAGCCATTTCAACACATTTCGTCTATAAATTAGAAATCTGTGCCAAACAAACTTTAAAGAGACAACGTTTAATAAAAACATTGACATAAAAATGATTGTCAGTGTCAAAACGGTTGCTACGGTACCTTCTTCATTGTTGTAGTGTTGCTATTATTTAAGTTATTATTTAAGGTGAACATAGACGGCTCGTGAATATATGGGTGGGAAAATTCGAAATTTGACTTGAGTTTTTGAAAAAATGCTAGATAAAAAAGTTGTTCCGTTTCACGAGTTCTGTTACTGGTTAAAATTCATGTACTTATTTCTGAGACACCCTGTATAAAGGCGAAGCTGACATAATGATAGTATAGGAACAATCAGCCGTTTGACGAAAAAAATATAAATAATCTTCGGATGCTTTATTTTAAGTAGTTCCATTTCATAGAAACCGCCTAAAATATTTTCACCTTTTTCATCTTTCAAAAAATATGTCGTAGGATTTGTGACATTGATCTTCCTTACTATGAAAATTTCATTTGACCAATTGGGTGTGTATCCCTTATCAAAGACTCCACGATATTTACTTATTCTTACGTGATCACCAATTTTAAATTTTTGTTGTTTGTTAGCTATTTTAATATAAGTATGAGCAGTTTTTTTTTCGTTACTTTTGTTAACTTGTAAAGGTTTCATTTTTATAGTACGATGTTAAGAATTATTATATGGATGTATGTACCACATTAGAAAATAGATCTAACGTTTCATTAGTACCCTTAATTTGTGCAATTCTGCAACAATATCTCTTTTAATAGGAGTTGGTTCTTATATTTTCTTGCGTTTCATTCCTATCACTGTTTATGAAATGCTTTCTCAGACTTTACTAACGAGTTTTTAAAATTTACAGGAAATTTTATTATCATTTCTGCGAATAAATGTGGTACATTTTCTGTTTCATTTTGACAATAATACATCTTACTATAGACGGTAAAAGATCTCTATGTCTTTTATTCCCACTGGTAATATTTATATCGTTATTGCTTATAGGTATTTTAAGGTTTTGCGGTATGAATCGCATTTTGATATCCAAGAAATAAATTGACCGTGGAGGGGTATAAATACTTAAATTTTCATAAATCGAGTATAAATAAAATAAATCATACGAAGCCAAAAAGAAAGTCGCATTGGAAGTTTTATTATGACGACTGTTTCTTTTTGAGTTCGTATTCCGCATTTATACTTGAACTTGCGCTTCAGCTAAAATATTAACGATACCGTAGAAAATTTAAGTATTTATACCCCTCCACGGTCAATTTTTTTCTTAGATATCACAATGCGATTGATACCGCATATACGTACAGAAAGGTACATTGCGGACGTGGAATCCTAAATTCGGTTATTAACAAATTACCCTTTGAACTTCACATTCCCGATTATCATTTTTGTGGACCAGCAACCAAATTAGAAAAACGATTAGCCAGAGGAGACCGAGGCATAAACCGATTAATTGAATCGCGCAGAATACATGACATAGCTTAGAGTGAGCATAAAGACATAAGGCCGACAAAGTTTTATTCGATAATGCGAAACTTAGACTACGTTCGTCGGACGCATCTTTCGGTGAAAAAGCTGCTGCTTTAGCTGTTGCGGCTGCTATGAAAGCTAAAATAAAACTTGGTATGGGTTGTTGAGTCAAAAGTAAAAGATGTAGAAAAGGAATAAATTTTAAAGTTTTAAGAAAATCGGCCAGACTTGCTTTAAAAAATAAGAAATTTAAGAATATGAATGATGTTGTAAAAGTTGCTATGAAAGCAGTAAAATCAGCGAAAGGGAACAAGATGGTGAGCTATTGGTCACCGTCGTATAATACCTACCCATACCAAAAAGTGGCGGATTTTTACCTCTGCTACTGATATTTGCTGCTTTAGATGCTCTGGGATCATTAGGTGGTGGCGCAGCTGGGGAGCAGCAGGGAGTGGATTATATTTAAGTCTTTTTTAGGCCCATCGAAATTTAAAAAAATTACCGATCAATCTTCTAAATCGTGCACTCCCAACATCGATATTTGCAAGTATGTAAAGCGTTTGCAAATTCCTCGTCTCGAGGACTTTTTATGAAAAATTTGCTTCCAAATTTAGTGAGCATTAATGAGTGTGGTGTGGTATAGTAAATTTAGACCATGAAGAAGGCCCCGGAACACATTGGACTGCTTATAAAAAACCGAAGTTTTATATTTTGACAGTTACGGAGACTTGAGAGCACCTCTTGAATTGACATCAAGACATCATATTTACATAGCAACGGTTTGTGTAATCTTTATATACAGGGTCATTATAAAAATGGTAGTCAAGGAAGGCCATAGTTTTGTTGACATTGTGTGCCGCCTTTTTTAGTTTTGTGGAAAGGATTACACTAATATTGGAATTTTTATTTTTATCGCCACATTAGTGGCTGCACTGTTTCGGCGTCAACCCTTCCTCAAATTCTGTCGGATGTCAATAATTTTTTCGTTTGTACTGATTACTGGTGCGTTTTCCCACACTTTGTGCATTAACTGACTTGTCTTGTTTTCATTTTTGCTGTCTTCCCCCCGTTCGAACTTTAAGTGTCTCAAAAAACAGTTTTTACAAAACTTCAGATCATTGTGGAATAATCTCAGGTAATGAATACAGAGGAATAACTATGGTCAGTGTTACAAATGACTTTTTTAGGTTCTTTTGAACAATCATCATCTCCTATTACCGTAATGGGGTGTTAGATGAGGATGGGGATTGAGTGTATTCTGTGGATGCGTCTAAAAACGAGTATCTGGTGAAATATCCTGTTGTCATTGAGGAAGAATCTTTGAAGACGCATGTACGGCGAACTGTGGTCAGATTTAACGACACTGGTAGCGTTTCTAAGTGAAAACCGACGGGGAGACTTCAAACTAGTGAAAACGTTGTTGAAGATTTAAGGACGAGAATGGAACAAAGTTTCTCTCAAAATCTTTGTCAAAACTCTGTTTACAGTCTGGAGTACCATACAGCATGTGCCAGAAAATCGTAAAAGAGAAGTTACATATGTATGCATCCATATAAGATTTCATTGGTTCAGGAGCTGCAACCAGCTGATTTTTCTCGCCGCGTCCAGTATTGTTGTTGTTTTCAAGCTAATATGGACAAACACAGGATTTTCGATTTGTTGTTCTTTTCTGATGAAGCCTGGCAGTATAGAAAATCCTCACGCTTTTGAAGAAACACCATGACACGCAGTGAAGGTTGGTGTGTGGTTAGCTGTTTCCAGACGACGATTGATAGGCCCGATATTTTTTCAAGTAAATGAATGTGATCAATAAACAAAATTGGATGTAAAAAGTATATATAGGTACTGCAATAAAGTTTTTTATCTTCAGTAACTTTCATTTTTCTTTCTGTGTGAGTTGCATTCTCTTAATTTAAAACTTATTCCAACTTACTGTTTAGTAATAATTGTAACTTTACTATTAGGATGGTTAAAAATCGTTATTAAAGAGGTCTCGTAATCATCTACAAAACTCTTAACACTGTGCTCCTGAAATTTTATTGTTTTTTTTTATCTTTTTTATTACAGAAATCGTGAAAAATCTTGATATTAAGATGGCCATGTGGGCGTGTTGTGAGTAGAACTTCTTTGACATTCCTGTTATTCAGATCTGGTATGTTTCAGATATCTAAAAACTCCAAAGCTGAAGGTAATGCTTGGACATGGCAGTTCTCACCTATTGTAGGGACGAAGATCAAGGCTTGCAGGGCTCAGCCATGAAATAGCGCTGGACAAAATGGCGTACGACAAAATAAAATGCGACTGTAGAGCGCTGTACAAAATAGCGCTGCCATGAATTCATACACGACAGAACAGCGCCAGGACAAAATAACGTCTGGAAAAAATAGCGCAGGACGATATAGCGAAAGCTAATTATCGCGCGTTTGTGCGTATGCATAGTAACTTTACATCAAAATAAATCAATTTGCATGATGGAATATTGTACGTCGCAAAAGGGCGGAAAAATTCTGTTTTTCGAAGCATACCGCTATCGCAAAGATAGGGAGTCGGAGTATTCGATATCTTGGCGGTGTACAGAAAAAAATTGTAGAGGGAGGTTGCTGGTGACGAAAAATGAAATGAACAAGGAACCTAAGTCAACAACTCAACATATCCACGTACCCCAGGTGGAAAAAAAGGAGGTTAATCGATTTAAGGAAGCCATTAGAATCACCGCGGCCTCATCTTCGGTGTTACAGCCCAGGCAAATTATTCAAGCAAACCATGCGAGTAGATATATCCGATATATATGCCTAGTTACGAAGCATCGCGAAAAACTATTCAAAGGATTCGAAAGAAAAACTTTCAAGAAGTGTTGGTGGTGGTACCGGGAGTAACTTCAACAACGTCAGCGAGATGAAGATAGAAAGTGAATTTAAACATACGAAAAAACAAATGAAAATTTCCTTGTCTTTGATACTGGTCGAGAAGATACGGGAAGAATTATTGCCTTTGGTACACGACAGAACCTGAATTTGTTAAAAGAGTTCACACAGTACATGGTACATTTAAAACGTGTCCAACGTTGTTTAAACCAGTATTTGCGGTGCACGCGTTGATGGACGGAAAAGCTGTGTGTGTATTTTTGTTTATTTATTTTTTATAAACTATTTGATAGAATATAAAAGTCGTACTTTTTGTCGTACATTATTTTGTCGTGCACTTATTTGTCGCAGCGCTATTTTCTAAGTGCGCGTTTTCGTTATGCGATATTTTGTCCTGCTGTATTTAGACTCAGCGCTATTTTGTGGCAGTTTTTTTGTCGCACGCTATTTTGTCCAGCCCTATTTCATGGCTGAGCCGGCTTGCAGTTGTGTTTTTTCAAGAGAAAAGCACCGGTTACAAACCACGTCTGTACTATGCTTTGACGATTCCTTACAATTTGCAATCAGAACTTTCGCCGGACCACAACTTTAGCAAAATTATTTACTGCAAAAACTGCTCATTGTCATTTTAAAACAGTGGTACTGTTCTTTCACCGTGATAAGACTTGCTCTGCCATTGTCCATTACCGGATTTTTCACAATTTTTATCTTCAGAGTACCTATAAAAATGTAATTTTTTAATTAATTACTGTGTTCATTGGTTTTGATAATTTAACCTCACTTTTTGGATTTCATTGTTTGAAAAATTATTATTTCTTTGCAAAACCCAGATGATTTATTCTGTTGAACTCCAATCGACTTTCCAAGGTGTAATTCATGACAAAGCCCTTAAACGCTTTTCTGACAATTTACAATTTTTGAAGGTGAAATGTATTACAGTGGTGTTCACAAATACTTGATAACACTGCACCCCCTAACGCTCTGGCCTGGCGTATTTTCGTGTCTATTTAAAATGAAATTAAACCGCAAACCTGGCATTTCAATTTTTGACACATTTGATAGATTTGTTCCGACGTTCGTGATTTTTTAGAAGAGTTCAAATCATTTTGGTGATTAGCGGCACGAGAAAAATTTTAGTTGTTTTTCATAGGTGAGTATTTTATAATGATCCTGTATAAAAGGCAATGTCCCGACTGACCTATCAACGCCCAGCCAGCCCAAACCGCTAATGCTAGAAAGTTGAAATTTGGAGAAAATGTTCATTTTATGCTGGAGGCATCGTTTAAGAAGGGATTTTTCAAAATTCATTCCCTAATGGGGTGAAAGGGGGTGATAAAATTTGTATAGGACCAATATTTTCTACTGTAAATTTACATCGTTACGTGAAACCTGGTACATTTTAATTCTCTTCCCTACAAATAAGAAAATACGTATTTAAGGATTTTCGAAGATTCGACTCCTAAGGGGGTGAAAAGTGGTGTCTAAGTTTGGGCGGCTGAGTTTGTATCGGAACAATATTTCTACTATAAATTGAAATTTTTACGTGAAACTTGGTATTAATGTTCTTCAACACAAATAATGAAACCCGTATTTAAGCAGTTTCTAAAATTCAACCCCTAAGAGGGTGAAATGTGGAGGCTAAGTTTGTATGAGAAAGTATTTCTATTGCATATTTAAATTTTTACGTGAAACTTGGTATTAATGCTTTTCAACACAAATGATGCAACACGTATTTAAACATTTTCCAAGATTCAACCCCTAACGGGTAAAAAAGGGTGTATGAGAAAAATATTTTTATGGTGATGTTTACTTAATGCTCTTCAGCACAGGTACTAAAACACGGGTTTAAGCATTTTTCCAGATTCAACCCCTAAGGGGGTGAAAAGTGGTGTCTAAGTTTGGGCGGCTAAGTTTGTATAGGAACAATATTTCTACTATAAATTGAAATTTTTACGTGAAACTTGGCATTAATGCTCTTCAACACAAATGATGAAACCCGTCTTTAAGCATTTTCTAAAATTCAACCCCTAAGGGGGTGAAATGTGGAGGCTAAGTTTGTATGAGAAAATCTTTCTATTGTATGTTTACATTTTTACGTGAAATTTGGTACTAATGCTTTTCAACACAAGTAATGAAACACGTATTTGAACATTTTCCGAGATTCAACCCCTAAAGGGGTGAAAAATGGTGGCTAATTTTATATCGGAAAATTATTTCTATTGTAAATTTTTGACATTAATGCATAGTTAAACACGTAATTAAACATTTTCCAAGATTCAACCCCTAAGGGAGTGAAATGTGGAGGCTAAATTTGTATGGGAAAATATTTCTATTGCATATTTAAATTTTAACGTGAAACTTGGTATTAATGCTCTTCGACACAAAATAATAATGAAACACGTACGTATTACATTTTCCGAGATTCAACCCCTAAGGGGGTAAAAAAGGGTGTGGCTAAGTTTGTATGAGAAAAATATTTTTATGGTGATGTTTACTTAAAATTTGGTATTAATGCTCTTCAGCACAAATAATAAAACACGGATTTAAGCATTGTTCCAGATTCAACCCCTAAGGGGGTGAAATATGGTGGCTAGATTTGTGTGGGAATATTTCTATTGTAAATTTAAATTTTTACATGAAACTTGACATTATTTGTCTCCAACACAAATAATGAAACATGTATTTAAGCATTTTCCGAGATTCAACCCCTAAGGGGGTGAAAAATGGTGGCGAAATTTGTATGGGAAAAATATTTCACCTTTAAATTTTTACGGGGAACTTGGCAGGGTATTAATACTCTTCAACACAAATAATGAAACACGTATTTCAGATTGTTTCGAGATTCCACCCTTAAGAAGATGAAAGGGGATGACAAAATTTTTATGAGCAAACATTTTTTATGTCGATTTTTACTGGAAATTATATTGTCCTTCAACGCATTTTTTACTTGAAGGTTGATAACAATGCTCTTCAACACAACGAATCGTCTACGCGAGCGAAGCCGCGGGCGAAAAGCTAGTTTATTTATAAATCACAAAAACAGGTTTCCCGAGCTTACGTTTTATTACAAAAAAAATACATAAATCACATTGCAAAGTGTTTAATTACATCTCACTAACACATAAATCACGTTTTTACTAAAAAATAAATATAAACAGAACAAATTAAAAAATAGTAGTAATCCACTATTTAATTACTATTTTGGTAACAATTTATTTTTAAATATTTTTCGAAATATTCTAACAAAAAGTTTTTCCGGTGATTCTAAAATATATATTAGTAAATAGAAAAACTGCATACTACGTCCACAGATTTAAAAATACTTACCGGTTTAGAACAGGCGCGACAAAACACAGTTCGTTCTTGAAGAATAAGTTCAGGAAAAGGTTTAATCCATAAATTAATTTGAGTTATCTTCGACATATTGATACACCTGTATCCCTTTAAATGCTTTCAATACAAACTCACGATGAAAAATAGTAGTACAACGTCCCTTCGTTTTAGGGCGCGAATTTACCTGGAAGGATGGCTTAACACCCAATTGTGTCTCCAAACTACCATAAAACTTAAACCTTTAATAGTTATTTGAAGCTCAGGACAATATTTGCAATATGATTCATAAAATTTGGTCATTCTAGATAAATGCCATTAGAATAACAATCTTTTTTTTTCAATTTAGCACAAAAATTGATAAAAAATGCAAAATATGCACCCGTTCCGCGAAATATGCAGCAGAAGGCAAATATATGTAAATATGTAATTTTTTTATAGCTGTATTCATTTTTAATTAGCATGATTCGTTCACATATTAAATATCAAGACTTACATGCAAAAAATAACGGATATGCAAATTTCATAAAATCCGCTCTCTACTCATAAAACTCATACATTAGATTTTCTAGCAAAAATTTTAAAAGTAAATGCTCTTTGCGTATGTTATAATAAAGTAACTGATTCATATAAGAACGGAAATCCGGTTCACATCATACCTGGTACATCAATATTTTCCAATAGTACCGCCCGGTTACAAAATAGTGGAGCGACCATTAAATGTCATATATCTACCAATTAATACGAAACAAATAGTTGAGATAATCGTTAAAATAACAGATCAAGAAGGAAATATTGTCAGTTTTAGAGGTGAAAAGGTAGGTGTACGGTTGCATCTTAAGAAGCTCAATAATGGGTATCATTTTTAATGAAAATCTAAAAAACCGAAATTGGGTTTATACAAATAGGGCAACGAAAACAAAATTGGTCAGTCTTTCGACAAGTACCAAACGTTTACGTTCAGGGAATCGCAGATTTCTTGAATCTCTACAATTTACGGTCTTGAAATAGAATTTTTATCTCGTATTATTCGATAAGATTAAATTTAAAGAAAGGACACCTATATTAGTAACCGACTGTTCTAAACAAACGCAAGCTTTAAAGAGAGGTCCTGTTACGATCACTTTGTGGTTTGAGACAACTGTTGGTATCCCTGTCGCCACTATAGCTTACTTGCTTATCCTTCACGATCGAATGGTGAAATACATTCCTTGTTACAAGACGGTTCCTATTCTATTCTTCCTCGCGACCCAACTTCCCGCATTGAACGTGAGATCACAACTTTTTTGAGGTTGAGAGACTTCCCAACCGAGGTATTCAGACGTCTAATACCCCGAAACTGCAAACCACCACGTATGTACGGTCTCCCAAAATTCACAAAAACAATTACCCTCTCAGACTCATCGTCAGTACTTTAGAGTAGGGCTTCCCAAACTGTGCGTCGCGACGCACTGGGGCGTCGCGGCATTGTCCAAGGGGCGTCGCATGTCGATGCGACTGAGTCGAGTGACCGCCGTGTGCATTCCGCTGCCGGCTGGCGGCGGCGAAAACGACCTCCTCTCCCCCGCACTCCCTACTGTTCCGCGTATTCATCTGGTTCAGTCAAGATTTTGTTTTGTGTAATTACGCACGCGGAGTTCTGATATTGACTATGGATAATATTATTCAAAAAAATAGAAAACGAAGTGAAGGCGAGAGCAGTAATGTAACTTTGGGTAAACGGAAGAAATATAGGAAATATGACGACCAATATTTGAATTTCGGATTTACCTGCATTACTAAAGGGCATGTAGAACTTCCTCATTGTGTTATTTGTCACAAAGTGTTGGCAGCTGAAAGTATACTTCCTAATAAACTAAAACGGCATTTGGAATCAACTCACAGTCATTTAAAAAGTAAGCCGAGAGACTTTTTTGTAAGAAAATTGCGAGAATTGAAACATCAGTCCACGGTTTTGGTTTCAAGAGCATCAGTTCCTATCAAAGCATTACTCGCCTCTTACATGGTAGCTCACCGTGTTCCCAAATGTAAGAAACCACACACGATTGCTGAGGAAGTGATCTTACCTGTTCCTCTTTCAAACAATACCATTAGTCGCCGTATTCACGACATGGCAGAAGATATTAATGAACAAATTGTGGGAAAACTTTCAGGTTTATTTGCCATTCAACTGGATGAGGCGACCGATAGTGATGACGATGCTCAATTGATATGTTACGTACGGTACATACTAGAAACAATTGTATGTGAGGATTTGTTATTTTGCAGAAAAATATGTGAAAGTGGTAAAGCTACTGATTTATTTGAGATTTTGAATTCATATATGACCGAAAATAATATTAACTGGGAAAACTGTGTGGGTGTGTGTACGGATGGGGCCCGAGCGATGTCTGGACAGTATGGAGGACTACAAGCTCTCATCAAAACCAAAGCTGCAAGTGTAAAATGGACACATTGTGTTATAACATAGAGAGGTCTTAGCAGCAAAGAACATTACACCTGAATAAAGTTTTGTGATGGATGACATTATTAAAGTGGTGAACTACATTAAAACATGACCCGTGAAATCAAGACTTTTCCATAAGCTTTGTGAAGAATTGGGTGCCGAGCATACCTCTTTAATTTATTATTGCAACTCTCGTTGGTTGTCCAAAGGTAATGTACTCGCACGTGTATACGAATTAAGAAACGAATTTTACACGTATCTACAGACAGAATCACATAATGATGCGCAAAACTTTATTAATACAGAGTTTATAATAAAATTGGCATATCTCTGTGACATATTTAACAAATTAAATGATCTTAATAAATCTTTGCAGGGAACCAATACTCATATCCTACAATTGGTAGATAAAATTACTGGGTTTCAGAAGAAGTTGCTCTTATGGAAGAGAAAATTAGAAGATCAAGTAATTGACTGTTTCCTTGCTTTACAAGGTATTCTACAAGAAAAATCGATCCCTCTTTAAAAATAATGTTTACACAGCACTCGCTATCATTAAGTGAACACTTTGAAAAATATTTTCCCGATAATCTGGAGCAATTATATTATATGACTGGGTTAGAAACCCTTTCCAGGCGTCCACATCATCGACATTTTCAATATAGGAAGAAGAACAACTAATAGAATTGTCCCGTGATTCCAGCCTAAAGCTTCAATACGACAAGGACAAACTGTTTGAATTTTGGAGCTCAGCTTCTCATGAATATCGCGCCATCAGCACTGCAGCATTATAGTTATTTATGTATTAAGGGCATAATCAGGGAGAATGTGGCACGAGGGAATGTTTAAAGCCCGACGAAGGAGGGCTTTTAATTTCCCGAGTGCCACAATCGACAATTATGCACGTGGTACATACAACATTTTATTCTATTTTAGTTTCTAAACTATTTTTAACGAAATATTGAGTATTTTCGGCAAGACTGTGTGAATTGTGCCGATGCGAATTTTAATACATAGCTGGCTATTATTTTGATGTTGTTATGGATACCACGTTGATATTTGATAATTCGTTTTTCAAAATGTAAATTAAAGAAGCGGAAAACCTTTATTCAAACGAAAGTTTAGAAGAATTTGAAGTCGGTCAGGTAATGATTTGATAAAATATCATTTTTCTAACTTAAGAAAAACGTTGAATATCGAAGCGTGTTTGAATAATTAATTGATTAGTGTAAATGAACAATCAATTGTTGCTTAGCAATTTTTGACAGATTTGTGCTAAAAAGGCCAATTTAAGCCCGCATTTGGGTGCTTATAAATAAGATTATGGTTCTAAAATAGAATAAAAGGTTTTTTTTTCACTAGCAGCCATGACGCATGCAAATGTCGACTCATTTAGAGGTAGCAAATTCAACTTTTGCGACCACCGGTTCAAAAAGAAAAATTGAGGTTATGTACACAATGTTTGATGTGATTATTTCTTAAAAAATGAATAAATGTGTGCTACAAACATTACTTGAGTATACGCACGGTAGTTGGTAAACGGTAGAAGATAAAATGATTAACTCAGCGACAAGTATAAACGGTTTTCTTTGTGTTGAAGATTTAGATTAAGTTTGATTAGAAATCAAAACAAAATCATGTTGCGTCAAAAAATTGAACGTTTATTTTTCAATTTATTGTCTTATGGTTTCTACTAGTGAAAAAAATAGTATATTAACCACGGTTGCAAAGCCACTTCTAGACCTCGCGCTTCAGAGCCCTCGCCGCTGCGCGTCTCGGGTTCTAATTTGCGCTCGGTCTAGAATGCTTGGCCTTGCAACCTTGGCTAATAATATACTATATTACCATTTGCGACTTCATACAGGCTTTTCTGCACTTGCAGTAATCAAAAACAAGTACAGGTCAAAAATAGACGTAGAGAAAGAAATGAGAGTGGCATTTTCCAAACTGGAGCCCCGCTCAGAAAAGCAAGCACATCCTTCTCATTAGCCAGGCAGTTAGATAAATATCTCTTTTTATTTTTATGCTTATGTTTTGATTTTGTTATTATTTTCTAATAAAAATGATAAATGTCCAAATAGTGTTTTTCTGATAACCTGTTACTAGGCTAGTACTGAAATTGGTAAGTATATTTGAGGGCTGGATTGAGGGGCGTCGTAAAAAATGGCAAAGTTCCAAGGGCGTCACAGTGCAAATAAATTTGGGAAGCCCTGACTTTAGAGTCTCCCACTTATAATACAGTCCAATATCTAGCTCGTTTTCTGAAAGATATACCGGAAAAACTTCCTCACATTTTCTTAATTCCTCATATTTTGTCCAACTGATCTCCGAAATCTCTCTTGACCCCGAAGATAGAATTGCCACTTTTGACGTAACATCTTTATTCGCAAAAGTCCCTGTAGTTGAGTCCTTAACATTAATCTATGAATTACTTTCCAGTGACGGACAACCTCCACTTCTTGGTGACCTCGCGGAGAAATGTCTAACCTCCACATATTTTACCTTCCAAGGCCAATTCAATAAACAAATATTTGGTATTCCCATGGGATCCCCCTCTCTCACCAGTCGTCGCCAATATTTTCATGGAAGCTTTTGAAGACACAGCCATTGAATCCGCCCAACTCAAACCCAAAGTCTGGTTCCGTTACATGGATGACACATTTCTCATATGGCCACATGGTCAAAACGCCCTTTCAGTCTTTCACGACCATCTTAACTTTTCTACCAGGCTTCATCAGAAAAGAAGGACAAACCGAAAATCCTGTTATCGTCCATACTACCTTGAAACCAACGACAATACTGGACACGGCGAGGAAAATCAGCTGGTTGCAGCTCCTGAACCAACGAAATCTTATATGGATGCATATGTAACTTCTCTTTTACGATTTTCTGGCACGTGCTGTATGGTACTTTAGACTGTAAAGAGAGTTTTGACAAACATTTATTCAGACTTTGTTCCATTCACGTCCTTAAATCTACAACAACGTCTTCACTAACTTGAGGTCTCCCCGTCGGTTTTCACTTAGTGTCGTTAAATCTGGCCACAATTCGCCGTATATGCGTCTTCAAAGATTTTTCCCAATGACAACAGGACATTTCACCAGATACTCGTTTTTAGACGCATCCACCGAGTACACTCAGTTCCCATCTTCACTTAACACCCCATTACGGTAATAGGACATGATGATTGCTCCAAAGAATCCTAACCTAAAATACTTCCTTTGCTTACGCTCGGGAAGTAAAAGTCATTTGTAACACTGACCATAATTATTCCTCTGTGTTCATTACCTGAGATTATTCCACAATGATCTGAAGTTTTGCAAAAACTGTTTTTTGAGACACTTAAAGTTCGAACAAAGGGGAAGACAGCAAAAATGATAAACAAGGCAAGTCAATTAACGCGCAAAGTGTGGGAAAACGCACCAGTAATCAGTACAAACATTATTGACATCCGACAGAATTTGATGAAGCGTTGACTACAATATTTTATTATGACCCTGTATGACAATAAATTACATGAATATCTTATTTCGCTTTTTTGCATGTTGGGCTTATTAGAATCCCTTTTCGATTTTTTTTTTTTCGACCTGAAAAAAGTTTTATGTAGCGACTTTGAAAAAATTAAAAATGGCTCCTGTATCCAGGCCGATGTGGACAGAATCGATTTTTTTGTGTAGACCTATGCGTTCGTTCCGAGTGGAGGTTCTGATGTGATCTCAACTTTGTCTTCTACCGTTTGGACTCCACAAACTTTTGCTCTTTTCTCCTTTATTTTTTTCAAACATTTTTTAATTCAGCGTGTGTGTTGGCTTTTTAGCTTTTCCCCGTTCCCCTGCACAGACATGCTATCTCTTACCGTTTACGAGTTGACGTTTTTACGTTATTACTACTAAACGGTAGAGGAAAATACTTATTTTGCTATATCAACCTATAGACTGTTTACTCGGAAATATTTTGGTACAAAAATGATTTCTTAAGTTTTGCCATTTGGAAGCTAGAAACTTTTGCCTTTTTCACCGCCATGACATAAGTTAGCTAAAAACCGTTGACGCCGGTGCGTATGATTCGTATTTCTGGATCTTTTTTGTCCTCTGCACGAACCTTCGATCTGTTACCGTTTTTGCATAATAAAGTTTTTTCCGATTAAAAAAATAATCACACTTATATATTTATTTTTACACACACCAATAATTGAAAATGATCATTTTTTTGAAAATACAAACTTTTCGTTTTTTCCATTTTTGATTTTTTTTGAAAATTTTTTTTTTCGAATTTTTGATTTTTTTTTCACCAAAACTTCTCATTTTATTCATTGTCCCTTTATCTTTGTTTGACCCCAAACCAAAATTTTTACATATTTAATTATATGGACCAATAGATTGTTCATTCGAAAATATTTTGATAAACATTTTTTTTTAACTGATGCCGTTTGGTCTGCACAAACTTTTGCGCTTTTCTCCTTAATGGTAAACTTAAACTAAAAACCACCGACACCAGTGCCTGTGGTTCGTATTTTAGAAATTTTTTTTTGTTCTATGCATGAACCTCTCATCTCTTATCGTTTTCCAGTAAAATAGTTTTTTATATTTGAGCAACAATTACATCTCTAACCGATATTTATTTTTACACAAGTTGAGTAATAAATTTATAGGGATGCATTTTTTGGGAAAACAAACTTTCTGTCGTAAGCCGCTTGCCGCCCCCGAACGATGATTATTTTTTTACATATTTCCTGAATACGTCCTTGGCGAGAGTGCATTCCGACACCAACTGCAGACTAAGCTCGAATCTAAGGCAAACACTCTCCGAAGCCTATTTTATTGTAATAATATCGAATGAATATAGGGGCGTTTACGTTAGTGCGAATTAATTCGTGATTATTCGGGGCGTAATTAATCAGTTTCCAACCGAAAAAGTGTGGTATTGTCGCAAATGACTATGTTCGGTATTCGCGAACTTATTTCAGACCTAAAAGTCCCCATATCGGTTTGGACCACACCCAGAGGGCTAACCATATGAGGAGAGATCAGTAGTCTACGGTATTTGGCCGTATTAATATTTCGAGCTACGGTGCCAGTGTTTACACCACTTTTTCCATTGTTTTGTACGGTATTCTCCAAGATAACCACTACTCATGACTTCGCCAGGGGATCCCCAACGCAATGAATTCAACACACCTTAAATCAACGAGTCCAGGTAAGTCCACAAACGATAGTGGGGGTTTCCTTACCTGTCGGCTCCCTAACTTCCCGTACAACTAGTACATTTTTTGGTCCTTCGAGCCGCATCTACGATTGATCCGCCAATCGCGATAGCATAGACCGCTCGGGTGCTGCTATCGTACTTTTCGTGCATCATAATTTTTGTTTTGTCGTCGCTTGCGTCATTCGGACCAAGGTACACTCGTCCACAACTATCCACCAGGATAGGTAGACACACTTGTTTGTCGACACGCCCTACATTTGGTTTGGTCCTCTAACTTTCCTTCTTCAATCGCTCACTAGTACTTAGTTTCCTTCTTCGTCAACCGCTTGTTATTAATTTGCCATTAGGGCCCTATTTCGTAAAACCATACATACACGCCCTACATTCGGTTTCGCGTCCTATATGGTTCTTTGCTAATCTCCCATTACTTCGTGTCGTTCCTTGTCACACGCTTGACATTGGGTGGCTAATCGGGACACATTCCATAGCTTTGCATCCACTTTGCCTTTGCATTTTACACGTGTGGCATATACGATGACCCATGGACAGAGTTGTTGTAGCCGGACCCCAGCTGTTGTGGCGAATGAGAAATCTGGCCCTAATCGAGGGTATAGATCTCAACGATCAGGCCAACCAATCGGCTATTGTAGCAAATTTTGAAATGACCCAAGAAATTCGGGCCGAATCAAAGCAACTATTTGGAAGTTGTTTAATCGATGAAGAAGAGGTTGAAAAGCTCAATAAAATCAACCAAATCGAACTCGATATTGATGTTGCTTTTGGCAAAATAAAAGCGCTCCATATTTTAGTACAAAGAATAATAGACGCCAATAAATCACCATCGGTACAGGACAAATCGTCCGCGCCCGTTCAGCCTAATATCACAGTTGCTCCAATCAACCTTACCAAATGTGACGGTACCCTAAGAACGTGGCCAACTTTCAGAGATTTATTCAACGTTTCAGTCCATACAAACTCTTGTTACTCCAATATTAATGATTTTCCATCTGTTAATAGCCCATCTTTCAGGTGAACCACTGTCAATAATAAAGTCGCTGCCGATCAGCGAAGGTAATTACCCTATAGTGTAAGAGAGTTTGACTAACCGTTATGAAAACAAAAGATTATTAGTTACTACCAGTCTATAAACAACGCGAGTCAAGCAACATCTGACTCGCCACAGTCACTCCGGAATTTGGTTAATAGTTTTACGGAGAATCTGGTGGCACTAAATCAAATTCGTAGATCAATAAACCCACAAGCGTCACTCGATCTGTGGGACTTTACCTTATTCAATTTGATGTTGAATAAACTAGACGCTTTAACGCGGAAGCGATTTGAACTCGAAAACAGTGGGATCGACTTCTCTACATTTAATTCCTTGAAATATTTCGTGTTGCGGCAATGCAAACTTCGCCAGGGCCAACGTCACAAAGAGCAAACCCAGTTCCAAAATCATTTAAACACACCTCACCAGCGGGGGTCCTACCGCACGCTTTTGTAGCAAATACAGGTAATAAGTGTATCTTGTGTAAATCATTCTCCGCAAGAACGATATAAATCAATCAAAGACAAACGTTGTTGTATCAATTGCTTACGAAGTACACATTTGATAAAGGACTGCCCGTGTAAGAGTACCTGTCGCAGGCTCAACATCACACCTTACTCCATTTCGAGAACGTGGAACAAATTGTGGCAAATATAGATCACCACGTAATGGCACAAACATCGTCCGACTTATGGCTTGGGACAAATCCAGTTTTCGTTGACATTTCGTTATCTCTGGTTTCTACCACCACATTTTGGCAACTATTCTTCTTCATGTTCAAGATATTAATAAAAAGATACACACCGTTCGCGCGCTGACAATGGAAGTCAAGCATCGTTCATTACAGAGAAGTGTCAGCGACAACTGGGTCTCGGTCTTATTAAATCCCATACCCCTATCATTGGACTTAACGTAATGGAACCAAAAGCTGGTAGTATGGTATTGTGCATCGGGCAGCCATACTTTCGCGAAACACCACGTCTTTCGGTTTCGGCGATCGTAATAAACAAAAATTATGAAGACATGCCTGTAGTTAATCCAGCCATTGGGCGCACTTAGAAAATCTCCAACTCGCGGAACTTAAGTTCAATATTCCCGCGAAAATTGACATGTTACTCGGGGCCCATGTGTTTGCAGCCATTTTTATTGGGAATAAAAGACAACATACCTCTCGCGATCCAGCTGTTTTTGAAACGCACTTTGGCTGCATCATAATTGGAAAATTGGATTTGCAAACTTCCCCAAAGTACGTTTTCCATTGTTCTCATAATGCGCCGTTAGATTCGTTACTCCGCAAGTTCTGGGAAATGGAGGAGGTTTCCGAAATCCTACCACCATCTCCAGAGGACGCACGTTGCGAACAATATTTCGTTAATACCCATTCGCGGACTAGCTCCGGAAGATTTGTGGTCGCACTCCGCTTCAAAGACAGTGAGTCGATATTTGAAAACTCCCGTGTCGTTGCACAGCGGAGATTATTACCCATAGAGAAACGATTATAATGAAAGATCTAAAATTGTATGACCCATACAAACGGTTCATGCAAGACTATTTAGATAGCGGACACATAGAATTAATTTCTGACCAAAAGCAAGCGACATTCGCGAATCAAACGTACTACATCCCTCATCATTGCGTACTGAAACCCGACAGTAGTTCAACAAAACTCCGGGTGGGAATTTCGGACACATCGGTTCATAATAATTGGCGACATTAAACAGATGTACATGCAGATTCTGGTAGTTCCGCACCACCGCGACTATCAACCAATTCTGTGGCGGTTTCACCCGGATGAACCCATTCGTGAACTCCGTTTAAAAACTGTGACCTACGGCGATGCTTCAGCACCTTTTTTAGCGCTTCGGACCTTGACAGAATTAGCAAAGATCGGCCAAGATCAGTAGCTCCCGCTACCTTTGCGAGCGTTGTCGAAACACACTTACGTCGATGATATCGTTACGGGCACAAACTCTGTGGTGGATGGTCAACAACTTCGGGCTTAACTCGAAACATTGTTAGGCTCGGCTGGGTTTCAACTCCACAAATGGTCGAGCAACTGCCGCGAATTCATGCCATGTAATCGGGATACGCACGAGGACGACGCACACACGTTTGATATTGATACATTTCAAAAAATCTTAGGCCGAAGTTGGCACGCGCAGAAGGACAGTTTCTCAACATCGTAAAACCATTGAATCGTACTTGCACTAAGCGCACCATTTTATCAGACTTGGCACGTATCTTCGAGCCTTTCGGATATTTAACGCCGTTAATTTTCTTTGCAATGTGTCTAATTTAAAATTTATAGACACTCGGGATGACGAACCCACTGAACCCATTGTTGATAAATGGCAGAAGTACTCGGAAGAGTTTCTCTTATTATCGCGGATAGAGATCCCTCGTCACTTGAATTACGTCATCACAAAATTGTGTAAAGAAAAACTTAACTCGAAAACATTGGTCCTTCGAGCCGGATATTAATACCGCGATTGTATTATTCCGAATTGAAACGCGACGCGTAATAGTGACGTTCCGTGGAAACAGTGGGCAGCATTTCTGAGAAAGGAAACACCACCCCGTGGAAGAAGTTTTCATCTAACAAATTCCGTGGCAGCAGTGGGCAGCATTTCCGATAAAAGATGTTATAAGTCGAAAAATATAGTTCCTGGATCTGGAGTTCCTCAGGGGTCAAACTTGGGACCGCTGTTGTTCCTCTTGTTTGTTAATGATATCACGGAAGTTATCTCATCTAATTACTTGTTATTTGCTGATGATTTAAAAATCTACAGGATTATAAATTCTTGTGATTCCATTGCTTTCCAAAATGATCTCAATAATGTCTATCAGTGGTGTCTGCAAAACCGTTTATTTTTAAATATCGCCAAATGTTTAATTGTAACGTATACCCGTAAATTATCCCCTATGCACTATCAATATAGTATTAACAATGTAAAACTACAGCGTAAGAGCTCTATATTAGATTTAGGTGTATTATTTGACTCTGCTTTCACATTCACTTCGCATATGGAAAATATGATATGTAAAGCATATAAAACTTTGGGATTCATCTTTAGGAATAGCAAAGAATTTAAGGATATACGAACGTTGAAACTATTGTTTTTTGGACTTGTCAGGTCTACGTTGGAGTACGGTTCAATTATTTGGCACTCGGTGTATCATGTCCATGTTAACAATATAGAGTCTGTTCAAAGAGTGTTTTTAAAATTCCTAGCATTTCGGGAAGACAGAATATATCCGGTAAGAGGTCACCCGCAATCACAGTTATTAAATAGATTTAACATCATCTCCCTGAATACGAGAAGACTGATTTCAGGTGTGCGTTTCCTCTTAAATTTAATTAATTATGAAATTGATAGCATGTGGTTGCTCAGGAAAATAAACATTTTAACACCGAGGTATAATGCTCGTCAATCTGATATGTTCTATTGTCCCTCCTGTAAAAGTAATCTATTACAAAGGTCACCAATTGTTGTAATGTGTAGGGTGTTCAATAAAATATCACAGAACTGTGATATAACTGATAAATTTCCTAAAGTTTCTGCATGCATTATAGCGGAATACGAAGTTTCAAAGTGAATGTTTCTGCAAAAAGTATGGAGTCAACCAACTGTGAACATATAACTTTGTAATTAATTGCAAATTTGCAAATGGTTTTCTTGCATTTTTAACACTGGTTGTGAGCGTTTTGTTTTTGTTTATCGGATGAAATTTAATCTCTTTTCACCTTTCCCTGTTAAGTGGATTGTCCAGTTGGGAAAGTTACTATTAATAATAATAATAATAATAATAATAATAATAAAAGACCACCCCGTGGAAGAGGTCTTCATTCAACAACTTCCGCGGCAGCAGTGGGTAGCATCTCCGACGAAGAAACGCCACCCCGTGGAAGAAGTCTTCATTCAGCGCTTTTCGCGGCAGCAGTGGGCAGCATCTCCGATGAGGAATCACCAACCCTTGCAAAAATCTTCAACTTCAGAACCAGGGCTTTGACAAGAGGAAGTCAGCACATGTTCAGCTACACTCTTATCGTGGATGAGTGTAAACCATTGAGAGGAGAAAGGTTAGTGGTTCTTTTCTCCTAAGATTCTCCTTTTTTACAATATTCGTACGGCTAGCTTCATCGTGTATTTGTATATCTATGCATTTTTTATTGGTTAGATCAAGGTTCATTAATTATTCAGAAATATGTCTAAATTAGATCAGCAAAAAAGTTAACTGAAAACCATTGATGATAAATTGAGTAGAGGAGTATGTACAGTCGTATAGTCCTGCGATCAGTATCAATCAATTAAAAGCACGATTATCACTTGATGCAATTAGAAACGATTATGACGAAACTCTGTACCAGATAGAGCAACTTGAAAAGGGGGTCGCAGGCTGCAGAGCGGAATTTGAAATTCATTATTGCGATGTTGTGTGTCATATAAACGATATTATGGAAAAAAGTCTCGCGGTTCCGGTTCCATCAATTTCTTTATTGCTTAACCCTACGGACGGTAAAAATCCACGAGAATCTAATGACACCATGCAGTTGGATCTACCGATTTTAAATCTCAAATCATTTAGTGGCGATTACAAAAAGTGGACGAAGCCTTGCGTACCATTGAATCTTTAGTTATTAACGATGAAAATTATAAAGAGGCATGGAGATTACTAGTTAATCGGTTCAAAAATACTCGTTTGATAGTGCAAGATCACGTAATGTTCAGTTTACATGCTCCTAGTATTGAAATTGCACATGTCTCTCCACAATTAATAACCACTACAATTTCCACATTGGTCCTTCGAGCCGGATTCGTGATTTATCCGAAAAAAAAACAAAACGAAAAGTGAGTTCGCGAGTGAGTGACGCAATCATATCGCCTTCGACACTCGATCTTCGAGAAGCAGTGACACCAGCATCCATCATCGAACCCAGGAAGCAGCGAGAGGCGATTAGAAACGCATCACCACTTGAAACAACGACAAAAAAATGGGTCGAAAGTTATTTGGACAGAACTTCTCCCGCGTCAGAAGTACAGTCCAATAAATACTGCTTCTCTGAAAAATTATAAAATTTGATTTTGCGGAATTTCTGTCGAAACAACTTTTGACAAATTTTTTATCTTCGGATCCCCGTCACTTCTGGGGGTTCTTGTTATTTTGCTCATCATTCTTTTCTTTCTTGCTGATTTTTATGTCATTACGTGTTGATGAAGAAATATTTTTCTAAAAAATAAGGGGGATTTAAAAACCATGTTTGATATTGTAATATCCCGATTTGACTTTAAATGTTGTGCAAAGAAATAACAAATAACTCAGCGAAATCGCGCTTGAATAATTTGAAATTAATAATAAATTAAGAAAACTTTCCTAAACTTAGGCAGGCAACCAAATAGATGTTTTGAGGGACTTGGAAAATTATTAAATTAGTGAGTGTTATTGCTTTATGTTGGTGGCGATTAAGTTGTCAGAACAGTAGGTGAGTAAGCTACCTAAATAGAAAAGAGAAGCAAGCTCGTCCATTATCATCTTTCTTCTGAAGCCATCAAAATTTGCCGTTTTGGAGTGCGGAAGCATCGACGAACGCGCCGTGATCACGCGGTGTGAACTTTTACAAGATGGCGGCGTTTCCAGTGACGTCGTAAACGTTATTTTCGTTTAAATCGTTAATTTTAGCTTCAATCCGTGATAGAGATTTTAGGGGATGCGGCTTCGTTATGACATATTTATTTCGGCTTCTTTATAACTATTTTCTAGATTTTATCATTTATCTACATAACGTAAATTCCTCGTTGATACATAAGGAAAATCCAAACGTAATTTGGGCATATGAAATTTCGAGCGAAAAACACGTGCAAACCACATTAGTAGAATTAATAATATCGTGCACTGTGGAATGGGAAATTTACTTTGCGCATTTTTTTATCTGGATATCATCACGCTGCCAGCTGGATTTTGGAGATTTTATTTATTTGGAGAAATACAGAAACTGCCGATTTGGACATCGCTACTTTTGTTATTATATTCTCGCAACGAGGGAAACGCACCGAAAACACCTGATTTTGGGATTTTCGACCGCATTTTATATTTAAATATTCCCCATATGTTTGTTTTTTTATGTAAGTGGAAACTTTTCACGAATTAGATTTGGAATGTCCAGTACCTTGAATGAATCCACAGTTTAATCTCACGTAAATTCTTTGTTTAAAATTGTTGATAAATTGTAGCTTAATTTAATCTCACGTAAATTCTTTGTTTGAATTGTTGATTAAGTGTGACATAATAATCAAAGTGATTAAGTACTGTGTATTTGTTTAATTTAGTTCTCAGTAATGGAAAAATACCACCAGCCTGGAAAAGATCTGTCATTTGTCCAGTTCGTAAAAAAAGGATGCATCAAATATTGAAAACTGTCGCCTAATAACCCTCTTCTGTAACTTCGCTAAAGAATTTGTTGTGTAGTAACTCTGATCTGTTTATTAATCAGGTATTGAAAATGCCTGCACACAACCGTCCATCTTTATTTACTTAACCTATCTGCACAGAACTTGAATATAAGAAATGAAACCTACGTTGTTAACGATGGAAACAAATTTGCGCCCTCGGTGTGCAGCTGGCCAACTATACTATACGCGCATAAATTTGAATACGCGGATCACGTGCTTCTGTATAGGCAACCACCTACTTCTATATAGGCAACCACCTACTTCTGTTTAGGCAACCACCTACTTCTGTATAGGCAACCACCTACTTTTGCGGGTTATTTGAATGTAAATTCTCATATGAAATTACAAAAAGTATACAGAATGTAATGTAACCTATTTAGTGTCATACATCTAAATACATATAAAATAAACAAATCAAGAAATACAAATATTAGATACAATAATAATAAGAGAAAGATATGTAACTCACAAAGTGAAGCTTCTATGGTTATCATCCCTCTTGTCAGATTGTGTTGTAAGGAAAATGAACAACTGCGTACCTAAACAAACAATTTTGGAAATTTGAAAACAATAATAGTCAACTTACTTGACGAGATATTTTTGTCAATACCGATATGTGCCAATTCATTTAGCGTTACCCAGGGTGCACCACGAGGAAGCGAACTACAACTCTGAAGAAATTTCCTCTAAACAAACGTTCTGGATTCTGGATTCTTAATTTATGGGGGCTGACCGTAGCCAGCCGGCACTTAGGCCTCGCCTTTGGGCCCATTGTACCTTCCCCAAGTCCATATCAGGGTGTTTTCCCGCTCCTCTACTCGTCAAGCCACCCAACTGCTTGAATGTACTTGAGTAATGTAGAGGGTGGAAACTCCCTGATATTTGCCATACTAGGCCAGATGTCCCCTAGTATGGATTCCCTGTAGGAGGTTAGGGCTGGACACTCACGAAGAATGTGTTCAGCTGTTTCCTCTCCTTCATTGCATCCACGACAGATTGGGTCTGTTACCACCCCTATCGTATGTAGATGTTTGTTAAACTGGTAATGTCCCGTAAGGAATCCTACCAGTTTACGCAGTTTGTCCCTTGAAAGTGAGAGATAAAATTTCGTCAACTTACGGTCTGGTGTCGCCATACAAGCTCTACTATGCCGACAGCTGCTCAACTTCACTCATATCTGCTCATGGCGTCTCTGGGTATATTGCTTTACGAGTTCGTTCGAGAGGGCGACCGAAGGCGTGATTGCCGGTTCGGGTCCCCAGAAGGGCATGCGCGCGGCAAACGAGAGGGCGATCTCATCTGCCCTCTCGTTTCCTTCGTTGCCACTGTGTCCTTTGATCCAACAAAGTTCCACACTATTCCTCTGCGTTACATACTTTAGCGTTTGTCTGCACTCCCAAACCAGCCCGGATCGAACCATACAGCTGTCCAGGGCTAGTAGTGCAGACTTGCCGTCAGTAAGTATGCGTATTGATTTGTTGCCGATTTCACGTTCAGCAATGATTCTAGCTCCCAGTATTATTCCCATCAGTTCTGTTTGTAAGACAGACGCGTGGGTGCCGAGAGGTACACTGATTTGTGCGTTCAGTTGTTCGGAGCAAACGTTACTTTCTTCTACGGTAGAAAAGTCTGTGTCAGCAGAAAATGAGCAACTAGCTACGGATACCACAGCAACTGAGTGTAAATTTCCGCTGCAACCACTTGACTGCTCATGGACTCTTTGGAGACATATTCCTTTGGGACCACATTAGGCAACAGTCTGTTTCGATTTAATGGATCATGAAAATCTGTCGAGTGAAAATGATTTTGACACAAGTATAAGGACTTACTTGCATCAATTTTACAAATTTGTCTCCAAAGTTCCTGCATTTCCACATTTCTTGGAAAATGGTAAAATCTAATGTCATTACCACCACCCTTGTAGAACACATTTCCGCAGTTTGGATATTTACATCGATATGCAATACGGCGTGGTTTCTCCATGTTCGAGAGATGTAAGAAATGCCTAAAATAGAACTATTAATACCTATTGTATTCTAAATACTTACCCTTAGATCATATAATAAATAGATACCACCACGCCGTGTTCTTTCCCTAGGAGCGCCTGTGACGACATCCTCCTCTCACACGTCTCTCTTGTGCATGGAGGGATTACAATGAAGCTATCCTTGCCTGATCACTATTTGAATTTTGCGCGCCTAAATTTTAGGAAGTATGTCTGAACTAACTTCGTACGAGAAATGTTGACAGCTTGATTTTATAAATAATTCACAGTAGATAACGAAAGGAATCGTAAATTATTGGGCAGCAATTGTGATCCTTTATGATTACATCACTTAAAATAGGATCTTTGTTCTAAATTCTAAAATTGTTTTTTGTACAACTCGAAAGAGAGGTTAGAAGAAACATCTGTCAAAAGCGATTTGTTGCGCTGGTGCGGTACAAGGATGGAAGTGAAATAGACATATACAGATGAAATGCATATAACAAAGATGAAGATGTGGTGATCACACAAGGATAGCATTATACTACTCCCCTTGACGTAGAAAACCACAACAGATAGCTTCATGTCTAGTCACAACTTTCAGTTTGAGTATTGGTGTCTATTTATTATATGATCTAAGTACTTACCTCAGTCCGGCTTTTTTCGCTGCACGATTTTACACTTTCATAGCAGCGGCTTTTTTTAATCGCACGTATGCACGCCACAAAATCAGCTGATGCCAGCTAACGGCATCGCACTCTCACTGGATGATTTGAACGTTTTCAAAGTGCGCGTTTTTCATTACTTGGTCAGCTCGACACCGAGGGCGCTGAGGCTTGCTTCCTAAATTTGTATTCGAGTGACACCCCCATGCCTATCTGTCAACATGCTCATAGAGCTACAATATATATATAGAGTCATAACAGAATTAGAGTTTGTATTATGTAACAGATTGTATGCTTTCATAAAATATACTACATCATCAGTGCAGCATGGCTTTGTGAAGAATCAATCAACTTTAACAAATTTGTTATCCATTAAGGTACGTGTCCACTGGAGAGTAACTTTCAAGGGCTTGTCGATTTGAGAACAAAGCTCTCAAAACCCTGTCCACTACACAGTTGCACTTGCGAGGAAAATGGACCCTCTTTACTCGAACCGACAAAGAATTTATGATTTTACGAGCCTTTTGTTAATTTACTTTTCAAGAAATGCGGTAAAATATTGCAACTGTGAAAACAGGTAGTAAAAGGACATAAATTATTATGTGGACCTAAAATTGTGCTAAGAAATACGCAAATGCACGATGCTATTTCTATTCATGAAAGAGTAATAGTAACATTACGATTTTTTTGTATCAGGTACATATGTAAAAGTATTATGTAAATCATTGAACAAAATAAGGTGTTCTCCATAAGTTATGTCACGCACATTTTGGGGTTTTTGGACCCTTCTTTTCTGTGTCACAGGTTGTCACATTCATATGATCCCACCCTCTATTATAATGTCATATAATTTTAATGTAGAGTTGATTTTGATTAAATCAACATTGCCATTATTACTCTTATTTAATATTATGTAAAATCTTCTTTCCACATATCTCTTAAAAATGTAAAAAATTGGTCGAAAGTTGTTTCGACAGAACTTCCCTCCCGCCGAAAGAACAATGAAACATATCTAACATTGAGTTTTTTCTTTACACAATTTTATGATCACGTCATCGACATTTTTGCAAGGTCACGTATATCAACTTGGATTGGTGCAGTATAATACTAAAAATAACAGTAGATGAATATGAATATGAATGTAGTGATAAATCACAATTATAAACTCAACATATTTTGCACACTTTAGATAAAATTTATTCTGAAAAATTTTGAGATGACGTCATCAAGTTTTTGTTGGGAATAAACATATATATTTTGATTAACAATTTACCATGCTTACAATAACCCTAAAACGTCTGGAAGATTTCAAAGTATTCAGTTTTGCAATTCTTGTGTTATTCAGTAAAGTAAATTCACGCATTCATTTTTTTTTGAGTCACCCTGTATAAGCAAATCTAAAAAATATGAACACAATAATAAATTACAAGTATTAGACTGATCATATATATTTTGCACATTTCGGGTGGAATTTATTCAGCAAAATTTTGAACTGACGTTATCAATTTTTTGGAGGGGATAAGCAAATATATTTTGATTAAAAATTTATTATGCTTATCATAACTTTAAAACAGCTGTAAGAATCAAAATTAAATTGTAAAATGTTGTTTTATGTTTTCTTTTCCAAAAATCTGGAATCGGCCCAGTACTTTTGGAGATTACCTGTCTAATAAAAATCGGGACGGCAGACAGACGGACAGACAGACAAACGGAAACTGGAGACTTATTTCTTCGTACTCTAGGGGACATGAAAGGTCGAGAAAACGTAAAAGTAGAGAATCGGCTGACGGAAATAACGATTTTTGAAAATTGTAATATTTTCGTTTTTTTTATAAACACTCGGCATATTAGAATTTAATTTAATTGATACCGCAGCAAAGCACGTACTTTTGTTTACCTCCCCATAAAATATTATAACACAGATCTTAAAATTAATACGATTGCGATTTTTTTGTGAACCGCTTCATTACAAAAATTTTTTAGAAAATTAGAATTGGGCATTCTATTTAAAAAAGTACGTTGAATATTACGCCTCAGAAACATAACACTCTGTATAGTTGAAAATAATTTTAGTGTATGCTACGCGATTTCTATAGTCCTTTTTTTCCATATCGTGCAATTAGTTCTGCAGTTTGGTCTTTTGACCATCCAAATTTGGACATGGCAAAACTCACCACTCGCGGACAGCACTGTAGGAATTCGAAACGTGTTCGTATTGTGAAAGTACCTCCAGAGAGGCACAGCTTTGGTTTTTAACTAGAGCCCAAATTCTAGCAAATTTGCTACCCTGTCCACTGCTCGGCTACACTAGCGAAAGAAACGAGCGATTTGTACTGGACCGACAAATAATTTATAATTTTATGAGCCTTTTGTTAATCCTCTTTCAAAAAATTCAACTGAAATGTGAATGCTGGGAAAACAGGTAGCAAAAAGGGTGTAGGTAACTTGTTTCCCGGGTTAGGTTGGTAAGAGCGCTTAATACGACCGGCACCTGAAGATTATCATCCCGGCAGGTTATGATTCATCAATGGACAATTACATGAAATGTTGTAGTGTGTAAAAACATCTATAAAATTATTGTCCCTAATAATTATACTTTCAGGTGAGGCAGGTATCAATTTATAAAAGCACTTGTGGATAAACACCGAAAATAAATATAAATATTAATTTTTGAATACTCATGCTAACAATACATTTGTAGTACCTAATATGTAATTTATGATTAAAAATTCATTTAAAAACGTTATTAGAATAATAAAAAATGAATTTACTTCGTTGTGCATAGTTTAATCTCGTACTACAACAAAATAATAATAATAATGAAGTATAATCAGTAGAGAGCGGATTTTATGAAATTTGCATATCCGTTATTTTTTGCATATAAGTCTTGATATTTAATATGTGAACGAATCATGCTAATTAAAAATGAATACAGCTATAAAAAAATTGCATATTTGCATACATTTGCCTTCTGCTGCATATTTCACCAAACGGGTGCATATTTTGCATTTTTATCAATTTTTGTACTAATTTGAAAAAAAATTATCGTCATTCTATCGCAATTTATCTAGAAAGACGAAATTTTATGAATCATGTTGCAAATATTGTCCTGAGCTTCAAATAACTAGAAAAGGTTTGGGTTTTATAGTAGTTTGGAAACACCACTGGGTGTTAAGCCATCCTTCCAGGTAAATTCGCGCTCTAATTACTTTTGGAAATACCGTTCATTCCCAAAATTTTTGTTCATTGGTTAAGTGGTGGTTGAAGGAACGTTATACTATTATTTTTCATCGTGAGTTTGTATTGAAAGCATTTAAAGGGATACAGGTGAATCAATATGTCGAAGATAACTCAAATTAATTTATGGATTAAACCTTTTCCCGAACTTATTTTTCAAGAACGAACTGTGTTTTGTCGCGCCTGCCCTAAACCGGTAAGTATTTTTACATCTGTGGACGTAGTACGCAGTTTTTCTATTTGCAAATACTTATACTTACTTTAGAATCACCGGAAAAACTTGTTGTTAGAATATTTCGAAAAAAATAAATTGTTACCAAAATAGTAATTAAATAGTGGATTACTGCTATTTTTTAATTTGTTCTATTTAGATTTATTTTTTAGTATAAGAATATTATCTTTAAAAACGTGATTTATGTGTTAGTGAGAGTAATTAAACACTTTGCGCTGTGATTTATGTATTTTTTGTAATAAACCGTAAGCTCGGGAACCCTGTTTTTGTATTTTATAAATTTAGTTCGCTTTTTTTTTATTTTTGGAGCATATGCATCTGCATATCTCTGCATATATTAAGAAAGTTACTGCATATTTGCATAAATTTGGTGCATATCATATGATCATATTTCTCAAAATTTTGGTGCATATTTTCCGCTCTCTAATACTCAGAATCACTTATACAAACTATGATGTTTAATTATAAATTAAAAAAGTTAATCTAGTCTACTTTTCACATTACTTGCTTCAGATTTACAACAAATGAACATAATTTAGTCATTTATTTTCGTTTTACACTTTTTTTTAGTATTTAATAATTTCATAAAAATGTGTTACCTATCTCAAAACGCTGTATAAATGTTGAAGTCAGGTAAACGATCAGATTTGGCCGAATTGCGTAGTCCTTTTCACGACTATTTGCATAGAATCATAAACGTGTAAAATAAGTCGGCTTTACTCGAGAAATAATTTATGATGAACTGCTTACTCTCGGGGAATACTTCCCCAATTCGAAGCTTCTTCGTACGGACAGTATCTCTCGCAAGTAAACGCAGTTTGGCTTGTCCACTTGAGAGAATGTCGCTCGCGGCGAGATCAGCCGATCAGTGTTTCGTCTTTACTCGATTCGACTCGGAGCTCTCCAGGGCTGATTTTGAGGCGATTTCTCGCAAGTGGACACGTACCTTAACGCTCAGGAAGTAAAAATAAAATTCGCAAAATTAAATTTTATAATCTTTCGAGTTTTATAGAACGTATATTTCCACAGCACCGAAAACACAAAATGGGTAATATTAATAAAAATAAGTATATACTAGTAAGTAGGCACTTACAAGTATAAGCATCTACTTTTTAGCATCAGCACATGCCAAAAGTACATACTAATAATAGGTATTAATAACCAAATGCTAATACTTATAAGTAGATGCTTTAGTAACATTAGCATGTACTTATGTGAACTTGTTAGACAAACTAATCTGCAGCTGTTTAGTTTGGTACGGGTGATGTGTTTTTTGATCTACAACCTGCGATAATACGTACAAAATTTAGTTATTATTTAATTTCAGCAGTTGCAAAATTCATAAGTGTCAGAATTAAAAAAGGTATCGGATTCGTTTATGATTTGGATACTACAAAAACAGATACCGAATTAGCATTTGCAATTAATTTTGTGAAACATGTGGATATTATAAACTTTTCGCAAACTTCCATCTGCAGTCCAAAAAAAAAGTCTGCATTAAACGTACTAAAACAAAATTTTGAGGATACCCACTAAGTAGTATTATAAATACATCGACCACTTTTCGATCCAGAACACAGTAGTATGTAATGTCATATTGTACTTTGTGTTTAAATGTTTACCCGCATCAGCCGTGTATTTCAAAAAAAATTCATTTTGGTCACTATTACGTTCAGTGAAGAAATGAAGTCATGTCAAAATTTTGCCGGATAAATCCTATCTAAAATGTGCAAAATATGATCAGTCTATATTTGTAATTTATCATTTCATTTATATTTTTTAGATTTGCTTATAAAGGATAACTCAAAAAACTAATGAATCAGTCAATTTATTTTAATGAATAAATCAAGAACTGCAAAACTAAATACTTTGAAATCTTGCAGACGAATTAAAGTTATTTTAAGCATGGTAAATTGTTAATCAAAATATATCTGTTTATCTACAACTGCTTTATAAAGGCTTTATTACACGACTCATTCGCCACTGTTTCAGTTGAGTAATAAACCCTATTATTCCTCTAGTGGTGTAATATAAACATTACACCACTGGGTAATGAAGGTCTCCATTAAAATTTTTCGTATTTGGTTTTTGATTATCAGACAACAATGAAGACACGACATTTGCAGCAGCTTCTTCTATTTTGAAAGGTAAGCTTTCTGCTTCAGAATCACTTATTTCTGGATTGAACAACATTTTTTTTTCTAAAAACTGACGCGTTGTTTACAACAAATTTGAGCGGTTGTCATAGCACTACAAAAATTCTCGTGGTTCTTATTTTTAATTAATAAAAAAATTTAATTGGCTTTTTTCTTTTTAATTTTTGAGCAGTTGTAGATAAAGTTTTGTATCTCATACGTGGGCTAGAGCATATTACAGCAACTCGTGTGATTAGTGATTACAGATGACTCGGTCTAACGACCTCTTCATCTGCAATCTTCACACTCGTAGTGCTGTAATTATGCTTGTGTTCCACTAATAATATAAATAACTATTATTCCCCCCAAAAAATTGATGGCGTTATCTCAAAATTTGGCCGAATAAATTCTACCCAAAATGTACAAAATATGATGAGTTTTTACGTCGTCGGTTTAGAGGTAATAGTTATTTACGTGGCAAGCTTAGTAAATTAGCCTTTATGGGCGAGCCGGAATGTTTGCAGGGCGAGCGACGTAGGAGCGAGCTCTGTAATCCGGTGAGCCCCAGTAAAGGCTAGTTGCAAGCGAGCCGCGTACAACGTTTTACTTCCTCTTGCTGAAAATCCTGAAAATGAACAACTTTGGCATCTCTAGAAATTTTACTTGAAATTACAGTCATAGAAATTATAGTCATTTTTCATAGTTTGCTCCGGTAACTATGGAAAATTGAATTGTTTGAAAATAACGGGACTGTCAATTTGTAAATTCGATTAATAATTTAAATAGTTTAATTTTGTTTCTGAGCTCTGTTAATTCTGGAATTCGATGAAGATGAAGAGTTTGAAGGTGATTTTAACGTTAGTATTAGCACAGTATTAGTGAGATTAAGAAAAAGGCCGACGCAGCGAATGTGTGTTTGATTCCGGTGCTGTCATGACAACGTTTTACAGGCACGGTGCCTGTAAAGCTGCCACGGTAACGCTTTACAGGCAGGGTGCGTGTAAAGGCTAATTTACCGAGTTAGTTCAGACGACAGTAAACGAGCTTTAACAAGACAAGAGGAAGTAAAAGTCATTAAGTGACACTTAATGCACCGCTTATGAGAAATTTAATATTTAAGAAAATTTTTAACTTAAAATGCAAAAAATAATCTAAAAAGGAAAAGGGTTAGTAAGTGTTAGGTGTTGGTCCTAATTAAAGTTTTATTCAAAAATTTGTGCAGAAAGTTATGAAAATGGAATACCATTATTCAGTGAATTTTACTTCTCACAGCAAATAATGTAATTTTTCTTTAATGGACAACGGAAATACAACATAATAAAACAAAAACAACATTTTAACAAAATAAACGATACAAGCACTACTTGGTGCTAATATTATTCTTAGTTTTCGTCATCAGTTTCGTCTGCTGCAGGTTCTGGGCAAATTTCGTCTGGCTCACCAACTGGTTTTGTTGGAAGGTTTTGATACCAGGCATGAAGTTCTTCTGGAATTATTCCGGTAGTACATATTTAACTTTAATATATTTTTTTTCAGTTCAATGATTGGAATTAAATTCGAATACGCTGGTTTAAATTCATAACCATCACCACTAATGCGATGACGTCACTTCAAAATTGTACATAGTAAATGGGTTTTCAATTGTATAAAATAACATAGTCCTACACATGTAGTTTACAACTCCGAATCGACTTTTCACCCGAAACGTCCAGATTTTTGGAAAAAAAATCAAAATTATAAAACAACATTTTGAAATTTAATTTTTAATCTGCTAACCAGAATGCTTTGAAATGTTGCAGATGTTTTAAGGCTATAAAGAGCATCATAAATCTTTAGTCAAAAAATATTTGCTTATCCCCTCCAAAAACTTGATGACGTCAGCTCAAAAGTTTGTGGAATAAATCATATCTAAAATGTACAAAATATGATGAGTCTGTACTTGTGATCTATCACTCCATTCATATTTTTTTGATTTGCATATACAGGGTGACTCAAAAAAATTAATGAATGCGTAAATATATTTTATTGATTTAATCAGGAACTACAAAACCGAATGCTCTGAAATCTTGCAGATGTTTTAAGGTCATAAAGAGCATAATAAATGTTTAGTCAAAATATATTTGCTTATCCCCTCCAAAAACTTGATGACGTCAGCTCGAAAGTTTGCCGAATAAATCATATCTAAAATGTACAAAATATGATGAGCCTGTACTTGTCATTTATCACTCCATTCATATTTTTTGGATTTGCATATACAGAGTGACTCAAAAAAATTAATGAATGCGTAAATATATTTTATTGATTTAATCAGGAACTACAAAACGGAATGCTCTAACATCTTGCAGATGCTTTAAGGTTATAAAGAGCATAATAAATGTTTAGTCAAAATATATTTGCTTATCCCCTCCAAAAACTTGATGACGTCAGCTCGAAAATTTGCCGAATAAATCATATCTAAAATGTACAAAATATGATCAGTCTGTACTTGTGATCTATCACTCCATTCATATTTTTTGGATTTGCATATACAGGGTGATTCAAGAAAATAAATGAAAGCGTAAATTTATTTTACTGATTTACTCAGGAACTACAAAACCGAATGCTTCGAAATCTTGAAGATATTTTAAAATTATCATAAGCATGGTAAATTTTTGATCAAAACGTATTTGGTCGTCCCCCCTAAAAAATTTATGATGTCACCACAAAATTTTGCTGAATAAATCCTATCTAAAATGTACAAAATATGGTGAGTCTCTTCTTGTGATTTATCATTCTATTCAAATTTTTTCGATTTGCATATACAGGGTGACTCAAAAAAATTAATGAATGCGTAAATTTATTTTATTGATTTAATCAGGAACTACAAAACCGAATGCTTTGAAATCTTGCAGATGTTGTAAGGTTATAAAAAGCATAATTAGTCAAAATATATTTGGTTATCTTCTACAAAAAACTGATGACGTCAGCTCAAAAGTTTGCCGAATAAATCGTATCTAAAATGTACAAAATATGATGAGTCTGTACTTGTGATTTATCATTCCATTCATATTTTTGGATTTGCATATGCAGGGTGACTCAAAAAAATTAATGAAGGCGTGAATTTATTTTATCGATTTAATCAGGAATTACAAAACCGAATGCTTTGAAATCTTGGGAATATTTTAAAGTTATTATAAGCATGGTAAACTTTTGTTCAAAATGTATTTGTTCTTCCCTCCTAAAAAAATTGATGACGTCACCCTTAAATTTTGCTGAATAAATCCTATCTAAAATGCAAAAAATATGATGAGTTTGTACTTGTGATTTATCATTCCATTCATATTTTTTAGATTTTCTTAAGAGGTGGTTTAAAAAAATTAATGAAGTCAATTTATTTTATTGATTAAATTAAAGGCAACACTTATTATTAGTATTACACCCCAACCAACCCAATTTGGTAGACACAAAATTTGTTAAAGGAAAAACTCGGTTGAAACATAAGGGTAGCACGCTTATTTACATCTATTTTAACATTACAGACGTGCGTTTGTTTTGTTCGTTGACTAGGTTCCGCGAATGTGGAATAGACATGTTTATAATCAACCAATTGTGAATTTCACCGTCAAGAATTAAAATAAAACCCAATGTTTTATATAATAAGCGGAAGTCGAAGCAATAAAACCGATGGTCGTTTTGTTTACAGTTTCTCTGTTTGACTCTCACGTATGCTGTTACGCTTGTCATCTTAAATTAAGAATGTTTATACATAAACGATTTTCAGTTGCCCCTCATATTACTAGACAGCGGATTTCTGTCGGGCTACGTCACGATTATAGGGGGGGACGTGCTGGATTCCATAAATATAATTAACGATTTATTAATCAAACGGCTAAGTAAATGAGAACGGGAATTAACAGCAGAGTGCAACGAAACAACGTTATTCTAATCTCAAATAAACGAAGTGCAGTCCGCAACGGCAATGAATTCGCATCCCGTGCGAGCCGTACCGAGTTTGGCCTTGCCTAGCCCGACAGAAATCCGCTCTCTAGATATTACACACCGGCGCCGTATACGTGAGTAAATTGTTTCGTTATTTTATTGATTATAAGAAATCAATATTCAAAACGACCCAATTCATTTTCCCGAAAATTTGGGAACACAATAATTTTATTCTTAGTATTACACTACATCTATCCCAACTGATATACGTCTCCTTGCAAAAATGTTGATGACGTCATCACAATTTTTTTTTAAATTCCCACTACAAAAATGTAATGAGAAAAAAAACATAATAGGCATGCAGTCGTCAAGTTTCCGACAGCGAGGGAAGTACTGTCTAAACTCTTTAGACCAATTTTTTAGTATAAGAATATTATCTTAAAAAATGTCATTTATTTGTCAGTGAGATCTAATTAAACACTTTGCAATGTGATTTATGTATTTTTTGTCATAAAAGGTAAGGTGTTTTTGCAATTTGTAAATAAATTTAGTTCGGTTATTACGCTTTTTTTTTATTTTTGGAGCATATGCAACTGCATATCTCTGCATATATTAAGAAAGTTATTGCATATTTGCATAAATTTGATGCATGTCATATGATCATATTTCCCAAAATTTTGCTGCATATTTTCCGCTCTCTAGATATAACACTGGACGAATAACAGCTAATATACTCAGGGATATTGAAATCACCTAACACGATTATATTTGACTTATAAAGAACATTTACAGACATTAAGGACTCAAAGAATTGAATAATCATCAACTCCACAAGAAGGTGGGACGTATAGAACAATAATATGTAGACATTGATGAAGATCTTCTGCTTTAATTTTAACCCACATGATGTCAATGTGTTTTAATTCAGCAAATCTATAGTAAAACTGTTCAAGCTCTAACATTATGACTTTTATCTCCTTTCTAGCTGCAATTAAAACACCACCACCTCTACGCATTGCTGTTGTATAAAAATCGCGATCTTTTCTCAATACATTAAAGAGTTTTACATCAAAATATTCACCATCAAAAGAGCTTGAATTTAACCAGGTTTCAGTTAATATTATTAAGTCATACTGGGACATCAAAGTAGAGTTAAGAAGAATTTCAGAGGTTTTGGTGTTAACACCTCTTACATTTTGGTAATAAATATTTAAATATTTACTGCTATTCACTATACGCTTCGGACATTTAGAAACTGGTGATGAGGTCCTTAATTGCTATTTAATTGAAACAATGCTAGTTTTAAATTCCGCTTTCGCTTTATGGTAAGCGTGACACCTGTTAAAGTCCCAAACTGCATGATCTATCGATAGATTGCTACTTTGTTTAGTGTTCAGTAATGTGCAATTAACGCATTGTAAGGTTTCGGATTTGCAATTTTTAACATCATGGGAGCCAGAACATCTAGGACATCTAGGTAGCTTTTGAGAGCATTGCTTCTGATAATGGTGATAACCACAAGACTGGTAGCATATTTTAATATCTATTGCATCGCATACAAGACAGTCATCATACCCAACGATTAGGTAACCTTTTTTAATCATGTTATCATAAGTAGCCGGATTTACTTCTACGATAGCGTAAAACCTTTTTTTGTCTTTTCGTAAAATTTTACTAATAACTAGAGCTGTGCGGTCGAAATTTATTTACCCCCACTATCGGCCCACAGTGCCGATCGCTACAGCCTTGCCTTGCTCGCTTCTCGCTTTTCAGTTGTGGATTATTTTTGATAATTGACACATATAGTTTTATTGTCAACGAGACGGACACCTGAACATTATTAAAATTATTATTACTCTTATTTCGTGAATATGGATTTTAAAATCATCATCATGCCGTTAACATTATTTTTCGCGTAATTTTCTTCGCGATACATAACGTCGGTTGCAAGCCTCTGGCCTGCCGGAGTGGGGGTCAGTTCTCAGCTTTTAAATTTCGACCGCACGGCTCTACTAATAACATAAACCGTAGGCGACCTCAAATGAAAACAGGCCAGGAACGCCCCCTGAGCTGCGCGATTTGGCTGCATCGGCAACGATTTGGTGCCAACCAGCGGCGAAGAAAGGCTGTCGTACCAATTCGTTAAGCAAAATGTCACCAAAAATTGAATTAGAAGAGAGTTTCTTATTGCATGAGTTTGCGTGCTGGAAAGTGTCATTCCAATGTCAAAACAGAGAAAATAATTTCTCACTGTACTTAAAGAATTTCAGATTTTTAAAAATAAGATTATAATATAAAACACAAACATGAACTTACTGGTGGACGGAAAACATTAAATAATGTTATTTTAGCGTATAACCCAATTTTTGATAAAAATGTCACTTAATGAGTTTTAACTGTACACCGACGACGTGTGATTTATCATTGCATTCATATTTTTTTGATTTGCTTAAACAGGTGGCTCAAATAAATTAATGAATGAGTCAATTTATTTTGTTGATTAAATCAGGAACGGCTCATTCCATTTTCCTTTTTAGATTATTTTTCGCATTTTAAGTTAAACATTTTCTTAAATACTAAATTTCTCATAAGCGATGCGATGTCACTTATTGACTTTTACCTCTAAACCGACGACGTAAAAACTCATCATATTTTGCACATTTTGAGTAGAATTTATTCGGCAAAATTTTGAGATAACGCCATCAATTTTTTGGGGAGAATAGTAGTTATTTATATTATTAGTTGGATAGAAGCATAATTACAGCACTACGAGTGTGAAGATTGCAGATGAAGAGGCCATTAGACCGAGTCATCCGTAATCACACGAGTTGCTGTAATATGCTCTAGCCCACGTATGAAATACAAAACTTTATCTACAACTGCCCAAAAATGAAAAAGAAAAAAGCCAAGAACCACGAGAATTTTTTCAGTGTTATGACAACCGCTTGAATTTGTTGTAAACAACGCGTCAGTTTTTAGAAAAAAAAATTGTTCAATCAAGAAATAAGTGATTCTGAAGCAGAAAGCTTGCCTTTCAAAATAGAAGAAGCTGCTGCAAATGTAGTGTCTTCATTGTTGCCTGATAATCAAAAACCAAATACGAAAAATTTTAATGGAGACCTTCATTACACAGTGGTGTAATGTTTATATTACTGCCTCTGGATAGAGAAAATGTGTAATAAAAACCTACAGCAAAAAAATTTCAATAATAAAATCCCGAGACCGAGAAAACTTCGCCATAATTTTTCATCAATTTCCCGAGTGAGCGCAGCGAACAAGGGAAATTGAAAAAAATATCGCCAAGTTTTCAAGGTCGACGGGTCTTTTGGCAGACTATTTCTTGAAGAAAATTTCATTTTTTGGCCTTATGTTAATTTTTAATAAATAAAATTGTAAACACTCGTAATTAAAAACCAAAATCGCTCTATCTGTATTTTCGTCGTCATCACAACAAACTAAACAAGTCAGCAAAACTTATAAATTCAACAAAATAATTGTGTTTTCATTGGTCCATGCGGGAAAATGTTCGCTTGATACTATGCTATCATTGGTTGATGCAGAGAACTTATCGATCGATAAATTTTTGACTAAAAAAATGTTGACGTAAGTCGCCTATGATTTGTCTTAACTTGATTTTTCTCACAATTTTATTGGACGAAATTTTCTGAGTTACCTACAATTTTTGAATAGACTATGGCAAATCAAATAGCATATTATCGCGTCCTAATATAGAACAAGATCTTGGAACCATGTATTAACCATTAATAAAATTAATTTTATTGAGCGTGTTAAAAAAATAATATTTTCAACATCAAAAAGTCTGTTCTTTGGAAGTTTCAGCTTTAATTTAACGCAAGTCTGTTTCATCAATTATGTATTTTTGTTTATTAACACTTAAATATAAGTAAAGACATTTCGCAATCTGTGACACCATTAAATAGACTAGTGAAATGGTAAAATATACAAGTTTATAAATTGCCTACAGATAGCAGCATATAAAAATAACCAGAATAAATGGTTTCAATGCAACTCAAAAATTTCCTTTTAGTGTAGCGGTAACAACAAAATTTAAATTAAAAAAAAATAATAAAGAGTTTATCCTAATTTCATTGTAAATAGTTCTGAAGGCGTAAAAGTATTTCCATAAACTGCTTTGATTTTATCTTGCGCATATAAGGGTAGAGAAACGCGTTCGTGCCCTTATTATATTAACTAGGAAGTTAATCGAGTAAGCAAAGTTACGGCAACGTTTGCTCTTTGCAAGCTGTAAATTCACTCCTTCCTTCCTTTCGAAGCTTAATTACTTGAAAGCTAGAGCTCGTACATTTTTAATGTTTGCTATTAATAGATATAGGCAGTACAACGAAAGTTACGATTTCTAGCTAAATAATGATTGCACCCTTATAACTTAAAGTTATTTCTAATTTGTGTTGTTCTGATTTCGTTTTTCGCTTTGATTTGCCATTTGAAAAACTTAAGTCAGGGCAAGAAAATCAATACCGATACAAGTATCCTTCAGTTCAATATAGTAAGTGAGTGAGTGCGTGAGTGAGTGAGTGAGTGAGTGAATGAGTGAATGAGTGAGTGAGTGAGTGAGTGAGTGAGTAGTGAGTAATGAGTGAGTGAGTGAGTGAGTGAGTGAGTGGGTCAGTGAGTAAGTATACTAAAGACGTTCGACTTGTTTACATACAATAAAATTTTACAATGCCATTACGAGGGGTTGGCTAAGCTGTTCACCCACTGAGTGTCCCACCGATTTGGCATGCGTCGTCAAATTTTACACATGTGACTACATGTGTAAAATTTGATCCCGTGTTGAGTTTTTAACCGAAACGTCCAGATTTTTGAAAAAAAAAATCAAAATTATTAAACATTTTGCAATTTAATTTTGAATCTGAAAAACGGAATACTTTGAAATCTTGCAGATAATAATAATAATAGATTTTATTTTCCCAACAGACACAAGGTCCATATAGAGACAGAAATCACACATTGATAACTAATGGCAAAAGAATAAATGGAGAAAACAATTAAAACTAATAATAATAACATAAATATAAAAATAATTTTCAACCTCATAAGAACTAAACAAAATATACTATTAACATTGCATGTAGTAGTCCAATAATTGATCCTTAACCTTACGTTTGCTCAAATCATCATGAAAAATGTCAATTTTATTTTGAATACAATTACATAATTTGAAACAGTTTAACATTGGCGAGTTGTAATGGTGAAAAGTGTTTGGTATGTTATAGAAGAAGGTAAGTGGCAATCTGCTTACTGCCCTAGGGACAAATAATTTTTTTATTTGATTATGTAAATATTCACTCCTAATTATTGATCAATTAACTATTTTTTGAATGAACACTTAACCAGCCACATTTCTTCTATTCACCAAAGATCTTTCATTAACTAAATTAAGAAGCACATTTTGATTACAATGTAAAACTGGAAATTGTCAGAACATTAAAGAAAACAACTTACAATATTTGCGTAAGACATTTTCAATTAGTATAGCATAGGTACGTTTGTTGTGCAGGACTCCATATACTACTGCAATATTCAAGTTTGGTCCTAACTAACAGTGTTGGGCAGTATCTAGATACTTGTATCTAAATAAAGTATCTAGATACATTTTTGGGTATCTAGTATCTGTATCTAGATAAAATCGAATTTAAGCACAAAATATCTGTATCTAGATACAAAATTAATGGCGCAGATACAGTTACATTTTTTTTTCACTTTTTTTCAGTAGTTATTAGTTGAGTTATACTAGTAGTAATTTTTGATACTTCATGTTGGTGATTTTGGTCACATAAACAAAAATAGAGGTAAGAGGTCCACTAATAGTGTTCTGTCGCGGAAATTTTCATATTTTAAATATCATCATTTCCTACATTGTAGCCTTAAGTACTTATACATCTTTAAATATAATCCTGAGGAGTAATAAATCTAAGCCATGGTAAGATGGTATTTTAAAAACCATAAACCACAATTCACTATTCACTGCGTTTTACGCTTATCGGGGCAATGCATTTTATCTGTGTACCTGAGCAACCCGGGTCCGGTAGGCCCGCTGGTTGTATTTGTGTTATTAAATAAGAGTAATTTTAATAGTAAAAATATTTGTTTAAGGTATGTTATTATTTTTAGAAAATAATAATTGCGTGTTACATAATGATTAATTTTTTCAATTAACACAAATCAGTTCTGTAATCGACTAATCGAATGTTCAATACGTACATTTCTCTCGCATAAATCGCATATTTGTTACTATTTTATACCTTTATTTTTCAGATAAATGTAGCATCTTTTCCTGTTGCCACATGTGTCATTTCTTCACTTCTTCATTGTTGGACCTAACGCAAGGCGGGCTTGGCAGGTCCGTTTTGTCCTAGAATGTGCCGATTATGTTTAAGTGTAAATCTTGGGCAATAAAATTGATATTTTTACAACCCTCTGTAGAATAATTTATCGTGATATATTCAGTTATAATATCACAAGAGCATATAAAATAATCGAAAATACTAACAGATTAACGAGACGTATAAGGGGCAATTCTGAATGAAACTTGTTAAAATTTAAAGGTTGTTAAAATTTTAAAGGTTGTTAAAAATGAATCTCTATTCTGTACTGTTTAATTTTGAAGTCCGTTTAATTTGAACACCCTTTAAAATTAAACATCCGACAAAATCAAAATTTACTATTCTAAAACATCAAATTGATGTTAAATTTTAACAAGGGTGTTTAAATGAATCCGTTAAAAGTGACAGTTTTAAAGGATCCCTCGCTAGTACCCTTTAATTAACAAAAAAAAACATTAATGGCGTACCTGGACGGTATTTTGCATTTATTTATAGTAAATTATGAAGAGAATTTACAAAGAATGTAAGTAGTTATTAATAAATCATCAGCAAAAAGTGAGGCCCGTTGATTAATTTATTTTTCACCTGTCAATTACCGAACGATAACACCTTGGAAATGGTAGCAATTAGCACCCTCGTAATGCTCCAAATAATAATTGCCCGCAAATTGTAAGTTAATTTTTATGGTTATTAAATAACAACATAACTACATTTGGAAAAAAAAAAAATTTAATTAATAATTTACAAACATTTCATATCTACATAAAAATATAACGAAAATAATTTCTATTATCATTTCCCAAGTAAAAAATACAATTTTCAATTACTCAACTAAATTTGACGCTCCTATACTGTCCTCTTTTATGATTGTGAAGCTTTTCGAGGCACCAGTCTGCTATTTCGACCACTGAAACAAATCATCTGTCTTCAATGTTGTTGATGCGCAGCTTGGCCAGTTCCTCCCGCATTAAACCACAAAAAGCACTCATTACTGAAGCAACTTTATGCAAGTAATAAAAAGTTATCATTTGGTGCGTTTTTAATAAAAAGTAACACTTCTCCCTCAAGACCCTGGATTTTTTTTGGAAACGTATCATTTTCAGCTAATTTCAGAAAAGCAATCACATGACTGAACACATACATAACTATTATGTGTTGTTCAATATGAACATCAAATCGGATGATAAAATTTCATAACCTAAAACCAATACATTTTACTTCAGTTTACTTGAGTATAAACTTACCGTGGAGTTAATTTCTTTAATTCTTATAAGTGGCTTCCTGTAGTTAAATATAGTAATTGATGCCAAATTATAAATTATCCAAGAATCCAGAATAAACTTTAATTTGTTTTGAATGTTTTGATTCACTAATTGCACTCCTAACCTCACAAATTGTGATCACCGTCGAACACGTACCACTTGGTCTCGGTCCGTCTCCGTCTGCTCCTTAATTTTGTATTATAATTTATCTATACCAGATTTTATGTTTAAGAAGCTCAATTCCAACAAAATTTGAATATTATGATAGTAAAGTCAAGGCATCTTGAACCTAAAATAGGCCACGAAACACACTGGGTAGTTCGTTTAAACCAAATTAACGAAGTCATCCGAAAATTTAAACGGATCCGATAAAAATATGTCAATTTTAACATGGTGTTAATTTATCGGGATCCGGAATACCAATTAATATACACATCCGACAAAAAACTTGATTTTTAACAACCTTTAAATTTTAACAGGTTTCATTCAGAATTGCCCCTATTATCTGAAAAACCACGAGACCGAAGGTCGAGTGGTGTTTCTGATTATTGTCGAGTTAAGAGGTTAGTATTGAGATTATTTTGTAATGTTCGAGTGATATTCGTTACGATTATATAATGAATTGACAGTATACAATTACATTTACACTAAATTAACTTTAATTATTATGAAAATGAAAAATACAGTTATTATAATAAACTAGCTGACCCCGTGAACTTCGTTTCACCTACAATTTAATTTTGAATATCAAAACCAAATGCCTTGAAATCTTGCAGATGTTTTAAACATATGATAAACATAATACATTTTTATTCAAAATAATATTTACTTCCTTCAAAAAATTCCCCCCTCGACACCCAAATGGGTAAAAGAGGGTAACAGATTATATATATATTAATTTCTGTTTGATGCCGGCAAGATCGTCGCTTCCTTTTGGCGTAAAAGTGGAGCGTTTTAGCGAATTTCTAGTTTATTATTAATACATATTACGGAAGATATGTTCTGTTAGTGCTGTGAACACGAACGAAAATGGATATTTTTCCGAAAAGGACCGAAAACAAAGTAAGTACGACTTCAGTTTTAATTTATGAGATTCCATGATTCGCTTATTCGACAATGTTCAAATTTTGGAAAAATTTTCGAAACGATTGAAGTTGGTGGGTCAAAGCTATACATTTTCGCGATATAATTAAATAAAATTTAAACATAATTAATATAATTCATAATGTTCAAATATGATAACTATCAATATATGATAATTAAACCGAAATCCATTTTCCTAAGAACACGAGGTTAGCAAAAACAAATTAGTTTGTTTAAACATTGTTAAATTAACCCCAAAAATGTACAATTTCTGAGCTAAAATATGAAAAATAATTTTTGCAATCTCATCGTGACGTACGATGACGTCACTGTCACGTGAGCTACCTGATGAAAGGTCACATTTTCGATCCTTTCTGTTCAGTTTTGATTCCGGTCTGGTAGCAGCAACACTGGAGCTCCGTTTTGGTTTAAAAGTAGCACGTGTTCGCGAATTTCTAATTTATTGTCAATAAATATTAGCGAAAATGTTTTGTGTTAAGTGCTGTGAACACGAAAGAAACTGGATATTTTTCCAAAAATGCCCGATTTTTTTTGAAATATGTTGTTAATAACATGCATTCAGGACTGATAAAGTACGGCTTTAGAGTATACAAAGTACAGCGTTCATAATTCACAAAATACAGTATGCATCATTTTTAAACTCCGGCGTCCAAATTTACAAAATACGGTGTCCTTCACCCATGCTATCAAACTCTAGTCCTCTTTTTTGATGGCAAGACGCACTCCAGACCTCCTCGTATTGTTTGGTTCTTGCTGGGCAACAGCAACGAGCGAGCAAAGTCATCGCTCTTTGGTGGCAAACGTGGAGAAATTTGTATATTGTAACTTTTGTAATTGAAGCATTTTGTACTGTATATTTTATGTGTTACTAACTTAACTTGGGTCTTAACAATTTAGCTTCTGTGGTGCAAATGCTTTGTTTTCACGGTGCATTTGCTTGGGTTTTAATTTTCCAACAGTGCATTCTTTGATTCCGAGTCTGAATTCTCCATGTCGTCAGACGCTCTGGCCTGGGGGAGGTTCTGTTGGCCCTTAGACGCTGGGTTGCATCGCTCTTTGAGAATGAGGTAAGACGACCTTGGATTTATGCGGCTGCGTTCCTCCCCTGGGCGTGTGAGCGCTGCGACCTATAGATTTCGTCCCGAGTTCCATCGGTGTGCTTGCTTGGGTTTTCATTTTGCAACATTCTCAATTTTTGGTGCAATTTCTTCCGGTGGTGTATTGGGTACTAACTTTGCATTTGTATTGTATCTGAATTTTATCTGTATCTGTAGTGTATTCTGTATTGTAGTTAGATTGTAGGTACCTGTATTGTATTTCCATTGTATTGTACTGTATAACGTTCTATCCCTCATTAACAAATCCTTGCCCTCTCCTTTCCTAGCGAGATCTGCTCCAGACCTTCCCGTGATTCTTGCTGAGCATCAACTATCGAGGACAGAAAATTCAAATTCAAAACCAGCAAAGTTTCACAAAAATCATGAAAATCGCTCGTTGGTGGCCAACGTGGAGCAAGAGAGACTTTTGTAACTCAACTAACTTTGTTAACTCTATATTCTTATGGAAACAAAAATATATTACATTTAATTTATTATTTATAAGGACAAATAGTCATTTGCCACGCCGATGCCAATTTTTAGATTAAATGCTCACAAAACGCGTAGATGTTCAATTTGTGTCCAGGGAGATACAATGTTTTCAAGTAGGTACTTCGTACTTCGAATATGAGTATCTACTCAGTTTTATTCATACCATCCAATATCTCGCTTCAATGTTTGATTATGTTGATTATGAGCACAACGCTGCTCAACTTCTATATCCGAATTACCCATGAAATAAATCATTGCGATTTGCACCTGCGGTAGTTCGTCGCACATTTGATTGACTTGGTTGACCTTTGTCAGCTTGTCGTCTTCTCGGCATTATAATGAACTTCATAAAACGACACAGAATTATTTTCACGGTCAATCAAATCTGTAAATTTTGTCTTGAGAATTTTAAAATATTGAAAACTTAAAATTAAATCCTCGAATAACGGTAAAGGTTGAGGGTTTGTCGAAACCAACAATGTGAATACAGGTAAATAGAATGGCAGTTCAAAATTAATAAGAAACTTTCGCAATGCGTAACTAAATTCGCTTTAACGAACACTTTTCTTAAAATAAACGACGGTTTTTTTTACGAAAAAACAAACAACGACTTGAAATGCAATAATACTTTTCACAATCGCAAGGAAGAAATAGTTTTGTATGAGACGTCAGTTAGGCGACAGGTCCGTCAGGAACGCCAACTATTCAAATTCATTCGAAGTGGCGATTCCCATGCAAAATTTTTAAATTTTTTTATCTTTTAGCCGTCTTATTTTTTATAAATTTTCTTACATATAAACCTTGTCCTGACAATAAGGTACACGTAAAAAAAAGAATCGTCCAAGTCGGTGCAGTCGTTCTGAAGTTATGAGCGTACATACATTTCGGCGATTCATTTTTATTAATATAGATAGATAGATATAGATATTATTTGTATTAAGAGGTTCCTGCTGTTGATGGTTCCGAATTTGATTGATGTTTTTGGTATGATGTTGTTCGTTGAGTTTTAAGTATGGTTTCAACGAGCTTGGTGTAGAATGACCAGTTACTTTGATAATCTCTTGCAAATTTGCACCAGCATTTGCTAATACACTCACTGCGGATGAACGGTTAGAATGGTTGGTGATTCTTGCCTTTTTTGTGTCTATTCCAACATTCTCTGCACCTAAACGTGTCCATTTACGAGTTATCTGATTTACGCCAACAGGGCAGTTCTTGTACCAAACATTTGTTGTCTTCCAATTATTATGTGGTGTTAAAAATAACCGGTTCGTATTGATGTTCGGGGTGCGCTTGAACAACATTTTTTCATACAACCTCACTGGGCACAAATCTTCATTTCCTTGTTGAGTGTCAGCCACTTGCTGTCGACGAGATTTTTGTCGCCTCCTTGAGCTGTTTTTCCAAAAATTGTGTTGTACTCCAAGCGACCCGTTAGTAAGCCGTAATTATTCAATTCCTTTTTAATAAAATTAACCACACATGATGCTGCTTCATTTCCACACCAGGCCAGCTCCACAGCTGCAATTTGATAAATTTTTTTCTGTAAGCCGTCGGGCGTATTTTTGTCAAAATTCTGGATGATTTTTAGAATCTCGTCTCTTGTTAAAGCCGCAGAACTAGCTTTCCTTTTTTCCGGTATTAATTGAAGTTGCTTTCTTTTCGTTGACCGAGCTTTACGGGCCCCTTCAAATGCCAAATCTTTGAAAGGATCGATTTTTCGATTGTGTTTTTTGAAGTATTGTTCTTGTAGAAGCTTGCCACTCACGTTCCATATAGTCTTCACAACTCCTTCTTTGTAGTCTGACCCATCTTTCCGTTTCATATTAAACGCCCAGTCCTTTAACTCATAGTTCCGTTGCTTGCAAAACTCTTGAAATTGTCTCCAAATGTAATTTTCAGTTTTTGTTGTGTTCAATGGCTTTAAGTTGTCAATTGCTTCGTTAATATCTGCCGAAGAATTTTTACCAAAACGATTCATTTCATTTAAATTCAACAAATTTAATTTAATGACAAATTTGCTGTTTATTTACTCTCTACATTACTATGGAAAAAGATAAGTTGAATACTAGATTTTTGTCTAGAAAGACCTAGCGAAACACCAAAACGATTATACATATAACGTCGTCAAGGGTATGATCGATTATTAATACGTTGGTATCTAACGAAATTAAAGAATCTGATTGGTTTAAAGAATCATGAATTATATAATCTCAGAAATCGTGAAACGAGATTAAAATAAAATGAGTTTCAACAAAAATCTGAAAATTTAAAGTTGCACTCTGGTGATTCCGGCCTGCCAGCCAGCCTTTGATCCTATAAGGGGTTTAAATACCTTTCTAAGAAATTGTACTTATTTTGTCTTAAACGGAACCAGCAATTCTTCCTAAAATATATACCTGCCGCACCGGGATAGACGATTACCCAACATGGTCATAAAAACATAATAATAATTTATGACAGGTTGCCGACAACAGACCAGCACAGAATAATCATTTCCCGTATTCTTTTGAAACATTAATTTTAATGCTGGAGATAATTATTAGATATACTCAAACACAATTTGGACACTGTAGTATGGGAATAAAAACAAAAAAAAATATTCTTTTTAAGCGTACGTAATAAGTATTGCACAATTTGCGACACATCAAATAGCGAAGCGATGGTCTATTTGCAGGAAAAAAGAAAAGGTTTTTCAGTCTTAAATAACTATGCCACAGTAAAATGTTTATTTTTCAAATTTAATACCACAATCCCTTCTTCTGCACCTGTGGAACGGGTGTTTAGTAGCGGAAACCAAATTCTGACACCAAGAAGAAATAATTTAGGTGACATTACGTTCGAAATGTTGTTAATTTTAAAACATTCATTAAACAATACATAAAAAATACATAAACATCTTTTCAGTTATTTTATTCGCCAAAGCTTCAAAAAGTATATGTTTTCTTGTATCTGTATCTAGATACATTTCGAAAAAATCGAAAACAATCTGTATCTAGATACTTTTATCTTCCATATGTCTATATCTGTATCTAGATACTTTTAAAAGTATCTGTCCCCAACACTGCTAACTAAGCTATTAAACAATAATGTTCCGGAGAATATATTTTGAAAATCTGAACTGTTACGAATTATAAAACCTAACAATTTTAAAGCACTATTTGTAATATATTCAATGTGTGGAACAAATGATAACTTAGTATCAATGATAACACCTAGATCCCTAAATTGATTACAGCGTTCCAAAACATTACCATTTACATTGTAATTAATTGCCTGTGTTTTTCTGGTTCTTGACGTAATCTTACATTTGGATTTATTAATGACAAGACAGTTTAATGAGCAATGTATAACAAAGGTGTCAATGTTTTCTTGCAAATTATAACAGTCAGACGATGAATTTATAAACTTAATGAGCTTCAAATCATCAGCGTATACAAAAAATTTGGAGGTGTTGTATTCACAAATGTCGTTAAAAATATAATGAATAAAAGCGGTCCAAGATTTGAGCCCTGCGCTACTTCACTATTACAACTAAATTCAAGTAATTTGTAACCATTATATTCTACTTACTGGAATCTGTTCATAACCATGGCTTTTAACAATAAAACTAAGCTGTCACAAAAACCAAATCTCTGTAGTTTTTTTAGTAGAATACAATGGTGGACTTTATCAAAAGCTTTAGTTAAATCGGTATAAATCACATCAACTTGTAACCTATCATCCAGTGCTGAGTGAGCCAACTGAGTAAATCCAAATAAATTAGTTGATGTTGATATGCCCTTTATAAAGCCGTATTGATCATTCGAAATAAAATTAACTAGGGTAATTGCCCTAGTAATGGTCACTGCCCCAGTAATGGACACTGATAATTCAAAAAATAAAAAATTTTTTAATTGGCGCCAAAACAACTTACGCCATATGGTACAGTAGTTTAAGTAGTATATTCCACTGTGATTTGACACTTCTAGCTCCAGTACGTTTTCCGAAATAGAGAATCTTCAAGATGGCTGATGACAAAACAGCTGCTTAGAATTCTACAGCGCTTCGTCAGTTTAAATCTTGTAAGTGAGGAAACGTTGTGCGTAGTTGCTGTTAAGAACATTTATTTACGTTAAATCTTTGACAAAGTAAGTTAAAAACAGATTTTTGTGTTTGCAATAGCTACCTATTTGTGTATTAAGAGTGCAAAATTATACATTGCCGATTGAGAGAGAAAGTTCGTCGCGCCGCAATCTCTCGAAATCGGCAATGAATTTGCGCTCGTAATACACACAAGATTTTTTCTACAGTCAAGACAGTTTGCACAATAATTAAAAACGTCCAACTTTTACAAAAAAATTAATTTTATTAACAATAAAACTCAAAAATTTGTATAAACCAAAGTATGTTTACCTATTGCTATGGAATGAACTGGCCAGTGAATATTTGATTAATTGGGTTAGCGAACGTTTTGTACATTTTGTCGCGCGTGAGCGACAAAGTGACGTTTCTCGGAAAACTTGACTTTTGCGTTGTCAAGTCCAAGCGTCAAATGCCTACTTTCTATATCGATTGTAGAAAAACACATATTTCCTACAAATAACGATTTTTATGGGGGATGACCAGTACTGAAACAAAAAATTAAATCATATGTTAGTAATGGACCATTACTAAGCAAGAAAAATTCAGTAATGGTCACCAGTCATCCGATCCCATATTGAATTCCTACCAAGTTAAGATTGTTTCTAATCCAGGTATATTTGTTTTCTACAAAAGGCAATGGAAAAAACAAAAAAAAAGGAAAAAACAAAAAGTTCTCCTATTCGGAGGAAAACATACAAAAGGCTATTCAGGCGGTGAAGGAAAATGGGTTAAGTAAAAAAAGGCTGCCCAACAGTACCATGTTCATAGATGATCGTTTTCCGTGTTGGAACCGTGTAAATTGAGTTTTTGGGCTCAACGTTTCGCACACTTTCTTAAGTGGCATATTCAGGAGCAGGGTTAAGAATAAAGCAAAAGAGCATGCTAACTCCGTATGTCAACAATACCAGAGGCGAAACTATTTTGACGGGAAGTTTTTTTTTTTTTTGACGGGAAGAATTTGGTTACGGCCATCGTCTTCGTTGATTCGCTATTAGTGGTGAATCAAAGAAGACGACGGTTACGGTCTATTTATACACATGGTGGGGAAACCGTCGTGGTTGAAGCTAATTGGCCGGCTCCGGGCCGAGTGGGGGGAGATGAACGAGCATTTTTATCGAGTGCGGGCTTCCAAATATTTGACAGATAATAACCATAACTTTGTTGTAGTTTATCTAATGGAAAATAAAAGTGAAGTAGAAGAATTGCTTCAGAGGTATGTTGCTATGGTTGAGGCAAAATTCGATTGAAATCTCGAGCGACTACGTTGTGACAATGGTGGAGAATATATTTCTGAAAAAATTAAGAAGTTTTGTGCTTCGAAAGGAATCAATGTGCAATATACGGTTCCAAGAAATCCGTCTCAGAATGGAGTGTCAGAACGTCTTAACAGGACACTTTTTGATAAAGCCAGATGCTTAATATTTGACTCAGGAATGGAGAAGAAATTTTGGGGTGAAGCTGTTCTGTCTGCAGTATACCTTACAAATAGAACTGAAACCACTACGTTGTCATCAAAATTTTACCTGCTGAGTTGTGGTATGGGTATGCACCGGATTTGTCCAAGATTCGTGTCTTTGGCTCAATTGCCTATGCCCATGTGGCAAAAAAAGGCACAACTTGTAAATTAGATCCTCATTCTAAGAAAATGATAATGATGTAAAATTGTGACTACAAGATCAGTTATATTTAATGAACGAAAGAAACAACAAGATCAAAGAAATGTGATTATTGATCTACCAAACCAGATGAGTGATACTCACATGAGTGAGAGTGAAACAAGTGATGGGGAGATAATTAAGATGGAAGAAAATCTTGCTCATAGAAGTCGGAGAGAAAGAAAGTTACCCAAATATCTAGATGATTATGAAATAATGTTGGCGCTTTCAGCGGCTCACTTACCGTCAGAAGTACTGCAAAGATATGAAGAAGCAGTGAAAGATGATGGTTGGAAAGAAGCAGTCGCAAAGGAATTCAAGTCTCTGAGTGAAAATAAGACGTGGACGTTGATACAACAACCAGAAAACGTCAAGGTGAATGATTCTAGATGGATTTTCACGGAAAAGAAGGTCAACGGCGAAAATATGAAAAAGGCTCAGTTGGTAGCAAGAGGATATCAACAGCCAGTCTTGGAGGATGAAGAAATTTATGCTCCAGTAGCAAGGATGGTAACTCTTCGTATCTTACTAACAATTACAGCGGACCAGAATCTCAAGATAGACCAACTGGATGTCAAGACGGCATTTTTAAAGAGTGAACTCAAAACCAATGTATACATGAAGCCTCCAGATGGACTTAATGTTAGAGATAAAAGACTGGTATGCAAGTTATCAAAGGCTTTGTATGCTTTGCGTGAGAGTCCTAAATGTAGGAATGAGTGTATCAATATAAATTACTTGAGTTAAATTTTAGGTCATCTGTAGATCCATGTCTCTATTTCAATGGTGTAACCTGCATCTTAATTTGGGTTGATGATCTACTTTTATTTTCATATTCGGATAGTGATGCAGCTATGATTAAGCAAAATTTAAGAACTAATCTTGATGTTAGAAATTTAACTTGTTCGGATATAATTGTATTTTTAGGGATTGAAATTCGAAAAGATAGTAATGGAATCTATATTGACCAAAAAATTTAATTAAGCAGGTATTGTCGCATTTTAATATGACCGATTGCAAAATATCTAAGATCCCAGTTCAGTCTAAATTGAATCTTGAAAAAGGCGAGAATAATGTGTTAAACGTCCCATATAAGGAATTAATTGGAAGTCTAATGTACATAATGTTAGGAACTAGACCAGATTTATGTTATGCAGTTTCATATTTTGGAAGATTTCAAAATTGTTATAATGACAGGTACTGGAAATATTTAAAAAAATGTACAGCATACGTAGATTCAGATTACGCAAGTGATATTACCCAGTAAACCTTTTTATGTGTCTGAAATGTGTCAAAAACAATCATTCAGAAACATGAAACGTTTCTCACAGAGCCTGGACACATTTCTGGAACATCCCGGCAACCAAAAATGTCCTACCCTTATTATGTTTCATTTGAAACGTTTCATGTGAAACCTCTTTGAAACATTTCATGTGAAACGTTTTTAAAACAGCTTTGAAACATCTTGTATAAAACATCTTTTTAGGTATCAAGAATGTTTCACCAAGAAATTAATACCTGTATATTTTTAATAGCTATGCTATAATTTAATACTAGACATATATACATATGTGTATGTGGATTATATTATCATATATACTTACCTACTGAAATTTGGTTTGGGGTTCGAAATACGGGCTTCTTTTATCACGACCTCAACAAAATATTATTTTTTAATATCTTTTAGTAGAATTCATTAAATCCACAAACATACATAAATAACTAAATAAAAAATTCTTTTAATAAATAAAATAAACACTGAATAATACTACTCAATTTTTTGGAATATGTATTTATTACATATATGATATGGTAATTTTAAACAAAAGTAACTTACAAAGTGCACAGTTAAAATAAAACAAAATACAAAAAATATAAAAAAATTCTGACAGGAAGTTAAAGTTATACATACAACTATTTCTCAAGTTTTCTCGTGAAGCGAAGATTTGCTTGTCTCAGCCATGTAGAAACAGTTAATTCAAATATTTTGTCGGTTAATAACGGAAAATTTTTTCGAACTGCATCTAAAATGTACTTTAAATCAATAAAAATAATAAACACATACATATTATTACTTTTTAGTACATCCATAATGATCAAGTTAGACACTTGAAAATTATTTTTTCTACCCAGCCAAGAGCATTTACGAGCCAATTTATCATCAAATATGCGGCGCAAACCCCTTTTTATATTTTCTTTAGTGGAGTTGCCTCCACATAAGCGGAAAATGTTGTCCTAATTATTTGATTTAAATTTTAAATATATACGTATGAACACATTAGATATTGCATATTTACCAGTTCTTTTCTGGCGTCCTCGCCAGATTTTAATCTTTCTTCGTATTCACATAACAGCCGGTACTTTGTAAAAGGTTGTATACATGTATTACTAATACTGTCAGTATTATGTAATGGGGTATGTGTAGGATCATTACTAATTTTTTGTAATAATCTTTTCACCATAATTTCTACCCGAGTGGTTTTTCTTATAATTTCATTTAGTTTGTCTACAATTTGATCTACAAATATAATAGCTATGTGTAATTTTCAGTTTCAATTTTATTTAAACTTACCATCAACATTACATGGTTCAGTAATGATTAAGGAGTCTTGTGGAGAAGTATTAACTTCTGAACCTAACGATACTACAAAATTAAAAACTTAAAGTACGACGTTTTGATATTGTAATCTACGTACAGGTCGCAGGTGAATCATTATTATTACGTTCCAAGCTTCTTACTGATACTAAAACAGAACAACAAATATATAAATGAACGATTAGATGTACAAGGCCGGCGAATAAATTTCGGACTTCAAATTTACTGTCACGTCAAAATTTGCATGTAGTTAAATTAGACTCATGACAATGAAATGACATTAGTGTCCGAAATTTATTGATTGGCACCGCACTCTATTAGTCATCTATCGTACAAGTATCACCAGAAGTAGTGGCAATGTCACCATAGGATTTGGCAGATACTAAAATCATGAAACATAAAAAATTACACAACACACTTCGTTTTTAACATACAAATATCATTTAGGGATCGTGAAGGCACTGTCGTAGCTGGCGAAGGTGGTGCTGAAACACAAACGGTTTTTTCCACACAATATAAAAATTAAAGCGACATACTTAAACTTTATGTACTATTTTACCTTTAATAATTTTTGGCGGAGGTGGAATTTGATCATCTTCCTCTTCTTCTAGTACATCAGTTATAAAATCCTTAAGACAAATTGCCTTTCGTTTGCGTTTCTTGGAACGAACTTCTTCTCCCTCTGACTCAGTTACCTTTTCATTTTTTTTCTCAAAGGAAATAGCTTCCTTATATGATACTATAATTAAAATGTTAAAAACAGTACGTAACAACGCGAAAAAATATGCATACCGCTATTTTTAAGCATTACCCTTGCCGGCCAAACGTCCCATTGCTTTTCTGGGGGAGTTGCATTTTTGATATGTTTTCGTATATTCCTCTTCGGCCAAAACGAAAATACTTCGTCGTTTTTGCTGAAGACCCAATTGTTGGGAATGCAGGATATTTCCCGATAATCGTCGTCCTTGGTGAATTCAACAACAGTCCACTGGAACGACAAATTAACGAGAGAGAACAAGCACTATTTTAGTGCTATAATGATTATTTCCATTTCTGATGAAACACCAATTGCTGTACGAATGATGTTTAAATATTATTAGTTGTAAGTAAATATCCCACAATCGTAGTTTTACTTCTGGGCTGATCTAAGTAGCAAATCAAATAAAAAGAAATGAAGACTAAAACGATAATTATAATGATAAGACTACTGTAAGTAGGAATTGTTAGCGTAAAAACTATTTCTTTCATCAGCATTATGAAATTTTAGCTGGTATTAAAAATGTAATTAATTTTATTTATGCCTTAAATAAACTTCGGCCAATATACTTTTTACAAATACTTAATAAATAACAGCAAAAGCATATATGGTTAACCGTAAAATCACAAAGACTTTACAACCTTAGTGATGCTGCTTAAAATTTTCTAAAATATTACAACAGTATGTTATAAATAGCTGCCCTAGTTTTTCGTGACACCAGTACAAATTTTAGTTCATAATTTTTTACTGCATACACACCAGTTTCGTCTTATACAAAATAAATTTATAATTAAAAGATAATTAGATTAACAAGTACGAACCTGATGAACGTGATTTATTGTTTCTCGTTATGCAATAGTGGTATAAAAACCAACGTTTCTTCATTGATGATATACTTCAGGCATTTTTGTTTAATATCGTCACACTGTATCTTACACAAATCTTGAGATAAATGGTTTTGTGTTGTTACTATATTAAAAAATTCTTGAGAATTGCAAGGTTCAGTGTACAATGATGATAGCGGATATAATTTTTTGCCATAAAGAAAAATGTTATTGTTGAAATTTTTAGCAATATACTTGACACAAAATATACTGTTATCACTTAAAAGGACAAAGTTATCTTTGTCATTTATTATAATTTGAAAATTTTTCAATTTTAATTTCTTAAAGCATGTAATATTTTCATTCAGTTGATTTTCTACTTCATATTCTAGTTGGGGATAACTGACACCAGTCTTCTCATTTAATTGTAGTCTTTCGGTCAGCCTGCAAACAATTTGTTGTAATGGTCGACGTGAAGTTTTGACCATTTTTTTAATATTGTATAAATAATTCTCATATTTGAAAGCGCTAAATTCATCCAAATTACCATGAAGCAAGCAGTCATTTGGCAAATGTATTAAATTGTGTACATTATAAGAAACAAATTCCTTCCCATATAATGCACCAAAATTTTTTACAAAATAACGTAATAAATCACAAGCTGAGTTGTTATATTTAAGATACAATTCAGGTGAACACAGAAAACGAATAGCCGTGTGTAACGACATGAAATGTAAAAATTTGTCTCGGGGTAAAACATCCTTTAATATTATTGGTCTTGTATACAGCAACAGTTGTCTAAATTCTGTTGCTTTAAAACGATCGACTTCGAGAAGACTTCTAGGAGTTCTTGCAAATTCTATAGGTATAACTTTTTTAAGCTTCAAGATGTTTTTAGATAAAATGGCCATTTTCGAGTCAGGAATTCTAACATCTTTTTTACCTTTCACCCAAAAAAGTACTAGCCGTTTCATCACACCTAAGCACACAAGATGCATGTAGTCCAAACATACGTTACTAACAAGCCCTACGTTTAAATTTTCAAGTGGACTATTATACAAATGAAAATCATCATCTTCTTTGTTTTTGAAGGAATCATCTGTGCGCAACGGAGAAACCAAACTCTGAAAAGTTACTCTGCCATTTATGTACTCGCCTTGATCAATACATTTCGTACAACCATGGTAGCCCTTGACACCTAAAATGAATGCCTTGGCAGGAGCATCGCAGATAATCTTAGAAATCCTAGGAAAAATTTTTGTTTTGCCAACCTCTAAACCATTTAGCTCTAAAAATTTGAATTCTTGGACAAATTCATTTAAGAACTGACTAACATCGCTTGGTTTTTTCATACCGTGATATATTCCACAAATAAATGGAGGCGATAATCTTGACTCTATTGATAATAATATGGGCTAAAATTGACTAGTAGAGCTTTTAGTCAGTGGCAACCCATCTATGTTTAAACTGAGTTTTAAAATATCGTTCTCTTTTACTGTCTGGACATCAGTTAAATTATTTAAAATTCCACGCGCAACCCCGAAGTGATAATAATGTCCTTCAAGTACATCAATAATATTACATGATCTGGGCGTTTGCAATAGAGTTCTAGCGTTTTTGGGTAAATTGTAACCACCTTGTCTTAAAATTTGCAGCAAATCATTAATAGCTTGTTGAGAGAGCAATGTTCGGTATTGAAGTATCCAATTGCGAATATCATTCACGAAAGTATTATTCGGGCGTTCATGAGCTGGATTTTCATGAGTGTCAAGAAATGGCAATTCATTATTAAGAGTAAAGTCAGATGTGAAGCTATTTATTTCTTGTGTTGATTTCTGCGGCGGCGAAAATCGCCGACGTTCACAATACGTGTCATCAACGGATGAGGCAACAGCAATACTGTAACAATTTGCCGATGGAATATTTTTTGCGGGATCAAGATGATTACACAATTGCACGTTGAATTTATTTTGGTGTTTTACACTGCAAATTTGGCTACTTAATTTTAAATCAGTACTTGTACTCTTTGTGGATCCGTGGGTGTATGGCTTGCAAATATTGTTACGTACTAATCTTCGGAGATGCCGTTTACTGACCACAAGTTTATTTGTTCGATTAGAGAATAAGCTACTTACATGCCTTTCTTCAAGTAATTCTTTTTCCTCTTGCGACATGTTGTTCCGACATATATGTTGACGCTACAACTACGCAAATCACATATACATATGATGTACTAATAAAAATAGTACCTTTAATATACAGTAGGTTATTATACGTTAATACGATAAACTAATACCGATTCAAGAACCTTTATGGTACTTATTTTTTCACAAAACACGAACGTTTCGCGGGAATCCGTCGTTCTAGCACGATGCGCAATAACAAAATACTCCTCTGTCAAAATTGCAGTGCGCAAGCGCTCTGAAGAATGTTTTAAATGCGTCTCAAGAGGAACGTTTGAGAAACGTTTCAGCAAAAATGTGCCTGAAACGTTTCTATTTAGGTTGCACGTTTGTTTATGAAATGTTACACTGGAACGTTTCAAATTATACGCGTTTGGGATGTTTCGTAATGTTTCATAAATGTTTCGTGTTTACTGGGTACTGATAGGAAAAGCATTTCTGGGTTTCTGATTAAGCTAAATGAAACTAAACAAAGGAGACACATGTATGTGTCTCCTCATTATGGAAAAGATTTTGTTAATAATGGAAAATTTAAGTACTTGCACAGAGGTGAAAAATAGCAAATATTTTTACTAAGGGCATGCCTGTAGAAAAAATTGTTTATTTTAGAGATAAGATGGATTTAGTTGATGTATTGTAAGTTTTTTTTTTGTAACCAATTGCATAATTGGGAGAGAATGTTGTTATGTTGGCAATTATGCACATGCGTACTAGTTAAGTCAAGTTGATATAGAAAAGGGAGAAGAAATGTCCATTTTGTTTTTCGGTGAAAAACCAACGTTGTAATTGTGAAACATATTAAATGTTGTTAAGAAAACTCGTCTCCTTCTTAACACACCCACACATATTAAGAAAAAACTCAATTTACACGGTTCCAACCCGAAAAACGATCATGTATTGATTCCGATCTTGCAAGCCTCCGAAAGTAGTACCATGTTCCTCGTGGTACTCTAATCAGGAAAATGGCAGGAGGCAGTCCATGTTATAGAAAAGTGGGCCCCCCATCAAAGTTATCTGAAATTGAAGAAAACGTATTGGTTTCATGGATACAGCCCATGGCGAAAAGAGGAATCCCTAGTACACAAAACCAATCTCATCATGTCTGTAAAAAAATACTTACAAAATAATGGCAGAGAACCTCGTTGTTTAAATAAATCTAAAACACCGGGAAGATCTTGGTTTGAAGGATTTCTTAAACGGCATCCAGAGATCAAACAGAAACATGCAGAATCTTTAAGCAAAGCTCGTGCAGCTGTTACCCAAGACCGTATTCATGGATGGTTTGATGAAATTCTAGATAATTTCAAGGAGACTAACCTTCAAGACATCCTTCGTGATCCCACCCGAATATTTAATGGAGATAAATCGGGATTCATGCTTTGTCCTAAAAGTGGAAACGTTTTAGGACCAAACAGATCAAAAGAGGATTTTTATCAAATAGTATCTGCTGAAAAAGGACAGATTACTGTTATGGCTACATTTTTGGCAGACGGAAAGATAGTACCACCAACGCTTATCTCTCCATACAAAAAGATGCCAAAAGCAATCTAAACCAGAAAATTGGGCATTAGGTAGGTCGGATTCAGGATGGATAAATTCAGAGGTTTTTTATGAATACATGTCTAACCATTTCATAGCCTGTATAAAGTCTTCAAAAATTACTCGACCAGTTGTACTATTCGTGGACGGACATCGTTCTCACTTAACCACCCAAGTAAGCAAAGTGTGTGATAACAATGGAGTTATCCTGATTTCGCTATTCCCAAATACAACGCATATTTTGCAACCTGCCGATGTAGTAGTTTTCAAACCATTACAGGCTTCTTAGGCAGCTGCTGTAAGGAGTTGGAAATTCCAATATGTCGCAAAAGAAGTTACAAGATACACTTTTGGATCGATTTTAAGACTAGTTTTTGATCAATACGCTACACCTAAAACAATTCAAAACAGATTCAGGAAGAGTGCAATTTTTCCTTTTGAAAAGAATAATGTTGATTACTCCAAATGCATTCCAAATAGAAATATTGATGACTTACTCGAACATTCCGCAGACCAAGCTAGTATGGTATTAGAAGCAATTGAACGGAAGATTGAAAAAGAAGAAGTCAATCAGTTTTTGGAAATATATTTACGTCGATCTGAGTGAAATGGAAATATTGAATCACGTAGTCTTGACAAAGTATGGTCTTTTATAAAAAATTAATGCAAAACTACACTTGAACAAAAAGTTACACCCGAGCTTCGTGAAGATCAACTGCCTTCCATGGAAAAAAATGACATAGATCGCCCAGGAACGTCAAAAACACTAATTGAAGAAAACTTTGACCCTACAATGAACTCGCCAATTCTGCAACAATCCATAGCCGTAGAGTGGAAGACAAAGCATTCTTATGAAGACAAAGAAAATAAAGGTTATAAAGTACCAACACCATTAAAAAATGCTTCTTCTAATTCGGATGTAAATCTAACATACAACGATGATGATCTAGATTCGAGCGAAAATGAAGATTTACGCCTACAAATTGGACAATATGTCATAAAATATGAGGAAAATTATTATTGTCCTGGTGAGTCGTACTTACATTTACAAAGTATGTTCCTTGTCTTTATCACTTTTATCCAGCAGTTAAAATATTGCACATTACCTATCTATATTTTATATTTACCTACTTAATCTACTTGGTGGATTCTCCTCATGATTTTCTATGTCTAATTAAAATTTGAAAAGGGTATAATGTTTCAATCAAATTATTTATAGTATAATGGACTGTTACAGGTGTTATTTTGAAGAAGGATGATCTAGGAGCCGAAATACGCAGTGCAGGTTTCGGTGTATGGAAGTGGCCAAGCAAAGAAGATATTCTTTATTATTTTAAAGAAGATATTGTATGTGCCATTGACGAGCCAAAGGTTAAAAATACTAGAGGCCATTTTACTATAATTTATATTAAATTAACCTATTTTATTAAAATATCAATTCTTATTTTACGTAATTTGGCTACAGACTGTTAGAAAGAGCATTAAATAAGCTTTCCTCTGATGTGCCACAAATTGATTTTGACCAATTATTAATAATAATAAAAATATTTGAATTTCAAATTTTTTCTTGGGTGTCCATTACAGGGGCAACTACGCTATACTCAGGATCACGAAGCAATGCGTACACGTCATGGATGACGTAGATCCGTTACCAACACTAAATCAAAAATACGCGCCGCAATACGTGGCAATACGGATCAAAATCAATCAATTTGGGGGAAATTATATTGGTACGACTGATAGCGAAACATATGCTAAAGTTTTATCGATTTCACAAGTGTCATTGGTGTCAACTTTGGTTATGTTGTGTTAGGTATTGTTTGATTTTTCGCGTTTTTCTACTTTTCTGCTCGTGTAATCGTATCAGTTCTTTTCAGAACTATAACAGTTCTTTTTAGAACTCCAAATTAACTGTCGTATACCGTGGTACGTGTCGCTTGCTTGAACGTAAACATTCCACCATGCCGAAGCCCTTGCACAAAGATGCAAAGCAAATGGTCGCTAATTTAGTGGACTATTTTGCTAAAGAACGCGATAGCGGGGGACCTCTTTTACCACTAACAGCTGTTCAAGACGTAAGTAGGTGTATTTTATTACAATTACTAATGCAGTCACATTGTACAGAGGGTTGCTGCTGCTCTGGGTGTATGTGTGCGAACAGTGAACTCCATGGTACAACAAATAAAAACCGCAGAAGCTGTACATTCTCCCAAGAAATAGAGACCCCCGAACAAAGCAAGTGTGTGATATTAGCACTTCGGAGCAGTGTGCTATTCGAGAATGCTTATATGGAATGGTCGAAAAAAGTATGAATTTGATGCGCACGCCTTATAGATACTAACGATTATTTTACAGAAATACATGTTACACGATCGTCATTACTTGATTGCTTGAAGGAGAAACATATATTTGAAGTTTCTCTGAGCTCGTTAGGAAGAATTTTATATTCTCTATTGGGTTTCGTTATTCTCCAACAAGTGTACGAAGCGTCTTATGGAATTACATGTTATTCATGCAAGAACCAAATTCTTACGTGAATACATGGACAATCAGCAGAACCCAAATCCTTTGCCATGTGATCTTGATGAAACATGGATATTTGAAAATGGTTCGGTAGTTAGGTCCATGGCAAGACGATAGTGTCAAAAGTATCAGGACGTTCAAAATAGAAGGCAAAAGTTAGTAATGTGTCAGTTTCACGTTGGTTATTTATTCTTCTCACTATATTTTAGATATATTGTATTACATGTAGGTACAAGCAATGGATTTATTGATGAAGCAGCTCTGGTATTTTCTTCTAATACCAAAAATCCAGACTATCATGGCGAAATGAATCAACAGAATTTTCTCAAGTGATTTCAGTTACTCATGAATCTTGAAGAACCATCACTGATTATTATAGACAATGTAAGCTATCACAGTACCCTTGCAAACAAATGTCCCAATGGTTCATGGAAAAAAGCAGAAATTCGTGAATGGCTTTAACAACATGACATAAGTTCAGATCCACAGCTGTTAAAAACGGAACTTCATCATTTGGTTGCACAGTAATGCATATACTATTCTCTATCGTTTCATTTAAAATATCATGTTTTTCAGAAATAAACATCCAAGAACGTATGTTGCCATGAATTGGGCCAACAGAATGGCCATAGACTATTGCGATTGCCGCCATATCATTGTATGTTTAACCCTATAGAAAATATTTGGGAATTACTACAAATTTTTATTCCAAACACATTGGGCATGATGGTTATGGTCAAAAAAATTCCGTGGGAATGTGGAAAGAAGCGTTAGCACATGTCACGCCCACAATGTGGAAAAATACTGTTGACCATATGAATAAAATAACACGGGAGTGGTGGGAACGGGAATTAGTATTTGACCGTGAAGAGATTGCGCCGCTTATAATCGACATTAACGAAGATTCAGATTATAGTTTTAGTGATTATGACAGTGAAGATTCTAATACTGCAGAGGGCATTCAGCCACTGTAACATGTAGGTTATTTTCCATTACCATCCTAATTGATTGTACTAGCGACATGTTCTGCTGATGTCTTTTATAATCACACTATCACTTCACTGGCCAAATATACAGATCACTGGTCAGATGAAGACGTTGTGCAACATGAATACTTATTATTATTTATAGTTTACTTTTGTATCTATTCCATGTCAATAAAGTAACTTATTCTGTAGATGTGACGTGGCCATTGTGGCATTGAAGACGGTAAGCGTATTTCTCTAACTTGAAGCCTGTCACAACTGTTCAATGCTGTCTGTTTGAGACGTATGTTGACATTCTCGTTGGTAGCTTTAAGTACAGTATGAAGCCTTGTACCACCCTCCAAGTATGTGTTTAACACCCAGTTGTCAGCAGTTTTTACCAGCAGTCAATGCAAAAATGAATGTTCTTAAAGCCAGTCATTCACGTTCCAACGCCGGGGTACGATTGTATTGGATACAACTGCTGTACAATTCTGCTAACAAGCAGCAGTACACACACGTTACGACCTTGCAGTTAAAATTTTGCGATCGTAGTGGCAACATGTCTGAAGAAAATGGACTTTTATAGCTGCTTTCACGGTTTGTATAACGTACACTGTCCACACGATCAAATTTCCATCCAATACAACACGATTGTACTACTGCAGACAGACTTGTTCACCAACCGTCCACATCCAACCGATTTGCTTGTCGCATACACAGACGTTCAAAAACACTTCAATTTCGTCATATCCTACACAATAGCACCGCGGCGTTGGAACGTGAGTGGCAGGCTTCAGTGACTAGGAACACGTGAAAGGGGTTACAGTCATGATCTTTCCTGTGCCTGAGTTTGTAATTTATAGCGTCTATGCAGCCTGCAGCATGCCCTTGTGTGCTGAAACACTGCAAGTGTAGCTTATTTCTTAACTGTTGCTTCACACTAACGGTCTTATCATGCTATAATCATAAATAGAACAAACCAAAACAATAACAAGCCGACATGTTTGTTGACAGTTTTCAAACCGATTCATTTGTATGATAAACGTGGTAGGCGCATGACGTCATACAGAGTCCGTGACGTGTACGCATTGCTTCGTGATCCTGACTATATATGTGCATATATGACATTGGATAAGATACTTTCAAACAATTTAGCAAAGTTTGATAATATAGCTATAGGTCTGTAATTATTATTAATATCAAACTTATCGCCATTTTTAAAAACTGGACAGACTCGATACTAACCAGCTACTGGGATATGCAGATGTTTTTAGGATTAAATTAAAAATATGAAGAAGAGGTATTAAGAAACAACTATGTAATACAGTCAGAACACGGTCAAGACTTGAATTATTATTAGTCCTAATTCTTTTAACGGCCTTAAAAGCACCAACATCAGACTCATTTATTTTAAAAGGATGTAGAACAGAAGAAGATTCACAGCTAGATTTAAATTGCAAAGATGAGCAGCGCTTTTATCATAGAATTCACAACGAAAATTATCATTATCACAATACTGACCACATAAATGATCACTAGAACTAAATACACCAGCAAATAGATGACCAAAGGCGTTGACAATGGCCTTATAGGCTTTAACTAATTTTTTATTGATCAAATTAAGAACCTTATTTTCTAGAAAATGTGAAAGTACCTACGTCTTCATTTAATTATGATCAAATAAGAATTATAATAATAATTATAATAATGTTCAAAACATTGTTCCATTGTGGCTTAATTAATAATTTTAGGACTTTGTTTTGAGGAGAGAAGTGATGCAAATTAAATAAATTTCTACGTGACATTCTTTCGATGTATCAACATAAACAATCGAAGTTTGTATATGCTTAACTGATAATGATACACTCTTTTCCGTTGGTTATTTGCTTTGAATATATTTCATATTATTCGTATGTCTGCGGACGGCACCTCCCTGTAATTTGCGCCCCCGCGACGAAGGTGATTCGAAGTGTCATTATACCACTGATTTTTAATATATAAATGTTATCAGAAAACAAACACTTTTATAGTTTTTCAAAGAAGCGGAATTTGTTGGACTGCAGTTTAAAAGCGAGGGGAGTTCTGTCGAAGATTGGTCGAAGTAATCTTAGACCAATTTTTTTATCTTATGATGTTATTGGAGAGAACTACTCATAATTTTCCTAACAAAATCAAAAATTAACCTGTGTTATGACAAATAAGCTTTCTCTTGCGAGTTGGCCCAAATTTATGGTTTGTTTGGATTGTGCCTAGCGACCAGAATCGATAGGTTTGCACAAGGAAAAATTTATGAATTAGTGCTCGTGTATAACGGAACGTTCTAGAAAAGTATAAAAACAGATTATTTAAAAATATTTTGTGAAGTTAGTTCATACTATCGTATTATTATCACTTTAACGTATATTATTTTTATACTAACAAATAAAAATATATTTTATTAAATGGTATTTTCTAAGTTAAGTCGACCAACCATTATTGATTGCAGCAGCGGACACGCAGGTCAATAGTCCTGGCACAAGAATTTAGCAGTCTTATAATGTGTTGTATGCGATATTCCATAAATTCATAGAATAATATTTTGGTAGGAAATATACATAAAATAACGGGTGTAGGTACAATAAAAAATATATTTGGATTAAGCGGTGAAAATTTAATTGTTTACGGCTTTCTTACAGTGTAGAAAGTTACGTAAACAACTGACGGTTATTGAAAATGGATTCAACAACAATCAGTGTTAGGATAGAAAATATTTTCTATTTTAGTGCAAATTTGTTTACCGCAGATTTATTGAAATAAAATTAATAAACATTTTCCTACTCCCCCTATCGTAATCATACCATTAATACATGGTTTTCATGGACGCAAGTTCGTTTTACGAAATGATTACGGTTGTTAATGACGACGGGACGTAAGTGATTTAGTTATGTCCCTTAGGAAAAAAAGTGCATTAGGACACGTGCTCTGTTAATTTATATTTATGGTAATGTTACAGTTTGTACAATTACTAACATTGTTAACAAAATTGGAATATTTATTTACCTAGTACATTTTTTGATAATTCAATGTTATTATCACCTTCTTTATCCGCAACAATTAGTTCCGTAGTTTCATTTGACACTATCATCGCCGAGGATACTTCAATGTTGTTATCACCATTTTTATCAGCAAAATGTAGTTCCGTGGTTTCATTTGACACTATCATCGCCGAGGAGGCTTCAGTAGAATTTGTACCCTGATTATCATATAAAACTTTATTAGCAATCGCTTCTTTATTAGCAACAGACTCAGCAACGTAGGTTTCCGCAATACTACCGGACTTCCACCTCCAAGTCTCTTTAGTGTGTATTTGCTAACAAAGTTGTCGAGGTTCTTCTGAACGAATGGCCTGTATGGGCTTTAGGGTTGTCTAAATTCAAATATGTTGCTTTCTTACAGGGGATTTCAGCGATTTTATTTTTGCCGACGGGTTGATTAACACATCTCCCTCCCTGATAACGCATGAAAAAACGTACATTTACAATTTTGGATCTAATATTGATATATTTTTTGACAATTTGCAAATAGCGAACTTTATTTTCTCTACAGGCCGTAATTGTAAAGGTACGCGGCATTCCATTTTTCGAATTTGGTATTTTAACAAAAATTATTTCGTCTGTTTCCTCCACATCCGTTAATTTCATTTCGCACAACTCCTGGCCACGACATGCCCCAGCAATTCCCATAATCATGACTACCTAAAATATTTGATTTAGGCGAGATTACAATTAAAAGTTTAGCATACCTTCATAAGTAAGTACATATCATCCGGAGCGCCTTCAAGAAATAAATGTATCTCTGCTCTTGTGAACACAGATGCCTTTTTCGGCCTGTATCCATCATTTTTTCTTTTAAAAAACGCACGTAATTTGGGATACTTTGATATGTCGATATTTTCATTTATGAATAATGTACTCTTAAGCATCGAGTACTCACACCACAAACTGGATGGAGCCTTGAATTTTTTAGATTTCTCCAGAAAATACGCTAATAGCAAGGACTCCGAAACGATGGTGGTGCCTTTATCTGTACACCATTCTTTGAACAATTTGTAGGTTAACTCGTACCGTTTCATCGACTTCTCTGGAAACAAATCCAAACAATTTCGCTTCGTCTTCTACGTTGAAAGCACTCATTTTTAAACCACCATGACCACAATTAACACAATTTAATTGAAATCGACAAATTTCCTTTTATTTGTGTTTATAAACAACTGCATGTAGGTGCTGCCTAGTAACGTTTCAGATGTATGCTGAGACTGACTAATAACTAGAGCTGTGCGGTCCAAATTTAAACGTTGCGAATCGACCCCTACTACGGGAGACCAGTGTCTCGCAGCCGATGTTACGTATCGCGAAGAAATTTACGCGAAAAATAATGTTCACTGAAAATCAGTTGATGATTTTAAAATCCATACCCACGAAATAATAAGAATAATAATTTTAATAATGTTCAAGTGTCGGTCTCGTTGACAATAAAACGATTGATGTGAATTATGTAAAATAATACACAATGAGAAGCGAGAAGCGAGGAAGGCAAGACTGCAGCGGCCTGCACTGCTGGCCTGATGGGACGGATAGTGGGGATAAATAAATTTGAACCGCACAGCTCTACTAATAACCAACGCGCGGAGTTGTATCTCATATGCTAGAACCAGTGCTGTCGCGGCGATAGTTTGATTATAAATATATTTTTCTTTTGGACTATTTCAACATAATATAACATTTCAAGATCACAAATCTGTGGTCCTGTGGTTGAAAAATTAAAAAGGGCATCAAGTATTATTATTTGAAGTAATACAGTAATATAGAAGTAGTTTTTTTACTAGCTGTAAACACTCCTAGCGACGCACTGGCTACGACCTTGTGGACCAGAACAAGGCGTCACCGCTACTCGCCGTAAAACACACCTTACTTCAACTGGGGGATTGCAGCGGTGAAACAAATTCCCGCGTACTGCTAATAACGTTCCAGTTGTATTTGTACTATCACAATAAATTAATTAATTACTTTTCTTCATGAAAATTGTATCGTCTGGGGAGTAGGAAAAATGTTATAAACAATTTGGGAGGTAGAATATTAACCAGCCTAGAACTCCATTGCTTGCCCTCGGGGTACCCCCTCGGGCGCAATCGCGTTCTTGTCTGGTAAATATTACCTACCTCCCTTAATGTTTAAATAGCTATTAATTACAATATTATTACTTCCATAAATTACTGCTAGTCGACACCTTCTCGTCAACATAAAGAACACAATCTTTAAACCATTGAAAAACTTTGATTAACTAGCACCTTCAAAACTTTTCTCCAAACTCTTCAAAACATAATCCAATTGAATATTTCCAAGTTCCTTTACATCGTTTCGATAGTAAGACATTACCATGAACATTTTTTGTTGTTCAGAAAATGTTATTCTTGATAAAAATATCGTAAACAACAAACCCCAAATACTACTTCTGAAGAGAACTAATACATTTTTTTCCGTTGGTTATCTGCTTTAAATAGATTTTATTTTGTTCGGACTTGTGCGGACCGTACTCCCTTGGAATTTGCGGCTCCGTAACACAGGGACTACGGGGTGTCACTTACGTCACTGGTTTTTAATTTATGAAAGTTATTATAAAATAAAAATCGCTAAAAATCTAATTTTATATTTTTTTAAAGCGGGATTTATTGGTATATACTTCAAGTTATCTTATTCCTACGATGATGGAGAGATGATAATTCCAGACGTGAGATCAGGCCGAACGGCAGCTAGTCTTTTCGAAGACCGGTCATGAGTTCATGGGTACCACAAGCAAACAATTTTGCATTATAAGAGTTATTATCAATAATGAAAATACAAAAACACACTATTCAACATGAAATAAAGCATATGTTTAAAAAAACAACAGTTTTAAAGTATTACAAGAGTATTAAAGTATTATTTATCGCCAACCGTCAATACAGCCATTACCATAGCGCTTTTCGGAAGTAAGCAAACACTTTATTTTACTGCAAAAATCAAACGTTTTATATGCCGCTCATCACTGTCACTTTAACCATGTAATGTGTAACATTAAACAGAAATCGTCTGTCACTATCACGGTTCGTCGTTAGAGACGTCTTTCGAACTTCTACCACAAAAATTTGTCGTAAAATACAATCATGGAATCGTGCAATGGTGCAAGAAACATGGAACTGCAAAATATGGTGAAAACGTTTTACTGGCATATTTTTCCGATTTATCTAAAAAGTATTCTCCTTCTTCAATGTGGTCGTATTATTTCGTGGTGAAAGCAACCTTTTCAGCAAATAAACTGACTCATTTATTAATTGTTTTGAGCCATTAAAAAGTTATCATGCTTACAATAACTTCAAAACGTCTGCAGGATTGATATAATCAACGAAGTAAAGTGACTCATCCATAAATTTTTTTGAAACACCCTGTATAAGCAAATGTAAAAAATATTAATGCAGTGATAAATTGCAAGTATAGACTCATCATATTTTGCATATTTAAGATATTATATTCCTCAATATATTTTGAGGTGACATCAGCAATTTTTTAGGGGGGATGAGCAAATACATTTTAATCAAAAATTTACCATGCTTTTGACAACTTTAAAACATCTCCAAGACTTCAAAGCATTCTGTTTCGCAGTTCCTGATTAATTCAATAAAATAAATTCACGCATTCATTAATTTTTTTGTCAGTCACCCTGTATAAGCAAATCCAAAATATATGACTGGAATGATAAATCACAAGTACAAACTCATGATATTTTGTACATTTTAGATAGGAGTTATTCGGTAAACTTTTGAGCTGACGTCATCAAATTTTTGGAGGGGATAGGTAGATATATTTCGATTAAAAATTTATCATGCTTATCATAACTGTAAACCATCTGAAACATTTCAGAGTATTCGGTTTTGCAGGTTCCAAATTAAATTGCAAAATGTTGTTTCATAATTTTGATTTTTTTTTGTTCAAAAATCTGGACGTTTCGGACAAAAACTCAATTCGGAGTCATAATAATTATTAACAGCAATAATAAAAATATTTATTTTCTACAGGTGTTACCACCCAATTACGGAAAATAACTTAATATTAATTTCCTTATTAAAAACACCCTTTTACACAAATAAAGTAAAATAATTAAATTCCATAAACCTCAAAATTTTTTTGTTTTATAATATTAAGGTTATCAAAATTAATATCACACAAATGAGATATACCATTAAATGTATTACACATGACAAAAATAGGCGATCTAGCTAGTGCACTAGTTCTACAAGTACCTATCCAGATGAAAACATGTTTTATATCGCGCATTAATTCTTGGAACAGAGTAGCAAATTTTGCTAGTTATATGAATACAGTCGATTTTGTTATGTAGGAGCTTAAATAAAAAACTAATACTCTGCGTTAACCTGCGTGCTCGTAGCGAATTAAGAAAGAATCTAGTTAACAAATTAATTTCACTAATGCTTCTTTCAGGATAGACTCCATCTAATTTATAACAAATAAATTTTAGGAAGCGTCTTTGTACGGATTCCAAGTCATCAATGTGTACGTTATATAAAGGTGACCATATTAAAACGCCATATTCTAATTTAGAGCGCACAAAAGCAACAAATAACATTATTAATGCTTGAATCTTGGTGAAATCTTTCCAGAAACGATGAATAAATCCTAAAGTCTTCAGTGATCTTTCAACTACATCATTCAAATGTGGTATAAATTTAAGTTGGTTATTAAATGTTACACCTAAGTCCTTAAAGGAATCCGGTCGAATGATAGTGTAATCATTAATTTTCTAGGGGTAAATAATAGGACATTTCTGCTTAGTAGGTGACATAACGTAACATTTGGGTTCGTTGAGTTGTAGTCGATTTGTCCGACTCCAAAAAGAAAGAACATTTGCATTCTGTTGTAGAGCTACGCAATCATTAATATAGTAAATTCTATAGCCCCTAGAAATACATAGTACCGTCATCCATTGTTCTACGAGTGGAGCAAATACAGTTGGTAACGCAAAAAATTCCCCTAGTTTGGAACCAAATTGTGTCAACAGAGAGTTAACAGCGTGTAAACCGTTGTTGTTACGTGGTCTTGGCGTGGTCTTTTTGTTTAAAGTCAATTAATTGTCAATTAATATAACTAATAGTTATTAAATAAGATTTTATTGATTAAATTTTATATTTTATTCAAATTAAAAACCCATATTTTGTATATAAACTACAAACTTTAAATCCAACATAAAACCATTTTAAATTTCGCGATCTGTCAAATGGTGTTAATAATTTTTGTTTTTGTTAAGTTTCCGCCAGGTTTGCTCCACGGTGACGATACTATGTATTTCTAGGGGCTATAGTAAATTCTATAATATAACTTTAAGTCATCAGCAAACAACAGTTTGTTACTGAAATATTTGCCGGCAGATCGTTGATAAATATCAGAAACAACAAACGGCCAAGATTCGAACCTTGCGACACTCCGAAGGTTGGGACGAATGAGTTAGACATACAATTGCGATATCTCACACAATGCTGACGATTCATTGAATATAATCGAAATAGGGCTAATAATGAATCAGAAAAACCCAAGAGGCTCATTTTTTTAAGAAGCAGCTAATGATTAATTGTATCAAACGCCTTCTGCATGTCAGTATATATCACATCCATCTGGCCATTGTTATCAATCGTCTCAGCGAGGTCTTGAGTAATAAATTTGTTATGGTGGACCGATTTTACATGAAGCTATGTTGTTCAGGTGAGATTGCATGTTTGATGGTCGTACCTACAGGGTGTTTGAGAAATGCACCGATAAAAAAATTGGAGGAGTTCCCGAGAGCATAAGGAATAAAAAAAACTTCTGTTGTATTATCAAAAGTTGCTAAGTAAATTTAAATTTTATCCAAGCTTTATTCGCGCCACTGTAAGAGCTGCTATCAGATTCAATTAATTCACGTTTTGTGAAAATATAGCAACCAAAAACTGACAACGAAGGGTGAAGTTTGAAAAATCTCAAGTAAAAAGTCAAAAGTATTTTTTCAGAAACAATTTGAAACAATTTTAACTGGATGTTTAAACATTTTGGAGTAAAGAATTATTTTAAATGGTAGTAATTAGACATTTTTACTTAATTTTCCTTACGTCGAGGTCCTATTAGAACGAGGGCCGGCGAACCACTGTCCAGGGTCGCGGGTCTTCGTTCCCGTTTTTTGGGCTCCGCTGTGGTTTTTTCAGTTCTTATAAGAACCCGGTTCTGCACAGTGCTCCGCCGATCTTGGTTCCATTGGAATTCCGACGTGATAGGTAATCGTCTGCGTGTTCTTTTTCAGGATGTTGTCATTTTCTCTAGTTACATACAGACTTATTAATGAATGAGCATAGTTAACAAAAAGAAACTACTAATAAGAATATGACTTTTCAACGACGATAACCATGGGGGATAAGAACGTTTATTTTTTATGCACCTGTATTTCGGAACAGCAATTTTAAATAAGTTATTAAGAATTTGATAAAATTTATCACATGCCGTATCAACGTTGTGAAGTTCATACAAATGATAATATTATTAATAATAATAATACTTTATTGTCTAACAGGAAAAATTCCTAATTACAGGACAATAATAAAAATAAAATAATGCAGTAATTTACTCAGCAATGAAATAAACGAAAATAATAATTAATACAAACGTTATACTTTGTTACAGATTAACTTTTAATAAAGAATATGTCTGGTATGAGTTTATTTGCACAGCGACTCATTGTAGTAACTGGTGCGAGACGTAGAACATTGGTGCGAGCTCTTGGGATATTGAAGGTATTTACGTATCTCGACGATAATCGAGGTACATTGAATCCTATATTGGCGAGTAGATTTCCACAATCAATTTTGTTATTCACAACTAGAAAGTTTGCACAATGTATATCTCTTCGATATGGAAGTGAAGATATCGGATGACGTTGAAGAAGGATTGTCATATCTGTCCCTCGTTCGGGATATGTTCTATCACATTTGAATGAAAGGAATTGTAGGAACTTTCTTTGAATTTTGTCTAATACCATGTTGTGTTTTAAATACAAAGGATACCAAATCAATCATTATATATATTATAGGTATTCCAGTTTACTTAAAACGAGGGCATAAAACAAAGTCTTGATTAAATCGTAATTCTTAAAAGATTTAGATATCCTCATTATAAAACCTAACGACTTATTAGCAGAGGTAGCCATGTGGTCAATGTGTAGATTGAAATTTAAGTTGCTGTCAAAAATTACACCAAGATCTCTGCTTGACATTTCCCTTGCTAAAACAACATCTTCAATAGAATATACAGAGTCTATGTGTGCGTTTTTACGAGTAAAGCAGATATAAAAACATTTACTTCTATTAAACTTGAACATGTTGTCATTTGACCACTTTGTGATGATATTAAGATTAGCTTGTAGCAACTGAGTATTTTCTAAACAAGACATTGTGGAAAAAAATTTTATGTCATCGTCATATGCGAGAACAAGACAGGTAAGAGATAATAGTAAATCGTTGACAAATAGATTAAAAAGCAATGGTCCCAAATTCGAACCTTGTGGCACCCCTGAACTGGATACGAACGGAAAAGACTTGAAGCCATTGTAGGAAACATAATTGCTACGGTTACTAATATAAGATTGCATTAATTGTAAAAGTGACGTTGAGAAGCCAAAGTCACTAAGTTTAAGAAGCAAAGTATCATGGGGAATACAATCAAAGGCTTTATTAAAGTCTGTGTAAATAATATCTACTTGACTTCGTTTATCAATTTCTTCGCTTAACCTCTGACATAGTACTGCCAAATTTGTGATGGTAGATCTGCCTTTTAGAAAACCGTGCTGATTTGGAGACAAATATGAGTGGACATTACGATAAATTTGTTTGTACAATACTTGTCCCATCACTTTCGAAAAATTAGGTAAAATGGATATGAATCCTTAATTGTTAAACACTTGAGAACTGCCTTTTTTGAGAATGAAGATAACTTTTACAATCTTCCAACGATCCGGATAGGTATTTGTTTTTAAAGCCAAGTTTCTAATCAAGGCTAATGATGTAGGCAGAATATGTCTACAATCGTGAATTATAAAACTTGGGGTTAAGTCATCTCCAGCTGTTAACTTGTTAGAGAACTTTCCCATAATTAAGATTAGATCTTCTGGACTGATTGATGTTACTGAAAAAGACGAATAAATACCATTACTGGTTGTAAACGATGGTGCTCTGACGTTGGTATAAACTCTGGAGAATGTTTTGTCAAATACATAGACGATTTTCTGCGGGTTTGTAAATTTATTATGTTTTTCATCAGTCATGTAACTGGGAATTCGGGATGTTCCCCTTTTTTGATAAACAAAATTTTACACTCCTGAAGGATCCACTAGTAGCTCGTTCTCTACAAGATTTAGATAAACATGATATGCGTTGTGTATTTGAGTTTTTACAAGGGCTCTTAATCTTTTATATTCATTATAATATATTATGTTGTTAGTTCTCGCCCATTTACGTCTGTAGATTTAAAGATGTCATCATAAAGTTTTGAGAGGTTCGCTTTTTTAAAGTTATAACGCTTGATGTTAGCTGATGGAAATTTATGATTGCCAATATCTGACGCAATATCAAGGTTTATAAGAAATGAAGGATGGTGGGAATCTTCCGATACAAGAGCTGAATCGCAGTGTTCGATATTAATTTTGAATTTGTCACTGTTCAGAAAAACTAAGTGCAGTAGGTGCTGGTTGGTGTTTAAAATAGAGTTATGTTGAGAAAGTGAGAGAGTATTACAAAATTGTTGAAGAATAGAAGTTTTAGGACAAACAGTTGAAGCAACTTTACTGAAATTGTGAACATTGAAGTCGCCGATGAGTATTACCTCTTCATCATCCCATTTTGTAGATAGAATGACTTTATAAAGAAGTACAAAATTAGTTTTACGAAAGTTAAAATTTAGTATGCTGCTACAAAATTCAAAATTTTTAAAAGAATTATCCGAAGTTGAGAAAGAAATATCAAGGGTGGGATGATGTTTGTGTTCACACACTATCGGGCAATCAGATTTGGTTACACTGTATAAGGTGTATTGGCGAAGACTAAATCTAGGATACGATTATTTATTGAAATTTAGAACGGTGTTATGTTAATAGAGACTGGAAAAACTTGCATAATTATTTAATAGAGCAGTATATCTGTTTTCCGAATCACTGTTGTATGAGGAAACATTGATATCCCATAGAACTACTGTGTCACAACCAGAGTCTTTGTAGAAATTACTAAACATGGCAAAGAAAAGCTCAAAATCGTTGAATGAGACAAAAGGTGGTATCTAAATAACGAAAATGTTGTACCGATGGCTGGTACTATATTGATCAGGTTAGGTATGTTAAAAACGAAGACAGGGTGTCTCAGAAATAAGTACATACATTTTAATCAGTTATGGAGCTCATTGAACTCAACAACTTTTTTTAGTAGAGTTTTGTCAAGAACTTTTTAATTATCAAGTTAAAAATTGTTAAAGTTATATCCCAATTAAGGTTACCCACCCATGGATCCTCAGTCACCCATGGACACTAATCTATATTAATAAAAATGAATTGCCGAAATGTATGTACGCCCATAACTTGAAAACGGCCGCACCGAATCGGACGATACTTTTTTTTACGTGTTCCTTATCGTCAGGAGAAGGTTTATATGTAAGAATATTTATAAAAAATGAGACCGGTTAAAGATAAAAAAAAATTTAAAAATTTTGCACGGGAATCGCCATTTCGAATCAAATTGAATAGTTGGCCATTCCTGACGGAGGGACCTGTCGCCTGACTGACGTGTCACACAAAACTATTTCTTCGGTGCGATTGTGAAAAGTATTATTGCATTTCAAGTCGTTGTTTGTTTTTTCGTAACAAAAAACGTCGTTTATTTTAAGAAGAGTGTTGGTTAAAGTGAATTTAGTTACGCATTGCGAAAGTTTCTTATTAATTTTGATCTGCCATTCTATTTGCGTATATTCGCTTTGTTGGTTTCGACAAAACCTCAACCTTTACCGTTATTCGAGAATTTAATTTGAAATTTTCGATATTTTAAAATTCTCAAGACAAAATTTACAGATCTGATTGACTGCGAAAATAATTCTGTGTCCTTTTATGAAGTTCATTACAATGCCGAGAAGACGACAAGCTGACATAGGTCTACGAAGTCAAACAAATGTGCGACGAGTAGATACTCATATTCGAAGTACAAAGTACCTAGAACGAGTAATAATCTTATATACCTGAGCATCTACTCTATGTACTGAGTACCTACTTGGAAACATTGTATCTCCCCGGACACAAATTGAACATCTACCTACGCGTTTTGTGAGCATATAATCTAAAAATGAGAATCGGCGTTGCAAATGACTGAACTGTCTGTAAAGCAGCTTAGAAAGCGAGTAGGATCGTTGTAAAAGTGAATTTTGACTAAACATGGATACTTTCATGAACGTGGAGCGTCGTCAAAAGGTGTATTCAGTTTGAAAAACATATTAGCAGCGGGAATATCGAAAACTTTTCAGGTAATTAACTTTTATTTATGCATAAATTGTGCAGTACGTTTTTTCTAACACTGGCCATAGAGATTCCCATCTCAAGGTGTCTACCCCATACTGATTTTTGCCTTGATGGTTGAACACTGTCAGTGTTTTCCTTTTTTGTTGTATCGAGATGCTACTTGAGCATCAAGTGTTACCTATTTGCATCATCTAGAAAAACTAGAAATATTTTGATTTGATATTCGAGTAGATACTTCGTATTTCGAGTATGAGTATCTACTGAGTTTTATTTATATCAACCATTGTCAAACAACTGATCGAACGTTTTTTCGATAGAACTTCCTTCGCACCAAAAGTATAATGTAACATATTCAGCATTTTCGAGTTGAGTCTTTTCTTCACACAATTTTGTGATGACCTAATCAACATTTACGAACAACACGTATATCACCTTGGATTGGTGCAGTGTAACTAATACTAAAAATAACTGTATTGTATCTCCAAAATTATCTGCGAAAATCGAGTGAGCCATTCCATCAATATTTTGGGTGGAATAAATAGATATTCTTAACAGTTTACCATGCTTACAATTACTTTAAAACGTCTGCAAGTTCTCAAAGTATTTATTTCTGCAACTCTTGAGTTATTCACTAAAATAAATTGACTGATCCATATATTTTTTGAGTCACTGTAAAAGCAAATCAAAAAATGGTCTAAAGAGTTTAGACAGTACTTCCCTTGCTGTCGGAAACGTGACTGCATGTCTATTATGTTTTTTTTCGCAGTAGATTTCATTATTTTTTTTTGAGTCACACGGTATATGCAAATTCAAAAAATGTGAATGGAATGATAAATTACAAGTACAGACTCATCATATTTTGTATATTCTAGATAGGATTTATTCGGCAAACTTTTGAGCTGACGTCATCAGTTTTTCGGAGAAGATAACCACATATATTTTGACTAAAAATTTATTATGCTCTTTATAACCTTAAAACATTTGCAAGATTTCAAAACATTCGATTCTGTAGTTCCTGATTAAATCAATCAAATATATTTACGCATTCATTAATTTTTTTGGGTCACCATGTATATGCAGATCCAAAAAATATGAATGGAATGATAAATCACAAGGAGAGACTCATCATATTTTGTACATTTTAGATAGGATTTATTCAGCGAAATTTTGTGGTGATGTAATCAATTTTTTAGGGGAGATGAGCAAATACATTTTGATCAAAAACTTACCAGGCTTATGACAACTTTAAAGAATCATCAAGATTTCAAAGCATTCAGTTTTGTAGTTCCTGAGTAAATCAATAAAATAAATTTAGGCATTCATTAATTTTTTTGAGTCACCCTGTATATACAAATCCCAAAAATATGAATGGAGTGATAAATAACAAGTACAGACTCATCATATTTTGTACAGTTTAGATAGGATTTATTCGACAAACTTTCGAGCTGACGTCATCAATTTTTTTGAGGGGATAAGCAAATATATTTTGACTAAACATTTATTATGCTCTTTATAACCTTAAAACATCTGCAAGATTTCAAAGCATTCGGTTTTGTTGTTCCTGATTAAGTCAATAAAATAAATTCACGCATTCATTAATTTTTTTGAGTCACCCTGTATATGGAAAACGAAAAAATTTGAATGGAATGATAAATCACAAGAAGAAATTCACCATATTTTGTACATTTTAGGTAGAATTTATTCAACAAAATTTTGTGGTGACGTCATAATTTTTTTTAGGGACGACCAAATACATTTTGATAAAAATTTACCATGCTTATGATAATTTTAAAAACATCTTTAAGATTTCAAAGCATTCGGTTTTGTAATTCCTGAGTAAATCAGTAAAATACATTTACTCATTCATTAATTTTTTTGAGTCACCCTGTATATGCAAATCCAAAAAATATTAATGGAGTGATATATCACAAGTATATACTCATCATATTTTGCACATTCTAGATAGGATTTATTCGGCAAACTTTTGAACTGACGTCATCAAGTTTTTGGAGGGGATAACCAAATATATTTTGACTAAAGATTTATGATGCTCTTTATAGTCTTAAAACATCTGCAACATTTCAAAACATTTATGTTGTTTTTAATTTTGATTTTTTTCCAAAAATCTGGACCTTTCGGGTAGAAACTCAATTCGGAGTCGTAAAACACTATGTTATTTTATACAATTGAAAACCCATTTACTATGTACAATTTTGAAGTGACGTCATCGCATTAGTGGTGGGGATGATTAGACAAATTTTGGTTAGCGTTTTACCATCTACATAATATTCCTAATATAAGTACAAAATTTCACACCAATCGGTCCAGTACTTTCGGAGATTATCTGTATAATAAAAATCCGGGTGGCAGACAGACGGACAGACGGACAGACGGACAGACAGACGGAAATGGGAGACCTATTTCTTCGTCTTCTAGGGATCATGAAAGATCGAGAAAAGGTAAAAGTAGAGAGTTGGCCGACGGATTCGATTACAATACTTCCTTTGCTTACGCTCGGGAAATAAAAATATGAATGCAATGATAAATTACGAATGATATTTTGCACATTTTAGATAGGATTTATTCGGCAAAATTTTGAGATGACGTCATCAAGTTTTTGGGCTTGATAAACAGATATATTTTGAAAAGCTACCATGCTTACAGTAACTTCAAAACGTCTGCGATATTTCAAAATATTTAGTTTTGCAATTCTTGATTCAGTCAATAAAATAAATTGACCCAGTGATTAATTGTTTTGGGACACCCCGTTTAAGCAAAACTAAAAAAATATTAATGCACTGATAAATCACAAGTAAAAACTCATCATATTTTGCACATTTCAGATAGGATTTATTCAGCAAAATTTTCAGGTGACGTCATCAATTTTTTAGGGAGAATGAACAAATACATTTTAATCAAAAAATTACCGTGCTTATGATAACATTAAAGCATCTCCAAGATTTCAGAACATTTGGTTTTGCAGTTCCTGATTAAATCAATAAAATGAATTCACCCATTCATTAATTTTTTTGAGTCACCCTATATAAGCAAATCTAAAAAATATGAATGGAATAATAAATCACAAGTATAGACTCATCCTATTTTGGACATTTTAGATAGGATTCATTTGGCAAATTTTGGGCTGACGTCATCAATTTTTTGGAGAGGATAAGTAAATATATTTTGAAGAAAAATTTATTATGCTTATCATATGTTTAAAACATCTGCAAGTTTTCAAAGCATTCGCTTTTGCAGATTCAAAATTAAATTGTAGGTGAAACGAAGTTCACCGGGTCAGCTAGTCTATATTAATAAAAATGAATCGCCGAAATGTATGTACGCCCATAACTTGAAAACGGCCGCACCGAATCGGACGATTCTTTTTTTTACGTGTTCCTTATCGTCAGGAGAAGGTTTATATGTAAGAATATTTATAAAAAATGAGACCGGTTAAAGATAAAAAAAAAATTAAAAATTTTGCACGGGAATCGCCATTTCGAATCAAATTGAATAGTTGGCCATTCCTGACGGAGGGACCTGTCGCCTGACTGACGTGTCACACAAAACTATTTCTTCGGTGCGATTGTGAAAAGTATTATTGCATTTCAAGTCGTTGTTTGTTTTTTCGTAACAAAAAACGTTGTTTATTTCAAGAAAAGTGTTCGTTAAAGTGAATTCAGTTACGCATTGCGAAAGTTTCTTATTAATTGTGATCTGCCATTCTATTTACCAATGTTCACTTTGTTGGTTTCGACAAAACCTCAAACTTTGCCGTTATTCGAGGATTTGAATTGAAGTTTTCAGTATCTTAAAATTCTCAAGACAAAATTTACAGATTTGATTGACTGCGAAAATAATTCTGTGTCGTTTTATGAAGTTTATTACAACGCCGAGAAGACGACAAGTTGACATAGGTCCACGAAGTCAATCAAATGTGCGACGAACTACCTCAGGTGCAAACCGCAATGATTTATTTCATGGGTAATTCGGATTCGGAAGTTGATCAGCGTTGTGCTCATAATCAACATAATCAAACATTGAAGCGAGACATTGGGTGGTATGAATAAAAGTGAGTAGATACTCATATTCGAAGTACAAAGTACCTAGAACGAGTAATAATCTTATATACCTGAGCATCTACTCTATGTACTGAGTACCTACTTGGAAACATTGTATCTCCCCGGACACAAATTGAACATCTACCTACGCGTTTTGTGAGCATATAATCTAAAAATGAGAATCGGCGTATCAAATGACTGAACAGTCTGTAAAGCAACTTAGAAAATGAGTAGGATCGTTGTAAAAGTGAATTTTGACTAAACATGGATACTTTCATGAACGTGGAGCGTCGTCAAAAGGTGCATTCAGTTTGAAAAACACATTAGCAGCGGGAATATCGAAAACTTTTCAGGTAATTAACATTTATTTATGCATAAATTGTGCAGTACGTTTTTTCTAACACTGGCCATAGAGATTCCCATCTCAAGGTGTCTACCCCATACTGAGTTATATTTTGGTGACCCGATTTTTGCCTTGATGGTTGAACACTGTCACTGTTTTCCTTTTTTGTTGTATCGAGATGCTACTTGAGCATCAACTGTTACCTACTGAAGTATTAGCATCATCTAGAAAAACTAGAAATATTTTGATTTGATATTCGAGTAGATACTTCGTATTTCGAGTATGATTATCTACTGAGTTTTATTTATATCAACCATTGTCAAACAACTTATCGAACGTTTTTTCGATAGAACTTCCTTCGCACCAAAAGTATAATGTAGCATATTCAGCATTTTCGAGTTGAGTCTTTTCTTCACACAATTTTGCGATGACCTAATCAACATTTACGAACAACACGTACTCGTATATCACCTTGGATTGGTGCAGTGTAACTAATACTAAAAATAACTGTATTGTATCTCCAAAATTATCTGCGAAAATCGAGTGAGCCGTCCCATCAATTTTTAATGATTAACAATTTACCATGCTTACAATAACTTTAAAACGTCTGCAAGATCTCAAAGTATTCATTTCTGCAACGCTTGAGTTATTTAATAAAATAAATTGACTGATCCATATATTTTTTTAAGTCACTGTAAAAGCAAATCTAAAAAATTGGTCTAAAGAGTTTAGACAGTACTTCCCTCGCTGTCGGAAACGTGACGACTGCATGTCTATTATGTTTTTTTTTTCGCAGTGGATTTCAAAGCATTCGGTTTTATAGTTCCTGAGTAAATCAATAAAATAAGTTTACGCATTCATTATTTTTTTGAGTCACTCGGTATATGCAAATTCAAAAAATGTGAATGGAATGATAAATTACAAGTACAGACTCATCATATTTTGTATATTCTAGATAGGATTTATTCGGCAAACTTTTGAGCTGACGTCATCAGTTTTTTGGAGAAGATAACCAAATATATTTTGACTAAAAATTTATTATGCTCTTTATAACCTTAACACATTTGCAAGATTTCAAAACATTTGGTTCTGTAGTTCCTGATTAAATCATTAAAATAAATTTAAGCATTCATTAATTTGTTTGAGTCACCCTGTATATACAAATCCAAAAAATATGAATGGAGTAATAAATAACAAGTACAGACTCGTCATATTTTGTACAGTTTAGATAGGATTTATTCGGCAAACTTTCGAGCTGACATCATCAATTTTTTGGAGGGGATAAGCAAATATATTTTGACTAAACATTTATTATGCTCTTTATAACCTTAAAACATCTGCAAGGTCTCAAAGCATTCGGTTTTGTTGTTCCTGATTAACTCAATAAAATAAATTCACGCATTCATTAATTTTTTTGAGTCACCCTGTATATGGAAATCGAAAAAATTTGAATGGAATGATAAATCACAAGAAGAAACTCACCATATTTTGTACATTTTAGGTAGAATTTATTCAACAAAATTTTGTGGTGACGTCATAATTTTTTTTAGGGGGGACGACCAAATACATTTTGATAAAAAATTTACCATGCTTATGATAATTTTAAAACATTTTTAAGATTTCAAAGCATTCGGTTTTGTAATTCCTGAGTAAATCAGTAAAATACATTTACTCATTCATTAATTTTTTTGAGTCACCCTGTATATGCAAATCCAAAAAATATTAATGGAGTGATATATCACAAGTACATACTCATCATATTTTGCACATTTTAGATAGGATTTATTCGGCAAACTTTTGAACTGACGTCATCAAGTTTTTGGAGGAGATAACCAAATATATTTTGACTAAAGATTTATGATGCTCTTTATAGCCTTAAAACATCTGCAACATTTCAAAACATTCAGGTTAGCAGATTCAAAATTAAATTTCAAAATGTTGTTTTATAATTTAGATTTTTTTTCCAAAAATCTGGACGTTTCGCGTAAAAACTCAATTCGGAGTCGTAAAATATTATGTTATTTTATACAATTTAAAAGCGATTTACTATGTACAATTTTGAAGTGACGTCATCGCATTAGTGGTGGGGATGATTAGACAAATTTTGGTTAGCGTTTTACCATGGACATGAAATTCCTAATATTAGTAAAAAATTTGACAACAATCGGTCCAGTACTTTCGGAGATTATCTGTCTAATAAAAATCCGGGATGGCAGACAGACGGACAGACGGACAGACAGACGGAAATGGGAGACCTATTTCTTCGTCTTCTAGGGATCATGAAAGATCGAGAAAAGGTAAAAGTAGAGATTCGGCCGACGGACTCGATTACAATACTTCCTTTGCTTACGCTCGGAAAGTAAAAATATGAATGCAATGATAAATTACGAATATATACTGAAGATTTTTTGCACATTTTAGATAGGATTTATTCGTCAAAATTTTGAGATGACGTCATCAAGTTTTTAGGCTTGATAAACAGATATATTTTGATTAAAAAGCTACCATGCTTACAGTAACTTCAAAACGTCTGCAATATTTCAAAATATTCAGTTTTGCAATTGACCCTTTTCCTGTAAGATCGTAAAACTTCCATAGTGACTTTCCGTGCGCACGCATCTTCAAAACCACGTTGCAAATAATATCCGGCACTCTGGCAGCAGAGCAAAGGCGTGTGACAACAAACCGCTTTGACAGACTGCAACCGGAAACACATGCGTAGTCTGTCGCTCATTGGTTAATTTTAATTTGGCGCTCCAAAAATCTGACTTCGCCTGCGCGATGTTGTCTCACTCTGTATCATTGGAATTTATATAATGTCTACTTACTTTGCTTACAGGAAAAGGGTCAATTCTTGATTCAGTCACCCCGTTTAAGCAAAACTAAAAAAATATTAATGCAGTGATAAATCACAAGTAAAAACTCATCATATTTTGCACATTTCAGATAGGATTTATTCAGCAAAATTTTCAGGTGACGTCATCAATTTTTTAGGGGGAATGAACAAATGCATTTTAATCAAAAAATTACCATGCTTATGATAACATTAAAGCATCTCCAAGATTTCAGAACATTCAGTTTTGCAGTTCCTGATTAAATCAATAAAATTAATTCACCCATTCATTAATTTTTTTGGGTCACCTTATATAAGCAAATCTAAAAAATATGAATGGAATAATAAATCACAAGTATAGACTCATCCTATTTTGGACATTTTAGATAGGATTCATTTGGCAAATTTTGGGCTGACGTCATCAATTTTTTGGAGAGGATAAGTAAATATATTTTGAATAAAAATTTATTATGCTTATCATATGTTTAAAACATCTGCAAGTTTTGTTTTCCTCATTACAAAAATCGAGTTGACATACTGGAAAGAGTTCTCCGTAGATTTCTCAAATTTCTATCATTTAGAGCTGATGGAAAATATCCTCCAATTGGATATTCTCAATTCAAACTTTTAGAAAGATTTCCGGTTCTGAGTCTTTCTGAAAGAAGTAAAATAGCTAAGGTACCTTAATATTCCTGTTTAAATTATTAAATTCAAATTTTGATTGTCCAAGCTTGCTTTCGCAGGTAAAATTCCATATCAAATACAGATCATATAGTCCTAGATATAAATCTTTGCTATATCTGCAGACACAGCGTACGGAAATTTTAAAATACTCACCACTGCAAATGATGTGTAGGATAGGTAATTATGCAAGTCAACATGTAGATCTATTTGACACCACGATCAAAGAGCTCAAGAGGCTTAGTTTTTCTGACATATCCTGAAGTTTTATGGAGAGTAGTTTTGTATATGTTTTATATTAATCTTAATTTTCTATATCCATTTGTATAACGGTTGTATGTTCTGTAAAAAGTTTTCAAAGCATTCGGTTTTGCAGATTCAAAATTAAATTGTAGGTGAAACGAAGTTCACCGGGTCAGCTAGTCTATATTAATTAAAATGAATCGCCGAAATGTATGTACGCCCATAACTTGAGAACGGCCGCACCGAATCGGACGATTCTTTTTTTTTACGTGTTCCTCATCGTCAGGAGAAGGTTTATATGTAAGAATATTTATAAAAAATGAGACCGGTTAAAGATAAAAAAAATTTTAAAAATTTTGCACGGGAATCGCCACTTCCATTGAATTTGAATAGTTAACCATTCCTAACGGACCTGTCGCCTGACTGACGTGTCACACAAAACTATTTCTCGTGCGATTGTGAAAAGTATTATTGCATTTCAAGTCGTTGTTTGTTTTTTGTAACAAAAAACGTCGTTTATTTCAAGAAAAGTGCTCGTTAAAGTGAATTCAGTTACGCATTGCGAAAGTTTCTTATTAATTTTGATCTGCTATTCTATTTACGTATATTCACTTTGTTGGTTTCGACAAAACCTCAAACTTTACCGTTATTCGAGGATTTAATTTGAAATTTTCGATATTTTAAAATTCTCAAGACAAAATTTACAGATTTGATTGACTGCGAAAATAATTCTGTGTCGTTTTATGAAGTTCATTACAATGCCGAGAAGACGACAAGCTGACAGAGGTCCACGAAGTCAAACAAATGTGCGACGAACTACCTCAGGAGCAAACCGCAATGATTTATTTCATGGGTAATTCGGATACGGAAGTTGATCAGCGTTGTGCTCATATTCAACATAATCAAACATTGAAGCGAGACATTGGGTGGTATGAATAAAAGTGAGTAGATACTCATATTCGAAGTACGAAGTACCTAGAAAGAGTAATAATCTTATATACCTGAGAATCTACTCCATGTACTGAGTACCTACTTGGAAACATTGTATCTCCCCGGACACAAATTGAACATCTACCTACGCGTTTTGTGAGCATATAATCTAAAAATGAGAATCGGCGTGGCAAATGACTGAACTGTCTGTAAAGCAGCTTAGAAAACGAGTAGGATCGTTGTAAAAGTGAATTTTGACTAAACATGGATACTTTCATGAACGTGGAGCGTCGTCAAAAGGTGCATTCAGTTTGAAAAACACATTAGCAGCGGGAATATCGAAAACTTTTCAGGTAATTAACATTTATTTATGCATAAATTGTGCAGTACGTTTTTTCTAACACTGGCCATAGAGATTCCCATCTCAAGGTGTCTACCCCATACTGAGTTATATTTTGGTGACCCGATTTTTGCCTTGATGGTTGAACACTGTCACTGTTTTCCTTTTTTGTTGTATCGAGATGCTACTTGAGCATCAACTGTTACCTACTGAAGTATTAGCATCATCTAGAAAAACTAGAAATATTTTGATTTGATATTCGAGTAGATACTTCGTATTTCGAGTATGAGTATCTACTGAGTTTTATTTATATCAACCATTGTCAAACAACTGATCGAACGTTTTTTCGATAGAACTTCCATCGCACCAAAAGTATAATGTAACATATTCAGCATTTTCGATTTGCGTCTTTTCTTCACACAATTTTGTGGTGACCAAATCAACATTTACAATCAACACGTATATCACCTTGGATTGGTGCAGTGTAACTAATACTAAAAATAACTGTATTGTATCTCCAAAATTATCTGCGAAAATCGAGTGAACCGTCCCATCAATTTTTAATGATTAACAATTTACCATGCTTATCTCAAAGTATTCATTTCTGCAACTCTTGAATTATTCAATAAAATAAATTGACTGATCCATATATTTTTTTAAGTCACTGTAAAAGCAAATCTAAAAAATTGGTCTAAAGAGTTTAGACAGTACTTCCCTCGCTGTCGGAAACGTGACGACTGCATGTCTATTATGTTTTTTTTTTCGCAGTGGATTTCAAAGCATTCGGTTTTATAGTTCCTGAGTAAATCAATAAAATAAGTTTACGCATTCATTATTTTTTTGAGTCACTCGGTATATGCAAATTCAAAAAATGTGAATGGAATGATAAATTACAAGTACAGACTCATCATATTTTGTATATTCTAGATAGGAATTATTCGATAAACTTTTGAGCTGACGTCATCAGTTTTTTGGAGAAGATAACCACATATATTTTGACTAAAAATTTATTATGCTTTTTATAACCTTAAAACATTTGCAAGATTTCAAAACATTCGGTTCTGTAGTTCCTGATTAAATCAATAAAATATATTTACGCATTCATTAATTTTTTTGGGTCACCCTGTATATGCAAATCCAAAAAATATGAATGGAATGATAAATCACAAGGAGAGACTCATCATATTTTGTGCATTTTAGATAGGATTTATTCAGCGAAATTTTGTGGTGATGTCATAAATTTTTTAGGGCAGATGAGCAAATACATACATTTTGATCAAAAACTTACCAGGCTTATGACAACTTTAAAGAATCATCAAGATTTCAAAGCATTCGGTTTTGTAGTTCCTGAGTAAATCAATAAAATAAATTTATGCATTCATTAATTTTTTTGAGTCACCCTGTATATACAAATCCCAAAAATATGAATGGAGTGATAACTAGCAAGTACAGACTCATCATATTTTGTACAATTTAGATAGGATTTATTCTGCAAACTTTCGAGCTGACGTCATCAATTTTTTTGAGGGGATAAGCAAATATATTTTCACTAAACATTTATTATGCTCTTTATAACCTTAAAACATCTGCAAGATTTCAAAGCATTCGGTTTTGTTGTTCCTGATTCACTCAATAAAATAAATTCACACATTCATTAATTTTTTTGAGTCAGCCTGTATATGCAAATCCAAAATATATTAATGGAGTGATATATCACAAGTACATACTCATCATATTTTGCAGATTCTAGAGAGGATTTATTCGGCAAACTTTTGAACTGACGTCATCAAGTTTTTGGAGGGGATAACCAAATATATTTTGACTAAAGATTTATGATGCTCTTTGTAGCCTTAAAACATCTGCAACATTTCAAAACATTCAGGTTAGCAGATTCAAAATGTTGTTTTATAATTTTGATTTTTTTCCAAAAATCTGGACGTTTCGGGTAGAAACTCAATTCGGAGTGGTAAACCACATGTGTAGGACTATGTTATTTTATACAATTTAAAACCGATTTACTACGTACAATTTTGAAGTGACGTCATCGCATTAGTGGTGGGGATGATTAGACAAATTTTGGTTAGCGTTTTACCATCTACATGATATTCCTAAAATAAGTACAAAATTTCACAACAATCGGTCCAGTACTTTCGGAGATTATCTGCCTTATAAAAATCAGGGATGGTAGACAGACGGACAGACGGACAGACAGACGGAAATGGGAGACGTATTTCTTCGTCTTCTAGGGATCATGAAAGATCGAGAAAAGGTAAAAGTAGAGAGTCGGCCGACGGACTCGATTACAATACTTCCTTTGCTTACGCTCGGGAACTAAAAATATGAATGCAATGATAAATTACGAATATATACTGATGATATTTTGCACATTTTAAATAGGATTTATTCGGCAAAATTTTGAGATGATGTCATCAAGTTTTTGGGCTTGATTAACAGATATATTTTGATTAAAAAGCTAACATGCTTACAGTAACTTCAAAACGTCTGCAATATTTCAAAATATTCAGTTTTACAATTCTTGATAATAATAAAGCTTATTTACGGTTTTCAGTCAATAAAATAAATTGACCCAGTGATTAATTGTTTTGGGACACCCCGTTTAAGCAAAACTAAAAAAATTGGTCTAAAGAGTTTAGACAGTACTTCCCTCGCTGTCGGAAACTTGACGACTGCATGCCTATTGTGTTTTTTTTTCTCATTACATTTTTGTAGTGGGAATTTAAAAAAAAATTGTGATGACGTCATCAACATTTTTGCAAGGACACGTATATCAGTTGGGATAGATGTAGTGTAATACTAAGAATAAAATTATTGTATTCCCAAATTTTCGGGAAAATGAATTGGGTCGTTTTGAATATTGATTTCTTATAATCAATAAAATAACGAAACAATTTACTCAGGTATACGGCGCCGGTGTGTAATATCTAGAGAGCGGATTTCTGTCGGGCTAGGCAAGGCCAAACTCGGTACGGCTCGTACGGGATGCGAATTTATTGCGATTGCGGACTGCACTTCGTTTATTTGAGATTAGAATAAAGCTGTTTCGTTGGACTCTGCTGTTAATTCCCGTTCTCATTTACTTAGCCGTTTGATTAATAAATCGTTAATTATATTTATGGAATTAGCACCGATTAAACGTGACGTAGCCAGACAAAAATCCGCTATCTGGTAATATGAAAGGCAACTGAAAATCGTTTATGTATAAACATTCTTAATTTAAGATGACAAGCGTAACAGCATACGTGAGAGTCAAACAGAGAAACTGTAAACAAAACGACCATCGGTTTTATTGCTTCGACTTCCGCTTATTATATAAAACATTGGGTTTTATTTTAATTCTTGACGGTGAAATTCACAATTGGTTGATTATAAACATGTCTATTCCACATTCGCGGAACAAAGTGAGCGCATAAAACAAATGCAGGTCTGTAACGTTAAAGTCGATGTAAATAAGCGTGCTACCCTTATGTTTCAACCGAGTTTTTCCTTTAACAAATTTTGTGTCTACCAAATTGGGTTGGTTGGGGTGTAATACTAATAATAAGTGTTGCCTTTAATTTAATCAATAAAATAAATTGACTTCATTAATTTTTTGAACCACCTCTTAAGAAAATCTAAAAAATATGAATGGAATGATATATCACAGTACAAACTCATCATATTTTTTGCATTTTAGATAAGATTTATTCAGCAAAATTTAAGGGTGACGTCGTCAATTTTTTTAGGAGGGATGAACAAATACATTTTGCACAAAAGTTTACCATGCTTATAATAACTTTAAAATATTCCCAAGATTTCAAAGCATTCGGTTTTGTAATTCCTGATTAAATCGATAAAATAAATTCACGCCTTCATTAATTTTTTTGAGTCACCCTGCATATGCAAATCCAAAAATATGAATGGAATGATAAATCACAAGTACAGACTCATCATATTTTGTACATTTTAGATACGATTTATTCGGCAAACTTTTGAGCTGACGTCATCAGTTTTTTGTAGAAGATAACCAAATATATTTTGACTAAAAATTTATTATGCTCTTTATAACCTTAAAACATCTGCAAGATTTCAAAGCATTCGGTTTTGTAATTCCTGATTAAATCGATAAAATAAATTCACGCATTCTTTAATTTTTTTGAGTTACCCTGTATATGGAAAACGAAAAAATTTGAATGGAATGATAAATCACAAGAAGAAACTCACCATATTTTGTACATTTTAGGTAGAATTTATTCAACAAAATTTTGTGGTGACGTCATAAATTTTTTTAGGGGGGACGACCAAATACATTTTGATAAAAAATTTACCATGCTTATGATAATTTTAAAACATCTTTAAGATTCCAAATCAATCGGTTTTGTAATTCCTGAGTAAATCAGTAAAATATATTTACTCATTCATTAATTTTTTTGAGTCACCCTGTATATGCAAATCCAAAAGATATTAATGGAGTGGTACATCACAAGTACATACTGATCATATTTTGCACATTCTAGATAGGATTTATTCGGCAAACTTTTGAACTGACGTCATCAAGTTTTTGGAGGGGATAAGCAAATATATTTTGACTAAACATTTATTATGCTCTTTATGACCTTAAAACATCCGCGAGATTTCAAAGCATTCTGGTTAGCAGATTAAAAATTAAATTTCAAAATTATTTTTTTTCCAAAAATCTGGACGTTTCGGGTAGAAACTCAATTCGGAGTAGTAAAACGCTATGTTATTTTCTACAATTTAAAACCGATTTACTACACTCACCGGCAAAAAAAGCGAATCATCCGAAGTTTGTATTGAAAATGGTTCCTTTTTTAAACGTTTGGCTACAGTCAGTATCAGTTTTGAAAAAATCACGCAAAATATACTAACACTAGGTTTTTGGTTCTTTTTACTTCCCGAGCGTAAGCAAAGGAAGTATTGTAATCGAGTCCGTCGGCCGACTCTCTACTTTTACGTTTTCTCGATCTTTCATGACCCCTAGAAGACGAAGAAATAGGTCTCCCATTTCCGTCTGTCTGTCCGTCTGTCCGTCTGTCCGTCTGTCCGTCCGTCTGTCCGTCCGTCTGCCGTCCCGGATTTTTATTAGACAGATAATCTCCGAAAGTATTCGACCGATTGTTGTGAAATTTTGTGCTTATATTGAGAATATCATGTAGATGGTAAAACGCTAACAAAAATTTGTCTAATCATCCCCACCAGTAATGCGATGACGTCACTTCAAAATTGTACATAGTAAATGGGTTTTCAATTGTATAAAATAACATAGTCCTACACATGTAGTTTACAACTCTGAATCGACTTTTCACCCGAAACGTCCAGATTTTTGGAAAAAAAATCAAAATTATAAAACAACATTTTGAAATTTAATTTTTAATCTGCTAACCAGAATGCTTTGAAATGTTGCAGATGTTTTAAGGCTATAAAGAGCATAATAAATTTTTACTCAAAAAATATTTGCTTATCCCCTCCAAAAACTTGATGACGTCAGCTCAAAAGTTTGTGGAATAAATCATATCTAAAATGTACAAAATATGATGAGTCTGTACTTGTGATCTATCACTCCATTCATATTTTTTGGACTTGCATATACAGGGTGACTCAAAAAAATTAATGAATGCTTAAATTTATTTTACTGATTTACTCAGAAACTACAAAACCGAATGCTTTGAAATCTTGCAGATGTTTTAAGGTTTTAAAGAGCATAATAAATGTTTAGTCAAAATATATTTGCTTATCCCCTCCAAAAAATTGATGACGTCAGCTCGAAAGTTTGCCGAATAAATCATATCTAAAATGTACAAAATATGATGAGTCTGTACTTGTCATTTATCATTCCATTCATATTTTTTGGATTTGCATATACAGAGTGACTCAAAAAAATTAATGAATGCGTAAATATATTTTATTGATTTAATCAGGAACTACAAAACGGAATGCTCTGACATCTTGCAGATGTTTTAAGGTTATAAAGAGCATAATAAATGTTTAGTCAAAATATATTTGCTTATCCCCTCCAAAAACTTAATGACGTCAGCTCGAAAATTTGCCGAATAAATCATGTCTAAAATGTACAAAATATGATCAGTCTGTACTTGTGATCTATCCCTCCATTCATATTTTTTGGATTTGCATATACAGGGTGATTCAAGAAAATAAATGAAAGCGTAAATTTATTTTACTGATTTACTCAGGAACTACAAAACCGAATGCTTCGAAATCTTGAAGATATTTTAAAATTATCATAAGCATGGTAAATTTTTGATCAAAATGTATTTGGTCGTCCCCCCTAAAAAATTTATGACGTCACCACAAAATTTTGCTGAATAATTCCTATCTAAAATGTACAAAATATGGTGAGTGTCTTCTTGTGATTTATCATTCCATTCAATTTTTTTCGATTTGCATATACAGGGTGACTCAAAAAAATTAATGAATGCGTAAATTTATTTTATTGATTTAATCAGGAACTACAAAACCGAATGCTTTGAAATCTTGCAGATGTTTTAAGGTTATAAAGAGCATAATAAATTTTTAGTCAAAATATATTTGGTTATCTTCTACAAAAAACTGATGACGTCAGCTCAAAAGTTTGTCGAAAAAATCGTATCTAAAATGTGCAAAATATGATGAGTCTGTACTTGTGATATATCATTCCATTCATATTTTTACTTCCCGAGCGTAAGCAAAGGAAGTATTGTAATCGAGTCCGTCGGCCGACTCTCTACTTTTACGTTTTCTCGATCTTTCATGACCCCTAGAAGACGAAGAAATAGGTCTCCCATTTCCGTCTGTCTGTCCGTCTGTCCGTCTGTCCGTCCGTCCGTCTGTCCGTCTGCCCCCGGATTTTTATTAGACAGATAATCTCCGAAAGTACTCGACCGATTGTTGTGAAATTTTGTACTTATATTAAAAATATCATGTAGATGGTAAAACGCTAACCAAAATTTGTCTAATCATCCCCACCACTAATGCGATGACGTCACTTCAAAATTGTACATAGTAAATGGGTTTTCAATTGTATAAACTAACATAGTCCTACACATGTAGCTTACAACTCCGGATCGACTTTTCACCCGAAACGTCCAGATTTTTGGAAAAAAAATCAAAATTATAAAACAACATTTTGAAATTTAATTTTTAATCTGCTAACCAGAATGCTTTGAAATGTTGCAGATGTTTTAAGGCTATAAAGAGCATCATAAATCTTTAGTCAAAAAATATTTGCTTACCCCCTCCAAAAACTTGATGACGTCAGCTCAAAAGTTTGTGGAATAAATCATATCTAAAATGTACAAAATATGATGAGTCTGTACTTGTGATCTATCACTCCATTCATATTTTTTGGATTTGCATATACAGGGTGACTCAAAAAAATTAATGAATGCGTAAATATATTTTATTGATTTAATCAGGAACTACAAAACGGAATGCTCTGACATCTTGCAGATGTTTGAAGGTTATAAAGAGCATAATAAATGTTTAGTCAAAATATATTTGCTTATCCCCTCCAAAAACTTGATGACGTCAGCTCGAAAATTTGCCGAATAAATCATATCTAAAATGTACAAAATATGATCAGTCTGTACTTGTGATCTATCACTCCATTCATATTTTTTGGATTTGCATATACAGGGTGATTCAAGAAAATAAATGAAAGCGTAAATTTATTTTACTGATTTACTCAGGAACTACAAAACCGAATGCTTCGAAATCTTGAAGATATTTTAAAATTATCATAAGCATGGTAAATTTTTGATCAAAGTGTATTTGGTCGTCCCCCCTAAAAAATTTATGACGTCACCACAAAATTTTGCTGAATAAATCCTATCTAAAATGTACAAAATATGGTGAGTCTCTTCTTGTGATTTATCATTCCATTCAAATTTTTTCGATTTGCATATACAGGGTGACTCAAAAAAATTAATGAATGCGTAAATTAATTTTATTGATTTAATCAGGAACTACAAAACCGAATGCTTTGAAATCTTGCAGATGTTTTAAGGTTATAAAGAGCATAATAAATTTTTAGTCAAAATATATTTGGTTATCTTCGACAAAAAACTGATGACGTCAGCTCAAAAGTTTGCCGAATAAATCGTATCTAAAATGTACAAAATATGATGAGTTTGTACTTGTGATTTATCATTCCATTCATATTTTTGGATTTGCATATGCAGGGTGACTCAAAAAAATTAATGAAGGCGTGAATTTATTTTATCGATTTAATCAGGAATTACAAAACCGAATGCTTTGAAATCTTGGGAATATTTTAATGTTATTATAAGCATGGTAAACTTTTGTTCAAAATGTATTTGTTCATCCCTCCTAAAAAAATTGATGACGTCACCCTTAAATTTTGCTGAATAAATCCTATCTAAAATGCAAAAAATATGATGAGTTTGTACTTGTGATTTATCATTCCATTCATATTTTTTAGATTTTCTTAAGAGGTGGTTCAAAAAAATTAATGAAGTCAATTTATTTTATTGATTAAATTAAAGGCAACACTTATTATTAGTATTACACCCCAACCAACCCAATTTGGTAGACACAAAATTTGTTAAAGGAAAAACTCGGTTGAAACATAAGGGTAGCATCGCTTACTTACATCGACTTTAACATTACAGACCTGCATTTGTTTTATGCTATCACTTGGTTCGGCGAATGTGAAATAGACATGTTTATAATCAACCAATTGTGAATTTCACCGTCAAGAATTAAAATAAAACCCAATGTTTTATATAATAAGCGGAAGTCGAAGCAATAAAACCGATGGTCGTTTTGTTTACAGTTTCTCTGTTTGACTCTCACGTATGCTGTTACGCCTGTCATCTTAAATTAAGAATGTTTATACATACACGATTTTCAGTTGCCTCTGATACGTATACGTGAGTAAATTGTTTCGTTATTTTATTGATTATTACAAATCAATATTCAAAACGACCCAATTCATTTTCCCGAAAATTTGAGAATATAATAATTTTATTCTTAGTATTACACTACATCTATCCCAACTGATATACGTGTCCTTGCAAAAATGTTGATGACGTCATCGCAATTTTTTTTTTAAATTCCCACTACAAAAATGTAATGAGAAAAAAAAACACAATAGGCATGCAGTCGTCAAGTTTCCGACAGCGAGGGAAGTACTGTCTAAACTCTTTAGACCAATTTTTTAGATTTTCTTAAGAGGTGGTTCAAAAAAATTAATGAAGTCAATTTATTTTATTGATTAAATTAAAGGCAACACTTATTATTAGTATTACACCCCAACCAACCCAATTTGGTAGACACAAAATTTGTTAAAGGAAAAACTCGGTTGAAACATAAGGGTAGCACGCTTATTTACATCGACTTTAACATTACAGATCTGCATTTGTTTTATGCGCTCACTTTGTTCCGCGAATGTGGAATAGACATGTTTATAATCAACCAATTGTGAATTTCACCGTCAAGAATTAAAATAAAACCCAATGTTTTATATAATAAGCGGAAGTCGAAGCAATAAAACCGATGGTCGTTTTGTTTACAGTTTCTCTGTTTGACTCTCACGTATGCTGTTACGCTTGTCATCTTAAATTAAGAATGTTTATACATAAACGATTTTCAGTTGCCTTTCATATTACCAGACAGCGGATTTTTGTCGGGCTAAGTCACGTTTAATCGGTGCTAATTCCATAAATATAATTAACGATTTATTAATCAAACGGCTAAGTAAATGAGAACGGGAATTAACAGCAGAGTGCAACGAAACAGCTTTATTCTAATCTCAAATAAACGAAGTGCAGTCCGCAATCGCAATAAATTCGCATCCCGTACGAGCCGTACCGAGTTTGGCCTTGCCTAGCCCGACAGAAATCCGCTCTCTAGATATTACACACCGGCGCCGTATACCTGAGTAAATTGTTTCGTTATTTTATTGATTATTACAAATCAATATTCAAAACGACCCAATTCATTTTCCCGAAAATTTGAGAATATAATAATTTTATTCTTAGTATTACACTACATCTATCCCAACTGATATACGTGTCCTTGCAAAAATGTTGATGACGTCATCACAATTTTTTTTTAAATTCCCGCTACAAAAATGAGAAAAAAAAAACACAATAGGCATGCAGTCGTCAAGTTTCCGACAGCGAGGGAAGTACTGTCTAAACTCTTTAGACCAATTTTTTGTACATGATATGAACCTCAAATCTGAAGATGATAAGTTTTTTACAACAATGAGATTTGCAGTTGTGACTTTTAGAGGGCATTAACAGACGGTTTGTCATTGTGATTTGATGAAAACTGTGTTTTTGTCAATTAACATGAGTATTGTGGCCATTAATGCAGCACGAGCAATTGCTCTTATTCAGGATGGTCGGAGTTAACGGTACGTTGCCAATACGTTAGGGGTATCACAAGTGAGCATTCACAGAACTGTACGACGGTTTAATGAGACTGGATCATACAGCCGAACACCTGATTCGGGTCGTCCAAAGAAAACATCGGCTCGGGATGACCGTTTTTTAACGCTGACCGTGTTCCGTAATAGGGATACGACCGCAGTTGAGGCCAGAAATCAACTTGAAGAAACACGAGGAGTTAGTGTAAGTGAAAGAACTGTAAGAAAAAGGTTAACTGCAGCTGAATTGAGGGCCCGTAGACCTGCAAGTGGCCCAGAACTTCTCCCACGACACAGAGTAGCCCGACTTGCATTTGCTCGAGAACACGTTAACTCGGATCTTGCCCAATGGGGCCAAGTACTCTTTACAGATGAGTCGCGTCTTTGTCTACGTTCTCCTGACGGCCGTCAAAGAGTATGGCGAAGAAGAGGCGAAAGGTAGGCTCAGTGCAATATTGTTTCCAGACTAAGTTTTCATGGAGGTTCAGTGATGGTCTGGGCAGGAATTTTTGCCGAGGCTCGCACGGAACTTGTAGTGGTGGATAAAGGCACAATGAATGCTGATCGATATGTAGCAAATATTCTTCAAGAGTATGTCGTACCTTTTGCTCCTTTTATTGGCGATAATTTTATTCTAATGCATGATAATGCTAGACCACATATCGTTAGAGTTGTACAAACCTACCTCGACGAATTCGGGATTTCACGTATGGAATGACCAGCACGCAGTCCCGACCTGAATTCAATTGAGCATGTGTGGGACATGTTAGGTAGACGTATCAGAGCACGTGTGCCGGCCATACAACACATAAGAGATCTTGCAAATGCGCTAGTTGAAGAATTTGACCAATTAGCCCAGGCTGAGATTAGACACCTCATAGAAGGCATGGGAAGACGTATGGCAACCGTAATGCAAGCTAGAGGCGGCAACAGTCGTTAATAATGATATGTTAAGTGGTCTTTTGTTGGTTTAATGTAATGGATTTTCTGGTATTTTTTAATAAACTCGTAATTGTTGCAACTTCAGCGAAGGTCCCGTTACCTTCTCATCTCCTTTGTCCTAGATAAACTAATTTGCCTTATAAATGTGACGCTCACCAGAATTTATTGAAGATTTCTACAAAAATACTAATGATTCGATTTTTTTGCCGGTGAGTGTATGTACAATTTTGAAGTGACGTCATCGCATTAGTGGTGGGGCTGATTAGACAAATTTTGGTTAGCGTTTTACCATCTACATGATATTCCTAATATAAGTACAAAATTTCAGAACAATCGGTCCAGTACTTTCGGAGATTATCTGTCTAATAAAAATCCGGGATGGCAGACAGACGGATAGACGGACAGACAGACCGAAATGGGAGACCTATTTCTTCGTCTTCTAGGGATCATGAAAGATCGAGAAAAGGTAAAAGTAGAGAGCCGGTCGACGGACTCGATTACAATATTTCCTTTGCTTACGCTCGGGAAGTAAAAGATAAATGCAATGATAAATTACGAATATATACTGATGATATTTTGCACATTTTAGATAGGATTTATTCGGCAAAATTTTGAGATGACATCATCAAGTTTTTGGGCTTGATGAACAGATATATTTTGAAAAGCTACCATGCTTACAGTAACTTCAAAACGTCTGCAATATTTCCAAATATTCAGTTTTGCAATTCTTGATTCAGTCAATAAAATAAATTGACCCAGTGATTAATTGTTTTGGGACACCCGGTTTAAGCAAAACTAAAAAAATATTAATGCAGTGATAAATCACAAGTAAAAACTCATTATATTTTGCACATTTCAGATAGGATTTATTCAGCAAAATTTTCAGGTGACGTCATCAATTTTTTAGGGAGAATGAACAAATGCATTTTAATCAAAAAATTACCATGCTTATGATAACATTAAAGCATCTCCAAAATTTCAGAACATTCGGTTTTGCAGTTCCTGATTAAATCAATAAAATTAATTCACCCATTCATTAATTGTTTTGAGTCACCCTATATAAGCAAATCTAAAAAATATGAATGGAATAATAAATCACAAGTATAGACTCATCCTATTTTGGACATTTTAGATAGGATTCATTTGGCAAATTTTGGGCCGACGTCATCAATTTTTTGGAGAGGATAAGTAAATATATTTTGAATAAAAATTTATTAAGCTTATCATATGTTTAAAATATCTGCAAGTTTTCAAAGCATTCGGTTTTGCAGATTCAAAATTAAATTGTAGGTGAAACGAAGTTCACCGGGTCAGCTAGTCTATATTAATAAAAATTGGTCTAAAGAGTTTAGACAGTACTTCCCTCGCTGTCGGAAACTTGACGACTGCATGCCTATTGTGTTTTTTTTCTCATTACATTTTTGTAGTGGGAATTTAAAAAAAAATTGCGATGACGTCATCAACATTTTTGCAAGGACACGTATATCAGTTGGGATAGATGTAGTGTAATACTAAGAATAAAATTATTATATTCTCAAATTTTCGGGAAAATGAATTGGGTCGTTTGAATATTGATTTGTAATAATCAATAAAATAACGAAACAATTTACTCACGTATACCTACGTATCAGAGGCAACTAAAAATCGTGTATGTATAAACATTGTTAATTTAAGATGACAGGCGTAACAGCATACGTGAGAGCCAAACACAGAAACTGTAAACAAAACGACCGTCGGTTTTATTGCTTCGACTTCCGCTTATTATATAAAACATTGGGTTTTATTTTAATTCTTGACGGTGAAATTCACAATTGGTTGATTATAAACATGTCTATTTCGCATTCGCGGAACCAAGTGACCGCATAAAACAAATGCAGATCTGTAACGTTAAAGTCGATGTAAATAAGCGTGCTACCCTTATGTTTCAACCGAGTTTTTCCTTTAACAAATTTTGTGTCTACCAAATTGGGTTGGTTGGGGTGTAATACTAATAATAAGTGTTGCCTTTAATTTAATCAATAAAATAAATTGACTTCATTAATTTTTTTGAACCACCTCTTAAGAAAATCTAAAAAATATGAATGGAATGATAAATCACAAGTACAAACTCATCATATTTTTTGCATTTTAGATAGGATTTATTCAGCAAAATTTAAGGGTGACGTCATCAATTTTTTTAGGAGGGATGAACAAATACATTTTGAACAAAAGTTTACCATGCTTATAATAACTTTAAAATATTCCCAAGATTTCAAAGCATTCGGTTTTGTAATTCCTGATTAAATCGATAAAATAAATTCACGCTTTCATTAATTTTTTTCAGTCACCCTGCATATGCAAATCCAAAAATATGAATGGAATGATAAATCACAAGTACAGACTCATCATATTTTGTACATTTTAGATGCGATTTATTCGGAAAACTTTTGAGCTGACGTCATCAGTTTTTTGTAGAAGATAACCAAATATATTTTGACTAAAAATTTATTATGCTCTTTATAACCTTAAAACATCTGCAAGATTTCAAAGCATTCGGTTTTGTAGTTCCTGATTAAATCAATAAAATAAATTTACGCATTCATTAATTTTTTTGAGTCACTCTGTATATGCAAATCCAAAAAATATGAATGGAGTGATAAATGACAAGTACAGGCTCATCATATTTTGTACATTTTAGATATGATTTATTCGGCAAACTTTCGAGCTGACGTCATCAAGTTTTTGGAGGGGATAAGCAAATATATTTTGACTAAACATTTATTATGCTCTTTATGACCTTAAAACATCTGCAAGATTTCAGAGCATTCGGTTTTGTAGTTCCTGATTAAATCAATAAAATATATTTACGCATTCATTAATTTTTTTGAGTCACCCTGTATATGCAAATCCAAAAAATATTAATGGAGTGATAGTTCACAAGTACAGACTCATCATATTTTGTACATTTTAGATATGATTTATTCCACAAACTTTTGAGCTGACGTCATCAAGTTTTTGGAGGGGATAAGCAAATATTTTTTGACTAAAGATTTATGATGCTCTTTATAGCCTTAAAACATCTGCAACATTTCAAAGCATTCTGGTTAGCAGATTAAAAATTAAATTTCAAAATGTTTTGTAATTTTGTTTTTTTTTCCAAAAATCTGGACGTTTCGGGTGAAAAGTCGATTCAGAGTTGTAAACTACATGTGTAGGACTATGTTATTTTATACAATTGAAAACCCATTTACTATGTACAATTTTGAAGTGACGTCATCGCTTTAGTGGTGGGGATGATTCGACAAATTTTGGTTAGCGTTTTACCATCTACATGATATTCTTAATATAAGTACAAAATTTCACAACAATCGGTCGAGTACTTTCGGAGATTATCTGTCTAATAAAAATCCGTGACAACAGACGGACAGACGGACAGACGGACAGACGGACAGACGGACGGACGGACAGACGGACAGACGGACAGACAGACGGAAATGGGAGACCTATTTCTTCGTCTTCTAGGGGTCATGAAAGATCGAGAAAACGTAAAAGTAGAGAGTCGGCCGACGGACTCGATTACAATATTTCCTTTGCTTACGCTCGGGAAGTAAAAATGAATCGCCGAAATGTATGTACGCTCATAACTTCATAACGGCCGCACCGAATTGGACGATTCTTTTTTTTTACGTGTTCCTTATCGTCAGGAGAAGGTTTATATGTAAGAAAATTTATAAAAAATAAGACGGCTAAAAGATAAAAAAAATTTAAAAATTTTGCATGGGAATCACCACTTCGAATGAATTTGAATAGTTGGCGTTCCTGACGGACCTGTCGTTTGACTGACGTGTCATACAAAACTATTTCTTCCGTGCGATTGTGAAAAGTATTATTGCATTTCAAGTCGTTGTTTGTTTTTTCGTAACAAAAAACGTCGTTTACTTTAAGAAAAGTGTTCGTTAAAGTGAATTTAGTTACGCATTGCAAAAGTTTCTTATTAATTTTGAACTGCCATTCTATTTACCAATGTTCACTTTGTTGGTTTCGACAAAACCTCAACCTTTACCGTTATTCGAAGATTTAGTTTGAAGTTTTCAATATTTTAAAATTCCCAAGACAAAATTTACAGATTTGATTGACTGTGAAAATAATTCTGTCGTTTTATTAAGTCCATTACAATGCCGAGAAGACAACAAGCTGACATAGGTCCACGAAGTCAATCAAATGTGCGACAAACTACCTCAGGTGCAAATCGCAATGATTTATTTCATGGGTAATTCGGATACGGAAGTTGATCAGTAGAGAGCGGAAAATATGCAGCAAAATTTTGAGAAATATGATCATATGATATGCACCAAATTTATGCAAATATGCAGTAACTTTCTTAATATATGCAGAGATATGCAGTTGCATATGCTCCAAAAATAAAGAAAAAGCTTAATAAGCGAACTAAATTTATTTATAAAATACAGAAAACAGGTTTCCCGAGCTTACGTTTTAGTTAAAAAAAAATACATAAATCACATTGCAAAGTGTTTAATTACATTTCACTAACAGATAAATCACGTTTTTAAAGATAATATTCTTATAGCAAAAAATAAATAAAAACAGAACAAATAAAAAAATAGTAGTAATCCATTATGTAACTACTCTTTTCGTAACAATTTATTTATAAATATTTTTCGAAATATTCTAACAAAAAGTTTTTCCGCTGATTCTAAAGTATATGTATTTGTAAATAGAAAAACTGCGTACTACGTCCACAGATATAAAAATACTTACCGGTTTAGTGCAGGCGCGACAAAACACAGTTCGTTCTTGAAGAATAAGTTCAGGAAAAGGTTTAACCCATAAATTAATTTGAGTTATCTTCGACATATTGATACAACTGTATCCCTTTAAATGCTTCAATACAAACTCACCATGAAAAATAATAGTATAACGTCCCTTCGACCACCACTAAACGTACCATTAATACACTTAACTAACGAACAAAAATATTGGGAGTGAACGGTATTTCCCAAAGTAATTAGGGAGCGAATTTACCTGGAAGGATGGCGTCTCCAAACTACCATAAAACCCAAACCTTTCCTAGCTATTTGAAGCTTAGAACAATATTTGCAATATGATTCATCAAATTTCGTCTTTCTAAATAAATGCCGATAGAATGACAATTTTTTTTTTTTCAAATTAGCACAAAAATTGATAAAAATGCAAAATATGCACCTGTTCCGTGAAATATGCAGCAGAAGGCAAATATATGCAAATATGCAATTTTTTTATAGCTGTATTCATTTTTAATTAGCACGATTCGTTCACATATTAAATATCAAGTCTTATATGCAAAAAATAACGGATATGCAAATTTCATAAAATCTGCAACCCAGCGTCTAAGGGCCAAAAGAACCCCCCCAGGCCAAAGCGTCTGACGACATGGAGAATTCAAACCCGGAACCAAAGAATGCACTGTTGCAAAATTAATACCCAAGCAAGCACACCGATGGAACTCGAAACGAAATCTATAGGTCGCAGCGCTCACACGCCCAAGGGAGAACGCAGCCGCATAGATACAGGGCCGACTGACCTCATCCGTTTAGGATGATGACCCAACGTCTAAGGGCCAGCAGAACCCCCCAGGCCAGGGCGTCTGACGACATGGAGAATTCAGTCTCGGAACCAAAGAATGCACTGTTGCACATGGACCTACTATTATTGGACTGCTCGTGCCCGCTCTAAACTGTTGTCAACATGATTAGGCAACACACAATACCCATTCGGGGCAAAAGCATCATTGGTGTAAATTGGCGCGAAGCCCATTATAGCCAAAAACTCGTGTACTTTATTTATTTTGGACTGTTTTCTATAAAATATTAAATTTTTAGTTAAATTGTTATATGTATATGACATTTTATCCACTGTTACCACAATGGTGAAGTCTTGTGCGGCATTTAACTGCCAACAAAGATATGGACAAGATCCCACGATTTCATTTCACAGGTTAGTAATTACTGATTATTATAATTAATTAGATTATTTTTACTTCCTTCGTAAAGCCAAGGGAAGTGTTGAAATAGGGCAGTTTTGCTATTACTACATATAAAATGACTGCTGTTCAAATTTTACTTTTCGTATTTCTAAGTATAAAATATACTCATCATAATCGCTACTTATACGACCGAGAATAACTGATATTGTTTAATTCATGATATAAGTAAATTTACTTGTATCATGGTTTAATTTAAGATTTAATTAATATTATCTGGAATTTGTTAGTTTTCCTGCTGATGTAAATTTGAAACAAAAGTGGATAATAGCAACGAAGCGAGAAAAATTCCACCCGTCCAAATATTCCGTTTTATGCAGCAAGCATTTTAAAAAGAGTGATTTTATCATTCTTGAGGGAAAAAGGAGACTAAAAACAGATGCTGTACCTTCCTTATTTAATTTTCCTAAACACCTTCACAAAGCAACTGTGGAGAGGAAGGCTTCTTCTATCCAAAGAGAAAATTTGAATATAGAAAATAGGTATGAACCTATACAAAAGTCAATTCATGTTTATTTTTTTTAATTTTATTTATTTAATTCTATTTCTGAAAATCCGTAATTTCAGTCTGTGTTAAAAAAATCAGCAATCAGAATTGATTCACGTAGTTCCAGGAACAAGTCAAGAACGTTGCGAAAAAAATATATCGCAGAATAGGTAAGAAAATATTATTTTACCTTCTCGACATAAACTAGCTGCGATATTTAGTTGGCTATCTCCTCATCTAATTTTGATATCGTATCTTTTAAGGAAAAGGAAAGCACCTATATATTTTGGTAGCGAAAAAATGTGGGAAACTGCCAAACGTGATTTAAAAATTCAAAAAAATAAGTTGAAAGTTCTGCGTGTTAAAAATACCAGACTTCAAAAAAAAGTACTAACATTGAAGCATTTAATCCAACACTTGCAAGAAAAAAAAGCAATTTCTCAAGATGGAATTTTCGTGCTGAAGGTATATTTTGATAATTATTTTTAATGGATACTTGACTGCTGTATAATCTTGTTCGAAGTCGGATAAATCCAAGGATAAAATCACCGCTTTACAGCATGAACTAATATGCAAGTAATTATTTGTATATAGGATATGTGTGCTTATGACGAAGAGTACTTTGCTTTAGTTGTTTTTAATGAATGTGCTTTGTTACTGCTTTGCTATCTTGAATGGTATTACATATAAGTATTAAATGTAAAATGTAGTACTTTTGAATACGTAGACTCTACAGATTCAAATATATGGGATGCTTTATTTTAAGGTGGTAAGAAATATTTACCATTCTTAGGTGCTTAATCATATTTTTCCAAGAATAAAATTTTATTTCAGAAATTTGTGGGCTATGCATTTGTTTTCAGGGCTTTTTATTTTTTTATTATAACTTATTTACAGGAAAGTATTCCCCAATCTGAAATGGAACTGCTTTTAAGACAACTACAACAGAATAAGGGGGCAAAATTTCCACCTCACTTACGCAGTTTTGCTTTAACTTTACATTTCTACTCCAACTCAGCATATAATTACGTCCGCAAAATTTTTAGTAATTGTTTACCGCATCCAAGTACCCTACGTAAATGGCTTTCTGCTGTCGACGGGTCTCCTGGCTACACTGCAGAAGCTTTACGAGCTCTTAAGCTCAAAGTCAATGAAGCTAAGGAAAAAGGGCAGGATGTGGTATGCACCTTAGTTATGGATGAAATGTCTATTAGGAAACACGTTGAATGGAATGGTAGACGGTATCAGGGACTTGTTGATTATGGTACGAATATCCAAAGCGACGCACTACCGGAAGCAAAGGAAGCATTAGTATTTTTGTTAGTAGCTTTAAATTCCCGTTGGAAACTCCCTCTAGGTTATTTTCTTCTTGACGGCATAGGAGCTTTAGAAAAAGCAAATCTGATTAAAGGCTGCTTGAAATTGGCGCACGACTGTGGTGCTAAAATTGCAGCTCTGACTTTTGACGGTACGGTAACAAATTTTGCCACAGCCTGCAATCTGGGTGCAAAGTTGGAATTGCCGAATATGACGCCTTGGTTTCTACATCCATTCACCAAAGAGAGAGTCCATATTGTACTTGATGCTTGTCATATGGTAAAGTTAATAAGAAACGCTCTTGGTGAATGGAAATGTTTAAAAGATGCAGAGGGAAACAGTGTTAAATGGAGTTGTTTTGAAAATTTGGTTAACTTGCAAGAGGCAAGTGGGTTGCATGCTGCTAACAAATTATCTAGACGACACCTGGATTTCAAAAAAGAAATCATGAAAGTCAAAATGGCCGTTCAGTTGTTCAGCGCGAGCGTGGCAGATGGTTTAGAATTTTGCAAATATGATTTACAGTTGCCAAAATTTGTAGACGTGGATGCAACTGCAAAATTCTGCAGAATGCTGAACAACATCTTCGACGTGCTGAACTCCAGAAATTTTTTAAGCAAGAGCACTTGGGGTAAACTTTTATCAACAACAAACGAAACAGAGTTTTACAAGTTCGTGGATGAGGCAACCCCATATTTAACAACGATAAAGGATTCGAAAAATACTAATATATTGCAGACTAGAAGGAAAACGGGATTCCTGGGACTTGTAATAACTCTAACAAGCCTTAAAAATCTCTATGAAGACGTGGTCAAAAGAAATAACTATATGACCTACATTTTAAGTTATAAGTTAAGTCAAGACCACATTGAAATGTTTTTTTCTGCCATAAGAGCCAGAGGTGGATTCAACAATAATCCAACAGCTGCACAATTTGAAGGAGCTTATAAAAGACTTCTGATGCATGCTGAAATTTCAACTTCTTCTGCAGCCAACTGTTTGGCTCAAGATGCGACCAGCATACTTTCAATCCCCAGTACCAGTATTAAGGCAAAGTCTAAAATAGATGATTTGTTGATAGAAGACCTGCAGCAAAATTTAAATGTCGATGACGAAATGACTGCGCTATGTGAAGAACAAATCAGTTTAACAACATATGTAGATGACATAACAGAGTATATAGCAGGGTTTGTTGCAAAAAAAGTAATATCCCTTGTAAAATGCGAAATTTGTTCAAATATTTTAGTCGATCGAAATTCATTTTCTTCATTACTAAATAGGAAAAATCGCGGTGGTCTTTGCAAAGCTTCAAAAGATGTCGTCAAGCTTTGTAAAGCAGCCGAACGTGTCATTCATTTTTATGACATAAGAAAAAGTGTTTCATTGAAACAGTTGATCCTAACTGTTTTAAAAGATATTAATTTAAAAAATATATTTTGCGAATTAGATGATCATATCTTAAATCAGGATCCATTAAATAATCACCATATTCAACTAAATTACCTTGTTCTAAAAATTTATCTCACAATTCGTATTCATCATCGAAATAAGCAACGAAATGAATTTGATAACAGGATTAGACATAGGTATTCAAAATTGATATTGTTTAAAAATCAATAATTAATTATATAAATCTATTAAATCGTTTTAGTAATTGATTTCAAAATTATATCACATGATTATGACAGTCTTAACAGATTTCTCAGTCTGTTGCATTCATAAAGTTTGTTCAATAGTTTTTCCGTGTCAAAACTTTAATATAAAATTTTCGACGTTTGTAACGACAAAAAGAGTGTCCTTTTTTTGCGTATTAGCTATAAGAGTAAATAAATATTTGTTTCACTCAATGTTTTTTGTGATTATGTGTTAATTAGTTGCCAAACAAACATTAAATAACTCTAATGTTTGATGTAAAAACAAATATTCCATCATTTTCCTATGTTGCTTAATACTCTTTTGCCCCGAATGGATATTACTGGTTGCCTAATCATGTTGACAACATTACTTATACAGCTTTGCAACAGCAATGCGCAGTCCAAATATAATAGGTCAATGACTGTTGCAAAATTAAAACCCAAGCAAATGCACCGTGAAAACAAAGCATTTGCACCACTGGAGCTAAATTGGCAAGACCCAAGTTAAGTTAGTAACACATACAATATACAGTACAAAATGCTTCAATTACAAAAGTTACAATATACAAATTTCTCCACGTTTGCCAACAAAGAGCGATGACTGTGCTCGCTCGTTGCTGTTGCCCAGCAAGAACCAAACAATACGAGGAGGTCTGGAGTGCGTCTTGCCATTAAAAGAGAGGACTAGGGTTTGATAGCATGGGTGAAGGACACCGTATTTTGTAAATTTGGACGCCGTAGTTTAAAAATGATGCATACGGTATTTTGTGAATTATGAACGCTGCACTTTGTATATTAATATTCCAAAGCCGTACTTTATCAGTCCTGAATGCATGTTATTAACAACATATTTCAAAAAAAATCGGGCATTTTTGGAAAAATATCCACTTTCCTTCGTGTTCCCAGCACGCAACACAAAACATTTTCGCTAATATTTATTAACAATAAATTAGAAATTCGCGAACACGTGCTACTTTTAAGCCAAAACGGAGCTCCAGTGTTGCTGCTACCAGACCGGAATCAAAACTAAACACAGAGGATGGAAAAATTGACCTTTTATCAGGTAGCTCACGTGACAGTGACGTCATCGTACGTCACGATGAGATTACAAAAATTATTTTTTTCACTAGCAGCCATGACGCATGCAAATGTCGACTCATTTAGTGGTAGCAAATTCAACTTTTGCGACCACCGGTTCAAAAAGAAAAATTGAGGTTATGTACGCAATGTTTGATGTGATTATTTCTTAAAAAATGAACAAATGTGTGCTACAAACATTACTTGAGTATACGCATGGTAGTTGGTAGACGGTGGAAGGTAAAATGATTAACTCAGCGACAAGTATAAACGGTTTTCTTTGTGTTGAAGATTTAGATTAAATTTGATTAGAAATCAAAACAAAATCATGTTGCGTCAAAAAATTGAACGTTTATTTTTTCAGTTTATTGTCTTATGGTTTCTACTAGTGAAAAAAATAGTATATTAACCACGGTTGCAAAGCCACTTCTAGACCTCGCGCCTCAGAGCCCTCGACGCTGCGCGTCTCGGGTTCTGATTTGCGCTCGGTCTAGAATGCTTGGCTCTGCAACCTTGGCTAATAATATACTATTTCATATTTTAGATCAGAAATTGTACATTTTCGGGGTTAATTTAACAATGTTTAAACAAACTAATTTGTTTTTGCTAACCTCGTGTTCTTAGGAAGATGGATTTCGGTTTAATTATCATATATTGATATTTATCATATTTGAACATTATGAATTCTATTAATTATGTTTAAATTTTATTTAATTATATCGCGAAAATGTATAGCTTTGACCCACCAACTTCAATCGTTTCGAAAATTTATCCAAAATGTAAACATTGTCGACCAAACGAATCACGGAATCCGATAAATTAAAACTGAAGTCGTACTTACCCTGTTTTCGGTCTTTTTCGGAAAAATATTCATTTTCGTCCGTGTTCACAGCACTAACAGAACAAATTTTCCTTAGTATGTATTAATAATAAAATTGAAATTCGCTAAAACGCTCCACTTTTACGCCAAAATGACGCGACGATCTTGCCGCCATCAAACAGAAATTAATACTGAACACAAAGGACCGTAAAACGTGACCTTTATACAGGTAGCTCACGTGGCATTGACGTCATCGTACGTCACTATGAGACTGCAAAAATTATTTTTCATATTTTGGCCGGGAAAATGCACATTTTCGGGGATAATTTAATAATGTTTAAACAAATTGATTTGTTTTTAATAATTTCGGACTTTTAGGACAACGAGTTTTGGTTTAATTATCATATATATTTATGCTTATCATATTTAAACATTATAAGTGATATTAATTATGTTTAAAATTTATTTATTTATATCGTGAAAATGTATACCTTTGATCAACCGATTTCAATCGTTTCGAAAATGTCCCCAAAATTTAAACAAAATCGAGTGAACGAATCACGGAATCCGATAAATTAAAACTGAAGTCGTACTTACCCTGTTTTCCGTCTTTTTCGGAAAAATATCCATTTTCGTTCGTGTTCACAGCACTAACACAACATATTTTCCGTAATATGTATTAATAATAAACTAGAAATTCACTAAAACGTTCCACTTTTACGCCAAAATGAAGCGACGATCTTGCCGCCATCAAACAGAAATTAATACTGAACACAAAGGACCGAAAAACGTGACGTTTATACAGGTAGCTCAGGTGACAGTGACGTCATCGTACGTCACGATGAGATTGAAAAAATTATTTTTCATATTTTGGCCGGAAAAATGCACATTTTCGGGGATAATTTAACATTGTTTAAACAAATTGACTTGTTTTTAATAACTTCGGGCTTGTAGGACAACGAGTTTCGGGTTAATTATCGTATATTGATGCTTATCATATTTAAACATTATAAGTGATATTAATTATGTTTAAAATTTATTTATTTATATCGTGAAAATGTATAGCTTTGATCAACCGATTTCAATCGTTTCGAAAATGTCCCCAAAATTTAAACAAAATCGAGTGAACGAATCACGGAATCCGATAAATTAAAACTGAAGTCGTACTTACCCTGTTTTCCGTCTTTTTCGGAAAAATATCCATTTTCGTTCGTGTTCACAGCACTAACACAACATATTTTCCGTAATATGTATTAATAAAAAACTAGAAATTCACTAAAACGTTCCACTTTTACGCCAAAATGAAGCGACGATCTTGCCGCCATCAAACAGAAATTAATACTGAACACAAAGGACCGAAAAACGTGACGTTTATACAGGTAGCTCAGGTGACAGTGACGTCATCGTACGTCACGATGAGATTGCAAAAATTATTTTTCATATTTTGGCCGGGAAAATGCACATTTTCGGGGATAATTTAACATTGTTTGAACAAATTGACTTGTTTTTAATAACTTCGGGCTTGTAGGACTACGAGTTTCGGGTTAATTATCGTATATTGATGCTTATCATATTTAAACATTATAAGTGATATTAATTATGTTTAAAATTTATTTATTTATATCGTGAAAATGTATAGCTTTGATCAACCTATTTCAATCGTTTAGAAAATTTTCCCAAAATTTAAACATAGTCGACCGAACGAATCACGGAATCCGATAAATTAAAACTGAACTCGAACTTACCCTGTTTTCGGTCCTTTTCAGAAAAATATCCATTTTCGTACGTGTTCACAATACTAATACAACACATTTTCACAATTATTTGTTAATAATATATTAGAAATTCGTGAAAAGAGCCCTACTTTTAAGCCAAAACGGACTCTGATGTTGCTACTACCAAACCAAAATCAAAAGTAAACGCAGAGGACCGAAAAATGTGACCTTTTATCAAGTAGCTCACGTGACAGTGACGTCATCGTACGTCACGATGAGATTGCAAAAATCATTTTTCATATTTTAGATCAGAAATTGTACATTTTCGGGGCTAATTTAACAATGTTTAAACAAACTAATTTGTTATTGCTAACCTCATGTTCTTAGGAAAATGGCTTTCGGTTTAATTATCATATATTAATAGTTTTCATTTTTAAACATTATGAATTATACTAATTATGTTTAAATTTTATTTAATTATATCGCGAAAATGTATAGCTTTGACCCACCAACTTCAATCGTTTCGAAAATTTTTCCAAAACTTAAACATTGTCGAATAAACGAATCACGGAATCCGATAAATTAAAACTGAAGTCGTACTTACCTCGTTTTCGGTCCTTTTCGGTAAAATATCCATTTTCGTTCGCGTTCACAGCACTAACACAACATATTTTCCGTAATATTTATTCATAATAAAGTAGAAATTCGCTAAAACGCTCCACTTTTACGCCAAAATGAAGCGACGATCTTGCCGCCATCAAACAGAAATTAATACTGAACACAAAGGACCGCAAAACGTGACCTTTATACAGGTATCTCAAGTGACATTGACCTCATCGTACGTCACCATGACACTGCAAAATTTATTTTTCATATTTTGGCCGAGAAAATGCACATTTTCGGGGATAATTTAACAATGTTTAAACAAATTGATTTGTTTTTAATAATTTCGGGCTTTTAGGCCGAGTTTCGGTTTAATTATCATATATATTTATGCTTATCATATTTAAACATTATAAGTAATAATGATTGTTTAAAATTTATTAATTTATATCATGCAAATGTATAGCTTTGATTGCGCTGAAAATGCCCTAAGCCTCAGCAGCGCCCCACACACCATGCCATGTAATATCTTAAGGAAAACTGTACCAACCAGCTTAAATAAATGTATTTTTGACTTGACTAGCTTTGATCAACCGACTTCAATCGTTTCGAAAATTTCCCCAAAATTTAAACATTGTCGAGCGAAGGAATCACGGAATCCGATAAATTAAAACTGAAGTCGTAAGATAATTAGCTTTTATTTATGCATAAATTGTGCAGTGCGTTCTTTCTAACACTGACCATAGAGATTCCCAACTCAAGGTGTCTACCCCATACTAACTTATATTTTGGTGACTCGATTTTTGCCTTGATGGTTGAACACTGTCACTGTTTTCCGTTTTTGTTGTATCGAGATACTACTTGAGCATCAACTGTTACCTACTGAAGTATTAGCATCATCTAGAAAAACTAGAAATATTTTGATTTGATATTCGAGTAGATACTTCGTATTTCGAGTATGAGCATCTACTGAGTTTTATTTATATCAACCATTGTCAAAAATTTGATCGAACGTTGTTTCGACAGAACTTCGCTCGCACCAAAAGTATAATGAAACATATTCAGCATTTTCGAGTTGAGTCTTTTCTTCACACAATTTTGTGATGACTTAATCAACATTTACGATCAACACGTATACCATCTTGGATTGGTGCAGTGTAATCAGAGCTGTTCAGTACTTCAAGTAAAAGTACTTGAAGTAATACTTCAAGTACTTTAAGTACTTCAAGTACTTTAGTTGAAGTACTTTTATATTTAGGTACTTGGTACTTGGTACTTGGAGTATTTCTAAAATGTACTTGAGTTTAGTACTTGATTTTGCCAAGTACTTTACTCCAAGTACTTCACTCAGTATTTTAAATAGGTACTCTTGAATTACTTGAAGTATGAAAGTGGAAATTTCAAATACTTTAGTCTCTATTTTACGAAATTTTCACATCTCAAAATAGGGTCTGTTAAATAGTTGAAGTTATTAATTCAATTATTTGATTAGATGTATTTTTATAGTAAAATCTTGTTTGTTTCCTGTGAGGTTATATTTTGATCTGTGATTGTGGATATCTTATCCACAATATGACGTACATTTCATAGGTACTTGCATAATGCCGATAGATAGGTAGGTAAGAAAATTAATGTCATAAATATGTCATTTGAGAGTGGATGACGACAGCAGAAGGGTCGGAGATCTGTGTAAAATTTTCAGCGATGTAAAGTTGTGAATATATGAATTTTGTCTTTTTTGTATTTTGGTCTGGAACTTAACTTTGTGGGTAGTTTTTCAGTACCTTCCCGGTACCCCAAAGGGAATCGGGTTTGTTGACGTACCTGCTAAAGTGCAAGGTCGGATTTGAAAATATTTGAGAAATGATTCAGTACTCGTTCAAAAAGATCGCCGTATACAAATACCTGTATTTGTCAGTAAGAAGCCTGGTCAGGGCGGAGAACTCGGCAGGGGATTATCCCTTTTATTATAATAGCAATAGCTGATGGCAGGTACAGACTTTCATATTCGCCTCTTCCTCGTAGAATTTAAACACAATTTTATGTTAAATATTTTGCAATTTAATTTTCTTTATCATGTTAGACATTCGTTTTTTACCAAATTTTCTTTTTTTGTTTATACATGGTTCAGCCATATAAACTTAGTTTGTTATTACTACTTATATTTTCTCACATTACAGTTTCAAATAATCTGTTAAATTGTATGAATTATTTGAACACAACAATTTAAAAAGACGTAATGCAGAAAAACAATGATTTTAAAAGTCAAACTAATTAGTGTCATTTATCTTTCCTGTGCGAATTTTATTTATTACCGTACAACAACTTTACGTATTACATTGCATCGCTTAAAACCCAATATTGTTCAAAATGAAATATGTTTTGTGAAACTCGGCTCGTAGTACTAATGTTTTTTGTAATCCAGTTGATACGACTATGATTGTATGGTTTTGATGAGTACCGAATTGTACTTTGATATTGCTCGAAGGACCTTTGTTTTGTTGTGTGCGAAAAAATAGACAGCGTTCGGTTTCGATGTTAAAATACAGGACGGTTACAGAAGTACTGAATTTACATTTGTATGTATTTACAATATCAGGTAAAGATACCCAAAAGGGTTAGTGGCCCCTTCCGTAAATGGAACAAAATACATATTCACATTATAAAAAAATACAAAGTTAATGAAATTCGCGATTAGTTAGTATAATTGCCTAGATAAATACACCCCTACGAAATATTTTAACAATAATAAATTTAGTACATATTTACCTGAATTTTCGCAAAACCCGTTGTTAGGCATTCCCTGAAGTCATTGTAGTTATCAGTTACTAATGTCATCTTTTTTGGGTTTTCAGGTAAAAATAAAAAATAAGCCAATCGAAAATGTAAAGGAAAATTCCGAAAGTATTGTGGCATTAGAGGAACAAAATTTTGTATAAATGGACGGAACAGCATTACGAACCTATTATTTGTGATTTGTCAGTGTAAAGTTACATACTTAGTTAGACAAACATCGTAGTGATTAGTGTTTACTATTTAGTCACTGTAGTATTTAGATTAATTTAATAATTTTTAGAATAGTAAATACGTAAGTGGTAAACGGATATATTCAGGAATATGGGGCATTCATTCCAAGAAAATTCTCAGCATTTTTGGTAACCGCAAAAGTAAAAAATTGGTCTAAAGAGTTTAGACAGTACTTCCCTCGCTGTCGGAAACTTGACGACTGCATGCCTATTGTGTTTTTTTTCTCATTACATTTTTGTAGTGGGAATTTAAAAAAAAATTGCGATGACGTCATCAACATTTTTGCAAGGACACGTATATCAGTTGGGATAGATGTAGTGTAATACTAAGAATAAAATTATTATATTCTCAAATTTTCGGGAAAATGAATTGGGTCGTTTGAATATTGATTTGTAATAATCAATAAAATAACGAAACAATTTACTCACGTATACCTACGTATCAGAGGCAACTGAAAATCGTGTATGTATAAACATTGTTAATTTAAGATGACAGGCGTAACAGCATACGTGAGAGCCAAACACAGAAACTGTAAACAAAACGACCGTCGGTTTTATTGCTTCGACTTCCGCTTATTATATAAAACATTGGGTTTTATTTTAATTCTTGACGGTGAAATTCACAATTGGTTGATTATAAACATGTCTATTTCACATTCGCGGAATCAAGTGAACGCATAAAACAAATGCAGGTCTGTAATGTTAAAGTCGATGTAAATAAGCGTGCTACCCTTATGTTTCAACCGAGTTTTTCCTTTAACAAATTTTGTGTCTACGAAATTGGGTTGGTTGGGGTGTAATACTAATAATAAGTGTTGCCTTTAATTTAATCAATAAAATAAATTGACTTCATTAATTTTTTTGAACCACCTCTTAAGAAAATCTAAAAAATATGAATGGAATGATAAATCACAAGTACAAACTCATCATATTTTTTGCATTTTAGATAGGATTTATTCAGCAAAATTTAAGGGTGACGTCATCAATTTTTTTAGGAGGGATGAACAAATACATTTTGAACAAAAGTTTACCATGCTTATAATAACTTTAAAATATTCCCAAGATTTCAAAGCATTCGGTTTTGTAATTCCTGATTAAATCGATAAAATAAATTCACGCCTTCATTAATTTTTTTGAGTCACCCTGCATATGCAAATCCAAAAATATGAATGGAATGATAAATCACAAGTACAGACTCATCATATTTTGTACATTTTAGATACGATTTATTCGGAAAACTTTTGAGCTGACGTCATCAGTTTTTTGTAGAAGATAACCAAATATATTTTGACTAAAAATTTATTATGCTCTTTATAACCTTAAAACATCTGCAAGATTTCAAAGCATTCGGTTTTGTAGTTCCTGATTAAATCAATAAAATAAATTTACGCATTCATTAATTTTTTTGAGTCACTCTGTATATGCAAATCCAAAAAATATGAATGGAGTGATAAATGACAAGTACAGGCTCATCATATTTTGTACATTTTAGATATGATTTATTCGGCAAACTTTCGAGTTGACGTCATCAAGTTTTTGGAGGGGATAAGCAAATATATTTTGACTAAACATTTATTATGCTCTTTATGACCTTAAAACATCTGCAAGATTTCAGAGCATTCGGTTTTGTAGTTCCTGATTAAATCAATAAAATATATTTACGCATTCATTAATTTTTTTGAGTCACCCTGTATATGCAAATCCAAAAAATATTAATGGAGTGATAGATCACAAGTACAGACTCATCATATTTTGTACATTTTAGATATGATTTATTCCACAAACTTTTGAGCTGACGTCATCAAGTTTTTGGAGGGGATAAGCAAATATTTTTTGACTAAAGATTTATGATGCTCTTTATAGCCTTAAAACATCTGCAACATTTCAAAGCATTCTGGTTAGCAGATTAAAAATTAAATTTCAAAATGTTGTTTTATAATTTTGATTTTTTTTCCAAAAATCTGGACGTTTCGGGTGAAAAGTCGATTCAGAGTTGTAAACTACATGTGTAGGACTATGTTATTTTATACAATTGAAAACCCATTTACTATGTACAATTTTGAAGTGACGTCATCGCTTTAGTGGTGGGGATGATTCGACAAATTTTGGTTAGCGTTTTACCATCTACATGATATTCTTAATATAAGTACAAAATTTCACAACAATCGGTCGAGTACTTTCGGAGATTATCTGTCTAATAAAAATCCGTGACAACAGACGGACAGACGGACAGACGGACGGACAGACGGACAGACGGACAGACGGACGGACAGACGGACAGACGGACAGACGGACAGACGGACAGACAGACGGAAATGGGAGACCTATTTCTTCGTCTTCTAGGGGTCATGAAAGATCGAGAAAACGTAAAAGTAGAGAGTCGGCCGACGGACTCGATTACAATACTTCCTTTGCTTACGCTCGGGAAGTAAAAACGACTAATTACTTTGATCACCTTGATATTTTTCAAGAGTTATAGTTTTCTCTGAAAATGGACTCTCGTTTTAGGCATTTTATTTTTTATTTAAAAAATTCATACGTTTTTTTTAAAATGCAACATAGTGACTTAAACATTTTTATGTCACGAGCATGTATATGTATCGCACTGCTCTTAAAATTTTTTTCAGAAAAATTTCAGTTTCACAAATCCGGCCCTGTGCACTTTCACAATGGGTAATGATTAAGGGTGCTGTAAACTACCCACAAACTTAAAAACGGAACCGGTTTATAAAATTCATATATTTTTAACACAACTTTATTAAAAAATCAGAACGTTTTGGTGGTGAACCAAAATTCAAAATATTAAAAAAAGGCAACAGAAGCCTGAGAAAATACCATACAGCGCCGATGTTTTTGTTATAAATTAATAGTAAGCATACATAGACAACGCCGTCATGTATTTTATTTTAAATTTTAAATTAGAAATATACGTTAGTTTTGTCGACGGCATTGTGTCAACAGAAAGATGTAAAAGTATTCAAAAGAATATTTTTTATAAATAACATAGTATTATTAATAAGTGAGCTACCATTCTGCATTTAAGTTGATGCTTATGCAATTTTTTATGTGGCGAAATATGTATTATTGTATACTTAAATTCTGAGTATTAAAAAATTCAGTTCTAAAATATATTAAGCTTTTTTAAAAAAACAGGAAAAGATATCTAATTCTACAGTATTTCAAATAATTATAAAGTACTTGAAGCATTTTCAGTACTTCAAGTATTTGTAAGTACTTGAAGTATACCCCCAGTACTTCAAGTACTTGTAAGTACTTGAAGTAATATACTTGGCTTGTACTTCAAGTACGTCTGAAAAGTACTTGATACTTGAAATACTCTTGCTGAAAGTAAGTACTTGGTACTTTACTTGAACACTATTTCAAGTGGTACTTTGTACTTGGTACTTCAAGTACTTTTTTTGAGTACTTTGAACAGCTCTGAGTGTAATACTAAAAATAACTTTATTGTATTCCCAAAATTATCTGCGAAAATCGAGTGGGCCGTTCCATCAATTTTTTGGGGGGAATAAATAAATATTCTTAACAATTTACCATGCTTACAATAACTTTAAAACGTCTGCAAGATCTCAAAGTATTCATTTTTGCAACTCTTGAGTTATTCACTAAAATAAATTGATTGATCCATATATTTTTTTGAGTCACTGTAAAAGCAGATCTAAAAAATATGAATGCAATGATAAATTACGAAAATATACTGATGATGTTTTCCACATTTTAGATAGGATTTATTCGGCAAAATCTTGATATGACGTCTTCAAGTTGATAAACAGATATATTTTGATTGAAAACCTACCATGTCAAACAGTAACTTCAAAACGTCTGCAATATTTCAAAATTCAGTTTTGCAATTCTTGATTCAATCAATAAAATAAATTGACTCAGTGATTAATTTTTTTGAGACACCCCCTATAAGCAAAACTAAAAAATATGAATGGAATGATAAATCACAAGTATAGTCTCATCCTATTTTGGACATTTTAGATAGGATACATTTGGCAAAATTTTGGGCTGACGTCATCAATTTTTTGGAGGGGATAAGTAAATATATTTTGAATAAAAATGTATTATGCTTATCATATGTTTAAAACATCTGCAAGATTTCAAAGCATTCGATTTTGCAGATTCAAAATTAAATTGTGGGTGAAACGAAGTTCACGGGGTCAGCTAGTTTATACATAAATTGTGCAGTGCGTTTTTTCTAACACTGGCCATAGAGATTCCCATCTCAAGGTGTCTACCCCGTACTAACTTATATTTTGGTGACCCGATTTTTGCCTTGATGGTTGAACACTGTCACTGTTTTCCTTTTTTGTTGTATCGAGATGCTACTTGAGCATCAACTATTACCTACTGAAGTATTAGCATCATCTAGAAAAACTAGAAATATTTTGATTTGATATTCGAGTAGATACTTCGTATTTCGAATATGAGCATCTACTGAGTTTTATTTATATCAACCATTGTCAAAAAATTGACTGAACGTTGTTTTGACACAACTTCCTTCGCACCAAAAGTATAATGAAACATATTCAGCATTTTCGAGTTAAGTCTTTTCTTCACACAATTTTGTGATGACCTAATCAACTTTTACGATCAACACGTATACCACCTTGGATTGATGTAGTGTAATACTAAAAATAACTGTATTGTATTCCCAAAATCATCTGCGAAAATTGAGTGAGCCATTCCATCAATTTTTTGGGGGTAATAAATAAATATTCTTAACAATTTACCATGCTTACAATAACTTTAAAACGTCTGCAAGATCTCAAAGTATTCATTTCTGCAACTCTTGAGTTATTCACTAAAATAAATTGACTGATCCATATAATTTTTTGAGTCACTGTAAAAGCAGATCTAAAAAATATGAATACAATGATAAATTACGAAAATATACTGATGATATTTTGCACATTTTAGATAGGATTTATTCGGCAAAATCTTGAGATGACGACATCAAGTTTTTGGGTTTGATAAACAGATATATTTTGATTAAAAACATACCATGTCAAACAGTAACTTCAAAACGTCTGCAATAATTCAAAATTCAGTTTTGCAATTCTTGATTCAATCAATAAAATAAATTGACTCAGTGATTTATTTTTTATGACACCCCCTATAAGCAAAACTAAAAATTATGAATGGAATGATAAATCACAAGTATAGACTCATCTTATTTTGGACATTTTAGATAGGATTTATTTGGAAAAATTTTGGGCTGACGTCATCAATTTTTTGGAGGGAATAAGTAAATATATTTTGAATAAAAAATTATTATGCTTATCATATGTTTAAAACATCTGCAAGATTTCAAAGCATTCGGTTTTGCAGATACAAAATTAAATTGTAGGTGAAACGAAGTTCACGGGGTCAGCTAGTCTATATTAATAAAAATGAATCGCCGAAATGTATGTACGCTCATAACTTCAGAACGACCGCACCGAAATGGACGATTCCTGTTTTTTACGTGTACCTTATTATCAGGACAAGGTTTATATGTAAGAAAATTTATAAAAAATAAGACGGCTAAAAGATTAAAAAAAATATAAATATTTTGCATGGGAATCGCCACTTCGAATGAATTTGAATAGTTGGCGTTTCTGACGGACCTGTCGCCTAACTGACGTGTCAACAAAACTATTTCTTCCGTGCGATTGTGAAAAGTATTATTGCATTTCAAGTCGTTGTTTGTTTTTTCGTAACAAGAAACGTCGTTTATTTTAAGAAAAGTGTTCGTTAAAGTGAATTTAGTTACGTATTGCGAAAGTTTCTTATTAATTTTATGTTCACTTTGTTGATTTCGACAAAACCTCAAACTTTACCGTTATTCGAGAATTTAATTTGAAGTTTTCAATATTTTAAAATTCTCAAGACAAAATTTACAGATTTGATTGACTGTGAAAATAATTCTGTGTCGTTTTATGAAGTTCATTACAATGCCGAGAAAACGACAAGCTGACATAGGTCCACCAAGTCACTCAAATGTGCGACGAACTACCTCAGGTGCAAATCGCAATGATTTATTTCATGGGTAATTCGGATACGGAAGTTGATCAGCGTTGTGCTCAAAATCAACATAATCAAACATTGAAGCGAGACATAGGGTGGTATGAATAAAAGTGAGTAGAAACTCATATTCGAAGTACGTAGTACCTACTTCATTATTACTCTTATATACCTGAGCATCTACTCTATGTACTGAGTACCTACTTGGAAACATTGTGTCTCCCCGGACACAAATTGAACATCTACGCGTTTTGTGAGCATTTAATCTAAAAATGAGCATCGGCGTGGCAAATGACTGAACTGTCTACAAAACAGTTTAGAAAACGAGTAGGATCGCTGTAAGAGTGAATTTTGACTAAACATTACAACTTTCATGAACGTGGAACGTCGTCAAAAGGTGCATTCAGTTTGAAAAACACATTAGGAGCGGGAATATCGAAAACTTTTCAGGTAATTAACTTTTATTTATGCATAAATTGCGCAGTGCGTTTTTTCTAACACTGGCCATAGAGATTCCCATCTCAAGGTGTCTACCCCATATTAACTTATATTTTGGTGACTCGATTTTTGCCTTGATGGTAGAACACTGTCACTGTTTACCTTTTTTGTTGTATCGAGATGCTACTTCAGCATCAACTGTTACCCATTGAAGTATTAGCATCATCTAGAAAAACTAGAAATATTTCGATTTGATATTCGAGTAGATAATTCGTATTTCGAGTATGAGTATCTACTGAGTTTTATTTATATCAACCATTGTCAAAAAATTGATCGACCGTTGTTTCGACAGAACTTCCTTCGTACCAAAAGTATAATGAAACATATTCAGCATTTTCGAGTTGAGTCTTTTTTTCACACAATTTTGTGATGACCTAATCAACATTTACGATCAACACCTATACCACCTTGGATTGGTGCAGCGTAATACTAAAAGTAACTGTATTGTATTCTCAAAGTTATCTGCGAAAATCGAGTGAGCCGTTACATCAATTTTTTGGGGGGAACTTTAAAACGTCTGCAAGATCTCAAAGTATTCATTTCTGCAACTCTTGAGTTATTCTCTAAAATAAATTGACTGATCCATACATTTTTTTGAGTCACTTTAAAAGCTAATCTAAAAAATTGGTCTAAAGAGTTTAGACAGTACTTCCCTCGCTGTCGGAAACTTGACGACTGCATGCCTATTGTGTTTTTTTTCTCATTACGTTTTTGTAGTGGGAATTTAAAAAAAAATTGCGATGACGTCATCAACATTTTTGCAAGGACACGTATATCAGTTGGGATAGATGTAGTGTAATACTAAGAATAAAATTATTATATTCTCAAATTTTCGGGAAAATGAATTGGGTCGTTTGAATATTGATTTGTAATAATCAATAAAATAACGAAACAATTTACTCACGTATACCTACGTATCAGAGGCAACTGAAAATCGTGTATGTATAAACATTGTTAATTTAAGATGACAGGCGTAACAGCATACGTGAGAGCCAAACACAGAAACTGTAAACAAAACGACCGTCGGTTTTATTGCTTCGACTTCCGCTTATTATATAAAACATTGGGTTTTATTTTAATTCTTGACGGTGAAATTCACAATTGGTTGATTATAAACATGTCTATTTCACATTCGCGGAATCAAGTGAACGCATAAAACAAATGCAGGTCTGTAATGTTAAAGTCGATGTAAATAAGCGTGCTACCCTTATGTTTCAACCGAGTTTTTCCTTTAACAAATTTTGTGTCTACCAAATTGGGTTGGTTGGGGTGTAATACTAATAATAAGTGTTGCCTTTAATTTAATCAATAAAATAAATTGACTTCATTAATTTTTTTGAACCACCTCTTAAGAAAATCTAAAAAATATGAATGGAATGATAAATCACAAGTACAAACTCATCATATTTTTTGCATTTTAGATAGGATTTATTCAGCAAAATTTAAGGGTGACGTCATCAATTTTTTTAGGAGGGATGAACAAATACATTTTGAACAAAAGTTTACCATGCTTATAATAACTTTAAAATATTCCCAAGATTTCAAAGCATTCGGTTTTGTAATTCCTGATTAAATCGATAAAATAAATTCACGCCTTCATTAATTTTTTTGAGTCACCCTGCATATGCAAATCCAAAAATATGAATGGAATGATAAATCACAAGTGCAGACTCATCATATTTTGTACATTTTAGATACGATTTATTCGGAAAACTTTTGAGCTGACGTCATCAGTTTTTTGTAGAAGATAACCAAATATATTTTGACTAAAAATTTATTATGCTCTTTATAACCTTAAAACATCTGCAAGATTTCAAAGCATTCGGTTTTGTAGTTCCTGATTAAATCAATAAAATAAATTTACGCATTCATTAATTTTTTTGAGTCACTCTGTATACGCAAATCCAAAAAATATGAATGTAGTGATAAATGACAAGTACAGGCTCATCATATTTTGTACATTTTAGATATGATTTATTCGGCAAACTTTCGAGTTGACGTCATCAAGTTTTTGGAGGGGATAAGCAAATATATTTTGACTAAACATTTATTATGCTCTTTATGACCTTAAAACATCTGCAAGATTTCAGAGCATTCGGTTTTGTAGTTCCTGATTAAATCAATAAAATATATTTACGCATTCATTAATTTTTTTGAGTCACCCTGTATATGCAAATCCAAAAAATATTAATGGAGTGATAGATCACAAGTACAGACTCATCATATTTTGTACATTTTAGATATGATTTATTCCACAAACTTTTGAGCTGACGTCATCAAGTTTTTGGAGGGGTTAAGCAAATATTTTTTGACTAAAGATTTATGATGCTCTTTATAGCCTTAAAACATCTGCAACATTTCAAAGCATTCTGGTTAGCAGATTAAAAATTAAATTTAAAATGTTGTTTTATAATTTTGATTTTTTTTCCAAAAATCTGGACGTTTCGGGTGAAAAGTCGATTCAGAGTTGTAAACTACATGTGTAGGACTATGTTATTTTATACAATTGAAAACCCATTTACTATGTACAATTTTGAAGTGACGTCATCGCTTTAGTGGTGGGGATGATTCGACAAATTTTGGTTAGCGTTTTACCATCTACATGATATTCTTAATATAAGTACAAAATTTCACAACAATCGGTCGAGTACTTTCGGAGATTATCTGTCTAATAAAAATCCGTGACAACAGACGGACAGACGGACAGACGGACGGACAGACGGACAGACGGACAGACGGACGGACAGACGGACAGACGGACAGACGGACAGACGGACAGACGGACAGACAGACGGAAATGGGAGACCTATTTCTTCGTCTTCTAGGGGTCATGAAAGATCGAGAAAACGTAAAAGTAGAGAGTCGGCCGACGGACTCGATTACAATACTTCCTTTGCTTACGCTCGGGAAGTAAAAATATGAATGAAATAATAAATTGTAAGTATACACTGATAATATTTTGCGTATTTTAGGTAGGTTTTATCCGGCAAAATTATGACATGACTTCATCAATTTTTACTTCCCGAGCGTAAGCAAAGGAAGTATTGTAATCGATTCCGTCGGCCGACTCTCTACTTTTACGTTTTCTCGATCTTTCATGAACCCTAGAAGACGAAGAAATAGGTCTCCCATTTACGTCTGTCTGTCCGTCTGTCCGTCTGTCCGTCTGTCCGTCTGTCCGTCTGTCCGTACGTCTGTCCGTCCGTCTGCCGTCCCGGATTTTTATTAGACAGATAATCTCCGAAAGTACTCGACCGATTGTTGTGAAATTTTGTACTTATATTAAGAATATCATGTAGATGGTAAAACGCTAACCAAAATTTGTCTAATCATCCCCACCAGTAATGCGATGACGTCACTTCAAAATTGTACATGGTAAATGGGTTTTCAATTGTATAAAATAGCATAGTCCTACACATGTAGTTTACAACTCTGAATCGACTTTTCACCCGAAACGTCCAGATTTTTGGAAAAAAAATCAAAATTATAAAACAACATTTTGAAATTTAATTTTTAATCTGCTCACCAGAATGCTTTGAAATGTTGCAGATGTTTTAAGGCTATAAAGAGCATAATAAATTTTTTGTCAAAAAATTTTTGCTTATCCCCTCCAAAAACTTGATGACGTCAGCTCAAAAGTTTGTGGAATAAATCATATCTAAAATGTACAAAATATGATGAGTCTGTACTTGTGATCTATCACTCCATTCATATTTTTTGGATTTGCATATACAGGGTGACTCAAAAAAATTAATGAATGCGTAAATTTATTTTACTGATTTACTCAGAAACTACAAAACCGAATGCTTTGAAATCTTGCAGATGTTTTAAGGTTATAAAGAGCATAATAAATGTTTAGTCAAAATATATTTGCTTATCCCCTCCAAAAAATTGATGACGTCAGCTCGAAAGTTTGCCGAATAAATCATATCTAAAATGTACAAAATATGATGAGTCTGTACTTGTCATTTATCATTCCATTCATATTTTTTGGATTTGCATATACAGAGTGACTCAAAAAAATTAATGAATGCGTAAATATATTTTATTGATTTAATCAGGAACTACAAAACGGAATGCTCTGACATCCTGCAGATGTTTTAAGGTTATTAAGAGCATAATAAATGTTTAGTCAAAATATATTTGCTTATCCCCTCCAAAAACTTGATGACGTCAGCTCGAAAATTTGCCGAATAAATCATATCTAAAATGTACAAAATATGATCAGTCTGTACTTGTGATCTATCACTCCATTCATATTTTTTGGATTTGCATATACAGGGTGATTCAAGAAAATAAATGAAAGCGTAAATTTATTTTACTGATTTACTCAGGAACTACAAAACCGAATGCTTCGAAATCTTGAAGATATTTTAAAATTATCATAAGCATGGTAAATTTTTGATCAAAATGTATTTGGTCGTCCCCCCTAAAAAATTTATGACGTCACCACAAAATTTTGCTGAATAAATCCTATCTAAAATGTACAAAATTTGGTGAGTCTCTTCTTGTGATTTATCATTCCATTCAATTTTTTTCGATTTGCATATACAGGGTGACTCAAAAAAATTAATGAATGCGTAAATTTATTTTATTGATTTAATCAGAAACTACAAAACCGAATGCTTTGAAATCTTGCAGATGTTTTAAGGTTATAAAGAGCATAATAAATTTTTAGTCAAAATATATTTGGTTATCTTCTACAAAAAACTGATGACGTCAGCTCAAAAGTTTTCCGAATAAATCGTATCTAAAATGTACAAAATATGATGAGTCTGTACTTGTGATATATCATTCCATTCATATTTTTTAGATTTTCTTAAGAGGTGGTTCAAAAAAATTAATGAAGTCAATTTATTTTATTGATTAAATTAAAGGCAACACTTATTATTAGTATTACACCCCAACCAACCCAATTTGGTAGACACAAAATTTGTTAAAGGAAAAACTCGGTTGAAACATAAGGGTAGCACGCTTATTTACATCGACTTTAACATTACAGATCTGCATTTGTTTTATGCGCTCACTTTGTTCCGCGAATGTGGAATAGACATGTTTATAATCAACCAATTGTGAATTTCACCGTCAAGAATTAAAATAAAACCCAATGTTTTATATAATAAGCGGAAGTCGAAGCAATAAAACCGACGGTCGTTTTGTTTACAGTTTCTGTGTTTGGCTCTCACGTATGCTGTTACGCCTGTCATCTTAAATTAACAATGTTTATACATACACGATTTTCAGTTGCCTCTGATACGTAGGTATACGTGAGTAAATTGTTTCGTTATTTTATTGATTATTACAAATCAATATTCAAACGACCCAATTCATTTTCCCGAAAATTTGAGAATATAATAATTTTATTCTTAGTATTACACTACATCTATCCCAACTGATATACGTGTCCTTGCAAAAATGTTGATGACATCATCGCAATTTTTTTTTAAATTCCCACTACAAAAATGTAATGAGAAAAAAAACACAATTGGCATGCAGTCGTCAAGTTTCCGACAGCGAGGGAAGTACTGTCTAAACTCTTTAGACCAATTTTTTTAGTTTTGCTTAAACGGGGTGTCCCAAAACAATTAATCACTGGGTCAATTTATTTTATTGACTGAAAACCGTAAATAAACTTTATTATTATCAAGAATTGTAAAACTGAATATTTTGAAATATTGCAGACGTTTTGAAGTTACTGTAAGCATGTTAGCTTTTTAATCAAAATATATCTGTTAATCAAGCCCAAAAACTTGATGACATCATCTCAAAATTTTGCCGAATAAATCCTATTTAAAATGTGCAAAATATCATCAGTATATATTCGTAATTTATCATTGCATTCATATTTTTAGTTCCCGAGCGTAAGCAAAGGAAGTATTGTAATCGAGTCTGTCGGCCGACTCTCTACTTTTACCTTTTCTCGATCTTTCATGATCCCTAGAAGACGAAGAAATACGTCTCCCATTTCCGTCTGTCTGTCCGTCTGTCCGTCTGTCTGCCATCCCTGATTTATATAAGGCAGATAATCTCCGAAAGTACTGGACCGATTGTTGTGAAATTTTGTACTTATGTTAGGAATATCATGTAGATGGTAAAACGCTAACCAAAATTTGTCTAATCATCCCCACCACTAATGCGATGACGTCACTTCAAAATTGTACGTAGTAAATCGGTTTTAAATTGTATAAAATAACATAGTCCTACACATGTGGTTTACCACTCCGAATTGAGTTTCTACCCGAAACGTCCAGATTTTTGGAAAAAAATCAAAATTATAAAACAACATTTTGAATCTGCTAACCTGAATGTTTTGAAATGTTGCAGATGTTTTAAGGCTACAAAGAGCATCATAAATCTTTAGTCAAAATATATTTGGTTATCCCCTCCAAAAACTTGATGACGTCAGTTCAAAAGTTTGCCGAATAAATCCTCTCTAGAATCTGCAAAATATGATGAGTATGTACTTGTGATATATCACTCCATTAATATATTTTGGATTTGCATATACAGGCTGACTCAAAAAAATTAATGAATGCGTGAATTTATTTTATTGAGTGAATCAGGAACAACAAAACCGAATGCTTTGAAATCTTGCAGATGTTTTAAGGTTATAAAGAGCATAATAAATGTTTAGTGAAAATATATTTGCTTATCCCCTCAAAAAAATTGATGACGTCAGCTCGAAAGTTTGCCGAATAAATCCTATCTAAACTGTACAAAATATGATGAGTCTGTACTTGCTAGTTATCACTCCATTCATATTTTTGGGATTTGTATATACAGGGTGACTCAAAAAAATTAATGAATGCATAAATTTATTTTATTGATTTACTCAGGAACCACAAAACCGAATGCTTTGAAATCTTGATGATTCTTTAAAGTTGTCATAAGCCTGGTAAGTTTTTGATCAAAATGTATGTATTTGCTCATCTGCCCTAAAAAGTTTATGACATCACCACAAAATTTCGCTGAATAAATCCTATCTAAAATGCACAAAATATGATGAGTCTCTCCTTGTGATTTATCATTCCATTCATATTTTTTGGATTTGCATATACAGGGTGACCCAAAAAAATTAATGAATGCGTAAATATATTTTATTGATTTAATCAGGAACTACAGAACCGAATGTTTTGAAATCTTGCAAATGTTTTAAGGTTATAAAAAGTATAATAAATTTTTAGTCAAAATATATGTGGTTATCTTCTCCAAAAAAGGTGATGACGTCAGCTCAAAAGTTTGTCGAATAATTCCTATCTAGAATATACAAAATATGATGAGTCTGTACTTGTAATTTATCATTCCATTCACATTTTTTGAATTTGCATATACCGAGTGACTCAAAAAAATAATGAATGCGTAAACTTATTTTATTGATTTACTCAGGAACTACAAAACCGAATGCTTTGAAATCCACTGCGAAAAAAAAACATAATAGACATGCAGTCGTCACGTTTCCGACAGCGAGGGAAGTACTGTCTAAACTCTTTAGACCAATTTTTTAGGGTTGATAAACAGATACATTTTGATTAAAAAGTTACCATGCTTACAACAACTTTAAAACAAAATCTCAAAGTATTCAGTTTTGCAATTCTTGAGACGTAGACATACGAAGAATATTTTTGGTTTCAAAATGATGGCGCTCCTGCGCATTATCAGAGAGACGTTAGGAACTATTTACACAGAGCGTTTGGACCAAGACTAATTGCTAGAGAAGAAGAGTACGCTTGGCCTGCACGAAGCCCTGATCTAACGCCATTCGATTTTTTTCTTTGGGGGAAGGTAAAAGTTACGTTTATAGTGTCCCAATCGAAAATAAAAACCACTTACGTGAAAGGATAATAGCATCATGCACATCTATATCTCCCGACATGTTAGATAGAGTTCGTAGATACTTTGAATGTAGGATAAGACTTTGTGAAGACAGTGGAGGCAGACATTTTGAACATTTATTATAAATTAGTTTTTATTGTAATCTGATCCATTAATAAATTGGGCATTAATTTTTTCAATTTTGTCATTATTTGGCATTGACATTTTTGTAATTTTTTTTTCTGTGATTGCTATGATTGCTTAAAAAAAAATGGACGATGTCGTCTCGGGGGTGTATAATATGTTACCTATGCAGAAATATTCAGGCATGAACAGTTGAAATGAACACCCTGTATAATATTGCAAAACTTGTCATCGCGTTTCGCCAACCACGATGGCATTCTTGAGACTAAGATTAAGCAATCAACATAGTTGGCAAAATGTGTCGACAATGTTTGTAATATTTTATTTTCGGTAAGGAAAAATTTAATATTTCGACTCTACAACAAACATAGAATTGATAAAAGGTCATAAAAACAACTAGGCACCATTTCTATTAAATTTCATTTTAACATCTCACAAAAAAACGAGTTTTTGATCAAAGCAATTAGTTTTTAATTAGGTCAAGAACCGTGAATCTGGAGATGTAAGTAATTTCAACCTGATATCTTTGCTGGTTTTATTACCAATCTTTGATTTACTTTCCCAATATTTTACCACGACGATTTCCTATTCACCGAGATCGAGAATAAGGTGCTTAATTTGATTATCTCGGTAATAAAATTAATAAAATTACGTTCATTCGAAATTTGTAAAACGATTAAATTTTTGTTTGCTTACATTAACAGAGTTTAGAAACTGGAAAAGTTTCAACGTTTAATTAATTAATAATGTTTTAGCTGGTGAAATGGATTTGTTAATTGAAAACGAAACAAAAAAGTTTCTTATTATAAATGAAATATAAATTTTCATCTAATTTACTCTCACCGTCATCGCCACGTCATTGTGAATAATGCCAAAGAGTATAAATTATGCAGACGGAGCAAATTATATAAAATTTGTTGATTAAGAATTAATGTATTAAGGACGACTCTGTCAGATCAATCAGTCGAAGAGACAGTGCACTCATCAATGAAACCAATGTCAGTTTATGTATGTTACCAGCAATCTGTATAATTTAATTAGGTATTTAATATAATACCTAGGCAATATATAGAATGGTTAAAACGTTAAGGTAATGTATGAAATATTATTCATTTTATAATTTGCCTAGGTACTCTATACAATGCCGAATGCGCAGCCGGTAATGTGTGTAATGTTTTAAAGGTAAGATTTTATGCACTTCAAAATGACACAATAGTAAAAAAATTGGTCTAAAGAGTTTAGACAGTACTTCCCTCGCTGTCGTAAACGTGACGACTGCATGCCTATTATGTTTTTTTTTTCGCAGTAGATTTCAAAGAATTCGGTTTTGTAGTTCCTGAGTAAACCAATAAAATAAATTTATGCATATATTTTTTTTGGGTCACCCTGTATATGCAAATCCAAAAAATATGAATGGAGTGATAAATCACAAGTACAGACTCATCATATTTTGTACAGTTTAAATAGGATTTATTCGGCAAACTTTCGAGCTGACGTCATCAATTTTTTGGAGGGGGTAAGCAAATATATTTTGACTAAACACTTATTATGCTCTTTATAACCTTTAAACATCTGCAATATTTCAAAGCATTCGGTTTTGTAGTTCCTGATTAACTGAATAAAATAAAATCACGCATTCATTAATTTTTTTGAGTTACCCTGTATATGCAAATCGAAAAAATTTGAATGGAATGATAAATCACAAGAAGAGACTCACCATATTTTGTACATTTTAGATAGGATTTATTCAGTAAAATTTTGTGGTGACGTCATCAATTTTTTAGGGGGGACGACCAAATACAATTTTATCAAAAATTTACCATGCTTGTGATAATTTTAAAACATCTTCAAGATTTCAAAGCATTCGGTTTTGTAGTTCCTGAGTAAATCAGTGGAATAAATTTACGCAATCATTAATTTTTTTGAGTCACCCTGTATATGTAAATCTAAAAAATATGAATGGAGTAATAAATCACAAGTACAGACTCATCATATTTTGTACAGTTTAGATAGGATTTATTCGGCAAACTTTCGAGCTGACGTCATCAATTTTTTGGAGGGGATAAGCAAATCTATTTTGACTAAACACTTATTATGCTCTTTATAACCTTAAAATACCTGCAAGATTTGAAAGCATTCGGTGTTGTAGTTCCTGAGTAAATCAGTAAAATAAATTTACGCATTTATTAATTTTTTTGAGTCACCCTCTATATGCAAATCCAAAAAATATGAATGGAGTGATATATCACGAGTACAGACTCATCATATTTTGTATATTTTAGATAGGATATATTCGGTAAACTTTTGAGCTGACGTCATCAAGTTTTTGGAGGGGATAACCAAATATATTTTGACTAAAGATTTATGATGCTCTTTATAGCCTTAAAACATCTGCAACATTTCAAAACATTCGGGTTAGCAGATTCAAAATTAAATTGCAAAATGTTGTTTTATAATTTTGATTTTTTTTCCAAAAATCTGGTCGTTTCGGGTAAAAACTCAATTCGGAGTGTAGGACTATGTTATTCTATACAATTTAAAACCCATTTACTATGTACAATTTTGAAGTGACGTCATCGCATTACTGGTGGGGATGATTAGACAAATTTTGGTTAGCGTTTTACCATCTACATGATATTCCTAATATAACTACAAAATTTCACAACAATCGGTCCAGTACTTTCGGAGATCATCTGTCTAATAAAAATCCGGGACGGCAGACAGACGGACAGACGGACAGACAGACGGAAATGGGAGACCTATTTCTTCATCTTCTAGGGGTCATGAAAAATCGAGAAAACGTAAAAGTAGAGAGTCGGCCGACGGACTCGATTACAATACTTCCTTTGCTTACGCTCGGGAAGTAAAAAGTAAGAATAAATCATTATTTTTTTATTTACCACATCCTGAGAAGCCAGTAAATCTGTTTCTTATTTTTACTTCCCGAGCGTAAGCAAAGGAAATATTGTAATCGAGTCCGTCGGCCGACTCTCTACTTTTACGTTTTCTCGATCTTTCATGACCCCTAGAAAACGAAGAAATAGGTCTCCCATTTCCGTCTGTCTGTCCGTCTGTCCGTCTGTCCGTCTGTCTGCCACCCGGATTTTTATAGACAGATAATCTCCGAAAGTACTGGACCGATTGTTGTGAAATTTTGTACTTATATTAGGAATATAATGTAGATGGTAAAACGCTAACCAAAATTTGTCTAATCATCCCCACCCCTAATGCGATTACGTCACTTCAAAATTGTACATAGTAAATGGGTCTTAAATTGTATAAAATAACATATTCCTACACGTGTAGTTTACGACTCCGAATTGAGTTTTTACCCGAAACGACCAGATTTTTGGAAAAAAAATCAAAATTATAAAACAACATTTTGCAATTTAATTTTGAATCTGCTAACCCGAATGTTTTGAAATGTTGCAGATGTTTTAAGGCTCTAAAAAGTATCATAAATCTTTAGTCAAAATATATTTGGTTATCCCCTCCAAAAACTTGATGACGTCAGCTCAAAAGTTTGCGATTAAATCCTATATAAAATGTACAAAATATGATGCGTCTGTACTTGTGATATATCACTCCATTCATATTTTTTGGATTTGCATATACAGAGTGACTCAAAAAAATTAATGAATGCGCAAAATTCATTTTAATGATTTACTCAGGAAATACAAAACCGAATGCTTTGAAATCTTGAAGATGTTTTAAAATTATCATAAGCATGGTAAATTTTTGATCAAAATGTATTTGGTCGTCCCCCCTAAAAAATTTATGACGTCACCACAAAATTTTGCTGAATAAATCCTATCTAAAATGTACACAATATGGTGAGTCTCTTCTTGTGATTTATCATTGCATTCAAATTTTTTCGATTTGCATGTACAAGGTGACTCAAAAAAATTAATGAATACGTCAATTTATTTTATTGATTTAATCAGGAATTACAGAACCGAATGCTGTGAAATTTTGGAGATGTTTTAAAGTTTCATAAGCATGGTAAATTTTTTATCAAAATTTATTTGCTCATCCCCCCTAAAAAAATTAATGACGTCACCCTAAAATTTGGTGAATAAATCCTATCTAAAATGTTAAAAATATGATGAGTCTGTACTTGTGATTTATCATTCCATTCATATTTTTTGGATTTGATATATACGTGACTCAAAAAAATTAATGAATGCATGAGTTTATTTTATTGGCTTAATCAGGAATTACAGAACCGAATGCTTTGAAATCATGGAGATGTTTTAAAGTTATTATAAGCATGGTAAATTTTTTATCAAAATGTATTTGCTCATCCTCCCTAAAAAATTGATGACGTCACCCCAAAATTTTGCTGAATAAATCCTATCTAGAATGTACAAAATATGATGAGTCTGTACTTGTGATTTATCATTCCATTCATATTTTTGGATTTGCATATACAGGGTGACTCAAAAAAATTAATGAATGCGTGAATTTATTTTATCTATTTAATCAGGAATTACAAAACCGAATGCTTTGAAATCTTGGAGATATTTTAAAGTTATCATAAGCATGGTAAACTTTTGTTCAAAATGTATTTGTTCATCCCCCCTAAAAAAATTGATGACGTCACCCCTAAATTTTGCTGAATAAATCCTATCTAAAATGTAAAAAATATGATGAGTTTGTACTTGTGATTTATCATTCCATTCATATTTTTTAGATTTGCTTAAGAGGTGGCTCAAAAAAATTAATGAAGTCAATTTATTTTATTGATTAAATTAAAGGCAACACTTATTATTAGTATTACATTGGACCAATCCAATTTGTTAGACACAAAATTTTGTAAAGTAAAAACTCGGTTGAAACATAAGGATAGCACGCTTATTTACATTTACTTTAACATTACAGACGTGCATTTGTTTTGTGCGCTGACTAGGTTCCGCGAATGTGGTATAGACATGTTTATAATCAACCAATTGTGAATTCCACCGTCAAAAATTAAAATAAAACCCAATGTTTTATATAATAAGCGGAAGTCGAAGCAATTAAAATCTCTAGACTCTAGACGACCATCGCTTTTGTTTACAGTTTCTCTGTTTGACTCTCACGTACCTATGCTATGTTACGCTTGTCGTCTTAAATTAAGAATGCTTATACATAAACGATTTTCATTTGCCTCTCCTAGTACACGCCGGCGCCGCATACGTGAGTAAATTGTTTCGTTATTTTATTGATTATTACAAATCAATATTCAACACGACCCAATTCATTTTCCCGAAAATTTGGGAATACAATAATTTTATTCTTAGTATTCCACTACATCTATCCCAACTGATATACGTATCCTTGCAAAAATGTTGATGACGTCATCGCAATAAAAATGTAATGAGAAAAAAGTCAAGTTTCCGACAGCGAGGGAAGTACTGTCTAATCTCTTTAGACCAATTTTCATATAACTGTTTTGTTTCCTAAGTTGTTCATCCCCACCAATAATGTGATGTCGTCACTTCAAAATTGTACATACTAAATCAGTTTTAAATTGTGTAAAATAACATAGTCCTACACATGTAGTTGACTCTGAATTGGGTTTTTACCCGAAACGTCCAGATTTTTGCAAAAAAATATCAAAATTATGAAACAACATTTTGCAATTATTTAATTTGGAATTTGCAAAACCGAATGCTTTGAAATATTGCAGATGGTTTACAGTTATGATAAGCATAATAATTTTTAAGCAAAATATATTTACTTATCCCTTCCAAAAAATTGATGACGTCAGCTCAAAGTTTGCCGACTAAATCCTACCTAAATTGTACAAAATATGATAAGTTTTTACTTGTAATTTATCATTCCTTTCATATTTCTTGGATTTGCATATACAGGGTGACTCAATCAGTCAATTTATTATTGATCAAATTAAGAATGAGCCACCCCATTTCCTGGAAAATGTGAGAATACTTATCATTATTTTATAAAAATAAAGTAATGATAAGTTAAGAATTATAATATAATAATAACATTCAGAATATTTTGTTCAATTGAGGCTTATGAATAATTTTAGTCGGCTGTTTTGAGGCGATACACTCATTCAAATCAAACAAATGTCTACGTGACATTTTTCCGATGTATAAATATGAACATTTTTAATACTAGGTATATTACACAGATAGCTTTATTCCCGCTGATAATTTGATGTAAATATATTTTTTCGCCTCCTGACATGTAAACAAAACATTCATACACCTTTGACATGCCGCGTAACAATGACTTTACGCACCAAATATCAATTTACCGTTGCTTTACCGCCTTTGGGTGCCAAAGTAATTCAATATGCATTAGCCTCTAGAAGCTCTAATAAAAAAAGTTCTGTATAAATAATAAAAGAAAACATACTAGAATACTACTTTACATCATGTTTTGTTCGATCAAAACTATTGAATTAGAAAAAATGAATTATTAAAAAAAAATCACATGGCGCCATCTCGTGGCTGCCGGTATTATAGATTCCTTCAGTAAACGTCAAGTCTATAAACTGTCACTTCATTATTTCCATTTCGAAAAATATTTTTAAAAACAAATATTTTTTAAAATAAAATCAATGTCGGCGAAAAAATTGAATACAATTTTCGTGCGTTAGGCATTTTGCAGGTTTCGGTCCCATGCCACCCTCCGATTCGCGTCGGGTGGCAAATTAGGACCTCAACCTGCAAAATGTTACCTACCGCACTCATAATGTAAATAACTATTTTGCACTCATGACCTTTTTTGATGATTTTCGCACATTCACCAGGATGCGAGCACACGTCCTTTTTGCTTTTTACGGCGCAGTCAACGTCGTTGTTTATAAATAACCGACAGTTAATCTTTCCGGTTTAAAGTTTATTCGTCGCGTCGATAAATATTTTGTGTGTTTTCGGTGTTGTGGAAATATACGTTCTACAAAATAAAAAATGTTCGAAAAATGATAAAATTTAATTTTTTGTTGAGCGTACCTAAACAAAGAAAGTATTGTAATCGAGTCTATCGGGGGGCGACTGGCTACTCTCTCGACATTTCATGATCCATGTATAAAAAATTAGGTGCGTGCCTCCTGTTCAGATTTTTATTATGCAGATAATCTCCAAAACTACCGGACTGACAATATTTTAAAAATAATTTCGAAGGAATCAATCCACGATCATTTTCCGGTTTGGAACCGTGTTAATAGAGTTTTTGGGCTCAACGTTTCGCACACTTTCGTTTCTGCATCTTCAGGAGCAGGGTTAAGAATAAAGCAAAAGAGCACGGCAACTCAGTATGTCAACCATTCCAGAGGCGAAACTCTTCGGGCGGGAAGAATGTGATTGTGACCTATTTATAGAAACGTGGTGGGGAAAACCGTCGTGGTTGAAGCTAATTGGCCGGCTTGGGCGGAGTGGGGGGAGATAAACGAGGAGTTGCATCTAGTGTGCGCTTTTCGGTATTCGGCTGTATTATAATAAGTAGGAGACTCTAAAGTACTGACGATGGGTCTGAGCGGGCAACTGTTTTTGTGAATTTTGGGTAGACCGTATATTCGTGGTGGTTTGCAGTTTCGGGGTATTAGACGTTTGAGTACATCGGTTAGAAAGTCACCCGATCTCAAAAGTGTAGTGATCTCACGTTCAATGCGGGAAGTTGGGTCGCGAGGAAAAATAGAATAGGAACCGTCTTGTAACAAGGAATGTATTTTGTCGATGTATTGTGTTTTGTCCATAATGACTGTGGCATTGCCTTTGTCCGTGGGCACGATGCCTAGGTCGGTATTAGTTTTAAGTGAAGTGAGAGCGGTCCTTTCTTCTTTGGACAGATTGGGTTTTGGAAGGCGTGTTGAGTGCACAATTTTGGCTCTTTCGAAGCAAATAGAGTCTGCGGTTTTTCTTGGCAGATTTCTGATGGAAATTTCGACAGCACTAATAATTTTCTCAGTTGGAATTTTTTTATAATCGGTGGCAAAATTAAGGTCTTTTGACAAAAGTGTGTTCTCTGATTCGGAAAGGGGGTAAGATGACAAATTGATAACCGTTTTAGTAGCAGGTTGTGCACGGTTTTTTGGTTTTGGAGCAAGGGGCTGAAATTTTCGGATATGGACTTCTTTCTTTTGGTCTAGAGTTTTTTGAGATTGGATCTGGGTAATTAATAATACTGTTTATTACACCCAACAGACCAAGGTCTACAAGGATAGCATATACACTCATTTACAATACATGAACAAATAAAGTACATAAACTAATAGAAGTATTCTATCACTAATCAAGCGCTTCAACCGTATACATAGAGAACGTGCTTACTGTTCAAGGACAGCTAAGCACAAACAACGAAAAGAGTTTATCTTGGCAATAAAAACATCGACTTTTGGTGCAATATCATCATAACACCGACACATATTATTTAGATGTGAGTACTGATGCTGACTAGTTCTACAGGCGGTGATTGAAAAAGTGTTAGGGTGACGAGAGTTCAATCGTGGTACGTGGAAATCTATCCTCCTAAGTAAACTACTACACTAGATATATATCCGTGTATCAATTTAAACAAAAACATAATATTGGCAAATATTCTCCTGTCATGAAGTGAATATAACTTAAAGTCTTTCAACAGGTTCTCGTTTGGATAAGATCTTGGAGGATAACAACCATGTATTACGAAATGTAAATGTTTACAGAATCTACGTTGAATGCGTTCAATTACATTAATATGAATGAGTCTTATAGTAAGGGTCCCAAACTATTGAACAATATTTCAATTTCGATCTCACGTAGGTATAATGTACAACTAACAAAGAGTCAACACTCGTAAATCCTACCGTATTTATAAAGATAAAACCAAGCATCTTTGTGGCGTGTACACATATATCCAGAATGTGGGGAACAAAAGTAAGACGGGAATCCATAATGACACCTAGATCTTTTATTTGGTTAACCCTTTCTATTTCAGCGCCATCCATTTCATACTTAAAATGAACGTTGTTAACTAATCTCGAAAAAGTTATTGCCTTACATTTTTTACATTAATTTTTAGCTTATTCTCAACACACGCTTTGCTAAAAGTGTTCAAATCCTCCTGCAGGAGTCTTCAACCGAGGAAACAGTAAGCAATTTTCATGTCATCGACATATCCATAAATAGGGCATTTAAATTTTGATAACACATCATTAAAGTATAACAGGAATAAAGTGAGACCAAGATTGGATCCCTGCGTAACCCCACTGGGAGTGGAATACATCTCAGAACGATAGCCCCGTAACTCGACAAACTGTACTCTATCAACTAAAATAGAAGAAAACAATTGAACTAAATTATCACAAACCCCAAAACAATTGTAACTTGTGTAGTAAAATGCGATGGTTAACAATGTCAAATGCTTTAGAAAGATCAGTATAAATCACATCACATAGATATACAGCGTGTTACAGAAAAGAGTACATTAATTTTAACTGGCAATAGAACTAATCCAAAGCAATTAAATTTGTAAATAACATTTTGTCGTAAACCCTTTCGCGATTGAGTTACAATTAGTCAAAGATTTAATACAAATTCACCTACCCGCCCATGGCTAACAAAGCAGTTTCTTGCGGAGAGGGATAAGAATTGAACACAACAAGGAACAAAAAATGTAAACATTGGAATGCAGGGGTGTAATAGGTATTGGAGACCTACCTTGAAATCGCCAAAAACTTCATAATAAATGTTCAAAGTGGCCACCATTATTGTCTAGACAGTACTGGAGACGGCGACGAAATGGGTCTTTGACTCTTTGTAACATAATTTCATTGCTTCGAATTGTTTCAGCAGCACATATCACTCGTTCCCGTAAAAGTTCAAGAGTATCAAAATTCTTTGTGCTTGCACTGCATTTCCCTGGGCTTCTCCATACACTAGCACCATGTCCGTGTATTCACTGTACGAATAGCGGGGCATAACTTCACACAACGAAAAGTGAAAACACCGCAAAGGAAAGTCGAAAAGCAACTAACTGTTTGGAAGCTGTTAAAACGTTATCGCTAGCCAACTCGCCAAAAAAATATGTAAAAACAAACACTTTCCATCTGATGCATCAAAAGTAAAACTCACGGTCAAAAATTGAAGAAATGCATGTCCGGCTCGTTAAATAATGGAGGGTTAAACTGTGACAAAAAAATTCGTTTTTGAAAAAATGCCAAATAAAAAAATGTTTTCTGTTGACGAGTTCTGTTCGTGGTTCAATTTAATGTACTTTTTTCTGTAACACTTTGTATATTGAACGAAATCACATAAACTAGTAGTGGTTGATCTATACTGAACGAAACCATGTTGACTAGGGCTTAATCGACTAGATATATGACTATGCAAATTTTTAGCTAGTATGGACTCAAACAACTTAGCAAAATTAGAGATTAAACCCATAGGTCTATAAAATTCAATATTATTTCTAGCAAATGACTTGTGAACTGGAATAACTTTTGATATTTTTCACCTATTTGGAAAAGTGGCTTGAGTAATAATCAAATTAAATATATAACAAAGAGGTTCACATAAACAAACAATAGACAATTAGCGAAACCACGTTCCGTAGAACGTACAGCACCCAAAACGTAGAAAAAACTGTTATATCTATGGAAACATAGAAAATGCGGTGTCCCTATTGGCGATTGTGTACGTTAACGTAAAATACGTTGTACGGAACGTAATTTCGCTAATTATCTAATACAATGTTTCACTATATATATAATATTATATTATCAGGACCCATTGTGAAATTAGATTTACACTTTCTTGCGGCTTTGTAAATATCACCATCATTAATCACAAAATTATGGAGGGTAGGCATATCACATATGGTATCACCTATTTTTAAACTATCACAGGCATTATCACGTAAATTCATATTATCACAGTCGCTATCACTAATAAAAACAGAACTAAAAAACTCTGCGAAGCTGTCAACAATTTGCTGGGGCGAAGTTAATTCCTTCTCTCTCATGGACATAATTCCAGGCACGCTTGTACATTTTTTTTTTTTAATTAATGTATGTCCATAAATTTCTTGGATTCGTTTTAATATCATTTTCCGCTGTAATAATAAAATTTCTGTAGGCTTTATTCACCTCTGTTCTGATACGTTTTCTCAATGAATTGACTCTAGCAAGATGTCTGTTGAACAATTTTTTTTTAAACCGGTTCCACAGACGGCGTTTTAGTTCTATGTGTACCATACAGGATATGTTGATAATTTCACTGTGCTTTTCGGAACAGAATAGTCTAACAATGCATCTAGTTCCTGGTGGAAAAGGTCACATGCCTCATTAACATCTTTAATGGAACGAATTTGTGACCAGTCTTTAGTAGCTAATACATCATATAACTGTACATAATTACCTTTTCGAAAATTATATTTCATCTTATCATTAGTATCTCCATATTTACAAAATTTCACTTCATGATTAGACACTGGTATATTGACATCTATATTTAAAGATGGGTGGTGCTTATCTTCTGGGACTAACGCTTTATCACAACGTTGAACATTACAAGTAAGTACACTAGACGTTAACACTAAGTCTAAGAAATGTAGGTTGGAGTTCATTAACAAATTACACTGCTTCAAATTATTAATATTCAAAAATTCATTTAACGGAACACATGTGCCTGTTAACCGATCCAGCTCATCTTTTGTAGTAACATTGTGGAACGTTGAAGTTACCCAAAATGAAAGTACATTTCCATAAAACACATTTAGCCATTAAGTAATGATACACGCCATCGTACTGCTCACATGAAGCTGCCGGCGGTATATACAGATTAATTATATTTAATTTATAATAATTATTAGGGAGATACAATTGGACACCGACTAGATCAGCTTCAGGAATAGGAGATATTAGTGACAATTGCTTGGATACATAAGTTGCTCTGACTTCAAATAGAACCCCTCTGACCCTACCTTTACTATTATTACTGTACACGACATAATTCGAGTTAAAGTATTCACTACTTAAAACGTCAGATTTTAACCACGTTTCAGTAACGGCTATAACATTATAGTCATTCGCTGCTACATTAGGGTAGAAGACATTAACCTTGGTGTTTAATCCCCTGACGTTTTGATAGTTTCTCATTAAGTTGTTTAAATTATTTTCTATTGGTTGTTGCGTATTTGCATGTTTTTTAAATTCTTTTTGGGGACGATTTTCGGAATTCCATTAACGTCCTTCAAGAATATGTTATCTTCACCCTTTTCTAGCCATTTTTTTAAATTCCGTGCGAATGACAAATTGTAGTTTTGCTGACGACCCCGTCAAGTCTCTGTTTAAGTATAAGTTGTCGTAAATTTTTGAATTTACCCAACCGAATACAATTTTGAATATTGACAACATTGTTTTTGTTCTCTGGAATAACAATTTTTCGTCAACAAAATATATCATCATTCTTTTGCTCACTTGAATTCATTTCAGACGACTCTGGTAATTTAAATAATACGAGGTTGGCTGCACGATGATTGCTGTCCTCAATTTCCATCAGTATATCATCATCTGAGTTTTCTCACGGAGTCTTAATGAATGACCTTACGTTGAGAGTTTCTCAATTCATTCAGCTCGGATTTGACTCCAGCCAGTTTAAATTGTTAATAGTTGCAACGATGTCACAATTTGCATAGTAAAAATGTATTTTTCGTGACTTGGACCGTATGCATTCAGTTTCAGCTCTCGGCAGATCTGCACATTCGGTATGGACAGCTCCACGACACAGGTTACACAATCAGCCGATCTTGATACCTTCTTCTTACATATAACACACGTCATAGCTGTAGCACAATAAATTAAAATAACCAAATACAGGTACTAAAGTATTGAACTTTTGCAAAGCAATTTCCTAACCGTGAACTTTACTTGCTCAGTCGATGATGTTTTATCTAGTAATTCGATCAAAAAAAGACCAGTGGATGGGGCATAAAGAATTGGAAATTTCTAAATGAACTTTTAGGAGGTCTCTAGACACGAGGTCAAGATCTCGTCTTGTGGTACGGATGCGTTCGCGTAGGAGGGACATGCTGACTTTGGTCAGAATTTTTCTTGATGGGAAAGTGGAGAACTGGTCTTTGAGTTTTAGAAATTTGGGGATTATTTTGTGGTCACGACAGCGAGAAAGAAAGGTGAGTGAAGATAGGAGTTTTGCAATTTTCTGGCGGAGTTTGGAGAAAAGAAGTGTTTGATTAGAGATATCCTCCCCGTAGAGGCTTTGGAAATAATTTCGGAGGCTTCCACGGTCAGAATCAATACATGATCATTTTCCGGCTTGGAACCTTAGATCATATAATAAATAGATACCAATACTCAAACTGAAAGCTGTGACTAGACATGAAGCTATCTGTTGTCGTTTTCTACGTCAAGGAGAGTAGTATAATGCTATCCTTGTGTGATCACCACATTTTCATCTTTGTTATATGCATTTCATCTGTATATGTCTATTTTACTTCCATCCTTGTACCGCACCAGCGCAACAAATCGCTTTTGACAGATGTTTCTTCTAACCTCTTTTTCGAGTTGTTGTACAAAAAACAATTTTAGAATTTAGAACAAAGATCCTATTTTAAGTGATGTAGTCATAAAGGATCACAATTGCTGCCCAATAATTTACTATTCCTTTCGTTATCTACTGTGAATTATTTATAAAATCAAGCTGTCAACATCTTTCTTCCGAAGTTAGTTCAGACATACTTCCTAAAATTTAGGCGCGCAAAATTCAAATAGTGATCAGGCAAGGATAGCTTGATTATAATCCCTCTATGCAGAAGAGAGATGTGTGACAGGATGATGTCGTCATAGGCTGTCCTAGGGAAAGAATACGGCATGGTGGTATCTATTTATTATATGATCTAAGCTTGGAACCGTGTTAATTGAGTTCAACGTTTCGCACACTCTCCTAAAAAGATTGCTGATTATGATTATGTACAGCAAGTGACGTAACCAAGTGACAGAGCAGAAACTGCAAACAATAATAATTTGACAATTTGAGACTGTGTTTAACTAATAATAATAATAATCGGCCATTTAATTAGTATATTGGCAACAATTTATTTTTAATTTCTTTTCTAAATATTGCAGCAAAAAATTTTACTGGCGATCCGAAAGCATATATTTGTAAACAGAAATGCAATTTGAAGCAGGTGCTAAAAAACACAGTTTCCTTCTTGAAGAATAAGTTCAGGAAAAGATTTAATCTATAAATTAATTTGACATATTGACACACGTGTACCGTTTTAAATGTTTTCAATGCAAACTCAAGATGAAAAGTAACAGGATAACGTCCCTTCGATCACGTAAAACATACTATTAATACACTTAAATAACGAACAAAAATATTGGAAATGAACGGAATTTCCAGAAGTAATTAGGGACCGAATTTACCTAGAAGGACGGCTTAACACCCAGTGGTTTGCTCCACACTATCATAAAACACAAGTCCATTTCCCGGTTATTTGAAGCTCAGGACAAAATTTGCAACATGATTCATGAAATTTCGTCTTTCTAGAGAAGTGCCAACAGAATGACAATAATTTTTTTTTTAAACTAGCACAAACATGTATAAAAATGCAAAATATGCCTTATAGCTATATTCATTTCTAACTAGTATAATTCGTGCACATATTAAATATCAAGATTTGTATGCAAAAGATAACGGATATGCAAATTTAATTAAACACTAATAAAAATATCAGTCTCAACGTTTGACAAGCTCTTTGTTAAATGTAAATCTTGACTTTTTTCATAAATTTGCTTTTCGTAGTTTTTGCTTTACTCAAACAACAGAACTATTTGTAGTAATATAATTCCAATATATTTAATATTAATTATTTAAATTAATTAATATTTAATTAATATTAAATACCTATATATAATATAAATATCTATATAAAATCATTCCTATGTCGTTTACAATTAATTTCATGCATTTTAAATCTTCTTTTGTGCAGTCGTTGTTATTGACTTATATTGTGTCCATTTTTTATGCAACTTTTTTATTAAAATTGATCACAGTCACAAATTATTATTTACCGTTGTCACTTGCTGTACATAATAATAATCAGCTAATGCAATTTGGTTCGATTTTCGTCGCATTTATTCGGATTCTTTCGGTACAATAGCCACCCGTATTGGTCGAACGCACGGTCGAACGTAAGCATGGCAAGAACTTGCGTCGGTTACGGACCTGCTTCCGGATGCGGAGTTACTATCAATGCATGTTAGCAAAACCTGATGTTGAACTTCCTTCCGTTGCGTCATCCGGGCCCGTTTGCGTATGCGGAATAACTGTAAATCCGGCTTAATGGCGTACGGAATTTCATCGGCCCAAATGTAAGTGTTGATTACACCTTCCCTGGTGTAATCAACACTTGATGGTACAAGAAATACAAAATTTGCTTGTTCGTTTATTTTTCTATTAACCCACTCACAAAAGTTTTGCCTACGTGGTTTCAATAACTGAAGTTTCTGGTCCTGAAAGGGGTACAGTTGTTCTCTGAGTATCGTCCAAATACTACTCTCCGATAGATCACACTAGACAGTGATACGTGCTAGTGCCCGATCGAGCTTCGACACTCTTCAAAATAGCCTCTTCAATATTAGCATTTCTATTACTACGTAACTTACCTCGATCCTGAGGTTCAAGTTTAAAAGATCCTTACTCTCGAAAATGTTGCAACATTCTTAATAGTGCGCACATTTGGCAGATGACTATTTGGGAGGCTTTCTGAAAACGTTCTTTGGGCGCGAGTGCCGTTTCCCCGAGTTTCACCGTACGTTAAAACGATATCGGGCATTCCAGATTTGAAAACAAAACCATGTCAACACATTTCGTCTATAAATTAGAAATCTGTGCCAAACAAACTTTAAAGAGACAACGTTTAATAACATACACTTGACATAAAAATTATTGTCAGTGTCAAAACGGTTGCTAGGGTACCTATCTTTTTCATTGTTGTAGTGTTGTTATTATTTAAGTTATTATTTAAGGTGAACATAGACGGCTCGTGAATAAATGGGTGGAATAATTCGAAATTCGACTTGGGTTTTCGAAAAAATGCTACATAAAAAAGTTGTTCTGTTTCACGAGTTCTGTCACTGGTTAAAATTAATGTACTTATTTCTGAGACACCCTGCATATCTCCTTACTTATAATTTATCAAAGTAAAACTATCTCTTTTCCTCTTATATATTTTGGTATAATTTCCTGCGCCCTAAGATGGCCGCCAAATGCAATTAATTACTAATCAAGAATAATATCACATTCTTATATCCTTTTAATTATCATTATGATTTTTTAAAATTATTTTAGATGAATTAATGAATTAAATAAAATTATTGAAATACATATAATATCTCCTTACTCATAATTTATCAAAGTAAAGCTATCTCTTTTCCTCTTATATATTTTGGTATAATTTCCGGCGCTCTAAGATGACTGCCAAATGCAATTAATTATTAATCAAGAATGATATCAAATTCTTATTAGTCTTCTAAAAATTAATGAGTGAAAACTTCAATAAGAAATTGACCATTGGGGCACCTCCAACACCCGTCACAATGGCCATTAAATACATACAGATAGACCCATGCTATTGTTTGGAGCGAACAGGCCAAAGGCCGGCGAACAAGAGATGGCGCACTAACATTCGGCCGTCAAACGCCGGCGAAAAGCTTGGACACCAATCACGCGCATTAGCAACCCAAATCACAGCAACAATACATTTAATAAATCTACCACTCGATAGAGGGCGACGAAAAAAATGTGTAAAAATCTCATAGTAAGCATTTAGATAATTTACAACGTTACCAGATGAGCCTAACACAACTTTGCCGTTATTTCTAGTCGATTAGATTTTATTTCGTTTAAAAGTTTCTGGTAAATAAATGGAATTATTATAATGAATAAACAATACAAACAAATTATTACTTGTTATTTTAAATATTTGTTAGTCTTGATGAAAACATAAATGGTAATTAAAGTTATTCTAAATACGGTCCGGTAGCTCAAATTTTACAGTACGAGTGGAATGTTTCAGGACGAGTAGGTAGCCGAGTACGTTGAATTACTAATTATGCAATTATTAAATAAAAAATAGCTTAGAATTTAATAATTATATACCTGGACAATCCTTGAAACTTGTTTAATTTAAAAATACCACAAACTCAAAATCGCCCAAAATTGCAGTTACGTTGTTTTTGTTTAGCACGGCAGTATACTATAAATGTGGTGTAGGAGAGAAAATTAAATATTTTGACGTGTGTTCGTTGTACCCGTTTGTTAATAAATACGGAAAGTATCCTGTTGGTCATCCGACGAAAATTCACGTAAAACCTGAGTAATGCGCTCTAATTGATTTCCAAACATTTGAAGGTTTAATTAAGTGCACGGTAGAACCACCTAACGACTTATACCATCCCGTTCTGCCGTACAGGTGTAACGGAAAATTAATGTTTCCGTTGTGTCGTTCATGTGTTGAAACAGAAAACCAGGACAATTGCCATCACCAATCTAAAGAGCGACAATTTACGGGAACTTTTGTGGCTGACGAGTTAAGGAAAGCCATTGAAAAAAATTATAAGGTTCTTGATATCTCTGAGGCATGGGAGTACAGAACTGTGCAATAAGATCCTGTTGTGAAATATCCTGTTTAATTGGGGTTGCTGCGGCAGCATGTGCAAGCGTTGTTAGAAGGAAGCGAGTCCGAAGTCAAGCTGAGTTGCATTTCCTTTTCCGCGATTGCTAAGTATCGACTCAATCAAAATTAAGGAGGTCATGTCATTACTCCGCAACTATGGCCGGTCACATGACTATAGTTGTCAATATATAACTTTTGGCTCGCACCTGAAGAAGTTAGTTGTATTAGTTGTATTAGTTGTATTAGTCGTATTTGTATTTGTAGTTGAAGAAGTAGTTGTAGTTGTAGCAGACAAGGGATAATTGTAACCAACACCCGTACCAGCGACATTTTCTTCTAATAAATTTGGTATACTGCCCAATCTGTTTGAATTGCCAACCCCTACGCGCAACAGTGGTGTCAGGTGTGTTTCAAGTGTTTACTTTTGGCTGTTTCGGCGAATTCAAAAGTAACATCAGGTGTAGTTGAGTGCCCACTTTTGGCTATTGTGGCGATTTCAAAGGTGGTTAGCATTTCTTCTGAAGGTTGAGCAACAGCAGTAATTGGGTAGTCCAGCGTACCAAGTGGTCCAGGAGCAGCGTGGTTCAACAACAGCGGCCCAGCGTCATCAGGATCTAGCAGCAACACGGTGTGGCAGCAGCAAGCCAGCATCACCAGGGTCCAAGAGCAGCAGGGTGTGTGTTGTGCTGTGTACGTGGTGCAAATCGCTGTGAGTGCGCGTTACCATCTTCGTCGTTCAGTGCTTCATCAGCGCCAAGTTACAATTATTCCCGTAAGTTTTCCATTTTCTATCACATTTTTTTTTTCGCATATTGTTATTTTTGTGGGTTAAATTCTTAAATAAACATGGCTTTCCAAATTGATATCGCGCTAAAGATGATTCCCGAGTTTAATGGAAATAAAGAAAATCTTCATAAATTTATTGCTTGTTCCGACATAGTTGGAGCTTCTGCTACCACAAGGGAACAAAAAGAAACCTTTCTGAACGTAATAAAATCAAAATTATGTGGATCAGCCTATAATCTCATTAAATATAAGGTTTTTGACAGTTGGGAACAATTAAAAATAATTTTGCAACAGCAATACTTGGAAAAAAGGACCATTGCACAGATTCAGGCAGAATTAATAAATTCAAAGCAGTACTATAATGAAGATGTTTTAACATTTGCAAATCGCATAGAAAGACTTACTTTAGATCTGACTGATGCTTGTGTAGCGTCGGAAGGTCAAGCTGCTTATAGTACAATCAGTAATTTAAATCAAAAATCTGCTCTTAAAGCTTTTGTTGAAGGCCTGAAAGATCCCGTAAGATTAATTATCAAAGCAAGTAGATTCACTAAACTCTCGGATGCTATTAGTGCAGCATGTGAAGAAGAACGCGTAATCAAGGCAAAACAATATAATAATAATTTTCACGATAAATCCAATAAAGAAAATATTCGGTGTTATATTTGTAATAAGCCTAACCATAAAGCCAGTCAATGTTATTCTAAGAAAAGTTCTCTAAATTCTGCTAAATCACCGGACGATCGAATTAAACAAGAATTTAATGTCAGAAATGTCAGTGCAACGACTTGCAACTATTGCAAAAATGTAGGTCACACAATTAACGATTGCAGGAAGCGGCAGTATAATAATTCTCGCAGGAAAAATAAGGAAGCGACAGCAAATTTCAATGTCGGTCAAGGTAACTCTTCTTTAGTTACAAACGTTCATAAGCAGTCGGGAAACGAGCACGGACTGAATGCATCAAAGGGCAGTGCATTTCAGGTCCGCGAGATCAGGAATGCCCATTAGGAAAAACAAATTCTCATATTGCTACAGTTTCCACTTTTTCAAATGATCCGTTGCAATCTCCTAAGTTTTTCAACTCGAAAAAGAGTCAAGTTCCAGTCCCTGAATCAAATACTAATTCGTCTCAATCTACTAAGTCCAATATCTCTAGTGACTCAAAAATTTTTACGATAGTAAGCCAGTCTACTAACTCTTGTGTAACATTGCCTCTATCCATTTCAAGTGCTGGTTCAGCAAAACTTTTAATTGATACAGGTTCGGATATCAGTCTTCTAAAAATAGATCATGCTGACGATGATGCCTTAGTTTATACTGATAATAAAATTGCATTAAAAGGAATAACTCCAAAGGTGATTTCTTCTATTGGCGTTTCGATAGGTAAAATTCAAATTCAGAACACATTAATTCAGCATCCATTTCATTTGGTACCTGAAGATTTTCCCATTTCAGTTCACGGAATTCTAGGTAGAGATTTTTTCCTTCAATATGGTGCTATTGTAGACTATAAACAAAATAACCTCTTTTTTGAAGTAGGTCCAGCTAAAATACAACTCTCCTTATCATGTCCCAATGAAGTTGCTATTCCCGCGCGTTCGGAGTGCATTGTTAATTTTCCTGTTACTTTTAATGATTCAATGCTATGTCTGCAAAAAGAGATCAAACCAGGTCTTTTGGTAGGAAATACCATAGTTCAACCTCAAAATGGAATTTGCAAAATAAGCGTTATAAATTCATCCGAAAATTCTATAACTTTAGCGTCGAATGACGTCTCTTTTGAGAAATTGGAAAATTATCACGTCATCAGTTTTGTTAACACTAACAGTGCAAATAGGTTAAAACTACTTCACAATGAATTAGACACCGAGCACATGAATCAGGAAGAAAAACATTCTATTCTGCAAATTTGTCGTGAATTTAACGATTTATTTTTTCTTGAAGGTGATCAGTTAACTCATACCGATGCCGCTGAACATCATATTTCACTTCAGTCTAAAAAACCTGTATTTGTTAAAATTTACAGACTTCCTGAAACACAGAAAGCAGAAGTAAAAAAACCTGATCAGAATGGTAATAAACGATGGCGATTAGTAGTTGACTTTCGAAAATTAAATGACGTCACCGAGTTTGATGCTTATCCGTTACCAAACATTACAGAAATCTTAGATCAGCTAGGCAATGCCAAATATTTTTCAGTTATAGATTTGGCCCAAGGATTTTATCAAATTCCAATTTCAGAGGAAAGTAGACCTCTGACAGCATTCTCTTTTCAAGATCGTTATCAATTTAAAAGGCTACCGATGGGGCTTAAGGGTTCCCCTACAACGTTCCAAAGGTTAATGAATAATGTTCTAGTTGGGCTCCAAGGGCTCAAATGTTTCGTTTACCTCGACGATATTGTTATTCATGGGAATTCTCTCAAAGATCACAATTCAAAATTAACAGATGTTTTTACTAGGTTAAGAGCCAACAATCTAAAGCTGCAACCCAGCAAGTGTCAGTTTCTGCGAAAAGAAATTACTTATTTAGGTCACGTCATTTCCGAAAATGGAATTGGACCAGATCCATCAAAAATAGAAGTTATTAACGGTTATCCAGTGCCTCAAAATGTTAAACAATTAAAATCTTTTTTAGGATTGGCTTCATATTATAGACGATTTATAGAAAACTTTTCTCTAATTGCAAAACCTTTGAATAATCTATTAAAACAAAACGCTAAATTTGAATGGTCATCACTTTGCGACGAAGCTTTTGAAATTTTGAAGTCAAAATTATCATCTCCACCAGTACTCCAGTATCCGGATTTCAACAAAGAATTTGTCTTAACCACTGATGCTAGTCAACACGCGATCGGATCTATTCTTTCTCAGGAGCATTCGGGCAAAGATCTGCCAGTTTCTTATGCAAGCAGAACACTAAACAGAGCAGAGCAATGCTATTCTACCATAGAAAGAGAATTACTGAGTATCGTTTGGTCTGTAAAGCATTTTAGGCCGTATCTGTATGGTCGAAAATTTAAAATCATTACCGATCACAAACCTCTAGTGTACTTGTTTTCTGTCAAAAATCCGTCGTCAAGATTAATGCGATTTAGACTTGATTTGGAAGAATATGATTATGTAGTGTCTTATAAACCCGGTAAACAAAACTCTAACGCTGATTGTCTTTCTAGAATATATAATATTAACCAGCGTGCGTCCAACAGTGAAAATACACCATTCCAAAAGTACCTCAAAACAATTGAAACAAATGTTATTAACAATCCCAAGGTCACGGATGTCCAAGTCAATGCAGATAAAATCAGTGATTCCCATGTTATTTATTTAACAGGCAAAGATCTTTTAGACGATGATGTAAATTATCATGACAAACAAACCCTATTGGCAAAGAATCCTCATCTCTACGATACTCTTCATCAAAAAGTTGGTAATTCTTATCACTTTTATTTAGTTGTCAAGTCAACTAAATTTCATAAACCGGAATATGAAGATTTATTTTATGCTTTTGAAAATTTGTTATCATTTTGTTTAGAAAATGATATTCATAATTTGTCAATTTCCAGTACTCATGTTAAAGGCCAGCATGTTAAAATTGATGTTCTCAGGATAATGCTAAAATACATATTTTTTGATACTAATATACAAATTAACATCTGTCACGAGGGTCCTCAAAAACAAAATTTTACTCAAGAAGAAATAGCTCAGATATTAAAAGATTTTCATATTACACCATTAGGAGGTCATCAAGGAGTAAATCGTACATATCATCGCATAAAGCAGCATTTTCGATGGCACAAAATGTATCGCGATATAAAAAAATTCATTTTGTCATGTGAGCAATGTCAAAAAAATAAATGTTGCAAGAAAACAAAGCTACCAATGAATATCACTACTACAGCTTCTAAGCCTTTCGAAAAAGTATTCTTAGATGTCGTAGGTCCCCTCAATGAAACCGATAACAGAAATAAATTCTTGTTAACTTTCCAAGACGATTTAACCAAGTTTGCGATTGCTATACCAATGCCAGATCAAAAAGCAACTACAGTAGCGTATAATTTTACAACTAAAGTAATATGTCAATATGGTGTCCCTGAAAGCTTAGTTACTGATCAAGGTACAAATTTTCTTAGTGACTTATTCAAGCAAACATGTAAATTGCTAAAAATTAAACAAATTAAATGTACCAGTTTTCACCCGCAAAGCAATGGTGCTCTTGAACGTTCACATCGGACTTTAGTTGAATATTTGAGAATTTTCATTAACAAAGACATGAATAATTGGGATGAATTTATACCTTTTGCTACTTTTACGTACAATACAACTCCACATACTTCGACTAATTTCACACCTTTCGAACTTCTCTATGGGCGCAAAGTTCTCTTACCGTCATCATTAACCAAAAATCCAGAATTACTTTACAATTACGATGATTATTATAATGAACTCAAGGCGAGGTTCCAGCATTGTCATTCAGTCGTTCGCGAAACAATTTTGAAGAACAAGCAAAGTGCCAAGCAACAATATGACAAAACTGTAAACTCCGTAAAAATTGAAAAAGACAACATCGTCCTGCTACGAAGTGAAACCCAAACTACTGGGAAAACTAAGAAATTACAACCGTTGTTCCAAGGTCCATATAAAGTAATATCGGTCGATTCAGATGTAAACTGCACAATATTAGTAAAACGGAAACCTGTAAAAGTGCACATTAACCGATTGAAATTGTTTAAATAATAAATTCTATTTATTTTATTTATAGAAAATCTATTTTAGTTTTGCATAGTAAATATTTCTTTGGTTTCAGGTACGCGCGCGAATTTAATCTATCTAATAAGCAAAAATGGCTTTCCACAACAAAACGAGGTCAGCATATTTTATAATTTTTATTGGAATATTTTTATCATACAGGGTCATTATAAAATATTGTAGTCAACTCACCTATGAAAAACAAATGAAATTTTTCTCGTGCCGCTATTCACCAAAATGATTTGAACTGTTTTGAAATGTCACGAACGTCCAAACAAATCTGTCAGATGTGTCAAAAATTGAAATGCCCGGTTCGCGGTTTAATTTCATTTTAAATAGATACGAAAAGACGCCAGGCCAGAGCATTAAGGGTTGCAGTGTTATCGAGCATTTGTGAACGCCACTGCAATACATTTCAGTTTCAAAAATTGTAAATTGTCAGAAAAACGTTTAAGGGCTTTGTCATGAATTACACCTTGGAAAGTCGATTGGAGTTGAACAGAATAAATCATCTGGTCTGTTTTGCAAAGAAGCAATAATTTTTCAAATAATGAAATCCAAAAAGTGAGGTTAAGTTTGTCGAAACCAATGAACACGGTAATTATTTAAAAAATTACATTTTTATAGGTACCCTGAAGGTAAAAATTGTGAAAAATCACGTAATGGACAATGGCAGAGCAAGTCTTATCACAGTTAACGAACACTATGAGTACCTAATGAGTTTTTGCAGTAAATAATTTTGCCAAAGTTGTGATCCCGCGAAAGTTCTGTTTGTAAATTGTAAGGAATCGTCAAAATATTGGTGCAGACATGGTTTGTGACCGGTGCTTTTCTCTTGAAAAAACACAACTGAAATCCTTGATCTTCATCCCTACAATAGGTGAAAATTGCTATGTCCAAACATTACCTTCAGCTTTGCAGTTTCTAGATATCTGAAACATGACAGATCTGCATAACAGGAATGTCAAAGAGGTTCTACCCAAAACACGCCCACATGGCCATCCTAATATCAAGATTTTTCAAAATTTCTATAAGAAAAAAGATGAAAAAACCAATAAAATTTCAGGAGCATAGTGTTAAGAGTTCTGTAGCTGATTATGAGATCTCTTGAAACAACAGAATGTTTAATAAAGATTTTTAACTTTCCTAATAGTAAAATTACAATTATTACTAAACAGTAAGTTGAAGTAAGTTTTAAATTAAGAGAATGCAACTAACACCGAAAGAAAAATGAAAGTTACTGAAAATAAAAAACTTTATTGCAGTACCTACATACACTTTCTACATCTAATTTTGTTTATTGATCACATTCATTTACTTGAAAAAGTATCAGGCCTATGAATCGTCGTCTGGAAACAGCTAACCACACACCAACCTTCATTGCGTGTGATGGTGTTTCTTCAAAAGCGTGAGTATTTTCTATACACCAAATTCTGAAGTTCTGTCAGTTGACATAATAGCCTAACAGATGAAACCAGGCTTCATCAGAAAAGAACGACAAATCGAGAATCCCGTTATCGTCCATATCAGCTTGAAACCAACTACACTACCCAACGCGGCAAGGAAAATCAGCTGGTTGCAGCTCCTGAACCAACAAAATCTTGTATGGATGCATATGTAACTTCTCTTTTACGATTTTCTGACATGGGCTGTATGGTACTCCGGACAGTAAAGATTTTTGACAAAGCTTTATTCGGACTTTGTTCCATTCTCATCCTTAAATCTTCAACAACGTCTTCACTAACTTGAGGTCTCCCCGTCGGTTTTCACTTAGAAATGCTACCAGTGTCGTTAAATCTGGCCATAATTCGCCATATAGCGTCTTCAAAGATTCTTCATCAATGACAACAGAACATTTCACTAGATACTCGTTTTTAGACGCCTCCACAGAGTACACTCCATCCCCATCCTCATTTAACACCCCATTACGGTAATAGGCATGATGATTGCGCCAAAGGACTAAAAAAATCATTTGTAACACTGACCATAGTTATTCCTCTCTGTTCATTACCTGAGATTATTCCACAATGATCTGTAGTTTTGATAAAAACTGTTTTTTGAGACACTTATTAAAGTTCTAACAAAGGGGAAGACAGCAAAAATGAAAACAAGACAAGGCAATTAACGCACAAAGTGAGGGAAAACGTACCAGTACAAACGAAAAAATGATTGACATCTGACAGAATTTGATGAAGCGTTGAAACAGTGCAGCCGCTAATGTCAACTAATGTGGCGCTAAAAATAAAAATTCCAATATTAGTGTAATCCTTTCCACAAAACTGAAAAAGGCGGCACAAAATGTCACCAAAATCATGGCCTTCTTCGACTACAATATTTTATAATGACCCTGTACAATCGTTCCGTTAACGGGGATCAGCATTATAACATTAGTTCAATTACCTCTAGTTCAGGTTTATATTATGGGAAAATGGGATCTGTAGATGTCTTTAATAATTATTGGAAATTGCTAGTGTATATAGATATGCAATCGTATCAAAATGAACGCAAGCGAATTCTAAATTTGGTTTCTGACAGTGCAAAATTTTGTAACAATCCAATTTTTCAAGACATGAATATAATATCTTGGCAAACATTTAATAAAACTTTGTTTCATATTCTCACTGAAATTCAGGCTAAAGATGACATTATTTTCGATATTTTAGGACTCCAACAAAGAATAAGAGTTAAGCGTGGATTGATAAATGCAGTAGGATTCGTTTCTAAAACACTTTTCGGTACATTAGATGAAGATGACGCTATTTATTATGATTCTCAAATCCAGAACTTAAAGCAAAATCAGCAACATCTAATGACGTTACTAAAGCAGCAAACGTCAGTTTTAGAAAGTACAATTCGTCTTGTGAATTCTAGTCATCAAAATGTTGCAAACGTCTTCAAAAATTTAGATTCAAAATTAAATAAAGTTATTAATGAAATTAATAATATTGGTCAAAATTCAAGTTATTTTGAGTCCAAAACCAAATGGTCTCTTGAAATAGACGAAATCATTTCACTCCTAAATTTATTAATATCTTCATTTAAATCTCAACAAGACAATCTTTTAAATATTATTTTGCAAGCGCAACACGGTCTTCTCCATCCAACTGTTTTTCCACCCAGAAAATTTTTGCAAGAATTATCAAATTTACAAGGTCATTTAGGCGATTTGAAATACCCTTTCGAACTTAATCTCAACAACATCCACTTATTTTATCAAATTAGCAAAATTCATATTTACTCTTATAACAACAAAATAACCTTTGTAATATTTCTTCCACTTGTTGAACCTAAATCCTATAACCTTTTTAAGGTATTTTCTCTTCCGATGTTCTTAACAAATTCAACTTTTGTTTTCATTGAACCCGAGAACACATATTTAGCCATTGATGAGTTAAAACAACATTATTTTCTATTGGGAAAAACTGAGTTAGCCAAATGTTTTTATTACATGGATCATTATGTATGTCAGCAAAACGGTCCAAATTACTTAACCCACCTAAATAATAATTGTGAATCGAACTTATTTTGTGATAGTAATGTGATACCTAAATCTTGTAATAAGAGGGTAATGAGATTGGAACATTCTCTGTTTATACAATTAAATGCTGTAAATTCTTGGATATATGTCTCACCCTTTAAGGAAAGCATAGAAATTAATTGTAAAATAGATAAGTATAGGATAAATTTGGACATTATCAGGTCAGGAATAATATCTTTGGATTCTTCTTGTGTCTTGTATGCAAAATCTTTAGTGATCAGGGCTTTTAATAGGAATTTTATTAGTAAGAATGTTTTTGAAAATTATGTTAATCCATTGAATATTGTAGAACATATAAATTTAACTATAACGCATCATTCATTTAGTCGGCTGTCTAGCACCCCTACTTCTTTAGTTATTAATAATGATGACAGTGTAACGTTAGGTAGGCTTAGTGAAGATCTTGATGTTGTAAGACGAGATGAACATTTACTGTCTGTTCAGTCTACTAGTAACATTCATTTTATTTCTACATATGTAACTGTTTCCTTGATTGTAACAGTTTTAGTAATTTTAATTTTTCTAAAGTGTAGGCGATTCTGTTTTAAGCAAAACTCCTCCCCGCAAGGTTCAGAACCTGGTGATAGTACTCAAGCTCAAGCAATTGAAAATTGTCCCCTGGCGAATCCAAGGTTCAATTTTCAATCTTAAGGGTGGAGGGGTGTTGTGAAATATCCTGTTTAATTGGGGTTGCTGCGGCAGCATGTGCAAGCGTTGTTAGAAGGAAGCGAGTCCGAAGTCAAGCTGAGTTGCATTTCCTTTTCCGCGATTGCTAAGTATCGACTCAATCAAAATTAAGGAGGTCATGTCATTACTCCGCAACTATGGCCGGTCACATGACTATAGTTGTCAATATATAACTTTTGGCTCGCACCTGAAGAAGTTAGTTGTATTAGTTGTATTAGTTGTATTAGTCGTATTTGTATTTGTAGTTGAAGAAGTAGTTGTAGTTGTAGCAGACAAGGGATAATTGTAACCAACACCCGTACCAGCGACATTTTCTTCTAATAAATTTGGTATACTGCCCAATCTGTTTGAATTGCCAACCCCTACGCGCAACAATCCTAACACCAAAACAGGTGGATTGTTTTCAGAGTATATCAACAGGTTTCTAAAAATTAAGCAGGAGTGTAGGCCTAGCTGGTGTGTCACAGATATCGATAAAGAACGATACATAAACCTGTACAAAGAACGGGAGGGTATTGAGTTAGATCAAAACAAGATTAATAAAAAGGCTGGTCTTAGCTTTATATTGTTACGACTAACGGGCGAATAATTATTCGGACGTAGGTAAAACTCAACGCTTTATTTCTTAATAACTGGTATTTACACAACCAACTGCGATTACGTACAAAACAACTTAAATGCACTCCACTCTTGTCTGAATTATGAATACGCGTGCCTCTCGATGGATCCAGAACGCAGCATCGGAGTTTTCTGAACGCCGGAATCGAGATTTCTTCTCGGCTCGTCGCGACTTCCGCTTGCATACGCGTGGCCGATGAGTCAGACTACATACGAGAAGCAACGCGTAGATGCTAGAAGACGCATAGGCGTCGTACCGGGGGGCGTATGGGCTTATTTCGTAACAATATCAAAGAGTATGCTCAGTTTCTTGTGGGGCAAGTTTGGCCAGCGGGAAAACATGCAACAAACTCAATTAATACATCAACCTAGTGACTTATTTGCGTTGGTAACAAATCCTTCAATTGTTGTTAACACTATGACAATTTTAACCGACGACGTTTTGTTGACGAGTCAGGAAAGAGTTGAAGAAGACATTGCCCAGTTAAAGTCTGTGAATGTTGCGATAGCAGCCTACACTACGTCGACTGCGCGCTTAGAACTATACACATGCTTGGAACAATTGAATGAGCGCGTGTTGTACTATGATGCCGATAGTGTTTTCTTTATTAGCGAGTATGAAGGTCAGGCAGAACCACCGCACAGGCGATTTTTTTGGGGACTTAACTGATGAACTGGCCGAGTACGGAAAAGGGTTCCACATCACAGAATTTGTCAGTGGAGGCCCTAAGAATTACGCCTACAAATTTGGAAATTCTATTGAAAAAAAGTACGATACTGTATGTAAGGTAAAAGGTCTGACATTACACTACGCAAACTCGCAAAAAGTGAATTTCGATGTTTTGAAAACAATGGCATTACAAAACCTCTACTTTGAGGTGTAGCTCGAGGATCGTTTGATAATACGTAACGCGCAATATGATGTGCTTACAAAAAACACAACCAAAAAATACGCTATGAGTTATACTGAAAGGCGCAGACTTGAAGGTACTTTTGAAACTGTTCCTTATGGGTACAACGGCGACATCTAAGTAAGCTTTATTTTATGTGATGATTTATATTTTCATTGGTTGTAAATTTATTTGTGTTTATATTTATCAAAAAACATTACAGTATTTGTAGACTTTTACTCCTAATTAAATAAAATATGTAAAATTTTGTTCAAATAAATAAATATTTATTTTGAAATGTATTTATTCAAGTTTTTCTTACAAATGTCATCATATTGTTTAGTATTATCAGTAAACATTTTAAAAAACATATCTACACCATTATTAAGTGCATAATTAAAAGAAATAGAACGCAATACTTTCCGACCACATCAGACGAAAGATGCTGTATGTGCCTGGTGTTAAATTTCCAATAACGATAATTTACTCTGAGCAACTTTTCCACGTTCTTGTCAGGCGGTCTTCCAAAACTATCAAAAAAATAACCAAGTCCGTTTTCGTCTACGTAGATAGCGGTCCAGTGACTACCTTTCATGTAATCCGGATCGTCGTTGACTATGATAGAGGCAGGTCTACTTACGCGGAATGGCAAACGATTATTTGCAAATACCCCATAAGTGATAAGTTCTTCCTCGTCATCATACACATCTTCAAACATATCTCTGGATCTACGGTGTCATTATGATAATTCATCATATAATTAGTGTCTTAAATTCATAAGGTTTCGAGACACGGTGTAGTACGGTTGTGTTTCCAGTTATTGTGTGCAAACATAAGATAAGTACAAATTTATTATTAAATTTAAAAATCACGATACTTACTCATATCAGTAGTAAATTCGCGTTTTCTTTTGACATGTCTACTTATAAAAAGGCTGTTGCTGTTGGACATTGTTTAGTAGGTCTTGATACCTGTTCAATTTATAGTGCTATCGAAATAACACGGTGTTTCAGATGCAATGGATATAACTAGAGACCCTAGTTATACTTTGGAAAAGAGTTGTGACACGGACATTTTCTGTCTCTATCTTTATTACATTACGGTCAGTTATGAAATGGCTATAGTGATTGCTGTCTTTATCTAATTTAGTGATTTAGTTTCAAAAACTTCAAAAGAAATTTATAGGTTAAGTTACATTTTCAAGCAGTGGCGTAGTGCTCCAAATAGTTTCTTTGAAATTTTGTTAACAGTACTGACACTGACAGTACCTTATATTTAAGAAGAAGTGTTATGCGGTTAAGTACTTCTTACAATTTGCAACCGGCATCGCTGGTAAAACAGAAAAATACGGAATACCTAATCATACTGATTTACACTTTATAAGATTACCTATATCACAATTTGCAGTTAAGTTTAAACACCATTCTGTACTTAGGTACTATCGGTGTTCCTAGCTAAGATTTGGAGAGTGTATCACATTGTCAGTATCTAATCGTTTTGCTTCTGCTGGTCAAAACAACATTTTGTAATTTAACGAACGGCACCGTGGTAAGAAATTTGAAGCATGTTTAGTAGGTTCTCTATCTACTACTCTATGATAAACAGTGTTTCTACAACGTCCTCACATTTCCATCATGAATATTTGCTCTGATATGTAGAATAATCTCAGTAGAAATATATAGATTCATGTGCCTCTATATTAAATATAACTTACAAGTTAAAATTTGTTACATCTTTTAATTAAAATAACAATGAAAAAAAAAAATACAAAAACAAGCATGGTCATCGAATTTCTGTAACTCGAAATAATTAAGAAATGTTCCACAAACAATTAATTAAATTGCCGAAGAATACATGAGGTTGGATTGAACATTTTTAGATGAAGGTGGAGCGTTAGCAGCAAAATCAACATTCCTACTTTTGTTATTTGGGTTAAATATTGAATTTTGGAACTGCGTTTACAAAAACTACAAAAATTTAAATCAAAAGTACAAACTTTTGATTTTAATTTCTTTTGCAATTCTAGATAATGTGTCTCCGTGTGTGGAATTCCCAGTAAAATGATAACCTACGATTTGCTTCCATCGTAAGCTTACACCTCCTAACATAAAGAACAAAACATAGGTAGCGACTTGATTTAAATTTGTTAAAATGTTGTTTCCCAAAAGTAATGAGGAACGTCGACAGTATTCTTTACCTGGATTGATTGCTGCTTCGCCTAAAAATAAACAATAATCTCTTTCCTAATCGTTAAAATTTTGAATTTTGATTGTTAAATAGGTAAAAATTTCATGTAAAATTCCTGGTAAAAACGGTATGTACTGAATTTTACGGCATAGGGTTCCACTTTGAAGGTAACGGAAAATTTATATTCAAAAGATATAGTTATGTCCTGATGTTCCACAGACAAATTTTTGTTTTAATGGCTTCTTCTATTGTTTTATTGTTTCAGCGTTTTGGTAGTTTACATTTCACACTTCAATTCTGAATTTGCTTTTCGTTGAGAATCCCTTTTATAGTTCTGTTTTATGCATCGTCCTTATTTTTGTAATTTATTACTTGCCCTTCGAAACTTGAAATTTTTGCTTTCAAAACATAAATTTCTTTTTCAGCACCCCGCGTTATTTTTTCTTGTAACTTTTTTTCATTTGCAGTTTTTTGATGAAGTTGTTTTTTCGAAAATAGTCGGCTGAACTTCATCAATAACATTTTTTTTTTGCCAAGAACCGGTCATTGTGACGTAAATTCAGCCACATTATAAATTGTTGGAATTGCGTTCTCACATATTTTGCATTCACTTGAAATATAAAATTCTCTTTTTTGAAGTGAACCTGTTGACCAAGGATTAGATGGAAAATACAATTTCGGACAACAACCTCGCAAATGTAAGCACTTTTGCCAATTTTTCAAGATGGATATTGCATCTCTCTTCTTTCCATTTGTTAAGTAATATCTTGTTTTCGGGGCCTTTAAACAATGAGAAACCATTTGCTTCTGTATTTCTACAGTTTCGTACACAACAGACGATGACTATTCTCTTCCACGTCTATGTACTAAATTACAAACTGTCAAAACATGACTCAAAAAAGGCATCCGTAGCCAGCATAGTAAAATAAAATTTACCATTAATTTTGACGTTTCGTGTCACAACTCTTTTCCAAAGTATATCTAGGGTCTCTAGATATAACCACTCATCAACGAATTGTAAAAACAAAATCTGTTGTCCACGTTGTGCAAATGAGCATGTAGTTGGTGACTGTTCTGCTGAAAATTTGAAATGTATAAACTGCATCAACTTTAAAACAAAAAATGGAGATCTCATTATCGACGAAAATCATGCAGCCTGGGACTATAATAACTGTCATACATACCAACAGACTGTAAACAAACTCAAACACGATTTGTTCACTTTTAATATTAACATCTATTATCAAAATGTCCGAGGCTTAAACACAAAATTAGCGGAACTTTATAACTCAATTTTAGACTCAAATTATAATATAATAGCGTTGACAGAAACATTTTTAAATGATACAGTTAGTAATTCAGAAATTTCTAATGATAACTATGTTATATATCGAGCAGATAGAAAGTTCACAACCGATTGCTCGAGAGGTGGAGGAGTGTTGCTCGCAGTTTCCAGTTCATTTCCTTCATGTCTTGTCACCACACAAGGTATAGACTTTAATTCAGTATCCACAATTGATGTTTTGGTAGTAAAAATCACAATTGATCATTCTATCTTTTACATAATTTTAATATATATCCCGCCTCATACAACTCCTAACGATGTAGATAATTTTTTCGAACTTCTCAGTTCTCTTTGCCTCAGTCTAGGTGGCAATATTCTAATTGTAGGTGATTTTAACATCCCAACCTACACAAATTATTTGAATAATTCTCAAGCTACCGATAGAAGCCTTAGTTAACTTTATGCAAATTTCAAACTTTGTTCGATACAATTAAATACTAAATTTTAATAATAGATTACTGGATTTAGTCCTGTCAGACCAGATACACAGTGACCTGGATAAGGCACATGATGTATTACTTAAAGAAGATTCACACCATCCCAGCTTAGAAATCACAATTCCTATTAAACAAAAGTCTTCTAATAATAAACAAAAATGTATAAGAAATTCTGAATTCAAAACATATAATTTCCGCAAGGCAGACTTTAGAATTCTATATAACGATTTATCCAAAATTAACTGGTCTTTTTTAGAAAACTGTCGGGATGTTGACATTGCATATGAGCAATTCTATACCAAACTGAATAGTATTCTCCAAGTTTCAGTACCTTTAACTAATCGATTTAAACAAAAGAAATTTCCTCCATGGTATAGTCATACAATTATTAGTAACATAAAAAAAAAGTTTAAGTTGTGGAAAAAGTATAAGCATCACAGAGATCAAAATGCTTACAATGAATTCAAAACCTTAAGACTTTAAATAAAAAATGAAATCTGTAAATCTCATAGAGACTATATACATAACATCGAAAATAAAATAAAAACTGATCCATCTCATTTCTGGTCGTTTATACAGAGTATAAGACAAGAGAACTATTTTCCAAAAATTATGACATATCAAAATACAGAGCTATTGGGTGCTAAACCTATTGTGAACACGTTGGCATCGTTCTTTCAGGAATCATATATTGAATCTGATTTTAATAATATGAAAACACAGTCAAAAATTATTACCCCTAATATTCTTAATACAAATCACTTTAGCGAAGATGAAGTTTATAAAGCATTACGTAAAATTAAAATTAAATTCACTTCAGGTCCGGATCGAATCCCCGCTTTTATTTTGCGTGATTGCGCAAGTATTTTTGCCCATCCTCTGTCTCTAATATTCAATTTATCACTTACGGTTTGTAAATACCCTACTCTCTGGAAAGACTCCATTATATGTCCAATTTTTAAGAAAAGTGACAGAAAGCATATTGAGAACTATCGACCAATTAATTTGCTTAGTAATTTTTCTAAAGTTTTTGAGATCTTGTTGCACACAGTCATTATGAACCATGTTAATTCCTATATTTCTCCACTTCAGCATGGTTTTGTCAAGGGCCGTTCTGTTGAAACTAACTTATGTATGTTCACACAATTCGTGACAGAAAATATTGACGCAGGAACCCAAGTGGACACTATTTACATAGATTTCTCGAAGGCGTTCGACAGACTGGACCACTATAAATTACTTGACAAATTAAGCTCTTTTGGTTTTTCTGACAACTTAATAATATTTTTTGCTACTTATCTAACGGGAAGAAAACAACGTGTTATGTGTAGTGATTATGAATCAGCAGAAATTAACGTTACGTCCGGCGTACCACAAGGATCTGTTCTTGGGCCTCTTATTCTTCAATCTTTTTGTAAATGATATTACAGATAATTTAACTTCACCGGCATTATTGTATGCGGACGACATGAAATTATTTAGAAAAATTAATAGCAGGGAAGATCAGTTAAAATTGCAAGCCGATCTACAGTTAGTTTGTGACAGAAGTAAACAATGTGGCCTCTCAATTAACTCTGCTAAATGTAATGTAGTTACTTTTTCACTAAAATCAAAAGTTTTAATTTTCGACTATGGTATTGATAATGTCCAGGTTTGCAGAAAAAATGTTATTAGAGATCTTGGAGTAACATTCGACGTTAAAATGACGTTTATTTACCACTATGAGCAAATAATGTCAAGTGCACTAAAAAATCTGGGGTTTATTATACGGAATTGTAGACAATGAAACAATCAAGCCTCTATATTTTTCATTTGTTCGATCAAAGTTAGAATTTGCAAGCATAATATGGTCGCCTGGCTATAACATCCATACGGTGGCTCTGGAAAAGATCCAGAGACGATTTCTGAAATTTTTGTTTTTCTTGAGCTTTGGTCATTATCCTAACAGAGGTTACCCTCATGAAACACTGCTTGATATGTTTAACGTAGAAAGTCAGGAGCAAAGGAGAGTTGCTTCATCACTAATATTTCTACACAAATTAGTTACTGGTTCGATTGACTGTAGTAGTTTATTGGCAGAACTCGACTTCCATGTGCCAAGATTACATATTAGAAATAATGATACCTTCTATTTCCCAACTGCGCGTATTAATTTACAAAAGTTCTCTCCTATTTTCACCATGTGTCGTAATTACAACTTATATCAAAATAATATAGATTTGTTTAACTGCAGCAATCGTGACATTAAGATGACCATATTAAGGCGAAATATCTAATTTTTGTGACAACTATACGTAGTGCAAATATTTCTGTCCCTGTAATTGAATTCGTCTGTAGGGGCAGTATACTAATAATAATATTAATAATATTAATAATAGCCATGACGATATACAACGCTCTAGGCCCGTGCCATTATTACACATCTTAGCAGGCGAAGGGGGTACACCGGCCTAAGAGTTTAATGGCTTTATAGTGATTCTACTCATATTCAGATGGCGATGAAGTTGGTAAGTCAGAAATGGCATAACACAATTTGTGTGTGTCTCAGCTAGTCTCTTAGGCCCGAATATTCTCTAGCCCCGTGGAACGTTTATGTGTTATCCTGACTGTGTTGAAAAATTTACCAGGATGTCTACTTGGACATTGACAACTCCACCATCATATTATAATTAACATTTATACAAAATATTGTAAACATGAAAGCTTGAATAAATCTATTTGATTTAAAATTCGGAAATTGATATGTTTTCATGTAATTAAACGAAAAATTGAGCAAGGTTGGTTGCATACTACATTCGCAATGATTTGCAACACTTACAACAGAACACAGCGGCTTTACAATTAAGCTTTCATCTTGAGAACAGCAATGCAAATCTTAAGTTTTATATTTTCGTTTATTTAGTCTCGAATTCAACGGTTTTGCAATTCTGCATTCCTGTTTGCAGAAAGCAATTACTTGCACGTTTGTGTTTACTCTCGAGTTAAAAATACGAGCTGTGAATTTAAGACATTTTTTATTATATTATAAAATTTAATACAATATTAACATGTAAAGTCAGTGTTTAAAATTACAAAAATATCAAAAATTATCACAACTTGTAAACAAAACAAAAAAAAAAACAAAAGAGACAGCTGATCCACTAGTTTCATCTTCGCTTAGTTCTCTGATACTGGATCCAGTTGTACACGTCTCGACCACTGCGATCAGAGAAGAGCTGGTTCGTTTCAACAAATTCTGCACACAGCTTCGGTGGTGCCAAATGACCCCTGGATATGTATTGCGAAAAATGTCTCTGCATTAAAGACATTTGCTCTGAGGTGAATGGTTTCTTTCCTCTTCTCTTTACAGGAGTTATTTGCAATTTCTGCTTTATCTCCGCGATTGTCGTTTTTCTTGGTGATTTCTGCGATTTTGGTGACTTCGTGTTCAAAGTTCCCCTGTGACTCGATATTTTTTTCTTTGGTGTTTCAATCCTCCGGTCTTCAGTACTGGCTCTCGCTATAAAAAATATCAGCAATGATATACAATTTTCTAGACTTTTCAGCATACGTACCCCCTACTTTTTCAGAAAGCGCTTCTTGTGTAGTATGTGTAACTTTGTCACACTTTCGACGATCCGAAGGCACTTCAGTAATATTGTCTGTAGTATAACATTCTATCACACCTGATTGTGAGACTTGAGTGTCTGTTGATACCTCCTGCATGAGGTTCGTTTCCATTCTGTTGATTGTACTTTCTGTTGAACAGGTAGTTTCAAACGAATCCAAACTGAGATTGTCTCCTAATAATTCTTCAGAGGTAATATGATCGTCTAACGCCGGATCCTCTTCAGGTACTGGTAAATCTTGTGCAATAGTGAGTATTTCGTCGAGACTTTTACCTCTGTATGAAAAGAGTTCTTCTCCATCTACGATAGTCAAAAATTTTGCCCACCCTGTTAGTTGAAATAAAAGTTCGTCTTGTCGATATACTTGTTCATGGACTTTCTGACTATGACCCATCAATTTTGCAATCTGACCGATTTCATTGTCATTCATTGTTAACAATTGGGAAAGGGTTGCGACTTGTTTTCTTAAATAAGTGGAACGTAAAAGATGCGGTTCTTCAGCACCACATTTCTCTGAGTAATCTCTTAAAACAACTGAAGCATCGATAAACATCGCTCTCGTAGGTATACCAAAAAGGTAATTGTTTGAATAGGGAACACCAGCTTCTTTTCGATATTGGAGAAACATATCTAGATACCTACAACACAATCAAAAATCTTTTAAAAAGTAGAAAAATCAAAGTACTCATTTACCTGCATTGATTTTCGTCCAACAGCACATGTAATATATGTAGACGCTTTCCAATCAAAGTCATAACTTTGTATTTATTCGCTAACTCCCGTTGATACATTGGAAGGGATTGAAGTATTTCATCATCAAGTTCGATTTTTTTGTTATACAATTCCAACGACATACTTGCAACTTCACTGACTCTACGTCTATTGTACACAATAACTCTTGCCAACGCAGCCTTTCCTAATTTTAGCCATGTGTCGAAATCGAAACCGTCCTGTAACCGTTGATACGCCTGCTCCGCTTCAGAAACTATCAATGTGGAAAATAATTTAACGTCCTTTGCCTTTGGTAAATTATGTAATTTGGCTGCTTTTCTTTGCAAGCTGGTTCGACCAGCTGACCTGCCAACATAGATTCCATAGTTTTTATCATGGAGTTTTGAAATTGTCGAAACGGCCACGCTCTTCACATTGTGTGGGAAGATTATGAGTTAAATAATCAACGTTAAGTGCGTCTAAAAGAAATGTAATACTCGATCGTAAAGCTTTTGCCAGACTTGGCTTTCCAAACTCGCCTGTTTCCTTGTCAAGTGAACACAAATTGAAAACTCCCTCTAGTAAGGCATCATAACCTCCATAGAGTATCAGATCTTCAAAATCCAGAATGGAGGGGTTTATGTCTTTAACATCTAAAATCAATCGTGCCATTCTACGCAAATGTTGGCGATCGTTCTTTAATGCGCTGTATGAACCTCGATGCATTAAGGAATATCTTTCAGCAACAAGTTTCAAACATTTATCTTCTAATATCTCGTGTAGAATTAGCCCAACTTGAACAGGCTCTAAGAAAGCGAGAAAAAGTTTCTGACTGAAAGAATTCGCTGTAAATTCCTTCTGGATAATCTTAAAGCGAGCTTCTTTAAGCACATTTCTTCTATTTGGTGGCCGTCCAGTACATTTGCGTTCATGTCGAGCAAAGTTTCTGGTCATTATTTCACCAAAACAATTTGGGCAAGTAATTAAATTGGAGGCTTGTCCTGTCACTACTCTCCTTATAGCAATTTTTTCCTCACAGGTGGCATTTTTGTTAAAATTATAATCACCCTTTCGCCTGATCTCTCGTAACGCAGCATTCCGTTCCACACTATTAGCTTTCATAGTCATAATATTTTTCACTTCTTCCTGATCTTTGTGTTTTCGAAGAATATGTATGTGAAGACATTTCAACAAAAAACTGTTCACAGAAATAACAACAATGGCGTTTTCCTTTGGTTTTTGACGTTAATGGGTTTACTAGGGCAGAAGAACCACAATCCATAATTAACGGTGTTATGAACTTACGTTCCTCTTCAATCGGCAGTTCCTCCCCTATTAATTTTCCGACGGGGAGACAGTAACGAACTTTCACTTGGATTTCACGTTCGCCAAAATTTCTAGACAGCAGCACAAGTGTTCTGTTTTTGTCGGAAAGTTTATTACCTACAACAAAAATTAAACTTCGATTTGCATTTTTTTGTTACTATACATACATTTATGGTCTGTCGCGGGCAAACCAGAATACAAAAATCCGCTGATGGTATTGTCATCTCCACTGCAAGCATCACAAACGTAATGCCCTTCATGTAAAACGGTGTGTATCTTCATTGAAACGAAACATTTCTTTATATAAATGGTCAAATGAGCGGAAATCCTGCAGTTTGATTCTTCAACAGGCGAAACCAATGGCGTAAACATCAAGTCAAAGTCTTCATTGCGGTTCGAGGTAGTGGGCATTGAAGAACTACTTGAACTTTGTCCTTCTATAAATATTTGAAAAATTATTAGAACATTATAAACGACTAATATTAGGTATAACGTAAGTTGTAAAAATCTCTACAGATGAGAGTAACTTACTTTTCAAATGGCATTGCATACATTATTTATTGGGTTGTTCCAGAGAATTATACAGGGTTAGTATAAAGTCCCGAAACGTTTGAATAACTTTGTTATTTGAAAAGTTTTTTTTTCTGAAATTTGCTTTGGATGTATAATTAAACATGGCAACTTTAATGGAACACCCAGATGTTGTTTCACTAGAAATAAACAAGTTGATAATTTCTGAAATTAGTTTTTTATTCTGCATCAGAAAATGCCAAAAAAACCTGTATGTTGTAATCAATGCAATCAATGTTGTAGGTATATATCCAAAAAAAATTTCAGCAAAAAACTTTTCAAATAAAGTTATTCGCCCGTTCCGGGACTTTATACTAACCCTGTATATTAAAATATACTACATTTAGGTATCAGGCATAGCTAGAAAAAATTTTTCTAGTTATTTAAAAAAAAAAGTTTTGGTATGCCAAAAGTCTTATTTGCAACTTACATAACACCCGATTGGTGGTTTGGAGTTTAACATTTGAGTTAAGAAAAGATTTTTCAGATGGACGAATAAAAATATGTGATGGATGTGTGTAAGTTGTTTGTTTTCAAAAATGTGTAATATTGGTTTATGTTTATGCACGAAAGTATATTGGAAATAGCATATGTATAATGTATAGGTAATTAGTGTTACATGTGTTATGTAAGTTACGTTTATTATGTTAAGTTAGGTACTAATCATTTTTATAGCATCTTTGGAAATGTTAGCAAGAAAGCTAACGAAAAAAAATTGACATTTTAATAAAATTGATCAGAATCCGAGAAAATAGAAACCTGAGTTTAAGACAAGAGTAAAAAAATCTAAGTCGGCCATTAAAAAGACGTTTTGGATTTTTTTTACAAAAAGCCTGAATATTTCGTAATTATAATTACTTAATGAAATACCTACCTCCTTCAAACAATCTTTTCTTGCAAGTCTGTAACTGAGACTTCGTGTGCTCAGATGTTTCGCCATTTTCATCGCTTTCTTCTGACACTTCAGAAGTTGGCTCATATTCTTCGTCGGTAGCATTACTTTGGAAAGGTTCTTCGTCGCTGTCACTTATCTCGTATCGGCTGCAGGGTACGTATTCAAAAACGATCTCTTCTATTGGTCGCACCAAATCAACTTGCCAACATTCTGTGTCCTCTAAATGTTGTTTTGCCAATTTCAAAACATTCAGATCTATAGAAGAAGATTGACATGAAATAGATTGATTATAAAGAGTAGAAATGAGTTACCTGAACTACTCATTATAACATTGTCCAGCATCCTTTTTTTGAGTGTTTTATGCCATATTTGAAAGATTTTAGGAGTTCCCTCTGAATATGTCAGGTGATGGGTAAGACGTTTTTTTTTTCTGAAAAATAAGTGATGAACTCGTTAAGACCATAACACAAACACTGGTTCTAAAATTTCTTGGGCGAAACGAAAAAGAAAAAATGCGAAAACATGACAATTTTTTGCTTTGAGCCAGATACACCTTGCCACATATTGGTGTATCGAACTTTTGAAATATCGTGTTTTAATTTTTTTGTTTTGAAGCAAGAAAACAAAATTCCCGTTTTGTTTCTATTTTGAAACCGGAAAACGGGTTTTTCCTGCTTGTTAAGTATTTTTGTTTGAAGCGAATAATTACATAATTATAAGTACCAAATGAAGTTCCAAGATTCCACTACTGATCACAAGCTAAATTTCTAACAATTTTCTACGAAAGCAAAAAGCGAAACTACTTACCAATGCAATCTTTTGACTTCAGTCATTGAAGCGCACAAGGGATCAGGGCAGAAATATAAAACTGTGTCGTCCTCTTCTAAGACCACCACTCTGGCATGAGATAAGCATTGTTCACAAATAACATGCCCGCATGTGACTAAGTAGAAAGACTTACTGGGCAACAATGGCAATCTACAGGAGTGGCATACAATTTTTCCTAATAAAAAAAAGTGAAAAATAAAATGTCAAACACATTTTGTCATAACATACTCATGAGGGGCAACGGATAGTTTTCTTGAGGCTTACAGACTACACATGTTTTTCTTATACAAGTTTCTGTTCTTGTGAGCTCCCTTGTACACATATGATTCTGGATATCTGCTTTATAACTATTTGTTATAACATAGGCTAGCCGACGCAGTTCGATATTAATATTTTGTGAAAAAGGCATCTCCTCACTTTCAACCTGCTCTATTTCCTGCGGAGTTAAATTATGTACCATGATGCACTTTAAACTGCCCAAACATTGGATCTTGTTACATATAATAAATTCATGGCGGTATTTGCACTGAACCCTTCTACATCTCTTCATTAAGAACTCTCTGCAGGGAGTGGGTGTTAAAATTCTAAAAACGAGATCATATAGCACATAAAATTTCAGCGGATCGAACCGATGAGCTACTGAAGCTGATCGATTAAATTGGAGTCAAAGACGAAAAATTAAAAAAAAAAGTACCAATAAAAGAAAGTGGACAACTTCCCTCCTCTATTTGGCCTCTGCATACAGGGCATTGAGGCATATCACGTGCAATCAATTCTCTTAAACAACCTCCGCAAGTACTATGCATACAAGGGTTCAAAATGCACCAAGAGGTCATGCTTATTTCGGAGAAACAGACTGGACAAATAAACTTATCATTTTCTTGTTCCTCTATTGTCCTATGAGTAAATTTGCATTTGCTTCCGTATTTACAGTTGCCGAATTGTTTAAATTCTTGACAAATGCCCGAAATTTGTAATGTTCTCAACGTCTCGTACCTCATGGTGTCGCTTTGATATAGCGTTTCTCTGTACTGGATTTCATCTTTTGAGGACACATGAAGGTATCGACAGTACTCTCTATGACATCTCTCCATTTGAAAGTCCCGACAGAACTTATAGGGATGCTTTAAATTGCACATCGGATCTTTACATTCCCCCTTCGAGAATTTCGTACAATAACTACGACAAAAATAAATACTGAAACTTTGACTTGAAGTGTTGCACTTTAATCAAAATATAATCTAGTGTTGAAAAATTGTGACTTCAAAGAGATTAATTAAAAACTGTTTTCAGGGAACAATTTGAATATACACCGTTTTTTTCGGAGTTGCGTATTTTTTACTTTTATACAGGATGGCAGGTTTGAATTGCCAAACGTTAACGCAAGCTGTATCACTTCAAATCAAGCAAGAAATCATCCTTAAGAAGTTGGGGTCGCAAATGTGCTGTTATCGACCTTGCCAATTTTGCCGTTAGTACTCTTTCTGACCCTGCGTTAATAGATCCTCAAAAGCGTATTTTAATTCGGATTGGAGCAAACTATGGCCCCAACTTCTTAATAATTGTTGGTTTGTTTTGACGTGATAATGCAGCTTGTGTTATCGTTTGACACTTTGTATAACATAAAATTGTAAGTGAATTATTTTAAAATGAAATCAAAACATGCATGTTGAACTTACTATTTCTAAATTTCACGTAAACAATAGGTTACTGTACTTTTTATCTTCTGTTAATGGGAAGAATATATCCAATAATTACAAAATTAAAAAAATGCTGATATGTACTTATCATTTTTGTTATTTTTTTGTTCTATATCGCTGCTTTTCTAAATGTGCATGTCCAGAGTTTCCCTCACTTTCAGAGTATTCTAATTTTTTTATTATTACCTATTCGTAGTTTTTTCAAAATACTTTGTAATGAGATATTACAAATTTCGCAGGGCGAGTCATTTACCGCGCGTTCCTTGATGTTTCATCAATTATTAGAAATGATAATTTATTTTTGAAATTCCGATGCCACGTTGGCACGCTATTCCAATTTTCTTCAATTTTTTTGGGAATGAAAGTATTCACAAATAAAATCGCAGCAGGGTTATTTTTTAAATTTGTGTAACAAGATTTTGTGGAAAGACGCGCTTTGTTGTGGTATAAATAAAATTAAATCTTCATGTACATAATGTTTATCAAAAAAATAAGTATTACAATTTTCAAATAACGATATTCCAATTTTTTCAAATACAACATCATGTATTTTATTATCGCATCTCATTCTATTTTTTGTTTTCTTCCCCATTTGTTAAGTATTTTCTATATTTAAAGTTGAGAGTTCCTATGTTTTTTTTTTACTTTTTTAAGAGACATTGACATATTGAAAAAATGAGCACAAAATTAGAATAAGATATCGTAATAAAACACTGTGTGCTAATGGAAAAATATAAATATCCATATTTGTAAATTGTATTAAACTATCAGAACTTTTTTAAACAATGAGTATTTTAAAATTTGATTTAATTGGTACGACAACAAAGTGCCAAATATTGTAACACACAATTTGCGATTTTTTTGATAACTCTTTCATTGTCGAAAGAATTAAAAAAAAAGGAATAACGTGGCAACCTCGCAATCGATTTTAAATGATAAATTATGCTTATAAAAACCAGGAAATGGCTAGTAAATGTAGAAATATATGGGCGTTTCATTAAAAAAAAAAAAAACAAGCAGTGTCCCAACCCTAATAAACTGAAGATTCTGAGTTAAATAAAAATAATTTTAGCATACAGCCCTCAAAGTATCGTAAATTTTGGTGCTTGACTTTTTTTCTAACAATTTATGAGTTATCGATGACCGCGTGTTTTGTGACTCACCCTGTATAATGATATGAAATTTTTGCGATAAAATTCAGGTCTGTTAGAAGAAGAAAGAAAGCAAGCCAATACAACTAGATTTTAATAACTACCCAAGCTCTAATCTACTCCCACTACTAGCACTATTAACATATACTCTTTTCTACTGTGTTGTTAAATAACTGCGTAACACATTAGACAAATTTGTTGATTAATTGAAGCCAATGGACTTAAAATATATTCAAATTGATAGCAGGGCGTTCCGATTTTATTGTTCTGTTGTATAACTGACGCGAAGTAGTTTTTATCATTTGCGAAAGTTGCAGACTCGATATTGTCCCTAGACCAGGGTTGGCCTGACTTTTTGATTTAAATCGTAATTTAAACCAAGTATTTTTTTTTAATCATTGATTTAAATCATTCTTGATTTTTTAAATTTTCTTTTTGAATTACGAGCATATAATGCATGTTACAGTCTTTTAAATGCAATTTAATTCAATAAGGGTACTACCTGAGTGCCGCCGCAATTTACGTAGATTTTTCCGGGACACCACGAAGGCGAAAGATCCGTTACAATTTACAAGTACAATCCAATTCTCCTAACTTTGGCAGTGTCGTAAATTAATAGCAAAAAACAAGCATCTGGCATGTTTACGTTTACGTCTACAATGGATGCAGACCCTTTCAAGCTTTCAATAAAAGAAACTGACAATGGTTTTACGACACTTTCCCAAAATTAATAGAATTAGACTCTTGGAACGTAAAGTATTTATTTCGTCAGCTGCAGTTTACATTTGCCGATAGAGGCACGATTCAAACTAGGCAGAGTCGCATTTGTGAATGTATGAAAATACCTAGAAAATGAAAATTACAACAACTACTAAAATATAGCTTTTAAAAACTGAATAAAAATAATTAAAAGTTAAAATTTAGTTACATAACTTTTAATTTTTGTCTCACTACTTTTGAAGTTTGAATTACTGTGGGTAACCGAAAAACTAAAAAAATCAAAGAAAAATTAAAAACATTAAAAAAAACAAAAAAAATGTAATTTAAAAACTAATCATTGATTTTTGATTTTTTTTTTAATCCGATTTTTTCCAACCCTGACATAGACATATATGTATTTATAAAAATTTAGCAAACTAGCATTAGCATTTTTATTGTTTTACTCTTAGAAAGCCATTTTTGTGAAAAATTTTGTTTTTGTCGTAGAAGCTTATCGATTGAAATCAAACTGTATCACTACAAGAGCAGCATAAAAATGCAAGTACTAAAAACAATCTACAACATTTTTCAACTTTCGTATTCCTTATGGGCAGCATATGTTTTTAAACTTTAACAAAAGCAATAGTAAGTTAAAAATTTGAAAAAGAAAAAAATACCAGGCTACGGCAAAAACGTTGAAACAAGATCAATTTAATAACACTAACAGAAAGATCGCTAAGAAATAAATATCTGAATTTTTATGATAACGGAACTTTAATGTTGTTTTAGATGTAATTTTTTTCAAGTCTGAGGTCATTGATAAATGAGCTTTTTTTCTTGATTACCAATATGGATCAACCACATAATTTAACAGTATTTCTAACTGAATTCAAAAAGATGGCACACTGAAATACATTTACTTTTAAATATGAAAGTATTCTCTATTCAGGCCCTTATTTTACGCCACCCGACTCTACGACTACTTTTGCGTTAAAATTAAGTTTTTGATTTTTTTTATAATTACTTTGTGTGGTTAATGGCGGTCGTCATTCAACAAATACATCGGACTAATGATACACAACTAAAATGTATAAAAATCTAAGTGAAAAAATGACCACCAAACCACTGTGGCCGGAACACCCCTAGCGTTATCTGCACAACACGTTTTGTTCAACAATTTAAGCCAAAGTATAGAATCACCAGAAATTATTGTTATTGAAGTGCGTAATAAAAAAAATTATTCACCTACCTTTCTCTAGAACGACCTAGGCCAGAACTTCCTGCTTCCGAGTCACACATATTGTGATAAAATTCACTTTTTTTACGTAACAACGATGGCAGAATAAACAACGATGGCAGAATAAACAACGATGGCAGAATAAACAACGATGGCAGAATAAACAACGATGGCAGAATAAACAACGATGGCACAATAAACAACAATAGCGTGATAACAACAACAGCGGCTACATTCGACTCTTCGTTACAACTACAAATTGGAGACTGACGGGACGCGGTGGTAGGCTGGTAGGTTGGCGGCAAGTGCAGTAGACAGTATTGCACAATGTTATTACACTTGCTACAGATTTCCAAGGTCAACGAGACAACGCTGGATGCATCAGATGCAGATGCGTCGTTCCCTAATTTGATTTAAATGTTTGCAGTAAAATAACGATGAGTAACATTTTCATGCTGGCATATAACGCAGACAAATAAACTTTAAAATTATTCAATACGCTACGATACTGCTATCAATGGTTACCTATTTATCAGTAAAAAATTAGAAATTTGTCATTCTCGTTAATATTTTGAGCCTCAATAAAGTGGCAACAGCGCTGAAAATTTCAATTCAAGTCAATTTTTAATTAAAAAAGCGATATTCTGTTTAACATTAAAATAACAGAGACGTTAATCTCTTACTATCTTATTTGTAAATATGCAAATTAAGTTTCGCATTGCTGTTCGCAATATGAATGGAAAATTGCAACACCGTTTTGGTAATACCAAACGAGAATTCTAATAATATAACCTATAAATTTTTGACTTTATTTCTGCTTTCCGGACTAAGAGACTTCTCTTAGCGGTGTTACGGGGATAAGCACGTTATGATACGATTTCACCTTTGATGCCTAAATAATTATTACTTAACAAGATATTCCGCTTCCTTTTAGGGATGAATATTAAATTTTGATTTGGAACTTTTGAAAGTCAAGTTCTTACTGAAAATTCTATTTTTATGAATCATTACAAAAAAATTGTTACAAAACAACGAAAGCGGCTTCATAAATTTACGTATCTATTCTAGAAATTGGTATATTCAGAAAAATGCAGTTTGTTGAGTTAACTATTAAAATTTTGGTAGTGACGGAACGCGTCCTATGAAAAAAAATGCTTCTTTAATTTCAAAACGTGTATTTAACTCGAGAGTAAATAAACGTAAAGATAAATATGCAACTTAAGTTTAGCATAGCTGTTCGCTTCATGAATGCAAAATTGCAACACCCTTTTGGCAATACAAACAGAAATGCTAATAACATAACTTCAAAATTTTTGGCCCAATTTACGTTTTCGATCCAAATAGCCGTCTCTTATCGTATGAGGATCGCGGAAATAAAGCACCTTAAGCAAATTTATAGACGTTTACGAATAAATGATTATTTAATCACACATTCCGTTTTTACATTCTGACTGTTAGACAGATTTTGAAAACTCTGAATATAGCTGCTAATATAAGTTAGTATAAATTTTGGACGCTGTGACTTACAAACGATGAACGCCGTACTTTATACATTCTGATTTATAACCAACGCGCGGAGTTGTGTTTCATACGCTCGATCCAGTGCTGTCGCGGCGATAGTTTGATTACAAATATATTTTTCTTTTGGACTACATCAACATAATATAACATTTTGGAGACCACAAATGTGTGGTCCTGTGTTTGAAAAATTAAAAATTGCATCGAGTATTTTTATTTGAAGTAATATAGTAATCAGTGTTGGGGACAGATACTTTTAAAAGTATCTAGATACAGATACAGATATATGGAAGATAAAAGTATCTAGATACAGATTGTTTTCGACTTTTTCGAAATGTATCTAGATACAAGATACAAGAAAACAGATACTTTTTGAAACTTTGGCGAATAAAATAACTGAAAACTTTTTATGTATTTTTTTATGTATTGTTTAATGAATTTTTTAAAATTAACAACATTTCAAAAGTATTATCACCTAAATTATTTCTTCGTGGTGTCAGAATTTGGTTTCCAGTACTAAACACCCGTTCCACAGGTGCAGAAGAAGGGATTGTGGTATTAAATTTAAAAAATAAACATTTTACAGTTGCATAGTTATGCAAGACTGAAAAATCTTTTCTTTTTTCCTGCAAATAGGCCATCGCTTCGCTATTCGCCAAATTTTGTACCGCTTCCTCGGATACGTAATTGCGAATAATATGATTCTTACATTCAATCTTTTGAATATGAAATTATGAACCATGCAGATGATATATATTAATTAATGACACTGATGACAGTAATTTATTGTAGACACTACTGTTTCCGTCGGATATTATTTTGCCATAAATTAGACCATACATACATAATTTCCTAAACCCTTCTAAAACAACGTCCACTTCCATAGCAGTAGAAGTGCCTTTATAATGTTTAGAACATGTGAAATTTATTTTTAAACTCTCATTGATTGATGTGTCGCAAATTGTCCAATATTTATTACGTACGCTTAAAAAGAATATGTTTTTTTGTTTTTATTCCCACACTGTCCAAATTGTGTTTGAGTATATCTAATAATTATCTCCAGCATTAAAATTATTATTTCAAAAGAATACCGGAAATGATTATTCTGTGCTGAAGGTCTGTTGGCGGCAACCTGTCATAAATTATTATTCTTCAATATCGGCTTACGATGTTTTTATGACCATGTCCGGTATTCGTCTATCCCGGTGCCGCAGGTATATACATTTTATGAAGCATTGCTGGTTCCGTTTAAGGCAAAATAAGTACAATTTCTTAGAAAGGTATTTAAATCCCTTATAGGATCAAAGGCTGCCTGGCAGGCAGAAATCGCCAGAGTGCAACTTTAAATTTTCAGATTTTTGTTGAAACTCATTTTATTTTAATCTCGTTTCACGATTTCTGAGAATATATCACGAATCACGATAAATTATTCTACGGAAGGTTGTAAAAATATTAATTTTATTGCCCAAGATAATTAATTACATTTAAACATAATCGGCACATTCTAGGGCAAAACGAACCTGCCAAGCCCGCCTCGCGTTAGGTCCAACAATGAAAAAGTGAAGAAATGACACATGTGGCAACAGGAAAAGGTGCTACATTTGTCCGAAAAATAAAGATATAAAACAGTAACAAATATGCAATTTATGCGAGAGAAATGTATGTATTGAACATTCGATTAGTCGATTACAAACTAATTTGTGCTAATTGAAAACATTAATCATTATGTAACACGCAATTATTATTTTCTAAAAATAATAACATACCTTAAACACATATTTTCACTATTAAAATTACTCTTATTTTTAATAACACAAATACAAACAGCGGGCCTACCGGACCCGGGTTGCTCAGGTACACAGCAGGGGCGGCTGGTCAGGGGCGGCAGGGTCGGCCACGCCGTACCAGTCATTTTAAAATACTTAGTAAGCGTTGAAATTAGAAAATAAAAAAAGAAATAAAGTTTGAATGTACGTTAGGATAGATCATATATATTAAAAATATATTTTATTATGTTGTAGGTACAAAATAAAGCATTTGTTGCTAATTTTAAATGCTGATAAACACGCTTTGCCGGCGAGATTTCGGCAAGCCGTACCCAGGAATGCATTATGCTCGATGTTTCGACTTCGTAGCAGCTTACGGTTTCATCGTTCTCTTTGTCTAGTACACTGTAGTAGACAAAGACCTGGCGGAACGTATGTTGTGCCAGGTCCGGCGAAATCCTCCTTCGCCGTACCCAGCAACGCGAATTTAGTTTTTAAAACGCTTAATATTTAAGATAGCTAACCAAATTACAAAACAATAACGGCTTCGATGTTCTTCAGTGCATACTATTTTTTTTTAAATAATAATTGTCGATTTAATACATTTTTCTGTCTATGAATAATAAACGAAAAAAATTACATTAAATTATCTAAAATTTTATTTTTCGTACATAACTTAGCTACACCATAAATGCGCTTTTTCTGTATTTTTAGCATCTAAGCGTTTTCAGATATTTCAGAAACGAATTTAAAGTTTTAAATCATTTTAATTTTTCAATTATTCAATTAATTTATTTGACAATTTGTCATATACATTAAAAATAAATAAATGTAAATGAAGATAGTTAACAGTTGGTACTTTTATTATTACTTTTTTTATATTTTTTAACTGCATGTCATTATTTAATTATTATTATTTAATTGTGGATGTCCGGGGTCGGCAAGCCGTATAGCCGCCGGTCGACGCGGAACTCAGTAAAAATAATGTTTTCGGTGGTTCTCAATTAATGATAAAGCAGAACAAGTAGAATTAAGGATTAATAGTATTTGGAATCAAACTGACATAGTCAATTTCCTATAAAAAATTATTTTAACAGGTCGAAACATTTGAGATGTTTTGTACATCCTGGCACGTAAAATGTCAGTGGTTAATGAGTAGCAGCCATACATTACGAAAATATATAACACCAAGGTGTAGACTCAAAATATTTGGCCGACCCGAAATTTTGACCCACCAGCCGCCACTGGTACACAGATAAAGTACATTGCCCCGACAAGGGTAAAACGCAGTGAATAGTGAATTGCGGTTTATGGTTTTTAAAATATCTTCTTACGATGGCTTAGATTTATTACCCCTCAGGATTATATTTAAAGATGTATAAGTACTGAAGGCTACCATGTAGGAAATGATGGTATTTAAAATATGAAAATTTCCGTGACAGAACACTATTAGTGTACCTCTTACCTCTATTTTTGTTTATGTGACCAAAATCACCAACATGAAGTATCAAAAATTACTACTAGTAGTATAACTCAACTAATAATTACTGAAAAAAAAAGTGAAATAAAAAAATGTATCTGTATCTGCGCCACTAATTTTGTATCTAGATACAGATATTTAGTGCTTAAATTCGATTGTATCTAGATACAGATACTAGATACCCAAAAATGTATCTAGATACTTTATTTAGATACAAGTATCTAGATACTGCCCAACACTGATAGTAATATAGAAGTAGTTTTTTAACAAGCTGTAAACACTCCTAGCGACGCACTGGCTACGACCTTGTGGACCAGATCAAAGCGTCCCCGCTACTCGCCGTAAAACACACCTTGCTTCAACTGGGGAATTGCATCCGTAAGATACTTTTCCGCCTAGTGTTTATAACATAAATGATGACTGCCATCCTTCACGAATGACGAAGGTCGTAGTTTAACAGCGAATTGAACTCTGTCTTTTGTAATAATAATTTTAGTTCTGGTAATAAAAAATTTGTAAATTTTGAGAGTTGTAGTTTCAATTAAGAATTGCTTATATATGCTGGTTGAAAAGACTATAAAATTAATCAGTTTATTTGAATGAGCAAACCAAAAATGGATTTCCCCATCTTATCGAAAATTTGAAAATGCTGTACCGTTTCGGTTATTTTTGAACCGCGCATACCCAAACAGATGCACGTGTCTTTGAGACAATGTTGATGACGTTATCAGAAAATTTTCTTTTAACAAAATTTGCATGAAATCTGCTCTTACTATTTTTTTTATCTGTACATTAACAGATCATTTATGTTTTTTTTTATTTATCAGGATATAAAAACCAAAAAATAAAATTTTAAAATTCTGCGATTGACTGAATTGTTATACATCGGGTAAGGAAGATCTGTACAATACCACGGACAATTTGGGTTAATGGTAAATGCTAAATTACAAATTTGAAGTTGATACTTTAATGTAAATTTCAATTCACAGTTTATTCCAAAAAATATATTACAAAATTACGGCACCAGGTGTTAAAATTTACGTATGTATTCTACAAATTGGTTAAATGAGAAATATTCATTTTGCTCCACGATGAAAATTTTGGTCGGGGCAAAGCACGCTATATATTGAAATAAATGTTTCTCTAAATTCTCATGTGTTTAATTCGAAACTTAATAAACAGAAATATGCAACTTAAGTTTTCCATTGTTTGTCGCAACACGAATGTCAAATTGCAACACCGTTTTGGCAATACCAAAAGAAAATTTTAATAACATAACCTCCAAATTTTTGACTTTATTTCTGCTTTCGGGCCTAAGAGACTTCTCTTAGAGGCGTTTCGGGGACAAGCACGTAATGATACGGTTGCTTTTTTGAAGCGTAAATTATTACATAGCAAAATATCGCGCTTGTTTTTAGGGATGAATATTAAATTTTGCCTTTGCTGTTAACATCTTATCGTAAATTTCAACTTGAGGGTTTATAACAAAAAAGGTATTTCCAAACACAAAGGCTTTACAAATTTACGTATCCATTCCACAAATTGGTATATTGAGGAAAATTTAGTTTGTGTAGGTAACCATTAAAATTTTGTTGATGACGAATCACCAGGGTGCCCAGATCAGTTGTCACAGCAATCGCCAATAGAGGGACTCGAAAGCCGCCAAAATCGCCAACCCAAAACCATATATTAAATATAGGGACTATAGCCCCTAGAAATACCAGAGATATAGAGAAATACATAGTACCGTTATCCATTGTTGTACGAGTGGAGCAAACGGAGTTGGTAACGCAAAAAATTTCCCTGGTTTAGAACCAAATTGTGTCAGCAGAGAGTTGACAGCGCGTAAACCGTTGTTGTCACGTGGTCTTGGCGTGGTCTTTTTGTTTAAAGTCAATTAATTGTCAATTAATATAACTAATAATTATTAAATAAGATTTTATTGATTAAATTTTATATTTTATTCATATTAAAAATCCATATTTTGTACATAAACTACAAACTTTAAATCCAACATAAAACCATTTTAAATTTCGCGATCTGTCAAATGGTGTTAATAACTTTTGTTTTTGTTAAGTTTCCGCCAGGTTTGCTCCACGGTGACGATACTATGTGTTTTCTAGAGGCTATAATAGGGACTTTGCCAACAAAATATATTGTTGAAATCTAATGAAAGCACTTATCCTTTTTTTAATATTTATTTTAATTAAAAAATGCATTGACCCTTTCAGTGTGATGAACTGACGAGTGATGACTAATGACTGACGAGCGACTGTGAGGGGATGAGAGTGAGAGTGATAGTTGATTGTTGACTTTTTCGATTTTTTTCATTACTTAACTGTACACAAAAATGGAAAAATAATAGAGTCCCCAAAATTCGCCAAAATCGCCAACTGGCGCCGACATTAAAAAACAGCGCTAATCTTGGGCGCCAAGTCGCCAAAATGGCGATAAATCGCCAAATCTGGGCACCCTGCGAATCACGCTTAATGGAAATAATTGCTTCTTTAAATTCAAAACGTGTATTTATCTCGAGAGTAAATAATCGGAGTTATGCAGCTTAAGTTATGTATTGCTTTCCGCAATTCCAATGCAAAATTGCAACACCGTTTTGGCAATACCAAACGAGAATTCTAATAACATAACCTCCAAATTTTTTTATCTTATCTACGTTTTCGACCCTAAGAGCTGTCTCTTAGGCGGGTTGCGAGGATAAAGTACCTTAAGCAAATATAAAGATGTTTATGAATTAATGATTTTTTAATTACACATTCCGTTTTGACATTCCGACCGTTAGATAAAAGTCTAAATTTAGTTCTTTATAAATTTGGAAGATGTGACTTACAAACGATGAACGCCGTACTTTGTACAATCCGAACGTCATGATTTATTTATAAATGCTGGCCGCGGTCCTTCATGAATGACTAAGATCATAGTTTAATAGCGATGGACGGCGCAATCCTTTATTCTGAACTCTGTATTTTGTACTGAGCGACTAACGCCATAATTTTAGTTCTCGTAATAAAAAACTGATAAATTTTGAAAGTTGTATTTTAAACTAAGAATTGCTAATATATGAGGCTTGAAAAGATGAAAGAATTAATCAGTTTATTTTAAATAGTAACTCAAGAATGGTTTTCCCCGTCTTAAGTAGTAATGTAATGATGGATCACAAGTATAAACTCATCATATTTTGCATATCTTAGATATTTATTCGTAAAAATTTTGACATGACGTCATCAATTTCTTGAGGAGATAGAGATATATTTTGATTAAAAATTTACCATGCTGCAATACCTTCAAAATATCTGCACGATTTCAAGGCATTCGGTTTTGCAGTTGTTGATTTAATCAATAAACTAAATTGAGTCATTCATTATTTTTTTTGCATCACCCTGTATCAGCAAATTGAAAAAATAATAATGCAAATGCAGTAATTTCAAAAGTGTGCGGTACACTTTTAAAATTATTGAACTATATGTAGGAGAGAAAATTTGGAGAAAACATGTTTTTTATGTGTGTGTGTGTGAGGGCGTTACATTATTTTTTTACCATTTATCTACATTATCAAACGTCAGATTTTGATATAACATAAATTATAAATTCACTTTTAAGTCATTGCAAAGTGTTTAATTACATCTCACGAACACATAAATCACATTTTTAATGATAATATTCTATACTAACATAAATAGAACAAATTAGAAAATAGTAGTAATTGACTATTTAATTACTATTTTGGTAACAGTAATGCAGGTGGCTGCTTGGCTGGAAGTCGTATGTGCCAACAAACGCTCAGTTGAAAACGAAATAGTAATTTTGTAATAATCAAATTAAAAACAAATAAATTTTATATTCCGTTACATTTGAGCCAGAAGGGCTTGAGCAGCATATCCGTCTTGTTTGTTAGCGCCGCTGACGATGTGTTGCGACTCGAAACTCAAGGTTGAACTTGCGCTAATCGCCCGACGAGTAAGATGACCAATTTTGCAAGGTCAGGAGACGTGCCAAGAAATTCCCACAGACTGACTGTTCCATGCGTCAAGCGTCATTCCATATCGGAGACTGCACGGAGTGTTCGGAATCCGTTGTAAAAAGGGAGCAGCGAATAAAGCATTTGTTAAGACGCTGTGTTTTTCTAAATTTGGGGAAAAACAAGCTAGTAGTATAAACAGTCTCTGCACAAGTACAGACATAGTAAAATATTATACACGACGATAAACAATCTTAATCTAGTCGTGAAAAATAATCCACTCATGGCTATTGCCACTCGTGAATTAACACTTTTCACTCATAGATAAAGAATTTGTTTATCGTCTTGTATAATACACAACTATTAGTCAGCTGTTTTGAGGCGATAAACTTATTCAAATCAAAGAAGTGTCTAACTGACATTCTTCCGATGTATAAACACAAACATTTTTAACACCGCGCATGATGTTGAAATACTCGTATTGCAGTTGGTAATGTGTTGTAAATGTATTTTATTTTATTTTGTACCAAATTTTAAAAATATTCCAAAGCGACTGTAGCAATACCTACTTTCAATACGCCGCGCTGGCAAAAGAAAACGCTGGCTCGTCCGGTTCTTTATCATAATTGTGTTTATAATGTATTAAAGAATTTTTAATGTAATACTTTCAATTATGCAATTTAAAAATTGGTAAAAAGAGTTTAGACAGTAAATACAAAATGTTGTCCTCAATTCTCAAAATTGTTGATTTTTAAAGTTAAAATTACATATTAGAAATAATTTATGAATAAATAATAAAACTTCGGTTACTTACATCACAGAAAATTTTATTATGTTGATCATCTTATGAAAATAGTAGATTTTTTTGGAGTTTCTTTTATTATAAACATGATCATGAATGTGAAATGACTTAATTAAAAGAAACATTTAAAAACTGATTAATGCTATAAAAGTTATCCTCAATTCTCAATCTTGTTTATTTTTAAAGTTAAAATTACATATTAGAAATTATTTTGGAATGCTTCTTTAATTTCAAAACGTGCAGTTAACTTGAGAATAAGTGAACGTAAAATCTGCAACTCAAGTTTCGCATTACAGTTTGTAACATGAATGCAAAATTGCAACACATTTTTGGTAATACCAAACGAGAATTCTAATAACATAACCTCCAAATTTTTGACTTTATCTCTGCTTTCGGGCCTAAGAGACTTCACTTAGAGGCGTTTCGGGGATAAACACGTTATGATACGATTTTATCTTTGATGCATAAATGATCATTACATAACATAATATTCCGCTTCCTTTTAGGAATGAATATTAAATTTTGCTTTGGAAGTCAAGTTCTTACTGAAAATTTAATTTTTAAGATTCATTACAAAAATTTGTCACAAAACAACGAAAACGGTGTCTTAAATTTACGCATCCATTCTAGAAAGTGGTAGGATATTCAGAAAAATTCATTTTGTTGAGTTAACTATTAAAATTTTTGTAATGACGGAACATGTCATATGGAAAAAAATGCTTCTTTAATTTCAAAACGTGCAGTAAACTTGAGAATAAGTGAACGTAAAATCTGCAATTTAAGTTTCGTATTAGAGTTTGTAACATGAATGCAAAATTGCAACACCTTTTCGGTAATACCAAACAAGAATATTAATAACATAACCTTCAAATTTTTTACTTTATCTCTGCTTTCGGGCCTAAGAGACTTCTCTTAGCGTTGTTACGGGGATAAGCACGTCATGATACGCTTTCGTCTTTGACGCATAAATAATTAATACTTAACAAAATACATATTCCGCTTTCTTTTAGGGATGAATATCTTAGATCATATAATAAATAGATACCACCATGCCGTGTTCTTTCCCTAGCAGAGCCTGTGACGACATCCTCCTGTCACACATCTCTCTCGTGCATGGAGGGATTACAATGAAGCTATCCTTGCCTGATCACTATTTGAATTTTGCGCGCCTAAATTTTAGGAAGTATGTCTGAACTAACTTCGTACGAAAGATGTTGACAGCTTGATTTTATAAATAATTCACAGTAGATAATGAAAGGAATAGTAAATTATTGGGCAGCAATTGTGATCCTTTATGATTACATCACTTAAAATAGGATCTTTGTTCTAAATTCTAAAATTGTTTTCTGTACAACAACTCGAAAGAGAGGTTAGAAGAAACATCTGTCAAAAGCGATTTGTTGTGCTGGTGCGGTACAAGGATAGAAGTGAAATAGACATATACAGATGAAATGCATCTAACAAAGATGAAGATGTGGTGATCACACAAGGATAGCATTATACTACTCTTCTTGACGTAGAAAACGACAACAGATAGCTTCATGTCTAGTCACAGCTTTCAGTTTGAGTATTGGTATCTATTTATTATATGATCTAAGATGAATATTCAATTTTACTTTGGAAGTCATGTTCTTACTGAAAATTTTATTTTTAGGATTCATCACAAAAAATTTGTTACAAAACAACGAAAGCGGCTTCTAAAATTAACGTATCTATACTAGAAATTTGTATATTCAGAAAAATTCAGTTTGTTGAGTGAACTATAAAAATTTTGGTAATGACGAAACACGTCATATGGAAAAAAATGCTTCTTTAATTTCAAAACGTGCAGTTTACTTGAGAATAAGTGAACGTAAAATCTGTAACTCAAGTTTCGCATTACAGTTTGTAACAAGAATGGAAAATTGCAACACCTTTTTGGTAATACCAAACGAGAATTCTACTAACATAACCTCCAAATTTTTGACTTTATCTCTGCCTTCGGGCCTAAGAGACCTCTCTTAGAGGCGTTTCGGGGATAAGCACGTCATGATACGATTTTATCTTTGATGCATAAATGATTATTACATAACAAAATATTCCGCTTCCTTTCAGGAATGAATATTATATTTTGCTTTGGAAGTCAAGTTCTTACTGAAAATTTCATTTTTATGATTCATTACAAAAATTTGTCACAAAACAACGAAAACAGTGTCTTAAATTTACGCATCCATTCTAGAAAGTGGTAGGATATTCAGAAAAATTCATTTTGTTGAGTTAACTATTAAAATTTTGGTAATGACGGAACATGTCATATGGAAAAAAATACTTCTTTAATTTCAAAACGTGCAGTTAACTTGAGAATAAGTGAACGTAAAATCTGCAATTTAAGTTTCGTATTACAGTTTGTAACATGAGTGCGAAATTGCAACACCTTTTTGGTAATACCAAACAAGAATACTGATAACATAACCTCCAAATTTTTGACTTTATCTCTCCTTTCGGGCCTAAGAGACTTCTCTTAGCGTTGTTACGGGGATAAGCACGTTATGATACGATTCCATCTTTGACGCATAAATAATTAATACTTAACAAAATACATATTCCGCTTTCTTTTAGGGATGAATATTCAATTCTGCTTTGGAAGTCATGTTCTTACTGAAAATTTTATTTTTATGATTCATCACAAAAAATTTGTTACAAAACAACCAAAATGACTTCTAAAATTAACGTATCTATTCTAGAAATTTGTATATTCAGAAAAATTCAGTTTGTTGAGTGAACTATAAAAATTTTGGTAATGACGAAACACGTCATATGGAAAAAAATGCTTCTTTAATTTCAAAACGTGCAGTTTACTTGAGAATAAGTGAACGTAAAATCTGTAACTTAAGTTTCGCATTACAGTTTGTAACAAGAATGGAAAATTGCAACACCTTTTTGGTAATACCAAACGAGAATTCTACTAACATAACCTCCAAATTTTTGACTTTATCTCTGCCTTCGGGCCTAAGAGACTTCTCTTAGAGGCGTTTCAGGGATAAGCACGTTATGATACGGTTCCATTTTTGATGTGTAAATTATTACTTAACAAAATATCGCGCTTCTTTGAGCGACTAACGTTATAATTGTAGTTCAGGTACTAAAAAATTGTAAATTTTGACAGTCCTCTTTTCAATTAAGAATTGCTTTTATATAGTGATTGAAAAGATTAAAAAATTAATCAGTTTATTTGAATAAGCAAACCAAAAATATTTTCTCCATCAAATTGAAAATTTGAAAATTCTGTACAGTTTCTGTTATTGTTGAAAAACGCATACCCAAACATATGCACGTGTCTTATTAGCGACGGTTTTGATGACGTCATCAGAAAATTTTCTTGTAGCAAAATTTGCATGAAACCTACTCTTACTATTTTTTTATCTGTACATTAACAGATCGTTCATGTTTTTTTTTATTTATCAATATATAAAAATTAAAAATAAAATTTTAAAATTCTGCAATTGACTGAATGGGGTAAGGAAGATCTGTACAACACCACTGACAATTTGGGTTAGTGGTAAAAGCTAAATTACAAATTTGAAGTTAATACCTTATGTAAAATTTAACATAGTCAAATCCGGTAGCTTCGAAGATTATCTGTCTAAGAAAAATTCATATATTTTTTTAAACAATTCAAGGCGGATTCATAAACTACACGTGCAGGAGTATGTTATTTCATGAAACTTAATCAACATATATTATGTCAAATTTTGGTGTGACGTCATCACAGCATTGGTGGCGATGATTGGACAAAATGGTTAGCGTTTTACCATCTACACGATATGTATAACATACATGCAAAATTTGAGAAACATCGGTTCGGTAGTTTCGAAGATTATCTGTCTAACATCAATTCATAATTTTTTTTTTCTGAAACAAATCAAGACGGATTCATACACTAGACGTGCTGGAGTATGTTATTTCATAAAATTTAACCAACATATATTAAGTAAATTTTTGGTGTGACGTCATCACCGCGTTGATGGAGATGGTTACACAAAATTTGATTATCGTTTTACCATCTACATCATATGTATAACATATGTGCAAAATTTGACAAATATCGGTCCGGTAGTTTCGAAGATTATCTGTCTAACAAAAATTTATGAACTGTATTTTTTTTCTAAACACTCGGAGGTCTGAGGTAAAAATTGAAGACGGATTCATAAACTACACGTGAGGGGTATCTTATTCCATAAAGTTTAACCAAGATGTGTGAACTAAAATTTGGGTGTGACGTCATCACACGGTGGGGATGGTTAGACAAGGTTTGATTAGGGTTTCACCATCTACACGATATACGATATGCGTAAACTTTGATAAAAATCGGTACAGTGGTAAAAAAATTGACATCGACGACAGACGACACCAGACACGTAACCAAGGGGAGGCCACCCCTGCAAAACCCTGTGCCACCCCTGGTGCCCCCTTAAATTAATTTTAAATTTTAAAAGTAAAGAAAATTCGAAATTTCAGGTCAGAAGTAAATTTTATCTGTGAGTAGTCTTATGTTCTTATCTTGTAATATAACTCTCTGAGTAATGCGATACTGCTGTGAACAGTTTTGTCGATAACTTTTTTAAGCAATTAGCCGGTACAACTGATATGCCTTTTACACACTATGCAGTATTGGCACGCAGACTTTAAATGCATTCTCATGGTGTTGGTCAATTTCAACTATTTGCACCCCATTAAATTTATATACTGGTTGTAATTCAAGTAAAATATTGATTTATAATAATGAACACTTTTTTTAAAGGCCCCCTTATTTGAAATTAGTGCCCGGCTGGGCCCCTCCAAAATAAAGGGCTGGTTACGTGTCTGGACGACACATTAGAGACGACAGACGACAGACGACAGACAAAAGACGACAGAAGACAGACGACAGACAGACGGAAATGAGACACCTATGTATTCGTATTGTAGAGGTCATGAAACGTCGAGAAACTATAAAATTGGCCATTCGTCCGATGGATCCGATTACAATACTTCTTTGGCTCACTCTCGGGAAGTAAAAATTGAAAAAACGAAATCTCTCGACAATCTCAATTTCAAGCCCGATTGTCGTACAAACAAAAAAGGTTAAACTATGTTACCTCAAATCTAAATCATCTATCTGATATCGTAACCAAATTATTTCTCTCATCAGGCGTTCGTTTTCTCTTTAGTTAATTTGTCTCTACTTTCCGTTGTCTACCCACATTTCATCACCCTGCCTTTGCAGCGCTTATTTAGTGCGTTTTATTACTTTGAATATTTTTAAAAATACGAGATAATTGACAGTCCAGATTTTTTTGGTGAAAACACCATAAAACATAGGGTCGCCCAGATGGGCGGCATGACGCATAAAATTTAGTGCGTTTTATACCTTTCAAGATTTCTAACAACCCGTGATAATTGACAGTCCCGACCTTTTTGGTAAAAACACCATAAAATACACGGTCACCCATCTGGTTTGAATGTGTCTGCGAAAATTAAAAATAAATGCCTTAACACTGTTTAAATACAAAATGTTATCCTCAATTCTCAAAATTGTTTATTTTTAAAGTTAAAATTACATATTAGAAATAATTTATGAATAAATAATAAAACTTCGTGTACTTACATCACAGAAAATTTTATTATGTTGATCATCTTATGAAAATAATAGATTTTATGGGAGTTTCTTTTATTATAATCATGATCATGAATGTAAAATACCTTAATTAAAAGAAACATTTAAAAACTGATTACTTAATGCTATGAAAGTTATCCTCAATTCTCAATCTTGTTTATTTTTAAAGTTAAAATTACCTATTAGAAATGATTTTGAAATGCTTCTTTAATTTCAAAACGTGCAGTTAACTTGAAAATAAGTGAACGTAAAATCTGCAACTTAAGTTTCGCATTATAGTTTGTAACATGAATGCAAAATTGCAACACCTTTTTGGTAATACCAAACGATAATTCTAATAACATAACCTCCAAATTTTTGACTTTATTTCTGCTTTCGGGCCTAAGAGACTTCTCTTAGCGTTGTTACGGGGATAAGCACGTTATGATACGATTCCATCTTTGATGCATAAATAATTAATACTTAACAAAATACATATTCCGCTTTAGGGATGAATATTAAATTTTGCTTTGGAAGTCATGTTCTTACTGAAAATTTTACTTTTATAATTCATCACAAAAAATTTGTTACAAAACAACCAAAGCGGCTTCTAAAATTAACGTATCTATTCTAGAAATTTGTATATTCAGAAAAATTCAGTTTGTTCAGTGAACTATAAAAATTTTGGTAATGACGAATACGTCATATGGAAAAAAATGCTTGTTTAATTTCTAAACGTGCAGTTTACTTGAGAATAAGTAAACGTAAAATCTGCAACTTAAGTTTCGCATTACAGTTTGTAATATGAATGCAAAATTGCAACACCTTTTTGGTAAAACCAAACGAGAATTCTAATAACATAACCTCCAAATTTTTGACTTTATCTCTGATTTCGGGCCTAAGAGACTTCTCTTAGAAGCGTTTCGGGGATAAGCACGTCATGATACGATTTTATCTTTGATGCATAAATGATTATTACATAACAAAATATTCCGCTTCCTTTTAGGAATGAATATTATATTTTGCTTTGGAAGTCAAGTTCTTACTGAAAATTTAATTTTTATGATTCATTACAAAAATTTGTCACAAAACAACGAAAACAGTGTCTGAAATTTACGCATCCATTCTAGAAAGTGGTAGGATATTCAGAAAAATTCCTTTTGTTGAGTTAACTATTAAAATTTTGGTAATGACGGAACATGTCATATGGAAAAAAATACTTCTTTAATTTCAAAACGTGCAGTTAACTTGAGAATAAGTGAACGAAAAAATCTGCAATTTAAGTTTCGTATTACAGTTTGTAACATGAATGCGAAATTGCAACACCTTTTTGGTAATACCAAACAAGAATACTGATAACATAACCTCCAAATTTTTGACTTTATCTCTCCTTTCGGGCCTAAGAGACTTCTCTTAGCGTTGTTACGGGGATAAGCACGTTATGATACGATTCCATCTTTGACGCATAAATAATTAATACTTAACAAAATACATATTCCGCTTTCTTTTAGGGATGAATATTATATTTTGCTTTGGAAGTCAAGTTCTTACTGAAAATTTAATTTTTATGATTCATTACAAAAATTTGTCACAAAACAACGAAAACAGTGTCTGCAATTTACGCATCCATTCTAGAAAGTGGTAGGATATTCAGAAAAATTCATTTTGTTGAGTTAACTATTAAAATTTTCGTAATGACGGAACATGTCATATGGAAAAAAATACTTCTTTAATTTCAAAACGTGCAGTTAACTTGAGAATAAGTGACCGTAAAATCTGCAATTTAAGTTTCGTATTACAGTTTGTAACATGAATGCGAAATTGCAACACCTTTTTGGTAATACCAAACAAGAATACTGATAACATAACCTCCAAATTTTTGACTTTATCTCTGCTTTCGGGCCTAAGAGACTTCTCTTAGTGTTGTTACGGGGATAAGCACGTTATGATACGATTCCATCTTTGATGCATAAATAATTAATACTTAACAAAATACATATTCCGCTTTCTTTTAGGGATGAATATTCAATTTTGCTTTGGAAGTCATGTTCTTACTGAAAATTTTACTTTTATGATTCATCACAAAAAATTTGTTACAAAACAACCAAAGCGGCTTCTAAAATTAACGTATCTATTCTAGAAATTTGTATATTCAGAAAAATTCAGTTTGTTCAGTGAACTATAAAAATTTTGGTAACGACGAAATACGTCATATGGAAAAAAATGCTTGTTTAATTTCTAAACGTGCAGTTTACTTGAGAATAAGTAAACGTAAAATCTGCAACTTAAGTTTCGCATTACAGTTTGTAATATGAATGCAAAATTGCAACACCTTTTTGGTAAAACCAAACGAGAATTCTAATAACATAACCTCCAAATTTTTGACTTTATCTCCGATTTCGGGCCTAAGAGACTTCTCTTAGAGGCGTTTCAGGGATAAGCACGTCATGATACGATTTTATCTTTGATGCATAAATGATTATTACATAACAAAATATTCCGCTTCCTTTTAGGAATGAATATTATATTTTGCTTTGGAAGTCAAGTTCTTACTGAAAATTTAATTTTTATGATTCATTACAAAAATTTGTCACAAAACAACGAAAACAGTGTCTGAAATTTACGCATCCCTTCTAGAAAGTGGTAGGATATTCAGAAAAATTCATTTTGTTGAGTTAACTATTAAAATTTTCGTAATGACGGAACATGTCATATGGAAAAAAATACTTCTTTAATTTCAAAACGTGCAGTTAACTTGAGAATAAGTGACCGTAAAATCTGCAATTTAAGTTTCGTATTACAGTTTGTAACATGAACGAAATTGCAACACCTTTTTGGTAATACCAAACAAGAATACTGATAACATAACCTCCAAATTTTTGACTTTATCTCTGCTTTCGGGCCTAAGAGACTTCTCTTAGTGTTGTTACGGGGATAAGCACGTTATGATACGATTCCATCTTTGATGCATAAATAATTAATACTTAACAAAATACATATTCCGCTTTCTTTTAGGGATGAATATTCAATTTTGCTTTGGAAGTCATGTTCTTACTCAAAATTTTACTTTTATGATTCATCACAAAAAATTTGTTACAAAACAACCAAAGCGGCTTCTAAAATTAACGTATCTATTCTAGAAATTTGTATATTCAGAAAAATTCAGTTTGTTCAGTGAACTATAAAAATTTTGGTAATGACGAAATACGTCATATGGAAAAAAATGCTTGTTTAATTTCTAAACGTGCAGTTTACTTGAGAATAAGTAAACGTAAAATCTGCAACTTAAGTTTCGCATTACAGTTTGTAATAGGAATGCAAAATTGCAACACCTTTTTGGTAAAACCAAACGAGAATTCTAATAACATAACCTCCAAATTTTTGACTTTATCTCTGATTTCGGGCCTAAGAGACTTCTCTTAGAGGCGTTTCGGGGATAAGCACGTCATGATACGATTTTATCTTTGATGCATAAATGATTATTACATAACAAAATATTCCGCTTCCTTTTAGGAATGAATATTATATTTTGCTTTGGAAGTCAAGTTCTTACTGAAAATTTAATTTTTATGATTCATTACAAAAATTTGTCACAAAACAACGAAAACAGTGTCTGAAATTTACGCATCCATTCTAGAAAGTGGTAGGATATTCAGAAAAATTAATTTTGTTGAGTTAACTATTAAAATTTTGGTAATGACGGAACATGTCATATGGAAAAAAATACTTCTTTAATTTCAAAACGTGCAGTTAACTTGAGAATAAGTGAACGTAAAATCTGCAATTTAAGTTTCGTATTACAGTTTGTAACATGAATGCGAAATTGCAACACCTTTTTGGTAATACCAAACGTGAATTCTAATAACTTAACCTCCAAATTTTTGACTTTATCTCTGCCTTCGCGCCTAAGAGACTTCTCTTAGAGGCGTTTCGGGGATAAGCACGTAATGACACGTTTCCATTTTTGATGTGTAATTTATTACTTAACAAAATATCGCGCTTCTTTTTAGGGACGAATATTAAATTTTGCCCTTGAAGTCAAAATCTTATTGTGCTTTTTAGTTGAACAGTTTGTTAGAAAACATTTATTGCAAAATAAAGGAAACTGTTTTTCAAATTTACGTATTTATTCCACATACTTTTTAATTAACGAGAATTCGATTTGTTTAACCCTGGTAATTTTGGTAAAAACAAATCGCGTTTAGGGAAATATTCTTCTTAAATTCAGAACATTTGATTAACTCGAGAATCAATAAACGAAAGTAGGGAAATTAAGTTTCGCATTGTTTTTAGCAAGATTTTAAAATCATTTTGACAAAACCAAACAAAAACTCTTAAATAATCTTATCACAAAATTTTTGACGTTATCCATGCTTTCGGGCCTAAGAAACTTCTTTTAGATAAGATGACCAAATCTAGTAGTAGTTTTTAGAGTTTTGTACTGTTTTTAAATCATGTATTCTCCAATTTAACAGCATACTGTAAATGTACTCCTCTCCGACAAGCGTATTCCCAAAACAGCTTCTTGGTTTATTTTTCTTGTTGTATTGTTTTTGATGATGGGATATATATGAAAAGGATAACGGACCCACGATATGAGTTGTATTTAAAGTTTAAATAATTATAATGACTGCAATTTATTTCCTGTTTAATAAAATTTTTGAAGCAGCATCTTGAGTGGTGAATCATCGAAGTAATATTCAAAAAATACAAAAAATGTAGCCACTAATATGTGTGAATTGAGAATATTTCATTTATTAGTTTCTAATAAATTATTCTAGTTAGTACGTTCTTGTTACAATTATACGTATATTTACTATTTTAGAATTTGTCGAAACAATCATTTAACTGAAAAGCTAAAAAATAGGTTTCCATTTATATTAACTTCAAAAGTCAAAAGAAGAAATCAAGTTTATCTATAAAAACATTGTTCGCTGAACCCAAAGTAAATTAAATCATAAATGATTTTGACAGTAACAATGTGAGTGAAAAATTAATTACTGGAGAAAAATGAAACTAACAAAAAAATCAATTTATAAACAAATATAAGTTTTTTGAATAGTAAATTGTATTCGTTAAAAATGATGTTTTTTAAGTAACAGTTCCGTATTTTTGGAAAAATGTTTCTCGCTTATGTACTATTTTTGAATTTATGAAAGTTGCACACCTTGGTTTAACAGGAGAATAAATTAAGGTAAATGTGCAGTTCTAACCTCAAAAATTCTCTTATCCATGTTTCGGGTATAAGAAGTGTTTGATTGATTCACAAGCCTTAGCAGTGTTGCTCTGAATTATGGATTCGAAAAAGTTTTCCGTTCGGCAAAATTGAAGCATTGAGTTATGCAGCCAGTAATTTTTCATTTAGAAATCAGTTGAATTTCTTTTCCCAAAATGCATAGAGTCCCCATCTGTTTGTCGGGAGCTTAAGCCCGAATTTGGTGAAATCTTTTCGAGGATACGACGGCAATTTCCCCCTGTAAAGACGAACTGCTCTTAGGCCGGACACGGTACTTATAGAAGCAGATTGCGTACTCTTAAGCCCGACAAGCGCACGGGCTTTTTCGTGATTTTACGCCCGCGGCACGGGTCTGTAGAGTCGCTCAGCATAATAATAATTAGCAATGTATTTTGCACAAAACAGCTTTTTATCATGTAAGTCGTAATTATACTCGTGATGATCACATTGAAGTTCTGTCGAATTGCTCATTAACTCTGCTAAACTTATATTTTCGTGACTCGATTTTTGCCTTGATATTTGAACACTGTCAGTGTTTTCTTTTTTTGTTGTATCGAGATGATACTTGAGCATCAACTGTTACCTACTTAAGTATTAGCATCTGGATTCTTTCTGGATTCTTAATTTATGGGGGCTGACCGTAGCCAGCCGGCACTTAGGCCTCGCCTTTGGGCCCATTGTACCTTCCCCAAGTCCATATCAGGGTGTTTTCCCGCTCCTCTACTCGTCAAGCCACCCAACTGCTTGAATGTACTTGAGTAATGCAGAGGGTGGAAACTCCCTGATATTTGCCATACTAGGCCAGATGTCCCCTAGTATGGATTCCCTGTAGGAGGCTAGGGCTGGACACTCACGAAGAATGTGCTCAGCTGTTTCCTCCTCTTCATTGCATCCACGACAGATTGGGTCTGTTACCACCCCTATCGTATGTAGATGTTTGTTAAACTGGTAATGTCCCGTGAGGAATCCTACCAGTTTACGCAGTTTGTCCCTTGAAAGTGAGAGATAAAATTTCGTCAACTTACGGTCTGGTGTCGCCATACAAGCTCTACTATGCCGACAGCTGCTTAACTTCACCCATATCTGCTCATGGCGTCTCTGGGTATATTGTTTTACGAGTTCGTTCGAGAGGGCGACCGAAGGCGTGATTGCCGGTTCGGGTCCCCAGAAGGGCATGCGCGCGGCTCGCTTCGTCATCTCATCTGCCCTCTCGTTTCCTTCGTTGCCACTGTGTCTTTGATCCAACAAAGTTCCACACTATTTCTCTGCGTTACATACTTTAGCGTTTGTCTGCACTCCCAAACCAGCCCGGATCGAACCATACAGCTGTCCAGGGCTAGTAGTGCAGACTTGCTGTCAGTAAGTATGCATATTGATTTGTTGCCGATTTCACGTTCAGCAATGATTCTAGCTCCCAGCATTATTCCCATCAGTTCTGTTTGTAAGACAGACGTGTGGGTGCCGAGAGGTACACTGATTTGTGCGTTCAGTTGTTCGGAGTAGATGCCGGCTCCTGAACCACTATCTGTTTTGGCACCATCGACATAGATATCTATGTCGGCTCGTCCTTCTGAATTATCATTCATTGATATTCTGTATGTCTTCTCATATATTAATTTTGTGCCCATTCGGTCACACCCCATCCTTAACAAGGGTATTCTGTTGAACGTCTCCGTTAAGATCCGAGTGTGCTTCGTTGTGCGGCCTTGCTTGTTCCAGAGAGTGAAGTCTTAGAGACGTCGTCATTGCCGCTTCCTCTATGTAAAGGTTAAGAGGTGCTAAGCAAAGAAGAGTCTCCAGAGCCGCTGTGGGAGTGGTCCTCATTGCTCCTGTAACACTGAGACACGCCATTCTCTGAACGTGTTCAAGTTGCAGGGCTGTTGTTTTTTGTCTGGCTCTGGGCCACCAAACTAAAGCTCCATAGCACAGCATCGGTCTGACTATTGCCGTGTAGATCCAGAGGGCGATCTTGGGATTTAAACCCCACGACCTTCCCACCACCCTACGGCATTGCCAAAGAGCCGAGCGTGCCTTTTCTAATTTATCATCTACATGCTTCTTCCAATTCAGTCGCCAGTCCAATACAACTCCCAGGTATTTGACTTCGTCCGAAAGTTGAAGCGTTGTGTTAAATATTTTTGGCATCTGTAGTGTGCCAATTTTCCTTTTCCTAGTGAACAGGATTAGTTTCGTCTTTTCTCCATTAACGGAGAGGGTATGTCTGCTGCACCATTCCTCGACTATTTTTACTGCAGCTTGCATTATCTCACATAATGTATCTGCGTTTTTTCCTGTTAGCAGAATGACTAGATCGTCCGCGTATCCAATTGTGTGGTAGCCAAGATCATTGAGGCGTCAACGACAGTATCCCACAGTACAGGAGAGAGAACTCCTCCCTGAGGACATCCCCTGTCTACAACAGCCTCGATCTCAGTGCCACCTACATTAATCATTACTTCCCTATTCCTCAGCATACAGGCCACCCACCTACTTAGGGTGGGGTCCACGTCGTGCTCTCGTAGGGCTAGCTCTATGCTTTTGAAGGTCGTTTTATCAAACGCTCCGTCAATATCCAAAAACATTCCTAAGGTGAAGAGTTTGTTCTCCATCGCCCACTCTATACGGTTTACAACTGTGTGTAGGGCCGTATCGGTGGATCTTCCTTGGATGTAGGTATGTTGGTTCGGATGTAGAGGTTACTTGCTCAAACCAGTCTCTCGAATCTCTTTTTCGCTTAGTCTTTCTAGCATTTTCAGCAAGAATGATGTTAAGCTAATTGGTCTGTAGGATTTAGCCAAGGTGTAATCTTGTCGTCCTGGCTTAGGTATAAAGATAACCTTTACTTTTTGCTATGCATTCGGTATGTAGCTGAAAGCCAGACACGCCCGAAGCATTGGCAACAAAATGGGGCATAGTCTGCTCATTCCCCTCTGCAGGAGGGCGGGATAAATACCGTCAACTCCTGGAGATTTGTATGGGGAAAAGCTGTCCACTGCCCACTCCAGTCTTGCCTCCGTGACTACCTTTGCAGCCAGCGCCCAGTCCTTCGGGGAAGGTTGAGTACCGACTACATCCCTTTTGGAATGGGAGGTAGTCCTTGTGCTGCCTGGAAACATGGTTTGCAGCAAAAGTTCTGCGGACTCTTCTAAGGTGGCTGTAAAGGTGCCATCTTCTTTCTTTATGAAACCTAGTTGATGTGTGTGGTCCTTCGAGAGAAGTATTAGCATCATCTAGATAAACTAGAAATGTTTTGATATGATATTCGAGTAGATACTTCGTATTTCGAGTATGACCATCTACTGAGTTTTATTTACATCAACCATTGTCAAAAAATTGATCGAACGTTGTTTCGACAGAACTTGCTTCGCACCAAAAGTATAATGAAACATATTCAGCATTTTCGAGTTGAGTCTTTTCTTCACACAATTTTGTGATGACCTAATCAACATTTACGATCAATCAACACATATACAACCTTGGATTGGTGCAGTGTAATACTAAAAATAACTGTATTGTATTCCCAAAATTATCTGCGAAAATCGAGTGAGCCATTCCATCAATTTTTTGGGGGGAATAAATAAATATTCTTAACAATTTACCATGCTTACAATAACTTTAAAACGTCTGCAATATCTCAAAGTCCTCATTTCTGCAACTCTTGAGTTATTCACTAAAATAAATTGACTGATCCAAATATTTTTTTGAGTCACTGTAAAAGCAAATCCAAAAAATTAAAATATGATTACGAAAATATACTGATGATATTTTGCACAATCTTGAGATGACGTCATCAAGTTGTTGGGCTTAATAAACAGATATATTTTGATTAAAAACCTACCAGTCAAATAGTAACTTCCAAACGTCTGCAATATTTCAAAATTCAGTCTTGCAATTCTTGATTCAATCAATAAAATAAATTGACTCAATGATTAATTTTTTTGAGACACCCCCTATAAGCAAAACTAAAAAATATGAATGGAATGATAAATCACAAGTATAGTCTCATCCTATTTTGGACATTTTAGATAGGATTCATTTGGCAAAATTTTGAGCTGACGTCATCAATTTTTTGGAGGGGATAAGTAAATATTTTTTTTATTTATTTTTTTTTATTGATTAATGTTACCCAACAGGCCAGAGGCCCAATTACAGGGTAACGGGGGACATACACAACACCCAGAGCAGGGCGGGAATCGAACCCACGACCCAAGGTGTGGCAGGCAAGCGCGATGCTACCTAACCCCCCCTATTTTGAATAAAAATTTATTATGCTTATCATATGTTTAAAACGTTTGCAAGATTTCAAAGCATTCGGTTCTGCAGATTCAAAATTAAACTGTAGGTGAAACGAAGTTCACGGGGTCAGCTAGTATTATCTATAAACTTTTTCGTGAAAACTGTTTTACCACACGATGTAGGACCAGAAACGATAGTTGTGAATGGATGCTTTAATCTTAAATCCATGTTGATCGTAAAAGCAGTTTGGTTAAAATAGGTTTTTCACAGATGGGATACGAAAGAAATACTGAGACAAAATATTATTATTTATTTGTTTATACTATTTTGGTTACAGTTATATAATATTCCTGTTACATTTCTTGCGTACAATAATAAATTTTAATAATACTCGTTATGGTCCCTAAAGTACTTGATGCGTTTGTTAACATGATATATTAAAGCGTGTGGTGTTTTCATGCACATCTCATTTAAGTTCCAATCTTCGGCATAACCTTTTGATATAACATCAAGAAGTGATTCTTCAATATTTGCATTGTTATTCTCCATCACGTGAAGTGCTACATCATTGAGAAATATATCATAGATAGGCCGACGAGCTGATATTCGCTTGCTTAGCAGAGATTGGAAGTATGCTTTATGTTTGTGTATCTTCAAGAGAGTATCATTTTTGAAATACAAAGGTTTGTGGACATCTTCTTCGGAACACGATATTTTAAACACTTTTTCTTTGAGTTGAAATGTCACATTGTGGCGTCTTGTTGAAAACACATCAGCATTACCTGTGTAATCTACACTTCTTATTTCGGCTATCTTTCTACCTAATTTCTTGACAAAATCATCATATTCTTCATCGTCGAAGATCACTGCCGCTGTCAATTGTGGTTTGTGGATTTTAACAACCGGTTCAAAGTTCTTAAACGGTCTCACACCGAATGATATAAATTTACTCCCAGATTTAGTTAGCGGAAGCATTATTTCATCAACTAACCGATAATGTTCATTTGCGATCCTACGACGCTCCTGTATCGCCTCGAACGTATCGACTGCAGCCAACATGGCCTCATCTAGATTGTCGTCGAAGATGCTGTCAGCTTTATCTTCGTCGGAACTACGTTGGGTGTCGTCAATTATAACCAAAAGAAATGCACACTCAGGGGTTTGTGGAACCGGCGACGTCGGCGACAGATGTACCCAAATTGTTTTCACCAGCCGCTTCTTCTTCATCATCAGCCTTCTTTCTCCTTTTCATATCAGGAACACGAATATTCGCAAAGCGTCGTTTTGGGGTATCCATTTGTTTGTATAAATTTAAATATTTTTAGAATTAATATTATTATTGTTTTAACAACAAAATTAACTTACCAATTTGTTGTTGAAAAGTAAACAGGTATTTAGAGCACGAAATGCAGGTATCTTTCAAGCAAGACCCGAAGAAGAACACTAAATACGAACTGGTGAATGTATTGGTTTGCACGCTATATATATCCTCATACTCATACGTCACTTAGTGACAATTAAATAATCATTTTAGAAACGTGTACACTTGTATGACTTATTTAATCACGTGACTCCCAAAATGACACGTTTTCATGCAAACATTCAAGGAATGCGAAAAATAGATGGCCAAGAATTAATATATTATTAATAAAATGGAAAGTGCACTAACGAATAGTAATTAATTGTATTTGGTAGCCATCTTAGAGCGCCGGAAATTATACTAAAATATGTAAGAGGAAAAGAGATAGCTTTACTTTGACAAATTATAAGTAAGGAAATATATATTTCAATAATTTTATTTAATTCATTAATTCATCTAAAATAATTTTAAAAATCAAAATGATAATTAAATGGATATAAGAATTTGATATTATTCTTGATTAGTAATTAATTGCATTTGACAGCCATCTTAGGGCGCAGGAAATTATACCAAAATATATAAGAGGAAAAGAGATAGCTTTACTTTGATAAATTATAAGTAAAGAGATACATATTTTAATAAATTAAAAAAACATAATGATAATTAAAAGAATTTAAGAATTTGATATCACTCTTGTTTAGTCATTAACTACAATTGGATTAAGTGATGTCATTAGCTTAATGAACAATTAATTGACGTAATTAGCTTAATGAGTAATTAATTGATGTCATTAGCCTAATGAGTAATTAATTGATGTCATTAAGCTAATTACTCAAACTGCCTCACTTCTACTAATAGTAAGCAAGAATTATTCTTTATTCTGGATTTTCACGCAAATAACGTGTATAAAAGCTCAGTTGACCCAATTGTTTCTTGGCCTACCCAACAAGAAAGCTTTTCCCTTCATTTCCCCAATTTCGTCGAGAGTGCATTTAAAATTGCTCTATCAAAACACAAAACAGTGCCGCGATTTGCATAGTCGAATTGAGAATAACAAACACCCCCAGTGAAAGACTGCGGTCTAACTTAAGCTTGAGCTCCAAAACATAGTAAATAATGCCGCGGCGGTATTCTAATCCCGCCGCAAACAATGCTCCTATCAAGGCAAGCAAGCTTTTGGAAAAAAGTTTCGTTTCAATTATGCATTGCATTGCCGAAAGCAAGGGACTTGCGAGTTTTTATTTCTGTCTCTGTGGAAGTAAGTGTGGTTAACTCCAAAATTAGCTCGAATAATGACGCAAAGGGCGTGGCGGAGAAACGGTGTAAGTGTAATCGTGGTTGGTGGGACAGATACCTTGTTAACTGCTGCTTTATCACGAGATGCTCGATTTCCCCACTGCATTATAGAAGTATGTGATGGCGTGTTTTCCGCGTAAAACAGTAAAATACTGCTGTGTTCTGGTAGTTTAAAATAAATCATACGATCTGGAGTTATGAATATAGTGTATTTAATGAAAATATGGTGTGAAGAATATTAGCAATCTAAAATAAACATGCATATTTTGTTTTCTGGTTTACAATAATATGAAACCATTATATACGTCGCGTGTGACTTATAATTTTAGTATTAGAGGCGTGGCCGCATAGTTTTCACCAAATGAATCAGAAAATATGAATATACTTCGACATAACGATTTCCAAACTAAAAAAATTTGTCGAAGGTTATTTTGACAGAACTTCCAATTCCGGAACACAAACGTTATCTCAGAATAGGCCTTCTAACTCACTGTGCCGTAGCTGAACACCAACATGAAACCGGTCACACCATCCTGTTTGAAAATTCCCAAGTTCTGTCCAAAGAACCACATTTCTATAACCGGAAAATCCGTGAAGCTATTGAAATCCATAAATGTCCACATAACCTCAACCGAGACAATGGTTATTACCCGTGGTTATTACATAGATTAATATAGATGCGACATACGGGCTGGTTTTGCAAAACCACCCTTATTGACACTGGAGTCCTCAACCACCAAAGGCAGACGCCAAATTTAAATAGTCGATGCAAATAAAAATCTTGTTTCGCTATAATTGCAATTCGTGTAACTTGAATGAAAATGAAGGAAACAGTAAGCAGCTTGTAATATTCTGGTAAATCTAGTGTCAATTTGTCGAAAGTAAAACGCGTCGTTAAAAATATTGTGACATCTCTTCTAGTTAATTTTTTTCTAGTTAGAACCAAACACTGCTAATAAGCATTCACGTTCGGTAGAAGTAACTGACAGAAACTTTTCTGTGGTTAAGTTGCAATCTTAACATCACTAGAAATTTAAGATTGGCATCAACTGTCTAATTTTCTAATTCAAATGTCAAATCTGAATAGTGTGGAAAAAAAACGAAGTTTTTCTAATTTCAACACGCTTCGTTTCAAGAAAATCCTTAAATACAGCATGGAAACAATTTCCATAAAAGAAATCACGAGAAAGCTCATTTTAAAGGAAAAGAAACAAGAAATATTTCGTGGTTTTCAAAAAATTGGGTAAAACGGAAACAGTTAAACTGGTGGCAAAAATATTCTCCGTAAAGTTCGCTAGTGTTGTCGAGTGTTTTTCGAATTTTAAAATAATACAGATACAGCGGCGCTTGTGCCGTTAATATTATAATCAGAATCAGAAAGACGACTGCGCAGATTTATATACCTACATGCTTTGTTGGTTCCGTTCTACAATTGGTTTTTAAGTTTTATATAATCGTTATTGTTTTGTAAGAGGTAAAACACTCGGCTTTGAAAATAATTGTACGTATTACACGTATAAATTTAGATTTCCGAAGGCGAAGTTTTTCACATTTTAAACACGTTATAGCTGCCAGAATCAAATTTCTAAGGCGGTACCTATCTCCAATTGCGTGATTGTGGTGAAGATTTACTTTTCATTTTCTTGGATGAGACATGGATATACCAGAACGGATCCATGGTGAAATTGTGGATCCATGATGATGACATCAAAGCTTGTCCTCCTAAAAAAACTAGTGAAGGGAAAAGATTCAAAATTTTTCATGCGGGTTGCTCTTTGGGCTTTTAGAGGGATGCGATTTTCTCCTTGGTTCAAAAATAGATTCACCAGATTACCACAAAACCATCACATTTTCGATATTTGACCTTTACTTACTTACATGTCACATTTTTGATACCTACTTTCTGACATTCCAGTAATACATTATACACTAGAACAATTATGTCCGCAGTTACACAGCTTAAAAAAAAAAGTTACCAAATCTAGTTACATCTACCGAACGTGAATTCATTATACCCACATAAATTGCGGAGTCCTCAAGCGTCATTTGATTTAAACTATAACGTTTCTCTATGTTCTCTGGTTATTATCTGTCAAATATTTGGAAATCCGCACTCGATGCAAATGCTCGTTCACCTCCCCCCACTCCGCCCGGAGCCGGCCAATCAGCTTCAACCATGACGGTTTCCCCTACCACATGTATAAATAGGCCGTAACCAAATTCTCTCTGTCAAAAGAGTTTCGCCTATGGTAAGGTTGACATCCTGAGTTACCGTGCTCTTTTGCCTTATTCTTAACCTGCTCCTGAAGATGCCACTTACGAAAGTGTGCGAAACGTTGAGCCCAAAAATTCAATTTACATGATTCCAACCCGGAAAACGATTATGTAAATCAAGAACGGCTCACTCCATTTTCCCGAAAATTTGAGAATACAATACTGTTATTATTAGTACTTTACACTGCACCACTCCAACCTGAACAGTAAAAACTCATTTGAAACATACGCGTTACATTTATTTTAACATTACGTGTTTACGTATGTCTATTTCAACTTGTAAGGGTTCTCATAAAAAAAAATTGCAAAATCAGATTTTATAATGTTTCTAAAATGCTGGATTATGTTTCATCATATATACTTCAGGGACGGAGAAGGTTCTCTGGTAACAACTTTCAACCATTTTTTTTTTGTTCTAATAATTATATTTAACACGTTTAACGCCATGTCGGTCCCTAGGGACCGCTACCTTCAAATTTACTTTTTCTCAACTGCAGGCCAACGGACCGCTCATTTGGAGCATACAGTGGCATAGGATGGACCGCTTGGTCCACTAAACTTGACTGATCATAATAATTTTCATTTTTTATTTTTGTCTCTGGAATTCATGGAATAAAATTGTTGAACATGTAAATTGTAATTTTTATTTTGGAATAAAACAAATTTAACATTCTTTGGTAGAAAAAAATTAAAAAACATATTTCCACACAAAACAAAACAAAACTTAACTAATTTGCATTGAAATATAAAAATGTATATATATTTTATTTGTGAAGTAAATTAAAACACTCCATACAATAATGTGGTGTGTTGGGACAATCTGCGCAGAATGTAGTCACCTTCCGTACATTATTCTTCGATATTTCTCCATCCTGCTTTTTCTTATAACATCCTACACAATATTTTCTTATTTTGTGAGCGAGACCCTCTTTCCTTTCTAACTTATGTTCAATCTTCTTCTTTTTCTTTGGTGGGTTATTTTCTATTGATGTTTTGTCTTCTTCTTGATTCTCATCTGTGAACATCATCTTTTCTATTACTTGTTCTCTAAATTCCGTTATTGCCATTTTGGAGTTATTATTTTTTTTATACAAGTAGTGAGCGTTGACCATTGTCGTTCCAAACAAAACTTCTATTGCTACTTTCCGGTACCATTTTATAGTTTTCCTGAGAGCAGAATTATAAGAGGCCATTTGGTCAGAAATATCAATGGAACTTTTTCCTTTGTTGTAGTCAAGTATAGCTTGGGGTTTGTAGTTTGTTTCACCTCTAAATGGGACTTCCACCATCGCATCTGTGTGCTTCGTTGACAACAAAAGGACGTCCCTTTTGTCTTTCCATTTCATAACACATATTCCTCTTTCATTTTCTTTTCCTATTATTTCTCCTTTTTTTCAACTTTTTCTGAATGACTTCTTTTGGATTACCTTTTCGGTTAGATCTAATGGTTCCAACTAGATGAGTTTTTCTATCCAACAATTTGTTTGCCAAGTTAAGACTTGTGTAGTAATTGTCTGTAAAGGCGGTCCTTCCCTCATCTAAAAGATTTTCTGCAAGAGTCATAACGACATTTGTTGGCACACTAGCCCCAGCATCTTGCTCTTTACTGCAGTAGATCTTCATGTTCCAGGTGTAGCCCATTTCACTACACAGCTTGAATATTTTGATTCCGTATTTGTGCGTTTTGAGAGGGATATATTGCTTGAATATTAAACGACTTCTAAAAGGAACCAGAGATTCATCTACGCAGAAAGTACTTGAAGGAGTAAACACTTCCTGGTATTTGTTTACTATCTTCTCAATGAAGGGGCGTATTTTGAAGGTTCTGTCTCCAGGTAGACATAATTCATTATCGGTAAAATGCCATAGGTGTAGTAATAACTCAAATCGGTTGCGACTCATAACGTCAGACACGAGACTACAATATAACCTTTTCCGGCTCTAATAGTGACGCAGAGTGGGCATTCTAACTAACCCCATATACCCTATCAGGCCCAAAAATTTGCGCATCTCAGAATTAGATGTAGGTGTCCACTGATGAAGGCGTGACCCTTCTGAAACATCCTCGCCAGAAGTAAGAACTTGAGTGGCGTCCCAGGCAACATGATGTCGTCTTTTTCACGTCAATAAATGGTCATCAATTACGTCATAGTGACCAAAGATTTCACGTGATATTGACGTACCAATGACGGTCAAATGTCTCGTCCAGATGACGTCATTTTCTGACGAACTATTGACGTGATGTACTGACGTCTTAGAGTCGTCATTTTGTAACGAACTATTGACGTGATGTAGTGACGTCTTAGAGACGGCATTTATTGTCCATTTTAAGACGTTTTTTATATTTTGATTTTTAGAAAAAAATATGCAATAAATAAAACGCTGAAATAATTTTATATTTTTATATTTACCTTAAATAAAATATTGTAATTCGTTATAGTCACCAGGTAAACCCCAAAACAAAATATATCTATATATATAAAAATTGATGTTGGTATATATATCTGTGATCGATAGACTCCGAAATCGTTTGACCGATCACCATGAAATTTGGTACATGTAAGTGGTTTTTCATGGAGAAGGTTTTTGTGGTATCCGCTTTGCTGTAACTAGCCACTAGATGGCGCTACAGCACATCAACTTCTACACCGTTCAACCGATTCTCATAAAAATTGGTACACGTTGCCATTTGACTATGGAGAATATTTTTGTCCTATCCATTTTGCTGTAACTTGCCACTAGATGGCGCTGCAACACATCAACTTCTGTACCAATCAACCGATCCTCATGAAAATTGATATACGTTGGTATTTGACCATGGAGAATATTTTCGCGCTATCGATTTTGCTGTAACTTGCCACTAGATGGCACTGCAGCACATCAACCTCTCTGTTAAAGTATTATGAACTTAGAGAATCAGCGGCACCCAGATATCTAATACTACTATATTGCTATCAGGCCTCAAAAGAGTCCGAAAACACAACGGCAGAGCAATATATCGGACCTCTTTGTCTCTCTATAGTACCAAACAGTACTGCTCATATACTCGTACTTGCTTGATTTTTAGTCGATAACGTGACTAGATGTGTTTTGACATTTCATACGTTCGCTTCTATTTTGTGTACGTGCGCACAGACCCTCGGTACTTTTCTAGACAGAAAACATTGTCTTCCGTTTCCCTTTGTCCGTGAACACCGTTTCTATGTTACTTCTGAAGAGTTAGCAAGTATTAGATATATGGCGGCACCAATGACAACATTGTTTTCGTTGGTATTACAACAAAAATCGTATTGACCGCAAAAGAAAATAATTTGTGATGTTCACTGTCTACAATCCTCAGTAATAACAAAAAGTGAATTACTAGAGATTATTGAAAATGCCACCCAAAAAATCAAACATTGGAAGATCAACCAGACATGCGCAGCAAGTGGCAGCCAGTTGAGCTGGTGAAACCTTTGAAACACGAAACACGCGACTGGAAACTGACCGGATCAGGGCCTCTACTTCAAGAATTGCCGAAACACCCGAAGAGCGAGACTCACGAATTGAAAACCTGCGGGTGCGAGCGTCTACGTCAAGAGCTACCGAAACATCTGAAGAGCGAGATGCACGAGTTGAAAACTTGCGAGTGCGAGCTTCTACGTCAAGAGCTGCCGAAACATCACAACAGCATGACGTACGTGTTGAAGATCTTCGAGCAAGAGCGTCTGCGTCAAGAGCTTCTGCAACACCAGAAGAGCGAGACACACGACGTGAAGCAGAACGCTCACGGCAGACTCGATCAAGAACAAGAATCGATCTCAAGAAAGCAGCGTTCAATTACGATGAAGACTATGACTACTAAATGCATCGCGATGTTGTCATTGGTCCGATGACTAAATTGTGTCTACACTGTCGCGCTTTGAAGTTTCAAAAAGAAGCGCCTGGCATGTGTTGCTCCAATGGCAAAATCAGTTTGCCACCACTGACTGAACCACCAGAACCACTGCTCACTTACGTTGCTGGAGTTACTCGGGAGTCCAAACACTTTCTACAGCATATTCGGAAATACAACTCATGCTTTCAGATGACATCGTTTGGAGCGACGAATATTGTGAGATATAATAATTTTATGCCCACATTTAAAGTGCAAGGACAAGTGTATCATCAGATTGGTTCACTCCTTCCAGTATCCAAAGAAGATCCGCAATTTTTGCAAATTTTTTTCATGGACAATGTGGAGAAGGAGATTGATCGACGTTGCACATTTAGTGTAGCAACATCGAAAGATTATTGCTGAATTACGAGCATTATTCCACGAGCACAACTGTTTGGTTCGAGATTTCAAATCCGCATTGGAGAATGTAAGAGCGATGACTTCAAACTCATTATCAGAGCAGACAAAACCCCATCGAATGAGCATGAAAGACGCTTCAATGCTCCAATAGCCCTTGAAGTAGCAGCTGTAATTGTCGGTACAGAAATTACTCGGCGAGATAATGTTATCAGCAGGCGAAATCAAACCAAGCAACGTATTGCTGAAACACATCGATCGTACGACGCACTTCAATATCCAATTCTATTTCCGCGAGGAGAAGACGGTTATCATCTCGAATTGTATCAAACTCCCGTCACAGGTGCTACGACAACGAAAAAAGTCAGTTGTATGGATTTTTATGCATATCGCATCATGATGCGAGTCGAACAATCCAACCATATCTTAAAGTGTCGTCATGTTTTTCAACAATTCATCGTTGATATGTACGCCAAAGTCGAAAGCGAACGACTCAATTACATTCGTTACAATCAATCGAAGCTTCGAGTCGAAGATTATATTCATTTGCGAGATACAATCGCGAATGATGGAACAATTGGTAACATTGGACAAACGGTTATACTTCCAGCTTCGTATACTGGAAGTCCAAGACATATGCAAGAATATGATCAGGATTCTCTGACATATGTTCGCAGATATGGACGTCCAGATCTTTTCATCACGTTCACATGCAATCCATCTTGGTGTGAAATCAAATATTTACTTTTGCCTGGCCAACAACCATCTGATCGGCATGACCTCGCAGCGAGAGTTTTCAAACAAAAATTGATACGTTTTATGGATCTCATCACTAAGAACCATATATATTGAGAAACTCGCTGTTGGATGTATTCCATCGAATGGCAGAAAAGAGGTCTACCACATGCTCATATATTAATTTGGTTAGTTGAAAAAATTGTTCCAACTCAAATTGATGATATCATTACTGCTGAGCTGCCCAACGCAGAAGAAGATCCAGAATTATTTGAAATTGTGAAAAAAAATATGATTCACGGACCATGTGGGGAACACAACCCACACTCGCCATGCATGAAAAACGGAAAATGCACCAAAAAGTATCCACGCCAGCTGCTGCAAGACACACAAACTGGTGGCGACGCTTATCCGTTGTACAGACGACGAAAACCAGATGATGGAGGATACACCACAACTATCAAAATCAATAACGTTGACTTCGAAGTTGATAATCGATGGATTGTGCCCTACTCTCCTATCCTTTCGAAATCATTCAATGCACATATCAACGTGGAGTTCTGTAATTCAGTTAAGTCAATAAAATACATATGTAAATACGTGAATAAAGGCAGCGATATGGCAATTTTCGGAATTGCGAATCCCAATGCACCTGTCAATGAAATCGAGCAATTTCAAATGGGACGTTATATTAGCAGTAATGAAGCTGTATGGAGAATTCTTGGTTTCGACATTCATGAACGCTTTCCTGCTGTCATGCATCTCAGTGTTCATTTGGAAAACGGTCAACGAGTCTACTTCACGGAAGGCAACGCACCCCAACGAGTTGCAGATCCACCAAATACAACGTTGACCGCTTTTTTCCAATTGTGTGCAACTGACGAATTCGCAAAAATATTAATGTAGCACGAAGTCCCTCAGTACTACACTTGGAATCAATCGACGAAGAAATTTTGCAGAAGAAAACGAGGCGCCAGGCATTCTTCTATAGCTGGCATATTTTCTACTGGTGTACTGGGAAGAGTATATACTGTTCATCCAAATAATGGTGAATGCTACTATTTGCGAATGCTGCTTCACGTGGTCAAAGGACCAACATCGTTTCAAGCAATCAAAACAATCGATGGTCAAGAGTGTGAGACATACAGAGAAGCATGTTTTAAACTTGGTTTGCTTGAAAATGATCAACATTGGGACAACACATTAGCAGAAGCATCTGAGACACGTCATGCCCATCAAATACGAACTCTGTTTGCCATAATTTTGACAACCTGCGCACCTTCTGATCCGAAAGGTTTATGGGAAAAACACAAAGAGAGTATGAGCGAAGACATACTTCTCCGAGCACGCAGAAATAATCCCGGCTTGGATGTACAGTATTCGGAAGACATTTTCATGAAGCACTGATATCTCATGAGGATGTGTGTATGTCGATTAACAACAAAATCCTCAATCAGCTTGGGCTGTTTTCACCGGAACGTGACAGAAACGATGTTATCGATAGAGACGTATTGCGAGAAAAACAATACGACGTCGATGCGGTACAAGTTTATGTTGAAACTCAGAAAAGGCTCTTAACAAACGATCAACGACTTGCATACGACACAATTATGCGCTTCAGACCATACATTTATATCCACATATATACAAAGTAAATATATACACAAGCAGGACAACGTCTGCCGGGTTCCGCTAGTATTAATTAAAGTTAAAACAAATTAGTGTAAAAAAAAACAAATTTACTACAATTCTGTACAACCAATAATGAACTTCAATAAACAAATAAAAAAATGTATGTCACTTAAACAAATTAAAGATAAACCACTCCTAAGAACACAAACAAATCTACATACAGGTAATTACGAGTCAAATTACTGTAAACAAACAAAAGGATAATATACAACATATAATCAAAAATAAACGTTGCAATAAAATATGCTATTTAAAGAAAAATCGGTTTTAATAAACACAAAGAAATCTATTTAGTTACAAAGAATATTAAAAGAAAACTATAATAAACTATAAATCAGTCTTAAAAACACAAACAAATCTATTTACAAAAAATATTTAAAAAAACTAGAATAAAGGGAAAAGACAATTGAATCGCATTGTTGAAGTTGCTTGCTTTGAAAATACACTGTAAAACTTTCTAATTCACGACGACTTGACTGTCGCCAACACACAAAAAAGTACCGTTAAGAATTAATTCAGTTTTAACAATCATATTAATAACCTAAGTTTTTTAAGTTTGCCTCAATTTATTGCACTGAAAAGAAAAACCCGTTAGAGTGCATGGATTAATGGAAATGCAATCATTTTTTCGTCTATGGGCAGTAATAACCAAATTATTAAATTTAAGGGATTACAGCTTAAAGCAGAAGACAAATGCTGCATTTTAAAAATGCTAAATTTACTTGAATCTAACGGATAATCGTAAAATGGTTGCATTGACAAAAACGTATAGCCTATCAGGAAAATCTCGTTGTCAATACTTTTTACAATGAAGCGAAATGTGTAAGTTACCAAAAAGTATCGTAGTATTACAGGCATCTACCTGTATATAATATCCAATATTATGTTATATGTATATATGAATTCATTGTATTTTTTTTTAACTTACAAAGAAATCTGCTTATTCTAATAGGCAAGGATAATGTTGCAATTCGTAAAAATTTGTTTAGGTGTGGTCTTGGCGGCATAACTTCTATTTTTGTTTTCTTTTTCAGTTGTCAGATTTGATGTTGGGAGATTTTTTCACTCGTTTCCTTTAGCATTTCTTTCGTTTCGCATATGTGTTTTGTATTTGTTTCAAATCTAGAATAAAATTATGTTCATTAGCATTAGTACATAAAAAATTGCAGTAACATACCTTTTTTTTATGGCACCTCATTTTCAAAAACAATCACGGTAAGTTCTTCATAATCAGTGGCAGTATCTTCAGTGATTATTGGTGGTCTTTCTTAAAAAAACTGCTTTTGTTATTGTTGAGTGTTGTAGCTCAGGATGTGTTTGATTGTGTTTTTGAGTAACGGACTGTATTTTGCGTTTTGTGTTTATTGGGTGAATGTTTACACGTTACTGTCACTTGTGTTACTGACCGTTTCAGGGCGGTTGGTGATAAGAATGCTACCTGAGGTAGAAGGGGAAACAACGCCGATTCTTAGTACTCAACAGTTATCTACGTACTGTTATCAAAAATAACAGAAACACGTAATAATTAAAATGATTACTTTATTAGATATTAACTTACCTACTGTAAATAAGTGCAACCTACACTGAATGGCAGAAATTTTCACAAAACTGCGTTAAAAATGAAGTGAGTAACGGATACACTAGAAAGTTTCAGTGGTTGAGAACCAACTGAAATATTGGGATCACAGCCCCCTCATTGGGATGCTTCACTGTGAAGTGCAATAAACATAAATACCGAAAAAAGGGAAACTCCGAATGCACGCCTCAAACATCTGATGTATTGTTTGGTAGGAATACGGATGTTGAGCATTATTTTTTCATTAGATGAAATAAATTTAATAAAACTAAATATTAAATCACTCTCTAATTTTTTTTGGTAACCATCATCACTTTATAAACGTCTTTATAAAATCAAAATTCGACGAAGGAATTCTTCAAAACTTTGTCCCGTTTTAGGGACAATGGACAAAGAATTTTTATGACTTTGTTTGTGTCGTGGGGTCTTTTCATTATTATACGCTCAACCCCGGATGTACCTATTTATAATTTGCCAAGCAGGTACTTACAAAATAACACTTCCAGAGTAAACAAGTTTTCAGAAATAATTATTTTATTAGAAATTATTAGATGAAAAAACTTGTCTTTGGTGTATTTTTAATAAAGCCGTTGTATTTTTTGCTCTAAATATAATTAAGCATTATGAAGACCACTTTTTAAAGAATACGACGATCCACATCTAATTGACATTGCAAAATGACGAAGAAAGGACGGCCTTTTGACGTCATTAATTGACGTCAGAAGTAAGTCATAAAAATTTCGTCATTATCACGTGATTTTTTGGGCGAATGACGTCGCCGACGAGTTATGACCAAAAATTGACGTGAATTAGACGACAGTCTGCTGCTTGGGGTATAAATTCGTTTGTGCAACCATAAGTTCTATAATCGCTTGGTCGATAAAAATAGAATAAAAATCAAATGGACTCAGATCTACCAAAGATGCCGCAAATTCAGGACGTATACCGCCTGTTTCTAAATACTTCATTCCAAAGTGACAGTGGTTTCCTTGAGGATCATTCCACCCTGGTTGTCTCAGCACGGGAGGATCATCTTCTGATTCTGAAGAACTTTCTGGTTTGAACCAATATTAGCTGCTTCTTCTACATCGTTATCTTGTGATTCATATTCGGAATCCAACGAATCGGAGGAATACGGGTCTTCAAGGTCTTCATCAGTAAATTCTAAAATTAAATATGTTTTTCAAAACGTCCAAAAAAAATTACTAAAATGTGTACCTTCATCATCGCTCTCCGGAGGATGGGTAAGTTGTAGAATTCTTCTTGTTCGTTCACTGACTGCCTTAGACATTTTTTACTTATAAACAACGACTATCGTTGCAAAAACGATAAAAGAACTTGCCAACTTCTGAAGAAGTAATAAATGAATGCGTAAGAGCAAGTGAAATGAAAGAAAGGGAATTCAAAATGCAAGTTCAAATAGGTCTAAGCAGGACCGCCGCATGGACCGCTCGTGCTTGGAAAATATGAAAATGCCGCGGGGCCGCAGAGGTCCCTAGGGACCGCTGTATTTTTTGTCTAACTTTGAATTAAAAAAAGGCATTCGAATATTTTCCAATGTTATTTTTAACAGTAAAAACAAAAAAAAGTTTCAAAATCATTAAAACAAAACTTGACCCAACCCGAAAATTTCAAAAATTTGTGTTGGCGGTTAACGTGCCTAAAATGCTAGGCAATACGTTCCATCTCAACCGCAATGAGAGAAAGTGAGACAAAAATAGTAACGTTTGAGAAGTATTATTTGTTACGGTTTTACAAGACTATGGAATTCTTAAAACAGACAGACTGCAGTATAAATTATCTTCATCTTGTAATATTTTAATAAGCAGTTGTTGCGGACATATTTGATTTAGCTAGGACTAATTAGGTATATTGTAACAGAATATCTAGTTGAGCAACGAGAAAGTGTAAATTGTGGCAAACTCTAGTTAAAACTGATCATTATTACGCTACACAATCGACTATTTTGTCCATTGTCATTTTGATAATTCAGTTTAGCAAAGCGTCATGAATTTGTATTAACGATAAATATCTAAGTATATGTGCGCCGAGTTGTGCTGAAAAAGTGGAAATTAAATCCGATGGATGCAAGAGAGAACAACAAAATATGAACCGTTACTAAATAAAGGCCAATTTCAGTAATAAACGTTCGAGTTTTGATTACACGAATTCATCAGAAAGTTAATTTGTACGTGATATAGAGTTAATTGCTACATAATTTTAGCTGCCAGGATCATATTGGCTAAAATAATAACCCAAGAGGTGATTATTTTCTCGATATATTGACGTAGATTTGTGAAAATGGTGCTGTGTAGGTGCTCCTAATCCGGTCTTGTTGTGGTTGCCAATAGTAGTGGATTTTTTGAGAACAAATTTATGAATTTTGGCTAGTCGCCTAATATTGACCCCAGGAAGGGTGGGTAAGATTTTTGTTGGCATTGAGAGCTTGTAACTGTTTGAACTTTCAGTTTGATACGTGTTCTGTTCGCGCTGCATTTATATCGTTTTTGCTTTTTTTTATATTTTACTGGTAAACTTTTTCCAACTGGTGCTGTCGGCGTGTACTGCTGGCTGCCTCTGTTGTGGTGGCAGTAGCTTATTGTCGACTTTTTTCCTTTTTTCGTGTATATACCTACTTATTTAATTAATTTCAACATTCTGTGGTTTTGTAATTATGACAGTTAAATGTAGTAAATGTGCACGTACCATAGGGCGGTCAGATAATTACATCTCTTGTAAGTTATGTAAGCACAATTACCACTTACCTACTCTGTGGTGGTACCTAACCCCTGAGACATATAACAATATGAATGATTTGGGTGCTCTCACTGACTGGTCTTGCAGCTTTTGCAAACTTGAAAATAGTCCTTGTAGTAATTTGAATAACGCTACGGGGGGAACAAATGATATATCTATTTGGGCAGATCAACTTAAAATGTTGGTGCAAGAAATTGTCCATACTGAGCTAAGACCACTATCAAAATAGATACCATGGATTCTATTATTCGTAATCTTGTTATTGAGAATTCTCTTCTCCGTGACGAGATCTCTAAGCTAACTAAAAACTTTCAACAGCAACCGCTGATCCCGCCGAATAATGTTACGCCTTCAGATGTCAATCCTAAAGCGACAAATGATAGCTACGAATGCGCAACAAACAGTTATTGTGAAGCCAAAGGATAAAACACAGTCAGTAGATAAAACTAAGTCTAATTTAAATGATTTAAGCAGCTTGCAAAGTCTAATAAGTTTTCTTCTGGTTATGACATTCGTGACACTAAAACGCTACGGCCGAGAATTCGAGTTGTGGGCATATCCGATTGTGTTGATGAAAGTAGTGTTATTACGTATTTGGTTAAACAGAATGAGTATATCTTTAATGCTGTGGACGAGTATAAGCTGATAAAACTTGCTCCCCTGAAAAAGAAGAAAGATGATGATCGATTCTTTGCGTTACTTGAGGTTGACATTGAGACATATAAAAACTGTAAACGTTGGTCACTGCTTGGTCGGCTTGGATGCTTGTTCAATTTATTGCGGGATAGACATTATAGGATGTTTCAAATATAATGGATCTAATCATTCAGCCTCTAATTGTAAGAGTGAGTTAGTGTGTCCTGGGTGTGCTAAAAGACATGATATAAAAAAGTTCAAAACTGCAAATCAGTGTTGTATTAATTGTTCGAATTTAAAATCAAAGGAGAACTTTGAAAACATAGCTGCTTGGGATTCTCTAAAGTGTCAGGCTCATCAACAGATAATCAATAAACTCAAACTGGATGTTTTTGGTATCTCCATATAGCAGTCAAATTTTTTGTCTATCGATCCTAGCCCTGTTTCAGATAATTGTTCTTCAGTGCTGTGCTATTATCTTAGATCATATAATACATATATAATATAATATATGATCTAAGGCTATTATCAGAATGTTCGAGGGTTGTGTACTAAATTAATAGATTTTTACTTGGCATGTGCTTTATACTCTAATTATAAGGTGATTGCTCTGTCTGAAACATGGTTACATAAAGGAATTTGTGACGCCGAATTGTTTAATTTAGCTTTGTTTAATGTTTTTCGTAAAGATACCCAAGCAGCAGACTGTCGTCTAATTCACGTCAATTTTTGGTCATAACTCGTCGGCGACGTCATTCGCCCAAAAAATCACGTGATAATGCCGAGATTTTTATGACTTACTTCTGACGTCAATTAATGACGTCAAAAGGCCGTCCTTTCTTGGTCATTTTTTTATAGATTATATGATCAATTAGATGTGGATCGTCGTATTCTTTAAAAAGTGGCCTTCATAATGCTTAATTATCTTCAGAGCAAAAAAAAAAAAACAACGGCTTTATTAGAAATACACCAAAGACAAGTTTTTTCATCTAATAATTTCTAATAAAATAATTATTTCTGAAAACTTGTTTATACTCTGGAAGTATTATTTTGTAAGTACCTGCTTGGCAAATTATAAATAGAACATCCGGGGTTGAGCGTATAATAGTGAAAAGACCCCACGACACAAACAAAGTCATAAAAATTCTTTGTCCATTGTCCCTAAAACGGGACAAGGTTTTGAAGAATTCCTTCGTCGAATTTTGATTTTATAAAGACGTTTTAAAGTGATGATGTTTACCAAAAAAATTAGAGAGTGATTTAATATTTAGTTTTATTAAATTTATTTCATCTAATGAAAAAATAATGCTCAACTTCCGTATTTACCATACAATACATCAGATGTTTGAGGCGTGCATTCGGACTTTCCCTTTTTTCGGTATTTATGTTTATTGCACTTCACAGTGAAGCATCCCAATATTTCCAGTTGGTTCTCAACTGCCGAAACTTTCTCGTGTATCCGTTACTCACTTCATTTTTAACGCAGTTTTGTGAAAATTTCTGTACAGTGTGGGTTATACTTATTTACACTAGGTCAGTTAATATCTAATAAAGTAATCATTTTAATTTTTACATGTTTCTGTTATTTTTGATAACAGTACGTAGATAACAAAAGCAGTTTTTTTAAGAAAGACCAGGGGCGGCTCATGACTTGAAAAATTGATGAGGCACAGCACAAAACGCTCTAAAATATAAATAAATCAAGTTTACTTAAATATTTTCTATTTAGTCAAATAAACAAATTTGTAAACTCATTTAACTGTCCACAAAGAACCAACGTGAAGGTGTAAGGAGGTTTTGCAAGGAAAGGATGAGAATGACTGGACAAAAGGAAAGGGAAGCGTGGTCAGAAAAAACTAATATAACTTCTAACAAAAAACAAAATTAAAATAAACTTTAAAGGAAACATATCGAAAAAGATCAAATACAACATAAAATAAAGCTAATTTGATTTATAACAAAAAACAAAATGAAAAAAATATAAAATATAAATACGGATTTATTTTAAATTTTTTTTTATGGATCAATTAACGATTTACTCAAATCAGGAACCGGCGGTTTTAATTCCTTTACTACATACAATTTATCATCATACGTGAAAGTAGAAAAAACAGAACTGCCATTGTCATTTAACGTTAGTAGAGAAAAATTCCGATTTACTCGTAATCTTAAATAACGATTACCGAAATCAAATTATGACAAGCACAAAGCACTAACGCGACCCACGCAAACATAGGCACTTTTAAGACAAAATTCTGTTACCGAAATTTTGAATCAATTTATACACACACAGATTTGTGGCAAAACAATCAACGGCCTAATTTTGAATACTCCTGCGAATGCAGACTGCATTGCAATCGCACGTTCCCCGCGCGCAAATAATATAGTTGTCCATCTCTTTTGCAAGCACGGAAATGAGGCTAGCCTCAATTTTGTCTTTTTTCAACTCATACCGCTTATAAGTGTATTGCAGGTTGCTTGCCTATTAACGACATGATTTCTATATATGCTGTAGAGGCAAGCTTCGAGTCGAGTGTTTAAGCGCGCTGTTTAATTAAGGGAGCAACGAATACCTACCGAGATAAAAATAAGAATATAAGTTTCTATATTTATTTTTAAAATTTTAGAAAAAAGACACAAATTATTGGCCGAAATGTGTCCGTATAAAATAATAAAAATCCTAATAAGGCGTAAAATTCATTGGTGAGGCACTGCCTCACCTGCCTCATAGGACAAGCCGCCCCTGAGAAAGACCACCATTAATCACTGAAGATACTCCCACTGATTATGAAGAACTTCCGGTGATTGTTTTTGAAAATGAGGCGCCATAAAAAAAAAGGTATATTACTGCAATTATTTATGTACTAATGCTAATGAACATAGTTTTATTCTAGATTTGAAACAAATACAAAACACATGTGCGAAACGAAAGAAATGCTAAAGGAAACGAGTGAAAAAATCTCCAACATGGAAACGTCATCAAATCTGACAACTGAAAAAGAAAACAAAAATAGAAGTTATGCCGCCAAGACCACACCTAAACAAATTTTGACGAATTACAAGATTATCTTTGCCTATTAGAATAAGCAGATTTCTTTGTAAGTTAAAAAAATACAATCAATTCATATATACATATAACATAATTGTTCCGGGTCGAGGGACCAATATTTCGGCTTGAAGTGCCAATGTTTCGTACAATCCGAATCGTAGTACCAACGTTTTTTGTAATCCGGTTGATACGACCATGTATGGTCTTCCGAATTGTACCTTGATATTGCTCGAAGGACCTTTGTTTGTTATAATTGAAATAATGGACAGCGTTCGGTTTTGATGTTTAATATAGGACGGTTACAGAAGTACTAAAATTACAGTGCTATTTACAAAATCAGGTAAAGATACCCAAAAGGGTCAGTGGCCGCTTCCGGAAATGCAACGCATAATATTGGATATTATATACAGGTAGATGCCTGTAATACTACGATATTTTTGATAACTTACTATACGTGGCACATTTCGCTTCATTGTAAAAAGTAGTGACAACGAGATTTTCCTGATAGGCTATACGTTTTTGTCAATGCAACCATTTTACGATTATCCGTTAGATTCAAGTAAATTTAGCATTTTTAAAATGCAGAATTTGTCTTCTGCTTTAAGCTGTAATCCCTTAAATTTAATAATTTGGCTATTATTGCCCATAGACGAAAAAATGATTGCATTTCCATTAATCCATGCACTCTAATGGGTTTTTCTTTTCAGTGCAATAAATTAAGGCAAACTTAAAAAGTTAGGTTATTAATCTGATTGTTAAAACAGAATTAATTCTTAACGGTACTTTTTTGTGTGTTGGGAACAGTCAAGTCGTCGTGAATTAGAAAGTTTTACAGTGTATTTTCAAAGCAAGTAACTTCTACAATGCGATTCAACTGTCTTTTCCCTTTATTTTTTTTATATATTTTTTGTAAATAGATTTGTTTGTGTTTTTAAGACTGATTTATAGTTTATTATAGTTTTCTTTTAATATTCTTTGTAACTAAATAGATTTCTTTGTGTTTTTAAAACTGATTTTTCTTTAAATAGCATATTTTATTGCAACTTTTATTTTTGATTATATATTGTATATTATCCTTTTTTTTTGTTTATAGTAATTTGACTCGTAATTACCTGTATGTAGATTTGTTTATGTTCTTAAAAGTAGTTTATCATTAATTTGTTTAATTGACATATATTTTTTTATTTGTTTATTGAAGTTCATTGTTGGTTGTACAGAATTGTAGTAAATTTAATTTTTTACACTAATTTGTTTTAACTTTAATTAATACATATTTTGTTTTGGGGTTTACCTGGTGATTATCTGCCCATTCACAATGGACATAAGACATAAGAACAAGCGCATAACATAATTTACGTTTTTGGTCTGTGTCTGGCTTATGCTTATCTACGTTCACAGTGGACAGAGTGAACTCTGTAAGAATTGTTAAACTGCGCAAACGCAGAACGGAATAACTCCCGGCTAAACATAGAAACGGCTAACCTCAAACTGAGTCAATCAAAATATCTAACCTACAATTTCATACGATATTCGAACTTGACAACTCGCAGTACAGAACAGACTCGCAATGTGAAGCTTTGATTATAATTTATATAATATAATCAAAGGTGTGAAGTGCCAAGTGCCAACTGTCAAAGGGAATTCAACAGCAGCATTCAAAAGTCCCTAGATTTTAACATAATTTTGACATAATTCGTGCACAAAGTTGAACTTGTTTCAACTTTGTGTACGCACACAAGGATTACATAAAACGTTCATAAGCATAAGAATTACGTTCGTCCACTGTGAACAGGGGTACACGTTTTCCATCGTTTCAACTTTATGTATTTATGTAAGCTTTATGTACTTGTTATGCCTTATGTCCATTGTGAATGGGCAGTATAACGCATTATAATATTTTATTTAAGGTAAATAACATTAAAATATAAAAGTATTTCAGCGTTTTATTTATTGCATATTTTTTTCTAAAATTCAAAATATAAAAAACGTCTTAAAATGGACAATAAATGCCGTCTATAAGACGTCAGTACATCACGTCAATAGTTCGTTACAAAATGACGACTCTAAGACGTCAGTACATCACGTCAATAGTTCGTCAGAAAATGACGTCATCTGGACGAGACATTTGACCGTCACTGGTGCGTCAATATCACGTGAAATCTTTGGTCACTATGACGTAATTGATGACCATTTATTCACGTGAAAAAGACGACATCATGTTGCCTGGGTAGGGACTATTTGGCCACTGGACGTAAGAGGGGTGGTGGAGTTTTATTAGCAATTGATAGCAACGTCGATGCGACACTTGTAGACACTACTGCGATAAGTAAAGTTACCTTTTATCGATGTTTTGCTTGTTAAAATATCTACCAATAATCTGAGAACCACGTATATAGTTGTTAACTACATACCACCATCTTGTGACTTAAACACTGTTAATATATTTTGTGATTGACTACTGTCATTAGATATTTTATATAACACTAATATACTCGTAATGGGTGACTTTAATGTCCCAGAATTTGCTCTTTCTTCCTTCAACAGTATATCTTCCTCCAGATGTGTTCTAATAAAACAATTTATGAACTTCTTTAATCTTCAGCAATGTAATAAAATATTGAACTCGAAAGATGGACTCTTGGATTTTGTCTTCACCAATAGAAATCTTAATTGTTCCATTAGTAGATCTCCAGATCCGCTTGTTGCAGAAGATGATTATCATCCTGCCCTCAACACAGAGTTCCTTAGGTATTCTTAGAAGTGAATGTAAAACATCTCTCAGTGCCATTGATACAGAATACAACTTTCGCAAATGTAATTTCCACTTTTTATATGTTGCTCTGTCTGAAATTAATTGGACTTATCTGTCGCAATGTTCTGACATAAATGATGCTGTCTTCATTATGTATAAAACCTTGAATCATATCTTTGAAATGTACGTGCCTAAGAAGAAAGCTACCAAAAATCAATACCCTCCGTCGTTCAATGGAAGTATCATCAAGAATTTAAAGCGGAAACATAATGCTTGGAAATGTTATATTAAGACTGGATCAAGAGATGACTATGAATTATTTAAATCTTTACGGGCCTATACTAAATCAGAAATTCATCATGCTTATAAATCCTATGTAAATATCACCAATAGTAATCTAAAATCAGACCCTAAAAAATGTTGGTCTTTTATAAAATCAAAAACTGATTCGGGTACGATTCCTTCTGGCATGATTTACGATGGCTCTGAACTTAATAAGCCACAGGCTATTGTTGACGGTTTCGCTGACTACTTTTCACTCCCAACAATGGACAGCGAATCGATTCCTCCCCAAATCTGATCAGGAATACCCTTTACATTAAGTTTGCGTCCGAATCGGAAGTTTTAATCGCTATTAAAGAATTAAAACCTACTATGACATGTGGCCCTGATCAGATACTTGCCTTTATTATCAGGGATTGCATGTATGCCTTTTGCCAGCCGCTATGCATTTAATCCTAAAAACCAATGTATTTCCCAGTCACTGGAAGATTTCTCAGATCTGTCCTGTATATAAAAAAGGTAATAAAACGGATTTGAAAAATTATCGTCCCGTTGCTCATATTTCCAACTTTGTTAAGATCTTTGAATCTCTTCTACAGGTTCCTCTTTACCGCCATACAATGCAAGCATTGAGTCAATATCCGCATCGATTCATGAAAGGAAGATCGACTGAAACTAATTTAGTTTCAATAATTCAGACCCTCTGCGAGGCAATAGATACCTCTGTCAGCAAGTTCACGTTATCTAGGTATACAGACTTTTCAAACCCGTTTGACCGTATCGATCATAGTGATTGAGCAAACTGGAACATTTCGGTTTTTCAGACAGCATAAGCAAGTTACTTAGGTAATATTTACATGATAGGTAATCGTTTGTCTATATCAGAGGTTTCAAATCCAAAAGTTTCAAACAGGAGACCGGTGTCCCTCAGGGTGCCATATTGGGTCCCCTGTTCTTTAACATATTTATTGATGATGTTTCAGATGTTCTGGACGTTTCTTATCTCCTGTTTGCAGATGATCTTAACATCTATAGTATAATTAATTCGACTGCTGACTCGTTGAAATTACAAAGAAACTTAGACGCTGTGGATAACTGGTGCTCTAAAAACAACTTTTATCTCAATTCTGACAAATGTTAAGTGATGTCATTCACCCGCAAAAATAAAACTATATCCTATGACTACTACATACGCGGCGTCGTTCTTGTTAAACCTGATGTTATTTGCGACCTGGGGGTTTTCTTTGACCCAAAATTTTCTTTCAATTCCCACGTAAATCAGATAGTAGATTCGGCCTACAACACACTAGGTTTTGTCATTCGTAGCGGTCGAGAATTCTGTGAGCCAGATACTTTAAAACTCCTTTTTATCACATATGTCAGGTCAAAGCTTAAATATGCTTCCCTTGTTTGGTCCCCAATGTATAATATTAACATTATTGCATTAGAAACAATACAGCGACGATTTCTTAAATCACTCACTTATACCACGGAGGCTAGTATGTCATCTTTGCAGTTAAGACGTACTCAACATTTTGTCATTTTTCTTTATAAGATACTTCGCGGCCTTTATGACTGTCCCAACTTGCTTTCTAAAATCTCTTTACAGGCTAATGCGGCGAATACTCGGAGCAAAAGTGCTTTTCATATTCCTAAGTCACGTACAAACCTTGGGGTTGCTTCACCAGTTACTCAGATGATACGTAATTATACCGATATAGAACGTTTCATTGATATCCTTTCTTGCAGTCCTGCTGATATTCGTAATCATCTCATAAAAATATTGTTGAAAATATTACTTGTGAAAAACTATATATTATTTGCTGACGATCTCAAATTATTTTTAGAAATTAATACTACAGATGATTACTTGAAACTGCAATATAACATCGATGTCGTGTTTGATTGGTGCAGTCAAAATCGGTTATAACTTAATAAAGACAAAATGCTTCGTCGTCTCATATACAAGAAAAGTGGAACCTTTTTTATTCTTTGGCTATAATATCAACGGAACTGTATTAAAACGTAAAGAGAGTTCAAAAGATCTGGGTATAATCTTTGATACCAAATTTAATTTTTCAGAACATATTAATAATATAACGAGAAAAGCTTATAAGATGTATGGCTTTTTATACAGAAACTGCAGTTATTTTTGTAACGTAGAAATTTTAATTAATTTATACTATGTTTTAGTCATCCGCAATAAGACATATATATACAGGGTTAGTCACGAGAGAATTACTTCTGAAAATTATTTTTACGCAACCCAAAATACGAATACCATGTACCATTTGATACTAACTGAATTTAAAATGAAATGCTTAATCCATGATTGCTTTGAGTTTGACAATCTCATTTTGACAATTGTGGAAAAGGAGGTTACGCGAGTGTCCATGGTGGTACCGCAGCCAGTCGGAAATCTCCTCCGGCGCCGCTAATAAATTTGTCAGTGTGCCTCTTGATCTTTTGCAACCGATTAATCACGAGAAAATTATTTCTAAAAATTCCTTTTACGGCATTTTATTCAAAGGTTACAACACAAACTCAAACAAGTAAGTAAATAATTTAACTACTAATCTGTTGAAAATTTTGGGCATTTTGGGGGGATGCTACGGCTTTTTTGTAAATGGATGGCCGAAGAAGTCCAGAGGTTGTAGATTTGCACTTCGAAGAGGCTCTAGGTGACGCAGAGATGGCGAATTAACACAGGCACATTAGCGGCGAACAACATTGGCAGAGGACTTACGGCTTCAGTATAGCCCAGATTGATCTGACTGTATGTCGTCGATCCAATGGGGCTCTAGAGGCGAGTCAACGATGAAACAAAATGTTAAAAATTAATTAACGTCAAAGTGACACTGCCAAAGTCAAAGCAATCATGGATTAGGCATTTCATTTTAAATTTAGATAATATCAAGTGGTACAGGTTATTAGTATTTTGGGTTGCGTAAAAATAATTTTCAGAAGTAATTCTCTCGTGACTAACCCTGTATATATATATATATGTATATAATCCCGGAACTTTGGCACGGTCGGCACACTATGACAACACTGTAGTAGATCAAACATATAAATTAGTCAGTTTCGCACATAAGGAAAATACGGCATAGTTCAGCCCCTCGACGATAGATGGCCAAACAAAATTTAATTATATTTAAAAGGCACTTTGGCATTTATATTTAAAATGTTATAATTAATAAAGTTTGCGGTAAGTTTCAACAAAATTGTAAATCCAAAAAACAAAAGGATTTGTGTTACGTATAAGTATATTCTAAGTATGTCACCCTTAGAATTACTTTTTTAAAAAATAAAACATTTCGACACAATTGTTTGTATCTGGAAATTCAAAGTGGTTTTAGATGTTCCAATAGCCCAAGTCAAGCGGAAATTGAAACCTTTAACAAATAGAAAATACTAGGGAAGTAAAGGCATTATTAGTTGTCTTTATTTCGCATTTTGCTAACAGTGACCGGGACTAAAGTGTGTGCCAAACTACCTGTTGTATGCGTTCGGTACGCATTTAACAGGGAGTTTCGCATGACATTTATTTTCCCCCAAAATTTTAAATGAAAAAGGAAGTGATTTTTAAGAACAAAACACTCTGTGTTACACATAAGAATATTCTAAGCACGCTGATTATACTATTTTTGCTTAAAAAACTAGGAATTTCTATGGGATAGATTGTTTCTGGGTGTGCTAATGGTTTTCGATGTTCCAATAGCCCAATTCAAGCGGGAATTGATATTACAAGATATTCCTAATATAAATACAAAATTTGACAACAATCGGTGGCTCGTAGATTATCTGTATCATAATTCATAAAAATCCGGGACCGCAGACAGACGTACAGACAGACGGCCAGACAGACAGAAACGGGACACCTTCGTACTGTAGGTGTCACGGAAGGTAGAGAAAACGTAAAAGTAGAGAAAACCGCTTTTTTTATATTTACAGTTTTGTGGAAAAATACAAATCATGCGAAACTGCCTGTTAAATACGTACCGTATGCATGCAACAGGCATTTTGGCACAAACTTATTTGCCTGACAGTGTCAGCAAAATACGAAAATTATGACAATTAATGACGTTTTTAGTTTCCAAGTATATTACTCTTGCTGAAATTTTAAATTTTCGCTTGAATTGGACCATTGCACCATTAAAAACCTCTAATTAGTTTGTCCAATAAATACGTAAATCCCTGGCAACTTAAGCAAAATTCGAAAGTAGTGAAACTTAATTTTGTTTTTACTTCCCTAATCACTTCTGTTTGCTAAAGATGTCAATTTCCGACTGAGTGGGTCTGTTAGGACATCAGCACCCACTTAACATGTCCAGACACAATACATAAAGTAAAAATATTCATTTTTTTTTTAAACACATACTGCAGACTACTTACATTTAACTTGCTCAGAATGTTTTTACGCGTAATATAAAGTCTTTTGTTGTTAAAAATCCCTTTTTTTAACGATGAAATATTTTAGGAAAAAATAAAAATCATGCGAAACTGCCTGTTAAATGCGTACCGTATGCATGCAACAGGCAGTTTGGCACCAAAGATACCTGTCAAGGTCATCAAAATACGAAAATTATTACAATTAATTACACCCTTACTTCCCTAGTATCTCTTGTTTGTTTAAGATGTAAATTGCAGTTTGAATTAGGCTTTTGAAACATTAATAAACCGATTATTACGTTCAGATACATTATTTACTGCAGAAGTTGCTTGTTTTCGAAAAAATTAAGTAAGTACTGCATTATGCGTACTGTACGCAAGCAGCAACAGTTTGACACACACGCTAAAATTTATAAAATGTCATAGTCAGCAAAATGAGAAAATTTTGACAATTAATGACGTTTTTAATTTCTAAGTATATCACTTTTGCTGAAATTTTAAGTTTTCGCTTGAATTGGACCATTACACCATTAAAAACTTCTAATTAGTTTTTCCAATAAATACGTAAATCCATGGGAACTTAAGCTAAATGCGAAAGTAGTGAAACTTAATTTTGTTTTTACTTCCTTAACCACTTCTGTTTGCTAATGATGTGAATTTCCGACTGAGTAGGTCTGTTAGGACATCAGCACCCACTTAACATGTCCAGACACAATTCATAATGTAGAAATGTATTTTTTTTTAAATAACAAAACATATACTGCATAATACTTACCCTTAGCTTGCTCAGAATATTCTTACGCGTAATATAAAGTCTTTTGTTGTTAAAAATCCCTTTTTTAGAGATGAAATATTTTAGGAAAAAATAAAAATCATGCGAAACTGCCTGTTAAATGCGTACCGTATGCATGCAACAGGCAGTTTGGCACCAAAGATACCTGTCAAGGTCATCAAAATACGAAAATTATTACAATTAATTACACCCTTACTTCCCTAGTATCTCCTGTTTGTTTAAGATGTAAATTGCAGTTTGTATTAGGCTTTTGAAACATTAATAAACCGATTATTACGTTCAGATACATTATTTACTGCAGAAGTTGCTTGTTTTCGAAAAAATTAAGTAAGTACTGCATTATGCGTACTGTACGCAAGCAGCAACAGTTTGACACACACGCTAAAATTTATAAAATGTCATAGTCAGCAAAATGAGAAAATTTTGACAATTAATGATGTTTTGAATTTCTAAGTATATCACTTTTGCTGAAATTTTAAGTTTTCGCTTGAATTGGACCATTACACCATTAAAAACCTCTAATTAGTTTGTCCAATAAAAACGTAAATCCATGGCAACTTAAGCTAAATGCGAAAGTGGTGAAACTTAATTTTGTTTTTACTTCCATAACCACTTCTGTTTGCTAATGATGTGAATTTCCGACTGAGTAGGTCTGTTAGGACATCAGCACCCACTTAACATGTCCAGACACAATTCATAATAGAGAAATATACTTTTCTTTAAATAACAAAACATATACTGCATAATACTTACACTTAGCTTGCTCAGAATATTCTTACGCGTAATATAAAGTCTTTTGTTGTTAAAAATCCCTTTTTTAGAGATGAAATATTTTAGGAAAAAATAAAAATCATGCGAAACTGCCTGTTAAATGCGTACCGTATGCATGCAACAGGCAGTTTGGCACCAAAGATACCTGTCAAGGTCATCAAAATACGAAAATTATTACAATTAATTACACCCTTACTTCCCTAGTATCTCCTGTTTGTTTAAGATGTAAATTGCAGTTTGTATTAGGCTTTTGAAACATTAATAAACCGATTATTACGTTCAGATACATTATTTACTGCAGAAGTTGCTTGTTTTCGAAAAAATTAAGTAAGTACTGCATTATGCGTACTGTACGCAAGCAGCAACAGTTTGACACACACGCTAAAATTTATAAAATGTCATAGTCAGCAAAATGAGAAAATTTTGACAATTAATGATGTTTTGAATTTCTAAGTATATCCCTTTTGCTGAAATTTTAAGTTTTCGCTTGAATTGGACCATTACACCATTAAAAACCTCTAATTAGTTTGTCCAATAAAAACGTAAATCCATGGCAACTTAAGCTAAATGCGAAAGTAGTGAAACTTAATTTTGTTTTTACTTCCTTAACCACTTCTGTTTGCTAATGATGTGAATTTCCGACTGAGTAGGTCTGTTAGGACATCAGCACCCACTTAACATGTCCAGACACAATTCATAATGTAGAAATGTATTTTTTTTTAAATAACAAAACATATACTGCATAATACTTACCCTTAGCTTGCTCAGAATATTCTTACGCGTAATATAAAGTCTTTTGTTGTTAAAAATCCCTTTTTTAGAGATGAAATATTTTAGGAAAAAATAAAAATCATGCGAAACTGCCTGTTAAATGCGTACCGTATGCATGCAACAGGCAGTTTGTCACCAAAGATACCTGTCAAGGTCATCAAAATACGAAAATTATTACAATTAATTACACCCTTACTTCCCTAGTATCTCCTGTTTGTTTAAGATGTAAATTGCAGTTTGTATTAGGCTTTTGAAACATTAATAAACCGATTATTACGTTCAGATACATTATTTACTGCAGAAGTTGCTTGTTTTCGAAAAAATTAAGTAAGAACTGCATTATGCGTACTGTACGCAAGCAGCAACAGTTTGACACACACGCTAAAATTTATAAAATGTCATAGTCAGCAAAATGAGAAAATTTTGACAATTAATGACGTTTTTAATTTCTAAGTATATCACTTTTGCTGAAGTTTTAAGTTTTCGCTTGAATTGGACCATTACACCATTAAATACCTCTAATTAGTTGGTCCAATAAATACGTAAATCCATGGGAACTTAAGCTAAATGCGAAAGTAGTGAAACTTAATTTTGTTTTTACTTCCTTAACCACTTCTGTTTGCTAATGATGTGAATTTCCGACTGAGTAGGTCTGTTAGGACATCAGCACCCACTTAACATGTCCAGACACAATTCATAATGTAGAAATATACTTTTTTTTAAATAACAAAACATATACTGCATAATACTTACACTTAGCTTGCTCAGAATATTCTTACGCGTAATATAAAGTCTTTTGTTGTTAAAAATCCCTTTTTTTAGAGATGAAATATTTTAGGAAAAAATAAAAATCATGCGAAACTGCCTGTTAAATGCGTACCGTATGCATGCAACAGGCAGTTTGGCACCAAAGATACCTGTCAAGGTCATCAAAATACGAAAATTATTACAATTAATTACACCCTTACTTCCCTAGTATCTCCTGTTTGTTTAAGATGTAAATTGCAGTTTGTATTAGGCTTTTGAAACATTAATAAACCGATTATTACGTTCAGATACATTATTTACTGCAGAAGTTGCTTGTTTTCGAAAAAATTAAGTAAGTACTGCATTATGCGTACTGTACGCAAGCAGCAACAGTTTGACACACACGCTAAAATTTATAAAATGTCATAGTCAGCAAAATGAGAAAATTTTGATAATTAATGAGGTTTTTAATTTCTAAGTATATCACTTTTGCTGACATTTTAAGTTTTCGCTTGAATTGGACCATTACACCATTAAAAACCTCTAATTAGTTTGTCCAATAAATACGTAAATCCATGGGAACTTAAGCTAAATGCGAAAGTAGTGAAACTTAATTTTGTTTATACTTCCTTAACCACTTCTGTTTGCTAATGATGTGAATTTCCGACTGAGTAGGTCTGTTAGGACATCAGCACCCACTTAACATGTCCAGACACAATTCATAATGTAGAAATATACTTTTTTTTAAATAACAAAACATATACTGCATAATACTTACACTTAGCTTGCTCAGAATATTCTTACGCGTAATATAAAGTCTTTTGTTGTTAAAAATCCCTTTTTTTAGAGATGAAATATTTTAGGAATAAATTAAAATCATGCGAAACTGCCTGTTAAATGCGTACCGTATGCATGCAACAGGCAGTTTGGCACCAAAGATACCTGTCAAGGTCATCAAAATACGAAAATTATTACAATTAATTACACCCTTACTTCCCTAGTATCTCCTGTTTGTTTAAGATGTAAATTGCAGTTTGTATTAGGCTTTTGAAACATTAATAAACCGATTATTGCGTTCAGATACATTATTTACTGCAGAAGTTGCTTGTTTTCGAAAAAATTAAGTAAGTACTGCATTATGCGTACTGTACGCAAGCAGCAACAGTTTGACACACACGCTAAAATTTATAAAATGTCATAGTCAGCAAAATGAGAAAATTTTGACAATTAATGATGTTTTTAATTTCTAAGTATATCACTTTTGCTGAAATTTTAAGTTTTCGCTTGAATTGGACCATTACACCATAAAAAACCTCTAATTAGTTTGTCCAATAAATACGTAAATCCATGGGAACTTAAGCTAAATGCGAAAGTAGTGAAACTTAATTTTGTTTTTACTTCCTTAACCACTTCTGTTTGCTAATGATGTGAATTTCCGACTGAGTAGGTCTGTTAGGACATCAGCACCCACTTAACATGTCCAGACACAATTCATAATGTAGAAATGTATTTTTTTTTAAATAACAAAACATATACTGCATAATACTTACCCTTAGCTTGCTCAGAATATTCTTACGCGTAATATAAAGTCTTTTGTTGTTAAAAATCCCTTTTTTTAGAGATGAAATATTTTAGGAAAAAATAAAAATCATGCGAAACTGCCTGTTAAATGCGTACCGTATGCATGCAACAGGCAGTTTGGCACCAAAGATACCTGTCAAGGTCATCAAAATACGAAAATTATTACAATTAATTACACCCTTACTTCCCTAGTATCTCCTGTTTGTTTAAGATATAAATTGCAGTTTGTATTAGGCTTTTGAAACATTAATAAACCGATTATTACGTTCAGATACATTATTTACTGCAGAAGTTGCTTGTTTTCGAAAAAATTAAGTAAGTACTGCATTATGCGTACTGTACGCAAGCAGCAACAGTTTGACACACACGCTAAAATTTATAAAATGTCATAGTCAGCAAAATGAGAAAATTTTGACAATTAATGATGTTTTTAATTTCTAAGTATATCACTTTTGCTGAAATTTTAAGTTTTCGCTTGAATTGGACCATTACACCATTAAAAACCTCTAATTAGTTTGTCCAATAAAAACGTAAATCCATGGCGACTTAAGCTAAATGCGAAAGTGGTGAAACTTAATTTTGTTTTTACTTCCTTAACCACTTCTGTTTGCTAATGATGTGAATTTCCGACTGAGTAGGTCTGTTAGGACATCAGCACCCACTTAACATGTCCAGACACAATTCATAATGTAGAAATATACTTTTTTTTAAATAACAAAACATATACTGCATAATACTTACACTTAGCTTGCTCAGAATATTCTTACGCGTAATATAAAGTCTTTTGTTGTTAAAAATCCCTTTTTTTAGAGATGAAATATTTTAGGAAAAAATAAAAATCATGCGAAACTGCCTGTTAAATGCGTACCGTATGCATGCAACAGGCAGTTTGGCACCAAAGATACCTGTCAAGGTCATCAAAATACGAAAATTATTACAATTAATTACACCCTTACTTCCCTAGTATCTCCTGTTTGTTTAAGATGTAAATTGCAGTTTGTATTAGGCTTTTGAAACATTAATAAACCGATTATTACGTTCAGATACATTATTTACTGCAGAAGTTGCTTGTTTTCGAAAAAATTAAGTAAGTACTGCATTATGCGTACTGTACGCAAGCAGCAACAGTTTGACACACACGCTAAAATTTATAAAATGTCATAGTCAGCAAAATGAGAAAATTTTGACAATTAATGATGTTTTGAATTTCTAAGTATATCACTTTTGCTGAAATTTTAAGTTTTCGCTTGAATTGGACCATTACACCATTAAAAACCTCTAATTAGTTTGTCCAATAAAAACGTAAATCCATGGCAACTTAAGCTAAATGCGAAAGTAGTGAAACTTAATTTTGTTTTTACTTCCTTAACCACTTCTGTTTGCTAATGATGTGAATTTCCGACTGAGTAGGTCTGTTAGGACATCAGCACCCACTTAACATGTCCAGACACAATTCATAATGTAGAAATATACTTTTTTTTAAATAACAAAACATATACTGCATAATACTTACACTTAGCTTGCTCAGAATATTCTTACGCGTAATATAAAGTCTTTTGTTGTTAAAAATCCCTTTTTTTAGAGATGAAATATTTTAGGAAAAAATAAAAATCATGCGAAACTGCCTGTTAAATGCGTACCGTATGCATGCAACAGGCAGTTTGGCACCAAAGATACCTGTCAAGGTCATCAAAATACGAAAATTATTACAATTAATTACACCCTTACTTCCCTAGTATCTCCTGTTTGTTTAAGATGTAAATTGCAGTTTGTATTAGGCTTTTGAAGCATTAATAAACCGATTATTACGTTCAGATACATTATTTACTGCAGAAGTTGCTTGTTTTCGAAAAAATTAAGTAAGTACTGCATTATGCGTACTGTACGCAAGCAGCAACAGTTTGACACACACGCTAAAATTTATAAAATGTCATAGTCAGCAAAATGAGAAAATTTTGACAATTAATGACGTTTTTAATTTCTAAGTATATCACTTTTGCTGAAATTTTAAGTTTTCGCTTGAATTGGACCATTACACCATTAAAAACCTCTAATTAGTTTGTCCAATAAAAACGTAAATCCATGGCAACTTAAGCTAAATGCGAAAGTAGTGAAACTTAATTTTGTTTTTACTTCCTTAACCACTTCTGTTTGCTAATGATGTGAATTTCCGACTGAGTAGGTCTGTTAGGACATCAGCACCCACTTAACATGTCCAGACACAATTCATAATGTAGAAATATACTTTTTTTTAAATAACAAAACATATACTGCATAATACTTACACTTAGCTTGCTCAGAATATTCTTACGCGTAATATAAAGTCTTTTGTTGTTAAAAATACCTTTTTTTAACGATGAAATATTTTAGAAAAAAATAAAAATCATGCGAAACTGCCTGTTAATTGCGTACCGTACACATGCACCAGGCAGTTTGGCACACAAGAAAATAGCTGTCAGTCACCAACATACGAAAATTTAAACAGTTAATAATGCCTTTGGTTCCCAGTACTAGAATTGTTTGTTAAAAATTTGAATTACTGCTTGAATTGGTCTGTTGAAATATTAAAAACCACTTATCTTGCCCAGATGCAATCTATACTGCAGACATTCCATGTTGTTGATAAAATGAAGCAAATACCTAATACTAATACTAAGTGTAACATGCTCAGAATGTTCGTACGCTAACACGAATTCAACAGGCAGTTTCGCATTTTTTTTCCAAAAAATTATAGATTCAAAAAAGAACTGGTTTTCTACAACAAAAGGCCTTGCGTTATACGTAAGAAAATTTTGAGCATTCTACACGTAGTACTGCGCAGTATTTGGTTCAAATTTTCACATTTCTCAAAACAAAGTATTTCTGCAATATAAATTGTACCTGGACTGAGGACTAGTGGTGGAAGTCAAACACTTACGCACGCCGAACTTCGGCATTATTCACTATTTTCCGATTTTGCTTATGATAAATATTCTCATACTGCCATCTACCTGTGGAAAGAAGAAATTCTGCTTTCAATTAATGATTTTCTGTTGCATGTTTGTCGATCCTTTACCATGTTGCCAAATCTCGTGCCGAACTGCCGACCGGGTGCGGTGGTAGTTTGGCACCAGTGCGAAAGTGCACAAAATATGCCAAACTGACTGAAATTTACTCGAAAAATGTGCGGAAAAGCCCACTTTATGAACATATATGTATATATATGTTACAGTCAAAGTGTTCATTCCGTCAATGTATACACTGACTAGCCAATGTATGCATTGACTGATTTGCTCAGTAAATGTGTTCACAATGGACGATGTGTAAGCTTTAACTTTCAATGTATACATTAACGGTTCCCGCTTAGTCAAAGTATGCACCAAATAATACATGGTGACATAACCTCACATTGTACCTACTGATGTTTTAGCGGTATTTGTGATTTATTGTTTTTGTGTGGTGTGTAGTACATATTAAGTGTTAGTTTAATATTATCTACAATGGATAAAACTGCAATAAAAACAAAGTTTGTTATCTTCTTCGTTATCGATTTCGACATGCTAACCCTTTCTTTTATTAATTTATTATCATCTGCAAACTTAAAAAAAACTAGCTACATGTGGGAGTAATTCCTGGAAGTTTTTTCATTTATCCTATCTTATGTGTACAGGTTTAGAGAACAACATAGAAAGTTTAACTTTTTATGTTATTTCTATTTCTCCATAAGCATTAGTGAATATACTGTTCAGCACTTAACTAATTTAAAAAAAAAATGTCACTTGTACTACTTCTTCTCTGAGCTCCTCAATTGTGATATTTAAGTATTTCTTTTTATTGAAGCTTTGACTAACAGACTGCAGTAAATGCATACACTGTCTAGTGAATGTATACATTTACTAGTAAAAGTATCCATTTCCATGCGCAGTGAATACTTTGGCTAAAACCGTACGTCAAATTGACTAGTCAGTGTATACATTCGCTGAAATGTACGCTTTGACTGTAACATATATACAAACTTTGCTCGTTTAATAGTATAAGATAAACCAGCAATGCCAGCTACACAACTACAACTCGCTTCCACAACCTGTCGATTCTTATTAAGCTATAATAAATAAATTAAACACTGGTTAAAATTGTCCATTACGTACCTGTAACTCGACTAAATAAGGCTCCAAATTCACTTTTTGCACTCATGACCTTTTTTGATGGCTTTCGCGCATTCACCAGGGTGCAGGAGTTCGAACTTCCCGAACACGTGCATTTTGACTTTCCGTTGCCATGGTAACCTTAAAATACTCGGGTAGTGTCAACATTGTGACGTGGTGACGGCGCTGTCAATGCCGTTATTTATAAATAACTCACAGTTAATCTCTTCAGTTTAAAGGTTTATTCGTTGCAAAAAATATTATACACAACACGTTCGTGAGCCTTCTTCCCGCATTCACACAAATGCGTCACTCCCTTCGGTCGTGCCGCAAACAAGCGTTCATGCGGGACGCAGGCTATCCCGAACTAGTTGTGTAAATTACTATTTGCCTGTCTAGCGACAGAAGCAGATACATAAGAAATACCTTCTCCTAATTTTTTCTCTACAACTTTAAAAACGTGACCAGCTTCTACTAATAACTTGCCTTTCCGTTTCGCAGCTTCTGTCCGGTGTTCGAAAACGATGTTTTTAAAGCCGGGGTGAACTACAATTTTCATTTTCTGCTTTTTTTCTGAGGCACACAAGGGAAAAAGTACGTACAACAACGAAAAAGCGCGCAAACGACTCAGAAGCACGTGTATAACTGTGTCACACCAATAGTTATGAATTGACCGCTAAGGGGCCCAAATTCAAATTTATGCCCGGAGCCTATTACATCATGAAAAAGCAAAGCTATACTAGTTATTTGTTATTTCAGGGTAAACTGAACTTCTGGGGTAAGGCCAAGAAATGCTACTGAAACTTGTGCAACTACTAATGAAAATAAAAATAAAATCGTCTAACAATTTTTCGCAACTAACACCAAATTTATAACAATCAGTCAATAACGTAAAAAATATGCTTGACCTAAACCGACTCCATATGTAATTAAAGCTCAAATTGGAACTAGTCCTTGTTCTAACGCGAACAAACCAACTGGAGGGGACGCCCGGCTTTCCGTGTAAATCCTGCTGCAGTGTACGGCAGGCCGTCGGTTCGAAAGTGTGGGCTTTGCACGTTGCATACGCGTCGCGTTGTCTTGAACAATGTTTTGTAAAATCGGATTTTCTAAATATTTTATAACCCCATTAATGCCGGACTTTTATCGTTTGCTCGAAATCATAACGTCGTGAAGTGTTACGAGTGTGTTTACAACATTTTAATTGCTTCAAAAGTGTTGGTGCATCTCAAAGTGACTTGTGAAATTATGGACTGCCACCTGCAACGAAAATTTTTTTAAGGTTAGTAAAATTGTAATACTGGTTGCTCCACAGTCAGACTGGCCCCACTAAAACAAAACGATTATTATGTTAATATAGTAGAGTTGGCGCCGCAAAACCATATTATCACAATTCTCTTTGCCGTCATTTTTCCTCTGTATGCATAATTAGTGAGTTAAGTGCTGTTTTTTGATTTTTGTTTCGATCGTTAGAAAAAAGTATGAATTTCGAACAAATGGGGGAAAAGTGATGGTGGTAATACATTTCGTTGCTTAGACTTTTGGTCATTTGGATAATAATAAGCAAAGTGAACAATGGACGGTATCTAAATATTTTCATTTAGTGTTAATCTGTTAAGAGGAGGTTAGTTTGAGGAATATTTTGCTTATCACACACAGTAATTATGTTTCAAAAGTCATTTAAATGTGAAACTGGAAGAGGGGGTTCAATGTGGAATGTTAATGTACATAATTTATTACGCATGTTTGTAGGTTAGATTGTTGTCAAAAGAACGCACTTGTGTTTGGAGTTCGTGTTGGCGGAAAATGAATTCTATATATATTTTTTTTAAATTAGGTCATGAAAATAATTTCCACCAGATCACAATTACATAGGTAATATTTAGAGTTTAATTACCAAATTCTTTTTTAATGAAGCTAAACTGGCAATCCGAATTTCGTTAACAGTGTTTTCGTAAAAATAAAAAAAAATTCATGTAAATAATTATGTTAAACCTAAAGTTTTATATATATAGTTTTTATTCGCAAATATGTTTCCACATTTGTAGGTTGATTTGGCCTGATCTTCCTGCATCTAAGGTCTAACATTATCGAATGGTACAATAAAAAGTGAAAAAATGTATTTAAAACCTTACTTATCTTAAAATATGTATGAAATACAATAGTAATAATAATAGTTTTTGATTTGCCATGTTTTGTATTTCTGTATGCTGTATAATTTTCCAGAAACTACGAATAGTTAAAGTCGCAGAAAAAACTTACCGATAAATTGGATTCGCACTAATAGCCTTCACTTGATTTGTCAAAATTTGGATGCTTTAGCCACTGCATTTAAAAGTCAAAACAGAGTGACAAAAGTGACATATATAATTTGGATATGAACACTCACTTGTACAAGTGACATTATGATAATCAAAATTTTTAACACATTGTATTAAACAACAACTAGGTTGACATTTACTTCCAAATTGAAAAAATTTCAGGGTTTAATGTTTTGTTTGACAATTCAAATAATTTTCACAAATTCATTCCTGGCGGATAGACATACCGACGGACAGACGGAAACGAGGACCTATTTTTTCCTACTCTAGGGCTCATGACCCATCGAGAAAATATGAGAGTAACGAGTCGCCTGATGAACTGACTCATTGCAATACTTCCTTAGCTTACGCTCGGGAATTAAAAATTGTCCGAAGGTTAGTTGGACAGTTGAAGTACAATAAAACCTATTGTTTTTTTGTTTTTCGAAAAATGATAAAATTTGATTTTGTGAATTTTATTTTATTTTTGAGCCCCTATAAATTAAAATAAAGATATCTAGGTATGTAATGTTAAAGTAAATATAAAGAGGCGCGCTACGAGTATGTTTCAAATTTAATTTATATATATATTTATTTATATTTGGTTGGTTGTCTTATAAGAGGAATTATGTTCTGTTAGACAATAAATACATTATGTATTATTATTATTTATATTTTTAAATGGGCCTTCCTAACTTTGGTGCCGACGAGTTTTGATAGGTGCACTCTATTGTATTCCCAAATTTTTGAGAAAAAGGAGTGAGCAGTTCTTGATTTAATCAATAAAATAAATTGACCCGTTCATTAATTTTTTTGTCAAAGCATTTGTAAAGAATATAAATCGCAAATATAAAGTCATCTTAATTTCCGTACTTTTGATAGGATTTATTCGGCAAAATTTGAAGTTGACGTAAGAATTTTTTTATGGGGGATAAACATATATTTCCATTAAAAATTTACCATGCTTACGATAGTTTTTAAGCTCTGCAAGATCCTAAAGCATTTGGTTTTGCAGATGCAAAATTAAATTGCAAAGTGTTGTTATTCCGCGTAATCAGAAATGACTGAGTCTATTGGTAGTACTTTTTAAACAAAAATGTGAATTTTTTTGCGTTTATGTTGCCATAACGGAAGTAATTGTGTGGCAGACATGCGATAAATTTAGGTTACGTTTTCGATACATTTTGCAAATTAAAAATGTCAACAATCTGTCTATCTTGACAGCTGACAACCGGAAATTATAAAAAATTGGTCTAAAGAGTTTAGACAGTACTTCCCTCGCTGTCGGAAACGTGACGACTGCATGTCTGTTATGTTTTTTTTTCGTAGTAGATTTCAAAGCATTCGGTTTTGTAGTTCCTGAGTAAACCAATAAAATAAATTTTAGGCATTCATTATTTTTTTTGAGTCACCCGGTATATGCAAATTCAAAAAATATGAATGGAATGATAAATTACAAGTACAGACTCATCATATTTTGTACATTTTAGATAGGATTTATTCGGCAAACTTTTGAGCTGACGTCATCAAGTTTTTGGAGGGGATAACCAAATATATTTTGACTAAAGATTTATGATGCTCTTTGTAGCCTTAAAGCATCTGCAACATTTCAGAACATTCGGGTTAGCAGATTCAAAATTAAATTGCAAAATGTTGTTTTATAATTTTGCTTTTTTTTTCCAAAAATCTGGACGTTTCGGGTAAAAACTCAATTCGGAGTCGTAAACTACATGTGTAGGACTATTTTGAAGTGACGTCATCGCATTAGTGGTGGGGATGATTAGGCAAATTTTGGTTAGCGTTTTACCATCTACATGACATTCCTAATATAAGTACAAAATTTCACAACAATCGGTCCAGTACTTTCGGAGATTATCTGTCTAATAAAAATCCGGGACGGCAGACAGACGGACAGACGGACAGACGGACAGACAGACGGACAGACGGACAGACGGAAATGGGAGACCTATTTCTTCGTCTTCTAGGGGTCATGAAGGATCGAGAAAACGTAAAAGTAGAGAGTCGGCCGACGGACTCGATTACAATACTTGCTTTGCTTACGCTCGGGAAGTAAAAACATCATGATACCAATTTCAACTAAAAATCCAAGATTGCCAACAAGCATTTCTGATCACGCGATGCAATTGTGCATTAAAGGTGAGTTTGTTGCCAAATGTGATACCTAGATCCTTGAATGTAGTACAACGCTTCAGAATTTGATCATCAATAGCATAATAATTGATAATTGGGTTTTTTCCTAGTATAGGTCATTACCCCGGTCATCACTTTGCACTTGTCTTTGTTCATTTGGAGGCGGTTGAGGATACACCATTGAAATAAGCGCTGCAGATCAGACTGCAGTCTCTCACAGTCTGACACGTTTTTATGATATGATATAACTTTGAATCGTCTGCATAAAATAGGGAATCCGAAAGGAGGTTTCATAATAGCATCAATCAAAAGTAGGAACAGCAACGGACCAAGTACTGAACCCTGCAAAACACCACTTTTACTTTTAAATAAGCGGGATAGGATCCCCTTGATATTGCACATAATTCTCACGACCTGTCAGATAACTACGAAGAATTTGTACTACACCCATCAGGTAATCCAAAGCGATGTAACTTTTGTAAAAGTAACGAATGTTGAACCATGTCAGAAGCTTTAGAAAAGTCACAATAAATTGTGTCAACTTGTATTCTATTTTCCAACATACACAAATTAAAGGCAGTGAAGGACCAAAGATTTGTAACAGTTGATTTTGCCTTCACAAAACTGCATTGATTTGGCGACAACTGATGAACAACATGGAAATAGATTGATTTATAAATAAAAAATTTCGAAGATTTTGGCAAAATTGCAAATGATAGATATTGGTCGATAATTTTTAGTTCCCGAGCGTAAGCAAAGGAAGTATTGTAAGCGAGTCCTTCGGCCGACTCTCTACTTTTGCATTTTCTCGACCTGTCATGACCCCTAGAGGACAAACTCATGGAAGTAATTTGAAATTGTCTTGTTTTTTTACAAACAAAAGTCAAAACAGTGCAAATAGACGAAAATGAGTTTTTCGAGTGTTGAAGATGCAGCTCATGTTGCGGGCTTGTCTTTATTACCTCAAAAATAGAAGAAAATGTACGAATTGTCATACAAGTCATTTAAGGATTGGTGTTTGTAAAAGATGATTCCATGTTATCCGAAACATTGATGTTAGCATACTTCTATTTGAAGAGTACAACACTAAAGTCTCCTTGAAGCTTGTGGTGCGAATACAGCATGTTGAAAACTACAATGTTTTTGAACCAAAAGACGGATATTTCAAAGTATCCAAAATTGCGTGCTTTTTTAAAGAGAAAAAATGACGGTTAGAAACCAAAAAAATCCAACGTTTTTGATAGAAATGAGATGGACAGGTTTCTTGAATAGGCTCCCGACGAATCCTGTTTACTTCTTAAGGTATTGTAAGAGCATTACATTTATATGAAAGGTAATTTATGTATTTCAGGTAGTTATGATAACAGGAGTTGCCGGGGCATGTCGCATCGATGAACTGTGCAAAATGAGACTCGAAGACATTGAAAATAAGGAGATACTTATTCTAGTCAATATTCGTGATTCGAAAAATCGAACATCCCGGGCATTTACGATTGCAGCTAATAATGGACGAAGCAATGTTTGTTTTCTGACAACTCTTGTGAAATATAGAAATATCAGAACTAAGTTAGGAGGTGTAAATCCACGCCTGTTTAATCAATAATGTTATTAATTGTTCTATTTGTACTATTAATATAAATTAAATATGGATAAAACGAATTAGGGTTGTTGTCCTCTAGGAGCGTAAGTAGTTTCTTTTTTACCCGTTACCAATAGTGATCATTGCCTTCAACGTAAAATCAACTTAGGTAGTTCAATAAATTGGTAGACTTACGATGTTGGGAGGAGGAAATAGCATATTATGATACGAGTTTTATAATTTTGTTCAGTTGTCTGAGCTTTTTGAAGCTTTTCATGAAGCACATATTCCTCGTGACGTCATTATGATGTATTTAAATTTATGTGAATCGTGCCAAAAAAGAAAAAATATTTCCAGAAGAGGTTTAGTTGTAAAGCCGATGGTGTTCAATGACTTAAACTCTCGTGCTCGGGTGGACTCTATTGATTTACAATCGTGTAAGGATGGTGATTACAAATTTATTTTTGTACAAAATACGTCATTTTGTGCCTATTAAAATCAAAATGAACTGAACAAGTGAGCTACACATTGTTGGATGTATTTTCATTTCTGGGTGCCCCAAATATTTTAGCGTCCGACAACGCCCGTGAATTTTCAAACCAGATAATTCCAGAACTCATTTTCAATCTAACATCTATACCCTCTGTATGTATATGTTGGTCTGTAATTGGGCCAAAACGGAAGCAGTAATTGCGTCCGGTCCAGGGGATTTAGAAAGTTTTAGTTTCTTCAACTTACTACAAATGACATCTTCAGGGAACTCAATACTATCGAGGGAGACATTCGGTTTAGGTATTATTGCACTTGGTAATGTACTGTCAGTTTCAAGAGTGAAAGTTTTAGAAAATGTGCCTGCGAAAATATTTGCAACAATAGCACAGTCATCGGTGATTTTGTCGTCGTCGTCGTCTCTTAATTGAAGAGTCGACACGGGCCCAGAAAGTTTGTTACGAATATGTCTGTAAAAACGCTTAGTGTCTGTTGAGTCGGCAAGTTGCTTTTCGTATGCGATACGAGCTTCTCTAATTATGACTGAAAGATTATTGGAAAAATTACGATGTGCTTTGTAGTCGTTTTGATTTCCTGATCTCTTAAATGCTCGCCCTAGAGCTCGTTTAGTTCTTACCATTTTTAGAATTTTTTTACCAATCCATGGTTTAGTTGAGGATCTTTTGATGCTAATACTAGCGCAGTTTTTACACACGAGGTCGAGCACTGTGGTCTTAAATAATTCCCAGTTATCTGCGACCGAGGAGGTAACGAACAACGACGGCCAGTGAACATCGGTTAAGGCCTTATTCACAGATCTGTAGTCTGAATGAGATTCCTAATAATCCTGTGAGTTTAAGAAAAGCTAATACAGATGGATCTTTAACTGGCGCTCAAGGTTTTTTTAATGTTTTTGTAAGACCAAGTGCATTTTTCGCTTTCTTGTTGCAATAAATAAAATGTTACGAAGTGTACCTGTTTTATATAAGGATTTTATATGTATTTTTTTTTGCCTACCTCGTTTATGTATGCATAGACTGCAATAAACGTGTTTAAAATGTGAATTGTCTGATTCTAAATATTTAGACATAATGCGTTTTGTCTGGACAAACATCGAAACAACATAAATATTGATACTACTCTGGGCTTTGTCAAGAAAACTTAGTCATTTCTAGATGTATCTAAACAAAACGGGATGTGTCTATATTTCCTGTTTTGTTTGTAACATATACACATTCGCATAGTTAAACCGTACAAACCACGCAGAAATGCCAATGCTCTTGACCTTAAAATGCTGAATAGGTAAGTACCTAATCGAAACGAAAATGAGTTTGGGCTTCTTTTGCACATCAGGTTATAGATTTTCTGAAGTTATCTGGTGGACAAATGACGTCATTGGAGACAGACTATTTTAAAACAAGACGGAGGAGCATTAATAACAGCTTTCAAAAACGAAAATTTTTCTTCCATCTTTAGCAAGCCCTGGTTTCCAGTCGGGAATTGACGAAGAACTGGAAATTCATCAAACCACAGATGTACTGTATCAATAGATTTAGAAAATGTGATAGTTAAAGTTCTTGATTGGAATCATTTTCCGAATACGGCACAGGAATTGGTCAGTGCTTAAGAACAATAGCAAAAATTATGTAGATTTTCAGGAGCTATTGGCGCACTTAATTGCATCTTACTAATGCAAGAATTGAAAAACCAGAACACCACGCAGATGAATACGTATGTAAAAAAAGTTTCCAACTATAAATATTCAGACTACCTGTGACAGCAAAGAAATACATTGCCAGACAAAAAAATTCGAATATTTGTAACTTTATGCCAATGTTTAGTGTTATAACGTTTCCTACTTTTTCTGTTTACACATATTTTGGAATAAAGTTATGTTTTCGGGTAATGAATACATTAATGTTTTGCTTTTTGGATTTTTTGTACAAAAGTTCGACCAATTGCAAGTCATCACAAAAAAATCAAGTGTCCGGGTTTTTTTTTGTCTGGCAGTGTATTTACAAGCGTAGGTGCAAATTGGTCTGGATTAGTCTACGAATTTGGAAAAATTCAGCCATTTGACGACTAATGTACAATTTTCCTAACGCAATATTATTAGGTGATGCAGGATATAATATGTATACATAGATTACAGCCTTGGCTAATGATATTGTTACTATGTACGGGCGAATAAAAATCGGCGTTAAAACTCAACAATTTATTTCTTAATAATAATGAAAAAACTTTCAGAGTTTAAATAATATATTCGTAGTCACTGCTACACGTGTTTCGGTACACAGTACTGTCTGCAGGCAGAAGAGAAACTGTGTCAGAAATTATTTAAACTCTGAAAGTTTTTTCATTATTATTAAGATTAATATGGAGTTTAAACATGTATCAGCCTCATCAATACAAAAATTTATTTCTTACTAACTAGAATTTACACAACGCACGAGGATAAAATAGCTGAATTCATTTCCGAAGGCGGCCTCTATCTAAACCCATACTTCAGCGATCCAGGTCTTTCTCGAATGCGCGATTTCCGCTTCCAGGCTTTTCCAACGTCGCTGGACCGCGTCATTGTCGTCCTAGAAAGTTCTCGACGGTCCATAGACGTCGCACCGGGGTGGCATATGGGTTTATTTCGTAACAATATCATTCACGACGCCTAATACAGCACAAGAACGACGATACAATGTATTCTGTAAACGAGAAAGATGCATTATCGAGAGACGTTTTGGTCAAGTTAAACGACGTTTTCCAATACTAACATACATATGCAAATTAAAATTTGAGAAAATTTCGGAAATTATTATTACGTTTTTTTATTGCATATTATTGCTAAAATATTTTCAAGACGAGGATTTTTCAAACGACAATATCGTAGAATAAAATGAAGAAGTAGGAGAAGATAAATTGAACGACGTACCCAACAACGAACCAACTATATCGTCAAACGCTACTTAGAAGAGTGGAACTCGCAAACATCATTAGTAGACGAAAACTTGTGTTAACTTCCAAGCACAACAATAAGTGAACAATAACTTCTACTTTTTTGTTTTATCAATTTATCAAGTTACAAATGACATTTCGCCTCTCACAAATATTTCATTTTCTTGTTTATCTGGGTTACTTTTTTGTAATTTAAGTTGATAATATTGTGTTTGAGCTCTAGCGGCTTTTAATTCTCCAACAGAAAAGCTTTCTGCAATTACTTCAAACTTAAGTATTTTGTTTCGTCGGTTTCATATGAATATAAATCAACATTTGTTGTTGTGGAAGGGACCGAACTTTTGGAAGCGTGTTGATCTGGGAATTCGCACCAAAATTAGTACTTGATCTTGACGGTCCGGCTGCGTCTATAAGAAGAGTTAAATATAAGTCTTTTATTTCAATTTAATATTTATTTTCCCTCTTGGAATTTTGTTAATTGTTGGATTCTCACCACCCTTCAGAAGTCGGTATACAATTCTTTCCGATTCCTTTAAATTGACTTTACGATTACCCGTCTGTTTCGTGTCCGTCTTTTTTTTTTTCAAATATGTTTCATATTAATAATAATCATTTATTACAGCCCAACGAGCAAGCTCATATGGGGCAAAATAGTACACAATAATATTTAAATCATTTAGCAATAAACAAAAAAGACATACGAGTTATCAGTAACTAGACGTTCATATTAATTGTTGTATAATTATAACATAGATTTTTACCAGTAGAACAAAAAGAACGGAAGTTTCGACAAATACATCTAAGTGCGCAGCAACGTTTTATATTTAGCGTAGGGGAATGCAAGTATTGATTAGTACGTGATACCTGATTAAAAAATACAAGTGGTTGACGATTATTAAGTCTAGGTACACAAAAGTTAATCTGAGAAAGAAGGTTACTGGATAATGCTATGTAATAATTTATATAAAAATGTTAACGAAAAGTACTTCCGCCGATCTACAAGGGGTATTAAATTGAATTCAGCTAGCAGTAGTTTATGTGGATAATTACGGACTGGATATATCCCATGTTTTCTAAAGTATACGTACTTACAAAATCTTCTTTGGACATTTTCTAATGCGGTAATATGTGTATTATAATACACATATAAATTTCTAATATCACATCTTCCTGATTTAGCTGATTATTAAGGTCATTGACACCCATATGCATTTCTTCGCCCTCGATGTTTTTACCTTTTTTCAACTCAATATTCTCTTCTTTATTGAACTACCTAAGTTTTTAACTCGGTGTAAGATTCTAATTGTTTCTGAAGCTGATGTATTGTAACTTGAAAATTATTAATTTTCTTGACAATATTGCAGTTATTGGAAAAATAACGCAATCTACGGTGTGCTGATTTTAAACACTCAGCCTCCGCTAGAGAAATATCGGCACAATTTGTGTGATATACTTGACCACATATATCTCAAGTTACACCTGCGCCATAATTACATAAGATATTGCACTGGGCACATGGAGCAGACATAGTTCACTAAAAAAAAATGATCACCACTTTGGAAATTGTTAATAACAATTTAGAGCTATTAGTTGAAGCGTCTACTCTGGGATCGACTTACTCTCATATTGTTTATTTTTTTTGTAGTTGTTGAGCTGTAAACAATTTTCCGCAAATGAGTTCATAGGCTTGTTGCATTTTCCTTATCATTCCTTTTTCTGTTTTATATACGGCAACTGACGTTTAGATAACAGTTCTGGAGTTTTTTTAAGTTCGAGTTTTAGAAACAGTTGAGACGTTTTCACCACTTTTCATTTATTTATATTAGGTATAACGTTGTCTCTAGGGAAATACGTTTATTTGCCGTTTGTCTTTGTAATAACAATCACTCCAAGTTTTTTACAAAATAAAAACAACTTGTGAGCATTTACTCCTTTTTAGGAGGTATTGCTCGAGAGTAAAATGTTTTCTTAATTCCTAAACACTGAAGCAAATGTTTATGCCCAGACCATTGACTCGAGGCTTTTGCTCTTACTAGAGATGTACCGACTACAGTCGGCCGACTGTTTATAAATGCAACAGACAGTGGTTTTTTTTTTTATTTCTCTGACTACCTTAAAAACTTGTTTTATTTTAATAAAAGGAATAACTGAAGTTTCTTTTTTTTTCAAAAAATGTGTTAAATTTTTTTGGATAATTTTAACATTTAATTTTTTGTAGTAACTCAGTACAAAAATAAAGAATAACACAATTTAGGGCAGTTTATACAATACTTAACCAATTTTAACCACTTTTTTGGAAAATTTTTGGAAATTTTGAATTCGCTTTGCGTGTTTATTGGACCATATATCGTGACGGCGATTTCAGAATCGTAACTAGCGGAAGATTATCTACACTTTGACACCAATTTTCGGTCGATTAAACTAATTTTAACCGGTTTTGACAAAGCCGACTAGTCGGCCGACTGTACTCGGTACATCTCTACCTTTTGCTCATGGTTTTAAGCAGTTACTGTTTTTTATTGATACTGCCTAATAAACCTCCAATGGTGTGCTACCAAGAGGGCCCACGAAGAAAGTGTGCCACTGGTGTATTTTGCAAATTAAGTTAAGATGTGGCCGTCAACGTTGTGAGTCACTTATTCACTGTTAAAGTCAGCCATAAATATTAACAAAAATACGATATTTTCAAATTGAGGTTCTTTTTCCTAGTGCATGCTATGTCAAATTGTCAAAGAAATCAAAGATGTTAAAAATAATATGAATTAAAATGTGGTAAAGTTGAAGCATGTTAAAGTGTCGAGCTCAGTGACCAACGGGGCTCAAAACAGTTTATTTCATTACACACCAAAAATATCACGATACTTTTTGTAGATTTTGTTAAACGTTATTTCATCACCAAACTTAAGTTCTATGTAACGATCACGCATCTTCAAAAGTTCTATCATACCATACTCGAAAATCTTTCGGACGAATTCTGTTCATCCTGCATCGCCTACGTTTGAGTTCGGGTGGTTGCAAAAATTGTTTGATTTATACCTATACTTATATTATAAAGCTGAAGTGTTTGTTTGGTTGAACACGCTAGTCTCAGAAACTACTGGTTCGAATTCAAAAGATCTTTTTTTGTTGGATAGTCCATTTATTGTATCTACATATAGGCTATATAACATCACGCTACTATCAGTAGGAGCGAAGTAGCAATGAAAAATTCGGAAAAACGGGAAAATTATTCCTCCTTTGACAGCTTCCGTTGCTTACGCTGCTTAAACGGTTAAAGTTACTTAAAAATCATGTGTGACGAAATTGTTCCCCTCTAAAAGTTCTAAAGAAAAGTCCCCGTCAGCATATGTCTATCTTTTAAGGTTGACTCAGTATAACCTTTTTTATGGTAATGAAATTTGTTCTAAAATAACAATGCATTATGTATAAAATTCTCGCGTCACAGTGTTTGTAACCGAACTCCTCCGAAATGGGTTGACCGATTTGTATGAAATTTTTTATGTATATTCGGTAAGTCTGAGAATAGGTTGTAAACTATTTTTTATACCCCTAAGTGATAAGGGTGGCCCACCCTAAAAAATTTTTGTTTATTTTTTGGACAAAATTTTTTATGATATAAGATTTGGCATCAAAAAATACATATAACCCTAAATTTTCACCTTTCTACCACAAACCCCCATTTTTTAATCTTCTATAAAATACAAATCAATTGCTGTTCCTGTTATAAGTCTTGCTAAAACTCAAAAACGGCGTGATCGATTTCAAGAACTTTTTATATTACGGGGATGGTTTATAAATAAAAAAAAATAAGGGAAAACTTAAAAGAACAGCTAAAAAATTGGTCTAAAGAGTTTAGACAGTACTTCCCTCGCTGTCGGAAACTTGACGACTGCATGCCTATTGTGTTTTTTTTTCTCATTACATTTTTGTAGTGGGAATTTAAAAAAAAATTGTGATGACGTCATCAATATTTTTGCAAGGACACGTATATCAGTTGGGATAGATGTAGTGTAATACTAAGAATAAAAAAATTGGTCTAAAGAGTTTAGACAGTACTTCCCTCGCTGTCGGAAACTTGACGACTGCATGCCTATTGTGTTTTTTTTCTCATTACATTTTTGTAGTGGGAATTTAAAAAAAAATTGCGATGACGTCATCAACATTTTTGCAAGGACACGTATATCAGTTGGGATAGATGTAGTGTAATACTAAGAATAAAATTATTATATTCTCAAATTTTCGGGAAAATGAATTGGGTCGTTTTGAATATTGATTTGTAATAATCAATAAAATAACGAAACAATTTACTCACGTATACGTATCAGAGGCAACTGAAAATCGTGTATGTATAAACATTCTTAATTTAAGATGACAGGCGTAACACCATACGTGAGAGTCAAACAGAGAAACTGTAAACAAAACGACCATCGGTTTTATTGCTTCGACTTCCGCTTATTATATAAAACATTGGGTTTTATTTTAATTCTTGACGGTGAAATTCACAATTGGTTGTTTATAAACATGTCTATTTTACATTCGCGGAACCAAGTGAGCGCATAAAACAAATGCAGGTCTGTAATGTTAAAGTCGATGTAAATAAGCGTGCTACCCTTATGTTTCAACCGAGTTTTTCCTTTAACAAATTTTGTGTCTACCAAATTGGGTTGGTTGGGGTGTAATACTAATAATAAGTGTTGCCTTTAATTTAATCAATAAAATAAATTGACTTCATTAATTTTTTTGAACCACCTCTTAAGAAAATCTAAAAAATATGAATGGAATGATAAATCACAAGTACAAACTCATCATATTTTTTGCATTTTAGATAGGATTTATTCAGCAAAATTTAAGGGTGACGTCATCAATTTTTTTAGGAGGGATGAACAAATACATTTTGAACAAAAGTTTACCATGCTTATAATAACTTTAAAATATTTCCAAGATTTCAAAGCATTCGGTTTTCTAATTCCTGATTAAATCGATAAAATAAATTCACGCCTTCATTAATTTTTTTGAGTCACCCTGCATATGCAAATCCAAAAATATGAATGGAATGATAAATCACAAGTACAGACTCATCATATTTTGTACATTTTAGATACGATTTATTCGGCAAACTTTTGAGCTGACGTCATCAGTTTTTTGTAGAAGATAACCAAATATATTTTGACTAAAAATTTATTATGCTCTTTATAGCCTTAAAACATCTGCAAGATTTCAAAGCATTCGGTTTTGTAGTTCCTGATTAAATCAATAAAATAAATTTACGCATTCATAAATTTTTTTGAGTCACCCTGTATATGCAAATCGAAAAAATTTGAATGGAATGATAAATCACAAGAAGAGACTCACCATATTTTGTACATTTTAGATAGGATTTATTCAGCAAAATTTTGTGGTGACGTCATAAATTTTTTAGGGGGGACGACCAAATACATTTTGATCAAAAATTTACCATGCTTATGATAATTTTAAAATATCTTCAAGATTTCGAAGCATTCGGTTTTGTAGTTCCTGAGTAAATCAGTAAAATAAATTTACGCTTTCATTTATTTTCTTGAATCACCCTGTATATGCAAATCCAAAAAATATGAATGGAGTGATAGATCACAAGTACAGACTGATCATATTTTGTACATTTTAGATATGATTTATTCGGCAAATTTTCGAGCTGACGTCATCAAGTTTTTGGAGGGGATAAGCAAATATATTTTGACTAAACATTTATTATGCTCTTTATAACCTTAAAACATGTGCAAGATGTCAGAGCATTCGGTTTTGTAGTTCCTGATTAAATCAATAAAATATATTTACGCATTCATTAATTTTTTTGAGTCACTCTGTATATGCAAATCCAAAAAATATGAACGGAGTGATAAATGACAAGTACAGGCTCATCATATTTTGTACATTTTAGATATGATTTATTCGGCAAACTTTCGAGCTGACGTCATCAAGTTTTTGGAGGGGATAAGCAAATATATTTTGACTAAACATTTATTATGCTCTTTATGACCTTAAAACATCTGCAAGATTTCAGAGCATTCGGTTTTGTAGTTCCTGATTAAATCAATAAAATATATGTACGCATTCATTAATATTTTTGAGTCACCCTGTATATGCAAATCCAAAAAATATGAATGGAGTGATAGATCACAAGTACAGACTCATCATATTTTGTACATTTTAGATATGATTTATTCCACAAACTTTTGAGCTGACGTCATCAAGTTTTTGGAGGGGATAAGCAAATATTTTTTGACTAAAGATTTATGATGTTCTTTATAGCCTTAAAACATCTGCAACATTTCAAAGCATTCTGGTTAGCAGATTAAAAATTAAATTTCAAAATGTTGTTTTATAATTTTGATTTTTTTTCCAAAAATCTGGACGTTTCGGGTGAAAAGTCGATTCAGAGTTGTAAACTACATGTGTAGGACTATGTTATTTTATACAATTGAAAACCCATTTACTATGTACAATTTTGAAGTGACGTCATCGCATTAGTGGTGGGGATGATTAGACAAATTTTGGTTAGCGTTTTACCATCTACATGATATTCTTAATATAAGTACAAAATTTCACAACAATCGGTCGAGTACTTTCGGAGATTATCTGTCTAATAAAAATCCGGGACGGCAGACGGACAGACGGACGGACAGACGGACGGACAGACGGACAGACGGACAGACGGACAGACAGACGGAAATGGGAGACCTATTTCTTCGTCTTCTAGGGGTCATGAAAGATCGAGAAAACGTAAAAGTAGAGAGTCGGCCGACGGACTCGATTACAATACTTCCTTTGCTTACGCTCGGGAAGTAAAAATCAAAAAATTCTAAAAATTTTGTATAGGAATCGCCCCTTCGAATTAATTTCAATAGTTGGCGTTTCTGTTTATATTGCATTTTAAATCGTTCTTTGTTTTTTCGTAACAAAAAAGTCGTTTATTTTAAGAAAAGTCTTGGTTAAAGTGAATTTAATTACACATTGCGAAAGTTTCTTATTAATTTTGATCTGCCATTCTATTTACCTAAATTCACTTCGTTGGTGTCGACAAAACTTCAAACTTTACCGTTATTCGAGGATTTAATTTGAAGTTTTCAATATTTTAAAATTCTCAAGACAAAATTTACAGATTTGATTGACTGTGAAAATAATTCTGTGTCGTTTTATGAAGTTCATTACAATGCCGAGAAGGCGAACTACCTCAGGTGCAAACCGCAATGATTTATTTCATGGGTAAATCGGATATGGAAGTTGGTCAGCGTTGTGCTCATAATCAACATAATCAAACATTGAAGCGAGACATTGGCTGGTATGAATAAAACTGAGTAGATACTCATATTCGAAGTACGAAGTACCTACTTAATTATTACTCATATACCTGAGCATCTACTCAATGTACTGAGTACCTACTTGCAAACATTGTATCTCCCCGGACACAAATTGAACATCTACGCGTTTTGTGAGCATTTAATCTAAAAATGAGCATCGGCTTGGCAAATGACTGAGCTGTCTGTAAAGCAGCTTAAAAAACGAGTAGGATCGTTGTTGTAAGAGTGAATTTTGACTAAACATCGCGACATTCATGAACGTGGAACGTCGTCAAAAGGTGCATTCATTTTGAAAAACACATTACGAGCGGGAATATAGAAAACATTTCAGGTAATTAACTTTTATTTATGCATAAATTGTGCAGTGCGTTTTTTACAACACTGGCCCTTGGGGTAGACACCTTGAGATTCCCATCAAGGTGTCTACCCTATACTAACTTATATTTTGGTGACTCGATTTTTGCCTTGATGGTTGAACACTGCCACTGTTTTTCTGTTTTGTTGTATCGAGATGCTACTTGAGCATCAACTGTTACCTACTGAAGTATTAGCATCATCTAGAAAAACTAGAAATCTTTTTATTTTATATTCGTGAATATACTTCGTATTTCGAGTATGAGCATCTACTGAGTTTTATTTATATCAACCACTGTCAAAAAATTGATTGAACGTTGTTTCGACAGAACTTCCTTCGCACCAAAAGTATAATGAAACATATTCAGCATTTTCGAGTTGAGTCTTTTCTTCGTACAATTTTGTGATGACCCAATCAACATTTACGATCAACACGTATACCACCTTAGATTGGTGCAGTGTAATACTAAAAATAACTGTATTGTATTCCCAAAATTATCTGCGAAAATCGAGTGAGCCGTTCCATAAGTTTTTTTGGGGGAATAAATAAATATTCTTAACAATTTACCATGCTTACAATAGCTTTAAAACGTCTGCAAGATTTCAAAGTGTTCATTTCTGCAACTCTTGAGTTATTCTCTAAAATAAATTGACTGATCCATACATTGTTTTGAGTCACTGGAAAAGCAAATCTAAAAAATATGAATGCAATGATAAATTACGAAAATATACTCATGATATTTTGCACATTTTAGACAGGATTTATTCGGCAAAATCTTGAGATGACGTCATCAGGTTTTTGGGCTTGATAAACAGATATACATATCTTGATTAAAAACCTAGCATGTCGAACGGTAACTTCAAAACGTCTGCAATTAGTCCGGTCAAATTAGACCAAAAAATTGGGGTGAAATTACATAAATTCGCAACAAGCTGAATTTTGGTACAATTGTTCAAAATACAATTATAAACAAAACCTGAAAGTTCCCCATCATTCCCGTGTATGGAAAAAATTTTATTCAAGGTCAAATGTTAAAAAAATAAGTTTTTCGCGATTTTCAGCAAAACGGTAAGTTTTATCATAAAAATCCTTCAGACTAAAATTATAGATCATAAAATTATCTATAAAAAATGTATTTATACTTTTTTTCCTACGAGCCACCGTTTCCGAGATATAGCGGTGCAAAAAGTTGTAACAGTTGTAATCGTCATAACATGCATCAGCACGCCACGTATATTCATCTCTAGCGTTGTAATATTATATAGTATTGGGTAAAATATTTTTCAACGGCGTCGAACTTTAGCAACATCTTCATCTTTTGATATTTTATTTGATGAACTTATGACAGTTCCGACCAGTCAACAGAAATTTCTTTCAAATACTCACAACAAGTCTCGATTCATTTCAATGTTGAAAGAAAAGTTGACTGCTGAAAATATACTGGTAAAACAAGCCAATAACGATGCTGATGTATTGATTGTTGAAACAGCAATAGAGCAATTTAATTATTGTTGTTGGTGAAGATGTAGATTTGCTCGTATTGCTCACTGCTCGAACTCCAATTGAAAAAACTAGTTTCTTTTTAAAACCAGGAAAAGCCCAACATCAATCGGAAATATATACTTCTAAAAGTTTATCTTCTTTTGCAAAGTGTCAAAATCACATACTATTTCTACATGCAATAACTGGCTGTGATACGACATCTGCAGTTTATAAGAGAGGTAAAAGGACAGTTTTCAAAATGTTTGAAAAACAAGATTTAGTTGAATGTGCTGAAGTTTTTCAAAACTGTAATTCAACTCAACATGAGATCATCATAAGTGGCGTTCGCTTTCTTTTTTCGATGTACGGAGCTCCTAAAAAAACTACCTACTTAGATGAACATCGGTATGCATGTTTCGTCAAAAATACCAAAAACAAAAAACAGGTACAGTTAGCTTGTCTTCCTCCAACCTCGGCTGCTGCTCACCAACATCTTCTTCGGGTAAATATACCCGAAGAAGATGTTGTAATAACGAAGTTCAAGTGTGGCTTGGTTATCAGAAAGACCCAACAGACTGGGGTTGGAAGTTAGTTAACAATGAATTGGAACCAGTTCCAACTTTGCTTCCACCTGCGCCGGAAAAATTGCTAAACGCAATTTTTTGAAACTGCAAAAAGGGATGCAGTGCTAAATGTGGTTGCAAAAAAGTGGGACTGTTCTGTTATCTAGCGTGTAGAAGTTGCCAAAGCAAGTCATGCTCTAATGTTGAATTACCAACAATTGATGATTCATTCTAGTCCGGTCAAATTAGACATTCGGTGCTACATAAATTCGCAACAAGCTGAATTTTGGTACAATTGATCAAAATACAATTATAAACAAAACCTGAAAGTTCCCCATCATTCCCGTGTATGGAAAAAATTTTATTCAAGGTCAAATGTCAAAAAAATGAGTTTTGCGCGATTTTCAGCAAAACGGTAAGTTTTATCATAAAAATACCTCAGACTAAAATTATAGATCATAAAATTATCTATAAAAAATGTATTTATACTTTTTTCCTACGAGCCACCGTCTTCGAGATATAGCGGTGCAAAAAGTTGTAACAGTTGTAATCGTCATAACATGCATGAGTACGCCACGTATATTCATCTCTAGAGTAGTAATATTATATAGTATAGGGTAAAATACTACATACACTACTTCAGCTTGCTTTAGCAATTACAATATTAAAAGACGTTGAAATTGATGACATCTTGAATGCAGATCTAATCATAAATATCGAGCGTATATTAGAAAACACTTTTTCATACATAGATATAGAAAATGATGATGAAGTTTCTGGACCTTTACTTAACAGACTAAATCAAAAATTAAAAGAATATGAGGAACGAGGACCAACTGCAAAACTGTGGATTCAATATTTTTATATGGTTTCCATTGCTAAAGAGTTCCTAAGAGCTGAGCATATGGGAGATTGGGAAGCTCATTTGAACTGCGTCAAAGAAATGCTTCCTTATTTTCACAAAATTTTGCAGTTGGTCCTCGCTCCTCAAAATTCAGCTTGTTGCGAATTTATGTAATTTCACCCCAATTTTTTGGTCTAATTTGACCGGACTATTCGACGTCAACGAGCTGACTTGCGATACATCGTTATTGACTGAATTTATTTGCACCCAAAACGAGGATGAAGCAGAAGAAGAAGAACAAGGAGAAAATCAAGAAGAAGAATTCGAAAATTACGACTCAGATGAATGAATGTCTACTTTTTTTTATCAACATCGCTTTTTTTTGCTAATATCCATTATTTACAATAGTTTCAATTAAACTGGATCATTACTGACTTGTGGAGTAGGCCTACTGGGGAAACCACGTTAAAAAAACGCGCAAAGTACACTACCTCATAAGTGGCGTGGAAACGTGTGCATTTTATGACGATTACAACTTTTTGCACCGCTATATCTCGGAAACGATGGCTCGTAGGAAAAAAAGTATAAATGCATTTTTTATAGACAATATTATGATCTGTAATATTAGTAGTGAAGTATTTTTATGATAAAACTTACCGTTTTGCTGAAAATCGCGAAAAACTCATTTTTTGACATTTGACCTTGAATAAAAATTTTTCCATACACGGGAATGATAGGGAACTTTCAGGTTTTGTTCATAATTGTATTTTGAACAATTGTACCAAAATTCAGCTTGTTGCGAATTTATGTAGCACCGAATGTCTAATTTGACCGGACTAAATATTTAAAAATTCAGTTTTGCAATTTTTGATTCAATCAATAAAATAAATTGACTCAGTGATTAATTTTTTTGAGACACTCCCTATAAGCAAAACTAAAAATATGAATGGAATGATAAATCACAAGTATAGTCTCATCCTATTTTGGACATTTTACATAGAATTCATTTGGCAAAATTTTGGGCTGCGTCATCAATGTTTTGGAGGGGATAAGTAAATATATTTTGAATAAAAATTTATTATGCTTATCATATGTTTAAAACATCTGCAACATTTCAAAGCATTCGGTTTTGCAGATTCAAAATTAAATTGTAGGTGAAAAGCAGTTCACGGGGTCAGATAGTCGTTTGATAAACTAACCAAATCGTTCGAATGTATTTCTACATGAGATAATGGATCCACCATAACAAATGGAGAGAAAAAACCTAAAAATTACGAGGAAAATACCAAAAAACAACACTTTCCTTTTCCCATACAAATCACTCTCACTCATAGAAATGTGGTTCTTTGGACAGAACTTTCATGTTGGTGTTCATCTACGGCAGAGTGTGTCAGACGGCCTGTTCTGAGATAACATTTGTGTTCTTGACTTCGAATTTTTATAGACCTACCAGTTTCTCCTATATATTTTAGATCACAGGAGCAGGGAGTGCTGTATATTCCTCTACAGTCTAGAGCTTGGCGAGAATCTGACGGAAGGAAAAATTTGTGGAATTTTAATTGCAGGTTTGAAGACTGTTTTAGCTTTTTGCCTTTTTAGTATTTTGGCCAGACGGTCGGTGACCTGAGAAATGTTGGGCGATTTGAAGTGTTGTCACAGTTGGCATTAAGTCGACGTTGGATGGGTGACTTGATAGTGTGGTGGTCGTATCCATTTTGTCGAAGAAATGTTCGGAGATGTTCGGAGAGTTCTAATTCATTCTGGAGTTTGTCTGGTTGACAAATCGTAATGGCTCGATGAATTAGGGAGTCAATGACAGACCGTTTTTGGGCGGGGTGGTGATGAGACGTAGCGTGAAGATATCTATCGGAATGGGTAGGTTTTCGATAGACTGAATCACCAAGTCGATCTTCGGGTAACCTTGTTACCATAACATCAAGGAAAGGAAGACAATTGTTGATTTCCACTTCCATGGTAAACTAAATGTCGGGGTGTTGACTGTTGAGATGGTCGTGAAAGCCTGAACGGGCGTTTTATTTATAAGGTGTTATCATCCGTTATTGATTGTTCTACAGTTCTTCAAATTTTTATCTACATGTTCCTAATCGTTGCGGTAGATCTTTCTAGCTTTTAAATATTCCATTTCATAGGACCTCGTATGGTTTAAATTCTACCCACTGTCAGCTATGTAAACTAACTTATTTACGCAAAGACTTTGATTTCGTAGGAACATCTGCCGCAGCACTTAAAAAAAAATCGTGTAATTCAAAAATTGTTTAAATTATATCTTCCTGTGTTGTAATTGGTTACTATGAACCGTCAATAAATGATATTATTATTATTAATATTATTATATAAAATAATCAAATAAATTGTAGGTGAAACCAAGTTCACCGGGTCAGCTAGTATAATAAATAAAATTTAAATTTAAATCATCAATACTATGGAGTCATTACTTGAATTTGAAGAGTACTCTAAGCCTTAAGCCAAATTGGTGAATACGCCAAAGTACGTGCTTATGAAAAACGACAAATGCAGAGTATACTTAAAAAATAAATCACGTGTTGTATTTATAAAGAGAAAAAATCATTAAAGTTATAAAAGAAGTGCTGTATGAAAAATTTTATTTTTACTCGTGAATGAGTGAGTGAGTGAGTAAGTGAGTAAGCAAGATTTTAATGCATGAGCATTAGATATACTTTACTTTTTCTTTGTTTTTGTGTCATTTGATGTTTACTGAATAAAACAAATTTAATGTATTTTACTTTTTTAATGTTCTGTATGAAAGGTGATTGAAAAAGTATAGTGTACCTACAACATATGCGCAAAGAATTTTTATACTCGTGTGGTTTCTAACACTTGCCTACGGCTGGTGTTTCAAACTCTACACTTAAGTAAATAATCCCCCTCCATGCACTTGTCACAAAATATACTATTTTGAAATAAGATATTTTCTGTATTGACTTTATTTTTCGATTAATAATTTATAGTCTGACTATAAAAATTTGTAAGTCAAATGGAATCTATTAAAACAAAGCTTTCCTTTTAGAATTTTATTTAAAAGAAATTTAATGAAGTCATAATAGCAATAAAGCTGGATTTATAGCTATTCAGCATATGCAAACGGGCCCGGATGACCCATCGGAAGAAAGTTCAACATCAGGTTTAGGTAACATGCATTCATAACAATTCCGCATCTGGAAGCGAGACCGTAACCAACGCAAGTACTTCTGGTGCTTAGGTTCGACCAAGACGGCTGGCTATTGTGCCAAAAGGAAGAAAATCGAATCATATTGCATTAGCTCATTATGATTATGTACAGCAAGCGTTTAGGTATTATTTTTGCAGTTTCAGCTCTGTCATTTGGTTACGTCGCTTGTTGTACATAATCATAATCAGCTAATGCAACCCGTATTGGTCCAACGTAAGCACCGCAAAAAACTTGCGTCGGTTACGGACCCGCTTCCGGATGCAGAGTTGTTACAAATGCTTGTTAGTAAAACCTGATGTTGAACTTTCTTCCGTTGCGTCATCCGGACCCGTTTGCGTATGCGGAATAGCTATAAATCAGACTTAATACATTGTGCTTGATCCATGGGTTGACTTTTTCAGAAATGGGAGTAACTACAACTGAACAATAGAAAATAAGGAAAATTTCGATGACGAAAGGCATATCTGTTCAAATATCTGCACATCTAGTTACTTAGTGATTTAAAAGTAAATAATTTCGAGTTTGGATTTTATAAAAAATTTAAGCATTTCTGTCAAGACTCAACTAATACCCCTATTTTGCCTTAAAAATAAGTAGTAATAAACGTACATATTTTTTCAAATTTAACATACACAATTTTTGGTTATATATCTTAAGTATTAAATGCAAAATAGCTGTACACTGTTGTTTAGTTACAATAGTTTCTTTTATCGAAAACATTCATTGGAATTCCTAGATTTATATTTATTGAACACAAAATTTAAAATAACTTACAAATGATGAATATAAGAGTATAATAGAACAAGTATACTCCAAAATATAATACTGAATACGAAATATAATTATATTAAATAGGACAGCAGTTATACTTAAGAGAGATACAAAAGCCTCTAATTAAAGTTTGAGTTGTGGGCATCGTTGGTGATTTTTAGAAAAAACGACGGTTACGGTTTTCAGATTTTATTTATTTGTTTATTGATTGAGAGTGCGAGGAAGAAGAAGATCGAAGGGTGTTTGAATGGTCGATCGGTAGGCTCCGTTTCGAAGAGATGGAAGTAGATAAAGAAAGAGTTTAGAAAATTCTAGAAACTGGAAGAGAAAGCATGTAGGAGCTTAGGGCAGGTAGAAGAAAGATAGGATGTATTTATACTAGTCCAAAAGCTATAAGGTTATATGACCATCATAAAAGTAGTTGACTGCAAATAAATACCCCCTTCGTGTGGTTCGCACTAAGCTTACCGGTTGGCAATAAATCGTCTTCTAAACATTTCTTGCTCACATTTAACAGGGCCGGCTTTCAAAGCGAGTGGTTATTTCGGAACCCTCAGCGGCTGCAGGTAGTAAAGAAATAGTGAAGTGGTGGATTTACATATTTAGTGAAAGCCGGCCTTGAACGAAACCACAACAGCCGGTTGAGCTGCAGTGGACACGTTATTTACGACCCTAAAACCTTTTCTATTGTAAATAACTTAATTTCGACACAATGGGATGATTTTATGATGGCCATATAACCTTATAGCTTTTGGTCTACAATACATTTGTACAAAGATTATGAATACGTTCAGGTAGAACACATGATTTTGTGGGAACGGTTGTTCCTAAGGAGTAAATTTTCACCTTTTTGCACGTTCACCATATTGACAGTTTTTGTCAAAAATATATAATTTCTTCGTCCCCCGCTTTTCCACAATTAAGACTGCGTGGTTTCGTACTTGCGTTTTGTTGTTGTTGAGGCTGCGGCACAACCGATGGTGCAGCTTCCATCATGGCTGGGCTTGATCCAGTTCTGCTATGTTGGAATCATTACCAGTTTTTAAAATATTAATTTGTGCCTGATAACTATAAGCATCATTATTATTTACAGAAAAAAAAGCATAACAAGTTGTTATTACCTTTCGTTGGTTGTCATCAGTTGTGAAATTATACACAAAAGAGTATAAAGTTTGTCTAGAATTATAAGAATTTTATGAAGTCCCAAAGTTAATTCGTTTTACAGCCCTGTTGTCAATTTTATTGTACAGCTGATGAGCGGGGCGAACTCAGGTACAGTAAACATCGGCTTTCTCCTGACAGGCTCTTTACCTGTACAATAGAATTGACGACATGGTGCCACACGATTTTTAACCAAAAGGTCGAATCCGATTCAGGGCCAGCTGGTGGCAATTGGTGCCGGCTATTGTTACGCTCAGGGGCCGAGGGTTGATTAGGTTTGGCCTGAATCAGGGGAAAACGATACGCAACTTAATCTCTAATTGGGCGCCAAGGTCCTCCGGCAAAACGGTGGTGGGAAGTGCTTGGACCTAAAGCACTTCTCGAGCCGATCTGAACTATCGGGTTTAAAAAAAGAAATGTGGGTGTGAGTTGTATATTGAGAAAAAAAGGAAAAAAAAAATCAATTAATTATAATTAAGTAAATAGTAAACGCCAGCACAGCAGCGTCTGACAAGGTGAAATTTAAATTAAGTACTTGCAATCTTATTCCAAATCGCCGCCACTGTAATCGGTACGACTACCATTACTACGCTTCCACCATAGGCCGTTTGATCAAACTCCGCAGGCGCAATTCGCGTAAGTCCTAGACGAATACGTACGCACCCGATTACATTACAGAGCGGACAACAAAAAAAAGAAACTTGCTTAACTAAATTACGAATAGAATTACTACCACGATGTCAACTACATCAACTGCGTGATACGCTCTGACCTTGTTCCTTATCGGCGAAGTCTGACGACAGGCTCGAACCATGGCTCCAGTGGCAAATGCAAATCCAGGCTGCTCCAGGGGGTGCAAAGTGTCGAACGGACAGCGATCTCCAATTCACGGCGTCGAGGAACCAGGGGGGTCAACAGGGATCAGATTCGCAGGCGAAAATCACGTAGTGATAAGCAATACAGCAATCAGAAGATAAGACAAAAAAAAAAAAGGAAAAGCAAAGCAAAGGAAAAAAAAAGAAAAGGTCCTGCAAGGAGGAAAAAAACAGTTGTAGCGTAATGAAATCGAAATAGTCTGATCTTACTCTGGTGGTGGGCGACCCTAATGTGTTTGGCACGCGGCTAGGCCCCAAAATCCGGAACAAATCCGAAGACTGGCCGGAACCTTCACAAATGTTCCTCAGGACGTCGTTCCTGGACCGAGTCTAACTGGGCGGTACTTGCCCGGACAATCCCATCCACTGGCGAGCGCAAATTGCTCAAAATTCCTGGACAGCACCAGCACTCCCGCACGTGGCAAAAATTTTTCAAACCCAAGAGACTAATGGCGACTCAAGAAACGGATGTTAAAAAAACCCTATCCCGGCTTCTCGAAGGTTTTTCCTTGAAGGGGGAGAAAGGCGGGAAATTTCCGCCATAAAGGCTATGATGAAAAAGGGCTAACTATTTCAAATTTGACACATAGTTCAACTTCCGCTGCTTTGCTCCTGCGTACAACCTCTGTCAAGTTTTTGACATTCGGTTAACCTCCTAATCCAAGTGTCAACAGCAATACACGCGCCAAAATAACGCAAATCGAATTTCAAAACGATAGGAGGAGTAGCAAGGCAAAGAGGGAGAAAAGCCACCCCCAACATCGGGTGAGTCGTATTTACAATGCAAACAGAAATGGCCTTCGAGCTCTTCGTAGGCCAACAACCCTTGCCCGTCAACTACGCTTCCCTCCTACAGGATAAAGTTCAGGGCTTAATTTAAGGAACTCAGGACCCGCTCATATAAAATCTTATCACTAGAGAGCGGATTTCGGTCGGGCTAGACAAGGCCAAACTCGGTACGGCTCGTACGGGATGGCAATTCATTGCAGTTACGGGCTGCACTTCGTTTATTTGAGATTAGAATACCGCTGCTTCGTTGCACTCTGCTGTTAATTCCAGTTCTCATTTACTTAGCCGTTTGATTAATAAATCGTTAATTGTACTTATGGAATAAGTGATATTCAAATTCAGTGATTATCTATCACCCGCTACTGAGTCCCGGCGATCCAGCGCGTCCCCACCTATAATCGTGACGTAGCCCGACAGAAATCCGCTGTCTACTTATCACCTCTCGTAAGTGCTCCAATCTAAGTTAATAAAATAAAGCTTAAATTAAAAATTCTAGTAGGGCAGAGCGTTCCGTAACCAGCTATGTATTACTGGTTGCCTTCTTGCAGGCGCGCTTTACCGTACATGAAGAGGCGAAGGAGAGAAGAAATGTGGCTTATCACGGAATTCAAAACTCAACCGTGACAATGGCTGTAAAACGAATTAACGTTGGGAGTCCATAAAATTCTTATAATTCTGGACAAACTTTACACGTAATGCGATAACTGAATTGCCGTATAGTGCTGTTCTCTTCCTAAAGAGAGCAGAGCGGGTCCGTCTGGTGGATCAAAAAGTTGTTGGGACTTTTCATTCTTAAATTCATTTGCGGTAAATTCAAAATAATCTTTATGTGGCAATTTGTTTCGTTTCATACAAACTCGACCGATTTTGGGTTTCGCCTCGGGTCGTACCGCCCTCAACCCTCGAAGGGCAATCTGGCCACTCGAGACATATGTGTTTTAGTTCGTAGTATAGCTCCTAGAAATACATAGTATCGTCGTCCATTGTTGTACGAGTGGAGCAAATGCAGTTGACAGCGCGTAAACCGTTGTTGTCACGTGGTCTTGGCGTGGTCTTTTTGTTTGAAGTCAATTAATTCTCAATTAATATAACTAATAACTATTAAATAAGATTTTATTGATTAAATTTTATATTCAATTCAAATTAAAAATCCATATTTTGTATATAAACTACAAACTTTAAATCCAACATAAAACCATTCTAAATTTCGCGGTCTGTGAAATGGTGTTATAATAGCCTGCATAGATATTGTAGCCGTCCATAGAATCGAAATTTACGAATAAAAATAAAATAAAACCGGTTCAAACGGAGCCGACGGTGGCTTGCAAATTCTGACGTCACTCTAGCACACGTTGTACAGAGACGTATTTAATATTAAATGTCATCTTTTCCGTTATGATATAATCTGTTTCATTTCTTAGCTCAATCCCGTCTGTTCACTGTACACAAGTTGTGGTATGGTATATTCATCGTTGCGGAGGTAGGTGGAGCGAAAAACCTGGTCATCTTAGCAGCAAACACGGCTATAAACTAGTCCACGTGGACTGTTTGTTTCCTGTCATATTTTACTTTGCTTTAACCAATTGCGTTGCACCAAACGGTTATTACACTTGTTGAAATACATTTTCAAACTTCCATCTTTCTCTAGATCGTCGGTTTCGTAGCTGTGTGACAAATCGTTTGTCGTAGACAGAAAGTAGTAAGATTACAGTGACCCTAAGATTTTGTGCAATCGGCCTTAAATACACCCCTATGTGATGCGACGCGTGCCGTAGTGACAGAACTTGCAAGCCGTCGTCGGCTCCGTTTGAGCCGGTTTTATTTTATTTTTATTCGCAAATTTAGACTCTATAGACGGCTACAATATCTATGCAGGCTACTCTAATAATTTTTGTTTTTGTTAAGTTTCCGCCAGGTTTGCTCCACGGTGACGATACTAGGGGTGTTTTCTAGGGGCTATAGTTCGTAGGAATAACTTGTAGAGAACACTTGTTTGTTACTATCTTAATATACGCTAATTAAGTCCACTGCGTATTTCTTTACTGCGAACGCACACCGACGGATAGTGACACAATTTTTCTTAATAATTCTTCGTTACATGGACATTTATAAAAATATGGCAAACTTACGAATATCTTCGATTCGTCTTGCTTCGCACTGTGTAACTCGGGTGTTTCTGCTGGTGTAAAAGTGGATGAGTTGATCTTCTTTCCCAATGATTTAAAAGGAACTTGATTATGATTACAATTATCGAACCCTCCAAATGTTTCTGCACGTTGTTACCTTAACAGTTCCTCTCTACTATGAAAGAGAGGGAAGGTACACTTGCCCGTGCTCACTTTCAGGACAGCCGATAGGTGGGTAAGAGATCTTAATTTAAAATAAAAAGTTAATTAAAGCTTGTATATAATTAGAAAAAAAAAGTATAAAGAAGTGACTTATAAACTAAGGTTAGTAATGGTGAGTAAGACTAAAAATAGAATCTGAAACAAATTACTACAAAGAAACGAGCAGACGGCCTACTAGCTATTTACAAAAAATACAAACGTGGTTTGCTCGACCTGATCACAAAACAAGTAAAAAAAATTGGGCGCCATCAAGCTTATACTAGAGGTATATGAAAACTTGAAAAAAACGTTCGCAAGGCTTATTAGCAGAGAACGGCGAAGCCGTTTTAATCCATAACTGTACACACAGTTTTCGCAGCGAGGTCAAAGTCTAGCGCTCGCTCGAGATTTTCCTCTGTAAAACCTGTTCTTTTGGGGGTTAATAAGTATTTCAATTTAGAACATGAACGATCCACGTCACAACTGGTTATGGGACTGTAACTGAAAAATGAGAGCAAATTTTCATATGTATTTTGTTGTAATGTTTGGTTCTGTCATGCCGTCGCAAAATTCATGCATAGTGTTTAAACCGGGAGTGCTACTAAAACAGATTCTACATTCATATTTAACTTCTTCCCAAATTCAACTCGAAGCCTTTTAAATTGGGTCACAATATTTTGAAATTCTGATAAAGCATCATGCAACTTAAAGTTTCAGAGTTCAAATAAACTATAGTTTTCGATGAATCTTGACAATTTTGTGCAATGTTAAATATTATAAAAAATAATATAAAATGCTGCTTCTATTAAAAATGAAAAAAAAATCAAAATAAGATTCGTAAAAATGAAAAGTATACTGAAAAACTTCCACACAGATATACATATATAAAGAAAAAGAAACTAAAATGTTAAACACATCTTTGTTACTAACTTGCTATTTTAGAAATGAATACTGCGCCGACTGCGCCACTTCCAAGCGCTTGATGTGCAAGGAGTACTCGACGCCTATGTACAGGTGCGTATTGCACCTGAAAAACAAGCGATAAGACTGCGATCCAAATGCAGTGTAGTCGGCCGACAAATTGATCGACACCGTGTCGCGCTGGTCATGTGTATACATGTGGTGGTCCGCACAGTTCTTAATTCCAAGGTCGCGGCCCTTTGCTTATTAGGAACAAATGTGTGTCGAGAGAGAGAAAGAGAGGGAGAGAGAGAAAAAACGCCATTGGAAAAAAAACTGATTTGTTCTTGGCGATAAACGATGAGAAAGTTCTTATCGCAGCGATAAGGCGTATTTTCTATTCGGAGATCACACAAAAATTGGCGTTCGGATACCTTTCACAGGACGACGACGACGCGCCGACCAGTCCTGTAGCAGCCTGGATCCCACGATGTCCAACTCCCCAGACTCGCGTCTTCGCGATGATCGTAGCGCCCAGCAAATTTTCTGCGTTCTCGCTGCCCTCTCCGTCACTTCCGAGTGGGCCTCGAAACGTTGCCCCCAGCGTGGACCTTACATGTGGAGCGATAAGCCTAGATGGGGTAAAAGTAAGTGACTCCTCTCAAACGGAGACCAACAGACCAAAACTCGCCAAACTCAAATCACACCTCTCTGGCGGCACGAACTCTTTCTCTCTCTTGAGCTGGCTTTTCACGCCTCCTCTTGCATGGTCGTCTCCGTCCCCGCCAGTACTACTTTGTGAAAGCAAAAAACTCAAAAATTTGGCGGAACTGGCGGCGATGATCAGTAATACAAAAATGGTCAGACCGGTGACAGGCTTTCGCTACGACTGAAAGAAATCATCGTGCGAGACTTTTGTCTAAGCCCTCTTCACCCTCGACTCCGTAAAGAAAAAAAAATCGTAACAACATTTTGGTAATATTGGTAACACGTAAGCTTCACTCTAATGTTCACCTGCAGAGCTTACAATTCTTGACAAATTTGTGCCCGTTGATTATTGAACTAGTCAAATGACTAACTGTCTACACAATGAATTTATTATTATTAGTAAATGCCACCTTCCTACAAAAGTTTGGACCGTTAACAACCTTTTCCTCAACGGTTACAGCGTACGGCTCTCAGTTTGTTTTTAGCGGCGGGTCGTAAGTCGACGCAATTTCCTCAATAAACTGTAGTTGATTTTGTGTCGAGGTGATAAGGAGTCTGATTAGTGGGCACCAGGTAGTTAGTAAACTAAAATCAACTCACTGAAACTAACTACCAATTTAGTTCCGAAGACGTAATAAATATTTACAGAACGAAACTATTCCTAATATAAATAAGAAGGTTTCTAATGGATTTAAATAAATATAAACGTTCTTCAATTTAAGATAAGTTTTTATTAAAACAAAGAGACAACCGAATGTGTGAACTCTCTCTCTTGACGTATGAGTACGTTCTGCCTTCCCTCGCCCCAGAACTCCTCGTCAGAATCTCATGTGCGACTCCGTTCAGACGCACACGAGTCTATAAAATTCAAGGGCGCTTACATAAATGATATTGATTTCTAATTAGTATCTCAAATCTAGCATTATTTCTAAACACAACTCACATCAGACAGGGGCCGCACTTACATAAGCTTGGTTCACATCAAGGACTCATATGTGGCCGAAAGGGTCTGAAGAAATTTGAACGACGCAGTTATTTGATGTTTATGGCGCGAATACAATAATATCAGAAAGATCTGACCTTGGTTGTTTCTCCAGAGATGGTGGCGGTTAGTCGGGGGTGCCGGAGTAAAAATTGGAGCTGGCCGATCGAGCAGCGTGCGGCAAAAAAATAACATGGGCTCCAAATGTCTCAGAACTCTCAGGATCGAGAACCTCCAGAAATCAAAGTCATGCAAAGCACAAAATGGTGCCGTCAAACTAGCACTCGGACTCGACAAAAGTCTGGATAGGCGTCTACTCCAGTAAATTAAAAAAACCCTAAAATTCGTGATTGATTTAGCGAGGCGAAAAAGAAAATTAAAGACTACCTCGTGTGGTGAGGGCTATGTCCGCAATGAAACGTTGGGCTCCTTTCTGCCGGGGCCCGAGAACGTTCTGCTGCAGCAACGATCAACTCGATTCTTCCGCTGAAAAAGTGCGAAAAAGTGTCTGTCTTTCGACGACAAACACGAAACGGATAAAGAGCCGATAGAGAGGATTATAATAACGTGCTATGATTCTTCGATCCATATACCCTGTTGCGACTAAATTAATTACACAGTAGAACAGTGTTTTTGTTACATATGTTTTCTAAACATGGTCGGAAAGGTAATTTTGTGCTGAACAACTCTTAAAAGAGATAATATACCCATGTCGTCAAAAAAAAAAAAATTATTCAAATTTTTATGTTCGTCCAGTGAACAATTAGAACAAATGAAGTGAATTCTAATTTTACATAGAAAAACGCACAAGAAGCACTAAAAAAATGTTCCACAGATTTCTGTTGACAGATATTTAATTACGTCTACGAATATTTAAGCGGTCTAGAATATGTAGAAGGATCTAACTCTCAAGTATTCGGAAAGAATGAATACTTGGGTCTTTCTCTTAAATCTTTCTTCGACTTTCTTGATTTCTAGATGAAAAGATTATTATCAGCAAAGAAATTTAAATGAGACATAATTTGTGGAACGTTTGTTTCCTAAAAATTCACTGATCACTAAGCTAATTGATTCCCAAGTAAATTTTTCCGTATCATTCAAATAGGCGTAGAACATTTGTCCTTCATTCGAATTTCAAGCCCAATGAAAATTCCTAAATATAGAAAATGTACATAATAATATGGAAACTGAAATTTACTGTAATCTTTTAGGTTTTACCTTGGTTTATGTTAGCAGCAGAAAGCTTAGGAAATATTGTTTTCAGATGTTGAAATGTATTTCACTTGCATAAGAAGCACATATGATTGGTATATCCAGATTGGAAGCCAGTTACTAAAGCTACAATTTTTAAATCGCCTATCAAATTGCACTCAATTTTTTTATTGTTAATACAGTTTAAGTGTTCAATATTCTCATGTTTCTGCAGTTTGTATGGAGTATGTACTCCATTATGCAATAGTACACCTTTTTAATAATAATAAGAATAATAGTAATAGCATTCATTGCTAAACACTATACACCATTTATAGGACAACACATTGTATAATACTACATAGTACAATTAACAAAATAAGAATTAATTAATTATATAATTGTGAAGCAACTTAATTATGAGTGAAACACAAACATACAAAAGAATCTACAGTTTATGTGCAATATGAACAATCTCCAAAAAAAAAAGTTTTTTGACGACCTAGGCATAATGTCTTATTAGATAGTTATTCAGCACATAATAACCTTTCAGAACACATTTTCACAATGCTTGTAACAAGAATTTTTTCTAAAATTATTCTACTGTGTTATCTTAAGAACTACAGAACCTGGACGAATGCTTAATAAAAAAAAATTATACGTAACGATTGTTAAAATTCATAGTAGCGATTCTTTTATTATCGTAACTTTTTTATCAAAGTAGGAGTCTAAACAGCAAAACGAATACGTGCTAAATTCATTTTCTAAGTGGTACCATAATTGGTCACTCTAATTTATACGAAAACAGAGTTGAAACGTGGTTGGCAAAGAATTATTATGTATTAAAAAATAATGATTCACAACTCTACACTCTGCACTTTTCAAGCTGACTTTGTGACAATTTATGTAGGTGGAACAAAAAAAAAAAACTTCAAAGTTCTTAAAAGTTCCAGTTTTCTTTACTTCGTATTTACGAAATAAAATTCGCATGGTGATTCGCAAAGTCAGCTTGAAAAGTCAAGAGTGCAAAGTGAACATCCACCATTAGATTTGACAGGAGTTTATCACTAACATCTGTGTCAACTTTACTATGCTCTATTACAGAGTTAAACAACGAACAATTACACAAACAACGCTCAGATTTATTAAAACACTCGGCTTCGCCTCGTGTTTCAATATTAAATCTTCACGTTGTAAAATGTAACCTACCGCATTTACAATGTATGCAACTTTTTGGCCGATGACTAATTAGTGGCACTTGTGTTCGTCAATTTTTACATTTTTTAAATTGTGTGGAATTTGTAAGTAGGCTTTGCCTGCGTCAAACGTCAGATGAAATTATTCTGGTTTTAACCTTAATAAGTGTTTCATTTTTGCGTCGTCTTCATTGATTCACTATTAAAGTTTCTCCAATTAGTTACAATCGTCCGATTTGTCAAAAGGGAAAATATCAAAAGATGTCACCCCCTTCGGGAGTTACAGGAACCTATAATTAATCCGTTTTGTCACGCGCCAAAACAGTTTGTGCTTGAATTGATATTATCAAAATGTCCAAAAAATATTGCTCTGTGCCTGCTTGTGGGGTAATCAAGGATCCTAGAGACCACAAATAATGCACAGATTCCCTTCAAACACTGTGAACAAAAGGTTGTGGTGCAAAAAGGTTTTTAATGCTACAAGTAGGTACCCCAACATGAATCTTTTACCTAAGGGAATGTATAGCCATTAAAACCATTTCAGGTGATAATATTGCCAATAATTTATACATCTGTGGTAAACACTTTTGAGAGAAGTTGTTATTATTCAAATAAAAGACTTAAACCCGGCTCTGTTCCTACTGCATATCCCTTTGAAGACCATCCACGCCCATGGCGTTGTGACTTTGGCACCGGTATCGAAATTTTGCCTCTTTTTCGAGTAAAAACCGAAATACATGATGTCAAATTGTGTCAAAAAGTCAGACCATGACAGACATTTAGCCGACATTACAGATTCCTTTCCCTCCCGACGTATGCGTCCTCACATGTCACATTTAAGGGATTGGAGAGACTTTAATAGTGAATCAACGAAGACGACGTTATTGCGGCGCGTATTTTTGATTTATTAGTGTTGGTAACGGATCGACGGCATCCATGACGTGTACGCATTGCTTCCTGATCCTGAGTATACATTCCTGCCAAAATATTAGGTGGTACGAGTAGGTATACAGCACAGAAAATTAATACTTTATGATTGATTTGTAAGGTTACCCACAAATCTTCGAGCGCAGAAAAAAAATAATTTTACTTGACTGAAAATACTTCTTTACAGTTATAAGTACCCCACCTCCAATGCTCTCCTTGCTGTTGCTTCCAGAGCCGTCAGTCCTGTACACAATATAACTGTTGTTTATAAATAAATTCATTATCCTTGATATCTGGATGCAACCAGGTCTCTACAAATCCAAGTATATAAAAATTTTCACTTAAACAAGATATAGAGCACTCAGCTAATTTTGTTCGTAAACCGCGCACATTTTGATAATACAGGGTGATTTCATTTATGTTATTGTTACACCTCTCTTTGCGTTGCGAAAATTTTGTTCTGTAGAAAATGAATTATCCTTATCAGAAGCGGATGGAAGATTTACTACTACTACTACACCTTCCGGTCACATTTGCGGATTAAGGATATCAGCAGCTTTGGACTGAGGAAGACTGAGTTTAAAGGAGTTAAAATTCCCACCTTTGGAGGTAAATTTTTCTCAGCAAAAGTTCTGAAGATTAAACTCAGCTTTTAAGCATTCTCCCACCTGATTTGCAGTCATAGCAGGGTCAATGCGTCCTATGTAATAAATAATGATGCATTTTTTCGACAGCACCCAGAGAAAAGAGTTCGCAGCTTTAATCCCGTTAATGATATTCTTACGTTTAGTTTGAGAATTGGGCTTTTAATGATAACGTGGGTGTATAAAACCGTTATTGTCGTTATCATTAAGAATATCATCAGTCGACATAGAAAATGGTTTTTCGTTTAATTTTTTACTGAGATCAGCTGGTTTATCATCTGTTTTATTGATAGTCATACTCTTATCTGGCGGTTTTGCTACAGAATTTGCATCGAAAAGATTTGCAAAATTATTCACAAAATTAGCAGAATGTTGTTGGCCGCATTAAGTTTACTAGTAGTGGTAACTGGCGCCTTTTTTCCACTGATTTTGGGGTTGATTAACAGTTTTATAAGGTCCACATTAGTAGCCTTCACAGCTTCCAATTCTTCTCGGATTCTACCTACTTACTTCGTTTGAGAGGATATGATGCACAATTTCTTTGATATACTTATTATTTCTCCAAACTCACTGCTTTTTAAAAAAGTTAGAACGGCTTCTTTAGCGATATTATTTGTACTGTTGCACGTTCCGGACATTTTACAAGAGGTGACTTGGTTAAAATTTAAAGCAATTCGGTTCATTAACTGGTTTGTTTTTACAATATAACCATACTAGAGCATTTGACGACATGTTCAATCGCTCGCTATATGAAAAAACATTTTTGGGTTGCAATTGAAGGGGGAATTAGGAGACGACTTGTAGACGATTAGTAGATTAGTAATAGAATAGTGTAGTGAATAATTGTAGCCGAAACACGTACCAATGACCAAATAAATTGGCATACTACCCGATTTGTTTGATTGCCAACGCCTACGCCTAACAACAGACAGACAAACTGACAGACAGAAACGTGAGACCCATTTTTTCGTACTCTTGGGGTCATAACCCATAGAGAAACTATGAAAGTAGCCAGTCGCTCAATGGACTCCGTTACAATACCTCCTTAGCTACGCTCAAGAAGTAAAACTACCATAGTGACGTTAACATCCACCATACGTCCTCTATCTCGATTAGGTTAAAATCCCCTCCACTGGCTGCAATCTTGACCCCCACAGGCATGAATCATTGCTGGCCCTTACTTACTACTCAAAAGTGGTCGAAGTTTATTTCGACTGAATTTCCCTCCTCTTTGAAGTACAGTCCAACAAATCTCGCTTCTTTGAAACAAAACTTTGATTTTGCGATTTTTGTTTTCTGATTGATAAGCAAAAACCAGTGACGTAAATGATACAATGATACCCCGCAGCTCCCCCCCCCCTCCCCCGTCGAGGGGGCGCATATTCCAAAGGGTTCAGTCCGCAGCGATAGTTTGATTACAAATATATTTTTCTTTTGGACTGTATCAACATAATATAACAATTCAAGATCATAAATCTGTGATCCTGTGGTTGAAAAATTAAAAAGGGCATCGAGTATTATTATTTGAGGTAATATAGTAGTAATATACAAGTAGTTTTTTACTTCCCGAGCGTAAGCAAAGGAAGTATTGTAATCGAGTCCGTCGGCCGACTCTCTACTTTTACGTTTTCTCGATCTTTCATGACTCCTAGAATACGAAAAAAATAGGTCTCCCATTTCCGTCTGTCTGTCCGTCCGTCTGTCCGTCCGTCTGTCCGTCCGTCTGTCCGTCCGTCTGTCCGTCCGTCTGTCCGTCCGTCTGTCCGTCCGTCTGCCCGTCCGTCTGTCCGTCCGTCTGTCCGTCCGTCTGTCCGTCCGTCTGTCCGTCCGTCTGTCCGTCCGTCTGTCCGTCCGTCTGTCCGTCCGTCTGTCCGTCCGTCTGTCCGTCCGTCTGTCCGTCCGTCTGTCCGTCCGTCTGTCCGTCCGTCTGTCCGTCCGTCCGTCCGTCTGTCCGTCCGTCTGTCCGTCCGTCTGTCCGTCCGTCTGTCCGTCCGTCTGTCCGTCCGTCTGTCCGTCCGTCTGTCCGTCTGTCCGTCCGTCTGTCCGTCCGTCTGTCCGTCTGCCGTCCCGGATTTTTATTAGACAGATAATCTCCGAAAGTACTGGACCGATTGTTGTGAAATTTTGTACTTATATTAGGAATATCATGTAGATGGTAAAACGCTAACCAAAATTTGTCTAATCATCCCCACCACTAATGCGATGACGTCACTTCAAAATTGTACATAGTAAATGGGTCTTAAATTGTATAAAATAACATAGTCCTACACATGTAGTTTACGACTCCGAATTCAGTTTTTACCCGAAACGTCCAGATTTTTGGAAAAAAAAATCAAAATCATAAAACAACATTTTGCAATTTAATTTTGAATCTGCTAACCCGAATGTTTTAAAATGTTGCAGATGTTTTAAGGCTCTAAAGAGCATCATAAATCTTTAGTCAAAATATATTTGGTTATCCCCTCCAAAAACTTGATGACGTCAGCTCAAAAGTTTGCCGAATAAATCCTATCTAAAATGTACAAAATATGATGCGTCTGTACTTGTGATATATCACTCCATTCATATTTTTTGGATTTGCATATACAGGGCGACTCAAAAAAATTAATGAATGCGTCAATTTATTTTATTGATTTAATCAGGAATTACACAACCGAATGCTTTGAAATCTTGGAGATGTTTTAAAGTTATCATAAGCATGGTAAATTTTTTATCAAAATGTATTTGCTCATCCCAACTAAAAATTGATGACGTCACCCCAAAATTTTGCTGAATAAATCCTATCTAAAATGTACAAAATATGGTGAGTCTCTTCTTGTGATTTATCATTCCATTCAAATTTTTTCGATTTGCATATACAGGGTGACCGAAAAAAATTAATGAATGCGTCAATTTATTTTATTGATTTAATCAGGAATTACGGAACCGAATGCTTTGAAATCTTGGAGATGTTTTAAAGTTATCATAAGCATGGTAAATTTTTTATCAAAATGTATTTGCTCATCCCCCCTAAAAAATTGATGACGTCACCCCAAAATTTTGCTGAATAAATCCTATCTAAAATGTACAAAATATGATGAGTCTGTACTTGTGATTTATCATTCCATTCAAATTTTTTCGATTTGCATATACAGAGTGACTCAAAAAATTAATGAATGCGTGAATTTATTTTATTGAGTTAATCAGGAACAACAAAATCGAATGCTTTGAAACATAGGAGATGTATTAAAGTTATCATAAGCACGTTAACTTTTTTATCAAAATGTATTTGCTAATCCCCCCTCAAAAAATTTGATGACGTCAGCTCGAAAGTTTGCCGAATAAATCCTATCTAAAGCGTAAAAATATGATGAGTCTGTACTTGTGATTTATCACTTCATTCATATTGTTTAGATTTTCTTAAGAGGTGGCTCAAAAAAATTAATGAAGTCAATTTATTTTATTGATTAAATTAAAGGCAACACTTATTATTAGTATTACATTGGACCAACCCAATTTGGTAGACACAAAATTTTTTAAAGTAAAAACTCGGTTGAAACATAAGGGTAGCACGCTTATTTACATCGACTTTAACATTACAGACGTGTGCGCTGTCTAGGTTCCGCGAATGTGGAATAGACATGTTTATAATCAACCAATTGTGAATTTCACCGTCAAGAATTAAAATAAAACCCAATGTTTTATATAATAAGCGGAAGTCGAAGCAATAAAACCGATGGTCGTTTTGTTTACAGTTTCTCAGTTTGACTCTCACGTATGCTGTTACGCTTGTCATCTTAAATTAAGAATGTTTATACATAAACGGTTTTCAGTTGCCTTTCATATTACTAGACAGCGGATTTTTGTCGGGCTACGTCACGATTATAGGTGGGGACGCGCTGGATCGCCGGGACTCAGTAGCGGGTGATAGATAATCACTGAATTTAATTGGTACTAATTCCATAAATATAATTAACGATTTATTAATCAAACGGCTAAGTAAATGAGAACGGGAATTAACAGCAGAGTGCAACGAAACAGCGTTATTCTAATCTCAAATAAACGAAGTGCAGTCCGCAACCGCAATGAATTCGCATCCCGTACGAGCCGTACCGAGTTTGGCCTTGCCTAGCCCGACAGAAATCCGTTCTCTAGATATTACACACCGGCGCCGTATACGTGAGTAAATTGTTTCGTTATTTTATTGATTATAAGAAATCAATATTCAAAACAACCCAATTCATTTTCCCGAAAATTTGGGAATACAATAATTTTATTCTTAGTATTACACTACATCTATCCCAACTGATATACGTGTCCTTGCAAAAATGTTGATGACGTCATCACAATTTTTTTTTAAATTCCCACTACAAAAATGTAATGAGAAAAAAAAACACAATAGGCATGCAGTCGTCAAGTTTCCGACAGCGAGGGAAGTACTGTCTAAACTCTTTAGACCAATTTTTTACTAGCTGTAAACACCCCTAGCGACGACGCAGTGGCTACGACCTTGTGGACCAGATCAAAGCGTCCCCGCTACTCGCCGTAAATCACACCTTACTTCAACTGGGGGATTGCAGCGGTGAGATAAAATATCGCGTACTGGTTATCAATGTACACTGTACAGTGCTTGACTTTGATTGTTATGTTGATGCATCGAAACACGAATACCACATACGAGTAGCAATCTGTTAAATATGAAAGCATTTGTCTCTTCAAAACCGAGGACGAAAATTATTCATTAAGCTACAATAGAGCAAAATGTTCTGTATATTATAGTAGTATCACAATTCTTATGTTATTACTATTACGTATCGACGGGCGCATTCGCAGATTTTCGAGAAAATAAGATGACTGGTTGACTCGTTCTTAATTTGATGAATAAAAATTGGCCCAAAGTCATATAGACACAGGTTCCCCCGTTCCTGAAAAATATATAGGCGAACACATACAGATTAAAAAAATATATAAAAAATTTAATATTGCTCTTTTTATTTTTTTGTTATATAATAACTGCTACAAGTTAAAAAAAATGGCTAAAAGTTGTTCCGACATAACTTCCCTCGCTCCGGAAGTACAATGAAACATATCCAGCATTCTCGAGTTGAGTTTTTCTTTACACAATTTTGTGATGACGTCATCAACATTATTGCAAGGACACGTATAATAACTTGGATTGGTGCAGTGTAATACTAAAAATAACAGTATGGTATTTCCAAACATTTTCAGGTCAAATGGAGTGGACATGAATTGACTCATTCATTAATTTTTTGAGCCACCTGTTTAAGCAAATCTAAAAAATATGAATGCAATGACAAATCACAAGTAAAAACGCATCATATTTTGCACATTTTGGGTAGAATTTATTCCGCAAAATGTTGAGATGACGTCATCAATTTTTAGCGGCGAATAATGAATAAATAGATATATCTTGACAATTTACCATGCTTACAATAACTTTAAAACGTCTGCAAGATTTCAAAGTATTCAGTTTCACAATTCTTAATTTAATCAATAAAATAAACTGACGCATTTATTACCCTGTATACGCAAATCCAAAAAATATGAATGGACTGATTAATCACAAGTACAGACTCATCATATTTTGGACATTTTAGATAGGATTTACTCGGCATAACTTTGATCTGAAGTGACCAATTCATCATGCTTATCATAACTTTAGAATATCAACAAGATTTCAGTCTAGTAGATTCAAAATTAAATTGCAAAATGTTGTTTTATAATTTTGATTTTTTTTTCCAAAAATCTGGACGTTGCGGGTAACAACCTTAGATCATAAAATAAATAGATACCACCATGCCGTGTTCTTTCCCTAGGACAGCCTGTGACGACATCCTCCTGTCACACATCTCTCTCGTGCAGGGAGGGATTACAATGAAGCTATCCTTGCCTGATCACTATTTGAATTTTGCGCGCCTAAATTTTAGGAAGTATGTCTGAACTAACTTCGGAAGAAAGATGTTGACAGCTTGATTTTATAAATAATTCACAGTAGATAACGAAAGGAATAGTAAATTATTGGACAGCAATTGTGATCCTTTATGACTACATCACTTAAAATAGGATCTTTGTTTTAAATTCTAAAATTGTTTTTTGTACAACAACTCGAAAGAGAGGTTAGAAGAAATTTTTGTCAAAAGCGATTTGTTGCGCTGGTGCGGTACAAGGATGGAAGTGAAATAGACATATACAGATGAAATGCATATAACAAAGATGAAGATGTGGTGATCACACAAGGATAGCATTATACTACTCCCCTTGACGTAGAAAACGACAACAGATAGCTTCATGTCTAGTCACAGCTTTCAGTTTGAGTATTGGTATCTATTTATTATATGATCTAAGGTAACAACTCAATACGGCGTCATAAACTACATGTGTAGGCCTATGTTATTTTATACAATTTGAAACCCATTTACTATGTACAATTTTGAAGTGACGTTTTTGGTGGGGATGATTAGAGAAATTTTGGTTAGCATTTTGTCATCCACATGATACTCCTAATATAAATACAAAATTTCACAACAATCGGCCCAGTACTTTCGGAAATTATCTGTCTAATCAAAATCTGGAACGGCAGACAGACGGACAGACTGACCAACAAACAAACAGACAGACAGGCAGACAGGAAGACAGGCAGACAGATCAGACACACAGACAGACAGACGGATACGGGAGACCTATCTCTTCCTATTCTAGGGGTCATGAATGGTCTAGAAAACGTAAAAGGACAGAGTCGGCCGACAGACTCGATTACAATGCTTTCTTCGCTTACGCTCGGAAAGCCAAAAAAGAGGTGGCTTATGCTCTACCACTACGCCACGCTACTTTTTACGCAGCGTCGTACAATATCTCTAAAAAAGAGGACGGTTTAAATAATAAACTAAAGTAAAAAAATAAAAAAATCAAGGTAGTAATCACCGGAGCGTATTTTTTCATAAAATTTAGGTAATGTTAATTTTGCAATAAAGTGAGCGCTCCAGTAATTTTGGAGATTATCTGTATAATAAAAATCGACGGATAGACAAAAGGCGACAGAAGATCGAGAAAAGATGAAAGCAACCGTTCACCGGATGTTTCCTTGGCCGGTTCGGAAAGGAAAGACTTTATATTATACCGAATTGTCATGCGTAATTAAAGGTGATTATAACTTTGGTTTCTGAAAAGATTTTAACATCTAAAATTTTTCGTATTCTAAAAATGAGCCTTTTGAAATCATTTAGATTTTTTTTAGATTGAGATAACTTTTGGTTAAATTTGCGTGTAGATAACCACGAACTTAATCATACAAAAAATTAGATCGTTTTTATACAGTCGCTTTGACGTCCTTGTCTTCACAAAGTTCAATTGTAGACTTCATTTTCGAACTCCAGCAAGTTTCCGGGCTACAATAACATTCTTTCTAAGTTTTACATATACTTAATAAAAGTCGATCATATGAAATTAATTCCCCGAAGGCGTACTAAGGGTAAGGGTGTATCTGTGCATAATTCCAGGTTGTAGTTGCTCCTTTATACCTTCACTTGACATTCTTTGATCCTTGGAACCTCTATTAATTTCAACTTTCCTGCATCAGGCGTTTGTTCATAAGCGGGTGTTCATTTGAATTAGGCTTTACCCTCGTGGTGTACAAATAGACACAGGCTTGTATTTTCACATTTAACGGCAGCACATAACATTTTCCATACATTCATATCAGCCTAATTATGTACGAGTATATAAGATGACAGTATCAAATTAGAGATGCTGGGACGCATCATCGAACAAATAACACAAGACCGTAATTTAATTACTTAATGGAAACATTAAAAATCCATTACCTTGTATGCCTTTAATGTATTCTCGCCTGTTAAATTAATTTTACGATATATTTACATCAGTTTAAGAAAAATCCTTAGATAAACATTGTGTTGAAAATTAATTAATTCAAGCTGCCGCACCTGTATTGCATTTCTTGAGGTCTCAAAACAAAGTGCGATATATAATAAGAAGGGGTTGTTACCATGTGGTAATTACTGAAGTTTCAGTTCTTGACATATCTAATGCTATTTGGTGCTATCTCATTTGAATAAACTGCTACACTTCCTTATAGCTAGGTTACTCGCGCTAGAAAACCAATCAAATGAGTACAACACCGGCGACTCAGGGTTTCGTTGGTAGCAGGGTACGGGGTTCAATTAAAAAAAAAAACTTTAAGGGCGCCAGTAACGACCTACCGTGTCACTTAATGCTCCCGTTACCAAAATGACGATATAACTATAGCTCTCTCTCTTTGATTTACAGACTTTCCTTTCTCGCTGGCCAACTTGGAACAAGGTAACTTAAATGCAAGGGGAATCCCTTTGAAACTGAATTATTTCGAACCAACGAATTGAATTAAATAACAATTCAAAAAAAAAGTTAAACAATACAGCGTGTTATTGAAAGGTACATACAAAATAAAATGGGCAATTGGTCTCAAAGTATGGGTGCTAAAAGTTAAAAAAAGTTCACGTAAAAGTGTTCTCCTTTCAGAGACAAAAATTATTAAAATTTATGTCCAAATTCGTTGTACGCCTCTGATAAAAAGATCATCTCTCGTTTCTATAGCAACATTTAGTCTTGACCATGGCCGACTAGTTTAAAGATTATGGCCTGTCCAAGACCACGGCCAACTGGTATTAATACATATGGCCATCCCAATTCGTAAAAAGTTGATTCTTTGACGTTTCCAAAATCGTTAATCAGGCAACGACATCTGTTGAGTACAATTATGAACTTGGTTGGCAAATAATTGTCAAAATGACGTTTTAAAATATCACGTTTTTCTGAAAGTGTAGATAATGGCACAAGAACATTAATGATATTACTCCTACTATTTAGTTTTGAAATAAGATAGATATATTTTTACAAAACGAAAATTATTTAACAAAAAGGAAGGTACATATTCATACTTTTAAAACTTTTCTGCTGGAAGGTTTGTTACAGATCGTTATTTTCTTCAACCAGTCTGTTTGTTCCAAACAAATATTATCAATAACTGGTTTCACTGTTGCTCGAATAATTATATCACAAACTCTTGATTTATGTTCCAAGCAACAAAATAATGGATTTTGGTCCAAAGAAGGAAGGAGCAGATTACATATTTGTTGACATGTCTTTTTAGAGTTTAAAAACGGTGGTATTAGAAAGTTTTTTAAAAAGGGTAACATTTAGATTCAAGTTATCTGTAACGAGTCGCAAATTTCAAACTGACGCAGTCAATATATGTTATTGGTGTTTGAATCTGCTTGTTTTTTAATAATAATGGGCAGAAAATGTGCAATTTGTGGAAATACAGCTAAACCTTTATTTCAATTCCCCAACAATCCCGCAAGCCGAGCAAAATGGTTTGAAGTTGTCGATAAATTCATTGGTAATAATTTAATAATTAAAAAAAATATTCCGGCATCATAAAAAATTTGCAGATATTTCTAAAATTAAAGATCACTGGTCTATCTGTGAACGCCATTTCAAGAAAGACCATATTATTTTCGGTAAGACTTCGGTGCGTTTAGCCGATAACGCTATTCCCTTTCTACCAATCATTGTTAGTACAAAATAATTTACATTTTAAAAATCAGGTTTGGTATAATATTCCTTTTTTAGAATGATACACTTAATTTTGAAAATCCTTCCCCATCCACCAGCGTACCTTCTGATTATTTAGAAACCAGTTCAAAATCGATTCAAGTAAATACTGTATCAATTCAAGAAATCACAGATCTTCGATATCATGTTAAAGTCCTCACATTACAGCTGAAACGAGCAAACGAAAAATTCTCTAAATGTCATGAAAAATTGAGAAATTTACAGGAGAAAGTTAATGCAGATAATTTGAAATTTATAAAAAAAATTGCTGACGATTCTGAAATTTCTGAAGAAAGGGCAGTATTTCTTATGGACCTAATAAGAAATTATAATAAGAGAGTACCACGTTGGTCAGAAATATATGTGCGTTTGTGTACAATTTGGCGATTCTGTTCACCTAAAGGTTATGAGTACGGTCGTACTAACTTGTTAAAATTACCATCAAAAACAACAATTTCTCGGTATCTTGGGAAATATAATGGACCAAATGAATTAATTGAGCAACGCTTATGCGCTGAGATATCGCATTTAAAGCCTATTGAACGAATTTGTTCTCTCATAGTTGATGATATGTCCATTAAGGAAAAAATGGTTTATTCTAGATCAGAAGACCAGGTTTATGGTCTTGATACTTGTGGCACAGATATAATTGGCAGTGACCCTAAGACAGCGAATAAGATGTTATGTTTTGTCATTGATGGGTTATCAACGAAATACACAATACCTGCAAGTTATTTTTTCCACAGGCAGCTTACAGTTGATACTTTCCACGACTTGACCTTAAAAGTGTTAAAACTCTTGACTGAGTGTGCTTTCATAGTTTTGCGACTCGTTACAGATAATTTGAATCTAAATGTTGCCCTTTTTAAAAAACTTTCTAATACCACCGGGCCTCCAAAAAATTGTATCAGCCACCCTGTCTTGGAATATTTGCCCTTTTTTCTAAGTTTTGATTTCTGCCATGCTGTAAAAAATGTACGAAACCAGTTCTTGAATCATGATATGCTATCACTACAAGGTACTATTTCATCTAAATTTTTGAAAAAAATATATAAATTGCAGAAAGGGCTACCTGTAAAACCAATTAGATTTTTGACAAAAACGCACTTATATCCTACAAATTTCGAAAAAATGAATGTGCTGAGAGCCGTGCAAATATTTTCCACTCCAGTGACATCATCATTGCAGTATTTAAAAGACGCCAATGACAAAAATTTTGTTAATGTTGAAAACACGATACAATTTATGAAAACAATTTATTACTTCTTCCAAATTCACAACGTATCCAATAGATATCATTACATTAGATCATTAGATAGCAGTATCGCTCCATATGTTCACGTTTCTGATGAAAGACTTCAGTGGCTAAACGAAATTTTTCCAAATTATATAGATGAAATTCAGACCATCAGTTCTGCTAGCACCAGTTTTCGTGGTTTCACACAAGAAACTGCACATGCTTTAAAATTTATAGCCAGAAGTACATATTTGTGTGTTAAGTTTTTATTAGAACAAGCAGGCTTTTACTATGTTCTTACGCGTTCCTTTAGCTCCGATGCGGTGGAAGCAACGTTCTCACACGTGAGATTAAAAGGAGGCTCCAATGATGCAACGGATGCCAGAGCGGCAGAATATGCAATGCGTCAGATCCTCCGCTGCGGAATTGTTAAGTGTTCCAAATCATCTAATGTTTCCAATATAGACTTTGTCAGTACTGCAAAATTCTCGGTTTTGGATCATGATACAAAACAAGACAAAGAAAATTTTGATGTACCTTTGGAATTAAGAACAAAGATTCAAAACCTAAGTAAATTAATTGAACCCTGTGCAAACATTTTATCGGCATCTGTGGCCTTTTTGGCTGACTACATTTTAAAGAAATTAGACGACAAATTTCATTGCGACAGCTGCCTTGCACCGCTGTTGTCCAAAGAGGTTCCTGGTCCGCTATTAAGACTCATCCTGTTACAGGATCGAGGTGGATTAACCTATTCCAATGCATATTTCGTAGGCATTGTGAAGGAAGTGGCTGACGTCACTCAAAAAATGTTGCCGTTTTTAAACTCCAAAAAGACATGTCAACAAATATGTAATCTGCTCCATCCTTCTTTGGACCAAAATCCATTATTTTGTTGCTTGGAACATAAATCAAGAGTTTATGATATAATTATTCGAGCAACAGTGAAACCAGTTATTGATAATATTTGTTTGGAACAAAGAGACTGGTTGAAGAAAATAACGATCTGTAACAAACCTACCAGCAGAAAAGTTTTAAAATTATGAATATGTACCTTCCTTTTTGTTAAATAATTTTCGTTTTGTAAAAATATATCTATCTTATTTCAAAACTAAATAGTAGGAGTAATATCATTAATGTTCTTGTGCCATTACCTACACTTTCAGAAAAACGTGATATTTTAAAACGTCATTTTGACAATTATTTGCCAACCAAGTTCATAATTGTACTCAACAGATGTCGTTGCCTGATTAACGATTTTGGAAACGTCAAAGAATCAACTTTTTATACGAATTGGGATGGCCATATGTATTAATACAGTTGGCCGTGCCAAGACGTACCATACGTGTTGCCATCTATTAATAATTACACTTAATAATTTAGCAAAATTTTAATTTGATTTGACATTATGAGACTTCAAAACGTGTAATGGTCGTTTGTTTCGGTATTAATGCCTTTGTGCCTTTCAAAAAGCGTTAATAATTCTTTTGTCGATTTTGAATTATTAATAAATGGCAGCACGTATGGTACCCTTGGACAGGCCATAATCTTTATACTAGTCGGCCATGTCTTAACAAAAGTTTTATTGTTACAGTTGCTAGGATTTACTAAAATAAATTAATTTTACCAATTTATCCTTCAGTAGCGTCTAAAAAGGTTGGATAAGGGTTAATTTTCCTCTTATAATTTTGATAACACAAAATAAGTTTTTCAGACTTCTTAGACTTCGCGAAGAACTGTCAATTTTGTTGTACGTACCTTTCAATAACACTCTGTAAAATAAAAAAAAGTTGGTGAATTAGTGAAGTATGGTCAAATTAGATCTACAAAGCTACTAAATTCTGAGTAAGTCTGAACACCACAGTCTGGAGTTGTAAAGTCCAAATGGTATATTTAAATTAACAGTGGGACCGTTCTAAATAAATAATTTACGCATCTACTTTAGTCAATCCAAGGCGTGGAGAATAAGTACTTATATCCTTACATAACGCCTTTTGCTTTAGAAACTTTAACCCACATTAAGTGAACTGAAACATTTAAAAAAATATTTCCTGAAAGAGATCTAGTCTAGATTCATTTGTCAAGAGACACGGCTTCGCTGCTCTGCTGTCCTGTGATACTGAAGACGGGGGTGCACTGGAGACAACCACGCGGTGACTCAGACAACAGGCTGTTCGACTTCGACAGTCGACAGTCGACAAGCTCCTCACACTAGTGCTCTCCGATGCTAGTGCCAACGACAGTGGTTTCGTTGCCCTTCCACCTGGAGGCCTCCAGCTCCAGGATGCGGTCCCTTCAAAAGCTTGCTTACCATAACTCGTTCGCAAGCGAATCTTCAATAACTAGACGATGAACGAATACACGTCTTCCTCGACTAACGCAGCTTTCTCTTGAGGCCTTATGCTCTAACACAATAGTCCAGATTTTTCTGACTACGAAGTGGCGTCTTCGCCTACACAAAATATTGGACGATTCTTCCACGTTTACTGGTTCTTCTACCCGCAAGAATACGGTGAAACTACCTCATCCACGTCCACACCGGCACGCTTGCTCCAAGGTGGAACCCTAGAGGGTTTAACTTTAACCAAAGACAATTTAACAGAATTACTTTATCGAAAGGGATCCTCATTTACTCAACACGTTAAGCCAGCCACAGACACAGAGACATGTCCGCGTGCATCTCCGCGCGTGCCACAACGTGCATTGATGTGCGCTTGTCTGTGGCGATAATTTTCAGGCGCGCGCTCAAGCAAATGGCTCATTCAAGTCTTCCGAAATTTCTTGAAAACATTAACGCGCAAGCATAAACTCGCGTTGATGAATGCAAATTAATGTGTGGCGAAAATTTATGCCTGCAGACAGATTTCTGTCAGTGTTGTGCTGTGAGATTAGGGTGGTCGTAAACTTCAAATCTTCATAATTCTTACCGGTTGCTAAAAATCGAAGTGTAGCCGTTAAACGTTCATGGGCCGATATGTCAGGTTTCATAGGAGTATCTTGTTTTTCAATTAATGGTATTATTAGCTAGTTTGGATCCATGCGGAGATAATTCCGAAAAGTCTACTTCCAATCGCAAGCCTTTTAACTCTTTGATTCCTGTAATTGAGGTGACCTGTTGGGATCAATAAACTATTGTTACTATTATTATTATTATTAATAATGTTAATTATATTATAATGAATTTATGGGACAGACAATTGATTTCTTTTCAAAAGCCATTCCTTAACCCATTTACTCCTCGCTTTTTTTTTTAGTTGAATATGTAATTGTTTTTTTTAAACATACGTACGCCACTGCCAAAAGACAAAACTGCTTTTCACTATATGAAGCCATTTTTCCACTGGGCAATTACACAAACATCTTTTCGTGTTTGTGGGCATCAGGCGGACATGTCTCTGTGTTTGTGGCCGGCTATATACTCAAGAGTTCATCAAAATTCATCGGCAGGAACTCACTCAAAATGTTCCAGATCTTCTCACATCGAATTTACTCAAAACTGGTTTCATCGGGAACTTTCAAAAGGCTCGAAGAGAATCAATTTTTGGAGCTCATGTATAAAGCGTCCTTAAGCAATCTTACCTTACCTCCCTTACACGCATGACCGCATCGATCGATTGTATCCACCGTATTTTCGACATCGTCGTGAGCACAGTATAGAGATCATTCAGTAGGGACTATTTTTTGTAACTGCCCATTCACAATGGACATTATTAGTTTTCGTCAAAGAACATATAAATAAATTCCCGAATTTCACTGGGTCTCATTTTCATGACACCAGAAATAAAAATAACCTAATTCCCTTCTACACACGTTTAACTAGGGCACAAACAGGTACAAGATACTTTGCTGTCAAATTTTACAACATTTTACCTACTAACTAACTACTAAGTGTGATTGTGAGTTATTTACTTTTTTAACGGACTTGTTTCTAAAATATGAAAATCTTGTTGTTGCTGGTGACTTTAATTTGCCTAATCTTTTATGGCCTCTACTACACAATGTACAGTCAGCTTCGTCAAGTTGCCCTTTGACTGACTTTTTGTCAAATACTCATGCTACACAAATCGTTCAAGACTTTACTCGTTTTCGAATTGGTCAAAATCCTAGCCTTCTCGATTTAATTTTTGTCTCTAATCGAAATATAGTCACTGACTTGGAGCACTTACCGCCAGTAGGAAAATCTGATCATGCATTGTTAAAATTTAATATGCAAACTGCTATAAACATAATTCCCAAAAAGACAAGTGTCACAAAAACATTTCTCGACTTTGATAAAATTAATTCAATTTTGGAAACCATCGACTGGAAGCTTAAACTTTCCTCAAATTCTGTAGAGGAAAACTGGCTGAATTTCCGGAACCTTTTGCACACTTTACAAGTTGAATGTTCGGTTACTAAAACTTACATAACTAATCCCTCGAAACCATGGTTGAACAATGAAATATTTTCTTTAATAAGAAGTAAAAAGTCATTGTGGCAAAAATTTAAAAGGTCTCAGTTAGTTGTTGACTATGAGTTACATCGGCAGGCCTCCAATACCTTATCTAAAAAGATAAAACTTGCTAGAGAAAGCTATGAACAACGTATTATAGAAAGTAACAATCCAAAATCCTTGTTCAAGTATGTACGACGTACTTTAAACACTGAATCTAAAGAACTGAGACTAAATCGCCCCGATAACACTAACACTACTACCGATTATGAAACGGCGAATCTATTGGCTCATACTTTTTCTCAATTTTACAGCAATATTCAACATTCTTCTTCTTCAGTTGTTTACGGAAAGCAAACAGAAGGTATCATTGATGATATTCCGTTTGAGCGTGAAAAGATTTGTGAAAAGTTAAAATCCATTAAATCACATTCTTGTCCGGGTCCTGATAAAATTTTGCCTGTTCTTCTTAGGAATTGTAGTCACTTGTTATCATTTCCCTTGTACATTATAATGAAACAATCATTTCGATTATCGGAGTTACCAAAAGACTGGAAAATCGCGTATATTACACCTATTCACAAAAATGGAAATAGGCTTAATGCTGAAAATTATAGACCTATAAGCTTAACATCGCCAGTTGTTAAAATTATGGAATCCATTATTGTAGAACATTTAGATAACTTCCTTAATAAATTTGCAATCATTCCTAGGGAACAATTTGGCTTTAGGAAGGGTAGGTCTGTGGAATCAAATTTACTCGCATGTCTTAATGACTGGTCCTTAGCTGCAGACAATCTAAAAAGTATCGACGTCATCTACTTAGATTTTGCTAAAGCGTTCGACAAGGTACCTCTAAATCTGCTTATGTTAAAGCTGAAAGCTTATGGAGTTAGTGGACTTTTATTGGCTTGGATACAGTCTTTCCTCACTAACAGAAAATTTTGTGTTAGAGTTTCCAAACAGCTTAGTGACATTTATAATGTTATAAGTGGAGTACCCCAGGGTTCGGTCTTAGGCCCCAAATTGTTTCTTGTGTACGTTGCTGACATTCCTAATGACATGGTTTCTTCTTGTGCAATGTATGCTGATGATATAAAGTTATATAATGATGTTGCAAATTCGCATAACTTGCAAAACGATCTAAATAAAATTTTTAACTGGAGTGAGAATTGGGGAGTGCCACTTAATACAAAAAAATGTGTAGTGTTGCATATTGGAAAAAATAATCCAGAAAAAAATTATGTACTTAATGGTGTCAGCTTATCCAAGGTTTTGGAGCACAATGATTTAGGTGTATTAATTGACAAAAAATTATCATGGACGAATCACATTTTAAGGCAAGTGAAGAAAGCCAATTCGCGAATGTACATTTTACATCGATCCTTCGCTAAAACAAACATTAGTATCAGGGCACAATTATTTAAAATGTACATTAGACCAATTCTTGAATTTGCAAGTGTGGTATGGTCTCCGAGCAGATTACAAGATTTAGAAACCTATGAAAATGCCCAACGAAGATTTACAAGGTGGTGTTTTAGTAGACGAAGACCTGAATATAGCAGAAGAATAAAAAGTATGAACCTCATTTCCTTATCTGAAAGAAAATTAAGAGGTGACTTAATATACACGTATAAAATTCTAAGACTGGGTAAAGACGGGGCTGATTATTTCCATTTGAGGAAAAATGAACGATTAAGAGGACACCGATTACACATATCAAAACCACAATGTAAAACGAATATCAGAAGAAATTTTCTTTCTATAAGGGTAATTAATGATTGGAATAAACTATCTACTGATATTATTGAATCTGAAAATACAAATATATTCAAAAACCGTTTGGACAAATTTTACATGTGGCAATAATTTGATGCGAATATTTCTAGAGAGTATTATAGCTCATTAGAGCTCTACTCAATTATATGAACAATAATAATAATAATAATAATAACTTCCGAAACCAACCACTAAGTATCTTTAAGTACATAAAGCTTGTATAAATACATAAAGTTGAAACGATGGAAAACGTATACCCCTGTTCACAGTGGACGAACGTAATGCTTATGCTTATGAACGAGTTATGTAATCCTTGCGTGCGTACACAAAGTTGAAATAAGTTCAACTTTGTGCACAAATTATGTCAAAATTATGTTAAAATCTAGGGACTTTTGAATACTGCTATTGAATTCCCTTCACGTCCTGTGACCATTAGGGGTGTTTTATAAAAACATTTGTCTCCTTATTCTATGATTTATTACCTACTAACTACAAAACTAAGTATATGGAGTTGGTACTTACTTAATCATTACGGTTGTCGTTGGCAGTCTTGAAGGGACCCACACTGTCACAGTCTCTAACTCTAACTGTCACTCACTGTCCTCGATTTGCCACTCTCCAAGTTCCTTCTGCTGGCCCAAGCATTTCGCAGTTTCTTTGCGAAATACTTGGCATCAGCCAAACTTACTTTTTGAGGGCAAATCGGTTTCGTAACTTGTTGCTAACTGTGACATTTGCCCGCCCTTCAAGATTGTCGTCCCGACAATAATTTCCTAAAACTAGGCTACCCTAACATCTTACAATTCTACCCTAATTCCGTTCTTCTTTCCACTGTGGGGATGCCACTTAGTTTCTGCAAGTCGCTCTGACTCACATCGCTTCCTTTCCACTATCACTAGTTTCAACCAGTCGGGATTCGTTCGGATCATCTGCCAGTCCAAGTTCTTTCCCTGTTTTTTCAGCTCAGTTCAGGAATTTCGTCTGCTACGCACTCCTACTTCGATTCTTTCTCAAAGTCTGGACCAATGGATAGAGTGGCGACCATAGGATATCATATGGAAGGATCTTTACGTCTTGGAAAAAAGGAATGATTTTTCAACAAGAAAGGAATTGCTTATAGGATCGGATTCTTCTTGGTTTGTTGTCAAGTATGGGTCGCTCATCTCACATGTGGGCTCATTGACGTTATTTCTCAACTTGTCTGCCGAGTCCATTGTCATTGTTGGTCCTTTGACATAGTTATGGAAAATGCTGTCGACGTACATCGTCTCTTCCTCTCCTTGAAAGGGGTGATGTTCAAATTTTTCCAAACTCTAGCGTGACTGCGTGACCCTACTCCTCCCTGTGGCCTACCACTAGGATAGTTCGATGTTTTCAGGACGTTGACGTTTGACTCTTGTTGTGGCACCCCATGCGATATAAAAGAAAATTGTGTTAATTCGTTACAATAAAAATGTACCTATATCTACTTAAAATCTACATCTACTGGATCTTTAATTTTGATCCCCATTTCATTACCAACTTACATTAACTTAATTACTACACACATGGTGGTAATATGAGTACGATGAGGTGTCTGGCGAACACCTCAAGCCTGGTATCCGGTAACGACCGTGACCTCGTTACCCTGACCTACATCGTACTCTTATTACTTATACGCGGATCTTGCAACGCTGCATTTTATTGTTGTAAAGTTTGTTTCCCTTTTACGACTATGTTTTCTTTATCTCCCCCCTTGACAAAATTTGGTTATCCCCTTACCTTTTAATTTTTTTTTTTTTTTTTTTAATTAGATTCCCTTTCTTCTTCTGACGATCGGATTGGCTGGATGATTATACTCGTACTTTGGCCTCGTGCCAAAGCTAGGAACGCCTCTTCTCCCAACTCTAGACGCCCCTCTGACAAACTCACTTGTCGTCCTCTTGTCTGCAAGGGTACACTGGTTTCATTTCCACTCTCAACTTTTCTAGGGTTGTCCCTATTTCTTCCAGTCTCTCGCTTGCGGCTAAACAAAAATTTACACATTTTAAACCCTATGTATCCTATGAATACAAGTATGGCAATACACATGAGCGTCAGAACTACTTGATGATCCAAATGGTCCTTCTCGCCCCACGCATGCGCTCCTGGAGCAGCAGCGTATACCATTCCTATTGGGTTTCTTCTAAATAGGACGTATCCCAACCCTACCGACAGTATGAGGTTCCAGATAAGCATCATGGAATCCCCATGTACTGTGTAGGTATTCGTCCAGTCGTGATCCTCCTGATGCACTTTTATCCTTCTGTATACATCCGCCAATTTCTCGATCGGTGAGGTTAAATTTACGTGTGGTATTGTCAGTGTCCAGTTCTCGTTGAGACAAGATTTCAGGGAGTCAAAGTGTAGCGGCACTGTTTTTTCAAAATCGTTAATTACCATGGCCCCTACTGTCGACCACGGTGCCGGTAAAATATGAGTTATGGTTATTTCCTTCTCATCTTCTTTGCATGGAAGTCTTCTGCCAATGATTACTTCATCATGCAGCATGAGTTGGCAGTGACAAGGTAGTACGATTTTCTTAGCACCTGGTTCTGCATCCTCTTGTTTCACAATCGACCTTAGTTGGTTATTGCACTTGATGCAGGATTCATTTCTCGCGTGGGTGATTACATATGTCTCTTCCTCAACTTCGGTTATGGTCATTGCAGTGGAATCATAGCACGTCATTGGGCAGTGCCTGCTTAGCTCTAATGATGATGCTCCTGCAACCAGCTTATTGACACATGTTGGACCATGTAATGAATCTGCCGAAAATCGTGGCAAAAAACACAATTTGTTTTCGAAAGGTTTGCAGTGGTGAAGACTGACTCCGGATATCGCCCTCACCTGTCTGCTCACTCCTTCTGACACGGCAACGTACACACTCTCGTGCTGAGTTCTGCATGTTTGATTGTGCCACTTGAAAGGGACCGCAATTAATTCAAATAAAGACCATGAAAATCCTTTAGTTCTTACAGGTATGCGGATGTGAACTGTTATCGTCTTTTCAGTCAACACACAGTCACAAATTGGCAATGTGTACAAGACTTCCGCATCCCCAACAGAAATGGCCAGTTCCTGCCGGTGATTAGCGATATTGTCCTGTAACAAGATTAGATCCGCTCTCAGTACCGATGGTGGGAGTATTATCTGCGGAATAAGATGTTGTTTACATGCAGTCGCCACCTCGTTCTGCTCCATGATCCTGATGGTATTAATAATTTTTTTTCAAATTCAAATAATTATTATAAATGGCTGTCAAAGCTAATCTCTCCTCCCCTCGCACTTGATTCTCGACTTTCACCATTAAATCTGATGCCACCTTTTCTGCTAAGTGCATCCTTCGTTCGATCTGACGGAACGTGTTCGTTGTGTCGTTTTGATATTTCCTAAATGCCTTCGATTCTTGACCGATACTTTTCAGAGATTCTGTAAGCCCCAATTGTAGCTGATTAACCTGTTCGGCCAAATGCTGCTCATTTGCTGCCAGCTTTTTAAATTTATGCTGTGTTGCAAAACCACAGCACCACTCAAATGAACTCGCAATGAAATCCAAAGCTCTTTTTCTTCTTACACCTTGCTCTCTTACTATCTCTCCCTCTATTAGTTGCCTCAACATAGAACGCTCCCCGTCATAAAGATTTGAAAGCCTCTCTATTTCTTTGACCAACTGACAATTTAAAGATTTGCCGTTCTCACCACAATCCATCAAGCTAGTACTGCTGTGTCCAGCGTTGTCTCCCGTCTCCCACTTGGTCGTATATATCAAGGGTATACTGGCTTCGTATGTAATGGTATTGGGCAGTTTTCGCCAGTAAACGCCCGTAGTTATTTCTACCGCTTTTCCAAGGTATAAGATTCCCATGTAGTATATTACCAACATCCTAAAATTAAAATCATATTAATTTTTAATTTACACCAATTAAATAGTTAACAAAACTTATTACTATATTATTATGTAACTAACGAGTAATATGTATGTTAATTTTCCTTCGCAGGGGATGTCCATTGATCATGATAATTCATGATTCGACCCACGTGGACAATTTCTTTTCTAGGTTTTTGTTTCGTCCTCATTTCTAGCTCGTAATTTACTGCGCTGACTTTTCGAAGAACCTTATAAGGACCAAACCATTTACACATTAATTTAGGGCTCTTTCCTTTTCTCCTGATGGGAACAAATACTTTCACGTTTTCTCCGACTTCAAAATCTACCTCCCGATGTTTTGAGTCGTAGCGTTGCTTGTCGTACTTCTGCCTCTTAGAGATGTTATCCACAGCCTGCGCTTGGATTACCAAAAGACGCTCACGTAACTGGACAATATCTGCGTGTTCGATGTCCGGCTCCATCAAATTAGCCTGGGTTGGCACTGTTGGAAATCTCCCAAAAAGCACCAAATATGGCGGAAAACCTGTTGTAGCCTGGACACTGGTGTTGTATGCAAATGTGGTCGGTTTTACGTATAAATCCCAATCCTTCTGGTCAGTACTTGTGTACATAGCCAGCATTTTGGCCAACGTCTTGTTATACTTCTCCACAAGCCCATTTGTTTGTGGATGATACGCAGTTGTGTACAGGTCCTTGGCGACTCCCATAAGTTTCAGTAGATCGGTTACCATCTGACTCCTAAAAACTGTTTCGCGGTCGCTCAGAAAAGATCTAGGAGCTCCGTACGTACACATTATGTTCTCAAAAATAAACTTGGCTACGCTTTTTGCTGTCCCATCTCTTATGGCTCCAGCCACAGCGAATCTAGAGACATACTCCGTACAGACGATAACCATTGTGTTTCCTAATCTCGATCTAGGGAATGGTCCTAACAGGTCCACTGATACCATTGACCACAGTTTCCCTACCGAAATTGGTTGTAACATACCCGCTTTCTTCTTGAAATCTTCGCCCTTAAAAGCCTGACAATCTGCGCATCCCCTCACAAACTTCTCTACATCCTGTCGCATTTTAGTCCAGAAGTATCGTTCCCTGATTTTGTTAAACGTTTTTGTAGTCCCTAAATGGCCGCTGAATGGATCACTATGATGGTTGTAAAGAATTTCTCCAATCAACGATTTAGGTATCGCTAACAGGTTTTCTAATCCGGTTGCTATGGTGTTCTTCTTGTGTAATACTCCCCCTATTATTGTAAAATTTTTCGCCCTCTTTCGTAAACCAATTGGAAGGTCGACGTTGTCAGGATTTTCAATTGCCTTTATTATATTCTTTAGCTCTTCGTTTTCAAGCTGAAGTTTTCTGAGATCTTCTTTCGAGACCAGGTATGTGGGAATTTCTTCTGCATTTTCTTCATCCTGTTGAGTCCCGCTTGACGTCGGATTCCTAGACAAACAGTCGGCATCTTTATGTTTATTTCCGCTTTTGTGAACCACCGTGTAATCAAATTCCGACAACTTAATGGACCACCTTGCCAGTTTACCTGTCGGGTCTTTAATCGTTTGTAACCACTTGATGGCATTGTGGTCTGTAACGATAGTAACATGTCTACCATATACCAGATGTCGAAGATAACCGAGTGCCCATACACATCCTAAACACTCCAGTTCTGTTATTCCTAAATTTCTCTCATTTTTCGTGACTGTCCTACTGATATATGCTACTGGATGTAATTGGCCCTCGTCATCCTCTTGTAAGAGTACAGCCCCCAAACCCTGGAAACTTGCATCAACCCTCAGTTCACAATCTCTGTCTTTTAATGTTTCAAAAGCTACATTTCTTTCCTCATTCCACAAGAAAACTGAATCTCGTTTAGTTGTTTCATGCAAAGGGCGCGTTATTACGGAAATTTTTTTTATAAATTTCCGGTAATAGTTACACATCCCTAAAAATTGTTGTACCTCCTTAACATTTCGTGGAGTCTGAAACTTCGAAATTCCTTTAATTTTATCCTCGTCCACGCTGATTCCTTGCCCACTGACCTTGTACCCCAAAATATTTATTTCTTTCTTCAGATACGTACACTTGCTCGGCTTCAATTTCAGCCCTGCTTGGCATAATCGTTGAAAAACCTTCCTCAATTTTTCTATATGTTCATTTATGTCCTTTGAGAAAATAATTACGTCATCTAAATACACTAGAATATCCTTCCATTTCATATCTGCAAATAATTTATCCATCAGAGCCTGAAACGTTGCTGGTGCTGTACACAATCCAAATGGCATCATTTTAAATTGATATTGTCCGTGACCTTGTGCTATAAACGCTGTGTATTCTCTACAGTCCTCCTTTACGGAAACCTGCCAGTAGCCACTTCTTAAATCGAGACTTGAAAACCATTTGTTGTCGTGACCAATGTATGTCATTATGTCATCAATGTTCGGAATGGGCCAGTTGCACTTCTTTGTTACTTTATTATGTTTTCGATAGTCTACGCAAAATCTTGTACTTCCATCCTTCTTTTTTGCCAGAACCACCGGAAATCCCCATGGACTTGAACTTGGCTCGATAATGCCATTTTCTAACATTTCCTGTATTTGTGTATCTATAATTTCCCTTTCCTTGTGTGATACTCGATACGGTTTACATTTTATAGGGTTTGCTCCTTGTACATCAATTTCATGTTCAACTAGATTAGTTTTTCCTAATTGATCTGACGTTGCTGCAAACACGTCCGGGAAATCTTGCAAAACATCAACTAGTTTGTGTTGTTCGTTTTCGGGTAAGTCACTGTCAATCTGATGATCTATCAACCGAACCATTTTTTCATCTCCTGTGGTATGTAGTACCAAATTTTCCACTGTTTCAACACTTGTGTCCGTTTTTAGCCATCCTAATGAAGTCCCTTGGAAAATTTTAATTGGTACGTTACTTTTGTTGTTTAACACGGCATCAAATTTTTCTCCTAATTGTGATCGTGTAACATCCATTAATAAACCCCTTTTAACCAAAAACGTCTCGTTTTTGGCGACCTCCATGTTTCTTGCAAGTGAATTTTTTTCTTCCGAGTTTAACATTAGGTTAATTTCCTGTCCAGGACGAATGATGACATCCCGTGATGCGGTCAGCTTTATTTTGCCACTGTCATCAATTTCAGTCGCACTCGCCGGTGTTCGTGTCAGTTCATTCCACAACGCTGACCTCGTTGTTGACACTGACCTAGTTCCTGACGTCATTTCCAACACCATTCCCGATTTTGAAAGAAATATCTTCCCTTTCGCAAAATCGATCACGGCTTCTTCCTGTTTTAGGAACTGGACACCTAGGATTATCGGACTTGGTAATTTGTCTACTACCACCACCTCAACTCTGAACTTCTTTATTCCGAGTTCAATCCCAATATTCGCTTTTCCTAACGTAGAAATTTTGTGATTACCTATAGTTCTTAAAAATAAATCCTTCGTAGTACGACCAACACTCTTTATATTTACAAGATCCCCACTAATTAAATTACTACTACACCCTGTATCTATTATAATATTTACGACCTTACCTTCTATTTTCCCTTTTATCACTACTATGTTATCCGGCGTTCTTGTGTTCCCTGTTTGGTTTACAAGGACGACATCCGAACGCCCCCTTGACGCCGTCCTTATTCTTTTGGGCCTCTCCCCCACTGTGATTTACCTGAATTTCCATTATTATTTTTTGGATCACTTCTGCAGACTGCTGCAAAGTGCCCTGGTTTTCCACAAACAAAGCACTTCTTAACCTTTTCCTGATGTGTCGTCTCGTGTCCCTTACTACGACACGCGGCAGCGAAATGTCCAGGCTTTCCGCAGTTAAAACATTTAGGGCGGCCGTCCCTAGTTCTTGTAGATGGCAGTCCACTGCGTGTTTGGTTTTTCGTTGCCTCTCTTTTCCCTTCTCCATGGTTGGCGCATTTTTGGCACGGATACTGTTGAGTCGTCAAAAATGCACTGTCTGTAGAAATATTATTAATTAGTGTGAGTTTTTTCACTTCGCTAATTTTTAAAGCTAAGTTTTTTATTTCATTCTTACTCATACTAGGCGTCGCAAACATATAAAATGTTTCGGCTAACGAAGGTAGAAGACCTTTTTCAAAATGGGACCTGAAGGACTCATCCGACATTTTTGGATCCAACTCCTGCTGTAGCGCCAGAAGCTCGAAAAAATAGGACTTGATATCATCGTTCAGTCCCTGCTTCCTGTTTTCGAATTTTGCCCTTACTCCCCTTTTAGACTCACCACTGCCGAATTCCGCCAAAAAATCGTTGGTGAGCGCTCTCCATGTCTTCTCTGCATTAGACTGTGTTGTTGTGTATTGGCGAAACCACGCCAATGCCGCTTTTTCCAAAAAAATTGGCAAATATGAAATTTTTAGCGCGTCATCCCATGAGTTAGTTAAAGCTACTCTCTCGTAGGTGTCGATGAAGCTGTTTGGATCTGACGTGGCTGGATTGAAGAGGGGCGGGGCTAAAAATTTTGGTAAGGCTGGAATTTTAGCTTTTTCCAAAGCTTCCCGAAGAGTTACGTTTGACATCTTGTCTTCTCCGGTCTCTATGTCGCTTTCTTCCTTGTCCTCCTCGCTCTCCGCCCTACTTTCTTCCTTGTCCCCTTCGCTCTCTGCACCACTTTCCTCCAACTCCTCTTCACTCTCTTCCCTCGTAGTTTGTTCGTCTTTTTTCGGTTTTCCTGCTCGCTTTCTCGTGTCCAAAATTTCTGATATTTCTTGTAATGTCGAATCTGATACAGGCTTTGGGTTAACTATATTTACTTGCACCGGGTTTTTGTCAACTGTCTCAAATGCTTCCGTGCTTCGGCACTTAGGAACAAAATTCCGGTACTGCGCTTCTTCTACCTTACGCCTTTGACTACGTGTCTTTAACGATGGTTTCGTTCCCGACATTCAAAAAAAAATTTTTCTTTCATTTATGTGCCTTTGCCCTAAATTATCCACTGTGCTGCAAGTTCTGACTCAGCATATTACACGATTACCTACTTTATAGCTGTAATGTAACTCCAACACATCCGTCAGCAAAATTCATTACTCTACTTGTCCAACTAATCTATTAATAACATTGTTTAATTTAAATTAAGATAAATATGGTGATTTATCCTTCGAAATCTCACCATGGCGCCTCCACCATATATGTCACGTCCTGTGACCATTAGGGGTGTTTTATAAAAACATTTGTCTCCTTATTCTATGATTTATTACCTACTAACTACAAAACTAAGTATATGGAGTTGGTACTTACTTAATCATTACGGTTGTCGTTGGCAGTCTTGAAGGGACCCACACTGTCACAGTCTCTAACTCTAACTGTCACTCACTGTCCTCGATTTGCCACTCTCCAAGTTCCTTCTGCTGGCCCAAGCATTTCGCAGTTTCTTTGCGAAATACTTGGCATCAGCCAAACTTACTTTTTGAGGGCAAATCGGTTTCGTAACTTGTTGCTAACTGTGACAGTACTTCACACCTCTATGCTTAGCCGGCAGTTATTCTGTTCTGCGTTTGCGCAGTTTAACAATTCTTACAGAGTTCACTCTGTCCACTGTGAACGTACCTAAGCATAAGCCAGACACAAACCAAAAACGTAAATTATGTTATGCGCTCGTTTTTATGCCTTATGTCCATTGTGAATGGGCAGTAACCGGTTTTCATGGGTGGTCGTTTGTCTTATGACTGTATGAGGGCGCGCAACGCCAGGTACTTCTCTTTCTTACACATTAGAATATTGAATTGCGGTACTTTGGTTATCTAGTGACTTCAGTCTGAAATATTTGAAATTTGGCAGTTTAGTTGCATTGGCTTTAATGGTTCAATTATTTCAGTTAAATGTAATTTTCATAGAGGCATTCTAAAAAACATTTTTCACCTTTTGATAGGACTATGTTGATATTTACTAATTGTTTAAAAAAAATAAAATGTATATTAGCGTTTCCCAATAAGACTGAATTAGACAGCGATTAAGCCACGAAATAAATTAGTAAATTGTAAAGTTGTTATCCGAGAAGCGGGGTCAAATCTCAATTTCAACACGGTATTTCTGTTGTAGGGCGCGTAATTCATTATTTATTATAGTAGACTGTGTGGTTTCTAAAATCAAAATGTTATCGTTATTATTCATTTGCACTTGATCAAAATATTTATCTGTTGTTTTTAAAGTTCACTGTCCACGCAGTTATCATCTATAGTACCATACGGATTAGCGTCTAAGAAACCATACTCCTTGTGAACAAAAAACATGGTCCTGCACTGGGCATATAATATATGCCAGTTTTGAATTTACAAATCCCAAAGATGAAAAAAATAATAGAATGAAAATAACTTGGTCACATTAACTTTTGCCATTTTCGCAATGCATTTTTTTATTTTTTTTGGAAATAAACCTTTTTGTTTTTATACGTATTTATTACATTATTTTGATATTCATCACAGAACTACAAGTATCCTAAGAAAGAATGTGTGAATTTTGTGAGTAATAAATTAAAATCTGAAACAAATCATCACGTCTATAAATTAAAGATAGATTTATTTCTTTTCTTTACTTTTTGAGATTTACGATGTTACGATTTGAGCAAAGTAGTGCGTATTAAATTGCGTACACGAATCATTTTTTAACTTTTCAAATGAACCGATTGTGATACTTTTTACACCGCCAACTTAATCTGCCTCCGCTGCGCTCCGTATGGCCGTCACAATATGGGACGTCATTACCGTCTGGATAAGTTCCGTAGTTCTTTGCCGTCTAATATCGTTACTCGTTAGTGCAGGTGTGGTCCGCAGAGGCGCTACATACTGGGGGATGGTAAAGTCACTGGATCTATTATTACTTTTAGAAAGTACGGCAAACTGCCAGTGCCCGGCGGTCGACAGAGGGGAACCTAACCTATGTGCTAGACAAAGATAGCGCGAGACTAATAATTTTTGCTATCAAATGTAGGAACTGTCAAAGAAAGTTTGATGTATTTACGATTTGAGGTTACGACAGACTGTACTAGAATTATCCAGCCAACGGACCGAAAATAACACAATTCCAGTCCAAAAATAACTCCAGCCCTATACAACGAGAAGGTGGCACCGGGAACCAGCAAACAGTCGTGGAGGATGTGTTATAGTTTCCTCAAACCTATAAGGCGTTTATGGCTTTGACGTTTAAAGTACTTTACAGCCGACCCTTCATAAAGCTTAGTAAATGTAAACCATGCCACGTGCCAGGGACGGCCGAGACGCGAAGGACCGGACTAAGAGTAATTTTGTTTTTAACGTTTCTTCCGTACCTTAATTATTTAATCATTATTCTGCACATTTGAAAATATTATGTATTAAGATCCTGAAAGCAAAAAACATAAAATCTTTAATAAGAACGATCGCAATCATAGAAAACTGGTCCACTAAGTTTTTGATAAATCAAATAATTTTGACGATGTCACCGTCCTTTGTTTCAAATCCAGAGGGTACATTCATATTGCTGGTATATTAAAAATAATACATGACTAGAGAGCAAAAAGTATGCAGCAAAATTTTGAGAAATATGATTATGTAATATGCATGAAATTTATGCAAATATGCTGTAACTTTATTAATATATGCAGAGATATGCAGTTGCATATCCTCCAAAAATTGAAAAGAAGTGTAATAACACAACTAAATTTATTTACAAATTATAAAAACAGGTTTATCAAGCTTAATTTTTTTAATAAAAAATACATAGATAAATATTTTTTTTTTAAATTATTGTCTTACACTAAATAGTGACAAATAAATAAAAATTAATAATAATAGGCCATTTAATTAGTATTTTTGTAGCAATTTATTTTTAAATACTTTTCGAAATATTGTAGCAAAAAATTTTGCCGATGATCCGAAAACATATATTTGTAAATAGAAATGCGGTTTGTAGCAGAAGCTACAAAACACAGTGCCTTCTTGAAGAATAAATTCAGGAAAAGACCAGTACAGGACACGGTTGATAAAACCGTTAATTGTTAATTTAGAAGAGTCGAGTGATGATGACAGTGACTATTTCGATCAATAAATAAGCAGTAGTAGTTAATAAGTAAATAGTTGTGTATGTCAAAATTCTAACTAATTTGGTGTAATAAAAAATGATTGAGTACAAAGTTACTTTGTTTTTACTTAAAATAAAAAAATCGAAAGGCGCAGTTGTCGGTAAATGCAAAACTCAGTCCTGCCCTGTGCTTTTACCAGAAAAGGTCTTTTCAGGTAGGTATCGGTGAGCGGGTTTAAGACATCCGCTTGTCACGGCCTATTGAATTATAATGGGAGTCAAATTGGTGTGAAGTCATAAACGCCTTATATGTTTGAGGGAACTCTACCAGCAAGGCAACTGACAGGATCCCCATAATGGAAGCAAAAAATACCTGCTGTCAAAAAGACGGAGCATAACAAGGACACAGATATATTTCTATTTCATAAAAGTTACTAATTGCCACACATTTCAAGATCGAATCACATTAGGAGATCTGGCTTACTGGTTGTAGGTAAGTTGTCTCCCAGTGGTCAAGGTGACAAAAAGGGTATAGGTAAATTCTCTCTCGGTTACGCAGGTACACGGATTAAGGCTAATGGGCGGCACCGTCGAGACTGTACAATAATATACAAAAATGTACTTCACCAAAAAAAAAACTGTTTTTATTGAAAAGAATTAGTACATGTAACATCCACGTCACAAATAAGTTATGCGCATGTCCAAATTATACTTTTTTGTTTAACATTTACAATCAATTTACAAATACATATAATTATGTATCTATCTATAACCTAAGCGAATAAAAAAATATGTGTATACATTTATATACAAAAATATCACATTGGTACACAGTTACATTTGCAATAAGAGCACAAAATATGTTTTTTTGTATAACATTTACAAATCTAAGCCAATGAAGAAATAACATACATTTATTTACAAAAATATCACATTGATGCACAGGTACATAATATGTATGCAAGACTCAAAAATATTTTTTTTTATAATATATACAATTAATTTGCAAGTACATAGCACATGGATTAATCTATGATCTAAGTCAATAAAAAAACATATGTACCCTTATTTAGAAAAATATCACTTGATACACAGGTACATATGTAAAAGTAAAAAATTTTGTTTTATTTATATCAATTTGAATTATATTTTAAAAAATAAACATTATAGTCTCAAATTTTTCTAGGTTTATATTTATTTTTAACAACTAAACCACACCTAATGTAGGAATGGGTGCGGGAGACAATTTACCTGCGGTCAACTTACCTATGGTTTTTAGAAATTTCTACACTTGGGAGACAACTTACCTCCTCCGGGTTTACTGTGATCTGGTTAGGAACAATTTATAGGGACAACAAGTTCATTGATGTTTTGATGTTTACTAATTATCGAGAACTCTCGTATGTCAATCCGTATCGACTTGCGAATCGACTAACTTCCCACGTGTCTATTTCTTTTCAATCTTACGTTTGTTGTCTTCTTTAATTATTTGTGTTTCTGTTCACATTTAGTGTGTTCGTTCTCGTTGACTGTTGTTACATTTTGTTCTGGTTTATTGTGCAGTGTTCTCGTTCATTTACTGTATTGTTCGTCTTATAGTTTTTCTTGTTCATTGTTACTGACATTGATTAAAGTGATGGCATGGACACATAAGAAATGCTGCATTCCATATTGCAGAAAAAGCCCGTCAAAAACTTCTTTCCATGAATTCTCATCAAATCCTGATCGAAAGAATAAGTGGTTACTGAATATTTTCAATAATTATGGTAATTTTGTTAAGATATACACAACGTCAGGGACCAATCATAATACAACTAGTGAAAATATATCAGTATATATCCCAGAAACTCTCAACCATAATGTTGATTATTTTTGGAAGTTTTGTTAATTGGATAATAGCAATAGAATAAGTAAAAAATCCAAAACATATGTTACAATCTAAACCAGAAATTATGATAAGAATGTCAGAAGTGGAATCTGGTTCTTTATTTGAAATCAGTTTTACGCAATTTTATTCCTTTATTTCGGAGACCGATAATTATTTCATTCTATATACAGTGCATCTTTATTAAAAGTGGCCATAGGGATTCCCATGTTAAATTTTAGACCCCATGTTAACTTTTGTTAGGGTGAAAACCCAGAGATGATATTTGCGAAGAAAATAACCTTAGGGTTCTACTTTAATTTTCACTACCACTTTTTGCAGTAATTTGCTAATTTGTGCTTTAAAAAATAAAAATTATATATTTTGATTAAAAAAGTTTGGTACATCATAGACGGTTTTGACTTATCCTTTTAACTTGTCATTTTTGACAGCATAATTTTGATTTAATCATTAAATACCTTAATTGCAGTTTTTAGAAAAGAAACAGAATGATGGAATTCAAACATAAATGAAGATAATAAAAGATAATTTCACTGAAATTGCCTTTTTAATGTCCAAGATCGAAAAAACCTGTGTTTATAGATCTGCCACAAAATTTTCAAAATGTACTCTTGCCGGGTATGGAACGATGTGGGAATCCTGCAGCAAAATATTCCGGAGTTTCTCTGTTATCGATAAGGCTTTAATGTATCCATTAGTGACCATTTCTACTTTTTCTTTAATTGTGAACTGCGGCATGTTGACGAATTTCGGTCACTAAAAACCAGTAATCGAACGAGTAATCAAAGTTTAGAAACGTCAGGTAAATGTCTGTTTTTACATGCCTACAATATTAGCGACAAAAATATCCAAATATTTTAATTTTTTTAAAGAAATATCCTTTAATTTAAAACATGATTTTTAATAAAATCGACAAAGGATAACCCAAGTTACATTCAGTAAAAATTTCAGCTCTGAATCAAAGATAAGTTAACATGGGGTATAAAATTTAACATGGGAATCCCCATGGCCACTTTTAAAAAAGATGCACTGTATAGTGTCAATCAATTTAACAAATGTTTTTTACTACATTCGCACACAGCCAAACAAAAACAACTTAATACATTAAGGGAACATTTTCCCCCACAATCCAATTAATGCTTAACTTAAAGAAAAGGAAATTTCAATGAAATTTATTTCTTACATTTGTTTTTAGACAATCTGCAATTTCGTGAAACCTCGACCATCTGCAATTTACATTTTGAAACAAACTGTTCTGGTAAAAAAAACCTGAAGAATTATGCCATTACTAAAATATTTCCGGTTGTTATTCCTTGTCCTCCTAGTTTCTTTTAGAACAACCTTGCCTAGACACAAGCTATACCATCCATTTCTTCCAATCCAGATTTTAGTTTCCTCGCTTCCCCTGAAGTATAAATTCCTAAGTTACTATTAGCACTGCTCATAATTGCGAATTCTAAATATTTTAAATTATGGAACCTGATTCTCTTGATAATCCTATCCCATCAAAAAAATATCCCCTAAATTTTGAAAGTAAAGAGACGCAAGTGAACACACTCAGTAACAAAATCCCCGAGAAATATAAGAAAAGAAATACAAAAATTACAAGTCAGTCGCTTGCAAACCTACATTAGACATTAATACCAAAAATGTCAAGCTGCTCGAATTACAGGCAAGAATTGATGCATAAACAATGAATTGTCGAATCGTTCAAGATATCGAGAAAGATGCGACAACAAATTCACTGCGAGCAATATTTTTACTTTATCAGATTCGGGACTATAAAAAGGATAAACCACGTTACTCAGAACTTACAATTCGTCTTTGTACAGCTTGGAGGATAGCTTCACCGAAAGGTTACACGTTTGGTAACACCAACTGCCTACCAAACAAACTATCCAAAAATATCTAGGATCGCACCAAGATGTAAATGATTTAATAAAGATTCGGCTAAGATCTGAGGCTGAACTCCTGAAGTCTATCGAAAGAGTATGTAGTGTCATTATTGACGATATGGCGATAAAAGGGAAAATGCATTACAGTCGCCCCGAAGATACATTTTTTTTTAGTTACAACGCAAGATGATACAGAAATTGGCAAAAAACCAATCTTGGCAAACAAATTATGTTGAAAAAAATCTAATGCTGAACTGTTCCTATGAAACATACAGACATACTGTTACAAAAGATTTGAACATAGCTTTTACCAAGTTAGACCACGAAAAATGCGAAAAATGCGAAATTTTTTACTTACATAACAAAGACCAAAATGAAAATAATTTGTCTCGTGATTGCCTCGAATGTGTAAACTGGCAAGATCATAAACGGAATGCTGAAATAATGAGGAAAAACTACACAAAGGACAAGGAGAAAAAATGTGATCAAAATAATATTTACTACTCGACAGATATGCAGAAGATTATAATGCTACCAAGACTACCAATGTTCAAGCAGGTATTTTTTTGCCCTCGAATAATAGCTTATCACGAATCCTTTGTACCACTTGGAAAGGTTAAACAAAACTTTGGCAAACCCTTCGCTGCATTGTGGCACGAAGGAATTTCAGGCCGAAATAAAGAAGACATTATAAGTGCTGTTTACGCGTTTTTCTTAAAAAATAAAGATTGCAAAAACATTACAGTTTGGGTTGATAACTGCACAGCACAAAATAAAAATTGGTGTTTCTTTTCGTTTCTCATTTACGCAGTGAATGCCCAAGGAACTGCAATTGAAAAAATAACAATTAAGTACTTCGAGTCAGGCCACACATTTATGTCGGCAGACAGTTTTCATCATCAGGTGGAAATTAACTTAAGGAAAATTGAAAAAGTTTACGACTTCGAAGATTTTTCCAGAGCCGTGGACAATGTCGGCAATATCAATGTAAAGGAAATGACCTGTGCGGACTTCTATAAATGGCCGACCATGACTTCGACCTATCAGTTAAAAAAAAATGAAGCACCTCGATTAAAAAATTTAAGTATGGTGGAATCAAGGCGAGGGAGTAAAATTTTATTTTACAAAACCATCCCTACTGCAAATCAACCAGAGGAAACTCCTTTCGAAGAACTAAACTTCATAAACAAAAAGTTTTTAAAAGATATTTTAAAAAACCTGAAGCCAGTTCGGCGAATCGCGGGGTAACTGCTGAAAGAAAAAAATTGGTCTAAAGAGTTTAGACAGTACTTCCCTCGCTGTCGGAAACTTGACGACTGCATGCCTATTATGTTTTTTTTTCTCATTACATTTTTGTAGTGGGAATTTAAAAAAAAATTGTGATGACGTCATCAACATTTTTGCAAGGACACGTATATCAGTTGGGATAGATGTAGTGTAATACTAAGAATAAAATTATTGTGTTCCCAAATTTTCGGGAAAATGAAGTGGGTCGTTTTGAATATTGATTTCTTATAATCAATAAAATAACGAAACAATTTACTCACGTATACGGCGCCGGTGTGTAATATCTAGAGAGCGGATTTCTGTCGGGCTAGGCAAGGCCAAACTCGGTACGGCTCGCACGGGATGCGAATTCATTGCCGTTGCGGACTGCACTTCGTTTATTTGAGATTAGAATAACGTTGTTTCGTTGCACTCTGCTGTTAATTCCCGTTCTCATTTACTTAGCCGTTTGATTAATAAATCGTTAATTATATTTATGGAATCCAGCACGTCCCCCCCTATAATCGTGACGTAGCCCGACAGAAATCCGCTGTCTAGTAATATGAGGGGCAACTGAAAATCGTTTATGTATAAACATTCTTAATTTAAGATGACAAGCGTAACAGCATACGTAAGAGCCAAACAGAGAAACTGTAAACAAAACGACCATCGGTTTTATTGCTTCGACTTCCGCTTATTATATAAAACATTGCGTTTTATTTTAATTCTTGACGGTGAAATTCACAATTGGTTGATTATAAACATGTCTATTTCGCATTCGCGGAACCAAGTGACCGCATAAAACAAATGCAGGTCTGTAATGTTAAAGTCGATGTAAATAAGCGTGCTACTCTTATGTTTCAACCGAGTTTTTCCTTTAACAAATTTTGTGTCTACCAAATTGGGTTGGTTGGGGTGTAATACTAATAATAAGTGTTGCCTTTAATTTAATCAATAAAATAAATTGACTTCATTAATTTTTTTGAACCACCTCTTAAGAAAATCTAAAAAATATGATGGAATGATAAATCACAAGTACAAACTCATCATATTTTTTGCATTTTAGATAGGATTTATTCAGCAAAATTTAAGGGTGACGTCATCAATTTTTTTAGGAGGGATGAACAAATACATTTTGAACAAAAGTTTACCATGCTTATAATAACTTTAAAATATTCCCAAGATTTCAAAGCATTCGGTTTTGTAATTCCTGATTAAATCGATAAAATAAATTCACGCCTTCATTAATTTTTTTGAGTCACCCTGCATATGCAAATCCAAAAATGTGAATGGAATGATAAATCACAAGTACAGACTCATCATATTTTGTACATTTTAGATACGATTTATTCGGCAAACTTTTGAGCTGACGTCATCAGTTTTTTGTAGAAGATAACCAAATATATTTTGACTAAAAATTTATTATGCTCTTTATTATAACCTTACAACATCTGCAAGATTTCAAAGCATTCGGTTTTGTAGTTCCTGATTAAATCAATAAAATAAATTTACGCATTCATTAATTTTTTTGAGTCACCCTGTATATGCAAATCGAAAAAATTTGAATGGAATGATAAATTACAAGAAGAGACTCACCATATTTTGTACATTTTAGATAGGATTTATTCAGCAAAATTTTGTGGTGACATCATAAATTTTTTAGGGGGGACGACCAAATACGTTTTGATCAAAAATTTACCATGCTTATGATAATTTTAAAATATCTTCAAGATTTCGAAGCATTCGGTTTTGTAGTTCCTGAGTAAATCAGTAAAATAAATTTACGCTTTCATTTATTTTCTTGAATCACCCTGTATATGCAAATCCAAAAAATATGAATGGAGTGATAGATCACAAGTTCAGACTGATCATATTTTGTACATTTTAGATATGATTTATTCGGCAAATTTTCGAGCTGACGTCATCAAGTTTTTGGAAGGGATAAGCAAATATATTTTGACTAAACATTTATTATGCTCTTTATGACCTTAAAACATCTGCAAGATTTCAGAGCATTCGGTTTTGTAGTTCCTGATTAAATCAATAAAATATATTTACGCATTCATTAATTTTTTTGAGTCACCCTGTATATGCAAATCCAAAAAATATGAATGGAGTGATAGATCACAAGTACAGACTCATCATATTTTGTACATTTTAGATATGATTTATTCCACAAACTTTTGAGCTGACGTCATCAAGTTTTTGGAGGGGATAAGCAAATATTTTTTGAATAAAGATTTATGATGCTCTTTATAGCCTTAAAACATCTGCAAGATTTCAGAGAATTCGGTTTTGTAGTTCCTGATTAAATCAATAAAATATATTTACGCATTCATTAATTTTTTTGAGTCACCCTGTATATGCAAATCCAAAAAATATGAATGGAGTGATAGATCACAAGTACAGACTCATCATATTTTGTACATTTTAGATATGATTTATTCCACAAACTTTTGAGCTGACGTCATCAAGTTTTTGGAGGGGATAAGCAAATATTTTTTGACTAAAGATTTATGATGCTCTTTATAGCCTTAAAACATCTGCAACATTTCAAAGCATTCTGGTTAGCAGATTAAAAATTAAATTTCAAAATATTGTTTTATAATTTTGATTTTTTTTCCAAAAATCTGGACGTTTCGGGTGAAAAGTCGATTCAGAGTTGTAAACTACATGTGTAGGACTATGTTATTTTATACAATTGAAAACCTATTTACTATGTACAATTTTGAAGTGACGTCATCGCATTAGTGGTGGGGATGATTAGACAAATTTTGGTTAGCGTTTTACCATCTACATGATATTCTTAATATAAGTACAAAATTTCACAACAATCGGTCGAGTACTTTCGGAGATTATCTGTCTAATAAAAATCCGGGACAACAGACGGACAGACGGACGGACAGACGGACAGACGGACAGACGGACAGACGGACGGACAGACGGACAGACGGACAGACGGACGGACAGACGGACAGACGGACAGACAGACGGAAATGGGAGACCTATTTCTTCGTCTTCTAGGGGTCATGAAAGATCGAGAAAACGTAAAAGTAGAGAGTCGGCCGACGGACTCGATTACAATACTTCCTTTGCTTACGCTCGGGAAGTAAAAAAACATAGGTATTAGATAAACTGGCGGCACTCATCCCTCCTCACAAAATAAGTTTTTGGGAAGAATTGAACGTCAACACAGCAGAAGACGTGGACCTGGATGTCGAAGACGAAGATTGATCTCCAATTTTTTTTATTATTACTTCCCGAGCGTAAGCAAAGGAAGTATTGTAATCGAGTCCGTCGGCCGACTCTCTACTTTTACCTTTTCTCGATCTTTCATGACCCCTAGAAGACGAAGAAATAGGTCTCCCATTTCCGTCTGTCTGTCCGTCTGTCCGTCCGTCTGTCCGTCTGTCCGTCCGTCTGTCCGTCTGTCCGTCTGTCCGTCCGTCTGTCCGTCTGTCCGTCTGTCCGTCTGTTGTCACGGATTTTTATTAGACAGATAATCTCCGAAAGTACTCGACCGATTGTTGTGAAATTTTGTACTTATATTAAGAATATCATGTAGATGGTAAAACGCTAACCAAAATTTGTCGAATCATCCCCACCACTAAAGCGATGACGTCACTTCAAAATTGTACATAGTAAATGGGTTTTCAGTTGTATAAAATAACATAGTCCTACACATGTAGTTTACAACTCTGAATCGACTTTTCACCCGAAACGTCCAGATTTTTGGAAAAAAAATCAAAATTATAAAACAACATTTTGAAATTTAATTTTTAATCTGCTAACCAGAATGCTTTGAAATGTTGCAGATGTTTTAAGGCTATAAAGAGCATCATAAATCTTTAGTCAAAAAATATTTGCTTATCCCCTCCAAAAACTTGATGACGTCAGCTCAAAAGTTTGTGGAATAAATCATATCTAAAATGTACAAAATATGATGAGTCTACTTGTGAACTATCACTCCATTAATATTTTTTGGATTTGCATATACAGGGTGACTCAAAAAAATTAATGAATGCGTAAATATATTTTATTGAATTAATCAGGAACTACAAAACCGAATGCTCTGAAATCTTGCAGATGTTTTAAGGTCATAAAGAGCATAATAAATGTTTAGTCAAAATATATTTGCTTATCCCCTCCAAAAACTTGATGACGTCAGCTCGAAAGTTTGCCGAATAAATCATATCTAAAATGTACAAAATATGATGAGCCTGTACTTGTCATTTATCACTCCATTCATATTTTTTGGATTTGCATATACAGAGTGACTCAAAAAAATTAATGAATGCGTAAATTTATTTTATTGATTTAATCAGGAACTACAAAACCGAATGCTTTGAAATCTTGCAGATGTTTTAAGGTTATAAAGAGCATAATAAATTTTTAGTCAAAATATATTTGGTTATCTTCTACAAAAAACTGATGACGTCAGCTCAAAAGTTTTCCGAATAAATCGTATCTAAAATGTACAAAATATGATGAGTCTGTACTTGTGATTTATCATTCCATTCATATTTTTGGATTTGCATATGCAGGGTGACTCAAAAAAATTAATGAAGGCGTGAATTTATTTTATCGATTTAATCAGGAATTACAAAACCGAATGCTTTGAAATCTTGGGAATATTTTAAAGTTATTATAAGCATGGTAAACTTTTGTTCAAAATGTATTTGTTCATCCCTCCTAAAAAAATTGATGACGTCACCCTTAAATTTTGCTGAATAAATCCTATCTAAAATGCAAAAAATATGATGAGTTTGTACTTGTGATTTATCATTCCATTCATATTTTTTAGATTTTCTTAAGAGGTGGTTCAAAAAAATTAATGAAGTCAATTTATTTTATTGATTAAATTAAAGGCAACACTTATTATTAGTATTACACCCCAACCAACCCAATTTGGTAGACACAAAATTTGTTAAAGGAAAAACTCGGTTGAAACATAAGGGTAGCACGCTTATTTACATCGACTTTAACATTACAGACCTGCATTTGTTTTATGCGTTCACTTGATTCCGCGAATGTGAAATAGACATGTTTATAATCAACCAATTGTGAATTTCCTCGTCAAGAATTAAAATAAAACCCAATGTTTTATATAATAAGCGGAAGTCGAAGCAATAAAACCGACGGTCGTTTTGTTTACAGTTTCTGTGTTTGGCTCTCACGTATGCTGTTACGCCTGTCATCTTAAATTAACAATGTTTATACATACACGATTTTCAGTTGCCTCTGATACGTAGGTATACGTGAGTAAATTGTTTCGTTATTTTATTGATTATTACAAATCAATATTCAAACGACCCAATTCATTTTCCCGAAAATTTGAGAATATAATAATTTTATTCTTAGTATTACACTACATCTATCCCAACTGATATACGTGTCCTTGCAAAAATGTTGATGACGTCATCGCAATTTTTTTTTAAATTCCCACTACAAAAATGTAATGAGAAAAAAAACACAATAGGCATGCAGTCGTCAAGTTTCCGACAGCGAGGGAAGTACTGTCTAAACTCTTTAGACCAATTTTTTTTATTGTTAATTTCTTATACTAATTTGGTTTATATTTCCAAATATTTAATACAACTTTTTCATTATTTTTTTTTATTTACTAAAAATAAAGAAACTGCAGTCTTCCGTTTGTTAAATATTATTTTTAAATGAAAAAGGAGAAAAATTTGATATTCCAATTTAAAGTTACGTTAAAATTTCTATGTATAAAGCTCTTTTTGTACTGATCGAATTACCGTATCAGCATATGGATGCAGACACGTTATTCTTGTCATGGAACTGTCAACATTTTTAAATGGAAAAAAAGACGTAACTGCTGAAAAATATACAATAAACTACACTAAGCGCCAAATAAAGTTAACTATTGATTTCGGGGCGAACTCATCAACTAAAAACATCATTTCCCATCGTGTGCTAACTCAAAGTTAGCGAAAAATGCAAGTTATTTCAATCAGTTTGAGGTAACCCAACTTTCAAACGCCATTATCTCGAAAACGGGGCGAATGCAGATACGTTGTTTTGATTTAGCACGGCAGTATAACCTTCCCAAACAGTACTGGACCGCCAACCACCAATATTTTCTTGGATGCACACCAGTCAATGAATCGTTTATAAAATTTTTCAAATTTGGTTTTTGATTTATCAGGCAACAATGAAGACACTACATTTGCAGCAGCTTCTTCTATTTCGAAAGGGAGGCTTCCTGTTTCGGAATCACTCATTTCTCGATTGAACAAATCGTCGTCTTCGTTGATTCACTATTAAAGTCTCTCCAATTGGTTACAATCGTCCGACTTGTCAAAAGGGAAAATATCAAAAGATGTCACCCCCTTCGGGAGTTACAGGAACCTGTAATTAATCCGTTTTGTTACGCGCCAAAACAGTTTGTGCTTGAATTGATATTATCAAAATGTCCAAAAAATATTGCTCTGTGCCTGCTTGTGTAGTAATCAAGGATCCTAGAGACCACAAAATAATGCACAGATTCCCTTCAAACACTGTGAACAAAAGGTTGTGGTGCAAAAAGGTTTTTAATGCTACAAGTAGGTACCCCAACATGAATCTTTTACCTAAGGGAATGTATAGCCATTAAAACCATTTCAGGTGATAATATTGCCAATAATTTATACATTTGTGGTAAACACTTTTGTGAGAAGTTGTTATTATTCAAATAAAAGACTTAAACCCGGCTCTGTTCCTACTTTGTTCCTCCATGGATCCAAGTCACCGCTACCTGTTCCTACTTCTTCAAGCTACCAAGCAAACACTAAACGTAATCCAGAATGCAGCTTCATAATTCCTGAGACACATTCCGATAACAATGTAAACACCTCAAAAAAAAATTTTCCTATTGCATATCCCTTTGAAGACCATCCACGCCTATGGCGTTGTGACTTTGGCACCGGTACCGAAATTTTGCCTCTTTTTCAAGTAAAAACCGAAATACATGATGTCAAATTGTGTCAAAAAGTCAGACCATGACAGATATTTAGCCGACATTACAGATTCCTTTCCCTCCCGACGTATACGCCCTCACATGTCACATTTAAGGGATTGGAGAGACTTTAATAGTGAATCAACGAAGACGACGGAACAAATTTTCTTTCTAAAAACTGACGCGTTGTTTAAAACAAATTTGAGCGGTTGTCATAACATTACAACAATTCTCTTGGTTCTTGATTTTTAATTAATAAAAAAAATTAATTGGCTTTTTTCTTTTTCATTTTTGGTCAGTTGTAGATAAAGTTTTGTATTTCAAACGTGGGCTAGAGCATATTACAGCAACTCGTGTGATTACCAGTACGCGGGATTCTATCTCACCGCTGCAATCTCCCAGTTGAAGTAAAGTGTGTTTTACGGCGAGTAGCGGGGACGCTTTGATCTGGTCCACAAGGTCCTAACCACTACGTCGCTAGGAGTGTTTATAGCTAGTAAAAAAATTACTTCTATATTACTATATTACGTCAAATAATAATACTCGATGCCCTTTTTAATTTTTCAACCACAGGACCACAGATTTGTCATCATGAAATGTTATATTATGTTGATATAGTCCGAAAGAAAAATATATTTGTAATCAAACTATCGCCGCGCCAGCACTGGATCTAGCGTATGAGATACAAATCCGCGCGTTGGTGATTACAGATGACTTGGTCTAACGACGTAGTCATCTGCAATCTTCACACTCGTAGTGCTGTAATAATGCCTCTATCCCACTAATAAGATAAATAACTATTAAAATCTATGACGTCAGTGATCCATCACCTGAACCAACGCGATGAAAATGTGGCCCCATACATCAACATAAATGACGAAAGGTTGCAGTGGATTATAGAAACATTACCAACATACATTACTTGAATTCAAGAATGTTCAAAATTAATGAAACTGCCGGGCCTGACCAAAGAAACTGCAGAAGCAGTTCTATTTACAGCAAAGAGTACAAGTGCTTGCGTAAAATACCTGCTGCAAAAACGCAATTTTTACTATGAACTAACAAGATCTTTTAGTTCTGACCCAATTGAAGCCATGTTTACCAATATTAGGCTTAGGGGCGGTCCTCAAGATGCCACAGATGCCCGTGCGGTAGAATATGCATTAAAAAGAATACTCCAATCTGGCTTAGTGACTCCGTCAAAATCAGCTAATGTGTTCAATTAAAATAGGTTCATAAGCAAAATTGGTCCTACCACAAACAATGAAATAAAAGAAGGCAAAACAATTAATTTACCTGAACACACAAATGATAAAATTGTTGATCTCTATAACGTGTCTTATAACAGATTATATCCAGGAATTATTTCTGGGACCGTTGCGTTTATGGCTGGTTACACAACATTAATGATTGATGACCGACTTGAATGCAATACATGTTTAAGTTTATTAATCACCACTGCAAAGTCTGTTCCATTATTAGATTTAATCCTTTTGCAAGATAGAGGAGGACTGAAATATCCAACAAGGCAATTTGTAGAACTTATAAATCAGATCGTAATCGTAACGTTAGATATTGTTGAATGTCTACCAAAGAAGTGCAAACCACTTGATGTAATCAAATCTCTTCTATTTGATTCAATCTTAATTTCTGCTTTCTTCCAATGTGAAATTGTAGAGCACAAAATGATGATTACAGAAACAATTTTAGACAAACTTTTGAGGACACTTCTGTAGAATATTGCTAAAAAAAGAACAGATAGTGTAGTGATATCAATGTCACATTCATCCAAACCATGTCAAGAAATAGTTTAAAGTTGTAATTGTTATAATAAAAGAATTTTGATTTTCAAAATCTTGAATAATTTTATTTAAAAATTCACTAAAATATGAATTTTATGTTAAGAAACACAAACAATCTACTATTACTGCAGAACTTGCTTGCATACGTGCATCAACATTTGTGTACAATTCTCACAAATTTGGAAAAACTAATTTTTTATCCTGCGACCAGTTGGGCAGTCGGCTCGTGGCCCCCTCACCCTTGGATAACGAACAAGTGAAAAACAATGAAGCGAAATCTTGCGGTTAAGATGTTAAAAATTTTGTTTATTGTCGTACGAATTTAAGTGTGATACGTTATTTGCAAGCATTATTACTGATTTATTGGAAGAATCTCATAATTGCCAGCGTGCAGTCAGAACAACAAAGCAACCCAAGGGCCGCTGCAGCAGTGATTTAGGTTTATTTATTTATTTATATAGGACCCCGATGCAACAAACACAAGCATATAACATTAGACAGGAATTTCGAAAACGGTGAGACAATGGAGAAGCTGACATTAGTGTACGGTATTACAACGGCATGCCTAAAATCGTCAAATCAAAAAAGTAATTTCTACCTCCGGACTACGACACTTTTATCAAAACGTACGCGGGCTTCGAACCAAAACATCATCAGCATTTCTATCGTCATTAGATATGGACTATGATGTAATTCTTCTCACCGAAACTTGGTTGTGTAGTGACATAACAGTCAGTGAAATATTTAATTCAAAATTTACAGTTTTTCGTCGTGATCGTAACATAGTGTCTACTGAAAAACTCGGGGTGGAGGTGTTCTCATTGTTGTGCGATCTGATCTGTCATCTAGTAAACTGAGCGTTACCGATTCAATATATCAAGAATTATATGTATCAATTAGTTTTAATGAAAGTTTTACAGTATGCAGTGTGGTCTATATTCTACCAAACTCCGATTTAAACTCTTACTTGGACAATATTTTATCGATGGACTTCATCCGAACAACTTTTCCTTATGCTAATCGCAGGTGATTACAACCTACTAAATTTGTCTTTCACAAATGATTCAAGAAATTGTATGACAGGGGTCAACGACAAAGAAAAAATGATCTGTGACGGTTTCTCCTCATTGGAGTTATTTCGTCTTAATCATGAGATTAAAAACGGTGTTATTTATATGTTATATCTTTGAATGGGGACAACAATGGGGTATTCCACTCAATAAATCTAAATGTAAAGTCCTTCGCATTGGTAAGGATAAATCGGACACAAATTATCAAATACAAGGTGAATGTCTATCGAGAGTCACAGAACATATTGATTTAGGAGTTCAAGTTCACAAAAATCTAACATGGACAAATCACATTATAAAACAAGTGAAAAAAGCTAATTTAAGAATGTACACTCTATACAAAACGTTTTCAAAAAAGAATATTTCTTTAATGGCAAAAATATTTAAAACATATGTTCGCCCAATCTTAGAATTTGCGAATATTGTTTGGTACCCAAATAGAATTCAGGATCTTGAAACTTATGAAAAGGTACAACGTAAGTTTACTAGATGGTGCTTTGGTGCTAGAAGACCCAATTACAACACACGCCTAAAATTGATTACACTTTCACATCGTAGACTAAGAAGAGGGGACTTGATATATGCATTTAAAATTTTAAAACTTGGAAAGGAAGGTCACCAATTTTTTCATATTAGAGAATTCGAAAGATTAAGACGGCATAGTTTGTCACTGTCCGTACCAAAACTTAAAACCAATATTATGAAAAACGTTTTCCCGGTTCGTGTAATAAAAAGTTAGAACAGGTTACCTACGGAAAGAATTGATGTGGAAAAGGTTAATTTGTTTAAGAATCGCATTGATAAGTACTTTCAATGGTAATACAACACACATTGATAATCTATTGAGTTATATAGTTCCAAAGGAACTCTACTCTATTTCATAATATACTAATAATAATAATATTCTTGACTTAATATTAGCATCGTCTTCGGTGATAGAAGTTCATAATGAATATTTTGGATTAGTTACCGTGGATGACCACATTCCTCCGCTCTGTATAATTTTCCCCATGAATCATGCAACCTCATCACTTTTTAAATAACTATTTTTCATCAATCAACTGAGGTTCTCTTTTGCAATATTCAGATATTGAAGCTACAATTGAAACTTTCTACTACATTGATATCTGTATTCCTAAAACTTGTAAGCCCAATATTTATTTTCCAGTATGGTTTAAGTCGAATACAATTAAGCTTTTAAAAAAAAGCGTAGATTCTTGTCTTTATACAGATGTATATTGAATGTAGCCCATTACAACCATTTTAAAGCGGGTCGTAGACTAGCTAAGGCTGCAATAAAAGAAGACCGCGATAACTATATATGCTTCATTGAAAATAGCATTAATAACAATACTAAAGTCTTCTTTAACTACGTAAATTCCAAAGGTCGCAATTCTAAATCTAGTGTACCGAAAAATATGCACTACCAAAATTTACACTCCTTTGATCTCCAAACCATTGCCAATATGTTTGCTAAATGCTTTAAGTCTGTATACGATTCAAACGTGAACAGCTGTAACCCTGAATTAAATCCCTCTTTGTTTCTGAATAACATTAATTTACAGGATATCGACTTAAATCCTGACTCGATTCGAAACAAACTATTAATTCTAAAACTTAAAGTTTAAATCCAGGACCAGATGGAATTCCTCCTTATTTCCTAAATCAGTGCGCTAGTAGCTTAGCTTGGCCTGTCTTTTTACTCTATAGAAAATCTATTGATATTGTTATTTGTCCCAATATTTGGAAATAATCTCATGTGATTCCCCCGCATAAAATTGGAGACAAATCTGAAGTAACTAACTACCGACCTAAATCGATTATTTCAGCTTTATGTAAAGGTTTAGATTCAATTATTAGTGAACAACTTATTCGGCTGTACAGAAACATCCTTTCACCGTATCAACATGGATTCCTTCCTGGTAGAAGCACAGACAGAATCTTGCTATATACAATGAATTTATTATCGACGCTTTTGAAGATGGCTGCCAGGTCGACTCAGCTAATTAGATTTTAGCAAGGTGTTTGATCGGGTTAACCACGCCCTTCTAATGAAAAAACTTTGGTGTCTCGGTATTTGTGGTCAAATTCACACATGGATTTTCTCTTATATTACCAATCGTATTCATATAATTTCGTTAAAGGGATTTCTATCAGATCCTCTCTTAATACCTTCTGGAGTTCCCCAGGGCAGTCATCTTGGTCCCATAGTCTTCATACTATTTATTAATGATCTTGCAGTATCCGTCTCTACATCGCATCTACTGCTTTTTGCCGATGATATAAAAAATATTTCCAAAATAAGTTCTATTGAAGATTGTTATCGACTGCAAGCAGCCCTGGATGTTACTACGAAGTGTTGTATTAATAACAATATGATGCTTAACAGTGATAAATGCAAGCTTATAACATTCTCGAGAAAATTATATAAATATGTATTCGCCTACACTATAAATAAACAGCGTTTGGAAAGAGTTAACGAAATTAAAGATCTAGGAATAATTTTCGATCGTGAATTACGCTTTAATAGGCACATGGATTATATTATTCATAAGTCATACCGCGTAAGTGGCTTCATAAAAAAGATGACTAGTGATTTTCACTGCGTTGCTGCTGCTCGTAAGCTTTTTATTACACTAGTTAGACCTATCGTAGACTACGGCATAATTATATGGTTTCTCACTATAACTACGATCAGAGACTTAATCTAACTGAATTGGAAGCACTGTCGAAACGCGTTTTGAAATTTAAGCTACGATTCGGGTTTGAACTCTTGAATAATCAAATAGATTGTGCACACCTCTTGCTGCTTTTAAATTTCAAAACGCCTTTAATTATAATAACATTATTCCTATATTGGCTTTCTTAAGCAAAATAACAGTGGATGATAATATCATTCCAATTGACCCACTACTGTTAAGTATTTCAACGTATTTGCGTTTTAAAAAAATTAGATGAAGAACTCTAAATCTACATGACTTTCGAATTAGCTCCTCATTCTCTTGCTCTTTTTGAAGATGGCGAAATACGCAAAACAAAAAAATCTGCATTTTGTGGCCTAATAGCAGAAATAACGGTGAATGTTGACGATGTACAAAAATTTTCATACGTAATTAATGGGATGTTAATACACCGTTGCAAGTGGCAACTGAATAAAAATTTTGGCACTGTTTGTGAATATTTATGTAGTATTTTAGCGAACGAGAAAAATAAGAGTAGCCTCATAGATATGCTCCGAAACACACTTGCGGAAAATAAAATATTTTCTTGTCAAGCGGAAACTGATGCCGACCGACTAATAATTGAAACCGCAATTAATTTCCAAACCGAAAACGTTGTAAGTAGTTCCTGAGGATGTGGATCTACTAGTTTTACTGACTGCGCTTTCACCAACAGATCGACAAATTCATTTTCAAAAACCAGCAAAAGGCAAAACACCACAAAAAGTATACTCATCTAAAAGCTTGGAAACAGTATTACTAAAGTGTAAACAGCATATACCGTTTTCAGATTTTTTCACCGGCTGTGACACGACGTCCGCTTTTTCGCAACGGAGAAACAATGTCTTTGCAAAAAATTTAGAGAAACGACCGGACTTACAAAATGCTGCAGCAGTTTTTGAAACTGAATGCAAAGACGCCAATGACATTTTTAACGCTGGTGTTACATGAACCCTTGCTTTATACGCTGCCCCTCAAAAATAAAAGATCTAAATACATTAAAGTACAACTCTTTTGTAAAAGCAACCGCTAAAAAGAGCTGCGTTAAATGAGCGTCTTTGGCACCTACTGCAGATGCCGCTTTTGGGCACTTTAAAAGAGTATACCTGCAAATTCAAACATGACTCGGAAGAAAAATATTACCAGAAGAATGGGGTTGGAAATATGAAAGCAAAATACTGATACCAGAAAGAATGACGTAGCTATCAGCTTCACAGAACTTACTGAAAATGATTTTTTACAGATGCAAAACAGGATGTATAGCATCTTGTAGGTGCAGGAAGAGTGGATTGAATTGCACTGTAGCTTGCTTAAAATGCAAAGGCAACAGTTGTACTAATCCATCACCTATCATCAAAATAAATGAGGTGTATGACGACAATGATAATCTAGATAATTGTTTGAAAATGTTTCAGTTTTTGTAAAATCAAATAATAAATATTTATTTTTTTCTGAAAATCTCGTTTTTTTTATTAATGCAGTATATTTTACCTATTTTTATATATTTGGTCCGATATGTATACGATTTTGAGCAACCTGCCTTATTATCAATTTTTTTTGTAAATTTGTTATTTTTAGCTAAAACATTATAAATTAATGTTAAAGTTACTATACAAATATCATTTCTTCTATATAAAATTGAAATCTTTACTACAATTTTTTTTTCTTCATGTTTTTCATTCTTCAATTTATTGTTGTTATAAATTGTTGTAATAGAGATCGGCAAATTTTGATGGGTAAACTTTTTCATTTAAGCTTTTAACAATGCAATCGAAAAGGTTTTACGAAAATCCATTCAGTGGAACCGGGTTCCGAGGTTTTTACATTTTTATGTCTTACGGCACTCCACTACAAGTAGTTTTGTTTCTCCATTTTAAATGTATGCTTTTCTGTATGTTCATTAGTAATCTAAATAGTTAAATATATTGTTCTTTTCACTTTTGTACGACTTTATTTGTTTCGTTTGATGAATACTCAATATTTTTGCGTCTTCTTGACACTTTTGAAATACAAGTGTTTGCTGTGTCAATCATAGTAAGAAAAATTTATATCGATAGATGGTGTTAGTTAAGCCCCAGATTTTTGAGGTTAGCAGAATTAATGTCAACAATGGAAATGGACTATGACGGCCGTACGGAACGCAGCGGAGGCAGATTAAGTTGGCGGTGACTTTTTAAATTGGGTGGCGACATTTAAAAATATTTTAGGGAACGACGACCATCGATGACGGCTTAAAATTCGGGTCAGAAACATCAAAGGCTCCGATACGAGTTGTCCCTACTGAATCATCTCTGTATTGTGAGCAAGGTATTTAGAGGTTTACCTCTAAATATCTTGATTGTGAGTGTCGAATAGGCAACTAAATAAACCGTGAACTTGAAATGCGAACGCAACAAAACAACGTTGAGATGCGTTGGTGCATCACCCAAGTACCTTAAGAATTGCTTGAGGTAAAGAACTTCTTAGCTAAGGAATGCCTAAATCGAATGTTGGTGCAAACGGCCATTATCGTTTTACCATCTTTAAACAAGAAAGAAGTTACGTAAAGCGAAATTATGCCACTCTTTATCAAAAATTTCAAACAACAAAGAATTTACGTGTGATTAAATTATGTGTTATTTCAAGCTATTAATTATATCTTATATTAAATCGCATTCACAGATTTCCTCATAGACCGAAAACTCCACATCACACACAAACCAAAAATTGGTTGAAGGTTATTGCGATAGAAATTCACTCGCTCCAATGAGCTAAATAACATCCCTTCAAGCGCGGATAATATGAAATATATTTAAAACAGATAACCGACAAGAAACAATGTATTCTTAATTCCCAGTACTTGTGTAACTTCGAAGTTTATCTTTATTCTTCGAAAGAATTCGACAATTACCACATCATTTTGTATCAGCGGCTTCATTAAAATGCGCAATGCCGGCATTAAAATATACATGTTTGAACAGAAACTAAAATTTGATTGATTTTGTCTCTTCAACACAGAAGGGAGACGACCAATTAATTAATTAAGTACATACGGTTTTTACTTCCCGAGATTAGCTAAGAAAATATTGCAACCCAGCCCATTGAGCGACTGGCTGCTTTTATGTTTTCTCGATGGCTCATGACCCCTAGAGTACGAAAACATAAGCTCCCGTTTCTGTTTGTCTGTCCGTCCGTCCGTCGGTCCGTCCGTCCGTCCGTCCGTCGGTCCCTCCGTCGGTCCGTCGGTCCGTCGATCCGTCGATCCGTCGATCCGTCGGTCCGTCCGTCCGTCGGTCCGTCGGTCCGTCCGTCTGTCGGTCCGTCGGTTCGTCCGTCCGTCTGTCGGTCCGTCGATCCGTCGGTCCGTCGGTCCGTCCGTCTGTCTGTCCGTCCGTCCGTCTGTCTGTTTGTCTGTCTTTTCAAATCGCTAGAAATAACTGAATCTAGTATCTTTATTTTTGAGGTATCTATTGTGGACATCATTTTTCCAATTTAAAATCGGTCAAGCCGAATGATTAATTGTCCATAAAAGGTCAGTAAGGTCAGTCTAAATAAATGAATCTAATTCGTCTACAAACTCAAATTCTGAGTCATCCGAATCTAATTCCGCCAAATTCATAACCACAGGTGGAATATTGTCCAGAGGTGAGGTTCCCATTAACTTCTTCGAGTCCTCATGAATTAGCTTTTCACAGTGCAGAAGATGTTTTCTCCAAATGCTTGAAGTGCACGGCACTATAAATTCCAAACTAACTTCTGATGCCATGCGCTTATTGTAAAAATCTTTGTACTGCACCTATTCCAGTCCGGTAGGATTGTACTGGCAATGGTACGGTGGAAGGCAAATTGGTTCATATCCGCTAAATCCTACATATTTTTGGCATTTTAAAAATTTCGCGCCACCTCATAAAAGGCCGCCAACCGTTAAGTTTTAGTGGTTACAACAAAGACTTCAAATATATAGACCGGCGATAGAACGAAAAAGCTGAAGCTAACCAGTCGCCATTTTGGATGTGACCGAAACCGCGGGAAGTTTAAAATCGTATACAATCGACTTCATATGAATAGTGAGTTTGCGCACCATACACACACAAACTAATAAACTTCAACAATACTATAATTGCTGAATCTTAAATGCACGGAAACACGATCAAAAGAACCAAAGAAACTGTGATCACATCCACGTCACAACTGAAAGTGATGCATAAGAAAGAAATAGGTTATGGGTATGGGTTGTTGCGGTGTTATTAGTGACAGAAAAGTAACAGCAATGGCGGCTATTTCTGTTGACACAACTGGTTCACGAAATACAATAGAATTTAGGGTGACAACCAGTCCATATATATTTGAAGTCTTTGGGTTACAATAATGGATCTGATTGACAAAAAAAATACTGTTAGTCATTTCTAGCGATCAGGAATCCCTAATATTGTTCTTAAATTTTATATGTACGTAGAAAGTAAAACTCTACTCAAACTTTGTCTAACCATCCCCACCAACAATTCGATGACGCCACCTCAAAATTGAACACTGCAAATAGATTTTAAATTGTTCAGCGTAACAGTCCTATACGTGTAGGTTATGAATCCGTGTCAAAATAAATTTACGCATTCATTATTTTTTTTGAGTCAGTCTATATAGGAAGAACACTACAACAGTACCTAGTAAAATTGTATTGGTATTTCAAAGTTAACCCTAAAGGTTGGACCCACAAAACCATAAATCACAAATTCAATGCAACCCTGGATGTTTCTAGCCCCACTATACACAGGCTCCTTTTATTGACATCATTATCCCCCTGCATTGTCCGACAATCCCTCAAAGTAGCAGTTGAAAAATTTTACTAGGTACTGTTGTAGTGTTCTTTTTTTATACGCAATTCCAAAAAATATGAATGGAATAATAAATTACAAGCACAGACTCATCGTATTTTGTCCAATTTAGATAGGAGTCTAAGACTGTAGGCTTCATTATGCGAACTGCTAAACTATTTCATAGTCCACTAGTGCTAAAATCCTTGTATTTTTCTTTTGTTTTGTCACTTGAATTTGCTTCCAACATTTGGTCTCCCTATTATATTTGTCACGAGTTAGTGCTAGAAAAAATACAGCGACGCTTTTTAAAGTTTTTGTCCTTCAAGATTGTCAACAGTTATCCCCCACGTGGCACTGACTATAATGTACTTTTAGCTACACACAATCTTGAATCGTTAGCCTTTCGAAGAAGGCGACTTGGTGCCAGATTTATTTGGAAGATTATACATGGTAGATTGGACTGCAGTGACATCGTTAATTCATTAAGGTTTCATGTTCCTCGTCCAAATACTCGTCATGCTGTTACATTTAGAATTCCAACTGCGAGGACGAATTTACTGAGAAAAGCACCCATAACAACCATGTGTCGGGAGGCTAATAATTTTTACTTGGATATTTTTCACTAGCAGCGAGTAATTTTATTAAATATTATTAGTATTATTTTACTTATATTTATTTATTTATTTTTACTTTCCATGTACATTTTATTACCTAGTTAATTATTATTAGTATTGTACCCAGTATTGATTTATGTACATATATGTGTATTTTTTTATAATTGTACTGTAAGTTGGTGATGAACCTGTTGGGTAATGAAGTTATTAATGTTGTTATTATTATTATTAATAATGTTATTATAGGATATATTCGGCGAAATTTTGAGCTGACGTCATCAATTTTTTGGAGCGGATAAATAAATATATTTTGATTAAAGATTTATCATGCTTATCATAACTTTAAAAGGATCTGCAAGATTTTAAAAGCATTCGGTTTTGCAGTTTCAAAATTAAATTGCAAAATGTTTTATAATCTTGTTTTTTTTTTTCCAAAAATCTGTAAGTTTTGAATAAAAACTGAATACGGAATCATAAACGACATGCGTAGGAGTATATTGTTTTGTACCATTTAAAACCCATCTACTATGTACAATTTTGAAGTGACGTCATCACATTATTGGTGGCGATGACTAGACCAATTTTAGTAAGCGTTTTACCATCTACATCATATTCCTAATATAAATGCTGTTACGAAATAAACCCATACGCCGCCCCGGTACGACGCCTATGGTTTCTAGTATATACGGCGACCATGACTCCGTGACAGCGGCCGGAGAAGAGCCTAGAAGTCGAGGAGGGTAGAATAAGCACGGAGGGATAGTACGGTCGAAAAATGTGGCACCGATCGTCCGAAATCTAGACATCGTTTACAACGGTGTTTGGAATACGCGCTCGGCTAAACCACGCCCCCAGTTTCAAGAGAATCTCTAAACAGTGGCGGGCAAAGGTATTCAAGTTATACATTTATTACTTACTTATGAAAACTAAGTCTGTCTTTCACAGATTGTTTACTTCCATGCCACAACTTACAAAGTTTGCAGTTCACCATGTTGAATTTATTAAAAACAAAACGGCTCAAAGTATAAAGATACACAGCATGTGATGGAACAAAATAACTGAGATGTACGCCCATGGAGGACGATGGGCTTTTCTCGACGTTTGTAGCCAGCTCGCACATGCGCACAGTCGACAGACCGATCGTAAACGGTGTTTGCGGTAGTTGATTTTGGGCCAAAACCGTACCATTGAAAGCATACGACATGCTCCCTCCGTTCTTATTCCACCCTCCTCGCTAGAAGTGCATGTCGCGACGGGTGTTCGAGAAGACTTTCGACCGCGCGGCTGTTTAAATGGGAACTACCGTCGGGAGCAGTGAGTGTAGTCCAGACATGGAGAGCTGAATTCGAGTCCAACGAGTGTCGAGAAAACCCAGTGATGTTGCGCCGGAATTATTTTGCGCATAATCGCTGTGTGATTCTGATTAAACGTGTAAATTTGAAGTACCAAGAAAGAAATTGTTGAGTTTAACTCACGCCGATTGTAATACCCGTTCAACGTAACAATACAAAATTGCACAATCGCCCCAGTACTTTGGGAGATTATCTGTCTAATAAAAAGCGGGACGGCAGACAGACAGACAGACGGAAACGGGAGACCTACTTCATCGTACTATAGGGGTCATGAAAGGTCGAGAAAACGTAAAATTGGAAGGTCAGGCGACGCACTCGATTACATTACTTCCGTCGCTTACGCTTGGGAAGTAACAAAGAAGTCCCAAATAATAATAGCATTAGGTCCCTAGGAATCTAGATCCTCCCCTAGGCGTAGCCTTGGCTGCGGGCATGTTATTAATGCCACTGATTTTCTCTTAATAACTAAACAAACATCGCAAAATTTAATGTTATAATTTTTCAAAGAAACGGGATTTGTAGCACTTATACTTCAGGCGTGAGGGAAGTTCTGTCGAAATAAACCTCGATTAATTTTTTTCTCTCAGCGCGAAATTTTAATTCAAATTAAGACAGCACACTATTCTTACTTAACTAAAGTAACAATCTCCAAAAATGTTTTTTTCCACATTGCGTCAATAATATTCTCATTGTGAAACGTATATGCGTTTCACAATAATGACTTTTTTTTTTCTGATTCATACAATATTGAATAATATTGCCTTGGTTACAATATGTGATAACACACTAATATTTCCCAAGAGAAATATAAAACGCTCATATTGTCTCAAGGGAAATATGAATCGTCATAATTCGCTATACAAATGTTTTATTTTTTAATTAAAGCAACAAAAATTATAACAATAATTTATGAACTAACAATGTTGTTGCATTTGTACTTTTTAGAACCAAAATAAAAACTGCAATTCTCAAAATTTCCGCTGAAGCGGTTACAACCAAATACAAACGATGACGAATCTTGTTCGCAAGTCGTCGATGAGATGGTCGTTTTCTTACTAAGAAAATTCAGTTCAGTTGAAGTCTTAAACGGTTTTCCAAAAACCGTCACCAAAGATTGTGATGACTGTGCTACATGCGATGCCATCATAGACACACCAGGAATCGTAACAGATGCTGCAGATGGCTCTACCTCCACACCAGCTATCATCTTTGCTACCTTATTTTTCTGCACCATACTGTCAGCCAGATACCCTTCCGCAACCGACGAACTTCTCCAACCACCGTGTCTCTTTAGTGTGGCTCCCGCATTGGCCACCAACGTCGTGGATGTTCGTCTTCCACAATGGCCTGTATACACCTTCGGATTATCCAAACCCAACCACTCAGCAACCTTACTCGGAATCTTTCCGAAGGTATTTTTGCCGACCGGCTGAAGAGTACACTTCTTATTTCGATAAGCCACGAAAAACTTAAGAACACCTTGTGGACGCAACGGCGAATATTCTCTCACCAAACGAGCAGCACTCAGTTCTTCTTCATCAATAATGGTAAATTTCCTATTTACATCATTTTTCGTCTTTGAAACATTGATGACGATCTGATCGAGCATATTCAGCAATTCGTTCGTTCTGCAAGCGCCAAAGATTTCCATAATTAAAGTAACCTTCGAAATTACCGATGTAACAATCTATTCAACACAGGAGAATCACAATGAAATTTTTACCTTACATATCAAAAAAATGTCATTAGGAGCTTCTCGCAAGAATTTTTTGAGCTGTTGTCGGAACAACACCTCTGATTTTTTAGGAACGTATCCTTTATTTTTATTCTAACATCAGTTTTTTCCTTTAAATCTAAAAGGTGGAATTCCTATGTGACGACTGAAACGACTACAGCCGTGCGGTTATAGTCGTACGCCACTGCTACAATGTAAACCAATGGAGCCCTTTTCTATAGCGCGACTGTAGCGGCACGACTGAGACGACTTTACTCAGGCGGTTTGAGTCGGACGACTCAACTGCCTTGTGGAGCAGTTTAGTCGTATCAGCCGTCGCGGGAGTTACACTATTTACATTTCGAAAATGGATGATTCTAAATGAGTTAGTGCGAGAGCATTCAAGCCTTTATAATCGAAAACACCCTGAATATCAAGATCTGAACATTAGGGATAACGTATCGATAATTTCTAAATACAAAGTCATCCTTTAAAAGATGTCTCTTTATTAGAATTGCTTGGAAACCCTCTGTCTCCCTTGACAGGAACATCGGGTTAATTTGGTTGTTTTATTGTGTGGTACACGACCGTATAACTTCTCCTCTTCTTCTTCCTCTAAAAGAAAATACGCTATCAACAGTGGTCTATCGGTCATGATGCACACGAGGCAACTAATAAGGGCATTCCCATAATGCAAATAATTCTCATACGACGACTGAAACGACTACAACAGTATGCTAGGAAGTTAAGCAAGCGATTTTTGTCGCGCGGCTCCGAGCGCACGGCTCTGACCTTGCGGCTCTAGTCGTCTCATCGTCGCATACATGGTACAAGTAAACATGGTATGGACATACCGTGAACCAAATCGGGCTTTTTCTACGCACCAACTGTGTGACGTCATGTGGAATGAATGGCCTTCGAGAGACCTGTTTTGACAGCCACAGTTTGACAGTTCTCAAATATTAATTTGTTAGTAATATTATGAATATATATGTTGTATTATTACCGACGATTATTACTACAAAGCCTGCAGGCTTTGGCGTCATCTAAAAGCCATGGTTCCAAACTTTCGATGAACGTAAAAGTGTAAAAATGACAATGGCGAAAGGTAATAAAAATGCCGGTACTATCGGAATCTATTAAGTGCGGGGATAACATTGTCACAAACAATGTTTTAACATAAAAAAACCTTTGCTAAGTTTCTAAATAGTTTACTTTTATGCGTAGGTCATACATATATTCTAAAATAGCAGCTGTACATAATTAAGTAGTTTTTAAATGTAGATTTCAATTTCACGCGCTCATCGAACACCCACCTGACGTCACGACAACATGCGCGTGTCCATACCATGTTTACTTGTACCATGGTCGCATAGGAATCCCACTTTTAGCATCGATAATTTTGGACACAACGTGTTTGGTGAATATTTCTGAAACTACGGATAAAATAAATTAGTCATACGTCAAAAATAACAAAAATCATAGCAAAATACCAAATCTTCAAAAAACGCAAGCAAAATATTTTTGTCGACACCATTCACCGAATTTTCTCTTCTCCACTCTTGAAAGTCTTGATATACTTGACTATAAGCAGCTTTAGATTTCACCGGAACCAACCACGGGCTTTCGCCGCTTGTGATAGCACATAGTTCAACATTTTATCAATTTTATTTATGACAGGACGCGACAATCAAACTAGTCAACCATGATATTTACAAACACGGCCCTTAACAACGTTATTAATCCACTAAATTCAAAAATTTACAACCCAATATTTTTCGCAACAATATTGTATCAATCAGAAAAAAAAAAAACTATTGATTACAACACGGGAAATATGAATATATTTCCTTAGGTTGTCTATACATCCCTCGGGTTACACCATCTGGATGTAGCTAGCCAACCTCGGGAAATATAGTATTCATATTTCTCTAGTTGTAATAATAGCTATCTTGATCCCAACAGGTAAAGAACCCAATTACAGGAATCATTATTCAAAATAACAAAAAATTAATGCTTGAACGAACCAAAAATAAATCAAAATATTAAATTCAGTATATTAAATTATACATCAAAACAAAAACTAGACATTCGATTAAATTTATAATCTAAAAAACTAAGACGAATCCCGAATAGTAGAAGATATGCTATTAACTGAATCACGTAAAACATCACATACATTTGCTATTTTGTTAAACAATGTGCACATTATAAATAGAGACTTGATTAAAACATTAGTTCGCAATTATGGAACATAAAATAGTAAATGCTCACAGATATTACATCTTGGATTAGGAAATTTAATTTAGAAACTAATTCGGAGCATCCTATTTTGTTATTCAGTAAGTTATAAAGAAACCGTATCATTAAAATGTTACGTCGAAAACTCAGTGACGTGAAGTTCAATCTAGACATCAATACACTATGGTCGAATCTGCGGGATGGGTAAACACCATCTTGGACAAGAGCCAGAAGTTTGAGAACTTGTACTGAATAGTTTCCAGGTTCTTACAATGTACTTCATAAATCGGGTACCAAATCACAGCACCATATTCCAATTTGGAGCGTACAAGGGAACAAAATAATATCTTCGGCGTATGTACGTTGGTTGGAGAAATCTCTACAGTTGCGATAGATAAATCAATATACTTTGTAAGCTTTGGAGAGAGGAGCCGGGTGGGTGTGTTGGCTTCACATCTGTCTCCGACACCTTGGGTCGTGGGTTCTCCCGCCCTAGCTCTGGGTGTTTGTATACGTCCGGTTTTCTGTAATTGGGTCTTGGCCTATTGAAACCTAATTAATAAAATAAATAAAATTAAGTAAATAAATAATATATGTTGTATGGTGAATAAAAGTTAGCCTACTATGAAAGATTATCCCTAGATCCTTAAAGCTATTTGCCCTATAAAGTGGAGAGCCATTAATGTTGTAATCATATGTGAATAAGAACGGTTTACGTGAAAAAGACAACTGCATTTCAGAATGTTAATCAATAAGTGATGACGTGTGCACCAAGAATACAAGAGATCAATACACAGTTGTAGTAAAATGCAGTCTTTCACAGAAATGATTTCGGCATATAATTTCAGATCATTCGCAGACATAAATTTCCTACATGGGAGCCCCGTTGCAAGATCATTGATAAAGTACAAAGACAATAACGGGCCCAAATTTGTGTTAGTTTATGCGTGTCTAAAGATGCAAAAATTTGCTAACTGACTTAGAAGGTAATTGAGTTTTATGTATATGTATAAACTAAATGAGTCTTGCGTTTCTGGCTGACCGACCAGAGAAAAAAGGGTCTCGATATCTGGACGTGGATGTACTGTAAAACGCTGATAAAGACAAGGTTCCAAATTTCCAACCACACAAGTGTCACACCGGCGCTGGACTAGAGCACACCTATTGCTGACATATTTCAACAGTTTGAACCCTGTGGAACTCCTGAGGATTGAATAAAGGAATTGGAAGTGAAGTTTTGATATTTGATCATAAACACTCTTAGTAATGTCTAGATAAGTGTATTGGACACGTACACATCGCCTCTGTGAAATATCTTGAGATTTCACTAAGTTCTTAAGTAAATTAGGTGGTACTTATATTAGTGGATAGTACAAAATTCATTACGTTTTGTGAATTAGTCAGTGCCTCTTTGCAATAAGTACCAATTGCATAAATTCCTGATAGGTTGCTCTTCAATCTAAAGATCTTAATGTTTTTGTTGCTTATTTTCCACCTGATATTACGGCAGCTCAGTTGGAACTCTTCACGGATTCATTCGAAAATTTTGTGCAGAACAGTTCTCATATCTTGTTAATTGGTGATTTCAACATGTATAGTTTTATGACAAGAGTAAAAGATTCTAAAACTCAGCTACTTCACAATATGGTGTCATTTCTGAATTTAAAACAGTTTAATTTTATTAGTAATGTAGATGGTCGATATTGGGATTTAGTATTTAGCACCCTTAGGAATTGTGAAATACATCATGATAAATGTCCTCTTACAAAGGAAGACAAGTATCATCCTAGTTAAAGTATTTAAATAGTAAACAAGTTTCCTACAAAACATTTCCAGTTTACTCTAGAAGAAAAAATTACAACTTTAACAGGGCTAACTATCCATCATTGTATACTGCTTTGTTAGGTATTGACTGGTCGTTTTTATGTAATATTCTTGACACAAATCAGGCCTGTGACGCTATGTATCAAACACTACATGCAATTTTTGACGAGCACGTACCGAGTTTTAAGTGCAGTAAGTACAAGTACCCTAACTGGTATTCTGCAGAACTGCGACGTTTAATTCAGTTAAAACAAAAACTTTTCAATAAGTATAAATTGCGAAAGTGGGATAAGAGTGTTTATGAGGAATTTTCAACTATTAGACGCATTGTTAAGCAAATGATTCGTCGTGATTTTAGATTATATTTTAAGGCAGTGCAGAACTCGTTAAAGCAGAATCCTAAATACTTTTGGTCATACATTAAGGAAAAAAAGGGTTATACATTTGTACCAGCTAAGGTAGAGTTTTTAGGGGTTTTATATGATAAGCCGTCAGAAATTGTGGATGTTTTTTCAAAATTTTTTAAAAGTACATTTAATCATGTTTCGCAGCATTCACTATACATCCCCAATGATACAATAGCTTGCAACTACGTATGTTTAGCAAAAGAGATAACGGAAAAAGATCTATTGGAAAGTATCAAAAAACTTAAAAGCAATAAAGTTGCAGGGGTAGATCAAATTCCGAGCTTTTTAAGAAAAGATTGTTCTGGTGTCTTAATAAAACCGTTATTACATATTTTCAATCTGCCTCTTAAAAATTGTTGCCTGCCAGACCTTTGAAAATTGCAAAAATTATACCAATGTTTAAGGGTGGAGAGTCAGCTAAGGTTTGTAATTATCGCCCTATATCGTTGTTGTGCAATTTTTCAAAGATGCTTGAATTTATAAATTATAAACAAATTTATTTCCAAATACAAAGTCGACTATCACCTGTTCAGCATGGCTTCACTGCTGGTAGATCCACTAGCACAAACCTCGTTTGCATGTCCCAGAATATTGCTGAGACATTGGACAACAAAAGTCAACTTGACGCCATCTACACCGGTCTCGTTAAAGCATTTGATAAGGTAGACCATCAAACATTAATCAATAAGCTTGCGAACATTGGTTTGTGTAACTCATTATTGAATTTCTTTTTCTCATATTTATCTTCGCGAAAAAATTATGTTTTTAATAATGGCTACAAATCAAATTGCTATATTGCATTGTCAGGTATTCCACAAGGATCTACATTAGGACCCTTATTATTTTCATCATATGTTAATGATGTAGTAACTGTCTCAGGTTCTCATGTTTGCAGATGACATAAAAATATTTCACAAAATCGTAGGTTTTCCTGACAGTTTGTTACTCCAAGAGGATAACTTTTTCAACTGGTGTAGAGATAATTACTTTTCAATTAATATTGACAAATGCAAGATTGTTACGTACAGTTTATGCAAAACACCTGTTATCTTTAACTATACAATTAGTGGCAATGCGACATCGAGATGTTCAACTGTTAAGGATTTAGGAGTGTTATTCGACAATCAATTTTCGTTTAATTCTCATATAGAATACTTAGTTTCAAAGTGTATAAAAATGTCAGGTTTTATTTTGAGAAACTGTAAAAGTTTTAGTGATATTCAAGCACTTGTTACTCTTTTCTTTGCATTGGTACGTTCTAACGTACAATATTGCTGCGTTGCATGGTTCCCTTATTACAACAAACAAATTGTATTACTTGAAAGTGTGCAACGGAAATTTTTAAAACATTTGTATTACAAAGATGTTGGAACCTGGCCAAAGAGAGGATATTCTTACACATTTTTGCTGCAAAAATTTAACTTTGATACACTCAATAATAGCAGAATATTAGCAGTTTTAACTTTTTTGTATAAATTACTTAATAATCACATACACTATATAGTTCACTGTTGTCAAAGTTAAACTTTCATGTACCGAGAGTTAACTCTAGATATACTGTTACACTATAATAATATTAATAATTTATATATAGAAGGCATCATCCAAAATCGTCCATTGAAAGATTCTCATTACCAAGACAGAATGGAGGAAGGGGTTTCTAGAACCTAGAAAACTTATATCAGAGACAAATCTCAGATCTGAAGAAGTATTTCTTGAAACGAGCAGAAAGAAATGAAATGTTTCGCACCATCACAAGGGCAGATTTGAACCACACACCCTTAAATCTGTTGAACACCGAAGAAATCCACCTCCCCCACACAATAGACAAAATAATAAGTGGGCTAAAACAAAAACAACTACATGGAAAATTCTACATAGACTTAGAACAAACTCATGTCAACAAGAAGATGTCATTGATTTGGTTAAAAAAATCAAGTTTGTATGCCGAAAGAGAAGGATTTGTGTTTGCTATTCAAGACCAAATAATCAATACCAAGAATTACAGAAAATACATCATCAAAGATCCGAATATAAGAAACGACTGCTGTCGCCTCTGCAAAGCAAAACCTGAAACGATCCAGCACATAATCTCCTCCTGCAGCATATTGGCACAAACTGACTACAAAGCTAGACACGACAACGCAGCCAAAATCATTTATGAACTTAATCGAAGATACGACACCCTATTACACTTACATTCCATCTCCGTTCCTTGAAAATAACACATACAAATTATACTGGGATCGCACAATACTTACAGACTTAAACATTACAGCTAACAGACCAGACATCATATTTATCAAAAAACACACGAACGAAGCCATTCTCATTGACATTGCTAGTCCGAACACAAACACCATTATTCAAACATACCACACCCAGATTTCAAAATATCTACAATTATCGATAGAAATGAAATCCATGTTGAATCTAAAAAAAAATTCAATTCTACCCTTAGTTATCTCTAATATGTATATCAATGATATAACGAAGTACTTAACAGTCGACTGTTTAATGTTTGCTGACGATTTGAAAATTTTTGTAGAGATTAAATTGTTCGAAGATTGTGACAGGCTTCAGAATGATCTTGACATTATTTCTAATTGGTGCCAGGAGAATTTATTTTGCATCAATGGTGATAAGTGTTATGTAATGTCCTTTTCCAAAATTATCAACAAGACTCATTACGTTTACTGTTTTGACAATAACGTCATAAAACGTAAATCTTTAATTCGTGACTTGGGAGTCACGTTTAATACAAAATTGAATTTTGTTGATCACATTAACATAATTACTGCTAAGGCATTTAAATCGTTAGGATTTGTCGTTCGACACTCAAAAGAAATAGACGATATTGTTGCACTAAAAGGTTTGTATCTTGCTTTCGTAAGATCCAAGTTGGAGTACGCATCTAGAATCTGGAGCGCTATTTATGACATTCATGTTTCTAACATTGAAAAAATTCTAAGGCATTTCCTAAAATACGTTGCGTACAGGATTGATGGGGTTTATCCGAATCAAGGTTTTCCACATGACCTACTTCTAAAAAGGTTTGAATTACACAGTCTTCAGAGAAGAAGAATGGTGGACTCTGTTTTAATGCTGGTTTATTTAGTGCGTTCCTACATAGATTGCCCACAGTTACTGAGTATGTTAAAGTTTCGGACAGTAACAGCACGTTTTCGGAATAAATCTAATCTATTTGAAATCGCAACACCGAAAACTAACATCATGAAGGCCTCCCTTCTTTATCAGGCTGTTAGGAACTACTCCTTTATTGGTCACAAAATCGACATTTCTTTTACTAGCATTAGTCAGATTAAGCTTATCTTTGAAACTATGGAAATTTAATTGAGTATTTACTATCTATTTTGCGCTGTTCATTGTTATTACTACTATTACTGTTTACCTACCTATTAGTGATGTAATCCAATAATTAGGCCTGTGGGATTACTTTGTATTAAATAAATAAATAAATAAATCAATGAATGAATGAATGAATAAATGAATAAATGAATAAATGAATAAATGAATAAATGAATAAATGAATAAATGAATAAATGAATGAATGAATGAATGAATGAATAAATGAATAAATGAATGAATAAATGAATAAATAAATGAATGAATAAATAAATAAATAAATAAATAAATAATGTAGGTGTAGTCCCAAATACCTTAGTTGAGAACTTAAAGTCTTTGCATTTGAATGATTCAATAATTGTCAAAATTCAAAAAGCTGTTTTGTTAGGAACATGTCATATTGTTCGTAAGTTTCTCGAACAGTCTGATCATGTCAGTCAGATTAGATTAGCACCAGTAGGTCAGAGTAGTGTAGGTCACTTTCCAAGTGATGCGCGGATAAATGATGGGTAGTTACGCTAGACTTTTGGGGATGGGGTGAGATTAGAGAACAATAGCAGACTAATTTGTATGCTGTAATTCTAGAATCTCGAAAATTGTTTTGTTAATCTAATCAATGCATATCATTACTTGCTCTTAGTACCCGTAATGATAGAAGTCTTGCCTGAATGCCGGTCATTTCCGGGTCAGTGGTGGGTCTTAATTTAATAGATCCAACGGCCAGAGGCCTTTACAGGAAAATATAGTACACATCAATTAGTACAATACAAGAAACACTTACTAATCAATAGACGAAATTACTTAACACTAATGAATAATTGCAAAGTGAAATTATAACTGAGAGTAACTGAATAAGTTAACTAAAATACATACATTTGCATTTACTTTGAAATTTTCTAAAATTCATCCCAAATGAATCTAAACCAAATTTGTGCTTGTTATATTCTCTTAACATACGTATTATAGGAGAGTTAAAATACTGATTCGTGTTAGTACAACCGTAATGAAACAACAGTGGATTTCGAGCATTTGTACGAGGTACAAGAAAATTGATCTCTGCCAATATGTTACTATCTAGGATAATGTTATTCAGAATCTTAAATAAAAACATAAGAGAATGGTATTTTCTGCGATTACACAACGATGTTAAATTTAATTCATCAAATAGTTCCTCTTGTGGATAATTCCTTACTGGATAAACACCATGCTTTTTGAAATAAACGTTTTTACACAGTTTTCTTTCCACAGATTCGATAGTTGCTACGTGAACATTATAATGAGGGTTCCATACAATACAACAATACTCTAACACAGTTCTGACAAATGAATAAAATAGCAAAAGTATACAGTCAGTGTTATGAAACTCCCTAGTGTTTCTTACGACAAATCCTAATATTTTCATTGCCTTATTAGTGATGTTGCTAATATGTGAAACAAACGACATACTGGAGTCCATAACAAGACCTAAATCTTTGAATTCATAGCACCTAATAACTGATACATCCAACATTTTATAATCGAAAATGATATTACTGTGTATACGGCTGTAGGTCATTATACGACATTTCTCTTTATTAATTGATAACAAATTTCTGCCACACCGTTCTAATATGTTATTGATATTATCCTGCAAATCGATACAATCTGTCACATTGTTGACAATCTTTACAAGTTTTACGTCATTGGCATACAGAAAAATATAACAGTCCAAGTTAATGCACTTAACTAAGTCATTTATATATATTGTGAATAACAAGGGACCTAAGTTTGATCCTTGCACTACACCTGAATTACATTCAAAAACAAATGACCTATGCCCACAATATTCAACATATTGCTTTTGACCAATCAATATCGACCTAAACAATGTAATCAATTGATCACAAATACCACTTAAACTTAATATCTGAAAAAGCACTGTTAGTTGGGTTCTGATTATTGTGCAAGCGATTCACTAGTTCTGGAACATTAAAATCCCCCACTATAATACAGTTATTGGACAATTCGTAAGAAGCTTCCAGATAATCAAAAACTGACTCATATATAAGAGTATCCGTTGAGGGCGGAAAGTATAAGTTGATGACAATTAACGACACATTACCAATACTAACTTTCACTATTAATAAGTCAATTTCGGGATAAGGTAAATCACTATGTATAAGTTTAGCAGAATATTTATGACTAACTGCGGTTAAGATTCCTCTGCCTTTCCTTCCACTGAGAGACCTGAAGACTTGGTACATATCCCCAAAGTATTCACTAGATTTAACACTTTCACTTAACCATGTCTCTGTTAGAAATATCAAATCATAATCATTACTAAGTATGCTCAAGTAAAACTCGTTGGTTTTGGTATTCAAACCACGGACATTCTGATACATTGCAGTTAATTCAAGTAAATTATCTAGCCACTGGATTGGATTTAGTTTTTTCGGTCATGAGTTTGAATTTTTACAATTTTAGGTAATCCATTAAAGTATCTTAACTTAATATCGTTCTCACCATTATCCTTCCTCCTCCTGAATTCGTTTCTAACATTGTATGCCAAATTTCTTTGACAAACGGTGAGATCTCTATTTATGTATATATTATTTTGCATTCTATAAGATTTAAGAACATTAAGAACATCATCAGCTGTATCTAAGTGTAGCTGTAAATCCAACTAACAGAGGTCTAATTTTAGAAATGTCATTTTTTTATGTTCCAATCAAGGTTGAAATTTATGTTTATTTAATAAAAGAAGATATTCCTTTTTTGAGAGGAAATCATAAGATTAAATAATTAATATAAATAGATACAAGTATATTATATATTTAGATCCTGCTTTTAACGAGCTTCTACCTGTTTATGACCATCTTGAGTCTTCTTCTTATCACTACCTGTCGATCCATCTTAATTTATCGATTTCTCTTAAGAGACCTTATCTTCTAAAAGACAGCATTCCTGCCCCCCGAAAAAACATAAACGTTCTTAAACAAGCTGGTATCATAAGTTGTGCAAAAAATGTAACAATTTGATGACGTCATTTCAATGATTTGTATTTTAAAATGATTTGAATGTTATACAAAAATATACTCCTATACTTTTAGTGTACGAATCCGCTTTCAGTTTTTTCGCTAAACGTTCAGATTTTCGCAAAAAAAAATTACACGGTATAATTATGTTATACATATTACCACCACAGGATACAGGCTGACTGCGAAATACATGCAAAAAAAAATGGGGAATAGGTCACAATATGATTATGTCACTGGCAAAAATTCACGGTCCTAAGTGGTAGCAGTGTCTAGAAAAAATTATTTGAAATTAAATGTAAATTGTTATACGCGCCGGTGGTAATGTTTCGTGACCTACATAATTACTGCAATGAATGGCAGGCGACTCGGTTTAAGAACCAAAAAAGTAACTTTATCAGGCACTTTTTTAATCGCAACGTGAAAAACACGAAAAGGGCCAGTTATTATCGAGCGGTCGTTGAAATCGGTGTATGGTAGAGTTTTCCAATGCAGAGTGTCGATATGGTAATTTGTGTGTGCGAGCATTTCGAGGAGGGTAGAATAAGAACGGAGGGAGCATGTCGTATGCTTTCAATGGTACGGTTTTGGCCCAAAATCAACTACCGCAAACACCGTTTACGATCGATCTGTCGACTGTGCGCATGTGCGAGCTGGCTACAAACTCGAGAAAAGCCCATCGTACTCCATGGGCGTACCTCTCAGTTATTTTGTTCCATCACGTGCTGTGTATCTTTATACTTTGAGCCGTTTTGTTTTTAATAAATTCAACATGGTGAACTGCAAACTTTGTAAGTCGTGGAATGGTAGTAAACAATTTGTGAAAGACAGACTTAGTTTTCATAAGTAAGTAATAAATGTATAACTTGAGTAACTTTGCCCGCCACTGTTTAGCGATTCTCTCGAAACTGGGGGCGTGGTTTAGCCGAGCGCGTATTCCAAACACCGTCATAAACGGTGTCTAGATTTCGGACGGTCGGTGCCACATTTTTCGACCGTACTATCCCTCCGTTCTTATTCTACCCTCCTCGGAGCATTTGCATCAGTGGTACAGCATCTCCGAGATCATGGTACCTTCAACCTCAAACTCACGATCGTGGTCGTGATGGGGCAGAAAGGAGAATTTGGATTTTCGCAGCTTGTAGTGCATCCTACATTAAAAGAACACGGTCACATCCATACCATGTTGACAAAGTGCACGGTTTGGAGCCCGCTGATTGTCCACGTTGTGTAACTCACTTTTTGTCCGATGGAACTCCACATACTCGTCAACAAGTACGATTTCAAGAGACGGTTTTCGAGAAACGTGTATTGGTTGGATGAAACAATTCGTTTGTGGAAATCAACAGTGTTCAGAAATTATCGAAGAGCTTCAACAAGTGAAAGTGGCAGCCGCTACTCCGGTGTTTTTTTACCATCAACAAACCTCTTGCGACGCTCTGACGCCTGTATTGCTAGTCAAGGACAACATTTTCAACATTTCTTGTAAAAAGGTAGTAGCATTCTAAGTTGCTCTTATTTCTGTTCCAATAAAGAATGTAAAATCGTTGTGACAAGGACCAAACATCCGTCAGAATCAAAATTACCAAAAAACTTTCACACTGACCTTTAACGATGAATGAGTATATGAATGAACGAATGATAAGTAGCAAAAAGTCGGTTTTACTTTTAATTGAAACTGAAAGTGTTTAGGTCGTTTTTATTCTAACGTTTTTCCAACTCTGTTTACAAGGTGGCTCACTGCCTTCGTATCGTATGGGGTTTTGCCCCATTCGATTTTTAAAATATTTGCATATATTTCGCAGTCACCCTGTATATGTTCTCGTGGCGCAGTGGCGTTAGCGGGGAGAACGGTTCCCTGCGGTCGTGGCGTCGTAGGTTCGATGCCGAACCTGCTGGCACGTATTAGAAGAATTATAATATTTAGAACATTTTGTTCGATTCAACTTTAATTAATAATTTTAGTTTGTTTTGAGAAGACGAAACCGAACAAAAAATATTCAAATGAAACTAATTTCTTCGTGACATTCTTTCGATGTATACACAAAATAAACACTTGAGCACAGTATAGAGGTCATTGAGTAGGAACAACTCGCTATTTTTCCTGACCCGTTTTCATGGGCGGTCGTTTGTCTTGTGACCGTATGAGGGCGCGCAATGCAAGGTACTTCTCTTTCTTACACATTGGAATATTGAACTGCGGTACTTTGGTTATCTAGTGACTTTAATGTGGAATTTGGCAGTTTAGTTGCATTGTTTTTGATGGTTTAAGGCTGATCTTCCGGTGTAATTGACCAGTAAAGTGAATGACGCGCGAAATTTGAACTCAGTTCATAACACGAGACCCGAATTTCAGTTCCCAGTGTAATCCTTATGGGTGAAATCGAGGCGTCATTTTAACGCTTAAATTCTACCATTAAAGTAATTTTCTTATATATACCACTACTTGTACCATTAAGACTGATATTTTTACTATTGATCTTGATACCAACCACGAACGGAACCGGTGGTATTTAATAAATATTTGAATTCAACTTTTACCACTACATTTGCCTCGAACGTATGTCGCACAGTGGTTCATACTGTCATTGACTTCCCCCTCCACATAAATGGCTTTGATGTTCACATGCTAGAGATACGGCTGTGAATTTAAAATAATACTTAAAGGAGATCTCATATTTGCAAATGTTTTCAATCAATTGCCAAATTTTGATTTAAGAATCATCATCAATCCCAAGCTTTTTTCTTTTCACACTTTTTGGTAGAAAATGAAAAACTTAGCATTCGTGATTAAACCTTTCATGTACAAGTAAAAATCACTTTCATTTTAGTACGAATTGTGTCTGAAACACCCATTTAAAAAAAATCACAATTTAAAGACCAATTTATTTCAAAACAAAAAAAATATTCTACAATAAAAAATTGCACCGCCTAATGCAAACTCTGATTCACTTTTGGTGAAAAACTGACCCACAAACTGTTATATTAATGGACCATTTAAATAGTCCTCGGACACTAATAGTTCTTCGACACTGTGAAGTAGATTTTCTTCAGATCTTTCTGGTTCAGGGCCCAATAGCCAAAGCAGTGCTTCGCTCCCATCAGTTTGTCGTAAGCTTTCATAAAGTTGTACCTCAACATTAGCTGTGTTTAGGTTGACTTGGGGATTAAAAGAATTTTCAGAGATCACAGCTCTGACCTCGGCTGATTCACTTTTCTTCAGATGTACGTCCCAAGAACGCAAATTATTGGTCCAAAATACATTATAACGCCCGTGTAGGGCAGGTGTAGCCATATGGTGACATACAAATGCACCCGTTGTGGTTTCACATGTTGCCTCTCTTAAGGAATATCTATGCAAAATAAAACAAAATACCTCATAATTGTACTTGATACAGAATTGATCAATATACATTAACTTACCATTGGCTATTTCGCATTCTAGCTCGAATAAACTCTTCAAGCACATTTAATTCAGTATACCAAGTGACTTTCACTGCATTATTTGACTGCAAAGAATTTTCTCCGTTCACAATGCATTTCCGATCGTCAAAAAAAAAAAAAAAACTGGTAATTGCCCCTATTGTTAACACATGTCTTTCTGTCATTATTAATAACAAATACAATAAAACCAGTCCACAGACATATACAACCTAATGTGAACCAATATCACAGAACTAATATATCATCCAAAAATTGTGATTATGATTGTTGTGATGAAAATACGAAATCAACTGTCATATTTTGGGGATTTTCACGATCTAAACGTCACTAGCCCTCCAAAATATTCGCGTTCCTTTTCTGTTCGGCGTGTTGCTGGATTTTCCGTTTCACTCATGCGCAAGGCATTAGAAACGATGTACGTTACTTTGATGAACAACGTTGTTTTTAATTTGCGATATTTCTTTAACACAAGCTTTTTATATAGTTAAACCTTTAGTAACAGGAAGATAATTGTACAGTCTTTATCGCTTGTAGCATGAACTAGTTAAGATTTCTACCTGTGCGGTGTATTTTGTCTGTAAAATCAAGCTCCCATAAGAAACCCATAGTAGAATTTTTGAATTATGAACTGCCGCGCATTCTAAATTCTAACCTTACTTTACTGGTCAATTATCGCAGTTAGGTGTAATTTTCATAGAGACATTTTAAAAAGCATTGTTCATGTTTTGATGGATCCATTGTTTACTGTTTACTTTTTTTGTAAAAAATTAAATGTATATTAGTGTTTTCTAATAACGTTGAATTTTACAACCATCACGGAAAAGAAATTAATGAAACGTAAAATCGTAATCAGAGAAGCGGGGCCAAATCTGAATTTCAATTATAGGGCGCTTAATTCATTATTCATTAATCATTATAATAGATTATGTGGTTTCTAAGATCAACTAGTTACAAAATGTTATTGTTATTACCCTACTTTTTATTCTTTTCCAAAAATTCATTTGCATAAAGTGTAGTAAATTGTGTACACGAATCAATTTTAAAATTTTCAAATGAAGGGTTTGTGATACTTTTTAAATTGGGTGCCGACATCTAGAAATATTTTGGGCAACGACCACCGATGATTGCTTAAAATTCGGACCAGAAAGATCAAAGGCGCCGACACGAGTTGTCCCTGAATGAATTCTATACTGTGACCTGAGCTTCAGATTGAGCTTCAGATTGCTATTACCTAGTGCGGAAGGACACTTCATCGCGTTAGTTATGTGCTTTAAATATATTTTAGATTGTCCGTACGGCGCAGGGTCTGCGGGAGTGTTATTTTTACTATACAACGGTTTTCACAAAACGAAAATCGTAAAGTCAAATTTTATAATTTTTTTAACGAGCTGGATTTGTCGGATTATACTTATAGCCTTCGGCTAATTTTTTATTGATCAAATTAAGAACCTCAATAATAATTATCATATTCAAAATATTTTTTCCATTGTGGTTTAATAAAAAATTCTAATCCGCTGTTTTCAGGAGACAACTCATTCAAATTAAACAAATATACGTGATATTCTTTCGATGTATAAACATAAAGAATCGAAGTTAAGCATGTATACTCATAAAAATACACTCTTTTCCGTTGGTTATTTGCTTTGAATGTATTTCGTGTGCCATTTACACCACTGGTTTTTACTATAAAAAGGTTATCAGAAAGTGAAATTTGTTGTATTATACCTACTTCAAGGAAGGGCGAGGGAAGTTCTGTCAAAGTAACTTTGGACCAATTTTTTATGTATTTTTAATCTTTGCCGCGCTTCTAAACTGTTGCCGGTATTGATTTACTAAACGATTCTTCAGATTTTCTTACAGTTTTTAGAGAACTTGCATTAGCATTAATTTTGGCGCAACAAATTATTTCAACTATTTCAAGCGAAATCAACAAGGAGTCGAGTCCTGGAACTCGAAACAAATATGTCTTCCCGGACATAATTATTTATAACGTTAATTATTATTGTGGAATTGTGTTTGACGATATGACAATGTATCAATAAGAAACTAGATTTTTGGTAAAATGTGAGATATTTTAATATATAGTTTTCATACGTATGCATTTTCAGATTTCTCAGCAACAATTCATCTACTTCAGAATTATACATTGACATGCATGCAAAATTGGTTGTGTTTAAGGGGCGTGAGAGACAGAACTAAATAACTTCATACTATTTTTTATATACATAAAGTATGTAATTTGTAATGTTATATATACATTTAGACCTGCAAGAATGAGTAACGTCTTGTGACAAGCGCCTCGATCAACGTGAGTCCACCATTTTGCATCACGCGCACACTATTGATTGTAGGATGTCGTAAGCAAATTGGGCCACCACAAGTTATTCAAACCTTTAAATATTCAGGTACAAGTAGTTACCAATTAAGCCAGTGCTGCGAATCACAAACAAGAACAATACTGACAAGTAATGTGGGCAGACGGCATGCGAAATCAGCTAAAGCTGGAGAGCGACGACATATTCCACTCTTGAGAAGAATGCGAACTCAAGAACTGAAAGTCACTTGACACAAAGATATCTGCAAGAACGCCTTTGAAGAAGTTGTCTTGTAACTTGTAAGTTCCCGAAGTGATTATGTTCCTGAGCACGACAATACTCAAACTTTAAATTCAAATAGAGAACTGGTTGTTTCTTCAAATAAATAAGAAGGGTAGTGTGGAGCATAGGGATCAATACACAGCAATAAATAACGAACTGAACATTGAGGGTTATATTAATAAATGCAAAAAGTTAATATATACAAATGATAATTCTTTTAAGTTAGCTGTGATGTATTTCGTTAATTGCCACTATGGTGTAATAATTAATGAGTAAAAAATTGACCACTCAAGTAAGCTTAGAATTTAGAATGCGGGGCAGTTCATACTTCAAAAATTCTACAATGGGTTTCTTATGGGAGCTTGATTTTACAGACAAAATACGCCGCATAGGTAGAAATCTTAACTAGTTCATCCTACATCCGATAAAGACTGTACAATTATCTCCTTGTTACTAAAGGTTTAACTATATAAAAAGCTTCTGTTCAAGAAATATTGCAAATTAAAAACAACGATATCCATCAAAGTAACGTACGTCGTTTCTAACGTCACACTGCCACTGACTTCTCCCTCCACTCAAACAGCTTTTATTTTCGAGACGGTAGAGACACAGCGGTAAATTTAAAATGATACATAAGATAGTTCTGCAAATTTTTAATTAAGAATCATCGTCAATCACGAAGTTTTTTCTTTTCACATATTCTCGCTAGAAAAGGAAAAACTTAGCATTCCTGTTTAAACTTTTGTGTACAAGTAAAAATCACTTTCATTTTAGTATGAATTGGGTCTGAAAGACATAATTTATTTCAAAAGAAAAAAATATATTTTACATTAAAAATTGCACTTCCTAATACAAAATCTGATTCATTTTCAATGAAAAACTGACCCAGAAACTGTCTTGGATGGGCCATTTAAATAGGCCTCGGACATTAATAGTTTTTTGACACTGTGAAGTAGACTTTCTTCGGATCTTTCTGGTTCAGGGCCCAACAACCAAAGCAGTTCTTTACTCCCATCAATTTGTTGTAAACTTTCATGGAGTTGTTCTTCAACATTAGCCGTTTTTAGGCTAACTTGGGGATTAAAAGGATCTTCAAAGACAACAGCTCTGACCTCAGCTGATTCACTTTTCTTCAGACGTACATCCTAAAAAAGCGAATTAATGGTCCCAAATACATTATAATGTCCATGTAGGGCAAGTGCAATCATATGGTGACATACAAATGTATCTCGTGGGCTTTCACATGTTGCCTTTTCTACTGAGAAATCCGAATAAAGAAATATCTATGCATAATAAAACAAAATACGTCATAATTGCACTTTATACAGAAGTTATCAATTTATATTACCTTACCATGAGTGGCGGCTCATCAGGGGAGGCAGGGGAGGCAGTGCCTCCCCTGGAAAAATTGACTATTAGTTTTTGCTTTAATATCTGTCAACTTCAAATATATTTTAAAGATAGTAACTTTTATAAAACACATATGATTAGTCAGTGGTGTTAATATGTTTTTGAAAAAGACAATAGTCAGCAGTGCTTTATCAAAAAAAATCAGATCGAATTTTTTAATCTCACGGTGAAACTGCACAATGCTGAACAGGGATGCTGAATGCATTTAGTGTGCTGTTAGTTCTGCATTAATTAGACGCGAGAAAAGGTGTTCATTGCATATACATTGCCAAGGTTATATATTAAAACTTTTAAGTTAACTTGAAAACATTAGGACAATGAAAATGTCAGTTTTGCAATGCTGATAGGAATATAAGAATCTCTAATTCTCTAACGACATTGTAGAATTTCTTATAGAGTTTAAATATTTAAGCACGGTTTTCTTATATGTCAAAGGTTTAAGAACCTCTCATCCCAGATTTGAGCAGAACTTTATTAATTAATTGGTTAATATATTTAAATCAGCCCTAGATCATATGAATTAATATATATTTAATGCGAATAAAGCAAATTCTGTAGTCTTTACATCTTCTCATTGGTTTGTGTAAAGCAATTAAATGTTTTTTATTCGAGAAGTGTATCTATATAGAGATGTTGCTGACTCAGAGTTAGTTGTATTGTTTTCGTAAAAACGGATAAACAATTTGTCTTTTAACAAAAGTTATTGCGAACATGTTAATTAATACGCTACTGCTTATCATAACCTTACACTGGGTACTTCGCATTCTAGCTTGACTCTTCAAGCACCTGCAGTGTTCCAATTGACGTTTACTACATTATTTGATTGCAAAGCATTTTCTCCGTTCATAATGCATCTTCGATCGTCAACAAACAATAATTGGTAATTGCCCCTATTGTTAACACATGTCTTTCTGTCATTATTAATAATAAATACAAAAAAACAAGTCCACAGACATATACAACCTAATGTGAACTAATATCACAGAACTAATATCACCCAAAAATTGTGATTATGATTGTTTGTTGTGATTAAAATACGAAATCAACTATCATATTTTGGGGATTTTCAAGATCTAAACGTCACTAGTACCGCAAAATATCCGCTGTCTTTTTCTTTCCCAAGTGTTTCTGGATTTTCCGTTTCACTCATGCGCAAGACGTTAGAAATGATGTACGTTACTTTGATGGATACCGTTGTTTTTAATTTGCAATATTTCTTTAACAGAAGCTTTTTATATAGTTAAACTTTTAGTAACAGGAAAATAATTAATAATAATAATAATATTTATTAATATCAGGGACATACAAACGTGTTTGATATTCGTCATTGAAAAGTGGAGACATGTACAATAAAATTTGATAAAATATGTATAATCTAATATTTCAAATGAATATGATTCGTGAGAATTCTTTTAATGTATATAATTCAGCTTTTACCAATTTATGTTTCACTTGCTTTTTGAAAACACTTAACTGCATTGCTCTATAGTTCTGAGGTAACGAATTATATAATTTGAGGGATTGGTAGTAACAGCTGTTTTCAAGCAGTGTTGTTCTATGACGTGGATAACGGTAGATCTCCGTTTTTCTTGTGCAACTTTCGCTGATTAAAGCGTTTTGAAAATAGTTTTTATGTTGTTGATGAAAACATAGACATTCGTAAATATATAACCCGGTTTTCGTTAATATATTGTACTTTTTGAATACACCCCTACACGAATCCGTCGTTTTTAAACCTGCTATTATTCTCATCGCTCTTTTTTGCATAACAAACACTTGATTGTTATCAGAATTTCCCCAGAACATGATACCATACTTAAGGATAGAAAAGAAATGACCGTAATAACAACTTAATAGAGTTTCGAGGTTGACTACTTTTTTCAGTTACCTAAGCATGTAACACACAGTACTAAGTTTTTTTGTTATACTCTCAAAATGATAGTTCCATGTTAAATTTTCGTCAATTTCGACCTCTAGAAAATTTAGGTGTGGCTCGAGATTTAGCGTGGTCTTGTCAAGTACTACCTTTTTGGCATAATTATTGTTGTTATTAATGTGATGGAACAGCATTAAATGTGTTTTATTTTCGTTAAGTTTTAGACCATTTGTGTGAAACCAAGTTCGAAATTCTAGAAGTATGAAATTTAGTTTTTCGGATAGATCTTTTAAATTTTGTCTTTGTATTAATACACTAGTGTCATCTGCATAATTTATTATATGTGAATCAGATTTTTTTAATATTATACGATAGGTCATTGATGTATACGAGAAATAATAACGTACCGAGTATACTTCCCTGCGGAACACCACAAGCAATCTTTTTTTCATTAGATAAGTATTCATGTCCGTTTTTTGCAATATTAACTTTTTGTATTCTATCTCTTAAATTTGTACAGTCTTTATCGCTTGTAGCATGAACTAGTTAAGATTTCTACCTATGCGGCGTATTTTGTCTGTAAAATCAAGATCCCATAAGAAACCCATAGTAGAGTTTTTGAATTATGAACTGCTGCGCATTCTAAATTCTAACCTTACTTGAGTGGTCAATTGGTCTAAAGTCATTTAGACAAACGTTTCTTGGTCCCTTAATCACAAGTAAATTTGAATTTGTCAACTATTTATATCTTGTAGCGGAGCTTTCAAAGCGCTCCGCTAGTACCCTCTCGAGGGCGCTGTCCTCGGCAGCGCCAGTATCAACCCCACCAAGCTCACCCCCACTGGAACGCACCCCACCTGAAGCTACTTCATTGTGCAGGTACTCCCACGCATCTCAACCCTGCCTATAAAAGGGCCACCGTGACCACTTTAAGGGTTGCACTGTCTCGGTCCCCTTCTGGTCGTTTCCAGGGCTGCACTATGTTACGGTCCCCTGCGCTGCTTCGAGATCATCACCAGGGCTGCACTGTGTTACGGTCCCCTGCGCTGCTTCGAGATCATCACCAGGGCTGCACTGTTTTACGGTCCCCTGCACCGCTTCGAGATCTTCACCAGGGCTGCACTGTTTTACGGTCCCCTGCGCCGCTTCGAGATCATCACCAGGGCTGCACTGTTTTACGGTCCCCCTGCGCCGCTTCAACGACGTCATTTCCAGGGTCGCACTCTCTAGGTCCCCTGTGCCGCATCGCCGACGTCGTCATCTCCAGGGTCGCACTCTCTAGGTCCCCTGTGCCGCATCGCCGACGTCGTCATCTCCAGGGTCGCACTCTCTAGGTCCCCTGTGCCGCATCGCCGACGTCGTCATCTCCAGGGTCGCACTCTCTAGGTCTCCTGTGCCGCATCGCCGACGTCGTCATCTCCAGGGTCGCACTGTCCAGGTGCCCTGCGCTACATCCATCGCCGCCGTCATCCCCTACGACGCTATTAGTCCCAGGAGCCGCCACCATCCCCGACGAGAATTGCCACCACTTCGAGAACCCATACCCATATTTTGATTTATATTGTTCTTGTTATCAATAAACCGCTGAGCTACCACAAATCTGTCGCCCTAACGTGGGGCCTCGAACAAGGAAGGATACTACAAATCTGGCTCCCTACCGTGGGGCCTTGAAGAAGAGAAAATACCACAATCTCTTTTTATGGTATAACCCCTATAAATTAAAATAAAAATCAGCATGAAACTACAAATAATCCTTACTAAAAATATTTTATAACGTGATCGGCTTTCTAGGATACGCAAAATATATCAGATTGGATAACTGTGCAGTACTAACAGCAACAGCAGTGGTACCTTCCTAGATTTCAAGAAAAAGAAGTAACATGCATTTGATTTAATGAATATAAGAATTTACTTCATCATTAATTATTTGAGGCATCCTAAAAGCGCAAGTTCGAAAAATATGGGCACATTGACAAACCTCAAACGTTGACGAAAAAACCGAAACATACCGTTTTATAGCACTTTACCAAAATTAAAAGAATTCTACTGTAGGATGTATCTAACAAAGTTTTCAGATAACGTCATCAACAGTATGAAGGGAAAATACAGACAAATGTCATTCAACGATTCACCATGTTTACGAAAAATTTGAATCGTTTGTAAGATTTCAATAAAATTTTCTTGTATAATTTTGCTTTTTGTCACAGAACTCTCTAACTACAAAAGCGAATTGATAGAAAATTGGTCTCAGGTTATTTCGATAGAACTTCCCTCGCCCTTGAAATACAGTAACACATATTCAGCGTTTTCGATAAATCATAAAATTTGATTTTTGTGCTACTTCAATCGAAAACGACGTCTATTGACATTGCGTCCTTTAACCGAAAATGACTTTTTGAGGATCTAGAGCCGAAAGTAAAAAATGTCAATAAAAAATAATTCAATATTGCCGAATTAATTATTAAGTGAACAAAATGATGTATGCGGTTTTTGCACTTATAAAATTGAGTACAAATTTAGATAAATCGTTTTAAAGTTATATTGCTAGGGCAAATTTGTTTACACGATTTCGGTTGGTATTGCTTCGACGTCAGCCTGACATCGGCTGCTGAGTTTATTCTGTTTAAAAGTATCTATTTTTGACTAATGCGTTTGGAATCAGAGATTTCTTTTTGGAATGTTCAATTGATATAATTTGTGATTTCACATTGCACTATTAAAGATCGAGGCAAGTAGTTATTTGTGATCCATCAGTCTATTGCAATTATTTACTATTAAGTAGCAATAAATAAAGATAAAATTGTAATTTTCATTAAAAAACTAACAGGAGTTGAGTACTCTACTCATGATCGCCCATAAAAATATGAAGAGAATAGTTACGAGATTATTTCCAGGCGAAAATTCAAGAAAAAATACAAAACACCAGGTTGGATAATAATTCCAAAACCAGGAGAGACTAACCTACGGGACAAACTAAACTGCCTTCCAGACAAATATTCATCCTTCTTTCAGTGACAGTAATGACTTGGTTTATCAAATATCAAGAAAACATTTATTACAAAACAAACAAGGTCCTTACATTTGTGAAAATTAACAACTTATTTATTAATATGAACATTTATTGTGACGTTCTGGCAGTTTGAAATGGTAAGGCCAGTCTTTGAATCCTCCAGAGCCACATTTGCAATTTGAATATTTTCACGAACACAATTTGATGAGGATGCTTCACTGCCATGACTACATGTTGATGATGTTGTTTTTCCAAGATTTGGAGTAGAAAATCCAGACGCCAATTGATCAGCAATAGCAATTTTACCATGAAGGGAGTCCTGAATATATCCCTCAGCGACTGTAGAACTTTTCCACCCTCCATGGCGTTTGACACTGAGCAAATCTACCCCTTTTGCCGCTAAAATTGTGGCACTGCTTCGTCTGAAGCAATGTCCCGTATAAGATTTAGGATTGGGAAGTTCCAAAAATTCGGCAATTTTAGTGGGCATACTTCCAAATGTATTCATGCCTACAGGTTGTCTTGTGCATCCACCATTGGCATAATACAGAAAAAAAACGGTTATAACCTACATTTAAAAGCCTTAGTGTGTTGTAACGCCGAACAATGTCGATCCAGTATGCATTCTTAATGACAAATGTACGGTCACTTTTATTTTTTGTATCCGACAATGTTACTATGATTATATTTTCAGCAAACTGTACATTTTCTGTGGAAAGACTTGTCAGTTCTATCCTTCTGCACGCTCCAGAAACTGCAATAACTAAAGCATCCTAAAAAAATTGGTCTAAAGAGTTTAGACAGTACTTCCCTCGCTGTCGGAAACTTGACGACTGCATGCCTATTGTGTTTTTTTTTCTCATTACATTTTTGTAGTGGGAATTTAAAAAAAAATTGTGATGACGTCATCAACATTTTTGCAAGGACACGTATATCAGTTGGGATAGATGTAGTGTAATACTAAGAATAAAATTATTGTATTCCCAAATTTTCGGGAAAATGAATTTTTTTGAACCACCTCTTAAGAAAATCTAAAAAATCACAAGTACAAACTCATCATATTTTTTGCATTTTAGATAGGATTTATTCAGCAAAATTTAAGGGTGACGTCATCAATTTTTTTAGGAGGGATGAACAAATACATTTTGAACAAAAGTTTACCATGCTTATAATAACTTTAAAATATTCCCAAGATTTCAAAGCATTCGGTTTTGTAATTCCTGATTAAATCGATAAAATAAATTCACGCATTCATTAATTTTTTTGAAGCACCCTGCATATGCAAGTCCAAAAAATATGAATGGAGTGATAAATGACAAGTACAGACTCATCATATTTTGCACATTTTAGATAAGATTTATTCGGCAAACTTTCGAGCTGACGTCATCAAGTTTTTGGAGGGAATAAGCAAATATATTTTGACTAAACATTTATTATGCTCTTTATGACCTTAAAACATCTGCAAGATTTCAGAGCATTCGGTTTTGTAGTTCCTGAGTAAATCAGTAAAATAAATTTTGCGCATTCATTAATTTTTTTGAGTCACCCTGTATATGCAAACCCAAAAAATATGAATGGAGTGATATATCAGAAGTACAGACGCATCATATTTTGTACATTTTAGATAGGATTTATTCGGCAAACTTTTGAGCTGACGTCATCAAGTTTTTGGAGGGGATAACCAAATATATTTTGACTAAAGATTTATGATGCTCTTTAGAGCCTTAAAACATCTGCAACATTTTAAAACATTCGGGTTAGCAGATTCAAAATTAAATTGTAAAATGTTGTTTTATGATTTTGATTTTTTTTCCAAAAATCTGGACGTTTCGGGTAAAAACTGAATTCGGAGTCGTAAACTACATGTGTAGGACTATGTTATTTTATACAATTTAAGACCCATTTACTATGTACAATTTTGAAGTGACGTCATCGCATTAGTGGTGGGGATGATTAGACAAATTTTGGTTAGCGTTTTACCATCTACATGATATTCCTAATATAAGTACAAAATTTCACAACAATCGGTCCAGTACTTTCGGAGATTATCTGTCTAATAAAAATCCGGGACGGCAGACGGACAGACGGACGGACAGACGGACGGACAGACGGACGGACAGACGGACGGACAGACGGACAGACAGACGGAAATGGGAGACCTATTTCTTCGTATTCTAGGGGTCATGAAAGATCGAGAAAACGTAAAAGTAGAGAGTCGGCCGACGGACTCGATTACAATACTTCCTTTGCTTACGCTCGGGAAGTAAAAAGCAGCTAAATTTCGGTTATTTTGATTTATATTATATGTCCCTTCATAAATAAAAATTTGTCATCAGAGGCTGTTTTTAAAAAAGTCTCTACATGGGCTTCTGTTAATATTTCTGATTTTTTCGGTTTGTAGCCATCGCTCTGCCTCTTAAGAAATGCTATGAGTTTGGGATATTTATCCAAATGTAAGTCATGTTTTACAGACAATGTCGCTTTTAGCATTGAATGTACGCTCCATAAAGAAGAGGGTTTAAAAGTTTCCGACTTGATTTTAAAATAAGCCAGAAACGTCATCTCAGTGTGGCTGTTTTTAATTTTGTTTTCGTCGCACCATTTCGTGAATTTGTTAAGCTCCTCTTCCTACCGAGTGCGAGATTTCGCAGGAAGCAACCCCGACAATGCCTCTTCAGCGTATTTTTGTACAAAATCACTCATTTTACCGCGAATTCACTTTATCGGCACCAGTTTGAAAGTTTTCATCAAATTTTTTCGGAATTGTTACTGATTGCTATGGTAACGGAGAAGGTAGTGGCAACATATTTTTGTTACAAGACAAGTTCACTAGTTTTTTTATTAATGAAAATAGTAATTAAAAAATGTTATTTAATATTTTTTTCATAAAAAGCAGCACAAAAAATGTTGTATATATCTCACACCGAAACGGCTTTGCAATCCTCGCGCTCGGACGCAGTCTCATTTTCGGCGCTTGATATATAAATAACTATTTGCGAATTTAATTTTCTTTACAGATCATCTAAGTTAAAATAAAGATAAAGTCTGTTTTTTTCTTTTTCATCACGTGATTATTTGCTGCAACAAAATTTACTACTTCCATCTTTGTTCAAAGTGTACTGGAGTGCTTGCAGAGGGTAGTTCGTAGGTCTAGCCAAGTAAAGCATGTACGTTTATCTGTTATTTTAGTTTAATATCTTCAATTCAAAATAGATATCACAATAACACTGGTGCTAGACTTGATCCATACCTACTACTCGGCTAGTCAGCTTACGTTCCAATACAGAACATTTGTCAATGTCAGCTATCAATTGGATTACTCCATGTGCTCGTGTCTGTTTTCTCTGGCTTGGGACTAGGTAACCGGAACTGGTGAGTGCTATGGAGGATGTGAGAGATGCCGTATGATCCGCTATTGCAACTCCCGATAGGACGTAACTATGTCTAGCCTGTCTTATTCTGTCTCAATTCCCACATTTTAGTTGGTGCAAGCTGTTTTCACAAACTGGGGCTCTAGTGAAGGCCCACTAAAGTCTTCAGTTCCTAATCTAAGGCCGTAAAATTTGGCATCTTGTACTTCTGCCGCAATTGGTACTTGACTTATTCATTAACTTTTTGAGTCGCCCTGTAAAAGCAATTCTAAAAAAATTGGTCGATAGTTGTTTCGACAGAATTTCCCTTGCTCCTGAAGTACAATGAAACTTATCCAGTATTTTCGAATGGGCGCACCCTCAGAAGCATCCGTCATCGTTCCTCTGTCATAGTGAACTTTTCTACCTGCGATGGGTACCTGTACCTGTTTAGATTACTGCCTAATAGATTCATTCGTATTCGTGCTAGCGTATTGATCAGTTCAGTTAAGTTTATGTTTCCGTGTATTATTGTTTGCGACTTAAAAAAATTGGTCTAAAGAGTTTAGACAGTACTTCCCTCGCTATCGGAAACTTGACGACTGCATGCCTATTGTGTTTTTTTTCTCATTACATTTTTGTAGTGGGAATTTAAAAAAAATATTGAATATAGTAATATGAGAGGCAACTGAAAATCGTTTATGTATAAGTATTCTTAATTTAAGATGACAAGCGTAACAGCATACGTGAGAGTCAAACAGAGAAACTGTAAACAAAACGACCATCGGTTTTATTGCTTCGACTTCCGCTTATTACCATAAAACATTGGGTTTTATTTTAATTTTTGACGGTGGAATTCACAATTGGTTGATTATAAACATGTCTATACCACATTCGCGAAACCTAGTCAGCGCACAAAACAAATGCACGTCTGTAATGTTAAAGCATGGCCGACTAGTATAAAGATTATGGCCTGTCCAAGAGGTACGATACGTGTTGCCATCTATTAATAATTACACTTAATAATTTAGCAAAATTTTAACTTGACTTGACATTATGGGACTTCAAAACGTGTAATGGTGGTTTGTTTCGGTATGAATGCCTTTGTGCCTTTCAAAAGGTGTTAATAATTCTTTTGTCGTTTTTGAATTATTAATAGATGGCAGCACGTAATGTACCTTTGACATTCCTTTGGACAGGCCATAATCTTTATACTAGTCGGCCATGGTTAAAGTAGATGTAAATAAGCGTGCTACCCTTATGTTTCAACAGAGTTTTTACTTCAAAAAATTTTATGTCTACCAAATTGGGTTGGTAAAATGTAATACTAATAATAAGTGTTGCCTTTAATTTAATCAATAAAATAAATTGACTTCATTAATTTTTTTGAGCCACCTCTTAAGAAAATCTAAAAAATATGAATGGAATGATAAATCACAAGTACAAACTCATCATATTTTTTGCATTTTAGATAGGATTTATTCAGCAAAATTTAAGGGTGACGTCATCAATTTTTTTAGGAGGGATAAACAAATACATTTTGAACAAAAGTGTACCATGCTTATAATAACTTTAAAATATCTCCAAGATTTTAAAGCATTTGGTTTTGTAATCCCTGATTAAATCGATAAAATAAATTCACGCATTCATTAATTTTTTTGAGTCGCCCTGTATATGCAAATCCAAAAAATATGATTGGAATGATAAATCACAAGTACAGACTCATCATATTTTGTACATTTTAGATAGGATTTATTCAGCTTAATTTTGGAGTGACGTCATCAATTTTTTAGGGGGGAAGAGCAAATACATTTTGATAAAAAATTTACCACGCTTATGATAACTTTATAACATCTTCAAGATTTCAAAGCATTCGGTTTTGTAGTTCCTGAGTAAATCAGTAAAATAAATTTTGCGCATTCATTAATTTTTTTGAGTCACCCTGTATATGCAAATCCAAAAAATATGAATGGAGTGATATATCACAAGTACAGACGCATCATATTTTGTACATTTTAGATAGGATTTATTCGGCAAACTTTTGAGCTGACGTCATCAAGTTTTTGGAGGGGATAACTAAATATATTTTGACTAAAGATTTATGATGCTCTTTAGAGCCTTAAAACATTTGCAACATTTCAAAATATTCGAGTTAGCAGATTCAAAATTAAATTGCAAAATGTTGTTTTATAATTTTGATTTTTTTTTCCAAAAATCTGGACGTTTCGTGTAAAAACTCAATTCGGGGTCGTAAACTACATGTGTAGGACTATGTTATTTTATACAATTTAAGACTCATTTACTATGTACAATTTTGAAGTGACGTCATCGCATTAGTGGTGGGGATGATTAGACAAATTTTGGTTAGCGTTTTACCATCTACATGATATTCCTAATATAAGTACAAAATTTCACAACAATCGGTCCAGTACTTTCGGAGATTATCTGTCTAATAAAAATCCGGGACGGCAGACGGACAGACGGACAGACGGACAGACGGACAGACAGACGGAAATGGGAGACCTATTTCTTCGTCTTCTAGGGGTCATGAAAGATCGAGAAAACGTAAAAGTAGAGAATCGGCCGACGGACTCGATTACAATACTTCCTTTGCTTACGCTCGGGAAGTAAAAATAAATTTAAAAACCACCCCCTTGCATGTTACGCTACTTACTGACAGTCAGTTGTCAGATTCTGATGACTCACCATGTTGAACTTAAAATAATCCATCTCTAACAACCCTTGTCGTTCAACACTAGGTAATAGCAATCTGACGCTCAAGTGTTTATTTATGTTTATACTTCGAAATAATGTCGCGTAGAAATTAGTTTGATTTGAATGAGTTTGTCTTCTCAAAACACAAGACTAAAATTATTAATGATTTTTTTCATATTATGGCTATTAGATGTGGAAAGTGCAGTCGTTCAATAACACGTTATGTGGGTACATCGCTTGTACCATATGTAATTAAATTTGACTTAATATATGTTGATCTTGATGAGGAAACTTCTAGAAAACGTCAACTTGAGTGTAAACTTTCATCCTGGAGTTTTACTGTTTGTAATCAAAGTAATTTACTGTCTCAGGCCGCTGAATTAACAACTGATAAAGTACTTCCCCTCACGGATAGTCGTTATGTTAATATGCCAATAACACAGTTTACAGAAATAGTCGAAGGTATTGTTAAAAGCCAAATAAAGCCGTTGTCTAATGAAATCGTAGAATTGTCTACTGTAATTAGCTGAACGGTAAGTAATCATGCATACAAGATTTTTTTTATTTGAAATTCCATGCGTGTTCGACTTCGATATTTTCGCTTTCAGCATCACTTATGACTGGATATTTTAAGCAAATAAATCACTCACTTATAGTCGCGGAAAGAAAATTAACTCGAAATCAAGCCAGATCAAATCTAAATCGACAGCGGTCAAAATGGAAACTGATTTTTAAAATTGTTGTTTATATTAATCGAAACTATAGTGACAAATTTTAAATTAAAAAAAGGACCGTGTTGATGTTTGATATAAATTCTTGCAATTTATGAATTTGATAAAAAGACGCAAATCTTTTGATGGTCGTACAAAAACTAGTATAAGCATCACGAACGCTAAGGGGGTTTACTGGTCGAAGGAAAAAGTTTGGAGACGGAGGGAAGCTCGCTCGCTTCGCTCCGTCTCCAAACTTTTGCCTTCGACCAGTAAACACCCCTTACCGTTCTTAATACTTAGGGCCGAATTCTGTAAAGTATAAAGGCACTTTGGTAAAAGGATTGTCCTTTACATAAAGATATTCCTATTCTCTAAAACGTAAAGGACCCTTATAGATCCGTTGCATAAAGGTGAAGTCCTTTACAGTTTCCCTTGTGCAACGTATGGTCATATGTGTCACTTTATGCAAATTATCTGTCAGTTCATTAGTTTTGTGACCGATTCTAAATAAAAGGGAAGACATGGAGAATCTGTGATTATTTATCCTAGAGGAATTACAATAAAGGTATATATGAGTCAGAACAATGATGTCTTTGTCCAGTTTTATAGTTTCATGGTTTAAATTTGTTAATATTAGCAAAAAGCACTAAAAAATCGTCATATTAAAGTTAATTAAGCCGAATTTGGTGGAAATACAAACACTTTTACTACACTGACATAAGTGGGCCAGTGCTGATATCTCCAAAAATGTGCATGATTTCATAAAATGTTTAATTTTTTAAGTTTTTAATGTTATCATCATCACGAACCATCCTACGAGCAAATAAATACTCCTAATATTTTTACTATATGTCAGGCACAAAGACCACGACAAGAATTTCATATCTTATAAATTAACAAAAGTTAAGTTTAAAAATCTCCCAAGCCCGTCACATCAACCATACCGATATTGTCAACGGATGCAATAGAGGATAAGATATTAAAGGATTCACTTTCACATTTCCTTTACGCTAATGCCTTTAACAAACGGATCCCTTATTAAAAGGTTAAGTTACAGAATTCGGGCCTTAATATACTATTACGGTTTGACAATAAGACTATGGAATTCTTATAACAGATAGACTGTAGTAAATCCATAGTTACACACTGGCATGTAATGGCTTGTCTGAATGCTTTCCATAGCAACAACTATAAACACTAAATATTTGTTTTTACAAAAAAATGGAGGGTGAAAGAGATTCAGAGTGTTTAGGACTAATTCTCCTTGAAATAACTGCTTAAGCAGCTGATTCTTGCAATAATCTCTCGCCTGCAAAATCCAAAAAGGCGTACGAAATGATTTATCAGAAGTTCAAGAACTGGCGATCAGAAAACGAGGTTACATCATTTCGAGAGACCGTTCTCATGGCATATTTTGGTAAAATCAATGCTGAATTCAAGCCATCTTCATTGTGCAGCATTTCTAAAAAGGCAATCTTCTGGATATAAAAAGTCAAAAACACTCACAACAACAGAAGTAAACAAGTTTATAAAAGAAGCTCCTGATCTAATCCATTTATTTACAAAAGTATGTTCAAATTTTCACTATTTTATTTTCTGATAACTCTCACTTTATAGGTAGTACTCATAATTGCTATTTCTGGTGCTTGTCCGCAACAAGAATTGAAATATTTAAATCAAAATGACACAGATGACACTGGAAAAATATTTGTTGTGAAAATACCTGACAGCGAATCAAAATAATTCAGATCTTTTATTATTCGGGGATCGTTTTACCAGATTTGTATAAAATACTTCATTCTGCGTGCGCAGGTTAGAGATACTAACATCACACAAATTTTTTTACCTAGTTATATGTAGTTTCTATAAATTGTTATTTTTTTTAATGAATTAAAAAAAATGATGAAGAAAATCGGGTCATAGAAAAAGTATATGGCACAACTCTGTTGGTAAGCTAATTACGAACTCATCTTATATCTATCACTCGCTCGCTACGCTCGCTCGTGTACAAATTTCTTTGTTCGTAATTAGCTTCTTGCCACCCTCGATATGTAATATACTATTATCACTTTGAATCTAAAACAATGTATACAGGATTAACAAAAGAAAATAAGTAAAAAAATAAGTGGGCTTACGGTTTTCACACAAGCTCTGCAGAATATTTTGTTGTTTTCTAGTTTTAATTCTGGAAAGTCCCTTATCCACTCACCCGGCGTCGATTTTACTTTCGGCATTGTTTTAAAATATTAGCAAAAAGTTCATTTACTCAAAAATTTCAATTAGAAAAATTTGAAGGCAGGTTGTTGCGTGCAATAATCGTTTTTTCTAGAAAATCTTCAACCGTCTTGCCGTAAAATGCCGAAAAACAACATGTGGTTAAAAGCTTTAATTTATTATTAAAGGAAGTAAGGATGTAAATCCATAAAATCTACGGAGTATTTTTCAAATCCTATAATAAAATTTTATTACCCAAACGGCCGGAACGTATTTACAGAAGGGCTCTTGAGTAAGTGTCCTTCAATGGTCAAGTCCAGGTAAAACCCACACGATACGGCTAACTAACAAGTTTAAAAAAAAAATTGTTATCCTGGCAAGGCCGGCATTTGAACAAAATATGCATTAAAAATCATATTCGTCGAAAAAAGTATTAAATATGCATATAAGTTTTAATATGCATAAAATTGAAAAAAAAAGCAAATAAGCATAAAAATAACAAGTGTCAAATGACTCCAGATTGTATCATAATTACAGATATAAAAAAGTTTTGAAGTGCTTACATTTCTCATAAATAGTATATTACATACCGAGGCGGGAACTGTTTCATTACCGTCGAACGCCAATTTGTTGGACCGAGACGCGTAGCGTCGAGGTCAACAACAGGAGTGAGACGGGAATGAAACACGTCCACCGAGTGTGTGTATACTATTTTATTCGCAATCATTATGAATAAAAATAAATGGAAATAAAACTTCACTTCACTCATTTTATAATTAGACAGCAGGCGTTCCATGTCAAAATTGACATTATATTTTGTCAAGTTTTTTATTAAATTATTTGAGGCAAATACGCTAAATAAAATGTCTTCAGACTTGTTATGAGCACCTGTAGCTCTATTTAGGTTGTTTTCCAACCATACGCTGGGGTAGAAGTTGGTCTTTATCTAAGGAACAATTTATTTGAAAATCAAGCAATACTACAGAAATCAAGCCTTCACTGGCGTGGAGGTTCGCAAAAAATTTGCCGACTTCCGACGAGGTTCGTAAAGATGACAAACAATTGCTCACTTTCAAACTTCAAAAAAGTTGGCAAATGACATATTACATACCCATTGTGAATAAAAGCATTAATCATAGAAATCCGCTCTCTAGATAAATACCTGGTTTTTCGTAGTGACAGAAATTTTTAATGTGTTAATAGGCACAGTGGGGATGGGGTTCTCATAGCTCATACTACTTTTGCTACTGAAGTACTTCATCTTGATATGTTTAACAATCTTGTACCCATCATTGATATTATAGGCTGTAAAGTTATATCCAATGTAGGAACTATTTACATATTGGCAACATATATACCTCCAGATGTTTCTTACGCGCTATTTGAATGTTTCATAGAACTTCTGGAGAATTATATAATTGACAAACAACACATAGTAATTTTAGGGGATTTTAATGCACATAATGTAGTAGGAATTCCAAATACCAACTAATAAATAAAAATAACCTTTCGTTATATAATGATTAAAAACAATATAATTACATTGGTAATACAAATAATAAATAATGTTTTAAACTTGGTATTGTCAACACTGTCATGTAATGTTGAGCATGATTATAAACCCACTACTTCGGGAAGATATTTATCATCCTTCTCTAAACATTGAACTAAAATTATCTCTTCAAAAATCTCGTAATTTTAATATTAATAAAGTCGACAAAAGCTACAACTTCAAGAAAGCTAATTTTCCAGCATTATATGAGGCATTCTGCAGTTTTGAGTGGTCTAATTAAAGCAGTTTTCAGAGATCAATGACGCCTGTTTATTTGATAAGTTCGTTCCTGTTAGTCGCCACCGTAGAAATAACCGTAAATATCCAACTTGGTACGCAGGTGAAATTATCAACAATATTAAAATGAAACAAAAATCTCCTCTTATATAAAAAATCAACTAACATTCGCTATCTAATAAAGTATAAACAGTTACGTTCCTTAATTAAGTCACAGTTATCAGGTGCATATATGGCTTATTTAAATAAGATACAAAGGAGATTTGTCTCGTGACTCTAAATGTTTCTGGAAATATATCCAAGACAAGAAAAAATAAAACACGAATTCCAGGTGTATCGTATGATGGTTACCATGTTTATAAAATCCCAGAAAGTATTGTAAATGGTTTTGCTAATTTTTTAGTAGTGTTTTTGCACCAAAATGTGACACCGAAATACTTGCAAGCAGCAATATTACCTCTACAAATATTAGTGCATTCCATATTAGTGAAAACGATATTGCAAATACTATTCGTAAATTGAAATACTAGATATATTGTTTTATTAGAAGCAAAAATGAGACTTTTCGTGGCAATTACAGATGAGCCACGAAAAGTCATTTGTCTTCGAATAAAACATGCTATTTTTTCTTCAAACGTCTCAATCAAGTTAAAATGCAACACATTTTTTCTTTTTACATAAACTCATTAGTCATTAACTCTTTACCATTATCACCACACAACCCGACGATCAGGAACTACACACCATCAACACTGTCTGCAATCAATTCTACCACACGGCGTATTTGCTTTTACCTTTACAAAATTCAAATAAAAATATAAAGAAATAAGGATTTATCTTAGAACATACCCACACTTCTATCGGAAAATAATGATTCTCGATTCAGTTAATCCAAGTAAACCCGTTGCAATTTCAATTCAACTCGTTGCTAATCTTGGAAAATAATTTGACGGCAACGTCGCTTTTTAATAGTAGTAATAAATGGATTAAAAATTATAATTGGCTCTATATTTACCTTAATAAACGATTCAAATACATTTCTTCACTCGTCTAATTAACATAAATGTCAGCATTTACCAAGTACGCGTGATAATCTCGATTATTAATGGCAGAAACAAAGGCGGCAGAAAAAGTTACTTTTTCTGACGCCGCCAGAAAAAGTTACTTTTTCTGACGCCGCCAGAAGTCTTTTTAAAGACATGGCATTGAGATGCGTCTTTTACTTTGTGTATGGTGGTATACAAAGGTCCGTTTTTCTGACATTTGAAGAAAAAATAATTTAACATCCGGCACCGATCAAGTTCCCAGTTTTTTATTAAAAGATTGTGCATCTGTAGTCATCAAACCATTAACTTTCCTATTCAATCTTGCACTATCTTCTTTCACATTTCCCAACGTATGGAAAATTGCTCGTGTCTGTTCAGTTCTCAAATCCGGCGAACCATCTTTCATCTCCAACTATAGAGCAATATCTATTTTCAGTAATGTTGCAAAATTCGTTGAAATTGTATTGTGCTCAGATATCCGCCCAGCCATATCTCAAAATATTTCTTTGTTTCAACATTGTTTTATGGAGCGCCGTTCGACGGTTACAAACCACACTGTTTTGTGCAGTATGTGATGGAATTCCTTGATTTTCAAGGCCAAGTTGATGTGCTATGCACAGACTTCGAGAAGGCATTTGACAAAATAGATTATAAGATCAGAGAAAATTATCCTCATTTGGATTGGAAGTTCTTACTTAGAAAATAGATTGCAATGTGTCTGGTATAATGGTTTTAGATGTAATTTTCACTTGTCCACTTCTGGTGTCCCGCAGGGACCTAATTCTAGTTCGATGTTGTTTGGGATCTTCATAAATGATACTGGGGACGTAATAGATTGCGAGAAGCTTTTATTTGCGGATGATCTGAAAATATTCACTTCTGTTTCAAATATTAATGATTGCCATCATCTGCAGTGTGCTCTGAGCTGGTGTGACGCATGACCAATGAATTATTGCAAATGTAGAGTCCGTGCGGTTGCAGATAAGCACAATGAGTCATCATCATCTGAAAAGTAGAATTCCACCAATGGTGGAACTTACTTTCAAAGATTAAACTATAAACACAGTAGTTCTGAAAAGAACTGTTTTCTAAATCGCAACTTATAGCAGAAGAACACAACATAAAAACATATACACAAGTGAACATTACGAAAAACATTTAACGAATGACGTGTTGACAACAATTTATTTACTGAAGCTGATGCACGCCAGTGGGGGATGCGACCACCCCTTAAATTTAAAAATAGATTTGGTCCAACTCATTTTCGTTTGCTGCGCAAGTTTATAGGTATGCTTATCTGAAAACGCACAGACTCTATGATTGTATCACATTCGAGGAAGAAAAGTCCTATTACATTTCAGTACATGTTTAATGACCTGTCACTTAAACGTTGCAGCATTGTTAAAAACATTGGTGTAAGTTTTGATTGTTCCTGAGTATTTGATCAGCATATTGCTGATATTACCGCTTCTTCAATTAAGGTGTTAGGGTTTGTTATCAGAAATTGTGTTTCCTTTAAAAATGAACTAAGGTAGCAGTCAAAACGCTGTATTTTTTGTATGTTCGTTCGAAATTAGAATACTGTCATGTGGTCAGGTCTCCATTTTTTACTTGTCATATTGCTTAACTAGAAGACGTCCAAAGGAAATTTGCTAAATTTTTGCACTACAAGTTATTCCAAAGTTATCCTGTCAGAGATTGTGGCCATTTATTATTGCTTGATAAATTGAATTTGTATTCACTGGATTTCAGGCATAAGCTTGGTAGTATAAAATTTGTGTACTATTAAAGTAAAGTTGCTTGTAGCCCTTTACTATCCATATTTCATTTTTATGTTCCACGTATTATACATTCACGACTTCAACCTCGAACTAATCTTATTGTTAAGTCACCGGTGTACCAAATGGCATTGTGCTTTAATTCAATATCCGGTTTGTGTGATCTGCATTTTTCCAGTATGCATAATACCTGGGAAGTTATTACATGTACTTAAGATATTTTTACTAATATCAGTGACCACGTATTTAACATCGAAACTCACTGTTTATGTGTTACATTTTACTTTTACTATATTCACTCTTTTTTGTTATTTATGATATAGACTGTTATATAATCTTAAATTTTCTTCTCAATGTTAACAGCTGTACAGACTAGGTTATTTTTTGTCCTATTATTGGATATGCGTATCTGTTGGACAATAAATCAATTATGTATTTATGTATTTATTTAATTAAACCACGATTGAACAAAATGTTCTGAATATTATAATTCTTATTTTATCATTATTATATAAAGACGTGCGTATTCTTCACATTTTCGAGAAAATTGGGTGCCTCGTTCTTAATTTGACCAACAAAAAAGTTGTGACGTCATCAACATGGACAATACTTGTTACAGCACAAAAGAAAAGTACTCACAACGTATTATCAGTGCAAGAAAAAATAAATTGACCGATTCATTAATTTTTTTTAGTCCCCCTGCATAAGCAAATCTAAAAAATATCAATGCAATAATGATAAATTACAAGTATAGACTGATCATAGTTTCCACATTTTAGACAGGGTATATTCGGCAAAATTTTGAGATGACGTCATCAGTTTTTAGGGGTTGATAAACAGATACATTTTGATCAAAAATTTACTGTACAGTAAGCATTCATTTTGTTTATTAAGCGTTAAGTTACGAAATACTAATATAGCATAAGTCAGCAACTAACATAGGATAGGAAGTGATAATTTATGAGCAGTCTCGAATGTACATCAGTAGTGAATAAATGGGTTAAGAAGGGTTGAGTGTGTATTCTTCAAATGCTGCCATCAAATTAAAACAACATCTATTACATGGCGATCCACAATTTATTACATTACCATGCTTATGATAACTTTAAAACACCTTCAAGATTTCAAAGTATTCGGTTTTGCAGTTACTGATTATAAATCAATAAAATAAATTCACGCATTCATTAATTTTTTTAGTCACCCTGTAAATGCAAATTCAAAAAATATGAAAGGAATGATATAATACAAGGACAGACTCATCATATCTTGTATAATTGAGACAGGATTTATTCTGAAAAATTTTGAGCTATCGTCATCAATTTTTTGGAGGGGCTAGATAAAAATATTTTTCTCATACAAACTTAGCCACACCCTTTTTTACCCCCTTAGGGGTTGAATCTCGGAAAATGTTTAAATAAGGGGTTCACTATTTGTGTCACAGAGCATTCATACCAACTTTCACCTAAAGATTTAAATATACAATAGAAATATTTTCCCATACAAACTTAGCCTCCACATTTCACCCCCTTAGGGATTGAATTTTAGAAAATGCTTAAAGACGGGTTTCATTATTTGTGTTGAAGAACATTAATACTAAGTTTCACGTAAAAATTTCAATTTATAGTAGAAATATTGTTCCTATATAAATTTAGCCGCCCAAATTTTGACACCACTTTTCACCCCCTTAGGGGTCAAAATCCGAAAATGCTTAAATGCGTATTTCCTTATTTGTACTGAAGAGAATTAAAATGTGGCAGGTTTCACCCCAAGCAGCAGACTGTCGTCTAATTCACGTCAATTTTTGGTCATAACTTGTCGGCGACGTCATTCGCCCAAAAAATCACGTGAAAATGACGAAATTTTTATGACTTACTTCTGACGTCAATTAATGACGTCAAAAGGCCGTCCTTTCTTCGTCATTTTTTATAGATTATATGATCAATTAGATGTGGGTCGTCGTATTCTTTAAAAAGTGGCCTTCATAATATTTGATTATATTTAGAGCAAAAAATACAACGGCTTAATTAGAAATACACCAAAGACAAGTTTTTTCATTGTAATAATTTCTAATAAAATAATGATTTCTGAAAACTTGTTTACTCTGGAAGTGTTATTTTGTAAGTACCTGCCTACCTGCTTGGCAAATTATAAATAGAACATCTGGGTTTTTTTTTTTATTTTAATAATAATGAAAAAACTTTCAGAGTTTAAATAATATATTTGTAGTCACTGCTACACGTCTTTCGGTACACAGTACCGTCTTCAGGCAGAAGAGAAACTGGGGTTTTTACAGAGCTATTCCTGAATTTATACCTGATTTAACAATAGTGTTTACAAATTTATGTTAAGTAAGGGAGATTTGTTTATTTCGGTTTGGTCGTTCATTAGTGTATTTAATCTATTGTACCTATTTATTTCCAGACATTCTAACGCGTTTCATTTTGCGCCTTTATTTTCTATGTGTAAAATTTTGAATTCGTCGTTGAAATTATGCTGTTCTTGGATAAGGTGGTTCGCGTACGTAGAATTTGATTTTTTATTGACAAATGCTGATTTATGTTCTTTTATCCTTTTCTCAAATTTTCTCCCTGTTTGTCCGATGTATACTAAGGGGCAGTCACTACAACTTAGCATGTAAACTCCAGAATTCGATTTCTTAGGTGACTTGTCTTTGCTATTGTTTATTAATTTATGTAAAGAATTGTTGGTACGGAAGGAAATTTTATAGCCTGCATTTTGCAGTATTTTTGCAGTTTTAATAGAAAGTTTTCCAAAATTAGTTATAATGTTATACTGATTGGTTTCTTTAATTAAAGGATATATTAATGCTGATGTGATTTTTTTTTTAATTTTCTTTTTTAACATATTATCTATGATCTCGTCCGAATAACCATTGTTTTTAGCTATTATTTTTATTCTCTTAAGTTCGACCTCAAAGTTATTTTCAGATAAGGGGACAGTCAACAATCTGTGTAACATTGATTGATATGCGGCTAATTTGTGACTCCAAGGATGTAAAGACGTTCTATGAATTGTAGTATCTGTATGAGTAGGTTTATGGTAGATATTAAATTCATGGTAACTCTTGTGGTGGCTGATTTGAAGGTCCAGAAAATTGATAGTTTTATTGCTTTCTATTTCTATATCAATAAAACTATCAATTTTCTGGACCTTCAAATCAGCCACCACAAGAGTTACCATGAATCAGCCTCATCAATACAAACATAGAACATCTGGGGTTGAGCGAAAAGACCCAACGACACAAACAAAGTCATAAAAATTCTTTGTCCATTGTTCCTAAAACGGAACAAGGTTTTGAAGAATTCCTTCGTCGAATTTTGATTTTATGAAGACGTTTATAAAGTGATGACGCCAAAAAAATTCGAGAGTGATTAATATTCAGTTTTATTAAATTTATCCTTATCCGTATTTACTATACAATACATCAGTTTGGGGTGTGCATTCGGACTTTCCATTTTTTCGGTATTTATGTTTATTACACTTCACAGAGAAGCATTCCAATATTTCCAGTTGGTTCTCAACCACCGAAACTTTCTCGTGTATCCGTTACTCACTTCAATTTTAACGCAGTTTTGTGCAAATTTATGCCATTCAGTGAGGGTTGTACTTATTTATAGTAGGTAAGTTAATATCTAATAAAGTAATCATTTTAATTTTTACGTGTTTCTGTTATTTTAGATAACTGTACGTAGATAACAAAAGCAGTTTTTTTCAGATAAGCTGGAAAGACCGCCATTAATCATTGAAGATACTCCCACTGATTATGAAGAACTTACGGTGATTGTTTTTGAAAATGAGGCGCTATAAAATATTGCAAAGGTATGTTACTGCAATTTTTTACGAACTAATGCTAATGAACATAATTTTATTTTAGATTTGAAACAAATACAAAACACATGTGCGAAACGAAAGAAATGCTACAGGAAACGAGTGAAAAAATCTCGAACATGGAAACGTCATCAAATCTGACAACTGAAAAAGAAAACAAAAACAGAAATTATGCCGCCAAAACCACACCTAAACAAATTTTGACGAATTACAAGATTATGTTTGCATATTAGAACAAGCAGATTTCTTTGTAAGTTAAAAAAATACAATGAATTCAGATATACATATATAACATTAATTTTGTATATTATATACCGGTAGATGCTGTAATACTACGATACTTTTTGGTAACTTACTATTTACACACATTTCGCTTCATTGTAAAAAGTATTGACAACGAGATTTTCCTGATAGGCTGTACGTTTTTGTCAATGCAACCATTTTACGATTATCCGTTAGATTCAAGTAAATTTAGCATTTTTAAAATACAGAATTTGTCTTCTGCTTTAAGCTGTAATCCCTTAAATTTAATACTAGTCAAATGCTTGCTATTGCCCATAGATGAAAAAATGATTGCATTTCCATTAATCCATGCACTCTAACGGGTTTTTCTTTTCAGTGCAATAAATTGAGGCAAAATTAAAAAACTTAGGTTATTGATATGATTGTTAAAACAGAATTAATTCTTAACGGTACTTTTTTGTGTGTTGGGGACAGTCAAGTCGTCGTGAATTAGATAGTTTTACATATACTGTGGTTTTACAGTGCATTTTCAATCAAGTAACTTCAACAATGCGATTTAATTGTCTTTTCCCTTTATTCTAGTTTTTTTTTAATATTTTTACTTCCCGAGCGTAAGCAAAGGAAGTATTGTAATCGAGTCCGTCGGCCGACTCTCTACTTTTACGTTTTCTCGATCTTTCATGACCCCTAGAAAACGAAGAAATAGGTCTCCCATTTCCGTCTGTCTGTCCGTCCGTCTGTCTGTCCGTCTGTCCGTCTGTTGTCCCGGATTTTTATTAGACAGATAATCTCCGAAAGTACTCGACCGATTGTTGTGAAATTTTGTACTTATATTAAGAATATCATGTAGATGGTAAAACGCTAACCAAAATTTGTCTAATCATCCCCACCACTAATGCGATGACGTCACTTCAAAATTGTACATAGTAAATGGGTTTTCAATTGTATAAAATAACATAGTCCTACACATGTAGTTTACAACTCTGAATCGACTTTTCACCCGAAACGTCCAGATTTTTGGAAAAAAAATCAAAATTATAAAACAACATTTTGAAATTTAATTTTTAATCTGCTAACCAGAATGCTTTGAAATGTTGCAGATGTTTTAAGGCTATAAAGAGCATCATAAATCTTTAGTCAAAAAATATTCGCTTATCCCCTCCAAAAACTTGATGACGTCAGCTCAAAAGTTTGTGGAATAAATCATATCTAAAATGTACAAAATATGATGAGTCTGTACTTGTGATCTATCACTCCATTCATATTTTATGGATTTGCATATACAGGGTGACTCAAAAAAATTAATGAATGCGTAAATATATTTTATTGATTTAATCAGGAACTACAAAACCGAATGCTCTGAAATCTTGCAGATGTTTTAAGGTCATAAAGAGCATAATAAATGTTTAGTCAAAATATATTTGCTTATCCCCTCCAAAAACTTGATGACGTCAGCTCGAAAGTTTGCCGAATAAATCATATCTAAAATGTACAAAATATGATGCGCCTGTACTTGTCATTTATCACTCAATTCATATTTTTTGGATTTGCATATACAGAGTGACTCAAAAAAATTAATGAATGCGTAAATATATTTTATTGATTTAATCAGGAACTACAAAACGGAATGCTCTGACATCTTGCAGATGTTTTAAGGTTATAAAGGGCATAATAAATGTTTAGTCAAAATATATTTGCTTATCCCCTCCAAAAACTTGATGACGTCAGCTCGAAAATTTGCCGAATAAATCATATCTAAAATGTACAAAATATGATCAGTCTGTACTTGTGATCTGTCACTCCATTCATATTTTTTGGATTTGCATATACAGGGTGATTCAAGAAAATAAATGAAAGCGTAAATTTATTTTACTGATTTACTCAGGAACTACAAAACCGAATGCTTCGAAATCTTGAAGATATTTTAAAATGATCATAAGCATGGTAAATTTTTGATCAAAACGTATTTGGTCGTCCCCCCTAAAAAATTTATGACGTCACCACAAAATTTTGCTAAATAAATCCTGTCTAAAATGTACAAAATATGGTGAGTCTCTTCTTGTGATTTATCTCTTCCATTCAAATTTTTTCGATTTGCATATACAGGTGACTCAAAAAAATTAATGAATGCGTAAATTTATTTTCTTGATTTAATCAGGAACTACAAAACCGAATGCTTTGAAATCTTGCAGATGTTTTAAGCATAATAAATTTTTAGTCAAAATATATTTGCTTATCCCCTCCAAAAACTTGATGACGTCAGCTCGAAAATTTGCCGAATAAATCGTATCTAAAATGTACAAAATATGATGAGTCTGTACTTGTGATTTATCATTCCATTCATATTTTTGGATTTGCATATGCAGGGTGACTCAAAAAAATTAATGAAGGCGTGAATTTATTTTATCGATTTAATCAGGAATTACAAAACCGAATGCTTTGAAATCTTGGGAATATTTTAAAGTTATTATAAGCATGGTAAACTTTTGTTCAAAATGTATTTGTTCATCCCTCCTAAAAAAATTGATGACGTCACCCTTAAATTTTGCTGAATAAATCCTATCTAAAATGCAAAAAATATGATGAGTTTGTACTTGTGATTTATCATTCCATTCATATTTTTTAGATTTTCTTAAGAGGTGGTTCAAAAAAATTAATGAAGTCAATTTATTTTATTAATTAAATTAAAGGCAACACTTATTATTAGTATTACACCCCAACCAACCCAATTTGGTAGACACAAAATTTGTTAAAGGAAAAACTCGGTTGAAACATAAGGATAGCACGCTTATTTACATCGACTTTAACATTACAGACCTGCATTTGTTTTATGCGCTCACTTGGTTCCGCGAATGTGAAATAGACATGTTTATAATCAACCAATTGTGAATTTCACCGTCAAGAATTAAAATAAAACCCAATGTTTTATATAATAAGCGGAAGTCGAAGCAATAAAACCGATGGTCGTTTTGTTTACAGTTTCTCTGTTTGACTCTCACGTATGCTGTTACGCCTGTCATCTTAAATTAAGAATGTTTATACATACACGATTTTCAGTTGCCTCTGATACGTATACGTGAGTAAATTGTTTCGTTATTTTATTGATTATTACAAATCAATATTCAAAACGACCCAATTCATTTTCCCGAAAATTTGAGAATATAATAATTTTATTCTTTGTATTACACTACATCTATCCCAACTGATATACGTGTCCTTGCAAAAATGTTGATGACGTCATCGCATTTTTTTTTAAATTCCCACTACAAAAATGTAATGAGAAAAAAAAACACAATAGGCATGCAGTCGTCAAGTTTCCGACAGCGAGGGAAGTACTGTCTAAACTCTTTAGACCAATTTTTTTTTGTTTATACTAATTATACTCGTAATTACCTGTATGTAGATTTGTTTGTGTTCTTAGGAGTGGTTTATCTTTAGTTTGTTTAATTGACATATTTTTTATTTGTTTATTGAAGTTCATTGTTGGTTGTACAAAATTGTAGTAAATTTAATTTTTTTACACTAATTTGCTTTAACTTTAATTAATATATACTTTGTTTTGGGCTTTATTTGGTAATTATAACGAATTATAATATTTTATTTAAGCTAAACAATATAAAAAAATAAAATTATTTCAGCGTTTTATTTATTGCATATTTTTTTATAAAAATCAAAATATAAAAAACGTCTTAAAATGGACAATAAATGCCGTCTCTAGGACGTCAGTAAATCACGTCAATAATTCGTTACAAAATGACGACTCTAAGACGTCAGTACATCACGTCAATTGTTCGTGAGAAAATGACGTCATCTCGACGAGACATTTGACCGTCATTGGTACGTCAATATCACGTGAAATCTTTGGTCACTAAGACGTAAATGATGACCATTTATTCACGTGAAAAAGACGACATCATGTTGCCTGGGACGTAACGATGTAAAGTTACAGTAGATATATCGGTCCTATACAAATTTTATCACACCTTTTTAACCCCCTTAGGGGATGAATTTCGAGAAATCCCTTCTTAAATGATGCCTCCAGCATAAAATAAACATTCTCTCCAAATTTTAACTTTCAAGCATAAGCGGTTTGGGCTGGGCGTTGATAGGTCAGTCGGGACATTGCCTTTTATATATAAAGATTATACCTACTGCCAAAATGACCCTTCTGCAATATTTTGTTAAGAAATTATGCGTATGAATATAAAGACCTAAGGAATGCAAAAATGGAAAGTTTACGTATCGAACAAATCTACGAATGTCATTTTCAAAACACCTTTAGGTTTTGTGAAATAAATGCGTGAATTATTAAATCACGTGATTCCCAAAATGTCAATATTTTTATTTAATTCATTTCATCTAAAATAATTTTTAAAAACCATAATGGTAATTAAAAGGATATAAGAATTTAATATCATTCTTGATTAGTCATTAATTATATTTGGTGGCCATCTTAGAGCTTCGGCAATTGTCTCTATGTATGTAACGGGTGTACAATAAAAAATATATTTGGAGCAGGCGGTGAAAATTCAATTGTTTGCGGCTTTTTTAAAGTGTAGAAAGAGTCACGTAAAAAACTGAAGGTCATTGAAAATGACATTTAGCGGCAAATCATGTTGGGTTAGAAAACAATTTCTCATTTTAATGCAAATCTGCTTGACGCAAATTATTCAAATAAAATTAATAAATAAATACTGGTACGACCTGCACCATCGGTAGCACTCTTTGGGGCGGGGCCTGTCTAATTTGCAGACCACAGTTTATCTTGCAGACTGGGGGTTAAAAATGCTCCAATCAAGTTGAAACTCAACATTTGCTTATTTCTCAATACGAAGATTGTTGGTACAAAATTTCAACCCGTTCGAAGAAACCCTTAAAAACTACCCCCAAAACAACCTTGCAGACTGGGGGTTAAAAATACTCCAATCAAGTTAAATTTTGACATTCGCTAGTTTTTCAATGCGAACATTATTGATGCAAAATTTCAGCCCATTCGGAGAAACCCTCAAAAATCACCCCTAAAACAACCTTGCAGACTGGGGGTTAAAAATGCTCCAATCAAGTTAAAACTCGATATTTGCTTATTTCTCAGTACGAAAAGTGTTGATACAAAATTTCAAGCCGTTCGGAGAAACCCTTAACAACCACCCTTAAAACAGATTTGCAGACTGGGGGTTAAAAATGCTCCAATCAAGTTAAAACTCGATATTTGCTTATTTCTCAATACGAAGATTGTTAATACAAAATTTCAACCCGTTCGGAGAAACCGTTAAAAACTACCATTAAAACAACCTTGCAGACTAGGGCTTAAAAATACTCTAATCAATTCACAATTTGACATTCGCTAGTTTTTCAATACAAGGATTATTAATGCAAAATTTCACCTCATTCGGAGAAACCCTCAAAAATCACCCCCAAAACAACCTTGCGGACTGGGGGTAAAAAATGCTTCAATCAAATCAAAACTCGATATTTGCTTATTTCTCAATACAAAGATTATTGACACAAAATTTCAACCCGTTCGGAGAAACCGTTAAAAACTATCCCCAAAACAACCTTGCAGACTGGAGCTTAAAAATACTCTGATCAAGTTAAATTTTGACAGTCCCTAGTTTTTTAATACGAGGATTATTGATGCAAAATTTCAGCCCATTCGGAGAAACCCTCAAAAATCACCCCCAAAACAACCTTGCAGACTGGGGGTTAAAATTGCTCCAATCTAGTTAAAACTCGATATTTGCCTATTTCTCAATACGAAGATTGTTGATACAAAATTTCAACCCGTTCGGAAAAATCGTTAAAAACTACCCCCACAACAAGCTTGCAGACTGGGGCTTAAAAAATACTCTAATCACGTCGAAATTTGACAATCGCTAGTTTTTCAATACGAGGATTATCGGTACAAAAATTTTAGCCTATTCGAAGAAACCCGCAAAAATCACCCCCAAAACAACCTTGCAGACTGAGCCTTAAAAATGCTCCAATCAAGTCAAGATTTGATATTCGCTTGTTTCTCAATATGAGGATTATGGATACAAAATTTCAGCCTATTCGAAAAAACCCTCAAAAATCACCCCCAAAACAACCTTGCAGACTGGGGATTAAAAATGCTTCAATCAAAGCAAAACTCGACAGTCGCTTATTTCTCAATACAAAGATTGTTGATACAAAATTTCAAGCCGTTCGGAGAAACCCTTAAAAATCACCCCCAAAACAACCTTGCAGACTGGGGGTTAAAAATGCTCCAATCAAGTCAAAATTTTATATTTGCTAGTTTATCAATATGGGGATTATCGATACGAAATCTCAGCCTATTTGAAGAAACCCTCAAAAATCACCCCCAAAACAACCTTACAGACTGGGGGTAAAAAATGCTCCAATCAAGTCAAAACTCGACATTTGCTTATTTCTCAATACGAAGATTGTTGATGCAAAATTTCAACCCGTTTGGAGAAACCGTTAACAGCTACCCCCAAAACAACGTTGAAGACTGGGCCTTAAAAATATTATTACCAAATCGAAATTTGGTGTTTAGTTTTTATCTATACGAGAAGTGATAATGCAAAAAAACAGCCTTTTTTAAGCTGCTCTTAACAAGTACCCCAAAGCAATCTTTCATACGGGAGCTTAAAAGTATTCCAATTGAGTCGAAAGCTACCACTTGCTGAGTTCTTTACACAAAAAATTATCATGTCAAATTTTAGTCACCTTGAAGCAACTTATAAAAATGATTGATAGTTGAAATTGATTTAAAGTACAAGTAGCAGAAAAATTTCAGACAAATATAAAGAGACAGTACATTATGTCTAGAATGAGAGGAGGGAAGATTGTTTGAAAAAATGCCTGGTACCGCGTTTTCTACTAGGGTCATAAATGGTTCTTCCAGGTCCTCCGAGAAACTGGTTGTTCCAGTGGCGTGCTCGAAAGCGTTTGCGGGATACTAGGCATAAAACAAAAATAATTTCATAAGACAGCATATAAAAGTAGCAGCAGCAAATTTACTTGAGTTTTTAATTGGTTAAGATTCGTTGCTACGGTCGTTCTGTTATCTCCACCTTTGCGCAAACCGAGCTAATTCCTACAATAATTAATCACCTAATGATCTTAATATGCATTGTTAATTATGAAAAATATTGTTTTGTTACCTTTTATAACTGTATTTTAATGCGTATACACTGACCGGCAAAAAACCTACCACGCTGTAAAATTGTTAATTTAACTAGTGATCGTTATTGTATTAAAGAACCATTCACTGTTGACACATGATGTATAAATTAGCAACAAAAAAGAAGACAAATAAACGCAGAATTAAATTTAATTTAACAAAATAACAGAAACAGAGCGACAATTTGGGAGACGTCTGTAAGAGTTAACGACATTATTTTCGCGTGAAAATGTTTATTAACTGCCAAACTTATAATCAAATGATGAAAAACACTGTCTACAACAACAGCCTCCTTTATTATTTTAATTAAGAAAATATCCTAATTGGTCTGTTTCTGTTATTTTGTTAAATTAATTTAAATTTTGCGTTTATTTGTCTTCTTTTTTTTGTTAATTTGTACATCATGTGTCAACAGTTTATAAATAAGGTATGTAGTGCCATTGGAAAGATTAAAATCATGTATATTTTCAAATTCTATATTTTTTTCTCGAATTTTCACATCTATATCGTTATTTCCATCTAAGAATTTAATTTATCAATACAACTAAAATTTCCCTAAATACATGCACTCAACTAGATTAGTCTTAACTGTAGTCGTCTTTACTTTTACTAAGATTTTCCAATTCGATGTCACTTTTACCGCTAGTACGTAAAATGCAATCGAATCAAGTTACATTTGCAACAGCGTAACCAAACAAACTTTCTTATTTCCCATTTTATACAATTTATGTCATAGATTTATGTCAATTAACGCTTAAACAATGTCATACAAAATAGAGTTGCAAAGAGTCATATACCAGTTAATATAGTGAATATATTTTGGACCAAATATATCACACGCGCAACTATATACAGAACAATTAAAGACTGCGAGGTAGCAATACCACAATAAGTTTAGAAAGATTAAGAAGAAAGACAAGAGCCTGGAACATCAACAAGAAGATTGGCTCGATTGTTTAGAGTTCCTATATAACAGTTTCTAGAGAAATAGGCAAAAACAACTTAAAATACAGCAAAAGAGCTAAATGTTCAAAACATACAGCATCGCAGTTAGAGAGAATTCTTAGATGTTGCCGGCTATTGAGAATTCATCATTTTCTGGACAATCGTGTGGTTGTGCTGGGCGATGAAAAATATTTTACGTTTGCCCATTCAGAGATGGAAGGTAACGATGGATTTTATACAAACAATATAGAAGAAATTACAAGTAAAATTTAAGTCGAAGGCAAAGTTTGAAGATTAAATTTTGGTTTGATGGGCTATATCTCCGGCCGGCGTTTCAGCACAATTCATTGGCCGTGCTAGAGGTGACGCGGTCAATACATAACAATATATAGGAACACCATAATAACGAAGATGTAATATTTTGGCCAAATTTAGCAAGTTGCCATTATACTAGAATGTCCAGGGAATGGTTGGAAAGCAATAATATAAGTTTTGTACCTAAGAAAAGGTAATCCCCCCATAGTGCTGCCAGTACAAACAATCGAAAACAAAATTTGGGGAATACTAAGTAGAAAGGTTTACAACAACGGCTGGGAAGCCAATTTAGAAGAACAATTAAGAAGAACAATTTACCAGACAGTTAAAGAAATGGACGTGGACACCATCCAAAGGCTGTAAGACCTACATATGAAGACAATTTTGCGTCGTATTGAATATAACGAATCTTTATCTGTTTTCCCATTAATAATAATTAATTAAGAAATCAGCACATTTCTGGGTTCTTTTTGAAATCCAAATAAAATTAAGTTTGAGCTTCCTATTATTAATTTAAACTTTCTCTCAAAACGTTTTTTTAACGTTAGGTTTCTCGGAAATTAAAAATGTCTCTAATTTTCTTTAAAATATCTTTAAGATTTTGTTTCCTCTGAATTTTAAATTTTCTCTTCTGGACACCACTAACTTAGTATTTTTTGACTGATGATGAAATGATGATTAATTATATCTCAAAGAACTCAAAACCAGCATATAGTATGTACTGAATGAACCAAGTTAACAGCAAAAGTGACGTGTAAAAACGCACAAAAAATGAGAGATTGGACGAAAAAATGCCGAACTTATGGCAACAATTATCTAACAGCGATAAACATGAACTCAAATTATCACAATTCACGTATCTGTAACAAATACTCCTATATTCGTAATTTATATATTTTTTAAATTTAAATATTAATAAATTAACTAATAATTAACAATAAAATAATAAAAAAATAAATTAATGTCAAATTTTGACTTGATTAGAGTATTTTTAAGCCCTAGTCTGCAAGGTTGTTTTAGGGGTAGTTTTTAACGGTTTCTCCGAACAGGTTGAAATTTTGTATTAACAATCTTCGTATTGAGAAATAAGCAAATATCGAGTTTTAACTAGATTGGAGTATTTTTAACCCCCAGTCTGCAAGGTTGTTTTAGGGGTGATTTTTGCGGGTTTCTCCGAATGGGCTGAAATTTTGCATCAATAATCCTCGTATTAAAAAACTAGGGATTGTCAAAACTTAACTTGATCAGAGTATTTTTAAGCTCCAGTCTGCAAGGTTGTTTTGGGGGTAGTTTTTAACGGTTTCTCCGAACGGGTTGAAATTTTGTGTCAATAATCTTTGTATTGAGAAATAAGTAAATATCGAGTTTTGATTTGATTGAAGTATTTTTTACCCCCAGTCTGCAAGGTTGTTTTGGGGATGATTTTTGAGAGTTTCTCCGAATGGGCTGAAATTTTGCGTCAATAATCCTCGTATTAAAAAACTAGGGATTGTCAAAATTTAACTTGATCAGAGTATTTTTAAGCTCCAGTCTGCAAGGTTGTTTTGGGGGTAGTTTTTAACGGTTTCTCCGAACGGGTTGAAATTTTGTGTCAATAATCTTTGTATTGAGAAATAAGCAAATATCGAGTTTTGATTTGATTGAAGCATTTTTTACCCCCAGTCTGCAAGGTTGTTTTGGGGATGATTTTTGAGGGTTTCTCCGAATGGGGTGAAATTTTGCATCAATAATCCTCGTATTGAAAAACTAGCGAATGTCAAATTATGAATTGATTAGAGTATTTTTAAGCCCTAGTTTGCAAGGTTGTTCTAGGGGTAGTTTTTAACGGTTTCTCCGAACGGGTTGAAATTTTGTATTAACAATCTTCGTATTGAGAAATAAGCAAATATCGAGTTTTAACTTGATTGGAGCATTTTTAACCCCCAGTCTGCAAATCTGGTTTAAGGGAGGTTGTTAAGGGTTTCTCCGAACGGCTTGAAATTTTGTATCAACAATCTTCGTATTGAGAAATAAGCAAATATCGAGTTTTAACTTGATTGGAGGATTTTTAACCCCCAGTCTGCAAGGTTGCTTTGGGGGTGATTTTTGAGGGTTTCTCCGAATGGGCTGAAATTTTGCATCAATAATCCTCGTATTGAAAAACTAGCATATGTCAAAATTTAACTTGATTAGAGTATTTTTAAGTGCCAGTCTGCAAGGTTGTTTTGGGGGTAGTTTTTAACGGTTTCTGCGATCGGGTTGAAATTTTGTGTCAATAATCTTCGTATTGAGAAATAAGCAAATGTTGAGTTTCAACTTGATTGGAGCATTTTTAACCCCCAGTCTGCAAGATAAACTGTGGTCTGCAAATTAGAAACGCCTTTTGGGGCGGTCCGCAAACGCGGACAAAAACTTGTTGATGGCACTCTTTGCTGGGTGCCCCCCCTCTGTCAAGGAGCGGCGGCGGTCCAAAGGGTTGGGCGGACCATCTTTCACATCTGCTTTTACCCCACTTTAATATTTTTTAGTTAGTTAGTCCCCTTCGATAGCAGACGAGTTGTGTGGACTGTACTGTTCAGTGTTGTGGACAATAATTACAGTCCACTTCATTCCTCTTCTCCCCGGCTAGAGTAATTACAATATTATTACATCCACAAATTATCTGCTAGCTAACACCTCATTAACATAAGGAAAACCATATTCGAACGTTTGAGAAACTTTGGTTGGCCTACCGTTCATTATTCATTAAAAAAAAAAAACACAACAAGTGATTTGTGTTTTATATTGACGAGTTACTTTTGAAATAGAAAAATAAATGTAAGAATGGAAATCATACTGGTTATTAAAAAGATCAGTTCATTACAACACTTTGCAAATTTTTGTTTCTTAGGAAAGTAAAAGAAAACATAAGAATACATCACTTTATTGAAATCTTCTGTAACAACAATAAGAAAGCATTCTGCCTAATTCTGTCGAACATTATGTAGGGTCTGATATATGTTACATTTTGAATTACATTACAACAAATGCTGGAAGTGAGAACCCCCTTCTTGTAGACACAACCTAGCCCTTCGCCTTACTGCATTGGCCACATTTTCTAAAACACTTGCACTATTATTAATATCATTAATTTTGTGTGTTATCCTATTCCGCAATTCTTCCAAGTCATTTATGGGTGTTGTATAAATTGAATTTTTTATATGTGGCTATAAGAAGTCAGAAGGAGTGAGATCACATGATCTAGGCGGCCAGTTGTTTGGTGTATTCCGACCACGGTGGTAGAAGTAAGGTGTGGAAACAAGCCGCTCCAATTTGTTGAATAAAACACGCATCCCAGTAGGCTTATTTACTACGAAATAGTATCCACCACAGTATGTCCATCTATGTATTAATATTTCAACTTCTCAGTGTATTAATGAATAAATTAAGTGACAGATTCATTGGAGGAAAAATAAATCACAGCACTACGGTTTGTGGTTGGTTTTTGGTGTAAATCGTGTGATTGGTGGATGATTCGACATTTGTGATTGGGTAATAAATGACATTGGCATAAATGTCAAAGAATTAATGCAGTTTTCTATTACTTAATTTCAACTGATCTCTCTAGACGTCGTTGCGCTGTGGACAGCTAATGACATATAATCCAAACCACGCGATTTGTGTTTTCTACCAATGATTTTGAGGAAAGTTATGAATGAGGTTTCCACACCTTACTTCTACCACCGTGATTGCGACTAATAATCCTATTTTCATAAAATTCAGACAAAAAACCTATTGTAGCTCCAGTTGCATGAGCAGTGGCACCTACCTTCTGCTGAAAGTAACCATACACTAACTCGTCATCATCCAGCTGATTTAAGAATACTCTTAAAATTTCGTCACGGTATTTTTCAACATTTATGTTTCCTGAAATGAAAACATCATTATTTTGTTGTTAAAATACCAGACACCTCTTTACCATAAAAAAAAATTGGACCAATTATTCTGCGTTGGCTAATTGCCGCCCAAACACAAACTTTCTGGGGATATTGGGGCGACTCAATGGAAAAGTGTGGATTTTCTGAAGTCCACATTCTTGTGTTTTGTAAGTTTACATAGCCACTAAGATAAAAGTATGCTTCATCAGTGAAAAACGTTTTTTCAAGATGGTCACCCAGGTCCAGAGTATGCAGAAACCATTCACAGTATTGAACTCTTTGAGGAAAGTCTGTTGGATGTAATTCATGTACAGATGTGAGACGATAAGGAAACAAATGAAGATCCTTTTTTAGAAGAGTGTTACAGGTACCAACAGACAAACCAAGTTGTTGTGATAAATGACGGATAGAAGTACCCGGAGTTTCTTCCATTACTTCTCTCGCTTCTTCAATAGTTCTGGAGTTCGTTTCTTTGGACGGCCAGTTCCAGTTTTTCGTGTCACAGATCCAGTTTCTTGGAAATTTTTTAAAGAGACATTTAAAGTTTGTCGAAACTGCGTATACTCTACGGCAAAATCAGGGAATTCTTCTCGAAACTTTTCCATACATAATCCAATTAAAAACTGCCAAGTTCCATCTTCTTTTACACCGTTTCGGTAGTACGAGATTACCATGAACATTTTGTGTTGTTCAGAAAAAGCCATACTTGTTAAAAAATGAGTTAAACGCAAAACTCACACGCTAGTTCTGAAAAGAACTGATTTTTATCACGCAAACAAAGCAAAAGATGAAATAACAACTAAACTGCAAAAAAGCGATACGAACGTTAGGGTTAGGAAATCTGAACGTCAAATGTTATTTTTTTTTTTGTATTTAAGATGATAATGATGTACCCATCTATGCTCTGAACTATATTTGGTCGCGTACTTATGCCCCGAAAAAATTTGCCCTGTTACGAAAAACGGTAAATTGTAGTTCCAGCGCCTCCTCCAAATATATTTTTTATTGTACACCCGCTATATGTAACCCGCAATACACGAATAAAAAAAATGGTTTAAAGAAATTAGACAGTACTTTCCTCGCTGTGGGAAACGTGACGACTGCATGCCTATTATGTTTTTTTTCGCATTACATTTTTGTAGCGGGACATTTTAAAATAAATTGAATTAATTTTTTCAATTTCGTCATTATTTGGCATTGACATCTTTGTCATTTTCTTTTTCTGTGATTATTATGATTGCGTATTAAAAAAAAAAATAAATTGCACGAAGTCGTCTCTGGGGTGAACAGATAAAGTGAACAGATAAATTGAACACTCTGTATAGTACTTGTAATTTAAGACAAATAGCCACCACACTTATCAACCTGTAGACGTGAATACAAACGAAACTAAAACATGGTTTCTACGAATTGCAATAACCGGATGACAATGCGACGGTCCAGACTTTTTTATTGCTCTGACTTCCATTTATTGAACAAAACACTACATTTTATTTGTTTTTTTGGATGCTGTAACTCACATTTGGCTAATTAAAATTTGTCTATATCTAGGGGAGCATCTCCTAGCCTCCCCCCTAGCTACGGCCTTATGAAATATCGAGATGCGAGTACTAAATTAACCAATGGACTCCATTACTGTACGTCCTTAGATTATCCTCTATAAGAAAAACAACTAGAAAGTGTTTATGTTTATACATCGGAAGAATGGCACGTAGAAATTAGTTTAATTCGAATACGTTCGACCCCTCAAACCAGAGGAACAAAACAATCAACTAGTAAGCTACAATCGACAAAATGTTCTGAATATCATTACATTATTATAATTCTTATTAAATAAAGACGTTTGTATTTTCACATTTTCGAGAAAATGGGATGACTCGTTCTTAATTTGAGGAATAAAAAATTTGAATGCTATGATGAATCACAAGTAAAAACTCATATTTTGCACATTTGGGCCAGAATTTATTCCGCAAAATTTTGAGATAACGTCAATTTTTTGGGGGAAATAAAGAGATTTATTTGGATTAACAGTTTACCATGCTTACAATGACTTTAAAATGTCTGCAAGATTTCAAAGTATTCAGTTTTGCAATTCTTGATTTAATCAATAAAATTAATTGACTCAGTCATTAATTTTTTTTTCAGAGACCCCGCAAAACTAAAAAATATTAATGCAGTGATAAATCACAAGTATAGACTCATCATTCTGTCACAGTTAGCAACAAGTTACGAAACCGATTTGCCCTCAAAATGTAAGTTTGGCTGATGCCAGGTATTTCGCAAAGAAACTGCGAAATGCTTGGGCCAGCAGAAGGAACTTGGAGAGTGGCAAATCGAGGACAGTGAGTGACAGTTAGAGTTAGAGACTGTGACAGTGTGGGTCCCTTCAAGACTGCCAAAGACAACCGTAATGATTAAGTAACTACCAACTCCATATACTTAGTTTTGTAGTTAGTAGGTAATAAATCATAGAATAAGGAGAGAAAAAAAATATATGTCATGTCCTGTGACCATTAGGGTTGTTATATAAAAACATTTGTCACCTATTCTATGATTTATTACCTACTAACTACAAAACTAATTATATGGAGTTGGTACTTACTTAATCATTACGGTGGTCTTTGGTAGTCTTGAAGGGACCCACACTGTCACAGTCTCTAACTCTAACTGTCACTCACTGTCCTCGATTTGCCCCTCTCCAAATTCCTTCTTGCCCAAACATTTCGCAATTTCTTTGTGAAATACCTGGCATCAGCCAAACTTACTTTTTGAGGGCAAATCGGTTTCGTAACCTGTTGCTAACTGTGACAATTCTTTACACATGTAAGATTAAATTTTTTCAGCAAAATTTTGGGGTGACGTCATCAATTTTTTAGGGGGGACATTTTGATCAAAAATTTCCATGCTTATGATTAATTTAAAATATCTCCTAGATTTCAAATCATTCGGTTTTGTAGATTCTGACTAAATCAATAAAATAAATTCACACATTCATTAATATTTTTGAGTCACCTGCATATGCAAATACAAAAAATATGGATGGAATGATAAATCACAATTACAGACTCATCATATTTTGTACATTTTAGATAGGATTTATTCGGCAAACGTTTGAGCTGACGTCATCAATTTTTTGGAGAGGACAAGTAAATATATTGTGATTAAAATTTTATCATGCTTATCATAACTGTAAACCATCTGCAAGATTTCAAAGCATTCAGTTTTGTAGATTCCAAATTAGATGTCAAAATGTTGTTTCCTAATTTTGATTTTTTTTTCGAAAAATCTGGATGTTTCAGGAAAAATCTCAATTCGAAGTCATAACATACATGTGTAAGACTATGTTATTTGATACAATTTAAAACACAATTACTGTGCACAATTAGTGGTGGGGATGATTAGACAAATTTTGGTTAGCGTTTTACCATCTACATGATATACCTAATATAAATACAAAATCTGACAACAATCAGCCCAGTACTTTTGGAGATTATCTGTCTAATGAAAAGCCGGGACGGCAGACAGACGGACAGACAGGCGGACAGACAGACGGATAGACAGGAAACTGGAGACTTATTTCTTCGTCCTCTAGAGGTCATGATAGGTCGAGAAAATGCAAAAATATAATGTATAATGTATATATATTTAAATTTTAATCAATTAAATCCGCTATCAAATTAATAAATAGCTGGCAATTAAGGGATGAAAAGCGCTGGTAATTTAGATATTTTGCTAATTTGCAGCGCTGGTAATTAAGACTTCGCTAATTTGCAGCGCTGGTCATTAAAGGTGAAAGCGCTGGTCATTAAGGCTCCTCCTTACAGTCATTAAAATCTGCCGAAATACGGCAAAACGTCACTTCCAATATCATCCTTACTATAGCACTTGAAGACTTGTGCGACATATCTACTTGTTCGTATAAAGGCTTTCGTTTTTTTAATAACAAATAAAAACAGAAAAACTTCTTTTTCTCTTTGAGCCAAAGCTATAACGTATTTTGGCTTAAAAAAATCTGACAGTGTAGATAATATTATTGCTCACCTGGGAATAATAGTTATTTATATATCAAGGGAGCAAAGTGAAACATTTCCTCCTGCGGATTCAGGTTGAGGCCCGACGCGTAGCGGAGGGCCTTACGAATCCGAAGGAGGATATGGCACTTTGCTCAAGTGATATATATATATATATATATAGGGAGTGTCTCAAAAAAATTAATCACTGAGTCAATTTATTTTATTGATTGAATCAAGAATTGCAAAACTGAATTTTGAAATATTGCAGACGTTTTGAAGTTACTGTTTCACATGGTAGGTTTTTAATCAAAATATATCTGTTTATCAAGCCCAAAAACCTGATGATGTCATCTCAAGATTTTGCCGAATAAATCCTATCTAAAATGTGCAAAATATCATCTGTATATTTTCATAATTTATCATTGCATTCATATTTTTTAGATTTGCTCTTACAGTGACTCAAAAAAATGTATGGATCAGTTAAATAATTTATTTTAGAGAATAACTCAAGAGTTGCAGAAATGAATACTTTGAGATCTTGCAGACGTTTTAAAGTTATTGTAAGCATGGTAAATTGTTAAGAATATTTATTTATTCCCCCCAAAAAATTGATGGAACGGCTCACTCGATTTTCGCAGATAATTTTGGAAATACAATACAGTTATTTTTAGTATTACACTGTACCAATCCAAGGTGGTATACGTGTTGATCGTAAATGTTGATTAGGTCATCACAAAATTGTGTGAAGAAACGATTCAACTCGAAAATGCTGAATATGTTTCATTATACTTTTGGTGCGAAGGAAGCTCTGTCGAAACAACGTTCGATCAATTTTTTGACAATGCAACTCAGTAGATGCTCATACTCGAAATACGAAGTATCTACTCGAATATCAATTCAAAATATTTCTAGTTTTTCTAGATGATGCAAATAGGTAACAGTTGATGCTCAAGTAGCATCTCGATACAACAAAAAAGGAAAACAGTGACAGTGTTCAACCATCAAGGCAAAAATCGAGTCACCAAAATATAAGTTGTAACGGATTTTTATTTAATTTTGAATTGATTTGCCTTCGAAGTGGTGGCGCATCTATCACGCGTAGTGTTGGTGGGAGCTATGGGAAAAAACGGGGAGAAAAAGAGAGATAAGAACAGGGGAGAGATAGCGGGGAGGCGCGAGTGAGGAGCTCGGGAGGAAGACAATCAAGTTCAGGGGCTTTTCAAGGAAGATTTTCGGGAAGAGACGGGACCTGGGTACCGAAGGAAGAGTCAGGAGCCTCCGCCGCCTACGCTGAGGAAGGAAGAGGTGCCCTTCCGCATATTTTAACAGTGATTGGCTTATCGTATGTAATATCTTTAATAATATCATTTGTCGTAAACGTAGTTTTATTGGGCTCGGGTTGAAACCCACTTCGTGAGGTAACAATACAGTAGCATTTATTTGAAATCCTGTAAGTAGGTTACATAAATTTTGGCGCCCAACGTTTCGTAGAGTCCTTTAAACTGCGTTTATGATGGCAGGATCCTATTTTAATATGGAACCAAATTTTTTGAAATCGAGCGAAGTTAATCACGAGTTAAAAGTGCGGGGGGTTACGCCCGATCGCTTAGATCTAGATACAAAGCGTAAACAGCTGCGACGGAGACTACGAGAAGATATGAATCGTGGTGAAGTCATGTACGCTAATCCCAATTTCGATTTCGAGGCGGAAAAAACGGAGGTTGAAACAACACTAAGTGATATCCGAGCCTTGTTGGATTCTTTTGATGGTCGACGGGGGGATGGGAACAGGAGACTTCTCACCAAGTACTATCATGTAATGGGTCGCTTACATCGATTCCCAGCGACGGCGCCCGTAGCTGTGCAAGAATTCAAACATGATCAAATGGCGATGGCGGAAGCATTGGATGAAACCAGGTATGAAATGGTGGAACAAACCTCTCTACCTCCAGATGATGCGACCGCGAATCCGGCGGGAGTCAACCAGAACACTACGATCCTTAAGCCTACTCCGGTACACAAGTGGAATGTAACTTTTGATGGTAAGTCTCAGCATGATTCGGTCAATGGGTTTTTACAACGGATAGATGAATTGCGAGTGGCTCGAAATACCTCAAAAGCGGAATTATTTAGGTCTGCTGTAGATTTATTCGATGGAAAGGCACTTTTGTGGTATAGATCGATAAAACCATCAGTCAGTTCGTGGGATCAGCTGGTTCAGGCTTTAAAGCGAGATTTTTTGCCGCCAGATTATGATCAGGAACTTCTTAAGGAAATTCATAATCGAACGCAGGGATCTCGTGAGTCAGTTGTTTTGTATCTGGCGACTATGCGCAATTTATTTAATCGATTGTCGGATATTCCACCTGAAATTTCCCAATTGCATATAATTCGTCGTAATCTCTTACCGGTTTTCCAAACCCACCTCGCTTTGCTCGACATTAAAACGTTTACTCAGTTGTCGGATATCTGTAGGACCCTGGAAAGCGTTTTAGCCAATCAGGAAAAATTTCGACCACCTCCGCGGCGAAGCATCGTTCTGCTAGAACCCGATTTAGCTTGTCCAGACGGGGATAACCAAGAAAATAAGTTATTCTCGACCTCTCAATTTCGTAATACCTCTAACATTTCTTCTCCACACCAAAAAAGTGAATTGACATGTTATGCATGTCGGAAACCGGGTCATTTTCGGCGTGAATGTCCTAATAAAACCCCGAAAAAACCTGCTTGTGCTGGCTGTGGAAAAGTAGGTGTCATCCACCCTAACTGCCCACGGTGTAGGCCGGAAAACTAAGTGGGGGAAAGCGCTTACCATCGGGCCACCGCTTTCGTTACTTCCCTAAGGCCCCTAGCCAAACTACGTGTTCACAGCGATTAGTTTCAGGGAAGGAAAGAATTAATACTTTACTTGTAGAGACATCTCATGATAATCGACCTTATTTGGCAGTAGAAGTTTTGGGAAATTCAATTACAGGACTACTTGACAGCGGCGCGACTCATTCTATCGTTGGTGGGAAAGGACTTGGTTTGTTAGATCATCTAAATCTATCCATTTATGAATCGGAGGCATTCACTGTAGGGACTGCTGATGGTGTACAACAGCAGGTAGTGGGGTATGTATATTTTCCGGTTACTGTCGATGGTATCTCGCGTACGATTAAGTTTTGGGTAGTTCCATCTCTCAAACATTCAATTATTTTTGGCAGTGATTTTTGCCGCCAGTTTGGCTTAGCGATTGATTTTTCTTCTTTTAGCTGTACGGCTCAGAGTAAGGATTCTATTAGGGCAGTTAATCGTCAAGATGATATCTTAGTGGCGGCGATGCAAGGTATTCGTTCACTACAGGACTTAAGTCCGTCTCAAATGTCAGAGCTTCAGAAGGTCAAAAATCTCTTCTATGAGTTATCGTGGGAAAAAGGTACGAAATTGGGAAGAACCACACGAACCGTTCATTTTATAGATACTGGTAATGCGCGACCAATTAAGCAACGTCATCATCAGATCTCACCTTACATGCTGGTTCACCTCAATCGGGAACTAGACAAGATGTTGGAGTTGGGAGTTGTGCGGCCTTCATCGAGTCCTTGGTCCTCTCCTGTTTTATTGGTAAATAAAACAAACGGTGAGAAGCGCTTTTGTTTCGACGGCCGAAAACTTAACTCTGTGACCAAACCAGATGCTTACCCTTTACCTAAAGTCGATTACATCTTAAACATGTTAACTGGAGCACGGTATCTATCAAAAATTGATCTTAAGTCCGCTTTTTGGCAAATTCCCTTAGAGGATACGTCCTGCGAAAAGACTGCCTTTGTTGTTCCCTCTCGAGGGCTTTATGAATTCGTGGTGCTACCGTTTGGTCTGTCGAATGCTCCTCAGACTTTGCAACGTCTAATGGACCAAGTGTTAGGTCCTTCGTTGGAACCATATGTGTTTGTTTTTTTGGATGACATTGTTATCTCGACACCAACGTTTGAACAACATCTTCAAGTCCTTAGGGAGGTTTACCAACGCTTGAAAGAAGCCAACTTAACCATCAATGCAGAGAAGTGTGAGTACTGCCTACCATCTTTAAAGTACCTTGGTTTTGTTGTGGATAAATCAGGTTTGCATACAGATCCAGAAAAAGTCGCCGCCATGGCGGAATTTCCTAAACCCCAAACAGTCACAGAAATGAAACGATTTCTTGGGCTCTGCGGCTGGTACAGGCGCTTTATTCCGAAATTTTCAGATTTCACCTCTCCTTTAACAGCTCTTCTCCTGGGCAAGCGAAAAAGAAATAGGTTGGTGTGGACGCAGGAAGCGGATAATTGTTTCCACCAACTCAAAAATGCCTTGATAAACGCTCCTTTGTTGGTAAGCCCAGATTTTTCTAAACCCTTTACCATCCAGAGTGATGCTTCGGATGTGGGAGTGGCAGCGGTTCTAACACAACCAGATAGCAAAGGAGGTGAGGTAGTGATAGCTTACGCTAGTCGCACTCTTTCGCCGGCTGAGAAAAAATATTCGGTAACCGAAAGAGAATGCCTGGCAGTTCTATTCGGGATAGATAAATTCAGGCCGTATATTGAGGGGGCAAAATTCACCGTAGTAACTGATCATCACAGTCTCCTGTGGCTTAACAACTTAAAGGATCCCAGTGGTAGATTGGCAAGCTGGGCAGTGAAGCTGCAACAGTTTGAGTTTGTTTTAGAACACCGAAAGGGTTTTATGAACGTGGTGCCGGATGCCTTAAGTCGAGCGCCACTGCCAGAAGTTGCTGTAATTCAGGTGAGGCCGGGAAACACAGATAAGTGGTACCATAGCATGCTTAAAAGTCTTGAGGAACGTCCAAAGGATTATCCGGATTATTTAGTTAAGGATGGTGTCTTATATAAACATGCGAGGCCTCGGTATCGAGTCCCAAATGTCCTTCCAAGTTGGCGAATAGTAGTACCCAAATCACAACGGCTGGAAGTGCTTCGTGAAAGCCACGACTCTCCTCTAGCAGCTCACCTTGGATCATATAAAACTCTGGAACGGATACAAGAACTCTATTTTTGGCCTGGCATGCAAACTGATGTTAAACGATATGTCTCTCGATGTTCAACTTGTTCAGCTCAAAAGGCAACTAATGTAGCTGCTCCCGGATTGACGGGTTCTTCTAAGAAGGCTACTTTCCCATGGCAATTGATTTCAATTGATATTTTAGGTCCTCTTCCTCGTAGTATGCAGGGGCATTGTTATATTTTAATGGTCTGTGATTGGTTCAGCAAGTTCATTTAATTACATCCTCTTCGTAAGGCAAATTCCAAGTCAATTATCAAATTTGTAGAAGAAAACGTCTTCTTGATGTTTGGTGTCCCTCAAATCATCACCTGCGACAATGGTACTCAATTTGTTTCGCGTGATTTTCAGAAGCTAGCGGATTTGTACAAATGTAAGATTTGGTATAACGCAAAATACCATCCCCAAACAAACAGCGTAGAACGAGTGAACAGAGTAGCCGGGGCTGCTATTCGTTCCTACATTAAGGATAATAATCATCGGTATTGGGACGTCCATTTACCAAAAATTGGGTTTGCGCTTCGAACGGCCATTCATGAAGCCACCGGATTATCTCCTACGTATATAAATTTTGGTCGGTACGTACCAATTTCAGGAGATTTTTATGACAGGAACAGCGACCCATCGAAAGTTGATTTAACGAACCCTGACCGAAGCCAATATTTTGAAAATTTGGAGGGCTTGTCTGAAATCTACAAGACAGTGCGTCAAAAACTAACGGCCGCGTATAAAAGAAATTCTCACACGTATAATTTACGACGCCGTCCTGCTGATTCCTATCAAGTAGGTGACCGGGTGTGGAAACGCAATTATGTACTTTCAGACGCATCAAAGCACTTTTCCAGTAAACTGGCTCCAAAATATGTTCCATGTATCGTCACCAAGGTTATCTCTCGTCTCGTATATAGATTAGCGGGGCTCTGTATCAAAACAGCGCAGGTCAAAACAGCGCGGACGTAATAGCGCTGGGACAAAAGAGCGCATGGACAAAACAGCGCAGCCCGAAACAGCGCCGAGTCAAAATAGCGCTCGACAAAACAGCGCAATACGAAAGAGCGCCTGTACAAATGAGCGCGGCAACAACAGCGCAGTCATTTTAAACAGAGTATAAAAAAATTCTCAACTAATATATTTCTAATACTGCTACTATAATTACAAAAATAAATTTTAAGCAGCAAACTTTAAATAATAATCTATAACTGTGGAAGCTGTAGTGTTTATTATTTGTGGAACGACGTGCACTTTTAACAACGATTTATTGATATTATGTACATGTCATTATGTATACTTGATTATGAAAATATGTATGTATTTTTGCGACGCGTGCCCGTTGACGGGTTGTTGGTGACTCTCGTCCGCCACCCATTCGTCCAGGTGATGAATGAATTTGGGGGTGGTACCGAACACCCGACGAGAGCCGAGAGGCCGAGAACTCCGGGTGGTACCACACAATAACTCTGCTAAAAGTGTATTTTTCCGTTTTCAGTCTGTGACGTTATATTATCGTCTTAGGTTTGCGTTTGCCATCGTTTTCCACAGCCGATTTTCTTATTGTATTCTTTACCAATAAAGCCTCAGTTTCTACAGGACTGGTTGCGTGATTATGTGGAATGGTTTCCCTTTTATAAACAGCGCCCGCGATGAGTCCACCTTTACGTCCGCTTTTTGAACATCCCCAAGAAGCTAACTTGGTTTCTATCAACTCGGTATCTGTGGCCATTGTGGAAAAGAATGTTGCAATTTTTTGTGACTTTTCGAAGTCTATTTTTGGTGACAGTCTGACAGCTATGTAATAATGCTAAATCAGTGTAGTTATCTAAAAAAGATCAAACAAACCACAATGAATCGACCGAACAGGGCCACTATTTCTAGATCCATTTTTTATTACTATTACTAGTTGTCGGAGTACATGTTCACGAAATTACCTTAATTCTTCTAGTTTCTAAATCTCTAAGCATAAACGATAAAGCGCTTTTTTGTCTCACGCTCTTTTGGCTATGCGCTTTATTATCCAACGCTCTTTTGACTATGCGCTGTTTTGTCCAGCGCTATTATGTCCTGCGCTCTCCTGTCCCAGCGCTGTTATGACCGCGCTGTTTTGTCTTGCGCTGTTTTGACCTGCGCTGTTTTGACACAGAGCCGATTAGCGGAGGCTGAGAGTCATCAAAACCTAGGAAACTGGCACGTTAAAGATCTTAAGCCGTTTCGGGGTGATGATCGTGGAGACAGTAGTACCGACGAATGATTTTTTTAAGTCTATGTGCCTGAGAGAGAGAATATGACGTATGAGTGATCTCGTGTATGTGGTATGAATCTGGTGAGTGGATGAGTACGATTTTTTTTCCGACTCAAGACAATTTAATTTTTTTCCCAATTACGACGTGTGCACACAATGAAACCCTGATTTTGACAATTTCTTCTCGATTTTGCCGTTTACTTCCAGATTTTGACATTTTATTCTCGATTTTAACATTTAACTTTAGCCCTTCGTCGATTAGCAATCAGAGGTTTCATGTTCTCCCGATGGAGGATGTTTTTGTTCGTGACTCTCTGAATCTGCAAATTCTTGGATTCGAATTCCTACTCAAAGAGACTTTTCCTGTTTCACGAAAATGGCTCTCAAAATTCTTTTGTTGTTTACTCCTAAGAAAATTCTGAAGTGTGACTGGAATCTTTTTTTATTTACAATTTCTTTCCTTTTTCTTAGGTGGGATACATCTTATGGAAAAAATTTTAATTATGTTTAATTTAAATTTTTTTGTTATCATAGGGGGGTGTGTAACGGATTTTTATTTAATTTTGAATTGATTTGCATTCGAAGTGGTGGCGCATCTATCACGCGTAGTGTTGGTGTGAGCTACGGGAAAAAACGGGGAGAAAAAGGGAGATAAGGACAGAGGAGATAGCGGGGCAGGAGCGAGTGAGGAGCTCGGGAGGAAGAGAATCAAGTTCAGGGGCTTTTCAAGGAAGATTTTCGGGAAGAGAAGGGACCTGAGAACCGAAGGAAGAGTCAGGAGCCTCCGCCGCCTACGCTGGGGAGAGAAGAGGTGCCCTTCCGCATATTTTAACAGTGATTGGCTTATCGTATGTAGTACCTTTAATAATATAATTTGTCGTAAACGTAGTTTTATTGGGCTCGGGTTGAAACCCACTTCGTGAGGTAACAATACAGTAGCATTTATTGGAAATCCTGTAAGTAGGTTACAAAGTTAGTATGGGGTAGACACATTGAGATGGGAATCTCTATGGCCAGTGTTAGAAAAAACGCACTGCACAATTTATGCATAAATAAAAGTTAATTACCTGAAAAGTTTTCGATATTTCCACTCCTAATGTGTTTTTCAAACTGAATGCAGCTTTTGACGACGTTCCACGTTCATGAAAGTCGCCATGTTTAGTCAAAATTCACTCTCACAACGATCCCACTGGTTTTCTAAGCTCCTTTACCGATAGCTCAGTCATTAGCCACGCGGATGCTCATTTTTAGATTAAATGCTCACAAAACGCGTAGATGTTCAATTTGTGTCCGGGGAGATACAGTGTTTCCAAGTAGGTACTCAGTACATAGAGTAGATGCTCAGGTATATAAGAGTAATAATGAAGTAGGTGCTTCGTATTCGAATATGAGTATCTACTCAGTTTTATTCATACCACCCAATGTCTCGCTTCAATGTTTGATTATGTTGATTATGTGCAAAACGCTGATCAAATTCCGTATCCGAATTACCCATGAAATAAATCATTGCGGTTTGCACCTGAGGTAGTTCGTCGCACATTTGATTGACTCCGTGGACCTATGTCAGCTTGTCGTCTTCTCGGCATTGTAATGAACTTCATAAAACGACACAGAATTATTTTCACAGTCAATCAAATCTGTAAATTTTGTCTTGGGAATTTTAAAATATTGAAAACTTCAAATTAAATCCTCGAGTAACGGTAAAGTTTGAGGTTTTGTCGAAACCAACAAAGTGAATATAGGTTTAAATAGAATGGCAGATCAAAATTAATAAGAAACTTTCGCAATGTGTAACTAAATTCACTTGCACCAAGACTTTTCTTAAAATAAACGACGTTTTTTTTTTTACGAAAAAACAAAGAACGATTTGAAATGCAATATACTTTTCACAATCGCACGGAAGAAATAGTTTTGTATGACACGTCAGTTAGACGACACGTCAGTTAGACGACAGGTCCGTCAGGAACGCCAACTATTCAAATTAATTCGAAGTGGCGATTCCCATACAAAATTTTTAAATTTTTTTAATCTTTTAGCTGTCTTATTTTTTATAAATTTTCTTACATATAAACCTTGTCCTGACTATAAGGAACACATAAAAAAAAGAATCATCCAATTTGGTGCAGTCGTTCTGAAGTTATGCCCGTACATACATTTCAGAGATTCATTTTTATTTATATAGATAAGATATAAGATAAGATAAGATAGATATTTGTTATATTCTATTTCATTCAAAAAAATTTACATACATTTTTAAATTTAGAAGAGGCTATAATATGTATAAAGATATGTAAGTAATTCAACACATACACTCGATTATTAGTGTCACATATAATCGAATCTTCATAGTGTGCTTTGGAAAAAGTTGTTCTATTCTTTTCTTTTTCAGTGATTGTAATTTTAAAATTTGTCCAAGTTATCTCACATTTGGGATCAGTAGTAATTATAGCTGTTGAAACAAGTTAGGCAGTTTTGTAAAAAATCCAAACTCGGTTATTTATTCGTTATTCTGAAATTGGATTAATATAATACTCCCACATAATTGTGCGATTCCACAACCTTCAGGTAGAACACACTACGGTCACATTATTTGCATACTTTCTCAACAAGGGTTTTAAATCCGTCTAATCTCTCAATAGTGGCCAACCCCTATCGGAAATCGTACACTTTCTTGGCTCGTTCTTGACGAAAGAAAATGTTTGGTTGCCTACATTTACAAAAAATGCCCTTTTTTGGTCTTGCTTTAATGAACAATAACTAAAAAATGGATAGTTTAACGAAAAAATAATTTTTATTCCCAGATTCGGGTGAAAGCGCGTGTGATTAAGACATCGCTAATTTGCCGAGCTGGTAATTAAAAAGCAGTTAAATATGCACTAAGTACCCTACCTTACCACTAGTGTGCATGTTAAAAATCAAGACAATTTTGACTCTAGCAGACTTGACTGCACATGCCATTCTTGCCCACATACTATAGGAGTTTTAACTGTACCCCATGGCACGTACAGTCAAGTCTTGACTATTCCCTCTCTGTGTGTGGCCGCCTTAACACTATTGTTTTAAAACTACGTCACATTTACAAGTGTTTTGACAGCTTAGGGTTTGGTAATGGTATGATAATTATTTTTTCACGTATCGCTTATAACAATATTTCTGTGACGGCGAACACTTTTTTATATAACGCGATTCAATAAGGATGGTCAAAACTCTTTTAGCCTATCGCGCTGAAAACCCGATTTATAGTGACGGCTTCCGGGTTGTAATCCGGCTGGCTTATCGATTCCGTGTTTGACGTATATACAGAAAGCTTCGTGAGTTGACCCTTGAAAGTTTATTTTCAGGTGTTTTGCAGGAGGCTCCTCGATGGCGAGATTTGGCTGGTTTACTAGGTGAACTTAGAACTGCTTTACATGAAGAAATAATGTGCTAAGGCTATCTATTTTCAAATTCTGAGAAAAGTTGAGGTTTTAAAGGACAATTTTTTGTATACATTTTTGAAGGAATAAAGATGTTCTTTTATACTTGTGAATGTAGATACGGGTGTATAAAATTTAGAGTTATTAAGGTATTTTACTTTAGATAATTTTTGTTTTCATTCATTTTATGAGATGATTTTATTATGATGAGTGAAGATAGCATGGACAAACTGTGCTCACTTTGTCATGACTAAAATAAATCAATATTTCAATACACTACTTACTCATTACGCGAGTTTGCATAACGCATACGCGTGAATATATCGGACCAAGCCGAAAGACAAAACCTGTACAAAACGACAACAAAATGCGTTCTGAGAGTCTGATAAACAAGATTATTTGCGCCAACATTTTATAATTAAACCTGCTACTGATTGTGCTGTTTTGTAACACCACATAAATACGCAAATGAAAAACATAAACAACCTTAACGCCCTAATTGTACTAGGACTCCAAAGAGTGTGTGTACAGAGTGTTCATTTTATCTGTTCACGCCTGAATATTTCTGCATAGGCAACCCATTTACGTTTCATAAACAGCTTTGATTAATTTTTGTATTTAAATAATGAACCAAAATTATGACAAATTATTTCTGTCAGCCACATATTTTCAATTTTCGTTTGCTTTAAAACGTTTTCGAATTCTGAAAAAAAAAGACATGCTATTACCTAATATTGGGAAAGTGTGACAAAATTTTTGATGCGGCTGTTCGTCTCTACGCCAGGCAGTATCCCAATAGAAGAACTCCCTAAAATCAAGCGTTTAGAAAACTTGAAAAAAATTTAGAGAATTTGGGCAATTAAAAAAAAAATAAAGTTAGAAATCGACCTGTAACAACGCCGGATAATGAAGCCGCTCTAATTGAAATTGTAGCAGAAAATCCCCACGTGAGTCAAAGACGGATTGCAAGACAAATGGGGACTAGTTTGGATTCGGTTTTCAACATCTTAAAGGCAAACCGATTTCATCTATACGATGTAACAATTCCAACATTTAACAGAACCCGATTTATAGTGTTTTGGCGAAATCGTGAGGGCTCAATTACGAGACAATCAAGATTTTTTATTTAACGTTTTGTTTACGGATGAAGCCACATTTACCAATAACAGGTGTGTAAACGGACACAACTCACAGTACTATGCCCAGCAAAATCCTCATTGATATCAGGAAAAGCGCTTCCAAGCAGTTTTCAAAGTTAATGTTTGGTGTGGAATTGTTAGTAACCTTAAGGGGGACCGCTAGACGAAAAACAAGTTTGAATTGGGCGCCATTTGTTGCCTTAAACCCAACCAGCAATTCTTCTTTAAATCTACCTGACGCGCTGGGATAGACGACTACCGGGCGTGGGTCATAAAAGCATCATAAGCCGATAATGCAGAATAATGATAATTTATGACAGGCGGCCCACAACATACCTTCAGCACAGAATAATCATTTCTCGTATTCTTTTGACATATTAATTTTAATATTCGAGATAATTATTGTATTATTCAAACACAATTTAGACACTGTAGAGCCACAGTAGATCGGTAACGAAACTTCAGCAATATTAGCGGAACGGGTGTGACCTTGGGAGCCCGTTCCCGGGAAACACGAAGATTCAAATATTTCGTAGCATTCGTATGTGATTCGAATAATACTAATAATTGTACACAACGTCGTCTTCGTTGATTCACTATTAAAGTCTCTCCAATTGGTTACAATCGTCTGACTTGTCAAAAGGGAAAATATCAAAAGTTGTTCGGGAGGTACATCTTAAATCCGTTTTGTCACGCGCCAAACAGTTTGCGCTTGAATTGATATTACCAAAATGTCCAAAAAATATTGCTCTGTGCCTGCTTGTGGGGTAATCAAGGATCCTAGAGACCACAAAATAATGCACAGATTCCCTTCAAACACTGTGAACAAAAGGTTGTGGTGCAAAAAGGTTTTTAATGCTACAAGTAGCTACCCCCACACGAATCTTTTACCTAAGGGAATGTATAGCCATTAAAACCATTTCAGGTGATAGATAATATTGCAAATAATTTATACATTTGTGGTAAACACTTTGAGAGAAGTTGTTATTATACAAATAAAAGACTTAAACCCGGCTCTGTTCTTACTTTGTTCCTCCGTGGTTCCCAGTCACCGCAACCTGTTCCTACTTCTTCAAGCTCCCCAGCAAGTACTAAACGTGATCCAGAATGCACCTTCATAATTCCTGAGACACATTCCGATAACAATGTAAACACCTCAAAGAGAAACTGTCCTACTGCATATCCCTTTGCAGACCATCCGTGTCCAAGTAAAAACTGAAATACATGATGTCAATTTGTGTCAAAAAGTCAGACCACGACAGACATTTAGCCGACATTACAGATTCCTTTCCCTGCCGACGTATGCGCCCTCACATGTAACATTTAAGGGATTGGAGAGATTTTAATAGTGAATCAACGAAGAGGACGGTACACAAAAATAAAAATAGTTGGTATGTACTAGTGACATTGGCCATTTTTTTCTATCTTGTAAATTATTAATATATTCAAGCAAAACATTTTTATTCAATTTTGACGTTTTAAACTGCGTTTATTAAATCCTTAACAAGTCTGACAAATAAGTTGTTATCCACAAGTGAATTGCAAAATTTTTAATTCACTTTTAATATTGTTAAATCACTCACAAAAAAAAAAAAACAACTTCAGGAACATAAACATTTTGCTTATTATTTTTAATAGTTTTCACAGAATACAATTTGTTTACAATTTTCACTAATACGTTGCTGCAACTAAATCAGTATTGTTTGACATATTTGTTTGGCTCTGTGAGGCGTCAGTTTGGGAATTGTATAAAATTATAAATCCCACACCAATACAATTCCAAAGAGCGTTTCGGAAACTATTTACTACGGATTATTTCGATACAAGTGCAAGAACCAACTGTGAAACACTATTTTATTTGAAATGAAACATTTTCCAAGGTGTTCTTTTGAACAAACTTCCACAACACATATTTGCTGTATTCTGGCCTCTTCAACAATCATTAAGTGATGTGAGTTACCGGAAACTCACCTTGAAAGGACACAACTGTTTATGGTTTGTTTGTGGATACCCATTAATACGAAAATTCTTACACCACCACTTCTGCGAAGTTTGTGTGAACTGTGCACATTCTTACGAAGTGGTACATCCTGTTTTAATTGTGTGACATTTTAAAGTCTTTAATGAAGATGTGATTTTTGGCGATTTAATGATGCCACCTGAACATTTTGCAGTTTATCCTCCGGTAATGGGTAATACATTTTGTGAGTTTTTCTCAATTTATGTACCATAGTCGTTAACTGGTTTGCGGCTAAAAAACGAACCATAAAAAAATACCATTCCGCCACCCCTGCAAAGACTTTCCTCTTGATTACCTTGTTTCACTTTTTATTAGAGTAATTAGAATTTTTTACACACTAAAATTTAAAAATAAATCTTGGACCCGTAATTTTCTAGTATTTTGTACATGTATCATAAGTATCTATTACTTTGTTAAAATCAATTTTACGTTTGTTTTTAACCCCATAACCCAACATCCCCTATGATCCCCTAATTAATATGACATTTCTTGTTGAGAAAACCAGACAAAACGATCACCGAAAACCTTAAAATGAAAAAGAAACTATGTTCTTCAAGGTCGAAGCACCTTTCGAGACGCTAGTGACTCTGTATGTCGTTCCGTAGGCTCCCCATGTATTTCTTATGGAAACAGCTGACACTTTCATAGCCCTGGTAGAGCAAACAAGGCTTATCAAGCCCGTCTATTAATTTATTCGCTTAAATGTATTATTAATACCGTTTTCTTGTTATAAGGAAACAAATTAAATGCACAGTTCTATTTTTAAACGCTCTGTATTTTTGCTCTAGTATAGAGGAAAGCTCTTGGGGAACAATGGTAGAAACTGCAACAGAAGAAGCTCGATTAGCAGTAGAATGTGGTGATGTTAATGAAAATGGAATACCGATTATTGCTATAACAGCAAACGGTGCGTGGAGTAAGAGGTCCTACCGTATAAATTATAACGCGCCTTCAGGGGTTGCATCAATTATTGAAATAAAAACAAAAAAAAAATGTTTGCAGGGGTACGTAATAAATATTGCACAATTTGCGACAGATCAATAAATGACACTTTGAAAATAAATCACATATGTTTTAAAAATTATAAAGGTATTTCTACCCCTATGGAAGCAGACGTTATTGTAGAAGGGTTTAGGAAATCAGTTGCTTTGTATGGCCTAATTTATGGCAAAATAATAGCCGACGGAGACAGTAGTGTCTACCATAAATTATTGTCATCATCTCCGTATGGCCCACAATTTCATATTCAAAAAATTGAAAGTAAAATCATATTATTCGCAATTACCGATCTAAATTAACGCAACAAAAAAATTATACTAAATATATGAAAAAGCAACGAGACATTCTAAGCACTAAAATAGAAAAGTTGCGCATGGCGGTGAATTTATTCGAAGAGAGAGTACTAATGTTACAAAAAGAAATCGAAAATGGTCCTAAGCATACCTTTGGAGATCACACTTTTTGTAATATAAGTGAACATTCTTTTTGTATTGAAGAATCTGTAAAAAAGAAGTGGAGGCTGGAGAACAAAATCTTGTCTCTCTGTTGATGGATAATGGATTTTTTGATGAAATTTTGTTTCGAAATAAAAGGGTGGCAGATAATGTGTGGAGTTTATTACACAATGTAAGCAACAACTTATCGGAATGTCATAATTCTGTAATCAGTAAGTTTTTTGGCGGCAAAAGGGTGAATTTTTCTTTAAAGGGTGGTTATAAGACCAGGTGTTACGGTGCAGCCTTATCGTACAATTCCGAAAAAGGTATGTATCATGAAACAGTCCAACAAAAGTTAACAAAAAACGGCCCTGGTTTAATAACAAAAAAACATTGTTCGTCTATGAAACAAGCTCGTCTTAGACAAAGTATTCGTAAAAAAGGCATGTCGTAAAAAAATGTACATATGTTGGTCCCGACTGCGATTATGGTTTAAATATTTTAGATAATCCTGACATGGATGTAGAAACATTTGTTACAGCCAAAGAGGTTTTTTTGAGAAAATTATCTCTTTGAATTTAGACCAAATTGAAATAGACACTAGGCACTCTCTAACACTTGGGCAAAAGAAAGAGAAATTAGGGTTACGGCTTCAAATTTTGGACGGATTTACAAACTTAGATTGACTACAGCAACAGCTAAAACTGTGGAGTCTCTGTTGTACAGTATATTTAGAGGTAATAGTCATACATACTCTGGACAACAAAGTGAGGAAAAAGCTGTCAAGTGTTTTTAAATAAATGAAAGTATAAAAACTGAACGGTGTAGCTTGTTTATTTCAAAACAATTTCCTTATTTGGCTGCTAGTCCAGAGAGGGTTCTAGAGGATAGGAGTGCATTAGTCGAAATTAAATGTCCTTCAAAATAGCAAGATTTGTCTCCCGAAGAAGCGGTTAGAAACAAAAAATCAAATTTTGTACATTGACAGACAGAGAATTGAAACTAAAAAAAATCATGATGACTACTTTCAAGTCCAATGCTTGTTACGGTTATTTCACAAGTTTATTTTGTTGTGTGGACACCCAAAGGAATAAATATAGAAAAAATTTATAAAGACGAAGAAAAACTTGGCAGATTTTACTTTGGCGCATTATTGCCCGAAATAATTGATTCAAGAAGAAAGAGAAACCTGCCTTTGCGAGAGATGTTTTTTTTAAATAAATAAAATTTGTTTCTATTTTTTTATGTACTTTAATAATTTATTAGGAGTACATTTTTCATCACCAAGACTTGCATATTTTTATTATAAATATATTTTGAAAATGATCTCTCGGCAAATGAAAACATATACTTACGAGCACTTTTTTCGAGTAAACAATGAAGGGAGAAGTTACTGGACGTAGGGCTTTTTTAAAACACCTCCTTTCTGGGATAAGTAGTAGATACACTTAGCTACTTATAAGTGTTAAACAAAAGCTGTATTTTATATATTTTTATTATTATTATAAATATATTTATTAGTTTTATTAATTAAGAAAGCAAAATATATATTAACAATAATATTACAATGAATTTTTAGTAATCATGTGTATTGAATTCAGAATCCTGAGTGGAGTAAAAATATTATACCTAGTTCCCCAGTTTTAATTCGGTTTTATGATAGTAGGTACCTCATTGCGTAAAAGTTAAATTCCTTAATAATAGATTACTACGGCCGGTCCTGGCGGCTTGTTATAAAACTGAGTTCCTTGCCATAAATTAGAAAAATTAACCGAGAACGCTAACAATCAGCTTATAGTAGAGCAGGCGATAAGGGTTTTACGTGGAAAGTCGCTTCCGTAAATTTTAGTGGCGCTCCTATCGGCAAAGTACTGAACTAACGGCTCAAATTCTGTCGAATTGATACCCATTTTTTCAATAATTGTTAGTTTTTGTTAAAAACTCTGCTAAGCAATAGATCAGTAATTTTCCTCTGATATTCCTGTTAAAATTATTCGACGTATTTTGCTTTAATTTGTGGTATATTTTGATTTTAATAAATACATTTTTATTTAAACAAATTGTACCACTAATAAACATTTAATGACTCTGCGGCCTGTAAAAAGTGATGCTTTGTCCATGTGCGAATTTTCAAGCGATTCTATGATGGTTATGACTCAAAAAACTTGAAGAGAAAACATACAATGGTGCTTTTTTTACGATATTTCTCAGCCATATTTTTTTAATTGATTGAACTCATCTCTGCGCTCTAGAATATGAAAAAAGGTGCAGTTTGATGTATGATACATCTATATTAATATCATTTTTTCATACAAAAAACCAAAAAAATGTTATACCTCGTCTAGCGAGTCCCGTTAACGATAAAGGTAATCAAATGATGATCAGCCAAACAAAAAATAACATAGAATTTTACAGGTTGCACTAATTTTTGCAGTAGCTGGAGCATTAAGAAAAGACGAACTTTTAAAACTCGAAAAAACAGATGTTCAAGACATGGATTCAAAATTTCTAGTGACTATTAAGTCAACTGAAACAAAAATACAGAGAATATTTACAATAGTAGAAAATTAAGAAAAGACTGCTAAATTTAATACGGCAATATATTGCTCTCAGACCAATTCACATCCCGCATAACCGATTTTTTGTGTTCTGCAAAAAAAAAATAGATGTTCAATTCAGCCAGTTGGAATCAAAACTTTCTCGAAAATGCCTTGCCAAATAGCAACCTTTTTAAAATTAGACCAACCGCGTTTGTACACTGGACATTGTTTTCAGCGGTTGTCTGCGTCAATATCTGATACCGGTGCTGATTTCGCAGAAATTGAGCGTCATGGCGGCTGGAAGTCGGCAACTGTAGCAGAGGGCTACATTGACAACTCCGTACAAAATAGGATAAAAATCGCAGAAAAAAATTGTTAAATTCCGAATCCTTTTACAAGTTTTGCATCACAAAATTTTGTAACAAATTTCAATGAAACCCAAGATATAAACCTGAATTTAAATTCGGATCATTCTTCAAAACCTGTCTGCACTTTTAGGAACTAATTGCAGAATTACAAACTTAAGTATAAATGTAAAGAAAGATTAAATGAACACCGTTCAATTTATTAACAAGTTATACATATAATAAGAAGTTGTATCTGTTTCAATAAAAGTTGCTGAATTCTCTTCCTTGCTTAATCTTTTGATTGTAATCTCTCACATTTTGACTTTGCCAGGGGAAAACGTTTCAATTAAAAACTTCGATCATCGAAAAAATATTGTATACTAGACGCAAACATTTAGTGCGTTTATGGCTTTGACCTTTAAAGTACTTTATAGCCGACGCACGTGTTTGCGTCTAGTATAACTAACACGTAGTGTAATAGCGACTAACGATCTCGGCAATTTTTAATTCCACTGGCTCCCTTCGGACGCAATTTGTCAGGTAATTTATTGTCGAAGGTAGGACCATAGTATTTGAATCCGTGCCTACTTGTCTCAAGTCGTCCAAAGGTGACTCTTCTATTATTATTTCCAAGTGTATTATAATTGTGGATGCTATTTATTTCGGAAAATTTCTCCAGATTTGACCTTACATACAGTGTACAATACAAAATGTAGAAAGAAGGTAGAGTCAATATACTTAACTTAATCAACAATAGTTTACAGTGGTCGAATGCTTTGGCACCAACAATTATTCTGACAATTTTCTTTTGAAATATATAAGCTTTATGAGATGAAAGGGTGTGTTCCCACAGGGTGACGCCATAACTCATATGAGAATGAAATAATCCAAAATACGAGTTCCGCAGAATCCCACAACTTAACAGTGGTTCCACTTATCTAACTAAAAAAATAATAGAAGCTAGTTTATTGCACAGTGTTCTACATGAACATTCCATTTCAATTTTGGGTCATGTGCATCTCCAGTAATTTGACAGAGAAATCAGAATTCAAGCTCTTTGTGTCAACTATTAATCTTCGAGACTTATCTTTATTAAGTTTGAGATTGTTTGCTGTGAACCATTCCATGGCTTTTTTTTCCTAATTTATAGATTTCAACTCAAGTTGATTTATTAGATTATCAGAACATACACGTGTTGTATCATCGGCAAAATATACAGATCTGTCAGGAAGTAGAGGAAAATATAGATCATTTATATATATAACAAAAAGTAGCGGACCAAGGACACTACCTTGTGGCACTCCTAGGCAGGTCTTTTCAATGTTAGATTTAGTTCCACTTACTTGCACAATTTGACAACGCTTTTGCAGATAGGATTTTATAATAGCCACGGGAGTGCCCCGCACACCATTGTATCTTAATTTGTACAAAAGTAAATTTCTATCCAACACACAGTCAAAGGCTTTGCTAAGATCACACAGAGTCAATAAAGTTTTGTTACCCCTTTCAAGCTCTTCAACAGCATATGAAATAACTTGAGAGACTGCTATTGAGTCGAGCTCCCGTTCATAAAATCAAACTGACCAGGGTTGAAGATTTTATTGCTAGTAAAAAATGAATATAACCGTTTCTTTAATACTTTTTCAAATATTTTCCCAAATATGGGTATTATACAGAATGGCCTATAGCTGTCAATTAGTTCTTTATCCCCTTTTTTTAAAATTGGTACTGCCGTCGCGAAATGTTCCGTCGCAGTTCGACGATCGCGTCTTTGGATTAGCCATGTAAAATCGAAATGTCAACGTGATTTTTCCGTTCTCACTCAGAAATCACTGAACAACTCAAATCGAATTATTTTATCCAGTGTGGTGATTATTGTAGAACAAATTAAACGAAATAAATGCACAAATTGCACGAAATATTTTGTTAGATTATGTTGCTGGTGCCGGTCGAGTTTTTATTACAAAAATCTCATTAAGATGCTATGTTCTACTGTGATTAGATGAAAAAGCGAGGGCCTGCCTGTTCTTCAATGGTTAATTTAATCAGTAAGTAATAGCTTTCATGACAATGTTGTAAGATGCATCTACTTACATGTTTGTTAATTTTTATTTCCTGAGCGTAAGCAAAGGAAGTATTATAATCGAGTCCATCGGCCGACATGTTCTTAGTGCAGCTTTTGTCTCATAACCGAGATCAATATATTTTGAATGTTCTATCGTTTATCGTTTATGTTTATTTACGGAAAACTCCATTTAAAAAAAAATATATAAACAAGAGAAACTAACAAAAGTAAAGAATCATTTCCTACCATTACTACAAATACAAAATGATGTAAAGAAGAAATAAAAACTGTCATACTGAATATAACAAAAAAGCTAAGTTAAAATAAAATAAAGTAAAATTATAACTTATTATAATATAACGAAATCTGAGACCTAAACCGAGTTTTCGACAATTCAAAAACAGAAATTTCAGATCGATTTGAATATTCGTTAGCAGCTTTCATAATTCTTTTCAGCGGATGGTACTGGGCTAGAGTTGTACTTGACGCTGGAACCCTAAAAATGTTTTTACTGCGTGTCATCCGGCTACTTATTACAGGCAACAAGAAGGATAATTTTCCTAACAAATATGGTTGATCAATATGCCCATTAATAATGCCGTGAATAAAGCAGGCATCAGCAATCAATCTTCGACTAAATAATGACTGAATATCTAACATGTTCCATTACTCAGTTGTCACTACCCTTAACATGTTGGTGCCCAAATTTGAATTCCAAAGTGCGAAGAATTTTTTTTTGGACTTTTTCTAACCTTTCAGAGTCTACCTTATAAATCGGGGACCATACAGGAGAACAATAATCAAAATTCGACCGAACAAGTGAACAATAAAGAGATTTCAATGCTGAGGGTGAAAGATCGCTAGAATTACGCCAAATAAATCCCCACATGTTTAAAGCTTTTTTAATAACAAACGAGTAATAATATTATTAATAATAATAATAATATCTATTGCCCAACAGAAATTACATTCCATTTAAAGGACAAAAATAACAAAAATATAAATAATTAAATAAATATATATGTGTAAATGATATACCTATTAAAACTAAATCTAAAACTGAATCACCCCTTAACTTAAATTTAAAAAAATAAAAAAAATAAAACCATATCTCTTAATGATCATAACTTATTTACTATTATTTGACGCAGTTGGGTTATAGAACTACAAAATATATCCCATTATTTAATTGATTCCAGTTTATTTAAATAGCGGGATGCGCTATCTTTGCGCAGCGTCAGAACAGATAAGAAACTAGCGGATTAAATCTACAGAACCGCATTCAAGAAAAGGGGAGAAGACAGTGATAGTGACTCGAGTAAAAGGAGAGGCACTGAGTCCGACGAAGCAATTTTCTTGGAAAAAGTAAGAAGACAATGAGGACTCCAACAAAATCGCATGAAAAGGCTGAGGATAAGCTGGACAAATTAATAAACATGATGGAAAACATGAACAAACGTATGAAGGACCTGAAAACAGATATCAAGGAAATGCGGAAAGAACAAAATTATTTTAAGGAAGAAATAGCAACGCTAAAAACAGAAAATAGAATATTGAAAGAACACTACGAGAAGACTAAAAAATTGCTCTAAAGAGTTTAGGCAGTACTTCCCTCGCTGTCGGAAACGTGACGACTGCATGCCTATTATGTTTTCTTTTCGCAGTGGATTTCAAAGAATTCGGTTTTGTAGTTCCTGAGTAAATCAATAAAATAAATTTACGCATTCATGAATTTTTTTGAGTCACCCTGTACATGCAAATCCAAAAAATATGAATGGAGTGATAGGTCACAAGTACAGACTCATCATATTTTGTACATTTTAGATATGATTTATTCGGCAAACTTTTGAGCCGACGTCATCAAGTTTTTGGAGGGGATAAGTAAATATATTTTGACTAAACATTTGTTATGCTCTTTATAACCTTAAAACATCTGCAAGATTTCAGAGCATTCGGTTTCGTAGTTCCTGATTAAATCAATAAAATATATTTACCCGTTCATTAATTTTTTTGAGTCACCCTGTATATGAAAATCCAAAAAATATGAATGGAGGGATAAATCACAAGTACAGACTCATCATATTTTTACAGTTTAGATAGGATTTATTCGGCAAACTTTCGAGCTGATGTCATCAATTTTTTGGAGGGGATAAGCAAGTATATTTTGACTAAACATTTATTATGCTCTTTATAACCTTAAAATATCTGCAAGATTTCAAAGCATTCGGTTTTGTAGTTCCTGAGTAAATCAGTAAAATAAATTTACGCATTCATTAATTTTTTTGAGTCACCCTGTATATACAAATCCAAAAAATATGAATGAAGTGATAGATCACAAGTACAGACTCATCATATTTTGTACATTTTAGATATGATTTATTCGGCAAACTTTTGAGCTGACGTCATCAAGAAGCAAATCGTTTTTGACTAAAGATTTATGATGCTCTTTATAGCCTTAAAACATTTGCAACATTTCAAAGCATTGGCTTTTGCAGATTCAAAATTAGATTGCAAAATGTTGTTTTATAATTTTGATTTTTTTTCCAAAAATCTGGACGTTTCGGGTGAAAACTCAATTCGGAGTTGTAAACTACATGTGCAGGCCTATGTTATTTCATACAATTTAAAACCCATTTATTATGTACAATTTTGAGGTGACGTCATCGCATTAGTGGTGGGGATGATTAGACAAATTTTGGTTAGCGTTTTACCATCTACATGATATTCCTAATATAAGTACAAAATTTCACAACAATCGGTCCAGTACTTTCGGAGATTATCTGTCTAATAAAAATCCGGGACGGCAGACAGACGGACAGACAGACGGAAATGGTGGACCTATTTCTTCGTCTTCTAGGGGTCATGAGAGATCGAGAAAACGTAAAAGTAGAGAGTCGGCCGATGGACTCGATTACAATACTTCCTTTGCTGACGCTCGGGAAGTAAAAAATTGGTCTAAAGAGTTTAGACAGTACTTCCCTCGCTGTCGGAAACTTGACGACTGCATGCCTATTGTGTTTTTTTTTCTCATTACATTTTTGTAGTGGGAATTTAAAAAAAAATTGTGATGACGTCATCAACATTTTTGCAAGGACACGTATATCAGTTGGGATAGATGTAGTGTAATACTAAGAATAAAATTATTGTATTCCCAAATTTTCGGGAAAATGAATTGGGTCGTTTTGAATATTGATTTCTTATAATCAATAAAATAACGAAACAATTTACTCACGTATACGGCGTCGGTGTGTAATATCTAGAGAGCGGATTTCTGTCGGGCTAGGCAAGGCCAAACTCGGTACGGCTCGTACGGGATGCGAATTCATTGCTGTTGCGGACTGCACTTCGTTTATTTGAGATTAGAATAACGCTGTTTCGTTGCACTCTGCTGTTAATTCCCGTTCTCATTTACTTAGCCGTTTGATTAATAAATCGTTAATTATATTTATGGAATTAGTACCGATTAAACGTGACGTAGCCCGACAAAAATCCGCTGTCTAGTAATATGAAAGGCAACTGAAAATCGTTTATGTATAAACATTCTTAATTTAAGATGACAAGCGTAACAGCATACGTGAGAGTCAAACAGAGGAACTGTAAACAAAACGACCATCGGTTTTATTGCTTCGACTTCCGCTTATTATATAAAACATTGGGTTTTATTTTAATTCTTGATGGTGAAATTTACAATTGGTTGATTATAAACATGTCTATTTCACATTCGCGAAACCAAGTGAGCGCATAAAACAAATGCAGGTCTGTAATGTTAAAGTCGATGTAAATAAGCGTGCTACCCTTATGTTTCAACCGAGTTTTTCCTTTAACAAATTTTGTGTCTACCAAATTGGTTTGGTTGGGGTGTAATACTAATAATAAGTGTTGCCTTTAATTTAATCAATAAAATAAATTGACTTCATTAATTTTTTTGAACCACCTCTTAAGAAAATCTAAAAAATATGAATGGAATGATAAATCACAAGTACAAACTCATAATATTTTTTGCATTTTAGAGAGGATTTATTCAGCAAAATTTAAGGGTGACGTCATCAATTTTTTAGGAGGGATGAACAAATACATTTTGAACAAAAGTTTACCATGCTTATAATAACTTTAAAATATTCCCAAGATTTCAAAGCATTCGGTTTTGTAATTCCTGATTAAATCGATAAAATAAATTCACGCCTTCATTAATTTTTTTGAGTCACCCTGCATATGCAAATCCAAAAATATGAATGGAATGATAAATCACAAGTACAGACTCATCATATTTTTACAGTTTAGATAGGATTTATTCGGCAAACTTTCGAGCTGACGTCATCAATTTTTTGGAGGGGATAAGCAAATATATTTTGACTAAACATTTATTATGCTCTTTATAACCTTAAAACATCTGCAAGATTTCAAAGCATTCGGTTTTGTAGTTCCTGATTAAATCAATAAAATAAATTTACGCATTCATTAATTTTTTTGAGTCACCCTGTATATGCAAATCGAAAAAATTTGAATGGAGTGATAGATCACAAGTACAGACTCATCATATTTTGTACATTTTAGATATGATTTATTCCACAAACTTTTGAGCTGACGTCATCAAGTTTTTGGAGGGGATAAGCAAATATTTTTTGGCTAAAGATTTATGATGCTCTTTATAGCCTTAAAATATCTGCAACATTTCAAAGCATTCTGGTTAGCAGATTAAAAATTAAATTTCAAAATGTTGTTTTATAATTTTGATTTTTTTTCCAAAATCTGGACGTTTCGGGTGAAAAGTCGATTCAGAGTTGTAAACTACATGTGTAGGACTATGTTATTTTATACAATTGAAAACCCATTTACTATGTACAATTTTGAAGTGACGTCATCGCATTAGTGGTGGGGATGATTAGACAAATTTTGGTTAGCGTTTTACCACCTACATGATATTCTTAATATAAGTACAAAATTTCACAACAATCGGTCGAGTACTTTCGGAGATTATCTGTCTAATAAAAATCCGGGACGGCAGACGGACAGACGGACGGACAGACAGACGGAAATGGGAGACCTATTTCTTCGTCTTCTAGGGGTCATGAAAGATCGAGAAAACGTAAAAGTAGAGAGTCGGCCGACGGACTCGATTACAATACTTCCTTTGCTTACGCTCGGGAAGTAAAAAGAAAACAACGAAATTAAACAGGAATTATCAATTTTGAGAGAGAATCTACAATGGTTAGAAAAATGAAAAACAGAAAAAAACATTGTGGTAAGCGGCAAGTTTACAAGTAAAATGGACAATACAAGGTTACAAGAAAATATGAGCAAGTTCATCGAAGAACATCCGAAAGTTAAAGTAGAAATCAAAAAGGCTTTTAAAATAGGAAAGAACATCTCTCTCGTTCAACTGGAAAATAGCCAAGATAAGCAGAAAATCAAGGAACAAAAATCAAAGCTGAAATTACTGCAGGAAAACCGTGTCTACATAAACAATGACTTCACGAAAAAAGAGCGAGAAGCTCAAAAACAAATAAGACTGCAAGCAAAAAGGGAAAGGGAAGCCGGCAAATATGTTAAGGTCGGTTTTAATAAGATAATCATAGATGGAAAGTAATGGAAATGGGACAAAACCAAGGAACGTTTAGAACCAAAAAACTGAAAGCTCCAGGGAAAGGGATAGAAACGAAGACGACACAGGCTAAGGACACGGACGCGAATGAGAAAACACGGACCCAGAGAAACCAGGAGAAAGAGAAAGAGAGGGACTCTCGACTGCGGCAGCTTGATGATCTACCCAGTTTAAATACCACCATCATTGAAACCGAAGTAAAGCCGATTAGTAAAAAGGGAAACTTTTTTGGAATGAAAAAAAAACCCAAGAGGATACCAACATGGAACGTAAGATCAGTGCTCGAGGCTTCTAAAGTGGCTGAGATTGCGAAAGAAATGAAAAGGTTTAAAATAGAAGTCATGGGACTATGTGAAACAAGATGGCCAAATAGTGGAGAAATAACAACCTCCAACGGAAACTTGCTGTTATATTCAGGTAAATATGAAAGAGAAAGTAAAAATTGAGGTGTGGGGATGATATTAAGCAAAAACGCGAGAAGGAGTTTAGTAGAATGGAATCCACAATCGGATAGGATCTTATTGGCAAGATTTCGCACACCTGCTAGAAACATATGTATCGTACAGTGCTATGCTCCCACAGAAGTGGCAGATATGGAAAGAAAGGAGAACTTCTATGAAGAGTTCAATAGGACACTAATGAAAATACACAGGGGTGGTACAATAATGCTGATGGGAGACTTTAACGCCAAGGTTGGCGACAAAAACGAAGGGTGTGAAAGAATAATGGGCAAACATGGAATGGGAACAAAAAATATAAACGGCGAGCTATTTCTTGAACTATGCTTAGAACATGACATAGTAATTGGAGGAACCATTTTCCCATTTAAAGACATACACAAAATTACATGGGTGTCACCAGACTTACAAACACAAAATCAAATCGACCACATCGCATAAAAAGAAAGCAGTATAATTTGGAAAAGCTCAAGAACACAGATATCCGGGAAAAATGGTCGTCCAAATGGGAACAACTGAATTTGAATGCAATTGAAGACATAAATGTAAGATGGGATCACCTTGTGGAAAGTACACACAAAATAACAGAAGAATTACTAGGATATAGAGAAGAAAAAAGAAAAGAGTGGCTATGGGATAATACATGGAGTTTGATACAATAACGAAAAGACATTTAGAGCAACACTAACAGATAAGAAAATTAAAAAAAGCGTTAGACAAGACAAGAAAATGGGCAGATGACTTAATGAAAAGGACAGAAGAGGCGGCAGCAACACATAACATGAGAGAGTTATATAAAAACACGAGACTGGCAGACCCATCCGAAATAGGAAAGGAGTACTGCTAACAGCAGCAGAACTAGAACGATGGAGAGCATAGTATGAACTCGAAAAACGAAGAAGAAGAGGAGGAAGAGCAAGTAGCTCCTGGCGACGAAGTGGAAATTGAACAACACAAACCCACCACGGAAGAAATAAATAATAATACTTTATTTGCCCAACAGAGACAGGCTCCAATTACAGGACAAAATTTGAGAAAATAACATTTAAGCTAGAAACCTGAAATTATAACAAGTAACATAAATATACATGAAATTGAACATAAAAAATATATAGTAAAACACACTTTAAAATAATGGTAGGCTTACAAAGGATTCAAATTATTGCAGATGGCATTTCTCAGTTCCTTTTTAGTACAACAGAAGATATCACAACCGCTAATTCTTTCGAGTTTATTCATATACATGCTGACGATATGCAACTTTCCGGCTTTCCTGCCAATATTCTTCCGTGGTGTTCTGAAATAAAAGGTTACAGAAGAGCGATTGCTAATCCTGGGCCCAAATAACTGCATTCCAGAGAGGAGCTCACTACAGTCAATTTGATAATTCAAGATTTTATGTACAATTATGAGTGCACTTAAGATCCTCCTACACTCAAGTGTGTTGAATTTATATCTGATTAATAATGCTTCGTGTGGTCAGTTTCTCATCGGCCAAACACATAAAGAAAGCCTATCAGGAAGCTGAGAAACTTTAAATCGCCAGGATCAGATAATATTCCGACAGAGATATGAAAGATAAACATAGACATCTCCGCAAAAATACTACTGCCAACAATAGAAGACACATCGGAGAAAGAAGTCATACCAGAGGCGTGAGGCACAGGCATAATAGTCAAGTTACCAAAAAAAGGAGACTTAAAGGAATGTGATAACTGGAGAGGCATTACCCTAATCAACACAGCACCAAAAATACTAGCATCTATCCTGCACAGTCGAATAAATGAACGAGTAGAACTTAAACTCAGACAACAGCAAGAGCAGGTTTTAGAAAAAGAAAATCGTGTATAGACCAAATCGTTACTTTAAATAATAGAGCAAATACAAGAAAAGAACTTACAACTGGTAACAGTGTTCATCGACTTCATGAAACCGTTTGATAGCATCAGGCCCGAAAAACTGTGGAGTTTACTAGGGCAATATGGTATACCACAAAAATTATTAGAATGATTAGGGCAATGTACAAAAATGCCAACTGTAAAGTAAACCACCAAGGATAGCTAAATGAAGCTATACCGATTGGGAGAGGGCTTAAACAGGGATGTGTGCTGTCACCACAGCTATTCAACATCTGTTTAGACCAAATGTTAGAAAAGACCATAACAACCACCAATGGAATACCTTGGGAATATTTTAGAAAAAAACGTCTGGCGGACCTGAAATATGTAGATGATATTTGTTTACCACCCTACAGCATAAATGACATGAGAAGAATGATAAATAGTCTAGAGCAAGATGCAAAAAGTGTAGGTCTAAAAATTAACGTAACCAAGACAAAAATTATGATAGTTTGTAACACTCGCGAGGAATGAGGGATATACATAAGACACGAGAAAATAAAGCGAGTTCAGTCTTTTCGCTATTTAGGGAGCATAGTAAACGAGAAAGGGGGATCGGAGGAAGATATACAGAATAGAGTGAAAAAAGCAAGACAAGTTTTCCGTATGTTAAATAACACCTGGACGTCCACACAAATAAGTAGAAAAACCAAAATCAGGATCTTTAACAGCAACATTAACCCTGTACTATTATATGGATGCGAAAGCTGAGTGGTCACAAAAAAAAGTGCCAAAACCATGCAAACTGTCGTAAATAAGTGTCTCAGGAGGATTATGAAAATTTTCTGGTCAGCGAGGATTTCAAACAGGGATTTATGGAACGAAACGAAGCAGATCCTAAAAGACTTAAACCCGGCTCTGTTCCCACGTTGTTCCTGCTTCCTGCATAGTTTCAAGTCATCAGTATCTGTTCCCGCGTTGTCTTTGCATGGTTCCAAATCGCCTTTACCTGTTTCTGTTTCTTCAACATCCATGTACGGAATGTAAACCCGAGTTTAACTTCCCAATTCCTGGAGCACAATGTTCCGATAAGAGTGCAAACAGTTCGGAGAAAACTTTACAATCACCTGTCCCTTTATCCATCCAATGCCATGGCGTTTTGACGTTGATAACAATATTGCTGGCAAAACCATCCTGCTGGTAAATATGTCGGCATCAAAACTTTTAACAAGACACAACCATTATTCTCTTAACTATGACCAAAACACAACATCGATTCCGTTTATGTTATAAAATTGATATTCCTGACAGATATGTCAAAACTCAAGTCGGAATTACAGTTTACATTTTTCCGTGACGCTAGCGCCTTCATCTGTCATTTTTAATGGATTGGAGCGTCGTCTTCGTTGATTCACTATTAAAGTCTCTCCAATCCCTTAAATGTGACATGTGAGGGCGCATACGTCGGGAGGGAAAGGAATCTGTAATGTCGGCTAAATGCTGTCGTGGTCTGACTTTTTGACACAATTTGACATCATGTATTTCAGTTTTTACTTGAAAAAGAGGCAAAATTTCGGTACCGGCACCAAAGTCACAACGCCATGGGCGTGGATGGTCTGCAAAGGGGTATGCAGTAGGAAAGTTTTTCTTTGAGGTGTTTACATTGTTATCGGAATGTGTCTCAGGAATTATGAAGCTGCATTCTGGATCACGTTTAGTACTTGCTGGGGAGCTTGAAGAAGTAGGTAGTGGTGACTTGGAACCATGGAGGAACAAAGTAGGAACAGAGCCGGGTTTAAGTCTTTTATTTGCATAATAACAACTTCTCTCAAAGTGTTTACCACAAATGTATAAATTATTTGCAATATTATCACCTGAAATGGTTTTAATGGCTATACATTCCCTTAGGTAAAAGACTCATGTGGGGGAACCTACTTGTAGCATTAAAAACCTTTTTGCACCACAACCTTTTGTTCACAGTGTTTGAAGGGAATCTGTGCATTATTTTGTGGTCTCTAGGATCCTTGATTACCTCACAAGCAGGCACAGAGCAATATTTTTTGGACATTTTGATAATATCAATTCAATCACAAACTGTTTTGGCGCGTAACAAAACGGATTAATTACAGATTCCTGTAACTCCCGAAGGGAGTGACATCTTTTGATATTTTCCCTTTTGACAAGTCGGACGATTGTAATCAATTGGAGAGACTTTAATAGTGAATCAACGAAGACGACGGATTGGAGAGACTTGAAAGTAATCAACGAAGACGCTTACGATAATAACGAGAAAACCGACATGATCCTTATTTACGGAGAATGTCGCAAAAATGCTAGACGTGCTTGCATGCCCGAAGATACCCTGACCGTGTGGCCCCTACACCCAATCTTTGTGGTTGATTTGTGGGTCGAAGTGCATGCTCCAGGTGCAGATGGTTAGAGCGATTGGGATGAAATTTATTTATTTGTGTAGCAATAGCAATTTGTACCATAACTCCCATATGAGGATTTTCATTAACTTGTGCAAGAAGTTATACTTCATTTTCCGAGCTAGTCGCAGTCTGGTTCCGTTTCCTCCTGTTAGCAGACCACTATCTTACGCAACGAATTTTCTAGCCTCTTGAAAATTTTGGGTGTTGGGACCACACGGTCAGGGTATCTTCGGGCATACAATTGTGCTGTACGCCTAGCCTTTTTGTATCATTCTCCATAACGTGTCCATAACTAAGGATCATGTCGGTTTTCTCGTTATTGAATGCATGGGCGTTTTTCTGACACTGACGTTGACTGACGTTTCTATACATTTAGCAAACTTTGATACAATTTAATTTTGAAACATTTTTTGTAATCCAGGTTCAAGTGGAATCGGTATTTTGGGTTGCCTATTTTAAAAACATAAATGGGTCATCTTAGCTGAATAACCCTGTATATAGGCCAGATGTCCCCTAGTATGGATTTCCTGTAGCAGGCTAGGGCTGGACAGTCAGGAAGAATGTGCTCAGCTGTTTTCACTTCTTCATTGCATCCACGAGAGATTGGGTCTGTTACCACTCCTATCGTATGTAGATGTTTGTTAAACTAGTAATGTCCCGTGAGGAATCCTTCCAGTTTACGCAATTTGTCCCTTGAAAATGAGAGATAAAATTTCGTCAACTTACGGTCTGGTGTCGCCATACAAGCTCTACTTTGCCGACAGCTGCTCAACGTCGTCCATATTTGCTCATGGCGTCCATGGGTATATTGTTTTACGAGTTCGTTCAAAAGGGCGACCGAAGGCGTGACTGCTGGTTCGGGTCCCCAGAAAGGCATGCGCGCGACTCGCTTCACCATCTCATCTGCCCTCTCGTTTCCTTCGTTACCACTGTATCCTTTGATCCAACAAAGTTCTACACTATTCCTCTGCGTTACATACCTTAGCGTTTGTCTGCACTCCCAAACCAACCCGGAATGAACCATGCAACTGTCTACGGCTAGTAGCGCAGACTTGCTGTCAGTAAGTATGCGTAGTGATTTGTTGCAGATTTCACGTTCAGCAACGATTCTAGCTCCCAGCATTATTCTCATCAGTTCTGTTTGTAAGACAGACGTGTGGGTGCCGAGAGGTACACTAATTTGTGCGTTCAGTTGTTCGGAGTAGATGCCGGCTCCTGCACAACTATCTGTTTTGGCACCATCGACATAGATATCGATGTCGGCTCTTCCTTCTGAATTAACATTCATTGATATTCTATATGTGTTTTCATATATTAATTTTGTGCCCATTCGGTCACAACCCATCCTTAACAAGGGTATTCGAATGCCTCCATCAGATACGAGTGCGCAATCATTCGTGAGTCATATTGATAAGACAAATAAATGTGAGCCTTAATAAAAATATTCTTAAATGTTTAAATCTGTTACGGATGATGTTACATACAGAGCTATCAAAAAATTGAAAAAAACATGACAAGTGGCTCAGAGCAAATACCTGCGTTTGTTGTAAAAGATTGTGCTAATGTTTTTGTAAAACTTTTGACAACGTTATTTAACTTTATTATACATTATAACAACTAGTACATTTCCCTCCCAGTGGAAATTGTCAAAAATTTGTCCTCTACACAAAAAGGATAATAGAGCCAAAGTCGAAAATTATAGGCCAATAGCAAACATCTGCAATGTTGCTAAGATATTTGAAAGAATTATGCACGGTTTATTACATCGACATGTGTCACAAATACTATTCCCTAATCAACATGGATTTATAAAAGGTCGTTCAACTGAAACAAATTTGACTTCGATAACACAATTTTTATGCACTGATGTCGATGAGCAACATCAGGTTGATGTCATCTACAGTGACTTTTCAAAGGCGTTCGATAAGATTTATCATAATCTATTAACAACGAAGTTGGAATGCTTTGAATTTTCGGACGAGCTAATTTCTTTAATAGAATCTTGTTTAAAAGACCGTTTTAAGTATATATGTTCAGTTGAATGGGTTCATATCTAAGCAATTCTTACAGGAAACTGGTGTACCTCAGGGGTCAATGTTGGGGCTGCTTCTCTTTAATATATTATCAATGACATTGTTGACGTTGGGGATGTGTTGTCGCTACTGTTTGCGGATGATCTAAAGAACTATTCTGTTATCAATTCTGCAAGCGATTCCATACGTTCGCGAAACAATATAGACAACGTTTTTTATTGGTGCAGCAAAAATAATCTTAATCAACAAAATTAAATTTTGTTTGACTATCGTATTGGTGGTACTGTACTTACCCGACTGGACACCATACGAGATCTAGGTGTTACTTTTGATCCAAAAATGTTATTTGCTATGCATATTGGAAACATATTACAAGCTGCTCTCAAGTCCCTAGGTTTTATTTTATGTAATGGTCGTGAGTTTGGTGATGTTGAAACATTAAGAAGTTTGTATATTGCGTCTGTCAGGTCTCATCTTGAATATAATTCTCTTGTCTGGTCTCCCTTATTTAATGTTTATAATTATACCTACGTTGGAGCGTATTCAAAAAGGTTTCTCAAATCTGCAGGTTTCATGTTGGATGGTATTTAAACTCCTCAGGAAACGCTTCTTGATCGGTTTAATTTATCCTCGTTAGCATCAAGACGTGTTGTCCACTCTATAGTCTTCTTATTTAAAGTAATGCATTGGCAACAAGAGTGTCCGGAAATTCTGTTTAACATCAGGTTGAAGATTAAGAGACCTAACACGCGTACTAAGAAAATAATTTATCTACTTGCTTCACGAACTGATATGGCACTTGCTTCACCACTTTCTCAAATGCTGCAGCACTACACACACATCGAAAACCAGTTGGATATATTCAACTGCACAATAGCTGACATTAGAAGATGATTTGAACATTCCACTTAGAGTAAAATACTTTTATGAGTCGCGGTCCTGCAGCCGCAGAGTAAAGACGTGTCAACCAATCTCTCTAGGATTATTCCTAGTAAGAAGTGTAAGTCTATGCCAAGTAAATACTTGTTACATGTAATAAATGTAACACTTTGAGTCATCCGAGTTGTGTTAAATTACTGAAAAACTTCCAGTATCTGAGTGAAACCACGATAATGTTATGTGATAATGCCGATATCGCAAAAATTGTCTTCCCAACTCAAGAAAATGAAACTCTCAACAGAGGATATTGAAGACTTTGTCAAGAAGATAACCCAGCCGTTCGTACAACAAATAGAGATGCTGAGAAATGAAGTTCGGGATCTTAAAGATAGCAATATAAAGCTGGTCAGGTTGTTAACATTGAACAACCCGGGTGTTCCTCCTCCAATCAAGTGTACGTTTCCTCATTATCAACCGTTGATTACGAAACAGTATCAACTGTAATGAATTGCTACAAGTCTAGAAAACTCGTGGCAGAGCACTTGCCTTCCAAAACAATAATCTCAACAACCAGGAAAGAAATGGTGATATCAGGACCGATAAAAAATCGTGCCAACAATCGCCAAGCACGTGTGAATCATCGGATGAAGAAAGTAAGTCCCGTGATCTGAAAATATTGCGCAAAGAAGTTATTCCTACTAACAATACCAGTGATAATAATTCAAATGAAAATCCAGAACGTGTACAAAAACCACGTAGAAATCGAAAACAGCATGCATCGACAATAACTGGTTTTAATTAGGAATAATTTTTTAGGGAAAATTCCAGCGACAAAGGCAACGTCAGTGTAATGCCCCAATTAATTAATATACATATAACAACAAATTGATACTGACAGATTTCCTCGGCGAAGAACCATGTTGTTAGCTTGGTAAAATTTTTAATTCCGTTTTGTCGTAAACGATCGATTCCATAATTTTTACCTTCGAAGATGTTAAACTTGTTGGCTGATAATTTGATGCTTCAAATTGATCTTCCGTTTTAAAGACAAGCGTCACAGTCGCACTTCTCCAATCAAGAGGCAGAGTACCTCATATAAAAAGCTGGTTGGAGATGGGATAAGCTAGAACTGTAGCATATTTTTTTTAAAGTTTGGCAGTAATTTTGTCAAGGCCCAGAGACATTGTGCATTTTAATTTAAGACGTTTCTCAAACGCAATATCATGTAGATGGTTAAACGCTAACCAGAATTTGTCTAATCATTTCTACCAATAATTAATGTAATGACGTCATTTCAAAATTGTACGTAGTAAATGGTACATTTATTTATGGTGATGTTTACTTAAAACTTTGTATGAATGCTCTTCAGCACAAATAATAAAACACGTATGTAGGCATTTTTCAAGATTCAACTCCTAAAGGGGTGAAATATGGTGGCTAGATTTGTGTAGGAATATTTCTACTGTAAATTTAAATTTTTTCGTGAAACTTGGTATTAATTGTCTCCAACACAAATAATGAAACACGTATTTAGGTATTTTCGGAGATTCGACCCCAAAGGGGGTGAAAAGTGATGTCTAAGTTTGAGCGGCTAAGTTTGTAAATAGGAACAATATTTCTATTATAAACTGAAAATTTTTACGTAAAATTTGGTATTAATGTTCTTCGACACAAATAGTGAAACCTGTGTTTAAGCATTTTCTAAAATTCAACCCCAAGGGGGGTGAAATGTGGAGCGTAAGTTTGAATGGGAAAATATTTCTGTTGTACATATATTTACATTTTTACGTCAAACTTGATATTAATGCTCTTCAACACAAATAATGAAACATGTATTTGAGCATTTTCCGAGATTCAACCCCTAAAGAGGTGAAAAGTGGTAGCTAACTTTATTTGGGAAAATTATTGCTATTGTAAATTTTTGACGTGCAATTTAGTATTAATGCAGAATGAAACACGTATTTAAGCATTTTCCGAGATTCAACCCTTAAGGGGGTGAAAACTACTGGTTAAGTTTGTATGGGAAAAGTATTTTTATTGTAAATTAAAATTTTTACGTGAAACTTGATATTAAATTAAAATACTCTTCAGTACAAAGAATGAAACCCGTATTTAAGCATTTTCCAAGATTCAACCCTTAAGGGAGTGAAATGTGGAAGCAAAGTTTGTATGGGAAAAATATTTCTATTGTAAATTTAAATTTTTACTTGAAACTTGATATTAATGCTCTTCAATACAAATAAGGAAACAAGTGTTTTCCGAGATTCAACACCTAAGGGGGTGAAAAGTTGTTGCAAAATTTGTATGGGAAAAATATTTCAACTGTAAATTTAAATTTTTACGGGGAACTTGGTATTAATACTCTTAAACACAAATAATGAAACACAGAAAATATTTCAGATTATTTCGAGATTCCACCCCTTAGAAGATGAAAGGGGGTGACAACGTTTTTATGAGCCAAAATATTTTTCTGTCGATTTTTACTGGAAATTGTATTAATGCCCTTCAACATATTTTGAAGGTTGGTAATAACACAACGAATCGTCTACGCGAGCGAAGCGAAAAGCTAGCCTTTATACATATATAAAAGGCAATGTCCCGACTGACCTATCAACGCCCAGCCCAAACCGCTAATGATAGAAAGTTGAAATTTGGAGAGAATGTTCATTTTATGCTGGAGGCATCGTTTAAGAAGGGATTTCTCGAGATTCATCCTCTAAGGGGGTTAAAAAGGGGTGATAAAATTTGTATAGGACCAATATACTGTAAATTTAGATCGTTACGTGAAACCTGGTACACTTTAATTCTCTTCAATACAAATAAGGAAATACCTATTTAAGCATTTTCGGAGATTCGACCCCTAAGGGGGTGAAAAGTGGTGTCGAAGTTTGAGCGGCTAAGTATGTATAGGAACTATATTTCTGCTATAAATTGAAATTTTTACGTGAAACTTGTTATTAATGTTCTTCAACACAAATAATGAAACCCGTCTTTAAGTATTTTCTAAAATTCAACCCCTAAGGGGGTGAAATGTGGATGCAAAATTTGTCTATTGTATATTTAAGTTTTTACTTGAAACTTGGTATTAATGCTCTTCGACACAAATAATAAAACAGGTATTTAAAAATTTTCCGAGATTCAACCCCTAAGAGGGTGAAAATTACTGGTTAAGTTTGTATAGGAAAAGTATTTCTATTGTAAATTTAACTTTTTGCGTGAAACTTGATATTAAATTAATGCTCTTCAATACAAATACTGAAACACGTATTTAAATATTTTCTGAGACTCAACCCCTAAGGGGGTAAAAAAGGGTGTGGCTAAGTTTGCATGAGAAAAATATTTTGATGGTGATGTTTACTTACAACTTGGTGTGAATGCTCTTCAGCACAAATAATAAAACACATATTTAAGCGTTTTTCCAGATTCAAACCCTAAGGGGGTGAAATATGGTGGCTAGATTTGTGTGGGAATATTTCTATTGTAAATTTAAATTTTGACGTGAAACTTGGCATTAATTGTCTCGAACACAAATAATGAAACACGTATTTAAGCATTTTCCGAAATTCAACCCCAAAGGGGGTGAAAACTGGTGGCAAAGTTTGTATGGGAAAAATATTTCTGCTGTAAATTTAAATTTTTCCGGGGAACTTGGTATTAATACTGTTCAACACAAATAATGAAACACGTATTTCAGATTGCTTCGAGATTGCACCCCTAAGAAGATGAAAGGGGGTGACAAAGTTTTTATGAGCAAACATTTTTTATGTGGGCGAAAAGCTAGTATATGATAAATATTAAAGTTCTGACATTTAAACAATATGGGTAATGACAGATTTTTTTTAGAAAATCAATATTGGTTTTAAATATTGAATATATATTTATTTTCAATGTTTAATACTTATTTAGTTCAGAATATTTAATAAATGTTCTTCATGTGAAAGGGGGTATGGATATAAAAAAAACTTGTATGGAACACAACATAAAATTTATTAAACACAAAAATACATTGTCACTGGAAATAACAGTGTATTTCAAACCTTGTGGCAATATTTATATATTTAAAAATTATTTGTCCTAGAACCAATTCGTTGAAAATTTGTACCAGGTGATTTTTTTTTATTTCTGCTGTAGTTACCCATGACACTTATGTCAGCAGTGAAACTGAAACTGCTGACATAAATTTCATGGGTAACCAAAGCATAAATTTAAAAAATCATCTGATGTGAAACACAATATAAATGTTTTAAACATAAAAATACACTGCCAACTTACAATAAAATAAAAATACATTGTCGATGGAAATAACAACGTACTACTACATTTCAGTCGTTATACAGAAATATTTCTTTAATCATTATTTGCTCTATGACCAATTCATTGAAAAGCGATATAATTAATTAAAATAAAAAAAATCATACCTCATGTTTTTTTAGATGAGAATTCATTCTTGCTTTTGTCTGCGCTAAATGAGGTCCTACCATTCTTAAATTTCAGCAGTTGTGGCTTTTTTGTGACGTTTCCGTGTGGTACCTACAATTAAATTAACTTACCAAGCTCGTAATTTTTAAGGAATCACATAGCTTTATATATTGTAGCCTTGTTAATTGTGAGTTCACTAAAAGAGAGCTTATTTTTTTCCTTGTCCTGAAAACTTGAAAGCAATTTGGTTTACTATCTTAATAATTTCTTCAAAATTGCATACATGGTTTTTTTACGTCTTCTCTTCCTGGCAAATAAAGATTATTTATCAGTGTGAAACTAGTTTATAATTACTAGGAGTTAATAATAATAATAATAATAAATACTTACCAATTCATCCAATTTCTTCGTATCTCCCGCAATTTCAACTCGATTTCTTCTTTTTTTTTGGTTGCGCCCGGACCTTCATCATTCATCATTTTGTCTCTACATTCATAATATGCTTATATTCAGAAATATTAAACCTCTTAAATATACTTACGTGTTGAAAAATTGCATTTTCTGCATTGAATGTATATAGGTTTAGTACTGTTTTCTTGACAAAACGGTATTTACTACACTATTCTGAACTTATCGCAGTACCGATAATCACAATTCACAATAGGACAAACAAAGGCTCTGAACTGAACACGCCTCAAGACAGTTGAGGCGTTTGCATCCTACTTCAGTAGTGTTTTTGAGAATGGCCACTCTAACACTGCAACGATCTGTGATAGTGTTGGTGATAAAATGGAGATGGAATATAGATTCGGCTGTAAATGTTGTGTTACACCCACCTGTGATAATGTAAATATTCTTCATAAGTTTCATCTGACTCCTGAAGATATCGTAAAGAATATGAAAACATTAAAAAACAAATGTACAGCTGAAGTATCATCATTTCTCATCAAAGATTGCATTTAGGTTTTAAGTCATCCTCTTTGTTATATATTTAATTTAATATTAAATACTGCATTCTTTCCAACTGTCTGGAAAATTGCCAAAGTAATTCCTGTATTTAAGAGTGGTGTTAGAGACGAGGTTACGAATTATAACCCGATAGCGATCTTGTCAAACTTCGGAAAAATTTTTGAATCAATCTGAGCAGAGTATTTGTATAATCATATTGAGCATTCTGTCAGTGAAAATCAACATGGTTTTCTGCGAAAAAAATCTACTGTAACGAATCTTCTTGAAATTACACAATATGTACTTAATGAATTTGATAGCTTTGATTAAGTGGACGTAGTGTACACTACACCTTACTAAAGCTTTTGACATAGTTGATCATAAAATTCTTTTGCACAGATTGGCTCAGTTTGGTTTGTGTAATGAAGTAATTAATTTATTTAATCCATTGTATTTAATAGATCTCAATATGTGGAATATGTTAGTTGCTGATCGTATAAGTTCTTAACTTCCAGCGGTGTTACTCAAGGATCTAACCTGGGTCCTATTTTATTCCTAACTTTTCTAAATAGAACTCTTAATTTATTTCACTGTCAAATTTATGCATATGCTGATGATGTCAAGATTGTTAAACCTATAATATGACTAGAGGATTATCGAACTCTGCAAAATGATGTCAATAGATTCTGTAGGTGTTGTATATAAAATAAATTAATTGTAAATGACTCTAAATGTAAAGTGCTGATAAGTTTATCTCTAAAAACACAGAATATTCTAAATTACAATTATGTTGTAAATGATAAGCCACTTGTTAGAGTTTCTGAAATTAAAGATCTTGGTGTTATGATAGACCAGACTTTATCGTTTGTTTCACATATTAATCATATCTGTACAGAAGCTATAAAAACTTCGGGTTTTATAAAGCGAAATGTATCCGATTTTGAAGATGTCAACTGCTTGTTATCATTGTACTATGTATTGGTAAGGTGTAGACTTAAATATGCCAGTGTGGTATGGTCACCATTTTTATTTAGTCCATATACAGTATATTGAGCGTATCCAAATTAAATACTGCAAGTATTTGTATTTTGTAGAAAGTGGAGCTTTTCCTCCGAAACATTTTGGTAGAAGTGTCTTATACAACCGTTTCAGTATAGAATCATTAGAGGACAGAAGAAAACTTTCCTGGAATATATTTTTATGTTTAAGTTAATCTAGCACATGATAGATTGATGGATTAACATTTGCTATTATACTTGAATTTCAATGTACCTCGGTTGAACAGTCGCCATTCTTTAGTATTTTCAATTCCGCATTCCCGTACAAATTATCATTTTTATTCCCCAATATTTAACATCTGTAGAAAGTGTAATGAATTATCGGGCCTTGTTGATATATTTAGAGGTAACTCTAAAATGTTCCATAAGAACTGTAAAAAATTAATTAATAATGTTCCTGTGTAATACATATGTATATAGGTTTCAACTGTACGCACCTTGTGTTATTATTGTGATTATTAGTTTGTAATTACATATACGTATATGAACATATGTTAACTGTAAAGGGTTGTTTAATCTTTTGTGGACCATCGGCCTGTTGGGAGTGTCCGAACGTAAAAACAGAACACTATTAGACATGGCTCGATATTTGCTAATCGAATCGGGCCTACCCCCCTCTTTTTGGGCCGAAGCCGTAAACACTGCGAATTATCTGAGAAACAGATGCCCATCAAACTGCCTAAATGGGAAGACACCGTACGAAATCTGGTGTGGAAAGAAACCACACACCAAACACTTGAGAGTATTTGGTACGAGGGTGCTTGTATTAGATACAAGACCCGGCAGAGAAAAACTGGAACCCAGAACCCGAGAAGGTATATTTGTGGGGTGCCCTAGCTGTTCCAAGGGGTACCGGGTATGGATTCCAAGAAATGAGCGTAGGTGTTCAAAGCGAATCAATCACGCTTCTCGATGATGAAGAACTGGACCATTCACAAGTCGACCATGTGAGTGAACTAGAAATTCCGATCGTATCTGTCAGGCCAGTACCCACGCCTTTCGAGAACGATGAAGATCTGGAGGTCGAAGAGCAAGAGGTAGAAGACGAAGAGGCTGTCATAGGTCCTGGGGGTGAAGTTATCAAGAGGGGACCCGGAAGACCCAAGGTGGTTAGAACAGGACAAAGAGGTCGCCCACAGAAGGTATACCATCAAATTCAGGAAGAAAGTCGGCAGCCCGAAGCAAGTGACATAGAGAACCAGCAACCCGGATCCAGTGGTTCGCAACAAACCGGCGAAAGGGGGACACCCTCCTCCGCAGTATCGGGTCAATACTGTGGAGGACGGTGAGAAAATCGAAACCGGATTCACTGAAAGTACGTTCCTTTCAGAGATCCCGATAAAGGAAGCTATGGCAGGCCCAGAGGCGAGCGAATGGCATCAAGCGATCGCAGCCGAAATGAAGTCCATCATCCGAAACAATACCTTACATGGGAGCTGGTAAATCGCCTACAGCAAAAGAGGGTGATCGGTTGTCGCATGGTGTTGCGCAACAAGTTAAAGGCAGACGGTACGATCGAGAGGAGGAAGGTGCGACTAGTGGCGCAGGGATGCAGCCAACAGCCCGGCATCCATTTCTCAGATACCTTCGCACCGGTGGCCCGTTCCAGCTCTATACGCCTGATGGCGTCTCTGGCGGCTCAATTCAACATGAAAATAAGACAGTTCGACATCGCAACCGCGTACTTGAACAGCGAACTAGATGGAGAGATCTTCGTGGACGTACCGAAATCATTCGAGAACATTTTGCAAAGCGTTTTCGACTTGGAGGGCGGTAACGAAATCGGGAGGAAGGCAAAGGGCATGCTGAGCGTGTTTATTAAACAAATTAAAGAAATCCCTATACGGATTGCGTCAGGCGGGGAGAAGCTGGTATGTCAAGTTAGACCAAGTACTGAGAAGTCACAGAGCAACCCCCACCAGGTCAGACCCTTGTCTATTCCAGATTGGTTCCGGGAAGGACTCAACGATGATTGCCATTTACGTGGATGACATTTTAATCGCTTGTCGTGACTCCAGAAAAATCTCCTGCCTCGGAGAGGCGTTAGCTGAAGAGTTTAACATCAAAGATCTCGGTCAGGCGAGTTACTGCTTGGGGATCGAGTTCAGTCAAGGTGACGGAGAAATCGGTTTGAACCAGCAAGGCTACGTCAAGGAACTTTTTCGACGATTCGGGATGCCCGAATCCAAACTGTAGCCACGCCAATAGATATCAACCTCAAGTTGAGGAAGAACGAGAACCAGACCGAGGAGGATGCGAAACTCTCGTACCGCGAGTTGGTCGGCGCCCTCACATATTTATCGACGACGACCCGCCCGGATATCGCCTTTGTTGCTAGTCACCTTGGACAGTTTAACAATAGTTACGGGGTCGAACACTGGAAAACAGCTAAGCGTGCGTTGCGTTACCTACAGGGCAGTTCAAACATAGGGTTGAAGTATGGATCAGAACCGGGGGCGATTCGCGGATTCGTGGACGCTGATTGAGGAAACTGTTCCGAGGAGCGGCGATCGTACACCGGGTACGTGTTCATCTTCAACAGGGGCCCGATTTCCTGGGACTGCCGAAAACAAAGAACGGTTGCGCTATCCACCACCGCGGCCGAGTACATGGGGATGGCAGAATGTGTGAAAGAAGCCATTTATTTGAAACGATTCATCCGCGAGCTGGGTTTCGAGAACCTGGGTGACAGAACCGTATACTGCGACAATAAGGGTTCCCTGAGGCTGGCTGAAAATCCGACTTTTCACGCCAGAAGTAAACATATAGATATTAGACACACACTACTTCGTGAGGGACGTGATACGGGACAGGAGCGTCTTCGTCGCTTACATTCCGACAGAAGACCAAGTTGCGGACGTGATGACCAAGGGACTTCCTAGACCGAAGCACGAGTTGTGTGTGCGTCTTATGGGTCTTCAAATCGGGGGTTAGTTCCCGGCTTGTGTGGAATGTAACGTTCGCGAAGGACTGTATATGAACTGGTAAAAAGACTGTGAGTGACGCTTGACCCGAGGGGGGATGTTGGAAATAGACGGTATCGTGCGAGTAACAGCGTCAATACCGTACGCGGTACCGGTGACACTTCCAATCGGACGTATGCGCGAGCACGGCTGCAACAACAAGAACAATGGCTGGTCGGCGGCCATTCGCGCGCTTGTTTGCGTATACTGTCCCAATGTATGTTCCACTTGTTTTGTTGTAATAAATGTGTTAATCGTTGCCACGGGTTTTTGCGTTCCACGTGCCTGGTACAACTAACAATAAGCATGATAAATTTTTAATCAAAATATGTATATTTACTTGTTCCCTACAAAAAATTGATGACGTTGGCTCAAAAGTTTACCGAAAAAATCCTATCTAAAATGTACAAAATATGATGAGTCTGTACTTGTGATTTATCATTCCATTCATCTTTTTTGGATTTGCAAAAAATGTTTGCTTTAATCAGGAACTACAGAACCGAATGCTTTAAAATCTTGGAGATGTTTTAAAGTTGTCGTAAGCATGGTAAATTTTTGAAAAAAGTATCAAAGTCTTGCAGACGTTTTGAACTTATTGCAGGCATGGTCATGTCAAAATTTTACTGAATAAATCCTGTCTAAATTGTACAAATTATGTTGAGTCTATACTTGTGATTTACCATTCCATTATTTTTTTTTTTCATTTGCATGAATAGGTTAATTTATTTTATTAATTAAATTAATTTTCCCAAAATTTTTGGATTGAGGAGCATATAATACGGTATTATTACTATTGCTGCACCAACATAAGTTGAAATACGTGTTCTTGCAAAAATGATGATTGACGTCATCACAAAATTTCGTAAAAATTTATAGGTGTTTTCATACAAAATATAAAATCCGCAAAACCACATTTTATAATTTTTCAGAAATGCTGGATGTGTTTGTATTTCAGGAGTGAGGGAAGTTCTGTCGAAATAACTTTCAATCAATTTTTTAAATTTCGTTATACAGGGTGGCTCAAAAAAATTAATAAATGAGTCAATTAATTTTGTTGATTAAATCAAGAATTGTAAAACTGAAAAGTTTGAAATTTTGCAGACGTTTTAAAGTTATTGCAAGCATGGATAGTAAATTGTATAAAAAAATATAAAATAACATATAACAAATATATCTGTTTATACCCCTCCCCCCAAATGATGATGTCATTTCAAAGTTTTGCCGAATAAATTCTGCCCAAAATGTGCAAACAACATTATGAGATTTTACTTGTGATTTACCATCGCATTCATGTTTTTTAGATTTGGTTAGATAGATGGCTCAGAAAAATTAATGGATGAGTCAATTTATTTTATTGATTAATTCAGGAACGGGTCACTCGTTTTTCCCAGAAGTGTGGAACTAGAATACTGTTATTTTTAGTATTACACTGCACCCTGCACCAATGCAAGTTTATATACATGTCCTTGCAAAAATATTGTTGACGACAATATTGTATTTCCAAATTTTCTGGCGAACGGAGTGTGACTTGTTCCCGATTTAATCAATAAAATAAATTGATTCATTCATTCATTTTTATGAGTCACACTGCATAAGAAATTTTTAACACATGTTTACACTAGTTTTTGGACAAAGCAACCAATTAGTGTACTTAGACCAATTTTGCACGCTGAACACGATTCTGCAATCCGTTTGTCGCCATCACGTCAGGTTTTTGAGATATTGAATATGACAAGTTTTGATGAAATTTTAGTATATTTAGCAGTTTTCTTACAAAAAATCTTTAAAATTTAAAGTGTAGTCCAGTATTACTTTGTCGAGCATACGTTTGACCATCGGTTTCACGCAACAACATCCAGCAATAATCGCTCATCATGCCTCCATCCCAAAAACCTTGGTAATTTTTTTCCATGCTGTGTAAATTTTGATGTAGCCGTTCGCCCGTTCATAACTGGTAGGGCCTAAGTTAGTTAAATTTTTTGTACCACAAATAGTTGTGTAGTGAACGAACTGAACTTGTACTTTGCATTCTAATTTTTTGTTTATTATTTTCCAGATTCAACAGCTGGACCTTGCTAAAGAGGTAAGTTAAAATAAAAGAACAACTTTAATTTTAATCAGATTACTCTTAATATATAAGGTGATTTAAAGAAATTAATAATTGTATCTATTACTTGGCTCATGTTTCATATCAGAAAATAATAGTTGTTTATGTAACAAATACATAAACAAAGGCTTTACTCCACGGGCTTAGTTAACCACGAGCGAGGAGCAAGGGAATCCAATTAAAAGGGCAAGTACAGTAGCGCCTGTTTATGTACGAGGTGCATACGTTTGACTCAACAGAAACAATTTTTCTGCAACTCTTTCACCTCCATTTTAAAATTATTAGTAATTTTGAGTGCCCGTTATCGTTGTCGCACTTAAATGAATTGTCTGTGAAATGAATTTTTACTTTCCGAGTGTAAGCGAAGGAAGTATTGTAATTGAGTCCGTCGGCTGACACTCTACTTTTACGTTCTTTCATGACCCCTACAATACGAAGAAATAGGTCTTCCCTTTCCGTCTGTCTTTCTGTCTATCAGCCCGCCTGTCTGTCTGTCCGTCTGTCTGTCCATCTGTATGTCCGTCTGTCTCTCCGTCTGTCTGTCCGTCTGTCTGCCCGTCTGTCTGTCCGTCTGTCTGTCTGTCTGCCGTCTCGGATTTTTTATTAGACAGATAATCTCCGAAAGTGCGGAGCCGATTGTTGTACAGGTTTGTATTTATATTAGAAATATGTAGATGGGAAAACGCTAACCAAAATTTGTCTAATCATCCCCACCAGCGTAGCACCTTTCTTTACGTTTACTTTAATATACATACATATCTTTACTTTAACTTATAAAGGTTATCAAAAAAAGTTAAATTCGCAAAATCAAATGATTTTCGAAAAAGTGGATTTGTACTCCAAGGCAAGGGAAGTCTGTCAAAAGAACTTTCAACCAATTTTTTTCAATTTGTTCTCTTACGGTTTCTACTGATGAGAAAAATTGTATATTATCCACGTTTATGATGTCAATAGATTTCGGGCTTTATTATTTAATTCACATAGTAATTATTAACTTGTTAATTGCATTAAATTAATAATTTGAGAATAAATAACTTCTGTCAGTTGTTTTCGTTTATTCTGTCTTTCAGTTCCCATTTGATTGACTGCATCAGCATCATAGTCGTCTTCTTCATTCTGTTTCTATTATGTGACAAGTAAGTAATGCATAGGTTTACTGAACGCGCCCTTTTATAACCGAGAAAGTTTGTTCGTGAGGCTAATAAAGGGGCAAGTTCAACAAAAGGCATTATTTACGTGTGTCATAAATAGTACATAGCTTTATGTTTGACTCAATAGAAGAATTTTTTTTGCAACTTTTTCACCTCCATTTTAAAATGGTTAATAAGGTTTCGTAGGCACATGCGATTGTCACAGTCAAATGAATTGTGCTGCGGGCTAAATTACTTTAAAAGTCCAATAAACTGATAGATCATGGATAGTTAGCACCACGAGTCCAAAACACTATTTTTATTGTACCTGTACAATAACAACACTGTGGATAGTATCATAATTGAGGTGATTATAAGTGAGTTGAACATAATATTAACTTACACAAATAGCTCGGGGTAGCCTGCTTCCCGCATGAACGCTTGTTTGCGGCACGACCGAAGGGAGTGGCGCATTTGCGTGAATGCAGGAAGCAGGCATTACGAACGTGTTGTGTACAATATTTTTTGTAACGAATAAACCTTCAAACTGAAGAGATTAACGGTGAGTTATTTATAAACGACGGCGTTGACAGCGCCGTAAACACGTCACAATGTTGACACTACCCGACTATTTTAAGGTTACTATGGCAACGGAAAGTTAGAATGCACGTGTGCGGGAAGTTCGACCTCCCTGGTGAATGCGCGAAAGTCATAAAAAAAGGTCATGAGTGTGAAATAGTAATTTACGCAACTAGTTCGGGATAGCCTGCTTCCCGCATGAACGCTTGTTTGAGGCACGACCGAAGGGAGTGCCGCATTTGCGTGAATGCGGGAAGCAGGCTCACGAACGTGTTGTGTACAATATTTTTTGCGACGAATAAACCTTTAAACCGAAGAGATTAACTGTGAGTTATTTATAAACAACGCCATTGACAGCGCCGTCAACACGTCACAATGTTGACACTACCCGAGTATTTTAAGGTTACCATGGCAACGGGAAGTTAAATGCACGTGTGCGGGAAGTTCGACCTCCCGCACTCTGGTGAATGCGCGAAAGCTATCAAAAAAGGTCATGAGTGCAAAAAGTAAATTTTCGTAACGGCATTAATCCTATACACATAATCGGAAAAAACTCCTCTGGCAGGGGCAATTTATTTTAAAAATGCTATCTTGGCATTGTAGCTATTTGACTCGTTATTTGATAGTTATTTGACCATAACTGTCAAACGGAATAAAGAACGCATTGGTGTTGCCAATATGATTATTTTAAAATTAAATTTCACCGTCCACAAGAGATTTTTTTTTCGATTATATGGTAGATTTTACAAGTGACCAGTGGCGGCTCCTCGGGGTGGGCAGGGTGGGCAATGCCCACCCTATTTGATTGTTTATGATACGAAGTAAAATATTGTTTTTTTTTTCTTTTTTAAAATATATTATATGTATACACAAATAATTATCGTCGTAAACATCATTTAAGCCAACGGATTTTCTTCATTACATCCCGCAGTTTCCGCAACTGAGAAATTGCAGTTGCAAAAAAGTGCGTCAGATCTCGGCGTTATACGGTTCATGTGAGGATGGGCTAGTCCACCCTGGTCCACCCTCTTGATTGTAAGCAACGACATACGTTCGGTTTTCTATGTACGTAATTGAGAGTAAAGAATTCGAAACGCGCGTCTTTGCATATTCGTGTTTTCTTGCTTCAAGCGGGGCAGGACGCCCTGGCCTCAACGTATATCTCAAACGCTGCAGAATCGGATCTCTCGATATTCGATTCAAGGATCCAATAAATTAATTTCGATTTTTTTACTTCTTCTGTATTGTAAAAGTATAGAGGTAATTATTATTATTACTCTATTGAAATATGGGTAAGGTAGTAAGGAAAATAATGTTATGCGAAAATTCTTGAATACTATTGTTACAGAAAAGAGCTACACCATAATAATTAATAAATACTTTTTCATATCAAATGAAAATTTGTAATAACCATATTCTTGTATTATGACACCGTGTAAACTTTATAATGAATTATAAATTTAAAAATCCGAATAACCAATGATGAGAATAAGTACTGTTACGACACCTTTTGTGCCGACCGACCTATGCGCTGGTGGAGATGGGGTATACAAAAAAGACGGTTAACTTACTTATTTCTAATGAAACAAGGAATACACTGGACGCGACACAGCGCCCTTCAAATCACAGATTAATTACCAAATTACACCTTAGCACCTTAGCTTAACATGTACACAGTGGGTCGCACACAGCGCCCTTTTTGATACGAATTACCACCATACAAGTTGCTTCCTCCCTCCTTTGTAGGCAAGTCCTGCGGGAGGATTCGTGGGGGGAAAAATCTGGCACGGCGGTTCCTCTCGTTTTCGTGACGCCCCCTTTGTCGGCTCAGTGGGACGAGTCGGGAGGTGTGGAGGCCTGAGGAATTCTTACGGTCTCCCCAAAGGTTTTTCGTTCTTCTTCCCAAAAGAAACTAGTAACGCCACGTCGAAGAGGAAAAAGTTGTAGACAAAAAAACAGAAAAGAAATCGAAAACTTGGCTGTCTCTGTGCAAAGGAAAACCTGGTTTATACGGGATCTCGCAAGGGTGACTTACTTACGGTTCTCTCTTACACTCACTCGCACCCCCGGTAACTTTTCCGGGCTGTCGCTCCCCCAAAAGTTACAACCCCGTACTTTTTGCGTCCGCTGCCGACCGTTACTAGATTCTGTTTAAACGCGATCTCGTCGGATGAGTTGCGGAAATTCCCGATTAGGCGACAAATCGCGCTTTCCCTGCTCAAAATGCCACTCGTTCACCGCAGTCTCTCACTTGCGCCTGACTCGCTGTTATCTAGGCAACCCCTTATTTTCGAACCGTAACAGTACCTAATACATTTATTATTGCAGTACGTATGTGACATGTGTATTTTTTTATTATTACATATGCATTTTTGTTTCATAAAGTGAATGCTTTGTTAACTGTAGCAAAGTCAACAAAAGTTAAATATACGCTTAATTTATTATTTAATTCAGACTGTCCGCACAGGTTTGTAACGCGTTCGCTCTAGCATGGGTGGGCAAATCCACCCTGAAAATCGGAAGCACTCGGCATGGTTCGTCCTCGTCGGAGACACGACTCAATTCAATTCAGTCAGATCAGAAACTTCATTGTGGATAGTGCATTTAATTATAAAATGTAGCGTATTCAAATTACCAAATAGTTAGGCGGGTACCAAAGTAGGTACTTTCTAGCAATTTTTTTTAATGGCAAATCCTACTGTAAGCTGTGCAAATAATATTAGAGAAGTGGTAAAGAAGGCATTAAAGACATTGAGTTTTTGTTTTTAATAAATAAATTCAGTAGTATGGAACTTGATATTTATGAATTATTTGTTTATAAATTAAGATCATGTCCCGAAATGAAACAATTGGTCATCACAAACTCTCGTGGCAGTAATAAAGGCTTTAATCAAAGTTCGGACAATAAATATTACCTACCTATTGATTGATCGGTAGTGAAACAAACAAAACTGTTGGAAATATCTGATATTTAACATAAAACTAAATTACGAACACTTTAGAATTCCACAAGAAGAGCGATATAAAATATATTGCTACTGCCTTACAAAAACATGACCAATCTGAATAAACGAAATTTACTTGGAAAACGAAGTGAAACTATAGAAAATTCTCTTAAATTCGGCGTTTATTCGATATGATAATTTTCTTGGCTACACAAAAACATACATTTCGGGGACAAGATGAATGGCAAATTTCTCTTAAAGTAAATTCGATGATAAATTTAAAAAGTTTTTTGGAGGAGTCTTTGGTAATTAGTGGTTTTCAGAACGATTATTTTGGAATTATTTTTATTTTATTTGTTATTGTTAACTTTGTTAGTATTTTGAGAATTTATTTTTTGTTTCATTTGGCATTTTTAATTTTGCTTTTACAATAATTTTCCAAATTGCTGCTTTTTCTAAGTGTAGCTTATCTCAAAGGTTTAAAATTTAATGTTTTCTCGTCATGTTATTTCAAAATCTTTACATGTTGGGATCATTATTTGAGTTTTTAGTTCTATAAACACCTAACAAATCTATTTATGTGCTGAACCTTTTTTTTGTTCCTCTTTCCTCTTCTAGCAAGAGTCTTCGACGTTCTCGTTGGTTCTTGCTGACCGACATTGTAAGTAATATTTATAAAATAATATATATATATGTAATATACATAAAATATTTGTTATATTATATTGATTGACATGCAGCACCAAAACAAAAACACGTTCTCACAAAATGATTAATTATATATATATATATATATTTTTTTTTCATACATGTTATAACCTACCTATAATGCTTTGCCCACCCATCAAAAATCACCACGAGCCGCCACTGCAAGTGACATTAGATTTTTTCATATGTGTATCAACTGATTTTTTTGCATTCGGGGACGTGTTTGTGGCTACATTTGTTTAAGGTCACAATAGGTATGCTTTGTAGTAGCGGTAGCTGAATAATGTTTAACATTCATTTATATAACATAAAATATTATGGTTGTTAATACTCACGTTAGAAGGGGACGAAGTATGGGTAAGCGACAAGTTTTATGACTTGAGTCCGTACTGTGTCAGGGTCGAACTAGGCGAATATCGAGCAATAATTGTCTGGAAAATCCCAAATAGTGTGGTTGCATTGCTCGCTACTTGTCGAAATACAATGTTCGGTGTTCGCCCCATGTTGGAATTTTGTGTCGCTTCAAAGTGAACGAATATTTGCACAAACACGTGCTTAGAACTCCATCCAGACATTCGGATCTGCTAGGAAACATTGTTTTTGCACTCATGACCTTTTTTGATGGCTTCCGCGCATTCACCAGGTTGCGGGAGGTCGAACTTCCCGCACACGTACATTTTAACTTTCCGTTGCCATGGTAACCTTAAAATAGTCGGGCAGTGTCAACATTGTGACGTGTTGTCGGCGCTGTCAATGCCGTTGTTTACAAATAACAGTTAATCTCTTTAGTTTAAAGGTTTATTCGTTGCAAAAAATATTGTACACAACACGTTCGTGGGCCTGCTTCCCACATTCACGCAAATGCGGCACTCCCCTCGGTCATGCCGCAAAGAAGCGTTCATGCGGGAGGCAGGCTATAAATAAATAAATAAATAAATGAATGAATACTTTATTTCCAACAGGTTAATATACACCCAATTGCAGGGAACGATGTAATTAAAACTGAAACATTACTTACATGATGTTATAACTAAAACATTTAATCAAACTAAATAATCACTTAATTAATACCGCTATCCCATTGCGTAAGTCACACATTAAATTAACTGGAGTTTTGCGTAAAACATCGGTTCTATTCGCTGAACAATAAAATATAGTACGCTGTCGGGAGTTGATTCTTGGTACTTTAGTTTATTAAGCAACTGGGGCACATCGACTTTATTATTCAGCATATTGAACAAAATCTTGACGACAGTAACAATTCTTCTTGTTTTTAACGAAACAAAATTAAATCTAGTCAACAAATCTAAATGACTAAATCCTCTTTCCGGATAGAATCTGTCTAAACAAAAACATAAAAATTTGAAAAATTTGCGCTGTACCAACTCTAAGTTATTAATATGGACATCATATATTGGATACCATATAAAAGCGTGATCTTACCAATGTAAAATATAGTGTGCATAAAGTATGAACGTTACAAAAATCATTACAAGTTCTATAAACAAAACCGTACATCTTAATAGGCTTGTGAAATATTAGTCGTTATATGTTCAACAAAGGTTAATCTGGAATCAAAAATTATTCCTAAGTTTTTGTAACTATCCTTACGGCTTAACAGAACATTTAATATTTGATAATTAAAGATTAAGGGATTTTGTCTTTTTGAATATGAAACAATATAGCACTTGTCTCTATTTAGTGTTAAACGATTATCTTTACACCAACTAATGACAGCATTCACATTACATTGAAGAATTTTACAATCTTCGACAGAATTTATTTCCTTATATAACTTGAGGTCATCCGCAAATAGAAGTTTCTCATAAGAAATATCTTGAACAATATCATTGATAAATAGAAGAAATAACAGTGGTCCCAAATTTGAACCCTGTGGCACGCCAGATGTAAGAGTGAACACCTTGGAACAAAAATTTCGATATCTTACGACTTGACTCCTTTCAGTGATATATGATAAAAACAATCGGAGTAATGAATCTGGAAAGCCGAACCCTCGAAGTTTGTTTAACAAAATAAAATGATCAATTTGATGGAAAGCTTTTCGAAAATCTGTATAAACTGTATCCACTTGGCTTTTTTTGTCCATTGCTTCGGAAGTATATTGCCAGATTTGTTATTGTAGATCTTTTTTGCATAAAGCCATGTTGATCTTGCGATATAAAACCTTTCACTAAAGCGTAAATCTGCTTGTACATGATCGATTCAAAGATTTTTGCAAAATTACATAAAATACTAATCGGTCAATAGTTCATTACATCACTTGTATCCCCTGACTTGAAGATGAGACAAACACATGGTTTTTTCCAAATGTCTGGGATTTTACTTTGTTTCAATATTAAATTAAAGTGTTTTTGTAGAGGCTGGGCAAAGATTAATGCGCAATCTTTTACTAAAAGGCTGGGAATACCATCAGGCCCGGTCGTAAAATAATCTTTTGACTTTTTTAACGTCACCAATACGTCATCTTCAGACATGGAGGTTACATTTACGAACAGTTGCGCAACAACTTCATTGTCAGTGGTTGACAAATTACACGGTTTTGACTGAATATAAACTTGACTGAAGTAATCACTGAACGCGTACACTATTTCATCAGGAGAAAAAAACTCAACATTCTTGTAATGCATCACACCAGGAATTCTGCTGTGACCTGCTTTGTTATGTACAAATGACCGGAAACTCTTGGGATTTTTTGATCGTTTTTAATATGATGTAGGTATTTTACATAGGAGGCTTTAATTAAGTTCTTACAGCGAGAATAGTATACTTTAAACAAATTGTGATATTTTTCAGAGTTATGTCCTCTATACAATTTCAGCATATTAAATGTACTTCGAATGGAGTTAAGTATTTCTTTATCAAACCACGCAGGATACTGATTATTACAACCTTGTTTAGGGTACTTAGGAACTGTTTTATTAAAAATTAATTGTAGTTTATTATAAAAGAGGGAACATGCTTCATTGACACAAATATTTTGATGTAGAAAGTCCCAATTAGTTGATAATAGCATCTCGTATAACAAAGGAAAGTTGGCCTTTCTAAAGTTAAATTGTTCGCTGTGATTGTTCATAGGAAAAAACTTGTGCGATTTGATATTGAAATTTACACATATGGAAAGAGTAGGATGATGAGCCTCTTCGTCAACAAGGATTAGTTCGGAAAGCTCAACTAGACAACCAATATTAGAAAAAACTAAGTCCAATGTATGTTGTTGCATATTTCTTATATTATTATTTTAAGAAAGATTATGAAATTCTTTAAAATTATTTAATGTAGAGATTGAACTGATTGACTATGCTTAACGTAAATTCAGAAACGTTAAAATCTCCCAGTAACATGATGTTACTATTAGAAAATGTATTTAATGTTGTTACGTGGCTCTCGACCGCGACTCGGCTCAACCGGGAAGGCCGTGGGTGATGGTACAAAAAAAAAAAAAATAAAAGAAAATTGGAGCCTACAATTAATTAAATTTATTTAGAACGGGGGGGAGGTGAGTGACTGTGTGACTGAGTACAAACTATCGATCTAAGTATAAAAAAAACTTAAATAAATTACTATCCTAACCTTATAGTACTTCGCGTCCGTACCGCAACAGTGCCGTTCCTGGCGGTGGCGAAAATGCCGAACGCGAATATACTTAACCGAGAAAATAATAAAAAAAAAAAATACAAGAAAATAAAATAATACCTAATACCCTATAACTAACGCCTCTCCTTCTTTCCGGAGTCCAACACGGCGTCCTCACTTAGAAAATGGGGTGGGGCGGGGCGGCTAGTTGACCTTCGTCCAAACTTCACACAGAAAAACCTTTCCACGCCAAGAGCGCAAAAAGATGGCAGCACGTAGAAACGAGGAGGGAAAAAAAAACCCAATGGTAAAAATAAAGCGAAGAAAGAAAAAAAGGCCTCTGATGGTGTGCGGCCTTAAAGTAGATTTTCGGGGGTCTCAAAAACACAGGACACACGTCCTCGTTCCCAAATGCGGTGGCCTCAAATCGTCTCTAACGCAATTTGGAGAAGAGTAATGCCACAACTGGCTAAAATAAGGGCTCTACCTCCAAAAATGGCGCCTTCGCACTGGATACCCTGAAAACACTTGCACCCGTTCCCAACGACTCGAAAAATCAGAATGGAGTCCCTCCTGGTTTTTTTTTCCTTTCTGTGGCATGCGCGGTCTGAAATACCCAAATTGATTGAGGAAGGGGAAAATATCGATCCCCCAATCAATGAGAGCTGTCAACTAACCTCACAAACTCATGTAAATAAACAAAATCAACCAAAATCGTATCAATGTACTTATAAGTTCAAAAAGTAATTCAAAATTCTGAAAATTAATACGTGGAGGAATGTAAACACATAAAACAATTAAAGATTCATGAGTGTCGGTAACTTTCGCACCTACAATGTCAACCGTTGGTATGATGCTGGTAATTGAAGTAAGATCCGTAACAGTCGGTTTATACTTATCCCGAATGGCTAGCAATACACCACCACCTTTGGAAACTTGTAAGTTTTTGAAATTTCTGTCCTTACGGTACACCACAATATCACTCGGAAATAATTCATTCATTGTTGCAAATGTCATCAGAAAGCCAAGTCTCCGACAAAGCAAATAAATCATAATCAACATACCAACATAGACAGTTGTAAAAATGTTTTGATCGCAAACCTCGAACATTTTGATATAAACAGCGTATTGCAGTCCTATAAGTGGGTGTGACTGCTAGTTTAACGAAGGCGAAGACGATTCTGACTTTACTATTTTAGGAAGGTACCAAATTCTTAAATTTACTTCACCACTATTAATACGAGCATTTAATTGGCTTTAAACTTCATTATATAACTGAATTTGTTTAGCTGATTTGTCGAAGGATAATGAAATATTTGAAAATGCGGTGTTGATTTTCAGTACTTTCGCGTTTTTGATAAATTTGTGAATCCCGAACTAGTTGTGTAAATTACTATAATATCATTATTTGAAAATATTCCCTTGTTTAACTGTCTTACTGTGGCTGATGTCAACCATTTGTCAATAAATTATTGATAAAATTTAAAGATTCTTTTGAGCTATGACGCCAATTTCCTACTACAAAAAAACTCGGTTGTCTGTAAAGTCGGTTTACTGACGATAGTTGAACGTGACAACGTCTTAAGAAAATACTGATGGAATGGTTTTGGGCTTTTGATTTTGAAGCAGCGATTATTGGCTGCGCGAATGGCGTTGCTAAAGTAAATGCTACAGCATCTTGAACCTCCATGGGTTCACTCATTGAAGGTAAAGGCTTATTCGTAACATCCTCTGGTTTGTCAGGCTTTTTTTCCATGGTGCGTTTGTAAGCAGTTCTGCAAAATAAATCGTCGTTCGAAACAATTTAAATAAAATTCTTAAAATATTATCGTTGTCACGTCAAAATTGACACTACATTCACTTTTCACTGCACTTGATACTCGACCAAAACATGTAAATGTACTATAATATAGCAGCTGTCCACGCAGACGCATCGCTCACTCAAGTAGGAGAGAGACGGATGGCGAACGCTGCCGAACGCGAAGGCCGATTGTGCCTCTTTGTCGCTCGTTCCGCGTTCTCGCTTGCACTTCAAGCCTTACATGGAACGTGACAGAGCGATGTAACCATAGAAATGAGGTAACGTCGCATGAGTCATGCTTTTTCGAGCGTGCAGCCGGCTCCATCGATTTATAAGACGTTATCACGTCAAAATACAAATAAAAGCAGCCCAGTTAAGAATTCCAAAAAGTACCTAGTTGCAGTTTAATTGTAAGGGTACGTGTCCACTTGAGAGCAGCGTACCTAAATAATATAGAACTAAGGGTAGTAGAAATCGAAGCAATACATTTTTATTGGTGGATCATTTTTTCCAAAGCCTATTTAAGTCCAAAAATTTAATTCAGTGCAGTGCACTGTCAGTCTGACGTTATTACTAGACATTCGCCTAATTTACTTAAAAATGACTTGCTCCAATGTAAAAGGTTGTCATCTGAGAGAGGAAAACCCTTGAAAAGTCTATTGCTCAGGGTTCATCTCCACGTACTTTGTGGATGAAGAAAATGGACTCTTGCGTGCTACTTTCCAAACGGTGGGAAAATACAAACAAACGAACGAACGAACGAACGAACGAACGAACGAACGAACGAACGAACGAACGAACGAACGAACGAACGAACGAACGAACGAACGAACGAACGAACGAACGAACGAACGAACGAACGAACGAACGAACGAACGAACGAACGAACGAACGAACGAACGAACGAACGAACGAACGAACGAACGAACGAACGAACGAACGAACGAACGAACGAACGAACGAACGAACGAACGAACGAACGAACGAACGAACGAACGAACGAACGAACGAACGAACGAACGAACGAACGAACGAACGAACGAACGAACGAACGAACGAACGAACGAACGAACGAACGAACGAACGAACGAACGAACGAACGAACGAACGAACGAACGAACGAACGAACGAACGAACGAACGAACGAACGAACGAACGAACGAACGAACGAACGAACGAACGAACGAACGAACGAACGAACGAACGAACGAACGAACGAACGAACGAACGAACGAACGAACGAACGAACGAACGAACGAACGAACGAACGAACGAACGAACGAACGAACGAACGAACGAACGAACGAACGAACGAACGAACGAACGAACGAACGAACGAACGAACGAACGAACGAACGAACGAACGAACGAACGAACGAACGAACGAACGAACGAACGAACGAACGAACGAACGAACGAACGAACGAACGAACGAACGAACGAACGAACGAACGAACGAACGAACGAACGAACGAACGAACGAACGAACGAACGAACGAACGAACGAACGAACGAACGAACGAACGAACGAACGAACGAACGAACGAACGAACGAACGAACGAACGAACGAACGAACGAACGAACGAACGAACGAACGAACGAACGAACGAACGAACGAACGAACGAACGAACGAACAAACAAATACATGCTTTATTTCCAAACAGGTTACAAACCCAGTTTCAGGAAATCTCTAAAAAACAAAAGTAATATACAGGGTGTTATTGAAAGGTACGTACAACAAAATTGACAGTTATTTGCGAAGTCTAAGAAGTCTGAAAAACTTGTTTTGTGTTATCAAAATTATAAGGGGAAAATCAAACCTTATCCAACCTTTTTGGACGCTACTGAAGGATAAATGTGTAAAATTAATGTATTTTAGTAAATCCTAGCAACTGTAGCAGTAAAACTTTTATCAAGACTAAATGTTGTTATAGAAACGAAAGATGATCTTTTTATCAGAGGCGTACAACGAATTTGGACATAAATTTTAATAATTTTTATCTCTAAAAGGTGAACACATTTACGTGAACTGTTTTTCACTTTTAGCACCACTTCGAGACCAATTGACCAGTAAAGTAAGGTTAGAATTTAGAATGCACGGCAGTTCATAATTCAAAAATTCTACTATGGGTTTCTTATGGGAGCTTGATTTTACAGACAAAATACGCCGCATAGGTAGAAATCTTAACTAGTTCATGCTACAAGCGATAAAGGCTGTACAATTATCTTCCTGCTACTAAAGGTTTAACTATATAAAAAGCTTCTGTTAAAGAAATAATGCAAATTAAAAACAACTCTATCCATCGAAGTAACGTACATCGTTTCTAACGTCTTGCGCATGAGTGAAACGGGAAATCCAAAAACCCTTGGGAAAGAAAAAGAACGCGAATATTTTGCGGTACTAGTGACGTCTAGATCGTGAAAATCCCCAAAATATGACAGTTGATTTCGTACTTTGATCACAACAAACAATCATAATCAATTTTTGGGTGATATTATATAGTTCTGTGATATTAGTTCACATTAGGTTGTATATGTCTGTGGACTGGTTTTTTTGTATTTGTTATTAATAATGACAGAAAGACATGTGTTAACAATAGGGGCAATTACCAATTTTTTTTTTGTTGACGATCGGAAATTCATTGTGAACGGAGAAAATTCTTTGCAGTCAAATAACGTAGTGAAAGTCAATTGGTATACTGAATTAAATTAAATGTGCTTGAAGAGTTTATTCGAGCTAGAATGCGAAATAACCAGGTATAAGGTTATGGTAAGTTAATGTATATTGATAAAAGTTCTGTATCAAGTACAATTATGAGGTATTTTGTTTTATTATGCATAGATATTCCTTAAGAGAGGCAACATGTGAAACCCTAAGAGGTGCATTTGTATGTCACCATATGGCTACACCTGCCCTACACGGACGTTATAATGTATGTATTTTGGACCAATAATTTGCGTTCTTGGGACGTACATCTGAAGAAAAGTGAATCAGCTGAGGTCAGAGCTGTGATCTCTGAAAATTCTTTTAATCCTCAAGTCAACCTAAAAACAGCTAATGTTGAGGTACAACTTCATGCAAGCTTACGACAAACTGATGGGAGCGAAGCACCACAGCGAAGCACTGCTTTGGCTATTGGGCTCTAAACCAGAAAAATCTCAAGAAAATCTACTTCACAGTGTCGAAGAACTATTAGTGTCTGAGGACTATTTAAATGGACCATCAAGACGACAGTTTGTGGGTCAGTTTTTCACCAAAAGTGAATCAGATTTTTCATTAGGAAGTGCAATTTTTTATTGTAGAATATTTTTTTTGTTTTGAAATAAATTGTTCTTTAAATAGGCATCTTGCACGTTTTTGAGTAAAACCAGAAAATGATTCAGCAGAACTCATAAAACAAGGGTATTGTTGTAAAAAGTACATGGGATTATTCATAGTGTAGCAATAAATTATTAAAAATTAATATTTAAATCACGCGCACTTTTGGGCGTGACGTCATAAGCCATACATTGTTGCCAAGTCGAGGATGTTTCCATATTAATATAGGGACTTTTTATGGTCGGCTGTACTGTCAAGTGCGGCTGTGCCAAAAAACAGCGTTGGACAAATAGCGCGCGATTAAAAAACTGCGACAAAACAGCGCCGAGACAAAAAAGCGCTGTAAAAAATGGCGTAGGACAATATCATTTAGAGTCTAAAGGGCCCGGGCGCTAGGACAAATTATCACGCGACAAAATAATCTGCGACAATTAATAGTTACCTATTATTGTATTATGTATTGTCTTATTACTATTAGGCATATAAAACACGTCAAAAAAGGGTAGACAAGCGAGAATAATGTCCTGATGTGAATATTAATATGAATATTGACATAAATGTTAAAAATTACCTTTACTAGCCCAATAAGACGTCTCAAAACGGTAATACTATGGCCTCATAATAGATCGGTTATGAATAAACCACACAAAATCAACTCAACTTTAATTCAGAACTAGAAACATACTATTCAAAAATTAAACAAACAATAAACGATTAAAGCGATAAGTTTAACGCCACAGATTTCAAATAGTTTTCAACATTTTCAAATGAGTACTCCGAAACCAATACTTTCAACAGCTTTCTCAGCTGAACATATTTACAGTTGGCCGATTCTCGATCTCTTATTCCCGATCTGTACCTCGCCATATGCATTTCTGTAGCACTTTGTTCCCTGTCTAATAAGCTTATGGATTTGAGGGTGTTGGCAATCCAAAGAGTGCTTGAAAGAGTCGTGCCAAGCTTCTAACTAGTTGTTCGTCCTTGGTAGGTCCGTTAACATTCGATCAAACATATTCCAGATGTTGATATCGTACCTAGGCCTCAAATTATGCATTCGTTTTCCGATGTAAGTTTTCTCCCAATATTCTACTAAAGGTAGCAGTTCATGAGGAAAATTTTCATCGATAATCTCCAACGCAAACTACACGTCCCTTACAGGTACAAATGCGAGAGCAAGCAACATCTTACATCCTATTCTTACTTCGCTGTTGTTCCGTTAGATGGGTTTGCTGAATTTTTCGCCATAAACTTTGGCTAAGAATGCTTGCCCGAAACCCGAAACAGATTCTGACAATATTCAAAGATGTTATTTCGAAGTCCACCAAAACTGTTTCTGGGCCCAAGTTTGGTTCCACTTCCAGTATGCTTTCAAAAAATTTCATGTAAGTTTGTTCTTGCTTGTTGGGCAATAGACCGAATATCACAGGAATCGATTTTCCGCCTATTATTATGTGCACGGTAAATAATTATTGAAATAATGGAGGCGAGGTCTTGAATGTACCGTCGATCGCCTAGTGGCGAAACTCCTTTAATGTGTCCAAATTCGTTCTGGTGCCAAAAACAAGAATTCTTTGGTTATCTCCCAAGTCTGTGTCTAAGAATAGAAAATTTTCACCTCTTTCCGAAATCCTGTGGTGTTCTTCAATTACGACTTCCTCTCGGCAGGTAAAATTACCAGAGCTTCTCGAGTCGTATGTCGGTAAGAGGACTGCGGCTTCTTCGGAAGTACCTCCAATGGAGGTTTGAATTATCTGCCTTGGTTTTGGAAGTTTCTGCCAATTCCCTCATAGATTGCTTCACCCTTCCGACTTCTCTCTTCGCCGGATCTGAGCCGTGACAATGAGCCGTTGTTGGAGTCGGTTCACTTGAATTTTCTGACACTAGCAATCTCCCTTTGCATCCCTTTTGAGAACACCTCCAAGAAACGGAATGGATGTTCTCTTTGTCTCTGCGGTAGCGGTAACCACCATAAAACAATATTCTTCCACCTTTTTGCGATTTCGCAAATTCCATGACAGGCGTTTGAAAATTTGACAAAATAAGAAAAACTTTGGACTGGCACAAACCTACTACAGAGCGAAAAATGCTGCGCTATTTCATGGCACAATAAAATGTCCCAGCGCTATTTAATCGCGTGCTGTTTTGTCTCGGGGCTATTTTTTCCCATATTATTTAATTACTGGACTTTTTTGTCTCGGCGCTCTTTTGTCGCGGTTTTTTTAGTCGCGCGTTATTTTGTCCTACGCTCTTTTTTGGCAGAGCCGACATCGTAAAATAGGTTATAAAATTATAAGAGGTTATGTATGACGCGTACATAACCTCAAGTTATGTACGCGTCATTGAAGAACAAGTTCTTCAATGCTGCCATGTTCAGCACTGATATGATTGGACTATGGCTTATGACGTCAGAGACCACGTTCCGCCTTTAAAATAAAACTCAAGAATTAAGACTCTGGATATTTTTTACAATTTTTTTTTCAACTTTTGTTGAGGACTTTAGGTTCTATATTACATAGGGAATACTTGCACCAATTTTTATTAAAATTGGCAGTTGAGTGCAAGTACCCTATTGTGATTTTTTTTAAATGGGTGTTTCAGACCCAATTCGTACTAAAACGAAAGTGATTTTTACTTGTACATGAAAGGTTTAATCAGGAATGCTAAGTTTTTCCTTTTCTAGCAAAAATATGTGAAAAGAAAAAAGCTTCGGATTGATGATGAATTGATGATTCTTAAATCAAAATTTGGCAATTGATTGAAAACATTTGCAAATATGAGATCTCCTTTATGTATTATTTCAAATCCACAGCCGTATCTGTCGCATCTGAAAATCAAAGCCACATATGTGGAGGGGGAAGTGAATGCCAGTATGAACCACTGTACGACATACGTTCGAGGCAAATGTAATGGTAAAAGTTGAATTTAAATATTTATTAAATACCACCAGTTCCGTTCATGTTTGGTATCAAGATCAACAGTAAAAATATCAGTCTTCATGGTACAAGTAGTGGGATATATAAGAAAATTACTTTAATGGTAGAATTTAAGCGTTAAAATGACGCCTCCATTTCACCCATAAGGATTACACGGGGAACTGAAATACGGGTCTCGTGTTATGAACTGAGTTCAAATTTCGCGCGTCATTCACTTTACTGGTCAATTGCCAATTTTATTTTGTACGTACCTTTCAATAACACGCTGTATATTACCAAACAATAGGAATATTAAAAAAGAATAAATATCTATAAAAAAAGAATTAAAAAGAAAATAATACAATTTCAACTAAGTAAATATAAATAAATACGTCTTCTAGTTAAATGTTGTTAGGTGGCGTCTGCAGGTGATGTTAACAATAAAGTTCAAAGAATCGAAATGTATATCACAAAACTTAGATATGTTATTATCATTACAAATATATTTTTCTTTTGGACTATATCAACATTATATAACATTTCAAGATCACAAATCTGTGGTCCTGTGTTTGAAAAATTAAAAAGGGCATCGAGCATTGTTTTTTGAAGTAATATAGTAATATAGAAGTAGTTTTTTAATAAGCTGTAAACACTCCTAGCGACGCACTGGCTACGACCTTGTGGACCAGATCAAAGCGTCTCCGCTACTCGCCGTAAAACACACCTTGCTTCAACTGGGGAATTGCATCCGTAAGATAAATTTCCGCCTACTGCTTGTAACTCATTGTACACAAATAATTGTAAAACTTTCTAATCTCTCGAGTGTTCGCAACCCTCTCACTGGGGAAGGAGTGATGTGGCGCCATCTATGTAGGCCTGTACCGCGGCGTTTCCCCACACCAGAGGGCTAGTGAGAATTAGTACCTTTTAGTTTGGCTCTGATGTCAACACCGTTTTGCATTTCCTCTTATATAAACAACGTTTGTGAATAAATTGCTAATTGTTGGGGATTGAGAGTTATTGAGCACCTGACCAACAAACTCATATGTAAGATCCATCTTAGAGTACAACTCAGTTGTCTGGAGTCCTTATTATATTGTCCACATAACATCTTTAGAACGAGTGCAACGAAAGTTTACTAAATATCTTTATTTTAAAAAATATGGTACATATCCAACACTACATTATCCTCATGATATACTTTTGCGGCAATTAAACTTAGTACCACTCTCTATAAGAAGAGACTATTATTATGTTTTTATTCAAAATTTTTCACAATATCCTACAAGATGGCGCTTTATTAGAACACATACATATACAGAGAGTTCATTAATGATCGAGAACCACGTGATCAGTTAATTATTTGTAACTAATAAATCGATTGGCATTATTGATTAATGATAAATTATTTTTTGCGCTGCCATAGTTGTAATTGACATTTTACGTTGACACGTGGCGTGTCGCAATGGCAATGAAAAAGGATCTAGTGTTGCAAAATACAAACGAGGAATTTAAGCTTTGAAAAAATAAATTGATTATCACAAAGTAATTACTACTAATTGATAATCATGTATCTAAAGTTATTATAACAAAAAGTGGCTCGAAATTTAAAAAAAGTGCAATTTACGTTGTAATCTTAAATAGGGGAATTTGTTGATCAAAATTTAGATTTGTAGTAATTTGACAGTTGACACTAATCGGTGGTTTGGTTTATGTTGTTGACAACTATTATGTTATTACTGTTTGTTAGTAGTTCTTGTTAATTAAAAAAACCGTTTAAACTTGACGTTATTCGCAACCTCACGCTGAATCATAATCACAAGATTTTCTCTGATCTGGAGCCGTATATAAAAATGTTTCCACTGGTAAGTATTTCAGACTTCTTGGGCTTGTGTCATTCTGCCGCTTTAAAAACGCTGTTAATTTATAAAATTTCGAATGATTAATGTTATGTTTGATGCCAAGAGTACTTTTCAGGACTGAATATGTTGTCCACAGTGTGGATGCTTTCATAATTTCCGACTTAATTTGGAAATAAACCAAGAGCGTCGTTCCAGAAAATTCGCGTATTTTATTTTCTTCGCACCACTTGATGAATTGTTGATATTCGGCTTCATATGGACCTGCGGATTTTGCAGGCAACAAATTTGCAGTTGCTTTATCTGCAGTTCTCTGAATACGTGCACGATTTTCCATTTCAACTTTGAAATTCGAAATCTAGCCCGGACAAATTGACAGATTGGTATTTGACGTATTTGGTGATAAATTCAATACCAACATAATTTCGGTTCAGTAATATTTATTCTTTTAGCGATTGAAAACTGTTATTTTTTCAAAGAGGCAGCGCAAAAAATATTGTATGATACTCGTGTGAAAACTCCATTGCATTACTCACTTACATACAGCGCTCGACTGCGTCTCGCGCCGTATTCCCGTTCATAATGCAATGGACCGTTTTCAACACTTGTTTCATAAATAACTATTTACTAAATTGTTATTGTTTATCTGCCATTAGTGTCATTTACGATCAATAGCGTCCTTGTAGTAATAATTCCCATTCTCGTTCTGTTTTTAGTGTTTTCTAATTGTTTACTTACATACAAATCAGTTCTTTTCAGAACTAACTACTTGAAATTAACAACTGTGTGGTACGTAATCAAATTTGGTAAAATTTTACAAAACGCAGGCACTGTTCGTATTCACACAAACTGTTTGCACAAAACTCTTCTAGAGCACCCCCTGATCACGTTCCTCACCTTCAAATGTTGTGCCACAAAAAATTGTTAAATTTTGCATTCCTGCACTCTTTAATATCAGCCGTTGCTAATATAACCTAACTTTTTACAGTCACCAATGCGCGGAAGGGTAATGTCTGATTTTTAATAGACACACGGGTTCTTCGCGCCCACAGACTATCCCCTCGCGCCATATACCCCATCACAAACATATTCTTTAACGTGGAACTTCTTGCTCCGTGATCATTTAGTTGTTGGAATTGGTGCCAGTTAAATTGCGTGTGTAGTATGTATTTGGTGGCCTATATCGGCCGCAACTATAGTGTGCGAACACTGAATGTTTTTCTGACACAAGGTGTCATTTACACATCTGAAGGTTAGAAACGTGTTCAGGGGGTACTGCAGAAGAGTTCTGTGGAAACGGTTTGTGCGAAGGCGAATGGTGCGTTGTGTGAAGTTTCACACCAAATGTCTATATGTATAAAATTAAGTAGGTACGTTTACTTTGGCATTTTCAGGAAAACTTGTTGTTTAACAATGGTTTTCACACCCGAACAGGATGCTTTCATCCTGATGGCTCACTTTCGAAGTGGAACCCGAAACCCAGACGGAACCTGGTCTTATTCACTGCAGTCTTGTTTGACCAATTTGCGGAAGCCTGCCAACGTTGGGTATCAAACATTTGCAAATCATAAGGGGGTCGATCCTTGTTCATCGTTTTGAGACTAAAAATTGTATTTGCAAAGGAAAGACAACTGTCAGAAAAACTGTTTTGACTGAAGAAGTTACGGAAGACATCCAGCATCGGTTAGAACAAAGTCCAAATAAATCTATACAAAAATTATTATCAGCACAGACAGGTAAAGATTGGTTGTCAGATTTTTTATTTTTTAAAAGTTAAATTGTTGCAGGTCTTTCAGTTGGAAGTTGCCATAAAGCACTACATAAAGTTGTGCACATGCACCCGTATAAAGTTTCAGTCGTCCATGAATTACTTCCACCGGATTTTGAGCGAAGAATAAATTATTGCCAATGATTTAATAATAATTTAAATGATGATGCCTTATTATACTTAACATTTTTCACTGATGAGGCATGGTTTCATTTGAGTGGATACGTGAATAGTCAAAATTATAGAACGTGGGCAACTGAGAATCCTCATTCTTTTGTAGAAACTAGTTTGCATCCAATAAAAGTTGGAGTTTGGGTAGCCATTTCAAGAAGAAGAATTATAGGACCGATTTTTTTTCACAATACGGTGAATGCTGGAAGATATCGCACTAATATTCTACAACCCTTTTTCGAACAACTGCATGATGACGAATTCCAGTATGGTTACTTTCAGCAAGACGGAGCGACGGCACATACAGCAGGAAGCACACTTCGTTTCTTGCAGGAAATTTATGACGATCGAATTATAAGTCAAGGACTATGGCCCCCAAGATCGCCAGATCTCACCGCGCCGGATTTTTTTTTGTTTGGTCATTTGAAGAACAATGTTTTCAAAAATAGGTTGCATACCATTAATGAGCTGCAACAAGCAATAACCCATGAAATTGAAAATACAACTCCTTACACTCTTCAACGAGTATTTGATAATATGAAAAGAAGAGTAAATATGTGTATTGCTAACGAAGGAAATCATTTTCAACATGTATTGTAAATGCCTAAATAAAAACAATTTATGAAATGCTTTATTTTTACTTCCCGAGCGTAAGCAAAGGAAGTATTGTAATCGAGTCCGTCGGCCGACTCTCTACTTTTACGTTTTCTCGATCTTTCATGACCCCTAGAAGACGAAGAAATAGGTCTCCCATTTCCGTCTGTCTGTCCGTCTGTCTGCCGTCCCGGATTTTTATTAGACAGATAATCTCCGAAAGTACTGGACCGATTGTTGTGAAATTTTGTACTTATATTAAGAATATCATGTAGATGGTAAAACGCTAACAAAAATTTGTCTAATCATCCCCACCACTAATGCGATGACGTCACTTCAAAATTGTACATAGTAAATGGGTTTTCAATTGTATAAAATAACATAGTCCTACACATGTAGTTTACAACTCTGAATCGACTTTTCACCCGAAACGTCCAGATTTTTGGAAAAAAAATCAAAATTATAAAACAACATTTTGAAATTTAATTTTTAATCTGCTAACCAGAATGCTTTGAAATGTTGCAGATGTTTTAAGGCTATAAAGAGCATCATAAATCTTTAGTCAAAAAATATTTGCTTATCCCCTCCAAAAACTTGATGACGTCAGCTCAAAAGTTTGTGGAATAAATCATATCTAAAATGTACAAAATATGATGAGTCTGTACTTGTGATCTATCACTCCATTCATATTTTTTGGATTTGCATATACAGGTGACTCAAAAAAATTAATGAAAGCGTAAATATATTTTATTGATTTAATCAGGAACTATAAAACCGAATGCTCTGAAATCTTGCAGATGTTTTAAGGTCATAAGGAGCATAATAAATGTTTAGTCAAAATATATTTGCTTATCCCCTCCAAAAACTTGATGACGTCAGCTCGAAAGTTTGCCGAATAAATCATATCTAAAATGTACAAAATATGATGATCCTGTACTTGTCATTTATCACTCCATTCATATTTTTTGGATTTGCATATACAGAGTGACTCAAAAAAATTAATGAATGCGTAAATATATTTTATTGATTTAATCAGGAACTACAAAACGGAATGCTCTGACATCTTGCACATGTTTTAAGGTTATAAAGAGCATAATAAATGTTTAGTCAAAATATATTTGCTTATCCCCTCCAAAAACTTGATGACGTCAGCTCGAAAGTTTGCCGAATAAATCATATCTAAAATGTACAAAATATGATCAGTCTGTACTTGTGATCTATCACTCCATTCATATTTTTTGGATTTGCATATACAGGGTGATTCAAGAAAATAAATGAAAGCGTAAATTTATTTTACTGATTTACTCAGGAACTACAAAACCGAATGCTTCGAAATCTTGAAGATATTTTAAAATTATCATAAACATGGTAAATTTTTGATCAAAACGTATTTGGTCGTCCCCCCTAAAAAATTTATGACGTCACCACAAAATTTTACTGAATAAATCCTATCTAAAATGTACAAAATATGGTGAGTCTCTTCTTGTGATTTATCATTCCATTCAAATTTTTTCGATTTGCATATACAGGCTGACTCAAAAAAATTAATGAATGCGTAAATTTATTTTATTGATTTAATCAGGAACTACAAAACCGAATGCTTTGAAATCTTGCAGATGTTTTAAGGTTATAAAGAGCATAATAAATTTTTAGTCAAAATATATTTGGTTATCTTCTACAAAAAACTGATGACGTCAGCTCAAAAGTTTGCCGAATAAATCGTATCTAAAATGTACAAAATATGATGAGTCTGTACTTGTGATTTATCATTCCATTCATATTTATGGATTTGCATATGCAGGGTGACTCAAAAAAATTAATGAAGGCGTGAATTTATTTTATCGATTTAATCAGGAATTCCAAAACCGAATGCTTTGAAATCTTGGGAATATTTTAAAGTTATTATAAGCATGGTAAACTTTTGTTCAAAAGGTATTTGTTCATCCCTCCTAAAAAAATTTATGACGTCACCCTTAAATTTTGCTGAATAAATCCTATCTAAAATGCAAAAAATATGATGAGTTTGTACTTGTGATTTATCATTCCATTCATATTTTTTAGATTTTCTTAAGAGGTGGTTCAAAAAAATTAATGAAGTCAATTTATTTTATTGATTAAATTAAAGGCAACACTTATTATTAGTATTACACCCCAACCAACCCAATTTGGTAGACACAAAATTTGTTAAAGGAAGAACTCGGTTGAAACATAAGGGTAGCACGCTTATTTACATCGACTTTAACATTACAGACCTGCATTTGTTTTATGCGTTCACTTGGTTCCGCGAATGTGAAATAGACATGTTTATAATCAACCAATTGTGAATTTCACCGTCAAGAATTAAAATAAAACCCAATGTTTTATATAATAAGCGGAAGTCGAAGCAATAAAACCGATGGTCGTTTTGTTTACAGTTTCTCTGTTTGACTCTCACGTATGCTGTTACGCCTGTTATCTTAAATTAAGAATGTTTATACATACACGATTTTCAGTTGCCTCTGATACGTATACGTGAGTAAATTGTTTCGTTATTTTATTGATTATTACAAATCAATATTCAAAACGACCCATTTCATTTTCCCGAAAATTTGAGAATATAATAATTTTATTCTTAGTATTACACTACATCTATCCCAACTGATATACGTGTCCTTGCAAAAATGTTGATGACGTCATCGCAATTTTTTTTTAAATTCCACACTACAAAAATGTAATGAGAAAAAAAACACAATAGGCATGCAGTCGTCAAGTTTCCGACAGCGAGGGAAGTACTGTCTAAACTCTTTAGACCAATTTTTTCACTATCTCTCCAGGTTTTCATATTGAGCCAGGTTTTTCTGGATAGTAAATTTTTTCTTTGATTTCGAATTCCGGTCTGTTTGTTGTGTGTCTGTCATAGTAAAATTTTTGTTTGTCTCGCGCTTCTTTTAGCTTTAAATGATATCTTTCTTTGTTAATGAGTTGGGGGGTTAACTGTTCTTTTGTTCGTGGCATATTATCTCTTAGAATCCTGGACATTAAAATTTGAGATGGTGTGTACGAGTTATAAACAGGAGTGTTGCGATAAGCAAGTAAAGCTAAGTGGATGTCTTCTTTGTCGTCGATGGTCTTTTTCAATAGTTTTTTGATGGTGCCAATTGTTCTTTCCGCCATGCCGTTACATTGTTGATTGTGCGGGGAGCTTGGTTTGATCTCAAAATTCCATTTGTGAGTAAAACTTATTATCTCTTGGCTAATTAGTTGCGTTCCTGAGTCACAAATCACAATGTTTGGTACCCCATGTCGAGCGAATATACTTTTTAATTTATCAATGATGTTTTTAGAAGTTAAATTTTTGCTCAAACTCATAACTTCAAGATATTTCGAATAGTAATCTACCAAAATCAAATAGTGTTCCTCATATAATTCATAGATATCCATTCCTACTTTGTACCATGGTATTTCGACAATTTCGTGTTGTATGAGTGGTTCTTTAGAATTTGAATTCATGTATTTTTGGCATGTTTCGCACTTTTTTATCATCTTCTCAATTTCTGTATTCATGTTGGGCCAGTAGATTGCTGTGCTAGCACGTTGAATGGATTTATTTATACCAAAATGTCCACTGTGAATGCTATTCAGTATTGTATTTCGCATTGAAGTTGGTATGATTATTTTATTTCCTTTAAAAATTAGATTCTGACCTTGTGTTATCTCATTTCTCAAGTTAATACGGTTTGACAGAGTCCGGTATTTGTCGTTTATTCATAGGCCAACCTGTTTCTATATATTTCTTTAGATGTTGAAGTGTGTCATCATTTTTTGTTTTTTCTTTTAATTCTTCCAATCTCTTATCAGTTATTATGATCGAACAAATTTGCATCTCCAGATCCAAATTGTCTTCATATTCTTCCTTCAAATATGCACGGGATAATGTATCTGCAACCAATAATTCTTTTCCGGGTTTGGAAACGATCGTTAGGTCATATTTTTGTTGTTTCAGCATCATTCTCTGTAAACGTTGAGGACAGTCATTTAAATTCTTTTTGAAGATGGGTACAAGTGGCTTATGATCAGTTTCGACTGTAACTGGTTGGCCATAAATGTATTGATGAAATTTGTCGACTCCGAAGCAGATGGCGAGCATCTCTTTTTCAATTTGTGCATATTTCTGTTGTGTTGAAGTCATTGCCTTGGAAGCATAACAACATGGGAGTCCTTTTTGAAGAAGTACAGCACCTAAACCAGATTTCGAAGCGTCAACGGATAACACAATTGGTTCCTTTGGATCAAAGTATTGTAGACAGGGTCTGTTTATTAGCATGACTTTAAGATTTCGAAAGGCTTCTTCTTGTGCATGATTCCTGACAAAACAATTTTTATCTCTGAGTATTTCCCGAAGTGGTGCAGTTTGTTCTGACAAATTTTTTATAAATCTTCCGACATATGTCACCATGCCCAAAAATCTTTGTAATTCTTGTTTTGTCGTTGGAGGTGGCATGTCTGCGATTGCCTTCAATTTCTCTTCATCTATGTGCATTCCTTTTTCCGAAAATTCATAACCCAAATAAGTGATCCTATTCACTCCAAATTTGCATTTGTTGAAATTGAATTTGATGTTATTTTCTAGTGCGATTTTTAGAACTTGAAAAAGTCTTTTGTCGTGTTCATCCTTAGTCCTATCATGAATCAAAATGTCGTCAGCATATATCTCTACTCCTTCTAGATTGAATATTTCTTTAAATCGTTCTTGAAATACTTCACTGGCTGTCACAATGCCAAATGGTAAGCGTTTAAATTTAAATCGGCCAAATGGTGTGCCAAAGGTGCATAAATTACTACTTGCCTCGTCTAATGGGATGTTCCAAAACCCACTAGCAGCGTCTAACGTTGTGAAAAATTTGGCTCCTTCTAGTTTGACTGTAATTTCATCAATGGTTGGAATTTTGTATTTATGTCGCTTAATTACCTTGTTCAAGTCTTTCGGATCCAGACATATCCTTAACGAACCATCTTGTTTGCGTACGATCACAAAGGAATTTAGCCAGTCGGTACTTGTTCCTATTTGTTCAATGATTCCCATCTTCGTTAAATCTTCTAAACATCTTTTGAATTTTTCTTCCAGAGCGAAAGGTATTTTTCTGATTGGGTGGACTACAGGTATAGCATTTGGTTCAATTTCAATTATGTAAGGTTTACCGATAAGGCCAATACCACTGAAAACTGGTGAGAACTGGTTAACGACGTTGGAAGTTGAATTGATAATCGTGTTAATTGGATTAATTAAACCTAATTCTACAGACGTGGTAAAGCCAAGGAGAGAATTGCGTTGGCCCTTGATGACGTAGAATTGGGCTTTTACATGTTTATTTTTATATGAAATTGTTAACATGCATTTACCTAACACCGGGATTGGTTTATTATTATAGTCAAATAAAACTTCTGGACAGGTTGTAATGCAGTAAGAATTTAAATGGTGTAGAGGAAATTTGTCAATGTGAATAATATTGGCTTCTGCCCCTGTGTCAATTTTGAAGGATGAGCTTACCTCATTAATGGTTACATCTAAAAACCAAGATTTATTTTTATTGTCATTAACAGAGTCAATTTGTAATTGATTTACATGAAAAGCGTCATTTTCGTCATTAACGGTGTTTTGAGAAATTGATTCATTAATCTTTTTATTTTTACTACGGCACATTATCGAGAAATGATTAAGACGTTTACAGGATTTACAAATTGTCTTATATGCAGGGCATGAATTTATTAAATGCGATTTCCCACAGTTGCGACAGTTTCTTATGAACTTATCTGAATTCGATCCGGTCTCGGCCCATTCCTGGAATTGTTGTCGAGTCGGTCCATGTTCTTTGTTTCTGAGCGCCGGCAGGTATGACGTACTTTTTCTAGAAGCGACCTTTGTCGGTGCACGTGTACTGAACTTATTCTGCACGTTGGCCTTGGGATTTCTGACGTCATGGATGGTTCGCGAGGAAAGTTCTTCACTTTGAATTTTTGTATTTTCCCACAGCAGACAACTGTCTATCACTTTCTGAAGAGGTTTATCTTCGTTTTGAAGTAGCTTTTCACGTAACATATTATCGTTCATCCCACAAATTAGTAGTTTTTATTAAGTCGTCGGTTAATGCATCGAATTTACACTGCTTCGCACGTGTCTTGAGTTCCTTGATGAATTGTTCGAAGGTTTGATTTCCTTGTTTGAAAGTTAGAAATTTATAACGTTCGTAGGTTAGGTTTTGTTTCGGTATAAAATAATCGTCGAACTTCTGAAGGAGCACTTGAAGTTTGTCCTTTTCTTCGTCGTTGAATTTAAATGTGTCGTAGATAGAAAGAGCATCTTCTCCCAAAAAGTGTAATAGCTGTGCACATTGGACTCGTTCTGGTTTTTTGTTGGTTTCGCTAGCAATTAAATAGTTTTCAAATTTCTGCTTCCATCTCTTCCAGTTTTCTGAGAGGTTGCCTGTCATGTCCATTGAATTATTCCTTTGTCCATGTTGATGTCGAATTTGTAATTTGTTATTAGCACTTTGTTGAAAGATTCGTGAAACTGGTCACTTAGGTGATTTACGAGGATTCTTCTCCATTTCGCAGCGCCATGTCATGTGTTTGTATTTTGGGAGCCGGGAAGGAAACAACTGTCTCGTGTGAAGGTCTCTATTTGACTGCCTTGTTCTTACAAACATCTCAACACATGAAGGATATGCAACCAACAATACATATCTGTTACAGTTGCAGATGTTTTAAGGCTGTAAAGAGCATCATAAATCTTTAGTCAAAATATATTTGCTTATCCCCTCCAAAAACTTGATGACGTCAGCTCCAAAGTTTGCCGAATAAATCCTATCCAAACTGGAAAAATATGATGAGTCTGTACTTGTGATTTATCACTCCGTTCATATGTTTTGGATTTGCATATACAGGCGACTCAAAAAAATTAATGAATGCTTAAATTTATTTTATTGATTTAATCAGGAACTGCAAAACCGAATGCTTTGAAATCTTGCAGATGTTTTAAGGTTATAAAGAGCAAAATAAATGTTTAGTCAAAATATATTTGCTTATCCCCTCCAAAAACCTGATGACGTCAGCTCAAAAGTTTGCTGAATAAATCACATCTAAAATGTACAAAATATGATGAGTCTGTACTTGTGATCTATCACTTCATTCATATTTTTTGGATTTGCATATACAGGGTGACTCAAAAAAATTAATGAATGTGTAAATTTATTTTACTGATTTACTCAGGAATTACAAAACCGAATGCTTTGAAATCTTGAAGATGTTTTAAAATTATCATAAGCATGGTAAATTTTTGATCAAAATGTATTTGGTCGTACCCCCTAAAAAATTTATGACGTCACCACAAAATTTTGCTGAATAAATCCTATCTAAAATGTACAAAACATGGTGAGTCTCTTCTTGTGATTTATCATTCCATTCAAATTTATTCGATTTGCATATACAGGCTGACTCAAAAAAAAAAAATGAATGCTTAAATTTATTTTATTGATTTAATCAGGAACTACAAAACCGAATGCTTTGAAATCTTGCAGATGTTTTAAGGTTATAAAGAGCATAATAAATGTTTAGTCAAAATCTATTTGCTTATCCCCTCCAAAAACTTGATGACGTCAGCTCAAAAGTTTGCCGGATAAATCATATCTAATACATATGTACAAAATATGATGAATCTGTACTTGTGATCTATCATTCCATTCATATTTTTAGGATTTGCATATACAGGGTGACTCAAAAAAATTAATGAATGCGTAAATTTATTTTATTGATTTACTCAGGAACTACAAAACCGAATTCTTTGAGATCCACTGCGAAAAAAAAAACATAATAGACATGCAGTCGTCACGTTTCCGACAGCGAGGGAAGTACTGTCTAAACTCTTTACACCAATTTTTAACTCCTTTGTGACGCCAATGAATTTAGGGACATTAATGTGCACTATTGCCAATTGTGTATGTTTGGTTGCATACATTTTTGATCACGTGGTTCTCGATCATTTATTAAACTCTCTGTATTAGTACCTAAATCAAACAATGTAAGACAACCTATGCTTGTCCACTGTAATATAGTTAAATCAAATCAACATTTTTACTCCCCATTAGTTCACATGCAACGGTTATATAACAAGTCTGACAGTCTCTAGATTTGTTCGGTATGGCATTGCATCAATTCTCTGATAAATGTAAATATTTGTCGTGTTTGTCTACTCTTTAAAGTATCTGTATTATATTGCTATTTATGTGATTATGTAGCTAGATACTCATGTACTATTTTTTCCTAGAGGGGCTTCTGCCCGCTGGATAATAAATGACTAATTATTATTATTATTTTTAAAGCTTTGATCACGAACAATTAATCCGCGAAGTAAATCCATGGTTACAAACACATTTACGTAAATGCAGCCACACACACAGAGGGAAGAGTCAAGACTTGAATGTACGTGCCACGGGGTACAGTTGAAACTCCTAGTGTGTGGGGAAGAATGTGGCATGTGCAGTCAAGTATGTTGTTAGCGTGCACAGTTATAACTGCGCGGGGAAAAGTCAGTATGTGTGGAGACAGAAAACATAGAGAAGCGCCATAGTTTAAATCAAATGACGGTTGAGGACTTCTCAATTTATGTTGGTAGCAGTGTCTGTTTGTAACTAGGAATAAAAGTAACTAGAAGAAATGTCATAATATTTTTAACGACGCCTTTTATTTTCGACAAATTGACACTAGATTTGCCAGAATATTACAAGCTGCTTACTGTTTCCTTCACTTTCATTCAGGTCACACGAATTACAATTATAGTGAAGCAAGGTTTTTATTGGCATCGACTATTTAAATTTGGCGCTTGCCTTTGGCGGTTGAGGACTCCAATGTCAATAAGGGTGGTTTTGCAAAATCAGCCTCTATGTCGCTTCTCTATGTTCTCTGGTGGAGACAAGTCGCTGCACGTTTGAGTTTTAATTTATTAGCGTCGTAGAAGTAATTTCACCACGAAAGGGTACAGGGGCGGGGCTTAAGTTGCGCGACTTGTAGCCTAGCCATCAGTGGCGTAACATCGATGCATTGAGAAGGGAGGCTCGGCTGAGTTGTACTTCTTTCAAAAACAATTAAAAAAAGAGCAATTTCTACAAAAGAATACAGACAACCATTTAATAAAAATAAATTACATAATTTGTTTGTTAAAAAAATAGACTTACGTAACAATAAATTATGATAATCTATCACACAAAATTTGGTATTTTTAATTATTAAACGAGTTTATAATGTGAGGGATTATAACATGAGTAAAAAATTTCACGAACCCCTCATTATAAACCAGTATCATATACTATTTTATAGTCGACTAGTCTTAAATCAACAGTTAAATCTTTAGATAAAAGCGGGCTTAAAACTCTGAGAATAAGCAACCTATGACTATAATTATATGGTTTTTAATTTTCTGGTACAATTTATCGATACCGTAAAGTCGGATTATAATAAGGCTTAACGTTTTCTGTCTTTAACATCGAAGTAATAATCACAGTTCATATTCTAGCATAATTGTCGTTTATAATTAGAGCTTCGACTGTACCGTAATTTAACAGTTACACTAAAAATTACCTTTTTACTTCTTTTACTTACTTTTTTATTCAACTCATACATCAAAAAAAAAATTAAAAAGTTAAATTATCGTGTGCGTCGAGCCGAGTAGACGTGTCACGTATTTGATCTTCCTAAATTATTGTCTGTTTAGTCATTTTGGAAGTTTTTAAATATTTGTTAATAATGTCATTGAAGTGCCATATCTGCAAAAAGAATTGTAAGGATGGCTTGTCGTGCGATATCTGTGGACAAATTTCTCATCCCAACTGTGCCGGTGTATCTCCACAGGAAGCTGAGTGTCTGAAGTCGACAGCAGGTAAGATAAGATATTTTTGCGAAAAATGTAACATCGTGGACGTTGTCTCAAATCTTCAACAAGAATTGAATCAATTGAAAAACGAATTGAGTGAAATGAAAAACCAGATTAGTAAACAATCAGCTGATAACGCCGTAGTCAATGCTAAATCTGATAGTGATAAGCAATTTATAGATGAAGAAATTATCACTGAGATGTTAGACCGCCAGGAACGTGCGAACAATTTAATAATTTATAATTTGCCTGAACCAGATCATGGGTTAGGAGATAGGAGAGATAATGATCTTACTAATGTTGGCAAAATAGTAGGTATCGCTGAGAATTCAATAGTCAAGTGTGGACGCTTAAAGCGGAAAAATGATAATGACACTGTTAATCCTTTATTAGTAAGACTAAATTCTTCGGATGATGTTCTTAAGGTACTCAAATCATATCGAACGCGTGATAATATTTATGTAAATAGAGATCTTACAGTGCGGCAAAGGAATATGGCATACTTAATAAGAAAGGAATTTAGAGGTAGGAAAGAAGGAGGTGAGGTGGATATCAAACTAAAATGTATTAATGGTATGCCAAAAATTGTTAAAACTGCGTTAGGTATTAATAGTAGAAAAAACTGAGTCCAGTCCAACGGTCAGGAAATTTTTATGAACTCAAGGCAACCTACCAAAATGTCCGCGGATTAAACACTAAAACAGACGAATTTTATTTAAATATCCTTAGCAGTGATTATGATCTTGTATTACTTACTGAGACATGGTTGGAGGATAGTGTTAAATCCAGTGAATATTTTGGTGATACTTATCAAGTCTTTAGGTCTTCGAATGGTAGAAAATGGCGTGGCGTACTAACTGCAGTACATCATAGATTTTCTGCAGATGTGTTAAAGAGTGAATTGCCATATCGTGAAATAGACTTATTAGTGTTGAGGATTAATATCAAAGGAGTTCAAATTATTGTCATCAATCTTTACTTTCCACCTTCTACATCTTCTGAATTATATGAATTAGTATTCGATCATCTTGAAGTTTTATATGATTTATCACAAAATTGCATCATAGTAGGAGACTTTAATATTCCAGAATTGGAGAATTGCTTAAATGGAAATCATCACCCAACTAAACTTTATAATATATTTTGTTCTCTTCTAGTCTTTTCTCAACTTAATCAGAATAATAGAATACTCAACAGCAAGTCTAGAATTCTTGATGTAATAATTTCCTCTGAAAATATTGTCAATACTATTTCACATAACATTCATCCTCTTGTGGTAGAGGATGGTTATCATCCATCTTTATTAATGACATTTCTTGTTAATATATCTTCTGTTGCCAAATTAGTACCAGACACTCAAAATTTTATGTATAATTTTCGAAAAGCCGATTTCGTTGGGCTATATCAAGCGATTAATTGTTGGAACTGGGATGATATACTTTCTATCCAAGACATAAATGTTGCATGTATTTGTTTTAATAATGTCATCTTACAGCTTTTCGATACTTATGTTCCTAAATATAGGAAAACTAACAAGAAATATCCACCCTGGTTTACTCTTAACATCATTAAGTTATTAAAAGATAAAGAACGTCATTGGAGAAGGTTTAAAAAATCGGGCCTTTTGTCTCAGAAAGAAAAAACTAAAAAACTGGAGTATGAAATTAAAATTCTAATCAAGCAGGAGTTCGCAAAGTTCATTATTTCCTCGGAAATTGAAGTCAGATCTGATCCTTGTAAATTTTGGTCGTATATCAATGCAAAAAAGAATACATCAAGGATTCCGGGTATAATGAAAGTGGAAGATTGTGTGTTGTCCAATCCACAGTCTGTTGTTAATGGGTTTGCAAAACATTTTTCCAGTGTTTTCAAAAGTGAAGAAGTTTTTGTCTCATCGAGTTGTGATAATAACTGCTGTGATGAAAGTTTCTGTTCTTACGACTGTGATAGTTTTCTTGGCTGTGATTCTAATGCACCAGTTTTACATAATTTTAACATTAGTGAGCGTGATATTAGTAATGCTAGTCGTAAATTGAAATCTAATTTTACTATGGGTACTGATAATATACCAGCGTTTTTCGTCCGTGATTGTATTTCATGTATTTTAAGTCCCTTGTGTCATTTATTCAATTTAATAATTAAGTCATCGAAATTTCCTGATCTCTGGAAAATAGCAAAGGTTTGTCCAGTTTTCAAATCAGGATCTAAATCAGATATTAAGAACTACAGAGCGGTAGCTGTTATTCCAAATTTTGCCAAATTATTTGAGACCATATTGTGTAATGTCGTGTATAATCATGTTGAGCATCAGATCTCCCATACTCAACATGGATTTGTAAAAGGTAGATCAACATGTACAAATCTCTGTGAATTCACGCAGTTTGTTTCGAGCTCGTTAGATATTAGACACCAAGTTGACGTTATTTACACAGATCTGTCAAAAGCTTTCGACAAAGTTAATCATAACACTATGTTGCGTAAATTAAGCTCGGTTGGTCTGTGTGATAATTTAGTTATGTTGTTCAAGTCTATACTTTTACGTCAAAAACAATATGTTGAATACTGTGGACATAAATCTTTTGTTTATGAATGTAATTCTGGAGTAGTACAGGGTTCGAATTTAGGACCTCTATTATTTATTATATATATAAATGACATAGTTAATTTTATAAGTCCTGATTGTCGCGTTTTCTTGTATGCCGATGATGTTAAATTGGTTAAAGTAATAAGATGTGTAAACGACTGTATTATGTTACAGCAGAACCTCGATAACATGTTAAATTGGTGCTCTAGAAACTCGTTGTCTGTTAATAAGGATAAATGCCGTATTATGACTTTTAGTCGTAAAAACTATAATATTACTTTTGATTATAAAATTAAGGAGTTGCCACTCAGTAGATGTTATGAATTTAAAGATTTAGGTATAATAGTAGATCCCAGATTATCATTTATACTGCATATTAATTATATTACTGTAAAGGCAACTAAGACATTGGGATTTATTGTTAGAAATACTAAGGAATTGCGTAATACGGAATGCATTATGTTGTTGTATTATTCCTTTGTAAGATCTCTATTAGAGTACTGTTCGGTTATTTGGAATCCCTACTATAATATACATATAACGACTATAGAACGACTACAACGTAAGCTTTGCAAATATGTCTATTTTAAAAAGCATGGATTTTATCCAGTCCAAAATTATTCACAGGATGTATTACTTAGGGAATTGAATGTAGTCTCACTTTGTAGGCGTAGAGATTATTATTCTCTTATGTTCTTATATAAAATCTTGCATAATGTTATACAAGATAGTGAGTTATTATCTCAAATTTGCATATTAGTTTCTGAAGCTAATGTTAGAAATCCGATGATATTTCACATTGATTTTGTTAATTCGAATCAGCATTTTCATTCACCTGTACCTTATATGCTTCGACTATATAATAAGTACAGACTGTATTTAGACATTTTCGGGATGAGTTCAAATGAATTCTGCATGCAGTGTAAAAAAATATGTTTTACTTAGTTAAGGTGTATCAGGTTTATTTCTGCGTTTTTGAACGTCTACTCGCTATGGCTTTACTGTATTTGTGTTTATTTTAAGTAATCATGTTATATGTTTTTGTACTATTTTTTCCTTTTAGGGCTTCTGCCCGTTGGACATTAAATTCTTATTATTATTATTATTATTATTATTATTAATATTATTATCAAAAACAGCACTAATAAATGTTTAAATTCTTTTTCTATAATGTCAACACTAATAAAATAGCAAAGAGATATTTTTATTAACCGCAATAATATTTTAATATTTCAAAATCGAAATATTCATCGCCGCTGCCACTGCTTGCACGATATTTGTAAGGCCAAACCAAAACAATGTTCTGCGCACTCCCACCACCTGTACCCTTTCGTGTTGAAAGCTGCTCTATTTTTAATTGACGTCTGACTTATTTTACAATTGTTTTTTATATAATACAAATGCCCGCCACTGTAATTAATAACTTACGACAAGCGTGCACACTTTTAACTGCACAGTCGTCCGTCTCTGTGTGTGGCCGCCTTAATTGAACTGCAGCGTAATATATATACCGGGTGTCCCACGTAACACTTTCGGGCGCAATAACTCAGGTATTTTTATGAAATTTAAAACAGGTGTAATATACTAGGTAAAGATTAGGCTGGTAACAGAAAAAACTATTTTATCGTACAAAAAACGAATTTGAACACAGCTTCCTGTTGTTACAAATTATACAAAATTGCGTTATAACTTTAAGCAACTAAAACAACGCCTGTGTGTGAAAAATTAATTAAATCGCTGTTTTTGTTTAAAAGAATTACGTTAATAAGAACGCAAAAATTACTATATTTTTTTTAATTTAATAGTGTTGTCGGTGCAAACAATTGCTTGCGTCGCCGAGTTCAATTTTGTACACCTCTGACATTTTTGTCAAAATCTGACAAGTTATTGAAAATGGTTCGCTTGTCTTTAATTATTAATACAGAAATCATTTTAACCTACCAAGAATGCCGTGCAGACTTAGATGAAACAATTAGGACTCTTATCGAACGATATCCCGATGACGAATTTACCAAATTCAAAGTATAGCGAATAATAAACTTATTTGAAGATACGAGAAATGTTCAAGACCTAAAACGAGTGAAAAAAAACAAGGTATTAAATAGACCTAGCAAAATTATTTCCATTCAAGTTAGAATTAATTCCTAAAACAATTTTGGACCTTCGAAAAGGTTGTAGTGGAGCAACTGAAATTAGTATTTTCTTAAAATTCATAAAATAACGCTTGGCAAACAGGCATCAAATTCCCACAAGGGTGTCCAAAATGCAAGGATAGCAGTTTTTTGTTTCGTAGCTACCTATCCTTTAATACTTTTTGGAATTTTTTGCGCAATAATTTATCGTTTTCTGGCTTACCAGACGTATTTCGGAGATGATTTTTTTCCGTACAGTATTTATTTCTCATGTTTAATCAAGTGATGCAAAACTTAATTAATTCAAAATTAAATTAAGGAATGGAAAATTTACTTTTTCAAGATAATGATTATTCTCACCGATTCATATTAATCATTACCTATCAAAATATTTTCATAACAATCCATTGGAAAATGCTTGAGTTATTGCGCCCGAAAGTGTTACGTGAGACACCCGGTATATTACCTGCTAGTGCTGGTATTAAATTGCTAAAATCGCGTTACCTATGGACACTGTTGATTTCTGTGAAATTTGACATTTCATAGTTTTCAGTCAAAAGAGGCGTCATGAGCGATCCAGAAAGTGAATTGGGTAAATACAGAAATTATTGAATTTGTAATTTCGATAAATAAAATTTGATTATGTAATTTTAATTATTTTTTTGAAATTTTAATTTTTCGTATTAGTCGTAGTCGTACACAACTCGAGTGGTAAGCGATTTACACCACTCGCTGCGCTCGTGGTTGCAAACTTCTATATAGGTCGTGTGTAATAGGCTCCTTAGCACTTTTAACATTATTATAACAGTTTTAAAATGGAAGGAAAAAAGTTGCAAAAAAAATCTTCTGTTGAGTCAAACATAAAGCTATGTATGACACACGTGAGTAATGCCTTTTTTTTGGACTTGCTCTTTTATTAGTCTAGCGAGTAAGCTCGCTCGGTCATAAAAGGGCGCGTCCAATAAAGGTATGCATTATTTACTTGTTGTTACACAAGTAGCTATTATATAAAAAAATCTGTTAACCGGTCGCTCTCTCCCAATTTTTTGTAATAATTGAATAAGTTAAATGTTGTGAAGTAATTTAAGTGATAAAATTACAATTGTAAATTACCAATAATCAACTTGTTTATATAAGAACAATCAATAAATACAAATTTATCATTTTAAAATCAGGCTTATTTAACAAATTAACTTAAGTTTCAATACTGCCAAAGCAACATTAAAAATGTTGTGTTTTGACAAACAAATGTTGTCATGAAACATTGTTTCTCATTCTCATAGTTGTATAAAAAATAATTTGGTTATTTATGACTACAAAGTCTGTATGGCCCTTTTTCCTTATGCTGAACCGGTTAATATTATTTGAGTTGATTATACAAGATTTGAAATTACCGATCGTATTAAATGTACCTATACATTTTTTTAAATTTTAAGGTAATCTCTTACATGTTTTTCCAGAGCCGTTGCTAGGACAGCATGGCGCGCAAAAGGGGAACATGATGGCACACGATGGCTCCCCTTTCCTGATACTGGCAAGCCTACTGGGCCTGGTCGTTTTAGCTCAAGACAGCAAATGCCCTACACTTGCTGCTAATCCATCCTGTCCCTGTTTCAATTTCGAAGATGGCATTTTTTTGGAATGTCCAGCAGCCACTGCCAACTCCTTGCGTTCTGTTCTGCGGATGGTGTCGGGACCAATTCAATCGCTCAGCATTTATGACCTGGATAGAACCATCGCAAAACTCACTCCAGACTTCTTTCCTGAGGGTTCTGTGATCAAACACTTACAGATATCACAATCCAACCTCGAAGAAATACAGGGCGATTGTTTGATAACAATTAAACCGGAATTGGAATCTCTCAGCTTGGTTTCCGGAAAGTTACGCGAGATTCCACAAAAAGCTTTCACAGGTTTAGTGAAACTCATTGCTTTGGATTTGGAATCGAACGAAATCAATGATTTGCCAAGTTACAGTTTTTATGGACTTCGGTTGATTAAACTGAACATGAAAGGCAATCAAATTCAAAAAGTATCAGAGTATGCATTCGCAGGGTTAGAGGATTCACTTTCGGAATTAGATTTAGCAGAAAATAAATTGTTAAATTTTCCAATGACGGCGTTTAGAAGATTAGAAAGGTTAAAATTATTAAGACTGTCTTGGAATCAGATAAGTTCTATACCAGATGATGGTTATTCTCGACTAGATTCACTTCTGTTCTTAGATTTAAGTTCGAATAATTTTGAAAAACTGGCCGAAGACTGTTTTCGACCGTGCCCCTCCGTCCGTACATTGTCTCTATATTACAATGTAATAGAATCCGTGCATCTCGACGCTTTTGCTTCTTTAATACACCTCGAATCTCTCGATTTAAGCCACAATAAAATCGTGTTTCTGGATGCAGCCACGTTTCACACGAACAAACAACTACGTTCTATCGATCTAAGCCACAACCATGTACATTATATTAGTGGTGTATTTGCATCCTTACCAGACTTAAAAGAACTTTTTCTTTCTGAAAACAACATCCTAGAAATCCCATCGGACGCTTTTACAGATTCAACGAACTTATCCGTAATTTACCTCCAGCAGAATGCAATACGTCGTATAGACCCTGAAGCTCTATTAACGTTAGCAAATTTAGCACAATTACATCTCAGTTCAAATTTTGTTCCACATATTCCTCGAAATTTGTTCCAACAGAACCGCAATCTTACATCTTTGAGCCTAGACAGCAACTGGATATTGGATTTGGAGCCTGGGACTTTTGATAAAACAATCAGCTTGAGGGAAATTCGTTTGCACAATAATCGCCTTCAGGGTGTACATCGCGGTGTCTTCGATCCTTTGCCATCTTTGTTGGAGTTGCACTTACAGAACAACGAGATCGCTTCCATAGATTCGGGGGCTTTCCACACCTTGCAGAGTCTACAACACGTTAACCTGCAGGGAAACGTCATTTCGGAACTTGGAGACGTGTTCATGCATGAATCGCCGTCGTTAGTTTCGATACAGTTAGATTCGAATAGTATAATTTCATTACATAACGATTCCCTTAGAGGCCAATCAAGTGTCCAGATCATGTGGCTGGGACACAACCGGCTGAAAAGATTGGATAGTGCATTGTTCAGGGACCTGCTATTGATTCAACGCGTCTATCTCACCAATAATAGCATTTCAGTTATCGAAGATCGCGCCTTCGAGCCGATGCAAGCCCTCAAGTTTCTCGACCTGGGAATGAACCAGCTTAGAGAAATTAGTAGAAGAACCTTTGCCGAGCTGCATGAGTTGGAGGAATTGAATTTGTCGTACAACGTGATTGCGAAAATCGAGCCACGAGCGCTCACGAATCTTAAGAAATTGAGGGTCCTAGACTTATCACATAACTTCTTAACGGTACTTCACGACACAATTTTTCAAGAGGCATTGCCTATAAGAGTTCTTAATTTAATGAATTGCTCGATATCTGTAATAGAACCCGGCGCCTTTAAAGGTCTCAACAATTTAAACGAACTCAACTTGAACGCTAATGAGCTGATTTCACGAGATTTGGGACATCTAGATATTCCCGGTTTAAGGGTATTGAAACTATCCAACAATAATTTTAGTGATTTGTTCGACACGGCTCTCAACGGCCTACCCTCCCTCCAAGTGATTGCACTTGACGGTTGTCATATAGAAAAACTCCCACACAACATATTCCTCAAGAATAAGAACTTGCTTAAAATTGATCTCAGCCACAACTCCATCGCCGAACTAAAACACGACATTTTTCTCAATTTAAACGTATTCAAGGACCTAAAAATCACCGCAAATGTTTTCAAAGAACTACCCTATACAGCCTTATTGAATATTTCAACTATGGAAATTTTATCCATTTCTCACAATAAAATCACGTCCATGGATATTTCGCGCCTCAACGGCTTACCTAATTTGAAAGAATTGGATTTAAAAAACAACCTAATCTCATCGCTGACGGGTTTCGCATCTTCAAATTTAACGCAGGTGCTTTCGGTGGACTTGAGTGGTAATTCTTTGTCCGCATTGCCCGCCAACTTCTTCCATCACTCGCCGTTAATGCGTAGGATGGATCTTTCGCGGAATCGATTCCGACAGATTCCAAACTCTGCGCTCTCAGGAAACACTTTACCAGGTCTGACTTGGCTTAATCTAACGGGAAATCCATTAATTCGTATCCACGACATCTCAACCGCCCACCGATACCCTTCTTTGGAAGAGATCCACATCAGTCATACCAACCTTACCATCATTACCAGCATAGATTTCGAGAACTTTCCTGGATTACTGCACGTTCATCTTGGTTTCAATCGCATTTCAAGGATTTCACCCGGCGCCTTCGGAAATTTGCCACACCTGTTGACACTAGACTTGGGTGTCAATGAAATAGAGCTACTGCCTCAAGAACGTCTTCAGGGACTCAACAACTTGAGAGTGCTTAATTTGACTCATAATAGACTCAAAAATTTGGAAGAGTTTCCTAAAGATTTAAGGTCGTTACAAATACTGGATATTTCGTTTAATCAAATCGCCAGAATTAGTAAAATCACTTTCCAGCATGTGGAAAATCTTGCCGAGTTGTATTTGTACGGAAACTGGATTACATCGGTATCCAGTGAAGCTTTCAGACCACTAAAAAAGTTGAGGACGTTGGATTTGAGTAGAAATTATCTTGAGAATATTCCTCTGAATGCTTTTAGGCCTCTGGAAACGCAAATAAGAAGTCTTCGTACTGAAGGTAAAGTAGCAATTACATAAATACCTGCGAAAATTTGTAAAGAATTGTAACAGTCACTTGGATTACCAATCCAGAAAATACTGTTTTGCGAGTATGAGTGATATTACAGAGCCGATAATATAATTATCGTAATAATAATTATTGATGATTGATAGGTGTTAATAAAGATCATTTTCTCTCAATAATTTTGATTATGATGTTGATAACGGTTAAATGAATTTGATAATTATTCTGATTAATGCAATAAGTTTGATAACGAAATGATTTATCTGTACACCATAGGGCTATCTCTTTTCCTCTTATACGTTCGGGTATAGTTTATTAAATAGTAAATTCGTATATTGCATACATACAATTATAGCAGATTTTTTTTTTATTTTGGCAAGGTGTTGTAAAACTGTATCAATTACGACATCCTGTATATTTCTGTTTCTGTCTTCATGCGACACACTGTATTTACGCACGAAAAGAATGTCAGCACTTTCTTACAAAGGAAAGAATACATACATATGTAGCAACAAACATACCGCTTTATGACATATTGCCAAAATTAAAAAAATTTTACTGTTATCACCAATTCTTTGAGCTAATTAGCTGAACCAACCAACCAAATTTTTAAGTCGTCTTACTAAATAAGTTACAATAATATTTTATTTTTCCTTACGCTTTAATTACAGTTCTAACGAGATACACTGTTGGACAAAAGTAGCGTAACAAATCAATTTTTTTTAACAAACTTTCCCAAGTTTATAGAGTTAACTTATTTATTGAGTTAGTGTAAGTGAAACATTTCCTTCTCCATTTGAGCTGTTTGTTGTACAAATTTAATAGATTTTTCCTAACATTGATTGGACAAAATATTTAACATTCTAAAATTGCAGTAAAAATTTGTACGAGAAAAGTAAAGCCACAAATGCATATGTCATTTTTTATTTATTGCTTTACTTTTGACGCTTTATCACTGTCCCTTTTATGATAACAATAAAATTGAACCCAGTGGTTTTTATTGTTTTGAATCTATGAACAGCCTACTATAACGTTTCAAAAGTAATAATAGTGAGTTTGCGCTAGACGTTTTTACGTTATAAATTATAACGGTTTTTTTCTTACAACATAGTGTAAGCAGAAAAAGCACAAGCTTTTTTGCGCATAAACGTTCATAATGTACCATTTTTGACACTTTAAAAGTTAATAAAGAAATTAAAATAGAAATCCAATCTATAGACAATCTCTCACTCTGTGATGAAGATGATATAAATCATATCACTGAATATGTGCTATACAAAATGAAAGAAGATGCATTACAAGAGAAGCAGAGGTTGTAGAGTTGTGTAGCATTCAATATTGAGAGTGTTCCAAACAAAAATTTCCAATATTTGTATCGTTTCGAGTAAGAAGAGCACTTGATTGAACTTTATGGTGCTCTCAAAATGCCCCACCGTTTTGAAACTCATGATAGACATGTCATTACTGGTTTGTTACACAAAGAAACGTACAGAACTTTTCTAAAATTTGTAAATTTCGTCTTTTTTTTACGATTTCCGGAAAAATTTAATACAAAACACGTCCTGTAAAATCTCTTACTTGAAATTGAAATTGAAATCGGACCACAAAGTGCATCGTATTTCAATTTAGCTCCTCTTCAGTAATGTAAGATTTTCCTGACTTTTTTTAAATAACTATTGAATAAACAACAAAATGTAACCACGACAGGGAAACATCTCATGCAAACGCGATCAGCTCAATCTTTTGAAAGCAAATTGCCTGATTTAACTGTTTTCACTTTTTGGGTCAATGGACAGAAATCGATAAAACTTTGAACATACCATGGATGAAACAGTGTCATAAAACAGCCTTAAATGTCTCAAAATCTTCGCTATCGCTCGAACTGACATTTGTGGCTGTTATGACATTTATTACATCCTATGTATGTTAATGACCATCAATAATTTTATTTCGAACTTAATATATAGTATCTACTTATATAACGATACAAGGTCGAAAACGAGCAAATAACGGACGCGGTTGAAGTTTGTAAACCGAGGCGAAGCCGAGGTTTATTATTTTGGGTTTCGAAAAAAAAATTCAAATTCCAAAAAATAGCAAGCCATATTTTGAGCTTCGTTACCATGCATTAGTTTATAAATAAAATATAACTTCATAACAAATTGCTTATTATTGTAAAAGCGTAACAGCCGTTGGCCGTTATGGATGACTTTTCTTTTGTCATTTGAGTTCCGTAATAGTAATTTGCGTTATATGTCCTGTAAACTCGTTTTTACAGTAACAAGTCGAAATGTTTACGGACGAGGCGACGAAGGAACCGAGTCAGTAATTTTGAAACGAGTTCCTGTAAAAGTTTACCGGACGTATGTCGTAATGAGTATTATTTGATACTGCAAGCACTAAATCATTGTTTAAATTTGAAAAAAAAAATTTTTTCGAATTGAAAATATGATCATCTACACTTGCGACCATTGAAATCGAGCCACAAATCTGGCCACTATTCACATCTGACTTTGAATCAAATTTTCCTCCGAACTATATTAAACTTAAAGAAACTGTTAGAATAAGTATTTGTAAATTTTATGTTTGGTTGTTTTTTGTCGGGACTCGAATGACGTCAGACGCAGCAAAGCGGATGCAGGTGTCTCACTCCTTACTCTTTGTTTTGTTACTGTTGCGTTGGAATGTAGTTTAAGTCTGACTCTGGTTGTCGTCGCATGAAGACGTTACAATGAAACTAGACAAGTTTTATTCTACCCTATTATTTTAGCCACTTCCACAGTATTCATAGGTTATGGCCCCAAGTACGTTGGCTAAGCCCTTTGAGTGAATAGAATAAAAAAAGTCACGTTTGAGTCGTGCGTGTCTAGTGGTGAGAGTGTTTATCGAAATACGCGATGGCGGTTAAACTAGAGTGCGGGAGTATTCCTAAATTTGATGGGTCAACTATGGAAATTCGGTATAACCATCTTGCTAAAAGCTGCAAAGTTGATGCGTATTGTGGACGGCACCAGCGTGGAACCAGTAGATAGAACTACAGCAGACTGGAAAACATGGGATGAGAAAAATTCAAGGCCACAAGTCATTTTGTTATCGACGATAACTCAAGGTCAAATACAATATTTGACAAATTGCGAAACTGCAGCAAAGATGTGGAAGAGATTATTAGCAATTCATGAACAAAAGACCGGGATTTCGAAAGAATTATTATGGCAGAAAGTTTATGAATATAAAATGCCTGAAGGTGCAAAAATTGCCGAGCATATTTCGGCTATTGAACTTCTTGTCAAACAACTGAAGGATGTCAACGAAGCTATCAGCAACAGTGCAGTATGTTCGAAGGTGATCAACAGTTTACCTACAAGTTTCAGTGCATTTCGAACTGCGTGGGATTCAGTTGCAATCGAAAATCAAACATTTGAGAATCTAACGGCCAGACTTTTGAAAGAAGAAACAAGAACGGGAAATAATGAAAGCGAAACAACGCGTTTAGTTTTAGAAGTAAAAGCCTTACAGAGCAAACTGGAAGCCGCGAGTTTTGGAAAGAAGAAGAAAAACATCAACGAAATAAAGGAAAACACGAGTTGTCATTATTGTAAGCAAAAAGAGCATTGGGCACGAGAGTGTAGAAAAAGATTCGCAGAAATGAAAGAACAAGAAAACAAACCTAGTGAAGATGCTGCCTACATTTGTGACATATCCGCCCTATATACAATGAGCTCAAACATCGAACAGACAGAATGGATTTGTGACTCAGGTGCGAGTGTCCATATGACAGGTCAAAAAGAATGGTTTACTGTATTGGAACCAACAGATAAACCCATGCATATAAACATTGCAGATGACACGATTCCTAGAGCCGCGGGAAAAGGAACGAAAGAAATTCAAACTCGTATTGACGGACAGTGGCATGATTGAACCATGTATAATGTCCTATATGTGCCAGGCTTGAAAAGAAATGTATTTTCAGTGGGAGTTATGACCGACAGAAATTTTACGTCAGTCGACTAAAAACAGATGTGAATTTAGAAACAGAAAAGGAGAAGTGTATTGGTGTGCGACACAAAAATTTGTGGGTGATGAAACTTAGAGTTAAGAATTTTGCGGAGTGTAACATCGGCAAGAAAGCTTCGATGAAATTATGGCATGAAAGATTTGGGCAGATAAATTGTAGATCAATCAAGAAAGCGGTTGACAGAAAAATGGTAGAAAATCTAGAAATTGACGGTAATGACGAATTCTTTTGTGAATCTTGTCAATTTGGTAAGCAAGCCTGAAAATCGCACAAAAGGTTGAACAGAGATAAAGCGACAAAACCGGGTGAAATGACACACACGGATGTTTGTGGACCTGTAAATATCGCATAGCCCAGTGGTTCAATATACTTTGTTTTATTCAAGGATGATTGCAGTGGCTACAACACGGTTTATTTCTTGAAGCAAAAATCAAAAGTGCTCGATAAATTTAGGCAGTTTAAAATTCTCCTTGAAACGCAGACCGGAAATCTTTTAAAAATTGTGAGAAATGATCAGGGAAAAGGTGAATATGTAAATAAAGAATTTGAAGAATATTTACGAAAAGAGGATATTTTGCATGAACTTTTGGCGCCGTACACACCTCAGCAGAACGGCCGATAAGAAAGAGAAATGAGAACTATGGAGGGAACCGGTAAATACGGCTGTTTATTTGCTAAATAGGACAGCCTTAAGTGAAGTTCAAAATATGACACCACATGAAAAAAATGGTTTGGACGAAAACCGGAAGTAAAACATTTAAAAATTTTTGGGAGCACTGCGTATATGTCAATACCACCTCAATTTCGCAAGAAATGGGATCCGAAATTTAAGAAACTTTTGTTTGTTGGGTATGATGCTTATTCAACAGATTATCGACTGTAGGATCCTGAAAAGAGACGAATTGAAATCAGCTGTAATGTGAAATTTAATGAAAATTAAATTTCCGAGGTTGAAAAAGACAAAGTTAATTTATCTTTGAAGTTTTTTGAAGAAGAATGACGCTGAAAATCAGGATGAGAATGAATTTGAAGATGAACCTGAAGAAGAGCAAGCTGAAAACAGTGGAGAAGATGATGAAATAGAAGAAAGAAATGATAGCGATGATGAAGATTATCGACCAAATAATCCTATCGAAATCACTGAAAATGATGATCCAATACAACTTCGATATCGATAAACTTTGCGACGGCCTGACTACTTTGAGGAGTCAGCAAATTATTGTTCAATTATTGAACCGGGTTCTTACGAAGAAGCTACAAAATGTGAAGATTCGAGCAAGTGGCAAACCGCGACGAAACACGAAATAGACTCTTTAAAATCAACTAACACATGGACTCTAGTAAAATTACCTAAAAACGCGCGTGTAGTTGACAATAAATGGGGTTTTCGTATAAAACCGGACACGGAGGGTAATTCAATACGTTATAAAGCGCGTCTAGTTGCACATGGATTTACGCAAGAAAAAAGTGTAGATTATAAAGAAACATTTTCGCCGGTAGTTGGATATGATTCTATTCGTATTGTTACGATTGACGGGCGAATAATAAATCGGGCGTTCGTAAAACTCAAAGATTTATTTCTTTAGCTCGAATTACAACACTATCTATTGCAACGAATATGTACAGAAATTATTCCGACGCTCTTGACTGTCTTCACTGGCTGAATGAATCCATTACCTATGGTCGCCTCTATTTAAAACCATATTTTCTGATCGAGATCTTTCACGGACATCCATCGCGACTCCGCTTCGAGACTCCCCTGGATGCTGCTTCGAGACGGCTCCAGACCTGTCTTTATGCGCCCGCCGCGCGGCCGTCGACACCGTCAGCAGTGATGATTCACCCATCAGCGCCGTGCGTACATCCAAAAAGCTCTAGACGGCCATAGGCGTCGTACTGGGGCGGCGTACGGGTGTATTTCGTAACACTGCCCCCCTCTTCAAATCCGATCGTCCCGATCGGAAGCGTCTTCGTTGTTTCCTTCGTACCGTTTTAGTCGATCGAGATGAACGATCTTCATCTTCGTCTTCGGTCCACGTTGGATCCGATAAACTACGTCATTTATTCTAGTGACGATAGTGTATGGACCTTCCCAGTCAGGAGCCAGTTTTGGGCAACGTCCCTTTTTCCGTCGGGGGTTATACAGCCACACTAAGTCGCCTTCCTGGAATCCGCCACAGTTGGCCTTCACATCGTAACGGGTCTTCATTCGGTCACTGGCAATCTTGATCCGGCCCCACACTAGTTCATGCACGTTGACCAACTTCTCTTTCAGCTCGTCCACGTAGTCGCGTACTTCCATAGGTTCTTCGGATGGCAATCCAAAGACTAGGTCACAGAGCAGCCGCAATTCCTTCCCAAATACAACGTGGGCAGGTGTTTGACCCGTGGTGTCGTGGATAGCTGCGCGGTAGACCAGCAGGAATAGTGGAAGGTGCTGGTCCCAATCCTTTTGGTGCTCTTCTACCACTTTCGAAAGGTGTTGCTCCATAGTCCGATTGAATCTTTCCACCATGCCGTCGGACTGTGGGTGTAGTGGCGTTGTCCTTGTCTTGCGTAAGTTCCAAAGGGACGCCAAATCTACTGATCCAATTGTCAACCAGTACTTTCGCGACCGTGACGGCTTCCTGATTTGGAATGGCATAGGCATCTGGCCACTTGCTGAAGTAGTCGCTAGCCACCAGGATAAACTTGTTGCCGTCGTTTGTTACAGGGAACGGACCGGCCACATCGATGGCGATTCTTTCGAAAGGTGCCCCAACTTTGTACAGGCTGACTGCGAAATACATGCAAAAAAAAAGGGTTATAGCTCACAATATGATTATGTCACTGGCAAAAATTCACGGTCGTAAGTGGTAGCAGTGTCTAGAAAAAATTATTTGAAATTAAATGTAAATTGTTATACGCGCCGCTGGTAATGTTTCGTGACCTACATAATTACTGCAATGAATGGCCAGGGGACTCGGAGTAAGAACCAAAAAAGTAACTTTATCAGGCACTTTTTTAATCGCAACGTGAAAAACACGAAAAGGACCAGTTAGCATCGAGCGGTCGGTGAAATCGGTTTATGGTGGAGTTTTCCTATGCAGATTGTGTCGATATGGTAATTGGTGTGCGCGAACATTTACATCAGTGGTACAGCATCTCCGAAATCATTTAACCTCAAACTCACGATCGTGGCCGTGATAGGACAGAAAGAAGAAGTTGGATTTTCACAGCTTGTAGTGCATCTTACATTAAAAGAACACGGTCACATCCATACCATGTTGACAAAGTGCACGCTTTGGAGCCGGCTGATTGTCCACGTTGTGTAACTTACTTTTTGTCCGATGGAACTCCACATAGTCGTCAACAAGTACGATTTCAAGAGACGGTTTTCGAGAAACGTGTATTGGTTGGACGAAACAATTCGTTTGTGGAAATCAACAGTGTCCAGAAATTATCGAAGAGCTTCAACAAGTGAAAGTGGCAGCCGCTACTCCGGTGTTTTTTTAGCTATCAACAAACCTCTTGCGATGCTCTGACGCTTGAATTGCTAGTCAAGGACAACATTTTCAACATTTCTTGTAAAAAGGTAGTAGCATTCTAAGTTGCTCTTATTTCTGTTCCAATAAACAATGTAAAATTGAACGATGTTAACCAAAAACGTACTAAGCGCCAAATCGCAAAAAACATCCTAACAGTCAGAATTTAATGTCAAAAACTAATTTGTAAAAATACTTTAATTGTCTTAATTATTTTTATACCAAAATTTGAGGTAGAACTATGCGCCTGTAATAAATCTGGGATTATGTTTTAATCAAAAAGGTACCAAGCTACACAGCACTTTTTTTAATTGGTTGTGCAGTGCTTTGTTTATTTGTAACTATCCTACAAACTTAGTGTTTTATAAGCGTCAATTTTGGCTTTATAACGAGAGTATTTACTCCAGTAAAACAAGGAAAGGATAATATTTTATTTGGAAAAAAAGAAAATAGGTCGTGGCGCACAAAAGTTGGGGTCTTGTCTTAAGAGCTTAATACCTACTGAAAATTTTACCAAAAAGGATATAACAGAACTGACTCTGTGGTCTGACTCTTGTGGGCGTCAAAATAGTAATATAAAAACTGTATTCATGCTAAAATCAATATTATAGCAACATTCTACTTAACAAACGATTTATTTGAAATTTTTTGTTTCGGAACATAGTTTTTTACCAAATGACAAAGATTTTGGAGTCATTAAGTATATACGCCACAAGATTACGCCAATATTATGTTAAATGGTAGAAAGAAAACTCCGCTTATTGTTTAGTTTATGCAGAAAGAACATTTTTGTAGTGAAGCCGTATTAGAGTCTACTGTCACAAATAGAAGGCATACATGAACAAAAAATTATATGCTTGAAAACAAGACTGAAAAGTAATCAAGAAAATGAGATCTACAATGAAGTTTTGATGCATAAAAGGAAAAGACTTCTAAAAATTTTGGAAAATTGTCTACATTATGGCCCAATGGAAAAGCAATATCGCGTAAAAAGTTGGCAGATCTAAAAACATTATCTCCTTTTATTCCCGAGGATGCAAAACTCTTTTACAAAAACTTACGGGAAATAAACTGTGAAGGGTTTTTCAGATGATATAGATTTCGAATTAGGGAAAACAAATTTAACTTAATCATTTTTGTTTTTGTTTCATGGCATATGTCCCTTTTTATAGCAGATCGTTAAATTAATATAAATATATATAAAATTTTTCAAAAAATTACTTAGTGCCTTTTTACGGAATAATAAATTTCATATCATGGTTTTCTCAAAAAGAACCAAGCGCCAAAATGCTTCTTTAAAACTGTATAGGACTGGGTGTTTTTGATGCCATTAACAAAATAGACTACATTCATAAAGTCATGTATTCGTAAGGCAAAAATTTTATTCCGACATTAATACAAATTTTTAGTTTTTAATGAAAGTTTACTCGAGTATTACTGAAATTGCAATTTTATCGCTTTTTGGTTAACGTGGTCCAATTGTGTTGTGCCAAGGACCAAACATCCGTCAGAATCAAAATTATCAAAAAACTTTCACAGTGACCTTTAACGATGAATGAGTAAATGAATGAATGAATGATAAGCAGCAAAAAGTAGGTTTTACTTTTAATTGAAACTGAAAGTGTTTAGGTCGTTTTTATTCGAACGTTTTTCCAACTCTGTTTACAAGGTGGCTCAGTGCCTTCGTATCGAGGGTGGTTCATGGGGGTTTTGCCCCATTCGATTTTTAATTTGTTTTTTCTATATTTCGACTCTACTAGGGTGGGGGATGTCGAGGTTAAAATATTTGCATATATTTCGCAGTCACCCTGTATTTCTTCATTTTTTCCCTCGCCCTGGTATGAGGACCTTGGCTGGCCGCACACGTCGTACACTTGCGACACCAACTTTCGACATCGTCACGATAACCTACCCAATAAAACCTCTCCCGGATTTTCGACAAAGTCTTGTTCACTCCGAAGTGGGTTCCAGATGTTCCGGCATGAACTTCCTCTAAGACCTTGGAAACCTTTACCTTGGGGAGTACCAGCATCGTCTTAGAGGTACGCCCATCAGGACTCTCCCACTTTCGCTTCAAGAGCCCATTTTCCATGACCAAGGAATCCCATTGGGCCCATAACGCCTTCAAACTGGGGGATTGGTCGGACAATTCTGCCCAGCCGGGTCGTTCGACTCCTTCCTCCTTCCATTTTAGTATTGGCCCGGTTATGTCGTCTGCTTCTTGTTCACGCTTTAACCGCGCTGTTGTCCATTCTTCATCTTGCTCAAAAATCGTTCTACGAACGGGCAGGTTACCTTCTTCCGCGTCGATCCTGTCGCAGTGCTTGCACTCTCCGCACGGACGTCTTGACAAAGCGTCAGCGTTGTTGTGAAGTCGACCCGCTCGGTGTTTGATCCTAAAGTGGTACTGCTGTAGTCTTTCCAGCCAACGCGCTACTTGGCCCTCGGGATTCTTTATCCGCAGTAGCCACGAGAGGGCAGCGTGGTCGGTCCTGATCAGAAACTCCTGTCCGTATAGATACTTGTGGAAGTGGTTGACGGCTTTGACAATGGCTAGCAGTTCCTTCCTTGTGGCACAGTAATTTCTCTCTGGTTTGAAATGTAATTTGCTAAAATATTCGATAACCCTTTCCTCCGCATCTTGTATCTGCGACAATACGGCCCCAACTCCAGAGTTACTCGCATCGGTATCGAGGACGAACATTCCTTTGTCCTTGGGGTAAGCCAAAATGGGGCTTCAGCAGTCCCTCCTAATATGCCCTTGACGCCCACACCTGTAACATTCTAGGCGCCCTCCATGTTGTCTAGAACCGCCCGTCTTGATTTCTGCAATTATTTCGCGGGCGAGTTTCTCAAAGTTCTCTCTCATTTTGTCGAGACTCTTTTGAATGGGGTTTACTTGGGCCTCAACTCCGATACCTCGTATCTTAACGTTGGAACGAGGTGAGCTGTTGTATGCGGCGTCCACTTCTAACGCTCGAATCAGCGCCTCGGATGGTTTCTTGAACCCAGAGATCTGCAGGACTCTTCTTACCTCACCATTTCTTACCCCGTTCACGAAGGTTTCTGCTGCCAGTCTGTCTTGGAAGTCTTGCGGAGCTTCAGGATAGGCGAGGTGTACCAAATGTTTAACATCTGCCGCAAACTCCTGAAGAGATTCACTACTCTTCTGAATCCTAGATTTAAGCTGCGCTCCGAAAACTTGCCGGAGGTGTTCATCTCCAAATCTGAGTTCGAGGGCGGTCGTCAAGGCGGTATAGTCCTTCTGGTTCTCTTCTGATTATGTCTGTAGAATCTCCAGGGCCGCACCTCGTAGTGCTACTACCAAAGCGATCGCTTTCTGTTGGTTATTCCAGCTATTCGACAAGGCCGCAGCTTCAAATTGCTTCTTATCGTCCACGACGTCTGCCCATCGAAAATAGGGGGTTGAACTCTCACCTGACTGAATTCTGCAGGGGTCGTAATTGTAGGTCGTGGTGTTTGCAACCTTTCTTCGAGCTCCTTGATCTTGTTTTCCATTTCATTTCTCACCTCGTCCACTTCATTTCGCACGACTTGGAGGATTTCACTTTGGCTGTTCAAAAGTGTAGTTTGCATAGCTTTTAGATTTTCTTCCATTATTCTTCGATCTTCTTTTCTACTTTCTTCCACTATTCTTTGATTTTCTTCCATTATTCTTCGATCTTCTTTTCTATTTTCTTCCATTATTTTTCGATCTTCTTTTCTACTTTCTTCCATTATTCTTTGATATTCGCTCAACATTTTCATCATTTTTGTCAGTTGTTCCTCCATGTTGGCTGTTTGCGCTCTTGTGGTGGTCGGCATAAAATTTTCTTCTAGAAACTTCTAGAGTTTTGACGGACGAATCCCGATTTATGTCACAATTGATCCCACTTCTGACACCAGTGTTACGATTGACGAGCGAATAATAAATCGGGCGTTGGTAAAACTCAAAGATTTATTTCTTTAGCTCGAATTACAACACTATCTATTGCAACGAATATGTACAGAAATTATTCCGGCGCTTTTGACTGTCTTCACTGGCTGAATGAATCCATTACCTACGATCGCCTCTATTTAAACCCATATTCTCTGATCGAGATCTTTCACGAACATCCATCGCGACTCCGCTTCGAGACTCCCCTGGACGCTGCTTCGAGACGGCTCCAGACCTGTCTTTATGCGCCCGCCGCGCGGCCGTCGACACCGTGAGCAGTGATGATTCACCCATCAGCGCCGTGCGTACTTCCAGAAAGCTCTCGACGGCCATAGGCGTCGTACTGGGGCGGCGTAAGGGTGTATTTCGGAACAGTATTCTTCTCGCTTTAGACGACATTTCTATATGGTGAATTAACTCAAAGTGTTTACATGAAGCAAGGATTTGTGAATGAAGTGGGAATAACGGTATCTACGACGAAGATCTTCGTGGACAACCAGGCAGCAATCAAGCTTTCCCAGACACATCAGCTCCATAGCAGGACGAAGCACATCGACGTGAAAGTGTGTTTTGTGCGGGATGAGTGTGAAAAGCAGAGCATTTCGATAAATTACGTGAACACAAGTGACCAGTTGGCGGATTTTCTTATTAAACCTCTTGTAAACATATTGTCAAAATTTATTGAAAGATTGTTTGTGCTCTGATTCATTTGAATTTTGTTTTGTTTTGCTTTTGTCCTAGCATGGCCGACTAGTATAAAGATTATGGTCTGTCCAAAGGACTGCCAAAGGTACCATACGTGCTGCCATCTATTAATAATTCAAAAACGACAAAAGAATTATTAACACTTTTTGAAAGGCACAAAGGCATTCATACCGAAACAAACCACCATTACACGTTTTGAAGTCCCATAATGTCAAGTCAAATTAAAATTTTGCTAAATTATTAAGTGTAATTATTAATAGATGGCAACACGTATCGTACCTCTTGGACAGGCCATAATCTTTATACTAGTCGGCCATGGTCCTAGTTAGTCGTTACTTACAAGTTAATTTTAACTTTAAGATTTTTGAAATGTTTGCATAAATATTTTAATGTATTTTGAAACATTGTGAAGTTATTTACTTTTTGTTGTCTTAAAATTCAAAATAAGTGGGAGTGTATTTGTGAATTTTAGGTTTGGTTGTTTCTTGTTGGGAGTCGAATGACGTCAGACGCATCAAAGCAGTTCAGGTATCTCGCTCCCTACTCTTTGTTTTGTTACTGTCGCGTTGGAATGTAGTTTAAGTCTGACTCTGGTTGTCGTCGCATGAAGACGTTACAATAAATCTAGACAAGTTTTTGTAATGTACTAGTTTAAGAGATAGAGAATGAGAGATGACAGAAAAGATAGGTTAGAAAAATGAGCTTGTGTAATTTGAGAAACTAACTATATTAACTACCCCAAACAAAATATCACATTTTGGCGACGAGTATTAAAAGAACTCAGAGGAAGACCAACGAAGCGAAAAACAACGAACACTCAGAACAGACAACAGGAAAAAAAACATAACCTCAACACAACACGTGGTTCGCAACAAACGAATCGAGGAAAAGATAACAGAACATGGACACACACTCAACACCAGTACCTCCATTTCATATAGCAGAAGACCCCAGTAACGTTGGCTCAAGGTGGGAAAAATGGCTCAACCCTTTTGACAATCATCTTATAGCAGCATGCATGGAGAATGAAGACCGAAAGAAAGCCATGCTTCTCCACTACGCAGGCGAAGAAGTTCATGATTTATATTTGTCACTTCCTGAACTACCCGCAAACACAGCACAACCCAATGAATCACCTTATCTAACAGCTAAACGAAAGCTCAAACAATATTTCACCCCTAGAGTCAACAAAGAATTTGAAATGTTTAATTTCAGGCAAGCCAGACAGAGCGAGAATGAAATAATTGATCAGTTTTACGCAAAGTTACTGAAACTATCCAAGACTTGCACGTTTGAAAACCCAAATGAAGAAATCAAACTTCAAATCATCATGAACACGAAGTACACAGAAGTACGTCGATATGGACTCACTGAACAACCCAATCTCGATGATTTATTGAGCAGAGCACGTACAATTGAGTGCACAGCTAATCAACTGAAAGTCATTGAAGACAAGCACAGAAGAATGTAGCTACCTAAACAAACAAGCAACACAAAACCGCACCAGCCAACAGTGGTACCAGTAAGAACACTTGCAAAAATTGTGGAAGCAATTGGCATCCAAATGGGAGGAGAGCTTGTCCTGCTCTAAATGTAATTTGTCGAAGTTGTGGCAAGAAAGGACACTACGCCCGAGTCTGTATGTCCACTACATCAACACAACAGCAACAAGCACAATCACGAGCAAGCCCCCACATGACAACCATGGCACAAATACTAGCATAAACAAGAAACATTATGGAGAGAGGAAGAACAGAGCACGAATTCGCTTTAATGAGCATAATATGGAGCCAGAGTCAACTAATTCTGAGACATCTTTCAAAACAACAATTCGTCCAAACGACAGAACAGCCATGAAATGCCCTCAGGTACATGTTAAGTTGAATGGCAAAGTAATCAATTTCATTGTAGATACTGGTTCATCTGTTAATCTGATAAGCTCAAGCACATTCAAAGAATTCCATCAGCAGTCGCTACAACCAGACTCCTCATCGATTCTCCCGTACAACTGTCAACAACAGTTAGAAGTAGTTGGATAATTCAAAGGTCTGTTCCATTATAACAACCACCAAACGCGAGCAGATGTATTTGTGATAAAATGCAACAGTGAATCATTATTGAGCTATGATACAGCAAACAAATTGCATCTGATACAACTATCTATGACGATATATCAACCTATGGACATGAACTATATCAAAAACAAGCATCCTAATTTGTGTAATGGCATAGGTTGTCTCAAGAACCAAACTGTCAAGCTACATATTGATGAGTCAGTTCCTCCAGTAGCAAATAAACACAGGAGAATTCCAATAAATCTTCGTGGAGCAGTTGAACAAGAGATAACAAGACTGATGAAACAAAACATCATTAAAAAAGCAACAGAACCAACTCCCTGGGTTTCACCAATAGTTGTACTTCCCAAACATCACGATCCTAACAACTCTATCAGAATTTGTGTTGACATGAGAGAGGCTAACAAAGCCATCCTTAGAGAAACGCATCCAACACCAACTATTGAAGAAATATTTGCCCAGTTAAATGGCGCAACAGTCTTCTCAAAGATTGATTTGAAAGATGGCTACCACCAACTAACATTAGAAGAATTTTTACGGTATATAACACTTTTCTCAACACATATTGGTTTGCATCAATATAAACGACTGAGTTTTGGGATAAATTCCGCTGCAGAGATTTTTCAAAACACAATAAGACAACTGTTAAACCAAATAGATGGTGTGTTAAACATCAGCGATGATATACTAATCTTTGGAACAACTCAACAAGACCATGATAAGACTCTCAAGCAAGTAATAGAACGTTTGGATAACCATAATTTAACAATCAACACAAAGAAATGCATTTTTAACACGAACAAAATAGAGTTCTTTGGATATGTATTCTCTAGCAAAGGCATTTACCCTGATCCAGATAAAGTCAAGTCTGCCTCTAACCTAGAACCGCCCAGAAACGTACATGAACTAAGAAGCTTCCTAGGAACGTTGAATTATGTTGGAAAGTTCCTGCCCCACTAAGCAACAAATACTGCAATATTACGTGAGCTGATTACAAAAGATGCTCAGTGGAACTGGACTGAAAAGCATCACAACGCTTTTAATGATCTTAAAAAACAACTAGAATCAGCGCAAAACCTCGCCTACTTTGACCAACAGAAAAAGACACACCTCTATGTAGACGCTGGTCCCATAGGACTTGGAGCGATCCTCGCGCAAGAAGTTAACAACAAAACAGAAGTTATTTCGTACGCTAGCAGAACATTAACTTTGACTGAACAGAAATACAGTCAAATAGAGAAAGAAACATTAGCAACAAAATGGATCATACATCACTTCAGAATATACCTGTTAGGAGGTCACTTTGTGTTACACACATATCACAAACCCTTGGTCTCAATCCTACAGAACCCTCGATCAGCTCCAAACGCACGCATTGAACGACTTTGTTTGAAACTTCAGCCTTATAAATTTACAATTCAATACCAAAGAGGCATGACAAATCCGTCTGATTATTTATCTCGTCATCCAACACACAGCCCACCAGAAGCATATGATAAAAGTGAAGAATACGTAGCTTTTGTAACCAATCAATCATTACCAAATACAATTTCACTTGAAGAAATTGAAAATGCAATGAAAGATGATTTTCAGTTGCAGCTACTGAAAAAGGCCTTTTTAGAAGATTATTCCTTGTTTTGGAAGAAACGAGAACTGCAAACATTCAAGCAAATCAAACAAGAGCTCACTGTATATGGTAATATTATTCTCAAAGGCAGTCAAATCATAATTCCCAGCAAACTGCAGAAAAACATTATCAGATTGGCACATAAAGGTCATCAAGTCTCGTTAAAACCAAACAACTGGTAAGAACTAAGGTATGGTTTCCCAACATCAACAAAATGGTAGAGGTAGTGAAGTCATGCACAGCGTGTCAAGCAGTAACACCCTACAACCAGCGAAATCCGATCCAAACATACCCGACATCCACTTGCCCGCTTGAATGTCTAGATGTAGATTACGCCGGACCATTTCCAGATGGAAAATACTGCTTCATAATGGTGGATGATTTCTCAAAGTTCCCATTCGTCAAAAAAGTACCATCGACCAATTTCAAACAGCTGAAGCCCGTACTTGACGAGACATTTGCACTATTTGGCCTACCAAAAGAACTTAAATCCGATAATGGGCCACCCTTTAATGGATACGAGTTGAAAGAATATCTTTCAAGCCTCAACGTCAAGTATCATTTGATAACACCACGTTGGCCAGAAGCAAATGGCAGAACTGAGAGATTCGTGAAAACGTTCAAGAAAGCCCTCTTGTGCGCAACGATCAACAGCAATAATCCAGATGCAGAAATTCAAGAATTCAATTACCGAAGCACCCCTCATTCAACAACAAACTGCCCACCATATCAAATTATGTTCAACAGAGAAATCAACAACTTCTTACCCACTCTCAAAAATAAGACGTTTCATGAATACAATCCCCAAACGGACATCGACAACAGAAGAAAACAAAACGAACGCCCCAATCGTAAAAGAAGGACATTTGAACATCGCTTACAACTTGGACAAAAAGTTCTTTGCAAACAACAAAAGAAGAATTCACTGACTCCACTTTTTGATCCAGATCCATACACGATCACTAGAATCACCGGTTCTCAAATTGAAGCTCGACGAGGAGAAAAGGTGATTGTCAGAAATTCATCATTCTTCAAGCCACACCACTCAGCACAGAGTCCAAGGCCAGAATATCACCCCTCAACAAGTTTGGCACCCAGTCGATCTTCCCAATCTGAACAAACGCGAGCGCCGTTCCCCACAACACCTCCAAGGTCGACAGCTCCAACCACGACACCCCTTAGACAAGACACACGGAGGACAAAGTAAACAGTCCCCCAAATCAATCAGTCGAGACGCCCACTGGACGACGTCCCCAGCGAGACAGAAGTCCACCGTCGAAGCTCCGAGACTATCTTGTAGAAATCTAATGGCATGTGCGTTATATGAGTCATTGAGTTCAACTTTTATTTTGTATTTGGTATGTGTTCTTTAATTTTCAGTAAAGGAGGAAATGTAATGTACTAGCTTAAGAGATAGAGAATGAGAGATGACAGAAAATATGGGTTAGAAAAATGAGCTTGTGTAATTTGAGAAACTAAAAATATTACCTACCCCAAACTAGACATCACAGTTTTATTCTACTCTACTATTATTTTAGCCAATTCCACAATATACACAGAAACGAAAAAATCCATTAGAAAGACCAGATGTTTGCCTTTAAAACAAAGTAACGAAAAACTTCATGAAATTGTTTTGCAATATTCTTTTTTGGACAAAAAAGAAAATTGTTCAATAACGAAATATTTTATTTTAACAAAATCAACAATTTAAAGAAGAAAGTGATGTTAATATTCGGTGTTGCCACCCCTCGCTATAATAACCGCTCGCATTCGTCTATTCATGGACTCACTTAAGGTGCCGACAACTTCTTGCGGGATATTAGCCCATTCTTCTTCAATGGCTATTCTGAGCGCTTGGAGATAATCTGGAGGATTTACTTGTCATTTAACAAAGAAAAAAAAACGAGCTTTCAGATGATATATTTCTTGCAAAACAGCCAAAAATATAGATTTTGAATAATTTTCATTCAAAGTCAGATTTGAATAGTGGCCCGATTTTAATGCTCGCAAGTTTATGAAATGCTAGGTTACTGTTTCTATCGTTTGTTTTGCTGAATTTTCCGAAACAAAATGACACAAACTGTAATATTCCGGATAATGTTTTACGTAAATATAATGAAGCTACCGGCTCTCTCATTCCAACAAAATCGTCAGAAAGATACCATAAATATATTAATTTTGTATTTTTTAGTAATAAATACAGCCAGTTTCACAAAAAACGGGATAAGATGAGCAAATCAGGTTCTCATAGATCAATCTTGTACTATTAAACGAGCAAAGTTTGTATTTATGTATATAAATATATATATAATGGGTTTCTCGAAAACGGCTCTAACGATTTCGATGCAAATCAGGTTCTCATAGATCAATCTTATACTATTAAACGAGCAAAGTTTGTATTTATGTATATAAATATATATATATATATATGTTAATCATAACTTTCGACCTCAAATTCTCTCACGTATATATACTTTTGGGCTCAAATTGGAAGTTTCGGCCTCGCCGTAGCTTTTGAGGCCGAAGTGACTCACACATTCAACGTAACATTTGGACTCACGCATATCCAGTGACATCTTTTAACAGTAATTTTAACAATTTTGGTTTGAGAAAAGATTGTTAAGTATAAAAGTTGGTTGCATAGATGATTTACTTAACAAAGCTAATATTATGACTAGGTTTTATATAAATGCGAGAAGTTGTTTGAAGGTAGTAATTTCCAGAAGAATGTTGGAAATTTATCTAAAATTAAAGAAAATATAAAGCAACTGAAAACAATTGGACAGTAGAAGAGCCAAAAATTCAGAAAGAAGTTAGAGAGTAAGAAAGAAAAAAAAAAGATACACAACAGCTATAGAATGTAAGAAACGGAAAGTTGAGGACATGGAATGAAGACAGGGAAATTTGGATGAAAAATTTTACAAAGAGAGTTGGAATTGACTGAGCAAGGAAGCATAAAGAGAAGGGGTGGTAATTATAAAAAAAATAGAGAGGGAATGGAAAAGAAAAGCGGGGAGGACAAATGGGGTTTAAAATTGCTTGTTTGAAATATTGCATTATTAAGAAAAATAAACAGAATTTATTTAATGAGTACATAAAATTTTGATTTTGTGTGATTAACAGAAACATGGATACTAAAGAGTAAGGGGAATAAATTGAACAAGGAAAAAGGAAAAGTTGAGGGTGAAGCAAGTGGGGGATCCATAACAGGGGTGACAAAAGATATAAAACAAATCGAAGAGCGGGTAATAGAAGTGGAACGCATAGTGGAAAGAAAGATAAAAGAAAAAAAGAATTTGCATATTGTATTGCATTGGAATTACAAAAAATTTGAAGAAAAAAATTTAAGAAAAAATTGAAGAGTCTAACGAAGAATTTCTTCTGACAGGAGATGGTTTTAACGCCAAAATAGGCAACAAAAGCAGGGAATATAGCGGAGAACGCACAGAAAAATCTAAAGATAAAATTTTAAATAAAGACAGAAAATTTCTATGGAAATTAATTGAAGAAAGAGTTTGGTAGTCTTGAATGGGGTGAAGGAGGGGGATGAAGATAAAGAATTTACCTGTATATGTAACCCAGTAGCTGATGAAGAAGCCGAAACATTTAAATTAGGAGAAAGAATTGATTCTGACCACATGCTATAAGAAGTAAAATTGAGGGATAGAAGTAGAAAAGTCGGAGTCACAAATAAGGAAGTAGATAAAAAGGAGAAGGGAACTGAGCATTATAAAAGATGTTGGAAATTGAATTCAAAAGAAGTAAGCTAAAATAAAATAGAAGAATTAAAAATAACAACTGAAAAAGCAGCAATAAGAAAAGCATTTATAACGAAGAAATCAGAAAAGAGAAACAAATGGCGGGTTAATAGATGCAGAGATTTAAAAACATAAGAAAGAAAATGTTTACGAAGGTGTAAAAAGGGAAAGATAAAAAAGAAGAGTACTGTCCAGCAAGAAATAATAACAGGTCGGTGTGAATAAAAAAAAGAAGAGATTCCGAAAGAAGAAATAAAATAAAAGCCATAAAATCAGAGCAAGAACCAAAATAAGGAAAAACAAAAACATGATCAGTGAAGAAATGCTAATAATACAATGGAAGTACCATTTCATGAAACTAATGAGTGGAAATGAGAGTACTGTAGCGCAAAAGAGTTAAACCGAGAATGCTGAGAGAGAAAGAATGGCCGAACATTACAGTGCAAAAAATATGGAAACAAGTTGGAGGGTCGAAAAGAGGGAAAAGACCAGGGAGGAATGGATTGGTAAATGATGTATGGACGTTTAGAACGGATGATTTGATTGAAAGACTGTGTGAAATAATGAATGAGATGTGGAAAAGTAAAGGTCTCCTCGAAAGTGGCAACAAGGACAAATATGTCCAATGGCGAGTATAAAGGAACCTAGGTACAATGGGGGTTATACTCGTCTAAAGATAATATCAGAAACAACGCCAAGGTACCTAGAGAGAGAAAGAACGAAGGAGAAAAAGTAATTGCTAGACAGAGGGGTGGACATGAAGAAAGAAACAATAACTTTTGCTTAAGCGAAAGCAGAAGAATATATAGGATGTGTGGAGAAGTGCAAGAGACTTTAGAATACATGCTACAAGACTAGAGCGAAATTAAAGAAAAAAGGAAAGTATAACAGAAATATTGAATGAAGATGGAAGAGAAGCAGGGTGGATGAAAGGAGTGGAAAAGAGCGGAGTAAGGCTGGAGCAAAGGGGATGCGATAAAAGAAGTAAATAGTAAAATCCTTGATTGTTGACCATTATTATTGCTATATCACACCAAAATAGTATAAATAAAAATAAATAATTGGCAGAGTGGTGAACTATCTAGCCTAAAATTATTTTCATCTTTTGTACAATTCGGCCTCACAGAATCGTAGAAAACAACTTTCAAACTTACAACCCAAGCTAAAATTAACTTAATAGCAGTTATTTTAATAATAACAAATAAGAGAAATAAACCTACAAGAAAAAGTCATAATTGTGTTATTAATTATGAAGTAACTATTAAAAAAATCTAAAGATTGTGATGCCAAAAGTTACTTTAAATCAAATAATGGCTTTCATCCATAGAAACTTTTGGCCTCATAATTACATGACGAATAACTTTCGGACTCATGTGCTAACATACATTAAAGTACAGGTACATGAATAAATCTAAAATCGGAAACCCAAAATTTGGTCAAATCGAGGCAGTAAAATTCATGTGAATCAATATTCGGTGCTATATATTCAGGCACACCCCCAAGTGTAAAGATTCAGATTTTTTCCATAAAACGAAACATTTTCTATAAGGTTAAGACAAAATTACGACTGTGAATGGTAGAAGTATCTGTAGACGCATTCATAAAAATATTTTTTATTCAAAGTTAAAGTGATAATTTAAATTTTTTAAATACTTGCTACTTAGCCAAATATAAAGGACGACAGGTCCAAAGTTGCTATAAATGAGCTAATTATTTTGATATGTTTGTTTCCATATTAGCGTGGGTATAAATTTGGGTTAGGTAGTTCAGCAATCAAACAATTATTTATTTTTATTTATACTATTTTGGTGATACCAGTTTCAGGGTTCATCCTCTTCCTAAGCCACCTCGTCAGTAAACCTATGACACTTTAAAAAAGTCAATATTTGGTTAAATTTTTAGACTTATTAGTGTTAATATTATCAGGAATTTGATCTGCCGTTTTTTGAGCCTAAAATAGTTGATTGTTGACCATTATTCTTGCTATACCACACGAAAATAGTATAAATAAAAATAAATAATTGGCAGAGTGTTGAACTATCTAACCTAAAATTATTTTCATCTTTTGTAGACTTTGGCCTCACAGAATCGTAGAAAACAACTTTCAAACTTACAACCCAAGCTAAAATTAACTTAATAGCAGTTATTTTAATAACAAATAAGAGAAATAAACCTACAAGAAAAAGTCATAATTGTGTTATTAATTATGAAGTAACTATTAAAAAAATCTAAAGATTGTGATGCCAAAAGTTACTTTAAATCAAATAATGGCTTTCATCCATTGAAACTTTTGGCCTCATAATTACATGACGAATAACTTTCGGACTCATGTGCTAACATACATTAAAGTACAAGGTACATGAATAAATCTAAAATCGGAAACCCAAAATTTGGTCAAATCGAGGCAGTAAAATTCATGTGAATCAATATTCGGTGCTATATATTCAGGCACACCCCCAAGTGTAAATATTCAGATTTTTTCCATAATACGAAACATTTTGTATGAAGTTAAAACAAAATTAGACTGTGAATGGTAGAAGTATCTGTAGACGCATTCATAAAAATATTTTTTATTCAAAGATAAAGTGATAATTTACATTTTTTAAATACTTGCTACTTAGCCAAATATAAAGGACGACAGGTCCAAAGTTGCTATTAATGAGCCAATTATTTTGATATGTTTGTTTCCATATTAGCGTGGGTATAAAGTTGGGTTAGGTAGTTCTGCAATCAACCAATTATTTATTTTTATTTATACTATTTTGGTGATACCAGTTTCAGGGTTCATCCCCTTCCTCAGCCACCTCGTCAGTAAACCTATAACACTTTAAGAAAGTCAATATTTGGTTAAATTTTTAGACTTATTAGTGTTAATATTATCAGGAATTTGATCTGCCGTTTTTTGAGCCTAAAATACTTGATTGTTGACCATTATTCTTGCTATACCACACGAAAATAGTATAAATAAAAATAAATAATTGGCAGAGTGTTGAACTATCTAACCTAAAATTATTTTCATCTTTTGTAGACTTTGGCCTCACAGAATCGTAGAAAACAACTTTCAAACTTACAACCCAAGCTAAAATTAACTTAATCGCAGTTATTTTAATAACAAATAAGAGAAATAAACCTACAAGAAAAAGTCATAATTGTGTTATTAATTATGAAGTAACTATTAAAAAAATCTAAAGATTGTGATGCCAAAAGTTACTTTAAATCAAATAATGGCTTTCATCCATAGAAACTTTTGGCCTCATAATTACATGACGAATAACTTTCGGACTCATGTGCTAACATACATTAAAGTACAAGGTACATGAATAAATCTAAAATCGGAAACCCAAAATTTGGTCAAATCGAGGCAGTAAAATTCATGTGAATCAATATTCGGTGCTATATATACAGGCACACCCCCAAGTGTAAAGATTCAGATTTTTTCCATAAAACCAAACATTTTGTATGAAGTTAAAACAAAATTACGACTGTGAATGGTAGAAGTATCTGTAGACGCATTCATAAAAATATTTTTTATTCAAAGTTAAAGAGATAATTTAAATTTTTTTAAATACTTGCTACTTAGCCAAATATAAAGGACGACAGGTCCAAAGTTGCTATAAATGAGCTAATTATTTTGACATGTTTGTTTCCATATTAGCGTGGGTATAAATTTGGGTTAGGTAGAGTTCTGCAATCAACCAATTATTTATTTTTATTTATACTACTTTTGGTGATACCAGTTTCAGGGTTCATACCCTTCCTCAGCCACCTCGTCAGTAAACCTATAACACTTTAAAAAAGTCAATATTTGGTTAAATTTTTAGACTTATTAGTGTTAATATTATCAGGAATTTGATCTGCCGTTTTTTGAGCCTAAAATACTTGATTGTTGACCATTATTCTTGCTATACCACATGTAAATAGTATAAATAAAAATAAATAATTGGCAGAGTGTTGAACTATCTAACCTAAAATTATTTTCATCTTTTGTAGACTTTGGCCTCACAGACTCGTAGAAAACAACTTTCAAACTTACAACCCAAGCTGAAATTAATTTAACAGCAGTTATTTTAATAACAAATAAGAGAAATAAACCTACGAGAAAAAGTCATAATTGTATTATTAATTGTGAAGTAACTATTAAAAAAATCTAAAGATTATGATGCCAAAAGTTACTTTAAATCAAATAATGGCTTTCATCCATAGAAACTTTTGGCCTCATAATTACATGACGAATAACTTTCGGACTCATGTGCTAACATACATTAAAGTACAAGGTACATGAATAAATCTAAAATCGGAAACCCAAAATTTGGTCAAATCGAGGTAGTAAAATTCATGTGAATCAATATTCGGTGCTATATATTCAGGCACACCCCCAAGTGTAAATATTCAGATTTTTTCCATAATACGAAACATTTTGTATGAAGTTAAAACAAAATTAGACTGTGAATGGTAGAAGTATCTGTAGACGCATTCATAAAAATATTTTTTATTCAAAGTTAAAGTGATAATTTACATTTTTTAAATACTTGCTACTTAGCCAAATATAAAGGACGACAGGTCCAAAGTTGCTATTAATGAGCCAATTATTTTGATATGTTTGTTTCCATATTAGCGTGGGTATAAAGTTGGGTTAGGTAGTTCTGCAATCAACCAATTATTTATTTTTATTTATACTATTTTGGTGATACCAGTTTCAGGGTTCATCCCCTTCCTCAGCCACCTCGTCAGTAAACCTATAACACTTTAAGAAAGTCAATATTTGGTTAAATTTTTAGACTTATTAGTGTTAATATTATCAGGAATTTGATCTGCCGTTTTTTGAGCCTAAAATACTTGATTGTTGACCATTATTCTTGCTATACCACACGAAAATAGTATAAATAAAAATAAATAATTGGCAGAGTGTTGAACTATCTAACCTAAAATTATTTTCATCTTTTGTAGACTTTGGCCTCACAGAATCGTAGAAAACAACTTTCAAACTTACAACCCAAGCTAAAATTAACTTAATCGCAGTTATTTTAATAACAAATAAGAGAAATAAACCTACAAGAAAAAGTCATAATTGTGTTATTAATTATGAAGTAACTATTAAAAAAATCTAAAGATTGTGATGCCAAAAGTTACTTTAAATCAAATAATGGCTTTCATCCATAGAAACTTTTGGCCTCATAATTACATGACGAATAACTTTCGGACTCATGTGCTAACATACATTAAAGTACAAGGTACATGAATAAATCTAAAATCGGAAACCCAAAATTTGGTCAAATCGAGGCAGTAAAATTCATGTGAATCAATATTCGGTGCTATATATACAGGCACACCCCCAAGTGTAAAGATTCAGATTTTTTCCATAAAACCAAACATTTTGTATGAAGTTAAAACAAAATTACGACTGTGAATGGTAGAAGTATCTGTAGACGCATTCATAAAAATATTTTTTATTCAAAGTTAAAGAGATAATTTAAATTTTTTTAAATACTTGCTACTTAGCCAAATATAAAGGACGACAGGTCCAAAGTTGCTATAAATGAGCTAATTATTTTGACATGTTTGTTTCCATATTAGCGTGGGTATAAATTTGGGTTAGGTAGAGTTCTGCAATCAACCAATTATTTATTTTTATTTATACTACTTTTGGTGATACCAGTTTCAGGGTTCATACCCTTCCTCAGCCACCTCGTCAGTAAACCTATAACACTTTAAAAAAGTCAATATTTGGTTAAATTTTTAGACTTATTAGTGTTAATATTATCAGGAATTTGATCTGCCGTTTTTTGAGCCTAAAATACTTGATTGTTGACCATTATTCTTGCTATACCACATGTAAATAGTATAAATAAAAATAAATAATTGGCAGAGTGTTGAACTATCTAACCTAAAATTATTTTCATCTTTTGTAGACTTTGGCCTCACAGACTCGTAGAAAACAACTTTCAAACTTACAACCCAAGCTGAAATTAATTTAACAGCAGTTATTTTAATAACAAATAAGAGAAATAAACCTACGAGAAAAAGTCATAATTGTATTATTAATTGTGAAGTAACTATTAAAAAAATCTAAAGATTATGATGCCAAAAGTTACTTTAAATCAAATAATGGCTTTCATCCATAGAAACTTTTGGCCTCATAATTACATGACGAATAACTTTCGGACTCATGTGCTAACATACATTAAAGTACAAGGTACATGAATAAATCTAAAATCGGAAACCCAAAATTTGGTCAAATCGAGGTAGTAAAATTCATGTGAATCAATATTCGGTGCTATATATTCAGGCACACCCCCAAGTGTAAATATTCAGATTTTTTCCATAATACGAAACATTTTGTATGAAGTTAAAACAAAATTAGACTGTGAATGGTAGAAGTATCTGTAGACGCATTCATAAAAATATTTTTTATTCAAAGTTAAAGTGATAATTTACATTTTTTAAATACTTGCTACTTAGCCAAATATAAAGGACGACAGGTCCAAAGTTGCTATTAATGAGCCAATTATTTTGATATGTTTGTTTCCATATTAGCGTGGGTATAAAGTTGGGTTAGGTAGTTCTGCAATCAACCAATTATTTATTTTTATTTATACTATTTTGGTGATACCAGTTTCAGGGTTCATCCCCTTCCTCAGCCACCTCGTCAGTAAACCTATAACACTTTAAGAAAGTCAATATTTGGTTAAATTTTTAGACTTATTAGTGTTAATATTATCAGGAATTTGATCTGCCGTTTTTTGAGCCTAAAATACTTGATTGTTGACCATTATTCTTGCTATACCACACGAAAATAGTATAAATAAAAATAAATAATTGGCAGAGTGTTGAACTATCTAACCTAAAATTATTTTCATCTTTTGTAGACTTTGGCCTCACAGAATCGTAGAAAACAACTTTCAAACTTACAACCCAAGCTAAAATTAACTTAATCGCAGTTATTTTAATAACAAATAAGAGAAATAAACCTACAAGAAAAAGTCATAATTGTGTTATTAATTATGAAGTAACTATTAAAAAAATCTAAAGATTGTGATGCCAAAAGTTACTTTAAATCAAATAATGGCTTTCATCCATAGAAACTTTTGGCCTCATAATTACATGACGAATAACTTTCGGACTCATGTGCTAACATACATTAAAGTACAAGGTACATGAATAAATCTAAAATCGGAAACCCAAAATTTGGTCAAATCGAGGCAGTAAAATTCATGTGAATCAATATTCGGTGCTATATATACAGGCACACCCCCAAGTGTAAAGATTCAGATTTTTTCCATAAAACCAAACATTTTGTATGAAGTTAAAACAAAATTACGACTGTGAATGGTAGAAGTATCTGTAGACGCATTCATAAAAATATTTTTTATTCAAAGTTAAAGAGATAATTTAAATTTTTTTAAATACTTGCTACTTAGCCAAATATAAAGGACGACAGGTCCAAAGTTGCTATAAATGAGCTAATTATTTTGACATGTTTGTTTCCATATTAGCGTGGGTATAAATTTGGGTTAGGTAGAGTTCTGCAATCAACCAATTATTTATTTTTATTTATACTACTTTTGGTGATACCAGTTTCAGGGTTCATACCCTTCCTCAGCCACCTCGTCAGTAAACCTATAACACTTTAAAAAAGTCAATATTTGGTTAAATTTTTAGACTTATTAGTGTTAATATTATCAGGAATTTGATCTGCCGTTTTTTGAGCCTAAAATACTTGATTGTTGACCATTATTCTTGCTATACCACATGTAAATAGTATAAATAAAAATAAATAATTGGCAGAGTGTTGAACTATCTAACCTAAAATTATTTTCATCTTTTGTAGACTTTGGCCTCACAGACTCGTAGAAAACAACTTTCAAACTTACAACCCAAGCTGAAATTAATTTAACAGCAGTTATTTTAATAACAAATAAGAGAAATAAACCTACGAGAAAAAGTCATAATTGTATTATTAATTGTGAAGTAACTATTAAAAAAATCTAAAGATTATGATGCCAAAAGTTACTTTAAATCAAATAATGGCTTTCATCCATAGAAACTTTTGGCCTCATAATTACATGACGAATAACTTTCGGACTCATGTGCTAACATACATTAAAGTACAAGGTACATGAATAAATCTAAAATCGGAAACCCAAAATTTGGTCAAATCGAGGTAGTAAAATTCATGTGAATCAATATTCGGTGCTATATATTCAGGCACACCCCCAAGTGTAAATATTCAGATTTTTTCCATAATACGAAACATTTTGTATGAAGTTAAAACAAAATTAGACTGTGAATGGTAGAAGTATCTGTAGACGCATTCATAAAAATATTTTTTATTCAAAGTTAAAGTGATAATTTACATTTTTTAAATACTTGCTACTTAGCCAAATATAAAGGACGACAGGTCCAAAGTTGCTATTAATGAGCCAATTATTTTGATATGTTTGTTTCCATATTAGCGTGGGTATAAAGTTGGGTTAGGTAGTTCTGCAATCAACCAATTATTTATTTTTATTTATACTATTTTGGTGATACCAGTTTCAGGGTTCATCCCCTTTCTCAGCCACCTCGTCAGTAGACTTATAACACATTAAAAATGTCAATATTTGGTTAGATTTTTAGACTTATTAGTGTTAATATTATCTGGAAATTGATGTGCCGTTTTTTGATCCTAAAATACTTGATTTTTGACCATTATTCTTGCTATACCACACGAAAATAGTATAAATAAAAATAAATAATTGGCTGAATGTTGAACTATCTAACCTAAAATTATTTTCATCTTTTGTAGACTTTGGCCTCACAGAATCGTAGAGAACAACTTTCAAACTTACAACCCAAGCTAAAATTAACTTAATCGCAGTTATTTTAATAACAAATAAGAGAAATAAACCTACAAGAAAAAGTCATAATTGTGTTATTAATTATGAAGTAACTATTAAAAAAATCTAAAGATTGTGATGCCAAAATTTACTTTAAATCAAATAATGGCTTTCATCCATAGAAACTTTTGGCCTCATAATTACATGACGAATAACTTTCGGACTCATGTGCTAACATACATTAAAGTACAAGGTACATGAATAAATCTAAAATCGGAAACCCAAAATTTGGTCAAATCGAGGTAGTAAAATTCATGTGAATCAATATTCGGTGCTATATATTCAGGCACACCCCCAAGTGTAAATATTCAGATTTTTTCCATAATACGAAACATTTTGTATGAAGTTAAGACAAAATTAGACTATGAATGGTAGAAGAATCTGTAGACGCATTCATAAAAATATTTTTTTATTCAAAGTTAAAGTGATAATTTAAATTTTTTAAGTACTTGCTACTTAGACAAATATAAAATACGAGAGTTCGAAAGTTGCTATAAATGAGCTAATTATTTTGATATGTGTGTTTCCATATTAGCGTGGGTATAAAGTTGGGTTAGGTAGTTCTGCAATCAACCAATTATTTATTTTTATTTATACTATTTTGGTGATACCAGTTTCAGGGTTCATCCCCTTTCTCAGCCACCTCGTCAGTAGACTTATAACACATTAAAAATGTCAATATTTGGTTAGATTTTTAGACTTATTAGTGTTAATATTATCTGGAAATTGATGTGCCGTTTTTTGATCCTAAAATACTTGATTTTTGACCATTATTCTTGCTATACCACACGAAAATAGTATAAATAAAAATAAATAATTGGCTGAATGTTGAACTATCTAACCTAAAATTATTTTCATCTTTTGTAGACTTTGGCCTCACAGAATCGTAGAGAACAACTTTCAAACTTACAACCCAAGCTAAAATTAACTTAATCGCAGTTATTTTAATAACAAATAAGAGAAATAAACCTACAAGAAAAAGTCATAATTGTGTTATTAATTATGAAGTAACTATTAAAAAAATCTAAATATTGTGATGCCAAAAGTTACTTTAAATCAAATAATGGCTTTCATCCATAGAAACTTTTGGCCTCATAATTACATGACGAATAACTTTCGGACTCATGTGCTAACATACATTAAAGTACAAGGTACATGAATAAATCTAAAATCGGAAACCCAAAATTTGGTCAAATCGAGGTAGTAAAATTCATGTGAATCAATATTCGGTGCTATATATTCAGGCACACCCCCAAGTGTAAATATTCAGATTTTTTCCATAATACGAAACATTTTGTATGAAGTTAAAACAAAATTAGACTGTGAATGGTAGAAGTATCTGTAGACGCATTCATAAAAATATTTTTTATTCAAAGTTAAAGTGATAATTTACATTTTTTAAATACTTGCTACTTAGCCAAATATAAAGGACGACAGGTCCAAAGTTGCTATTAATGAGCCAATAATTTTGATATGTTTGTTTCCATATTAGCGTGGGTATAAAGTTGGGTTAGGTAGTTCTGCAATCAACCAATTATTTATTTTTATTTATACTATTTTGGTGATACCAGTTTCAGGGTTCATCCCCTTCCTCAGCCACCTCGTCAGTAGACTTATAACACATTAAAAATGTCAATATTTGGTTAGATTTTTAGACTTATTAGTGTTAATATTATCTGGAAATTGATGTGCCGTTTTTTGATCCTAAAATACTTGATTTTTGACCATTATTCTTGCTATACCACACGAAAATAGTATAAATAAAAATAAATAATTGGCTGAATGTTGAACTATCTAACCTAAAATTATTTTCATCTTTTGTAGACTTTGGCCTCACAGAATCGTAGAGAACAACTTTCAAACTTACAACCCAAGCTAAAATTAACTTAATCGCAGTTATTTTAATAACAAATAAGAGAAATAAACCTACAAGAAAAAGTCATAATTGTGTTATTAATTATGAAGTAACTATTAAAAAAATCTAAAGATTGTGATGCCAAAAGTTACTTTAAATCAAATAATGGCTTTCATCCATAGAAACTTTTGGCCTCATAATTACATGACGAATAACTTTCGGACTCATGTGCTAACATACATTAAAGTACAAGGTACATGAATAAATCTAAAATCGGAAACCCAAAATTTGGTCAAATCGAGGCAGTAAAATTCATGTGAATCAATATTCGGTGCTATATATTCAGGCACACCCCCAAGTGTAAAGATTCAGATTTTTTCCATAAAACCAAACATTTTGTATGAAGTTAAAACAAAATTACGACTGTGAATGGTAGAAGTATCTGTAGACGCATTCATAAAAATATTTTTTATTCAAAGTTAAAGAGATAATTTAAATTTTTTTAAATACTTGCTACTTAGCCAAATATAAAGGACGACAGGTCCAAAGTTGCTATAAATGAGCTAATTATTTTGACATGTTTGTTTCCATATTAGCGTGGGTATAAATTTGGGTTAGGTAGAGTTCTGCAATCAACCAATTATTTATTTTTACTTATACTACTTTTGGTGATACCAGTTTCAGGGTTCATCCCCTTCCTCAGCCCCTCGTCAGTAAACCTATAACACTTTAAAAAAGTCAATATTTGGTTAAATTTTTAGACTTATTAGTGATAATATTATCAGGAATTTGATCTGCCGTTTTTTGAGCCTAAAATACTTGATTGTTGACCATTATTCTTGCTATACCACATGTACATAGTATAAATAAAAATAAATAATTGGCAGAGTGTTGAACTATCTAACCTAAAATTATTTTCATCTTTTGTAGACTTTGGCCTCACAGACTCGTAGAAAACAACTTTCAAACTTACAACCCAAGCTGAAATTAATTTAACAGCAGTTATTTTAATAACAAATAAGAGAAATAAACCTACGAGAAAAAGTCATAATTGTATTATTAATTGTGAAGTAACTATTAAAAAAAATCTAAAGATTATGATGCCAAAAGTTACTTTAAATCAAATAATGGCTTTCATCCATAGAAACTTTTGGCCTGATAATTACATGACGAATAACTTTCGGACTCATGTGCTAACATACATTAAAGTACAAGGTACATGAATAAATCTAAAATCGGAAACCCAAAATTTGGTCAAATCGAGGTAGTAAAATTCATGTGAATCAATATTCGGTGCTATATATTCAGGCACACCCCCAAGTGTAAATATTCAGATTTTTTCCATAATACGAAACATTTTGTATGAAGTTAAGACAAAATTAGACTGTGAATGGTAGAAGAATCTGTAGACGCATTCATAAAAATATTTTTTTATTCAAAGTTAAAGTGATAATTTAAATTTTTTAAGTACTTGCTACTTAGACACATATAAAATACGAGAGTATGAAAGTTGCTATAAATGAGCTAATTATTTTGATATGTTTGTTTCCATATTAGCGTGGGTATAAAGTTGGGTTAGGTAGTTCTGCAATCAACCAATTATTTATTTTTATTTATACTATTTTGGTGATACCAGTTTCAGGGTTCATCCCCTTTTTCAGCCACCTCGTCAGTAGACTTATAACACATTAAAAATGTCAATATTTGGTTAGATTTTTAGACTTATTAGTGTTAATATTATCTGGAAATTGATGTGCCGTTTTCTGATCCTAAAATACTTGATTTTTGACCATTATTCTTGCTATACCACACGAAAATAGTATGAATAAAAATAAATAATTGGCTGAATGTTGAACTATCTAACCTAAAATTATTTTCATCTTTTGTAGACTTTGGCCTCACAGAATCGTAGAGAACAACTTTCAAACTTACAACCCAAGCTAAAATTAACTTAATCGCAGTTATTTTAATAACAAATAAGAGAAATAAACCTACAAGAAAAAGTCAAAATTGTGTTATTAATTATGAAGTAACTATTAAAAAAATCTAAAGATTGTGATGCCAAAAGTTACTTTAAATCAAATAATGGCTTTCATCCATAGAAACTTTTGGCCTCATAATTACATGACGAATAACTTTCGGACTCATGTGCTAACATACATTAAAGTACAAGGTACATAGGTAAATAAATCTAAAATCGGAAACCCAAAATTTGGTCAAATCGAGGCAGTAAAATTCATGTGAATCAATATTCGGTGCTATATATTCAGGCACACCCCCAAGTGTAAAGATTCAGATTTTTTCCATAATACGAAACATTTTGTATGAAGTTAAAACAAAATTAGACTGTGAATGGTAGAAGTATCTGTAGACGCATTCATAAAAATATTTTTTATTCAAAGTTAAAGTGATAATTTACATTTTTTAAATACTTGCTACTTAGCCAAATATAAAGGACGACAGGTCCAAAGTTGCTATTAATGAGCCAATTATTTTGATATGTTTGTTTCCATATTAGCGTGGGTATAAAGTTGGGTTAGGTAGTTCTGCAATCAACCAATTATTTATTTTTATTTATACTATTTTGGTGATACCAGTTTCAGGGTTCATCCCCTTCCTCAGCCACCTCGTCAGTAGACTTATAACACATTAAAAATGTCAATATTTGGTTAGATTTTTAGACTTATTAGTGTTAATATTATCTGGAAATTGATGTGCCGTTTTCTGATCCTAAAATACTTGATTTTTGACCATTATTCTTGCTATACCACACGAAAATAGTATAAATAAAAATAAATAATTGGCTGAATGTTGAACTATCTAACCTAAAATTATTTTCATCTTTTGTAGACTTTGGCCTCACAGAATCGTAGAGAACAACTTTCAAACTTACAACCCAAGCTAAAATTAACTTAATCGCAGTTATTTTAATAACAAATAAGAGAAATAAACCTACAAGAAAAAGTCAAAATTGTGTTATTAATTATGAAGTAACTATTAAAAAAATATAAAGATTGTGATGCCAAAAGTTACTTTAAATCAAATAATGGCTTTCATCCATAGAAACTTTTGGCCTCATAATTACATGACGAATAACTTTCGGACTCATGTGCTAACATACATTAAAGTACAAGGTACATAAATAAATCTAAAATCGGAAACCCAAAATTTGGTCAAATCGAGGCAGTAAAATTCATGTGAATCAATATTCGGTGCTATATATTCAGGCACACCCCCAAGTGTAAAGATTCAGATTTTTTCCATAATACGAAACATTTTGTATGAAGTTAAAACAAAATTAGACTGTGAATGGTAGAAGTATCTGTAGACGCATTCATAAAAATATTTTTTATTCAAAGTTAAAGTGATAATTTACATTTTTTAAATACTTGCTACTTAGCCAAATATAAAGGACGACAGGTCCAAAGTTGCTATTAATGAGCCAATTATTTTGATATGTTTGTTTCCATATTTGCGTGGGTATAAAGTTGGGTTAGGTAGTTCTGCAATCAACCAATTATTTATTTTTATTTATACTATTTTGGTGATACCAGTTTCAGGGTTCATCCCCTTCCTCAGCCACCTCGTCAGTAAACCTATAACACTTTAAAAAAGTCAATATTTGGTTAAATTTTTAGACTTATTAGTGTTAATATTATCAGGAATTTGATCTGCCGTTTTTTGAGCCTAAAATACTTGATTGTTGACCATTATTCTTGCTATACCACACGAAAATAGTATAAATAAAAATAAATAATTGGCAGAGTGTTGAACTATCTAACCTAAAATTATTTTCATCTTTTGTAGACTTTGGCCTCACAGAATCGTAGAGAACAACTTTCAAACTTACAACCCAAGCTAAAATTAACTTAATCGCAGTTATTTTAATAACAAATAAGAGAAATAAACCTACAAGAAAAAGTCATAATTGTGTTATTAATTATGAAGTAACTATTAAAAAAATCTAAAGATTGTGATGCCAAAAGTTACTTTAAATCAAATAATGGCTTTCATCCATAGAAACTTTTGGCCTCATAATTACATGACGAATAACTTTCGGACTCATGTGCTAACATACATTAAAGTACAAGGTACATAAATAAATCTAAAATCGGAAACCCAAAATTTGGTCAAATCGAGGCAGTAAAATTCATGTGAATCAATATTCAGTGCTATATATTCAGGCACACCCCCAAGTGTAAAGATTCAGATTTTTTCCATAATACGAAACATTTTGTATGAAGTTAAAACAAAATTAGACTGTGAATGGTAGAAGTATCTGTAGACGCATTCATAAAAATATTTTTTATTCAAAGTTAAAGTGATAATTTACATTTTTTAAATACTTGCTACTTAGCCAAATATAAAGGACGACAGGTCCAAAGTTGCTATTAATGAGCCAATTATTTTGATATGTTTGTTTCCATATTAGCGTGGGTATAAAGTTGGGTTAGGTAGTTCTGCAATCAACCAATTATTTATTTTTATTTATACCATTTTGGTGATACCAGTTTCAGGGTTCATCCCCTTCCTCAGCTACCTCGTCAGTAAACCTATAACACTTTAAAAAAGTCAATATTTGGTTAAATTTTTAGACTTATTAGTGTTAATATTATCAGGAATTTGATCTGCCGTTTTTTGAGCCTAAAATACTTGATTGTTGACCATTATTCTTGCTATACCACACGAAAATAGTATAAATAAAAATAAATAATTGGCAGAGTGTTGAACTATCTAACCTAAAATTATTTTCATCTTTTGTAGACTTTGGCCTCACAGACTCGTAGAAAACAACTTTCAAACTTACAACCCAAGCTGAAATTAATTTAACAGCAGTTATTTTAATAACAAATAAGAGAAATAAACCTACGAGAAAAAGTCATAATTGTATTATTAATTGTGAAGTAACTATTAAAAAAAATCTAAAGATTGTGATGCCAAAAGTTACTTTAAATCAAATAATGGCTTTCATCCATAGAAACTTTTGGCCTCATAATTACATGACGAATAACTTTCGGACTCATGTGCTAACATACAGTAAAGTACAAGGTACATGAATAAATCTAAAATCGGAGACCCAAAATTTGGACAAATCGAGGCAGTAAAATTCATGTGAATCAATATTCGGTGCTATATAATCAGGCACACCCCCAAGTGTAAAGATTCAGATTTTTTCAATAATACGAAACATTTTGTATGAAGTTAAGACAAAATTAGACTGTGAATGGTAGAAGTATCTGTAGACTCATTCATAAAAATATTTTTTTATTCAAAGTTAAAGTGATAATTTAAATTTTTTAAGTAGTATAAATAAAAACAAATAATTGGCTGAATGTTTAACCATCTAACCTAAAATTACTTTCTTCTTTTGTAGACTTTGGCCTCACAGAATCGTAGAAAACAACTTTCAAACTTACAACCCAAGCTAAAATTAACTTAATAGCAGTTATTTTAATAACAGATAAGAGAAATAAACCTAAAAGAAAAAGTCATAATTGTGTTATTAATTGTGAAGTAACTATTAAAAAAATCTAAAGATTGTGATGCCAAAAGTTACTTTAAATCAAATAATGGCTTTCATCCATAGAAACTTTTGGCCTCATAATTTCGGACTCATGTGCTAACATATCTTAAAGTACTAGGAACATGATTAAATCTAAAATCGGAAACCCAAAATTTGGTCAAATCGAGGCAGTAAAATTCATGTGAGGCAATATTCGGTGCTATATATTCAGGCACACCCCCAAGTGTAAAGATTCAGATTTTTTCCATAAGACGAAACATTTTCTATGAGGTTAAGACAAATATTGGTGGATTGAGAAATAAATCTAAGAAATAAATTCATAATGATGTTGTTAAGTGTAAAATACCTATGAAAAAAGATCTAAAGACTGTGATGCCAAAAGTTACTTTAAGTCAAATAATAGTTTTCATCCATAGCAACATTTAGCCTCATAATTGCATGTTAGGTAACTTTCGGACTCGTGCGCTTCGTATATGTGAAAACAGGTAATTAACCCATCATTCCGGGCACAATTTTGTTTTTGGAACGAAGTACTAGATTAAAAAATTTAAAATTGGAAACCCGAAATTTCAGCACAAGCCGGTGAAATTCATGAGGTGTATTATTTCACGATATGGATTCGTAAAATTTAAGGCACAATCTCAACATTCAAATTGTAATTGATAGACTCCGGCTTTATCTAGTTAAGTAATTTTATCTTTGTTGTTCAGTAACTGATTTCTGGTTGAATTAATTTTTATAAATGAAATATTAACATTTTTATTCACTCTATTTAGTATGTTTTTAATTTTGTAAGATAATGTTTCAATAAAATCCAGAAAATAATATCTACCTATGTCTTCCTTAGTATCATGGTCCGTTTTGAACAACGAGCAACATTGTTTTTTTTTTAATTTTGTATCTTATTTTGTCAATTAGATTGTGGATTAATTTTACTTTAAAGTCATTATTTATTGCAATTTGTTTTATGGACTGAAGTTCTTTATTATAGTTTTCATGGTTTAGATTAGAATTGAACAATATTTCAATTAAAGATGCAAAAGTTGATATTTTATGAATCCATAGGTGGTTGGAAGAATTGCAAATAATGTTGTCTGTGTATGTTTTATTGGCCCAATATCTTACAAAATTAAAAACATTCTTGGAGAAATATTAAACACGAGAGGCCAAAAGTTGCTATAAACGAAGTCATTCTTTTCATCTTTAGTACACTTTGACCCCATATGGATTCATACAAAACAACTTTCAGGCTCACAGTCCAAGGGGACATTAAATTAGTAACCCTTGTTTTAAGAATACCAAATCGTCTTTCAAATATCGGCGGATTGAGAAATTAATAAATCAAAGGGACAGATTTATAATTATGTTGTTTACTGTGGAGTATCTACGAAAAAAATCCAAAGACTGTGATTCCAAAAGTTAATTTAAATCAAATAATAGTTTTTATCCATAGCAACATTTGGGTTCATAATTACTGCTCCATTAAAATATTAAACTGGTTTTTCAAATTTCGCTTGTTTCTTGGATAAAATAATATAAAATACGAGAGGCCAAAAATTGCTACAAATGTAATTAATGATTATAAAAGAGTATAAGTAATTATTTTCATCTTTAGTACACTTTTGTCACACAAATTCATACAAAACAACTTTCAGGTTCACAACTCAAGCTAAAGTTAAATTAATTGTCGTTGTTTTAAGATTATCAAATTGTGATTCAAATACCGGAAGAAAGAAAAACAAATCTAAGAAACAATTTCATGGTGATACTATTAACTGTAAAGTACCCATGAAAAAAATCTATAGAATGCGATATCAAAAGTTACTTTATATCAAATAATACATTTCATGCATAGTAACATTTGATCTTATAATTACATGTTTCGGAATAATGAGCTTCATATCTATCATTTCAAGTACAATTTTTGTTTTTGGAAATGAAATTCCAAGTGATTAGAAAATAAAACAAGCTCAAAAATGTATGGAAACGATGCATGACGTTCCAAGATATTAATTCCTAAAATTTAAAGCACACCCTTAAGCAAATATCCAGATTGGCTCCATAAGTAGAAAAATAATTTAAGAGATTAACAAAAACTTGTACTGCTAATTGTAGAAGTGCCTGTACACACAACCATAAAAGTAAATTTCTTACTCCAACTTAAACTGGTATTTTAAAATTGACATGTACGCCTTTCTTGGAGAAATATAAAAAGAGAGGTTAAAAGCTGCTAAAAAATAGTAATGTTTCTTTTTTCGAAATCGCGCAGTAATGTGCTTTTTCTATGTTCAAAAATCGGCACAGAAATTAAATGCGGTGTTGTCATATTAGTATTATCTACCTCCACAATTACATTTTACAAGGTTATAAATTGTTTTTCGGTTTAGCAGTAATTCTATACTCTTTGATAACCCTTTTTATTAGTTATTAGAAACACATCCGGTTTATTAATTTTATAAATATAATTTATTAACTAAATTTGCGCGTAATCTCGCAACGTCGCAACCTTGCATGGCAACAGCGGATTTCTTGAAGTGCAGCGACATTCTATGGCAGCGAACAATGTGTATCCACATAACCTGTAATAAGTTTTTGTTCGGTGCAGAAACAACCATGGAAAACATTATATGGAGAATATCTCATTTTGCATACGAGTATTTCTCTGAAAAAGAAAATTCTGTGAAATCAACATTTTGGGCTACATAGTCGTTGTTAAAGTCAACTCTGTTAATATAAAACAGCGTAGATATAATCTAAGTACACCAAGTTGTCAAGCAAAAAATATAGGTTATGTTTCCCAGAAACCAAATATATTTACAAGAGAAAACTTACGAAAATTTTTAACAGAGGCCCGTGATTAATGTACCTAATGTCAAAGGTAATCTCAAAGAAGGTCAATCACATTGTCTATAAAACATAATGTTTTAGGTATATTTTTTATTCGAAGTTGTAGGAGTATGCGGAAAGGAAGAATTTGAACAATTTTCTTGTATCTACATAACCTATAATAAGCTTTTATTATTATTACAGAACAGATTATTAGCTTACATGCCCATTTTAAATGAAAGTATGAAGCATACCTCTTATTTTTCGGCACTTTTAATATTTTTGCTTGCAGAAAGATCTGCAGCAATTGCAAAATAGAGATGGATAGCAATAATAACAAGCAGTTTACATGCATTCGACCGAACTTGCAAAAACTGGCAGATAATATATCAAATTTATTACCTAAAAACTCAGCCACAGTTTATGAAAAGCGGTATGAATTTTTTTTTTTTGGCGCAGAAACAACCATGCAAAATATATGGAGAACACCTCATTGCATACGAGTATTTCGCTGAAAAAGCAAATTCTGTGAAATCTTTAACACTTTGGGCTGCATAGTCGTAGTTAAAGTCAACTCTGTTAATAAAAAACAGCATAGATATATCTAAGTACACCAAGTTTTCAAGCAAAAAATATAGGTTACATTGCTAAGAAATCAAATATATTTACAAGAGAAGACTTACCAAAATTTTTAACAGAAGCCCGTGATTAAATGTACACGATGTTAAAGGTGATCTCAAACAAGGTCAATCACATTGTCTATAAATCATTATGTTTTAGGTTTATTTTTTATTAGAAGTTGTAGGAGCATGTGGAATGGATAAATTGAAAAATAATGACGGCATTCAAGACAAAAACGATACGCTAATAATTAAAATTCCAACGTCTAAAACTGGCAAAGCACGAGAATTTACAAATATGTGTAAAAATATTTATCCAATTGAAATATAGTAAAAATACCTAATTTTAAGACCGCACCATACACCAGACAAATCATTATTTATACATTACATTTGGATAGTGAATGCAGCAGCTGCTGCATTGTACAAATATACCTGCAAACACACTGTAACAAATTATGCAGACACCTCTTTTGACTAAAAGATATATATTTAACTTTATCCATACGTTGTCAACTTTGTTAATAATTGCAATCTCTAACTTCATAAGAAATATGAATAATCTACTTTGGTGTTTTATAATAGTATTAAATGTTCATAGAATATAATTGCACTTACTACGAAGTAAGCTTTCCTAGTTTTAAGTTGTTTTCTTTTCTCTTTGATTATCTTAATTTCTTCAGCCTCTATGTGGCTGTTTTAATTCCAAAAAATTGTTTCTGAATAAACTGATTCATACCACTTTTTCTTTCTTTTACTCGAAAACAGTTTAAACTATAACTCCAAATATTTACCTACTTTACAACGTGTCAAGCATTCGGTTGTTGTAAATGATGCAACCATAAATACAAATTTGAACACTGATATGACAGGTTTGAGGCTAGGATGTGGTTTTCATATACTCCCATTACTTGTTGCCTAAATCTGGCGCGAGGCCAAAAGTTATTATTGACGTATATATATATATACGTATCCAACCGTCGTTACCAAACCCAACATATTAAACAGACGTTACCAAGCCCGGCTGTTTTTCCGAGTATAATATAATAAATTTAATGGTTTTTGCAATAACAAACTTAAAAAAAAGTAGAGGGGTAAAATTATTCCTTAAAAAAAGTTAACACCATATTCATCCAACGTTACCAGACCCACTATGTCCAACAGCTTTCTCAGTCCCATTTCAGTATAAATAACACAGTTAACCGACGTTATCAATCCCGACATTGTTGCCACATTAAATTTATGGAAAATCGCTTCACATTGTATTGATCTGTAAAATTTCTTGTGTATCTTGAAAGTTGGATTTACAACCAGTGGATATGCAAAAGTGTCACAAAAGAAAATAAGGAAAACCAAAAATATATCTTATCTGCCTGTCTTTTTGACGCCATGAGTGCCATGACAAACGGATAACTCATTAATAAAATAAACGCCAAGGCGATTTTTTTATTAACAGATATGCAAGTTTGATAGACGTTAGTAGCATTTTCTTTTTACTAGTTGTACATGTCTATCGAGTTAGTTCAACCAAAATTTCGACACCTATTCCCACCTAAAATTTTAAGAAAATTTATAAAATAACATAATTTTACACTTGCGATTTATTAATGCAATTTTTATTTGACCTTAGGCTTACAGATTTGTAAAAAAAAAATGATATGTTATCTAAGCTTTTCTTACACATAACATAAATCACAAATTAAGATTTTTTAATATTAACATCCTAAAAAAATCGAAATTTTTACCACAAAATGGTACAATATGTGTTAGAAACTTTAAGATTGATTTAGAGATCTAAAATTGCATATTCTTTAAGAGTAACTTTAATATTTCAAATTATTAATTAAAAAATTTAAGAACGCTAAACTAGTATTAAAAAGACCCTCTTCAAAATAGTTACAATGCTCCATAGCAATTATTTAATCAATACTTGTTAATAAGGGCGATTAATAATCGCCTATTAACAAACGAGTTGGTTGCAATACTTCTCCGGTGATTGCAATTTCATACACGAAACTGCTAAAAATCAGTTTCAAATTTCATGATATTTATAACATTTAAATAAAAAATTTCACATCAAGTGCGCGGGGGTATATCTGATTGCTGTATTAACCCATTAATATATAAATCGTTTATTAATAGCCGTAATTAATGAATGATTTCGAGACAGAATCACCAAAAAATGTTTTTAAGCCTAGCTGGCAGCTTTAGAAGCACAACAAAATTCTCTATAATTTTCTGCAATTTTAAGCTTGTCTCTGTCTATATTGTTAAATAGAAAAAAATAATTTCATGAATTATCGGTAATCTTAGTGTCAAAACTCAATGCATAAAACGTTTGCAAATTTACAGGCCCCTCGAAGGATCTCGATCCCTTAATAATACTTAACGTGGCAAACGCTACAATGAAATTAGTACATGTGAAGTCCATGTGTCATTTTTAGTGTTCGAGTACATATTTTGTCTGAACCATATGAATTCTGCAAAATAATCCTTATGCTTGCTGAGACACATTTTAAGACTTTCATCTTTCTCTAGATTGTCTGTCATCTAAGTATACCGGGTGTCCCACGTAACACTTTCGGGCACAATAACTCAGGTATTTTTGAACGGATTGTTATGAAATTTGAAATGTAGGTATTTTGATAGATGAGGATTAATATGAACCGGTGAGAATAATCATTATCTTGAAAAAGTAAATTTTCCATGCCTTAATTTAATTTTGAAATAATTAACTTTAATTAATTTGCATCACTTGATTAAACATGAAAAATAAATACTGTATGCAAAATTTCATCTCCGAAATACGTCTGGTTAGCCAAACCGATAAATTATTGCGAAAATAATTCCAAAAATTATTAAAGGATAGGTTACTATGGAACAAGAAACTGCTATCCTCGCATTTTGGACACCCTTGCGGGAATTTGATACCTGTTTGCCAAGCGTTATTTTTTGAATTTTAAGAAAATACTAATTTTCAGTCATTAATTTTTTTGAGACAGCTGTATAACCAAATCTAAAAAATATTAATGCAGTGATAAATCACAAGTATAAAGTCATCATATTTTGCATATTTAAGATAGGATTTATGTAGCAAAATTTTGAGGTGATGTCATCAATTGTTTTTTAGGGTGGATGAGCAAATACATTCTGATCAAAGATTTACTATGTTTATGATAATCTTAAACATCTCCATGATTTTAAAACATTCGGTTTTGCAGTTCCTGATTAAATTAATAAAATAAATCACGCATTCAATAATTTTTTTGTGTCATCCTGTTTATGCAAATTCAAAAAATGTGAATAAAATTTATACCGCAAAATTTTGATGTTTCATAATTTTGATTTTTTTCCAAAATTCTGCACTTTTCGGATAAAACTCAATACGAAGTCATAAACTACATGTGTAGGACTATGTTATTTCATACAATTTAAAACCCATTTACTATGTGTAATTTTAAAGTGACGTCATCACATTGTTGGTGAGGACGATTAGACAAATTTTGGTTAGGGTTTTACCATCTACATGATATTCCTAATATACTCGTAAATACAAAATTAGACAACAATCGCCCCGTACTTTCGGAGATTATCTGCCTAATAAAAATCCAGGTCTGCAGACAGACGGACAGACGGAAATGGGAGACCTATTTCGTCGTCCTGTAGGGGTAATAAAAGGTCGAGAAAACGTAGAAGTAGAGAGTCGGCCGATGGACTTGATTACAATACTTCCTTTACTTACGCTCAGTAAGTAAAAAATTAACTAAATGCGAAATTCTAACGAACAGAAATAAATAAAACAAATAAAACATTTGCCGACAAATATATTCATTAAAAAAAAATTGAATAAAAACTAAATGTTGCTCTAAAAAGATTGTTGTCGAAATCTACCAATAGATGTACAAATTAGATGTAGTTAAAAAATGATTTCTGTCAATTAATATTAAGTGAGAATCAATTAATTTAGAATATAATCAAGTTCCTATCTTCAAATAAAAATTAAGTAAAATATGGATACGTAGATCATTATAGCGAATTTGAAAATAAGAGAGGATTAAAAAAAAACTACACTTACAGAAGTATACAATTTTGCACTTTTCAAATTACATTCAGTTAAACGCTTTGGTGACCTAACCTGACCACGTTCATTATAACTATAAATGCTCATTCACAATGGGCATAAAGCATAAGGATGTCATAAGGATTAATGCATAAGAATTTATGTTTAATGCTCTATTATGCTTCTATTCGTTTACAATGAGCATAATGCTTAGGACATCCTTATGCTTTATGCCTATTGTGAATGAGCACTTATGCTCATTGTGAACGAATACAACCATAGAGCACTAAACATAAATTCATATGCATTAATGCTTATGACACCTTATGCTTTATGCCCTTTGTGAATGAGCACTAAGGCATAATTATGCAAAATTTTGCGGAGTCGTTTTCTAATTTCTGAAATTAATTGTCAAATGTTGTATAATTTTTATATATTTTTCAAAAAATTGACATATATCGTCTACTAAATATAAATACAACGATCTGATTTAAAAAAAATAATTTTTAACTTTCATTTGTTTTTATCTACGACATAGAACTTTTGTTTTTTAAATGACACCAGACACTCTGAATATTTTTTTAAGATTCATGTAGAGATTTTTTCTAAATTTATTGATGTATCATAGTGTACATAATACGTTAATATTTTCAAACATTAATAATTTAATACATCATATTTGCAATAAAATGTCTTGAGTTAATAATGTTTTCGTATAGAAGTTTAATTTTCAAATTTAAAACTCCTATACATTAATAAGTGTTATAAACCGTGTTAAACTTGCTATGTAACAAAAATTTTGGTACATTTTTCCGTCACAGTTACCTTGCTAAAAAAATTAAATTAATTTTTACCACAACTTTTTAACAAAATGCGAAACATGGTACATCAATGTATTCAGAAAAAAAAATCACAAGAATTAAAAAAAATATCTAGGATGTCATTTAAAAAACAAAAGTTGAATGTCATAGACAAAAAAAAGAAAGTTAAAAATCAGTTTTACAATTAAGATCGCAATACATTTAAAATGATTTAATTTGATCTATTCAAAAAAATAAGATAGCTACGGTCCCGGGCTTTTTTTTTTCGAACATATGGTATATTTAAACTAAAAAACCTTATCTTTATTATTTTTATTAAACATAAGGCTGAATTATGTATTTAGTTAATTAGCATTTTACCCCTGTCTCCACGATAATCCTAAACTGTATCTATAATTTCAAAATAATCTGTATAGTATATAATTTTGGAAATTGTCTCTAACAAGAACGGCGGACAAATGACAATGAAAGACATAATTTTTCATATTCTAGATCTAATAAGAGTTATGTAACATCGAGAAAATATGAAACTAGCCATTCCTCAAACGATTCATTGTAAAAATGCTTTATTAATTCAAATAACATATTTTTACTTAATGCAAGCAGTCAGATACAAGTAGAATAAGAAAAGCACTCATGATTTTCTTAAATACTGAACTGATCTGCTAGAATGCAGTGTTGCAGATTTACGGATCTGGTAACGTTGGTCCGATGTGGACGATTTTATGCAGGCAGATATTATATACAGCTAAGCGACACGACGCCCTCTGCAGAAAAGGGGAATGAACTATTTCTGTATAAAATTTGACGTTCAACAGTTTTACCAGACCCACTTTTTTATTTCAATTTTTAATTGTACTGGGCTCAAGAAGGCGATATACATGGTTAAACGTTATCAGACCCGAACCCGGGTCTGGTAACGTCTCAAAAGGTCTGGTAACGTTTACTAGATATAGCGAGTCGGGACTGTGTAAGCGGTATAACAACTATATATATATATAATGGGTTTCTCGAAAACGGTTTTAACGATTTCGATGAAATTTACAGGTTAGGGGTTTTTTGGGTCAAAAAATCTATTGATCATACAGGGTCATCAAAATTGATTGAGAGAGTTGGTAAACATGAACTTGAATAATTTGGTTTATTAAGTTGTATAAAAATATTAACTGCTAGATTTTAAGTTTCAAGTTTCAAATTTCAAAACTCAGTGGCGTCTTTTTTTTGGTAAAAAATATTACTTTTCAGATTTGAAGTTTCGAATTTTAGATTTGTTCGATTGTGTTTCCTAATATGTGAGTAGCAATAAGGTATTGGGTGCGCATCGACCGAGGCGATTCGTACAAACGTTAAAACTGTTTGCAACTTTGCAAGAAGGTAACTTTCGTATCCACAACTGATTCAGGTGAGTTCGACAATCAACCCCCAGTTCTCTTGTCACGCCACTGAATTCATTGCCACATAACCTTAAACAAATCTGTCATAAAGTTGACAAACCTCACGGCAAAAACAGGGAGTACCAACTCTCTCTTCTGAAAATTACAGCTTCATGCATTCTCAGCAATTTTCAGGCAGTGAATTATATTTGTTGCTAGGCAACATCAGATGACACTACACGAACACGAGATTGTTTTATAAGAGAAGTTTGGGTGACAGTCTGACAGTACGTTTGACGTACCTTTTTATCTTCAATAGGGTACTTGCACTCAACTGCCAATTTTAATAAAAATTGGTGCAAGTGTTCCCTATGTAATATAGAACCTAAAGTCCTCAACAAAAGTTGAAAAAAAAAATTGTAAAAAATATCCAGTCTTAATTCTTGAGTTTTATTTTAAAGGCGGAACCTGGTCTCTGACGTCATAAGCCATAGTCCAATCATATCAGTGCTGAACATGGCAACATTGAAGAACTTGTTCTTCAATGACGCGTACATAACTTGAGGTTATGTACGTGTCATACATAACCTCTTATAATTGTATAATATTTTACGATGTCGGCTCTGCCAAAAAAGAGCGTTGGACAAAATAACGCGCGACTAAAAAAACCGCGACAAAAGAGCGCCGAGACAAAAAAGCCCAGTAATTAAATCATATGGGAAAAAAAAACGCCGAGACAAAGCAGCACGCGATTAAATAGCACTGGGACATTTTATTGCGCCATGAAATAGGGCAGCATTTTTAGCTTTGTAGTAATATCCGTTCGCAAAACTCCCGCACTGTCAGTGTCAGATTTGGAAAAAATGACCTGAGTGTACTCAGTGGTGAGATGCGAAAAACCTGTACAATATGTTGCAAAATTGCAATCTAGTGACAAATTAGTAACTAAAAATAACTTGTCAAATAAAAATGTCAAAAGCACATTAATTGAAGATTTTTATCAATTCAAGTAAAGAAAGAGTATGACACACGAACGACAACGAAAGCTTTTTTTGAATAATATATATTTTTGATCTTACTGTGCACTTCTACACTTCTGGTGCTACAATTTGTTTGAATTACTGACAAGTTCTTTAAACACATTGAACACTTCAGCAACTCAAAAAGGTAAAATAGTTAATAAACATTTGATTTTTCATTCATTAATTTTGAAAATTTGAAATTCAAGGCGGTAATCATATAAACTTAAAAATCTTTTAGGGGATTATTTCTCATACCAACAGAATGTCATTCTGACAGTGCGGGAGTTTTGCGAACGAATATTAGGTTTGTGCCAATCCAAAGTTTTTCTCATTTTGTCAAATTTTCAAACGCCCGTCATGGAATTTGCGAAATCACAAAAAGGTGGAAGAATATTGTTTTATGGTGGTTACCGCTACCGCACAGACAAGAGAACATCCATTCCGTTCCTTGGAGGTGTTCTCAAGAAGGATGGAAAGGGAGATTGCTAGTGTCAGAAAATTCAAGTGAACCGACTTCAACAACGGCTCATAGTCACGGCTCAGATTCGGCGAAGAGAGAAGTCGGAAGAGCGAGGCAATCTATGAGGGAATTGGCAGAAACTTCCAAAACCAAGGCAGATAATTCAAACCTCTATCAGAGGTACTTTCGAAGAAGCCGCAGTCCTCTTACCGACATACGACTCGAGAAGCTCTGGTAAGAGGTGAAAATTTTCTGCTCTTAGACACAGACTTGGGCGATCGACGGTATATTCAAGACCTCGCCTCCATTATTTCAATAATTATTTACCATGCACGTAATAATAGACGGAAAAGCGATTCCTGTGATATTCGGTCTATTGCCCAACAAGCAAGAACAAACTTACATGAAATTTTTCGAAAGCATACTGGAAGTCGAACCAAACTTGGGCCCAGAAACAGTTTTGGTGGACTTCGAAATAGCATCTTTGAGTGCAGTCAGAAGGTGTTTCGGGCAAGCATGAACCGTCGGCGGTTTTTTCATCTAAGCCAAAATTTATGGCGAAGAATTCAGCAAACCCATCTAACGGAACAACAGCGAAGTCAGAATAGGATGTAAGATGTTGCTTGCTCTCGCATTTGTACCTGAAAGGGACTTGCAGTTTGCGTTGGAGATTATCGATGAAAATTTTCCTCATGAACTGCTACCTTTAGTAGAATATTGGGAGAAAACTTACGTCGGAAAACGAATGCATAATTTGAGGTCTAGGTACGATATCAACGTCTGGGATATGTTTGATCGAATGTTAACGGACCAAGGACGAACAACTAGTTAGAAGCTTGGCCCAACTCTTTCAAACACTCTTTGGATTGCCAACACCCTCAAATCTATGTATAAGCTTATTAGACAGGGAACAAAGTGCATATGGCGAGGTACAGATCGGGAATAAGAGTTTGAGAATTGGCCAACTGTAAATATGTTCAGCTGAGAAAGCGGTTGAACCTATTGGTTTCGGAGTACTCATTTGCAAATGTTGAAAACTATTTGAAATCTGTGGCGTTAAACTTATCACTTTAATCGTTTATTGTTTGTTCAATTTTTGAATAGTCTGTTTCTAGTTCTGAAATAAAGTTGAGTTGATTTTGTGTGGTTTATTCATAACCGATCTATTTGGAGGCTATAGTATTACTGTTTTGAGACGTTTTATTGGGCTAGCAAAGGTAATTTTTAACATTTACGTCAATATTCATATTAATATTCACATCAGGACATCATTCTCGCTTGTCTACCCTTTTCTGACGTGTTCTATATGCCTAATAGTAATAAGACAATACATAATACAATTAATAGGTAACTATTAATTGTCGCAGATTATTTTGTCGCGTGCTAATTTGTCCTAGCGCCCTTTAGACTCTAAACGATATTATCCTACGCCATTTTTTACAGCGCTTTTTTGTCTCGGCGCTGTTTTGTCGCAGTTTTTTAATCGCGCGCTATTTGTCCAACGCTGTTTTTTGGCAGAACCGCACTTGACAGTACAGCCGACCATAAAAAGTCCCTATATTAATACGGAAACATCCTCGACTTGGCAACAATGTATGGCTTATGACGTCACGCCCAAAAGTGCGCGTGATTTAAATATTAATTTTTAATAATTTATTGCTACACTATGAATAATCCCATGCACTTTTTACAACAATACCCTTGTTTTATGAGTTCTGCTGAATGATTTTCTGGCTTTACTCAAAAACGTGCAAGATGCCTATTGTACGTACCGAAACATACTCCACTGTGTAGAGGACGTTAAAATTCACCTTCTGAGGTGAGAAAATTTACGGAAAACTAAACAGTGAGCGGATAAAAGACACACGAAAGTGCGTTGAATTGAGGTTATGTTGTCAAGCATTTTGTGATGTCCTCTCTAATAGTCACGACGGTGGTTGGTTAATAACACCACTACATATTTATTATCCATTTATTTATCCATATTACCACTACAAACCCAGACTTAACACTTCCTTGTTTTAGCTATCACTTACACTTTTATACACTATTGATGACCTAGTTCCTTGTAATGGACAAGCATTTGCTGACTAAAGGATTCAAACTTACTCATTCCATTACACCTCCCCCGGTCGGGAGAAAAATTTTTTTTTCCGTGTTCTCACGTTTCAAAAAAAAAAATTTTTCCTTACATTATTCATGATACTTCTTAACTCTATTCTTATGTACTTCTATTAACTTATTACCTATATTAATTACAATATTTGGTGCTTTGTCTACAACTACAGTATATGGTCCTTTATACACTGGCTCACTCTTATTTCCTACATTGTTTCGTAACATAATTTTCGAACCAGTTGGATATCTTACAATTTTTGAAATTTGACTATCGTACAATTTTTTCCTTTTTTCTTTTGACAAAAGCAAGTTGTTTCTAGCGTCATTACATGCGGTCTGAAGTCTATATTTTAACTGTAATGGATAATCGTCGAAACTATACAGAGGATCCGTCCGAGTAAGCACATTCGATGGCAGTCGACACGTTTGCCCAAATACTAATTCGAACGGTGTGTAACGTGTTTCGCTATGCACGCTATTGTTGTACGAAAAACACCAGAATGAAACCCATGAACTCCAACTATTTGGATGTTTTGCCACTTGTATTCTTAAATACGCACCTAAGTGTTTGTGGGAATTTTCTAACGCACCTAACGTTTCGTGGTGATACGCTGTCGAATTCAATTGTTTTATTCCTAATACTTTACAAGCCTCTTTGAAAGTTGACGATAAGAATTCTGTACCTTGATCTGTAACAATTTCTTGTGGAATGCCATACCTTAAAATAAAATTTTGAACGAATGACTCTGCTACGGTAACGGCTTCTTTATTTGGTATTGGATACGCTTCAACAAACTTACTCAATTCACACTGTATTGTTAATATGTACCGATTATTCTGAACATCTTGCTCTAAAGGTCCTACTATATCTAAAAAGATTTTCTGAAATGCCGAATTGGCTGTTGTTGTAATCGCCATTGGTTCTAAATTGTGTTTTCCATGCTTATACCTCTGACAAGAATCACATTTCTTTACAAATTCCTCAACGTCTTTCCGTAATTTTGTCCAAAAAAAATACTTCCTTATATTGTTATACATTCGGTTTATACCGGCGTGACCTCCTGTAGGCAATATATGAAAGTCGTTAAGAATTATTTGTCTCGCTTCTAAGTCATCTATTCTTTGAACGTCTTTAATTACGCTTATTTTTAAATTTCTGAACCTTACTTCGTTAACTCTAGTCATTATTTCACGCAGAAATGATGATGATGCATCTCTTTTATTTTTAATTACTACTAGTTCCGGAATCTTATATTTCATAACAATACCTTTGAGTACTCTCAACGTCTCACTTAGTGCTGACGCCGATCGAATATCCCATTTCATATAAATAATATCTGATTCATTGTCGACAATTAAATTATGACTTTTATAAATAGAACACGTGTTGGACCTTTTTGTTTTACTTGCAAGTATTCTGTCAAATTCGGTTTTATAAATAGGACGCAACTCGAAAAAATTTTCAGGTTGTTTTATCAATTCCACCACGCCAGGGTGATCAGTCCTTTCGGATGAAACTGATTCATTGTTCTCGCAGGTCTTACTTTCAGCTTTACTTTGTGCTCTTGTTAATACATTCATTGTACAAAAAACTCGGTGACTCATTGATTTGATTTCATTAGAACTAATTTCTATTCTTGATAAGGCATCCGCTGTTACATTATCTTTACCTTTTATATATACAACATCAAAATCATACTCTTCCAAAATTAACCTAAATTTCGTCAACCCGCGAAACCGATTGCATAGTTTCTTTTGCTTCACAAATGTGATAATTGGTTGCTTTCTCTAATTTTGGTCGAAAATTTTTCAGTTTAACATTAGCGTCTCTAACGTTTAATATTTTCACAGGTATCAAGTTATCTCTAGCGCAGACTATACTTCCGGCTATGTAAACTCCTTCGCATATTTCATCAGGAAGGACTACATAGTCGTCATTATTCTCGACATAACAATATTTGATAATTTCGCATCTGCTTGGAATTTCTGTATAAAATTCGCATTGCGATTCAATTGGAATAAAAATTTTCCGGTCATTACTCCAAAAGGAAAATTCATTCTTTTCGTAATTGATAATTGCATCATGTTTTATGAAAAAGTCAGCACCGATTACACCATTCATTCCACATTCAAACTCCCTCATCAACAAAAATTCCTGTTGCATTTCAACATTATTAAAACTAAGCAATAATTGTACCGAACCTTGCGAAACTGTCGAACCAGCAATACCGTGTATTTTGATTTTCCGTGTTTGATCAATAACCTCATCTTGCGCAATTGAATTTTGAAAAATTACACTAACTGTTGCACCTGTATCTAGCAAAAATTTTAATTCTTTCCCTCGATAATTTACTCGCACAAAATTCACTGCATTCATACTTAACACTATTGTATCATTAGTTTCACTATCAACAATTTTAGACTCGAAAAAACTGATTTTCCGAATTTTCTCTTTCAACTTCTCGTTTAACTGATGCATTCATACGAAACGCTGATTGATTCCGCCTACTATTATCTCTAGTGTACCTTCTATCATAACCTCTGAAGTTATTTGCTGATTCTCTAAAATTACTTGTTGAACCTCTGAAATTTCTTGTTGTACCTCTAAAATTATTGGCTTTACCTCTGAAATTATTTGTTGTACCTCTGAAAGTATGATTACCGCGATTGTAATTCCAATTATAATTTTGTTTATGTAAACGGTGTATTTGACATGATGTTTCCGATTTTGGTGTTTCTTCATCCTTCGCGCCTCTTATCGCGTCACTTAATTTTTCATAGTTCCTAGCTTTTATTATTGTTCTTAACTCAAAATTTTGTAATCCGTTTGCGAAAGCGTTTATAGCAATTTTTTCGTTGGATTGTCTTAAAATTTCTAATGCCTGTCGGTTGCCATCGGCCTGAGTTATCGTCAGGTCTACTAATAGTTCCTCGATCGATCTACCAAATTCCTCCACAGATTTGGAGTACTGTTTTGCTTTACTTAACCGAACAGATAATGACGCTGGAGACTTTTTTGTTAGTAAATAGTTTCTTATATCTGCGATTAAAAGACAATTTGTCGCGTAGCTGGATTTCAACCGAATTTTCGCACTTTCCGATAACCGCGTCTTTAAAACGTACGTAGTTAAAAGTTGTTTCCCATTATCGTCCAGCATACTATCATACATCTCAATGCCGTCGATTAATTGCTTTGTAGCTCTCTCCGAACCGTCCATAACAGGCAGCAAACTAGCCGCTGTTTTTAAATCGAATTTCTCTGTCATTTTAAAATTTACGCCCGCAGAATTAACACTATCGGAGCTATCAGAACTCTCAGCCGAGTCAGAAGCTGCTTCAGTTTGCCCTAATCGTGCTACCCTACTACTTAAAATTAATTCACCTTCTTCTAACCTTACTTCTAAATCTGAGACAATGCGTTTTGCCTTATTTAACACATCTAAAACATGCACTTGACTGTTAAAATTATTCTTAGCAACTATAAATTTCTGCCGCAATTCTTTGAGTTTCTCACTTTTACACTAAAGTACCTGCACATCCCGACGTCTTGTGATATTGTCCTTCTTCAAGTTTCTTCTGAATAGGCTTACTTCTATCTGTAGACTTTTGAGTTCGTCTAAACTGGTCATTTACACTACTACACTTGGGAGAAAAACTATTTACAGGCCTTTTTTTTTCTCACTCCCGCACTTCACAATCACACACTGGTGGAGTCCATTGGAACGGGATTCCGACGCAGACATCTTCTTCTCCGATGGTATCGCTGTTTCTCCTTCTCCTATACGACCTCTTGACTTTGGCTCTCACAACGTCTTGCATGATCTTCTATTCTAGCCATTTTAACAATAGCAGTAGTACTGCCGTATTAACACACTTTTTTTTTTCTCTTTCTTCCGATTGGCAGGGTCGCCATGTGATGTCCTCTCTAATAGTCACGACGGTGGTTGGTTAATAACACCACTACATATTTATTATCCATTTATTTATCCATATTACCACTACAAACCCAGACTTAACACTTCCTTGTTTTAGCTATCACTTACACTTTTATACACTATTGATGACCTAGTTCCTTGTAATGGACAAGCATTTGCTGACTAAAGGATTCAAACTTACTCATTCCATTACATGCCTATTGTACGTACCGAAACATACTCCACTGTGTAGAGGACGTTAAAATTCACCTTCTGAGGTGAGAAAATTTACGGAAAACTAAACAGTGAGCGGATAAAAGACACACGAAAGTGCGTTGAATTGAGGTTATGTTGTCAAGCATTTATTTCGGAGGTTCCACGGTCGGAGTCAATATGTGATCGTTTTCCGGGATAGGACCGTGTTATTTGAGTTTTTGGGCTCAACGTTTCGCACACTTTCGTAAATGGCATCTTCGGGAGCAGGGTTGAGATTGAGAAATTAGGAATAACACAAAAGAGCACGGTAACTCAGTATGTTAACCACACCAGAGGCGAAACTCTTCTGGCAGTAAGAATGTGGTTGTGACCTTTTTCTAGAGTCGAGAGAGAACTAGGAAAAAAAAACGACAGAGAGAAAACTTGGGTAACAAATGAGATGTCAAACAATAATTCCAGTTTTCTGTTCTTTAATCTCTACATGTCACTTATCAGTGTTTAAAACAAAGACTGCTTATGGAATTTCTTTTTTAATGTGTATTTTTAAGTAGCGCGTGTACTTCAAAATGCATACTATACGCATATTTATCTGTCCTAATCTGATCTAATACTACCAAACGAGCCGAGTGAAACTCGGTCAACCAGATATTATTCTTTAAACTCTACATGTCACTCATCAGTGTTTAAAACAAAGACTGCTTATGGAATTTCTTTTTTAATGTGTATTTTTAAATAGCGCGTGTACTTCAAAATGCATACTATACGCATATTTATCTGTCCTAATCTGATCTAATACTACCAAACAAGCCGAGTGACGCTCGGTCAACCAGATATTGAAAAGTAATGGGAGTACGACGTTCATGTCACTGTCATTTTTTTCGTTTTTTGGGAAATCAGCTGTAGTTTTGATTATTACTGATTTATTTCATTTGACTCCGGTAAAGGTTTTTACCCGACATGATACCGTAGAGTGTCATTTTCCGGACCCAAATTATTAATTTAAACATGAGTGTTACGATGCAGTATGAAATAAAATTCAAATAACACTATGGGATTACGAAAAATGTGTACCTATTATGGGTGTATACTATCAAGAATGAGGTGTTTGGGGGGTTGGCAGAGCGTGGTTAAAAGCCCAATTCGTGCTTTAAGTTTTTAATACACAAGATCCAAATATACAAACAGATGCAGGTAAAATATTTACATTCTTCCTGTGGGAGGTATGTCACAAGTCACTTTTATCTTTTCACTCCAGCCTCGTTACAACTCGACTACCGTGTCCACCTGCTCTCGCCAAACCCACGAAGCCCCTGCAGTGTCAGCCAACTATACCTACTGTCGGTTTGTGCTGACACTTCATGACCTCCATGGTACCACATCGCGAGCAGGATGTTCGGCAATCCTCTTGATTAGGCTACACACTTTTCAGCATCTGTGACCATACATAAATTGTAACGTTTAAAATGCGCGGTGCGCGGCTAGGCGGAAGCGACGCCAAGGGGGAGAAATAAAAAAAGAGTGTAGGTGATAAGTCGGTACGAAAGACGACGCCATTTTGAGGAGGCGAGAGAAAATCGGTGCCGAAGGAAAAAAGATTGCCTATAAACTATAAAAATCCAACAAGGGATAACGTCCCCTTTCGACGCAGGTTTTTTCTTCTTTTTTTTTCGTCGTATTCCTGTTGTCGTCACCTTCAAGAGTCTGCGAGACACCCTGGTTGCGCGGAATCCAGGAAAGGCACAGGCAGCCCCCGACAGAACGCGGAGAGACGGAGGTCCAGAGCCATCACCGCGACAGGGACGCGTCAGTCGATCACCCGAGATTGGTACCAATTCGGGGAGTCGCGGGGGAGTGTGCACAGGCCGTCCGGGAGAGCTCCGGGAGGGTTTTCGCGTGGGCGGGTTGTTTAAACCGTCACCCGTCACCAACACCCTAGAGTCGCCGCCGTTTCAACCAAGCCGTTGATGACGCGATTGAATTATTTTTTTAGTTACATTTTTCTCTACATCGCATTTTATTATACTAATTAAGTCTGGCCCGGGTGTTCGTTGCTTTTTCCCTCTCTTTTTCCACTTTCTTCCCTTTCATCTCTTTCTTATACTCTTCTTTCTTTCTTTACTTTCCTGTTGTTTTTTTCTGTATGCCCTGTTGGGGCATGCTGGCGCCCTAGTTTCGAATTTGATCCACCTTTGATCGACCCACCACCCCGCACCGACGGAGGAGTCAGGCCGTGGGCGTTCTTTTGAGGAGGACGTCACAAAATATATCATCAATTAAAACTAGACATCTTTCAGTAACTAAATACTAGTGCTTTCTCATCAAGCAGCTTTCATGCCTACTTTAATAATTTGGTAATTAGCGCCTAATTTAACTACTATTGCCATAAAAACGTGTACCTATTCCAATTTACATACATACAGATTTATGGGTGCCAGAAAATTTAACGAAACACAAATTATCGAAAACAAAATATCGAATACATTTTATCGAAAAACAAATCATAGAAAGTGCAATTTATCGAAACACAAGTTGTCGAAAGTACAATTTATCGAACACAAATTATCGAAAAGACAAATGATCGAAACACAAGTTATCGAAAGACAATTTATCGAAACCCAAATTATCGAAACATAATTTATCGAAGCACAAATTATCCAAACTACAAAATACCGAAAAACAAATTATCCAAAGCACAAATTACCGAAAATAAATTTAAAAAAATGCAAACACCCAAGAAACCCTACGTTAGTGCTGACAATTCCATTAATCAAAAAATTTTTAAAAATAGCAACGATGGATTTTAAATTTGTGGAAACTAACAGAAATAGAAAAAAACTGTATTGTGGGGGCTTTTTCTACACCAACGATGAGCGAACAGACAGTGCAGAATCTTGGAAATGTGACCAATGGGTTAATAAATGCAAGGGGCGTGCAACCATTAAGAGCCATGGTGGAATAACTTTGAATGTTGTGCATAATCACGAGGGAAACCCAGCAAAGTTGGAAGTCGCGGAGGCTTTTATTTCCATCGGCCACAAATCATGGCTGTTATTTTCACTTTCGTCAGTGCATGAGGAGGCAGCTGCAAACCGGGGGTCAACAAGCCCGATATGACGGCGACAGAGATTTTCAGTCGTTCGTAAAAACCATAATGACAATCGCCTTAGTCCTAGTAGAGCACGTTTTTAAGACTTTCGAAATAGTTTGCGCTACAGCCGACATCCCAGAAGAAGCCCAATCAATCATTACATATTTTGAGAACACTTGGGTTGGCCGAAGGATGCCGAGGAAGAATCCTAAATTTAAGCACATTCTCTGGAACTTTTTTGATTCAATCATCGAACATTATCCAAATACCAACAATTTTGTTGAAGCCTGGCACAGAACCCTGCATAATCAGTTCCACGCCAAAAAAAATCGATGTGGAAATTTTTGGAGAGACTTTTGCGGAAACAGTCGCTTACAGAATTTTGGTTCAATCAGTGCAACGCCGGGAATCAAGAACCGCAAAGAAAAAAGTATAAAGACAAAAATAAAAGATTGCAAGTGATCGTCGATTTCGAGAGGAAAATGAAGATAAAGAAGAGTTTCTTATTAACTATTTGAAAAATGTTGCTTTCTTGTTCATTAATTCGAAATTTTGCATCTTCTATAATTTGTATTCGATATTTTGTGGTTTCAGTAAATTAAGTATGTTTCGCTATTTTGTTCTTTCGATAATTTGTGTTTCGATAAATTGTACTTTCGACAACTTGTTTTTCGATAGATTGCAATTTCGATGTTTTGTTTTTCGATAAAATGTATTCGATATTTTGTTTTTGATAATTTGTGGTTCGATAAATTTTCCGTCACCCCAGATTTATATCACCAATTGTTTTGAGATGATTGGTTGACTCGATCACCAGTCTAATTGTAAGATATCTTACTAATGATAACGACTGTCTAATAGTAATAAATGAAATAATTTTTTTTTACCTTTGTTTGCCATCAGTTAGATGTTTGCATATTTGATTTTTCTTTACTATCTAACACTATCGTTCTTGATCTTATTGCGTGCGAGTGGAAAATATCGACCCCAAAGGTGTATCTCGCAATTCAGTACTCGACTGTAGTCAAAATGTATGGCAAAATATACAGATAAATTTACTTCTCCAAGATCCTTGGAGAAATCAGAATATTATAAGTAAGGAGATGCAGTTTTAGGCCAGGCACCTCCCACCATTTTCCGTCAGCAGCGTCCGCTGTTATTGCTTCGCTTCGCCCGTCGGTGCATGTTCGGTCATTATATGTATGTTAAATCTTGCATTTCGCCGCGCGACACTGAAGTGGCAATGATAATTAGGAGTGGGAGTTATAACCGCGTCCTTGAACTATTTTTGCATCTCTCTAATTATAAGGCAATGATCTGAGAAAGTACATTAATATTTTACCAAATTTTTGTTAAAAGTCACTTGGTATCACGACGATCGGATTAGATGTTCGCACAAATGGCCGAGATTTTAAAGTTAGAACTAAGTATAACTTTAACATTTTAGATTATTTATACAGGGTGATTTTTTGAATTTGAAACTTTCAAATATATCGAATATTAAGCACTCTGCAAAAAAATGTTCAGAATCAAAATTTAATCATGCCATTAGTGCTAAAATTAGCCCCCTTTCCTTAATGGGACAGGGGATAACTTCGAAACCTTAAATGGGAACTGTTATTTTTTATTGCAGATTCGGAGTCTACGGCTAAAAATATGTTTGATTTGTCTAAAATATTTTTTTCGATTCGTGATAAATGGCGCTGAATTGACGAAATTCAAATTTGTTCGATTTCTCCTGCTGAGAACCAATGCATACTATTCTGCAATGCGTTAGCAATAAAAACACCACGTTTTATGTAAATGCTCGAAATTCAAAGTTTATTCATGTTGTAAATTTTGAATAACTTTTAAATTGTTACCTAAATGGCTGGCGAATAAATTACTTTAGCCCAGGCACAATGATGTGGACAAAGTAGTTTTCTATCCCCGTCGGAGTGCTCGATTAACGTAAGTCCCCTTGCCTTAGGTTTGATTTAGGTGAGTCCTCTCATCTCTCAGGCAGAAGCGGATACGGGATTTCGTTTGGGGGGAAGGGGGCAATAATTTTTGTGCGATTTTACCTATCTCCCAGAAATTCGTCCTAAACAAAAAAAAATATAAAATTTTAGCTAGTATACTCTTTTTCACATAACATGGGTAAAGTGACATTTTTTGTTCGTTATACGTATTGTGTATTTACAAAATAAAATGCGATTTCAAAATTTTTAAATTGGTAAAAATAAAGTAAATTGTCCCACCCCCCCTGGATCCACACCTGCTCTCAGGGTGCTTGATTTAGGTGAACTCTCTCGCCTATCACCTATCCGACTAATTGAATTATGTAAGTCTCTTTGCGTTTCACTTATCAGGGTACTTATTTTACATGAGTCCCCTCGCCTTATGATCTTTCATTTAAAGTAACTCGCTTAATCATATTCTCACGTGTTGTTGGTTCTTGTTTGTAAACTTTGTCTTTGAAATAGCCCGACACAAAGAAATCTGGTGAACTAAGATCTGGTGACCTGCAGGCTAAGTTACCGGAACAGGTCTACCGATCCAGTGACCATTGAACTACAATCGAATAATGTGCTGGACAACCATCATGTTGAACTCACATATTTTGTCGTACTTCTAAGCTCAAGTTTTCAGGTAATGTTGACTGTTCATTTTCCAAAATGTCTTGGTACATTTCACCATTCAAGTTGGCTCCAATAATGTGGCAAGTCACCTTTGATTATGTACACACACATTTCATTTATATTATAGTGCCGGTACTTGTATTTTAATACCTCACCGGCACCGACTTCACTCTTCCTTCATTCTCTCATCCTTCTTCACCCGCACCCCCGTACCTCACTCCGTCACACCCTCTCTCATCCTTCTCCTTTTCTTAAACACCCTTTCCGCAAATCCCATTGATCTCTCATACATCTCCTTTGATTCCAAGAACCTCTCAAATCGTCTTTCCTCTTCCCCAATCCATCCTGACCATTCACAACTCCTTCTTTCTTCATAATACAATCCACACTCGAATACAATATGCCAAACATTCTCTATCCTACCGCAACCACACAGATCCGTATCACTCAGTCCTGGTTTATTCAAAAACTCATTCATACTCCCATGCCCTGGCAACAAAAACAGCTCAAACATTCCTGGCTCAAACCAAACATTCTCACTCGCGTATCTCACACTCGGAACAAAATCATGAGTCACTCTACCCTTTTCGCTCATATCCCATCTTCTTTGCCAGATCTCCCACAGTTTCGCATCCAACACACCCTTTTTCTCCAGATTCTCTCCCTCTTCCAGCCTAATCTGCAGCCATCCCAATTCTCCTAAACTCACTCCCCTTTTCGCCCTAAACATCACTTCCTTCCTCAAAAATTCCGAATCCCACGGTAACTCTCCCATCGACACTTGCATTGCATCCATATTTACTGTCCTACAAAACACCATGCACCCATACAATACGCTCTTTTGACACCTGTTCACCAACTCCCTCGCATACCCAAACCTCAGCACATCACACCATAGCCCCACACCAAACGAAGCACACGCAACCACCAATCCTTTATATATCACTCGTACCGTTTGTTTATCCAGACCTCATTCTTTCCTCAATACACGCCTCAATTTCCCCAACACTCCGATCACCCTACCTCTCAGACTCTCGACTTGCGGCCTAAAATTCATACACTCACTAACACTTATACCCAAATACTTCACCTCTTTCACATACTTCACACGCTTTTCCTGAACCCTCAACTTCGGCGGTCTCGACTTAGACAACGATCCCTTCAGCAGCATCATAACCGTTTTCTCCCTGGAGATCTCGACAACCACTCCATTCCCTCAAGCAATCACCATTTCCATCACTTCTGTTCCCGCATCTTCAATCTCCGTTCTATTATCCGCCTCAATCATACACAACAGATCATCCGCATACGCCACACACGATATCCCCCTTCTTCCAATCTCTCCGAACCACCCATCCATCATCATGTTCCAAACCGCCGGTCCACAGATAGATCCTTTCTACCTCATTTACCCCTTCTACCACACACACTTTCCGATCTCTAAAATAACTCGCCCAAACTTTGATCTCCTTACGCCCAACTTCCATCAATTTACTCAACACCGCATTCCAGCTCAGATTATCAAACGCTCCTGTAAAATCAACAAAAATTCCCAACACGTACTTCTTTTCCGACCACTCCACAACCTGTTTCACTCTTACCCACGCACCCTGTATTCCCAATCCTTTCACAAATCCGAACTGAGCCCTCGACCTTCTTCTTTCAAGAACCCTCGCCAATCTTCCCACCAGTAGTACCCTCTCAAATACTTTACCCATCACACTCAAAAGGCGGATAGGTCTATACGACCTCGGTAATGACCTATCCTTATCCATGCCTTTCAAGAGGATGACCAGTTGCGCTTCCTTTCATTCGTCCGGAACCCATCTTTCCTCCATACATGCAAACATGCAATCAACACATACTTCGGAACAGTCTCCCATACAAGCGCCATCATTTCAGGCGTCACACCATCCATTCCCGGCGACTTCTTCCTCTACTCCTCACGCTCCTTTTAACCTCATCATAATTTACTTTCTCCACGACACCCTCCACCCCTTCATACAATTCACAGTTCACGGGAACGTCAACTGGGAAAAACTCTCTCAACAATACCTCCGCCGTATCCCTCCACGTTTCCGTTTTCCTATCGCCGTCCCATACGCCTAACAGTCCTAAATTTTTCTCACTCCCACAGAACTTATAAACTGCACCCCACGGATCTGCATTTCCAGTAAACCAGACAAGATTCCTCCACCATAAGACCTTTGTCTCCTTGATGACCTTTTTATAATGTCTGAGCAAGTTTTGGTACTCGACTTTTTAAATCTTTTAGTTGCTCGATCCATCAGGCTGCTCTTTTACCTTTACTTTTTATTTTTTTATTTTATTCTATTACGTCTCCAATAGGCCGGGGGCCCAATTACAGGAAAACGGGGGACATAACACAACAGCCAGAGGCAGGCAGGGAATCGAACCCACGATCAAAGGTGTAGTGGGCAAGCACGAAGCTAACTAACCCACCCGGGTTCTCAACAAACCTTTTTGTCGCCTTGTCCATAGCAATGCAGATACATCCGTGCAGGCTTTCTAGTTGCTCCCTACCCGGGAGTCTCGTGAACCTTTCAGGACTGGTCATATAGGCCTCCCTTCCCAATTCCGATTTGAACATCTCCGAGTTAACGTTTCCCATGGACCACCCTCTCCTCTTTTTTATCTTCGCTTTGAACTTCCCCCGCACACCTTCCACACCGATCAATATACAATTGTGGTCACTCACACCCCAGTCTTCCTTAACCTCCCACGTGTCACACACAAACCTCTCCAACCAGCCACCATTCAATACCGTGACGTCAATGTCCGACTCTCCCATTGGCCTGCTAAAAGTAAACAGGTTAGATGGTCTGTTCAAAACCTCCAAGTCCAATTCCCCAATTAATTCTTCCACTTCCCGACCCCTCCTCTCACTTTCACGACCTGTCCTCACATACTTACTATACCACAGGAGGGAGACGGCATTGGCGTCCATACCTATCATCATCACCTTTCCCTCGCATCCAACCAACACCTTCCTCATCCATTCCAAGTACGGTCCAATCTCATCCCCATATCGACAATACACAAACGCCACACACATACTACCCAATTCACAGTCTATATTCACACATACTCCCAAATTTTGACCTTCCACGCTTGTACAGCATTCATACTTCTATCATCTATCAACACAGTAGCTCCACCATCATCAGCGGACATATACACTCTCATATCAGTAGGCAAGGCACAACAACCTGGCCCTCTCTTGCATACGATTCCTGCAACAAGACCACCTTTATATCATTCTCTCTCATACATAACCCTATGTCACACATCACACTATAAGAACCCCGACAATTTGCTTGTAGGATTTTAAGGCCCGTAAATAAATTTCCTGACCACACTTAGCTGCTGTACAAATATCGGGCACATACTGGAAAACACCGGGTGGCCAAATTCCTTTCCCGTTACCTTACAATTCCTACACTGGTCGATCGTCGCCTCGCATTGTTTCCCCACATGTCCCTGTTTGATTATGTACAATGAAGACGTGATATTTTTTACTGCAAACGTATTGCAGAATTTTATGCATAGGTTCTCAGTAGGAGAAATCGAACAAAATTGAATTTCGTTTATTACAGCGTCATCTGTCATAAACCTAAAAAAATGTTTTAGATAAACCATAGGTATTTTTAGCCGCAGAATCTGAATCTGTAATAAAAGTTCGGGATTCGTATTTAAAATTTGAAAGTTATCACCAGCCCCAACTGCAAGGAGGGGGGAGGCAGACTGGTTTTTTGCACTAAAGTATTTCCCCCATGGAATGATTAAATTTTGAATCTGGACATCTTTGTGTAGAGGGCTTGTTTTTCATGATATTTGAAGGTTTCAGGTTAAAAAAATGAGCCTCAATATCTATCTACACGCTGTCAGCATCGTCTTCATTATCACCTGGGTAGCGTAAATATTATCGAAATACAAATTATCGAAAAGAAAATATCGAAAACATTTCATCGAAAATTTAAGAAATCGAAACTACAAAATATCGAAATAACAAAATGTCGAAAGACAAATTATCTAAACTACATAATATGAAAATGATTTTTATTACATACTAGCTGACCCCGTGAACTTCGTTTCACCTACAATTTAATTTTGAATCTGCAAAACCGAATCCTTTGAAATCTTGCAAATGTTTTAAACATATGATAAGCATAATAAATTTTTATTCAAAATATATTTACTTATCCCCTCCAAAAAATTGATGACGTCAGCCCAAAATTTTGCCAAATGCATCCTATCTAAAATGTCCAAAATAGGATGAGACTATACTTGCGATTTATCATGCCATTCATATTTTTTAGTTTTGCTTATAGGGGGTGTCTCAAAAAAATTAATCACTGAGTCAATTTATTTTATTGATTGAATCAAGAATTGAAAGACTGAATTTTGAAATATTGCAGACTTTTTTAAGTTACTGTTTGACATGGTACGTTTTTAATCAAAATGTATCTGTTTATCAAGCCCAAAAACTTGATGACGTCATCTCAAGATTTTGCCGAATAAATCCTATCTAAAATGTGCAAAATATCATCAATATATTTTCCTAATTTATCATTGCATTCATATTTTTTGGATTTGCTTTTACAGTGACTCAAAAAAATATTTCGATCAGTCAATGGATCTATCTACTGAATAGTCGTAAAAGATACACCCTAATATACCATGCGCAGTCACCATGTGTAAAGTTACCGCGTAATTCAAGTCTGACAATGAACGAGACAGGCAGCGGTCTCGGATATAATATGGCAGATGGCGTAGGTGTGCTGTAGTTGTTAAAGTCCCTAGATAACCAGGAAGTTCTATCAAAACATCGTTCTATCAATTTTTTGACAATGGTTGATATAAATAAAACTCAGTAGATGGTCGTACTCGAAATACGAAGTATCTACTCGAATATCATATCAAAATATTTCTAGTTTTTCTAGATGATGCTAATACTTCAGTAGGTAACAGTTGATGCTCAAGTATCATCTCGATACAACAAAAAAGGAAAACAGTGACAGTGTTCAACCATCAAGGCAAAAATCGAGTCACCAAAATATAGGTTAGTATGGGGTAGACACCTTGAGATGGGAATCTTTATGGCCAGTGTTAGAAAAAACGCACTGCACAATTTATGCATAAATAAAAGTTAATTACCTGAAATGTTTTCGATATTCCCACTCCTAATGTGTTTTTCAAACTGAATGCACCTTTTGACGACGTTCCACGTTCATGAAAGTCGCCATGTTTAGTAAAAATTCACTCTTACAACGATCCTACTCGTTTTCTAAGCTGCTTTACAGACAGCTCAATTATTTGCCACGCCGATGCTCATTTTTAGATTAAATGCTCACAGAACGTGTAGATGTTCAATTTGTGTCCGGGGAGATACAGTGTTTCCAAACAGGTACTCAGTACATGGAGTAGATGCTCAGGTATATAAGAGTAATAATGAAGTAGGTACTTCGTACTTGGAATATGAGTATTTACTCAGTTTTATTCATACCACCCAATGTCTCGCTTCAATGTTTGATTATGTTGATTATGAGCACAAGGCTGATCAACTTCCATATCCCCATGCAATAAATCATTGCGGTTTGCACCTGAGGTAGTTCGTCGCACATTTGATTGACTTCGTGGACCTGTGCCAGCTTGTCGTCTTCTCGGCATTGTAATGAACTTCATAAAACCACACAGAATTATTTTCACAGTCAATCAAATCTGTAAATTTTGTCTTGAGAATTTTAAAATTTTGAAAACTTCAAATTAAATCCTCGAATAACGGTAAAGTTTTAGGTTTTGTCGAAACCAACAAAGTGAATATAGGTAAATAGAATGGGAGATCAAAATTAATAAACACTTTCGCAATGTGTAACTAAATTCACTTTAACCAAGACTATTCTTAAAATAAACGACTTTTTTTTTTACGAAAAAACAAAGAACGATTTGAAATGCAATCACAATCGCACGGAAGAATTAATTTTGTATGACACGACAGGTCCGTCAGGAACGCCAACTATTGAAATTAATCTTAGATCATATAATAAATAGATACCACCATGCCGTGTTCTTTCTCTAGGACAGCCTGTGACGACATCCTCCTGTCACACATCTCTCTCGTGCATGGAGGGATTACAATGAAGCTATCCTTGCCTGATCACTATTTGAATTTTGCGCGCCTAAATTTTAGGAAGTATGTCTGAACTAACTTCGGAAGTAAGATGTTGACAACTTGATTTTATAAATAATTCACAATAGATAACGAAAGGAATAGTAAATTATTGGGCAGCAATTGTGATCCTTTATGACTACATCATTTAAAATAGGATCTTTGTTCTAAATTCTAAAATTGTTTTTTGTGCAAGAACTCGAAAGAGAGGTTAGAAGAAACATCTCTCAAAAGCGATTTGTTGCGCTGGTGCCGTACAAGGATGGAAGTGAAATAGACATATACAGATGTAATGCATATATGTATAGCAGCTTGCCTAGATATTGTAGCCGTCCATAGAGTCGAAATTTGCGAATAAAAATAAAATAAAACCGGCTCAAACGGAGCCGACGATGACCTGCAAGTTCTGTCACTACGGCACGCGTCGTATCACACAGGGGTGTATTTAAGGCCGTTTGCACAAAATCTTAGGGTCACTGTAATCTTACTATTTTCAATCTACGACAAACGATTTGTCACACAGCTACGAAACCGACGATCTAGAGAAAGATGGAAGTTTGAAAATGTGTTTCAACAAGTGTAATAACCGTTTGGTTCAACACAATTGGTTCAGCAAACTAAAATATGACAGGAAACAAACAGTCCACGTGGACTAGTCTATAGCCGTGTTTGCTGCTAAGATGACTAGGTTTTTCGCTCCACCTGCCTCCGCAACGATGAATATTGTCACGACCGGGTCAGGGGGGGAGAGATTGGTAGAGCTAAGGATATTTACCCGATCCGACGTTAAGAATAAAAATCCCAAATACATTAAATAAACTAAATATATTTCAACTTACATTACAAATTCCATCCTTAGGGGGTACGGTGCGTCACTTCACTTCTCTCACTTTTTTCCTTCTCCCTGTCCCTAGTTAGTACCGACTGCCCCTTTCGTCAGTCCGCACTGCCCCCACCTAAGCTTCCGTAATGCCAGCAAAAAGAGGTTTTTGCTGACATCCCACAAGCATGGCATGAGGCAATCTTTACATAACTAGGGCAACTAGCAGTTCCGTGACACATCTCCCCCCTTAAGGAACACTGGACCTCCAGTGTTTTACAAACAGATATCTCTTAACTAATACAATGCATAAAACGTACATAGCCACAAATTATCCATTTTGCAAACACAACCCTATAAAATATACAATCATATTAGACTTCACTCCTACTTTACTACAATAACAAAGATACCCAACGATACAAAATTACATTCTTCTGGTCGACATACCCAGGAAGACCCTACCAACATTTTACACACTTGAATAATACAAAAATTGATTTAAGGTATTTATCTTTTGAAGCAACTATTTTAAAATCTCTCGCGACAAGCGGCACTCTCTTACTAATTGCAGCAGTTGATGAGCGCTATTTTAACGTCCCTGCTTACTGGCCGAAGTCCCGTTCACCACCATTTCCTTTTTGGCAAAAGTCAACCACTATGAGTCCAGTCTTGTTAACTGGAGTCTTCTTTAAGGAAAACTCGTCGTCGTAGAAGCTTGGTTCTCGAACGAGGGCGTCGTATGCGAGAGTGATGTCAGGGCCTCTTTTTTTTTTTTTCCATGCTGGTTCTGTCTCGAGCAAGAACGCCTTATGTATGGTAGGTGTCTCCCGTTGCCAGACCCGGTTCCAGAACATAAAAAAAAATTCATTCATTAGAATTACCTTATACTCCTACAAAATAGATAAAGCGAAGCCAGTACACAATATCTAAATAACTTTCTAAATCTATGTTCAATCTCCGATCTAAAATATAAAACAGTGGACAACTACTTATTATCTACATATAACCTATATATGGGTAATACATATATGCCTGCAGGCTTCAATCGACCTGCACAGATATTGCCTCAGCATTTGTCTAACGATCTTTTTAATCGAGAGTCCAAATATTAAGACAAGATCCACAAGGTGATAATATATATAATTTACGACGCGTCACCTACAGTTATCCTAACGGCTTCCCCCCCTTGTAGTAGAAGGGAGGTGGTAGGGTTACATGTTTGGTTGGGGGAGGCTATCGCTGGGTGGTTGGATTTCCAAAATATATATATTAATAAAACAGTTAAGATTAGATTCCAAACAACTAAAGTAGCGGATGTATGTACACCATAACTTTCCGCAAAAGAAAAAATTTGTGGTGATTCTGGAATATTTGCGACAAAATTTTGGAGAAGTTTATTCGGGGAGGTTAAATTTAAATGCGGAATAGTCAATGACCAGTTTGGATTAATACATTCCGAAAAGTTGTTATATGATGGTAACGAGTGGGTATGAATGGGGTTAAGAATGAAAGATTTTAGATTCGACCACGCTGCTGGAATTATGTGATTTACGTGGATGCGAGGGATAGTATCTAAGCAGGGAAAACGTCTAGGTATTATTACATCATGCAGGTAAACAAGTGCACACTGGCAGTGAAGTTTTATTTTTAACGCGCCCAATAAGCTTCCGAATTCAGTTAGGGTTTTATTACTGCTGGGACAACTTATATAAGCGCCTACCTTTAAATTTGTTATTATAAATAAATCCTCCTCGACTTCTGTGATGGTAAGCGATGTCGATGCGTGACATTTCATGGGGCAGTGATAACTTAATTCCTCCACTGTCGCACCTTCATATAATTTTCGTGCACACGTAGGCCCATGAAGTTTATCCTCTCCGAATCGAGGAAGAAAGCACAGTTTGTCGGAGTGCGGCCTGCACTGATGCAACCCCAAACCAGAAATTTGTCGGTACAAATTGTGCCTCCGGTGTCTAGTGTAGGGAGCTTCTGCCACCGCCAAAAACAAGGTGCTGTACTCTATTCTGCAACTCTGATTGTACCAACTGAAGGGTGCAGTTATGAGCTCAAACAAACTCCACCTAATGCCCTGTTGTACGATGGGCACTCGTACTACCAGTGTTATGTTATTACCTGAAATTACACAATCTGTTATTGGTAACTGATAATACCTGTGTATATCCGTGACAGCAATAGCTAAATCGTGACCTGCTTTGATTAATTCCTTTTGAAGTTCCATTAAGTTCGCTTGAAAAAGTTGGGGCCGCAACACCTTTTCTGGTATTTGGTGTTGTCGACATGACAGTTTTACGTCCCTTTGTTCCAACGCGCGCCACATTGTTACGATACGTCTAGTATTCTGAAATTGATTTTCTATTAAAGTACCGAAAAATCCTTCCCATTCATTCGTCTTGTTCCTAAAATTTGTGATGGATTTTTCCATTTCTTTAATCCTCCTCTCCGTGGATTTAAAAGCCTCCCCGACCTGATCTGTATATTTTTTAAATTCCACAGAATTTTGACTTAGCGTTTTGATATTTTCAGATAGGCCCCCCTCCAATTGTCGAAGTTTTTTCTGTAAATCCCTTTCTTCCATGTGCAGCGAGTCTAGTTTGTGTTGTGTTGCAACGCCGCAACACCAAGCCAGTCCCTCGCCTAGAAAATCCAGGCTGCGTTTTTCTCTGTGCTGTTGATCTTCAAAAAGCTGCCATCCTTCTTCCGACTCTTGTGGTTCCAGCTCGCCGTCAACCGCTTCCATTAACTGGTGCATAGCGGTCGCCAGCTCGCAATTGTGATCGCCACTACATTGTTTTGATGTGCCCGTACTGTTTGTTTGTGGTTTGAACCACGCCATTGTATACTTTATTGGTAAGGTTGCCTCGTAATTCAAAGTCTCCACAAGGGGCCTCCAGAATGCTCCTGCCGACACTTCTATTTGTCCTCCATTAATGGGTCCAGTTCATACGCTAGGAAGGATAAATCAAAAAAGTATTCTCTTACTGACTCTTCTCGGGTCTGTCTGCGGTTTTCAAATTTTCTTTCCTTGTCTTCCGAATAGTCCGACATTCTGTATTCTTTTAGGAATTCTTTCTTCACATCTGTCCAGGTTTTTGTAGCATTATTCGTAACAAAATTTTCGTACCATCTGTTCGCTATTCCTGACAAAAATGAGCCGAAATATGAAATCTTCAAGTTGTCATTCCACGCGTTGGCCACTGCTGCCCGCTCATAATTCTGGATAAACCGCTGTGGGTCGTCACGTTTTGGATCAAAAATTTCTGGACTAATGAAGCTCGGGATCGATGGATGTTTTTGGCTTGTGAATGCCTCGGTGATTGTAACGTTGGCCATTTTTTGGTTAGATGGGTCGTTTGTTTCTCTGATGTTTTGCTCAGTGAAGTGAGGCGATTTGTTGGGGATTGTTCCCGGTATTTTATCGAACGTTTGGTCTACTGTTTCAGAATTTTGTGAAGTTGGTGCGGACAATGTTAACTGCTTTAGGTTGGTTTCTGGTAATTCGATGGGGATTGGACTAAGCACAAGTGGTTCCGGATCTGTTTCTGAAGTGTCACAACCGCATCCCCCTAATTTAACGACTCCGTGAATATCAGAACTTCTGTTTTTTGGTTGAAACGAACCGTACTCTTTTTCTATACGGATTTTGTATTGCTGACGGGTTTTTGGATCCGCGGGGTTTTTATTATTCATAAAATAAGATTTTGTTTTTTCTTAAGATTTAAAAAACACTATATGCGCGAAATTTTGGGCGCCTCCACCATATGTCACGACCGGGTCAGGGGGGGAGAGATTGGTAGAGCTAAGGATATTTACCCGATCCGACGTTAAGAATAAAAATCCCAAATACATTAAATAAACTAAATATATTTCAACTTACATTACAAATTCCATCCTTAGGGGGTACGGTGCGTCACTTCACTTCTCTCACTTTTTTCCTTCTCCCTGTCCCTAGTTAGTACCGACTGCCCCTTTCGTCAGTCCGCACTGCCCCCACCTAAGCTTCCGTAATGCCAGCAAAAAGAGGTTTTTGCTGACATCCCACAAGCATGGCATGAGGCAATCTTTACATAACTAGGGCAACTAGCAGTTCCGTGACCATACCACAACTTGTGTACAGTGAACAGAGCTTCGATTTTATTGACGAGATTCAGCTCAGAAATTAAACAGATTATATCATAACGGAAAAGATGACATTTAATACTAAATACGTCTCTGTGCAACGTGTGCCAGAGTGACGTCAGACTTTGCAAGCCACCGTCGGCTCCGTTTGAACCGGTTTTATTTTATTTTTATTCGCAAATTTCGACTTTCTGGACGGCTACAATATCTATGCAGGCTACTATACATTGATCTAATAAAGGAGTGGATGGAGCCTTGTATACGTTTCCACACGCGAGCGAGTGTAATCATGCATAAAACATACCATTAATACGCTTAAGTAACGAACAAAAATATTGGGAATGAACGGTGTTTCCAAAAGTAATTAGAGCCTGAATTTACCTGGAAGAATGGCTTAACACCCGGTGGTTTCTCCAAACTGCCATAAAACCCAAACCTTTACTAATTATTTGAAGCTCCAGGACAATATTTGTAATATGATTCATGAAATTTCGTTTTTCTAGATAAACGCCAATAGAATGACAATTTTTTTTTTTCAAATAAACCCAAAAATTGATAAAAATGCAAAATATGCACCCGTTGCGTGAAATATGCATTTTTTTTTATAGCTGTATTCATTTTTAATTAGCATGATTCGTTCACATATTAAATATCAAGACTTATATGCAAAAAATAACGGATATGCAAATTTCATAAAATCCGCTCTCTAGTAATCAACATAAGAAAGAAATAGCTAGAGCGGTTATGCATCAGTGGGGAAAGGACGGCTGACCACGTATCACGTGCTGGGTGGCAAGAAACGCTTCATTTGAACGGGAATTAATACGTTTTCTTACGAATTTGTTCAAACAATCAATTACAACAAACGTCTGTTAATAAAAACTATATTTTTACAGTTTACATTAAAATTATGTGTAATGTGGAATAACAAAAATCATGTTAGTTAAGTGGTGCAGATGGTCTTTTAATAAAATGATATGTATAGAGAAGCTACAATAAATTACGAATTCAGTTAGTACAATAATCTTCTACAAGTTAACTAATCTTGTAGTGTATGTTCATTGGTAATTCTGAAATTTTTAGGATAAAAGTAATTAAACTTTCAATAAACGTGACAGGGTGCCTAATTAAATTAAACATATTATATTGTGTGGAATTTTCTACTAAAATCTATTTTCTAAATCTACGTACAAATAACTTAAACAATAATCAATAGATATAAAATTCCCTCTTTTTGTAGGAATAATCTTTTTTTTTCGTAACTCGGAATGTTTAGGGAATTTAACAAATTTTTTAAATTATTTACGAAATCCTTCGTCTGCGTATGTGATTATTACCTATGAAATGAAACAGGATTGCTTTCTTTGCACGTTCTATTCAATTATACGCACAACACGATTTCACGATCTTTAACAAATACTCCAATAAAATACAACTTAAGAATACTGTAGGCAATTAAATAAGGTAACTTGAGCCTAAAAAACGTAAATTTGCAAAAATACACCTTTAAACACCACGCGACAGCACGAAAGAAACCTCCAGAAACACAGTGCTCTGCAGTTTCGCGTCAATATGTTGCCACCCAGAGAGCTCTATCTCTGTCCCACTATGTTGACAACGCGCGTCTCTCTCTAAGTTACTTCCGTATAATATTATTTCTATGGCAAGGTACTATAACAAAGATGAAGATGTGGTGATCACACAAGGATAGCATTATACTACTCCCCTTGACGTAGAAAACGACAACAGATAGCTTCATGTCTCGTCACAGCTTTCAGTTTGAGTATTGGTATCTATTTATTATATGATCTAAGAAATTAATTCGAAGTGGCGATTCCCATACAAAATTTTTAGAATTTTTTTTCTCTCCGTAAGAACCATCCTCGTACTTCAACGAATATTTGAAAACAAAAATTAGCCGAATCGGTTGAGTCGTTCTCGAGTTATGCGCTTAGCAACACATTTGGCGATCCATTTTTATTATAGGTAAGACTGTAAGCTACGTTTTTCAAATGCTTCATATAAAAGTCGTTTGTCTCCTGGTAATGACAATGTATCACAAGATGTTGTTAGGGAACATGGAAAATGAACCTTCTAAATTCTGAAATGGAATGTAAAAAATTAATCATTAATTTAAATAAGAACGCTAAAATGCTCGTGAACTTGTTTATAAAATTTGACCTTGGTTTTTATTTACAGCGAGAATCTTTCTTTTCGACTTTCCCTGACTTGACGTGAATATTTTTGACACTTATTGTCAAATATCGGTGGGAAAAAATCAAACACGTCTTATCAAACAAAAGGAATTCTATAAATATTCAGTTCATGAGCCATAAATATGCAAGAGATTTCTAATACTTTATTTAATTCTGTATGTCTCCAAAAACAACAATGGATAACAAAATGTTCTGTTTTGGGACATAGTGTAATGAACCTTTTAAATTCTGGATCGGAATGTCCAAAATCATTAATTTAAATAAAAGCGATTAAATGCTTATTAACTTGTTTACAAAATTTGTCCTTGTCCGTTTTAGAAGGAAACAGACAGGGGCAGCTTGTCCTATGAGGCAGGTGAGGCAGTGCCTCACCAATGAATTTTACGCCTTATTAGGATTTTTATTATTTTTTACCGACACATTTCGGCCAATAATTTGTCTTTTCTCTAAAATTTTAAAAATAAATATAGAAAATTATATTCTTATTTTTATCTCGGTAGGTACTCGTTTCTCCCTTAATTAAACAGCACGCTTAAACACTCGACACAACATGTATTTTGTGACGCGAATGAAGCAGACTCGAAGCTTGCCTCTACAGCAGATGTAGAAATCATGTCGTTAATAGGCAAGCAACCTGCAATACACTCATAAGCGGTATGAGTTGAAAAAAGACAAAATTGAGGCTAGCCTCATTTCCGTGCTTGCAAAAGAGATGGACAACAATATTTGCGCGTGGAGAACGTGCGATTCGTGCGATTACAGTGCAGTCTGCATTTGCAGAAGTATTCAAAATTAGGCCGTTGATTGTTTTGCAAAATCTGTGTGTGTATAAATTGATTCAAAATTTCGGTAACAGAATTTTGTCTTAAAAGTGCCTACGTTTGCGTGTGTCGCGTTAGTGCTTTGTGCTTGTCATAGTTTGATTTCGGCAATCGTTATTTAAGATTACGAGTAAATCGGAATTTTTCTCTACTAACGTTAAATGACAATGGCAGTTCTGTTTTTTCTACTTTCACGTATGATGATAAATTGTATGTAGTTAAGGAATTAAAACGGCCGGTTCCTGATTTGAGTAAATCGTTAATTGATCTATAAAAAAAAATTAAATAAATCTAGAGTAGGTATTTATATTTTATATTTTTTTCGTTTTGTTTTTTGTTATAAAATCAAATTAGATTTATTTTATGTTGTATTTGATTTTTTTCGATATGTTTTCTTTAAAGTTTATTTTAATTTTGTTTTTTGTTAGAAGTTATATTAGTTTTTTCTGACCACGCTTCCCTTTCCTTTTGTCCTGTCATTCTCATCCTTTCCTTTCCTTGCAAGAGTTCCTTACACCGTCACGTTGGTTCTTGGTGGACAGTTAAATGAGTTTACAAATTTGTTTATTTGACTAAGTAGAAAATATTTAAGTAATCTTGATTTATTTATATTTTGGAGCGTTTTGTGCTTTGCCTCATCAACTTTTCAAGTCATGAGTCGCCCCTGGAAACAGAAATATTTCTTTTTAATCTTACCTAACTTGACGTAAACAGATATTTTTAACCCTAATTGTCAAATATCCTGGGAGAATTTTAGACACACCATGACATAAAACAAGATTTCAACAAATATTCAGTTTAAGAGACAAATATGTAAGAGATTTTTAATAATTCATTTCTTCCGGTGTGTCTCCAAAAACGACAATGGATCACAAAATATTGTGTTCGGGGACATGGTAAATTCTGAAACGGTGTGTATAAAAATATTGATTTAAATAAAATGGATGTTTACAAAATTTTAGCCTTCTCGGTTTTTACTAAAATCGAGTTTCTTTCTTTTCAACTTTACCTGACTAATGGTAAACAGACATTTTTAACATTTATTTATTATCAAATATATCTGAGAGAATTTTAAACACAGCCTGTCAAACAAAAGAATTTCAACAAAATGTTCAGTTTAAAATTTAAAACATTTCTAATTATTGATATCTGCCTGTGTGTCTCCAAAAACGACAATGGATCACAAGATGTTCTGTCTGGAGACATGGTACAATGAGACTTTTAAATTCTGCATCGGAATGTTAAAAATCATTCATTTAAATAAAAACTTATTAATTTGTTTACAAAATTTGCCTGTCGGCTTTTACAAGAAAACAAAAATCTTTCTTTTCAATCTTACCTGACTCGACGTAAACAGACCTTTTTAACACTTATTATCAAAAATCTCTGAGAAAATTTTAAACACACTTTGTCAAACAGAAAAATTTCAACAAATATTTGGTTTAATATCCAAAAATTGTAAGAGATTTCTAATTATTGATATCTTCCTGTGTGTCTCCAAAAACTAAAATGGATTACATGATGTTCCAATGAGCCTTCTAAATTCTGCATCGGAATGTAAAAAAACCATTAATTTAAATAAAAACGCTAAAATGCTTATTAACTTGTTTACTAAATTTGGTCTTTGCGGTTTTTACAAAAAAATTAAAATGTTTATTTTCAACCTTACCTGCCTTGACGTAAACAGTTATTTTTAACACTATCTGTGGGAAAATTTTAAACGCACGTTGACCAACAACAGAATTTCAGCAAATATTTAGTTTAGGCGCCAAAAATTGAATCGATTTCTAATTCTTCATTTAATCCGATATATTTCCAAAAACAACAGTGTATCACAAAAAGTTCTATGTATTTGGAGACATGTTCGAATGAGTCTTTCAAATTGTATATCGGAATGTAAAAATCATTGATTTAAACAGAAACGGTGAACTTGCTTATAAAATTTGGCCTTTTCCATTTTTACAAAAAACGAAAATCTTTATTTTGAACGTTACCTGACTTAACGTGAATATATATTTTTGACACTTATTGTCAAATATCGGTGGGAAACAATTAAACACGTATTGACAAACAAAAGGAATTCTACAAATATTCAGTTTAAGAGCCAAGAATGGAAAAGATTTCTACCTCTTCATTTAATCCGGTATGTTGATGTAATTCGTTAATTTTGTATTTAATAACCTTAGAGTGAGGAATCAATTATTTTTACAATGTCTATGGTATTTGATATACTCCTGTATACAAGTCGATTAATATAGAAATGTTTTATTTGGCTGCTTTTCTTGGTGAAAAATCTTAACAGGTTATGGGCCCAGAACGCTATAAAGTTGAAAAACATGAATACCAAAGGAAAAGTCAAATTTTGAAAACTATTTGAAAGATATCTCCACGAGGCTGATTTTAAGGTTATCCAACACGTGCATTCTGAGGTTATCCAAGACGTAATAAAAAAGAAGCATAGACGTAGAACAATGGATCCAACAAGAATCATCAATGTCGGTCTTTTGGAAGGAAAGTCGAACTGGGATACGTGGAAGTACAAAATTACTATTTGTCTACGAGGAATTTCAGGAGCTCTGGATATCATTGAAGGCAGGTCAGTGAAGCCTAGTCCACTAGATGATGGTGCAAAGCCGGAAGAAAAGACGGCGTACCAAACTGCACTTGATGCATTTAATAAAACAGAGAGCAATGCATTGATTATCTTGACAAATAATATGACTGAGGAAACTCTAAAGAAAATTATGCGATTAACCAGTGCCAGGGAAGTATGGCTAGAATTACACAAACTTTTTGATGGCGTTTCAGAAGACAAAGTGTATAACCTGTGTCTACAATTCTTTAGTTTCAAAAAATGTTCCAGCGACGATATGGCTACACATATATCAAAATTAAAGAATCTATGGATCGAGTTAAAAGTGGAAATGAGAAACGACGCTGATGGTAATACAGAACTGCCTGATTTGTTTTGGATTTGCAAAATTTTAGGTACGCTACCAGACAATTATTTTTCCTTCAAGTCAAGTTGGATGATGATGTCAAAAAGTGACAGAACGGTTAATAATTTGACAAATCAACTGTATGCTTATGAGCGAGCCTTAAAAAACAATGAGGATGGATCATCGGGACAGGAAGCTCTCATTTTGGACTCATCAAAAAGAACTCCTACACAAGTAAGTTCGACCGAACAGAAGAAAAAGAAGAAGATACTTTGCAACTATTGTAAGAAACCCAACCATGTTATAAAAGTATGCAGAAAGTGGATTGCGGATGGAAGACCCCCAAAACTTGATAACAAGCCAGAACAAACTTCAAACATGCTTCTTTTGATTGTTACATCGCCAGTGATGAATTCAGAATGTGGTGCAGATGATTGGTATGTAGACAATGGCGCTACAAATCATATTTCAAGCGACAAAAGTTACTGTAAAACTCTCCAACTATTCACAACAGCACACTCAGTAACCACGGCAAACGGTGAAAGAATTGAAGCTATCGGCAAAGGTGAAGTTGACATAGAGGCAGCTATCGGAGGCAAGTGGCACAGGATCACTCTGACAGATGTATGGTGTGTGCCTGGAATAAAGAAAAATCTGTTTTCTGTTCTAGCTGCAAACGACAAACACCCAGATAGCCAGTTTCTTTCAACCACAGAAATTGGAAATTTTAAAGTTGGCAGAGATGTAGTGTTAGTCGGTGTACGAAAACGTTATGGAGGACTTTTTAAATTGGCAGTGAGAAGCGTGAAACCTACGTCTCCAAATGAAGTTAATGTCACAGGCAAAGAGAATCTTTTGCAGCTATACCACGAACGACTTGGACATCAGAATAAACGACACGTGAAGTCCCTGCTGGACAGAGAATTTAACGTTACGGTGGAAATGGATAGTGAACTGTGTGAAGGATGTATCTATGGGAAAGCTCATCGTCTACCTTTCGGTACCAGAGAAAAAACTACAAAGCCAGGAGAGCGGATTCACACAGATGTTTGTGGACCATTTGAAGAATCGATGTCAGGCTTTCGGTATTTTGTTTTGTTCAAAGATGATTGGACAAAATTCAGGACTATCTACTTTATTAAAGAGAAGGCAGAAGTTGCAGAAAAGCTAAGTCAGTTTATAGCAGAAACAAAAACCACGGGACATTTAATTAAGGAACTGTTGAGTGATAATGGAAAAGAGTTTGACAACAGAGAAGTAAGGAGAATCTTACAAAAAGAAGGTATAAACCACCGCCTTACGATGCCATATACTCCAGAACAGAATGGAACAAGTGAAAGAGAAAATCGCACAGTTGTTGAAACTGGTAGAGCGATAATGCATGCTCATGGAAACATTCAACAGAGTCTGTGGGCTGAAATGATTCGCACAGCGAATTACATCCTAAATCGAACGGAACCTTCAAGTGTTGCATGGACGTCTCCATATGAACTTTGGTATGGGAAGAAACCAAGGTTGAAACATCTACAGATCATAGGTTCCACGTGCTATGTTCATATGCCGAAACAGCAAAGGCACAAGATGGATCGAAAAGCCATTAAAGGAATATTGATCGGCTACGACCACGACGATGGATATAGAATTTACTGTGAAGAGGAGGGCAAGCTCATTGGATCAAGAGATGTTATCTTTGAGGAGAAAACTTTACAGCAAGGGAGAGGTGTAGTAATTCCAGGAAACATCGAACTTTCTGATCAACATGGCGACTTGACGCGTGCTGATAAACAGGTTGAACAAAACGATGAAACTGATGAAGAAGACGAAACCTTTTGTGGACTCGAGAGCGAGGCAGAAAGTATGGATAGTGATGAAAATAAAACACCAGAACCCATTGATGAAGATAGTGTCAACAAACCTCGACAATTACGAGATCGCTCAAATCTTAAAGCTCCGGTCCGATATGACGACTACTCGCTGTATCTTTCGACATTTCAGGAACCAGAAACGTACAGTGAAGCCATGAAGTCAGATCAGAGAGAACTATGGCAAGAAGCCATGGATTGTGAGATGCAATCTCTGATAGATAAACAGACCTGGGAGTTAGTCAGTTTACCTCCTGGAAGAAAGGCTATTCCAAACAAGATAAAGACAAACGCCGATGGGTCAGTCGACAAGTTCAAGGCCAGATTGGTTATCAAAGGATTCAATCAGAAAAGAGGAGTAGATTATGATCAGACCTTTGGTCCAGTTGCAAGAATGTCAACGATTCGAACATTACTCAGTGTAGCAGCCAATGTAGGCATGAAACTTACTCAGATCGACGTTTCCACAGCTTTCTTATATGGTGAGCTGGATGAAACCATTTATATGCAACAAGCTGAAGGCTATGGGGATAAATCTGGGAGAGTTTGTTGTCTGAAGAAAAGTCTGTATGGACTAAAACAGGCGTCTCGTTGCTGGAATAAGAAGATCACCGAACTGCTTCTACGACTTGGATTTAAACAAAGCAAGGCCGATCCATGTCTTTTTGTGAGACAAAAAGATGGAAAGACGATGATATTTCTTCTCTACGTCGATGATGGACTGATTGCAAGTGAAGATGAACAAGAATTTCAAATCTTCATCAATGAGTTGAAGAAAGAATTCAAAACTACTTTCAAACCGGCGACATATTTTCTTGGACTTGAAATCGAACGAGAAGGAGATGGCTCCCTTCAGATCGCTCAAACTCACTACACGGAAAAGTTGTTAGAAAGATTTAACATGAGCAACTGTAATGCAGTGAACACTCCCATTGTCAAAGATAATGAAACTGAAGAAAATCCCCGTAATGAAAATTTTCCATACCGACAAGTGGTGGGAGCACTGATGTTTTTGATGCGTGGAACTCGGCCAGACATCGCTTATGCTGTCAGTGTGGTGTCCAGGAACCTGGAGAATCCTACACAACGTGACGTGGTTCGAGTGAAGAGAATTCTGCGGTACCTGAGAGGAACTTCAAATTATAGACTTGTGTATAAGAATGACCATGAAAAAGGGGTTCTTATCTGCTACAGCGACGCTGATCATGGTGGTGATCTCAGCACTGGACGATCAACATCAGGGGTGTTATGCCTATACTCTGGGGCGCCGATCTCACGGATGAGTCAAGGACAAGCCTCTGTTGCACTTGCACTCATTTCCACTACAGAAGCTGAGATCGCAGCCGCGAGTGAAGCTCCTCGGGAAATCATCTGGATTAAAAGGCTTTTGACTGAACTTGGTCAGTTGAAAGAGACGCCTGCACTACAGATAGACAATGAAGCTGCAATTCGATTGGCTCAGAATCCGGAATTTCACAGAAGAACGAAACACATTCGTACTCGACATTTCTTTGTACGCGAACTAGTCACTTCTGGGCAAATTAAAATTTATAAAGTAGAGTCGCAGAGACAGCTTGCAGATGTATTGACAAAACCATTGTCATCAGTTAGGTTTAGGGAATTATGCAATAATTTAGGCATGTTGTTGTTATTAAATAAAGGAGAGTGTTGATGTAATTCGTTAATTTTGTATTTAATAACCTCAGAGTGAGGAATCTATTATTTTTACAATGTCTATGGTATTTGATATACTCCTGTATACAAGTCGATTAATATAGAAATGTTTTATTTGGTTGCTTTTCTTGGTGAAAAATGTTAACACAGTATGTCTCCAAAAATGACAATGGATCACTAAAAGTTCTGTTTGGGGACATGGTAGAATGAGCCTTTTAAATCCTCCATTGGATTATATAAAGTCATTAATTTACATAAAACCCTAAAATGCTTATCAATTTGTTTACAAAATTTGGTCTTGTCGGTTTTTACAAGTAAACGAAAGTCTTCCTTTTCAACCTTACCTGTCTTGAGATGAACAGATATTTTTTACACTTATAGTCAAATATGTGGGAAAATTTTAAACACACCTTGACAAACAACAGGATTTCAACATGTGGTAGATACAAGTTAGCAGTAGTTCCAAGTGTCCAATGAAAATGTACGCATGTGCGATACAGAGAAACGGGGAGCCGTTGATGTACGCCGAACATATAATAAAGCATCGACCTAGACATGGCCTTGTTTTATTAAACAAGGATACAACATGGTGTCAGAAGTAAAGCAAAGTATAAATAAAGTGTGAAGTAAAGTAATAAAGTAAAAGAAAGAGTGATAGGAGGAGTGAGAAACGAGCATTCACGAGCAACAGTTGTGCAACACGGGGTAACCGAGAAAAAACGAAGAAAATGGCGGAAGGTTATAACAGCCACACGGCCACTGCAAATTAAAGGTAATCCATCCGTGGACTGGAAAAAGTGGTTCAGCATTTTTGAAACGTATCTACTAGTTGCAAACCTCGATGAAGCCGACGACAAAAGAAAAATCGCCTTATTATTAAACCTGCTGGCAAGCGACGCACAAGACATTTACAACCAATTCAAGTGGGTTGAAGGTCCGCATAAGCATGTCTACGCCATGGTGACCAAGAAATTTGAAGAATACTGTGCGCCATTGAAGAATCTGGTAGTGGAGAGATTCAACTTTAACAGTGTGACCCAAGGTGAAGGAGAAACATTCGAATCCTTTTTGAGCAGACTACAAGCAAAAGCAAGTACGTGTGAATTTGGTTCCCTCCAGAAAAGCCTGATCAGAGACCGTATCATCTATGGAATACAAGACAAGGAGCTACAACGTCGATTACTTCGAGAAACAAACATTTTACTGGACGATTGTATCAAATATTGCATCGCAACTGAGCAGAGCGACCGACAAGTGAAATTACTGCAAGGAATAACACGAGTGAACACCGTGATGAAAAAAAAAATTCGTCCCAGAAACCATAGGGCGAATTCGGGAGAAACAAGAAGGAACCGTCCCGCAGTCAGAAAATAGAATGCACCAAGTGTGGTCGAGTACACGAAGTCCGACAGTGTCCAGCATTTGGTAAAGTGTGTCTCAACTGTAATGGCCGAAACCATTTTTCCATTGTGTGCAAGAAAGAAAAGCGAGGCAGAGTACAGCAGACTGGCGATGAACAGCAGAAGGCGTCGAGAAACAGAAGAATCCATGAAATGCAAGAATATGAAGACCCGAGTGAAGAGGAAGCGAAGTATTTCTTCGTTTCCGAACTAAAAACATCTAACAAGGTAGCAAAACCCTGGTATGTAGATATACTGTTTCATAATAATGTGTCTATAAAATTTAAAATTGACACTGCAGCAGAAGTCAATGTTTTGCCAATGCGATATGTTAATAAATTGTCTCTATCGAAAGATGATATTGTTAAATGTAATGTAGTTCTAGTGTGTTACAGTAATAATTCGATGCGCAGTCCAGGAAAGGTAAATCTGCAATGCAAATGCAATAATCAATCAAAAAATATTGAATTTGTTCTTGTTAATGATGATAAAGCGGAGGCTATTTTAGGATTAGATACATGTCTAACGTTCAATTTAATAAAGCGGGTAGATAGTCTTGAATGTACCAAATATAAAACTGTTGATGATATTTTAAAACTGTACCCAAGTGTATTTACAGGAATTGGTAGGGTTGATTATAACTATCATATCAAAATAGATCCAACGATAAGTCCGATTGTCCACCCTCCTCGAAGAATTTCCCTATCCTTACAACCTAAATTGAAACATACCTTAAAAAAGTTAGAAGAACAAGAAATTATAGAAAAAGTGGATTATCCAACGGATTGGGTCAACAGTATGGTGATCGTGGAAAAGAAAACGGGAGACCTAAGACTATGTTTGGATCCAAGGGACTTAAATCGAGCCATAAAAAGGGAGCACTTTATGATTCCGACAGCACAAGACGTAGTGACGAAACTATCGGGAAAAAAGATATTCACCGTAATAGACATGAGTTCAGGTTTTTGGCATATCCAACTTGACAAAGAAAGTGCTGATTTATGCTGTTTCAACACTTGTTTTGGACGATACAAATGGTTAAAAATGCCGTTTGGTATAAAATCTGCATCGGAAGTATTTCAGAAGATGGTATTTAGAATTTTTGGGTATATTAAAGGAGTCCAAGTGATTTTCGACGACCTAATTATTGCAGCAGTGAGTGAAGAAGAACACGATAGGATTTTAAAGGAAGTAATAAAAACAGCATAGAGAAACAACGTCAAATTTAATATAAAGAAAAGATACAATTCAAAGTGAGTCAAATATGGGAAATGTAATAACTGACAAGGGTATGATGCCAGATCCGAACAAAGTAAAGGCCATAACCCAGATGGCAGAACCGAAATGTAAAGAAGTGAAAAGATTTCTCGGAATGATTAACTACTTTTATCCCCAACGTGGCAACGGTAAATGGTCCATTACGTGAATTAGTAAAACAAGACGTGTCTTGGCATTGGGAGGAGAAGCACAGCAGAGCCTTCAGTAAATTAAAAGAACTACTTTCAGACTCCCCTACGATGAAATTTTTCGATGGGACAGCGAAAATAACAATCCAAACTGACGCGTCTAAAGCAGGAATAGGATGTTGTCTTATGCAGAATAACCAGCCAGTGGAATACGCATCCCGAGCATTAACCCCGACCGAGACAAAATACGCACAGATTGAGAAGGAATTGTTAGCAGTTGTATACTGTCTGGAAAAATTTCACTATTACATCTATGGTCAACATGTCACGGTACAGACTGATCAGAAACCGCGGTTAGCAATAGTAAAGAAAGATGTGCCGCGAACAACAGCGAGGATTCAACAAATGGTTCTGAAATTACTAAAATACGATTTTTCATTAGTCTATATACCTGGAAAAGATCTATACACATTGCAGACACGCTGTCTAGAACATTCTTGAAGGACAAAGTAGAAGATGATCCTGAAATGGAAGCTGTTGTACACAGTATCTCAAGACATTTAGCAGTATCAACAAAGAAGAGAATGAAAATCCAAGAAGCAACAAAGAGAGACCGAGTCTTGCAACGAGTTCTACGGTACCATGAAGAAGAATGGACCGAAGAAAAGCACGAAGTACCCGATTACTTACTACAATACGGAAAACTAAAAACCGATCTTTCAGTCGACGACAACTTATTATTTTTACATGATAGAGTCGTAATACCTTTCGAATTACGAGATGAACTACTTCAGCAAATACACGAAGGTCATCAAGGAGTTGAAAAATGTAAATTACGAGCAAGATTGGCTGTATATTGGCCTGGAATAAACAAAGACATTGAAGAAACTGTCGCCAGATGTCCGGTTTGTCAGAAATTTCAACATCAGAACAAAAAGGAAACACTTAGACCGCACGAAATCCCAGATCGAGCATGGAAGAAGATCGCAGCAGATATTTTAACATTCGCAAATACAGATTTTCTAGTTATAATTGACTACTACTCCAATTGGATAGAGATAATAATTAAATTACACTACAAAACAGCTGCAGAACTGATCGTAAAATTTGAAGAAATGTTTGGGAGGAATGGCACACCAGAAGAATTGGTATCCGACAACATGCCATTCAACAGCCACAATTTTAAACAATTCGCAGAAACATGGGATATCACACTATCCACGTCGAGTCCAAGATATCCTCAATCGAATGGCCTAGCGGAGCGAGCTGTCCAAATCTGCAAGAATATACTGAGAAAAGCAAATGAAGAGCACACCTCAATCTACCCTCTACTGTTAGCATACAGGAATACTCCAATTAAAGGTATCAATTGCTCACCAGCACAAGCGATGTTGAATAGACCATTACGAGAGAAGATCCCAGTGGTATCAAGAAGATTAAAACCGAAAATAGACAACCAGATCCAAAAGAAGAAACAATTCCAACGACGAAAGACCAAATTATACTACGACCAAACAGCAAGAGATTTACCAGAGTGCAGAGAAAACCAGAATGTAATAATAAGGAAAGGAAGAAAATGGATACCTGGAAGAATAGTGGAGAAGCATGAAAAGCCAAGATCTTACATGGTCCAATCGGAAACCAACATACTCAGAAGAAATCGAAGAGATCACCGTCCATCTTTAATTCCCTCTCCTTCATTTACCCCGGACTTAGATGATTATCAAATAATTAATGAACCTAAGACTGATATAGTTATACCACCCCTTCCAACAAATACAGAAAACCCTGTGATTGTAGAATCACCAAATGTTGGCAACACAAGACCTAAGAGAAACATTAAAGTTCCTCAGAGATTTAAAGATTATGTTATGACTAAGTAAACTGAATATTTTGAAATTGTAGAACATTGTGTTTAGTTCTAGAAATGTAGTTACTTTGTTACTGTTCGATGTTTTGTGTTTAAATTAAAAGAAAGGGAGATGTGGTAGATACAAGTTAGCAGTAGTTCCAAGTGTCCAATGAAAATGTACGCATGTGCGATACAGAGAAACGAGGAGCCGTTGATGTACGTCGAACATATAATAAAGCATCGACAGAGATAATAGAGATACGACAGCTCGTAAAATTAAGCGTCAATAGTCCTTATGTACTGCGCCCCAAACCGTCACCTTCAGGCGCGCTATTTAAATTTGAGGGAAACTTTCGTAGCGCGGCTATTTGATTACCAGGGATATTACCAATCATAAGAATATACCAAAAGTGGTTAATATTTCTTCCAAAAATACTAGGTTCCTCATAAATGGAAAAAGACAAGATTACAAAAATTACAATCATTAAGTTTATTCGAAAAATGATTGTATTATATCTAACATTTTTTGGTGCTTTTATAATGTTTACATCCTGATTAATAGTAAATTGTCCTAATATTCTTATCATTACCTCACATGTAACAACTGAATATATGGATAAAAAAAAAACATTAAATTACTCAAAATGCTTGTATTAACTTTTCTTGTCCTTTAAAACTCTAAAATGTGCATACACAACACAAACTGTATAATTTTATAGCGAGGATAATAATAAAAGCACCCTCTAGCCCATTAGACGATTGTTTATTACAACCCAACGTTGAAGTTCAAGGACGACACTTTAAGGGGTAGAAATACAGTTATAATATTGAATGTTACCTTTTCATTGCCAAGATGACTTTAGTTCTGTGCGATTGTTAATAATAGTATATTATTAGCCAACCTTGCAGAGCCAAGCATTCTAGACCGATCGCAAATTAGAACCCGAGACGCGCAGCGTCGAGGGCTCTGAAGCGCGAGGTCTAGAAGTGGCTTTGCAACCGTGGTTAATATACTATTTTTTTCACTAGTAGAAACCATAAGACAATAAACTGAAAAAATAAACGTTCAATTTTTTTACGCAACATGATTTTGTTTTTATTTCTAATCAAACTTAATCTAAATCTTCAACACAAAGAAAACCGTTTATACTTGTCGCTGAGTTAATCATTTTATCTTCTACCGTCTACCAACTACCATGCGTATTCTCAAGTAATGTTTGTAGCACACATTTGTTCATTTTTTAAGAAATAATCACATCAAATATTGCGTACATAACCTCAATTTTTCTTTTTGAACCGGTGGTCGCAAAAGTTGAATTTGCTACCTCTAAATGAGTCGACATTTGCATGCGTCATGGCTGCTAGTGAAAAAAAATTATTGTTACTTTTTATGTCGTTGCTTCTTTTACCTATTATGTTATAGGAACTAGCTTCATTATAATAATTACTCAACATAAAAAAAGTGCAGGGCTTCCAGCGGACAACTTTTTTTTACTATTTTTACTTTTTTGAAAGTTTTTTACTTTTATTTGCTTTAGTTTACTTTTTTAAAAAAAGGTTTACTTAATTTACTTTTTATGCGTCGCTTCGGGTGGAACGATAAGCCGAATCTGAAAATTTAATTGGTTTCCTTCTTGAAAGAATGGTTGCGTATGAAATGAATGTTTCGTGTCGCCCTCTGTGGGCACTATTATTACTGTAAAATTTGCTTTTCTGAGATTGGTTGCCAAAATAATGGAATTTCTGATGTTTTTCAAAATGCTCGATCAAAGAAACATGAGAAAAATGCACCTTGCAAGTTAAATAGCAATCAATTAAATATGAAGTCAAACGATTCAACACTAAAAAGTCCTATAATGTTAGTGAGCCACCAAGATATAATAATATAATATAATATATAGCTATTATTACAACTAGGGAAATATGAATACTATATTTCCCGAGGTTGGCTAGTTACATCCCGAGGGTGCAACCCGAGGGATGTATAGACAACCAAGGGACATAATTCATATTTCCCGTGTTGTAATAAATAGTTTTTTTCTGATTGATACAATATTGTTGCAAAAAATATTGGATTCTAAATTTTTGAATTAATCGGATTGGTAACGTTGCTAAGGGTGTTTGTAAATATCATGGTTGGCTGCTTTGATTGTCGCGTCCTGTCATAAATAAAATTGATGAAATGTCGAACTACGTGCTATCACAAGCGGCGAAAGCCCGTGAATGTTTGGTTCCCGTGAAATCTAAAGCTGCTTACAGTAAAGTGTATGAAGACTTTCAAGAATGGAGAAGAGAAAATTGGGTGAATGGTGTCGACGAAAATATTTTGCTTGCATTTTTTGAAGATTTGGTATTTTGCTGATTTTTGTTATTTTTGACGTATGACTAATTTATTCTATCCGTAGTCGCACAAATATTCACCAAATACGTTGTGGCCAAAATTATCGATGCTAAGGTCAATGTTACATTTAAGGGAAAAAACTGATGTTAAACTGTTCGATGAAGTAGAAGCATTTGTGAAGAATAAAAATAAAGGATACATTCCTAAAAAATCAGAGGTGTTGTCTCGACAACAGCTCAAAAAATTCATGCGAGAAGCTCCTAATGACATTTTTTTGATGTATAAGGTAAAAATTTCATTGTGATTCTCCTCTATTAAATAGATTGTTACATCCATAATTTTGAAGGTCGTTTTAATTATGGAAATCTTTGGCGCCTGCAGAACGCACGAACTGGTGAATATAAATCAATTAAAAAATAAAAAAAAATTGTAGTGAAATATGACAATTCATATTTCCCTTGGGACAATATGATCATTTCATATTTCCCTTGGGAAATATTAGTGTGTTATGACATATTGTAACTAAGGCAATATTATTCAATATTGTATCAATCAGAAAAAAAGATAATATAATAATATAATAATATAATATAACCTTTATTGCCAAAATACATAGTATATAACAGGCAATTTCTAATATACATGCGAACAAAAATAAAAATTAATGTAGTAAAGACAGAATTCAGATATAACAAAAAGAAATAAAAAAATATTCATCTATAAAAATAATTACATACCTACATACTATAAGGGAAAAAAAAACCGTAACAAAATTTCGGAAAAATAATTTAGGAAACATCATTCTACAATGAAAGCAAATACCGTCTAATGGTTTTGGAACTACAGTGAAACAGGTCTAAATCTTCGGATATAGCGTTGATATACCTAGCAACACGGACAAATGGAGAATTATAACCGTAGTGTGTACGATGAACACCGATGGCTACAATTTCATGTATTCCAGTATTGTAGGAAGGAACTCTCAAGGTAAACATATTTACAATTTTGGGGCAGTCAATTTTGCTATGTAAAGCTTTGTGTCCAAAAGTTATAGCTTGATACTGACGGCGTGTTTCGAGTGATTGAAGACCAATTAACTTCAGTCTCTCGCAGTAGGTATAATTATTTTTGTTAATCTTCAATTTAAATAAAATAAAGTTTACTATTTTCTTCTGAACGTTTTCGATCCTATCAATATGTATTTTATAGAAGGGATTCCAAATTATGCTACAATACTCGAGAACTGGCCTCACCAACGTAGAAAATAATTTAATAATTACTATTATATTGTTAAAATTTTTGCAGTGCCTCTTAACAAAACCACATAAGCGAAAACTCTTACTTAAAATATTGTCAATGTGAACGCTGAAATTTAATTTAGAATCTAGTGTAACACCAAGGTCTAAAACTGTGTCGGTTTTCGACAATACGTTATTATTGATATGATATGAAGTATCAATTGGTACACTGCTTTTTGTAAATGAAATGGTTTTACACTTATCTATATTAGGGCTCATGGAATTTTTACAACACCATTTCCAAAAAAAATCTATATCGTGCTGAATTTTTAGAGTATCGTTAACATCAGTAACTTTCATAAATAATTTTAAATCATCAGCGAAAAGAAGATATTTGCAGTGAGAAAAGCGCTTTGTGATATCGTTAACAAACAAAAGGAAAAGCACTGGACCGAGATCACTGCCTTGCGGTACTCTTGAGGTCACATTAATAACTTTTGATTGATGGCCATTTATACTGACTACCTGCGTTCTGTGCGTTAAATAAGATCTGATCCAAGATAAAATACTTCCAATCACGCCATAGTATTTTAATTTATATAAAAGAAGTTGTAAATCAACACGGTCAAAAGCCTTGGAGAAGTCAGTATAAATGGCATCGACTTGATTTCCTTGTTCCATTGAGTTATTGATATAATTAGTATACTCAAATAGGTTAGTTACTGCACTACGATTAGGTAAAAAGCCATGTTGGTGGATGGAAATATTATTTTTAAATGTTGAGATTAAGTGGTCAGAAACAATAGAATCCAGAACTTTAGATAAAGAGCACAAAGAAGCAATAGGTCTGTAATTTTTAACTTCATTTTTGGAGCCAGATTTATGCAATGGGATAATAAATGAAGATTTCCACTGTTCAGGGCATGTGCCAGAATCGAGAGAAAGTTGAAAAAGAAGGGTAATTTTGGCCAAGTAAGAGTTGGACTGCAATATTTTATAAAGAAGGCAGGAATACCATCTGGCCCCGGATTTAAGTTATTTTTCAAATTGGATAATTTGTGAAATACAATGTCGTTTGAAATTTTAATTGAGCTAAGAGTATTATTACTGTGGAATACATCTAAATTAGGGACGTCTATATTTTGGTTTTGATGGTTTGTATATGTACTCTGAAAAAAATCAGCGAACATATTACAAATAATTTGAGGGTTGTTCGAATTTTCCTGATTGTGTACCATCCAGTTTGGCATTCCGAAGTTTTTTCTTAATGAATTGACATATGTCCAAAAATATTTAGGGTTGGTATTGATATTGTTTTCGGTGTAAGATATAAATTTCTTGTAGTCTTCATGAATCAAACTTTTGACAGAATTTCTGATTTCTTTTAATTTATTAAAGTATCCTATATAATGACTAAGTTTGAATTTTTTAAATAGTCTATTTTTTTTCTTTATAAGTAATTTAGTGCCTTTGGAGAACCAATTTAGAAATTTATTATTAGCAACAACAGATTTAGGGATAAAGATTTCAATAGCCGTTCTTAGAACGCTGTAAAAAACATCAAAATTTGTCCTAATATCATTAGTTGAAAACAAACTATTCCAATTTATAGTAGAAAAGTAGTCGTTAATTTCACCATAGCAAGCATTTTTGAAGTTAAGTTTGTAAGCTAAGTTATTACAGAGAGGTGTATAAGCGAAAGACAGAGGAAATTTTATGTTAAGTGGTGGATGATATGCGTCAACATTCGGTACAATGCTATAGCTGTCTTTCTGAACTTTAACATTTACTACATTCGAGAGTACGAGGTCAAGACAGGAGTTATTACAATTTAAAACATGGTTAAACTGATGAATATCCAAATAGTTAAGTGAATCAACAAAGACATTGTCAATCATATGATTGTATTTTAAAACAGGAACAAGGCTAAGATTAGCGTTTGAATTAGGTAACCAGCTAATATTAGGTAAATTGAAGTCGCCTAAAAGGCATATATCACTGTATAGATGACGATCTCTAATAAATTCCACGGAAGACATATAATTTAGATAAACATTGTCGTTAGAAGAAGGAGGTATGTAGGCTGCTCCAATGATCTAATGGTGCTGATCCAGGTAAATTCTCACAATGATTTTCTGGAGTATGGAGGACATTTGATGAGTATTTAGAAAGCACCGCAATAAGAACACCACCGCCACTAACTTTATCACTTGTAGATGGATTACGATCTTTTCTGTAGACCGTGTAATTATGTTCAAATAGTTCAGAATCAGAGATGTTGTTGCAGAGGTTAGTTTCAGTTGGAACGATTACATCATAGTTCAGATTAATAGTTTCATGTAGAAAATCGATTAACTTAGTCCTTAAGCCGCGAACGTTTTGGTAAAATAAATCCAGATAGCCATGATTGTTGTTTAGTTTTTTGTGACAATTCTGGGTACACGATTTATGAATCGAATAGTTTTATTTGTATTACCGTTCTCATGGAGTTTGCGAAGTTGTTCTTTGATCGAGTTAAAATAGTCTCTTTGCATAGGTGTGGAATCAGGTTGGATCTTTATTCCACTATTAAGATTTTTTTTATTACGTAAAACAGAATATGCCTCTTCGGGGGTATTGAAAATTATTTTAATTGGTCGACAAGTGGTATTTAGTTTGCCAAGACGAAATATTTTGATATTATTGGTGTTTATGTCAGGTACAATTAATTCAAGATGTTTTTTAACCAGAATAGTGTCTTCTGAAACTCTTTCGGTATGTGAGATTTTTTGTGATTCCGTTACGTTGAACATTATGACATTTGCTTCTCGCTTTTGACGTTCAAGCACTTCATTAATAACACTAGTTTACAAATTTAAACTTTTTTTCGTGTCCAAAAATAAAAAAAATATTTTTTACTTCTAAATTACTTACTGACAACAAATCCAAAAACGGATAATCCTTATCACGTCAGGTTTTTTCATAAATCCAAAATAATGAACTTTGCTTTACCTTCACGTTTGTGTTAAACTGATTCATGTTAATGCACAATTGTCGCATAAAAAATGTCTTCGAGATCGTGGAAAGTAAGTGCAAATCAGTTTTGTTACATTTGTGGTAAAATTATAGTACCTAAAGCTGGAAGACTTGTTCAAATATGATTAAAATGAAGGTATAAAGGTTTTTGGGACGAAAATGTGTTACTGTTGGTCTATTATAAGGGAAACTGACAGTACTGCCAATAAAAGAACGTCAGTGTTAACCATTTTTACTTTTCAGTCATAATGTTTATAATATATACTGGGTGTTGCTTTTATTTGATACAACCCCTGTAACTTCTTTATTCTTATAGATAAACCTGTATTTCTTTGAGCTAATTTGTATCATTTTAAAAGATCTTTGTGAGGTCAACCTCACATTTTTATTATCACTTCCCGTTGATAAGTCAAAAGCAACCAGTTATTCTAAAATCAATACTTGAAAAATTTTAAATAACACATTGATGACAATCTAGTAGCTTGAAAAATTGACACTCATGTTATTTATTTACCTAAATGGTCTTTTAAAATGATACAAATTTGCTTAAAGAACTATATGTTCATATATATTTAAAAATGAAAAAGTTATAAGAGTTGTATAAAAGAAAAAAAATCTGGGGTATGTTTATATAAATATCTCAAAAACCTGACGTGATGGATTTTTTCTGCTTTCAGATTTGAATTTCTCGAACCCAAATCCTTTAGATTCATCTATTTTTGTCTTTGGATATAAAACCTTGTAAACTAGTGTAATCATGTTGCAATCAGAGTTCTGATTAATTGAGGAGTTATCTACAGCATTCACACTTCTTTCGGTTATTTTTTCGTTCAGAAGCGATTTTAAACTGCTGACCTCGGTTTTCAGGTCTTTTAATTCGGACTGAAGATCGACGATCTTCTTTGACCACGACTTCAAATCAAGACATTCGTCGCAGAAAAATTTTAACTTACGATTTGCTGATTTGATACACGAAATTTTCGATCTTGATAGGCCGGCACAACTGCCGTGAAAACGAATCTTGCATAAGTCACAATTTATATCAGGGCCATCCTCATTACACCGTGAACACTTTTGGGTCATTATTATGATGTGAATATTATTATTAAATTGAAAATATCAACCGAAAAACGAATATAAAAGAGAGCTATATCGTATTCGTGTCCGCACACAATCAACGAATTTCAATGAATGATGAAAGATATCGACAAGAACTTATTTGGACTTTGAGGTGTGTGGATAAAAATCAGTCAGCTCTATCATGTGATGGCATAGGTGATACTTTTAAGTATATGTGTGGAACTTACAAGGATGGACATGGAGTTGCAGATGACTTTAGTATTGGAAAAACAAAATTTGGGTACATTGTTGTAGAAGCACTTGGGCCTTATTTTCGAAAACTTATGTTGGAGGAAGCTGCGAAGGCATACTACAGTCTTTGCTTTGATGAAACAACTAATGAGAAAGGTTTTAAAGAACAACAAGTTGCTATTAGATTTTGGTCAGATGTTTCTCACAGTGTTCAAACTCGCCATCTAGAAACTTTCTTTATTGGACATGCAACTAGTGAAATATTATTAGAATATTTAAGAAAAGCTCATGAAAATGCAAATATACCTTTAAAAATTTAATAATGATCAGTTGTGATGGTCCAAATGTTAACAAAGCAGTATTAAAAAAGATGAATGAGAAATTGGTCGAAGAACGAGAGAAGAAAATGATAGATATTGGTACCTGCAATCTGAATATAATCCATAATGCTTTCTCGAAGGCGCTGCAATGTTTGGGTTCTGATGCAAGTGACCTTGTACTTGAAGTTTATCTATATTTTGACGACCAGCCCGCCCGATGGTCGGATTATGAAGCAATCCAAAGTAATAATAATTTGCCAAAACACCCTTTTGTAAAACATGTGACCAGTAGATGGTTAACTTTACAGGCGGCTGCCAAACGGCTTAGAACAGTGGTCCGCATTACTTCATTACTTTATAATCACCGTCCCAAGAGACAATAGAAACAAGTTAACTACGCAAAGTAAAAGATATAAATCGATTTTGTGCTTTCTGAAGAAACCAAACATGAAGGCAGAGGTTTTTTTTTTGTTATAGAAAGCGCAGAAATGTTCGAAGATTCTTTAAAAACATTTCAAAAAGAAGAGCATCTTATACATATTCTATATGAAGAAGTGACTAAACTTACTCGCTGTCTGGTTGGAAAAATTTGTAAATCTGAAAAAGTCCTTGACACAATTTCAAATTTGAAGTTTTAGGACAAAGATTTAATTTCTTGTGACAAGATAAATCTGGGACCCAAAACAGCAGAAGAACTTAAAAGCATATATAAGGAAATATAATTACTTACATTCAAACAACAAGCACTGCAGCATTTTAAAGTAGCAGCTGAGCATTTAATGATGAAATCGGTATTAAGTACTTATATTTGCAAACATTTCCGATTTTTAAACCCACGTAAGAGACTAAAGGAAAGAAGTGAAAGAAGTGTGTTTAGGATTTCAAAAGCCATGCCTTTGGAAATTTCTAGTACAAAAGTGTTAGCTGAATGGAAACTTCTTAAGATTGATCATGACATGAACGCTTCAAACGAAAATTTAGATTGTCAACAATACTGGGACAAGATAATTCAATTGAAGAACGCAGAAGGTGCTTCCAAATATCCAAATCTTGGTCAGTTGCCAAAAGCTTCCTGCAAGAAAAGGTTACAGCTGCTAAGCGCCAGCAAAAAGAAAGCAAAGTAGCTATAGATAAATTATTGATTGAAGCTACAGAAAGACTGAAAATTGCAATTAAGAAAAATAACTTAGGATAAATTAGATTAGCTCAAGGAATGTTAGAGGGGGTACAAGCCATGAAGCATGAAGGAACGTTAAGTGAAGAAAGAACCGAAAAGTTAGAAAAAAGACTAAATAAAAGGAAATCGTCATTGATTACATCATTCTTCTCTAAAGGAACTCGTCTCGAGCCGGAATAAGTCATATTCTAAGTCATAAAATTTATTATATTTAATATAAATTATTTTCATATAACATTTTTATTCATGTATGTTTCAGTTCTAGTTCATATTCTGTGATTTATTATTTTATTGTTTTTTTTATTCTCAATCCTAATCAACCTTCCTGGTATCCGATCTAAAGCAATTTTGATTTTGACTAATTCGTTGCTTTGATGAAGAAAGTTTTGTAATTTTTATTTTCTGAGCGTAAGCGAAGGAAGTATTGTAATCGAGTCTGTCGACCGACTCTCTACTTTTACGTTTTCTCGACCTTTCATGACCCATAGAGTACGAAGAAATAAGTCCCCCGTTTCCGTCTGTCTGTCCGCCTGTCTCTTCGTCTGTCTGTCCGTCTGTGTGCATATAGTAAAACGCTAACCATCCCCACCAATAATGTAATGACGTCACTTCAAAATGAGTTTTAAATGATATAAAATAACATAGTCCTACATATGTACTTCATGACTCCGTGTTGAGTTTTTGTCCGAAATGTCCGGATTTTTGGAAAAAAATCAGAATTATAAAACAACATTTTGCAATTTAATTTTGAATCTGCAAAATCGAATGCTTTGAAATCTTGCAGATATTTTAAAGATATGATAAGCATAATAAATTTTTATTCAAAATATATTTACTTATCCTCTCCAAAAAATTGATGACGTCAGCCCAAAATTTTGCCAAATGAATACTATCTAAAATGTCCAAAATAGGATGAGTCTATACTTGTGATTTATCATTGCATTTCTTTACAGACAGGTCGGTCATTTGCCACTCCGATGCTCATTTTTAGATTAAATGCTCAAAACGCGTAGATGCTCGATTTGTTTCCGGGTTGCAAGTAGGTACTCAGTACATAGAGTATATGCTCAGGTACATAAGAGTAATACTGAAGTAAGTACACAAACCTCATTTGACATACACCTGTTACAACTTTTATGACGCGGCTTAAGCCAAAGCACCCTTATAAGTCAAACTGGCTATTGTAAGTTTTGTGGACCCGAACCGCAAGATTATTACTGTCCATTGTTGACATAATGTAGCTGTGAACTGAGTTAAGTAATACAATAGCCAGTTTGGCTTATAAGGGTGATTTGGCTTAAGCCGCTTAAGTCATAAAAGTTTTAACAGGTGTACGTCAAATGAGGTTACTGTACTTCGTACTTCGAATATGAGTATGTACTTATAGTTTTATTCATACCACCCAATGTCTCGCTTCAGTGTTTGATTATGAGCACAATGCTGATCATTGTACGAGAATGAACTTCATAAAACGACACAGAATTATTTTCAGTAAATCAAATATGTACATTTTGTCTTGAGAATTTTAAATTTTGAAAACTTCAAATTACATCCTTGAATAACGGTAAAGTTTGAGATTTTGTCGAAACCAACAAAGTCAATACAGGGTTAGTCACGAGAGAATTACTTCTGAAAATTTTTTTTACGCAACCCAAAATACGAATACCATGTACCATTTGATACTAACTGAATTTAAAATGAAATGGTTAATCCATGATTGCTTTGAGTTTGGCAATCTCATTTTGACAATTGTGGAAAAGGAGGTTACGCGAGTGTCCATGATGGTACCGCAGCCAGTCAGAAATCTCCTCCGGCGCCGCTAATAAATTTGTCAGTGTGCCTCTTGATCTTTTGCAACCGATTAATCACGAGAAAATTATTTCTAAAAATTCCTTTTACGGCATTTTATTCAAAGGTTACAACACAAACTCAAACAAGTAAGTAAATAATTTAACTACTAATCTGTTGAAACTGTTGAGCATTTTGGGGGGATGCTACGGCTTTTTTGTAAATGGATGGCCGAAGAAGCCCAGACGTTGCAGATTTGCACTTCGAAGAGGCTCTAGGTGACGCAGAGATGGCGAATTAACACATGCACATTAGCGGCGAACAACATTGGTAGAGCACTTACGGCTTCAGTATAGCCCAGATTGATCTGACCGTATGTCGTAAATCCAATGGGGCTCTAGAGCCGAGTCAACGATGAAAAAAAATGTTAAAAATTAATTAACGTCAAAGTGACACTGCCAAAGTCAAAGCAATCATGGATTAGGCATTTTATTTTAAATTTAGATAATATCAAGTGGTACAGGATGTTAGTATTTTGGGTTGCGTAAAAATAATTTTCAAAAGTAATTTTCTCGTGACTAACCCTGTATAGGTAAATAGAATGACAGATCAAAATTAATAACAAAATGTCGCAAAATATAACTAAATTCACTTTAACCAAGACTTTTCTTAAAATAAACGACGCTTTTTTTTACGAAAAAACAAAGAACGATTTGAAATGCAATACACTTTTCACAATAGCACGGAAGAAATAGTTTTGTATGGCAGGTCATGCGTCAGTTAGACGACATGTCCGTCAGGAACGCCAACTATTGAAATTAATTCGAAGTGGTGATTCCCATACAACATTTTTAAAAATTTTTGATTATTTAGCTGTTCTTTTTTTAATTTATAAACCCGTATAATATAGTGAACACAAAAAAAAAAGATTATTCAAATCGGTCAAGCCGTTTTTGAGTTTTATTAGCGAGAGTAACAGGAACAGCAATTCATTTTTATTATATAGAAGATTAAAAAATGGGGGCTGGTGGTAGAAGGGTGAAAATTTAGAGTTATATGTATTTTTTGAGGCCACAGCTTAAAAAAATAAAAAAATTTGTCCAGAAAATAATCAAAAAATGTTTAATGGGGTCACCCTTATCACTTAGGGGTATAAAAAATAGTTTACAACCTATTCTCAGACCTAAACAATTTCATAAAAATCGGTCAAGCCGTTTCGTAGGAGTTCGGTTACAAACACTGTGACACGAGAATTTTATATATTAGATTTATCTAATGTACATTTTAAAATGTTTATTATAGAAATTTGTTAGTTTGTAATCATTCATTTATTGATTTATGTAATGTACATTTTAAAATGATTAATATACGAAACTGTTGATTTGCTATACTTATTAGAAAAGGAAATGTAATTCAAAATAAATTCTTTCAACATTTAATTTTATGTACTTGTAAAAAAAAGTTATAAAATCTCACCAAGTAAGTTTTGTCATCAGCATTTGGCCTTGTATTTGAAAGAAATAAATGTGATTTCTCTTAAGCTACATTTGGCCATTTTCATCTAATGTTAAACAAACATTTTTTATTTTGAACCCTAGTACACATGTCTTAAATATAGTTATAATTACAAAGGAAAACAACTCTTAACTTTTGACAGAAGCAGACAAAGCTAACCTCTTTTTAATTTGTTTCTCCCTAAAAAATCACTAGCCCACGTTGCCGCCTATATTTTTGTAAGAAATTGCAACGTTGATGGACTTTGAAAAAAAAAACTTGTATTCGCTTTAATAGATTGACTAAAATGTTCGTAAGCGCCATAAAAAATTAACTACAATGAAAATATTACATAATTTACAATTTTACTAAAATCTAATAAATTTGAGCTGTATCAATTTCCATATTCTAGGAAATTTTAATTGTTTCAATGACATTTGAAATTTACGACACAATAGAGTCTATAATGAATAATTTGTTTACAGAAAATCCGTTGTCTTGTAGTTGCGACTCGCAGGAACTGTGGGAATGGCTCCGTGATCACCAAAAACTTGTTGAAAGGACAAATACGTTAGAGTTACGCTGCGAACATCCACCAGAACTGAGAGGTCGTGTGTTTCTAGACCTGGATCCGGAACAGTTCTGTGATCAACCTCTTGTTATCAAACTGGGCATCCAAGACATACAACCTTACTCAGTTTTTGTCTCTTGGCAAAGCCGAAATCATTCTGGAGTACATGGATATCAAGTGATGTACTATTCCATTGAAACAGCAGATGAGGTAAGAATACTAAATAATGTGCGTTAATAGAAACTGACATGGTGTAGAGTTTTTCGTAAATTTATAACAGTGAAATTATTATTAAATTTCAAACGAAGACTATGTCAGTGCGTAAATTTTAGGTTGGCTACTTCATGTTTTTTTTAATGAAAAATACAATAGTTGCCTTTAATTTGTTTAACCTTGGTATGGGGATTTTATGTGTTCAGAGACGTGGCCCATAGAAGGCGCACTATCACTAGCTTCTTAATGACAGGCTGCTAGGAGGTTCGAGCGATATGAACAATTATGTGTACGTACATATTCCGTGGGCGTATTGCTTATGAATATTGCAAAATTTTGTATCATCTATTCCGTTTAATTTGTCCTACAATAATCATTACACTGGATAAAATAATTCAATTTGAGCTGTTCAATGATTACTGAGTGAGGCAGTGCGAGTAAACCTCGAGTTTGACAGGCCGCCAGGACGTTTTACGATGCTGCTGATGGAGCTGTTCGGGAAGACGAGCTGCTCGAAGATCTTCATCTTGGGCTTCTTGGTTACGGCCTGGGCGTAGTCGGAGGTGGCTCGTTTGACGGGGTCGCACACTACAACCACATGATTTTCGTGGAGGGATTCATGTGCTGCACCCAGCACCAATAAATACAGGGTGTTAGGGAAGGGTCTGGACAAACTTTCAGAGCATATTGTTTGAAAAAAATGCTCTTAAGTAAATATTTTCATACCAGTTTTTACAAAAGTGTATAGTTTTGTCAAAAAATAGGGGTACCCCACTGTTTCGGAACCTCTCAAGTATAAAATTGGTAATAATGGATTGCATCGTTTTAGTCCTGCCTTGCTCCCTAGACACAAACTGAATGATACAAAGCGGGCTTTGACAGGAGGATATTTGAAACTTCACAAAAGTGTCATTGACAGTTTCAACTCTTAATTCATTCATCGTTATTAAAAAAATTGTCAGAATTTACGATTGCAGAATATGTCGACATGCATTTCGTCTCAAACTATTTCAGCGGTGGCTCAAAAACTGAGAGACCGGCTCAGTCAGACGTTGAGGACGATCCGTCAAGTTTTCACGATCCGAACTTCCTAGTGTACGGACGTTGAGTAGCGACTGTGCTTCTTTTAAAGTATTATTTATAATAATCTTAACATCATGACTAGAGAGCGGATTTTATGAAATTTGCATATCCGTTATTTTTTGCATATAAGTCTTGATATTTAATATGTGAACGAATCATGCTAATTAAAAATGAATACAGCTATAAAAAAATTGCATATTTGCATATATTTGCCTTCTGCTGCATATTTCACCAAACGGGTGCATATTTTGCATTTTTATCAATTTTTGTACTAATTTGAAAAAAAATTATCGTCATTCTATCGCAATTTATCTAGAAAGACGAAATTTTATGAATCATGTTGCAAATATTGTCCTGAGCTTCAAATAACTAGAAAAGGTTTGGGTTTTATGGTAGTTTGGAAACACCACTGGGTGTTAAGCCATCCTTCCAGGTAAATTCGCGCTCTAATTACTTTTGGAAATACCGTTCATTCCCAAAATTTTTGTTCATTGGTTAAGTGGTGGTCGAAGGAACGTTATACTATTATTTTTCATCGTGAGTTTGTATTGAAAGCATTTAAAGGGATACAGGTGAATCAATATGTCGAAGATAACTCAAATTAATTTATGGATTAAACCTTTTCCCGAACTTATTTTTCAAGAACGAAATGTGTTTTGTCGCGCCTGCCCTAAACCGGTAAGTATTTTTACATCTGTGGACGTAGTACGCAGTTTTTCTATTTGCAAATACTTATACTTACTTTAGAATCACCGGAAAAACTTGTTGTTAGAATATTTCGAAAAAAATAAATTGTGGATTACTGCTATTTTTTAATTTGTTCTATTTAGATTTATTTTTTAGTATAAGAATATTATCTTTAAAAACGTGATTTATGTGTTAGTGAGAGTAATTAAACACTTTGCGCTGTGATTTATGTATTTTTTGTAATAAACCGTAAGCTCGGGAACCCTGTTTTTGTATTTTATAACTTTAGTTCGCTTTTTTTTAATTTTTGGAGCATATGCATCTGCATATCTCTGCATATATTAAGAAAGTTACTGCATATTTGCATAAATTTGGTGCATATCATATGATCATATTTCTCAAAATTTTGGTGCATATTTTCCGCTCTCTAATCATGACCAATACTAGAGGAGCCAAAAATGACAACGATCAGTTAGTAAGACCATGGCCGACTAGTATAAAGATTATGGCCTGTCCAAGAGGTACCATACGTGTTGCCATCTATTAATAATTACACTTAATAATTTAGCAAACTTTTAATTTGACTTGACATTATGGGACTTCAAAACGTGTAATGGTGGTTTGTTTCGGTATGAATGCCTTTGTGCCTTTCAAAAAGTGTTAATAATTCTTTTGTCGTTTTTGAATTATTAATAGATGGCAGCACGTATGGTACCTTTGGCATTCCTTTGGACAGGCCATAATCTTTATACTAGTCGGCCATGGTAAGACTGAGAGACCTAAAACAAGTGATCAGTGACATAATTAAAGGTGAAACCTTGACTCTGCTTAGAAGGATTGAGGAACTTGAAGAACAAGTTGCCCAATTGAAAGACGTAAACCATCAAATACTGAACCAGTTAAACCGAAATTTGTTACGAGAAAATGCCCCAAATCATGTAATCCCAGCGGACGTATCATCGATTTCCGATGAAACAGCTGAGTCATCTTCAGGGGAAACCGTATCAATATTGATAACGAACAGAAAAAAAGGCACTTTAAGAAAAAGAATTCAAAACGTCCTCGTACTAAAGAACCCAACGAAAATTCTAAAGAAAAGATTCCTGATTTTGTAAAGGGCACTGAAGAATCTACCAACACCGATTCATCTGAATTTATGGCCCCAGAAAAAAATATTTGGCTCCACATCTGCCGATGTGGATCTTCAACCATAGTCGACCATGTCAAGGCCCATGTAACTGATAAATGGCCTAATTCCAACTTCGAAATTATAAAACTACCGTCGAAAGGTACAAATGCGTCTTTCAGGCCATGCACAATGTATGATGAAAATTTACTGCGCACGTTATACGATCCGATGAACTGGCCGGCGGGAATCGTAATCAAGCAGTTTAAATTTTTTCGACACAACAACGGGGGATCTTTCCAACATTAATACCGCTCAGAGTACTAAAGAACATGACAATGGTTTAGGTAAACCAGAAAATTTTGATTTTTTATTATTAAACTGTCAGTCGATAACATCCGATAAATGCAATATTCTAGTAACCGACCATCTAAATCTACACCGTGAAGTAATCTTCATTTGTATAACAGAAACATGGTGTTCTCATCACAGCATTAGTGCAGTTCACATCCCTGAATATGAACTTGTAAGTTCCTTCTCGAGACTTAATTATAAAGGCGGTGGGGTCGGTATATGGTGCAAATCCATCCACCGGATAAAATCTCTAGACTTATCAAAACACTGCCTTGAAAAAGACTTCGAAATATGTGGTACCTCATGGAAAAGCGGTAACATAGAAACAATAATCCTGACGTGTTATAGGTCACCCAAAAGCGATCTCAATATTTTTTGCGATAAATTGTGTGATATTTTTGATTTGTTGTTTAAATGAAATATTCATTTAATATTGTGCGGAGATTTAAATACAGATCCTGAAAGGGATTATAAAGAATTCAAAAAATTAATGGATATCTTATCTACATACAATTTAATGGAAAAGGTAAACAAAGCTACCTGAGGCAAATGTTGTCTTTGTATTGCAAAAAGTTCACAAAGCTTTGCAACCTTTTATGCAAATGCAAAATTAAATCATTTTAAATTAGTAAGGGAGACCAAAAGAAAGTTTTTTAACCGCCAAATTCAAGTATCAGATAATATTCGAAAAACAACTTGGAATATTCTTAAACAAGAAACACATAACCAAAATAATAAGCACAATAATATTTCTATTAACGTTGAAAATGTGCACGTGGAGGACCCTCAGAAAGTTGCTAATATTTTCAACTCTTTCTTTCAACATGCACCGACCGCCATAGTCAATATAAATAACAGGTGCTACTGAGGATAATATGCACATAATTAAAAGTCATAATAATTTATCCTTATTGCCTTTTATTCAAGAAGAATTAATTTCCTTACTTTCGGCTAAACTAAAAACCAAAAAATCATGTGGATTCGATGACATCCCACTGTTCTTGTTAAAGAAAATAGTTCCCATGATTGCTACCCAGTTAACATTTCTTGTTAATTTATCATTCGAAAGTGGTTGTTTTCCCGAAAAACTCAAAATTAGTAAAGTAATTCCAGTTTACAAAAAGAATGATCTCAACGACATAAACAATTACAGGCCAATTTCTTTAACATCTTGTTTTTCAAAAATATATGAGTATTGTTTTCTGTCACGCCTGGATAAACATCTTCAACGAAATACTGTTTTGAATCCAAATCAATTTGGCTTCCGTACTAATTTGTCTACGTCAGTTGCAATTAATCATTTCTATAGCTTTGTGCTAAACTGTTTAGAGAGAGACCAGTACACCATCAGTTTATTTTGCGACTTAAGCAAAGCATTTGATTGTATAAATCACGAAAAACTTTTTAAAAAATTAGAAGCGTACGGCATCCGGGGTCTCCCTTTAGCGTGGATAAAATCTTTCGTGATCCAACGATCGCAGTATGTCTGTCTAAAACATCTGGATACTGTAAATAACATCTTAAAAAATGTAGACTCCGAGATACTTGAGATAACACTTGGCGTTCCTTAAGGAACCATCTTAAGCCCTATATTATTTATAATATACACCAACGATTTATGTCTAAATATCAATAATCATGCTCATGTCACACTCTACGCAGATGATACAACAATAGTTATGTCACATTCCAACTCTAATTTTCTTCAAACAATTTGTGACGACACTACAAATCAAATATCCAGATGGTTTAGCCATAATGGCTTATACTTAAACAAGATGAAAACTCATTACTTAAGATTTCATAAAAAAAACGTACAATTCAACTTGGATAACATCAAATGTCACATACACAATTCACCAATAAGCAGGACACTCAGTGTCAACTTTTTGGGATTAGTCCTGGATGACAGACTTAATTGGCATCTACATTGTGAAAAAATTGGTAAGTTGTCAAAAACCTGTTATTTGCTTCGGAATATCAGACATTTATTCCGCTTGGATCATTTGTTGATGATTTACTATGGGCAGGTTGAGTCATTCTTGCGGTACGGAATCTCCTTTTCGGGATCTTCTTCGGGGGCACAGGACATTTTCATCGCTCAAAAAAGAATAATACGTGTCATATTAAATATTCCTCAACGATGTTCTTGTAAGAATATTTTCAAAAAGCTAAACATACTCACTTTGCCTTCTCTATACATATACGAGATCTGTGTATTTATTTTTAAAAATAAACACTTGTTTCGCAAAAATACTCAAATACTTAATGTGAATACTAGGAATAAAAACATGTATCACATTTCAATAAGTAAAAAATAGTATATTATTAGCCAAGGTTGCAGAGCCAAGCATTCTAGACCGAGCGCAAATTAGAACCCGAGACGCGCAGCGTCGAGGGCTCTGGAGCGCGAGGTCTAGAAGTGGCTTTGTAACCGTGGTTAATATACTATTTTTTTCACTAGTAGAAACCATAAGACAATATACTGCAAAAATAAACGTTAAATTTTTTGACGCAACATGATTTTGTTTTTATTTCTAATCAAACTTAATCTAAATCTTCAACACAAAGAAAACCGTTTATACTTGTCGCTGAGTTAATCATTTTATCTTCTACCGTCTACCAACTACCATGCGTATACTCAAGTAATGTTTGTAGCACACATTTGTTCATTTTTTAAGAAATAATCACATCAAACATTGCGTACATAACCTCAATTTTTCTTTTTGAACCGGTGGTCGCAAAAGTTGAATTTGCTACCACTAAATGAGTCGACATTTGCATGCGTCATGGCTGCTAGTGAAAATAGTATATTATTAGCCAAGGTTGCAGAGCCAAGCATTCTAGACCGAGCGCAAATTAGAACCCGAGACGCGCAGCGTCGAGGGCTCTGAAGCGCGAGGTCTAGAAGTGGCTTTGCAACCGTGGTTAATATACTATTTTTTTCACTAGTAGAAATCATAAGACAATAAACTGAAAAAATAAACGTTAAATTTTTTGACGCAACATGATTTTGTTTTGATTCCTAATCAAACTTAATCTAAATCTTCAACACAAAGAAAACCGTTTATACTTGTCGCTGGGTTAATCATTTTATCTTCTACCGTCTACCAACTACCATGCGTATACTCAAGTAATGTTTGTAGCACACATTTGTTCATTTTTTAAGAAATAATCACATCAAACATTGCGTACATAACCTCAATTTTTCTTTTTGAACCGGTGGTCGCAAAAGTTGAATTTGCTCCCTCTAAATGAGTCGACATTTGCATGCGTCATGGCTGCTAGTGAAAAATAGTATATTATTGGCCAAGGTTACAAAGCCAAGCATTCTAGACCGAGCGCAAATTAGAACCCGAGACGCGCAGCGTCGAGGGCTCTGAAGCGCGAGGTCTAGAAGTGGCTTTGCAACCGTGGTTAATATACTATTTTTTTCACTAGTAGAAACCATAAGACAATAAACTGAAAAATAAACGTTCAATTTTTTGACGCAACATGATTTTGTTTTGATTTCTAATCAAACTTGATCTAAATCTTCAACACAAAGAAAACCGTTTATACTTGTCCCGAGTTAATCATTTTATCTTCTACCGTCTACCAACTACCATGCGTATACTCAAGTAATGTTTGGAGCACACATTTGTTCATTTTTTAAGAAATAATCAAATCAAACACTGCGTACATAACCTCAATTTTTCTTTTTGAACCCGTGGTAGCAAAAGTTGAATTTGCTACCACTAAATGAGTCGACATTTGCATGCGTCCAGGCTGCTAGTGAAAAATAGTATATTATTAGCCAAGGTTGCCGAGCCAAGCATTCTAGACCGAGCGCAAATTAGAACCCGAGACGCGCAGCGTCGAGGGCTCTGAAGCGCGAGGTCTAGAAGTGGCTTTGCAACCGTGGTTAATATACTATTTTTTTCACTAGTAGAAACCACAAGACAATAAACTGAAAAAATAAACGTTCAATTTTTTGACGCAACATGATTTTGTTTTGATTTCTAATCAAACTTATATCTAAATCTTCAACACAAAGAAAACCGTTTATACTTGTCGCTGAGTTAATCATTTTATCTTCTACCGTCTACCAACTACCATGCGTATACTCAAGTAATGTTTGTAGCACACATTTGTTCATTTTTTAAGAAATAATCACATCAAACATTGCGTACATAACCTCAATTTTTCTTTTTGAACCGGTGGTCGCAAAAGTTGAATTTGCTACCACTAAATGAGTCGACATTTGCATGCGTCCTGGATGCTAGTGAAAAAAAATATTTACAAAACCTCATTGTATTCACTGGGACTGACGGTATTTAACAAATTACCGTAAAGTGTAATGGCATTGCCAAATATTAAGGCATTCAAGCATATGTTAAAGAAACATCTTATAAAGTCGCGATCTTTTCTATAGAACCACTCCCTAGTGTAAATTTCCGACATTTGTTTGGTGTAAGTGACCTTGACGGGTTTCTGGGGGAAAACATATGTGTCAAAAATTTGACAGGTTAGATCGCCCCATTGTCAGTGTAGATATTTTATTTTAATAAATAGATGAACAGAACATACAGTCTGCACGGGATACAGTGCGGCATAACTGAGGGCAACCGAAACATTCGTGTTGTGCTAGTTTCGATTGCCATGTCAACTACCACTACCAACCGCGTTCGGCGTAAAGTACTAGATGACAGGGCTACCAACTTGACTTTTTATCGAGTGGTTCCGTAGAAATGACCGCAACTGTAGACATGAGTCTGTATTCCATTAATGAATATTTTTGTTAATTAGTTGTCCTAGTTTTAACATGTTCAATTTTTTTTTGTGAGGTTTTCCATACACTTTGTTGTATAATGGAAATAAAGGCCTATTATTATTATTATTATTAATATTATTCTCTACGGAGCCATGCCTCTATGATTGTAGAATCGGTTCTATACTAATAATTACGGATTTGAAAACTAGATAAAGATTTCGTTACTTTATATCTATACCAATTTGGCCAAGAGTAGAGCTCCGCACAGCTCTAATCGGGGAATAGTTAATGACTGTAGGAGAGCCATCTTATTTTTTGAGCATAAAAGTTGTCTCTGATAAGTACCTTCCAGACCTTGAAACCTCAAATATACACATGCCCCGTATGCAAACTGACTTGCATAGCAAAATCCGTCGATTTTGACCTGTTGATAATCGCAAATATCTCGGCGCGGTACTGCTACCTGGTTAAGCTGTAAAAAGGTTTCTAGGAATTCGCACCACATTGTGTGTAGTTCATTTGGCAAACTTTCGTCCCAATCAAGTTTTAGTAACCATAATTTTTGTAAAATAATTTTAGCAGTTGTGACTACAGGTGCCACTAATCCCAACGTATCAAACACATGAGCGATCGTGCTTAAAATGCCGCGTTTAGTAATTTTATTAATTCTTGGATTTTTCGAGTGAGTGGAGTACTTAATTATATTAAGACCCACCACTGACCCGGAAATGACCGGCATTCAGGCAAGACTTCTATCATTACGGGTACTAAGACCAAGTAATGATATGCATTGATTAGATTAACAAAACAACTTTCGAGATTCTAGAATTACAGCATACAAATTAGTCTGCTATTATTCTCTAATCTCACCCCATCCCCAAAAGTCTAGCGTAACTACCGATCATTTATCCGCGCATCACTTGGAACGTGACCTACACTACTCTGACCTACTGGTGCTAATCTAATCTGACTGACATGATCAGACTGTTCGAGAAACTTACGAACAATACCACATGTTCCTAACAAAACAGCTTTTTGAATTTTGACAATTATTGAATCATTCAAATGCAAAGACTTTAAATTCTCAACTAAGCTATTTGGGACTACTCCTACATTAGAGGTAACTAAGGGTAGAATTGAAATTTTTTTAAGATTCAACATGAATTTCATTTCTATCGATAATTGTAGATATTTTGAAATCTTGGTGTGGTATGTTTGAATAATGTTGTTTGTGTTAGGAATAGCAATGTCAATCAGAATGGCTTCGTTCGTGTGTTTTTTGATAAGTATGATGTCTGGTCTGTTAGCTGTAATGTTTAAGTCTGTAAGTATTGTGCGATCCCAGTATAATTTGTATTTGTTATTTTCAAGGAACGGAGATGGAATGTAAGTGTAATAAGGTGTCGTATCTTCAATTAATTTCATAAGTGTTGCTAATTCTTTGTGAATGATTTTGGCTGCGTTGTCGTGTCTAACTTTGTAGTCAGTTTGTGCTAGGATGCTGCAGGAGGAGATTATGTGCTGGATCGTTTCAGGTTTTGCTTTGCAGAGGCGACAGCAGTCGTTTCTTATATTCGGATCTTTGATGATGTATTTTCTGTAATTCTTGGTATTGATTATTTGGTCTTGTTGTTATCCCAGAATACGCCTAATGTTTTATTGGTATTTTGTTTGTCTAAAGAAATCTGCTCTTGTTGTTGAAGTTCCTGGTCAAAACTGAAATGGCATGGATAATTGGAGCTTATTTTGTGTAACTCAAAACCTGCCTTAATTAAAACTTGCTTGATATCATTTAATAATTGTGCCGCGTCCACAACATTGGATGGGCTATAGATCAAATCGTCTACGTACATGTCACGTAAAATAATAGTTGCTGCTTCCGGAATATTTTGCATTTCTAGATTAGCTAGTTCATGCAGACATCTTGTTGCTAGATATGAAGAACTAGCAAATCCATATGTACCCGTGTTCAGTTACTAGACCTTGATCTCCTCGCGTGAATTATTTCGTCAAAATATTTTTGATATTTACGATGGTCTGGATGTAATAGTTATTTACGTGGCAAGCTTAGTAAATTAGCCTTTACGGGCGAGCCGGAATGTTTGCAGGGCGAGCGACGTAGGAGCGAGCTCTGTAATCCGGTGAGCCCCAGTAAAGGCTAGTTGCAAGCGAGCCGCGTACAACGTTTTACTTCCTCTTGCTGAAAATCCTGAAAATGAACAACTTTGGCATCTCTAGAAATTTTACTTGAAATTACAGTCATAGAAATTATAGTCATTTTTCATAGTTTGCTCCGGTAACTATGGAAAATTGAATTGTTTGAAAATAACGGGACTGTCAATTTTGTAAATTCGATTAATAATTTAAATAGTTTAATTTTGTTTCTGAGCTCTGTTAATTCTGGAATTCGATGAAGATGAAGAGTTTGAAGGTGATTTTAACGTTAGTATTAGCACAGTATTAGTGAGATTAAGAAAAAGGCCGACGCAGCGAATGTGTGTTTGATTCCGGTGCTGTCATGACAACGTTTTACAGGCACGGTGCCTGTAAAGCTGCCACGGTAACGCTTTACAGGCAGGGTGCGTGTAAAGGCTAATTTACCGAGTTAGTTCAGACGACAGTAAACGAGCTTTAACAAGACAAGAGGAAGTAAAAGTATTTGACGATTTATTTTTTTTAAGTCCGCGCAAATGACAACTTTATGACTTCTAAATCTCATTAATACGCTGAACAGATCTTGTTAGAGATTAGGGCCGACTAATAGATTATCATTTATGGACCTATTGTTATCAGTTTTCATGGACGCATTGAAAACAACTCGCAATTAGGTGATTGTTGACGGTTCGTTGTTGACCGGATGATGACTTAAAAAATAACCAGAATTGTCGGGTACACATTTGGTCATGTGCCCCAGTTCTAAATAGACCCTCATAAATTCCGAGTACTGCTGAAATAAGTTCCGGTCCTTTGCAAAGCGTTTCTCAAGGTTGTAAAATAGCCTCAAAGCTCGTTCCTTGGAAATACCGAAGCTAGGCGGATCGGTTATCAATGGGAGCTTTACAATAAACCTAACACTAATTGCATCCCTCGTAAAGGTTCCTTGAAGTGTACCTCGCACGTGTTATTTGCTTTTGAAATATCTGGTTTTTCGGGTAAATTGTTTACCGGAACTTTCTAATTTGAATGTCTAAGGAAATATTTGAAAGGTTGCACCAGGTTATATTATTTGACGAATTAAAGTGATTTAAAACTCCTCCAATTACCCAACCGAATTGGGTTTTTTACCATTTTTGTTAATTTGAAACTGACCAATACAAAGTATGTCGCAAAATATTTCGTTCCGTATTAATATGTCGACGGCTAGTGACTTATTATAAAAAGGATCGGCTAATTTGATGTTGTTGGGTAAATTTTGCAATGACGTAAAGTATTGCGCAGGCACGTTACTCGTGATTTCGGGAACAATTAAGAAGTCTATGTGGGCTATGACGTTATTTAAATGTCTCGATGTTTTTTTTTCTATGACAACTTAGGGTTGCCCTCCTACGCCGGTGCTCAGTATGCGAAGAGCGGGTTCTTTCTATTAGCTTACTTACCTTGGTATCGGGTACCGACTGGATCCGCTTGCTTAGGTCGGAAATAGGGCGCCACTCAGCCTTTTAACAGGTGTAGAGGGTTTGGTGGGACTGAGGCCACTCAAATTAACCAGTGGATTTTTGTTTTTTTTTTTTAATTTAAAATCAGATATTTACAAATTTATAGCAAGCTCTTAATTGAATATTACACAAATCGAAAATGGAACAAACTTATTTCATAGCAAAACTAATTATAAATATAACGTATAAGAGAAATTAACAGTAGCGTAAGTGGCGTTCTAGATTTTGAAATTGTTCAAATATTCTTCACAAAAAAATAAGCTAAAGAACCGTTGCAAGAAAATATATCTTATCAACGTCCCTGTAATCACGATATCGATGTGATATGCGGAGAATCTACGTATTTTACGGTAAATATAATTGTGATAATCCCCTTGAATATAGCTATATTGTAGCTTTTTTCGCACGAGCAAATACGATACAATTATAATAGATCTTTCGCAAAGATACGGTATGCATGCGGTACTTAGAGTAAGAATAAAATCCTAAGGCTTCGCCGAGGTTTTCAATTCCCCTGATGGTACGCCGACTATACAGATCAGTGTCAGGGACTCCAGATGGTCCTTATATGAGAAGCTGTCTCTGGTTATAAGATGGACGACTCCCAGGAACTTTTCCCATGGGCGACTATCAAGATTCTATTCCGTGCAGGCGGAAATATTGCCACTTGGTACTTCCAAAATAGCGTCGGCAGTGAACGTTAGCAAAAAGCGAGAATGAAGATAAAAACCAAAAAAGAAAGAAAGGCCCCCCTTATGGGGAAAAACTATTAGAACCTCGAATTTACGATTGAATTGCTCACCTTCTCTAGGATGACCCTTTTCGCTCTTCTAAATACAGTATTAGTACCCTTACGACAAATATTTCACCGGAGGCTTGCACGAAACACCCTGATCGCTCGCGTCACGGCAAGAGAAAGAAAGCAAGGTTCTCGAAACCCAAGTCTCTTTTACCCACGTAGCGCGCCGCAACCCGCAACTTTATAGGCTTCGGTAAACTATGCAACCTCTATTACCAAATAGTAACATTTTCATGTTACATTACCCCCCTTCTAACAAAAAAATATACATATATATATATATATATATATATATATATATACTAGCGGAACCCGGCAGACGTTGTCCTGCTTGTGTATATATTTAGTTTGTATATATGTGGATATAAATGTATGGTCTGGAGCGCATAATTGTGTCGTATGCAAGTCGTTGATCGTTTGTTAAGAATCTTTTCTGAGTTTCAACATAAACTTGTAGCGCATCGACGTCGTATTGTTTTTCTCGCAATACGTCTCTATCGATAACATCGTTTCTGTCACGTTCCGATGAAAACAGCCCAAGCTGATTGAGGATTTTGTTGTTAATCGACATACACACATCTTCAAGTGATATCAGTGCTTCATTGAAAATGTCTTCCGAATACTGTACATCCAAGCCGAGATTATTTCTGCGTGCTCGGAGAAGTATGTCTTCGCTCATACTCTCTTTGTGTTTTTCCCATAAACCTTTCGGATCAGAAGGTGCGCAGGTTGTCAAAATTATGGCAAACAGAGTTCGTATTTGATGGGCATGACGTGTCTCAGATGCTTCTGCTAATGTGTTGTCCCAATGTTGATCATTTTCAAGCAAACCAAGTTTAAAACATGCTTCTCTGTATGTCTCACACTCTTGACCATCGATTGTTTTGATTGCTTGAAACGATGTTGGTTCTTTGACCACGTGAAGCAGCATTCGCAAATAGTAGCATTCACCATTATTTGGATGAACAGTATATACTCTTCCCAGTGCACCAGTAGAAAATATGCCAGCTATAGAAGAATGCCTGGCGCCTCGTTTTCTTCTGCAAAATTTCTTCGTCGATTGATTCCAAGTGTAGAACTGCGGGACTTCGTGATACATTAATGTTTTTGCGAATTCGTCAGTTGCACACAATTGGAAAAAAGCGGTCAACGTTGTATTTGGTGGATCTGCAACTCGTTGGGGTGCGTTGTGGTGAACACTGAGATGCATGACAGCAGGAAAGCGTTCATGAATGTCGAAGCCAAGAATTCTCCATACAGCTTCATTACTGCTAATATAACGTCCCATTTGAAATTGCTCGATTTCATTGACGGGCTCATTGGGATTCGCAATTCCGAAAATTGCCATATCGCTGCCTTTATTCACGTATTTACATATGTATTTTATTGACTTAACTGAATTACAGGACTCCACGTTGATATGTGCATTGAATGATTTCGAAAGGATAGGAGAGTAGGGCACAATCCATCGGTTATCAACTTCGAAATCAACGTTATTGATTTTGATAGTTGTGGTGTATCCTCCATCATCTGGTTTTCGTCGTCTGTACAACGGATAACCGTCGCCACCAGTTTGTGTTTCTTGCAGCAGCTGGCGTGGATACTTTTTGGTGCATTTTCCGTCTTTCATGCATGGCGAGTGTGGGTTGTGTCCCCCACATGGTCCGTGAATCATATTTTTTTTCACAATTTCAAATAATTCTGGATCTTCTTCTGCGTTGGGCAGCTCAACAGTAATGATATCATCAATTTGAGTTGGAACAATTTTTTCAACCAACCAAATTAAGATATGAGCATGTGGTAGACCACTTTTCTGCCATTCGATGGAATACATCCAACAGCGAGTTTCTCCATATATATGGTTCTTAGTGATGAGATCCATAAAACGTATCAATTTTTGTTTGAAAACTCTCGCTGTGAGGTCATGCTGATCAGATGGTTGTTGGCCAGGCAAAAGTAAATATTTGATTTCACACCAAGATGGATTGCATGTGAACGTGATGAAAAGATCTGGACGTCCATATCTGCGAACATATGTCAGAGAATCCTGAGCATATTCTTGCATATGTCTTGGACTTCCAGTATACGAAGCTGGAAGTATAACCGTTTGTCCAATGTTACCAATTGTTCCATCATTCGCGATTGCATCTCGCAAATGAATATAATCTTCGACTCGAAGCTTCTATTGATTGTAACGAATGTAATTGAGTCGTTCGCTTTCGACTTTGGCGTACATATCAACGATGAATTGTTGAAAAACGTGACGACACTTTAAGATATGGTTGGATTGTTTGACTCGAATCATGATACGATATGCATAAAAATCCATACAACTGACTTTTTTCGTTGTCGCAGCACCTGTGACGGGATAAGTTTGATACAATTCGAGATGATAACCGTCTTCTCTTCGCGGAAATAGAATTGGATATTGAAGTGCGTCGTACGATCGATGTGTTTCAGCAATACGTTGCTTGGTTTGATTTCGCCTGCTGATAACAATATGTCGCCGAGTAATTTCTGTACCGACAATTACAGCTGCTACTTCAGGGGCTATTGGAGCATTGAAGCGTCTTTCATGCTCATTCGATGGGGTTTTGTCTGCTCTGATAATGAGTTTGAAGTCATCGCTCTTACATTCTCCAATGCGGATTTGAAATCTCGGACCAAACAGTTGTGCTCGTGGAATAATGCTCCTAATTCAGCAATAATCTTTCGATGTTGCTACACTAAATGCGCATCATCGATCAACAATCTCCTTCTCCACATTGTCCATGAGATAAATTTGCAAAAATTGTGGATCTTTTTTTGGATATTGGAAGGAGTGAACCAATCTGATCCTTGCACTTTAAATGTGGGCATAAAATTATTATATCTCACAATATTCGTCGCTCCAAACGATGTCATCTGAAAGCATGAGTTGTATTTCCGAATATGCTGTAGAAAGTGTTTGGACTCCCGAGTAACTCCAGCAACGTAAGTGAGCAGTGGTTCTGGTAGTTCAGTCAGTGGTGGCAAACTGATTTTGCCATTGGAGCAACACATGCCAGGCGCTTCGTTGTGTTTTCGGACTCTTTTGAGGTCTGATAGCAATATAGTAGTATTAGATATATGGGTGCCGCTAAGTTCATAATACTTTAACAGAGAGGTTGATGTGCTGCAGTGCCACATACTATGCAGATTATTTTGAAATTCTAGATATAGTTTAGGATTATCGTGGAGACGGGGGTAAAATGCTAATTAACTAAATACATAATTCAGCCTTATGTTTAATAAAAATAATAAAGATAAGGTTTTTTAGTTTATGACGATAGACCATATGTTCGAAAAAAAATAGCCCGGGACCGTAGCTATCTTATTTTTTTGAATAGATCAAATTAAATCATTTTAAATGTATTGCGATCTTAATTGTAAAACTGATTTTTAACTTTCTTTTTTTTGCCTATGACATTCAACTTTTGTTTTTTAAATGACATCCTAGATATTTTTCTTAATTCTTGTGATTTTTTTTTCTGAATACATTGATGTACCATGTTTCGCATTTTGTTAAAAAGTTGTGGTAAAAATTAATTTAATTTTTTTAGCAAGGTAACTGTGACGGAAAAATGTACCAAAATTTTTGTTACATAGCAAGTTTAACACGGTTTATCACACTTATTAACGTATAGGAGTTTTAAATTTGAAAATTAAACTTCTATACGAAAACATTATTAACTCAAGACATTTTATTACAAATATGATGTATTAAATTATTAATGTTTGAAAATATTAAAGTATTATGTACACTATGATACATCAAGAAATTTAGAAAAAATCTCTACATGAATCTTAAAAAAATATTCAGAGTGTTTGGTGTCATTTAAAAAACAAAAGTTGTATGTCGTAGATAAAAACAAATGAAAGTTAAAAATTATTTTTTTTAAATCAGATCGTTGTATTTATATTTAGTAGACGATATATGTAAATTTTTTGAAAAATATATAAAAATTATACAACATTTAACAATTAATTTCAGAAATTAGAAAACGACTCCTCAAAATTTTGCATAATTATGCCTTAGAGCTCATTCACAATGATCATAAAGCATATGGTGTCATAAGCATTAATGCATATGAATTTATGTTTAGTGCTCTATGGTTGTATTCGTTCACAATGAGCATAAGTGCTCATTCACAATAGGCATAAAGCATAAGGATGTCCTAAGCATTATGCTCATTGTAAACGAATAGAAGCATAATAAGAGCACTAAACATAAATTCTTATGCATTAATGCTTATGACATCCTTATGCTTTATGCCCATTGTGAATGAGCATTTACAGTTATAATGAACGTGGTCAAGTCAGGTCACCAAAGCGTTTAACTGAATGTAATTTGAAAAGTGCAAAATTGTATACTTCTGTAAGTGTAGTTTTTTTTAATCCTCTCTTATTTTCAAATTCGCTATAATGATCTACGTATCCATATTTTACTTAATTTTTATTTGAAGATAGGAACTTGATTATATTCTAAATTAATTGATTCTCACTTAATATTAATTGACAGAGATCATTCTTTTAGCTACATCTAATTTGTACATCTATTGGTAGATTTCGACAACAATTTTTTAAAGCAACATTTAGTTTTTATTCAATTTTTTTTTAATGAATATATTTGTCGGCAAATCTTTTATTTATTTCTGTTCGTTAGAATTTCGCATTTAGTTAATTTTTTACTTACTGAGCGTAAGTAAAGGAAGTATTGTAATCAAGTCCATCGGCCGACTCTCTACTTCTACGTTTTCTCGACCTTTCATTACCCCTACAGGACGAAGAAATAGGTCTCCCATTTCCGTCTGTCCGTTTGTCTGCAGCCCCGGATTTTTATTAAGCAGATAATCTCCGAAAGTACGGGGCGATTGTTGTCAAATTTTGTATTTACGAGTATATTAGGAATATCATGTAGATGGTAAAACGCTAACCAAAATTTGTCTAATCGTCCTCACCAACAATGTGATGACGTCACTTTAAAATTGCACATAGTAAATGGGTTTTAAATCGTATGAAATAACATAGTCCTACACATGTAGTTTATGACTCCATATTGAGTTTTATCCGAAAAGTGCAGAATTTTGGAAAAAAATCAAAATTATGAAATATCAAAATTTTGCGGTATAAATTTTATTCACATTTTTTGAATTTGCATAAACAGGATGACACAAAAAAATGGAGATGTTTAAGATTATCATAAACATGGTAAATCTTTGATCAGAATGTATTTGCTCATCCACCCTAAAAAACAATTGATGACATCACCTCAAAATTTTGCTAAATAAATCCTACCTTAAATACGCAAAATATGATGACTTTATACTTGTGATTTATCACTGCATTAATGTTTTTTAGATTTGGTTATACAGCTGTCTCAAAAAAATTAATGACTGAAAATCAGTATTTTCTTAAAATTCAAATAATAACGCTTGGCAAACAGGTATCAAACTCCCGCAAGGGTGTCCAAAATGCGAGGATAGCAGTTTTTTGTTCCATGGCAACCTATCCTTTAATAATTTTTGGAATTATTTTCGCTATAATTTATCGGTTTGGCTAACCAGACGTATTTCGGAGATGAAATTTTGCATACAGAATTTATTTTTCATGTTTAATCAAGTGATGCAAATTAATTAAACTTAATTATTTCAAAATTAAATTAAGGCATGGAAAATTTACTTTTTCAAGATAATGATTATTCTCACCGGTTCATATTAATCCTCACCTATCAAAATACCTACATTTCAAATTTCATAACAATCCGTTCAAAAATACCTGAGTTATTGCGCCCGAAAGTGTTACGTGGGACACCCGGTATACTTGATGGGAAACAGACAATCTAGAGAAAGATGAAAGTCTTAAAATGTGTCTCAGCAAGCATAAGGATTATTTTGCAGAATTCATATGGTTCAGACAAAATATGTACACGAAAACTAAAATGACACATGGACTTCACATGCACTAATTTCATTGTAGCGTTGGCCACGCTAAGTATTATTAAGGGATCGAGATCCTTCGAGGGCCTGTAGATTTGCAAACTTTTTATGCATTGAGTTTTGACACTAAGATTACCGATAATTCATGAAATTATTTTTTTCTATTTAACAATATAGACAGAGACAAGCTTAAAATTGCAGAAAATTATAGAGCATTTTGTTGTGCTTCTAAAGCTGCCAGCTAGGCTTAAAAACATTTTTTGGTGATTCTGTCTCGAAATCATTCATTAATTACGGCTATTAATAAACGATTTATATATTAATGGGTTAATACAGCAATCAGATATACCCCCGCGCACTTGATGTGAAATTTTTTATTTAAATGTTATAAATATCATGAAATTTGGAACTGATTTTTAGCAGTTTCGTGTATGAAATTGCAATCACCGGAGAAGTATTCCAACTTGCAACCAACTCGTTTGTTAATAGGCGATTATTAATCACCCTTATTAACAAGTATTGATTAAATAATTGCTATGGAGCATTGTAACTACATATTTTGATGAGGGTCTTTTTATTACTAGTTTAGCGTTCTTAAATTTTTTAATTAATAATTTGAAATATTAAAGTTACTCTTAAAGGATATGCAATTTTAGATCTCTAAATCAATCTTAAAGTTTCTAACACATATTGTACCATTTTGTGGTAAAAATTTCGATTTTTTTAGGATGTTAATATTAAAAAATCTTAATTTGTAATTTATGTTATGTGTAAGAAAAGCTTAGATATCATTTAAAAACTTTATGAAATAAACTAGAAAATTTTTGTGCTAACATTTTTTTTACAAATCTGTAAGCCTAAGGTCAAATAAAAATTGCATTAATAAATCGCAAGTGTAAAATTATGTTATTTTTAAAATTTTAGGTGGGAATAGGTATCCAAATGTTGGTTGAACTAACTCGATAGACATGTACAACTAGTAAAAAGAAAATGTTACTAATGTCTATCAAACTTGCATATCTGTTAATAAAAAAATCGCCCTGGCGTTTATTTTATTAATGAGTTATCCGTTTGTCATGGCACTCATGGCGTCAAAAAGACAGGCAGATAAGATATATTTTTGGTTTTCCTTATTTTCTTTTGTGACACTTTTGCATATCCACTGGTTGTAAATCCAACTTTCAAGATACACAAGAAATTTTACAGATCAATACAATGTGAAGCGATTTTCCATAAATTTAATGTGGCAACAATGTCGGGATTGATAACGTCGGTTTACTGTGTTATTTATACTGAAATGGGACTGAGAAAGCGGTTGGATATAGTGGGTCTGGTAACGTTGGATGAATATGGTGTTAACTTTTTTCAAGGAATAATTTTACCCCTCTACTTTTTTTTAAGTTTGTTATTGCAAAAACCATTAAATTTATTATATTATACTCGGAAAAACAGCCGGGCTTGGTAACGTCTGTTTAATATGTTGGGTCTGGTAACGACGGTTGGATACGTATATATATATATATTTTTAACAACTAAAATCAATCTATTATTCGGAATATATCAGAATTGTGTCGAAAATAATTTCAGAGCCAATATACTTTTTTTGTTTGGTTGTTTGTTTAGTATCTTCGCGTACCATACGGTTAATAGTGTCAGCATGCCATTAACAAGAAATCACTTGAGTGATGCGGTAAGATGTAACGTCAGAGTCGGGTAAGGTCACAGATCGGTTTTGAAAATTATTCCGACGACAATGAAAACAAATAGAACAAATGCAAATAACGAAAACCAAATAAAAAAGAATCTACCAACTAATACTAAATTATTAACTAATTCTGAGTTGCGACATCAGAATCCTCAACGGAATAAATGGTTTTAGGTCCTTTATATGCCAAACTCCGAGATTGGTATTAGACTCGTCGACTAACTCATAGGCTAGCCTAGACAACTTCTTTCGGACCATACACAGAACATAACGCGGCGCTAATTTCTGAGCAAAAGCCTTGGAGGCGTTCGACAGAACTTTATTGCGCTTATCGCCTACGAAAAATTCCACTTCTTTCTTCCGCAAGTTATACGTCCGACTATTACGAACATAGGCTTTATTTAAGCGTTTTACGACTTCTTGAAAGATAATCTGTAGACTGTCGAGATCCCACGCGTATTTTTCACGGTCATAGGCGGAAAGAACATTGGGGTTTGCATGAATTGGGGTACTCCATACACTAAAGATACTTCGTTTTCTATAAAATTTACAATACTTGGACTGTTAGCCTTTCTAAGAGGACACATTGTCACATACTTTGTGAACCAATCAACTACTACGAACACATAAGTGAACCTTGGCTTGGATCTTGGCAATGGTCCAATGAGATCAAATGAGATAATCTGCCATGAGAACTGTACGACTTTTTCTTTTCCCATCAGGCCCGAGCGACTTGCATTTGGAGCTTTTTGTGCGTTACAAGCCGGACAACTTAGGACGTACTTACGAACATCTCTATGGATTTTTCGCCAGGAATAATGGAGCTTAAGTCTAGATAACGTTTTAAAATAACCTACGTGAGGTGATGTCGGCTCATCGTGGCACGCTTTTAATAAATTAGCGCGTTGACTTCTCGGAACTAACAATTTCCACACCGGGAAATTACTCGTTAAAACAGATTTGTTCGGAATATATTTAAAGATGTATTTTCCTTCGACTTTCCACGACATGTGTTTCTATGGATCGGCAAGGGTGGTCTTTCGCGTACTCGCGTAGGCTTCCTCGGTATCATCTATGGTCACATTTAGGTAGGTATCGTCATCAACCGTTACGACTTCGGCGGGAAAACGAGACAACGCATCCAGAACGACATTAAGCGACCCTTTACGATGTACCAAATCAAACGAAAATTGATTCAACTTGACACTCCACCGAGCTAGTTTGTCTACTGGATCCTTCAATCTGTTTAACCAAAGCAGTGAATAATGATCCGTAATTACGGTGAAATGAACACCTTCGACATAAGGTCGAAATTTTTCTAATACAAATACCGCTGCAAGACACTCTCGCTCAGTAATGTTAAGCTTTCTTTGTATTTCAAGTCAGACAATGTTAAGTTTTCTTTGGGTTTTTTTATTGAACAAAAAAGGCGCACAAAAAAAAAACAAAATGATAATGATTTACAACTTAAAACGATTTACACGTTAAGAGTATATAAGGAAATAAACTGTATATATCATACCTTGTAACTAAAGAAACATTCCTGACAATTCACATACTAATAATAAAATGACGAACTCTCACAGACTTCTCCTTAATTATTTTAGAACAAAGTGATTCAAACAATTTTCTTGGGAGAGATTTTGTAAATATATCAGCAAGTTGGTTACCACTATCAACATGTTTGAATGTGACGGTCTTGTCAACGTGTTCTTGAATTAACCTCCGTGGGATTTCTATATGCTTCTTTCCTTTTGTAGTTTTACCTTCATGACCGTTGTACATCATATGAATTGGCGCTTGATTATCGATAAGTAATTCGATGGGTTTATCTTCCTTTACAATTTCAAGTTCCAGGCAAATTCTTTTGATCGAACAAACATCGTCAATTGCAGACACGGCTGCTCGGTACTCTGCTTCAGCAGTGGATGTTGCTACCAAACATTGTTTATGTGTGTACCAAACGATTGGTCCTCCTCTCATCACAAGTACTCCCGTAGTTGAATGTTTAGTCTCAGGATCTCCACCATAGTCGGAATCAGAGTAAGCAACGAGTGTGTCGCTTCCGTCAAAGAAGATACCATGATTTGATGTTCCTTTGAGATATTGAAAAATCCTTTTTACCATTCGCCAGTGACTCGACATTGCCTTTCCGTTTAAGCGACTTAGAAAGTTAACAGCAAAACTGATATCCGGTCGAGAAATTATGGCCAGGTACAACAGGCTTCCAATCGCTTCTCTGTATGGGATAGATGGCGATATGGGTTGATTGTTCATCTTGTCCTCTTCTACTGTTACCATGCCTTTCTCAATGGCAGTTGACTTTGCATTGCACGTATCGAATTTAAAGCGTCGAATGATCTTCTCTGTATACTTTGGTTGACCTACAAAGATCCCTTCTTTGTCAATGTGAATTTCCATTTCGAAGTATGCGACCTTGTTTTGAACTTGACGGCTGTATGTAATTTCGAATTTTGAGTTGATGATGTCGAGTATCTTGTAGATTTCCTTTTCATCATAGCCACCGATAAGTCCGTCGTCGACGAACAAAGTTATTAGGATAGTCTTATCTTTATTATAATACAAACAGGGATCATCATCGGTGTTCATTAATCGTATTTTCTTCTCAAGAAATTTTTAAATCGTATCATGCCAGTTCCTCGGAGCCTGTTTCAGTCCGTATAATCCTTTCTGTAATTTGCAGACATAGTTGGTGCCATCTTCAAATCCTTTCGGTTGATGCATGTAAATTTTTTCCTCCAGGTTACCATATAGGAAAGCTGTCTTGATATCAAAGGGAACAAGTTTCATCTTCTGGGTAGCTGCATGACTCAGCAAAAGACGAATTGAAGTATGACGAGCTACTGGACTGAACGTTTCCGTATAATCAATCCCTTCTTCTTGTTCAAAACCGCGTGCTACCAAACGTGCTTACAATCTTCCATCTGCCTTCTCACGTAACACCCATCTGCATGTCAATGGTTGAACTCCTTCCGGGCATTTCACAAGTCTCCAAGTTTTCATTTGTGTCAAAGAATTAATGTCTTCTTGCATCGCACGTTTCCATTTATCATCCTTCAGTGCCTCATTGACAGTGATATCCTGGATTTCTCCTATCAAAGCTACATTTGCACTTCTGTTCGGTGTGAGATCGTCGAGTACATAATCTTTCAGTCGGTGTGGCATTGTTATCGCTGATCGATCACGAAGTCCTCGCCTTGTCTGAGGTGTTGTCTCTTCATCTTCATCTTCAGTAATTTCGCCTTGCAAGATTTTCTTGTTCTTGATCTTCATCCTTTAGACTTGTATCAGACTCGTATTCTTCATCTTGATGATCTAGGTCAGTCTTTTCAGATATTATTGGCACACTTCCTAGTCTCGGTATCTCGTTTTCTCTTCATCAAAAATCACATTGTCAGAGCAAATGACTTCTTGTTCTCCAGGTATGTATATTCGATAGCTTGATGACTCGATGTCATATCCAACAAAGATTCCCTTCCTAGACTTTTTGTCGAGTTTCTTCCTTCTATGGTCAGTTTTTAGAACGTAGCAGTCACATCCGAAACTCCTCAGTTTGTTGATATCAATACGACGACCGAACCATAAGTCTGCTGGACTCTTGGCGTTGACTGAGCTGGTGCCAGTCTGATTCAAGGTGAACACGACGTAGTTGACAGCTTCTGTCCATAGATTTTCTTTCAAATTTCGCGCATGTATGACCGACCTCGCAGATTCCACCACGGTTCGCATTTCCTTTTCAACTCTGCCATTCTGTTGTGGTGTGTGAACGTTTGAGAACGTATGCCTGATTCCTCGCTCCTCCAAAAGTTGACATGTGGTTTTGTCCTTTATTTCAGTTCCATGATCCGACCTCAGTTCTTTCACCTTCCTTCCAAATTGATTTTCAACTTGTGTCAGAAATATCTTCAGCTTGTCTGGAGCTTCATCTTTCGACTTCAGATAGTAAACGGTTCGAAAGTGCGAATAATCATCTTTAAAGATCAGGAAATACTTCGCTCCTCCGATCGACGTGACATTCATTTCCCCAAAATCTACATGAACTAGATCCAATGATTGAGCTGCTACCTTCTCATTTTTGGGATGTGAAATTCGATGTTGTTTCCCATAAATGCATCCTTCACAGACTCGATTGTTCCAGTCATCTATGTACTTGATTTTATTCCTGTCTAGGATGTCCTTGACGTACTTCAGGTTCTGATGTGCAAGTCTCTCATGCCAGGTGACAATTGACGTTGCAATTAGGCTGGTGTTCATACTGGGTAGTAGGAGCATCACTCTATACAAATTTCCTTCTCGTTGAGTCATGGTAAGAACAGTTTGGTTGTCACTTGACTTGATAATTGATACATCTTTGTTGCACGTCTCAATGTATCCTCTGTCCATCACTTGACTGAGTGAAATCAAGTTAAAGTTCAAACCTGGTACATAGAGTACGTCTTCTAGAATGACTAGTCTCCAGTTGTTACCATTGTAGGCTTCAAGTTCTATGTCTCCAACCGCTGAGGCCTTGAGTTGATTTGAGTCTCCCATAATGACTGTTACAGGTTGCTTCAGTTGTCTCAAATTCATAAACCGGCTTTTTGTTGGAAGTTATATATCGTGTGGCTCCACTGTCTTGGTACCAGTTAGCATTGACATCTCCTACGTTGTTGTTTTGGGAGCTCAGTACTCGACAAACTGACGGCTATATAAAGTTTGTTCGAACGACCTCCGAATCTTCTCTCATTCCTTTCCACCTCTCATTATCCAATTTGTCATCATTCTTCTTTGGGCACTCTTTACAGTAGACCAAATACTTTCCACAAGGTTTGTTTCTGCAGTACTTCTTTATATGTGCCTTCTGTCCACATTTGAAGCAAATGCTGACAGCACTTCCACCTTGCTTGTTTTGTTTTTGATTGTCTTGTTGGCTTCTCTTCTTGTGCTGCATCACGAGTGCGTTGTTGCTTGTAGTTTCACTTGATCCTTCAGCTGCTTTAATTCTGTCCTCTTCTAATCTCAACTTCTCAATCAGGTTTGAGATGGTTCTCTGATTTCCAGTGACATTGTCCCATGATGTGCGAAAATGGTAGAGACGTTGTGGCAATATGGTGAGCATTCGAGTCATTTCCCACTGTTCATAGTCGTTTCCATCCTGCGCACTGAGATCTTGAGCTGGTTGTTGTATCTCATTGCAGTTTTCAACAGCTGATTTTGTGCTGTCAAACAGAAAGCCGAAAAATTTTCGCGGCAGACCTTCAATTTCATAATCTGACTTTTTGCCATACAAATTTTGTAAGTTTTCGAACATTTGTTGCGACGTTTTACAACACATGATGTATTTCGCAATTTTCTTACTAACATTTAAGCCAATAATTGTCTGAGCCTCTACGTCTTTATCTAACCACTCTTTTACTTTTTTTTGGTTTGGATCACCAGATGGTTTTGGCTCTGTACCAATTACACAATCAAAACATTTCTTCGACTTTAAAATTAAAATAATTTTAAAACGCCAGGCTTCATAATCTACTTCAGCATTTTGATCTTCCGACAACATTTCAATATTCGACTTTGTTGTGTCCATTTTGCAATGACGTTTCTACGTTATGCTGCTGATAAATGATGGTTTCGCTGGGCAGGTCTCGACTGAAGGCGACTTGGTTGTTTCCTACTGGACTACACTCTGCTGAGTTCGACAGCGTTTCTGACACTCAAGACTTGACAACAATAACAGAGGCTGAACTGATTTAACTGACTTTTATTGCTTGTCTGACTTGTTCAGCGTCTCTGGGCCAATAACCTGTTAAAATTTCTTTGTATTTCAAGTCAGACAATGTTAAGTTTCCTTTGGGTTTCTTTATTGAACAAAAAGGCGCCTGCCAAACAAAAAAAAACAAAATGATAATGATTTACAACTTAAAACGATTTACAAGTTAAGAATATATAAGGAAATAAATTGTATATATCATACCTTGTAACTAAAGAAACATTCCTGACAATTCACATACTAATAATAAAATGACGAACCCTCACAGACTTTGCTTTCAGTACCTTCAATAAATATCAAGACTACACCGCCATTTTGATTACTCATTTCTGTATGGTCCTCTCACTCACCTACAAACATACTAACCACTAGATGTATAAAATAATTAATTTCAACACACTACAATTGCGTTCCGTTTTACTTAATGATCGACTGGCGTAGGCTATGACCTTTTCCTGGTCGTCTATGGTTTGGGTAAGCAAGCCGCCCAGACCCGTGTCTGACGCATCTGTATGAATAGTGAACGGCAAAGAGAAATTTGGACTTGACAAAACAGGGGGTTACAAGGGCTTCCTTTATGAAAGGAAATGAAAGATCCGCTTCTTCATCCCATTCTATTTTTTCACGTTTACTTTTTCCCTTTAACAAATGATTGAACGGCGACATCAATGACGAAAATTGTGGCACAAAGCGATGATACCACGAACACATCCCTGTATATCTTTACCTTTATTGTTGCTAATTGCTGGGAAAGAAAATAAAATTTGTCCGCACTTCTGGTGCTTCGATTCGCGCAACCTACAACAGCACAAAATTTAGGCATTTTCTCCTAAAATACAAAATATTATAATATTAAGATGCTAGTGTATTTAAAGAACATTGATGTGCATTAACAAAGAATTAATTTGCAAAACAAATAATATAAGATGCAGCGAAGTTAACCTGTACATCACATTGGAAAACATTATTTTTTAAGCATATTCAAACGTTATGATGCGTTTTACAGATATCTACACAGTCTAGAAACTGTAACAAACTTATCAAACTATAAAAACACAGTTGACACGCTCTCAAATTTAAATGAATTCCGAAAATATTAGCACTGACTCTTATGAGAACAGGCTAGTTGTCAAACGCTGCCATCTTGATGACCTCGGATGACGTCAGTGTATTTGGCTAATTAGCAATACTAGTGGAACAGTAATCATGCAATAGATTTTTTTGGGAAAATACAGTTACTTTTATGTTTTAGCAGCAATGTGTTCTATTTTCTATTAATTTTTACATATTTTTAGTCACAATTTTGGTAGTTATTTTTTACTTTTATTTTTAACAATAATAAATAGTCCAAACAAGAAAATAAAAAAAAGAAAATTAAATTAGAAAATCTAAAATTTATAAATCGAGAAATTGAACAATCGTATAATTGAAAAATCGAAACATCGAAAAACTGGAAAATCGAAAAATTAAAAAAAAATGGAAAATCAGAAATTTAATGAATTCCGAAAATTGAAAAACTGAAATATGCATAGAAGAACTGAAAACTCGAGAAATCGAAAAATCTAGAATTTTAAAAATTGAAAAATTAAAATATCGAAAAGGTGAAAAATTGCGAAATCGTATCAGTGAAACATCGGACAATTGAGAAATCGAAAAATAAAAAAATGGACAAATCGAAAATTTGAAGAGTGGAAAAATTGAAAATGTCAAAAATTAAAATACTGAAAAATTGAAGCATCAAAAGTTGAAAAATCGAAAAACCGAAAAGCCGAAAAATCTCAATAATGTATTTACAAAACAACAGGTTCAGGATTATGCTACTAAAAAATTGATAACGTCATCTCAAAATTTTGCTGAATAAATTCTACTAAAAATGTGCAAAATATGATGAGTTTTTACTTGTAATTTATCATTGCATTCATATTTTTTTTTATATTTTTTTAGATTTGCTTATATACCTAGGTGACTCAAAAAAATTAATGAATGAGTCAATTTATTCTATTGATTAAATCAGTCTCGACTCACTCCATTTTCCCAGAAATTTTTGGAATACTGTTATTTTTAGTCTAATCCACATTGATTTTACGTGTCCTTGCAAAATGTTGATGATTTCATCACAAAATTGTGTACCTAAAGTAAAAATTTAATTCGAAAATGCTGGTATGTTTCATTGTATTTTAGGTGCGAAGGAAGTTCTGCCGAAACAACTTTCCACCAATTTTTTTTGCTGTTATATTTGAACATAAACACTTTATTTTATATATTTTTAAAACATTATAAAGAAAATAAAAAGTTGTGTTAGACTGAACCTTGTGGGTTTCTCAATCTATTTTCGGCAGCATTTTAAACTTTCAACTCAATTTCTTTCAAAATACATACAAATGGATTTCGATGCTTATTTCCCTGTATCCTTCATTTGAAAATAAATAAGCTTATCTGGTGTTGTTTACCGATTTGCATTTTATGACGGACTCCCTACAGTGACCATAATCTCTCCTCTCTTGGGTCGCTACCTGCCGTGGATCGGTACTTTGGGTTGCATAGTTACAAAAAATAATTCTTCTCACTGAAACCGATTTTCCGGGCGACGACTGGGGACCCTTAATTCAGATTGATAGAAGGATCGAACGGATATTTATTTTGAAGCAGAGAGCTAAAGTTCCTTCTCGACAGTCATGTTTATTAGAGGCAGAGTTAGCCGGTGTACAGACCCAACCAACTCGGGAAATGATTAAGGGGAAATTTTGTAACGAAAAGGGTTCTAAAATTGAAAGTAAATCTATCGCTAAAGTACGACTTTCCGGTGTGGTTAAAGTTAAACAAGACAATGAAGATTCGCAATAGATCTCGTTATTCTGCTGGAATTGTCTGCAGCCTAATCATTGTTACAAGAACTATCTTGCCAAGCGCGTAAAATTTTGTTACAGATGTGGTTCCCGTGACGTGATGGTAGCGACATGTCCTAAATGTCATTCGGGAAACGAATGAGTGAAACGCGATCTTTAGGCCGGTCGTCGTTTCGGAAATATAAAAGGGCCAAAATCAAACGGGAATATCGTCCAGTTAAAATTTTTAAATTGAAAGAGTTTGTGTACAGAACCGACATGATTGGGATAAATGGGTTAGTTTTGTGCGTAAATTTTGTAGTAATCGGAATAAAGAAGTAGCTCCTTCATTTTCTATCAAGAATGGAGATAACAGACCTTTCGTTCCCATCAGATTAAATGGTAGACTTATTAATGGATTGTTAGACACCGGTTCCATTTGCAGTATTATCGGTCGTGATGGTTTAGATTCTCTTAAATAAGTTTGTGTAAATTTAAGTATGACTCCTTCTCAATTAAAGGCCGTTACTACCGCAGATGGAAAATCACATCGTGTAGCAGGTTCAGTAGAACTAGATATTAGCTTGGATAAAGTCCGGCGTAGAGTTCTTTTATATGTGGTACCTGATTTAATACATAAGCTGGTTCTCGGGAGTGATTTTTATACACTTTTTGGGTTGAAACTTGATTTTCTAACGTTTTCTTTTGAGCTTCAAAACACAAGTTCAAGTAGTATCGTGAAAGACGTTGAAGTATCGCGAGTAGGTGCTATGGACACATCTTCGGAATTGGTTACGAATAGCAATCCATTAATATCTACGGATTTTGATGTGGAGCGGTCGCGAAAAAATAAAAAAAGTAATAGGAGAATTTAAGAAGTTGTCTCATACCGATTAGCTTGGTCGAACGACGGTTACTGTGCATCGTATCGACACAGGAAATGCACGTCCCTTTAAGCAGAAACGGTCTCCGTATATGCTATCGGAATTAAATGGTGAAATTGACAACATGTCAAAACTTAAAGTTATCGAACCCTCCAATAGTTCATGGTCCTCGCCGATATTATTATTAGTTAAGAAACCCTCAGGAGAATTTAGAGTATGTTTTGACGGGCGAAAATTGAATTCCGTTACCATTCGAGACAATTATCCATTATCCTTAGTAGATCGAATTTTAAGCATGTTAGGTAATGCGAAATACATTAGTTCTATAGATTTGAAGCACGCATTTTGGCAAATACCCTTGGAAAAATCGTCACGACCAAAGACGGCGTTTGCAGTACCAGGACGTAGTCTTTTTCATTTTACAGTTATGCCTTTTGGGTTAACCAATGCGGCGCAAGCTTTGCAAAGGCTGATGGATGAACTTTTCGATCCAGAACTAGACCCACAGGTTTTTGTTTACTTAGATGACCTTATAATACTATCAAGTACTTTTGGAGAACATCTATCCTTATTGCGAGAGGTAGCAAGACCCAAGGCAACATGATGTCGTCTTTTTCACGTAAATAAATGGTCATCATTTACGTCATAGTGACCAAAGGTTTCACGTGATATTGACGTACCAATGACGGTCAAATGTCTCGTCCAGATGACGTCATTTTCTAACGAACTATTGACGTGATGTACTGACGTCTTAGAGTCGTCATTTTGTAACGAACTACTGACGTGATTTACTGACGTCCTAGAGACGGCATTTATTGTCCATTTTAAGACGTTTTTTATATTTTGATTTTTAGAAAAAAATATGCAATAATTAAAACGCTGAAATAATTTTATATTTTTATATTGTTTACTTGAATAAAATATTATAATTCGTTATAATCACCAGGTAAACCCCATAACAAAGTATATATTAATTAAAGTTAAAACAAATTAGTGTAAAAAAATTAAATTTACTACAATTCTGTACAACCAACAATGAACTTCAATAAACAAATAAAAAAATATCTCAATTAAACAAATTAAAGATAAACGCCTCCTAAGAACACAAACAAATCTACATACAGGTAATTACGAGTATAATTAGTATAAACAAAAAAAGGATAATGTACAATATATAATTATCAAAAATAAACGTTGCAATAAAATATGCTATTTAAAGAAAAATCAGTTTTAAAAACACAAAGAGATCTATTTAGTTACAAAGAATATTAAAAGAAAACTATAATAAACTATAAATCAGTCTTTAAAACACAAACAAATCTATTTACAAAAACTATTTAAAAAAACTAGAATAAAGGGAAAAGACAATTGAATCGCATTGTTGAAGTTACTTGATTTGAAAACACACTGTAAAACCACATTATATGTAAACTATCTAATTCACGACGACTTGACTGTCCCCAACACACAAAAAAGTACCGTTAAGAATTAATTCTGTTTTAACAATCACATCAATAACCTAAGTTTTTTAAGTTTGCCTCAATTTATTGCACTGAAAAGAAAAACCCGTTAGAGAGCATGGATTAATGGAAATGCAATCATTTTTTCGTCTATGGGCAATAGCATTTGGCTATTATTAAATTTAAGGGATTACAGCTTAAAGCAGAAGACAAATTCTGCATCTTAAAAATCCTAAATTTATTTGAATGTAACGGATAATCGTAAAATGGTTGCATTGACAAAAACGTACAGCCTATCAGGAAAATCTCATCGTCAATACTTTTTACAATGAAGCGAAATGTGCCATGCATAGTAAGTTACCAAAAAGTATCGTAGTATTACAGGCATCTGCCTGTATATAATATCCAATATTATGTTATATATGTATAACTGAATTCATTGTATTTTTTAACTTACAAAGAAATCTGCTTGTTCTAATTTGCAAAGATAATATTGTAATTCGTCAAAATTTGTTTAGGTGTGGTCTTGGCGGCATAACTTCTATTTTTGTTTTCTTTTTCAGTTGTCAGATTTGATGACGTTTCCATGTTGGGAGATTTTTTCACTCGTTTCCTTCAGCATTTCTTTCGTTTCGCACATGTGTTTTGTATTTGTTTCAAATCTAGAATAAAATTATGTTCATTACATTGGCATTAGTTCATAAAAAATTGCAGTAACATACCTTTACAATATTTTATGGCGTCTCATTTTCAAAAACAATCATCGTAAGTTCTTCATAATCAGTGGGAGTATCTTCAGTGATTAATGGTGGTCTTTCCAGCTTATCTGAAAAAACAGCTTTTGTTATCTACGTACAGTTATCAAAAATAACAGAAACACGTAAAAATTAAAATGATTACTTTATTAGATATTAACTTACCTAGTATAAATAAGTACAACCTACACAGAATGGCAGAAATTTTCACAAATCTGCGTTAAAAATAAAATGAGTAATAACGGATACACCAGAAAGTTTCGGTGGTTTAGAACCAATTAGAAATATTGGAATGCTTCACTGTGAAGTGCAATAAACATAAATACCGAAAAAAGGGCAAGTCCGAATGCACACCCCAAACATCTGATGTATTGTATAGTAAATACGGAAGTTGAGCATTATTTTTTCATTAGATGAAATAAATTTAATAAAACTGAATACTAATCACTCTCTAATTTTTTTGGTAACCATCATCACTTTATAAACGTTTTTATAAAATCAAAATTCGACGAAGGAATTCTTCAAAATCTTGTCCCGTTTTAGGGACAATGGACAAAGAATTTTTATGACTTTGTTTGTGTTGTAGGGTCTTTTCACTATTATACGCTCAACCCCGGATGTTCTATTTATAATTTGCCAAGCAGGTACTTACAAAATAACACTTCCAGAGTAAACAATTTTTCAGAAATAATTATTTTATTAGAAATTATTACAATGAAAAAATTTGTCTTTGGTGTATTTCTAATAAAGCCGTTGTATTTTTTTCTTTAAATATAATTAAGCATTATGAAGGCCACTTTTTAAAGAATACGACGACCCACATCTAATTGATCATATAATCTATAAAAAATGACGAAGAAAGGACGGCCTTTTGACGTCATTAATTGACGTCAGAAGTAAGTCATAAAAATCTCGTCATTATCACGTGATTTTTGGGCGAATGACGTCGCCGACGAGTTATGACCAAAAATTGACGTGAATTAGACGACAGTCTGCTGCTTGGGACGTCTTTTCAAAGAAAACTTTTCAATTAATTTAGATAAATGTAAATTCTTCCGTCCATCATTAAAGTATCTCGGATTTATAGTAGATGAGTACGGACTTAGAACAAATCCAGAAAAAGTTCAATGTATGGTCGACTATCCGGTGCCAAAAACATCTACAGATATAAAGCGATTTGTTGGGATGTGTTCGTGGTATCGTCGCTTTGTGCACAATTTTCGTCATTGAATCGTTTGTTAAAGGGGAAAAGTAAACGTCAAAAAATAGAATGGGATGAAGAAGCGGATCTTTCATTTCGTAAACTTAAGGAAGCCCTTGTAACTGCGCCTGTTTTGTCAAGTCCAAATTTCTCTTTGCCGTTCACCATTCATACAGATGCGTCAGACAAGGGTCTGGGCGGCTTGCTTACCCAAACCATAGACGACCAGGAAAAGGTCATTGCTTACGCCAGTCGATCATTAAGTAAAACGGAACGCAATTATAGTGTTACTGAGCGAGAGTGTCTTGCAGTGGTATTTGTATTAGAAAAATTTCGACCTTATGTCGAAGGTGTTCATTTCACCGTAATTACGGATCATTATTCACTGCTTTGGTTAAACAGATTGAAGGATCCAGTAGGCAAACTAGCTCGGTGGAGTGTCACGTTGAATCAATTTTCCTTTGATTTGGTACATCGTAAAGGGTCGCTTAATGTAGTTCCGGATGCGTTGTCTCGTCTTCCCGCCAACGTCGTAACGGTTGATGACTAAAAAGCTGTTACTGTTTTGTAGTATTATTTTTATTTTTTTCTAAGCTAAGCGCAAGTCGCTGTTTCGTATTACTGATTGCCTATCCTCGCATCGCGATCATTTACTTAATAGAATTTACCTAAAAGACCCCAACAAGCTCATGACCTTTTTGGCCCTGGGAGGGGGCTTACAATACCTCGCCAGTAGTCTCCTGACGTCGCTTGGTACCATAGGTTTCCCATCTTTTAAAAATTCGCGTACGATGGAATTTGCCATGCTTTTGGTGGTCTAGTCCTTTTGTTTTTTTGATACATACTTCGAGATTCTTTGCCAAGTGGACTGGCAAAGCCACTTCGTCTCCGTTACCCGCTCCACAGGATGTCGAAATTGGCCCCCGGCATCCTATTTTCATCGCCTTTGTTCCTTTGTGTCGTTTGTTCCTTTTCAGTCGTTAATACTTAAGAATGAAATATCCTTCTGGCCCTGACACTTTTGCTAGATAGGTAACATAAATTTTTGACCGTAAGTGACTGAAGCCCTTAGATAGGTCACAGCCCCGGCAGCTCTTCGTCGGCAGGCGTCGTGGGTCTTGGGGTTGTTGTATTATTTTTTTGGTATGACGTTTTTATGGTTGTTGGAGGGAAAAGAAGGGTGCCACCACGGCAGTAACGGGCGTCGTGGGCCTCGGCCCTTAAGCCGCAATAAGAACGATGCAAAAAGAAAGCTATACAGGCTGACTGCGAAATACATGCAAAAAAAAAATGGGGAATAGCTCACAATATGATTATGTCACTGGCAGCCGCTACTCCGGTGTTTTTTACCTATCAACAAACCTCTTGCGACGCTCTGACGCCTCTATTGCTAGTCAAGGACAACATTTTCAACATTTCTTGTAAAAAGGTAGTAGCATTTTAAGTTGCTCTTATTTCTGTTCCAATAAACAATGTAAAATCGTTGTGACAAGGACCAAACATCCGTCAGAATCAAAATTACCAAAAAACTTTCACACTGACCTTTAACGATGAATGAGTAAATGAATGAACCAATGATAAGCAGCAAAAAGTCGGTTTTACTTTTAATTGAAACTGAAAGTGTTTAGGTCGTTTTTATTCGAACGTGTTTCCAACTCTGTTTACAAGGTGGCTCAGTGCCTTCGTATCGAGGGTGGATCATGGGGGCTTTGCCTCATTCGATTTTTAATTTGTTTTTTCTATATTTCGGCTCTACTAGGGTGGGGGATGCCGTGGTTAAACTATTTGCATATATTTCGCAGTCACCCTGTATTCCGAATATTCCAAACTACAAGGGTTAACACGTCTATTTATGTCTAATGTTCAAGAAATAAATGGTTATTCTAGAAGTTAAAATAAGTTACTTAAATCACAGGATAATGACATCCGATAAATTATTAAATAAGATTTTATAGATTAAATTTTATATTTTATTCAAATTAAAAATCTATATTTTGTGTATAAACTACAAACTTTAAATCCAACATAAAACCTTTTTAAATTTCGCGGTCTGTCAAATGGTGTTAATAATTTTTGTTTTTGTTAAGTTTCCGCCAGGTTTGCTCCACGGTGACGGTACTATGTGTTTTCTAGGGGCTATAGTTATAGCGAAAAAAGAATCACAGTTAAAGGCCTATCAGAAGAAGTCACCAATTATTGCAGACTGTTTTGCGTCCTTTTTTGCATCTAATTTTAAATCGTCTACTGTTCATAATAATTTCGATACTCCATCTCATGTTGTATTTAATTCATGCTTAAATATACCTAAAATTGACGAAAAAGAAGTATTTAAAGGAATTAAACGTTTAAAACCTTCAATGACTGCAGGTCCGAACTCCATACCAGCATTTCTAATAAAGGACTATATAAATGTCTTCACAAAACCGCTATTATTTGTCTACAATCTTATTTTATCTACATCTACATATCCCGGCATATTTAAACAATCACGAATTAGTCCAGTCTTTAAAAGGGGCGACTTCACTTACTCTAGGGCAATGCCATTTGCTCCAACCGCCTTTCGCTTCTTAAGTAAATGAATACTTTTACTAGATCTTCTACTTTGATTTAATCAAACGTAGGAGTGATGAGTGAGCTAATGTCTTGCGCTTGCGTAGATAAACCACTGGGGTTGCACAGATTTCGCAGTGTTTTATAAATATATCGGCCCACATTGCAGCGATCTGTAGCCCGCCTACTATACCGTCGACCGCATTGAGCAGGGAGATTGTCGACATTCTCCCATTAGTTTGCGACGAAATTCCGGATGGGACGGACGGTCCGGTGACGGTCCGGAATCTCGCCGATAACGTGTGGGGTGGCGGCCTACTTGGGTGCCAAGCTTTGGGTCGACTAGTATCGCTGATGTCAGAAACACGTCTGGCCGACCAAGCTTATGCGGCGACCTTCACGCCGCCGGGGGTGGCGCCTTCGGTCAGGAGCGGCGGTCGCTCGGGCGCCAGCTCCCTCTCCGGGGGAGGGAGCGCCGGGGTGGCTCTAAAGCCGGAGACATGGAATTCAGGTGGTGAGCGCCCGCGAAAACACGAGAATAAATAAAATAAAATGGCAAGGATATTTTCCAATAAATAGGGTTTATTCCCTGCCACCAGCTACACGGTCTAAAATAATAAAACTTACGGCTATTCTTAATTTAACTGGAAGACAAATTAAACAGAAAGAATTAAATACCCGGCACGGTCGCTCCTCCTGGGCGGCGACTTCTCTCAGGACGGGCTCCTCCTGGCTCTGGGGGCGGCGACCTTGAGACCTGGAAATCGCGCGAAGATGGCACGGCGACCCGGGAGTAGAACGGTGACGGTGACACGGTTTCTCGCTCGGGGGCGGCGATTCAAAAACTGGTACTTCAACAGGCAGGCGACCCAAAAAGGTACTTACGGTGGTCGGAGGGTAACACTGCACACTTCTCAAAAAAAATTTCTCCACACAAAACAGCCACAGCACCTGACACCCTGAAGCTTCAGGCAAGAATTACTCTTCTCTCGCCGCGGCGGCGCGGCGCCGCGGCAATCGCGAATTTACCTCCTTCTCTGGCGGTCCGCGTTACGGTTTCCGGCCCGCGAAAATTCGCTTCGTTACAAGTTTTCCAAAACTTAATAAAATCTTTATTTCTTTAGCTAAGAACTTGTCTGTCAGCGCGTTTTTGATCCTCTTGATCTCGCAGCTGTTTCAGAATTTGTTTAAATTTGCATTTAAGACGATTTTTCTCATGATAAAGAAAGCCTATTCATAGTCTGCCGTTTTCAACGCACCTGAGTAACGCTGTTCGGGATTCTCGATAGCAATCGGCTGCCTCTTCGAACCAGCCTGGCACGGGTTTAAACGTTCTTCCAAGGTCGTGGAGGGAAAAGACAAAGATTTAGCATTTGAAAGGACAGTACATATAGCGTTGAAGCGCTCCGCGATTGTTGTAGTGTGCTCAGGTTTGCTACAATTACTACCTGTTATTGTAGAAATATAAATAGATAATAGTTATTTGTATGTAAATCAAGGGAGCAAAGTGAAACATTTCCTCCCGCGGATTCAGGTTAGATGCTCGTTTGGGTCTTTCAGTTACAATAAAAAACATATTCACCAAACTGAAAGACCCAAACGAGCATCTAACCACATGCGATGTCGTTCATCCCATCTCTTGTTTGGACTGTGGAAAAATCTATATAGGACAAACACCAAGACGCCTAAAAGACAGAATCGCACAAATCCGATATAAAGAACAATAAAAGATCATGCACCCTAGTAATACATACTATAGATCAAGATCATAGATTTGATTTTAAGAATATAAGGATAGACAAAGAACGACACACACAAAAAAGGAATTTCATGGAAATGGTGAACATTTATGAAAACAACAATACAATCAATGCCAAAACAGATATAGAAGGACTCAACATCATTTACTCATATCTCCTTCATCTAGATAAAAACAACGTCCCCAGATTACCGCAACCGAAATGATAAACTCTCCCCTAGGACAATTCAATAGAAGAATAGACGCTGAAGGTTGGTACGATTCAGATTAAGGTCACACAACGTGTGTAAAGGAGAAAGAGGAGAAAAAATGATTTAATTTAACAATTACAAAGAAGAATTTATGATATCTCTTTAAGAAAAAAAAATTCAAATGTTAATAATTAACTTCAGTTTTAATGTGTCATAAGTGTAAACGTGTCAATGCTTAGTTTACGTTAACCAAAAATTTTGTTAGATTTTTCAATAAAGAGTTTTACAGCTTCCTGAGGATGAGACGAAGGAAGTCTCGAAAGCTAGAACAAAAAAGAAGGGTTTAATTACTTTAATTAATTAATAAAAAATTAATCGCGTTTGAACAAAGCGTCTTGTGAATTGAAGTTTTGTGCTCCTTAAAACGCATTAATGTTGGAAATAATGAAGGATTTGGATGAAAGTAGTGGTTCAGATAATAATTGTACCCCTCCAGACGTTTTAGAAGTAGTAAGTGAGGCAACGCTATAAACGTCATTTTTGACAAAAATGTACTTTAGCTCCCAGCGGGAGGTAATATATATTTATTTTCAAACGTCATATAACTGGCACTTATATGACGTTCTTACCGGGGTTTAAGTGTCATTTCTATGACACTGTGTTTGAGCGGCGCATAAGTACTACTTATACTCCGCCGGCGTATAAATAAAACATTTATACTCCGCCGGAGTATAAATATGTGAAAATCATAGTGGTTGTCAACCATAGTAACCATGGTAAGTGATATCAAGGCAATTTCTTAATGAAGCAAGGAGATAGGAAATAATTATTTCAAAAGAAGAGTAATCGTTTGAAAATAAAATATTGTATTTCATTCGGAATTTAAGTGACTTTATGTGACTCGTATGAACTTAATTGGCCTCGCTATCGCTCGGCGTTTAATCGTCCATACTCCGTCACCGAAAGTATCACTTAAACTCCTAATAAAATAAATATCTATAAAAAAATAAAAAAACAACAGATATTTATTTGTGACGGAGTGTGGACGATTAAACGCCGAGCGATAGCGAGACGAATTAAGTTAATTCGAGTCACATAAACCCACTTAAACTCCGAATAAAATACAATATTTTATTTTCAAACGATTAATCTTCTTTTGAAATGATTATTTCCTATCTTCTTGCTTCATTAAGGTATTGCCTTGATTTCACTTACCATGGTTAATATGGTTGACAACCACTATGATTTTCACATATTTATACTCCGGCGGAGTATAAATGTTTTATTTATACGCCGGTGGAGAGTAAGTAGTACTTATGCGCCGCTCAAACACGCTATCAAAGAAATGATACTTAAATCCCGGTACCTAACAACGCCATATAAGTGTCAATTATCTGTCAATAATTTGAATTTCGCAAAATGAATCGTTTTGGTCATCATTCAGAAGCGGAAATTAACAAAGCAATTAAACAGAGGACACGGTAAAGTGCAAAAATAATGTGTGGAAACAGTTTATGACGTTTTGCACTGACAGAAATTACGAACTGACAGCAACCACCAGCGAAGAACAATTGGCCAGAACTCTCAAAGACTGAGGTTATGACATGAGAAAATGTAATAGTTTATTCAGTAAATAATCTTACCGAATTATAGCTCGTGCTTTGAAATTATAGGTAATTGCAACCCTCTCAGGCCGCTTCCCCATCTACGCGTTTTTGCGAATCTGCGTACGCGTATCGTTGGCATTCGCAAGCTTGCATTTAAACATAGCTTCCCCATTGCGTGCGTATAAACGTAAAACGCGTAAAGGCGTAGCATAAAATATAAGTTAATATAACCTCAAAATATAACCAAGTTGTCATCAGATCTGTCATTACTTTCATATGTAATTCGAAATGGGGAAATATAATAAGAAAGTAGCAGTAGAGCTGTGTCAAGAACTCATCACGAAATTATGTTTTATATACCGAAAAAGGAAAAATAAAGTAAGGAAGATAGCATTAGGTACGAAAAAAAATTATTAAAGTGTACGCCTTGTATCTGGAAGCAAAGAAAGCGAATGAAAGACAGTTTTGGGTGCGACCTATTTTTACTGTAACAAACCGATTATTGCAAGGGGCCAGTGCAAATTTGTCACACACAATGAGAGATTCTGATCCGGAAAAATATTTGAGGTTATGTTTGCAAACCATTCGAATTTGACCGCCGTAGCACCTCTTTTCTACGCGTAAAAGTTAAAGTAAAATCAACTCGAAGCGAAGTGACCTTGGATACGCGCGTACAAAATTTTCATGGATTTCATTGGTCGAATGGAGATACGCGACATTCGCACTTCGCAAATACGCGTTCATGGGGAACTTACCTCAAGCTCAGCAAGTGATCACTCGTGTCATCTTTGACCAATTGAAACGTCAAAGTGACACTCGTCATCACTTGATCTCAGCTTTCGGGTCGAAATTACCGATAATTTCAAAGCACTCGTGTGATTACTTACGATAATATTTCGAGTGAAACCGAGCTGCAGATTCAACGAGTGCGTAGCACGAGTTGAATGTGCTGCTTCGGTTTCACGAGCCATATCTTCGATTATTATTAATCATATCACGAGTTATATTCAACATGAGAATATAATGAATGAACACATTTTTTGATAATAGAATTGATTTCGTCGTTTTGAGCTTGCCCCCAAAGTTGGCAAGCCATAATATGAAATTCTAAAATTTGTCAAATTTGACAGTTTTGAAATTTAGGTAGCAACAGACTACAATAAGGTAATAAAATTATTGTCGCTGTGATAGCCATGTAACTAAGGGCATGAACAAATTCTATTGGAAGAAATGGGCTCATGTGATCCATGAATTATATTCTCGTTACAAGACAATTTCACTAGTTATTTTATTAGTGAAAATAATAATGTTATTTAATATCTTTTAAATAAAAAGTAGCACAAAAAATGTTGTATATATCTCACGCCGAAACGGCTTTGCGCCCTCGCACTTTTGTGGCGCTCGAGCTTCCCTCTCGCGCTACAAATACGATCGGATACAAAGTCTAATTTTCGGAGCTTCATATATAATAACTATTATTTTCAAACGTCATATAATGAAAAAATTATTGATTCGTTTTCAAAGCAACCAACAAAATGACGAGCTACTTGAAAAATTATCGAAAATTACCGCTGTAATTTTTATCCTGTTGCTTTACTATTGGTCGAAATCTACAATGAAGTAAATAATCGATAATAATCATATCACTTGTTATATTAAAACTGAAAATATGTTGCCACTACCTTCTCCGTTACCATAGCAATCAATAACAATTCCGAAACAATTGTATGAAAACTTTGAAACTGGTGCCGATAAAGTGAATTCGCTGTAAAATGAATGATTATGTAGAAAAATACGTTGAAAAGCATTGTCGGTCTTGCCTCCTGCGAAATCTCGCACTCGGTATGAAGAGGAGTTGAAGAAATTTAGAAAACGGTGAGACGATAACAAAATTAAAAATAGACACACTGAGACGACGTTTTTAGCTTATTTTAAAATCAAGTCCGGAACTTTTAAACCCTCTTCAATGCTAAAAACGACATTGTTTGCAAAAAAATTTCGTACATTTGGACAAATATCCTAAACCCATAGCATTTCTCAAGAGGCAGAGCGATGGCAAACCGAAAAAATCTTAAATATTAAGGCCCATGCAGAGACTTTTTTAAGAACAGCCTCTGATGACAAATTTTTATTTATGAAGGTACATATATTATAAATCAAAATAATCGAAATTTAGCTGCCTTTGTTCAGGCTGGTTTACTTATTGCGGGTTCTGGGGCATGCAGAAGGATAGAACTGACAAGTGTTTCCACAGAAAATGTACAGTTTGTAGTCGTGGAAGCAACCTCATCAAATTGTGTTCCTGGAAATATTCAAATTGCAAATGTGGCTCTGCAGGATTCAAAGTCCTACCATTTCAAACTCTAAGAATGTCAAAATAAATTTTCATGTTAATAAATAAGTTGTTAATTTTCACAAATGTAAACACCTTATTAGTTTTGTAATAAATATTTTCTTGATATTTGATTAACCAAGTCATTATTGTCACTGCAAGAACAATATTTGTCTGGAAGGCAGTTTAGTTTGTCCGGTAGGTTAGTTTCAGAAATTTTATCCACCTTAATGTTTTTTAATAGTAAATAATTGCAGGAGACCAAGGGATCACAAACAACTATTTACCTTGTTCCTCAATGTAAAATCACCAATTATATCAATTGAACATTCCAAAAAGAAACCTCTGATTCCAAATGCATTAGTGTAAAATAAAAATTTCTAAACAGAATAAACTTAACAGTTGATGTCATGCTGACATTGAAGCAATACCAACCGAAATCGTGTAAACAAATTTACCCTAGTAATTTAACTTTAAAAATATTTATCTAAATTTTTACTCAATTTTGTAAGTGCAAATACCGCATACATCATTTTGTTCACTTAACAATTAATTAGGCAATATTGGATTATTTTTTATTAACATTTTTTACTTTCGGCTCTACAGTTAAATCCATAAGGTTGTAACCACTCGTTAAATTGTAAGGTTGGCATTACAGCCAATGGTGTTTTTCACATGAACAGATTGGTAGCGGCGCATATGTCAAAATTTGACAATTACGCACGAGAGAGTTTTATTTAAATATCTCACAGTTTGTTATTAAACCATACCATTGAAAAATGGTACCGACACGGCATATTGTGGTAAATAAGCAGATGAAAATGGCACTTGCCAACTGCCACAATGAATTGAAACTTGCTTATCCCCAAGCATCCTCCCGAGAACTTGAATTCAAGCTTGTAAAAATCTTTTCAGTATGTAGTTATTCTTATACCATGGAAAGAGAGTACTATACTATGAGAGTAACGTATCGACATTCGGAACTTTTTTCATGTTATTACAACATGGTGGTATGTCGAAGGACTTTTAGTTTTAACTATCTCAAGTTGAAAGTGTATATCTCGCTTTTTAGTACAACATTGTCTTTTCAAGTTTTATACCCACTCTTTATATCCTACACAATACAACTAAATGTCCCTCATTAAATTCAAGCACTGCATACTTTCCTTGTAAACTTATCATTAATTCCTATCCTTTCCATAGTGTTCTCGATGTCAAGCCCACAAAATTATAACCCAACACCAATCTGGAGAACCGTTACAAGAAGCAAAGTGGAAACCAAAACAAAAATCGCAGTGGTATTCAAATTTGGAATTTAAAGAAGATCTAACCTACCGTATATTTGACAAAAACAAAAAAAATGAGTTTTTTACTCTTCAGGATTTGTTTATTTTTGCGAAAGAACATCCAGAATATACAGCAAGTTTAAATACTTTACGTTGAGTATTAAAATCCATGGGATTCAGATTTAAGAAAGTTAACAACAGAAAAATAATTGCTTTTTGGTTATTTGGTCTATGTGTTCCCAATGTTTCTAACCACTCCTGTAACAGTAAGTTTAAATAAGCCGTCAAATTATTTTCAACATACCTATTATTTTAGCCTCTGAATTTTGTGAAGTTACATTTTGTTCATTATTACCACTAAAATCGTCAGGACGGAGGAGCATAGCCAGACCTATCGCCTTCAACCAAATCCCTTGTACATTTTGTAAATAATAAGTAGTACCAAATATTAGAGTTATTAAACATAACATTAAAGACTTGTTGGTGTCCCATTTTTTTGATGAAAAATTGGTCATCCATTGCAACTAATTAAGGTGATCTACCCATTATAGACAATTTTGGTGTTGCTCGCGAGATTGATCATTTCAGTCGAGAGAGCTGATCCTTCGAGTCATAGTTAGCCACACATATAATTATCACGTATACTCATGTACAATAATTTAAACAAATTCTGAATATCTCAGTTATTCCCCATCTGTAAAGTAATTTTTATGAAGCAGCAACAATAAATAAATCAATTCACCTTGTTTTTTTACCAGCCCAATATTTGATTTCATTCGTGACCACAATATTTTTGGGTTCATTTTATCGTAATTCGTAAACGTATCGACTGCAAGTCTAAATTACAGCAGGTGGCATTCTTTCTACAGATGAAAGATAAAACACGTTTCTATTTATCGTTGCTCTTGTATTATAATTACCATGAAGACTCAGGTTATCCTGTTTTTATTGAAAATTGTTTATCAGTTTTTACAATATTGCGACAAGTTACAATGATAATTATGAAATAACTTGTGCAGGAGTGCAAGAATTGCAGTGAAGTCGAACGTAATCATGTGTCGCGAATACATGAATGAACTGACATTATATTGACAGGTCACCAAATATGTCACCAGGTTATTAAAAGACAGATTTACACTGAATAATTTTTAAAAATTTACACTAGGGAGTGGTTACAACCTTATGGATTTGAGTTTAGATCCTCATAAAGTCATTTTCGCTTGAAGGACACAATGTCAATAAATGTCGTTTTCGATTGAGGTAGCACAAAAAAATAGTTTTACCTACCGCCAGGAGGTAAAGTGACACTTTGTACCGTTAAATGGGAAAAGAAAATCACATTTTCTATATAATGAGCAGAAAATAGTTATTTATACTACAAATTGGATAGAGGCATCATTATAATTACGAGTGCGATGAGTTCTCAGACGAGAGCGTTAGCCCGACTCAAGTAAGAGCACTAGTATTATAAGACCAATGTCACACATGTAATATACGTTTTATCTACGACTTCTTAAAAGTAGATTTTTTTTATTTCTTAATTCAAATTTAAAACATTTCTTTTGCCAAATAAAAATCATAAGAGTAGGTATTCACTGCCACGGTAACCAAACAATTTAGTTGTAAACACTGTGTCATATTTTGCAATTTTTGTGGTGCGTTGAGAAAAAAATACAAATGAAGCTAATGAGAAGGTAACGAGCGATCAAATTAGTTTTAAATGTAGTTACTTTTTCCAAGAGCGATTTTGCCGAAACTGGCATTGTGTTTACAAATTGACCTTTGTAGCCAGGACGTAATCACAATCAGAGTAGTTCACAACAAGATCCCAAAAACCCTAGCGAGGTACTCTCTACGTCATAACGGACTGATGCCCCCCCTGCCCCCTGTAACAGGTCTGTCTACAAACTCGCTGTATGCACTAACCAGAACCTAGTCACTATTAAGAAACCTTGGATAGCTAGTCTACAGATTAGAGCAATGATACAAGGGACAGAACGACTTTGACACTGACAGATGTGTATTGTACGATGTTAGGTACGCCATACGTTCAAAAAATATTTACAGTAACTACAGGTGTTTTATTTTTGATCGCACGTCACTAGTAGCTTATTTTGATTATTTGTCCAAGCGTTATAAATGTTCAAGCCTTTGGGCGTATTATTCAGTGATAAGGGCGGTGATATGATGATAGCTATGAAAAGAAATGTTATATTAGCAAATATATCCAACTTGTTGAGGAAGTCGGAAGGGTATAAACCCAAACAATCGAATATTTTCTCTAAAAGCGATGTGACAACGTTTCTGCAAGAAGGTGAAGTTGAAAAATTGTTACTAACGAAGGTGTTAAAATTTTTCCCGATATATTCATATACTTAGAAATTAATTTTTAGGTGGTTCCGATTATGAGATTTGCGGATGCATGTAGGAAGGAGGAATGAATTAATTTGCTGTTTGAAAACGTGAAAGGTGAAGGACATGTTTTCTGCGTTAAAATACGGAACACACGAACGAAAATTTTTCGTGATTTTTTCATAACTTCGGGCAAATTTGAAGGCCTTAATTTAGTGGAAGTGTTGAAAGTAATAATACAAATGCAGGAGAGTTATCTTCGTCAGGCATAGACGTTTCAAGCTGTAAAAATGTTGTTATTAATAAGTATTTTTATAAATAATTAAATCCTGTCAATCAATTAAGTTTTCATATTGGCTGTTCTTAGTTATAATACTAGTTATATAAAGAAACATCTTTTGTATAGCTTGGCTACTGCTATTTGGAGGTGACTTCACTAATCTCTTGTCGTGTACAAATTGTTTTTAACCGCGGCGAGCATTTGGACACTAACAAAATTATTTATTTCGGTGTAGGCCCATTTTCTTGGAAATGGAAAAGCTAAACTGCATATGGGGGGAGAGGTAATAATTAAACGCTGCAGCATTTTAATACATATATTGAAAGATGAAACTACAAGCATAATAAAAGGATAGATGAGTAAATATGTAAATGCCGAATGGCAAAATAAAACATGAAATTAAACTTACACAACTAAATATGCAAACATTATATGTAAAGCGCTACGCATTTGTGTTCCACTATTGAAAACCTTAGAATCTACAAACATAACCCACCAAACTATTTAAAATTAATCCTAAAAATCCTCTAATATCATTATTAATATCAAAACTTAAAATTACCCTAGTGAATCCCTAATTATGTGCGATACCTTCTAAACAGTAATAATAATTACGTGCGTGAAAACTAAATTTCGAAAACTACCAGATACGAATTCGAGTAATGCACTTAAGTAGTTAATAAACTGCGACTGGGCACTTACCCGCTATCTAAGTATTATTAAAACAGATAAAAACAATTAAAATTAATAATTCAGTGGAAATCAAAGAATTTTTCCACTGAGAATAAAGAAAATAACTAAAATTAACGAATTAAAACATGCACTTAAATCTACACTAACTTGTGAAATTAAACATGCAAAGAGAGAAATAAGTGAATTTCACATTATTTAATTAGCTATATACGCGGAGCGCGAACATTTGTTCACGAGAAAATCAGCGGTTACGGGACAATCAAATAAACGCAAAAATGAATGGTCACAGTCTTTAAATACAGCTATTAGCAATTAAGAAATTAGTACCATAAATGCCCTAAAGTATAGTGAAATTATTAAATTAAAATGAAATGCGAGGTTTCCCAAAACTATGGCAAAATAATCAGAAAACGGGATCATATTGAATGACAATAAATTCAAAATAAAATTATCGACTTCAAGGAAATCAGATTAACATGGTTTCGATTTGGAAAGGTCCCAAAAATCCATCTAAAATGTCCGTGTCCCGAATGTAGGGGTCAAATCCGGGTATTAAGGAAAAGTTGGGTTAATTTTCATAAAAAGCGATCGGTAAATTATCGAAAAATCCTCCCCGACGACCAAAAGCTGACGTAAGGCCAAGAGTACCACCCGCAAACGAGAACATCTGTTAACGCTAAAAATTGCTTTCTCCCCGGCGCTATCTGTTCACACCAAACGTATAGAAAAGCCCCGACAAAAATGCATAAATTAAACGCTTAATAGGTTCGGCCGAAATTAGAACACATTATGACAGAGGGAGAGCGAGATAAGTTAAGTATGACTGAAATGCAGACTTACACAAATGCACCATAGAGAATTTTCTATCTTCTTCTCGGTCTCTGCAAATTTTTCTAAGTTCGGATTTCTCCAAAATTCACCCAAAATAGTAAAAAAAAAACTCGGTACATAAACGGACAGTGTTCCACTACAACTCGGAACTTGAATTAAAATCACTTCCTGCGCTACTGCTTTTATAGGGATTTTTACCCATTTATCTTGTCTCCCGCGACGTTAGTGAGCCATATTTCTTTTTAATTTATGTGTTACACGGAACGCGACTTTATGTTTTATTTCCCTGTTTTATAGAGTTTAATTTGAATATGGTTACGTTCCTGACGTTTTTATGTGACTACTGTGTCGTAAATCGTCGGGTTTTTGCATCATGGTTCCCATGTCGTCATCGCTACATTGTGTCAGCCTATTGCATCTGTTTGTAAAGGCGGCATTCTTTGATCTGTTTTTTATGCGTCTGTGTTTCGTCTGCTGCTGTTTTAGTTTAGGTACGAATTCGGATGAAAGTAATTGTGATTGACGATTTTTATGGGTGTACGGTTCTACGCATGTTGGTCGCAATCCCTGACAAGCGCAATGAGATTTGCAATTTACGAATATGCGAATTTTGTTCTTACGTTAGGGGATTGGTGATTATCTGTTCGAATGGTAGTATATGCAGATTAGGACATAATTAAGATTTGCAGATTATCGAATTTTGTTATTATGTTCTGGGGATTTGTTATTCGTCTTTTTGTTACAATTTTCTCGTGAACGAATTTAGTGACGGCTCTTCACACTCTAATCGTCTTAAGCACTTTTACCAGCGGGAGGACTCGAAAATTTTGTAAACTTCGTTAAACAGTCATAATGGACACATTGACAGCTGGGCTAAACAATAAAACCTCCTAAACGCATTACCCGCAGTGAAGTCACCTTCAAATATTAGTAGCCAAACTTTAACTCATAATGTGTTATATAAGAGCAATTTTATTAACAAGTCGTACATAAGAGTATATTACAAAATTATGTGCGTAAATTCTTCGATGACAACTGTCTCCATGACGTGGCGATTTTATTTAATGGAATTACGAATTTTTACAGTTTGTCCTCTCATAACCAAGAATTAAATGTGTGTGTGGACGTGTGTGAGCTGTGCTCCGTGTGTTTTTAATCTTTTTCACTAGTTTCGCTGTAGATTATTTAATATAAATTGGACAGTTGGACGTGTGTGTGCACTGTTATAGTATCAACAATTTTTAGGTGGATTCGCAATTAATAAATTAATGTGGCTTTTTTGTTGGGTCCCTGTGACGCTATTGGCTCCTGTGAATATCAGTTATCGCTAGAGCTTCTTTTTTGAGTTTAATTATCTCTCTTAAACTTGCTTTTATTCACGTGGCTGAACTTTAGCTGGTTAATATTACCACAGGGTACAGTGGTGTAAATTAGCACACTGATTATAATCGGTTATATTATCTATCTAACTACCTCTTTTTAATTTTTCCCAGTATTTTTTTAAGATGGGTGTTTATTGTATAACTTGCAACAGTACTATCACCCCTACAATTCCTGGAATTAAATGCAATTTCTGCACCAACTATTATCACATTAAGTGTGTTGGTATTGATAAATCCCAATACGATGCCTTCAAATCCCTAAGTGGTGCTTGTTGGAAATGTGACGATTGCCTTTCCACAAAAAGTGACACAAGATCGTGCAACTGTTGCAAATTACTACCAAGCTTATTAGATACAATAAAAAATCTTAGTGAAACTGTTGACGCATTAAAACAACAAATAACAAATTTAACATCAAATCTACCTAAAAATGACTTTAACCATGATTACGAGAGTATGGTACAAGAGGTAGCTGAACGCCAAAAACGTAAAACTGATATAATTTTATATAATATGCCTGAACAAGATCCGTCTCTAAATAATGAAACCAGAAAGAACAAAGAAGCTGAATTGGTTTCCGATTTTCTGAAATTGTTACAACATGATTCTGGTAATGAGCGTTCTTCCATCCCAGAACTAATTTGAACTCCAATTCGACTTGGCAAGTAGGATACCAATAAGATTCGACCTATCAAATTAACACTTAAAGAAGAAAAATATGTATTCAATTTATTAGACTTAATAAAAAGGAAACGTCGTAATATTGATGCTGTTCCGCACTTTAAATCTGTGCGTGCGTCATCAGATAAAACTGATAAACAAAGGCTGTATTATAAGGAGTTACTGAACCAGATAACCAACAGACGTGAAAAAGGTGAGCTAGATTTGTTTATTAAATACATACGTGGTGTTCCGACAATCCAGAAAAAAACCTTCTTTAAACTAGGCCTGCCCAATTCTGTAAAAAAGTTCTACTTATACTACCAAAATGTTCGTAGCCTCAAAAACAAAATGGATGATTTTTTGGTTTCTTCAAGTGATTCTGATTTTGATATAATTTGTCTAACGGAAACGTGGTTAATTGACTCTATAAATAATTCTGAATTTATCTTAACAGATGTTTACAATGTGTTCAGGTCTGATCGAAATTTGATAGCTAATAACGTAATAACGTAACTCGTGGTGGTGGTGTATTATTAGCTGAAATCAGTTGAAAAAATCGATACTCAAGCTTTTCAAACTAATAATCCATCTATAGATCTTGTTGGATGTAAATTAAGACTTGGTTTTCAATCTCTCTCAGTTTTTGTAATATATTTTCCTTGTACTCCGTCCTCTGACGGTTTTAATGCTGTTTGTGATTTCTTTGAGGAAGAGTTAGTGCGTCTTAATAATATAATTCTAATAGGTGACTTCAATGTTCCAAATTTTAATGACATCATCCCTAATAAAACAATTCTTCGTCTACAGTCATTTGCACATTCTTTAAATTTAAATCAAATAAATAATATTTTCAATTCTAATAATAAATTGTTAGATTTAGCATTTTCGAATATTCAATGGGAAGTTAGCCACTTTGATAATCCAATGGTGATAGAAGACAAGTATCATCCAGCACTATCTTTAGTTTGCACCTTCTCAGTTGATAAACCGATTAATTTTCCACGCCACGATAATGATAACTATAATATAAGTGCCTTTAACTTTCGTAAAGCTGACTTCATCTCTCTTTACAATGATATCCTATCGACTGATTGGTCATTCATTATTATCAACTCTTTCTTCTGTAGATCTGATGGTTGATTGTTTTTATAATATCCTGTTCAATTTATTCCGTAAACATCTACCTGTCTTTCGGTCAAAAAAGTGGCATTACCCGCCATGGTTCAATAGGGAAATAATATTAAATTTAAATTCCAATACCTTAAGAAATACAGAGCTTCAGGTCTACATTTTTACCTACTATATTTAAAGAAATTAGGTCCCTTTTAAAGAAGCAAATAAATACTGCTTATAAATTGTATAACAACAGCATTCAAATTAACATACATCATGATCTTAAGCAATTCTGGGGTTACATTAATGCTAAAAAAGGTAAAACTAGAATTCCAGGCCAAATGTCATTTGGTATAAGCAAGTTTGAAAATCCTATGGAAATAGTAAATGCCTTTAGTGATTTCTTTAGATCCACCTATACTGCATCTGATCCGCTTGATGAATATTATTTAGCTGATACTGTAAATTCTACCTCATGTGTTGTAAATATATTTAAGATCACGGAAGATGATATAATAAAAGCCATCACAAGATTGAAACCAGGTATGACATCAGGTTCAGATTAGATTCCAAGTTTCATAATTAAGGACTGTAAATTCCAAATTGCTAAGCCACTCCTACTAATTTTTAATAAATCCCTTTAAACAGGGGTTTTTCCTAATAAATGGAAAGAATCTAAGATCTGTCTTGTCTTAAAGTCCGGTGATGTATCTAAAATTGAAAATTATGGATCAATTTCCCTGCTTTCTAATTTTGCTAAAATTTTTGAATTAATTCTATATTCCCATATCTACCCCGAAGTGAGAAATTATATATCAAAGTATCAGCATGGTTTTTTAAATTATAGATCAACAACAACAAACCTCATAATGTTCTCACAATTTGTATCTGAAAGTTTGGAAGATCAATCACAAGTCGATGTCATCTATACGGATTTTACAAAGGCATTTGATCGTATTGACCACAATATTCTTCTTAAAAAACTTGTAAATTTTGATTTCACTTGTAAATTATTAAACCTTTTTCGATCCTATCTTACACTCTGTACACAGTTTGTGCAGTATAACAACTTTGTATCTTATTCTTTTATTGCTAGCTCAGGAATTCCTCAAGGGTCTATACTAGGGCCAGTTCTCTTTAATTTATACATAAATGATCTACCTTCCAGCATTCACTGTTCAATTTTGTTATTAGCAGATGCTATCTTTCTTCAAAAAAACTTAACCAGGCTCTATGAGTGGTGCATCAGCAATAAATTTAAATTGCGCCTTCCTAAATGCAAAGTTATTTCGTTTACTCGAAAAAGGAACACTATTACTTATGATTATAAAATAGATCAAAGCATTCTCCCGCGATATGAAACTGTTAAAGACTTGGGCATATACTTTGATAAGGCTTTTCGATTTGATCAACATTATTTTAATATTATTTTATCCTGTAATCGGACGCTGGGTTTTATTATACGTAATAGTAAATCTTTATATAATGCTGACTGCCTCGTATCCTTATACAGAACACTTATTTTGAGCAAGCTTGAATATGCTTCCATTGTGTGGTATTCTATATATCAAACCTACATGTCATGATTGAAAACATCCAACGTAAATTCCTAAAATACTTATTCTTAAAATTTCGTAAGGTTATCCCCCCCAGACGATATAACCACGATCTTCTCCTAGTTGAATTTAAGTTTATCCCTGTTTTAGTAAAGCGTCAAACTAATGTACTACTTCTATTATATAAATTAGTTCACTCCCATTTGGATCTACCTCAAATGCTTGAAAAACTGAACTTTTTGGTCCCACGAATATATGCCAGACATCATTCAACCTTCAGCTACAATATCCCCAGGACAAATATGATTGTTAGATCGCCACTATACCTGATGTCATCTTTATATAATGAAGTTTGTAACGATATTGACATATTTCGTATGAGATATTCAACGTTTAAAAAATGTGTTGAAAGATTTCTTTTGAAAAAGTAGGTAATGTTTAGTAGTATTCATTAATTTTTGTATTAATTTAATATTAGTTTAGCCACTAATCTATCTGTCGATTCGTAGTTTATTTTTCTTTTTATTTAGTTCTTTTTTTACATACAATTGTTCTTTTGAGTTGTACGTGTAATTGATGTATTTTACATTGTTGGGCAATAAAGACAATATTATTATTAATAATATTATTAATTATATTATTAAATTTGCAAAAGTGATTACAAAAACTCTTGATTGACACACGGCCCTTATGCAAACAAAGAACTTGGTTGAATAAATTCAACTGCGCTCATTATTTTGTGGTTTTGGCTTGCCGGAACGGGGGCGGTAATTAAGCGAGGTGAGAAAAATTTATTTTGCGTTTACCAGGTAGAACCGATTTGCCTGAGCATTCGGTGACGAAAAAGAGATCTACACGCTACGCGATACATTGGAATGGAAAGGGAGGAGTGGTGCATGTGTGTTAATCTGAACGAATAATGTGAATTAAGTATTTGCCGCCATAATTTGCTATAGTATTTGCCAAAATTAAAAAAACCACCAACAACACATTAAAAATACTAGCGACTATTCCATGCATATGGGTTAAGAACCAATCTGATTGGTATGTAGCGTGGGCTTCTCGCGGCAAGCCACAGTAGCTCGGCATCCCCATTGGGTCAAAAATAGCTATTATTACAACTAGGGAAATATGAATACTATACATCCCTCGGGTTTCACCCTCGGGATGTAACTAGCCAACCTCGGGAAATAATTCATATTTCCCGTGTTGTAATCAATAGTTTTTTTCTGATTGATACAATATTGTTCAAAAAATATTGGATTCTAAATTTTTGAATTAATCGGATTGGTAACGTTACTAAGGGCCGTGTTTGTAAATATCATGGTTGGCTGCTTTGATTGTCGCGTCCTGTCATAAATAAAATTGATGAAATGTCGAACTACGTGCTATCACAAGCGGCGAAAGCCCGTGAATGTTTGGTTCCCGTGAAATCTAAAGCTGCTTACAGTAAAGTGTATGAAGACTTTCAAGAGTGGAGAAGAGAAAATTCGGTGAATGGTGTCGACGAAAATATTTTGCTTGCATTTTTTGAAGATTTGGTATTTTGCTATGATTTTTGTTATTTTTGACATATGACTAATTTATTCTATCCGTAGTCGCACAAATATTCACCAAATACGTTGTGGCCAAAATTATCGATGCTAAGGTCAATGTTACATTTAAGGGAAAAAACTGATGTTAAACTGTTCGATGAAGTAGAAGCAAAGAAAAAGAAAAATTCTTGCGAGAAGCTCCTAATGACATTTTTTTGATGTATAAGGTAAAAAGGAACTGAGTGCTGCTTGTTTAGTGAGAGAATATTCGGCGTTGCGTCCGCAAGGTGTTCTTAGGTTTTTCGTGGCTTATCGAAATAAGAAGTGTACTCTTCAGCCGGTCGGCAAAAATACCTTCGGAAAGATTCCGAGTAAGGTTGCTGAATGGTTGGGTTTGGATAATACGAAGGCGTATACAGGCCATTGTGGAAGACGAACATCCGCGACGTTGATGCCCGACGCGGGAGCCTCAATGACCACACTAAAGAGACACGGTGGTTGGAGAAGTTCGTCGGTTGCGGAAGGGTGTCTAGCTAACAGTATGTTGCAGAAAAATAAGGTAGCAAAGATGATAGCTGGTGTAGAGGGAGAGCCCTCTGTAGCATCTGTTACGGTTCCTGGTGTGTCGATAATGGCATCGCATGTAGCACAGTCATCACAGTCTTTGGTGACGGTTTCTGGAAAATCGTTTAAGACTGCAACTGAACTGAATGCTCTTAGTAAGGAAACGACCAACTCATTGACGAATTGCGAACAAGATTCTTCATCGTTTGTATCTGGTTGTAACCGTTTTAGCGGAAATTTTGAGAATTGCAATTTTTATTTTGGTTCTGAAAAGTAGCGTTACAAATGCAACAACTTTGTTAGTTCATAAATTATTGTTATAATTTTTGTTGCTATAATTAAAAAATAAAAAAAAATTATAGTGAAATATGACGATTCATATTTCCCTTGGGAAATATTAGTGTGTTATGACATATTGTAACTAAGGCAATATTATTCAATATTGTATCAATCAGAAAAAAACGGTGTTTTCAACCTAGCAAACCATAGTTACGATCATGTAAACAAATTAATTTTTTGACATTATTAAAAAATGGGTTCATTTGCCAACAATTCTTTCGTAGAAAGTGAATTAAAAATACAGAAGAAAATTGTTTATAATTATTGTGCTTTAGTGCCAGCTGCATGGAATAGTTTTGCAAAATACAATTCGTAGGATGAATATTTTTATAATTCAGACTTTTATTAGCAAACTCATTTTGTGTTGCGCTCAGGAAATATCACGAGTTGCGCAACTCCTGATATTTCCATCGCAACACAAAATTCGTTTAGGTAATAAATCGTCTGAATTATCACAAATATTCATCCCACTCATGGTATTACTATGGAACAACACCGTAGTAATAGAGATGGGAACTATCGTTACTTTGGTGTACTCGTACGTATTCGTTACTTTTTAAAAAAGTAATCGTTATTTATAATCGTTACTTCGGGTATTGATTACTCAATGAAACTCGCTTTGGTTTGGTTTTATTGCGGTATGAAAATATCTAATAATTTCTGGAATAATACAAAAAATATATTTAAATCGTAAAAAAATACAAAAATAAATCAAATAATATTACATAGAATAAAAAAAAACAAAAACAAGAAAACTTACTTATTATTTAGTAACTCTAAAAACTTCATTAAATTTTTGTTAGAGAGTAATCAAGAGTTAGGTCCGAAGGCCTGAACTAACAAAATGCCGCATTATTTTTAACTTACTCCTTTTTCTATATTCAACATTTTACTCAACTTGAAAGCGAAGTGTTAGTACATAAAAGTAAGAGTATTTGATTTTTAGGTTTAGTAGGTCGGTAGTTCTCGGTATTTCGGCAATCGGTTCTTGATTCCTTAGTATTTGAATCCAGAGTGCATACTCGAAATCACGAAATGAGCAGTAATCATTGACGAATAGTAACGATTACTTTTCAACTTCGATACTCGGTAGTTCGGATCTCATCGTGTACCGAATACTTTGTAACGAATAGTTACTACCCGTCCCACCTCTACGTAGTAATAGATTTGATGTTTGACATGAAAAAAAAGATAGGTTATGACAAACTTATAATGATGGCAGACTCAATGGCAGATTTTGGTCTTTCAAAACGATTTAAAAGGAGATAATAAACTCAAATTCTACAAACGTTAAAATAAATGAATTATAATTTGTCTGTATCTGCTTGTTTTCTGAAGACAACTTTAATCTTCGTTGAACTTTCAACGGCATAAAACGTAGTGCCGCTCTAACACTATGCAAATCACTAATGAAGGTGTTTGATACCAACTGACATCAACAGGTGGTGTTTTTTTTATTTGGGCAAAACCATGGCCGACTAGTATAAAGATTATGGCCTGTCCAAGATGTACCATACGTGCTGCCATCTATTAATAATTCAAAAACGACAAAAGAATTATTAACAGCTTTTGAAAGGCACAAAGGCATTCATATCGAAACAAACCACCATTACACGTTTTGAAGTCTAATAATGTCAAATCAAATTAAAATTTTGTTAAATTATTAAGTGTAATTATTAATAGATGGCAACACGTATGGTACCTCTTGGACAGGCCATAATCTTTATACTAGTCGGCCATAGGCAAAACTATACATATCGGCTTAATGTCGTCAATCACTCTAACAACGTTCACTGCGTAACAAATTAAAAACTAAGTTACATTTTTTGCATTTTGTTTAATTCTGAAAACTGTGTTGATATTCGCATTCATAGTCATCGCATGCAGCGAGAAAGTACCAAAAATCTATATGCTCTATTTGGAGTGTTTTTTTTATTTATCGATTGTTTACTCTACCACCGCTTTTATTTCCGTTTCAGATTCGCGGTCGAATGCTGGACCGCAATTCACGCTCCATGAAGCTTTCAAAGCTTTATCCAGGCACCCGATATTTAATATGCGTACTGGCTCTCGGCAACTGGGCATCATATCGTCGAGAAATTACACAGTCGCGTTCTGCAGTTCGCAATCCAGATAACAGTTCTGCACGAGACTCTCTCGAAATTTTTAACGATGTCATGCTACCTCTTTTGGTGGATTCACAGACGAGCAAATGCACCGAAGTAAGCACACTTGTGGCTCCAGACGGTGTCCATGTTGGACTGGGAGGCTTATCCGACTACGGTTTAGGGGTGAGTTAGAATGTACTATGTACCCTAATATAGTGTAGAAAAACTATTACATGTAAGTAAAGGAAAAGTATGTGGCATGGGGGTTGAGTATTTTGAGAGCTTATTTCATTTTACACATCATACCAAAGTTTAAAAAATTTGTCGCAGATTACTTCGACAGAATTTCTCTTGCCACTGAAATAACGGTTGTTCAATTAGCCAAATACACTGACATCATCCGAGGTCATCAAGATGGCAGCGTTTGACAACTAGCCGGTTTTCTCATAAGAGTCAATGCCAATATTTTCGGAATTCATTTAAATTTGAGAGTGTGTCAACTGTATTTTCATAGTTTGGTAAGTTTGTTACAGTTTCTAGACTGTGTAGATATCTGTAAAACGCACCATAACGTTTGAATATGCTTAAAAAATAATGTTTTCCAATGTGATGTACAGGTTAACTTCGCTGCATCTTATATTATTTGTTTTGCAAATTAATTCTTTGTTAATGTACATCAATGTTTTTTAAATACACTAGCATCTTAATATTATAATATTTTGTATTTTAGGAGAAAATGCCTAAATTTTGTGCTGTTGTGGGTTGCGCGAATCGAAGCACCAGAAATGCGGACAAATTTTATTTTCCTTTCGCAGCAATTAGCAACAATAAAGGTAAATATATACAGGATGGGGAAAAAGGCGGAAGCTTTGGTTAAAAGCCTTGAAACGAGTGGATTTAACGAAGCCAAAGTAAAGTATTCCTATGTTTGTTCGGATCATTTTATTTTAGCTACAGTACCTACCTATTAGATTTACAGTTTCTAACAAACTACTACATTGGTGCTCTTTTAGGTAAACCTGCAGATTTGTCGGATGTGGACCATCCTGATTACGTTCCATCACAAAATTTAGGATATCAAAATAAATCCACTCATAATACTTGTAATGTTGAAAGACACGGTTGTTTAAAAAAGAGAAAACTGAATAAATGTCTCTAGACTTTTGAAGGCACGAGTTTTATTGTGGGTTATTTTACTTAGTCTAAAAATAATAAAGTTTAGAATGGTATTCATTGTTATGGTAGGGACATCGTCTAAACACAAATTAAAATCACTTGCACTCATTGTATAAGGATCTACGCCGTTTAAATTGTTTAACTTTTGTACATATCTGTTTTTGTCTTCGACGGAAAGACATCGTGCATAATCACTTAAATTATCCATACTTTAAAAACAAATCACACACCTTCGCTTAAACCCGTCACAGTAACCTCAAATGAAAATATTAATTTCCAATTTCCCGCTTAAAACACACCGATGTATTTTGGATGACGAGGAATTCAGAACAAAACAGTGTTCTGTATTTTATTTTTATCATGTATTTCTAAACTCAAATCGACAAAAAAAGCACCCGGATACACAGAAAAGATATGAAAGAAGCTATTCACCTGTTTATTTTCTAAATAAACACCCACACTTTTAAATAAAATGCGAAAATGTTAACAACATCGCTTATGGAGTTTCACGGCGCTTGTCAAACGCTGAGTTCCCGCCACAACATGACGTCACGTGTTATTGGCTAATTGAATAATCACTCGGAGTACGCGTTGCATTTTCATTTGACACAAACGGCACGTCGATTCTGATAATATAAATTTGGCAGAAACGTTACTTACATTTTAAAACAAGTAGTTCACATGTCATACCTTTTTCAAAAATTCATGAAAATTTGATTTCGCGAATTTTATAGTTTTTCTGAGAATCTCTATGAGTTAATATAAAGATATGTATATAATATTAAAGTAAATGTAACGAAACGTGCACATGTTTCAACTGAGTTTTTCCTGTAAAAAAATTTCTGATGACGTCATCAACGTTTTTGTAAGCACACGTATATCAATGTCTATAGGTGGAGTTTAATACTAATAGAAACAGTATTGTATTGCCAACTTTTCGGGAATATAGAGTAAACCGTTCCTGATTTATTGAATAAAATAAAGTGTTTCATTAATTTTTTGAGTCATCTTGGTATAATAAATTCTAAAAAAGATTTTTGAGCTTAAATAGGATTTATTTGGCAAAATTTTGAGATCAGTTTTTTGGGGGAGATAAGTAGACATATTTTGATTACACATTTCTGATACTTGCGATAACTTTAAAAAGTTTGCGACATTTCCAAGTATTCAGTTTTACAGTACCATATTTATGCAATAAAGTAAATTGGCTCAATCATTATTTTTTTAAGTCACTCACAGAAACCATCTAAAAACATGAATGAAGTTCCTACACTGCAACAGTACCTAGTAAAATTTTATTGGTATTTCAAAGTTAACCATCAAGGGTTGAACCCACAAAACCATAAATCACAAATTCAGGCGCAAGAGCTCAGTTCGTAAAAGGTCCGTACCGTGGTCCGTACTGACGCTTTAGGCCCATCGTTTGAAGGATACCGGACGGATATAAACAACTTGATTCTTTTAGGATTTTCATGGCCAATATCTCTGTTAGTTTTATGGATGGATTTGTATAAAATTACGGCGCAGTCAATTTTTGAAGACCTTCACGAAGATGGAACTGAATTTCCATATAAAAATGCCCATTTTGGGTATGATATTCGTACAAATATTTTTTTCTACTTTGCCTCGTTCATGTATTTTTATAAAAAGTTAAAATATTAAAAAAAAATGTTCCACTCACTATATAGAAAATGTGATTTTCTTTCCTCATTTAAGCGCACAAAGTGTCACTTTACCTCCCGGCGTGGCCAAATCATTATTTTCGAAGTCTGAAACTGCACGATTAATTAATTGCACCACCAAGGGAAGGTGGGATAGAAGCGCGCACATCGTGATGCGGCAAACCACCGCGATTGCCATGCGATAATGAATGTACTCCGCCAGAACTACGCCAAAAGATTGGCGAACTTGTAAAAAATCTTCTTCCCGATAAAATCAAAACAAAATATAACAAAGCCTACAAAATTTATATGGATTGGTGCTCTAAGAAAAGAGCAACAAACATTGAATCCGAGTTTCTATAATTATTTGACATAATAAATTTATTGAATAAATATAATAGGCTGTAAACACAAATTATTAGCCTGCATAGATATTGTAGCCGTCCATAGAGTCGAAATTTGCGAATAAAAATAAAATAAAACCGGCTCAAACGGAGCCGACAACGGCTTGTAAGTTCTGTCACTACGGCACGCGTTGCATCACACAGGGGTGTATTTAAGGCCTATTGCACAAAATCTTAGGGTCACTGTAATCTTACTATTTTCTATCTACGACAAACGATTTGTCACACAGCTACGAAACCGACGATCTAGAGAAAGATGGAAGTTTGAAAGTGTATTTCAACAAGTGTAATAACCGTTTGGTGCAACGCAATTTTTTCAAGTAAACTAAAATATGACAGGAAACAAACAGTCCACGTGGACTAGTTTATAGCCGTGTTTGCTGCTAAGATGACCAGATTTTTCGCTCCACCTACCTCCGCAACGATGAATATACCATACCACAACTTGTGTACAGTGAACAGAGCTTCGTTTTTATTGGCGAGATTGAGCTAAGAAATGAAACAGATTATATCATAACGGAAAAGATGACATTTAATTTTAAATACGTCTCTGTGCAACGTGTGCCAGAGTGACGTCAGAATTTGCAAGCCACCGTCGGCTCCGTTTGAACCGGTTTTATTTTATTTTTATTCGCAAATTTCGACTCTATGGACGGCTACAATATCTATGAAAGCTACTATATTTTAAACCTATAGAGAATTTCCTGGCTTCAATATTTCTTATAATTTTTTTCGTTCTTTGGTTGATAAGGAGTCTTGGAATTTTGGGGAAGTTAGGCACAGGAAACTGCGAATACGGCAGCTGCATCTTCGGCAACAACGCTTTCACAAACGTTTTAACTCAATTTACTTATGTTACCTTCATTTTAGGCTTTTGTCATAAAATTCCTGTGGCAAGTCTCAACGATTCGGTGTCCCCAACTTGGCCTCAAAAGCAAAACAGAAATTATCTGCGGGTTGAGTGCTGATGATGAATGATGTAACAATACAAAATTAATTAAATTATTCTTCGAAAACTTGTTTATTAAATTTATAAGTTAAGTCATTTGTAGGTTATGGACTATGAGTTTTCATTGGCAACTGTCAATCTGTAGCGAGATAGCGGTAGATTTAATTAAAAAAAAACAATTATTAATTAACTGTATAATTAAATTACTGCCAGAATAAACTTAATTTAGCTATTAAAAGCAATTATGTTGACTTTGTTTAAATATTTGAAACATTTTTAATAAATGTAATGAGTAATGAGCGACCTTATTGAATTCTATATGTAGGTACTTACGGCAGGTTAATAATGTAAAATGACAGAAAATGAGTTGGTAATGTGCTATTTGCTGCCTTCTAAAAAGTTAATAATAGTTTCATTATAATAATGATTGTGTATAATAGATATTCAATTTATTTGGAGTTTAAGTGATATTTTATGTGACAGAGTATGGACGATTAAACGCCAAGCGATAGCGAGGCGAATTAAGTCCATACGTGTAAGAAAACTCCAAAATAATAGGCAAAATATAAAGGATATTTATTGACCACCGTCAATAACGGACGATCGGTATCGACTGACTTCTCACTCCTGCCCTGCTTCCCGAGAGCAAAACCCTGACTCATACAATTCTATATATGGTTATATGATTCCTATTCGCAATTCCAAAATAATAAACACGAGACATAATAAAAGTTCAGCATTAACACTCGACTTCTCGATTTTCGTACACTCGGCCATCCTGTCAAGCGGGCTGTCCGCAGACCGCAACCTCCACGGCAAACCGGGCATTTCCTGTCAATTCTGAAAAACTGGGCAACACTAGCCCGTGTGGCACAACCACCTTTAACAACAACGTCTCGTTAGCTGGACAACCCTGTCCGTGTGGTATCCACCACCTCATCATCTAGCAATTACCTGGACATAGTGTCCGTGTGGCTTACAACCACTTCCAACATCTACCAACTGGACAATAGTCCGTGTGGCCTACAACCACTCTACTTTTTCATCATCAACTGGACAAATCGTCCGTGTGGCCTACAACCACTCTACTTTTCATCATCAACTGGACAAATCGTCCGTGTGGCTCATGACCACTCATTTGTATGTGCAGACTAAACTTGAGCTGACATCCAGGGTCGCAACTTCTCGACCGCTGCTACGCTTCTTGCCTTGTAACGTCCTTCACGTAGATCTTCTACCACATAACGATCGTTGAACAAAGCAGATACTACTCGGAATGGCCCTCTAAACTTGGGTAGTAGTTTCTTGCTCGAACCAGTAGGCGACACACTAGTAATCTGCACCAATACCAAGTCATCCTTGCTGTATTTGACGGCTTCTTTCCGGGATTTGTCGTAATATTTTTTTTGTCGAGCCTGGTCGGCGGAGATGTGCCTTTCCATGTCGGCCCGCAGCTCGGTAAGGTTGAGGCGGTCCAGATCTACCTCGATGTCTGCCAACAACTGTGCTTGTGCTGCTGGTCGCGGATGATAGCCCATCAGTGCTTCTGAAGGTGTCGTATTGATACCTTTATTAAAGCAGGTGTTCATGGCACTTTGAACTTCCTTCACATGTGTGTCCCATTCAGTGCTGTTAGAATCAGCACCAAGAGTAGCCAACTCAGCAAGTATGGTCCTGTTGTATCGTTCACACTGCCCGTTGGCCCTCGGGGTCGCAACCGCGTTTAATACATGTTTAATATTATACGTCTCGCAGAACAGCTGAAACGAGTGCGAAGTAAAAGCACTACCCCGATCACTGATTATACGTGTCGGAACACCGAACAAGCACATGAGTTGCTGAAACACCCGCACGACTGGTTGACTCTTCTGGGACTTCACTGCTTCAATAATGACGAATTTGGTAAATGCGTCGACAATCACCAACAAGAACTTGTTCCCTTGAGAACTCGTCTCGAAAGGCCCCAAATGGTCTACGTGAACCGTGTGAAATGGTACACTCACTTTCTCTATAGGATGCAATTTCCCTTGCTTCTTCCCTGCAACCCGCTTGTAGTAAGCACAGTTTAAACACGCTCTTACATATTTCGTCACGAATCGACGCATTCCTGCAAACCAATAATGCTTCTGCATTCTCTTCAACGTGTTCTCAATTCCCGAGTGACCCGCCTGATCATGGCATAGTCTGCAAACTTGCCATCTTACGTTTCTAGGCACCACCCATGCTGTTTTGCCATTCTGTAATTTTCTGTACACTCGTTCATTCTTCACAGCATACTCAGCACCATATCTTTTCGCCTCACTATTTCTCTCTTCATTACCTAGTATGGTTCGAATTCGAACAATCTGTTCGTCCTGCATCTGTGCAGCCAATATCCAGTCTCCTTCTGTTAAATCAGCCTGATTAATCTCAAGTATCTCTAAAGGCTGCCTACTCAGTGTATCAACATGTGTCATTTTCACCCCAGGCCTGTATGATATTTCGAAATTATATTCTTGTACTTCGAGCCACCATCTTGCCACTCGCGGTATCAAATCCTTCTTCGCAAACGCTGTTCGCAAAGAACTACAATCTGTTACAACTCGAAATTTTGTTCCAAGCAGGTAAACTCGAAAATGCCGCAAAGCACACACCACGGCCAAAGTTTCTAGTTCATATGAATGGTAACATTTTTGTTCAGGTGTCGTTTGTTTGCTGTAGTAAGCCACTACTCGAAACATTTCATCGTGCCGTTGCAGTAATATTGCACCAAACCCCAACGAACTTGCATCGGTATGTAGCTCTGTCTCTAAATCGGGATTGTAAACAGCCAAAACCGGTCTTTCAGTAAGAACCTTCTTGACAGTCTCAAATGCCTCTTGCTGCTCCGATTTCCAACTCCAAGGTACGTCTTTTCGTAATAGTCGCGTTAGCGGTTCCACAATCCTGGCATAATTTTCCACATGTCTTCGGAAATAGCCCGATAAACCCAAGAATTGACGTACTTCTTTGATGGTTTGCGGCTCTTTCATCTCAAGTACTGCTTGTACTTTACGAACACCCGGTTTGATTCCTTCAACAGTTATTTCCCTTCCCAAATAATCGATTTTTTTCTGGAAAAATCGACATTTCTCTAGTTTTAATGTAAGTCCATTTTTCCGTAACACTTTCAGCACTTGACGCAAGCGTTCCAGCCCTTCAGCCGTGTTTGGGCATGGAATGATCACATCATCGATGTAAGGAAATGCGATGGAATTCTTCAACGTGCCCAAAACATTGTTCATAAGTCTTTGAAAAACCGCTGGGGCATTCGAAAGGCCGAAAGGCATCCGCAAAAATTCGAGATGGTTATCTGGTGTCACGAACGCTGTTTTCGCAATCGAGTCTGGCGCAACTGGCACCTGATAAAACCCGGACGCCAAGTCTAATGTTATAAAGCATTGATGACCACCTAGCCTATCAAGCTGCTCTTCGATGAGCGGCAACGGATACTTGTCTTTTACCGTCACAGCATTTAAACGTCGGTAATCAACGCACATACGATAATCGTTTGTCTTCTTCTTCACCAAAAGGACCGGGCTAGCGTAGGGCGAATTAGACTCACGCACTATACCGTTCGCCAGCAATTCGTCTATAATACCACGCAAAATCTCCTTTTCTCTAACCGGCAGACGGTAAGGGCGGTACACAATTGGTTCGTCCGAAACACATTTTATCGTTAACTCGGCGGCACTTGTTTTACCCAACTCCGACATAGAATATGCGATACAGTCTCGAAACTCGCACAACATCTCACCACATCGTTGTTGAGTCTCCAAATCAACGTCGCCGAACACAGGCTGTAGAGTAGCTTCGGAAGTTGCACAAATACTTGGAATTTCTATACTTGCAGAAAGTTGTAATTCACCAAGCTGTCGAAGAAAAACTTCATCTCCACTTTTGATAAGCACCACATTTGGCGAGTTTAAGAAATCTCCTCCAATGATGCAGTCTTGAGTCAACTTACTATCTTTCATTACAATTAAAGTAACCGTGACTCGAGCTTCACAAATCTGTACCAAGGTACTGACAGTACCAAGTCCGCAAACCAAAGTTCCAGCAAAACTGCGCAGTATTTTATTAGTTTCCGGTTCATATTCTAAACCTACTTTCTTCAAAATCGATTCCTTTATCAAACTGGATGTACTGCCCGTATCTATCAAACTCTTCACCTTTTTACCATTAATTATCGCATGCATCACATAAGGATTCTTTGAATTGGCACTCTTCGTACCAACTTCGTTCACGTCACGACTCGTAGAAGCTTTTTGTTGCACGTGATCATCACGTTTGCTGCTTCGATAAGGGCATTTACTCTGAATGTGGCCCAATTGTTTACAATTGAAACACTGTAAACGCGGCTTAGGGCACTCATTTGCAAGGTGAGGGCCTTTGCAATTAAAACAGCTGATTTTGCGCTTCATTATGCCTCCCCCGGTCGACTTTGATGCCGAAGCAGTTGAAAGATTCTGTCGCTTCATCTGCGAAGGACCTTGAATTTCTTTATCAACACCTGGAATTCGTCCCAATGTACTTAAGAAAGCATATAATTCGTTGCTGTCCTTAAAATTTGAGGCTCTGGCGGCTCGAGCGATGTTTGCATCACGAATTCCACCGATCACCGCGTCAACGAGATACGATTCGGGTATCACGACATTTAAGAGACGCAATTTTGCAAGTTTTGCGAAACAGTACTCACTCAGCTCCTGTCCAGGGGCGGCTTCATAGTTTGCAGCATCACGCAGCAACTTCGCAAATGGATGGGGTTTTTTAAATTGTTTCATCAATACTCGCCTCAGATCTGGCCAGTTCACATTCAACTGCTGTTGACTATCGTACCACTGCCTTGCCATTCCCCGAAGTCTATTTGCGACCACTCTGGTTACTGACTTGTTACTCCATTTGTAAGTCTTCGCTATTTCATCCACTCGTGACACCCAGGCTTCAATCGTTAAGTCGTCCTTTCTGGGGTCGAAAATAGGTACTAACGCCTCATCACTAGGTCCAGGTACACTGAACTTCGATGCACCCTGTTCAATTGTCGCTAAACGCCGCTTTAGTTTTTTTAACTCGCGTTTCGCGTCACCCGACGAACTCGACGACGAAGAACTCGAAGACGAGGAACTCGAAGACGACTCATGCCGACGTTTTTTATGGGAACTCATATTGATTGGTAATTAGTCAAAGTGTCAACAATTCACCGCGATTTATTATTGCACAACTTGCACAACGGGTCAAAACTGCGCAAAACTTTCACAACCGTACAAAAGTAGAAAACTGCTCAGGTACCTATCACACAGGTGAGCACCGGGTCAATCCCACTTCTGAATTTTGTAAGAAAACTCCAAAATAATAGGCAAAATATAAAGGATATTTATTGACCACCGTCAATAACGGACGATCGGTATCGACTGACTTCTCACTCCTGCCCTGCTTCCCGAGAGCAAAACCCTGACTCATACAATTCTATATATGGTTATATGATTCCTATTCGCAATTCCAAAATAATAAACACGAGACATAATAAAAGTTCAGCATTAACACTCGACTTCTCGATTTTCGTACATACGAGTCACAGAAAGTCACTTAAACTTCGAACGAAATACAATTTTTTTTTTCAAACTTTTAATCTTCTTTTGAAATGATTATTTCCTATCTTTTTGCTTCATTAAGGAATTGCTTTGATTTCACTTACCGTGATTACTATGGTTGACAACCACTATAATTTTCACATATTTATACTCCAACGGAGTATAAATGTTTTATTTATACGCCGGCGGAGTATAAATGTTTTATTTATAAGCCCGCGGAGTATAAGTAGTACTTATGCTCCGCTCAAACACGGTGTCGTAGAAATGACACTTAAAAACCCCGGTAAGAACGTCGGATAAGTATCAGTTATATGACATTTGAAAATAATAGTAGATTATATTAATAAGAGTATAAGTATAGATTTATGTGACGAGCATGGACTCTGTTGACTGACGAAGGTAGTGAGTCAGACAAGTCCGTGCGAAGCACATAAAGTACTTATACTTTGAATAATATATGCTCTTTTTTCTTCAAACTTACAAGATTATATCAAAAACAACGTACCAATAATTTAGACATACATTATAATTTGTTTCCGAAAATCGTGATAGCGGTTTACAAAAACTTGTTTGGTTATTGTTATGGAAACTTATCAAACAAAAAAAAATGTCACAATTTTTTGCAGAACGTCTGAATTTACAGAAACTCCAGCTAAAATAGTCGAAATAGCGAAAGCTGAAATTGAAAAACTTCTTCCGACAAAATCAAGTGTTGTTTACGAAGCAGCTTTCAAGAAGATTTTAAGAGATTCACTACTTGTTGTTATCAAAAAAACACAGTCGTTTACACGGAAAGTGTCCTCCTAGCGTATTTTTCAGAGATGCCAAAAGCGTGAAAAGTTCGAGTTTGTGGTCTCATTACTCGATGGTTAAATAATGAGAAAAACTTCGGCGACTTTACTTGTCGACACCGGCGCAGATATTACCACCCTTAAGAGGCATGGAGGTTGGCGATCAAGCACAGTTGCCGAAGGATACATCGAGGACTCATTAGCAAACAAAAAGAATATTGGTAGGAAGCGAATTTGAAAACTACTACTATTAGTAACGAAAGCCTTACTACCATGAACTCCAATTTGAACGACACGGTTAATAACAGTGATTTGGAAGAAATTACAAGAAACTGTCTTTTTCAGGATGCGACGAATTGCACCTTTAATCTTAATATTAACAATTATAAAAATTGTCAATAAATAATTACAATAATTAAGCCTTCTGTTTGTATCATACTGAATCAAGCGTTTTTTAATAACTCATAATCAAGTAACTTAGACTTATTATATGCTTAAACTTATAAAATAGTATATTATTAGCCAAGGTTGAAAGGCCAAGCATTTTAGACCGAGCGCAAATTAGAACCCGAGACGCGCAGCGTCGAGGGCTCTGAAGCGCGAGGTCTAGAAGTGGCTTTGCAACCGTGGTTAATATACTATTTTTTTCACTAGTAGAAACCATAAGACAATAAATTGAAAAAATAACCGTTCAATGTCTTGATGCAACATGATTTTGTTTTGATTTCTAATCAAACTTAATCTAAATCTTCAGCACAAAGAAAACCGTTTATATTTGTCGCTGAATTAATCATTTTATCTTCTACCGTCCACCAACTACCATGCGTATACTCAACCCAAGCAGCAGACTGTCGTCTAATTCACGTCAATTTTTGGTCATAACTCGTCGGCGACGTCATTCGCCCAAAAAGTCACGTGAAAATGACGAGATTTTTATGACTTACTTCTGACGTCAATTAATGACGTCAAAAGGCCGTACTTTCTTCGTCATTTTTTATAGATTATGTCAGCACAGTTTTATGAAAAAGAAACCAAATGCAAAATTTAGAAGTTTATTCTTTTAAACGCAACAATCGTGTATCAGCATCCGAGCACAAGTCCATTCCTGTTCCTCCCGTCACCGCGTCGGTGTTGCTCGGACAGTCTCGACCGTTGGCGACCCGCCGCCTCCGGCTGCCGAGCTCACCCGACGGAAAATGCTGACACGGCCTTTCCTGACATGGAGAGTGTCCTCACTCGACGGACATGGGCACCTCAGTCCAGGTCCTCGGACTGAAACTCATACATACAGGTTTAGACTTTGATCGTCACTTCTACTACATTAAAGATATAAGTCAGAGAGCAAGCTGCCTGTCTGCCGGGGACGGTAACTGGAAGAAAACAGGGTAAATTTGGCCAAACTTACATAATGCAAGAATACAATACAAAATAAATGAGGGCGAATATTAAATGTAACGCATAGAAGTAAGCTTAAATTTTAAATGAACATAATACTTAATAACAACGCAAAACAAAACTAAAACTACACCTTGTGTGATCGTCACCCAGCTCTGCCACCCACCAGACTATCAAACACAGAAACCTCTGGTCAAGCCTGAATCAGCGAGCATCAACAATCCACAAGCCGGCCAAATGCGAGTAGCGCCAAGCATCATGCACTACTTTCGATTTGAACCGTACTACCTTACCCATACACGACCCATGGCCTCATATTGTCGATGCCGGCCGCTTCACGGTACTGCAACTTGGACCTGGTTGCTCCCGGTATGTCTGCGACTTCATACCGATCATTTCCGAGAACCTTGGTAACTCGGAATGGGCCACGCCACTTGGGCAGTAACTTTCGGCTAGTTCCGGTTGCAGGGCCGCTGGTTAGACGGATCAGCACCAGGTCTCCCTCCTGATATGGTTGACCAGCACTTCGAACACGGTCCAAACGAGCCTTTTGAGCGGCTTGGTCCTTGGTCGTACGCGCAGTTATTTGGTTTCGAATGTCAGGGACGTCAACGATGGTGGGTTCTTCTGGCTCGAAAAAAAGAAAATAAAGAAGCACGCCAACACACAGCAACATAAACAACATCGAGAAACACAAAAACTAAACAGAAATCAAAACTTTCATTGTGAGGACGTTTGTTGGTTTTTACCAGGACAAAATCGATGGAAGTGACCGGATTTTCCGCAGTTAAAACAAGTTGGGCCGAGGACCGGCTTATTACCCGTATCATTGCGCGAAAGAGATGACGTTTGTTTTGGAGTTCTATAAATAGATGAAACTGGAGCCCGCGTCGCTGGAATGTGAGAAACGTGCCGGGTTGCGGTTTGCGTTGCAAGTACTCGATCATCGATGGTTTTTAAATGTCCTGCCAAAACAATCGGGTCCGTAATACCTGCAGCTTGGACCGAGAATTTAATTTTCTCGTCACAAATTCCACCCGTTATTAAATTTACGCGATCAGTGGGGTTAATATTTAATTTTAGCTTATTAATTAGCGCAAGTTTATTAAACGTATATTCGTAGAGTGTTTTACACTGTTCTGGTGTGTACGCCATCATCATTTGAATCGCCTTATGGAGATCGCGCTTTGGTGGAAAATTTCGCAACAGCGTGTCATGCCATTCGGGCCACGTAAACACTCTACTAGGCAGTGTCCGATACCACGTTTGCGCTGGGCCTCTTAGTTTGCTCAACGCCAAATGACACGTTGTCCTGTCGTCCCAATTATAAATTTGAGCGTACTCACCAATCGACTCCAACCATTCGTCAACATCGTTTTCCAAAGGATCGAATTCGGCAATAATGCTGCCGGCCGTAGAAAGGGGGATCCCACTTACCTGCTGGCGAGTCTCACGCACCTCCACCTGCTCTGCCAGCTTACCAAACCCAGCTGCTATAGCCTCATTGATTTGCGAAACAGAAGCAGGACCAGGACTGCTGCGACCAGGACTGTCGCCACTCCTCGTCCTCGAGTGAGCTCGCAAGCGGTGCCGTCTCGCAAGTTGTTGTTCTGGAGTCGGTTCCCGCAACTTCTTGTGCTTTTGCCGCCACTCATGCGGTGAACGAGACCCACTTGCACCATCACTAGATTCACTCCAACGCGAACGTCGCCGTTTGTCTTTTTTATGGCGTCGCTGCTCTTTCGGCATTCTCGTACAAGTGCACGCAAGGGTTTAAAGAATCCCACTCCTGATGTCAGCACAGTTTTATGAAAAAGAAACCAAATGCAAAATTTAGAAGTTTATTCTTTTAAACGCAACAATCGTGTATCAGCATCCGAGCACAAGTCCATTCCTGTTCCTCCCGTCACCGCGTCGGTGTTGCTCGGACAGTCTCGGCCGTTGGCGACCCGCCGCCTCCGGCTGCCGAGCTCACCCGACGGAAAATGCTGACAATTATATGATCAATTAAATGTGGGTCGTCCTATTCTTTAAAAAGTGGCCTTCATAATGCTTGATTATATTTAGAGCAAAAAATACAACGGCTTAATTAGAAATACACCAAAGACAAGTTTTTTCATTGTAATAATTTGTAAAAAAAAAAATTATTTCTGAAAACTTGTTTACTCTAGAAGTGTTATTTTGTAAGTACCTGCCTACCTGCTTGGCAAATTATAAATAGAACATCTGGGGTTGAGCGAAAAGACCCAACGACACAAACAAAGTCATAAAAATTCTTTGTCCATTGTCCCTAAAACGGGACAAGGTTTTGAAGAATTCCTTCGTCGAATTTTGATTTTATAAAGACGTTTATAAAGTGATGACGGTTACCAAAAAATTTCGAGAGTGATTAATATTCCGTTTTATTAAATTTATCCTTATCCGTATTTACTATACAATACATCAGATGTTTGGGGTGTGCATTCGGACTTTCCCTTTTTTCGGTATTTATGTTTATTGCACTTCACAGAGAAGCATTCCAATAGTAGCTTTCCTTTCAACCACGAAGTGAGTTGAGCAGTACTGAACTGAGTAAGTCGATTCACTATCAACTACTTCGTTTAGAAGGGAGTGAAAGGAACGACGTACAGTGAGAGTGGTTTTTCAGCTCAGAACTTACTCATGACTCACTCCGTCTTGTTTTTGTTGACAGTTGACACATCGGTTGATTGTTATTTGCAAGGTTATGTTTGGAGAAGTTTTGAGTAAAATGGATAACTCTGTTTGTAATGTTACATTATTGGTACGTATTTACATAAACAATTTGTATTAAATGATAATAAAAAATTTGCAGCATTTGCTTGATGAGGCAGTCAGTGATGTTGAGAGTTTGGAGGAATTGTCAGATTTGGATTATGCAAGTTCTAGTTCATCAGGAAGTTCCACTGGAAAAAAACCACGCCGAACGCTACATCGCATAAACAATTACATGCAAACAATCGAAGAATATGACAATGACGAATTTAAAGAACACTTTCGTTTAAGAAGGACAACATGCGACTTTGTCATCGAAAAAGTTAAACAGGCAAAAATTTTGCCGACACACATCTATGGACGTAGGAAAGTTTCTGTAAAGAAGGCCGTCTATATGACTGTCTGGTATTTGAGTAACATAGAAACATTTCGCCAAATTGCAGATCGATTCAATGTAACAAAAAGTTCAGCATATCGTATTATTTCAAAAGTCACAAATTTCTTAGTACAATGTAGTCAAAGGTACATTGTATGGCCAAGTGAAGAAAGAATAGAATGTGTAAAAAGAGGATTTTGTCAAATGCAAGGCATTAATGGTATTGTCGGAGCTATAGATGGTACACATATTAACATAAAACGACCTTCTTTAAGGCATGGACACGTATAGGAGACTACAGTATTTTGCTTCAAGCTGTTTGTGACCATCAGAAAAAGTTTATAGATGTGTTTTGTGGGGAAGCAGGATCTATGCATGATGCTAGAATGTTGAAAAAATCATCTTTATATGATAGAGCTTGCAATGGGTTTCTAGGTGAACATTTTTTATTGGGAGATTCAGCATACCCTTGTACACAATGGTTAATTACGCCCTATAAAGATAATGGTGCATTAACTCACAATCAAAAAAGATTTAATTATAAACATTCATCAAGAATTGTAATTGAACATGCATTTGGCTTATTGAAGAGTAGGTTTCGAAGGCTAAAAATGTTTGATAATTCTAACATTTTCTTTGTTGTTAAATGTGTTGTGGCAGCAACTGTATTGCACAACATTTGTATTGATTTTGATGACTTGGTTGACTATGAAAACGATTTTGATGGGCAATTTGTGCAAGAAGTCAGTGGTATTGTTGCAAGGACTTCTCGAAGAGAACAGATATTTCACAGACTATTCAGAGAACGTTTTTAACCATATTTTGTACAAGTTATTCAATCTAGGAAAGGAACAAAAATAATCACTGTGCATTGCACTTCATGTAATATTCATATGAGAAAATAAAAATACATATATAAATGATTATAATAAATAAATAAAAAACATAAATCAAACGAGTTTCTGTTAAGATTTTTCACCAAGAAAAGCAGCCAAATAAAACATTTCTATATTAATCGACTTGTATACAGGAGTATGTCAAATACCATAGACATAAAAATAATAGATTTCTCACTCTAAGGTTATTAAATACAAAATTAAGGAATTACATCAACACTCTCCCTTATTTAATAACAACAACATGCCTAAATTATTGCATAATTCCCTAAACCTAACTGATGACAATGGTTTTGTCAATACATCTGCAAGCTGTCTCTGCGACTCTACTTTATAAATTTTAATTTGCCCAGAAGTGACTAGTTCGCGTACAAAGAAATGTCGAGTACGAATGTGTTTCGTTCTTCTGTGAAATTCCGGATTCTGAGCCAATCGAATTGCAGCTTCATTGTCTACCTGTAGTGCAGGAGTCTCTTTCAACTGACCAAGTTCAGTCAAAAGCCTTTTAATCCATATGATTTCCCGAGCAGCTTCGCTCGCGGCTATGATCTCAGCTTCTGTAGTGGAAATTGCAACAGAGGCTTGTCTTTGACTCATCCATGAGATCGGCGCCCCAGAGTATAGGCATAACACCCCGGATGTTGATCGTCCGGTGCTGAGATCACCACCATGATCAGCGTCGCTGTAGCAGATAAGAACTCCTTTTTCATAGTCATTCTTATACACAAGTCTATAATTTGAAGTTCCTCTCAGGTACCGCAGAATTCTCTTCACTCGAACCACGTCACGTTCTGTAGGATTCTCCAGGTTCCTGGACACCACACTGACAGCATAAGCGATGTCTGGCCGAGTTCCACACATCAAAAACATCAGTGCTCCCACCATTTGTCGGTATGGAAAATTTTCATTACGGGGACTTTCTTCAGTTTCATTATCTTTGACAATAGGAGTGCTTACTGCATTACAGTTGCTCATGTTAAATCTTTCTAACAACTTTTCCGTGTAGTGAGTTTGAGCGATCTGAAGGGAGCCATCTCCTTCTCGTTCGATTTCAAGTCCAAGAAAATATGTCGCCGGTTTGAAAGTAATTTTGAATTCTTTCTTCAACTCATTGATGAAAATTTGAAGTTCTTGTTCATCTTCACTTGCGATCAGTCCATCATCGACGTAGTGAAGAAATATCATCGTCTTTCCATCTTTTTGTCTCACAAAAAGACAAGGATCGGCCTTGCTTTGTTTAAATCCAAGTCGTAGAAGCAGTTCGGTGATCTTCTTATTCCAGTAACGAGACGCCTGTTTTAGTCCATACAGACTTTTCTTCAGACAACAAACTCTCCCAGATTTATCCCCATAGCCTTCAGCTTGTTGCATATAAATGGTTTCATCCAGGTCACCATATAAGAAAGCTGTGGAAACGTCGATCTGAGTAAGTTTCATGCCTACATTGGCTACTACACTGAGTAATGTTCGAATCGTTGACATTCTTGCAACTGGACTAAAGGTCTGATCATAATCTACTCCTCTTTTCTGATTGAATCCTTTGATAACCAATCTGGCCTTGAACTTGTCGACTGACCCATCGGCGTTTGTCTTTATCTTGTAGACCCACTTGTTTGGAATAGCCTTTCTTCCAGGAGGTAAACTGACTAACTCCCAGGTCTGATTATCTTTCAGAGATTGCATCTCACAATCCATAGCTTCTTGCCATAGTTCTCTCTGATCTGACTTCATGGCTTCACTGTACGTTTCTGGTTCCTGAAATGTCGAAAGATACAGCGCGTAGTCGTCATATCGGATCGGAGCTTTAAGATTTGAGCGATCTCGTAATTGTCGAGGTTTGTTGACACTATCTTCATCAATGGGTTCTGGTGTTTTATTTTCATCACTATCCGTACTTTCTGCCTCGCTCTCGAGTCCACAAAAGGTTTCGTCTTCTTCATCAGTTTCATCGTTTTGTTCAACCTGTTTATCAGCATGCGTCAAGTCGCCATGTTGATCAGAAAGTTCGATGTTTCCTGGAATTACTACACCTCTCCCTTGCTGTAAAGTTTTCTCCTCAAAGATAACATCTCTTGATCTAATGAGCTTGCCCTCCTCTTCACAGTAAATTCTATATCCATCGTCGTGGTCGTAGCCGATCAATATTCCTTTAATGGCTTTTCGATCCATCTTGTGCCTTTGCTGTTTCGGCACATGAACATAGCACGTGGAACCTATGATCCGTAGATGTTTCAACCTTGGTTTCTTCCCATACCAAAGTTCATATGGAGACGTCCATGCAACACTTGAAGGTCCCGTTCGATTTAGGATGTAATTCGCTGTGCGAATCATTTCAGCCCACAGACTCTGTTGAATGTTTCCATGAGCATGCATTATCGCTCTACCAGTTTCAACAACTGTGCGATTTTCTCTTTCACTTGTTCCATTCTGTTCTGGAGTATATGGCATCGTAAGACGGTGGTTTATACCTTCTTTTTGTAAGATTCTCCTTACTTCTGTTGTCAAACTCTTTTCCATTATCACTCAACAGTTCCTTAATTAAATGTCCCGTGGTTTTTGTTTCTGCTATAAACTGACTTAGCTTTTCTGCAACTTCTGACTTCTCTTTAATAAAGTAGATAGTCCTGAATTTTGTCCAATCATCTTTGAACAAAACAAAATACCGAAAGCCTGACATCGATTCTTCAAATGGCCCACAAACATATGTGTGAATCCGCTCTCCCGGCTTTGTAGTTTTTTCTCTGGTACCGAAAGGTAGACGATGAGCTTTCCCATAGATACATCCTTCACACAGTTCACTATCCATTTTCACCGTAACGTTGAATTCTCTGTCCAGCAATGACTTCACGTGTCGTTTATTCTGATGTCCAAGTCGTTCGTGGTATAGCTGCAAAAGATTCTCTTTGCCTGTGACATTAACTTCATTTGGAGACGTAGGTTTCACGCTTCTCACTGCCAATTTAAAAAGTCCTCCATAACGTTTTCGTACACCGACTAACACTACATCTTTGCCAACTTTAAAATTTCCAATTTCTGTGGTTGAAAGAAACTGACTATCTGGGTGTTTGTCGTGTGCAGCTAGAACAGAAAACAGATTTTTCTTTATTCCAGGAACACACCATACATCTGTCAGAGTGATCCTGTGCCACTTGCCTCCGATAGCTGCCTCTATGTCAACTTCACCTTTGCCGTTAGCTTCAATTCTTTCACCGTTTGCCGTGGTTACTGAGTGTGCTGTTGTGAATGGTTGGAGAGTTTTAAAGTAACTTTTGTCGCTTGAAATATGATTTGTAGCGCCATTGTCTACATACCAATCATCTGCACCACATTCTGAATTCATCACTGGCGATGTAACAATCAAAAGAAGCATGTTTGAAGTTTGTTCTGGCTTGTTATCAAGTTTTGGAGGTTTTCCATCCGCAATCCACTTTCTGCATACTTTTATAACATGGTTGGGTTTCTTACAATAGTTGCAAAGTATCTTCTTCTTTTTCTTTTGTTCGGTCGAACTTACTTGTGTAGGAGTTCTTTTTGATGAGTCCAAAATGAGAGCTTCCTGTCCCGATGATCCATCCTCATTGTTTTTTAAGGCTCGCTCATAAGCACACAGTTGATTTGTCAAATTATCAACCGTTCTGTCACTTTTTGACATCATCATCCAACTTGACTTGAAGGAAAAATAATTGTCTGGTAGCGTACCTAAAATTTTGCAAATCAAAAACAAATCGGGCAGTTCTGTATTACCATCAGCGTCGTTTCTCATTTCCACTTTTAACTCGCTCCATAGATTCTTTAATTTTGATATATGTGTAGCCATATCGTCGCTGGAACATTTTTTGAAACTAAAGAATTGTAGACACAGGTTGTACACTTTGTCTTCTGAAACGCCATCAAAAAGTTTGTGTAATTCTAGCCATACTTCCCTGGCACTGGTTAATCGCATAATTTTCTTTAGAGTTTCCTCAGTCATATTATTTGTCAAGATAATCAATGCATTGCTCTCTGTTTTATTAAATGCATCAAGTGCAGTTTGGTACGCCGTCTTTTCTTCCGGCTTTGCACCATCATCTAGTGGACTAGGCTTCACTGACCTGCCTTCAATGATATCCAGAGCTCCTGAAATTCCTCGTAGACAAATTGTAATTTTGTACTTCCACGTATCCCAGTTCGACTTTCCTTCCAAAAGACTGACATTGATGATTCTTGTTGGATCCATTGTTCTATGTCTATGCTTCTTTTTTAGTACGTCTTGGATAACCTCAGAATGCACGTGTTGGATAACCTTAAAATCAGCCTCGTGGAGATATCTTTCAAATAGTTTTCAATATTTGGCTTTTCGTTTGGTACTCATGTTTTTCAACTTTATAGCGTTCTGGGCCCATAACCTGTTAAGATTTTTCACCAAGAAAAGCAGCCAAATAAAACATTTCTATATTAATCGACTTGTATACAGGAGTATGTCAAATACCATAGACATAAAAATAATAGATTTCTCACTCTAAGGTTATTAAATACAAAATTAAGGAATTACATCAACAGTTTCTTTTCTTTAAAAACAAAGAACGATTTTCCTATGCTAAACAACGAAAAACAACATCAGAATGTCTCAAACATCAGACTAATTAATTCATACTATTTGTACTATTCTTGATGAGGCTTTCAATTGCTCGAATTTTCCTTTCTTCAATTTCATTTTTTTGCTTCAGAACATTATTTCTGTCCTGCATTAATCGTAAATGTTCTTGCCGAAACAACTTTTGTTCTTCATACCTCTCTCGCCAGTGGTTTTGTTTTTCCTCATAATATTTTTTCTTGTATTGTATATAATCAGCAGTGGGATTACGTCGTTTCCTACTGCTGCTAGCTGGGGATAAAGACTCGCTACTGGTATTTGATGGCCCTGCCATGGTTATGTCAGCATCATCTCTTATTTCTTCAGCCATCATTTGAGCCACATCCACGCTGTGGGGACTGGCATTTGTAGGAGTATCTCCTAACAACGAATCCATTTGATCAAAAAAAAAGAAAACGTGATGGGCCCCTGCCTGTTTTTTTCTTATTATCCTTCACTGCTTTGTATGTCCTGTTCAAATTGGCCCATTTCTTTTTACAAAATATTCCTGAAAACTAACACAAAATTACAATTATTGCGTGAGTGCAATACAAAACTTACTGTTATGCCTTGACTCCCTAGTTCTTCGCTGATAGTGTCCCAGAATATTTTACGTTTACGGACATGGAACATGTCCTCATAACGGGCTTCAACGGCAGTTATTAGGGCTTTTGTTTGGTCATAAGACCATGAATGCCTACCGTCATCCTGAATTTGTTCAGGAACAAGATCAGCATTGTTCTCTGGCTGATCTATAGTGTCTTCCGACGGAACAACACGTTCTTCTGCCAGATCAACACTGTTTTCTGGTTCATCTAGATGTTGCACATTTAAGGTTTGTACTGGACCTTGAATAATTTTTATGTTTAAAATATTTGAGTACAAAAATAAAAAATTAAAATTACCTGCAGCAACAGCTTCACTCCGAATAATGGGAACATTTTGTTCATTAAAATCGATGACGTTGCATGGCACCCAAATAGTAGTGTTCTGATCTACACATAAAAAGATAACAAACAAATAAGTACTACAAAAGCGCTAATAAAATTAAAATTTTCTGACCTTTATCAAGCAGCAACACTTCCCCTTTTCCGTTTCTCACCCATCCATCTTTTGTTCGTACAATGGTAAACATCTATAAATGACAAAATAAAAAATATTATACCGTAAAACAATGTGTTAATACATTTCATTACTTACTTTTAATTTTTTTTGTCAAAAACTATAACCACGAAACAGTACTTTAAAACACAACAGGTTGAAAGCGAATTCGAAACACGAACACGTGTTAAACGAAAATACTACCAACCGTTTCTACGCCCGCCAAAAGTGTGGATGGATAGCTTTTTTTTTTAAATTTTCGTGATTGGCTGATTTCACCTCCCACTCCTGAAGTGAGCCAATTTCGTTTAACTGTCGGCCCCGGCTAGGTAGTGCTGCAAGGGAAGAGGGGGAGGTACAAAATCTCACTTAAGTGAGGTGAGTCAAACTGAAAGGAACATGGCATTTATTTGAGTCGTACTGAACTGATCTGAAATATCTGAGATTCCGTACGAAAGGAAAGCACCAATATTTCCAGTTGGTTCTCAACCACCGAAACTTTCTCGTGTATCCCTTACTCACTTCAATTTTAACGCAGTTTTGTGCAAATTTATGCCATTCAGTGTGGGTTGTACTTATTTATAGTAGGTAAGTTAATATCTAATAAAGTAATCATTTTAATTTTTACGTGTTTCTGTTATTTTTGATAACTGTACGTAGATAACAAAAGCAGTTTTTTCAGATAAGCTGGAAAGACCACCCTTAATCACTGAAGATACTCCCACTGATTATGAAGAACTTACGGTGACTGTTTTTGAAAATGAGGCGCTATAAAATATTGCAAAGGTATGTTACTACAATTTTTATGAACTAATGCTAATGAACATAATTTTATTTTAGATTTGAAACAAATACAAAACACATGTGCGAAACAAAAGAAATTCTAAAGGAAACGAGTGAAACGTCATCAAATCTGACAACTGAAAAAGAAAACAAAAACAGAAATTATGCCGCCAAAACCACACCTAAACAAATTTTGACGAATTACAAGATTATGTTTGCATATTAGAACAAGCAGATTTCTTTGTAAGTTAAAAAAATACAATGAATTCAGATATACATATAGAACATTAATTTTGTATATTATATACCGGTAGATGCCTGTAATACTACGATACTTTTTGGTAACTTACTATTTACTGCCCATTCACAATGGACATAAGACATAAGAACGAGCGCATAACATAATTTACGTTTTTGGTTTGTGTCTGGCTTATGCTTATCTACGTTCACAGTGGACAGAGTGAACTCTGTAAGAATTGTTAAACTGCGCAAACGCAGAACGGAATAACTCCTGGCTAAACATAAAAACGGCTAACCTCAAACTGAGTCAATCAAAATATCTAACCTACAATTTCATACGATATTCGAACTTGACAACTCGCAGTACAGAACAGACTCGCAGTGTGAAGCTTTGATTATAATTTATATAATTTAATCAAAGGTGTGAAGTGCCAAGTGCCAACTGTCAAAGGGAATTCAATAGCAGCATTCAAAAGTCCCTAGATTTTAACATAATTTTGACGTAATTCGTGCACAAAGTTGAACTTGTTTCAACTTTATGTACGCACACAAGGATTACATAAAACGTTCATAAGCATAAGAATTACGTTCGTCCACTGTGAACAGGGGTACACGTTTTCCATCGTTTCAACTTTATGTATTTATGTAAGCTTTATGTACTTGTTATGCCTTATGTCCATTGTGAATGGGCAGTTACTGCCCATTCACAATGGACATAAGACATAAGAAGGAGCGCATAACATAATTTACGTTTTTGGTTTGTGTCTGGCTTATGCTTATCTACGTTCACAGTGGACAGAGTGAACTCTGTAAGAATTGTTAAACTGCGCAAACGCAGAACGGAATAACTCCCGGCCAACATAGAAACGGCTAACCTCAAACTGAGTCAATCAAAATATCTAACGTACAATTTCGTACGATATTCGAACTGGACAACTCGCAATACAGAACAGACTTGCAGTGTGAAGCTTTGATAATAATTTATATAATATAATCAAAGGTGTGAAGTGCCAAGTGCCAACTGTCAAAGGGAATTCAATAGCAGCATTCAAAAGTCCCTAGATTTTAACATAATTTTGACATAATTCATGCACAAAGTTGAACTTATTTCAACTTTGTGTACGCACACAAAGATTACACAAAACGTTCATAAACATAAGAATTACGTTCGTCCACTGTGAACAGGGGTACACGTTTTCCATCGTTTCAACTTTATGTATTTATGTAAGCTTTATGTACTTGTTATGTCTTATGTCCATTGTGAATGGGCAGTTACACATACACATTTCGCTTCATTGTAAAAAGTATTGACAACGAGGTTTCCCTGATAGGCTGTACGTTTTTGTCAATGCAACCATTTTACGATTATCCGTTAGATTCAAGTAAATTTAGCATTTTTAAAATAAAGAATTTGTCTTCTGCTTTAAGCTGTAATCCCTTAAATTTAATACTAGTCAAATGCTTGCTATTGCCCATGGATGAAAAAATGATTGCATTTCCATTAATCCATGCACTCTAACGTGTTTTTCTTTTCAGTGCAATAAATTGAGGCAAACTTAAAAAATTTAGGTTATTGATATGATTGTTAAAACAGAATTAATTCTTAACGGTACTTTTTTGTGTGTTGGGGACAGTCAAGTCGTCGTGAATTAGATAGTTTTACATATACTGTGGTTTTACAGTGCATTTTCAATCAAGTAACTTCAACAATGCGATTCAGTTGTCTTTTCCCTTTATTCTAGTTTTTTTTAAATATTTTTTGTAAATAGATTTGTTTGTGTTTTTAAGACTGATCTATTGTTTATTATAGTTTTTTTTTTTTATATTCTTTGTAACTAATTAGATTTCTTTGTGTTTTTAAAACTGATTTTTCTTTAAATAGCAAATTTTATTGCAACGTTTATTTTTGATTATATATTGTACAATATCCTTTTTTTTGTTTATACTAATTATACTCGTAATTACCTGTATGTAGATTTGCTTGTGTTCTTAGGAGTGGTTTATCTTTAATTTGTTTAATTGACATATTTTTTATTTGTTTATTGAAGTTCATTGTTGGTTGTACAAAATTGTAGTAAATTTAATTTTTTTACACTAATTTGTTTTAACTTTAATTAATATATACTTTGTTTTGGGCTTTACTTGGTGATTATAACGAATTATAATATTTTATTTAAGCTAAACAACATAAAAAAAGAAAATTATTTCAGCGTTTTATTTATTGCATATTTTTTTATAAAAATCAAAATATAAAAAACGTCTTAAAATGGACAATAAATGCCGTCTCTAGGACGTCAGTAAATCACGTCAATAATTCGTTACAAAATGACGACTCTAAAACGTCAGTACATCACGTCAATAGTTCGTGAGAAAATGACGTCATCTCGACGAGACATTTGACCGTCATTGGTACGTCAATATCACGTGAAATCTTTGGTCACTATGACGTAAATGATGACCATTTATTCACGTGAAAAAGACGACATCATGTTGCCTGGGACGTGAACTTAAAGGGGTTCAGCCTCTTGTGAAAAAAGTAGGTTTAAGTCAGATCTAGAAAGAGGATGAAATTGTTGAGTACGTCCAGCATGCTGTAAAAAACAATTCAATTGACATTAATCTAACATCTGATTGTACTTTTATTAAATTGTGGCTAACGAAGAAAAATTCGAAAGTATGTATATCAAGTTTTGCTGCAACTGGACAGAAAATCATATGATTACTTTATGAATGCTGGAGGATTATTTATCTGAGTGTCAACAGGAACAATGGTAATTCCGTTAGTTTATCATCTTTAATTATACATATATTATCAAAATGTCCGCGGCTTAAACTCGAAAATTAGCGTTTTACAATAATATTTTATTGTAAAATTTTGATGTTATAGCTTTATCCGAAACTTGCCTTAGGAATGAATTTCAGAGCAGCGAACTTTTGGTGGGGTTTTATTAGCTGTAAAATCTTCCTTGTCCGTTAAATCTGTTAACATAAAGGATGAAGTTCAGAAGGCATTAGGTAATATTGATGTTATAGGTATCCAACTTATTATTGCTGAAAAGACTATATTTATTTTCGCTCTTTACTTTCGTCCTGGTGTAAGTTCTAATCATTTTTCTATATTTGTTGATGTTGTACACTCTTTTCAGTTTATTTATGGATCTAATGTAATATTTATGGGAGACTTTAATATTCCGGAATTTCACATGAATTATAATGTTGGGCAAATTTCAGGTCATGTTGTTCCAATATCGTTTCTAATCGGAAGTTTAAAATTGAAACAATACAATACAATTCTTAATACAAATAGTAGACTACTAGACCTAGTCTTATCAAATGTGCCTTGCATGGTAACAAACTGCGAAGAAAATCTTGTTTCAATAGACGCTCACCATCCAGCTTTATTCATTGAAGTTGTTAAAGGTTTAGCAAAAACGTGCTTACTCAGAGTTTTATTGAAAGAAAAATATTTAGCACGAAGGGTATCCTGACCCGTTACACAGCTAACTAAATTTTAAAAATTACGAGTGCAACTTCGGCACCCGAGTGTCGGGGCAGTTGGCGCAGGCGCGTAATGACATAATTGTTACTTTCATTAACACTTCCTCCTAAAAATTATTTAATTAACGAACAGTCACCAGTCCTAACTGATTTCTGAAGGATTCAAATTGCGTGCGTCCTAGCGGTTTCGTAAATAAATCGGCCAGTTGACTGGATCCGTCGATATGTTCTAGTTTGATCGCCCCTTCCTGGAATTTTTCGCGAATAAAGTGATACCGAATTTCCACGTGTTTCGTCCTTTTGTGAAATTCCGAGTTTTTAATCAGCTTGATTGCGCTTATATTGTCGACGAAGTTTAATGAGTTAAAAGTTTCACTGGCGGAAAAATCCATAAAACACGATGAGACCGTTACTTATGCCACTGCTACCAAACAAACAACATCTATCATATTTCAGCCTGAAGATCAATCGCAAAGTGTAGCCATAACTAATAAGTCGGGAATATTACGCAACGTTGATCCAGTAAAAACTGGTGTTTCCATAAGAAATACTAAAACTGTCCGTAATGGAAGCCTAATTGTCCGCTGTGATAAAAACCTGGACACAAAAAAAATTGCAAAAGTCGCTAAAGATACTCTGGGTGAAAAATTACAATTAATTAATAAATCCCCGAATTAGAGTTGTAGGAATGACTGATAAAGAAATCACAACTGATGATCTATCTGATTACATCATAAACCAAGATGGATATCTTTTTGTAGAACCTTATTGCAAAGTTGAGAAAATAGTACTCTTAAGAAAAGACAATAAATGATTTCAGGCAACCATAGAAGTGAATATTTCTGCATATGATAAAAATTGGCTACCTCATTTTTGATGTTTGTATTGTTTATGACGCGATTGATATAAAATTGTGTTACCAGTGTTGTGGCTACCATCATTACTATAAACAATGTTCTGGATCTCACAGTGTCAAAGAATGTAAGACTGAGGTGTTACAGTGCGTTAACTGTATATCTTTAAATATAAAACATCAAACTAATCTTAGCGTTGATCATACAGTGTGGGATTTCAATAAATGTTATGCTTATCAAAAAGCCCAATCTGATTTCAAATCAAGCATATTATCTGTTAAATAGCAATTAACCACCCCTTATGAGGTCCCACATAATAATTCTCATTCTATTTCGTCCAAAAATAATAGTAGTCCTCAAAATATCCACATATACTACCAAAATGTTAGAGGTATGAATACAAAGGCTTCAGAGATTCTCATAAACTCTAGTGCGATGTCTCACTTTTATATATTAATTTTGACAGAAACTTGGCTAAACTCTAGCTCCTTCAATGATGAGTATTTTGAAACAAATATGTTCAACGTTTTCAGAAAAGATCCTGACTTTAGCGTAACATCAATGCGAAGAGGTGGAGGTGTGCTTCTTACAGCTCAGAAAGAGGTACAAATAACAGTAATAGATCCAGTGCAACTTTGTCGTCAATTTACGGACCTGAAACTAGTAGACATATTAGCAACAAAAATAAGACTGGGGTATAAATTTCTTTATGTTATTGTCTTATATATTCATCCTTCTTGTTGTGTCCATGATTATTCTTCTCTTTTTGAATGCTTAATGTCTGCTAATATTAACTTTAACTCGAACCTGCTTGTATTAGGTGATTGTAATATACCCGAATTCCTTAATTGTTATTCAGGAAATACTGCTTCGTCAAATATTTATAACGCCTGTGACAACTTTTGTCATTTCTTTGGGCTTTCTCCGAAAATTTTGTCACCAATTTAGATGCGCGAGTCTTAGATTTAGTTTTATGCGATGTCGAATGCTCGGTAATCCACTCAGAAGAAATACTAACTTCAGAAGATGTGCATCATCCTGCCTTAGAGATTACTGTAAAAAATGTAAAAAATAAGTTAGCACACATTCGCGCTAGGAATGGTGGCGAATTTAATTTTAAAAAAGCTGATTTTCCATCCTTATATCGCAACATAGCAAAAACTGACTTTTCCTTTCTAAATTCCATAACAGATGTGAACAGGGCTGTTGAATTACTTTATGACAAGTTGTATAAAATATTCAATTCTTTTGTGCCTAAGAAAATGCAGTCAACCAGAACTTACCCAGAATGGTTTAACAAAGAAATTATAGTTAATCTTAAATTAAACAAAAACACAAAGCTTAGATAAAGTACAAAAATGATAAATCTTTTGAACTATTTAAAAGGCACCGCAATAAAGTAAAAATTTTAATTAAAAATGCTCTTAAAAATTATCTACGACGTATTACAGAATAAATAAAAATAAATCCAAAACAATTTTGGACTTTTATTAAAAACAAAACGAAACAGCACGGAATACCCAATGTGATGAAATATAATGACAGCGATTTAACCTCACCAGAAGTTATAGTCAATGCGTTTTCTGAATCGTTTGTTAAATCATTCAAAAAAGATAATAACAGCAATTCTGTAGTATTTGAGGAAAACTTAAGTAATCTAAATAAAAACATCTTATAAGTTAAAAACGTTGATTCCAGAGAAATTTGCAATTTGATTAAAAAACTTAGGCCAACTTTAACAGCTGGTCCAGATGCTATGCCCTTGTGGGGGCTGGCAAGTCCCACAAAATTGTATAGCATTTGTATATTTGTATATAATCTGTAGTGAGAGGTTAGTGATAGTGACAAGTCGAGTAGATCTTGCTCCGTAATTTTTTCGCAATTTTCCTTGTTTTTATTCCACTTTAATAGTTAAAATTAACATCATCGGATGCAGTTTTTGTTGCTCTTTAGAGTGGTTTAATTAGTGTATGAACAAGTTTTTCCGTTCTTGTGTAGTTGCGCATTTTTGGACTTATCAGCTTACATTTTTATTAAGTGTTCTTATCTTGAGTGAAAAACATCGCATTTATTTTTGCGGTCCTCATGTTTGGGTGACCCTTCCACGGCAATTCGAGTTTGAAAGTACGGGTGGTTGGATCTTCAGCTCTCTCCCTCGCATTGTAGGGGCCATTGGGGCCTCTGCCTTTCATCATTTCTTTTAACCACGGACTGGTCGGCCATCTATAACTCAAATAATGTCAATGAGGCCTGCTCTACTTTTTACGACATCTTATATAAAATATTTGAAGCTTCAGTTCCTACTTTTAAATTTAAAAATAGTAATCGTCGTTATCCATGTTGGTTCAACCAAGAATTAATTAACTGTATTTGTCAAAAAAATTATTTTCATAGACAATTCAAGCAATACAAAACCCAGTACTTCCTTAATAAATTCAAATTTTTCAGATCATTGTGCAAAGTTCTAACTATTAATGCTCATAAATACTATATTGATAATATTCAAGCCCAAATTTCTAACGATCCGAAAAAGTTTTGGTCCTATGTACAAAACAAGAGAGGCCGCTCGAGGATCCCAAGTTCTATGAAGTATGAAAACTCCGAATTGACCTCACCAGTTGATATCGTCAATGGCTTTAGCACCTTCTTCAGCAGTGTATACATTGCATCAAATCCCAATAGTCCATTTCAATTCACGGGTCAAGAAATTTCGAATTTAATTGTAGCAGTCTCACATATATCTGAAGACGAAATTCTCCATGTTCTAAAAACCTTTAAGGATTCTTTCACGTCTGGTATTGATATGATACCAAGTTTCCTACTAAAAGATTGTGCCTACGTGTTCGCCAAACCTCTATTTTACATCTTCAATCTAATATTGACTTCATCTGTTTTTCCTGGTGTTTGGAAAAGAGCATCAATTACACCAATTTTTAAGAAGGGAGATATAACTTGTATAGAAAATTATAGACCTATCTGCTTATTGTGCAACTTTGCCAAAGTTTTTGAGTCCGTTTTATACAAAAGAATTTATTCAAGTATAAAGTGTTACATAACTCCTCTTCAGCATGGCTTTGTCGAAAAAAGATCAACGGTCACCAACTTGGCATCTTTTAGCCAATATGCATCCGAGGCAATTGACAATAAAAATCAAATTGATGTCGTTTATACCGATTTTAGTAAAGCCTTTGATCAGATTGATCACTATATCTTATTAGAAAAGCTTGAATGTTTTGGCTTTACTAAACCCTTATTATCTTTAATGGAATCGTACCTTATTGGAAGAACTTTGAGTGTTAAATATAATAATTTCGTATCTAATTCCTTCTCGCCTACGTCAGGAGTGCCACAAGGGTCAAATTTAGGTCCGCTACTATTCTTAATCTTTATTAACGACGTAGTTGATGTTATAGCAAGTAATAAGTTACTTTTTGCAGACGATTTGAAACTTTTCCTCGAAGTAAAATCGATAAGTGACTGCGTAAAACTGCAAAATGATGTAAATATTCTCTCCAACTGGGGTTACAACAACCGGCTGTGTCTAAATAAAGAAAAATGTTACATTGTTACTTACTCCAGAAAAGAAATTAACATTATTTACAATTATAGTATAGAAGGAAATACTTAGTTCGATTAGATCGCTTTAAAGACCTTGGTGTTATTTTCGACAATAAGTTTTATTTTACACATCATATATCGGACTGTATTTCTAAATGTTATAAAATGTATGGTTTTATTTTCCGCAACTGTCGTGATTTTACGAACGCAAGTTCATTGATTCTGTTATTTAATTCACTTATTAGGTCTCGATTAGAATATTGTGCATTAATCTGGTTTCCTATTTATGGTGTCCACATACAACAAATTGAAGCTGTTCAGAGAAAATTTTTAAAGTTCGTCTGTTATTTAATCGATAATACTTATCCACCTAGAGGTTGTGATCATCCTACTTTATTACGTAGATTCAGTTGTAATTTGTTAAATACTAGGCGCGTAATATTAACAATAAAATTTTTATATAATGTACTCAATAACCGTATTGACTGTCCATATTTGCTAAACAAAATTTGTTTCTTAATACCACGCATAAACTCCAGGCATACGTTAACGCTTTACCCGTCTTACTGCAGAACAAATATTTTAAGCAGATCGCCGTTAACTTTAATGTGCAATCACATTAATTTAATCAGTAAAGCATGCGATGTAAATTTTGATTGTCTAAACCATATATGTAGAATTTTGTTAGATAAGTTAGAAAATTAAGCAGTTAAGAATTGGAGTTATATAATGTTTGTTTATTTTTTAATCATTTTGTTTCATTTTTTCTTTTTTGCTGCACTAATGCTTAGGGAATAGGTTTGTTTATTGTTTTTTATTTAAATGTTTCCTGTAATTGGGTGTTTCTACCCGTTGGAAATAAACACATTATTATTATTATTATTAATATTATTGAAAAATTCCCAACGGGGTAAACCCAATTACAGGGAAAAAAAATAATAATAATGAAAGAAAAATAAGAAAAAGGAAAAAAAAGACCATTAGTAATATATAAAATTCAAAAATTTACCAAAATAATCAGAGACATACGCAGAGAAATGTAATAGGGATAGAGAAACAAAAACAAAACAAAACAAGAGAAAAAAAAATCCAATAAGAAAAAAACAAAACGCAAAAACGCAAGAGGTCATCACGTGCCATATATTGTTACTATTTTCTTAGTAATAATTGAGATGTTGTCAGTAAGGTCACAATAATGAAGTATCCTATTACAAGCTTTGCAACTAGATACAACTGGAGATTTAACAAGGGTGTTACTATAACATGGGGGACAGTAAAATGCATTGTGTTGACGCGAGTTGTATTTAGGTATCAAGAAATTTAACTTGCCCAGTAACCACATATAAGGAATTCACGTTCGGTAGATGTAACTAGATTTGGTAACTTTTTTTTTTAAGCTGTGTAACTGCGGACATAATTGTTCTAGTGTATAATGTATTACTGGAATGTCAGAAAGTAGCTATCAAAAATGTGACATGTAAGTAAGTAAAGGTCAAATATCGAAAATGTGATGGTTTTGTGGTAATCTGGTGAATCTATTTTTGAACCAAGGAGAAAATCGTATCCCTCTAAAAGCCCAAAGAGCAACCCGCATGTAAAATTTTGAATCTTTTCCCTTCACTAGTTTTTTTAGGAGGACAAGCTTTGATGTCATCATCATGGATCCACAATTTCACCATGGATCCGTTCTGGTATATCCATGTCTCATTCAAGAAAATGAAAAGTAAATCTTCACCACAATCACGCAATTGGAGATAGGTACCGCCTTAGAAATTTGATTCTGGCAGCTATAACGTGTTTAATATGTGAAAAACTTCGCCTTCGGAAACCTAAATTTATACGTGTATTATGTACAATTATTTTCAAAGCCAAGTGTTTTACCTCTTACAAAACAATAACGATTATATAAAACTTAAAAACCAATTGTAGAACGGAACCAACAAAGCATGTAGGTATATAAATCTGCCCAGTCGTCTTTCTGATTCTGATTATAATATTAACGGCACAAGCGCCAATTTTTTGAAAACCACGAAATATTTCTTGTTTCTTTTCCTTTAAAATGAGCTTTCTCGTGATTACTTTTATGGAAACTGTTTCCACGCTGTATTTAAGGATTTTCTAGAAACGAAGCGTGTTCAAATTAGAAAAACTTCGTTTTTTTCCACACAATTCAGATTTGACATTTGAATTAGAAAATTAGACAGTTGATGCCAATCTTAAATTTCTAGTGATCTTAAGATTGCAACTTAACCACAGAAAAGTTTCTGTCAGTTACTTCTACCGAACGTGAATGCTTATTACAATCGATTTTGTAGTTAATTAGATGTATAATGAATCGTACTCCAGATATAATTCTTCTTGTTTGCAAAGAATTAATATAAAATTTGTTCAGAAGTTGAGTATGATTAAAACCTCTTGGGGGATACACTCCATCTTCACAAAATGAGAAATGAACGTTGAACAGATTCAATATGCTTAATATGGACCTGATAGACTGGGTTCCAAATAAGCGAACCATACTCTAACTGAGATCTAACCAGTGCAAAGAATAAAGTTTTCAGAGTCTGAATCTTAGTAAAATCCTTACCATTTCTATAAATGAACCCATAAGTTTTCTGCGCTTTGGCCACAATATTATTAATGTGTGCAACAAAGATGAACTTTGCATCAAATAAAATTCCAAGGTCAGTTACAGTATCGTTTCGTTTTAAATTAGTATTATTGAAATTATACTGGAAGTAAATAGGTGTGTGCTTGCGAGAGTACGATATAACTACACATTTTAGAAGATTTAAAAACAGACGATTTCTTTGGCACCATTGAGAGAGTTTATCAAGGTCCTCTTGTAGATCAACAGAGTCTTTGATGGAACTTATGCATTTATAAACCTTATAGTCATCAGCAAATAGTAAACCATCCGAAGATACAACACTTGTGATGTCGTTGACAAACAATAAAAATAGTAAAGGGCCCAAATTTGACCCTTGGGGCACACCAGAACTAGGATATATATATTTGGACGTATAACATCGATATCTAACGCACTGGTTTCTATTTAGCAAATACGATTCAAATGGGTTAATGAGTGAATCCACAAATCCAAACGATTTTAGCTTCTGTAATAAAATGCAGTGATCAATTTGATCGAACGCCTTTTGAAAATCCAGATATTCTGTGTCAACTTGCTTTCTATCATTAATTGCTTCTGCAGTAAATTGTGCGAAACAGACCAAGTTAGTCATGGTGGAGCGCTTTTCACAAAATCCGTGTTGTAGAGGGCTAATGTAGGGTTTTACTGCCGAATAGATGTACTTGTACAATAAAGTCTCAAAAATCTTCGAAAAGTTCGAGTAATGATATCGGTCGATAATTCATTATATCTGATTTATCACCTTTTTTAAGAACTGGACAAATTGTAGCCGACTTCCACATCGTAGGAAAGGTGGACGTTTTTAATATTAAGTTGAACAAGTATTTCAGTGGTTCAACGAAAGCTATGGCGCAATCTTTTAGCAAAAAACTAGGAATTCCATCGGGTCCCATTGTAAAAGTATTTTTTGCGCTTTTTAACGCACCAAGAACGTCATCATCCGAAATATGAGGGAGGGAAACACAACCAGAATTACTAAAATTAAAGTCATCGGTATTAATACACGAGTTAGATGGAACATAGACGGAATTGAAATAATCCGCAAAAGCATTTACAATGAGATTAGGCTCTTCCAAATTTTGATTGATGTAATTCATAGAAGCAGGAATTCGCGAGGTACCTTTTTTATTTTGGATAAAACCCCAAAAACGTTTTGGATCATGGTGGAGATCATTTTCAATATTAGAAATGTATTCTTTGTAGGAATTACATTTGGCCTGTTTGCAGTAAGAACGATAAAACTTAAATTCCTCATAGGCTTCGATTGTTTTTAATATCTTGTATTGCTTAAATGCAATTTGCTTATTTTTTAATGCCGAAATAATTTCTGGATTAAACCATGGCGGATAACGCCGCCGTTTAGATTTAATGCGTGATTTAGGAACAGTTTCTTGAAAGATACCATTTAACAGTTCATAAAATATCAAACATGCATCATCAACAACCACAGTTTTATACAAAGTAGACCAATCAGTATGTAAAAACAAGTCATACATTCGCTGAAAGTTAGCTTTTTTAAAATTAAAACATTCCGATTGCTTATTCATGTAAAAATAAGGGACGGCACCCTTTTTTAAAGGTAAACTAATATGTAAGCTCGGGTGATGACGATCCTCTTTAACAAACGGTGACAGTAGTAGAGAAACATCGCACGTCATATTTTTGGAAAATACTAAATCTAAAATACGATTATAGTAATTACGTAAACGATTATATTGTTGCAAATTTTGAAATTCTTGAAAGTTGTTTAGTAAAATGCTGAAATTATCAGTAGAGCCGTCCATAAAACCAGAAACATTGAAGTCACCAAGTATTACTACATCATCAGAATCTGAAAAATTGCTCCATGAATTAAACGCTTCAAAGAACAACTCCATGTGATCAAAAGATATTGCTGGCGGTATATAAACAACAATTATAAAAATTGCGCCATGATGCTTGACTATTAATTTTACACCTACAATGTCAATGATAGGAATTTTTTCAGTTACTGAAGAAAAATTCAGGGCAGATGAAGGTAAAGAAGCATCAACAGCCAGGAGAACACCTCCTCCTCTTGAAACCCTACTATTTGTTAAACAGCGGTCTTTCCGATAAACTAAATAGTCAGAAGGAAATAGTTCGCTGCTAAAAATGCTTTCAGTAGCCCAAGTTTCAGAAATCGCTATAATATCAAATTTAGAAGACGCAACGTTATTAAAAAATTCAGTAGATTTGGTTCTAAGTCCTCTAACATTTTGATAAGCGCAGCGCAAAACTTTTGTTTGGTGCGGAGTGTCGACACTTTTTAAAGATCTATTTAACGAAGTTCTAAAAAATTACTTTTAGAATCAGACAGAGAAATCAATGAGAAATTAACGAGAAATCAACAAGAAAACAAAGGAAATCCAAAATCATCATAGCAAATCCAGTTAAACTAGATATTTTCTAGAACTAATAAACGTAACATGTACGACATAAGTCATAGCATTCATCATAAGAAAGAATATATCAATTTAATCTTAAAAGTGGAAATTAAATAACCTTTTAAGGGGATAATGATAGAAAATTCCAGTATAATATCATTAACTGACAGCATGATATTTCAGTTTGACAAATATTAAAGTTGTACTCGTAGTTAATGAAGTGCAGTTGCGATGAGAAATGATAAACTATATTGCTTTATACCTACAAACCAAATTTATAATTTCACCCCAAATTAGTTTTTAAAAATTAAGTTTGTGATATGAGGTACCAAATTCATTAAGTTCAGGTCGTGCAAAAATCTTACTGATGATATGTTCTTGCCTTGGAAGTTTAGCTCTCAAACTTGTGAGAGTATGTTTAGAAGCCTTAGATCAATGACCTCGAATTTTAGCACAATTGTTAATTTTAGTATAAGAGATATGTTGCATCGAAGTGACAGACTGCAAACTATAAACAACATTAAAAACGATTTGGATAAAAAATTCGTTTTTCCTAGAGAAATCAGGAAAAAAGTTCAATCATGCAGAGAGATTTTGTGAAAAATGATGACTTAGGGAACATTTCAGATAAAGATATACAAAGCACCGTAGAATCAGCTTTACGGGATTGTCTGCGTGACACTGAAGATTTAGGAATGAAAGTGATAGATTTCAACTATGTATTTTTGCCTCCGTGTAAAGACAATGAATGCAATGACGAAGTTGAAGATGAAATGTTTAGTGAAGAACAGTGCGGTCACATTGAAAATTACAACAGTTCTCAAATAGCCATGAAACGTAACTGTTTTCAAAGTTTGGAAAACGATCCAGTTGAGCAAGATGAAGATTTACTGAATGATCTTTGCACAATTTCGTACGAATCTAAAAAATTTGACAGAGACGTACACCTTAGAAGTTTTGATAGTGACGATATTTTTGTTGAGAAAGGTGATCTAATCAGAATACGCTTAGATAATACAACAAAAGTTATAAAAAAGTCTTCACTTTGCTGGCTGTTAGACAATGAAAAGGATCGCGTCAGTGTGGATCGTCTCAAAAGATTTATTCAAAATAAGAAATGTAATAGTAGTAGAGTTAACTCAGAAACAGATACCTGCCTTCAACATAAAGATGCATCTCAAATTCAAAAACAAGTCCAAATTGTAAAACAAAAAATTGGTCTAAAGAGTTTAGACAGTACTTCCCTCGCTGTCGGAAACTTGACGACTGCATGGCTATTGTGTTTGTTTCTCATTACATTTTTGTAGTGGGAATTTAAAAAAAATTGCGATGACGTCATCAACATTTTTGCAAGGACACGTATATCAGTTGGGATAGATGTAGTGTAATACTAAGAATAAAATTATTGTATTCCCAAATTTTCGGGAAAATGAATTGGGTCGTTTTGAATATTGATTTTTTATAATCAATAAAATAACGAAACAATTTACTCACGTATACGGCAACTGAAAATCGTTTATGTATAAACATTCTTAATTTAAGATGACAAGCGTAACAGCATACGTGAGAGTCAAACAGAGAAACTGTAAACAAAACGACCATCGGTTTTATTGCTTCGACTTCCGCTTATTATATAAAACATTGGGTTTTATTTTAATTCTTGACGGTGAAATTCACAATTGGTTGATTATAAACATGTCTATTTCACATTCGCGGAACCAAGTGATCGCATAAAACAAATGCAGGTCTGTAATGTTAAAGTCGATGTAAATAAGCGTGCTACCCTTATGTTTCAACCGAGTTTTTCCTTTAACAAATTTTGTGTCTACCAAATTGGGTTGGTTGAGGTGTAATACTAATAATAAGTGTTGCCTTTAATTTAATCAATAAAATAAATTGACTTCATTAATTTTTTTGAACCACCTCTTAAGAAAATCTAAAAAATATGAATGGAATGATAAATCACAAGTACAAACTCATCATATTTTTTGCATTTTAGATAGGATTTATTCAGCAAAATTTAAGGGTGACGTCATCAATTTTTTTAGGAGGGATGAACAAATACATTTTGAACAAAAGTTTACCATGCTTATAATAACTTTAAAATATTCTCAAGATTTCAAAACATTCGGTTTTGTAATTCCTGATTAAATCGATAAAATAAATTCACGCCTTCATTAATTTTTTTGAGTCACCCTGCATATGCAAATCCAAAAATATGAATGGAATGATAAATCACAAGTACAGACTCATCATATTTTGTACATTTTAGATACGATTTATTCGGCAAACTTTTGAGCTGACGTCATCAGTTTTTTGTAGAAGAAAACCAAATATATTTTGACTAAAAATTTATTATGCTCTTTATAACCTTAAAACATCTGCAAGATTTCAAAGCATTCGGTTTTGTAGTTCCTGATTAAATCAATAAAATAAATTTACGCATTCATTAATTTTTTTGAGTCACCCTGTATATGCAAATCCAAAAAATATGAATGGAGTGATAGATCACAAGTACAGACTCATCATATTTTGTACATTTTAGATATGATTTATTCCACAAACTTTTGAGCTGACGTCATCAAGTTTTTGGAGGGGATAAGCAAATATTTTTTGACTAAAGATTTATGATGCTCTTTATAGCCTTAAAACATCTGCAACATTTCAAAGCATTCTGGTTAGCAGATTAAAAATTAAATTTCAAAATGTTGTTTTATAATTTTGATTTTTTTTCCAAAAATCTGGACGTTTCGGGTGAAAAGTCGATTCAGAGTTGTAAACTACATGTGTAGGACTATGTTATTTTATACAATTGAAAACCCATTTACTATGTACAATTTTGAAGTGACGTCATCGCATTAGTGGTGGGGATGATTAGACAAATTTTGGTTAGCGTTTTACCATCTACATGATATTCTTAATATACCTTAAGTACAAAATTTCACAACAATCGGTGTGAGTACTTTCGGAGATTATCTGTCTAATAAAAATCCGGGACAACAGACGGACAGACGGACGGACAGACGGACGGACAGACGGACAGACGGACAGACGGACAGACAGACGGACAGACGGACAGACAGACGGAAATGGGAGACCTATTTCTTCGTCTTCTAGGGGTCATGAAAGATCGAGAAAACGTAAAAGTAGAGAGCCGGCGGACGGACTCGATTACAATACTTCCTTTGCTTACGCTCGGGAAGTAAAAAGACGCTATAAGATATCAAGTGACTCATCTGATTTAGACAACCCAAGTAGTATCGAATATGATGACAGCACGGACACCGAAAGTTTGAATTCTTCCAATTATTCTGATGATTTGAATCCTCGTTTGAATCTCAAGGCTGAAAATAGTAAGACTGATCGTTCTAAACCAGACTTAAATATAGACGATTATATTATAGTACAATTAACAACTCAAAAACAAAACAAAAAATGTTACATCGGTAAAGTGTTATCACTTAACCCTGTTTTTTGTAATTTTTGAAAAGGAATCCAAAAATTTCGGATGCTTTTATGTTTCCGGACATTAAAGATCAGAGGGAGATCCAAGAAAATGAATATATAATGAAACTACCTCCACCTCAGTTACTCAGAAGAGGCAGTTTAGTTTTTGAAAAAAAATTATTGAAAAAATATTTTATTTAATTCTAGTTTTTTTTAAGTGATGTGATTAAAATTTGTGATACTGTAACCTCAACCTGGGTCGAGATTTGTACAAGTATATATCGTAGAGAATACTAAAGTAAGAAACTGTGCAAAATTCTAGGTGCCCATGAACACTTTTAAAGGGGAAAATTACCTCTGAAAATTTATCAAGTGGGGTTATCCACTCTTTTTGTTGGATTTTTATTAGTTGAAATTAAATAAATGGACTGTATTTTTACTTGTTTTTATTTTACTACCTCCGATGGTTACATTGCAACGATCCGACTTACACTGCTAATGTCCATACAAAAATGTCATGATATTAGGGGGGAAATAGCCCGTCCAAACCCCGCCGCCAGAGGTGGTGCGAGCCGCACTTCAGACGGCGGCCGCCTTAGAAGGTTGAAGATCCGCACACGTGCAGCTGCCTTACAAAGACACCGCCAACACGTGGAGGCCGCACCGACAAAATATAAAAAATGTCCTAAACATGCTCCGCCCGTTGAAGTAATTAACTTCAAACTATCATGAAATAATGAAAACCTACCACTATTTACACAATTCAAAAACTAAATTGACCTTACAACAGTGTGATTAAATATACACATTGTTATCAAAAATATATGAAACTGAAACTATCAAGTGTAAACAACAAAATAAAATAAATTCGAATACAAAAACATTTAACGAATTCTGAAAAAAGTGTTCTATATGCGTCTCTAGTGACTCACTCACCAACACCTTTTTAATCGAGTATTCTGCTATCTCACTCCCGGTTTCACTCACTGACAGGTAATATGCATACCTTTTTAACTGAGCGCCTTGTCGTACCACTCGCGGTTTTCACTGTAACAACTCGCACAATACCGTCTTGACCTAGGTGAACATCCACGACTCGGCCTAATTTCCACCTTAAAGGTGGTAAGTTGTCTTCCACTAAGACAACCATGGTTCCTGGAGTGATGTTGGGTGAAGCGGATTGTTGACCCTTGGAACGCTGCTGGAGCTGTTGAAGATATTCCCTTTGCCATCTCTGCCAAAAATGCTGCCGTAGGTTCTGAACTCGCTGCCAACGGCTCAACCTTGTCAGAGGGATTGCTCTGACGTCATCTTCGATGGGTGCTGTTAAAGGGGCCCCAATTAAAAAGTGACCCGGTGTGAGGGCATCCAGGTCGTGAGGATCCAGGGAAAGAGGAGTGATGGGTCTCGAATTTAAGCAAGCTTCTATTCCCGTTAGTAATGTATAGAATTCTTCGTAAGTTAATGAAGCATCGCCCATGACTCTATGTAAATGGTGTTTTACACTTCGTACCGCTCTCTCCCAAAGACCTCCAAAATGCGGCGATCGTGGTGGAATAAAATGAAACTTCGTTTTATTGTTAGAAACGTGCTCTGGTAAATTTGACCGAAATGATTCAAACATTAATCGTTCCGCACCGGTGAAATTAGTACCATTGTCGGAGAAGATCTCGGCGACATTACCCCTACGCGTAATAAATCTTTTCATACAACCTAAGAAACTATCTGACGTTAAATCTCCAACTAGCTCAAGATGTATAACCTTAGTCGAGAAGCAGATGAAGAGTGCAATATATGCCTTTACCTTGCGCATTTTTCGAGTTTTACCTTCCTTAATCAAAAACGGGCCCGCATAATCAACTCCTGAAATGTAAAACGGTCTCACTGGTTGCAGACGCTGAACTGGTAAATTACCCATTTTTTGATTAGAAAGTTTCGGTTTGACGCGAGTGCATTTAACACAAGAGTTGATTAATTTTCGGATCAAGTTTCTACCACCCACAGGCCAATATGTCTGTCGAACCGCACATAAGGTTGCCTGATTGCCCGAATGTAGTTCGCGTTCATGGGTATCTCTTAATATTAATTGTGTTACATGATGGTGCTCAGGCAAAATTATAGGAAATTTATGATCATATGCAATTGGTGCGTTTTTTAATCGCCCGCCCACTCTTAATAAACCTTTTGAGTCTATGAACGGATCTAACTTCAAAAGTTTACTGTGTACTAACCTTTTGTTATCTTTGACATCATCTTTAAAAGCCAAGAATTCCTCTGGATATGACCGACTTTGAATTTCCTTGATTATAATTGTGGTTGCTACAGTTAGTTCGTCAGGCGTTAATACCCCAGTAGCTACTTCATTCTTTTTTAATTTATTGAAAAAACGCATGCAATAAGCGATTACTCGCTGTAATTTGTAAAACGAAGAATATTTTGTAAATACTGATATTCGGACTCCGTTTTAATAAGATTAATAACCTGTGGCCTGCGTTCTTCCACTAAATCGGATCGCGGTTGGAACTGAGTTTCAGGCCAATGTTGTGAACTCGTTGTCAACCACTGCGGACCAAACCACCAGAGTTTAGACGTACGTAGTTGTTCTGGAAATGCATCGCGTGACACGACATCAGCAGGATTATCGTTCGAACGCACGTGGTTCCATTCTTCATAAGATGTGTGTGATTGTATTTTAGCCACGCGATTTGCAATATATTGCTTCCAGTTATGTGGAGATTCTGCTATCCATGAAAGTACTATACTTGAATCCGTCCACAAGAATCGTTTTTGTATTGGTATATTCAAAATTTGGCTTACTTTGACCACCAATTCGACTAATAAAACTGCTACATTCAACTCAAGACGTGGTAAACTGACTGTTTTCAATGGCGCAACATGCGATTTAGCACATAATAATTTTACACTAATTTCTTGTGTTGAATTTATTGTTCTGATGTAAACACATGCTCCATAGGCCTTTATAGAAGCGTCCGCAAAACCATGAATTTCAAACATGGAACCTTGATCAACAGACGATATTACTTTACAAGGTATTCGAAACTGATTCAATTCAGGAAGCCCAATTATTAATTTTTCCCACATCGCACGCACGTCCTCTGGAACTGGCTGATCCCACTCCAATTTGTACGACCAAATGATTTGTAAAAGGATTTTGAATTTTACTATGATAGGATTTATTAATCCTAACGGGTCAAAAATACTAGCAATTGTCGATAAAATTGAACGTTTTGTTACTAAATCTTGTGACTGTACTGGGTTCACCCTAAATTGGTATTTTAACTGATCGTCTGAACTATTCCAGATAAAACCTAAAATTTTACAGTCACCATTTTTATTAAAATTAATCTCAGTTTCGTGTTGATCTTGTGACGATAAAAGTTCCTTACTATTGGAATTCCATTTACATAGATCAAATCCAGGTTGGGCTAGAATATTTGATATTTGTTTTTTGATTATAAGTGCCTCCTCTACTGTATTGCTTCAAGTAAGCAAATCATCCATATAAAAGTCTCTTTCGATGATATCGCTTGCAATTGGATAATTATTTTTGGAATCGACTGCTAACTGGTACAAACACCTGACAGCAAGGAACGGTGCGCATGTTGTTCCGTACCTAACGGTATTTAAACGAAATTCTTGGATAGGTTCAGTTATACTATCTCGCCATAGGATTCGTTGGAAATCGCGATCTGACGGGTTCACTAGTATCATCCTATACATTTTTGTTATGTCTGCGGACAATACATGTTGATGTATACGGAATCTACAGAGAATCGAAAAAAGATCTTGTTGGATGGTTGGACCGTTCAATAAATTTTCGTTTAAACAATTGTTGTTTGGCGTTTTTGCTGAACCATCAAACACTACTCTTATCTTTGGACCGTTTATTGTTTGTTTAAAAACGGCGTGATGGGGCAGGTAATACTTATTGGAGTTTCCTAATTCGTTTCTAGGAACAGGCTCCATATGTTTTAAAAGTAAGTACTCCTTTATAAAACCCTTATATGATGTTAACAATTGAGGTTCCCTTTGAAACCGTCTTTCAAGATTTAGAAATCGCTTTATGTTATAAGAATTACATAACGAGGCATCGTTTTTAAAGGGTAATTTAACTACAAATTTTCCCTGTGGATTTCTAAAGGTGTTTTCCGTAAAATGTTGCTCGGCTCGTAACTGTTCAGCCGACAATACTGATTTATCGTGATAAATTTCTTCTTACTCCCAAAAACTCTGAACCTTCAAATGTAAATCTTGGTCGGGAGAATATGAAACTACATTGCATGCCTTATTTCTGTTCCTGGTATTTGCTACTAATAATTCACCGCCCACCACAAATCCTAATTTTGTATTTTGAAAGTACGGTTGATCTTTTTGAATTTGAATAGGCGAGCCTATTAACAAGTTCCAAAAGAGTTTTGCGCCAATTAAAATATCGATTCCATCTCGCACATTAAAATTTGGATCAGCTAGCTGTATGTTAGGTGGGAGTTTGATTAATGATTTATCAAAAGTAACCGTTGGATTTTGATTTGTAATATTTTCTAAAATTAAACAATTTAAAGTTGCGGCAAATTCAGTCACTTGGGATTTAATGGTAACATTTACGCATTCAGAAACAGTAGTTTCATTTAAATTGACGCCTGAAATAATGTTTGTATTCTTTGAAGAGTTTAATTTTAATTTTTTAAATAAATTCAGCGTAATGATGTTGACTTGGGAACACTGATCTAATAAGGCTCTACACTTATGAAATTTACCATATCTGTCAACAATAAATAAAGAAGCTGTGCATAAAAGAACTTGACTTGACGTTTTAATATGCAATGCATTTACGGGTTCTGGGAATTCGTTGATATGCAGCAATGAATTGTGTCTTTGACCACAAGTGGAACAAGAATTTTTTGACCAGCATTTAGAAACATCATGATTCGGTTTAAGACAATTATTACACAATTTCAGCTCTTGAATTTGTTTTAATCTATCAGTTACCCCTTTAGACAAAAAATCCTGGCACTGATTAATAAAATGTGAACCTTTACAAATGAGGCAATTTGGAGTTGTCGCGTTTGGATGACTCATATTTCTTTTTTGCGTTACATTCGTGGCTCTTTTGAAGGCCGTCATTTTTGAATTTCTGAAGTTCCCATGTAAAATTTCGTTTGACTTCAATGAACTGACAGATTCTAGCACTTCACATTTTTTCTCAATAAAATTACTAAAAAGCTGATAAGTGGGTAGGTTGTTATTTAAAGAAGCTTGCCACTCCTTCTTAGTTGCGAAATCCAATTTTTCCATTAAAATAGTAATTATGAATATATCCAAGAGCTTATAATTTTCAGGCAGTTCTATTATTTTTAGTGCTTCAATATTATTATTTACCGTATCAAATAAGTGTCGCAGTTCTGTATGAGAAGGCCTTGTTACCGGTGCTATATTTAAAATGTTAGTTACATGTTCACTAACAATTAAACGCGTATTTTTAAAACGTTTTTGTAATAGTTTTTTTGCATTTTCATAATTGCCACTGGATATAGGTAATGATTCGATAGTTCTAAAGGCTTCGTCTTTTAGACAACTACGTAAATAATGGAATTTTCTTATGTCCGAAATTGAAGCATCGTTGTCAACTAAGGACGTGAACGACTCATAAAAATTAATCCACTTACTGTGTTTTCCCGAAAAGGTCGGTAGTGGTAGTGGTTTTAAATTAGTCACCGATTCCTGCGAATTGCCGTTTTTTGTTATGTTAATTATAGTTTGCGAGCTAGCCGTTAAAACATCTTTATTTTCACTACTAGTACCCATTCGTAGTTTTAGAAAAATTGATTTTATTTTGCTCACTAAATTAAAGTATTGCGTTTCGACTTTATCGCGATCTTCATCATTTTCTGCTTCTAAATTAATGGAGTAATTTGCGTCAGAAGCTTCTTGTAAAATGTCGATTTTTCCTTGGATTTCATTGTATGTTTTGAAATTATCAGTTAACTCTGCCAGGCGAATTTCTAACAATAAAACGTCATCGGTATTTTTAAAGCGGTTTACCGCGGTTTCATGTCGCGTTATACTTCCCTTAATTTGCCTACGCTGCATTTTTAGCTCTTCTACGGTACTCATGTTGTTAACCGATAATTGTTACCGAAGCTTGCTTAAATTAAAGGGAAACAATTCGACTGACCTTTCTTCATACTACAGTTGCGGATCGTTTTAAAACTCACGACGTGGTGGTGTTTCCTCACTGGAACTGCTGCCCACTGCTTCCGTCGTTGTACGTGGTGGTGTTTCCTTACTGGAACTTTCTTGAAACTACAGCGGACCGTTTTTAAACTCACGACGTGGTGGTGTTTCCTCACTGGAACTGCTGCCCACTGCTTCCGTCGTTGTTTTTGTACCAGCAGTAGTGGTGTTTCCTTACCGGAACTGCTGCCCACCCTTAATATTAGGTACACTGGCACGTTTTTTAAATTACGCTAGTTCGCGATCCGGGTCGAATGACCAAAAATGTTGGATTTTTATTAGTTGAAATTAAATAAATGGACTGTATTTTTACTTGTTTTTATTTTACTACCTCCGATGGTTACATTGCAACGATCCGACTTACACTGCTAATGTCCATACAAAAATGTCATGATATTAGGGGGGAAATAGCCCGTCCAAACCCCGCCGCCAGAGGTGGTGCGAGCCGCACTTCAGACGGCGGCCGCCTTAGAAGGTTGAAGATCCGCACACGTGCAGCTGCCTTACAAAGACACCGCCAACACGTGGAGGCCGCACCGACAAAATACAAAAAATGTCCTAAACACTTTTATTGTGCAAAAAAAAAAATTCTTACGTGTTAAATTTAGGATTTCAAAAGTTTTTACTTCCCGAGCGTAAGCAAAGGAAGTATTGTAATCGAGTCCGTCGGCCGACTCTCTACTTTTACGTTTTCTCGATCTTTCATGATCCCTAGAAGACGAAGAAATAGGTCTCCCATCTCCGTCTGTCTGTCCGTCTGTCTGTCCGTCTGTCAGTCTGTCCGTCTGGCAGTCTGTCCGTCTGGCAGTCTGTCCGTCTGTCCGTCTGTCTGCCGTCCCGGATTTTTATTAGACAGATAATCTCCGAAAGTACTGGACCGATTGTTGTGAAATTTTGTACTTATATTAGGAATATCATCTAGATGGTAAAACGCTAACCAGAATTTGTCTAATCATCCCCACCATTAATGCGATGACGTCACTTCAAAATTGTACATAGTAAATGGGTCTTAAATTGTATAAAATAACATAGTCCGATACATGTCGTTTACGACTCCGAATTGAGTTTTTACCCGAAACGTCCAGATTTTTGGAAAAAAAATCTAAATTATAAAACAACATTTTCTAATTTAATTTTGAATCTGCTAACCCGAATGTTTTGAAATGTTGCAGATGTTTTAAGGCTCTAAAGAGCATCATAAATCTTTAGTCAAAATATATTTGGTTATCCCCTCCAAAAACTTGATGACGTCAGCTCAAAAGTTTGCCGAATAAATCCTATTTAAAATGTACAAAATATGATGCGTCTGTACTTGTGATATATCACTCCATTCATATTTTTTGGATTTGCATATACAGGGTGACTCAAAAAAATTAATGAACGCGCAAAATTTATTTTACTGATTTACTCAGGAACTACAAAACCGAATGCTTTGAAATCTTGAAGATGTTTTAAAATTATCATGACCATGGTAAATTTTTGATCAAAATGTATTTGGTCGTCCCTCCCTAAAAAGTTTATGACGTCACCACAAAATTTTGCTGAATAAATCCTATCTAAAATGTACAAAATATGGGGAGTCTCTTCTTGTGATTTATCATTCCATTCAAATTTTTTCGATTTGCATATACAGGGTGACTGAAAAAAATGAATGAATGCGTCAATTTATTGTATTGATTTAATCAGGAATTACACAACTGAATGCTTTGAAATCTTGGAGATGTTTTAAAGTTATCATAAGCATGGTAAATTTTTTATCAAAATTTATTTGCTCATCCCCCCCTAAAAAATTGATGACGTCACTCCAAAATTTTGCCGAATAAATCCTTTGTAAAATGTACAAAATATGATGAGTCTGTACTTGTGATTTATCATTCCAATCATATTTTTTGGATTTGCATATACAGGGTGACTCAAAAAAACTAATGAATGCACGAATTTATTTTATTGGTTTAATCAGGATTTACAGAACCGAATGCTTTGAAATCTTGGAGATGTTTTAAAGTTATTATAAGCATGGTAAATTTTTTATCAAAATGTATTTGCTCATCCCCCCTAAAAAATTGATGACGTCACCCCAAAATTTTATATAATATAATATAATATAATAAGCGGAAGTCGAAGCAATAAAACCGATGGTCGTTTTGTTTACAGTTTCTCTGTTTGACTCTCACGTATGCTGTTACGCTCGTCATCTTAAATTAAGAATGCTTATACATAAACGATTTTCAGTTGCCTCTCATATTACACGCTGGCGTCGTATACGTGAGTAAATTGTTTCGTTATTTTATTGATTATAACAAATCAATATTCAAAACGACCCGATTCATTTTCCCGAAAATTTGGGAATACAATAATTTTATTCTTAGTATTACACTACATCTATCCCAACTGATATACGTGTCCTTGCAAAAATGTTGATGACGTCATCGCAATTTTTTTTTAATTCCACACTACAAAAATGTAATGAGAAAAAAAACACAATAGCCATGCAGTCGTCAAGTTTCCGACAGCGAGGGAAGTACTGTGTAAACTCTTTAGACCAATTGTTTTCTAATATGCTTCATTTGAAAGTTGTGAACAAAAAATTAAAAGTGTTATCATCTGTAGTTATGGGTAGCTAGAATTTAGCACAGTTTTTTACTTCAACATCATCTGCAATATATACACAAATCTCGACCCAGGTTATGGGATAAGTATTTTTTAAGAAGTTATTTTATTTTGTGATATTTTGTTATGATCCAACAGAAATGCTTTAGTTTTATGTTTAGAGTTACCGTTTTTTTTAACATTTAATAAAATAAATGAAACTACTTGTTTTTTCTGTTTATGCTACCATAATAAATGAATAAACCCAGTTTTTAAAAAGTAATCACATTATTATTAGTTTGATTTAGTAGGTCACTCTTTAACATGATCTTGTATGCACAACACAGAGATGAACCTAATAGAATGATTTTGGACTATTTGGTATTCATTAATTACCTCTGTGAACGTATGAGCCAGTCGTTGTTGCCTTATGAGTCACTGATAAGTAAAAACTGCTGACGTAACTAAAAATATCCTTGGCCTTATGTACTTTTAATTTCATAAAGTCAAAAGCAAAATTTCATAATATAATTTATTAAAAAATTAATAATAATATATAATATAATATGGTGGTATATCGAATGTGTGTGTTCGCGTCTCTCTCGTTTCTACCTCGAAATACCAGTGAATCTGTGCGCGAATATTATTATTTTTGTGAGAAGCCATAGGACCTTTGTATTGCACAAATTTCTGACCCCCTCGTGGGGTTGGTGAGTTGGGTTTTGTCCAGTTTTTTTATTTTTATATATATTATTCGCTTCGCTGTATCGAGCTATCATTTAGTTTGTTTTTCTCTCTCTCTTTTCTTTGTAATAGTTTTTCTATCATTCTTTTGTTTATTTATTTTTCTTTCTCTTTTTAATTACAATTATGGGCGCTAAGGTAAGAAATGCGGAAAGGGAGTTTTGCGTTGCGATGATTATGTATCCTGCAGTACTTGCAAGTATATCTATCATGCTGGATGTGCGGGTTTAACCAGAGAGATTTATGAGAAAATGAAGGTAGAACTTACTCTCTCCGCATGGTGCTGTTCTTTTTGCAATTCAAAACCCGAATCAAAATCTACTTTATCCGCCACATCTGATGTTAATATTAATGTTGATAAAAATCCTTCACTCAGTTTCACTTTTGATTCACTGAAAAGTCTCTTCAATGATGTCCATAAGAGAGCACTTGAACCTTTAACTGCTGAGTTAAACGCTTTGAAGCTCGAAATGGGCAATCTACGTACGGAAAATTCGCTGCTGCATTCTGTAGTTAACAAGTTGACTCTCGCGCTCAACCGAGTTCCTAATCCAGATACACTCTCTGCAGCCGGCAATACTTTAACCACATATTCAGAAGTATTCAAAAAAAACTCTGAGGATACGGTGATTGTTAAAGCCAAAGATAAGAATCGATAGGTTAACAAGACTAAATCTGATATCTTCTCTAAGGAAAATCCGGTGAACTCTGCTATTGATATCGGCAAGGTTAAAAATCTCAAAGATGGTTCAGTGTTGCTTGGATGTAAGGATGCTAGTAAATTTAAAGAACTTGCCAGCGTAAAACTATCTACATCCTACGATATTAAAGAAGTAAAGACCTTGCGTCCTCGCATCAGAACTTCGGGCATCTCAAACGATATTGATGAGAGCAGCGTTTTGTCATATGCAGTCAAACAAAACGATTTCTTATTTGACAAACCTGGCGATTATAAACTGCTAAAATTTCTTCCGCTTAAAAAAAAAGCTGCCTTATTCCAGGCTTTAATAGAAGTTGACTCGTTTACCTATAACAAAGCTATCAACATTGGTCACTGTCTTATCGGCTTGAATAGTTGTTCTATTTATTGCGGTTTGGAAATCCCACGTTGCTTCCAGTGCTGTGGCTTTAATCATTCATCGAGCTCTTGTAGAAGTATTATTGTTTGTCCTAGATGTTCAGAAAACCACAACGTGAAGGAATGTAAAGCTGCTTCTTTGTGCTGCGTCAACTGTCGCAATTTAAAATCAAAAAGCAAACACGCGAATATTAAAACTGACCACGCCTCTTGGGATCACGATAATTATCGAGCTTACGAATTGGCTATCACTAAGTTGAAGCAAGATCTTTTCGGTATTGCCGAATAGCAACTAATATCTGGATCCAACACTTTAGTTTCATCTTTACGTGTAAGTCCAGCTATCTTGAACTCAGATTTATCAAATATTTCTAATAATTCCTTTGTTACTACTTTTATTCCATCCCTTAACAATAATCTATCGGCTTCGTTACTTATATATTATCAAAATGCCCGTGGCATCAACACCAAACTTACAACACTTCTCAATTCTCTTTCTTCTTCCAATTTTGATTTTGTATGTCTTTCTGAAACGTGGCTTCATGACGGTGTTGGAAATTCCGAATTTTGTCCTCCTGCTTACAATGTTTTTAGATCCGTAGAAACTTTGCCAATTCCAATCTTTCCAGAGGTGGAGGAGTATTGATCGCACTCAAACAACAATTTTCGGCAGTTCAATTAGACTTATCTGCACGCGGTTTTGATGCTTTACGTTTGATCGATGTAGTCGGCATTAAGTGTTGTTTTAATCATCTTTTCTTTTTCATCTTTGTTGTCTACATTAATCCTAGAACTTCTACAGAAGAGTATAATTCGTTCTTCAGCCTGATCAGTAATCTTACAGAACTGCATAATCAACGCGTCTTAATCGTTGGAGATTTTAACATTCCAGAGTATTTTCCCATTGCTTTCGGTGCCACAACTCAATCGGAGTCTTGTTCTGAACCGAGGTCGACCCTGTTCTGTTTAAAATATAGACGGCGGTGTTTACAGCTTCCGCCCATAGTTTAATTGGCAGATTGTTCGCGTGTATCATGGGTCTAGCACTTTCGACTATAGTTCGGTTTTCTCGGTCCGCAGCTCCGTTTTGTTCTGATGTATACGGCATAACTACGCAAAAGGTTATGCCTTTTAACTGAAGTAGTTCACGAACTTCGGCATCGTCAAATTCCTTACCGCCGTCACTTAGGAATTCGCGCACTGAAAGTCCGGTTGCATTTATTTCATTTAGAAGAATCCGCAAACATTTCGCGACTTCACTTTTCGCTTTCAGAAAAAATAGTCGTCGGTATTTCGAAAAATCGTCCTTGAAACAAACGAAATATCTGGAACCGCCTACCGATTCTTCCTTCATGGGCCCACAAACGTCAGCGTGTATTAGTTCACCTGCACTTTTCGTGCGAACTGTACGTGATTTAAAACTGGCACGATGCTGCTTTCCATACACGCATGCTTCGCAGAATTCTTCGTCGATCTCTGCCTCGATTCCTTTATTTTTAAGGAATTTTACAAAACGTGCTTACTCAGAGTCTTATTGAAAGAAAAATATTTAGCACGAAGGCTATCCTGACTCGTTACACAGCTAACTAAATTTAAAAAATTTCGAGTGTAAGTTTGACAACCGAGTGTCCAGGTAGTTGGCGCAGGCGCATAATAAGATAATTTTTACTTTCATTAACAGAAGTCAATGATTTTGCTCGTACGAAACGTAAATATTTAACAGCGAAACCGAGAATCAATGATTATAATTTTCATAAAGTTACAATTAATTCTTTAAAAGATGGGTTGTCGACGGTTGATTCTTTTGGAACGAAGTTCCTTATCGCGCGTTTCGAAAGGGAGCTGGACGGAACAAATTAAGACCAGAAGTTCTAACGACACATTCTGCGCGCGCTGCAAGCCGTGGCAGCGTGCACGTGTTTCTCTGTCTGTCTCTTTCATTACTAGAGATAAAGGTATTTCATTGTATATGTTCAACGTCCAAAGCCTTCGTAAACATTCAGTTGATTTAATCGACTCTGTTACAGAAAAAACGAACATTTTGTTATTATCAGAGACATGGTTGGACAATCAAGAAGAATGTGATATACCGAATTTTAATTGTATAACCCACTTTAAACGTGATTTTGTTCGTTCAGGTGGAGTTGCGATATATCACAACACAAATGATACGACCAATCTTGTAACACCAAATATGTCGATCATTATGAAGAATATTCAGGACTTGCACGTAAAACGTACAAGTGTTGCAGATTTATGTGCAGCAGAGTGTGTAATGGAAAACGGCGTTACCTTAATCATGGCAGTCATATATGTCTCACCAAATAACAAAAATTAATAGATATTCAGGAGTTCATTCATCGAGCACTGCTAGAGTATTCTAAAGATGTATCTCGAACGCTTAGCAGATACAACAAAAATTTAGATAAACTTCCACTCATTTTGGCCGGTGATTTTAACATCAACTTCAGTAATGAAAAATCGAAACCATTGCTACAGTTTCTAGAGGAAGAATTTGATTTAAGAATCAACAATAATCCGGCAGAATCAACAACAAAATATAGTAGTACCATCGATGCAGTTTTTTCAAGACATTTAAATAAAATAGAATCCCAAACTTATGTTTCCTACTTCAGTTAGCACAAGCCAATTATTTCTAAAATTGAGCCTACTGATTAAGTTTATATTATATTATATTTGTTAATAATAAAAAAAATATTATTATAACTTAAAAGAAATAAAATTTTATTACAATTCCTTCACTAATTAATCGAAAGGAACTTCGTTCCATCCGGGTGTTCCTTGACACCTCTCAATTTTTTTTTGAGTTAATGTAAAGACGTGAGTTTGGCATGTTCGTTATTTTATAATAAACTGTACGACATATTTGACTTAACGGTTCCAAGATGCAAATATCGTAAAAGAAATAATCCAGCCTGATTTTCGAATAAACTTATTTTTAAAATTAAAAAAAAACTTTAAACTCTGGGACAAATATAAAACTAACGGTAATATTTCAGTTTATGAGGAATTTAAGACTTTAAGGAGAGATATTAAGACAGAAGTTTCTAAACTGAATAAACAATATGTAACAAATATTGAAAATAATATCTCAAAAGGTTGCAATAAGTTCTGGCAATTTATTAAAATGAAAAAGAAGGGTACGGGTATTCTTGTTAGCATGACATGCAAAGGAGAGTGTATTGCTGGTACAAAATCCATTGCTAATTTTTTTGAACATTTTAAATCAGCGTATTGTTCAAATAATAGTAATTCCAATTTAAAATATGATTTTGATTCTCAGTTGTGTTGGTCTTTCAATATGATCTCTGAAGAAAATGTAAGGAGAGCTATTTTAAAATTGAAACCTAAGTACACCATGGGACCCGATAAAATTCCAGCTATCATAATTAGAGAATGTGCTTCTTATTTTAGTGAATTTTTGACGAGATATTCGTTGGGCGTTAAAAAGTAATACATTCCCAAATTTATAGAAGTCAGCCTTTAGTATACCTATTTAAAAAATGATAATCCTACGTTGATCGAAAACTATATGCGTATTTCCCTTTCGAATAATTTTTCAAAGATTTTCAAATATCTGCTTTCTGATGGTATTATATATAATCTGAAGAACAATTTATCTGATTATCAAAATGGCATTTTTGAGGGTAGGTCTACAGTTACGAATTTGTGTACGTTTACTCAATTTATTTCGAAAAATCTAGATCTATGTCTACAGGTTGACACAATTTACACAGATTTGTCGAAGGCATTCGACAGAATCCAGCACGACGTTCTCGTTGCGAAACTTGGTCGTTTAGGGTGCTCTCAGGATTCTCTGCAGTTTCTTAGCTCGTATTTACGAGGATAGTCCCAGAAATACCCGACCTGACATAGAAGACACAAAAAATTTGGGAAAAGGACTCTTTATTTTTCAAGGTAATCCTCTTGTAATTCTATACACTTTTCCCAGCGTTGTTCAATGACTTCAATACCCTGTTTATAGGAAGAATTGTCGAACGCCTCAAAATAGCCATTAGCCGCAGATTTCACCTCTTTATTGTTGGCAAATTTTTGACTAGCGAACCATTTTTTCAACTTTAGGAAGAGAAAATAATCCAAGGGGCCCAAATCTGGTGAATAGGATGTGTGAGGAAGCAACTGGAATTTTAATTCGTTGATTTTGGCCACTGCAATAAGAATGCGTGAACAGGTGCATTGTCTTGATGCCGCAATACTTTCTTTTTCATCGCTCAAACGCAGCAATAAGTTCGCATAATACTTCCTGTTGATGGTTTTGCCTTTTTGGGGAAAATCAATAAAAATGATTCCACGGGTGCCCCAAAAAACTGACGCCATTACCTTGCCAGCAGACGGAACTGTTTTCGCCTTCTTTGGCGTTGATTCGCCACGTCCAGTCCATTATTTTGCTTCGTCTCTGTAGTGAAGTGATGGACCCATGTTATAAATCGACGCAGAACCTCAGCTTTATTGCTGCGAAACATTGCTAAACACCCGATTGAAACACCCTCACGTCGCTGTTTTTGTTCTATAGTAAACAAACGCGGCAGTCATCTTACTTACAGCTTTTTCATGCCCAAATTTTCGGTCAATATGCGATGCACACCACTTTTTGAAATGCCCAACATGTCTGCTATCTCGCGCACTTTTAGTGGATGGTCATCTAATACTCTTTTGTAGATTTTCTTTAGCATTCCCTGTGTGGTCACATCATTTGGTCGTCCACTACGATGTTCATTTTGGCAGCTCCTACGGCCCTGTTTAAACTCTGCCACCCAATATTTTATAGTTGTAAACGAAGGAGCAGACCCTCCTAAAGTGAAATCCAGCTCGGCTTTGATATTGGTTGGACTGAGACCTTTCAAGTGAAAGTATTGTATCACATAACGATGACCAAATTTTCCATATTTACAAATTCACTGAGATCAGTCACTATTAACCGCTATAAAATAAGTACTAAATAACGTAGGGCCTTGAAATTTCAAACTTTAGCTTCATAGGGTTGGTATTTTCGATCTAGGTATTTTTTGTCAACAAATGAGCAGCATCTATACGTCAGGTCGGGTATTTCTGGGACCATCCTCGTAGCTGGTCGTAAGCTATCCGTATGTTTTTATGATCATTATTTTGATGAATTCATAGCTCTCTCTGGCGTTCCACATGGATCAATATTGGCCCCGCTACTTTTTAAAATTTGCATTAATGATATTACTTCTGATCTGACGGTTCCATGTTTGTTGTATGCCGATGATTTGAAATTATTTTCGGTTATTAGATCTGTTGAGGATTGCATAAAATTGCAGGATATCAGAAATAAGGTCACTTCTTGGGAAAGGGTAAACGGCTTACAACTTAACACCAAGAAATGTGTCGCTAAGACATTCAGTAACAAGAAGAGTGACATATATAAGTATGCAGCAAAATTTTGGGAAATATGATCATATGATATGCCTCAAATTTATGCAAATATGCAGTAACTTTCTTAGTATATGCAGAGATATGCAGTTGCATATGCTCCAAAAATAAAAAAAAAATCCTAACAACCGAACTAAATTTATTTACAAATTACAAAAACAGGGTACCCGTTCCTTTTATTAAAAAAAATACATAAATCACATTGTAAAGTGTTTAATTAGATCTCACTGGCACATAAATCACATTTTTAAAGATAATGTTTTTATACTAAAATATAAATATAGGTAAACAGAACGAATTACAAAATAGTAGTAATCGACTTGCTGTTCCTCTGTTAGTTAAGTATTATCAATATTACCTAAACGTTTCCGTTATTATGCATAATAACTGAAAAATTCAGTTATTACGCATAATTCCTAATGTTTCCGGTTATTATGCATAATACCTGACAAGTTTAGTTATTACGCATAATTCCTAAAATGTCTAGTTATTATGCATAATAACGTATTTGGGATATTAGCTGTAACATTTCCAATATGATTCATGAAATTTCGTCTTTCTAGATAAATGCCGATGGAATGACAATAATTTTTTTTTCAAATTAGCACAAAAATTGATAAAAATGCAAAATATGCACCCGTTACGTAAAATATGCAGTAGAAGGCAAATATATGCAAATATGCAATTTTTTTATAGTTGTATTCATTTTTAATTAGCATGATTCGTTCACATGTTAAATATCAAGACTTATATGCAAAAAATAAAGGATATGCAAATTTCATAAAATCCGCTCTCTACATACAGCCTAACTGCGAAATATGTGCAAAAAAAAAATGGGGAATAGCTCACGATACAAGTGTGTCACTGTATAAAATTCACGGTCCTAAGTGGTAGCAGTGTCGAGAAAAAATTATTTGAAATTACATATAAATTGTGACACACGCCGCTGGTGGTGTTTCTTGACCTACATCATTACTACATGAATGGCACACAGCGACGAAGTTTATGAACCAAAAAACTAGTGCTAAAAGACGATAAGGACAGTCGTGTATCAGTTACTTGCCGTAGCTGGGTGTGTTCGGTTGTGTTTGACAATGGTGAATTTTACAAATTAAGAGCGTGCCGACATGGTAATGCTGTATGGGGTGGCGGATGGGAACTCAAGCTTGGCCCGCGAATTGTGGATCGAACGCTTTCCAAATCGCGCGATTCCATGTGCGCGAACATTTACGTCAATGGTACAGCATCTCCGAGATCATGGTACCTTCAACCTCAAACTCACGATCGTGGTCGTGATGGGACAGAAAGAAGAAATTGGATTTTCGCAGCTTGTAGTGCATCCTACATTAAAAGTACACGGTCACAACCATACCATGTTGACAAAGTGCACGGTTTGGAGTCCACTGATTGTCCACGTTGTGTAACTCACTTTTTGTCCGATGGAAATTCACATAGTCGTCAACAAGTACGATTTCAAGAGACGGTTTTCGAGAAACGTGTATTGGTTGAATGAAACAATTCGTTTGTGGAAATCAACAGTGTCCAGAAATAATCGAAGAGCTTCAACAAGTGAAAGTGGCAGCCGCTACTCCGGTGTTTTTTTACCTATCAACAAACCTCTTGCGACGCTCCGACGCTTGAATTGCTAGTCAAGGACAACATTTTCAACATTTCTTGTAAAAAGGTAGTAGCATTCTAAGTTGCTCTTATTTCTGTTCCAATAAATAATGTAAAATCGTTGTGACAAGGACCAAACATCCGTCAGAATCAAAATTACCAAAAAACTTTCACACTGACCTTTAACGATGAATGAGTAAATGAATGAACGAATGATAAGCAGCAAAAAGTCGGTTTTACTTTTAATTGAAACTGAAAGCGTTTAGGTCGTTTTTATTCGAACGTTTTTCCAACTCTGTTTACAAGGTGGCTCAGTGCCTTCGTATCGAGGGTGGTTCATGGGGGTTTTGCCCCATTCGATTTTTAATTTATTTTTTCTATATTTCGGTTCTACTAGGGTGGGGGATGCCGTGGTTAAAATATTTGCATATATTTCGCAGTCACCCTGTATAACATTGGATAGGCCGGTGACAGTTGAAGACTTAGGAGTGACGTTTGATAGTAAATTGAGCTTTTCGAATCATATATTTATTTAAAGTTTGCAATAAAGCATATGCAGTGTATGGTTGCATTTTAAGAAATACCAAAGATTTTAATAATATCTCAACATTGTTACACCTATTTAGGACGTGTATTAGGAGCATTCTTAAATATGCAAATATTGTTTGGTTTCCACATCATATGAAATATGTGACTATGCTTGAAAAAGTTCAAAGACGTTTTTTGAAATACATATATATTAGTTTTAGAGAAGATGGCATGTATCCACCAATTTTTTTTGAGAATCCTAAGTTACTTGAGAGATTTTCCATTCTGAGTATATCTGATCCATGCAAAGTTGCTAGTATTATATTCCTTCACAAACTTTTGAATTTCAAAATCAAGTGCCCGGACTTATTAATGCAAATTAATTTCCATGTTAATAGCCGTTTTCTTACAACAAGAGTGCAACAATTGTTTTAAATGTCAACACCTAGAACGGATTTTCTACGTTTTTCATCTGCATACAACATCTTGAGATTAGGAACTCTGCACAAAGAACTATCAACCTATTCAGTTCTAGTATCAAAGAAATAAGATTTATTGATGTACAAGATTTTTAAAATTTTACACTGAAGGAATATTATACGTATGTTCCGGAATTGGGTTCCGACCTGTGGAACATGGTAACTAATAATAATATTAATAACATGTTGATGACGTCATCATCAAATTTTATAAAAGAAAAACTCATTTGAAACAGATGCGTAGCACGCTTCTTTACACTTACTTTAACATTACATACATATCTTTATTTTAAGTAATATGGCTTCTGATAAAACAAATAAAATTTGAAAAATCAATGTGTGCATATACATATATTTTTTTAAAGTCTGGATGTTTTATTGTGCGTCAGGAGCGAGGGAGATTCTGTCAAAATAACCTTTGATTAATTTTTTAATATTGCTGGTTATCGCTGCTTGCTTTGCTAAAAGGTTCTTATTTATACCAGCCTCGTGAATCAAAATAAAAGTTTCCTCTTGCAATTCCTTTAACACTTCGCAAAAGATACAAATAATAGGATGAAAAGAACTAAATGGGCCATTAAATTTCGCGTGGAACAATTCGGTAGCGTTTGTTGTTGTTTCTCGAAATTTTTCTCCGTGTCCCACATGGTAGGAGGAAACAGCCCCCTGGCATGAATGTTATTTTCTAAAAGATAATCTCGGTGTGCCTTAATATCGTCTGGTCCATTTGAAATTAAATCCTTGATGAAGGTATGTACATTTTGGGTAGGTACTGTTACGGCACAAATGTGCCGACCGACCTATGCTGGTTGGAGGTAGGGTGAACAAAGACGTTTGGACATAAACACTATATTGTAACAACACAAAAGAGATACAAAGAGATAACGCTACTTAAATTCGGGGGTCCACAAATTAGGTTTTTAAAAACAAAAAAAAAGCTTTATTACGACCGTTACACAAGTGCGACTAAGAGTGTGCTACAATATAGAAAATACATATTTATATTGTTAAGAAATGACCTAACTCCTCCCCAACGTAGAGGCGACTTCCAGGAGCTTAGATGATGATCTCCTCCCTGGGATTACCGTGTGGACTATCGGCAGCTTGGTCATTTCTCTTGTGGGTAGAACATCTTCTTTTGACAACAACTCTTCCAAAAAAAGGCAGAAACCCAGTGTAATTGCTACGTACAAAACGATTGTCCAAACATTTGGGTTCTGGAAATAGTTTGTTACTCCGTCCGGGATTGTCTCTAACTCCTTCGTTTGTAGTTCTAAAGCTGCTTTTATGTGTTGAAATTCATCCAGGTTAATAGATTCCAATTTAATCGATGGAAAATTTGAAATTTGGTTAGAGAACCTGGTAGTGTAGTCCAAATGAGGTAGAGCAATTACTTTGAACTCGGGAGAACTGTTTTGATAACTCTTTATCTTGAAGAATCCTATGTTTACTTCACAAGCGTTGTACGTTGTCGGTGTTATGACCACACTGAACAGTGGCGATGGTTTTGTTCGGTGGTATCACGATCCATTTGTTTCTTTCCAACCTTCGTATCTCGGTACGAGTTGCTTTTATATGAACATATCCGTAACCCTCGATGTCCTCGGAATACCGTAGCAATCGAATCTCGCATTGAACGTTGTTGACTATTTCGATTGGGTTGAATTCACGGCACAGGTAGTCTTCTACTGTTATTTCCTGGCACTCTTGGTACGAAAAGATGTACTTTTACTCATTTAGGAGTGGGTACTTTGATTGGGGTATGATCACACGGAATTGGCTATTTTTGATTGTGGGTAGTTGGTAAAGGTGATAATAATTGTAATTATTTTTTTCAACCAACGGAATTTTTACAACAAATATGATTTGATTATTTTTTATATAACTGTTAATATTTATAATTTTTTTAAATATCAAAATTTTTTGTAAAGTTGCTTCAAAAGGCAATTGCTTTTCATTATCCAGGTGGTTATTAATCAATTGTAATTCTTTAAGTAATTCATGAGGTTCCACGATAGAATTGTGAAAAGTATTTAATTTAGCGAATGTTAAAGCTACTTCGATTTTTTATAAGATTTCAGTCATCATTTGATACGTTACTATAATTTGAGAAATAAGCAACTGAAATAAAAAATATTCGTAAACTTCAATTCTTTTAGACCCAATTTTTGATAGAATATTTCGAACCTCTAATATTTGTGACTCTAGATGACGTTCGTTTTGTGCCAAAATGTGGGTGTTGTTTTCGAATTTTTGAATAGAATCGTGCAAAAGTGTAATTTGTTCTCTAATAAGTGTTTTGAATTTTCGTTGATTGTCAGAGAGAGTAGTAATTGCCTTATCGTATCTTTCTGCGTCGACCTGATCTAAATTTCCGGTTATGGATTTTATAATGGATCCTAATCCGTCGACCAAGCTCCGTTTTGTCCGTTTATTAAATGTGGGATGAAGTTGATTAATTTGGAGTATTATTTTACCTTCGAGTAGTTTTATTAAGTGGTATAAACTATAACTTTCATTTTTATGTAAATTAAGTTTTTCAATTTCAGGCTTTAAAAGTTTAAATTGTTGGTGTAGCTTTGAAAACTCTTCTACTATTATCGTTATATCAAAAATTTGAATAAATGACCAAGAATCAATAATATTTTGGGCGTTGCCAATTTTAAGGGGTAGCAATCCGGGATTTCCATTTAGACAAAACTAGTCCTAATATAAATGAGAATGGATTTAATGAATTTAAATAAATCATAATAATTTCTACTTTGTATCTCAAAATTTAGCGTTTAACTGTAATACAACTCACATCAGACAGGGGCTGCACTTACGTAAGTTTGGTTTACATTTATTTACCCTCAAAAATTAAGTACTCATAAGTGGCCTGAAGAGCTTGAAGAAATTTAGACGACGCAAATTATTGGATGTTTATGGCGCGAACACAATATTACCAGAAAGATTTGACCTTGGTTATTTCTCCAGAGATGATGGCGGTTGGTCGGAGGTGTCGAAGTAAAAATTTGGAGCAGGGCGATCGAGCAGCGTCCGGCAAAAAAATAACATATAGGCTCCAAATGGCTCAGAACTCTCAAAATTTGAGAACCTCCGGAAATCGCAGTCGTGCAAAGCACAAAACGGTGCCGTTAAACAGGGCCGGCTCAACACGGTAGGCGTAAGATGCACCGCATCGGGGCTTCCGTGACAAGGGGCGCCGGGCGGCGGGCGCCGCCTATGCTTTTATATTAACTCTATAAAAATAAATTAATATTAGATTTGCATTGAATCACTATCAACAAAATATTATAGCAGTAACAGACCAAGGCGCTCATCGAAAACTTTTCAGAAAAAGCTACACTTTAACATTCCACTATGAACACCAAAACAGATCCCAAGTCAATTCCAGGCACTTTCAAACTGTAATAATTGAAAAAGAGTGCGCCTTTGGGTTGGGTGATGGGACCTTTAAATCAATATCGACAAAAATTAACCAGATTTATTATGCATTATCTGAGTAACAATTTGACGAGACAGCGGTATGACCACAACCAGATGTTTTTCCTAACATTTGTCACGTTTGTTTTTATCATAAAAGTCCATGTCGGCATTCTTAAAAATTTTATTTTTCAAGTCTAGTCGGTTGGTTTTGGTTGGGGTGGTTGTTCAACAGTTTTGTTATATTTTTCACTGTTCCTGTTTGTAGCCGAATTTGATTCTGTATATCATTTCGTGAGTTTTTGTCATTGTTAATTTTAAATTTAAATTTCGATTAACATTGAGGTAAGTCTAAATTAAAAATAACTTTGAAATCGTATCAGTTTTACAATATTAAAAGTTGAAAAACGTATGCAATATAAATATGTTTATACTTATATTTACTATGTATAGTTTAAGAAATGTCATTGTACCCTATAAAATTTTATTGACAATAACGAGGCGGACAGTAGTACAATGGTAAGAAATATTTATGGCTCACAGAAGTCCCCCTGAATTTGTCGGAGAACATTTAGCAGGTAATTGTACGCACAGGGTCGGACTACCGCTGCTTTAGAAATTTAAGGTCTGTGGATTACCGCCACGCGACAACATTAAGTTGTAAATATTTCTTGCTATTGTACTACTGTCCGTCTCGTTATTGTCAATAAAATTTTATAGGGTATAACGATATTTCCTAAACTATAGAAAAGTTGTTGCCCGCAGTTCCGTTTGCGTGGAATTCGCAATTAGGACTCATCATTTTTCATACATGATCGTTTTCCAGGTTGGAACCGTGTAAATTGAGTTTTTGGGCTCAACGTTTCGCACATTTTCGTAAGTGGTATCTTCAGGAGCAGGGTTAAGAATAAGGCAAAAGAGCACGGTAACTCAGTATGTCAACCATACCAGAGGCGAAAATTTTTTGAGAAATTACACGGTTCCAACACGGAAAACGATCATGTATTGATTCCGACCGTGGAAAACCTCCGACATTATCATTTTTCATCGCGTTCACTCCTCCCTCCCCAGTGAACCCGTCTGACTTAAAAACTCACGGGATTTATGCACAAAGTTTCATCCCCTATTTTGTCCCCGTAGGAGCGGAATTTCCAGAAATATTTTCTTAATGGGTGCTTATGACACAAAAGGAACCTACTGTCCAAATTTCATGTTTACAGCTTCAGTAGTTTAGGCTTTGCGTTGATGAATCTGTCAGTCTGTCAGCTAAGACAAACACTTTTATATATTAAGACTGATTCATCACAATTTTATGCATGTTTGTTAATAAAAAGTATCTCTCTACAAAAATATGTGATTACAAAACTTTATTTGTTTTTTTTTACAAAAATTTTTTTAAGGGCGTTGAACAGCAAGTTACATCGGGGCGCCTGGTCCCTTAGAGCCGGCCCTGCCGTTAAACTAGCGCTTGAACTCGACAAAAGTCTGGATCGGCTTCTACTCCAGTAACTCCAAAAAACCCTAAAATTCTTGGTTGATTTAGCGAGCCGAAAAAGAAAATTTAATATTACATCGTGTAGTGAGGGCTTTGTCCGCAAATGAAACGTTAGGCTTCTTTCTGCCGGGATCCGAGAACATTCTGCCGCAGCAACGATCAACTCGCTTCTGCCGTTGAAAAAAGTACGAAAAAGTGTCCGTCGTCGACCACAAAAACGAAACGGATAAAGAGCCGATAGTGAGGATTAAAATAACGCGCTATGATCTCTCGATCCCCGATTACTGCTAAATTAGTTAACTTAAACACTACATAATCTGGACCATGGTAGAAGGAGACATGGTATAGGCATCCGATGTACCAATTTAAAAATGATCTGCGCATCCATTTGTGACGTTAGGTGGCATCAACGACCTTGTGACTCTTGTGAGCTTCGCTAGGGAAGTCTAGGGAATTTCAGCTTGAGTTGTCATTGCTCTGTCCAATACGTCAATTAGTTGTCGGATAACGAAAGTTTGTATTTTAAATTTCGCGCTAATTTCACCCCACTTGACGTCACACCCGATGCGTATGCCAATACCATGTCTCCTTCTACCATGGTTTTGTTTACATGTCAGTAGGGAAAAAACATTTTAAAAGGTTGAGTTGAGTTTTAAAATAAACGTTTCTATTACATTTGCTGTGATAATATGTACATATATATTAAATTTATTTGATTGAAAAAAATGTACAACTATGTATGTCATAAATGAAGTTTTTGAATGTCCGCTTATTTATGCAAATAACACTATATAATAATAAAATACTGTACAAGATGTTTTATTTGAATTAAATTAATTCGAATTAAAAAAAATATATCAATTCCGGTGAAACCACAAATAAGCCCTTCTTGTCGCTGATGTTAAAACTCATATTATTTTGACAATAAAAACCATCCCGTTTTTACTTCATATCACTATTTTTAAATCTATTTAACGCATAACGACTACTATTATAATGACAAGCACAATCATATCTACCTGTACAGCTGTTAAAACGTCCTTCCAAATTTGACCAGTGTCAACATTTTCACTCACTCGATGCTTGTAAGACGGTGGTGATGGTGGATCTATTCCTGCAGCAGTTAAAAGTTTCAATTGCAGGGACATTTTTGTTCTTCTAAGAGCAAAGTTAGTTCAATGCCTTTCTGACGTAGCAAAGCTAAAATTACGTCATCGTAGAAAGTAACTTTATTAGACAAGCAAACAAATTTAAGCTATAAGTAACAATAGGTTAGTAACGTGTCGGGCGAGGTTGAATAGTAATAGCAACCAAATTTGTATAGTGTAAGTAGTTCTAGAAACTCTAATGTCATTCCACTTTGTAGTCAATTTCATTAGTGCATACAGTTACATACTTGGTTTTGGTACCCGTAATAATAGGAGCTCAGCACCTGCCACTTTCGGGTCAGAAAAATTAAAATATGCTACTGTTATATGATATATACTTATATAATCAATGAATATGTAAATGCACACGCAAGAGGCAAAAAATAGACATAAAGATGGACTAAAGAGACGAAAATATCAATACAAAAATAGAAACAAAAATTGGTCAAAAGTTGTTTCGATAGAACTTCCCTCGCTCCAAAAGTACAATGAAACATATTTTCGAGTTGAGTTTTCCTTTACAAAATTTTGTGGTGACCAAATAACCAATAAGTATGGTAAAAAAAAAAGTTGACTTTGTAAACTTATACGAATTTATACTCGAATAAGTCGACACGGAAAGTCAAAAATCTTTTGGCTCTTAGAGTGCTTCCTATTACGTTTGGCAGAGGAAGGCAACCTACGATAGCATCCCTTGAAACCACATCCTTATCCATTCTTTCGAGAAGAAAAGAGTAAGTATTCTCACATATTTTCCGTAATAGTTATTTATATATCAAGCGCCGAACATGAGACTTTGCATCCGAGCGTATTTGTTGCGTGACAGCGAAGCTCGAGCGCCACAAAAGCGCGAGGGATGCAAAGCCATTTCGGCGTGAGATATATACAACATTTTTTGTGCTGCTTTTTATTGAAAAAATATTAAATACCATTACTATTTTCATTAATAAAAAAAACTAGTAAAATTGTGTTGTAACGAAAATATGTTGCCACTACCTTCTCCGTTACCATAGCAATCAATAGCAACTCCGAAAAAATTGTATGAAAACTTTGAAATTGGTGCCGATAAAGTCAATTCACGGTAAAATGAATGATTATGTAGAAAAATACGTTCGAAAGCATTGTCGGTGTTGCTTCCTGCGCACTCGGTATGAAGAAATTCACAAAATGGTGAGACGATAACAAAATTAAAAATAGACATACTGAGACCACATTTCTAGCTTATGTTAAAATCAAGTCCGGAACTTTTAAACCCTCATCAATGCTAAAAACCACATTGTCTGTAAAACATGACGTAGGTACATTTGGACAAATATCCCAAACTCAAAGCATTTCTCAAGAGGCAGAGCGATGGCTACAAGCCGAAAAAATCTGTAATATTGAGGCCCATGCAGAAACTTTTTTAAAAATAGCCTCTGATGACAAATTTTTATTTATGAAGGTACATATAATATAAATCAAAATAATCGAAATTTAGCTGCTTTTTTCAGGCTGGTTTAGTTATTGCGGGTTCTGGAACATGCAGAAGGATAGAACTGACAAGTCTTTCCACAGAAAATCTACAGTTTGTAGTCGTGGCAGTGAAATATCCTCATCAAATTGTGTTCCTATTGTACCCAGTAAACACAGTTACGTCGTAGCGATGTTAATGCCACTTAACTCTGTCTACGATCTTGTTACCTGTTACATCCCAAACTGCGTACATTTGCTTTCCCTGTGCTATGTAAAGTAATCAACAGTGACCCATGCTTGTAACATTCTGGTGACATCCACATTGTTTCAGACTAGAGACGTGCTCGCTGGTACATCATCATAACGTTGTGTTAGTATGTCGCTAGATTCTCTATATTTTGATGTATCTGTTACGTTTTATTTTAAACGTCAATATAACGTATTAAATGGACATAGACGTTACGTATATATCGCAACATCGTAAACATATGACTCTCAGTATATTTTATTAACATGATTTATGCGATATGAATAGGCATTTCAGAAAGTATAGTTACCATTTAGGGATATGGATATGGAGAGTAAAATTTAGAGCTTACAGTAAATTATTATTTTATTCAATGTTTGAAAAAATATAATATGTAATAAGTAATAAAATACAAAAATTAATATAAATTCATAATATAAATAAATAAATATATATATGATTTCCTAATTCGAAAATAATACAATATAATTTACACTTAAGAAAAGACACAGAAACTATAAACTGTCGTTGTTTTTTCTTTCTTCAGGCGTTGACTAGAATGCCTTAGCCACTCTGAGCAGCGTTGTTCCACTTCTTTTTCTATTGCGGAATGGGTCTTCATTGTAATTTCTTCAAAAATAAAAATTGTAATAATTATATTTATTGTAAAAAAAAAATACCTTTCATAATATTCATTGTTTTTGTCCCAGCCATTTTGGAATTTTCCTACCGAACAAACAAGCTACAGCAAATTCGATGAATTTTTTTTTTTTTTAATATACGCCCCACATTGTTCTTTTTCCCATTACCACTTATCTGGGACAATAGCAGTTCCTGAAATAAGAAAAGAAGAAAATATTTTTATGTGTATATATCAAGTAACTCTGAAATAAGTTCGGAAAATAAAACCACAAGATCACGAAGTAGAGAAAATTTTAAGTAATTTCTTTTATCTAGTCCTAATTCAGGGGAAAAAATATCAAGATCTACACCTCATTCAGTGCCATTTGTTTTCATCTAAGCAACACACAGCAAAAATAAAGAAAAAATTTAGTCACAATGGAAACTGAATAAATCATTGCCGCATCATTTACATTTAAAAAGATGTTCCGTATTTGTTTCTTGAAACTGGAACAGCAATTTAATTACTTTGAATCCGTGTGACAATTAAAGGATTTTTTTTCCGAATCTATTTGGAAGTCACCGCGTATGTATAACATACAGGGTGCTTCACTATAAGACTTTTCTGCAACCCACTCTGTATGTAACGTGTTAAGCGAAATGTGTCATGTTTAGTAGGTTCCTAAAAAGTGTTATAGTATTACAGGCATCTACCTGTATATAATATCCAAAATTATGTTATATATAAGCATATAAATATATTTAGTTCAGTCATTTTAGCATAAAAAAGGGATCAACCTCGGAATGGGAGACAATAAGCTGAATTTTTGTATACGCCTTAATTTTGGCGTTCTAAAAGTTGTCTCAAAAGTTTCATAAAATCTCGTGTCTGCGTCGTAAGTTATTCAAGGTCAAAGGTCAAGAAAAACAGTTTTTTGCAATTATCTCAGTTTATATTGCTCCAATGATGTTAACAATTATTATCATAATTGTAGAGCACAAAATTTGGGACAAATTTTATTTGAAATATTTTTTCATGCGGTCAATCGTTTTTGAGATAGAGGACAGTGAGCGCGCAGCGCTCGTCCATTCGTACTGTAATGCAATCAACCGTGAATATCTGTGAATACCACCTTGAATTTTGAATAATTTGTATTATTAATCAATTAATACAATGTATTTAATAACATTTTACATATTTTCAATATATTCATAGAATAATACTTACCTACTTTGTGTAATTAAAAACTCATTTAATGAAATATTTATTGTATATCTCAATTTATTTATATCTTTAAAATGTGTAAGTTTTTAAATACTTATTTTTCTATCATGATTTTAACTGGAAGGCCTGAAAACAACAATTCAGGGCACCGAAGATGACGACGATGAAACAGAAATTCCCGAACGTCCAGAAGATGACGGTGAAGAAGAAGAAAATTGATACTTTTGTTCTTTAAATTATTAAAAATTTATAGATTTTCACTGCAATCCAATTTCAATCGCACGAAATGTACAGCTGCTGAATAAAGATAAAATTAAAATATATTAACTCGTTTTACTTCCTTAAAATTTACTTTGAAAAATTAATATAACTTTAAGATACAAGGTGATTGCGAAATACATGCAAAAAAAAAAATGGGGAATAACTCACAATATGATTATGTCACTGGGTAAAATTCACGGTCCTACGTAGTAGCAGTGTCTAGAAAAAATTATTTGAAATTAAATATAAATTGTTGTACGCGCCGCTGGACTGTTTTGTGACCTACATAATTACTACAATGAATGGAATAGAGCGAGTCGGATTAAAAACCAAAAAAGTGACTTTATCAGGCACTTTTTTAATCCCAACGTGAAAAACACGAGAAGGGCCAGTTAGCATCGAGCGGTCGGTGAAATCGGTTTATTGTGGAGTTTTCCCATGCAGATTGTGTCGATATGGTAATTGGTGTGGGCGAACATTTGCATGAGTGATAGAAAAACTCCGAGATCATGGTACCTTCAACTTCAAACTCACGATCGTGGCCGTGATAGGACAGAAAGAAGAAGTTGGATCTTCACAGCTTGTAGTGCATCCTACATTAAAAGAATACGGCCACATCCATACCATGTTGACAAAGTAAAGGGTTTGGAGCCCGCTGATTGTCCACGTTGTGTAACTCACTTTTTGTCCGATCAAACTCCACATGCTCGTCCATAAATACGATTGCAAGAGACGGTTTTCGATAAATGTGTATCGGTTGGATGAAACAGTTCGTTTGTGGAAATCAACAGTGTCCAGAAATTATCGAAGAGCTTCAACGAGTGAAAGTGGTTTTTACCTATCAACACACCTCTCGCAACGCTCTGACGCCTGTATTGCTAGTCAAGGACAACATTTTCAAAATTTCTTGTAAAAAGGTAGTAGCATTCTAAGTTGCTCTTATTTCTGTTCCAATAAACAATCTAAAATCGTTGTGACAAGGACCAAACATCCATCAGAATCAAAATTACCAAAAAACTTTCACATTGACCTTTAACGATGATGAATGAGTAAATGAATGAACGAATGATAAGCAGCAAAAAGTCGGTTTTACTTTTAATTGAAACTGAAAGTGTTTAGGTCGTTTTTATTCGAACGTTTTTCCAACTCTGTTTACAAGGTGGCTCAGTGCCTTCGTATCGAGGGTGGTTCATGGGGGTTTTGCCCCATTCGATTTTTAATTTGTTTTTTCTATATTTCAGCTCTACTAGGGTGGGGGATGCCGTGGTTAAAATATTTGCACTTATTTCGCAGTCACCCTGTATATAATAATCTAACCTAAGATATACCTACAATAAATATGTCATTTAAAGAGTTTTTAATTACACAAAGTAGGTAAGTATCATTAAATAAATGTATTGAAAATATGCAAAATGTTATTAAATGCAATGTATTAACTGATAAATAATACAAATTTTTCAAAATTCAAGGTAGTATTCACAGATATTCACGGTTGATTGCATTACAGTATGTATGGATGAACGCTGCGCGCCCACTGCCCTCTATCTCAAAAACGATTAAGTGTATCAAAAAATGTTTCAAATAAAATTTGTCCCAAATTTGTGCTCTACAATTATGATAATATGTGTTAACATCATTAGAGCAATAGAAACCGAAATAATCGCAAAATAATGTTTTTCTTGACTTTTGACCTTGAATAACTTACGACGCAGACACGTGATTTTATGAGACTTTTGAGACAACTTTTAGAACGCTAAAATGAAGGTATATACGAAAATGCAGCTTATTATCTCTCATTCCGAGGTTGATCGCTAATTTGACTGGACTAATTGTATTTTTTTAACTTACAAAGAAGCCTGCTTGTTGTAGTAGGCAGCGATAATCTTCTAACTCCTCAAAATTTGTTTACCTGTGGTCTTGGCGGCATATCTTCCATTACTGTTTTCTTTTTGATTTGTCACATTTGATGACGTTTTCATATTGGAGATTTGTTCACTCGTTTCCTTTAGAATTTCTTTTGTCTCGCACATATTTTTTGTATTTGTTTCAAGTCTAGAGTAAAATTATGTTCATTAGCACCTAGTTCATAAAAAATTGCAGTAACATACCTTTGCAACATGTTGTGCCAAAGCGCCTCACTTTCAAAAACAATCACCGTAAGTTCTTCAAAATCAGCGGGAGTATCTTTAGTGATTAATGGTGGTATTTCCAGCTTGGCTGAAAAAACGGTTGTTGTTATTTACGTACAGTTATCAAAAACAACAGAAGCATGTAAAAATTAAAATGATTACTTCACTAGAATTATATTAACTTACCTAGTGTAAATTCAACCCACACAATTTTCACAAAACTGCATTAAAAATGAAGTGAGTTACGGATTCACGAGAAAGGTTCGGTGGTTGTGAACCAAATGGCCAAATGGAATTCGACAGCTTCACTGTGAGTCTGAAGTGCAATAACCATAAATACGGAAAAAAGGGATCGTCCGACTCATTGACAAACCAAACCAACAAAGGTCCGACTGCACCCCCCAAACATCTGGTGGATAGTAAATGCAGAATTTGTGCGTTATTTTTTCATTAGATGAAATAAATTTAATAAAATCAAAATTAACCACTCTCTAATTTTTTTGCTACCCATCATCGCTTTATAAACGTCTTTATAAAATCAAAATTCGACGAATGAACTCTTCAAAACCTTGTCCCGTTTCAGAGACAATGGACAAAGAATTTTTATGGCTTTGTTTGTGTCGTTGGGTCTTCCCTATATTACCCCAGATGTTTAAGGTGACCAGACGTTCCGATTTGATCGGAACTGTACCGATTTCAATACCTACTCTAATTCCGATTTCAAATTTTGTCCAATAAATGTACCGATTAAAACATTCGTTCCGTGAATGTTCCGATTTCTATAAATCTGATAAGAATAAAGATAAATCCTCGGATAAATCACTAATTTTATTTTGTGAAAAATTGGGAACAAAACTTGTATCGATACGGTTGTTAGCACTGTTTTAAATGTCAGCAGATGTCAGTACGGTTAGTATATTACAACTAAAAATTTTCAAAGCAGTTATATATCAGATTACGAAGGAAATGGAAACTAATGTTCCGATTTCGGACTTTTGAAATCTGGTCACCTTACAGATGTCCTATTTATAATTTGCTAAGCAGGTACTTACAAAATAACATTTCAAGTGAACAAGTTTACAGAAATAATTCTTAGAAATTATTACAATGAAAAAAACTTGTCTTTGGTGTATTTCTAATAAAGCCGTTGTATTTTTCGCTCTGAATATAATTATTAATTAAGCATTACGAACTCACTGACGAAGGTCACTTTTTAAAGAATACGACGACCCACATCTAATTGACCATATAATCTTTAACAATAAATTTCAAATAATACCATAGTGGTTTTTTTAAATTTTGATAAGGTGTTGTAAAACTATTTCTGTTTCTGTCTTCATTCCAGATACTGTATTTACATGGGCAAAGGATGCCGTACGTGGGATTTTAGGGCGGAAACGTATACCTGCTTAAATACTGTAAATACAGTGGTGTCGAACGAAGACAAAAACAGAAACATACCCGATGTATTGGTTATTATTAGAGAGCGGATTTTATGAAATTTGCATATCCGTTATTTTTTGCATATAAGTTTTGATATTTAATATGTGAACGAATCATGCTAATTAAAAATGAATACAGCTATAAAAAAATTGCATATTTGCATATATTGCATTTTTATCAATTTTTGTGCTACTTTGAAAAAAAAAATTGCCATTCGATCGGCATTTTTCTAGAAAGACGAAATTTCATTAATCATATTGCAAATATTGTCCTGAGCTTCAAATAACTGGGAAAGGTTTGGGTTTTATGGTAGTTTGGAGGAACCACTGCGTGTTAAACCATCCTTCCAGGTAAATTCGGGTCGTAATTACTTTTGGAAATACCCTTCATTTCAATATTTTTGTTCGTTACTTAAGTGTATTAATGGTATGTTTTATGGTGGTCGAAGGGACGTTATCCTATTATTTTTCATCGTGAGTTTGCATTTAAGTATTTAAAGCGATAGAGATGTGTGTCAAAATGTAGATAACTCAAATTAATTTATGAATTAAACCTTTTCCTGAACTTATTCTTCAAGAAGGAACTGTGGACGCAGTACGCAGTTTTTCTATTTACAAATACATACTTTAGAATCACCAGAAAAATTTTTGTTAGAATATTTCGAAAAATATTTAAAAATAAATTGTTACCAAAATAGTAATTAAATAGTCGATTACTACTATTTTGTAATTCGTTCTGTTTACCTATATTTATTTTTTAGCATAAGAATATTATCTTAAAAAATGTCATTTATTTGTCAGTGAGATCTAATTAAACACTTTGCAATGTGATTTATATATTTTTTGTAATAAAAGGTAAGGTGTTTTTGCAATTTGTAAATAAATTTAGTTCGGTTATTACGCTTTTTTTTTATTTTTGGAGCATATGCAACTGCATATCTCTGCATATATTAAGAAAGTTATTGCATATTTGAATAAATTTGATGCATATCATATGATCATATTTCCCAAAATTTTGCTGCATATTTTCCGCTCTCTAGTTATTGTACATACACTCTATTACCGACATTAAAAAAAGTCTACACTATTTTGTCATATCTGCTGCTTTATTATTAGTTTTCAGTTAGCTACATATTGGATATGAAATTAAGGGAATTTTTTGAGAAAATAATAATTTAAAGATCAACCACGAAAATACTCAATTATAATTATACATTATACATTACCAGTTTATTTTAGAGCCCAAGATTACATTGGAAAAATCTAAACTTTTGAAAATTTAATGTTAAACAGATATACCTATAACTGAGTGCGAAAGTCAATACACAAAACTCGATGATCAATTATTGTTTCGTATTCAAATTATTATTTATTTTCCTTACGATCAAAGTGAACAAAATTAGTTAATTCATTTTTATTTAAGAACGATATCGCTGACCTTGAAATAGATTAGTTTTTTAATTTCGATTTTTTTCTTTGTGTTGCTTTTGTTGCCGATCAACATATTTCGCATTAGAATTAATAAAATATTGAAATATATCATTTTATTTTTCGAGCTCATTTCAAAATTCTGTATATGTATAATTGTTCCTTTTTGGCAGTGACGCATAAGCAGAGGTTAAAAAATAATGTCTCATTACTAGTCTTAATTCGTATTACCTGTTAGATGGGACATTTTTTAATTCTGATCATAAACTATGTGTCTCTTGTTCTGTTTTATAAAGCGCAGGTCGTTATGGACGTATAATAATAAAATTATAAATAAATGTAATTACAGGAAATATAATATGAAAAAAAAAAAAAAAATTAAGAGCAACTCACTATTGGCGTCATCTCGCTTGTGCAAGATTTAAGACAGGGAAGAAATTTCTTTTTTTAAGACTCAGCATCTTTTGTTTATAAATATACTATTTACTTGCAACACAAACATAAATAATAAATATAAAATAGAGCTATATAATACTCGATATGTATGTTTTTAAATGTTTTTTGCTGTTGCCCTGTCAGAAACGTTAATTTTCGAATTAACATGCCATTTTGTAAAATGAACTGAAAAACACTTTACGTAATTAACTAATAAAAATAAAACATTCCGAAGCATGTATATACGAGGTAAGCGCCAAATATTCTCGGCCTAACAAAGAAAGAGACCTGATGGAAAAAAATTAAATATTTATATTTCAACATAGTCTCTGTTAACTTCAATACATTCAAAACTACGTTCAACTAACAGCTCTATCCGTTTAAAAAAATTATTTGAATCTTTATCACTAAAATGATGTAGTATTGCCGTTTGCACTTCTTTATCCGTCCCAAACGTTTTCCCTGCAAGTCGTTTTTTAATTTAGAGAGCAGTTAATAATCGTTCGAAGCTAAGTCAGTACTGTAGGGTGGGTGCTCAAGTTATTCGAAGTCACAGGCCCCTATAGCAGCTTGAGAAAGACATGCGGTATGAACGGGCGCATTGTCATGAAGCAATCGAACGCCTCTTGCTAATTTTCTCGGCCTTTTTTCCCAAATACGTTCTCCTAATTTATGCAATAAGTAACCATAATATGTAGCGTTGACAGTGGTATTTCATCCTTTAAAATTAATCAACAACATGCCTTTACAGTCCCAAAAAATTGTGGCCATGATTTTTTTGGAAGATTGGTTCGTCTTCAAGGGTTTCTTACCCCATGCGAAATAACTGTAATCATTTTTTTTAGTAAAATGTGAAGGACAAGCTTCAGCAAACACAAAAACCATCCTGCCCTTAATACCCTTTAGAGCAATTCCATCTTTTGCTAAGAATTTTATTGCCGTTCGATTTTCAATTTTAAACAGGCATGATGAGTCCATAATTTTTCAAAGATTACTCCTCAAATGTATCAAAACTAATGGGCAGTAGGGCTTGAAATTTTACACACATACTGCGGGGACCCTCTAGTCTTCTATGAGTTGCACAAATTTCCCGATGAGCAATCGCAAATATATCAGGCCGAGAATATTTGGCGCTTACCTCGTATATTAATCAGATATCTAATAACTACAGTTAACATTACTTATTGGTTACATAACCGTAGTACTCCATTGTGATGTTACAAGGCTTACCTGCCAACTATATCGCTGCGACACAATAATGAGATATCTAGTAAATGCAGTTAACATTAGGTGTTAGTTACATAACAGGAGTACCACTGTGTGATGTTTAAATGCTTATATGCAAGCTATATCGCTGTGACATAATAATGAGATATCTAGTAAATGTAGTCAACATTACGTGTTGGTTACATAGCATGAGTACTCCATTGTGATGTTATATAGCTTACGTTCCAGGTATATCGTTAAGACATAATCATGCGATGTACTTATTGTTCTTTTGTGAGTACGTACCTGTCACGTCAACATCACAACTGTGTTTACTGGGATATCCTATTCAAATTGCAAATGTGGCTCTGGAGGATTCAAAGACTGATCTTACCATTTCAAACTGTCAGAATGTCAAAATAAATTTTCATGTTAATAAATAAGTGCTTAGTTTTCACAAATGTAAACACCTTATTAGTTTTGTAATAAATGTTTTCTTGATATTTCATAAACCAAGTCATTATTGTCACTGAAAGAACAATATTTGTCCGGAAGGCAGTTTAGTTTGTCCGGTAGGTTAGTTTCTCCTTCTTTCAGAACTTTTATCCACTTTAATGTTTTTTAATAGTAAATAATTGCAGCAGACCGAGAGATTACAAACAACTATTTACCTTGATACTCAATGTCAAATCACAAATTACATCAATTGAACATTCCAAAAAGAAGTCTCTGATTCCAAACGCATTAGTGTAAAATAAAAACTTCTAACCAGAATAAACTCAGCAGCCGATGTCAGGCTGACGTCGAAGCAATACCAACCGAAATCGTGTAAACAAATTTGCCCTAGCAATATAACTTTAAAACGATTTATTTAAATTTGTACTCAATTTTATAAGTGCAAATACCGCATACATCATTTTGTTCACTTAATAATTAATTCGGCAATATTGGTTTATTTTTTATTGACATTTTTTACTTTCGGCTCTAGATCCGTAAATAGTTATTTTCCTAACAAGTGTGGGAAGTCAGGGATTCCGAAACGAGTGCAGGTGTTACTGAAACGAGCGTAGCGAGTTTCGGTTCCTGCACGAGTTTCGGAATCGCACTTCCCGCGCGCGTTAGGAACAATGTTTTTCCTAACAGCGTCTCTTAAATCTTTCAGCATGGCCGACTCCATTAATCTCTAAAGAGATATGGCCGTTCCATTCGGTATTTTTTGGCAAGTGCGGAAAGTATGCCATGAAGTGACCCTAAACTGTCGGACTCTGGTGGTCCTTACGCATATTAATTTTTAATTACAGATTTCTTTATTTACTGACATTGATGTTTTATCCTAATTTGAGCGGAGGACTAAAACTTATCCAAATTCTCGTTTTGTAGGGGTTGTGAAACAAATATCGGACATTGCACTGAACATGTTTCCACTTTTAAAATTTGAAAGAGCTTGTGAACGGTTGCTGAACATAATATTTCCTCACCTAGAGAAGAACCCTCTATTTAAATGTGAAAAACATAAACGTTTAGTTTGTAAATTTGTTGTAACAACAACTGTAAAACCTGTTTTGGACAACATATGTCTTGAAACCACAGATTGACTAGTCAATGGTCAAGACAAAATTGTTGCAGCACAAACCAGTCAGCAGAAAGGTTCTAAAGTTGTAATTTTCTTTTTATTATTATTTAGTGCATAGGTATTCAGGTATATCTACTTACATTAATATGATTAGAATTTTCCATTGTTATTTTTATTTATTCCTTTTGATTTAATAAAATGAGTTCTGTTATAAACATTCCTGATCTGAATTTGACTTTATTAAATTACAAATTGTCAAAATTTAATATGGCAACTCAATCGGGGTTGTATTTTTTTTAACATTTCCATTGTCAGATGGCACCACTTTAGAGAACTTTTCAATTGTTTGGAAAGCCAATTTATAAACGCCTATTGGAACGGCCATATCTCTTTAGAGATTAATGGAGTCGGCCATGCTTTCAGCAATGAAGTTTTTCGTCAAATTTTAAATCGCAGCACATTCGAAAATCATATCGTTGAGTAGTCAAGGTATTGCGAATGCAATTGTTTAAACACAAACAAGTTTTTCGCAAAATATTTGTCAATAATACCTAATCGTGTTGTGTTCTGTGTGTCCAATTGAAGATGGAAAACAAAGATTCCTCTAGCGATTCTATTCCTTCGGATATAGTTACTGAAGCAGAGAATTCAATTCAAGACCTAATACCGACAAAATGTAAGGACCGATATGAGAAGGCTTATAAGGAATTTTGGCCATGGTGCAATTAAAAGCAAGTAAAGAAAGTTTCAGAAGTAGTTGTATTGGCGTAACAGTTGTACTATCACCGATAAAACGAAGCTGAAGTTGGATCTGAACTTCAGGAGGCAGCAAATGTTAGCAAGGTGTTTGAGATGAAAACCACTGAAGAGACAGATCGAAATGAAAGCAAAGAGAAAAATAACTATATAAACTGTTCTTTTACATTTAATATAAATAGTTGTAATCATTAATCAATAAATCTTTGAAATGTACTTACATTTTACTTCCCGCACTAGTGCGGAAAAGTATAATTTTCCGCACGCCGTTAGGAAATAGATATTTACGATATGTGTATCGTAATGTGGAATTTTACGATACGCGATGGAAAAATTGTCCAACGAGCCAAAGGCGAGTTGGATAATCGATCAAATACCGTAAAGAAACATTACGATACTAATATTGTACAACGTTTTATCTACTTTCAATAATTTTCATAATAATTAGCACAAATATTTTTGTAATTTTTTAAATTGTGTTTATGGAGAAAAAATAAGGCGGCTAAATTAGTAACCGTAGTTACTAGAGATGTACCGACTGTAGGTCTGGCCGACTAACCGACTAGCCGATTGTTCGGCCAGTAAAAACCGACTAGTCGGCCGACTGTTCGGCTTTGCTAAAACCGGTTTATAAATGCGACAGACAGTGTGTTTTCTTTTTCTATTTCTCTGACTACCTTAAAAATTTGTTTTATTTTAATAAAAGGAATAACTAAAGTTTCTTTGTTTTCCAAAAAATGTGTTAAATTTGTTTGGATAATTTTAACATTTAATTTTTTTAGTAACTCACTACAAAAATAATGAATAACACAATTTAGGGCCAGTTTATACAATATTTTAACTGAGATTAAGTTGATCGCGCATTTAACAAGGCATCTGATTGGCGTAGAGTCGGTCATATGGTACTTTATCGCGGTGTTAAAAATTAAATCGCAATTAAATTTTTAATTGAGGTTCTGTAAACCGGGTTTAATTGTTTTATATACTATTTTAATTTCAATAAAAAAAGCCGACCGATCGGCTGTTTAGCCGATCAGTCGCCGACTGCAGCCGACGATGAAAAACGGCCGAATAGTCGGCTTATCCGACCGGTCGGCCACTAGTCGGTACATCCCTAGTAGTTACTGATTTGTTTACGTTTTTGCACAAGCGTTCAGTGAAAGCAATTTATGTGCAAAAAGTAGTGATTCAGAGGATAATTTGCCTTCTGATATTGAAGTGGCTGCTCAATCTGCTATCGATTCGTTAATTCCTGGTAAATCTAAAGAACTTTACGAGAAAGCGTACAAAGATTTTGATGAATGGATGGAAGTTAAGAAAATTGGTGATGTTTCTGAACATTTTGCTGAACAAGCAGAGAAGTTAAAACCGTCCTCCTTATGTAGCCAATATTCCATGTTGCGAACCTTGGTGTTGATTACGAAAAATATTGATATTACTGAATATCATCAGGTTGTGGCTTTCTTCTCGGAAATCAGAAGGTTAGCGACCCAGAAAATGAATGATAAGGATTTCTTATTTTTAAAGGCAAATTGCAGCTCATATTGATAAAAAACATTCTCAAATTTATATAGTTTCAGGTTGTTTTGATAGTCGGAGTATTTGGTACTTGTCGACGCGAGGAGACCACAAATTTGACGATACGAGATGTTAGAGCCGAAAAAAATTTATCAAGATCACCTTATCGAATTCAAGAACTAAAATTATGTGGAATTTGCTATAACGAGAGGAAATTTTCAGGGAATGATATGTTGCTTGGTCATAGAGGCTGGAAGTCGGATAGCATGGCAGATATGTTGAAACATCTGTCGAAATAAGAAAATAATTACTACGAAAATAATGGGTTCTTCAGTTACTGTGGGTTCAACCAATTAGGTCACGGTGGAGAAGCCCAGCTTCAACATAGGAACAGCGTCTGGAATTAACTTTACAAGTGTTTCAAACTGTGTAATTTATGTTAATAAATGGTTTTGCAACTTTCTTTTCGAAAAGTCACTCTTTACCGCACTCTATAATTAGCAACTGTTCCGAAGGTAGGACAGATAATTTTTTCATTTTTAATTTTTGGGTCAGCCTAATGGCTATCTACCTAGGTCCGTGCTAACTACGATACGTAAATGTCAGTTTTACAGTAATTGTCGAGGCCAAAAAATAACTAACTATTACATACGTGAATACGGTATGTTTGAATGGGGATAAAGTGTCGGAAATGCAATAAAATAATAAACAGGCAGCAATCCAACTATACATTTAAACATGTGCTCCTGTATTTGAGTAATTAGTGTTATTATTGTGATTTAATTTAGCTTAGTTAGTCCATATACACAACAAACGTTGCCTTTTTAGGCCAAGTAATTATTAAGCGGCTTGCAGCTTTTGTACGTTTGGTATTTAGTGTTTATTATTAATTAAATATCTGTGATTGTCAGTGACTATTTCTACCACCGCCACTGGCGGCGCTGCCGCTGCAGCAACTGTCACTCAGTAAGTTTGTTTATGTTAAAAAATTTTAAGGTGGATTCTGGTGAAATTGATTTAATGTTTGCTCAGGAATGTCGTAATACTTATAATTAAGGAGGAATGCCGTGATGCCATTAGTGAGATTAAAGCTTTACGTTCGGAGGTTAATATTTTGGTTCAAAATTACCTGCTTTCAGTGAACAGACCCCCTCAGTAAACACCCCTGTTGCATGCTCTTATGCAAGCAAAGTTACATCTGATAAGAAAATAGTTGTAAAACCAAAGAACGAAAGTCAGTCTGTTGATAAGACTAGGTCTGATTTATTGCAAAATGTGAATATTATTGATGAGGGAATTGCCGTCACTGAAGTAAAAAGTGTGTCTAGGGGAGGTCTGGTTATTTCGTGTCATGATAATACAGGCTGACTGCGAAATACATGCAAAAAAAAAAATGGGGAATAGCTCACAATATGATTATGTCACTGGCAAAAATTCACGGTCCTAAGTGGTAGCAGTGTCTAGAAAAAATTATTTGAAATTAAATGTAAATTGTTATACGCGCCGCTGGTAATGTTTCGTGACCTACATAATTACTGCAATGAATGGGTAGGGGACTCGGAGTAAGAACCAAAAAGTAACTTTATCAGGCACTTTTTTAATCGCAACGTGAAAAACACGAAAAGGGCCAGTCATTATCGAGCGGTCGTTGAAATCGGTGTATGGTCCAGTTTTCCAATGCAGAGTGTGTCGATATGGTGGTACAGCATCTCCGAGATCATGGTACCTTCAACCCCAAACTCACGATCGTGGTCGTGATGGGGCAGAAAGGAGAATTTGGATTTTCGCAGCTTGTAGTGCATCCTACATTAAAAAAACACGGTCAAATCCACACCATGTTGACAAAGTGCACGGTTTGGAGCCCGCTGATTGTCCACGTTGTGTAACTCACTTTTTGTCCGATGGAACTCCACATAGTCGTCAACAAGTACGAATTCAAGAGACGGTTTTCGAGAAACGTGTATTCGTTGGATGAAACAATTCGTTTGTGGAAATCAACAGTGTCCAGAAATAATCGAAGAGCTTCAACAAGTGAAAGTGGCAGCCGCTACTCCGGTGTTTTTTTACCTATCAACAAACCTCTTGCGACGGTCTGACGCTTGTATTGCTAGTCAAGGACAACATTTTCAACATTTCTTGTAAAAAGGTAGTAGCATTCTAAGTTGCTCTTATTTCTGTTCCAATAAACAATGTAAAATCGTTGTCACAAGGACCAAACATCCGTCAGAATCAAAATTACCAAAAAACTTTCACACTGACCTTTAACGATGAATGAGTATATGAATGAACGAATGATAAGCAGCAAAAAGTCGGTTTTACTTTTAATTGAAACTGAAAGTGTTTGGGTCGTTTTTATTCGAACGTTTTTCCAACTCTGTTTACAAGGTGCCTCAGTGCCTTCGTGTCGAGGGTGGTTTATGGGGGTTTTGCCCCATTCGATTTTTAATTTGTTTTTTCTATATTTCGGCTCTACTAGGGTGGGGGATGCCGTGATTAAAATATTTGCACATATTTCGCAGTCACCCTGTATAGGTAAAAAGAAGTTTCAGGAAATTGCATCTGTTAATCTTTCGAATAATTATAACATAAAAGAAATCGATCCGCTCCGTCCGAAAATTAGAATTGTAGGAGTTTCTAAAGATATTTCTCAAAATCTATTACCATCCTATTTAAAAAAGCAAAATCCAGATTTAATTCAGCAGTCATCTTTCTATAAATTAATTCGTTTTTGGCCAATACGGTCAAATAATAATCTTTTCCAAGCCGATGTTGAAGTCGATATAGCGACATACAACTTGTTGCTAAAATCTGGCCATGTTCTCATTGGTCTCAATCCGTGTTCAGTTTATGATTCTGTAACTGTGCCACGCTGTTTTAATTGCAACGGCTTTTTCCACAGAAGCGCACATTGTAAAAATCAAGTTAGCTGTCCTTTGTTTGCTGAAAAGCACAAAATTAAGGATTGTCCATTTTCGAATCTTGAGTTTGATACAGTGAACAAGAAATGCTGCATTAATTGTAAAACTATACGCAATCGGCCGGAGGATCTAAATTTAAACCATGTAGCATGGGAATATAATTTATGCGAATCATATAAAACGGCTCTGAAAATTTTTAAAAAGGATTTGTTTTCTGATCCATGTTCAATAAAGAATAATTTTTTATATTAGATCGCACTCCTAGTTTTGATTTTCTAAGTCATAGTTTTGAAAGAACACATAAGACTCTGGAAGAAGTTGTCAGTAAAAACCAAAGATTCACAATCAATCATATTAGGAGTAATCTGAATACTTCTGGCAGTGAGTTGAATATTATTTCCAACAATATGACGCCGAATAATAGTTTTCTTACAGATCGTTTCAACCTTAATATGAATAGCGTTGATAAATGTGATGCTAATGCTTCTAATAGAGATGTACTACAGATGTATCCTCTCAATATGTATCCTTTCTTCGATGGATGTTTACTATCAAAATGTCGGAGGGTTGCGATCGAAAACATCTCAGTTGTTAACTGTATCTTCTGAATGCCATTATGATTTAATTGCATTGACTGAAACGTGGTTATGTAACGGTATATATAATTCAGAGATCCACACTTATACAATGTTTTTAGAACTGACCGCTCTTTTGAAAAAACTGGTTTGCATTTAGGCGGAGGCGTTTTGCTTGCTGTCCGCAACACTTTTGTCTGCATTGAAGTAGCATTACCTAATTTTCTTAAAAAAATACCTTTGATCGATATAATAGGCACCAAGCTTCAAACTGGGAACCGATATTTGTATGTATTTTGTATTTACATTCCTCCTAAATCAACTGTTATTGACTATGAACTTTTCTTTGAGGAATTTGGTAATTTTTGTATCCAACTTGATAACATCTTGATAATGGGAGATTTTAATTTATCAGCTTATAATGGAGTTTCTTCCGTTGCTAACACAAAGCACCTAAATTTATTTAAGAATTTTCTGTCCTTTACGGGATTCATTCAATCCAATTTCATACGTAATTCTAATGAACATATTTTAGATTTGGTTCTTAACAACTCAGCATCACTTTCTTGTACTGTCAGTAAGAGTAGCCCCTTTCTTCGCGAAGATTCACATCATCCAGCGCTGAATGTTATTCTTAACTACACGGACAACCTAAATATCAGTAAATGCTTAGGTGGTAATAAACATTTGAGTTATAATTTTCGGAAAGCAAATTATTTGCTGCTGTATAACGAAATATTAAAAGTTGATTGGTCTATTCTAAATAAGTGTGATTCTGCAGATGGTGCCCTAGATTACTTTTAATCCGTTATTTATGGACTATACGACAAGTTTATTCCAAAAAAGCGCTCTTTTGTTTGCAATAAATATCCACCTTGGTTTGACAAAGCGGTGATTACACTTATTAAGCTTAAACAAAAAGCGTGGTCTAAATTCAAGGAATCTCATTCAGGAATCGACTTTAGTACTTTTAAGACGTTGCGATCGAAAGTTAAATCGGCTATTAAGCGCGCATACAAACAGCATTTACTGGAAACAGAAAATGGTTTTAAAGTAAATCCGAATTTATTTTGGACTTTTATAAGTAATATGAACAAGAATGTTTCATTTGAACTAAGTAAGTTCCCCACAAGGTATTGTTAATAGTTTCGCCACATATTTTGAATCTGTTTTTTCAATTGATCAAACTAGGACAGAACACTCTTCTACATCGAGGAAATTTAATAACAATATAGTTGATATACATAAGATTAATGTGAAAGAAGTAGAGTCTGCTATTGGCTCTCTTACTTCCAAATTTACGGCAGGACCTGATGGAGTACCATCGTTTTTTGTTAAAGACTGTGGTGGGGTTCTAGCACAACCGTTGTGCAGAATCTTCAATATTATTATCCAGTCTGGTAGTTTTCCCAATGTCTGGAAAGTTTCTAGGGTTACGTCAATATTAAAAAGCGGGAATAAGTCCGAAATTTCCAATTATCGACCGATAGCTATAATCTCCATTTTCTCAAAAGTGTTTGAAATAGTTCTACATGCAAGACTAATTCGACACATTAGCGGATTATTGACCGAAAGTCAACATGGTTTCGTTCAGGGACGCTCGACTTTGACAAATCTTATAAACACCACTCAAACTATTTCTAGGGTTCTGGATAGGTCTGGCCAAATGGACATTATATACGTGGATTTATCAAAAGCCTTCGACAGACTGGACTACAAAATACTCCTAGAGAAACTTACCTCATTTGGTTTGTCTCAATCTTTAATCCAAATTTTCTCTTCATATTTGATGAATAGATTTCAATATGTTCAGTGTCGCGGTGATATATCTAATCTATATTATCAAAAGTCCGGTGTCCCTCAGGGCTCGGTTCTGGGGCCGTTGCTTTTTAACATTTTTATAAATGATATTCAAACTGAGGTCAAATAAAAAGTATTCAGGATTGTCGGAACTTGCAGGAAACTTTAAATAAAATACACCTATGGTGTCTGCGTATTAATTTGCGTATAAATCTCGCCAAGTGTCAGGTCATGACATATTCCAGGAAAAAAAATTTACTTAGTTTTGATTATTCCATCGGTTCTGATATAATTAAAAGGCCGGAATTTGTCAACGATCTGGGCGTTACATTTGACAAGCATTTAACTTTCAATGAAAATGTCGTCACGATTACGAACAGAGCTTGTAAAACATTGGGATTTATAATGCGATCATCAAAAGACTTCTCTAAATTCGAGACAACCATATGTCTGTATAAACCATTAGTTCGCACCAGATTGGAGTATGCTTCTATTGTATGGAATCCTTCAACAAAAATAAATACTGAATCAACTGAAAAAGTACAAAGACGATTCCTGAAGTGTTTGGTGTTCCGCTTAGATGGCGTGTACCCGCAACGTGGTTTCTCACAAGGAAATTTATTGAGCCGGTTTGGTCTAATGTCGCTAGAAACAAGGAGAAAAGTAGCGGGAATATTATTTTTGAGATCATTGCTAAATGGTGCTATCGACAATCCAAAATTATTGGCACAAATTACATACAGAATTCAAACAATTAGATCAAGAAACAAAGATTTATTTTATGTCGACAAGTCAAGAACAAATTCCCTAGTGAATTCACCGATAAGCTGGATGCAGCAGACATAAAACACACTCCAGGAACTCCTACCAGATATCGACATCCACTTTGAAAAAAAGGTCGCAGTGTAAAATGTTGAGGAATATTGTGTAAAGATCTTTATATATATATATATATATTTTTTTTTTTTTTCCATTTTCATTGGGACACCGTAATTGGGTTAACGCCTGTTGGTGTTCGGCTAATAATAAGAAACCTCCTTGGCTGTAGCCTATACTTATACCTTATGCCACTTTTTGAGGTTAGGCACTTCGCCGGCAACCGTTTGTTCGTCTGACAAAAACCGGCGCTGGCAAGCGACTGGTTAACTGGAGTCGGCGCCGGCAGCGGAGGCACTGCCTAAGAAAAATTAATCTCACTAATCCAACCACATATTTTTTGAAAGATGAAAAGGGTGAAAACATTTTAGGTGGTTTCTATGAAATGGAACTACTGAAAGTTAAACATCCAGGTGTACATCTAGTTGAAAAAGTTTTAAAAAAGAAAGGTAAAATGTAAAATGGTTAGGATTTAATAACACCCACAACAGTTGGATTGATACAGGAAAAATTACATAGTCGCTTTTCAAGGAGCAGACATCTGTAAAAGAAATTTTGTTCAAATACATCAAGGAACATGCCGTGGAGATCTTATATGTAAAAGGAAAATGTGAAGAAAATTATATTAAGGAAACGCTAGGAAAAGACTTCCCCAAAATTGTGAACCTCGGAACAATTGAAGTTTCTGTGAAATTATCTAAAGAAATACCAGCATGTGATAAACATATAGCTAATAATAAAAAATGTTACTTTTCTTTAAATAGTGCTAAATGTATTTACAATTGCTTGTATTCAATATTTCCTCAATAAATAATATAATATTAAAATGTGTTTTATTTAATCGCAAGTCAAAACGGCAAAATTAAGAATGAAAAAAAAACTGTCAGATGTGGGATTCGAATCCATGCTCCCTTTCGAGAATCAGAGCTTAAATCTGACGCCTTAGACCGCTCGGCCAACCTGATTATGGAAAAACGGGTCGGGTCGATCGAGCAAAAGGTGGTGACAAGACGTACAGGTCAGCCACGTACAGACCTAAGGCAAGTCCGTCAAGGTCAGCCACGTGCAGCGACTAAGACCAAAGGTCAATGACCGCCCGATGAAAAGTAATGGGGGAGCTGGGCCAGTTTGACCTCATTTGACCAGGCCTAGAACCTCCACTATATAACTACTGTTTTTGATGTTTTATTTTGGTTTTTTAATGTTCTTTGGTCCTTGCTTTTTATGCTTTTTGGTGTCTGTTGATGGTTGTTTGATGGATTTTTTGGTGATTTCACATTAAATATAACACAAATATAATTTCTGGAGATTTGATAATTTTAAACAAACATGGACATAACATCATTTCTCGACAAAATTTGGTGATTTTTATTAGTTTTTGAGGCTTTTTGTATCTAGGATCGTGTCAGGTATTGTCGTCGGTTGACCTGACCTGGGTCAAGTTCGGGTAAGGTTACGTCGGTCGGGGTCGAGATCGGTCGTGCAAACTCGATTGGTGTCGGTTGACCTGACCTCGGTCGAGTTCTGGTAAGGTCGTGTCGGTCGGGGTCGGGATCGGTGGTGCAATCTCGCTTACTATCCCCCTCTTTTGTGGTTGTCGATTTACCCGATTTAGTAAGCGCAGAAGTGGGGATTAATATCTTATATAAAATCAAGACCACCCGCATAATATCAAGAATTAACAAATAACAATCCAGGGAAACGGGTAAGTATACAGGGTTATTCAGCTAAGATGATCCATTTGTGTTTTTAAAATAGGCAACCCAATATTACCGATTCCACTCGAACCTGGATTACAAAAAATGTTTCAAAACTAAATTGTATTAAAGTTTGCTTATAAGTGTATAAAAACGTCAGTGTCAGAAAAATGCCTATGCATTCTTACGATAATAACGAGAAAACCGACATGTTTGCCGAATCTAAAAGAGATTTTTGTGGGCAAATTGTGTTTTTTATTGCCTGGTAGGTGAACGAAACACATTCAATAAATTTAAGACTGTTATGCAACTGCAATAAATTGCTGGCTTTGGCTTCATCACTGAACAAAACACTCAATAAAATTTGTATTAATTTGCATTTGGTTTCTTATTAAGTTATAAAAATTCAATCTTTGTGGTTGGTTTGTGGGTCGAAGTGCATGTTCCAGATGCAGATGGTTAGAGCGGTTAGGATGAAATTTATTTAGCAATCTAGCAATAGCAATTTGTCCCATAACTCCCATATGAGAATTCTCATTAAGTTGCGCAAGAAGTTATACTTCATTTTCCAAGCTAGTTGCAGTCTGGTTCCATTTCCTTTTGTTAGCAGGCCACTTTCTTACGCAACGAATTTTATAGCCTCTTGCAAATTTTGGGTGTTGGGGCCACACGGTCAGGGTATGTTCGGGCATACAATTGTGCTGTACGCCTAGCCTTTTTGTGTCATTCTCCATAACGTGTCCATAACTAAGGATCATGTCGGTTTTCTTGTTATTGAATGCATAGGCGTTTTTCTGACATTGACCAACGTCAACACTGACGTTTCTGTACATTTAGCAAACTTTGATACAATTTAATTTTGAAACATTTTTTGTAATCCAGATTCAGGTGCAATCGGTATTTTGGGTTGCCTATTTTAAAAACATAAATGGGTCATCTTAGCTGAATAACCCTGTATGTTTTTACTATACTATGTAAATTATATAATTTTTTTTTCCTGTTTAGAGGAATTTGTAACATGCCCCTATGATCGCAGTCATAGGATGTTGCGGGGCAGGTTGCAGAAACATATTTTCAACACTCACAGGGATGCATGGGCGAGGGAGGGAGAGCTTCGAGACGCTGCTCAACTTTCTCAGGCATCCCGACACTCACCACCACCCTCGACGTGGTTTAGCGGACTACCAGCGCAGATCATTCAAGCAGGAGACGAAACCAACTGCAGTATCGATTAGAGTTGGACAATTAACAATTACAATGTCATATTTGATAGATTTGGTTCTGTCTCAACCATCCCACCATTACGTACCACCTCTACAAGCTTCTTCTTTGCGTCGATATATATGTACAACTAAATATCAGTATGTGAAGATAGGCAAAAATGTATGTGACTAACAACGTAGTAATACTATTAAGCGTGCTTGTTCAAAACAATTTATATATTTACACCCATCCAAACCTAAGGGCCGAATTCTGTAAAGTATAAAGGCACTTTGGTAAAAGGATTGTCCTTTACATAAAGATATTCCTATTCTCTAAAACGTAAAGGACCCTTATAGATCCGTTGCATAAAGGTGAAGTCCTTTATAGTTTCCCTTGTGCAACGTATGGTCATATGTGTCACTTTATGCAAATTATCTGTCAGTTCATTAGTTTTGTGACCGATTCTAAATAAAAGGGAAGAAATGGAGAATCTGTGATTATTTATCCTAGAGGAATTACAATAAAGGTATATATGAGTCAGAACAATGATGTCTTTGTCCAGTTTTATAGTTTCATGGTTTAAATTTGTTAATATTAGCAAAAAGCACTAAAAAATCGTCATATTAAAGTTAATTAAGCCGAATTTGGTGGAAATACAAACACTTTTACTACACTGACATAAGGGGCCAGTGCTGATATCTCCAAAAATGTGCATGATTTCATAAAATGTTTAATTTTTTAAGTTTTTAATGTTATCATCATCACGAACCATCCTACGAGCAAATAAATACTCCTAATATTTTTACTATATGTCAGGCACAAAGACCACGACAAGAATTTCATATCTTATAAATTAACAAAAGTTAAGTTTAAAAATCTCCCAAGCCCGTCACATCAACCATACCGATATTGTCAACGGATGCAATAGAGGATAAGATATTAAAGGATTCACTTTCACATTTCCTTTACGCTAATGCCTTTAACAAACGGATCCCTTATTAAAAGGTTAAGTTACAGAATTCGGGCCTTTAAGGGCCGAATTCTGTAAAGTATAAAGGCACTTTGGTAAAAGGATTGTCCTTTACATAAAGACATTCCTATTCTCTAAAACGTAAAGGACCCTTATAGATCCGTTGCATAAAGGTGAAGTCCTTTATAGTTTCCCTTGTGCAACGTATGGTCATATGTGTCACTTTATGCAAATTATCTGTCAGTTTGATTCGTTTTAATAGTGACCGTTTCTAAATAAAAGGGAAGAAATGGAGAATCTGTGATTTTTTATCCTAGAGGAATTACAATAAAGGTATATATGAGCCAGAACAATGATGTCTTTGTCCAGTTTTATAGTTTCATGGTTTAAATTTGTTAATATTAGCAAAAAGCACTAAAAATCGTCATATTGAAGTTAATTAAGCCCAATTTGGTGGAAATACAAATGCTTTTACGATGCTCCAAATAGACTGGTAACTAATAAACAACTTTGCAAAAACAACTCCTGTGGAGGAGCCTTTACTAATAAAAGACCAAAAAATCCATTAAAGGCCAGACTCTCCTGACCAGTTGCCACCCCAGTGTGTTGGTACATAAGGGGCCAGTACTGATATCTCCAAAAATGTACATGATTTCATAAAATGTTTATTTATTTTTTTAAGTTTTTTAAATGTGTTACCATCATCACGAACCAACCTACGAGCAGATAAATAATACTTTTACTGTATGTCAGGCACAAAGACCACGACAAGAATTTCATATCTCATAAATTAACAAAAGTTAAGTTTAAAAATCTCCCCAGCCCGTCACACCAACCATACCGATATTGTGAAAATTTGAGGTTATGTACAATAGATTCCGTCTCTCTTGACACAATAATAAACGCAAGCGTTCCTTTTTTAAAAGCGTATACTATCGTAGTAAAAACATCCGTTCGTTCCTTTACATAAAGTCAAACTGACGCACAAGTTTCTCCCCAACGGATGCAATAGAGGATAAGATATTAAAGGATTCACTTTCACATTTCCTTTAGGCTAATGCCTTTAACAAACGGATCCCTTATTAAAAGGTTAAGTTACAGAATTCGGGCCTTATAGTCTTCAAAGAGAACAGCCGATGCAAGTCCCCGAATCACATCATTATTAACGATTATAGTGGATTCAAAAATTCTAGTGATCAAAATGCTACGGAATATTGTTTGGCAAAACCATGGATACGGATATTTACTTCTGCAGGAGCAATTATTTTTGAAATCGTATTTTGTGTGTTACTTTATTTAGTATTAATTTGTTTTAGTTATTTTAGCAAATACAATGCTTCAAGAAATGTATGATTCAATAAAACAATTAGCTACTTTTGCTACTTTTATTTAATGTCCTTTCAAAGCACTTGATACTGCCAGAGACGTATTCAGGCGTTCTGGGGGTGGCAAACGGCTTACGACAGAAAGTTTTTTATTCCAAAAAATGCATTCCGGTAAATTTGTGAGACAGCTTGTGTAAAAATAAATATCGGTTAGAGGTGTACTTGTTGTTGCTCAAATATAAAAAAAATTGTTTTACTCGAAAACAGTAAGAGATATTCGCGCATAGGAAAGACATGCACTGGTGACAGCGGTTCGGGTCATCGTCTTGCCTGAACTCGGCAGAGGTCGGATAGTATCGTAGTCAGGTTGGCCGAGTGGACTAAGGCGTTAGATTCAAGCTCTGATTCTCGAAAGTGAGCGTGGGTTCGAATCCCACACCTGACAGTTTTTTGCGTCTAAATAAAACACATTTTAATGTCATACTATTTATTGAGGAAATATAGAATACAGCCATTTGTAAATATTTTTAGTTATTTAATGAACAGGAACATTTTTTAATATTAGATATACAGGGCGACTGCGAAACCTATGCAAATATGTTAACCACGACATCCCCCACCCTAGTAGAGTCGAAATATAGAAAAAACAAATTAAAAATCGAATGGGGCAAAACCCCCATGAACCACCCTCGATACGAAGGCACTGAGCCACCTTGTAAACAGAGTTGGAAAAACGTTCGAATAAAAACGACGTAAACACTTTCAGTTTCAATTAAAAGTAAAACTGACTTTTTGCTGCTTATGATCCCCTCATTCATGTATTCATTCATCGTGAAAGGTCAATGCGAAAAATTATTCGTTGGAGGACCAATGGTGATCCTAAAAAGGACCGATTTTTGGTAATGCTACAAGGGGACTGTTGCTTCTGACGTCCTTGCCACAACGATTCCACATGGTTTATTGCAACAAAAATAAGAGCCAACTAGAATACTACTACCTTTTTACAATAAATGTTGAAAATGTCGTCCTTGACTCGCAATACAGGCTTCAGCACGGCGCAACATGTTTTCACGGATACGTAAAAAAACTTCGGGTAACAACCATTCGCAGTAGATTACACGACGTGGAAAATCAGCGGGTTCCAATGCTTGTACTTTTTGAACGTGGTATGAATGTAGGGCTTGTTCTTTTAATGTACGATGCACTACAAACTGTGAAACTCCAACTTCAGCTGCAAGTCGGCGAGTGCTGATCTCGGGCTCTTCTTCGACGCGTTCCAAAAAGGTGTTCTTCCGCCTGCAGTAGGTATTCTTTCGGTCCTACCACGGCCACGCTCGTGGGTTTGAGGCTCGAAGGTACCATGATCTCGGAGATGCTGTACCACTGACGTAAATGTTCGCGCACACGGAATCGCGCGATTTGGAGTTCCCATCCGCCACCCCATACAGCATTACCATGTCGACACGCTCTGAATTTGTAAAATACACCATTATCAAACACAACCGAACCCACCCAGCTACGGCAAGTAACTGATACACGACTGTCCTTATCGTCTTTTTGCAGGTTTTGCACTAGTTTCTTGGTTCTTATACTTCGTCGCTCTCCATTCATTGTAGTAATTATGTAGGTCAAGAAACACTACCCGCGGCGTGTGTAACAATTTATATGTAATTTCAAATAATTTTTTCTCGACATTGCTACCACTTAGGACCGTGAATTTTATACAGTGACATACTCGTATCGTGAGCTTTTTCCCATTTTTTTTTGCACATATTTCGCAGTCAGGCTGTATGATTATTACATGCTGGGATTTCCTTTGTCAATTTCACACAGTCGTCAATGGCTTCAAGATTCACAATTTTGGGGCAGTCTTTTCCTAGAGTTTTAATGAGATAATCTTCTTTGTTTCTTCCTTTCACGTATATGATCTCCACCGCATGTTCCTTGATGTATTTGATCAAGATTTGTTTGACAGATGATTGCTCCTTGGCACCATCATCAAATCTCAACATGATACCGCTGTAGATATCTAATTTGTTTTTTGATGCTTTCGTCCAATTCTTTTAAACGTTTTGTAGGTTTGAAAGTTTCATGTATTGTTTTAATTCCATCGTAAATCGTAAGTTCTCTTAAAATGAATTCTAGCAAATGGAAACCTTGTACATCGACTCCAGCCAACTTCATCTTGCCGGTTATTTTGACTGACTGATAAGAATATGACTATGCTATTCTTTTTGTATAAATCCAACAATTGTGCGTGTTGTTAAAACCCGCACCACTTTACATAAAGTTGGTTACCTCTCCTTTTTAAAACATTTTCTACGAGATACACACCCGGATGATTTACTTTTAGTACGATTTTTTGGAAAAGAATTCCATGTAACCAAACTTTCTAATTCCAAAGCGTAATTATAATCTTCCAAGACAATTGGTGGATAATATCTGCCAGAAAGGACAGAACTATACGTTCGACATCGCACAAGTTACTTAAACTACTCTAACAATTCAACTAAAACCTTATGTTGGATCCATGTTTGTGCTGAATTTTATGTGGAAACATCAAAAAAACCACAAAAAAAACAAAATCAAACAACCAGAAACAAATGCCAAAAAGCAACAAAAACTCAATTAAAATCATCAAATTTTGTCCAGAAATTATCTTTTATCTATGTTTGTGGTGTAAAAATCCATTAAAAAGGACCAAAGAACGTTTAAAAACTTTGTCTAGAAACCATGCTTTTGTTCACGTTTTGATTAAATTTTATGTGACAACAACAAAAAACCACAAAAAAAAGAAACATCGAACAACCAAAAAGCCTCAAAAATTAATAAAAATCATCAAATTTTGTACCGATGTGATGTGTCCATGTTTGGTTAAAATTAACAATCAAATTTTCTCCAGAAATTATGTTGTGTCTATGTTTGTGTTGTATTTAATGTGAAATCATCAAAAAATACATCAAACAAGCATCAACAGACATCAAAAAGCATACAAAGTAAGGACCAAAGAACATTAAAAAACCAAAGTAAAACATCAAAAATCATCAAACTATATCTAGAAATCATGCTTTTGTTCATGTTTTGACTAAATTTTATGTGAAAACAACAAAACATCACCAAAAAAAGAAACATCAAACAACCACCAACAGATACCAAAAAGCCTCAAAAACTAATAAAAATCATCAAATTTTGTCGAGAAATGATGTTGTGTCCATGTTTGTATTGAATTTTATCCATCAAACAACCATCAACAGACACCAAAAAGCATTAAAAGCAAGGAACAAAGAACATTAAAAATCCAAAGTAAATCCAATCAAATTTTGTCTAGAAATCATGCTTTTGTTCACCAACTACATATTTAGATAATACCATAACATACAAATCTTTTATTTATAAGTTATTTAGTGATAATAATTGTTGGCAAAATGTTGGAAATATTTTCTATAAAGTTGCCAACGTCAGAAAAAATTACAATCGAATTGATCAATGTGTGGATGAATTCATGTGTCAAGCGGCTTATTTGGCAAATCACAAAGCCCTCAGTACATTCTATGAAGCTCTGAAGATAATAAATTACGACTATTTCGCATTTCAACCTTCTGAAAATTCGGAGCACAGAAGAATTTTCACCTGGATCAAGAAGAACATTGCTAAAGGAGAAGCCGATCCTGAAATATCATTAAGTTGGAAAGAAGGATCAGATTCAGCAAAATGGCCCTCGATTAAATTAGATGATTATAAGAAAACCTTACTTGTAATTTCTGGTAGTTATAAATAAAACACACAAAAATGGGTATATATAGTTTTATTTAATCCCGCAAACTTTATACATTAGTTTTAAATATCGTAACAAATTACAACACTCTGACGACATCTTGTGTAGGAATGTATTTCACCATTCGATCGTGAAGAATAAGGCAGTAGGCTGTAGTATCGACAGAGATACCAACGGTTGTCTGAAACCACAAACTGATCGTAACAGGGCCTCTCTTTAAAGATTCCGTTTGTTTAGAAGAGTCAATTACTACTATATGTGTCCCTTCTGTAAATTCAATCTTATCGTTCACTGGTTTTGGCGACCTTACCCAAACTTGGCCGAGGTCAGGTCAACCTACGACAATACCCGACATTATCCTAGATACCAAAAACCCTCAAAAACTAATAAAAATCACCAAATTTTGTCCAGAAATGATGTTGTGTCCACATTTGTTTACATTAATGGGTCCAAAAATTCACGACCGAAAAGGTCGCTATGCCCGAACGTCCCCGATCGCGGGTTTGCACGACCGACCTCTGCCAAGTTCACCCGAACGTCCCCGACCTCTGCCGAGATCAGTCAAGACGACAATACCCGAACTCGACCAGGATCAGGCCAACCGCCGTCACCAGTGCATGTCTTTTCTTTTTACTTCCCGAGCGTAATCGAGTCCGTCGGCCGACTCTCTACTTTTACGTTTTCTCAACCTTTCAGGACGAAGAAATAGGTCTCCCGTTTCCGTCTATCTATCTGTCCATTTGTCTGTTTGCCCGTCTGTCCGTCTGTCCGTCTGTCTGTCTGTCCGTCTGTCTGCCGTTACGGATTTTTATTAGACAGATAATTTCCGAAAGTAGTTATCAAATTTTGTATATCATGTAGATGGTAAAAGGCTAACCAAAATGTCGCTAATTTTGATCTATGAACCAACCTCTCATCTCTTACCGATTTCGAGTAAAACAATTACACCTAATTTATTTTTACACAAGTTGAGTCATAAAATGCACAAACTTTCTGTCGTAAGCCGTTTGCGTTTGATTATTTTCCTGAATACGTCCCTGACCAACAATGCATTCCGACACTAAATACTGTAAGCTTTAATGTGAGAGAAATTATTTTATTGTACAAATACAGACGCGTTTACGTTAGTGCGAATTAATTCGGGGTGATATTGTTGCAAATGTCTGATTTAGTTATGTGCGTGAACCTTAAGGTGAGGTGCGTTTTGTTCATGTGTGTTTGAAAACAGCAGCTTATTTTCTTCTTCGTTTCAAATAACATAAGTGAACATTTTATTTTTTTTACTGAGTGCGAGATTTGATATTGTATTCTAATAATCTCGGACGAGTTTCGCTTCATTATTTTTTTACTTCCCGAGCGTAAGCAAAGGAAGTATTGTAATCGAGTCCGTCGGCCGACTCTCTACTTTTACGTTTTCTCGATCTTTCATGACCCCTAGAAGACGAAGAAATAGGTCTCCCATTTCCGTCTGTCTGTCCGTCTGTCCGTCTGTCCGTCCGTCTGTCCGTCTGTCCGTCTGTCCGTCTGTCCGTCTGTCCGTCTGTCCGTCTGTTGTCACGGATTTTTATTAGACAGATAATCTCCGAAAGTACTCGACCGATTGTTGTGAAATTTTGTACTTATATTAAGAATATCATGTAGATGGTAAAACGCTAACCAAAATTTGTCGAATCATCCCCACCACTAAAGCGATGACGTCACTTCAAAATTGTACATAGTAAATGGGTTTTCAATTGTATAAAATAACATAGTCCTACACATGTAGTTTACAACTCTGAATCGACTTTTCACCCGAAACGTCCAGATTTTTGGAAAAAAAATCAAAATTATAAAACAACATTTTGAAATTTAATTTTTAATCTGCTAACCAGAATGCTTTGAAATGTTGCAGATGTTTTAAGGCTATAAAGAGCATCATAAATCTTTAGTCAAAAAATATTTGCTTATCCCCTCCAAAACCTTGATGACGTCAGCTCAAAAGTTTGTGGAATAAATCGTATCTAAAATGTACAAAATATGATGAGTCTGTACTTGTGAACTATCACTCCATTAATATTTTTTGGATTTGCATATACAGGGTGACTCAAAAAAATTAATGAATGCGTAAATATATTTTATTGATTTAATCAGGAACTACAAAACCGAATGCTCTGAAATCTTGCAGATGTTTTAAGGTCATAAAGAGCATAATAAATGTTTAGTCAAAATATATTTGCTTATCCCCTCCAAAAACTTGATGACGTCAGCTCGAAAGTTTGCCGAATAAATCATATCTAAAATGTACAAAATATGATGAGCCTGTACTTGTCATTTATCACTCCATTCATATTTTTTGGATTTGCATATACAGAGTGACTCAAAAAAATTAATGAATGTGTAAATTTATTTTATTGATTTAATCAGGAACTACAAAACCGAATGCTTTGAAATCTTGCAGATGTTTTAAGGTTATAAAGAGCATAATAAATTTTTAGTCAAAATATATTTGGTTATCTTCTACAAAAAACTGATGACGTCAGCTCAAAAGTTTTCCGAATAAATCGTATCTAAAATGTACAAAATATGATGAGTCTGTACTTGTGATTTATCATTCCATTCATATTTTTGGATTTGCATATGCAGGGTGACTCAAAAAAATTAATGAAGGCGTGAATTTATTTTATCGATTTAATCAGGAATTACAAAACCGAATGCTTTGAAATCTTGGGAATATTTTAAAGTTATTATAAGCATGGTAAACTTTTGTTCAAAATGTATTTGTTCATCCCTCCTAAAAAAATTGATGACGTCACCCTTAAATTTTGCTGAATAAATCCTATCTAAAATGCAAAAAATATGATGAGTTTGTACTTGTGATTTATCATTCCATTCATATTTTTTAGATTTTCTTAAGAGGTGGTTCAAAAAAATTAATGAAGTCAATTTATTTTATTGATTAAATTAAAGGCAACACTTATTATTAGTATTACACCCCAACCAACCCAATTTGGTAGACACAAAATTTGTTAAAGGACAAACTCGGTTGAAACATAAGGGTAGCACGCTTATTTACATCGACTTTAACATTACAGACCTGCATTTGTTTTATGCGTTCATTTGATTCCGCTAATGTGAAATAGACATGTTTATAATCAACCAGTTGTGAATTTCACCGTCAAGAATTAAAATAAAACCCAATGTTTTATATAATAAGCGGAAGTCGAAGCAATAAAACCGACGGTCGTTTTGTTTACAGTTTCTGTGTTTGGCTCTCACGTATGCTGTTACGCCTGTCATCTTAAATTAACAATGTTTATACATACACGATTTTCAGTTGCCTCTGATACGTAGGTATACGTGAGTAAATTGTTTCGTTATTTTATTGATTATTACAAATCAATATTCAAACGACCCAATTCATTTTCCCGAAAATTTGAGAATATAATAATTTTATTCTTAGTATTACACTACATCTATCCCAACTGATATACGTGTCCTTGCAAAAATGTTGATGACGTCATCGCAATTTTTTTTTAAATTCCCACTACAAAAATGTAATGAGAAAAAAAACACAATAGGCATGCAGTCGTCAAGTTTCCGACAGCGAGGGAAGTACTGTCTAAACTCTTTAGACCAATTTTTTTATGGTGAATTGATTCGTAGTTATTTGTAAGATACGAGATTACTCCTGAAGCCAACAAAAATTGATTTTAATTTAAATTTATTGTTATGAAATATCCCGACATCTATTTAACTGATTTTCTTTGCTGGGTAATTTTCAATCCTGAATGTAAATTTTCGCTTCTTCTCTACCGTTTTTTCGATTTAGGGCTTTATTTATTCGTTTTACATTCATTTGAAACCTTTTATTACAGTAAATCAACTTTCTTTATTAGTTATTAGGAACACTGTCGAAATAAACACGTCTTTTATTCCTGACGATTCGCAATTAAATAATTTTATGTGAAACTAGGGAAAATAATACTATTTTATTCATGACGATAAAATATTTTTTTTTTTTTTGGTGCGAGGCTGGAGAAATAAAACCCACAATAAGTGATTAATTATAATTTTCTGAAATCGTTATTTCTAGTACAGCTTAAGATTGTTCAGACCATTTTTTTATTTATTGTGATGAAATATTCCGACATCTATTTAAGTGATTTACTTTGCTGAATAATTTTCAAATCTGAATCTAATTTTTCGATTGCTTCTCTAAATTTTCGCTTCTTCTCTATCGTTTTCTCGATCAAGGGCTTTATTGGTTTTTCAAAACGTTCTACATTCATTTGAAACCTTTTAACATCGTGAGACCAAGTATTAAATCGACTTTCTTTATCACTTATTAAGAAAATAACCGAAATACTGTCGAAACAGACACGTCTTTTACCCATGAGGATTCGTAATTAGATGAGGAAAATAATACATCAAACGAAATAATAGATATTTATTTTATTAGGAGTTTAAGTGATACTTTATATGCCGAGTATGGACGATTAAACGCCGAGCGATAGCGAGGCGAATTAAGTCCATACGAGTCACATGAAGTCACTTAAACTCCGAATGAAATACAATATTTTATTTTCAATTGATTAATCTTCTTTTGAAATGATTGTTTCCTATCTTCTTGCTTCATTAAAGAATTGCCTTGATTTCACTTACCATGGTTACTATGGTTGACAACCACTATGATTTTCACATATTTATACTCCGGCGGAGTATAAATGCTTTATTTATACGCCGGCGGAGTATAAGTAATACTTATACGCCGCTCAAACACGGTGTCATAGAAATGACACTTAAACCCCGGTAAGAGCGTCATATAAGTCTCAGTTATTTGACGTTTTAAAATAAATACTATTTATTAAACATTTATTCCTGACGATTCAACATAAAATATTTTTTTTACAAGGATGGAGAAATAAAACACCCAATAAGTGATTAATTGTAATTTATTAAAATGATTATTTCTAGTACAGCTTAAGATTGTTCAGTCCATTTCTTATTTCATACAATTTAATTGCTTCTTTTATGGAACGAATACGTTTCAAATCTCCGATGCAAAATTTTAACGGTATTTGGTTTATATTCCATATCCTGAACCATCTTCATCCTTCAGTAGATTCTATATTGACAGTTTGACCGATCGCTCCTATATTGACGAAATACAACTTCAAACCGTTCACAATGTTCTTGTTCAGATTGTCGATTACTGAATCGTTGAATTTTTCAGTAAATCGTTGGGGTAGAATTGTTCTGCAGTCTTCTAGTTGTATAAATATTTTGTCACCGTACTTTGTACAATTTTTACTAAAACTTTTTATTAAAAATTTTCTATCCTCTTTCAAAGTTTTTGCCCTCACAAAAGGTTGTAAAAGTGATTCTTTATTCAAGTTAGAAATGAAAGACGACATCTTAAACATTTGAAATCGCAATAAATCAGTGACGAGAAATTCAACATTTATATAACAGCAAAAGAGGAGGGATTGTAAGCGAGTTTGCACGACTGATCTCGAACCCGACCGACACGAGCCTATCCGAACTCGGCCGAGGTCAACCGAGGATGACCTCCACGGCAATACCCGACACGTTCCTACCCGAAACCGACACCACCTTACCTGAACTCGGCCGAGCTCAACGGAGGATGACCTCCACGACAAAACCCGAGCTCAGGTCAACCGAGGACAAGACGAAGACCTCCACGTCAATACCCGACTTCGACCGAGTTTGCATGACCCTACCCGAACTTGACCGAGGTCAACCGAGGACAAGACGATGACCTCCACGACAATACACGAACACGACCTTACCCAAAGTCGGCCGAGGTCAACCGAGGACACACGACAATACCCGAGCTCAGGTCAACCGAGGACAAGACGATGACCTCCACGAACTCGGCCGAGGTCAACCCATGACCGGCGTCAACGACCGCTCGATAAAAAGTTGTGGGGCTGCTGGGCCAGATTTCCCGACCTAGAAGTCCCACTATATAACTGCTAGGGAGCATTCAGTTAGTGAACTCAATTCGGAACCCCTAACTGCACCTCTGAATAGATCTAAAATTGTGTTTCTAGACCACTAGTCAAAATAGATTGTTCTACAAGTAAAGAAAAGTGGTTATTTTCCAGCGAGTACGAAAGGTTTACTTCAAGTTCCAACTACTTTTCCTTTAATTGAAACAAGAATGTTATGTCCTTTTTATTACTCCTTTGTTTTTTTTTTTAGTTTTACAGTTTTTCTTGTTTTTTAATATAGGTATTTTACGAATTATTGTTCCTTTTTTTAAACTGAAACTGAAACTTCACGAACATGGGAAACCATTTTTTCTCCAACCGTCATAAAAGCATGAGGTTTTTTGACTGTCAGGGATCTCTAAGGTTAACGTTTTCTGTACTGAGATAATAAAAGATGGCATCCTAGCAACAAACAAGTCATTTTTTATCTTAGGAGCTAAAGTGTTACTTTTACTTTTAATGTTTGAAAATTTTCCATGACTACATCGAAATAGGCTACTTTATTTTCCAACGAGTTTTTGGTTAATTTTAATTGTTCAAACGCAAAAACGAAATAGTTGTGATTGCGGTTGGAGAAAAAATAGTATATATTATTCGGTTCTAAAGTGTCTTTTTTTGCCTCGCAATGATTGCTTTCGCTCGGCTACGCTTCGCTCCGCCTCGCAAATGAAATCATTGCTCGTCAAAAAAAGATACACTTTAGAACCTAATAATATAATATACTATTTCTTACCCGTAGAATATATTATTTTTTCGTGTACTTACTCTACGGAAGCTGTAACGAATTTGGTACCTGTTAAATCAAAAAGCAAGTACTTCAATGATTGGAGAACAACAAAAAATGCCAAAAAGTGATGCTGGCGTACTTCATGAAAATGTTACTACAGTTCCTCTTTATTTAATTATCAATTTAATAACTGTTTTATTTATAGTCTAAAATTTTAAAGACGTCGATGTTATCGTCGATGTAGTCATAATAAAACAACTACAAATTCATGAAGATATTGACATCAATAAATATAAAAACTGACTTCTTTTTGAAAACGTCAAAATGACAAGTCATACCGAAAAAATTGGTCGAAAGTTCTTTCGACAGAACCTCCTTCGCTCCTGAAGTACAATTAAACATATCCAGCATTTTCGAATGGGCACACCCTCAGAGGCATCCGTCATCGTTTCTCTGTCATAGTGTCAGATTAGTGCCTAATAGTGACCAGTTCATTTAAGTTTATGTTTCCGTGTGTTATTCTTTACGGTTTAAAAAAAATAATTTAATAACCACCCCCTTCTGAAGTGTGCATATTACGCTACTGACTGATAGTCCATTGGCAGATTCTGATTATTCATCATGTTGAACTTAAAATAAACCATCCCTAACAACCTTTGTCCTTCAACACTTGACTGACGCTCAAGTGTTTATTTATGTTTATACATCGTAAGAATGTCACGTAGAAATTAGTTTGATGTGAATGAGTTTGTCTTTTCAAAACACAGGACTAAAATTATTATTAATTAAACCACAATCCAACAAATTGTTCTGAACATTATAATCCTTCTTTTATCATTGTTATATAAAAACGTGCATATTCTTCACATTTTTGAGTAAATGGAGTGACTCGTTCTTAATTTGATCAATAAAAAATTGGAAGTGCTATTCTTGATTTGATGCTCAAAAAAAAATGGAAATCTCGGGATCCGTAACCAGTACTTCCAATGGCAATGTCCACTGAGCCACTGGCCGCGCGTGCCTAAAGACGTATTAATTATTATTATTATATTTATCTACAACTGCTTTATAAAGGCCTTATTACACGACTTATTCAGCACGGTTTGAGTTGAGTAATAAACCCTATTATTCCCCTAGTGGTGAACCGTTTTACGTTTTTCGTAGTTGCCTGTTTCATGTATTAGGCAACAATGAAGACAGTACATTTGCATCAGCTTCTTCTACTTCGAAAGGCAGGCTTTCTGCTTCAGAATCACTCATTTCTCGACTGAACAATTTTTTTTTTAAACTGACCCGTCGTTTACAACAAATTTGAGCGGTTGTCAGAACAATGCAAAAATTCTCTTGGTTCTTTATTTTTAATTATTAAAAACATTTAATTGGTTTTTTCGTTTTCATTTTTGGGCAGTTGTAGATAAAGTTTTGTATTTCATACGTGGGCTAGAACATATTACAGCAACCCGTGTAGTTGCAGATGACTCGGTCTAACGACCTCGTTATGTCTAGTCTTCACATTCGTAGTGCTGTAATAATGCCTCTATCCCACTAATAATATAAATAACTATTACCGTGTGAACGATGTTTAAACTATAACAATTAAAATAATAATAAAACACAAAAGCAGGGGGATTCATAAAACACTAGTGTGGTAATATAATATTTTATGCAATTCAGGTTCTATTTGTTGGAGAAAATTTTGGGGGGATGTCATCACGTTGTTGCTGGGGATAATTAGAAACATTTTCGTTAGCGTTTTGCAATCTACTTGACAGGTTTAAAACAACTTCAAGACTTTAAACCATTCGGTTTTGTAGTTCGTGAATAAATCAATAAAATAAATTCACGCAATCATTAATTGCCTTTATAAGCAAATCTAAAAAATATGAATGGAATGATAAATCACAAGTGTAGACTCATCATATTTTGGATATTTTTCATAGGATTTATTCGGCAAAATTTTGAGATGGCGTAATCTATTTTTTGGGGTTGATATACAGATACATTTTTAAGATTAAAAAGTTACCATGCTTACAATAACTTCAAAACGTCAAGATTTCACAGTATTCAGTTTTGCAATTCATAATCAATAAAATAAATTTACTCTGATTCATTAATATCTTTGAGTCACCCTGTATATGCAAATCGAAAAAATATGAATAGAATGATAAATTACAAGCACAGACTCATCATATTTTGTACATTTTAGGTAGAACTTATTCAGCAAAATTTTCGAGTGACGCCATCGATTTTTTGTAGGATATGAGCAAATAGATTTTGATTAAAAATTTACCATGCTTATGATAACTTTAAAACATCCCCAAGATTTCACAGCATTCGGTTTTGTAATAAAATAAATTCATTCATTCATTAACTTTTTTGAGTCCCCCTGTATATGCAAATCCAAAATATATGATTGGAATGATAAATAACAAGTACAGATTGATCATATTTTGTACATTTTAGATAGGATTTATTCGGCAAAGTTTTGAGCTCACGTCATCAATTTTTTGGAGAGGATAAGTAGATATATTTTGATTAAAAATTTTTCATGCTTATCATAACTGTAAACCATTTGCAAGATTTCAAAGCATTTGATTTTGCAGATTCGCAAAATGTTGTTCCATAATTTTGATTTTTTTTTCCCAAAAATCTGCTCGTTTCGGGTAAAAACTCAATTCGGAGTCATAAACTACTTGTGTAGGACTATGTTACATTATCCAATTTAAAACCCATTTACTATGTACAATTTTGAAGTGACGTCATTACATTATTGGTAGAGATGATTAGGCAAATTTTGGGTAGCGTTTTACCTTCTACATGATATTCCTAATATAAACACAAAGTTTCACAACAATCGGTCCAGCACTTTCGGAGATTATCTGTTTAATAAAAATCCGGTACTGCAGACAGACGGACAAACGGACAGACGGACAGAAAATGGAAAAGTACTGAGTCAGCCGACGGACTCGATTATAATACTTCCTTTGCTTACGCTTCGCTAATCTCTAACCTTAAAGTCAAAGCGTTGTAATAGGGTAGTATATGCTCCACATTGTACTCGAAATAAAGTAAAAGGGTTAGTAGAAACATTAGGTTCATCTTTTACTTTATTTACAAAGTTAATGCTTTGATATATAGAAGTAAATTCTACAGAAAATGCTCAATGATCTGTAAATTATACTTGCGAAAGTAGTATAAGGCGTAGTTTTTGTGAAGCTAGCCAAGGTGTAACTTCGTGGTAATTGATGTTTGATAAAAAGTGAGAAAATAATGGCAATGGATGATTTTGGTAGAAAAAGAAAATTATATAAAGAAAGAAGAAGCTATGAGGAAGACGATTATAGAAAATTATATCGCCATTTCGGCGGCGGCTTTGTCTTTTTTCAGTTTTACTGAGGGCGTTTGCCTCTTATCAAATAATATTAGAAAGTCCTATGGTAAAATGACAAACGCCATTTGTTGGTCAGTTTCTTTCTCGTTATCTGCTATGTTGTCCTTCTGTAGCCGGTAATCGTCATCACTCATAGCTAATTATTATTAATTATTATCAACACGTCACAAACAAAAGAAAAATTTTAGTAGTGCATTGAGGTAAGCATATACTATACTTTCTGTAGGTTGAGGTGAAATAAATTCTTCGGTGGGAAGTTTATATTAGGCTCTTTAGTATTTACTTCATATACAAGGTAGAGCTGTAGGAAATGCTTTGAAGGGAAAGCTATCACTAGAAGAAGTAACAACAAATACTTTTTTTATTCATACAACCCAATGTCTAAGGAGAACAAGCGCTACGTTATTGGATAGCAGTGGAACAAGCATTGGAACCTTAAAGAGACAAGGCAACTGGTACTCAAATACAGTCGCGAAAGCATATGTAGAAGATAATGTCGAAAATGAAGTGGAGATTTCAAAAAAAAATTTTCAATTTAAACATAATACTCAAATAATTTCTGGTACAAAAGTTTGCGAGTTTCACTTGCCATCATCTAGAATTACAATTTCAAAAGTAAATAATAGTTGCGGAGATCAACACTTGCCAATTTCTTCTGGAATTACGTTTTCTAATGTCACTAATTGTTGTTTCAATTTTGTATATGAAGTACTCCTAAATGATAAGGTTATTGTTAACTGAAAACTTGCCACTTTTCTTTATTGTTTTCGATAAAACAAAAGTATGCTTTTCTAAGGAGTACCTACAGTACCTACACGAAAAAAATAGTTTATGACCCTCACCAATATTTGGCGATACGAAATTGACGGATAAATGTGTATATTTATTTAATCTTTGGATTCATTTACTAACATGTTTATTCAATATATAGGTGCAATCGATTCTAACTCGTCGTTTGGGGCTCATCATCGGCTGCTGTATGGGTTTCGTCGTCTTCATCGTGCTTGTGTCAGTTCTCGGATACTTGAAGATAAAAAAGCAGCGTCAAGCCATGAAAAGGGACCAACCCATTCCTCCAGAGTACATTTCTTACCGTCACTTTTCAATCCAGAGTGGAGAAGCGGGTGGGCAAGGTGGCCACCCCCACTTCATCACTAACATGAACACTACGACGATTAATTAAATAACAATGCTAATATGTCGTTAATCATATCAGTGTGTGTCACATGGACGCTCTCAACTAGTGTTAATGACAAATTAGCCGTAACAATGGCCTACTGCCTGAACAGTTGAAGAGTTTTTGTGAACTTTACGTCAATTAGTCAAGCGGACACAAACGGTTTTGCATTCTATAAAAAACGAAAGTTCTTACAGTTTGTAGTAGGTGATGCAGGTTAATAAAATATGTGGTCAGAAGTTTTGAGATTGCATTTTAGGGCTTGCTTGAATTTTTGTTTGCGGCAGAATGTGGGATAGCTAAATAGACAATAGTAAGTAGTTAACTTACAAAAGAAATGGTTTTTATTTTATTGTTACCTTAAAACCCTTAGAGCATCAAGCGGGTTCCCAAAGGGACCCCAGTGATTGTTTTCTATAAATAACTTTTTGCACAATTTTTTTTGAGATCATCCTTCTTAATATGTGTCATTTTGACCTTTTTAAATATTAATTATACAGCACCTTTGAAACAGTGTTGGCTTATAATATTATTTTCAATAAAATATACGCTGGAGTTCCTTTGGGACCCGGTTAGTGCTTTACGTTAGACACAATTTTAATGCCCTATCGGCTTAAAAATGAAATTTTGCAATGTCTTCTTTAGAATTCCCAGTAATTAGTTCTACCTGGTTCATTTGACGCTTCGTCTCTGACACTTAGTTTGCATTTTGGATGATGGAACATAAATCGTAGTGGCAACCGTAAACTTTACCATTTACAACTAAGACAAAAGTTGACAAAAACCAATTTGCAAAGTTGATTAATTAGCGCTAATAAGTTTTACAAATACGCCAAAGATGCTATAGAAGCTTGTGGAGTGACATTAGAAAACAATCCTGCCCAGACCGAGAAGCTATTTTTGCCCAAGTAGTATCCACAAGAAGGTCAACACTCGTTGGGACGATTGCAAAAAATTTGTTTTTAATCATCATAAAGAGAAGAAATCCATCGTGAAATGAATAAATCGTACGTAAAATAAATGATACACAGGGACCAATTCCAAGTTGGCCGGGCCAACTCACAACTTTGCGCCACCGATTTGCGCCAACAGTCATTGTAAATTTTCAAGTTCAAAATTTCCATTAATGCAACGAGGGTGCAACAACGACATCTTAGCTCTCTCGGTAATTTTTCGTCGTTTATCCTCACCTTTACTCGAATTTTTGAATAAATTAGCAGCAACACCCGCTGAAACTTGTCTGACCACCGCAATTTTTCGAGATAAATTGCGCCAACTTGCACTGCCTACGAGAGGTGCCGCAACTCCATCGTGCAAATTGCAATGGAAAATTCGACACAAGTGCGGTTGTTTATTCCGTCACCCCTAGCAACCAGCATTTGATACCCAAATCAGCATTACAAAGTTGCGCTGCACCAGTGACTTGCGTCGGCGCAACTGGCCAACTTGGAATTGGCCCCTAACGGGCCAATTCCAAGTTGGTGGCGCAAGTCACTGGTGCAGCGCAACTTTATAATGCTAATTTGGGTATCAAATGCTGGTTGCTAGGGGTGACGGAATAAACAAGCGCAATTTTTCGAATTTTCCATTGAAATTTGCACCATGGAGTTGCGGCACCTCTAGTAGGCAGTGCAAGTTGGCGCAATTTATCTCGAAAAATTGCGCTTGTTTATTCCGTCACCCCTAGCAACCAGCATTTGATACCCAAATTAGCATTATAAAGTTGCGCTGCACCAGTGACTTGCGCCACCAACTTGGAATTGGCCCCTAAGACTTTAAAACACCCATATTCATTTTTAGTGAATGATTCATTTTTTTCGTTTAAACAATTTTTTTTAAGAAAATAAGAACTTTCAACGTTGAATTTTGGTTAATATGTTCTTACGGTCTAAATTAACGTAAAAAAATGAAAACGAAAACAAGTCTTTTGGGACCCCGCTTGGTAAACAACGTCACAAAATAAGCTTGGTGCGCTGAGGGTTTACTGTTTTTTGGCGCAGTAACTGCCCGTAGGTATTTAGCATTACTAGGATGGTAAAAGGGTTTTTACTGGCGGAGAGAAGGATATGACTGGCGAGCCGCAGGCGAGCCAGTTACCTTCTGGAGCCAGTGAAAACCCGTTACCTTGCGTGTATTGTTCAATATTTTATTTGTTTCTCACTTGTTAATAACTATTATAACTTTATTAAAAACTCTAGAAGGTCCAATATTTGAAGAAACATCATATAAGCTTTACACGTATTGCCTTGGAAACGCACGTCAGCATGGCACTTGTCATAGCATTTACTATGTTGTCTAATTCTGTCATTTAGATTTTTCGATTTATCGGTTTCGATGTATTGAAATGAATGTGGCGCAAGCTAGTTATATTACTGAGGAAGCAGCAATTGTGAGTGAAAATTTATCTGAATCAATTTTGGCTGTCACTTCAACTTATAATAGTTTAAAATGTTTAAAATACATGGCGGTATGAGCACCAGCAGGGCTGTAAAAATTTTACTGGCAGCCAGTAACATTTTTTACAGGCTATAGCCAGTTAAGTGACATTTTCATGTTGAATACAGTGACTTGGTAAATTGATGTTTACAAGTGAGAAACAAGTAAATAAATAAATGAGTTGATAAATTTACCAATAAATTACATAAGAATAATTGAAGTGAACTTTAACTGTTTTTTCCACATTACGGAATACCAACGGAAAATTATAATGCATTTGTACACTTTTAAATTATCCTAACATATAATAGTATATTATTAGCCAAGGTTGCAGAGCCAAGCATTCTAGACCGAGCGCAAATTAGAACCCGAGACGCGCAGCGTCGAGGGCTCTGAAGCGCGAGGTCTAGAAGTGGCTTTGCAACCGTGGTTAATATACTATTTTTTTCACTAGTAGAAACCATAAGACAATAAACTGAAAAAATAAACGTTCAATTTTTTGACGCAACATGATTTTGTTTTCATTTCTAATCAAACTTAATCTAAATCTTCAACACAAAGAAAACCGTTTATACTTGTCGCTGAGTTAATCACTTTATCTTCTACCGTCTACCAACTACCGTGCGTATACTCAAGTAATGTTTGTAGCACACATTTGTTCATTTTTTTTAAATAATCACATCAAACATTGCGTACATAACCTCAATTTTTCTTTTTGAACCGGTGGTCGCAAAAGTTGAATTTGATACCTCTAAATGAGTCGACATTTGCATGCGTCGTGGCTGCTAGTGAAAAAAAGTGTTTTTTCACTAGCAGCCATGAAGCATGCAAATGTCGACTCATTTAGAGGTAGAAAATTCAACTTTTGCGACCACGGGTTCAAAAAGAAGATTGAGGTTATGTACGCAATACTTGATGTGATTATTTCTTAACAAATGAATAAATGTGTGCTACTAACATTACTTGAGTATACGCATGGTAGTTGGTAGTCGGTAGAAGATAAAATGATTAATTCAGTGACAAATGTAAACGGTTTCCTTTGTGTTGAAGATTTAGATTAAGTTTGATTAGAAATCAAAACAAAATCATGTTGCGTCAAAAAATTGAACGTTTATTTTTTCAATTTTTTGTCTTATGGTTTCTACTAGTGAAAAAAATAGTATATTAACCACGGTTGTAAAGCCACTTCTAGACCTCGCGCTTCAGAGCCCTCGACGCTGCGCGTCTTGGGTTCTAATTTGCGCTCGGTCTAGAATGCTTGGCTTTGCAACCTTGGCTAATAATATACTGTTTTCCTGACTGACAGACTGACCGATTCATCCATACAGAGTCTAAACTACTGAAGCTATAAGCATGAAATTCGGACAGTACGTTACTTTTGTGTTGAAGCGCCCATTGAGAAAGGATTTTGTGAAAATTTCGCTCCTAAGTCGGTAAAATAGAGAATGACAAATTGTGTGAGAATTCCATGAGTTTTTAAGTTCAAGGGGTTTATTGAGGAAGGGTGAGTGAACGGAGTGAAAAATGATGTGTCCTAATTGTGAAATTCACGCAAGCCGGGTAACAATTCTTCAAGTCTGTTATGTTATGTTGTAACTTATAGCTGACATATAATAATACAATAATTATTAATTGACGGTATATCATATTTTGGGCCAAGTATAGCAAATTAAAAATATAAAAATATATGTGAGATGTAAGTGCGGCGACCTATGTGTTTACCCCCACTGTACTGAAAGGACGTACTTTCGCGCTATTTTGGAGCATCCACCCAGTGCACGGAAACAGCTACTTAATTACACCTGTCTGCATCTGTCTATAATCACACCGAAGGCTTGACAATCCGTTGGAAAGCTATAGACTGCAGTTTCGATCTTTTTCGATGGAATCTGTTGTACTGATGATATCAAACAAGATCGAAACTGCAGTCTACAGCTTTCCAACGGCTTGTCTAGCCTTAAGGTGTGATTAATCACTTTATATAAAAGAATTATTTCTTATTTATTGATAAAAGGACCTAGTAAAACGTTTTCCACAAAAAATTGTAAATTCAACAAATGGTGTTCAAAAAAAAAAACGTTACTTATACACAACGTTGGTCACATGCATGACGTAGTATTTCGATCCAAACGGAATGGAAGTGAACATTGCACTTCTTGTTTGACTTTTCCCCAGTTTACAGCGTCGACGAATGCGAATGTGCAAAACATGATCTTTTAGTACTGGATCCCTGGGCATTCGTGCTGAAACAGGCAAATGGTTTCTGTTAACCTGTTCGACACTTTTTAGTAAACGTACCTAAACATGTGATGTAAACTCAAGCTGTGACATATTTGAGTCATTCACTCTTCTAAATAGTTTCCAACACTTTGCTATCACGCTATCATAAACATTGAGAAAGAGGGGACACCACAATTTCTTCTCTTTAATATTGGTTCTAAAGTTTGCAATGGCGTTATCATACACATCGACCCCCCTATGAATTTGCTATATTACGTAAAGATTTTGTTGTGCTTTTGAAATTTCCTTGTTGTTTTAGGTCGTACATTTTAGTGGTAGTCAGTGGTTGAATAAAAAAATTATGACCCGTTACCGTCACGATAGCTTGTCGTTCCATCGCACTAGCACACATTTGTGGACTCATCGCAAACAGTGTTAAGATGTTTGTAATGTACGCAAGCGCAGCTCTCAGATTTGTAACAAAACCGTCAAGGTAACAAATTGTATCGGTAGTGCCTCGCTAGTGCAAATTAAATACTTCTTCATTTATTATCACGCAGTGTTTTTATGGTTCTTCGAAGCTGTCACCATTTTATCTCTGAGCTATCGAACATTTGGTCCATTCGAGACGGTTTCGGAAACGGCTAACAAGAAACAATCAAGTATTAGTTGTTGCCGTCGTGAAATTAACGAACGCGAACTTCCACCCCAGACCAGAAGTTTAAATTTCGCCGACGGCAGATCAGTGATCCCAGGCGTTCCATTACCAAGAAGAGGCTAGCGAGGACATCGAACACACAAGGATTCCAGGAATCCAATTGAAGACAACATATTATCGAAGGTAGGCTCTCACCATCCTAATCACTATCATAATCCTAGTCAATCGTGTAACATAGTGGGTACAATTTTTTTAAGGTAGTTAGTAAAATGTATATAGATAAATATGTATGTCAATTATAGATGAACTTTTAGCAAAAAGGGCAGAAATTCAGGCTATAGCATTGCGTATTATTAATTTTGTAGATGACGTTTCTGATGTTGGAAGAACTGTTACACAGAAAGGCAAGTTTAGAAACTTGTCTTGAGAGGTTTGATGATGTTCAATTGAAGTTAGTGCTAGCAAAGTGTGATAAGGTTTCACTAACAGCTGAATCTTAAGAATTTGGATCAAAATATTTTAAAACAATAATCGCCAAAATCGATATCTTTCTCACAGAGCGGAAAAATGTAGCACCACAACAAGTAAATAATTCTACCATAAATGTGCATTTGCCACAACTAAAATTACCGACCTTTAGTGGAGCATACATTGAGTTGCTTAGTTTTTATGATAGTTTCAATAATTTAGTGCATAAAGACGAGAGTTTAACAGAGAGCCAGAAATTCCACTACCTGAAGTCATGCTTAACAAATGAAGCACTTAGGGCAGTGGAGTCGTTGGCTGTTTCTAGTTTTAATTACCAAGCAGCATACGAAATTCTTGAGAGTACGTTTAAAAACGATCGTTTAATTTTGGAAGATCATATTTATTCTATGTTAAACTTCTTAATTATCAGAAAGGCATCAGATTCTAATTTACGGCTACTGTTAGATAATATCACAATTAATTTAGAAGTCCTTAAATCGTTAAATGTACCTGTAGAATATTAGGATGATATTTTGATTGCTATTATTAACACGAAACTTGATTATTCCACAAAAACAAAAATTGGGAACAAACTTTGTCATAGGATAGGCCGAAATTAGAGAATTTAAAAAACTTTTTATTTAGAAAAAGTTGTACATTTTTCGAGTCTGTGTCAGCCGCAAAGAAGGTTTGTCAACAAAATTCTACTTATGTGTATAAATTGCCACCGGTTCAAAAAATTGGTCAAAAGTTGTTTCGATAGAAATTCCCTCGCTCCTAAAGTACATATATGAAACATATCCAGCATTCTCGAGTGTAAGGTATTTATCTTAATACATCCAAAGAATATCACCTAGAAATTAGTTTGATTTGAATTAAACCACAGTCGAACAAAAAGATCTGAATATTATAATTCTTATTTTATTATTATTATAAAAATAAGTTTTTCACATTTTCGAGGAAATGATGTGACTCGTGCTTAATTTGACCAATAAGAAATTGGTAATGAAGTCATCAACATGCCAGTAAACACAGTTACGTCGCAGCGATGTTAATTCGACTTAACTCTGTCTACGATCTTGTACCGTGTTATATCACACACTGCTCACATTTGCGTTCGCTCTTCTGTGTAATGTAATCAACACGTTACAAGTTTTGGTAAATGCTGACTACATACTGGTGACATCCACATTGTTTCAGACTAGAAACGTTCCTGCTGGTACATCTTCATAACGTTACCTTAATACGTCGCTAGATTCTCTATATTTTGATGTATCAGTTACGTTTCATTTTAAACGCCAGATAACGTATTAAATTGACATAAATGTTACGTATATATCAAACATCGTAAACATATAACTGTCAGTATATGTTGTTAACATTATCCATGCGATATGAATAGGCATTTCAAAACGTCTAGTTACCATGTATATGTATCATTTAGGGATATGGATATGGAGAGTAAAATTTAGAGCTAACAGAACTTAATTCAAGTAAATTATTATTTTATTCAAAGTTGGGAAAAATATAATATGTAATAAGTAATAAAATACAAAAAGTAATATATATAATATAAATTTTAGACCGGGTGCCGCATCCAAGTCTGGATATAGGGAATTAACATGGGATTTGGTGGATTTTATAATTTCTCCCCAGATCACTTTAAAGCTATTATTGAGTGATGCCTTTGTAGAGGTCGAAGAGGGCTATCGGCCAGTATTTTTTTCAAATCGTTGCATCGCGCTCATTCACTGTAAAAAGGTTTTAAAAATCGTATTTTGAAATTCGCGCCCGATCCGATTTGTCACGAAATGTTCCGTCGCACTGTCGAAGTTCGGCGATCGCGTCTTTGCAATAACCATGCAAAATTCAAATGTCAAAGTGAAATTAGAAATTATTCTCAGAAATCAACGAACAACTCAAACTGAATTATTTTATCCAGTGTGATGATCAGTGGCGGCTGGTGGGTCAAAATTTCGGGTCGGCCAAATATTTTGAGTCTACACCTTGGTGTTATATATTTTCGTAATGTATGGCTGCTACTCATTAACCACTGACATTTTACGTGCCAGGATGTACAAAACATCTCAAATGTTTCGACCTGTTAAAATAATTTTTTATAGGAAATTGACAATGTCAGTTTGATTCCAAATACTATTAATCCTTAATTCTACTTGTTCTGCTTTATCATTAATTGAGAACCACCGAAAACATTATTTTTACTGAGTTCCGCGTCGACCGGCGGCTATACGGCTTGCCGACCCCGGACATCCACAATTAAATAATAATAATTAAATAATGACATGCAGTTAAAAAATATAAAAAAAGTAATAATAAAAGTACCAACTGTTAACTATCTTCATTTACATTTATTTATTTTTAATGTATATGACAAATTGTCAAATAAATTAATTGAATTATTGAAAAATTAAAATGATTTAAAACTTTAAATTCGTTTCTGAAATATCTGAAAACGCTTAGATGCTAAAAATACAGAAAAAGCGCATTTATGTTGTAGCTAAGTTATGTACGAAAAATAAAATTTTAGATAATTTAATGTAATTTTTTTCGTTTATTATTCATACACAGAAAAATGTATTAAATCGACAATTATTATTTAAAAAAAAATAGTATGCACTGAAGAACATCGAAGCCGTTATTGTTTTGTAATTTGGTTAGCTATCTTAAATATTAAGCGTTTTAAAAACTAAATTCGCGTTGCTGGGTACGGCGAAGGAGGATTTCGCCGGACCTGGCACAACATACGTTCCGCCAGGTCTTTGTCTACTACAGTGTACTAGACAAAGAGAACGATGAAACCGTAAGCTGCTACGAAGTCGAAACATCGAGCATAATGCATTCCTGGGTACGGCTTGCCGAAATCTCGCCGGCAAAGCGTGTTTATCAGCATTTAAAATTAGCAACAAATGCTTTATTTTGTACCTACAATATAATAAAATATATTTTTAATATATATGATCTATCCTAACGTACATTCAAACTTTATTTCTTTTTTTATTTTCTAATTTCAACGCTTACTAAGTATTTTAAAATGACTGGTACGGCGTGGCCGACCCTGCCGCCCCTGACCAGCCGCCCCTGGTGATGATTATTGTAGGTCAGTTTAAACGGAATAAATGCACAAACTACACAAAATATTTTATTAGGTTATGCTATGTTCTACTGCGATTAGATGAAAAAGCGAGGGCCTGCTTGTTCTTCAATGGTTAATTTAATTAGTAGGTAATTTGGGAAAATTTCACACTTTTTTTTCGAATCACTAAAGATTGGAAGTCAATTGGTTTTACATTCGTTAAGCAGGGATGGAATTTTTGCCACCTGGAAGCATGTTCTTTACAAGAAATTTTTGAGAGAGAAATGTAGAACATTGACTCATCAACATCTTAAAGTGTTTTTCTCTACTACGAATGAGTTTTGGGATTCAGAAACTTTTGTGTTACTGTTTTAATTATTTATTGTGTTAACAACAACAAAAATAAAAATAATATTTCACAAAACAAAGTTACATTTATTTTCAAAGGTGATAAAAAGTAAATAAAATCAGATGGGCACAACGTTTTCTAGGGATCTTAAAGAGATGGGATAGAAGAGTTTCAAAAAGCATCATGACAAAAAATTGAAGCCTGAGGACTACTTCTCACGTAGAGAGTTTTACGAAGGAATGCTTAAGAGAATCCAGGCTGACGGAGAGTTTTTGAGGAACATTTGTTTTACTGACGAATGTTCATTTGGTCTTAACGGAAGTTATAATCGTCAGAACGATCAAATTTGAGCATAACACAACCCTCACGTGGTCCATGACTATCGTTATCAATGGCGTACAACTGTCAGTGGATGACTGGGGGTTCTAGGACATCATGTCATTGCACCTTTTTTCATCGAATCTAGATTGAATGCTCAGAAGTAGGACAATATGCTAGCTCAGCAAATGCTTCCTGGGACTCGAAGGGTGCGGCATCTGCAGCAGGTCTTTTACATCCAGGACCAAATCTCCACCCATATAGCTCGCATAAATGTTGTTTATTTGAACCAGTATTTTCCCGCAATGTTGGAATGGAAAGTTTGCACCGCCCCATTAGTCTGTGCATTCGCCGGATCTAAATCCCTGGGAATTTTTTCTTTTGAGATTTCTTCACGACCATCTGTATTGAAACAATACCAGCTATACAGAGACAAGCAGTAAGGCAATTATTGTCTTCAGATTGCAACGCAAATACGGATCAACACGCGTAGAATTTTGAAGATCGGCTTACTTACTGTATAGCTGCTGAGAGCAGCCTTTTTGAGCAATTCTTGAAAATGGTGCAATACTTCTCTAGATTCGTACAATATTTCATTACTTCATTCATCAACAATTGTTAAGTTTTGTTATTTGTAGTTATCTAAATGGTTTATTAAAAGGTTCTCTTCAAAAGCGCCAGCTGTTTTGATGGTAAATCTTATCATCACACAATAAGAAAGGCGGACCCTCGCTTTTTCATCTAATCGCAGTAGAATTTATTACTAAAATCTCATTTTAATGAGATTTTAGTAATAAAGACTCGACCAGCACTAACAACATAACCTAATAAAATATTCTGTGCAGCTTGTGCATTTATTCCGTTTAAACTGACCTACAATAATTGACATATTGGATAAAATAATTCAATTTGAATCGTTCAGTGATTACTGAGTGAGGCAGCGCGAGTACATTACTAGCTTGAGGGCTCCCAGGACATGTCACAATCCTGCCGATGGAGTTTTGAGGAAGACCAGCTGCTCGAAGTCTTCATCTCGGGCTTTTTGGATACGGTCTGAGTGTAGTTCGAGATGGCTCGTTTGACGGGGTCGCGCACTATGACGAATGAATGGATCAATTTGTGCATTTATTCCGCGTAATTTGTCCTACAATAATCATCACACTGGATCAAAAAATTATGTTTGAGTTGTTCGTTGATTTCTGAGAATAATTTCTAATTTCACTTTGACATTTGAATTTTGCATGGTTATTGCAAAGACGCGATCGCCGAACTTCGACAGTGCGACGGAACATTTCGTGACAAATCGGATCGGGCGCGAATTTCAAAATACGATTTTAAAACCTTTTTACAGTGAATGAGAGCGATGCAACGATTTGAAAAAAATACTGGCCGATAGCCCTCTTCGACCTCTACAAAGGCATCACTCAATAATAGCTTTAAAGTGATCTGGGGAGATATTATAAAATAAAAACCAAATCCCATGTTAATTCCCTATATCCAGACTTGGATGCGGCACCCTGTATATATATATATATACGTATAATTTACACTTAAAAAAGACATTATAAACTGTCGTTTTTTCTTTCTTCAGGCGTTGACTAGAATGTCGTAGCCATTCTGAGTAGCGTTGTTCTACTTCTTTTTCTATTACGGAATAGGTCTTCATTGTAATTTCTTCAAAAATAAAAATTGTAATAATTGTATTTGTTGCAAAAAAAATACCTTTCATGATATTCATTATTTTTGTCCCAGCCATTCTGGAATTTTCCTACTGAACGAACAAGCTACAGCAAATTCGCTGAAAAATAGTTTTTTTAATACACGCCCCACATTGTTCTTTTTCCCATTACCACCTATCTGAGACAATAGCATTTCCTGAAATATGAAAAGAAGAAAATATTTTTATGTGTATATACCGAGTGACTCTGAAATAAGTTCGGAAAATAAAACCACAATATCACGAAGTAGAGAAAATTTTAAGTAATTTCTTTTATCTAGTCCTAATTCAGGGGAAAAAATATTAAGATCTACACCTCATTGAGTGCCATTTGTTTTCATCTAACCAATACACAGCAAAAACAAAGAAAATATGTAGTCACAATGGAAACTGAATAAATCATTGCCGCATTGTGACATTTAACTAGAGTTTCCGTATTTGTTCCTTGAAACTGGCGCAGCAATTTAATTACTTTGAATCCGTGTGACAATTAAACGATTTTTTCCGAATCTATTTGGAAGTCACCGCGTATGTATAACATACAGGGTGCTTCGCTAGAATACTTTTCTTCAACCCACTATGTATGTAACGTGTTAGGCGAAATGTGTCATGTTTACTAGATTCCTAAAAAGTGTCATAGTACTACAGGCATCTACCTGTATACAGGGTATTTTTGAAATAGATGGAAACTTTTTTTAAGGTAATTGGTCATGATGTAGAGAATTTATGCATCAAATATTGATCTAATAAAAATCCTTTAGTTTTCGAGATAAAATTGATTGAAAATCTGTTAAAATTTGCGTGTGCGCTACTGATTCCAAAAATGTTAAAGGTAAATTTGATCACTATAGTAATTTAAAGTAGGTAAAATTGTTGCTTGTTAACATGACAATACATTCATTAGCCCATCATTTTTTGACGTTTTTGCAATTTTTTGGAAGAACAAAATGAATTTTTCTAATTCTGAAATGACTGACATGGTTCTGATGTATGGACAAGCCTTAAGAAACTCCTTGGAAGCTCGACGTTTATACCAAGAAGCATTTCCCGAACGAAGATTGCCAAATCATAAAACATTTGCTAACGTTGTTCAGCGTCTACGAGAAAATGGGAAATTTCAACCTCGTTTTAATGATCGTGGTCGTGAAAGGACAGAACGGACACTTGATGCCGAAGAAGAAATTTTGAATGTCGTTGAAAACGATTCAGGTATAAGCATTAGACGATTGTCTTACCGAGTGGGAGTTTCACCTTTTGTGGTGTGGAGAACTCTACATGAACAAGGCAACAATCATTGATTAGACGTGCGGAAGTGTGTATACGAAATGGTGGTGGACATTTTGAAAACTTGCTCTAGTTGCATACGTTACGTTTTGTTTCATTTTATGGTTGATTAAATTATGATTTTGAAGTTTTAATTGTCAGTTCATTAATTATTGTCATTGTTTATTTGTTGCTAGCAATAAATTAATAGCAAGAGTAGTTACACCTCGGCAGTTTTCAGTTACTAGGTTTCACATTTTTTCGTGAAACCATTAATTATCAGTGGAGGAATGAATGTTTGGATAGGGGTTAAATTTTCCTTTCAAAATTTTACTAAAACAACAAACGTTCATTTGACTTCTTAGGTTCCCTACATTCACCAGATTTTTTGTTTCCATGTATTTCAATAACACCCTGTATAATATCCAATATTATGTTATATGTAAGTACATATACATTTATTTTAACTTACAAAGAAACCTGCTTGTTCTTCAAAATCAGCGGGAATATCTTCAGTGATTAATGGTGGTATTTCCATCTTATCTGAAAAAACTGTTTTTGTTATTTACGTACACTTACCAAAAACAACAGAAGCACGTAAAAATTAAAATGACTACTTCATTAGAATTATATTAACTTACCTAGTGTAAATACTACCCACACTGAATGGCAGAAATTTTCACAAAACTGCATTAAAAATGAAGTGAGTTACGAGAAAGGTTCGGTGGTTGTGAACCAAATTGCCAAATGGAATTCGAAAGCTTCACTATGAGTGTGAAGTGCAATAAACATAAATACTCAAAAAAGGGATCGACCGACTGCACCCCCCAAATATCTGGTGGATAGTAAATGCGGAAGTTGGGTGTTATTTTTTCATTAGATGAAATAAATTTAATAAAATTAAAAATTAACCGTTCTCTAATTATTTTGGTACCCATCATCGCTTTATAAACGTCTTTATAAAATCAAAATTCGACGAATGAACTCTTCAAAACCTTGTCCCTGTGGCGTCGTGCCGTTCTTCGAAGGACCGTAATGAATACTCGATTGTTTAAACACTTATATTTTAATACTTATATACATTGCAAGTGTGTATTAGAGGGCGTCGCGCCCGTACCGCCGTCGCGTTCGGTAGTTCTTGTCGTTCTTGAATGTTGTTGTCGAATGAATTCGGGAGAAAGCGCCCTCCGTCCGGTGGGTGGTGTGGTGGGGTGCTTACCCTAGGGCAGGACCGGGCTTGCCCGGCTGGTCTGAGTCAGGCCCGTACCGAACATCCAGCCCCCCTTGAATCACCGTGTGATTCAACGTCTTCTTCCTCTGGTGGGAACGGGCAAATGCGGTTGACAGCTCTGGAAACCTCACCGCTGTTGGTTTTCACAATTACCGTACGCACGGTACCATCCTTTCCTGGGTCGACCTCCTTGATGACTCCCATTTTCCAACACAATGGGTGTAGGTTTTCCTCCTTGAGTAGGACCGGTAGGCCTGGTTTAGCCTGATTTGTGCACCGCTCCCTCCACTTCGATCTTTGCTGAAGAGTATTCAGGAATTCCTTACTCCAGCGTTTCCAGAAGTTCTGGGTGATTTGTTGTACACGCTGCCATCTTGATAAGCGATTTTCGTTTGTCGTGGTTAGGTCGGCTTCTGCAGTTGTTGCTAATGTGTCCCCAATAAGGAAATTACCGGGAGTGAGGGGACTAATGTCAACAGGGTCATGGGATAGCGGTGTCAAAGGTCTGGAATTGACGCAAGCCTCAATTTGTGTCAAAACCGTCAAAAGCTCCTCGTATGAAAGTAGTGCGTTACCTACAACTCTTTTCACATGATATTTTACAGCCTTGATGCCTGCTTCCCAGAATCTCCTTCGATGGGGTGACCGAGCAGGTATAAAATGCCATTTGATGCCGTCCTTTCTCAAAAAACTATCAATTCCTTGTTGAAAATCAGAAGAATTAAGTAAATTTTTTAATTCGTGATTGGCTGCTGTGAAATAGGTAGCATTATCTGAAAATATTTGTGATACCTTTCCCCTTCGTCCCACGAAACGTTTTAATGCGTTAATAAAACTTTCGCATGTAAGGTTCCCCACTAACTCAATATGAACAGCCTTGGTTGCAAAACATTTGAACAACGCAATGTAAGCCTTAACTGTTTTCTTACTACGTGGACCACCTTCTTTAATAATTATTGGTCCGGCGTAATCGACGTCGCAATCTGAAAAAGGCCGAGATGGTTGTACTCGTTCGGCCGGTAAATCTCCCATTAGCTGATCATTACTCTGAGGATCTACCTTAAAACATACGTAACACTTTTGCAATAGGTACCTAATTGTTGATTGTGCAGCCAATGGCCAGTATTTTTCACGTAGAGCGGCTAAAGTGGCACATGGACCAGCATGCAGTTGGTCCTGATGTATTTTTAAAATAATTAATTTCGTTACGTGGTGTTTTGCTGGGAGTAATTTTGGAAATCTTTGTTCGGACGGAATTCGCGAATTTGTTAGACGGCCTCCAACGGGGATAATACCATTTTTATCTAAAAACGGCATCAAAATGCGAAGTTTACTGCTTTTAGAAATCTCCCTTTTATTTTCCAAATCGCTTATTTCTTTATAAAACTCAGATGCTTGAACCATTTTGATAATTGCATCATTTGCCTGATCTAATTCTGAAAGTGATAGTAAGCCCTGCATTTTATTGTTGAGATTGAGACAATTATGAACGATTCGTTTGCAGTACGCGATTATCCGTTGAAGTTTATCCAATGAGGAAAATTTGGTTAATACGGTTAATGTATTCTTAGGTGAGACGTTTAGAATTTTGTTTTCAGCTCGTTTTTCGGTCATTACGTGATCTAGTTTATTGGTTTCTTGATTTTGACTGGTGGTTACCTTTGGCCACGCCGCCTTGTTTTGACACAACCAAAGTGGCCCGTGCCACCATAGTGAAGAAGTGATCAATTTTTTAGGCAACATGCCCCGTGACACAATGTCAGCTGGGTTGTCGAATGACCTCACATGTCGCCAATCATTAACCTTAGTGACAGATTGTATTTCCGCAACCCGATTAGCTACGAAAACCTTCCATGTTGATGAAGGAGATGCTAACCATGCTAAAACAATAGAAGAATCTGTCCATAAATATTGCGCATTAAAGTTAACGTTCAAAGTTGACACCAGTTTATTCATTAATCGTGCCAGTAAAACCGCCGCACATAATTCTAATCTCGGTAATGTTACAATTTTAAGTGAAGCTACCCGCGACTTAGCACAAAGAAGTTCTGTACTGTAATGATTAGTCTGTGGATTATATTATTATTATTATTATTATTATTATTATTGAAAACGTTGGGCAGGCAGAGGCAGAGCCTATTATGCCCATCCGCCGAAAACAATTTTCCAGCAACTACAATTTATTACTGCTTCTCACATAGGAAGAGTTCCGGTGTCAGATGGGTGTTAAGATGACTGGTACAAATATATACCCAGTTTGTTTTTAAAGGAAGCAGTTGTAGTTGCTTCAACGATTTCTACGGCTAAGCCGTTCCAGATCTGGAAGACTCGGTTGGTCAGAAAATTTTGACGCCATTTAGTTTTATAATTTTCATGGTATAATTTCAACGAGTGTCCCCGGAGACGGGAAATATCCGACAGAACAAAGATGTCGGCAAGGCTGAAACTAAATTTATTGGAGAGGATGTTATAAGTACAAACCAAATCATTGAAGAGACGCCGTTTTTCGAGGGTAGGGAGTTTCAGTGTCGAAAGTCTATCTTCATAAGATTTATTTCTGAGAGATTGGCCGTACTTAGAGAAACGACGCTGGACTTTCTCAATTAATTGCTTATCTTTTACTAGGGCAGGAGACCAGATTACACTCGCGTATTCTACGATAGGACGAATGTACGATACAAAAAGTGTTTTTAACAGAACTTCGTCCGGATTGGTAAACGTCTTTTGCAACAGATAACTTCTGACATTGGCTTTTTTTACAATGTGAACGGTATGCTCCGAAAAAGATAGCTCTTTGTCAAGTATGACACCTAAATCGTTGATCTGCTGAACGGATTCTAAAACATAGTTGTTCAGAGTGTATGCAATGTTGGGGTTGTTTTTACCCAAGCGAAGTACAAAACATTTTTGGAGATTTAGGGGCATTAAGCATACGTGCGTCCAAGTATACATAGTATGAAGATCTTGTTGGATGATTCGTGAAGATGAAAAGGAATTACCGTATATCCGACCATCGTCAGCGTAAAAAGCGTGATGTGAGTTGAGTGAAGTTAGCAGGTCAGATATATAAACAAGAAACAATACAGGGCCCAAGACCGACCCTTGCGGCACACCAGACAGTACGTCTTTTTTATTTGAAAAAGCTGAGCCTACTTTTACTTTAAAATTGCGACCACAAAGGAATGCTTTAATCCATTGCAATAGGAGCCCACGAATTCCGCTGTTTTCAAGTTTGTGTATAAGACGACGATGGGGAACTCTATCGAAAGCTTTTGCGAAATCTAAATAAATTATATCAACTGGAATATTTTTTTCTAAAGACAACGTCCATTCATTAAGACATTGAAGCAGGCAAGTGACAGTGGACCTTTTAGGCAAGAAGCCATGTTGATTTAATGTAATAATGTCGTGATCATATAAAAATCGGAGAAGATGTCTCCAAATTATTCGTTCCATAACTTTACAACAGGTTGATGTCAGACTAATGGGTCGATAATTCTCCGCCATTGTTTTATCACCTTTTTTGTACACCGGTGTAATATGGGCTTGAAGCCATACTGGTGGAAGTTTTGATGTTTGAAATGAACGCTCCATGATATGTGATAGCGGACGAGCTAGATTACTACTACATCGCCTGAGAACATGTGATGTGATGCCGTCTGGACCAGGCGAACTTTTATCAGGAAGGTTATCAAGTTCCTTCAGAACTATTTCATCAGTGAAATTAATATTTGGTAACGAAGCTTCTGTACGAGGTGCTGGACATGCTGGTAAATTTCCTTTGGGTTCACTAGTAAATACACTCCCAAAGAAATCTGCTAGAAAGTTGGCTGACTCTTGTTCATTTTTTGCAAATAAGTTGTTGCTGCAGATAATAGGGACCGAAACTTTCGACAGAATTTTGTTTCTCATAAATTTGTACACGGCTTTGGGACCGCTCTTCACCACGTTATTCTCAAAACGACTTTTTGCTAATCTCAAGTCACTTTTTAAGATATTGGAAAAATTGCGGTGTAGGTCGTAATCTTCTTGAGCACCCGACATTCTGTATTTATTCCATAGTTTGTTTTTTATTTTTGCACGTTTTATAAAGGTCTGGGTAATCCAGGGTTTTGTACGATTGCACTTGACTTTATATGTAGACGTATGTCTAGAAACCAGGTCACACAGTACATTCCTAAATATGTTCCACGCTTCGGTACAACAACTTGTGCTATATAGAGAAGTCCAATCGGTATTGTATATGTCCGAATGTAAATGCAAGCTCCATAAGCTGCCATTGATGCGTCACAAAACCCATGAATTTCGGTGTAATTATATGAATATGTTACCACCTTTCTAGGAATGGTTAACGAATTTAGTAGATGTAATTGCTTTGAAAATTCGGACCATTGTGTATATAGATCTTTAGGTAATGGATCGTCCCATTCAAGTTTATACGACCACATTTTTTGTATGATTGTTTTTGCGATTATAATAACAGGAGACAGTAATCCTAAAATGTCATATATTCTGGCTATAGTAGAAAGCACCTGGCGTTTTGTAGCAGAATTAGTTGGTTGAGATTCAAGAGTGTATTTTAACAAATCATTCTCGTAATTCCACCATAACCCGAGCGTTTTGACTTCATTTTTATTATCTAGATTAATGTTTGAATCTTGAGACTCATTTCTCAATAAAGAATTGTTCACATTAGAGCACCACTTTTGTAACTCAAAGCCCCCAGCCTTTAGTGTTTGCGTTAGTTCTTGTTTTGCAGGTGCAACTTCTGCAATTGTGTTGGCGCCAGATAACAAATCGTCCACATAAAAATCGCGTAAAATTATAGGACAGGCAGTGGGAAATTTGTCTTGCTCGTCTAAGGCTAATTTTTGTAAACACTTGGTGTCCAGATACGGCGCGGATGCAGTACCGTAAGTTACAGTCTTTAGCTCATAGATTTCGACTGGTTTATTATTATCATCTCGCCACAAAATGCGCTGAAAAGGTGTATCTCTGGGGTCGACCCAGATTTGTCGATACATTTTAACAATGTCACAAGTAAAGGCAAATTGATGTGTGCGAAATCGAGTAATAATTGAAAATAAACTTTGTTGGACAGTTGGTCCCACCATAAGAATGTTATTTAAGCTAATACCAGTACTCGTTTTGCTACTAGCGTTAAAAACTACTCGCACCCTCGTGGTTGAGCTTGATTCCTTTACGACAGCATGATGGGGTAAATAATATGAATATTGTTTATTGACATTAACATCAGACGAGTTTGTGATTAATTGCATATGGCCTAAATCAGTATATTCTTGCATGAACTTAATATAATCACTCTTTAGTTGAGGTTTGTTATTCAGCCGGTTTTCTAATGAATGGAACTGTTTTAGAGCAATGTTGTCAGAACGACCTAGATGAGAAACATCTGTTTTAAATGGTAATCTGACAACAAAGCGACCGGAAGGGTCTCTTCTAACCGTTTTGTAGAAATGCCTTTCACATGCTAATTCCTCAACTGACATAGTACTGGTGTTCGTTACCTGCTCCTCCATTTCCCAAAATTTTGTCAATTGTTGATTTAAAGCCTCATTTTTCCCAAACTTTCTAGTACAACCCACAAAACCTTGAGTGCAGGTGTTCGCAATTTTACCTGCTACGACCCAACCGAAAGCCGTTTCCCTCAAATAAACTTGTTTATTAAATATATTAATCTCTTCGTTGCCTATTATCTGCCAAAAATGTTCGGCTCCAATGAGCAAATCAATATTGGTTGATTTATTAAAATTTGGATCAGCTAAGCTCAAATTAAATGGGATCTTTAAATCGGAAATCGAATACGACTCACTTGGATAGGGACCAGTAATTTTTGATAGTACTAGACAATGTAAGTTTAACGAGAACGGATTACAACGAGAATGTATTGAAACATTCGTTGCGTTTTTCACAGTAGTTTGTATTTTCCCTACCCCTGTGAATGGATAACTGATTTTTTTCAATTTGCTTCCTAATTTTTGACATAACTTATGCGTTATTAGATTGCTTTGCGAACCACATTCTAACATTACCCGACACTCATGGTACGTACCCCTTGCGTCTGCTATATTTACAAGCGCTGTAATCAACAGTGCCGTCACGTTGGTACGATTTGATAAAGACAATGCCAAATTATTACTGGATTGTCTGCTATCGTGTATTAACGAATGATGTTTCATGCGGCATTCTTTGCACCTACTTTTAGAAATACACTTTACGGCAATATGATTTGGCCGCAAACAATTTGCACACAAGTGGCCTTTATTTACGTGTTGAATTTTCAGATTTATCGGCAAATTATTAAACTCCGGGCACTTATAAATGACACGAGAATTGGCGTTACAATAATAACAATGAACCGCTTTATTCGTGACCGTTTGAATGATAGGTCGGTATTTATTTGAGTTCTTATTATTTACATGTTTATTCGACTGCTGAAATTTATGAGTACTGACATCATTGTGAGACTTATTATTTATATACTGAAAGGATTCTAAAAATTCACACCGTTTTTCTAAGAAAGTTATTAGTTCCTTTAATGTAGGTAATTCGGAGGTAAGTGTGGCCTGCCATTCCCTTTTAGTGGTGTAATCCAATTTTTCACCAATGAATGGCACAATTAACCCATCCCATGCATCAACATTTAATTTTTGAACTCTAAGGGCTTCTATATTACTACTAACATCTATTACTAATTTACGCAGAGCAACTGAATTAGTCTTAGTGACAGTAGGTGTGTTTAAAATATTTAAAACGTGCTCTTGAGCAATTAGCCTGGCATTATTGTACCGTCTTTTCAACAGATCGTACGCGGATTTATAATTTTCGGCAGAAATAGTTAATGCCTCGATGGTGGCCAGCGCCTCGCCCTTTAGTGATGATTTCAAGTAGTGAAATTTCTGACACTCATTCAAGTTGTTATTAGTATGTATCAAGGATTCAAATGTATCTTGAAATGATACTCATTGTGAATAAGACCCAGAAAATATTGGTAAATTCAATGATGGAAGTTTTACCACCGAATCGGATTGACTACCACCATCATTTGCTTCAGAAGTTGAAGGCTGGGAAGTGTTTACTTTAAGAGAAAGTTTATGTTTACTGAGATTAGCCTTAATATCGGCTAAAGCGTTATAATATTGTATTGCAACTGTTTCTCGATCGTTATCGTTCTCATCCAATACTTCAATTTGATATTGATATTCTTCAAATTCTTTCATTGCGTTTTCCAAAGTTTGCAACCTAGCTTCCAGCTGATACACATTATCAGTTGGTTTAAATGCTTTAGCAAAGGACTCGATCCTTGTAATTTTGGATTTAACAGTGCCCCGTTTTTGTCTTAAACTTGCTAACTCAGCCATTGTGATATAGTTAAATAATATAATAAATGAAATATTAAACTTATTAGGAGTTGTAGATAAATCACTCCACGTGCTGGCTCCAGACAAACTTGACACAAATCAACGTTGCTGGATAAATGAAAAGAAAGGAAATTGGGACTTACTGCTTGGCGTTGTTATAGATGGACCACGTGGTGACGTCGCGTGCACTCGTGTTCGCTGATTATCCGGCTCTAACGGACTAAAATGTGGCGTCGTGCCGTTCTTCGAAGGACCGTAATGAATAGTCGATTGTTTAAACACTTATATTTTAATACTTATATACATTGCAAGTGTGTATTAGAGGGCGTCGCGCCCGTACCGCCGTCGCGTTCGGTAGTTCTTGTCGTTCTTGAATGTTGTTGTCGAATGAATTCGGGAGAAAGCGCCCTCCGTCCGGTGGGTGGTGTGGTGGGGTGCTTACCCTAGGGCAGGACCGGGCTTGCCCGGCTGGTCTGAGTCAGGCCCGTACCGAACAGTCCCGTTTCAGACACAATGGACAAAGAATTTTTATGACTTTTTTTGTGTCGTTGGGTCTTCCCAATATTACGCTCAACCCCAGATGTTCTATTTATAATTTGCCAAGCAGGTACTTACAAAATAACACTTCAAGAGTGAACAAGTTTACAGAAATGATTATTAGAAATTATTTGAATGAAAAAAATTGTCTTTGGTGTATTTCTAATAAAGCCGTTGTATTTTTCGCTCTGGGGGTCTATTTTCGAACTCGTTTGAATAAGTTCCGCATACGCAAGTGGCCAACTTCCGAACGGTTTTGAAGATTCGGTATTCTCGAACTGCGCGCACACATTTGTATACGCATATGTTCGAGGGTAATCCGGATTTATAGTTACGAGTGGGTAGATGCGATCGCATTTTGGTTTGCGAGTGGTGAAAGCTAACCTAAAACTCAGTTTGGTTTTGGTCGTTCTGTGTTAACGTCAATATAATATCTTTAATCTGCTGTATATGTTAATATACATTAATAGAAAGGGTTACCCTTCCAAAAATACACAAATTGCAATGTATCAATTTGATTGTGGGAGTTTTATAATTTCATTTACAATTTTGACATTTATGATGCAAATTTAAAATTTTTAAATTGAAACAGCCGATTTCTGTGTAGTACTTACACATAATAGCTACATATTTATGAAGAAACAACGCACTATTGCGATATTTTGGGTAATTTCTAATAATACATTAACACGTTCTTATTATGGTTGTAACAATAATTTTTAGGTGACTCTGGCTAGCCACTGCGAACATTTCAAATACGTATACGTGCAGTTGTTTCAAAAATAACAACTAAAATGAATTCTGAAAGATCATTTACTGTACAAAACGGTTGTAATGGTATGCATAAGTATACCTGAAAAAACATCGGGTAACCAAACCGTAAGAATTTTCTATAAACTACGAGAGTACCTACACGCAGTAATAAAGGTATTAATATACAAATACCTGCTGGCTGTGGTGGTCCCACTCAAAAATAAACATTAAGTTTGTATCTGCATCACTGTAAAAAAATCACAAGAATTTGTATTAAATACGTAGGGTTGCATAAAATCGTAAAATCACGATTTTTTTGTTTTTTTAGTCTGTCAATTATTTGGAATTAAAATACTAATTAAAATAGTAAGTATCCGACTTAATGCCATCCTTGAGTCGTACTTCTTAGTTTTGAACAATAAAGAGAATTTATTGTAATTTATATTGCAAAAAAGGAATTGATAGTGTTATTAATATAATATTCACTCCTATAATCTTTAAAATACAATTTAAAAGAATTATCGTTCCATTTTGTTGGAAATATTATATTCTAGTTAAAGTTCAACTTATTTTGATATAAATTTGCATTAAAAGGGCCGTAATATGCACTACATATTCGCAAACTGTAAAGAAAACTAAAAAAAAAAAATAATAATACTTTAAAGCAATAATTTAAATTGAGCCAATAATACGTGTTTTGCTGCCTAATAAATTTGGAGGCAACAGATTAAAATAGTCCTTCTTGGATTCAAACTCACCCCGCATGAGTTTTGCCAACCATAGCATTTAAATATTTTCTATATTTTGCGCTGCCATATCGTCACTCGAACAGAGGCATTCGTATGCGCATCGAGTTGCTATGCGCATTGACTCTCGTTTGAGAAGACGGATTTTCGTTTCGAATAGCATCTTGGCATGCGCATGTATTGGTATTCGCATCTTTGCGAACAAGTTCGAGAATCGACCCCCTGAATATAATTATTAATTAAGCATTACGAACTCACTGACGAAGGCCACTTTTTAAGGAATACGACGACCCACATCTAATTGACCATATAATCCCTAATAATAAATTTCAAATAATACCATAGTGGTTTTTTTAAATTTTGATAAGGTGTTGTAAAACTATATGTGAATCGCCACATCTGATATGTTTCTGTTTCTGTCTTCATTCCAAACACTGTATTTACGTGGACAAACGATGCCACACGTGGGATTTTAGGGACGGAAACGTATACCTGCGTAAATACTGTAAATACAGTGGTGTCGAACGAAGACAAAAACAGGAACATACCCGATGTATTGGTATTATGCATACACTCTATTACCGACATTAAAAAAGTCTGCACTATTTTGTCATATCTGCTGCTTTATTATCAGTTTTCAGTTAGCTACATACTGAATATGAAATGAAGTGAATTTTTTGAGAAAATAATAATTTGAAGATCAACCACGAAAATACTAAATTATAATTATCCATTATACATTACTAGTTTATTTTAGAGCCCAAGATTACATTGGAAAAATCTAAACTTTTGAAAATTTAATGTTAAACAGATATAGCTATCTATAACTGAGTACGAAAGTCAATACGCAAAACTCCATGACCAATAAAATTATTGTTTCGTATTCAAATTATTATTTATTTTCCTTACGATCAAAGTGAAGAAATTATTTAATTCATTTTTTTCTTGGAGCGATATTACTGACCTTGAAATAGATTCGTTTTTTAATTTCGATTGTTTTTCTTTGTGTTGCTTTTGTTGCCGATCAACATATTTTGCATTAGAATTAATAAAATGATGAAATATGTTACCTGATAGGACATTTTTTAATTCTGATCATAAACTATATGCATTAAGTCTCTTAATGTTCAGTTTTGTAAAGCGTAGGTCATTATGGACGTATAAAAATAAAATTTTAAATAAATATAATTACATGGAAATTATAATATAAAAAAAAAATTAAGAACAACTCACTATTGGCGTCATCTCACTTGTGCAAGATTTAAGACACGGAAGAAATTTATTTTTTTAAGACTCGGCATCCTTTGTGTATGAATATAACATTTACTTTCAACACAAACATAAATAATAAATAGAAAATAGAGCTATACAGTACTCGATATGCATGTTTTAAAATGTTTTTGGTGTTGCCCTGCCAGAAACGTTACAACGAGATGTTACAAGGCTTACCTGCCAACCATATCGCGGCGACACAATAATGAGATATCTAGTAAATGCAGTTAACATTAGGTGTTAGTTACATAACAGGAGTACCACAGTGTGATGTTTAAACGCTTATATGCAAGCTATATCGCTGCGACATATACGTCATCAAATTGTTGGTGGGGATGATTATCCAATTTTTGGGTCGTCTTTAACCATTTACATGATATTTCTAATATACACAAAAAATTTGACAACAATCGGTCCAGCAGTTTCGGAGATTACTTGTCTAATAAAAATGGATACAGACACCAGACGGACAGACAGATAGACAGACAGACAGACGGAAACGGGAGACTACTTTTTTCGTACTGTTGGGGTCACGAAACATCGAGGAAACATAAATGTGGCACTTCATCCTATGGACTCAATTACTATACTTCCTTAGCTTACGCTCGGGAAGTAAAATATCGTGCTATTGCTAATCTCCTATCAAACGGCAGCAACTTTAGTTCATGCATTAGTTGTAAAGAAGAGCATAACTTATTCCAATGTCCAGAATTTTTAACATAAGCAGATAATCAATCGCTTTTTAGATCTGCTATTCTCTAATCTTCATTGCTCTGTAAAACAGTCGGATCTTCCCCTTGTACCAGAAGATGACTACCATCCTGCATTAAATATTTCATTTCACTTTATAATAAAATCTTCTGGTCATTTTCTTATGAATCCAGATCCAAGCTGTTTTAATTTTCGTAAATCTAACTTCAAATTATTATACGATTTACTTCTTTCTACTGACTGGTCTTTTTTGGAAAACGTAACTAACGTTAATACGGCATGTTTTGAATTTTATCAAGTTTTAAACAAAATCTTTGAGGTATCTGTCCCTAAGTTTAATTTCAAAAAGGAAGGTCATCGATATCCCCCGTGGTTTGACTCAGAGGTTATCAAAATGCTACGTTTGAAAACGCTTTTTCATAATAAATTCAGACAATACAAAAGCCAGTATTTTTATGATGCTTTTAAATACCACAGATCTAAATGCAAGTCCTTGATTCAATCCAACTATCTCAGATACTTAAACGAAGTTCAGTCGTCACTCACGTCCAACCCTAAGAGGTTTTGGTCCTATGTTCAGACTAAAAAAGGAAAGTCCAGAATTCCAGCAATCATGAAATTTTCTGATCAAGAACTTCAGACACCACCTGAAATTGTTAATGCTTTTGCTTCTTTCTTTAAAAGCGTATACGTTATTTCTGACTCTTCTTACTCTTGTGTTTTAAACCAAAGTGATTTGAGCAACTCTATAATACAAATTGAGAACATAACAGAAGATGAAATACTTGAAGTGTTAAAACGATCCAAAGATTCTCTAATCTCAGGTGTAGATAACATTCCCAGCTTTATCGTAAAAGACTGTGCATCGATCTTTGTAAAACCTCTCCATTCTCTGTTTAATCTTATTATTAAGACTTCGTATTTTCCTGACATCTGGAAAGAAGCGACAGTTACTCCAGTATTTAAAAAAGGCGATCCGTCTATGACTGAAAATTACCGACCAATATGTGTTCTCTGCAACTTTTCAAAAATTTTTGAATCTGTTATTTATAAACGTTTGTATTTTTCGGTTAAAAGTTTAATCTCGCCCTTCCAGCATGGTTTTGTGGAGAAAAGATCTACGGTTACGAATCTGTCTTGTTTTACTCAGTATGTTTCAGAGGCTATTGATCAAAATAACCAAGTAGATGTTATCTACACAGATTTTCGTAAAGCCTTTGATCAGATTGATCATTATGTACTACTTCGTAAACTAAATCATTTCGGATTTTCGGATTCTCTACTCCTGTTGCTTGAATCATACTTACTTAATAGAAAGCTTTCAGCTAAATACCGTAATTTTGTTTCCGAGGCATTTTGTCCTACGTCGGGTGTCCCGCAAGGGTCCAATCTTGGTCCCTTGCTTTTTTTACTATTCGTCAATGATGTCGTAAACTCTTTGACTTGTCAAAAGCTACTATACGCCGATGATCTCAAAGTTTTCTTATCTATTAGTACCCTTCGAGATTGTGAAATCTTGCAGCACAATTTGGATCAGTTAACTTCGTGGACTATAAAAAACCGGTTATTCTTAAACAAAGACAAGTGTTTTATTATTACTTATTCCAGAAAACTAACCAATATAGTTTATGAATACTCTATTGAAGAATTTAATTTGGTTAGACTGGATACGTATAAGGACTTAGGCGTTGTCTTTGACAGTAAATTCTTCTTCAAAAATCATATTGTGGAGTGTACGACTAGAGCGTATAATATGTTTGGGTTTATTTATAGAAACTGTTCTGAGTTCTCGAACGTTCAATCGTTGCTTACGTTGTATTACTCATTTATACGTTCTAGACTTGAGTATGCCGCTGTTATCTGGTTTCCTATATATTCTACTTACATTCAATTACTGGAGTCAGTTCAACGCAAGTTTCTCAAATTTGTAGTATTTTTAGTTGATGGGATTTACCCTCCTCGCGGATATAATCATGGCGTTTTACTAAGCAGATTTAACTGCAATTTACTTAGTACTAGACGGGTAATTTCAAGTGTAAAACTTCTCCACAGCTTAATTAGTAATATAACTGACTGTACTTATCTGTTCAATAAAATTGTATTCTTAGTTCCTCGGTTAAATGCTCGAAGTTGCCGTACGTTCTATTATAGTACTAGCAGAACAAATGTTATGACTAGATCACCACTTGTTATAATGTGTAGTAATTTTAACTTAATTAGTGATTTATGTGACATTAATAATGATCCTTTTAGTTACATATCTAACGCTTTAATTTCTTATTTAGAGAATTAGGGAGTATTGTTTGATTTATATTCTGACCTTTTATTATAAATTCAGCATTGTATTTTTTTTTTTCCTTATTCTTAGTGCTACAGTTTGTACCATTATGCCTACATTGTTTTTCTGTTTTTGTTTCCTGTAATTGGGTGCTTACCCGTTGGAAATAAACATTATTATTATTATTAATATTATTATAATGATAGACGAAGAATAGTACAAAATCACAAATTATGCTTTAATTGTTTAAGAAAGAATCGTAACTAAAGTAACTGTATTTCAACTAATATTTGTAACGCCAGCAGAGGCAGGCATCATTCGCTTCTGCATATTAATTCGCAAAAATCTACGGAGACGCCACATAATAATACACCTACATCAAGCTCATCTGTAAACTTTCGCATTAACACAACGAAGTCGGTATTGTTGCCTACAGCAGTTGTTTTAATTAGAGATCGTTTTAATCGCGTTCATAATTGCGAGGCATTGTTGGATGTAAGGTAGTCAATCCAATTTTTATAACGGAAAAACTGTGTTGAAAATAGGTCTGAAGGAACACAAAACCAATCCATTATTGGAGTATGCGACTCCCAAACTAATGCTTCCCAATCCACGAATTTAGTCTTTTATTCTAGATATGATAATTATTCAGCTAAGTTACAGTGTTTTATGGTACCGAAAATTACGGCCGATCAACCACTGCATTCAATCGACCTATTAAAATTTATAATACTGTCAAGCATACAATTAGGGGACCCAGAATTTTACAAAAATAATTCTATTGATTTGTTAATGGGCAGTCAAATTTTTTGGGAGGTGTTATTACCAACTAGTTTCCTCGAAACGGTTAACGGTCTGCATTTTCAAGAGACAAAGCTAGGGTATGTAGCAGGAGGTAATATAAATATCTTCTTCAATTCTTTTACAACTTGCAATTTAAGTACGGTATCTTCTCTGGGAGATCAGCTAATGACATTTTGGGAGATTGAGGAAATGGGCAATAAGGTAAGCCAGTCTAATGAGGACCTTGCTTGTGAAACCCATTTTATAAATACCTCAAAGTCTCATTACCCTTTAGAAATACCAGCATAAATTTGGGCGGTTCCTAAGAAATAGCACGACAAAAGTTTTATAATCTGGAAGGGTGGTGAGTAATTGGACAGGGACTTAAGTTTAAAATTTGAATATTCTCAATTTCTAAAGGAGTATGAAAGGCTCGAACATATGGTATTAATTAACCCAGACGAAATTAATTCTATTTCTTATTATTTTCCACACCATCCAATTATAAGAGTCCGCAGTCACCACAAAGTTACACGTTGTTTTGGACGCTAACTGTAAACCAAATAGGAATTCAGCTCTGAGCGATAATTTAATGATTGGTCCAAAATTGCAGCAAGAGCTACTTTACAGTTTATAAACTAAAATGAATTTAGTAGCAATGTTTCTCAAATATTGTTAAGACGAAATACTTTTTGGCATTTTTTGATGCCAAAAAGTGCTCACATGGGAGGCTTATGGGAATTAGGGATTAAGAATGTCAAAAATCACATTAAGAGAGTTTGTGGCAATGCATCCCTTACCTTTGAAAAATTGTACGCACTGTTAACACGTATTGATGCCTGCATAAACTCCCGTCCTTTAACTCCATTATAATCTGATTCGAACGATTTTGCATCTCTAACTCCTGGCCATTTCCTAATTGGTGAGGTGTTTACGGCATCGATGGCACCAGACCTAACGAAAGTCAAGGTGAATCGACTGTCCAGGTGGCAAAGGATCGAGCAACTTAGGCAGCAGTTTTGGAGACGCTGGTCTAAGGAATATCTGACGCAGCTCCAGTGCAACAAATGCCAGGAGTCAGGAATAACAATCTAAGTTGGCGACCTGGTTTTTCTAATACAGGACAACCTACCACCACTGGTCTGGAAGATGGAACGAGTCATGCAGACTCATCCTGGCGCGGACAAACGAGTAAGAGTGGTGGCAATGAGAACGATGAACGGAGTTGTTAAACGTGCAGTGAACAAAGTGTGTGTATTGCCTAAAGGTGATTAGTGCGGTATTACATTTCTATTTGAATTCGTCGTAATTACATGGCAATTGTATTTGTATTGAATTTGCATTTAATTGCATGTGTATTGACTTTATTTTTATATTGCATTCATACTTGTATTTCGTATTTGTGCTGCATGCGTATTGTTTTTCATCTGTATTCCTATTTGTTTTGTATCGTTTTATATTCATTTTCAATCTATTTGTATTATATTCGACATAACTTAAACTGAAGCCTTGTAGCTTTCAAGGGGAGCGGCATATGTTAAGATCTTTGTAATGTGCGCAAGCGCAGCGGTGGCGAAAACCACCCTCACAACTATTTTTGAAATTATTCTCAGACTTGTAACGGAACCGTCAAGGTAACAAATTGTATCGGTAGTGCCTGGCTAGTGCAAATTAAATACTTCTTCATTTATTATCACCATTTTATCTCTGAGCTCTCCAACAAACAGTATGGCAAAGATTCTGTTCGATTGCATAATAATATATGTTTTATCGTTTATCGTTTAAAGAGCCACTTTATGGACTAGTCCATAATGATACACTTCTCGCAAATCTCGCAAATCCGTAAATAGCGTGACCATAACAACAAAAACAGCACACTTTGAAAGCATCACAATTTTCGATGCAGAATGTAATTTTTGTAGGTCAATTTTCTTCAGTGCAATCGAACATAAAGCTTTGTATGTTATTCGTACATAATTAGGCTTTGTAGACTTGCCCTATTTATTGGCCTCGCTCGCAAGCTCGCTCTGCCATAAACTATAGGGCTCGTCCACAAAGACCTATCTTATGTACTTATTACATAAATAGCTATTATCTCCGTCTCTACTCCAGTACATATTATTTTGTGCTATTTTGAGAAAATTATGATTTCAAGAAAACTCTTCAAATCATTTACACTGAAAGAAAAATATTTACTTCAGAGAAAATTCAATTATCCTACTCAAAATCTCGTCAAAAAGCAGGAAAAAAGTTCTAAAGGAGAGTTTCTTTCCAATTTAGCGTTTAGTACTTATAAATTCTCCATTTTTTTTTCGACTCTGGTCAATAGGTGTGAGTAAGTTCTCTATTGAACTATGCAAATTTTTCACCGTTTCCTTTATTTTGGTATAGGGAAAGAAGTTGTGCTCCTTTCGTAGAACGAAATTCATTATCGGAGTCACCATCCGAGTCAAAACAAAAGAATTACTCTTAAACCTTGAAAACTTATAAATGTCCAGCTTACTTTCTCGATAATTCTGCAACTCAAAAACAGCTTTTTCTAAAGCCTCTTTTAATTGTTGTTGATTTAAAAATGGTCTTGATGTCGTTATTCTTATTATATATATAGCACTTACAACAAATCAACCAACCTCAAACGCAACTACAACTGCAATGCATCTGGTAGTGCCTGCGCCTACGTCGGGGCGACACACTTTTGTAATTTCATGTTTTATGTAAAAAAATCTATTTTCTATTTTATTTTTTTTTAACATGACATAGCTAAATACGTTTTGAAAAATGGTTTTTCCGAATTTAAGAGTCTAAATATATTACATGTAGCGACCTTTTTTCTCACGACCACTATATTTCACTTAAAAAAAAACGATTAATTTAACGTAGCAATACTGGCCCAAAATGGGATGTTCTATAAAATGATGTCTTTATGGACAAAATTATGTTTAAATCTTAGATCATATAATAAATAGATACCACCACGCCGTGTTCTTTCCCTGGCAGAGCCTGTGACGACATCCTCCTGTCACACATCTCTATTCTGCATAGAGGGATTACAATCAAGCTATCCTTGCCTGATCACTATTTGAATTTTGCGCGCCTAAATTTTAGGAAGTATGTCTGAACTAATTTCGTACAAAAGATGTTGACAGCTTGATTTTATAAATAATTCACAGTAGATAACGAAAGGAATAGTAAATTATTGAGCAGCAATTGTGATCCTTTATGATTACATCACTTAAAATAGAATCTTTGTTCTAAATTCTAAAATTGTTTTTCGTACAAGAACTCGAAACAGAGGTTAGAAGAAACATCTGTCAAAAGCGATTTGTTGCGCTGGTGCGGTACCAGGATGGAAGTGAAATAGACATATACAGATGAAATGCATATAACAAAGATGAAGATGTGGTGATCACACAAGGATAGCATTATAATATATACTTCCCTTGACGTAGAAAACGACAACAGATAGCTTCATGTCTAGTCACAGCTTTCAGTTTGAGTATTGGTATCTATTTATTATATGATCTAAGGTTTAAATAAGCACAAAATAGAACTAAGTAAAAAAATGAATTAATACTAATGTGTGATGAACTGCCGGTTTAGTTTGGTGATATTTTCATTGTTTAATCAATCAGAGCAATAATGAGAATGGAAAACTGTAAGAATTTTCTAATGTCGGTTTAATAAAAACTACAAGTAATAATACATGTTCAAGAAATAATTGTAGCTATATTCTAGTCAAGAATTCACCTTAATGTTTTTATATTACGTTATATCTATTGTTTAAAATCGCTTGTGTTATTTTTTTGATAAGTAAATAGTTAAAGTAAATAAATCATGTTTAAAATATGTTGTTTTGAATTCTTATTTATACGTGTAATGCAGAGGAAAGTACACATTTCCAGATAACATGTAAATCTTCTTTCAAATATATTACCGGTTGTTTCGGATAAACACGATAAAAATAAATGCAATGGGCTGTACATAACTGAATTTTTAGTAATTATTTAACGGCAACGGTGACAACCAGTAGAGAGCACATTATAACCAGCTAGAATTCACTTACAGAAATATCGCTTGGTAAAAACTACATAGTATGCACCTGATTTACAAAGCTAAACCTTTCTCTGTTGCGGTCGCGGTCCATTTGTTTAAGAGCTTTTGTAAAGAGAATATAATTCATGTAACACATGATCCCATTTCTTCCAATAGAATTTGTTCATGCCCTTAGTTACATGTCTATCACAGCGATAATAATTTTATTGCCTTATTGTGCTCTGTTGCTACCTAAATTTAAAAACTGTCAAATTGACAAATTTTAGAATTTCATAAATTTTTTTGTCTTTTATGGCTTGCCAACGTTGGGGGCAAGCTCAAAACGACGAAATCAATTCTATTATCAAAAAATGTGTTCATTTATTATATTCTCATGTTGAATATAACTCGTGATATGATTAATAATCGAAGATATGGCTCGTGAAACCGAAGCAGCACATTCAACTCGTGCTTCGCACTCGTTGAATCTGCAGCTCGGTTTCACTCGAAATATTATCAATAATAATCATATCACTTGTTATATTATAATTGACAACAACTGCGCAACTATGGAAACAGTCGTCTATGATTCCAGAGCAACGTGATATTCTCGCACAAGACAACTCATATTCTCACAGTTACGACCAAACTTCACAAGGTAAGTTCGTTAATTATAATTAAAAATAATATATTATTATTATTAAGACCCACCACTGACCCGGAAATGACCGGCATTCAGGCAAGACTTCTACCATTACGGGTACTAAGACCAAGTAATGATATGCATTGATTAGATTAACAAAACAAGTTTCGAAATTCTAGAATTACAGCATACAAATTAGTCTGCTATTATTCTCTAATCTCACCCCATCCCCAAAAGTCTAGCGTAACTACCGATCATTTATCCGCGCATCACTTGGAAAGTGACCTACACTACTCTGACCTACTGGTGCTAATCTACTCTAACTGACATGATCAGACTGTTCGAGAAACTTACGAACAACATGACATGTTCCTAATAAAACAGCTTTTTGAATTTTGACAATTATTGAATCATTCAAATGCAAAGACTTTAAATTCTCAACTAAGCTATTTGGGACTACATTTCTATCGATAATTGTAGATATTTTGAAATCTTGGTGTGGTATGTTTGAAAATGTTGTTTGTGTTAGGAATAGCAATGTCAATCAGAATGGCTTCGTTCGTGTGTTTTTTGATAAGTATGATGTCTGGTTTGTTAGCTGTAATGTTTAAGTCTGTAAGTATTGTGCGATTCAAGTATAATTTGTATTTCTTATTTTCAAGGAATGGAGATGGAATGTAAGTGTAATAGGGTGTCGTATCTTCGATTAAGTTCATAAGTGTTGCTAATGCTTTGTGAATGATTTTGGCTGTGTTGTCGTGTTTAGCTTTGTAGTCAGTTTGTGCCAGGATGCTGCAGGAGGAGATTATGTGCTGGATCGTTTCACGTATTGCTTTGCAGAGGCGACAGCAGTCGTTTCTTATATTCGGATCTTTGATGATGTATTTTCTGTAATTCTTGGTAGAGACCCTAGATATACTTTGGAAAAGAGTTGTGACACGAAACGTCAAAATTAATGGTAAATTTTATTTTACTATGCTGGCTACGGATGCCTTTTTTGAGTCATGTTTTGACAGTTTGTAATTGTCATTTAGTACATAGACGTGGAAGAGAATAGTCGTCGTCTGTTGTGTACGAAACTGTAGAAATACAGAAGCAAATGGTTTCTCATTGTTTAAAGGCCCCGAAAACAAGATATTACTTAACAAATGGAAAGAACAGATGCAATATCCATCTTGAAAAATTGGCAAAAGGGCTTACATTTGCGAGGTTGTTGTCCGAAATTGTATTTTCCATCTAATCCTTGGTCAACAGGTTCACTTCAAAAAAGAGAATTTTATATTTCAAGTGAATGCAAAATATGTGAGAGCGCAATTCCAACAATTTATAATGTGGCTGAATTTACGTCAAAATGACCGGTTCTTGGCAAAAAAAAAATGTTATTGATGAAGTTCAGCAGACTATTTTCGAAAAAGACAACTTCATCAAAAAACTGCAAATGGAAAAAAGTTACAAGAAAAAATAACGCGGGGTGCTGAAAAAGAAATTAATGTTTTGAAAGCAAAAATTTAAAGTTTAGAAGGGCAAGTAATAAATTACAAAAATAAGGACGATGCATAAAACAGAACTATAAAAGGGATTCTCAACGAAAAGCAAATTCAAAATTGAAGTGTGAAATGTAAACTACCAAAACGCTGGAACAATAAAACAATAGAAGAAGCCATTAAAACAAAAAATTGGTTGTGGAACCTCAGGATATAACTATATCTTTTGAATATAAATTTTCCGTTACCTTCAAAGTGGAACTCTATGCCGTAAAATTCTGCACATACCGTTTTTACCAGGAATTTTACATGAAATTTTTACCTATTTAACAATCAAAATTCAAAATTTTAACGATTAGGAAAGAGATTATTGTTTATTTTTAGGCGAAGCAGTAATCAATCCAGGTAAAGAATACTGTCGACGTTCCTCATTACTTTTGGGAAACAACATTAACAAATTTAAATGAAGTCGCTACCTATGTTTTGTTTTTTATGTTAGGAGGTGTAAGCTCACGATGGAAGCAAATCGTATGTTATCATTTTACTGGGAATTCCACACACGGAGACACATTATCTAGAATTGCAAAAGAAATTAAAATCAAAAGTACAAAAACGCAGTTCCAAAATTCAATAGTTAACCCAAATAACAAAAGTAGGAATGTTGATTTTGCTGCTAACGCTCCACCTTTATCTAAAAATGTTCAATCCAACCTCATGTATTCTTCGGCAATTTAATTAATTGTTTGTGGAACATTTCTTAATTATTTCGAGTTACAGAAATTCGATGACCATGCTTGTTTTTGTATTTTTTTTTTCATTGTTATTTTAATTAAAAGATGTAATAAATTTTAACTTGTAAGTTTTATTTAATATAGAGGTACATGAATCTATATATTTCTACTGAGATTATTCTACATATCAGAGCAAATATTCATGATGGAAATGTGAGGACGTTGTAAAAACACTGTTTATCATAGATAGAGAACCTACTAAACATGCTTCAAATTTCTTACCACGGTGCCGTTCGTTAAATTACAAAATATTGTTTTGACCAGAAGCAAAACCATTAGATACTGACAATGTGATACACTCTCCAAATCTTAGCTGGGAACAACGATAGTACCTAAGTACAGAATGGTGTTTAAACTTAACTGCAAATTGTGATATAATCTTATAAAGTGTAAATCAGTATGATTAGGTATGTTCTCTGATTAGGTATTCCGTATTTTTCTGTTTTACCAGCGATGCCGGTTGCAAATTGTAAGAAGTACTTAACCGCATAACACTTCTTCTTAAATATAAGGTACTGTCAGTGTCAGTACTGTTAACAAAATTTCAAAGAAACTATTTGGAGCACTACGCCACTGCTTGAAAATGTAACTTAACCTATAAATTTCTTTTGAAGTTTTTGAAACTAAATCACTAAATTAGATAAAGACAGCAATCACTATAGCTATTTCATAACTGACCGTCATGTAATAAAGATAGAGACAGAAAATGTCCGTGTCACAACTCTTTTCCAAAGTATATCTAGGGTCTCTAATTCTTGGTATTGATTACTTGGTCTTGAATAGCAAACACAAATTCATCTGTTTCGGCATACAAACTTGATTTTTTTAACCAAATCAATGTCATCTTCTTGTTTATATGAGCATATATTGCATATATTTTTATGTCATCCATATACACACAAGTGACTTATTCTGTTTTCTCTTTGTTTGTTAATTCTTATATTGAACCCATAATTGCAGCTGTTCAGGATATCGGAGAGGGGATTTAAGAAGAACCATAACGGGCTAAGAGAATCGCCTTGAAAAATTCCTCTTCGGATTTAAGGTTATTTGGAGGGTGGTCTTCCAAAATTCCATGGAACATTTGAGAAAAGTGCAGATTTTAGTATCAATTTTGTATAATTCCAGAATTTTGCATAGCCAGGAATGAGGGACAGAATCGTAAGCTTTCTTATAATCAGTAAAAGCAGTATCTTTTCTAGCTTGTTCACAGATGATGGAATCTATGATTAATTGCTCTTTGCAACCAAAGGATCCTTTAATACATCCTTTATGTTCTTCATTAATGATGTCAGAGTTAAAACAGTGTTGATAGATTTTTTGTGTAATGCATGAGGTTAATATTTTATAGATTGTCGGTAAACATGTGATATGTCTGTATTTTGATGGATTTTTTGTGTCGTTATCTTTAGGTTTTAGGTATGTTACACAATGACATAAGAATGTGGGAAAGGAGGATGGGTCAAAAAGGAACTGATTTAAGTGATGTAGTAAATGAATATGTACACAATTTAATTTTTGATCCAAAAATTATGGATTTTGTCTGGTCCTGGTGATTTCCAGTTGTGTGTCTTATTGATGATATTTATTAGAGATGTACCGACTGTAGGTCTGGCCGACTAACCGACTAGCCGATTGTTCGGCCAGTAAAAACCGACTAGTCGGCCGACTGTTCGGCTTTGCTAAAACCGGTTTATAAATGCGACAGACAGTGTGTGTTTTTTTTCTATTTCTCTCACTACCTTAAAAATTTGTTTTATTTTAATAAAAGGAATAACTAAAGATCCTTTGTTTTCCAAAAAATGTGTTAAATTTATTTGGATAATTTTAACATTTAGTTTTTTCAGTAACTCAGTACAAAATTAAAGAATAATACAATTTGGGGCCAGTTTATACAATATTTTAACTGAGATTAAGTTGATCACGCATTTAACAAGGCCATTAGCGATGTCTGATTGGCGTAGAGTCGGTCACATGGCACTTAAAGGCCGGGTTAAAAATTAAATCGCAATTAAATATTTAATTGAGGTTCTGTAAACCGGGTTTAATTGTTTTATATACTACTTTAATCTTAATAAAAAAAGCCGACCGATCGGCTGTTTAGCCGACCAGTCGCCGAATAGTCGGCTTATCCGACCGGTAGGCCACTAGTCGGTACATCCCTAGTATTTATTAATTCGGCAAGTGTTATCTGATGATCATTCATTGGTGTAACTGTGGATAGTTTATGGGATATATGAGGAATCCATTTGGCAGATTGGTTAAATTCAAATTCTTGAGACCAAAGTTTTGACCAAAATGTTGTTACATCCTGTGAACTTGGTAGTTCACCGGATAATTGAGTTTTGCTTGAATTAGTTAAATGTTGATAGAATAGTTTTTCGTTGTTTAAAAATTTTGTGTTATGAATTTTTCTGAGATGTGATTGTTTGTATCTTTTAAATCTTTTGCTATATAAGGAAAGCTTTTGTAATAGGGTATCTTTAATTTGGGATAGTGGTGTGTTGTACTCATCGTAATCAGTTTGATGAAAATTATTGTTGGTCAGTATCGAATGCATACATGTCATGATATGTGGTGTTTTAACTCCTCTAAGGTACTGTGTTATTTGACCTAGTTGTTTTCTAATGTTATTAATTTTATAATTTAACCGTGTTTCCCAATGAGGGGTGGAGGGTATATGACTGGTGTTTGTATTTATTATGTTATCTTTACATGTGTTAATTTGAATACAAGTTAAAGCTGCACAGTAGATAATTGTAAGAAGTTGTTCAAAAGAGATCGAGTTTTTTCGAAAGATATTTTGGTAAAATGAAGAAGTTCATTATTTCTACAATTGCCAGAAACTTTTTAGGATAACACTGGCGGGGAAGTGAATGTCTATCATTTGGTTTTAATTTAGAACATGTTTCGAAAGTTAATTTAAATTGGTCTTCAATTTCATTTTGAAAATTAATGTGAAATTTAAAATTGTTGTTTACAGTTTTGATTAATGTGTCTTCGGTGTTGTAGTACGTGTTTTGTAGATTATCTGTGATGTTAATTTGGTTTTGGATTGTTCTTGATAAATTGTTAAGTGATTTGTCAGTTAATTTCTGGGATCTGTTTGATGGTGTGTTGGTAATTTGTGTTATGGTTGTGATCTTATTTTGAGGTGTTTTGTTTAATAAATCTTTAGTAAATGTGTCAGTCGGTGTCTCTGGTGTATATGATAGACTACTGTTACTATTTTGTGGTATAATTGGGATCTTATTTTGAGATGTTGTTTTTGACAAATTGGTGACAGATGTGTCAGTCAGTAATGTATTTGGTGGTGTGTTGTTGATATCTTCAGGAAGTGGATTAATGGTTTTGGAAAGTTCATTTTTTAATTGTTCTAGAGTAAGTTGAGGTATGTAGTTATTTTTAACTATAGCTCTACGTTGATCTGCTAAATTTTGAATGGTAACTGGAAAATTTGGGTACTCACGCTTTTTTGGTTCTTCTCGTCTTCTAATGGTCTGAGGCTGATTTGTCTGAGAAACATTAGAGACTAATACGCTGTTAATTGTCCTTGTGGTAGTATTTCCCGAGGTGATGCCACTTGCTCCATCGACCTCTTCGGAGACTGCAGTAATAGGTGTTCTTCGGATTTTGAGTTGAACATTCTTCGTTGCAGGCGAAACAATTTGGTTTAGACTCATTTTTTAGTTGGAAATGTCAGCGTTGAGAGTTGATTATGAAAAAAGGAAATTAAATGCAAATATCGAGTTAAATAGGTGGTTTTAATAGTAAATACAGTACCTTGCACTATTATGAGTCCTTTTGAGTCAAATAAAGGTATTGAATTGAGTTTTATCCAAAGATTCCGCCTTGTTAAGAAATTTATGAACAACCAAAGGTCACTTTTTTTATATACATTAATATTATTATTATTAATGATTTTATTATTATTTTCTGACGATTCTTATTGACACAACGCACTTACAGCATACAGAATCGTCTCAGTTTGCCAAAAGAAGACGTTTGGGTTAGTTTTTTGACATTCTCGCGTTCGTAGATTCAAGAAAATTATTAAAAATCTTCACAAACGTTACTTTTAAAGCGTTTTATTGTAGTTTTAAGCCAGTTAGGCACCCAACGGGCTCGAGTAGGTTATAAAGATGCGTGACGCGGTGCGCAGAAGCAATGCGCAGTAGTAGGAGTAGTACTAGTTTCTGCCACCAGTGGCGCTGCGATTGCGTCGCATGGTTTGCGTCTTTGCTGAGATTGTGTGAATGTTCCGGTAGATGCCTCTTTGCGCGCGCGCGCGGGAATTTTTGTGTGTGAAAAAAAAAGCAACCGCCTCGCGATGGATTCAAACCCATCGATCAACCGTACTGTTTTAAATGTTTTTTTGGCCTCGACAAATGTAAAACTGACATTTACGTATCGTAGATAGCCATGGTATTTTGATTTTTACATATTGAACTGTCATTTACCACATTAAGTGCGGTAATAAGCACAGAAATTTTTAGAGTTTTAAAACCCTTAAAAAAATTGACACATCATCATTCACAAAGCTTGTGTTCACCAAAATAAGATACCGCATAAATGCATCTCTTAAATGTTTTAAAATAATAGCAATTGATTTTTTTATTGACTATTGATATAGCCTCTGGAAATACATAAGTAGTACCTAGGAGGATAAATAAATAGGAGAAGGGACTACGTAGTTCACATTGTGCCGCTGAGTTTCCGCGGCGCTAGTGGTACAGCGGCACCCGACTTTAATGTAGTTGGTACGTGTATTTGTGTTAATTTTTATGAAAAAAACGATTGTTGAGCTGCTATTTAGCCATATAAACAATAGTTATCATATACAAAGCTAACAGCATATAGTGTAACGTGAGTAGTCAACGCAAATGATGAGTACAGTCCGATTTTTATAGGTTATATTTTGAAGATGAGCCCCAAAAACAATAAATGTTTCGCACCAAACTGTAGAAGTGGCTACAAAAGTAATAACGAAAAATGTAGTTTGTTTCGTGCCCCTAAAGATCCAGAATTATTAAAGAAATGGCAACATAATATTCCCCGGGCTGATAGGCAATTGTCAGTTCGAGATGTTTTATGTGAGAAACATTTTACATCTGATTGTATCTTGAGAGAATGGCAATCAGGCTCGGTGCGCAACTTTTTCCATTCGTGCGTAAGGGCTTTACAACTCGAATTATGTACTATACTTTTTCTACGAGCACAGACAAAGAAAAACATATTTTATTATCATTTTATTCATGAACATTAACATTTTAGCTTTATTAGATATTGTAATTATTTGTAGTAATTGTTTATTGTCACTGTACAGTTGTTAAACACAAGGGAATGGTCGGTAGTATTAGTTTTGTGGCTACTTGTACTCTGACTACAGGATGCAGTCACATTATGTTCTGAAATAGTGACATGATTATTTGATGTAGTAGGACTGTTGTTTATCGCAGATGCGATTTTTTGTGAATTGTCGATTTTATTTTTCACTGAATTGTCTACATAGCCTTCAGCTACCGACGACGACCGCCATCCACCATGCCTTTTTAATCCTAGTAAATCACCACCAGCATCAACTAGGATGGTGGCAGACGATCGCCTGAAACAATGACCAGTGTATTGTTTTGGATCTGGTAAACCAAGATATTCTGCTATATTTTTTGGTACACTACCAATCTTATTTATGCCGACACACTGCTTGGTGCATTTTTGGTTTATGTAATTTAAAAAAAAAGGTAGTGATTGTGTATTATCTCCTGAAGGACGTAGGTTCATATACTTCTTACAAGTTGGATAAAAAGTTTTAGGTACAACAAAAGAACTTTGAGTTTTTGTTTTTGAATCAGGAATGGTGATAATCACGGCTGTAGAATAGATAGGTTGAGTATCTTTCATTCATTCACGTTCCGGTAGGTGGAATAATTTCTTTCCGTACCAGTTGGCCATGACGCGCGTTTTCAAATGGGTCCCTCTTACGGTATTTAGAGGCATTAATTTTTGCCACATCAAAAGGACACGATTATACCGACATAAATGACAACTTTGACATTTAATCAAAGCATTTAATAATAATTTTTATGTTAAACGTTCAATCTTTTGGAAGCGTCTTTGACCATTGTTTACACTAGCTACTATGCGACTTCTCTGAAACCGTTTTTGCAGAACCCTCATACAACGCCCCTGTCCTGATCGCGTTCCTACTCTTCAAATGTTATGAGAAATATTTGTACAACCTTTGAAGGTTAGGTAGGAACGTGATCAGGGGTGTTGTATGAGGTTTTTGTGGGGGCGGATTCGGCAAAATCGCGGTAGCTAATGTAATCAATTACCGAAAAGTTCTTAACCAGTACATTGTCAACTTGTTTTTCGAAGGAATCTGTGTTTATCTGGTCATCGCACATGCTTGTTTAATGATTGTTTACATGAAACACTAGTGCTAGAAATATCGAACAAACCTGCGGTTGCCGAGGTTTGTTATGTATAAATGTACGTTCCTCTCTGAGTTGGCGATGTCGTTAAACCAATTTAAACAGTAATTTCTATCATAATACATCAACTAGAAGTAGAATGACAGTTTTGGCAGCCTGTCAGTTGTCAATTTGCCATTGCAGTAGTGGAAAATTTCATTCATAAAGATGTTAGTGTGTAATCGTAATTCACAGATGGCGAAACGATCTAATGCGCGCCAAAGCCGCCTAGGACACCCAAATTTTATTCCACCAAATTTCCCTTAGTGTACCAACCTTATATTCTACAGCCGTGGTGATAATTAATGATTCTCCATTATCTTGCACATGTTCAGGTTTAATATTTCGCTACTCCTGTTTTCTGCATGCACCACTAACCGCAATGATAAGAACAATCTAAAACAAAATGTTATATTTATGAGGTTATAACATAGATCTGAGATACCTTCATAAATAGATATTGCGTATTTGGAGCATTTTGTAAAAAATCATTTATATTTTTGCTTGTTAAAGTTTTTGACTTTTTGCTCTTAAAGCCATTTGCTTTTCTTTTTAGTAGAGCTATTAATTTAGGATAAATGGCAATGTTGATTTTGTCATGTTTTATGTTTATTGTAGCCCTTAACATTGAATATATCGCGCAAAGAGAAGATGGTTTCATTGTAGTTGACAACTCTTCAAAATATGCCAACATTACGTTTTCTGACAACGAATTTATTTTATTTTTATTTTCCATTCCATAAATTTTTGGTAGACGATTTCATATCTTTCACGCGACTTTGTGGGCAATAGATTGTCGATAGCCGTTTTGGCCTTTTCAATTATCTCCGGCGGCGTGCACATTAATTCATCACTATCGATAGACATTTACAATTAAATAGAATCCGTAAAAAGAGAGAAATGTTGATATTTTTTGCAGTAAATGTTACCTTGTTCGTTTTCTTCTTTTAAATTTCTTTGATTATGCCTCTTTTATTAACAGTAACGCTGACAGTGCTTCACAATTTTGTATTTGCCTGTCCGTCTTGTCATTTTCACTACCAACCTAAATTGAATAAATCGAAAAATCCCTAACTGTGCGATCTGCTTTTCTTACGCACGCTGTGCGTAAGGACACGCATACATGTTTAGCGAGTTGTGTGATCTTAACGATTTACAGTGGTGATCGTAGAAAAAGTGCCTTTAAAGTTACTACTAATGAAACTAAATTCTTATGGTATTAGTGGAAAATTATTAAGATGGATAGAATGCTTCCTTACTAACAGAAAATTTTTTGTTAGAGTTGGAAATGGTTTCAGTGATATATTCGATGTATTAAGTGGAGTACCACAAGGGTCTGTCTTAGGGCCCAAGTTATTTCTTCTCTACACAGCCGATACACCTAAGTCAATAACTTCCTCCTGTGCAATGTATGCCGATGATATCAAAGTGTACAATCATATTTCTAATGCATCTGTTTTACAAAATGATATTAAGGTTATCTTTGAATGGGGACAACAATGGGGTATTCCACTCAATAAATCTAAATGTAAAGTCCTTCGCATTGGTAAGGATAAATCGAACGCAAATTATCAAAGATAACGTGAATATATATCGAGAGTCACAGAACACAATGATTTAGGAGTTCAAATTCACAGAAATCTAACAAGGACAAATCACATAATAAAACAAGTGAAAAAAGCTAATTTAAGAATGTACATTTTATATAAAACGTTTTCAAAAAAGAATATTTCTTTAATGGCAAAGATATTTAGAATTTGTGAATGTTGTTTGGTACCCAAATAGAATTCAGGATCTTGAAACTTATGAAAAAGTACAACGTAAGTTTGCTAGATGGTGCTTTGGCGCTAGAAGACCCAATTATAACACACGTCTAAAACATGAAATTGATAACACTTTCAGATCGTAGACTAAGAGGGGACTTGATACATACATTTAAAATTTTGAAACTTGGAAAGGAAGGTCACCAAATTTTTCAGATTAGAGGATCCCAAAGATTAAGAGGGCATAGATTGTCACTGTCCGTACCAAAATTTAAAACCGACATTATGAAAAACTTTTTTCCGGTTCGTGTAATAAAAAGTTGGAATAGGTTACCTACGGAAATAATAGATGTGGAAAATGTTAATTTGTTTAAGAATCGCATTGATAAGTTCTTTCAATGGTAATACAAGAAACATTGATATTCGATTGAGTTATATAGTTCCAAAGGAACTCTACTCTATATTATAATATAATAATAACAATAATAATATTTCAATATTTTTTGATGATTCTGAGCGACGAAACACACTTAGAGCATGCAGAATCGTCTCAGATTAGGAAAAGGAGACGTTTGGGTCAATTTTATGTATTCTGGCATTCGTAGATACATGAAAATTGTTAAGATTCTTACGAAACGTCACTTTTGAAGTGCTTTCTGGTCGTTTTAAGCCAATCAGAAACCCTACGGGCTCGGAAAGAGCAACGAAACCATCAAATTTTAGCTAGAAACAGTATTTTTGTCGATTTTTATGAAATCTGAACGATATTTCAACATTGTTTGATGATTCTGAGCGACGAAACACACTTACAACATGCAGAATCGTCTCAGATTAGGAAAAGGAGACGTTTGGGTCAATTTTATGCATTTTGGCGTTCGTGGATACATGAAAATTGTTAAAATTCTTCAGAAACATCACTTTTGAAGTGTTTTCTTGTAGTGTTAAGCCAATCAGAAACCCAACGGGCTCGGAAAGAGCAACGAAACCATCAAATTTTAGCTAGAAACAGTATTTTTGTCGATCTTTATTAAATCCGAACTATATTTTAACATTTTTTGATGATTCTGAGCGACGAGACACACTTAGAGCATGCAGAATCGTCTCAGATTAGGAAAAGGAGACGTTTGGGTCAATTTTATGCATTCTGGCTTTCGTAGATACATGAAAATTGTTAAAATTCTTCAGAAAGATCACTTTTGAAATGTTTTCTTGTAGTTTTAAGCTAAACTGAAACCCTACGGGCTCGGAGAGAGCAACGAAACCATCAAATTTTAGCTAGAAATAGTATTTTTGTCGATTTTTATTAAATCTGAACGATATTTCAACATTGTTTGATGATTCTGAGCGACGAAACACACTTAGAGCATGCAGAATCGTCTCAGATTAGGAAAAGGAGACGTTTGGGTCAATTTTATGCATTCTGGCGTTCGTAGAAAATTGAAAATTGTTAAAATTCTTCAGAAACGTCACTTTTGAAGTGTTTTCTTGTAGTTTTAAGCCAATCAGAAACCCGACGGGCTCGGAAAGAGCAACGAAAGCATCAAATTTTAGCTAGAAACAGTATTTTTGTCGATTTTTATTAAATCTGAACTATATTTCAATATTTTTTGATGATTCTGAGCGACGAAACACACTTAGAGCATGCAGAATCGTCTCTGATTAGAAAAAGGAGACGTTTGGGTCCATTTTCTGCATTCTGGCGTTCGTAGATACATGAAAATTATTAACATTCTTCAGAAATGTCACTTTTGAAGTGTTTTCTTGTAGTTTTAAGCCAATCAGAAACCCGACGGGCTCGGAAAGAGCAAAGAAACCAATTTTAGCTATCAAAAAATGTTGAAATATACTTCAGATTTACTAAAAATCGACAAAAATACAGTTTCTAGCTAAAATTTGATGGTTTCGTTGCTCTTTCCGAGCCCGCTGGGTTTCTGATTTGCTTAAAACTACAAGAAAACACTTCAAAAGTGACGTTTCTGAAGAATTTTAACAATTGTCTTGTGTCTGCGAATGCCAGAATGCATAAAATTGACCCAAACGTCTCCTTTTTCTAATCTGAGACGATTGTGCATTCTCTAAGTGTGTTTGGTCGCTCAGAATCATCAAAAAATGTTGAAATATAGTTCAGATTTAATAAAAATCGAGAAAAATACTGTTTCTAGCTAAAATTTGATGGTTTCGTTGCTCTTTCCGAGGCCTTCGGGTTTCGGTTTAATATAAATCGACAAAAAGACTGTTTCTAGCTAAAATTTGATCGTTTCGTTGCTCTTTCCGAGCCCGTTGTGTTTCTGATTACATTAAAACTACAAGAAAACTCTTCAAAAGTGACGTTTCTGAAGAATTTTAACAATTTTCTTGTGTCTACGAGCGCCAGAATTCATAAAATTGTCCCAAACGTCTCCTTTTCCTAATCTGAGACGATGCTGCATGCTCTGAGTGTGTTTCATCGATCAGAATCAACAAAAAATGTTGAAATATAGTTCAGATTTAATAAAAATCAGTAAAAAACCTGTTTTTAGCTAAAATTTGATGGTTTTGTTGTTCTGTCCGAGCCCGTTGGGTTTCTGATTGGCTTAAAACCACAAGAAAACACTTCAAAAGTGACATTGATGAAGAATTTTAAAAATTTTCATATATCTCCGAACGCCAGAATGCATAAAATTGACCCAAAAGTCTCCTTTTCCTAATCTGAGACGATTCTGCATGCTCTAAGTGTGTTTCGTCGCTCAGAATCATCAAAAAATATTGAAATGTGGTTCAGATTTAATAAAAATCGACAAAAACACCGTTTCTAGGTAAAATTTTATGGATTCGTTGCTCTTTCCGGGCCCGTCGGGTTTCTGATTGGCTTAAAACTACAAGAAAAGACTTCAAAAGTGACGTTGATGAAGAATTTTAAAATTTTTTATGTATCTCCGAACGCCAGAATGCATAAAATTGACCCAAACGTCTCCTTTTCCTAATCTGAGACGATTTTGCATGCTCTAAGTGTGTTTCGTCGCTCAGAATCATAAAAAAATATTGAAATATAGTTCAGATTTAACAAAAATCGACAAAAATACGTTTCTAGCTAAAATTTGATGGTTTCGTTGCTCTTTCCGAGCCCGTTGGGTTTCTGATAGGCTTAAAGCTACAAGAAAACAATTCAAAATTCAGGTTTCTGAAGAATTTTAACAATTTTCATGTATCTACGTGTTTCATTTGTTGTAAGAAAGAGGCTTGTTTTAATTATAACTTTAATAACTAAACATGTGTAACATTCTACAAGTACCAAAAATACACAGTACATTAATGTTGGTCATTGCCAACTTAACTTATTCTCACTAAATGGCAGGGATGCCAATTACACTTGTAACACCCCCGTCACTAAGATTACAAAACTATTTGAAGGTTGAAGGAACACCGTACACTTCATAATCTTTGTATTTGGATGGCATATTTCTATTTCTGTGAGGTCGACTTACAGGTTCCTTACCTGAACATACATTTACATCATTATTAATTTTTGTTGGGGATGACACAGTTTTAAAAGGGGTCGAATTATTCATACTAGGGGTACATGTCTCATTTTCAGAATCAGAAATTGGATCGACAACATTACCACGCGGAACAAACTCCTTTTTCGATTCACGAAGGTGACGTCTATTTCTCCTAAACACTTGACCTTGCTCAGTTTTTACAATATAAGACCGCGGTGTGTCGTACTTATCTTCTACTTTTCCCTTTTCCCAATTGTTACGATTCTTTACATTCACTTTTTTTGATTTATCTGACTAGATTTTAATTTATCATGTACATATTTCGCGTTTATATTTTCAGTATTTAATAATTTGTTATTGACAGGTAATTTTGATCTTAAACGTCTATTATTTAGTAACTGACTTGGTGAAAATCCTAAAGTTACAATTGGTGTTGTCCTATACTCTAACAGTGACAAGTCTATATCAGTATTTTTTCAAAACAAATTTTTTACTATTCCTACACCTTTCTCAGCTAGTCCGTTAGATTGCGGATAATTTGGGCTAGTAGTAATGACTTTAAAATTCCACTGATTCGCGAAATTTCTGAAATTAAAGCTGTTAAATGGCATATTATCTGCAATAAGGACTTCAGGAATACCTTGTCGTGAAAAAATTTCTTTAAAATGCTTGATTAACTCATGAGAATCTTTATATTTCAACTTTTTCAATTAAATCCATTTACTATATGAGTCAATCACAACAAGATACTCATTACCAGCATAATAAGCTATATCAGCTGAAATTCGAAACCATGGTCGCGTTGGACATTCATACGACATAAGAGGTTCCTTTTGCGGATTTCTATTAAACTTCTCACACATTTCACAGGCTGATATATATTCATATATGTCTTTACACATGCCTAACCAATACAATACTTCTCTAGCTCTAGCTTTGGTTTTTTCTATACCTAGATGGGTTTCGTGTAAAATTTTTAACATATAACTTTGTAACGATTGAGGAACTACAATTCGTTCATTAAAATATATAATACCATTATTAACTGTAATGTCATGTTTAATTTTCCAAAAATGTTTAACTACCTTTGAATATTGTTTAACATTATTAGGCCAACCATGTTCATAAAAATGTAAAATTTGTTTTAGATCTTGATCATTTTTTGTTTCTTCTTTAATTTGGTTCTGCTTTCCATCTGAAATTACAATTTCCTTTTGTAGTGTGTGAACTGTAAAATCTACACTATCAGGTTCTATCTCATTTAAAAACGATCTGGATAAATAATCTGCAACAAACATTTGTGAACCCTGCAAATATTCAACAGTTATTTCGTATTTGAGCAATTGTAATCGCATGCGTTGTAGCCTAGCGGAAATTTGGTTTATTCCTTTTTTGAAAATTGACTCTAATGGTTTGTGATCAGAATTAACAATAACATGTCTACCATAGGTATAATAATGAAATTTTTTACAAGCAAATTCAATAGCATACATTTCCTTTTCAATTTGTGCCCAATTTTGTTTGTTAGGACTTAAAGCTGCAGATGCAAATGCTATGGGCTGATTATTGGACAATAAAACTGCACCTACTCCATCTTTTGAGGCATCAGTTTGTATTTTTAGTTGTTGATTACTAGTAAAGATACCTAATGTTGGTGGTTTGGCTATAATAGCTTTTAGTTTATTGAAACTTTCTGTGTGAATTTTATCCCATTGAAATGGTGTATTTTCTTTAGTTAATTCACGCAATGGAGCTGAAATTTGGGACATATTCGGTATGAATTTACTTAGATACTTAAGCATACCAAGAAATTTTAACAAATGTTTTTTGTCTTTAGGAATTTGAAGCTCAGTAATTGCTTTAGTGAATTTTGAATCCATTGCTACACTATTTTTACTAATAATGTGACCACAATAACGAATAGTTTTTACTTTAAATTGAACTTTGGTTGAATTTAATTTAACATTGTTTTGAGCTGCTCTATTTAAAAACAATTGCAAATTACGATCATGCGCTCTTTCATCTTCACCTGAGATTATAATGTCATCAAAGTACACGTGTACTCCTGGGATATCTCCAAACATTTCTTCATTTTTCTTTTGGAATACCTCTGGACTGGATTTTAGACCAAATGGAAGACGATTGAATTTATATCGACCAAAAGGTGTATTGAACGTACATAACTCGGAGCTTTCTTCATCCAAAACAATTTGCCAAAACCCTTGACACATGTCGAAGACGGAAAAATATTCTTTGTTGCTTAGTTGTGCAATGATGGTTTCCGGTGTTTGAATTTGATATATTTCCCTCTGAATTGCAGTGTTCAGATCTTTTGGATCAAGGCACAGGCGTAGTTCACCATTTGGTTTCTCGATGATTACCAAATTATTCACCCATTTCGTTGGTTTGCTGACTTTGCTGACGATTCCTTCTTTGCTGAATTTTTCCAAAGTTGTTTTCAATCTTGTATGTAGACTTAAAGGGACCAGTCTTGGTGGATTAATTACTGGCTTGACTTCTGAGCTTACAGTGATGTGATGTGTTCCTGGAATTTTTCCAATGCCATTGAAGATTGATTTGTATTTTTCAGTAACCATTTCCATTGTTAACTCGTGAATGTACTTCTGTGGCTCATTTACTTTGGTTGATCTGGAAATTAATTGCAATTTTAGACAATCTTGTAACCCAAGAATAGCACCAGAACTAGGGTTAACGACGACGAAATTAACTTCTGCTATTTGATTTCCAACTTTCAGTTTCAGTGTCACTTGTCCAACTGGAGTAATTTTGAAGTTTTTATTTCCATACGCTACTAGTGTGACATTTGTAGGCTGCAATTTCTTCTTCGTGTTCAGTGATTTGAAGTCATTATACGGAAGTACTGATACTTGAGCACCAGTGTCAATTTTGCAATTTAATTTTTGACCTTGAATTTCCACTTCTTCGTACCAAGTGTTTTCTTCCGCAGTGATACCATCAATATTAATATTTAGAATTTGCAAACTACTCATATTAACCTCCTCATTCTCCACGTCATGGACGCTATAGTTGCTGTTGGTTTTACTTCTGCATACTATGGCGAAGTGGTTCGGTTTCTTACATTTCCTACATTTTTGATTGAACGCTGGACATTGGTTTACTGGGTGACTGACTTGTCCACAATTTCTACAGTTATTAATTATTTTCGTAGTTGGTTTCCCAGTTTTCATCTGCTTCATTGGTTGTTTTTTCTTGTTGATCGCTGACACATTTGCCATAGGATGCTGATTTCCCTTGGAAAACTCGTTGATTTGGAATTTACTTATTTCGGCACTTCTGCACTTTTCTAGTGTTTTCTCTAACGTAATATCTTTTTCGTTAATTAGTTGTTCCTGTAGACGTGTTTCTCTTACGTTGAATATAATTTGATCTCTAATTATGGAGTCTTGTTGGTTTCCATACTCACATTTCATCGCTGCATTTTTTAATTCAGTTACGTAGGCATCAAAGCTCTGCCCTTCCTTTTGTCTTATTTTCAGGAAACAGTACCTCTCGTAGATCACATTTCTTCTCGGTTTGCAATGGTCTCCGAACTTATTTAAAACAATTGCGAGAGTTAAGTCTGCTTGCTCACCTAATTTATAGGAATTGTAAATTTTTACTCCTTCTTCCCCTACTACGTTGAGAAAGATCGCTATTTTCCTTTTTTCTGTCTCGTCCTCTTTCGAAATTGCCATTAGAAAAAGTTCAAATTGTTGTTTCCATAAATCCCATTTGAACGATACGTTTGTTGAAAAATCCAACTCTGGGGGCCTTCGAAACATTCCCATTTCTTGTGCCATGTTAGTATTTATTGTTACTTTCTTCAGATGACTTGGATTTTTGTGAATTTGCAGTATTTGAATTTGCACGTGGTTATCCTAACCTCAATTTGGAACTTGCACTTACGATACATCCATCTGTTGTATTTGTTTAGGTGGCTGATCGTTTTCCTAATAATCCATTATTATTAATCCCACACTGACAACATGTTTCATTTGTTGTAAGAAAGAGGCTTGTTTTAATTATAACTTTAATAACTAAACATGTGTAACATTCTACAAGTACCAAAAATACACAGTACATTAATGTTGGTCATTGCCAACTTAACTTATTCTCACTAAATGGCAGGGATGCCAATTACACTTGTAACACTACGAACGCCAGAATGCATAAAATTGTCCCAAACGTCTCCTTTTCCTAATATGAGACGATTCTGCATGCTCTAAGTGTGTTTCGTCGCTCAGAATCATCTGCTCTTTTCGAGCCCGTTGGGTTTCTGATTGGCTTAAAACTACAAGAAAACACTTCAAAAGTGACGTTTCCGAAGAATTTAACAATTTTCTTGAATCTACGAACGCCAGCATTCATAAAATTGACCCAAACGTTTCCTTTTCCTAATCTGAGACGATTCTGCATGCTCTAAATGTGTTTCGTCGCTCAGAATCATCAAAAAATATTGAAATATAGTTCAGATTTAATAAAAATCGACAAAAACACTGTATCTAGCTACAATTTGATGGTTTCGTTGCTCTTTCCGAGAACGTTGGATTTCTGATTGACCTAAAACTGTAACAAAAATTCTTCAGAAACGTCACTTTTGAAGTGTTTTCTTGTAGTTTTAATCCAATTAGAAACCCTATGGGCTCAGAAAGGGCAACGAAACCATCAAATTTTAGCTAGAAACAGAATTTTTGTCGATTTTTATTAAATATGAACTATATTTCAATATTTTTTGATGATCCTGAACGACGAAACACACTTTTAAAGCATGCAGAATCGTCTCAGATTAGGAAAAGGAGACGTTTGGGTCAATCTTATGCATTCTGGCGTTCGTTGATACAAGAAAATTGTTAAAATTCTTCAGAAACGTCACTTTTGAAGTGTTTTCTTGTAGTTTTAAGCCAATTAGAAACCCAACGGGCTCCGAAAGAGCAACGAAACCATAAAATTTTAGCTAGAAACAGTATTTTTGTCGATTTTTATTAAATATAAACTATATTTCAACATTTTTTGATGATTCTGAGCGACGAAACACACTTAAAGCAAGCAGAATCGTCTCAGATTAGGAAAAGGCGACGTTTGGGTCAATTTTATGCATTCTTGCGTTCGTAGATACAAGAAAATTGTTAAAATTCTTCAGAAACGTCACTTTTGAAGTATTTTCTTGTAGTTTTAAGCCAATTAGAAACCCAACGGGCTCGGAAAGAGCAACGAAACCATCAAATTTTAGCTAGAAACAGTATTTTTGTCGATGTTTATTAAATATGAACTATATTTCAACATTTTTTGATGATTCTGAGCGACGAAACACACTTAGATCAAGCAGAATCGTCTCAGATTAGGAAAAGGCGACGTTTGGGTCAATTTTATGCATTCTGGCGTTCGTTGATACAAGAAAATTGTTAAAATTCATCAGAAACGTCACTTATGACGTGTTTTCCTGTAGTTTTAAGCCAATTAGAAACCCTACGGGCTCGGAAAGAGCAACGAAACCATCAAATTTTAGCTAGAAACAGTATTTTTGTCGATTTTTATTAAATATGCACTATATTTCAACATTTTTTGATGATTCTGAGCGATGAAACACACTTAAACATGCAGAATCGTCTCAGATTAGGAAAAGGAGACGTTTGGGTCAATTTTATGCATTCTGGCGTTCGTAAATACAAGAAAATTGTTAAAATTCATCAGAAACGTCACTTATGAAGTGTTTTCCTGTAGTTTTAAGCCAATTAGAAACCCTACGGGCTTGGAAAGAGCAACGAAACCATCAAATTTGAACTATATTTCAACATTTTTTTTTTATTCTGAGCGATGAAACACACTTAAACATGCAGAATCGTCTCAGATTAGGAAAAGGAGACGTTTGGGTTAATTTAATGAATTCTGGCGATCGTAGATACAAGAAAATTGTTAAAATTCTTCAGAAACGTCACTTTTGAAGTGTTTTCTTGTAGTTTTAAGCCAATTAGGAACCCTATGGGATCGGAAAGAGCAACGAAACCATCTAATTTTAGCTAGAAACAGTATTTTTGTCGATTTTTATTAAATATGAACTATATTTCAACATATTTTGATGATTCTGAGCGATGAAACACATTTAAAGCATGCAGAATCGTCTCAGATTAGGTAAAGGAGACGTTTGGGTCAATTTAATGAATTCTGGCGTTCGTAGATACAAGAAATTTGTTAAAATTCTTCAGAAACGTCACTTTTGAAGTGTTTTCTTGTAGTTTTAAGCCAATTAGAAACCCAACGGGCTCGGAAAGAGCAACGAAACCATCAAATTTTAGCTAGAAACCGTATTTTTGTCGATTTTTATTGAATTTGAACTATGTTTCAACGTTTTTTGATGGTTCTGAGCAACCAAACACACTTAAAGCATGCAGAATCGTCTCAGATTTGGAAAAGGAGACGTTGAGGTCAATTTAATGCATTCTGGCGTTCGTAGATACAAGAAAATTGTTAAAATTCTTCAGAAACGTCACTTTTGAAGTGTTTTCTTGTACTTTTAAACCACTCAGAAACCCCACGGGCTCGGAAAGAGCAACGAAACCATCAAATTTTAGCTAGAAACTGTATTTTTGTCGATTTTTATTGAATTTGAACTATATTTCAACGTTTTTTGATGGTTCTGAGCCACCAAACAAACTTAAAGCTTGCAGAATCGTCTCAGATTAGGAAAAGGAGACATTTAGGTCAAATTTATGCATTCTGGTGTTCGTCGATACAAGAAAATTGTTAAAATTCTTCAGAAACGTCACTTTTGAAATGTTTTCTTGTACTTTTAAGCCACTCAGATACCCTATGGGCTCGGAAAGAGCAACGAAACCATCAAATTTTAGCTAGAAACTGTATTTTCGTCGATTTTTATTGAATTTGAACTATATTTCAACGTTTTTTGATGGTTCTGAGTCACCAAACACACTTAAAGCATGCAGAAACATCTCAGATTAGGAAAACGAGCCGTTTGGGTCAATTTTATGCATTCTGGCGTTCGTAGATACAAGAACATTGTTAAAATTCTTCAGAAACGTTACGTTTGAAGTGTTTTCTTGTAGTTTTAAGCCAATTAGAAACCCAGCGGGCTCGGAAAGAGCAACGAAACCATCAAATTTTGACTAGAAACAGTATTTTTGTCTATTTTTATTAAATATGAACTATATTTCAACATTTTTTGATGATTCTGAGCGACGAAACACACTTAAAGCCTGCAGAATCGTCTCAGATTAGGAAAAGGAGACGTTTGGGTCAATTTTATGCATTCTGGCGTTCGTAGATACAAGAACATTGTTAAAATTCTTCAGAAACGTTACTTTTGAAGTGTTTTCTTGTAGTTTTAAGCCAATTAGAAACCCAACGGGCTCGGAATGAGCAACGAAACCATCAAATTTTAGCTAGAAACCGTGTTTTTGTCGATTTTTATTAAATATGAACTATATTTCAACATTTTTTGATGATTCTGAGCTACGAAACACACTTAAAGCATGCAGAATCGTCTCATATTAGGAAAAGGAGAAGTTTGGGTCAATTTTATGCATTCTGGCGTTCGTAGATACACGAAAATTGTTAAAATTCTTCAGAAACGTCACTTTTGAACTGTTTTCTTGTAGTTTTAAGCCAATTAGAAGCCGTATGGGCTCGGAAAGAGCAACGAAACCACCAAATTTTAGCCAGAAACAGAATTTTTGTCGATTTTTATTTAATATGAACTATATTTCAACATTTTTTGATGATTCTGTGCGATGAAACACACTTAAAGCATGCAGAATCGTCTCAGATTAGGAAAAGGAGACGTTTGGGTCAATTTCATGAATTCTGGCGTTCGTAGATACAAGAAAATTGTTAAAATTCTTCAGAAACGTCACTTTTGAAGTGTTTTCTTGTAGTTTTAATCCAATTAGAAAACCTATGGGCTCAGAAAGGGCAACGAAACCATCAAATTTTAGCTAGAAACAGTTTTTTGTTGATTTTTATGAAATATGAACTATATTTCAACATTTTTTGATGATTCTGAGCGAAGAAACACACTTAAAGCATGCAGAATCGTCTCAGATTAGGAAAAGGAGACGTTTGGGTCAATTTTATGCATTCTGGCGTTCGTAGATACACGAAAATAGTTAAAATTCTTCAGAAACGTTACTTTTGAACTGTTTTCTTGTAGTTTTAAGCCAATTGGAAACCGGACGAGCTCGGAAAGAGCAACGAAACCACCAAATTTTAGCTAGAGACAGTATTTTTGTCGGTTTTTATTAAATATGAACTATATTTCAATATTTTTTGATAATTCTGAGCGACGAAACACACTTAAAGCGTCCAAAATCATCTAAGATTAGGAAAAGGAGACGTTTGGGTCAATTTTATGCATTCTTGCGTTCGTAGATACAAGATAATTGTTAAAATTCTTCAGAAACGTCACTTTTGAAGTGTTTTCTTGTGGTTTTAAGCCAATTAGAAACCCAACGGGCTCGGAAAGAGCAACGAAACCATCAAATTTTGGCTAGAAACAGTATTTTTGTCGATTTTTATTAAATATGAACTATATTTCAACATTTTTTGATGATTCTGAGCGACGAAACACACTTAAAGCATGCAGAATCGTCTCAGATTAGGAAAAGGAGACGTTTGGGTCAATTTTATGCATTCTGGCGTTCGTAGATACAAGAACATTGTTAAAATTCTTGAGAAACGTCACTTTTGAAGTGCTTTCTAGTAGTTTTAAGCCAATTAGAAACCCAACGGGCTCGGAAAGAGCAACGAAACCATCAAATTTTGGCTAGAAACAGTATTTTTGTCGATTTTTATTAAATATGAACTATATTTCAACATTTTTTGATGATTCTGAGCGACGAAACACACTTAAAGCATGCAGAATCGTCTCAGATTAGGAAAAGGAGACGTTTGGGTCAATTTTATGCATTCTGGCGTTCGTAGATACAAGAACATTGTTAAAATTCTTGAGAAACGTCACTTTTGAAGTGCTTTCTAGTAGTTTTAAGCCAATTAGAAACCCAACGGGCTCGGAAAGAGCAACGAAACCATCAAATTGTAGCTAGAAACAGTATTTTTGTCGATTTTTATTAAATATTAACTATATTTCAACATTTTTTGATGATTCTGAGCGATGAAACACACTTAAAGCATGCAGAATCGTCTGAGATTAGGAAAAGGAGACGTTTGGGTCAATTTTATGCATTCTGGCGTTCGTAGATACAAGAAAATTGTTAAAATTTATCAGAAACGTCACTTATGAAATGTTTTCCTGTAGTTTTAAGCCAATTAGAAACCCAACGGGCTCGGAAAGAGCAACGAAACCATCAAATTTTAGCTAGAAACAGTATTTTTGTCGATTTTTATTAAATATGAACTATATTTCAACATTTTTTGATGATTCTGAGCGACGAAACACACTTAAAGCATGCAGAATCGTCTCAGATTAGGAAAAGGAGCCGTTTCGGTCAATTTTATGCATTCTGGCGTTCGTAGATACAAGATCATTGTTAAAATTCTTCAGAAACGTCACTTTTGAAGTGTTTTCTTGTAGTTTTAATCCCATTAGAAACCCAATGGGCTCAGAAAGGGCAACGAAACCATCAAATTTTAGCTAGAAACAGTATTTTTGTCGATTTTTATTAAATACTAGCTTACCCGGCCACGCGTTGCTGTGGCTAAAGTTTTTGTTATATTACATTATAGTAAACAATCTAAGAGGAACAATAAGAGAACATCAGTCACGGAGTCCACTATGCTTTTTCACACAGATGGTATTTGTAAAAAAATATGGTGATCTCCTTATTTGACTTTCTACTACTATAACCCTTTAGTACAATGAAATTATTTACGAACAAAGACGAAAATGTTGATATTGGTATACAAATTCACTGGATTGAGATTTGAAGGGGAAGTACGTTGAACACAATATTTCGTTCGCTACAAAATAAATTTAATTAATTTTATAGCGTCAACAACACGTGGTAATTATGCTGTTAAAATCTAGCTTATATGACACGTTCGTAGATTTACCATAGCAGCGCCATCTATTGATTACTTACTCAACCCAGTCGAAAGGTATCGACATCTGTTAGAATCATTTGGAGTTAAAAGATAATTGTGACTGTCAAATAATAACAGACAAATAATTAGCAATAAATTAAAATTGCGACTATAATTTGAGATTTAAACTATCCTATCGCTCAAGTTGGATCGAACTGCACATGGTGTGCGAATTTTATTATAATCGGTTAAGTGGTTTAGGAGTCCATTGAGGACAAACATTGTGACACGAGATTTATATATATTAAGATGAACTACATTTGAACATTTTTTGATGACTCTGAGCGACGAAACACACTTAAATCATGCAGAATCGTCTCAGAATAGGAAAAGGAGACGTTTGGGTCAATTCAATGAATTCTGGCGTTCGTAGATACAAGAAAATTGTTAAAATTCATCAGAAACGTCACTTTTGAACTGTTTTCTTGTAGTTTTAAGCCAATTGGAAACCGGACGAGCTCGGAAAGAGCAACGAAACCACCAAATTTTAGCTAGAGACAGTATTTTTGTCGATTTTTATTAAATATGAACTATATTTCAATATTTTTTGATGATTCTGAGCGACGAAACACACTTAAATCATGCAGAATCATCTCAGATTAGGAAAAGGAGACGTTTGGGTCAATTTTATGCATTCTGGCGTTCGTAGATACAAGAAAACTGTTAAAATTCTTCAGAAACGTCACTTTTGAAGTGTTTTCTTGTACTTTTAAGCCACTCAGATACCCTACGGGCTCGAAAAGTGCAACGAAACCATCAAATTTTAGCTAGAAACTGTATTTTTGTCGATGTTTATTGAATTTGAACTATATTTCAACGTTTTTTGATGGTTCTGAGCCACCAAACACACTTAAAGCATGCAGAATCGACTCAGAATAGGAAAAGGAGACGTTTAGGTCAATTTTATGCATTCTGGCGTTCGTAGATACAAGAAAACTGTTAAAATTCTTCAGAAACGTCACTTTTGAAGTGTTTTCTTGTACTTTTAAGCCACTCAGATACCCTACGGGCTCGGAAAGTGCAACGAAACCATCAAATTTTAGCTAGAAACTGTATTTTTGTCGATTTTTATTGAATTTGAACTATATTTCAACGTTTTTTGATGGTTCTGAGCCACCAAACACACTTAAAGCATGCAGAATCGACTCAGAATAGGAAAAGGAGACGTTTAGGTCAATTTAATGCATTCTGGCGTTCGTAGATACAAGAAAACTGTTAAAATTCTTCAGAAACGTCACTTTTGAAGTGTTTTCTTGTACTTTTAAGCCACTCAGATACCCTACGGGCTCGGAAAGTGCAACGAAACCATCAAATTTTAGCTAGAAACTGTATTTTTGTCGATTTTTATTGAATTTGAACTATATTTCAACGTTTTTTGATGGTTCTGAGCCACCAAACACACTTAAAGCATGCAGAATCGACTCAGAATAGGAAAAGGAGACGTTTAGGTCAATTTTATGCATTCTGGCGTTCGTAGATACAAGAAAACTGTTAAAATTCTTCAGAAACGTCACTTTTGAAGTGTTTTCTTGTACTTTTAAGCCACTCAGATACCCTACGGGCTCGGAAAGTGCAACGAAACCATCAAATTTTAGCTAGAAACTGTATTTTTGTCGATTTTTATTGAATTTGAACTATATTTCAACGTTTTTTGATGGTTCTGAGCCACCAAACACACTTAAAGCATGCAGAATCGACTCAGAATAGGAAAAGGAGACGTTTAGGTCGATTTTATGCATTCTGGCGTTCGTAGATACAAGAAAACTGTTAAAATTCTTCAGAAACGTCACTTTTGAAGTGTTTTCTTGTACTTTTAAGCCACTCTGATACCCTGCGGGCTCGGAAAGTGCAACGAAACCATCAAATTTTAGCTAGAAACTGTATTTTTGTCGATTTTTATTGAATTTGAACTATATTTCAACGTTTTTTGATGGTTCTGAGCTACCAAACACACTTAAAGCATGCAGAATCGACTCAGAATAGGAAAAGGAGACGTTTAGGTCAATTTTATGCATTCTGGCGTTCGTAGATACAAGAAAACTGTTAAAATTCTTCAGAAACATCACTTTTGAAGTATTTTCTTGTACTTTTAAGCCACTCAGATACCCTACGGGCTCGGAAAGTGCAACGAAACCATCAAATTTTAGCTAGAAACTGTATTTTTGTCGATTTTTATTGAATTTGAACTATATTTCAACGTTTTTTGATGGTTCTGAGCCACCAAACACACTTAAAGCATGCAGAATCGACTCAGAATAGGAAAAGGAGACGTTTAGGTCAATTTTATGCATTCTGGCGTTCGTAGATACAAGAAAACTGTTAAAATTCTTCAGAAACGTCACTTTTGAAGTGTTTTCTTGTAATTTTAAGCCACTCAGATATCCTACGGGCTCGGAAAGTGCAACGAAACCATCAAATTTTAGCTACAACTGTATTTTTGTCGATTTTTATTGAATTTGAACTATATTTCAACGTTTTTTGATGGTTCTGAGCCACCAAACACACTTAAAGCATGCAGAATCGACTCAGAATAGGAAAAGGAGACGTTTAGGTCAATTTTATGCATTCTGGCGTTCGTAGATACAAGAAAACTGTTAAAATTCTTCAGAAACGTCACTTTTGAAGTGTTTTCTTGTACTTTTAAGCCACTCAGATACCCGACGGGCTCGGAAAGTGCAACGAAACCAACAAATTTTAGCTAGAAACTGTATTTTTGTCGATTTTTATTGAATTTGAACTATATTTCAACGTTTTTTGATGGTTCTGAGCCACCAAACACACTTAAAGCATGCAGAATCGACTCAGAATAGGAAAAGGAGACGTTTAGGTCAATTTTATGCATTCTGGCGTTCGTAGATACAAGAAAACTGTTAAAATTCTTCAGAAACGTCACTTTTGAAGTGTTTTCTTGTACTTTTAAGCCACTCAGATACCCTACGGGCTCGGAAAGTGCAACGAAACCATCAAATTTTAGCTAGAAACTGTATTTTTGTCGATTTTTATTGAATTTGAACTATATTTCAACGTTTTTTGATGGTTCTGAGCCACCAAACAAACTTAAAGATTGCAGAATCGTCTCAGATTAGGAAAAGGAGACGTTTAGGTCAATTTTATGCATTCTGGCGTTCGTAGATACAAGAAAATAGTTAAAATTCTTCAGAAACGTCACTTTTGAAGTGTTTTCTTGTACTTTTCAGCCACTCAGATACCCAACGGGCTCGGAAAGAGCAACGAAACCATCAAATTTTAGCTAGAAACTGTATTTTTGTCGATTTTTATTGAATTTGAACTATATTTCAACGTTTTTTGATGGTTCTGAGCCACCAAACACACTTAAAGCATGCAGAATCGTCTCAGATTAGGAAAAGGAGACGTTTAGGTCAATTTTATGCATTCTGGCGTTCGTTGATAGAAGAAAATTGTTAAAATTCTTCAGAAACGTCACTTTTGAAGTGTTTTCTTGTACTTTTAAGCCACTCAGATACCCAACGGGCTCGGAAAGAGCAACGAAACCATAAAATTTTAGCTAGAAACTGTATTTTCGTCGATTTTTATTGAACTTGAACTATATTTCAACGTTTTTTGATGGTTCTGAGCCACCAAACACACTTAAAGCATGCAGAATCGTCTCAGATTAGGAAAAGGAGACGTTTAGGTCAATTTAATGCATTCTGGCGTTCGTAGATACAAGAAAATTGTTAAAATTCTTCAGAAACGTCACTTTTGAAGCATGCAGAATCGTCTCAGATTAGGAAAAGGAGACGTTTAGGTCAATTTTATGCATTCTAGCGTTCGTAGATACAAGAAAATTGTTAAAATTCTTCAGAAACGTCACTTTTGAAGTGTTTTCTTGTAATTTTAAGCCACTCAGATACCCGACGGGCTCGGAAAGAGCAACGAAACCATCAAATTTTAGCTAGAAACTGTATTTTTGTCGATTTTTATTGAATTTGAACTATGTTTCAACGTTTTTTGATGGTTCTGAGCCACCAAACACACTTAAAGCATGCAGAATCGCCTCAGATTAGGAAAAGGAGACGTTTAGGTCAATTTTATGCATTCTGGCGTTCGTAGATACAAGAAAACTGTTAAAATTCTCCAGAAACGTCACTTTTGAAGTGTTTTCTTGTACTTTTAAGCCACTCAGATACCCTACGGGCTCGGAAAGTGCAACGAAACCATCAAATTTTAGCTAGAAACTGTATTTTTGTCGATTTTTATTGAATTTGAACTATATTTCAACGTTTTTTGATGGTTCTGAGCCACCAAACACACTTAAAGCATGCAGAATCGACTCAGAATAGGAAAAGGAGACGTTTAGGTCAATTTTATGCATTCTGGCGTTCGTAGATACAAGAAAACTGTTAAAATTCTTCAGAAACGTCACTTTTGAAGTGTTTTCTTGTACTTTTAAGCCACTCAGATACCCTACGGGCTCGAAAAGTGCAACGAAACCATCAAATTTTAGCTAGAAACTGTATTTTTGTCGATTTTTATTGAATTTGAACTATATTTCAACGTTTTTTGATGGTTCTGAGCCACCAAACACACTTAAAGCATGCAGAATCGACTCAGAATAGGAAAAGGAGACGTTTAGGTCAATTTTATGCATTCTGGCGTTCGTAGATACAAGAAAACTGTTAAAATTCTTCAGAAACGTCACTTTTGAAGTGTTTTCTTGTACTTTTAAGCTACTCAGATACCCTACGGGCTCGGAAAGTGCAACGAAACCATCAAATTTTAGCTAGAAACTGTATTTTTGTCGATTTTTATTGAATTTGAACTATATTTCAACGTTTTTTGATGGTTCTGAGCCACCAAACACACTTAAAGCATGCAGAATCGACTCAGAATAGGAAAAGGAGACGTTTAGGTCAATTTAATGCATTCTGGCGTTCGTAGATACAAGAAAACTGTTAAAATTCTTCAGAAACGTCACTTTTGAAGTGTTTTCTTGTACTTTTAAGCCACTCAGATACCCTACGGGCTCGGAAAGTGCAACGAAACCATCAAATTTTAGCTAGAAACTGTATTTTTGTCGATTTTTATTGAATTTGAACTATATTTCAACGTTTTTTGATGGTTCTGAGCCACCAAACACACTTAAAGCATGCAGAATCGACTCAGAATAGGAAAAGGAGACGTTTAGGTCAATTTTATGCATTCTGGCGTTCGTAGATACAAGAAAACTGTTAAAATTCTTCAGAAACGTCACTTTTGAAGTGTTTTCTTGTACTTTTAAGCCACTCAGATACCCTACGGGCTCGGAAAGTGCAACGAAACCATCAAATTTTAGCTAGAAACTGTATTTTTGTCGATTTTTATTGAATTTGAACTATATTTCAACGTTTTTTGATGGTTCTGAGCCACCAAACACACTTAAAGCATGCAGAATCGACTCAGAATAGGAAAAGGAGACGTTTAGGTCGATTTTATGCATTCTGGCGTTCGTAGATACAAGAAAACTGTTAAAATTCTTCAGAAACGTCACTTTTGAAGTGTTTTCTTGTACTTTTAAGCCACTCTGATACCCTACGGGCTCGGAAAGTGCAACGAAACCATCAAATTTTAGCTAGAAACTGTATTTTTGTCGATTTTTATTGAATTTGAACTATATTTCAACGTTTTTTGATGGTTCTGAGCTACCAAACACACTTAAAGCATGCAGAATCGACTCAGAATAGGAAAAGGAGACGTTTAGGTCAATTTTATGCATTCTGGCGTTCGTAGATACAAGAAAACTGTTAAAATTCTTCAGAAACATCACTTTTGAAGTATTTTCTTGTACTTTTAAGCCACTCAGATACCCTACGGGCTCGGAAAGTGCAACGAAACCATCAAATTTTAGCTAGAAACTGTATTTTTGTCGATTTTTATTGAATTTGAACTATATTTCAACGTTTTTTGATGGTTCTGAGCCACCAAACACACTTAAAGCATGCAGAATCGACTCAGAATAGGAAAAGGAGACGTTTAGGTCAATTTTATGCATTCTGGCGTTCGTAGATACAAGAAAACTGTTAAAATTCTTCAGAAACGTCACTTTTGAAGTGTTTTCTTGTAATTTTAAGCCACTCAGATATCCTACGGGCTCGGAAAGTGCAACGAAACCATCAAATTTTAGCTACAACTGTATTTTTGTCGATTTTTATTGAATTTGAACTATATTTCAACGTTTTTTGATGGTTCTGAGCCACCAAACACACTTAAAGCATGCAGAATCGACTCAGAATAGGAAAAGGAGACGTTTAGGTCAATTTTATGCATTCTGGCGTTCGTAGATACAAGAAAACTGTTAAAATTCTTCAGAAACGTCACTTTTGAAGTGTTTTCTTGTACTTTTAAGCCACTCAGATACCCGACGGGCTCGGAAAGTGCAACGAAACCAACAAATTTTAGCTAGAAACTGTATTTTTGTCGATTTTTATTGAATTTGAACTATATTTCAACGTTTTTTGATGGTTCTGAGCCACCAAACACACTTAAAGCATGCAGAATCGACTCAGAATAGGAAAAGGAGACGTTTAGGTCAATTTTATGCATTCTGGCGTTCGTAGATACAAGAAAACTGTTAAAATTCTTCAGAAACGTCACTTTTGAAGTGTTTTCTTGTACTTTTAAGCCACTCAGATACCCTACGGGCTCGGAAAGTGCAACGAAACCATCAAATTTTAGCTAGAAACTGTATTTTTGTCGATTTTTATTGAATTTGAACTATATTTCAATGTTTTTTGATGGTTCTGAGCCACCAAACACACTTAAAGCATGCAGAATCGACTCAGAATAGGAAAAGGAGACGTTTAGGTCAATTTTATGCATTCTGGCGTTCGTAGATACAAGAAAACTGTTAAAATTCTTCAGAAACGTCACTTTTGAAGTGTTTTCTTGTACTTTTAAGCCACTCAGATACCCTACGGGCTCGGAAAGTGCAACGAAACCATCAAATTTTAGCTAGAAACTGTATTTTTGTCGATTTTTATTGAATTTGAACTATATTTCAACGTTTTTTGATGGTTCTGAGCCACCAAACACACTTAAAGCATGCAGAATCGACTCAGAATAGGAAAAGGAGACGTTTAGGTCAATTTTATGCATTTTGGCGTTCGTAGATACAAGAAAACGGTTAAAATCAGCTAAAAACACGTACCAACAAGTGTTTGTCAAGAAAGCATGAATAATTTCATGTTAAGCAGAGCCGTGTATTTTAGGTGAATAAAATAGATCGATTTTAATGAAACATACGTCGAAATGATCTGTGTCTCTGGATGTATCTAATTATTTACGTTTCTTTCTTTTGTGTGTTTTCACATAAAATTCAACATATTCCTAAATACGCCGTTTACAATTTTTGCCGCGTAGACAAGTACGGATTCACTGAAACATGATTTCTTAATAATAAAATTTTTTCGTAGATAGGGGTGGGATAACTGCAACACGTTTCATAATTTCCGTTTAATTTTGTTTAGATCAACAATTTTCCGCTATATTTAATTGAAATTATAAGGAAATGATGACTTGTAAGGATAATTTTGCTTAGATTAACAATTTTTGCTGCGTAGACAGGTACAACGTTTCATCATTTCCGTTTAATTTTGTGAAGGTCAACAATTTTCCGCCATATTTAATTGAAATCAAATTCTTTTTATAAACAATATAAAAATATGTGTGTGATCAACTATTTTTTTATTTGATTCTATTTCTTGCAAGTCAATATTTCCGTTCTAAGGAAATGATGACTTGCAAGGATAATTTTGCTTAGATTAGCAATTTCATACATTAGGAGAATATTCCGATTTATATTTAAAAACTGCAAAAAGACATCAAAACTCATCAAAAAAATTGGTCTAAAGAGTTTAGACAGTACTTCCCTCGCTGTCGGAAACTTGACGACTGCATGCCTATTGTGTTTTTTTTCTCATTACATTTTTGTAGTGGGAATTTAAAAAAAAATTGCGATGACGTCATCAACATTTTTGCAAGGACACGTATATCAGTTGGGATAGATGTAGTGTAATACTAAGAATAAAATTATTATATTCTCAAATTTTCGGGAAAATGAATTGGGTCGTTTGAATATTGATTTGTAATAATCAATAAAATAACGAAACAATTTACTCACGTATACCTACGTATCAGAGGCAACTGAAAATCGTGTATGTATAAACATTGTTAATTTAAGATGACAGGCGTAACAGCATACGTGAGAGCCAAACACAGAAACTGTAAACAAAACGACCGTCGGTTTTATTGCTTCGACTTCCGCTTATTATATAAAACATTGGGTTTTATTTTAATTCTTGACGGTGAAATTCACAATTGGTTGATAATAAACATGTCTATTTCACATTCGCGGAATCAAGTGAACGCATAAAACAAATGCAGGTCTGTAATGTTAAAGTCGATGTAAATAAGCGTGCTACCCTTATGTTTCAACCGAGTTTTTCCTTTAACAAATTTTGTGTCTACCAAATTGGGTTGGTTGGGGTGTAATACTAATAATAAGTGTTGCCTTTAATTTAATCAATAAAATAAATTGACTTCATTAATTTTTTTGAACCACCTCTTAAGAAAATCTAAAAAATATGAATGGAATGATAAATCACAAGTACAAACTCATCATATTTTTTGCATTTTACATAGGATTTATTCAGCAAAATTTAAGGGTGACGTCATCAATTTTTTTAGGAGGGATGAACAAATACATTTTGAACAAAAGTTTACCATGCTTATAATAACTTTAAAATATTCCCAAGATTTCAAAGCATTCGGTTTTGTAATTCCTGATTAAATCGATAAAATAAATTCACGCCTTCATTAATTTTTTTGAGTCACCCTGCATATGCAAATCCAAAAATATGAATGGAATGATAAATCACAAGTACAGACTCATCATATTTTGTACATTTTAGATACGATTTATTCGGAAAACTTTTGAGCTGACGTCATCAGTTTTTTGTAGAAGATAACCAAATATATTTTGACTAAAAATTTATTATGCTCTTTATAACCTTAAAACATCTGCAAGATTTCAAAGCATTCGGTTTTGTAGTTCCTGATTAAATCAATAAAATAAATTTACGCATTCATTAATTTTTTTGAGTCACTCTGTATATGCAAATCCAAAAAATATGAATGGAGTGATAAATGACAAGTACAGGCTCATCATATTTTGTACATTTTAGATATGATTTATTCGGCAAACTTTCGAGCTGACGTCATCAAGTTTTTGGAGGGGATAAGCAAATATATTTTGACTAAACATTTATTATGCTCTTTATGACCTTAAAACATCTGCAAGATTTCAGAGCATTCGGTTTTGTAGTTCCTGATTAAATCAATAAAATATATTTACGCATTCATTAATTTTTTTGAGTCACCCTGTATATGCAAATCCAAAAAATATTAATGGAGTGATAGTTCACAAGTACAGACTCATCATATTTTGTACATTTTAGATATGATTTATTCCACAAACTTTTGAGCTGACGTCATCAAGTTTTTGGAGGGGATAAGCAAATATTTTTTGACTAAAGATTTATGATGCTCTTTATAGCCTTAAAACATCTGCAACATTTCAAAGCATTCTGGTTAGCAGATTAAAAATTAAATTTCAAAATGTTGTTTTATAATTTTGATTTTTTTTCCAAAAATCTGGACGTTTCGGGTGAAAAGTCGATTCAGAGTTGTAAACTACATGTGTAGGACTATGTTATTTTATACAATTGAAAACCCATTTACTATGTACAATTTTGAAGTGACGTCATCGCTTTAGTGGTGGGGATGATTCGACAAATTTTGGTTAGCGTTTTACCATCTACATGATATTCTTAATATAAGTACAAAATTTCACAACAATCGGTCGAGTACTTTCGGAGATTATCTGTCTAATAAAAATCCGTGACAACAGACGGACAGACGGACAGACGGACAGACGGACAGACGGACGGACAGACGGACAGACGGACAGACGGACAGACGGACAGACGGACAGACGGACAGACGGAAATGGGAGACCTATTTCTTCGTCTTCTAGGGGTCATGAAAGATCGAGAAAACGTAAAAGTAGAGAGTCGGCCGACGGACTCGATTACAATACTTCCTTTGCTTACGCTCGGGAAGTAAAAACCATTAAAAACCTTTTTTTATGCTTTTTGATGGCTTTTGGTGTTTTTTACTTCCCGAGCGTAAGCAAAGGAAGTATTGTAATCGAGTCCGTCGGCCGACTCTCTACTTTTACGTTTTCTCGATCTTTCATGACCCCTAGAAGACGAAGAAATAGGTCTCCCATTTCCGTCTGTCTGTCCGTCTGTCCGTCTGTCCGTCCGTCTGTCCGTCTGTCCGTCTGTCCGTCTGTCCGTCTGTCCGTCTGTTGTCACGGATTTTTATTAGACAGATAATCTCCGAAAGTACTCGACCGATTGTTGTGAAATTTTGTACTTATATTAAGAATATCATGTAGATGGTAAAACGCTAACCAAAATTTGTCGAATCATCCCCACCACTAAAGCGATGACGTCACTTCAAAATTGTACATAGTAAATGGGTTTTCAATTGTATGAAATAACATAGTCCTACACATGTAGTTTACAACTCTGAATCGACTTTTCACCCGAAACGTCCAGATTTTTGGAAAAAAAATCAAAATTATAAAACAACATTTTGAAATTCAATTTTTAATCTGCTAACCAGAATGCTTTGAAATGTTGCAGATGTTTTAAGGCTATAAAGAGCATCATAAATCTTTAGTCAAAAAATATTTGCTTATCCCCTCCAAAAACTTGATGACGTCAGCTCAAAAGTTTGTGGAATAAATCGTATCTAAAATGTACAAAATATGATGAGTCTGTACTTGTGAACTATCACTCCATTAATATTTTTTGGATTTGCATATACAGGGTGACTCAAAAAAATTAATGAATGCGTAAATATATTTTATTGATTTAATCAGGAACTACAAAACCGAATGCTCTGAAATCTTGCAGATGTTTTAAGGTCATAAAGAGCATAATAAATGTTTAGTCAAAATATATTTGCTTATCCCCTCCAAAAACTTGATGACGTCAGCTCGAAAGTTTGCCGAATAAATCATATCTAAAATGTACAAAATATGATGAGCCTGTACTTGTCATTTATCACTCCATTCATATTTTTTGGATTTGCATATACAGAGTGACTCAAAAAAATTAATGAATGTGTAAATTTATTTTATTGATTTAATCAGGAACTACAAAACCGAATGCTTTGAAATCTTGCAGATGTTTTAAGGTTATAAAGAGCATAATCAATTTTTAGTCAAAATATATTTGGTTATCTTCTACAAAAAACTGATGACGTCAGCTCAAAAGTTTTCCGAATAAATCGTATCTAAAATGTACAAAATATGATGAGTCTGTACTTGTGATTTATCATTCCATTCATATTTTTGGATTTGCATATGCAGGGTGACTCAAAAAAATTAATGAAGGCGTGAATTTATTTTATCGATTTAATCAGGAATTACAAAACCGAATGTTTTGAAATCTTGAGAATATTTTAAAGTTATTATAAGCATGGTAAACTTTTGTTCAAAATGTATTTGTTCATCCCTCCTAAAAAAATTGATGACGTCACCCTTAAATTTTGCTGAATAAATCCTATCTAAAATGCAAAAAATATGATGAGTTTGTACTTGTGATTTATCATTCCATTCATATTTTTTAGATTTTCTTAAGAGGTGGTTCAAAAAAATTAATGAAGTCAATTTATTTTATTGATTAAATTAAAGGCAACACTTATTATTAGTATTACACCCCAACCAACCCAATTTGGTAGACAAAAAATTTGTTAAAGGAAAAACTCGGTTGAAACATAAGGGTAGCACGCTTATTTACATCGACTTTAACATTACAGACCTGCATTTGTTTTATGCGTTCACTTGATTCCGCTAATGTGAAATAGACATGTTTATAATCAACCAATTGTGAATTTCACCGTCAAGAATTAAAATAAAACCCAATGTTTTATATAATAAGCGGAAGTCGAAGCAATAAAACCGACGGTCGTTTTGTTTACAGTTTCTGTGTTTGGCTCTCACGTATGCTGTTACGCCTGTCATCTTAAATTAACAATGTTTATACATACACGATTTTCAGTTGCCTCTGATACGTAGGTATACGTGAGTAAATTGTTTCGTTATTTTATTGATTATTACAAATCAATATTCAAACGACCCAATTCATTTTCCCGAAAATTTGAGAATATAATAATTTTATTCTTAGTATTACACTACATCTATCCCAACTGATATACGTGTCCTTGCAAAAATGTTGATGACGTCATCGCAATTTTTTTTTAAATTCCCACTACAAAAATGTAATGAGAAAAAAAACACAATAGGCATGCAGTCGTCAAGTTTCCGACAGCGAGGGAAGTACTGTCTAAACTCTTTAGACCAATTTTTTTTTATGCTTTGTGATGGTTTTTTGTTTTGATCATAAAACCACAAAAAAAAAATCGTTTTGTGTGTTTTCACATAAAATTCAACATATTCCTAAATACGCCTCTGGCTAGCGTTGATCAGCTAAAAACACTTACCAACAAGTGTTCGCCAAGAAAGCATGAATAATTTCATGTTAACCAAGCCGTGCATTTTAGGTGAATAAAATTAAATTTCTCGAATAACAAACGGTCGATTTTAATGAAACATACGTCGAAATGATCTGTATCCCTGGATGCATCTAATTATTTACGTTTCTTTTTTTGTGTGTTTTCACATAAAATTCAACATGTGCCTAAATACGCCTCTGGCTAGCGAACGCGATGCTGTTTCAGCAAATTCTTACGGAATTGGACGCTTTTATCTCATTAGTCAGGGACGTATTCGAAAAAAGAAGAATTATCGCTTGAGGGTGTCAAAGGACAGGCAGTTTACAATTTTTGCTACGTAGACAAGTACGGGTTCACTGAAACATGATTTCTTAAGAATAAAATTATTTCGTAGATAACTGAAACACGTTTCATCATTTCCGTTTAATTTTGTTTAAGTCAACAATTTTCCGCCATATTTAATTGAAATCCAATTCTTTTTATAAACAATATAAAAATATGTGTGTAATCAACTATTTAAATAAATTCAAGTCAGCGAAGAATGAAACATGAGGAAAGCAACTGAATCATCAACTTTAGAGTTCTCAAGAAAACCTACACTATAATAAAAATGGGGAGAAAAAAGTAGGGGTGGGGATTAATATAGTGTATAAATTAAAGATCACACACAAGAACAGATTAATAAGTATCCTGCAAGTATATAACATAATAATTAATTAACGACAGAAATGTGTAAGCTTATATATACTTTTTGTAATATTTAAAGTTCTAAAAAAATTTTTTTTCAGTAGAAAAATTTGTTATCTGCCCCTATGTTGCCAGCCACAGACTTTTATAGAATAGGCTGAGAAAGCATATTTTCAAATGTCACCGGGATGCCTGGGAAAGGGAGCGAAAACTCTTGGAGACTGCACTTCCCAAACCATCTACACCACACCCACCACCATCAAAGTGGTTCAGCAAACCAACGCCAACACCACCGCAAGTGGAAAACTGGGACAACGAATTCTCAGAGACCTATGTCCCAAAGTTAGATAGGTCCCTGTTTTTTTAGACGGAACAGCCTTAAACGCCTACCATGCGACATTTAACAAATATATAAGTAAACAATAATTTCAGCGATCTGCACCAGAAGATCGTGAACGGTTTGAAGTTGTACTTGGTAAATAGAAGTCCGAAACAGCCTTAAACGCCTACCATGCGACATTTAACAAATATATAAGTAAACAATAATTTCAGCGATCTGCACCAGAAGATCGTGAACGGTTTGAAGTTGTACTTGGTAAATAGAGGTCCGATCGGTCAAACCATCAATATCGAATGTATCGAAGAATGAAGAAGGCATTGGTTCATGTGGAAAACAAATCAAGTGCAGTTAGACAGCTTCGTCGTAGATTAGAATTACATTTAAAACGAATTAGTTCTTTAAAAGAAGCAATTGAAATGTATGAAACAAGGACTAAATTGAATAATCTAAAGCTGTAACAGAAATTGTAATAAATATAATTTAATTCGTTCGGTGTATTATTTTCCCCAGTCTGATGTAAAAAATATTTGATTGCAAACCGTAATGAATAAAAGACGTGTTTGTTTCGACAAAGTTCAGGTTATTTTCTTAATAAATGAGAAAGAAAGCCGAATTAATACTTGGTTATACGATGTTAAAAGATTTCAAATGAATGTGGAACGTTTCGAATTGCAAATAAAGCCCTTAATCGAAAAAATGATGGAGAAGAAGGGAAAATTTAGAGAAATAATCGACAAATTGGATTCAGAATTAAAAATTATTCAGCAAAGAAAATCAGTTAAATAACTGTGCATATTGCGGTTAAACCAGATTTAAATTTAAAACTTATTAGTTTCTTAAAAGCTATAAAGTACGAACTTGTTTGTATAACCTTAAGCTGTAATTGAAATTATGATAAATATTATTTATTTCGTTTGGTGTATTATTTTCCCCAGTCTCATATAAAATTATTTAATTGCGAATAACCGCAACGAATAAAAGCCGTGTTTGTTCCGACAAAATTCCCGTTATTGTCTTCATAAATAAATGTTCATCAGCAACTTTCTGCCGATTTAAGCTTCTTTGCACTCGAAATCTCGTACGTTACAATCAATTCAACGTAAAAATAATTATGCAAAACACGTCCGTGATTATTAGAATAAAAGATCAAATGTCGGAAGGCGAGTACGTTGTTTGAAATTAAAAAATATTTACTTACGGCATTGACAACAGGCAATAAAATTATCCGTTCTCCCTCGAAAACATGCATATACACGCACACACATCACAGAAGCCACCATTTAGTGCAACAAAACCACCTTTTTTTCTCAAATAATTACGAATCTTTTCACGGTAAAATTCCGAAACACGCCGCCCGTCATTGTTACAACAAAGAAATAAATAACGCAATGCCGTTTCAGCAAATTCTTACGAAAATGGACGCTGTTATCTCATTGACAGGGACGTATTCGGAAATATTACAAAAAAAGAATAATCGCTTGAGGAATAAAAATCGTTTATTTCGTTTAGTGTATTATTTTACGGTTGGTTTTTGATTGTTTTTTGTTGGTTTTTGATGGTTTTTTGGTGTCTTTTGATGGTTTTTTCTGTTGGTTTTTTATGACTTTTTGATGTCTTTTGATGGTTTTTTATTGGTGTTTGATAGTTTTTTGGTGTCTTTTGATAGTTTTTTTGTTGGTTTTTGATGGTTTTTTGGTGTCTTTTGATGATTTTTTTGTTGGTTTTTGTTGGTTTTTTCGTGTCATTTGATGGTTTATTGTTGGTTTTTGATGGTTTTTTCTTGCCTTTTGAGGATTTTTTGTTGCTTTTTGAAGTTTTTTTGATGTTTATTTTTTTGTGTGTTTTCATATAAAATTCAACAAAAAGCTGTTCTCGTTCAGCATCACAAGACGTGTTTGTTTGGGTACAAGTCATCATTTCCTTAGAACGGAAATTATGAGTTGAAAGAAACAGAATCAGATAGAAATAAAAGTTGATTACACACATATTTTTATATTGTTTATAAAAAGAATTGGATTTCAATTAAATATGGTGGAAAATTGTTGACCTAATCAAAATTAAACGGAAATATGGTCATTGTAATCTGAGAGATGTAAAATTGTACCTTAATGATTAGTGTGTTACGAATTGAAAATTCGCAGTAGCTATTTCGGTTTTTATTGGCATTCTCGGATCGGATTACATTTTGTTTACTCGTTTTTTTTTTTGTTTCGTCATTTCGTGCATGGGTGGTTGGGTTGGGCACGGTGGCAATGAAGGACAACTTTGGTGGAGGGTTCGTCCCGAGCTTTTGACTCCCCCAGTCGCAAGACTGTCGCGATGATTCTGAGCTTGGAGGGGCTCAGATGAGTGTTTCAGCCTCGCTGTTTGTAGATCGGTCTTCTGGATCGTTTCAGCTTGGTTCTTGCTATAAGGAACTGGATGGATCGCGCCATCCCAGAGCTTCACTCTGAAATTCGATTTTCGTTCTGTTTGTTATTTTTGTTCGCGAATTTCATTTGCTTACCTAGGTGGGAACAAACGCCGTGGAGCGTCCCCTAGAGTCTTCGTCATTTCTGGAATCTTGATAGCCTTGTTTGTTTTTTTTTTCTTTTGTAATAACCATCGCATCCACTTAATAGTTACATCGATTAGGGATTTTCGTCGGAATTCAACGTTTCGTAAGTTTGCCACTAGAGGGCCAAACTTCCGTTAATTCTCGCTTCGTTACCTTGCCACGTCATCGCAGGTGGAAGGGAATCCATTTTGCTTTGGTACTTCGTGTTGAATGGTGTTGGGGGTTAGTGCTTTCCTCTTTTGCAGTTCGTTTTAGCAACCTTTTATTTGGTGTTACGTTTGGAATCGCATTCGTTGGATCTGTTGGGTCCCCTAAAAGGTGCTATCGCTTGGAGCGCATTTGTGAGCTGTAAAAGATATAGTGCATTCGAGCACTACGACTTTGTCGGATTTTGGGTTAAGGGCACTAGACCATCCCGCTAACATCGGAGAAGCTGCAGTCGATCCGCAGGTAAATCTTTTGATTAGCTTTTCCCTGGCATCCCTTCGAACAGTGGTTATGGTTATTTTCATGTTAACGATAATATTTTGCTACTTACCAAGTGCATGTGACATGTGGAACCCTTGGGGTTGACTGAGTTCGAACATCTTCTCAGACTTTGCTCTCCTTGCAGCTTTTTTTGTTTTGTCGCTGATCTTGCTATTCCCGTGATCGAAAATTGGAGCCAGTTTCGAGTGGGAGAACGAATTCTATGAATTCCAACTGTCGTGGGCAGTTGTGAGCCCTCCCAGAACAGCTGGAGAATCACCAAAAACCTCGACTCGACATCGACTGGAACTTCGCTGCGACGCCGCTGTGTTTCGACATCTCGTCGTGGATATCGAAGGAGGCAGGTGCCCATGGTACTTCCATTCCATCGCATTAAGATTAAGTATTAGTCGCCTTACCGTTTCTTTATTGTATCGCAACTCGTTTCGAAGTTCGGCGTAACTAGCACTCGCACATAACCTAGTAATAACAATCGGTAAGAGTGTGACGCTTCGCTCTACGTTAATACCTTCGTACGTACGTTAGGACTACCGAGCGTGTGGCCTACTTCGTTTATCTCATAGCCCTCGAAATAATTAAGCAAATCGTTATTCGTTACGACCCCAACTAACTTGTTCGTTTCGTAAACATCGTTCGTATCGCTCGTATTTATCGTTAATTAGTTCATCGCCTTTCGTAATTAAACTATCGTTCGTATTGCTCGTATTCATCGTAAACCGTTAGTCGCATTAAATCGTTATCATTAATATCTTACTCATTTCCTTTTGCTTACTTATTTAGTTATTTATCACTCTTATTTTATTTTTAATTAGTGACCTTAGGTTTTCTTGTAACCAATAATTTAAGTAACAGCTTGCAATTACAATAGTTAAATATTTTTCCGGTTTTTTGTTGTTGTAATTGTGTCTTAATAAAAACTGGTGGCGCCCTGGTGACGTCGCTACACAAAACAGTGTGCTCTCTCTTCTTTGCGAACCTCTAGCGACCTGACCTTTGCACCCGCAGGAACTCACCCCTTCTCCACTAGCAGGCCGGCAACGAGCTGTGAGTTTGGCTCGTAACAAGTGTTGGGTTGTGAAGGAACAGTCTGCTACTTTGTCACTGTTCCTGATATGTCACCATTCCTCGCGGTGACATACGCTTAAAAGTAGCAGTTACTCTGAGGAACAGTCAGTCACTCCCACCACAGTGGAATCAAATCACAGAAAGACGGTACTGGTTAGAGATGAGCGATATTTCACTACCGGTGATTATTTCACCGTGATCTGTTTGTCACTGTTGGTAACCGTGACTGGTATCGGCAAGTAACGGCGACCGTGATTTTCCTTTTTAAAATTGATTCCGGTAATACGAAACAGTGAATAGTGAATTTTGCTTTTATTTTCTTTTCATACAGTTTGCTATAAAATCTGAAGCGACATCTAGTTATTTCGAGGTAGTTTTTCTTTAATTAATTATGCATTTTATGCATAATGTTTTTATGTGCCAATGAATTTACATTTACTATATGATTTGTTGTTACTTATTTGTTCCCAACAATTACTATTTATTCATTCATCGATATATCGGAATTTTCTGCTGTTCACATGGCACACCGTTTCACCGTTCCTCCGCGAAAGAATATTGAAACTGTTCCTTAGATCACCGTTCCTGCGATCACCGTTCCTCCGCGAGAGAATATTGAAACCGTTCCCGTGATCACCGTCCAAGTCACGGTGACAAGAAAGAACCGTGAAAAGTCGCGGTTCACGCCGGCGCGGTGATCCTAATATTAAATCGCTACTTTCGTCGCTCGCCGTTCCTTGATCACCGTGACAAAATCACCGTGACAAAATCACCGTTAAAAATCACCGTGATTCAAAAGGAACGGTCGCCGTGATCACCGTGATCGCAAAATCACGGTATCGCTCATCTCTAGTACTGGTGCTAATACATGCAATTCAGTGACTACTTGGAACAGTCGCAGAAATTCGATACTGCTTGCGGATAGGATCGATACTTTCGTAACGTGCTACATACATATTACATTCAAAACAAATAACCAATGTCCGCTAATGTAAATATCTAAGAGAAGTATATCATCAAATTTAATTATGTGCCTGAAAAACACTTAAAAAAACCTTTTGTTTTTCGTTTGATTATATTATTAAAAAATATCAAACGTGCTGTGGGAAAAAAAATTATACAAAAATGCTTCTAACATAAGTCATAGCGGAATTTTGTTATGTCGGCGTCCAAATGAACAAAAGGATTTGTATATTTAAACGCTGCTTCAAGTGTTAATGCATACAGGCACTGTTATTTCCAGTACCTGTCACGTTTGGAGCGATGCGGGTGAGAATGGTTTGTCGAAGAATAGTGACAGAAAGTAGCTGCTATTTGTAACTGTTCCTGTGGTGTCACAGGAACAGTCAGTCACAGTTCCAGAGATGTAACAGTTTTTCCCATCACTATTAATGATACCATGTATCCCTACGACAACATGAATATTGAATTCACAAATAATCGGTATGCAATTCTCTATGATATGTTTAAATACGCCTCTGGCTAGCGTTGATCAGCTAAAAACACGTATCAACAAGTGTTTGCCAAGAAAGCATGAATAATTTCATGCTAAGCAGAGCCCTGCATTTTAAGTGAATAAAATTAAATATCTCGATTAACAATAGATCGATTTTAATGAAAGATACGTCGAAATGATCTGTGTCTCTGGATGCATCTAATTATTTCCGTTTCTTGATTTCTTAAGGATAAAATTGTTTTGTAGATGGAGGCGGGATAACTGAAACACGTTTCATCATTTCCTTTTAATTTTGTTTAGGTCAACAATTTTCCTCCATATTTAATTGTGTATTTCTTGCAAGTCATCATTTCCGTTCTAAGGAAATGATGACTTGCAAGAATAATTTTGCTTAGATTAGCAATTTGATACATTTGGAGAAAATTCCGATTTATATTTAAAAGCTGCAAATGAACATCACAACTCACCAAAAAACCATTAGAAACTTTTATTATGCTTTTTGATGGCTTTTGATGTTTTTTGGATGCTTTTTGATGGTTTTTTGTTTTGGTCAATAAACCATCAAACATTTTTTTTTGTGAGTAGTTATATAGTGGGGGTTCTAGACCAGGTCAAATGAGGTCAAACTGGTCCAGCTCCCCCATTACTTTTCATCGAGCGGTCATTGACCTTTCATTTGTTGTCGAGCTTGTCGGTGCACGTGGCTGACCTTGCCAGCTGGTCCAGCTCCCCCATTACTTTTCATCGGGCGATCATTGACCTAGTCGTTGCTCGACCTTGGTCGTTTATTGCCCTCGTTCATCTCGAGATCTATCCCCTCTTTTCGTTTAGGTCGGGGAGGGATCTCGGACGCAATCTCGCATCCCCACTTCCGTTTTATACTTGTATAAATGTCGATGGATTCGTCTGTAGGAATTAATTAGTTTTTTGAATTCAATTATTTAACACTTTGTAAAGTTGAAATGTCATCTTTCATTTCTACCTTGAATAAAGAGTCTCACTTGCAAGCTTTTGTGAGTGCGAAAACTTTAGAAGAAAATAAAAAATTTTTAACAAAAAATTTTAGTAAACTGTCTACAAAGTACGGTGACAAGATATTTGTGGAACTTGAAGAGTCTAGAACGATACTTCCACAGAGATTTACCGAAAAATTCACCGACTCAGTGATCAGCGATCTGAACCAGAAGATCGTGAACGGCTTGAAATTGTACTTGGTAAATAGAGGTCCGATCGGTCGAACCATCAATATCGAATTTATCGAAGAATGAAGAAGGCATTGGCTCATGTGGAAAACAAATCAAGTGCAGTTAGACTGCTTCATCGTAGATTAGAATTACACTTAAAACGAATTAGTTATTTAAAAGAAGCAATTAAAATGTATGAAATAAGGACTAAATTGAACAATCTTAAGCTGTAATAGAAATTATAATAAATATGATTTAATTCGTTCGGTGTATTATTTTCCCCAGTCTCATGTAAAAAATATTTGATTGCAAACCGTCATGAATAACAGACGTGTTTGTTTCGACAAAGTTCCGGTTATTTTCTTAATAAATAATAAAGAAAGCCGAATTAATACTTGGTTATACGATGTTAAAAGATTTCAAATGAATGTGGAACGTTTCGAATTGCAAATAAAGCCCTTAATCGAAAAAATGATGGAGAAGAAACGAAAATTTAGAGAAACAATCGAAAAATTGGATTCGGAATTGAAAATTATTCAGCAAAGAAAATCAGTTAAATAACTGTGCACATTGCGGTTAAACCACTGCGTCCTAAATTAGATTTAAATTTAAAACTTATTAGTTGCTTAAAATGTATAAAGTACGAACTTGTTTGTGTAATCTTAAGTTGTAATTGAAATTATAATAAATATTGTTTATTTCGTTTGGTGTATTATTTTCCCCAGTCTCATATAAAATTATTTAATTGCGAATAACCGCAACGAATAAAAGCCGTGTTTGTTCCGACAAAATTCCTGTTATTTTCTTAATAAATAAATGTTCATCAGCGACTTTCCGCCCATTTAAGTTTCTTTGCACTCGAAATCTCGTACGTTACAATCAGTTCAACGTAAAAATAATTATGCAAAACACGTCCGTGATTATTAGAATAAAATATCAAATGTGTGTTGTTTAAAATTAAAAAATGTTTGCTTACGACATTGAAAACAGGCAATTAAATTATCCGTTGTCCCTCGAAAACATTCATATACACGCACACATCACAGAAGTCACCATTTAGTGCAACAAAACCACCTTTTTCCCAAATCTTTTCACGGTAAAATTCATAAACCGAAACACGCCAAACACGCCGCCCGTCATTATTACAACACAGAATTAAATAACGCGATGCTGTTTCAGCAAATTCTTACGGAACTGGACGCTTTTTCTTAATAGACAGGGACGTATTCGGAAATATTAAAAAAAGAATTATCGCTTGAGGGTGCCAAAGGGCAGAAAGTTTGTTAAAAAAAAATAAAAATGCATCCCTATAAACTAATGACACATTTGTGTAAAAATAAATGTGGGTTAGAGGTGCAATAATTGTTTAAATATAAAAAAAAAATGTTTTACTCGAAGACGGTAAGAGATATGAGGTTCGCGCAAAGAACAAAAAAGTTCCTAAAATACGAAACACATGCACCTGTGGCGACGGTTTTTAGTTTGAGTTTAGCATTTCCGAGAAAAGGGCAAAAGTTTGTGGTGACCAAACGGAATGAGTTAAAAATTTGTTTTTTGGGTCAAAATATTTTCGGATGAATAATCAATAGGTCCATGTAATTAAATATGTGAAAATTTGTGTTTGGGGTCAAAACATTTTCGTCAAAAAAGGTTGTCAGAATTAGAAAAAAAGTTTTCCTTGAGCAGTAGGGAAGCAAATTAGAAGTTTTGGTGAAAAAAAAATTTAAAAAAACCCAAAGGATATAAAGAAAAATTGAAAATAAAAAATCTCAAAAAAAATTTATCGAAATTTTTAAAAGTTTGTTTTTCCATAAAAAAATGCATCCTCATGAACTACTAGCTTACCGTTATCAAAAATAAATATGAGTCATAGGTGTGTTTACCGTTCAAATAGAAAAAAACTTTGTTACTCGAAAACGGTAAGAGATAGAAGGTTCGTGTATAGGACAAAAGAGATCCACATGAACGTATCATATACATCGCCGTCGACGTTTTTCAGCTAACATCTGACATAGCGGTGAAAAGGGCAAAAGTTTGTAGCGCCAAAACCGTAAAACTTAAAAAAAATATTTTTGCATCAAAATATTTCTGAGTGAACAGTCTATAGGTCCACTTAGCAAAATAAATATTTTTTGCTACCGTTTAGTAGTAATAACGAAAAAACGTCATAGTTCGTAAGCGGTAAGAGGTAGCATGTCGGCTCAGGGGAACGGGGAAAAGCTAAAAAAATTAAGGCATATGTTGAACAAAAAAAATTTTGAAAAAAGTTGAAAATAAGGGAGAAAAGGGCAAAAGTTTCTAGTGTCCAAATGGTAAGAGATAGAATATCGGTTGTATACATCAAAACCTTCTTCTGGAACGAACGGATAAGTTTGCTCAAAAAAATCGATTCTGTCCACGTCAACTTTGCTACAGGAGCTATTTTTAGTTTTTTCGAGGTCGCTACGTAAAACTTTTTTCAGGCCGAAAAAAAGACCATCGAAAAAGGATTCGAATAAGCCCAACATGCAACACTTAAAAAAAAAAAAAAAAGCGAAATAGGTTGTTCTTTATATTTATTATTATATGACTACTACCATCACAACTAAATATACTAAAACATTAAAAAAAAAATTTCAAGTTAACCAAAAATCGCTTTTTGTTGAATTTTATATGAAAACAACAAAAAATCATTAAAAAACGAAAATCAAAAACCTATAAACAATCAGCAAAAATCACTGGTGGATCATGATGAGTCATATCGTGCTGCTGGACAAATAATTTAAAACATATTAAATAACTTATTGTTGTATTAAATCGTAGTACTGATGCTGTTAAATAAATATGTTAAAGGACATTAAATAAAACTATTAATAGTAACTAATTGTTTTATTGAATCATACATTTGTTTGAGTATTGTATTTACTAAAATAACTGAAACAAATTAATACTAAATAAAGTAACAGACAAAATACGATTGCAAAAATAATTGCTCCTACTGAAGTAAATATCCATATCCATGGTTTTGCCAAACAATATTCTGTAACATTTGCACCGGTAGAATTCTTGTATCCACTATAATCGTTAATGATGGTGTAATTCGGTGACTTGCATCGAGTGTTGTCTTTGAAGACTAATTCTAGCCGATATTGCAGTTGGTTCGAGGAAGATACATTTTTTGAATAAAACATACGTAGTTGTTCATGCTCATTTTTAATTTCTAACATTTTTCTATCAGTACATTTTTTACTACTATCAATAGTTTGTAGATAGACATCAGTAACATTGCTATCAGTCAATAAATAAGAATCTTTCTGAATTAGAATGGTTGATAGAACAAGTGTGCAGTTTAAGCCGAACATTGTTTGGATGAAATGAATAGTTTGTTGTTGGGGAACTCTATATATATAGCAACAACCATCACCAGCACCATTAACGAGCAGCCAGGTCCCAACATCCCACTATTACAGTCATTATCGTGAATATGACAAAAAATGAAGCAAACCATACACGATCGTTTCTTAAACAAAAATCAATGACTTTCTTTGAACTGCGACTGTTCTTAGTATTTTCTATTATTAACCAATTGGAAAATTGGTGATTTTCTTCTTCCGTTTTTATCTTGTACGTCAAATGATTCTGCATTGTTATATTTTTCGCATAGAAGAGATGATAACTGGTTTCGATTAGATTGATCGGTGTCATTTTTTCCCAAAATTCTTTTTCGTACGTCTGAATATACAGCAGACTTATATTTGAAGTGGTGTAGATGTACAAGTTGTTTTCAACAAGCACACTTAATAGCATTAACACATTGCTAGGCAGAAACATCTTAGACTTATCTTCTTGTACACAGACACAAATACTTAGTTGTGGTCGTTGATATTTGTAGGGAAGAAGTTTTTAGAGGTGGTAAATGATGGTGTGGTAAATGATGGTGGTGGGGTGATAGCGATAGAAATAACAAATTATTGTTTTCTTATATATTTGTTAAATGTCGCATGGTAGGCGTTTAAGGCTGTTCTATCTAAAAACAGGGACCTATCTAATTTTGGGACATAGGTCCCTGAGAATTCGTTGTCCCAGTTTTCCACTTGCGGTGGTGTTGGCGGTGGTTGGCTGAACCACTTTGATGGTGGTGGGGGTGGTGTAGATGGTCTTGGAAGTGCAGTCTCCCAGAGTTTTCGCTCCCTTTCCCAGGCATCCCGGTGGCATTTGAAAATATGCTTTCTCAGCCTATTCTCTAAAAGCCTGTGGCTGACATCATAGGGGCAGATAACAAATTTCTCTATACAGAAAAAAAAAAAAATTCAGAACTTTAAATACTACAAAAAAAATATATATAAGCTTACCCATTTCTGTCGTTAATTAATTATTATGATATGTACTTGCAGAACACTTATTAATCTGTTCTTTTGTGTGATCTTTAATTTATACACTATATTAATCCCCACCCCTACTTTTTTCCCTCCATTTTTATTACATTACAGATTTTCTTGAGAACTTTAAAGTTGATGATTCAGTTGCTTTCCTCATGTTTCATTTTTCGCTGACTTGAATTTATTTTTTACGACCACGTTTTCAACTACGACTTGCAAGTTGTAACTTGCAAATTAATTCTCATATAAAGAAGAAACTAGTCAACGGGAAATAGTAGTGTTTCTTTTTTTCTGCTGTGGTGAGCAAGTTTCACAACAAAAAATGAAATCACAAGAATCAGTGACGGCTATATGTAAAAACTCTCTTAAGCTAATTCATGAATACCTAAGTAAAATCAAAACAATCGAAGAAACTAAACATTTTTTTAGTTTATATCAATACCAGTATTAGAATAATTAGAAAAGCACTCAAATGTAAAATCCATCGAGAAAATATGTTGGAAAACGCAAATTCCTTAGAAACAAGTTTGGCGTATTTGAAATTTTATCGACTAAAGCTTTGAAATAAGAAAAAACAATTATCTATAAAAACTGGTGAAGGCTATATTAAAACAGACAAATTTAAACCGGTGACTAATGTAACATGGCAGGATGTCGAATCCTGTTTTAAACAACGAATTCGTACAGGATTTATAAGTAACCACAACATTAAAGATCCTCTTCAGTTTTTTCAACAATCTTTTAAATGCTTTATGTTTAGAATTAAAAAAGAACGGAAAAACTCAATGCTTAAGGTAAATGTAATTTTTTCTGCAAATTTTATTCAACCGCACTCTGGTGAAACAGACATTAAAACATTTTCAACAAAAAATCAACACATTGATCAATACACAAATTTAAAGGAATGGTACGAAGAAAACGTCATTCATAAAATCATGAAAAAATTAGAGGAATTTGCAGAAAAGGATTCCGGTTGGGCGTTGTATGAAATTTTAGGATTGAAAATTAACATAAATAAATACGACCCAATTAAATTCGGCTATTCAACTTTTATATCCACACCAGATTTTATAAAAAAAAAACATGCAATAATTAATGTACAAAATAATGATGAATATTGTTTTCTTTGGGCCATAGTTTCGGCTTTATTCCCTACCGATAAACATTCAGACCGAAAATCATCGTATCCTCATTTCAAAAATGTGTTGAAATATGATAATTTAGACTTCCCAATCACAATTAAAGACATTAAAAAATTTGAGGAACTCAACAATCTTGCCATTAATTTATACTGCATCGAGAAGAAAAAAATTTTACCTTGTCGTTTAAGTACTAGATTTTCAAATTCTTATAAAGCAATTAATTTGCTTATGCTACCCGCTGAAAGACAAATACAAAATACTAATAACCGTAATGATAACTTTGAAGATCAACAATTGCTCTATCATTTCGTATGGATCAAAAATTTGTCAGCTCTTTTAGCTACGCAACTTTCCCTCCATAAATGTAAATTTCATATATGCGAAAGATGCTTAAACCATTTCACCACAGAGGAATTGCTCCAAAAACATAAAACTTCATGCCAGAGTATTAATAAATATTCCATAAGACTGCCAACAGAAAACGAAAATTACTTGTATTTTCAAAATTATAGACATCAAGAAAAAGTACCTTTTACTATTTATGCAGATCTCGAGAGTATTCTTCTTGATTGTACCAAACAGAATATGTCCACCACGAATAAGACCGAAACTTATCAAAAACATATTGCGCACAGCATTGCTTACTATTTTCACTGCTCATATGATAATTCATTTTCTAAATTTCGTTTGTATCGAGGTAAAAATTGCATTCAATGGTTCGTTCAGGAGTTACATCGAATGGCTCATTTTTGCAACGATAAATTTCAGAACGTTATTTCTATGGAAACATTAACTACGGAAGAACGTGAGCAGTTTGAATCCTCCCAAATATGTCATATATGTAAAAAAGGATTTTCGGAAAATAACATAAAAGTACGCGATCATAGTCATTTAACTGGAATGTATAGAGGCGCTGCCCATCAAAGTTGTAATTTAAATTATAAAGATATTTGTGTTATACCCGTGGTCTTTCATAATATGAGCGGATATGATGCCCATTTTTTTATTAAAGAACTTTCAAATTCAATAAAAGGTGATATTAAGTTACTTCCCATTAACAAAGAAAGATATATCTCGTTTACTAAATTTGTCGAAGACACGAAAGTTAGTTTACGGTTTATTGATTCTTTCAGATTTATGCCACATAGTTTAGACAAACTATCCTCCAATTTAGATAATTCTCAAATAGTATATTACATATCGAGGGTGGTAAGAAGCTAATTACGAACGAAGTTTATACACGAGCGAGCGTAGCGAGCGAGTGATGTAATATGAGTTCGTAATTAGCTTACCACCAGAGTTGTGTCATATACTTTTTCTACGATTTATAATGAACAATCACTTTCAGAAGAAATTTTTTTGGGAAAGCAAATATTTATAGTTACTATGGAAACTACTCAAACAGGCACGTAATATATATATATTACGTGCCTGTTCATTCATTACATGCCAGTGGGTGTAACTATGGTTTTACTATGAGGCTAGACAGTTCGTAATTCATGGATTACTATGTGGGAGTAGAAAAAAATTATTACGTTGGCAAATTGTAATAATATGGAAGAATTTGATTTGTTAAACAGAAAGGGAGTGTTTCCTTACGATTATATAGACTCCTGGGAGAAACTACTTGAAACAAAATTGTCCGAAAAGGAGGATTTCTATAGTCGCTTATACGATGAAAATATTAAATATGAAGATTATTCCCATGCTACCAATGTTTGGAACACTTTTAATATTCATACATTAGGAGAATATTCTGATTTATATTTAAAAACTGATGTGCTTCTTCTAGCCGATGTATTTGAAGCTTTTCGAACGACTTGTTTAAATACTTATCAACTTGATCCGTTGCATTATTATACGGCTCCGGGCCTAACATTTGATGCTATGTTAAAAACAACAGAAATTAAACTAGAACTTTTAACGGATATAGATAAAGTTCTATTTGTAGAAAGAGGTATTAGAGGTGGAGTTTCGCAGTGTTCCAATAGATACGGTAAAGCCAATAACAAATACATGCCAAAAGAAGAATATGATCCTTCGAAAGATAGTACCTATTTAATGTATTTTGATGTTAACAACCTTTACGGAGCGGCAATGTCTCAATATTTACCGTATGGAGAATTTGAGTTTGTAGAAAATTTCAATATAGCTGATATCTTAGATACCCCAGAAAATTCAGCAATCGGTTATATTATTGAATGCGATTTAGATTATCCAATAGATTTACATGAAATACATAGTGATTTACCATTAGCTCCAGAGCATATGATACCGCCCATTTCAAGATCTAAACTTAAGAAGTTATTGTTGACTTTATATCACAAGAAAAATTATATTATTCATTATCGGAATTTAAAAATGTATACAAAATTTGGTATGAAAATAAAATGTGTACATCGTGTTATGAAATTCAAACAATCTGCGTGGTTAAAGCAATATATAGATTTAAATACAAAACTTAGGCAGCAAGCAAAGAACGATTTTGAAAAAGATTTTTTTAAATTAATGATTAATGCTATTTATGGTAAATGCATGGAAAATGTAAGAAAACATCGCGATATTCGATTGGTTAGTAAATGGGAGGGAAGATGGGGAGTTCGTTCTCTTATTTCTAAACCAAATTTTCACAGTTCTGTTGTATTTGACGATGATTCAGCAATAATCGAAATGAGTAAATTAGAAGTATTTTTGAATAAACCAATTTATGTTGGTTTTTGCATTTTAGATATTTCTAAAACTTTTCTCTATGAATTTCATTATGACTATATTAAGGACACATTTAAAAATAATGCTAAGTTGCTTTACACCGACACTGACAGCCTAATTTATGAATTTCACGTAGACGATATATACAAATATATTAAGAAAGATTCACATCGATTTGATACTTCTGACTATGATTTATATAATATTTATGATATAGAACTGAAAAATAAGAAAGTACCAGGTTTAATGAAAGATGAAAATAACGGTAAGATTATGCTAGAATTTGTGGGTCTCAGATCTAAAATGTACGCATATAGAATTGCAAGTGACGATTTCAATAAAAAATTAGTTAAAAAATCCAAAGGTAGTACAAAAGCATCACTTAAAACAATAACGTTTGAAAATTACAAAGAATGTTTATTTAATAATCGAAGTTACGAAAAATCACAAAGACTCATCAAGTCCAAACATCATACTGTTTACACAGTAAAACAAGAAAAAGTAGTTCTCAGCCCCAATGATGATAAAAGGATTGTCACAAGATTTGCAACGGATACGAAACCTTGGGGATATCATATTTCGCACGTAAGTTAAAAAAAAGTGTGGATTGCCATATATAAGCAATTAAATTTCCCGGATGATTTATTCGATGTTGGTTATTTCATTATTACAACAATGTCTGACTTGAGACAATTTGTTGATCTACAAGCATTTTGTGCATCCGAAAGTGTGTACAAAACATATCTTAAAGCCGCTGCGAGTGATCGAACGAAATTAAATTTATTCCTTCATCTCATTGATAAAAAAGATTTTATTGTACCGGACGAAGTGTTTAAATGGATTGCCGAAAGTGAAAGTGATTTTTATACACTTGACATTTGTATTCTGCTACAAAGAAAACAATGTGTCGATGGTTACATTGATGCATTTCTACATGTATGCGAAAGAGACCAAATTGAAAATTTAAATTATGCTGCTTTGGAGTTTTTGATGACCACCAACTATTTGGACAATACTCTAACGTATAAATGTTTTATTTATAAATTATTGAGTGATAATCGCTGGCAGAATCTTGGCGATATATTCTATCCTGTTGAGAATATCCGGAAAAATTATCGAAGGATCGACCAGTGCGTGGATGAATTTATGTGTCGGGCTGCGTATTTGGCAAACCATAAAGCGCTCAGTACTTTCTATGAGTCTTTAGCAATAATAAATTACGATTCTTTCGCATTTCAACCTTCTCAAAATCAGGAGCACCGAAGAATTTTCAACTGGATCAAAAAGAACATTGTCAAAGGAGAAGCCAATCCTGAAATACCGTTAGGATGGACGGAGGGACCTGATTCAACTAAATGGCCCTCGATTAAGTTAGATGATTATAAGAAAACTTTACATGTAATTTCTGGTAGCCATGAATAAAACACACAGAAATGGGTTATATGTAGTTTTATTTACCCCCAAACATAATATTACAATAACAGGTTAAATTATTTACAACACTCTGACGACATCTTGTGCAGGGATGTATTTTACCATTCGGTCGTGAAGAATAAGACAGTAGGCTGTAGTGTCTGCAGGAATACCAGAGATCGTCTCAAACCACAAAGTGATTGTAACGGGGCCTCTCTTCAAAGCTTCCGTTTGTTTAGAACAGTCGATTACTATTATAGGCGTCTTTTCTTTAAATTCATCCTTATCGAATAATGGTTCGCTGGTTTGTTTGGATAAGAACGATGTCTGGAATTCTTTAAACATATCATAGAGAATTGCATACCGATTATTATTTGTGAAATCAACATTCAGGTTGTCGTAGGGATACATGGTATCATTAAGGTACAATTTTACATCTCTCAGATTACAATGATCAAACTGACTGTAGTTTTTCTTCAATTGGTTTTTTCTTCCTTGCTGTAATGCAAAAAGTATGTAGGGGAGAGATGTCTGAGATGGCATACTAGGTTAAGATGGCACAGGTGGGATTTTATTGCTCCTGAAAGTTGTCTAAGTTATTTTGCTAGTGGACAATAGTGTTCGGTGTGTTATCTAACTACTGTGAAAATTTTGTGGCGGTTAGAGTCTTTGTTTATGAGGTAAGGATTTTTTTATGTTAAAATGGGTAAAACATCTTATTTCTGTTAATAACATATACTTGATTTATTCATTAAACGAATGAATAATACGAAACACTGCATCACATACGTTAATTAGTGACTTCTAACCTATATTTTCCGCTAGTTACTTTATGTGTTGACTTTATTTTAAAGATTCTGTGGGCCAAATATTAACGGAGACTACAATCAGGCTAAGATGGCATATTTCTTGTATGGATAAGATGGCATAGTATGCCGTCTTAGCCTTGTTAAGTATTACGTCAAATATGTATTTTAAAAAATTAAGTTTTTTAGAAAATGGGCAGATATCAAAGAAAGACTTCACGACAGAGTTGGGACCCAGTTGCAAGGGCAAAAGCAATAGACGCAGTGACAAAGAAAGAAATGGGATGGTTAAAGGCGTCCAAATCTTTCGGTGTTCCAGCAACGACTCTTAGAAGGCGGATTAAAAATCAAATGGGAGCTAATAAAGGATACCTGGGAGGACGTAAAACAACTTTCACCCCAGAAGTTGAAGAAGAAATTTTGGAACATATAAAGAGACTTGAAGAAATGTTTTTTGGTATAACCAGAAGAGACCTGCGGAAACTTGCCTATGATGTTGCTGAGAGAAACGGAATAGCACACAATTTCTCTAGTAAGGAACAACTAGCAGGATGGGATTGGGTGAAAGGATTTCAGTCGCGTCATCCTACAATTTCACTAAGAATACCAGAAGCTACATCGGCAGCGAGGGCACGCGGATTTAATAAGGTCGTAGTTAGTTAACATTTTGAAAATTTGTCACTGGTAATGGATAAGTACAAATTTGAACCGTCAAGAATTTGGAATGTGGATGAATCTGGACTATCCACTGTTCCGTCAAAGAACTCCAAAATATTTGCAACAAAAGGGAGAAAGCAAGTAGGTGTTCTGACTAGTGCAGAACGTGGCCAACATGTGACTGTGGTTTGCGCTATGAATGTTATTGGAAGCTATGTACCTCCAGCTCTAATTTTCCCACGAAAAAGGCTAAAAAATGAGTTAATGGACAATTCTCCTCCAGGTTCTGTGGCATTTGCTCAAGAAAAGGGTTGGATGACGGGACCAGTTTTTTTGCAGTGGCTTGATCATTTTGTAAAGTATGTTAAGCCATCACCAGAAGACAAAATTCTTTTAATATTAGATGGTCATGGCAGTCACAAAAGCCTTGAAGTATTAGAATTTACTAAAAAACACGGAATTATTTTATTCTGCCTACCACCTTACACAACCCACCGCCTTCAACCACTGGATGTGACATTTTACAGTTCGCTTACAAATTACTACAACATTGAACTGGAAAAATGGTTAAAGAATCATCCTGGCAGGGTGGTTACACATTTTCAAGTGGCTAGTATTTTGAAAAAAGCATATGCTCAAGCCGCAACAATATCTACTGCAGAGAATGGTTTTTATCAAACAGGAATAATTCCTTTAAATCCCGACATAATTCCTGATTGGATGTACGCTGCTGCTGAGCCAACAAACATCGAAACAGAAAAAGAAGTATTATCAAATACAGAATCTGACAACCTTTCTTCTCAACCGTGCAGCTCAAATATGGCAGACGATTCTGGAAATTTGAATCCAGAAAAAAATACACTAAATGTTCAAGAAAGGTCAAGCCGAGGGTCAAGCTCATTAAATGTTTCTGAAGAGGAAATCTATCCTTTACCCAAAGCTCCTGTAGAAACCCAAAATCGAACCCAAAGAAGAAAAGGAAAAAGTGGAATAATAAATGCTACACCAGAAATTGTGGAGGCAAAGCGTTTGCATGCTGAAAAAGAAGCTAAATCTTTAAGAACGGCTGGTAAAAAGGCGTCAAAAAATTTAAAGAATGTTTTTGAACCTAATGAAAGTGATAACTCAGAAGATGACCCTTATGAAACTGATGATGAATATGGAGACACTGTCTGCATATATTGCAATGAACTGTTTAGTCATTCTCGTCCAAAAGAAGTGTGGTTGCAATGTCAAAAGTGTCTACAATGGTGTCATATAGACTGTGCTGGAGTCTCATCGAAGACAAAGCGATTTACTTGTGATTTGTGCAAATGAAAAAAACATTTTCAAATGAACGTTCTTTATTATATTTGATATAGCTCCTTTTTTGTAAACATTTTTATGTTTTTGTTAAATATTAGTAAGGTTATTTAGTTTGTCGTTAACATTATATTGCAATATACTTAAAGTATGGTTACTTTTTATCTATACCTACCCAGCTCTATAGCTGCAAAATTAAAAAAAATATATATATAAAACCATATAGTAGGTATGCCATCTTAGCTAAATTTATTTGGGTAAGATGGCATATCAGGATATGATGGCACATATCCCATAAATCAACTGTGGTGAAGAATTACGTCTATATTGAGATTTTCAGTGATAGAGGGCTACATACTGCGCCTAAGAGTATCACTTAAGGTTGTAAAAAACAAACAACTGATTTAGAAAAAATTCATAACTGTTAATTATGCCATCTCAGACACCTTTCCCCTACTGAGGTTTTTCTAAGGAAGTCTTAATAGTCCAAGTATTTGTTATCGATTGTACTGGTGGAGCAAATTCATGTAATTCTTTACTTCTAAACATAATATCCAATTCCCTGTTGCTTCTTACAATATCGATTAATGCGATCCTTTCGGCATCGGACACGGACAAGTGATGCATTTTCCAGCATATTTTACTAAGTTCTACTTTAATTTTGTATTTATCATTTGAGGAAATTAAAGCATTCACATCGGTATTAGAACGAACCAAAACAAGCTCCTGTCTTACATTCAAAATGGCCTTTTTAAAATCTTCACAAAAACCAAAAATCATTTTTAATGGAATCGAAACTTCAAAAGTTCCATTTTCCTTAATTATATTCGAATCTTTTTTAGGAAACCATCCAGCATTCTCTAGAGCTACGCTTTCATTACTGTTATACGTTACATATCCTTTCATGGTAGACGCTAACCCAGGATTTCTAATACTATCCACAACGACTCCAGCAATTTCATATCTTATTTGATTAAACATCAGAAGAACGCCATTATTTACAAATTTGATTTCTGGTTTCTGTACAATTTCGTCGATTTCATTCTTCACAATAACCTTACCCTCTATATGCAATGTACTCAAATGTGGAAAAGTGTATAAATCTTGATGTTCAATAGGAATTCTTATTTCATCATCGTAGTTAAATGAACTGTTAGAATAAGGTAGGTGTGTATGTCTTTCTCCATAATAAATTGAATGATCATAGGCAGCTTTTTCGCTTACGTTTAATATTTCAAAATTCATTGCTGACTCATATATTCAATAAAAATATTATTTCAAGACCGTTAATCCTAGAGATTCAAGAAATTTACGATTGCCTAAAGTTAAACGTTTGACCCTTCTCCAAGGACTGACTGATCTCTTTTTCATTGCCCTACTTATATATACCGAATTTCGGTTTTTTAGATTTTCATTAAATATAATACCCATCACGTGACCTTCTTAAGATGCAACCGTACACCTACCTCTTCACCTCTGAAACTAACAATATTACCTTCTTGATCTGTTATTTTAACGATTATTTCATCTATTTGTTTCGTATTAATTGGTAGATATATCACATTTAATGGTCGTTCCACTATTTTGTAACCGGGTGGTACTGTTGGAAAAAATTGATGGATGACGTGAACGGGACTTCCGTTCTTGTATGAACCAGTTACTATATTGCAATAAACGCAAAGAGCATTTACCTTTAAAATTTTTGCTGGAAAATCTGATATATGAGTTTTATGCGCTTTCAGAATGGTATCCTTAAATCCCAATAAATTCCCTAACGAATCCTTTCTTGAAAAATTTATATCAAGAGTACATTTAACTTCCGATTTTAAAGTATTATTATTTCCTCTGATTATTAAGCTTGGTGTTAACATTTTAAATTTCTTTATTCTATTTCCGTGTTTGTCAGTTTCGTATTGAAAATAATGTTCCATATAGTTTTTGATTTCTTTATTTAAATACGACTCAATGTCTTCTATCTCGTAAGAACCCTCGGGAATTTCTATGTAATGCTCTTTTTTGTCTGGTGTAAAAAAATAAAATTTGTTGTTATTGTTATCGATATTTGGAAAAGAATTCCAAGTAACCAAACTTTCTAATCCTAAAGCATAGTTATAATCTTCCAAGATAATTGGTGGATAGTATCTGCTCGAAAGTACAGAACTGTTTCCATCCAATGAGAATACGTTGGACATCGTGCAACTTACTTCGACGACACTAACAGTTCAACTAAAACGCTCGAATTTCAAACAATTTTATTTGTAGCAGTTATATAGGAATCTTAAACACAAATGTCCACAATTAATACTATTAAAAGTCTGTAAAGATTCATAATTATATACTATATTACAGAAACCGTTGCTTTGTAAATATTTGATCAGTTCAAGAGGTGGTCTCAAATCTCCATAACTATCAAAGTATATAACTTCGTTTCGAGTTTTTTTATAAGCTGTCCAATGTGTTCCAGGACCTTCCTTATTGTCTAAATTTAATATACCACACTCATTAAGGCGTACTTTATTTGGAAGTGAATTTTTCATAAAAACTCCTCTGAAGCGGGGAATTTTCAAACGCTTTACATATTTGTAAATGTCGATGTTGGTGAGAGCATGTTTTGGAATATTTATCGGGAGTTCTTTTGAAATTTTGATGGAGCTAAAAAAAGACCATATCCTCTTTTATATGGTTTCAAATATAATCCACTTCCTGACTTTCCTACAGCTATCGACTCCATTTTCTGATTGTGTCGTTGATTTTCTTTCAACTGTTCTTTAGCTGATTTAGCATCGTTAACAGCTTTTGCAATGGCTGCTGCGCCACCACCTAGAGATCCCAGAGCGCCTAAAGCGGCAAATATTGGTAGTAGAGGTAAAAATCCACCACTTTTCGGTATGGGTATTATACGTCTGTGACGAAGAGGTCTCACTCTCTTTTTTCCTTTTGATGATTTTACTGCTCTCATGGCCACTTTTACAGCATCGTTCATATTCTTAAATTTCTTATTTTTTAAAGCAAGTCTGGCGGATTTTCTTAAAACATTAAAATTCAAGACTTTTCCACGTTTGCTAGTTTGTCTTTTGACTGGACAACCCATACCGAGTTTTATTTTAGCTTTCATGGCAGCCGCAACACCTAAAGCAGCAGCTTTTTCGCCCAAAGAAGCGTCCGAAGAACGTAGTCTAAGTTTCGCTTTATCTAACAGAACTTTATCGGCCTTATGTCGATTTTCCAAATCTTTATGTTCACCATAAGCTATATCGTGAAATTTGCAAGCTTCATCTAATTGATTCCGGCCTTTATCTCCTCTTGCTAATCGTTTTTCTAATTTAGTTCCTGGTCCACAAAAGTTATAACCGGGAATATGAAGTTCAAACGGTAATTTATTAATAACCGAATTTACGATCCCACGTCCACAATATCTCTTTCTGTAGGTCTCAATCCGACGACTGTTCCTTTTTCGCTTCGTAATCTTCATTTATACTCAAACTTTCGGATCAGCTAAAATACTAACGGAAACGTAGAAAAATTTAGTATTTATACCCCCCCACATGTCAGTTTCTTAATCAGATGTCGAAATGCGTTTGATACCTCAAAACCTCAAATTGCCGATAAATAATAACGAAATCAAAATTAACAGTGAGAATAAAAGACATGGGGATCTTTTACCATCTACAGTAAGATGTATTATTGTCGGACCGTCTAACTGCGGAAAGACTAATGTTATGATAGGTTTAATCGAACATCCAAATGGTTTAAGATTTGAAAATGTCTATGTGTATTCTAAATCTCTTTTCCAACCAAAATATCAATATTTGGAAAATCTTCTAAAACCTATTAAAGGTATAAATTTTTACAGTTTCAGCAATTTCGACAATAACAACATACCACCACCGCACAAAGCTAAAACTAATTCTGTCTTTATTTTTGACGATGTGGCATGTGACAAGCAAAATTTAATGAAAGAATATTTTAGCATGGGACGACACAGAAATATAGATTGTTTTTATTTATGTCAAACCTACACATGTATTCCTAAGCATCTAATAAGAGACAACGCAAATTTTATCATTTTATTTAAGCAAGATAATTTAAACTTGCGCCATATCTATGATGATCATATCGGCACTGACATCTCATTTGATAAATTTAAAGAAATGTGTTCATTTTGCTGGCAAAACAGTTATGATTTTTTAGTAGTCGATAAAGAGAACGAAATTCGTAGTGGTCGGTTTAGAAAAGGATTTGATAATTTTATTGATCCATTTTCATAATTTCAGTCTATAGAAGTATGTTGAACATTCAACATGCCAGTTCCTGTAAAATATAAATGTCCAAAATGTGGAGGTGAAACAGATACTCCTAACTTACCATGTATATACTGCTACTATATAGATCATATAAGAGATCATTACAAAACAAAACATGTGCATCTGTACTATTGAATAAAGTATTTTTATAGAATGTTTGTGAAATTTTGCATAGGTATATAAGCCTATCATTCAAATAAATAGATTCAGTTTATTTGTATTTTCGGAAGCCTTAGGAGACATGGATTCAAAAATATCAGATGTGGTTGATTTAAAAAGGAAACTGATTAAGAAAAGAAAAGATTTACAAAGAAAATTAGAACTAATTAAAGCAACTCAACGAAATGAAGAGAAAAAGTATGAACCCCTCACTAAACATTTGGAAACATTAATTGAGAGACGGAGTGAAAATCCAATAAAAAGTAATCAAGATGTGAAAACAAAAAATGTGTCGAACATTGAGCACAGTACACCTACAAAGCGAAAGTTAGAAAATACAATTCTGTCTCCTGTTCGTGAGAAAAAAACTATTGTTACTACACCAAAGCAAGCAGAAATTTTCACGCCAAGACAAAAAAGAATTGCTACAAAAGTTACTAACCTTGTGAAAAGAATCGATGCCATCAAAAATGAAAAAGAAGATCGAATGAGTCCGATTAGTTCAAAATATGATGTTTTATCACAGGAAGATTTCGAAGAATCAATAAATAAAACAGATGCACAGGACAATGTGTTCCAATACATTCCCGAGGAAGACAATGATAATTATAACTTCAATGAGGTTCTTGAAAAATCTGTTAAGTTAAGTAAAAATTATATTAAAAACATCGTTGATACAGACGTTTACAACGAATATTTAAATGATTTTGATGAATTACCCAGAAAATATATTGACGAAATGCATCACGATGCAGAAAGTAAATTTGATCACAGAACAGGCGTAAGACATGAGACTTTCTCAGAGAAATTTTATATTGGTTCGAAGGAGGTACAATTTATAGGTCCAGATATAAAAATAGACAATGAAATCTTTAAAGGGACTCCTGGAATTTATGAACTTATTTTTAAAAAGAAGCCTGTTCATTTTACTACGGAAGACAAGGAAATTTACAAAAAAATTTTAGAAAAGACCAATGCATATCGAAGAAATTTCAATGAAAATGATCGAATATTGGGTACAAGTTCGATGAAATACAAAAATATTATAGGACCATTATTCTCAACTCTCACGAAGTATAAAAAACCGAAGAAAGGTGGTCAAGTACTATTTAAAGAAGTAAACACAAATAAAGTTGATTATGTGTATTGGGAAGATCCAAATGAATTAGTTGAAAGACTGAAGTTGTTAGTCGCTTCCCAGACAGCAGGCCATTCGGGTCATCAAAACGAAATCGTTTCTACAATAGAAGAACTACGCGAAGCTAAAATTATTGCTTAATATGACTCTGGATAAATTCGGGCGTCATTTGTTAAAACATGCTAAACTTTCAGGTTCTATCGACAATGATATGATTACTATTTCAAACTATATGTTCTATAATCTGATATTTCGCTTCGAATCCGATAAAACCGTGGAAAACACGTATGTATTAAATTCCAAAGAAACGCACTATACGTTTCCTTTAGAAATTGGAACCCTTACAAAATTGAATATTACCAGTAATGAAATAAATGTTTATGTAAATAACAAATTTTTTAGTAAAGAAGAAGTGAAAGGATTTGTACTACGTAACGGTGATCGAATATCGTTCAAATATGCTGTAAATAAAACAGAAAATGTACCAAATTTGTTCGCAGAAATGATAATAAAATGTCCTGTTAATTTTGAAGAATCGTTAGTTAGTGCCGAGAAAGCACATTATATACATAAGACTGATAAAAATGAAACGCAAGAAGGTGTATGAGCCAACTCCCATTAAAAGAGATATTGTTGCAGAATTGCACAAACCTGTAAGAATTAATTTTAAACGACGCAAGGTTATAATAAAAGGTATTAATGAAACATTACAAGCAGATCTAGTGGAAATGATACCGTATGCTAAGATAAACAGAGGATACAAATATATACTTGTTGTTATTGACTGTTTCTCAAAATACGTGTGGGCTGTCCCTGTAAAGTCAAAAGATGCTCAACAAATCGCCACTGCAATGGAAACAATTTTATCCAAAATCGTACGGTTACCCAAAAATTTACAAACAGATCAAGGAAAAGAATTCTACAACGTAAAGTTTCAAAATCTTATGAAAAAATACAAAATTAATCATTACAATGTCTACAGTTTAAAAAAAGCCTCAATCGTCGAAAGAGTAAATCGCACATTAAAAAATTTAATGTGGAAAGAATTTAGTTTGCAAGGAAATTATAAATGGTTAGATTTATTGGCAAATGTGGTACATCGATATAATAATTCTAATCATCGTACTATAAAAATGAAACCGTCACAAGTTAACAAAAGTAATGAAAACGCAATTCTAAAAGCTGCTTATACTCAGATTAAAATAGTTAGCAATAAATCAAAATTTAAAGTTGGTGATAACGTAAGAATAAGTAAGTATCGCGGAATATTCGATAAGTGATACACACCCAATTGGTCAAATGAGATTTTCATAATAAGAAAAATTAATCTCACTAATCCCACCACATATTTTTTGAAAGATGAAAAGGGTGAAAACATTTTAGGTGGTTTCTATGAAATGGAACTATTGAAAGTTAAGCATCCAGGTGTATATCTCGTTGAAAAAGTTTTAAAAAAGAAAGGTAATCAACTTTATGTAAAATGGTTAGGATTTAATAACACCCACAACAGTTGGATTGATACAAAAAAAATTACATAGTCGCTTTCCTCTCAGTCAGTTGACATAATTGATACGATGAAGTTGGTTGTAGTCGACGTACAAGGTTTTTGTCTACCTGAATTCATTGTAAAAGAACTTGCGATTTACGATGGAATTAACACAATACACGAAACATTCAAATCTACAAAACAATTCAAAGAAATCGATGAAAGAATGAAGAAACAAGCTAGATATCTAGAACGTTATCATCACATGTTGAGATTTAATGACGGCTTCAAGGAGCAGATATCTGTAAAAGAAATTTTGTTCAAATACATCAAGGAATATGCAGGGGAGATCTTATATGTAAAAGGAAAATGTAAAGAAAATTACCTTAAGGAAACGCTAGGAAAAGGCTGCCCCAAAATTGTGAACCTCGAAACAATTGAAGACTCTGTGAAATTATCTAAAGAAATCCCGGCATGTGATAAACATATTGCTAATAATAAAAAATGTTACTGTTCCTTAAACAATGCTAAATGTATTTACAATTGGTTGTATTCAAGGTTTCCTCAATAAAGAATACTATATTAAAATGTGTTTTATTTAATCGCAACTCAAAACGCCAAAATAACGAAAGAAAAAAAAACTGTCAGGTGTGGGATTCGAACCCACGCTCCCTTTCGAGAATCAGAGCTTAAATCTGACGCCTTAGACCGCTCGGCCAACCTGACTATGGAAAAACGGGTCAGGTCGATCGAGTAAAAGGCGGTGTCAAAACGTACAGGTCAGGCACGTGCAGTCCTAAGGTAAGTCAGCCAAGGCCAGCCCCGTGCAGCGACCCGACCTAAAAAAAAAAGAGGGGAAAGATCTCGAGATGACTAAGGGCAATAGACGTAATTCCTACAGACGAATCCATCGACTTTTATACAAGTATAAAACGGAAGTGGGGATGCGAGATTGCGTCCGAGATCCCTCCCCGACCTAAACGAAAAGAGGGGATAGATCTCGAGATGAACGAGGGCAATAAACGACCAAGGTCGTGCAACGACTAGGTCAATGATCGCCCGATGAAAAGTAATGGGGGAGCTGGACCAGCTGGCAAGGTCAGACACGTGCAACGACAAGGTCGACAACAAATGAAAGGTCAATGACCGCTCGATGAAAAGTAATGGGGGAGCTGGACCAGTTTGACCTCATTTGACCTGGTCTAGAACCCCCACTATATAACTACTTTTGTGTGTTTTCACATAAAATTGAACGTATTCTTAAATACGCCTCTGGCTAGCATTGATCAGGTAAAAAAACGTACCAACAAGTGTTCGCCAAAAAAAAGCATGAGCAATTTCATGTTAATCAGCTCCGTGCATTTTAGGTGAATGAAATTAAATATCCCGAATAACAATAGATCAATTTTAATGAAACATACTTGGAAATAATCTGTATCTCTGGACGCATCAAATTAATTACGTTTCTTTTTTTTTTTTTGTGTGTTTTCACATAAAATTCAACATATTCCTAAATACGCCGTTTACAATTTTTGCTGCATAGACAAGTACGGATTCACTGAAATATGATTTCCTAAGAATAAAATTGTTTCATAAACAGGGGCGGGATAACTGAAACACGTTTCATCATTTCCGTTTAATTTTGTTTAGTTCAACAATTTTCCGCTATATTTAATTGAAATCCAATTCTTTTTATAAACAATATAAAAATATATCTGTAATCAACTATTTTTTTATCTGATTCTGTTTCTTGCAAGTCATAATTTCCGTTCTAAGGAAATGATGACTTGTACCCAAACACGTCTCGCGATGTTGAAGGAGAACAGCTTTTTGTTGAATTTTATATGAAAACACACAAAATAAGAAACATCAGAAAAACTTAAAAAAAAAACAAAAAACCATCAAAAAACACCAAAAAACTATCAAACACCAACAAAAAACCATCAAAAGGCACCAAAAAGCCATAAAAAACCAACAGAAAAAACCATCAAAAGACACCAAAAAAAAACATCAAAAACCAACAAACATTTCCGTTCTAAGGAAATGATGACTTGCAAGAATAATTTTGCTTAGATTAGCAATTTGATACATTTGGAGAAAATTCCGATTTGTATTTAAAAGCTGCAAATGGACATCACAACTCACCAAAAAAAGCATTAGAAACTTTTATTATGCTTTTTGATGGCTTTTGATGTTTTTTGAATGCTTTTTGATGGTTTTTTGTTTTGGTCAATAAACCATCAAACATTTTTTTTTTGTGTGTTTTCACATAAAATTGAACATATTCTTAAATACGCCTCTGGCTAGCATTGATCAGGTAAAAAAACGTACCAACAAATGTTCGCCAAAAAAAGCATGAGTAATTTCATGTTAATCAGGGCCGTGCATTTTAGGTGAATGAAATTAAATATCCCGAATAACAATAGATCAATTTTAATGAAACATACTTGGAAATAATCTGTATCTCTGGACGCATATAATTAATTACGTTTCTTTTTTTTGTGTGTTTTCACATAAAATTCAACATATTCCTAAATACGCCGTTTACAATTTTTGCTGCGTAGACAAGTACGGATTCACTGAAATATGATTTCCTAAGAATAAAATTGTTTCGTAAACAGGGGCGGGATAACTGAAACACGTTTCATCATTTCCGTTTAATTTTGTTTAGGTCAACAATTTTCCGCCATATTTAATTGAAATCCAATTCTTTTTATAAACAATATAAATATATATCTGTAATCAACTATTTTTTTATCTGATTCTGTTTCATGCAAGTCATAATTTCCGTTCTAAGGAAATGATAACTTGTACCCAAACACGTCTCGCGATGTTGAACGAGAACAGCTTTTTGTTGAATTTTATATGAAAACACACAAAATAAGAAACATCAAAAAAACTTCAAAAACGAACAAAAAACCATCAAAAAACACCAAAAAACTATCAAACACCAACAAAAAACCATCAAAAGGCACCAAAAAGTCATAAAAAACCAACAGAAAAAACCATCAAAAGACACCAAAAAACCAACAAAAAACCATCAAAGGACACCAAAAAACCATCAAAAACCAACCGTAAAATAATACACTAAACGAAATAAACAATTTTTATTCCTCAAGCGATTATTTTTTTAATGGTTTTTTATAGGGCCGTATTCGGGTTGAGTTGAAAGTTTTACCTGATTTCGGTAATGTTATGGGTTTAATATTAGAAAATATAATAATCGTCCAGAAAGTTCTCCCGCTGTAGAAAATCTCATTAGACAACAATCAGAACTCATATCTTCTGAAAAATGGCAGAATTGTGTTCGGCATGTTATAAAACTTGAATCAACATTTGTAAATACACGGCCTAACGAAATTATAATTTCAATAAATAGCAGCTCATCTGAGTCTGAAAGTGACTTATAATCTTATAAATATTATTTAACTAATACAATTTGTCTTTTATTTCACCTTATTTTTTTAACAGATTACGGCCCTGAAAAATTCTGTCGGAACGTGCTGATATCTGGTTTCATAGGTTGTTAAAAGCAATAAATTACTGTTGCCATTTTGCAGGGGTTTCACTCATTATCTGTCATAAAGTTTTATGTGGGTATATCTTGAATGAAATTTGTATACCTGTCTACGCAGCAAAGATTGTTAATCTAAGCAAAATTATCCTTACAAGTCATCATTTCCTTATAACGGAATTGATGACTTGCAAGAAATAGAATCAAATAAAAAAAATAGTTGATTACACACATATTTTAATATTGTTTATAAAAAGAATTGGATTTCAATTAAATATGGCGGAAAATTGTTGACCTAAACAAAATTAAACGGAAATGATGAAACGTGTTTCAGTTATCCCGCCTCCATCTACAAAACAATTTTATCCTTAAGAAATCAAGAAACGGAAATAATTAGATGCATCCAGAGACACAGATCATTTCGACGTATCTTTCATTAAAATCGATCTATTGTTAATCGAGATATTTAATTTTATTCACTTAAAATGCAGGGCTCTGCTTAGCATGAAATTATTCATGCTTTCTTGGCAAACACTTGTTGATACGTGTTTTTAGCTGATCAACTATAGCCAGAGGCGTATTTAAACATATCATAGAGAATTGCATACCGATTATTTGTGAATTCAATATTCATGTTGTCGTAGGGATACATGGTATCATTAAGGTACAATTTTACATCTCTCAGATTACAATGACCATATTGACTGTAGTTTCACTTTTCATCATTTCCGTTTAATTTTGATTAGGTCAACAATTTTCCACCATATTTAATTGAAATCCAATTCTTTTTATAAACAATATAAAAATATGTGTATAATCAACTTTTATTTCTATCTGATTCTGTTTCTTTCAACTCATAATTTCCGTTCTAAGGAAATGATGACTTGTACCCAAACAAACACGTCTTGTGATGCTGAACGATAACAGCTTTTTGTTGAATTTTATATGAAAACACACAAAAAAATAAACATCAAAAAAACTTCAAAAAGCAACAAAAAATCCTCAAAAGGCACGAAAAAACCATCAAAAACCAACAATAAACCATCAAATGACACGAAAAAACCAACAAAAACCAACAAAAAAAGCATCAAAAGACACCAAAAAACCATCAAAAACCAACAAAAAAACTATCAAACACCAATAAAAAACCATCAAAAGACATCAAAAAGTCATAAAAAACCAACAGAAAAAACCATCAAAAGACACCAAAAAACCATCAAAAACCAACAAAAAACAATCAAAAACCAACCGTAAAATAATACACTAAACGAAATAAACGATTTTTATTCCTCAAGCGATTATTCTTTTTTTGTAATATTTCCGAATACGTCCCTGTCAATGAGATAACAGCGTCCATTTTCGTAAGAATTTGCTGAAACGGCATCGCGTTATTTATTTCTTTGTTGTAACAATGACGGGCGGCGTGTTTCGGAATTTTACCGTGAAAAGATTCGTAATTATTTGAGAAAAAAAGGTGGTTTTGTTGCACTAAATGGTGGCTTCTGTGATGTGTGTGCGTGTATATGCATGTTTTCCAGGGAGAACGGATAATTTTATTGCCTGTTGTCAATGCCGTAAGTAAATTTTTTTTAATTTCAAACAACGTACCTACTCGCCTTCCGACATTTGATCTTTTATTCTAATAATCACGGACGTGTTTTGCATAATTATTTTTACGTTGAATTGATTGTAACGTACGAGATTTCGAGTGCAAAGAAGCTTAAATCGGCAGAAAGTTGCTGATGAACATTTATTTATGAAGACAATAACGGGAATTTTGTCGGAACAAACACGGCTTTTATTCGTTGCGGTTATTCGCAATTAAATAATTTTATATGAGACTGGGGAAAATAATACACCAAACGAAATAAATAATATTTATCATAATTTCAGTTACAGCTTAAGGTTATACAAACAAGTTCGTGCTTTATAGCTTTTAAGAAACTAATAAGTTTTAAATTTAAATCTGGTTTAACCGCAATATGCACAGTTATTTAACTGATTTTCTTTGCTGAATAATTTTTAATTCTGAATCCAATTTGTCGATTATTTCTCTAAATTTTCCCTTCTTCTCCATCATTTTTTCGATTAAGGGTTTTATTTGCAATTCGAAACGTTCCACATTCATTTGAAATCTTTTAACATCGTATAACCAAGTATTAATTCGGCTTTCTTTCTCATTTATTAAGAAAATAACCTGAACTTTGTCGAAACAAACACGTCTTTTATTCATGACGGTTTGCAATCAAATATTTTTTACATCAGACTGGGGAAAATAATACACCGAACGAATTAAATTATATTTATTACAATTTCTGTTACAGCTTTAGATTATTCAATTTAGTCCTTGTTTCATACATTTCAATTGCTTCTTTTAAAGAACTAATTCGTTTTAAATGTAATTCTAATCTACGACGAAGCTGTCTAACTGCACTTGATTTGTTTTCCACATGAACCAATGCCTTCTTCATTCTTCGATACATTCGATATTGATGGTTTGACCGATCGGACCTCTATTTACCAAGTACAACTTCAAACCGTTCACGATCTTCTGGTGCAGATCGCTGAAATTATTGTTTACTTATATATTTGTTAAATGTCGCATGGTAGGCGTTTAAGGCTGTTCCGTCTAAAAAAACAGGGACCTATCTAACTTTGGGACATAGGTCTCTGAGAATTCGTTGTCCCAGTTTTCCACTTGCGGTGGTGTTGGCGTTGGTTTGCTGAACCACTTTGATGGTGGTGGGTGTGGTGTAGATGGTTTGGGAAGTGCAGTCTCCAAGAGTTTTCGCTCCCTTTCCCAGGCATCCCGGTGACATTTGAAAAAATGCTTTCTCAGCCTATTCTATAAAAGTCTGTGGCTGGCAACATAGGGGCAGATAACAAATTTTTCTACTGAAAAAAAATTTTTTTAGAACTTTAAATATTACAAAAAGTATATATAAGCTTACACATTTCTGTCGTTAATTAATTATTATGTTATATACTTGCAGGATACTTATTAATCTGTTCTTGTGTGTGATCTTTAATTTATACACTATATTAATCCCCACCCCTACTTTTTTCTCCCCATTTTTATTATAGTGTAGGTTTTCTTGAGAACTCTAAAGTTGATGATTCAGTTGCTTTCCTCATGTTTCATTCTTCGCTGACTTGAATTTATTTAAATAGTTGATTACACACATATTTTTATATTGTTTATAAAAAGAATTGGATTTCAATTAAATATGGCGGAAAATTGTTGACTTAAACAAAATTAAACGGAAATGATGAAACGTGTTTCAGTTATCTACGAAATAATGTTATTCTTAAGAAATCATGTTTCAGTGAACCCGTACTTGTCTACGTAGCAAAAATTGTAAACTTCCTGTCCTTTGACACCCTCAAGCGATAATTCTTCTTTTTTCGAATACGTCCCTGACTAATGAGATAAAAGCGTCCAATTCCGTAAGAATCTGCTGAAACAGCATCGCGTTCGCTAGCCAGAGGCGTATTTAGGCACATGTTGAATTTTATGTGAAAACACACAAAAAAAGAAACGTAAATAATTAGATGCATCCAGGGATACAGATCATTTCGACGTGTGTTTCATTAAAATCGACCGTTTGTTATTCGAGAAATTTAATTTTATTCACCTAAAATGCACGGCTCTGGTTAACATGAAATTATTCATGCTTTCTTGGCGAACACTTGTTGGTAAGTGTTTTTAGCTGATCAACGCTAGCCAGAGGCGTATTTAGGAATATGTTGAATTTTATGTGAAAACACACAAAACGATTTTTTTTTTGTGGTTTTATGATCAAAACAAAAAACCATCACAAAGCATAAAAAAAAAACACCAAAAGCCATCAAAAAGCATAAAAAAAGGTTTTTAATGGTTTTTTTGATGAGTTTTGATGTCTTTTTGCAGTTTTTAAATATAAATCGGAATATTCTCCTAATGTATGAAATTACTAATCTAAGCAAAATTATCCTTGCAAGTCATCATTTCCTTAGAACGGAAATATTGACTTGCAAGAAATAGAAATTTTCGCTCCTTCTCCATCATTTTTTCGATTAAGGGCTTTATTTGCAATTCGAAACGTTCCACATTCATTTGAAATCTTTTAACATCGTATAACCAAGTATTAATTCGGCTTTCTTTATCATTTATTAAGAAAATAACCGGAACATTGTCGAAACAAACACGTCTGTTATTCATGACAGTTTGCAATCAAATATTTTTTACATGAGACTGGGGAAAATAATACACCGAACGAATTAAATAATATTTATTATAACTTCTATTACAGCTTAAGATTATTCAATTTAGTCTTTTTTTCATACATTTTAATTGCTTCTTTTAAATAACTAATTCGTTTTAAATGTAACTCTAATCTACGACAAAGCAGTCTAACTGCACTTGATTTGTTTTCCACATGAACCAATGCCTTCTTCATTCTTCGATAAATTCGATATTGATGGTTCGACCGATCGGACCTCTATTTACCAAGTACAATTTCAAGCCGTTCACGATCTTCTGGTTCAGATCGCTGATCACTGAGTCGGTGAATTTTTCGGTAAATCTCTGTGGAAGTATCGTTCTAGACACTTCAAGTTCCACAAATATCTTGTCACCGTACTTTGTAGACAGTTTACTAAAATTTTTTGTTAAAAATTTTTTATTTTCTTCTAAAGTTTTCGCACTCACAAAAGCTTGCAAGTGAGACTCTTTATTCAAGGTAGAAATGAAAGATGACATTTCAACTTTACAAAGTGTTAAATAATTGAATTCAAAAAACCAATTAATTCCTACAGACGAATCCATCGACATTTATACAAGTATAAAACGGAAGTGGGGATGCGAGATTGCGTCCGAGATCCCTCCCCGACCTAAACGAAAAGAGGGGATAGATCTCGAGATGAAAGAGGGCAATAAACGACCAAGATCGTGCAACGACTAGGTCAATGATCGCCCGATGAAAAGTAATGGGGGAGCTGGACCAGCTGGCAAGGTCAGCCACGTGCACCGACAAGCTCGACAACAAATGAAAGGTCAATGACCGCTCGATGAAAAGTAATGGGGGAGCTGGACCAGTTTGACCTCATTTGACCTGGTCTAGAACCCCCACTATATAACTACTCTTAAAGCATGCAGAATCGACTCAGAATAGGAAAAGGAGACGTTTAGGTCAACTTTATGCATTCTGGCGTTCGTAGATACAAGAAAACTGTTAAAATTCTTCAGAAACGTCACTTTTGAAGTGTTTTCTTGTACTTTTAAGCCACTCAGATACCCTACGGGCTCGGAAAGTGCAACGAAACCATCAAATTTTAGCTAGAAACTGTATTTTTGTCGATTTTTATTGAATTTGAACTATATTTCAACGTTTTTTGATGGTTCTGAGCCACCAAACACACTTAAAGCATGCAGAATCGACTCAGAATAGGAAAAGGAGACGTTTAGGTCAATTTTATGCATTCTGGCGTTCGTAGATACCAGAAAACTGTTAAAATTCTTCAGAAACGTCACTTTTGAAGTGTTTTCTTGTACTTTTAAGCCACTCAGATACCCTACGGGCTCGGAAAGTGCAACGAAACCATCAAATTTTAGCTAGAAACTGTATTTTTGTCGATTTTTATTGAATTTGAACTATATTTCAACGTTTTTTGATGGTTCTGAGCCACCAAACACACTTAAAGCATGCAGAATCGACTCAGAATAGGAAAAGGAGACGTTTAGGTCAATTTTATGCATTCTGGCGTTCGTAGATACAAGAAAACTGTTAAAATTTTTCAGAAACGTCACTTTTGAAGTGTTTTCTTGTACTTTTAAGCCACTCAGATACCCTACGGGCTCGGAAAGTGCAACGAAACCATCAAATTTTAGCTAGAAACTGTATTTTTGTCGATTTTTATTGAATTTGAACTATATTTCAACGTTTTTTGATGGTTCTGAGCCACCAAACACACTTAAAGCATGCAGAATCGACTCAGAATAGGAAAAGGAGACGTTTAGGTCAATTTTATGCATTCTGGCGTTCGTAGATACAAGAAAACTGTTAAAATTCTTCAGAAACGTCACTTTTGAAGTGTTTTCTTGTACTTTTAAGCCACTCAGATACCCTGGGGGCTCGGAAAGTGCAACGAAACCATCAAATTTTAGCTAGAAACTGTATTTTTGTCGATTTTTATTGAATTTGAACTATATTTCAACGTTTTTTGATGGTTCTGAGCCACCAAACACACTTAAAGCATGCAGAATCGACTCAGAATAGGAAAAGGAGACGTTTAGGTCAAGTTTATGCATTCTGGCGTTCGTAGATACAAGAAAACTGTTAAAATTCTTCAGAAACGTCACTTTTGAAGTGTTTTCTTGTACTTTTAAGCCACTCAGATACCCTACGGGCTCGGAAAGTGCAACGAAACCATCAAATTTTAGCTAGAAACTGTATTTTTGTCGATTTTTATTGAATTTGAACTATATTTCAACGTTTTTTGATGGTTCTGAGCCACCAAACACACTTAAAGCATGCAGAATCGACTCAGAATTGGAAAAGGAGACGTTTAGGTCAATTTTATGCATTCTGGCGTTCGTAGATACAAGAAAACTGTTAAAATTCTTCAGAAACGTCACTTTTGAAGTGTTTTCTTGTACTTTTAAGCCACTCAGATAATCTACGGGCTCGGAAAGTGCAACGAAACCATCAAATTTTAGCTAGAAACTGCATTTTTGTCGATTTTTATTGAATTTGAACTATATTTCAAAGTTTTTTGATGGTTCTGAGCCACCAAACACACTTAAAGCATGCAGAATCGACTCAGAATAGGAAAAGGAGACGTTTAGGTCAATTTTATGCATTCTGGCGTTCGTAGATACAAGAAAACTGTTAAAATTCTTCAGAAACGTCACTTTTGAAGTGTTTTCTTGTACTTTTAAGCCACTCAGATACCCTACGGGCTCGGAAAGTGCAACGAAACCATCAAATTTTAGCTAGAAACTGTATTTTTGTCGTTTTTATTGAATTTGAACTATATTTCAACGTTTTTTGATGGTTCTGAGCCACCAAACACACTTAAACCATGCAGAATCGACTCAGAATAGGAAAAGGAGACGTTTAGGTCAATTTTATGCATTCTGGCGTTCGTAGATACAAGAAAACTGTTAAAATTCTTCAGAAACGTCACTTTTGAAGTGTTTTCTTGTACTTTTAAGCCACTCAGATACCCTACGGGCTCGGAAAGTGCAACGAAACCATCAAATTTTAGCTAAAAACTGTATTTTTGTCGATTTTTATTGAATTTGAACTATATTTCAACGTTTTTTGATGGTTCTGAGCCACCAAACACACTTAAAGCATGCAGAATCGACTCAGAATAGGAAAAGGAGACGTTTAGGTCAATTTTGTGCATTCTGGCGTTCGTAGATACAAGAAAACTGTTAAAATTCTTCAGAAACGTCACTTTTGAAGTGTTTTCTTGTACTTTTAAGCCACTCAGATAACCTACGGGCTCGGAAAGTGCAACGAAACCATCAAATTTTAGCTAGAAACTGTATTTTTGTCGATTTTTATTGAATTTGAACTATATTTCAACGTTTTTTGATGGTTCTGAGCCACCAAACACACTTAAAGCATGCAGAATCGACTCAGAATAGGAAAAGGAGACGTTTAGGTCAATTTTATGCATTCTGGCATTCGTAGATACAAGAAAACTGTCAAAATTCTTCAGAAACGTCACTTTTGAAGTGTTTTCTTGTACTTTTAAGCCACTCAGATACCCTACGGGCTCGGAAAGTGCAACGAAACCATCAAATTTTAGCTAGAAACTGTATTTTTGTCGATTTTTTTTTAATTTGAACTATATTTCAACGTTTTTTGATGGTTCTGAGCCACCAAACACACTTAAAGCATGCAGAATCGACTCAGAATAGGAAAAGGAGACGTTTAGGTCAATTTTATGCATTGTGGCGTTCGTAGATAAAAGAAAACTGTTAAAATTCTTCAGAAACGTCACTTTTGAAGTGTATTCTTGTACTTTTAAGCCACTCAGATGTCCTACGGGCTCGGAAAGTGCAACGAACCCATCAAATTTTAGCTAGAAACTGTATTTTTGTCGATTTTTATTGAATTTGAACTATATTTAAACGTTTTTTGATGGTTCTGAGCCACCAAACACACTTGAAGCATGCAGAATCGACTCAGAATAGGAAAAGGAGACGTTTAGGTCAATTTTATGCATTCTGGCGTTCGTAGATACAAGAAAACTGTTAAAATTCTTCAGAAACGTCACTTTTGAAGTGTTTTCTTGTACTTTTAAGCCACTCAGATATCCTACGGGCTCGGAAAGTGCAACGAAACCATCAAATTTTAGCTAGAAACTGTATTTTTGTCGATTTTTATTGAATTTGAACTATATTTCAACGTTTTTTGATGGTTCTGAGCCACCAAACACACTTAAAGCATGCAGAATCGACTCAGAATAGGAAAAGGAGACGTTTAGGTCAATTTTATGCATTCTGGCGTTCGTAGATACAAGAAAACTGTTAAAATTCTTCAGAAACGTCACTTTTGAAGTGTATTCTTGTACTTTTAAGCCACTCAGATGCCCTACGGGCTCGGAAAGTGCAACGAACCCATCAAATTTTAGCTAGAAACTGTATTTTTGTCGATTTTTATTGAATTTGAACTATATTTCAACGTTTTTTGATGGTTCTGAGCCACCAAACACACTTAAAGCATGCAGAATCGACTCAGAATAGGAAAAGGAGACGTTTAGGTCAATTTTATGCATTCTGGCGTTCGTAGATACATGAAAACTGTTAAAATTCTTCAGAAACGTCACTTTTGAAGTGTTTTCTTGTACTTTTAAGCCACTCAGATACCCTACGGGCTCGGAAAGTGCAACGAAACCATCAAATTTTAGCTAAAAACTGTATTTTTGTCGATTTTTATTGAATTTGAACTATATTTCAACGTTTTTTGATGGTTCTGAGCCGCCAAACACACTTAAAACATGCAGAATCGACTCAGAATAGGAAAAGGAGACGTTTAGGTCAATTTTGTGCATTCTGGCGTTCGTAGATACAAGAAAACTGTTAAAATTCTTCAGAAACGTCACTTTTGAAGTGTTTTCTTGTACTTTTAAGCCACTCAGATAACCTACGGGCTCGGAAAGTGCAACGAAACCATCAAATTTTAGCTAGAAACTGTATTTTTGTCGATTTTTATTGAATTTGAACTATATTTCAACGTTTTTTGATGGTTCTGAGCCACCAAACACACTTAAAGCATGCAGAATCGACTCAGAATAGGAAAAGGAGACGTTTAGGTCAATTTTATGCATTCTGGCGTTCGTAGATACAAGAAAACTGTTAAAATTCTTCAGAAACGTCACTTTTGAAGTGTTTTCTTGTACTTTTAAGCCACTCAGATACCCTACGGGCTCGGAAAGTGCAACGAAACCATCAAATTTTAGCTAGAAACTGTATTTTTGTCGATTTTTTTTTAATTTGAACTATATTTCAACGTTTTTTGATGGTTCTGAGCCACCAAACACACTTAAAGCATGCAGAATCGACTCAGAATAGGAAAAGGAGACGTTTAGGTCAATTTTATGCATTCTGGCGTTCGTAGATAAAAGAAAACTGTTAAAATTCTTCAGAAACGTCACTTTTGAAGTGTATTCTTGTACTTTTAAGCCACTCAGATGTCCTACGGGCTCGGAAAGTGCAACGAACCCATCAAATTTTAGCTAGAAACTGTATTTTTGTCGATTTTTATTGAATTTGAACTATATTTAAACGTTTTTTGATGGTTCTGAGCCACCAAACACACTTGAAGCATGCAGAATCGACTCAGAATAGGAAAAGGAGACGTTTAGGTCAATTTTATGCATTCTGGCGTTCGTAGATACAAGAAAACTGTTAAAATTCTTCAGAAACGTCACTTTTGAAGTGTTTTCTTGTACTTTTAAGCCACTCAGATATCCTACGGGCTCGGAAAGTGCAACGAAACCATCAAATTTTAGCTAGAAACTGTATTTTTGTCGATTTTTATTGAATTTGAACTATATTTCAACGTTTTTTGATGGTTCTGAGCCACCAAACACACTTAAAGCATGCAGAATCGACTCAGAATAGGAAAAGGAGACGTTTAGGTCAATTTTATGCATTCTGGCGTTCGTAGATACAAGAAAACTGTTAAAATTCTTCAGAAACGTCACTTTTGAAGTGTATTCTTGTACTTTTAAGCCACTCAGATGCCCTACGGGCTCGGAAAGTGCAACGAACCCATCAAATTTTAGCTAGAAACTGTATTTTTGTCGATTTTTATTGAATTTGAACTATATTTCAACGTTTTTTGATGGTTCTGAGCCACCAAACACACTTAAAGCATGCAGAATCGACTCAGAATAGGAAAAGGAGACGTTTAGGTCAATTTTATGCATTCTGGCGTTCGTAGATACATGAAAACTGTTAAAATTCTTCAGAAACGTCACTTTTGAAGTGTTTTCTTGTACTTTTAAGCCACTCAGATACCCTACGGGCTCGGAAAGTGCAACGAAACCATCAAATTTTAGCTAAAAACTGTATTTTTGTCGATTTTTATTGAATTTGAACTATATTTCAACGTTTTTTGATGGTTCTGAGCAGAGCTGTTCAAAGTACTCAAAAAAAGTACTTGAAGTACCAAGTACAAAGTACTACTTGAAATAGTGTTTAAGTAAAGTACCAAGTACTTACTTTCAGCAAGAGTATTTCAAGTATCAAGTACTTTTCAGCTGTACTTGAAGTACAAGCCAAGTACATTACTTCAAGTACTTACGAGTACTTGAAGTACTGGAGGTATACTTCAAGCACTTACAAATACTTGAAGTACTGAAAATGCTTCAAGTACTTTCTAATTATTTGAAATACTGTAGAATTAGATAACTTTTTCTGTTTTTTTTTAAAAAGCTTAAAAATATATTTTAGAACTGAATTTTTTAATATTCAGAATTTCTGTTGACACAATGCCTTCGACAAAATTAACGTCTATTTCTAATTTAAAATTTAAAATAAAATACATGACGGCGTTGTCTATGTATGCTTACTATTAATTTATAACAAAAACATCGGCGCTGTATGGTATTTTCTCAGGCTTCTGTTGCCTTTTTTTAATATTTTGAATTTTGGTTCACCACCAAAACCGTTCTGATTTTTTAATAAAGTTGTGTTAAAAATAATGAATTTTATGAACCGGTTCCGTGTTTAAGTTTGTGGGTAGTTTACAGCACCCTTAATCATTACCCATTGTGAAAGTGTACAGGGCCGGATTTGTGAAACTGAAATTTTTCAGAAAAAAAAATTAAGAGCAGTGCGATACATATACATGCTCGTGACATAAAAATGTTTAAGTCACTATGTTGCATTTAAAAAAAAAAACGTATGAATTTTTTAAATAAAAAATAAAATGCCTGAAACGAGAGTCCATTTTCAGCGAAAACTATAACTCTTGAAAAATATCAAGGTGATCAAAGTAATTAGTCGTTTTTTACTTTTGCGGTTACCAAAAATGCTGAGACTTTTCTTGGAATGAATGCCCCATATTCCTGAATATATCTGTCTACCACTTAGGTATGTATTAACTATTCTAAAAATTATTAAATTAACCTAACTACTACAGCGACTAAATAGTAATCACTACAATGTTTGTCTAACTATGTAACTTTACACTGACAAATCACAAATAATAGGTTCGTAATGCTGTTCCGTCCATTTATACAAAATTGTGTTCCTCTAATGCCACAATACTTTCAAAATTTTCCTTTACATTTTCGATTGGCTTATTTTTTAATTTTACCTGAAAACCCAAAGAAGATGACATTAGTAACTGATAACTACAATGACTTCAGGGAATGCCTAACAACGGCTTTTGCGAAAATTCAGGTAAATATGTAGTAAATTTATTATTGTTAAAATATTTCGTAGGGGTGTATTTATCTAGGCAATTATACTAACTAATCGCGAATTTCATTAACTGTGTATTTTTTTATAATGTGAATATGTATTTTGTTCCATTTACGGAAGCGGCTACTGACCCTTTTGGGTATCTTTACCTGATATTGTAAATACAAATGTAAATTCAGTACTTCTGTAACCGTCCTGTATCTAAATATCGAAACCGAAGGCTGTCTATTATTTCGCACACAACAAAACAAAGGTCCTTCGAGCAATATCAAAGTACAATTCGGTACTCATCAAAACCATACAATCATGGTCGTATCAACTGGATTACAAAAAACATTGGTACTACGAGCCGAGTTTCACAAAACATATTTCATTTTGAACAATATTGGGTTTATGTAATAAGCGATGCAATGTAATACGTAAAGTTGTTGTACGGTAATAAATAAAATCCGCACAGGAAAGATAAATGACACTAATTAGTGTGACTTTTAAAATCATTGTTTTTCTGCATTACGTCTTTTTAAATTGTTGGTGTTCAAATAATTCATACAATTTAACAGATTATTTGAAACTGTAATGTAAGAAAATATAAGTAGTAATAACGAACTAAGTTCATATGGCTGAACCATGTATAAACAAAAAAAGAAAATTTGGTAAAAAACGAGTGTCTAACATGATAGAGAAAATTAAACTGCAAAATATTTAACATAAAATTGTGTATAAATTCTACGAGGAAGAGGCGAATATGAAAGTCTGTACCTGCCATCAGCTATTGCTATTATAATAATAAAAGGGATAATCCCCTGCCGAGTTCTCCGCCCTGACCAGGCTTCTTACTGACAAATACACGGCGGGGTTAAGAAACTAATGAAAGAATAAATATCTTTTTGAACGAGTACTGAATCATTTCTCAAATATTTTCAAATTCGAACTTGCACTTTAGCAGGTACGTCAACAAACCCGATTCCCTTTGGGGTACCGGAAAGGTACTGAAAAACTACCCGCAAAGTTAAGTTCCAGACCAAAATACAAAAAACACAAAATTCATATATTCACAGCTTTACATCGCTGAAAATTTTACACAGATCTCCGACCCTTCTGCTGTCGTCATCCACTCTCAAATGACATATTTATGACATTAATTTACTTACCTACCTATCTATCGGCATTATGCAAGTACCTATGAAATGTACGTCATATTGTGGATAAGATATCCACAATCACAGATCAAAATATAACCTCACAGGAAACAAACACGATTTTACTATAAAAATACATCTAATCAAATAATTGAATTAATAACTTCAAGTATTTAACAGACCCTATTTTGAGATGTGAAAACTTCGTAAAATAGCGACTAAAGTATTTGAAATTTCCACTTTCATACTTCCAGTAATTCAAGAGTATTTAAAATACTGAGTGAAGTACTTGGAGTAAAGTACTTGGCAAAATCAAGTACTAAACTCAAGTACATTTTAGAAATACTCCAAGTACCAAGTACCAAGTACCTAAATATAAAAGTACTTCAAGTAAAATACTTGAAGTACTTAAAGTACTTGAAGTATTACTTCAAGTACTTTTACTTGAAGTACTGAACAGCTCTGGTTCTGAGCCACCAAACACACTTAAAGCATGCAGAATCGACTCAGAATAGGAAAAGGAGACGTTTAGGTCAATTTTGTGCATTCTGGCGTTCGTAGATACAAGAAAACTGTTAAAATTCTTCAGAAACGTCACTTTTGAAGTGTTTTCTTGTACTTTTAAGCCACTCAGATAACCTGCGGGCTCGGAAAGTGCAACGAAACCATCAAATTTTAGCTAGAAACTGTATTTTTGTCGATTTTTATTGAATTTGAACTATATTTCAACGTTTTTTGATGGTTCTGAGCCACCAAACACACTTAAAGCATGCAGAATCGACTCAGAATAGGAAAAGGAGACGTTTAGGTCAATTTTATGCATTCTGGCGTTCGTAGATACAAGAAAACTGTTAAAATTCTTCAGAAACGTCACTTTTGAAGTGTTTTCTTGTACTTTTAAGCCACTCAGATACCCTACGGGCTCGGAAAGTGCAACGAAACCATCAAATTTTAGCTAGAAACTGTATTTTTGTCGATTTTTTTTTAATTTGAACTATATTTCAACGTTTTTTGATGGTTCTGAGCCACCAAACACACTTAAAGCATGCAGAATCGACTCAGAATAGGAAAAGGAGACGTTTAGGTCAATTTTATGCATTCTGGCGTTCGTAGATACAAGAAAACTGTTAAAATTCTTCAGAAACGTCACTTTTGAAGTGTTTTCTTGTACTTTTAAGCCACTCAGATACCCTACGGGCTCGGAAAGTGCAACGAAACCATCAAATTTTAGCTAGAAACTGTATTTTTGTCGATTTTTATTGAATTTGAACTATATTTCAACGTTATTTGATGGTTCTGAGCCACCAAACACACTTAAAGCATGCAGAATCGACTCAGAATAGGAAAAGGAGACGTTTAGGTCAATTTTATGCATTCTGGCGTTCGTAGATACAAGAAAACTGTTAAAATTCTTCAGAAACGTCACTTTTGAAGTGTTTTCTTGTACTTTTAAGCCACTCAGATACCCTACGGGCTCGGGAAAGTGCAACGAAACCATCAAATTTTAGCTAGAAACTGTATTTTTGTCGATTTTTATTGAATTTGAACTATATTTCAACGTTTTTTGATGGTTCTGAGCCACCAAACACACTTAAAGCATGCAGAATCGACTCAGAATAGGAAAAGGAGACGTTTAGGTCAATTTTATGCATTCTGGCGTTCGTAGATACAAGAAAACTGTTAAAATTCTTCAGAAACGTCACTTTTGAAGTGTTTTCTTGTACTTTTAAGCCACTCAGATACCCTACGGGCTCGGAAAGTGCAACGAAACCATCAAATTTTAGCTAGAAACTGTATTTTTGTCGATTTTTATTGAATTTGAACTATATTTCAACGTTTTTTGATGGTTCTGAGCCACCAAACACACTTAAAGCATGCAGAATCGACTCAGAATAGGAAAAGGAGACGTTTAGGTCAATTTTATGCATTCTGGCGTTCGTAGATACAAGAAAACTGTTAAAATTCTTCAGAAACGTCACTTTTGAAGTGTTTTCTTGTACTTTTAAGCCACTCAGATACCCAACAGCTCGGAAAGGCAACGAAACCATCAAATTTTAGCTAGAAACTGTATTTTTGTCGATTTTTATTGAATTTGAACTATATTTCAACGTTTTTTGATGCTTCTGAGCCACCAAACACACTTAAGGCATGCAGAATCGACTCAGAATAGGAAAAGGAGACGTTTAGGTCAATTTTATGCATTCTGGCGTTCGTAGATACAAGAAAACTGTTAAAATTCTTCAGAAACGTCACTTTTGAAGTGTTTTCTTGTACTTTTAAGCCACTCAGATACCCTACGGGCTCGGAAAGTGCAACGAAACCATCAAATTTTAGCTAGAAACTGTATTTTTGTCGATTTTTATTGAATTTGAACTATATTTCAACGTTTTTTGATGGTTCTGAGCCACCAAACACAGTTAAAGCATGCAGAATCGACTCAGAATAGGAAAAGGGGACGTTTAGGTCAATTTTATGCATTCTGGCGTTCGTAGATACAAGAAAACTGTTAAAATTCTTCAGAAACGTCACTTTTGAAGTGTTTTCTTGTACTTTTAAGCCACTCAGATGCCCTACGGGCTCGGAAAGTGCAACGAAACCATCAAATTTTAGCTAGAAACTGTATTTTTGTCGATTTTTATTGAATTTGAACTATATTTCAACGTTTTTTGATGGTTCTGAGCCACCAAACACACTTAAAGCATGCAGAATCGACTCAGAATAGGAAAAGGAGACGTTTAGGTCAATTTTATGCATTCTGGCGTTCGTAGATACAAGAAAACTGTTAAAATTCTTCAGAAACGTCACTTTTGAAGTGTTTTCTTGTCCTTTTAAGCCACTCAGATACCCTACGGGCTCGGAAAGTGCAACGAAACCATCAAATTTTAGCTAGAAACTGTATTTTTGTCGATTTTTATTGAACTTGAACTATATTTCGACGTTTTTTGATGGTTCTGAGCCACCGAACACACTTAAAGCATGCAGAATCGACTCAGAATAGGAAAAGGAGACGTTTAGGTCAATTTTATGCATTCTGGCGTTCGTAGATACAAGAAAACTGTTAAAATTCTTCAGAAACGTCACTTTTGAAGTGTTTTCTTGTATTTTTAAGCCACTCAGATACCCTACGGGCTCGGAAAGTGCAACGAAACCATCAAATTTTAGCTAGAAACTGTATTTTTGTCGATTTTTATTGAATTTGAACTATATTTCAACGTTTTTTGATGGTTCTGAGCCACCAAACACACTTAAAGCATGCAGAATCGACTCAGAATAGAAAAGGAGACGTTTAGGTCAATTTTATGCATTCTGGCGTTCGTAGATACAAGAAAACTGTTAAAATTCTTCAGAAACGTCACTTTTGAAGTGTTTTCTTGTACTTTTAAGCCACTCAGATACCCAACGAGCTCGGAAAGTGCAACGAAACCATCAAATTTTAGCTAGAAACTGTATTTTTGTCGATTTTTATTGAATTTGAACTATATTTCAACGTTTTTTGATGCTTCTGAGCCACCAAACACACTTAAGGCATGCAGAATCGACTCAGAATAGGAAAAGGAGACGTTTAGGTCAATTTTATGCATTCTGGCGTTCGTAGATACAAGAAAACTGTTAAAATTCTTCAGAAACGTCACTTTTGAAGTGTTTTCTTGTACTTTTAAGCCACTCAGATACCCTACGGGCTCGGAAAGTGCAACGAAACCATCAAATTTTAGCTAGAAACTGTATTTTTGTCGATTTTTATTGAATTTGAACTATATTTCAACGTTTTTTGATGGTTCTGAGCCACCAAACACAGTTAAAGCATGCAGAATCGACTCAGAATAGGAAAAGGGGACGTTTAGGTCAATTTTATGCATTCTGGCGTTCGTAGATACAAGAAAACTGTTAAAATTCTTCAGAAACGTCACTTTTGAAGTGTTTTCTTGTACTTTTAAGCCACTCAGATGCCCTACGGGCTCGGAAAGTGCAACGAA